>NC_142200.1:100327489-109959989 GCF_049639895.1 Pseudopodoces humilis
AGAGTAAAGATTCTAAAGAATTCAGAGATGCACTGGATTTTTAAATTCTATAGGAAGAAGATGGGCTTCTTTTGGTATGACTACTTTACACAACACACTCCAAGATTTACCAGAAACAGGTGGACTTGAGCACACTTATGTCCAAAACAAACAAACAAAAAAAGGTTCTCCAGTGCTATTTCTACTATTATGTGTGAGATGACAGGGTACCGAATTTTATCCTTTGTACCTGTAGTCCCAACGTAACACAGTTTTAGGTTCTACTGTATGAATTGCCACCATCAGCATAGTGTAGAAAGATGTGTGGAATTCAGACCAGCCTCATTTCATGCATTGTTCATTGCAGGAACTGCTGGCCTGGGGTGAAATAGCTGTACCCTCACAGGCTTTTATCTTCCAAGCCCCAAAAGAAGCAGCTGAAAGTCCTGTTGCATGTAGATAAAAAATGGCGAGTAAAGAGGCTTGGAATAAGTTCTGGGTAAAAGCTGTCTCTCCTAGGAAAAGCTAGTGCTTACACAAAGTATGTTGTCTGCCAGGAAGTAATCCCAGTAGAAAAGGAGACAAATAGTCTTGAGTAAGAGCTTGAACGCCTGCCTGGGCTGTCCTAGCAGCTACTCTCTGCATGCCTCCTGTGTGAGCAAAGCCAGGCACAGAGTGACTTCTTTCCCACTTGGCTCTCTTGAAACTTACAATTTCCTGAGCACAGATTCATCCTGCAATGTAAACCTTATGGCTGCAGCTGGGCAGACACACAAGCACTGCTGATGTACCAGTGTCTGCAAACCTGCATGAGGGGTCTCTGGGAATGCCTGGCTGGGGTTGTTGCCCCTAACATGGGCTCCTTACCTGGTGTGCAATGCCAATTCGCACACAGAGGAGAGGAATCAGTACTTCTTTGTTCTAGTTTGTGCCAAGTAAGGAGCTAGGTAGTAATCCACAAAACACTAGCTCCCTAATCATCAACTTTTTACATTATTTAAATGTTTTAGCAAACAAAAATATCAGGATTTGTTGGCTACAAGCTGCACAATTCTATCACTAATTAGTGTTGTATCTTCTTAGCTCAGTTTGGTCAGAGCATGGTGCTGGTAACACCAAGGTTTTAGACTCAATCCCTGTATGGGTCATTCACTTCAGAATTGGACCTCTTGATCCTTGTGGGTCCCTTCCAACTCTGGATGTTCTGTAATTCTAATGGTTAACTGATTCTCTCACTTATGTTAATTACTCCACATGTTCAGTCTCCTCCTCCTCCTCTTGAGTCAGTGGGTTTCTAGACGTCATGGGCTGAGTCAGTGTTTTCACTCTCCCCCTGCCAAAATCACCTTTCACCAAGCTGGCACTTTAGACTGATGCCCCCGTGTTTTCCTCCTTCTGGCCCTGTCTTGGGCGTTCTGCCAAGCATCCTTGTGGTCTGTAAATTCAGCATTCCATTGTGACTGATTTCAATACATATATAATCCTAAATTCCTTTATTTCCTACCCTTTCTCAACCGCTGCAGCTACTGAGGCATATTAAGCATACAAACAGTGTTTATCGATAGATAGTTTATCACTTCGGAAACCCCTACATCAGGGGGGGACCACTGCGCTTAACCGGGGAGAGGTTCTTGCCCAGGTCCCAATGAGAGGCCGGCCCCTTGCTAACCACGTGCAGTGTCCGGGTTTTTCCTGTGAGAAAGCAACCAGCCCCTTCGCCTGCAGCAGCCTCCCCTGGCTTCAGCCCGCCCCTGCAGTGCCTTATTGGATTCCCGGCCGAGGGGGTGTTGCCGGCGCGACAGCGATCGGCTGTGCGGGCGCTGATATGCCGGAGCCGCGGAGCGTTGTATAAGAAGGAGCTGCAGGGAGGGAAGAATTAAACAGGACCACGTTTCTCCTCTGTGAGCTGAAGAGGTTAGTGGCTATTATTTAACCCCGGCTAGCTGTAATTAGGATTCGGAAGCAGGGCTTTCGTTTCCTGTTCCTCGCCTCCCCGGGATTGCTCGTCAGCGGCGTTTCCCCCTCGGTTGTGGAGAATTGGGGGAGTCCTGCAGGTCACGTTGTCCTAGCTGCTCCAAAGACACCCTCCACACCAAAGGGCACGGACCACCACCTGGGGAGGGCGTAGCAGAGAGAAAGGAAAAAAAGGGAAAAGCTCTTTGTTTGGAATAATCTCCAGGTTGCAGTGAAGCAGAGTGCTAGCCTGTAGGTGATACGGAAGTAGCCAAGTAGCATCTTCGAGTGGCCAGGGCACTGCGTGGTGAGAGTGTGAGAGGTCATGTAAAACCTTTCCTACGAACTGGGCTTCTTAGAAGTGCTGAGCTTCCTTCCGATCCTGTGAAAATCCATGTTCACTGTAAATATTTGATGCTCCCTTCTGAAACATGAGACACCAAGCAGGCTGTACCTCAGTTTACCCATGTGCAGAGTGAAAATGAGAATATTTTCCTTTTGTAAAGGGACATGGTGGGGCCTTCTTTCAGACAGCTTTTGGTGGGAGAAAGGTGATTCTTATGTTCTCAGATACGGTACAGAATCCATGTATAAACCACATTAACACTTAATTACTTTATGTTCTGTCACAGCTATCACTTATCTCTAGGTAGAAGAAAAGGAAAAAAAAATGCATCTAGGCTCAATCTACACACAGTGAAAAGACAAGCTCAGCCTTTATGTAACTCCTGGCATCCTGCTGAACTTTTGTGTTGGAGCTTGTTCAAAAACCCCAAACAACCAGTATTAATTAGGGCAACAGTTTAATGAACTGATATTGTGTGAAACCATTTTTTTCCAATTCCTTGCATTGACTTGCCAAGTTAATTTTTGTGGAATAAAGATAGTCTTTCAGCTGTTGGATCTATGGTTACAGATGTGAACACAGAATGACACTGTGCCAAGGATCAATAACATAGTGTGTGAACATCTTTCTGTCATTTGTGTCAATAAATGAGAAAATGGATACAAATGTGTTTCAATAATGTAAATCCAACTTGAAGTTTAATCTTCATAATATAAAAAGCAATGAGTTAATATTTTATTTTCAGCATATATAAGAAAGCCTTAATTAGTCTTACTAAAAACTGTCTCAAGCAGTGCATAGCACTTGGAGAAGAATTATGAATAATGCCATTCTAATGAAATATTATCAATATAATAAGAATTGATAGTAAAATACTTGAAGGTCTCTTCCTATTGCATCAGGAAACTTCCCTTATTCTGGAGTGCTGATTTTTCTGGATTCCTCTTATTGGGTTTACATCCTCACGGTCAAGAAACATTTTTTCAGATACAAATCTCTCCGTGTCTTCCAAGAGTGAGCTGAGTTACTGTTTGCGAAGAGCAGCAGTTGAACTCAGTGAAGCATGGTTTGTGTTCTTCCAAAAGGACTGGCAGTGGTTATTTTGTCGATCTCAAAAGGAGACTCAATCTTTGTAGCTTTGAACTTCTTATTCTTTGTGTCCTCATTCTTTTCTCCAGTTGTGCTAGCTGGATGTTCTACCACCCATTCCTCCCCCTGCAAACCCAATGAGCCACAAAGACCACCGCATTCACCTGTGAGCAACTTTATTTTAAATAAAGTCTAAGGGCAGACTTGGCTTTATTTTTTTTTTTGTTTTGAAGAATATCTGCTGAATCCACAGACTTTGAAAACTAAGGTCAGCAAATGAGAACAGGACCACTTTGCTCTCTGCACGAAAAATTAACTGGCCTTGTCAAAACAGGTAAAGATAAATGGATAAATTAGCTGTCCAGTTCTCAAATTAAAATGGGAATAGCTATCCATCTTACACCATGGTGTCAGGACTTCAGTAACATGAAGGTCTAGAACACACACTGGCGTTTTTGCTTTTTAATGATTACTCTAAAGTCACCTGAGTTTCATCCATCTTCTAGAGGGGGTATTGTACTCTATGTTGTGGAGATTAATTGTAGGAAGCTTCAGAGGATGTTTGCCATTATTGCTACTGTGGTCCACTGAAGCTCTCTCTCTGCACTGCCATCCTTGGCGAGGTAAGCAGAGTCAGGCAACAGGAAATTAAACACAGTTGGGAAGAAGTGGAGAAACTAACAGAGTTTGGATGGATGTGGTACTGGGAGAATAATGCCCTGAGGAAGGAGTTCTGTGTGTTACACAGCAACATCAATGTATGCAGAATATCAAGTTGTGGATACCTTTCACCTCAAATTTTCAGGCAACCATAGATTTTTCTGAAACTTGCAGGTAGTACTCAGTGTGTTAAAAGAACTTACATTATGCTCAATTCACCTTATTAAGTGAGGCATTAAAAAGGTTCCTTCACTGAGTGGGGAAGCAATGGGGCTTAGGAAAGAAAAACAGTCTAAAAGCCAAGGCACTCTTGCAGTTTAATCTTGCAGTAAAAAACCAAAACAAACAAACAAAAAAAACCAACAACCCAAATTAACAAAACCCCACTCTGGACATATCCATGCTGTGTTGTAACTTAGCAGAACAAAGGTTGCTGAGGAGCTGTCTCATGCCTCTGGAGTTGGCCTTGAACCTTGGCAAATATTCTCGTGCCTGTAAAGCCAGAGTGTGGGACTTAATCTTAAAACTGTATAAAATAACTACAACTTTGACTTATTTTCTCTCTACTCTCTAAGCAAAAAGAGCTTTGGCTGCTTGTCTAACTGAACTTAAGTGTTTCTTAGACTGTTTGCAACTCAGGCAGAGATCTACTGTCCTAATTAGAAAACATTGCAGAAAACCCATCTGACTAGGAAAGATAATGAAATGCATTTGCTAATCCTGTTCCTCCAGATGAGTACAACCCACCACTTTAACAACATGAATTGAACAATTAGCATGAAATAAGTGGGTTTTTTTTTCCCTCAGCATAGCTTTATTAACCAGTTAAACGGAGCCTGTTCACGGCAGCTAATGTTGCTGTTATAGTAACTAACCTAAATGCTAAATTAAAGGCTGCACAACACTGGCTAATAAAATAAGAAGTTCTCATGGCTCAAGTAATTTTACTGCATTTATTAGCTTTCCCTCTCAGTGAAATGTGTAGGTACAAAGGCATCTTTTATCATCTAGTTATTACCTCTGTTCTGTGAATGAGAGGAAAGAAAAGCTGCCAGAAAAAACATGGATTATTGCATAGTCCCCAAATAACAGAAAGGAAGAAGTAGTACAGGATGTGAGGGGTAAATTGAGACCAGAGTCATTCTAGTTAAAACATCATGGATGTTTCTTTGCTATGCTAGAAGCAATAAAACTTTGTGACCCTTTCTGTTGCAAGGGGAAGCAGCCCTTAGTCGGTATTTACTGTCTTTTGCAGGCTCTGACATGGATTAGTCTGTTATTTGGTGATGAACATAGAGATCTCAGTGGCTTGCTCGTACTTGTCTTTGGAATAATTAGCTGATTTTTCTCAGACACAGCACAATTGTGTGCAGCTGAAGTGGGATCAACATGTTGGTAGAGATCTCTGTGCTTAGTGTTTGGTCTTGGTGACAGAAGATACAAATGTATGAAGGACTGAGGTGGGGTGGTGGTTTGTTTATTTGTTTTGGTTTTGTTGTTGCCATTAAACAGATTTATAACATTTGAATGGAGACAGAAAATTAATTCCTGGCTTTTGTCTTCCTCTAAAGCTTTGATTCTTTAGTGGCAAAAATCTGTGAAGAACTCAGATACTCAGATAATTGGAACATGGATAAAGAGGAATTCTATACTATTGATAATTCACTGTTAAGTGATGAGGCTGTAAACCAGAGTGGTACGCTTCCGGCACTGGTGGTCATCATGGGCTTTGTCTACTTTCATTCTTGTTCAGTGTAAGACGGAGGTAGGCCTGTTTTTGGCAAGTATGGAGGACTTGGATTTGCAGTCCTGGAGTGCAGTATCTGTTAAAAACAGTCCCAAGGTGTCTGAGATGTCTCAGGTGGGTCATCCAAAAGTCAGGACAACCAATCCCAGCAGTTATTTAAAAAGTTTGCCCTAGGAAATGTGTTTTTCATTTGGAATTTTTTCTTTAAAGTCTGTTTTACATTTACTTACTTGCTTAGAGACGTGAAATAGCTATCCATGCATTTAGCCCAGTATTTGCAAATTAATGTACTGCCTGTTCTTACATGCCTGGCATCTGAAATGAGACCTTAAGGCTGAGGGCTCTTGAATAAATATTTTCAAAATAAATAGGTCATTTGCCTGACTCTCCTTACTGTTTAAAAATAATAGTATTCTGCCATGTGTTTCCAACCTAGTCCTTCTTGGAATAGCCTGACCTAGTAATATTCACAATATAGATACAATGAAGACATAGCAAAAGAACCACAAAAATAGCTATGTTATATGATAATATAAACAGGGCTTAAAGTGTCTGATCCTTTGTTTTAGGGTAGATAAGAGCTTCCTTTCTCCTTTTGCCCTGCAAGCAAGGAATCTCTGGCTGCTCTGAACCCAGTTTTTCTGATAAGTCTTCATCAGAAAGGATACTGCTTTCAAGAACACAGACTTAATTCCATGGTATCTTTGAAGAATGCTGAATTTTGCACCAGGGAGATGCATAAGGGACTTTTTTTTTTTTTTTTTTTTTTTTGTGTCTGTGTTCATGTATTCAGGCAGAGAGGGCACCTTTCAGAAGCACCTGCTGCTGGTCTGCTGCATGTTACCCACCCCTGTTGCTTGGGATAGCCAGACCTTCCCACCATCAAATGGCCTGTAATATCAAAAACAAAATTTTCCTGTCTTTAAGCACAGGAGGGAAAGTCCTCCTATCCTAGGTTCTCTTAAGCTATCAACTCCTAAGAAAGCATGAAGGTGTGAAAAACCCAGGAGTTCAAGTTTCTTTTGGTTAAATGACTACTAAATGAGATGTCAACTCCTCATCTGTTGCCCATGGGATGTCATACAGCCGTACTGACAGATGGCCTTTTTCATCAAGAGAATCATGATGAGCAGGAAGAGCTGATGCAGTTGCCAAGTCACTCTCCATCATATTTGAAAGGTCATGGCAATCAGGTGAAGCCCCAGTGACTGGAAAAAGGGAAACATCACATTTATAGCGGAGGAGGGGGGCGGGTTGGACTAGATGGTCTTTAAAGGTTCCTTTCAACCCAAACCATTCTGCTGTTTTAAGAAAAAGAAGTGCAAAGTACATTCCTTTACTGCATGCTCATTATTATTATTTTTAATATCCAGCTCCTACATGATCTCATTTTTGCTTATAGCCTATCTGGAATAAACTTTCCTATTCCAGACTGCAGAACAAATCCATCAGGAGGAAAAGCCATCCAGTCTTATAGCAAGTGTAGTCAAATGGCTTGTGATCTCTAAGTCTGTGATCTCAGGCTGTTGTTTGGCCACAGTATTACATTCTTTGTCCAACTCTGATTCTAAACAAAACCAGAGGATCTGATGACGGATTGTTGCAGATAGTTGTCATTCACATTTTCTGAGCTGCTGAGGTTCCACTTCTGCTGTTATGTACTCAAGTCTGACCATGGGAGGGAAGAATAGAGATTTAGTATCTAAGATGGTGTAAGAGACGGTCCGAAGTTTCCCTCATTTGCCTCACAACCGTTGCAAGAACAGAGACCGAGACACTGAAGACCCCAAGGGACTATGTACAGGGGTTCTGGCCTGGTTCAGGTGGATGCTGGCTAAGTGATTGCTTGCAGGAGTGCTTGCTGTACTGCCACGGTACACTGCTGCTGAGCAGGAACTTGTAAGGAGTGGCCTGTTCTGTACCTTACACCTGCTTCCCAGAGTAACAGGTCTTATCACAATGGCCTGTGAATCTCCCCACCTCCTGGCCAAGTGCCCTTCGCTTTGAAACAGACTATAAAAGTGACTTTTCTAACTTACTTTCTTTGAGAGAGATCTCCCCGCGGAAGAAGACAACACTGGCAACCCTATCTCGTCCATTGGAAGCTATAACCCCCCCCTTTTTCTCTCTTTACTTTGCCTCTTTATCCCGCTCTCTCTCTTTCTCTCCCTCTCATCCATCACATAACCCGTGCTGTTGGCACTAAAATAAAGATGCATTATTGCTGTTGTGGTTTAAACTGAAATCCCTTTGTGTCCTTTTTGCACTCTGAGATCAAGTGAACCTCTCACGACTCCCTCTTGTGTTAGCGGATTGTGACAGATGGGCATCTATAAAACAGTGACAACTTACAGGTACCCACCAGTAATGTTTGTGCTTATCATATTAATGTAAGGTGCCTTGTGTTTTCCATTTCTAATGATAAATTAATTTTATGTTTAGAACTGGTTTTGTGGAGGGGCCACAGTCATGCCTGAGATATGGATGGCTTAAATAATATTAAGCTTACAGTCTTCTTTCCCAGAACCTCAAAATGCTCTCTTGAGTTTAGTTAGCAGAAGGTAAGGAGAGAAGAAGGGATTTAGACAGACATTTTAAAAAGGAGCAAGGCTGAATAAAGTAATGAACAGGGTTGCTGTGACATTTTAGAATTGCATTTATGTTACTATTGGTGGCACAGGATGGTGGTAGCTCAGTAAAAACACTCTCTTCAGAACTCAGTGCCCTCTTTGGCTGTTTAAAGGAATGGTGCAGTTAAGGACATGAACTTGAGATGGGGACAAAGCTCTTCTCTTACAAGAGTAACTGTTAAATCATTTCACCAAAATATTACAGAAAAAATGAGATGGGTACAATCCAGTAAAATCAGGGAAAAGGAAAGAAATGCTTGCATTATGTTTCAAATGGAAGTATTCATTTCTGGAAATCTTCTACTTCCATGACCAGGTAATTTTCTGCCTCTTTTAAAAGACATACTTCCCTTTTCCAGTGCTCAGATTATTGTCTGCTCCTGAACCTTCTCAGTAGCTGTTTTAGTTATTTCAAAATTAGGTGCTTGTGCAGACCCTGCCTGTGACAGGATATTATCCATTTGTTCAGCTACAGTTATAAATTAAGTAGTAGTCCACACTGATTTGGCAGAGGAAAGAAGGGTGATACTGGGTTCTCTTATCCCAGTCACGTGGCCATGCTGGTTCTGAGTAAGTTGTGCATTTAAACTACTCTTCTGAACAGGCAGTCAGCTTCACTAAAACCTTCAAGCTCACATCTTTCAAGGCAGACTGTAAGGAGATTTGTGAGTCACTCAGGAGTGGGGTGGAGCTTTCTTCATTGTTGAGTGGCTGATTATAAGAGGCCTCTATAGGATAGGAGCACTCTGGGCTGGATTAGGGACTGGCTGGGTGGCCAGGCCAAGAGAGTGGTGGTGAATGGTGCTGCATCCAGCTGGGGGCCCATCACCAGTGGTGTCCTTCAGAGGTCTGTGCTGAGTCCAGTCCTGTTCAATATTTTTATTGATGACATGGATGAAGGTATTGAGTCTTTCATTCGTAAATTTGTGAATGACACTAAGCTGGGAGTGTATGTTAATCTGTTGGAAGGTGGGAGGGCTCTGCAGAGAGACCTGGAACAGTTGGATGGATGGGCAGAGTCCAATGGGATGAAGTTTAATTAGTCCAAGTGCTGGGTCCTGCATTTTGGCCATTTAACCCCCTGCAGCACTGCAGGCTGGGGACAGTGTGGCTGGACAGTGCCCAGGCAGAAAGGGACCTGGGGGTGCTGGTGACAGCAGCTGGACATGAGCCAGCCCTGTGCCCTGGTGGCCAAGAAGGCCAATGGCCCCTGGCCTGGATCAGGAATGATGTGGCCAGCAGGAGCAGGGAGATCATTCTTCCCCTGCACTCGGCACTGGTGAGGCCACACCTGGAGTGCTGTGTCCAGTTCTGGGCCCTCAGTTCAGGAAGGACCTTGAGATGCTTGAGCGCGTCCAGAGGAGGCAATGAGGCTGGTGAGGGCCTTGGAACACAAGCCCTATGAGAACATGTGAGGGAGCTGGAGCTGTTCAGGCTGGAGAAACAGAGACTCAGAGGTGACCTTATCCCTCTCTACAGCTGCCTGAAAGGTGGCTGTAGTCAGGTTGGGGTCGGTCTCTTTTTCCAGGCAGCAACTGACAGAACGAGAGGGCACAGTCTTAATCTGTGCCAAGGGAAATATAGGTTGGACATTAAGAAAAAGTTCTTCATGGAAAGAGTCATAAAATACTGGAATGGTTTGTCCTGGGAGGTGATGGAGTCAGCATCCCTGGATGTGTTTAAAAAAAGACTGGATATGGCACTTGGTGCCATGGTTTAGTTGAGGTATTAGGGCATTGGTTGGACTCAATGATCTTGAAGGTCTCTTCCAACCTTGTCATTCTGTGATTCTGTGAAATAAAGAAGGCAGGGGTGGTGTTTATTACCCAATTATAGTTATTTTTACAGAGATTTTTGGAGAGGGTCTTTGAAGTTGCCAGCAGCTTCACTGGTCCTAAACCAATGAGATTTAACAAAGTATGTAGAAGCTATGATGCTGTTAATATCCTGGCACAATCCATTCTGTAACCTTCTCCAGCTAGTGGCACCATGTGAACTAAATCATCAAGTCGGTTTATAAATTTTCATGAGTTTTGTATTCGTTACATATTCATGTTCATGAGCTGAAATATATGTTCATCTTTCTTTAGACATGTTTTAAATACAGGTAGTTTTTGACTGTCTTTAGCCAAGTAGAATCTTCCACTTTGATTGAAGTTGGACCAATTTGATGACAGTTTTTTGGGGTCCTTTTGGAGACTTCATGCAACAATAAATCTAGTGATGGTGAATCTGTAAAGACACAGACAGTTGTAAATAGGAACCAATTTATAGGTCATTCTTTTGCTCATTTATTAACCCTGGGCATGAGCCTGAGTATGTCAGGTTCTACCTTGGCATGCTTGAAGGTTCAGGTTTTGGCATGCTCCGAGTGGTACAGTCAAATCAAAACTAGTGGTATTTCAGCCATCTTTCTGGCATATAAAGCTACATCTCTTCTTGCAGGAATCACAGTGTTTGATGTGGGTAAACCTAGGAACTGGGAGATGCGAGGTTTGCTTTTGCACTGTATTCAGTTATACACAAATAAAGCACTGTTCTTCCTAAAACACTTTATGGAACTTCATGGAACCTAATGTGCAGTTGCAGTACTGTGGGAAATATGCTTTTAGAGGTTTTCTGTAGCCTTCTTAATGTTGGGGGTTTTTTTACTGTTTTATCAGGTTTTAGTAAGATGCCAAATACCCCCTCTAGTGGTTTCTGATACCTCAGAAAAGGTGTTTGCTTTCTTAGGACAATTTTAACACATGAGTATTTACTTGACTGCTAAAGCACATTGAATTGCAGACTAACTCTTCATGAGAGAGAGGCTGGCCTTTGTGATTTTTGAGTGTTGTGGTGCCCATTAAGATGAAAAATACTGAGCTCTAAAGTTAGCAGGGAGTAACTGTAATTGTTACTCTTCATTCAAAACTTTCTGGTTTTCCCTGCTCTCAAGCAATTTATGACATTTATAGATTTCCAAAAGGTAATGGAGAGGAACCATTGCATTTTTCAGGCCCTACTGAGTGGTAGACTGATAAAATTACAGAGGGGGTAGGGCATAATTTTTAAGATTACAACATTATGCAAAAGTTCATCTACTTCCTAAGTTATCTTAATGTAATTATTAATGAAAAAAATTATTATATCACCCTCAATTTATTTTAGAAGGGTGAGTACTTCTTTTCTTCCCTGGGTTAAGGGATGAGAAAATCAGCTAAAGAAAGTACACTTGTCTGACTAGCTAAATTCTGTGTGTATATTGTTTTCTTTGAAGAGAGTATGAGGCAGGCCTTCAGTGTTACGAGTTGCTGTCATGCTAGCAATGCAGGCAGAGGGTTTCATCAGCCATGGTAAGCGGTATCTTTATAGTGACTGCAGTGTGTAGTAGGAGTGCTTTTTTTGTTTGGGGAATTCTCAAAATAGGTCAGCCTGTTGGAGATCTGGGATGCAGTGACCTTTAGCGGACCGGAAGATAGGTATCATCTATTGGGTTGAGTCCATAAGGATATTAAAAGAACATACTTGTAGCTGGATATGTGTTTTGTTCTAGTTCATACTAATATTAGTCAACAGCAAGAGCTCTTCCTTTTTAATGGGCTTGTAGGAGTATTCTCATTGAGATTTACTTGAGATTAAAGCTAGGCAAGCATATAATTTCTTTTAGGTTTTGGGTTTCAGACTAATTTAACAACAAGAGAAGGAAAAGAAACTTACTGTTTTGTTTATTGTAGGGCATTGTTTTATATAGATATTTCAGTGCAAACTTGAGTTATATTTTCTAGATGTCTGATCTGTATGGGATTTCCTGTAGTGAAGAAGAAAGGTTGTAATAATACCTCCTTCTTACATTGCACTTACTGTCAGTAGGTCTGAGAGTGCTTTACAGAAGAGGGAGGTTTCCACTCTTCTGGAACTGGGACTGAGAGGGAAAAGGGGGCATGATTTTCTTGCCTTGGGTTAACCAGTGAACTTCTGTGAGAAAGTAAGAATACAGCCTAGAAATACAGCTTTCCTGCTTCTGCTCAGCCCAGCTCTGCATTCTTTAGGCCCTCTGAAGAAGAAAGAGCTTGTAGAAAGGACTGCAGTAATTGGCAGAAAAATGCAAAGGCAGATATAGTAATTGAGAAAATATTTCAGAACATTTTTCTGTAATTTTTCATCATCACTTTCAGTCATGTTATTGCAAAAGCTTGAAAACCTCTTCTGAGTTTAACTGCAAAGATTTTAACTGCAAAGCACTTGCCAGTCTATCAGGTGAGGTGGAGAAGCTTCTTCTCTCAGTAAGTGACACAGCAAAAACAAGACAGGCAGTGTAAGCGAGTGAAGGGAAGGGGCTGAGATTCTTGGGCATGTCTCATGGGCTGTCCTGTCATCTACACCTCTTGTGATTAGCTCTGAGCAGTTTTCCCAGAAATGAAGGTATGGATAAGTAGTTCTCCAATTAGTTTTTTAAAACACACGAAAAGCACTCAGTTTTTAAAAGTGTAAGACTCAGCATGAAACAGCATTTCCTTTGTATGAAATAGGTGTTTTAAGCAGAGTCTCAGTAATTAAGCGTTCAGACACTTAGCTGTGCAGAGACTTTATGCTGGGGGGTTTATTGCTCTGTAGGGAAGCTAGGGGATATGGTTCATGGTCCCCAGTGACCTGGCAGAGTTCAACTTCGTGATGTCTTTAGTGTTTGTGCAGATGTTTAGTCAAAAATGTGGTGGAGGATGTTTCATGGTTTGGTTTTTTTTTCCCCTTTTTTGAGTTTGTACCATTTTTAGCTTTATTCAGGGTTATTTTCTCAGACACAGATTGGTAGTGTAGCAATACTGCTGTTTGGTCACCTGGAAAATTAGGATCTGTGAATCACTGACAGCTCCAAAACATGCTTGTTCTTCTGAATGGACTTTACTCCGAAGCAATTGACTTGTTGCTTGTTAAATCCCTCTCCCTCTCCCTCTAGAACATAAAAGCCTGAAAGAAATTTTGGGTACATTTTGTGGCTCTCTTTGCTTTAGGCATATGCTAATTAGCCACATACAAGCAGCCTTTTGCTTAAAAAGTAGCAGTCATGAGACTGCAGTTATGTGCAATTGTTTATTTACCCATCAGAAGTTTCACAAGACATGCTTTAATTCAGTCCAGAGCAGTTCCTGGCAGCTTATTAAAAGTAAGGGTTTAATTTTTTTTTTTAAGGAGATATTTTTATAAAATAAAAACTGACGTCCTTCATGTCTGTCTCTAATTAATTTTTCAGGTGCCCCTAAGCAGGCTTAGTACTTTCTTGGATAGTTTCAGACTTAGCAGTGTAGGTATATTGAAATGTAATTTGAGTTTCAAATGAAATGAGTCAGAGTGAAGATAGGTCCCAGAGATATGTAGAGAAGCTATTTTAAAAATATTTTTCCTCTTCAGACTAGCAACCAAATCTGAATCACAAAGGGTGACTACAGTCAAGAGAACAGTACAAAATGGTCATTCTTAGCCATGCACGTACATCACAGAACTTCTGTTTCAATCCGCCACAGTGTGGAATATGTCACATATTAAAACCAGATCTTCAGATTTTTTTCAGTACTTCTCATGGCTTTATATTACTTTTGTGAGATGATTTTGCTTCAAGTATGGAGTTGCAGGCTCTGGAAACTAGCCATGTGATGGGTGTCAGGACCACGGCAGACTCCAGGGTTAGCAGAACTGTGTTGAAATAAGTTTTCCTCCTGCTCAGGTATTAATGCTGGAGACCGCATATCTGTTACAACTGCAGTTCTTTATTATCAACCATCTGCTGAATAAAGGTGCTTGTTTCGCAGCTTAACACAGCATCTGACCATATATCAATGTAACTATATCAACTTCAGCTTTGGCAGTCAGCTGGAAAATCGTAATTTAATTGGTGAAGCTGCATATAAAAGTAAAACAATGCAGGTGTATTGTTCAAGTGGCGTTTAAAAGCCACAAAGAAAAGCCCTCTGGCTGTTTCCAAAGTACAGTGGTGCCAGTCAGGATGAGAGATTGTTTTCTGATGGCAAACCTCTATGACAGTTGGTGCCTTGAAGTTGTAACTCACTCAGCAGAGCCGGTGTGCCTGTCAGAAGGCTGTGGCCTGGGTTGTGATAGCCAGAGATGGGTGGGAGAGAGGAAGAGGTGCTGGTGAGGGTAGGTATTTTAGTCTATAACAAACAGCTCTCAAGGAGGATGTGCATGGTTGCTCTATTACTTCTAGGTGCTGCTGTTTTCCTCTGAAATGTGAAGACTGTAAATGGTCTTGGCAGGTTTTTGAGAAAATTTCTGATTCTCATTTTATGTTCAATTAATGTTTTGAAGAGAAGTGATAAAGAGTGTTGGGAGTTACCTTTCTGACTGTCTTTTTCTTGCAGAAGACTACTTTTCTCTCTAGGTTGCAGTAAAAGCAGAGCAAAATTTATCCATCATGCTAACTGAATTAAAACAATAATTTTTTTTGCCTTTTTATTTAAGATCTTCAATTGGAAACCTGTGCCGGATCTCCTTCCAGGCGATACTTCAGCATATACAGAAGTTAAAGTGAGTAACTGGTTTCCTGCAGAAAATAAGGTATTTATGCCTTTGAACAGGCTGCTAAATTTTTAAATAACAACACTAACAGAATCCACTCTGTTCAGCTTCTTCTTTCTATGCTCTGGGCAGATGTTTCATGCTAAGGGTAGACAATGAGAGCAAGATGTGGTGGAACAGGATGTAGCATGTCCAAACACCCTGAGTACAGCATCCGCCAGGCCTCTGGGTATTTGAAATCAGAAAGTTAGGGCTGAGAGAAACCTCAGATTTTCACCTTGATGATTTTACAGTGACTGCTGTTGTCTATTTGTTATTTCCCTATTTCCCTTGTGTTGAGGAAGGTTCTGCAACCCTCATCTCAGGGCTCTGCTGCAGTAAGAGAGAAAATATTTTGTATGATGTCTAAACAACAAATCCATTTGAAGGGAGCTCTGGAAAACTTTCTCAGTCTGTTACCAAAAATCAGTAAAAATAAAAACTCCTTAACGCCAGTGTAGCATTAGGAAGCCGGAATTCCTTATTTGGCCAGAGGCATGAGGGGATATCTCCTCCAAAAATCATGCATGCTGAATACAGAAAAGGTCTTTTTTATATACTGTATTTTACATATATATTCATTGATTTTCCCAGAATAAACATACATATGATGATAATTTCCCAGAAATCATTAACATATTTTACCTTCCCTTTACATATATGTTCTTTTGTTCTGGGGTCCCTTTGGTGGTCCCTGGTGGTTGGCAACCCCAAAGTCGTACCTGACTTTTATTTCAGAATGGGTATTATGCAGTCCATAGGCCATTTTTTTTGAAGAATAAGCATTGTGTTAACTCACCAGGTGCAGGCAGTTTTTCATCTGGCAACAAGTCCAGCCCGGTTTTCTGTTAGGTGAAAAGATCAGGCTGAATCCAGCAGCCTGAAAGAGGCAAGACTTGCATAGCCCTGATCAATATTTGGGCTTAAAATGTATTCCCAGCACAAGCAAGCAGGGCACACATACACGCCTTGTATATGTGTATGCATGTGTACATGTCCAGACACACAGATCACAGACAGAACATTCAAAGAAACACAGCACCAGCAGTCTCATCCTGCTCACCTCTCTGAGCAGAGTGAAGGTCTGCTAGGAAGGGTGTGTATGTATGTTCTTATGTACGAGGGGGATCCCTCCAGCAGCCAGGCTCAGACACCCATAGTTCAACTGCTGAGTATGCAAAAGTGAACTAACCTTGACAACAATATTTTCAGATTAAATACTTACCTGTGAGGTTTCTGCTACTCTCAATATGCATGTGGCACTTGAAGCAGTACACTTAAAAACACCAGGCTAAGATTGCTTCAGGAAAGCCTCCTGCATCAGTGTTATGCTGTTACCTATGACTTTAACTACAAAATGTTTTGATTTTTGATGTAAGTCACTCATTTGTATTTGTGGCAACGAGAGTTTGAAAACTGCAGGGAAAATGCAGGAGGCTTACTGAAATTCTTTATAGATCACAGGAGAAGGTGCTTGTACTCATTCTGTAATGTGTAGACATGCCATGAGAAATTTACTTGAAGGGGAGATAATTTCTAAGTTCTGCCTTTTAGCTTGCTTCTGCACTACTTTGCATGGCCTTAGTGATGTTGCATAAAACAGAGGTTAGCCTCACTTCCCTCAGGCTTATCTCAGTGTTAGCAGTTTTGAGATTTAGGGTCCCACTTGTGATTGCGCTGGGGAGGAACACTGTTGCTGGGTGACAGATTTAATTGGACTTACTCCATTGTTTGATTTGCTCCTAAATATTCCTGCTTTGCTGCTAAATTTTGCAAGAATATTTGGGTATAGACCACTTCTTTTTTCTTTTTTTTTTTTTTTTTTTTTTTATTACTGCAGGATACCCTAGCTCTAATGCAGGAAATATGCAGCAGAAGCACAGAAAGCTCAAGAGCAGAGGGGTGATGGTACAATGATATATTGGTGTAGAATAAATTATCCTCCTCAGCTATTTGCCTTTCTCAGCTCTTCCTCTGTGTCATGCAGGGCTCATCTCCCTTGGTAAGGAGCCTCTTGTGCTGGCTGTCAGGGGGGAAGAGCTCCCACCCAGTCAGTGATGGCCAGCATCCCCCTTGTCCCAGTTCAGAGGGGACCTGTGGAGAGCCTGGCAGGGCTGCCTGCAAACTGACCAGGGTGGGTGCTGCTGTGATGTGGGAGGCATTCCTAAGTCACAGCATGTGAGCATGACAGACATCTCCTAATCTTTTCATCATCTCTCTTTGCTTTCATATAGCCAGTTAGGAAAGGGTGGAGAAAATGCTTTTGGACACTGGCCAATATACTGTTGTGTAACTTAGAGTATGACTTTTTTTCAGTATAACAGGAACCAAAGTTCAGAAGCCTTGAAAATGCCTCTGAAATCTTTTTTGTTAAAGCTTTAACAGAAATCACTGATTTTAAGAAAACAGCATGAAAGGCAGAGCAGTTTGTGTTTTTGGTTTCCTACTTCATTATTTTTGTACTTGAAAGATTATTGTAGCTGTTATCCTCTTGACAGAAGGTTTGATAGGTTTGAAAGAAGTAGTAAATTTTTATATATTCATCTGGACTCTCAGATGAGAATTCTCTATTCTGCTCTTACCTGGTTTGTAACAGCTCTGAAAAACACCTAATTTACTTCTTTCCCTGAGCAGCCTGTAGATTTTGGTGTGTGAGCAAAATAAGGGTAATAAAAAGCCGCAGCAGGGATGCAAACATAGCAATTTTTCTCTTGGCTACGTGTGTAAGCGGAGGTTCCAGAACGTACATTTAGTAGCTGTGTATTAGCCACCAGACCCTTGACCTGGACCAAATGGCTCGTTGCTATGGCAACAGGTTGCGCAGTAACAGGTTTTGTTCTTGGGTTGAAATCATCTTGCTTCTCTTAAATGTTAGTTTTGAGGTCAGATGTTCATCAGAAGAAACTAGGAAATTGTTTTTTCAAAGGAGAGGCAAAAATATTGATGTTCAGCTACCTGAGCATCTGCAGAAAGAAATTCTTTGTTCCCTGGAGAAGGCAGTCAGCTCTCCTACTTTCTCCACTTAATTGAAATAGAGGTCTGCAGCTAACCTGAAAGGGGAAAAAAAAAAAAAAAAATAGTTCTTGGAAACAACATGACTGTAGGAGGTGTAGGAGGTTCAGGGGAATTTGCTGTATGACTCCAGCTCCCAGTCTTGCTGAAGGCAGTGGGAAAATATTAACAGCTTAACACTGCACTAACCTTGAAAATTTCTGGACCTAAAGTAAGCTCCTGATCAGCTCTTTTCAAGCTTGACTTGTGAGAGACTGGAAACATTGATGTCTCGAGGCATTATGGGCTGCATCTGTGTGGAGGAAGGGGCAGGTCAGGCCTTGCTCTGGCGAGGCAATGCCCTGCCCTGTACACCCCCACCCCAGAGCCTGTATCCCAGCCTGGCAGCAGCTGCCAATCCCTGGCACACCAGAGACAATGCTCCGTGCCTGCCTCTAGAGCCCCTAGCTCAGCTCCTGAGTGGCCAAATGACTGGAAGTCCCAGCTGGGAGTAGGGTCCAGGGAGACTAAGGGGTATTTAAGGCCAAAGACAAGGCAGTCAGATGTCTTGACTGTACCTCCTCTTGGAATGTCTGTCTGGACACTGCTGGAACCCAGAAGCTGGTAGCTGTATTTGGTTTTTTCTATATATTTTCTTTTTTTTTCTTTCTTTCTTGCTCTCTCATCTAATTCCCTCTTCTTCAATTTTTGAGTAACTTAAAATTGAACTGTCTTAGTTTGCAAAGTTGAATGGGCCAAGTTAATGCTTTGAAAAGTGTTTTCTGTTGGTTGAATGTTGCACTAAACTTGCCAAATTTCTCTGATATTTTAAAGTTGCCAGTAAAATCTTTTTTGTTGTTTTGACCTCTTGAAAATATCTTCTCAGTATTTTTCCTGTGCATCTAACTCAAGAGTACATGAGCAACTGTAAGCCCTTTTCAAAGTTTTCTTGATCAGTGTTGTCTGGAGCCTTACAATACTAAAAAAAGTTCTTGCTGTGACAGTGATCAAACAGTGTGGCAGGGGCATGGGAGGTTGAAGGATTGCCAGCCATGGGGGCAGTCAGAACTCAGCATGGCCCTGGTGCAGCTGAGTGGGGTTTGGATTGGCTGACCTTCTGGGGCTCCTTTCAGCTGAGGTCATTCTGCAAGTCTGTCTCTTTTTGGCCGAAGAGAAAAGTAAATGCGATGGAGAGCCCAGACCAGGACTCTGCCTGTGGGTGGTACTGAAAATGAGTTTTGTGGTTACATTGTCCTCCTTTCCCACAGCCTCTGTCAGCCCTAAACACTTATTTTCCCTCATGAATAGTGTCACCATGCCATACCACAAATACTTATTAATAAAATGTCACTGTAATTCCCCTAGAGAACTCTGATATACCAGTAATTTCTTTTCTTACACTAAACATGTTGCTCTGTGTTTTACCTTTGTATCTTTTTGGTATAATATGAAGTGAATGGCATTCATCACCATAGGCAGGAGCTAAAAGGAAAACAAAATACAAACATGGCATGTGATTGGAGAGGAGATCTTTTTTCCTTTGTGCCAGCAGCTGTCAACCTCTTTCACTGCCAGAACAGTCACTTAGGGCTTTGCTGCTGCACTGTGATCCTGTCAGACAAGAGGCACAAGGAGGAGTTAAGTGAGGTTGTCCATTTACCCATCTCAGTCTCAGAAAGATGTGAAGGGCTGCAGCCAAGTAGTGTAAACAATCTAAAGAGCCTCACTCAAGTGAAGGGATTGGCAGTGGCAGGAAGAAGACTGAAACAAAAGAAACAAAGATTGAAGCAGAGATACTTTGATGAGATGAAATGAACAAAAAATGAAGAGGGTCTGATCAGATTGTGAATGTATTTTTCCAGCTACATTTGAGTCGTGCAGGGTTGCCTGAGACAGAAAGGACTAATTAGGTCACCCATTTTATTTTCCTGCCAAATACACTTTTGGTTCTCTGATGCCTCTGCCAGTGCTACAGGTAACCTTGAAGAGCACTGAAGATAGGGTTTCCACCACTGTTTTTTTGAGAAACAATGCTGTTGAAATGCATGATCCACAGTAATCTTCCTTGGATCCCCCCATCACTCATTTTAGGCCATTTTCCTGTAAATTTTCAATCAATTTACAAAGTGTTGCTAGTCCTCAGGGTGCTGGGACAGTGCAGGTTTGAAAGGCTTCATCAGTTGCCAAGTGCTTCTGCAGATCAACAGCAAATCATAAAACCAAGAAGAATTTATTGCCAGAGGCCCATCAGCCCAGCCAGTGAGTGCAATACCTGTCTCATCCTCCATATTATGCAGTTGTGTCAGCAATTGCATTTGGGAGATGTAAATCTTAAAGACATGCCTGCTTGTCATTAAAGAGATGGCAGAGCTTTCTTTGTGCATGGAAATGTCAAGCAAGCATGTTGATCAAATTAGATGGTTGGTCACAGCTTGACGTTGTAGGATGTGCCGGTGGTTACACGGGGAATGAAAAGATGCGCTTTGCTTCCTGTCCCAAAGTATTCCAGCTATGCTGCTGAGCACTGGGACTGTCCATGTGGCACCGTGCTGCAGACGCTCAGGAAGTCAGCAGGGTTTATATAAAGCTCTGCTGGGTTTGCAGAACCTTTTGGCTCCTTTCCAGCTTGGAAGTGGCGATATAAATAGAAGAATGTCTCGCTTTTGAAGTCTGTGTTCTATTCACGGAAAGGAAGAACTTTGCTGGCGCTGTGATTTAATAGCTGTTAAATACAAATCTCAAGACCAGTCCTATGACAGGCTGAACTTCTTGATCCCATTTCAATGGGATATGAGTGAGCTCAGTAGCCTGTAGCATCACATCTCTGTTAGGTGGTTGCTGACACCTGAATAAGGTTTGGTGCTATGAAAGCAGGGTTCAAGAGTATCCATTCTCCCACCTTCCCTCCAAGTTGCGCTTGTCCCTGTTAAAAGAAAAAAAAATGTTGCCTTTTCTTTTTTTCTTTTGGACAGATGAGCAAAATGTTTGGGACTGTGGTGGTTGGAGTTGGAATTGCTGGCTTAGCACGAATCCGAGACTTGATGAATCCGATGCCTTCCAGCCCTTCAGAACACCTGAAACTCTTCGGATTTGTATCCAGGTTAGAAATTTCATCTTAGCATGTCAAATATGTATATTGCAATGGGTTTTTTTCTTCTTTTTCATTCCAAAAAGGGAATGTTCATGCAAATATGCCTGTCATTCTGAGTGGCAGCTCACAAGTGAGCACAGAAAGCTTTGCAAGAGGGAACAAATAGGTTACCTTAGTGAGATATTTTTCAGAAATTACTAAAATAAAAACTGAGAGATGTTCTTGCTGTAGAATCTGTGTGATAAAAAGAAATTGTCTGACTGGAATTTCCTGTAGATTTAAGGTTGTGCAGGCAATAAGTACTCTAATGATCTAGTGTCTGCATGACACTTCTAGAAATGCTAAAAAAATAAGCTTTACAGAGTTTTAAAAAGTTGTTTTGCAAAAACATGTTCTAATGCCCCCAATACTCCAAATTCTGGAGTACTGAATAAATAATAAAATTCTAGTATTTTTTTTAAACCAGGTATTGAACCTATAGATATCTAAAGAAAATCCTGTGATTTGCTACATGCAATAAGGTTGCTTTTTATCCTTACGCTTCTTAGAGAACAAGAGTTTTTTTCACTAGTTTGGAACTGTGGAAATTTAGTGTGTACCTTCCTCTGAGCATTCCTGCTGGACTTGTCTGACCCATTACAGTGGAGCATAAAATTTTGAAATAGTTAGGCAGTACCTTTATGGATCTCAGATTGTGAATGTATTTTTCCAGCTACATTTGAGTCGTGCAGGGTTGCCTGAGACAGAAAGGACTAATTAGGTCACCCACTTTATCTTCCTGCCAAATGCACTTTTGGTTCTCTGATGCCTCTGCCAGTGCTACAGGTAACCTTGAAGAGCCCTGAAGATAGGGTTTCCACCACTGTTTTTTTGAGAAACAATGCTGTTGAAATGCATGATCCACAGTAATCTTCCTTGGATCCCCATCACACACAAACATCACCTGTCTCTGCTTTCAAGTCCTGCTTGTGGCCTGCCTTCCTGCCCTCTGTCACCTATCCTAATATTGTCAATGCCTGCTCCAGTCAGTAGTAATGTAAAGGGCTTTTGGAGGGATTGTATTTTTCATTTTCAGGTGGAGCTGTGCTCAGCTTGCTGCCCAAGAGTGCTTCCCCCTTATCACTGACATGCTGTGTGTGTTGCAAGGTGAGCCATCATAGCCAAGCATCTGCTTTGTCCCTCTCCTGCTTGTCTGTACTTGCAGTTGTGTGTGTGCCTGCCATCTCAAGTGCTTTTGACCACATTGCCCAGGATAGTGGGGAGAAGTTCTCCCATAGGAGCAGTGTACTCTTTCAACTCACTCTTACAACATCTCTTTGATAATAATGCTTATTAAAAACCAAAACACCAAAACCAAAAACGACTTGACAGTTCAATAGCAAGCCAGTTTCTGGACTGATACCACCACCTGCACACTTGTCCATTTTTGTTGGTTCTCTTCTCCATTCCACTTCTGTCTGTAAGTGCTCATGCTCTCCCTGGATAAGAAACTGGTTGTTATATCCTGGTTGAACTCAGGGAGACAGTGGTCCATGGGAACAATTTTTAATTACTGCTACACAACGTGTGGTTGGGAAGAATGGACTGTGACAGATACTCTGGTTGTATTTATGCTAAATATGCAGGAGGAGTTTTGGCAATATTAATGAGGCAAAGCAGATTAGCCTGGAAGATGCTCTGAGAAACAAAGACATCCATGCAGCCTTCATCAGCACAGAGAACAGAAGCCATGAAGAAACCATCAGGTATTCTGGGGGGTCCCCCACCCCCTCTTTTTCTCCTTTCCCCTGTATTTTAGATGCACAGAGGAGCTAATGTAATGCTATTGCAGGAGAAG
The DNA here is from genome assembly GCF_049639895.1 of Pseudopodoces humilis. NCBI lineage: Eukaryota > Metazoa > Chordata > Aves > Passeriformes > Paridae > Pseudopodoces > Pseudopodoces humilis. The sequence goes on from NC_142200.1 coordinate 100,350,362, forward strand.
ATATGAACATTGAGGAAAGACTGCCAGACTAGAGGCCTGAAGTGAATGATAGTGAGTTCCCTAGAGCACCAATAAGCCCTGGAAGAGAGTAGGATTTAAGATGCATTAATTTCCCAAGTAATTCCATTTCCACACCTCTAGGCCTGTGTTTGATGGACAGGCAGCTTAAAACAGGATTTAAAGCCTTTCCTCACAGATTATATTATGGAAGGGTAATCCAGTGCCCCACTCCAACTGCTTATATGTCTGTAAATCAGAAATTGCAGTGCTCAACGCTGTAACATTTTAGCAACTTGATGTGGGTGAGTGAGGGAATTCTGTGGCAAAAGAAGAATTAAAACCCCACTCCCCTGCTGTTTAAATGTGTGATGTAGCCACCACACTATCCTTGCTAGGAAAGTTGCCATTTATTTCTGTTACTCCATGTCGTGCATCTCTCCATGTGAAGCTGGCTGTGGGAATGAGAAGCAGTTTGGTGATTCTTACTGTGGTGAGAGAGGATTAGGATAATACTCATTTTAATGGGTGATCTTTTATCCCTTTCAGAATGTTCTTAGAAGCTGGGAAACATGTCCTCGTAGAGTACCCCATGGCTTTGTCTGCTAAGGCAGCCCATGATCTCTGGGAGATGGCTGAGCAGAAAGGTAACACTTTTGTTCTCAAGAGTGTAAGCAGTCTCTCTTAGCTGTTGGTTAGCACCAAAGGCACCGAATTCAAAGGCAAGTCTCCAGCCTAGTTTTAGCTGTCACATGCAAGGGAGTATGACTGTCTCAGAGATGTAAGACTTGTGCAAATAGAGGAACAAACACACAAATGTCACTGCTAAGAGTAAAGTATGTTTGCCCTCACAAAAACTCTAGCCTCTATTTGTGACACTTAGAATGCAGTTAAAGAGGAAAACTTCTGTCACAGTGATAGTAAAGCACTTTGAGTGCAGCTATTGGACTTGTGCAATTCTGTGTCCTCTCTCTCCCTGGAAGTGGAACTGCAGACAGTTCTCCTAGCTTCTAACATTTGTGATGTGCTGGCCACACACAGATGCTCATGCTACTGTAGGCAAGCAAGGCATCACTGTCTGAAAGACAGACTGTCTCTAAGCAAAATCTCCTTTTTTCCAGAAAGTGTGTGGTCCCATCCCAGTGGTGCAAAGGGTCAGAAGCTGGCAGTTCTGCTGGGGCCAGTGGGGATGAATGGGACTGCAAGGCAAAGAGCAGTGCTGGGCAGAAGTGGAGTGCAAATCATTTGGAGAAACTGCACTTTTTATACCGCTGCTTCTTAAAGATCTCCTTTGTGACTTTAGTCCTGAAACACTGGAGGTGTAGGATTTCTGCTTTGCTGTTTCCCTGTACCAGCACCAGTTACTGCCTTGTTGCTCACCAAATGGTTTCCCATTGAGCAGAATTTATACCTCTTTTCTTGGAGCAGCAGTAGTTACTGTCAGCAGCCTACAATGACTCCCCTGGAAATCTTCCAGAAAAACACATACTGAATGAGGGACACATTCAACTTGTATCAGATAACCTCCATTTCAAAGTAGACCAATTAATGGCAGTGGAGGGAGGTACTCTTTAACATATTGTTCCAATCTGGGTCTGAGCATTATTCTATTTTTTCCCTTTCTTTTTATTTTCCTACTACCCTGGGAGGAAACATGCAGAACAAGGAAATGTGAGGGGAAAGAGGCCAAGAATTAATCCATCCATTACTCTGAAGACTCATATTTCAGCCTTAGCTGGGTACTGGATTTCATTACGCAGTTTCTGTTAGACATAGTGGCTACTGTTCCTGTAGTTTCTGTATTTGTAGTCTCCTGAAAATCATTAACCCAGATTGATGCTTCAGCTCAGGGCCCATGCTTCCATGTTTGATTTTCTTCCTGGCATCACTTTGTGAGCTGTGCATGAGAGTATTTCTGAGTGAGTTCCCACTGGTGGCTAGTGAAGCCTTTACTGTTTAGACATAACTTTGATTCACACAGGAAACTTTTATTTAATCTGTCCTGATTTCTTTTTTTTCTTTGTGTGGTTTTGTTTCGTTTTTTTTTGGTTTTCTTAATGGCAGGTAAAGTACTCCATGTGGAGCACATTGAACTTCTTACTGAAGAGTACAAGCAGCTGAAAAAAGAGGTGGCTGGGAAAGACCTGGTGAAGGGAACATTGCATTTCACAGGTCAGTAGCTCTGAAGAAATCAAAATCTAACTGGATTTGCTCCCCAGGAATGCCGGTGCTTCCAGGCTTCATTCAGTCCTTTCACACAAGACACTGTCTATAAACTGAGTAGAGACACAGGTACTGCCTCTGGATAATTCCCTTGTTGAATCCACATACACCCTCCTGTCCTCAACATGTCCTGAAGGGTTTATTGTTTATGTACTTTATGCAGCCCTCTCTGCTACAGCTCATCAACTGATCCATTTCAACATTAAATGTGTTTATTGACTTTCCTACTCAGTCTATCTGCTGACTTTTCTACACCCTGATCTTCAAGCCTGCAACACTGCAGCTTCTTCATCCTTTCCTATGCAGAAGGCATTATTCTATTTCCTATTCCTCAAGAGTTTCTATCCCACCAGGTAGTGTCCTTGATGAAAACAAATCAGGATTCCCAGCTTTCAGTGGAATTGCCCGTCTGACATGGCTGATTGACCTCTTTGGAGACCTCACTGTTACCTCTGCCACCAGAGAGAAGCAGAAGGATAAGAATTATTCCAGAATGACTGTTCACTTTCAGACTGCAAACAAGAAGTGAGTAATGTCTATGGCAACATGTGAGCCAGGCTCCTCATCATCTGCACATCTTTTGCCTGCAGGAGTTCTGCATCCTCTTCTCTTGTGGAAACAGGTGGAGACTGGCATGGAAGTGTACATGTCTTTTAAAGATGCATTTTATAATATTGAGTTTGATCTTCCTTTATTATGCAGTGACAATATCCTTTCTATCAAATAGATATTTTTAACAGCCTTGCTAAAAAGTGGTATTTTATAACTATGAAGAAAGTCACCAGTATTTCATACTGTGACTTGACTACTTAGCTTGGTCCAGAGAGTGGTGGAAACTCTCAGGTTTGGTCATCCTCTGGAGTGCAGAGTTCATGTCCTTTCAAATAAGATGAAGTAACAATGTCATTTTAAAGCAACAAGATAGAATTTGAGAATTATCTGGCATGAAAAGTTAGAGAGAAATTTTCCAATGGTGAACTCCTTGGTTTTTTTGGTTTTTTTTTTCTTTTTTTTTTTTGGTTGCAGATATGCTAGTAGACCTCTTAAAAAGCCCAAACCTAACCCAGCATTTTAGATAAATGTTTAGTTAGAGTATTTGGGGAGTGAATAATCAGGGCTCCTTTAAACTCTTAACTTTACTGCAGGTCTGGTTAAGCAATTCATCAGCCACTCCTACGAATGCCATTGCAGTTTATCATGGGATTATCATCTGGTTTTAGCAATCTTTCTCTCTCTTTAAATAAAACAGCATTTCCAATTCCTTTTGAAATGCAGTTGTGAGAGGACAGAAGTCTGTATACAAGCTCTGTTTACCCTCTTAGCAATTTGCCAGTAACATAAGTAGCTGTAAAGATCTAGATAGGGTGAGATTTTGAACTAATTCCAGCAGATGGAACTAGCGGGTGGTTTAAACATTTCCCTGGCTGTCCAGTCTCCTGGGTAGTCCTTAGCTGCTATGTATGATATTTGCTGGATACAGAGCTGTTTCTGGATGACTTTTTTTTTTCCTGCTCCTCAGCACTAGCCGATATTTGCTTCTCTTGGCCTTTTCTATTTGTATGGATCAGTGTTTTCTCACCATAAGTGTTTTAATAACTTTGGGGACAGTCAGTTTTATGCCTCTGGGATAATTTAGGGTGGGTGGAAAATTACATAGCGTTCCTGTATTGTGTTCAGTGCTGGGGCCATATTTCCTGCTGACCTTCCTCCACTGACGTCAGTGGAGTTATTGCAGTAGAGAATTTGGCCCACTCTCTTGTCAAGTGAAGTTACGGCCCAGCAGTAATGGTAGTGGTGTTACAGATCTAATTTGCCCAACCTTTATTTTGCTGAAGGATGGGAAAGGTCTGTACCTTTCATGAGAGCTAACCCATCCTTTTTTGAAATATATGAATACAGTATCCTTGAGAAATCAGGTTAATTCATCCTATTTTCTGCCTTGGAAAATACAGCAGGTGCAGAATGCAGGAGCCTGTGTTCTGCTTGTTAAGCAGGGATTTGTGCAAAGGGTATAGTCTGTCTCCACTGCACAGCCCACCCTCGCTGCTAGTCTGGCTCTGGGTGGATTTTGGAGGTGTGTGTTAATGCCTGCACCCAGCTCTTCGAGAGATGACCTCTGCCTCTGTTGTGTGTCCAAGACAGCTGAGCTGACAGCCTCTCTGTGATACAACATTGAGCAATCCAGGAAAAGCCAAACCTCTACTGAAGCCAAACCTCTACTGACAGCACGTCTGATTTGGGACTGCAGTTCCTGTCCCATGATTACAGAGCTTGGACTCAGTAAATGTCAGAAATTAATTTTTAGTGCAAGCTGGAGAGATAATGATTTGGGCAGTATCTCTTTTGATGTTAACTAGGGATAGGATCCAATTGTCTAATTCCCATCCAAGCTAAGGGAGTCTCTCATTGATTTAATGATAAATTAAAAATATTGGCATTTTCAAAGAGTTAAAAGGAAAATGTTTAAAAGAAATTGAAGACATTTTCTAAACATATTCTGACAAGAAACATTTGAAGTTATGTTTTTATGGAGAGCTAAGTTTACAGAGTCTAATAAAATATCTTCAGATTGAACATTCATAGAAAATTATATAATACATGCTTTCTGCAGAAGTTGCTTCATAAAATTTAAGCTGAGTGGACCCAGAATTCTTTCAAGCATGGAACCAGCTTTATTCTTCTGGAAGTACAAAGGGTGTTTGCTTCATATTGGTTTATTGAGTTATTGCAGTCCAGCAAGGGCCACTCATTATTTGAGGAAAAAGGGAATCAGAAAAGTAAGAAGTCTTTTTCAATGTAGCTGAGAAAATGCTAGCAGTTTACAATTTGGAAAAACAAAATGGCCATAGAAAGTCAGGGTGTTTTCTTCACTGCAGACTGTTTGCATTCAGTGTAAAAGTGGTTTGTTACTGCTTGATGAAAATTTGTTTTTCTTTAGCTACCCAACATATGTAACCCAGCTTTATTCAGATATCAAAAATGTTGGATTTGTTGCTTGTAACTAACTCTACTAACACTTCTAAACAACTAAATGTAGCTAGATAATACTTGGATACAAATCTTTAATGGAAGTGGGTAAACTGTCTATGAAAAAAGCTACAGCACTTCACAATTTTCTGACATAAAATATGAATCTGTTTCTTAAGCTACAAAATTGCTTAAATAATGTGTGGACTTGCAACATGCTTGTCTTTATAGCAAAGCAAGAGGCTTATTTCAGAGTAGAAGTTGTTAATTAAAAATGAATACATTTTGCTTACCAATCAAGTAGAATCAACCTCTCTTTGGGAAAATGACTAAAAATCCAATTGCAGAAGAAGATAAATCTATTATTAAATCCAACATTTTCCTGCTCACTGATCTAAATCAGTCATTCTAATCACTTTGATTAAATTCTGCCCGCTCTGCATGTTTGTGCTTCTGGTTCAGTGGCTTCCCAAGCTAGAGCAGAAGGCATACACTTGAGCCTGATCACTGGTGTGCATCTGCTCTAGATCACCCCAGGGAGGTGATCCTGCACCGACAGGGGCTGTTTTGAATCATATTGAGAGGTCCTTGCTAGTACATGATGGAGATCTCTGCCTGTGCCTGCCCAGTGGTTTCTTCACGCCTACCTACCTGAGATAAAGCAGCTTTGAATAACAATGGCCTGAACCCTCTCTGACTCTTTACTATCATAGGAATATAAAACTGGCTCTGTCAAGTCAGAGCAAAGCTCAGCTTGCTCAGCAGCCTGCCTCTGACCCAGATCGACATCCTCAGGGAAGGAGGATGGGAAGACAGAAAACACTGAGCAATATGGTCCCCAAACGCCCCTCTGGCTTGCAATGACATGTAGCCCCAGGACTTCCTAAAATGCATGGTGCCTTTGCATTTGTTAGTCCTCTAAGAATGTTTCTGGTGCATCCTTGCAAGCTGTGATTTGGACATTTTTTCCCCCCTTTCAGTTGTTTAATTCTGTTCCATCAGGTTCATCAGGCCATCCTTAATTTGTAAGGGGAGTGGTGGGGATATGGAAGTATAGATGAGCAAAGAATAATTGATACGATGATGTAAATATAGAAACTGAATCCTAGAACATAAAAGATGAGAGGTGCAGAAACATTAAGCTGAGCATTCTGCGGAATGTGTTCAGGGCAGATTGACAAGGACTTTCTTTCCAGATCTAATGATACTGAAGATTTAATGGGCAGTACTTGGAGACAGAATTTATTCTTCCGGGCTATTGATGCCTTCATAATTTGTGAGTGGCAGACTAAAGTGGGCCATAAAGGAGTGTGGAAGGGCCATCAATAATGAAGCAAGAAAAATAATGTGCATCCTCTAAACACAGGCAGTAGTGAGTGCTGATGAATGAGCTGTGGGAAGGCAGTGGTACAGCAGTTGACAAAAGAGCAGGAAGGGAGCATCGTGACTGTGGCTGGTGTTGAGGGCCATTCCTCAAAGGTGTTGCAGTCTTGGGTCAAGGAGTCTGTTAAGACCTCTGAAGTGGCACAGCACGTCCCATGGCTCCTTTCCCCTTAGCCAGGATGGCATGTTGGGAAGGAAGGTGTGAGCTGTGCAAGTCAACAGCCAATACCACCAGGCTTGGTTTGAAGATTGTGCTATTGTGCTGTGCTCTGACTAAGAAAAGCCTATCTGAGAGTCTGTGTAGGTATGATTTTTAGGATCAGCACAGTGTTCCCAGTGATGAGAATGAAACATTTTAAAAGTTCAAAGAGTATGGACACCTGTGTCTCTGTCAGTGAATTTGTCCAGCTCATTACAAACAGGTGGGGTTCAGCTCTCATAGTAGCACAGGGTGATCATTATGTACCTGTGTGACTTAAATCTATTGCTGGAGGAATGATTATACATTGAGGGCCTTTAGAGTTTTGCTGTGACTGAATTGTGTACAAAATTTTTGGACTAAACGGCACTTTTTATCCAACTCCACAAACAAACAGTCCACTCACTTCCCTCTTCCTTATGACATGGAATGTCATAAGGCAGAACAGACTTCCTTATGTTGCTTCCTTTACTTTGTGCATAGGGAAAACAAAGCTGGACAGGGCTTAGATGGTGTGCTGAAAGTCATGGCATGAAACAGTGGCAGGGCAGAGTTAAGACTATTACCTGCTGTTGAGCTCTGTAACCACAAGGCATGTTGTTCAGGACACACTGCCTAAATATGCAATGATTGATATTCAAAAATGGTGCATTTATTAGAGATTTTTCTGCAAATGCTGAGAAAAAAACCACAGATTAGAATTGTTGATTCAATTTCTTAATTGATACTTTTTCTCTGCTCCTTCACACTAGACCCTTGACTTGGATTGAAGAAAGAGGACCAGGGATGAGACGTGAAAAGAAAATCAACTTCTGTTTCACAAGTGGTTGCCTGGAGAACTTCCCTGAAGCCCCAAGGTCTTCTGTGGGCCTTTTCATGCAGGATCAGAACCTCTTTGCCAAGAAACTGCTGGGCCAGGTCTCCAAGGAGGAGCTGGCTGCTGAGAAATGGCGAATTTTGCGGTGTCTTGACCTTGCCGAGGTGATCCAACAGTACTGTGAAGAGCCAGAGAAAATCTATTCCTGAGGCTGCTCTTAGGGAAGAAAGAATATGGCAGATGGAAAAGCTGTAGGGCTAGAACTCACTGTTGCCATCAAGCAGTTGCTATTTCTGTTTCCATTACCTTCTTTTTGACTACTTGTGATTCCTGGGCTCTCCAGGTGTTCTGGGAGAGTCTGGGCTATACCCTGTGCCTTCTGGTTTGCACCAGTCCTAAACAATTCACCTGCTCTGATGCATCCCTCTCCTTTCAGGTAGTTAGAACCTAGCAACAACAAGCTTTCCTGTGGTTCAGCTGGGAATATCCCTGACAGTAGATCCTTCAGGACTGTAAATAATATACATAATTCTCTCTCCCAGGGTCTGTTCCCCCATTCCAGATATGTCTGGAAATGAACATGCCTCAATAGTATTCACGTACTATTTTCTAGAATGAAGTTCCTGTTCAGTTTTCCACCTCTTTACTTGAAATACAGAACTTGTGCCACCACAGTCCTGACCATTTCTTCCAATCGCTCTGAATTGTTCTGTGTGGTTGCTCTAATTAATAGTTTTGCTTGTTAGGTATGTGGGGGGTAGGGAGGGGAAAGAGGAGGAGTTATGTATATTTGGGTTTTTTTTGGGGGTGGCTGGATTTCACACTGGAGGTCAACTACAGTCAAATTAAATCTATACTGGGTATCAAACCAGAGTAGAAGAAGAGTCTTGTCTCTTCATAGGGAGTTGTTGATTTCATTCAGTTTCTCAGGTGCCCTGTGCCAACATAGAAATCTTTTCTATGAGATTAGAAACATGTATTGAACTAATGCATTGCCTGTCTGCTGTCTACTGAACCTAAATATTTTTGGGTTTGCACTGAAAGCAGCATATTATTCTCCTTCATTTGTGTTTTAATTCAGCATGGGAATGGATCATATCAAAAAAATAATAAATATCTTGCATTTAAGAAAAGAAGATCACTAATGCATTCCTGGAAACAGAGAAATTCATTAGGAATAGTGATAAATTTAGAACAGTATTGTAGAAAACAGAGCCATTTGCAAGTATATCCATATACTTATGTCATGGTTCAACCACAGCTGGTAGCTAAGCACCAGTCAGCTTATTGTACCTCAGTGGGATGGGGGAGAGAATCAGAAAGGTGACAGTGAGGGGAAAAAAGGTGAGTTAATGACAGTTTAACAGATAAAGCAAAAGCTGCACATGCAAGCAAAGCAAAATAGGGAATTTATTCACTCCTTCCCATGGGCAGGCAGGTGTTCAGCCACACCCCAGGAAATCAGGGCTACATCACACACAACAGCTACTTGGGAAAACAAGTGCCATTGCTCCAAATGTACCCCACCCCCCCCCCCCCCTTCAGTCTCCTTCCCCAGCTTTATGTGCCATATGGAATGGAGTACTGCTTTGTGGTCAGCTGTCCTGACTGTGACCCCTCCCAAATCCTTGTGCACCCACAGCCTGCTTGCTAATGGGATGGGGTGAGAAGCAGGAAAGGCCTTGAGGCTGTGCAAACATGGCTTAGCAGTAATTAAACATCCCTGTGTTATCAACACTGTTTCCAGCAAAATCCAAAACACAGCCCCCCAATTCAGCGACTCTGAATGAAATTAACTCGACCCCAGCCAAAACCAGCCCAGGTTATAGCACAGGACACCTGTGGGAATGGGTCTTTAGCATTTTTACTGTAGTCACAGGATCACATATGAAAACATTATCACTTCCCTAAAGAAGCATTTTCGTTTTAGATGCCTAAGCACTGTCTAAATTAACAATTCCTCTGATTGCCTTTTACTTTCTAATTACAGCATCTGTTGGTGCTATATTAATATAGAAGCAAACTTCAGTCTGTGCAATTGTTCTTTCAAACTCAGTCTTTTTTTTTTTTTCTATTTCATAATTTGGGCAACTTTTTAATAAGGGAGCATATATGTTGTGAATGTATTCATAACTGCAGCCAGTCAATATTGACAGTTGAATGTCTTCCTTTGGGTAAATGTTCGTTCAGCAGTTGGATACAATTCAGTCTGCTGGAAACAAGAAAGGTCTGTACAATTTTCTCCCAAATCAGTCAGATTTTAGCAGTGACTGGAGCTTGATGTGTGAATGAATTCTGCATGTGGCATTTGTTTAAATCTACCCTATCTGTTAAAATCAGTGAAAACTCCTGTTGCCTTCAGTGGATTGAGGCCCCTGTGAGCTGGCAGCAGATTTGTGCAGGCAGATCCTGTGTTTGTCCACCCAAATGGATATTTTACTGAGCATTCACAGGGACTTCTGTGCCACTGTGGTGGTGGACATGGCCTGGGCAGATCTGATGTTCTATGAGAGGGAGAAAAGTGAATTTTTGGCAAAACACAAACAGTCCATCTGGGATAAGAATTACTTAGAATCTTCTGTGTATGTCTGCTAGGTATGACATCCAGTGAAAGGCCCTGTTCCTTGACAAACTCCTGATCTGTGTCTATGGGGTGAATGCCACTTGTTTACATGCTAAATCATAATGGGTAGTTGAGGAGGGAGGGAAAAGGAGATTCACACATCTCTAGGCATCAGAATTAGAACATCTCCCTGAGCATGCTCTGCAATTGCTGGTGAGAGCAGCATTTCCCTAGGAAACAGGGAATAAATTCATGGGAGTTTTGAAGAGCAGCAGTATAATATTGTGCAGTGAACTGTCCCCTGGAAAAGCTTGTCTCTATAGAGAGCACCTGGGGAAATTAGCTGGTTAATTTGAGCTAGGGAAGGCAGCTGTCTAGAGGTTGGATAATCCACATTCTCCTTCATTCCCCTCCCATCCCTTCCAGCTACCGTGCTTACTTACTACTGTCTGTCCTGCTACTGGCAGCCTGTATTGTTTAAATGGCTTTTCCTTCTGCTCTGTGAATTTGCCAAGGTACTGTGATTGTTTGTATATGGGAGCTACTGGATGTCCAGTTCCAAATGTATGTATTGTTCAACCAAGTGTCAAACTCACCAATAAAATCCTGGAACTCCTAACCATTCTTTTTTGTTCCCTTTGTCCTTCATTAGCAGTCCCCATTGCCTCTGCTGAAAGTGGCTCTGTCCCAGTTGGCTTTTTTCCCCCTTTTCCCTCCTCAAGGCCTTTGAAATCCTGCCAGGGTCTACAGGCTGTAATAATATCCTAAAGACCTCAGCTGCCTCCTTCTCCTGTTTCAAGTTCTGAATACAGGTGTGGTAGGATTTGTGACCTCACCTCATGAGCTCTCCCACAAAACTTGTGCCCTTTCTGTGCCATCTGACACTTAGCCAAGAGTACTGGCAACTCTAAATCTTGCTGTACTCTTCCAGTTTCCCATTCACAACAACCTGGTGTATTTGAGCAACCTGAATGTGCTAGGTAGAATTTAAAACAAGTATGGAAAATGGTTTTCTTGGGGTTTTAGTAAACTGCTTTCTCTTAGCAGAAATTATAAGAGTTTTTCAGATAACATTTATCTGAAAACATTATCGATGTAGCCTGAACCCAGGCAGTTTTAGAGACCCAGAGGTACGGAAAGGCAAGTATAAGATGTGACATGAGCAGTTAATATATTTTATTCTTTAGAAGTAGCTGATTTTCTACTCATTCTGCTGGAAATCACCCTACTCCTGTGGAACACTCTAGGAATTCCTTTGCAGGAACCTTGTTAACTGCCTGATGCTATGAGTTTTCCTGGGAAGTGCTATGATACACAGTGCTCCTAATGTGGAGGAGAGAGGTTTCTTTCCTTACAGAGGCTGGAGATTGACTCTGGCAGATGAGAGGTGTGGAGTCACTAACTGCAGCAAGCTAGCTGAAACCTGGAAAAAGTGGTTTGGTTCAAAGCCCTTCTCAGAGCGCTGGAGGTCATGGGAATGGAAAATTTCCAAAAAGCAAAGAAACTAGATATTGGTATGAGGAGCTGGAAAGCTGTGCATGAAGTTCTGGCTGAGATGGAGAGATGGGTATCATTCTGGGATCAACCTGAGAGCTCGTTCTGTGGGTCCTGGGAACAGGGTTCTGTGGGTCTAATTTACCTGTGTGATTACTTAGGAACAGTATGGGAACATGGGAAGCAGGATCAGGGGGAAGTCAAAGAGTACCAGGGGGCACCACAGGAGCTGCTTGAGCTGGGATTATTTATGAGGAGGATGTCATTTGAACCTTCCCCTGAGCAGATCATAGAGACAAGGAAGGGGGAAGGCAAGGGCTGGCAGCTGTGCAGACTTGGGGCTGCTTTTCAAATGGTCCTACTGCATCAAAACCAGCTTTTTAAAATGAATAGCATCTGAGTAAAGCTGCAGGGCTGAGTTGGTATTGTAGCTCCTCCAGTGGTTTGCAGAGGGGTCATGGTGCTAAAGACAGAACTGTACATCTATTTTTAGCTGTCATTCAAAATGTTTGATTCCTTCAGGTCGGCAGTATGATCCAGGGCCTTGGACATCCTCACAGTTTGCTGGTGAGTGATGCACCAAAGGGAAACTGGCAGCACTGTGTGCTCATGTTGTTCATGCAGTAGCACTTACTGCTCCCCAAGGCATGTGATGTGCTCTGTGCAACAGTAATATAACACAGCAGGAAACTGAGGATTTCCAGTAAAATAATTACTCCGGGGTTTTTGACAGAGATAGAGAGATATTTGGTTAGCCTTAAGTGCTGTAAGCTGGTATTTGTAGAGGCTTACAGGACTCTGTTGAGAAACCCATCAGAATTTTTGTTTAAAGAATGGATGTAGCTGAGGTATTATCAGTAGCAGGCTTCATCCCTAATGGAGAAGAACCAATCCCTGTGATGGGAAGACAGAAGATGTCCATGCAGTGTAATTTGGTTCAATACAAAACACGGGAGCCAGCTCTGGCCGAGCTACCTCTGTTACCACAAGGGCTGGCTTGTAATGTAATTTCATCTGACCAGATGTGCACAGCTGCTCAGCAGAGCTGGGTGGCCCAAGTGGAGCGCTGGACTAACTCATCAGGCCATGTAAACACACCCACAGCTCTGCCTGAAGCAGCCCCTTGGCTCCCAGCCTTACCAGCATCAACAGTACTTTCTCTGGTCTACACTAACCTTTTGAGCTGCAAAAGGAATTGAAACACAGCTTCCAGCCTGTGCTTTCTGCTTTCTTGCTAACCCAACCTGATTAAAACAGACAGCTTTTTTCTCACCCTTGAACTAGACATAAGTGACAGGGCTGCCGCATTGTGATGGCAACAAAGCTGCAGGGACCATTGTGGTGTTACCAGTCACAAAGCCCCAGGTTTATTGCTTGCTTTCCACATCTTGGAAATAAACACACCTTACTGGAGCCCAGCTGCACTCAGGTCAAAAAGCAGAGAAATTTCAAACTAATAATTTAAGCAAAGTTACCATCATCAAAAGTTCTGAATAGTAGCCTGCAGATATGCATGCTAGAACTTATAAAAATAAATGTGTCCCAATCTAATAAAAATCAGTCTGGGTTACTACTTCAAAAAACTTCTCTAAAACTTCTTACTCAGAGAATCTTAGATCATGTTGTGTGTGAGCTGACTTTCTGATTTAGCTTCTGCTGCTGTTACAACCTACCTTCTGGAGTTCCTATTTACCACACCCGGTGTATTGTGCCATCCTGCCTGGCCTCCAGTGAGTCATCCCTTTTCCCTGATAAAAATCAACCTACAAAGAATCCAGTAACATGTCTCTAAAACAGCTAGATTGCCTCAAGACAGTGAATAAGTAATTCACGAATTAGGGCTTTCTGATATTTTGTGCATGGCTGTTATTCAAGTAACAAATAAGTTACAATAATTTTAAAATGCTAGGTTAATTATTAGCAGGAAGTCAAGACAAGCTTGACAGATTAACAATAATAATAACAGTAATAACAATAAAAATATTAATAATAGCATTTTCTGAAATAATTTCCCATTCTGAATATTCTATCTTTTGGGAGTTCTAAAACACCCCAGAACAGATAGGATAAAGCTCTGTATTAGTAGGAAGCAGTGAGTCAACCATTAGCTCTTCTTTTTTCTTACACAATTCAAATGTTGTCTGCAATTCAAATATGGTTCTAATTAAAATAGCCTCTTCCAATGATTTGGGAAGCAGCACTCTGGCAACATTTGGGTTTTTTATTTGATGCCAGAATTTATTGCTGCTGTCCCAGTCTGAATAGGTAGCAGTATCCTCCTTCTGTATGACTCTTCAAGGAGCTGTTTGTATCTGTTGTCTCTCTCTTCCTCTCACCTACATCAACGGCTCCTCCACCTATTAGAAACTATGCAATTCTCTTGTAAGTTGTCATCTCTCCTTTATTCTGCCCTTTAATATAAGAAATACTTGTTGGTAACATGGCTTTTCAAAGACTTGATAAGTTTTTAAATTAATCAGTATCCCTTTTCTCAGTCTCCTCTGATGTAAGTTTTCGTTTTATGAATTCCACCGCTGGTGGATTTGTTACTGAGTTCAGCCTTTTCTCTCCAGTGCTTAAGCAAAATACACATTTATTATAGAAAAAGCCTCAATGCTGACATTATCCTGTCATTGACTGTACATGCGTTTTAATATTGCATTTTTGCATATGGGGACTGTTTTAATTCCTAAGTTTGTTCACATAGACAGCATTATACCTTTCCTTTTACTATGCTGAAATCTATTTGTCTCCAGACTTCACATATTACAGAAATTTTTTTTTAGAACTATTAAGATGGGGAGTTACAAATGACTTATCATCATGTTTATCTTATTTTGACCTGTGGTAAAATCCAAACTATCTATGTTCCTGATTCCATCTGTATGGCTTGATCTTGCCTGCTAGTTCAGCTGCATTGAACTCAGGCAGGATGGGTTTTTATGTGGGTCTTTGTGCACACCTTGCCTCTCACCAGGCATGCTTTTTGCTTTGCACAGTGCAATCCACCTCTGCTGCAAACCTGCTGTGTTCTAACGTTTGCTTCTCTTGTAATAGCACATCCTGCTGTTGTACCCTCACCTCTGTGGGCTCATGAGACTGTTGTTCATATTTGCTTTATTAGAGATACCTGTTTTATTACATGACCACATAGGCCATAACTGCACACCAGAGCACTCCTGTGTGCTGTTTGTATCTTGGTTTTGTGTGTTAAATTATCAGCCGTTAGAGCTTTCTCTACATTTGCTTCTGAGCTTGATTTTATTAGGAGCTCATCTTTCAGTCTGTCATCCCAGCCTGCCAAGGCACAGTCATTGTCAGCTGTAGCCAGGTTACATGCTCGTGAATCATTTTGGAATGTCCTTGATTTCACTCATCAGAGTGAAAATAATGGGCTTTGTGTAGCTCAAGCAGTGGACCCAAGCTTTTTTTTTCCATCCTATGCCTTATTTTTGTTGCTTCCAAATCCTTTTGCAGGCACAATGCTCTCAGAAATTCAGCCCCTGTGCATGGCAGTGTAGCTGTGGTGTTTTAGGGTGCAATTTGGCACACATTCATTTTGGCAGGACCACCAAGCACTCACTTCTTATCCCTGCCAAGCTGCCTCTATGCAACTGTGGCGCTTCCATCTTCTACTGCTCTACCTGTTGAGGTTTCCCAGGATGTGCTGTGCTGCTGCCATTGCTGCAACCCTTTTCTAGAATTTGAAGGTGTGGCCCTGAGGTGATTAGTAAGAGAATCAACGGAGGGTTGTAAAGAAAGCAACAAACAGTAATTCTCCACCCAAGATCTGACCAACAGTGGGAGGCATGGAGCCTATTGTGCAAGGGAGGAGGGAGAAGGCTGGGCAGTCACTCAGTCACCACTTCACCAGCACCCCCACAACAAGGTAGAAAGGTGGACTCAGTGATGCAGCCTCCCATTCCAAGCTCTTGATCTCTTTCTTGATGTGGTTCCAAAGGGGTCAAATGTCCATGAAGGTGGTTGACACCAGTCACAAAGGTGTAGCGTCAAGTGGAGGTGGTCAGGTGGTGCTGCCTTCCCAAAAGCGCCTCCAGAGAGGAAAGCATCTGGGCAGGCCACAGTCACACTCACAGACACGCCACAGACAGCTAGGTTACGGTGGAGAGCCAGGAAAGGCTTTTGTATGGAGTTCCAGTGGGGTTTATTGCAACCACACACCGAAGAGGTCCAGGAACAAAAACAAAGGAGAGTCCAGGGCGACATAGGCTTGAGGGGGTGGCTCTGAGGGCCAGGGTCCAATAGGAACAGGGTAAAGTGGTGCATAGGCGGGGCCAGGGAGAGGGAGAACCAATGGGATAACAGGGGTGGAGGATCGCAGCAAACTGGGGCCAATGGGGAAGCAGGGACAGGAGAACTTTCCAGGGAAAGGACATATAAAGTAAAAAGTAAAAAGGGGAGGGATAGCCCACAGGTCAATTGGGTACATAAAACTGGGGTATAGTAAAATGGTGATGCCAAGAACTACGGGAAAAGCTTTTTCCTACAGTCTTTATGTGGGGGAAAACCTTGCTTTTATGCTTTAAGTTCACACCTTAGAGGCCTCCTTCCACACCATCATTGTCTTTGGCTCTAGAGACTTCACACAAAAGGAAACCTGCTAGGGGAAGGCTCCCTTCGTCTCTTACCTTGTACACACCTTCCTCAAATATACCTTGCTTGCTTTTGAATTGTAGCAAGGAGCCACATTCTCTTTAGCATCTATTTCAAGAGGCTCCTTCTTGCCAGCCCACAGCACCATCTGGGTTTTGGGAAGGAGGTGAGATAGGAGAGCAGCACCAAGTGAGGTCCAGCACCACACCCACCTTTTGGTGCTCTTCGTGGGAGTTGTGCCTCACTGTGGGAGCAAGGAGAGTGATGGAGGAAACCCACCCAGGAGCAGGGTTTCACCTGGACACTCTGCTCTCTTTTTCTGCCTGCTAAATTCTTATCATGTGGTCTGCAGTAGTAAGGGTGTGTCCCATGGCTTTGGAAATCCTGGAGTAGAGAATTTGGAAATTGCCAGATGAGATGAAGCTCTGGAAACAGTATATGACTGGGCTGGTCACAGTCAGTTTGGCTTCTTCTTATCACCCTTTGAGCAGCAGGATTTACACCTTCTCTTTCTCATAGCTCTGCCATAGTCACCTTCTGAAGGAAGCAGCAATGCCTCAGCTGGCTGCATGGGTCTGGACAGCCATGTTGCTGCGTCAGGGAAGTCCTACATTCCAACAGCTCTCTTGGGGAAGCATTGGAATTTGATCTGTAGCATCAAAAATATGATAAAGTAGTGAATGTAAACCTCACTATTTTCTTACTCCGTTGCATGTAGACCTCTCTCCTCACTTCCTGAGAATTTTGTACAGATTTGAGCTGCCATCCCCAGTACAAAGATGAAACTAGTGGTTATGGAGAGTGATGAGTTGCTACAACACAGATGCATGTGGAAAAGATAAAGAAAAGTGAAAACAAAATAGTTCCAATAAAGAAAGGGTAGGGGGATTTTTACCTCTACTCTTAGTCACATCAGTGAGATATCTGCAAGGCTGATCTATCCTCTGCATATGCATCTGAAAGGAATTTTTTTCTGCATTCATATTCAGTTTGCAACAGCTTATTATGAGATGTCACTCACAATGCTCTGGTCACCGAGAATGTTCAGGCTTGTTTATTAGGCAGAAAACTGCAGTAAATCATAGTCAGGTAGCTATTACTGGCAGTGTAATATCTTGCTATTAATGCAGCCCTGATATTTTGGAAATTCAGGACACAAACTAAGATATATCAACAACTCAGACTCAATACTATGAACATATCCCACTGATTCTTAATGCGTTAAATAATCACAGTTTAATCTGCCTGTCTGCTTTTGGCTATTCATGTCAGGGAACAGATTTGTTTTAAATGATGTTTTGCAGCTATTTTCTTTTTGACTGTTCAGTTTATTCAGACTAGACCAAACAGTTTTCACATAGTGAAAGCCTCACATAGTAATCCTTACCTGTGCAAAAAGAATACAAAAGGTACATCAAAATGTACTACATCTCACCAACTTTCTTCCAAATGCAAAACAACAGAGAGCCTCTTGAGCTGATACTTGTCTATTTGTGCTCCTTTTAAGACCCTCTCAGAGAAGCTGTGCCATTAACCTGTGACAGGAAAAAAGAAAAGCTGGAGGGACATCTGTTGATTGGAGGTGAAACAAAATTGGTCCCAGCAGCATCAAGGAGTGGGATTTATTCAAGGGAGGTGTTCAGTGGTAGTGTGTGGATTCAGAAGTACAACTATGTCATTTGTCTGGCTGTCACAGAATAAACACAGAGCGAATAAAGGCCAACCTGAGCATGTCTGGGGCAGAGCTGGCAAGAGAGTAATTCCATTTTGTGGCGCCAGAACTGATTTTTTTCCAGACTGGGAGAAAACAGAATTTCTGACCAATTTTTGCAAACTTGGAAAGTGAGTTTGAACGGTGATTGAGAACTCTAAATTGCAAAGTAATACTTTGCCTTATTTACAACAGATCTGGGTTTTTTTCTTCTTTTTCTCAGATCACTCTGAGTCAGGCAGGACAAACATTTCTCAAGACAGGTTTTTTGCCCTTCAATGTAGACTTTATGACTGGCCAGAAATATTTTTATTAAATGAAACAGAAAATAGAAAAAAAATCTATTTGGAAATTGAAAAGTGCTTTTCTGGTATTGAGCAACAACATGTGAGATGTCATCTTTTCAAGCCAGCTCATTGTATGAGTTTCAGGGGTGGTAGACAGAAATAGTTAAATTCATAAAGTCAGATTTTAAATCGAAAAAAACCCCAAACGTAACAAAACTTATAATTTAAGTCTGTCTAAAATTGCATTTGAAATTAAAATGCGTTGCCTGTTGTTATTATGTAAGTAAAATAAAATAACGTGATAAAATAAAAAAAAAAAACAAAAACCAATGCATATTTTACACCCAAGTTTAAGATAAAGTTGCTGAAACTGGGGAAAGCTCTTGGCAAAATGACTAGGGCCAGGATTTTCTGAATTAGTAAAATAGATTTCTATAGCCCTAACTTCTCACAAAATGTTTTTTTTTTCTTTTTACTGTATTTATTTCAGTATAGTTGCCTCCAAAGAATGACTAAGCAGTAACTAACAAACAGGCTATAAGTTTAAAAAGCAGAAATACTTGCTGTTTCTTTAGGCCTGGGCTTACAAACAAAGCACAGAGTTTTATATTACTGCTCTTATAAATTAGAATAACCCACGTGCCATGCAAAGCAAATCACAAGTGAAATATTAATGGCTCAGTAAATAAGAAATGTTATTTATTCTAAAATAATGAAATGCTATCAATGGGCATCTGAACACATACACTGTAGGTATATGAATATTCCTCATATTCTGTCTTCCAGAGCAACTGACAATAAGTAAAAGTGAAATGTAAGTTTTACACAAAAGTTATTTGTGTTCTTGTCAGAGGTTCTTCATTGATGCAGTTCAATTATGGTTTCTAAAGTAGGTACAAAATACATATTCAACAGGTTTAAAACCTGCTATTTACATTCAAGTGATTTGCCTTACTGAATTAGACCCAAATTTTCAGAGTTTTAAGTTACTTTTATATCAATATATGATTCATTTGTGACTTGATCAATATATATATAAAATAGTATTTTAAGTTCCCTGTCAACTCAAACCATTCTATGACAGTGGCCTGTCATGTATGTAGTATCTAACTGAAATTTGTTGGTTTCCAGCTATGCAAAGAGATGGAAAATTTTTCAGAGGAGTCACCTCAGTGATTGCGCAGACTCTGAATCTTGGCACCATCATGTTTTTCCCTGTGCCCCTGAACCCCAAAGTGAGATACCAAGGTCTTGGTGTATTTGGGATATTTCCACTGGTTCCAGAGAAGTTGTAGAGCTTTTAGAGGTTCTGTGCAAGATGTCCACACAGCCAACACATGGAAATACTCATCTGGAGAAAATGAATGCATCCTCCATGGTGTGAAAGAAAGGCACCATCACAGATGAAACATAACTTTGGTCTATTCCCTCTTAACCACAACTGACAATTACTTCAAGGCTCCATCAGCCCCATAAGGAAGTCATCTTGATGGAAACCAGAACTAGAACATGACAATTAATCTGGTGCTGGTGAGGAGCTGAGTGTGGAGCTGGACTTGAGGTGTTTACGTGGCTGGCTTTGACTGCAGTCATGGTCTGGGTTTATGCAGTGGGAAAATGTAGAGAGTAAGTGAAGGGTTTTATTTTGTAGACTGGGAAACTGCAGTTATTATTTTTTTTTAAAGGAGTCGCTGTTCCTGAAGTATGACACATTTCCTGTTGCTCACCTGAGGGAGGAGAGGAGGAGCCAAGCAGTGAGCGTGGCCAGAATGTGGGGAAGGCATGGGCTCCTAAGAGGATTCACGGCCTCTTTCTGGTTCTGATGATATTCCAGAGAAATGGTAGCTAGAAGTTGGCAGAGGGAAGGGATGTAAAAATGTTTCCTTCCTTTGTCACCCAGGCCAAGCAAAAGTGGAAAGCAGGGGGACCATTCATCTTGTTTTGGAAACTGGCAGTACATGCTTTTAAATATATATGCAACCTATGCATTCATTCATGACTAAAGATATATCTCCTCTTAAGCATACGTTTATATTCTGTTAAGTGACTGTGGCATCAAGGGTTGCTAACCTTCCTGCCCTTCTGCTTCTCTGAGATCAAGCTGACTTCTTTCATTCAGACTTCTACCTCTTTTTACCCCATCTGCCAAGTGCTTCCGTTCTGGCCTGTCACTGCTTGACATCACTCCATGGGTTGTGTCCATCTGTGCCCTCCCCTGTGGCTAACATGGGCCAGCTGCCACAGACTCCTTTCCTTTCAATCCTAACACCCAGCAGCCAACAGAGGACTTGGAGGAGGAGGGAAAGGTTTGCCACCTCTTCAGTCAGGTTAAGCCCAGGACATGTTTGGGTGCTTTCCTCTGAGCACTTGTTTAGTGAAGGAGCATTTCTTGTTCCAAAGCTGCACTGAACGGAAGGGCAGAAAACCACTTAGCACAGAAAGCAAGTCCTCTGGGACCTGTGAGAAAAAGATTTCCTCTGTAGATTGGGGCTGGCTGGAGCTATGCAGTACCTTCCAAATGGCTCGTAATGTTAGATGTGTTAGATGTAGGAGTGGTGCTGGCTTACCTGTAGTTCCTCATACTTGTGGTTTTGTGTTGGGTTAAGTAAAGAAACCTCAGCTGTAATTATTTTGTGTGGGAGGAGTCCCTAGTTTTGAAGCAAGACTCAGTATCCTTGCATTAGGATCTCCGGGATGTTAATTTATGAGCACAGTTTTCCTGAGGAATGGAGGTATAAGGACAGGAAACCTGAAGAATCACCTAAATACTATAAACTTCCTATGTAGCTGTGGCACTCAGGTGGGTTTCTGTGAAAAAGTTGTTTTTGAAAGTGGAAGTCCAAAAGGATGTTAATTTTTCCTAAATATCAAAGTTGTTTTGTTTAAAAACAAGCATATGTAACATTTGTAAAACAAAGGAAAAAAATAGGAGAATTAAATTAATTATCTTTATATATTAATGCTTATGTTGTTATACAGAAGTGAGGGAGGAGGAAGGGGCAGAATGGATGCTCCTTCTTCGTGTGGGAAAAAGGACATCTGAAAATAAGCTCTGTTTCCAAGCTGGGAGCAGACTCTTCTCCCCAGGGAGGTATTCCTCCGTCTGCATTGTTACTCTGAATCAGCAGAGCTTCAGAGAAACTGCAAGAGCATGTGGCTGGGGAGAGATTAGAAGAGCAAGAAGAAACTTGATGGTGCCTTAAGGGTGATGCAATCTCCAGCAGCAGAGACCAGAAGGGAACTAATCTCCCTCTGAAGCATGGTTTTTGTGACTGATATTACCAGCATGCCATTAGAAATCATTATCAAGAAGAGAACTGTGCAAAGCTAGGTAAATCTGGATGGTGCTAAGTTACTTTTCTTGGGAGATGTGTCCAGTGTTACTAAATCCTCCTCACCTCTTGAGCTGTACTATTTTGGCCTTAGGCAATGTCAGAATTTAGGTATGGTAGGCATGTTTCCTGCCTGCTCACTTAATTTGAGTTTACTCTATCAGCCTTATTGGGAATGCAGCCCACAGACTGAACTTCCATCCTCAGAGACACAGTCATGGTTCACCTTGACCCTGACTGGCTGTAAAGGTGGCGTCTCAAAGCTCCATGCAAAACAAGAACGTCGTGGATCGGCAAACTCAATTTGTTGCACTTGTCACATGAAAAGGAAGCTTTGCTTGCAGTCCAGCACGCTTGCCCTGCAGTGTGTAAGTCTGAAATTATTGATCCTATTTCAAGTTATATGCAAATCCAGGAATCATCCTGGGTTTTGAATAGTAATTGCTAGTGTTAAGTGCTGTGGGCACCACATTCTTCTCTGACACTTCAAACAGGTAATACCTGTATCTTTTACGCACATGGAGCACAACTGGATTGAACTCCTTTGTTGAATGGAAACAACCTAGGAATGCTAGTAGATCAGACTGGTCTGGTTTAATCCACTGAACTAGGTTTATTTTTACCATTTTTTTTTTTTTTTAAACTTGTGAATCCAGTTTATTTTGAATACAGATGGCATGTCCTCCAAACATCCTTCATATCTTATATTGGAGTACTGCCTCCTCTTGCTGGCATCATTTGGCTTGTTATCTTTGTCTTTCAATAAAATTCAGAGTCTGTTTACTCAATTTGTGCAAGATCCTTTGTAATTGCTGTGGCAATATGTAAGTTAAGTTGGACTGACTTTTAGTACCCCTCCTTGTGATGTTTGTTGAAGCACAAAGTTTAGAGTTTGTGGGAGGGACTAACATGAAACAAGACCAACAAAATACATGAAACATTCAGTGCTATTAGAACATATAGGGTTTCTAAATCAAAAGGAAAAGAGCTGCAAAATGCTGTACTGAGCTGATATTACCATCAGAATACCTTCATCTTCTGTTGGTTGTGCCCTGTAGCTCTCTGTTGGGGTCAGTAGAACAAATCCCACTTGTTTGTTAAATGAGCTGTCCAAGAGTGGGCAGGGGTAAAATAGTGTCAGTGAAACAGTGACTCACTTAGCCTTTGAGAAACTGTGATCAACATTTTTTGAGACTGATTAAGTGGATGCTTCTGAATATGAGCTACTGAATGTCCAGGCTGGCCTTGCAGCAGTAAAAGGCTTGAAACGAGCTGAGCGTGAGTGAGGAAAGGGCTCAGTGAACTAAATACAAGATGAGATTTGCAGGTAGATTTAGGGTTTTGACAGAGAGAAAAAGGTTTGTGGGAAAAGCTGGTCAAAGCAAGCCTTAGAGGACATCTCAGAGAAGAAAGGAGAATGGGGTCCATGGAAAAGAGAATTTAGGGCTGGGCTTGGGAGAGGAGAGGGAGCCTGAGAGAGGGAAAGTATGGGTGACATGGTTGAGGGAAAGAGAATGAAATGTTGTGTGGAGAGCAGTGATGAGTGGTGTTCCTCAGGGGCCAAATATTGGGACTGTATAAGACCTTTGTCAGTGACATGTACAGTAGGATCAAGCACACCCTCAGCAAGTTTGCTGCTGACACTGAGCAGTGTGGTGCAGTTGACACACTGGAGAGAGGGAATAATGCCATCCAGAGGGACCTGGACATGAGAGGTGGACCTGTGTGAACTTCATGGAGTACAATGCCAAGTGCCAGACCCTATGCCTGGCTTGGGAAATCCCAAGCACAAATAAGTTGGGCAGAAAATTAATTGGGAGGAGAAGGAGTTGGAGGAGTTGGTTGACAAAAAACTTGAGATGACCCAGTAATGTTGCAGCCCAGAAATCCAACTGTGTCCTGAGCTGTATCCAAAGCAGCGTGGCCAGCAGGGCCAGGGAGGTAATTTTGTTCCTCTCCTCTTGTGAGACCCCACTCTGAATGCTGCATCCAGCTTTAGGGCCCCCAGCATGAGAAGGACATGGACCTGCTGGAGCACATCCAAAGTAGGGACAAAAAACTCTCAGTGGGCTGGAGCCTCTCTCCTGTGAGCAGAGACTGAGAGAGCTGAGGTTGTTCAGCCTGGAGGAGAGGAGGCTCCAAGGAGATCTTAGAGCAGCCTTCCCATACCTAAAGGGAACTCAGAGAAAGCTGGAGAGAGGGTGACTTTTTACAAGAGCCTGTAGTGGCATGAGGGGGAATGGCTTTAAATGAAACATAAGGAAGAAATTCTTTTCTGTCAGGGTGGTGAGACACCGGAACAGGTTGCAGAGAGAAGTTGTAGATATCCAGTCCCTGGAATTATTCAAGGGCAGGCTGGATGGGTCTTTGAGTAACCTCATATAATGGAAGATGTCCCTGCCTGTGGTGGGGGATTAGGATGAGATAATCTTTACAATTCCTTCCAATCCAAATTGTTCTGTGATTCTACCCAGGAAACAGAAGAAGCAAATAATTTTAAGATGAAAAATCTAAAGTTGGAAAGATTTGCATAAAAATAGCAATCAGGTAAAAATGGGAAAGAATATCTGTTTTGGTGAGGATTGGGTAAAAAGCAAATTTGTCATCCTCAAAAGAGGAAACTTTCACAGAGAAAGGAAGAGAGAGCTTTGTGGGAAGAATAGGAAATATAATAGGCTTGGAAATGTTGATGAGAGATGGAGATCTAGGGAATTAAAGCAGCACAGGGAAAGATGGAAGGGGCTTTCATCTCAGAGGCAAAATGGGAAAGGGCAAGATATAGATGTTGCAGCAGAGACAGGATCATCCAGGGAGTAGAAAGGAGCAAAGACATGAAATGGAAAGCAAAGTAGCAGAGTTCAGAGGAAGATGAGTTTTTAGGGGACAGAACAGGATACACTCCTTCTTAATACAACTTCTATTCTCTTCTGCCATCCTACTGATACCTGTTCTCTTGTTATCTTGTCTATCCATGTTTCTATTTTTGCCATTTGCTCCATCCATCTATACCTCCATCCATGCCTCCATCCATCCATCCATCTATCCATCCATCCATCCATCCATCCATCCATCCATCCATCCATCCATCCATGCCTCCATCCTCACTTATGAGGAGGAAGCTCAGGAGGTACCTTCCCTGTGTAACATTGCCCTCAGGTAGAATTCAGCAGATATTTTAGGCAAATATTCAGTAGATATTTTGACTTCTGGTAAGTTGTAGATGAAGCACTCTGCTTTCCTATTGGCCATGGTGTTTTGTTTACTTCCTGGGAAATGTCTCTGCCTCTTCACTTGAGACAGGTGCTTCCCTTCCAAACAGCACTGAATTCTTGAATAATTTTTCCCAGCATCTCTTTACAACATTTACAAAGAGCTGGAAGTCCTGTGTTGGAAGAAACCTCATCAGCCACTAGAAAGTTCAATAAAAAGAGACCATTTGTGTGCAATGATCAGTAGATCTGAATGTAATTGAATTAAGTGAGAGGAAACTGTGCATTGTGAAAGAAGGGGGAAAGGCTAAAGCAAACCACTGATGGAGAATGCCACTTACACTGGAAAACCCTACTACATTTTCTGCTAGAAAAGCCTCTGCAATGCCAAGTAATCATAACTGACCAAAGTTAATGGGACCTACCGTGACACTGAAAGGGTTAAAGTGAGACGATATTATTTTTGATGTAGGACGGGATTTTGCAAGACTTTATAAAGTTAGCAAGATACAAGGAGGTCAAGACTCTGATGATCCCAGAGGGACA
The DNA here is from genome assembly GCF_049639895.1 of Pseudopodoces humilis. Classification (NCBI taxonomy): domain Eukaryota; kingdom Metazoa; phylum Chordata; class Aves; order Passeriformes; family Paridae; genus Pseudopodoces; species Pseudopodoces humilis. Next base: position 100,375,704 of record NC_142200.1, read on the forward strand.
CATACAGTGCTATTTGTATCCAGTTTTCAGACTAGCCTCTTACTGACCTCAAAAATATGAACTAGAGTTATTGGGAGCAGTGGGTAAGAGATGTGGGATACTAGGTCTTCTGGAAAGATGCATGGGTAAGTATTTGGCAGCACCAGGCATTAAATTCTTCAGAAAAATTATTATATAAATTAATCAGAAGGATTTGAAAAAAGCTTTGGAAATCGCTAAATCATTTGTAATGTGTGTGTGAGTGTGGGTTGGCAGTTTGGGGTTTTTTTTGATTGTTTTTTTTTTTCAAAAATCCAGAACATTGACAAGAGAAGATCACAGCTTCAGTTGTTCAGAGTTTGACAGATGCTAACTATGCTGTAGCAGAGCCAAAGGAGGCCTTGAAAGAGCATGTGAAAAGTTCACCATAAAGAGACAAAGTTGAAAATCAGAAACTCAAGCAAAAGATCACAGAAATGAAAGGTGATACATGATACAGCTTTTGATATCCTGGCAGGAGAAGCTGAGAAACACTGTGACTTTTCAAGGAAGGAGCTGGGTAATTTGGGGCTACTGGAGAGTATGTGGAAGGTGCAAAGTTCATAGAAGTTGTTACAAGGTAGAAGTCCCAGAAACTTCAGTAGTGAGTCAGAAGTGCCATCGCTGTTTTCCTGCTCGCTTGGTAAAATCAGAGAGACAAATGTGACTATATAGGGGAGGCATGGGTACTGTCACTGGGATGAGGCCATGGAGTTTGTTGTGGAGTGTTTAAACACAGTGCAGAGAAAAGACAGACTTTCTGACTTCATTAGAAGGGTAGGATTCAGGTCAGATAATCCTGTCTGGGAAATAATCTATCCACAACCACTCTGGCATTCAGAATCCACTAATACAGGAATGAATTTGTAACACATCACAGTGGATATCCTGCAGATACTCCAAAATAATGATAGGTCCTGGGAAATGATGGAGAAAACTGTAATAATGTCTCCTTGATAATGCCAAAGAAGAACCTCAGGATGCTGCTGAGCTTGGTGGAGATTGAATGGTTGTGGGAAGGCAATCTATGTTTTACTGCCTGACCCAAATCTAGGAACAGGTACAAAATTTTCAACACATTTTTTCCTTCTCATGAGCATTTTATCCCAGAATGTACCAATAAGTTCAAATAAAAAAATGTAATGGCTGAAGTTGTCCAGAAGGTGCAGAGCAAATGTGATTTTTCATCAAAAAAAGGAATAAACCAGAAGTCACCCTAGATAGAGGAGAAAAAGCAAGCTGATGTATCACTTTATTAAACTATTTATTAAGCAATTTTTAATTTTAATTCTTGAAAATCGATTCATTAACTATTAATTTATTAATATAGGTTTTGTACAGTAAAAAGGTTTCTTGGCAGGTAAAAAATGGGGAATTTAAAAATTGGAAATCAGTCAATGCATTATACCTGATTAAACCTTTTATCTTTCCATATGGAAAAGCCTCAGAAGCCTCAGTATTCTTTCTTAGAGCAAGAGTTTTTTTTTCAAGATGAAGTAGTTCCAGTAATGTCTGAAGCTTATGAAGAAGAAAATCAGGTAACAGATGGAAAAATACTTGCATGTGCTTACACTTGAAGTTAAAATCAGAAAGGAAATAAAATATTCTCCCCCCACCTAAGCCTCGCGGCCTAATAAAAAATAAGGAAAATCCATCTGCCACTAATGGGAGGCTAAGCCAGATTCAGAATAGGTGTTTGTGAGTCAAATGAAATGGGAGATTAAATTAGTGAATGAAATGTCTCTACAGCAGCACAGATGTGTATGAAATACCTGCCCCTGCCAGGCTTATGTGGCATTTCTGTGTGCTCCAAGGAGGGGAATGCAGGATTGTTAGTACCTGCCCGAGTCTCACGTTGGTGTTACGGATTATCTGATTTGTGTAGATCTGTCATCAGCATGCATCTATTTGACTGTAGTTGACCAAAATGTGAAAGTTAACAAGCAAAGCCCTTCAAAAATGTTGACAACAGCTATTGTATGACATTTTTAAGGTATTTTTAAAGATGTCTGCAGAAGTGATTGCATTCTCTTGTAGCCCATCCTACCGCAGCTCTCAAGTTCATCCCAGCTGAGCCAGAAAAGTATTAGGGGCTTTGATCTACTCCAAGTCTGCTGCAGGCATGACAGAAGAGCACCCTCCTTCATCAATGCCCTGAAGCAACAGCAACTTGATGTGGAAGTTTTCTTCCAGATGACAAATGTTGACTGAATAGAGCAGAGGGATTTGGCAATGGAATAATTTTTAAGTAATTGGGAGCATCAGAACATGTTTAATAATATGCATTTTTTCAGGTTATGTATAATGTGAAAACCTGAAAAATTTCAAGTTCCCATGACAGTTTTGTCACAGAAACTGTACACTTTCATATGGAAATGGTGACAGAAATGATGTGTGAGTTTTCAGTAATCAGTAGATGAGACAGTAATTGGGGACAGGGAGACAATTTGTCAGCCACAAGGGAAAATGCTACAAAATGGAGGGATAGAGAGAGATTTGGGATGCTGGAGAGGATGTCAGCCTGGGGCCTCTGTGCTGGAAGGTCTTGTGGGAGGAGAAGCAGCAAGCAAGGGCCCAGAAGCAAAGGTTATGGGCGGACGTTAATAGTTCTCAGTAGGAGGACACAGAAGAGGACTTAAAAGCTGTTCAGAATGCAGGTAGCAAGACATCCAGTCTAGAGGCATTAAATAGCTTCTAGGAGCATTGTGTGCCAGGCCAAGTCATGTGAACAGGTTCCTGCACATTATTCAGCACATAACTCAGTCCCACAGTTACAAGCAGGGATATAGAGAAGCCCAGCATGGAGACGGGGAGGGAGGGAAGCATTTGGGTCCATAAACTACAAGAGGCTGAAACCAGGCAAAATAATCTACATTATTGACATTATTATTAGCATTCATTACCATGAATTGAGGGAGGAAAAAGGTGTGCTTGGTGGTCCACCCTACCCAGGAGGAAGGTGGGCCCAAGGACTCATCACCATGCCTCTGGCAGTGCTGGATGCTCTGCGTATTTGCAGACACTGTGGAAGTGTGTCCAGGCTGTGTTGTACAGTTGATGTCCTCCACAGACAAAAGCAAAAACTCTCCATGGAGTTTGGGAAGCCCTGGATACCTTGTATTCACAGAGGGGTGGTGCCTGGACACAGTACTCTAAGGTTTTGGAGAGTGCATTGCTGGCAAGTGATTCACCTTGAAGAGGCCCCATAGGCGTCTGCTGGAGGCGGGGGCTACATGGCAAGAAGAAGGCAAGAGCAAGGTAACCTGGGGTGCAGAGTGTGTCCAGTGTGTGGCATAAGCCTGCTGATGTGGCTGCTGGGGGTTTTGTTTAGCAATCAAACAAGTAACACAGGTGGTAGGCAGAGTCCTTGGCCACAAGGTGCACAGCATTAACTTATTGCTGCTCTGGAAGGTGCAGGTCAGCAGAGGTGAGTCCTCTTTCATCTCTGCTAGGATGTGACAACTTAATGAGCAGATAGCTAAAGCAGTTGATAGCCTAAGGGGTCTACATCTCCACAAAGATGCAGATTTGCTAAGGAATTCTGCTTGGTTAGAGCTACCCTATACATGCTCAGAGTATCTAGTGTGTGCAGTCATTTAGTCAGCTTTTCCTGTTAAAATGACATTATAATATTGTTGGTCATTCTCATGCACAAAGATGAAGGCTCAGAAGAAAACTTAAAGAAATGTACGGAAAGCAGAGGTCTTGAATCCCCTGAAAGGATGTGGAAGTTCCAAAACACTGAGCATTATTACAAGAGCTTGTTGCACAGTTATAAACAAGAATGAATATAAGCAAGGTTTCAGAAGACTCATGTACAGAGAAGAAGTGGATCATAGAGGTGGGCATGAAGAAAAGATAGAAGAGTCAGGAGGAACACTTGGAAAATTAGCTGAAGACTGATGAAAACTGGCAAAGATTTTTAATTAACAAAAAATAACAGAAAAAGTAGGGAAATAAGGGATTTAAAGTAAGGAGGTATAAAGAAGGACTGGGATATTAAGGAGGTATCAATTACAGAGGAAATCCCTGGGACTGATCCCAGAGGACTGTGCTCCTGCTGTCAGCTTGTACTTTTGGGTTACCTTGCCTAATCAATTGTTACCCATAACTCATTTTCGCAGTGAACTGTATTCCAAAAACGGTCTCTCCTGCTCTTGAAATAGCAAAGGCTTGCCAAAGCATTGTTTCTTTTCACAGGCCAAGTTCACCCAATTTTGTCCTCCAGTTGCAGCTGGCTGTTTTACCTCCAAAGAAGCTCAACAGGGTAGTATCCACTTATTATGCCTCAGCACCCTTCTATATCGTGTAAGGACGCCCACACCTTAGTGCACCAGGACAGTGTTACGGAAAACACTGATGGGAGAGGGTTTGGAGAGAAATTTACAGAGAAATTTAGAGAGGCTTTATCAGCCTTAGGTCTTCTCCATGCTGTCTGTCTCACATGTTCCAAGGGGAAAGAGTGCCTCAAGGTAACTTCTTTGCTCCGCTGTGAGAGGCAGAAACTGCTTTGTGACTCCTTGGTGGTTCACCCATTAATGGAAAAAACATGAAAAAATGTGACCTGGTCAGTCAAAACTCTGACCAAAGCTCAGTAATTTCTGTTTGTACAATAGCAGCTACCAGCAAAGGAACCAAAGGCAAATGTAAAAATTCAGGGTATGTTTTTTTACCCTGGCAGCATGGACTTAGCTTCTTTTCCTGGTTTTATGGCTCTGAGAAATAAATTTCAGGCCACTCTTCATTTCTGTTTAATGCTATTTGTGTGAAGACTCTCTCTGGAGTCTTGTATTAGCTTAACAGATGGAGCCAGGGCAGAGATTCATACTGTGATGCTTATTTATTAATACAGATTTTCCTGAGACAGGGAAAAAATATGTTTTGTAGGAAACATTTTCCCCTTTCCTGGAATGGAAAAAGAATGACATCTGGACCTCTCCTATTCAGCTGTGCTTGGGATACATATTTTCCCCAGATATGTATTTCTGAATCTCATGATGATCTGGTTGCTTAGAAGTAGCTCCAGTAGCCAGTTTCTTTTTTCCCACAGAAAGCAGTTTGAATAAAACAGCAATTTTGTTCTATGTCAGTGCCCTGTTTCTTTTTGATCTCGAGAAACTACTGCTCTTGTTTATCTATCAAAAAAATATGGAAAACCACAGAAGAGCAAAAAATTTATCGGGGCAGTTTTTGCTCAATGGGTGCAAATTTGACTTTGTTGTCTGTGAGAAAAGGGTTTGAAGTAGTAAGAGGAAGGTTTAGATAGATAAGTGATTCAAATTATTATGTTTATTTCTTAATGTCTCTTTTAAGAGAGGCAGAAAAAATGAACATTGTTGCAAGAGCCACTGTGAACTCACCCTTCCACTCATCAGTCCCTGTGAAAAAGATGGAAATATCCTCTTTGGCTCTTTTTCCCCCAGGCAACCAACCCTCTTCCTTCTGACTGGTATTCTGCATCAGTGAGGTTTAAAATAAGCCAGAAGAGTAAAGGCCCAGAGTCAGGGGACACTGAAAGGGTAGGGAATAGGGAAAAAAGGACAACACAGAGGCTGCATTTATGGGTAAAATCAGTTGAAAGACAAACCTGGAAATGTTTGATATTTTTGCTCTCCTTGGGGCCTAATTTACCAGCTTGGTACCACTGTAGAAAGAAAGTGATTAATCAGGAGCATGGTATCTAACAGATCCCATGGAACACAAATCCTGGGCTAATGTCTAAACCAGTGAACTTGTCTTCGCAAAGATCAGCAACAGCTGTTTTACAAGTCCACAAAATTTTTGGCCTGTAGAATGGCAGAATTTTGGCATTCAAAGCCAAGTGTACTAAGCAGGCTTCAGATACAGAAGAGCCCTCACTGCCTTATGCTTTGCATCCTCAGTTTAGACTGTGGGCCAGCATGGCCCTGAATCTCCTCTTAAGCCTGTGGGAGTTCAGATCCTGATTCATAAAAATCCATAGAAAACCCAATTTTAGGGTTGGCAGATGATATTTATTGAATTGGCATGTAGAAAACAAAGGTGCTGCAGTGTGGGAGCCGAGCTGGCTCCATCTCACTGCAATTTATAACTGAGATTAATGGAAATATTTTCATTACTACTAAAAACTGGTGACTGGTTCTGCTCTGTTAGTTGTTTCAGCCAGACATTGTGTGTACACACAGAGCAGACTGCTCCTTGGATTGCTGCTGACTTCACATGCTACTTAGATGACTCTCTTGTCCCAGTTTGATTGTTCTTTTCATTTTTTTTTTCCTGGAGAGAAGGGAAGGGGAATCAGGGGAACTGAAGGGGAATTCATGAAAACCAGCAGTTTTTTTCTCTATCCTATAACATACAACATTTCACAGGTGCATTTTTTCTCCTCTCAATGTGTTCAATAGCTGAGTCTCCAAAGTACAGAAATCAGAACCAGAAATCAGAAAATATTTTTGAAAAGCCAACTGTATGCAAAGAAATGCTGAGGTATTTCTTTGCTTTCACCTATGTAATGTTGTATTTCGAAGTGTAGTAAAGTGTTTTGAAATCAGCAGTGGTCTAGAAAATCTGTGAGGCTACTACTGGGCTGATGAGAGAATCAGAACAACATCCTGAATGCCAGGGAGTTGTGTAAAGGCCCACAGCTTTCTTTGCACCTCCAAAGATGCCAGGCAGGCTAGTGCTGATCTCAGTGGCCTCTCTCTGTGCTCCTGTATGAGACAGCTAAAGCACAAGTCTTGAACTCTCAGCTGTGTAAAGTGTCATTTGGACAGCCTCAGATCAGCTTGTGAAGCCTTCAGTAGTCTGCGCAGCTGGAGATTTGCTTCTGCCTGTCTCAAACTGTGCACTTTCCTGGTATTAGTTGAGGTGATCCTGGATCCCTTAGAGTGGTGAGATGTATTTCTGCAGGTTTTAAACAAAATACTCTTGACCCTATAAGCAGGATAGCCCTCACTCTCAGTTATTCAGGGCTCTGCAGGAAAACAGCATAACTCAGAGGAGGGAGAGACATGCATAATGCAAATAATAAATGATTTAGGCCAAAAGAACAGATCTGGTGTGTTAATCTTTGAAGAACACATAAAAAGATCTCTGTTGAGACTAGAGGAAGGTTGAAAGAGCAGCAAGGCTTGCTGAGGCCTGATCTAGCTCTGCATCAGATCTCTCCAGGACACTGCCGCAGCTGCAGGCTGCTGGGAGAACTGGTGGATGCACCATCCGAGAAATACACCTGATGGCCCAGAACAATCCATGAGGACGACAGCCACTGCTAAGGGATGTAGTGAGGAAAAGCCTATAGCATACCAGTCGTTTTTCCTCCTCTCGTGCATTGCAGCATCTCATTGTAATTGTTTATCCTACAGGAAAATATTATAATACTATAGATGTGCAGCATATAGAAACCTGATGGTATTGATGACAAACAGAATCCATGTAAAGAAGTGGCTCTGAGAAGAGGAACAATACCTGTCTCATGCCTACGCTCAGCAATGTAGATTTTTTCTGAAAGCTTGGCATTCTTCCATGCTCAGCAGCCCTTAATTCTTTTAGAATAATTTTCTCCTCTTTTCTGGGATATGAATATAAATGACATTTCTTGCTTCAGGGCATTGGGACAGGCTCCATATAGATTTAACACACAAACCAATTGTAAACAGAATGTGCCAGAGCTCACACGTGGAAGTTGCTCATGGCTGCACCTGGATTTTCACTGTTTCATGGTAGGAGGGTTGACAGAGGAGGGGTGTGTGCCCTTAGCAAAGTGAGGACCATGCTGCAAAGTAGCTTGGCAATTCATGTAGCAGCAGTACTGCAAGAGTTCTGCTGACCTCCAAGAACCATCACAAAAGATGGTTCCCTAGGTGTTCTTATGTCATATTTTTGGGAAAAAAAACCTAATGCCTTTATTAGGTTTTAAGAAGTATCGGTTTTCTTTTCTATCAGCACAAACCTAAGGATGAAATCAACCAAAAGCAACAGAAGTCTTTTAAGGGCCTCCCTAATTATTTCCATCAATTTGAAATACAAGCCAGCAAACTAAATAGTGTTGAGACCTAAAATGAGGAAAGTTGTGAGAAACAGCATTTACATTATTGCATATTCTGTGAGTATTGTTTACAGGAAAAGAAAAAAAGAGAAAATAAAGTACAAACTCACCTGATCAATACAAACTGTTAAAACTTCCCTATTTTTCTCTTTCAGCTCCTTTGAAAGGCAATTATTTTCTTCACTTTCACAGTTGATTTTCTTACCTAAGTTATCTTTTGGATTCTTTTATGTAACAGCAAGATAAAAATATCCCAGTATTCAAAACTGTTGTAGAGCATGATTTTACCTGTCAGATAACATGTAACTGAACAGCCTGTAAACCTCCCCTGTCTTCATCTTAGACTTTTTGTTGAGCTGAAGGTGTCATTATTGGCTGGATAATTGCCCAGTGTCAAATACAAGTTGTTCTATGAGCAGTAGAGCTAATGAAGCCTGCTTTACCACGATGTTTGTGCTTTTTGTTCCTTAATTGCATTTTATGCATGGAAAGTTCATTGTAAAATGCTTCCCACAGAAGAGGCCAAGTGTGCTGTGTTCTTCAGTTCCTTTAGCCCAGTGCTTTTCTCCAAAACTTGTAGGATTCCAGATAGGTATGAAATTATTTCCTCTCCTTTTCAAATGTGACTGAAAGGGGTCACTGGCCTACAGAAGCATTGGGGTTGTCAGGAAACACTAGGCAGAGGCTCATCCCCAGACACCATCCCCAGACTAGCACTAGTTCCTTATCAAATTAGCACTACTATTGGTGCAAAGTGCTCTCCTGGCACCCCCTGAGATGTATTCTGCTTAGGCAGAGAGCTGGGTGTGCCCTGACATTTGCCTGATGGACAGTTATTTATGTCCTGAATAACTATGTGAGTTTTTGTTCATATCAGCAAGGATGACATACTTGTTAGCTCAGATTTACTTTTTTTTTTTTTTTCTTCCTAATACAGAATTACAGCTATGTGCAGAGGTAAAGCTGCTCTCATGATTTTAGCAGATGTGAGTTTTAAATTAGTCTGAAAACATGAACAATATGTTGATTTGGGAAAAATACCAGCTGACTGGAAATAACAAAAATAAGAAGGGAAAATTAATCTGCTGGATAATTTAGGGTCTAGGGGTTTTTAAGCTAGAGAAAATTAACATGTTTTGAATTTATTTTTCTGGGTTTTGATGCTTTTAGGAAGACTTGCCAGGAGTTCTTCATTTGTGAAAGCACAAGCCATTGCCCTTTCATTTCTTCTGTTTGTGAATATTGAGGGGTTACTTGGAGAAACTGTGCAGCTGCCAATGCCATGGCCAGCAACGGGGCTGCTGGGTCCTTCTGTGGCCTCAGGCATGAGGAACACCTGCAGATTTTGGAGCAGGAGAAAGGGACTGCATCGCTCTGACGGGAACAGCAAAGGCCTTATCTCATGGAAGGTTAGCACAGTGATGCTCAGCTTCCTCTGGTTGAGTTTTAGGATCCAGCTGTGAAGTAGAGGCTGAGGTTTTAAATAGCAGCCTGACACAGTCCTGGCCTCTCTAACAGCCTGGCACCTGGCTGCAGCAAAGGAAAAGGGAATTTGACCGCATCACTTAAATGCTGCTGATATACAGTGAACTCATTTAAAGCCAGAGGAGAAATTCTGCTTAAAGAGCCTGAGATGGTGGCCTTCATATGATTTTACTGAAGCAGAAAATATTATTTTTTTTAAATTATGGTGCCTTTTATAAACAAGAGTGCTTATAAATCCCCTGGGACTTTGAGGATCAAAGTCTACAATTTGTTTTGTTGGAGGCCACCTGAGAAGAAGTTTGAGGCACATTGACTAGGTGATAAATAAAAGACAGGCAGAGATATGAGGCATAGAGAAATGGTCAGTTTACAGGATGCAGAAATCCAAACATTTCTTCTAAAGTTAGAATAAAAGGAAATACTTAATTCTGCAGTCACTAGCTCAGCTTTCCTGTCTGGGAATAAATCCCAGGTCTTCCCAGTAGTCAGGAGGGAGCCGCTGCCAGGGGTGAGGAGGCTGCAGAGGCAGACGTAAAAACATGGACACCAAACTTTGCTAGCGCTGGAAGGGGTGAGAGAGGTAAAATGTTCATAAGCAGAAAATCACCAGGTTAGGCCTGGCTTCTGCCAAGCATCAGAGCCCTGTGGGAGGAAAAAAAACTTTGCTAAACCTCTGCCTTGGATAGTTTACCCTGAGCCACATATATGACAGGTAAACCATGGGGTTATATATTGTGTAAGCATGCCAGCTAAATCTTCAGTGCCACCCTGGAAAGCAGCGCTCTGAAGACCACCACAAAGAAATGTGTGCGGTGATCAATATCCTGAAGATCGAACTCTATGCGGTATTTTGTTGTGTTGGTGAGGGGCTTGCTTGTTTACAAATAGAAAGTTTTGGATTCTTGAAATTACTTTCCACTACGTATGCTACCTAGATACTACGCTAATCAGATTTTTTTCCTCAGAAATAAGCCTCTCTAAACATTTTATCTCAACCTTGAAAACAGTGGTTCAGACCAGGGGTAAGTTTGTGCTGGAGAGGTGGGGTCTACTGTTGCTTTGGCATCATGTGTGCCTTTGTGCAAGCACCCTCAAGCCAGTGAGAGTGCATCTCAGCAATGGCAGAGAGCACTGTTGGGGAGCAAGACATGGGAAATGATACAGGACATTCTGCTTGCATCTGCTCAGCTGGCACATATAAACAACCAGAGCTCCCTGCTTCCAGTATGAAGACCTTGACAGAAACCATAATGCTCCACTATTTTACAGTGGAGCTACAACTGAATTGTGGCTGTGAGTTGAACACATTTATGTACTAAAAATATATGAATGCTTTTTATTTTAAGGATCTTGGCTCCCCATGCTGCTTCCTTCTCTGTCTTATCCATTTTCTTTAATTCTTGCTTTATTTTTGCTTCTCCATACTTTGCAGGTATCTTCTTTCTATTGTGCTTTCTATCACAACTTCCAGAACAGATTTCACCAGTATCATTTCCCTTTCTCTATTTTAGAGGATAAATAATTAAATCATATTTCACATACTGTTCCCATTTGAGAACTGCAGTATATAGCAGCGATGAGAAGCTACTCAACACACAAGAAAGGTACTGTTTAGAGCCCATGACCAACTTGTGTTACTGTACTGGAGACCTTGCCATGTTCTCTGAAGATATTTTATTTTCTATAGTATTCTCACTTGGTAGCAGGATGCGATTTTTAAATAATTTCAGGTTCTTCTTCTTGCCCTATGTAACAGTAACAAAAATATTTTTCAACCATTTAGAAACTACCAAAGGTTATAATAACAATGGATCTATGCTCCCAAATGTAAACCCAGGTCTTAATCATTCAAATACTTACCTTACTAGTGTGAAATTTATCAAAGAAAGGCTTTCCTTCTCTTGTGCATATTTTAATTCAAGCTGTGGACTTAAATATATTTTTAATTAATTACAAAAATTCTGTAAGATTTTCTTTCAGCCTTATGGTCTCCTTGGTATAACATACCTAATTAATAGCCAATTGCAGGATGAAAGTAAGCTCCCTCATGCACAAGTTCATTTGGAAGCAGAGTCTGATCTGCTACATTTATATCTTATTGACAAAAGAATCACCAAGAGTCAGGTTGCTCTTGCATTACAGAGTGCATTTGTTATGCTGGCAGCCAAAGGAAGCATGTTAGTAGTAAATAGAGATGTTACCTGAGAAACTGCTAACATAATAAATATGGAACTTTGTGTCACCATTTATGAAATTATTTATCTAAAGTTGTTTTTTCCTTGTGGAGCCTAAAAGAAAAGACAGCATTTTGTACTAAACAATGTAGGTAGAAATCCTAGCAAAGAGATCTTCCAGGCATTTGGATTGATTGGTATTGGTCCTTTTGAAGTTAAGTCTGGTAGGATGGGGAGGGAGCAGTGTTTTGAAAAGTCCATCTGACATCATATTTTGTCAGTATAGAAACAGAGGGCTTTACTTCACCTGCTTTTATTGAGTAAAAAAGATGATTAAAGGAAAAAAAAAAGGAAAAAAAAACATTGCTTAAAAGGTTGAAACGCTTATATGATTATCCCACTAGGCATAATGTAATAATAGGATTGGTTACCAGAAATACTTTCTCTTTTAACTCAAGCAAAACACCTGTCAAATTCTTTTAGCATTTTATACAAACACTCATGAAATTTTCAATAAGAAGACAAGGAGAATGAAGAGGATAAGAAAATACATATGTAATGTAGGTAGGGCTTGTTTTGCAGTGGGAGAAGCTGGAAGAATAGGAGGTGAGGTGGGAATATTTGATATTTGGGGTTAGAGAGAGGCAGTTATCTATTGATTGAATGTGGTGTGATTATAACTGATTGATTAAAAGCTGTGAGTGTGGATCTGGCATGCAGATGGAGGAAAACCCTCTTATGAAAGATGCAGACAAAGAAAGAGCTGTTCTTTGGGTTGGAAAAGGTTTCTCAAGCTTTAGACACATTTTTGTCAACAGCAGTGAGTATGGAGTGGAACAAAGTATAATAATGAAGTATAATATTTGATGTGCCTGCTACAGGTTTTAGCATAGCAACCCAAGATTAATGTCTCAAACAACATGAAACTGGAATTAGTTCTGACAAGCTTATCGAAGTGCCTGCCAGTAGCCAGGTGGGGTTTTTAAGTTATTTTATTGTTTCTTTATTTTAAGGAAGATGACATTTGGAGTTTGGACTAAGATACTTGGAATTGAGAGACAATTAAGTGTCCTGTATAGAAAAGGAAGCTGTCACTGGCAGAAGGTGGGGACACAGCTCTGACTACACACAGAAGGCTTCAACACTGAAATGTCACAGGCTTCGTGAAGGGCTCTGCAAGAGGATTTCAAATAGAAAAAAAAAAGTTGGCTAGGATATGGGTCAGGATATTCTAATGGCTCCAGAAGAATGGGAAAAAAACATGTTATTTCGGAGCTGGAGTTTCACACTTAAGAGTTTTGATAGCACTTTTAGGAAAACTGGAGTGTAGAGCAGTTGACTCAAGTTTGGGATTGACCCTGTTTACTACTCAGCGAAGACACTAAAATAGAGATGCTTGACAGAAGAGTGTTTCTTTGATAAAAAGGTACAGCCTTGCTCCCTGGAGCCATATGTGTATGAAGAGGGACAATATGCCTATATGTCATTAACAAGAGGATTCACAGTATGGTGTTGAAAATGGAGGCAGATGCAGGAGCAGCAAAGCTCTTGACTTTCAAGGATCCAGAAGGCAGTGGATAAAGGCCCTAGGTGAAGCTTAAAGTAAATAAGCATGATTTTACAACACCAGAGCAAAAGCAAAACTTAAGGAGCCTTCCTGTTAGGGTAACTTGTCCAAGGATATTTAGAGGTAAAAGTAATGAGACAGAAATTGGATTCAAACAAATATGCTGGACATGAAGAACATTGAGAAGAAAAATGTCAAGCTGTATTTAGTGCAGCCATGTACAGATAAACTAATTTCTGAATTCCTCAATTCTGAGTTTGAGGTATATGGGCTGAAAAAGTCTGGCAAAAAGTATTTGGATAAATTGTAGAAGTGGAGCATAATTTCATCTGCAGAATTTATGAAAAGGGCTGCACTGATTGCAGGTACTCCAAAGAGTGATGGCAGCTTAAGGTGCTGTGGGTGCAATAAAGCCACTGTAAATCCCAGCTGAAATGAATCAATATCATCTCCCTAAATCCATTCATTTGCAGAACTTGATGGCTGGGCAGAGCTTACTAAACTGTGCTGACTTTGTATGTCTTCAGAGTGAGGATTGGAACCAGAACTGAATACATTTCTAAGAGTGAACGTACATGAGTGACTATTTCAGTGTGAGCAATTACCCTATAGCATAGTCAGTGCATTTACTCATATCTAAGAGTAATGGATTCATGACTTCCAGTATAACCTTGCTGCCTGGTGTTTTATGGCATAGGAGTAAAGAAGGAGTGTGACTTTTATAAAATTGAGATGGAAGTCCTGCATTTTGCCTCACATCAGGAAAATATAAAGTGTGTGCGGATGGAAAAGGAAAATAAGATGCTTGAAGAAGAGTGCTGTTGCAGGGAAGAATAAGAAATTGTACCAGGTGCTGGATGTTGGATATTCTTTTTGGCCAGAAATGGCACATAATATAAAGGAAGTTCTCCTGTAAAATTAGCTGAAGCAGTATCAGTTATGAGTTGCCAGCAAAGTTGCTTTTGCTTGAAGGTCTACAACATACCTTTGAAGAGTGATAGCTATTTATACAGCATGGGATATTTAAATTGGCCTCATGTTGGATAACAAAGTACTTGTACAGGCTCTGAGAAGGGCATTATACAATGGCAATAGGGAATCCATCAGTCCCAGAGACTATTCCAGCAAAGATATGCTTATAGAGTGGGAAAGGGTTTGATTTCCTGCAAGTAGACTTAGCAAAGGACTCAAGGTGAAAATGATAAATAGAAAAGAAGAAAAAAAAAAGTGTCATAGTCTGGATCTCCCCTCGTTTTGCTGCATAGAGCAGATAGTGTTGATACAAGACTGAAAGGAGGGAGAGAGAGGTAGTAAGCCAGTATGGTAGAGCAGATACTGGGATGGGTGACATATTTAGAAGTGGAGGAAAGAAGAGATAAGAAAGAGGCAGCTTAATAATTGCCTGCAGATAAAACTGGAGGATAGTTACAGAATATGCACGCTGACATTATTGAAAAATGGTCACAAGCTTCCATAAACTGCAAGAGGGAACAAGGATGTGGCACTGGGAAGTAATAAGCATGAAGAGATGAAAAGGCATGTTTGTAATCATCGTGGAAGCCAGAGAAAGATGCCTCATGCTTATCACATCTCCCAGCACAGCTCCACAGATTTCTGTGCTTAGCATAGGCACACCTGGGCAGGCAGAGATCTGGTTGGGAATACATCCCCTCTGCCTTCCTAGGGGAAGTGTATGTGGGATGGAAGTGTATGGAAGTGCAGGTGGGATGTGGGTGTGTGTCCTGACAGGGGGAATAGTGCCAGCCACTCTGCCAGGCAGTGCCATGCAGAAAGGAATGGGCTTGGGTCCTTCCTAAGGGTGGCTGTGGGACCTGGCATTCCCCAAAAACTGCAGCTCTCTTCACATATTATGGTTGCAAAGAGGATTTGAACACAGACATTGTGAGTCTTTTTTCATTTTAGATGCAGAACTAGATGAAGAGAGGGATACCTGAGAGTATTGGCCTTAATAAAAAAGCAGTTGAAAGAGCAGTTTCTCCTTTGACCATGTGCCCCACAGTAGTTCTGTACAGCTAACCTGTGGGGTTTTGCAGGCAGTAATGTTTTCTTGAGAGAGAATCAACAGCAAATGCTGTGTTAAGCCTAGGACTGCTTGCTCTGCCCTTGCATTTTGGCAGCAGACTTTCTGCTAGATAAATGATTTGCAGAGCAGCTTTGTGGACTGGATTTGTGAGGATGATCTGGTTTAAAAAAAAAAAAATAGCTGAGGGGAAAACGAAAGTTATTTTTAACCCAAATCGGTTCATTATTCATGCTTAATAGGAGAGCTTTACCAAGAGAGGAAGGCACATGAGGCAGGAAGCATGCTGCAGAGCAGGGTATGGTCTCAGCTGCTTCAGGTGGGGCTGTGAGGCCTGGGCTTTAGCCTCTGCTGTCAGCTCAGCTTCTGCAAACAAGGCAGGTTTCACTCTGTTCCAGGGCTTTTATTTTTACAACTCATTGTTCTGGATTTGAACTGGAAAAGGTAACTGTTTAAGGCTGCTGCTTTTCCCGGGAAAAAAAAAAAAAAAGTACTTATTACTTTTTAAGACTTTTAGGTTGGCAAGTTTAAATCCTTCCTTCCTTCCTTCCTTCCTTCCTTCCTTCCTTCCTTCCTTCCTTCCTTCCTTCCTTCCTTCCTTCCTTCCTTCCTTCCTTCCTTCCTTCCTTCCGCCACTTCCTTCCTTCCTTCCTTCCTTCCTTCCTTCCTTCCTTCCTTCCTTCCTTCCTTCCTTCCTTCCTTCCTTCCTTCCTTCCTTCCTTCCTTCCTTCCCTCCTTCCCTCCTTCCCTCCTTCCCTCCTTCCCTCCTTCCCTCCTTCCCTCCTTCCCTCCTTCCCTCCTTCCCCCCTTCCCCCCTTCCCTCCTTCCTCCCTTCCTCCCTTCCTCCCTTCCTCCCTTCCTCCCTTCCTTCCTCCCTCTCTCCCTTCCTCCCTTCCTTCCTTCCTTCCTTTCTTCCTTCCTTCCTTCCTTCCTTCCTTCCTTCCTTCCTTCCTTCCTTCCTTCCTTCCTTCCTTCCTTCCTTCCTTCCTTCCTTCCTTCCGCCACTTCCTTCCTTCCGCCACTTCCTTCCTTCCGCCACTTCCTTCCTTCCGCCACTTCCTTCCTTCCTTCCTTCCTTCCTTCCTTCCTTCCTTCCTTCCTTCCTTCCTTCCTTCCTTCCTTCCTTCCTTCCTTCCTTCCTTCCTTCCTTCCTTCCTTCCTTCCTTCCTTCCGCCACTTCCTTCCGCCACTTCCTTCCGCCACTTCCTTCCTTCCTTCCTTCCTTCCTTCCTTCCTTCCTTCCTTCCTTCCTTCCTTCCTTCCTTCCGCCACTTCCTTCCGCCACTTCCTTCCGCCACTTCCTTCCGCCACTTCCTTCCGCCACTTCCTTCCGCCACTTCCTTCCGCCACTTCCTTCCTTCCTTCCTTCCTTCCTTCCTTCCTTCCTTCCTTCCTTCCTTCCTTCCTTCCTTCCTTCCTTCCTTCCTTCCGCCACTTCCTTCCGCCACTTCCTTCCGCCACTTCCTTCCGCCACTTCCTTCCGCCACTTCCTTCCTTCCTTCCGCCACTTCCTTCCTTCCTTCCGCCACTTCCTTCCTTCCTTCCGCCACTTCCTTCCTTCCTTCCGCCACTTCCTTCCTTCCTTCCTTCCTTCCTTCCTTCCTTCCTTCCTTCCTTCCTTCCTTCCTTCCTTCCTTCCTTCCTTCCTTCCGCCACTTCCTTCCGCCACTTCCTTCCGCCACTTCCTTCCGCCACTTCCTTCCTTCCTTCCTTCCTTCCTTCCTTCCTTCCTTCCTTCCTTCCTTCCTTCCTTCCTTCCTTCCTTCCTTCCTTCCTTCCTTCCTTCCTTCCTTCCTTCCTTCCTTCCTTCCTTCCTTCCTTCCTTCCTTCCGCCACTTCCTTCCTTCCTTCCTTCCTTCCTTCCTTCCTTCCTTCCTTCCTTCCTTCCTTCCTTCCTTCCTTCCTTCCTTCCTTCCTTCCTTCCGCCACTTCCTTCTGCCACTTCCTTCCTTCCTTCCTTCCTTCCTTCCTTCCTTCCTTCCTTCCTTCCTTCCTTCCTTCCTTCCTTCCTTCCGCCACTTCCTTCCGCCACTTCCTTCCGCCACTTCCTTCCGCCACTTCCTTCCGCCACTTCCTTCCTTCCTTCCTTCCTTCCTTCCTTCCTTCCTTCCTTCCTTCCTTCCTTCCTTCCTTCCTTCCTTCCTTCCTTCCTTCCTTCCTTCCTTCCTTCCTTCCTTCCTTCCTTCCTTCCTTCCTTCCTTCCTTCCTTCCTTCCTTCCTTCCTTCCTTCCTTCCTTCCGCCACTTCCTTCCGCCACTTCCTTCCTTCCTTCCGCCACTTCCTTCCGCCACTTCCTTCCTTCCTTCCTTCCTCCCTTCCTCCCTTCCTCCCTTCCTCCCTTCCTCCCTCCCTCCCTCCCCTTCCCTCCCCTTCCCTCCCCTTCCCTCCCCTTCCCTCCCCCCCTCCCTCCCCTTCCCTCCCCTTCCCTCCCCTTCCTTCCTCTGCCTGGGGTAGGCTGGGCTCAAGGCTTATAGGGTGACCAACAGAAAGACCATGCAAAAGTGAAATCCTTGCTTTGAAATCAACAATAATACCATTTCTTTAAAATTTAGGGTGTCACCATTGTGCTAAACCATCTCTTTGTAGCAGTGGGATGAACAAGCACAAGGGAGACAGTGCCCAGCTTGGAAGGAAACAATGAAAACCATGGATTTTCTACCACAAAGGCATCAACCAAGGCAGGCTGAGGCACATCTTGACTAAGGCCAGTCATCCCCCTGCCCATGGATGTCTTCTGTAAGAGCTGAGGAAGCAGCCTTTGTTTCTCAAGGCTTGTTTCTCAAGCCTTGCCACAGCTCCTGAAGGACATAAATTACTTTTTCCTCTACTTTCCTCACTTTCTTTTATCCTGTGAGATTACTGAACTGAGAGTCTACTTTCTCATAATGAGGCCAGAGTACATTGGAATTATATGCGGGCATCAGTTAATAAATAGCAGAATTAAAGGCAGAGAGCTGGCTGGGGTGATGCATGTCAGGCCAGCACAGGGCAGCAGCCCCTTTCTGGAGCCAGGGCAGGAGGGTGCAGCTCCTCTGCATGCCTGCTGCAATTAAACTAAATTGCCTGACTCTCTTATCCTCCCCCCTGCCTCAAAAAGCCAGGGTATAAATTGCTGTCAGGATGTGGCTACTAATGAGGGTGAGCTGCACGGTGTCCGCTCTGCTGTGCTGGAGGAGGGTGAAGTGAGAGAGGGTGGGTGCCTCCCTCTGGATGCATCCTGGACAAGGAAATTTCACAACTGACTCTAAGGGAAAGCCATCAGTTCTTATTTATTACTTGACTAGCTGTAGCAAGCCATTAAACAGTTAACTCATCATCTCAGGAGGATGTAGGACCAATGTAAACAGAAGCATTATTTACTCAGTATTCCTTTTTTTATTATTTCATGCAGGACTTGTAAGGTTGCTTATCATTGAGACTGTCCAACATTTTCCTTTGGGAAAAGATGTTTCCAATTGCTTATAGCAATTCTTAACCATTTGGATTGTAATTTTCCACACCAGATACTTGGCTCAGACCAAGTAGGTTTGGAATATTTCCAAGACATTGTGGTTTATGGGGTTTTTGTCCTTTTTTTTTCTTTTATTTTGAGGCATTACCTGGGGGACATGCATTCTTTTGTCCATGCTAAAGTTTTAAATTTTAAAATGTGTTGAAGTGGGAAGGTAATATTTGCTGTCCCATGGTGATCTGCCAAGATTTGGCAATACTATAAAACTATATAAAAAAGTATTCAAAAAAATCAGAACTGATCACTGTCCTGGCCCTGCCAACTCAAGGGTAATGGGATGTGCTCTGAGAGTAATTGAGCAAATAATTATGTGCTGTTTGTTTGCTGAGTCTGTGGTTCAGTTTTCAGGACAAAGCTTGAGGATTTCTGTGTTTCTACATGTGTTCATGTGGCAAAAGGGAGACCAGCTTGTTTGATTCAGCTCCCAATGCAATAAGGAAATATTTTCCTTTGAATAAGGACTGCAGGGTTTGGCCTTTGAGTGTGTAACTCAAACCTCTCTGTTTCTAATACAGGACTGTATTTATTTTTGACAGACCTTGAGCAGGAAATAAAAAATGGAAATCACCTTTCACTCTTCCAGAAAAACACAGCAATTAGACAAAAATAATAATTCCTATAGTATGTCATATGTCCAGGTATTCTTCTAGTTGCAATCTTCTGACATTAGCAATGCAAGTAAAATCTTGTATTTTCTTCTGTTTGGATCAAGGAACCTAGAAACAGTGACAGTCTATTTATTTTTTTTTATGGTTGCTGAACCTCTATTTGAGGTATTATTCATGGTGTTTGATTTTACTGCCTTTACATCCTCACATCCCCATGGTTACTGTTTGATTAAACTTTGATCAAAGAAAAGAAAAATTATGTTGTTAGTTATTTGACCTTGTGTGGAAAGGGCTCTATGGGTAAATAATTCAATTCTAATTCATACAGGCACAAATTCTGAAATATTTTTCAAGTAGAATTCCCATTCATAAAGGAAAAATTAAAGTAGTTTTTAGCAGACTACGCATGATACGGTCTTTAATTTGTTTCTGGTAAAAACTTGTCATTACTTGTTTGTTCATCTTTGGACTAGAGCTGCCTGCTTGAAATATAAAAGAACACTCTAAGGCTGAAAAAACACCCTTGCATTCAGTGTTAGTGACATTAGGCAATTGATGCTTGATTAGAAAATCAAAGCCACTTCCTTTTCATTCTTTGAAAATGTTTGCTTATCTGCATCTGTTCAGACTGAACATCTAAGGTGGGATAGGTTGGTCATGTCCCTGCAATGCTGAGCAACTTCAGTGTGCTAGAACAGAGAGAAGTGACCCCTGGTCACAACAAGGCATGTGAGCAGCCCTGCACCCTTCATGTGCCCAATACATACTTAGTCTATACTGGGCATCTCAGATTGGACCGACTGATAAATGCTCAGCTGGATTTGAGCATCAGCAGCATATTTCTTCTGGTCCAGGAGGAACCAGCTCAGGTTCAGTGCATGCTGCTTGCAAGGCTTCATTGAGCAGCAGCGCATGTGTCCAACAGCGCCAAGTACCGGGTCAGGGAGAGATTCCCTGGGGGCTTGGCCTCTGAGGAGGCCTGTTTGAGTGTTTGACTGTGCCTTTAGAAATATATCTTGAAGTAGGATGTGGCTGGTTCTTTTCTGTACAGGGATGAGTGGGGCAGTTTCAGACCAGCCTGAGGTATATCGGCCTGGGGAGTGACAGAGGCATTGCATGTAATGTAACTGGCCAGTGTAACTAGAGACAAGCTGTGGGGCTCGGTGTGGGAGTCAGGACAAGTTTGGTTTTAGAAACCTGGGATATTCATCACAGTATTTGCACTGGCAAGAGAAGAGGAAACTCCTGTAAAAGCAAGGAGTATGGGACCCCATTACAGTCAACGCTGTAAGCACAGGGCTGTGCCAAGCTGGGTGGAAAAGGAGGATTCTCATTTGTTTTATGGTGCCTGAGGCGGCTAGAAAGAAGTGTTAAAATTGGTTAAAACCAGGAAGCTGGCACTCAGAAAAAGCAGAAATAAGAAATTGAGGTAAATGCTTCTACTGTGACAAAATTAGTCACAGTCAGGAGGATTGCTTGAAATATAAAGTAATCCTGGAATAAGCATCACAAGCACTTAGGGAAAAGTCCTTCAAAATAATATGGAAAATGGGACAGAGGCAGAAATTAAAGTCTTGCTTAAACTGAGGCAGCTAACAAACTTGATAGCAACCTGGCTAGAACTTGGAGCCATGAAATGCACAGGAGTTTTGGAGTTTTATACACATAGATTAATGTAACAATACAAGGAGAAGCAGAAACAAACAACCTCTTTATCTACAAGGAGAAAGAGTTAGTGGGAATTTTAAGTCTGCTTAAAAAAAGGAAATTGCACTAGGACTGTAGGCCTGTGTCAAGTGAAAAAGAACATTTGACAGACAAACAGTCGATCTGGACTTCATTAAAAGTGAAAAATGTACAAGATAGAAATGCACTTGAGAACCATATGGTTTGTGGCGAGTTATGATAGCTCGCCTGGTCCTTACACAAATCAGGAAACAAATGCTTTATTCGCTTTTACATAACAAGCTGAGATTCATTAATCATTTTCTCCAACAGCAAGAGGAGACAAAAGTATCTTGGAGAAGTCTCAGATGAATTATAGTTGAAATTTGCCATGAATTCCAACACAAGAAAGTTGTTAAGATATGATTTTGATACAGACAGATGACTCCTGATCTTTCTCCTTTGCTCCTCTGTCCATATCAGCTATGGATTATCTCCCAGGGATGATAGACAATGGCATTTAATTGCTTAAGAACTAACTTGTGGGATGACTCAAGAAATTAATCAAGCAGGGCAAGGCCCTCTAGCACCTTCAAACCATTATTTTTTTCCACCATGTGGGAAATAGTATCCAGTTGTCCACATGATGAATTCCTCTCTTTGTGCAACCAGATGTAGGCATTAGGAGGAAGAAGACTACTGCAACCTTTAAAAGGGGGAAAGCCCCCATCAAGAGGCCATTTTAGGCTAACTCCAGAATACAAATTGAAGTGAGTGGAACTTCATAATGCTCAGCTAAGGACAGAAATGTGTCACACCAGTTCTTTCACAGGTTCTTACTGAACCATTAGTCATGCTTTTTTCCTCTCTTTCTCCTTTTCACAAATCTAAGGGTATAAACTTGTTGAATTAACAAAAGTACTGCTCAGTCAAAAGTGTGTCAGAAAGATGTCTGGATTATCTGTAGCTACTCACCAGTTCTGGTCATCAGGAACTGAAAGAGAAAGAATAGAATTTAATTTTAGAGACTTCTCTGACTGATGTTAGAACTTGTGGAAATTTATGTGACTGCAAAGTACTTTATTAAGCCTCTAAGCTTCCCACCCAGGTGTCATGCAGTTCAGTTGCAGATTATTACCAGATGGATTTGCAAGTATTTCTTGTTGGTTAGCCAAAGGAAAATGACTGAACAAGTCAGTTCATAAAAATGGCTTAGGCTGATTTGTTCTTCCTTTCACACCATTGCTGGAAAAATATGGGAAATAGAACAACTGAGAAGCAGACAGTAGATGATTGTCAAATAAGAAGTTGAAATAAAGATACTGACAATTCTTGGCAATTAAACTCCAAGAGTTTAATGGCTATATGCACCTGGAACCACAAAATATGTACATTCAAAATACACTTACAAGGGCTACTCTTGGTTTTCTGGGACGTGGCCTCCTCCTACTTCATTGCTCATCCACTTTTCCTAGGAAACTTTTGCAAGTTCCTCCACTTCTCTTTGCCATATCCTGATTCAGCCAGGCTTTGACACTGCACTTGGGTCTCTGCTTCTTTCCAGCACCCAGAAAAGCTTTTGGTTCTTCCTTCCAAACTAAACCCTTGCATACGCTTCTAAAAATACCAGAATGGTCCTTAGGGGGACATTGCCAACAGCTCCACAGCAGAACCAAGATGCTTTCCCTCTACCTCTATCCTAGCACCTGCTACAGCTGGGAGTAGGAATAGATATATTTACAAATGATGAAAAAAAAGTAATGGAATTCTTCTGAAAATGAGATCAGAAATGTGAGAGCTGGGACAGCAAAAGCTGCATAATATCCATGATTAGTAAAGAGATACTCTCCACCATTAGAAAAAAATGCAAAAATGCACAAATTGCACCAACTCCCCTGGTACTCACAGCATATACACACAGGGCACACATCTTATTACAAGACCTTTGCCAATATTGCAAAAAACATTGTGATGGGTTATAAAAAAAAAATGGAACCCAGAATTTACCACAGTGAAAGAAAGCCTCTTGAGAAAGTTTTTATTTTTGCTTACCCACATTTCAGACTACTGGGTGAAGATTTTAGAAAAAAACCCCAAAAACAGATTGTGGGAAATCTCAAAGTAAGACCTCAGACATTTCCAGGGAATGAAAAATGTTTCCGATTCCTGCAAATGAAAACTGATAATGCAGTGATGGCAGCTCAGGTTGAAAGTAGGCATGATAATAAGGAATTCTTTCAGTGAATCCTGAAAGAAACCCTGAAAATAGTGGATATGGATGAAGAACCCGGAAAGAATAACCCAGAAGAACCCATCTCCTCTCAGTTATCTGAAGCAAGGTTATATGTTACTGGGTAGTGATAATAGGGTCGTTTCTCACACAGGTATGTTCTGGACTGTAGACTACAGCCCATTTATCCCCACCTTGGCTGAAACACAGGCTGGTAAAATGGCAAAAAGTTGTAGGATATTCGTTTTGAAAGAGAATTAAGATTTGAGGTGACTTTTCTAACAGACAAACATCAAGTGATGACTTTGTATAAGGTTTTAAAATTACAATTTCTTCCCTGTTTTTCAATATAATTTGATTAGAGGAAAGATGTCTTTTGGTAAATTTATGGTTGAACTGAGTGACATTCTTGAAATAGCAAGAGATTAGGTTTGATGACCCTTTTAGATTAATGGTTGTAACCCATACATATTGATAAACCGTGGCATATAAATAGATAAATAACTTATGGTTGATGTATGAAGCCATGCTAAACCTGACCGTGAGTTGTCTTGAGTGCTCCTTCATTTGGGTGAATGATGCACTCTGAAGACCTGTGAGGATGGCCAGTGGGTCTGATGATTGATGTTTACAGTGTAGGAACTGCAGCTTTATTTGCCTCATTTGGGGCTAATGTGGGGTGCTGTATGTAGAGGTGGCAACGGAGACCTCAGATCCAGAGGCCAGATGGTTGCTTTTTCAGATCTTTGTGCAGTAAAACCAGCAGGGGCTGGGAGAATACTAAAAGCTAAAAGCTGACCTAACCAAAGCTCCCTAGGGCCGAGGATGACTGGCTGCAGGTGAGTGTGATGGAGAACAAAGGGCAAGGAAGGTGTGACCTTGAGAAGGAGTAGAGAGAATTTCTTGGTCTCAGCACTGATGGAGTGATAATCAGTTATGAGACCAGGCACACTAGAGGAGGCAACTTTTTCTGCTTTGCTGTGGAAAGCAATCTTTGCATACAGTGTTGTAATAAGACTAGGTTGAGAATACTTCTGCTTGGTGTCAGGTATAGATCTAATGCTTCAGGTACATCCCCGTGACACCATACGGAGTGGCTAACCACATTCGGGTGAAATGAGGTAACAGTGCTTTCCACGTGTGCCCACACTACAAAACTGTCTATTTTTTGATGATACTGTTTCTTAGAGATGGAAATCTAAAAAGTGTGACACATACTGTGTGTGGCAGACAGGACAGGAAGAAATTTTCCCTGGGGTGCCCCTCATGTGATTTCCATATAATTTCTCTGGAGTGTCCCCCTCACAGAGGCAGTGCTATTGCAGGAACTGAATACCTTATGAAGCCTCACCAGAGCACCAAACATCTTTCTAATTACTTCACTGCATACACAGTAATTATAGAAAAGAAGGATGAAAGCCTAAATGAAGTACAGAGGCCCTTCAAAAAATGTCACCAGGTAAAACACTGCTGCCATCTCCTCTTCTTTTCCTGTTGACCTGTCCTTTCATCTCAGCATTAAATGTCCACTTCCTTTAAAAAGCTTTTTATTCTAACCAACTCTTCTACTTCACAAAGCTTCTTGAAATTAATTTCTGTTGACTGCCTGCAACAGAAAGCTTTAATGTTTCATTCCTTGTAACTGAGTAAGCTTTCTGTACTCTTCTTGCATTGCTTCAAGCAGTCAGGCAATGGTCATCTGCCCTGACAATGCTAACTTGGCATCTTCATCCAGAAACAAAACAGAGTCCATGAGTTTTGGGTGTAAGATGTGTGAAGGAATAGTCACAGTAAGACATGGTCTGTAAGGGAGAGTGCATATTAGTAAACACAAACAGGGAGAATTTTGCATCATTTATTTGCAGACCGAGAAGGCTGCTTGATATTCTCCCTCCTCAGCAACAAATGACAGCACAAAAAGTGATCATGTTATTAATTCAGATGAATAGTAGCACACATCCCTGCATTATATAATTATTTCATTAAAGTGAAGGATCATTTTAAAACATCATTAAAATCTAACCAGCTGAAAATAATATGATTCCACTGACATTTCATTTAATTAAAATCTGAAAGTTATGAATATTGAAATAAGTGTTAGCTCCAGAGAGTCTCTGGAAGAAGCAGCATCAGGTACCTTACCCCTCCATGCATCGTGCTTCTCAGAGGGCAGGGGGTAGCAGAAGGAGTGAGGAGTTCTTGGGGATCCCAATCTAGTAAGGATCAGCGAAGCCAGCCTTAGAAGTGGGCTGCACACAGTTGTTCTAAACATCCTTGAGTCAGTCAAGCAGGCTTTCCAGATTATCAGAATAAGTATTACTCATTAAATTCAGCCTCAAGACTCAAAGAACCAAATTGATTCTCTGAACAACAGCTCCAAGCCAAAGCCCACTGAAACCAAGACAAAGATCCCCTGCTGAGTTCAGTAGCTTGCTGGATCTCACCCAATGCAAGTAATTAATACTCTTTTTCTCAGTAAAGTGAGTTTCTTTTTCCTGTGGCAGCTTCATACAATATTTCCATTGTGGGTACCTTTATTTGAGCACTGCTCTTCTCTTACTTACAAGTTCAGATTTGTATTGTTTCCAATACTTTATAATTTTGCATTGTCAGGATACTTTTCTCCATGGTTTCAGAGACTGAACTGGCCTAGTTAAAATTAAAGGTTGCCAGCATAAATTAGATTAGGATGGCCTAGTGGTCTGAAAAAGTGCTGTAACTTGTGCTTGTCTTAGTTTCCTTCAGTAAGAATGGCTGGGTGAAAAGACACTTATTAGAGCTACTTGGTTTACACTGTTATAATTGCAGGTCTGATGATATCCTATTAGGATGCAACAAGACCAAATCATCAGCTATTTCAACTTCAAATATAATAATTTTGTTTTATTTTTAGCTATCAGATTTCACATTTCATTTGAAAGGCATATGAATCTAGTTAGTAGCAAAGTAATACTGCTTACTGACAGCAAGGATATTTCTACCTTCTTAAGAATGTCTGTACTGGAAACTGTCAAGCCTGAGATAAAAAAATTCTTATCCCAAGCTTTGGAGGTTGCAAGAAGTGGATAACTTACTCACCATACCTTAGCACAGGCCCAAGGTCTCTGTCAATGAGCTATGAATACAGCAGACACTCGAAGGGTGATTAATGTTACCAGCCTCATCTACCAAAAACATCTTAAGTCTGACTCTTCCTAGGCACAGTGCAAATACTTTGATGCTGAGCTACTGCTGGAATACCATCTGGCTCAGACTTCTTATGCTTGCCCTTAAACTTGTGGGGGTTTTTTGTACAGTGAAAAGCAGACTAATGTCTCCTTAAGAAGGATATTGTCTCCTGTCAGTCCTATTGTTCCTGTAAATACCTCTCATCACTACTAAAAAAGAACAAGAGGATAATGGATATTCATCCTCAGTGGAGCCCAGAAACACTTCGCCCTGGGAACTGCATCACTCTTTGCAGGCAAAATCCCTGCAAATGCCAAAGCCAGGCCTATTAACAATAATGCATAGATAATAATTAGTAGATAATTGATGTTGACATTGCCATTTGATGCTGTGTATGGCTCTGCTGTGTGCATAGTAAGCTGAGTGGTTGGCTCCTCTACTAAAAGCTGCATTGCTCTTTGGCCTGTTGATACCCAGCTGTCTGTCACTCCAGTATCTAATGGATGGGTGTGTAGTGATACGCTGAGCTGCAGAATGCCAACACTTCTCTGATATGTGGGAGCAATTCCCCACAACTCTGTATCAGACCATAACTCCTTCTTATCAAGCCAATTTTTAACACAGCTGCAGCCCAAAGAGACTCTCTTTTGGATCCATTATGTGTAAACTACTACTGTTTTAAACCTATTTTCTGCTCTTTTGCATGCTTTGCTGTTTGTTACTAAAAATTCAATCTATTGCTCCTCTGAATGGTTTTTGAATTGATTGTGGAATGGATTTGTTAGATTTGGAGCTATGGCTGCATTATAGATGTCATCTTAAAGGCATATTGGGACACTTCAAATCTGTTGTTTTCTTCCTTCCTTGTGTATGGTCAGCTCCTGTTTTGAAAAGAGAGCAGGGAGAAAGGGATAGGATAAGTGAGGATGGAAAGGCTTGTGGCAATAAACAGGGAAACAGATTTTCTTCCTTTTCCTTTTGGAGGAACCAATCATGTGGTTGTACCATTCCTGTGTGGCTGCAGAAGAAAGTTTCTGCTTCTCTGTGCATTATGTATGTATCATCTTAGGTTTTTGCCTCAACTGTCCCAGGAATTTATGCTCCTGAAATATCTCTATGTAAATGCCATGTAATCGTTACTATCAGAGAAAAGCACTGTTGAGGTACTCGTCCATCTTAGAATCCAGCATTGTGTAAGAGTGGTTGCTACAGAATGCCTGGTAAGATTATTAGCTTCCCTTGGCTTTTGGAAGGACCTTTTTTTTTTCATTCCCCTATCCTAGCAGTGCTATTTACCCCCACCAGGTTCTGTCCCCTACACTCCAGAAAGAGCTTGGTTTCTAGAGATGAACACAAATTTCCTCTTCTTCAATATCAGCAAGCCTAGAAAATCCAAGTCTTCTTCCTTAAAACATAAAGACACCCTGAAGCATGGTCATAGAGGGGTTTCTCAAGCTGGGCTAGCTGGAAGAGTTACAAGAGATAGGTATGGGAGCACAAATACAGATTTTAATGAGGGGACTTGAAACTGACTGAGGGTCAGGCAAATGTGTGCTAACACAAGGCAAGTTGTGCAGTTGAAAAATCTAACATAGGTGAAAATAGAACAGCTTGAAAGTTATTTAACAATGCAGAGCACACTGCAGTGGTTCAGAACAGCCAGGAAGGAGTGTCTGAGATAATAAATGCTGTAGTGGAGTTTAGGTAGGTGTGAGATGTTTGTCCGTGCTGAATAGCATTAGCAGCTTGTTAAGGCCAAGTGAAATATAAATCACTGACTTCAACAGACTTTACTGTTTACTAAGTCCTTACATTTAGATTTACACAGTGAACCCGACTGCTAGAGTGCATCTTGAGTTAGTGAGTTGGTGCTCCTCAGCTGAAGGAATTATCTTGATTTATGTGATAAGCAGTATGCACTCCTAGAGAAAACCAAGGTAGTTTCCTCACGCAGGGCCTTACAAGATTCAGTGCCTGCACACACGCTCCCTTTTGCACTTTTGCCAGGGAGGAATTCTTGGCTCTGATCCTGAAGTTTCCAGAAGAAGGTATAGCAGATGGGTTGGAGTTATTTATTCCTTTTAAGGGTGAAAAAAATCCTACTATCTAGTATTTCCACTGAAGAGATCTTACACCTATTGAATCTATAATCCTTTGGGCTTCTTTCTTCACTCTTGACATAGAAATAACCTCACTGTTTATATTCCAGCAAACCCAAAGCTTTCTTGTCCACAGCCTCTCAGGATCCATTTAGACAGTGAGACCTATTCAGATGCCAGCACTCATATCAGTACTGCATTTTGTGCTTGAATGGTTTAGCACTTGAAAAACCTGCTCAAGGGACAAAGCCTACATTCAACCTCCTGTATTCCACATTTGCCTTCCTTGACTCATCATCTCTCCTGAAAATTTCCTTGCCTGTCAGTTTATTACCTCACATGAGCATATGGTGGACAACCCCGTACAGAGTTCAAAGAACATGAGTCATGACTCTGCTATACCTCATACTGTCTATGCCAGCCAGCTTTGCAGATCTGTCTGCCCTAAATTTTTATTTAAGCTATGCCATCAAGACTGCTTTACAACTTTAGCTGGTAGTTAGATTTTGTATAATTGAAGGGCTCAGGGTCACCTCATGGGCATGCTTGCAGATCATCACTCAAGTGAGAAGGAAAGGTTACCCATCTACCACCAGCAACTTTCTGGTTTAGTCCCTGAGGAATTTTCAGGAAGACAGGAGATATGCTTGATCCCCTTCTGGTTTTGTATGCAGCTGTGGTAGTGGAGCTGACAGAATTAGCAGTAGTAAAACATGGGAGAATAAGGGGATGGAAATGGCACTGGGAGTACCAGTAAGACAAATATTTCCTGCCTAGCCGTGGTAAGTGTGAGTGTGTGTGTGAGACTGTAGATGGAGACAGCACATCTCCAAGAAGGCTGATGAAAGGTTAAATAATCTTTCTTTTAATAATGGCCCTCATGAGGCTCCCTAAGGTTGCTACAACAGACTAAGTGAACAACATCATTGCACAGCTCTTTCAATAGCCCTAGTATTTTCCATCATTGAAAATTATTTGTTTTAGAGGTCAGATGTCCTATTAGTATTGTTAGGATTTCTTGTCATTCTGACATCAATTGCATTTTATCCCTTGTGATTTCTAGAATATATTTAGTGTTGATTTTTTTTTTCCAGTACAGCAACAGCTTAATTCTCTTGCTATCTCATTACAATATGAGAAAATTGAGATTGCTTGGGGGACATTAGTTAATAAATCCATTGCCTGTAATTCCCAGACCATTGATGCATTTTTCCATCTTTATTTAATGGGATGCTATTTTTCACATTGAAATATCCAGGCTCTAGCAGTGAAGAAATGATACAGATAAATTCACACTGAAGGGGAAAAAACCCAACAGGAAATGGTTACTGTTTTAAATGAAGAAAGAAAAACCTTATTAGGCAACTTTATCTTTTTGTTTGACTTAAAGCTGAAACCTAAAACCTGATTCTTCACTTGCACTGGTTTTATATTTGTCTCATTGACTTCAGTGTAATTAATCCTAATTTACACTGGTATAAGAAAAATGGATTGCTGAGCTTTCATTATTCCAGACTGAAACCAATGACCTGGTAGGGCTTTTAATTTTCTAGCTAGGGGAATGCTGGAAGAGTTGAAAGGTTGTTTGTCACACAGACAGGAAGATAAGACAAAGCAAAAATGAAGTGCTTCAGACTATGTCATTCCAGGGGGCTTGTTCTTACAGGCCACAGGGGATGGCTTTACATTTCCATTAAACCACCATGTTCTTGGAATTGCATTTCCCAGGCACTTTCCCCAGAGTGCTAAGAGAGCTCACTGACAGTGTCCAGATGCACAGCATACTCCTGATAGTGATCAGTTCTTGTTCTTCGATTCTGCCAACATCCTTTTCCTCTCCTCATCCCTTTTATTTTAACACTCAGGGAGAATAACCATGTTTTTAAATCAGGTGGCTTCTCTGTGGAAGAAATTAGTGGTGTACAATGTAGGAGGCAAGCAAGCACTGATGGGGACGCATAAGACATTCAGCCAGACCACCCTTTTTTCCATTTGCAGTTTACTGTGTAGCCCAATAGAGACTCTGGAACAAAAACCAGCTTGTTATATTGCATAATGATACATAAATTACAGAGTCTCACCCTGTGGAGGCCCAGGGCCTGTTACCAAAATGTCTCAATCCTGGAGGGGCAGAGGCAAAAGGGGAGAGATGCCCCTCTAGAACAGAGTAAGAAAAGGCCTCCCTCCCATGGGCCTTTTGCAGCCACGCGTTCTTTTTGTCTTTTGGGTTCTGGTGTCCTGATAGTGTGTGGGGATTTATGTCACCCTTGTTCAGCCCCCATTTACCATTCATATACCCTTCCTAGAATGTTCTTCCTTCCTTTTACCCCCATTGGCTCTGTTTTGCCACATTGTTCCATCCCTGTTATCCCCTTGGTTCTCACAACCCTTATTCACTCCCCTGCACCACTTTCCCTTGTCCCTGTTGGACCTCGAGCCTCAGATCCGCCCCTTCTGCCCCTTATTTAACCCTGTGCTCTTAGCCCAGTCCTTGGTTCTCATCCCTGCACTTATTTGAGGCTGTGTTCAATAAACCAGTTATTGGATCACCAAACAAAAACCCATCCCTTCGTCTTAAATCATCAGCATTTTCTGCTGTGTGCTCTGGGCCCTGAGAACACAGGTCATGCTCTGAGATCTTGCTGTGGCACGTGCTGTAACACCACCCTACTCTGTCTCACCCTCTTGTGGCTTTCAGATCCTCCTGACAAAATCTTGTTTTCTGTCTCTGATTCTGCCTGGCCAAAGATAGGTTTCTTCATCTGATCTCCCTGTCTCCTATACGTGCAATTCAGCCCTGTCCTCCTCTCCTGGAAGATTTGATCACCTGCCCAGAGGATCTTTTTCTTTAGTCTCCTTACAAACCATCTGCAGGCATGATGGAAAGTTACTGCTCTAATCTGACAGCGTTTGGTACTCACCATGCTCAGGTCTGAGGCAGTGCACACTACACCTAGATTCAACAGCATGTGTTTAGACTTACAGCTATCCACTGAAATCAATAACAGGAGCCCAAATAGAAATTCAAAGCCTAAATGTTTCATTGGTGATGAGCTTTGGTGCTGTAACAATACTCTGAATGAATTTAACCTTCCTTAATCCCTCCAGCGAGCACATGTTTGTCCTTTCACCATGGACTGCAAACAAAGAGTTTGCATTTACAAATGATTCATCTTCCAGGAAATACATAATCCCTCTCAGCTCCTGAGTTCCCTAACACAAAGCATTAATATCTTTGCTGAGGGGATAAAACTTCATTCTGTATTGAGAAAACTGAACAAAAATGCTTTTGATCTGATTGACACAGCTATTCTGGTTGAATTGGGTAGAACGTTTAATCAATAAACTTTGCCCTTCAGAATACTAATGCTTATCTTGTAGTTGCTACTTCTCAAAATAGTGTTTGCTATAGAATTATTTGTTTAACATGATGGACAAATATCCAACTCCATCAAGAAAGCCTGAATGTCAGAGTGTGTGACAGTAGGACTGTTCTTTGGGAGCCCAGGTAGAATAGCTTATAGAGAACCACTCCACCCTTCATTTCTTAGCATATCTGTTAAATCTGTTATATTTTCTTTCAAGTGGACACAGACTTCCAGTGTAGTAGTGACTATGGCTACCATGGACTTTTATTTGGAGGTGTCAGAGCATAATCCAATAAGCAGTCATTCTGTTTCAATTCAGTGAGGTGTACTTAATGTCATTAGTTATGGAAAAGTGACTTCTTCATTCAGTTTTCAGATATTAATGAAGATCAATGGATGTATTAGAATACTAAGATATGAATCGGGTACATTTTTTTCGTCAGTTCCACATAGCTCAGTAATATCCTTCCACACAGAAAATAAGTTGGAGGAGGTATAAACTCTTACATTAGTATTGGAAAGAGGGCTACTACATCTGGATTATTTCTCTAAACCTCCACAGACTCTTACTGAAATCTAATTATTGAAGATAGAGGCACTGGTATCAATATACAACTGAATTTGGAGTAGGTTGTTGAAATTTCAACAAATTCTGAGTCACATTTCCTTTAAAGTTTCATTTAAAGTCAATCACAATGATTACTTACTGGTGCAAGTGATAAAAAAAAAAATAAAAATTAGCCTTTAATCTGAGAAGTAGGACTATAATTTAACTATTATTCTGCCAAGAGACTACACCATTTTGTAAAACTGCTAGATGGTTAGAAAAAAATGGTGGGGTTTTTTGTTTTTTCTTTAAACACACCCTGGATAAACAAAGTGCCTTGAACAAGATACAGAAGCTGCAGAAATATAATGTTGTGTTTGTCTTGGCTGGCTATTGCTGCATTCATTAATATTTTTCTTACCTTTTTTTAAATGAATAATGCTAGTGTAGGTTCTCAACAGATACCAGTGATGGTTTTTGAAGACTTTAGACATTTACTGAATATTTATACACTTTAAAAGGGCTTTATTTAACTTCCTGATAAAGGCTATTGCCATTTACATAATTATAAAAAACCCTCCAAACCCTCAAAATATATTTGAGGTGATCCTATACTTAAAATAGAGAGTTTGGAAAACAATTAAGGATTTGGCTAATTTTTAATAGAACCTGTGAAGAAGGTAGTGAAATATTTTAAATGCAAAATTCTAGAAGTACATAATTATTTATAGTTCATGCAGTGAAGCAAATGAAAATAACATATTTGTTTGTTCATAATAAAGTGGTTACCTGCTTCACACACAGTCCTTGTGGAATTGAATATTTCTCAGTAGTATTAGAAACAACACAACTGTTTCAACATTAACAAGGAAGTGTTCAATACAAACAGTTTATTTTTTATGTATTTAAAAATATTCAAGTGTTCAAAATAAATAAGGTGTACAGAAAACATGCATCTATATGCACTGTGAGTGCATTTTCATACCTGTTACTGAATTTTTATACCTGTTACTCAGTTTGAAAAAGAAAAACTGACAAAGGACTGGCAGTCTCAAAAATAATGTATGCTTTTACATTTCAGGAAAGAGTAAAAGAGTAAAAAAGAGTAAAAGAGTAAAAGAGTAAAAGAAATATATTAATAATGGTAACCTCTGCTGAGAGAATTATGGCAATATTATTGAGGAACACCTAAGATTCCACAGAGAAGCAGCATATTATGAATATTTCAGCTGCAGTACAAGCTTCAATCAGCTAAAATAAAGCTTTGTTACTGTTACTGTTCCTGAAACTATTTTATTTTATTTTAAAATATATATATTTGTTTCTATACACAGATTCTGGAAACTCTGGATTTTTAAGCTTTTTGAACACAATAACTGAAGATACACTAGAATCAGGATGTGAAGGAAGGGGCTGTTTTTTTAGCTAGGGACCTTGCCTCCCACAAAAGCCTTATCTTGTTTCTCTGTTGTGTCAAGCTGCCTCGACATGAAGCTGCAGCACAGTGGAGGGAAAGTGTTCATTTCTCGCCTAGACAAGCTCTGAGGGGCTCTGCTGCAACTCACACTTCTGCTGAGAAAATGCCACATGCTGAGCCAAGTTCATTTGTATTTGAACTCCATTAAAGCTAATGGGCTTTCCCTGGGGTTGAAGATGGTTTCTTGAAGCTAGGTGGAAATGAAAGAAGACATCACTTAGGGGAGCTGAGTTATGATTGAAACAGAATATGAAACTGTTTATTCCTAGGTCAGGAGATGGTTTTTCCTTTTTCAGCTTATGTCAGCCTGGAAAGAATTTTATAGCATGGGATATCCATCTAGTCTGGATAATAAACTTATCTAGTCTGGATAATGAACTATGCACTGGGAAGCACATGCTTCCACACTGGGCAGCTTCCTCTTCCTCCAGCCCACTGCTGCTTCAATCTCACTCTTGCTGATCTGTCTATTGATTAAAAACTGCTAATTATTTTAGCCTTTTTTGCCTTAGCTGAAATCTTTTTTTGAGAAAAAAATAATCTAACACTTTATTAGTTCTCAAGCTAAAGTCAGTAGTGATGTATTTGTTAATGATTAACTGAAATATATTTTAGAGCTTGCTCTTGCATGGACACATATGATAGTGGGCCATCAGCTGAAAGTTTTGGCAGGGTCAACCTTCAAGTGTGGTAGTGTCTTAGGCTGCAAGACTCCAGACTTCTTTCCTAACTTTTGTTTAAGCTTTACTACTTTCTCAGTTGTCCCAGAATTTGCACTGTCAGGATTTCTGCCTGTCTCTGGGCTGCCAGAGCACCCTTGCTGGGAAACAACAGCAGCACAGAGCACTCATGCTCAGCACTGACATTCAGATTCATTTGATGTCCCTAAACATCTTCATGCTTTTCTTCATCTTCTCAATGGAGAGTCATTTTGTCTCCAAAATGCTGTCTCCTGGGTCATACAACACAGAAATTAGAATTGGGAAGGGAGTTTAGGGTTAGCCATATATCAGATAGAGATCTGATAACCATCCTTTTCAAATTTCTATAAATTGGAGCCTTTCTGAAGTGATGCCTGACTTTGAATTGTTATATTGAAACAATGTAAGTTGATCCCTCTTAGGTGATACCCAGTGTAAAATGTGTCTTTCTCAATATGCCAGATGTAAGAAAGCATAACTTTTCAACTCAGATTATATAGACACCTGTGTGTATAATTGCCTCATTCAGACTTCACTGTTGGACAAAGCAACGGCCATGACATTTCCTTAGGCACCTTCTAGCAAATTCAACTAGAGATGTAAGCGTTCATCTGAAAATGTTATCTCACAGTTTCAGATTGGTTGGCATCAAACAGAGACAAAAATGAGTATCAAAATGAGTGGCCCTCAAGAAGGACTTGTGCAGGCTGCCTCTGAGTACACAATGTCATACTGTGTGTGAGAACCTGTGTACAGTTACTCCTTACATAAAGCGTATGACTCGGGTCTGAGAGTATGTATGATTAATGGTGCCAGCTGGAAGATGCTCATAAACTCATCCAAAGTTCACTCTATGGAAAAAATAACCACCTGGTGATGTTTTGCTGCAATATGGCATCAGGAGATGGCAAGTTTCCTGCTTGAATACTATAACAACAGGGAAGTGGTGAACAAAGGAATTGCGAGTTGTGAGGATTTGCTAGTAGTTTTTTTAATAGGTAGCCCAGGAAAGAACAGTGGGAGGTGTATCTCCTTCAGAAATGCTACTGGAAGAAGTTTGCCCTTCAGAGGGAAATGGGGCAGTTCTCCCCCTTATCTATTTTGGTTTTCCCCTAAGGAATAAGTTGCTAGTTTATCTACAAAGCAAGAGCAAGAGACTTCTAACCTTCCTAAACTCAGACAAGAGCTGTGCCTCCCTCCAACTGCATACAGTGTCCAGCTGTGGTAAGGGTGCAATGGGTGTGGGAAAGGAGGCTCAAAGCACCAGGGCAAGATGGTCATGGTGAAGGAAACACCCAAAGCGTAACTACACCAGCTACCTGGAGCTGGAGAGATCAGTACCTGAGTTGGAGAGTACCTCCACTTCAGATTTGTCATGAGACCTTTACAGGTAGATGTGGCAGGGCTGTCACCAAGCATGCTGAGGAAACGAAGGACCAGACCTCTTCTCTGAAATGCCAAAGGTTACTGCATGGGCAAGGGGAGCTAGGCCAAGATACACAGCTCCTGTTCCCACCCACCAGGCTGGCAGAGGGAACACCTTATAGAATCACAGAACCACTGAATTACTTGAGTTGGGAAGGGCTCTCAAAGATTATGCCATGGGGAGGTACACCTTCCACAAAACCAGATTACTCAAAGCATCATCCAACCCAACTGTGAACCCTTCCAGGGATAGGGCATCCACAACTTCTGGGGAAATCTGGTTCCAGTGTCTCACCAAACTCATTGTAGAAGATTTCTTCCATGTCCAACTTAAATTGACTCTCTTTTCAAATCATTGCCCATTGGTCTATCGCTACAGGTAAAAAATCCGTCCTCATTTTTCTTGTAACTCCCCTTTAGATAATACAAGGATGCTGTGTCCCCAGAACCTTCTCTTCTCCAGGCTAAAGTGCTCAAACTCTTCTACTATTCGTAGGAGAAACTCTCCAGCCCTCTGGGCATCTTTGTGGCCTCCTCAGGATTCACTCCGAAAAATCGTTCTTCTGGGGAAGGGGTGTCGTGGTCACGGGCGACCCGCGGACGGCGCGGCCTCAAGGCAGAGCGGGGGCAGGTGCGGGGGCGGTGACAGGGGCAGGGCCAGATGCGGGGCAGGAGCAGATAATGGGGCAAACGCGGGGCCACTCATCCTCCGCCACCGCCCTCTCCCGGCCGGGCAGCGGCGCGGGGCGGGGCCGGGGCGGGCCGCTCCTGTGCCCGCCCTCGGCGGCGGCGGCGCCCGGCCTCTTTGTGCCCCCCGCCCCGGCACCGCCCGTCCTCCGCCTCGCCCCGCCCCCGCTTCGCTCGGCTCCGGCCGCCGACACTGCCGCCGAGGGGATCGGCGGGTCAGCCCGCCCCCGCCCTGCTGCGGGGCTTCCACGCCTCCCTCCCCGCCCCGCCGCCGCTCTAGCCCGCCTCGTCCCTCTGCCCCCGGTGCGGGCTACTCGCGGCCGCCTCCCCGGGCTGCCTGTGAGCCCGCCGTGCGCGCTGCCGCCCGGAGCTCCCCCGCCGTCGGGGATGGCGCTGCTGGCAGCGCCCGTGAGCGCCTGAGGCGGAGGGGCGAGCCCGCGGCCGCCGCGGGAGGAGGAGGAAAAGGAGGAGGAGGAGGAGGAGAGATGAAGCGCTTCCAGCCGGGGGTCGCGCTGCTGCTCTCGCTGCTGTGGGAGGTGAGGTGGGCCGTGGGGGGAGCGCTGCCCTGCGGCAGCCCCGGGTTCACCCCGCGGGGATCCGCCATCGGTCGCGACCTGGAACTGCGCGGCTGGCGGAGGGGAGCTGCAGCCCGCACCCTGCCGGGGGGCGTGCGCGGGAGGTGATTTATTTTTGGGGTTAGTGTCTTTGCCGTACGGGCTTGGCTCCACGGGCAGTGCGCGGTCCGGAGTGCGGGGCCGGGCTGGGCGAGACCCGGCGCGGGTGCGGTGGTCGCGGGTGTTGGGGGCGGCCGGGCTCGCCGGGTGTCCGGGGTCTTACTGCTGGAGCAGAGGAAGATTATCCGCGGTGTGATGGAGCAGAGTAACACGGGACCTGTACGCAGGGGCACAAGCTGCTGCAAGCTGCCCATTCCCAGCAGACCGGCACACTGTCCAGGGGACGCAAAGCCTGCGCTTGTCAATAAGGGTTAAGCGGAAGGTGCGTCTCATATTTTCATTTTAAGTGGCCTTTCCTGGGCAAAGTGTCCATTGTGAGGTAGGTAGAGGTGCGGCGGCATCGGCTCGCGAGGAGCCGTGGCGTGGTTAAACTTCTGGGAAAGCCTGGCTAGCGCAGCTTTCGTACTTACAACAACCAGGCAAACAGTGAATTAGGAGCTTTCGTCAATCGGAGGGGGGAGTTGTGCCACGCAGCTCTGGAATCACAGAATAGTTGGCTTGGAAGACACCTTAAAGATCGTCTTGTTTCAACCATCCCTCCCATGGGCTGGGATGACACTGGATCAGGGGGCTGGGAAAGCAGCTCTATTTTTTCCAGCGGGCGGATCGGTAGATGTTGCGGGGTTTAACCCCGGGGCTGGAGGCGGGCAGGGGGCACCAGAAGGCGCCCTGGGGCGGAGCGGTGCGGGCACGCTGCCGGGTGCCGCTCCCGGGGCCGGCCCTGCCAGCCCGCCCGAGGCAGCGCCGGGACACGTGCGGTGGCAGCGTGCCGGGGTCACTTCGGAAACACCCGTGGGCTTGTCTTGGGCACAGCTCTGCGCTCATAAAGCCCAGAGGCAATGTAGCTGAAAGTGACAGAGAGGTTAAAGAGCTGTGTTGCCTCTGTGATGGAGCAGTTCAGACAGAGAATTAATTAATTTATTTTTTTTAAACGGCATGCCACTAAATCCGTACACGGAAGCCAGAGTGCTGGCTGTATAATTACCCTTTGGTAATGGATATAATTCATGAAAAATATGTTTACTACGTGTTTATGCCACCTACGTAGATGAATGATTTCTGGTGTGTTGCCCACTGTGCCATCCAGTATCATCCCATTAAAACACTCGGATGAAAATCGTCGCTTAATGTAAATAAGTGTAACACTTCACAAGTTAATTGATTTGCATCTCCTTACCCTGGCTGTAAACCTGGCCCTGATCCTGGCCCTCAATTGCTCTTGACTCCGCAGCAGCTCTTCAGAAAGCAGGAATAGCAAAATGTCGATTAAATGAACCAAACACCATCATTTCCCTGAGGGATTGTGTTCATCTGAGACTGTGAAAGGTTTCACCCCTCCAGGATCTCTTTGATTAGATGTCTCTGCTCTCTTGATGTGTATTCTGCTGAAAAAGATCATTCGTGCCTGAAAAAAGTAATTTGCATAAATCCTCACTGGATCTAGCCAGTGTTGCTGTTACTTAAGCTTTTGTACTCGTTTTAATTGTGGGGTTATTTCCTCCTCCCGCCCTTTTCTTTTAATCTAGAATGTTTGTTTTGCCATCTGGTTTTGTGGAATTTTTTTTGTTTCTTTTTTGGAAATTCTTAGGTTGCCTATTAAAATGAGATGCTGTGTAAATAAGGTTATATTCTGCAGGCTCAGAAACAGAGTGCTGGTGGTTTAAATAACTTAATCTGAGACATCTGGTTGTTTCGAAGATTTTTGGTACATGAAACTTTTGCTGTCTTCTGTACAAAGTTCTGTACTGGATATTATCTGAAATAACATTGCTGCAATTGTTTTAAATCTGTTTGCAGCTTCAACATGATCTAAGTTATTACTGAACAGAGCATGGGCTGAGAAACACGGTTTTCATTCATCATTTTGCAAAAGGCTCTGACTGTTACCCAGGTACTGTGGGGAGGAACCCATTTAGTCCGTCAGAGCACTATGCAGTAGTTTACTGATTGTAACCAAGTTTTCCTTGATTAGATTACCCAAAATACTTGTAAAATATTTGTGTGTTGCAAAACCACTATTTTCGGTTATACAGATGAAAGGAATTAACTCTTTAGCAATTAAGTATACCTCAAGTTCATGGTGGGTGTGAGTTTGGATGTGGGGAGTGTGTGTGTTTGTGGCTTTCAGGCTGAAGCCTAGTCAGTAGCTGGCTGTGGCAGTCTCCCACGAGAAAGTGATGGATTTCTGTTCCTGATGTAAAGGCAGAAGATGCAGAAGAGGGGCTGAGGGGCAGGGGAGGGAGTTTGCATGTGTTGGTGGGTGGTTTCATGGAGGTGATTAAAGGCATTGCCATCGAAGCAGGATTTACACATAAGAAATTGCTGGCTCTTGATGCTAAAATGCCAGTCCTTGTCTTGTTCTAGACAAGCTTGAGATGCACTAATTACAGAAACACCCAGAGCACTGTGATGGTGGGAGAGGGGAATTAATTTTGAATTCTCTTGTGTGATGAGGGTTTTTTTCCTGCAATCACAAGGAGCATGGTGGAAGAAAAATCTCCAATCCCAGGACCCAGAAAGCTCTGCTCTGAGAAGACATTATTATTAGGTGAGAAAAGCCAAAGATGCCATGTGTTTTGCTCACGACTTAATTGCAGTTGAACAGTTTAACAAGCAAGGTAAAATGAGGTGGACAATTTGACAGGTAATTTTGGTTCTTGCAGGAAGAAATGAAGATTGTTGAATCTTTATCTGTCTTTTTCAAATTAATTTGGCTACTTGGAGATGGCAGTGTGTTATTAACTGCAGTTTCTTGAAATGCCCTTTTTCACCAGAAGCCTGGATGTCTGATATACCCACAGTACTGGGGTATGTGATTTCTGCACTCAGAAATAACCAGTAGTCTTGCTTGCTAGCTTGGCTTGCTGTTCTGTCAACAAGACTGTATTTTGTCTCAGTTGGCTCTCATTTTTATGGAAAGATTTGAGGAGGTCCTTGAAGTGATGACTGTTCGGGGCATATATCTCAAGTTTTTCTGCTGCTCCTTTATCAGTGATCCCAAGGGCTTTGGTTGTTTGAGCTTAAATGTGACTTTAATGAATAGTAATGTCTTTGGAATGAGGAAAAAATAAACCTAAACAGACAGTCCCCCCACCCCCCTGTTGGAGCAAGCTTATTTTCAGCCTGAATGAGGGCACCAGTGTCTCTGTGGGGCTTCTCAGACTGAGTGCTTGCTTTCTCTCTCACAAGCTGTAGAAGTGCTGGCTGGAGGAGAGCTCAGTAGCTGAAGCTCAGCTCAGGGATGGGGAAGCTGAACAAAGCTGTTTCAGGCTGATAGAGGACCCCATCTGTGCTGCAGTGGTAATAAAGGTGTTTTATTGTTACTGCTGCGGAGAAGCTTGCTGGATAGCCTCACCTTTCAAAACTGTCGAATAGACATTTTTTTTTAGATGCCTAAACTTTTGATTGGCCCCCATGTTACATCCAGGAGAATCCAGGAGCTAACACAAGTGTCTGAACATTTAGGTTAAGCTTCTTCGTTAAGGTGAGCAAGGCCTGCAGTAGTTGCTGTAGGTGGTGAGTGGTGTTTGTGGGAATCCCTCTACAAAGGTCTCCATGTGGCTATAACAAATTGAGAATCTCACTTCTGGAAGCACTAGCACTGATGTTTCTACTCACAGTTTCTCATTACTGAGAATTATAATGTGGATGCTTGATAGAAACACTCATAATTGGATGCTTGAAAAAAGTGATCAGTGCAGTCCTCTTTTTAATTTGTCAGATGAAAGATACTACACTAGAGTCAAGTGCCTTTTTTAAAAAGAACAAGAAAATGGACATGTCATAGGAACGGCAAAATGTTATCTTGAAAGAAAATTCAAATACTCACGACAGTCTGTCATACAAGATTTGTTTAAGTAAAAGCAAAGTTGGCTGGTGCTCCTCTGTTGGTTAACTGCTGTGCTGAGCTTTTTAGTATTGTTTTTGTAAGTGGATTTCAACAGGAGAGATTTTATCAAATCAGAGAAAACAAAAAATTTTTCTCCTTCTGGAAGAAGTTTGTTTGTAGATTTTCTTTGACTGTTTGTGGATTTGTTGGGGTTTTCTTTATAATTCTTGTAGGAACAAGAACTTTAAGATGGGGAAACCCACCACTCTTAAAGAAAAAACCTGCGCATTTTAATGGTGGTAGGCACAGGTGGAGTTTGAGAATTTGTGAGAATTATGGGGGCCACTCTATCCTCCCCTACTCTTCTCTTTCTGATATTTTTTTCTATCCATTAGTAGCAAAGTTTTCCTTTATATAAAGTACTGTAAGTGAGTATATACTCTTGAATATACACATGGGCATGCACACCATTGTTGTTGTCTCAGTGATGTCCCTCTCTGTGGAATACAGATACTGCCCTACTGATGTTTTAGCTCTTGTTCTTTCAGTGGGGGTTGGGGAGAGTAAAGGGAAAAATCTATCCCAAAAATTCTGCTAGAGGGTTGTTAGTGTAGATGTGTCTACTAACCCCCTCCTGTTTTTTAGTTTTGGTTATGTAACAGACTTAGCAGCTTAAACAGTTTCTGGTGGGTTTTTTTCCTTACCCTCCTGCAGCTGGTTGCAAAGCAGCTATTGCATTGCTGAGTGAAGGCAGGAAAGAGCTTTCTTACAATTTACAGTTTGGAGATCCAACTGGTGCTGGCAAGCCTTCCCTGCCTTTTGACAGCAGTGAGATGGGCTGTGATTTCCAGGCAGGAGGACTGAGCTCACACTCTTTACTCACTTTGCTCCTGCTGAGGAGGAGACAGATTTGTGTTGGTTG
Organism: Pseudopodoces humilis; assembly: GCF_049639895.1. Classification (NCBI taxonomy): domain Eukaryota; kingdom Metazoa; phylum Chordata; class Aves; order Passeriformes; family Paridae; genus Pseudopodoces; species Pseudopodoces humilis. The sequence continues at coordinate 100,417,986 of NC_142200.1, forward strand.
TGGGTAGGGAATGGGTGGCCGACTGCCATTTCCATCCTCTAAGAGGAGGTGCAAATGGGTTTTTTTGGGCTTGGTTGGTTTGGGTTTTTTTCTTTAAATTAGAAAAAGCATCTGTAAAATCTTTTTGTATTTTCTTACATCAGTCAAAAATATTTAGCACTTTCTATTATGTTCTCTTCATAAAAGGGAAGTTGTGTGACTCTCTTTCCTCTTGGTACTTTCCACTCAGCTAATGCAGGTGGCTGGAAGGTTAAATTTGGCCAAAGCAAGCCCATAGACTTTGAAAATGGATTTAGCTAAAATCAGTAAAAAAAAAAAAAAAAAAAGGTAAATTGAAACTCTGGTTTAATACAAATTAATTTTGGTTTTCTCCACTAAGAAGAGGCTTAGAAAAACTGCAATGAGTATACCCATATAGGGGCTTGCTCTGGTCATCAGTGTAGGCTGAGTTTACAGGCAGAAAAAGATTAATGCTTAAGCTTATGCTACAGAATTTAAAATAAAAAAAAATATTTTAAATATTTACAAACATATCTTACTGGGGCAAGGTAGCTACCAATTTACTTCAGGTTTGTTGTGATATGAAGTAAAATCCATGTGAAAAACCATTACATAAGGCTAGCATATTTTACTTTTTATGTCTAATTTTTGACAACACTGTTGCCTTGTATCCTCAGCAATGCAGCTGAGTTTGTTTTGCTGAAGGTATTGTTGAAATCCTGTTAGTTTGTTATGGCAAATATAAACTCTCTTTGGACTAGTAAGAGGCAAAACCTTTCTAAAAGCTTTTTTTTGTTGTTGTTTGCTTGAATACTGTTTTTTGGAAAATGAATCTAGATCTGTCTGAAGTCTGGGGACACAGCCTGGGATCCTGGGCATTAAATAGCAGTTTCAAGACAAGGAAAAGCTAAGGTCTTTAATAGTGGATATTCCTGATACCAGATCGGCAAGATATGAGATGAAATGCCATGCCTGGTATTTCAGAAGGGCATGAGAAGAGAATCTGGGTTTGTTGAATGTTTTTTCTTTTTTTTCCTGTTTGAGAACAATGTGTCTTGACAGGTTTCTCACATATTAAATGGAAGAGTTATCACTGCTAAGTTAAAAATGTCTTTCTTCAGAAGTGTGTCTTCAACTTCTTGCTAAATAGGTGTTAGCTACACCTGTGTTTTAAATAGCTCAGCTAAAAATCTTTTCCTACTTTCTCAATGACTCAGCTTTCAGTCTGGTAAATTTTTTAAAGGAAAGGAACTATCAAGAAGTGGTTTCTTATCTGTATCTCATGCAATGAAGGTGTGGGTTGTTGCTGGCAAGGATGGTCTCTAATGCTTGGTTTTGCCAGCTCCCGCTGCTCTAGTGACCCTGGGACAATGAAAGGATCATATCAACGCACTGATGCTGTGAATGACTAAGCCAAAAAAAAGGGTCTGGGGGGAAAAAAAATGAGAGTTTTCCATTGCTTCAGCAGAGATTTGTGCCGTGGTATAGCATCATGAAACTTGATGCAGCAAGGGAGGAGGGAGAATGTATGGCTTGGAGCAGGACTGCTCATTTCGGTAGCAGACTTCTTGTTTCAATGCATTAGGTATCTCCTAATGGGAATCATAAAATCCTTTGGTTGGAAAAGACCTTTAAGGTCACTGAGTCCAATGGTAAACCTAACGTAGCCACATCTACTGCTAAAGTGTGTCCCTAGATGATGCTGCATTTGTACTACAGTGGAAGGCAATCATGGAGACCTTTTCTGTGCTCTGCTAGAAGGGGAAACAAGCAGAATCTTGATTTTTTTTTTTTTTTTTTTTCCCTTTGCCTGAAAGATGCCATTAGATACTATGCTGGAAAAGTTATTCTTACAGTTTTCCCAAATCACCTGCCAAGTGTCTCAGCGCAGGAGCTGATGGCCTCCCTGACCTTTCCCATCTGTAGGGCAGGAGAGGGTCATGGATGGAGACTGTGCTTCTGGGGAAGCTCCAGCATTAGTTGCAGCCTTGGAGGGACTGTTGTCCTCGAGTCCAGCCAAAGGTAACTGCAAACACAGCACTCCGCTGCTGCACCCTTCACTCTGCCTCTCTCATTTGGAGGTTTAAAAAAACTCTAAAACCTTGGGCCTTCCTTGAAAGTGATTGTGAAGTGATCTGGGCCTTAGTTTCGAAGTTCAGAGGCAGTGGAAAGTGGCCATTTGTGAAGGATGAAGGGACTACACCTACACTCCAATCCTGGTTGCATGCAAGCCCTCTGTAAGCAGCTCACTCTTTCCAGCTGGAGTAGGAAAGATGCTATGCCAGCTGGCTCCTACCTCTGACACTGATACGCATCAGACAGCTAAAGATCTGGCAATAGTTTTGAGGATGGATCCTTCCTTCCCAGGTCTTGTGCTGCTGGAATAAGATGTGAGGTCTGTGGAGTCCAGGAATGTAGCCAATACATCTAAAGATTTGTCCTTCTAAGGTAATTACCTTCAATGTTTTCTTATGCCTTTCTAGTTACATGCATTCCAGTCTGTTTGGATCTTCCCTGGGAGTATGAAGAAGTGGAGAACCCTGAAATGAAGTTAGTATGAGAGGAACGTGAGCATGTGGGAAGGTGGCAGGGATCTCACTGGCAGCAGACTGAAGATGATGGGTAGCACGTGTTACTCTTGATGTGAGAGGAGAGTTTTGTTGTGCATGTTTATCTTTTTGGGCCTCAGTCAGTGCTACAAACACCCAGGGGAGAATGATGCTTTTGGAGACTTATAAAAGTAAATAAGACTTACTCTGCTTAGCTTGGTCTTGCCAGCAATGTAGTTGCAGTGACAAGCTTGTGCTGCTGTGGGATTAAGAGCAGGTAGTGTGCCTGTGATCCAGAGGGTTTGGTTACCAATAAATTAGGAGCTCTGTATGGGAGCATATACTAGCAAAGAAAAATAAAATCAATGACTGTAGTAGCAAAGATGGACTCCTTTTGAGTTGCTGCAAACTAGGGTTTTTTTGGCTGGCACAGCTGTGTTTTTCTGCATGCATGTCTGATAGCTGTCGGTAGACCAACAAAATCCTTCTGCATGTCCTGGTTGGAGTCTGTATTTCTCCCTCTCTGTACAGGAGATGCTCAATGCTTCTTTTCTAACCAGTAAAGGCCAGGTGTTTATACCTTACTGGTTTTGGCACAGTCCTTTCAGTGTCAACACAGGAGATTGATATCCAGCTGTGCAGCACTTTTCAGAGATGGTGATAGGACAATAGACAGTGTAAGGGTCTGTACCTGAGAAATTGCTCAGGTGTTGCTCAGTGTTTTGTTTTTCCCAATTTTGTTAAATCCCTTCACTAAAGTGGATAGAAAACCTGTTAACTTAGTGAATTCTTTTCTGCTTTCCTCATGGTATCTGTAAATGTGGAAGCAGGCATTTCTCAGTCTGGTTGGGGGGTGACTGTAAGTGCTGCAGCTTTTGATGCAAAAAGCAGGCAAGGATGAGTCAAGCAAGTCTTTTCTTTCATTTCTGCTCCTTGGGTGGGGGGCGGGAAACACATTGCTCATCGCTACAGATAATTCTCTCAATGCTGGTGTAAGTGAGATCCAGGAATTCACTGCTGGCTCTCTTACAGTGTGAGTTCCCAGCTCAGGGCCTTATTTCCCTGCTGAAGTTGGAGCCAGGGGTTTAACCTGTTACAGGAAGGGTAATGTGTATAAAAGTCCACCTTCATTTATTCAAGTGCCATTAAATTTGGAAGAATCTTAGTCCAAAGGAGAGGACACATGATCTCTGAACATGCTTTTCTCAAATGGTCAGACAATTGTCTAGCCTGAAATAAAAAGAGGGAGGATGAGTGTGTGAGAAGTTTTAAATCTACTTTTTCACAGTCTGCTTTTCTTTTTCAGGCTGACATAATGTTTTAGTTTAGGGCAAATTAGGAAGGAAAACTCCAAATGGGGATTTCTTCAGGGAAAAGATTGGGGATACCAGTATCATAAAGTCACCCCAGGACACATAAGATGCTCCTATCTTGAGTGCTGTCTTGCCTATCCCAAACATGAATCAGTAATGACAACCATGATTTTCAATGTTTTGAGCAGCAATGGTGTAGAAGATTCCTGTTGATCCTGAACTATCAAGCAGCACTGTCACGATGGGCCCCACCGTGTGCCGTGGGCTTTCACATCAGGGACCCCCGTTCTGCTCTGATCTGCTTGTTGACTAAAGCAATTCACATCTTCTGGCTATGATACAGAAATACTAATAGCATATGGGATTGGGCTAAAACTCTTCAGAACTGGGTCATCATGTAGTTTGAGATAGTGTAAGATAATGTTAGGCTGCTTCATTTTTTTTTTTTTTTTCCCTGAAGCTGAAACCATAGTGTTCTCTGTTCCTAAACTTGTGTGCATGCATCCCTGCATAAAGTATGTTAGAGTGCTACACTAAGGCTGGGTGTTTGCCTGCATATTCTTAGGATGACCTGCATTTCTAGGGAAGCTAGGGAGCAGGGGGGGGGCATAAGTGCCTAATAATAGCTGGATACTACAAGTTGCATAATGTTGAGGAAAATATAAGGCAGTTTTGGGGCTTTCGCATAATACCAGCACCATGCAACCAGCTGGACTTAGCGCTGAACTTGCAGCATGGTGGTGGAGAAGTGTTTCAGGATCTGCAAGTGATCTGTGGATCTTGGAGCTTCTGTTTTCTGAAATCCAGGTCTTAGATTTCACATGTGTTCTCATGTGCTGTGGGTAACATTTCTGATGCTGACTCCTTAAAGCCCTGAGTGAATATTAGGAAGTTGGGTCTCACTGCACCCTGTATGTGGCAATCATCTGGATAGGTATCTGCAGTGTTCCTAGAAGGCATTGGATGGGACCCTGAAAATGTTGTAGGAAACACACTGGAATATGCCCAAAACCTGGCTGGTGAAACTTCCTGGTGTGGCTATGCAGACCCACACTTCCAGCTCTGTGTGCGCGTCTGCCTGTCACAAGGCATCCTGTGGGAACGCATTTAGGTTGCAGCTTTACCTCGTTTTCCCTGTGGATGAAAACCATGGGCGCAGCTGTGGCACAAAGCCAGAGCGATTTGGATTAAGCTTGTTTTAATTCTGAAGTAATCTTGACTTCCTATTTTTATTAAAGCCGTAATCCTGGGCTCCATCCAAAGACCATTAAAAGTCAATGGAGACATCCCACTTGCTGGGACAGGCTGCCTGGAGAGTGCTGGATGCCTTTGGTTTTGCTGTCTCAACCAGCTTGAGGTGCAGGTGACCTTTGCTCTGTGCAGCTTCTGGAGCCCTGTGGGCAGGAATGGGGGTGTCTTCCCCGGGCTGAAGGCACACACACTGGAAAGTTTGGTTGCCTTGAAGCAGCTCTTGCTGTCACTCCCCTGTGTACCTGCACTGTGCAGCACGTCCACCCACGGAGCTGCCGGTGTAGCTCTCCTTGGGGAAGCAGCTACTTTAGCCGGCCACGGTCACTGTCCATGTTGCGTAAGGAGAAAAGCATCGTAGTGATTATATAAAAGAGATTATGTAACTGGGTAATTTGGTAATCGCCTCTCTGGTGAATGCTAAGAATAGCTCGTGAATATGCATTTATATCTGTGATAGCCATCCACAATGATGAAGTGCTGGGAAAAAGTGGGTGCTGGGCAGTGGCACAGGGTGAAATCCTTGTGCCTGCTGGGTTTGTGTTTGCAGACTTTGCAGCTGTGTCACTCCTGTGCTGCTGTGGTGAGACTCATCAGCTGTTGTTCCCCCTGCCCCACACTGTGGTGTGACCTGCTCCACAGGTGCAGTGTAGGTATCCAGCTGCTCTTGATAAGCCTGTGCCACCTACCTGTGGCATCCTTATGGGGATGTACAATGCATAGGCAGAGTGGATGATGGAGGAGGGAACACATGTTGCTTCTCCATGAATTTGGGCCATTTTCTCTTTCTCTTGATTCCCAGAACTATCTGTTTTTCATGCTGAAGTTGCCAGCTCTTCCCCCCACCCCACCCTGAAAAGTGTCTGGGAGGTGCTGGACAATTTCCAGGATCCTGGTGAGGAGTGAGAAGGCTCATTGCCTGCAACAACTGAGAAGACCATGTGTGCTTCAGCCCCACTCTTACTTGCATCTCTGTTCCTAGGTTTATTTCTCTCTTGCAGAAGGGAGGGTGACTCATAAAAAAAAAAATCAGCTGTTGCCAAAGCCAGTGAGAGCTCTCTGATGCTAATTGAAGTCAATGGAGAAACTGTGGAGGAGATGGGTGCTGTTCCTTGTAGTCTCTTAGTCCTGAGAAGGCTGTGCAGGGGTGAGCTCAGGATAGCTTAGGAGAAGGCAGGAAGCTGGATGAAAGGCTGTGGCAGGGGAGGAAGTGAGCAAAAGAAACTCTCTGAGCACTGGTGGTTCAATTTGGAACATCGGTGCTGGCTCTGAAAATATTCCTGCAGTTTTCAGATCAGCTTCTGGAGTCTGAGTGGCTGCTGGCTTTTTGTTGTGGGTTTGGGGTTATTTTTAATTTTTCTTTTGTGTGATTATAATTTGCCTTTCCATTTACCCAGTTTTCCACCTTTTCTCATTGCTACAGCTACGCCTTATCTACCTTGAATTGCTTTTTCAGCTCCTCATCTCTTGCTGCCTGAAGCTCAAGCTCTTTAACCTTATCTTCAAGCTGGCACATAATCCTCTCTCCACCTATGGCTCTGACCTGGTTTCCTCCTCCTCCTCCCAGCCTTGCTCTGGACTGTTGTTACACCCTTCTTGGCTTAGGATGGCTTTCTTCTCTCTTTTCTGCGTTATTGATTTCATGATTTGCAATAGTTTCCACTTCCCTGGCATCCCTGTTCTCTTTTTTATTAATGTTTTTTTCTGTACTTTCCTCTTTTATTTCTTTTCTCAGCTTTCTTCAGTTCCATCTATGATTCAACCCTGGCACAGCCGCTTCCCACGTGGGTTTTGCCTCTCCCATCATTTCTTTACTTTTCCCTACTTGCAGAAGGAAAGGCTGTACCATCTTCCCTTAAAAGTGCCTTATAAATCCATTTCCCATGTATTGCAGTTAGGTGTTGGATGCAGATTAAAAAATGTAATTTAAATCCTTTTCCCTTGAAAGAAATACACATTCCCGTCCTGTCCCTTTTGCCTGAATATCTGTTTCCTAGAATGTTTTTTCTCATTTTTGTACGTTAGACTAGAGATTTGAGAGTTCAGCTTGCAGCTTCACCCAAGAATTCCCTTTGCTGATTCCTTGTTGCTGTTCACTGCCTTGTGTATACACCCCTTCTCCTTGGTATTTATGCCTTCTCCTTTTAGCAGGCTATCAACCCTGGAATGTGCTGCTGTTGTTGTCAGGACAAAAGAGTTTTAGGGGAATATTTTTAATAAACATATGGTTGTTGCATAATGTTGATGGAAAGTAGGCAGAGGAGACTGTATGTGCAGCACCCTATGAACTGTAGAAGACAAGGGCAGGCACAGACCACGGATAATATGAAATTATTTTAATGCCATGTAAATTCTCAGGTGCTTAATGGACTTAATTTTTCAGTCTCAAATTACACATCTGGAAAAAGATGTGACTAAAGTTGAAAGTTTTTGTGCAGAAGCATGTAAGAGTATGTTAGAGCTGTTACAGGAGCTTCTGTAATGTGAAAACTGTTTAATTTGCAACTGTACAGATACATTAAGAGTAGTCCTGTCTGGACTGATGGGCAAGTGTGAAGTAGTGAAAAGTGAAGGAAGCCAAAATTCATGTACTATGTTAACTTTTTAAAACCAGTGAAACTGAAATGGTATCTCATTTGCATCAATTTTAATGAAAAGTATGTATGTAAACTCCTGCCTAAGATCAAAGAAAAACATTAATTCTTAGTTTCATGTGGATAAGATGGTTCAAGATGCGTAAGAACGGTAAAAAAAGGTATGAAGGCAATTTCAACATTTGGTGCAGAGATACCATACAAGAATTTGCTTTACTTTTGTCTGCCTTTCCAGTGTCACATGCAGCATGTATAATCTGACTCAGTTTAGTAGCAATTCTTCTGAAACCTCCAGAAACTCGCACTGGTAAGAAGGAGCAGAATGGGTTCCATGTTTTGGGAGTGTGAACTTGAATCCTAATTGGTCATCTGTTCCCTTTGAAGAAAATACACTGTAAAGATACTAAATTTCTTATGAAGGTTCCAGTTCAGTTAAAATAGATTTCAGTTAAAAGAGATTTCCAAAAGCAAATCCAGCGGAGGAAAAAAAATAAGCAGTGTCTGCAGATATCCTGCTGTCTGGAAGAGCCTGATGGAACCAAATTAATAACTTTTAAGAAGTTCCCTTTTGAAATGTTCCTGCAGCAAGCCTTTTAAAAAGAGAGAGGCTTGAAAGCAGAAACCCTTTGTAAAAAGTTTTTCCTTCAAGCAAGAACATTTAGACATGATGTGAAGCAAGGTTGTGAAGGGACAGTTAGTACTGGATTTCCTGATACTGCCTGAAGAAAGCTTGGCTGCCTTTTTCGCTGTGGTAGGGATGGTACTTGTAATCTCAGTGTCAGTATTTGCAAGTGTTACTCTGGCCCTGCTGGTGACTCCCTGGACATCTCCCTAAAGGTGACTGCCTCGTGTGTGAGGGTTGTACACAGCCGGGCCTTGAGGAAGGACTGAGGTCTGACTCCGAAACCATCTGCAGGAACAAATGACTCTTCCAAGGGAATTGGTCTCATGTCTATGCAGGATTGCCAGATGTGTCTGGACCTGACTCTCCCTCGGCCTGACAGGTGTTTTTGCAGCCATTTGATGGCAGGGATGTGCCACCTTTGTGCCTGTGGCCCCCACTATGATGGTGACAGCTGGCAGGGCTGGCATCCTTCTGCTGGGCTGGGTACAGCTCCTGCCTGCCCTCTCTGCCTGCCCCTGCAGGGACAGAGGTGCTCACACTCAGATACCTGTTCCTGGAACATGGGCTGATGGTGGCAAAACTACATAATGTGTCTGACTTTAATACCCGGCTCTTCAGCTGCTGGAAAAAAGTCACTGTTCTTTTCCCTTTCAGTGCTTTATGTTGTTCTGGAGGAGAAATTCTTTCTTAATGATGTCCTAGACTTTGATATACGTTCTGTATTCATGGTAACAGCTTCTCCAACTATCCATCTTCCAAATTAGATTAAATCTACTTGTACATTTATGGTATTTCTTCATGCTTTATTTAAACACAAGTAATCAAATAAAGAACAATTCGTGCTGTTACGCTTCAGAAGTCCTTGCCAGTACTTAGATTTTTATGGGAAACCAGAATTTTGCAGCTGATTGTAATGACAAAATGTGTACTTGTCTGCCATCTCTCACAGAAGGATTTCATAGTACTTAAGCAATATTAAATACGTCATAGCATGTTCCAGTCACATCCAGCCCAGATGCGTAGCCTTGTACAGATGGGTAAGTGGGCAGAAAGTATTGTAAATGTCGTGCAGGGTATTTGTAGCTGAGATAGAAACTTAAGATTTCTGATTCCTGGTTTCCTACTCCAATTCAATAAAAGGCAACTGCTTTGACCTGACTATAAACTTTGCAACAAGCCCTTTTTCATGAAGTTATAAACATGGGTGTTTTTTTTGGAGTTCCAAGCAGGGCATCATGTCAATGGCACAGATATGTACAGGCATGTGAGTGTCTGGAGGAAAATTTCCTGTGTTGGACTCTTCTACATGTGGAATTATCAAATTGTAACCATAATATTTATTCAGTGTGTCGTGTTAGTACTGAGGTCAATAGATACCTCCAGATTCTTACCCTTAGTCTTTTGATTTATGCATTTGCACGTTTACCACTCAACTGTACTTGTATTGGGATTGTATTCTAGACTTAATGACTTTCTGATGATCTAATTAACCTCAGCCTGTTAGTGATGCCAGTGTTTATTTGTGTAGAAAATGAATTGATGAAGGTGTCCACCTGCATCTCACCTCTTTGGATAGCTGACTAAATCTGTTTAACTTACTGTTGTCTTCATAGTGCTGCACTCTGAAATACCACAGGAATTAATGCTTGTGTGAGGTTCTTTGTTTTTCCTTTTTTTTCTTTTAAGCATTCATTGAATATGCAGTCCTAAGACAGTCTAATATTTGCAAACTTGGGTCAATGCTGCTGAGTAGATTAAGTCAAAATAGAAATAACAGCACATCAAAACAGTTTCAGACTTTCAAAGGCTATTTTTGTTTTAAGCACTTCCAAAAGCTAGTGAATTGAAAGTCCAGGTTTACAATGTGTGATGAGACTGGAGAAACGTCTCTGAAAAGCTTGGCATTCACCCAGGGTGTGGGAGGCCAGTTTTGTCTCCTTTATGTCTGCTGGATGAATCCTTGAAAGTGTTCCTACCCTAGATGGGGTATACTAGAGTTGATGTATGTCAATTGTTGACATTATCCCTGTTTTCCCCTTATAAAGGAACTATGTGCTAAGCTAGGTGGAAAGCTTCACCATCACTCAGTGGTTTAGATGCTCTTTGAAGAGAGACATGTTTGCAGAGTTTATTCCAATTATACCCCTTCAGAGACTGAACATAGAAACTGAAAGACAGAAAAGGGTGAGACATTGGGTCTGTTGGTTGCAATAAAATAGCATGGCCTTGTCTTGGGAAGTGCTTACAGAGGGAATTTGAGGAAGCTGCTTGTGTGTGTTGGGAAGGAGATAATTCTGTCCTTGCTGCTTTTTTACATTATGTCCTAAAAATTTTACTACTATCTCCTGATAGAGATAGGATGCTGGTGAAAATAGGTGTTTGCACCTATATTTATTCATTTAATGCAAATGCATAGAATGCATAAATATATGCATAATGTTGAAAAGAAACACTGCCAGCACAAAAGTTTGAGGTTCTGTCTCCTCCAATTGCCTGAAGTTAAATTTCGTTCACTTCCAGGAGAGCGAGAAAGGGTCCTGGGTGGGAGATAGAAAAACAGACTTGCCATATCCTGGCAGACCACATTAGTTGGGTTGGGTGGATCTTGACTGCAGTTGCTACTGCACCCTTCCCCTTTTACCTCTACGTTCTGCAGATCTTTTTCTACACCTAACAGATGCAAAAAACCTCAAAGGAAGATTTTTTGTTTTGTTTTTGCTTTAGGAGTGCAGGAAGCACAGTTTCGGGATCTAAAAAATACAGTTACGTGCCCAGCTCTGTAATATGAGAGGGTTTCTTGGAAGATTTCTCTTTAAGTTTCTTATCAAGCTGGCACTATCTGGAGTTTACCTGCTGCTACATCTTTGACTCATATGATGACATGAAATATTTATATTTAATAAATAGCTCATAAAAATCTGTCTCCCCTCTTTTTTTGTACTGAGAGCATCTCATGGCAGTGTCCTGAATGTTGCACATCTAGGCAAGGACTGTGGCAATACTGGAGAGATACATTTCAAATAATCACCATTCTTCTCCAGTAACTAGGCAGATGGGAAGGTGGTACAGTGGAGAATGTCGAGAGGGCAGTGCCTAGTATGCCTTTTCCAACTTTACAGACTGTTCTAAAACAGATCCATATAACATTTAGGCCGAGAGTACTGGTAGTATCTTTTCTAAGCACCAGATTTTTTTACAGGGCTGTTGTATTCCTGACATTGCTGTGCTAGTTCATGGTACCTCACTCAGCTCCTTCCTGTCTGATAGGGGCTAGGTTAAGGAATTCATGCTGAGGCTGGTTTTGGCGCTTTTTCCTTTAATGAACATCTTAAGGCAGTCTTAGATACTTACTTCAAATTTTATTTATATGAACTGATGAAATGTCCATGGAACTGGATATTTGCTACATTAAGTGGTGAGTTTATACATTCCTGTCTAAGTCTGTCTTATGTCTGCTGCTCTAATTTGCATTATTTTTTTCCTGAATATTTTTAAATAATCCAGTGATTTATATTTTTTCTGGATAGTTCAATTTTCCAATTTTTTGTTTCTGTGGCTGGTGACAGGGCTGGCAACTCAGGATTGATTTAACACTCGCCATCTCTGTTGGTATGAGAGACTGTCCAAGTGCTCTATGCAGTGAAACCAAGAGAGAAAGAGTTTTAAAGTAAAAGCATGCATATCAGCAGCATTAATCCTACAGTTCCTTGTAGCAGTGTGTAGAAGTGGCACTCCGGGTTTCTTGTTGCACACTGTGGATTTAAGCTTGGAGGAAACCCTGCATCTTGAGCCTGTGATCACAATCTTATGCGCATAAATAGTGCTGGGTTTTACAATGTCCCCCAAGAATTTTCTGTTCTGCTTTCAGGCAGTCTTGAAACAAGCTGCCTACATGTGTGCCTTCAAATAAGCCTCAAACCTGACCTGGAGGGAATACATCTGTGGGTGGATACACAGCCCAAGCTCCCCACCTCCTCAGAGCTCTGCCTCTCACATGAGGCAGTTGGCAAAGTTGATAATGAATCCTGGTGATGAGGATGACTTTTTGTTTGGTGCAGAAGAACCCAGTTTAAACTGTTGTTGGAGAAAAAAAGTTACTTCTTTAGAGCTTGTATTATGTTAGAAGTAATCAGTTTCCTCATTCATGTCTTCGTATATTTGAATATATTTTTCCATCCAGTGTTTTTGTGTGATCATCTGTACTCTGTAGGAAGCGGTATACAAGTATGGTCTCATGGCTAAAGGCTGTGTCACTTAGGAAGGTGGGGTTCTGCAGTTGGCTCTGCTGTCAGGCACATTTCTTTGTGATCTTTGTCCCATATTCCTCTTCTAGTTTAAGAAATTATAAATTCTATTAATAGGTAGTCTTGGAAGCCATGGATTAAAAGCCATAGGAAAGACAGATGAGTTCCAATAGATTTAATTGAGCAGATCCTACCATTAACAGAGGTGAGGAAGAGGGATCTCTGATATCCTTTTCCTGACCAAGTACCACAGAATTTTCTCTTGCCATGTAACATGTTGTTTCTCGTATCAAACAATGCTCTCTCTGACTATGGGCTAAGGGTCCTCTTTCAGTCTGTACTGTTTCGTTTCGTGTTTAGGAGGGTTTTTTTAGCTAATGAACTTAAGACCTTTAATAAAACCTTGTTTTTAAAAAAGTAAAAAGATCTGGATATCAGTTTCATTCCCTCTATTGAGAACTTCTGGGATTCTTTCTTCTGCTTTGTTTAATGGCCTTGAACACCTCTACTTTCTCCTTGAAAAGCCTTAGGCAGTGCTTGACTTGTAGTACAGTTAGCATTGTACCTTAAGGAGCCACAGGCACTGCCATTGTGTAGTGTTAAACTGCTCCATCATTTGCCAGAGCTGTCTTGTTCCTCCTGCACCTTCAGTCAGGAACATGGGTACATAGTTTTGCAAAAAATAAGTAAGTTCTATTTAAACCCATACAGTTTTGATCTGAGATTTGTCTTCAAATGAATTGTAACTCTAAGCAAAGTTCATTCACAATGTCTAGAAATTAGGAATTCACCATGGTTTTCCAGATGCTTGCCTAAGTTTGTCAGAAAACGTTTTAAATGAGAAATATCTTCCGGAGGTTTTTATTTATCTGAAAGCCACAAAAAGTACTTTGTGTTTCATGCCATGATTCAACCCTAGCTGGCAACTAAACACCACATAGCTGCTTGCTCACCCTCTCCTGGTGGAATGGGGAAGAAGATCAGAAGGGTAAAAGCCAGTAAAGTCATGGGTTGAGATAAAGACAGCTTAATAGGGAAAGCAAAGCGAGAAATTGATTCAGTGCTTCCCCTGGACAGGTGGATGTTTAGCCATCCCCAGGCTCCATCACACATAACAATTACTTGGGAAGACAAATGCCATCACTCTGAATATCTTCCCTTCCTCTTTCTTCCCACACCTGATATTCTGAATGTGACACCATATAGTATGGAATATGCCTTTGGTCACTTGAAGACAGCTGTCACAGCTTCTTATGCACCCCCAGTATCCTCCCTTAGTGAGGCACAGAAAAGGCCTTGGCTTTGTGCAAGCACTGTTCAGCAATAGCTTAAATATTCCTGTGTTATCAACAGTGTTTTCTGCCCAAATTCCAGACCTAGCTCCATACTAGCTACTGTGAATCAAATTAATGCCACCCCAGCCAAAACCAGCACATTCTGTATTGCTAATTCCATCTCATTTACATCATGTTCAGGTCCCACACTATCCAGTACACCCTCATTAACCCCCACCACCCTTCACTCACATCCTTCAGTATAATATGTAGATATCATTCCCTTAGTCAATGAACATTGGATTAATTTATTCCATAACTTAGGGGTTCCATCTCTTACAGGGAGCACTCAGGACAGGAGAGATGGTGTGGAGTTCCTTGTGTGGTATTACTGGGTACCACAACCAGCTCAGGTCAGGTCACTGCTGCACTTGCACTGCTTCTTGTAAGGCTTGTCTTCTGTTGGGTCTGGTGGTTTCTGTAGTTTCTGTGGTTGCTGTAGTAATTCCCATAATATACAACTCAAATCCTGGGTTACAGCAGTAAAAGTATTTCCATTACAATCTCCACCCCTTGTCCCTTTGGACCAGACCTTAGGGTTTAATAGTGCAATGAACTTGACCCTGCTGCAGCTTGGATTTATCAATAGCCTGCAGTTCCTTAGGGTTGTACTTGCTCCAAGTGGAGCCTTATCTATGAGCCAGTTTCTTCAGGGGTATACCTGCTGTGGTGTGGACTTTTCCATAGGCAGAGTTGCTTTGAGACGTACCTGTTCCCCAGCATGGCCTTTTATCCATTGGCCCCAGTCCCTTTGGAGGTACACCTGCTGCAGCACAGACATAAACACGGCCACACTCCCTGCTCTGGCATGGACTTATCTTCAGCCACATGCGCTCGGGAGCGTTCTGCTCCAGTGTGGACTCATCCACAGGTGGCAGTCCCTTTGACTTGAGTTCACACTGGAATTCCAGCCTGTCCAGCACAGCAGCGATGCTCTGGTCCTCTGCCAGCCCAGGCACGTTGCCACAGCTGTTACCAAAATGTTCCCAGGCACAGCAGATCAAGATGATAAAGCAGTACAGGAAGCAGTGAAAGCTAAAAGCAGCCAGTAATGAGCACCAGACTCTGACATACAGTAAGGCAAGCAAGCCTTGCAGCCACAGGGGCTTGCTGATTAATACCAAACAGCAATAACAGCTATAAATTCCATCTAGCCCCTTCCAGTCTAACCTGTTGTTATCTCCAAATGTTCAAACCCCAGGCTGGCACCCAAAAAGGATGGCTGTGGTTTAACTCCACAACAAGGCACCACGCAGCTTCTTCCTCACTCTCACCTAGTGGAATGAGGAAAGGAATCACAGTGGTAGAAAAAAGCATGGGTTGAGGTAAAAGCAGTTAAACCAACAGTTGTGCCCAAAAACAGAGCAAAATGAGGAATACATTCGCCACTTCCCATGGGCTGGCAGGTGTTCAGCCATCCCCAGGGGATCAGAGCTCCATCGCACATAGTGAGTGGTTACTTGGGAAGACAACTGTCATCACTCTGAACATCCCCCTTTTCTTCTTCCTCCAGCTGTATATGCTCACCATAGCGCCATAGGTTATGGAATATCCCTTTGGACAGTTAGGATCAGCTGTCCTGACTGTATTTTCCCAACTTTTTGTGCACCCCCAACCTTCTTCACTGGCATGGTGCTACAAGAAGCAGAAGCAGTGTGTAAGCACAGCTCAGCAATAGCTAAGACATCTCTGTGTTATCAACACTGTTTACAACACAAATCCAAACTAGCTACTGTGAAGAAAATTATGCCAGCCAAACTCGGCACATTTCATCATGATGCTTTCGTGAAAAGCACCGTCAGTAAGCTACCATACAGCATGTGTTGCATTGCTCTTTGGGAGGTGTTGGTCAAAATGAAACACCTTTCTAAATCCCCATCTAGCCAGTTCTCAGGCCATAAAGTTCAGTGGGACATTTGCAGGGGTGCGAAGAGATGCTCTTCCTACTTGTCGTGGTTTTGTGTTTAATTGGATGGTCTGTGTCTTGCAGGCATAAGATGATCTTTGTGGTTGTTTATGGTTTTATAAATCTTCAGAATGATTGGGTTAGTATTCTTTGGCTGCAGCTCTACTGAGAAAGTCTGAATGTTTAATGGAGTATTGAGTACTGCATAACTTTTCCATGTATGAACTCGAAGAAGGTGTTTTGATGGATTGGTTGGTTTGCTTCTTAAACTCTGTAGGGTCAGAGATTATGTGTCTGAAATGTTTTATACGTCTTGTGTAGGTTTTAGGTAATTAATATTTCATGCTTGCCCCCAGATATGTGGTAGTGGTTAAAACTCAATTAAGTGGTGATTATACAGAATGATGAATATTTCATTTCTTTAATATTAAAATGGAAAAAAAAAGTATATTGCTGTCACGCTGGTTTTATTTCAAAAAACTTAGTCAAAATTGGCAAGATTGAAAGTCTTGTTAGGGTCCTGAATTTATTCTGCTGAAAGAATGCAGGATTTCTTTGAGTTTAAAAAATGGATTCTGTTCTCCTTTACAAGGTTGTTTCTTCTTGCACCTTTATAAAAGCCTTTGCCTTGTTCAGTTACAGACCAAAATATTGTTCTGTTCACACCATTTATTAATTGAGCTCTTGGTAATTATATATTCAGAAACATGAGTGTCTGCAAGACTGAAAGAAATCAGATGGGTGAGACAAGTGTCTGTGTCATTACTGTGTCTCGGGTGGTGGCAGGTGCTGTGCCAGGAAGGGCCACAAGACTGCCCACTGTCTGAGATCCGTTTCTTTAATGCCTCCCAACATATGGACCACTTGGATCAGAGATATTAGGGTGTATCTCCCTTTTTATTTGGTTTAATTACTGATTTGGATCTGTCTTCTGTGGATTTGTCGATTTCCTTTTGAATCTGTCATTTTCTGCAGTTTCCTGCATCATCATATTTCAGATTATGTCTGTGTGCTGTGTAAAAAAGTACTTCTTAAATTAATTTCCTGCAAGGAAGAGGGGCACTTACTGAAACTATTGTTACAGGGCTTGGCAGATAATAGTTCTGTTCTTGGCCTCATTCAGCTGTGCATTCAACCTTGCTCTTCCTCATCCCCAAGGCATCTGTTTTCCAAGTTGAAGGCTCCCAATCCTTTTAAAACCTTCTTGAAAGGCAGATGCTCTATCTGATTATTCACTGTAGTTTTCCCTCTTTGTACATCTGATTTCTAGCTACAAGCACTTCTTGGAAAGCAGAAATAAGGACTTAGAGGTGCACTTTAAAATAGGGGAGAAATTGGTCACTAATATCTGCTGAAAATTTGGGATTCACCTCCTGTATGGGAAAAGAGCTCAAACTGATCTTTAAAATACAGCTGATTTTAATGTCTAAGCTTTTAAGGAACTGTAATAAAGTAACTCATTGGTTTGAGTTGGGTTCCAGTGGCGTTACTTTTAGTTGCTTTTATTCTGCAAGGGGTTATTAGTGTAGTAAAGGACTTTCCAACACAGAGAGCTAAAGTGCATGAAACCTACCAGAAAGCACATATTGACTCATGCCTCCTGAAGCTTCACTCCTTTTGATGGGGCTGGCTAAGGGGGAAATTTTTATGTGCTCACCTCCTCTGAGAGAGACTAGTCTAGTTGAATTTTCAAAATTCAGTGCTCAGAGGCTTGCTGGAGCATACCTGTAGGAGGAGATGGACAGATTTTAGCCTGAAGGAGTGTGGATAAGTGCAGCTGTCAGAAGACAGTTGGAATACACGTCCTGCTTCTGCAGCCAACGCTCAGCTCCCTCCTGCAGCATGAGCATAAAGACTGCTCATCATCACAACTGGCTCTTTAGAGAGCTGTATTAGATAATGGAAGTTTTATTACGTGGTTTGTAATTATTATTTAGGATTAAGTTTTGTTTCCTATTGCTGTCCTGCCACTGCTGTGATGGTGTCTTATAGTGGTGTACCAAAGAGCATGGCCAATATCTGTTCTGGGTCCTCTTCCAGTGAGCTGAGTAGTTTTCCCTATAAGAGGCTCAGTTTTGTATCCTATGAAACTTCATTGTAGACAAAGGAGAGAAAGTAGAATTTGTTTCATTATGTTTGAGGTGGGTGGGGTGTGTGTAAGTTTGCAGGGAGTCAGGATGGGGTGTTGGTCTTCTTTTCTGTCTTTTAGCCTGTGTTGTTGAGGGAGTGCAATTTGATGCTTGGTGCCTGTTGGATTTTCTGAGCCACTGATGCCTTTATGGTATATCACAAACATCTCTTAGTGCCACAGCTGGACTGAGAGATGGCAAAGGCGCCCATGCCAAGACATAGGCCATGAGATGAAGTTGGGACTTCCAGGCTGTCAGGGTCTCTTAATAGTGATCTGTCCTTGAAAATGGTAGGCAAATTTGACCACTTGTGGGTGTATATGGAGAGTCAGAGATTAATGGAAAATCCTCAAAACACATTCTGCTCTGCATTTTGCCTCCCTTATCTAACCCTGTCATCACAGTAATGCCGCTATGGTCACAGTGGTTAGATGGAGAGGAGCTGAAAATTGTCTGTAGATTGTTAGCATTCATATCCGTGTAATTTTCATCCATTTGGGTATGGCTGTAAATAAAGAAAATGGATCCTTTTGAATATTAATTTGATTGTCTGGACTCAAACTCCTGGTGAAGGAACTGGATTATATATTTTGTTCTGTGTTGTAGCAGTCAGATTACGTAGTTGGGCTGTTAACTAATGCTTGAGTGTGTCTTATATTAAATACTACAAAGCTCAGCTGCTAGGGATCTTACCTGGTGGGTTGGTTGCTTTTTTTTTTTTTTTCATGTGAGCTCCAGGTGCAGGTCTATAGTAACTGTAAGTTTGTTCATCAGCATAGAGGTTTTTTGATAAATCATATGCCCATGGTTTTAATGTTCCTCATGGAAAACCACAAGGACTTTGGGTGCTGCTTTCTCAGAGACATGTTGCTTCAATGATTTGCCCATTCTTTTTCAATTCAAATGCATGCAGCCTGGTTCACACAGGTCTTTGTACATTTTAGTGTTTCTATATTTTGCTGATGTATGGCTAGTTACATTTTTTTTTTCTTTTTGAGAAGGGCAGTTATAAGCACATCTGATACTTAGAGTCAGTGCTTTTTATATCATGTGAATGAAGAGTGTTTAATGCTGTTCCTTAGACCTGAGCTAGCTGAATGAATGGCATGTGAAGTTCAAGCACAGTAATCTTGGTTCAGTTACAGCTCTAAATTCTTCTGAGAATTTGAACCATGGGTACGCTTACTTTTTTTGTTTTCTTGTGAAATGCAAGTAGTATTATACCACCAACCAACTTGACTTGCAGAAGCACAGGAACATGAACAGTAATGTTTAGTTTGGTTGTTTGCAAAAGAAACTGGTGTCAGATTCCTTGATACCTGATGGTTTCCTTGATGTTCATCATACTGCAAGATGGTCTTGGTTTGCTCCTGCTTGGATGAAAACATAAATAGGTAGTCAAAATAAGACTTTATGCATCTGTGTACTATCATCCTGCTCCTCGTGTTTTCTTCCTAAATCCAATCTAGACTTCAAATAAATTTGTGAAATTCTTGGTAGGCCTTCTTCGTCCTGCCCTTTTCCCAAACACTGGGAAAGACTTTCAGTAAACACCTGCAGCTTCCTTCCTTGTTTATCTGCAGGTCCTGCCATGGACTCTGTGCCATGAATGCAAAATGCGGCAGCAGTTAAGTGGGTGTATCGAGACCAGTTGCTGTCAGGACAAGAAATATTGCTTCATTGTTTGCTTTTACCCTCTCTTTGCGTCTTCCTTTCTGTTGTGTCTTTTGTTTTATACTTTGATAGTCCCTATTCCCATGCAGCCATGGCTGGTTCCTGATACGGGCTTCTGGATGCAGCCAATGATAAATGTGCAATAGCAGTCATCCTGGAATACCTGGGAAGTAGAGTCAAACTCTACTTCTGGTGAATTTATTTCCCGTTTATTTTTTTCTGCTGCTAAGTACAATAAGCAGCTGTCTACCAGAAGAAACTCTGGTGAACCAACTTTCCCACTGTTGATTTTTCCTTCAGTCCATATGGATTTCTCCTTTAGAGTGAGGGACAGATGTCCTTTGCCTGCTCATTTGTGTAACACACCACTGGTTGCTCTTCTGCCTTGAACTCATAATGAAGTAACCTAAATGATTATAAAAGCTTTAGTGTCAGCTTCATTTCATTTTAATAGACCAATAAAAGCAACCAGTGTGCAAGTTGCTGGCTCTAGTACACCTGCATAAACCACTAGCAAAACAATATTACTGGCTCTTGACAAAGGAAAATGGCAGTGACAAATCCAAGAATTCACTCTGAAAAGAAGTCAACCAACCAGTGAATCCAGAGACCCACTCATATGCACACTGGCTGCTGTGAGCTCTTTGTTTGAGGCTGAGAAGTCAGCACTTTCTCATAATTTGTTTTATATTCTGGCTTTGTTTTCTGTAAATATCTTCTGCAGTGTTTCCAGCAATGCTGGCAGCTGCCTAGGCACCAGAGGAGCTTTCCCAGTTAACTTGCATGCACAGAGATCTGACGGGTTTTGCATTTTGTATGTGAGACTGGCTCATCTGGCCACCTCCTACGCTCTTGCCCTGCAATGCTGGTAGATTGTGTGTTTGCAGCACTATGTGCCAGGTACAGTGTGTTGGCTTTGAAGAGCAGTAGTCTCCCCACAGGGCCCAAAGGAGCCTCATGATGTCTCTGCTAGAATAGAATGCCTGTGGTTACCTCACTGGTTGTGGGGCATGGGAGAAGAAGCATCTCATGGGACTCAACACATTTCCCATGGGAGCTTTCTGTACTGAGCAACAACAGCAAAATCCTGTGAGCCTTTTATTTGCCTAAGGTTTGTTAAGTGTGCCTTGAAGGATGCCTATACAGTTGTTATACAGTGTATTTATTTCTAAGTATGCAGAAACTGTAAAACTACCTGCCAACTCTCAACAGATATAAACTAGTACCATCTGCTTATATATTATCCTCTGGTGTTTTACTGTGTCAGATAAACAAAAGCACTGCTCATGTTTGGTTACATGGATGGACAGACAGTGGTCTGGTTTCAGACATAGCTGCCTGTGATGGTGGCTGTCCCCTGTACTTTCTGTTGAATGGTAGACCTCACAGATGGGCAGGTCAGAAGACCACTGCTCTGCTGACACCCTTTTTCTGGGTGCTTTATGTTTAGGCTTTGCCTTGGACCTCTGCAAAAGCAATACAAGGTTCTGAGAGCTTTGGTCCCCTCTTCACAGTGTCTTCCTTTGTTTTCTTTCTTTAAAGCTGAAAACAAAACCTCTGCCTTTTTAATTTTACTTGCTGAATTTAAGAGTGTCATGATCATTCTTTTCCAAGAAAACCTCTCAGCGCTTCAAACTTTCCTAAGATGTACACTGAGTATGGGTGCTCCCCAAAACATCTGGTCAACTGAAGCAATTTTAAAATGTAGTATCAGTTAGAGCAAGACAGATGCTGGAAGAGTGATGCAGATGACCTCAGGGACAGTGAGAAGATTAAATTTTCCTAAAAGAGAGCTTGGAAAAGATTAATATCTCTGTTATGTGCTATGTTCTGGTAGTTGTGCATTAAGTCTAATAAGGAACAGGATTCCTTCTGTGCCCCTGTAATCTGGACAATCATTTAATAAGTTTGTGTGGATTTTTCCTTTCCATCTCTTTGCTTTTGCAGAAGTGGGTGAACAGCACAGCATCATCGCCTTTCCTGCTTGTCCAGATCTTGTTTCTCTCTTAGGATTTGTTTCAGTGTCCCTGCAGCACATCTCCCAGTCATCCAGATGGATGTGGTTGTATGTATACATTTTTAAGATATTATTATTATTTGATTCATTTGTGTTCATCAGTGTCATTGGCAGTAATCTGAGTGGTCACAATCTGGTATGCTGGTGTCATGTGCTTCTCTTCTTGCTTCTTTTGATGGATCTTTGTCTTTCTTCAAAGCTATTATCCTTTGAAGAATGTTTGTCCTGTTCTTTCCAGTCTCCTAATATCTGTTCTGGTTTAAAGCATATGTTTCTAACCCATTAAGAATGCCTTTACTGTGATAGCTAGATTTAATTTTGCAGAGCTGATCTGAAATAGAACAAGAATTTCCAGATGATCATCCTTAGTTTCTTGGTGCATTGTGGGTTTGTTATTTTTAGTAATCTTTGCTGTTTAGTTGTCAGTCTCACATTGGTGATCTTCCTTTCCACTGCCAGGATCAGCTGCTAGAGTCAAGGGGTTATGATTGCTTTAACGAATGAGCAGGGAGCTTTGTAGTCTGATGGCTGCAGACAAAGAAGTTTGATATTTCATTCTCTTTGAACAGAGTTAGAGAAAGTCAACACAAAAACATGTAAAGAATTTCAACAGTATATCACTGCATAGCCCTGCTGATTTCAGTTTCAAAGTGAAGGATTTCTCCTGATGATATTTTCTTTCTTTTCTTTTTGTTTAAATGGACATTGTAAGAGCAGTCCATGTGGATGTGCCTGGAATAAGTCATCAAGTCATCTCACAGACCTAGTCATTCTGGATGTAGGGTTTCATTTTGGCTTCTCCCCTGCAAATTATACAGTGAGATATATTTTCTTTCCTGTTCTTTTCCTACCACTTCTCTTACTACTCAAAAGAAAACACAGTTAGCCCTTTAGTAGCTGATGATGTAATTACAAGCCCTGAAATCTCACTGAAAGCTTCTGGCTGCCCTAGGCTTGAAGTGTGACAAACATCCTCTGGTCCCTAAGTTTCCAAACTGCCATACAAGCTGTACTTGCGCATGTTCTTACTGGTGTAATGCCAGCTAAGTTCTTCTTCCAAACCCTCTGTGTTAATTGGTTTGTTGGGGCTCAGCCATGAACAGGGTCTTGTTTCAGCAATTCACCCATTCCACACATCGCCTCCATGTTGCAGTGTGTGCATGAGCATTGCTGTGGTGCTAGGTGTGTGATTCTCTGTTTCTGGAGGTTTCCTCAGTTTCCCTTACTTCTCTAATTTTACCTAGTTTTGCAATTTCTCTGTGGCCAGGTAGTTGCCCACTCTGTTGGTAGCTTTAAGACTGAGATTTAAAAGCTGAATAAAATCACTTCTGTGATCTAGTTTCTTTATAGAGAAAATGAAATATGTCAGGAAGCCGATACCTTCTCAGAGAATATACAGTGAATGATCCCTATCTATCTCTGTACCTCTGAATAGCAGCCACTCCTGCTTCAAACAATGAGGGCTCTGTCTTTTATGACTGGGGACTACATCCTGGCAGGTCAGTACCTGGCTGGATAGGTGCCTGTGTGCCTTGATACATTTACTGTCCTGTGAAGTGACCTATTATGTGCAGATATCATCTGTTACAGGAGCAGCCATATGTGCAGGTACCGAGCTGTGGACAGCCAGAACAAGTAATCTTAACTTGAATAAAGAGTTGAACTGTGTTACTGCTGTCTCTGCAGACACCAGAGGGATATGGCTTTGCTCTGTTAATCAGCAGGGAGAAGGGATCAGGAAGGACACCTTCTATGTGCAGGGCAAAGTCAGGGAGAGCCCAGAAGCCTGAGGAACAGCTGGACACCAGGCTCTCTCCAGCAGGCTCTCCACAGCTCTCAGTGTTGCTTTGTCCCTTTGCAGAAGGCTCCACCAAGTCCAGCTGGTTGCTCTTCTCCACGCTTGGGCTGAGATCAGGAGCACAGTGCTGTTGGCCCTAAGGCACTCAGCAGTGATGGCTTTGCCACATCTGCGCTGTCAATTGCCTTTTTAAATGGGATTTAATCCTGTTCTTTACCTGCAGGAAGGCACAGGGCTACGTGTGAAACTATTATTTATGTCTACTTTTCAATCCAACCAGGCATTTTCTTCCCCACTTAGGTCACATTTGCCAGGCAGTTTATTTATATAGAGCTATCTGAACCCAAGTCTCTGATCTGTTGAGTGCTGGATTGAGCCTTTGCTTTTGTAATTGTTGGGCCAAGGCTGAATTGTTGGGGCCTTTTTATTTTTCCTCCCTTAAGAAAAAAAAATAGATTAAAACCATATCTGAGCATAATAGAGGGCTCTTGGCAATGTTACAAGCTTTGGCTTACTTTAAATTTTTTTTTTTTCCCTCTCCTTAAAACTGTTACTTACCACTTCAGAACTGTTATTTACCACATTTTAAATTCTGCTCTGTTGGTGGGCCCTTAACAAGAGGAAAATATTTTTTTTTTTCCCACTAGATATTAACTCCTAAATGCTCTGGCTTTGTGACCTCTAACTGTGCCTTTATACATGGGAATGAGGCAAATGAAGCCAAACAAAGACAGAAACTCTGTGTTTCCAGGAATAATCAGCTGTTTCCAAATTTCCTTGTCAGTTCTGAGCCTTTGAATTTTACTCCTATACGTAAAGTCTTCATTTTTCTTTTGTATTTTCTTTTTCTTCTCATTGCTCCTTATGGCTGTTGCGTGTGAATTTATAGGCATTGTCTCTTTGCTAATTTTGCTCAGTCTGGTTTGTGAGTGGGTATCCATGAGAAGATGCTTAGCAACTGAAGGCAGAGCTTCAAGAGGTGTAACTAAGAAAGGATTTCTGCTGCATCTGACTTCAGTGTTTCAAAAATGGTTTTAATATTTAGATTCTCCTTGCCAAGCTTAAGAGGCATGTTTTGTTTCATTTCTTTTTTTTTACAAATACCAAGTACTTTATTGCTTTGTTCCACTCATCCAGACTATAGACAAGTTGGTTTATTCAGGGAGATAAGTGAGTAAAACTTCCCTGTGTAAATCATTTCGCACCAGAAACACCCTATACTTAAAATAGAAAAATCAGCTCTTCAGCTGTAAAAATGTTCTCCACTTCATGAATTTTTATTAGGCACATTTTTTTCCTGCTAGGCATGCTAGTAAGTCTGCAAGCCTGGTCTATCCAGCTGGGGAGTCAACTAATAGCATTAAATGAGAAACAAAAAGCTGGAGAAAATGTTTGGTGTGGACATCCAGTGGTTTACATCATATTGTCCTCCTTCCTTTTCCCTACTTGCTGTAGTCGTTGACTTGCCTTTGGCATTCACATAAGCTAAAATATCTGCCTGCTGCTCAGATAGCCTTGTGCCAGGACTGAAACTGGAGCATATTGTTCCATCATTAAACCGGCAATGTTGAATACTTTGGAAATTAACAACAGCTGCAAGTTCTTCAGCTATTTTTATTTGTACTGTGGCTCTAGTTTTTCTAGTGTGTTTGTGCTGAAGTCAGAAGAGGAAAGGAAAATAGATCCCCCAAAAGGCTGATTTTTTGTTTTTAATTTAAAAAAAGGCACTGCCTAACAGAAGCATCCATAAAACAAATAGTACCAAGGGTTGCCTAGCAGTTTACTCAGTGTTGTGTGGGCCCTTTAATGTCGTTGCTGGTATGAATTTCTGAGGACTTCAGTGACACCTTAGTGTACAGTGAGGTAATGAGTGAGGTAATTGGCAATTTCCACAGTCAGCCTTCTCCTTTAGAAGTCCTGCTACTAATAGCATCTGTCTTAGCCTTTTGTAAAGACTGCTGGCAGCAAACTATTTTCCATTTTATTTATATTTTATGCTCCTAGTCAGAGATATAAGCCTCAATCCCCAACAGCCACTCCGTTTGGTGGTCTTTGGATGAGTCCCTAAAGTCAAGCTAGGAAAGCTTTAAAGGATGATTGTTAAACAGGATTTCTTAAATACCCTTCAGGAGTCCAGTGGCTTGAATTTCTTCCCATAAGTCTCATGATCCTGTGTCAGGAATGACAAGGCAGAGCCTTATCCTTTCTGAAAGTTCAAGAAGATGCTTCTCAGAGCAGCTGTAGGAATCAGGCATAAGTGCATTGTTTCTTAATTTGAAAAGCAATTTAGCAAGAATGTATTTTTTCCCTTCAACTGAAGAGAGAGGTGGTCCAATTCTTTTGCCTTGTTATGTTACCTAACTCATGGCCAGAGATCTTTTAATTAGGCTGGACATCATTTTAGAAAACTGCATACCACTATGGGAGTTTATAGGCATTCCTTTAAAGGTGTTGAATATGGGTTGGTATATTTCTGGGTTTGAGTGGAAATGAATAAAGGCAATTATTATATTGCTGTTCATATTCAGTAACTTAAAATTTTAGGGAAGAGCTAAACCTGTCCCCCTTAGCACAGGTGCACTGTGAGTAGTAAGAAGAGTCTTCTTTGTATATAGAGCCCTATTGACATATTTGAAGGACTGAACCTTTATTTGGTATCTGGTGTCCAATTTGGGAGTCTCTAAACTGATAAAATTTCTGCTACTTCAGATGAACGTGGCTTTATTGACATGGGTTAGCAACCTTGCATTTAAGTATTAGAAGTTTTCATCTTCTTATTGAAAAAGAACGATAGCAAATGTGAGCCAAAGGCAAGCAGCCTTGGAATGATAAGGTGCTAGGCTTTTCCTTTCCCAAATTATAGGCTAAGCACACTACACAAAAAAGGATTTATTTTTTGTCTTGCACTTTGGGAAGATGATAAAAAGATTTCTGCCCTGGGTTCACATGAGGAGCTGTAGATAATTCATGGTGTCATGTTTTTGTGTCAGACAGGGATCAAGGTACAAAACTTGGTTGTAGGTGAAAAATTGTAATGCTGCGTTGCATGGAGGAGAGGTGCACCCGGTCTGTCTGTAGTATAAAAATGACAAAGCTGGTGGGGTTGTCCCTTCCTCAGTACCTTTGCAAGATGTGTTCATTCCTGTATAGTGGCCAGTAATGCAGAGACTACCTCTGTAATTTCTTTGGCTGCCACCCCGTTGGTTTCTATGCTCTGAAGCCTTCTGGGAAACCTGATGGGAAGAAGTCATGGTTGTGGCTCAAAGTCAGTGCCATTTATTCCAGTTAGCCCTAGGTTTTATTCCACTTCATATTTTTCTGGTTTTCTTGGGCATGTCATTGTCTTCTTCACCTTTCTGCCCTGCTGCTCCTATTTTTTCTTTCTTTCTCTCATCCATGAGTTTGCATTTGTAGTTACAGTATAAAGGGTCCTTTGCCTGAGCAGAATTGCCCTGGAGAAATGTAAGAGCAAGCATTAGCGCCTTTGTACTGCAGTGCTGTTTCCCCTCTGAGATGAACCCAGCACTTGGAAGAGCAGCTGGCAGGCCTATGAAGAGAGGGGCAGCAAGCCAAGCCATATCCTGTGAAAGCAAAAGCAATGCCCTTGAAATCTCTGGAATTGCCCACTACATGCACAGGGATTAAATTTTCTCCGAAAGTTCAGTTTATGCAACATTATCAACACTGACCAAAATATGCAAGTGTGTCTGTGCTCGTCTCTGAGCTCTTGGTACTATTTCCATCTCTTAGTGTAGGCAGGCACTATTAAAATCCTCAGCACTTTCAGTCTAGTTGAATAATTTTCTATCTGCTAGGTTTATAAATTAAACATTTATGGCCATATTTCATGCTATTATCCATCCATAGCAATACCTCCAGGCAAGGATCTTGAGCTTTTTTGGAGTGTAGGCCATGTGTTAAAGAAGAGCGAATGTTTCATTTATGCCTCATCTTACTCTTGTACTTCTCAGTTGCAGAACATCCCTGAGGTAACCTCAGATATTTCTTGGGAGGAAATAACCTTAGTAAGAAGTTTTTTGGTGTCTGTGTGGTCTGTGTCAAAGGAAAGACCGGAGTTCACTGCAGCATCCCAAAATTTTTTTTATGTCTTTTCAAATAACTTCCCAACACACAAATACGATCTATTATCTGCAAGCTGGAATAAAGATAAACAGTTATCACATGAACCACAGACAAGGGTGGTAGCAAGAGGTCCAGTAGTGAGAACTAGGACATTTGCATTTTAACTGCTATTAATGGAAGCTTGATGGTGTCCCAGAAAAATCCGTGTATATGGACAGATGTTTGAACAGGGGGCATGCACTGAATAACAGTGAGAGGAGGCATGTAAAAAGCTACCCACATCCTGCATGTCCTAAATCAAGCTGAGAAGTGAGTGGTTTGAGAGGTGAAAGGAAGTGTGAGCCAAGTTGTGGCTTCTATACATAACCAGAGATTATGCAAATTTGTCTGGTTATGTGTATCCAGTATCTCCTTCTAAACAGTCATCCTAAGAATATTTTTTTTCTTCTTCTTCCAGGAAGCTAATTTGAGTGTGATAAGAATCAGGTGATAAAGCAAGGAAATTATCCATTAAGAAAAATGCCAGAACTCATGTGCTTTTGGTTTAAATGAAGAGATCTGTCACATTCTTAGTGGTTTATGTTGAAATTGGATAGTCTGGGACATTGTAGATTATTGTTTAGGTACATTCAGGCTCCTAATAAAAGAAAAGCAAATAGTAAGGTCTTACGTAGGAAGTTACTTCATTTGGAAAAATGCTTTGCCATCAGTAAGGCATTGTTACTTGACTGAAAGGGTTGTCTGTTTATTTGCTATTCTAGTCCTTTAACAGGAAATACTCCAAGGACAAATGCTTAGTATTTCTTCCTGCTCAAATAAGTAGTTCTGAAGTACAGCTATTAGATTTGTCTCACTGGAATTTAATAATCATATGCTATTGCTATGGCAGTGTATTGGACTGTCTGAAAGGAGTCAGTTTAGGTTCTTAGTTTAAATTAAAAGACATTGATGTTTCAATCTACCTGGTGAGTGTCTGCCTAAAAGCCACAACACAGTATCTCTCTAAAAGCTTGAATTGACTTTTTAAACAAATACAAATTACATTCTGTCAGCTCTTCTGCTGTTTCTTCCTGTGAGGAGAGTTTCGGCTTGAGACAGAGATGTTTGCTGCTGATCAGTAGGAATTTTAATAGACTGTGTGCAGGAATAGAAAAATGTTGTTATTAGCCTGGATGAACCCAGGCCCATAAACTCCTCCCAGTGTTCCTGTAACTGAGTCCCAGAGCAAGTGGGTTTCTGGACTGTGACATGGAGGTGATTGTATGACATCCCTGTTTGATGAGCCAGCCTTGCAGACCACACAATGCCTGCCTTTGCTGTGTGGCCATCTGAATTTCAGCATTTACTTCAGAGCAGTTAGTCTAATGTAGCTGGAATGAACAAACTAAAGTTTCCTTTTGAACTGTTTCTCCAGTCCCAGTATGGTCACTAAACCAGGTTGGACCTGTACCATCAATTATACATTGGTGCTTTTCCCTTGAGAGACTGAGTGGCCTTGTGAGGATGTGAAGGACACAGTAATGATGGCTGTTAATGTGTGTAGGTAATAATTTACTTCACTGTTAAGCAGGTGGGAGTTGACCAAGTATGAAGCTTCCCCCAACAAAGCATTCAACTAAGTGCTTCTCCTCAAAGAAGTACCTGGATTCTCACTTGCCAGGGTTTTTTAGAAACTGCTTTTCAAATACCAGAATGTTTCCAAGGTAACCTTTTTAATCTGCACTGTGTTCAAATGCTTACTAATTTAATGTACACGTGACATGTGTAATCTGATTTAAAATTAACAGATGCTCCTAAAAACAATTTAACACTAAACGTGATGGGGTTCTAGAATAACCTCTTCAAGGTGAGAACTTGCCTTGGCATTTCTTACCTTCCAGGTAACAGCAACAGCACTTAGATAATATTTCATTGTTATTGATTTCTTTTGTTCCCTGCACCACTGGGTGTGTGATTGGTCGTGGACTCTGCATCTTTTTTTTTTTCTTTTCCTTTTTTTTTTTCTTTTCTTTTTTTTTTTTTTGGGATTGAGGATTTGATACCTTCAGTGTTACAGATGTTTTCAAGACTTCTAATCACAGAGCATTTTGATCCAGTATTTGCAGTTTTAGATTAAATATCTCACAAAAGTGAAAAGATAAGAGTCTTAGTTGAGTAAAAAAAATGTTTTGTTTTGCAATAACTCCTCATAAGAAACATCTGAGGAAGGTGTGCATCCCTGGATTAAATGTCAAGAATGAAAAATAAGGGTATTAGGGAGAGAGAAGCAAGAGTTGCTGTGATTATGCAGCTGCGCTCTGCCCTCTCAGCTCGTGCTGTCTCTCTCTGTGGAACAAATGAGCACATGGGGGGGAAAATATAACATCAACAGAACAGAGCCTGGGAACTCCCAAGGCAGCTGCCCTATGTCCTAGGAACCATCCAGGAAATCTATTTTCCTGCAGCCTTTGATGGGCTGTCCTAACTACACTAAACAGCATCTGTAATGCAGTGCTTTTAAGTGTCTCAATCTTGTTGCACTGCAAATGACTTAAGAAAATTGAGTCTGAATTAATCTTATTTTGCTCAGTCTTTCTTTCCTTTGGTTTTATTAGTTTGGTAGATGAAAGGCAACCCCTGAGGATTTAAGTACTAGGTAATTTAAAGGTTGTTTTCATTCTTGGGATGGTAAAGTGTAAGAACGAAATGCATGTAGGAAACAGGCAAATTTGCCAGTTCAGCAGGGACTGGGGTAGTTTTAGATAAAAACCAGGGAAACCTAAAACTAGACTTTGCCCTTAATATACCCTAAATAGCATTGCTTCCTGCCAGCAAAAAGTGGTTGATGCTGGAGACGAACCAAGCTTCCAGTTCTTAGTCAAAGGAAAGCTGGTTTGGTGTCTGTGTTCATGGTGTTCATTAGAGGCATAAAAGTTAAAACATCGTATCACCAAATCATTTTATATGAAAAATTTAATTCAGGTTTGTTTCATTGTTCAAGAGACTGAGGGTGTAAATAGTGATGTCCTCACTTCTAGGATGGTCTTCTTTTTGATTCCTGACAAGTGATCCCTTGTTTCTGACACCCTACTTTATGGGCTGTTTTATGATGTGACTTGTTCTGTAGTTAAAGACTGCAAATAATAATACCCTTGGCTTTATTTCTCATGAACTTATAGAAGTAGATAGAGTAGTTGCAGAAGTTAAATTCAATTTTGGAGCTGTGGAACCTGTACAGTACCGTTTGGAATGGATCAACCTCTGCAAGTGGAGTTGGGAAAATGTTACATCTATTTGTTTTCCTGCAGTTGGAACAAAAAAGTCTGCCACTACCCCCCTTGAAACTGCAGAAACTCCAGTGGAATGTTGAGTGTGTTTTGCTTTTCTTGGGTGAAAATGCCTTCAGTATGTGGCATGGCTCATGCTTTCTTGCAAGTTTAACATTAGAACCTTCAGTGTAGGGTTAATTCCACCAGGAAGGTTTAAATGCCCCCACTCCCCAGGTTTTCTATTTGTGCAATTATTACTGCATTCATGGGTGTAGAAATGAAAGAAAGAAGGTAAAGCAAGTCCTAAACTTCTCTGATACCAAAGCTCACTTGGCACTTTTGTAAGCATCTGTTTTGACGTTCTGATGTAGAACTGAGCTTATTTCACATAACTATGACAACTGTCCTAACTGTGCTTTCCAAACCGTTTGAAAAAGATTGAGTACAGCTGTTCCATCCAAGGTGGTCTGATGGTGCTTTGGGCTGATGTGAAATTGGATATGAGTCAGTGGTATACCCTGGAAGCCAAAAGCGCCAACTGTCCTGGATACATCAAGCACTGCATCACTTGCCGGTCCAGGGAGGCTGGTCCAGTGTCCTGCTCTACACTGCGCTGGTGTGGCTCCACCTGGAGTTTTGGGTGCCACAGTATTACAAGAACATAAAATTATTGGCGAGTGTCAAGAAGAGAAGGGGTGACTGAGGTGGTGAAAGACCTTGAGGGCAAGACTTAATGAGAGGCAGCTGGGATCACTTGTTTTGTGGAGTGTGGAGAAAAGGCTTGGTGGTGATCTCATTAAAGTCTATAACTTCCTCAAGACGGGTAGTGGATGGGGAGTTGCTAATCTCTCTCTGGTGACCAGCAGTAAGACATGAGAAGATGGAATGAAGCTGCATTGGCAGAAGGTCAGATTGGACATTAGGAAAAGATTCTTCCTTGAGAAGATCACTGGAACAGCCTATCCAGGGAAGTGGTTGTGGCACCAAGCCTGTCAGAGTTCAAGGAGCATCTGGATGTTGTTCTTAGCCATATGGTTTAATGTTAGGTAGTCCTGTGAGGAACAGGGACTTGGACTGAATGATTTTTACGGGGACCTTCCAAGTTGTGATATTCCGTGATTCTGTGGTAGTTGTGCTTATTAATTTCTCCTATTAGTGCTCACACATGCGAGGAGATAATTAGTAGGTGTAGCTACTATTAGTAGGTGTAGGTGAGAACAGAGAGAGAACTGAGAGCTGAGTGAGGCCATGTGTATGGGTGAGGTTTTGTGTAGATGATTTATTGCCCCAGTCGGGCTGTGGGAAGGTGCAGCGGCACCGGGGCACTGCAGGAAGGGAGGATGCTGTCCGCGGTGCTGAGCACCGGCCCTGCACCCTCCCTGTTGTGGGCTCTGAAAAATAAGGGTGCCTTGCTTTGCCTTTCATTTTTTTTCTTTTTTCCTCCCTTGGATATGGATGAGGGAATTATGTTCAATTGAAATTGCATTGTTCTGGGACTGAAGTGCATTTGCAATTTGCTGCATACTGGGGAAAAGAAAAAAAAAAAGAAAATTAAGCAAATAAATGAGTCAGGTTCCTTAAATGAAATGTCACACAAGGGATATTTGTATTTCCTCTGTGGGAAAGGTTAATAGATCTAAATGTAAAATAATGCTTTGTGATGGGAAGCTGTCTAATGCTAAACCCACATTAATTCTAAATAAAAATACTATAATTAATATGTGTGCTCTGAACAACACAAGAAGTAATAAGAATTAGATGCTTGTGCTGAAATTTTTTACTGTTGCAAAACACACTCTGTTTAATTCAAGGTGGAAAAATTTTTCTTTTACAAATCCTATTATCATAAATATTCCCTTCTTTCTTAGAGAAGAAAATGTCTTAACCAAAACAAATTGTCTTAACCAAAAAGTTTTAACTAAACCATTTAATTTTCTTAGGAAATATATGAAAATCATTATTTATACTGTGAGTTATATAGCTTTGTTATCTTGGTGTTGGTGAAAGAGATGTAAAGCCAAAATAGCGAGCTCAGCGTCTTAGAATAGTTCTGCAAACGGCCTACTTTCACCCTCAGCTGTTGGTATCACCAGGAAAGAAGTAGGGATGAATTTTGATGGATTCAGGAAAGGCTAAAACAAAATGTGTTTTCTCTAGCAAACTGTTTTCAACCTTAGGCTACACTTTCCAGATTCAGAATATGCTGTCTCTTACTTTAATGGATAATTTGCCCTTTTCTTGGCAATGGGAGAACAGGATGCCTCATATTCTTGTGTCTGCAAATAGTCTTTCAAACTTTCAGCACACAGAAGTCCTTCTGATACAGCCCAGCTTGTATCTCATAATGCTTCCAGCTCTTGTCTAGGCACTGAAAGGGATAGTGTTCTGAAAACTGATGAAGTTTTAAAGGTCAGATCCCATAAAACATTGTGATTCGTAGCCAATAATGTGCCTTCTGGAACTGCTTATTTAGTCTGGAGTTGCACCATAGACTTTATCTTCATTTTGTCTGGGTTTCATCAAGTATTTGCCAGGTGCAGTGACCAACAAAACCAGGAAAGATCTGAGTTTTGCAAGTGGTCTTCTGTAACAGGCAGCAGGTATAGACAGTTGTTTCTCAGATGCTGTGGAGCCACATGGTGACAAACATGTTGTCCTTCCTGTTTTCTGTTACTAGTTTGAACCAGGAGTATGGAAGACAGAGTTCTGGCTCTGTGTTGGAATAAGATTGTGTGATGCTCAGAAACAATAAGATGTTTAAGATGTCAAAGATACTTCTAGCTCTTTCTTTCTGTTCATCTGTGTACTAATCTGAGCAGAGCTTCAGAGGCGGTAGCCACAAGACTGGCATGTGGATCATCTTGAACCCTACTAATGTGTAGCATATACCTAGCTAAGTGGGAGGTTACAGCCACTAAGCAGGTCATCCCAGAGTACCAGGAGCCATTTCCATCATATCAGTATGGCAGGTCACTGATAAATACCTGAATCTACCTTGGATCCTTATAACTATAATACATAATGGAAAAGAAAGGCTTGCCCTCTGTTGCTGGTAACTGATAGGTTTTCATTGGCCTTGTGACTGATAGCAGCCCCATGCCGCCTACAGAATCTGTCTTTGAGCAGATGTCACAAACTCACTCTGGATGTCCCTTCAGCATACAGATAGAAATTGCCCTCTATCTGCCCTCCACAGGCATGGCTGTCCACAGCAGGCTGCTTTTTTCATTGGTACCCATAACAAAAACACTGTGCTTGTACTAAAATATGCATATGGGGCTTTATTTGCTTTTACTTTTTTGTTATTAATTTCCAAACCTCCATTGAAGGTACTGGCTGTGAATCCCCTGGTTACAAAGGGTAATTAATTGATCAGATCTATTTTCTTTTTGTTGTCCTGTGGACTGAGAGATAATGGTGTGCAGTGTGGAGGATACTCCTGCTAGAGACAGTATTTCTGCAGATCCTGCAAAGCCTGTCTGTGGAGTACCACCCGACATTCAGTGAGCAGGCTGCCTGCTCTAGCATCCCCCACACCATGTGTGTACATGAGCATTTTGTGTTCTGTGTTTTATGGTGTGATCAAAACCAGCCTTTGGCTAATGTTTCGGTAACTCCTATTTCTCATTGCTCTTACTAGCAGCTGTAACATTTGCAATATCAATCTGTGGCAGGAAGCAGGTTTCCTTTTTTAAAGGAAATCTGAAGTAATTTAGAGGCCGCAAAAAAGGACAGCTTGCAATTCACATTGCTACTGTTTTGCAGAGAAAACAGGCTACAAGACAGATGCTGATTTATTTAAAATAAGAAAAACAAAACACCAAGTCTTGTGTTTTTTCTCTTCCTCTTCTTTTCTTTGCAAGCTTAAGGAATATATTCAAGCATCTGGCTAATTCACATACCATTAATTCTCTAAAGATTACATATGCACACCCAATTAGACCTGCATAATTTATTTTTAAAATGAATGTACTCTCATATTTATATTTTATAGCTGTGCCAAATTCTTAAAGGGCATAGAAGGGAGAATTTTATAAGAGAAATGTGCAAAGTCCTTTCCCTAGAAAAGCTGGGAGTATCAGTAGGGCGGGCTGTACCTAATCTTAAAGACTAAAGTTTTGGCTATTAGTGAATAGGTAAATGGCTTTTTAAATACATGAATGAATGCTTGTTAGTAAATCTGAGATACAGCCTGTCTTCGTATGGGAGCTGGTGGGGTGGCACCCGTCCTGATGTGTGAGGTTCTGTTGTGCTGCAGCAATATGACTAATCTTCCCTTTGTGTCTGGTTTGTGGGCTGCAGCGAGCCCCTGCCAGCTGTGGTTTCTTGAGGGTTTAATAGTCCCAAACAACTACAAGGAGATTGCTCTCCAAAGGCTGAGAGCCTGATGCTGATGGCATATGTCTCCTCTTACTCTTGTATGGCTCTCCACCAGCTTAGCTATTGAGGCCAGTACCACTCAGAAGAATAATTTGGATCTTGGCAAGTGGCAGATTATAGTAGCCTTCTTCAGAGGATGTATGTGGGGTGGGAAAAGCTAATCTGTACCCTGACCCCCGTTTGTGTCTCTGGTGCCTGAGTGCTAAAGGCACTCAAATCCTTAGAGGCAGTGACATTCTCGATTGACTCTCAGCAGCGAGTTCCTGCGAAGTCTGCTAACCAGCAGTAGAGAGGGTGGTTAGTAGCCGCCTGCTTTGTGTCAGGCTTTACTGGAGTAAAGTTGCCATGGAGATGGGTGGGAGTTTAACTGAGCAGGGAGCTCGGCGGTTTGCCCTTGTGCGTGTAAATCTGTCTGACGTGTCATGTGGATCAGATTTGGCTCTGCTGCTCACATTTGAGGTCCACTTGCTTTTTTTGCTCGGTTCCTATGTAGGAGAGCTGAGCAACTGCCATGCAGTATTCATAGCACTGTGATATTAAAGAAAGGCAGAACTGGGATTGGTGCCTGTTCTTCTAGGGACAATTTAAAACTAAATCTGGGCACCAAAGGATGTTTAGTGCAGGTACCTAAGCTCTGTAAGCTGGAAAGAACTTGCCCAGGCTGGAGCCTTTCTTGTGACAGCAATAAGCATATTGGCTGCCTGAAAAAGAGAACTATTTAGAGGCAGAACAGAAATTCTACAGTTAGGGAGATGTTGGAAGGGGGAATCTTCCCAATTCATTTTAGAACTTGTAAAGCAGATTAAAATGTAGGGGGAGAGTGCTGAATATAAATGTCTGCTTTACACTTACAAAGGGTGTGCAGGCTCCACGTGCTCAGAAACATTTCTGGGAAAACATCAATTAAAATGCTTGAGACTGACAAAAGGCTTCAAGGCTATTGAGGTAAATGGTGACTCATACTGGCTGAGAAGCAGGAAGGAAAAAAAATTATTTATGCCATTTAATGGCAGTGCACACCCCGAGCTGTACTCTGAAATGAGGCTTCCCAGGGGGTTGACCTGCAGGCACTGGGATTTTAGCCAATGTCTGCTGCTCTACAGCCTTCAAAGGTGAAGAGCCAAAATATTTTTCGGTGACTTGGCAGCATGCCTATTGGGTTTTTCAATGCATGTAGGTTTGCATACTGTTATGGAGAGAAACTTGACATATTTCTAATTTTAGAGTAAGAGGAAACAGCCAGCTGGTGAAAATATTTTGAAGGAAGGGCTAAAAAGTTGGAAGATTTGAAGGAGGTGGGGAAAAAGAGGGAATAGGGTGAATGCAGAGATGGATCTTTGAACAACACTTGCTTCAGCAGAAGTTAAGGAGTCCTCCTGAATAGACTGCCTGGACCATGGCATCAATTTGAGAGGGGAACAAGGTTTTTGCTTTGTTTTTTTAGAGAAAGAGGGCTGGTCCTTCCAGCATAAGCTAGAGCTTGTGCACCTCGAAGACTGGTGTGAGCCTGTTGTGTTACTGGAGAAAGGCCTGATCACATGCATCAAAAGCATCTTCTCCTCCTCCTTCTCCTCCCTCAATCCCCTGTACCACTCTTAACAATTTAATCCATAGCAGTTTGTCTTTGCAGGCTGTAATTGATCTGTCTGTGATTTAGCTCATCAGACACTCATTAAAGAGTTTGCAGCCTTTTTTATTCATGAAGAGTGAGAGTCAAGAATCTAAAACCACTTCATCTTTGTCTTAACTGGATTCATTTAGTATTCTGGGATTTGGGAAGGCTAATAAACTTAAATGAGCTATTATTTAAAGGTGAGCTGCCAAGTGAACGTGAATAATGATCCAAACACTGGCAGTGTGCCAAGGGTTCTCTGTCATCAGGTGTCAGGTGTGAGCAGCAGAGGGAATTGTTGTTAAAACCCCAGATACTCCTCACTGCTCTGCAGTGGGCATCCCACAATGCCCTGCCCATGTGTGATGGGTAATACAGCTTGCAGGAGAGCTGCTGAAGTTGTGTCTGCAGTGAGGATGGCATTCTGTGCTAGTGATGTCAGTGGGATACACAGAAATATTTTGTGCATTGTGTAGAGTTGGAGCTTGACATCTGGTTTTCTTTATTAGGGGCTGCTATTGTTCCGAGCTGCCGCCTGCGCTCTGGCAGTGCCCGTAATGATGAGCGCTTCTCACGTCGCTGGCGCACACATGCTGAGAAAATGCCTGTCACAATCCTTTCTCAGGGATGCACTGGCAATCTGCAAAAGAGAACAATACCCCTGAGCTGCAGAAAGCAGTTTCCTCACTACTTTAATGAACAGTTGAGACATTTCCAAGCTGTAGGAAGAGGAGATGGGATAAGTGGTTCTCCGTTCTGCTCCTTCCTGAGCCTGGCTTCACAAGTCCCACACTCCCAGAAAGATAAATAATTCCCTATAACTGTTGAATTTACTATGTAATCATATGTGTAGTATCATCAAATTGCTTATGCCTTGGAGGTCATGTAAGGGGCTTTAACCACACATGGGCTCTTAAGTTGTCCATGGTCTTTTAAGGCAGCAGTTCTGCCAGAGAACACATGCAGCTGGATCCTGTGCCAAATGTACTGACTTTGTTCGGGAACTGTGGGAAGCTGGTGGGGCCCTGCGGACAAGGGGCTGCATGGGGGATCTGGATCCTGGCAGGACACATTGCCATTTACATGAACTGACTTCCCTCTTGCTGTGTGTATCTGGATTGGGAAATCTTTGGGAATACAAACCTTTCCTAACTGCTCAGAGTCACAGTATTTATAAATACTCTAAGCTTGTGTTTATAACTGTACATCATCCTATGTAAATATTAATATCATATTCTTCTTTCTTTGTAGTGTACAGAGGCCAAAAAGCATTGCTGGTATTTTGAAGGATTATATCCTACATATTATATGTAAGTAGTCATTGCTTTTCTTTTTCAAAAGAGAATTAGATTCTGTACGCTCTTAGATTGTTAGATTTTGCTATCTATACTATAGATAAGATTGTAATTTTACTAATTATACTTTTTCTATAACTTCTCTGAGACTTTTGCAAATTTGAAAATGAAGATGCAGGAAACTTTCATTTCCCTCTTCCCTGTAACCCATCTCTTTCTCTTTTTCCTTGTTAAAAAAAGTGTACAGATTCATTTTGCCACATACCCCAGATGACCTTTCCAACTGAAAACAAAACTCAAGTACTTGAACAGCTCTTATTTCAGAACAGTGAAAGGAAACATAAGTAGAGCACTGTGAAGACAGTTATCCCTTTGTTTTGAACAAGGACAGGTAATCAGACAGAATAGCAAGAATGCTTTGAAAGTAACTTTGTCCCTGTGCTAATACTGTTGTTTAATTTAGAGAGTTGAGATGATTTGTTACCCATGGCATTAACTGTCCTTTTGATGAGTGGCATCTACATTCATATCAGGCTTGGGTATGAACCAAATGTCAATGACCTGTAGGTGTATGACTGAGGATCTCTTTAATTGCAGTTTTCTGTTTCGTACTGCCCACAGCAATGACAAAGTGGAGGAAGTATGTGGATGAGAGGTACATTTCATGTGGATTTGGGGACAGAAAGGAGATAAATGTAGTAAACTTTGTATCTGGGTTGTATAACTTCATAATTGCAAACAACTCTAAACGTAAGTTTTTTAAAACAAAAATGAAGTGAGGTGGAAGAGCATTAGGTTATCTGTTCCCTGAGCAAGCTCTTTCTTTCTGAAGGATTGGAAGTTACTGTAATCCTTATGCTACCCAAGAACTTCCCTCCCTTTTCTTTTCCACCTCCACTTCATCTGCCAGAAGCAGGAGAGAAATGCTAGAAACAAAAAGCAGCCAGGAAGCCAGTTGCGAAACAAAGCCCACAGAAAGAATGAAACACCATGATTTGATCGTCTGTGATCCTGGGTATTAACTACTTAGGAAGTGTTTGTGCCTAGAACTCACTGCCTTTTTTTCAGGTGACTGAAATGTTGAGAATTACTCATAGATGGTTGGCCAGAACATATGGGGGAATTTAAATAAGTTCATTTTCTCTGCATGCTAATAACAACAGGACTTCAGTTCCACCTACATTTTATTTTGCTTTTCTGCAATGTGGGAAAGAAGCTGGGATGTTATAAAATTATGATAATCCAACTGTACATTGACATTCAATGTTATTCATCATCACCTTGGTGTTTTGCTTACGTTTCTGCCCACGTGCTTTCACAGATAGTGTTTGTCTCTCTAAGCAATATAAAGGGATGGCTACTTGGAGATTGGTTCAGACCCTTTGTGTACATACAGAGTCCTGCAAAAGCAAGAGTTACAAAAAAAATCTGTTGCGTATTGACAGTGTCAGGTCAATCAGAAGACTGTCACTAGTCATCATGTGTTTTGTGGTAGTTACTGCAGCATGGCATTACTCAAGTCATTGCATGAAAGTGTTGTGGTTGCCACTCCTGAACAGTGCAAGTAAATGGAAGAAGGAAGGGGGGAATGGGCAGGATGTGTGCGCTCAGCAATTGTGCCAGTGGTGATGGGTGTCACATTAATGCTAATGTTTTTGTTGTGATTGTAAGTAGTCAAGAAGAAACACTAGGGAAAGGCGAAAAGGATTTGGGGATGGTAAAGCTCAGAGGATAGACAGTATGTGGGACAAGTGAAGGAATAGGGAAAGGAGTGGGGAGAGGGTATTTGAGTGCACAGGAGCTCAGTAGGTTTAAAGGGGGGGATGCGCCAAAGCAATACAGGTCGTACAGGTCTGCGGTGCCTGGGCTGTTCTACTTTGTTAGTTCTGCAGTTTCAGTTTCTGTTGTCAAGGGTCCCCAGCTGCTTCCTACCTGCACTGTTTTTCACACCTGTGTGGTGGAGGAGAGGCACAACTCCAATCTCAATATCTTAGGGTGAAGTCCCATTGCTTCAGCACTTGTTTGACCCTTTACTGAGTTAATTCAATTTGCTAATCCCACAGAAAGTTGTTCATTTTAGCACATTCAAGTCAGTGTTGAATCAGCTTGGTACAGTTTTTGGCAAACACTGGTGAAATGGGAGGAAGGGAGTATTCTGCATATTGTGGGGGAGGAGGCATGAATAGCATCGTCTCCATCAGCATATGGTTACATGTTAAATCATCTAAAGGCATAATATATAACTTTGTCCTGAGAGTGCCTCCTCTGTACAAATCTAGATCTGGGATGTACTGTAGTGAAACGGGTTTTATTTTATCCTACAATTTCTGCAGCAACAGTCCATACGAAGCAGATATATTTAGATTTATATTTAAAGGAGTTTGCAATAGATTCCATTTGTTTCTATCATTGGTTTTCTGAACAAACTTTTTTCTACCCTTTTATTACACGTTGTCTCTCCTTTGGTCTTGAGACTATCTTTGGAGACTTACGAAATGCAGCAAGGCAATCCTTTTAATGATTTCCTTGTGATTTCAGTCCCATGCTGGCACTATGTCACATCTCTCATGGAGACAGTTGGTATTATAATGAAAAGGTTGGCATGTCAGCTCAGAAATGCCAAATGCTGTGTCTATTCACAAATGCAGTGTGGCATGCTGGGACCAAGGTATCCCTGAACTGGCCCATTTGCATGCCTTATCACTTCTGGGTAGGCACATCCTCCAAGAAAGTGACTGCCTCTGTTTAAATTACCCACAGTAATAGAAATCTGGTGGACTGTCATATAAAGTGGTGGTTTGCTTTTATTGGAAGTTTAAAGGCAAGATAGCTGAGTTAATCTTTCCTGTAAAGAAAATCTTTCCTTCAGCCATCCAGAGACAGATAAGAATGTGTCTGCTAAGCCAGAGAACCATGTGCCAAAAGAAGTGTTCTGGAAATTCAGCTAGATTTGGGCAGGTAAAACTTGCAATTATATGACAGCTCCTCTTTTGGAGCATAAGTTTTTTTTAGGGTTTTTTTTTAGGTTTTTTTATTATTATTTTATTCAGTCTGCATTCCAGTATAATAATTTTAAAAAGAAAAATCAGAGATACTTCTCAAAACTTTCTTAAAATTTGTCTGTTATGCTTTCTGTCTTAACATCTAGGGCAAAGGTTGGAGATCACTGATCCAGAACTAATGATACATCTTTCTGTCCAATTATTTATTTGTATTAGTATTTTTTTAAAGTACTTTTTCCAATGGACATAATTATTGTATCCTTCATATATCATCATCAGCTTTAGTTTAATTCAAGGATGTTTCTTCCAAATGTAATTCCATTTCTTAAGGCTAGACTGAGGAATTGATAATTTTCCAAAATCTTTTCCCTCTCCTGTGTAAGATACAGCTTATTTCAGACCAGAAGTGAACATGGAAAGCTTACCAAGAATTTGAGAGACAAATGTTGGTCTTCTGTCATTAGCACAGACAACTTCCAAGACTGCTCTTACTTCCCTAACTCATCCAACCATTTCTCCGTGTCCTTGTCTCCTGAGTCACCAGACACTGTTGTCATTTAGGTAGTTTTCTCCTACTTCATTACAATTTTTTTTAATGTGATCTAGAAAAATAAGTAAGCAAATATAAAGCAAAGAAAGGAATTAATCATTGGAGTCTAATTCCTATCCTTTGGAAAAGCAGGGAGCCAAGTTGTTCCTGACTTTGCTTAAAGAATTAGATCATACGCCTCCTTGTGTGGATGCATGGAAAGTGAATCAGAATTTAAAGCTGTCTCAAGAGACTTGACTGATGCTCTAAAAGGATCCTCATCCCACGCTCACTTGAGTAAGCCAGCTCAGACTTATCTTAGATGTGCTGATGGTTGGCAGAAGAAACAGTCAAGGTACTTTTCTTCCTTGGCAATAATGTGAATAGTAACAATAGAGAATGCATTAGATTGCAAAACCACCTTCCCCTGTAGGCAGATGCCAGCAGCACTTACGATACTCCAGTTGTTTTTCCACTTCTAAATTGGGCATGAATAGGAGCGGGACGGCTGCCTTATGTTTTGCTGATGAGTAGTGGTTTGATTGGAATGATTGTGAATGTCCCCCTCACTGCAGGGTGAAGTATATTTCCTGGTATGATTGATAGTTCCATAAGCTGTTTCATTTTATTTGTCCTTCAGTGGTTAGCTGCCATCATACTGGGGCTTTTAATGAGGTGATAAATTCCAGATGAATGTTTCTAATCCTCTCCTTGCCAGGCTTCATGGCATATTTATAAAACAACAGGAATGTTTTTGAGTATGAGTGGTAGGCATGTGTCCACAGCAATAGATATCCCATGGCTGATGTCACCGGGTCAGTGAAGGACTCACCCATAGGGAGAGGGACCCATTATCCCCTGCCCTCTGAGCTTCACCATTGTGCTTCTGTTTGCTGGTTTTTTTTAACCCATTTAGCTGCCTGCCTGTCTAGACTGTAAGGTCTGCACTTGGTTATGAGAATATTGAGGGAGGCAGTGTGGAAAGCTATGCTGAAGCTGGGGTAAATGACATCTCCTGCTCTCTGATTTGTCCACAGATTGCTTCCACTGCCAGTGTAGTGATAGAAGCTCTTCTTGCTGGACTTTGTGTCCCTTACAGCTACTAGTTGTAGGTGAGGTTTGTCTTTTCTAACATCACACCTTGTATATGTGATGATTTCTAGATGCCTCCTTGGTAGTCTGTATCTTCTTCTACCACCTCCTAAATACTGACATTTTGCATCTGAGTTCTGCCTGGAGTTCCTTGTCTTAAGCCGGTCTTGATTTCTCCAAGGTGTGCTACTAGGTGAAAGACCTCCAGAGAGAAACATGGACATTTTCTCTGGAAGGAAGTGTTAATCATTGCTGTTGGTAATTATGTGAAGAACAGAACAAAGAGGCCTCTTAGTATCTTCTGATTCTTATCCAAAGCAGGGCCTGAATTAATGTTGAAAGCAGGTGGAAGTGCTGTATTTTTAGGCTAATATGTTTCCGCCATAGAAACCAGTTTATTGCATACAGCAGACAACTGCACATGTACACATTTGTGTTGATTAAATATGTTTAATTTTTCATTTAGAATTAGCATAAGAACACTAAT
Source organism: Pseudopodoces humilis (assembly GCF_049639895.1). Classification (NCBI taxonomy): domain Eukaryota; kingdom Metazoa; phylum Chordata; class Aves; order Passeriformes; family Paridae; genus Pseudopodoces; species Pseudopodoces humilis. Next base: position 100,461,145 of record NC_142200.1, read on the forward strand.
GGAAACCTAAAAAAATGAATATTTGCTAATACTCTTTATGTTTAAAACATGTTCCTGCCCTGCATGGGAAGAGTGATTTATTTTTCTTATTGTAGAGAAGAATGGGGAATATATTGAGTTTGTGGTTTTTCATGGGTTTTGAAATAATTTTTTTGCACATTTCCACATGCTTCTCTTACTTTGCTGATTAAGTTTTGTTGTACTTATCTAACAGCCATATTCATCTGGGTTTTGAATGTGAGTCCTTACATTCATTCTGGTTAGTCCATAATAATTCTGTGCATTATCAAGAGCCTGCAAAATGTCCCAGATGAAAACATTAAAAAAGTGTTTTTCTCTTGCTGTTACTCAGATAGCTCAGAGGGCCCTCCTTCCATCAGCCTGTGTACAAGAGGCTGGGAAACCACCCCAAACCAGACACTTGGTGTGTTGCATGATGGTGGCTATTGTCTGTGCTCCTGTTCTGCTACCCTCTTACGTTTACTGCTGTTAATTAAGCTGGCGTTCCTGATGGTACTCTTAGCTTTCCACTGCAATTACAGCTGCATGAAGTGTCAGCAGGTGTGTGCTTAGGGCAGTAATATAGCTGCTGATTTATCATTCCATTTGATTTGAAGCCAGCAGGGAGGAGGGAGAGGGGAGGCAGTGTAATAGTCTTGCATGCTTCCAGGCGCCTTGAATAGCTGGCACTGTACAGAAACGGAGGCCTGGATTTGCTCCAGGGCCACCACTTTTGCAGTCAGCAGCCACAGGAAGGGCCTGTATGCAGATGTAGTTCAGTGCAAGAACATAAGTGCATGGTTTGTGTCTTGAAGGAAGACAGCAGTAATCATCAGACCATCTGTATAAAAGGCAGCAGAAACCCACCACCATTGCTCAGTCTTGTGTGGCCTTAAACAGTAACAATGCAAAATGTCACAACTAGCTACAACAGTCAGTGCCTTTGAGGTGGCTTACTCCTTGATCCAAATAAGAGACTAGAGTTACCCAGCAGGTAGGTGCCTTGCCACAAACTGGAATTTCCTTCAAGGGATCACTTATCTAAAGCAGTCTGGGGTGAATTAGGCTGCCAAATTAACACCCAGCTCAACTTGCTAGGAGTACGTCCTGGAGAGAGGTTTAATATCTCAACATTGACAGGCCATCACACAGATGATAGACCTAATTTCAGATTTAAAGCTCTGGATGATTTTGGAGCTGGAGGCAGACCAGGTAGGCAGCTAATTCTGAGAAAAGAGGAAAAGAGGGCATCCTCTGTCTTCTAGTGGGGCACTCCTCTGAGGCCAGACCCTCCACTGGCTGAGGTGGAGCAGAGAACCCAGTCCCATCCCCTCCTCACTTCTAGAGGATGTGATAACCACAGTTATGACTTACCATGTGTGAGCCTCACTTATTCCTGTGGAGGGTATTTGATTTGAAATACCCATCAGGTCTTAATTCTTCCATGTCCCAGGCAAGAACCCTTATGAGAGGCTGAGACTCAGTTTCTTCTGGCTTCCTGTCAGTGGGACAGGAAGGGTTGCACCTGCTTTGAGCCTCAGTGGACAGTGTCAAAGTGCATCTGACACCTGAGTAATCTTGAGGTTCTAACCCTTTCTAAGTAGGGAGGCCCTGAATTGAAGTTTTGAAAGACTTGATGGCACTTAGCAGTTGGCCATTCCTACCCAGTCCTTCTCTGCATTTGATCATGCAGTGGCTTGGTGCAGAAAAAAAAAAGGTTTACTATGCGTTAGTATCTTAAATTGAGGCAGACAGCAAATTCCTGGATACCCATCGCCCCCTGCCAGCAGACTGCTTATGCTTTCCCAAAGCAGGGATGAGATGCAGTAGGACTGCCCGCCCACTGGGAGCAGCTTGAGCTACAAAGAGCTAATCATCTGTTTAATAAGGGGCCTGATTATTAACTAGAAGTCCTTGTTCCTGTTGATACGAGAAATTTACAATTCCACCTCCAGAAAATTCAAACTTGTCATGCACATTATCTATAGCTTACTTTTGTCAGAGCCTTAGGCAATGCTGTTTCTCCACTTTCTTCTGTGAAAGAAGAGGCTGCAGCCTGTGTTGAAAAATGGCTGTTTAAGGCTCCATATACTTCCAAAGCCCAAGCCACTGCAATTCCTGCTAGGTTCTGCCACAAGGGGAGCAGTGAAAATTTCTGGATGGATATGTACTGGCCAGAAAGCCATGTAGTGGTACTTGACAGACAGCAAAGAGAGTTCCTCTGTAGGGGTGGCTTTCTTCTTGGGATCTGGGAAGAGAGGGGCTGGGATTATGGTAAACCTTTGGGTAGCAGAAGATTGTAAGGATTGGTTTGATAGGAGCACCTGAGCAAATACTCCTTATCCCATCAGAAATGGGTGAGGATTTGCTGTATTCTGCTGAGTTCTTGCACAGAGATGGTGTTTATAGGCTCTTCACCTAAAGAGCAATTGAGAAATAAGCTCTTTTTCAGTTGTTGCCTGGTCTTCTTTTTCATATCTCTGTGAAGGACAGGAGCCAACTGTCTTGTCTTGTAGGACATTTTAGTTGTGTCAAAGCAGACAGGACTCTAATCTGAGCAAATATTGTTTCTGTCTCAGTTGTTTCTGCTCTGTAGAAAAAAGGTATGTGACAGCTGTTTTCCTTTTTTTTTGTCTTACATTTTCTTATGTAGTTAAAGGCTGTGTGATTTACCAAGTACCTGGATAACTATGTCTCTAGTGCTCTTCTTGGTACCAGTAGCAGTGATTTTACTCTCAAGTACAGATGTGCACTGAGGTCACAGCTCCATTCATCTATGAAGCAGCTGTATTTATTACAATAACCTCCTCTATTCATGGTTATCAGACCTGTACTTTACAAGGCACTGTTCTTGCATATGCTGAGAGATCATTTTTGCTGTTTATAAGAAGACAAATGCTTTTGGGTGCTGAGAACCTGTAACTTCAGGTGATTGGTGGAATCATGTCTGCTGAAAATTAGGCCAAGGAGACACAAACCACCCTAAGACCGAGGCCGGAATGCAGATGTTCCCTACAATTCTGCTCCACCAGCCAAAGACCTTGCCTGTCTTACTGCTCCTCAAGCACTTGAGTGCATGCCAGTGGAGGGTTGTAGTCTTTGTGTTGCAGCATCTTTCTGGAGAGATATTAAACCACTTTGGGACTCAAAAACAGTTACTTAGGTGGGACTCCTGAGTGCAGGGTTGGACTCTGTTTTGATTTCCACATTCTGTGGGCACCTGTAGCAAAACAGATTCCTTAGGATAACCCCTCCACTGTGTGGTGATCTTCCCTGCATCTGCAGCCAATAGTCTGTGTCTTTCCTTAGACAGCAGTACAGGCAGTGGGTTTGCTTTGAAGACTGCTTTTTATGGAGGGATGGAAATGCACTTACAGAATATCTGAAATGAATAAAAGTTTAAGTAAACTTGGTAGAAAAGTAACTCCTTCTCAATTACATAGTACACCTTCAGTAGATCCTTCCCCATTTTTCATCTCTCAGGTCTAAGTCTTGTGGCAATGTACCTCAGTGACATCACTCCTCATTGACAGCACAGCTATGACTCGGAGTTTCATCAGAATTGTTTCTGCTAGTCACTTTGTGGTGATTGCCTGCTTTTTCTTTTTGTTTCAAGGCTTATTTGTTTTTTCTCTGTTCAGCATCATTGCATCCTGGCAGCTGAGTTGCAAGAAGATTAGATTATTTTTTAAACTTTTTTTGTCCTGGAACGAGTAAATGTGTATGCACACTTCAGCTGTCTGCTGTCATCTGTTCCATGGGAGCAGACCTGAACCTTCTGACTTTGAGGGCTCAGCATTAAATCTGCCTGGAGATGACCCAGCCTCAGCAGTTCACCCCTTATAGTTCTCATGAGGACTACTGGTCTTTTGCCTGTCCCAATATCAGGGCCGGATCTGGCACTTTCTTAGCTCCGTCTAATGCTACTACCAACTCCCCAAAATGTTTCCTTTGTGCTCTTAGCTTTGGTCTACTGCTGTGTTTTCATTTACACAGTCCTCTGACTGCCTTTAGTTTTCTTGCCCTCCACTCCAAAACTGCCAGTGCTTCTTGTGTTCAGTGAATCCCAGTTTGTATCATAGAATTTACAGATATGTGCAGCAATAATTTAATTTATGACTGGTATGCAACGTTTTTTTGGAGTTCATGTAAGGCTTGTCTTCAGAACAAGATGAAGTTAGAGATGATACATCTGGTTGTTGATGTGGGGTTGTGGTTTTATTTCACCCGCTCATCCTCTGTCTCTGTGTGTACAGTAGGGTTTCTGCCACTACATGTGGATTAACAATTTATGTTTTGTTTCACTCTTCCAAAATTACTAATCAAACATTTTAAATGTTAAATCGGATTTTGGCCCCTATGATGCAAAACATCTAGAGCAAAACCCTAAGAATGCTACAGCTTCCATTTCAAAGATGTGGTGGTGGTAGGGAATGCAGCCCTTTGCTGCAGCAGCTCTACTAGGAAGGAATTTGTTCAACTGTGTAGATGCAGGTATATTTGGAGAAGAGCTGTTGGACCATTTCATTAAGCAGCTGTTATCCACAGATCTCAGGCAAGTAAAAAGCTGGATTGTAAGGTTTGGGTCATACCATATACCTTTATGTGAAACTCCATGCTTTGCTTGCCCATAAAGGAAGTTCGGTACCATGATTTAAATGTGAACCCTGAGAAAAACCTTGTCCCTGTGACCTGACACACTGTGTAACTTTGATCTGTGATACAGCAGTTTCTTGGTGTGCCAGCAGTTCAAGACATAGGAAATGCACATACAGTCCTTTCATTCCACTGAATTATGAATGAAGAGATGTACCTTCTAAATCATAAATCCCATTGCAGACAGTTTTGAAAGAGAGACTGAATTCTTGGTGAAGTTGCAAATTAGCAAAGCAACTAATTATGTCTTGTTCTGTGTCATAGGTTAACTTTTGATCAATTAAAAGAACATTGTCCTAGGGAAATGCAGTTCTTGGGGTCACCACTGATCTGTGAAAGAGGGAAATTGACTTTAGGAAAGTCTTCTGGAGATGGGTTCAATCCAGTTCTGATTGATAGTAAGGCTCATTCTGCTTCAGCTGGCATTGGGCCTTGTAAAGCAAAGCCAAAGCATGAGTTCAGTTTAAAGAAAATGCATATCAATTCAATAAATATATGTGCATGTACTTAATTATGGGGTTTTTTTAATGAACCAGGGTCTTAATTCTGCTGTGATTTGCCGTCAGGCAGTGAGAGATAGCACATCAAAGACTTATTATACTTAAGCTTGCATGTTAGTCCTTTAATAAGCTGATTTTGTTGTTGACATTTGCCAACTAATAAATACAGCATTTGTAAGTAAGTTAATTATCATGTAATTTGGATCAATATTGTCAGGAGTTTTCTTGTTTTTCCATGGTACATTGAATCAAGAACAAGAGATCAGCAGAGCTTTTGCTGCAGCCTGATGGCAGTATCAGCAAATGGAATGCTCGCTCTTCCAGTCCTTTTTGGTGCTGCTATCAAGTGGTGGGGAGTACAAACAGCAGGTTGGCATCATCCTTGATTCCAGCCTTGATTCCAGGCTCCTGTGTATGGAGCATTTATGTATATGTATGTATACATTTGTCCATTCTCACGGGCACACAGAATAAAGCACCTGTTTGGTTTTATGAGTAAAAAGTGACAAAGTTACCAGTGTTATGTCTCAAAGGGTTGTGAGGGTTGAGGTACTGGCTTACTTTCACACAACCACCAGCAAATGCAGCGCTCAGCCTGGGATGAACTGGCTCAGAAAGCCTACAGACTGCCAGGAATTGGAGCCACCAGAGACTCCTCCATCATTGTTTTCAGCCATTTGAAAGTTCAGTCACCTGACACTTCTCTTTGATGGCCTGTTTGTTTGTCAGTCAGTGGTCTCAGGAGCTTCATAAATATTCAGCAGTGTAGCCTTGCTGCCTTCCAGCTGGTGCTTTAGCCTTCTTTTGCAGGAATAAAAGCTAAGCCATTGAGACTTCAAAAATGGTGCTGACTCGTAACCTGGATAACTTAAAGATAAAAAATAGATTGAGGTACTATATTCCTCTACAGATGCTCCTTTAATTTTGGTGGTTTAAATGACCATAAATATATATTTTGAAATAGCCATTTCCCATCTTTTCTGGCTCTGGAGAAAACAGGTGCAAAATGAGCAAGGCAAGGGTGGGCATGGGGGAGGTGTGTGTGCAGTCTCTGTGACGTCTCTGTTTAAGTTTTATTTCAGGTGAAGCTCTTGGGGCTCTGGGAAATGGTGCCTCCACTCCCCATCCTGTGTGTGGTCAGATGTAGGTGGACTGACATCTGGACTGACAGAGTCAGTGTGTGGAGGCAGAGATAAAGATTGCTCACATTCCTAAAAACCTTCTTTTTATTTCTGTCCTAATGGATTCAAGAAGGGCTTCTAGATTTATGGCCTCTGTTTCTTCCCTGCTCTTCTGGCCCAACAAAATCCTTTCTGTGCAGCATCAGCCAAGGGGGCAAGTACCCATCACCATGGATGAAGTGCTCCAACCAAAGCTCATTGAAGAGCAAAGGGGTACCATGAGCACTGGTGTAACAGAAGGCAGCAGCTTCCAGCCCATTTTTTAAGGAGCCTGAATCTGTCCTTGATTTCAGCATGTCTTGAAAGCTTCTGTAGGGTTGAACCACTGTGGAAACATGGAGGAGGAATTCCTAATTTCTTGGTCCCAAGGGGACTGAAGTTAATGCTGACTTGCTAAGTCTTGTTGGTAGCTATGTGAGGTTTGGTAGCTTAGAATATGAGTAGTTGTCAGGGTCTTGGGAAGCTTTAAAGAAGAAAAATTGCAGATGGGTCACTTTCAAGTTCAATGACAGAAAAGTGTGTGTTTTCTGTTTTGGCATGAACAACTTCCTTGACCTGAGTCTCAAACTGGGTGCCTGAATCTGTTAACGAACCTTGTCATGATGATCATGTCAGATCCTCCAGCTTGCCTGAATAAATCCTACTTGTCATCACAGGAGCATGTAACTGTTCTCACTTGCAAAACAAGTGAATATGTATCCATAGATCATCCTCCTCTGGCCCTAGTTAGAGGTTGAAGCCAATGTGACAATGTATTTTCTGGGTGAAGCCTTGTTAATTGAGCATGTAAATGTGTAATTGTCTGTACAATTATTCAATTGACATGGTTTTAGTTTGCATACAAATACGGGAGTACAGTCATGCAACTGAGCAAACTGTCCAAGATCAGATACTTAAATAAATATGTGCATTCTGCACACAGATGTGAACACCCTTAAAAAGATCAATCCAGTTGCAGTCACTTCCTTTTTCTTTTTGTATGTGGATATGCTAATATGCTTATTTTCAGCCAAGTCTGTAACATACCATGGATTCTGTGTAAACTTGGTCCTTTTCTCTACTTAGTAGGTTTCTTTGGTGTGGAGTTACCATAGGAATTGTTCAGAGGTTGCCTTTAATGTATGTGCTTGCTTTTTGTGAAGTTGTACCTCATGCTCACAATGATTGGTGCTGTAATACCTTTGAAAATGTGCATACGAAATATTAATTTGAAGTGTGGGGGAGTTCTAGAGTTCTAGAGGAAAGCCTACTTTAATAATGGAAGTTGTTGGCAGTTGCAGTCCAGTGCAACTTCTGAGAAGAAAAGGTCATAAAATTTGCAAGTAATGGTACGATTGGAATTTTCTCTGCACTTAGTGGTTTCTCTGCTTGGAAGCTGCTGATTTCAAAGAAAGGGTGATCTGGCAGTTTTGTTCCAGCAGTTCTTGTCTGTTCCAGTGAATAAAACTCCAAACATCTGTTGTGGGTCTGCAGTGTTCATTTACTGTGAAAGAAAACACAGTGATACAGCTTTTCTTTATAACCTGTCCTTTTTTATAGAGAATTGAACACCATATTTGGTCTTTTTGAGGTGGTTTGAGGTCAAGTATGTAGGAAGATAGTTTCAATAACAAGGAAAAAGTTCCTGAATGGGGATAGAGCTGTCCCATGTATATGACTGACAGCTTTATCCAGCCAAGGGTAGTCTGTTCTCAAAATAATGCTTTGTTTGGGGGTGTGAATGGTGTCAGGGTTGGGGATGCCATTATAATCTGAGTGACAACCACTCCTCTAACACCCCTGTCTCTTTATTTCTCCACAGATGTCGCTCCTATGAGGATTGCTGTGGCTCGAGATGCTGTGTAAGAGCTCTCTCTATCCAGCGACTGTGGTATTTTTGGTATGTCCAGGGCATTTGGGAATTCTGTGTTTGTCCTCATCTTGTTAGCTGGGCTTAAATTAGGATATTGCCAGCCTCAGTGTTTTAAAGTACAGCAGGTGCAAGAATGTAGGAAGATATATGTGTACATGGAAATGCCTGAATTTTGTTTTTTTGTTAAAATTCTCCTGATGTAGTAAGAAAACACTGAAAAAGGAGGTTAATCGTGTCAGGCTGACCCTTCCTGCTTCTGCATCCCGCTGCTTTGTACAAGCAGTGGTTCCACTTTTATCCAGAATTGTTGAATTCCTTATGTCTGTCCCAGCTATTACCAAGCAACAACATTCTTCCTGGTTTTTTGGGCACTCAGATTTAAAAGTGGATCATAAAAGCAGGATTGTGCTTTTTAGGCAGGGTTTAATACATTCTTGTTGACAGCTGAATTGAGGCTTCAATTAAAAAAGAAGAGAAGTACATTTATGACTATGAGGATTTCACTGGAGATGACAGCAAAGGAAAAGAAGGCAGAAAGATTGAGCTTGTGAAACCAGCAGCTCAGTAATCTGGATAAAGCTTAAACTAATCACTGTTATCTGCATAATGAAAAAATAAGGTGAATTCCTTTTGGAGTGGAATTTAAGAAAGCACCTGTATAAAACCTTCTCATTACAGTCAAGAGAAAGCAAAGACCCTCCTAGAAAACCTGATTTCAGGCATTTTAATGTGGAATTTGAAAACTGATTTTTAAAAAAGCCTTCAAAACTGAAACAAATAAACAGTGAAAAACAGAAGCCTGATGTATACTATAATACAGAGATTTCCCAAAGCTGACTGTGGGATTTCAGTGTACAATCCTTACTGATATAAGTGAAGAGCTCTCTATCTCAATCCCTGGGGTGACGTAGTAAATCTCTGTTTTTCTGTTCAGAAAAAAATCCTTTGCAGGAACACTGCCAAAGGGGAATGTATTAATATTGGTTCAGGGAAAAGGAACCTCCTTCTGCTCTCATTTCTGATGCAGAAACAAGAACAGAGTTTAAGCCTTTGCATGAAATAACTCTTGCTGCCATGCTGTGCCTCACTCTTCCTCTGAGCCACCCAGGAATTCTCCAGAGGAGATAAGCATGGTGTGTATGCTTGCCTCTGGCCAGTTTCCATGCCTTCCAAAAAAGCACAGTTGTCATTATCTTCCAGTAAGAGGCCATGAAACAAGACAGCAATTACAGGCAGAAGAACCATTCCTATTTACAAGAGCTTGCATGAGTCACTGGAGTGTCTGATGACTGATGAAGGAAACACAGTGAAAGGTGCTGTCTGAAGAACAGAATCTGATGTGCCCTTGCTCATGTCCGTTTTTCCACTGCACCAGGGCAAGGAGATAATGAGGACAGTTTAGTTAGGTTGGAAAAGATGCTGAGGAGGTGAATGGTAGGTAAATTATGTCTTTTTTATGGAGAATGTAGGAAGCACAAAGCAAGGTTTGTCACCATCAGTAGTGAATGCTTCAATCTTCCAGCTTGAGCTTAAATGCCAGCTACCATATTTCCCATGGGAGATAAAATTAAAATGTTGAGTTAATCTGAGAATATCTAAGATTCTTTTTCTAATGCCAAGAATAGTATTCCTCTCTGTACTCCACAAACATACTGAGCAGCCTAGATGCTGTAAGCCTGGGGCTTGCATCCAAGATGTGCGGTTTGAAATTGTGGCCTGGAATTTCAGTTTAGCATCCCAGTGGGGTGCTAAAGAAGGAGTCCCAAGGTCAGGTGTGAACCTGAACTTTTGAAAAGTTCAAGTGTGCTCTACTTCTGGGTTACATGCCAGAGAACATTGAGTATAATATTAATCACTGAAGATGTCCCTAATACATCCATAAGTGCTTTATGAGTGCTATCCCAAATGGCAGACCTTCTCTCAAGAGGCAACCTATTTAAGAAACCCTGCTGAAAGTTGTAGGCTGATGTATTCTCAGTGAACAGTCTAGATTTAAGTGCTGCCTGAATGCGCAGGTTTTGACCTCCCTCTTCTTTTTGCCTAGGTTCCTTTTGATGATGGGGGTTTTGTTCTGTTGTGGAGCTGGTTTTTTTATCCGAAGGCGGATGTACCCTCCTCCGTTAGTAGAAGAACCTACTTTTAACGTGTCTTACACCCGACAACCAGTCAACACTGCATCAGGTCAGAGACTGCTTATGCAAGTTTCACTGGTTTCTTTCTTTGGCCAAGGCACTAAAAAAGTGTGGGTTTTGAGCTTTTGTTTCATTGGTTTTTGGAAACTGTGTGATTTGTACAAGGGATTGCACTGCACCTCCTGCAGTAAGTGATGTCTTCAGCCTTTCCAACAGCATAATTCAGCTGCAGTGTACAGAAAGTGGTTTTGAAACACACAGGATGATAGAATTTTCAGTTCTGTTTTGGTTCCTAATACCTTTACAGGTGTGTGTCCATGCATGGAAGGAGGTTAGCGAGCTCTCCCTTTGCAGAGCAGACAAAATGATAGGTGTCCAAATTCAACAGTCACAGGAAGAAAGAGTTTTAAATACAATTGATAACATGGCAGAGGTGAAGGAAGGCCTAGCATTTTCTTCCACAATCTGGCCATCCTGCAAGTATTTTTGATTTGCCTTCAATGTTCCATGCTGCAGTCTTTCTGTGGCAAAGTGGTCTTTTTGCCCTTGTTAATCTGATTGCTGTCTCTCTGGTGAGTAATAACTGTGAGCATCAGGAGGACCTTACCTAGTGAGGGCTCCTCTGGCAAAATTGCTTTCTAAGTTTGTAATTTCTTCCCCTCTGGTAGCTAGTTCCTGATGGGAAGTCTTCTAGGCCTAAATGGTTAAAAAGATGTTACAGATACAAACTGACCTCCCTTGTTTAAATCCTGGGGGTTTTTTTAGGGGTCCCATTCTGCATCTGTTTTCCTCCTTGACTGAACAGAGAGTATTTTTCAGCTGAGGGGGAGCCAATCCAACTGGACTAATATATTTTAAACCTGAAAATAGCTTTGAGTTTATGTGAACAGGGAATGTCTTTGGCTGGATTGATAAACACCAGATTTAAATACAGAGCACAGTTTTACTCGTTCATGGTGCTTCATGGAACATAAATTGTGGGGAAATATAAAATAAGCACAAGATCTTTGATGACCTGATTATGGCACTTACTTCCAGACTGTTACCACTGTTACTTAAAATTTAAGCTCTGGGCTCTAAGCTAACCCCACCATTTATTTTATTTTTTAGTTTTAGTTTTTCTGCTATTCTAGAAATACTTAACAGTGAAAGCAATGAGAATTAGTAGTCAAGCAAGTTCATATTTTCCATTAGTTACTCTTCTAGGTTTGGCACCAGTAGCCAATTCACTGTTGAGGTGGAGCCCTCAAAATGTGGCTTATTGCCTCTCTCCCTCCTTCCCTGCAGAGACAGCAGCAGCATCTTTTGCCATTCCAGCAGCATCTGCTAGGACTGCTTTTCTGGGAGCGTGACTGGGAGAATGGAAGGGGAAGATCCCTTAGAAATTGTGTCATTATTGGAAATGCAGACTGGCACCAAAAGAAGAAAACCTTTTGCTCAGCCATGACTTTTTTCCCAGTCCATCTTTATTTAAACAGGCAGAGAGAAAGAGAAAAAAAACTAACATCTTGAGATAATCTGTGACTTCAGTTGCATTAAGTCATCTTCCACCACCCACTGTGATATCTGAGGAGGGTTACACACCAGCTTTGTTCTTATGACAGCAATCTCTGCTACTCCTTGTGTCATAGCCAAGGAATTTTGTGTTTGGCCATACATTTCCTTTCCTTGTCCCTGCAGGCTTCGATGTCATTTCCTAAATTGAATCTATGCAAAGCAATCTTGTCCCATTGTGTTAGCCAGCAGTAAATGACTACAGCTTGGGTCTTTGCTTCATGCAGGTTTACCTCTAAACTGTGTCATGCCTAGGAGGGAAATTATCCATCTGAGCTTCACTCTGGCTTATCAGCAGATCCAGAACACCACAAAATAATCTCTGATGTCCTTTTGTAAGACTTAACGTCTGAGTCAGGGCCACAGTACAGACTCCTTTGTCCGTCTGGGATCCTACACCTCTCCTCTCTGCAGACAGAAAACTTTTCCTGTCAGAGCAACTGGACAGGGCTTACTGTTTTCCCTTTCAAACAGTAGTTGCTCGGGGCAGTGGTGCCCTTTGTTTCACTAAGTGATTTCCATTGGATGCAAAACTGAAACTTTCTGGTAGCATCTGAAGAGGTGAATGCAGTCCTGCCAGCCTGTTTATTTTCTGGAAGGGAGAAAAATACTCTTGTCTTTTGCTCTGAGGAATGCTTTGAAAAACCTTGTCCGAGTACACAGAGCACAGGCCCTGAGAGAGCACAACCTGATGCCTCTGCTGTTACTGATACCTTTTCTCTCTTTTTCTTTCTTTCAGGGTCACAACAACCTGGAGTGCCGTATTACACAGATCCAGGTGGACCTGTGATGAATCCCATGGCTATGGCTTTCCACGTCCAGCCCAATTCCCCACAAGGAAACCCGGTTTACCCACCCCCACCTTCCTATTGCAACACACCACCTCCCCCCTATGAGCAGGTGGTGAAATCCTCCACGTGAGGACTCTGCCTCTCTGACCTGACTGTGTGAGAAGAAGGTGCAATTGCAAAATGACCAAGATGGAGGGCACCTGCCCTTTTGAACACTTGCTAGTTCTCCAAGTCCTCTCTCCTTCCTTTCCCCGCACCTTTCCTCATTAAAGTTACTTGCAAAGGGGTGATTTTTAAATTTTTTCTTTTTCCTTTTTTTTTTTTTTAGTAGAAGTGGATTTTTTCTTTGTCTTCAGAATGAGAGAAGTTGTCTTTGTAATGCTTTTAATGGAAACCTATATTTAAAACCTGTATGTCTTTCTCTTTATTTATTGTTCGTTTCAATCAAGGTTTTAATTGCGTTGTGGCAGGTTACTGATAGCAGTTCTTGCAACCCCATAGTGGTGTGCAGCCTCCTAAGACCCCACAGCAGAAATGCCCTCAGCTAAGGGAGATGACAGAGAAAGAGGATAAAGGGAGAAGCAGCAGGGCAATGATTTTACCAAAAATTGTCATTACCGTCTTTTGCTTTTATGAATTTCTTTTAAAATTTAATTCTGATGTATAACAGAAAGATGCTCCGACAAAAGTCACTGTGACCAGCGTACCAGTATTGGTTGACTCATAGCAGGGGCTCTGCCAAGTGCCCTAGAAAAGAGGGACTTACTACTTTAAATGATGCATCCAAAATTAAGGACTGGGACTTGAGTTTCCTGTCCATCCCCTGGGCTTTGCCTCTGTGATCAGTATCTTGGCTCTCCTTGTTTTACCAGCACTGAGATTGTATGAAACAGACAATGACCTGGATGTTGGCACAAGAGGAGGGTATTACAACCTCAGAGCTACTTGTGCCTCTTGACACAACACTTGGAAACACTGAAATACTAAGGTTTTTTCCCTAAAGTAAGTAAGAAGGGATGGGAGCATAGATACAAGTTTACTCCCTTTCACCTTGATGGGAGTTTAGTCCCTGAGAAATATTATTTTTCATTACAATCTTACTGCTGCCACAAAGAGTACCAAGTAAGGCTGTCGTCTTAGGTGACAGATCTGTAAATCTGCTCTCCTCTCTAGGTCAGAAAAATAATATTTTTGGACAGGTTCTTAATAGCATTTTCTGACCTGATGCACAGATGGTTTGGCTTTCAATATCTCTTATTTCAATATCTCATGCATTTTGTTGTGAGTACTCATGACCAACCCTCTGTGTGACCACAAACAAACATATTCAAATAAACATAGAGTCCCTTTGCCTGTTTAGGGCTCTCACACCCATCCATGTCGAGCAAAAAATTGAAGTTACTCTGAAACATGAGTTTGTACTAATGAGACCTTCTCCCTTTGTGCATATTCAGTCATACCACTGAACAGTGACAAGAAGATGCCATTGCCTCCTGCTGCTGAAGGACCTGTAAAAATAACAGCTGAGGGTTTGGAGTCCCATGTGGTTTTTTAGGTATCAGGTGAATGCTCCTGTGTGATGCCAGTCAGGGCACAGAGGTCCCACTGAGGTGGTTTGGAATAACCAGAAGTTGCACAGGGAGCCAAAGATTTATTGTGCTGTTGTTCTGTGCTACTGGCTTCTGAGAACTTGTTTCTAGGTGGCAAGCTGGATTTGCAAAACATCCCTTTTGCTGTGAATATGAGTGTCTCACAGAAAAACTTGTAAGGGACACTATTTCTGCTGATGGAGTTAGTCATCTGGAGAAGACCTAGCACTGGAGAAGTTCATTCCTGCATACGTGACTTGGGTGAAATTGTAACCAAGGCTTTCCCTTACTGTGCATCATAATAAGGAACAAAGCAAAGTCCTTCTGTGTGTGTAGTCTTAGGCTTGAGGGACACTTCAGATAACAAAAAAGTACATTTTATAGATGAACATGACATCCATCTGCACATCACAACTGTATATATTTTCTAAATTAGCTTGCACTTGAAGTGTAAAAGGTGTATATGTCACTGAGTATGGTTGTGTTTACAGAACGTAATTTTTTAAAAGCAATTATAACCTTTTTCTGTCAATAGTAATGGCAACAGACCTCATGTTAATAGATAGATGTTGTTAAGTCCTTTTATATTATGAAATGTATCTATGACAACTGGCATTGTCCTGGACACATTGAGTAGAAGCCTTTGTTCAGAGAAATTCAACTTCAGGTGAACTTCTCCTGAAGTCTGGCTTGTTTATTTCCTAGTGTTGATGGAGGACACTACCTCATACAATACAGGGAATTCTGTGCTTGCTTGGTCTTTTCTTGAAAACACAACACCTGTGTTGGCATCCATATGCTTTAATTGCAAATTGTTTACAGGCCTTTCCTCTAGTTACCAATTCCAGCAGGATTTACTTGGCAGTGGCGATGCCCTAGGAGCTGCCAGCTGCTGCAGCTTTGCTAATGTGAACTTCCCCATGGGGGGCTTGGTGCTTTACCTGCTGGTAAATTACCTGCTGGGATTCTCTGGGTGCAGCTACTGCATCCTCTCTCAAACACAAGAGAGATTTTGGTGCCCCGTTGATGAGGCAGGGTGGTGTTTTGGCTGCAAAATAAGGTTGGTTGTCATGGCTGGGAGCCCTTGGGGATGTGTAGGGCACTCCCCTGCCCTTTCCCAGAGACAATGGACCAGTGTGCAGCTGACTCCCAGCTGGCCTTTGAGATCTCCTCATCTACCTCAGGAAGATGATTTTTGCTGCTTTATGAGAAGAGGCACCATCAGGGACTCCTGGTTCACCTTGCTCTGGTGGGCCCTGTGTTTCATCACTTTGAGAAGTGATAATGTAGTAACAACTTTTTAAGGTTTGTGGGTGCTTTTCGGGGTTTTTTTTCCCTTTGGAGCCTCTGTGGCAGCTTACACTGCTGTAACAACCAACAGCTAGGACTACTTTTCCAAAGAGGTATTCAGACCATGTGAAGAAGCAAAGGAGGTATTCTTTCTTCCCTGCTTTAAAAAACACAACTCCAAAACCTCAGAAAGTTTAGCTTCATGTACATATATCCAAAACATCACTTTTTGGCACACAGGTCGGCCAAGAAACCATAACACTTTTTCAGACAGCCTATCTTCTTTTTCTGGTCTAACATTGCTAATTGAGTAGGTGAGCCAGGATGCCGTTGTAGGCCATGTGGCTGTGGGAGACCTCCCCTCTGATGATGCCCTGTCACCAGGAGCTGAGCTGCCTTACAGTTTGTACTATTTGGCAGGGAAACGACTACAGAGACACCATGCAGGGCAAAATCCAGCATGAGACAGCTTTTACAAAGCAACTGCTAGATAATAAGGCAATTAAAGATGAGAGGTGCAACTGGCAGCCACTGTTCCAAGCTGCCATGTGCTGCAAGGTGAAAGGGACAGCAGAGAAAGGCAGAGGGAACAGTGACAAGTTAAGCAGCCCTGCCTTCTTGCATAAATCTGTTATTTTAGCTTTACACTGTGAGAGAAGTCACAAGGATGGATGTTTCTTTACCTGTCTCACTCTGCTTCTCTCCTGCTGCCTAACCCTATCTTACCTAATAGCTACAAGTCACAATCCACTTGGTAGATGTCAAGGAGAAGCAAGTGGTTTAAGGTCAGGTCCCTGTGCACAAATCACACTGGCCCTGACTGTGAATCGACATGAAAAGTGAACAGTTCACTAGGAAAGGCTGCTGCTGGGCAGGGCTCAGGCAGAACAATGGTGCCTAGCTATGAGGTGACACACAGCACACATACTTCTTCCAATGCATCTCTCATGGGCTGTTTAGATGTTAGAGATCTGCTGTGCTAGAGAAGCCCCAGTGCAGTTACCCACCTACCCCTGAATTTGTACAAATTGTCTGCAGACCAGAACTGATCCCCTCTATCCAAAAAAAACGGCAGTTTCTCTCAGTGGCCAAGATGGCCATGCACAAGGGGCTTTGTGAAACAGAAATACTAACCCTTGCCTGCAGCATACTTGATGTTTCCTTCTGTTAAAGCCTACCTAGAGGAACATTTCCAACTTCCTCAAAGCAGGGAAACAGCTGTTCTTCAGCTGGACAGAGATTTCATACATGTGTTTTTAAAACCAGTTCACCCTGAGTCTGGCTTTAGCTGCAAGCTCTTCAACGGGATCTGTGTGGCCACAAAGGAAAGCAGAGATTTGCACTAAGCAATGTACACTAAAAATCACTTGGAAGCAGCAGCAGGGAAAACACCTGCAATGCTAGGAAATGGAAAGGTCACAAAAAACCAATCTGCCCTCTTTCTGATGTGTGTTTCATCCTGCAGGACTATGAGACAGGGAAGTAGCTCAGCAGTCAGATCAGTGGGACAGCTATCACCACAGTGCTGGAGGGAAGGAAGGAGAACCACAATGAAGAAAAAAATCAGACACACAAATTACCACCACATAGCTTAATCTTTACTAATAAAGCCAAAGAACAAAACATCAGCATTTTTTCCCTCTTTTTCTGCCCACAGAGCATTTCCATTTTTAACACTACTGCTTTTTGCAACAGGTAGACTATTAAACACAGACAAAGCAAACTGGGGAATATTAAGACATTTTCTACATTTGTAGTTTGATGTCATTTCTGAAGTCAATGCCTTGGTGAAATGCACTTTTTCACCTTCACACCATATCTTTCCTTAAGGGGCCACCTAGATAATCGCAATGCTGTGACGAACAGAAAGGAGGAGCCATGGGGAAAGTCACAGCAGGAAGATGAGGCAGCTGTACTGTGAAGACACTTCCCAGCTCAATACATTTCCAGTCTTACTCAATTCCAAGAAGATTCTGCAGAGAAAGATGGTGCCAGGCCCCCCCACCATGGCAGGAGGCTGGCTATGGTACAGAAGAGCAGGTAGCTGACTTGCTCATTATCTTGACAGGTACACTCCAGCATCTTGGGGATCTGCTCAGCATTCAGCTGTTCTGAGTGTGTATACATCTCTGTATTTTTAAAACTTGCAGGTTTTAATTCCCTTTAAACTCCAGCCAGCCAAACTCACCCCCCACAGGAGCCATTCCAAGCACAGTAGTCAAGGCCAATATACATATACTCACTGAATGAAAAACCTGCCAGCTGACCCCCTAAACAGTCCATACAACAGAGGCTTGGGGTTTGCCAGGGTGGCCAGTGTTTCCAGGCAGTTCCTGTAAGTGTGGTGAGCCCTTTCCTTGTTAAGACACTCAACATGCTCTGCAGTCACAGTGGAGGGGAAGGAACAAAGAGGTGGGGTGGGGGGGTGATGTGAAATAGGATCAGAGCTGGCATCTACCTCTCTTAGTATTTCTCTGAGACTTCCTGCGCAAGTTTTCCTTCCTGGTTTTTCTATGGGCAGGACCAGGATCCACAGGCTAAAGAAAGAAATAAAGAGAGTTAGCTCTTGGCATTCTTGGTGCGGAGGAATCCCTCATCGAGGTGGTCTCTGCTGGTACACTGTGCACTGCCTCTGTGACCAGCTCTTCCTGTTCCTCACTGATCCCTCACATTAATAATTCTCTCTGTTCCTCACTTTCTGCTGCTCTGCTCCTGTTTTCTTCAGTCCAGCTGCTTGCCATGCAGCATTCCCCACTGCCTTTCAGCATTTTCCTCCATCCCTGGCTGCAGAAATGCAGCTGGGTTTGTTGCTCCCACATCACCTTCTGCCTTTGCCAGAGGGGTGGAAAAGTCCCTAGTGCTGCTCCCATGTTTTAATCCTACCTGACAGACCAGCAGAGGAATTGCTACACTGTGACATTAAGCTGTGTGTGCACTGACACTGCCACTGTTGTCTGAACAACAGCATTGGCAGAACGGAATAGGGAAATTATTAACATCCCAGGGGATTTGGCAACAGACACTGAAACATGCTAAAGGAAGTCACCTGCAAGGTGACAAATCAAGACAGATTTATGCAGAAGCAACAATGCATCTCCAAGCCTAACCACAGACACTGGCACTCAGCAGATGGCCCACAGGTCTAAGATATCCTGATGCATGCCCAAAAGGTCAAACTCTGCCATCTGTCACACTCACACCTGACAGAAGATACCAATTAAAATCAGCACCTGAATGACAGAGCACAAGGAGACCTGGGGGAGGATGACCACAGAGCCTGAGCGACTGGGAGAGCACTACACTTTAGGTACTACCTGGACACATATGCCTGCTCTATGTTCTACTTTTCCCAAACCAATAGCCTGATGCTCAGGAGCACCCAGAGGCAGGTCTAGTATTTCACAACCCCACCACACTACAGGGGGAAGCAAAGCACTAGCAGCCGTTAAGACTACAGGAAAAGAGCTTTTTCTGTGTGCATTTGAAGATGAAATATACTTCAATTACAGCCACTAGCAATGGCTTCATATTGCTCAATAATCCTCTGCAGCCTCCAAAAGCAGCTGGTATTTATCACTCCTGTACCACTACATGGGAGGGGAGGGCCTGGAACAAATCACCACTTTGGTTCCAAAGTAACAACCATCCTCTGAGCTACCTGCATGAGAAGATTGCCATGGCACCTTCCTTGCTCATCTGTATATAAGAAGCTGCAGGACAGGTTTATTCCAAATTGAGGTCCAGGAAAGGAGAAGCAGTTACACTGTCCAGGCTCTGCTGTTGGTGGTAGAGGGAAGTTAGTCCAAGTGATTCCACCTGCAGTTTAAGCTTGTGGCATGCGATGGACCTTTGCAGCAGTGGGAAGAAGCATCTCCACCCTCCTATAAGCACCTAACACACTAACCAGCTGCAGGTATCAAAGGGAACCTCTCTTTCAGACTTGCAACAAACCTCCCACAACAGCAGCAAAAGACAAGTCATATCCTTTTCAACCTGCTGAGTTTCTGAAAACAGAAGTGGCCTCATGTCTCTTCATCAAAACAGGCTGATCTACACCAGCTTAGCTTGTAAGGACTGTGGAGAAAAAGGCAGAAAAAAAATTAACATAGAAACATTTTTCATCTCTTCTTAGAGCCGCCAGCACACCAGTGAAGCTGGGCACCGTCCTGCAGCAAACTCTCTGCAGGTAACCACACTTCAGAAAGCAACACTGCTCTTGTGAGTCATGCACAAAGGTACAGGACAGAGATTCACACGGAGACCAGCTTTTGGCTAACAACAAAAGACTCAGATCAACACACAACACCAATAAACGTGCAGAGCATGGCAAAGACCTGAAGAAGACAAATACAACGGAAAAGAGAAAGTTCAAAACTTGACTTCTCTGGTCCTACATCTGAAGGTGTCACTTCAACAGAACTTAAGTGTGGCTTCTCCTGTTCATGCTCCAATGACTTCACGGTCCTTTGGGGCAGGAGGGGTGAGAAAAGGGCTTTATCCATCTGTCGGTTCAGCATCAAGTTGGTTTGCTATCAGAGGCACTAAACAGTCTCATCTCTTTTGGCATCAGTTTCCTTTGAAAATGATCGTTTTAGCCATCCTGTTCCACTTTGTTTTCCCTCCTTTGAGGTCTAAGTTCAAATGCTGGAAACTGGGAAGTCTCCGGTACTGAAATGTCTGAGAGGAAGTGAATAGCTCCAGCCATGCCTAAAACATAATGAGAAGGAGATCTTTGTGCACATTAAATAAGCACAGCAGACAGCAAAGGCAACAGCACCCATGTGAACACCTCCCCCACAAGGATCTTTTTTACAGGTGAAATTAGGCCCTATGGAAAGGCAAGTTCATCTCTACTTTGCCCAGGAAAATAAATTTTATTTGAAAAGATCAAAGGCAAGAGCTAAGATGTCTCTGCTAAAATCTCTTCAACAGAGCAACCTCAATGCTATTTCAAATTAAGAAAAAGTTAATCCAAGCTTGGACTGTCCTTCATAGTTTGAGCCGCTCTTGCTTGTCATTTCACTGTTTAAAAGAAAAAGCCAAAACTTTACTGAACTTGTGAAGTACAGATTCATTTCCTCACTGTTGATGAAGAGGTCATCCAGAGCCCAAAGGGCAACACCCAACAGAACTCATAGGGTGACAAACAAGAGAGGCACAAGGAAATCATACAAACACAAGTTCAGTTTTACGATCAAGCAAAAATCCTATTTTATAAACAGCTATGCACATATAAAGAAACTTTTCTGAATTACGGTATCTGATGGAAACAAAATACTTAGGACAATTCCATAAGATGTACATGCAACTTCTGTTCAAAGCATGCAAAAAATTGGACTACTGCAAGCACAATTTTGGCTACAAAAACAAAGCCCAAGGTTAAGAGGTTTTTTTCCTAATCTCAAATACAAGAAAAAATATATTTTTCTAAAAACATTCTAGACAATTAAAAACTAAAATAAAAGCTGTATGTTAGCATTAAAGCACAAATCATCCTGCTGTTCACACTGTTTCACCTTCTCAACAAATTTCAAAGCTTTTATATACCGGATTGTATGCATGCTTTTTTCCCTCCCTACTAGAGCATGCAAAGGTGCTCTCAGGAATAAGAATACTTATGCTTTTCTCCTTTAAGCATTAAGACATTAACTTTGTATTTAGAAGGGCTGCATATAAACTCTGCTGTCTTGTGTTCCTTCACGCCCTGGATTGTAAATTTGCAACTAACCCTGCTCGGCTGCTGTAATTTCAAATATCAGCGGCAGGTGGCACACTCGGCTCGTTGTTGATGGAGCAGCCGGGGCGCTACCTTAAATCCCATTATGGATATGTAATTCCTTGCTACTGATTCTGTAACGTGGATGTAGGGAATAGAAAATAATCTACGTTAAAAAAAAATAAAAATAAATACAAAGCTCTAGGAAAGTATCTGGTAACATCTTGGAATTTACAGATAAGTCCCTAAGAACTCTGCACTTCTTTCCTGTTCAAGTGATTTGGGTTCATATTGAAACTACCTCTTCCTTGGTTGAGTATGGCAGCAGAGAAGGCCTAGTTCTGACAGCTAGCAACTGGTTTGAGACCCCCTACCCACAGCTGCTCCCCTGCCCAGTACCTCTGAAAAACCACCTGTGACAAAACTATTGCCCTATTGCCTGAACTTCGTTTGATTTAAACCAAGCTGCATCAGCACACCCAGAATTTTATTCTGACATAATACTGGCACTGTTTTACATTCAAACTGCTGAAAAGAAACCAGGAGTGGAAGTTGCAATAGTGAATGATTTTTCTTTGTCCTTTTCTACCCCCTGTCATCCTGCCTTCTTTTAGGCAGAGGTGGTGGTATGGGGGGGGGTTTAATAGTGGAGGAACCCACCAAAGACTTCCCAACTCCTATGCATATGCCAAATTTGCAAGGATGCCCCTCTTTCCTGTAGTACAAAACTGTTTGCAACATCATCACTTTACCTTCAAAGAGGGAATAAGGTCGGTCAGGAATACGACATCCATGTGCACCATACTCCAAACACCATTCAGCAAACTGGGAAACACATTAAAAAAATATTTTTATTTAAGACTGTTAAATGCAAGCTTGAGTATCTGAGTATTATTAATAGGTATAAAATGTGAATCAGTGTAAGCAGACATACAACATATAAATCACTGAGATCAATTTGTCCTCCTTCAACCATGACAAGGCCACAATCAGGTTTTAAAATATGAGTGAGCATAGAGTGAGTTTCAGTTTCATTAACAGGCTGGCCTGACATCTGCTTTTTGTAAATGAACTCTGCTACACGCCAAGAAAAAATGCTGGCAGAACAGATATACTCAGTCAAAATTTTACTAATATTGTATCAGTCTCTTATCTCTCTTGGTGCTTAATTTATCCACAAACTTAGGACTTACAGCTGTTAATTGCCTTTTGGTTTTCTTTCATTACTGTGCTCATTCAGAGTAATTTGCACATTCTGTGCAAATTTAGAGTACTAAATCTTCAGCTGTCACTAATGAGTTTTATTTATTTGCTCTCCCCAAGCCGTATGAAAAATCATTTTAAATACAGTTAGACAATTATGGTCACCAATATTTTGTTGCAGGAGATGGATTACCATTAAAAAGAGTTAACATTGTCTTTCTCATGTTTGATCAGTACTGCTGCAATAGCTACATTAGACACACATTGACTTATAAACCGCATCTGGATCAATTCAGTAACAATCAGGTACTTCTCCTTTATGGCTCCCCAGAGCAACCGGGGGGCACAAATTCCCCTGGCATTTCTGTCCTTGGATGCAAACCACTGCTTGTTCAAAATACATACCGAGATTCCTGCAAAGCAAACAACTGAGAGGTTTCTCCACTTCCCCTGCAATTTGGTCTAGCTGCTAGCAAATGCAATAGCATAACTAGAGTGCCTCAGCCATAGAGCTGGGGCTCTGTGTGGTGTAAGCATGATCCCAGAACCAGCTGTCTGTTCATTAGAAGGAAATGGATGCTATCTCCTCTTCCTCCCCTCCCCACTCCATTCTGTTTAAGTATTTAGCAGGGGACAAATTTTTCTTCTCTTGATAGAGATATGTGCATGTGTGTGAGTGTCTTCAAGAAACACAAGGAAAAACCACATACACAAACATTGTGATTCACACTGTTATTAAGAACTGATTAAACACTTTTGGGCACCCTCTGGGTATAAATCTCCAAACTGTGGTTTAATTCTCCCATGTAATCCCGTCTTAAATGTGAGGACCAGACATGTTTATGGCAGGTTTCTAAGCTACAATCAATTCTTGCAACATCCACATTCAATTGCACACTAGCCTGTATTATTACTTCCAGCCTGAGAACTGCAACAGAAATTTTAAAAATGCACCCTAGGCTACTGAAACCCAATCATCATTTGCAAGTTCATAGCTTCAGCATAACCCAGATCCAGTAAGCCACAGTATCTTTATTTAACTGAAGGGAGGGAGGGGAGAAGAAAAAGTATCTTAGGAAGACATCTGACATTATTTGTCACACAGACTGGGCATGTTTGCCATCAACAGTGGCAATCACAAGGCTGAACAGCACAGGGCTCAATGCAGTGGTTACCTGGAGCCCAGGATGCCACAGCCACTCTCTCCTCTTACAGACAGCCAGCTAGGAGCGCCTCAGCCTCCTGGGAGCCTGTCTGATAATCTGAGAGGAAAACTGTGAAGATGAAAGTGTGAAGAACAAAACTGGGATCTCCTCTATTCAAATTCTTGCGGGTCATTTGTGAAACAGTTTCATGGCTTTCATGAGGTAACCAAGGATTCCAGGCAAGACTCCTTCCCTAGACCTGATGTTTTCGGTGTGAAGAAGCACCCCTGGGAGGGGAACCATCTCATTCTCTCAGTTACATGCCTCTAGGTACCAACATAACTGCATGTCTGCTCCTCTGCTTGCTCTGGCTTGGAAAAAAAAGATTTCAGGAATGCCAGACAAGCAAATTCCTCTGCCTGTTTCAAGATTTCCCCTGCAAGGGGATGCTGGAGATGCTGACTGGCAGAGCGGCCGCAAATCCGCTGCCTAAGGTGGGCACATCCAGCGAACGGTCTTTGCCACTGTATCACAACTTCCTTCTTAAAGGGATGTAACTAAGTCTCTTTCTGGCTTTGAGACAGATACATCTGCTTTTCTCTACCTAGGCGTGGACAAAACCGAGGCTCTCTTGGGCCAGAAGTGCAGCACCAACGGGAGCTGCCAATGCTGCACAGAGCTGCAGAAGGTGTGACAGCATGGAGGATGGAGAGTTGACAGCAGTGCTGCCAGCAATGCCTGCAGGGTGCTGTGGCTCACACATCAGCAATGGGTGACTCCATGTGTAACGAAGTCACACATGTGCTGTGGGAATAATACGGTTTTATTTCACCCTATAGGATGCAGTTATGCCTACAGGTGTTCTCATAGCATGATGCTTTGGTAAATGTGAGACAAACAGCAGCTTTTTAAAGCTCTGCTGACAGAGGACAGGCCGACTGTAGAGATGAATACAACAATTTTACATATGGCCAATATTCACAAAAAAACACCTAGGAAGCAACTCATCAAATTTCATTTGCAATAGTTTGTAAAAGGCCTCAGCTCAAAAGTTGTGTACACAATATGGAACCGCATGTCAGTCAATTAAACTGGAAAAAAAATCCAACAAACCAACCCAAAGTCTTACAAGATAAGGAAACAGGCAGAAGAAACCTTTTCCTTCAGTAACTGTTAGCACAGTCAAATTCCAATTCCAGTGGAAAAATTCTGAATGTGTTTTTCTAAAATTTGTATTCATAAAAAAACTCCAAGTGAGCAATTTAATAACTGTAATTCAGAGCTCTAAAAGCCCCAAACAGGCACTAGTATGAAAACAAATAATTACAAAAGACTACAAACAGTATTGCTTGAGGAGGATAGTGGATCTCTCAGTGGAATAATTATCACCACATAACATCAGTCTGTTATTGTTCAGGCAGGCTAATTTTCAGGCTCTTATCTTCTAAATACATTTAGTCCCTCCCCTCCTACAGAACATTTGTGTGTCTCACTCTGCTTATTAAGACTGTAATTGCCCCCCACACACAGTTGAAGTCATCCAGTCAAAGTGTGAGTAGAAGTGGAGCAAATGATGGGCCCTGATATCCCACCCCATGCCCCAGCCAGCCCCAGTGCACATCAGCCCACTCCCACCCCAGTTTACCCTTGCGCAGGCACTGGGGTGTGGAAGGGAGCAGTGATTTTGCTGGGATGCTGCAGAGCTCACCTTGCAAGCTCGGTAGAGGTACTTTCTGTCCTGAGTTAGGTTATAGAGAGACAAGAAGGAATAGCCATTGCCAGCAGTACCATGGCAGATCCCATACCCTTTTCTCAACAAACCTCTCTGCCAGATGACATCGCTGCAATCCATAGCATCTTTCAAGTATTTATCCTCTTTAAAAGTCTATGGGATAAAAACAGAGAATAAACACACATCAATTGAAGTACTAATGAAAACAAAAGGAAGCTGCCCCTGAGAGATGTTTTGCTGTTTGTGTGGAGTTCTTGTAAAATTTATTTTGAATTTCAGTAATCCATTCCTCATAGATTTGTCCTTCTTCTCTTAATAAGTTGTTTCTCCCTTCCCTACATAGTAAAAGAACAAACTTTTCAGGTTTTTGTTTCTGAAATCAGGACCCCAAAGAAAACATTCAACTTGAGTTTGGAAGAGTATTTGAAGAGTATGTGGTCCTTTTTTCTTCATTTTCTGTTCCCAAACCAGAATTTGAAAAGTAAAACAGAATACTGGATATCAAATGTAGTCCTAAATTGCTGGTCTGGTCTTTGTGACTAATTCTTCCTGGTTACTCACTGTCTGCCTTCAATTCCATGTCAAAAATGCCCAAGAACACCTCTTTGCATAGCACAGGACTGTCACAAATACAAGTAGGAACCCTACACTGCCTTTATGAGTACTTGTATATTTATATAGCATATACTCAGAAGCAGTAGTCAGTTTGAGCAAAGGAACACTTCTGCAAAGTTTATTGCAACTGAAATGCACTTTAAACATAGAGGGCTCATCCAGAAAGAAGCAAACAAAAGCAAGTAATTTAGCTGATTAACAGCAGGAGGATTCCACTTTTATAAAGCCGCTTTGTTGCTAACCTTTGTCACTTGACAGATCAACAAACAAACAAACAAAACCCCAAACCAACAACAACAAACCCTACCAAAATAACCCCAACAAAACAAGCCCGATGCACTACTGTAGACTTAGTCCTTTGGAGATGGTAGCCCCTGTCAAACTATTTAATAAGATAATAGAAGCAACTAACATGCAAGATTCCTAAATTCACATGCACGATAAAGGAAGTGCCTCTCTCTGATCAGGGCTTGCCAGCTACTCAGCCATAGCATTTTGAATTAAGGCCTTGCAACAGCACTTGATTTCCAGGACAAGCACTGCTGTCTGTTATCACAAGTCCTATGCCTGGTATGAAATCATGGCCCACAAAAACACACCAACTTTTTTATTTCAGTTCTTCAAAAAGCAGAATATAAAGAATAATAGAAAAACATCATACATTTCATCACCTTAAGCACAGAAAGAGGCCAAAAAGGACACTGCTAATCAGAACTTGGTCCTATCCCTCTTACCACCTGCAAAACATTTTGTGCTGGGGAAAGCATCACACTGACAAAGGAGAGAGGGGAGAAGTGTTAAGTCAATCTCCCTACCACAGTCCAAAGAAAAAGCAACTGCTGTTACATGCAGCAATGTTGCAAGAAATTTGAAGTTCGCATTTCAGGTAGGAGCATGAGTAATTGTTCCATAAACCAACCCTGCTTTTCATCAGCCCACCCAGATGCCAACCAGGGAATCTGACAAGGAGGGCTGTCAAAAGCAAGAATCAATTTGCATAAATTTAATTAAATGGCATACTTTCAAATGTCATGCAAATCAGAAGCACACAAGAAGACAGGTAGCAAACCTAGTTAAGAATGGAGAAAGGCCAACAGCAGGCTTGTGGCAGCTCAGCAGTTTTCTTTATGCCCTGGTAGGGGCCTGCGATCTTGGCTCTGACATTAAGTTCTTAAGAGTTATATCTTAAAAAAGGAGTAATTTATGGAGAACATTCTTTGGAAAGGCACATGAACTTACACTCTTGAAAACCAACATAATTGTTAAAACTCTTGGGATGAAGATTCAAAGAATTTAGGTCAATGTTCTCACTCAGGACTCTGATGCCAAATTGTTTAAATATATGTCTCTTTTCCAAGAAAGCCTAGTAACTGCTAGTGCCCTGAGAAGCAATTTTACCCCTTATTTTCTCTTTAAAATATACCAATGTAAGTATTCTTAGATTTTTAGGTGTCTAGCTTGCGGTTCTTGTTCAAAAGCCTAGATCTAGAAAGATACTAAATTAAAGCCTTACAAACAAACAGGCCTGCATATAAGACTCTCTGTAAAGACAAAAGTATATGTACATATATATGTATATATATTAGAGCTTGGTGCTAATTACACCAAGATTGTGGGTTTGATCCCCACATGGGCCACCCACTTAAGGGCTGGACTCCATGATCCTTGTGGGTCCCCTCCAGCCCAGAATATTCTGTGAATCTGTGAAATCTATGAACACAGAATGATTCACCTTATAAGCTTGCATGAGCATGTGGATGACTCCAGGGGCACCATGGCACCAGTGAACCAGTCTGTCAGTCTCATTGCTCAGCGATGACGGGTAATTCCCAGATCGGAATTTTTTATGACGCACATAGTCAATGCTTGGCTTCACCAGCTCTGTCAGGGTCTCCTGATCCACATTTGCAATTGGCTGAAGAAAACATTAAAATAAACATCGCTAAACACATCAACAGAAGTAGTAAGAAATTGTGTATCAACACTTAATTCTACAATCTGTTTTCAAGTATCCTACATACGTGCCCTTGATCCAAATACTGTGAATCACATCCTACAGATTTAATTATTGCCTGCTTATTACACCCTTGTGAAGAACACTCTTTTCAGTCATTGCAGAGACAAAAATTGGGGCACCAAGTTGTTACCTGTCTTACTGGAGGTGACACAGAAAGACTATGGAAGAACTGAGAACAGAGTATGAAGACTCCCTGACCCCTCTTTATAAGTTAAAATAGGGAGAACACTTACAGAAGAAAGACAGTTTTGTACATATGGTACTCATAATACACGCTTCCAAACATACTGGGTTACACATTCTGTTTTAAAAATAACTATTTCCCAGCAAATGAAGGATAGTGTATATAGCTGCATACCTGGCAAGAGATTATGAAGTTTTCCATCATAAACATAGCTCCCTGAAGCTATGGGCTATAAATCTGCATTTCCAATTTCAGAAGCAATAGCTACCTCACCAAATATCTAAACATCTTTGTACTACAAACTCATCCTTCAATTGAATTCCTTCAATTGCTCTTAAGAATTTTCTTCCTAGTTTTTTTGCTTAATTTACATCCTTGTCAAATCCTTGTAACTAAAGGTTTAGAAGCCAAGTAACTGTTGTGTCTTCAGTTGATCCTGGTTGGCATTCCCTTCACTACCAGCCCATTTTCCACCATTTTAACTGCCGAGCTCTCTATTTTTACGTAATCTATGTGATTTCTGGAATTTCTGCAAGCTGTGGGAACAACCACAGGCACTGGAGCCTATAGCAGCCTAATAACTGAGCTTATTTTTTTAAATAACTTTCCTTTATTACTGATTCAATATCATACAATTCCACTGTTTCCCACCAGCTCCAGCACATTTGTATTTAACAGGGGAGCACATTCCTACAATTCAAAGTCTGACAGCCAAATGAAAGAAAACTTTCAATAGCTGTATTTTGAGTAACCTGAAGAAACCATAAACCCCTATTTCCCCTAAGACAGAAAACCTCTGCAAGACTTCTGCCTACCAGGGCCCTCAAGCAGACTCCAGTTCTACACTTTTCTGAGCGGAACAGAAATGTTCAAGCTGCTCATCAGAAGTACACCTGAATACAGAGCAGCTTGTCATGAAAAACACCCCAAAGCTAATCAGCCCTCACTCAGAACCCTTCCTATGAGGTAGGGAGGCTTCACAGGAATGTTTGTTTTGAGACTCTTAATTCCGCATGGCACTCATGCAGAAGGCGGCAAAGAGTATGGGCACCAGCAATAAATGCCTTCAGTCTTGAGCTGTGCAAGGCAAGCCCAGCCCAGCCAGGAAATCCTTAGGAGGTAAATCCAAGAAGAGCAGAGCTCTTGACAAACCTCCTTACCTTGTGCTTCCAAGAAGCTTTGAGTACAAGTGAGTTTTTTGCCCAAGCTGCTGAGGTTCCCAGCACTTACTTCAAACAGTTAAAGAGTAACCTACAGGTGTGTGTCCTGAATCTCTGGCCAAGAGCAATGATATGCAAACAGACACTTGCACTTCAGGGTTAGTAAAAGGACCTTGGAGTAGGGATTTCCTAGCTAGCACTTCAAAATTCCCCCTTTACCTCCTGGATGAGTTATTTAACATGGCTAAGCTCTTATTCTTCCAGTAGCCTGTAAATAACTCCAGCAATACATGCTTTCTCCAGTTTAAGAAGTGTTTGGACAATGCTCTGGGCACATTGTGTGATTCTTGGGGTGTTCTGTGCAGGGCCAGGAGCTGGACTTGATGATCTTGATGTGTCCTTTCCAATTCAGCATATTCTGTGATTCTATGATACAGGTGTCATACAGGAATTAGCCTCAGTAACCTTCACATCTCAGGTGTGATGTTAAACACCTTTTTTTTCTTATTAAATAACCACTCAACAAACCATCTCTTGAATTCTTTGATAAAAATACAGCAAAATTCACCCCATTTGGTGTGGGAGGGATGGGGAAAGGATGGGACTCTGATATGCCATCTACTTCTGCAGTGGATGACTCAATTTTGCATGACTCACAATATTTAACATACAGTGAAAAGATGGTAATCTAATGCTGCATAAACAATGGCTTTCTGGTAATTCTTAAAAGTAGCAATTACATGTAAAGGAAAAATAACTAGGATTTTAATATGTAGACAGAATAGCTTCTGCTCAAATCAAAAAGCACTGTGCAATTATTTCTGCTATGAGCCTTAAATAGTAAATGAAGGATAGAGCCTTTAAAGAGCCTTCTTTAGAAGACTAGATGTTTCTCTGAAACTCTAGCACTACCAGGGAAAAAAAAATGGAAGCCAGAAAGTTGAAGGAAGCAGAAGGGGGTGGATAATCTTGTTGAATAAAGCAGTAGGTAAAGATAGGAGCACAGTAAATCAGAGCAGCCTAAGGCCCCAGTGGGATGGTCACTGCAGAAAATAGGTGTAGTGAGGTTAAGACACCCAGGTAGCAGAGCAGTAGCTACTTCTATAGCAAAGTCAGTTGGTTTAACCACAGCTGCTAGTGGAAGTGGTGTAAGATAATCTGAAATGCAGCATTTTGGCTAAGCAAGGAATGGCTGAGCAGTGGCAGCCCCAAATACCAGCTCAATCACTTCTGCAGAGAACATTGGTACACAGCTGCAGACTGTAAGGATGTACAGTCCTTCCATTTGCCTGAAGAAAACTCATTCTGCATGAGCTGGGAAGGAAATTGATATTTACAAAGATGTACAGACTGGCAGTGGCACCTTCAAAAACCAGAAACAGGTGCAATGAAGTTTTGCAGCTCTATGGCAATCTTCTATAATGAATCTTAAGGCTCTTTTCCCAGGCTGTAGAAGTAAGATATGTAAGTCTGTTTGGAAAAACACCATAATCCTATTGCAAATCTTAGGGCAGGGGAAATTGATCTAAGTGTGGGAAAGGAGGTTTACAGAAGGGAGGAATCTCACCAAGGAAAACAGAAAAAGGAAAGCAGGAGTCATAAATACACTAAAGAACATCAGACTTTTGTGTGAGAAATATGGGAGCTAAGGAAGAAGAAAAACATCTAAATAATAAAAGCATACTGAAGACTAATATGTGATAAACAATAGTCTTCCAAAAGCACCAAGACAGTGGGGAAAAAAAAAATCACTAGAGAAGTGAGGAAGGGAGGCATTAGCAGTGCAATCATTTAAAAATAGCAAAAAATTGAAGAGTGATGGATAGTAAGTGAATTTTTAGCTGTTCTAACTGCAGGCACCAGAAGTAAGTATGAAGATAAGAGAAAGAACTTCACTGTCTTCATTGAGGACAAGAAACTGGACCCTGAAAAGCTGGTGCTCTGAACCACAATTCAAGAGTTAATTCATTCTAATGTGATAATATCCTAGTTATAGTTTTTCATTCTTATGTGATAATATCGCAGTTACAGTTTTCTGTTATCAAAGCCTTATGCAGCACCTCTGCACAGTCTGTGCTTCAGTCTAACTCCAAGTTGTGAGACCCTGATCCAGCACAACACTGCACATGCATGAAAACTGAAGATAAGATCCTCTGATGCAAAACAAAAAAATCACTGCTACTTCACCCCAGCCAGCAGAAGATGCTCTTACCTGCATGAGCATGTAATAGATCCCAGCCACTCCATGGGCTGCTCCAACATACTGCTTCCTGTGCCACTGGTACAACAGAGGACAACGGTCTGTTTTCCGCTCCTCCTTTGAAAAGTTTTTCCCCGACTCAATAATAGCATCTATTACCTAAGAAAAAGAACACACCCTGATCACCTGTGTTGCTTACTTTGATTCAGTGGGTTTTCTTCTGCATGACTAAATCCACAAGAAACAATAAGCCACAATACAGTGATAGGAAACAATATTCAATTCATTTGGATTTGAGTGTTAAGGGAGAAAAGGTATTTTGCTTAATGATGAAATCACTTCTATTTTAAGAGTAGAAATTTAATCTATCAATATTTCTAATTACTTCTTTCCATCCCTGGCTCCTCTGGTTCTGGTATCTGCAGAACAGTCACGCATGCTCTCCACACTGAATTCCCTTTCTTTTGACTTAAGATACTTCCACACTTCCATCTTAAGGTTTTGGGGGTTTTTTGTAACAATGTCTCAAGTGGCCAAAACTAGTTACATATTGACCTATTTCTGGGCTGGACACAGATCCACCCACACTGGTCTGACCCAGCCCCAGCTGGGCAGCAGGGAAAGTGGGGAAGAGATTGGATGGACAGATGAGATTGGGTTCCCAGCTCTAGGTCCCTCTTCTCTCCAGCATCCCTGTCTTAAATTGCATGAAATATGAATGAGAGTGATCCCAGTTCAACCTCACTGATACTGTGATGCTGGAGAGAGAAAAATGTCTTACCTCTTTGATAACAGACTGTGGGACAGTGTCTGGACCGATTTCAGTATTCAGGTACAGCAAGGCATACAGGTAACCTGCTCTGCCATAGAGCAGCTCATCTGGAAGTTCAGAATCCGTGCTGATGACAGTCCTTTGGAGTTGCAACAACCTGCATCAGACAAGGATGGTGGGGAGAGAGAGTATCTTCTGTGGAAGATGGCTTGTACAATGCACACTGGATTGTGCATTGTACAAACCATTGATCCAACCAGAAGCAGAACCAATGGTGAAGCCCCACCACTCCCCTTCAATCAGCCCAGTCCAGCTGGCTGCCAGGTTTACAGGCAGGAGCTCTGCACGCCTGCCATCTCGGAGATGGGAAACTCTGAGCTGGAGCCAGGTCAGTATCAGCGCAACTGTCAGGATTTTGTGCAGACAGAAACAGATGCAGGGTAGGAGATGAAGAAGCCCAGAGAGCTACTTCAGCAAAGACAGAAACCTCCTGGAGCCTCTGGGAATTTCACCAAAGTGAGAAACACTAAATTGTACATGTTTAGGAAAGGGAAAAAAAACAAACACACAAAAAACCCCAGTATTGCCATTCGTCATTCCCTCTCCTAAGAAAACACATTGTCTCAAACATTTATCACCTCAGTTTTGAAAAGGACACTGCTATAATGCACAAGTGTTTTTCTTGCCTTTAGCAATGAAAAAACAAGAAACAAGAAATGCTGGCCATCAAAACTCTCACTTTCTCCACAATGACTCTCTGCTAATACTCTACCAGACTATATTAGCAAGGAGGTGGGGATCAGAGATCTGTTTTCTGGCTACTCCCTCCCTGTCTCTTCTTATCTTTTATGATTAAATTGATAATTAGATGAAACCATGGTGATGATCACATTTTACATTGGGGGAGGGGCAACAACAATCTGGATTAAGGCCAAATTCAATTCCCAGATTCCCCCAGCTGTTATTTCCCAGAAGAAATGTTATCATTAATATCATGCCATAGCAAAACCACTGACCTCAATCATGTGTTTATGCTGTCCCTGCTTAATACTAGGGAAAAGCTACTCAGAAAAAACAGTTTTATATCTCCTTTCTCAGAACTATGCTTTGGGTTTAGAATTAAATTATTTTCTTCTAAATTGTCCACTATTAATTTTTATTGTTGAACTCATACAACTGGACAAGGCAAAAAGTAAAATCACAGATTTTATTTTGACATCTCTAATGTACCACTCAGCTGGTGTCAGGTATATATTTGTAAACAAAAACATTATAAAATAAACCATCAAACTAAACTCCTTTCCACTACTCTTCATAGAAATTACTTTCCAAGGAGGGACAACACTAGAAGATTTACTGCTAATCTCATTTTGCTATACTCATCGTTCTTGCCTTACAGCAACACAGCTTTCTGAGCTGCATTCAAAGTAACATGCCCAAGTTTACTGCCAGCTGTAAAAGAAAAAAACCCCAAACCTAACATTCTCTTCAAAACTGAAATATTCATTCAGGAACAGCATCAGAGATTAATCACACTAGGATTCTAGTCTAGAAAGAGACCAATTACATTTCCAAATGTAAACCAGAATGGAGATGAGGACATAAGCCTCATTGCAAATTCTGAGGTATGCTGCTGGACGGCTAGCAGGTA
This sequence comes from Pseudopodoces humilis, assembly GCF_049639895.1. Taxonomy (NCBI): domain Eukaryota; kingdom Metazoa; phylum Chordata; class Aves; order Passeriformes; family Paridae; genus Pseudopodoces; species Pseudopodoces humilis. The sequence goes on from NC_142200.1 coordinate 100,495,085, forward strand.
GACTGTGGTGCTGAATGCAAACCCCACAGGGTTCCAGGGCTTCCAGCCCTTGCTGGCATAGCAAACTGTACCAGCAAAGGCACAGTCAGCTCTCTAATGAAGCCCATCTAAATGGGATTTCTTGAGACATTTGTTCCATTTAGATTACTTTAAAAATTACTAGATTTTTTTCAGGTCACCCATCATATGCCTTTGACCTAATTAAATCCCTTGCCTTTACAAATTTACTCCTGCAAATACTTCCTTTTTGTTACATTAAATTTTTGTTACATATCAATCCCATACACCGTGTTTCTGTCTGGCTGCTTCCAGATCCTGCAGCACACATGTTTTGTAATGAATCTGCAATTAAGACTCACTCTTTACAGAAAGTATCACATGCTGCACAAGCACTACATATTGCCAATGACAAGCTTGTGGCTTTTGTTAAATGTCACTTCAAATGTGACAAAATCAGAACGTATGTGCACTACAGATATGCCCAGGACATCCTGTCCTAACAGCGATAGAGGACTCAAGATAACGCACTAAAAATGAATCAAGTGCGAGCCAGCTTTAATAAAGATAAAGCCTATTTTGTATTCTTGTACTGAAAACTTATAATGGGAAAAAGTGTCCATTCTTTAATCCTGTCCTCTAAAATTTTACTTGCAAAAGTTACTGAACCAATGCTCTCTGCAAATGAAGGGCATGACATTTCCCACCATCAGCCACTTACTTGGCAACACATTCTTTAGATTCACTGTCATTTTTCAGTTTGTGGTAAACCACTGCACCCACTGCTAATGGCCCAGCATCACCACAGAGGAAAGTAACTCTTCTGCCATTCAGATTGCGAAGGATTCTCTTCACATAATCAAGAGATCGCTGCAAATGGCTCTGGTTTTTTGTGACACGGTACAGTTGCAGATATAAGAGGGCAATACCTGAAATAAACACAAGAAAAAGAGAGAGTTTCACTTACATTTCTTTCTAAGTGTATCATATTCCCCTCTTTGGTGCCTCTGAACCAGTAACTCAAATGTGAGCAGGTATTTTGGCAATAAACACATATCAGTCAAGGGTCCTAGCTTATGCAGTGTGAAGTCACTGGGCCACTATTTGGATGACATTTCTATTGGATTGTGGCAAAAATAAAAATTATCAGACTAAAGCCAATAGTAGAATCTCAATTTACAAAAAAAAAAAATGAAGAAAGCTCATGACACAGGCCTCAACACTCAGCAAACTGTACTGGGTTTGCATAACCAAGCTTTGGTAGCAAGGGGCTACAGGGGTGGCTTCTGTAAGAAGCTGCTGGAAGGTTCCTGTGTGTCTGGCAGAGCCAATCCCTGGTGGCTCTAAAGGCTGATATGCCACTGGTCAAGGCTGAGTCAATCAGAAATAGTTGTAATACCTCTGTGATAACAGATTTAGGAAGAAGAGTTAAAAAAGTTATTGTGCAGTTGTAATTGCAGCCAGAGAAGAGCAGAGTGAGAACATGTGAGAGGAACAATGCTGCAGACACCAAGGTTAATGAAGAAGGAGAGGGAGGAGGAGCTTCAGGCACTGGAGCTGAGATTCCTCTGCAGCCCACGGAGGACCATGGAGCCCACAGAGAAGACTCATGAAGCACACCTAAGAGGAGGCTGTGACCTGTTGGAAGGAGGCTATAATCCCTGAGGAGAGAGTACCCAGCACCCTATGCTGGAGCAGCTTGTGATTGAAGGATTGCACCCCATGGAGGAGTGACCCATGCTGCAGCAGTTTGCAGACAGCTGTTGCTTGTGAGATGGACTCACACTGGAGAAGTTCACGGAGAACTGTCTCCTGTAGGAGGGACCCTGTAGGGGAGCAGGGGAATGATTCTTCCCCCTGAGCAGCAGATGAAACCATGGATGATGAACTGACCATAACAAGCATTCTCTGTTTCCCTGTGCTGCTGGGGGAGGATGCAGAGCTGGGAAAAAGGGAGAGGTGGGAGGAAGGTGTTTTGAAGGTCTTATTTTACTTCTCATTATCCTGCTCTGATTTTGTTAGCAATAAATGCAGTTAATATATTTAATCCTAGCCTGCTTTGGCCATGATGGTATTCAGTGAGTAATCTCTCCTGATCCTTATCTCAACACATGAAGCCTTTGTTGTATTTTCCTCTTTCCTGTGAGAGACAGGCTTTGCAGGTGCTCTGCATTCAGCCAGCATCAACCCACTACACAAAGAAATCACTGAAGATTCAAAAATTTGAGCTAACAAGCACACATGTGACTGAGTACACTAACTATACAATACTCATCTATTATATGCAAGAAGTGACTTCCTATTTGATTTGTAAAAGAATCTTTTGATGAGTTTTGGGATTCAAGTTGCTAAGTTTTTCACAGCCCCTAAAAGTATTTCACAAGATTACAAGTTTGTACAAGTAAAGCTGGTTTGTAAAAGCCAGAAGTCAAACCAGGGCTTGAAGAATGCCAGGAGGTACTATCAAGCTTCACTCCACTAAACTCATTACATAGGTTTCCATTAAAATAAACCAAAACCTTAGAAATAACAACAAAGTAGGGTGAAGGAAGTGAAACAAATCCATCTAAGTGGATGGCTATTGGCCAACTGCAAGCATACACATTCAGAAGTAAATCACGTATCTCCAGACCACACTGTAACTCAAACCCATTTCTGAATGGAGGGAGCATTCTCCTGAGCCTCATCCAAAGCCAAGTACACACAAGGCCCACTTAGCTCACAGAGAGGCTACCTCAGTAGTACAAGAACAGCAGCACCACAAGAGAGGTACATTCTCAATCTTTCCCTGGGCAGGCTCTGAGCTAGCCTTTCTAGGTAAATCTAACCAGAAGGCTGCAAAGCTTGGGTAGCCCAGTTCAATATCTGGGAACCTGTGAGCTGTTTACAGGGATTTGTGGAACCCTTTTTTATGCTGCAACAAATGCGTAAATATCTTGGCTTGATCAAAGGATGATTAGAAATGTAGCCACGAAGTCCAGTTCATCTAATCCTTCCTAGTGTTTCTCAGTGCAACACCCTTAAAATGGCTCCTCCAAGAGGTCTGGCATGTAAAATAGTACTTGTGTAAGTAAGATGGACTCTGACATGTGTCGTATGATTGCCACATGCCAACAGTAGATCTTCCAAGATTTTAAAGATGTCTCACAAAATGCAAGCCAGTGCTCACGACTGCACTGCCAACAGGATTTGTCTAGACTTGGTACATAAAAAGCAGGGCAGTTGTTTACAGCACTACTTTTGCCTTCTGATTTGAACACTAGCAAAATGCAGCAAAAAGCAAGGAAAAGTATCTGCATTAAGTATTTTAAAAGCCTGATCATTTAAATACTTTTATTCAGAACCATATCCACAGGAGCCTTGAAAGAAGTTAACAGCTTGGAATAGATGTAGATGGCAATCCTTCTACAGGATGGAAAAATCCCACACTCATTAGACAACGTCACTTGTTCATCTATATTCCTGTTTCAGCTAATGACGGCTGTGTTACTTTTACCTTATGACTCATTTTCAGCATGCTCTGGTTTATCAGCCATAATTTCAGTTGTCAGTCACTGTGTCAGAACACAGCTCCCTGGGAGCCATTCTGTATTGTCAGCACGAGAAAGCCCACCACTGGAGATCTGCACGCACCCAGCAGCCAGTCACTTTCAGACCCTGAAACATGTCTATCTTTTAAGCCTGAGCTGTCTAAAAGTTCCCCACCCATCCACCCACAGGACCATCTGTACCGAAACATCAAGAAGAAAGCAAAGAAATTTTACCCTTTAATTGCCAGATTTTAGCCTAAGGATGGATGAAGGCTGGAGAGCTTTTCCATGCTACTCCTCCCCCAAGACATAGAGATAAAAGAGTACATCTCCTCAGGGCACATTTTAAACATGTGGTGCTAAAAGTTTAAGTATGCCTGAAGCTTGAGCTAGGAACAGAATTCTATCCAGCAGGCCTACATGCACATGTCCTGGCAACTTGAAGCATAGTGACCACATCAGACATGAAAACTGTAGGCTCTGCCTAAAGGATCAGTGTCCTGGTTTCAGCCATGATATAGTTAATTTTCTTCTCTGTAGCTACAGTGCTGTGGTTTGAATTTAGTGTGAGAATAACACTGAGAGCACATTGATGTTTTAGTTGTTGCTGAGCAGTGCTTACCCTAAGACAAGGACTTTTCAGTTTCCCATGTTCTGCCAGGGAGCAGGTGCACAAGATGCTGGGAGGGACCATGGCCAGGACAACTGACAGGAACTGGCCAAAGGGATATCCCCTACCACAGGACATCATGCTGGGTACATAAACTGGGAGGAGCTGGCTGGAAGCCACCAATCACTGTTCAGGCATGGGCTGGACTTTGGTGAGCAGGTGGTGAGAAAAGCCATTCTGCATCACACACTTCTCTTGTATTTTATCCCTCTCCCCTTTCCATTACAATTGTAATTATTATTGTTGGTTCCATTACTATTATTATTATTTTATTTTACTTTATTGCAATTATTAAACTGTTCTTATCTCAGCCCATGGGTTTTATCTTTTTTTTTTTCAAATCCCCTGTCTATGCAACTATGACAGAGGGGATGAAGGAAGGGCAAGGTATGAGTGCTCAGCTGTGTGATATTTAGTTGCCAGGTAGAGTTAAATTACACTAATTAGAAGGTCTCATTTACATCTGGACAGCATCAGTGATGCAATGCTAAATCAAAAATGGTCCTTAGCAATAACCATCACCTGCACATGCCTAATTTTCTTCATGATCTTCATAGTCTTGCAACCACACCTCTACACATCTCCTCCTCATACAATCATTTTAACATTTTTGTACAGACAAAGAACAGCCAAACTATACAAATTCCAGATCTGAAGGCTCCAAGCTTCTGGCCACAGAACATATTCCCCCCATCTACTCTGTGATTAGAAGATTCTGCTATCATTAGAGAACTGCTAACTAGTAGCCCATTGAATAGAAAAAGGTGAAAAATAACTCATTTTTAAAAGCAAACTTAAAGAAGCAAGAGGTAAGATAAAAGAGCAGCCTTAGGAAATCTACTCTTTTTGCAAAACAATGATCTCCATATAGAAAAGCCAATTATCATTCTGTATCTTTGTCTGCTGAAGTCAATGCAAGTTACAGACAGTAGTGATCAAGACTCCAGGGTTAAAAGAAAAAACAACTCACAAAAATGTAACAGAGTATTTCTGCCACTCCTATGAGAATATCAGAATCTCCTGTGAATAAATCCAATTACATCATTTAACAAATACAATTCATTCAAATTCTAGCTTTCTCACCAGTCCAGCCAGTATAGGCAGAGCAGTCATGTGGATCTGCCGTCTTCAGCCCTTCCTCCATTTGTTGCAGAAGGTCTTTGATTTTTGCCTGGATCCGTTTTAAGAACCGAGCATTGACCTGAAAGCAGGAGACAGGGAATGAACCAGAAAAGAAACAAATTAAAGAATCCAAAGTGCCTGCTCCACTTCCTTGTTTGGGAAGAAAACCAAACCAAACCCAAACAAAAAATAATTAGGAAATAAATAACACACACAGCAATCAGCAGTATCAAAGTGGTTCATCTTAAGTGTGTCTCATGTAAATGTATTCTGACTACATTTTAGGGTAAGTTACAAGTATCTATATTAGACAAAAATTACCTGTGCATTCTTTGAAGTCACACAAAGAGCAGCTATAGACACTGTGACAGTATGTAATTCTAATCAGGGTCCTAGTACCAAGACCATGTTACGGACAAGCAGCACAAGCCCTGTGTTATAGATGCTTCCTCTCATCACAAGGTCCCTGCACAGCCTTTGTAGCACTACAGGGCAGGAAACAGCCCAAGGAAGACAAATGTTCATACTCAAGACAATCAAGTCCAAGAAGATGAGTATCTCCAGCTCAACATCTTCAGCTAAAGCATCAAGGCAGAGAAACAAGTCTTCGATTTTACACACTGCTTGCTTATACTTTTGACAAAAAATATTTATATAGATGAAATGCATTAAATATAATGGGGATACTTTACTCTTGCCAACATTTCTCTCTCATTATGCACACTTTTAGGGAAGATATGTTACTGATTACTCCTTAAAGCCTAAGGAACATGGAAATTAGCACAGTAGTAAGGTAAGTTCTTGCCTGACTGCAGCACATCCCGAAAGTGTGGGTTTGGATAAATTACAGGTCCTAGATGCAACTGATTACTCAAGATACAGTCTTCAGAGTACAAAATTCAGAGTGGAATTTCAAATAAACATCAATGATTTCAAACATCCATCCAACAGATTCAGAAATCAGAAAGATTAGAAGAATTGCACAAGGCTTCTGACACACCAGAAATCTCCAGGATCAACAGTTCAAATCCATTTAAGGATATAAATGGTAGGATAGGAAGGGAAAAGGAAAACTGTGCCATTACATCTCACATTGAACAGGGTATCATTCTAGGAACAAGCTAGAGACACCTTAACCTTCTCCAGTATCTCTAGAAATAGCAACCAAATACAGTAGGCATCTGAAGCCTATTAATCTTCAGCCTTAATATGGTACTAAGCACCTTTCTGTTAGGGAACTGTATTGTGCATCCACATCCCGACTACCACCCCACCACCATCCCTTTTTTGACTAGTTCAGTGAGGTCTCAACACAAAGGAAAACCTTCCCCAAGGGCAGGGCCTCTCTTCTTCAAAAGACAGCTATGCCAATGCTAAGGCATATGGTGAAACAGCATGAGGATATTCACGTGGATGCATCCAGGCATAGAGCTCAGCTTATCTGACAAGAGTGAACTAAGGCTTCAGACTCCCCATTTATTTACCTACTGCATATCACAAGCATGCTGGTTATCTTTTTGTTCAGACAATACACCTGCTGTTACCAAATCAGGATATTTTATATCAAACCTCAGATTAAATTACTTAGTGGTAGGAGGGGAATACTAGGACATCAGGATGCCTGGGTTCTGCATTGAAAGCTCAGTCCCATACAAATAATTTAGCTCAGGTTGGTAATCCTTCTGTCTAGAACACGAATTGTAACTTACTTGTCTTGGTTCGGTGCTTGAAAAATCACAGATTAAAGGATATTTTAATGAATATTTTTATAATTATCTGTAAGCCCAAACAAAGCTACTCCCAAGCTTATGTCAGTGTGAATAGGTCGTAAGCGGCAAGGAAGTTTTCTCCAGCTATTTACTCCTCTACCACTGCCTCTCTTTTTTTTCTGGTTGCTCTGAAGCTTTCACAACCTAGTACTGTCACTGATCATTTTATAAGATTCCCCTATAAGCTTCTAACAGATGCTTACATGCACTAGAATAAATTAATAACATGAAGAAATTAATGTTGAAAGCTGGCTTTAGAAGATCTAAAAACTTCCTTCAAGGAATCTTAGGGCAGCATTACAACTGAGCCTAACACACACACTTGTGTGGAGCATAGACTGATTTTCATCAGAAGCACATTCATCTCACGAGGATGTTTCCAGCTGGCATTCAGCCTTTTCTGCAGGTGACTTGTTATTTCTGTAAGGACAAACAAAAACCAGGAAGCCTGATCTCTGATATCCAGTAGTATATTTACTTCTGGTTCACAAAAGATTGGGTGATAGCAGGAGCTGAAGAGTAACTAGAAAAGGCTCTCTACAGGAGTTCAACTGCTGTATTACTCCTCTGCTGCTGCAGAAAGAACAACCACTATCATCCCAAACATTGCTGAAGTTTTATATTGTCAAAACACAAAAAAAGAGAGCTCATTCCTCATTACACCAAATAGAGCCTTGTGCTATATTGGTTATGGTAACTAAAAAGGCTCATTATCAGCACAAAAATAATGCAGAAAAAATTAAATATCTTGGTTTGGAAATTAATGGTTTTGTTATTTATTTGAACCATATCACTTTTTCCATTGCAGTGAGACAGCAGGCAAAGCTACATCCCAAAACAAAGTCTTCCAAAGCCAACAAAAATGTAAAGAACGTAAGTACTTATGTAACATCACTCACCTTTGGCACTAATCACAAGTCTAAATTATGTTGTCCTTGTTAGCAATATGTTTCCACTATCTACTTTCTTTCATTTGTGGGGTTTCTAAAGAGAATTTAACTCATCTTCTGTAAATTCAGCACTAGAACTACACACCCACATTACAGCACAGTGCTAATAGCAGCAAGTCCATGGGTTTGATCCCCAAATGTTCTATTCACTTAAGAGTTGGACTCAACGGTTGCTATAGGTCCACTCCAACACGGAATATTCTGTGATTCTGTTATTATAAAAAATACATCATGATGCAAATAAAAGTCTCCTAAAAACTCCAAACACTTCACTTGTAGTCAACATTACAATAACATACCGATTCTTACTGACCATTGCAGATATATCCAGTTTTACAGCCATGGCGCTTAAACAAACCAGAATCAAGAGCAGATGAGGCAAAAAGCAGCTGCTACATATGTATTGTATATCATGATTTCTGCTAGGTAGGAGAAGTCTGTAACTTTAAAGTCTTGCATGCGCATTTGAACCAAATATCACAGTGCTGATCTAAGTCTAACAATGCAACCCTGAGGCCTCATGGCACTCCTTTTGTCATTAAAAGTAACACTCTTGTTTGACAGACATTAGATGAGTAATCTCATTCGTATCTGTCAAAGACATTCAGATAGCCATGTGTTGTTTAAAAACACCTCTTGGCATTTACTTGCTCATGACATCTATGCTAAGAACTTGTGCAGAGTCACAGCAGGGCAATGGAGACCTGAGTTCACAGCTTCCTCACAAGTTGCCAATGTACCAATCTTTCTTGCCACCACCAGCTCCCAAAACAACCGTCTTACTTTTAACCCTATTTTAATTCATCAGTTTTTGGGGGACTGATGCTATGTGCAAAACCAGACTGCAGAAGTAAGCAACTGATTCTGCAGAAGCAGAAAGGAGATGACATAAACACACTTGTGCAACCTACCAATACAATTTTATTTCACCTCACTTTGTTGCTGGTGATGTGTAGAACAGGACGCATAACATGGTACTGTGTTGTCTTTCAGCCAAAGTACATTTCAAAGAGAAGAAAGTACAGCTCAGATTAGTACTGCAGCAAGAACTCACTCAAAAACCATAGAAGATCGCAGAAAGGACACGACAGATATTGGCAAGGAAGAATGCAGTAGGGGAAAACTCACAGCTCAGCTGAAGAATCCTGGCTGTACTGAAGTCATTGGGAACGTTGCCGCTGACTGTAAGGGAGACAGGTTTCACACCCATGCATTAGAGCATGGATCTATTGAAGCAGGATGAGCTCTCATGCTCACCTCCACAAGTTCCTGCAAAAGCAGACCAGAAGGGATGGCAGTAGGAACCCATATGCAGAACCTAGCAAGGTCTGCTAGGAGCTGACCAGCCTTTTCGTACAGAAGAACAAGTTCTACTTTATTTTTACTTAAGTCAAAAGACTCTTACAGCTCCAAGAGCAGCGCTTTCTTCTCTGAAAGTACCAGGTACTGTTGAAGCTCATCACCCAGCCTCTGAAACACTGAAACAGTTCTCTGATACTTCTCAGACAGGTCCTCCAGAAACAACTGTCAGTTCTGCAAAACCACATGCCTAATGAACGCTTTGAAACATTGCTGCCTGTAGAACACGTTGTGCTGTTTTTCAGTCATCTGTCACTTAGTGCCATACATGTGATAATGGGGGAAAAAAGTAAAAAAAAATAAAGTAAAAAAAAAAGTAAAAAGAAAAAAAGAGGGGAAGGGGAGGAAGAGATAGAAAAATCAATAGCTGTAGGCAAATTCTTACACTGCTACAAATGCCAGCTTAGCAATAGGCTTTAAACACAGTCATCACCCTGTCTCAGAGGATATAAGGACACGAAAAACATCATTAAAAGGCAAACATTCAAGTAATAGAAAGAACTACTTAAAGCATGTGAGAAATAAGAAGACTGTGTCTCTAATGCATCTGTGTGTGAAAAAAGTTATATGTCTCATTGTATATAAGACAGCAAAAACCCAAAGCTTAAATATCCAGATCATTACAAAGAATCATCAAAAAGCTCCAGATTATTGGCAACAAAAATAAACATGATTAACAGATATCCTGTGTTTTGATAAATGGAGACTGATAAAGCAAAAGAGCAATACTGAAAATTGCTGGTCCTCCAGGTAGCCTAACACCAGCATGCTACTTCTTGAAAGCTGAGTAAATAGAAGTCTGCTGTAAGTATGATTTAATGTCACTCACTACACAGAAGTCTCTGGGCCAGCTGTGACATTTTTAGGTGGTCCTCAAGTTGCAAAAAAAGCTAAAACTTCTACCAATTCTGTCTAAATTACCTCAATGCACAGAGAGCAGATATATCCCACATATTGAGCTTGACAGCAGATCAGTGCAGCTAGACCCAAATAAAATTTATTTTCACCAGGAAGCATGTATGTGCTATTGCACTTGCCCACACAACTAGATGGAGTAACAACTCGTTAACATGCAGGTTTGCAAGATAAAACTGGAAGCTGATGAAGAGTGGATGGATGTGAGACTATTTAATCAGAATTTGGGGGTTTCATTTTACAAAGTATTTTCATTCAGAACTGGTTGACTAAAACCAAACAGGCTTAACTCTATGGTCACCTCCTGAATGGCAGGAGAAGCTTTCACTACAAAAGCATCAGAAAACCCCTAAGTGGTGTTCAGTGCTGATCTGTGCTGTAGGAAAGAAGCAACAGTTCTTCCTTTCGGGCTGTGTACAACTGCCAGGAGTTAGTGAGGGACAATGAAGTATAAAAAACTGGTTTTCAGGCTCAGTTTTGACCAAGACTCTCAAAAAGCAAAGCAAACTTTCCTTCTGAAGAATCACAGAGAATACTGCAAACCTGCCGCACTATATTAGGAACAGTGAAGCATGACGCAGACTCTCTAGCTGGGTTGTACAAGAGAGCAAGTTTTATTATTACAGATCTTTCACAGAAGGGTCTGAGAGGTGAAACTCTCATTGGTCATTAACACAGCACCATCACTGGACAATTGGAACACCACCCCTTGACTGTTTCTTGTAAGTAAACAACAAGGATGCAAACAACACCTGCAAAGGTTGTTTTCCTTTCCAAGGACTGTGTGGATTCCTCCTTATGATTTCCCAGGCCACGCTCCTCAGGTCAGTCTAAGAAAGTTATGTGACTTGGTTTCACACAGGCTCAAGCTAGTGCCTGAAGCTTAAAAATCTCTTATTTGACCATTGTCAGTTCCCACACAAACCTTTTTTGTTTCAGAGTCCCCTATGAAAATAGCATATGCCCAAGTTGGGATGCCAAGAAATTATCAAAAAAGTAACAAGCTCAAGAAATGCAGCTACATCATCCCACATCTCTGGAAAAAAGTGGGAAGAATTATTTACTGGCTTTGGAGACTGAATTTTGCCTCCAGTGCAATAAGTTGTATAAATCCCACTAGCATAAGTTGCTGCTGAGTCAGTCCCAGAACACAGAGAACTTGCTGCCAGTGAGACCAGTAAAATGCCCTGAAAATTTTTAAAAAACAAAACTAAACAAAAAAAAAAAAATCCAAAACCAAACTAAACCACCCACAAAACCAAAAAACAAAGGGAAAAGACAAGTGAGGCCATGACAAAAACCCATAAAACATATATACATACATACACATATATATGTATAAACATATATACACACACATATATTTTACAGAGAAGGAAGATTGAAAGCCACATAGAGGAATTACCAGAGTAACAGAAGACTGAGAAAGCATTAGGAAACACTACTAAATCACCCAAATTATAAATCTAAGTAAATATTCTATATCACCATTAATACATATTTGCCAATGAGCACCATTATCTTTGAAACAGGTTCCCTGTAAGGAGTCCCCTGCAAAGCCTAATAAGGTACCGCATATTTTCAGAACATAGCACTTTTTTCTAATATTCTCAGAGCACTGTAAGTCAGAAAAAAACTTATAAAGAAAGAATTTGCCTAAAAAAGAAGTTTGGGCATTCTAGTGACCAATCCATGAAGGCTGAATCTAATTTTGCTTCTGTCTTGTGACTCCACAACAAATCCAAATAATCTTAAAGTAAAGGCTGGGATCATGTTAATTTCTCAATGACAAGGATGCTTCTCTTTTTGGCACAACCATAAAATCCACATCATTGTCTAGGCTTCCACGTTCCCCTGGCTGAGCAAATAATATCAGGCTGACTTTTTTTCCCATGTCACTGGCCTGTAGTCAGTGCGAAGGAGAATCCCAAATCACACCTGACTATTATAAATGTAGGCACCAGGCTGTGGTGGCTCCAAGGACAGTGGGCAGTAGGTCCTCGAACAAGCCATCACCACCCCTCAGCAGCAAGCTCTCCTCACCCTTTTCCTTCCCTGGAAATCCTTTAGAGCTTTCCCACTCTCTTCTACCATACTAGGGAACTAAGAACTAGGGAGTGTTCTTTGTTATGAGTCTATTCATTTCTCTGCCTCCCCTGATCATGTACATTTCCATTTTGAAGATTTTTGGACCAGCCACTTTGAGATAGTATCTTTAGGTAACCTTTTAGGCTAAAGTATCTCTGTGGGGCTCACATGAAAAGGAAAAAGGCTACAGGATATACATTTAATTGAAAGATTTATCACTTATTAAACAAAGGTTTACATTTAAAATTATGTTTCTTGTTAATCTAGAATTAATGCTGTCTGGTGAATTATTACCTTGGCTTTCTCAGAAAAGTTACAGAAGCAATTTAAGTTCTTTAAGATACTTTAATGGTGAAGAAATCTAGTCATGGAAACAGTGAATTTCAACTGCATGAGCAGAGCCCACACAGATAGCTGCAGTGTTTACTGTGACTATTTATAAGAAAGCTAATCAGGAACCTCAAATTCTGTTTCTCCTACTCCCATGCCTTTAAGATTTCTGAACAATATTTTACCCACACACATTTCCATATGCAGAATTTTATCCCGATTGTCTCACGTTTCAGACAATGCCTTGAAGAGCTTCTTGTCCTTTTATCAACCAGGTGAATTTTAGATGCCAGCCATGACAGACTAAGAAATCAAATGGATTAATAATGCATTGCCTTCCATGACAACAGCAGAGCCCCGCACACCTCAGGCTGTCATTTATGTGTGTCACTCAACACTCCTTGCTCCACTCAGCAGCAGATGGGAGGAAGGAATTATGCAGTGCACTGAGGCCTCCTGAAAGATGCTCTCATTTTTAGGAAACCTGTGTGCTTGTATACAGAAATTTACAGAACAGAGTTCATACCCTGTGTAAAGTCCTTTTGCCTTCACTGGGACTTCAGGCAAGCAAAGATATTTCTCTGATGGAATGGGAGCCATTAAATGCAAAAATAAACCACTAAAACATAAACTGAAAATCACAAACAACAACAACAAAAGCACCCCAAGAGTACCCATCATGAAATCTCACAAAAGCATAGTACTAGGAGTGACATCATGCCAATACTTCAAAGAATATAAATACACATAAGTATACTCACAGCTACATTCTAGAAATACGTAAGATGACTCCTGAGATTTCAGAGATGAAATTTTACAAGAAAATGCACACTTGCTTCTGCCTTCTCCTTCGAGATGCACAGAATTGCTGTAGTTACATGGTTTTAAGACAGTACAGAAGATTTGTTTTCCAGAGGTGCTTCATCCTCCTGAACAAAGCCCAGACACCACCTTTTATCAAAAACACAACTACACAGGTCCTCTAACATAGTTTCTGAACACACCTGCAAAATAGCTGCTGACTGCCACTCCTTAACAAGGAATGTCATCCACAAATGATGCTGAGAAAAAACATTTTCACCCATTGTAAAACACCATTCTCTCATGCATAGGAGAGCATAACAGGTATTCCTAATGAGAACACAGGGCTAGAAATTCTTCACTAACTCATTTCAGTTCTGCCACAGAACGATGTCTCTCAATTTAGATTCATTCAAGAATCAAAGCTGAAGTAAATTAAGTGTTGAACTATTTTGCAATAGAGCTAGCATACTCTAAAACTTAATTTTTAAGGATGTTCATCTTCTTTTGATATTTCACCATTCTTCTTGTTACCTCACTTGAGAAAGCGTTAGTCCATCTAGATCAGTAATAAATGAGGGAGTATTTTCTCTTTTAAAAAATAGACATGAAGTGTGGGATTTAAAGCAGGTACACAAGAAAGATGACTGGCCTATAAAGGACTTGTTATATTCTTAACCTATTTAACAATAATATATAGCTTACAGTGGTTCTGCCATCTCCTCTCTGCCTTTATACTTGAACTCATCATACTTGGATGATTTTTATAGACTAAGCCAGATACAAAAGAACAGAGAAATAACAGTTCTCTTCCACAAAGGAAAAAAATAATAATTTTACCAACACTCAGCATACTACCAGGGAGTTGTGTACAAAACAAAGCAGATTTCACTTTTGAACCTACTCTTGCTTTTTAAACCTTCTCAAATGCTCTGCTTTTGACAGCTGCAATTAACTGCAGCAGCTAAGACACTGAAGACCCAAAATATTATCTTTTGTGCACTCTGCTTAGCCATGTACAACTTCATACACCTCAGTCATAAACAACTTAGTGAAACCTTTCATTGCCTTGGACTGATGGTGAGCTGATGGTGTCCTGCTGGTACTGACAATGGTCAGAGAGAGTGTCCCTCCCACTGTTGGCCATCACCATCCTTGTCTCACTCTGTCAGTAAGTCAAGGTAATTCCATATTGCCACAAGCAGAAAAATACAGAGCTAATATCAACAGCTCCTTTACTCATCCCAGCATACAATCAAGAGAGCTAGGAAGCTAACTTCCCCACCCTCAATGCATTTGTGCACGTAGCAGTGTCACCATGCAGTGTTTTCCATGCGAAAGATTACAAAGCTGCACAGGATTGAAAGATGAGGCTAAACGACAAGGAAGTCCATATTCTGGCATTCCTTCTGCAGCTTAATTCAGCCTGCATGGTAAGAGGCCAGGTCAGAGAAGCTTCTCTACTTAAAACCTAGGACACTCATAGTATACCAAACAGCAGGACGTGGCATCCAGGAGATAAGCAGAGCAGAAGACTGAAAGCCTTGTGTGACTAATTCTACCAGGCAGACCTTCTGGGGGCATGAACCGACTGAGAGGTGCCTATCATGGTGCACCTGAACCTAAAAATGTGCGTATGTCAGTGTGAATAAACACGTGAGAACAGTCTAGCTTCACAGCGTCTCAGGTAACAACCTGAGAATAAACTCTTTTCTAGATGGGCGCTCATCTTTTCCATTCCCTTAAGCACTTTCTCTGGTGAAACTCGGGCAACTTGTGCTGACAACTTCTTCTGAGACACAGAACCACCGTGGTAAGAGCAGCTATTGCTGTTGTGCCTTACAGTGTTCTACTACCTCCAGCTGAGGCACCACGTTCACTTCCGTACCGGAATAAAACAAACAGCCCGCATTAAGAGCCACTGCTGCCGACTCCGAGCCGTGCGGCCGGGCTGAGCTCCCGCTCCTTCCCTCAGTTCACCCCGCCGCTCCCTCTCCTCGGGCGCCCCCGAGGCCTCGGCGGCCGCCCCGAACTCGCCCGGCGCGCAGGCCGCGGGCAGCCCCACCGCCCCCGCCGCCGGGCCCGCGCCCCGCCGGAGCCGCCCCGGGGCGGAACCACGGCCGCCCGCACCGCGGGCCGCCGCTGTCGTCGGGGGCGAGCGACCCGCGGGTGAGGCCGGGCCCGGGGTCCGGGACGCGGCGCCTGCCCGCCGCCCGGGACTCACCTTCCCGTCGGCGCCGAAGGGGAGGGACTCCTCCTCCGCCGGAGGCTGCAGCGCCCTGTCTCGGTGGGCGTCCGCCGCGCTGGGGGCTGCCACGGCTCCCTGGGGCTGGTAGTCGGGGTAGGGGTTGGCGAAAGCCCGCTCCTCCATCTCCGCTTCACCACCCAGCTGCAGCTTCAGCCTCTTGGACATGCTCTCTCCCATCTCAGCCGGCCCCCGGCCCGCCTCCCCGCACGGCGAGCCGGCGGGGACACACTCCGCCCCGCAGAGCGGCGGCTTTGCAGCAACGCGAGCGCCGCGGCCGCCCCCGGCAACAGCTGCCCCCGGCTACAGCAGCCCCCGCTGGGGCTGGGGCTGGGGCTGGGTCAGGAGGGCGGCTGCGGTGACAGTGCCCGCGGCTGCGGGCCCATCGGGGACGCCCCAGGGCGGAGGCGCCGCCGCCCCGAGCCACCGAAGCCCAACTTTGGAAGGCGAAAGGGAAAGCTGCGACGCCGCGGCTCTGCTCGGCGTCCCTGTCAGCCGGAGCGGGGGAGCGCCGAGCGCGGCGGCATCACAGCCTGTACAGGGGCAGAGCGCGGCCGGGGCCGCGGCCGGGCCCCCCCGCGGGAAGAGGCAGCCCGCCCGCCGGCGCAGGCTGGGTGGCACCGCTGCAAAGCTCGTCCCAGCGCCTCATCCTCCCCCGCCGAGGCGTCAGTGCCTCGGGCTGCTGCTGCCGCCGGCAGCACGCCGGCCGGCGGAGCGGGGCTGCCGCCGGCTCCTCCCGCCCGTCCCCGCGATGCGGGGCCGAGCCGCCGCCCGGCGCATCTCAGAGGAGCGGCAGCAGCAGCAGGAGGGGCACGGACAGCCCCAGGAGCAGGCAGTACGCCACCAGCTCCTTCGGCCGGCTCATCCGCAGCTGCCGCCGGGCCGCGCTCATCCGCTGGCAGCCCCCGCCCCCGGCGCGCCGGCCCCCGGCCAGCCCCGGCGGGAGGGAGGGACGCGCTCCTCGGCTACCGCCCGGCGGGGACGGCACAACCGGCGGCGACCGCCCCTCAGCCGGCGAGAGGAGGCAGCTCCCCGGGGAGAAGGGGGGTGGTCTCCTTCCCTCGGCCCGCCCCCGGGCTGTAATGTTGGCCTGAGCGCGCTCACCGTTCTGCGGACGGGGTGCCCGCTCCGACAAGCCAAAACGTGCTAGAAAAACACCCCCCAGCCCCCAAAAAAGACATCAGAAAAACTCACAGCCCTGGAGAGGGCTGGCGGAGCTGGGTGAGGAAGGCCCTCAGCGATCGGCGGTGGCGGCTGGAGGTGGGGTGGGATCGCATCCCACCTGGGGAGGAGCAGCGTCTGGATCCCGTGTGGATCACGCGTTTGTGTCTCGGATCCAGTCCTGGGAGGGGGGAGCTGAATGCCAGGGCACTGTGTCACCACAGATTTAGGCCGTCGTCTTATGACACCTTCACTTTAAGCTAGGAGAAGTGCTCCAGATGAGAGGGCACTATACAATCATCGAGGATAAATCTTTTCGCAAATAAATGGTACATACTGCCGACATAGTCATAGCCTCCAGGAATTGATACTGCGTCCTAAAACACCGCTGTGTAGAGCGAGCTGGCAGAAAGCCTGCAGTCTGGCCAAACACTGCACACAGTATTGGTAAAAATACAGTCGCAGGAGACCTCATTATGCCATGAAATATTTACTTCCAACTATGCCATTCCTTTTTGCCAGTAATTGTAAGTCAGACGGACCATAAAGCATTAATTCAATAACTGGCACAATAGTGCAGACTTATTGATCTTTAGTTTTATGCACTGGGTAGTTTTATTGCTATCAAAATACATATTCAATGTGTGAGCTTAAATATAGATGACATCTGTCCTGGCACTGGTTTCAGTTTACATTTGTTTGTAGCAATATACATGTGAATAAATGGGACATGTCTGTCGCTTTGTCACAAGATATGAATTTGAATTAATACTTGTTTCATTGCTTTTTATTTTTATAAATTGAGCTGATGACAAAGCAGAAATTCTAAACAACCTGTCTGACAAGAAATACCTTGTACTTGCTCTGGAAGCAAATATAAACAGTCACTTTAAAAAAATTAGAGAAAGCTATAAAATATCCTCTTCTGTGATAATTAAAAAAATCACTTTATGCATCATGTATTCTTTAATGGGCAAGTCTTTTGTGCTGTATTTCAGTGCCTAAAAAGGTAAATGCAGAACCTTTTTAAAACATCTTGTCTCTGAGTAAATATTTCAAGTAATATGTTTTCACCTAGAATGGTTTCCTACCTTTACTGGAGACTGACTGCATTAGTGCAAGTAACTGCATTCCCATGATGAAGATCAGAGTTAAGCCTTTAATATGAGTGTGCGTGGCTTCTGTCTTCTTACACCTTCTACTCTTCTTGAACAAAATGATGGAAATATAAAGGCAGGATCATACCAATTGGTACCTGCTGAAGGCCTACAGATAAGGAGAAGGTGCTCCCTGGCACCTCACAAGAGCAGGTTCTTCGCTTTTTCTGGAGCTGGTGGTTTGTGGGTTGCTGGGTTTGCATCTCTTCCCTTTTACATCATTGCACTGTTTGATTATCTGCACTCTGCTGCGTGCAACACCCTGTTTTCTGGAGCACTTCTTTCATGTCCACTGTTCTTCACATTTGTTGCAAGGTGGTATGTTTAGTTTCAAGCATACAAGGCCTTCTTTTGTTCTTAGCAGGTGGGATAGAGTTCAAAAGACTTTCAGGCTTCTTTTCAGGGAGTGTTTTTTCCTTTTACTCTTTTACCCTTGATGCATTCAGAGCTCCCACAGCCCAAATGGGAATCATAGATGAAGGAGGAGGAAAAAAGTTGGGCTGAGTGAGGTGTCAACCTGTAACATAAGTTTTAAGCAATAATATTAAGCAATAATTCACATCTCTCATCTCCAGCAGTATGAAGCAGGAAGCTTTGCCTACTGAAATCCTGATTTCATTTGTGCTTTCATCCAGAAGATGTCTAAATGTTACTGAAAGCACTGAGCCCTCACCCTTGCTTCATCACTTCAGCTAAGCACTCCTGTAACCTGCCTTCTGCAGCACTGGAAAATATGCAGCCCTGCAGCAAGCTGATCTAGCCAAAAGCTGTCCTTTTCTTTTCTGTGATGCCAGTAAAATCCAACTAATATCTAAACAAAGCCTGATTCTTAGAATCACTTAGAAATCAGTTTCTTCATGTAAATCGTGAAAGTTTTTGCTTATCAGATCAATGGGCTATTCATTCTTTACACAAGAGGAAATAATAAACCCTTCTTTTATGGCCTTCTCTCCAATCCTCTCAACCTCCTGTAGTGTCTGATACTCTCCTCACAACAAGACTAAGTGCCAATTTTTTTAATAGTAAAATAAAATATCTGTTACATTTTTGGTCAGGACTAAATAATCAGAATCCATACATAAGCCATTAATGATGCTGTGCTTTCCTATGCATTTTGCTGTTTGATTCCCAGCATGCGTTGTAAATTAACCTAGCTAACAAGGTGGGAAAGAGATCCTATATCACAGAGTCAACCCTCTGAGGACTAGCACACAGCTGCCCTTCCCACTACACACTGTGGGAGCTACACCATGATGCAATGTTATGTGGCTTGTGGAATGAGTGTGAGCAACCATCAGGAATCTCCATAGCTCTAGCTGTGACATATTCAGTGCCTCTTTCAGCATCTGTGATCATTCTTATTACAGTATAATAGTGCTGATTTTTTTTCACGCATAACAGCTCTACATCTGTGCAAGCAACAGCCCTGTCCATGCTTTACTCTGTGGAGACAAGATGATGAGTATATCACTTCAGCACCCATGCTAAAGTGCTTTTTAAATTCTGGGAAACCATTGTAGCAGTTGGCATTAATCTCATTTTATTTCTGATTGTAGAGATCCAGCTGAAATTAACTGAGAGAAGCAAGAGCTTCAGGAATGGATCCTGCTAATGTGATACAGAATGGAGAACAAGGCTGTGTTCATTTAGTGTGGGAAAACAAGGTATGGCAATTTCTCGGCTAGTGTCAAGTAGGAAAGCAGATCAGTGGAGATGGGGTATATATACCTGCTGCAAATCAGAGATCATACTTCTATTGAACATAGTCTTTCATATTTTCATACAAAGCTTTTACTTTTTCTCTGGTCATCTCTTCAGGCTGCACTCTATGGTGTATCAGTTGTGCTCTGCAGCAAACCCTTTACTCCTTGGTCACTACCAAAGTCCTATAGTAGCCTATAAGAAAGGACTTCCTAATTCCCTCTTCACTTCCCATTGTATAAGAATATATTCTGCTACTAAATTATTTAAAGCTGTTTAGGTCTAATAAGCTATGGGGGGGTTGCTGCTTGTAATAAACATGATATTATGAAATAAAATCTGCAGGATCAGGTTTTGCATTTTAATTGCAAAGTATTTGCAGGCTTTGGACCAAGTTCAGTCCTGTGTTCAGTAATGCAACATGTAAACTAGTCTGTGTGAGATGTTACTTTCATATTGTTATCAGTAGCAACAAATTTCTCTGGCTGCTGTAAATAACTGATCCCTGTGATTGTATAATTTTGCTATTTAAGATCTGAGATTCCTGTGAATATGAGAAGACACTTTGCTATTCAACCACAAAATAAATGTTTCTCTAATATAGTTGTCTTCTAATTTTCTGTTCTTGTCTTTGGTTTTGTAGCAGAAAAAACAGTGTCATGAAGTCTGCTGCACTTCTGTTCTGATGACTGCCTACTAATAAATGATAAACCTGAACATCAGTTCTTGCACTTCATCTTGTTTTTAAAGAATGGATTTTGTTATAATCAAACATTTATGTTCCTTGTCCCCTTATTGCCAGTGGTTTTTGATTTGCACATTCTGAGTAATTCAACTAATGTTGAAATAATTCAAAGATGCCTGTAAATGTTCTTAGAGGTCCTTACCATCTATGATGAAAATGGAGACAGCTCACTGTTATTAAAATTTACCCTTTATAATCATTTGCCTAATGTTCAGTTCGAAAAGGAGTTATTTCCAGCCCTGACAAGGTTTGTAAGCCTAAAAGTTCAGTTAGTAGAAAACAAATGTAATCCTCCTGAAGCATGAGGAACATAGGTAAAAAATGGATACTGTTAGACTTGCTGTGGCTGGCCAGTATCAATAAAAAGGAGCAATAAAACGTTGGACAAAATAATTCCTTTTTCATAAGGAAGCTGTTGCAAGCTGGACACCTTATTTCTTCTGATAGTCTTTGAATGACACAATGTCAGGGGCTTAAAAAGCAGCCCTAGTCACTACCTTAAGGTCAGGATAGGTGAAAGACTCAGGCCCAGGATTCACCAGAAATTATGGGCATGTTGCTGTGATGCACTGAGTGATCTCTGTCCTGTTTCTTCAGGGTTTGTTCACAGAGGCTTGTGATCTTCAGAGTGTACTCACAAATCCACAGGTTTGGGTTCCATCTTCAGTGGCTTTTGCTGAATCAGGACAGAGTGGGGAACAAGCACCTTCAGGCAAAGTAGCTTTACAACTTTTGCAGGATAAGAACAAACAACAGTAAAAGTACAAGATCATACACTTGTACAACAGTACAAGAAGGAAGAAGAAGGGAAACAATGGGAAACAAGGGAATGTGAGAAAAATTAGACAAAAAACCATCAATGAATGTACTGCTCCTGCATAGTGAAAGATCTCACTGACTTCAAATGAGGCACATAGCTTATCTCTGCCCTGACACTCAGAGTGCAAATACACAGAGTAATGCTCACGATAGTACAACCTTGATAAAGACAGTAGTGAAACTGCAAGAGAGTCTCTAACAGAGGATGCCATCCACTGCCTGTCACTGTGGGTAGTCACCAGCCTTCTGAATCAGCAATACAGTGCCAAGCTAGAGGACAAACAAATTTCTCACCTATCTTTCAGCTGCAAGAGATCAGGGCTGCTTCTGATGTGTTTGCTTGACCAGGTTTTAAAAAATACACCCAAGAAGGGTTTCTTCCACAGGCAGCCATCTCTGCTGTTGTTCCCTTGATCATTTCCTGTGTCAAACTTGAAAGTCCTATACTGCAGTTTCAGACCATGTAGAGAAGTGCTTATTCTGTTATTCATGCATCTGTTGCCTTGCTTAAGGAATCAAAACTAGCACAGGTACAGCAACCCTCAGCCCAGTGTTGGTAGAGGGATCATGGTGCAAGGTGTGTGAAATTGCCTCCATGTCTGAACAACACTGATTTCCCCCTGCTTCCTGCCCCCCCTCCCGCCCCCACCCCCAGCTTTTGTATTTTAGGTATAATAGATTAATAGATCCACTTTTTATTCTTGTGGAAACAGCATGGGGAGCTGGTGTATTTTTTCCCAAGAGCAGAGGTGACCAAGGGAGTCATGGCCCCTTATTACCATCGCCTAATGCAATCTTGTTCACACATTGTAAGATGGAGTCACAGGTACAAGGTTGTGCAGCACATCCATCCCAGCTCCTCCCAGTCAGTGCAGGGCTTCATCTGCCCCTGCGAGGTGTACATTAGCACCATTAGCATTGCTCTTCCCACGATTTCTAAATTTTGAGGCTAGGAGGAAGGAGAGACAGAAAGAGGAACAGATCCACTTTTTCCATTAGTCGCTGAAATGCTCTTGTGTTAGCTAAAAACCAGTGCCTGGATGGTTTTATCTTTTGAATTCTTCTTGGTCTTCAAGTTCTGATTTGCATCTTTAAAAAAAAAAAAGCTTTGTCTTTTCAGAGAGCATGAGGAAAAGGTCAGATTTCCAAAAAGGTACATCACTAGGATCTTACAAAAGAAACCAACTACTGCTGTAACAATGGTAAAATCCCTTTAGCTATGTAAATAACAAAGAACAAAGAAAGAGGTGTGAGGTTTTGTTTTATTTAAGGGAAGGTTGAGGTAAAAAACCGTTAAGAACACTAAAGGTAATCTAAATCTAGTGAAAAGCAAAATTAGGATTTTTGTTCAGTATTTAGTATCAGACAGATTACAGAATATGGCTATGAAACAGGGTAATAGGAATAAGTGAAGGAGAACAAATTACCACCTTCTGGGTTTGGGTGAAAACTAAACTTGGATTATTTATTACTCAGTTTAACTGGGATTATAAAAGTTGGCAAATGAAACTAATTCCCCTAGTGATGTTTATCCATGCAGTGAGCAAATTAGCCAGTACTGTGTGATTGGAGAACAGCACATATAGGACCTGTTTAACCAACGGAGAAATCATGAAGCTGCCCATTACCAACCATTAGCTGACCTTGGAAGGATGCAAAGATGTAGTACAGGCATTGAAGAAAAGATTAATAGGAAAGATGGAGATAAATGGAAAAAATACTGTGTGGGTTTGTAATATATCATTCACACTGGACAAACTCACTACTTTTCTTTGGCAAGAAAAGCAGTTCTGTAGCTGTCCCTCTTTGTACAGTTGCAGTAACATAACTGGTAATTTCCCATGTAGCACAGTAGCAGGTTAATACAATTATCTTACAGTAAGTGAGAATCTAGAAAAGGAGGCAACAATGTGCTATTGTCAAAGGGAATAGAGGAAAGGTAATAGGGTTGGTAGTAGAGTAATAAAGGAGTTGATTTGGGAGTACATTTAACAGAAATTTGTATTAACAGTGTTTGTTCATCAAATAAGGAAAAAATCCAGTGATTTTTGCAGAGGATGGTTAGAATGGTGCAGTGTAAGATCTCATGAAATGGGCAATTGTGAATGAAAGGTTGGTAGCTCTAATAGGGGTAATAGTGTATTGACCAGAATCCAAGGTCATAGCAATCTGCCTGCAGGGGAGCTGGTCAGCTGTACTCCAAAAACAATCCATTAAAATTGGAGCAGATGCCAAAAATGGAAATGGAGAGTGTTTAATGAGTAAAGCTGAGAGCATTCTGGCTTGTTTAGCAGAATGAAGGCTGGAGTGGTATATAGTTGCTGTCCACAAATAAGAGAGAGACATAAATATACAGTTGTATCTACACTAGGGAGGTGAACAATGATTAAGGGCCATACTTGCAATAGAAAAACTCATTATATGTTGCCCATGATGAAATTCAAGCTAAAAAACAACAACAAAAAAGGAGTGATTAGCTATCAGAAATGGAAGATTTTGGAGCAACCTATGAGGCATTTTGGAAATACTTCAATAAACTTCTTGGGTAAAAAGTGCTATAATGTGGTCATTGTGAGCCAGTAAACCAAGATTCTCATATTTCTGTGGCTTGGAGAAGTACAGTGGTCTCAAGGGACACGAAAGAGCTTCTTATTCATCAACAGTGAATTCTAGCAGCCAGTGAATATTTGAACAAAGTTGTTTTTTTCTTCATAAATTCCTGCTGAGGGAGAGATACTGGCAAGTGAGATGATTGTAATATTCACTAAGCTTCTGTGTGAGATTTCCCACATCAGGCTTTTAAAGTCTAATTGTCATTAACAGTTCTGCACATGTTGTGTTTATGTGAGGATGAAGATCAGGCATCTAAACCTGCTTCAAATTCTGCCAAGGGAATGACAAGCCAAATTACCAGTCTGACAGACATGAGAAAGTTAGAAAATGATGGATCTAGGCAGTCTTCTGTTTTATGGCTTGAAGGAAGACTTCTGTCTGAAGTGAACTCCCCATTCAGACAGTTTCCTGACGTGTGTTTATTTCCTTAGCTCTCTCCGGTGTTTAACTGTACATATATTTTCATCATCTAGAACTGAGCTTCCAGGTCTAACAATAGTGAGAGGACAGCTGAAATATGAAAGTAGGGCCCTCCTGGCAGCCATTTAAAATATATCAGTCTGACATAAAAAAGGCTACTAATAGTGCTCTATTTAGATTTTTCCTAACATGAACAGATATGGAACTTGTGTGAGATGTTCTCCCCTTTTTTCATCAGATATTCTAGTTCTGAAGAGCATTTTGGGTCCTGTGACCCAAATAGAGGAATGACTTGGTTGTTGTTTAGTCCCTCCATCACTACTGTACTGCATGCAGTTCACCATAAGGCTGAGTATCCCTCTGCAGTTATGAAGATAATAAAAAGAAGTTGAAGAATACAGAAGTTTGTGTGCTTGAACAATGAGAGAGGTGACTTCTAGATAGAAAATCTAAATTCTGCTGAGGTAACTGCACTGACTGGTCTAGACTTCCTTAAGTAGTTAAATAAATTAACATGACTTCTCCATATATGTGTTGCAACTCAGTTGTCATATCACATCAGAATTAAACAGATAACCTTTGCGAATTTCTGGGGTAATGTTGGCCCTTATCAAGCAGTACAAATATTGTTGCATCCAGGCTAAAGCAGGTAATGCTTTATTTTTTCCCATCTATTTTTTGACCATAAACAACAGCATCTTTCTGCCCCAGGTGCTCCTTAACACACTGAACCAACTTCTGTAAAAATTATAGATTCCAGGGACTAAGGGGGAGGAAATGATTGCAAAACTATCGATCACAGTTGACTATTTTAAGAAAAGGACAGCATGAGAAAAGCAAAATAGAGATAATGGGCTTCAGCAAAGCAGATGTTGATAAATTTTTTTGAGAGGATTCTTTTGGAGGGATAATTTAAAGATAAAGAAGTGCAGGAGAGATAGCAATTACTGAAAGAAGAAGCTGTATTTAAGACACAACAGCAAATTATTGTGCTATGAAGGAGAAAGGACTCAGCATAAGAAGGAATAACTGAAGCAGAAGCTCTTTAAAGTCTTGAATGCTTAAAAGGGATTTATTTACAAATTAGGAATAAAGACATCTGGCTAAAGCTGGGGAGAAAAAAATAGACCCAAACTGTATGACTGAGCCCAGATAGATAAACTACACCATGACTTACTGCTATTGAGGATAATAACAAATTAGTGTGAAAAGGTTTTGTGAACACTAAAAGAGCAGAAAAAGGCAAAGTAGAATTCTGGCCCTTTCCTTAATAAGAAAAGATTACAAATAATAGGCCATGATGAGAAAACCAAGATATTTAATGAGGTGTTTGCTTCAGGCATGACATAAATTGTTAACAAATGCCTAAAGCATTTAGGTTGTTTACAAAAGCACAGAGTAGGGAAAGAAGAGGTTAGAAAATATTTTATGTGTTACATATATTAAAGTTAGAGTGGCCTGATTAAACTGACCCTGGAATATCTAAGAAACTGAAGCAATATCTGAACCAGCAACACCCATTGGTAACAAAAGAAGAGAAGGTTCTCTAGGAACTGGAAGAAAACCCACGGAACCCATTCTTCAAAAGAGGAAAAGCAAGATTCAGGGAGAGAGCAAGTCTATCTGTGTTATCCTGAAAGACACATGTGATCTGTATGTAGAGAACAATAAGCTAATAAAAACTGTCAGAGTAGATTTGTCAAGAATAAATCATGTCTAAGTAATGGTTTCCTTCTCTGATTAGATAATTGTTCTTATGGATAAGAGAGAAGCAGTAGACATGTCTTGACTCTGCTTAGGCTTTTGGCCATCTAACATGCTCTAAAGGAAACAAAAGAAACATATACGTACCCAGGGTCACAGTACAGTGAGCACACACTCATGCTTCGAGGTTAAACTGGGAAGGCATCCCATGCAGGGGTCCGTAGAAATCATCTCAGCATTTTCATCAACAACATGAATCATGGAACACACAAGTGTCCAAACAACATGAGGCCAGGAGGAATTACAAGCTCTTTGAGACACATGGTCAAAATTCAGAGAAACAGCACAAAATGCCCAAAATCAACAAGAGAAAATTCAGTATTTGAACACAAACACTTAACCTTGGAAAAGGGAAATTAAAATACGAATTATAAAATAGGGAACAAAGGTGCATGGTTGCTCTTATGGAGATGTCTAATGGTGCCATGACAAATGATACTGCCATAATATGATACTGTTACAAAACTAGGTAAGTCTCATGCTGTGAGGCACTGACAGAAGTGTTGTGGGCAACATATGCAAGGTAATTACCCTTTCCTGCTTGACCCTGGGATGCTGACTCTGGCATGGAACAGTTTTGGACACTACACTTTCTCAAGTGTTGCCAAACTGGGAGGAGTCCAGAAGAGGGAAATGAAAAAGGTAGGAGGTAGAGAAAGCATGGCCAGAAAACAAGAGCCAAAGTCGTGACTTTTGAGAAAGATTGAAAGAAATTGCTTTGTTTGGTATAGAAAAGAGAAGACTAGAAATAAGATGTAATAATAATCCTCTATTCAAGGCCTGTTAAAGAAAAAGACGTTAATTTGTTCTCAAAGGCCCTCACAAAACAGACCATTATGAACTCAATGAATTTGCAACACAGATATTTTGTGTTGCAGTATTAGGAATTTATCTGTGGTGCAGTGCCTAAATATGCTACACAGGAGAGTGTTTATGGAAGGATTTTTAAATCTGGCTGGACAAATTATTAGACATGGTCTAGGTATAATAGCCTAATTCTTCAGAGAGGAAAAAAGACTGTTAGAGAGAACATCCCAGGATGTTCTTACCAGGCTTGCATTGCCATTATTCTACTAAATTAAGACCAGGAACACAGCAGGATTTGACTTTCTCTTTGCAGAAAATCTTCGGTTCCATACTTCAAATATACAAAGCTGTTTTAAGGCATCTTTTGTTTTATATGGATGAGAGACAACCACAAATAAGAAAGGAATGTGATTAAATATTTCTTTAAACTGTCTTTAATTTTGGGCCAGTTAAGGATATGTGTAGAGCAAGATGTAATTAAGGAACTATGGGAGGCCTGTAAAGAATTAAATCTAGTGTGTATAATGAAATCCCAATAATTTCAGCAGGCCAACTGAGCTGGTAGCCTTGTTGGCAGAAATCCGGCTAATTATACCTACCTTGAAAGCCCATTCTTAGCGTTATTGTGGGAAAGAAAATGGAGCCTAAGACAGAATACAACCTTCATGTGAAAAACCAAACATACAAGTAATGGAAAGTCAAGGAGAGGTGTAGGAAATCCTAAAATTTTCAGACCTTAAAAAATGGAAGCAATAGTTGAGAAATATTTTTGAGTGAAAAATCTCTGTGTTTCTCATAGAATCGCAGACTATCCTGACCTGGAATGGGCTCACAAGGATCATCAAGTCCAACTCCTGTCTCTGCACAGGGCAATATCAAAAATCACACCATGTGCCTGAGAGCATTGTCCACACACTCCTTGAACTATGTCAGGTTTGGTGCTGTGACCACTTCCCTGAAGAGCCTGTAACCTGGGCAGAGACTGTAAAGGTTTCCAAAATTGTCATTTACACCCTTGTGTTCTGCAATCATAGTCTAGAAGGGTGGTCCCTGGAGGGCAATGACCCTAACCCTCTTGGGGAGCTGCCACTTCAGTGTTGCTCCATTTGTAACATCTCTCCCAAAAGGGTCTGTATGTTAAGACTATATCAGTCCTGCTTAATGAAGTCTCTTAATGCAGCAGCAGCAGCAAAGGGCATTGCTTGCTAGCTGCTGCAGTTTATGCATTTTTCGGAACAGCTTTGGGGTTTTGAATGCCAGTAGTGGGGTCCCAGATGTGAAATGCAATACTGGAGTTACCTATGAGCCATGATATGTAGCACCCTTTGTCCTCAGCTGCTGGGTCCATGGAACACCATGCAGTGGTGTTCTGAATGCTGCTGAGAGCCTTGGAGGAGGGAGGGCTCACTGACAGCCAAATGTTGATGCAAAGCTTTGGCTGTTGTCACCAACACAGCCTCTTCCAGACAACCTAAGGGTGCCTTCAGTGCAGTACAGAGGACAAGTGTCTCTGCAAACACAGTGTCCCCCCTGGGACCTCATCACCCAGTCAGAACTGATCCTCAGAGATGTGCTGATGGAGCTACAAAAAGGACAGAGCTCCTCTCACCCCACCTGGGGACACGGCAACCAGGAGCCTTACAGTGTAGTGCTCGGGCTTTCTTCCCCCAAACACTTTCCCAACTGCAACATTTGCAACTATTTCAACCCCTCTTTTGAAAGTGGCAGCACTCCTCTAAGGACAGAGGCCTTGGGATTTCTGTGTCTAACACAAGTCCTGGGGCTGAATCTGGGCTACGAGCCTCCTTTCATGTGAGGAAGGCAGGTGGACTATCTCAGCAAAAGTTGGTATAGGATACAAATGAAGCTGCCCCATGATCTGAGGCAATAAGTTTTCTCTCTCCTACTCAGCAGCCAACATACTTTACCCACTGCACCCCAAAGCTTGATGCCTGGCAGCAAGAGATCCATTACAATGAGGTTTCCGCTCTTCAGCAGAAAGCCTGGCAGCTGCTATGGTTCATGGTTGCTATCAGCTATCAGCTGTTTAGGAAAGGCACAGAGTAGGAGGGAAGGAATAAGCTGTTCTGAGGGAAGTACATTTTCTGAGACAGCTTCTGAAGCAAAGGGAATTAAGTTTGAATGAGTTCTAGCTTTATTCCACATGAATCTCCTGACTGTTAATCTGGAGTCATTATCCTTAAACACCAGTGACTGCAAATGCCCTTCTTAGCCTTCTGAGCAGAGGCAGGGAAGTACACACATGTTGACATGTCCCTTGGAGGAGCAGCAATAGATAGTGGGCAGTAAGAGTTAGGTAAGGGAGGTAACAGGCCTTAGCAGGTAGGATTTGTTAAATCTTTATTCTTAAGCTGACTCCTGCTCTTACTGAGAAAGGAAAAAATCTTGATATTTCTGCATGTAGCTGAGGCAAGCAGAATGTTTGAAATATCTGATGTATGTCTACTCTAGTTTACATGGACTCAGGAATCCCATGTGTTGTATGCTTGAGGATGAAACAGAGCTAGACCCTAAGGCATGGTGACCTGTGAGCCTTAAATGTGTCCACTTGATTTTTGAAAAGAGACAGAAGCAGCCATAAGGTCAGCATCTTTGCCTTTTGAAGCCTGAGGCTTTGAAGAGTTATTCAAGGCAATAATTTATCTTGTACCTATGAGGAGTTAAATGGAAGGGTTTTTTGTTAGAGGAAATAACAGAAAAACTTTGTTCCTGTCAAGAAAGAAGACATGGTATTGTAATTAGCTAAAGAACAGAGTTAGTTAGCTCTTCTGCTAGTGATGTCTCAGATGATCTCCCTGACCATCAAAAATAAAAAGGCTTAATGTATATAGGACATATTATTTCTCTACAAAGGGGAGGATTTATATACAGTGCTTACTTTAAACTTTGGATACTTGCCTTACTGTATTGCAAACAAATCCTCCCCCATTAATGAGTAAGACTACAAGATAAAGCCTTTTAGTCTGTAATTTCAAGAACCTCAACAGAGAAAATTTATTACTCAATGATGTGATCTTTATTTTCTATATCTGGGATGCTTGTTATTGGACCTCCAGACAATGAACTTACCTGTGCTACAGCCAGTTAAACTGACAATTTCTTGAAGATAGGTGGAGGTTTGGCCTAGTTTGACACATTTTCTCCAGAACATGATCTGCTTATCTTCCTCATCAGGAGCTACTGAAGAAACATCTACTCTGAGAATGTGCTGTGAAACAGTGTAAGCATCTCTGTCTCACAGTAAATTGAGCATGTTTTGTAACAGGAGTGCTACAGAGAAGGGAGAAAAGACTTGTTACAAGAGAAAACTGATAATTTGCAAATACTGAAAAACTCAGCAGGGTATGGGAACATGATTTCCCCCCCACTCCAGCTTAATCATCATCAGTGATTAAAACTTGCTTATAACATGTAGAATCTTTTATCTGAGATTTAATTAAGCAATTCTCTCAATTAAAGGCAAAGCAAGTTAAAATTTGGTTTGGGCTTTCCTAAATGTACAGCACTTCTGTAGCTCACATGACTATGATTCAAACAACAGTATTTTTATCTTGAAATCAGCACAAAAGATTCTTAATAAATGCCTATATAAGATCAGCTGAAAAATAAACACATTTTAAAAATGGCTGCTTTCCTGATTTTAGTAACAGTAAAAGTATTGTGAAAAATAATTGGGAAGACTCAGTTTTAATGTATTTTGATGTAGTAAGATTATCTTTCACTGATGTTTTCTTTGCCTCTAAGTTTACCAATTCATCTCTAGCATTCAGATTTCTATGGTCAAAATAGACTGCTGAGTGTGTCTTTGTGTCAATTTCTGCAGCTAGCAAAGAACTAGCAAAGAACTTAACTTTGAATTATAGCATGTTTCAAAAAGACATCTTTGCATTTTCTCTGTTAGAAATTCTATTTGACTGCCTCCGTCCTTATCAGTAGGTATTTTGGATTTTATTAGTGCTTCAGCATACCAACAAAGTATCTTTAATTGAAAAGCATGTATGTGACTCCTCTTCTAAATAAAAGATGCATTAACTTTATGATAGTTAAGATGTTCATTTTACACATAGTATTGTGACAATATCAGTTAACACCACACATAGTAGCAACATCAAGAAAGAGTTAAATTGACATGCAAAGATCCTTGTGATGCTCCCATCTTATCCAGGGTGAAAGCTGAAGGGTGTTGATGTATCAAGAAAAGGATCTTGTTTTGCTGTGGTCTGGCTTCTCATTAGACAAATTGATTTAAAAAAAAAAAAAGTGTGCATGCTTGTGACAACTTCAGAATTTGCAGTATTAGGTAAAATATGGTACGTTTATTTAGGAAGTTTAATCTTCAATAGATCTGCTTCTAGTGGAAGAGATTGACCTTAGCTGTGTTTCCTCCCCTATCAAAGATATCACATCACTTTTGAAGGAACCATTATTAACAACATGAAACACCTATTGATGGTGACTGTGAAGAGCTCACTGATTACTAAAGCTGGTAGCAATCTAGACTGTCTCTAGATTTTACTTTGTATTCAGTGGAAATTAATTCCTGTGCTATTTTGGCTCTAACATTAGTGATGTGATATTTTCTGCCTGCTGCCTCCTGGTTTGTCAGTGTTGTGGGTTTTTTATTCTTGGTATCTGAGTTGAGTTTGCATTGCTTAAATGACCTCTCTTTGTTCTTTTTTCTCTTCCTTTAAGAGATAAATACTTCCCTGTCTTCCAGTTGATCAAGGCTTAGAAACCCACTGCCTCAGGTGTTTTCAGTCTCTTTTGAGTTTAACCTTGCTTGTCAGGATTCTTGCCAAGTGCCTCAGGATGCAAAAGAATCAGACACATCATCTGGGGAAAGATTTTGTGTTCAAGCTGAGACTGAGTTGACTTCCTGGCTATATAGGGTACTAGGGAATACACATTCACTACATCTGTCTTCAAGCCAGGATCTCAATTAAGCTCAAGAGAAGCAAAACTTAAGATTTACATTTTAATAGAATTGTCAGGTATGTTCTGTTTGCCAGTTTTTTAAATTTCTTTTTCATAAGCTCAGTATTGAAGTGGATGTTTTGATGTTTTATGATGCTTAATGTTTTCTAGCAAATTGAATTGCAGTGTCATGTTCAAACTAATAAAATGTAGTGAAAGTTGACTGATCACAGCATAATTTGTAATTCACTCTTCTTTAGTTCTGACTAGTTTCTAACTTCAAGATGAGGTTAAAGATGCTAAAGCTAATCTTTCTAACCTGAAGATTGTCTGAGTTTGGATCCACATCTTGCCAACTTGCAAGTGTACCACTTTGATATCCTCTATAATAGTGTTGGATCAAAACTCATGCAATTTCACAGGCATCTTTTGTCACATGGAAGGAAAATGGCCTTTTTGGTGACATTACTACCAAGATAACATGTGCTGGACAGACAACATAGGCTGGCATCGTGGATTTTGCTAGGTGCCAATACACCCATGTAGTAATTCTCGTTTTTCCTAAATTTCATGTCCCATGTCCCTGCACTGCCATTTACTGTAGTATTTGAAGTTTTCAGACATACTAACTTTCTTATACCAGTACTACCAAGTCCTTGCTTTAAAAAAGGTAAAAATTGGTGTTTGAATTAGAACACAGAGTCATTGGAATATCTGGAGCCAAGGACAACTAGGGGCTATTAGTATTTTCTTTGGCACTTGGCAGAAGCAAGGATGTGAAATTCTGGGATAGTAAGTCTCCTACATACAAGGAACCAAGGTTGAGGGGAGGTATAGATCTGCAGGTTAGGACAGGATTTGGAAGTGTTTTTTTTGAGGCTTACAAATATATGAAATAGGGTATTGCAACAAAATCAGTTCATGCTAGCACTGATGTACTTACTAGATCACAAAGAAGTGAGGCTCCCAAAATGTACTTGCTTCTTCAGGGATGGATGTCCCATCCCTGACAGTACTCAAGCTCAGGCTGGATGGGGCTCTGAGCAACCTGGTCTAGTGAAAGTCCTGCTCATGACAGGAGGTTTGAAGCTAGATGATCTTTAAGATGCTTTCCAACCCAAACCATTCCATGATTCTATGATTCTATGATTCTTCAAGGCACAGTTTGAAAAGCTGAGGAAAGTTCCCTTTCATCCTTCTTTCCTTCTCTTAAGTATTCATTCAGAGACCAAATGCAATGTGGCAATATAGTAAAAAAGTATATAAAGCACCTTGAATTCCTCACAGCATTATCCAAATTATAAGCATCCAGTGACTGTCAGAAGTTGCATGTTGACCCACACTGGTACTTCCTATATTAGACATCTATGAAATACAGGACTTGTACCATCTCAATCTTTAAGTATTTGAGCATGAACATTATTAGGGCTTTACTTTTGTGCAACAACAAAACCTGAACAAAAACAGCTTTCTGATAGTCCAATTCATCTCACTCACCCTGGATCCAGCCCATCAGAAAGCACCCTGAGATGCTCTAATGAGCAGTGATAGCTCACTTGATTTGGTTAGAGGGAGAATCTTGTACTCAGAGTCCTCTCAGCAGCAATGTGTGATGCAAGACCTATTTTAGATCTTGCACAGTGGTGTTCATAGGGGCCATCTCCAAATCAGCACCCACATTGAGGAAATGCTGTGAGGATCTCTCTGCAAAGGATGGAGATTTCCCAACAGCCCTTCACATTCTGACAGTGTCTGGCCAGACTTCACAGCCCGATGAGTGTTGCATCCAGTCTGGTGCAGTGAGCGGTATCTGATGTGCACAGCCTACTAGCACAGCAGAAGTATCTGCTCGCTCAGAATCAGTTTCTTCTGTGACACCTAAAATTTTGCCCAGTTGCCATTGAAAGCAATGTGGCTAACTGAAAAGTTCAGTGGCTAACTGCTTGTTTTTTCAGCACTGTTAAGAGCATGAGATTATTTTACTTGCAACATGCCTTCCATCCTTCTCTCTACCTCTGACAACAACATTCCTGTTCCAAACTGCTGTGTTATTTTTGCTGAAAATTTCAACAACAATAAGCAATTTTGTCAGACATTGAGAAAAAGAATACAGACAGAATACAGAAAACCTGTAGTGGGCTGAAGACTATGGGGAATTCTTGCTTCATTTGATCTAAAGCAGCACCTGTGACTCTGTTCCAATTCCTGTTCCTTTTTGACAAATCAAGGATAACTGATGTAGAATTAAACCAGTTGGGAAGAAGAATAAATCACAGTCATTAGGCTGAAGAGTGCTTCATTAAGTAAGATAATCTTCCAGCTTTACATGGGAAAAAGAAAAAAATTGCCTTTCAACCAAAGAAGTTCTGAGGGGAGAAGGCAACATTATAGTATGCAGTGACTGACAGGATGGAGCTATGGGCTTTGGTTATGAGATCTCCCACCTCAGCAGGGTGCCTGCTTCTTATGGCTGTCAGATCTGACCTCCCAGAGTACATATGGCTATAGTCAGGGCTTCGTCATAATGCAAAAGAGCAGAGGACTGAGAAGGGATGAGAAACTGAAGAGTCAAGCAGGTGGTCCAAGGATGTGAAGGAAAGATGGGAAGAGGATATGGGTAAGGGATCCCATAAGGTGAAAAAGATAATGGCCTAAACAACAGGTAGAATGACGATGTTAAGGATTAAAAAGAGAAAAGAAAAAGCAAACCAACAGTGAAACCTTCTGCTACTACTTTGATCAAGAAAAGCTCCTAGATCTTGGCCAAGAGTTCTTTGGTCTTGTAACACAAGTAGGTGGTGAGAGTGGAGTGAGAGAAAATGAAAAGCCTGGGTGACATTCTCGGAGAGGCACATCTTGCTTAAGAACTACGATAGTGGAGGCAGAAGGTGGTTTTTAGTGTTATATTATGCTGTGTGAGATGTGATGGGGCAGGGGAGGTGTCAAGTGGAACAAGAGGACCAGACATGTTGCTGGTATGAGTGGTACAGATTTAGCATCCCAATCCTAGTGAGGTGGGATGGGGAGGAGGGGTGTGCTCTTCTCACCAGGAGAGTTTCCTTGCACCATTTCACTTATCGCTGAGCCAAATGATGCTGCAGGCTGGGAAAAAGGAGTGAGTGGATTGGTACTTCTATTCCCACTCTAGATGTGGGCAAAATGGATATGTTTTCTTGATTATTTATTATTATCCTCAATGTTCAAGGAAAGTTATATTCTGGTAGCTGAAGAGGCTGAAATCTTTCATATGAAGTCACAATCAGACATTTTAAGCTTCTGTGGTACTGAGGTCTCCTAGGACTAGTTCTGAGGATAAACAAGCAGGCCTCTCCATGATGATTAGACTCAACATGTTGGTGATGTCACAATTTTATTTTAATCATTAAACTGAATCCATCTATCTATGTCACATACTTTAAACAGTCATCAGAAGATGACTTAACTTTCATCAAACACAAATTCTAACTAGCAGTGTACCCCTACAAATTGATCCCAGTTCACTACCAATTCCATTGATTTTCAAGATCTATGGATATTTCTCTTTCCTTCCATCTCTGGTTTTAAATATAAACAGATGGAGGGCTTAGAAAAAACAAAAAGGAAATGCTGCATGTTTTCTAGCTATTGGTAAATACCCAGATAAAACGTCCTCGATAGATTAAAGAAGTAAGCTCTTAAGAAGCTTATCTAGCCTCATCTCCTACTATTTGACCTTTATCTTTTTTCAGAATTAGCACTGATTTGATTTTTCCGTTTCCAATCATTTGCTTCCAGAGTGGTCTGTCTTTGCAACGTGTGGCTCTGCCCAGTGTGTGTTTTGGTGTGAGCTGCTGATGAATAAAAAGGTGGCAGCTCAGAGGACAGCAAGTGTTCAACCACCACTTCAAATACTGGAAGAAGGGGTGAAACAGGTAACAAATCATAATGTAGATAATGTGAGATGCTGAAAGCTGATGAGGCAGTAGGGAACACACAGATCTTGTGCTAGCATATGTCTGATAGCAAAATGCTTCATCACTTAGAGGAAAGAGTGAAGACAGGGCTTTGAACTTTGCTGTACTCTGGTCTTTATTGCACAGGGAAAAATCGACATAAACTTCAGTATATCACCAAACTATCTGAAAAAGAAACACTGCAATTTTGAAACAGTGGCCCAACTTGAATGAACTCATTCAGGGCCTGAAAGTTTTAAAAAGAATTCATTTGGAGCAGGAGCTCAAATATCCCAAGACACCCAACCAGTATATATCAGCACTGCTAGCATCCGGACTAAGCCTGTAAGTTGGGAAAGACAGATCCACTGTGGAAAGCAATTGTCCTGGTAGTCCAGAAGCTTCTGTAGTCCCAGAGAGCTCTGCATAAGGAAGAAATGGTGTGAGTTTATAAGATGCAAAGAGATGCCCTTCCGCCATGCAGTGTGAACTCAAGTCCTCTTTGAACTTTCTGGTTCTGAAAGTTTCCCTGAAAGATGAGAAAACCTTTTGTATGATGGAAACAATGTCATCTATATGCCTCCAAAAAGTAAAAGATGTGAAGATTGCCTTGTGTGAAGCTGAGATAAAAGCTTCAATAAAAACATTGCAGAAAGTCAATATAAAGAACACTGACGTCCTTGTATGGATGCCTGCTTAAAAGCTTTCAACCCGTATCAACAGATGTACTCTTCTTCCCACAGGAAAGTTTGAGAGAAAATTCCCATTTGGTGCTTTAGTGCATATGTTTACAACCATTTGTGCCCCACAAAACCAAGAACGTCTTACGCCATTTGGGCAACTCTGCTTTGCTTCCAACCCTGTCAGCAAATCATGCTTGAGGAAAAGTTTCTGATATATCCAGTTACTCATTAGCAACTTTACAGATCTAGTTTTTCACTTGCATAATTTCCCTTAACTGACAAACTGCTGGAACTTGCAGTTGTGAAGCTGCAACTTGTGAAAGTTGCAGCTGGACCAGTAAATAGCAAATCTTGCTGGTCTTGTTGAATTTTCAGTGATGCCAGCTTATCATTATTTTGTCACACTGTCATGGTGGTCATGTCATGCAGAAACCCAAAAACTAAAGAACTGGAGTATTCATAGGGTATAAGAATGTCATGTATTCTATTGTGGCAAAGCCTTTAAAAATTTGCATTTGAAATTAACTATGTAATATGGTCTTCAGAAAAGTTGTGTGACTTTAAAGTAGTCACAATATTATCAACCAACAAAGTATATGAGAAAGTCATAGATTTCTAATGATTAATTCAGTGCAGGAAGAAACACCTTCTATGAAGACATTATTCAGTGTTGAATGAGAAACTAAACTTTATGACTACTTTTCTAAAACAGCTAAGGTTTATGAAAAAAGAGTAAAGCAAAGTTTTGAACTTAAAATGAATCAGAACTACATTTTGAAAACAGTGGGAGTTAGATGGTAATCCAACTGCTAGAAGACTGTCAAAATGTCTAAGTGTATGTGTGCATTGAAGAAATGGGTTATAAGTGATCTGGTTATTCAAAATCTCATTGTAAAAGAGAGAAAGCTACTTAGAAGTCTATTTCTCGAGCCTTCATCAAGGGATAAACATTTTGCCATACAGTATTTTTGATGTAGTCTAAGAGGAAATATATACAGAACCATGTCATTTAAAATACAGATTAAAAATACAGTTTAAAATACAGTTTTACCTTTTGGGTAAAAATCATAAGCTAGTGAGTTGAACTCAGCTTTTATATCATGCACAAATTATTGATGCTCTTATTGGTGGCATGGCAGCAAACCCCACTGTGGTGAGGGTTCTTGGGGCACTCTCTGGCTTGGGTCTTCAAGTTGGGCCACCAAGGTGCCTCCCCAGGATGTGAGGATGCCCAGAAACACCCCACGTCAGAGTAGTAACCTCAGCAGGGCTGAAGGACCTACCAGTGTGTGCCAACAAGTGAAATGGTCCCAAAGGCCAGTTTACACTCACCACAGC
Source organism: Pseudopodoces humilis (assembly GCF_049639895.1). Classification (NCBI taxonomy): domain Eukaryota; kingdom Metazoa; phylum Chordata; class Aves; order Passeriformes; family Paridae; genus Pseudopodoces; species Pseudopodoces humilis. The sequence goes on from NC_142200.1 coordinate 100,532,936, forward strand.
TTTGCTAAGGTTGCATTCCAGTATTACTCCAAGAACAATTTCACTGAGCTTCTGTGGGACTACTTTACAGAGCTGATCTTGTATGCAAGTCTTCAAAGACCCACCTACAGAAGTTCACTCCAGCAGAGAGGGTGATGTGCCATTAGTCATGCTTTAAAGACTTAACAGGGACATGAATGATGCATAACATTTTACACAGGTTGTATACACACATATGCATTTCAATAGCCTACTTAGTGCTATTTGAAGTATTTATAGAAGTGTTTTGCATTCAGTGGGGAGCCAAAAGAAAAAAAAAAATAATCGGTGGTTCATCTGATATCTCAAAGGGATATTTAGAATCTTTACTACCATTTCCCCTAAGGCCCTTCCCATGATAGCTGCAATACTGAGACACAGAAGGTTAATTAGTGAATATTTGTAAAGGACTTTGAAGATGAAAAGGTTGTTTTCTTTCTTTTTTTCTCCTTTTTTCTTTTTCTTTTTTTTTGTGCTAAACATGCCAATATAAAAGTGGGATTTCTCTCAGCTTCCTTGTTTTGCATGCTGCACTGAAGTGGTTTGCTATGATTTCAGTTTGCTGCTAGATTTTCAGTAATTAGTTTATCTGCTTTACCTGCTGCTGCCTTTTGCCATGCTGCCCTCTCCCTGCTGGACCAGCACTGCTGAGGGTGCTGGCTGATGTAGGAGGAGGTTGAGCTCAAGTGCTACCCTGCACACCACCAGCAACCCTACTGTGGGCCAAATGAAAGAAACTCATTCTCACTAACTCCATCAGAGTTACTCCTTGGCTTCAACAAGCAACAGAAACATAACCTTGCAACCCAGGAAATGAGTGGTGCTTATTGAATGAGATCCGTGGAGCCAGCTCTTCTCATCTACAAAGGCAACCCACACTGGCATCCTGCTTAATAGAATACATCTTAATAATATATCTTAATCTTAACCATGCAAGATTGAAAAAAATGACAGCAGCTCTATCTCTGGCAAATTTGACAAAACCTTTTTTCCAGGAAATCCAGTACAAAATACCAATATTTAAAGAGTCAAATACTAAACAGTCTGCACTAGTGCATCTTATTCATTTAAACACAAGAGCTCAGCAGCAACAACAGGCTTTGAGTCTAATTCTCTGAGCTTCCTTCTGTTTCAATAAATAAACTTCCCCTTCTCTTCATTGAACTCATTAGGTCTTTCTTTATCTGCTACCTACACTTCCTCAGGAACTGGAACGAGGCAAACAGCAGTCATCTCCATCACACAACTTAGTATACTTTCATAGTCAGTAAAATTAGCTAATGTTACTCTACCAGCAATCTTGATGGAACAAATATATTAAGTTTTCTTTAATCAGACCATTGCAGTATTGGAAAAATTTATACCTATATAAGTGGGTTTATGAAACAGCTTATTTTGCTGAAGATATGGTTTGGGGCATTTACATATTGGAATGTGTTTGTAGCTGAGACATGAGGATGCCTTGAGAAGATGAAAACGGCAATCATTGGACTTCACCTTGGGCACAGCTAGTCACTTGACTTGACTGCATGTTGCTTTGCTTGCCTGCATTGCCTCTGCATGGGGTGAAATGTACCTTCCCTATAAGAAAATGCATCCAGAATACTATGACAAAAACCCACCACTAGAGCAGTCCAGTGGTGTTACTGAGTTTGTACTGGATCAGAGCAATGTGCACACTGAGAATTTTCTAAAATGAAAAAAAAGAGTAAATATAAAATTTCATTTTACAAAAAGAAAAAACATTTCCTCAGCAAAGAGCTAAGAATCCTCTTCAGACCAATCTGTATTAAAATATTTATTGTAGAGAGATATGATGTTGGAGGGAAGGCATCTATACTACATAAATATTTCTCCCTCTTTTTCTTGAAATTATATTATAAATTATCACTATTAGTTTATTAAGCACTAATTTCCAAGCACATATGGATAAGCAGCCTCTCTATGTTTTCAATATAAAGAGTGTCCCCATTAGATATTTCAAGGCAAAAATCATGGTCAATACAACAGACGACAAGCCATAAATTAGTAAACTGATATAAAGCCCTGCTGGCTCAGTGGCTGGAAACCAGCAGGGTTTCAATCAGACCCTTTTGTGTTATACTCAGCAGAGAGCTGAAGCAGCCCTAGCACCAGGAACTAACTCTTCTGCTCGGTGAACAGGAGTGACCTGCCAAAAATGTTTCAAGAGTAGCTGAAGACAGGGTTTCCCTCAAATTTCTATCAGTATTATTAAAATTCTGTCTGTGTGTCATCAGACCAGAAGTCCATACAGCAAAATATCTTTCCCAGTGGCTAAAAAGTAGGTGCTCAATGAAAGCACATAGAAGAGAAGGCATCCACTATCTTGAGATAATTCAGTTTATGATGAACCTATTTACTCATTTCCTGATAACTCTAGGTAAGTTTTTTTGTTATTTTTTGGTGTGAGAAAGCATAAGTTTGAGTTGTGATCATTAACTGAGTTTGAAATAGATTTTAATAGAATAGCAGTCTTTCATCCAAGAAAGTTTTCTGAGCAAACATTTTGAATGATAACTTCAATACACGGTAACCCAGCATTGAGGACAAAATATCGTCTCTGAGCCCATTAAAGATTCCTTGAGTCTTGTTATGTAAGCAGGTGATAGGCTTGCAAAATAGGAAATTGCACCCTGCAAGAGGATGTATACGTGCCTGTGTCTTGTTCTATCTGCTGCACAAACATTTTTGCATGGAAATGCGAGATCAGAAGACCACACATTTAGCATCTCTCTTCAGAAGGCACACTTGGGATCTTTTTTTCCACACAAAATCTAAGGGTCCTATATCAAAGAGACCTTAATGTGCTAAGTACCTACAAAACCTTGCTAAGACACATGCAGTGCATCAAACAGCCTGCAGCCTCTACCTGGCTCAGCTACAGAGCTAATACCTGCGCAATTGCACTGACCCTTGGATAAAAAAACTGTATAAAAGGCTGCCATCACCTCAGCTAAAGTCATAAGCATGGGCTCAGAAATTGACTTCTGTAGGCAGTTCCTCCAAACTGTCCCCTGCTACAGCCCACGCTGCTACTTCTCACTTCCAGGCAGGACCTACAGTCACGTCTCTTTCTGCAGCACTGCCCCATATGCCCCTTGCTACATTGTCCTCCACTATATAATACAAATCCAAAAGACCATCCAAGAAGCAAATCTATCCAATCCCGTCCAAAATATCTCCAGAAGGATCAAGCCTTTGTCATAAAACAGAATAACCACATGTATAAAGGGATCCAGTCAATGATTTAGGAAATAAAATGCTCTTTGTGTGCACATGCCTTTGGTCATTGAACCACGACCAAATTCTGGTGCAGATTTATTTTAAGGAAAATGCCTGTTTTCCCAAGTCAGTCAGCCAGTCTCTGACATGCCTCTTCTTAGCTCAATCCTCCACCACGTTTTCTTCCCATCCTTAAAAAATATGTACTTCTTCTATCTTCAGCCCTTTACAGTCCTGCCAGCGCCTATTTGCTCCCTCCTCTTAGGCCATCCCACAGTAGGCCAGGTTTCTTTCTCTATTCTTTTCAAAGTTGGAAAAAAAAAAAAAGTTACTTTTATAACCTGTGCGTAACAAGCTTTCCTACCTCCCAGGGTCTTGTAAGTTTAAATATGGGTCACATACTGTAAAGCAGACAGGGTCACCTCCCTCCAAGGTCTCTGCAGGATTTCTTTGGATGGTCTGAATGTCCCACCTACACCCTCTTGTCTCCTTCCTCTGGTTTCCCCCTTGTAAACCAGCCTGGTGGAAATCCTCTGATGGAGCTGGCCCAGCTACCAGTATTTCAATGGGCTCATCTCTGGCTAAATAATTATTTTAAGCTTTCCATCGAGCATTGTTCCTCTGGGAGAAGTGACCTATTGTTCTGCACCAGTTTCTATTGAAGGGAAGCATTAGAAAGCCAATGCAATTAGCATGCTGACTAGGCTGCTCACAAAGATGAATTTGGAGTCAGCGTTACCTCTAATAACTATTGCCTAATCACATTCGGTTTAATTACATAGATCACTGATTCTCCCAGGAAATGCCTGATGCCTGCCTGCCTTTTTGTGTTGCTGTTAAGTGCCCATTGGAGGCAGCCTGACCATCAAGTAACTATGCAGCTGTCCTTTGCTGCTGTCTCCCCTGTGGTAGGGGAAAGCCCTGTAGGTGTACAAAGTCTTCCTCATCAGGCTTTGATATGAGACAGGGGAGAAAGCAGCCTGACTTTTGGGAGGAGGGCAACTCTGTGTGTGCTCTTGAATTGTTACATATTGCTTATGGATACATATTTCAGGGGCACGTCCATTGCCCTTTGCTCCTGAAGCTCCCAGGTTTTGACACACATTGATACAACTCATGTCTGAGGGAAGCTAGGTTTGTTAGCTTAGCACTCAAAAACAAAGAATAATTGAAAGTCTCACTTGTTTACCATTCTGTTCAAGCATTGTTATTCACAGCAGCAAAACATAAAGTGGCCAGATTTTTTAGGCAGATCCACACTGGATTCTAAATCAATAAAACAAGGACTAGAAATAATTTTGCATTAGCAAGGCCCAGGGGGCAATACACTGATTTTAAAAAGTATATGGAGGCAGTGCTTGCATTAGGCAAAACCATGGCTTTTCTCAAACTGCCATTCACTGAAAATAGCCTTTTTTGTTTCTGCATTGTGTCAAACCTATGCTGGAGCATTCCCATAAGATACAAAAAGGCTGGATGAAGAATTCACCTTACCAGCAGTATAATGACACAGGCCATTTGCATTACTTCAAGAAGCATTCTTCACAGCCTCATCTGTACAATATTGCTTTTCTCATGAACAGAAGAAAGACATGAAGAAACACAGCAGCTGAGAATTGAGGAAATATAATTATTTACAGTAACATGCACAGGAGGATAGAGGGCAGGAGGATGTCACACTTGTTATGATGCTGTCACTTGTACACTTGTCACCAAGGGGTATGGTCGTGTCCCTTGCATGTACATTGCCATGTCAGAAGTCAGCTCTGTCATGCATACAATTGTATTGCAAGTCTGCTGAAACTAAGCTGCCAAAAAAAAGGATAAATTTTCCATTGGATCAGTGCATCAACCCTTTCTAGCAGCATCCCATACGTAGGTTGGATTAAATGTACCATGAACCTGTACTCCAAATGGACTGGAATATAAATTGCCTACGCAAGCTCATTTTTTCAGTTTGGTTTGCTGGGAGATCTATTTTAAAGCTATGTGTGCTCTGGACAGTTTCTTCCTTCCAAGAGAGGGCACCATTAGCTCTCCTTCAACTGCTCTTTAAAGCTGGGGTAATAGGAATAGCTCCAGAGAGGCTTTGCAAGCCTGGGTTCCTTTTGGACATCTCAAATATCTGCAGATGTGTTCTATGAGTGCCCCATAGGATGTCTGGTCACAGGGGCAAGGGCAGTGCCTGAAGGATGCCACCACTCTGCAGTGCCAGAGCTGCATTCCCATGACATTTTTGCCTAGCCAGGCTTGGTTTGACCTAGCTTGGCCTGGTCTCCATGGGCAGCAGTAGGGGTTACACAGTGCTGTATTTCTTACCCACAACCAGCAAATTCACACAGAGATCCTCAGCTTTTGATAATTTAACAGGCTCCAAAAGCTAGGTGGGAATCTGTACAACCAGCTGTGACCCTTACTGGCTGTACTTTGGCTTGCTAAGCCAATGCCAGGACAAACATTGCTAAATAAAAGCCGTCTGTGAGACAAGGATATCCATCTCTTGTACCATCATTGCTCCTGAGAGGGACAGTGTCCCACGAAGTCTAGTGCAATGCATAAGTCTCAGCACTTTAAAAAAGAAAAGGAAAAAAGGGTGCAAACATGCAATACAGGATAAAGATGAACAACACTTACTGTGCTATTTCAGAGCTAGTTCAGTTTCAGGGCTGTAACTCACTGAAGAAAGCAGTCTCTGAGGTTAACATACACACATTAAATAACATTCCTTCTGCTCTCTTTAGAAAGAAAACAGGTTTTCAAGTAAAAGGATTTCTGCAACAAGAGCTCTGGTGTTGAGCTTCACACAGATGGTGCTTATTAGAGAGATTTCAATTCCCAACAAACAATTTAAAGCGCCACCTGATCTGCAATTTCAGCTCCTCTCTCAAATAAACAGCAATAATTCACATTGTGGGATTGGGGCCTTACTTCTTCCATTTATGTTTACAGATGGGCTCCAAGCAGGCCTCCTCATGATGCAGGGAGCAAGATCAGCCACCCCAGTGAGCCCCCTGAGCAGGACATGTCCATTTGTGTCTGCCATGTCAGTGGCACCCCTCCTGGGGTCTGCCATGGGTCTGATGCAGGTGGGTGCTGACAAAAGAACTGAGCCCATCTCGGACAACAAACATAATGCCACTTCAAGGAAGCCGAGTCACCTTCACTGCTGTTCCCACCCCCCACCTTTGGCAATTGCAAGGCCCCTCTTTCTTGGCACACCCACGTCTGGTATAAACAGCAGGTATCAAATGCTGCTGCAGAAGCATTGCCCCAGTCAGCAGCCTTAGGACAAGCATGAACAAGGCCATTTGTGACGAGTTACTGCTGAAATGTGTCTCAAAGAGTGATGGTGAAGCCCTTCCATGTTCAGTGCTGTAGGAGGCATGTGGGACTGACCCAGGTGCCATGGTAGGTGGTCCAGCTGTGACTGTGGGCCTCCTCAGGGCACGTTATCTTTTACTGGTTCCCTTGTACATTTCTGATGTGTTCTGATGCTATCATTGGGCATTCAGATAGTTCCCCAAAGGCTGGCTTTGTTGTTTTCCTGGGTCAAGGTCAGGAGTGCCAAAGGGTAAGGCTTGCTTAGGGCTGCTGTTAATAATGATGGAGCCTGTGGAAAAGACTTTATTCCTCTCTTATCTTTTAATAGCAGTTTTCTATATCTTGTCTTAATCTGCTATATCCTGTGCAGGCAGACAGGGAGGTTAAACTGCAGCTGTGTTTCTTTGGCTGTTTTCTATTCTTGCACCCTCTGTCACTTTTCTGTTTATTTGAAGTTGACTGCACTGAACTCAGTGGAATTTCTGAATGCTCATCCTTCCCAAACACCCACGCTATTCTATACTTATACCATTCTTCATTTTAAGTTCCTCTCTTTTGGTGCTTTGAAAGTGGGATTTAGCAAGTCAGGGTCCTCACCTCTCTGGGATAAATACAGAGGCATTGCTCTGCCTCTGTCAGATACAGACAACAGCAGTTTCCTGTCTGATAAGAACTTTTAAATCTTGTTTGAAAGTTGCTTTCTGATCTTCACAGAGGAGGTTCATAGACGTACAATGTACATTTCAATTTCCTTCTTGATACTAATTATTCTTCTTCAGAGCAATACTAACTTATTTAGAATCTTCTCAAGCCAGCAGATTTTGAAGTGGGGGGAACGAAATCATGTGCCAAAAGAGCAAATATTTATTTAATTACTTTTATTAAAATAAAAATATCATGCATTAATACTCATTAGACATTTCTGAGAACCAGTAATATGAAGATTAAGACTACATAATTTCTGCATAAAATAGGTTGAGCTGGTAAAACATGCAGCCTATGTACTGGAAGGGACCAGATGGAAAGACGAAAATGAGAAAGGTGCTGTTGCGGTTTTGTTGTTTTCTTTTTTCTAAATTTTCTAAAAAATTACTTAATTTACTAATTGTGATACCAGGGACCTATCCAGGCTAAATGCATACTGACAGTTTCAGCTCCTTTCTTCTTTACTGCCTTGCCAATGCAGTGTATTTTGCTCTGTTACGAAGACTCTGCAATTCCTTTAATCTTTGTCTGCCACGTGTTCCACCAGTTGGATATTAAACACCCATACTCATTGTACACTGGGGCTGCATTTGGCTGCCTTTGCTAACAGAATTTCTCTTCCTGCCTAGTATAGTACAATTTAAATCATCAGTGTGACTCTGGTTGAGACTTTATTTCACTTTAGTTATGCACTTTGGAATTGGCCAACACTATGGTTTCATATGCCACGTGGATCAGCTTATGAGGGATTGCTTTCACTCTGCTTCTGCTCTTGTCATGGAAGTGAAGTGGGAACCTGACACATAAAAGAGCAGCTTTTTTTAGGGCCCTGATAAGCAGCACCTGGGCTTTCATATTGCACTTCCATTGGTCACAAGGGTTGCCTGTATTATTGCTCACATTATGAAACTCCAGCACTGTGCATGCAGAGAGCCAAAGAGTGTTGAAGAGAGGAAAGAGTGCTGTTACTAGCTTCACTAAGCTCTGAATAAATCCCCAAGGTGACAAATTTTATGAGGAAAAAAAAAAAAATCTAAGTCCATCAATAAAGAACTCTTAGTGTGAATTATCCTCTGGCTACAAACTACAAGCTAGCCACTGCTTCTTTTTCCCCCCCAAATACAACAGTATATTACAATAAAAGTCCTCCAAAAATTAAAAACAATTAAAAAGAATAATATACACCTCATTTTTTCATCGCTCATATACAAACAATCTTTGATCAACAGTATAAACCATTAAACCATATAAAAGTCAAAAGTTTCTTATTTTACAAATAGTGCTTTCATAGCTGAGTAACTTTACAATGCTGTGAGGGTACCATCTGTATCTGTGGATATATTGCTTGACAGTTTATTAAAACCAAGTCATCATACCTTATATTCGGTTGATTGCATCAGTACAAAGCAGCCTAAAATGGGCAATGGATCCATAGGATCTCTGATTATTGTGAGGGATTTTCAAAAATCACTCAACATTAGCCTTGTTTTAGACTCTCAGTGTAACAAATTTAAACATCCCATTAATTTCAAGGAGAACACTATTAGGAATGTAGGATTAAAAAGCAACGTAGGTATGTGAGCCAAGCCTCCTACCATTGTAGACAACAATTTTGATTATTCCCTTTAATGAAATATGAGGATAACATTGATGGTGGTTGCAAATGAACACTCTCCAGCTAGCATGCGGGAGGTAAGAAGAAGAGTCTGGATAAATTCCAGATTGTCTGGAAATGATGTACTGTATTGGCTGTGTAGGAACACCACCTTCTACCAGTCCAGTTGTTAGAGGCATTTTTGATTTCTGGTTTCCACCTTATTAATCAGAAAAATCCATTACTTCAAAATGAGCGACAGAAAGAGACCAAAGATGCCATCTGCACCATGTTAGAAGATGACAGCAAAGTTGATGAAGCACCAGCCCCAAATCTTGACTGAAGGTGTTCAGCCTACTGACTGCATCAGTGCAACAAGTGCTGTGTCTTTTGCCAGGTAGGTCTTCAGTTACAAAGTTTTTCTCTTGGGAAACCCATTTTTGGATGCTATTGGGGGCTTAGCTTTACCACTAACTGTGGTACAGCTATGACAGCACTCTTCTCTCCCTGCATAAAAAGAAGGGGCTGCACCAACATGCGATTCTCAGTCCACACGGCCATGGTAATAGAGGTGGTGATCTCCCTAACACCAGACATCAAATGCAGGCAGGAGGCATGTCAGAAAGCAAAGCATATCATGGAAGCTCTGTGATTTCAACTCCCCTGCATAATTAAAGTAATACATAACCAAAAGTGTTACTGTTTTGAAGTCTCACTGCCTGCCTACACACTTCCTCGCACAAGAAAGTTATTTCATCATGTCTCATCTTAACATCATTGTATTTTTTCCTGATACTGAGCCAAAATATCATGCATTTGCTTCTTTCTTTCTTGGCTGTGTCTCTGTTTAGATACTGCATTAAGTGCAATACAGAGTAGAGGTTGTAGGTTTGGCTCTGAAGTGATACATGGTCCAGATATTCAGTTTGGTTTTCTATGGACAGGCCTCACCCTCCTACCAAGCTCTCTTGGCTCAGCATAGTTCTGACCCCACCCCAATGAAGTGTGGAGTTCTGTAGCTCTTCTCCATGAAAAGAGGCTGTGGAAGTAGTGATCAATACCTTATTCCTTTAAAGCAAGAAAACAAGACATTAAATCTTTGGTCCTAATGCAGCCCATTTGACAAGCTACTTGAAGGTGTCAAGTTTTTCTTTTGTATAAATTTTTTTTCTATTATTTTCTTTATTATTTAAAAAGGCTCCTTGAAAGTTGTATGTCAGAACAAAGAGTGAACAATTATAAGAAGAAAGGCAGAAAATGGGATCCCAATATAAAAATTTGAACCAGTGGTGATAAAACATTACAAAGCACTCTTGCTAAATGTTATACAAAGAGTCTGACATTTCACAAGTGTACAGTTCCCATCAAGAAGGAGGACACAGGTATATTTTCATACTTTGTCCCGATTCAAGTGTTTTCTCATAGAGAAACTTTGGGGGAAACAATGGCCAGAGTACCGTAACTGCACATTTGAGTGGCAGTGGTCAATAGTAACAGAAAATGTTGAACCCTGAAGAATGAGCGCTTGTCTGGAAATGCAAAGTTTCTTCTCGGCACCCTGGAGCACCCACAGACAGACCAAGAACACCCCAGGTATCTTGTGATGGGACTTCTTCAAGCTGTTTGCGGTCCTGTGACATTGCTGTAACCGTAACTATGTCTCCCAGGGAAGAGAAGAGATAATCACCATAATAAGAATGCCATATACATTGGCTTTCACACAAGCAATCTCTGCAACCCCCATCACATCAAGCTGGGATTGGGGATAGGAGCACCTGTACCTGCAGGAACAGTCAGTGGCCTCAGTGATGTCCCTGTGCAAACTCAGCAGCTGTCCCAGGTATGGACTGGTCAGCTGAAGCCCTTCCCTGACATTATTCTCACTGTGCAAGCCCTTCCCTTTCTAATAAACCACAGGACCACGTTTTCTAATGCTGGGGCAGGCTTCAAGTTGTGGTGAGGTTGGTGGGATGGGGCATCACCCTGAGGCATTCCAGAAACCACCATCTAGTTCCAACCACTCTCTCTAAAAAAGCTTCCTTTGGTGTTGACTGTCAGATGGAGACAAAAGCAAGCCCCTGGCCTCTGGATGAATTTACTCAACAAAATCAATTGCAACATGAAGAAAATTTCCCAGGTCAGCTCCCTTTTCAGCAGAAGAAAACAACCCAAGGCCCACAATGAAATCAAGTGTGCTGACACTGCACACAATCACTGGAAAACATTGCAGGAAGATGAAGACTCTTGACTTACATTTTCATACACTTAGAAGTTATTAAAAGCCCTAAATTATTATTGCAAAATGAGTCCTGTAATAACTACTGCTTTACGATAGATGCTAAGGACTAACTTGTGGATGTTTTATTTTGCCTTCCATAAGAAATACAGTAAAAAGGGAAATTTTACCTTTCTCAAGTGGTAAGGCTGTTAGCTTTTAGAAGAGGCTTCGTTATGCTACATTTCCCTATTTAGCTGTGTCTTTAAAATCAGTCTTTTCTACCCACACTTCCAGTTGACCTTTCAAGTTATTTCTGGATGTTGATTTATGCTGCTTAACCATGTTCTCCTGCATGAGCACCTACGATCTGCTGGGGTCTCCTTGCTGTTTAATGTGCAATGAGCTGCAATGGAAAAACCAGGACATTTCTGCTGCTTACTTGTGGGTTTTTTGGTTTGTTTTTTTTTCTTTTTTTTTCTTTTTATTCTGGTGGAAATGATTTTGTATATTGCTATTGTCTGTTACCCTGAGCATCACCCTGCATAGCACCTGTGCTTCCAGCCACAGCCAGTTGCTGCACAGTCCCATCTGCTCCCAGAGCCACTGTGCCTGCCCCTGCAGGCACCACCTAGCTTTTTTTTTGCTGGCTTTTGAATCATTACTGAGCTGCCAACTTACAAATCATGGCTTACAGGATGCCTATTTACCAGAAATACTTCACAATATATAGTTGATACCGCCAATCTGGAATCTACATTCGTATCAACCGTTTGTGGTCCTACATCCTCTTTTCTACTCTTTTCGTCAAAAACATCACATTCCAAGAGAGATGTTCTTTGAAACTTAGATTACTTAATTTTTAGATGAATCTCCTTGTTTCTAGCAACGAACTGCTACTGAATCCCTCCTGAATTGTTTTAAAAGGGCAAGTGTTAACCTCTATTGATGCTACATAATGCTGGTGATACACACTGCTATTTGTCAGCGGCTTTCTTGTTTTAGCTAACAGATTAAAATCAGTAAATTCCTTTGTGCAGTAGTGTTTGAAAGATTCTGTGGGAGAATATGCACTATGTGATTTTCTAGTGTTCTGCTTGGAGACGTAACAGATTCAGCAAATTGAAAAATTATCTGTGAATTCTGTTAAGATCTTTTTTTAGTTTTATGTACATTTTTGCCAGGGTGGTGGGTGGGGAAAAGCAGCGCTGCCTGTGCGCACATGTTGCACACTTGTGAGAGCAACACAACAAATCTGCTCCCAGGAATGCAAGGAGAAATCTGCTGCTAATTGGACGTGGGAACTGAATTCTAGTTACTGTTTTAAATATAAGCCACTGATAATCCAAGTCAAACATTGCATCTTCCACACTGCTGTGTCTGGGACTTGGTCATGGTGAGACAACTCTACCAAACAGAACAATCTCTGGATTCTGACCCAACATGCCACTTCACCCTGTACTGTAGTGGGACCTGTGAGCTGTACACATACAAACTGCTAATGCATGTTACTTAAAAAAGGGCTCATTTCACATGACTGAAGGTCTCCTTTACTCCGTAAATCTGAAAAAACAGATTTGCCCTAAGGATTTGCTGCTTGATCCTGGACTTCAGATACAATACTTAAACTGAAATATATAATGATGTATTCGAAATACAGCAGCAGCATAAATTTGACTGGTTTTTGCTACTTAATATAGACTACAGGTCCTCTCCAAGTCAGCTGCTTATGCTACCTTCAAGCAAGTTACCCAACTAGTTAAGGGCCTTTGTCCCCAAATGAGAAGTTGCTTTCTGATCTAGTGGTTTGATTAAAATAGCACTGCCAAGCTGCTGGTGGGATGCATCTACAGGACTGACTAAGTTCACACTTTAGGCATTTTACTCCTCCTACATTCATAAGAAATGTTAGTGATGGAATAGTTTTATGGGTCACTGGAAAGAGTAGCTGTTTTTGCTGCTGTGACTGATTTATAGCAACAAGCCAAAATCTTAGCCTTGCCTTGCCTGCCTATACCACACTAATAACCAGAAGATGACACTGAGTATTTCAAAGAAGCAGTAGGCAACCCTGTGCTTCAGAAGAGGGAGACAATATTTTCCATCATACCAGATTTTTCTTTCTTTCCTTAATTCATTCTTACTGCTCCTCCTGCATTGCAAGGATAGTAACCCCAAAGGGACATGTAACTAGCCCCAGCCTTTGCCCCAGTGTGGGACAATTGGCAGTATTCTCTTGAAGTGACTGAAGTGTGCTACTTTGATACCCCTTCAGTAGGGTAAATTATTTCTGCTTTGAGCCCCTTTAAAAAGGGAAATGAGGCTGCTTGGCTAGAGCTACCAGTGTTTCTTGCCTTAGTCAAGTTTAATTTAGTATAGTTCTTCCAGTCTGTCTCATGAGTGCTCCAATTTGCCACTATTTGCATTTCCTTGACATTTAATTGAAGTCTGTTAAACATTATCTGACATTTCATTTTTCAGTTACGGCAACATCTTTAACAGTGTTGTTGAAGAAGAAAGGCATTTTGACAACTTGACAGCTGCATAAGGGATCAGAACAAGAAACAGTTTTGGGTTTGACCATCAGAAAACAGACTAGTGAGCACTTTATGATCATGTATAGGTGACTTGGAGGCGTGTTCCTCTTGTCAGTTTGTAGCAGTAGTGGTCAGCAGGTGATGCATTGTGCCATTTTGCTCCTTGTGCTAGTTTTCCCCAGACCAATCCACTCCATACTGCCCTGGGCAGAATCGCCCATACGTCCCTCAGATGCATTTCTCACCTTTGGGCCAAAAGGCTGTATATGGAGCCAATTTGTAAAAAATCTGGTGGTTTGGAATAACAGTTTCAGTTCCAGGAGATTTGGAACATAATTCTTTTTCCTGCTGGTGATCTGAGCAACACTTAGCAGACGAGCAGTACAAGCATCTGATCTTGTAAAAGATCCAAAAATTCTGTTAGAAACATTTATAAAAATACAGAATGTAGAAAGGAATTTGACTGTACAATGTGTACAGCTTTCAAGTTCATCCCAGAGTGGCTTTTTACCATGCTACCATTTGAAAATGTAAGTAATGCAGCCATATTTCTTCAGTCCAGGAAGATCCTGCTCCATCCCAACATGCATCCGAGCACAGGCTATGGACCTCAATTATTACGTGGAAATGGGCAAGGAAAGACCCAAACTACCATCAGACAGGCTTTGCAGTTTCAAAGCCCCACGCTGAAAAGCAGAGGTGCTTTTTGATGCATTGTGATTGCCATTTGCTCTGAGCCAGAGTCCACTCTTGCAGCAGCCAACAGTTCACTTATCCAGCTTGCCTTGCTGCAAGAAGAAATTCTCTATGGTCATGCTGAGGCCTCAATGTATTCACTTTTTGGTGCCGCTACCCTCAAGTACTCTGGGTTTTCTGCTGCGGGAACTTTTAAAAGACCGTTAGGTTTGGTTTCCTTTGGTAAGAAGTCCTGCTGGTAGTCAGGATTGTCCAGATTTATTTGGTGGTTGCCTGCTTGGATCCAGTAGGGAGAGCTCTCAAAGACTGTCTTGGCCAGGGGAGACTGGTTGGTGTTGAGATACTCAGGGTTGTCCACAGCTGTGCTGTGTGAATTCTGGTAGCTGGAGTCTGTGGGCACCTTTGAGTTTGCTGTGAGAGAGAAGTTGTTGTAGATTGGATTCTGGACTGCTGAGGCAGATGCTTTCTTGGGCACCAATTGGTTTACATACTCTAGTATAAAAAGAAAATAAAAATGAGAAGGAATGAAAAGGAAGATATAAACTTAATGCAGCCATTTGGTGTCACTTGACATTTAGTTTCAACCCAGCTGCCACTTGCACTTCGCACATGGCACGTCTCTGTACTTCCCAGAGGGAAAAAGAGCCAAAGGCAGGGACTGCCACTCACTCTGGGGCACCAAACATGCTGCCCTGAGGTTCACCTTCAAGAATTTTGTTTGCCAACCAGCAGAAAGATGGCTTGGACCATGAGACAGTGAGATAGCTACTGCTGATTTTAGTGGCGTGTGGGTGGCTGTGTCCCAGATAGTGTTCTGAAATGGCAGTTTGGGAGGTTAGCTGCCAGAAGCTGTTTCCCTGGGAAAAAATGTTTAGAGATGAGGAAAATGCCTAGAAAATACAGGACTGGCAGTAACAGTGAGTCCACATTTCACGTCAGTGCTATTCCTTGCAGGGCCTTTCACCCTTTTTAGCTATGGCATATTCTTGGAACGGTTGGTTGGGATTTTTTAAGGACACAAAGCATCATCACTGCATTATCCAGCCCCATCTCCCTCCGTGCTCACTGGCTCTCTCTCTCTCATCGCCTACACTGTAAGTTCATGTGAAACCATGAACTGCCTTCTGTGGATTAACTTCTGAAAGCAATGAAACAACCATAAAGCTCTTTATGTTGTTGAAACGGTAAAAAAAAATAACCCAAATTTTTAGAGGCTATTTTCTCAAGTAGAAAACTTTAAACATATAACCACTCATGCAAACTCCCTGCCTAGATGGCACACATGGCTAACACAAGGAATCTGGCTTCTGAGGGAAATGAAATGAGAAATGGTCAGAAGCAGGCAGATAAGGGCTAGGAAAATGATATATGAACACTCTTCCACTCCCATTTACTGAGACAAAAGGGTAGAAAGCAGTTGAGTTGCTTCATTTCTACAGAAAAGGAAAATTATTATATTTGCAAGCATTGTGAATTTGCAAGGCTTGTGAATGAGTGGCCATGGGATGGAAAAACAGGAAAAACAGGAGAGGTACTCACCTGGGGCTGGTAGGAAGCTGTCATCTATGCTGTCCTCCAAGAAAGCACCTGTTGGGTCTGAGCTATACCTCTGAACAAAGCTGTCTTCCCGCACAGGGTGCCCCTGCTAGGATGAAAGTAGAGAAAAACAGTATTAAAGGGACTGATTTGTAGAAGCTGATCCACGTAGGAGGAGTTACTCCTTTATTAAAGATCATTCTACTTACCCCGTTCCTGTCAATGCAGGTTGTAGCAGAGTTGTTGCTGGTAGCACTCTTAAAAGACAAAGAAAGAAAACACAGACATTATGAGAAGCAGTTCACTCTTAAAATTTCATGTCATGTTTCCACATCGGAGAATTTTCATACCAATGAACTCAAGAGAGGAGTGCGAGATGTTGAAGGGCTGTTGAAAAAGCCCTGGTGTGGCACAAGGTACTCATCTGCATCCACTATATCTTCCATGTCCTCCTCCTCCATCAGGGTGCGATAAAACTTGGAGTCCGTAGGGCTGGGCAGGTGCATCCTATCATCTCCCTGTTAAAAAAGTCAGCATGAGACAGACTTGCAGACTCCTTTCAAGCCCCCATTCTTCCCGAGACAATTTAACAAGAGGCACAAGAAGCAAAACCTCGATTCACAGATTCACAGAATATTCTGAGTTGGAAAGGACACACAAGGCAAGTCAGTGCTTAAGTAAATGGCCCATACAGAGACATGTGTGTTTAACCAAATTTACCTAGAGTTTAGGGGAACTTAGGCCTGCAATCTCAGTAAAATAACTGCATTTTGAAGAGGATCGAACTCTGTTCTCCTCTCATGATTACAGTATGGACTGCTTCTGGTCCTAGTCTGAGACCAGTACTAAGAAAATAGTGACCAGTCTTGACATTTTGTTTGTGGCTCTGGCTGAATGTGTTAAAACCTGGAAAGCAACAACAAATCTGTCCTTCAGTTGTCCATATCATATGTTCTCATATGCATTATAGTTACTTTGGGCCTCAGATGAAATGCCCATCAGACGTCTTCCCACCACTGTGGTCAGTACCTGTATAACAAGATAGCGTGGAGGGTCACGGGCCATTTTTGAGAATTCAGCTATCAGCTCACGAAACTTGGGACGGCTGTCTGCATCGATCATCCAGCCTGCAGGAAAAGCAATGCACAAACAAAATTGTTTTGGTGTTCAAACACAGTGTGTAAATAAAATGTAATAGCAAAAAAAGCAGTGCCATGCATGGAAGAAATAAAGGAACCACCCCTAAGGGACCAACATAAAAAGTTAATTCACCAGCCATGGGTGTGAATTTCAGGATTTAAAATGCAGATCTTGTCAGTTTTCAGAAGAAAGAGATAAAACCACATGCTGGGAAAGCTTCAGGCTGAGTCTGTCTCCTCTCCTGCTGGCCTATCCCCATGTGGGCAGGCTGGTCCCACCTGAGGGATAATCCCAATCAGTTTGCTTTGGAAAAAGCTCTTGAAGGAGAGGAAGCAAATTGACACCAGTGAATGCCTGCAGAGGTACCAGGATTTGACCACCTAACAGTCACTGGACTGCTTCATTAAGTCCTGGGAAGTCTACAGCCTCCCTCTGTACCCAGATGTCTTCTAAAATTCAAAACATCCTCACTGGAGACATACTGAAAGATTACTGCAACTAAGCTGTATTTAATTAGTAAACTGACTTCAACAAAAGTAAGTCCTTACAGCTTAGATTGGATCAATGCTAGAAGAGATTTCAAATATAGATACTGGAGGTTTTACATCTGATATTACTTAGGAAACCCACTGTAATCAACTAACAGATGAGCTGGTCTAGAGACTTCTGTGTTTAAAATTAAAACTAATAAAGGTCAAGCTTAGTGTGTCTAGAGGAACTCAGAAGAAACAGCCCGTCTAAATTAATGGAAAAATGAAGTGGTAATATGCCTTCTGAAATCTGCATTAGACGAAGATATCCACATTAGACAAAATCTCATCATTTCCAGGGACTTTTTACCATACTAGAAGTATGATTCTCCACTAATTCAAAAAGAAATGTTTCTTGCTGTTAGAGAAAATGGAGTGTTTGGGAATTTGCTGCTCTTGCAGGAGTAGAATCTACTGTTACTTACTTTACCTCTAAGTTGTGTATATTTAAATGCTGGTTTTTAAATTAAAGAATTTAGTAATTATTTTGCAATAACTTCGAACATTTCAGCTTATACTTTCTGATTGTAAAAGAGGTGACTGGGAATCCTGAATTCCTTCCAATAAAATGGCACAGCTTCAGTCGGGTCTGCACTGTAGCCGGAAAACATGAGGTGACCAGAGCAGCAAAAGATGTGCAACTGAGTTCTGTGTTCTTCTCAGGAAGGCTCAGCCCCCAGGTCCTCACACTCTTGCATTTAAATTCAGTGTAATGGCATGGAAAGGATGGGGACACTCCATTGGTTGTGTTTTAAAAGCAACAAGTACCGGATTAGATGCCTGGCAAAATGCCTCCTTTCTACATCTGGCCTGACCCTAAGGAAAGACAGGGGCTGAGGCATCAGTAGGGTTCAGAATCTCTGAGGAGGGGTTCCTAGGACATTGCTTTGGGGTCTGGGCACGTCCCAGGCTAGGTGCACGCTTCTGGATTCAGTTCCTTGGAGCACAGGATCAGGCTCAGCTTGTGTGGTGCTTGTTCCACCACAGCAATATGTGGGTGCTCTAGGATTCCCCAAAAGTGCTGCAAGAGTGCTCATGGTAGCGTGGCTCCTGTCTCAGGAACAGGTACATGTTGCTCCAGTGAGAAGGTCTTAAATGCCACCTAGTGGGCTGCTTATCACATCCTCACAGCAGTGAACAGGGAAGTGGCAGTCAAGGCCTAGAGATGTGCAGGAAGCCAGGTAGTAGCCTGACATTTAGTAGATGATATATATGGAAAGGGGGTTTGAGATTCAGAAGCCCTTTGACATACCCTAAACTGGCTGAGAAGTGTTTCAGAAACCCTCTGCTCTTGAGCAGCTATACTACAACAGCTGCATGCCAAAAAAGGGACCAGCCAAAAATGAGGAAGAAATTTGAAAAGGAACCCTGAATTCTCATATGTATGTGACGTTATGATTGTGCCTGCACTTTTGACACTCCTTTAGTAATAATCCACCTGTGTGATTGCAGTGGGAAGCACATTGCTAAACTGAGGTGGGAGCTTGGAGGAGCAGGCAGTGCTGATTTTATTTCCTAGATATACAAAACCAGAGTATCAGGCAAAGTGGTTGGTGTCATGCTAATTTATACTGCCTGACCATATCTGTTTAAAATAATTGACAATATCAGTCAGTGGTGTGAATGGTGAAAAAAACATGAATTGGTTGAATGAGTGACTTAAGAAAACACATTCCATGATCCTAGGTAAAGCTCAAGGTGTGGGAACACATTCTGCTGTCACCACTCTTTTCACACAACCCTATCTCTGTGCATTACCAGGAACACAGCATAAAATGCAACTGAGTTACTTATTCAAGTTAGATGAGCAGCCACAACCCCAAGTGTGAACTCACATTTGACCATGATCATGTAGACGTCGATGGTACAGATGGGGGGCTGCGGCAAACGCTCGCCCTTCTCCAGGACAGAGGAGATCTCACTGGCAGGGATCCCTTCATACGGCTTGGACCCAAATGTCATCAGCTCCCAGACTGTCACACCTGCAGGGTGGGGAAGAGAAGATTGTGAAAGAGACTGCCAGGAGCTGGACTCCTGGCCTGGGTGTGGAGAGGTGGCAGAGAGCAGAGGGGGGTCCCCTGGAAGCACTGTTTTGCCAGAACCCCAATAAGAGAAAGCATTTTCTCCCATAATTTTATAGAGAGATTAATATAAAAGTTTGAAATAATCCTGCTTCCTTTCAAGGTTTTGCTTTTTTCCTTTATTTATTTATTTTTTTAAAATCTCACCTAATATATTATTGTTGAACATTCCACAAACTTCTTGGCCCCATAGAAAGGAAACACAGGTTACTGTCTCCCAACTCCAACACAGCAAGTGGTTTTAAAAATGGAAGTTCTCTTTTTGTTTGAAAACAATCTCTCGGGAGACGAGCAAAAGCAGTTTTTGAAAGACGTGTAAACCAGCTGCCTAAGCGTCATTTGCTGACATACCATGGACTCTTGTGATGTAGCTGTTGTGATTGTCTAGTAGCTCAGGATACAAAACAAGATTTTGGATGCCAAGATACATAAATGGATTAAGAAGAGCAGAGGCTGTACTGTTTCAGAAAGGACACAGGATCTGACCATCTGCATTAACTATTTTCCCACAATATTAGAGCCCATGGGGGGGAAATTTTGCAATAGGTTGCTTCGAAAAGTTTCCTTTCTGCTCCTTTCTTTCAAGCTGGATTTATGAACTATACCAAATACAAAATAAATTCTCTAAGGAGGTTATCACACTACTTCCCTTTTAGCATTGTCCCCTCAATACCAGGACAGCATAAGCATTTTAGGCCTCAGCAGAGTTACACTGCTTGACACCGACTTATACTGTGGCCAGTGATTTTAAGTCCTCCTAGTTATGCAGCTCTGTTGCCAGCTCCATTATATTTCACGTGAAGCTGCTGAAGAAAAGCTTTAACAGAACTTCAGCATACAGACCAGTCTCCTACCTGCAGCCCCTTTCAGGGGAGGGCTCATTACCCAAGGCATATTCTGTTAAACATCTTACACCTCACTCAGATGTAGTTTCATGGGGATTTTACTTTGTTGAATAGGTGATCTGGGCACTGTGTTTATATATTTGATCCCTTGTTCTTCTCACAATAGAAAGTAAAAAGGCCAGTATAGAATCACCAGCAAATCCTGAAATTTTCCAATCCATCTGCAATAATTGTAACTGCTTTTAAACTCACCATAACTCCAGACATCACTTTGATGAGTGTAAATCCGGTGTAAAATTGACTCCAATGCCATCCATTTAATAGGAACCTAGGAAAATTCACAAAGAATCCTTAAGAGGTTGACCCAAAATTTATGGGGATGTTCACCACCAGGTGGTGTGTAAATCAATAGTTTGGTTGCAGAAGGAAAAAAACAAAAACAGCCAACACAACTATGTGAATGGTAGAACAGGCAACTTTTGAGTCCTCCTTTATTATTTTCATATATTATGAAGAACCTGGAAGCGTGTGGAATACCAGGTATATCAGAAGTATCTCTTACTAAACAGTTTTACAATATTTTTAACAGTCAAATAATTACATTTTAGCCTTCTATCAGAACAGGACACAAATCCAGTCTTAGGCTACATGACTGATCTACACTCATATGGTTTCTATTTATGGCCTCTGCAATATTTGCAAGCAGCTTCTCTTTAATTTCTCAGCAGGACACATTCCCTCCATCAGCACGCAGTACAACACAAAGGCGTGTTGAACCAAGTCTGACAGGTCTTTCTTCTGCTATAAATATACAACATTCCCTTTCTCTTTATAAACTGCACAGTCTTATTGGTGTTGGCTACACTGATGAATTTTCCCAGACATTCTGGGTGGGAATTTCAAAAGCATTTGCTGCTCTGCTACCTCTGCAGTCCCACTGGCCTGATGCTCCTTTGGCTGATTTCAGAGGACTTCCACAGGCTTCAAAGGCAGCACGCTGAGATAGCAGCTGAGAGCTTTGGAAAACATACTCTCTTTTTCCCCCCTTTGTTTGAGGCTTGTGTGCAAGCACAAACACCAGCAAATGCGCAGCAGTTCGTTCTGCAGTGTGCTTTTACCTTGCCTCCCTCAGCATGATACTCCTTCTCGTCTGCACCGAGCAGCTTTGCCAGCCCAAAGTCCGTGATTTTCACATGTTGAGGAGTCTTAACGAGTACGTTCCTGGCAGCAAGGTCACGGTGCACCAGGCGCCGTTCCTCCAGATAGTTCATTCCCTGCAATGCAACACACTGCTGGTAAGGCCTCGTGCACTCGGAGCTGTGACACACAGGTCACCAAACCTCAGCTGCTTCGTGGTAACTGCTGACACCACCACCACTAACGTATGGTAAGTTATCCCACCTGCACTCTCCAATACATGATGTTTATTGCAGTGTGAGGATGAGTGCTGGCACTGTTACTATTACCCTCCAGGAACCTTCTTATGGGTCCAGGCACTGGTGGAGTGATGAATGAAAAAGAGGCAGTAATGGGTAGAGTAGATAGTAGCAGGGGATGTGGTTCCTTTGGGACTTAGCTCAAGAAATACAAAATTGGGATGGAACTTAAAGGGACAAAGTCTTCTTTTGGCTGCACTTGTGCAAACCCAGTGACTTCAGGAGAGCACAGTACAGAGTTTGACTATCCCCTGCCATTATGTACACACACCAACTCTACAGAGAGGATTTAGACAACCATTTGAAGTTGCTCATACCGTGTTTTATTACAGGCAATGTACTCTGCCTTCTCTCTGCTAACAATGAGGCAGACCACTGCAAAGGTAAAAATGGGGGAAAAGATTTAAAAATTCATTTTAAGTCTGATCTCAGAGTTGCATCCATTTTCCAGTCCTCTTTGAAAAAGGCACGTTCTTCCAGTTTCACTGCCTCCCATGATCAGGCTGGATTTGCCATAGCATACGTGCTTTTTTTGGTACAACGGCCTCTTGAGGAAGAATATAACTAATTGTGCTGGTTTGACTTCTAAAGCATAAATTTAACAGCTGTGTTTCTGACCACAGAGATTACTCCCCTTTCCCTCAACACCAGTCTCTTGGTATATGGAATCAAAAACTTCATGATTTCCAAGTTTCCTGCAATATCTTTTCCAAAACCCACTATTATTCCTAGTCCATACATTTCTGCTGGTTGTAGCTTCTGCACTTGTATTTTTATGATGAGAACTGCTAAAAGGTTACTTTTAACCTACAAAGTTAGCGCCAAAATGATCATGTTGATGTGATGGCAGAGGACTGGAGGGAATTATTGCCTTCCATCCTCCACCCGCTTCCTAAGCCCACTTCTAAGCTGGACCACCATGGAATCCTCCTTCCAAGTCCCTCAGCAGAACTTCACCCATGCACTGCTAATGTTGCCAAAATAAACCACCCAAACAAAATGGCGCAGTGCCACTACGAGCATGCACTGAATCACACAAACAGATCTTCAGCAAGCAGAGCTCTTGAAACAAAAACTTCTGAGCTGCTGACAGAAAACAGACTATCTTTAAAAAAAATAATAATTCCTTAATCTAGCCTCAGTAGGACAAAAAAATTTCCTGCTAAAATTGACTTGCTGCAGAGGCTAATAAGGCTCGGAGCTGCTGAAAGGCAGAATATCAGTGTCACTAAGCTGTTTAAGGCACTGATGGCTGAAGACTCATGCACGTGCATAACTGTACACTGAAGATGTTGAACTGCCCGTTTAAAAAGTTCAGCAGACCTTTAATTGTGTGCAGACCTAGAGTTTAATCCATTTTTCATCACTAAGCATGAGACCACTGTGTTCAAAGAGTTCCTTCACAGTGTTTCTGCACAGGGAGTATTTATGCTCTGTCATAACATCTTGCCTGAAACAGAGGACTCCATACCTCAGGAAAAGATAATGTTTGTAAAAGATGCAAAGAAAACTTATTTCAAAGCTGTGAAAACAGTAACAAAAATAAGCTTCCCAGGGAACTTGCCTCCTGCTGGTTAGTTACCAGACATGTATTTGTTTCAATTTTTTTTTTCCGCTCATAAGTAAATTTTTTTAAGAGTCAGAGAATGTTCAAAAATCTAGCATAACTTTATCAGAGTAGTTACACTAGACACATTGGTGGGAAAAAGCTGGACAAAAGATTTATGAGTGCTTTGAGGAAAACTTCAGTGTAGAGCAGCACAAAGGAATACGTTGAAGGTCAGGCATCACTGGCGAGGGTAGAAGTTGCTATGGGCAAATGTTGAACTGCCACGGAAAAAATCAAACGAAAGACAACAATTGTGAATGGCAACCTTTCGGGCAAGCAATGCCCCAAGGACCCATCTGGGGATACATTTTGCCACCTTAAAAATTAATAAGGAGAAGAAGGAGGAGGAGGGAAATACAGCCCCCAGGTCACCCTCCAAAGAGACTGAAGCCAGGACAGAGCAGTACTTGATTTTAAACAAGAAAGCAAAAGAGTCACAAAAAGAAAATGCAACTCACAACCCAGGTGGACACATAAATTAGATTTCACTTGTTGAGGAGCACAATATAGTAATAAAGTAATAAACAATAAAGTAAACATGCTGAGATGAAAAATGTGCTCTATAGGCTTTTGGTGGAGACATTTCTGAGGTCCTCAGCATGTTTCCTGAAAGCAAACCATGGCTGGGCAAGCCTGGGATGTATACAAGGCCTCAAGGGACCAATAAATTTTTAAGTGTGTGGTTATCCTGCAGGCCAGCGTTCCTGAAATAAACAGCATTAAAGCAACCATGCTGTGTAGACACTGCCATCTCATATGATGAATCTCCAACCAATTGCAGTTACTTTTTTGCTGGTCTTGCTTCATTTTTCCATGCTTGCAAATGGCTAGCCACCATCCAAACACAGCATATTGCTACTACAGGCTAAAGGCTGTACGCAGTTCCTTTGCTGCTCTTTGGCAAACAGTACCAGGTGTGATAATGAGTCTTTAATGGGAATTGCAGTTAGATTACAGACCCCAGCTCAGCACCCATGAATCACAGAATAGCTCTGGGGTGCCTGAATGCCTTTTGGTGAAAGACAGCCTGAGCAAAAATGGAGCTGGTATTCAGCAGTCAGCAGTTTTGATCCCTGGCCTCAGAGATTTCATCATGAAACTCTCCAAGGCACACAAGATGTATTCAACAGCACTGTCCTGTGACATAGCCCCAAGAAATCCACTGATGGAAGCAGCATTTTGCTATGGGAATTGACAAATTCTATTGCCTTCCCTGCTGCCTGTACTGCATTTAATTTGCATCACATTATCATTTCAATACCGGGTGTTTGGTTTGGACATAAATGTCTAGGTGATAATGTTACACTGCCTAGAAGCATTTTGAAGAATAAGTAAGGTTTGTGCATCAGCACGAAAATAGTATATTATCCAAGAAAAAGTAACCACTTTTTGCCATGTGTAAGATACCTAGGATCCAGGGGTGAAAGAGAAAGATTTGCAGAGACAGATAATTAAATAAACACATTACATGCTGTCGGATCTCTGAGTTTTAGCTGATCTGGAGCTCTGGTCTGTTTACCTTTGCAATCTGCACACACCAGTTGAGGAGGTACTGAGAGCCGATGTTGTCCTTGTGCTCTCGGATGTAATCCAGGAGGCAGCCGTAAGGCATCAGCTGTGTGATGAGCTGGACAGTTGAAGTGAGGCAGATTCCCAACAAGCGACACACATGAGGATTGTCAACACTAGCCATCACATAAGCTTCCTGAGAAGAAAGGCAAAAAAAAAGAAATGTGAAACACTCCCTTTGGCACGACATGAATATTTGGAGGCAGTTTGAAATAAGTGGTCATCCAGGAAGTTGCTAAAATACTGTATGCAAACTCTTGTGTCTCATATCACATACAAAATACATGTATTTCCTACTCCATGGACCAACTATTTTCCGTTCAATGGATGTCCAGATTTCGAACACCAAATCATCACTGAGATGCCACAGAAGAGCCAGTCTGTCACTACTGTACACCAAGCAAACATTGGACATAAAATCCTGGGAGAGTAAAACTTACAGACCCAGGAGGAATTAATAAATTGAACACTGACTGTAAGCTGATAGGATTTCATCATTTTAAGCACCTAATTGCAAGGGCAACACATTTTGTGAACATGTGTCATATGGCTTTTTCCCTCACAGACGTCTGAATGAAACTGATTGGAAATCAGTATTTTTGAGAATTACACTCCCCTGTCAAGGGTGGTACTAACCCAGAAAGTCAAAGTTGTCATCTAGATCGTGACTGACAGTCTCATTCTTTGAGAGACCATGTTCTTCTTGACCATGTTGTTCTTCAGTCCATATCAAACCAAATAGATTAATAATCAGTACACCAAGCTTTAGAAGCTTGAATGCTTGTCTTTAAGTAATGATGGTGAAAATACTGCCCTCGGTTGGAAAAGCTGTTTTAGACCCACATAGCAATGTAAATGATACTAGGAAGGTACATGAAATGTGGGAGCCCAAGCATTACCGACCCTTTGGTCATCTGGAATTTTGGGGTTCAGTTTCATAAATATGTGAAAAACTCTTTTTTCAAATGTTGGTAAACCATGTGTAGCTTTAGGTACTGATCTACAACACCCAAGATACCTCCTCCTCTTTTGTTCTTCTGTGGGGAGGGAAATACCCCTGGCTGGTTCAAATACATTATTTAACATGGCCAAGGGGCTAAAATTCCTGACCTCATCGTTTTTGTGTGCAAAAACTACTTATGGATTGAAATTTGAGATCTGTATTTATACTCAAATCCACTGTCAAGTGCCAGCTCAAAGAATGGTCTCCAGTTGGGGAAAAAAATTAGAGCTGCATTTGTTTGGTTTCTTTAACTAACTTTGTGTCTGATTTACAGTATTTCAAGTATTTACAGTGTCATTCAAGTATTTCAAGTATTTCAGTCTTACAGTATGCAATATTTAGATATTTTAAAAGTGATTTGATTGCAAAGCAACATAAGGGAAAATGAATGGGAATTTTTCCATACAGTGAGCCTGTCAGCATCTTGATTCAGCATCTAGAGTAACATCACCCCTTGGCAATTCAGGCCAGCAGTCCCCCAAAGCCTAAAATCATAGTGAAGATACAAATGGCACAAGGGAAAGAGCAAATCTGCTCTTTCTAAGAGCTTAAGAAAATAAATACCATATCACTTTACTCATCATCTAGTTAGCGTTCCACAGATGTTACATAGCTCCATAGCTGGTGAGAACTATTATTAAACAAAGTTATTAAGGCAGTGACGTTCAAGAAATAAGCAATCCTAATTATTAAGCAATACTTTCTGGGCCCTGTGCTGTTGCTTTATGTGCCAGCCTAAGCAAAACATGATGTAATGCAGCCTCTTTTGAGGTACTAGTTCTGCATTTGGTATCCTTGTTTTGGAGCCCTCAGGATGAGAATGGCCTCCAGGCAGACAGGTTAAATAGGATCTCCACCAGAACTAGTAAGAGCTCGACAACCTACTGCAAGATGTGAGCACACCACTGAAAAACAGCCCTCTGCCATGCATAGCACTGATCGTGTGGGCTAGCTCAAGGAAAGATAAAGCAGGAACACAATCTGCTATTCAGTTTCTATATATTTGTGGCATTGTTTTTTAGAGATTCTTGTAAATTTGTTATCCAGTACTCAGCCATAAGCAGAGACAAAAACAACTTCATTTCCCTATGCTTCCAAACGGAGCCATTGTAATGATGAAGGATGCCTTGCTTCCTGCTGGGATTCAGATCCGTTTTGTATTCATTTTGGCAGGGCAGGGTGCGGGGGGAAGACTGCGGAGCAGGAGCTGTTCTCACTGCCCATCTGCCGCGCAGCCCGCGCGGGGCTGACCCGGGGGCTGAGCCCTGGGACGCCGCAGGAGCGGGGTGGGCGTTTGGGCCACACAGCTTTCGGAGAGCGTCCAAGTGTTGACACCGCCTCTCCCATTTGGTACTGCAAAGGAAAATAGGCCACCGCCTCCTCCTTGCAGAAAGCAGAACAGAGGTATTGTGTGGTTGTGGGTCCTTCTAAGTAGCCCAAGACATTAAAGTGGGTCTTTGTTTCAACTGTTTATCTTGGAAATCTCTTCGGGTGCGCTCTGACCTGCTCCAAGTATGCTTGGTATTTAACAACAACCTTCTGAATTAACCCTACCCTAATAAAGTCAGCCAGAGCTTGCCTGGATTATAAGAGCTAAAGCTGCTGTGCTTGTTCTCTACCAAGTGTGATTCTGTAAGACAAATCACCTTTAATTAGACATTATTATCTTTGAGGTTCCAATGACCTTGTTAAATTGTTTAGCAAAAATATGTTTTGAGAAGTGCTTTTGGAGTCATCCCTGTGACTTCTTTCACTGCTTTTGTATTTTTTTAAATTTAGTTCTGAAATACTGAATTCCACCAACCAAATTATCTAAAAATTAACAGCATTGAAAAAGCAAGAGTTTTTTTGTTAAGCATCCTAATTCAAAGGAAAAGATAATGTGGGGATTTACTACAGAAATTTCTTTTAGAAGAGAAAGCACTTTGATACCACAGAAAAGCACACAGTCCCTGCATCTATTGCCCTGCCCAGCGATCTTGATCTGCTGAAGGATGGGTGAAGTAGTGTGGGCTTGTTGACTAGCCCTTCCTTCAGGATACATGCCTTCAGGAATTGAATGCAGTTAAGTCCAACGCATCCTTTGTGAACGCTGTGTTACACTCCTTATCACTGTGAAGAGCAAAATGTGGGGCAGAGCCCAGGGCAGGCAGCTGAGCAGCATCTCTGCCAGGCATTCTGCAGGGAATGCCAGTGAAGGGAGGGATCACAGGCAGGTGAGGGGCAGGAATGAGGGCCACATAGTTAGGGACTTGGGGAAGGCCTGAAATTTGTCTGAAGTCTAACTAAACTAAAACCAGAATGGATATTGCTTCCTGTATGGATTTAGAGCTGGACCACCTATTCTTCTGCACTGCTGCAATATGCCTATCAAATCATATGGTGCATAACACACAATCTGTTGAAGCAGAGTAATGTATTGGAATAACACTGTTTATTCAGGGTGACTTGAAAAATTCAGTGAGCTTTATTATCATCAGTAGCACAAGTGGTAGTTTGTTCACAGACATTTATCCTGAGACTTCCCACTGCAAGGATGGGCTTCTTGTTAAGATCTTCACCAGACCCAAACATCTGAGATGAACCTTCCTACCTGAGGTGTCATTTGCTGGCCAAAACTGGATTTTTTTAAAAAAAAAATCCTTCTAAATTCAGACCCTACCAAAATAAAAAAAAATCCACAATTTTTCCCATGGCTGAAGGACTTGTGTGCTTGATTAACAACATCATCAATTCCAGACAAACAGGTCTATTTGGGACATACCAGGGACAGGACAGAAAGACAGACAGACACACTCTTCTTGTTGCTTAAGACTGAGCCACAGCACGGGAAATCTTAAGTTACACTGAACTTCTGAGTGTTCCTTTCCCCACTCTCACTCACTCACTCACTCACTCACTCACTCACTCCTTTCCTTGTACAGAAATTTATACACCCTTGGCGCTGCATGTTCCATGGCTTTGGATCTAGTTAAGATTTTCATCAATTCCCAGTTCAGGAAACTTTGTATTTAGGACTCTGGCTCACTCGTTGTAAACTCATTTGTGACCTCCTAAATCAGTGTCCCATAGCCCTTTCTCCTGTTTTCTGAAGGGATGAGCTATATCCAATATAATAAAAAACCCAAGCTTTGTTCAGAAGGTGAGATAGTTTCTTGCATTCTATGGCAGAGAAATCAGACAGCTGGGATTTTAAAATTTTGTTTTGGATTTATAGCTAATTTAATCCTATTTAATCAAGCAACTATTTTATGACAATCTGCAGGATTCATAAATCATTATGTCTGTTATTTAGCATAGTTGTACCACCATAATGACAATGAATGCTACAGCTTAAAGCCTGACATATCAGAATAAAGAAAAAAGAATTAGTTGTAAATGTATGGTCCTGACCACTCCTTAGGTGCTACCCCACGAGTATAAAATTTGTACTTGGATTGGGTTCGTGAGAGACACAAAAAGCACTTCACAGACTGGGCTGCAAAGTGCAGAACTTCTGGATGAAGAATTGAGTTTAGGATGCAAAATATTTCTTCCCACACAAAATCCTGAAACCCTTCTAGTTGTTGGAGAGGAAAATCCACAGACCACTGACAACTTGAGAAAACAAACATTGAAACTCACATCAAGTATTTCCTTGTTGGCTTTTGGTGATGTAGCCTCTCTCAACTCTTTAATAGCAACAGGAATTTTAACCTTCTCTCCTTCTGGGATCCAAAGTCCCTACCAAAAGGAAGTACAAAGAGTTATTCAGTCTCATACCTAACAAGTTAATTCTCACAGTTACATATATATTTTACATCTTCTGAGTAGACTTAAATAGAGCAATGGAAAGAAATGACAGACAAGAAAAATACTGAAAAAATGTGTCTTGTGTGTATTACTAAATTCCTTCTCATGGTGTGGTACTTCTTTTTCAGTCACCTCTACTGTACATATTGAAAAAACATGTTCATTACATAAATAGCCCAAGAGATGCATGAAGAGCAACTTTTGTGGATGGAAATCTAACTAATTAGAGCATCACAGCAACTGTGCGTGCAAAACCTTGCCACTTCCAATTTATAAATCATGGGATGAAAATAATTAGCATTTTCTCATTGAAACCAGATGACACCTATGCTGTACAAATAATCCAGGCCTATATACATGCAGTGGCAGGGAAGTCTATGTCCCAGTGGCGCAGTGCTCTACGTCTGTAGTGTCAGGAGGCCATTTAGGTGGCAGTCAGCAGCGTGGCACTGTGAGGAAATGCTGCTGAAATCCCTAGCAGCACAGGTGCGCATCTTTTTGTGCTCTTGAAATTCCTAATCATAGCTGGAAGCCTGATTCAGAATACAGAGCTTTACAAAGAAATATAGGAACCTGAAGGTAATGGAAAAGCCTGAAACATATATCCTGAATAAAAGGAGGAGCACAGAAAAGTGGAACCTGATGAAGAAGCACAGAGGATAAACAAAAATGAAGAGAAAAATAACTTGTGCACCTACACAACTGGAGGTGTGCAGACACTTTCACACATCTGAATCAGTTCTAATGGAAGAACTACTGAAAATTACAAAAAGAAGATCCCAGATGACAGAAAAATGGCTTTGCACTGAGTTAAAAAAAGTGCATTTCTTTTTCTTCTTAATATTTACAAAGGGGTGTATTTTTCTGTGGTAGTTTTTAAGCCAAGATATTTATTCTCCAGGTTCAGCAGTATGGCTTTGGCAATGTTTTAAGTAAACCTTTTCCTGTTACCCAATTTCTAACAAAACTAATCATGATTGAGTAATCTCTCTACACTTCAACAGATATATACATGCTATAAAATCTACTTAAAAAAAAAAAAAATCTACACAATAATTGAAGCTCCCAGTTCTTGCTTTGTCTGGGCAGCTTCTGCAGAAGGGAGCAAGATGAAAAAGGAATAGAAACATGGTGATCTTACCTTATAAACAGTGCCAAAAGCTCCAGAGCCTAAAACTTTGACCTTTTTAAATTCTGTTTCCTTTAAAATTCTCAGATGAGCCTGGTTTGGTGCCTCCCCGCTGGGTGTCAGTGGTTCAACAAGCTGGTGCAGAGAGAAGATGATGTTAGAAGGTTACACAGTCTGGAAGGCTGAAAACTTTGTGGAAGCAAATAAATCCTTCCTTTAAAATAATGAACATTTGATTCCATGTGAAGTTTTTGGGAAGATAGCTCTGCTCTGACTTGCAGGAATAAAAATACCTACTCCAAAAGTCAAGCACAGAGTGGCAACAGCCATTTTGAAGGAGAATGAAGCCCTCTTCTCAAATGGAGGCTATGACTTCAAAGTCTTGAAACACATGGCACGAAAAATAATGTAATTACCACAGATGCTAAAGGAGATTATTTTTGTTTTGAGCTTGTGAATAAATTATTAAAATGTTTAAAATAATGGGCAAGAATCACCTGCAACCTTTCATGTCTGCTCTTGTTTAACTGGATAAAATTTCCATGGTACCAGTGGTTCCCCCACACCACATGGTGTACAAGCAGCAATTGAAACTCTGACACTGATTCTTTCCTCAAAAAAAATGATGTTGAATTGCCTATTGATTTTTTCAAAATTTTATCTCAGCTGTATTGCAAACAGTGGTAATGCCCTCCAAATATATTTAATGTTTTTATGATGCATAAGCTAGCTTTTTCCTTAGTGTTTTTCCTTTTGCTTTGAATAAAACCATATTTAGCTAGATTCAATTTGATTTTAGAGGACCAGCAGCCTCTCTGTTGTGATGAAATATCCGCACCTTGAGGAGTCCAGAGGGTGCAATATGAGCTGAGCACAAATTGAACTCTACTATCACAACGGCAGAATACAGCAGTATGTAAAACACAGTTTCATAGTGCAGTGAAAAACAAGACAGCTTGGATTTTTCTTTCTTTTTTTTAAGGATATTAGCAGCTGACTCTGCAAAGCTGGCAAGTACAGAAAGAAGCTGCAACTGGGACTTTAGCAGAACGTTAAAAACAACTGGCTAATTTACTAGAACCGGACTAGAAAGAGAAGGGGGCTAACCACAAAAGAGCAGCTACCACCTAGGATTAGGAATTTTGCTGTATATGAGGTATCCAGAGGGTGATGCTGTGCATGCACACAAAGCCATGCAAAAACCAAAAAGCAGTGCAGAAATCTTGTTCATGCCCAACAGAGTGAACCATTCACTTTGACGGCTTTGTGGATTTCTTGTGCTAGAAACAAACCAAAGACAAGCCACAAACACTTCAATTCCTTTCCCCCCCTCTCCTTTTTTTCCACAGGATCAGGTACACACCTGATGAAGGGGGTAAAATTTTCAAAAGCACCTCAAGGTGCCACAGGAGCCTCAAGGCTTGTCTGGAGGGACACACAATTTGAAGCTGAAGGTCTACACAGGAAGGTGATGTGGATCAGCAAACACAATGCACCTCAACCTGAAGGTGTAGTTTTTTTCTGATTAGACAATCTCAATGACTTTCCTTGTGACCGAGACATCAAAACCCTTTAAATATTTTGCAACTTATATTCAGAGGGATCAGATTTGAGATTGAGGAGGTGTTAGGTGCAATGCCACTCCTTCCTTGAGACGCGTGGTAGCCGCCACGTTTCCCATCCCAAGGGATTGCTGCGTTACAAGGCAGATGCAGGCTGCTTTAATCCTCTGGTACAAGGAGGAAGACAGCCAGTGCCCCAGATGTGGCAGGGGTGCTGGCAGTGCTCACCTCCCTCTCCTGCAGCAGCCGGCGCAGGGTCCGCTTTCTGACGATGTGGCGTCTCCGCAGGTACAGGCCGATGCCCAGGCCCACCACCACCAGGCACAGGAGACCTCCGACAACACCGGCTGCGATAGACGGGATCTTGGAGCTGCAACACAGGAGGGGATGCAGAAAGGGAAAAAAATTCTTAGAAGTTAAATTTTAAAGAAGCCCTACAGAGGTTGCAGGAAGCCTTATGTTTTGATTAAACTCTGGACACCTACATAAGGCTATTTGACATTTCAGATTTCTTGGGCGCCTGTATTTTTAAATTCCTCATCCAGTAATCTGTTCAAAGTGGTGCTTAATTTCCATCTGGGTTTAAATCACATGTCTTCATTCTTCCCTCAAACTCACAGTTGGAACTGATCCTCATAGCTTAAGAGGGGGGATTTCTGCTCCCTCTGACAAACCCACCAAGCACATGAGCATCAAATCCATGATGCCTCTGTGTGCCAGCCAGCTGTGGGCAGCCCTCGTGTGATCAGAGACAAGAAGCATGTGGAGAGAAGGATCTCAGAAAGACAGACACAGTTGTGGTACCAGCAGCGCAGCTGACATCCCCCCATTATTGGTGGGGGGCAAGGCATGCTGTAAGGGTTGCAGTGAACGTCAGATCATCTGTCTTCCTTACAAGGACAAGTGTCTGAAGCCAGGTATTGTGTACCATCCCCATTGTACACACAGATTTATGAGATCCTGGGTAAATTGCAAATTTAAGTTGAAAAGAAAAACCTGTTTTCCACGGTTGTTTTTTGGTCTGTAGAGATTCTTCCCAGCATTTTTCTAAGTTGCCCCAGGGATTACTATTAAATGCAGTCACTTTTTAACAGCACTTCTAGGCTGAATTTATCATGCCATAGCATGACTTTGTGGCCAGAAACTAAATCCCTCTCAGTCAGAGAAGACTGTTTGCTTGCTGCATGACCTCGAGCACATCATGAAGCCAAACAGTGTGATGTAAGATCCAGTCTGAGTGTGATGAATGAGCATCCATCTGGGCACACAGTATTTGGAGATTTAGAGATCACAGGGCTGGAAAAGACCCTCTGCATCTCTGAGTCTCCAGTAACACAGGCAACTATATCAGTCCTAAACATATCTCTCTCTGCCCTTAATCCTTTCTTTTTCCATCCCCTCCTTTTATTCTTCAGTAACAGATCCCTGGCCTCACCTTGACAAAAATTGTAGGCAGAACAAGATTTCGAAGTCTTGTGCCAGTAGCAATATTTCTCAGTTCTTTAAACCATTTTTGTATCTGTCACTTCCCTGTAAACAGCTGAAGACTTTAGTCCCAGCCTTGCAGTGTCCAGTGTGGAAATGTAAACACACACACACACACACATTCTTTCCAGCTCTGCCATTAATTGTAGCAGATGAAATACTCACCCATTTGGACAGCCTTCAAGACCTGGCCCTTTGCACCTGTAAAAACAAATGAACATTACAAACATAGTAGCTCTGGCCTACATACTTCTGTAATTCCAACTAAGAAGAGTGCTACTAGTTTTAAAGTTTGTGTTTCAGAGCAGACCAAGTGTTAACACAGGAATTTATAATAGTCATACACTTCATTGAATATCAGTCAACAACCTTGCTGCAAAATCTTTAACCAAGGGAAATAGCTACGCTGCATTCTTAGTTTAAAGAATGTTTTAAAACAATGTTTTAGC
Organism: Pseudopodoces humilis; assembly: GCF_049639895.1. Classification (NCBI taxonomy): domain Eukaryota; kingdom Metazoa; phylum Chordata; class Aves; order Passeriformes; family Paridae; genus Pseudopodoces; species Pseudopodoces humilis. Next base: position 100,567,431 of record NC_142200.1, read on the forward strand.
ATGTGGTAGAAGTGGGGGAGGACACAGATACACAAAATTCATGGATTTCCTGTCTCAGTGCAGAGCCCAAGGCTGACTGTGGATGAGGACAGAAGTAGCCTCCTCCTACACGGACAGAAATGCATTTGGAAACATGTCACTGCAGACCCTTCTGCATAATCCTTGTTTCCTGATAAGGTAAAGATTTTAATTTCCAGACTTTCTATTGCAATGGAAAACTTGGGTAGCAGATACATGGACTTTCATCAAAAAATGGGATTTGACAGCACTCTCTCGGGCTACATGGCATGTGTCCATGGCATTTTTCCTTAAGAATCCAAAGTCTTATGTTACTGGTAATGTAAACAGGTACAATCATTATCCAGAGAGCCAGGAACTCTACTAGCAACTCATTCACCCTCCATTTGAGTTTAAAATGCTCAAAATTTTGGCAGTGCAGTGCAAAAAAAAAAAAGATAAAAAACACAGATGAAAACAGTGACTGTGTTCACTTGATGGTCTAATGAGTGTGAAAGGCCCAGTGCATTCCCCAGGTGCTGCTGGGCTATGAGATGTATGCTCTTCATGGGAATTGTGGTCGTTGTGGTGTCTGCTGAGGAAGGAGAGCATTACTGAGAGGGTGACATCACCTCTGGAAAACAGAGCACAGGAAAAAGTCCAGTTTGTGGTATCTGCTCCCTGTGCTGACTTAAAGAAAATGGATTATCCCAAAACAGCTCCAGAGGAGGTCAAGTAGGGGGTAAGGAGTGAGCCCATGCCAGGAAAACTGCTCTGGAATCCCTCTCACTGAGAGGAGGAAATATTTCAAAATGCCAGGTAGAATTGCAGATCTTCTCTCATAACTTAGTCTGGGTCTGGGGAAGGGAGAAGTGAAGCAACCGCTCATTTTATTGGGTTTTTGTTTGTTTGTTTGTTTGTTTTCATTACTCTGAGCTTCCCTTGTATATTTGCCTTGTTTCTGGGCCAACACAGTGCTCCAAGACCCAGCATCTGGAAGGTCTTGTAAGTTCACTGGGCTCCCATGCAGGAATGTGCATCCTGGTGTCCTGGACATGCTGGAAGTGCTGTGCATACCAATTCCCGGATTCCGGGTCCTCAGCCTCGTTAGCTTTCTTACCAGCATACAGCTTGCTTTGTTTCTTCAGTTGTGTAACTGAGCACAGAGAGGCTGCACGTGCAGAGAGCAGAGCCACCAGCTTGCTTATCATCATAGGAGGCAGATCTTGCCTTGGGCTTCTCTCTTCAGGTCTCAATGGAAAACTGATCTAGGACTCCAGACCTCATCCAGTCATAGTCTACCTCCCAGATGAGAATTTCTAATGCAACAAAGCATGTGCAGCTGCTCTTGATATGAATGTGAAATTAGAAAACCTCACCTAATTTCAGAATATGGCTACTGTCCCTCAAAGTGTCTCTTCCTCAAAATTCTGGTTTGCCATGCTACTTTAAGATGGCAAGTTCTCTATGTGCTTCCTAACAGCAAAAAAAACTGGCTGAGGTGATTGTAGCTGCAGTCTGAGGAATGACTGATCACTTCTCTTACACATTAAAGTAGAGGTGGGAGATCTGTAGACTTTTGTCAGTCCCCTTCCTTTCCCCAGACAAATCCATCAATATGAAGTCTCATAAGAAAAACTAAAAAGGTGTTTGGGAAAAAATAGAGATCAGCTTGTACTTTTCAAATCCCACTTGGTTTTCTTGATTAATTTCACAAGTCAGAGAAGTAACAAAGACCATAAGAATTATCCCTCCAGGACTATATATGACTATCTCTCTTAATGTGGAATTTTATGATGACACCCTACATAAGTAACCCAGATTTTATGGAATCTAAACAATCACGTTTTCCATTCCTAAGTAATTTTTCTTCTGCTTACAGAAACCAAAATGAGAAACGTGACCTTATGTTAAGAAGTAACTCAAGATCTTATGGATATATGAGAATATAAGAGAAGTTGCAGTCTTTGACATATATCTCTACTTATTGGAAAATTAGTTGTGTACAGCTCCTGAAAACTACTTCATCCTGAGCTACACATTTTATTCAGCTATGTAAATATTACTTGTCCCAGTGCAGACCCAGCTGTTTGTTTCCCAAATTCATCAAGATTCTAACAACTTTCTCCTCAACCTATAGTTCCTAATTTGATGTAATACAGTCAAGTTGTTACAATTGATGGCCTTCCAGGCGGGACTCGCACTGTAACAGCCAAAGTTACTTCACAATCATAAAAGAACTGGAAAATAATTTTTAAATATTTTTAAACTTTACAAAAATTTTACTTTGTCCTTTATTTCTAAGTAACCTTCCAAGAATGACAAAGGCATAGAACTTAGTGCTGTGCTTCTGGAGCCTTCCCTCTCAGATCCCCTGGCCACTTTCTCATCTCCCCCAAAACTCCATTAGCATTTCAGATGAAGACGGGTGAGACACAGAGTGCTGATAACTGTGGATTCAGGCAGGATGTGCCAGCCAGTGGTATTGGCTACAGTGGTGGCTTCTCCTCCTTCCTTATCCACTCCAGTGGTTGTGTCTGGGTTTATTTCCTGTACTCTGTGAGACTGGCAAGAGAAAATCAAATCCTTCAGCACTGAGAAGATTAATTAAAATGATGAGTGTCTTTAATTGATGAACATATGGGGTAATTCCAGGACTTCTGAGATGTTGCTTTCTTTATCGTAGAATATATTCTCAGCTATACTAGAGGCAGGGCAAAAGGAAGCTTGTGTACAAAATCCCCAAGAGAATACAGAAGAATTGGGAGAGAAGGGGCCTTTTGGACTAAACAGGAGAAAGCATCCCTCATTCTGTTTCTCAATGAAGGCTGAAAAATGGACTCAGCCAAGAAAGTGAGACTCAGAGGAATTCTTTGTGGCATTACAAAAAAAGCAATGTGCGACCAGTATGCATACCTAAAAAGAAAAAATGAAATTTGTGACAAACCTCTACTGGGAGGAGAAGTCTATTACTTGAAGCTTCTTCAAATAAGGAAAACAGAGAGAGATCCTGGGAACCTTTGCTTGCATGACTACTGAAGTCAGCACACTTAATCATGCTGATAAGATTTTGTGGGCTCTAGCCGTGAAATTGGACAGGGACAGAAATGAAGTTGTTTCTTGTCATGCAAGAATCGCTGAGACTGTGGTTTCTAAGGATGCAAAAGCTTTGTGAGACAGATGTTTTCCACCCACTGCTGAACAGATCCATTCCCACAGCAAAATGAGGGAAAGGCGTGAAGAGAAATGGCATTGCTGATGGATTGCCTTCTGAGGGACAATGCTGTGCCTGACTGCATGTTCCCATATTATAACCCTGACACTAGCTCCCTACTCATCCATGGCCACAGATGTCCCATCTGTATAGCAAATATTGCAACACTACTTCCTTCTAGCTCTTTGAGCCCTTCAGGGATACAGACTATTTCACCTGCCACATGCGGGCATCAACTCAAATTGGGCTATTGAGCATGTTCACAATGTAACTGATGCAAACTCAGCCCAGTTCTTCCATGTGAAAGATGAAATCGATGCTACTTTTTATGTTCTGCCTTAATAACACAGGGACAAATACACTGAGGCATGGGTACCCTCATTTAAAAAAAGTCTCCTTAACTCATCTCCTGCCTGACTCTTGTGGTTCCCCCATCCACTGCTAAAGCAAGGCAGGAATTGACTTCTCTGATCAATTCTGCTTGGGAAACTTGCTTGTGTACTAAGAGCCTCTGTGTGGCTTGTTTTACATCCCTGTCTGGCAAATTATATTCTCCAAATCTGCATTTGAGTTTGATCTCAGTACCGAGGCTGCACAGTATAAAAAAAGCCATGTTCAGATGATGTTACTCATTACACTATTCCACTAATCAGCTGCATTTCCATGTGGCCAGTTAGAAGGAGGGTATCGGACCACTGTGGCCAGTTCAAATCAGTAGGGACTACTGAGGTCATTAATAAAGAGCAAACTTACTATGATCCCTTTCCAGCTGAGAAAAGTTCCTCTTGGGCTTGCAGTGAGAAGCCCTGATAAGCCTTGTCTGTGACTATAGCAAAAACAGGGGCTACTGCTGTAAATTGTGGCAAATCCACCAGGCTGGTATTTTTGCTGTCTGAAAACTATTGCACTGAATTCCACTACAAGCATTAGAAAGGGCTGTTACTTGCTGATTCCACTCTTTATTTCCTTTTTTCCATGAAGGTGGGGAACTGGCAGTTGGATTAGCTAATATACAATGTGATGTATATTACAATGAGTATGTTACAACTCCTCTCTTGCAGCACTTATTTTGAACATATTATAGAAGGATTTTGGATCAGACACACTTGCAGGGTAAAAGGCAGAGGCCTCTGATGGAAAATACACCAAACATGGGCTATCTTTTTGTTCCAAAAGCATCACAGTCCAATAACCAGCTCTCAAACACTAAAACCTTTTCTTGTGCATCCCATGTCTTCTGTAGGCTGGAAATTGGGAGAGGAGACCACTATTACTTGTGATGTAGGTTAAACAGGTCAATTCACACCTTGATACAGGTGAATTGTATCAATAGCTCATATAGACTGGATTTACTGTGATGCCTGTTAAAAAAGCCACACTCACAAGGCTTTAAACTCAGGCCAAGTGCTAGCATATTGAAAGAAGGAAAAAAAGAAATCCACTGTTACCCCACTGGGATTTCCCTCCTGAAAGTTGAAAGGTGCAGAGACAAAAGGGTCCTGGGAATCCAGCATCCACCAGATGTCACTGATGTTCCTCTCAAAACCAGAGGACACAGCAACATGCCAGGTGGGAAAAAGAAAGGTGTACCACTGGTGGTTGAGTCCTGTAAAATTCTTTTCTCAAGCTATCAAACAAGCGCACTTAAAACCCCTAAAACCTTTTTTTTTTTTCTTTCCTTCTGCATAAAGACAAAACATCACTGACCTTTCACTAAAAAAATTTGCCACACTCTGCTCACATTAACTGTGTCCTCCTGACCTTCTTGCTCCCTGCTAGTTCTTCTCAGTGGTTTGACACGGGCTCTCATCAGGAAGAGAAAGAGCCCGAGACAAGCTGTTTCTCTTTCTTTTCTTCCTTGTTGCCATTCAGTCTCAGGTTCTACTCACCCCCGGGTGCAGTTTGGATGGCAGAGCTGGCAAACATTATTCCCATCGGCATATTTCCAGACCAGGGTGTCATTCTCACCCAGAACCCCTGCTGGGCAGGATTTCACACAGTGGGGGCCATCTATAAAATGGGCACACTTCATGCAATTGTCAGGGCCCTGCAGAGAGAAACAACTTGTTTATAACGCCCTTACATCAGCCTATTCAGGAGGAAATTCAGAAGATAAATCTAAATGCCTTCCACTGCTGGAAGTTTTCAGCATTGTCTGGTTTTATCACCTTGCTACCTGATATTCTTGCAAATAATTGCTCTTGTAGGATGGACCATACAAAAGACAGCTCCTGGTGCTTAAAGCTAATATTTTCTTGCACTACAATGTTGCTTCTTTTTTTCCCTCTGCCTTTTGTCTGGTTGGAAAACTTGCATTTTGCATTTTAAATGGGGAAGAATTTAATGACACCTTGATAAGGGTTAGCTGAGAAGCAGACAGCTTGGTTGCTACCTGGTGCAATCTACTGTCACATAGTTTAAAATAGTGGATATACACCTCCTGATATCTCCCTGAAATACCGGAATAAAATCATTATTTTTCTGGTTTCTCAGCACAGGTTCTTTCCTCTGTTAGGAAGAAGCAGCATAGGATGATGAAGGCAACCCAAGGAGTTCATGCATTTTTTTTTCCACTTTGAAAAGCACTTAAGTTTGTATTTAAAGGCATTGCCTTCAGCCATTTTTGGCAGAACTGTTTTTATTAAGACTATAACAGCACCATGAATGACCTAAATATTTTAAAACAGGAGAACCAGCAATTGTGGGTCAAATTCTACTATGGAGAAAGACCAGACCAGATCCACAGTGATGGTTGCAGTGGGACACAAAAGTAAGACACGCTGTAGGAAGATTATTTTAATCACTGTAATGTGTAAGGGCCACTATACTAGACTACTAGATGCTAGGCAAATATGGACCAGGGGGTCACTGCCTGAAGGAGTTTATAATGTAAATAACATCCTGGAGGCCATGGTGCTAGGAGGGAGGATGGAAATGCTTCACATTACTGAGCAGTGACTCTTCAAACTGAAGATGGGTGTCCTTGCTCTTGACAGGACAGGGTTAATTTTTGCAGTAGCCGGGAGAGGCATGGCTATGACATGGGGGTTATTCTATACCCCTTCATGTCATCGCCAGGGGCACAGGAAGGAGTTTCTTCTGGGAAGAAGGGGTTCCCTCTGGTTGAGCAAGCATGATAGAGGGAACAGTGGGGTAATGCTGGTTCTGAGCATTGTGTAAATCCTTCCCCTTTCTTGTACACTGGTACTAATGATGCTGCTGTTACTGTTCCCTTCCTTATCTCATTGCTGTTTCCAGTAAATTGTTCTTATCTCAGCCCATGATTTTCCCCTCTTGTGCCTCCAATTCTCCTCTCCAGCCTGCCATGGAGGAAGGGGGAGAGGGAGTGAGTGAGAGGCTTGTGGTTTGGAGAGTCTCAGTGGGAGTACTAAATTGGGGAGTACCATTCCTAACCCACAACAATGGGCAAGGCTCAAACACTCAGAGGCTGATGGCAGTGGCAAGAGGTGTTTAAAGGGTTGGGTTAAATAATACAGAGGTGGACCTGTGATGGAAGCAGGAGATTTGATCTAAAAAAACAAAACAAAAAAAACCAGACAAAAACACAAAGAAAAAAAAATAAAAGAGAACTGGACCTTTGCAATTAAGATCTGAGTTTGACCTAATGTGTTCACACTGACTTGGAAGTTGAGAGGTTATATGTTACTCAAATGTTTACCATATTTCCCAAAGTAAGTAATTTTTTTTTCTGTAAAAATACAAAAAATATTAAAGACTCTACAATGTTGGTGACTCTGGATTACATACCAGAAAATAAAACTCACACCTTGAGGTTTCCTATCCTTCTCCCTTTCCCCAAGATCTTGACTTCTAACCACCCTCATTCTCTGCTTCACATCAAATAGGGTTAGAATGAGACCTCAGGATTATCTGAACATGGTAAATAGATATTAATACATGATCTGAGGCTCAGGTTTGCTAAGATGAATCTGCTCTTACAGGTCCAGTGCAGGTCGCATTGTACATGGTGGAGTTTTGCACCAGGCACTCAGGGTGGCAGGGCAGGCACTTGGAGTCCTTTTCAAACTCTCTTGGCTCCCTGGAAAACAACAACAAAAAAAGAGAAATTATTAAACCTCAGAAATAATAGCAAATGATAAATCGTGGTCTTCTCTCCTTTTCCAGACTTTTCCACATTTGATTGAGACGATGATGGTACTGAGACAGGATGAGGCAGCCCCTGGCTACACCAGTAGCACTTGCTTAGTGCAACCAGGAGGACGTAAGAGTAAGGGAAATTTGGTTGACAGTGAAACACATGGCACTCCAGATTGCACACTACAAATTAGTTTACTTTCCCTTTTAAGCTAATGTCACAGAATACTCACAACCATTTCTAGAAGCTTTTAAATGGTAGTGATGCAAAGAGATCAGCAAAAACAGTTCAAGTAATTCCAAGGCTACAAATAATAATTAGGAAAGTTAAACAGCAAGGCACTGATAATTAAATTCATGTCCTCTCTACAACACACAGTGAATCATTAAAATATGAAAGTTGGGAACAGATGGTTTTAATAGCAATAAAGCTGTTCCACTTCAAGTAATGGTGTTATTAATTAAACTAAATTTTGACACAAAAAAATGCCCTGATTTGCCCTTCAGGTTATAATAGCTGCTAGAGGGAATTCACTTTAAAAAAAAGACAGCTGCTATACTGCAAGCCACTAGAGAAATACAAACATCAGAGGCATTAGCACCCTGACAAGTATTTGCTTAATACTCAGGAGCTTTAAAAGTCAAACTTTGTAATTTTGCTGTGAGACATGCTTTTTCCACCTACATCACCTGTTGAATTGACACACAAGGCAGCAATATTTTTTCCAAGTCCTGAGTGAGGCTGAGGCAATAATTTTGCCTGAAATTGCTACTCTCAGTGATTTTTGGATGAAAGTTCATTCTCCCTTGACTGCAACTTTTCAAACTGCAAGAGTGAGCTGCTCATCTGAGCAAATATAAGGGGAAGGAAGTCTACCAAGCAGTGCAGCCCTGGCTCTGGGGATGACTGAGCTCCCAGAGACTCTAAATGGTTATGGCTCTCACCCAGTGTACTTGGTGTGACAGTCACAGCTCGGGCTTTAAACTCCTTTCTTTCTCATGGGAAGAAAGCCCAAGGCTTAGCCTCCTTGGGCCTCCAGACAGTCTCCTCGTGGACTTAAGGGAATGTTTTCTTAGCAGTCACCATGTCAGGAGCAAACTCCTAAGCAAAACTGAATGGGGTAGGAGAGGTACCTTAGCTAGGTACTGTGTTCATACAACATCTCCGCAAAGCTGGGAAAATCCCATGCAACCAGAGACCAAATTTCTTGCTTTCTTTCTAGCTATAGCACATTTTAAAAACCAAAACCCCCATGCCATCACCAAAACTTAAAGCAACCCTGAGACCCCTTACCCTTGCAGGATGTTGCACTGTTTCACACATTCCTTCTGACGATCAAAAAACCTGCAGGAGAAGCAGTGGAAGGGCCCTGGGCCCCAGCAGCCTATGTCTGAGCATAGGGGGTCACAAACATGCTTGGCAGCAGCTGGGAGAGAAAGAGGGACAAGAAAAGACATGGATGTCAAGACAAGAGAGAGGTCAAACTCTGCATTCTCACTCCATCTGACCAACTGGTTTCCACAACCTGTTCCAAAACAGCTATGAATGGCTCTGGTAGAGTGGAAGAGGAGTAATCATGCTTCTCTAAATCCCAAAGCCTGAAATTGAGTGGCTTCTGGCCATTCAAAATAAGAATGATCTCCTCTGTGACAGCTTAACAGACATATAATAAAGTTAAATCAGGCTGAGGGAGCTGGAGTTGTCCATCCTGGGGAAGAGACAGCTGGAGAAACATTACTGGGGCTTTTTTGTACTTGAAGGGCACTTACAACAACTTTTTAACAAGGCCTGTAGTAACAGGACAAGAGGAAATGCTTTTAAACTGAAAGGGTAGATAGATTTATGGATACAATTACACCCATTACAATGGGTGGTGAGACACTGCCATGAGTTGCATAGGGAATTGCTGGATGCCTAATCCCTCAAAGTTCAAGGTCAGATTGGATGGGGCCCTGAGCAACCTGGTCTAGTGAAAGACATCACTGCCCACAGAAGGGAGGTCGGCCTACATGACCTTTAAAGGTCCCTTCTCACCCAAAGCATTCTGTATTTCTATGACAAATTTCTAAAATACAACATATTCATATTTTGCAAAAAGAAATAATTAGATTTTGGCCCAGGGACCACTGCAGTCAGTAGCAGTATGGTTGGACAACAGCTTTGACCTTGTCAAAAAATGCCAGTGTTAGGAGTTAGCTTTTCTGTCCTTCAACTGAAGTGGCTTCATTATGCTCATAGTAGTGAAGAAGCTCCTGATTTACTGGACACCTCAAAGCCCATATTTTGATGGGAAGAAAAAAAAAAAAAATCCCACTCTTCCCTTACCACTTTCATTAAAGCAGTATCACTGATGAATTTTATAGCCAGAGGAACATGGAGAAAAAAGCCTTACTTGAATCATGAAAATACAAGCTTACTCTTGAATTTCAGCATGGCCTTTGATGGTGAGCAGGAATGCAGCTCTCACTTACCACACTCATTTTTATCTCTATTCTGTAAAATCTTCGTTTTCTGGCTCTCAGTTGCAAACAGGCTGTGCCAGTCCATGGTGTCAGCATAGCAGAGGTTCTTGTTCCTCATAATGGCAACATCTCCATCACTTATTTCCTTGAGGGACCGCAGCCCTAGGGACTTTATTTTCAAGTTAACAATGGCAAGGGAATACTGGCCACTAAAATGGAGATGAACAAATAGAAAAAACATGCAAGAAAGGTAATTAGTAAGCAGGATTTACTCAGCATATTTTTCTTTTAGTTGTCAAACGCATCCCGCATTTTCTTAAAGCAGGATTCTGCTCATCCCTCTAAACTTAATGCCTCATACATGACATGCCTATTACTTAACAACTGCAATACTCACATCTGGTTTTGCAAGGGCTTTTTAAGCTAAAGCTAAAGCTGTCAGGACACACACGTTCTGACAAGTAAATTATGTGGAACAATGGTCGTAGGTAAAGCAGCTATTATTTTGTGCTTGTCCACCAAGTCACTCTTCCCCTTGGGGCAAGCCTAGGGGGGGGTCCTTGGAAGCATTGCTGATGTCTGCACTACTTGGCAGCCTCCATCCCTGACTGCCCAGCTACCTCAAATCCCACAGTGCTTCTGATCACATTGTGACTTACCCCAGACTGTAAAGAGCACTTTCTGTCTTGCCTGTGCTTCCAGGATGGTGGGGGAGGCCCTGGTTCAGAAAGCAGGCAGCCCTCCACACTTAGCACAGAGCTGAGGGTCTTTATTCCCAGGGCACATTATCTATGCTGCAGAGTTGGTGCTCTACTTCTTGCAGGGTTTGCTCCATTTTGCATCAGTTTGGGGATACCTGAAGCTCACACTTGCTTAAAACCTCGGTGGGCTCAGACAAGAGCAGCTCAAAACAAGGCTCCTCTTAGAGTGGATGTGGCACATGATTTACTTACTGTTGCTTTGTTCTGCCTCGTATAATCTCCAGATTTTCAAAAGCATAGAGATCAGTAGCATTCTCAGGCCAGGCTTGAATCAACAGAAATCCTGAAAGAGGAAAAGAAGATTAAGAAATAATTGTAATGGAAATGAACTCACCATTAGTACTGGCAGCAGAACCTTCTCGTAGCAAATCCTGCATCAGGAGAAGGTGCTTGTACTTTCCCTATGCTTATCTGAAGGATCTCAAAGTCTAACATGACATTTTAGAGAGCAAGGAGATATTTTTAAACCCTGTTTTATAAACAGTTTACTTCTTAGTCCACCATGAAGGCTTAGGAGTGTAACAGAGCTGCACATCCTGCCACACTGGGTCACCAGCAACGATGGCTCTTACCAGTCAGTAGATGCCCTGGCTGAGAGGCTGCAGACTGGATCTGTGGGAGAAAGGCAGCACTCTATCCCATTTTTCAGCTGACCTCAGGGAAGAGGAAAACTGAAAAGTGGGAACAGAGCAGACTATCTACTTGTGAATTTTCTGAGGCAAGCAGAATTCCCTGCTCAGCTGAGGTGTTTGGGAGGAAGGGGAGAATTTGGAAAATTGCAGGCTGCTGTATGCTGCAGCTAGTCATTGCTACCCTGAAGGGAACCACACAGGTGAGGGAGAAAGAACAGGAGAGCTGAAGTCGTGTCTGCAGACCTAGCCCTGATGTTACATTCATTTCATAATGGGTTGAACACAATTTTAATTGATACTTGGTGCAAGACAGTGGCTGAGTGCTCTGCTGGCTGCTTTGTGCTCATGGAGACAAATTCACCCCAAGGAAGAGCTCCTCAGGCTGGAGAGGGTGTCTCCATAAGGATGACGCAAGCCACTGAGCATGCTTCCCTAAGGAGCTGCTGAAACGTTTTCCACAAATAGCAACACACTTGGCTTTTTTTAGTTGGAGTGGCACGCCTCTGCATCACCACATGCTTCTTGGGTGGCTGAGGATCTCCACGGCTTTTACTCTTCTCTAGGGCTGACAGTTCAGCAGAAGGGATATTCTGGCCAAACCACACACCTTGGATAGAAGACTAGTATGGGTTATGTGGGCGTAATGCTGGCAAGGTGCTGCTGACCACCTTGGTTAAGAGTGACCCTTGTTAGCTCAGAGACAAGAAACACTTTGCATGCACTTCTCTTCATGTGCTTAAAAAATTTCCCTCCTTTCCATTTGTTTTTGGCAGTATCAGTCAAAAAACACCTCAGCTTAAATTCACTGCTAACCTGATATTTCTTTGACTGTTTTGAAGACATCCAACTTCTTGGGATCTAAAGGTAGGGTCTTCGTGAAGGCATCACTGAAACAAACAGAATGAGAAATTGGGAGAACGGCTTAGCCTGGATTTTCCCCGGCCCTTTTCTTTCAGTGCTTGATGGCCAGCAGGTAACTCACCCTAGAAATGCAACTGGGAGAATGCTGACGTCCCCATTGATCTTGGTACAGTTTTTGAAGGAGTCAATATTTGTGGCATTTATGGAGAGGATCCCTTTAAGCTCACCTATTCCGATGCCATTGCACACTGTGATGGAAGGATAAAGGAGAGATACAAAAGTCAGGGGGGACAAAAATGAAGCCCAGTCACATGTCAGGGTAGAAACATGAAGGAGCCATGAGTTCAGAAAGAATTCCTGTACTGTCAAACCTACCACTCTGAGTTTCATAGATCTTTTGCCTATTTTTGCTTTTCAGAAAGTGCCACTGGATAACTGCTTCCTGCTTGCCCAGCTGTGCAGCTCTGGTCTGAGCATCTCTGCACACAGGCTCTGGCACACTCCCTTCTCTCTTTGTCCCATTTCCATCCCCCTTGATGAGACACTGGGAAGGACAAAGGGAGGAGAAGGCTGACGTGCAAGCTGTCCATGCACACAACACACAGTTTATCTACTGTACTTGTGGTGTATCCCATCTGGAGAGCCTGTTCCACAGTCATGCCTTCTGATCAAACCACTTGTCGGATCTCCAAGCTATCACTGGATCTGATTTATACTGAACTTGCACTTAACTAAGATCAAAACTCCCAGCACTTTTCCTAGTAAGTTCTCTATCATCTCAAAGCCCTACTGGTTTATTCCATGCTTTTTATACCTTTGCTGCATAGCCCATCACACTTTTTACATTTCCGAACACCATTTTCTTCCACTTCATAAGTATCAGCATTGCACGAGCGAACGCAGGAGCCATGGTCTGTCACCACATAGTTGTCTGGAAAAAAAAGGGATACAAAGGTGACTGAAATAATACAAGAGGGATGCTTTGAGGGCCAGACAAGCGCTTCAAGACTTGTAAGAAAAAGGGGGTTTGAGCTTTTGGCACACTCAGGAAAGTACAGGTGTTGACTATGAACATTACAAACATTATTTGAAGGCAGATGAACATACAGTGCTATCACCATTTTACAGAGAGGGGAATGGTCACAGAAGGATAAAACAACATTCAAGTCTTGGTGGATTAAAAAAATACAGAAATGGAACAGCAAGAAAGGAAAAGAAAGCATCTGTAGAGAAAACAGTGATCACAGGCCTTGAGACAGAGTTAAAATCAATTTTTAACAGTCCTAATTAAAAACCAGTTAAGAGTTGATAATGCTTTGGTAATCCATAGAATTGATCTCATATAGCCATTGTTTTAATGGTTTTCAGAAGATGCCTTTTTCTTCACTAAGAGAAATATTTTCTGAAGTCAAAATGCAAAGATTAAAAATCAGGCAAGGGGATGGATGCAGACTGTTTGAAGAGGCTCACTTTGTCACCTGTTCTCAGTTCCCAGAGGCGCTGGAGATTAACAAGTGCTCTTTCACCTGACCACAGCACAGAGGGATGACATAGAACCCTTCCCCCTTTTCTCCAACTCCCCACCTCCTCTGGGGCTGCAACCTGAAATGAACTTACGTGGACATTCCTTCACACAAGTGGCTCCAAAGCTGTATTTTCCTTCAGGGTTCACATCCATCTGGTAAGTGGTGGGGTTATACAGGACCAATGGGGGACATGTATCCTTGCACGTAGCATCATCCCGAAACTTGCGGCATGCCTGTCATTGAACAACAGCACCTATTAAACTGCCTTCTCCTTAAAAAGTGACAGTGATTTTACATCAGGTCTTCAAAACACTCTGATGGCCTCACCTGCTTCCTGCTTAGCTCTAATGAAAACCCCAAGCATCTACAGGGATGGTCCCTCAGGCTTTGAAGTTGAAAGATTGCTTCAGGCTGGGCAAACTGAGTTCAGTATTTTTTAAAAAAGAAATCATAAGCTTTTCTTTTTCTGAACAAGAAACCTTGGCACTCTGGTGGAGAGCTGCTGGGATTCACGTGGGAACAGGAGTAAATCTGCATACCTTAGACAGAAAAATTTTCCCTACAAGCAGCAACCAGATCAAGACAAACTGTACTTTTCTTGGCCAGTTTTTAATAACCTAAATCAAATCAAGTCCCTTCCTGCCAATTACTGACTTTTCTGGCTAAATATTAAACTCAAGCCATTATATTTGGCTGCAGGTAATGAACAATTTAACAGGCATTTATGAAGGGCATGTTGGTTCTTCCAATCTAAATCTGCATCAAATTAATAATGACTGTCTTTTTCCCTTTCTTCTCCCTTGGCTTTCCAGATGAGAGAGAGTAACTGTCTTCTCTGTGAGCTAGCAAGGGGATCATAGCCATCTTAAAAGGAAACCAGGAATACAGGTAACAACAATAAAATCCAGGTCGGATGATTTCTATGGTGATTACTGAGATGTCACTTAATTCGGAATAAAGTATAGTGCAAACAGGGAAGAGTTAAAACCACAGCATGCACCAAACACCTGAAACTCTTGTGGAAAAGCAATGGGACCTTTATTCCCTAAAGAAGCTCCATTGGTTTCTTCTCTCTTCACTGCCTCAGGGTTCCCCAAACACAGTGCTTTTGTGGTAAGTCACAGGCAGAAAGGGAAACCCAGATTTCATGCGTGAAGTTTGGTGAAAAGCAAAAAAATGAAGATCCTTTGCTTCTTACTTCCTGTACAAGTTTTTGCTTTAGTAAACAAAGATTATTACTCACTAGTGCTAAGGAGTACAAGGCAAAGCTGTGCTGGCCTGGAAGACTGCTGCACCATGGGGGCAGCTGTGGGCCCGTGGACCTGCTCACGTGGGCAAGTTGCCTACAGCAAACACTTAGATGCTCTGCAACAAGGCTGAACTCACCGGGCAGTCAAAGGCACTAACACCGGTTTGGAGCACACTAGGAAGGTCCATGGGCAGAGCCAGTAAACACCAGCTAAGGGTGCTGTGAAATTCATGTCATCTTCCCTCCCAAACAACCACCCATGCAGGGAAGCCCCGGAGCACCCCCCAGGGCAGCATCTCTCAGGAGGCCTTCTGGGGCTAAAGAAGGCTAGAGGACATGCAGCTGAAAGCCCTGCTTGCTGTGTCAGGGATTGAAGCCCTTATGGTGGTGGTCTAGCATCATTACCAGGCAGTCACTCTCCCGAGGGCCAGTGCACCCCGCAGCACACTGGTTGTGGCAGCAGTCGCTGGGCACCTTCCCCCTGCACCGACCAGAGCACTGCTGAGCACAGATGACTTTTGTTACTGGAAGATACAAGAAAAAATTAAAAACATCAGCTGTTTTGCTGCAATGAGATCAAGAAATATGGAGAAAGGGTTTGGTGCAGGTTCTGTTCTAGATTTTCCTCATTGGAAAATGTTCTGTCCTCATTTAAGGCCAAAGTTTGGGAAGGGTGAGAGCAAGTGTGGGTGGTGGTAAGAAGGGGTCATGTTCAGCCTGTAATTATCTTGGCTCTTATGAGGTGCTAAGAAGTCTTGATTCCAGCCAGGAAGTATGTCCTGCTTAGAAAGAACAACCCTGTTGCATCAATGCTTAGACCAAGTAAAACTCTGTGACAGAGTCATTGCACCATATAGCTGGGCAACAGGGTAGAATCTGTCTCCATTTCATTGATAGAATTTACTATTATTGGTGCTAACTTTGGGAAAAACAATGTGGCAGAATTGCCAAGACTCTGTACTATAACTGGAAACTGTACATCATTGGTGTGGTGCTGTAAAATGTCCCTTTAATGCAATAGAATATTTCCAAAATGTGCAGAGATAGGGGAGACTCAGCAAGCAGATTTCATGAACACATTGAATTCTTTTTCTTTAATGTTCAAATCCTTGGCCAAATTTTATCTTCATTACACAACTCCCTCAGGGTTTGCACCAGTGCAACAACCCAAAGGAAGAACTAACTGGCCCTGGTCCAGCTTTTTGCAGAGAAGCAAAAACTGCCTGCAATATTTTGTGGAGAATTGGGAAAGTTTCTCCATTTGAATATCAAAGCAGAGAAAAGGATAATCAGAACAATATTAAAAAAAAACCCAAAAATGAATTGCTAGCATGTTTTTGTACTAGAGACCCAAAATGGGATCGTTTGTTCTCTAGAAAAAAGATTTAAAATTAAAAATTAAAAATTACTGATCCTCGGAACCTGGCATAAGGTGCCAGAAGAATCTGACAGCTACTCTGCTTCATACAGCACCCTGAGCATTTCAGCTGTGCACTGTGCTAACTGTTATCAGCTTCACAGTTAGCATAAATGAGTTACAATATTATCAGGAATTCCTGTAAGTATGAAAACCATGGCTGTTAATTAACAGAAAATTATTTCAAAAAATAGCCAGCTACAGGGTACATGACAGTGACTTTTTAAAATCATATATTCTTTTTTCTTTACACAGTTCTGTATCCAAACTGTATTATTTTTTTTTTCCTGTAGACCTGTATGCAAGGTAGTATATTTTCAAGGAAACAGATTATTTCCACAGTATGCATTAGCTTCTCTGATAGCAACTCCTCCATTCAACTAGAAACAGGGGAATAAAAGGCACATTGTTCTACATGAACAGCATTTTGATACAATTTTTTCATAAGAATTAGCAGGGGAATAAAGCACCTAATCTCTTTGATAACTATTGACTAGAGTTTCCTGCTGGAAACATATATCACATCAAACATTTTTACTTCATATAGAGTATTCCACGTTCATTTCCAGAAGAAAGAGACATATCCCCCAAACTTTCCCACATATGGAAATGTGCAATCCATTTTCAATTGGCCAGATTCTCAAATGCCTGGAGAGGCGAGCAAGAGCCCACAAAAGGTTTTGTTTTATGCACTCGTCAACCTCCTGATTCCAGTGAGGGTTTGTAAATGCTTGCAGGAAGCTTGCAGGGCTGAGACCTGAGGTTTCGCAAGGTCCTGGGACAGCTGTGCAGCCTCAGCTACAGGAATCAACCCAGGAAGGGCTTTGTATGCACAGCCACTGTCCACCCTGAGAGCCAAACTGTGCTCAGAGAGCCAACTGGCAAAAACTGAAGCCTACCCTAAATGAAGACAGGAAAGGCATATGCTCCTCTTTCCTCAAGCTATAAGTCATACAAATTTGGCTTGATAATTGTAGACAAAATACTTAGGTTCAGGTGAATATTTGCAATAGAAAACTGAATGTAGGATGTTGCTTCCATTTGCATTATGTCTAGATCAACATATTTTCCACTGATCTTTTCACAAAACAAAACTGAGTGTATTTCCCAAATTTTTAGAGGAAAAAAAAAGCAGCAAAACAAATTGTCATGGTGTTCCTCCTCAACCTTTACTTTAGGAAAAATAAACTGTTGCAAAATCTCAGGCGCTTGTAAATGGATGTTTCTGCTGCTCTCTTAGTATCAGGCAAGCACCCCACCTGCATAATTATGGTTAGGTTTTCAGTTGACAGAAATGTAGTATGTATGCTAGTGCACGCAAGCTATTTCTTAACTAATCTGCAGGCTTACATGTCTGGCAGTTTTGCTGGCCTGGGCCCCAGCAGTGGTCTTCTGTGCAGTTCTGATGGCATTTGGGACCTAAAACACAAGAGAGAGTATGATATTCTGTAAACAAAGAAAACAGCAATGTTGTACCATGAGCAACAGAAAACAATGACTTGAGATTTCCTTCCCAATAAAGCAGGGTAGGAAGCACCTATATAACAGTGCTCAAAAAATTTGAGAGCTGAATTCGTTTTCCTTTGTACACCTCTGCTTTCCTATGTGCAGTTCTCCACCTCCACACCTTTGAGCAAGCAAGCACAACACCCAGCCAGTCTAGCTTACGAAAGAGGCATATTTTTCCCAGGAACAGGAATCTCAGCTACTGCCCAGCTGGCCCTTCTGCTGGGGTTTTCATGCAATGGCAAGTCACCACCAGCTTGAAGTCAGGCATGTGCCAGCTGCTCACTACAGGCCACATGTAAATCAGTGTTTCTGAACAAGGCAGCTCTAGAAAGAAAACAAATCCAACTGGATTCACGGGCAATTGCCAGCTACTCTGACCACAAAGTAATTTGACTTGTCTGCTTTGCGCCCTCCTCCCACCCTCTGCCAAAAACACTTCTTGTGTAGGACTATGCTACAGATGGACAACTGATGGAAGGGTGGGCAGGATGGACAGACACCTTGCCTGATCTCGAGGGTTCAGTGCTGGGTTCTTTCTCATTTCTCTCTCCTTGCTCTGTTCTTTCTTCTTCTTTCTCTTAATGACAAGCAAAGTCCCAGAGAAACAACTTATTTTTATCCCAACAAAGAGTATGGGACCATTATTAAAGCCATAAAAGGCTGTCTTAGCAGATTAATGTGGAATTCACTACATTTAAAAGGCATTTCCTACTGGAGTGTTTCTTCCCACTAGCAGCATCTGATTCTCCTTCCCCCCGTCAGCCATCAAATAGCTGAACAAATGCCAATACTTGTCCAAGAATTGATTGATTTGGTGTGGAACCAAAGAACTTCTTTTTTTTTAAGTTGAAAAGTTAAAGGTTAACATTTCTGTGGTGTACAGAGCCAAACTCCTGTGCTGACATGTATAGTTTGCAACTCCTTGATTACGCCAGGGCTCCGTAGAAAAATAAGTCAACACAGAAGTTGGCTATTAGCTCTCAGGCAATTATGCAACTGGAAGAAGATAAAGAAAATACGTTTTCCTGCCAATTTATAGTGCCAGAAATGAAATGCTCAGAAATGAAAATAAACCCTCCTTTCTGTGAAATGGCTGGGGATTTTACAAGGGACTCATAAGGCTGAAGGATTAGCTTGAGCCTCCTCTAAGCAAATGCTGTACAAACTTTTAAATCTCCCCTCATCTCCCTGTTGATCTGAAGTGTCAGATTTATCTACCTGTTTATTATTACTTGTTCCAGGGTAATCTGTGCAGCCCAAAACAGGAGAATTTTATGTCATTCAACTTGGGCCTTAGCTCCCAAAAGGCTTCGAGTAACTCCACGAAGCTACCCATATGGCTTTTCTAGACCAGAGCCTTACATTGTAAACAGAAGATTGCTGGAAAGCAAATTAATGCATGTTTTTCTGAGCTGAGCACATATTCAGGATACTGTCTTAAACCAAGGGGAACATTCCCAAAAACTTTGCTGAGCTATGCATTAAGGACCTAGCCACCATGAAAAGTTCTGTCTTAGGCCAGTGGTGCAGAAATGAAAGCACTTCTCTTGGAACAGGGCTTGGTGGCCTTTGCTAGAAATTGTTGGACCAGGAACCCACTACATGAAAGATGGAATGTTAATTTTACTCTCTGAAATAGAGGGGGACACATAGCACTTCTGGTAAGTTAATACTCACAAGAAGATAGGTTGCTTGCAAATTCAAGCACTGTGGGAGGCTTCTTGCTTGTGTCAATGATGTCATTCCAAAGAACAGTGTCCATGTTGCACAGTTTGGGGTTGTTGCTGATTTTAACACCTCCATTGAGAATTTCTGTTACAGAAACCAAAAAAAATTTGCTAAGTGGTGCAAATCCCTAATTTGCCCCAGAGACATCCCCAAAACATCTCTGATTTAAAGAAAGAGATGTAAGTTACATCTTTCTCCACCTTAGTCACATGATACTGACAGAAAAGAACAATCTGCAGGGCATCAACACTCCTGACAGTGTAACCAACACCAGGATCAGACTGACATGTTCTGGAGAGTAAGCTTTTCTCAGGTGCCATGAAGATGCCACTAAGTGTAATTTCCTGCCTGGTGCCACCTCTAGGACCCACAGCGCTCAGCAGAGTAGGCACTGTTGGTGTGCACAGCCAGAGACCATGTGAGACACACACATCACCAGTTCCCACAGGGATCTAACAGAAACTATTGATATACATTCACTGGAATCAAACAATATAAAACAACAAATGGATGCTTCTTTGCCTGTTTTGGGAACAAAGATTAATCTTGATGAATTTTCTTTGTCTTTTGCAGAAGACTGACTAGCAGGAAAGCAACTAGAAAACTGCATTCAGATCCTTGTTTTTAAAGTGGGGGGTTTGATGGCATATGACTTTGAGGGGCAACCTCCAACAGATCTTGACAACAATGAGCTGACAGTTGAAGTTGGCTTTAGAGGTGCCTCTGCCTCTTGCCTGTGTCTCACCTGAAAGCCGCTTCATTGGCAGCTGTCGGAGCCCCTGGGTTTTATTCATGTGGTAGTTGGATAAAACTGCCAGGGCGTAAGAGTTGTCATACAGCACATTGCCTCGGATGATCTGGAGGTTCTCAAGGGGAATGACATCCACCATGTTAAGTGCGATGAGCACGTAGCCTGCAACCTCCTGTATTGTCTGAGAGAGCAACATAAGAAACAAGGTGCTTAATCCATAGAATTCTTCAATAACTGCTTTCCTCCTCCCACTCCTCCAATCCACCATCTTTCAATTTTAAGAAATGACAGACCACTTAATCTCATTATAAATAAATAAATATAAGAAGAAAAAGGGAATATGTGAAAAACCTTGGTGGTTAAGCATGTATAAACTCACCCTTTCAGCAGCTACCAGGGGGCCATCCCTGTTCTGTCCCCAAGTAAGGGTAAGTGGGGCTGACTAAGGTATCAGGAGAAAAGAGCAAGCATGCATGCAATGGCAACTGTGATGCTTCCCATAAACACTTGCCTAGCCTTCAACAACTGGCAGCACACAGATGCCACCTGATTCAGGCTTTTACACTGTCTCTCCTGTGCCCCTTCCCTTACTCATCAGAAGGGAAGAAAAGGCAACCTTCTCCTTTTAAAATAATATATATCTTTACAGGACAAAAAGACAAGTGAGGTACTGTTCCTGCATGTGGGTGAATCCTTGTCTTGCACTGTGAAGAGTATGCATGTCTACCCCCTACAAAAATCACCGTAAATGAAAATCCTTCAGACTAATACTTAGGATATTTTCCTTTTCTATGAAGACTACCAGTAAATTTTCAAGAGACTTGTTATGTTCCTTGGAACCCTGAGCTCCGTGATCAGGTGTGTTTGGGAAAGAAGAATGGCAATACCATATTTGCAACCCATGTGTTCAAACCATAGATTTATTGATCTTGCTTGCTGGTGGAGAACCTGGAGGTCCCCATGTCAGCCATGGCACCTCCCCATGCTGTGGCAGCTCTGTTCACTCCCTCCTCAGCTTGCCTTAATTTGCCCGTGAACTTGTGCACAAAAAAAATGTTGAGATGGGAGTAGCCCATGTGTCAATCACAGGGGATTATCTTGAAGATCACTTGAAGAATCCATGTGGGAAGTTATTGCACAGGGCTTGCCTGCCTGCTGAGGGTGTGAGCACTTCAGGCTGGAGAGGCACTCACCACCATGACAGGGGAAAGGATGACAGTTTGGAGGGCAGGGAAAAGGCCTCCACACTTCAAAATCTGCCACTCGCTTTGTGCTTTGCTTTGCCCAACAGCACCACAAAGCCTTTTGCTCTCTGAGGCAACAGGTAAGGATGTAATTCTAATTATAAATAAGAAGAAACCCCTCTGCATAGCACCCAGCACAGGCTGGCAAGTGCTTGAAAAGCTATTTCTCAAAGTACCTGATTTGTATAGTAGGGTTGAGTGCATCCTGCAGCCTACAAGTATGCTTAGACTGTAGGCTGTGATTCCTCTCACATTAACTAGCTACACTTTTGGATCAAGACAGAATTTTATCAGCAGCTGATCCTTTGCACTTATAAAATGGAGTAGGATTTGTTGTAGCAGAGAAGGCCCTGCTGGCCATGAACACTAACCTTCAGGAAAGAGAGGTCACGATTGTGCTCCACATATGTAATCTCCAGGTTGCTGAGTACCACCTCACAATTATTGTACATCCTCTGCAGGCTGGTGAAATGGTCTTCCACATGTCCCAGCTGGGTCAGCTTGTTATTCGTCCCTTGACAAACTGTGAAGCAAAGGAGAAAGCTCCATGAAGGAAAGGAAGAATAACTACGGGACAAGGACTTGTTGTTCCCTTATCTTTAAAAGAACCACAGTAAGTTAAGCATCAGCTTCATAAGAAACAAGAACATTATCTGTCATGACTCTAATGGCAGTAGTGTAGGAAGTATGCAGTGTTTCCCAGGGACAGAGATGTACCAGAATTTAGAGCTGGAATAACCCTCCATCACTTTCTGTTATAGAAAATCTTCAATACTAGGCTTTTGTACACAGGTATCACCAAGTTTTCTGTATCACAGGCATAACTCAGTTCCTGAGGACACTGACACAGTTCCAATGAACACTACTGAAACTGACATGCTGCCAAGTACCACCAAAGGTGATTGCCCTGAGGACCTATTTCACATTACTTTCAGGGGCATTGGGTCTCCTTGTAAACTCAGAAGGAGGAAGGAGGGCTTCCTGAAGGACTCCTTAAGCCATAAATTCGGGTTTTAAGGCCTAACTGAACCTCCAGGGCTTACACATCTCTTGCCACTCTGACATTTTGGGAGTATGACAGATTCAGGAGATTTTCTGGCATATTCATCTTTGGCACTCAAATCCACTTCTGCCTGGTGGGGAAGGAAGAGGTGTCACACAGAGCACCACTGAGATTCCAAATATTTATAACAGCATGATGAAAAAATTAATCCCCTCCTGAAATTATATCACTTTGCTTTATATTAAATCAAGAGGAACTGAAAAAAGTTAACATCATTGTATTTGATTGCAATGAATGAGCAAAATGCAAAATTGCTCTGAAGAAAAACACCAGACACAACCCTCAAAAATTCTGTACTTATACAGTCATTCCCTGGGCTGTCCCTACAGGGGGTCAAAATGAACACATCTCTCAGTTATGTTAATACAGAGCAAAGGAGAATGACATGGAAGACAATGTGGTAAAGAGCTTCACAACCCCTTCCAGGGGCTCCTTCAGCTCCACTTTGCTCTTCAGTGGAAGCAAAAGGATGCTGTTATCTCATCGTTTGTATAATGCAACCCCAGCCTGACTGCACAGCTTTACATAACACATCGGAAGAATTGTATTCTTTTAACTTGGAGAAATAAAAACATGAAATGATAGTTTTGTAGAGCCATAATTCATAGAAGCACCAATCACAAACTGGGGTGCTGCAAAGCAAGTAACAAAGACTCTTGACAAAGCTGGAAATATGTTTCAGTTCTAGTAACAAAGGATAACACCTGTTGAAGATTTACCGAACAACTGATGCTTTATTAGTAGGAAAAACAACGTAATGACAGTGATAAAAACACAATTACCAGTCATCAAAACTATTCACTGAACATGTGGTACTTCTCAGCACAATCATCAGCATTAGGAGTTACAGTGATAACAGACTAAAATACTCTGGACCATGTTAAAAGCAAGGCTGTTCGCTCACATTCCTCAGTCATTTCTCATTATACATCTAGGGAAACATTTATAGTGTTTGGAATCAGAGCAGCATCTGCTGGTAAATGGGAACACTGTGAGTACACAAGTACATCATCTAAGCTGCTTGACCATTTTGTATATATTTTGAATTTCTGAATTTCTTAACATTTGCTTTAGAAATTCTAAGTAAGATTTTCTGTTTCAGTTTCTGTTCCAGTTTCAAACTCAACTGTTGCATTGTGTTCATACTTCAAATCTGTATTTGCTGTCTGCTTCAAGTATAAGGACCAAAAATTATCAGAGTCACAGGTAGGTTCTTACTCTGTGGAGTGGTCATATTTTGAAAGTTAGAAATACTGTCATATGGCTAGTCTGCTCTGGAAAATGTGTTGTTGCTGGGACAGGGATGAAGAGTCTTTAAACTGACTGGAAAAGTCAAGGAGTCATCCCAGAGGGCATCCTGAATTTTAAGCAATGTTACCCTATAACCAAGGAAAAACTAGTAATAACAGATTCTTAGACTGTTCAAAAACCTCAGCTTGGATGCTCAGTTTAGGCATCTCACATCTGATCTTTAGAACACTGTGATTTTGGAAAGCACTCCAACACAATGCAGGAGCAGGTGCAGTTTAGACTGCACACAGAAATAAAAATATATGTCATCCTGCTGTGGTCTTCAGGGTCCACAAGTGACCTGATGCACTTGTTGCATCTCTGAGGTTACCAGCAAAGATCTGCCCTAATACTCCAGACAGGCCCAATGCAAAAGCTGCAGTGTTTATGCTACACCTGAACCAGATGATGGCTGGAAGGAGGAGCTTTCTCTGGTGGCATCCTCCCGGCCACCTGTGCCCTTGATTGACTCTCTGCAGCTTGGCACGGGTCAGATCATACAACAAAACAGCCCAGCTGGCTGAAACAACCCCTAAGACAAACTGCACTCATTTGAATGTGCTTCTCTTGGGATCAGACAAGTGTTGGAGCTCTGAACTTGGGTCAGCTGTCTTGAGAAAGACTAGACTTTTTCACTGCTTACTAGGTCACGGCTGAGGCAGCAGTCAGAGGGCATGGTTACTCTCGCACTTCTCCCTCTCCCTCTCCCATGGGACCTCTCAGGAAAACATGCCAAAGAGTTAATCCAAGCTACAAATAATATAGGACAATAAATAAATAATTGGACAGAGAGTATTTTTAGCCCAGGAAAGCTTGTTGATTTGGTTCACCATGGTGCTCCATGCATTGGAAACAACTCAAAGTACAGCAAGGAGGCAGAAGCAAATAGTCAGGAGAAAGAGCTTCCCTGCTTGTGAAGCTGCAGAGGGAAACTCAGACATAACAAACTCTAAAAATGCTTCAGCTTGGTCCCCCAGGACCTACTTTTTTCCCTCTGTCCTGCGAGCAGAGAGCACTTTGATGGCTCTCTACCAAAGATGTCTGAAGCTACATGCAAAACCACTGGTCCCCTCATCACATCCTCCATCCAGTAAACAGTAGCTGTAGATGAGATGTTAGCTACAATCTGGAGAGTGGAAAAAAAGGGCTGCTTCTGTTAAGAAATCAACAGTGTGTGGATGTCAGAGTATCAGTCCGAATACCACAGTGGAGCCTTCTCCCTCATGCACCAATTTTTGTTTGCACAAAGAGATACAAGAGATCTAAGTACACCCATAAAGTGAACTTCACTGCACCAATATTTACCAAATGAGAACCTGGGTCATAAGCAGTATATGCTGAGCAAATAAAACCCTAATCAAACAAAACAAGGTAAATCCCTGCAGTAGTATTACTGAACTCAGGCAAAGGCGCAGAATAATTTTCCAACTAGAACATTTGAAAAGAAAATGGCCTGCTTGTATCTGATGAATAACATCATTCCTGCAATTTCTTTGCTTCTGGAAACTGTGTTCTAAAAAGATACACACTATAATTATCTGTATATAATACCACAGTGTGAATACCACTCTGGCCAGAGGCTAATGCACAGACAATGAGGTGCTCACCTTGCTCTGCAGAGTTTTAAGTGGGACATGCATGCTTGAATGGATGGAATTTGTTCTGATTTAACCTCCATTGAACTCAACCTATTTGCCCTCTAAAGGACAGATTCTAATTCTACATATAATATGCAATTTTGTTTCAATGTGTAGCAAAGCCAGCATTATCCAGGTTTAGGAGTCAGCGGTGGGCGTGGATACTTGCTTGGCGCTGCTGGAGGCTATAGCAGCATGTACAATGTAATATATGGTCTATGTGGACACTTACACATTTTAGCTATAAAGGAGAGTAAAACATTCAGGGTTAGAACATCCTTGACCAGCAGAAAAGCCAGGATCCAGAACTGAACTTCGGGGCATGGGCTGATCCCTGTGAGATGAAAGCTTTGCTTTTATCTGTGATGTTAATATAATAAAAACACAACTGGTCTGGAAAGTTTTGACATAGAGGGCACGTCCCCAGAGGCTGCTGTCTGTGGCAGTGCTGAGAGCAGGGCTGCATGCTGGGAGTGCAGGGTTCTCCTACCCCAGCCAGGGTGATCTCCTAGACTCTTAGAGCCCCAGCCACCATTCCAGTGACATGGGGTCAACCCCAGAATTCTGCGGGGCAGCATCATGCGATTTCTACCATGAAGCATTTAAATTCTATGTGATATAGATTTTAGCCCACATGCTGCAATTCCTAAATGCCAAAGTGATGTTGAGCTTGAATCTGTTACAGCATTACCTCAACAGACAGCCTAACAAAAATATGGATATTGCTGCAACAACCCCAATGTCAGGTGCTGCATAAGGCAGCAGCAATCAAAGGGCTCAGAAAAGAGGCACGCTATACTGATGAATGCGAAGTTGTTGAATTTTGTACTTATGAAAAGTGTGGGGTTGGCTGTCCTGGCTACTAAAACCTTCTGTGTGTCCACAGACATGCTTGTTCCTCCCTTTGCTCCTTGGCCACGTTTTTCTTGTGCAGCCTGAAGTAGTAGCATGAAACCAAAGCATTTCCTAAATGGCATTTTCCCCAAGTGATCATAGGGAGACAGAGGGCATCCACACAGCTTTAATGCTATGCAGCAATATTTTCCCAAATCCATACAAGCTCAGATTAAACAAAGTGGTCCCTGCAGCAATTGCATTGATACAAGTAAATCTGTTTTCATCTTTTCCCCAGAAAATCTCGGATTACTGAAGTCCCAAGCCTGTCACACATATTTGCCTCAGACTTGAGAAAAACCCCAGAGAATGCTTTGAAACCAAATTATCACTGATCCCCAAATCATCCTCTGTTTCTATCCATGCTTAGCCTGTGTTAGTCTCCCCTCAGCTCTGATAGACACATCAAAATAATAACTCACAAAGGCAATTTCAGAGATATGCAAGTCCATTTCCATGCTTCATATGTCACTTATAATATATAACTATATATGCCCTGGTATGATTAATTTATATACTTTTGCATGTTTTCTAGCCATTACTGACAATAACACAAAACTTGTAGATAAGGGATATTTGTTTAATCTGACAGTGCATTCATAAATGTTCCTCTCTCCTAACTCATTAGCACTAATTTCACTTTTGATTGCTTTTAGGTACTTCACGGAAGAGCAGTACCTTGCTGGGTGCTTGGTTGGGATACAAAGCTGCCACTGAATGCCCAGGGAGACAGTGCTACTGGGTGTGCCACCATCAGTGCTGTACACACCCCATACACCTTTATCAGAGTGTGGGAGGAAAACCTTTCAAGTAAACTGGAATAGCTTTATAGGAAATACTGTTCATTTTGGGTCTGTATGAGCAATCACACCACCCCAATCCTTGCCCCCTGTACCCCCTGGGTCACTCCTGCGCAACACAGAGGGGATCCTGGCCATACCCTGCACCTCCATGATCTTCCCTGGGGGAAAAACTGTTTCCACTTTATGAGGACCTTCATCTAAGGGGCCCTCAGAAATTAAATGAAGAAGTTCGCCATTCAAGCATAAATATGCACATATAAGGGCAGGTCCTCTGAATCAGGCATTTTTTTAACAGCTATCAAATAGATCCACATAATCGGCAGAGGAAACCAGCAATGTGCAGCTTACTGGCTGTCAAATGATCAAAATAATGATATTTAAGCTTATAACAAAGTACTAGAACAGACAGGACATTCATCATCATGACTAACCTATTAGAAAGAGAAAGAACCGTGCAATGTTTTCCCTAAAGAAAACAGGGTATGGAATACCAGAGGTTGGAACAAGAAAGTGACATTACATTTTATGTAATCAATCACTTAAACAGAAGTATTTCTTATATTCACAAGTTCTTCAACTGTAGAGAGAGAAGGGATGGAGAAATTTCAGTATTGCTGGGTTGACTGTGTTTAACGCACTGAGTAAGAATTTCAAAAGGGAGGAAAGTGCATGTGACACAAAAGAAAAACCAAATCTGTTGCAGTGTGCCATGGGAAGTTATGAAAAGGAAAGCTAAGAAACAGGTGAGGAATACAAACAGTGCTCACATGCACTTTCCTTTAAGAAGAGTGTTTGCAAACCCATAGAATGCCTGAAAAGTCCAGTTCCAGCAAAATGACAGCAACATTCGGGCACTGGAAATTCTTCTGCAGAAGAAAATGATTTTTTGCACATACCCAAATACTTTAATTTAAAACGTTGTGAAAAACAACCTCATGTGGCTTTAGTAAGTTCTTGCTCAAACAGTGTGGTTTAGAGTAATGGAGTTGCTGAGATTAATTCCAACTTTCAGACACACTGGGACCAAGACAACAACAGAGCTCTTAAAAACACTTAGATGGAAACTGTTATTGCAAAAATTACCAAAACTAACACCCTAGTGGAGAAAAAGAAGATGCTTTGAAGGAAAGCTTTCCCAGATGATCTCTTATTTCTATTTACTTGACAAAAACAACTTTTCCAGATATATGTAATTTTAGGTTCCCCTTCCTAACTCCACTTAGGGGAGACCTGCCCCTCAATGTCAAAAGTCATATCCTAAATTGCAAAGGTTGAAGGCATCATGACAGATGGTCTGATTGCTGGTGAGTGCCTTTGCCTGAAAGAATAATCACACACAAATCAAATCGCTCCTGGATGAAGACCTCACCAAAGTCACAGTATTTCTGACAACAAGGGATTCAACCTTATTAATTCCCCAGCAATTTTTTCCTTCCCCATATCATTTACTAATACTTCTATTTTTCTTCTTTGTTGCCATTATTTAATTCTGCATGTATGTTTATTAATCCTCCAGAGATTAAGGCCAGACCAGGATGTGCTGAAATCCTTCCACCGGCTTCAATGTGAACTGGATGGGGGATTAAATTCTTCTCTTGCCGGTATAAATTTGTAGCAAGTCCATGGACAGGATGGACTAGCCCAGATTTAAGCTCTGAATGTTTTAGGATAAAACTGTGATTGATACAGATATTTTCTCTAAATACCAACAAAATTTGGAAGAAACAGGAATTGTCACGTTGCAATTTTCTACAGTTTGGGGAAAAGTCGATTTCCAAAGGTGAATGAATAATAGATGGGAATTTTGAGAGACGGTATTTCCACTGAGGTACTGAAAGATAACCTGAGTTTAGATCAGTTTTCTTCACATGGTTTTGACAGTGATCTCTAAGACTTCAAATCACTGCTGAGGATTCCTGCAGATGACACAAGCATTGCTGTAGTTCTAGATAACAAAGAGGGATGACCTGCACAAGCTGGTTTGCATAATTTAGGAAAATAAGCTCCCTCAACAGTATTACATGAACTATAGTCAAAAGCAAGGTGTTACATCAAAGACTGCAAAACACACAGTAGACAGAAAATGAGGTCTTGGGATGCAGTTGCCCCAAAAAAGACTTGGGGATAGTATGAGGTAACCAGAGAGAGAAACCAGGATCCACTGGGTCCATCAGTGGCAGAATGCTGAAGGAAGGGAGGCAGGTGCTGGCATTAATCCCTGGTGGTGCCCTGGCATGCCCCAAGGGTGGTGGCCTCTGCACTGGAGGGCTCTCCTCTCCCTGCAAAGCAGGTGCTGCCTGGGGCAGCTCCCACTCCCAGTGGTACCAGGATGCTCCTCTCAGGCTTCAGCCCTTCTCCAAGCTACATTTCAGCTCACGTCCCTGACACATGGCCAGCGACTAGTGCACCAGGATTTTGCCTTGACCTTTGCAGGCTATTTCTTGAGAATGATGGCTGGAAAGACAAGCTACCCAAGATTGCCCTCCAGCAGCTGGGGTACTGCTGTTGGGCTGCTCTTCCCACTGGCACCCTCTGGAGAAGCTGCTACAAAGGTAACTTAGAGTTTTCATGGGGCCCTTCTCTTCTGAGCTATTGCTCAAGGTTAAAAGGCCATCACCAGTGAACTTAAATAATGAGTTGCTTCTACAATCTGTCAGTGAGAAAAAAAGAAGAATAAGTGAACTTCATACAGTTCAGCCGCTGTGCAAACATCCGCACATATATATACACCAAGATAATGAACAGTTTATAAATATTAGACACAACACTTAAAAAATTTTGTGCAGAAAACCACAGAGGCACCTTCCTTCCCCTTTTAACCATATTTATAGAAACTCAAGCCATACTGATTGTGCTGTGTGAAGTCAGCATGGACTCCCCATGAAGTTTTTCCATGTGTGTCCAATCACTCATGGTGATGAGCTTGGCTCTACAAATATATCAATATCAGGATGGGCAAAGTGATGAGTTCATGCCCTAGCTTGCCATTTTTAGACTTGCTGTTCCCTACACACAACAGAGAAACTGAAGCTGGATGCTACAAAATACAAAACAGAGTTCTTCAAGACAAAATGCCAACTGCAGCTTAGATATCCCAAGTGGTGTACAGGGAAACACCACTGAGTGCTATGGAAAGGAATGAGATTTGGGAACCACTGAGGAGGAAATTAAGGAGTGGGGGAAAGGCAGAATTGGTGGTATATTGGTTATGCTAGATGGAAATTCTGCCATCCCACTTATTCTGGTTCCTCCAAGAGAAAGCATTGCCCATGCCTGTGTTTTAGAACAGTGATCTTGATGCTGTCTGAAATCCATGTACCAACCAAAGTAAGTTTGTCTTGCACTGTGTGTACCCAAACAAGACCGTGCAAGGGGCAATAGACCCTGGCGTCAGTCCCAGCAGCTCTGTGTGCTCCAGTGGCTTGTTTCCCCCAAGGATGGGTCTATCAGGTAGCACAGGCCCTGGCTAGAAGTCCATGGCTGCAGTTGTTCCATCCTCCAGCTTCATACACCAGCACAGCTACTATATTAATTGCAAAAAAACTGTGTGCATCCGCTGGGCAGAGCTCTGGAGTGTGAGAAGGACTGTTACACAGCTCCATTCATGTGAGGTTCTGGCCCTGGGAAATGGCTCATAGAAATGAAATGGTTCTCCTGGCATCCATGTTGAAGTTTGTATGACTGTGTTAGTGTAAGTGGTGTAAAACTATGCACAGAGCACAGCAGCAAGCAGCCAAGAGACCTCCAACAATGGGCATGGCTCACCAAGCCTTGAATCTGGTGACACATATCTGGCAGGGCTCTGGCACCTCAAGATCTACACCAAAATATTTGGGAAAACAAGTAGATGACAATGGATAAATAAGCCTGTGTTCCATGGTCTAAAAATCCCTACATTCTTCATTGTTTGTTCTGGCAACATCTATGAAGCAGCAGGATTTTATAGCACAATAAAAAGTAACTGAAGATGTGTGGCCATGAAAATATGGGATCAGTTGCTAGTTACATCAGCACTGAATTGTTTAAAATTGTTTCAAAATGAGTTAACTTGAGAAAGGAGACTTAAAGGCATTAAACAGCGTTGTGAACATTTTAGCATGTGGGATTTCTTGAGACACTGCAATTGCATATTTCAATTTGTGCCTTCCAATGAAAAAAGTCATTTGTTTTTCTTTATTTATATTAAATCAAGTCTTATGTTGAAGTAAGCTGTGGTTCTCATGCACGTATTTCTGAATCCCCTGAGGTGTAAATTCTGTGTAAGCACTCAGACTGGCACAAAAAGGACAGGAGAAACCACTTACAGCTGATTCCAAGTAGAACACTAAAAGCTTGCTATTACAAATACAACATATCCTTATTTTTTTCACCAATAAATGTATGATTACACATACACACATACATATATATATACATATACATATATGTATATATATATATGTAGCTCTCCCAGATAAGCAGACGGACATCTCTAGAGATGCAACGTACGTGGAGAACTGCTGAAACACAACAGCAATCACACAAGCTTCATTTGCTGCCTTGAACTACACTTGCCCACCTCCATGATAACCCCATCTACCTCTGTGTGTGGTTCTGCCCACTGAGGGCACGGGAAGTGCTGCCAGCACCCACGGTGAGTGCTGCACCGAGCCTCTGGGCCCGTGCAGCTGGCATCGCTCCCGACGCTTCCTCCCAAGCTGCTCTACAGTAAGTTCCAGTCTCCTGTGGAGTCAAACTGGAAAAAAGCTACAGAAAGATCTAGGCTTCAAAGTTCCCTATGGGACATCTTGTCCCTTAAGGATGAGGTCACCTTCTCGAGCAAAACAAAGACAAAAACTGCAGACAGGACTAAGATAAACAGTATTTACTGCTTCAAACAATAAAAGGTACTGTTAAGTTACTACTGTAGCAAATGTCCTATCAACTGACTACAAAGAACAAATGCAAGCTGATAAAAAAGCTTTAAAGGTTTGTTTTCAACAACTGTGCATTCATGGGAATAAATGCTAACACTTACTCTAGGGCTTCCAGACGAAATTTGGTTATTTGTGCATGTTGACAAGCAAGCAAGTTAATACACGCTGCTGGGTTTGAAGAGCCTCTGGTAATATTTAAGTTTAAAAGGCATAGTAGAAGAGCATATTAGATGTAAATGAGGATCATCTTCTGATCTTCATTTAAAGCTTGACTAAAACTCAGTGGAAAGACTGCTATTGAAACAAATGGGATCTGAATCAAGCACTTATTTCACTTAATTTAACTGTGTGAAATTTAATAAATGAGGTAAATAGACTGTTTACCACCCTTTATTCTGGAAGGCAGAGAACTACAATTACATTTTGAAAGCCCAGCTAAAAAGCCACAAAATGATTTAACAGCACCTGGGTAGGTTTTGAAGATGAAGAACAACTTATCTTCAAAAGTCTGGGAAGAAAAAACATTGAATTTAGTCGTTGTTGCTATAAATGCTGCATGTTATAGCAAGTGGACCGCTTTTAGAGCTGGTCTTACATAGCAGTAGGGAATCTCAATCACATTCAATGCCAGAGTTCAGTTCTGTGAAGACAGGTAAACAAGTTTGAACACTATAAAAGGTATTTGAAATGCATGATTACAGTACGTACATTTCATGCTGTTCAAACTCTGAAGAAGTTCACCCTCCATCTCATGATTTCCACGGTTCCTGCCTCATGTCCTTTCACCCTTTTCAGCAAAGCAAATTCTCCATGGCTTAGTATAGAGCCCAGAAAATCTGCAATCTGAACTTCAGAAATATAATGTAATACTGGATACAGCTCTGCTAACACTCTTAGACTTCTATGATCATAATGTCCATTCATGCAGGTCACAGAGAAAAAACTTCTGAGGTTTGTTTGTTTGTGGGGTTTTAAGAAATTTTTTATTGTCTTTTAAAAATACTAATAAAACAAATATTGAAAATGGGTAAGTGAAACTTTTTTTCCCTGAAAAGAACAAAACCTCATGTTTATCAAAAGGCTGTGCCTTGTATTGACCTGTGTGTCTTTTGAAGACAAATTATTACTTCACATATACTCAGAATTAGTGGCTGTTTAATTGTAAACAGTTTGAAATTATAACAAAGATAACTGCAGCTGCTAAATTTGATTCTGCAAGTCCTTTGTCCCTAATGTTTGAGGGATGGTCTTCCTCAAGGACCTTTTCCAAGCAACAAGGCAGGAAAAACAATGCACAGCTTTATCAAATACATCACCTCTCCTACATGCAAATATGAAAATCCAGAAGATGACATGCAGATAAGGATTAAAAGAAAATCCACCCTTACATAAATGACACAAACCTGCCTTAACACATTCCACCCCCTGCAGAAAAAATTGCCAGAAAGAAACTGCCCCATCAGTTCAGTGAACATGGGGAATAAACGTCCCCTTGTATACAAAAAAAGCTGGTAAATCAGCTACAACCTGAGCTCCAGCACAGAATGTGAAAATGCTATCAGTAGCAGACAGTTGGACTGGGCTTATCTTTGCCAAAAGTGTCTTGAGGGGGAAAAAAAATGCCAGAAACTTTTTACTAGTGCAGCGAAATGCATGAAGAGACATGAAAGCAAGAGAAGCCTGACTGTAGAACTGATCTCACTTGCTCCTGTTCCCATCTGCTCCTCTGTTCCTGCAATGTTTCTTCCGCAAAAGATTGCACTCAAGTGTTTTGATGAATGGAGGAATTTTTGTCATCCATTGAGTTTGGGATTTTTATTTTTTCTTTTTCTTTTCTTCCACTCTGACTAGAAATAATCAGCTTTTACCTTTCACTGTATTATGATTTGGAAACTCGCTGCTGTACATGGGTCTCTGGCTTTTTGTGTTTCCTAGAAGAAAACGAAGGGAAACAGAGCTGGGAGCATCCCAGTGCAAGCCCAGCACCAGCATCAGTGCTGTGGGGTATCTTGGCAGTGTTGCAGGAGGATTGGCCCTGCTCACCTGCCAAGTGCATACACAGTGTACATGTTTGTTACTCCAGTGCTGCTAGGATGCCTTACACCTTCCAAAATACAACTGCACCTGCCTGAGAAACCACCTCCCTTGACATCAGCTTTTTGTGGGAAGAAGTTTCTTGAACAGCAAGATAATTTAAATTACATTCCAATGTATTTCTGGTACATTGCTTGGAGATGGCACATTTTCCTCCAGCCCATATCTTTGGTGGAAATTCAAAGAAAGGAAGGATTGGTGGATAGCAACCTTGGAAGATATTAGAGGCAAGCAATGTTCAGATTTGAGATCCATCACTCCAAGAATTTGCATGCTTGAATCTCCCAAGGACTTTTATGGAGTACTAAAACTATGAGGGAAAAAATTATTTGAGGCAGGCATTTATGCACCTCAGCTGAAAAAAAAAAAAAAAAAAAATCACACTTTGTTTTCCAGAAAATGACATTAACTTTGGAAAGATCTGACTTTGGCCTCTGCATCCTAGAAAGTTTCCAAAATTGCTTCTGAGCAAATGGACACATCACACAGCCAACTCTCCCACTCCATTGCGAAGCTGCTCCCTGCCTTGTGAAGTATCTTCTGATAAGCCTTACTAAAACCAGAGCCACTTTATCTGGGGAAAATGACACCTACCAAGTTTTTAAAGCCATAGGTCTGTTTGGATGCCTTTGATGCATTCGCCAGTCTTCAATCACTATCTACCACTTCATGGAGGAGCTGCAGCAGCTCCTGTGAGCCCAGCAAACCGCCCCGCTGCAAGTGATGAAATGCTACCAGTCCCAGAGAACAGAGCAGCTTTGTGTGTTAGCAGCATCGTGTTTTAGCGGCTCTGTGTTGCCTTGGTCCTCATCTCACAAATTGTGGAAACAAATACTCATCATGAACAAATAAAATTATTTCTTCCATGGGCTAAGAAATGAACTTTGCAGTGTCGAATGCGAGACTGTGTAGTACTACATCGGATTGTATGGCCAGTCTTGGAAAAATAAAGCAGAACAATCCTGTTCTCAATACTAGAACTAAAGGTCTGCATTATAAAACTTCAAAAGATTTAGACAGATTTTCCGAAGTAGGAATAGGAGTTTGGCATGTAAATCATACAGCATGCCAGTGGGAGGTGGCCATCAGCACTGGCTATTGAAAATCTGCTCTTTAAGATGGATCAGCACTGCTCAAAGAAAGATGGAAGTTTTGCCACTAAGAAGTAAAGTTTTCAAGTCCTCCTATGCCTCCATGAAGGAACATTAGCCCTCATTTTGCCCCAAATGCAACATCACTGTGTTGATATCAGTGTTGCATGAGAGCACCGGCTTCACTTAGTTGCATTGGGCTGCAGTACCTTGGAGCAGCATTGTCATTTTTCAGCAGAATGCAAAATGGCATTAAAAATACTAGTGGTAAAAGAAAAAAAAGAAAAAAAAGAAAGAAAGATGGGCTTAGAAGGGACAGAAAGCAGCTGCTGGTAGATGCATTACAGCTGCATTCAGCTCACAAGCTCCCCAAAAGTTCTGGAACAGGAGTTAAGCAAGCCCTTGGGAAAACTGAGCTTCTGATCTGGCTGTGTTATACAGCTACAGGATGTCTCTGCTGTCACCAGGTTTGCTTTTATGAGACAGCGCCCGATAGAAGGGGTTTGTATTTTTTTAGCTCTTGGATCTCATAAATGAAATTATTGAGTTCTTTCAGAGCTTTGCCAAAATAAGTTTCCATTAAAAGTCTCAAAAATGTCTATGGAAAGTTTCTGCTGTGCTTTATTGAACTTTCCCAATAAATGGCAATGCAGTTTATACTTGTGGGAAAAAGCTCTGTCAGTGTGCATCTATTCCAGATAATGTGCTACTAAACACAACTCAGGAAAGAAAATGTGGATGTCAGAGTAACTCAAATGTGGTGGTTTAGGGTGTTGCTTTTCCCTCTGCATGCTGGAGCCCACTGTTCCAAGGAGGAGTTCCCTGCAACTGCACCTCACAGGATGTGACTGATGTGCTCTACAAGATGCCAGGACACAGAAAAATACTGACTTTCTGAAACCTCATGATTAAGGTTGCCCTTTTTTGATGAATAATCCTACCCAAAAATGTGGGGATGCTCAGAAACACCAAACATATTCTTACCTGTTCCTAAAAACACATGTCTTCAAGCATGCAAAATTGTCTTTCTTTTTCCATTTAAGAGCATTTCTTTAAAACGCTGGCTTTCCATCCGGAAGGGAAAGTAAGTTTTATGCTTCTGGAATACAAAACTCATCAAGTGGAAAATCTGCATTGGCCTAGATCAGTGACCATGTAAAGGTGAAGCTGCTGAAGCCCTGATGGTGATACTGCTGCTTTTGAAAATTCTGCCTTAAAGCCTTATCCCATTCTTTTTGGTTTTGAGCAATTTTTTAGATTTAAACTTGACCATAGGTAACCAAACTCTATACCACAGAACTGGAAGGCTGTTTCTTGTTGGAAAGCATTTCACTGTGGCCATTATGTGAAATCTTATGGAGAGGCAACAGGATTTCAGAAGCAGTGACTAAATGTGCACATCTTTCAGACAGAGCACTGGAAACTTATTTTTTGCCTGCTTTTAGTAAAGAGATGCTATTAGATCTCTCTGGTTATTAATGCAGAAGTGGATTATCTCATTCATTCTAAGGCATCATTTAATGTGCTTCCTCCACCAGAGATTTTCAATTTGTGCTCAACCCCACCCTGGGAGACCCTGGACTATTTTCATGCCCATGAAAGCCAAATAATGAAAAGCAGGCTTACACATGCTAGAGAGATCTGTAACCCACCTTCCTTAGAACTACTGTAGGTGCTTGCATATTGATCAATGCTGGAAACCACTGGTATGCATAAAGTGTGAACTCCTTTAAAGCACCTCCTACCCTGCCTTACTCCCTGAACCCCAAACACTGTATATTCACACACACACACACATATATATATATATATAAAAAATACGGCCTCTCTCTCTCTCTGTATATATATATATATATATTATATATATTATACACCATCTGTTACCTGGTGAGACTGAACCGTGGGAGAGGGGTGGTAGAGCACTGCACACTGATTTCCAATCTCTCCTTAAGCATGAACAGTGCCTACCACTGTCTCCCATAAAGCTGCATGTGCTAATGCACAGACCCTTTAATAAGAAAACACTCCCAATCATGCAAATGCTTACAGGAGTCTCCTTACAGAGCTACTGCCACTCCTTCCTCACTTATTTTCAAGGAATATATATCATCAGCTTTAATTTAAACAGAGCAAATAAGTTTTTCCATCACATGAATGAATGCCCCTCTAATTGTGTAATGAATATCCTCATGCTGAAGACACAGTGAGCTAGGAAGTGCTCTTGAGCGCCTCAGAAGAACAGAGACTCAATACATTTTATAGATATGTATGATGCTAACACACAGTTGACTGTGAGTGAAAACCAGTCCTGTCTCAATTTCCACAGGAGTTTATCATCACATAACCCAGATACTGTAACTATTTCCTTGCTATGATGTGAAAAATTTCTTTCCTTGTTCACCAGTTGGCTGGAAGAAAAGGGTGGGGGTGGCGGAATTATGTGGGGATGTGGAGCGTTATGTTCTGCAGTGACAACTGCCCAAGTTAGTGCATTAATTATTTCTCAGCACTATCATGTAACAGTGTGTCCCTAAATAAAAGTAGTCAGCATATTTATCAGTGACTTAAAAATGTACTTTATCCTCTGTGGCACAATATCATGACTCAAAACAAAGTCTTGAATTCTTCAGCCAGACGATTTTCAGCTAGGGTCATGCTCCTGTCTTGATTAAGAAAAGTTGGGGTTTTTTTGGTTGTTTGGGGGTTTGGTTTTTTTTGTTTGTTTGTTTGTTTTGTTGTTGGTATTTGTTGTGATTTTTTCTTCTTTTTCTTTTCTAGGAAAGCACAGTATTTGCTTTAGTTCTGTTATGAGATAAGCTATTTACTACTGAACACGTGCTACAAATATATGACAGAGCAATAAAGTCAATTTAATAGCCTGGGAATCTCTTGCTCAAGAGGGCTAAGAGGTCAAAAGTCATGGCTTTGACATACAACATATGCTTTCTGAGTGCCTTCTAATTGCAGGAAATGTTTTGATTTTGCAATCTTACAAATATTCCTGAAAACTCTGAGGTATTTCTCAAACTGATTCACTCATGTGGGATTTAAAAAATGGACACTTCCTCTGACCACCTTACCTTAGCACAAGTGCCTTCATGAATGTGTACTTTAAGAGGTCATGGACATCTCGAGGTATTTCCCCTCCTGGAAGGGGACTGTAATAATTACATTATATGCAGAGCACTGCTGACAGAGGGAGAGATCAGCACAGCCACTGGACAAACAAGCACCGAGTCCAGCTGTGCTGCACATACACACAAACCCTACCACTTCCCTGCCAGATGGGCTCAAACCCTGCCTCTGCAAGGGCAGAAAACCCATGTCACGCCATTCCTCACAGCTGGCTGCTGCTGAGTCACTCGTGCCCAGGAAGGGGAAGCACCAGACACAGCTGCTTTGAAGGACTCACTGGTGTGAGCTGTCGCCAGACCCTCTGCAGGCAGCAGGCACAGATAAGCAAACCAATAGAACTATTCATCCTCGCTGCATAGGATACCACGTCCCTGTTTCTTACTGGCAGCTTAAGATTTCAATAGAGACACAGCATAAATCAAATTTCTCTACAAGCATCTGGGTTGTAACAAGACCCAGCTTGCCTGTGATTTATTAATTTACAAACAGCTAGGAGATTAATAGGAATGAATGACACCAGTGATAGATACAAGCAGACTTCTTATCCATTACAATCTATAGGGTCATGGGATGTTTCTATAGGTTCCCAGTTCAATGCTCATATGTGCCATGCCACAGCCCTCTGGAGACATATGGAGCCCCAGGGAGGCAGCAGGGCCCTTTGTGCCTCTTGGAGGTTGCTCCAGACTTTCATCCCTCTGATATTTCTGAAATTTGCTTCTAAATGTTCAGCCTAAACTCGGGCTTTGCCATTCAGACTATTTGTATAAGTTGTGCTAGCATTGTTTCCACGATGGTAGCTTCTTCCCAGTCTGATATTGTCTTTTCCAATGCATATACCATTTTGCAGATTATTTTGATTCATTCAACTCTCTTAGCCCTGTCTCATAAACCAGCATATTTCCCTTATTTTCCTTTTATTATATCCATCCAGTTAATATCCATATTCCATTAAACTGGGGACCAGAACTATACACAGGGTTCCTGCCAATGACTTAGCAGTGCATTGTAAATGATATTAATGCTTTATCACTACTGTGACTTTCTGCACAATGTATCCTTATTTTCTGGACATACTCAAGGGCTCCCCCATTCTTCCAGATTAAAACAGAGTAAGTATGTACTTTTCTGCACAGTATGTACTTTTGCATTCTGCACAGTTTTAACTCTTACTCCATTTCTTAGCATCGTCCAATTCTACTCAAATGCCATTCAAACTTTCCTCTTCCTTCTTGCTCTCTCAGCTCTCCACTGTGAAACATCACTGTGAGAAACACCTATGCAAAGATCCTTGATGAAAATATTTAATTAGACATGTCCCAAGAACAATTCTTAAGGATACCCAGTAGATACCTGTCTCCAGAGCTTTTCTGATACAATCTGTTGTCTCCTCTTTAATCAGCCCTTCACTAAATTTAAACTCTGATACTAAATTTCACCTCCCTCAAATTAGGTAGTAACTTAATTTCATTACTTGGGTTGCTGAAGTTCAGGCTATTAATTATCTCCACAGAATGATACAAAAGCAAAAACCCAGCCATCTTACCAAGAAAGACAACCTGGTAGAACTGAACTTTGCTAATACAACTAAAGCTTTAGACTATTTTTCATTTCCTTTATTTACCTTAATTTCCCTTTCCTTCAAAGCACTTTCTGAAACAGCATGATTTCAAAGGCAAAATAAAGGTTCTATAGCCATGTGGCTTTCTTCATTCCTTGAAAACATGGGGGACTCATTTTATTGCACAGACATGTAGAACCATGATTGCTTGATGACAGATTATATTGCTTACTTCCAAAAAAAATATTTATCACTCTTTTTAAACTATACATAATAGGAGCTTGACCTGGGTATGCTGTGACTGAAGTGATTAGAAAAGTGGAGATGATACATTTCTCTCAGTGAAGATCTAAGATTGTGAAATTACATTAAGAATGACTTTCCTGCAGATCTTTCCTGGCCCTGCACCTTTTACTGTACATGTAAACATCCTGTCTTGTCTTCAGTTCCATATACTGCTTTTCAGGGTAGGAAAAGTCAACCTGATGCAACTTGGAGCTAACCTCTGATTAATTTTCTTCTTAATTAATGTAACTTCCTAGCATTCACAACCTTTGCAGAGAAATAAGGAAGGTTGATCTTTTAAATCTAAGTTAATTTTTAAGGGCAATGTAATTGAAAAAAACCAAACCCAGACAGTCATAGCTGTGTTGCTGAAGATCTTTGACCTGATAAATTATCTGCCTGTGATGCCACAGAAAACACTGTGCTACTTCCTGTACACCTTGTTTGTAAAGCTTAGTTTACTTACCTGTTACTTTTTGGCTAACTATTAACCACAATTAATCTGATGGGCTTTTTTTCCAAACAGAACAAATATTTATCAGAAAAGCAAAACTTATTCAGTAAGCCAAATACAAATGTTGTCTCAGGCAAGGTCAGAGAGGTCATAGAAAGCAATAAGGTTGCATTTCCACATGCAGTAGTTTGTTCCTTATTGCTGATTGAAAATGTGAGGGAGATCAGAAGATCAGAAATGTAACTTTGTGTTTATGACGGATTTTTTAAAAGGTATTATTTACAGAGTGGTTTGGAATCTAGCTCCAGATTGGAGGGAGAAAAAAGAGCTGTTTTCTAGGCTTGCTGACAAAAATATTTTGAAATTCACTGCAATGCAACTGACAAATTTTGGGGTTTTTCTTTCCTACTGACTATTCCTGAGAAGCAAGCAACAAAATATTTCAGCAAAGCAATGGATGTTTCCTACAAAAAAGCATCCTACCAACTACTCCTGCATGCTTTGCTAACTGCCCACTGGCATCTCTTCTTGCTCTAGCATTTGAGGTGATGGCTTCTGTCCCCTTCACTGTGTCCCTGTGGGACAGACCCAGAGGGTTTACACCTGTAACACAGTCTTACTGATTTGAGACACCACTCTCACACATGGTTAAGTCTTGTCTCCCCAAATTTAAAAAAAAAATCACTAGAAATTAAAGCAAGTAAACCCAAATTTTGTATTAATGGTGCCAAAACTGGCCCAGGCTATGGCTGAAATAAAAAATGCAAAAGAGACCATCAGATGATACCATAAGTGTTGGCAGATCAGCCTAACTCCCGTCTTTCTTGGCTGGGGGAGGAAGGTTTTCAGCAGATACAGCAGACATCTAAAGCTGAGAGCTCGAATTGTAATAAAACATTTCACTTTTCCCAGACGGTGTTCTCCTATTCAAGGATGTTTGTGAAACAGTGCTGCCAAATCTGTGATTTCACAAACTTTTCCACGGTGATAGCATAAACAGTGAGTAGTGATTTATCTGAGGGATCAAGCTGCACTAGAAGGGGAATGTGAAAAAGTGTGCATTTACAGGCATTCTCTCCCCTGAGGCAGGATGAAAGCTCATATACATGTATAAAATGAACCATACATCCCAGACCTGACAAAATTCAAGCTTCTTTTGGTGTACCCTCTGAAAATCCATGTCAATGCAATGAACTAAAAAACATTGCAAAATAAAGACTTTTTTTTAAAACTGAATTAGCTCTATCTTTCCTCTTAATAAAGCAAATTTGTGAGATTTGCACAGCAGGGCACTAAAAATATTCTCCATAACTCACTGAGCTTTCACTCTTCCTTTTAAACTAGTAGATGATGGCTTTCTCAGGGAAGATCAGATTTTGTTCTCAGTTACATCTACATCAAAACGGAAGTAATGACATTGACGGGGCATAATTATTCCAGATCTACATCTCTCACATGGAGAACACCAAGAAAGAACAGTTTAAAGACAATTCAGTTAATTAAATCCAAATTCATCACACTTTTTAAAGTTATGAGCAAGAAGAAAAAACTAGACTTAGCATGTTTGTCTTATTGCCAAGAAGCAACCACTATGAAACCCCCTTGAATTCAAAACTGAATGTGCACATATATTGTAGCATGGAAGTTATGGCAGAAATAATAACTTTACAAACTCTGATAATTGCTTGATCTGGAGTTTTGATTAAATGGTCCATCCAGTATGAAGT
The DNA here is from genome assembly GCF_049639895.1 of Pseudopodoces humilis. Classification (NCBI taxonomy): domain Eukaryota; kingdom Metazoa; phylum Chordata; class Aves; order Passeriformes; family Paridae; genus Pseudopodoces; species Pseudopodoces humilis. The sequence goes on from NC_142200.1 coordinate 100,609,849, forward strand.
CATCCTCTAAGAGGGCTACAGTCTTGTGTTCCCCCCTCCTATTTCCTTAATGGTTTTCACATTTTATTTTCTCTACTGCAGTCAAAACAACCTCTTTGGCAGTCGTATCTTCCTGCAGTACACAGCCTGTGTGACTACTCTTATCCCCACAGAAGGCATCTGGGACTACATTCTCCCCTGGATGAAAGTGAGAGCATCTGTCTTCACCATTGAAATTAAATATTTCTCATTTTTGCAGAGCTCTTAGGGCCTTGGTTTAAGTGCTAGGAGAAAGGGAGGATTTCACATAGAGCTGCTTATGTAATTATCAGGTCATGTAATCACAGTACGCAAGTCAGAGGAGGGAGAGATGTGTGGCCAGTTACCTGTCCCAGCACCCACAGCTTGTCCTGGTGCCTCTCCCTCCATGCTCCAAAAAAACCCCCCCCACAGGTTTACAGCACCCAGTGCTGTTTAGAAGAACCACATAATCTGAAACCTTTTAAGCTTTGTTTTTCTCCTCAAAAGAGATGCTCAAGTGAGTTTAAAAATTGTGATAAAGCTGCCTATAATGCAACCTATCCCACAGTTTATTGTGTACTTAAAAGAGTACCATTCATAGTTGGGCAGAATCATGCAGGGAAACAAATGCACCAGAAAAGATAAACTCTGTCTTAACACACTATCAGCATCTCAAAAGTGAGAGGAAGAAATTATGATCTTGCATATCTTGGTTCATTTTTTTAGGTGTGCACCATCACCACCACTCCCTGTCTAAACAAGGACATAGTATTGAAGAGCCAGAAGTCTGGAAAGACAAATACTCCCACCAATAAGAGGGCTGTACTCCTTGTGATCAAGTCACTGTCTGTTGCTAATCAAGGTTTTCTCTGTGTATTTCCTCAACCTGGGCTCCTTGCAGTTTTATCTTTTTACTTGGTGCTTTTCCACTGAGATTCAACTTTTTCTTCAAAGATCTACCCTCTGCAATCCGCCTTCTTCCAAACAAGCAGCCAGAACGCAGTGAACCAGAAAGGCTGCTCTCCCCCAGCCTGTCTCAAAACAGTTAAGAGAAAAAGGCAAAGAGGAGAAAGGTCTTGTTTTAGGAAAGCAAAGCCCAGGAGTGAAGAAGGCATGAGCTTACTGTGCAGTGAGGAGTGCACCGTGAACTGTAGCTTGGGTGGGTTGGCACGGGCCAGGGGACATTGCTCCCACACCCTTGTGCCCATCCCAGAGCCAACACTGCCTCCTTTCCCACCGCCTGACATCACCCAGAAACTCCCAAAAGCAAAATCCTTTTGCCTCCTTTTCCACATCATCCAAAACCATTTGCAAGCTGTAAATCAGGGCTATGTTGCGCTAACAGTTCATTTACTCAGAGTAAACTTAATAACCAACAGCAGTTATTGTTTCTTAATATGTGGAGCCTTGTGACCTATTGCTTTATTAAAATGTCTGCATGTATTTATCCACATTCAGGAGTCATTTAATCTTCTCTGTGACCACTAATAAAAAATCTCTGCCAATATTTGATATTAAAGTACTATGCCTTAGTGAAGTGCCAATTTCCAGGAGCCATGAGTAAAAACTCCATTGTGAACACACACACAAAAAATTGAAAATACTAGATTATCTGAGTCGGGTGAGAAAACAAATAAACCCCACCACAAACAATACCAGAAAAAAGATGCAAAAATCAAGACAGCCACATTATAAGGATGTGGTTTACTTTTAGGGGTTGATGGTTCTGTTAATGGCAGCTAAAGGGAAAACAACGGGTCATCTGTGATGGCAAGGAGGTAAGGAGTAGCACCCCAGCCCCCCAACACAGACACCAAGTGAATTGCAGAGGGCAGAGCTGACACTGTCCTTGCCTCTGGAACTGGGGCTGTTCCCAGCTCAGCTCCTGGTGCTGGCTGGGCATCAGCAAGGGTGTTTCCCAGTAAGGGCAGAATCACTGCTTTCTGAAGAATACACCAGTCATACTCAGTGGGTATTGTTAAAAAAAAAGAAAGTACTTTTCAAATTACTAAAACACATAAGTCTTATCCTTCATTACACCCTTGGCTTTCTTATAATAACTCATATTTATCTGGGGACACTGAAGACCCTTTGCAGCAAGCCAAGCAAACCCAGCTCACTGTGCACAGCTGGTTTTCTATTCCCAGCCCCAAAGAGGCAAGTTGAGAGGTTTCTCAGCCACCACAGGGTGCTGAGAACTATCCTGCCCAATATCTGGTGGTTCATGGTGTAGTCACTCTCCTGAGACACAGGGCTGGTCTGTGATGAAAGGCCAGGTAAGCATCACGGAGCAAGACAAAACTTGCCCGAGTATGACAGCTGACTGAAGTCAAGGTTACTGTGAGCTGCAGGAGCTCTTGTCCTGCCATCCCAAGCCACAGCTGAGAAGTCAGCATTCTGCTGCAATACAGCACACCTTGCAGCTGGGTTAAATCACAAATAATAATAATAATAATAAAAAATTAAATTCACATACTGAGTTAACATAAATGGGATTTGGGAAGAGCAAATGGGAGGGGGTGATGAACAGACAGAGTAGGTGCACTCAGCCAGGGTTTGCATGGCCACCAAGTCAGCTTCCGGGCTGCGAACAGAAAAATCCCAACATCAACCAGCAAAACTTGACACGGGGGAGAAACATCCGGGCACACACTTGGGGGATGAACTCTTCACTGGATCTGTCACCCACTCAAGTCTGCTTTTCACATTTTAGCAGATGAGAGAAAAGCAGGGCAACAAAATCAAGGAGACACAGGATGGTGTCAGCTCTCCCAGCCACAGGTACACTCCTCCTCTGCCCTTGCTGGCTGCTACCCAGCAAGGCACTAAGAATTTGATAGGACATACCCGTCCTCAATAAATATGTCGCATCTCATTTAGGAATAGAATTATGCCCAGCAAGGGACAAGGGAGTTACATATCAGGTGTTACCCAAGTTATTATTGCTGCTGCTAACATTCATGTACAACTCACAGGCAAACGATGCGAGGCCAAATGGGAATTACTCACACTGGCATGACACAATGTTTTACTATGAAGAAACAAAGGTCACTTTGGTCCACTTGATGCCAGAGACTGAGTAGTCTAAAGTCAGTGCAAGTTATTGCTTCTTCAGGCCTCTCTGAAATACATGCTAGAGTCATTTAGGCTCCCCTGGAGACACCAACCGCTCTGCCACCTCCATGTCTACCACACTCTAGGGTGATATATACCAGGATATGGAGGCACCAAGCAGGACAAGAAGAGAATAATAGCAAAGAAATCTTACAAAGCTCTTGTGCAAAATCACCACCTATCTCTTTTCTTCCTGAGAAACAAAGCAAATTATAGCATTAGGGGATAATCCTTGCAGCTGATCAAGGCTGCTAATTGTCTAAGAGGCTCCAACACGTGTTTCTGACATTAAACAGAGTAGAAAATGAGTTTTCCTGTGGACCACAATACAGTTCCCTTCTTAATTTCCAGAGCTACAAAAAAATTTGAAATGGTCTGTATAAAATAATTCCCTTAATACTTCCTCTTACTGTCAGCATAAGGGGACTACCACAGGCCACATTCTTAGGATTATTATACCAAATTCTACCTTCACTTAACATTATCTTCTGACTTGCAGGGATAAAGACATGAGGGAGAACACAATCCACAGCACACAGCAAGTAACAGGAACTATAAATGCAGTTACCTGTGCCCTGAAGCAAATACATGTCCCTGAACTGTTGCCATGGGAAAATACCCTGTTGAAGCTACCAGCGATTCAGCCCAGAATTTCACATCATGTTTGTGCCTGCAGCACTGGCAAGAACACTGCAGGGGTTTTCCCTATGAATGCTCAAGTGTTCCTGGTGACAGGGTCTCTGGCCATAGCCTAAAGCATGCAAGGAAGTGCTTGTCCAGATCCATGTTTTATGGTCCAATTCCAGGATTGCTTTAAATAGGCAACGATAGCTTTTCTTTTTTTTGCAATGCAAAAACTACAGTCAGGAACATGAGCAAGGGCAGTGTGAAGCGGGGTTTCAAAGTATGGTTAATCCATATGTGAATTTGATAACATTTCTTTAAATATCCACTCTCTTGTTTGATCATCTGCATAAATGACAAAGTTAATATCCCCAGGAAGACTGACTCATCTGGGAAAAATCAAGAGCTCCCCATTATTTCACTTGTACCTGTCCCTTCTTGCTTTGCAGCTTAATATTTGTAAAGAAGAGAACAACTATTAACCAATAGACAATGTGTTCATACTACCCCACCTTCCCTTTTAAAGGTATCAGAGATCACATCCTATTCTTCCCCTTGAAAATACACAGCTGAGCCTGTCTCTGCACACAGAAGGAAGCAGTGGCAAGACTGATGTTTTTTTTCCCTTCTCAGCATTAGCATAACCCTATCAGCTTCCCCATCCTTTCTGCCCTCAAAATCCATTTTATGGATGAAAAATTATTGAACCCAAGATCTGAGATGTCTATGCTTGGAAATGGAGAGGGGGAACAGGAGAGATATGACTGCTCCTAAAATTGCATACATATTTTGCAACCTTTCTTTTCTTTTTAGCAAATTTTCAGGGCTCATTGTTGGTACTAGCACATGAATACATCTGAAATGACATGTGCCATATTAATGAAAATACCTTTAAAAATGCAAATTTTTCATGCCCCATTAACTGTGAAGGGCACACCTGTGTGCAGTTCTCTGCAGAAGGGATTGCCCCTGACTGACCCAAGAGAGTCTGGCCCTGCAGCTTAAATCCAACACAACTGCCCACAGGGACACGGGACAGGAATTTGGTGGCACTCAGAACTGTGACAGTGACTTGGTGAGACCATTTTAACTCCTCTGGGAAGCTTCTGTAGGGAAGGGGATAACAAGATCTCTCTACCTCTCCTTTTTTCCCCTGTTACAGGCAGATGTCTCATTTTCAGTGTATTGTGGCAAGAACAGAAAGTCAGTATTTAGTTACTGGTCTGTATATTTACATAGTCTTTAAATATTTTTATTAGCTCCTAAGCAGTTCATCCTGCCTGCTGGTGACTTGCTTCAGGGCCTCACAGATCCATCTGGTGGGAATAAGGGTGAAAAAAGGTGACTTAATTTTGTACCTTTTTACTAAGAAACCCACTTACGTTAGGTCTTCTCAAATAAAAGCAGAATTTTGCTAGGGAAGGTTTGAGTAGAAGGGGTGGTTATTCCCATTCTGCTCTCTGCCCTGTGTTTACCAGGAGTGGCAGAATTACACAGAAACGAAGCAGTTTACATAGCCACCTGAAATAACAGGATTTGTACTGTTTTAGCTCCATAGGAGTTGGTGACTCACCAGAAATGATACTGTACTTCAAATGAAGATATTCAGGTCCACTCTTCAGTTTAGCAATCGAGCCTAGCAGGAGAGGGAAGGGGGGGGAGTCCAAGCTGTCATTCCTCTATTAATATTCCTTCAATAATTAGCTGCTTCTCACAGTTTTCCCTTTTATTCCATGCCAGAAAGCAAACCTTTCCATGAACAACATACCAAAAGAGAGTGCTACTATTTTAAAGTGTCAGCATTTGCAATATGAACTGCTCTGTGTAAACAATGAGATCTTCCCTTGCCTTGAGAGAACCAGATGTTTCAGAAAAAAAAAAACAGACCTTCCCACATGGAAGACAGCTGCAGCAGAGAAGAGGTTCGTCCACCGGATTGACTGATGAACTTTTTTATTGCTGGTGGAACAGGTCTGCTTTTCACCTTTTTATTTCTTCTGGCTAAGCTGCACTTTTCAAGCAGAGAGGCAAAAATCAGTTTTTACATTCATGTCTTAATAGCGATATCTTTAAATGCAATGCTATATCTTCTACTATGCCTGTTCCCTCCTTCTCTACAGAACCTCTCCTTGCTTTATTAAGATGCTGGATGTGATTGATTGTAGTTTCTTGGGTTTTTTTCCTAGCTCCTTGCCAAGGTTCATGGACACTGCTGGGCAGTGCATTCAACAATACTGTCTTCTCAAGGGGCAAACAGAGAAACCAGGCTACGAAGATGCTTCTGTTCCTCCTGACAAAACCTGCTCTCATCCCACCTCTGAGCATGGGTTAAAGTGAGCAAGGCTTTGGCTGTGGCTTGCTCAGAAGGGCTAACAGAGAAGGAATCAGCCCATTAGGACCTTAATTAGTATTTGCAGTGCTAATTTCCAATAGCAACATGCTGGACTTAGAGATAACTGAGAGACCATCTTACAGCATTTCATTCACCTCATTAGGGAGAAATCGGCATTCAGTGTGTTATGAAATTGCATTTAATTAGTCAACACGAAAATAACCAACACAGACCTGTATGATGTCCAAAGAAGTAAATATCTACATGATTTTCTTCCTCTTACTATCATGAATCAAAGTTCAATTTCCTGCTAAGGTGATATAAACTTCTTTTCCTGAGGTAAAAAATTCTGTGCTTTCCCCTGGCTCCTTTTATTGCTGAAAGAAAACCTCAGAATTACACTAGTGAGAAATGAACTTGCCCTCTCTTCTGTCTTAATAAGAAAAATTGACTGTGGGTAATTATGTTGTCTATCTTTGTAAAAGCCAGTATAGATGTAAAATGTTCATGGCCAAGCTCATATTATCTTTCACATGATGAATGTGAATGCAGGAATTGGGTTTCAATGCTGAAGTCAAGCACCCGATTTTATTCTCTGCCTAGAAAAACACAGAGCTGAATACTGGCTACTGCTAGAGAAATTAAAATCACAATGAAGTGAATTGACTATGGTTGGGTAACAGAAAAGCATGGAGGCTTTGCAATGTAGGCTCTATGTCTTGTAAATCACCAGTCAAGAAAAGCCTCTTTTAATCCTGTTTTCTAGCAGGTTCACTCAAGGACCACCAAGGAACCTATTTTCAGATGTGTTTATACTTACACCTTTTCATCCTGGTGTCCTCAGAATAGCACAAATTACAACCAGAACCCCTATAACAGGGTACCTTAGCAAAAAAAATACAAACACGGTCTGCATCAAAAGAACCTGGGCTACAGGATCTCAAATTTCTTTAAAATACAGCTATTTGAGCTACCATCCACACAGCTATCTGTTAAAATTTGTAAATTGCTCAATCAGAAAGGATAAGGCTTGGCTGAGTATACAAAAGAAGACCATCATAAAATTAGAAAATTAGGAACAAGCTGAATTACTCAAATCCCTTCTCCAGCTATGACACTCAAATCTCTTCATAGCATCTGCTCTGCTACTAGGCAGGCTCAAACCCAAAGCCTGAAAGTCAACAGGCTCCAGTGTCTGCTAAACCAGGGGCAGAAGCCTTTCCCAGACTTGCCAGCTGAGCACTCTGTCCCACGCTCTGTGGGTTTGGCCAGTCTGAACCAGGGTTCTGGAAGATCTCTGCTTCTGGAAAAGGGCACAGCAGCCACATGGCCTCATGTGCCTAGTGTTCAACTGAGATGATCAAACCATAACTTCCTGCAAAATCCGCTTGGAATTCCAGATTTTGGGCAGAGGAGCAACTTTGCTGAAATATGTGTTCCCAGACACAGTATTTCTAGAAGGGTTGCAATGATTACCTTCAAAACCAGAAACACACACTTTGCCAGCACTCACTACACAAGAAAGTACATTTCTGGCACCATTAAAAAATGTATATTTTAAAAGAATTTTCCATCCTGTTATTATGCAAAAATTGTTTGTAGGCAGTAGAATACACAGCCTATTAAAAAGCTTACAAAATGAGCCTAGAATTGATGAACAGACGATCATTTAGTTTTCCAAAACATTTCCAAGTTAGTAAACATGACCTTTCATTTGCAAGGAAAAACAGAAGTTACCTCTACCACTCTCTTGCCTTTCAATTCACTCTGCAGCACGCCCAGAGGACCTTAATAGAATTTTCCTCATCATGTATACTAGAAATTCAGCTGAAATATTTCCTGCTTAAACTTAATGAAAATTACAGAGCGACAAAAATCCTTTCTATCTTTTTTACACCACTCACTATCAAATAACTTTTTGGAAGGCTCTGAAAGTGATAATGCATAGACCAGGCTTTCTAATATGTTTGGTTTCCTAGACTGGGTAAGTCTTTTATGTTAATACTCTTTATATGAAAGCCAGATGGATTTAATAGAACTAAAAGAAACAAGAAAAAGTGCATAGGATTAGGGATAGCAAAAAGGTAAGATGCTGTAGTATGGGGAAAAAAATGTTCCTCCTTGTGCTCTCCAACTGCACTTAGTGGTTTGGGACCATGGAATTTAAAAAGAACCTAGAGCACACTTTCAGCTCCTGCACATTTTTATTACTAGAAATTGTTAAAGACACTTAAAGATTTTATTAAAATCCCGAATAAATGAGACTGCTTGTGTTATCAACACAAGTCTCCTAAGCAGCAGTATCTGTTCAAACACATATCTTTTTTACATCCCAGACGGACTGGTGACTATTTGGATGTTGAAGATCTGCTTATATTTCAGGTGTAGGCAGTTTCCCTCAGAAAACCTCTGCCAAAAAATTATGATCACCTTATTTCTTACCACTCTTATTTCAAAAAACAATATAATCACAAAAGAGAGCAAAAAGAGTTTAATATTAAAATATTTTGAAAATGTTTATGCACAAAATAAGAAAAGTTTGAATTATAGATGTGTCATCAGGAAAAGACCTCCTATGCTACAAAAGCCACTATGCGCATATGAGAACTGCAATTCTAATACAACTACTACAAATAAATACAACTAGTTGTTCTCCTATCAAAGAATAAAGTTATTTCTGGCCCTGGTAGTTTTATTTGCAGACTTGGAAATGCTACATGCTCATTTGTCATGACATGGGACCCTGCAAAAGAAAACAGTGAATGCAAGCTCCTGTAAGGGTAGGGCTCTAGAGACAGTGGCATGTCATTTTGACTTCTTTACTGGATGTTTGAACTATGATTCTGAGCACAACCAGTTCCCTCACACCAAATAACAAGGGCAGAATTAACTTCTAAGACTCTCTTTAGAAACTTATTTAAATATACATGCAACAGCTTCATAGCTGCACTTAATCTTACACGCAGCCAAGATCCCAAAGACAAAGGAGAGCAGAACCAGGCCCTCAGTATTTGCTGAGCAACGAAGCTGCACCATGTAACAAAAGCTAAGTATCTCTCCTAAGCTTCAAATACTATTAATCTGGGAAAATGCATTCACAGAGTCCAATAATTCCACTCATAAAGTAGCTGGTTGTAAGAAGAACATCTAGTATGTACCTCAGCCATGAGTTTCAGCTTCACATTGTTTTCCTAAGTTACCGTCTTCATAACAGCATAGCACAAAACTCATTTACACATATAGTCTGAAAACTTATGTTAAAAACAAATTACAAACAGAAAATAAATTCAAAAGAGCAATTTAAAAAAAAAAATCCAGGAAATCTGCACACACAGCTGATTTTCCCACCTAATTTTCTACTTGAATGTGTCTATTACTGCAGAAAACCCTTTACACTCTTCCAACATACTTCATACTTCACTCAATAGTACTGATAAGCATTAGATCAACAAAATGTTAACTATAAACAAAAATGTCCTGTTCTTCTTCGCCCCTTCACCAGAAAAGCCAAAAAGCTTAATTCTATGACACAGGTGTTACCCTTGTTTTTTCAATGTGAAGAACTGGATCAAAGTTCAGAGACTGAGAATGCTGAAGAAAAACAGACTGCAGATCAGTCAGCTGCTGTTAACCCAATTCATTTTCTCCCTCATACTGGTCTGGAGAAAATAACAAACAATTGGTTTAGGACCAACATTCCTTTCATGCATCAAATCAGCTCTTCTTTTATCTTGCTGGGAAGCAAAAAATAAACCCCAACACCCAGACAGACAAATTATAACAAATGTTCGTACAAGATATCTCTGATATAACAGTGTGCTGAAAACATCTGTACAACAAGATATAGTTCCTGTGTGCAAAAACAGCTGAGATCGCACAGTCTCATGACCATGATGTCATGATCCACAAAAGGAAATTTACATCTATACAATGCCCTTGAAGTTATCAAAATTCAATTTAGAGGAGATATAAAAAAAATAAATAAATTCTGGCAAGATCCATCTCCAGGATTTATTAGACAAGAAGGCCACTTTGCTACTTGGGTCCTTCAGCTTGGGGGAACTTCTGCTTATCTGCATTGCTAAGATAGCGTATCACAGGATTCTCCAAACAAACCCCCGCCACCACCGAGATGCGAGGTGTCTGACACTTCCCAAAAAATGGAGGAGAAGGTCAGTACACACATACTCCTTAACCAGGTGGGACTGAGTTGGGAAAGTGCTCTATTCATGCATTAAGTGTCAATAAAAGCAGCAATAATGTGCCTGTTGCTTAAAGAAAGTGCTGTAAATGTCTGCAGTGCTTTGAGCAAAAGGAGCAGTATCTTGTGGACTGCACTGTAACGTAACTGGGAAAAATGAGACTTTACACTTAAGTCAGTGTAGATCTCAGTGTGGAAGCCTCTGGACCAGCCTTTCCTTATTTTAACGTCATGCCATTAAACCTAATGCGTGTACAGTGGCTTTTCATAAAGCCTGACCTTTAATAACAAGCCAGTGGTATTACACAACAAACACCAACAAAATACCCATTGCTATGGAGGGATAAAAGAGAAAATCTTGTTCCTAAGGGAAAATCAGGCTTCAGGACTGCAAGGCAGTGCCACCTGCCCCAGCCTACACCATGGGTCACCAGCATGGCCCTAGTCAACTTAAAAGGGTTTATAAAATTTCTTTTTCAATAGAAAAGCCACAGACTACGTTCTGTGGCCTTGGGATCCAGAAAGACATCTACAAATCTCTGCAGCAGCCAGGGTGTTCCTCTGAAGAGCATGTCCATGTTAGTGCCTCAGGTCAGGCAAGGGATATACTGGTAAAGGAAAAAGTCTCTTTGGTTCATGGACACCTGGACACCCTCCCCAACACTCCTTTGGGCTTTTAAAGTGGCCTTTGAATGACTGATTCTGGCACTCCAGTTGACTCCACTGGGTGCACACCACCTCAGGCAGAAGCTCCAATCTCACTGCATTTCCTGCCAACCAGCAGAAATTAGGCAAATACCAATACCCTGATTATTTTGCACCTTGGTACCATGTTGGAAAACAACGGGGGAGACAATGCCCTACGACTTCCTTCCATAGCAGTTCCAGGACAAAAAAGGCTTCAGGCTTTTCCCTGTTGTAGCAGCCAGTAACACAGCTGCTGAACACCCACTGCATCAGCAACATAAGGACAGTCCAAGGAGTATGGTCAATTCAAGTGGCAGGAGCTGAGCCTGCATGTGGTAAGAGAGGCCAAAGAAAAAAGTAACACAAACAAAACCTAACCCCACGCCCCCTGATTTCCTCCTTCTAAACAGTACCAGAATAAGCCAGATGTGCGTGTTACTGCTTTTATCCAGAAAAAGTCTTATATTGCAGGTTTTTTCCTTCTTTCTTGTCACACAAGGCCAAAAAAAAAAAAAAGTGGCAAAGAGAAACATTATGACCAGTTCCCCAGGAGGGAAGGAGAGAGATGCCTAGAAATACAATACATACTGGTGATGAAGATTGCTGGACTGTAGGAAATAAAAATCTATATCTTCAGCAAACCAAAGAAACATCACCTCTGATGGCTCAGTCTCCACTGATCAGTTTCCAGATGGGGAGGAATTAATTTTTCTTGATCTTATTCTACCTCTATGAGAAAAGACAGAGAGGGCTCTGACTAGGAAAAAAGTGAGATAATGTAATTAGCCAAATATTTGTATAGTAAAATGATGGAAGTTTTGTAGGATACATATTGATTAGCAATGAATAAGAAAGAGGCTGGAAAAGGACTCAAAGATAACTTCTTCTCACCACCCAGAGGAAAGAGGATAATTTAAGGCAAAGAACACATACCCGACCTACTCTAAAATCTAACTCAACTCCTTCTCTTACTCTGTTTGGAGGATAAACTACAAGCCAGTCTTGTACAAGGCATGTTAGAAGCCTAATCTGAGGGTTTCAAGGGGTGAAAGTGAAAGAAAACACCTGCTGTGCTCTAAAAGAGAAAGTGCCCAATGTGCTGTAATAACTTCTTCAGCCATAACTTGCAACTGTGGCCCTCAGGACTGCGTCGGAGAGAAGGTGCAATGGCAGCATTGGAGGGCTCCTTGAAAAAGGCTGTTGGTCATTCTCTTTGGTCTTGCCACCTCTCAGGAGCCACCTGAGCCCTCTTCCTTCTCTCCAACTCCCCAGGGTTTTGAATCCGCTGCAAAACTCCTCTTTGAGAGTGGGTGTATTCATTAACCTTCAGGGAAATATCTCACCAGACAAATTAAGTCAGGTGACATTTTATAGGCAGTGAGTGCTTTTCCAGGAATGTTTCTGTACTTGGCAGTAATCTATTTGGATAAAATTTCAGAGTTGTTCCTAAGGCTTAGAGCTGGAAGGAGAAATGAGGACATTTGCGTGATGAGAAATGGGAAACAAGTGGCCCCAGTCTTCCCCTCTGTGGCTTGTTTCCTCTGAAGGACCACGGATGATGTGGTGATGGCATACGTCAGAAAATACATATGTTTTGCTTTTCTAACAGCTCTAGACTATTACTGCCTAAAAGTTTGAGGTCAAACCTTTTAAATCATTAAGTTTTCATTCAGAATTCCAGCATAAGGAGACCAAATCAGCAGTGCAAACCATTTCAATTTCTCTCCTTTCCCAGGGCATTTTCTCTCTATAGTACAGGCTTCCATCCTAGGTCCCCAGACAGTCTCTCTGCATCAGGCTCTTTTGGGAAGCTACTAATTTTAACTCTGCAGCAACGCTTCCCCTTGACTAACCTGCATGTGGGCAAAAGCCTGCACAATGTATTCCCCCTACTATACATCCTCTCCAGATAGGAGCCGTAGCTGGTAAAGAAACTCTGTTAAAAATAAATTTATTAAATTAATAAATTTAATTTATTATTAAATAAAATTTAATTTACTTTAAATGGAGGCATGTTTTGTCTGGCAGATTTAAAATCTCAAACATTTCATTGCAAGGACGTAGTCATGCCCACTCTGAGGACAGTCACCACTTTGTATGATAGCACTGAAACATAACAGGAACAGAGAGAAGCCCGAGAGCACATGGATGTCTCCAAAACCATTCACAAGGAGGATGGAAACTGATAGTAGACTGGATCTGAGTGGTGGAAGAGTTCAAGACCAGGTTGGGTGGGACCCTGAGCAACCTGACCTAGTGGGTGGAGTCCTTTTCCATGACAGGGGAGTTGGAACTAGATGATCTTTAAGGTCTCTTCCAAATCAAATCATTCTATACCATCTGGATAGCCCTTGTCTTCGAGGCAAGGAGAAATATGAACTCTGTTAACAGCATCTAGTAGCCCTGTAGAGTTTTATTAAAAACAAAACATCTCCCCACACAACCCATGCCAGAACTTAAGGTTTACACTTATCAAGAAGGTAATAAAGAGGGCAGAGAAAAGGTGTGGCCACAAGAATGCCTGTTGACTCTCATGAGGAGATATCATTCTGGATATCGTGATTTTAGTCTCTACTGCAGATACAGAAAAACTTCCAAAAATATCACAGGAGCATTTCAGTGACATGTTTCCAAATAGGTGCTTAACAATGGGGGTGGTCTAGAACCATTTTTTAATAACAGGATCATGTTTCCTTCTTCCAAATGCAGAGCTGTTTAAAAGCTAAGCAATATACCACAAATAGAAATATTAACCAGAGTGGTCTGTACTAAAAAAACATAGATTTATTTTTCCAATGTCTTGACCATAAACTTTGTTAGAGAAGAAAAAACACTAAACATACACAATCTGGCACACATTTTTAACTTCAACACCAAAGTTGGTAGCAGCCTTATTCCAACCATGGATCTATTCTACTGAGGACATTCCAGTTTCTAACACTGTATTATATTGTTTCAATACACAGCTGAAAAGCTTCCAGTACAAACAATTTTTCTGCTTTTTTAGAGCCATGATTGGCTTTCTAATGGTCTACAAAGGTCTAGAAGCTCGGCTGATTGAAATCAGAGCAGCTTCAGGGCATGAGACTTTTCAGATAGCAAGAAGTTCTCTAGGAGATCATACTGTACTGGCCTCTTGGTGATAATGCGAAGGGGCTGGAAAAGATTGTGGTGGTTTCAAGGGAGCTGTTAAAGCTTGGTTGAAGAGTCTCAGATACTTAAACAGAATAGCCACTAATATTTCCCAAACTTCCTTTAACAAAGGGTGTGCATACTAAATGAAAATAACAAATATGCCACCTTTTCTGCTCGCATGACTGCACAGAGAATAACCCATACAAAAGAGATGGGGAGCCTTTTAGGTGAATAATTTAAAAGTTAGGATGCTAATTATGTGCCCTGTCCTTGAAAAGCAGAGCAGTTTATAAACAAAGAATCCTTTCTGATGGGTGCAAGTGCTCGGGTTGAAGCTTAATTGCAAACCTCTGATCCCTTCCCTGTGTTTCTGCAATCACAAACTCTCTCCACATGCAGTATGCACCCAACTCCTACACTCAGAGCTCTTGCTATGCTTAGGGGTTTTATTACAGATTCCTGCAGAAACCTAGTGAGCAATAAACCCATAGACGTCAGTAATGACCATGACAAGGGTATTCTTACTAAGGTTCTCTGAATCACCCAGTTATTTATCAGTTAACTAGAATAAATATTGACTTGTTCTTTGCACTGTCCTCTACAAATACAAACCCAGCAGAGGGCTCAAAAGGCTAAAAAAAAATCAAAGTTGCTAGATAAATAAGAAAAAGAGCTGGTTATTTGCCCTGGGATTTTCCTGGTGTTTTAGATTTCCAGTTTATCAGATTTTGGCATTTAGAGAATAATCTTAAAGAAAGAAGACCTGCTATTAATATAAAACCTGAGTACCTAAACTTTTTGTTGATTTCTTCGCTTGTAAAGAAACCATCCAGAAGGAAAACAAAACCAAGAGACCACTTTTTCATCTTTGGCTCAGTTTTCTTTGCAGAAAAATATAAACACACTACTCTGATTCACATAGGTTTGAAAAAGTCAATGACAATTAAGCCTGGAGCAATTTCCTACACTTTTAGCTACAAGTTTTCTGCTTCTCTTTCTCCTCTATGGCATAAATTCTTGTCCAAGTGATTTCATTTTTGGCACCAAAATCAAGGCATCTTTCTTTCTACATTCCAACAGAATCAAACTATCAGCAGAAATACCAAAGTCTGAGGTATGCAAAAGAGCACCTGAAAGCAGAAGCCCTAAGCATCTCCATCTGAGCAGCTCGCCAATAAGACAGCCAAAACCACGGGGCACTTGACAATGTGATGCTTTTGTTTACTTGCCTTTATTTCACCCATAAGAAGTAAAAAAGTAGTGAAGACAATAGAGAAATCAGTCTCCACTCAAAGTCACTCACGCAAATCAAACACGAGTACAGGCTTGGCTGTATGTGACCTCATATATAACTTCTTCTGTTACTGTAATAACAAAACATATAAAAGATATGGGATCTAAAAAAAGCACAGGTTCACATGACAATCTTTCAATTCTCCCTTAGGCCCCTAAATTAGTAAACAAAGGCTCTAGGGAGCCAGAACAAAACAAAAAAGAAAATTTCCATTGACCTTGGTGCTGTTTGGGTTAAAACTTTAACCTCTCTCTCTCCCTGGGCACCAGCATGAAGTTGGCTCTTCTATTCCTCCACCACTGGAGGCAAGTTGGACATAGCAGCTCCTACCCAGCTGTGAGGTCATGGAAGGGTAGGCCAGAAGTGGTGGAAAAGGAGGTCATGAGATTCCAACAAGGAGGGCAATTCGGGTTACCGTGATGAGGCACCATAGCCAGGAGACACAGGAATCATCAACAGAGAAGAAGCTCCTTTAATTCTACCACTCACAGAGTATGTGGTCCCCAAAAGATATACTGAGAAGGGAAAGATAAAGCCCAGGAAATAACGCTTTCAAGAGTAACTGGCTATGGTTAAATGGTCTATATTATTCTGGATGATAAGAGACACTTGTAGACTGAAAGAGCCTATAATGTATCTATTGATGTTCTGCTGTTGGTTTACAGGTAAAAAAAGCCAAACCACACTAACAACAAATTCCCCTAAGAAATTCTTATAAAATAAGTATAGTATAAAATAAGTAAAATAAGTATAAAATAAGTAGTATAGTAGAAATACCTGTTCAAGGCAGTGGAAAGGAAAAATCTTTCCATTTTTATGAAAAGAAGAACCTAAACACCCTATTTGGATGGCTGTCAGACTAACGCTTTCCATCTGTTAGCTCCCCTACAACTGTGCATCTGGTGAGCCTTACCTAAAAGGGTACCATTCTAGAAAATGAAGGCACTCTTTCCCTGGTGATTTTCTTTCTGCATGAACATGGAAATGGAAATTCTGAAGGCAAATGAATTCAGCTCTTCAAATGAAAACCATATATTTAATTCCAAGATACTGAACACACTAATATAATTGTTTTTAATAAAACATGGCCTTGAACAAAGTGTTTTTAATAAAGATCAGACACCAAAAAGTTCTTTTAATGTTTTCAAAACCAGTTTTAATCTCACACTTAATGAGATGCATTTCACTTTTCTAGAATTCCAACCCTCTTACAGATAGACTAACTTAAAACAAAAGAAAAGAAACTCAGTTGGCTTCAAAGTCACTCCAGCTGCATGGCCCAGCTGGAGGGAGACAGAAGGCGTTATTCCCTGTTGACTCCTTCAGGGCCTGGAAGGGCCCAGTGTTGTCCTTGACAGTTTGATACTTTAGGCCAGTGCCGGGGGTAGGAGAAGAGACACAAAGTTAGGAGCTGTCAGAAAGTGCCTGCGTGGGAATTCTCCCTCAGTTACACTCCAGTGTGCTTTGAGTGCTGAGATGCACGTTTGTGGCTGGATGCTCTCCTGCTGCTGCCTCTGCTGACAGGCTCCATCACACCCTGGGGCATAAGGCAGGAGCCCATACATTCACTAGAGCAGCACTGCAGTACCAGATCCCCAAGTAAGTAGGTGGAATTTTAATTAAAGAAAGAGAAAACATGGCAATCTCATTAATAACTGTGAAGGGGAAACCCCACTAAGATGAAAGCCTTGTTTTGTTAGGAGCATGGGAAGAATATCCCTATGACTGGAATGTGCAGTGCATTTTGCTGTCTGTCCATTCATCCTTTTCTTTAGAAACTTATTGGTCAGTGGGGGGTTTATTTTGTGAGAGGGGATAACATCTTGCCCTTAGTCACTACTCTTATACTGGGTACCAGCAAAGCTAAGGGAAAAATGTGTTGAATAATAGATAACACATTAAGTCAGTAAAATCATCCAAAATGCAGCATTCTAGTGATGGTCTCTGCAGTGTTGCATGTGCAATGGGATTTTTATAAAGAGGTATTTCTGTGAGGTACATGGCAAAGTACAATACAGTTTGTAAAGTAATGAAGCACGTGATAGTAAATACTTAAAAAAAAGAAGTGCAACTATGGTGATGGTAATCGAGTGAATCAAAGAGAACCACTAATATTTAAAAATACTACTCTTCAGATAATGTATAATCATAAGGGTTGCAATTTGTGTTATGCTGGCTGTTTACACATACAATCAAAGTAGGTTCAGAGCCAATAACAATAACTGATGTCACGCCTCATTTAAAAATATAAGTCTGTCCTTTTGTTAAAGAAGTAAAGAAAAATCCCTTGACATCCAAATGATTTAGTGAAACTTGTAATTGGCTGATCTATGAGAAAGAGACACAGGTTACAGAAAGAAAAGACAATTTGGCTGAACAAATTTTCAGGGACTATTTTAGCAATTTATGTTCTGCTTTGCAGCTGTGAAAGCTCTTATTCACTTGACTTGGAAGTTTAAATAGTCCCCTGCCCATAAGTAAGTAAATGAAATGAAGAAAAGATGATAACGTTTGTAAGCTCTGGCCTTGGAGCTCCCTTTGAAATCAAAGAAAATAAAGAGTGTTTATCACCTAAGAAACTTTTAAGTGTCCATTTGTGCCCTTACTTGGCAGGTTTATCTCCTGTTGGCTTAAACCAAGGACAAGATTAGACTCAACAATTATATTCCCATCAGTTTGTTTCAGCACAGGGCCATTTTCTACTCTGTATTTCCCAAGTCTTGGATTCTTGGACTCTGGCTCAGATGCAACTGCTGTAAGAAAATATTCCAATGACCATGAAATGTAAATAAAACACTTGTCTGGCAAGTGGAATGACACCCAGTTCATCAGAAGGGGCTCTCTGCTGGCGAATGTCATCCAAGCCACCCTGTAAATAAAGTGGGTTTATTTGCATTAGGCAAACAACAGATAATCTAGACTTTCTATCTGGTGAGTTAAATCCACATAGCATATCCATGACATGAATTTTAGTTTTAGGAGATTTTTAAATGCCCGGAGCAGATAAACAAAAGAAATAATTTTTCAATGCTCTTCTATCGGCTATGAAACAAATGCACACAACAAGCACTCAAAGAGAAGCAGCACATATTTTATCTAACACACCTTGTCAGTATTGCACTGGATGTCTCTCTTTAGCAGTTTGATACAGCACTGAACTGGTTGTGTCACAGGATTTTTACCTGGCAACAGAACTTCTTGCATGCAGCTCAGTGCTACTTAATTGGAAACCTTTATTAATTTCAAAAATTTAATTATGTTGTCTAAACAATGAGCTGAGAATTCATGCTTGGGTAGATGGCTGTCATTAATATAACCTGACCACAATGAAAAGAACATGTGAATTTTATATAATTTCGTCACTGCATTTGGTTCAGAAAAAAAAAAAAAAATTAATCCAAACCTTCCCAGAAGTCCAAAGCCTGCTATTTTCAGAAGACATCTGAATCTTGACAATATTCTTGTGTAATACATGGGATGAGTTATGTCCTAAGTGGGTGTGCAGCTTGATACTGTACCAATATATTTTTTCCATCAATGGCAACTGCCATCTGCACAGAAAGAGAAGTTCCAGCGAATGAATGTTATCACCAGACATTATCTCCTGGGACTCAGCCTCAGGAATTATGTTTTTCTCTTGCAGTGTGGAAAGCTGTTCAGTGTGCTGCATCTCTGCAGAGCACTGTGGACAGCATGTGGGAGCATTGTGGACAGCATGTTCTCTCATTAACTTGAGAAACATACTTAATAAATGACAGGGTTTGCATTTGATTGCTAAAATATGCCTCTCACCTTATTCTCCTTGGGTACACATAGAAGGCACCTATTAAGAGTCCTAAGGCATGACTTGTGAACATAAAAGTATTCACTACAGCGACTGGATGCACTTAAGAAAAGCCAAGACCAACTCTAAGAGTAACATACTGGCAATTGTGACTGTAGTGGTTCTATTACTGGTGCTTCAGATGGTTTTGGAGCTATAAAAGAGAAAGAAGAGGTTCAAGGACCCTGTTTTTCACATCCAGCAAATCCAAGCAGGTTTTTTTTTGCATGCTCTCACATTCATCCTAGCCTCCAAAGCACTTAGACTAAGAGTTTAATTAAAAGAGGGCTTACACATATTTTTTTTTAAGACCATTAAAACTGTTTTAAGATGGATGGAAGTCTCCTTTCAGCATCTCACTCAGGTTTTGGACACAGCAACGCAGCGAGGGACAGGCAGGCCACCCTGGGAGTGATGCTGCCCAGCCCCTCTCCTCCTTCATGCCCACAGCTCAGAAGATCCCCACATGATGCAGCACAAGCTTCTTCCTGGCCATAAGTATACTTCCCACTCACTTGCAACACACATTCACCCTTTGCTTGACTGCCTCCCATAAAGCCCTTTCAAAACATTTTAAGGAAATAGGAATCTAACTCCTGTTGAAATTCAGCAGCAGTCAATGGCTTTATTTGGATGTTCTAAGCTAAAAAAAAAACTAACCAAAAAACAAAAAACAAACCACAAGAAATAAATGCTATTTGTCTAGCACAGTTTTTCAGACTTGGGTGGCTGACACAGGAAGACGTGTACAGCAAGAGCTGGTGCATGTGTGCACCCATGCAATTGCAAAGTCTTTACAGGCCAAAATGTCCAGCTGCTCACCCTGTGCCCAGTTTTGAAGAACACAAACCTGTGGTGCAATAGGAAGGTAAATCTGGGGTTCAAAGATCACATAATTTTTTTTCTCCTGCCCATCTGCCCATACCTGGATGACTAACAGTCCTTCCCTTCCTATTCTACAAGTATCAGCATAAAGCTCCTGACAAAAACAAGGTCCTGTGATTTGTGTCATGCACAACAATTTTTCCAGAGGCTCACCTACAGGTTGGCTGGATTACCTACTTTATATCTGAATTACAGCTAGCCACAGGTTATCCCAAAGAGATGCTAAGGATTCACATCCCCCCAGTCACTGTGCCTCATAATCTCCAGATCTGCTTCAGAACTCCCAGCATGTTATTGGTAATGGCATTCATGCTCTCCCATTAGCACTTTAAAGACCTACTGCAACTGCACCCACAGAAGGGGATAATTAGGCTAAACTGGCAAACTTCTGAAGCAGCTTTTCTATAAATAAATAAGACCCTATAATATAAATAATAACCCACTGATATATGCTAAATAGTAGATTAAGGAGAGGAGGAGGTTTTCCATCCCTTGGACTACAATATCCCCCTCTCAAGCCCCCAGTTTGCTGCTGGAATGGAACAGGAACTAGGGGCTCCTGGCTGCAGCCCTGGGAGCAAGAGCAGTGTGAACCCCATGGGGATGGCTGGACCAAGAGCTGAGGGCAGCTGCTGGTGGTGGCTTGGGGGTCAGGAATGTGAGCTGCAGGTCCCACCTGGAATTAAGCAGGCAGTGTGCAGGTAGGGCAGTCACATAAACACCACTTCTGCTTGCAGCTATCAACTGCAGATGCACAAGTTCACAAAGCGCCTTGAGACCCCTAGGGAGCTGTGGGCTTGGACTGTCAAATATGCATTATCAACACAGTCTGGATCAAAGACATACATTTACCTTTAGAGAGGATATGCATTCATGCTCCAAACCCAGCCAGGGCAAAGAGCCCAAAAGGTCCTGACAGTACACACACACCAGGCCAGCCAGCATCACTGGGATGAGTCTAAACCTAGCATACATCAGTGGAAGCCAGCAAATGTGCATGTGCACAAGCAGGCTGGTGGCTGGCAGCAGAGCTGGCCATCACTAGGACACCCTCCAGCAGCCTTGCACCAGCACTGCCCCTAGCTGGGAGCACCTCCACTATAAGATCTCCACCAGCCTGCATGTTTGGACACAGCAATCCCACTTTCACATCAGTTACATCTTGCATTGCAACCCAAGACAATAACCCTTGGTGAAACTGCAGCTGATTATCTTGACCCCAACAATATTCAACATAAACTGTGGAGGAACAAACATATAAAGGATAAATCTGTGAATACTGGATTTTTTTAGTATACAGCTAGTTCTTTGGCTTGAGTAACGTCACAGGGTGATTAATGCTTGCATTAGAAACACTGCAAAACAAGTGCTACAATTCCATGCCTTTTTTTTTTTTGAGAGCTCAGAAGTGCAATTTAAACTTCCAAACAGTTCAGTGGCTCTACAAAAGGAGAAAGAAAATGAGTATTTTACTCGCTAAATAGTCCTTTCACAAGATAAACCAAATACAGCAATAAACTTTAGCACTTCAGAAGGGGAGTTGAAACTGCACCTCTGCAAAGACTCAGATTTAGCACAAAGGAGTGGACTGGATCTTTTCTTTCACATATGTCACATAAGGGAACATTTCTTTCAAGTGCCAGATGATGTGGTAATAACAGGGGTAACTCACACTGTAACACACATACTTGACTTTACTGTAAATGTCACATGCTCCTAGGTGTCCCACTGTACTGTAATTTCCTCTATAATGTAGCATTACCTTAACAAAATAGCACCCTTGGATTTTATTTTTAAAGTTAAAAAGACCTCACAATTCACTTAGAAATTGCACTGAAATTTTCTGCATTTGATGTGACTAACCATACATGTGTTTTAGAAGCTCACTGTCTGAGGGAATAACCCTGGTCTGAGAGCTGCCCACTGGCAGCTGAGAATTATCTGGTGGCCAAGGCCCAAATTCTCATTGTGTTAAGGTTTTGAAAAGACGATGATCATAAAAAGATCAAAATCAGATTAGGGATGTCAGATTCTAAGTCCCACTCCTGATAAAGCATCACAGAGTATTCTGAGTTGGAAGGGGCCCAGGGCCTGGCCCGTACAGGAATTGGTATTATTAGCACCACGCCTCAACCAACTGAGGGTCTTCTCAGTATTGTATATGATACTGTATATTGTATATGATACACAATATCCCTGGAAAGAGGATAGGCTAGGGCTAAGCAGCTTGGAATTACTTCTGACCTGGTCTTTGCTGTTTCAGATCCATGCATCTCCTGTCAGTTCAGTAAGCAGAGGCAGAAGAGAAGTTGCTACTGTATGGCACAGCTCACACCAGATATTTTCCCAATGTACTATTCCTTCTGAGCATCAGAAACATTTGAATGACAACTTCTAAGCAAACACACCAACTAAAACACCCTTTGGTGTTTATCATCCACTACCTAATCTAAATTTATCACAATACTTCCAGCATGCTTCAAAGCAGAGGAAAGGAAGGAAAAGATAAGGGGTTTTGCAATGATTAATAAAAGAATGCTCTTATCTGATTCCCCTGTTCATGAAATATACAAAAGTACAATAAGCATTTAATATCTATAACTTCTGGGCAGCCCTAACAGTGAAGACTTCTTTTTCAATCAGTGTTGTACCAACTGATCAGTGCTGCTGGATTAAAGCAGGCATGTAATGCTTTGGGGGTCTTGCCACGAAGGTGAGTCCCCAAAGCACTGACGAGAAGATAAACAGGATGTTTTAGTGCCATAGGTTTTTTTCCCTCCCCCGTTGTTATTGTTGATTGACTAGGGGAAAAAAAAAAGTTTCCAGATGAAAATATGCGTGAGTGTAATGGAAATGACATGCAGGCAACAGCTTCCCTCCCCCATTTGGCTGTCAAACTGAGCTCAGTCCAGAGCAGCCCAGCAGACTGCACTGGGGGGAGGAGGAGGAGCAGTTGTGGGGGGGGTGGTGGTGAGGGGGAGGGCTCAAGTGGGCAGGGGAAGCAGTGAAAGCCTAAATAAACTTTGACTATTAGATAACTGGGCTATTATTGCTCTGTAACACTTCCTGAATGGCCTAGAAAAAACACAGAGACAGTTCTTGTTCCTGCCTGAAGGAAACAAAACACAAGGATGAGTGCTCAGTAAGTCAGCTAAAAACTCTGGTTGTTTCCTTCCTTCCTTCTTTCTCACTCCTTTCATTAGTTTCAATTTGGATTTGTTTCTTCCTTTTTTCCCTTGTTCTTCTTAAAAACCATGCTGTATACTTAGCCAAAGCCACGAAGACCCTCTTTCCATGCAAAAAAAAACCCTATTTAAGTTTCTATTGCAGGACATAAGCCCCACATGTTTAATGCAAGGCACAGGCTGCAGCCACTGCGGCTGCAAGGTGAAGAAGCATCCCAGGGCCCTGCCAGCAGCACTCTGGTGCTGCAGCTCCCTGACAGCACCTCTGCAGAGACATCTCACTCCTTCACAACTTGGAAAAGTTTTTTTTCTCACTTAAGTCACTTCAATCAAGGATATTCCCTGTTGTTAACTTTCTTGCTTGCATGTACAATACTGTCGGTGTGCTAAAGCTGTTAGACTCATTAGGGAAGCACCTACACCAGTCATGTATAATTACAATTCCTCAGACACAAACCAGATGCTCCAGACTGTACAAAAACAGTAACTTGTGCTGTTTATATTCACTGATCTCTTTTGAAGGTGAAAGCAGTGAGAAATAGATTGCTCAACACCACATTTGGAAGATGGTGTGAGCCAGAGTTACAGCTGATGTTCACCCCCAAAACTGTTACAAACTCTCCATTCCTCTCCACCTCCTCCTGGTCCATCAAGCACTCCCCTCATCTGCTGTGAGCTCCTGCTGTGGCTGCTTATCTTGCTGCACTCACAGAAATGTTGCCATAAAATGTGGCAAGTAAGATCATCTCAGCACACTGCCTCCCAAGTGATGCTCACCTCCCCCTAACATGCTGACCCACCTCTGTGCCAAACAGCAGCTTTCTGTCAGCATGCTTTGTTAATGCCCTCAGATAACATCTGAATTTTCCACTTATTTACACGTTCTTTGTTGTGTTCCTGCTCTTGTCTAAACCACTCCACCTCTATAGCAGTTTTCACTTCTTCCTCAGCTCCCTACTGCTCTGTACTTTCTTCACAGGCATTTCCCATTCCTTCCCCACTTAACCACTTTAAAGCCTTTCTTCTTGCAACATTCAATATAAAGTCCCCATGAGCAACCATGGTCTGTGGTGGAGCAAGGGTGGATCTGTGCAGGACTCCTCACATCTGCTCCTGTTTTGAGCAGCACCAGGCTGGCCACCGGGACGACTGGGAACAGCCACTGAATGGGAATGTCCAGTTGAAAAGTACTGGTCTGCAACTGGAGATAATGGGACAGCCTGACTGGACAGAGACCTCCAACCTCTGTGCACTCAGAACTGAACAGGAAGTATGTCACTGGCACAGACACACACAAGAACAAAAAAGAAAAAAAAGAAGAAAAGAAAAGAAAAGAAAAGAAAAGAAAAGAAAAGAAAAGGAAAGAAAAGAAAAGCAAAGAAAAGAAAAGAAAAGAAAAGAAAAGAAAAGAAAAGAAAAGAAAAGAAAAGAAAAGAAAAGAAAAGAAAAGAAAGAAAAGAAAAGAAAAAGAAAAGAAAGAAAAAAGAAAAGACAAAGAGAAAGAGAGAGAGAAAGAAAAAGAAAGAGAGAAAGAGAGAGAGAAAGAGAGAAAGAGAGAAAGAGAGAAAGAAAGAAAGAAAGAAAGAGGAAGAGAGAAAGAGAGAAAGAGAGAAAGAGAGAAAGAGAGAAAGAGAGAAAGAAAGAAAGAAAGAAAGACCAGAAAAATTAGTCCAAACAAAAATAAAAGGCCAAACCCTTAAATGCCCCATTTTTGGTCTAGCAGCCTTAATATGTTGCTTCTTACTCAAGCAGGGAACATATTTAAAAACCAGAAAGAAGCTCCAGACCCAGGAGACCACAGGAAGGCACTGAGAAGGACAAAGTGAGGTGAGGAGGGGAAGGACAGTTTTCTAGAGTGTAAAATTGAGCTGGTGGCAAATAAGAGGCAAAAAAATGTTTAAATGGATTTCTGGTGCAAATAATAGCAATTTAATTTTTCCTAACTCCTTTTTGATATTCTCCCAAATTGTTCTTCATAATAACTGCCCCTGGAAAATGGACATACTGAGAGGGTGAAAAAAAAGAAGCAAATTTGAGTGAAAGCAAATTCTGCATTTGTATTTTAGTAAGCTGCCAACATAAAGCATTTACCAGCTGCGAGCTCATCCAAAATGTTAAGGGGTAGAAAAGTAATTTTGCAGGACTGGAAAAAGTGATGTTTTGAGTGACATAAAGAAAAGCCTAAGCTTTTTTCCTCCAGTTTCAGCATCCTTGGAACACTGAAGAGTCAATTCAGGAACCCTTGTAATCATAAACAATTTTTTTTCTGGTTAGTGGCTGTTTAATTTTTTTGTTCCCAGAAAGGCTGTCATTAAACAAACAACAGGGATCACGTATGAAAAGAGAGACATCTTTGAAGCCTGAACAAAAAGAAAGCCATTCCAAACACTCCGAAAATGAGCAACCTAGCAAGAGAGAAAAATGGCATAGGATATGACTCAAGGTCTGACACACTCCTCCAAGCTAATGACTGACCTCAATGGGGTGTTCAACTGGGGAAAAGAAACCTCTACAGAGGAAACAAAGCCATTACACACAGAATAGGTGAGGAAAGAAAGGAAGCCCTGGCTCGATGTTGAGCAGCACTGTCACTGCATCCCATCAGTTTCAATCAAGCCTCAGTGTGGGCTGTGGCTTGGAAAGACCTTGCAGATATCAATGATGAAGCTTTTACATCACTGACATCCAGTGGGGGTAAAATAGAGCATCTAAGAGTACTTGTGTGAGCTGCAGGACACAAATCAGCACCTAGTGCTTGGCTAGCAGGTGCTGTGGTGTTAAACTTGTTCCAATGGTTGTTACACGGCTCCTCCTATTCCACCTCAGTGGTACAGGTGCTACCAGAACCTGCAAACACATTCATGGGGCTCCCAGGAGGCTGTGAGACCCAACTCTGTGAGGATGGATAGCCCCAAGCCAATGCAGTGTGTTGGCTTTAGTCTTGGTCCTATGATGAGGTTTCTCCCCTAAAGAGCTGGCAGGTAAAGTCCTTTCAGAAACAAGATTGTTCTACCAGCTCCCGTGTGCGCCCAACAGCAGCAAAGCCTCACCTAGGGACTCTAGCAGCATACTGAAAAGCAACAGCCTGTGCTGCTGTTGAACCTTTCAGGAAGACTCAGAGCTCTTTGGGGCTGCTCTGAGAAAGAAAATGCCCTAAAAATGGTGGGTCCAGACCAATAAACACCCTAGGAATCAGTTGTCACTGTCTTGGCTGAGAAATTGCAATTAAATATCAAATCTGTGTTAAGTGCTAACTTTTAGTTTTTCCTGTGCCATTATCAAGTTCCTGTCTTCTCTGAAGAAGCACCTGTTGAAAATTGTCCATAAAGGTGAAACCACTTGCCATGGCTGAGTGCAGTGCAAGGGCCAGCACCCGTTATCACTTGGTAAGTGATTATCAGAAAGGGTTACCTTGATCATGCAGTCCATTTATTCAAGCCTGGAAGGAACATTCCCACCATGACTGAAGTTGTGGTTTTGAATTGAAAGTATCACCACAAAGAGAAGGCATAAGCAAATTTGGAAAAAATGGCCTCAAAAAGAGACATTATTTGCAGCAAAACTCTTAGGTCCTTGATGCAAGCATTTCAATGCAAGACAAGTAAAAGAAAACAGAGACTTCCCGTGTTCTATTTTTATTACCTGTCCCCAAAGCAAGGGACACTCACACCAGTCTTAAGGGAGCAGCTCACCAGTAAGGTGGGAAGGTTTTGTGCAGCTTTGCATTCATACGAATGAAATTTCTTTTAAGTGCACAGAGTACTCTTGACAATACACTGTTAAAGTTAAGTAACTTTGAAAGGGAGGAAAGTACAAAAACAGGTTGTTTAACTGGCTAACAATAAAAATTTTCTGATTGCATGCATTTACCTTTATTCTCATTTAAATGAAAAGAATGTACTCCACTGAGTCCTACTAGTCTGGGTAACTAAGAAACCTGACCAAAAATGAATGAATGAAAGAAAGAAAAAACTTAAGTTTCACTCTAGTTTCTTGTATAAAGCTATCTGATCAGCACATTTCCTTTTCTTGTCCTCAACCCCCAGAAGCAGTGGCAAGGTATCCAATTTCACAGGGTTCGTCATTGATTTATCTGAATAATTCTACCAAATGAAGATGAATCCAAATCCCATTTTTTTACCAAGTGATAGTATTACCAGAATGATGAAAATGGAAATCTAAGAAACAGGACAGAAATGTAAAATGTGAAATGAGTTTCTGAATACAAAACCAGAAGGGGACGAGCTGCAGAAGGTCACGGTAGTCCTTTCATTCACTCTGTACGAAGGCTTCCTGTGAGTGCAGAGTAATGGCTATAAATTGAGAGCACAAGTCTGAAATGTTTCTGCTTCTTAGCATCAATCTGAGACAGCTGCTAAGAAAGGCTTTAACAATCGTGCCTTGCACGTCTACCTCTAGGAAACAATTAAAAAATCCAAACAAACAAAATTCCAACAAAGCAACAAGAAAAGCAGATGCAGTCAGTTATCAACAAATTAAGTACACTAATATATCTGAAAATTTCAATGAGAGGCATAAGTGCCCAGAATCCCCTGGGAAACAGTTCATACCTTGTAAAGCTGTATAAACCACATTTTCCAGATTATTGAAGGCAAAAGATAAGGATGCCTGATGAAATAGCAAGGTAGGAACAATCTGCAGGACTGTCTTTCTTTTGATGTCTGCCCATGTCAAAAACCCCTCATAGTTTGCATTGCTGTCACTACCAGGGGAAACCTCAGCCTCTGTTCTTCACAAGAAGAAGGCAGCTCTAGGGCACAGTGGGCTCCAAACAGCCTCAAACATTTTGGGGAGCTTTCATGGTACAAAAATCCTCTGCCTGTTCTTCTCAAAACAGTAGACTTCTTTCACAAACCATATTGAACATAAAGAGTTTTTCAGCTATAACAACATGAGACCAACAGCCTGGGCAAAGACATGGTTTATACATGTACCAGCTGCTCGTTCATTCCAATGGCAGTGTGGCACTTTGAATGCCTGCTGTCTTGAATGCCTGCTATCTGTTGCTCATCAGACATCAGTTCTAACGCTCTTCCACTGTTTTATCACCGCTAGCCCATAAGGATTCTGGTCTCGGTAGTTAAAGATTAATGGTGTTTATTTATTTCCCCACCATAAATGCTTTCCCACTGAATCTACTTGGTGTCAACCAGAGTGTTAAACAACACACCTAAAGTCTAAAACACAGAAAAGCCATAACTTTATTCAGCATTTCCAATTCTGCAATGGAAGCATGTAGCACAATATAAAAAGCAGGATTCTATTTTTCATATAGCTTGCCAGAGCATTGTTACCTCCAGCCATTTGAGGACCCTTGTCCTTTCTGCTTCTCTGTGTGCCTGTGCCTATCTCTAGCCCAACTCAAAACATTGCTTTTTTTATGCCCAACACTTTAATCTCATCAATCACCACTTTCATCTTGTGCCAATGTTCTTACAGCTCTCAGTACTCTCACAGCTAAGAAACACCTCTTTTCTAAGCAACCCTAGGAGAAAAGTAGCTAAAATGCTGCAGTTAATGATCTAGATGAGGAAACATTACCTCTGTGCACCAAACTGGGCCCCATCACACACCTCCTGCACAGTGCCAGGTAAGTCATTTGCTTTCCCTCTACCTTTGCAGAGCCAGGCATGGAAGAGTTGAAAAGAATTGAACCAAAATTGGATTTGCTAATATTGGCAAAGCACTCACTGATCATAGCTGGGAAGTGTTATTACTACTTTATTACAGAGATGACCAGCTTTGCTGCAGAGACATAGCTCTTCTCCACAGCTGAGCATTTGTGAAATAACCAGCTGACCTAAAAACCTCATCAACCTCCTGCAAGACCTGCTGGAGCACAGGGAGGGGACTGTGGGGCAGAAATCTAATTTCATCTTGTTAAACAGGCTCAGCTACAGAAAGTTAACAAATTGCTAGAGAATCGTGCAAACCCGTCAGCACAGTGGCAGTGCATGACTTCAACAGAGCACAGGCTGCGAGCCATGTGAAAGACTGGTGAGATCATGAAGCAAAAAAAAACCAAACTACAGACTAGTAAATTAAGAAGAGCTTGTGTGGGCAAGCCTGCCTCATTCCCTCTGGTTTTTGTAGTAGGAAAGGTGCCATTATGAAATGGCTGGAGTGAGTTAAACACTTTTCAAGTGTGTTCTAACAATTAGTGGTATTATGAAAAAAAACCCTTGGCATTTGTTTAAAAAGAAAAGTTGTCTTATTTAACTACAACTCTAGTGTTTAAAGTATTAATAGCTGTCTATGCCACTCGTTCCTACATGCTTACATGCTTTTCAAATTGCATTTGGTAAAGCTCAGTCCATCTGTTTTCCCACACTCCATCAACACATGCAACAAAGTGAGCAGAGGCTACCTACAGTAGGGTTGTGTTTTGCCCAGAACTTTCTGCTTGCATACCAGAAATTCAGTGCTAATTCAACATGCTTTGGGAGCATTCAAGCTACAAAAGGAGGGGCTCGGGAAGGGGAGGGGAGAAAGGTTTTCACTTATCACCATACACACACTTCCAGAAGAAAAGGTGCCCGGGAAGGATTTGTGCATTGTGGAAGGTTGGTTGCATACCAGCACCTCTCGACTCCAGGACAAACCTGTTGCAACATGACAATATCATGCAGCAGAAACTGGACAAGCAGCTGCTAATTCACTGCACTAACTTCAAAACCCATAAATTTTCTTTTCAAACCCATCCAACAGGACAAAGAGAAGTCTGTTTGAGATTCATCACAAGTTCCAGGCTGGTGGCTAATTTGTATGAAAATAGGTATGGTGGTTCATGTAAATAGCTCTCCTCAGATACTCAGTAGGTAAGTGGCCTGGGCAGCATTTGAAAAGGGATCAGCCCCTATGTAATATCAGCTCAGAATAGAGACAAATGCTTGGATGTGCAGCCCAGAAGGGAAGGTAAGGAGGAGAAGGAGCAGAGACAGAAAATGAGGATACGCTAAGGCTGTTTGTGGCTTTCCAGGTGGATTCTTCACCAGCCACGCATTCTGGTCCTCTGCTGCTCTTCCTCCATCCCTTCCTGTCCCTGCCATGCCGTCTGTCTGTCTGCCACCCCCTCCATTGCGCCACCACAACTGTTTCAGCAGCCGCATTCTGTGAACCGGATTAACAGGTCTGGCTCCAAAAGAAGGAAAAAAACCCAACCCAACCTAAACCACTGTAATTGCCAGGCTATTTTTAAATTCTCCGATGTTACACAGCATGGCAGGTACAAGTGAGGGGGTGGCATTTATCAGCACAAGGTAAGGGCAAGTGGAGAATGAGGATGCTTTTAGTGGGTAACACCAGGAAAGATTTTGTCAAATGAAATGTACATCGTAACTTTCTCCTCCATTGTAGTTCCCAATGGCTGCTGCTTTGACTGTCATTTCTTTCAAGCTGGTCTGATTCGGGAATCATATTAGCCTGTGTGTTAGCACAGACATTTAAAATCACTACTAATGTCTTCAGGCTTCTACATTTTGACTTATAAAAATATTTAAATAAATCTACCTGCTTTTAGAAGAAAGCAAACCACTCATAAAATTTTCAGGATTTATTTTTTTAAGGATTCTTTGGCAGTGTGCACAACCTACATCAAATGCTAGTTCAGCACTGCATGGCCATCACATGTGTTATGAAATTGTCTGAGAATACCTGGGGAAAGACGCTGTGTTGGACAAATGTCAGAATAAAGACTTATACAAATGAACTGGCGCTACCATCCCTGGAAGAAGTTTTAGGTGGAGAAATGAAGTAGATATCGCTTAAATCTTTCATGTAAGAAGCTTTGGAGGCCTTTTGGAAGCAGAAACAATTTTCAAAATCCACAAAAGAAAAAAAAATGAGTTAACTCACTATGGGTTTTTACTAATGTAACTTTTCATGTTTGCATCACATCAGGACAGATGAGCTGCTGAGCATTTACAGCTAGAGATCAGAATGGATATTTAAAATACCCCTTCTATTACAGATGGGTTTCTGGTGATGCAGGTGGGATGCTACATACATTTATGATTAAGCACGCTGGCAGCAACCACCTGCATAGGCTCTGGATGCCATTTGAATATCAGCCAGCAACCTTGAAATGGTGCTCATAACAAAAAATTCCTTCCATCAATAGAAAGGTCAAAAGCTGGCCTCATGTGAAAACTAGATTATAAGTGTTTTTTCCCATTTAAAGCTTTTGTGCTCGAACAGACTGAGTTCTAGTTTGTGCTTCAGGACTGAAGGCTGTGATTTTAAAATACACATTCCTAACTGATTCATATCTCCCCAACCATATATTCAATGTGACTATAAAGTCTTCCCATAGCTTATGCCAGTGTAAAACCTGGAATAAGAAAAAGCAGCTCCCATTCAGCTTTTACTCTTCATGGGAAGGTCCTCATGGTAGCATTTATTCTTTGGTTAAAGATTTCGATATTTGGTTCAAAGAATTATATTCTGGTTCCACTCAACTGTAAAATGTGGTGAGGCTAAAATTTAAGCCCAGATTTAAGCTTCTTAGCATGCCTGCTGTGTTTCAAGTACTACTGGTCTCCAAAACCTATGTCATGTTGACTTAAGTATGGAGCCACACTGCTTGGCCAATGAGTTTTGTCTTCCACAGCCTCCCTCACCGGGAGCTCTTCCCGTGACATCAGGGTGCTCACAACTACATAAACATTGACTCCCCCTCCCCAGAACAACCCCTGCACCTTGTGGGATTTCCCAACCATGCAGGATGGCTGAATTTAAGCACAGGCAATCTCTGCTTCCACTGTGTTTATGCTCAGTGGCACGGCAACTCTGTGTCCATTGAGAGAGTTTACTTGGGGTCACCAAATAAATCTTCCCCCACCCATTGCTAATTCATATATATACAAAGGCGAAGGAGGGAGCTCTGAAAATGCAGGAGACAGTTACGGGTTCTTATTCAGCTGTTCTGCTGCTGCTTGAAGTCAAATTGTAGGGATGGGGTAAAGTGAAAACATGTTACACTATGACTCTCAGTTACACAGAGGTTTTCACCAAACAGCCTAGAAGTGAATAATGCTAGGAGGTCCATAAATGTAAATGGCAACAGAAGACTGGGACCAGAATTATCTTGTGGTGCAAAATTACCCAGTTCAGAGAAAATCCGGAAGGATGGGCTATTGATCCAACTCTCAAAGCTGGAGTAACTAAAATATCTCTTCCGCCTGTGCTTGGTTGACTTTTGCTCATGAATAGTGCAGAATTTAATATCAATCTGGACCTTCCAGCCTGCTTTTGACATCCATGTAGCAGGCACTGGATGCTTGCAGAGGCTCACCAGCTCCAAACAAACCCTTGGTGCTATTAAGATGATAACAGGGAACAGCCAGACTTTCATGCATTGCTTTCACAATGTCAGCCAGGTTGTAATTTGCTGGGAACAGGATGAGGCCATCAAAGCAGCACCGGGGAATTTTGTTCACTGCTATTTTTTTTTTTTTCCTAAGCCCGGTGTTTGCTTGAAAATGTATCACTTTATGTAGGAGAGATTTTCATTCACAAGCAATTTGTCAAGCGACTTCAAACTTCTGGGACTGTATTGATTCCAGAACTGCAATTGCAGTTGTCAGCAACACGGGCTCCTGCAATCTGTTAAACACATTCCTCGAAGGTGGTTAGTATCCTCCCTTCTCTTTTCCTGTGGGAAAGACAGCCACAATGGGCTCTCACTCACCATTCTCTGAAAGGCTTCTCTGGGATAGTTTATTATACTAAACCCCGCTGGTCTTTGCCCTTCCTCCCTGTGAGCCTGCCTTGCAGCTGAGCCAGCTGGGCTGGCTGATGCCTGGCTGCAGCCTGCAGACTGATGGCTACCAAGTAATGGATCAAGCCAGCCATAAGGGCTGCAAACCCAGTGCTCACCACCTCTGCCACCCCAGGACAGCAGAGCCACAGGGGCAGCCAGGCAGAAGGTACTCAACTTAATTTGGACAAGACTAAAAATCTTCCTCTCAGTCTATCTAAACTTGGGGTAAGAAGGGGTTGGTGGGTTTTTTTGTTTTGTTTTTGGGTTTTTTTGTTTGTTTTTTTTTTTCTTTTTAATGCATCTAACAGGACTAGAACAAATCAGCACCAAAAATGCTTGATCTCTCACATATAATCAAAGAGCCAAAAGCTTGGTCCAGTTCAGTTGCTGTTCCTTGCTGCTGCCTCGCTTATTTCTGGCTGTGGCAATGCCTCTCTGTAAGAAAAGGCCCTGAGTCACACACAGCATTGAACAGACTCATTCTTAGGTCCCCTCTTCTTCCATGCATCTTTCCTTTGCAAATTAAACCCTTTTTCAGACGCAAGAGCAAGGTGAAATGAGGTATAAGAAATCACTTGGGCTGCTTGGCCAGCCCTCCAGATCACAGAGCCTGGCAGAGGGCCACCGAGAAGCAACGGTGCTGGGCTGATTTGCACCAGCTAAGGCTCTGCCAATAACCCTTTTAAGGATTTGGAAAGAGTCCCTGTGAACTAACAGGCTGAGAGATTTTAATCCCAGTGAAGGGGAAGGGCCATTCTGCCTGACCTTCGCCTCCTCTGAAGGAGGGGGAAGGAAGGCGGGAACAGTGGAACAGAAATTATCTGAAATAAAAGCAGGTGTCGGCATACACAAGGTACTGCCTGGAAAACAGAAAGCTGCTGCAGCCTAAAGCAACATTCCTGCATACCAGAGAGATGAGTAATATCAAATAATACATGCAAGAAAAACACACCATTCTCATCGATTCTCTGTTTCCTCCCCCTTGCACTTCTCAACTGTGACCAAGATCAAAGACAAGGCTATTCCGATGTGTAGCAGAGGCATTTGCTCGATTTGTTTACATAAAAATGCAACAAACTTGCCAAAAATAACACGCCAAGTATTTGCACCAGAACAATCCCACCAAGGGTGAAATGTGGACAAGTGGCACCAGGGCTAAACTCACGACAGTCAAAACCCAAGAGGGATTACTTGGCTTTGTTGTAAGAAACTCCCGTCTAAGCACTTTCTCTTTCATCACTGCTGAAATTGTTGCTAGCAACGAAGCAAAGCAAAAACAGAAGAAAATTTGGGTCTAACATGCTTTCAGCAAGAGCAGGCATTAGCTGGCAGGCTGCATGGCCAAGCAAACCTGCAGGGTTTCTGCCAAGCTCTGCCAGAAACACAATATATGTAGTCAGCTCTTCTGAAAACTCTGCAGTTTGCCTTTAATTAATTTTACTGTCATATCAGCTAGCCATATTCAATGCTCTTTACAGGAACTGCCACAGATATCACAGTTATCATGAAATTATCAAATGTCATGTTTTAAGAGCAGCCACTTGAACTGCAGTTCTTTTTACTAAACTTACTCAAGCTTTTTAAACAAGCTTTCTCCATAGGCATTGTACACTTAACTTCAAAGGCTGCTGGCTCTAAAAAGGTGTATAAATGCAGAAATGGTCCTGTATCTCCTTAGAAAGCAGAAGACACTGGATAAATGCTAAGCACTGTTGAGAGAGTAGGACATACTAAAGACATTCATGGAAACACCAGTGTACAGACAAGACTGACAAATATATGACTGCTATTATATAAATTACATTGTATTAGTCATCATGTTCTAGATATTAAAATCCCTTTCTCTAATGAACTGCAACCATAAGCTATTCCATAATAAGCTATTCTAAGTAGGTCACAGGATACTGGGACATGAAAATCCTTCCATCCATAGGCAGCAGCTACAGCAAGTGCAAAATAAAAAACATTTGTATTTCATCTGATCGACCTTGTTTTGCTGGTATGCTTGGCTGGATACTCTTTGCATGTGCAGAGAAAGAGGCTGCACAGCCTGTAAGTCTATGTTGGGATATACCAGGAGCATAGGGGAGCAAAAAGCAGAGAGAAAATAGTCATGCTGACCTACCAGGGGAAGCAAAAACACTTGGCTACTATTAGAAAACCTTCCCCAGTTTCCAGCCCATACCTGACCACCTCATTGGATTCTGCAAGGGGTCTGGCGCTTTCAGGTCGTGCTTATTTTGGGGGGTAGTTAATGGGATTTAATATCCCAAGAGTCACCCATGACAGGATGACATTGGCTTTAGTTCTATATTGGTTTTCCCTAGCAGGTACCAAAAACACACTGGGCTATCCTCTGGCCTCTCCTGAAAGCCCCCAGTCTCCCCCACCCTAATCTTATTTAAATTGTTTTTAAACACAAATTAACTACTCTGACCGAAGGACCAGAGACCCGACTTCCAGTACAGCCCTAAGCACAAATAGCTGTACAGGCACAGGGTGGTGGTGGGAAACTATAGCAGGTGACTATGAAAGAGGGGGCAAAGCAAATATTCCCTAAGCCAGCTTTGTGGATGAGGAAAACAGTCTTGGAAATAGTTTCCTAAATACATGTATATTTCATTCCCTGTCTGTACCTTCTGCTCCACTGCCTATATCAACTTCTCATATATTGTACTTAGAAATGTTTTAAGTAAAGTAATGGAGGTTATTTAACCGAGGCTGTGTTCCACATAAAACCTCCCCTGGGTTCTGCTTCATTTTGGTTAAAGCTTAATAGAGTAATACACAGTGGCAGGTCTTTCTACATTTCTCACTGGAGAGTCCCCTCTTCTCCTGACAGGCCACAGAAACCCCTCAATTTAAAAAAAAAAAAAAAAAAAATCAGTTGATATTCTTTTAAAGAACTCTTCCTCCTCTTTAACTTTTGCAATTCATTAGACCTCCATAATTAAACCAATGGGAAATCTTCCCAGTTCCCCAGTGGGTTTTTGTTAGTCAGGAGAAAAAAAAAGAAAAAGTTTTCCTGCATGTGCCTTTCAGCTTGCACTGAGAATCCCAGGCTTTTCGTGTGAGCAGCTGCAGCAGGGTTACTCAGGGTCGGCTTGGGTAGGAAGCAAAGGTTTCCTCCAGTCAGATAGGGGGAACATAGCCATGGTTGGCAAAAGGGAAAAGAGAAAACAACTTCCCTTCAATTCAAAGTGCTTTTAAAAAGAAAAGCAACAAGAAACATTTCAGGAAGGGACTTTGCTAATGGAGAATGATGACGAGAGGTAAAACTAGAAAAATCTAAATGAAGTGCTAAATATTCAGCAAAAAATGTAAGCAGAATCCAAATAAACCACTGACACAAACTTTTTTATTTTGTACCTATGCACATAGCCAGGGTACCATAACGTTGCAAACCTGCTTAATACCTTTCTTCCAATCCTCAGTTTCAGCTGAAGCAGCTTGGACTCACATGGTCCCTCCATCCTCCACTAAGCAACCCATATCCCTAAGAGCTTAGCATCCCAGGCTTCCCAGGTGCATGGTTACGCGTGACAGCATGAGCCCACACACGTGGCCCCGTCGTTTTAATCTTGGAGCAGGGCAGGAGAAACATCCCTCCATCCCTCAAAACAAAGGGGACAAGGGGTAAAACCCGTCTTGAGAACATTACCTACCAGCAGCCACCTCTCACAGGCTCAAGTAAATCCCAAGGCAGTATGGGAAGATTTCCAGGTCAGAATGCAGGTATGCTCTGCAGGCTTTGCTGCATCCAAGGCACCACCTCTCTAGGAACTTGAAAGTCAATAATAAACAAAACCATCCTCCTCCTCCTCCTCCAAAATCCTCCCAAAACCCTAAAATTGCACTAGGACTTGCAAGGTCCTTGGACTGTCAGTTTCCATCCTGTTTATGAGAAAAGCTATTCTTAGTCATAAAAGAAAATCAAAGCTGATCCATTCTAACATTACTAACACCAAGAGCAGCTCTTTCTATTCTTCAAAGCCTACCTCCACTTGTACACATGCTTATTCTCTTTGTCCAACATGTGCCACTCATTAAAATCTCTGGGAGACAAGTCTGCATGGACACCTGATGGGAATACCTGCACAATTATTTTCAGTACTGGCAGTATTTATATCTCCTCCTCATTGAATAGGGGGGAAAAAAGGGATAAACCAGGCTTGAGAATATTTGCTTAAAACTTAAAAAGAACATATAAGCAAGCTGTTTTGTTTTTTTTTTCACTAGAAAAAGAAAGAAAAAAAGCCATGCAGCACCTGGCAGATTACAATAGCTGCAGAAACTGAAATTCAGTTTATCTCCAGAAAATCTGCAAAGAAGGGATGCAGCAGAAGCTACTTCAGCTAGTTACTCTGGAAATGCCTGCCTTCAGCAACGAGGAACACTCCTCTGCCTCAGCACAGAGGCTGCAGTGAGCGCTGCCAGCTGCATTCTGCAGAGGCCCAACAGTCAACAGGGATGTGACACAGGGATGAACTGGTGGTCTAGATATTTAACAAGACAAACAAAAATAAGCATGTCTCTTTTCCCCCATTCCCCCCACCCCCACTATATATTAGTGTTATTGCAACCAAGTAACTTGGTGCTATTTTACACATTCTCACTATTTTCCTCCCAAAGCATCAACGTATATATGACATACATATGTAGATGTTCAAATAATCTCCAAACCAAATATTGATAGGTCATAGATCTTTTTTATCATGTTTTTATCCTACAAGTTGAACATCTCACTGGGAAACTACATACCTATAGGAAAAAAACCCAACCCAAACAACTCTTATTATCTGTTTCGTGACAAGATTAAGGACTTGAAATGCAGACATTAGTTTCTTGCTTCAGACTACACCAATCCTGTAACAGCAGATCCCTGTTGTGAAATGAAAAAGAGTACAACTCAATATGCTATTCATGAATAATCCAATGTGGATACAGAGTTATTCAGCTACAATGCAATTAAGAATGAAAAAGAGAGGGTAACAGTGGTAAACACCCAGGGATATTTTGAATTTAATTGGGATTAGCATGTAATACTCTTACAGCCTTTTGAAGAGAGGCTACACAGTGGCATACTGAGAACATAGGCATTTGAAAGCCGCAAGCACCTCATTTACTGATCTTTTCAGCTGGTGTAAGTTGCTTTCAACAGTGGGTTCACTTGCAGGGACTTTAACCCAGCACTGCTGCTTGAAGCTGAACTCTGCTGGGGGGAGCAGACTCAAGTGCTGAAGTACATTTTGCAGTTTCAGGGCAGGGGAGTTGAAGCATGTGAGGGTATTCCTGAAAGCTCATGATCCAATCACTTCTCTCAGGCTCTGCTCCTCTCACACAGAGATGTAACACCAGGGAGTGTTTGCCTTGAGGAGAAAAGCAGAAAAAGACACATTTGGAGCGTGGCCAATGTGACGGGGGGAGGTGTGTGCAATGCACATAGATTCTACTTGGAGAGCAGGCATCATCTACATGCTTTCTGTGCACAGTTCTTCTAGGGGACGTATAAATAAGAGGGAAATAATCAATGACTATTTTCAACCTATGTTTTGGGAAGATGTATAGGAAGAAATCCGACAGCCCTTGATGGTTTATCCTCTGCTCACAGAGGTATTTACCGATAACTATCAATGTTCTGGTACTGCCCAAGCTGTTTGAAAGGCAATGATGGGAATATCTGCAGCCTGTTTGTGGCTGCACCTATTGGCACCTCACACAGTTGCGCTGCTCTTGCCTTGAAGAATGCCTCAGGGAAGGAAAAGGGCTGGTTCAGAGTCCATATCACTGTTAGGGGCTCCAAAACACAACCAGCAGCTATCAAGCTAACAGAGAGCATCTTCAAGGCTCGCACAAACCTAAGCAGAGGGGCAAAAAACCTGAAGTACTGTGAATTTTGCCTTGTGAATTTCCACAGCCTGCTCACTTTTTGTTGAATGACTCTACAGGAGGATAGTAGGGAAACTTGGGCACACAGGGGAATGAAAAGTATGGGATGTCTTTGATATTTTTTCCCTTTCAACCTGCTTCAGATCTCTCCTTCAGATCACAAGTATCAGAATGGTTTTATAAAAGGCAAAGTTTGTGGTAGGGCTCTCACTGCAAAGGCACTACTGTCCTTATGTAGTCTTTGAAGATCTTCTTCCAAGCTGTTCCCACCGTGTGTCTCTCAGTTACCAAACCCAGTGGGAATCAGTTGCACATGTTGCCTCAAGTATTTCTGCAACTGCACAGCTTTGTTTGTATGTGGTGGTAGTGGGGGAAATGGCTTTATTCTAAATATATCTCCCTCTTACATCTGGGTGAAGAACTAAGGATGAGGTTATCCTTTTAAATGCTGGTAACCGGGTCTAGTGTATTTGTTATTGCTGCACCTCTGAGAAAACTGAATTGGGACTGTTGTACTAAGTGTTGTTTTTCTGATGTAAAGACAATCTCTGCTCTGGTGAGCTTATACAAATCCACCTTCTGCCAACAACTTAGCAAAACATGGAGCACATATTCCGCTGACTTATGTCTGCAGCAGTCCCACTGAAATCAATGAGGTTGACCTACTTGTAAATGGAGCAGAATTTGATTCCTGTGTTTATTTGTAAATGGCCATGGAAGAAGCTGACCAAGTCTGCATGGAAAAAAGATAACCCAGAACATCAGAGGTAGCTTCTGCTTGGACTAAACTTCAGAGGGTTTGAGGACAGAACATGGGAACGGATGGATGAATCCTTACAAAAACAGCAACCGGACTTAGCAGTTTTGCTTTGTTAACCTGAAAAATACTCAGGGAACTCCCATGCTGGGAGAATTCATGTGATCTCACTATTACTTACTTCCCACTTTACCAATGTTCATTTATGCATCTCACTTGAATAAAAGGAAACCAGTTGCAGATAAATGGCATACTCCAATACCACAGCAGTGGCAAATTGAAAGCAAAAAGCAAAGGAGAAACTCAGTAAAAGGTTTTCACTACACCTTGCAATCAGCAAGACAGCATAGCCTGAGACATCAGCCAGGCATAGCATTTGCAGCTGGCCTGAGCATCGAAGGCAGCACAGACCCAAGCATGTGCCCTGTATTGTAACAGGAGAGCACTGGTATTGGCCAAGCAACTTCTGTTTGCCAGGTGTTTAACAGGGATAGGAGAAGTGAAGGGAGAAGAGCTTAGTCAAAGTAATTAAAGGTTTGGGCTGATGACTGGGATTAAGATACCAACACCACTGTTTATCTGTAAGCACCCAGGAATCCTGGGAGCAGCTGCAACCACCACTGAGTTGCTGTGCCAGGTTCAGCAAGGACCTTCCTTGACAGCCTGCAAATAACACTGCACAGGGGCACGAGGGGAACACCTAGATGAAGCCCCAGCAGTCTGGAGAATACTTCTGAAGCTTGCATTTCAGCTGCAAAAAGGGAGTTTTGGAGACAACAAGTTTTTAAGATCCTAGAAAGTATAAGCACATAAGAATTGGAAAGAGCCAGGACTTGCATTTGGAAACAGCTGGGAATAAAGCATCTCTTCAGCATCCTGCAGAAAGCAAACCAGCCTGCTGCCAGACCTGACAGAAGCTGTGGTTCTCACTCATTGACTAGCCAGTGTGGTGGGCTGAGAGACAGATAACATCATGTCTGAACCCTCATTTCAGAGGCAAAAATCTGGACAGGAAAAAAGTATATTGCCATTAAGTGAGCAAATATAGAAATTATATTAAAGCTTACTGGGAACAGAGAAGGAAAAGTCTGAGCACAGGTAAAGTAAAAAATCTTAAAAATGAGTCTTCACAGAGGGCTCTCCATCATTTCCCAGATGCTCCAAACCAAGCTGGCATGCTGCGGTACAAAGCCAGTTTTCACTGGCACAAGAGTAGCTCCTGGCTTTCAGTGATTTCCAAACTCGGCAAAAGCTAGAAGCCAGGAACCACTACCTCTCACAGACACTGTACCAGCATGCTTAATTTGGGAAAGGAAAATACAGTCTGGCACATTAGCCCTGAACAGCTGCCAAGCCCTGCTCTCATCTAGGCGGTGCTGGAGCCGGCCAAAAAATAGGGGGAAAGAAGTCCAACACCAGGTTGGATTCCCTCAGTAACAATCCCCTTTCCCAGCCATCTCAGTTTCAGTGTGCTTACCTCCTTCTGAGCATTACAGGCAATCAGAGCTTATATTCAGAGCTAACAGGAACACCAAACCACAAGCAAACTGGGAGAAACTGAGGGCCTGGCAACACAAAAGTGTTAAACACATCCTATGGTGTTGAAATAACCAGTTCTGGAGATTGTGCCAGGGCTTGGTTCACCATCCTGCTTGATACCACCACCAAGCATGACAAAAATCTTGCCTTCAAGGCTGCTCCACAGTGCACAATCCTAATCCAGGTATAGGTAAATAAACCTAAATTCAAATGGGAAAATTTCAAACCTATAAAGAAGGAACCTGCAGCTATTATATGGATTAAGAAGCATTTTGGAGTTATTAATACACATGTTATTAACATATGTAAGGCCTAATCAGAGGAAAACCCCTACATGTTTGAACTGTTTACTACAATCACCTGGATTTTTTCAGAAGTCTCAAAGTAAACAGGTCTCCATAATGTAGTTTTATAAAAATAAATGTATGATAACAAATGTGGAGAGAGCTGTATTTATTTACATTTCAAACCCTAGGAAGAACTGATGTCTTATTTCATAACATTCTCTACAAGCAGGAAGACTAAACCCAGCATTTTGGGTGGGCTTGTTTGGGTTTGTGAGGGTTTTTTTTAAAAAAAATAATTTTGTAATTTAATCACTTGTTTCCAGGATACTGAGCTTTGAAGAAAATGTCAATTGTCATCAGCTGACGTTACTGAAAATTGAGTAAAATATGGTCTTGTTTGCAAGTGCCTACGGAATCTTCAATTTGGCTTTGACCAGTACTAACCAGCAGTGCTTACCCTCAAAAAACATGCTCCAGAAAACAGACTTGGCAACAGTACACAGGCAAGTGTCTTTGCTTGCCATCTTTTGCTGCAAATACTGATAATAAAACTGTGAAAGTTTTCTGCATTCACTGAAGGAAGAGCAAGAAGAAAAGACTCTGGTAACATACTGTAATGCAGGACAGCAATGCAGCGTGGAGATCACAGAGCATAATTTAAAGCTATGCATTATATCCACAGTCTCGTGAACTGCTTTTAGCAACAACTACAATTCCTATTCCCCATCCCCAGAAGAGTTCAAGGCCAGGCTGAATGGGACTTCAGGGAAGTGGAAGGTGTCCCTGCCCATGGCAGGGCAGCTGGAAGTAGATGATCTCTAAGATCCCTTTCTAGCCCCAAGCATTCTGTGACTGAGAGGGACACAAGTACGGATGGAGCACATTTGCTTCCATCACCCTGCAGTGTTCCCACTCAGCCATACCAGGCCACAGAGCAGCTGATGGGTAT
Source organism: Pseudopodoces humilis (assembly GCF_049639895.1). Classification (NCBI taxonomy): domain Eukaryota; kingdom Metazoa; phylum Chordata; class Aves; order Passeriformes; family Paridae; genus Pseudopodoces; species Pseudopodoces humilis. The sequence goes on from NC_142200.1 coordinate 100,652,331, forward strand.
CTCTGTCCACTACACCAATACTGGCCGCCCCAGTGAGTCAATCAGCTCCACGCCTCTCACTTTCCTCCCAAACCTGAGTCACCCTGGAGTTTTCAACCCCAGGAATAAGCCCATCCTAGCTGTAATTTCAATGGGCAGTGGTGGAACCAGCAGCCGGGACCAGCTTAGAGCATTTTCTCATAGAGATGAGCTTGTGTGTGCTGTCTCCTCAATCCACTCATTCCCTAAACCAGGAAGCAGCAGACAAAGTAAGGTGTCCTCCCTGGTCAAGTATTAAATAAATGGGATGGAATCATCCATTCTTTTGAAATGTTCCTACAATTTATACTACTCAAGGTAAACAAATCTCAGAAAAACTAACCAAAGCTCACAAGATGCCATCTTAGATTAAAACAATAAAGGCCTGTCTTGGATAGATAAACTATTGAGAAAGGTCTTAGGGAAAAAAAAAAAAACCAAACAAAGTTTTTCCAATGAACCATATAGGTGTAAGGGAAGTGCCTGATTTTTAAAGCTGTATTGATTTTTGATGCTTTCTTGCCTACTCTTAGGTTCAATCAGCTAAAAATTAACTGCTCAGAAGTGAAGGATAAATGTAAAAAAAAGATGAAGCCACTCATTCATGGGAAGCAAACCTGTTTGGAAAGCAAACACTCTGCTTGATTCACTGCCCAAAAGAATTTTAAGTGTGTGAAAAAGTACAAAAACTTATATAAATAAGTAAGTTTTTGTAAGCCCTGTTCTTACAAAACCTTAATATTCCGGACTTACATTGCTAACTTTGCGACTTGAGGGAGTTGAGCAGCTGGTCTGTCACACAGGAATGACCCAGCCTCTTGGACACATCATAGACTAAACAATGATAGCTCACTTTCAGAACCTGGCAGAAATGATCCAGCCTTACCCCATTCTTCTTTAACCACAGGCTCCCTTCCTTGATCTCTTTATTTAACATTCACCACCTGCTTACTGCTCACTGCCTAAAAACTGCCTTAGTCTCTGAATTTGCAAGAATGCTGTTTCTCTCACAACCCAAACCCCTTGGGTTTATCAGAGGTTTTTATCAGAGGAACCATCTTTTGCTCTTTTTCATAGTTTGTTTGAACAAACAATGCTTTCAAGAAAAAACAAAAGACACTCACATAACCAAATGAACGAATAAAGACAAATTCCACTTGAACTGACCATCCCTAAGTGGACAAGTATTTCCTCTTACAGTGCTAGCCTCTTACAGGGCTGCACTGCCCAGATGAAGGGGCTGAAGAGGTTTGTGAAATAATCATGATGTCCTCATGGTGCCCATCTTGCTCCTCCTCTGTTTTTTCTACAGAGAAATAGTGAGTTTGTAATTAATTACTTCACATTTTAAAGCAGTAATAGTGCTTCATGTATCTTTCCCCTTGGAATTTAGCTAGGATGAGGTATTGATAGTATCAAATGTAAAGCTTTGAGAGGAGCTCATGATCAGCTATCATTTTCAAACATGTTTTGGTAAAGAACAGACACAAGCACAATAAGGAAAATAAGCAGAAGAATATGTTAAAAGCCCCTGTTTTTCAGGAGTACCATCAGAGGTTAAAGTAACAGGAGCAGGACATCTCTTTCTGTCCTGTAGCTTTCCCATAATGATCCCTCCCTGCTGGATGGTATAGAGAGAATCCATGCTCCTGTTTATGATGTGCTTCTACTCCAGCCCACTGGAGCTCAGATATTTTATAGGCAGCCACCAAACATGGCACACCCAGCTACTGGGGTCAAACCAAGTTAATCTGTACAATGTGTGATGGGCCAGAAGAAAAAGAATGGAGAGGGGAGTACAGTTCCAACATTCACCCTGGGAATTGACTCCGAAATGAAACACAGCTCTTTCACTTGCTGTAGGAACTATGAACCATACTGGAATAAAGCATGCCTCATCCCTACTTTCCTTATAGGCATTTCCATGGGTTGTCCTAGAACAGGATCTTCCAGGCCATACTTCATTATCAGCCTAAGCATCAGCTTTCCTAAGGGGACCTTGGTCATGCCTGGGACCACTGGTAACACACCCCAGGAATGAGCATAACAGGAGTTCACCTCTTGACTGTTTCACTTGCAGATAGCAGAAACCCAGTTTTTCACAGGCAGAATTTCATGCAACAAATCCTTGTTTCAGCTGCACTATGCCAAACAATGTCATGGAGAAGCACGCTTTCCCATTTCAGTGCATGCACATTCTCTAGCTGCAGGGGACATTTAGCTTCCATAAAGACTATTTAAGAAGTCAGCTCATCTCTTTTTTTTTTTTTTTAATTCCTATACTCTACTATGAAACTGAACAAAACAAGACAATTTGTCATTAATCTGTCAATTCAGATAGACCCACTGAGGCTAAGATAATGGCATATATTGAGTGGTACAAGACTTAAGAATTATGCTGAGCCAAGGATGCATTAAGCTGCCATGAGAAATCTGTGGTGTCTCAGCATGGTATCACACTGTAATTTCCGTTCAAGGGAGACCCTCTTGACCAGAAATTATCTAAGGTTTCTGGTGTTGCATGAAAAGCTCTCAAAGCACCAAATTTACATCAGTGCTTTGGTTTTACCTTTCTATATAAAAAAAGACTATGTGAGTGGTTGGGATGTTCAGTGCTATCACGGCATAAACAAGTCAAGACACATAAGCAAAATTAAATCAAAAGATGCCCCAAAACTGAAACACAAATATTAGAGCATGTTGGAAAATAAGCAGCAAGTCAACACAGAGTAAAGTGTTCTGGTCATACATGGCAGACCATAGGAAAGCGATAATCAAGCCTCATCCCTGAAGCACAGCAAAACAAAACAACATGTATTTTTCCTTAAACAAGTGTTAGAGGACTTGTAAATAAAGGTTTTGTCTAAAAACCCCTGAAAGATTAAGTAGCTACCTGCTCTTCTAAAAGAGAAGTAAAATCTCCAGCTGTAGGTAATGGCAGCCCACGATGGGCACAAAATCCTCCTCCCTCCTCAGCCTGGCCTGCTGCTCATGCACAACGCACAGACGTCTCCGAAGTCTTCAGCATCACCCGCCCCCTCTCATTGCTCCCTCTTGAATATTTTTGGCTCAGGGCTCACCTGCCCCATGTTACTTCTATGACATGTTTGATCTGTGTACCCAAGTTGCCATGGAGTAGGACAAAACTTTGTAAATCTCCACTGTTCAAACAGATTCTCTCAAGATGTGTCATTTTAATGCATTTTCTCAGCCTCCCTTGACACACCATCTCTCTGCCCTCCTTCCCCTCCAGCCCTATCTCTCTTCCCAATACCTTCAAGAATAGTATATGCAGTAAGAAGTGAAAATGCAGCAGCTGCTCACTTGTTAAAATATTTATATTTTTCATTTCTGCTTTAGAGATTGAGCCAGTTATGCTCTCTGACCCAATATTAAAAAAAAAGATATAGAGCTGTATGTTTTATTTAATTTAAATAAACATGCAAAGAGTCCATGGCATTTGGGAGAGACAAACACAAGTGACAGGTTGGAAGATGGGACAAAAAGAATGTGCTGGCTATTTCTTTTTATGATATAATCCTGCTTTCCAATCCTTTCTTGGGAATGTTTATTTTTGTGTTAACACTACAAATTATTTTAGCACTGTAAATATTTCCATTAATTTCCTAGAACTAGTTTAATTTAAATTTCATTAGTATCCTAAATACAGAAAAAAGGGAAACTTCAAACAATCAACAATATGCAGAGGATTTTTTCTGGGATGCTGGAAAGACTCCTGTTTGGTACTGGGCTCACTCCCTCCAACAGCCCAGTAGTGGTTTCAGTAGCTTGCTCTTAAGCAGTTAAAGAAATTCCCCCCAAAACACTATAAAGCTGGAGTAAAATGTAACTAATGTGCATACGAAGAGGTGCATTTTCTGCAGCAGTAAGTACAGGAATCAAGATCTGCTTGGGTTTCAGCTGCATTAACATTACTTGAGAACAAAAAGTCAGTCCATATGGAAACAATCAGTTAAAAGAACACTGAAGGCTTGGTCTGAACTTTCCTTCAGTATAGCAGAAAAATATATTACTTTTCAACTGTACAAGTGACCTTAGCTCTTTTTTTGTCTTTTCCAGTAGAAAACTCCCACTGTTCATTAAAGCACCTCAAATACAAAAGAGGCCTTAAAAGGAGAAGTGGCTCTTGCCTACGAGCAAGATGGATATCTACCCTGCCCCTACCCCTACAGCCTTCTTGGCTTATGAACTGGGGGAAAGTAATTATTACTGCAGGTCTACTCTTTCTCCTCTTCATCTCTTTAATTTTCCTCTTCATTTATCTTTGCTTTTCACAGCATTAGGCTGAACTGAGGTTGGATAATACGTCATCAAGTGAGAGCCAATGTTAATACCTATCCATGGGTTTTAACTTCCTTTTGTATTTAGCAGTTCTCTAAAAAATAAAGGGAAACAGGCCTGGAGGTGGACAGTTACTGTTTCAGACTTTCACTGCTCTGTGGCAGAGACCCACAGACGTGCCCTTATTAAGCAAACAGCTCAGACAACCAAGCATTTCCTCCCCCTGCATGTCCTGGCCCCAGCTCTGCTAGCAGAGGCTGATGGAACCAAACACTGAAACTCCTGGCTTACATTTCCTTCCCATCCTGAGCACGCCACCTAGGTTTTAATTCCCAGCAGGTTCAGTGTCCATAGCTTATTTATTGAGCCAGAATTATAGGTATCATACAAGGGAAGCAGACTATCACATGAGCATAAGGAGCTTTACCTTGATAGTTTTGCTCATTTCTGATCATCCATCTTCAGGCAAGACTTGCTTTTTCTTCTTCTCCAATTCACAGATGAAGATCCCAAGCTGTATTCATCATTCCTACTGCAGAGACAGTTTTCTGCCCTTGTTCTGAAGTCCAGGTTATTGCAGACAAAGTGCAGGACAGAGCCATGAGGAGAGCTGACCTGAGATGACAGCTATATGACCATGGACACTGGTGCTGGAGGAAAACCACAGCTCCCACCAATGCAGCACAGGCAAATTTACAGCAGGGAGCGATGGCTGGAGGAAACCCCATCAGGGCAGGAGGCAAGGACACCAGCAGGAAGCAGAAGGGCAAACAGCTCCTCTTTCCCCCCCTTCTTGCTGGCACTGGTGGTGTTTATTTTACCAGATTCAGATACTTCACAAAAGGGTGTAACAACCTCTGAAACAAATTCTAACTCTGCTTATTTTCTTCATTTATTCTAACAGTGCCAGTGCTGAATTTATTTTCTGCAGAAAGACTCAAGACCGTCAAGAACTGGCTGGTTCTTACATCAAAGAACCAAAAATCACTTTGGTCCTTCACAGACAACTCAGATAACCTCTAAAGGCAGAGGCGAGCCCCACCCAGGTCTCGCTTTAACCTTCACTCAAGAACCGACTTGCCACAAAATTTCACTGGCTTGCAGCTCAGGAACCAGGCAGAATCTTCCAGCAGCTTCTTTTTCATTCCAGAGCCACAGCATACCTATCCTTGACACATTAAAAAAGAGATGCCAAAGCCTGATGTTTGACAAGGAAAAATGAGCTCTTGTTGATGCTGTCTCTTGAGACATTGCTCCTAGAGCCATGGTGGGGCATGCTGAACCCTTCCACCTCCTTTGGTTTGAACAGCAGGACTGGAAACTGTGGCTCATCGATCACCCATGGAAAGAGTCCCCAGGAGGATATGAGGGGTTCAGGTCAGCCTCAGGCACCTGATAGCATTTCTGTTGGGTTACCTGGGGCAGGTAGTGTGACATTTATTTTGATTCAGTGCCTTCACACCACCTTCATGACAGCTGCAGAACAGCCAGTACTCAGGCACCAAGCCAACTGGCACTGAATTACGTAATTCAGCTTTTTTTTTTTTTTTTAAATAAAAATCTTGCAACTGGATGGGCAAGGGACAATGAAGCAGGATTTACCTCTTTGTGAAGCCATTATAAGCCAAAAACAGTAAGCTGGGGAGAGGCGTCCACACGATATAGATCAAACTGCCCATCAGACTTGGCCACTGTTTAATACTGCACCTCACCCTTGTCCTTCCAGTCATGCCTCACAAAAGCCTCCCACAGGAAACAACTTCCAGTCTGCCAAAAGGCTTAAGAAGATCAGGAACTCCTCCCTGAAGAGAGCCTGAGGCTGAGGGCTTGTATGCAGCTAAGGAGGATGCCATGACAAAAGTCCTCCCTGTCATTGCCAGGACATGCCACCTTACCATACCTCTGCTGGAGCTGGGTGTGTATTATTCACAGGACAGTTTGCAGGTGCCATGACTCCTTCACCTTCCCTGTCCATTAGGGACATTTCAGTGTTTTCAGACCTCTGACTCCACTATTCCAATGTGGTTCCTGGTCTAAAGAGCTCTAAAAGAATTAATTAGCATGAAAAAATAACTTAGGAAGAGAAACTCTCCTGTAGGGACTTGAGAGCCTCCTACTTCAGCCGGTACAATAAGGTAATCCACACGTCCCTCTTCATTTTAACTCAAACAATTCTATTTAACTAATCAAAGCATTCTTAATAATCAGCTACTGCTGGGTTCCAAAGCTAAGGTATAACACAAACATCGAGCAGAGTTTTTTCCCTTTTTCTCAAACACTCTCAGGCATTTCTTTGGGGGATCTTTAAAAGAGCGTAATTAGACTCAAGGAAGTAGAAGTACACGTTTTTAAAAAGTAGATTGCTGCAGATACACAGAAGAACAGAGAAGAGATTGCAGACTTGGTTTGAGAGAAACTCCTCCAAGTCTCAAACCCAGTAGTCTTCAAACTCAAAGTGCAGACTCACTGCTGGAGAATGCATGAAGTGGACATGAACCAGAGTTAAGCTTTTCACCTCCTACTGTCACTTTAGGTAGCTGAATTTGTGATGAGCCTAAACTGAAGAGCTAGATCCAAGTTTTGGTCTAGGTCTGGCTTTATTGGAAAGTGAAAATGCACTTATATGCTCGTGCATGTAAATGTTCAGGGACACTCCTATTTTATGAAAGGATCTGGTGTCATTACACCAGATGTTTCTCCATTTACAAGAAAATGTAATAAAAATTCCACTTCTTTTTTCCTTGTATTTCTGAAATGTAGGCCTAAAGAGTTTCATCATTTTACCTTAGATCACCAAAGTTCCTTTGGTGACACTGTATTTAAGAAATATGGTGGCCTTCCTCACCTGCAAACCATCACTGCAAAGACATTTGAGATAATATAAAAACTACTTCTCTCATCTGGAATTTTAGGCTTTAAAAGTCAGAGATTATCTGAAAATATTTAAGCCCCAATTAAATTTAATAGTAAAATCTTCAAGCTATCAAGTGAGCTTTAGTATGAATTTCACATGTTTTCAGGCACTATGAGGTTCTCCTTGAGCAGAAAATGCTTAAAGAAATATGGAGTTAATCCTACACTGGTTGGTTAATCCCTGTTTTCCAACACAAGTATGTCTACAGGCAGATGTTGGCAGAAAGCAAGCAATAGACCAAAGGTTAAAACCATTACAGGGAGAGAGCACTGCTATAGAAAAACCCATCAAGACAGTAACTAGAGGAAAGAGTTTTCCAACTCATGATTTCTCCCTGCTCTTTGATATAGTTTATGCATCAGTTCTTTTTTTTAACCCCTATTTAATTCCTTTTCTGGCAATCCAGCTGACAGCGCTGATTATGAGGTTCAGGTCCCCATGGGTAGCAGTGTTGCAGTGACATCTGACGACCCAGCTTCAGCAACTGCTTAAGAATAGAAATCAATCTCAGGAGTTTTTGTATAATAGCCCTTCCTCCTCTTGCAGATTTCCTCCCTCATCTTTTACAAGGACTGTTCAAAATGCCTTGTCTAACCATCTGCAAGGGAAAGTGGCATGTGCTATGATGTAGGCAGCCTCACCTATAGTGACTCAAAAGTTAGGAACTTTAACAGAGAGGACATGACTGGGAGGAATAAAGCCCCAAACCCAAATAACTCCAAGCACACTTGACATCACAAGGGAGTAATTATGAAGGGAAAATAATCAGAAATGAGCAAAAGGCAATATAAGGGCAGTGGTTATTTCCTGTTCACTTACTTGTTAAGTCTTTTTTTTCTTAATGTGTAAATTAACCCCATCTGTTTTTTTCATTCAACCTCTGAAAAGAGAATATGGGTCCAGTTTAATAACAATGTTCCCACAAGACTTGGTTATCAATACATTGTTCCAAAACTGAGAGGAAGGAGGAACCACTTGAAAGACCATAGGAGTACCACATGACAAGCAATCACCATTTGCAGAAACCTGTAGGATAAGAGTGAACTGACAGCAGAATGGAGAAAATATCCAAATATAATCCAAGATTAAACACTGACGAAGGAGTGTACATTGTAAAAACCAGTTCTAGCATGGCCACAAGGAGCAAGAGGACTATCCCACTGCAAATCATGACATGAACTTTGTTGGTAACCATGGAGAATTAGCAACATTGTGAGAAAGTCACAAACAGAGGCCAATGTATTTTAGAAAAAGTCTCTCTAGATAATTCTTTTGATATCGCTTCAGATTAAACATTATGGAAAATGAAAAATGTAACAATCTGTCAGCAACTCTGCAACGTAATATTCTAAATGCTACCAGGTCTTCCCTAAAGACTGCTATTGAACCCACTGGAATCCTTGCCTGACTGAGGCAGCCATACTCCTCCTTCCAACAAAGTATTTCTTCACAGGCACCCCTTTTAAACTCAACTTTCACACCAGTCAGCTTTGGGTACAAGCTTTCAAAGTTAAAGACTGACAATATCATATCTTAACAGCTATGTGCATACTGACTGAAACCCTCTTTGTGGACAAAATAATCGTTCTGTGTTATCTGCATTTTAATACACATTTTGAAGGTTGTGGCCTTGCTTTAGATTCAAGTCTTATTTACAACTTACTTACAATAGACTCTTCCTTAAAATAAAAAAGTTATCATTCATATTTCTCCTACACACCTTTGGACTGGGGTAACCAGCCTTGCACATTACCTTGGCCCTCTAATTTGGGGTTACAATTATAAAGCACAAAGTGATTTACTGCCCTAGCATATTCTATGAAAGGTACCCAGCTCTTATAACGGGCTCAAAAAAAAGGGAGCTTTCATCACCAGGTTCATAATAGAAACATTTGAAGGAAAAGGTGGAATAAAACAGAACACATGCACAACACAGATGTTGTAGGCAAAAGTCTGCTTGTTTCTAAGGCACTGGTGAGATTGGCCAAGACCATCACATCTGTTCTGAAGCACAGTTCTCACAAACACAGCCACAAGCAAAGGCAAGGATCAAGCAGAAAGGAGGAAAGGTATAAGGCCTTCACCCCTTTATTTGTGCTGACCACTGTGGAATATACCCTCACACTTTACGAGAGGCTGAGGTGCAAACATGCACCCCTCTAGAGATCTGTGACCCTTCTTGACTGAGCGTGAGACATGGGGATATGCTCAAAACAACTCGGCACCAGCTCCTTGGGAAAGCTGCTCCTATCTTACTGCATCCATCTGCTTCGGGACACAAACACAAATCCCATTGCAGATTTTTTTTTTCTGAGAAAACAAGAGACCTCATAAAAAAATAGAACAGGAAAAAACCCCACAAATCAGATGCCTTTTCAGTAGATTCCAAAACCCCCCAGATATTAGAAAAACTTCAGTGAACATAGATGGAAACTATATTTTTGGAAACACAAAATTCAAGCATGTGTAAATTGAGAACAGCCAAGTGCTGTCCACCCTGCAGAAAAATGCCTCCAGAGCATTCCCTTTCAGCCCTGCAGCTAGAAATAAATCATTTTGCTATACAGGCAATCAAGTTTTAAGTAAAAATTTTTGCTTTCCAATTTTCATATCAAAGTAAATGGCGAGTTCTACAAAACGAAAACCATAATAGCTTGGTCCAGTGAGACTTGTATGTGACCACAAAATTTATAGAGATGAAATTATAATACTCTTGGGGTACTTTCTGGGAGCAATCGTTGGATGCAGCTAGTTATAAAATAAAGATAGAAAAATCAAGTCTGAGAAAGCTTTTGATATGTTGTATTTGCCAGGGAAATGCATGTAATAACGTGGTACACGGAAAGGGAAGAGCGGGAAAAATCCGCAGTTGCCAAGGAGGAAGCAGCATGAACAAATAACTCATTTTCCTCTAAACTTCACTTACGAAAGAAGGTGCTCTAGGAATCCTCAGAGGTGAAAGCCACTATGTAACAACTCAATAAAAGAATGGCTATGTTATATAGAGCAAATCTTTATTAAGACTAATTACAAAACACCGTGGAACAATAAACTTTCCTTTGTTGTGCTCAGTTGCCATTTTCTTTTGAAACCTCATGACCTTCTCACTGTGCCCTTGAGTTGTACCATTAGTTATACACAATATATTGTGAACTAAAATGAACAATGATCATCCATGCCCAAACTTTATACATAGATTTAAAAAAACATTGGCAAATGGGCTGTTAAAAGTGGATGCACCGTATTGATTCCCCCTTAAAGCAATTTACGGTTAGACAGCACTATTCACTCAGTAGCTTCAGAACAAAAATTGCTTGTATTTATCTTGTTGGCAAGGAGAAAACACATTGATGCATTAGAGCTGAGATCTGTATCTTGTTAAAACAGTGCTGAAAGACTGTCCATTGTATCTATCACAGACCTGCACATGTGCTAATGTGACAATACCTTAAAAGATTAAGATTATCAAAAGAAAGAATTCTTTTGCCATACAATTGCATTTCCAAGTGTTTCCCTATATTATTCACTCCTCAGTAAGCCTTCAAGGCAAGTAATTACAGAAAACACTTTCACTGCAAGATGTCTGGAAGTTTAATAGTGCATTTAATCAAGACAAAAATATCTTTATCTATGATACTTTAGCTGATGGTCCCAAGAGCAAAAAGCACATATAGAGGAAGACAACTACAGAGGCCAGGAGAGGAAGGAACAGGTATCTTAATGGACAAAACAGTGCATTAATCAAGAAAGGAAGTAAATGTGACTAGTTCCTTATAGTTCTGTGGTTCAGAATAAGTTCCCTAACATGATTTCTTCCCTCACAGGCTTCCTCTTAAGACATCTTTTTCCAGGTCATTGTTGGAATTAGTAGAAAAATGCAAGAGTATTGTATTTTGCTTTAGTCAGTGATAAAACCACACAGTCCACGCTCTACTGGTCAGTGTTTTATTACTGATACACAGAGGTTATCATCAGTACATCTGATCGAGTCACACCTAATGGTTTCAAAATCTGCCCACCCTCACCTGACATGATTTTGGGTACACTCCTTTCCACTCTTACAAACAGCCTTTCTTAAAACCCCTGAGATTTGCTCAGTTGGTTAGAGAATGGTGCTACTAATACCAAGGTCATGGATTTGATCCATGTATGGGCCATTCACTGAAGAGTTGAACTTGACGATCTTTATGGCTGCTTCCAACTCAGAATATCCTCTGATTCCATGAAAAATACACTTCCCAGAGAGTCAAATAGTGATCAAAATAAGTCATCATGGACAAAAGAGAGATGGAGGGAAAGGCTTACTTTTGCTGCTTTGGAGTAAGATCAAACACGATAATCACTATCCCTACTGACTGCAAACGTAGTTTAACTTGGCTAAGGACTGAATCACATGTTAAAAACAAGCAGCGTTAAAAACAAGCCACTGATGACATCTTAGTATCATGTAAGGTGAATTGAGACTATTCCTTCTCTATCACCAACTACTGCTCCTCTGCTCCATGCCCAAGCACCTATCATTGAGTGTTGGAACTCCATTTTTTCCACCACAACATGATGTCACAACACAATGACACGCTGATCTTGACCTGCATTCCTCTGCTGCTCTGGTTTGGAAACCTCTTATTTGTGAGTGAATGCCATCTTTCTTTCATACTGTTACCATCAGAAGAGTATTTCCAACTCAGGTAAACAATTTTCTCATTCTGATAAATTCTGAGGTGGATCCATGAAATGGATTTGCTGATACAACTGTGAATAACCAACCTCATGTTGGTCTGTAAGGAAGGAGAGCTTTGCAACTAGAGGGTACCAACACCTCACACATATTCCTGCAGCAATAAATTCATCCTTATTCACTTAACACTAATTATTTTGTTTGTGATGAACTTAGCAGATATCATCAGTGTTAGAAATGTCTAGAGCAAGTTCAAGAGTTGGTGTCCTTGTAATTAACTGATCAGCCACAGCATGAACTGAAAGCTCTTGATAACCACAGACCACTGTCCTTTTTAGACAGTTTATAGGAATGTATTCTAGAGAAACAAGGACTTATCTCCAAAGAGCCTAGGGACACAAGGGAAAGCATGGAAATCCTACAGCCCCAAAACTGGCAAAACCAGTGAAGCCTTCTCCAAGGGGTGTTTATCTGACATTTTGGAGGACACTACAAGTGACATCAGGTGGGCCTCCTGTGCCAAAGCAAAGGAATCACCTGTGACCTCTGAGAAGAGTAATTTTTGTCACACGGAGTTCATGTACATTCAGGAACACTTCCAGTGACCCGACATAACTGGCATGTACTGGAGACTGGAATCAGGACACAGAAGAATAACAAAAACCCTGCAGCTGTCTCGACGTCATGTGCTGGGATTGCACAAGTCATCGATAGAATTCTTCTACTACCATCCTACAAAAAAGCCTTTTCAGTCATTGATGTCTGAATGTGATTGCCTCCCACCACTTATCAAGGGGCATCATGCCTCCAGACACACCCCTGGAGCCTGAATGCTCCATGCACTCCTTGTTCTGGCTTTTGGGTGCCCATAAGTTCATATGTTAACAGGCAGAACACACCACTGCACTACACACCTTGTCCAGCAGATTTGACCACCATGCTCACCACAAAAAGCATCTCTTCAGTTACATATAAATGCTATGACTGAAATAAGCAATGTGTTTTTGTGGTTTGACTGCTTAAAGGAAAAAAAAGGAGGCTTTTGGAACAGACACAAAGCAGAAGCATACAAAAACTGCTTAACACTCATCTGAAAAACAAAACAGAGATTCAGGTTTCACTTTAGGCTTTTCACTGGCTTCTGGACCCATATTAGTTACATCTTTACCAAAAGCTCTAAGAAAAAAAAATTGCCACAGAGATAAAGAATATGTCACAGATGTTTGTTTTTCCTTTAAGTAAATAGTCATGAATATACTAGAGATGGCTGATTTACAAAGGCCTAATCCCAAAAGTCACACCCATGCACTGATTTGCTTTTATCAAATCAGTGTGAGATTAAGTTATTCAAAGCTTCTCCAGAAAAGCCCTAAGAAACAGCTGCATTTTTGCACTTTTAACTGCTTTTTAAAAATTTACAGGCAGGACAGTGTTAGTAAATAACCAGATAATATTTCCATGACAGGTTCCATTTCTGTCTTATTGAAAGGGAATTTAATTTTATGACTAAAGCTCAGTTTTCAGTGAATACAGCTTTAGCACAGATGCTTTGGTGCTGCTAAAATCCACAGTAACTGCACCCTGAGCAATTATCACCATTAACTGAATGGACCTGTGGGTTGCCAAATCTGTACAGGCAAAATGCAGGGTCTCCTCCAAATTCAGGTAAGTTCTTAGGTGCCAAACAGGCCATTCTCTCTGAATCAGCACTTTTGGTTCTTTGAGGCAGTTACTGAATTCTGCAAACTAGACAGTGGCAATTTGCTCAGCTCCTCTGGGCGACTAATGCTCATTCAAGAATGAGCAGAGACGTGAAGTGAACGAACAAGCAGCACAAGAGCCCTCCTGGAGATATTTTTTTTAGTGGGTGGAAGGTGGAGATTTTCATTCAAGAGGCTTTAAGCTAAAGAGACATCATGATCATCTTAGAAATGATTTCCTGGAGCTCCAACCAGTCAATGCTAAATGGTAAAGAGCACAGAAACAACAGCAGTTTTTTCTGCCCATCTGAATATGACTGCCAAGAGGAAAACTGAAACTGGCTTCTGGGATTATCAATAACTTGAAGGAGCTGCTTCACAAAACCATTTATGGCAGCTATGAGAAGCATCTAGGGGTCAGAAGACTGCACTAGCCAGCACCAACAAATAAGCAGGAATCACATTCAACCAGCTGAAGAACTGCACATTAATAGCCTCTAGTCCACTCAGCAGTGTCCTCATTTACTGTAAAACATCTTAAAATGGAAAAATTGTTTCAAAGGCTCCACAGGTCAACAGAACAAGAAAAGCACAATCCTATAAACCATACAGATATCAGAAATGGTGGAACAACTCCACAAGAGAATTCACGTTTGAACTCAGCTTCCTTTTTAAAATCCAAAATCTTGTTTAAAACATTAAGGATTGTTGTACTGGACAGTGGTCTGGGATGGACAACTAGCCCAAGTTCTTTTCTTGGAAACTGCTAGAGAGTGAAGGGAAATTCTCTGACATTTGACATCAAGTTCCACCATTCCTCAAAATCTTTGCTTTGATCATCCACTTCCTGCTGTCAAGTCACCCTGCTTTATACTAGTCTGATGTCCACTATGATGTCCTGTGTTTGAATAAACTACTATGCTAAAACAGGGTTGGCAATTACTCAGTGAGAAAAACAGGCCAGGACAGCTTTATTCAGTACTGGCTTCATGTCCAAGGATACATCTGTTTCTTCTCTCCTTCAAAGCCTATACCATTAATCCCTATTTTAACCTGTGCAGAATTCAAGTAAATCAAGCTCAGCATGTCTCAGGACTGTAAAAGCCTTCTGGCCATTTGAAGAGCAAGTCTCTCCCCCTTGTCCCTGCTCCAGTAGTATCAGCAGCAAAGGAAAGCATCCAGGACATAAGCAAGTACTAAAAAAGCCTTTCATGATATTTTTTATCACTCCATCAATCTGCCACTAAAATAAATTCTGAAACACAGGGATGCAGGGATGCAGTTCTATTTAAGGGTACTTGATAGATATGGAATCTACAGATTTCCCCTGCTTGCCCTCTGAAGCCATGTAAGCACTGTAGTAAGAGTTAAAGGGTTTTAAAAAATTCTAAGTAAAACTTGACACAGCTGTCAAATGGGACATAGGATGCAAAGTACTGTTGCAGTACGTGGTATTTACGTGGTATTTATGAAAAAGCAAACATAGGAGAGCTAAAGGCATTGCTGGATGCTTTGAAATGGGAATGCATGGGCCTATGTCTCAACCCCTTTGGCAGGAAGAAACTCATTAGTGACAGAGGGCCATGCCTCCAGTGGTTAAATGTCCTGCAAACATTTCGGCTCCAGCTCAGCTGCAGTGGGATTCCTTGCATGCTTAAAGCAAAGGCAGTGTGTAAATGTTTGAAGAATGCCCCTTTGCTAACTGTAAGAGCACCGGGTATTTGTTATTGCCTTGGACAACCTGGGAACTCTCAAAGAGATGCTACATTCCTATTCACAGAGGTATTCAGCAGAATTTGGATCCCACAGCATAGCAGACAGTTTCAAAGGAAGAAGATCAAGGGAACAGACCTATTAATGAAATGCTAGAATACACATATTTTGCTCTTCTACTTTGGATCCTGTCACCCGAGCCTCTTTCAGCCTCAAAAGCCTCCGACAATACATAGCTCTGTTCCAGAAACTCAAAACCCTGGAAATGTATACAGTTTCCAAATACCATCTTAAAAAAATATTCTGCAGTTTTTCTTCCTCTAGTCATAATGACAGAACAAAGAAGAAAAGAAATTTAAAAGAAATTGTTTGGATCTTTCTAAGTACATTCCCTTGTTTAGGATTAGAAGATAACAACTTTTGCTTTGCTACAGAGCAATTATAGAAATACTTCTATTTACCTAGAATCTTTTATCCTAAGAGATCCAAGGGGTATTTATGAAACACAGGCCAGAATTTTTAGCTCAGGAATGTGTGTAACTGCAAACAAACACTTTCTGGGCTTGCTCAATTCAAACATTTGCACGTAAGAGCATCCAGCTACGTGTTCCATTTCATCTCCTTTTAAACAAACAAACAAGGAAACATCCTATTTGCAAAACTGATTTGTAGAAATAAAATTCATGTGTATTTGGGAAAATCCTGAAAAAAATTACACGATGAAAAGAACTCACTCTGGTAAAATTACAAATTCAAGTGTTGTCCTGTTTCAGACTCCATAATAACTATATTTAATTATATCTGTGCATACAAATTTACCTTCACTTTCTCTGAAACAGTTTTTGCCACAGTACAAGAATATCTCCCAGGCAACTCACCTGGGGGAGTGGTGACAACTGCTGCTTAATCAGTACAGCAATTAACTTAAGTTCTGCTTAATGGCTGAGGCATGGATGGAGTGATGTTTAACTCCAGGGATGCAGCAAAGGCAAAAGTTTAAATCACAATCTTGTTTCAGAAGAAGAAAGCCTGGTCATGGTTAAATAAAATAGAAACGTTAAATAAAGGAAGTATCAGATACCAAAAAAAATTCAGTAAAGCTCATTTTCAGGACTTTTTTTTTTTTTTTTTTATTAAATAAGTGTGGTCCTCTGGGCCAAACACAGTAACACAACTCCCAAAATGTACTTCCTAAGGGAGGGCTGAGGGCGGGAGGGAGAAGAAATCTTCCTCCCACTGCAAAACTGTTTTACATCCAATGGCTGAAAGAGCTTTCTGCAGCCACACTGTTCCAGAGAGCTTGGGGCACAACCAGGAAAAACCTTCCAAATGCTTCCAGATGCACTGAGAATAACTAAAGCGAGTAACCCACCAAGCTTTCTACCCAATCCCTGAGCAACTGTGAGTCTCCCAGAGCGGCCAAGAACTGACTGTGGGCTGGGGAATGCAGTCCTCCAACCCTTCTGGGAAGCATTGGGACTTCTTATCCAAGCCGTGAGTCACAATATAACTTTTGCTGATGAGGTGGGGAAGGGCAATACTGCTCTAAAAACCTTATGGCCCACTCTTGTTAAAGGCTGCAAAAGAAAGGCAGAGAGCCAACCAGGCATTTAACATCCGGCAGTGGACACGGGTTTGATTGAAATCCTGTTTTGGGGCTTGATAGCTTTGCCAGGGACCCAAATCAGGCCTTTTGAGTGTGATGAGAATCCAAGATGTACTGCCTCATTCTTACATTTTCTTGAATAACACTTGAATAACTGCTGTCCTACAATTAGAGGTGAAATCAGACCCTGCTTCTTAATTTTTATTATTTTATTGTTATTATTTTAATGAAAAATACCTAGATAAAAGATGCTATTTATTCTAACAAAAGCTAGGGAGGTCTTAGTAGTCACAATATAGTATAGAAGTTGTACTCTCAAGTGAACTGTTTTTATCTATTCTGAGATATCTGGTGTTATCTGATCTTTTGAATATGAATCACCATAACAAAGTAATGCTAAACCTCTGCTATTCAGAGGAAAGGGCAGAAGATACAATTCAATTTTCTTTAAGCGGACATAATTCACTAATTTTTAGAAGCAGATGAATAGCTTTCCATGTTATGTCTGTGCCATATATAAAGTTTATTAAGCATCTTTCTTTTGTGTGATTTTTCAAGCTCTTCTCCTGAATGAAAAAAGTGAGGATCAAACAAATTTATATCCTCTGAAAACAAATGCATTCAAGTCCAAAACAGATGTTAAAGTGCCTGCTGCATGTAAAAGGCATGCAAGGCACAAGTATATGGGAGGGGGAGGTTGGTGCATTAGTAAGTAATGGACCTGTAGCATTCTTTTCTTTCCAGGCAAAAATACCTTGTGAAAACACTCTGTTGCTAAAAAAAAATAATCGGATTATGTCATATCAGCTGTCTTAGGGCCACGTTCAAAATAACAGAAGAAGCCTTCCAAATGCCACGGAATAAATCCAAGGGTATATGAGTTTTAATCAGTGGGGCTGCTTTAATGCAAAGACATACAGACATACAGATTGCTCTTCTACTACACCACCACCCACATATTGTGCGCTTCAGAACTATGTGCTCTCAATTAAACAGACAGCTTTCCGCTTTCCTAATCTGCTTTGACTTTTCAGAGTGGATCTGGCCACACATGAAGTCACTCTGACCCATCAGTTTACATTCAGCCCTTCGCTTACACCTCTTCCATCGAGGACAGCGCTTGCAGGATGCAACCACATGTAATATAAATACAGGGGTAGGAGAGCCCAGGGGCCCCTTCTGGAGAGAGACCCTTCTCCATGGAGGCTGTGGATGTTGCCCTTTACTCTGACCACTTTGTCCTGCCACCAGATCATCCAAAGGGAAAGCTGGGTCCCACCTCTGCCATGCCTACAGGCATTCCCAGGGCTGAAACCTTGCTGGTGAGAGCTGCTGCTGCAGAAAACCATCTCAGCCTGAAGCTCTTCAGAGAGGGCAGGGTGTAGTTACACCAATCAAGAAGTTCAAGGCAGAGGAGGGGGAACATGTTCCAGCTTTCAGTATAAACACAAGGAGCTCTCCCCAGCCAAGCTGAAGTTTTTTTGTCTCCTTTGTAAAGCTTGCAGAGGTGTTCCACATGGCGGAACAGAACAACAGGGTTGTTTAGCACCCCGGGCAAAGAGCAAGTGTTTATTAACTGAGAGAAAATATTCCTGCTCAGACATGGCCTAGCACGCACAGCTCTGATGAGAAGTCTCTCCAGCCATCTACATTAATGGGACTAAGCTCTTCCTTAAGACTAAAAGAAGCATCTGCCTCACATTTTCATCATAGCTTTTACTCTTTTTTTTTTTTTTAAATTATATACAAGTTTTTCCATTTCTGCTTTAATAAATCCATCATTTCTACCTGTAGTAATTTTCTGGGTACATCATGGATTCAAAATAAAAAGGGTCTGTTCAAAATTGTCCTTAAAATTTCATACATAAACATCCATCCCTTCTTCCATCTCTTAAGAGACTTGAAAATACACTAATTTATTTTAAATGCTTCAAGAAAACATGTATGTTAAACAAATCTGAGATGAGTTTAACATCCCAGAGCTTTAGCAATGCGCAGGTAAAGTAGAATGGATGTTAAGTGTCTGTGCAAAAGGAGCAGAGATTTCAGGAGCAGAATCTGTTGCAGAAACATTTAATCTTAAAACTGAGTACAGAAACTGTTAAAATATTCTTCTGAAGTGAACAGTCAAAGCTGCATTTTCCATTGGTATCAGGACCACAGCACACACACACACAGTTTCACAGTGAAAATAATCTAAATTTCTTTCCCAAGCAATATCCCTTATTTGTACTTCCTGTCTACAGATTGCAATGTCCCTCCCACATGGGTTGAGTGCAACCACTGAATTTGGATGAGTAATGACCAGCTGGGTTGAAATGTCTCCAGTAAAATGTTCCTCCACCACAAAGTATGAAACCTTTTTTGTTTTCTGGCTTTTAGTTCAGACTACAAAGCCTACAGATTTGAGAAACCACCCTACGTTTAAGCCAAAGGTTTGATCTACAGAAAGTTCATGCTTGCTTGGTAATGCAAACAGAGCACACTATCACCTGGAAGGGACTAAATCACAGAAACAGGGTGACATGAATGAACAACACACCCCCCAAAAAAAAACCCCAGCTGAAACACAAAACATGATAAATTACCTGTACAAAAGAGGAATCGGCATTCCTCTCACTAATACTCTAGGTCCTAATTATATATAATGATCTTGCCAGGTAGCAAGTTACCCACCAGCCCTGCCACCTCAGGACAAGAGGACAGATGCTCCTGCCACAACATGCAGGTTTTCCTGAAAAAAAGCAGGAAAAGCCAGTAACTACCTCAGGCAACTTAAATCTGTGTCCTTTGTTTTTCCTATTCTATAAAAATAGGTTACAGTTTACAAAAAAGATAGGAGTTTTCTTCACAAGCAGTCTTTGAGGGAGTCTGTGACCCCAGGGCAGACATTCTGAAAACCCTAAAGATAACTCCTAAATAGAAAAGCAGTGCTATTGTGAAACATATCTAACAGCACCCCTATTCTACACCAACTGACCATGGGACAGCATTTTAAAATCCAAACACCAAAGAGACCCTCCTCTCCAAAACACCTTGCTCTCCCAAGTAATAAGGGATGAGACAACACAAGCAGAACACGTATCTTTCCTCCCCTAGCCAGGGTCTAAGCAATGCATCTCTGAATGTCCTCCATGGAATGGATTCCAAGGACTGCAATGCTGGCCATGGGCATTTTACTGTATGCGGACAAGCACCAATCTAAAATGTGGGAAGGGACCCAGAAATCTCTCCCAAAAGACAAATGCATGGAATTCAACCATGTTACCTATAAGAATTTGGAGACTTCCCAATAACAGGTTAGGACAGCCTTGACATATCTGATGCTTCAGCAAGAGCCCTGTGGGAATGACTCACACCAGCCTGTGCAGCTGGCAAGCATTCAGCTTCCACACAGAAGATCAGGAGAGTCCCAAGAACTCAGTGGCACAGTGAGGAATGATTAACAGCTTCAAAATCAGAACAATTTTCCCTTTTACAAGAGTGGGAGAGGAGACCTATAATGGTCAAGCAGCCAAAATAAATTTGCAGCTGTCCTGTAGCTCTCCAGTTGTAACCTGCCTCTCTCCTGGAAGAAATGAAGCGCCTTAAATCCTATCCTCATGGGATGCACGGCATCCTACATGCTTTCCAACCTGCTAGCAAACACAGTTCCGTGCATCAGTGAGATTAGCAAACAACTTTTCTACCAAACGAAGGCTGCAAACATGAGTCATGAGATGACAGGATCAAGAAGTTCCTCCATGCTACTCACTCCCCAGAAATTTATATAAAAGCGGGTTCTCTACAACATCCTCTGCCCAATCTCAGTTCAGCTCTAAATGTAATACTACCTGTAAAATAATTTCTGGTA
The DNA here is from genome assembly GCF_049639895.1 of Pseudopodoces humilis. NCBI lineage: Eukaryota > Metazoa > Chordata > Aves > Passeriformes > Paridae > Pseudopodoces > Pseudopodoces humilis. The sequence goes on from NC_142200.1 coordinate 100,673,115, forward strand.
TTAAATTGCTATGGGGAGGGAGGTTGTTTTGTATCACTGCATATTTATATCACTGCAAGTTTGAAAGCAGATTAATCAACCTTCTCAAATTTGCCTTGGGGAAACAATTGTTCTCTCTCATTTTTTATTGATGACTTTTTTTTTTTATTTTTTTTATTTTACATTTCATTACAGCCCAAGACCTAGATTTTTAACTCAGTCCCTAACCAAATCAACATACCTTCTCTTTAGGAAAGTGGAAAGTAAAGATGCCTTTCAGCTGAAAAAGCAGTAAGATCCACCTTCACATTAGTGACTCCTCCCTCAGCTCTCCACTCTCTGTTTGTACAGCAGGATCAAATCAGGCTAACAGGTTGCACCAGGGTCGCTACCAACCTTATCTTCAGTTAGTAATCCCTCATATCTTTAAGAGGCAGAAACAACTTTGGAGAGTGTAATTGTGAACAGCCCATGAGCTTAAGTGAGAGAGCTCTGGCATGGGCCTTTCAATTCATTGCACTTCTACCTGGGAGGTATAGAAAAACGTATCTTTTTTCTCAGCTCCATGGAGTTCTAAGTGAATTTCAACAGAGATGCAACTGCACAGGAAGCATCTGCTTTCCCCTCAGTGAGTGGTAGGGCTGCAAATCAACATTTTATATGCTGCTCCTACTTATTTAATCTAGCAGTTCACATTATGTTTTCAAGAAAAAACAGTACAACTGGATTAAAAAAAGAAAAAAAGTAGGCTATGAATTTTTTTCCCCCTCACACAAATATGTACAAAGTCCTTGGATGTTCCCATAATTTTCTGGCCTTGTCTTTAAAGACATTAATATGCTTAAATACCTGGGAATTAGGTTTCAATTACCAGGATCCCCCAGAGGTGTTTTTACTTTTTCTTCTTCATTATGCAAAGAACATGAAGAAAGATCAAGTTTTTTTATGAGCCCACCCACAAAGGCTTCAAATATGCTGACTCTTAAAACAAATTTGGAATGGAGAACCTAGTCTTGGTGAATGTATTTTAATGTTTTAAAAAAAAAATTAAGAAGAAAATCATGAAAGGCATCCTTTCATTCTGACAGAACAATCACAGGACAGGAATGAAAATAATGTGACTTCCCAGTTTCCCCAAAACATCATTCCATTTAATTTCATCACCTACAAGGGTGCAGAGCCAATTTAACTATTTCTGCTGCCCTCTTTCTCAAAAAGAAAAATGTGGAAAAGATTGGGCACCTTCACTTTCATCCTGTTCTCCAGGCAGAAACAACACTAGCCACCACTCACTACACCTCCCCAGTGTTGAAATGACTGAGCTAGTTACCAGAATAAAAATGCAAAAAAATCAACAGGTGTAGACCCATAAGAGGCAATTAATGCAATTATTAATAAATACAGCCATTTAGTGAAACCATCCACTTACTTTGTTTATCCTCTAGAAATTTTAGGCCTCCTTGGAAATTATCTTTCATCCTCTGGGAATGGAGTCTTATGGTTGGCTTCAAAGATGCTGGCACAAAGCATGCAGACCTTTTGTTTAATTGCCCTCTTTTGAAGCGGAATATTAAGTCAGGCTAGACTGAGTATGAAAGGGAGAAACCATACCGGAGTTGACAGGAATGAAAGACAGTAGTACAAACCCTATCTCCTACCCCTTCTCCTCAGCTCTAATGGTATTAAGGAAAGCATACTTTCCCATCCAGACTCTGAAAAATGCTCCAGCAAGAAAAGGAGGGAAAAAAAAAAAAAAAAGAATGCTTTGGATGGAAATAGCACTATACTTCCCTGAGTAAATTTTATATAATTTTACTTTTAGCATACAACAACATCCACAGACTGTGTATCTAAAGCTGTAAGTCTCAGAAGTACTGGTGCTGGAATAGCTCCACTTGTCAGGAAGTATCTAATACTAAATTAGACTAAGGCTGCCTGATAAAAACCCCATTGGTAATGTTTTTAAAGAATAAGGGTTTCTATGCAGCAGATGTGTGAAAATAAGAATAGACATATATTTCCATGGATACATGTAAGTAAATACATACAGAAATGCACAAGCAACCACACCTCTGTGGACACTAAGGGTTGGTTTGCCCCCAGGACTTAGGACTTTTCCAGCATGTTACAATTTAGTATTTGCATTTGTCAAAAAGAAACTGCCAAAGTGAATAGCTTGAACTGTTTTCGTTTGCTGATACAAGTTGTTATGCAAACAAAAGAGAACAACTACTCAGGACCTGTGGACACGCAGTGAACTGCTTTGCTCTTGACAAAGAAAACTTTACAGGGGAAGAAAAATGGTCTCTTCTCCTTCACCTGTAACAGAAAAATTTTCCACTCTTTTTACTGACATTCAGGGCATTGCTTCCTTAAAGCTTCCAGAGTTTAAATGAAATCATTGCACTGGTTTTATCCAGTTAAGTAAGCAATCATAGATGCTACAAGCAATAAACCTCTAGAGTGCAAGGAGGTGGGTTGCTCAGCCACCTCTGTCAACTGCTCTGAAATTCCTCTTTAAAACGTTGGTGCTGGATTTTTATTTAGTATTTGAAGTAATTATTTTCCTTTCTCTTGTAAAGTTTTAGCTTCAAGTAAGTTACAGCACACTGGGTTCTGATGAGGCGAGGGACAAAACCCTGTCCTTTGGCCCTGGGAAGTACATGTCATTCCCATGCAGGAGATAAATTGTGGTCCTAAAAGGGATGTGCATCCTGGATTTAGACAGTTGATAATGAGTCATTACAAATAATATACAGTGAAAAACAGAGGCCATGGGGATCCAAACCACTGCGTGCACGTAAGACAAATGCTTTCGTGGGCAAATACAGAAATGCACGCTCTTCCCTGCCACGGCAGACAAGGAATTCTCCAGGCAGGCGTAGATCTATACAGTACTGTAAATTACGGCCTGCTATAAATGAAAAATGCTGATTTGGGGATTGTTCACTTTGTTATAATTTTCCAAGAGTAATATCCTGCAGGGAACAGCCAAGTTAATACAATGTTTCCACTCAAAAATTGGCAGCATGAGCACAGCCGATGGGGTGTATTTAATGAGACTTTGCCTGCTGATAAAATGTTATTGCAGAACGTGCAGGCTAAGGAGAGCCTCATATTTTCCATCCCGGATGAAATGCTAGCCTAGCAAAACCCAGTAACTAGCAATAGTTCTCTGGACTTGTAATACAATATATAGTCTTACTCTGTTTTAGACATGTTCTTCAATTCATAAGATTTTTCAGCCATCAGAAGCGTACAGATGCCCTTTTGTCTGGCTTATTCTCAAAGGGAGAGGCTTGGGATCTGCCATGGATACAACTCATACCCGTTATTGTCACACTTGGCTCTGATGTGCTGCACAAAGGTTCATCTGCCCCATTTGAACCCGAGTGTAACTTATGGATCTAATCACCTCCAACATGAGTATTTGCTCATCTTTTCTGAACCTACTCAGTATTTTCTCCAAATTCCCTATTTTTGACACAGGGAGTGAATAATTTGCAGTGAAATACGAAACTACAGTAATGTACAAAACAAAATCTGGGATTGAGCAACTGAACTGAAAAAAATCCAAAGTGTCAAAAAGCCCCTGCTGCTCTGTTGTGAGCATGGCACGGAGATAACAGATGTGTGCAGCCCTGAAACCATCCTCTCTGCTCCTCTCCCTGCCCTATGCCTACAGCGCTCAGCACTCCTTTTGCATCCATCAGCTTGCATAAAGCTCACAAGCTGCTGAAGACTGAAACTTATGGAAACATAACACGGGGAAAACTCCATTTCACGCTACATCTCCATGATCAGCATCATGCACAGATTGAAGTTTCAACTTCTGCATCCGTCGCCAGATGACAGATCAGTGCCTGAACACTGAGGGCTTGGAAGAAGAAGCCAAGTACCACAAGAGGCCCTTGGGCTGGGCGCGGGAGGTTGCACAAACACACACCAACAAATGTTACAGGTCTTCCCCAGGGAACTTGGGGGAGCGCTGAACAAGATGCGAATCGCTTGGAGTAACAGTTTTGCCCTAATTTGTAGAATAATGTTTTGCAGCATGACTGTTTTACATCCAGTATTGTGGAGAGGAGGAAAGAAACCCCCAAACACTGCCTTGAGTTCACAGGCCAAGTGCTTGCTAGAGCTACTAACAAACAGTGCGTGTGTGTCAGCATGTGCGTGTAACTCCACAGCTCTTTTCTCCACCCCCATACACAGCACAGGGAATCTGCTAATGCTTAAATGGTGGGGAAGGTCAAAGATTTATTGTGGGAAAGCCAACAGTAATTTTGCTGCCTCTCTAGAATACTGCAAACAGCCAAATTGCACAGCTTTAGTAGAAAAATGAAAGTTGTGCTTTAATTTCAGACTTTAAAGAAACTGTAGGTTTGCTGGTCATAGAATCCACCACCCGAGGGTATAGCCCCACTGTATATTTCCATAAATTGAGGGCAGCAAGTTATTCCCTCATAAGCAGAGGGAATTCCTTCTACATAACATGACAACAAACTTTCCAAAAGTAGAACTTGAATGTCAGAAACCTCGTTGCAAACAGGCCTGCCGAAAGCCCCAAATCCCTGCCTTTCACAAGGATTTCTCCAACTTTCCTTGTGCCCCTCCACAAGAAGAGGTGTGGAAACACTTTGGGGCAAGAGGCAGAAAGATCTTGTGGAAACACTGGGGAAAGCACTGTGCTCAATCTGGAAACAGGATTTCCTTCAACACCATGAAGGATGAACTAAGAGAGATTTGCTCTCTCCCCAAGTGACCATTTTCTTCTGGTCACACACACGACTTTGGGGAACACCATGTGCTGCAACCATGAAGTGTCCCAAAGAGCAGACACAACCAAAGGCTTATTCAAAACGCTCAGAGTGAGATTCTGAAAGATGTAATCTGACCTCCCCCAGGCTGGTCCCAGGCTCAGTCTTCACTTTTAGGAAAACATTTTTCCAAGGAAGAAAGCTGCTAGCGGGAAGGACCCTCTGTGCTCAGGAGTGGCTGCATATTGCAACACCCTGGTTTGGCAGAGGAGGCTGCAGTGTCCCTGCAGCTGTCCTGGGTAGCAGCCAGGGGCTCTCGCCGAAGGTGCTTCATCCCGTGTCCAAGCCTTTTATGAGTCCCAGACTTGCACAAGAGGACTGATGCCAAGTTCAGTATGTTCTTGGCTTTACCAGCTGCCTTTTTAAATTAAATTATTCCAATTCATAATGGAACGAGAAACTGTGAATAAAAAGGTGCAAAAGCTTCACTTGATTTTGTTCATGTTCCTCGATGTTTAGCTGGGGATGTTCACTCCACAGCCCAAGGCTTCAGTCAGTGCCTGTGGCTGATGCAGACTTTTCTCTGGTAGGAGAAGGAGGCTAAAAGCATTAAAGTGTCAATCCCATGTAAAAAGCATGGAGCATCTAGCATGTCCTATGTTAAAGTAATGCTAAGTGACATAAAAGGTGAGCATCTTTATGTACTTCATCCCAAAGCTTCCAGCAATTTGTTCCATTACCAAACCTCAAACCATTTAAATTTTCAAGCAGTTGCATTTTAGACCTGCACTGCTTTTTCATTCATCACAGATATGCAGAAATAGGTACTTTGCAATTATTGCTATCTCCACATTTGAGCACACTATGGAAAAACATGGGGCAACACTCAGTGTCAAAGCCACCCCAACTTTACTTTTCAGACCTCACCACAAGTAGACACCCTGGTGACTGGGCTCATCAATGAAAATTTTCACTGGGGCTGTGAAGGGCCCCAGGCCTGAGGGATCTTCCCTTGCATCATATAAATTTCTCATCCAACTGGCAACTTCTTGCCATGATGATCACAAAAGCAGATTAACAAACATTCATCACATTTCAGAAGAAATCCTGAGGTTGCTACATGAACCAGCCGGGTCTGGATGGCACGTGCCCTGTCCAAACAGCTCAATCCTCACCAGTGAGGGTAAATGGAGCGAGCAAACCAGGCCAGTAGTTGAAATGTTTTCTAAAAATCGCTGAAAAGAAAATAAAGAAATTCAATTGCTGGCCTCACATGGTACCATCAATACATGACAAAAAGCAAGCACTTGGTTTCAAAGGGGTCATTAAGCCTTAAACTATCCACTTAACAGGAACGCCAGTAGCAATACTGGTCAAGTCAATGTTTGTGCATGATTACACTTCAAATTTAAACGTGAAGCTGTTGTACACAACAGGATCTGTGGAGACTTGTTTCTCTGTCTAATGAATTTAAATTGCCATTAAAATGGAGCCCAGGACAAAGGTACAAAACATACTTGAAGAACAAACATGCATTTTTAAAACACCATGAAGTTATCAAGGGCATTTTGTGTTGCCTGTCCCATGCACATAAGTTAAAAGAAAATATTCAATTAAAAATAACTAAAAATTGGGGGAAGGAGCACCTTGTGAGTCAGATCATAGAATGGACAGACATCATATGGTGCTCTTCTCCACTCTTCCCAGCTATAGGATGCTTTTCTTTCCTATGAAGTTTTGTCCAGAGGCACAGATCAGCCCTGAGAATGCTCAGCCAACTGAAATCTTATGGTGAGGGCAACAGGTGAGTGGCTGGGCAAAGGAATACGCCTATCCCACCTCAGGAGAAAATAAAGCAAACACAACATGACCAAGACTGGCATCAGGTTCTCTGGCCAAGGAGAAGTGTCCAACCCTCTTCTTCACGGCTCAGTCTGGCCAGTTTGCAAGTATGCTTGTGATACAGTAGTTAAGTGCAGAAGCTGTGCAGCACCTTTTGCAGGCTTCCCAGATATTACAGGGCTAGTTTTACCTTATAAAGGCCTTCTGTCTTTAGAAATCATGTTAGATCTGCAAAGCAGCTGTCATCCTGAGATTTTGCCAATGGACCAAACTCTCTTTCAATGGAAATAAGTTATGCACCCCCTAGGCCTCTATGGTATCAAATGCTATAAAAAAATAAAGTAAGAATGGACATGTAAATATCCCACCCTGGCATGCTGCAGAAAGTAGTGTCACTAAAAAAACACCCAGAACCCAGCCAAAAAACAATAACAGAAAGCAAACACCCAGAATTCACTATGCCATGTAGGTGCCTCATAAATATCCTCTTTAAGTCTTTACCCGCAGTTAAATTTGGATTGCAGCAAAAAAACTCATTTGTATTCAGCCAAAGGATTGCTGCTAATGCTGCAGAAAAACACAGTGCAGATTAATTCTCAATATTAATGAAAGCAGAATATCCTAAAGCTGTGAACTAATAAATATGCAGTCATGGCCAACGACAGTTTGTAGACAATATATAGTTCTAAGCTTTAAAAAGTTTCTTTTTTTTTTATCCCCTATTTTCCATTGGTGCACAACTTAGAAACCCTGATAGACTTCACGAGAAAGTGTCATGGACAGACAAATTAATGGGACCTTAAGGAAGCTGTTACACAGCCCTCACCCAGAGAAGTTTTAACAGGGTGAATCATGCCTAACCCAAACACAACCTCCCAGCTTATCGAGGAGGCTCCAACCCCTGCAGACGCCAAGCCAGGGCCAAAGAGCAAAGGTGCAGAGCTGGGCCATCATGCCAAGGCTGTGAGCAGTGCCAGGAGCCAAGGGGCAGCCAGAGCCTTTCCCCCCGGCGTGCCGGGACAGCGGCTCCCACAGGGGCATCACCCGCCCAGCGGCAGCCCCAGCGCAGCGTTTGGAGCTGCAGGATGCCCACACGCTCCTTGCAAAGTCAGAGGCAATTAGTAACGGGTACATGCCCCATGTTTGTGGCAGTTTCCAAACTTGCACACACAAACACTTACAAAGACCCCAGCACTTACACATTGCTGTGGTTTCACTCATTGGTTTCCTGTCTAAGAAAATGAAGTCTCTTTAATACACACACCTTGTATTCCAGCACATAATTCTTTACAACGCAAAATTACTTGGGGTTGGGGAGGGGTGGGGCTTAGACCATATCAAATCTATACTACAGTGCAGACAATTATAATACACAGATCCTGATTTTATAATCCTCTTTTGACTATCTCATGGGAAATCCATTATTCTGATCCCTATGCAGTCAAGCCAAACCCACCCATGCCAAATCAAAAGCAAAGGTCTCCCCAAAATCCAGAGCTTGCTAAGGATTTGATATTTGAATTCAGGTAATTTTAGCTCCTCCTTGATGTGTCTTTTTCTTGGGCTTACTTCTTCCAGCACTTATTCTGAGACACTAAGCCAAAATCCCCTGCTTTATCTGCAACAGATTATGATTTCCATCCAAAATTCCTTACTGCAGTTACAGTGGCCTGAAATAAATATCCCAAACAACAAAAAGTAATTGGCAGACTATGGCACAGGACTTATCTACAATGAATCATAAAGGACAAATTTTTTTAATTTTTTTTTAAACAAGTCCTTTACACCTGACAGCCCAGACTGGGAGCAAACCTGAAAGACTTGCATTCCTGCTTTTGAGCATTGCTTTTCCTGACTGTAGACCCAGGTCTGGTTTCAGACCTGATCACAGTACCTCAGCATTTCAGCAGGGCTGCAGAAGATTTACCTATGGGTAGAATGTGACCTTATGTTTTCATATCACAGTGCTGCAGATACTTACACTGTCCCCTTGTCATACCTGTGCATGTAAAAGTACTGTTAGCTTTAGATAACTGCTGCCGGCTGCACAGGTAAATGTTTGCTATTCCTTCCTATAAATGAAAATAATGCTAACAAACTTGCCTGGCTTTCAGAAGCCTCTGGTGTTTAACTTAGTCCACAGCTAAAGCAAACTCTCTCTCTTTAGCATATCATGTTGTATACAACCAGGAAACACAACAAGGAAACATGCATTTTAAACTGGGAGTGCAAAGCATAATAATAAATCTGGTGCAATGAAATATGGAGTCCATGAAACACTGGGAAGCTGCTTCTCCCTGGCATCAGTCACTCACTTTCACTTTGTGCACAGGCCGTGAGTTATGGACAAAACATCATTTTCAGGTATCAACCCTATCTACCACCACATCCTTTAGAGGCAAGGCCCTGAACTTCATGTACTGAAATAATGCCACTGCCTCTAATTTTAAAATTCAAAACAGACTGTCCCCTCAATGTCTCTGTGAGCAGACAAACAGATAAGTTTCCTACCTGGTTAAACTACTAGGAATGGTGAACCCAGTTCCTCTGCCCCTGGGAGCTCCTTTCAGATAAACAGTCATGAGACTTCTAAGCTTTTCTGCCTCTATGACTCCAAAAGCATTTTTAATATGCATCTCAAGCAGCTCGTTAAAAACCTGCTAGTGCTGGAAAGCGTTCCCAACATAACATCGAGGTATCATCAGAAGTGAGTGATTAATTAGATATCAGGCAGATAGGCTGGATTTTTGAAGGTGGATGTATATTTCTGAGATAAATCACTGCCTGCATTCAATTTTTGCTGTAGCACATTTAAAGTACTACATAAAAATAACAAATACATCATTAAAAGCTCTGCTTTTGACCACAAACTGACTTCTTTTCGTTGTCTCAGGCAAATTGTCATACATGTTATGTGTCTGAACACCCTCACTACACACCTATTCATTTAATACAGTACTGGGAACATGCATGAGATACCTTTTGTGCATTGGACTCCCCTGGTATATGTGTATCAGAACTAAACTGAGTTTCTGAAGAAACTTCTTAGGGACCCTCTCAATCAGTTTTTCTTACTGTTTGGGCAGCACCACAAAGGTGCTGTTTCCAGTCCCAAGATACAGTCATTATTGCTGCCTTTAACTCAGTGAACTTCCAAGTGCTTTTGGCATTTGTTCAAACAAAACATACTGAGGCCGTAGGATGGTTATCAAGTATAAACCTGCTCCACCATCCTAAAGTGAGAGTGACAGTAAAGATAGTTACCAAGAGAGAGAATCCATGAGAAAGATCAAAATGGGAATTACAGAGAAGGAATATGACTTTAAGTACTGTGGATTATACTACAGTGAAGGTGTAAAAGGTAGAGGATCAGAAATCTTCCCAAACTGATCTTTCAGTGTTTGACCCAGGCTAGGAAGGGAAAGCCGCCTTACAACCCCAGCATGGCTTTCATACAAAACCTGTGAATTTTCAGAGGTATTTTAATGACAACCTATAGCTTCACCAGGGCTTGGGTTCAGCCCTGAACATCCAGCCATAGTAGGCTCTTCTTACACCTCAGTGTCTTAAAAGGAAAACTCACATAGGTTTACACTACTAGGTTCAGACTAGCTTAAAACCTTTCCTAGTCTTTCCTAGGTCTCTTGTCTCCCCTAAAACAATTACACTTTACAGTACAGAAACTTTTACCATGTAGTCCTCTTAATGTTTAACAGACAACAAAACATATTTCTATACACACCCCTCAACACAGACTCCTTGCTATATCAAATACAGGTGATGCACAAATGTAATATGAAACCTTGTCCAAAATTGAAAACTACCCATAAATCAAAACTTCTGATACTTACAGTTGCTCATGACTTCCCTTTCAATCATTTTCAGTGGCTCATTGGAGAGAAATGCCAGGTATCTGCCCTCGCCAGTCACACCCCACGAAAGTGTCACCACTGGAATCTCTCAAAACCATCACTCCCTTTCACAATGCAATTTTTGTCACCTGTAAAACAAGACTCTTGAACCTGTACAAACTCTAGCCCTATACAGAACTCAGCTGATTTCAAAGGGACTGCATATAGATTTGAAAAAATTCATCTGTCAAAGAGCTTGCTGAATTCAATCTATTGCTATTTATTTCCATTAAGAACTTTTCCCAACTTCTGAACAAATTCATGATCTCCTTCCACTGTCGCATTCCCCAAGTGTTAAGTTCCTACTCTCACTTTAGCTACATGCACTTTAAAAATCTGTTTAATGTACGTTTATAAGCACTACATAGATGGGAGCTGCTTCAGTACCGGGTGGCATAGCAGTTGCTGTGGTAACACCATTTTTTCTTAAATGATAAAGCAAGAGTGCCAGAGGCCTCTATATACTAAGAATTACATATTAACATATCACCTCAGGCCTGTAGTGAATAGTTCTCAGGAAAAGAGAGAGAGGTGTATGCTACACACACTCTCTCACGCGTGCTTCTTCGCAAGAGTTCCCAAGAAAAAATTTTGGCTTCAACACATCCAGTGTGTGAGTGAAATGCCACTCAACTCCATCAAGTTCGTTCCAGCAAGTTCAGAGATATCTCATTTTTGTTAATCCATGAGACCACCACTTTGGCTGGCAGAAATCAATGCCTGAAGCCATAGTGCTTTACACAGCCTGAAGAATTCACCCACATTAATCACATCCAAAAATACATCTAGAAACAATCTTTTCAGAAAAGAAAGTGGAAGGACAATTACCAGAATATCTACTTACTAGACTTGCCTTACCTAGGCAAAAGGCTCATTGCAAGTTATAACACTGATACCATAAAATCTTGGGATGTGATTATCATCTTACCTTCTGTTTTGGGAGAATTACTTTTTGGCATAGTGTTCATACAATACAGTGGGGTATTCCATATCAGTTTTTCCCTTTAAACTAGATGAGAAGAATTTTCTTAGGCAAATAAAGTAATAAAAAACCCTTGAACTTGCAGTGGCAGGCAAAATATCCACAGACTTCAAAGGGATATGATGCCTAAGGTTTGCTGGATTGAGCCTGAAGAGAAAATGCATGTTCCTGCTGCAGTGTTACTGTAACTGAGAAGCAAGAGTTCCAGATTTTCTTCTCTCTCCTCCACCTCTCTGTAATTTTACTTTTTCCATAATCTTCCATGCATGTAGCTGCAATACTTTTTTTTTTTTCAAAGTTGCACATTCTGAAGCTGGGGAGCCAAATAATTTTGAGGCCCTCCTTGAATTCCACTTTACCACCCACTGCCAAGTACATCAGGAAGGTGGAGATGGAGCAAGCAAGTTTATTGAAATTCAAGATCATTAACATAAGAATTATGTTTTTCCGAGGTAAAGCACTCCTGAAGCTGTATAGGTGGAGACTGGAGAATATATTCCTCCAAGATACTTTCCTACCTCTACCATCACCTCGTAAAGAAAATAAAGCAAATAAATATGGGTAAGCAATAACTCCAGGAGGGCAGAACTTGTGTCTATAAAGAAGATTTCTGTTCCCCACCTTCCCAGAGTATAAAAGTGAAACTCCACCTACAGGCAGGTAATCCTGTAGGTGAAGCTCCTCCTTTCTATCCCATGCTGCAGAGGTGGAAAGTCCATGTTCAACTCTTCATTAAGCTTTGTATTAGCAATGTTTATGCACTGGATATGTTGAATATCACCAACAAAATATCAGTGCTGGAGCAATTCACTGCTTGACTAAACTAATGACATATTTTCCTGCTGTCCTCATTGCATTATCAGTGCAGTATTAACAGTGATGTTGCTTAATGCACTGTTAAATACCCTGTGCTATTTATTTTCTTGCAAAAGAACTTCCTTCTCTTCCCACTTTGGATTAAAGCCCATTTTGCATCACACTATGGCCAATAATTTATCTAACCAATCATGTGGATGGGATGAGGGGAATAAAAAGGAGATAGGAAGGTAGTAGCTGTGAAAACAATTTTAAAGGAACCGTACATTGACACAGCTTGTAAGTTATAGACAAAATTTAAGTGCTTCTGCACTTCTTTTTTTAAATGGGGTATTAATGTGTATGAAAGTAATTAAGCCTTTTTAATATGCACTTTCTAATAACTGTAATGCCAAAAAACCCACAGTAAAAGCTAACAACAGAGTAGAGTTATAGTAAACTTAAACTATTTTTTTGATTTTTATACAAACCCTGCATTGACATTGCATTTTTATGCTGATCTAATGAGCAACTGGCAGAGTGAGGCACATGAACCTCACAGGAACCTACACACAGGAACCTCAGATGTATAGCCACCTCAGCCCAAGCCAGGTAAGGGACTTCTGGGCAGCTACAGCAATTGTGGACCTGAGTCATTAATTTTTAGCTGACAGTATTTTTTTATTATTTATTATTAGAATTATTACATCTTCAGAGTGAAAGCCTTATTTCATGAAATTACATAAACACCATTGATGGTAGCAATTTATTCCAGGACCTGAAGACGTTCACTGGCAATCTAGCAAAGGATAGAATTATTGTTGACAATTTTACAAAAGCTTTTATCAGACTTTATGGGCCATTAAGCCCAACAGTGTGATTACCAGTACGATATCATCTCTCTCAGTAGTACAGTGTTGGCCCACAACAATCCATTTTCTAATCCTCTCTATTATAATCAGTCTGTTTACTTAGAAGTCATATGTTTGCTATTTCTGAAATGATCTGAGTCTTTAAAACTGTACTTTAGTCCACAGATAGGATCCAATAGGTACCATACTAAACAGGATAAAATAGCCTTTCTTTAAAATTCCAACAATCAACTCAGATCATCTCTTCATAAATTGAAATACAAAACACAGATGGTTAGCATACCTGCATTAAATTACATGATACAGGCAATACAATAAAAAAGGTAGTAATTCTCTCCAGAACATCAAATGATTCAGTTCTTGACCTGAGTTTGTCACTGACACCCTTCCAAGGCCTATGCTATCAGGAATTAATTTGGCTCATAGTAACTAATGACCAGGCAGAAATGAAATAGAGAAGGTGTTAATTAGCTATTTTTACTCTTAATTCACTGAATAACATGTGCTCATTGATGCAAACCAGACTGCTGCTGCTCAAATCAAGATGACCCTCATTTAGAAAAAGGGTCTGCTCCTCCTTTTTTGCACATGCTAAGTCTTTCATGTGTCAGCGAGAATTATCCACACATACTGATGGGAGCATCTTACACACTGCTGAACACAAAACTTCCTTGGTGCTGAATTAGTTCATCTACCATAGACAACTGTGATAAACTGATGCTGCCTAGGGGATCTGCCTCATTAAGGAGGGAAAGAGAGAACAAGAGCAGATCTGAAATAATAAAATCATTAACAAGAGCACCTTGAAGAGCTTATTAGGTAGAAAACAGACTGACAATACCATTGTTCAACACTTAATTAATTACTTTTTGAAGACCAGATGGAAATAAGAGAGCATCTCAGTTGTCATCCTTTCAAATTCAAAACAAAAAGACAAATATCAAACTGATCCATTAACTGGAGATGTAGCCTAAAACAGATGTTTTAAGAAATAATGAGATCCTACCAGAAATTGAAGATGCTCAAGTCTCAACTTCACCTCTTACTGCAGACTTCCTCACTGCAGGAGGTCAAATTAGGAGCTACAAATTACTTTTACTCCAAATTAAAAATGCTGCAACTCAATTACTTATCCTTACAGTCAGGTGGAAGCTGAACACACAACATAAATTTGTCTTACATGCTTTCCCTTCCGGATCTGCTGTGAAATTCTTGTCACTGCTCCTACTCTCAAAGACTGAACCTCTGCTGTTAATTTTAGGGTAGTGATAATTGCATCAGTATCTATCCAGATGTTACAAACCTGACAATAAAGACAAAGTGTGGTGCTGATACTACCTTGCAAAGCACCTCACTCAGTCTGCCACACAGACATCAGCTCAATTCTCACACTGATCTTCCTCTGCTACAAGAGTGAAGCTTTTAAATAGAAGCCTGTGCTCTGTCCCTAACATGTTTGGGTACACAAGGACCAGCGAGAAGGGGCTTCTTTCATTAGAAAGCCAAACACCTAATGGTCCATAGTACAGGCAATCAGTGCCCTGCTGGCCATTGTGCCTCACTAAGGACAGTGCCAGCATTCTGATACCAGTCAAAATTCAAATATGGAACCTGAGATGGGAAAAAAACTCTCTTGCTGGGCATAATTCATCTTCTGTTCACATTACCACAGGTCTCCATTAGGAAAGACCCAAATCTGTACCTGGGAGAGGGGAGATGTGATTGTTACTACTGGCTTCCCAACAGCTTGGTTTTTAGGAGTGTTTGCAGAGCCAGACTAAGGGAGAGAGGTCACACTTCCACTGTTTCCCAACTCTCCTCAAATGCCAAGGGCCCCACATCCTACACACTGCTCTGTGGTGCAAAACCCATGTTCATGCGGAAACCTAACAGCTTCAATTACGGTCTAGCTGTGACAAATCAGCTTCCAGAGTCAGGATTTTGCCAACTAACATTTCTGCTTCCAAAAAAATTGGTTTGTTTTGTTCTGGTTTAATCGGTTTTTCACTTGGGGTTTTCTGTTTGTTTTTAATGGGAAAGAAAAAAAAAAAAAGACATGTACTTGATGCTGAAGTCTGAAGAGCCTGTAAAACAAATTTAATCCTGTTCAAGAATTGAGAATGTCAAAATTCCATTCATGAGAAATAGGCTGCAATAAAAATGGAGGAGAAAAACCACTCCACCCCTGTAACTTGGATTTTCACTAAAGGCCCTTACTATTCAGCAGTTTCCAAAACATCATGCCAACCAGTCACTCAGACTTAAGGATAACTCCCCCACATTTTTGTGGGGGAAGGTTTCCTTGTCTTCATGTGCCCAATAGATGATCTGTGAACCTTCAGATTTAACACACGAGAAGCAAATTTGTCAAACAGTCATATATGGTCATATCACAGCTGTCCCTTCCCAATGATTAAAGGAAATGAAGAAGTTTTTATTTTTCTCCCAGCTTCTAAAGTTTGTGCAAAATTCACTGCCAATGCCTTCAGGTAGGAGAACCGTAACTTCCACTCTCAGAAGAAATAGTGATCACATCTGCAAAATGGCATTTTCATCTGGCACTGAAGATCTGACATCATGATTTTGAAAGTCTCTTTTATCAAATAGGCATCCATTGTCTCTAATATGTATTAATGAAAAAGTTGGAAAGAAACGTGATAGCAACGTTTTCTCCTGAACAGAGCAGATGATCACTTGGCCAGTAGGCCCCAAATCCTACCTATTCTCCATACCTCCTTCAACCAGAGCTATTTATTGCCTTTGATAGTCCAGGGTGTATTTTCTTAAATTAACATTGCTTTGTCCATGGTACAAACACGTACGACAGAGTAGTAAATTGACCATACATTTTTTTAAAAATGCATGGGATTTTTCTGTTTGATAATACAGCTACCTAAAATTAACCCAAACTACAAAATAACAACATCAGGAAGCAAAGAGCAAGAAGACCTTTTCTTCCTTGTCTTCTACACTGCATTGCAATGCTCTCATCCCAAGCCCAAGTGCAGAAGTTGCAGGTGACCCATGAAACACCAGGGACAGCATGTAATCCATGAACACATCTGAGAAAAGCAGCTTTCTACACCTCTGGTTATACACATCCATGGGAGCTGATGGCCAAGTAAGAAATAAAAGAAAGCTAGGACTACAGCAACTGTAAATATTTAGGAAGCACCTGCTTGAGAATTGCCCACTACAGTTACAGAAAAAGGACGTGCCCCTGGCCAGGTGACTTCTTTTTCCCATTAAGTAAGTTTCTGTTTGTAGAAAATTCACAAGAAAATATAAGTGTAGAAGACACAGCACAACACCACCAGTGCAAAACAAATGTGCATCTCATTTTAATGTGAGCTCTGGTTAAGTGGCTTGTGTTGAAATCCTACCTAGCATTCCAAGTGTAAACCAGCTTAATCATATCTATTGAAAACCACATAATAAATAACATGAAATATGCAGCATGCCATCCTAATTGCAGAGGTTGTCTCACTTACTAGAAGTCATTTATTTATTCAAATGACTTGAGCTACGTGATTCAATCTGAATCATGGGAACTAGTTACTGATTTGTGCAAACAGCCTCTTACTTCTTTGCTAAAGGCATTGTTGAAATAACTGACCCAACTGCTAAAACAAGCTTCTTCCTTGAACCCTCCACCTCCTGCTTTAGTTTTACCTCCTGAGTGAACTTTAGAAAACATCCGTGTTCTACAAAAATATTGTGAACTTAATTAAAAATTTAAAAAAAAAACTAATTCCAATGTCATAAATTAATAATGCAATGGAAAAATCGGTATTTTCAAGATCAAATAATTCCTTAGTAATAGGGAACTGCACATGCAACCATAACTTTACTTTGCAGAATTGAAATATACAGGTCTCAAGAAGAAACATCTACTGCCTCAGATGTGAATCAAACTCAACTTTCAGAATTACACATACGTCTCAGATCTTAATGGGGGAGGGGGAGTGAATACATATCCCCAAAAGAAGCTACAATTTTATTTTATTTTCAGTTGGTTTGTTTTAAGGTTTGGTGTTTTTGTTTTTTTTTAAGTTAGGACTTGCAAATGTGAAAATCGCCATCATAACTATGCTGCAGCATAGAAAGCATAATTTAGGAAACAGTTCAGACTTTACATCTGCTTGCACCCAACCTTGATTTGCAGCTACTGTCTCACACTGCTGTTATTTCAGGAGGTGCTGGGGCTTCCCCAGGGCGGTGGAGCAAGGGGCCAGGCACGCTGAGCCCAGCCACAGGCAGGGAGCGAGCACGCCTCAGCGCCAGGAGCCAAGCCAGATGCATGCCACCACAGGTCACCTCATCCCAGGCTCTGGCCAGCCTCCATCAAGGGACATGTCCCCAGGGAAGGGTGCTCAGAAAGGCCTTCAGGAAAGGGAAGGAATGATGGTCCGCATGAGATATTTTTTCAAAGCTTGCAAATAGGTCCCAAGTAGGATGTTGGTTACCTTCAACTCCAGGCAGTGTTTATCATCGGCTTGGGCATGGGGTGTGTTGGGGGTTAGGTGTTTTGGTTTTTTTATTAGTTCTGGCTTGCCCGTGGAATTTTTACCCATTCGTTGCGGGGGGAAAAACCTAACTGCGGGTACTTGGTGGGTGCTTGACAATAGACAAAGAGTTTGGCCGGGCCCAGGGGGAGAAGGGGGCAGGAAAAAAGGAGGGTGGGGACAGTTTGGCGGCTTCTTCAGCCTCGGAATAGGACACTTTGGGCGAGGAGCTGTTGCGGTGGGGAGAAGGGAATTTCGCCATCACCCAGACAGAGCTGCTGCTTCTTCTCCTTCTCCCCTCTTTGTTGGTGGCCTCGCACCCCCTGTCCTGCCGGGACGTGTGGCAGTGCCAGGCACCGCCGCGGAGCTGCTGATACACCTCAGCCACCGGCCCAGGATCTCAGCTCGTCCCTGCTGATACACCTCAGCCACCGGCCCAGGATCTCAGCTCATCCCTGCTGATACACCTCATCCACCAGCCCAGGATCTCAGCTCGTCCCTGCTGTTTCCAGCCGACTGTTCCTCGGAGCCCTGCAGGAGCACCGGGACTGACTGCCCGAGGGGTTTGTGAAAAACTAAACCTCTCCTCCATCCCATCTCAGCCGAGAAAGCTGTCCCGGGGTCCCTGGTTCTGTGTTCTTGTTATTGCTGTAGTTATTGTTTGTTTGTTTGCCTGGTTATACCAGTAAAGAACTGTTATTCCTATCCCCAGATCTCTGCC
Organism: Pseudopodoces humilis; assembly: GCF_049639895.1. Lineage (NCBI taxonomy): Eukaryota > Metazoa > Chordata > Aves > Passeriformes > Paridae > Pseudopodoces > Pseudopodoces humilis. The sequence goes on from NC_142200.1 coordinate 100,691,482, forward strand.
TGAGAGCCCCTTGACTTCACAATTATAATAATTCGGAGGGAGGGGGTCTACATTCTTTCATCCCAAGGGAGGCTCCTGCTCTCCCTAGCAGACATCTGTCTTCTAGAACCAAGAGACGGTGAGAGGCCAAAATAGTAGCAGGCAACTCCATCAGTGGCCAGATGTGCTGCCTCAGGCAAGCATTCAAAGTGTCTGTGGCTTCGATCCCTTGAATCACGATAGGTAAAACAATACTTTTCCCTATCTAGGAAAAGTGTTGTGTGAGCTCCCAGTGCCCCAGTGCCAAGACTGGCTGATTTCCAGGGCTTTCCTGGTTATCCTCATATTTACTGTAGAATCTGGGGATGGGAAGGCAGGGAGGCATTATGCCACCATGTCCTGATTACCAAACATACAAACCCCGCTCCCACAAAGTGATAATTTTCTTCTTATAAAAGCCAGAGCTCAAATACTACTATCCTGTCATCAAGACAGCTGGTTTATATCCTCTTCTTCTTCCTTCCACCTCTTACCCAGAAAACATCCTGTCTGGCACCGTCCCTGCCGACTCATCCAACCCTACTGATCTCTGCACCCAGGAAGGAGCCATCAGCCTTGGCAGAGAGGTTCTGGCATGACTGCCTTTGCTAGTCCTGAATATTTACAGTTTTCCAGTTTGGGATGAAGGGCGCTGGCAAATCCCCCACTTTTCCAGTGGTGGATACTCCCGGGGAGGCTACCCACCTTTCACACAGCACCTTTGCAAGGTAAAGCAACCAGAGAGAGGTAACCGCTAGACAAGAAGGCTTTTAACCCACACAGAAGCGTTGCTGGCCCTTGGGGCATTGCTACTGCTCGGCAGTGTCACCCTGCCTGCTCAGAGCCCCGGCCCGCCTGCTCCTGCACCTCCAGCAACGAGCCTGCAAGCCTTGGGCTCCTCCTCTGGAGCTCACCGATGTACGCTTTAAGCACCCAGCACGCTGATGCCAGGGAGGTAATGGATACCAAGCTTCCTTTAATTTAAACATACTTATTTACCTCTATTTCATTATTTTTACTATTTCATTATTTCAATTTATGAAAATAGAAAAAAAGTGATCACAAGCATTTTGGGCTTCATTTAACTCAGTGTTCACAGAGATCAGAGCAGAACTATTAATGCGTATACAAATGACAGTTTACCTCACTCCCAAAACCTTATTTTTTTGAGCCAAGCTCCGCAAACATGCCTTGGCCAAAAAAACTAAGTGGGAGGGAGGTATAAGAAAATCAAGTGGTATTCTGGTATTTTCAAAATAAACCTGCAAATTTTCATTTCAAACACCATTTCATTTAGCTTCTTACCCAACTTGAAAAGAAATCGTCTCAAGTCAAATTTGATCTTCCAGATTATATTAAAACAGGGCTTTTTTCTCGATGTTTTGTTGCCTTTTTTTTTTTTTCCCTCTTCACTTCAGTAAAACCACCCCAACATACTTGTTTCAGTATGACTGGAAATTTTTCTTTTTTTCTAGGGTTTTTTTTTCCCTCTTCACCCACTGAAACAAACAAAAGCCACCCATGAGATTCAATGCACTCTGCAAGTAGAACATGCATGTGAACACGTAGTTGTTTACTTTCATGTACGCAGATGTGCTGGGCAGACGAAGGAACGCTGGCAGAAGGAGAATCCCTGCATCTGCCTTGCACGGATCTGTCAACAGGCAAAACACACTTTGCACTGGAGCTTCCAAAGGAAAGCTCACACATCCCTATGGGATATATAAATCCAGCATGTCTCTCTCCTAACTATGCCTTTCTGTTCGTTAAAAAATAACGTTAAAAGGTGTGGTAGCACTTGCACTTGTTAGCTCAATGGCCAACCCACATTTCCCACATCTTTTCTCTCTGGTCATCAGAAAGATTTCCTGTTTAAACACACAATCTCACAGGTAGGTTTCTCATGTTTCTTCCTTTGAGCAACCCTCAGTAACATTAAGCATAGAGAGCACAATACCCACACCTACACATTCCCCCTGTAAGACAGACTACAAAGTCATGTCACAGTTCCTAATAAATAACATCTTGCTTCAGCAGAAATAGACATTTATTTTACTCCAACTTCTCTGTGCAGAGGAGCACATTTTTTTTCCCACATTTCCTTTAAGAATGACTTCTTCTGCACATACTAATGCCAAATGTTCTGTAACTATTTTTGAAATTAAAAAAAAATACACTATTACTCAATACTGTTAGGTCAGCAGAATTCAGCCATAAAAAAGGAAGCATTACAATTCTTTTTGCCATAGTTGGAAGGCAAGAAGTAACATAACCAGAATGGACTGAAACACCACTAAGTCTCATACTGTACCTACTAATAGTGCTCCTAGAAGTTCCTGGAAGAAGGGGCACAGGAGAAGGTCAAATCCATATGTACCTAAAAGGATCAGTATGTACTGTATTAAGCTGAACAAGGACTGTCAAAGTCCACACAAAACATCAAGCAGCGGATTTCCACACTGTGTACCATTAACCCCTGGAAAAACATAATTCATCTGAACACTTTCTACCAACACCTACATAAACCCATAGTGCAGGCTCTCCATGTCCTCATGCATTTCACAAGCTCTCTAAAGCCAAGAGTAGCAGAAGTTCTCAGGAACAGAGGACTTTTGATGTGTCACATCCGACACAGCTCTTAGACCACCCTCATCACCAGAGGTGTGTGGCACTGCAGAAGCCTTGTTTGAAGGGTGCATCCCAGGGCCCCTCATTACTATTCCTGTTCCTCTGCCATAGAGCTCAGCATCACACAGCTCCTGTCCATGGTCCCTATCACAGGTGCTCAGGACCCAGAGAGGCAAGTTCTGCACTTAGAGCAAGATGTGTTGCTCAAGCTGACCTCAAGGCAAGTGCGAGACAGGCAACTACCCCTGTCACTGCAGAAGCTCTGCTCGAGTGTTCATCGCAGGATACACACCTCCTACAACTGCCACAAAGCAAATGCAGGAACCAAAAAGTGAGAACGATCCTTCCACTGAGAAACAAATAACAGCTCTGCTGCATTTCCTAAGAACTTTTTTTTTCTGATAAAGCTAGTCATTTCCCAGCTAAGTTGAATGTGATTCTTATGCCAGATGAGCCCTGACTGACAGAAATTCATTTTCCACTAGTAGATGTCCGAGGAGATCTGTACAGCAGAACAGAGGTTTGAGAAATTATAAAAACAATTAGAAGATGCCTAATGTAATTCACAGAATTCCAAAATGGCAATTATTCTACCTAGCAAGTAATATTTTTGCATAATTTGACCAGTCTAGATTTATAAAGGTTTGTCAGCCAGGTCATCCCAGGAAGCGTTCCTAATATAGAACAGTCAGAAAATGCTTTTTTGAGTACAGCCAGTTCTGGCTCCCAAATAAAAGTTCTACAAGTCAAATTTGTGTTACACAAACCCTTTTGCAATACAGATCCAAGTCTAACATGAGATTTAACACAAGTTCTCATACCTGTAAATGCTGGTGTTTGTAACGTAACATGCTGACACCAATTTTGAGTATCAGTTCTTTCTGGGATAATCCACTCACATACAGAGTGTGACTGTACTCTGATGCACACATACTACTGAAACCTGGACTAGAGCAAGAGTTTGTAGTAACATCAACAGTTTCTATGCAAAACCATTCCATGCAGGTACTGTCATCCTCCCGAAAATGAAGTAAACTTCCCACCGGGCTTGTTTCTGAAGAGCAATTAAGCAAAGGCAGTTTGTGTTCAAGGAAGATAAGGACACTTTCTGAAGGAACTGGTTTGGCTAGTCAGCTATCTTGCTGCTAAAGCTAGCATAACCCAGTGATTTCAGTGATACATGGATACCTAAATGCAAAAGTCAGCCCTGAGGACCATAATGGCATTGTGCGACACTCCCCAAAAGTCTCTCTTTATAAATTAACAAATAAATTACAACGGACTACTCTGATTGTAAAGTCTCCAGGGCATTGATCTTGATTTCCTATTTATCTGCAAATCTCTTAATATACTCTTGATGCAAGAAATAACACATTTGTATTTAGTAGCACTTCAGCATCTAGTTTGCTCACCACACACACACCTTGCTGAGAGGCCAATCTCCCTCGTAAAATTTTGCACAGTCACTATATTTTGCAGATTGCCTGAATTAAGGAGATGACTGCTAGCATTTTACCTTCCCTTCGCTGATCTTAATGATGGTTTTTGGTTTTGTTCTTATGCATTCACACACTGAGGCACTGGAGTAAAAGCAGCTCTACACCCAACACTATTTATTTCTATTATCTCTCCAAGCTGAGCTGTATCAGTATCTAAGTTTCCATTTCTCTAACTGTATTTACCATCAAGACTGCACAGATTTATTTTAATTTACAAATCCAGGAATGTTTGGTCATTTACCAAGGAGAATAGAAAATAATAAATGGTTGCATAGACAAGACCTCACATAATGAATACCTACACAAACATACTAGCTCACATCCACACAGAAAATTCTACTTCTGTCAGTGGTAATATACAGGAATGAGACAACAGTGTACCAACTCAGCCAAACTGTGGATGTGTGGGCAGCCCGCTGCTCTTGGGATGCCCCCATGGCAGGCACAACTCACAGGCTTCTCCTGTCAGATCTCTGCTCCACAGAGCAGCAGCCAGGTTACTCTGGAGTGCAGCTAAAAAGGCACTAGATGCTTGCATGTAGCTGAATCAAGCTCTCCACAATCCACAAAGACTCGTCTACTTGTACACATCTGCCACAAGTAAGCAGGGAATAATATACAGCACAGAAACTACAAGACAACGTAAAGGGCAGCAATACTCAATATAAATACACACAGAACCCACACGTAAACACTGCACAGGATATTAGACAAAGGTTTTTCACTTCACATGGACATGAATACCCTTAAAGAACTTAGTACTTTGTATAAGACTCCAAGTACAGAAAGCCACCACAGTCCACTCCGGCAGCTCCCGAGCAGCCTGGCACGCCTGTCCTGACATGGAGCAGCACACTCCCACCCCACAACAGCTGCAGCTACAGACCTAAACTAGAGATATAAAACCAATATATAGCAACAAAAAGCAATTTGCTGGACCGTAGCACTGTCGCCAAGCACTGGCACACAAAAAGGATATGGGTCAAATGCATCCAGCATAAGTGGCATGCCAGTTATCACAGGTATTTATCTCAGGTACCACCAATTAGGCCTCCCAGGGTACATTAGTGGAAATCTGGATTAGTTCCACTGTGCTTAATGTGGGTCAACATCAGAGCAGGTAGTAGGGGCGGGTATTGATCCCTGAGGTGAGAGTACTTCACTTTTGAGCAATGCTGTTTGGTCCTGGAGTATGTTCAATTAGGCTTTTTTTTTGTATCATAATGAGCACAGTGTTATAACAAAATGAGTTTTTCCTCATCCATCTTCAAGAAAATTAATTCTACAGTTTTGGGAGAAGACACAGTTGTATTTAAATTTCCATTCAAACATTATGTTGATTGGATTTTATAGGCTGATTCTGATGTTCTCCTAACAGTTGCCTAGGTGCCTTTTATTTTTTTCAGGCATCTCCTTTTGATAATAGAACAACTCAGGCTGAAGTTTTAAGAAGTGTCATTTCACATGCAATTTGAACTTGCAGAAGTGTTACATTTATTTATGACAGCAAGTTTTCTTTCAGCATTTCTCTGAATTGTGATGCTAGTTCTTATCATTTTAACAAGGAGGCAGTCCCCAACATACACTGATCCTCTATTACCTGCTGGACCTGTTGCTTGAAATCAGTATCTCACCATTCTCAGATGCTGCTTCATTTTGTGCCTATAAGTAATTTTCTTGCTTGTCTTCAAGTGTGGGGAGAAACTAATAAAGTCAAATCAATTGATAAATGCTTTCTGAAGAAATCCGTCTGCCTTCATCTCTGCCACTGAGCCTCCAGCTCTTACCAGAGGAACAGTTACTTTCTGCCACAACGTCCTGAGGGTAACCTCTACTGGATTTATCATGCAGCTTTTGATTATTTAGTAGTCCTCAAAAAACTAGCAACCTCCTAAGATCATGAGACGCAGAATTAAACATTACAAACAAGGTATTTCTCCTCACTCTTCACATATTATATAGGACATGTGCACCTGAGACTGCATCTCAAAAGACAGGCAGAGCAGATGGGAGGCACTTTACTTCTCATCGGCTTCAAAGGGTGAGGAAAAATAAATAAATAAAAAGAAAACCGGGAAAGAAAAACTGCCCATGTTACATCAACAACAGGTATGAACTTGATTTATGGAACAAGAGAATCTTTCCGCTTTTTAAAGGTTGTGCAACTAGTTCTTTTGGATGGGGTGTTCCTCACTTTCAGGGCGGCTTTACAGTCCACAGTCACGAAAGACTCTCAGCTGCTCTAAGCCATGCAGTCAGCCCTTCTAGAAAGTAATAGTTCTCTTCTCCCGCTTTTTCTTTAAAAAGAATCAAAGGAAAAAGAAGAAAAACCAAACCACCCAAATCTGCATTTTTTCCTCTGGCTGGCAGATTTCCAAGATAAAGAGGACTGCTCGCCGGCTGGAACAGCAGCCGGGGCCTGCTCTCCAAACTCACAAAAGAGAACACCACACACAGAGAAAAAGCGACGGGTCTGACCGGCCAGAAACTTCTTCTCACCCTCTGAGACAGCTTCTCCAATAGAGCAGGAAAGCCCAAGCATCGGCGGCAGCCCCACGCCCGGCCCCACAGCCAGCCCTGCCGTGCTGTTCCCACGCACCGCCGGGACGGGCGGGCAGCGCCGGGGCTGGCAGCGCCGGGACGGGACGGGAAAGGGACGGAACAGAGACGGGACGGCGGCTCCTTCGCGCCGGGTCGGGCAGGGATAAATCGCTCCTCTTTCTGATAACTGGGGCACCGGAACGCACACGAAGTTTCCCTTCTTTTCAGCCACCCCTCCCCAGGCGTACACCTCTTTCTATTATTACTATGACTATTTCTGAACGGGACAAGCGGAGGTGGCCGGGTCAGAGCGGCAGCGGGTTACCGGAGCGCTGCTTAGTCGGGAACCCCGCGGCTTTTCCCCGCCGCCACCGTGCAGGGAAGCGCTGGGCTGAGCCGGGGAGCGCTCTCCGGAGAGCGACTGGGCAAGGTGGGAAGGGGGGAAGAAGAAAAAAAAGAAACACTAAAGGAGAGAAGCACAGCCGATGAGATGTGCCAAGGCTTATTCCCTTTTATTTCCTCCACCCCCACAAAAGAAAATAAGCCAAGAATCAGGAAGTCAGGGCTGCGTGGTCGCTGCTATAGGTTTGGTTTTCTCCCCGTTTCTCCTCTCTCTCTGCTTTTGGGGTGAGTTTTTTTGTTTTGGTTTGGTTTTTTTTCTTAGGGAAATAAGTATTTGGGACTTTCCCTCCTCCTCTCCCCACGGGAGGCCGCGGCACGCAGCCGCCCGCAGCCCCGGCTCCCTGTTCCCCCGGGACGCGGCCGGCAAAGGGCGGCGGGACCCCGGCGCTCCCCTACCTTTCTTTCCCTCCACGGCGAGGCAGAGAGCGAGGCGCCCCAGCAGCAGCACCAGGACAGCGGCGCCGCGGGGCCCGGCGGCAGCGAGGGGGCTGCGGCCGCCCATGCTGCGGGACCGCCGCTCCCTCGGCGGAGGGCCTGGGGGTCGGGCGGGGCGGGCGCAGGGAGGATGCCGCGGAGTCGCTCCTGCTCTGCTCTGCTCTGCTCTTCTCCCGCCGCAGCGATCAGCTCCTCTCCGGCGCTCTGCCCTGCGCGGCTCCGAGCAGCATGCTGGAGGGCGGCCGTCGAGGTCTGCGCGCCCACGTGCGTGCCCCGCTGCGGGCGGGCAGCTGCCTTCCTCCTCCTCCTCCTCCTCCCAGCTCTGCTCCTCCTGCTGCAGGCGGCGGCGGGTGCACAAGGGCTTGCGGAGCGGCTGGAGCCGGCTGTGGGACGGGGTGCGCCCGGCTGCGCTCTCCACTCGGTCGCGGAGCGCAGGGGCTCCCTCTGGGGACGCCAAGGAGGAGGAGGATGGGGAGGGAGCAAGGAGGAGAGGGGAGGAGAAACCGGCAGCGCCTTCCCCGCCCAGGTGGAGAAGGGGCGGGCACCCCACCTGTCCCGGAATATAGGATAAGAGGAGGTGGGAGCGGAGACGAGATAGTTTAGCCGTTCCTCCTTGCTCGGAAGGGTGTGTACGTGTGGATTTTCTACTTCCCGGCAGTTTCTGGCCGGCAGCTGCCAAAGGCATGAGCGTGCATTTGCGCCACTGCTCGCAAAAAAGCGGCGTGGCCTTAACGCAGCTTCTGCCTTCCGTGTCCCCGCCCGGGAGTGGCGGGGGGCAGAGGTTTTACGGCAGTGCGGGTGTTCCGTGGGGATTGCAGCAGAAGCGTTGTCCCGTCCCGTCCCGTTCCTCAGGGAGAGCTGTCCCGTCGCAGCGCCAGAGGGGAGTGCGGGAGAACTGAGGCGTTTTACGGGGAGCAGCATCTCCGGAGCTCCGGCTTCGTTTCTGCCCCCCCGAAATGTGCGGAGCCCACTCGTCCTCTGCGGATAGTCCTGCTCTCGTTCTGGTCATTTTATTCCCAATACTTGTAAGGCCAAGTGTGTGCTTGGAATGAAGCAGCGCACTTTTAACGCGTATTTAGCACACGGATAACAAAATCCACGTCTGCCCGCACCGCTTCTATTCCCCTGCCACCAGCACTGAGAAAGTGCTCCTTGCTCCGCGTAGCAAGTTACTTAATAAACACAAAACAGCACAAGTGTTCTGAGGTGCTACAAGTACATCCAGAGACATTAAGGAAAAAAGAGTACCTGTATGGTGCTCCTTTCCTGCACGAGGAAAAACCAAGCTATTCAGTATTTATTAAAATATTCCTGTGTTTTTTTAACAGGCTGTTTCTCCGGAAAGTGGGAGGAAGCACTGTCTTGTCACTCAGGTGTGTAAATAGGACATAGACGTGCCACTTGTCTGGACCGGGGTTTCTCCGAGTAAATCATGATTCAACACTTCAAACTTGCTGAACGCTGGTGGTAATTTCTTCATAAAGCTTCTTGTGAGGGCTTAGGTTACACAGCCGATAGGATATGAAGACTTAAAACTGATGTGATTAAGTGGGAACTCCAGAACTAAAGACAATGATGGCGTGAGGTCTGGGAAATTCCGTGCTAAATGGCTCACAGGGCACTGGAACACAATAGGTTGCAAAATAGCCACTGAATGTACCTTGACTTTTCTCTGTTATGCATGCTTCTCTGAGAGATGCATCACCCTTGTCCTACCACCCAAATTCCTCTGTAAAATCTTTTTTTTCTGATAGTTTGACTAGCCACTGTCGTAACTAGGCAAAGAAAGCTACCATCCCATTTATACATCCTAGCTCAAAGCCCGATGCCTGACCACATGCCTTTAATAATTTATCAAGATGTGTTGCATTACAAGACAGCTTTCACGTGCTGTAGCTGATATTCTGGTTCGATTATATTTTGTAAACAATGTGAAAGATGTATTTTGAAGTAAACTCAGACATTAATAACATCCGAGGAGTTCTATTCATATGATTGGTTTCATGGCTGTAACTGAGGGCAGAACCTGAGCTTACAATACAATATTAGTACAAATTTTCTTCAAAGAATCTCACACAATGCTACTTCATAAACACTATGTGTATATAGTTCATTTTCATTTATTTAGAAAAATAGGAGGATCTTTAAAGTGACAGAGACCTAGGAAAAAGAGATCAGCTTCTAGGGAGGGAAGATTTGCAAAGCATCCTCATCACACACTGATGACAGCTTGCATTATAGTAAAGGAAATGCAATTAAGGCAAGAAATGAACTTCAAATAAGTTCTGTAGGTAAATAATAAATAAAAATGTGCCCTTATACATGCACTGGGTATCAAGCTACCACTGTAGAAGGCAATAGGATTTTTAAAATCTATTAGAAGAAAGGATTCAAAGTGACAAATGAAAACCAAACATAGGGGAAAAAAAAACAAACCCCAAAACATTTTTGCATATTAATTCAGTGGAGAAATTGGTCCAAATCTTGTCCTAACATGCTGAAGACCAAATACTTGCTTTGCAGAATTTTTGTGATTCTACCTGCTATACTGAGCAGGAACATTTCATACTTACTTCACCAACCTACCTCCCCACCCTCCCCAATCAAGTACTGCCCTTACATAAATGCACATAAATTCAATTGTTCGATCCTAACTAAACACCTCCTTCATTGCTGACAGGGTGAGCAAGGGGAGACTAGGCAAATTCCCCTCTACATTTTTTTCCCACGCTGCAGATTTCCACTACAGGAGACTCTCATCTGCTGCTGGCAGTGCAATACTGCTGAAGGAGCTGCACAGCAAGCTGCCGTAAATTCCACCCTCCCACCTTTGGAGCACAAATGTGTTACTTTTGTAGCATTGTGCTCTGCTTGCCAAGGTCATGAGACATGTAAAGGAACTCTAAGACTGAAGTTTGAGAAGCTTACCACAGGCAGGAATTTCAGGCCTTTTTTACACAACTGAGCAATTTCTGAAATGGTTTGAATTCAAACATGACATATTCCCTAAACAGCTGGTCATATACCCAGTGATTGCCTTTGGTATAACTCCTTTGAAGCAAACATGAATTTTACCAAGGGCATGCAATATTCATGTTGCAAAATTTTATTACTGGCTGCATGTGTGCATGGATCAAAGGTCGTGGAACAAAGGCCAACCTCTAGATCACCAATTTTTAAATTGATAGTTCATAGTGAAAATACTCAATGCAACATCTGTCTTCAGCTTTCTTTTGATTTGCTTGCTTTATAGTATGTGTATATATGTATATAAATATATATCTTGTCTTCTATATATTCAACATAAACATGCTGACCTATGAAGTGAAGATCATGTAGTCTGCTAGTTCTTCCACATGAAGATACTTCTGGATTGCAGAATTTGACTGCAGTTGCTCACCACCACTTGCCTGTCCCCCTGAGCTGGTTACTTTGCCACACATGGAGAGAAGTGACTCTAAGAGGATGAATAACTGATTTCCCTACCAGTGGAAAAAGCAGGATTAATTCTCCTATCTCTTCCACATTCCCTCGAAACAGAATAGAGTTTCAAAATCCTCTCAAGAATAAAAAAAAATCCCTGCTGCTGGATCCTTTCTTTACATAAAAAAACTGTTGCTTTTCATTATCCATCAAGAGTGGGTCAGCATTTGTCCCTCAAAAAAAATTATCAGCAACCATTCTTCAATGACAATGCTGCTCTTCTCTGCGAGTTGCAAAAGGGATTTTAAAGGGCAGGCCTTTTACTGGAAGAGAAGAAATTAATTAGAGATGAATTAGCGGAGTTTTACAATCTGGTTTGCTCAGATTTTGCATGGTGTTTGAGATTGTCGACTGTATTTTGCATTGTAGTTTGTATTCTATGACTCCTCACTCAGGTTTTAAAGCAAGGGCTGAGATAAAAATTCATGGAGCTTTATGGCACTTTGCATGTTGAAAATATTGCACACATTAACTAATTTATCTTTGCAAATCTCCTGTAAAGCAGGTTAGTAGCTATCATTTCCATTTTATAGATGTAAAATAATTTGCCTTGGGCGGAGTGTTAGTAGCAGAGCTAGGGTTATCACTCAAGAGCTTTATTTAAACCTTGGATCGTGCTACTTCTAGAGAGTGTCCTTGAAGAAAATGGATGCATTTTTACACAGATTATCTTTCTCTTTGCTTTACACTGTTTACAGAATCACAGAATATGCTGAGTCGGAAGCAACTCATCAGGATCATTGAGTCCAACTCCTGGCCTTGCACAGGACACCCCAAGAGTCACACCATGTTCCCAAGAATATTGTCCAAACACTTACTGAACTCTGTCAGGCTGGTGTTGTGACCACTTCCCTGGGGAGCCTGTTCCAGTGCCCAACCACCCTTTGGGGGATGAACCTTTTCCCAATACCCAACCTAAACCTTCCCTGACACAACTCCAAGCCAGTCCCTCAGGTCCTGTCACTGGTCACCACAGAGAAGACATCAGTCTCTGCCCCTCCTCTTCTGTTCATGAGGAAGTTGTAACTGCAGTGAGGTCTATCCTCAGTCTTCTCCAGATTTGGTCTGAACAGACCAAGTGACCTCAGCATCTCCTCATATGGCTTCCTATCAAGGTCTTTTACCATTTTGTTGCTCTCCTTTGGGTGCTCTCTAATAGCTTTGTATCTTTCTTATATTGTGACACCCCAAACTGCCCCCAGTGCTCGAGGTGAGGCCAACCCTGTGCAGAGCAGAGCAGGACAATCCCCTCCCTTGCCCAGCTGGCAGTGCTGTGCCTGATGCACCCCAGGACATGGGTGCCCCTCCTGACTGTGCAGGCACTGCTGACTCACATTCAACTTTCTGTCGACCAGGACCCCCAGGTCCCTTTCTGTGGCACTGCCTTCCAGCATCTCATTCTCCAACCTGTCCATACATCCCAAGCTGCCCTATCCGAGGTGCAGAATCCAGAAGTTTGTTTGTTTGTTTGTCTGAATAACAGCACTTAAAAAGGACAACATCAACAAACACAAGTGTTGAAATTAAACCTTAATTATAATAAATTGCACAGCAGTATTTCAACACATGACCAAGGTGTTATCTCAGGAGGGTTCCTACATGTTCTTTCTTTTTTTTTTATATATACATGTTAGATATATCTATCATCTCAGTCACCAAGTTCACTGTGGTACTTTTCAGTGGAAATTCTCTGAAATCAGGAACAGACTTTTAAAATCATTTAACCTCTGTTAGGGATTCACAGCACTAGCTTATACATTAATGAAAGTAGGCAACAAAAAAAATCAGTTTAAAAATAAAACCTGTGTGGCTGTAGTGTTTTTTAGCACCCAAAGATTAATTGCACCCATTGGGTGGGAGAAAGTGTGAGCCATCTATTTTCTGTATTATGGCTTCCCTTTGAAAAGACTCACAATTTTTGTCCAGTATAAAGCAGGGTAAAAAATTGGGTATGTGCATTTTGATTAACATCTAAAGTAATTACAAGAGAAAAAAGGTATGGCAAATTCTTTCAGTATTGAAGATAAACACAGAAATTGATAAGATAAACTGAACAACGTTATCAGGGTTTCATAGGAATAACTACACTGTATTGACAAAAGTATTATTCAGATTTACTCATGGTGTAGTTGTTCTTTCCCCTCTCGCAAATCTCTGCTGAGCTCCTGGGGAATGTGGTGCCTCCGTTGCCATCTAGGAGATAACTTCAAAGGGTAGAATGCACTTCCTGTTTAAAAGCATCTGTCATTTTGTTATAACTTCATGTAGAGATGACAGTGGCTTTTCACAAACTTTAACAAGTACCAAAACAAAGCATTTCTTACCTCAGTAAGTTTTACAGTCCCTGAGGACAAAAGGACTATGATGGAATGAGGTATATTATATCTAAAATCTTTGTCACTAAACAGTACAGATTTCCTACATAAAAACAAGCTCCTGCCTCATTTCTGTACTTTGTTGAGGTGGCTTACACCTTGATACTAGTATGGTACAATATACCATACCTTCATTCAACCAGAAATCATAAAACTCTGTTTCTTTGCAGAAAATACAGTTTGATCAGGATGTCAGTTAATGAGATGTCAGTGGAAGCAGAGCTAACACAGAATCACAGAATGGGTTAGATTGGAAGGGACCACAGTGTGTCACTTGGTCCAGCCTCCCTGCTCAAGTAGGGTCATCCTAGAGCAAATGACACAGTATTTCATCCAGACTGTTCTTGAAAATTTCCAGTAAGGGAGACTCCATAACCTCTGGGCAATTGCGGCCCATCTGCTTGGTCATCTGTACAGTAAAGAAATTCTTCCTCATAATGCAGATGGAGTTTCCTGTGCATCAGTTTATGCCCATTTCCTCTTGTCCTATTGCTTGGCACCACTGAGAAGAGCCTGGGTCCATCCTCTTGACACCCTCCCTTCAGATATGTACATGAGTTCATATGGTCCCCTCTCATGGACATGGTTCATGGACAGCTTTTTGTCCACCAGGATCCCCAGCGCCTTCTCCACAGAGCTCCATTCCAGCAGGTCAGCCTGTGCTGGTGTCTGGTGACACTATCAGAGCACGCTGTATTCAGGATGTGTGAGCAGTAATGTGAGTTGTCTGATTATGAACACTAATACTGCTAATTGCATTACTCTCACTGTCTGTTCTGCACTTTATGCCCTTGCCCACCTAATTCCTGACCCACAGCATAGCCTGTCACAGCCCATGTATGTCCACACTGACAAAGAGATGGGGACAACAAGGCACAAGCCCATGCCATGAACTTTTACTCAGGAAGAATAGAAGTGCCAGGGAGCCAAGCTCAGGTGTGGTGGTTGGTTTGGATTGGTTGTGTTTATCCTGCACCTTCCCTTTCTCTTCCCTTCCCTTCCCTTCCCTTCCCTTCCCTTCCCTTCCCTTCCCTTCCCTTCCCTTCCCTTCCCTTCCCTTCCCTTCCCGCACCTTCCCGCACCTTCCCGCACCTTCCCGCACCTTCCCGCACCTTCCCGCACCTTCCCTTCCCGCACCTTCCCTTCCCGCACCTTCCCTTCCCTTCCCGCACCTTCCCTTCCCTTCCCGCACCTTCCCTTCCCACACCTTCCCTTCCCGCACCTTCCCGCACCTTCCCGCACCTTCCCTTCCCTTCCCGCACCTTCCCTTCCCTTCCCTTCCCTTCCCGCACCTTCCCTTCCCTTCCCGCACCTTCCCTTCCCTTCCCTTCCCTTCCCTTCCCTTCCCTTCCCTTCCCTTCCCTTCCCTTCCCTTCCCTTCCCTTCCCTTCCCTTCCTTCCCTTACCTTCCCTTCCCTTCCCTTCCCTTCCCTTCTCTTCCCTTCCCTTCCCTTCCCTTCCCTTCCCTTCCCTTCCCTTCCCTTCCCTTCCCTTCCCTTCCCGCACCTTCCCGCACCTTCCCGCACCTTCCCGCACCTTCCCGCACCTTCCCGCACCTTCCCTTCCCGCACCTTCCCTTCCCGCACCTTCCCGCACCTTCCCGCACCTTCCCTTTTCCCACACCAAGTTCAATACCACGTGCAAATACTGCAAGTGGTTGCTCAAAATACTGTCTCCTTAGGTGTTTGTAGTGCTGAGAAAACTATGGCACAGAGAGAGTGTGAGGAAAGCTGGTAGCCCTGAGTAAACTCACAAAGAATGAGAGTTGCATCAAGGGTGTGGCTAATGGGGGTTTCTTAAGATTCAGCCATCTCCTGCTGTTTGCATCCAAAGCGGACACAGGCTGGAATATAAGACATTGCAACACTGTGATTCTTCTGGAAAACTACAGCAACCAGTCCTTACATAGGCTAGCAAATATAAAGTCAGCCTTCCCTTATATCCACTCCTTGTTTTGTACTATTTGTCTCTACCTAAACTGACTTGTCTACATTAATTCCTGTATGTTACTCAAATTAAAGCAGAGCTACACAGAGGCTGACTATACAAGTAACTATACAGGGCCATTCTCCAGTATGAAATGAATTGTCACAGAGTAGATTGTATCCATCAAAATGTTAAAGTCTCTCAGCCCACAGACTGATGTGATTGCAACCAGACTACCTATGAGGAGCACTCCTTGCCCACTGCTGCCTCTCAAACTGTATGTAGAAGAGTACTAACCAGTCTAGCCTGGGACTGTTTGTATAAATGAATAATGCAGATGATCTAGCACAATGTGCAGGGAACACTCCCTCCACAATTGACCAACATGAACATGGTCATAGCTATTTCCCAATATTTTGAAGTCAGCAGTCCTGTTCCTTACTCATCTCTGTGCACACTGATTCAATAATTAAAGTATCTGAGTAGGTAAATTTTCCTTTCTAGCCAAATAAAAAAGATGAGTAAGGAACAGTTCTCTTCTCCCAGCCCTGTTAGTAAGTACACTTACGTTTACAGACATTTCCTTGCTTCTTCCTTCTCTGTGATCCCAGAGATATGCCACTGAAATCATTACCTTTCATATTTGCCACAAGAAAACTAAGCAAATAACCAAAAGCCAATAGCAAAACTGTCACTGAAGAGAAGAGGAAAAGCATTTTTCTGTCATGTTCTTTGAGGTTTTGTCTCCCAAGGGTTTTAATGTTGAGTAGATGATCATATTTATTTAAACCAAAACAAGCCATAATGCTTTATAAAAAATTCTATCATGTTTTGTTCAGCACTGCATAACTAAATAATAAAGACATATATGGCAAAGTCTGGTCAATTCAATATGATTAATGTAACCCAAATCCCAGAGATACTGCAACTGCACTGAAAAAAATATCACGGGACATGGACAGGTGACCAGCTGACTTTTTTGCTTTGTCATAACTTTGACTTTCAAAATCTTTCTCAGGTAAAAGTTTTCTGCAGCATACTAGAGACCATCAACAAATGTGACTGAGCAGGAGAGCATGTTCTGGAAATCAGAGATGTGACAAAGTGCTTGACTTTCCAGCAACAGCATCTATCTTTTCTAATGAGGAAGAGCCAATGCAAATGTCCCTGAGGAAGGCCTTAAGGCAGTTTGGCCAACATAGCAAGGTACAATATTGAAGACTGAGATTTGGGTAAGTGACTTGGTGCTGGAGGATTGGATTTGTGAAGTAAAACATCTGCAATATAAGCCCTGTCACTGTCACTCCATGTGTTTCTGGGCATTTTAGTTCAGATTGCCAATACTGTGGACTGAGTGTCTCATGTACTCATTGGGGTATGCTACATATGCCCCTGGACCACATCTTTCAGCTTAGCTCTTTTTGGAAGAAACACAGACTTTGCACCCAAAGCCCATGGCATGAGGAGGATCAGCCTCAGAAGCACACTCCCAATCCATACCAATATGCATTTACAAATGCTTTTCCACAATCTGCAGTTTCTAGAAAAAAAGATAAACAATAGAATACTTTAGGTCCTACAGAAGTAGGAATTTTAATCTTTAGAAGGCAAGACAAGACCTGGAACTTCAGTCTTGGAGGTTTCCAAACTGGGCTGATCCCAAACCCAGAACATAAACAGACCCAGTCTTTCACTGGTTACCAAGAAAACCATTT
Source organism: Pseudopodoces humilis (assembly GCF_049639895.1). Classification (NCBI taxonomy): domain Eukaryota; kingdom Metazoa; phylum Chordata; class Aves; order Passeriformes; family Paridae; genus Pseudopodoces; species Pseudopodoces humilis. Next base: position 100,708,504 of record NC_142200.1, read on the forward strand.
GATATGAAAATGGCAATAGGATGAGAGTGCAAAACACATTCCATTACCCAGTGATACCGCAAGGTAAACAACAGACATAGGGCCTGTAATGAAAAGAACAGGCTAAAAGCAGCCAGACAGCTCTTCAGGGAGCCATTCCAGTGGTACACATCAGCAGGCAGGCAGGGTGGGAACCTGGGCTGGCCACTGCATCCACAGAAATCAGGTGCTGCAACTCAGTTAGGACAAAGTTAGTTCACAAACCAGATAATCAAGAGCTGACATCACATTTTAGGTGCTGTCAAGACAGGGCTAGAAAAAGGGGTTGTGAGGGGCCACCTGAATGCTCTGAGCTTTTTCCTCCTTCCTTTTTATAGCATGGTCCCCAACACACCTCAGGATATCTATTTGATCTCAGCTCTCTGGTATTTACTTCTTGAGCTCCTAACAGCTTTGATGGCAGTGCTCCCTTTCTGTTCAGACAGATGAGCAATTCTTCGGGCATTTCAGTAAACCTTCCAGAGGTAATTAAGATATAGCTGTCTCTGTAGCTTCCTCTTCTCCAAACTCAGAGTCAGTCCTTAAAATCCTCATGTGACTTGACAGCAAGAGGATGTGAACCTCTAATCAGTTCCGTGTGCACACTCTCACCTCCATCAGACCCCCAGCTACCAGTGATATCCTGCACTGCTGGCAAGAGCACAATATCCTGGTGTAATAGAAAGCAGACCACAAAAGAGCCCAGGGATATATGAGGATAAAGAGACCTGCCTCCTGCCAATTTTTTTTCTGAAATGGGTCAGATTGGATAGGTTACTTCACATTCTCCATCATCCCATCTTCATAAGCAGCTCCCCAAATTTACAAGCTCCTTATCATTTGATTTCATGCATTATTTCCTTTCCCAGCCACTTCTGCAGAACTAGAGACCAAATTAATTTAAAAAATGAGACCCAGTGCAAGAGCATTAACTTTTCCAGACCTGCTTCCTTCCTGACCTCACTGCTTATTTGACTGTAAAACAACTGATGCTGCAGTTTTCAAAGAAGCAAGTGTGGACCACAATTTCTATTCCCAGTCTGTGGGAGTGGGAAAGAGACTTTGGCATAAATACATGCAATTTGATACTTTAAATATATTTTAAACCAGGTCCTTTTCCTTTAAGCCTAATTTCCTCTGAAGATAGAAATTTATCACCAATGACTCAAGCTTCCTCAAGGTTTTATCAATTTGAACTTCAATAATGTTCTTCCTTCATGGGTTCATGCTACATTGCCTAGCGCTTGCTTATCCAGGCAGCACATGCTCATGCAAACCAATACTTTGGCTTTTCTGGCTTATTTGCGTGACTGCTTTTTCATTATGTGCCTTACACAATCTATTAATTTGAGATGAGGGTCTTGTGGGAATTAATAAGTCTGCAAATGGATGAGCTATTTAAAACTTTGCCTGTTTTCTATATGGTTGCAGAATATAGAAATACTTCTATATGAAGCAGGCAACAAATGCCTGGACCTCCCAGCAGTGGAACTACTGGAGACTGTTTTTCTACACATTATTTTTCTTTCTCCCTTTGTTGCCTGTCATCTGCAGTACACTCCTGTGCCCTCCAACACCAGCTGGATTAGACACAGCTGGTATGGAGATGTATCCATGGTAATTAGCCACATGGGCTGATGGTGATATAACAGCTGCTGAAGCTGCAGCATCTCCTCTTTACCTACCACCTGATTTCACAAAGCTTGGGCGGTCCCCACTCTTCCATGGTGTTTGGTTAAAATTAGTTAACAGGGATGGGGATCAATAGATGGAATGACTGCATGACTCTTTCTTCCAAGCGAGAAGCTGTGATTGTGTGACTTGAAACAGTTGAAACGTGTCCTTGATGTCCTTTCTAGTGCCTCAGGAATAGCGACAGGCTTCGAGAGTGCAACTCTGTGACCTTATTTGAATTGGAGCACGCTAGAGTGTGTCTGAACAGCCCTCTGCAGACTTTTTTTGGTAAGTTTAAAGAGTCTCTATCAGGACCTCAGTGTGGTCCAAGGTTACCAGAGTTGTTTTGGCTGGTGGCAGAGGCATATGTGCTCCATGATTCTGATGTTTGTCATTCACAGATCTGCTCCTGACCTTTGTTTTTATCTCTGCATCTCACCCTGAAGCTAACATTAAGTGCAACAGAAGCCAGGTCTACTTGAGCAAACCCACACAGAAGTCAGAGGGCTTCCTTGGAGAGTTAGCTGCTGGCTCACAAGGACTTACCTCAGGAAAAGAAAACAAGTAGGTTGTGTCTGTTTTGCAGTTTCTCAAGAACCAAAAGATTGACCAAAAGTGAACAAAAGTATTTTCCGGGTATGGAGAAGGAAGTAAGGGGAAATAAGCACTACATTGAAAATGTCCCAAAAGACAAATGTGAGCCTGTCACTGCATTCCAGGGACACCTATGCAGCTTACTAATGCAAAAAGGAAAAAAATGTTGTCCCAAAGGAAGTAAATTTCTATGTATGGCCTGAAAAATTAGATGCTGAAGTAGGAGCCAGAGCTTCAAAAGCTGTAAATCTGTATAAGACCAACTTTCCCATGTAAAATGGGGATAACAAGTAGCACTAATACCTAGACAATTTTTAAGAATAACAGCTTAATAACTTAATAACCACATGGTGCTTTACATGCAGGGAGGGCTTCAGGAATGCTAAATACTCTTAAAAATTGTGACATTCCACAATGATTTTGGCTTGGTATCTGCAAGGGGGTATTTTCTGTTTCAGGGACCAGCCACACTCTCACTTTTTAAGTGAAGGTTCTTCCCTGAAATAAAAAAGATGTCTGGGTTGATGTGATACAGCACTGGCATTGCTGCTCTATTCACTCTTAATTACTGGTGTGGTGACAAGAGCAGTATAAATCAAGCCAGTCCAGCCAGGAGATCTTACCACAGGCTGGTTAACCTCTACATTAATATGAACATCTGGCACTTCATTTTTTAGAAGGGATTAAAACAAAGGTAAAACCTTGGGGGAGGCCACTTGTTTGTATGTATGGGTCAAGGTAGAGGGAACAGAGGCCATGAGCAGGAAACTCCATGGCTTGAACCATTTGAACCAGTATAAATTCTTCAACCCTCCCTTTTTCCCATGATGTGGAGCCCACACAGACTTACTTGGAGCCCAGTGAGAAACCATGAACTCAGGTGAGGTTTGCTGCGTTGTGGTTGTGTATGTGCCTCTAGGCAGGTCCAAAACACACAAAAAATTCACAGCTCTTGGTAATCAGAGTGGAATGATGTATTTGCTTTCTTTACATTTTAAAAGAAAAATCCAGCCTGAGTATTTTAAATAGAAGCATTTCTCTAGGACAGGCATTTGTTTACTTTAGTGCCTGTAAAATTCATCAGAACAAGGGTATGGGAAATAGAAAGCCTTGTGTTATTCACAGAACAAGTATAACAGGTTCTGCAAGTTCTCTTCCAATGTTTCACCAATTCACTCTACTCAAAGCTGGCAGATTAGACTTCATAGTCAACACAGTACAGAGACTTTCTTCCTTTTACGAATTAAATACTGCAGTGCCTGTATAAATCTGGGCCCCACACATATAACTACCTCCCACCCAAATAGCGATGGCACTGCTAAGAGACACCAGTTTTGCTGGAGTCAGGGCCAGGATATTGAGAAACTTGCTCCACTGACACTCAGCCCAGAAGAGCAGAAGTCACTGGCCATCTCCCGCAGGCCCCATAGCCCACACTCTACAAAAACTTTATTTTACCAAAACTGTGCTTTTCCCCTCAGTGCCCAGTTTGCTGGGAACAACATTGCCATAGGATGTAGTGATGTATGTGAGCAATTTATAAAAGAGCTCAAGTTCATTGAGGGTTGTTAAATACTGGGACACAAACACAATTGTTGACTCAGGAACAGTATGACACCACAGCAGCAATTGGGATTGTTTGGGATAGAGAAAGAGAGGTATCATAGAAACATTGATTTTTGTTTGATACAGTACAGCCTCTCTCCCCTTAATAAACAAGCAGAAATGGAAGTCCTTAGGCACTGCTCTCCAGCTTTTGAGGTATTTACATATAGAGAACACCTCTTCTCCTTCCCCTGGGGAGTGAACAGTCTTTATCCACCACCACTGGAGCTATTTCTGAACAGCAGAGGAGGATTTTCCAGTGTCAACTCAGGAGCTGATCTCTCCCTGAGCTCCTGGAATGGGACACATATTTTGTCCAGCTACTAAAAATACTTGTGGAGTCTTGGATGTATAGGGACTGACAGATCTCTGAGATATCCATAGAGGCAGGTGATCATTTGGGTTGGTTTCCCCTGATTTGACTCTGACACCAGGCTGTTGCCTGTGTGTTTCTGGTTGTTGACCTTACTCCCACATGACACAAACCTACCCAGGATCTGTGTGGGATCACATTGACCCAGAGGCACAGGAGGGGAAGAGACCCAAATACACGTCCCTAATGCTACAAGGAAAGGCTCCAAAGCTTGACCATGTGTTAAGTAACTCTTCCTTTCACTAGGAGCTTCCCTGATCGACAAGGCATTACTCATGGAGGAGGGACCTGCTCACCATGAGTAAAGGCTTTGGAATCCTGCCTCTAGTGTGGAACACTATGGTAGCAAGACTGAATATGTAAATCTCTGCTGTGTACCTTATGTGCATAGCATTAGGAAAACACTGCATAACAAAGAGCAAAATAAGGAAAGCGTGTTCAACACCTCAGTCTACATTCAAGCTGCTGATTTACAGAGCCAAGGTACAAGCTCTTGATCTTATGTTCCAACAAATTGCAGGAACAAGATGCTGACAAGTTATCTAAGGAATGTGTTTCTCCAAGAACTTATCAAATCCATGTGTAGAGGCATTGTAATTTTGGACAACAGTACGAAAAGAGACCAGCCTCTATAGGTACATATATTCTTCCACAGATTCTAGAGAAGTCTCGCAAAAGGTGTGGATACTCAGGACCATGAATATTTGTGGATTAACCTTCCTTAATCTCAAGCAGCAGATTCCTCAGAATAATTTACAGTGACAGAGAAGGAAAGATGACAGCATTTGATCTTTTGCTTGCTGTGGAAAAGCAGAGCATATGGCAATACAGAAAGCACATTTTCTGCTCTGCCTGTCTGCTAGTACCACTGTAAGAAATCAAATTCATCAAATTATAGCCTCGTGTATCATGTATTAAATTGACTTTGCAGGGGAGGCAAAAGGGAAAGAAGGAACAGAGCTTGTTTCAAGCTTGTCTGTCCTCATGACAAAAATAAAAAAAAATTAAAAGAGAGAAAAAACTTCTTTTAATTATTTTTGCTGTAACAGAATAGTGTTCAATGACTACACAGCAACAACACAAGTAAGTGTTGAAATTATGTCATATATCACAAAACTACACATAGGTTCTTTGACTGCTTTAGTTTCATATATGGCTTGCAGTCTACAATCTACAATGAGATGTGAGAATGTGGTTAAGAGTTGGGAAATGAATAAAAAACCCCAAACATGTTATTCTAATGAGCAAATTTTTCAGTCTACACCATATTATCTCACTAACTCCACTTAAAATTAAACAACATCCAGTTTGAATATCTGCTCAGTCCCTGTCCTACACAGAGGTGTCAGCAGGAGGACACAAGCTGATTTTTATGATGTGAATCAAGTCTGGTGGAAGCTATTGCTTCTTAAGTTTCAGCAGTGGGTTGGCCTGATAGATGGTAGAAAATAAAGACTATCCCTGCCCTAGGGGCTTGCAGTCTAAAAAAAGACCAAAGGAAAGTATTTGTCTCTCGCAAAGTGATTTATTCAATTGGTTCTCTGAGTTTATAGTCTACTTTGAAGGTGGGCACATTTGTCATGTAAATTCTAGTTTCTGTGAGAATCACAGAATAGGCCATACTGATGTATGCTGATTCCAGAAATTGTTTGGTTAAAAAATAAAATAAAAAGAAAAATCTCCTGTCTGTTCAGACATTTTGAAGTTGAAATGATTTAATTTATTGGTTAAGAATAAATTTTATTTCTAGACTTCTTTGAATAATATGGCTAAATCAAAGATCTTATGGACAAAATGTGTCACTTCCAGAAGTGATTCTTCCTACATTTTTGTTTTAGGGAAAAATTCTGGGGGAAAAAACTGTTCTGAAGGAAAAATATTCCAAACCTGAAAGCTGCCAAACAGCCTGCTGTTTGGCAAACTCTGCCACAGTAAGCAAGACTAATAATTTCAAGAAAGAGTGATCATTGTGAATAAACCCACAGCAAAGCAAAGGGCTGGACTAAATGTTGGATCAGGTAATCTGCAGGACTCTGATTTAGTGTTTGAGGTCATAATTGGGTCCCTGAGCACCTGCTTTGGTCACTGGAAATGAATGCAGCTGGACTTGGCTGGTCACTCTATCAGACATTTGTTGAAGGATGCACTGAGTGCTCTTGTTGGCAGTTGGTTGCTGTTCAGGCTTAAGTCAGTGTAAATTGTTGCTGAGCTTAAGTCTTGCTGTCAGTAATTCCAGGAGTAGTAAAGGCTTTTAGGTAAAGAAATAGAACTCTCCTTTGCCACAGGGCTTTCTGAACCACAGCAGCATGAATGCCTGTTAGATAATCTACAATTCAGAATGCTTCCTACACAGAAGAGGCAAAAAAAGTAACATGGCTTAATAGAGACTGCAGGCTTTGTGTCAGAAACCTGGTGCTCCAGTGCATGTCTCTGCTCTGCATCCTTCAGCAAAGGGCATAACCTCCAACCCTGCACTTCTCTTTCCTTTAGATAATGAGATCTACCCTCTTTTTAAAAAATGTTTTTAAATATACATGTAAGATAGGTTGGATCATTACAGAGCAAGCACACAAATACACGCACACCCAGACAAGCCATAGTGATATATGAAATGCAGACACTCCCATGCAGAGAAATGTACTGATGACCTTAGGCTAATGACTGGAGTCTGGGTGGTACTGCTGGCATTTGCAGAGCACACACTCAAACAGCTGTGCAGGTCTGCACAGGCAGCCTGAGAGCCCTTTTGCATGAGGCTGGCTAGCATGGATGTTCCCAGGCATGCTGAGCCATTTGGGGTAGCTGGCAGCTGCTGGGATGCTGCTGGGCAGGCAGCTCTGCTGGCTCTTCTCTAGTCTCAGAGGGCACAGCTTATAGTCACATGTAAGGAAAGGGGAGAACAGATCCACTTTCTAGAGAGTTGGGTGTTTTATTTACTTAGTTATCAAAGCTGCTATTTCATTTAAAGCCCACATGTATTTATCAGGAGCCTTGCCAGATTAGATGTGGTGCAACTGGTGGTGAAGTCTCAGAAGTGTCCCTCATTCAATGCTTCAAACAGTGGTGAAGGGCCTAGCCTCTCCTGTGCAGGTTAAAATTGCTGTATTTGGAAGTGTGGAAAGGAAAAGCCTTCAGAGGTGCAAGAAAAGGAAAATCAGTTGTGGAGAATTTCTAGTTCCCCAATTTTAAGTGCAATTTTGAAGCAATCAGAAATAGTTCATTCCAGATGGGCCCACACTTTGTAATTTTCAAACATCCAGAGCTCTCCCTCGGTATATCAGGTTATTAATATTATTTTTCCAGAAAAAAATTTCACAGGTATATCATATTTTCAGTACACAGCACTGCACCTCCCTCTGCTGAGAGGTTAAGCCACACAATAACTCCTTCACTGTCTGTCAGCTTCAAGTCTTACAGCAGCTCATGTGTGGGTCACAACTGAGTCTTGTTTCATGTTTTGTTTGCTAGATCACCTACAAACTTGTGAAGTGAAACTGTTGTTCCTTAAAAGAAAAAGCTCTGGTGATGCTCCTGCTCTCTATGAATGGAGCCTTTCCTCCAAACTTTGTGCAAGGTTCCTGTCCATTCTGGAGCAGGGTTTTTCAAGCTGCCCTTGCCAAGCCCTTAGCACAGGCTGAACAGCACTGGTCAAATTACTGCATCCACAGTGTTCTGGCTAGAATCATAAACTGAAATTTACTTCATCCCAGGAGGAAGAGGCTTACCACACATTGCTCCCCTTAACCCAAGATCTTGCCCAGATACAAGTTCAGTAACATGTGAACAGCACTGTTAGTGAACCAAAAGAGTGGGTGAAACTTTGGACCCATCCTACCTCATAAAAAGGGCTCAAGTTCAGAAGTAATTGAGAAGCTGTTTATGGGAGTTCTGTACAATCAAACCGAAACCAAAAGCACACAAACAATGATCCATACCTGAACTCAAGCACCTCAGCATGCTTTTGGCTGTTCCATAACCAAACAAATGAGTCTGATGTCTCATTGTGTGTATTCAAACAGGAAGCTACTCTGCAAGCTCCCAGGTTGGATTTGACCCTGAGTAAAACTGCCTTATCAGGCAATGCAATCCTAGGTGTACTTATAGGAGACAAAGTGTTTCATATGCAGTCAAATAACTTTATCACACCTGACTTGCTTTATTGCTTTGTCTTTCAACACATTAGATGTTATGGGATCTTCCTAAGTTTCTGCCCCAGCAGCACCTCCTTCCCTGCTGCTACTAACCCTTCAGGCACTGCTTCCAGTTTGGTGACTGGTAGTTCCCAAAAATAGGAGATTCTTTTAACCTGGCTTCTGAGATGAAACAGTCTTGTTGGATACTAGACAGTCCCCTTAGAGGGAGATAAATATTTTGTAGTGAAAGAGATTTCCACTGAATTTCTCATCCTTTTCAAAAGAAAGACAAGATAAAGAAATAGATTTAAATAATGTATTAGATTAATATAGGATTTCTACATATTTCTTTAATGAAACAGATTTATAGGAAATTAGGTTTCTTTAGTTCATCTGTCCTTGGAACTACTCCTTTTCCTACTCTCAAGATAGCAATGAATTTTATAGATTTGTCAGAATTGCTCAACAAATGTTTCTAATAGTTAAGACACATTCCACTTCCAAAAGCTCTTTGAGGCAAAGGCTGCTCTTCATTTTTTGATGCTTGATACTCTGTATTTGGCCAGCATGACTCAGCACAGGAACATGATTTCTATTCCCTTAATGGATGACTCAGTCTGTACATACAAGAACAGTGCTTGAAGAGCACAGAGCACATTGCACACAGAAAAAGGAAAAGAGAATCCTCTAAGAGTCTGCTTTAGACATATTCAACATGCTCTGTAGATATTATTGTCTTTTTCTATAATGGGAATATAAATGGTCATGATTTTAAGGGAAAAAAGTAATCGAATTCACCAACAGTTCTTACATACACCTTAACACAAAATAATTTCATGTTCTTTTGTTTTGTTTTTTTTTTTGGGGGGGGCTGGGTTTTTGGGGTTTTTTAATGCATTTAATGACTAGATTACCATTTGTGTCTGGAGAAATAAAACTCCCCTCAAATATTACTGTGTACAAATGTGATAACCAGTCGAGTTGCTTTATGCACTCTAAGAAGAAATCAGATGGTGACCATGGTACAAAGAGCATAAGGAGACAGTGCACACACACTATCTTGCAAGAACTCAAGTAAAATGGACTTAGCAAATGGGCTTGCCAAAAACAAAGGCAAACATTCCCAAATGACATCAGACCAAGTGCTAAGACCACAAACTTCAAGAGATGGGATGACTGCAGGGACCCTCAGTGTACAGAGGCTTTCCCCACTAAACATCTTGACAGAGGACTTGCTCTTAAAAAAGCTCACATTACTGACTTTACAGAGCACTCAAGAAAGCTTAACCATTCCCCAGCTTCTCACTCCAGAGGCAACAGATGGTTATGGAAGCATAGCTTTAAGTTTGTAGAAATGCTTGACTGACATCTGCCCTATTTTAATATTTTGGTTTTATAGATGCTGAAAAATGAAGAGACACAGAAAAAAAGGATTAAAGCTGGTGTTTTTTTCAGTCCAATGTGACTGTTATTAGGAGCTCTTCATTTTACTCTGTTCACTGCCTAGATATAGCCAGAGACCAGGGGAAAAAGCCATCTGAGGAAGAAAACAAACAAAAGCCAGGCTGCATTGAGTCAGAGCCCATGTCCCACTAACTTACAATGGCCTGCAGCATGCCTTGACCACAGCAGTCAGACACACCAGGTGAAGAGCTCAGTGGCTAGAGACTATGGCTAGCAGGCAGAACACTTGGGCAACTGACCACCAGTCACCCCACATTCCCTCTGTGGGCAAATTAATGTAGCTCATGTTTGCCAAAGTTTATAGGTGCCATGAGGTTCTAGTTGTCTGTACTGAATTGGCCTCTTGCCTTTTGAGAGCTAAATGTACCCATTTGTAGAGGCAGACATTTTTGGGACTTTTGGGAACTTTTAAGGATGCTACTTGAGACTTTTACCTGAAAAGTGAATCAGTAAAGTTCATTACCAGGCTCGAATTTCTAAATAACAAAATAGAAGTTTCAGTCACTTGATTAGAAGGTCATTACATACCAGCACAGACCAATAATGTGTTTCCAAGAACCCAAGGCATATGATTTATGAATAAGGAATGCTTATGACTCTTGCACAGGACTAGCCAATAGCCCTGCCCACCTCATTGAGGAAATTTAGACCTTACCTGGCTTCTTGTTGAAAGGACTGCGGTGAGGCAGGCATGTTTGTTGAGTGTTGGTGGTCTTGCTCTGAGCTGTACAGTTCTGGGACAACAGAGATACTCGCCTATCATGGCTTCTTCAGGAAGTCCAGCTTGAGAAAGGACAGCAGGCAAATGAGGTGCTGAGGTGTTCTGAGGGCTGAACCACAGCCTGTGAGACCCAAGAGAGTTTTCTTCTCCATGTCACGATTTACAGAAGTACCTGTCAGTTGCATGGCTATTCAAAAATATTAATTCAAGTGGTACAAACCACTAAAACTTCCACGTTCAATCCAAAACTACAGTTCAATTGCAGTGAGTGACTCTCAGAGGGTGCAAATTATGTCTTGACTTATGCAGTCTGCAGCATATGAAGACAATCCAGCTTCTAATCAATATTTTTTTTTAGGTTGGCTAAGCCAAATTTTCTTTAGGGACTTTTGATCTCTAGAGAAGTATTTCCTTACCTTTCCTGCAACCTTGAAGCTTTTCAGGGATGTTCAGTAGTCCAGGGTCATGAAGCTCTTCTCTGAGAGCATCTTCTGATAAGGGAATGATTTGTTTTCTATCCTGCTGCCTGGTACCTTTCTATTCCTGTCAGCCTGTCTGACTGACACATGCTGTTGAGGTTGTGTTTTTTCTAATCATTGGACTGGTCACTTACTACATGTTTATAAATAATAGTTTGGACAACAGCTGTTCTAGTCTGAACCTGTGATATTTTATATCTTTCTTAAATCCTCTGCCTTGGTTTAACAGAGAATTCCAGTCTACATATTTTAAGGAAAATGTCATGCTCATTGGTGCTGCATGAAAACTTTAAAAATTGATATTGAAATAACTGGCAAATAAATAAATGAGAAATAAGTAAAAAAACCCATAAAAGGTGGTGATCTGTAGATGCAACACCAGAGGGCAAAGAAGCAAAATCATATTTATGAAGACGACCTGATTACTAAAACCAATCATGCTGTTTCTGAGTGACAGAGTTTTGAATGTTTGTGGCTTGCCAGATACCAGATAGAAATGTATCTGAGCAGACACAGGGAGGAAGAAGAGGAAAAAGGTCCTACCGAGCCTCATCCCTGGGAGCTGGGGATGCTCCCTGTCATCTTCCACACAGAGAGGCTTTTTCATGTCCTGCACAGAGTTAATTAAGTTGTAGGAAAGCTATCAGGAACGTTTTGTAGATGCCTCTACCCTATTTCTTTCTCCAGTTCTCTGTGAAAGCCAGGTTTGGAGCACAGGCCATGCCAAGAAAGGTTCCCTGGGGAATATCACTTGATCATTGCTCAGTTCAAGCAGTCCCAAGGATGGAGTCAGATTCCCATGCATAGTTCAAAAGCAGCTTTTCTGCAAGAAAAATTGCAATTTGTGGCCATTTAGCCCTTGGCAATTTTCTACCACAGTACTGTAAAACTTTTTCTATTGGCAGTTATTTGTACCAAAAGTATTTATTTTCTCTGGTTAGGCATCTTTACACTTGCAGCATTAGGGAATGCCACCAGAGTATACACTGCTTTATAAGCCTGTGGAGTTTATGATATGGCTGGGAGCTGGGAAAAATGCTTTGTCTGTGCCTTGCCAACTCTGTGGTAGCATAAAGCAGAAGCCAGACATCAAAACATTGAGAGAATGCAAAACAGACTTGACAATATTTAGCACTTGCCAGAGGCTTACTCAAATTTGGAGAGGTAAATATATTTATAGCTGCTTTCAGAAGTGTCTACGCTGAACTGAACTGTGCACAAGTACTTAGTGCTTTCAATACTTAAACTTTAAAGGAAAGAAATAGCTCCATAGATATAATTCAGAACTAAACACTGCCATCTTTGCTGTTATGAGTAATTATTTCACTACCTACCAAGTATTGTACATGTCATGATTAATTTAAGGAGCTGATTCCTGTCATCTACAACCTAACCTCAGTAATTTACAGTTACATCAGACAGGATTTCACCTGACACCTAATTCCTACATCACTGAAGCGTATTGAACATGGGGAGAAATTCCCTATGGAGGACAAACTCACCCAAAAATAGGCTTATCGTGAAGCAAAACTTGAGCATTGGGAGCAGCATCACACCCTACTCTACCATCTACACAGCATCTCTGTAGCAGTGGGGAACTCTGTGTTGTGACCATTATGACCATGTAGAGATCAGAAGAGCAGTCACAGCTCCTCTGACCTCTACATGTGGTTCCATGTGGAACAAGAAACAGAGAAAAATGTAGCTTATAATCATCTGCAAGGGGCTCCTTGGGACAAACCAAACAAAAAGCCTGACTGTAGCTTGATGGTTATTTTGAATGGATTTCTTTTCTTTTGAAAGAAAACACTGCAGAACAACTTTTTTGTTGGGACAGTACTCCACTAGGTAGGTTTAAAAATGGACTTACACCATCAGCCTTGAATATGTTGTGATCTATTTCTGCAAGAAGAATAAAAACAATTCTACTTTTTTTAAAGTTTATGAGTTATGCCCACTGCTCAGTACAGCTGTGTGTGTAAACTGTATTACACGCACACTCACACTTCAAAAATATCTTAGTGAACTGTGTATATTTTCGAGGTGTTTTTTTTTGTCATTTTTCATTCTGCTTATAATTTTCTCTCTCTGTGTATGTCCATGTTCAGATGTCATTGAACCACTAGGTGTCCAAACTTTAGTGACTCCCTTGCTATTTGAAGAAAATACCATTTTTCATATAATCCTACTACAGGTCATGCTACTTGAAGTTTGGTTTCCTAAGGCAATGAGGTTATTGTAATTGTGCACTGTGTGTGTATGTTTATGTGTATGCATAATTTCACTCAGTTTCCTCCCAGCAACCTTCGATCCTGCTGGCCTGCCAGTCCAATGTAACAAACACATGGCAGCTTCAGGTATTTTCAGTTCCTCCAGCGTGGAAAATAAGCCAGCAGATGGTGAGAAGAAAACCTCCATCAACTCCCCCACTGAGAAGGCTACAGCATGGTTGCCCTTGATGGGTGCAAAGAGTGAAATGTCCTGAACTCTAGTCCTGGTAAGACAGTGGGATTTTCCATCTAATGAGATAGCAGATAGCACACCACAAGACAGTACCGTAGGAAACCAGACTCCACCACCTCCACAGCTCTCAGATTACTTGGGCACCACCTAGATATGGGTTAAGGGTTAGGTTGCCTCTTGAGACATGGCCACTGCCACGTTCCTCACTCAGGACATCCCTAACTCAACTTTTACATCACTGAAGTGTCTACTGAACATTCAAGAAAAGTTCCCTGTACCTCTGAAGATGCGGAGCCCTTCTGTAGGCAACAGGGCCATCATGGTTCAAAGATTAACCTCTGATGGTACATGCTGTTTTCTTCCATCTTTATTTAAGGGGCTTAGTAATTTGCTGCCTGTGCAATTACAGCAGGTTCTAAGCTACAGCTGTGAATTCAGAGGTACAGGAGAGAGGAGAGCTCCTTGACCCAATCTGCCTTAGCTGAGGATAGCTATTAATAGCTTAGATCTACAAATAGCTCACCTGTGGGGCTCCACTCTTTCTGCAGCCTAGGGAATTGACTACATTATCAAGGCTACAGAGGCCCTGTGTATAAGTCAGTGAAACATCATTTTTCCAATTCTCTAATCAGCTTGCAACAGCACACCTTCTTTGTGCTGTTGGGCTGCTCCCCCTGTGGTCAGAGGCCACGTTGTCTGTTCAGCAGCACAGCTGATCCATCAGCAGGCAGACAAAGCTGGAAAAAGAGCATGCAGGTCCTGCCAACTCATCAAGCAGCATTACTTCCTCATACCCAACTGCCTGCAAATTGCTGTCTTTCTAAAATGATGATTAGGGTGGATCAGCAAAGGTAGCCTTCCATACTGCTCATTTTCCACCTGGGAATGCCTTGTTCCTATAATAGCAGTGCCCTCATAGAGCCAGGAGGAAGTGTTCTGGGCTTTGTAAATCATAAGATATCTCTAATGGGAAAAGACCCATAAGGATCATTCAGCCCAGTTCCCTGCTCCTCATAGGACTAACACTAAAATATATGACAGCATCCTCCAGACACTATTTGAACTCTGTCAGGCTTGGTGCTACAACTGCTTCTTTGGGGACTCTGCTCCAGCACCCAACCATCTTCTCAGTGAAGAAGCTTTTCCTAATGTTCAGTCTGAACTTCCCCTGATTAAGCTTCCTTCCATCTCCTCACAGCCTCTTGCTGGTCACCAGAAGGAGATCAGCATCTCCCTCCCCTTTGTCCCCTTGAGAAAGTCATGGACTGCAGTGAGGTCTCCACTCAGCCTTCTCTAAACTGAACAAGCCCAATGACAGCTGCTCACTTAACCTTGGCAAACCCTCCAACCTTGGTGAGCCATCATCTTCATCAGTGTTTGCTTTGACTTCCAGAGGCTTGTACCTATTGTACATGGGATGAATGGAGACTAAATATTGCTTTATGATAAGCATAACTTGTGTTTTTTCTGAACAAGAAGCATGAAAATTAGATAACCAAACAGCACACAAAATAATGCCTTACCAAAATTTCAAATGAGTATTTCTGCCAAAGCCTCTGACCACATCAGAGATCAGCAAGAGAAAGGTTGCTTCACAAGAGAGGACAAGCCAGAGCCGAAGCATGATCCCAGTACAAGAAATGCCATCAACACCTAGGGTGCCACCCCACAGGGCAGGAATAATATGGTTAAGTAACCATCCCTTACAGAGCAAGCCAAAGGATCAGGTCCAGAGGACACCTCAGAGTCCAATCACAAGAAGCAGGAGACAGAGCTAGAGGTCCAACCAGGTGAACAGTCAGAGACAGCACTGAGTGCAAACATACCCACAATATCTGTCAGACAAAAACCAAAGGCTCAAAACTGTGCCTGCATTGATCTTCTGGCAAAGGGTGTGGGAGAGGCCTAGGTGAGTCTCATCTGGGCTGTTAAGGTCTAATAGTGCCCTAAGGGCACTGAGAAGAGCTTAAAATTTTACCCATAGTCAGGTATCAGGAAAACAACTTCAGCTGTTCACTCAGTCTTCTCTGTGTCTGTCTGTCAAGGCCCCCAGAAGAAGCTTCCACAAAACCTTATCTGATCCAAGACTAACAGGATGTGATGGAGTAATCACAGTGTGCACCTGCACCCAGGAAAAGCCACTACCAACACAACGGGTGGAGCCACAGAGAGTGACACCTGGGAAAGGATGATTCACAGGTGATGGATCACCACCCAGCACTGGGAACCACTTGCAGGACAAAGGCAAATCTGTGGCTGATAAACTAAATGCTTTTTGGTTTCTAGGTCAGCAAAGCAGGTTTATTGCAAAGAGTTCCTGCTAATTGATCAGCTCTTCAGCTTGAAGATGATCCAGCCTGCACACCCAGGTTTTCATGCAGTAGAAAGCAGTGTGGAGATGTGAGGCAAGGGAGAACTGGGGGAAGAATGCATGGATGTTTCAGTGTCAGGACCTGTCCAGAGCTCATGCCCACCCCAGGGAGATAGAAAATATTCCCAGGACCAGCAAAACACACAGAATCAGTTTATTCCATGACAGATAGCACAACCAGGGTGGAGTAACCAGCAAAGAAATAAACCAAATTTGATTGCAGTATTGCCTCCTAAACCACAGGTGCCCAACCACAACATACCCAGTAGTTATGGTTATCCAATCTCCAAAGTCAAAAGGAGGGCAAGAAAATTCTCATGAAAATGAGTTTACATATTGTTCTTTGATACCATATCAACACAGAGTGAGGAATGGCACCTACTGGATACCTCCCACACACTGAAGCATCACCGCAAGATTCTTCTTAGTGTTTGAACATTAAGCTATCACAGGTAAAGAGGTGTTGCTGTGAGGTTAAAAGCCAGAGCAGGAATTAACCTTTTGGCAATGTCATGTTCACTTGGTGATGAAGGGGTTTTCTAACTCAGAACTTTGAATGACAAAACCATACATTTAAATGGATATTTTATTTTATTTATTTTATTTTTAATTTTTTTTTTCCCCAGAATTATCCTCTGTCTTGGAGCTTTGTTGCCACTATAGGTAATGGTACAAAATATTTGTGTGAATGCAAACACTGGAAAGGCAGAGAAAAAATGCTTTCCCCTTTTATCTATTAGGAAATCTCTAAAAAGATGCCATATAGAAAAACTGCAGAAGAAATGTGCCTTATTTTCTTTTTATGGTGTGACACAGTGTCAGGTCATGCTGGCTTGGCTGTAATCTTATCTACAGTATCTCATCCTTTAGGAATCTCTGCTACAACTACCATTGGAGTACCTTTCTGTAAAAAGAGGACTCTTGAGAAAGAAAAGCAGTTGTACAAGATGACCTAATAATTGAATAATCTTTTCCCTTGAGGCAAAGCATGAAAAAACATGAAAGCTACCAAACAGGGTGATCAGAAATAACTGGAAATACATGTCCTGAAGGGTGGTACATGACAGATCTTAAGAATCACTCAAAACTTCACTACCAGTTATTTGCCCCTTCTAAAGCTGGGGGTCTTTGGAGACTGACACTTTTTTCTCCCTTTATTATCTTTCACAAACACACACACACACACACACACACACACACACACATTTACAAACATGTAGTGCCAGGATCTACACAGATATATACTGCTGATGGAAAATAAATGCCAGTACAGGAGCCCTAGAGTTTCTAGAACTTTCCTGTTCTAATGTGAAGGCATGTTACTGAACTGAGAGGCTCTCCCTTCAGGTATCTGCTGCACATAGGTTGCACAAAGATGCGCACATTATATTCTACTTTGTTGAACATGCATTTCCTCAAGTTTTCTCTGCAGAGCTAATTCAGCATAATGACAGTGGACTGTAAAAAACATTACTTAAGACAATATTAATATGCATTTTGTTTAATGGGGCCTTGGTAGCTCACTGCCAAGTAATACGTAAGCAAATCATCATTCATTAGGGAAGCTTGAGTAACATTGTAAGGACCCAATTTGCTTGAAGAGTCTGAAGTTATTGCTGGGCACATGTCCAGTGTTTCCTCAGATTTGCAGACACATACAAGGAGTATTTTTCCCCTGAAGTTACTTTTGTACTCTTCTGCTTTTTAGATGTGTATTTAAATAGAGAAATTCACATGAACATAATACCTGAGAAGTTACTTTCTTTATAAAAAGCAGTCATAGGAGGTAGGTCAAATGTTGGTCCCATTTCCAAATGCATTGACTTCTGTGGGGGATGAGTGACCTGCCAAAGACTAAAATTTGATTTTGTGTTCCCAGAAAGGGTTATGGTTGGGAAATCTGAAACCATGTAACCTTTGTGCATTCATTAAATGTGTAAGTAATAGAACTGCTGGTGTACAAAGTACTTTCAGACTATGCCCATGAGACTGGCTGTCAGCCTTTTCAGAGAACAACCTTTCTTCTTTCCTTTCCTTGAACTTTAATGAAGGAAAAAAAATACAAAATCCCCCAGAACAGGTTGACTAGAATATAGCATAAAGTTAGGGTAAGGGGAGTCAAATTCAGGCTTTTCTGAGGCAGATTAGCAGCAAGTGATCTTGGTAGTTTGGGGTGTCAGATGGCTTGTGCTAGTTATCAGACACATTAGGAAGGGAGTCAGAGCATCCTGCAGCTAAACAATACTGCAGCAGGGAAACTGGCTGGCCTTAATGGGAGCAGATGTCTGTAGTGGGACACCTGTGCCAGGGGACCACTGCACCACACCTGAGTCAAAGAGACTGCAAGGATAGCTCTGGAGAGCAGGACTTCAAGCTGGCTAATAGTGGCTGCTGGAATATCAGGGAGGGAAGGTATATGGAGTTTTAGGGAAAAGAATGTATTTGTGACTCTAGGGAAAAGAGCAAGGGTAGACAAAAGATAAATGTCACCTCAGTTGCCAAATCAGCAGTGAAGCTGACAGCTCTCCAGTTTGGAAGTAAACAACAGACAATGTGCATTTGTAGCCCAGAAAACCAATTTTGTCCTGGTCTGCAGCAACAGATCAACAGAAGCCAACAGATCAAAGGAGGTGATCCTTCCCTTCTGCTCTGGTCTCTTGAGACCCCACCTGGAGTGCTGTGTCCGGGGTCATCAGCACACAAAAGACATGCACCTGTTGGAATGAGTCCAGAGGAGGCCACAAAAATGATCAGAGGTCTGGAGCACCTCTGCTACAAATACAGGCTGGAGTTGGGACTGTTCAGCCTGGAGAACGAAAGGCTCTGTGAAAACCTTATTCTGGCCTTTCAATGCTTAAATGGAGGCCTAGATGAAAGATGAGATCTTTAGTATTAGGGCCTGTTGTGATAATACAAGATGTAATGTCTGTAGACTACAAGACCACATAGATTCAGACTAGATTTAAGGAAAAACAAATTGTGATGAGTTTGGTGAAATACTTGTACAGGTTAACTGAGAGGTTGTAGATATCCCATCCCTGAAAGCATTCAAGAACAAGTTGGACTGGGCTCTGACTGCCTTTCAGGGTGAGAGTTTGGATTTGACAGGTCTTAATAAGTGTACAAAGCTGAATAACTCAAGATTCTTATAAAATAGGTGTTTAAGTAATCTTGAAGTAATTTTAAAATTTGCCTAACTTGTGCCTGAAGAGAATGTAAGATGGAAGCTCTACCCCTGCTTTGGTCCACCATGAGATGCTTTAAAGGAGGTTATTCTTCCATGTGTAAAGAGAAGTCTCTCAAAATAGGCCTTTAACTTGCCTCAAAGGTGCTCTAAAAAAACCTGAGAACACCAGAACCAAGCCTGAATAAGGAGACCCCGCACACAAGCATAGCCACATCCTCATGGAGAGTCAGAAGAAGAACAGACAATGCTGTGTCTCAAAAGTTTTACATCTGGCTGGCAGAAGGTTATCTCCAGTCAGAGGTGCAGACAGTGACATTACCCTGGCTTGTGAAATGTCTAAGACAGAGAGGCTTAGACAAGGCCTGAAGTGAATGCTACAGACATATTTCCTAAGAAACAAGTGTAAGAAGTCCCAGGAGCAAACCTGAGCAGTAGTTGCTTATCATGGCTCTGTTTTGTTCTACTGCAATCAGGTGTTCCCAAGGTTTGGGGTAGGCATGTCCCCCACAATACATACCAATGTATTAGGTTGCTCTAGTTTTGATTCCTTTCACTCTCCACTATCCCATCTGGTCTTTACCCTTAACTATTTTATCACATCCCTATGCCATTTATCAGGGCATGAAACAAATGCCCTGAGATGCATTACATGATCTGGAGCAACACAATGCAGTCCTCACATTAGTTCATTCACTCTGAACACAAAAAATGACAGCTTGCAGTCAGGAGGGCATTGAATGCTCTGCTGACTGAAAGTGTGGATGTCTCTCTACATCTGCACCTGCAGGCTTGCCCTTAAACAGGCAGAGGTACAAGAGCTTCCCTTTGGAAAGGAGACACGCGATGTTGCAGGGAGGTGGTACAATTCTCCACCAGTTCTGACTCTCTCTCCTCTCAGTAGGCAGATGCACTTCCTGTACCTTCAGAGGTTCCTCTCCTATGAAAAGACATCAAAGTTGGCAATTCAGCCCCATGTTTTCTAAAAATAAATTAAAGGAATTATTTCCCTTCTTTCCTACATTCCTCATGCCCTATGTTCAGTGCAACACCTTCAAATGGCAATAAGTCATAGGAGACAATGTCAGTCTTCCTGTTCTAAATGGGGAGAACCATTTCTTTAATGGTGTCCAGAGTGGGACCAAGACCAGCTCTTCCCTAATTTATTTGTCACTGAGCACAGCACTCAGAAAATATATATTGTGATGCCTGGTGCATTCCTGTGAGAAGTGTATCAACTCCCAGTCACGTGGCAATAGCTGTACTCAGAGATTGCAGTGTATGTGTTCTGAATTGCTTTATTATGCACATACTCACACATGTAAATATGTTGCATTGTTTTTGTGATCATAATCAAGATATCTATGCAAAGTAGATGTTAATCTCACTTTCAGGCACTGGGGCAGAACTTCCATTGCAAAAACAGATCAGTCAGGTGTTGCATTGGGTTGCCAGGTTCCCAAAAGACTGTAGCAGTTGTCACCCCACAAACATCCCTTTCCTGTGTTTGCCTCCCCCTTCTGTGCACTGCTGACTGCATGTGTGTTTACATGCACAGAGCATGTCTTTGTAAGCAAACACTAGGAAAGGGAACCGATCCATGACATGGGTACATACATGTAAGTGCAGAGGAAATTTTTTTTTTTAGAAAAACAAGTATCATTAACACCACTTGTTTCCTTTGGACTCTAACCAGTAGAGTATGTTTATAAAGTAGGAAAAGTACTGAAGGAATTTCTTCTTGGTGGCATGGATATTAACACATCTTAGATCTTTCTATTACTTGTGCAAGAAACTCTGATGATGTAATCTCAAATACATGAATTTGAAAAACTGTAAAGAATGTTTTATGGATCTTTCTTTAATTTCTGTAAATTTTAAGTGAAGATAGCTCTTTTACATGTTGAGGTTTTTTTTTCCCTCAGATATACAGGTTTCTGAAATATTTTACTAAAATCTGTACATAATTTCTTGTAGCAGAAAAACAGACTGTTTTAAGTACATCTGCTTGTAAAGCTTTAAGAGATGAAAAGTCAGTAATTTTTAAAAATTATTGGACCTGAGTGAAAAATATTCCCTGGAGACTTTCTTTTTATTTTTTATTTAATGCAACAACATGCAAGCACACTTGAACTTAATTATATGTTTAACCCTTTGCAAAAGAAAAGCCTTTAAACTCTGCCTGTCAAAGCATGAGAATCCCTTACAGTTCATTTTTCCATACATGCATATATACCAACCAGAAGCTTTGGCTCATCCTCCTTACAAGAAATTAGTTATTTGAGCCTTTTGATGAAATGATCTGTGGAAGATCAGTGTTCCAGAAACCCAAAGCTTTAATAGATATTTAATTGTATCTTTTGGGTAAGTGACAAAGTGATGGATGGAGTTATCACAAATTACATTCTCTTCAAATGAAAACACCATCTTTTGGGTACAGTAAGCAGCACCAATTTTGCCAAGTAATAGTTAGGTGATTTTATAGTAAAGACGCTGTTACAAGTAAAGTCCTAAAAAGTACTGAGCTTTCATTTGCCTTTTGGGAGTACAGTGCAGAGACCAAATGCTTGATGAGCTAAGCTTTAAAATATAATAATTTCAGAGATATTGTATTGGATACTTCTGGTGCAAATCAAAGGGAACTGTAAAGAGTTGAATTAATTCTTTTGTCCCAGCATGGTGCCTGTTCTCACATAAACAGCATCCGATGGAGTGGTGTCTGTTACACTAAGGTGGTATCTTTTTAATGGCCAGTTCACAGCCACTGCTTGGCATGTGCAGGAAAGTCCACGACACATGGATTATTTTGTATTAAATTGTAGTTAAAGTCTTGCAGAAGGTCTATGCTACCCAGAGAACTTGCCCTCTGAGGTTGTGGCTCCATGCTCGCTATCACCACAGTTCTGTTAAGCTCTTGAGGCAAGACTGCCCAATGCTGTATTTCAGGAAAGCTCATTCTGCCTTAAAAAGATGCAAATTAGTTAATCAGCATTGTAAGTTGGACAGCTACTTATAAACTTCTTTGCATACTCTTTGACCGTCTTGCACTGTCCATATGAGACAGATCTATGATGAAAAAATAAGATCTGATCAGAGACATCCCTGTTGAGTGAACTAAAGCTGGAGTGCCAGAAGAAGTCTGGGGTAGGAGGAAGGCTGCAAGTGCTGTGTCCTCAGCTGCTATCATGTCACTGAGCCCGAGAAGAAAGCCAAGTTCTCTTACAGCTCTTTGTATAGGCACACTATAGCTGCCAGCTTTAAATCCCAAGGGTTCATTTTAACTGGCTCTCCCTTATTATAGGCTCTGCAAAATAAGAGTCTGTAATGGAATCCCTGAAAGCAACTCCAAAGGGAGAAAAACTCCAGTGTATTTTTGCTTTATTCACAGACATAGGCAGAGACCAAGCAGTCCATACGGTCTAACTTTGACACCTCTCATCCATCAAACCAGTTAGTCCCTCTAGTACTTCATATACAAATCAGAATAACCACAGCACAGGCAGACATGAACCTTCCTGCCCAGGAATGTTTGTGCTGCAGAGGAATAAATCCTGGCAGTAGGCAAGAAAAGTTAGTACTCAAACAGAAGTTGGAGATGTGGGGCTGCACTTGTCATTTTAAGAGTTTGGTATTCTCAGGAAAATCTGGGAAGAAACAGTGGTCAAACACTTTTCAGATGCACAACTCTACTGCCAGCCCTGGTTTGCACCACTGTAACCAAGAACAGTCTTATACATGCTGAGGAGTGGAACAGAAGGCTTCTCTCGTCCTCACTGCAAGTTAAAGAGGACCAGCAGAAAGGTCTTTCTGTTTCGAAATGAGATGGGCTTTCTGTGTTACTTGTCATCACACGTAGGACTAAATAACAGAATTACTACTAATTTTTGCAATTATGATACTATCATTTTATCTGAAACTTCTTAGAGCCCTCAAACTCTCAACTTACTTTCTGGTGTAGAAGAGTTACAGTCAATCCACATATTTTGATGTAGTTCATCAAGATAGAAACTTCTTTTCTTTTCTTGTGTTCCCAACCTAAGACTGTAATCAAACACAGGTAGGAATAAGTTCTAATTAATTGGTTTGAAGTGCCTTCATTTAGTAGTTTCCATGGTATTTCCAAATAATGGGGTACCTGAGTTTTTCTAGGAACTGAGAAATTAGAATGAAGTCAGAGCTAAAACTGTACAACAAAATGCTACCTAGGCTTTTTTTTTTTTTGGCTAGATAACCTCCAGAGATCTGTTCCAATTTAAATCATCCTGTGCCAATGACTTGTTCTATGAGGTTCATTTTGTGCTTCTGCTTCCATGCACATTCAAAACACAGATGAAGAATCTGTATTTTAGCTTTACTCGTGTCCTTTAGTTCCTTACCCCAAAACCTTGTCAAAACTAGCAAGACTCTTGATGGAGTGAAATCCTACTCAAGGCGAGTAAGAGTGCCATAGGATTCGAGATCTGCTGTTAAAATGCAGTAATTCATATTAGTGCCCTGCTCTACCACAAACACTCTGTGTTTGGAGGTTGGCAAGATGAGAGCAGGTGTCTTACCTTTCAGTTACTCTGTGACTAAACATGTTCTTTCCCCAAAGAATCCAGTCCAGTTTGCCATGAGCTTGTTATGGCTATGAGCTATGACATCAGCAGAGAGATATCTTTTTGCTTTGACCTAAAATATGTGGAAACTGATGGAAAAATGTACTCACTTTCAAAGGTATTCTGGTTTTTACTCCTATGTAATATAAATATTATATATATATATATATATAATATATGTAATGTAATACAGTATTATATTCTGTTCTATTCAAGTTTCACACTTGTGGCATACAATCATTAGGACATGCACTGCTTTTTTGGCTGTACAAGAAGAACACAATACTTTGGCATGCATTTAATAAAACAGGAGGGTTGGGGTAGATATGAAGAGAAGGACACAAAGAAATACTACATGGAAAAAGCAATCAAACATGCAGAATTTCTCCAGAGGTGACATTGGAACTTCTTTTTGCTTATAAAGATAAATGATGGTACTATTTTTGCCCTTGAGCTTCTGATTAATTCCCTTCAAAATACCACTTACTTCAGAAGGGAGACGTGCTTCTTAGGAAAAAGTCAGGACCAGCATGAACAGGAAATTAGGTGAGAATGAGCAGGACAAGTTGTTCAGACTTGCAGAGCAAAAAAACCCCTAACAAACCCCAAATCAGACACCCAATTAAATATGTGAGAACTGGCTCAGGTTTTTAATGGGTTCTTTGGATTAACATACCCCCAGGAAAGAAAAGGACACCGTTTGTGTTTACAGTCCAAGTGCTCAACCTTCCTTGCAGAAGGCTCTGTGCTGCTTTCACAGAAAGGATATCTCCAAAGCTGCTGCAGAAGTGGCAAAGAGCTCAGGCAAAGAGAATGCTGAAGGAGATCTACCGAGATGAAAGGGCCTGGAAAAGGGGAATGAGAGTTTGTGAAGCACGCACATGGTATGTGAAGCCTGTCCAGCTGTTTGTTACAGCCACTTCCCCCAAGTTTCCTCTGCCCAGCAGCAGAACACCCCAGGTCAGCTTCTGAGTCAATCAGCACCAAAGCAATACAAAAGAGCAAGAGGGAAATCGCCCATTTCAGCAACCACTTTAAAAAGGGATGGGCCTTTAACCCTTCTTCTTCAGAGGCATCGCTCCCTTTTGTGTAGTTTTCCTGTGACTATACATACTCATCAAAAACGTATTGCTCATCACAGTCAAAATTTTCCTGTTGTGCCAAAACCCCAATCTGTGCCACCTGAGAAGGCCCCCAACAGGCAGAAGTTGTCCAGCACTTGGCCATTCATTGAAAAAATCAACAGATAAATGAACAGCTGGACCTGCCCTTGGATCAGATTTAGCCCAGGACTTCCCTTGTCTCTCTGGGGTAGATAAGATTTGCCAGGTGTTGATGAGCATTAATTAGTCATGCTCTTGTTCTACAGGCTCTAGAAAGCAGGTGAAATTGCAGGTGATACTTCTCTATCTGCTCTCTTCAATTGAAGAGCAGCAAGGGACTCTACTCAAAAGTTAAGGCTGTCTGAGGGAATGTGATTGTAATTCATTATCAAATCTATAATTCTTCAGGGGTTAGCCATGAATATCTCAACATACAATATCAAAAACTGAAGCACTATTACTATGAATCTTCTAATTCTGCAGGGAGAATATTTTATCCCCAGTGACTATAAGGTGTGGTATTTTTACTTCACAGCTTCATGTACCGGAATCCTACACATTCAGATCCTCCACATCCTGCAAAATTCAGAGATACTAAAGAAATTGTATGTAAAACTCTCCCAGAATACATGATGTCTCTACCATTTCTTCACAGCTCCCAGATGTGTTGCTGGGAGTCCAGCTCTACAACACCAGAACCTCTCCAACTACCAGCTACAAGTGGCAGTACATCACTTATTCCCAGAAGTCCTTTTCTACACTTGTGCCCTTTCCATGGCTGAGCACATCCTTTTCTCCCAGCTCTTCTTCAGTAAGAGTTAAGGTTTTTAACTCCTGATCAGATCTTCAGAGTTTCTTAACAGCATAATTTCATCAGAGTGTTTTTTCCTGCCACAGAATAGTTCATCCACCTATTCCACTTGGATTTCTTTTTTCCTGAACTGTTGTACCTTTCCTGAGATCAGAACCTAGACAGAAATAATCACTAAGCTGTGTTAGCACAAAAGATGACTTTTCTCAGATACAAACTGGCTTTGGGAAGGAAACTTCTCTGTGTGCATGCTTACAATGCTTTCTGACAGTACCTACAGAGTCACAGATTGTGACTTTCTTTTCTATCTGCAATCAGCAGAAGCAAACCCCTTAGGCAGTGATGGTATTTTGCCTGCATTAAGGACAAGAATGTGATTAAATATATTCATGGGTCACTGCCAATTGAATTTTATTTTCCAGAAAATCAGCTAATGATCTTGGATGTCCCATCTGAGACATCTGTCTTCCAGAGGAGAATGTCAGGAATTTCTGAAGAATCAAAACCCCATGCCCAGCATATATTTGAACTGGGCACCCAAAACAAATGGACTCTTGTAAGGAGACTCCTGTTTCCTGAACACTCCCAAATAACTCTGAGTACTCTGATGAGGAAGTGAGGTGTCCACCAGAAAACTGCAAACTATTCAGAAATGCCAACCACCCGAAAGGAACATTAAGAAAAGCCTATTTGGTATCCAATCATAAATTTAAAAAGAAAAAAAAATATTAAACCCCAAACAAGCAGAAAAGCTCCACCAAAATAAAATAAAACACGTTATTAGCTCTTAAAATGGTAAAAAATTATGATTCACATTATTCAGCAGCATGCCCCTGGCAGAACTGGGGTTAATAGTGACCCAGCCAGAGGTACAACACCAGCTCCCAGCAGTCAGCCACTTAGTATCTGCTGCCAAATATCTCCTCTGGGATCACTATGCCTATACATATGCTATTCTGCCTAGAATGCCCCCAGGAAAGGACTGGGATAGTGCACTGGGGAGGGGAGGAAGAGGAGGCATTGCACTGTCTCTGGGACCAGGGCACAATACCTGGGCTCCACCAACTGGTTATGGGCTCTGTGAAGTTTCACATTTTATTTTGGCTCTCACTGACTCAGGCTGCACACTCACAGTTCGGCACTGGGTGAAAGCAGGCTCTGGACTGCGTGAAAGCTAAAACCAGAGCAGGGGAATTCTTGCCCTTGGCATGAACAGCTACCACAGCAGCTGGCTGAAAATGTTATAATACATGGGAATCTGGCAGGTGGCTCAGGACTGCATAGCTTTTGTGGAAACATTCTGTATTGCTCCAGAAAGCAGGAGTCAAGAGAAAATGCAATTTGCATGTACTGCAGTGTGACAAATAAAATATCTAAATAATGCAAAAGATACCATCCATGTTTAATATTAAATATAAAGCCCACAGATTACTATGAAATCTTCCTGTGTCCTGAGAGCAAAGCATGCTAACTCTCAGGGAAAGGGATACCACATGCATACCACAAGTTCTCTGGATGGCATAGCATTCAACAGGCCATCATGCTGCTGCAAATGCTAGAGGAGACACATGGGGATCTGTAGGCTCTGGAGCCCTCTTAGCAAGTGCTGTTTGCTGTGCAGGAATCAAGGAAGGAACTTCTGCACAGGCAGGGTTACCCCATGCCTTTGCAATGTGTACAACAGTGTTTGAAGCCTCACCTGACTTCTCAGGTACATCTACTTCTCCAGAACCCTTTTGGCACTTGCAGATGTTCATCTAGTTGTAGATAATATAAGGAGCAGGATCAAAATTCACTGAGCTGAAGACAAGGCTGATGTACATCAAGGAAAGGATTCACTGGAATTTTTTCCCATCCTGCTACATATTTCCAGAGAACTGCAAAAGCTTTTGAAAAAGAAGAGGAAAAATAATGATGAAAGGTTTTCAATATCTATACAAGTCATTAAGTTCTGAAGAATTCTCTCCAGAACAAGTTCTGAGATATTTTGGGATATTTTGCTGGCTGTGAGGATGTGATGCTCATAATTTGATACAGCAATACTCATGAAATCAGTGTGATGTCATAATGTTTTGTGCTGATATAAGCCCCAAGAAAAGCCAACATTTTACAGAACATCCTTTTGAACAGAACTTGAAAAATACATTAATTTCATAGTGTGAGTTTGTCTGGGATCAGAAAAAATTAGAAAGAACAACAAATTTAAACTATGTCCTGGAGGATTGTATTCACCAAAGAGATGCATCCTTAAGCTTTTAATACCTTTTTTTAAAAAAATTAAGTCATCTTGTTAGATTAAAATTAATACCAAACCAAATTCAGTAGTAGTTCTGTGACCAAACAGTGTACATTTCCTATATACCAGCATATTTGCACTTTTATACATGCATTTCTGTAGCTGGTCAGTAACCTCAGGGTTAGCTTTTCCACTGCCTAGATGATGCCTGCAAGGCTCGAGTCCCTGACTACAGTAAGTGCTTCTGTATATACATTTATTGGCATGTGGGGATTAATGCTAAACACCTTTAGCGACACTTACAGCTCTCTTTTATTATCCCTTTTCTTGTTACTGGAAAATGTGAAGCAGGAGTAGAAGGAAGACCAGATCCCCACCCTAAAAGGGGTGGAAGGAAGGCCAGTTCCCAGCGTACAGGTACATGCTCGTCCACCTTGGCCGTGATACCTGCAAGGTGGAGCACACTCAGTCCTGCCACAAACTCTGTCTTTAAATAGTATTTGGATGTCTCGCTCTTCTGAGTGGGAGACTATCACAAATGCCTAAAGGGCTCTCACACATCATTTAACACTTCACACACGTATGTGAAAAATTGTACATTATGTTCTGGTTTCATGTACAGGCTCTGTGGTTCTTTTCATTTTCCCCTCCTTTTCATTTCTCTATAAACATTCTTGTAAAACCAATGCCTTTAATATCACCATGTGTTTAGCCATGAAAATTGCCAACTTTTGTTGGAAATGCTGCTCATGATTTAATGGTTTGCCAATTATTTCCTTTAATGTTTTAATCCTATGTGGTTCCATAAAATAGTTCTATGCAAGTTTGATTTTTTCAGACATTTGATCAGTCCAGCTTGCCTGCTAAAAATGATGCTTGACTCATATCCTGGCAACAGTGTTTATTTGACGTGCACTGGTGAAGCACTCTAGAAAACTGTACTCAGGCTATTCCAAATTTAGCCTCCTACATCTGTGTGTGTTTTGGTGTTTGGGTGCGTCTGAGTTATCAGCTGTGTCTAGTGGGTGTCACAAGCTGATCACTGCACCTTTGTTGTTTAATTAGAAGTTCAGTGTTCAAGAAACCTTGAGAGAGAAAATATCTGTGTTCCTTGTGGCTTTTTTTAGATCTGTTTATCTTGGGTAGCTTTGTGCTACAAGAAAATCCAAGTCGCTTTAGACTGTGTCTATCTTCAGCCAAACTCCAATTACTTTTGTATTTCCATCCAAATAAAACTACTTGCCGTAAGTCCAAACCTATGAAGAATGTGCAGCTGTGAAGTTACATCCATTCCTAGACTCAGAAATGTTAAATAATAGGGCCAAAGTTTTTTCAGAGGGAGGCACACCTGAAGACTAGATGAGGGGAGAGGTTGGCTGCATGCTGGGTTTCACGTGGGCATGCAGGATGGTAAAGACAGGGATGTCTCATTAAAAGTAGCTGTGCTAAGTTGGCTGAATTGGTCTTTCTGGGCATGATGGGTGTCAAACAGTGTAAGCACCTTGCCAAGGAGTGTCCCAGGATCACAACAGCTGTGGTGGGAATGGAGGCATCAGGCCAAGGTTCCAGCCAAGCCACAGGCCAGGACTGCATGCTGCTTACTGGAAGCTTCCTGCAGTTTCAGTTCAGTGACATGTTTCTCACTCCTACTCCAAGATGTGGAAAGATCTGGGGGCTGGCTGGTTTGTTCTTCAAAAATCTTCTTATTCCTGTTTACAAGAAGTGAGCAAACACGTAACTGCTCATATAACCAGACACTAATTCACTTCACTGGCACCTCCTCAGCAACTGCACCACTCAGCCTTCAGAGCCTGTGGTGCTGCATGCCAGTGCTAATTGAGTTTGCTCATCAGTGGAGGCAGCAAGTGCACAGGTGCTGGCAGTGGGAGAGGGCAGGTGCCTTCACCACCAGCCTTTAACCTTTGCAACTGCCTCAGACACCTCAGAGGGCTCCTGTGTGCTGCATGAGCTGCAGTCACGTCATGGGTATGGGGTACAGACATCTGAAGAAGGCTGAGGGCATCTCCTTTCCTACCACATCTGGTAAATTAGGCTGCATTTTCACTGAGCAGAGGCACCCCTGTCCGTGCAATGAGGACAAGGCAGCACCCTGTCCCAAGGAGCCTGGTGGGATAATACTGCTCCTTTAGGAGACCTGACTGTTCCTGTTTGTAATGTATGCAAAGCTGTGGAGGATGATGGGACTGCTAAAATTCCCTTCTGCTGATTCATTCCTACCTGAGACTATTTACCTTCAGGGCTCAACATCAGTCTGGTTCTGGAATGCATCAGATTGTGCCAGAAAAGAAATGATGGGAAAATGGCAGGGTAACTGTAAAAGTGTCCAGTTCTTTTCCCCTGGATCAGGATTAACTAGCAGAGAGATGGCTTTCGTGTTCGGACTTAGGATGTTTATTCTTCTTATCTATATTACATTTTTACACACAGTAAGCACTTCTACACACTAACCTAACAAGCTACATATGGCAACCTAGGGCTCTGTCCACAAGGCCTTTTAAGCATAAACTATCCAATTATAAAATGCCAACTAATTTATTTTTACTTTTAACCCAATAACCAAACACCTGTGTTCCACACTGCGTACTTTTCTGTCTAATAGCCCAATACCATCCAAAACCATGAAGGAGAAAGAAGAAAGGCAAAGACAAACCAACACCCTAGAACCTCCATCTTGTCCCTCATTCACTACTATATCTCAAACTCTAAATTTTTCACCCAGTGACTTAACATTATTCTATCTAACTCTCACATTCACATTCCCAGTTTCTCTGCTAAATTTTAGACACCTTCTCCATGGTCTTAAATTAAACCCAGTCTTTTCTTGAGTGTCACACAGAAAAAGGGACATTTTCTGTGCCTGGGGCTCCAACAGGTAACAGCAGGAGATTTTAAACCAAGCTACGTGCTTCCAGTCCTGCCTCTGTGCATGCTCTCCATTTCACATCACAGAAGCAGGGTGACACACAAAAACCTTAATGCATTCAGAATATTTTTTTTCAGGATGAAAGTGTATTTCCAGCCAGCACAGCGAGCTTGGGTTAGCCTGCCAAGAGTTGTTGCATTTTTCTTTAATTACAGCAGCAGCCAATAGGTTTAAATCTGAGAACCAATGAGCAGAATCCCTCTCTCCTCCCTCTTCACTGATTGTTTGAATCTTTAAGAAACAGCTTCACAGTGTTTTTGGGACAGTGGGAGAGCCTTTAAGCACATGCTTATCTCCAGCTAATGCATTGCACTCAGAAGGGGTGGTACATGTTTGCCAAGTTTAGTGTGTGCTGAAGTGCTTTCTGGGGTGGAGGCTGGAATACACTTGGTTCACAACTCTGAAAACATGTGATTGCAGTGAATTTGTCTTGCATCAGAGAGGATTTTTTTTGGAAGGTCTCCTGTTTAAACAAAAATCCATTGGTGTTTCCGAGGCTTCTAGAACAAAGTCACTATAAAAAAATGCAAGTATTTCAATGTTGCACAGATGTAACATTATGTGTTGTATATAGTTTGCAAAGTGTGGGAGACTTCTGGCTGAAAAGTGCTCTGCACATACATAATATCACCATCATCATTATAAATGCATTGAAGGCAGAGAAGCCTAAGCTGATCTATTATGGGCACCTGTCCCTGTATAATTTTCTAACACTGTCTGCCTGGCTGAACTGATGAGATCTCCACTAAATTGGGGTAGCCTGCCATTTTATTCCGATTGAAATGGATTTTCTTGCCTTGAATTCCTGGCAGAGAGAAAACAATCAAAAAATAATGGCTCACAGATAATAAGGTTGCGTGTTGAGCTAGGCATAATGGATACACAGCTGTCAACACTTTTCCTGCACACTTTTACATCGTTTCATTATGAGAGGGGCAAGCCCAGGATGAGAGGCAAAACAGGGCCAGGGTGTTTGCCATTTGCCCCCCACCTCCAAAAACACACTTGGGATCCTCCTAATAAAGCTGGTTCTCATAATTTACAACAGCCAGAGAGACGGGCTCCCTGCAGCAGGGTAGGCAAATAGTTTGCCTTCCTTCAGATAAGAAAAACTGATTATGTTCCACTGAAATGATATCTAATAAGGGCTTTTGTATATTTTGGCCCTCAGCATGGCACCACTTCTCCTGCTCTCATCTCTGGAGAGCTCTTAAAGTCCAAGTGACGCATTTTGTAGAGATTTCAAGAAAAATACAGGCATTCTGGACAGCTTTCCTTTTTCAAGGCTACACGGGAAGCTGTAACTCAATACATAACGGCTTGCCTTGGTTGTCAACAGAGTCACACTGGCCCAGGACAAAACTCTGCTTAAGCCCTATCACTCCATCATACTACGGAGGCCAAGGTACACCAACTTCACAGCAAGGAGCAGACAGGAGAGGGATGCTGTCACACCAGTCTGATTCCCCAGACGGATGAAATAGTGACACTTTCCAGTGGGATGTGCCTGCAGTGTCTTGGTTCTCTGGTTTCAGGGCAAACTACTTCAGCTGCTCTGCCATCTTGTCAATGTCACGTCCTTTTTACTTACCTGATTCAGCCTGATAAATTTATTTTTGGAGTATGAAAATATACCTGAAAGATATGATTGACTTGTTCCTTCCTTGCTGTGTCTGAGTATGTACTGCAAAACTGGAAGCAGTGGAGTTAGCAGCAGCTGCCTGCAGCTCATCTGTTGGCAAGGCTGGAGCTGAACTCACATTCTCAAAGTGCCAGAAAGATAGACTTTCAGAAAGGAAATGTCGGGTGAAAGAGCAGGAAAGCAAATTTGCTTCCAAACAATAAACATGCAGATAGGAAATAATTGAGGCACTGGAACAAGGAGGAGGGAAAACAAAACAAACCGTAACAATGGATCCTCAGATGAACTGGTTTTCCTTGTAGTAGGGAAGAAGAAGGGGGAAAAGGAAGAAACCAAAACCACCCAGCTTTAGGTAGCTCAGAACTGACCAGAATGTGATTTTTCACATTGTGATAAATCCTGAGGAGCTCCTATGTTCAGTGTCATGGTGATAAGCTGGCATCCTGGTGGCTCTGGCAAAACAGATAAAGTCTTTCAGGACCTGTCTGCCTGCTGGCTGACCTGCTGATGAGCCAGGAAACTACTTGCTGTGTCTGGTTTCCTTTAAAACACCAAAAAATTGATCTGTTTCAACAGAGCATGTCAGTTCTACCAACTCACTGTCTTTCCAGCAGACTCCTGTCTGATGGGGAGATTTCCAAATGGCTCCATGATGCCAGACATTTACAGCTATAAATATTTTTATTATGGGATACCACAGTATCATTCTGTAGAAAGACATAAAGACAAGGAACAGAATAAAAAACAATTTCCTTTACTACTAGACCACATTTAAACCGTGTGCAAACGATATCTCCAGGCTCCGAAGCAGATGGCCTGTGGGTCACTTGGGGTCCAAGGAAAGAGAGAAAAAGGATTCTGCAAAGAATTCTGGAAACGGAAACACACACACAAAATCTAGAGCCAAGCAGGGTAAAGGGACTTTTTTCATAACTTCATGTGATAGTGTACAGATGTAAAGGTACGTGACACTGTTTCTCTACAGCACAAAAAAGATTTATAAAGCACTGAATTTAGGCACCCAGCATAGCTGGTTTAGTTACCTGGCTTGCCTCCTCGAATTTCCTTAATAGGGAAGCTCTCCTAGAGGCAATTCAGAACAGAAGCCTGACACAGGCTTATTGAATTGCTCCTGGAAGTGAGTTACTCTCCCCCTGTTTTTCCATTGACTCCAGGGGGAACCTGGAGAGCCCAGCTGGCTAGCTTAACCAGCCAAATTGGGTGGCTAAATCTGGGTGGTCTGAACACCTCCACTTCTGCATGAGGCCTGGATTAGGATTGGAGCTTTGTCCTTAACACCTGCATTGCTAGAGTAAAACACTTTTGCTCTTCAACCTTACGTTGCTATGCTTTAGATGAACTGTTTATTTATGTTAGATATCGCTTTTCACTTGTACATAGGATGTGAAAGTGAAAATCTAGTAGTGTGGTGTATTCAAGAATGGGAGGACTGGGAGAAGTTGATAAACAACTCAGAAACCATCAGAAGTTCACATTCACTTTGGGACATTGCCTCTGTTGAAGACAGCATCTTCCTGCTCTCTGAGTGACAGGAGTGAATAATGAACATCAGTGAATATTAGCCCTGAGTGGCGGCTCCATGAGCAACATGGTATTGTTCACTCCTTGTTCACCAGCTTTGTAATGGCATCTGAGTGTGTCTGCTCTCTGTCTGGTTTTTGCAGCCTTCCAAATATGAGCATGCCTCCCCAGCTTCAGCCTGCATTATTGCATTCCAGCATACTCGCTTTGCGTGACATACCAGTTACCTTCAAACAAACTTTGGGCTAAGTTCGCACAGACCAATTCAAAGGGTGTCATTTAAAGAAGCTGAACTCTCACCACATATTTATTCAGATGTTTCTTTCAGGCCAGTGAAATAATATGCAGGCAGCCACCTCCTGCATTTCCAAAGCTGGGCTTCAACAGTGCTGGCTCAGACCAGATTAGGAAACTGAATTGCAAATTATTCCTTAAAAAAATAAACCAAGTCACTTGTATGTGGTCTCAGGAGCCCAATCCTTACCCCAGTACGATGAGCTGCCTCTCCTGTGAGAGTTTACAGTTTGAATGTGGCAGTATCTGCAAGCACTTGGCATGCAAGAGGAAAAGCGCTGGATCGACCTGGGCCTGTCCAAGCAGAAGCTCTGGAGAATGATGTGGTCCTGCTCTGCAACATTATTCCTTCCCCAGGTGATGCACAGTCACTCAAAGGGTCACATTTTGTTGCCCAGACCTCTAGTCCCTTCCTGAACAGACAAGAGAGAAATAGATGTTTATTATCAGAGCAGTCCAAGCATGAACCCAATAGGTCAGAGGGTAAATCTTGTTGACAAAGATGGAACTATCATTACTAATACATTTTTCAAAGCAGAACCACTAAGAATCTGTGTATATATCTAACTTTTTCATAAGATGGGGAAGACGAGTGGTGTGATGGGAAGAAAGACTGAAAAGTTTTCCAGTCTTGATATTACTGCTACTGCACACTGCTTCTTATAGTTCCTTCCAGCTGAAAACCCATATATGTTTGGATTCATGCACAGAAACATCAGAGAAGAAAAGAAAATAAATCCAAAATCCCATGCCCCCGTTGCCTGATTTTCACTATGCAGAGCACAGGCTTGGAACCATATATATATATATTATATTGTATAATAATTGTATATTATATATTCCTCAAATAGGGGTAGGTCTGAAAACATCTGGCCTGGTCACATTGTGCTTGGCAAGGATGAAAGTTAATATATAAACTCTAATAACCAAGATCTACTGATAGGCAAAAAAATGCTGAGATTTTGTTGTGTATACTTCGGGAGAAGTAATTACATTTCGTTATATAATCAGTTATACAACAGATTCTCCTGAAAGTAAATGGTAGCTCCATCCATGAAGACTTTTGATGTGTGTTCCAAGAATTTGTAATAAATCAAAGCATAAATAGACTTTTTTTGGTGGCACAGGTTGGATAGCTTCCAAGGAAACAAAAGTTCCCTTGAAAAAAAACACTGTTTTTAATCAAACACTTTGTTTTCACTGGACTTTTACCAAATCAAAGACTTTGGGCCATACATGGGTCTAGGGAGAGTTTTCTTGAGGCCAGTGGTCTTCAGGTCCTGGAATGCCTTGGCCTCATAGCAGCTCACACGTGCACCTGATCTGCAGCCACATTCCCATGCTGGTGCCAGAGCTGCTAGCACTGGAGTGCTCCTAACACCTGAGTGCTCCTGGCTCCAAGGCTCCCTCATCCACAGCTCTGCCTTAGGAAAGGGGGGCATCTGGAAGCTGCTTGCAACCACCCTGAGAGAGTAATGTTTCTGAATATTGTGGAGCCAGCAGAGCTTCCAGCTTGATTGCAGAAAATTAAATAAAAGTTGGATTCTCATCAAAATCTAAACAAGTTGAATTAAAATTAGAAATTATCCTGCAAGCCTCTGCGTGGTGTGTGGCATTGTCAGTATTACATGTCTTGATTTTCTCCAGAACTGTAAGAAGTTTTGTCAGCACACCAGGATGAACTCTCAGCTGGTTCTCATTCAAGTCAGAGGGGACCATGCCTGATCAAGGAAAGCAGAAAGTAAGCAGGAAGTTAATTATTTGAGCCCATTAGTTCTATGTAGAGGTAACTTTCTCCTGTCACCACTGAGAAGCTTTTTATTTACTGTGGTCAGCACCCAAGATCTCACATTTCAGTGCTGCAATGCAGAAATGAGCAATGTAAGAAAGAGATACCAAATCCTCCAGATTTAATCCAAAATCTTGTGTCTTCCTGAAAAGAAAATTCTAAATAACAAAAAAACCTGGAAGTATTTAAAAGAGAGGAGGAAAGAAGTGGGGGGACCTTTCTAAACTTTAGCTTGAGTAACATGGCCCATCTTGTGTAACATGGCTGCAGGGGCTGGCCAGCAATAATCTTGATATTTGGTCCTCGAGGCCAGCAGTCAGGCAATAGCCAGAAACATTAGGCTGAGGGCTTGGTAGGGAGATTTAGGCCACCTGACTTGACCCCTCAGATTAATGCGCAAGATTTTCATTAATTTTGTTGTGGTTATCCTGACGTTCTATTTCCTTTATTACTATGGCCTGAAGTCAGTAACGCACTTGAAAGTACATGTATATCTTTACCATAACTTTGAACTTTTGAGAAGCCCCATTATCCTCAATGAACATATGTGAGTACTTTCCTGGAGACTGGACATGATTTTTCTCACTGGTTCAACAAGGGTGGCCAAAAGAAGAGCCTCAAGTTTTGTTTTGTTTTTTTTTTTTTAAATTAAGTAGAGCACGACAATAAAGATTCTGTAAATTATATCCCCCATTAAGCCAATAGAGGCACTCGTTTTGATGCAGTCATTATTTCTATTTCATACCTTCAAATTGAAGCAGCAAAGGTTTAAAATCACTTTCAGTGTTTTACATAGCTCCACATGGTGGCCTAGTGCAATTGGAGCTGTAGGACAGAGTTGTATTTAAGGCATTTGCCTTGTTTTGCTTATTTAGCTCTGTCACTGCACAAGTTCAGAAGGCCTTTTATCAGGAGATTTTCTGTCAGGCTATGGTCCATGGAAGTCTGTCAGGATTTGGTAGGACTGAAAATTTTGGTTGTATCAACCATTTAAATTTCCTGCAGTGCCTTTAATGTCAGTCTCAGAGGCAGTGTTTTATGGGTTACCCCCTGCAGTCTGTGCATTTTCAAAAAAACATTGGAAAACCCCGTTGTCAGACTCTAGTTTGGATCCTTATAAATTAATGCAGAAAACTCAATCAGTACAAAAATAGCTAATTTAGTAGACATTCTCCTTATCTACTGAAGTTGTAAATAATGCATTTTCCACCTGAATGACCTCCACAAAATAGGCCACATCTATTTATGCAAAGTTAATTAGGTCATAACATTTGCTTTTTTCTGTTCACAGATTAACAACTTCTTATAAATCAAAACTGAACTTTTGCCTCATTTCCAGTACGCAATTTTTAAAATACTTCTGGTGACTATCATAATTATTTTTTTTGGATTTTGAGATATTATTTTTATTACAATATTTGCAATGGGAAATCTAATCAATTAAATCAGACTGTAGCTTTTCGGGCATCACAGTTTTCCACATAACAGGTCTCAATTCTTTTTTATGCTGAAACACCATTTGAATTTTTAGTGAACCTATGTTAGAGATTTTTCTAAGGATTAAACCCACCAATTTATAAGCAAGCATTGTGTAGTTAAGGTCATACTATCAATTTTCATCTGTATGTAAATATATTGATTCAGTGGATCCTAAGTCTACAGTAAAAAGACCCATATTAACACATTTTCTTATGACAATTGGAAGCCTGTTCAAGAAAATGCCTTCAAATTCACCAGTTAAATGTATCCACAGATATGTACATTTTTATATGTATAAAAATATATGCCTATGTGTGTATGTGTATGTATGCAGCACTGAATAACATTAGAGAAAGTACCAATCATTATGGGGCTGCTCTCAGTGCCAAGAAAATAATTAATGGAGAGTTGCAATAATTCTATAAAATATGCTTACAATAATAATATATGGGCTCGGAAAGGGGCCACAGTAATATGTTTGGCACAGTGTAAAGCTATTAATTTCTATTTATGTCTCTGCAACAAAGTAATTAAACACATGCATAAATCCCCAGTCACCTGAGTTGAACTTTAAAATATTTATGAGGGCTTTGCATAATGGGCCTGGGACATAAGAGGTCAGAAAGGGCACAATTCTACTACACAGAAAATACTGATATTTTGACTCTTTTCCATTTTTAAATGGGGCAATAGGATAAAAATATTTTATAAAAAGGAGCACTCCATAACTATTTTTCATAGCAAAGGTTAGCAATTTCAAAGAGATCTAACAGGTAAACCATTATAAAAATAAGAATACATAAATTAAAAGAAATCCCTGCAAGATCAATAGAAATGGAAAAAAAACCAGCAAAATATGTTGATGCCCCCCAAATAAATAAAAATTAATTATCCACCTAAATATTTCCTCTTTGCAACACTATAAAACCAAGATAATCCCCATAAACCCTTCCAGTTTCCAAAAAACCCAGATTCCAATTAATTTTGACTTTGAGCTTTTTGTAAACCAACCAACCTATACTATTTCTAGGTTTAGGCAAGTAAAACAAATCTTGATGTCTATCCTGCCTTCTGCATTCCATTCAGTTTCTACAGTGATGCAGAAATTGATCTTTGTATTTCTTTATACAATAAGTAGAGCCTAGGTTGCGTGTTCCATGGTTCCAGGTTATGAAGCAGCAGCTGGGTATCTTCATAATTGAAATTGGGTAAAACCATGCCTAGAAATAATACACATCATTTTGGGAGTAACTGAATACTGGAAATACATCAATTCTTTGCAGAGGAAAGCAATGAAAAGATGCACAGTTTGAGCTGGGCAATCAAATGTTCTAAAAATTAGATATATAAAAAAATATGGCTCACCCATAAAAAAAATAATCTTAATTTAAAACCAACCAGGCTTGCTCACAGCGAGCAACATCCTTACACATCCTCCTGTTATAATATAAATCCTTAATTTAAAACCAACCAGGCTTGCTCACAGCTTACACATCCTCCTGTTATAATTTATGCTGCAGTAGTTCCTAGAAGCCCCGAGTCCCCATCATGCCACACACTGCACAGAGTGATCACACATTTACTTATTTATTTTTTTTATTTATAGGGCACTAGATTTACCTGCTCCTGAGTGAACAGGTAAAGCACTGATTACTGAGGACGCCACATACATCCAGGCAGCCAGCCACAGAAAGTAATTTCAGCCTCAGCCTTTGTTTTAAATAAACACCTGCATTTTCATATGGAGAAAAGAATTTGTTTCACAATGAGCTGTCACAGCATGTTTGCCTGCTAATGAACCAAAAGGTCTTTGAATTCTCTCTTCCATTCTTCCCACGCTGCAATTTTGCCAGCCCTGACTATCCCTTTTAGTGCTTTTTCTTTTTTTCTTTTTACTTTTTTTCCCTCTTGAACAAAACATTCCTGTTTAGGCCTGCAGTTACTTTGTAATTCCCATTTCATTTACTACAGGGAAAGGCCTTGTTTCCGTTCACAGAAGAAAGAAACAGATTGTTGCCACTGCTGTGTGCAGACAGGTAGTCCCTATTTTGACGGTATTTCAGTGGAAAAATATATTTGATGGTCCAGACAGGGAGCTCAAGACAAGATTTCTTATGGCTTCCTATCCATCATGGCATAGGATGCTGTGCCACATACAACCCAACCTAGTCGCACAGGTGGCTGTGCACTCCAAGGCATTACATCCC
This sequence comes from Pseudopodoces humilis, assembly GCF_049639895.1. Classification (NCBI taxonomy): domain Eukaryota; kingdom Metazoa; phylum Chordata; class Aves; order Passeriformes; family Paridae; genus Pseudopodoces; species Pseudopodoces humilis. The sequence continues at coordinate 100,748,228 of NC_142200.1, forward strand.
CAAAGACTTCCAAGGATGAGGCCCTCCTCCAGCGTGAGAGTGTCTGGCATGTGTCAAAGCACGCCCTGCTCTCCACACGACTCAACCCCTGCTTCTAGCACTGTAAAACCAGACTCAGCCTCTGCTTTTCTGTGTCATATTGAGCAGTGCTCCAGAGGGACTTGACACAAGAAAGTCTGTTTTCTTTGGGCTCCTGGATCAAGACAAGTCCTTTGGCAATTACTGCATTTAACCTTTCTGCTCCCCAGATGCTCACTGGGCACATATTGAAGAAGTGATGTTATGCAAGCACAAGGTTTTTTTAACCTAGGAAATTTCTCATGGGGCCCATTATATCATAGGAGGAAGAACAACTGAGTCATTTTAAGTATAGGAATTTAGCATAAAAATAGCCAAGAAATCCTTAGCTTGAGCATCTGTCCCAAACTCACCCCTCCTTCCTTTCCTTCTGCCTTCCCATCATGCGTGGGCTTTCCCCTGAGCTCATTCAGTGCTTTCCTTGCCTGCATTATACTATTGCATGTATCCCATCTAAACCTTATTTCATGAAAGGGACTCCAAAGGCGCTCCCTTCTTCCCCCAGTTTAGCAGAGGAGAGCCTGCCTGGGCAGCCCACCAGAGTGCTGGGGTGTGGGGTTAAAAAGGGACTCTGGCAACAAGGGCTGGGGCATGAGGTTGAGAGAACAGCCTGGGAAAGGGAGGAAAAGGAGCTGTGGAGGCTCTCTGCTGTCCAAAGTTGCAGTGATGCGTGTGCATAGAGGTGTTTATATCACTATGGGACATCTTCATGGGGTAACCCCAGTCATCCTCAGCACTTCACTATTGGAAAAGTCTCTTTTAAGCTCCTATTTTTTCCAAATCCTCCTTCCCTGAGCATCAGGCTCCACAAATCACACTTTTTTTTAGCTACACACACACAAATAATGTAGAAATAAAATTTTCCATACTAATATTTGCCAACACTGTGGCACCTTTTGCAAGACAAGTACTGAGAGCAGATAAAGGAAGGAGATGGGATGGCTCACCAAACCTCCCCCTCTTCCTGCTCTTTACAGGACTCAGATGGGCTGTCCTTAGGGGGGCTGGCATGCAAGTCCCAGGTGCCTGGGTTTCTTGCAACCAACAAAAGTCCCCTGGAGAGAGGACAGAGTCCCAGTCCTGCCTTGCCTATCAGGGCTAGGCCAGGAAGGTGAAGGACCTGCTGCCTGCATTCCAAATCCTCAGGCTGGCATGGTGGTGCTTCCTGCAGCATCCCATCTTCCTCCAGTCTAGGGCCACCAGCATCATCTTCCAAAGCAGCCCTCCTTGGGCCAGCACACAAAACCAAGTATGTTTAAGCTGAGGCTGTAGCAAGCATGGGCCTTGCTCCTGTAGCAAATACTTCCTCTCAGCAAAGTCACCCCCTGCTTTGTCAGGTGCACCTTGAAATTAGAAGTACTTCCTAAAAAAAATAATAGAGGGATATAGCAAGTAAGAATTGCCCAAGTACTGCACATCATATTTGCTATGAGGCTGGACTGCTGTTCCACTATGCTGACTGAGGGATCAGAATAAAACCTGTGTTCATGTTACAGAGGTGGGGAGGGAGGTGCTTTTGTCTGGGAGGCAGAGGATATGGGGCTGTGCTCCTGCTGCCCCTTTGCCAGCCCAGTCAGTGAGTTACCCCTGCCCTGCTCTTCCTGCGGTCCTGTCTGACTTCGCCTCCTATTCCTGAAGGTGGACCTGACACACAGGGATGCCAGAGTGGCTGAGGCTTTGAAACTCCTCTTCTGCATAGGTAAGAAATAAAGGAGAATGTTTCTTTTACTCCTTGCCATGAGCCAGACAGAACTAAGGCAGTTTATAACAGATGAGTTTTAACATGTAAAAAAGAAAATAAGGCAAAACAGATAGATATCTGATAAAAGTTCTCAGCTGGAGGTCTTTTGGACACTTATTTCCCTATTTACTGTACCACATACCTGCTTTACACTTCCATGGACATCAAACACCTAATATTAACAGAAAATTGTGTACTATCCCCACAAGAGAGTTAAACCAAGAAATTAAGCAAGAATCTACCTTGCTTTGAATTGTGTCTGAATTTAACTGAAGGATGTCGAAGTCAGATTAAAGTTAAAAAAAAAACAAAACAAAACAACTGAAAATTCCTTATTTACAACTGCTTATGCACACTTGGGCTAACCAGGATTGAAAGGACCAGAGTGGTTTTCTTTCACCTTGATGAAAGGGAATCAACAGGCCAAAAGACCATTTTAAAGCTGTCTTGAAAGACAAACTTAAAAGAAATACTTTATAACCAGAGGGGAAGGTGGTAGGAGGGGAAAGCATTCTCTTCTGTTTATTAAAAACACACCTTGGGCATGATTCTAATCTGATTCAAGCATCACGTGAGGTGCATTTATTACATGGGAAAATTGCCTCAGTGTGTTCACTGACACAGTTTGGACCCAACCTGCAGAAGCTCCTCTGCATGCAGAGGACACTCTGGTACACAGAGATGAACTGCAGGGGAGGGAAGAGCAGCCAAGAAATAAAAAAGGAATATCTGGGGGAAAAATACCAGAAGGTTGCGTGAGCAAGGATATCCTGCTCAGGCAGAGGCAACCAAGAAGGGTGGGACCACTGGCTGAGAGAAAGGAGAGTATGAGGAGAAACCAGTGGAGTCTGAATGGTCTTGGAAACACACCATAAAACTGAGCAAATTATAGTCAGCAAAATAAGCTGTGAAACATCCAGCTGTTCCTGAAAATGCTGGAGTCCTGCTGCTGTGAGGTTTCAAGTCTTATAGCCTGGAGGCACAGAAGCCCCAGAACAGAGAACAAGTAGTAAGACTCCGGTCTTCCAGATGGACCAAATATCATCTGCAGATCCCTGGGACTGTGGGACACCCATTTCACAATCCAGGCAACTAGAAAACAACTTAGGGGTGCAGACAGTGAATAAAAGTTTCTGGCAGAGACAGCAATGGGGACTGATGAGCTGAAGCACCTCACCGAGGGTGCAGTGAGCGGAGAAGAGCAACTTTACACCACAGAATTAACAGGCATTCATTTGGTGAGGGCTTCCTCCATGCAGCCCAATCCTGTCTCCACCTAATTGGAACTGCTGGACTTGACATCAACATGCCATGCATGGGATAAGGGAGGCAGTGAAGGAGAAACAGCCAGGGTCTCATATAATCATGAATCTCTGCTCCAAAAGTGCAACTTTTTATTCAAAAATGCTCAGTTTTCTACCCAGGGCAGTACTTTACCAGAGGTCTGCAGAAAGCAAATCCATCCTTTTCTTTTTGCTGCCAAAGGAATTGCAATAGGCTCCCCACATCACAGTCACTCCTCTCTCCTAGAAGAACAGTTGGAGAAATCATCACAAAGGTCTCCAGGGTTAAATTCCAACCTCTCAGAGCAGATCAGTTGGTTACCAAAAGACTTCAGCGGGCCCCAGATAGAACTGCAACATGACCAGTAAGTCTGGAATTACTGTCTCAAAACTGAAGTTTACTCCAAATCCCATAAAACAGACACACTTCCTTTGGAAAACTCTCCCTACAAACCTCTGGCTGTACAGAAAAGCATGTTTAGCCCAGTCTCATCTTTACTCACAGCTGGAAGGAGCCTTCTGAACTTTCAGAGTCCTGCCATATGGGACCTAGAGGTGGAGAGACTGAAGTTCTGCCTACAGCAGCTAGAGAAGGAGGGGGATAACACATGTGTGAGGAAAAATATCATAAAAGTGTCTTTAATTATTAATATTCACCAAAGCTTGTGAGGGCCCAGTGGGAGTTAGGACCCCAGAGTGCTGAGCACCACACAAGGCTTTTGTCCCTGCAAGAGGATGGGTTACTACATAGAAATCCCTGCGGCAACAGAAGCCATACATGCTCTCAAAGCAGCAACATCCCCTCAGTCAGTCACCGAACAGCTCAGTTACCTCGGGCAAGGCACATTGTTATGTGTCTCCTGAAGCCCTGTCTGACACATCAACGGCTGAAGCCCTTGCCAGGGGTGTCCAGCCTGGAAAAAATCTGCCAGGAGCAATATCTTATGCTACAACATTTGGATTTTACTCCAGCCCCACCCGCTCTGCCCAAGCCTACAACCCTGCAGCACAGCTGGTGCTGAAGAGCACAGCTGCTGCAGGCAGCCCGGTTGCAAGCTGCAGCGTGAGGTGCAGATGGAGCTCTGCCTGGGAGCCCAGAGAGACAAGAGGCCGTGACCTGCCAACCTTTCCCATAAGGAATGGCACAAAGAGCGCTGGCACGGCCGGTGGGTGCGCACTGAGAGACTCGGGAGGAAGAGCGAGACTTGTGAGCTGGTAGATTTGTGAGGGGAGAAAAGCCTGGGGTTCCTTTGCTGGGGATCCTCCTCAGAGGGAGCAGCTCAGGCTGTTTCTGTGTTACTGTGCCCTAAATAAATGGCTTTATGGAATGAGATGTCTGACACTGCCATGGGAAACCTGAGATTGACCTGGTGAACTCTATTAAGTAACAGTATTAAGATCAGGCTAGGAGTGATAAGTCCCCTTTTAACACGGCATCATTCTGAAGCTGGCCAAATTGTTCTGGAACTTGGTTATAAAATGCAGATTGTGTTGGATTTATTAATGGTGGGCTTCCTACACTATTATTGCCCATTTTTCAGGATCAAAATTACGTAATGTTAATATACGACAAGAAACGCCTCATTCTGGTTCACAGAAAGCAATTTCAATAGGTGAAACTATAATGGTAGCAGCATTTTATGACAGTCACTGACATAAAAAACCAACTCCTGTCTACTACCTTCTCAAAGAGACCCTCTGTTTTCCCTGAATTAGGTGTGAAATGTACAGTACATGCCATGTTAGGATATGGGCTTCCTACTTCAGGGATAGAAGTGTGCAGTGAAGCCTGCAGATGACCAAAGCACCATCTAAACTTTGGCAAGCACAGGCATATGCTGAAGATATGGGAGACAGTATCTGGTGAAAAGTTCCAGTCCTGTACTTAACTTCTTAAGGTGAATCTGGGGCAAATATCTATGCCAAAGCATCGTTCTCACTTCAGAAGCCACATCCACAGAGGAAATCTTGGCAAAGTCAGTTAGGAAGGGCCTCAAGAAGATTTTTGCTTTACCCCCTGTGCTGAGGAGAATTGTAGGTTCATAGTTGGTGTAGTGGTTGGCTCTGTGACTGAGACAAATGCATATTAGTGTGGAAGAAACCACATATTGACCTTTTATGATACCAGGTTACTTAGAAAGCTGTATGATCCAGGAGGGTAGATTGAGGTTGCAGCAATGGGATTTGCTATTAATTAGATCTTTGGCTGCAGCTTAAAGGCTTCATTGTTTCTCTCAGGTCAAACTTTCCTGCTGCTAGTGCCATCAAAGAATTTGTACCTGACTCCATAATTCACTCCAATTTCTCTGGACTATATTGAGCACTACCTGATACTCCTTCCTACAAAAGTTCCTTGCACTGTACAGGGTAATAATGACTTGTTTAACCCTTGCTTATATCTATCTATCTTTATTTCCTATGCATAAAACATCCATTGAAATCCAGACTATTATTTTTTTATTCATAGAAAGCAGCTATCTCATATTTCACGTGGACTTTCTTGTGACTGCAAAGACATCCTGGAAGAAAACAAGCAATTCAGGGACACTTGCAACTCAGCTGTCCTTCTCTCTTGCCATAAAAAATGAATGATTGGTTCTGGCACAGCTAATCTGACTGGCAAGGACGGAGCAGTGCCTTCCAGTCTGCATATCCCATCTCTTATTAGGAACTCCAAATAGCTGCATTTCGTGGGGAAAGATCAACGGTTCCTGCAGCTACTGTAGAAAACTCACTCATGAGCTGTCTACTGCTCCACCAGGAATTGTGGTGGTATATACTGTGGTATAAATTCCATGGATTAATATCTGAGCATTTAATGGCAGAACTGCATGAAAAAGTAAAGAAATGTAATAAAAATAATTAAAGAGAAGGAATAATAATTAAAAAGAAATCCATAGATGGTAGTTCAAATGCACATTACTACATGAGCCAAATGAGTTTTCTTCAGATTCTTCTTCACAGACTCAAATGAGTATTCCCCTTCTGATCAGGAGCAAGTACACCTAACATGATAGCAGGGCTTTATTTTTTTTAAAAAACAGCAACATTATGTGATTATAGAAATAGAAATTACAGCTCCACTATGGAAGTATTCATTCTCAAGGCTGCCATTGTCTCTCCACAGTGTTACAGAAAAGTGGTTGTGCAATGGGAAGTGAAGTTGTAAACACTATGTCAGATGTGGCTTTGACAAAACATCAATTCACTTCAGCTGATTTGATTCACTATCTTAACCTCAGCTGCCATGTCAGATTTGGAATCACAACATGGATGACAAAGGGTTGTCAGTCACTGTCACTACTCTGACAAGGAATATTTAAGACAGAGCTATGAGTTCCTCCCACTGTCCATGGGATAGATTCTTGGTTGTGGTTTCCTGAGCTGGAGGATGTAAGAAGCGTGCTTTGAGGTGACCCTGCTCCACAATATCTCCTTGTATAATTTCTGGTTTATAGGGAAGAAATCAAAGCAAAGGTGACTTGTCTGACATTACATGGTGCCAAAAACAAAATCTGTGTGTCCCAAACCCTGGTACAGCAGCAACCTTTCCATTTCATACCAACCTATTTCATCTCCAGCTCAGCAATTCCAGGAGCAAGATTCTGTACTTGGGCCTTATGAGCTACTGGCTCCTTACATTTACTAAAGATGAGAAAAAATGCTGTGGTCTAGCCCTGGAAAAACTCAACCTTCCCTACCACTTGCTACTCTCCTACATTACCAGCATTCACTGGGTTAACAATTTTCAACTAAATTGATTCTCAGCCTCTTAAAAATTTATTTTAGCCCTATGATGAGTGAAATTTCACTTTACTGACAACAATTTGCTTTCTTGTTTACGTGTCATTAATCTCTTCAGAACCTCCTCATGGTCTGTGAGGGCTCTGGCAAACATAGACTGAAACCACTTCCCTGGAGAGCTGCTTGTCAAGTGATTTTATGCCCTGGTCTTTTACACTGCAACATAAATCCTACAGTAAACATAACACAAACTTTGTATACAAGTGGACCCACTTATTTCCAGAGTTTATTACTTCCTATCTTGTCACATCTTTGCCACCTTTGATTTACATAATACTTGTCATCCGTAAGGCTTTAGGCGCTTGCTCCAAAATGCTTGTGTCTGCTGCAGGCATTCCTGCTTTCCCAGGACAAAAACCAGAGCCACCCTCTCTCCTCAAACTCCACAACACAGAGAAATGGAGTACTGCCCTCCACTAAGGTCACTGATTAAAAGCCATGCTTCAAAATGGCAAATACCACAGACAGATTATATCTGTTACAGGCTCACATGAACTACAGAGTAGTAACCAGTAAGCAAGATTTCTATGCTGATACCTTAAATGTCTTAAATAAATGCCTTTCTCTTCCTAACACAGGCTGCTGCCAAAGGATGCTTCTGCAATATTTTACTCAGAGAGGTAGCAAATCTCCTCTGCTTTCACCCATGGCTGAAAAACAACAGACACATTTGGGAGGAACTGAGCTCCTGGGCATGCTTTGCACTGTCATCAATCTCAGCCCTGCACCAACTCCTTAAGCAACCCCAAGAAAAAAGAATCAAACAAACCAACAAAAATTGACCCTTCTTGTGCCGCTGTCTGCATTTCATCTGCAAAGGGAAGAAAATAGCAACTTCTTATCAATATAAAATGCCTGTCAATCCAGAAGGAGACCTGCAGCTCTACAGATGTTACCACAGACTGATGAACAGCCATCCTTGGCTACCGTCAGTAAAGCAAAACTTCTCTGGGAGAAAAGCCGAAAATAATTGTAACAAACAGAAAATATATTTCAATATAAATATACAATGCATGACAACATTATTACTATTACTATTATTATTATTGTTGTTGTTGTTACTGTTATTACTATTATTACTATTATTACTATTATTACTATTATAACTATTATTACTATTATTATTAACAAAAGCAAACTGTAGTTATTTGATGTTTGGATTTTGATCAAGAAATGATGCAAACTTTGCATAATTTTTTTGCTCAAGAAAAGAGGGATAATTTCGCTGATTCTCCCCCTCTAAAGACATGCTCATTTTGGAAAAGAGTAGATAAAACTGACAATCTGCTGAATGCTGAGCCAGAGCCTCATCCCGCTGACATTTCATCTTGAACCGTGGTATTTCCTCTTGTGATAAAATATCATAGTCTCTCCAGCTTTGAGATCCCAGGCATCAGGTCTGGCTGAGCAGTTGCCAATGTAGCAGGACACTGCTGGCTCGTGGTGACCTCCAGTGGGGTATGGACCTGCCCATAACGGAGCAGTGTGTGCCTCTGAGCAAGGCAAATCTTAGGAGGCACATGCTCCTAATGGCAGCTCCAGCTGGTGGTCCTCTCACTGCAGTGGGGCCTTGGGGGCTCCTCCCAGGGGCAGATAAGGAGAGAAAGGCCTTCTGTCCCTATTAGAAGTCACTTGCAGCACATGGCATGGAAGATGATAAAAGGAAACAAGTCTTGAAAACATAAGGCTGAAGTGCAGCCTTGCTTGAGATAAGTGATTGGATGTCTGGGTCTATTCAAACTGCGCAGTTCTCTTGGGTTTGTGGCAAATGGGCTGTGAAATTTCCAAGGCAATTGCCTGTTATGAGGTTATCACTATTACAGGGAATGTAGGAAGCAGCTCAAAGTTGTTTTTCCTGACTCCCTATGTGTGCAGAAGTCCAGGAGACAGCTACTATTTGGTACACCGACTGCCATTAAAAAATGTCTATCCTTTTTGCTCTGTTCCTTTCACTTTTTTCCCCCTACTCAGTTTTGTGCCTTATGCTGACATTTGAACTCCTGTGTGGTGAAAGCGAATGTGCCCCTGCAATCTGGTGGTGCCGTACATTCACTTTGCACAAGCATAAATTATTTAGCAGTGTTTCAGACAGCAGCAATTGGGTCAACACCATCCACCCTCTCACAAAGACAGTGCTTTTTGCTCTTGTCTTGTTTGCTTAATCTGAAAGGTCACCGCAACTGGAAGCATATGTTTATTCTTTTATATGGGAAATGTAATACTACTTATTTCCTTCCTGAGAAACCAGAATTGCTGGAATAACCATTTCTTTCACAGCATTGCTGCACTTCTGCTTCTTGTCCTGTCTGGAATCTAGAATTTCAAAAGGGCGTAGAATAATGGAAAAATTGTGATGAACATTTCTGGAAAGTAAAAAAGGGAAATACTGATCTGAGTTGTCCGTAAAAGTAAAAATTATTATGTATTTCAAATCAGTTCATCTACTTTGCCTGACTTTCTGTTCCCAGGGGCTGTCAGCCAGGACAATCGCTAAGGCTTCCCTGTCAGCTCTTTTGAAAGGATGCATTTTGGTTTTTTATCATCAGCTTTGTCTTATCTGCAAAATGATAAAGAAATAAATCTATATTAACAATGTGTATGCATAAAATTAATCCATCCTTTACTTTTAATTTAAGCTGTCAGAGTTTTGTGGCAGAGCTGAAAGTAGTTCTATAAATTCTGTATTTCTGCAGTTCTTCCCTGTGGATACCCTTAGCAGCTTTGCCAGAACTGAACCTAAGCTCAGCTGCTGAGACAGAAATTGCACAGGTCTGTGGAACAAAATTTCCTGGTGCGTGTCCAAAAAATACTTTGATTCATTAAAAAGATGAAAAATCATAAAAAATTGACTTTATTTATATAGTAAATGGCCTTTATTTATGTAGTTCTGCAAACTACACTCTGAATTTCTGAAATATTTTCTGCATAGTTTGAGCTTTAACTTATTTTAGCTCTGAGTCTCCTGTGGGGAATTTCTAGTTATTTTGAGATTTTCTGATGGACAAGAACCTTGGCATTTCTCTGATTTCCACATTAGTCAGTGACCAGGAGTCTCACTCTTTAAATGCTCTTTGCTTTCTTGAAAACAGAAGGAATATTTGATGCATGTGATACCTGGAGACCAAGGGTGAAACTCTGCACTTAGAAGTCCTCGTGGAACTTTGTTCTTAGTGTTATCCATGTGATCAACAACATTCCTACTCAGAAGTGACGGGTGAAAGGAATGAAAGGCATGAGGAAAAGTCTTTGTAAAGAATAAAACAAATAGATTAAGTTTTGCTCTTTCACATGGCTTCTAGCACGCCAGGAAAAAAAAAACAACAATCAACCAAACTTCTCTGGTTCTTCAGACAGACTCATTTTTGTGTAATGATGATAAATGAAAATATATTTTATTTTGCTTTTAATCTTATTTTTTTTTCCAATTAAAAGCTTAAAAAGATAAATTTTTCCAGACAAAGAAATAATTCCTCATTAAAGTACAAGAGAACTCTTGCAGTAGTACTTCAGGTATGCCTGCTGTATTCTTGCAGCACAGATTCCTCTTTCCTTTTCTTGTACATCATTTTACTCCACAAGTTATGCCCTGAAAGTGAGCATGAAATGAAGAGCTGGAGGCTAGCTGGGTGGATGGTAACAGCAAAACTAGAACAAGAAGCTCAGGCACCTACAGTGCATTGTTAGCAGGTTTATTTTAAACTTTGGCAGGAGCTTGCAGAGCAAGTACCTAAGTTCAGTCTGAAGAGGAGTGGCAATGTACTTAGCCACTAAATAAAAACCACTAGATAGATCAGGAACTTGTAAAGATGTTGTCCATGGAACCAAGACTTTCTTTTTACCTATATTTATTTATTTTCAGCTAGTGATGTAATTTGGGAGAAAGTTTTTTCCCTCCACTGGAATTATATATAAAAAAAAAATTAAAAAAAAATCTGTCTTTATTCATTATTTTTACATTTCTCTTAATAAAGAGGTTATCTACAATTTCTTCTTTTGTATTTTTCATCTAGAGAAAATCACTTACAAGCCAGGAAGGGATGACCTTGGAAGTCCATAAATCAATGTGACAGGTGATTCAATCAGCCACATGCCTTCTCTGATTTAAGCAGCTGCTGACTCTCCTGGAGCATGCCGAGTGCAGGTCCCAGTGGCCCCTCCAGTGATGAAGAAAGCAGCAGGTTTGCACTTTTAAAACCACTGAAGCCTGGCTGAGGAAATCACTGACACAAGTGAAATAAGAGGGACTGAATATTTAATTTGCATGATCTGCTGGCACCGTGCACACCTCCACACTGCGCTCTCTCATCCTGCCTGCGCCGTCAGTGTCGCTGCAGAAACCGCAACTTCCGTGGGGATTTCGCTTCTACAAAGTGATACTTCAAGTTCATGACTGCAATTTTTGTGTGCTTCCCAGGCAAGCACTTCATGAGCTTCTGGAGAACTGCAACAAGGGTAGGGGAAATACTGTTTGAATGCAGATAGGGGACGCAAGACTGGACAGGCTGCTGACTGCTAGCAGGAGACCTTCACCTGGCTGGCCAAATTCTCCTTAAATTCAGGATGGCTCATTTTATCAGAATGACTTACTGCTAAGTTTTTATGGCATTGCTTTGGGTTTTTTCAGCTGGGTAAAATAAGAGGGCTCAACAGAGTTGCTGGAGTCTAAGCAAAGATACAGTTTATTCCTGCAATAAAAAAATTGTATGCTTCATCTACTCTGACAGCCCATATTTTTCTTCTCACTTAAAATTTATTTGCACATTGATATCTCAAAAGACCCCGTAAATTCAACAGTTCACAGTGCTTTCCAAACAATGAAATCTGTCTTCTCAACTTCACTCCTTCAGGACACATAAGGCAACACAAAGAAAGATTCAGGAAGATTTTCTATGAATGCTGAAAAGTGTCACCTTTGAAAGCAAGTTGCCATTATGCTCCTAACTTTGTAAAATCTACTTTGAATGAGTATTTAACAAGCTTTTGGAACAAGTAGGTTTCATACACTTAGAATAAAGTCTCTGAGTCTCAGAACCATTTTTTTTAGTGGAGGATATTGTACAGATTATTCACTGAAAGAAAATGAACACATGGAAGAAAAACCAGAAAACTGTCACCTTTATTTTCATAAAACTTGCAAAATTCACTTGTTTCTTGGGGGGAAAACAGTGCAAAATTTCTGAAATGTATGTGGAAGAATTACTCTAGATCCTGGAACGTAAGATCTCTCAGACTACCTCTGAAGAAAGATCTGTCTAGCCTAGTGTCCTGATTTAAAAATACAGACAGTGGAAGCTCAAGCTAAAAGGCACATAAAAACCAACAGATATTTATATAAAGCAAAACTATCCCTCACCTTACCACCTCCTGTCTCATTGCCTAAGCACGTGGCTACCATCTTGATGGAGTGGCAACTGCCTTGCCAGGGCTCTGAATTGCATCAAATTCAAACAATGGGATGGACCACATGCACATTTCACCTAGAAAGAACAGCTAATTTTTCATGGTCTGGCTCCTTTTTGTCCTCTCCTCCACACACAGTTTTGATCAAAGCTTAATTTGTGAAAGTTTTGTGGCTAGTGTTACAAAAAAAATCAGACTGATTTACAGCAATGGTCCATTTTGTCCTTGAAATGGAAAAAAAAAATGGTGCACAAAAGTTTTGAAGGATGTACTCCCTCACTCTCAGGAGGGAAAATGAGAAAGGCAAGGAAAGGTCTCTAATCCCTTTCTCTTATGAATTACTTTCCTTCTACTCACTGTGTTTTCCATCATCATTACTTTTTCATGGATCTGCTTTCTCCAATATCTTATTGTCATCTTTTCTCCCTCAAATAAGCCCATTAAGCATGTTCAACTTCAAAAGCTAATAGGCAGAAGTGCAAAAAAACCACTGACACAGACATGATCATTAATGAAGAGCAATGGTGAGCATGGTCTTGTCCTTTTTCTCTTTAATTGCAGTGCATCAGCTGTATTAATGTATGTTGCCTAAACTCTATCCCACAGAATAATGCAGACTGAGGGGAGCAGCAGCCCAGTCCTGATTGTTTCAGGCAGGCTTCTTGTCACCTTCAAATTGTAATTTACTACTGAATCCTCAGCCAGCAGTGGGGAACATGCAGGTATGAAAAGTGAAATACTGAATCAAAGATCAGAACTTCCTTTGACATAAAACATTCTCAAGTGAAGTATACAGTCTGTGCAAGAAATCCCTGAAACTAATTTATCCTCAGGCAGGTTGCATGACTACACTATTTTGTGCTATTTTTACTTAGGTGAGGTGACCAAAAGACATGGAAAATATTTATGAAGAGAATACAGACCATGCCTCTCAGATGGAAAGTTAACTTCTGTGAAGACAGGGAGAATTTAAAGCTTGGAGAATAGAGACTGCTGGTTGGATTAGGGAAAAAAATGAGAGAGGAAAGATATGTGGTACATTCAAACTTAAGTCCATCTGAAATATAGGCAATAATTCTTGATTATAACATTTAGTAGTTGAAAAGCCGAGTAAAGGCTACTTCCTTAGTTGAAGCAAATTAGTTTAGTTTTATGAATAGGAATAGAGGTTTGCATAAGGCAAGGTTAAGGCTTTATATTTTTCTAAGTGTATAATAAATTTGCATATTTTCATTTTAATGCTAACAAATAATTTTGGGGGAGAACTATGGAAAAATTAAAGGAAAAGAACATAACATGGGAGCTTGTGCCAAGGCTCCAGCTGCTCTGAAGTGACAGGTTCTGAAAATTCTCACTGAAGCTACTGTGAAACATCTCTGTCTATAATTTCATCTGTGTCAAGGATTTTCAAAGAAATTTATCACTACATTCCAAAAACTCAGTCCTTTGTCCTGTATTGCTTCACTTCTTGGAATATTTTTGACAAGTCTCCCTCATGAAGTAAGTCTGAGAAAATGAGTAGATGAAAAAGAAACATCTTTCTAAGGAGTTAAATCACCAAATTATTCTTAGAACCATGGAGAGGAGAAAGATTAGGGTTTTTTTTTATAAAGTCCATAAAATATTAATTACAAAAAATTTTATAGTGATTTTATTAGTGTAATGAATTGTCCATGCATGGTATTTTCTCCCTTCTATCTCTATTTTTGTTCTTTTTTTCTTTTTCTTTTTCTTTTTTTTTATCTAGTAAAATCCCCAGTAAGGGAGTGGGCTCTGGTGTACTGTCATGTCACATCATGGGTCCCCAGCCCACCTGACATAGCTGTTCCTCCTCTGCTGGTCACTGTAGCTAATCTCCTGCTCTGCCTGTCCTCCAGGAATTGTGGGGGTAAAGACTAAGGACAGGCTTTTCAAAGAGGTAACACTTTGCAAATACTTTCTCATTTCAAAAAAGTGACATTTTACAAAGGCTTTTTTTTTCTCTCAGGCTCCAATTTTTGCACTCCAAAGGTGCAAATTATTGCCCTTCATTAAGATGACCCCAGAACTGCTTAGAAGTAGTTGCTTGACTTTTTTACACATCATAAAAGTGCTCTACTTTAGGATAGGCTTATATTTATTACAGAAATTCTGCAAATGCTATAATTCAAACAAACACAATTTAGATGCTTAAGGCAAATACATTAGATATTCATACCCACTCCTCTCAACAAGACATCACTGGACTCTTTCCCCCTCTACACATCAGAAGACCAAACTGTGGCCTACATTTTTTGTCTGAAATGTATCTTTCACCAAGATAAAGGCAGCAGACAGAAGTGCAAGATGGGAACAACATATGCCCCTTCATTTGCAAATGTAAAAGTCTTGTTCTGTGGACTGGTAAGTCAGATAGATTTTTTTTTTTCCCAAGTAAAAAATTAATTAACTCTTCCATTATGTGAAAGAAAAATATCTTTATCTCATTGTCAAAAGCAAATACTTCCAGACATTTGATCCTGACTCTTACAGCAAGGTGTGCATGGAAAGCAGGAATGGTTTTCTATCCAAAAATTCCTAAGGCACCTTGAGGATTATGTTTTCCATTCTTGGTCTTTGCTCAAAGTACAAGCACAGCTCTGTCAACTCATAAACAGTGTAATAAAGATGAAAAAGAGACAATGGCCTTGCAAATTAATCCAACCATACTGGAAGAAGAAACAACTGGTTTTTAACTTGACTTGGGTTTAATCCTCATTAATATCTTATTTGGTCTGGATGTAGTAAGAGGCAGGAGCAGAGGAACAAGGAAAGTGCTGGGGAGATTCTGATCACTCTTCTCATTAGAGATGGGAAAGTTCACTTTTGAAGGGTGATATTTTGAGCATCAGTAGATAGCAGATAACAAAATCCGCTTTTCAGAATTGGATGAGAAATGTTAACAGTAATTCCACTCTTTTGCATGACATGCCCAAATATTGATATTGATATTGATATTGATATTGATATTTATTTATATTTCTCTGAAATTTTAAAAACATTATGCTAACCCATTTTAAGGAGACTTATATTTCTCTGTTTAAAAACTCATTTGGAATACTTTTAAAACTTTTGTTTCATTCCTTTAACAAATTATGAGGCAAGGGGGAAATAATGGCAGCAAAGGCCATCTCTGAAAGCTCAGATGACCAGGAAATGCAGTGATTTGTTCAATCATGTTGAGGCTTTTGGAAGTGAGCATAAATTATTTCAATACAATCATTGTCAAACATGCCACACTTCTAATATTCAGAGCATTATTTTGGAACCCTTTAGGTTCTCAGTTCAATTTTATCAGCCTAATATGAGTTTGAGAAACCTTGGCCTGTTGCAGTATTAGTTTTTTAATCCAGACATCTCTGAGACATGGATGGTCATGCACAAGGTCTTTTGGCTTTAGGGAGAAGCAGAGTAGGGACAGAACATAAATCAATCTGCTCATGGGCAGGTGGCCATTCAGAGCAGTCCACAGGCCTTGTCTCATGGATCTGGTGCCAGGTAAGGGAGTTCCTGGTCTTACTCCATAACATCACACTTCTAAACTCAAGTATGCTTGGGCTGGGATCAGGAACTACAAGAATGAACCATACTGCAAAAGATTTAAAGGAGTTTATTCCAGCCCTTCTCTGAGCTGCAGCTGGTGTTGGAAAACAAATGTGTGCATGTAAGATGAGGAAGGATAATGTGGGAAGAACCAGCTGGGATCAGCTATGACAGAAGGGAACAGTTTAGACCAATATAACCTCTAAACAAAAAGTCTGAGCTCGTAAAGACAGGAGAAGAATATGCATCTCCCTGACATTTATTTCCAGAGGCTTGGGTGATGCATGTCATATCTTGTTTCTCCCAGTTTACCACCTGAATTTCCTATTCAGTTCTTAAGATAACTTAAGACGTTAATAACTTAAAATGTTAAATTTTCTCTTCTAGTTTTCTGCACAATCTTTGCCTTGTTATCACCAGTAGCATCCAAAGGAGGTCTAAAAATGGTGACATAGAGCTCAAGAAAGGAGGGAGGAGACAATCTGTGTGACAATTTACATGTGGAAAATAGTACACAGTGTTCATCAGCTGTAATTTGAACCAGGTCTCTGGAGTTTTTGAACCAGCCTAATAAAATGGGGCCAGGTCCTGACCAAATCTGGGCTGAATTTCAAGTGATGTCACTCCCTCTCCATGAACTTCACACAAAGTTTACACATTATTTCAGTATAGTTTGGATAGATACCATGAATGTGTGAGCAGATGGATTTTATTTTCTTTCTAAGTTCAAAAATTTCTTAATGCATTTAAGTTACGCATGGTCCAAAGCGAATGCCAGCCCATGAGCCTCAAACTCAGGTTTTGTGCAAGAAATGGTGCAATACTTATTACTGTGACATTTGGGTGGCTGGTTTTTTTATGGTACAAAACACAAATAGTGCTTAGAATAGTCTTCCACACTTATACAGTGACAATCATGAAAAGGTCCCTGTTTACTAATAGTTATAATGGTTACCATGAGTCTTTTGTACCTGAATAAATGGGAGGAGATGACACATGAGATGCACACACCAAAGCCCTGTGTGTAGACTGAACATTCTGGTGCTGCTTGGGCAAGGACATGGCTAGACGATACAGCAGGCAAAGAGGTATAATAATGTTTTCATTTTCTGAAAGTTTCAAAAGTTTCAGGTTTTTTTCAAAAAAAACCTGAAATAATCTATCAAATGCATTCCAAGGGGGGACACAGCAGAGCAATGTTTGGATGGGACACATCTCCTACAACCACAAGTTCACACAGAATAACTACTGATAATTAATCAAGAATTACGAGCCTCAGACAGGGAGAATCGTTCTTCTGCTGAACTTCACTCAGGGCCTTAGTCCCATGACTGAATGCAAAGAGGGTGGTGACTATTTCCATATTGTATTGAATCCATCTGCTTTCACCCTTTAGCTTAAAAAGCTTCTAAACTCTAACGCACTGTTAGACAGTCACCTGACTTTGGATGTCTAACAAATTAGAAGTTCTGCTGCAGAGCAACATCACTGCACCCTTCTTTCTGTTTTTCTCCTTTTCATCTGGTCCAATAAACGTTCAGCATTCTTGCAGGGATACGGGCAAATGCAGGGCTGAGAGAAATGAGGGAAGGGTGCAACAGTGCCAGGGTGTAGTGCCTGGGATTGCTGAGGCTGAACCATTTGGAGACTGCAGAGATGGAGCCACTGACCTGAGCAAGACAGGCTGCAAATCCTACACATGTGAAAAAAGATTCATGGTATGCTCTTGATTCCACACCTAACCAAGTGACTCTGCTTCCCAGGGCTGCCCAGTCAGAGAAGCCAAGTTTGCTCTTTCTACAAGGGCAGCCATGGTTTTGGGGACTCCCTCAGAGCCTGTATGCTTTGGCAAATCCCCCAGTTTCCTCAGAGGCTTTTGTGGGCTCAGCAAGGGAGGCAAAGAAGGTACTCCAAACCTCAAATTGCCTTCAAGTAACAGACAGGAAATTGGAGCTAAAGGAACTAAAATCAAACATACTCAGAGATTTCAGGAAGAGAATCACTCCTTTGACAGCTGCCAAGGAGAAAGCAGAGGGGACTGCAGCACTGAGAGGATGACAACCTGAAAATTTCTCTTTCAAAAAGTCCTCCAGAATGCAATTAAGCCCTTTGAACTGCACAATGTTGTTGGTCACAAACACATTGCACTTCAGTTTTCTATCACATCCCACAAGGTTAAAAAAATTTATTTCTGTAGAAAGCTATTCATTTAATCCTTTTAATCTCTTCAAGTATATTTTCTGTGTCTGTTATTTGGTTCTGATTTTTAGATCTGTGGGATTAAATTTGTATTGCAGAAGAGCCTGGAGTGTTTCTTTTCAGTTTTATTTTATTGAGGGGAAAAACCCCCTAAGTTTAAATTACTGAAATAAATATCGAATGACCCAAGCAGTAGTTCATCAAGTTCACACCGCTACAAGTCAGAGCAAGCTATGGATTTAGAAAACATGAACCATGAGAACAATTGCAACATAGATCCAGTGAAAACTCCAGTCCCTAAAGAATTGCACAGCTGTTTTAAGCGGTCTACATCTATCTTCCCTGGATGCATGCTTTGATCGTTTTTCCACAATGACATTTATTTCAGATTTTGTGACCTCCTCCTTAATTCTTTGTTGCCTCAGTCCTTGAATGCCTAGTTTCTTCTTGTGCCCTATGCAAAGTGAATCTGGAGTGGTTGTAAAAAGTCACTGAATTGAAACAGCTCTACTACCCATGGGACATTCACTTTGTATAGGAATGTGCAACTCTCTCTGTAGTTCTAGGAGGCAAAAAAATAGTGGGTCTTGCTGCGTGGTTTTCTACTCTACCCCTCCCATGCCCTTTTTAAAAATCAGTTTGTAATATAGTTCATGGCCCAGCCTCACAAACAGCTTTACTGCTACAACTCAGGGAGTAGCATGGGAAAGCTGTGGCCTTAGCAGTTAAAGAAATCTCCTGAGTTACACAAAATTTCTTTTTAAGCTATGAGGAATAGAAAGATTACTATCCTGACTTTAGCATGAGTATATTCTCTAGGTTCAGTTCCATTGATGGTATATATTATATTGGCAAGACCTAAAAAAATCCCCCATCTGAAAAAGGAATTCCTTGCCACGGGAGAATAGCAATTTCACTGCACAAAAGGTCAGTTTTTATGAAGCTACATGCAACTCTCATTTCAGTATCCTCTATCAGTATCAGTCTGTGAGAAAGTTCAGGATAACCCATTGAAGGTGTGGGGGGAAAGATGCTTGGTGATGTTCATTCTCAGCTGTTCTGTGCTGGCAGAGGGCAAGGCTCCCTTGGCAAAGCAAGGTCATGGATTTTACCTGATTTCTGCAGGTAACCAGTTACCAGCCCAGCTGACAGGAGGTAACTCATTTGCCCATGAAATACACCTCAGCTGACACACTGCAGTGCCTGATGTCACCAACCAGCTCACACCTTGTTCACGCTCAAGCCTCACCAAGACCTTGTACCTATTACCCTGACATTCCTGTCTCTCATGGCTCACTCCAACTAAGCATAGCTAGAGGGGAAAGAGTACATGGTGGTTGAGGGGGTGATGTTCCCAGGCCCTTGTAAAGCAGTAATTCAACAGTCTGATCATTTGTCATGTGACAGAACCAGGTTCAGCTCCTTCTGCATCAGTAGAATTGTGAGACTGCACCTCCCCTAATACAAGGAAAGTTTTTGCCCAGACCATAAAGTTGCAGGCATTTCCCTCACTCCTCTTTTCTGAAGAGGGTTAAAGATGGATCAGATGAAGTAATTATTGTAATTATTAACAAAAATTACCAAATACTTCTAAATCCATAAGTGCTGCAGTTCTTAAAAACAAATACACAGCTCCTGGCCTCACAATGAAATGATACAACATAAGGATACCTGCTGAAACAGGAAGAGCGGCCTCCCAAACATGTACTTGTTCGGCAATTGCAGTTCTTTTTGCTGGAAGAGCTTGGATATTTGCTTTGAAGCTCTGCATGGAGCTAAGGGGAGCAGTTATCACTAACCACTGCATGGACATGTATTCTTTTCTCATTTTCTTTAAATCCCTTTTATAAAATATTTCATCCTCTTGTAAGCTGCTGCTCTAGTGAGCTGCAGCAAGGTTTTTGTGGATGCGTGCTGTGCTTTGAATACAGAGTAAGCAGTGAGGTTGCTGTGTCAGTGTTTGCCTTGCGTGAAGCAGCTCTCACTGTGCTTTCAGAGTTTGCTGCTTCTGTTTTCAAAAGCTTAATAACTATGGTAACAAGAGCTGATTGTTTTGTTTTGTTTTCATATTAAAAAAAGATGGCACCATTAAGAAAGCAGTATGCAGTGTCCTAAATAAGAACCTCTGAACTATACAAAGTTTAGTCTAGCTACTCAGTTTAACTTGCTCTCCATCATAGGCTCTGTGAGGGACACTATTCATCAGCAGTATTCTCATTTCAGACTTTGCATGTATATTGACATTATCCCTGACAGCTTGACTGGAAGAAGAGGCCGTTTAAAAACTGCACTAACACATTAAGATACTCAATAAACACATATGTGTTTTGGCAGCTGTAGAGCTGTATGATTTAATTTAAAAACTAGCTATCCTTCAAGAACTTGAAGGAGCCTGGCTTTTTTCCCTCTCAAAAGTACAAGGATGTTGGACAGCAATTATTAAAATCACAGAGCCTCAAGGCACAGTAAAACACCTCTGCTCTTCTTAAAATCCATTCCAGAACAAACCCCATCCTCATGGACAGTATGGATAGGTGAAGAATAGTTCAGAAGCAAGGGAGAGGAAGAACACCTTTCAGCCGGATTTAAGCCTCACACTAAACACCTGAAAGCCCCAGCAGTGCTAAAAACCCCTCTTCTGAGAACAAGGCAAGGCAGGCAGCAGAGCAGAGGACTCTTTGCAAATGCCCAAAATAGGCAGCTCCACTATAGTGGAAGGCTGGGTACAGACAGTTTCTCAGATGGATCCCAGCTCACAGACAGTCTGGAAAGTCCTGAAACAATGTCTGCAGAGATGTGCAGTGTGAGAGGGACAAGTGTATTTGCCTCTGTGAAAAATACAGAAATTTTCCCTGCCCAGATGCCCCTTAGAAAGAGATGCAGGGTTCCTTGGCTCCCCAGGTGAAAGTGAGAGAAATAGCAGGATATAGAAATTAGGAGCCATCCTGGAAAACTGCAAAGACCATTTTCTAAATCACCAGAGTATGACCCCATTGTGTGCAGAAGAATAAATTAATTTGGGTGACAACTCCTCTGCTGCACTCCCCTCTCCTCACAGACTTTCATGGATATTCACATGTAGGGCAGGGCGCTGGGGTAGGAATGGTAGAAGAGATGTAAAATTCACAAATCTGGAAACATTTGAAAGTGGTGCAAGTAAAGGGAGAAGCTGAGGTGTATGGAGAGTATTGCTTGATCCTCATACACCACTGACTTACTCTCTGCAATTTATCCCCAATGAAGACGCCTGTGGCAACCAGCAATGCTACAGCAATATGAGATGCAGAAGAAAATGCTGTCTTTTAGAGAATGTTTTTGAAAAGTAATTGAGAAACAAATTGTAGTCCATAGCCAAATTGCTCGGTCTTTTTTTGGTGAGAATGTGACATGGAGTGGTTTAGCTGAATTGGGGCTGTGGGGTTTGCCCCCAGTGCTGATCTGAAAAATTCTTATCAAGAACTGAACCTTACCATTTGTATTGGCCCAGCTCCTCCTGCTTTTCAGAAAGCAGTAATTGCACACAGCTTGCTTTACTTTGCTCCAGCTCTCCCCCAGGGAACCAATACTTTTCATTTCAGTGAACAGAGCTGAAGCTGAGAAAACGAAGCCTATTGTTACTTGAGCTAAAGAGGCAAAAGATGTTTGGAAGTTTTATAAATTTGGCTTAGAAGACAAGAGTCTTTCCTACCCTCACCATCCACTGGGACTAGCTGAGCTACAGGCTTATGTTTTGATAATATGGAAAAATATTCTCCCACAACTGCAAGGGCACCACCCTTCTCCAAACACCTTTGTCCATTGAGCAGACCTCTGGCAGCTCCCTCAGTACAATTACAGTCCACCTCAAGCACTGCATATACCACGTATCCTGATTTCCCCATGGTGCTCAATTCAGATTGAGCATAAATGAGCCATAACATCTCAGACAGGAAATAAGGCTTCTAACAAGCAGAGAGGATCTGAAACTGTCATTTCACTGGCGGAGTGAATGCAAAAGGTTTATTTATTTTTAATATAGAACTTGATCTAGCATTCTCTAGCATTAGAGTGAGTATTTTCCCACACAACCAAGAGGTTGCTGCTCACGGCATCACTTCTAGGCCCACAGAGTACCAAAGAATTTTGATGAAGCTAGTAAGCCACTGGGCTAATTCTCTGTGTTCTGAGCTAACTAGAACCCACTGCAGCTGTATCTCCACTTCCTAACAAGTAGCTTTGCACATACTAGAGAGCTGGAATACACAGATCTTCTTAATCCAGTGGAAAGATGCACATTTCAGAGACTACAGAATTTCACAAGATGTGTTGGCAAGCCTGTCCTCTGTTTGCTAGAGAGGCTTCATAGAACTTCTGTTGCAAACCTTCTTTGTATAAGCTAAGCTACCTTGAAGCTGCAGGACACCCTCCTCTTCCTTTCCTGTTAAAAAGACATCAGCTGAGCCTTCTCTCTTTGGAGTCTCTTGCACCCACCCCTCTCATTTGCAGAGAGCTGGTTATGATCCTGTGAAACTTATGGCGGGTGGGGGGCAGTGTGGGCCAACCATCTTCAGAGACCAGGCCTTGCTATACTTGATATACTTGTTAATATATATTAGTATAAGTATCTACGTGCAGGTCTGGGGTGACCTGACACCTCCTAAGTCCAGTCCCTCTTTGCCATAACCCTTTCCTACTTGGGAAACTTCAATAAGGAGTTTCATCAGGAAAAAAGTACAATGGGACCAAGGGTGTTCTGCATTATTGTCCTAGATCCTGTGATAGAAATACCCAAATCTAAAACTGATTTAAGATACAGCACATGTTTTAAAGTATTCCAAATGTTTGATACTTACCTTCCTGGCTTGCTGGGAACCTTGCAGACAAATGATCTTAGCAAAACCCAAAGGTGTCATGAGTGCATTTGGACATAGAATCTTAAAACTCATAACTGTTTCTCACATTACTATAGGTCATTCATCACTTCTGTTATCCTCCTATACAGAATACCCAGCACCTGGGATTCACCTCTTTAGCAACTGGTCCACCAAATTTCTCAGATGCTGTATTCTACCCCATAAATACTCAATAAGTTTGACACACAAAAATGTTTAGGAACTTCATGTATCACAACTGAACCAAAGGGATCCACACCTCTATTAGCTCTAGAACTGGCAAGGAAGTAAGCAAGCATACCAGCACAAGCAAAATGTTGAAAATAGACCCTATCGTGGCATTTCTACTTCTGCTGCAGGAAGGCACCATTTTGAAAGCTCTTTGCAATTGTGAGGGATTAAATTTTTCAGAAAGCTGCTCAGGAAACACATACTGCCAAAAAAGTCCTAACTTAGGGATTTTGCAAAACATTTATCTGCACATGGTGAAGTTTGGATTTCTGACAGCTCATACATCAGGCAATTCTAAGCCTAGAGGTCCATCTTGAAAGAATTGTTTTTGTTCCCTTTTTTGGCCTTATTATTTGGCTTCTTATTCTAGATCTGTGATTTTAAACAAGCCTTTCTTTCAAAACAAGACATATTTCCTGCTGGAATTTAAACAACAGTCCTACAGCACCACATGAATTATCCCCTTAGACAAATGTCAAAATATATAGCAACTCAAAACAAAATAGTGCCTACTGTCTTCAGTTCAGGCTTACAAGCAATAAACTCCAAGAAGCTCATGTAAAAGAACTTGTAATTGTGTATTTTATATGAAATAGCAGAAATACTTTGGCACCAGAGTGCTAGCATAGAGCGTAAAAGTATACTTCTCTTGTTCTTTATAGACATCAGACAAATGGATGAAAGCAAAAAGTTTATTTTCTGTGGAGAATTCTGAAAAGCTGAAATAATTCTCTTTTAGATATTTTAAACTTAAGTGTCTTTAAAACTTATATATATATAGGGGGTTTTGTCAAAAAATTAAAATGTTTAGGCTTTTGAAATGTTTAGATACTTCCCAAAGAAATAAGACATAAATCTTTAGCAAAACAATTACTCACTAAAATTTTATTTTAATTTCTTTTTTTTCCCTTAAATTATTTTGTGAGAATGACATGCATGAGAAAAGTCAAAATTCAGTACGTGGTGATTTGTGTTATTATTCCATGTTTCCTATAGCTTCAAGAGGGCATAAGATATAGGATTAAAATTATGTTACTGAGAAAGCACATTCCCCTGAAACCACTGAGATTTAGGTTGCAATTGAAGAAAATGTCTTTCAGTGTATAAATCAGAGCTGTGTACATGAGGAAGTAAAAGTACTAAGCTTGCCCACTGACTTCTGTGAGCGGCTTAACATTTTTTTAAAGTCTGGCTTTTCCTTTGTGATCCTGAATTTTCTCATACAGATTTAAATATCTAGGCTTTAATTTCTGTTGCTATAATAGTTTGTACATTTCATTTTCATTGTGAAGGTTTTGTATAGCTTCACATACACATAGAGAAAATTACATTTTCAATGTCACCACAGAATATTGAAATTAAAAGATATATACCTTTTGAATTAATTAATTTTTGAACTAATTGAAGTTATTTACATTTTTCATACAGTGTAATCTCCAAGTATCATCACTGAAGATAAAGCTCTTCACAGTGAATTTCAGTGCAGCTACAAGCACAGCTTGGTCCACACTCTCTTCAGGGGGTTGCAAAATGGCCCTGTGCTACATCTTCCCTGTAACACACTTGTAATTACTTTCTGGCCCTGATTTGGTCCTTTGCAACTAAGCAGATGGTCCTGCCACCCCACTGTCCCCTTCTCCATGGAAGACTGGTGTTGGCAAGTGAATCCTTTGTAGATGGAACCCAGGAGAGACACTCACAGTGACAGCTGTGGGACCAGCTAACCCTTGACTAATGGGGCATTTGTGATGGCTGTGGTTTCTGAAGACATTGACAGTCTTGGAACCACACTGACAGCCCTAGAGGGAGGTCTGGAATTTCACACACACTGTCCAGTACATAATTTTTACATTTGGGGGGTTATGCATGGATGCACATGAGCTAGGCTCTCCACAACCATTTTGAACCTTCCTCGTGCTTGGCAGTGCAGGTGCATTTTCTCTCTATTCCTTAAAAAGAACCAAAACCAAAACACCAGGCTTGGGAGGCCAAAAGCAACCAAGCCACAGTTCTGAGAAGTGAATATTAAAAGTTCTGGGATACTGTAATTTTGAGGCAACAAAGTTTGTGATCATCACTTTTCTTGCTTCCAGGTCTCTGAAATGATGACCAAGAGCCAGGTCCTTCTGTCTGGCCACCTGTCACGAGGCGCTGCAGGCTGAGTGGTGGCCTCAGAAGAACTTGTTCACTGTCACTGGTTTTGCAGATTTGCTACATGGAGCTGGCTAGAGTTTGGGAGTCAGTGGTTTGCAAAATAGCTGCTTTTTCTACTGCAGTCAGTAGAAGCAAAGTGCACATCTCAGCAGCAGACTCAGGAGGTAGGACAGATGGCAGCTCTATCAAATTAAAAAATATTGTTTTAAAATAGGCAATACCTCAGAGAAGGACCCATTTTTTAGGCTTTGTGTAAGAGCATTTTGACATATGTGATGGAGAGAAAACCTGGAGGTCTCTCATCTATAAGCAACTTATTCCAGCTGTTGTTGAGCCTCATTTCCTGACCTCAGGGACCTAACATTTGACACCTACTAGACCATTTTTAGCCTTGTACCAGAAACTGAGATAATGGCCTTGTTCTAATGGGAAGCATGACCTCTGAAATCCTGCCCACGTGTAAACACCCATCCTGACCCAGTTTGTACAATTGACACAGCATGGCTGTGCACAGCAGCCAAATGAAACTTCATACACTTAAAATACAGTTGTAGAGTCATATATAGAGTCAATCAGTAGTTGAAGGCAGGCCTGTCTCATTTCTCACCTGCCAGTCACTTGGCTTGGGGCGCTAGTCAAGTGAGCTCTCCTAATTCATCAGATGTCAAATCACCAAAATAATCTCTTCCTTAACAAGACCTAAGCTTAAAGTAAACATATTTTGCAAGTTATTCTTCAATGTGTTTTATCTGTTATTTATCAAATGCTGTTCTGTTGGCTTACTTTATCCTCATGCTTTTCTGCTGCCCACTCATAACTCATAGCACTTTAAAATTAACATCTCCTGCACTCCTTTAAAATAATAAGTTTTCAGAACAAGTGTTCAGTTAATCATCTTTCCAGTGCTATTCTTTCAGTTTCTATCCTTCCACTCAGACCAATATGCAGCCTACCCAACTACTATTTAACATTCAAGGGACCAAGTATAAGGAATTTAAGGGTTTTACTCAGACTTACTGGAAAATAAGAGAGGCAATTTTTTGCTTATATGATGCATTTTTCTGCAATTTTTGTGTTATTCAGGGATCCTTCTCTAATAGCTCTGAAAAATAAAATTGTCCAGACTCTTCTAAAATCTCCTATGGTTAGAAGACAGGGATGAGAAATGCATGCTGAGTGATTTGTTTTTGTGGTCTTTGAACCACATATACATATAGCTTCCTTATACCCAAACTAAAGAAGAGCTTTCTTTAAGGTTAAATTTGAACAGAAATTTCTGAAATAAAATTTCAGCTGTGAACTTGTTTAGACAGTTCTAATGGCTTGGCACCTCTTCCCAAGCTTGTCATGTGCTCTACTTCTGGTGAAGGAGAGTTGATCTGCATAATTAAGTGCTTATAACAAAGAATCCAGAGCATAGGTCCCTAAACAGGCATCTTCTCACTGCTCACAAAAAAGATGGATTACCTGACATACACACAAACTGCACTGCTAACATTTATCCTGCCAGTTTTGCTCCATCCTGAAGTGGACACGCAGATGCTCTTGAACCCAATTTACACCTAATCTGTGTCACTCCAGATCTCACTCTTGGCAGGAAGAAGAACCAGCAAATTAAAAAAGCACAGTACTGCCATCTGCTTGATTTTATTTGGAAAAATATGACCTAAGGTTGATGAAAAGGCAGAACGTTTCTCAACCTATTGTTGAAAAACAAATAAAGCAGATATATGGGTTTTTGCTGGAAGAGACAGGAGGTCCATGTGCATGGGGATCATGTAAGGATCTGGGATAGCAGATGAGAGAAGAAAAACCCTGAATGGGTGAGATGATCAAGTAAGCAGTACAAATTATGAATGCTGAGGTATTTCCTGAATATTCACATCCTGAGTAATGAGATGACTGAAGCCCCTGGATGGATAAGAGCCATGGCTAAGTAGAGTGCTCAGAGCACAGCAGGAACCAGATGCCCAGGGCCTGGAAAACTGCTCAGTTTGATTTACCCAAAGAGGAAAGCTACCATCAATTTGACTTGCAGTAGAAGACACCAAGACATCAACAGCAATTTGCTTTTGAATAGTTTAGATGAATAAACTGGCTTAGGGGGAGGGAAAGTGCAATGGTAGCTGATGGGGAAAGACAGACACATCTCCCTTCTTTTTGGTTTCTGTAACTCCAGAATAAAATGGCTAAGGCTTTGGGGTACAGCCCAGGACTGTGATTCCTCTTGGCTGGTCAGTTACAAGTGACATGCACAGAGTACTTCAAAGTACAACAATAATCTCCATTTAATGTCAAGGAGTAAGAGATGGAGAGGGAGAGCAGGTAAAGCAATTCAGTTTCTAACCATAGTAGTGTCTTAGGCAAATAAACTCATTTCCCATTTGGCTGTGAACATTTTCCCATGGCAAGAAGTTTACTGAGGGCTATCACTGTTGCCACCTTTGAGGAGGCATCCTGAGTTCCTTCACAGGCACCCAGGGCTCTTTGTTCATATGTGGTCAGGTGAAGCAGCAGAGCTCTCCTGTCTGGCACAGAAACATGGCCCAGCCACATCTTTTCTTATCATATCTAAACTGTGTTTCCTGATAAGCACAGCTCTCTTCTGACCAGTGCAATGGGTACAAGCCACCCAGTCAATGCAGCCAGAAAGTTGTCACTGGCTACTTCTGGCTTCAGGGAAAGGGCTGTCGTGGGCTTCAATATGCTAGGGGTGTGCTACAGTCTTGTTATCTATGGGTTTTCAGAGAATTGATCCTGAAACATGTAACTTTTCCACCACTCTGAAGGTGAGAGGTGTGCTGTACAGTCTGTTTCAGAAGGCAGTGAAACACCATGGGATATCTTTCACTGCTAATGAAGTTGGCTGCTAAGGAGCAAAGCTCTGAGGTAGCAAGATTGAGTTGCAATGGCAGCTGTATTCCTTGAGCCTTCAGGGGAGATACTGTCTCTGCCAGCTCCTCCTTGGCTCCTACCACTCCAGAGGCCTCACTTCATTAGCAGGAAATCACATCTGCTTTGCCAGTTTCCAGTCTGTTATTTTTCTCTGCTGCACCAGCTGTACCCTCCATGACACCAGCACACAAGTGAAAGTTAGCTTCTATTTCTGTTGTAATTTATTGATTGCATATCCCTACGATGGAAAGATAAGCCCTGCACCTGGGAGGGCTGCCTGAAACCCAGAGTGATGTCTTACTCACGTGCACATATGGCTGCAGGTTGGCTCACATTGGAGTCTGCTTGTGGTAATTCCTCCCATCGTTTTGTTTGCAGCTCTGTTTCTGCATTTTGTGTAACAGGCTGCGCTAGCAACTGCTACTTGGGATTCTCAACATGTGTCTGATTTGAGAAGACCGATACCAATGCAAAAGAAGGCAGAAGTGGCAGCAGATACTGTTGGCACTACTTATACATAACAAAAGTGAGAACCACAGCTGCTGCTTCTGCTGCACAGAAGAAAATTCATAGATAAATCTGAAGTACTAACCAAAGAACAAGGAGAGACTGGATTTCCTTCTGTACTGATAAAGAGCTACTGAACAAAACTAAAGCTTTTCACTCCCTATGTCTCTTCTGTTTCTTGAGAATGCTTAGAACTTGACCACATTCAAGTGCTACATGAAGCCTTAGACCAGCTTGTAATTTTCCCACATAGCTCTTTATTAGGGGGCTTGCACTGAAATACTTATGATTTCTGGCTTCTTGTTTATACCCCACTTCAAAGCTTCTTAATTACAAAATTCTTTTCTCTGAAGACTTGAATTTTGCTGCATTTGAAAAGAATGAAAAATAATTATCTATCAAGTAATGAAGTATTGGTCCTTAGACTCTTGGCCCCTGAAGAAGTACATAGCATTCATTCTGTCACTGAGACTAAAGCATTTTATATTGTTTTGAGTTTCATGTAAGCAGCTCTCAGAAATCCTAGTGGGAAGAAATAATAAGGGAGGCAGTCAGCATGAGATGCTGTTGATGAAACCATCATTAACAGAGGGATTTGTGAAGCAGAAGAGCAAAATTGTACACCACCAGCTTGGTCCCACTGATTCCCAAACCTGTAGGAGATAAAAATGTCTGCAGAAGTGGGCAGGCTTCTCTATAGCCAGGACATCTCAGTTCCTGCTAGGGGCATCCCTCAGAGCCATTGTCACCAGATGTGGCTCTCAGCTGCTATCACTACAAAGAAAGACACCCCTCCCAAGTGGGTAACATGAAGATGGGAATTACAATTTCTTTCCTACATATCTACACAATTCTGGTGGCAAAGGCAACCATGATCAGAAGAGGGGGGCTATCATATTATTTCAATACTCAGTATGAAAACAGGCCTAATTGTTCCTACTCTAGCTGATGCTTTAGGAAAATTCTTTGGCACACCAAAGAATTACTTATTCCAGAGTGGAAAGCTGAGAAATCTCTTCAGTGACCCTTTTTTCCCCCTTAAATAAAAGTTAGAATTTAAAACCTAAAGCTATTATTTGCTTACATTTACTGTGAAGACCTTTCTGGGATTTTCAGGAAACTCTGTCTTACAATTCTCTCCTTTACAGTGAGAAATTTAAAAATTCCCAGGATTATGAAAACAGAAGGAATTTGCAGAGTTATGTCATATCCAAATGATAATGGAATCATTTCAAGGGAGTCAGTTTTTCCATTTTAGCATTCTCTTTAGGACACCCCACCCTTTTCTGCAGTCTTGCTAAAATCTCATTCCTTCCATCTGAGCTGCTCCAAAAAAAAAAAAAAAAATGGAAGCAACTATTTTCCTCAGCAAAAGCTGACTCGGGAGAAAACATTATCCTTTTGAACATTGCACACAGCATGCTATCTTATCAGAAGCTGGATGAAAATATCTTGGAGGCATTTTCTTTTTTCAGTACAGTTACAGGGAGCTTTAAAACTGTTCAATCACTGACAGGCTGTTTCTTTTCAGAGGGATTTTCCTATCTGCCTTCCATTTGATCCCACACTACTTAATATGTGGATGTTTCTGCACATCCAACCAATGTATCTAGGCACAGATGGCTCTGTCTCTAGGAACTGGTGGTGGTAACATGAAAAAAGACTAGTTGTGAATTTTATTCCACTGTTGCAACTGTGTGCGCAACTCAGCGTAGAAAGCAGGGCCCACTCTGCAAGTACTCTTAAAACTGCCATTAACTCTGGCATCTTCTTTAGAAACACATCTGGTTATTAAGCCTCAGATCTCTTCTTGCAGGCAAACTGAGGTGACCACTAGAAAGATCAATACATTTAGTTGGAGGAAGCTATTGCCAGGTCAATCTTTATAAACAGATCTTTGGAAACAGATTTTGGTTGTAGGGTCTTTCCCTCTCCTCTCTTCTGCAAGCCCCATAGAAGGAATTTGAACAGTGCCTGGCTATGAACCCTTGAGCAGCCTGAGGCACAGTGTCTCCATTTCCATCTTCTTCTTCAAGATGGGTATCAAAATGTGGAGCCTGACTGTGTGCAAAGTTATATAATTTTTCCACATACTTCTGTAGGATCCTTTACTGCCTTTCCAAGGACAAAGTTGATGGTGGCCAGAGAGCGAGCTCACCAGCTATCTTGGATGTTAAAACATGTTAAACAAATTGGCTCATCTCTGAATAAATACCCTGCTTCTCAGATGTACAAAGCAGTGCACCCCTGCTGCTTTGAGCATCAGCTGGAGCCTTGAGACACGGGGACATCGGAAAATTAGGGCATTTATGGAAACTCAGAGAACAGTAAAAGATATTTGGACGTAGCAGCCAAGACTCTAACACTTACTCAGTATGGTCAATGTTGAGGCTTGTTCATCTTCCAATAAACATTAACAGTGCTAAAAAATATCTAGGAGGGCTTTTTTGCTTGGTTTGTTTTCAGAAAGAAGGAGAAAGAGAGAAGGAGGAGGAGTGAAGAGCATGAATACTTGTTGGTGCTTGTTTTCAGCATACTAACTGAACCAATTTCAGTAAAATTCCTCATTATCTCAACAAGTGAGACTAGAGATACTGTCAACTCATAGAATTTGTCAGGACCCACCCTAAAAATGGCAAGTGTTTGGCTAAGCCTCTTATTAAAGCTGCCTTAAAAGTATATTCTGCTGTTTGTGAGTGTTTAGTAAGCTAAAAATATGTGCCATTCTGAAATGGACGAACAGGTAAGGAGAGGTTAATGTTTCTATGCAAGAGATTTGTACCCAGATATGGAAATGTGTCTGCCCTGGATTGCCACCCTTTCCCCTGCTGTGGTATGCAATCCTGCGTGAGGCATTCCTTGAGCCCTTACCCACACAAGAACACAAACACTTTATAACGCTACAACCAAGTGACAGCCTATGTAAGAAGAACAGGAACATGGGTCATTTGCAATATTGGCACATTTGCTCTTGAATCTCCATTTCTCTGAACTCCTGTAAAACAGGTTAATAAGGCCTTCACTTTGCCAAGCTGTCTCCATGACCCAGACCCACTCCTGCCTGCACCCCTCACTCTGCTGCAGCTTGGCTGGCATCTTTGTCCCCTGGACCAAACTGGTCACACACATTCCTTTTGGGAGTGATGGTCATCTGTTCTTCTCCTCCCAGCTACTGAAATCTCCTCCTGGTTCCAAAGCCATGACAAATTCAGGCTGCCCTACATGGTCTGTGATTTTGTGATTTACATATCACATGGCTGCTCTTCACACACGAATGACTTTCATTTTATGTTCAGCAAAATTCATAGGTTAAACCTTGCCCTTTTTGTCCAAGAAGGGGGAAACAGATATGGGTACTCAGCAACTGAGTGGAGCAGGAGAAGAGGTTGAGGGAGGGGGAAAGAGGAAAGGCTTTACTATTCTTCTCTTGTGCTGAGGTGTCTGCCTGATGTAAGGAAGTATCCAGCCAAGAGAAAAATTAGGAGAGAGTGTTAATGAATTTTATTCTATTGTTGCAAATTTTGTATCCAAATTAACTAATGCATAAAGAAAGACCCTCTACAGAAAGTACTCTTAAAACTGCCATTAGGTCTAGCACCTTCACAAGAAATGTGTCTACCTACAAAGTCTCAGGCCTCTTCCTTTCCAGGAAGCTGAGACAAACACTGCAAGGAATAATACACATTTTTGGAAGGAAGCATTTTCTTGGTCATAGGCTGATGACCCTGGTTATCTGATTTTGTTAGTCCACTGGGAACAAGATATGCTCAGAATGAGCATAGAAAAACAATATTTTTTTTCCTCTTCCAGTAAAATAGGTGACTATCTTAGAGTCATCAGCACAGCCTAAAGGCATTAAAGGATGTTTAACAGCCTGGTAGCTTTCCTCAGTGAGCAGGGGCTGAAGTGGGGCATCCCTTTAGGATTTGCCTAGCTGATGATGTGCACAGTTTGACAAGCCCTGCTCTGCCAGCTCACCCCCAGCCACCTCTAGGTACCCTGCTCACAGGCCTTTCCAAGCCTGAAGTGCCTATATAAACAACAAGATGAGCACTTACCTTGCTCCTGCTGGTGTTTCAAAGAGGAATGAAACATCATGATATGAATTAGCTACAAGCCAGAGTTCATTGTTTTTTCAGATATTTTTTTTTCTTTAAATAATAAGTGGTGCTTCATTTCAGAAAGCATCTGGAAACCTTGTTTCCAAATAAACTGTTTTTAGACTAAACTTTGAATGACAAGCTTCTGAATTAAGAGAGCTCTTCTAGCAATTTAAAAGAGAACTACCAGCAAATAGTAAAATATATCATTCAGTTGTTATTAGAGCAGCAGACTTAAACAATAAAGTTAGAAGTGTTTGGGCTATACCTGACAATTTGGAGGGACATTCTATCAGGAAAAGCTGTTTGAGTGTGAGAATGAGGGAGCACTGATAAACCCATGCTACATTCAAACTAACAGCATCTACACAGCCTTGCTAAACAGAAAATTCCATCCCAAGTGGAAAGGAGATTGTAGTCACTAGGGCCTGTGTTAATGCTAGTGAAGTTAAATCAGACAGAAAGATACTACACCTATGAGCAGCAGTATCTAAAGCTCCAAGCTTCAGCTGGACAGCAGCCACTAGCCAATCTGACCTGCTGAGCTATTCCTAAAATGCCATTAACTTAGCATTGGGATACCAATGCCATTGTGGTGTTAAAGGGTGATCAATTCAGCCTCTGGTTATCAACAGAGAGCGCCAAATGCCAAACTCACAGACCAAAGTAAAATCTATAATGTATAACAGCAACATAGCAACTTGTGTCACTGTGGAGGTTCATTTAAGTCTTGTGTGTGGGAAGGCTCTGCATCCTATCAAATCAAGACATTATTCACAGCTGTTTTCCTTCCAAATAGTTCATCTCTATGAACCACCTCTGATAAGTGTTCACACTTGCTCATTCATGTGCTCTCTTCCCCACAAAGGCTTTTACCAACTGCTTTTGAAAGGAAATGCTTTTCAGGGCAGCACAGCACAGTGTTTTGGGGCTGCCTTAACCTGTGGGCTCGGCTCCCCCTTGGCATTTGCCTGGCTGGAGGCAGATGGCAGTGGGTGTCTCTGAGTGCCAGTGAGCAGGTGACAGGCTCTGGGTGTGCTGTCTGCTCCAGCATGCTGCAAGGCAGCCAAGCTGAGCTCCTCAGGTCAGTTGTCCTGTGGCATTCTGAGGATTGCACTAAATTTGGGAAGGAGGAAATCGGGCTGTTGCTGGCTGTGATGTGTCTGCAGCCTTAGAAAGCTGATTAATAATATCTTCAGGAGTAAGACCTCAATGTAGTCACTTCCAGCAACCTATTCAATTATTTTTTAAAAGCTTCAGCACCAGATATTGGATGCATACAGTCTTACATTAACCCAATTTAATTTTTAATATTTACAGAAGCAGTGAAATTAGAAGATAGAGTAGGGCACATCAAATTGTAGGAGTTACCAAGCCATGAACTGTATTTTGTGCTGGTTTATATCCCAAACTGTGTCAAATCACAAGACCTTTAGATATGTAAGAGCAGGAATGACCCCATTCTGGAGAGGCATGGGAGTTGGTTGCAACAAAGGGATTTTAAATCTAAGTTTCCCAGAAGTTTGGGGATTGTGAAGATTAAATGTTGCTTTGGAATCATCTTTCTGTTGTCTGAGGCGTTCAGTCCGGTGCCTTGACCAGACACCACATGCTGCTTGTTCCCTGTGGCAAACCTTTCACACTTGGCAGCTTGGAGAAAAAACAGAATATATTTGCTGGAACTTTACACATACATTAATTCTTAGCCAGAGTTAAAAGAAAATCAAAACAATAATTTCATGGATAAAATGTTAAACCATTGAAAATGGGGACTTCTAATAAAACTAGTGATTTAATCCATATCAGCAAATTGCCCATAGCTGGATCATAGAATTGTCATAGCAAATTAGTCCAGTGTGAAGTTTTTAGTCTCTGGGTCAAAAGCACTGGTGTTTCCCATCACCCTCAGAAGCACAGTGCATAGCTCAGAGCTTGTGGTAATAGAAGGATCAATCACTTTCAGGTGAGGGCATAAAGCACCTCAGCCTGTCCTCCAGAGGGCAAAGGGGGACAGAACCCACTCAAAAACAGCTGCTAGAGAGGAATGCAGCCTAAGATACCCTGCTGTGAAAGTGGTTTGTTTGCACAATGGTCTTATGAAAGATGGCCTACTATATAGCTGTTGGGATTTCATTGTTGGCCTTCTACAGCCAGTGGGGATTTAACCTTTAGGCCCTCAGATGCTCCCCAGTGCAACAATCTTTGTCCTCAGTAACCTTACCAGCCATCATACTTCTCATCCAACAAACATTTGGAAATCCCAGCCTTATTTCTCAAGACCTCCTAAAAAGTGACTGAAGCAATATCCCCAAGTCAGAGACAATCACAAATGCCTTCCTGCTTGCAGAAAGGGGTTTTAAAGCTTTAAAGGAGTTTTAAACTTAGTCACACAATAGTTCATGTAACTTGGCTACTGGTGGAAGGGATAGTCAACCTAAGTAGCAGTTTGTGTGGAAAGGAGGAGGAGGAACCGTGTAATCCATCCCAGAAAATTTGTGCTGTCTGAGTGGGGTCCTATGCATGAACAGACTCCCACTGTTAAGCTCTGGGGTGAAAAGCACTTTAACCTCAGGCAGACAAGGGAAAAATGCTAGACTGGACCTTTCTGCCTATTGGTCTGTGGAGTGAGATACTACACTGTGTTAGCTAAGGAATGTGCCCAACTTGGCTCCCCTGGGTTCATCTAGCAGAGGTGAATCCACACTATAAATCTGAGTTCATCCCAGACAAGATGACTTAACTCCTTTAGAGGCTGCTGATATTTCTGCTTTTTATCTACCAGAGAGCATCATCCTTTCACATTCCAGGCAGAAGTTTCCCAGAATCTCAGCAACATTTCCTCCTTTACAACTGTAAATTCAAACAAAAGTATCTTCCCACATGTCTTGGTGAAAGGAGAACCAAGTATTAAGTTGCTCAGCCTTCCAGCTCTGCTCATACACAGCTGAACATGTGCTGTAATTGCAGATCCAAACACCACTTCAACACCTATGTTCTTCCCAGATTCAAAAGCCATTCATAGAGGGGCTCAGAAGAAGCCTGTGGAAGTTTGCCAGCACTCAGGTAAAATGAATTGAATTATGTTTCTTTGAGGTGCTTTGAAAGGTTTTGATGAGAACTGCTTAAGCTAAAAGGAACTTTCCTTTAACTCTTCTGCATTGCTACTTCCTCAGGAGAGATTTTGAACAAATTTTCCAGATATAGATGGCTATGTTTGTATTGGAGTGTTAGACATCTTCTACGTGGCTAAGAAGTGCAGATGTAGCTGGCATTATTTTCATTCTCCAAGCTGTTAAATAAATCAAGCTCTAGACAAAAAAAAAAAGAAAAGATTGGTACTTTGCAGCCCCTGTGTAAAAATAATCAGATGTCATAACCATGAGAAAGAAGTCAAGGCCACATACAAGTCTGAATTTATGCTGCAAATTATACTTGAAACTTCATGGTGTTTGGATCCTTATGAAGGGCTCATTCCTGCTAGGCAGAGGGCTGGCTGCAAAGGTCATTTGTGCTAGGACTTTTCAGAGTTCCAAAGTGGCCTTGCTGGCCAGCTTGGAGGAACAAATTGCACCAAGGGTAAGTTGGGGAGATGAGGAAGGATGGCTATTGTGGCAGAGCCACTTAGAAAGAAACCTCAAGACTTTCAAATCCTGACAGCCAAAGTGGCAGAATCTGCTCAAAATGGCATAGATTTAGGAAGGGAGATAAAAGTACAATAACATTTCCCTCTAACTATCATACATGTAAGGCCTACTTCTGGAAAAGATGTCTGTTCACGCAGTCTAGGATTCAGCCCTTGTTTTGAAAAGTAAAAAAAGGTGTTTTCTCACTGTCCAGAAATATTTTGCCCAATCCAGAATATAGGAAATCCTGTTATACAACACTTAGGAGATGGGTGTCTGTCTGATCTTTAGGAAGCAGAATTAACAGAAGTTGTATCAGTCAGAGGTATTTAAAAACAAAATTAGCAGCATGGAATCTTGTGGAATGACCTGACAGGGCAGCATGTGTTTGCTTTACAGCTTGACCTTCTGGCACTAGAAGTTTAAGCAAATTCAGAGATTTTCACTGGCCTTGGTACTCAGCTTCTCTTATCCCATGTCACTTCTCACAAGCTTATGTGCAAAATAATTACATATGCAATGGAAAATTACAATTTTTCTTCCCTGTGACTTTTTCCCATAATGTAAATCTACTATTTGCCTAAAAACCAACAGGGAGCAAAAGTTATTTTAAGTCAGATTTTATTTTTCTTCAGGCAAATTAATTATCAATCAGATAAAACAAAAACGTATTAAGTGAGTTACTCCTGAACTTGTTTTTACCGAAATTGCACATGGCACTGTAGGGAATTGCCAAAACTAGCCAGGTAAATAAATGCACAGAGCTTTCAGAAGACAGTGCAAAGCAAAGGCATAAAGAACAGAAATTAGGGACACAGTACCAGCTCTCCTGGGAAGCTTATTAGTGAAGGTGAAAGGATTAAAGAGGACAAAGTATATTAATGCTTACTTTTCATTCTCCCTCTCCCCCAGACTTTTCCAGGGAAGGTTTTTAAAAGTTTGAACACACTCAAATCTAAGGGGACAGAATTAGGAATCTGATCTGGCATCCTGTTTCAGGGACTCTCTATGATCTATGGAGCTGACATGACTGCTCTCACACATTATATCTAACAGTAATATTATTGCAGCTGTGAAGAAATCCCAGTGTCTGTATTTCTGGATGATTACAGATGGACATCATGCCCTGAATATAACCTTTTGGTATGGCATGTTGTAAACTGTAACTCTACCTTGACAATCAGGAGCAGAACTTCAAATCAAGAAGTGTTGGTTTTAATTGCTCAAAACCCAGTAATACTGATAGGAATGTGACAGTCAAAGCACAATATAAAGCTCTGAAAACATGCCAGTCAAGTCCTCACTATGTCAAAATCATCCCTTTATACCTAATTCAACATTGGAACGGATGACCAAAACTATTTAGACACACGCACTCAACTCCAATTTAATCTGCAGTCCAGCCCATAGGATTTCCATTAAAATGTATTTAAAAGGTAGGTCTTATCTCTTTCTCTGTTTAGCAGCAAAGCTATACATGACAGTTAAATAAATGCATTTGTCTCACTAAAATATTCTCAGATACAGTTATAACCTAGTTTTCTAGGCTATGTAATTAGCTGGAAGAAAATGATCTTTAATTTTCACCATTATCTTTGAACCTTCTCTGGGCACAACATTTATCACTAACACTATTCTGAATGAGACAGAGACACTGTTAGAGTACTTCTGGTGAATAGTTAATAACCATACCAAGAGCTAGGACTAGCAGGGATTTTTTCCCCCACTGTTAGCTCACAGATTGATTTTCTTCTTCTGCCTTTGTGTTATTCCTTTAATGAATATTAACAATTTTGAGCCACTGGGAAAGTTGATTGGAAAAAAAAAATCAGTATCCCCTAATGATGTCTTTGTTAGAATTGATGACCTCTCAGAGTGCAATTAGTCAAGCTTCAGACAAGTAATGAATAACTGGGGAAGCTGAGAAGACCTTTTTTCTCCCCACAAAGTATTCATACACTCACAAACACATGGAGTTAAACATTCATTGCTTATCTCTGCTGCCCTTCTCATAAATGTAATTGAATGTTTCCCTCATTTGTGCCTGAGAAAGATTACCTTCTCAGGTAGAAACAGCAAAGAGGAAAAGCATGGTTGTACTCTTATATCTTTTAAATGCCTGTTATGTGAGCAGCTTAAAAAGCAATATCTAGAAAGGTTTTGTGTTTTATTTTCCCACTATATTTCTGGCACCACCACTCTGGTGCATCATTTCCACTCATCTGCTGAAACAGACACACAATGTGCTGTACACTTCGTGTGTCTGAAACAGGGCTCTGCTGGGCACCAGGATGCAGAGTACCCCACATATCTATCCTGTGCTCCCGGGGCAGGAGAAGTGATACAACTGAGTTTTTCAATTCAGTGATCTAATTTCATCACTTATTATTAACTGTACAGAGCTGCTCCCTATTGTGTAATTAATCAATTACAATAATAGTTCATTGAATTACAATAGTAGTTCCTGATCCTACTCTCCATGTTCCCCCCACTTTTATTTTACAGCTAGAGAGTCTACTATCAGCAATTTCAGGGGTTCATTATTATTCAAAATGAAGTCTAACACCTAAGATAGAAAGCTGTTTTTCTTTTTGAATTAAATCTGGATGACATTTACTTAGTAGTTTCTTAGATTTACAAGTAAAACAAGAGAAGTAGCTTTGTTATTTCAGTCTGCTTTTATAATTTTTCTAGGCTAGGTTGAATTAAAAAACAAACAGGAAGCCCATATACTGGGCTTTGCAAATGAAAACCCCTTTGAACAGCTAAAATGATAGACTAAATTCGGGGGTTATATGTCAAGTGGTTCAAGATTTTCATCAGAGATAGATACAAGAGTCTGAAGCTAAAATCCCAGCTCTGCTTAAATTAAAGCCAAAGATTCATGATCACTTCAGCCCAAGATCATGTAAACCAGTCAAGAGGAAGGAGGAACTCATCTGCAAGTTAAGTTGGAAGGAGTCTAAATTAAACATCCTTGTGTGATACTTTGGTGTGAAAGATGTCCCAGAAGGTGACAAACAGCCCTGAACAAAGCTAGGGCTTTAGTGAGATCAAAGGTCTGTGGAATTTGGTAGATATTAATATACTTATATAAAATATTAAAGTCATTTCTACAGCACAATGAAAATTTCACCCTGTTAAAATAATCTACAGATGGATTTAAAGTTAATGGAATTAATTCAAGAGTTTTCTATTACATGCCGTAATTTTTCCACAACACTGTTGCTATTATCTAAGACTTGGCTGGATGACTCACAAATACTGGAAGTGACTCACGCTTTCCACTGAGATCACCATTAGGACAGGTAAACCCTGAAGAAAGGTGCTTCTGGCAGGTATCAGAGACAGTGATTCATGCATGAAGGCAGGAGACAGATGTTTTCCCAGCTGAATGCTCCTGGTCATTTTGGCCACGTCAGAAAAAGGCAATTGCAGTGATCACAGTGCAGAGACCAGCCAGGCAAGGCTTCAATCTGTTTGAGGAGGCAAGGGTTCCTCATTTTTCTGTTCTATAGCATCCAATATCACTTTAACAGTTTTGATATCTTTACAGAAGATGGCACTTCTGGCCATCTTCTGTACACTGGCCACTAATGATCCTGCTATAGGTATCGAAAGTTTTACTAGAGAAAAATGGTTGGCATTACCTCCAACTATGAGGACATAGTAGATGGAACAGAGAAAGAGACTAGCGCTCACCTAGGCATCATGCTGGAAACTCACCAAGCCTAGCACACTGTTCTAGCACAGAAAGATGCCCTCCTTTCCTCTTCTCCCAGTAATTAATGCAGGAGAAGGAAAATCAAGACATGGATCATGATGAATCTTCATTAGTTAAAATATGGACTCTATGGAAAGTGGTACAGCATAGAGGATCTACAACTTGTGAGGCCTTTTGTCCTGACCAGGAAAAAAACTACCATGTGTGCAAGACGCCAGAAAAAACCTTTGTCACATGTAGTAGAAGATAGGTACTTTCCTGTGGCATAAATGGGTAGTTCCAGCACCTGTCTTGGATTCCCAAACGGTAGTAGCTCAAGTGACTTACACCAGTGGTACACCACATATAGATTTTGCCATATAGTTTTATTTTTCTACTGGCAGTAAAATATGTTAAAAACACAGTGAAAATATTCTCACATAGCGATTGAGAAAGGAAGAAAGAACAAGACACATAGAAGACATATTTTCTGCATTAAGTAACTGTTCTTTCTGCTTAAAAATGTCTTTGGGGTTCAGTGAGGAATTTCAATAGGAATCCCAAATGTTTGATTCCCCATGAGCACATTCATTAAGCATGTACAGGCAGACTTTCAAACATATTCACTTCTCAACAACTCCTATTAAGAATAATGAGACTTGCTGTATGCTAAACAAATTAAAGATGTAGCAGGAACAGGATAAGGAAGCAAAGCCTTCACAAACACAGCAGTGCCAAGGATCTGCCACTGAGCTCAGCAGTGCCTCTTCTTGGCCTGTTCTCTTATGTCGGCGCTACTGGAAACAGTTGTCAGATGAGGCAAACATTGTAAGCTGGTTTCTCATTGCAGTCATACAGCACCTAACCCTGAGAAACTATGGAAAACTATGTCATTATTTGGCTTCATCATATTTACATTGATCTGACATGTACACAGAGGAATGGGAACCGGGCCCTGAAACTTCACATGCCATGTGGGGAAGGAAAGTCACTTGTTGAACACAAACAGCATGTCCGGTGAGTGCCAAGAATCACAATATATTAATAATATTTTCTCTGTGGCATTAAGAAGCTTGGAATTAAATCTAAAAGAGCAAAGAAGTTACTTGGAAAAAATGTTGTGCACTTTCACTGCTGTCGTATGTCACCCTGCCAGCATGACTGATCCTACAGAAGGTGAGCCAAAATAAAGAGTGGGTGATTTCCTTTGCAATGAGGACAATAAAATATATTTGCTATTAGAAACAAACCATAAAGATGAAAAGAGATGTGGAATGAAAAAAGGAAGATTATTAAATATTTGTATTTCTTGCAAATACTCGAAAATATAATGAAATAAAATTATCTCCATAAATCATGGTTAAGGTAATCTGCTGACAGCAACTGTTTTCCCAAACTGATGGACCCAAATCAATGGATTCCCTATTTAAGTCAAAACAATGCCCACCAAAAGTTTTGCATTACCTTAATCAAGCTTGGTACAAGAGGGGAAGGAAAGAGTAGAAGGAAAAAAAGAAAGATAATCACTCTTTACTTAAATTGACACAACTATGCACTTATTAACCCCACCCTGAGGTCCTGGATTTATCAATCCTGCTTGTTGTACCTGAGTTTAGACGAATACCTTCATTATGCCACCCAATACACAGGCACAGTTGCTGCTGAAGCCCTTTAATGGGCAATCTCTCAGAAGGTTACTCAGCACATACCCCAAGCAGCCAAGTTCAAACAGGGTAATAAAACCTGCAAATGGGGAAAGGAGGAAGAGAGTAAACAATACTTTAAATGATTAAAGGGAACAACCTAAAGTATTTCAAATCAAATAAAGACTTAAATAAATAACAGAGGAACCAATAGTGACAATGAATGGCAGTAATAAGATGATGTCTGTGAACCTAGTGAGTGTCTCTGGAGAGATGGGAATATAAGTACCTCTTCACATCACAGGGTGGCTGTGAAGATAAGAATATTGCAGTCTTCATGGCATTCAGGACATACAAGGATGTACAAGGACGATGGAGGCCATATTAACTTACAAAAGTAAAATTGTGGTAACCTAGAAAATAACCCAAACCAACAAAAACCAGATCTGTGGTTGCAGCTGCTATGGGGCCTCCTCCACAGTTGCGGCTTTCCTGCAAATGAGTCCCATACTGCCACCAGCTAATGTTTGCAAACATCCACTCTATCCTTTAGATTATGGTTACAGGTGATTATGAGAGAGCAAGTTGCAGCAGCAGTACCAGCCAGTTCTTAGCTAGCCTCTACAGTCAACATAAAGCATGTTAATGCAGAGACCATGAAAATCACTTTTGTGACTTTTGTAGCACTTTTGTGTTCCAAGTACTGGTACCTTCCTGATAGTTTAAACTCCTGGATTCCACCTCACAGTGCAAAACTAGAACCAGTTTAACAAAAGCACTGACTTAGTCTTGTTGACTGAGCTATTGAATGTGCAGTAACTACCTACATACTGATGCACAAACTTTCTGTAAGGTTTTCTTGGAGTCCTGTAGGCTCATAAAGACTGACATATATGCCAAAAATATGTAAATATGGATAAATACACAGGAAAATCCAGTTATAGAATTTGAATTTAACCTGCAGATCAAATCATCTGGGAAAGTTTCTTTGGTTTTGCCATTTTACTTCTTTTACTGCTTTTTTGTGAGGGACACTCTAAGGTTATGTCCTAATTTCATCCTTCCTCTGTTAATTCATATGTTTTATATTAGTCCTTATCCCTGCTACATATGAAAACAAACATGTCAATAGCATCAAGAGATACTGAACGGATATTTAAGGTGATTAACAGGCACACACACCTGCTCCCTCACATTAACCTATATCAGCGTGTTCCATGAGGTTCCATTATACAACATGCCATAAAACAAGGTTACCAGGCCAGAAACCAAAGAACTAAACATCTAGATCTGATACCCAGCTGTAACTCATACCAAGTCAAAATTCACTGCAGCAAGATGAAGTAGAGGGAAATAAAAGGAAAAACAAAGCAATTCAGAAGAGACACTAATCTTTTGAATTTCAAGCAGGGGAGATGCATAAGCAGGGAATTATCTATGTTACATTCAGGGAGAGTTTGGATTACAACCTTTTATTAAAAGGCCATAAGTTACTATGTAAGAAAATCAAGTTAAGATCCATAATGAAGCTGCAGTTATATTTCTGTTTGACTTGGGTGTGGAACTGGGGAGAAATTGCTCATGGGAAGTTTTGGCATCTGTCACAAAAGTGTATTTAAAGCAAAGACGAGTTTCAGCTGCAAAGCATGAACCTGGATTTCCCCAAAGCTTACAGATGTTTGATTCCAAGGTTTGGTTCAAGCACATCTATATGTAAAGAGTTGAATGAACCCATTAAAATTCACTCCAGCTATTATTTTAAACCTGCTTTGAAAAGTAAAATAAAAAAGGGAATTTGAGCATCTACAGTTGAAGACAAACAGTTGATCTCTAAATCAGATTGAGGTGCATTCAATCAGGTCTGAATAATCACAAAAAATTGCACCTCCACCTCACAAAAGCCACTTTTAGTCAAATAACTTGGTATGCAGTCACTGATTTTTTTAATTTGCACATTAAGATTTCCACAGATGCTTTGCAGAGTGACTGTTCCTTTGGCATTTGATTTGCCTTCCACACAACACTCTTCTTGCTTTTATTCCCTATATCCATTCTTTGGAGTGTGTTTAGCCTGCTACCTGATTCTTCTTATTTACCTCTCTTGGATGCAAAACAGGAGCAAAGAGTGACTATTACAAACACATTTGATGTTCTGAGGAAAGGCAGGTTACACCTAGAAACAGCTGGGGAGGAGTGATGAGATGTAGCAGGAAATAACAAGAACAGCCTTTCTTCTCAACCAGGCCATTGTCAGAGGGACTCACAAGCCCAGCAGTGTGCAGCAGCTGATGAGGGTCAAAGCTACTGCCATTCAGAGTCTCAAGCTCACCCCAGTGCTACAGAGGTGATTGGGACTGCTTGCTGCTGCCCTCAGCAAAAACAGTGTGCACTGCACTCAGAGACAAGGAATCAAGGCTATCAATCAGAAATATTTTGGATAAAGCAACTGTTGCTTCTTCAGCCCTACAGAATTAAAATTTCTCTCTAGGTAACCATATAAACAGCTTATGCTTTTTTCCTTCAGGTAGTGGAGCACAGATCTATTTATACTTTAAACTGTTTTGAGTCACAAAGGCCTAGAGCCAAGGATTTCTCTTCCATTAGCCTTATCATAGATGCAGGTCACACCTCTGCTCCAAACATGAAACACTCCCATTATTCAAGAAATGCCTCCCAAATCCTCCCATGGAATGAGTAAAAGCCTTCTCTTTAGCTGCCATCAGTCAATAACCAGCTGCAGTTTGCCATTCCTTTCTCATCTTACCATTTTTTTCTTTCATTTTGACACAGTTCTGACCTTAGATATCCTCAAGGCTGTCATGTGTAGCAAAGCTCATGGCCTAATCCTCCTCCTGCTGCCTACACACTGTGAAGGTCCCATAATGG
The DNA here is from genome assembly GCF_049639895.1 of Pseudopodoces humilis. NCBI lineage: Eukaryota > Metazoa > Chordata > Aves > Passeriformes > Paridae > Pseudopodoces > Pseudopodoces humilis. The sequence continues at coordinate 100,792,907 of NC_142200.1, forward strand.
CATTTCACTTCTGCACCTGCTGCCATATGTTCCTATGCATCACCCCACTGAACACCTGTGGTCCATCTGCTGGTGGCCATTTACCCTGCAGATTTCTAAACCCAGAAAATATCACCTAAACATCTCACTGTTTGAGAGATTTTAAGAAAACAGCATGGCCTCTGTGGCTGCAAATACTCTAGGTAAAAAAAGATCATAGGATCATTGGACAAATGAAGTGTGGCAGCCTATAACTCAGTTTTCAGTGGAACAATCCTGTCTCAGCACCAGGATACTTGACATCTTTTAGCAGGAAGTGGCAAAGTGCATTCAGGTAGTACACCAGAGCCTACACTCCAGCTCTGGCTGATGCAACTTTTCTCTTGCAGCTGGGCTCTGGTAAGGCCTTTGCATATTACCCCTCACCTTCTGCTGTGTGACAAAAAGGATAGGCCTCAGTCCCAGGACTGAGATCCCAGGACCAAGAAGTCCTGGACACTGACAGAGCCCTGCTCACGCTGGGTGAAAGCCATACTGGCACTCACTTCATTGCCAAAGAGGAAGGGCTGAACCTGTCAGATCGTCCTTCTCTGACACCACCACTCTCAGAGGAGTAGCCTTGGCTTGTCACAAGTCAATAAGCTTAGAAGAACTAGGGAATGTGAAGCTTCCCTACTTATTCCAGGCTACATTTGGTTTATAATCTCACCAAAATGTCCATGGCAGCTTTTTCTGCACATCACTGCTCTGCTTCAGGACCATTTGCTGTTTTCTCATCGCAATCCTCGTGGTCTGCATGAGTAACTTCCATTAGCAAGGGACACTATCTTGCTTTGACACCTGATTTTTTTTCAGTTTTGTTGTTCAATATTAGGCAGAGGTATTTAGGAACAGTATTCAATTAGTAGAACTGTGTCAAGCTCAATTTTTTCATGATGATTACATGATGGTCTTTATAAGTCACCTCTTGGTAATACTGAGTGTGGCATACTGCCTCAAGTACTCTGAAGAATGCAGATATGTGGATCATCTCCTAGAGAAAGAAAAGATGGCTGGTTACTTGTAAGTTGAATTCTTTGAGGTGTGCTATCTACATGTTTGTTCTTTTTCTGCCTCTCTCACCTCACTCTTGAATATTTCTGCTTGACTCACACTTTTGGAAGAGCTGAAGGAAAGGACATTCTCTCCAAGCCTACATGTACATATAAGAGGGGGTCAGAAACTCAATCCACTACTGCTAGGGAAAAAGAGCAGCTTTGCTTTTGTTCTTTTTTCACAAATGCTGTGTCCTCTTTGACTCACAATCATGAACGCACACAATAGGCACAACATTTTAAGCAACTTTGATGACAGGAAGGTGGCACAACTTGGGCTTGAGACCTGTGATTTACTACACACAGGGTTGCTTAGAACTCCTCAAATTTAATTAAATATTTTGATTTCTATCCTACAAGAAGGAAAAATGATGCAGGGTTGCCTTATTACCACAATCTTTCTAACTTTATCCAGTATACCTGTAAATGCCAGAGATGTTGCATATTTGGTAAGATAGCTAGGCTCCACTAGATATTCCTGGCTTTTATAGCTATGTAAACTCAGATTTTGAAGAAAGTATATTACATTTGGAGTCACTTCAAGTCTTCTTTTGCAATGGAACAGTTATTTCTGGGTGAAGGGCTTAAAACAGAAAATAGGGCACAAAGCTGGCAGCATTGCTGACCTGTCATAAATATGCTTATGATTCTTACATATTTACGTTAGAAGTATTTTTAAGTGCTCCTGTTGAAACCCTGTGTTTTGGAAACATCAGCAAATCTTTACATTCTGAGTGAAAATAGAGTCCCACTTTGATGACTGAGTAAGTAATGGAATTACAGGAAAACAATCCTATATGTTTCCTTTAGCTTAGTTGACCATTTTCCAGACTCTCATTTGACAGACTTTTAACTTCCAGCTTTTCCTTTTGGTGGGGATTACACACTGGGAAGTATAATTAGGAATATGGGCCTGTGGAATAATTCTGGGTACAGCAGCCAACTGAAAAATACCTCAAGCTTTTAAAAAAGCAAGAGCAAAATGGCATTTTTGAATAACATGGTGAGGCAGGCCCATGTCTTAGGTATTTCTCTCTTTATTTATTTTTACCTTGTCTCAGGTACATACCTTTTCTTAGGTATTATCTAACCATGCCTTTCCCCCTTCCAACTGGTCTTGGCAAGAAAACATAGTTAATCCAGGCCTACAGCAAACCTTGAGAGGCTCAGACATTTTCCCAGAGGAACGACACCCTAATCTAGCTGAGGCACATGAGAGTTTGGGTATTTCTAGGGTCTCTGCATTCCAAGATAAATAAAATGGCAAGCTCTTAAACGCACCTGCTCCACTCAAGTGCTGGCAAATCATCAACCCTCTCTTCCTGTCGGGAGACTTGGATATGCAGCAGTCTTCCCTGGACTCCAGCTGTTCTGCAGGGAGAGGGTAAAGACCTCTACAACCACCCTACCTAGCTGCCAGTCCCAGTGCTGTGACCTCCAGTTCCATCCCAGAAACCTGCATTGAAAGTTTTGCCACCTGACTACAGAATTAGTCAGCATCTTATTTATACTGTGGATGAGTAAGTGAATTTTGTTTATATCAGTGTAGTCTCCCTTGCCAAGAGCAGTAAAAATACACATCTATTGGAAAATAAGGGCACAGATTTCCATGGAAAGGAAAAAAAAAAACATCTTGCTGTTGACACCTTCTTATAATTTTGGTTAGTTCATGGTAAATACCACACCAAATAATATGTGTAGTAGATTTTGCCAGTTGCTGGTCTTCAGGTTCTTGTAGGGTATAATCTTCCCTCAGAAGGTAACCCCAAGTAAAGCTATGCAAATAAATTGAATCTTCATTTTAATGTCTGCTTTCAGTGCCTTGCCCTTGGTTAAAAAAGAAAAAATAAAGAAAATAAATTCCTCCATTAGCATGTGAGTTAGAAGGAAATATTTTGTTGCTTTTCTGGGTAATGTTCCTGAGAAATTTTGAAAGAAATGGTTCAACATTTTAATTTTGAATAAACTGAAAACACATTTTGACTTCTGAGATTTTTATCTTCTGTTTTTTTGCTATCAAGTCCTATTTAATGAATAGTAAGAATCCTGTTTGAAATAGAACATTTGTTTCAAAACATAATTCATTGGGGATCTCACCCATGTGTAAAATTGCTCAGTGCAGACTTTTGTGCAATAGCAGCTTCCCAGTGGACCATACTGACTGATTCTCCCCAGCTCATACAGATACCACAGCAGAAGCTCACCACTGTCTCGGGAGCCTTTTAGTCTCTTTGTTCCAGAAGATTGTTTTATTTCCTTGGTGATCATGTGGTTAGTTTTAGATGCATTCAGCAGTTTGGTAGCATTTTCTTGCTCTCAATTTTCTAGGCCAAACATAACCAAATAAATCACTGCTGAGAAGAGTTTAATAATCTCTATAGCATTCAGCCCAGTTTTGGTAGAAAGGTTAAATTCTGTTTTGTCCCCTTTCAGTAAGTATATCCCTCTCTTGTAAACTACTGCTTTTAATTCTTTTCACCCTCATGGGCATGTACACAAAGAGGGACATACACTTTGGAGTATCCAACCAAGAAGGGCCAACCTTCTAACCTGAAGTCAACTCATTGCTGGTAAAATCAAGCATACTCAATGAAGTGAATTGACCAGCACTAAATGTTAATTGCACCCAAAAAAATCAATTTCTGTTAACTACAGAAGCAGTTGTCATGTAGGTAGTGTAGACACTTTACCAAATCTCCTTCTTATGAAGAAACAGATATACCATAAAATCCTCTGCGTGCTTTGCAGGGCAGCTTCCCTGGCAGAATAGGTATCAAACATGAGTTATGAGATTAACTAGAGACTAGCATCATCATATACTTTCCTTTGCTGCACAGCCAAATTCAATTTTGTGCTGTTGACCCTTGCAGCCAAAACAAATGTACAGCTGGGATGAAGTTGGCTGGTGACTCCCATTTGCTTAGCTTTGCTGGGGTTAAGGATGCTTGGAGTACTGCAGAGGCGTTGCCTGCAAGTCTCCAGGGCAAATGCCTCTTGCAGAGGCATACTTCAGTGACAAAGTACACCAAGCATCCAAGTAAACAATGCAAAATAACTATAAAACAGACACCTGGATGATGGGGAACAGATATGGACGTGAAAAGAGACACCCTTTTCTTCTGTATCATTTCAGTGCCTGTGGTGTTCTCTTTACTACATCCGGCACAAAGCTGGGTGTAATAAAGCTGAAACTATGGATAATACAACAATTGTTAAAGTTCCTGATGAACTTTTGTTTTCCTTATACATCACTTTTAAATTTTACTTGAGAAAACCTCATGCTCACCTATAGTCTTCTCATTTCAATGTTACAACAGAGCTCATGTCCCCACAACACTGGATCGAAATTCTTGGTAATATATGCCTGTCTCTGGTCCATGCAGCTTTCATGAGACATATTGCATCCCTTTCATGTGCCTCTTCTCTGAAGGCAGATGGGCATGAGCCCCAAACCAAACTCAGTTTTCAAGCAAGGCATTTAAATTCACAAGAAGCAGCTTGCTTAATTGTTCTGCCTCATGCATATTCCATCCAGTTCTGGAGAGCATCAGAAAGCTGGAGCCACCTGTGGTTTAGGTGGCCAAATAATAAAGACTCTCTGGTACTTTTCAGTTTGAAGAGAGGGCCAAAAAGAAAATCAGACAAAGACCAAGCAGATCTCATAACATTGTGTCCCTCTGTGGTCTAGATTAATTCCTCACTTCCACTCTAGCCCAAAGCTAACCTGTCCACTTAGGTTATAACACTCTGGCAGTCTGACACTGCAATCTCAGATACAAATGCTTCCTCCTTCTCCCTGGCAATTTTACAATAGCAATTTCCCTTCAGCTGTGGCTATGGTGAGCATATGAAGAATACTTGACACTACAGGTTCTTTAGGGTGGATGATTAGAAACCCAAGTGATCCTGTGGGGATGCCCTGAGACTCACTGCCTCAGCTTCTTTGAAAAGACAGCACTTTCTTTAGATTGCAATTACAAGGTACTCAAAACTGATAATGGGCAACGTCCCTGCACACAGCAGTAGCTCATTTAGAGAGCACTCTTCCTTTCCCTGGAGCTAATGCTGCAGAGAAGCTGTTCCATCCTTCTTTTGAATTGGTTTATTGTAATGCCCTTTTCTATTTTGATCAAGTTTATTGCCACAGAGGTAAGTTATTGTCTGAGTTATTTCACATGCCTAGTTTATACAGCACATGTTGAACCATGTCTTTGTTAATGCTCCAGCATGTAGAAGTTTAGCTACAGCCCCAAGTGTTGCATCAATGGTCACTGTGAATTCTTTTGCTCCAAAAGTGCTCACATCTTGTCTTAGGCATATGTGCTTATCTCAAATAGCAATGTCACTGCAAATAGATAAATAACGATATTTTGTGTGGCTTGTCCTGCCTCTTTGCTCTGCTTGGTGCTTTGTTTTAAACATGTGCAGTTACTCCTTTATATGGTTCTGAGTAGAGACTGAAATGTGTCACCATTCCACCTGATGACAGAAGTCAAACTTCACAGACCAAACAAGCCTGGCAGAGAAAGAGAACTCTCAAATATCTGTTTTTGTTTTGAAAGCTACTGTGGGGTAGATTTGGCTTCAAACAGATCAGTAACAATGGAATCCACTCCAGTGGCTGTCTGTTGATGCTCTTCCTACGATACCTATCCATGATGCCCAGCTATCTGCCCTGCTCTGACAATGAGGGGCTCCCTGAGCACCATTAGCTTGGCCTCACTGCCATCAGTGACAACAGCACAGCCAAACTTTCTCCTTGGTCTGAGCACAAGATACAAGCAACCAAGACAGGAGCCAATGTTTAGCCATATAAAAGAAGCAACATAGCAAGCATTTTCATAAGGTCTATGTACCACTGATGAATAGTCACACCAGGTTATAAGCCGAAGCCAGTGATCACACATGCAGGAGCTAGAGCTCACAGAGAAGCACATGCATTTCCCTGGATAATTGTATTTCTATTATTACTCCAACTATTACTGAGTTATTAGAATCACTAAGTTTAATAGTCATCTGCAAAGAAAGACAAGCCATTAAGGCAAGGCGATCACCATTAAGTACTTACAGCAATCCTTTGAAGGTTGTCATTGGAGAAACAAAGCCTGGCTAAAGGTCCTGCTGAACTGGTTTCAAGGAACAGGGCAAAAATCCAGGAAAGCACAAAAACAAAGGACTCTTGCTTCAGTAAGGACATCGGGCTCTTGGCCAAATGAGAGATTGCGTTAATGTTTTGTATTATGCCAACATTAATGCAAATCCTTGCCCTCTTTCTCTTGGCCAGAAATACTACAACAAGAAGACAAAAGTTCTGGCAGATGATGGGGAAATCAATGCCCTGATTTAAAATACGATGATTTTGTATCAGATGATGGAGAACAAGTTTGATACGGGCATTTTTCAGTGTAAGATTCCAGTTTAAAGGACCTGCACTCAATTTGTTGGTTCTCTCTTCAGTCCCTCTGTGATCCTGAATTAGTCAGACACTGTGCTTCCACTTTGGAAACAGCAGCAATCAGTGCTTCCCTGCCTCCCTGCGTTTGTGAGGATGTGCCCAGGCACAGCACTACATGCTGTCAGTGTGTGGGAAAGAGACACCAGTAAGGCAACGGACCTGAGTGATCCATAGTACCACCAAGCTGCGGTTCCAATGCTCCCTTGCCATCTCCAAGGCACTTATTGAACTGGAGATACAAATACCCCCTCTCTTGCAGATCAGGTGTACTGATTACTGCTGAGTTTCCACCCAGCAGACCCTTAGAACATAAAATTCTGTTATCTGTCACTCACTAAAAATCAATAAATGAAATTTTTAGACCCATTTTGTAGTTATCTAGAAAAGCCAAGTAATTTATTGGCAATCCCAGTACAACTTAGTGTAAATTAATGCATTTTAGCAACCACTTTACATTTTCTGTTGCAACTTGGTACATTGCTGAGACAATAAATCCTGGAAATAGAACAGACTAATCACAAAAGGCACAGTGACATATGCGATTTAAGTGAATACCAGTAGTTGTACCTCACTCCTGGATTACACGCGTGCTCACTGAGTTCCCTAGCAAAAGTGTCACCAAGTGTATTGACGGCTGGTCTGACAACCATTCACTGGTTAGTTGTGAACCACTACCTCAAGGGCCACAGCCACAGAAAGCCCAGCTTTCTGTGGAGTCCTTGCTCTTCATCCTGAAATGGCACAGCAGGAGTAGTAAGTCTTACTGTGCTGCCAGAGATCACTGGTGGAGACCAAGGGTAGTGAGAACTGCACTCATCAAGCTACAAAAGCAACTTGCCATAGAATAGAATCAGTGGAGTAGGTTTGTCTAAGCAAGATTTTCTATGCTAATTAAAATGGATACATGCCACTCAGATCTGAAATTAAAAAGCAACACAGAAATCCAGTCTATCATTATATTGCTTTGTTACTTCTGAGAATGTATTCCCATTCATAAAAAGGTCTTTGACATGCATGAATATCATGTAACACTCTCAAGAGGAAGATGTCTCTTCAGAAACTGGTTGAGGTACTTAAGGATGCAGAAAAGCAATAACTTCACCAAAAAAAAACCCTTTCTGCAGTTGTCTATGCATTAGCCTGAAGTAAGCAGGCACTTCATATTTTTATCAATTAATTCTGGAGGGACAGAATTAACCTATGCTGAGTATGTGGTCACATGTCACTCACCTTCAAGTGTACGTGATGGATAAACCCCTTAGCAAGGTTTATATACAGTGAGGAGGGCATCAGGAGTGCAAATGTTAGGTATGTAGATCAAACAGAATGCCCATTATAATAACTGAGGAAGTCCTGAAAACAAACATTTGCTCAGATATAATTTTTTTCCTAAATATTGTGGTTCAGCCATAGATGGTCACTGGCTGGCCCTGTGTGTTACGCAGACCCTCAGATTAAAGGTTGTGGTTTGTGGCAACACAATTGGGTGGGAAATCAATTCACTAAAGGGATGAATCTTATCTTTAGTGTCTTAGAAACTCACAAATTTTAATCCCAAGGATGTTAGGACTGCAGGATATGGGCACAGACAGAATGCTCCCAAGTACATTAGCTCAGCAGCAATGGCCAGCTCTCAAAAAAGAAACAGCTAGGCCATTTACAGCCAAGGGTTTGGTTTATTAGGGGTACAAAAGCTCTCAGCTTCCAAGCATGACTCTTCTCTGCTCTCCTCCTTCAGAGTTTGCTTGCACACACCTGCAGCTTATACATCCCAGCTACACAGTGAGGTTGGGGGGTGGCAGGAAGCCAGCTCTCCCTTCCCTCCTCCTGCACCTTCATCCCAGAGATGCCAGCGCAGAAATTCCTAAATGGCTCGGGCTGCTCACAGACCTCAAACACTGCTTTTATATACAAAGCTGCTCATTGGGAACTGGTTAGCCAGCTTGAGCTATGAATCAGCTTTATGCTGCTGTGTTTCCTCCAGAGCATTCACCTTTGGGGCAAGAATGCCATTTGTGTGTTTCTGCTTTCAATCCACAGGTTTGACAAGAGATGGTGTATGAAATCAGGCTTCCCTTGTGATAATACCCCCTTTCCCCCCTTTCCACAGGGTAGCTAAGCTCACAATAAGAGCTAATGCTCATTCTGCAAGTATATCAATGTGTTACAAAGAAAGAAAAAATATGAATTTAATATTTTCATTTTACAAACTTAGTTTTCTATTCTATTCTATTTTCTCATTTTTTCTCATTTCTTGTCTGCACATGCCAAAGGAAGACAAGAATAATTTTCTCCAAGCTGGCACCACACAGGATTTTTTTATCTGTTGACACATATAAAGACCCAGGCAGTTCAACAGTAGCTAGTTTCCAAAACTGCAGGTGAAGAACCAGCTAGTAAGTACAACAAAAACAGGACTGTAGAAGCCTGTAAATTATATACATTTAGAATTTTTCACATCTTCCAAAAATCAATGGGTTGTTTAAGTAACTTTAATCTCATCCCTTGGCTGTTACCTCCCATAAAACATTAAACAAATCCTTTATTAAAGAAGAAAATTCTCTTTTTCTCTAAATCGCCTTTTTTTTTTTTTTTTTTTTGCAAGGTGCTTAATTTCACTGTATTTGACCTTCTGTATCTACTACACAAATCCTTGTATTTTAACTTTCATAATGTGACCTTTCTTATTGTCAGTTGCTTCCATGTTAACACTTACTGCACAACCCAAAGGCCTCTTAGGAAAAATAGATATCTAATTGAACTTTGGCATGCTTACAGAGAAGAAATTCTCTGGCTTACATTGTATGGATCTCTGATGTACCCTCAGAAGATGCTATGCATCAGTTCCCTCACCTCCCCTCCATCTTTCTGCACCAAAACCCATAGGTAGAAACCATTTATCATTGGTTACGTCTGTCATATTGTTTCTCGTGTCAAAGCAGGTCTTGCATGAAATCAACTTGATGTGTCCTGTCATTAAATAATCTGACATTTATCCCATTCAGGAGAGGAGGAAAAATGGGAAAGGCTGTTATTGATCATTAGGCTTCATGGCCATAATTTCCTGCCTGGGCTAGAGCAATTGGGTTTTATTAATTTTTTTGTTTATCTACCTGTCTCTCTATTTATTTACTGATGCACCATGCATTCCTATTATCCTATATAATCTGTGACTCCACAAAAGTCTTACATTGATATTATAATACAAAATGAACAGACTATTTGATGAGTAAAAATTGCATGTGAATGGATGCAAAAAGGTCCTTCCTAACTTAGTATTTGCTTAGAATTGTAAGCAAAGTTATTTTTGCACCCCTTTGATACTCAAACGCTACCTGTATATATACTATGCAGCTCTATGGCCTGGGGGGTAATTTGGATTCATGCAGTCTGCTAAAATCTTTCAGTGGGTGTCACCCCTACACTTAAGCTATGTAAACACTCAAATATTGTTACCTTTTAAGCAAAGGCTGTGTCTGCTGGGTTTGTTCACCTAATCCTGTCCCCTGCCTGTAGCAAGAAATGAATCGTTGGCGTCCCTTATATAGACACAGAGGGTTTGCTTTGGGTTTTGAGAGCAACAGCTGGGAAAAGGCAGTGTCTGTTACCAAATACAGATATTTCAATATAATGCATACAGAGTACATACAATTATTTACAATATTGTGGGGACTTTGGAGATCCTCATGTGAAAAGAATAATGAAGGCGCTTTTTGGTTAGAAGTAGTATTTGCACCCTGTGAAGTTCTGACACCTTTGTAGGTACAACTAAATTTTTTAATGCAATTAACTACAAACAGCAAGGCTATACAAATTAACACTGCTAGAAATTCTTTCTAAAATGTTGAATTGGCCCACTGAAAACTGTTTGAGAGCAAAGAAACAAGGAAGAAATAATTTTCCAGCGAATTAGAGTGTAAGTAATATGAAATATTGATCTGAAATCATAAGCCCATGAGAATCTTATTTTAAAAAGCTGCCTGAACTGGACAACACATCCTTCCACATAAAGCAGTACAACTTTCTCTGTGATACCTGGTCTCATCAGCTCTGGTCTGGTTTATTATTAATTACTTCTTAGAGATGCAGCTGTAGCTGGGAAAGCTAAGTGTGGTGGTGTCTGGTAGAGATTTTTCCTTCATATTAATCCCTTTTATGTCTGAATTAAAGCCAGAGGCTATGGAAGTTAATTCTATGCTGGCCATGCTAGAACTATAATAACCTGTGAAAACTGCAACCTTGACAAAGAGAATTAATCACTGCTTGCATGTATGGACTTGTGAAACCGAGCAAAGGTTTACATCAGTAGGAAATGCATTTTTCTTCTGCTGATTGAAGGACGTGAATCTACGTGCTCATTCAACGTCTTGGCACCATGAAACAGGGATTAAAACAAACAAACGTTCTTACCGCTTTTACAGAAGAAATTGGGTTTGCCAAGACATTTGAAAATATAAAGTTGAAAGATTTATTGGTGCAGGATTACATGAGGCAGCTGAGAAAGTGGAGGCTGGCAACAGGGCTGGCAGTGTAGTTACCTTCAACAAGCAGCTATATTTCTGCCTCAGTCAGTGCCATTAATTTTTACACAAAGACAGTAGAAGCTTGTTGGTGGTCCAGGAAGCTCACAGTATGTCCTGGTTACTAAAAACGTCTGAAGCTAGGTCAGGATTGTAATCTCTCTGGCATGCTGGTTCCTCCATACAATCCCTGATCCAGAGCACGAAGCTTGACTTGGAAAGCATCCATCTGAGCAGCAGACTAGTTATTCAATGTTAGTTGTAAGATTATCATGACTAGAGCACCTTAAAAGGGATCCAGATTCAGATCCTTCTCCTACAGATTCAAAATACTTTCCCACTTCTCAGGCATGTGCTTTCATCCACATACTCACTGAACCATCCCTGATTAGGTTGTGGGGTGAAATCAGGTTGTTGTGCAGCTGGCAGGAGCTATGGGGCAGAGGAGGCTGAGCAAAAAGGGAGACTCATGATAACCTGGCAGTGGCAGCACTTGGAGTGCTAGGGGATTCATTCTGAGCTGTCGCTCCTCATACAGGTATATGTGCTTAACTTGCTTAATCCTAGATAGTCAAACATTGAAGGAGCACAGTTCCAGTCAGCAAGCAGCACCCTGCTTTGCACCTATGGTCTTGGCTTTTTTCCCTCTCCTTCCAGCTCCCTGCTTGCATCCCTTGCTGTGCATTAACCAAACACAACCTGGAGGTTAGGTCCCTCTTTCAGGATGCGTGGGATGTGTAGGAGCAAATCCCTTCGCCCTGAGATAGGAAGCGATGCAGATAGCTCCATTCTTAGGTAAGCGCTCAAACTATTAGACAATTATACAAATTAAAGGAAATAGATCTCCTGCCTTGTTTGTTAGGCAAGAAGCCAGATGCTGAGCTTTGGTCCCAGTTACTTTCTGCCTCTGCAGACATTAAGCCTATTCAGAGGTTTCAGCATTATCAGCCCAGACCCCTCTCTGTCTCATTTCTGAACTGCCGAAGTGCTACATAAGGTGCTAAGGAGGCAGACCTGAAGTTCTTTGGAAGGAGGCTTGCCTGCTGCTCTGTGTTTGGGCTGCACTCAGATGTAGCCCAACATTTAAATCCCCTTGAGGATCTGATGAATCTAAGTGCCTGTTCAATATCCCAGAAGAATTCTCCAGTGAAGGAGAGAATCAAATGGAGAAATTTTCAGTCTTTAATCAATTATTAATCTGTAAGAGCATCTACTCCTAAGAGTACCGGTCTCGTACTATGCCCAGGTTCTTATCTTTAATAATTCACTTTGGACTGAAGAACCCTAAATTATTAAGATGAGACCCACTTTTAATTCCCTGTTTATCTATTGGGAGTTGCTTATCTTTGCTATGGCTAATAATTATTTGCTCTTGCTTTCCTTTAGTTCTGCACTAAGTTAAATAGTTTATATAACCTTGATCTTTGCCCCTACATTTCCATTTAAATTCTGCTAAACATTCCCCATACTCAAAAAGCAAGCAAGGACATGCACTTTTTTTTTTTTTCCCAATTAGGAAAACAAGAAGATACAGTCTTGACAAGAAATTATATTTCTACGACAGCACTTTCTAGTTGCTGTGTTGGTTAAGCCTGTAGCCAGACAGCATTTGCAGGTATTTAGAAGAACAGACACAGAAAATGTGATTGCTCAAATTCTCAGTGACAGGTCAGGAAACTATTGCAATGTATGCCATGATGAATGAGTTGAGACCCCACTCATTTAAAGAAAGATGTCTTGCCCGAGCAACTCTTAAGTGATAAAACTCCTCAGAACACTTTCATGAAACCTCTCTCTGCCTCTGGATTTTAGTGATAGCAGTGTTTCCCTGCTCTGCCTCACTGCATTTGGTTTCACAGGGATTTGCCTATTAGTCATAAGAACTTGTGTCATTCTGCAAGACAACAATCGTTGCAGTCAGGTCTTGGTGCCATTGCAGCACACAAAGGAGGACTGGGAATCATCTCATGTTAAACTGGCAAATTTCTGTGGGCTCAGACTCAAGTTACATAGAACAACACAAAACTCAGCAGCTTTGATTCATAGGCAATTCCACAAGCTGTTTTTTGTTACTGGAGCAATTTCCCTAAAGCCAGACCTTAGGTACACATCACACCAGCCACAAGGGAGAAAGTTGAGTGGAGGGGGTTTACTCATCCTCCCAGGGCTGTCTGCCCTTTCCACAGCCCCTGGGACAGCTTCATTTCTGGACAAGTGACTGAGATGTGAGTCACAGGTAAAGCACTGCCAGCTTGTGAATGGCCACTGAATGTTCAGGATGAGTAACAGTGCAGACAATGAGATGAACGGAAATACAGAGAGAGGCTGAAGGGACCTGCCTCCCAGACTGAAAAACTATATGAGGACACAAAAATCCACCAGGATCTTTACCAGACTTTTCAATAAATGGGCATGTAGCTTCCTTTGCCAGTCAGTGTAAGTAATAGAAATCACAAGAAAACTGCAAAGCTGGAGATGGTCTTCTAATACGGGCCCCTGGCAAAAAGCACTTGAGAGAAAGACAAACCAAAATCTCTTTTCATATTCTTATGAGAGCACACGCATTTCAAAAAACCCAAACCCAGTTCTTTTTTGATCTCCAAGTGCTGGCAGTTGCCTCATGCAATGAGAATGAGAGATTATGCCCTTTTATAAATGAGGAATAACATTATGGGTTTTGTCATTATCCGTACAAATGCCAAATACTTCTCTGACCTCCACTAAGTATTTGCTTTGCTTCAGGCTCAGGGCTTCCACAGTTTAGTTGCACTTCACCTGTAACAAGCTCATGCTCTGTCAGGGAGATATGACATGGGTCAGGTATGTTGTGACCATGTTAAGGCAACATTAAGACTCAACATACACTGAATGATACTACCTGCATTCAGGTACAGCAACAGAGGCCACATCTGCCAAAACGCAGAGATGATGCTGCATGACCCTCTCTCTTTCTTTAACTGTAAGTTTGGATTTGTTGGGTGTTGAAAAGCTATATTCTTCAGGGTTCAATTTACATGGTGTCTGTAACTTAAGAACCAGACTCAGAGTATGCCCCATAGAAGTAAGACCCTTGATGTGACAGGTCAGTCAAAGAACAGTAATCTGAAGGATTACTAAGAGGAGCTCTTAAGGATCACAAAGCACTTCTCAAACACTCAGCATTTATTTGGAGAGGGTGGCTTTCTGGAACTACACTTTTTTTACCCTTCCCACAATGGAGATACTGCTTTCCTAATGTAATAATTTCTACATTTGGAACTCTTTCCTAATACTTATTCTTTGTAGGCTGATCTAGCAGAAGAAGACAAGTCAGTGGTTACAATCCTGCCTGAGACTCAAGACTCACAGGGTACCCACTTTGTGATGGATTCACCCTGGATTTTAAGCAAGACATGAATCTTATTTTCCTATTTTCTTTTTTTCCTATTTTCCTTAAATGCATTGTGATGATAAAGTATCTAGGATACTAGATAGGGACAGTAGATATAGATAGTAGATAAGGATGTTGCAAAGACACATTTTTTGTATCAATGTGGAAGCTGTAGTGATGCAAACTTGTAAGATGAAGGTAGAGAAGCTGTAATAGCATTAAAGAGAAACCCTTCAGCTCTTCACATACCAATGAGGTGCACTGCTTACTGGATATTGAGAAAAAGCTGCAAGGAAAGAAGTTATGATCCACCTGAAATTCATAATCTGACTGAGCTCACTGGAATAAGGATAACCTTTTCTGTATTTAAAACAGGAGCACTACAGTCTGAAGCAGGTTTTGAAATACTGTCCTGAGGACAGAGCTGTCAATCGGCAGGTGCACAATAAATCTACACAGCCCTGAATTATCTTACACTATTATGTAATATCATAAAACATATTTACCTTTCCACTCCAGAACATGGAATTATACAAGAGCCCCTCCCCCATTGCCAAGGCATTGCACAGCCTTGCTAATTCCTGGGATCATCTTTCTGTTACATGTCTAGGCTTTTCCTTTCTGTAGACTGGTTTGATTCCCACAAATGAGCCTGCAAGCAAGTGATTACACTCCTTGCACTTCGTGCAGAGGTATGGAAACCAGCCTGTTCCATCAAAAGTCTGAATGCTGCCTGGGGAATGTGTGGGAACTGGGCAAAGGGAACATTACTTGTCCTTTGCAAAGGTTTAGTGCTGGGTATGGTGTTAAGCTCCTGGAGGAAATATGCCAGTAAAAACCACACACGCCTGAACTTGATTAGAATCTGGGTTTTTTTAGCATCTCAATTGTCTTTTTATCCAAATAGAATGGATTAATTAATTTTTTTTTTTATTTATATGAAATAAACAAAGGTTTATGGCACTTGGGAGGAACCTAGAGCTTGAGCAGTCCCCACAGAGAATTAACTTCCAATGAAGTCAGAGCACAGTGAGCAAGTGCACACTGGGACACCATCTCTGACCAGGTCTGCAGGCTAACTGAGATTTTATTCAGGGAGTATGGCATCCAGCCTTCTCAGATTTCTGTTTCTTTTAACCATTTGTATACTTGGAGGATCTTTATCCTTGCATTACTTGGTTACATGCACTCCACCTACCCTGAACGCCCCACCTGCATAGCCTTGTGATAACCTCTCAGACACTTCGTAGCCCCAAGGCCTGCCTTGGTTAAGTGAACTTAATCACCATCAAAATGAGAACTGAGCAATGCTTTGCTAGATGTAGCAGCACTAACTGCTTAGTACTAATTCCTTTCCCAGACTGTGTTAATAAAACATAGAGTGAAATGTGTGGGGCAAGTAGAGTAATTTCCTTCCTACAGAAAGGTCAGAGCTGAGAAAACATTAGCTACAGTGATGGGCGAAGGTTATTGTCACAAATACAGTTTGCTAATTAAAGATGTGGGGCTTCTCATTACATCCACTGGAATGACACCACTGATGCTGGGAGGTGTCAGGGTCATAAGACAATCTCTCTCTTAACTTGGGCAAGCAGTCCTAGAAAGAAAACAAGGGAAGCCTTGTTGCATGGAAGATGAAAATAGCATAGAAAGCATTTATATCTCCTGCCCTGAAGGTGGAAGTGGGACACCTCTACCTTACCCCAAGGCAGGACTGATGTCAGTGCTAATCTTTTAGAAAAGCCACGAGGAATCTAGTGCTTTACATATGAGAATATTGTAATTTTCTTGCAGGCTTTTTTACTGTTGTTGTTGTTGTTTTTAAAAAATGCACAGACTTATGACGTTTTTCTAAAAGCCTCAGCTCCAGGAAGCAAGTGATTATATGAGAAATTCAGCTGTAAATTGAAATTATAAGGAAAGTTTCTAGCCACATAGCTATACAGAGAAGAAAAATGGGAAGGAGAAAATAAAATCCCTAAGGTTCAAAATCAGTAGGGCAAAAGGCCCAATCCCAAAAATAAGCCTGACTCTTCAGTTTTTTACATCTGTGAGAGATAAACACTGATAACATAAAATTACAATAATGCCAGCTACAATCAAGAACTGTACAATACCTTTGTCAAGACAAAGGTATTATAACGCAGCTGTCCTGGCACATTTACCAGCTTTTGTCCTCCCAGTCCTCAGCATATAAATACTTTCCATTAGAAACAAGCCTTTGTCTTCCTTCTGCCAACAGAGACGGGAAGCTGACTTGGCAGAGGATAGCACCCACCATGCTCTCTCTCCCTTTTGGCTATAGGTGAAGAGACCTCTTTACATACAGAGCCAACTCCTCCATTCACTTGATTTTCCATGGGTTTAAGTTACCCTGCATTCTCCCTGGTGAAAAGCAGATATTGGCACAGCGCTGTGAAATGCTTTGCAACCCTTCAACATGAAAAATACAGTTAAAGAGGAGGTGTAATTATTAACGCATGAGCTAGAGGAGACTGTCTGAGAACTTGGAAGCAAACCTAAAATTGCAAGCAAGATCAAACTAGTCACCTGAGGGAGGGTGGAGGGGGACAATAAAAATTTATTTCTCAGGGCAGAAAGGCAACAATGGTCTTGTTGGTGCATGCTAGTAAATGTACCCATTTCTCTCATTTTCTATCTGAAAATTAAGGTTATTATAAGGCACATGTATCCTTTGTCATACTTCACGAAAACATCTGGGGCCAGACTCTACTAAATGATACTCTGCACCTCACAGCTTGTGCCTCTAGGTATGCCATTAAAATTGGTCCCGTGTTTATTGGTTTATGCTTGCTGAGGTGTGAATGGCATGTTCGTGCATATCTGACG
Source organism: Pseudopodoces humilis (assembly GCF_049639895.1). Taxonomy (NCBI): domain Eukaryota; kingdom Metazoa; phylum Chordata; class Aves; order Passeriformes; family Paridae; genus Pseudopodoces; species Pseudopodoces humilis. Next base: position 100,810,175 of record NC_142200.1, read on the forward strand.
AACAACTGATAAACAATGTGAACAGAGTGAGCCTTTGTGGATGAAGATAATTTGTTATTTATCAGGTACATTTATCTCCTGTGTTTCTTGGAGCTCCCTTGTTCTCCCCCAGGGCTCAGAAACAGCGGTTGGGTGCCTCAGGGCTGGACCAGTCCTCCTCTGAAGCCTCTGTCTTGCACACCAGCTTCTGAGCTTCTTCCTCACATGTTTCAGCAACACCTCAAAGACCCAAAGAGGATCATCATCAGTTTACACTTTATACAAATTAAAAGGCACTCCCTGGCTTGAATAACCAAGAAACGTAAACACCCTCCTCTTCCTCCACTATCATTGCCAGCCTTCCAGCTCTGGGCCCACCCTTGAGCTCCAGAGAGCAGAGTAATGTGTGGGCTTTCCAATGGCTACCTGTCCTGGCTGTATTCATAGGCCCCTTCCCTCGTGTTGCTGCTCCTCTTCTGCACATACTCCTGATGCTTCTCTGCCCATGAAAAATTGCCACACAGGCTCTACATGGCTGAAAATCAACCACCTTGCCATGACCCACAGAGCAGATGGCACATTTCCAGCATGGGTGTGAGGGACAATGACACAGATTTCATATTTGATAACAGCTTTTTATATTATTATTAATATTATTATTTTTTTAATTTTTTTTTTAACTTTAACAAATCTAGAATTTCTTTTCCCACAAGAACAATGCCTGTGACTGCTAAGGTGCCCTGTGAGACCTGCAGCAGGAATGTCACATCACTTAATGAGGCATTATCAGCATCTGGAACACAGCTGGCTATCCAGGTAGATGTAAGACTGAATTTGAGCAAAAACATTTCAAAAAACAGATGAAACGAGTGTGTACACCTTGATATAGAATGTAAAAAAATGCAACAGGAGAATTTCCCGTTAATTAACCTGTTGTAGTAATGTTTGCTACCCCTTCTAAAGTAGCCACATGGATGAGTAAGTAGAAGAATAAAGAAAGGAAAAAAGAGATAAAGTAAACCACACATCACATTGTTTGAATTTTACCTTAAGCAAAACTTCATGGAGAACTGACCTGTTTCACCCAAAATATTTATCCTGTGTTTCCTAACAAAAGGGAACCAGATCTAATTCTTTTGCAACAGGGCTCCGATCTAGGATGAATCATAATTTTAGCTCTGTCACTAGCCTCATCTACTTCACTGGGTGCCAAATTATTCAACCATACTGTGCTTCAATTCCTTGGTCTGTCCAATGATGACGCTTTTCCCAGCCTTCTCTGAACAAGTTCCTCACAATTTCACATTTCAACATGAAGCAGAGCCTTCTGCCCCAGTTTCAAATGGCACATTAAAGTTACATATTGTGGGTTTAGTGGAATTTATTACCAAAGGGCACTGCAGAATTCTGAATTCTATTTTAGACCTGCCATTAGAGGGAAAATGGGCAGTTGAGTGTGGTACAATGAGTGTATCTGAACGAGTTCCCCCTTTTTAGCAGCAGAGATCTGCCCTTTCTTCTGTAATTGGGAGCAGGAATGTCTCCTATGGTTACACTGAAATGGACCAAATGAAATAGTAACCTTCACTGTTCTTTGTAATTAATATTCTTTCCTCACACTGCCTCTTCCTCCTTTGATGACTTAAACACCAGCTGTAATGAGCCATCTTTTATGCTTAAGTTTCTTTTATGCATAGCTTCAAAAAAACCCAAACCATTTAGTTTGTTCCATGAATTCCAACCATATTCTCCCCCTTCTACAAAGTATATACAAATCAGTCATGACACAACCATGTTCTGCTCCCTTTAGGACAAAAATCCTGTGTTTTGACACAGTTACAACAGATTTGAATGGCTCTTTTTACTCAGTCCTTGGACTCAAATAACACTTAAACATGTTGCATTGAGGAGCAGATCACTAGAGGTGATGCTTTTGTTTTTTGTTACTATCCACCACAATGAAAGGAGTCAACAACATAGTGACAAGAGAGAGGGAAGACATTAACCTTTTATCCCCATCAGAAATGCTTCCTCCAGCAGAATGTTTGGACTGAAGCCACTGTTGTGTCCCTATCACCAATGCAATATTGCTTAAAAATAAAATAAGAATCCCACCCACTGGATGAACTCCCTTAACAGGAACCTCAGTCCATCTGGATGGAGCTGCCTCCCAGTAAAAGAAGCTTTTGTTTTACAGAGGCTGCCAGGTATTGCAAAGCTGAAATTCCTGTTTGGACTTGGATCACAAGTCCCAGAACAGCAGAGAAAAGATGAAGAAGTAGCAAAAATAAATACTCCAAGGGCAGAGTATCAGCTGCTTCATCATTACAGCATAAACATGCACTTATTTTATTACTGTTTATTAACAAACAAAACATAATAAATAATTATTCTTCCAATTGTTTTTCCTCTGAGAAAATAAAAAAGTTATTCCATTACTCAAGGCAAGAAACTATGACTCTAAGTCTTCTTCTATTGTAAAATACTGTTAGCTTTCCATACCCATCTCCCTCATTTTTCTTACACCTTTTGAAAGCTGTGTCATGAATACTGGTTGAAAAACCTTTTAATAGTTATAAAGCTGAAGAAGAAACCAAGCAGGAAATACACAGACAAAAGAGTGTTTTGATAAGCAGTGGAGATCTACTGAAGAGTAAATTAGAGTGGGTAACAGCACTGCATTAATCTGATGCTCAGTTAAAAAGGGTGCAAATATTTTGGCACAGAAAAAGGTTCACTTCCTAGGAGATAGACAGGAAGAGAGAAAAGCACAAAAAAGCATAAAAAGGAATTCCAGGCCACAAATAAATTAATCTTACTTGCCTTTCCAGGTTCAGTCCTGGCTCACCAGAAGCCTTCTCCTTTTTATATCCCTATTTTCATTAATTTTATCTGCTCTCTTACTGTCTGACACCTATGTTGCCCTTCACACTTTCATGCCTGATGAATCTCACTGTAATTCTGTGGATTAGCTGGTCAAAAGGAATGAGAGATTCAGGACATTTTTCTCTTCTATGGAACATGATTCCTTTTTTTAAGGAGTTTTATTTGAGGACATAATATATTGTTTTCAAGGAAACAAGGGGTAGCTGACTCTCAGATGTTTCATGGAGAGATATCTATTTCCAAGTGTTACAGAAACAAGAAAAACACTGTCAACCACCAGTACACCCAGACATGAAGAAAGATATGCTGGCTTGCTCTGCAGGTTTATACTGAGGAAGAAAGCTGTTCTGTTTACATGGACACCTCATCTGGTTATTCCAGGCAAAGAAATGCTTGACTCATGAATGCCTAAAATATTTCTCTCCCTTTTCCTACAAGCCAGATTAGATCAAACATACACAGCTGTCATGAATAGGTTAGTCTCCTTCTACCTTTCCTAAAATTGAACAAAGAGACATTTTCAGGTGTCTGCATCCAACAACACCTAATTTGGTAGTTGTACTTCCTTGAATTACGGGTATGAGGTGCAAGGTGTTTCAAAAAAACCAATACATTTTTAAGGTGGTTAAGTGTCCTTTACATTAAAAAACTGATAAGAAAAAAAATTGTAATTGAACTTTATTTTAAACATACATGTTACTCAAATCTGATGGCTTAATGACATATCTTGTCATATATCATTTAGCAACTGCAGGTACCTATACATGTCTAAATATTGTGATACTGTCTATACTTTTGTTACATATATCATCACATCCTAATGAAGCTACATTTACAGCCAAATTAATAGCTTTTAATTCCAAATTTTCAGGACTGCTGTTAAAAATTAAGAAAGCTCTCAACAACATTTAGAAGAAACAAATAGAACAACTAGGGTGTTATCTATTTCTCAGAGCTTGAATTTCTTCTCTTTATATTATATATCTCCCAGATAAACAGTGCTGGGAAACCGGTAACAACAGATGAGGAGAAGGCTGAGGTATTTAACAATTTTTTTTTGCCTCAGTTTTCAATGGCAGCCTCTGTTCCCACATCTCTCGAATGTATGGACAGGAGGATGGGACTGGGGGACAAAATGCATCCCACTGTAAGTAAGGACAAGTTTCACGACCACCTGAGGAACCTGAATGTACATAAGTCTATGGGACCTGAAGAGACACATCCCAAAGTCCTGAGGGAATTGATTGACATAGTTGCTAAACTGCTGTCCATGATATTTGAAAAGTTCTGTCAGTCTGGTGAAGTCCCAGGTGACTGGAAAAAAGGGAAACATTGTACCAATCTTTAAAAAAAAGTGTAGAAAGGAGGCTCCTGGAACCACTGACCTGTCAGTCTCACCTCTGTGGTGGGGAAGATCATGGAATAGATGTCCCTAGAAGCTATACTAAAGCACATGGAAAATGGCAACATGATTCAAGACAGCCATCACGGCTTCACTAAGAGCAATTCCTGCATGACCAAACCCAGTGGCCTTCTATGGTGGAGCAGTCAGTGGACAAGGGAAGAGCTGCAGATGTAATTTATCTGGATTTCTGTAATGCCTTTGACATGGTCACCCTCACCATCCTTCTCTCCAAACTGGAGGGAGACGGATTTGAGGAGTGAACTGTTAGAGGATGAGAAAGTGGTTGAACAGTTGCATCCAGAGGGTCGTGGTCAATGACTCAGGGTTGACCAGCCTGGTCTAGTGAAAGGTGTCCCTGCCCATGGCAGGGTGGTTGGAACCAGGAGATCTATCTCTAAGGTCCCTCCCAACCCAGGCCATTCTATGATTCTCTGCTTGTACATCATCCTGAATCAGTACAGAGGTATATTGCTCAGGGTCTTACAAATGTCCCTCAGAGCTTCTTGTGCAACTCAAGTGGTGAATCAACTTTCAAATTCCTAGAAAAGCAGGCTGTTCCCATACAGAATTTTAGAATGCCTTTCCAACGGTATTATTTTAACAAAAGGCACCTTTCTCAAAACAAAATAGCTTTCTGGAAGAATTTAGTGGAGACTAACCACAATCCATTTTTACTCTAGTCAAGGTAGACACTTTGAGCTGTACACCTTTACAGGGGAATTCTCCAAAGCTGTAGTACAGCAAAATGGGTTGGGAATTATCTCTGCTGAGACTGTCTATCTTCAGCTTGTTACTCCGTTATCAAAGTGGTCTTGTAGCACATACATGGCTGAGAAACCACCTCAGATGCTGTCAACATGGTGCTTCTCACAAGAATTTTGATCTCATGTGATAACAAGGATAAAGCTTAAGCTGTGCCTGTATTCCTCACTTTGATGATAAATAGAAAATAATGTGCAGCCAACCATACAACTCCTGTCCTGCCAGAGAAGACAGTGAGATGGACTTGAGGAAAGTCTGTGCTTCTAGATGGACACAAAACTCAGGAACAGTGGGGAAGCTGGGAGAAGTGTTACCCATAAATTTAATGCCATTAAAAGGATGGGACACAACATATGCCAGTTGCCCTGGTAGGACTGGGCTGTTGGATACAGAAAAAAATCACTGTTCTGTACGTAAGAAAAGAGCTAATCCTGGGATTGTTAAGACTTGCAAATATGCATTGCTGATGGCTTTTTCTTTCTTCAGAGTTCAGGTAGTACTCTAATCCTGACAGTTCTCTACAGCTTAACAAGTCTAAATTAATTTTTATTTGTTTGGTAAATGACCCTTAATAAAAGGGCTATAAACAAGATGAATATGTCAGAGGAAACTGCAAATCATATACATTTGTGCTGTCAAACAAATGCACTCTGAAAGACCTCTCAAAGGAAGGCAAACCTAGAACAGCCTGTACACTTGGAGGAGGACAGACACTTAGCATGGGGTGTCTTCTACTGGACTAAAGGAAGACACTAAAACATTTTAATTGGTGAACTGCTCCCTTGCCCAATGTGAACGTAGTAAAAGTCCCTGTTACCAAAGAGGGGGCAGAGACCTACAGGTTGGCCTTTATCTGCATTTCAAAAGGAAAGAAAATCTGCAGACTTTAGATGCTTACAGTCCTGTAGGCTAACATAGGATCTGTAGTCACAGAAATTAGGATTGTCTGCCACCATATCCAGAGACATCCTCTGTTGTCAACACTCAGAAAGATGTAGACACAGCTGGTGGTATTGAACCAGAGTCCCTTATCCAGTATCATGAATCATGCTCAGATAAATCCTTTTCATCTCATTAGGTCTTTAGCAGAGGTAAATTGCTCAATGGGGGCACAAATCAAACTGAACATCCACAATACAATAGTAAAAGGGCTAAAAAATCTTTCCAGCCTCTGGGCAGAGTAAGGATTTGTTTTCCCAACACCATCCACCGGCAGCTAATGCAGAGCTGAGCTGTGTTAGCTATGGCTGGGTTTGTCTCTGCTCATATGCTCTCATTTAAGCCAGTGTTTTGAATATCACACTCCCCCTTCAACCCCCTGCTCACTTTTTAGGATATGCTAAAACATGGGAAGTTTTTTTCTGCTCATGTAATTACAGGCACTGGGAGAAGGGCAGCAATCCTGTCAAGAGGCAAGAGGGTGAGCACTCAAGACTGCTTGAAGATCATTGCTGTGGGGTATAAACAGCGAGTGACTGTTGAATTGGTTCAAATGATATTGCCCTGCAGATAGATGTGACTGTGTCAACCTTTTCCTTGGCACCTGTGACCTCATACACAAGAGAAGCAGCAGCCAGGTCTGTTCCAGCAGCAAGGAAATCAGGGGTGTGGTCTGCCAACAGGACAAATTAAAACCTGATTTAGAAACCAATTTATTTTTTGTATTATCTGCTGAGGCAGATGAAAAGATATCTGTTGCATTAATCAGGAAGTCTTGGATGATTTTTTCATTTTGTCATTAAAATTCAATTAAGCTTCTTTATCAGACCGCACTGTCTTGGTTTTTTAATATTTAGAATTAGTATCTCACTCTCTTGCTACAGGGGTGAAAACACAGAAACCTAGTTTGACTGAAGACTCGATCTTTAAAAGTGTTCTAACTATATCCAGCAGCATGAATCAGCAATGTTCACCCACCCTCTGAAGTGAAAAAAGAAAAAAATCCCAAACCCCACATTAACACCTCCCTCTGCATCTTCCCAACCCCCAACGCATTAACCTTTGGCAGATACTCAGCCTAGACCCTGAAACAACTCTCAGTTGTGGGAGAAATTAGCTCTATTTCTTTATAAACACACACATTATAGAAATATTAATGTAGTAATGAATCAACAAAACTATTAATGCAATCAATATATTAATACATTAATTTAGAATGTATTAATTAATTTAGAATCTAGAATTTAGATATGAACATTAAATATATATATATATATAGCATTCACACTGCAGCAGTTCTATGTGCCATATACATGTACGTATCTATATATAACAAGAAACATGTCAATGTATATACATGTATTAAAAAAGTATAAACCTTTGCCTGGGGAATTTTGCAACATTGTCTGTAGGTCTCACACTAGACTGAGCTATTCTGCATGGCTGGGGCTACACAGGTGACATGGAATCATGTGTACAGCCCCCAGGTCCAATCCAGTAACTCCTAAAGGCAAACACCCATGTCACAGGAAACCCATAGATGGAGAGAGTTCCTGGTTTGCCTAAAGCTTGTGATTAAATGCTGGAAAAGACATATTTAGAAAGGGCCTCTATGACTGTGGCCTAATATTATAGCAGTAAAGTATTTATTTTAATTCAAAACTATATGAAATAAGCAATCTATATTTTCCAGCTTAGGACATAGGATAAGAGCAGCATTAGTGGTGAACTCAGGGTCCATTTGCAATTTCAGCTTGCATTTTTTTTATGTTTTTTTTCAGAAAGTTAGGGCCCTTTTTACTGATTGCTGGCAGGTGCTGCTAGCAAATTGGGGGAATAAACCCTAAAAGATTGGAGAAGCTTTCCTGGGTCTATTCAAAATAATTTCAGAACAGATGTTTTGAAAAAGAAAAGAAATTTTAAAATAAAATTTTAAACTCTGGTAAGTGCTTATAAAGTTTGATTTGCTGAAAATTAGTTATTCTTTTCATTATATGAGTTTCCATTTGCAAGTTTTATTTCCATAATCTTCATAGGGTCAATGAAAGAAGAAAGACTTACGTGACACCCCCAACTCTTTTGTTGTCATACTGGGGGTATGACATTTTTAACTTTAAGGATCAGGAGGAAAAGGCTGTGTCCTCATGCTAAAGAAGCTAATGAGGCCCATGGGAACACAGCTCTGCTGACTCTTAGTGTTATTTACATTGGAGTCACTCTTAATTTCCTGATCTTAGCAAGACTTGAAAAGAAAAACACTGCTGATCAACAGAGTTTTATCTTCACTCAGAGATAATATACACATCAATACATATTATAATTTGACACAGGACATAGCAAAACCACATATATTCATATACATTTATAAAGATACAGTATCTGATAAATAACTGTTGTTTCAGAGAATGCAAAGAGTTAAGTGAAACACAGGCTTTTGCTGTATCTCCATAAATATCTTCATGTATTTTTGTAGTTGACACTGGCTACATAAAACTGACATTAATTAAAGTAGTTTGCTGAAGGTTTGACTTTTCCTCTTTAGAAAGGCAACTGAGGAAGACTTCTGATTTTGAAATACAGCACTAGTGTAAGGATAAGTATGGATAAACTTTCAACTGAGATAAAAGGAGTCTGAAGCCCACTTTCCAGAGGGAAGTGAAAACAACAAACAAAAAGGAGGAAACTCAGTGAATAATGATTGATCAGAACAATCCTGTTTGGGCAGAAGAAGCTGGGGGGAGCGGAGGTGTGGTGGAATTCGGACCTGAAAAGGGACAAAATGTGAGCTATAACAAGTTTGAGGGGAGCTCCTTACTGCACACACAAGAAGGGACAGCACAACAAAGACTGCTTTTAAAAATCCTTTATAAAGAGCACCTCTTCTAGGGAAGTATGACAGAGCAATAAAACGCTGTAGCCAAGGACAACCTTGTATTATATATGCACCTCACAGCACACACGGTCTCTGAACCTGCTCTACCTGATCTTTGCAAATCTGAACAGCTGCCTGTGTTATCATAACTTTTAGTCTGCCAGACACGTATCTTCATTTGACGTTTTTTGGGAATTTCATGCTAAGGCTAGGTAATGCATAAAAGGGGTATCATGGTTTGGTGTGAAGATCTGCTTGTCTTGTCTCATCACCTAAAGGAAGACATTGAGTAGAGAGGTGTGGAACAACAACAGCCAGACAACAAAGACTGGATGTCTTTGGCTTTAGGTGAAATATGGAACCAAAAATAAAGCCAACACACACATCCTAAAAGCATGAGCAGGCATATCCTGAGCTCAAAACCCAAAGGCAGATATCTGAATCTAGGTACACATCAAGCTTGCAGAGGTTTTGAATAACATAGGATATTGCTGAAATACTTCAAAGGGCTCTGCAGTGTTTGAGAAGAATAGCAATGGCATGGCACAGCTGTGACCACAGGGGCTTTTCCAGATGCTAATATGAGATTTGCTCTTTAAAAACATAAACCAGAAGGCAGACAATATTTGGCAGGGATTCATATGCTCCCAGAATAAGAAATAGTTATCACTGGTTCATAGATTTTGGGGGGAAGTAAAAATGAAACAGAAGTATTTAGTGATTTTTGCCATTTCCAAAATGGCCTATTAAGGAATTAGCATGAAAATTTTATATATGTACATATATATATACATACATATACACACACATACGCGCACACACACACACACACACACACACATATATATATATATATATATATAAAATGAATGCACCACTGTGAGTCTGGGGTAATGGTTAAGCAAAACAAATCAGTGCCTTTTATGAGGCCTGGGAATTTAATAAGCCACAGGATAAATATTGACAAGCTGCAGACAGGTGGAACAGGTTTGTAAAGACATAAAATGACTGTTCTAAGGCTCAAGAAACCTTGAAGCTTACTAACAGGTTGTACAAGATAAGTTCTTGGCGTGTTCTCCTCCTGCTAAGTAAGGTCAATCAGGCTCAGTCCGTGCAGAACTGGGATGACTTCTAATGCTCTCCTGAAGTAACACTGCCATCTAGATGTAACCTCCTTACCCATGCCTGCTGCTGCTGATCACTCCTAATTGAGGAGATGCTGCCAATCTGATTAAAGCATAACAAAAGCAAAGCATGCATGTTCATATATCAGCAACTGGAGGTCTGGGTTCAGCCCCAGGCATGTGCTACTTCAGAAACCAGATTGTCTTAAATTCTTCAGTCTCACGGGGTGGGAGAAGGACACAATGCTGTGAATGCTAGAGGAAAGCTCTAAGGCAATCAGAGTGGTGGACTGTATCCCATTTCATACTAACTATCCATGAGGCTTTCCTCACACTACTACTCTTAATCACTACAGCTACCATTAGCAGTTGTAGACTTACACTTTAGCATATATGCATTCAGACTGTGAGGTGCTTAGCGTATCAGTGTGAGCAACCTCTTTTGTGAGCAAGTACTTCTGACCCTGTGGTCTAGCAAGGGAGCTGAGGGCAAGGCAATCTATGGTTCAGTTCAGGAAAAAACAAGTTCAGATAAAGAACCTCCAATATAACTACATGAAAATTAAACCAACAGAGTTCTTAAGATTTGAGTCCTGTTTGACTCACGAGGTCTGTACAAGAGTAGAGATTATATATATCCACTTGTGAGCTGCAACACCTGCCAATGACTTTTCATATTTACATAAGCTGTAGCATTTCACTGTCAAGCTGTGAGTTTTGTGGATCCTGAGAAAGTGCAGGTTTGATTCCAGCACGAGTTTAAGATTTCTTAGAGTGTCTCTAGCACCATAGTTTTCACATACTCTTGCAGAAATAAGCTGTTTTCATTCCAAGCACATGCACACTCCCTAAATAGGCACAGATCTAGATCTAGATGGGAGAAGGAAAAGGTCACATTAATTTTTAGCCCTTACCCTTTATCTAAAGGGCATTTAAGATGACAAACCACCAAGAACTTCTATTATGAAGCCCTGACACTGAATCTTTTAATGCATGTTTGCATTTTCTCACTTGTAATATGGAAATTGCATCTAATCTTTTCAAGCCTACAGAAGCAGCTCCGATTTGCATTGCCTGGCAGAGGGAACAGGGCGCTGGTCCATCCACAGGGTCCCACGCTGTTTGCACACAGGAAACAGACTGGAAATGTGGAACCCTTTTATGTTCTGTTCCATGCACACAAGTAAGTCATGTATCTGGCCATTCTATTGTGTTTATTTATTGTGGCTTATTAAAGCGGGGCTGGATTAGTACATCTATGAATAAGTCCTCTAGAGCTCAGAAAATCAGCGATCAATCTCCAAATGTATGACTTTCATTGGCCTAAGACAGAAACCAAGTGTATTGATGAGAAAATCTCAGGCTTAGCTTGAATGGGTGACAGTTAAGAAAACCACCAAACTGCAGAAATTAATTTAAAAGCATAACTGGATAAGCAGACTCTCCCCAGAAAGCGAGGTCATTCTCACAGAAAGCAAGGTCATTCTCAAAGTCTTTTTAAAGGCATGTCCCTTTGGATGCACAGCAGAGTTCAAAGTTAGAAAAAAGGTAGGAAACACAACAGCAGAATTTTAGAGCTGAATGAGAAAAAAACACACAAAAAAAGGGATGATGATCTTTTACAGAGCCTGGTTCTTCAGTACCTCACAGCACTGTTACAAAGATGAGTGCAAACATATTAGAGCCACCATGAGTGAATTATCCAGGGTTAGTAGCATCCTTGCAAATAATGCTGGAGCTGCTGGATGAGGCAGAATAAACACACAGGACAGCAGGAAATAAAAGAAGTTGTCTGTTTGTTACCAGCTGCAGCACTGTGCAGCACTTTTTATTTCTACAAATAAATAGTCCCCTGCTCCCCTGAAAATATCAGTCAGTGCTGCCACCACTTTTTTTGGCATTCAATAGAAAGAGCCCCAAAAAGGGCATCCCTTTACAGACAACGTGTGAAGTTTGTCCCTCTCCTGTGAGCAGGGCTCTACCTCTCTCCTCCTTTAGGCACTGGATTTATTTCCCAGCCATTGCTGGAGTGGCCTTGCAGGCAGATTTCCTGCCAGCGTGGTCACACTGGATGTGGGAACATTGGATGCAGACAATGGCGGTTTAATAAAAGCTTACAAGGGTTGGGAAGGGGTTTTTTGTTTTGTTTTGTTTTGTTTCTTTTTTAACTTGAGCTTGTTTCATTGCTAATGCAATAATTGATTGCAGTTAAGTCAAGCACAGTCAAAATTTAAATAAACCTATAAAAGGCCTTTCTGGGAAGTTACAAGGCATCAGAGTGACCAAAAAAAATTAAAGAATAATCCCCCATGTTTCTCAAGACAAACAAATGGCTAGCCCAAAGGTTGCTAAAGAATTCAGGGCAAGGCAGAGCAGAGCAGAGGCAGCTCAGAATTGTGGTGAAACAAGGGCTTTGTCTGCTCCTGAGCTATACTCTGCCCCTGGCCAGCTCACTGCTGTTATCTCCCACCTGCTGTGACTACCTCCTGGCAGGGAGAATCTAGAGGACAGCCTTCTTGTCAGCTGTCTGTTTTCCTGAGTGAGAAAATGTGCTGGTTGGAGGTCAGAGAGGGAATTAAGTCTAGCACAGGAATGGCATCCACCGTCTCTCAGCATTCACCAAGGCAAGAGCCACACAGTAGCCAAAGCACTACTCTGTGTGTTGTGAAGCTGGTGTCACTGTAAACTACAGGGACAAAAGCAGATTTCATGCTTCATAGGGACTTCTTTCTCCAACTCTCTGGCTGGCTTCAGTGAAACTTTAGTGATTTTTCTCCTTATTTGGGTTTGTGGTAGTTTCTTCCTTCTGTTTTAATTGCCTCCAGCACAGTTATTTAATCCTCTACCTTCCTTCCCACACACAGAAATATGAAATTATGCTGAATAGAAAAAATATGCATATTTTTCACAGGTTTTAAGATTAACAAGTTTCCCATAAGAGCAAGGAAGCATCTGTAGCAATCTTGCAACAATTTTTCTTGAGGTTATTTGAATGTTTTCAGATATTTCAGTAACATGTCCTCAGAGGAAGCACGTCTCTCAGGTTTTCCTGAGAAAGGGAGAAGGATTCCTCTTGTTTCTAGGTTCCTCTTGTTTCAGCAGTTTATATTTTTCATGCAAGTATTTTAGTGACCACTTTCAAATTAATTTAGGACTGCAGTTCCTGTGGGCCAACATTCACATCACTAAAGTCACTGTTGTGACTAGTATTGACCTGTTGGATGGAAACACTGCATCTAAGAGTAATGTATTTACATTAAATTAATACACAGAAATTAAAACATGGTCTGTCCAAAAAATGGTTAAAAAACCCCAACAATGGTAAGGCAGTGTGGAGAAGTCTGTATTTTTACCATCAAGATGTATCTTTTCTTTGGGTAAATAAAAGGACAAACTCTGCAAGTTCAGCAGCCCCAAGGAAAGACTTCAATTGGCAAAAACATAACATAAGTGTGGAAAAACGTTGTGTGAAATGGTATGTGTGTGGCAGGAGGTTGTTTTTCTTTCCATCACTTAATTTGGTAGAAACAGTCTTTACCTTAGTATCAAGATAACTCCACTCAAGCTGGCAAGTTCTTACTAGCTAGAGATGCAAACGCCCAGCAAAGGCGTGCTGCCATCTGTGGCACCGTGGTTATTTTCTCAACAGCCTATCTGCAGGATGAACTATTTTCTTAATTTCCACCTCCCTTTTGTTTTCTGCCAAGTCCTGTGGTGAAGTAGAAATCCTGTGACTTGTGACCAGTTGCTGAGGCTGGAATTGCAGACAGTGATCCCATTAAACCTGACATGCTGCCGAAGTCCAGGTTGATGCATCCAGTAAAGATTTAGTTTGCATGCTCTTACCAAATATTCAAATACTAGGTAAAGGTAGAGCAGAGTAGAATAAAAACTGAAACCAGAAAACATATTTCTGTAGAACCAGAACTGAAATCAATAATTTTATGTTCCTTTGATCATTTTCTCTTCTCAAAGGCTATGTGGAAATCCTTTCCTGGCATTCACTTACACACTCCACACCACCGAAACTACCTGCTGCTACCTCTCCTCAAGCAAGATTGTCTCATCTTCCACCCTTCCAGGTGTTCTTTTGTGCTGTGACACCACTTTCATCAGGATTTTGTCACTGTGCCTTTCCAGCAGAACATTTTGCATTTCCAGCAAAAAAAATATTCAGCATAGAAAACTTAGTAGATATCCCAGATCTACCTTAATATTTATTTATCTCCAATTAGAACAGTATCTCAAATTCTGCCTGTGGACTTTTCCCAGATGAGCTATCCCTTCACCTTGCCAGGATGAAGGGTGACATGGTACCTGTCACATTTTTGGGCAACTGGTATCTCACTATGAAGGCTGAAAAGACTTTTTGCTGCAAGATCCACAAAGGACAATGCACACATATTTTATAGAACACATTGTCCTTGCACATGACATTTTTCTATATCCAAACCCAAAGCACCAAATAACAGATGGTAATGATACAACCTTGCACAAAATTAAGAAATCAGTTGATTGGTAAAAGCACTGGTGCACAATAGGACCCTGGATAATGAGACCATGAAGAGAGAGTGATCTTGGGTCACCCCCCTGGATTAAATCATACTCAGTGCATGATTACACCTGACATTTCATCTAACCTGTTTAATTCCTCTGCTGTAGTAAGCTGTCCCTATGGCCCAGGATCAATTTTTCTTATTACTAAGAATTTTCTTCCCTTACTGTTTAATCCAAAGTCTGTCTTACTCTTGTTGCTACAATGATTAAAACCCCCACTTCTATTGTAGCAGGAATGTAGATTCCTTTGTCCTACTACAGTTATAGTTTAGAGATTAGGATGTCCTACCAAGCCAACGTTCCCTTCTGCTCTCAAGGCAGTACAGTGTTTTTGTCCCAGGGCGTGATGTAGAGCTGTATCACATTGCTTCGCGTGGAGATGCTGCCTCATAAATTCAGAAGGCTAAATAAATAATTCATCATGAAGAGAACAGTGTGCTCTGAGATCTGCCATACATTACAGTTATTGCTGTCTGGGGGAGACAAACTAAAAAAAGCCCAACAAAAAAAGTTATCTGCAGAATAACTAGCTGGGAAACACCTGCCATGACTTTCCTATCTTAACACAGAAATTTCTAAAGTATTACTAGGTCTTAATAAAAAAATCTATTAAGCTTTCTTAGAGTGAAAATCTTTTAAATTTAACAAAACTTCCATTATTCATTATCTAGAGGAGGCCACAAATTAGATGAGGGGTCTATTTAATTATCCTCAAATGTGGCACTCCAGCTCTTCATCCTCTCTGGTACAAATGGGTATAGAACAGTCTGAAAGCCCAGGAAATGAGGAAGTGGAAAACAAGCGTCTCCAAGAGATGGCACCAAACTGTGAAGGAGCATGAAAGGTCTCTCCTTATACTCAGCCTTTTGTAGGTTCCTCACTTAAAATCATCTTATTTACAGCACATGGAACAAGGAAAAGGAGGGAAGCGCCAGTGTTTAGCACCCAGAGAGTTTCTGTGTAAAATCTGAGAAGAAAAGCCTTCTTGGCGTACTCTCACTCTTAGGATCTCGTGTGAGTGAGTAATTTGCATGCCTGTGGCTGGACAGGCTGTCTCAAAAATTCATTCTTGTCCAAGTCAAAAATGCAGAATTATTCTAGATTAGGTCTAAACTGAGTAGAATTAAAATTCAGTATGACTAATACTTTAATCTACCCAAGTTTTGATGTCTCAGTACAGAAAGGAGAGAGAAGATAACAAATACACAGCCGAGAACATTAGGAGAAACAATATTAAAGAATCTAATAGTTATTTTCTCCCTTTTGTGGTGGGGAAATATTATCTCAATTTGGTATTTCAGCTGCTGACAGAGGCAATAATTCAGATCTACTTCAACAGGGTATAGAAGCCATGACTTCTTGGTGATGTCCTTCTTATATCAACAGTATTAGTTTACATTTTCTAGTGGTAAGCCAACCAGCTGTTAGTTTCTGGTGCAACTTTCTCACTCACAACATGAGCTATTATTCAGCAAGGCAGCCAAAATCCAATTGTTTCCATGATAAATCCTGCCCACATCTGAGATTACACATCACAGTTGGAACTGTGATTTTATAACCACTAAAAAGCAGAATCAGCCAAAGTGGTTAGAAGCTCAGCAGTGTGGTCTCTGTTCTCACAGCAGTATCTGTATCCAGCCCCAGGCACTGCTGTGCCATGGGAGAGATGCTGGGCAGGCATCCTGCAGACCATCCAGAAAAGTCAGCTCTGCCAAGGAGCACAGCTGGTTTAATAGAGCCCCTCCACTGCCTTAGCAGGATTATGGGATAATCCTTTTCCTCAGGGGTCACAGTTCATTTTGCCATCAGAAACACGTTACTGTCAGTCTAAAATGTGGGATTACTGCTGCCTGTATCACACAGCCTGTGAAACCTGACAAGGCACAGATCAGAAATTATAAGAATCTCCCCCAAAAAGGCATAATGTAAAAAGGACCAGTTTATATCCAGCCAGATGGCCCTCTTGGCAGTTCAGCTCCCAAGGTTTGCAGAACCTCTCCTCCATTGGTAGGCTTGACTACGGCTCTTCATTTGTCCCTGAAAGCCTGAAGAAATAAATCCCATTTGGTTCACTGGAAATTTGGATGTGTGAAGAGCTGCAGTTTTATCAACAACAGGTTTTCCCCAAGACAAGCTGTTAACCACAGAAGGATTAGAGCTTCTGGGTGGAAGTAGAAAGGGGAGTGGGGGGAAGAAAGGAAAGACTTTCTTAGTAAGCCATGAGTGTAAGTTGTGCAACATTACCAGGTCTGTGAAAGGCTCTAAAATGTGCCCTGGATGACTTGCTCCACAAATTTTGCCCTCAGTTAGTCAGGGGAATTCTGATTCACTGATTGCTCAGGGTATGGTGGTTACCTACAGGCTGCTTGAGAAAACTGACTCCCTACAGCCTCTCAAGATGTACATCTACAAGAGATTGGCTTTTTATCCCACAGGCAGGAAGAGGCAGACTATTCTCTTCATCCCTCATCCTGGTGTAACAGCAATCCAGATTGAAGCAAAAGGATCTCATATAATCTGACAAGTTCCTGTGAACTTCATAAGTATTCCATTCTTATTCTTCCAAATAACTCTAATAATATTCTTAATAGGTCTAAATTACTGCCCTCTGTACAACAGCTAGTGCTACAGTATTCCTCCTATAGTTATCTTGGTTTTTCCTTTCCTTCCATGCAAAGTACTTAACTTGACACTGCTTTAGCCTTCTTCATTCCCTCTCTAGAGAGATGCACAGATGCCAGAACTACCAAAAGCAATATCAGAAGTGGTGCTTTACTATGTTAATAAGGATGATTTGGCAGTGAATATTGCACACTTTTTCCTCTTCTTTTCAGTCAGACCACAGGTTTCATCAGAGGATTTCAGTAATGCAAATTTCTACCAAAACCCAAAAAAAACCAATTTCTGTGTTTTTCTCTCTGAAGGTGATCTTTCATTTGGGCTAACTCCATCTGCATGTCCCACATCACAATCTGGCATCCAGACTAACAGTGAGTAACATCTAGACAGTTATGGTATTTTTTTGGAGCAACCCTATGATATACTTTCCTTACAGCTACTTGGGACCAACCACAGCCACAGCCCATGGCTGTGCTGCAGTGAAACCCCACAGCATTGCTCCTGGTGGTTACATTGCCTGATCTGTCCTCAACCCTGCTGACACTCACAGGCATGGGTCCCTGCCGACACTCACAGGCATGGGTCCCTGCCCTGGCCACGTGCAAATCTTCTTCAGTGCTCTCTCATCCCATCTAGTGAGCACCTAAGCTTTGGTACATAAAATGATAACACCCTTGTAGGGAGTAGGTGTCAAGGAAGATACCTCTCCTTCACAAACATAAGAACAAGGAGAATCTGTGTCCTTGGCCAAGTACCTGCATTCTCCTATCCTTTTTAAATGGTAAGATAAATGTCAACTGCATCCATTATTAAATGCAAGGTAAAAATAAAAGGCTTCTGCTGCATGCCAGACTGATTTTAGGTCATGGACTGCTGGTGATGGTGATATATTGCCTTGCAGTGCTTGTCGAGGAAAAAACCCCAGATATTACTCTACAGTCCTGAGGGTCAAACTTGGTTGTGTTTTTCTCCAATATAGTCCCCAGGCTAATATCAATACAGTATTTTTCAGGCACCACAGTCACACCCCAAAACCGTTCAGCTAAGAGATATTTTGGTAATTTATGGCTCAGCAGCTTCTCATAAGGCTTCACCTCAAAGCCTTTCATCATCCTTGTAGGCCTGCCCTGAAAGGTCTCCAACAACTTTGTATCTTCCTTCTGCTTTAGCACACAAAAATGGACAAAATGTCTAAGGTGAGGCCACTTGAGTGAAGGGCAGAGAGGGACAATCCCCTCCTTTGCCAGGTCAGTGTTTCTAGGCCTGCTATCAATACCCCTCAAGACATGGGTGACACTCCTGCCTGCCAAGGCATGGCTAAAATTTCCATGTCAGTCAGCACATGTCAGTGAACTCAGGATTTCTAGACTGAGCCTAGACCTCTTTCTGTTTCTCTTCCATCCTGTATGTATTTGTGTCAAATCACTTCAAATAAAACAAACGGGCATTGGAGTGGGAAAGAAAAGGGTTAAGTCCTCCTTGTCCTGCTCTTCTTCTGGGCCCTCCTTTCCTGTTTCAAGCACATGATGTTTCTTTGAAGAGACTCCCAGAAGATCCTGCCAGTTTTGTCATCCTCCTTCTGCGTGCTCCAAACCCTGCTCTTTGCGTTGCACAGGTCAGCCCACTAGTGGCTCAGTGCCTCAAATATGAGATGTGTCCCAAAATTGAGGATGCCCCCATCACTGACAGCTGCAGGTATAGACACCATGCACTACCTGAAGCCCCATCAGACTTCAGAAGTTCCAACCTTCCTTGCAGGGCTCTGTGTGTGGCTCCAGCTCCAGCAGCTGCTGGCACCAAGCCCTGGGGCACATCCCTGCCTTTGATGGGTAGCCTCAAGCAGGGCCACACTTGACTGAGCACCATTCCTACACAGTGTGCTCCAGTTTGCCAGATCCCTGGGAGCTGGACCTCTTCTTTGGTTGTACTCCTCTGGTAAGAATTCCTCTCGAGAGGCTACAGAGGCTTTGGCCCACGTTCCAAGCTTCTGTTCCTTTCCTTGACATGCTTCCTCTGCCCTGTCTCAGGTGACTGCCTGTGCTCGTTCTCTCCCTGCTCTTGTTCCCTGGGCGTGGATCCAGTCTTAGCCTTCAGAGACAAGTTCTGTCCCTTCTGAGTCTCATTCTCCTTGGCTTGGAGAGCTACAGCTCTTGAAGGGACCTTGGGATTGGCCTGCTGCTGCAGCAGCCACATCACAGGACTGCCTTTCATGTGCTGCTCCAGCTCCATCTTAAAACTCAAGGCTCTGCTGACTGAAAAGCTCTTCCAGACCCCTGTACTTCTGACAGCTACTAGTCCACTTCAATTTTCCAGCCTCGGTCTTTTTCCCGGCCTCTTTATGGACACTTGTCGTACCAACTGCTTGTTACACAGAGTAATTCTTTCCTGAAGGAAAAGAATTCCTTTTCCTCTCTTCTTTAATACAAATATACAAGGAATAAGGAAAGCAGCCCCTTGCAATGGTCCAAAAGTAGAGCAGGACTCCTTGGCACAGCCTCTGCTCCTGCCTACAGGCAACTTACAGACAAGGCAGTGCCAGCCTTCTCTGAGGTGGGCAAGGACAAGAGAGAGCAGATGTCAAGAAGGGGTTTAAGCTGCACCAGGGGACGTTTGGGTTGAATATTAGGAAGAAGGTTTTCCCCGGAAAGGGGGATTCCACATTGGAATGGGCTGCTCAGGGCTGGCCGGGGTGGAATCCCTACAGTGGGAGGTGCCCAGGAATGGAAAACCTGGGTGTGGCACTCAGTGCCATGCTCTAGTTGCCATGCTGGGGATGGATGCCATGGTCTCCCAGGGCTCTTCCAAGGCAATGCATGCCGTGCTTCTGTGACATCACAGCCCCAGGCACAGCGCGATGGCTGGCAACCGCTGCCAGCCCGTGCCCACAGCCAGGTCTGCCTTGGCGCACACACAACAAGGCCAGAGGCTGTTCACTGCTGGTCAAGCATGGAGGGCCAGAGCTTCCCCTGGATCCTGCCGCTTACGCTGCTGGTGGTCTTGGGACATCCCCTGGACACTTCTGTCTGTCCTGCTGTGGACACAGGCACCCCAGCTGTGCTTGATGAGGCCCTGGAGCAGTGGGACTTGAGCTCAGAGATGAATCCCTTGGGGCGCGTGGAGCTGACTTCTTGGAGCTTCGAAAACCTGGACCTGCTGACGACGGCCATTTCACTTGGCTGGTGGCTGTCCAGAAGCCTCTGGAGATTCTGGGGAGAGGTCAGGGAGGGAAGGAAGCCAGGCAGGTGGGATGGTGCCCATGGGAGGGTTGGGGGGTTGGCAGCAGCTGTCCAAGGCCTTGGGCCAAGCCGGTGTCAGGCAAGACCTGGGGGCCCCCATGAGAGAAGAACATTTGGACAGGTCCCCAGGGTCCTGGGCCTCTTGGGCAGCCTTTTGCACATGGCCCAGAGGCAGTGGGAGAGGCTCAGCCCCTGGGAATCTGGCCCAGGCTGAGCCCCAAGGACACTAGGCAGAGCCTCCATCCAGGGCCACCCAGCCAGGTGTGAGTGGCTCCCACAGAGGCCAAAGCCAGCCCGAGAGGGTTCAGTGTCTCTCTGCCCCTCTGCTCTCTCACATCAGTCTCCCTGTGTTGTGCCCTCCAGGAGGAGCAGCCAAGCCCCCCGGCTTCTGCAGGGACAGGCTGCCAGGGACACGGCTGCTGCAAGGAAATGCTCCAGCTGCTGAGGGACAGCCGTACCCTGATGTGGCTGTATCTGCACCGTCACCCTCTGCAGAGGCCAGGAGAGAAGAGACCAAGGAAATGGGGCCTTTGGAAGAGGAGGAAAATCTACTTCTCCCCTTGACGGTGTCTCTCCAGCCTGGCTCGCCATTTGCAGGGCATGCTCAGCCCAGGCACTGCAACATCCCCCACTCTTAGGCTTAGCTAGAGGGTTCCCAGCAGTCTGCTCCCCCCAAAGTTGCAGTTTTTCATAGAGTTCAAGTTCCCAAGAGCTGATGTAGTCTTAGGCATAGCATTCTCTCCCCTGTAGTCTTCACACCCCCTAGCTGTAGCTCTTGAGAGCAGTCCTAATCAATAAACTTCACCTTTTCTCTCCATTGCCACATTTTTTATTGCTGTCGCATGCGAGAGGGGACAGAGCCATTGTATGGTTTTGCACCCGAGCTGCAGAGCAGCCAGAATGGGAGGCTGAGTGTAAGAGCAGTGCTCGAGAGAATGAGAGTATGGAGGGTAGCTGGGATGAAGATGCTGGGCAGTATTCTCTTGCCTCCATCTTCCAAGGAAGCTCAAATTTGATCAGCAACCTGCACCATGCCAGGGGGCCCCCTTGGGCACAGGGATGTGTCATCTGGGTGGTGTATGCTTGGGAACTCAAAGCAGCCACTTAGCAGGCTGAAGGGTGAGACACACAGAAGGCTGCCTAACATGTTTTCTATTGATTTTCAGTGTCTTTACATTTCTAGGAATTCCTCCACCCCTGTTCATGCTAAGCATGTAAAGATAGGAGCAACTTCCCGTAAAACAGAAGATTCATTCTGAATGATCCTCCAAAATATGGAATAAAATTTAATGTAAGTTTTTTTCCAACAGTACCCTTGAACAGATTTGACGTTAGTATGCTACCAAATTACTCTAGCAGCACCTGTCCATTCCTTCAGCATTCACAAAGCTTCAAAAAAGTCCATCCAACCCAAGCATCTTTAATTCCTCTCTCCACTTGAAAACAGCCTTGCTGCTCCTCTCTCTTCAAATCCCTTTCCTGCCAATAATCATCACTTTAAGGGGTCTCCTGATACAATGAACCAGTAGCTGCAGCCATAGCACCAGAGATTTTGCTCCCCATGTGTATTTGGGAATCTGAATATTCCCTTGGTTTTATTTTGGACTACTTCATTTATAATGCACCCAGTAATATTTTCAGTCAGCTTTTAGAATACTTGGAGTTTATCATATCCTTCTAATCCCTTGAATCCTCAATCCTCAAAATAAATTGCATTAGATGGTCCCAGCACTCACAGCTTAGAAATTTGAAAATAAAAGCCATTTTAACTAAAAACTCAGAATTTAAATAAATAAAGACAGCCAAAAACCAGTCCACAAGAAATGAATCATAATTAATTTACAACTATCTATTTGACTGGATTTTACTGTAAAGGCTAAAATCCTGTTGTTTAGCTTTTTAGTGGCTGCAGACCTCAGCAACTGACTGTGCAGTAGGCATTTTAAAAAATAAACCTAAAGTTTGAGTGTCAAGCCACCAACACAATGTGTGTACCCCAGGTGTCTGAAAAACAGCACTTGCGAAGGGATTTGATAACATCAGGATGTCCTCCCCTGGCAGAGAGCAGTTTGGACAAGCAGGAATCCTTTTGAGAGCTCAAGCAGTTAAGACAGTGATCCCCTCAAACTACCCTATGTCAGAAGCAATACACAATTTCATTTTTTCTTTACACCATGAATTCATTTTGCCATTTTTAACTCCCCATTGAATGCCCATTCTTTTCCTTCAGCAATGATTCCTGACTTTTATTTAACCCCTAAGCCACTCATTCTCCTGGATAAGGAGCCAAATATATACAGATATAGAAGGAAATTGAACCCGCACAAGAATTGAATCTCAGCAACTGGGGTGTTTTTGGAGGGTCACATGTGTGAGCTTGTATGTGGGTCAAAATACAGTATGGGAAATGCTACAAATATTTGCTTTAAAAAATGCATTTTAAAAGAAGTACCAATTCGATCTGTGCCTTTGGAATTTTGCTTTAAAAGAAAGTGCACTTGCAGATCACTCCAAACTGAGCTCAGAACTTCAACAAATATTTCAGCTTTGTTTTTTCATTGGGTCAGACAATGTCACACCTCTGAGAACTACTTTGATTTGGAGGAGCTCCAAACGGACTTTGTAGGTGGTCTCAGTGAATATTTTGGTTGGTCTGTGCTTTTCCCAGGTCTTAGCCCTTCCTCCAGTGCAGTTTTTGGGGCTCACATTCTGTCCATCTTTTCCTTTCTCCCAGTCTCTCCCCAACTGCAGCGAAGACATTGCTTGTTTTTTCAGGTCATTCATCTGAGATAATTCCAGTTCCCCAGAGTCCCTATATCTTCCAGATTTGAAAACAACCCAAGCCACGTGGACTTGAGACTATATTACTTTTATTTCAGTTCTTGAACCACCCTTTGTGCTGACAAGCCAATTTACAACTGGGTTTGCACAATCTCTGCAATATTGTTCAGTGTGTGGATAGGAAAAAAACACCAGCAAGCCTGGAGCAAAAATGAGCAGTCCAGATAGGCTCAGGAATTAGCACCGAATCAACAGGAATGTGTTTAACTCGCCACATCTGCAGGACCCAAACAAAGCGCCGTGAATCCCCATAAACGGAAGGAGCTCTTTGGAAACTTTTTACCCAAAAATGCGGCCCTTGGAGGACACTGTTCCGAGGGCAGCGGTGCCATCTAGCGAGAGGAAGGGCTCGCTGCACCATTTACATCCCGCAGCTACAACACAGAACACCCGGGTTTACCTGCTGGGAAGGCTGAAATGTTGAAAAGGTGCGCTACAGGAAATAAAATGCCTTGTCACGACGCCACTTTTTTGATAAAGGAAAGACATAAACAGTTTTTTTAGCAACACCTGAATATTCATTTCTATGGGAAGGTTTCTTTATCTCTCCTTGGTTTCCCCATTATACGTATATATTCAAAATTACTGGAAATATTTTTAATTATGGACTGTTTTTAAAAAATAAGCAGTGAAGTTTTCAGTGCTTTGCCTTCATGAACTTATATGACAAGTGATTACAATGACAATTGATCAGATTTAAACAGGTTTCAAAGTTGATTTTGATCCTATTGTTTTGTTGACTCTGAGGAAGTCTGACAGATGCCCTGTCTCCCTGCTCAGTACTTTTAAAAATTCTTATGTAGGATTATGCACTGATAAATCTATGAAAATATGAAAGATATATTTATACATACAGGCAAACATCCCAAAAAAATGCTGGACCAAAGTTGAAAGAGCCCAACTTCCAGAGAGAAAAAGTCCAGGCAAAAGAATAGAATATGTCTGAAAGAAGAAAAGACAACATGCCTTAATTATCTGTAGAAGACAGACCTCAGACAAGTCAGACATTGCTCATGGGTAACCCCTTTGCACTTCTGTGTCTCATAGGCCAAGACACAGTAGCATGGAGGTGTAGGTTACTGTGAATATGTGTTCACATCTGTGTTTAGCATGAGCTGCAGAAAAGTGCTTAGAAACCTAAACACCTTTGTGGCTGTTTATTAATGTCTTGTGTCTGGTATTTGAGTTCACTTGTTTTATACTGATTCTGAAAGTTTAATTCACAGATTGCCACTTTGCTGTTATTAATAAATCCATAGGCCCCTTTGTCGAGGAGCACAGCTGCTGCAGGCAGCCCGGTTGCAAGCTGCAGCGTGAGGTGCAGATGGAGCTCTGCCTGGGAGCCCAGAGAGACAAGAGGCCGTGACCTGCCAACCTTTCCCATAAGGAATGGCACAAAGAGCGCTGGCACGGCCGGTGGGTGCGCACTGAGAGACTCGGGAGGAAGAGCGAGACTTGTGAGCTGGTAGATTTGTGAGGGGAGAAAAGCCTGGGGTTCCTTTGCTGGGGATCCTCCTCAGAGGGAGCAGCTCAGGCTGTTTCTGTGTTACTGTGCCCTAAATAAATGGCTTTATGGAATGAGATGTCTGACACTGCCATGGGAAACCTGGTATCGAACTGGTGAGGAAACCTGGTCTGACTGTGTGAGTGGGGCATGTGGGGAGTCAAGCTGGGTTCCCACTGGAGCCATCTGCTGTGAAGGGGCTTTGGTCCCAGCAGTGAAAATCTCACGCCTTGGGAGTGTGACCAGCAGAGAGGCTCAACAACAGTCAGACCAGGAGGTTTTCTTAATATACTTTTGAGCCTGTTTTACACCATGTGAGGCGACCAGTTTTTCCCTGAGACAGCAGTATGCTGTTCATCTCTTGACTCTTCCCAAGCAAGGTCCCTTGTATCTTCTCAGATGTACACATTGGGCATATTAGGACATCTTCAAATTTCTTATTGCAGCCTCTACAGGTCATGGTATTTGGCTCCATAAAAACAGCGGGTACCCAGCAATGCCTGGAACAAACTTCTGGCAAATACATACATATTTGTCACTCAAAATTTGCTCTTTTATTTTGACAAGCTGTAAGAAAGATCTCCTGATAGAATTATGACTTCACAGCTCACAGCTGTTATTTATGCTCTATAAAATGTCACCAACATCTGCTACCGTAGTGAAATGCAGAACTGCAAAGCAATTGGAATTTCAGATGTAAACAAACAAAACTATTTTCCAAACAATGGTTTAAAAGGCAATAACGCAGAAATAGCCTAAGTATTTTAAAATTTAAAAGGGTATCAATATGTTGAATTTTTATGGATGACATGCATATGCAAATATAAAACTTCAGTTTCCCAAATGTAAATTGTATGTGACTCTCTGCATAAAGTCAAGGTTTTCAAAGGTTATTTGTGTGTTTTGTCTGCTGTGTTGGCACTCCTGGTCCTCACATTTAATACTTACAGAAAGACAGGTGCCCCTTTACATAGTGCCTTGGGATGTATCACTTCTGGCAATTCAGAAGTGCCACAGGAACAATGACAGTCACATCCAGAAATGGATGTCCTGGGACACTGAGCGAGACCTGCAGGCACCTCCTCTGAGGCCTCATGTCACACAACAGCCACCCTGACCTGGCTGGAACATGCATATTTGCCTTTGGGCAGCCAAATTACTCCAACTGTTCCTTCAAGCACCTGGAAATGGCCCTGATCAGTGAAAAAGCATCGGTTCTTGCAACCCACTCACTCAAAATTTTAGAAATAGCTTGTGAAACACTTTGTGAAAATGTAACTCCTGCTACCATGGATGTAAACCTAATTGTACATTTCCAAATACACACAGTCCAATTTTTATGGCATGCAATGGATCTCCACACCCCATCTTTAGCATCCGTTGGTAAAAAGAACTTGCTGACCCAGAGCAAAAGAACCTTTCCTGATCTCCTAAAAGAAGTACAATCTTCACTTCTTGGGCTCTTCTGAAAGGAGTCACTGCAAAAACAATCAGCAAGGGACACTGGAGAAAGCATTGGAAAGTCAAAGGCTGGACATCCAAACCACTATGTCAGTTTCTTGGGATATACTGATAGCCAATCTCCTAGAAATAAACTAGGTGATGAGACTATGATGACAATAAGACAATAATGAGAACTTTTCCCAAATGTGCAGCTCTATCCACACCCCCCCAAAGCAATAGGCTGGTGTCGGAAAAGCCAGAATCCAGCAGACCTGCTCTTCCTGAAGTTATGTGAACACTAGGTACAGGATGGAGCCAGCACCAAATGTCACTGAGATCTTGCTTGATCAAGTGCTAAAGGAGATCAGTGAGAAGGTTTTCTCCATCTGTGGCACACAGAGGGGCTCCAGGGATGGGAGTAGGTGGTGGTGATGGTGGTGTGGTGTGTGTGTGTTGCTGCAGCCAGGGAGCTTTGCACAGAATAGAAGCAATAGTAGACTTTCTACCCTGAAACACACACTCCTCCACCAATACTTTGAGATAACAAAAGCTGCACCTATAAAATTTCCCCCAGGATCACAGTTTTGGATTGGCATAGACAACGTATCAGCAGGATCAAGGAAGTCACCATTGCTAGATGACCTTTAAAAGGTAACATCTTGTAAACTTCAAATTTTCAGAGAAAAATCCTGAGAGAAACAAAGCTACAGATGGCTCACTACCCTAAGGACCCATGTGGAGTAGCAAAACTTGAAGGTGCACAGGGGCTGAAAAATTAACCTTTAGATTGCCTATGTGTTCATAGAGCTTGGAGCTGTCAGATTCTCTGAGATTGCCTGCTGCCTTCTAAGGCTCTGCCTCCCAAGCCTGGCTAGGACAACACTGGAGCTGGAGCTAGCCAGAAACTGGATTTTGAAAACGGTATTAGCTGTGGATAGCAGGGTAGCATTTCCACATAAGGTTTGGGATTAAGGAATGGAATAAAACATTCCCCACTCCATGGACAGTTTCAAGGACTTTAGTGAGATATTTAAAGAAAGTGTTAAGATAACATGCAGATTCAAGAAAGCTCAGGAGTCTAAGGACAGACAAGTAAAGATTATTCTGCTAAACAACTTGTAGAGGTAATTAAAAGCCAGACAATACTGAACAACCTCTGCATTCTATGTAACGTTCAAGGTGTGGCAGAGAATGTGACACCACCACAGACAGTACTGTAAATGATTTAACAAAGGGTGTCTAATAAGAAAAATATGCAGATACACTCTGCTTGACAACTAGTAGTAAGATAGGCCAAAGCCATGTGACTACTTATCTGTAGACAAGAGGCTGAGCCAGGACCTAATGCCCAGGAATAACATGGAGTCCTGGGAGCTCTCAGAAAAGAAACCAAAAATGCTCCAAGAAAATAAGCAGAACTGAGGCAGAAGCACATCCCCCTCGGTTTCAGCTGCATGCTGGGTGGGTACAATTTCATATCTAAAGGACTGGCCTCTTATTGCAGCCAATGAAGACTACCTGGCTCAGTGCTCATATGCAGGTAGCTCTATAGTGCAATGGTGTCACAGAATTATGGATGTTTAAAAAGAGTGTAAATAAGATTCACTTCACAGAAAAGACAGGTATAAAATTAAAAGTATAAAACCTTTAATCTTATACTCTTTCAGTCTAAAAGTAAGGCCAGCCAAACTCATATTACAATTTGTCAGTGTCTTAACAATTGCAAGACTGGAACAAGCTGGCATTTGCCATTTATTTCCAGAGTACATTGCTAGTCACAGGAAATCTGCAAGTGACTCCAACTGCATTTCTTTATCCTCTCCTGTAAGAGCAGACACGGAACCTAAGACAGCTATGGGAGAGCCCATATTTCTCAAGTCCTCTCAAGCTCTCTATTAAAATCTCATCCGTCTAGGACAGCTTCACTGGATTGTTTATGCTGTAACTCTTATCTGCTGGCCCCCTCTCATATTGCAGCCCCTGAGAAGTGAGGCATTCACTGCTCTAGGGTAAAAGAACAGGAAAAGTCACCTTGGGTGTTTTCTGTGAAACATATTTTGCCAGTATTTTAAAAATCAGAAGTTTTATTAGCATCACCTCTCCCAGTCCATGAAAAACTACAGACCACCAGCAAGATTAGCACTGAAAAGCTGCTGATGCAATAAAAGACTGTAACTTATGTAATTGAAACTGTGTATTTTAAAGGCCAAAGACATCAATAATGCTGAACTGACAATAAAAAAGATTTGTCAGCCTTTAAAAACCTTAAATCTGTGTGGTAGATAAGCCATAGATTTTTCAGCATTTAATATAATTTTAACAGCTTAATGATTAACTGACAATTAATTACAGCATGTTTAGTGGCTAGTATGTTTGACAGGTTCATGCCTATAAACTATTTGTAGGAGTCTAAATA
Organism: Pseudopodoces humilis; assembly: GCF_049639895.1. Classification (NCBI taxonomy): domain Eukaryota; kingdom Metazoa; phylum Chordata; class Aves; order Passeriformes; family Paridae; genus Pseudopodoces; species Pseudopodoces humilis. Next base: position 100,838,758 of record NC_142200.1, read on the forward strand.
CCAGTTTATCTGGACTGCAGTCCCAAAGGAATAACAAGAACCTCTGCAATGTACAGGCCAGATCCTGTAGATACCACAGTCAAAGCTGGAATACTATGCACTAGGCACCCTTACCCTGCACCCAAGGTAGAACGGGATCCACCACTTCCTCCAATCGGGCTACCTAAATAACCAGAGGAGATACATTGATACAGATAAATCACACTTTTGTCCCTTGAGTCAAAGTATATTTAGTTTTGCAATTTAATTGCCAAAGGGGTTTAATGCAGAAGTGCAGCAAGACGCAGCGGAAAAAAACCCAAGAAACAAAAAAAGTTCCTGTACTTTGACAATGTAAGCAGTCCTTCACTGCTTTACCTTGTATTTTCTCTGACTCCTCAACTCATCTATCCCTTCAGTTCAGATCCTTGACACCACCATGCCACATTTTCCCCCCACTACTTACAGTATGTACCACACCTGAATATTCCCTGGTTTCATCACTGCAGGGAAACACAGAGTAACACCTCCTTATTCCACTCCTACAGGTAGAATGTACTAAACAAGGTTTTTTTCCTAAGCATATGAACTCTCAGAAGCTAACTCAGGGTAGTTAAGGGCAGACTATTCTTTATAGTGAAAATCAGGCTTAGGATTGAGTGAACTGACAAGAGTCCTAAAGGAATGGCTGCAGAAAGGAGGGTTAATGGTGACTGAAAGGTGGAACAAACAGTGTGATGCTGCAAGGATGTTTATTGACAGAAGGCACAGATATTTTTACTCTTTTAGCTTCTGCATAACAATTTCCAATTGTTCTGTCTACGTGCAATTTAGAACATAGCAGGCCATATTGTATACTTTTTCTTTTGTGCAATTACTTATCACAGCAGGCTGTTCTGTTCTTTGGAAAGGGGACACAGTTTCTGCAGTTCCTTCTTTATGTATCTTTCTCGGTTTCTGCAGTTCTTTCTCACAGATTTTTCTCACAGCTCTTTCTGTACAATCTTCAGCAATTCAAGTATACAGCTCATGTTTAACTCATTCTGCTCTGTGACAGAGAGTCATAAGTGCATTGGGGTTGAACAGTTATGAGCCTGCTCTGCTTGTGCCTGGCATGGGTAAAAGTGTAAAGAAAGTACATATAGGCTCCTTAGCCAAAAAAAAACCTCTCGGGTGATGTTTATCAGCAGCACTGCTACATAACATATGATTACTATTTTACAATATTAGGTTCCTACAGATTTATTTTAATGCAAGAAGAGTGAAATATTAAATCCAAATTAACTCCAAAGATGAGGACAAGAATGCCTTAGGTTATCAATTTTATGGCTTGACTCAGCATTAGGTTCTAATCAGGATTACAGCTCTTACAGGCTCAGAGCAGGCATCTTTACTCCAGCTGCATAAATTCAGAATAATGAAAATAAATGATTTGTACTTATGAAATACATATGAGATCAAGTTCTCTGTCAGGAAAAGTGCTGTGACTACTGTTGTTGACTTCAAAGTGGTAATATTGCAAATGCTAGTACCAAACAGCTGGCAGATGCTTTACAAATTAATTTATAAAGGTAACTCAGATATCATTCAGATTATGTACCATGAATTTGCTAGAAGATCAACAATTCAGTAAATAGCATTACCAGGATAGCAGTGTGTCCACATATGAAGAGAGATGCAAGGTTCAAATTTGCAGATATAATTTGGTGAAGACTACTTAATACTTGACTAATTTAGCTAACAATTTAAAAAAGGTGCTAATTAAAATAGGCCTGGGGCTGCCACCTGCTGCCAAAATTACAGAGATGATGCCATTGAAATATTTCCACTTCATTATTAAAGGAAGCATTTGGACTGGTTCAAGTGAACAGACACAATCTTACCATGATGTTAGCAGAACTCAGTTTTAAAACTTCCCGTAGCTGATTAGTGCAACATTTTGGACAGTTCTGCAACACTAAATCCATGATAAAGTGGAAGTGACATCTGGGTAATAAAGCAAGCAGAAAGTTCTAGATCTTTGGGTATTTATTTTTTAAAGCAACACCACCTTGCAGGACTCTATCTTTTCAGCAATAATGGAAGTAATTGATTTTTATCTTACTAGGAAAGGAAATGAGAGAAATCAGATTTACAAACATATTGTTGTCTGCTCCAGTTGCAGCAGTTACTGACAGGACTCGGGAATACTGGCAATTTTGTGTTAAAAAACTGGATACATTTGTACCACTTGAACAGGTGATTCCCCAAATGCTTTTCGCAGATGCAGAGTTGGATCATTGCTGGTGAGCTAAAGAAGCAAAATAATCTACAGAAGCTTACTATTCCTTCTGCAGGAGCAAACCAAAACTTACAGCTGCAGGTTCAGACAGTAGCAATGAGGGCCTGCAGCATCTTCATGCTGTGAAAAGCAGCTTTGCCCTGTTCCCATGTGCATGTGAGGAAGATCATGCACTCAATCAGTGACCAAGCAAAACTGCTTCTCTAGTGACCACCCCTTTCAGGCTGTTCTCGAATCAGCTTTAAAGCTGGACTGGCTGCAGTTCAGAGACACTGACTCACTGAACAGCAGGTCCTATCAAGGCTCTTCAGCAAGACTGGAGTTTAAGTTTCCATTTAAGTTTCTAACACAGAGAGTAAAGATATGTGAGGGCAGAAAGGAGCAAAAGGGAAGTGCTCAAAAATATCTTCAAAAGAGTAGTGAAAAGTACATTAAAAAAAAAAAGAAAAGAAACTGCAATTCTATCTTTTTGAAGTTCAAGAATGATTCCCATCCCTGTAAAACCTTCCAAAGCTGATTTTCAATTCTGACTTACCCAAACTTCTCTGGATTCTTTTGCACTCGAGTTATTACACATTTAGAGTATGTTTCCAAGGCACCCCTTGGGAAAGCACATGACGCCAGTGTGTCTGAAGCACATGGCTCCTGTACAAATCAGTGACATGTCTGCTTTAGCAGAGATACTTGGCAAAATTCAGGAGATCGCAGCAGTATCACAAAAGTTTAACCTGAGCCAAAGGGAAATGTCCTATTTAATCTGAAGGTAGGAAAAAAGACAAGCAGGCAACCAACTCCATACAGATCAACTGGAGGGGAAAAAAAATAAAATTCAAAAAACTAGGAGCAAGAAGTTACTTTTCTTTTCAGTGGAAGCGAGGTTTTTTTCTGCCTGTCCAGCTCCATCCTTTCAGCTGCTCAATTTTGCCTACCTCTCAAATGATTCTCACCCTTATAAAGTACTGCCTCTTAACTTCCCTCAAATTTTTAGAGTTTTATACTAGGAAATTTTTAGAGTTTTACAGCTGAAGAAGCACCTTTTACCTCTCAAGAAAAAAGTTAGCATTCTGCCCCATACTCCTAGCCAGCTGGGATCCTGGACCTGTTTCATTTTATCTGTAATGGAACAGCTTTTGTACCAAAATGCATATAATGATAGTGGAACTGGAGCCCAAGCCCAGCTCAGCCAACCTCAATCATGGGTCATGATCCCGTTACATGGGATGGAACAGACGTCCTGAGCCCCTAATGGAGTAGAAGGTGGAACATCACAGAAGGGAAAGGTATCGTTTTCTCCATATCCCAAAAAGGAGCATGAGCCATGCTTCATGAACTAAGCGCAGATTTGCCAAAACAAAGTAAAACAAGACTTTATAATGAAGAATCATCTTAAGGTTCAGAGTATTCCCAATTTTAATTTTCCCCTCTTTTTCTTTTTTAATCTGAAGTGCTAATTAGTATTTCCACATCCACTAGTAGCATTTTTAAAGAAGGATTCAGTGACTTATTTGTTAATACACACAAAAATCTTCATGTGGAAATGACAAAGTAAGGGACAAGGCCTATATCATCAGCTGCTATTTATTAGAGCAAGACAAAATAAACAAACCATTACAAGCACAGAATCAGAGAAACTAGTAAGCATTTGATTTTTATCTCTCTGACCTGAACAGCTGATGAATTATTATTCCTCTCTTAACTTCCCCATATTTCTTTTGCTATGTAGAAACCTTCAGACATTTAATCTGAAGTATCAGTTAGCAATGTCATTTTATTATACGGCCCTTGTTTCTCTCCTATTTTGTCTATCATTATACAGACACAAATCTCCAAAGTGCTCTCTTTAAAATAAAATGGAACACAGTTTTTTTTTTAAAAAAGATCATCTTTAAAATTACATACAAAAATCCAACACTGGTAAAAATCCATTTTAACAGCAGTTCTCTCTCATCCCCACATTTCATCTCCATTGAATATTAAGCAGCACAAATCAGAAGATGGGGCTTGTTGGCTGCTTCAGACTAGAGACATTTCACAACCACAGCATTAAAGTCTAATCTAGTGGCATTTATATAATTATTGAGGCTAAACCCCAAGACATGGACCACAAGCACTCCATTATTTCCTCCTGACCCCAAAATCTGAACTATCATTTTCTTCTTAGCATTAATTCACCATTTATGTTCTTTCCCTGCATCTGTACAGATACTGAAGAGGGAAATAATCTTTCAGCCTTTCATAAATCATGCAGATGAGCTTATCAAGTCCAAACAGTCTCTGGATTGTTTAGGGGAATGAATAGCTAAAATTAATTTTTAAATGTCAGAAGCACATAGATATTCCAATGGTTTTTCGAGATATAAATTAATCAAACACATTTATGATAATGTAGAATTAAAAAAAAAAAATCCCATATATCTTAGCAATTTCTGAAGACCGAATTTTATAGTTATTTAGTCATCCAAGAACACTGCCAAGCAACAGAGCATTATCATGACTTCAATCAATGGAGCTACTATGCTGCTCCCTCTGAAAATCTGAGAAGGCAGCTCCCTGCAGCAGTGTTCAACAAGGATGTCCCTTAACCTTTCCCACACCATCACCTTGCTTTCTCCTCTCTCTCTTCCTCCTCTACATTATTCCCTTGTTTGGGCTCTAAATCTCTGCTATTGTCTGGTCTTTGTTCTCTGCTGTTTTCTGACCCAGAGCATAATCAGATGCCCACTGGCTGCAGTGACCCATCCTCCTTGCATACATGAGTCCACAAGCAGCCACCTTCCCAGTTTCCTTAGTATTTTTCAGTATCCCAGATTGGCAGGTCTCCCCACTCTGGGGTACAGAGTGGAGTGCTGCCCCTTCCATCGAGCTGCTGCTGAGGCCAGCCAGCAACAGCCTCATGGGAACCTGAGCAGGACCTGCCTGGGACTGGAGCAGACTCAGGGTAGGAAAAATGGGGTTATACCCCACAGGGGAACAGAGAAGCTTGGAGACCTGTTAAGATGGAGCTACTGCTCTGTCCTTCCCAAAACCACTTGGGGACAACACATATGGTATCCCACCATACAGAAGCTGAGCTGCCTCTCATACTGAAGTTTGTGTCTTTTCTCCTCTCAGCTGATCCCAAAATTATGTTTGCTGCAGCTTCCAGCAGCTCTCTGGCTCCTGCCATCCCACCATGTTCTGCAGGCTGCAGTGGGATCTGTGCTGTGGCAGGTGGGCAGCATGGGAGAGGCTAAAGAGGAGGCTGATCTCACTCTCCATGCGTGTGTCCTGATCCAGGGGGATGGATGTCATACAACAGTCTGATGTGCCCATTGTTAAATGCAGATATTTATCTAGCATGTCCTCAAAAGGACAAGAACAAACTACAAACCAAAATGTGCAAATATGCAAAGTAAAACTGTCATCAAAAGAAGTCCCTCTCATCCTTGGAACACAGAGAGGATGAAAACCTTCTCTACCCCCACTGCCTCCCCCCACCAATGTGGCTCCAGTTTATGCGACATTCAGAAGCAAATCAGCACTAGCACATACTGCATAGGATAAAAATGGTCTTTTTTACTGTTGAGGGAATGGTTATGTATTGCTTAGATGTTGCCATAAAAGCAGACTTGAAAAACTGCCATGAAAGTTCACCTGTGCAAGTACACCACTTTCTTCCCCAATCTTGCAAGAACCATAAAGAAGTAGAAACAAAACACCCTAGTAGTAGTCTGGCTTTCAATGAAAAAAAAAAAATACACATGCCAAGGAGATGGAAACCTTCCCCTATCTTCCTAAGTGCAGAAGGCTCTTTGAAAATATATATAGAACAGTAACATAGCTGCCATGAAGACCAAGTCTAAGTAACCACATATTAGTTCAAGGACACAAAAAAAACCATAAATGCTGGAAAATTCTGTGAGGAGAACAGCAGATGCTTTCTGTGCACAAATCGGGACTCTGCCTCTCTCCTAAGCTGCTGAAGTCCAAACTTGCAACCTGGCAGGCAAAGAGCTCATCATGGCAGAGTGAAGGAAGCTGAGACAGGACAATTGATACCTTTCACCCCACCCTAGAGAACCCACAGTACAAACTTATGACAAAGCCACATTGTTAAGACATGCAAGATGTGCTATGTTTCTCCAGAACATTTCTCACCAGGAAAAACAACTTAAAATAGAGAATTTTAGGGGAACAAAGCTTTGTTTCAGCAAATGCTTTTTAAAATAAATAGCTAATCCAACCAGAAAACTGTGTCATTAATTGTTTCATACCCATGTCTTCTTTTTTCAGGTTAATTTTTTTCCCAGTCAGTGCCTTTTGGTTACATCCACTGTGGGGATGGTTCACAGCAAGACTCCTCATGCAGCACAGCTGGAAATGTGAGTTTCCTCTGTTGGTCAATCTCTGGCATTTATCTGTAACACTGAAGGAAAAAAACCCAAATAAGACAAAGCCCACCAAAATGTCTCTACATGTGGATTCTCATTCAAAGGTTCAGCAATCTACTCTGCCCCACCACACACCGTGCACTTTGGCTATCAGGCCCTTTGCTGCTTTCCTTAGGGATCTTCCTGTCCTCTTCCTTCCATTCTGGCAGAGTTCAGACTGGCCTCAAAGACAAGAGCCAAATTATACACATATCTGCTGTGGGAGGCCTGACTGACACTCTAATCTTTCTGTGCTAGTGTATGAATGGGAGAGGTCCAGAGAATTTGGCCACCAAAATTACAGCCCCATCTGAGAAACAGTGCTAATGAATTTTCATTCAAAGCAAAATCCAATCCAAAGGTGGGGTTCTGGAGAAAACCTGTACAGGACCTCAGGCTAATAACCCTCCAATGCCAAGCAGAGAGCTCATCTCTGAAGGAGGTCAGTAATAGTGAGGGACCTGCCCTGTGGCCAGAGACAAAGAAGGTGGTTGCCAAAATCTCAAGGAATGACCAAGTTTTCCCTACTGTGATGTGATGGTACTTCACCTGTTATGAAGGCTGTCAGCAAAAATTTAAGCCCAGAAAATATTTTGTGCACGCTTAGATGCAACAGGGAGATCAGCAAAGCATTTGCTAAACTGGCTGCAAAGGCCCCCCAGTCTAATGAATAAATAATAAGCTTTGGATACTTAATATAAACCCAGAGGTGGCATCAACCAGGGACAGAGCTCTAGAGCAAAATCAATAACATAAAAAGCAAAGTAAGGATAAAAAAAGTAAATTCATTTTGTCTATGTTCTTCCTTTATGTATTACATGATGAAGCAGCAGGGAAGTGCTCCCTTAGGCAGTGACAGCCTCTTTTCCCCTCATGCAAGGACGTGTCCTACGCTACACCTGTGGTGCTGAAATGCACGGAGCTTTCCCACCTCTGAGCACTGCTCACTTCTCTAAGCAAGAAAAATCCTGTGTTTTCAAAGGTGATGAACTTCCTTAGTTCCCAGTGCCTCCAACATATTCAGAGAATCAATGAATCAATTGGGTAGGAAAAGACCTCTGAGATCACTGAGTCCAACCCATGCCCTAACACCACCTTGACAACCACACCACTGCACTGAGTGCCCCATCCAGTCTTTCCTTAAACACCTACAGGGTCAGTGACTCCACCAGCTCCCTGGGCAGCTCATTCCAATATCTAATCACCCTGTCGAGAAGGAAATTCCTCCTAAAGTCCAACCTAAACCTCCCCTGGAGCAGCTTGATACTGTGTTCTCTAATCCTTGTCCCTGTCTGTGTGGGAGAACGGTGGGCACGGAAAGCAAACACGCTGCCAGAGGCCGCAGAGGCGCTGCCGGATCGGGTCGGCCCTCACGGCCCGGACCCCGCCGGCAACAGCGGGAGGAGCGACAGACGCCGGAAACCGGAAGGGGAAAAAACCAACCCAAGTAAAACCCCGCCCTCAGAAAGCCTCATTTTCCACCCAAAACCCGCCCCGCCCGCCGCCGTGACGTCACGCGCTCCGCCGCTCAGTGCGACGTGTCCCTCGGCCGGCGGTGAGGGCGGCTCGGGGGCCCGGCTGTCCCCGGGATCGGGGATGGGGGACCCGGGTGTCCCCGGGAGACCAGGATAAGGGATGGGGGCTGTGCGACGGGGCCAGGGATGGGGGATTGCAGGGACTGCGGCAGGCAGGGCCCCTCAGCCGGAGCGAGGGGGAAGGGATCGCTGGGGACGCGAGAGGGGCCGGCATCGTGCCAGGAGCCTCTTACCAGGGGGTCCGTATGGATTAATGGGAGCAAATCGCTCCGGTGGGTGTCCTGCCTGCCGTGGCAATGCCGGCACACGCCTGCGGTGAGAACAAGGCTCGGCCACAGCATTTTCTCCGTGCTCACCCACCCCTCGGCAGCTTCAGGCGTGGGGGTCTCCTCAAACCGGCGACTTTGGTCTATTTAGACGCCTTCGGTGGTGTTCTCAGAAACACGGCATAGGACGTAACCTGAAAGCCAAACTCTGATGGAGCTGTTATTTTCTTCTGGGCTGAAAGGCACAATTTTCCATATTTTTTTTTCCTTTTGCAATCAAAAATAGGCCCTCATGTTTATTTGCTCAAACAGTGTCTTCATTTCCTGCAAAGTGGAAGTATCTTTGGTTGGAATATGACACTTTAGGATATTGTAAGCCTTTAACGAGTTTTGTAGGTAACTGCTACTTCTGTAATTGAAAAGTTCTGGTTTTCAGTATATATGTGTATATGTGGAACCATCAATGCTAAATGTGTCTGTCCTTGCAGGCAGTCATGGATCAGGTAATGCAGTTTGTGGAACCCAGCCGTCAGTTTGTAAAAGATTCCATACGACTTGTTAAGAGATGCACCAAGCCTGACAGGAAAGGTAAAGCACACAAAAGCCCCGAACACAATCCTTATTTCATCTTGTAGCTTTGCACGTGTCTTTCCTTTCTATGTCACTTCTGTTGATTTGTTTGCTGTGGATGTTTCTCAGTTGCCAATATGAGATTTACACTTGAGCTTTAGTTGTCTAGATGTCAATGTGTTCAAGGTTCTGGCTGTAATAAACTTGAGCATGTTCTTTTCTGGTATGTACACAGGAGTGTGAGGGGTCCTAAAATTCACCTTGGGAGAGAGGTTAGGTAGCTGAAATTCAGTTCTCCACAGTTGTCAGTCATTGCCTGATTGGGACGGGAACCATGTTGTGGCTGGGAGTATAGAAGAGGAGGTTTTGGAGTAGAGGCCCTGGAGGGAAGCTATAAAACCAGAATGCAACTGGTCCTCCTTACTGAAAGTTACAGTGCTTTATTCATGTGCTCAGGGTGAACAGGTCTGTGACTTAAGTTTGCTATTGAGATCCATAAGGAACTTCATTCCTTGTCAGACTGGCAAGTTTCTGAGGGGCTGTTGACCTTCTTGGTCGTCTTCATGGTTGCTGTCCTAAAGTAATTGAAAAAAACCCAGGTACTCAAGTTTTTGTAGGGTGTTGCGGTGCTCTTCCTCTGTGACAGACATAAATACAGATTTTTCATTTTTGATGCTGTATTGGAGATTACTTTCAGGGCTTGTAGGGATGTAAAGGAAGCATAATGGGATCAATGTTCCATGAATTGTCATTGTGGATATTTTTGATTCTGCTTATTTAAAAAAGATTGTGATTGGCCATTCTTTGTGGCCATTCTTTGTCTTTTCTCTCTGAAAATCTTACCAGTCTTCTGAAAACGTGGATTTGTTTCTCAGGATCTGTGCAGATTTTTAAGTGTTTTCAGTGTTAACATGGCTCTCTGAAGAGAGACCTCTCCTTTGGTCACTGCAGTGCACGTCTGCCTGCTGTACATGAGACTTCTTGACAAATTTTTTTGTTTGTTTTTTGCAGAGTTCCAGAAGATTGCCATGGCAACAGCAATAGGCTTTGCGATAATGGGATTTATTGGTTTCTTTGTCAAATTGATCCATATCCCTATCAACAATATAATTGTGTAAGTGAATACGGCATTCAATTTCACTAAAGTTTCACCTGTTCAGTTTTAAACAGAGGACATTAGTGAGCCCTACGGGACCCATGTTGTTTTAATGTCTGTGCATTTCACATGTTAGTGTAATATGACAAGTATTACTCGATTCACAGGGCTTTGTGAACAATGTTAATGAACTTTATGTTAATTCAGCCTGCTGCAAAGTATTAGATCCATAGTTCTTAAGTTTTTTCTGAGTATTCTGCTTCAAAACTGAACATAAGATATTTTGATTTCCAGTTCCTCAGTGTATGTTTGACCATAGAACATTTACCTTATTTGGATCTTATATACTCTTACTGTTTCCTGTTTATAATTTGGGTATCCAAAGTAAATGGATGGATGGTAAGTTAAGGAAAACTGAGTGGGTGTGCTGTAGGATGACAGGACACAGAACAAAGTTGGTCTTGTTTCATTTACTGAGTGCTAGATATGTTTGAAACATTGTTTGATGTGTAAAATCCCTTTTGGAATGAATGTTACATCATGAAAAATTTGAACTTAAAGTTGACTGGCACCATGGTACTAACATATTAACAGTACCTGTTAAAACTCCTCATATTCTCCAGAGATGATGTGATCCCCTCTCCAGCACTGGAGGAGGTTAAAGACCATTCTGTGTCCATGATGTGTGACTTCCTTATACCTATAGGAGTGGTTGGTCATCTAGGCAAGGAGCATTTGAAAATGGGAAATAAGCTGTAATGGTTGTCCTAACAAGGCAGTGGTGGGAGGATAAGTAAGACTTCAAGTGAGATCACTTGATCACACTTCATTAGTTGAAACTGATTACTTTGTTCTCTCAACAGAGGTGGCTGAATGTTCATCATGAAGAAGACAGTTGTGACACCTGCTACAATGATTTCACAGCTTTCATTTGTTTGATATTAAACAAGCTTAGTTTGGGTTTTCAAACATTCTTGTCATCTTATTTCTTTTTTAAATTGTATGTGATCATACCCATCTACAGGCTTTACAGACTTTTTATTTTTTGTAATAGTAGTTGTGTGTTTTACTTCTTTTGTTACTTCTTTTAACCGTAGTAGAATCATTCAGGTGGGAAGGAAGCTAGGAAGATGTCTAGTCCAGTGTCCTGCTTGAAGCTGGGTCAGTGTTGCATTCCAACGAGGTTGCCTAAGGTTTTCTGTAAATACTAAAAGCTTCCAAGGGGGACAGCTGTATGACCTCTTTTCAGGAGCTGTTTACAAAGCAGTAAATTAAGCTTTGGAACAGCATTGTTCCAGCAAAAGCAGAATGCAAGAAAACAGCATTTCCATATCCTTTCAAGTGGTGTTGTAAAAGTGTATGGGAGTTCTTGTCACTAATTTCCGGAATTGTCATAATTACCACTAATTCCTTTCTGCATTTGGCAGTCATACTCCTACTAGGTTATAGTATGTACTTGATAGGGAAAAAAACACCTCTTGTCAAACAAAGAAATTGAATTGCCAGTCCTTATTTTGATGGCATAATTAAAAAATCCAAACATAATTGATTACTGAGATGTACCATTTGAGGATAATTTAGTTGTCAGAGACACTGAGCAGTCCTTCAGCAAATCCACAACTTGCTCACACTGTTGGATAGGATATACACCCATTTTGGATCCTATTCTGTACATAAAATCGTAAAGGCCCCTGTGTATTAACCTGGAAGTTTCCATTATTTTAAATGACTGGATATTTTGATTTTAAGAACTAAGCCTGCAAAAACTGGTAGGTGCAGTGCTCTTCCTCCTCAGACTCAGAGATTGAAACATTTAATTCACTTCAAAAAATCTTAGTGTAAGCATTTGATATTTGCAGAAGATACAATGGTACTTCTATTACTTTAAAAACAATACTGGGACATCTGATACTGGTATTCCAGCAAAATTGAAGCTTCTTCAGTACACCAACTCGCTTCTTAAGTAGAAAAGCGTAATTACTATTCTTGAAAAATCTTCATCAGCATCTACATATGTTACAAACCAGGATGGCAAAATGAGCTTAACTAATTTTAGTGCTACCACCTTGTAATACGGTTATATATGTGCAACTGGGTACTGTATTTCCATTTGGCAGGAGGGGGAAAATAGTTTTGTATTGGAATAAAATATTTTGTAAAAGTAGCCTCAACTAACCAGATAAACAGCATCAGTTTCTTTACATTCATTTCAGTTTGTGGTTGTACTGAGTGGCTGCTCATGCATCTTCTGATTAAGTAGTGTGAGTTACCAGAATGAAGTACTCTATTACTTCAAGTAATTTTGATTCAATCTCAAGTGAGTTTTATTTCAGACTTGTTTTTCATTAAATACAGAAAACCACTGCCTGCTTATATCTTGCTGCAGCTTTACTGTCTTAATTCAGTGAAATTTTATAGTAATTTGAGTTGTGTCAGATCAGAAAAGGCAGCTGTAGCTGATCTCATCTCTTGATAGCCATTGTCCACAGCAAAGGTTTGTCTGTCTCGATGGTCACAATCCCAGAGTTGTCATAGGTGTTGGAAGTACTGACGAGTGTTCCAAACTTCAGCACCTGGTTAGCTGTGCAAAGAAAAGAAGAGACCGATTTTATAGTTGTAGAGAACTATAAAAGGACATCAGTGCATTTGTTTTGAAAGACCACTGCTCCCTCAAAGAACAAAGTAGTAGCTGAATTAATCTAACCCAAATAAACTAGTTATCTAGTTAGAAGGCTTGTATGAGATTTTTCAATGATCTGAAGAGGCAATAAATTAATCCCCAAATTAACAGTTTGAGTTTACAGCAGATTATTACAAAAGCAGTTTGTTGGATAATCCTCAATTCCACATCTGGAAATTTACATTTAATTAGGATCAGTTCAAGTACTAGTGCTAGAAAAGGTATTTAAGGTAAAACAAAGAGGATCTTACTGTAGTTCCAAACTTGGGATTTACTTCAGCTGAGCAACAAGTTTATAATCTTTTAAAACATGAACAGTTCTAGAGCAAAGACCAGCTGTGAAAAGGGATACTATTTAACAACTTTGAATTAAGGGGCTTAACATCTTCAATTGCATATGAGGTAGGTGTTTGTGTACATTAGAAACCAAGGGCCATTACTCTAACAAAAAACAAACCATGCAGTTTAAGTTCTGCCTTTCATTTCTCCCCTTTTTGAGATTGCATCATTTGCATGTTGCAAATACGCTAACTTCATCAAAGGCACTCTAGAACTACTCAGTTCTGTGGTAGTCCTTGATCATAGAAAGGTTCAGAGTAAGAACTCCTAATACTGTATTTTGCTTTAGCCTGTAAAACAAGCCAAATGACAGCTCTTACCCACTGGCACCTCAGAAAAGCCTTTCCATGGAGCATATGAGAGCTGCAGCTAGGGAGGATTGTTCTGGAATATCAGCAAGTCTGTGTGACCTATCAGAATTGCCAAATTGTGCATTGATATCAAAATAAAAATCTTCTGTATTTGCTATTAAGTGACCCACTGCAAAGGAAGATTTCCCTGTGGTCAAAAGGAGTGCAAAACTTCCTAAGCTTTATGTTGTGATTTGCACAGGAGATGGATTTTCCAGTGTTGGATATGAATGCTGGCTATAGTGAGCTTGGGTGTAGTGCATTACTGCAATGCATGTTACACTGTCTACCCCTTGCTGGAAGCTGAGCAGGAAGAACTGATCTTGCTAGGTTCTATGGCTTTAAAAAGAAGGACATTCAGACAAAAGCCAGGACATTTAGCTCAGTGTCTCTTCTGCCAAATCTGTGCTTGCTGCTACTTATTCCTGCTCCTACGCTTGTTATCAGCTTGAAGTGAACTGAAGAGGAGGTTTCAGCTGCTAGCTGAATTTGTTGGAATGGCAGAGTAACACCCAAGTTTCACTACTGCAAATGGAAGAGTTCTGCCATTTGAAGTTCAGGACCTGGGAGCACAACTGCAACGCAGTGCAGAAATCCAGGAAAAAGAAAAGAAAACCCCTCTCCAGTACTACTGTACTAGATCAAATATGTAGCTAAAATAAGGTGCTAGATTCTGACAGGATGCTTTCAGACACAACAGTACCAGGCAGGCTCCTAGACAAATGCCAGGATGAAGGAGTTTTGGTGTTTGCCTTTGGAAGACACAGCAGAGGCCACAGGAGTTGTGTCTTGCCAGAAAACACAGATTTCTCCATTTGCAGGTAAACAAGTCATTTCATGCTGAGTTAACACATGGGTAGAGTTCCCTGAGTAAAAATACTCCCAAAATACTGTGTCAAGTGCTGTGGTCAAGCTATGAATGTTTCCAGTCAGTTTAAAGTAGGAAAGAAGCTTAAATGATTTAAAACATTTGCTGACACACAAATTACCTTCTTTTGGTTACAACATATTGAAGCTTGAAGGGGGTGGGGGGGAAGAACTTTGTTAGTGAACTGCTGTATAAACCCACTCATTTAGTATCATTTACTGCTTCTTGCTGAAGACTCAGAATAATACTTAATGTTTCACAGCTTTGCATATAAAATAATGGCTCTGCAGAAGGCAAGAATTAACAACAACATGGCATCTTAATGAAACAAAATCTAAAGCCATATTTCTCAGTGCATAAAATCAAATGAAAATTAGAACCTTTTTTCCCCTCTTTCAATAGAAAATTCTTGCCCACTAGATGGAGCCTTTAATCTTTATCAGGTTTTCTGGTGGGCAAGGATCGCAGTGTGAAATGCTGAAATGAAAAAATGCAAAAACTATGAAACAGTACTGCTGATTCATGTGGCTCAAATGGAGCAATTCCAAGCACTTGATTTCACAACCAGCCAACATTTAAACTAACATAATTAAAAATGCACGTTTTCCATTCAATAGATGAACAGTAATTAATGTGAAAACCTAGGTTTGAGCCGGTAAAAGAAATAAGAAGGTATGCAAACCTACTGCTGCTAGGCAAACTTTCTGCTGTGTCATGCATTCTGATGGAAATTTACAAAGTTGAAGAAGTGGTAAATTTTATCAGTTCACACCTAATCACCTGATCTCTTTTTTTTTTTTTTTTATGAATTTCAGTCTTAGTTAAGTCTTAGCAAGAACTTATGTCTTGGGGAGAAAAAGCCCCAACCTATTACAACACCCATATTCGCTACTGAGATTACTTTTCAAAACACACATTCCAAAGAAAACCACCATTTTATTTTCTACTATTTAGTATTTATAGCTTTGCTATAATTGGGTACCAAATCAATTTTTAATAAAGGATTCCACACTGATTAAACAAAAAAAAAATATCCAAATCTCAAAACCCCTGAAATTCTATAATTTTCTATTTAAAATAAATCTTATTTTGGATCATTAAAAGCTTTCTGTTTGACCAATAGCAGTCTCTTGTTTTTTGTGAGAACTTTAAAGGGTTGATTTGGATAAACCCATAAGTGATGAACTGAAATACACCCCAGCATTAGAAGTTTTATTTGGTGCTTCGGTTCCAATCAAAATCAGTAAACTGTGTTTACTGATAATGCATTGTTGATGAGAAAAATACCCAGCCTCCTCCATTGTAGCTATACTATTTTTTCATTACTCTACATATATCAAGTCAGCAAGGATTTCAATACTAAAAGCAAACTGTTCCTGCCTTTTTTTGGAGGGGGAGAAAAAACCCCACCAATATCCCCCTCTCTTCCCCAAAACTCCCCAGCCAACGAAATCTGTCAGGAGACAGTTTTTTATGGTGTGCTTTATGTTCTTATCAGTAACAAATATTTGTCTAATGGATTGCAGCACACCACTTACTCAGACCTAAATATGGGCATGGAGAGGACTGACTTTGATGGGGTAGTGGAGGAACGTTTCTCTAGCAGTTTTTGTTGTGTTTAGATGAGGTGTTTCAATCTGCCAGGGTTTGAGAATGTTGGGCATTATTTAAGAGAAGAAGACAAGAAGACTGAGGACATGTAGGTGAGCTTCCCAAAGGAGCATAATCACAAAGATCATTACTCCTTAGACAACTGTTTTGCTGACCAAATTACATGGCAGAAGAGAGCTCAGTAACCACAAGACTGACAATTTCCACTATTTTGTTGCTCTTACTCTGATAATTTAAAAAAAACAAAAAACAAACAAATCCTAGGATGACATATGAAAAATGTTAATCTAGGAGGAAAAATTTTGGAAATTCATGAATCTTATGTATGCATGAACAACATGAATCTTATGAACTCAAGAACAACATTTGGAAATGTTAACAGAATGCAACCTATAGCTAATTAAGTCACATAAATAATTAAAAAAAATCCCAAACCTAAAAATCTGTTTTAAAATCTCATCCTATTTATACTTCTACCACAGTAGGGACTTATTTTTTGAGTGACTGGTACACAAGACCTGTTTGCAATCCTTGTGCTGCTCGCTTTCAGCCTGGAAACTGAGAAATAGCGTTGCCTACTTATAACTAGATTGGAGGTCATCATGTCAAGTGCTGCCAAAATGTTCTCATCATTAGGTAATTCCTCTTAGTGATTGCAGTCATGATCTAGTAGACTTATAAACATAATTTCCATGTTCCATTTTACTATTTAGGACACTTAAAAGTTCAGTCCAGAGAAAAGAGCTTATCTATCTAAAAAAGTGTATCAATCAAGGTTTCATGTACATCTTAGAAGCTTCACTTAAGCAATGCTTGAGGGAGGCATGTACAGAATAAAACTTCATCCTAAACTTATGTCAAAACCAAATTGTGTCAGGGTCTCACTGCTGTTACCACAAATGACTAAGGACAAAATGCTATCATGGTAAGCATGTCCCACATAGACACTGAGATACTTATGCTATGCTTCCTTTTCTCAACTGTGTCTCAATGACTTCCTGAAATATGTAAAGTCACACCTTGCTGGTTTCCACAACTGAAAACAGCAACAAGGAAAGGAATACAACCAGATTGCCACTTCTGGCATGGATGTGGAGAATATTAAAATAATTAATTGATAATGAAAAGCTGTACTATAGTGAATGTAATCCTCTTCCCCCTAGGCAAATGCTGCATCAAAATGATAGAAAATTAAGATCAATAAGCTGAAACACAAGCTAAAGTGAAATATTGAATCACCATTTGGTATCGTATTACAGTTTATCTGGAGAGGATTTCCCTGAAGTTCTGTGTTAGGAGCAAAAATCTGCATTTAAGTGGAGATGCATTAGTAATGCATGAGCTAGTACTTTGCAGGTCACCCTGTGTCTGCAGAGCAGCAGCATTAATTTTGCTATTTAAAAATAAAAATCCCAAGTAGTTTGTAGGCTGATTTTCCTTTCATTCCTCCTAGGTTTACACTTGTGGTTAGGCAGACCTCACTGGAGTTTATCTTGATTTATGCTGATGGATACAAAGGAAAAATTGGGTGCTTGATCTCTGTGCAGAGGGAACTGAAAAACTGGAAGTTGCAAATAACAGTAATTTACAATAAAGTATGAACTATTTTCAATACTGATACAACAGAAGTACCATAAAGACTTGCTGAGTCTGCTGGGAGGGGCTGACTAGCCTGGTAGTCAGATTCCCTCAGGGCTAAGGGGAGTTTTGAATAAGCAGAAATTGCATTGGGCATGTTTTATAACTACTGTAACTTTAGGTACCTGGTTTTGTGGCACAGAACAACGGTTTTGTAATCTCAATGCACTCATACAAGCAGACTTATGAAAGCATTGAGAGGATATGGGAGGAAGTGGGGCCAGAAGGCAGGGCTAGGTGGCTTTTCCACTGGTTCAGGTGCTAGCAAAGACTCTTGGCCAGAGCTGTGCAGCACAGGCTGCCTGGCCTCTCACTGGGGGGAATTTAGCAGGTTACAACAAAAGCTTAAAGGCTGTCAAAGCTTCACAATTTCATTTAAAAAGAGAGAAAAATATCTTAACAGAACCGTGTGTCCTATCCTGGATAGAAATCACTGATGTTGAGAGCCTTCAGAAATGCAAATGAATATCAGAAGTTTTCAAATTTATTTCCAGCACACATTTTTTCCCACATATTTTTTCCAGCTTTGTTGTAATGGTGGTACTGTAAGAGTAGCTCGAAGTCTTCCTGTCACATCACCTGCTAGGTGGCAATTTAAAAGGATAAGCTGATAAAAATGATGCTAAGACTGCTTTCTACACGAAGGTCTCTGCTGCTACTACTGCTTCACCAAGACCAACAAGAATCATTAACTGTATGGAGTCTCTACAGATATTAACAGCATTTTAGCACTACCAACAAGACGTGCTTCTGCGTTTGTTCAAAATCACTTTAGCGTCGTAATTAAAGGGGCCTGGAAAGTTAGACAAGGAAACTCTACATACTGTTTTTAGTAGTGCCTTTCTGGTCTAAATGTGATAAAGTTCTAACAGGACTGATCTAGCAAAAACATAAACATAAAGTAAGTCAGGGAAATAGCTGTCTGGAAGATTATTTTACTAAGCTAAAGGCAAAGTCAGGCTACAATTTTAAGAATTGAGTTTAGCCAGTAAGAAGTAGGGTGTTTACTTAATTTTTGATGCTTTCCACTAAGTTTGTATAATGTTTCTCAAACTACTTACAGCTCTAAGGTGCTGCACAGGTGACAGGTACTATTAATAATATTGTTAGAGCACTGAAGAAACAGCTGCAGAAATAAAATGTAGCTTCAGTTTGACAGTCACTGCTGTAAAGATTTTGCATATAAGCTAGACAAAATAACTTGTTGCTATTTTGGTCTGTCTCTACTTCACATTGTGAGATAAAGAACTCTATTCTCATGAGAAAAAGGGCAAGAGTAATACTGAGATGCATCAGCTCATGAATTGTCTCACTGCTAACTTGTCCATAAAACACTTCATAGCACACATCATCCCATTACACTGTCAGGTATCTTTAGAGGCATTAGTTAGTCACACAAAGCTGAGGATGGCAATCTGTGCAACACTGAAATCTGAGATTAGCTAAAAACAATGGTGTTCTGTCACAGCATTTAGGTCTGAAGCTCTGGTTTGACATGACAGCAAAGAACCTAAAAATATTTGCTATTTTGAAAGCTGCTACACTGTCAAGTTAATATGATGCATGTAGCAGTGAAATCCACTGAATTTGTTAGAGAAAGGTATCCAAATGATCCTAGCAATTGACCACAGACAGTGCTGCAGAAAGGACTGAAATTCCCCTTACATTCCTCATGACTGGGCTGTTGGAGAAAGAGAAGAAAGATGGGAAGAGGAAGGAGAGGGAATTTTTTCCTCACCCAAATCTCAGGGCTAGGTGACTACATCCATATACTTAGGCTTCAAACAACATAGCACCAGAAAGTGTTTCAACACAACCAGATCCAGGACTGACCAAAATCAACAATTCACCTCTAGCTACAGTAATTTTCCAGCACTTAATAAAAATTTTTAGAAAAACCTCCCTCACAAACCCCTATATATCCTTCAACAGTTTTCAAAGTGTGATATTAGTTAACCAGAACACAATGTTAATTATCTTTCTCTTCTATTCTTTGGATTCCTGATAAATCCTGCCACATTTAGATTATTATATTTGCAAGAGGAACCAGTAAAAGAGGATTTTAAAACACATTAATAATACAAGTTTTTCAGCTTCCGTATGCGTACCATTGTTCCCATCATTTGCAAAAATGTGCAGACAAAATGATTATTTCTGTATCAATCAAACTGGGCCTGTAGGTGAAATATTGGTATATGGATAGTTGCTCAGTAAATACCTACACATGCTGGGTGAAATGGGGATCTCAGTCAATTTCTCCATGGATGAGAACAGCAGCAATGCCATAAATATTCCACAACAGTCTTGGCCAACTGCTTATATCGCCTACGACTGTGTAGGAAGAGTCCCTAACAGCAAGTCTCCCAAGAACTTAGCACTTCTCAGCTTTCTGTGATGGAGATATGATTTTCCTAAGGGAGTTGATCTAAAGCCAGTTCCTAGCCAGCCCTGAAAAACAAATTTAAGCAGACTGTCTTCTTATTGCTACTGCCAGTACTAGCTCAGTACCATATCCAGAGTCCTGTTCTGCTGCACACATTGCTCCATCACTAGGCTTCAGTGCCAAAATGAAATTAAATATGATTTGACAAAGTTCTGTAAAATCTCAGTCCTTTACTCCAACATGCGAAGTTACAATGGCAAAGATCAAAGTAGACCTTCTGAACTCTGGGAGGGTGTATTGGATTTGCATGGCCAGGTTTTGGTAGGGGAGGCTACAGGGGTGACTTCTTTGTGAGAAGCTGCTGGAAACTTCTTCCATGTCTGACAGGGCCAACACCAGCCAGCTCTGGAACAGATCCACTGCTGGCCAAGGCTGAGCTAACCAGAAATTATGGTTAAACCTCTGTAACAACAGATTTAAGACAGGTAAAAAAAAGTTGTTGCACAGATATAATTACAGTCAGAAAGGAATGAGAGTGTGTGAGAGGAACAACTTCAAAGACACCAAGGTCAGTGAAGAAGGAGAGGGAGGAAGTACTGCAGGTGCCATAGCCGAGATTCCCCTGCAGGCTGTGGTGCAGGCCATGGTAAGGCAGTTGTGCCCCTGCAGGGATCTCTGTATATCCTGGAGGTCCATGGAAATACAGAGATCCATCTGCAGCCTGTGGATGAGTCCAATGCTGGAGCCAGTAGACAATCAAAACAGGCTGTGAACCTGGGGTAAGCTCAGGCTGGAACAGGCACCTGGCAGGGATCTGTGGCCCTATGGAAAGGGGAGCACATGCTGGAGCAGGTCTCCTGGTAGGACTTGTGACTCTGTGGGAGACCACAGAGTGGACTCCTTCAAGGAGTGCATCCTGCGGACAGGGACCCACGCAAGAGCAGTTTGTGAAGAACTATAGCCTGTGGGATGGACTCTCAGGGAAGTTCATAGAGGACTGTCTCTGTGGGAAGGACACCATGCTGGAGCAGGAGAAGGACTCCTCTGCCTCAGCAGTGGCAGAAACAACTTGTGATAAACCAACCATAACCAGCATTCCCTGTCTCCCTGCGCTGCTGGGGGGGATGAGGTAGAGCCTGAAGAGGAGGGAGGGGCGGGGAGGAACAGTGTTTTTGAGATTTATTTTATTTCTCAGTATCCTGCTCTGAGTTTTTTATTAATAAACTAAATTAATATTCCCAAGTTCAGTCTGTTTTGCCCATGATGGTAATCAGTGAGTGTTATCTCCTGGTCCTTATCTCATCTGATGAACCTTTCACTACATTTTCTCTCCCCTGTCCAGTTTAGAGAGAGGCTTTAGTGTGCACCTGACATCTATTCAGGGTCAACCCACCACAGAGGGGTCCAACATGTTGCATATTTAAACCCTTCCCCTGCCAAGTCCAGCCCCCACCAGAACTGACCTAGTCCACAGCTGCTCCATTCAGACTCCTGGGTGGTCCCACACTCTCTTGACCACCAAGAGTGACGTGCTCTAAGACCCCAATCAAGCTGCCAGACCAGAGAAACTATTGAACTGTGCCAGAATGGTGGATCTGGTGCTCAAAGAGCTCCTCTGACCACAAGGAAACAAACAGCTGCTTCACCTCTGAGCAATGGTTAAAGTGCAAAAAAAAAATATGTGCCCTCCCACACTGAATCCCAGGACAGCTGTTTGCATTATGGCTTGCTCAGGGCAAGGGCATCGCCGGGCTTGAAAGCAAGCTGCAGCCCCTCTGAGCTGCTAGCACAAATAACAAACTTCAATCAAATTAAATCCCTGACAAACAATTTTATTATGCAAGCTTTAACAGCGAATGGCACCATTTCCTAACAGAGTTTTATGTAAATATGGTATTACATTTACACAAAAAAATGAAGAGAACAAACTGGAATATTCATCCTTATGTACAAAAGGCACCGTTAATAAAGCAGCTGTGCTTTTGTCTAAAACATTTCTCTGGAAGGGGTTAATTATTATTTAAAAACCTCACACTGATCTTCCTGACAGCTCACAAGGTACATGTTCATCTACTTGCTCTTGCTGACAGTTGATCTATTCTAGGCACACATAACTAACTAATAAAGACTATTATACTTCTGATAGAAAAGTAATTCCATTTATCTTTACCTCTCCTAGCAGCCCTGCTTCCTTTCAGTGTTGGGGTGGAATGCTGTATGAAGTTTCTAAAATGTGGTTATTTTCACCTCTACTATTGCTGTGCATTGCTTAGAATTTTAGATTTCTCTGCTTTCTGGAGAAAAACCAATTAGACACAGACAGCATTACTCTGAGATGAAGTGAAAGCAATTATTTCTTTTACAAAATGTCCCCCTAAATCTGCATGTGAACAGCTAAGCTTTTTGATTTATAATTTTATTACTTTGTCTTTCTGTTAAGAAATAGTTAATATGATTACTAACAACCTATGTACCTCTAATGTCTATACAATTTCAATTACAAAGCCCTTATTGCTGCTTATTAATTCTATTCCATTTATCTTCAAACTTGCATCTTAAGCTTACAACATTTGTTGTAACAACATTCATGGAACTGTGGCTCCTCCAAACTTGCTCACTGGAGTCCAGCACCGTGTTGCAACCCTTGAGACAGAACATGAGATTCAACAGGAGACTGCAAGCTATACTGTTTGTAGTTCAGAGGCACTCAATTGGATTAGATGGCTCTCCATGTCCTCCAAAAAATAAAGGATTGCTTTTGAAACAGTGCTGCCCATTGCATCTTTTAATCTCCCTTCTTTCCAAGCTTTAAAGTCAGCTTTTCAGGAAAAGAAAATCCAGCACAAATGCAGCTTATGACACAGCACAGCCTATTTTAGCTAGTATTACCCAGTTTCACTTCAGCCAGCATTAGAGCCCTTTTCTTCAGGAAGGCCATGGGAGGGGTATCTGCCATATATGAATCAGCAAGTCATTGCATATGGCTCATTGAATGTTCCTAGCTGTTTGTTTTTACAGTGTTTTTCTGGGGGATGCAAAGTTAAGATTGCATCCTGATGCAATTGATGCTGCTGAATACAAACAGCTCCTATATAATGTTTGTCCCAAAATGAAAAAAGAGATTTGTCATTAGAGGCAAGCCCTAAGTCTCATTGACTGTCAAAAACTTCATTCAAGTGGAAAACTCGCTACTGAGAATCTGTTAGCTGGCTGTGCACTCTTGAAAAAATCTGATTGATCTCCAGTAATGATTTCCAATATGAGCAGTGCTCTTCATATTAGTGTGCTTCCTCCTCCTGACCTGAAAAGCCTTTTTAGCCCTGTCCCCCACACTCCCCTCTGCAAACTGGCTCAGCTACTCATCCCTTACATTCAGAAACATGCCATGCACTTCCAGGCCCCCTGCAAGGCATCAGTGGCTCAGGGGATCTTTTCTTTGGCTGCTTCTTCTCTAGGGAGGGGTGCTTCAGCAGGGCTGCAGCCAGCTTTCTGCCTGGGCTGAGAGGAAGGAAAGGCTTCTGCATTAATCACACAGTGCCGTGTCAGGCACTGCCCGGGCCAGGTGGTGTAAGCCCTTGGACCTAAAATGCCGAGGCCGAATGTGCCGCCAAATTAATGTAGTGCTACATGGTGCAGTCAAAGACATTAAAGTTTTAAGAGTGCAATTGATTATATGTAGCTCAACTTTCAAACACACTGGTCAAGATGGATTGCAACAGTCATGCCATGGCACAGTGATGCATGTCAGCAGGCTCTCAGTTTTACTGTACAGAGGACTTGACATTGGCTTTTAACTTACCCATAAACTACCCTAACACACTGCAAGAAGTGGGAAGGAAAAGGAACTACAAATCCAACAGTCACATGTAAAATAAAAGACTACACCAACTACACTACAGCTTTTCTGCTGCCAACAGCACTTGGTGTTAAAAGAACATGATGGCTGCAATTGCCAAGAAAGGAAATACGTCCTCAAACAGCCTATTTTTTTAGGCTTATGGAGCTTTCATAAGGTAAATCTGTCTTTACCCTAGAATGTTCCTTATCTTACCTGAAATTACTGTCATCTTCAAACATTTGTAATTCCTCACTAATTATCAGTGTCTGGGGAGTACTGTAGGAGAAACATTCCTATCAACAGCTAAAAAAGCTACCTTTCTGAATTACATTTTGAACTCAAAATCAAAGTGGTGAGACACTGGAAAAGGTGGTCTAGAGAAGCTGTGGATGCCCCATCCCTGGAAATATTTAAGGACAGGTTGGATGGGGTTTTGAGCAACCTGGTCTAGTGGGAGGTGTCCCTGTCCACAGCAATGGGGTTAAAATTAGATGAACTTTAATGTCTCTTCCAAACCAAACTGTTCTATAATTCTATGAAATATGATTGGATTATATCTGACATGGCTTTTCCCATCCTGGCCATTCGTTGTACTCAGTATTTTCCACACTTTTTTTTTTTTTTTAATTTTTAAAATTTTTTTGTTTGTTTTGTTCCGTAGTCACTTCACAAAAATTATGATACCTAGCAGGATTTCACTGACATAAACTATTTCACTGATTAGTTAAAATCACTAGATGTGAAATACTTTTTTATTTTGCAGATGTGGAAAATTTTGCTGAAAGCAAAATTATCTCAGAGGAAAAACAAACTTTAAATTACTATTACAAACTTCTGTTAGTTCTAGAAACAATGCTAGCAGTTTCAATTCCTCTTAAACTGACATCTTCCTTAAAAGTATTGAAAAGGATAGAAAAATAGCACTTCTTTCTGTACTATTCTAAACATCCTACAACACCCAAAACACACTCCATCTCTGATGTCTATGGGACTACAAAATATACAGGAAAAATAGTGACATATCTGAAGATTAATCCTCAGATATTTCAACCAGAGTAATCACTTTATAAATTTCAAGAAGTCTCAAAGTGAGACCTACAGCTCTATTCCACCTCTTGGAAGACGTGAATATAGGCCCATATTCTTCTTAATATCACAATTTTAGAAGGATATTGTTACGCATCACTACAAGACATCCAGTGACAAGGAAGAAGTTGGTGTAACCCTGAGATAACCCTCAGAACCTAGAGATGTCTCATGCAAGCTTTGAACCCAACATGAAGCTTGGTGATCTTTGAACAGATACATCTACTTCGAACTTAAGGCCACCTATCAAAAGCTGTGTTTGCTCCAGAAAGGGCAGCACTGCTTTTCTAGAAACAGGCAGGCTTGTTTCAAGACCATCAAAACAATATCACATGCGTGCCCACTACAAGGCAGCCTTCATGAGACCAAGGGAAGCACTTCACTGTGAAGCCCAAAATCAGGAAGAAAGTCTGATAAGAGCTGAGAGCTTACTGGAGGGTGGGTTTAGAAAACACCAAGTTAGACACCAACATTTTCAGGAAGAACTGGAGAACCTTGCAAGTTCTGTACAGTACAAATCTTGATGAGCCTTGCAGCACTGAAGTCAGGACACAGCAAGAGCTTTGTCATGTCAAGTGCAAGAGTGGAACCTGGATGATTCAGATTTTGAAGGGCTCATTTATAGGTACTTAAGCATAAAAGAGACCAATAAAGTATCCTGTTTAAAAGCTGTGAGCAAAAATGTAGTTATACAACTTCTAGTATCATTGGCAGCCAGGGAGATAAATCTCTGCTGCTCTGAAAGGGTGTCCATAAATAGCCACAGCATTCTCCAGTAAAGCACAGGACCTCTAAGGATGGCCAAAATACTGCAGGAAGTTCTTACTCGATTATACCTGAAGTCACTCAGCCATGAAGGATGCCTTACACAAGTCTCACATAAAAACTATACTGGGAATGAACTGAGAGGTTTGAAAATAATGTTTCAGAATAGAGAAATCCCTCAAATCTATCATTTTGGGAGAGGGAAGGAAAACTACCAAGGATTTAACAGTAGAAAAAAACATGCCTTGGAAAGTTTGCCTTGTTGTAGCTGTCTAAACTAAGTGCAGCTTGCTCCTAACCTCTGCTGCTCACAGGTAGACACTCTTGTTAAGAAGTTTTTCTCCCTCTCTTGAATCATGGACTTCAGAAGTCAGGGGTTGCTGAACGCAACATTGTAATTTGTAGAACACAGAATGGACAATATCATTGACGCAGTGTAATGAGCCATTTCCCCCCTCCCTACTGTGATTAATGGTGTGGACAGGAGGTCTGCTGGCGGAGCTCACACACGTTTCTGGCCCTGGAGGCATGGCCTATATAGAGCTCCGTGCTTGCATGAGAGATTGGCAGGCAGAGGCAGCTCTGGGAGCCTTTGTTATTGTCCAGTTTACTCTTTCCTGAGCTCCTCCAGCTTTCACAATCTGTATAGCCTCTGGGAAGGCAGCTTTAGAACTGGCTTACTTGATGGAAAAAGCTGTTCTTCTTGATGCATATGATGCAAAGTAATGTGACAATGATTGACAGCTAGGGGAGAAGAGAAGAGGAAATTGAGTTAAGTTTGGTATTGTGCAAAGGAGCAGAAGGGAGGAGAAAAAAAAAAGAATTCCTCATTACTACAGGACATGTACAGTGGGGGAGATAACAGTTGCTGGGTTTTACAGTAATAATCATTATTAAAGTCAGTTAAGCTGATAAAAGTTTATGACGATATAAATAGCAACCCAGCGATTTCTGGATGTTTTTCTTCAAAACTTCATCTTCCCCCAAACAGAAAATAATTAGTAAGTGTAGGAGGCTGGCAGAATACTCCCCCTTGACATATGTGAACAGTCCATGTAATGTGAATATAAACCCCAGGGCCTAGTCCTATCTGCACTTCCACTGATACACTGTGTTCCTCATATATACATTTAAGGTGAGTCAGAGAGCTGCCAGCTTCTCATTTCCTTCTCCTGTACACTGTAGAGTCAGTTGTAATTTTTAGTGAATGATGCAATTACATTGCAATGTACCTGGCAAAAGTGCACTGATGCTTTAGCGCTTTTTGAGTTTGGGTCTGAAAACAGAAGAAAAGGCTGTAATTGATTCCACCAGCAGTTTGTTTATTGTTTGTTTGGTTTTTTTTTTGTATTGAAACAAAAGTTAGAACCCAGAGAAACTTCCTTTCACTAGAAAAATGAACTCAAAATATGGAGTCTCTCACATTTTTGCATTAGGAGATGATACATGCCTAAGAGATGTCCCGCCTTAGTTTATATCTTAGCTTATCTTCAGCAGACTGTTAGGTTCTCGACCACTGGCATGGAAAACTGAAATCTTGGGGGAAAATAAAAAGGGAGGGGTAGAAATTATAACAACTTGAAGACACTTGTGGCAAAACTCAAGATAACAATATATATCAAAGAGGAAAGGGCTTACTTGAACAAATCCCAACTGGCATCTTATTCTGAGTAAAAAAAACCTTTTCCAGGGCTCCCGAAGGCATGCTAGAAATCACTACTCATTGCTGCTGTTTTAAAAGTTTTACAAGTGTCTCATAAGAATATGCCATGCTTGCATTCAGCCTAAGGGAACTCCCATCATTAGTAAACAGGGTATGCTGTGGTTCTCCTCCTGCTGCATATATGCAAGCAGCTCAATACAACAAAGTCGTAGGAGATAAGGTTAGGAAATTACATGCACAGTAGTTGTCTGTCTGTCAATACAGAAATCTCTTCTTCCAGAACAAAAACAAATGGTTTGGGTGTTTTTTTGTTTAAATCACAATCTTCTACAGTTACTAATATCAGACCACATGCCACAGCACACTCAATTTGATGTAGCATTAATATCAGTATTTTAACTAGTTCTGTGGGCAATCATAATGCTCTAAACCAGCAAAACACCTCCCCCAAATGTTTTAATTGCTAAGGGGACTAATTTCAAACTAATTTAATCTATCTCTCTGAAAATCCTGGAACTCAAACCTCTGTAATCCAGGGTCATCTCTGCAAAAGATCTGCAAGTCAAGATGGGTCATGACAGGTCAAACACTGAATATATTTCCTGCTTTGAAAACACCTGGTAGGTCTCTCTATCATTCCTTAGGGATATGAGATTCAAATAGTACAAATCTTCAGGCCAGTTGAGTACATTCACTACCGTGTTCAGGGACAACTGCCACTGTATGACACATGCACACATCTTTAGGGTAAATTCATATCTAATTTGGACCTTATCTACTCAATCTACTTTGTGGTTCATTTCTGCAGGCTACAATTCAGAGAGGAACTAAATCATGTTTTAACCCAAGTCCACGGCACACTGTTATCATAGAAACCTCAGTACTCAGCCTGTGCTGTACTGAATTAGTCCAAAGAACTTCCCTTAAAATTTGTGACCATATAACATGAGGGAAAAAAGACAGAGAAATTTGCAACCTCTCACAATAACATACGAACCCAGCAGTGTCTTTAATTCTTAATATAAAAAGCTTTACATTTTGGCATGCACAGAGAACTCCAAAACCAAAACACCTTTGCTAAGAAATATCTAGTGTTCAAAAACTACTCAGTCTTCACATTATATGAGCTCCTTCATTTTTGTTGCAACTTTGCTGTGAAGGAAGGAAGTTTTTTAACTTGTCACATTAAACCAAAATTGGGTTGATCTGACCCTAGTGACAATGAGCTCCTTCTAGGAACACATGAAAGTCCCTTGCTACTTTTCAAGAAACAGCAAAAGCAAGAGTTATCTTTTCTCCAATTTCTCAAATACCCCTTTTCTACCCATCCACTGCTAAAATGAGAGGTGTATGCTTAGAAATTCATCCTCTGAAGTGTTCAAGACATTCTGATGGCTGAAATTTATCAACATAAATTACTGTACTTCACAGCAATGCTCCTGTCATAAGAAAACACCATGTGCCCTAAATTGTCTGCTGCCCTCTCCAATAATCAGCCTACTTTTTAAGATCTAGAGATTTGCTGATAAAGGACACCTCAGTGCATACAGCTACAAAAAGAAATTGAGTTTCATACACACCACTGGAAATGTCCACACACTGCTCTATTAATCTTTAGATTGGGGTCATTTTTCTCTTGAGATGTGGTAATAGATTACTTCAAGAGAAAATGGGGAAGAGCACCCAGACAGGGGCCTACCGAATACTAAGCAAGTTTGCCTCCTTCCATCTTGGTCTAATCCTAAAATCCTAAAATCCTAAAATCTAATGGCCAAAGCTGCTGTTTACTCTGTACCAACCAACACTGATGTAGAAGGAGCACACAGTGTTGTCAGCCTGCCCCTTCATCTCCTCAAGCACCCTCTGCTGTAAGACCCAGCACTGCTCCACTTCTCTCCCTGATCACAACACGTTTTGCTGGTTCCAGCATACTCACTCACCTGCCCACGAGCTCCTGAAATCCCATACCCAACCTGCTTTGCAGTTCTTTTTTTTATTTTCCCTGGGAATCAAAACCTACTATCTTCTGGAAAAGCACTCTGACACCCTGTCTTTTCTTCTGTGGAGATTCAGTCTCTAAGTTACAGCATATAGAGAAGGCTTTCTCTACCTCATTCCTCAATCCCTCTGGATGAATCTCTGTGTGGTACTAGACCTTAAGCCCCATATTTAATATTATTTTGTTTCAGGACATTTAAAACTTCATGAGGAAAAACAAAGGAAGTGGCCTCATGTTCTTCAGCACCTTTGCAGTCTTGATTTTTATAGTATTCTTCCCATGTGTGAAAATTGTGATTACCAGCAGCTCAGGAAATGCCCACCACTGTGCTTAGAAGCACACTTCTCCATCCACAAAACAGAAATCAGAGGAGTGCCCTTTGTGCAAATCACAGAACAGTGTGAGTTGAAAGGGCACCAGATGGATCAATCAAGTCCAACTCTTAACTGAATGGCCCATATGGGGATTGAGCCCATGACCTTGGCATTAATTGCATCCTGCTTGCACCAAATGACCAAGAGCAAGAGTGTTGTGCCTTTGCTCCTGAGGGTACAGTCCCATATCCTTGGAGGATTCCTGCTGGATTACTTCTCTCACTGTTTCATTCTGCAGCCAAGGAGATGGTCCACCAGGGTGGGAGAAAAGCACGTTAGGCTTCACCACTCCTACTCAGCTGAACTGCCTGTGGGGCTGTGGCTTAAGTCATAAACTAAAGCCATGCCAAGCTGCTGTGTGGAATGCTGGGATCCAACCTGCCTCCCGAGATGGCTCAGGAACCCCTGCGCAGGGAAGGACAATTCAGCCGTTTGGTGACACCACTGCTTGGCACCTCTGCTGTTCCCCTGGTATGTCTGCACCTCCAAGGAGCCTCAAAATGAAGCTCTTCTGATGTACTTCTGTCTGCTCATGGTAACCTCAAAATGCCTTCTCCTCTGTAACACAGGATGCACTGGCCATGCGGAGGTTGAAGGGCTCTGTTTGGATTTTCATTGCAGCTTCCTCCTTCTAAGAAATCAGTGTAAGATTGTCTGTTATTGCCCACACAAGTTTCCCAGGACACATACAGCTTTTAAATGATGACTTAATGTCTTGAAAGTTTTAGGCACTACATTAACAATTAGGAAAATTTATGAAAAGGGTGGACACACTTTGAGTTTTTTGGGACAATGCAGACTTAATTGAGAGAGAAAAAAGGTATTTCTGTGAGGAGCAAGTTGAAGTATTACCAGGTAGGCCCATATTTAATGGGACTGTAAAAAACCAACAATTTCTAACATATTCTCTAATGGTCCTTCTCTATTTCAGTCTTGAACCCCTAAATGTCACTTGTCCTGTGGGAGACTTTTACAGACCTCACTGATTAATGACATTGCCTCACACAGACAGCAAGCCCCCAACATCACGAGACAGAGCTTTAGAAGGGGAGACACTCTCATTGTACTTTATCACAGACAATGCAAACTTCTGCCTCTCCACACTCCGGGAATATCACCCCAATTCACCCAAGTCAGTGAGAATGACTTCCTCACTCTTGTTCTTCTTGCTGCTTAGATGCTACACACCTTATTTTGTATAACCTTCTCCCTTCTTTTCATGGCTTGTGACAGTCTCATAAGTTCATGGGGGAAAAGAACTTTGTTCTTGGGAGAAGCTGCACAAATGAATAATATGAAAAATGAAAATAATATGAAAATGTAAAAAACAAATTCCATACTGTAAGCACCTTGCAAAAACAGACACTGAGAAAGAGCCAGCACATATTGGTCCTACCTGGATGCTGAACCATAGGCAAAGCAGTTTTTGGCTGGCAGCAGGAGTGTTGAGTGTCTGCACACAACCCTTTGAGCATCAACTTTGAGTTTTTTTACACTAAGTAGGTCATAATTTTGGTTCCCAAGTCACTGTGCAGAGAGAAAGAAAAAAAACACTGGGGCATCCAGTGACATTATGGGGGATAGGATGAAGGCAAAATGACAGCGCTTATTTCTTCATTAAAGCAAAGCATCTGCCACTTTGTTAATATTCCAGTATGCCCTGCTCCCAGAGAACTGAGAAGGCAGCAATGATTAAAGGCAGCTCTGACTGGGGAAAATGCACGTTACACTGACCTCAAAAGTGTAATTCAAAATTTATGCTGCTGAATGGCCTAGACTCTAATCCAAGGAACCATCTGTGTAGACCTAGGTACAGTACATACACAGTCTCAGGAGAGGCACCCCAGACTTACTGTCAGCGTGACAGGGAACAAAAGATGATGGGCCACTGTCATCCCCTCCTGCCTACAAAAATAATTTCAAGTGAAGCTTATGAGCCAGGAGGTAAAAAGTTACTGAACCTGGTCCTCAGAGAGGCCACTGCCCTGACCCATCAGCTGTAATTGCTCAAAGAAGCCACCACAGGCTGCTCAGGGTGGTTTGGCTGTAAATAGGCAGCTGTGAACACAGGAGACTTACAGTGGCTTCCTGCCAAAAATCTGCATTTTAATAACTTTGTAATTGCATATTTTTGCAATCTGTTGACTCTGACTTATTTTAAGAACATCCAAAGAGTAAAACAGTATCACCACCAGATTTTCTGGTACTTTAAATTTCACAATGAAGTTTGCATCAACCCAGTAATTACTGTGAATAATTCATAATAAAGGTTATAATGATGTGACACATTCTAGTGAATCCCTGAAATTTAGGATGTTGAAGTGATAAAAGCAAAATAAAAAATAAATTCAATAGTAAATATTAGAAGAAAAATAATTAAATTCCATAATTAAAAAAACAGATTGCAAATCCAGCCTGGCTGATGGTGTTGCTATCAAGCTCATGTAATTTCATTAGAAGTGATTTGCTTTAAAGGTGAAGAATAATTTTAGCAAAAATGGCTGTGATCCTGCAAATGCCAGCATCCACAGGCAAAATCATGCACGTGAATAGTCTACTGCACAATGGGCTCACTTGTGTGAAACTCTTTGCAAGACTAGGGCTCCAATCACAGTTTGCACAACAAAACACTTGAAAAACTTTCCCATCTTAATTAAAATAATGTGGAATTAAATACACTTTTACTTGGTTGTGCTTTCAGATTTCTATGAGCAATATATTGCAAATGGGATATGGAAGAGGTTTCAAATTATCCAAGTCCTTTTGCTTAAAGAAACAGAGTCAAACATGTTTTGGGTCACCTTAGCTCACTGTACCCTTTCCATCCAATATTCTGAAACTGTGATTCCTACAGCAGACTTCCAGGGAAGGCCACAAGACGGCTAGATGCAGTGTTTCTTTCGTGTACTTACACGGTTTGAGAAATCTTGAAAATCTTGTTTGACTTGAAATTGAACTTTTTACATCTTCCCTCTATACAGATACACTGACTAATCATTCCAAGTCAACCAACTACTTGAACTCTACTATTTAAATGGAATAATAACAGAAGTTCATTTTTGTGTTTGTAATGTCTTTCTTAATTCAGAACTTTAACAATGGAAAGGCTTGTTGCTCCATTTCATGAGTGGAAGAATGAAAGCTCAGTTCTCTTACCCCTCTTTCCAATTTCTCCAAGGCAGCAGGCTGAAATTAAAATTAAATCTGTAGCTTCCAGGACTAGAAGCTACCTAAGGAACCACCTCTAATAAAGTAGATATGCAGTTATAACTCAGAGTATACATATCCAAAGGTTGATCATTCTGAATGGGCGCTGACTGGCTCCTTTTCTTCCCTAATGCTAAAAAGCAGTGACAAAAGCCCCCAGTGGGCAGGTGAATTTGCCCCAGTATACACTGGGAAGGACAGTGAAAGGCTGCCAGAGCTCTGATTGAAGGTTTAGCTACACCAGCTCATCCCAAGAGGTGTTGGGCATTTTGTTGTCATCTTTCCCTCTGCCCCTGACTTGTCATTCCTTGTCATTATAGCTTATTTCCTCAGTAAAGGTGTGTTTGCTAGCAAGACAAGGAAAGTGCTGGGTGACAGATCCTGGTGACAGATTTGCCACATATAATGATATACAGATGTGATTTTCATTCTGATTTGCAAAAGGAAATGTAGTGTTTTTACCCAATTCTGAAGAATGTAAAAAATGCAAGGATTTTTATTTTTACGCTGAATATTTAGCAATACTTTTCTTGAAAGCTTGTTGCAATTATTTTTCTGTTTTCTCATTAATTCGCTTCAATAGTCACTACGTGTACCTCAGCCCTCCAGTCTCAAACAGTATCGTGTGGCCCCAATAAATACACCAGTTTTGCAAATATTTAAAATATATATATCACTAAATACAGCAGAATAACATAATACGGATAATAAGAATAACATAATAAGAATAACATTATAATAAGGATAAGCATAAGATCCTAGAAGAATGGCAACCATCGTAGATGAGAGATTTATGATATATGTGGAGTGCAAACCCCCCACCTTCCTAATGCCATGACTTTTCTAGTGGCAAGGGAAACACAGCAGTTGTTTCATCCTCTTGTCAGCTCCAAGAAGCAACCTGAAGAGGTTTATTCACTTAGAAATGTAAAATAATACACAGTGAAAGACCACACTTGAAACATTCTCGATCATTCATCCACTATGAAACTTTCATTGCCAGGCAGGAACCGTAACACTTTCTAGCAGGGGCTTCCAGTGGCTGCTTCAAGGCTCAGCAATACCATAGGAGAAAAGTAACACTTAATTTTACTTCTTTATTGGTGGGTGGGAGGGATGGGAACGTAACAAATGACCCCTGACATAAGGCATTTCATGGAGAATTGACCAGTGGGGATTAATGGCCCTTGGCTGAATCTGGGCTATAATATTTTTCAGCCAGCCATTAATTTTCAGGAAATGTTCTACTCTTCAGACATTATTACTTAAATAAAAACATATATTGTATATATGGTCAAATCAAATTGCAGCTAGAATTTTGTCAAGCCCAGATAAGGGTGTAAATTTACTGTGTTATTAAGGCTTTTCCTTTTATTCTCAGATAACTGTAGTTTGGTAGTGAGAATGACTGTTATACATGCTCAGGGAAAACACCCTTGCTTTGTCCTTGTGTAAAGCGATCATGGGATTAGAAGCTGGGATAACTAATTAAAAAAAAAAAATCACCATCAATTACCTCAGTTTTTCTGTTATGATCATGAAGAAAAACAGTGTACATATACTCACAGATGTTCACTGTAATTACACTCAATGATATGTATATTTATCACACAAAAATATTTACAGTACATCAAACACATGGAAGGTGGCGTGGCATTTTTGCAGCGAATTTGGGCTGAATATATTAATTATGCACACGTAAGTGGTAATTGCATAGTGCAGATCATCCTAAAGAAAGGCTAATAAAACTCTCCTATCGCACATATACTCCCTGGTTGTTGCTGCACGCTGCAGGAGCACCAATTTGTGGAAAGGAATTTAGCAAAATTTTATGGAAGCTATTGCTTGCAAGACTGAGTCTGTACTTCAGCTGCCATCAGTGAGGCCATACAGTGATTTGAGAAGGAAAAAGACTGTCGCCAATAAAATTTTAGAAGCCTTTATAAATAACTGAAAATAGGTTTTCTATACAAGTGCCTTGACTTGAAAATGCCATGGTAAGGTCTGGACCCATGACAGCTTTATAGTCCAGTATAGTTAGTATTAATGTATTATTTTACCAATAGAGAGAAGGAATTTATAAGCGTACAAAGCATCTGTGTAGGGCCAAAGATGATCCACAGATATCTGACTTTAAAATCCTGAACGCTTTTTATGTATACAGAAGTGATGTTCTCGTCTGGAGATGTTTTCTCTTTGTGAGATGCTCTGGTTTCCTTCCAGAGAGCCCAGCACAGTGTGCCTCAGGCTGAATCCTTAGGGGTGGCCTCACCGAGGATACAACAGAGTGTGGACTGATTTTGAGGTGACAAAGCTAAGAAAGGAGCGGTGAAGCTTCAGTCACCCTGCAGCAACGGGGGATTAATGCCTATTCCCTGCCTTTGAGGAGCAGCAGGGCTGGACACCAAGCCCCATGATGTCCCTCAGCACCTGAGACTGACAGGAGCTCTGCAGGGATGCCAGTCACCCCAACACCCCTGATGGGAGATACTGGGCTCAGCACTATTTTTACAATGCCACTTGCAGAAAATGAAGGATATTCTAAATCCACACCATAGAAGGACAAATATCAATCTTATTTATGCTGAAATGTGCATTACTTCATGTCAGTTTGTGGGCATGCAGTCTCTGGCCCTGCCCCTCTCCTCCCTGCATCAGTGCTGAGCTCCCTGGCACCCTCAATATGGTGCCCTTGAGGTGCTCTGACCATTCCTCTTCCCTTTCACACCCAGCCTTTGCTTTTCCCCTTGTCTCCTGTGAAGGATGGCAAGCTCCTGCTCCATCCAGTAACCACACTCAGTCACCTCACACTTCCTTCCCCACATCAGGAAGTACTTTGTCTTTTAGCAAAATAACAACGTGAATCTTCCAAGCTACTCAGCACCTGCAGTTTGTCAGGTGAGAAGGATGTCTGCCCAAAGCATGTGCAGACAGGGCTGTTCCAGGAAGAGTTTCAGCTTTCCACATCATTTGCTCTTCGTAATGTCTTCCACAGAGGTCTGCCTCATGCACTGTTAGTTCTGTGGATTGCAGAAAGACTTCCAAGAGGCTTGATATTAAATACCCTAAAAGATGACAAAACCAGGACCAGTGTAATGTGAGCTTTATACTGATACACAATCAGTGAAATAATGACTTACTGCATCCATACTTCATGGGCACATTTGAAACAAAGGAAAATTAAGCTAGCATGTTCTGATTCACCTTGGCCTTCTTCAGCCTTGTACTTAATGTAGTCACTGATATGCAAACCAATTTTATCAAGACTCAAGAGATTATTCTGGCTGATACTAATGACTGAGCTAAAAAAATCAGGTTTGATCTGGCTCTGATGATGAAGAGCTGCATATTCAGCTCTAATTTTGTATTTCCTGGCATTTACTGCCCATTTTCTGTGAGCACATACAGCTGACAAAAAAAGTGCTTTGTAAGGACACAGCTCTGGACAAAATTTACTCTCAAATCCTACCCATGTGCACTCTGGGAGTCCAATGCACCACAATCGAGAAGATGGCCAAGAACTTCTTTCCTTTTTCACTCTTTGTGCTGAAATGAAACTTTTTTACCATACCACGTTAACCCATAATAGAATCAAAAAGAAAATATTAATTTCTGCCATAAAAGCAATGAGCAAGTGCAGCAAACATTTTATGTTGTAATTTCTGTAATCAATAGTGTAAAAGTTGGTGAAAAATGCACCACCACCTTAAAACGCACTGAAACCTGTAATGAAGTTTAATAGTAATCATAATGTTTAATTCACCAAATGGATGGAGCATAAGAGATCATCCACTGTGAAAAATACAATTCAAACATTCTTAGAGCCCTAGAATAATACAAAAACAATAGAGAATAAAAGTATATTTATACGCCAAAGATTGAAGTTGTTTTCTGAGTAGAGAAAGGGCAGGAAGACATCATGAGGTGATATTGCCATGTTCCCTAGGTGTACAAACTACTTAAAAAACAATTATGTAAAAAGATTCATACTTTGCTTTTTTTTTCTCCACAAACCAGTATGTCTTATCAGCATTACAAAGAAAGGTATCACCTACGAGACAGAGCAAACAGCAATGCTGTTTAAATTAGTATGCCTTTAAAATTTTCTAAAGGAAACTCTTTTCCTTAGCTGTGACCCTTGGCTAATGCAAATCACTTGTTTCTATTGCTTCATTCTCCTTGCTTTATTTTCCTATGTTATTCAATATATTCAATTCTTTTGTAAGACTGAGAGCCTTTAGAGGCAGGTATTGTGCATATGCTATATGTTCATAGAATGCTTCTTTAAGCCTTGTTTATAGCTTCTCAGCAAGCTTCAAATCCTTGTTTACAGTCACAGCAATGACTGAAAAATGAAATTTCATCAGCTCAGAAATACAACCCATGAGATACACAGATAGGTACCCAAGTAGGTAGTTTGATTTTATAAGAAAGAATCCAATATTTCCAAAAACTTTAGTAGATTTTTTAGTAATTTGTGCTACACCTAAACAAACTAAGGATGGATTAAGGGGTAATATTTCCAAGACTTTTGGATATTTTTATCTGTAATGGTTGTTAAACATGGTTAGCAGAGGGAATTGGTTAAATATTTCTGTAAAATCAGGACACTTAGTACAAGGCTTAATTTTGGCTTGTAAACATTTTAGTCACAGTGGCACAGAAAATGCATAGTTAGGGGAAAAATACCTAATACCTTTTTCAGTTTAAAAACACTGTATTATTATTCTCCATATCAGCCAAAACTACTCCAACTTTCTTATGCACATGAAAAATAACATCAGACACTGAGAAGCAATTACCAGTGCCTGTGTAATGAGTCCTTTATGCTTGTAATTAATGTGTTTTAACAACAAAACAAATCTGAAATTATTAAGTATTTTGTTACACTTTCTTTTTGCACAATGAAAACCCACCAAGCAGCCAAAGAAGAGCTATATCAACGTATCATTTCATAGTTTTCAAAGCTTTTTGGTCTAGCCTACAAAATAAAGATGGTGGAGGAAAAGAATTGCTCATAATGCTTTGAATGCTATGATGATGTTGCCAGCTTGAAATTATTAGCTACTTGTTAATACAATGCTGAAATGATTTTTCCCATGTCAGATCTCACATACATGGATTTTGCATGCACACATACAAGATATGAAAGTATGTCACAAAATAAACAAAAAGCACCATTAACAGTATCATCTAGTCACATTCAACTGATGCTGATGAGAATTATTTGCCTCCTTTTTTACTTGTACAGTAAGATATGATCTTAAACACTTGCACAAGGGCTATTTTTTCTCCCATTTCCTGCCTCTTTGATAATGAGGTGTTTTATTCAGACCCTTGAATTATGATTCTACGAGTGGTTTTGCCTGTGGAATATTCTGGACCTGACTTTGTACTGTGTTTATTTCAGCAGTGATGAGAGGTTTTTGTCCAACATAGCTCAAGTTGTGGTGATACTTGTGGTGATTCAGCCCTGGTGTGTGAAATGCTTTGAAATCTCACAAGGTGAGGAACAGCACAAGCTTCTTTGATCTTGGTATTCAGGCCTTTTGTTCACCCCTGACTGAACAGGCACTGTGGGTGAGGATTTTGATTGGGAAAGAGAAATTTTGGGCCAAAACCCTACAGTGAGGTGTGGTCTCCAGAAAGGTTAACAAGTTCTTCAAAACAGCAAAGATAGATTGCTGCTTGCCAGTAGCACTGTGATCCACTTAGCTGAGGCATACAAAAAAAACCAAATTTTGCTCCTTCTGCTTTCTGATGCCTTTCATCACTCTTTATGTAGGAAAGTAAATAGCTGATGCTAGCCTAGCACCTGGTCAGTCATTGCCCTGTTCATAAATCAGAATATAGGAAACATCACTTTCTCCACAGTGTAATCAGGACACAAGTTCCCAGTGTATGGTACTTTCAGCTGTCAGCTTTCCATATTTATCTTGTCTTTTGGAAATCAATCCCACGCAATGAGAACATGGAGAGGTGGAAATGAAGAAGAGAAATTTGCACAGTATCACTCCTCAAGTTTACTTATCTTGTAAATCCATAAGGCACCTCTCATGCTCATGTAATGAGCATGTTATAAATAAAAAAGAGAAAGAAATCACCTCTGCAAAGTAAAATCAACAACAAATCTAACACTTTCCCCCTAGTAAGTGCTAGAGATCCCTCCCTCTTAAATATTTTAAGGCAATATATTTATGAGAGCATAAGTCATTGATTATGCTTCCAGTATTAAAGACAAAGAAAGTTTTCCTTAAAACTCAAGCTATACTGGAAAAGAAACAACAAAAAAGTTATTTATGGTACACCAGAGGGTTTCTAACATGGAATCAGACCTGTATAAATAAAGCTATTGTATTAGGCCATTGTATTACTGAGTATTAACTCAGTTGCAACTTTGGCTGACATATAGTTGTTAGAGCAATCTATTTTCAGAGATGGCTTGCATCAGTCATGACAGGCTATTTACTTCCAAATGCTGAAACTTATGGTTCAGTTTCCTTTTATGTGGCCCAAAGAAGATTTTGAGATAAGCAAAGGACGGACCTCAGGACTTCAACTGGTGTCAACAGACAAAAATGTGTATATATTTTATAAAACTCTGAAAAACTCTTTAATACATTTTAGCTTTTACTTGCATCATGTTCTAGCACCCCGCAAACAAGCACATTGCAAGAAAGAAACTTCCTCTAATAGTCCCAAGAGTAAATATTCATAAAATTTTTTTTAGACATCTAATTTGATGTCTAAATAAAAATAATTCCAGAATCACAGAGAATAACCCCAGCAGTACCTTGCACCATGTAGGAACTGAGTTGCCTAACTTTAAGCCTCTAAATCATAACTAAACTGGAAGCAAAAGTGATTAAAAACAGGTAGTGGAGATGCCCTAAAAGAGGTTTCTGGAGGATACTTCTAGGCTACTGATGATTCACTGCTCATGACCTTCTTGCAGATCATGGATCATGGACATATGGAAATGGAAGACCCAACAACAGCAACACAGAGAGGTGTAAATAATTGCAGTGTTCATCTTGAAAGTGAAATAATTCTCTTCATAACCTTTAAACAGACCCAAAACCTGTGTTCCCAAGAAGGATAGGCCAGTAGTGAAGAGAGGGACATTTTCTTCTCTATTGCAGCTCACATTTCTCAGCTCAAGAGATTTCAGCTTGGTGTCATGCAGAGGGGCAAATTTCTAGGGGAGGCAGACCACTAAATATCTTATGGTAAGAAATAGCAGCTGATATTTGCTCTTGCCACCTCACCTGCAGATGCTGTGGGGCGGAAAAACGAAGAGACAGCCAAAACATAAGTGAAGTTTAAATGAGACTGGTGTGAATCATGGCTGCAATAACCAGCTCACCTGGGGCATGTCTCCTATGTGTAGGCAGGAGCTCAATCAAAGCAGTCTGGTATAAATGATGTGATTTTTAGAGAGAATGACTTAAGCTAACTCAACCTGGTATGTGAACATTTTGTGTTGATCAAAACCTGAAAAAAAATCAATACAAAATGAAAATTCAACTGGTCAGACTTTGAGCAGTGGCAGACTCTGACATTTAGACCTGAGCACTGCAGGCAGACATCTCTTTTCAGGTACAGGCCTGTCTCCAAATCAGATGCTCATTTCACCTGCTTGGCACAGCAGGCTTTTAAATTGACTGTCCCTTACTTCCTCTGGACACAAAAATAAATCAGGTTAGCTCAGCCCAGCGACTGAAACTTCTAAAGCTAGCCTGGCCTGCAGCAGATCAGGAACTGTTCAGGTGCCCTGCTCTGACAGCAGACTGATGGAGCAGCAAATTCTGTGGAGGAGGATGAGGGACTAGTGAAACACCTCTCCCATTAGGTTGCATCAGGACTACAGGGGCCACAGCCTCAGGGGAAAGTGCAAGGATCTACATTAAGGGCCTTCTGTGTTAATCCAGCATGATGGGACAACCTCAAGATTTCTCCTTCCTTGTTTGCATTTGAAGCCTGGGTAAAACTGACCAGCCTTAATTCCCATGCACACAGTCCAGGTAAACACCTAAAGCCCGTGGACAACCTTTAGTGAAAAGCTCTCCTTTTCCAACAAAACACAGAGTACATAAACAAGAAGCTCCAAATCAGCAGGCTGCTCCATATCCTTATGATAGGTGAGTAATAGAGAGACCCTGAGCTACATATGTGAGCCACTTAACTAATCCTGGTATGTAGGGTACTAACTATGCACAGAAGGTTTTCACAAAAGTCCTTGATGACAAAATGCTTAGCCTATTTCCTGCAATAAAGGGTCTTTCAATACTCTTTATGTTCACCTCAGACTACTTGAGTTGCTCTTATGCTTCCCACTTTCTTTTCTCTCCTACCCTCAATCTATAGCTCATGAAGCTTTGGCTCTGCTTGTGTTAATGGACTCCATTTTTGGCCATCTTCTCACTTGCCAGGCAGAACTGAGCTACATCTTGGGGAGAATTGTACAAATACAAACAAAGTGAACAGAAATTAAATAGCTTTCCTTTGTTTGTAAACACTTACACAGGCTGCTACAACAGGTATTATATTAAAACCTAAAATAAATAAATGTAAGCTGTTCCTAGCATAGTAAATATGACATTACTTTCCATGTAACCTGAGGACTGAAAAGAGAAGAAAAAACACCCCAAACGAAAAAGGTGATAGAACAGAAGAGTCACTACACCTTGGTAAAAGTGAAGTGACTTACACTAAAACCTAAAGCAGTATTTGTACCCTTTGTCTTGGGTGATTCAACAGGCAGTAATTTTTTGTTCATTAGCTGCTCATATCACCGTAAGCTGTTGATGTACTCAGAAATGGCTGGGGACTAGACAAATTTTTCTCCCAAGAAATCAATTTGGCTCCTTCAAGAAAACGTGATTAATGTTTTCTTGGGATGCTGCCTGCACCGGAAGGGCAGCTGTGTCTTTAGACATTATTAATATGGAGTGCACTCCTGCTATAAAACTCTCTCAGGTAAAGCCAGCTATGACAGAATTACCGACCTGTCAAACTTCACCAATTTGCTTTCTAACACTGAGAATATCCAAACCGTGTGAGTGGTTACCAAAGCTGCTGTTTCTCACAACTCCTGCCTGGCAAGGCCACCTGCCCACTGATAGGCATGGGGAGGTGGTTCTTGTGCATATGTGCATAAAGGTGTGGAAACTTGGATAACATGTGACGAACCACCATCAATTAGGTGGTGAACACACTCTTACATGAGACACTTAAACTGCTCCAGGATGAGGGAGATATTTTTGTTCTCTACAAGGTGGGAAATAAGAATTACTGCATGTATCATACAAATTTAATGCTTTGGAAATGGGTATTTGAATAGTTTTCTCTTTTTTTTTTTTTTAATTTTTATATTTCTACAGGTCTCCTCTCATGGAAAACCTACCTGATGGCATGATGAAAGTGCACATTTAAACTTTTTTAGTCACCAAGACATATACCTACACAATACCTAGAAACGTTAGGATCTGAATGTGCATTTTTATGTATGCAAATATCCACTTATGTATAAGTGATCCTAGAACAAAACATCAGCCTTTTTTTGTGTGTGTGTTAAAACAGAAAACTCTGAAAAATACAGACCTCACAGCTTTTCCCCATGAGAAAATACATTGTAGATGCCTATGGAAAAGCTTCTTACTACTGCTACAAAATAAGACAATTTATTCTCAAGATGTCGACTGAGCAATAAACCACAAGTAACCATAAAGTATTCAGAAACTTTTCTGCAGTTTGCTGTATTTCTTTATCCAAGATATTTTTATGTGCG
This sequence comes from Pseudopodoces humilis, assembly GCF_049639895.1. NCBI lineage: Eukaryota > Metazoa > Chordata > Aves > Passeriformes > Paridae > Pseudopodoces > Pseudopodoces humilis. Next base: position 100,881,485 of record NC_142200.1, read on the forward strand.
TGCAAATGAGCACATACATTATCTGACTTGTCATTAGCTTATCTAAATCTTGACATGAAGTATAAATTGTTAATGATGTGCAACTGAGAAATGTCAAAAGTATATAGCAGGGCCAAAAGTCAGCACAAAAAGGTAAATAGCAAAACTTTCCATGCCATCTTCTTTCCTACTGTAAAAATGTATAGTAATACCAGTTAAGCAATCTTCACACAGCACAAATCAGGTGGAAGAGTAGAAAAATCCTTCTTTGACAACAATACTTAGGGGAAAAAAAAAATTCCTAAAATGAATCCTGGAATAGTCAGTCCTAATTCTTCTTTCATGACAGAAACCTTCAGACTACCATGTATTTAGCAGTGTCATTGATTACTAAGCAGGATAATTGCACTCTAGTGCCAGCCTTGATTTTACACTGCATTTGGATACAAGGTTTTCTTGCTTTTGTTATTTATTTATCTTTTTAGTTAACTGCATGAGGAAGGGTCTAATTCATAAGCATTGTTACATATTTATACACCAAGATTTGAAGAACAGTTGCTATAGGCCTGGAGCTGACAGGGATTACACATCTAATGAGAGAGTAAGAAAACTGTACTCTGTAATACCAAGGTATATCCCAGGGAAGAAGGAGGGAGAGTGGGAGGGATGCTTCCTAGCCTCTTTCTTGTAACCCATTCAGATGTCACAAGCTCTGGGATAAATAGGAAGATGTTGGTTTCCACTTTGTCTCGATGTATAAGCAGGAGAATGCTGTTCTTCCCCTCTAGAGAAGGGAAGGGTCATCACACATCCCCCTGTGTCAGGCACACACGGATATACAGTCAGCACGGATGCTCCTGAGGTGTTGCAGTTTAAACACTGCCACTTCCTCAAGGGTGCATAAAATCAATGTCAAGCTCATCCTGGCTTCTAGTGATTACAACATAAACCCAAAGGTATCCTACTGAGGTGAAGCGAGCCATTCATGATTTATATCAGCTAAAGCAAAGCAAAGCAAAATACAGTAACCTCTGTAGCCCACAGCTCATGTACTCCTTGTAAATATGTGTGACTCTGAAAGCTGATCCAACCTCCTTGTCTGAGGAAATATTTACTTTGAGAACTGCATGTTTCAAAGTCACTTTTCACATCCAGCAATGTTCAAACTGAAGTCTGTACATTAGCAAGTCTTGACTCACCTGTCTCCTACCTGCAGCATCGACTCTATGGCCAGCAAAGCTGCCCTGCTTCCTTAAGACTTATAGGCTTTGCATCAGTTTTATTGCTCAGTGCACTCTGAGGTTTAACATACTGTAGAAGCTCATGCAGAACATCAGCTACTTTTACACTGAGAAAGATGTATTTCACATGAACAGTTTTCATTCAGTTTGCAGGAATGGAACTGTTTGTAGAGTGCATAGGTATCCCATGATATTATGTGTTGTGTCCTCAGCTATGGGCCATTGTTATTACTACTGAAAAAGTTGTTCAGTAATACTTCTTGAAAAAAATGCCTCTTTTATTTGTTCAAGGTTTCCTAGAGTACTCTAGTACTCACTGGAGAAATAGGAAAGCAAATGCACAAAGAACGGGGCTGAAGAGCCAGACTAGGTGGCATCAAGCCATCATAAGAATATGTGGAATATGAGAACAGTAGCAGAAATAGAGACTTTGGCACTTCAAAGTTTGATGTCCTGGAGGCTAAATTAAATCAGAACCAAACTTCTGTGTTAAGGGAAAGCAACAAGAAATGTGTCCAGAATGTTGTATTTGGAAAACTGGCTGATTCAGCAAGTTAGGGTCTGTCAAATGATTGCTACACATAACATCATTAATTAACCTCCAGATATTAAACTTCCTTTTTGTATTTACTGCCATTCAAATGGAGACATACAGAGTGCATTTTTTCTACTTCCTCCAAGGAAGTGGACATGCTCAAGAAATTAGATTTAGTCAAAGGACAGGTTTAGGGAACAACATTTTAATTTAGGACTAGAATCTTCAAGTTTTAAGGACAGATTTGTCAAACAGGCATGTAAGAACAGGAAATTTCCAAGGTATCATGTAATTAAAAGAGAAAAAAAATTTACATGTTGAAGAATACAGTGACATCTATAAATCCTGACCAGAAAACAGGATCATCGTATTATCTAAGTAAAGTAAGGATTCTTTTTGGCCCAAGAAACCTCAGAAAGTTGAAACTATAACTATGGAAAATGACTAACCCTAAAATTTCCAAGGCTCCCGAGGACCTTGAGGATGTGCCAAAGCATGGAATACAACAAGAGTCATGTATGTTCCTGTCATCCCTTTAAAAATATCCTCAAAAGACTCCAGTTAATAGCAGTGGTCTTTCCAAAACGTGATTGAGAAAAGGTTGCTCTCAGGAGGAAGAGGAGCTAACACTATCAGTAGTATTGGTAGTTCAGAAATAGAAAAACTTGATATTATCCAGGATATGATGCCTAATAACAGCTTTTGTTCTTTAAATAATAAAGGTGCTAGAGAGACTGAGTGTCAGGGAAGGGGAAAAAATTACTCCCTTTACTTTAAACTAACTTTGAGGACTGTTCCTCACCTCCCTAATGCAGTGGAGCAGGGCACTAAATGGCATTCATTATTTTCCAGCAAAGCTGAAAATGAGAAAAGTGTAACAGTCAGATTGCTAAATTAATTCTTAATTCCCTGTTCTAGTGCTCTCTCTCATTTTGCCCTGGATTAAAACAAACAAACTAAAAGAACCTACCAAAAATAGAAGAAAAATTGCACTGCAGCAGCTATTCATAGTAAGGAAGAAAAGGAATTTTAAAAAAGTTGGGAAAAACAAGGGTTGGTCTCCTCCACACTTTTTATGCAAATTATATAATTATATTTTCAACTTTTATCACATATTTCAATGTACAAATCTGAATTCAGAAATGGATTTTACAAAGATTGACAGCTTTAATAACTATTCAGAATGACAAACAGCACTGAGCTTGGAACAGAGGGGAGTCTATGCAGGGCTGCTATTAAGCTTGAGCAATTAATTGACCTTCTGTTCTATAAAAAATATAAAAAATTCAGAGGAATAAAGTTCGCATTATCTTGTTGGATGTTTTTGTCTTTTGCAACAGCAATCTTTAAAATTTATTAAAAAGCCTCTTCACTAAATGATCTGATTTACAGGCAGTAAAAAGCCAGAAAAGCAAGTGCTGTGTCTTGGCTAGCATGAAAATTCCACAGGAAAACTAATTTTTCAGTTTTTTGAGTTGCACCAATTATTAATAAAACACTTTAGAAAATAAACAATTTGCATTAAGAAAACATTAAGAAAGTGTTTTTTAGCACAGTAATGGTCATCTTTAGAGTTCATCAGGTGTGTGAGATGGCAACCATTCCCCAAGCAGCCAATTTCAAATTCTGCTGAGGACAGGAGAAGGAAACAGTTTGACCTTGGAAAAATCTCTAAATAAAATATAGACTTACAAACATGCACATTTTCATCTGCAATGAAAATCCTCTGGCCATACATAGAAATAACAATGATGGCAATTCATAAAATACTTTTCCTTCTGAAAAAAAAATACTTCACCCAGGAGAGGAAATAGGGGTGAGATTCATCTGAGTAAATGCAAACACCTACAATGCCCTAAGGCTGTAACTGTATAGGGGGTGTGACTCATCTTAAACTAAACTAGTGGAAGGAAACCAAATAAATGATACTTTTAAACTGCCCACTCATCTTCTGAGCAGAAAAGGAGCAACTGTGACTTGCTAGCTGCAGAAGTATCATGTTTGGCAAGATGAATCATAGCATGGGTATCTACATTTTCCTAACAGCACCACTGAGGACAGACGATTTTGTCCCTTAATCCCCTGTCCCTTCTCCCCTTGCAAATGTTATATTTCCTACATATTTTCCCAGTTATATTTCAAGAGAAATGCAATAACTGTTACAAGTCTGAAATACCTACATCAAAATTGTTTATAATGGATTATGTATGTATGGATAGATGGATCTCTGGATCCTCTGCTGTGAAGTCAAGGATGCAATAGTATTCCACCTGATTATACATATATCATAAAATGGTCTAAAATACTGTTAAAAGCAGCCTGCAATATTTTGAGTAACATAAACTACAGCTGCTGATTTAAATCCATCCAAACAGCTACTGATGGTTTATGAGCTGTGTATTGATAGGCTTTTTATTAAAAGAGTGACCTCAGTTCCCAGAGAGCCCCTTTGTGTCTCCTGCACTAGGAATTACAGGCTTCTCCATTGGAAATGTCATTTCCACTTGTTCACTACATTGCCTAACTAGAACAAGTCCACAAGAAGTATTGTGGGATCAGTGCTAAGCCAAGGAAGAACTAAATCAACTCCCAACTCTGCTGTTGCTCTGGGAGCTTATCTGAAATGCAAGGAAGAGTTAAAAGTCAGATTAATATCATACAAATGAAAAGAGAGTGATTACAGTAAATGTGACATTTGAGAAATTGTATGCTAAACAAATAGAGAAGCAAACAGAATGCAGCCCAAGCTGTTTTACTGACCCTCACATGCACATGTATTTAACTCCAACAAAACATTTTAATCATAATTCTGCAGCAAGGCTGTCAGCTAATTCTCAGCCAGACTCCCTGCTCTCCTTTTTCCTAACCTTCTCTGGTTGCACAAGCACTTCTGCAGCTGGCCAGCTGTTCACTGCTTCATGTTGTCATAAGGAAAGAATTACAATAAAATGCACAGACCAACAAAAACCGTGTCAGTGTTGCTGAACATGTTGGAAAAGGGCAAGTTCCCCTGCTTCTGATGTAGCAGAATTTTACAGAGAGTTAACCAACTACCCAGGAGGGCAATAGTAATTACTTGGGAAAATTATAATAGTATGGGTAGAAACAGGACAGTGAATTGTCAAGCTGCTGGCTGATGTTTCTCATGGTGACTTGAAGTCCCATCTCTCATTAAGCTGTGCATTGACTCCAAAGAACACCACAGCACTACACAGGTCGATGTACTCTTCTGTCAAAACATGTATCAAGAACCTCTGGAAGGCCCTTCTGCAGCTGTCAGGACGCAGCCACAGCTGCACAAGCCTTTCCTTTTCCTTGCTCCCCTCTCTAGACACAGTTATGAAGGCAGCTTAGAAGAAGAGCAGAGAGTGAGACAAAGTAAATGCTACCCAATGCAACAGACACCTCATCAGTCACAGTGACTTGCTAAACTATTGAACATAAAAGGTGACAATTAAATATCAGCATAATCATTTAGCTGCTGATCATTTAGCAGAAATATCAAGTCTGTCCTACAACCCAAACTGCCTCCCACACAGTGCCAGACAGGAAACTGAATCTTGCAACAACACCAGGGAAGAATGTCTTTTTCTAGTCCGTACTCTCATCTTCCCGCTTGCAAAAAAGATTAAATTAAAAACTTCCTTTTTTTTTTTTTTCCTACAACTTGCTAATATGACAAAAATAATTCAGATTTGAATAGAATATGGATTTAAACTAATACAGTTATTCTTATGTAATTCCCCATATTAGCTGAGAACACTTTAGAGCACTTTCTCAAGTTCAAGTCTACCTGGGCTGGGACATAGGATTAGATTTAAGAGCTGCAGTTCTAAGGCATAATAGCATCTAAAGCAGCATTACATGAGCAGTTTGGTTGTAGTGATATAACCAGGGAACACAGATGTTGAACAGATATGAAGTAAGAAGCCATAAAAAAGTTCTTAGAGTAGAAATATGACTGGTATTTATATAAAAAGATTAAGTGCAGTAGTTGAGATTCAGAATTAAAAGTCATTTAGGTCTAGTGCTTAGGGACATGGTTTAGTGGTGGACTTGTCAGTGTGAGGGTAATGGTTGGACTCCATGATCTAAAAGGCCTTTTCCAACCTAAATGATTCAATGATTCTGTGGAAGTGGTTAATGACACAAGTAAGAGAGAAGATGTATCTCCTCCCTACAAATTGAAGACACAAAAGAACAGGATGCTCCTTCAAAGCATGTCATGTCAGGCTTTCTCCCCAGGAGTGGGCTGAATACAAGCAGCACTCAGGGGCCTTCCAGGACCACTCACCTGGCAGACCAAAGGCAGGAGCTCCCCAGTGCCTCCTGTCTCCCACCTTCAGCTAACCTCATCTCCAGTACAGTTCCTTGCCATCCCTGCAGTGATCTTTATCTTTCCTCCAAGCCTTTTGCCAAAACTGCACTCCTTACTCTATGCATATTGGCAGCTTATCACTGCTTCTTTTGCTGACTGCATTTCTTCCTTGAGAGCAGCTGGGACCTGTGACAGGAGCTGCACTAGGACCACTTCTTTTGGGGGCAAAAATGACAGGGATGGGAGGGATAAAGCTTGCAAGGAAAAGGTTACTACAGCCTTTTAGGATGAAGACTAAATCACAAGATTTTTTTTTTTTTTTTAATTTTTTTAAATACCGTTTAACAGTTAACAAACATTTCAGGTTCTTTGATACTAACACTAAATTTAATGCCTGCAAAATTGATAATGGTCAGGCACAAGCGATGCCCAATACAGAAGCTTAGGGCTGTCCTCTAAATAAACATGTTGATTATTAATGCTACTTTTTCTATTTTGCTCTGTAAGAATACACATATCTTTGATGCTTTGGCAAGACTTCTGCAAGTACCAGATACCTTATTAAATAACAAATGACAGAGCAGTCTTAAGAAGTATTTGACAGAAGTAAAAACAGAGCTGTATTATTTGTATAAGCAGCTGCAAATGGAGATCCACCTGTGATGTGAGACAGCTGAGAGAGTAAACAACTGTGAAAAGTCAGGTTCTTAACCTTGCAACCTTCATAGCTCTGTTAAAGCCCCTTATGTTTCTTTTTAAATGACATGTTTCCTACATATTTTTTGACTTTCAAATGAAACTATACCCACCCCACCATGTTCAGAGTTGTCATTGAAAGATTGTGTTACAGCTGTTGCATCTCACTGAATTCAAAACAGTCTAGGTAGAAGCAGCGAGAAAGAATTTCTTTTTCTAATGCTCTGATACAACCCACTGATTGTGCCATCTGTCCAACACATGATGAAGAATCTCTAAACAGAGAATAGCTGTAGGGGACATAATACAGTATTTGCAGATCTGTGCTTGGTAAGAGATAAGAGCTTGTATTAAAAAAGCAAATTCGGCTTTTCTGAGCACAATATATTAGATTTGCAGCATGTTTCTGTCATGAAGTGAGGAAAAAATAAGCCAGCAGATCTGTCCAGATGGAGGGGGGAAGTACCGCCAAAGGCAGGACAAGAAAAAGGTTCTTGATCCTGTGTGAAGACCATGTCAATGCAATCTGCCTATGATGACTTCAAAAGGAGATGACAGGAGTTATATAGATGCCCTTCTGCAATGCAGGAAGTCACATAAAGAATAAAAAATACAAAGCTCAAGTTACCATGGCATGAGTGTGCAAAAAAACGTGACAGTGCTAAGTGCTTCAGTTAAGTATTTAATAGGATTGTAACAGCCACATCCATAAATCTGCCCATACCAAATATCAGTTATGTGGCATCTATCTCACTGCAATAATTTCTCTAAATTGGCTCCTCAGTGGCACCTCTCCAATTATTCTTAGTAAGGATAGTATGTCTTTATCCTTTTGACTGGCATAGGACAACATATCTTCGTCTGATATATTTATAGGTCAATTCAGCTCAGAAAAACCTTTGTGTGTCGCAGGAATTTCAAAGACTCAGGGAATAGCAGCGGAGACCAGAGAGAGGTAAATCTTCTGCCCATTCAGCAGCTCTGCTTGGATGCCTCTTTCAAATGTCTCAGGCTGTGCTCAGGGTGAGTGCTGCCACAGAGAAGGGGCTGGGGCAGTGCCAAGCACTGTGACTCCCTGGAAATGCAGGGCTGGGTTAGGAGTGCCCAGCCCCTGTAGGTGCAGAGCTGGCTGAGGGCTAGAGGAGTAGCTATTAGGCTTTGGAGACTGATGGTCTGTTCAGTTCTACTGTCTGCAGACCCCATGGGCTTAATATCCTCCATTTTAAAAATGCATACCCAAAGTCCCAATCCCTTGAGCTTGCACGAGCCTTTCGGGAGCACTACTCTTAAATCGGATGAGAACTGAGGCATTTTAAAGTCATTATATAAATACTTGTGTAAACACAGTGAACAGAAGCACCCTTTCCTGTATGCCCACAGCCCGAACTACAACTTAAAATATTCAGTGGCAATTTCTTTTTCCCCCACAGAATTTAAATAATACATTGGAATTGGAAGCACAGCCCATGCAAACACTGCAGTTTAAATAAAGAGCAAGTTAGCTGTTGTTTGATTACGAGGTCTTAAAGAGTTTCACTTCAAAAGGCAAAGAAGCTTGCTCAAAGAAGCAAGAAACAGAAAAAAATACCTAAGACCAGCTTTGTGAAACCAATGGAGTCATTATACTTCAGAAACTGATCCATAGCTACTGTGTTTTCTCTAACAATATTTCAACTTGCTTAAAAATCAGCAATTGCCATTCTACCTAGTAAGAAAACCTGCAATATCAAAATGTTGTAAGTACAAAACCCCAACAAGTTTAGAGTGATCCAGTTCTGCGTGGGAGGGATTTACAGGCTATTAACATAATAACCACCCTGTTACAAGCTATTAACCTAACCATCCCATCACCTTACCAAATTCGGTTTTAATTACCAATGCAATAGCTGTCATTGCTTTCAGACTTAATTATGCTGGGCACTGTGCAAATAAAACCTACACAATTGTCCCAGCCCTGAAAAAAAACTACCAATCCGAGGAACAGAGACAATGAGATGTTGGGAAAAGAAACAAACCAGCAGAGAGTGCAGCCTTCTGCCACAGGAACACAGCACATCCAGTGACCCAGGTGGGAGTAACAGCAGCACCATTAGCTTTTGTAAAGAAACATTTTCCAATAGATCTCACAGCACTTAAAGGATGGTCAGTGGCATCACTTCTGTTTCTGAACTGGAGAAAATGAAGCACAGAGAAGTATGCTTGGAATTGCCCTGGGTAACCCAGCAAAACCTGAGAAAATGCCTGTCTAGTGATTCCTAGGTCAGTTCCCCATCTGTTAGACTAAGATATTTCTAATCTAAAACATAATTGAAAACTTTATTGGAGTATAATAGAAAGGTCTTTTTCTTACGAGGTCAAGTCCAGAGAGAATATTGGAATAACTATCCAGAATACAGGCAGTGGACATTCAGACAACAGATACTCATGTTGACATTAGATCATAAAAATTGCAGAATTTTATGATTGTTTATGTTGCTAAACGTTTTGTACATAATGAAGTCTGTCTATCCCACTTTATAACTCTGTGAGATGTATGGGAAAAACCCAGTGTTGAAGGCAGTACTACTTCAAACTGAAGGATCCTCCATAACTCATAATTATCAGAGCTTTCTCTCAAGTGACAAAACCACCCAGAAATTTCCAAGCTTTCAGTTGGCTAATTCTGGCAATAATTCCTTCCTTCTGCCTCAGACTGTAGGCTTGTGACACAAATTAATTGTCAGTATCATTCACTAAAGAAGCTAGTTACCTTTGAATATGTATACATGAAACTGCGTGTGCAGTGGCAAATCATAACAAAACCAGATTAAAAGGTAAAGATGTCAGTTTAAAGCCAAAGCAGAACAAAAATATCAGGCTGACTTTATTTCTGAAAAAATAACCTTCAACACAACCTAATCCAGATACTGCCTTTTTTTATGTAGCTATAACAAGGAAAAAAGTATGTAGATTTAGATAACTTAAAAAGGATTTCCTGGGTTTAAAAATATTTTGTCACAAATGTGAACCCAAGATAAAACTGACATCTATGCAACATAAATGAAAATGTACTTGGCTACTACTCAGCCATCCTGTCTGACATCTCTGCCCCTCTCCCTCACATACAGTGATAAGTGTTTTAGATTCTCCAGTTAACTGAGGATGTGGTCTGATTTCAGAACTGATTAACAGTTCATCGTTAAAACAGCTAATGAACCAGCTGTGATACCAACTTTTATGGGTACCTCTCTTGCTCCCCAATCTCCATTCCTGCTGAATACTGAGGCTGTGAAATGGTTTGCTCATTTTTCCTGCAATACCTCCCCTTGAAAAACAACATTCTATTATGAGGAAATACAAACTACTGAGACCTATCACAAGACCTTTAACAATCTTCCCACTACTTAGGCTGCCCTGAATACCACTCTACTGCATAGTGTGAATTTATGTTAATGCTGTCACTGAGCTTGGCTGTGAGTTTCTTAAGCACTTCTGATTTATGCCTCCTGCTTCTGAAGGAAAGTAAAACAAACAAGTTTAAGGAAAGACCTGGTATTTACTTACCATTAAAACTTATTTTAAATACATGTTTTGGGTTTTAGGCAAACAACAACCTTAAATGTTGATTCTAGGAGTCAGAAAATCTTATGAAAACAAGAAGAAACTAATTTTATATGAATGTAAAATTAAGATGGTATGCTAACTCACATTCTGGATCTCTGAATTATTAGTTTGTTGTTTTTTTTTCAAAACTATGCATGAAACAGCACCAGTGATACAATGTACTTGGAAGTTTATTCTCATCCTAGAATTTCTGTGTGCTTTTCTAAATGCTAATTAATTAAACTTCAAAAGGCTCCTGTGAGATACAGAAGGTATTATTGTACCTATTAAGCACATATAAACCAGAGTTACGATGTTTAATTATATTCAGAGTTGTTTCTTTTTAAATTGATTTTCCTCTATAAAAGAAGATGCTGATAGTCTTTTACTTTTAGGACAGGTTTTTATGAGTTCAATTTTTAATAGGCAACATTTCACTGCACCTATGTTTGCACATGCGTGTATTCTTTTAGAGTTTAAAATTACACAGCAAACCAAGAGCTGGTAACATTCCATACAGTTAGTTTGAGAGAGAAGCCTTAAACCACAACTAGGAGTAGTTATGGGATTAGGCACAGTGATCTCACCAGAAGCCTCTTTCCCTCGCTTGTAATTTTGTTAACTTCCCAAACAAATTCAAAGGTAACAACAACACCTCCCCTCCACATAATCTAGGCAGTTCTGACATAGCTAGAGTATTTCCCCAGGGAAATACTGTTCTAACCTCTAAAGATCGACTGCAATCATGGAAACACAAACCTTCTAAAAAGTGTTTGCATGTATTCCATTTTTACGGTTCCGTTACTCAAATAAATCATCCACTGTTTCTTCCAGCATTCTCCCATCAGGAACATTCACGATGGTTTTGGTCTGTTGTGGATGTTGCACATTGCTTGTTACTATGTTACATGCAGCCAAGGCACAAGGCAATGAGGCAGGATTACCTGCTGCTGCCCAGGCGCTCACTTGGAAGGAGCACACAACCAGTTCTGAACAAAATCCGAACCTCTGAACAACGCCACCTCATCCCAGTGTGCTCCAAAGTGAAATTATGCACTGCAGAAAGTGGTACCTTATCATCAGTTTTCAATTTAGCACAGTTCAGTTTTGTTGAGTATTCCCTGCTGGCTCCCAAGTCTGCATTCCATTTAAATTCCAGAAGGACAGAATATATTTAGTCATTATCTAATTGCAATAACCAATTGCCAAGTCTTTCAGGAGCAGATGGAATAATAAATATGTATGTGTTCCAAAACTAAAACATGCAAGGCAATACAATTCTACTAATAATTAAGTTTGCTTTGATACAATATGTCATCCAATAGTATCAGACAACCTGCATCAGGAGGACTTGATTTCTTGAATTTGGTTGTTCAAGAAGCAAATTCTCTGTACAGCAGAATCTGTTTTGCTTTGCCTCTGAGTCTCTGGAGTGTCCATGTAATTATCACTGTGATTGTCACTCCCAGCCAGATTAGTGACAGTGGAGACTAAAATGTCATCTACAGGCTATGGCAAAAGCTACATGTTTGAATCAGCCTCTACTAGCTCTAGTGAACCTCGATACAACAAAGCAGAAGGTCTAAAATACTAAATACCATAATTCAGTGCATTTTTCTTTCCAAGACAAAACACTGCATTTTCAAGAAATGGGATGGTTTTTCATTTTCTGAAGCAATACAATCAGCAGCTTGGAAATTTCCTGCTAGTACAGTATGTTAGCTGAACCACTGATTAGGAGGCAGGAACTTCCACATCATCTCTTCCCATCAATTTCTTTTCAATTCATCACATGGGAAAAATCACTTTTTTCAGGTCACTCATTACATACCAATTTTACAACAGGGGCAACTTGATTCCTGAAATCCAAGACCTTTCACTATCCCGTTGAGCAGTGCACTGCTTTTATTTCCCACAAAGGATCTCCCAACTTTCTGTAAGGGGTTCATGAGACTGAACCATTCATGTTTGTTTTGTAACTTTCAAGTCACGGGCCATTTCTCTTCCAAGATAAGATTGTACCTAAATGGTGGCTAGACAGAGTAATTTAGGCTACAGAAGCATAAAGAACAGGCAAATACGTGATGAGAATGGTGTTATTCATACAACTTGAAATAACACTACAAAAAGGCAATTACATCAGAAGCACCACTTTTGGACTAGAGACTGGATGTGTTCAAGGTCAATCACCACTCTACATCTCACCTGGGATTTGTGGTAGAATCACCATCCCTGTAAGTCTTAAAAAAATTAGCAGATGTGGCCCTTTGTGATACAGTTGAGTGGGCATGGTGGCATTCAGTCAAAGGCTGGACTTGATGATCCTGGACCTCTTTTCCAGCCTTAATGATTCTATGATTTTGTGACTACGTATTTACCCTCAGGGGCTTAGTTTTGGCAAATAAGCTTTCTGCCAGAATTAGGTGTTGCAAACAGAAAAAAAAAAAAAAAAGTATAACCTACTTCAAAACAAAATTTTACATTAATTACTTTAAAGTATATTACTCAGATTATTATATAATTAAATCACCTTTATAATCTGAATCCACTACTCTGTAATTTCCATCTTCCATATATATGCATATGTTTCCATCCACAAGAGACCACCTGTGTTTCTTTTCCTTTTTCTTTTTGTCTTTTCTTGTAGACAATAGACTGCACACATTCCTGACTGAAGGGGGGGAAAAAAAAGGCAAAACTAATATCCATAATAGTTCTCTTCTGCATATGGGAAAAATTCGCAACCCTTTCCTGGATATTACTTCAATTAATTTCTACATTAGCTCACTAATGCTTTAGTCAAAGCATCTGAATGAAAAATCAGACTGAAGAGAGAAGGTTCTCTTTTGCATGGTGATGGTTTAATTTATCAATGTGAAGGATATCATTCACCTGACATTCCTTGGAGACAATGTGCTAAGAAAACAGGCTCTTCTGGAAAGATGTAAAAAATGACACACTTTGCTTCATATAGCATAATTCAATTACCTTTCTAAATCTGAAGCTGAAATATTCTACAGATTTAGATGTAAACTCATAACAAGGAAGTTCAAGACAAACAGGATCTTGGAATTTTAGTTATAACACAACAGGTTAACAATCACAATGACCAATTAAGCTGCAAATTAGGACATCAGATGACACCCCCCAAAAAGTGGCATTTCCTTCAGAATAAAATGCAACCTGTCAATACTGGATATTGTTAGTAAAATGTACAAATATGTTTCAGTCACCTTCCTTTCCCATTACCCTGTACATAAATGTTATGTAGTAACATAAAAGCCACAAAGTTGTAATGGCAGCGGTAAGAATTCTGGAGCCTTATGCTCCTGCCAGCTGCTACCGTATCTGAAGCTAAAGAAAGAGACATTACAGTCTTTGGAAAGTACCATCAAGTGGCTATTATACTGTAGTTTTACCTTTCAAGTCAGTGATGCAACTTGCCAAGAAGGTATTGATGGAACATCCAAACTGCAGTTTCAGTCCTAAAACTGATTCACATAAAAACTACTACTCTAAAAGCAACATGGGCTAGTGAAAAGCCTAGTTCACGGCTATATTCTGCCCAAAAGCATTCCCTTTGAGCCAGCAGAGATTATATACATCAGAGAAGATACAAACGGGATGAATTTGAAGAGAATTACAACTCATTTAATTCTTTCTCAAAGAGGGCTTAAGGAAAGCAGTGAGGAGTTTCCACCTGTTGAGTGAGATGCTATGAATGCACTTACGGTCAGCAACCACGGCTTAACAAGAGCATTTAATGAGAAAGCAGTAGATAATTGCTTTCAGTTACATAAACTACTACTCTTACAGCTTGAGACCTTAAGCACTCTCATAGCTTTGTACTCTGTGACGTGTATTTACTTACAAGCCTCTGGCAGGGAATCAACAACTGCACCAGTTTAAAAAAAGCCCAACCAAACAAAACAACCAACCAAAGGAACCCAAACACTTCTCCTTGTTAAAAAGTCTGAAAATTCAGGAGAGTGGATGAAGGGAAGTCATCTTGTTCTCTGCTTGAGATTCCATACTTCAAGCCCATATAAACCCACATCCACTGGTGCCTGTAGATCTGTAATACCGCCTTTAGCAGCCCAAATGAGAAAGCAGGTTTTCAAGTAAAGGAGAAAAGTCCTACCCTGAAACCTTTGTAGCCGAAGCTCATTAAAATGCCAAGGCAGACTCTCAAACGCCAACCGAGTTTGACAATTTAGCAAGCAATCAAAGGCTGTATTTTACAGCTGCACTAGCAGAAATAGCCTAGAGATGGTAAAAAACATGTTCCAGGTTAAATGTTTTTGGCACAGATAAACACATATTATAACCACAGTACAGGTGGTACATTGTACAAGGGAATGTACATTGTACAAGGGAATGCTCTCTGAAGAAGGCCATATAATTCTAGTCCCTTGTCTAAGAAAGGGTAATTTCAGTTTAAAAGCTAAGTCCCTAATCTGGGTAGAGGACAAAACAGCTCAGAGAGAAGCCCACACTGAAGAAGAGTTTTGTGCTTTCAGGAGGACTCTGCAGGACAAAAGAGCACAAAAGCAGCCACTCCTGTCATTCCAAGGATTTATCTTGGTAGGGGGCACCTGACACAGGACCCTCAGGCAATGGTCTGTAAGAGGTGTTCAGGAAAGAACTTAAAAGACCAGGAAATATGGAGCAGTACTTTCCTCAGCACACCCCTCCTCAAAAACCTGTAGCTTAGGGACTTCTTGAAGGGGAGACTGTACCACTGTGTTTGCTGTGGTGCACAGTATTCTGCGGCAGCACTTTCACAGCCCAGCTGAGCCTTGTGCAGTGGAGTGTGGCTGGGCACCACACAGCATGCCTCCTTGAAGGAGCAAAGACTTGAATCAAATGAGTCATGGACCTAAATTTCCCTCTAGGAATCACCAACCCAAGGTAATTGCTGTTCCTGGGCAATGAGTTATCTCAAAGGCTACCTGAGAATATGCAGGTGCTCTCACCCTGACAGCTAATGGTTGAAGTACTGTTGGAGAACAAACACTAAGCTTGGCTTTTCAGAAAACAAATTTCAGCTCCAGTTTTATACCTAGACACTCTCTTTATGTTCAGGGATGGAAATGTACAAAATGACCAACAGCTGATCACATAGTCTAAGAGAAAGGCAGAGTTCCTAAATATAATTTTCTTAGATACACTTTGAAAATATTTACCATGTGCAACAATATTACACACATATATATATATATATAAACCCCCTATATATAAAAGAATTCATTCCTTTATTTCTATCATGATAAGAAAATAATCCCAAAGCCCAGGATACTCAGATTCCTACCTTCTGATTAGCTTCACTTACACTTTTGGATGAGAAAAATGCACCTCAGTTTCCTCAATCAAGAGATTGGGAATGAAGCAGTTTCTCACAAAGAAATTCTTTCCACACAAGGCAGTGCACTCACTATTGGTAAAGTGCCTGTAGAGGTGGCTGATGACAGGTGCTATGTAAGCACGATGAATTACTTCCTTCTGTTTCTCCACTCCCTGCTCTGCAAAGGAGGAAACTTGTCATTCCTCCTTTTATGAGCAAATGCAGTTGGGAGCTAAATACTCTGGTGACTCCAACTGACTGATTTGGTAGTGTTCATGCAGGTAAGCAGCAAAAGGCACTAAATCAGGGCATAAACAAATCTTAGGCTAAATGTGCAGACGAAAACCTAATACATACTAAAAACTGTATGTTCCTGAAATTAGTATTCAGCTGGGAAAGATCCAAATTTTATTTTCCTGTTTAATTTTCAAATAATTTCAGTACTAAAGTATAACTGCACACTGCACAGGGAAAAAAATACTGTAATGGTTATTTTCCCCAAATTTAGAAACCATCTGTTTTG
Organism: Pseudopodoces humilis; assembly: GCF_049639895.1. Lineage (NCBI taxonomy): Eukaryota > Metazoa > Chordata > Aves > Passeriformes > Paridae > Pseudopodoces > Pseudopodoces humilis. The sequence goes on from NC_142200.1 coordinate 100,897,703, forward strand.
AAGTTCTGTTTGGCTAAGCAAATTACAGGACCCACAGACCAGCTAAGCAGTTAAACACATACAGAATACCTTTTCTTCAGTGCAGGAGAAAAATTCCTTTAGCTGAGCTGTTTTGCATGGCACTTCCAATTTATCCCTTCTCAATTCTCTCTGACATCTGTGTCCTGGCGCTAGGGTAACAATCACATCAGGGTGCTCCACAAAGGTTAACACAGACAACAGCCTGGCAGCATTTGATGTGTAAGGAAACAGGACTACCATTTCTCTTGCATCGAAAAGGTCAACAAAACACAACCTAATTCCCTTCTTTTGTACAAGCCCAAGGGCAGGCACATGACAGAAAAGATGGTAAGTTCATTGTTAGTTCTACAACACCACAGGAAAAGTAACAGACAGATTTCAGCACTGCCAGTGAAATGAACACGGAACAGGGAGTAGAGGATTCTAATGATCTGGGCCTTTCTTTGGTAATATCCTGCTTATTTTTTTTCTCAGTGAATAGAATAATTTATGTAGAATGAAGATTTAGCCTATAATTTAATTACCACAGGTTACTTTTTGTATTGTATGATACACAAAGAGCTGATATTAAATTCAAGCTGCTGCAATAAAATTCCCTTTCAATTAATGTAACAAATGTTGTTACTGTGATTAATAATTAGCAAATGGCAGGTGACAAACCAAATAGAATTATAGCACCATTAAGACTGCACAAACCTCTTATTCCACCATGTTTTTCTGGAGACATGCATATGTGTCTCCTTGTTCCCATAAACTTCCAGTGATTCAAACATACTTGCTCTGCCCCAAATGGCTCCTACAACGTGGGTGTAACACAGTCACTTTGTGGCTGTCAAATAACACATCACAAATGTCTCATAGATCCACAGGAGACAGGACACTGCAAAGTTGTGAAAGAAGGCACAAGCCATGAGGAACAATAGAAAAATGAAGAGAAATGGCACCTCCGCTCCTTTTGAGTGGTGGATCAGGGGGCCTACCCCACCAAAAGCCATCATTCAACAGTGCTCAGCCTCCCCATCTCTACTTTTAGGCTCTCTCCTGCAAACTCACCTTCCCTGGACTTGTATCCAGGCTCTAGAGGTCAGCTGGAAGATGTTTGGTGCCCAACATGATGATACCAATGGCAGAGTTCACCAGTTCCTCAGGTAACAACTCTATATTGGCCCTACAATATTGGCCCTCTATACTCTTAAAAGCCCTACAGTTTGAATCCGTATTTCATACATCATCAATTTTCCTCCAGACTCCATCCTCACTGCGTAAAAAGTGTTTACAACAGTATATAATGATAAACATATAAAGCCATCATCAATCATTTATCAGTTACAATTACTATTTGCATCCGTTTATCTAATCACAGACTGCAGTAACTGCTGCACTTAAGCAGTTCAAAACCACTTTAAAGATGGAAATGTGGAGGATAACTACTACACAATTAACTTCACATTTTGTAGCACTCTGCTAACTCATATTTCTGTCGCTTTTCAGCTAACTCATATTTCTGTCGCTTTTCAGTTTTAATGTATATTAAAAAGGGGAAATTATTATTTACACACACCCCCACTCACCTACACAGTCACATGTGCTGACTGTGACAGTGCAGGTGACAAATGGCAGACTAGTCTCATAAACTCTATTTAACGTGCAACGTCAGCTGTCTCAGACACTCAGACTCCCAGTACATCTCTGCTGCTACTTTAAATTCACTGAATTTCACATGTAACTATACAAGAAAATAAAGACCCTTTTCTTTTTTCCTCTGCCTCTTCAGCTGTGCAAGATCATCTCCCACAGTTTCGTCTCTGCCCTGGATGTCAGAATTCATTCTCAGCCCTCCCTTCCTATTTCTGTTTTTCAAACCCACTAATCTGAAGATGGCAAACATTGGGTCCTGAGCTAGTAACAGGTTGAAGATCAGATAACTTGTTGTGTTCAAAAGCCAGGAGAGGACAGACAACAGTTTGCTCTGCAGTGACCACAATAACTTAATTTTCTATGTTACATAAATAATGGATTCCTGAGAGTGGAAAGTGTAATACTTTGGTGTTCTTTCACCTCTTCTGTCTTTAAAAAGAAATCCTGCTTTCTGCATCAAGATTAACATTTATCTGAAGATCATTCTAAAGATTTCGGGGATTTAATCCAACTCTCCTTGCACTGTCATTTCAACAAGTGAACCATGCAAACACACAACCACTGCTTAATAGTTTTCTCTATGGCATGTGCTTAGGTAACAATATGGGAAGACCCACTGCCCTTCATCCCCACATTTAAACTGACCCTAAACAGAGAGGACAATTGACAAGGTGCCTTAATATACTTCACATTCACATAACATGATCACAGATGGGCTTTTTCCTCTCTGGTCCCTTTCCTCCTTTTTCCACCTCTGCCTGCCTGCCAGACTGCTTTGGTTGGTCATGTGATTGCTAGGGAGGTTGGCTGCAAATGCAGCATTTCTAGAAACAGTTGCATTTTAAAAAAGACAAAAAAATCCCCTAACAATATAGGCTTCTAAGAGAAAGTTAAGAGTTGCTATTGTTGCTGAAGCCTGGCCCATGGACATTGCCGATTACGGTCAAAACAGATGAGAGCACAAACCACTCTCATCCTCATCCTCCAATGCTGCCAGCATCTGACAAAATCTTCTCAAACACTCTCTAGCCATTAGTGCCAACAGGACTGTGACAAAAAAATGAAAATAAAACCAACAAAACACCCCCCCCCCCCATATTATGTAAGAAATGCAGGTTGCATAGCCTGCTCTGTAGATGGCACTGTATGTTAAACAATGATTTTCTTTTTCCACAGTACCATTTCTGAAGATAATAATCCAGATGTAGACTCTTACACTCACAGAATATACATTTATTTAAAATCAGGAACAATTCCATAGTAATACCTCTCAACTGTAACTCCAGAAGTCATCCCCCATTTGCAATTAATTATGGTTATCCCTGTAGTAAGTGACTACAGGAAGGAGAGAGGGCACTGTTCAGTTCCTGCCCCAAAGAGTTAACAAGATAAGCAGTAGGACAAGTGAAGCAGTGTACTACTGAGAGATAATGATGTATTCCAGCCACACTGCTGGATGCCCAGCCTAGTGTGCTACCCACTGAGTCAGCAAGTGGTGCTGTGCCATGACAACAATACAAGTTTTTTGGGTTGATTTTTTTGTTTGTTTGAGGGTTTGTTGTTTTCTTAAAAAAGACCGTATTCATTATTTATAACTTTTAAAGAATTTATCGAAACTGTCATGAGAGAAGAGAGAACCCAAAATTGGCAGAGAAACTCAGGAAGCGTGGGTACAAAACCCAGACGGACAAACATCTAGGGAATCATTACTCTGGTAAGTTAGAGAATGGCATAAACTAGAAAGACTGAATCTCACACCAGTTAGTAAAATTCTTTTGGGATTATGTTAGCTGGGACACTAAAGTAATTATGGTATTAAAAAGAACACAAGCTAATTTACAAATTCACTGACAACAATGTTTTCTAGAGAGATTTGGGATGTAAAATTAATTGCCAGCAGCAGAGCTCTCAAAAATCCAAGACAAGTCTTAAATGGCCCAGAACTATGCTAACATAAACACACAGGCTAACAAAAGGCAGCAGCAAAAACAAAGTGGCACACACAAGCTCTGAATAACCAACCAACCTTCCTACTGTACGCTGCAAATGAGCAGTATAAATCTCTGCAGACGCTCACAACAGAAAGATGTCTTTCAGGGTGTTGCCAGCATTTGTTGATTTGCACTTGCCAAAGGAGGAGTTTGCAGGCTTTTGGAATGTTAAAAGGTAAACACAGCTACACTGCATATTTCAAAATAAATAAATAAAAAAAAAAAAAAAAAAAAAGAGGAACAATGTTAAATTATTCTAGTACAAAAAGATTGATGTTATAGTATTTCACACATTCTAGACCATAATATGATGTGGAAAGCATTCCCTGTTCCCTAGCAAGTGCCTTGTATTGGCTGCATACATGGTTTTAATGTAGATTGAAAATCTTGCTTCACATATGGCAGAGAGAGACACAAAAGTGTGGAAAATTTGTATCATAGCAAAAAAAAATAAAAAAAAAATCTCATATCCTCTGTGGTTGATTTATTTAATCCAGAGTGTTTTGTTCTTTTACAACTATGCAGACATGTACCATATTCCAACATTTTTGGCTATTTATGAAAAGTTGATGATTGTTTAAAGATTCTGGTAGGTATCCAGAAACCCTTTTCTCCAAAATTCTCATAAGAAAAAATCACTTGATACATGGACCTGATAGCTGTACTGGTAGGAAACCATAGCTGCTGAATCACAGGTAAAGAACCCAGATGTGAGAAATATTTCAAAGTCATTTGTCTTACCATGTCTTCATGCTTTGCCCAGGCATTCAACAGTAAAATCAAGAGGAATTCATGTAAATTACTACAGTCAAGCAGCAATGCATAAAAAATGTGCAGAACTAAAAAGGGGAGCTTTATAGAGTTGGTGAGTGAGAAGAGAGATTAGAATAAGTACAAGCCCAGGCAGCTAACCCTGGAAATTGAGATTAAAGTCAGTACCACCTTACTTTACATACAGAAAAGCCATTTCAGACATTTTTGAACTTCCACTTCAGAGTCTGACTTGAAGTACTTCTACACATTTAACTCTACCCTCTGAATAATCCCTTTATGTTCAATGGAACTAGTAACGAGTGTAAAAATGCATGAATGCCTAAATCTTCTGATGAATTCAGGGTTTAAGTAATTTTAGTAAGGAAGGGACAGAGGCACCTCCAGATTAAAATATTAATATTAAAGTCAGTGTGCAATTCTCCCATTAATTCCACAAGCTTGGTATAAGTGCTAATATTTTCATAAAACATGAATTCTTCAATATATACTGGATATACATCCTACAGAAATGTGTTTACAAGGTATGTTTACAAGGGTTTTACAATGATTACTTGGGGTTAAATTTGGAAAACATGCTTTATTTGTGCTGGTCAAAACTATTCATAAATTTTTCAGGTCAAATGAAGCACATTTTATTAAAATCTCTTAAATGATATAATTAATTGTTTCCATGCCAGACACATTTGATACAGCTTACATGTGATTTAGATCACATTTTTAAAATTAAAGCTATTCTATTATGGAACAAAAGAATGAAATAGATAGGAAGAAAGCATGGAGTAATTAGTTATTCTTCAAGTGGAAAAGAAATGGGAAATAAATGGAAAACTAACTGTGCCTCAGTTTCAGCTGACTAGACACAACAGAATATCTACTATATCACATCATTATTATTATTATTAAACAATTGGAAATGTAGCACCTGTTAAAAACAAGAATGTTAATATTTAAGCTATCATCATCCAGTTTCAAAATGCACAAAAGAAATGGCCTGATGAATGCTGATTCATTCATGCCACAGCTTTTAATCCCTTATTAAACTTTTGAAAGCATAATCCAGATTAAAGAAATCAAAGCTTTTTATATTTGTGTTATTTCTCTTTGTAATTTGCTTCCCCCCCCCCCAGTTTGTTTTTATAAGGCAAACAAACCTAATCCTCCAATTCTGCTTTAAATCAAGAAGCAAGCTCCTGATGAGTGTTCATGCAGCTGATTAGAAAATTGCCTTATAAACAGCATCATTAAGTGGCCTGCCAATCAGCAGTGATACAGTGGTATTGCTGGTGCCTGGGTAAATTATAGTTGTGCCCTACGCTTGGGAAACCTAAATGTACAATTCTGGGATTTCTTATTGTCAATTAGATTATAAATGCTGTGTTATAATGCTTAACAGCATGAGAATATATTTATCATATACTGTATCTTCAGAATACAGAAAGGAAAAAAAAATTGGAACAGAATTTCTTAAGATGGTGTTATAAAGGAATCCCCAAAGTTGAGCTGAAAGCTCATAAAAGAGGAGATTTTTCAGGTTTTCCAGGAGTGATGCCATACAAAAGCTATACAGATTGTAGGATCTATTGACATTCATTCCACCTCCATTTATTTGGATTTGCTGTTTGGTTTATGACATGTATTACTACTTAAAATATACTAAAAATATTTGGAATTCTTGAAAGATTTATTTTTTTTTCATTCATATTAAATACAAGGAAAACCTTTAAAATGTAAATAACAGGAAACTCTGCTGCCACATGCTGACCTAAACTTCCATTGATACAATGGGACGTGCTACATACGCTTTACCTGTCAATGTTATATGAACCCACATTCACCTGGAAATAATACACACAGAAGACAGCTCTTAAAAAATGCTAAGGCTGCAAAGTCATGGACTTGAGAGCAAGGGGATGCCAGAATTAATGTTTGCCTGTGCAATTTTAACACAGGTTCTTTAGCTTTTATCCTTTAATTACACAGTCCCATTAACCAAGCAGGCCAGATTCATTTTGGCAAATAGTATTCTCTTAACTGACACCCTCTGAGTCCTAATTAATCATAGCGCTTTTATGCCTTATTTAGCATATAAACTGCATTGAATGCATGCATGCTGAATTCCTCAAGAGTTTGTGTTGCTCATTATGATAGAATTGATAATACTATTGGCACTCTTCAAGACCCCAATGACACAGCCATATGAACATCTTATGTAGTACCTTAAAGATGATACTACAGCTTTCATTTTGGAATGTCCTGTGCTTTACAGAACCAAGGCAGAGCTCTCAGGAATGTTAGGGTGCTGAAAACTCAGCTTCAGTGCTAAGAGAAATGAATAGCTAACTTGCAAGTAGATAAAGTACCTGTACAGAGTAAACACTCCAGACAATCAACTGCCTGAACCACAAGAAAATCAGGAGTATTTCACCTTATTCCTCATAGGTATCCCCATTCCTGCAGTGGGAAAAGCTGAGGTTGTACATTTCTGCACTGTCAACTGTGACTGCAGATTCATTCCTAGAGAATCCACCTGGGACACTGAATGATGCTGGTGTCTCAAGTCTGTAAATACCATTGCATCCAAACACTAATTAATTTTATTTCTCTGTTTCTGGGTTTCCTTAGTTTCAGTCTTGAATTTATATCCATAGGAGTGCAAATTGTTTTCAAATCAAATGTCTAGTTCCATCTTTTGCTGTTGTTTCAATACCTAGGCAGATTCCAGGGACAGGCCTGCATTACTTGAGCTTGCCAGTTTACTGACAGTAGAAGTAGGTTATAATGCCTGGGCTGCAGTGGAAAATGAGACAGATTACAAACAGCAGAGAAATAACAAGAAAGCAGTTTCAGTCTCAACTCAGTGTTTCAAAAAGGAAGATATAAACAGTCTACTTAAAACACCTCCATTCTCATTTTCTCAGTCTCTCTGTTCATATCTTCACCTATTTTGATGTTATCTGCCTTTTCTCCAAAACATGTTTCTAATCCTGAATGCAATCTCACATTGCCATTCTGCCACTTTCTCTTTTTTCTTCCCCCTGACTTGGCTCTTGACTCCCCTGTGCAATGTGAATTTACTGCCCCAAAGAAGTCACAGCTGCTTCTACAGCAAGATACAGAATCATCTGTCTAAAATTTATATTTCCCAACTTACCTGAAAACAACAGCTTTGCGTAGTGATGTGTAATTGGTATGAATGTCTAAAATTAATAGTTCCAGAGCATGCTCACTACAGTCAGTTGTTAATGGCTTATTAATTACACATCAGGATACCATAAACAACTTACAGCCAAAATATAAGTTTTTACAACACACAACAAAAGTCAGTGATGACATCCACCAGACTTTCATCCTCTATGGAACTTGATATAACAGCAGGAAAATAAACACCTTTTCCACAAACATCTAGAGCCAAAAACTGGGAGAGAGCAGTGCTCCCTCAGACACAACATGCAAAATGTTTACAAAGGGAACAGTGAATGAAGAATTCAGACACTGTAGAGGAGATAGTCAGGACTATTTGCCATTAGGGTACAGGAATAGATCACTGCAGAGAAAATAATTTCTTTCAGTGTCATATTTTTGTGAAGAAGAGATCAATCACATACAGTAGTATGTACTAAAAATGTAAACAGAACTAAAAGGTCTATAAACAAATTGCAAAGGGGGAGTCTATACTTAGTGGCAATGCTTACCTACTTGAACAACTCCCCAAAAATGTAAATAGCACACATTAATTAACTGAGTCATCACAGAAAAACACATTTCATTTTTTAATTCCAGAATACTCTAGCCAGATGTGATGGATTTGTCCTCCTACTGGTCCTTGCCCTTTTGTGGTTCTGCAGAGACATCGGGAACTGGCAATAACTCAACACATGCCTCAGAGAGCTTTCTTGTTTTTGGAAATCTCCAGGCAGCGTGACATTTACATTTATTATGGCTGGTTCCGGGCATTTAAGAATGAAAACAATTAAAGTATATTTGCAAGGGATATGACAAATGGGCATTTGTACCCTGGCCAATTTTTTCACTGACTTCTATTGAAGTATACCATTATGTTCCGGCTTTGACTCCGCTGCTGTCCGAAAAAGATGATTTCCCAGTGTCCATGTGGACAGGTTGACTGATGAGAATGCTTTTAGGGTTAAGTGTCCTCAGTATAAACGATGAGATCTCTTTCTTGGACAAATTCAGGTCCCACACTTGCCACTGAAAATTCAGTCAGTGCTGAAATCCACAGAGTTAATTTGGACCCCCACCAATCTAAATTGTAGCTTTCTGGCTCTCTGCAGATCTCCCTCTTGCTCAGAAAGGTGTTTTCACTCTACAATGGACATCCTTCAGTAGCAACAGGTTGCTTTTGATTTTCATGTGACTTTTTGTACTTTCACCAATCTATGGGCACCAGTGATGAGGATTATCTGCAGCAATGCTGGGTTGAAGCAGAGCACCTATTTCTTCATACCTCTGGGTTGCATTTCCATTAGCAGAAGCAAGGACTGAAGTAACAGGGGATGCAAGGGAAAGAACAGCATTTTCCTCTCTTGACAACCCTCTCCTCTCTATATTAATAATAAAATCAGTTTCCATAGTTGCAATGTGCCACAACAATGTGGCTGCATATACATAAATGTTCTGGTTGGGGGAGGTGAAGTGAGATAACTGGGGATATTGAGATTGGAGACAGCCTGAGCTGCAGTGACCACGTACAAGTGGAGTTTGCAGTCCTGAGATATACAGGAGGAGGGTAAAGTTAGGTTCTGAACTTTAGGAAAGCAAAATTCCAGCTCTTCAGAGAGATAGTCAGTGGGATCTCTTGTGAAACTGCCCTCAGGGAGAGGGGAGCAGAGCAGAGCTGGCAGATCTTCAAGGAAGTCTTCCATAGAGCACAAGAGCCGGCAATCCCCAGGAGCAAGAAATCAGGCAGGGAAAATGAGAGATGGGCACGGCTGAGTAGGGAACTGCTGGTTAAATGAAAGGGAAACAAGCAAATGTACAGAAAGTGGAAACAAGGACAGGAAACCTGTGAAGAGTACAGAGATGAAATACAGCTGAGGAAGGCCAAGGTAAAATTGAGGTCGACAAGGGATGCAGGGAATAACAGAAAGGGCTTCCACGGGTATGTTAGCCAGAAAAGGGAGGTCAAAGAAGGTGCACCCACCCCCCATAAACAGTGGTGGGACACTGGTTACAATGGATGAGAAGAAGGCTGAGGTACTCAACACCTCTTTTGCCTCAGTCTTTGTGTCAGCCTCTCTTCCCACACCTCGAGTGGATGGACAGCAGGATGGGGACTGCGGGAGCAATATGCTTCCCACTCTGAGTAAAGACCTGGTTCATGACCATCTAAGGAACCTGAACGTACATAAGTCTATAGGACCTGAAGAGATACATCCCAGAGTCCTGAGAGAATTGGCTGATGTAGTTGACAAGCCACTCCATGATATTTGAAAAGTCCTGGCAGTCAGGTGAAGTCCCAAGTGTCTGAAAAAAGGGAAACATCGTACCTGCCTTTAAAAAGTGTAGAAAGTAGGACCCTGGGTACTACTTATCTGTCAGTCTCACCTCTGTGCCTTGGGAAGATCATGGAACAGATCCCCCTAGAAGCTGTGCTGAGGCACATGGAGGACAGAGAGGTGATTTGATACAGCCAGCATCGTTCCAGCAAGGGCAAGTCCTGCCTGAACAGCCCAGTGGCCTTCTATGATGGGGTGACAACATCAGTGGAGAAGGATCCTCAGGGAAGTGGTCAAAGCTGCAGATGTCATTTGTCTGGACTTCTGTAAAAAGTCAAAACTGGATAGGTAAACTATTAGGTGGATAAGGAATTGGTTGGACAGTCACATCCAGAGGGTGGTGGTCAGTGACTCAGAGTCCCAAAGGACATTGTGATCTGTGACAAGTGATGTCACTCAGGGATCCATATTGGAACATGTGCTATTTCATATCATTGTTAATGACACAGACAAAGGGATAGAGTGCACTCTCAGCAAATGTACAGATGACACCAAGCTGAGTGGTGCAGTGGACACAGCTGAATGATGGGATGCCATCCAGAGGGACCTAATTACAGCCTGCCAGTAGAAGCCTACAAGAAAGATGAACAGACACTTTTTCCAGGGTCATACAGCTCAAAAATTACTTGGACAACACTCTCAGGCACACAGTGTGATTCTTTGGGTTGTCCTGTGAAGAGCCAGGAGTTGGATTTGATGATCCTGACGGGTATATTCCAATTCAGGGCATTCTAAATGTCTTCAGTTTACTTGAGGATGGTATTACTCGGGTTTTGGAGAGTCATCTACTTTGTGTATAGCTATTCTGGAGTCTCTAAGATTTTTTTATTCTACTCCTTCCTAGCAATTATTGCCTATTACTGCTACAGGGAAGGATCATATATACATTCTCTATATCCCATTAAAGATGGCTTTCCAGCTGAGCTAAACTTACCTCTGGAAGTGGTTTGAGCTGGTTCAGAACTGAGGTACTCACACAAATCTTTTTCTAAGAGGAGTCAGCAGCAGTAGTAATGTTGCCCTGGAAATGTGATCTGGAAAAGCATACCTGTTTATCTTCTTAAAGCAGCCTTTCCAGACTTAATGCCAGGGACCCTGCCATCTCTCCAAAGAGGAGCTGGATCTTATTTTCTCTCCCACTAATTCCAAACATTTACTGAAATATGTGGAAATTAACTGAATGTGTGTCCCCATTTCAAGCCTTTTCACAAAGTCTGATTGAGTTTTCAAGCTGCTGTTCAGCAAAAAATGCAAATACAGGTTTAGAGGCCCAGCACAACTGAGCACTGTGTTCATCAGTCATTTAATGTACACCAAATGGTCTTTGTGGTTCAAAAAGATTTTATGCAATGCTAAGCAAGGCCCTCGTTGTTTTTGCTGACTTGCAGTAAGCCAGTGGGATGCCAGGCTGCCACCATCAGAACAGCTGCCTCACTGGAAAAGTATTTCAGCAGGCCATGCCTTGTAACAAATGATACGACCCTGGAAGGTCGACAGCAGCACTCCTGTGGGCAAACAGCTTGCCAAAGGTCAAAGCCACCCAACGCTTTGGGATCAGCAACATCATTTCTGTCCACTCCACCCCTACCCAGAGTCTTAGAGCTGCAATGGATAAGTGAGAAAATACATCAGTGATAATATATCTTCTGCCAGTAAAGCACAAGAGAAGGGAGGGAAAGAGAGGAAAGCAGAGGAGAATGGGAATCCAGCTGTGAAGCTATTTACTCCGCCACTGAAAACAAAGCTATTCCCAGAAGTGCCACTTAGTTTGCCTCAGTCAGAACTGGGGTAGCAAAATGTGTGATATAAACTATTTCAGTTATGAAACAGGTTAGAGAGTGCTTATACAAACAGCCTCACTAGTACAGATACCTGTCCATTTCAATTTACAACCTTTCCCAGAACAGTCTCTGACTCTCTTTTTTTAAAAAAAAAAAGTTACTAATTTTCTTTCATCTTTTAGACTCTTGAGTTCTCCTGAAATACAAACCACAACTGCTTTTGTAAACTTTTTGTTCCATTCACAATGCTACATCAATAAAACCTCGGTGAAGTAAAACAGTGCAAACATTTGAATTTTACTAACAATGTAAACAGCACCAAAAGGTTTGGGATCCTGCTCATCTACCTGTGACATTAGCAGTCAGTGGGTGCTCTGTTGCTACAGTTAGAGAAAGGTCTTGCTCCTGTTGTTATTGCTATTGCCTTTTGAAGTGAAATGACAGTGGCACTCTTTCAAATGGCAGCATTTTACAGCAATTTAACTTCCTGCCTAAAGAAGGCAAATTGGCATGAAAATTATCTGGAAAGCACAATCCCATACACACAGAGCTTATATATATATATATGGATATATATATATATATATATATATATGGAGAGAGAGAGAGATAGATATATATACACACACACATACATGCACATATATGCTGGCATTTTCAGTAGAGGCATGACATACAGCATATCTAGAAGGCCATAAGGATGAAGAATAAATTATATGGCAAGATTATTTTCTAAAGTAACATCACAGAAAAGGAAGCATTTCCTAAAAATGCCTTCCATTACCCTCCAACCTCTCTGTGATGAGCAGTGCAGCTGATTTCTACCTTCATTCTTATTTACCTTACATGAAAGCACCACTGAGGACCTAATGAAGAATGCTGGGTAATTCTGGCATTATTGGATTTTTTGTAATTTATTTATTAGACATAAGAGCTGTTATCACCAAGCAGCCAGGTGAGTCAAATCAGATAAAGCATTATCTGATTCCTGTGCTGTAAATCAGATTTTAATAGAGAAAAGATCTGTATCCCTTTGGGAATGGAATGAATATGTTTATAATGTGTTCTGAGTATGTGCTACACAATAGCAGGTATGGATAAAAATATTTTCTCTAATCAACTTTCCACTTTCTTCTCCAAGTTCTTTCACTCATAAGATGAGAACTAAAATAAATGAAAATTCTCTTTGTGACAAGTGCTAGCAAATAACAAAGATAAGCATGCATAAAAACATGCATACATGCTGCATTCCCAAACAAACATACAAAAAAAATACTGGATTCTGTAATATTAAAAGTCATCATTGTTTCTCTGATAGCAGAATAACTTACAGATTTCAGGTTTATCTAATTCAACTGTTGAAATGGGAACTTTGGTACCTTACTCTTAACCTCAATACAGCTTCTGTCCTAGGTATTTATTCTTATCTTTTTCTATTCAGAACCTATGAGGTATCATGACAGCACCTGTACACTGGACACAGATAATGTTTGACTACCTCTTGAAGGTTTTACAAATTTTAATTGGCAGAGTAATCTAGATATGCTCAGGCAGAAATTGGTGTTATACATCAAAAAGCTTGATGCAAAGCCAGCTCTGTCTTGTACAGCAGTGTTATTTGAATTTTGATTTGCTGGAAATTACTGTTTGCAAAAATGAGGGCTCCCCTACCACCTAATGCATCACTGTTTGAACTAAAATTCTGAAATTAGTTTACTACCCAGATACCTAAATATTCTGAGGGCTCAAAAATTACTTTTTAAAACCCAACTTGTAAGGTCACATCCAATTTAACTCCATAACAAACTGGAGGAATAGGCTTTTCATATCATGTTTGGCTTAAAAATTCAATTTCTTTTATGATTTACACATGAAAATTAATTTATAACCACAAAAGAAATTATTTACTGAGGTTTACAATATATTTACACTGAGGTTTACAAAGGTGTGTGCTCAGACTGCTGTTAACGAAGCAACAGGCAAAGCTCTGCCATTGCTTCCATCAGCAGCAAGGCTGACATCCGTATCACACTTCAGTATCTATTATTATGCTATTTCTTCACAGCTGATCCTTTGCTTCTCTGTCCCAATTTACAGGAGGATTAATATTTTTTGAAGTAAGTGCAGAGCTAGGGGCAGCATAAAAGTGCATTAACACAATGGAAGTTAATATCAAACTTTAACCATCAGAACGTAGGTATGATTTATTAGGGAAAATGTCGAATCAAGCCACAACCAACCACATGATGTTTTGGAGATATTGGTTTCCCTTTTGGAGAATGTATCTGTACTTTAATTTTTTAATCAGAGTCTGAACAATAATCTTAATCAAAGGTTATTCTGCATTTGGATGAGTGAAAAGGTTAGCTCAAGTCACTTGGGCAAGAGAGGAGTTTCAGGTTGTAATGACCTTGATGTCTCAGATTGAGCTTCTTCAAGGAAGATCAGACCATTTTTTGGTTTTACAGATATATCTGTGATTAACATGAAGAAATAAATGAAAGAACTACAACCTGGGAGCAACATGAATATCAAGACAGAAAACAGCCTGTAAGAGGATGTGATATATACATCACTAAGGAAAACACTGTAATGGTCTGCTCTCTTTCCTCCTGGAAAATAGCAGCAAAAAGGGTAGGGAGAAGCAGACATGATGGTGTCATGCTAAGATGAAAGAAGCAGGAAAAAGTCACATAAATACTTTTTCGTCCCCCAGAAAAAAAAAAAAAAAAGATGAAACTAAGCGTATTAAAAATCCACATAGGTCCATGTCTAGTTACAACCAACACTTAAGAAACTGGTATCTTAACCCAACCCTAGAGAGAAAAAATATTTCCTGCCATTTCATCTCCCCCCTGCATCCTCCTCCAGATGGCACAGCTGACTTGCAATCCCTCTCTCTTTAGGTTTAGCAGATCAGGCAATAATAACTTAGTAGTAATAAAGAAACAGAGCAGACAAGCCATCCTTAAATTTGATGGACCTTGTAAATCTGATGAAATTTACGGAATTAAACTGAAAAAATTCTGTTTTATCTGAAAAATGGCTTTTCAACTAATGAAAATCAGAAGAAAAGGCTGCAACTTCATTGCATCCACCACATTTTGATCCACAGAGTTGCCTTTTGCAATACAACACAGGATTCAAAGAGGCTTACTTCATCAACATGAGGCTGGTTTGAGCTTTTTGTACCTCATTCTGAAGGACAGAATGTTTTCTGAGAAATTAGTACCTCAGTCCAATGGGTCACAGGAGTTGCTGGACAGCAGGAGATGAGCAGATGAAAATTCAGTATGTTATATGTCAACTGAATTTATATGTACAAATGAAAATATCTGACTCTTTTTCAAAATAAGGGAATGTCTCTTATGCAATACATTCAGCTCTTCCAATCCAGTTTAAAAGGACAGAAATATTGCTAGCCAGACAACTCCTCATCTGGCAATTCTCCCACAATCCAAAACTAATGCCCTATTTATATCTTTTGTCATTAGAGAGCTACTAATGCCTACTACCACCTTAAACTCTCAGTGCAACCAGCAGATGTTCTGCAGGATGGCACAGTAGGTCACTCACATCAGTTCTTAGCCAGTGAAGGCACTGCATTGCAGACTGTGAGAACAGCATGCCCTTCCTGCATGGAATGGCTCTAAAGCCTGGACATGTCAATCAGACTGAGACTAGAGCCTCTCAATTACTCCTTTGCTTCCACTTAAGTTTCAATGAATCTTCATTGAAAATATCCCATTACTTTGCTGTGTAAATACATCCCAAATGACTCAGTGTGGGAGGAAGAGGCAGGAGGATGAAGGTTGTTTCAACTTTTTTTGTGTCATAAAACCTCCTTTCTCTACAGATAAATATCCCTGGTTCTTAATCAAACAAACTCTTTTTTCTACTTTCAAGTAAGAAAAAGGATCTATTCATTCAGGGTTGAGAAACAGACAATACACATGAAGCAGTTTGGGTGAAGTGAGGTAGCTTTAATAATCTGTATCACATTATTATTTGTCTGTTGTAACTTTATGGCTTATAAGCAGGAGTTTAGACACTCGTGGCTTCTTCTCCCTGGAGGGCAATGTATCAAGATGGTAATGTATCATGACCTCAACAAATGTTCTGTTTGAAGAGCACAATGACTCCCAAATGGAAAATGTGTCTTTGCCTGTGATTTCTCAGGTTTAAACGTATTTATTTTGCTTTGTTTTTGTAAAAACCCCTTCATTTCAGAAAAAAAATGGCCTGGCAGGGATTCAAGGCCATGCTTCACCTCCAAACTTGCAAGGCCCTTCATCACTGCTGTAAATGTAGGGTCAGGACCACACCAAACCCACCGTCCCAGAGGCATCTCACTTACTGAGGTTCCACCTAAGGCCTGTCGTGGTCACACTCTCGCAGGGGTTCCCGATGGGGATGAGGCCACACCAGGAGCCCTCCAGTCCTGTGTCCACGTGCAGTTTGTGCTTGCCCTGCAAGACAGAAGTGTTTCTGGAGTCAGTGCTCGCCAGGCACCCAAATGGCATTTGGTCACAGACCTTGCAAACAAAGGAGGAGGTACTTGGAGACAGGTCCAGAATGTTCGCCAAGGGCTCTGGAATATTTAGTTTCAGCAGGAAGTCAGGACATTGATGTTTACAGGGGGAGGAGAGATGTATGCTTAGGTTCCAGACCTTAGGGCTTTCAAAAGCTTGTTTCTAGGCTTTTCTAAGCAGAATCTAGCTTTGCTCATTCTTCCCTGGCATTATTTGAATAGGCCCTTCTGTCAAAGCTAGGTTCTTTATTCCCATGAAATGAAAGCATCTTGACCCATTCACCCATTTTTTTCCTCATCTAAACAGCTGTGTTTCACTTACTAAAGAGTGCTAGTCAAAGCACCACCGAAGTGCCTCAGTTATTTTGTCATCTATAAAATTTCATGTACTTCTCCAGGCAGGTACTCTTCCCAGAAGGAGGAATACATGCAGAAACTTAACTAGTTGCTAGAGAAATTAATCCAAGTATTTAGAGTAACCTGCTTACGCTAAGTAATGAAAAAACAGAAATTAAAACTTTTTTCACATTCAAGATAAATTTATGTATTAACTAAAATGTTCATGGGATGCAGGAGAAGCAACAGCTATTAATGATTATGTTTTCATGATAAATCTCTTAATTAGCACTTACAGATCTTGTGTGAACATCCTATGAACAGTTACAAGGAAGAGTAGATAGCAGAAATTGTTAACAGAATGGAAAGGTGCTGAGTGTTACAGTTCTGGCACAATCTGTGCTCTAAGAAACTAGGAAAGTGTTTATGGAAACCAGCTACAAGAAAGCAGCAAAAGAAAAGTAGTGACAAGATCAGTGAAGAAATCATCTGGTCTCTCCTACACAGATAATTTATTCCTTCAGATAAGCCTGGGCTTCATGTGGGAGAAGATTAAGATTCTTTGAAATAGAGGATTTTTTGTATTTTTTATATTCTCTTATGAATGCAGACAAGCAAAACTCTTGAGCACATCTTTTACACACAAACTCTTCATCACTGTAAATAAAATCAGATATGCCTATTTATGAATATACCTTTTATCAAAATAAAAGGGCTCTGAAGCCCTATGACTAGTCAGTGAATACTTTGTTAAGCAAGAAACCAAGGTTTTATACCAAAAGAAATGAAGAACAGTTAAACCATAAAACTCAGCTAAATGTCCCAAGCAGCAAAAACAATCTCACAAATTTTCTTAGGAGAACATATTTAAGCTTTATTCTCCTGTCCTGTCTCATCCTATGCTCATTTCACATGCTCTTGCAAATACAAAGTCACTAGTTAGAAAGTCAAAACTGTAGGTGAAATATCTTATTGCTGAGACATTGATGTCTGAGGCATTCAACAGCTTCTCCTGTTAATGCCAAATGCATTATGAAGAAACAACTTCAATACATGTCATGCTCTCAGTTAACAAATGAACCTTGGAAAAGCTGTCAATTAGGGAATATCAGATTGCATAGCTTAAGCCCATTTGATTGTTTGCAGAGCAACAAGAAAACCAATCCAATATTATCTGTCTTCTCAGGGTGTCCAGCTTCACGTGGTGATGAGCCATGTTCATGGGTAGTGGTTGTGAATGCTTGCCTGCCAAATTCAGAGGTGTAACAAATTCAGGCTTGAGAAGCTTTTAGCTATGCAATATGCCATGCCACTTCTCTCTCACAGCAAGGAGAGGGGAGGAAAGGGAGAACTACAAGAACAAGCTCTCTTGTTATGTGATTACGAATAGTGTCGATAATGAAGCTGATGATGATGAGAGATGAAGGGGTGGGACTGTCTGATCCCAATGAACGTACATATTGCTGCTCAGAGCTACTGGAAGAGAGGAGAAAACTCACCATATTAATCAATCAGCAAAGGAATACGAAAAGCAGATGAGAAAGTAGCTCGCCCCACAGAGAACCTGTTTAAATTCCACATTCTTAAAGTCTGTGTCTACCTACTATCAGGTTTGCATTTCCTATTTTATGACATTCTGGCCCAGCTTGCAGATAGGGAATTAATTCAGTAGAAATTTATGCAGAAAGCTGTCTTCCTGTGCTCATGAAATAAATCTTTAAAAGAAAAGATGCCAGTACCAGAGGCTCACCAATATCTAGGATTTTATTAGGAGTCTTTCAGTGTCTGGTACTTCCAGAAAATCCCAGTCCCAGTGATTATGTGAGGACAATGATTTTCTTCCCTAAAAAAAACATTTTATAGCACTCAGTTGTTAAGAAAAATTCCAAACAGGGAGTCCAAAGAGCTAAACCCAAGGCAGCAGGTGAACTGGAATACTGAAATGCAAATAATTTGTTTTAAAAAATCCTTTAAAATACCAGGCCAAACTTATGTTTTAGGGATTGGTTCAATAATGTATAAGAAGTCAGTTTCTAAGGCTGTTCTTTAAATAAGTCAATAAGGGATCTTAATATTATTTGGGATAGTGGAAGCAGAAAAGGGAAACGAATGTTGGGAAAAAACAAATGAACAAATTACAAATAACCCACTCATTTTTGCCAGAAGAGGTTAATCAGCTCATGCATTTGTACAGGAAAGCTCTAAATTCAAAGCACTGTGAACCTGCCATGAGGGAAATTCAGTTCCCAAGCTTATCTCCAATTTTTTGAGTCTAGATCTCTCAACCAAGCAAGATGGAACTCATTTTTGCAGGAGGAAGGGAGGATCAGAGCTCGCAATTTGCAAATACAAGTAATAATTTGTTCTATTTAAATCTGTGTGATTAAAGGAATAATTACATACTGTCACTTAAAATATCAAACTGTTTTCAGTTTCTGCAGAACTCAAATTTCCAAAACTAGGTTTAAAAAGAAAACTGAACTTTCACTAAATAAATCCCTCCTTGTATTTTTTTTCTTCCTCTGTAGGAGGTAACTGAAATATTTTCACATTTAACTTAAGAATCAAATATTACCATGTTTGAATGTTCCTGGTGATGAAGGAATGGGAAATAATACAGCTGCATTGATTTTTATCTTATTAAGTCAGTTTTGAAAAACATTGATCAATCTTCAGCATCGATTTTTTTTCCTTCATTTTGTTTTGATGCTGGAAAATAAGATCAATTTTTGAGTTCAGCAATAAGAAGAAAATGTCAGAAGATATTTTTAAGAATGCTTTATCCACATAGGTTAAACTTTTCCTTTTGATTCTAATACCTTGTGTTATAAGAAAGCATTTAAGAAGTAGTGTTTAAATATACACCCACTCCAACACTGTTTTGCTGAGGAAAGACCTAAAGAGATAGTTGTTATTTGCCACATCTTACTGAAATGAATAGAAGTCTGATTGCCAGGAATTCATACACCTAACCCCATTCAAGGTTGTGAGATGCTAGAATCCTTAGTCAAAAATCTGCAAGCTGAAAGCGCATGAACAGCATCAAGAGAAAAGCAGTAGCTTCTCTACGTGCATGGATACCCCAGTACAGAGAAAATTACTTCTCCAAGTGCTTTTCAGACCATCTTGAATAGATGTGCGCAATAAATGTACACTCTAAAATAGATATCAAGGAACAAAATGTTATGAAAGAGAGACAGAATGGGGACTAATCTTCAGTAATGCATTCTGAAGGGATCTAAAGGAGGGAAACCTGGACCTTGTCAGGCAGAAACTGAACACTGAGGAGAGGCATAAAGTTAACAAGATTCTGGGGAAGGATAAGGAATTAAAATTAAGCTTTGAAAAACAAATTAAGAAAGATATAGTAAACAGGTCTTGGAAACTGCTGAATAACTAGGACATATGAGAGGGAATGGGGAAGGAAAAGAAAAAGGAATGAGTTATCAGATTGAAGGACAAAGCAAACTTACTCTGGTTTAAAGCAATTGACTGAATAATTTCATTACTAGACACCATTGATTTTCTAAAAGGTGTACTTCCACCCGTGCTTGCTGTGAGATCTAGGACTACAGAGGAACAGGATTTCTTGAGATCTGGCCAACTGCTCTATGATACCTCCTTCACTACCTAGATCTTGTTTTCAATGATCTTCTGATAAAACATCTTTTTTTGTACCAGCTTTATTTCTCTGATTACTCCATAGATGGCAGCACACACTTGAAAGCAAAAACAGCAGCAAAAAACTAAATACAGATGTCATAGTGTTACCCAGGGAAAAGGAAAAAAACACAATCTGTTTTAGTACATAAACATCTGGGTGAAGAAAATGGTATATAGAGAAAAGACTTAGGGAATGAGTGAAAATCAACACAATCACCAAAGACAGCAGCAGAGAGAAGGAAGAGAAAAGGAACAAGGATGAAACAAAGCCGAGAACATTTAAGTTTAAAATCAAATATGACTGGCAATAAAGTAAAAACAAAGTTCCAGAAATATTTCTACTAATCATTAGTTGTGTAAGAGCTTGACTTAACAATAATAAAAGCTTTTAGGCTGAGATTTTGAGCAAGATAAATACAGCCAATTTTTCTAAAAGGATGTACTTAAGAAGAGTCATTTTGTTATAACCCTAAAATATCATCAATTGTCTTTTCACATAAATACACATAGTGCCAAGTTGCTATTATGTGAACGCTATTCAGAGAACATTTTCTGAGCAAACCAGGCTTTTGGTTGCTGTTGAAAATAAAAGTATCCACAGTCCCAGCAAAAATATGTATGTCTAAAAGCTCTCATATGTCCTATCAATGACTGCTTAAACACATAGAGAAAAATAAACAAATTAATTATGCTTCAAAATAATATTGAAAACTGTTGGACCCAGTCGTGCCAATCCCTCCTATCAAAGTTTGTATTGTTCCTGTGCTGAAATGGATAGACTTCAGCAAATCAGTTATTTTCAAGATACAGCCCTACCAAGGCTACCCTTCAAGGGGAACACTTAGTAAAAGAATGACTTTACAGTGAATAAAATCCCAGGCAAGAAAGACAGAATGTATTGTAATCATTATTAGACCCAATTAATGAACACATCTGTTTCAAACCAATTTATGATAAGGGTACAGAAGGAAATCCCTGTGGAGGTGAGTGCCAGTAAACTGCAAAGAGTTACTATACCCTGAGGTTATACATTTAAATGGTTGCTACTGTATATCGAATGTACAAATTATCCACAGGCAGCAAACTATTCCAGAATTTCACACATTCACACTTGAATGCAGTCCTAGCAAAAACCAGCCTGAGTGAACACTTCCCATGCCACTGAGCATGGGGAGTGAATCCCTTGTTTGCCCATCACTTGTTGCAGCATGAGCTGTGAAACAACTCTCTTCCTTCTGCAGTACAGGCTATTTGTGTGGCAAAGCCCCAGCAATCACATGTGCAAAAAAGGTGAAAGTATACTTCCCTCAGAATACTGAAAGCAGTTAAGAGTGCCAGCAGCATGTGCTAACATGCACACAAGTAAAGGGATGAAAACATTTTTTTTAACCTAAAAAGATATCTGGGAATACAAAAGCTACTTTAAAAGGGAGTTTCTTTGTTTAATTCCTTTTCACAGACATATCTTAAAGATTGACAAATACCATAAATACTAATTCTTGTTCTACTCTGAACACCACCAAAAAGAGAAACTTCCCACTTGCAAATGAGATTCCACAACATTTTCTCAGTTTTCCACAAATCAGTGCAAAATATACCACAAATACAGAGTGAAACTACAATAAGCAAGAAGTCCCTGGTTCTTTTCTAAATTTGAGTAAGCCTTAGACTGGCCCAGTATGACATTTTATCCTTGAGCTTGTGCATTTGATGCCCTTTCCTCAGCAGGCTCATCATTATAGGCTTAATTAGCATTTTTAGTGATGCCTTAAAAAAATCAGAACCATTTTCTTTATATGCATTTATGAGACTACAGAGTATAATAGATTGCAGATAAGAGTGAAAAGTAGACAAGCTGCTGAAGATTTCATATTGCCTGTATAATTATTATGCAGTGTTGCAGTTAAATTGTCAGCCTAGAGGGGCCTTTACTAAGGGCACTAATACTCTGCAATTCCTAAGTGATAAAAAATACAGCATAATCTTTCTCATTATGAATCAGTTCATAATAAATTTAGTGTCACTACCCTTCCTTTTTTGTGTATTTCTACAGGGGAAGAGTCTATAGGATCCCTTCTATCTAAACTATATGATCTTATTTTTCTGGGTATTAGAGAAGTGTGAGTTAATTTAAAAGACAGGATAATGTTCACCTAACTTGTGGCAAGAAACAATTTCTTCTTCTTATCACTGAATCGCTGAGTGTTACTGGAAGGCACCTTTATGCTATGCAAGAATTCATAAAATTCAAATCTATTTATCTGTTCCCAGGAGTCTTCCCAGACAAACTGGCAAATCTCTGTAGCCCCCCTACCTCCAACTCTCACTTGGAAATCTTCTATACTGCATAAATAAGAAGAAGAATCAACAGGCTGCTGGTCAACACCTTTTAGTTTCTTGTACTTCTCAATCATGTGCTTCTCAAGCCCTATGATAACATTTTTTTTTTAATGTTTTATACAATGGCAGCAAATCATGAGCCCACAAATCCTCTCATATACCATCATCCTTTTAGTAGAACTGGCTTCATATTTGGAGGTTTCATGCTAGGATTAGGGGTTTCATAAAAGCCTGACCTCTATAATTTCTTCAGTGCAAACAAACTGATGAAGAGAATTCCTTTCATTGAGTGGGAGAATCTCACAAATGCTCTGTTCTCCCTTTGGTTCCTGACTGCAACTTTCATATACCTTGAGGCAAGAAAGACAGAGGCTGGAAGTAGCAAAGAATGAACCTGAGAGACAATTTTGCATTCCTTCTTGATCTCTGCTACAGGAAGAAATAATTTGCTGTTATTATATTAATTGACCTAGGATAAGAAACCATATCTACTTTCAGTAGACAGGAAAATGGCTTCTGCTTTATAACAGCAGGCTTTGAAGACAGATCTGGTGCTAGCAATGACTGACTGCTCCTTTCTACAATGATTGATTGACTGACTTCTTTCTACACCTGTGAAATTCAAAGGCGTGTTGCTCAGGTCAAGAAGAGCAAATATAATTAAAGGAAATTCAAGCTGGCCATTCAAATATATAATTTTTATCCCACCTCTCCTGCCCCCCCCCCACCCCCCCATTTTTTTCTTTTCTCATGTATAGCTCAGTAGTCAGCTGGAGTTCACTACTTTCACAAAAATCCATTATTTTGTTGAAGGGCTTGGTGGGGGAATGGAATATTGCTCAGACCTTCACTTTCCTCCATTATGAGACACACTTGGAAAGGGGTGGGAAGTTTATTTGCAACAGCCACTTTGTAATGGATATAGCTCCAGTCCCCTTGCATTTCATTACAGATTTATCCATGTAATCACTGTCATCAGTGACAGATTTGGCACTCAGAATACAGAGAAATATTCACAAGCACACTAAAATCATTCAAAATAGGCCAACCTGAGTCCTAAATATTTGTCAGGGATTTCTTACCATAAGCAAACACAGTCAGCCTGGCATCTTTTCTCACAGGAATTTGCATTCTGAATGTGTGTTTCCAGCATCACATATGTCATCCTAGTTATAATTCTGAGAGAGCATCCCAAAAGAATCAAAGCTTATTTAAAATACCAAAAAGGAAGAAACTGCATTGTATAGCAGGCAATAAAAGAACAAAATACTCGTGACATTTACCTTTTGTTTTCCTTAGACTTACATGGAGGACCTCTTATATTCCCCAAATGAGTATTTAAAATTATTAACATGTTGATAGCATACTCATCCTTTGCATGAAATGGTTAAGTAATAAATTTTTGGTGCACTGACAATAAAAAAAACAACCAAGTTGCTAGCCTGGATATTAAGAGAGAAGACTTCAGCTACTCAAGGAGAATGTCCCCTGTGAATCTGCTTTGAAGGGCTCAGGGGATCAAAAGTGCTGGTCATTTGTGGACACTGACACAGTAAAGTGACCAATCTTATCAGCTGAATGTTTGTAAGTCTATGGTGCCTGATGAGATTAATCTTGGGAGTACTGAAGGAGAAAGCAGATATTATGGAAAGACCTTTTTAAGTCATCTACCTAAGATCTTGGAAGCCTGCTTACATCCCCATTGACTGGAAACCAGCCAACACTCATCTGATTTACAAGTGGGGCTTAAAGGAAGCTCCAAGAAGCTCCAGATATGTTAGACTAACTTCAGTACCACCTGCAAGGATTATGGAGAAGATCCTACTGGGTGCTATTGTTTAAAAAACAATCCAATCATCAAGCCAAGCCAACAGGAGTTCACAAAGGGAAAGTCCTGTCTAATTTGATATCCTTCTATGATAAGGTTACCTGCCTGCTGGATGAAGGGAAGATAGTGGATGTAGTTCTGCTGGATTTTAGTACAGTTTTTAATACTGCCCCTCCCAGTATCCTTCTGGACAAGCTGTCCAACTGGCATGAGCAGCTAGATGTGCACTGGGTGAAGAACTGGCTGAAGGCCAGGTTTAAGGGGTCGTTGTGCATGGGTCTACATCTGGCTGCTTGCCAGTGACCAGCAGTGCTCCTCAGGGTGCAATTCTAGGGCCAGTTCTGTTCAATATTTGTATCAATGACCTGGATACAGGAGCTGAATGCACAGCCAGGAATTCTGCAGAGAAAACCAAACTGGGAGGTGGCTGTCTCAGGGGACAGGAGGCCTTGCAGGGGTGTCTGGATAGATTAGAGCATTGGGCAATTATC
This sequence comes from Pseudopodoces humilis, assembly GCF_049639895.1. Classification (NCBI taxonomy): domain Eukaryota; kingdom Metazoa; phylum Chordata; class Aves; order Passeriformes; family Paridae; genus Pseudopodoces; species Pseudopodoces humilis. Next base: position 100,922,613 of record NC_142200.1, read on the forward strand.
AATGGCATGAAACTGAACAAGTGCAAATGCTGGATTCTGCACCAGGGATGGAGTAATGCTGGACATGAGGCATGTGGCTGGAGAGCAGCTGTGCAGAAAGGGATCTGGGGGTGCTGGTTGGCAGGAGGCTCAACAAGAGTCAGCAGTATGTGCCCTGGCAGCCAGTGGGGTAAACCTCAACCTGGAATGCACCAAACTCAGCATCACCAGCTGGTCAAAAGAGGTGATTGGATGATCACCTCTGTATTTAATGCTGATGCAGCCCCATCTTGAGTAGCAGTTTGATTTAAGAAGGATGTGAAGATACTTGAATGTGTCCCAAGGAGGAAGCCAAGATGGCAAAGGGCACAGCACACACACGTTCTTGAGGATTCTGAGTTTGTCTGCTTTGGTGAGAAGGAGGCCAAGTGGCCACCTCACTGCTCCCTACAGCTTCCTGAAAAGGGGCAGTTGAGAGGGAGGTGCTGAGCTCTTCTCCCTGGTACCCAGTCCTAGGACATGTGGGAACAGCTAAAAGGTGCATCCATCAGACAAGGCTCAGACTTTTACATAAGCAAACATCTTCCTTAAGCAAAAGGTAGCGAAACCTGGAACAGACTTCCTGCAGAAGTGGTCAGTGCCCTGTGCTTGTCAGTGTTGAAGAGGCATTTGGACAATGCCTTTAAAGCCATGCTTTAACTCCTGGTCAGTCCTGAAGTGGTCAGGAAGTTGTGACTAGGTGCTTGTTGTGGGTCCCTTCCAGCTGTTCTATTGTGTTCTATGAAATTCTTTCAATTTACTCTCTGGGAATAAAATAGAACTTGAACCCATGAAACAGGGGACAACAGCAGAACAAGTCTATACCAAATACCGAGTAGTATAATGGAAGATGATAAAAACTGATACAAAAAACATAAAATGGGGGTCAACAGAATGGCATTGCTCAATGTTAAAACTCACAGTTCACCCTCACAAAAGCAGAAAGGCTGGAACAAGTAATGCTGCCTATTTAGACCCTTTTGACTCATACATATTGCATTTTCTGTATATAAAAGTTTTCAGTCTCTTGCACACAATAGAAAGTCAGGATGCATCTGCTGAAAAAGGAACTGAACCTTCCCATAAAACAGCAATTTGCTAGGTCAAACCTCTTTATAGGCTTTATTAATGAGATAGAATAAAATATCTCACAAAAGTATCAAAAAGAAATAAAAAACAATCAAGAAAGAAAACATATAGCCAAATACTTGAAAAATGTAGGAGCTAAACCATCAATTTCAAGCTATTTATTTATTTAATTTTCTATTTATTATATATATATTTATTTAATTATTTATTTATTACACTAGTAATAAACTTAATACATAATCAAGGATTGCTTAATTAATTAGGTGAATTACTCTTGCATACTGGATTTCTTGCCATCCTAAACTTCTCTAGCTACATTTCCCTCTTGGAAAACATGTAATTTCATGGCTACTCCTGCTTCATGAAAGAGGATGCTGTTGGGTTAGTACTAGGAGAGAACAGCAATCAAGACATCAAAGATTTCAGAATAAAACCCCTTTTGCTTGCCTCTATTGGTTTAGCATGACCTGGTTTGGGCAGAGGAGAAGCTACAGGGGTGGCTTCTGTGAGAAGCTGCTGGAAGTCCATGATGGTATTTGATGAGTAATCTGTCCAGGTCCTTATCCCAAGCCATGAACCCTTCATTATATTTTTGTCTCCCGTGTCCAGCTGCAGAAGGGAGAGGGAGAGAGACTTTGGTGGATTCCTGGCATCCTGCCAGCATCAACCCACTACACTTGCCTGCAACCATTACCAGCCACAAAAGTGAGTCATGTAGACCATGAGAACTCACAGAATGGGCCAGGTTAGAAAGGACCACAGTTGGTCATCTGGTCCTACCTCCCTGCTCAAGCAGGGTCATCCTCGAGCACATGGCAGAGGATTGCATCCAGACAGTTCTTCAATAGCTCCAGTGAGGGAGACTCCACAAGCTCTCTAGGTGATCTGTTCCAGTATTTGATCACCCATACAGCAAAGAAGTTTGTTTCTGTATTCTGGTGGAACTTTCTGTGCATCAGTTTATGTGCAAGTAATATTCCTCTAAGAAGTCTACACAGTAGTGAGGACAGATGTTGAAAAATTCTTTTATCTTTAGTGTATAATCCCTATACTTATAATTAATGCTTAATTTTGCGCCATACAGTGCTTAGTATGAGTACCAGAGATTAATGTGGCCTTGTGCTAACTTTCTACATCTGTGACCAATAACAGGTAGGCAATGCTTCCTTATTTACTTTTATTTGTGATCAATATGTACCAGCAGATATCTTAGTTTTTAGAAAAAGGACTGGGTGTCACACAATGATAAAGGAAATATATTTCAACCTGATCCCATATTTGAAATAGTCTCAAGGAGAAAAGATTCATCAGAAGATCCAGAACTGTATTCAAACATGCCCATGGAAATAATTAGCATATATGCATGGACTGAGGAAATGTGATGAATATGTTTTAGCTTCAGGAATATAACCTGGTCTGTTAAGTTACTAGGCATGCATGCTTTGAGGAGAATTCCTCATGCATCCAGTACTGCCAATAGTAATGTTGTCTTTCTGACCTAGTAAATTGGTTGGAGAGTTTCTCAGTTCCTGGTGACACTGTTGCCTCTTGTCCTAGTGCTTGGCACCACCAAGAAGAGCCTGGCTCCATCTTCTTCACATGCTCCCTTCAGATACTTATAGACCTTGATAGAGCACTGCTGGCCCCTGAACAGTTTGCCATCCACCAGGACCCACAGATCCTTCTCCACAGAGCTGCTTTCCAGCAGTTTTGCCCCCAGCCTGTGCTGGTGCAGGGGGTTATTCTTCCCCAAGTGCAGGACCCTGCAATTGCCTTTGTTGAATTTCAGACAGTTCATCTCTGCTCATCTCTCCAGCCTGTTAAGATCCTTCTGAAGGGCTGCACAGCCCTCTGGAGTACTGACCACTTCTCCCAGTTTTGAGACATCACTGAACTTGCTAAGGAGGCATCTCTCCCTTCATGCCAGTCACTGATGGATAAGTTAAACAGTTCTGTGCCAGTACTGAACCTTGGGGACACCACTAGTGATAGGCCTCCAAACAGACCCTGTGCAGTGCCACAGAGATTAATCCAGAGATTACAGCTCTCTGGGATCTGCTGCTCTGTTCTCAACTGATCGCACTGTCCACTCATCCAATCCACACTTCCTGAGTTTGTGAGAATGCTGTGAGAGACAGAGTTGAAAGCCTTGCGGATGCCAAGGTAGACAATACCCACCACTCTCCCCTCATCAATCCAGGTACTGGTCTCATCATAGAAGGACATCAGGTTGGTCAAGCAGAATTTCCCTATAGTGACATCCATGTGGATAGACATGGTCTCCAAAACGAGGTGCTCCATCACTGACTGGTCAGTTATCCCCTGGATCCTCCTTCTTGCCGTTTTTTGAAGACCAGGTGACTTGTTCTTACTTCCAGTCCTCAGGCATCTCTTCTAATCTCCAGAGTCTTTCAAAGATGATTGTTATGGTGTCTGCCAGCTCTCTCAGCACTCATGGATGCATGCTGTCAGGTTCTATGAGCTTGTGGATGTCAAGCTGGCCTAGGTGTTCTTTAACCCAATCCTCCTTGACCAAGGGAAATTTTCTGCTAATAAAAATATATTGTCTACAACAAATGTCTGACAACTACACATGGTATGAAAAGGAATTTGAAGGTGCATTTTTGTCTGGTTTTAAAAGAACTAGCTAATTCTTGGGAACAGGAAGGGGAAAAGGTGTCTGGCAAATCTTCAATAGTGGAGACTTAGTATCCTCTTAAAAATAGGTGTCTATTTCCTACTGTTGATTTTGGATGCTCAAATATTACCCATGTAACTCCTCAACTTAAATTGCACATTATGATGAATGAAATGCAATACATACAGGTATAATAATTTCATCTTTGTGTATACTTATGAACATTTCATAAGTCAAATTTCATGCACTGGGAATTATTTACAATAACAGTCATCTTCATTATTAAAAAACAAGTAAGCTTGGTCATCTGTCAATGTACCTATTTGTTCATGTCTCCATCTAATTTACGGAAAAAATCTAAACCTACTTTCTTCCTTGTCCTGTCACAAAAATCTTTGTTAAAAGGTTTTTGTCTCTCTCTGTCTTTCTTATAAGACCCCTTATGTATGGAAAACACAAGAAGAAAGTCTCCCCAGAGCCTTCTCCATGGAGAGCTGAACAACCCCAACTCTCAGTCTTTTTCATAGAAGACATATGTAGAAAGCCATCTAGCTCAATATGGTCTGAGAATGTCTAATGAGGAAGAAAGTTTTGAAAAAAACTTTTTTCTCCAAACCATTTGAACCCTATTTTTTAAAAAAATTAATACACAACTAAATCACCACTGATTTTGTGAGGACTCTGTAAAATCACAGCAATGAGAAAAAAAAAAGTCCATTACTCCCAAGTTTTTCCCAACTTTTCATTTCAGAAGATCAGGTTAATACTATCTGGAGTATATTGCAGCATTGACTTCATTGATTGAGTTTCAATAAAAGTGTCTCTAAAAAAAACCAAAAAAACACCAAAAAAACAAAAAACCCCACCTAAATATTTAAATGTGTTATCTTAGATTTTGAAACAAGCAGAAATAAATATTGCTGGTTCAAAATAAGCAGCCCTTGTGCAGACACTCATGTTCACATACAGGATTTGCAGAGGGACCTTTTCCAGAATCAGGGCAAGCAGAGATTATGGTTTCTTACAAATGAGAAGCTCAGGACTTGAAGCTCTTCTGAAAGATTTTTATGATGTGCATCTTAGTCCCTCCGTGACCCCCAGCTGCTCTTCCTACTGAGCAAAGCCTCAAGAATCTGCTTCATAACAGCCACTACTCAAGAACAGCTGTAGAGACACCTACAGTGGTGCACTGGAAGGACAGTCACATAACCCTCTAGATGAAGAAACAGCCACGTACGTTCATGGCTGTTTTCTTCAGGAGGTTTTGGGAAAGAGGTCAGACTCAATCCTGATGGGCTACCAGAGTGGGAAATATTCCTGTATGCATTTCTGGGCCATTGCTGGCTGCATTACACCACTTTGAGAGTTGGGGACATGGAACCATCATCAGGAAGCCTTTGCACTGAGGGGACCAAGATGAGTTCCAGCAGCTCCTGCCACAGGCCACACTCTGCACAAGCACAAAGCAACAAGACACTTTCCCATTTAAAACAGAAATTAAAGCCCTACCGTAGAGACACAAGACAGGAACTGACCTTTAAAAGGTAGCTGTCAATCACCACAGCACTACAAAACCTTTCAATGGATGTCTCTCCAAAGAGTTAACAATCCCTGTATGGCACTTCAGGAGGGCTGAACACAGATAATTATCCACACATGTTCTGGCTACAGGGCCAAGCATAGTGGCAGGATGAAACCAGAGATAAATTATCTCAAGAGAAATCATCCATTTCTTCTGGGGTGTTTTGGACTTTATTAGCAAAAAACCAAATGGAGACAAATGCAGAGTTTCAGACTTTGTTTAAGACTGTACTGGTTCGTCAATACAGCCGAGAAATATTAAGCACATCAGATTTTTAAAATGCCCTCAAGACAAAGAGAGAACCATACGATGTTTTAAAATGTATTTCACCTTGACTGATGGGGAAAATAGTATGTTTTTCTTAGCAGACAATAAAACAGGCACTCCAGATTTCTTTTGGAAGTGAATGGCAAACAACCCCTCTCTAACCTGGTATTACTCTAATGAAGCACTGATCCACAGAATAAAACCTATACATTGAATCAGTGTAATCATTTTAAATAGTAACAACACATTTGGTTAGCTACTTGAGGACTACTTGTTTAGACAATTACTGAATATCTAGAGTAGCTGAAATGCACAAGGAGGTTTTATATGGACACTTTGTGAAAGAATATTTAAATATAAATAATATTAATAAATAAGGTAAGTTAATTTGGCTTTGCTTTAGCATGGTTAATGCCAAAATAGTTAGCTAATATGTTCTCTCATTCACTACGGGCTGCACATTTCTGTATATTCTACAATGCTACTGATCTAAATTACTTTTGATATTTAAGCTTAATTTAGAAAATATATCTTGTTAAGTCCCCAAAACTGTGTAATTTCAATAATTAATATGAGACATTAATGGAGATCAATTTATCAGTACTTTTTTTTTTTAAAGTGAAATTCATCAGAAGTCAAATCCGAGATTACATATAAGAGGAAATGCTAGTGTGCAGACAATAAATCTGTATGTGCTTGTCTTAGCTTGCAGATACAATGAGTTTTGGAAAATAATTATTTATGACTATGTTCAAATGTAAACAACTTGTACATAACATTACGAATATTCTTGGCCTTCATCTCCACTTTACACCACAAAACTGTAGCTTGACTTTTTGGGACAAAAAGAAATAAAAAAACCAAACAAACAGGTCTGTCTTCTAAATCTGTACAGTCTATTTTTCTCAATTTCTCCTTCTCTTCCTTTCTTAGGATAGTTTCAGGAGAGCCACTTATCAGCCTCAAGGTCTAATAAATTCTGTTTTAACATGAGTTTTCTGTTAACTTAACAGAAAACATTATTTCTGATGAAGGTGAGTCACTGCTGTCTTATCAGTAGTGGTTGGTGAGGAAACCATTTTACCTGTTTGCTCTCAGCCACCAACCTATGACTCCTCAGAAGTCCTGAAAATGCCAAGAGGGCATCAAAACCCAGTGAATTTTCATTTTCTTCATTCAAATACTTCTCTTGTCTGCTGGTAAAGACACTGTAAAAGTCCATGAATATACATATCTGTTTAACTGCATCATTCCTGTTTTCACATCTTAAGTACCATGCTAAATTTTAACCAAAAATCCACAAATCTTCAATTTTATGGTAGTGAAACTGGAGATGTGGTTATTTCCCCCATCTACTTTATGTCAGTCTAACTGGAGGCTTGCACTTAGATTTTATGCAGAAAAAAACCCCAAAACAACGAAGAATTCAGATGTCTGAAATGTTTTCCATTGTAAATACAAACAGACAGGAGAAATTTCAGACCTGACTCTGTTAAGTAAGACTAGAGAATTTAAAGCAGAGTTTTATAGGGGCATCAGAAGTTTTGGGGCAGCAGAACTTTCATCCAACTGGAGTAAAACTGCTGGCAAACAAAAATGATAAAGCTTTTGAGAATTTAGATAAGAGTGAGAAAGAAGGCTGACAGGTGCTAAAGAGCACTCAGGTCAGACAAAGACGTCTGCCAGAAACTTCAACAACATAAAAGTAACTTTGAATCCAGTAGTGAAGGAAAAGACAAAAAATTAGAGTTGAAATGAAGCTGAAATCACAGAAGTAATTTCCATAGAGAAAAACATGCATCAGGATTTTAAAATGTCCATTAGCATTATAATGAATTTAAATAAAAGTACACGTACATGTGATGCCATTTTGGCATGTATAAAATAAGAGAAAACATAAAGGGGCTAAAGCTTTAAAACAGAAAAAGCTGTAAAGTAGAAATATACATATTAGTAGGGTTTTACTATTGATAATTCACTGTATGCTTACTGTAATATTTTTTTATTATTTTTTTTAATACTGTGGACTGTCTCCACACTGGGATCCACAGTGACTTGAGCGCACACAGAAAATTCCTTCTCGACAAAATTTAACTGGAAGATCTTGTCAGAAGAGCACCTAAAGGTCTACCCACTAATGGGCATTCACAGAATCACAGACCCAGACTAGGACGAGACTGAATGAAAACCCTGAAAAGTGTGCAGCGTAGACATCAGACACCACAAAGTATTTCAGTACTAAGAGCCTCCTTCTACTGGTCTGCACTGCTTTTTATCAGAGATACAGGGTTTGGAAAGGTCTAAAACAAGAGTGATAATAGAGGGCAACACAATATGTCTCCATAGAAAGTGGCAAACTCTTACATTCAGCAAGATTTTGGAAAGCAAATTCTTGAAACAACTTGCTGTTCTTGGCAACAATTTTTAAATGCTGTACAGTCATATGATATATTCTATGAATACTATTGTTTTATCTTAGTATTTTTTACAGAAAACAGGAATGCAATGAAGTTTCACCTTAGGATAAATTCTTCTTGAGCAGTTACTTATTATTATATGATGGAGAGATGAACAACTGTAAAGATTTTACTTTTTAACTCTAGACAAAAAATATTGGCTCAGCAGATCCCAGATAAAATTCTGGATCTAAACAATTTGGTTCTGGCTGTTTGGAAGGGCCTGTCACTCTCTGGAAGTGACTCTCTCGAGGAAGAGGGGCACTTTGGAGGAGCTGCTGGTTAAGGAACCTTCTGAAGGTATTTCCAAATATAGGTCTGTCACCACCAGAGAAGATTTAGGCTAAATGTTTGACAGAATTAGAAACAGCAAACAGTCCACCCTCCCCAGAATTCAACCTTCTCAACACAAAATTTAAGAAAATGCACCATTTTGTGACTTGCTTATAAGTTAATAAATCCAATTCACATATTTGGTTTCTGCTCCATTTGCTCTGCTCTCATCCTCTTCATGTAAACAACTTTCTTCCCCCCACCAAAAAAGTGAAATTCAAAAATATAATGACACTCAGAAAAACCTACAGTAATACATCATTAGATCTGCAATCTTTCTGCTGCACAAGGTGGTTCCCCTCAAATTTATTACTAAAGGTGTACATGGCTACTAAGACATGCTACAAAAAGCAACCATTGTAGTCTTACCTACAAGTGTATATACAGATTTAAATTATACAATTATTATCATTCTACATTCCAAGTTTAACAAAGGAACCAATAAATAATCAGATTAAAGAATAAATAAAGAACTTCTTGTTTACTAAACGTCTACCCTCTCCTTTTCTCCTGAACTGTAACTATATGTGTTTCAAACACCGCACACATAGTACTGACTTGTTCTAGAAACAAACACATTTTTCTCTTAGAAAATGGTTATACCTATGTGCAGGGGAAGACAAAGTCAAATATGGTGCAATCAGAAAGTTCAAATCCAACCTTAAATCCAAGCTTTCAACACTAAAATACAATTTTTGTTTTCTATTACTCCAAAATGTGACTCATGACAGAAACCAGCTTCAGACCATCACAGGAGAAATGTCAATGGAAGACATTTACATCTGTTTTAGTTCTAGAGTAAATTAATGAAACAGAAAAAAAAAAAGCAGGAAAGTGCCAATGCTCCAGATTTCCATGCACAAAAATAAAGTACACACTTCTGTCTTACTGCTTCTGTACAGTCTCTTTGCTTATCTGCTAGGTGTATGAGTATTCCTTTCATTTCTCTAAACAGCTGCTAAAACTGAAACAACAGTTGTATTGGAGACTGCCTTGCAATTTCCTGAGATGATGGACTGTCCTGAGTTTAGACATCATTCATAAGAGACAGCTCTGACTCCGAGGGCCCATCGGCATCTTGGAATTCCAGCTATAAACTTTGTGGTGTTTCTGTTTGACAAAGGGGTTGATTTTCCATAGATCAGAATTACTACCTGTCTCATTGCTTATGCATTTTTTCCACTTGCTGTCTTTGCAGTTATAAGCCATGTAATCATTAACTTTTTCTCCACAATGTTTTCATCAGAGTAGCTACTATTTTCACAATGAATTTGAAAAAAATCCAGAGATTTTTTTCACTTTTTTTTTTTTTTTTTTAAATCCTGGAAAACAAAGAAAGAGCAAGATCTAACAAAAACTTGAATTTGAGTTATTATCCCTAACCTAGAGCTACTGCAGATACATCCAAAAGAAACTTGGCAGTAGTTAAAGTTTCATGCTCAAAGCAGTAAGTTTGCTTTCAGGATATTGCATCTTGTACTCCTAATGAGTGAAGTCAAAAATGTCACTGTGTTTCCTGACATCTGCAGCTGAGGTAGCCTTAAATCCACTTTAAGTCAGGAGAGTTTGTTTTAAATACCAAGTGCTTTGGGGCACAGCTTTGATGCCTAATCTTTTTCTTTTCTGTGCTTGTGTACTTTGTGTTAATAGATGTAAGTGTATAGATAAGATTTAAATATTTTCAGACTCCATATATCTCATTTGCATGTTCAATGAAATGTCTATGTAGCCAAAACTTATGTTTGTTTTTGGAATCAGAAGAATCAGAAGGAGCTGCAAGTAAACATTTGCCTATCATATATTCCTATTAACTGCTCCAACTATCACTGAAAATAATGTCAGTCTACAAGTTGATATACTAAACCTCTGGATAAATACTACTGTGCTTTCTACTGGAAAGTTTGTGTACATAAGCAACTTTCCTTTTGCAACTTCCCAAAAGCAGACAGGTTTTGTGAATAATTACCCTCTTTCCCTACATTCCAAGATCAGAGGTAAAAGCATCTAATGGAATATGTTACCTGAAATGATACTGCATATTTTCTGAATTACTTCTCTCTCCACAGTGTTTGCAGGTATGACATACAGAACTGTGATCACATGTGATGTTTACTACCATAAATCTCTATAATCCATTGAATAAGGCTCTTTTTTTTAATAATGGACTGTCCAGTTCTGAACATTCAACAGCCCATTCTATAAATTGAGTGTAGTTAAATCTGGGAAAGGCAATCTTTCTAAAACCAAATGTCAGCTTTTGTAGTGCAACTGTCCTGCATCATGGAGTCAGGGACTGTATTTTTGTCTATATTCCAAAAAGGACATGTGATAAATGGTACACTAACAAAATATGCTTTTTAAAAATTGCAAATATGGTTAATCTGCAATTTTAAATATTTAAAGATATCTGGAATGTCATTTGAGATTCTTATGAAGTCTAAAGCCCCTAAGCCTCTGCCTTACAACACAGATATATATCTATAATCCCATTCACATTGCACACATTTTTAAATACTGCTCCGATGGTGAAAAGAAAAAAAACTCTTGCTTGGAAAGATAAATTCTAATGTTTTCTAAGTTAAAGATAAGCTGCTATACTATGTAAAAAGAGGAAATTATGGTTACATCTTGAACTGGTTCACTGAAGCTTAATCTGAACACAGGTGTGGACCGAACAATAAACATAGGTTATATATTGGGGATATGTAATGTGAAGCACAGGAGGATAATCAGGCCACAAGCTGATCACATCTACAGAGCTGAGAGATGAAGAACTATTTGCTGTAGGCACTTATTTATTTGGCAAGGGAGAAATAAGGGTCATTCCTTTTGCTTCCATAATAAAGACTTCTGACTTAGGTTAAAAAAATTGTGTGACTAAGATTGAGAGGCTGGAGAGCAGCCAAAGTTAGAGTTCACCATAAGGATTTATTAAGATAAGCTTGTGCACAATTTTAAAGTACTTTCTGCTTTATAGGTAAACAGAACATTCCTACAGTACTTCAAGAATTTCTTCTTCATTGCTGCCTTCATATCATCATGAAAAAGTATTTCAAGACATTTTCAAAAGTGTCTTATGGTCAAAAATCTCTTAACACTGCCATCTGCAGAGCCAGACCAAAATGAACAAATGTGTTGTGGCTTTGAATGAAAGACTCTATGTTTCAGTGACTGGACTATGCAGTAAATGCCCATTAAACATCCATCTGATCATGTTTAATTTTCACCCTTTCCACAAAAACCTTGTTAATGACTTCTGAAAATTACTGACATGCATTTGGTCTCATTTTACATGACTAGTATGACTCTAGTTATGCAGCACAACTAACACCCAGCAGATTACAGGCCAAATCTTCATTCCATTGCAAGGCAACATTTTACTATCAATTTAGATGGCTGAAATATAGGGAGTTTTTTTCGTTACTTCCACAGATTTATCCACCAATCATGGATTTGAATCACTACTGAAATATGCTGCAGAGGCTTCAGCTAACTTGAGGAGAATGAGGAAATCAATGCATCCTAGACCCCTACAGGGCACTCACATTTCCACTTTTGGCAGCCCTTGCCTAGCCCAAAGAAGAGTTGCTCATTGTTTTTAATTTAAAACCAAAATCTTCCCACTTGGAAAAGTCTCACAGGGATCCCTGTATAAACAAGAAAGTCAGCTGATATGTGGAAAAGCATTCAATCCCTTCCCACTTTCAGATTAGCTATTATTAACGAGAGGCTGAAAACAGGCACTCCAGGATGCTTTTTTTTGCAGCTGTCTAAAGATCAGCTCCACAATACCTGCCTGATGGGGAGAGCTCCCTTAGTCACTGGAAAATGAGAAACACAAAAACCCAAACCTACTCTGAGAATCATGAATGACTATTCATTTTCATACTCAAATAAGATTATCAGTAATTGCCTCTGCATGCCATGAAACATGCTACTGCTGCTGCACCTTATACCTCCATGCAGGGACCTGCTCAGTTTTAATTCCTTGCATAAAGAACTCTTGACCCAGGGTACACATTCCTGACAAAATCTCTTTCCATTGTCTGAAAAACAGCATGTTCCATGAAACTATAAGCAAAAGAAGTAAGCAAAATGTCCATCAGCAGCCTGAAAACTTACTTGTTGTCAAGGCAATACAACTTCTCTCACATGCAGTCATGCAGTTTTTGCATGCTCTGTCCACCTCCTGAAACATTTTGTCTGTCCTCCATTGTCCAGAAAGGCTGAGTAAAGGAGCCAAGCTTAGTTTTACCAGCAAACAGCGGTCACAAGTAGACCCTAGGCTGGAGACCTTAATGGAAAAGCTGTATATGCAGAGGTGAGGAAGTAAAAAGCACCTGGAACTCCCTCTCAGGTGAACTTCACTTACAACCACATCACTTATTTTAAACACTAAACCCCCTTCACATCACCCTCTTGAGGTTCTTAAGGCAGTGCCAGCTGACTCTGTGCCTGCCCAGCCCCTTGGGGCTCCTCCACTCTGCTTGTCACCCACAACCTGGGACCATCAGCACCTGACCCAGTGTCCCCAGGTTCCCATGGCCCTGCCCTCCTGGGCTCACATCCTGTCCTGTTCCCATCCCCATGGAGGTGCCCAGTGCTTGGGCTGGGGTTGCCACATGGCTGGGGCTGTGGAAGAGCTTGGCTGCCAGGCCCCCCAGTCACCTCCTGATATCTGAGGAGCCTGAGCCTCTTCCCCTTGCATGTCTACTTTCATCCTACTCCCAAGTGAAAAAAGCTCATGAAACTGGGACACACAAGGGGGGAAAATTGCAATTCAGACTTTTACATCTTCCTGAGTGAGATCTACTATTTCTAAAGCAGAAGACAAAAATAATTTTAAAACTGAGATTCTCTTTTAAGTTGAACAGAAATAGAGGTCACAAAAAATTATTTGCTTTCTGCACTAGACCAGTTATCAGTGACTAATGGATCATCTAATAGAAGATTGCTATTTTATTGAAAAATGACACCTTCCAAACCATCTTTTATTCATTCTTTGGCAGAAGTTGTTTCATTTTTCCTAATTTTTCAATATTAAAATGAGGGTCAAAAAGGACCGTCTCTTGTCAGTTACAAAGTTATTGAACCAAGTCCATTGCATTAATTACAGACTCTATACTGCTTGAAATAAGAATGAAAGAGGAAAGCCAAATTAATGTGCAAAGTGCTTATCTGAAACTTAGATTTCTCTTGAAACTAAGATGCCACTCTAAGAAAATCAATTTACAAAATGCAATTGTTTTTTCCTACAGTGAAAAGTAACCAGCCAGCAGTATATTGGTATTTTATTGATGGGTACAGTAAAAGAACATATAAAAACATTTTCTGTAGACTCATTTACAGGTTTTTCATCCATGTTTCTTCATGTACTAATTCTTCAGTTGATCTTAGTTCCACTTTCTAAAAATACTCTTTGTCTTGAAAGGACTGCCTTGATTAAGACATCTGTACTTTTACTCTGCAAAAGTTAGGAATCCACTTTACCATGCCAGATTTTTTTTTTTTTCTCCCAAACCCCAGAATTAACTAAATTAAAAAGAAATGTTTTCTCCAAGCTTAAGTCCTTGGAAGTATATCTGCAGGTGCCTGAGTATTACCAATCACTGCAGATGCAGTGAAATGTAGAAATTAGCTTTCAGGTCACCATGTACATACCTTCTCTCTTATGCACCACACATTTTAAACATCTGACAACAGTTTTATTTTAGGATGGTTAATCATCCATGAGTATTTACTTATAAAAGCCTGTTTTCAAGGGAACCTAACTAGACCATAAAAATTTGCTTTAGGCAGAGACAAGCACAAAACAAAAGTTAATGCTTTTAGTTTGTTTCCAGAATAATAAAAACCTATTTGAGCACTCCTAAGTCATTGACAGCAGTGGATCCAGTAAAAATTACTTTTACTTTTAAATCAACTTTTTCTAACCAGAGTGTAAAGATGCCTAACTGTTCTGATATTTATTTGAGGTCTAAGATACTTCAGAGAATGGTGAAGTCTGGCAGAAAAGACTTTTCTTGAGAAGAGAGGGGATGTTATTACAAAAGGTTCCTTTTTACAGATCTCGTAGAGCAGAGCTGTCACTGGGAAGAAAGTCTGTTGTAGGTCATACTATCACAGTGCTTTTCTTGCACGTCAGTGAAAAGTCAAGATAGCGTTTTCAAGTGCACTCAGTGCCCACCTGCTCCTCCTCTCACTAATATCACCATCGCTAACATTCCCCAAGGTCCAGTGGGAGCTCAGGTGAGTCGCACTGAGCATTTTCTGAAAACATGTTAATAATGACTTTAGAACATTGTTTAAAAGTAGGAGTGTTCATTTTTCTAAAGCCACATCACTGTCTGTCCTCCATGTATTTTTCTTTTTTATTTCAGATGTATTGACCAACTGTCTAAAACACTGTTTTCCTATTTTGTCCAATACAATCATCTGCAGACAGCTAAAACAGTGATCTTTAGAATCAAACAGAATTTTTGTATTGTAATATAATATATTCAGGGCATTTACATAAAGGTATGATACACTATCCTGCCTGCAAAACATTTTCCCCATCCATTTGTACCCCAGACTCAAGCCTATCAAAATCCCTTTAAGAGCTTCTTTATATTCTTTAAAGACTAAGAATCTGCCACAATCAAAGTTGATTTGCTAGAATCAGGTGCTTACTTACAAGGTATCATATTTATAAAACATCCATATGCATGGCTGGCAAATCCTAGGGTGCATATAGTCTGTGCACAAGCACACAGGGAATACAGTTCCCATACCTTTATTCTCTCTTTTTTTGCCTTAATTTCTTATTTCTTTGTTTTTCCACTGTGCTCACTCACCACTTTTTTTTTTTTTTCCTTTTTTCCACTGTCTTTATTCTCAGCATATTTTTCTATTTGTCCCAAGAGCAACATGAGTCAAACCATGTTAAGACTCAAGCCTACACAAATCCCTCTTATTCATAAATAAAAGAAACAGTAGGGATGGCCTTGCACTAAGCCTTTAATCTGACCTCCCTAGAATTTGGAGAAAGTTCAGATCTAACTTGACCTTCCCTAACCAGGACCATGTATATACATGTACAAGCAAACCCCATCACATTTTAGATGGGAGTTACATAAAAAAGTATAAAGTTCTGAGAAATATATCAAGAATGAAGAAAAATGAGAAGTGCACATTGGAGACAAACATACAAGTGACTTTAGAAATTTTGGGATTTTTCTTGTCTCCTGAGAGTGCGAGAAGTGCCAATAAGACTTGCTACGCTACAGCCTATCAAGGCAATGTTTTTTAGGTTGGCATAACATTTTGACAAGTCATTTAAGGCCTTAAATATTAATGAATATGGAAGCAATAATAAAAATGCATGACATATACAGTGTATGTTTGCTGCCCAAGAGAATGTTTTTCTACCAGAATGTGTTCTGCCTGTACCCTCTCAAAATGCAGCTGGTGATCTGGTGATGAACTCACAAATGCTCTTAAACTCAATGCTTTATTATAGAAGTCTATATGGGTTTATTATCTGTGCACACAAACACACCCACATTTCCCATTCAACATGAACATCAATCAGGAGAGAAGTAAGGAATCAGACTTCCTCCTCATCCATTCTCAACAACTGCATTAATCTCATTTTCATCGTTCAGTGCTCACATGTCCAGAAATGCTGGTGCTTATTTCTAGTATTGCTAAGATAGTAAGTTAAATCAGTTGAGGGGTCAGGAACAATGTTTGGTAATACAATGTTTGATAAAGGGTTCAGGTAGCCTTTTGAAAAATTGACTCCTGCAAATGAGGTCTTGCCCCCCTGCAAAGAGCTGCATTCTTCTGGGCAGTAGAATTACAAATGAGTCTCAGAGAAGTGTAAGATTTCTCATCCGTGTGGGCACTAAAGTTCAGATAGTGGTAAATAGTCTCCTTCCACTTTCCAATTAGCTTTCTCATAAACACATGCATTTTCCTGCTGATGCATAAAACATGTCTGTTAGTCTGAGAAATGCCTTGGATCCAAAAAGTGTCAAACAGGGAACAACTAAACCTTTTAAAAATTATAATTAGGCAAATGGCAGAGTACACAATTCTGAAGTTGTGCACATATTTCTAGGGTATATGTGTTTGGGATAATTCTGTCCTAAAGCCAATATTATATTTAGTTTTTCTCTTAAAAAATACAGACAGACATTTGGAGAAGACTCAGAGTGTTTTAGTTCTGTTACTTTACAGATTACAAGAACAGACTCATCTTTGAGCTTCCATCAAGACGAAAGCTGGATTTTAAAACACTTACCCAGTTTTTACCTAATTTATCTTAGTATCATAAAATGGGAATACCCTTTTTAACCAGCAGAAACATCAATCAGTTCAGAGTAGCTTTCAAATAGTTTCTAATAAATATCATTATATTGCTTTTTCTCTCCCTTAACAATAAAAAAAGTGGCACATTTGGGCACAGCATCCTCAAATGACTTACTATAATATACTGTCCATCCATCCATCCATCCATCCATCCATCCATCCATCCATCCATCCATCCATCCATCCATCCAGGGACCGTAACAATTATAATACTATGGTAAATAATACCTCCTCCAAAAATCATGCTCCATTTTTGGGAACATATTAGGGATCTATAATGAAACAAGGCTAAATGCTCTTAATTAGATAGCTTTCAAGTTTTAGAATGATGTAATTTTCTCCAGGTATGTAGGAGCCCACCCACACAATAGAAAAAAAAAGTCAGGAGTATTCGAAGGGGAAAATACATGTCTAACTGTGATATATTTATAGTCAAACACACATACCTACAATCTTTAAACCAAACTCTCCTCATTATGTATTACATGATGTATCATGTTTATGTGATGATTAGTCACAGAAATCACATCAGTTACTCGGAGACAAAATTACTTCTCAGAAGCTTTGCCTCTTACTTTGCGTTTGTTTAACCCTCACTTATGACCAGGGCCATTCAATTGCAAGGAACAGACTGGAAGCAATTCTGTTTATTTCCTTGGAATATTTCTTAGGATGAAGACAGAAATCACACTTTTTATTTGCCCCTCAATTACAGGTAATGAATATTAAAGCCCTAGCTAGTGCTAATTATAGCCCATTTTAAAAAGACTGACACGCTTTGAATGACCTCCTCTGTCCTTGGAAATGGAAGAGTTTGTTAACAGCCGATTTGGGAAACTCATTGCCTTGTGACGCAGAAATAGAGCTCAGGTAAGAAAAATGCTTCCTTCCAGTGTATCTCCCTCTGCTTTCCAACTCCTCTCCAATCTTTTTGTGGCTGTCTCCTAGCTGGCTGTGTCTCCACCTGCCACATCACCCTGTACTTGTCACAGTGCCTGGGCTCAGAGTAGTGTACTATAAGTGTACTAGTGAATACTTGCACTGGTTTAACATCAAATCATAACCAAAACATAAAGCAAGGAATCTCAAAGAATCATTCCATCTATCTCCAATAAATCAGAGAAGAATTTTGTTCCTGACATTCTTCCTGGGGAAGCAGTCAACCCAACAAGCAGAGTGAGGGAGTGCGTGGATGTGTAGACTTGCAACAGATACTCTTCTATGAACTTAGAGATCACTTCAATCTCCTTTTCAATCTATCATGGATTCAGATAATGCTTATGAGCATCTTGAAATCTTTCCTAAATTATATGACAACAGATGCTTCACATTTTTATCCCAGTAAATTATCACCATATCCTTACTCTCTTAGTTCCTCATGTAATTAATTTCATGTTTTCCTTTTATAGCCTGTCTAAAGCCCATAACACTCTCCAGTCCACATATAATTTGCAAGTTCTGCATTGTCTCTCTTTGCATCTTTTAACCAGTTTCACTCCTGCAGCACATTAAGTACAAATGGTTTTGCTCCATTTCCAAAGTTATTGCCTAACTTAACCTAACCCAACACTTAGAAACCTACTCTACCTTCTTTCTATAAAAAGACAGGCATGATTCTGATTTTCTCATAGTGAATTCAGTTGCTTCCCTGTGCTGAACCCTACCCTTCAAATACTTTATTTGACACATAACTTTTGAAGTGTCTTAATTTCAGGAAAAAAGAAAAAGAAAGAAATGTTTGCTAACTCTACACAACTGTGCAGAATAAGCATCCAATTATGTATTTTTAAACTAATTTCAAGAAACTTGGCCTCCCTAAAAATATAGGCCAGCAGCTCTTCCAAGAAATGAAAGAACCAGCTAATTGCTTAGGGATTTATACATCTACATTTAGAGATTAGTTTGGATAAGAGAGGGAAAAAATGTTCCTGTCCATCCAACCACTAAAGTTTGTCTGACTACGTATTAACAGAGCTACAACTTCCTGCTATGCTTGAGTAAGCTGTGCTCATGACAGCCCACTGTACTGGGACATGATATATGTATTTTGTAGATGCCTCAGAGAATGAGAACAAATCTTGCTGTAAGCTCTATTATGTGATACCCCAGGATTTTCTTTTGCTCACTTACCTATGAAAGACTGTGATAGCTATAGTCATTTTCCCTTCTGCATCTCTAACCTACACATCTCTAACACATTAGAAAAGGCAGGAGGGAACAAACATCCATCCTCTGATGTCTCCTCTGAACTGTTTTTTCCTTCTGACAATTGAAATAGAACTTGTAAAATTCTGATGAGATGAGAAACGTTTTATTGGATGGCACAGCAGTCATGCACAGGGGCAGAAAGCTGAAAGATGTTAAAATGTCGAAGTTATTATTTCTAATAATTGTCTGCCACCCTTTGAGTAACTCTTTATTTCTTTTTTTTTTTTTTCCTGGATATATTGTTCATTAGAAATAATCAGCTGTTATAATTGGCATATATACGTACAAATATATATATATATATATATAGCCACTCTAAGCCAGGGAATTCTCAGATTCAAGCATAAGACTTTTTTTCTCAGGCTTCTTAAGAAACAAGATTACTTATACAAATTCCATCTCTTCACAATTTCTCCTAAGGAAGTTTAGGATGAGTTTTACTATAGAAAAGTGAGCTTCTCAATTTTTCTGAAAGGGTTAAGCACTTTCAGTAAAAATCTCCATCATCTCTAAAGGTCACTCTTAATAAACTCACAAGCACCAAGGAGGAAACAGGTCCCAAATGACAGGTCACTGGAGATAGAAACCTGGAAAACTGGATTCAATTTTCAGTATGGTATTGACTCCCTGAGTACCTGAGCAAATAATTCCACTTCCTCCTGCCTTTGTCTCTCTCTGTCCCCCTCTGTAATATAAGAGTAATATACCTTGAGATCCAGCTAAAGAGTGTGACATGACATGTAGTCCAAGATTCACTAATGGAAGATCAGAGCCTGTATGAAAAGCTAGGCAAGTTATTATTTGTCATCTTATGGATTCTTCTAAAAATAACCATTTCCACCAAAGACTTTGTACATCAGTTACCCTGCACAATAAAAAATGTTGGGAATACACATAGCCACACTAACCTGATTTTAGGTGTACAGGCTGAAGGAAAGGAATCATGGTGTAAAGTTCAGTACTGTATAACACCACAGAAACCACTATCAAGCATGTCTAAATACTGAGTTGATTTTCAGATTTATTTCATGTTCCCCCTCTCCAAGATGACTACAAAGGAGGAGTTATTAAAACAATCAGCTTCAGGTAAGCTCTTGCTGACTCAACATTGGATTTTTATCCCTCAGATAGGAAAAAAGTGTCCAATTATAAAACAGTGGTATTAAAATCACCCTGCACGTCCAGAGTCCCATGGAGTCCCATGGAGAAATACTGCCAGACTTCAAGGAGAGATGATCTTGTTCTCACTCCTCCAGCTGAAAGTGCAGTTTGCATGGGAGCAACCAGATGTAGGTATTTGGCAGGCATGGCCTTCCAGAAGAAGACACTGGCAGGGCGTCAGCTTCAGTGAGCTGCAGGGGTTGACTCAGGCTGTCTCAGAAACATAAGCTTCTACTGTCTTACAAGATGAGAGATTTGAACATCATCATGCATGGGTTTCCAAGAGCTACAGAAATGAGCAATTGCATTCACTTCATTATTTGAAGGCTGTGCCTTGGGAAGGGACACCTTTCACTGGACCAGACTGCTCAAAGCTCCATCCAGCCTGGTCTTGAACTTTCAGGGATGGGGCACCACAGCTTCTCTGCCTTTTAACAGACTGCACTAAATAATTAAAACTACTTCACTTTCTCAGATGACATGGAAGAAAAAAGAATAATGTTAAGTATTTTATCTCTCTAAGAGTTTTTGAGGACTATGTTTAACAGTTCAGTGGGCTTCCATATTAATAATACTTAAAAAATTCCTACAGTATTGCTAGAATATTTGTTTTCTAAAACAAAAGCTTCATAATACCTCTTCCTTAAGGAGACACAGAATGCATTTAGTTCAGTAATCTGGAACTAGGTTTAAGTAAAAAAGAGACTTTAAAAAAAAAGAAAGGTGTTCATGAAGGGCATTATTATTGATAAACTGGAAATTACATGTTGCCCTGATATTTCTGCAGTTTCTGAGTCACTGAGTGCTTGTGAACAGGAAAGGAAATCCAGAAGTCAGACAGATGAAAGACCAAGAAATGACACAGGCATTACTAATTCTGTTAAATCATTTGGCTTACAGAAAATCGATAAAATATGTGTAAAAGGGATGATGACCTATTCCCTTTATCCGAACAGGTTCTGAAGTGCACCTCTTTTGTGGCATACATAATCTGGCACACCAGAATAGCTGGATTTGTTTATGATAACTCAGGCTGTTACTGCTCAAGAGCTCTGTCTCTGGCCATCCATCTCACTCAACAGGAATACACCAGACCCTCCACATTCCTCAAGGATTTCAAGAACCATTAAGCATGGGTGGGTTAAGGCTGCATGTGGTAGCTTACACACCTACAACATGTGGAAGTAACTCCCACAAAATCCTGAATGGACAGGAGGGTCTAGGACTTTATGTGAGACATATTGCCCCCTCAGAGACCTACTGAGTCCTCTCTTGGTGCTCTTTTAATTGCTTTAAAGCTTCAGTCAATATCCTGGGTAGAGTGAATATCTTATCAGTTTTATTCAGTTCCCAGGTTCCTCTGACATAAAGGAGACAAGCAGCTCCTCCTTAAAAAAATCAAGGTGTAGCTAGTAAGACTGTCTGCTTGTGGCATCATTGTCACAGAAGACTTATTCCAGATCTTCAGCTGCCCTTGCTTCACTCTGAAGTGTGTCTCCCAGTTGAGGAAAAAATGCTGGTGGTTAACAATAGGAGAAAAATATACCTTTTTTTAAAAAAAACATGTTATTTTACCAAAGAGTCTTCATCTTTTCCCTGCCCTAAATGAAAAGAGGTATCTGAGAAAGAACTGAACAATGTGCCCCTGTTATTGAGAGAGACATACAAACTGCTAGACAGCTTTTAATGCTTGCATCTAAAATCATTTAAGGTATGAGGTAGGAAGACCTCAGACTCATAACACAAGGGTATACATTTCATTGCCAACTTTGTGGTTAGTAGAAGAGAATTCTGCAAGCTAATTATTCTTCAGTCTGATAATTTATTATTTCACCAGAATAAAAGGATTCCCCCTCTGCATGCAGCTCCTTCTTTTCCCTCAGGTACCTGACATTGATGAAATTGAAGGCCATAATTCAATTAACAAAGGACGGGAATTCTTAATGAAAATTAACCACTCAGAAACAGATGTTGATGCCACAGAAATGCCGATACTCCCCATGAAGCACTACTGGCTGTTGTGTGGATGGGGAAAGGCAGAGACATCTGAACTTGGAATTACACACCAGATGAGGTAACTATACTTACATCTGCAGACCACTGTTCAAGTGTTTAAACACAGGCTTAGATTTTATTGATCTGCTTTGCCATATGCTTACATTTATTCTGTACTAGTAACATCACCAGCCAAAAGGTATACAATTTCACAGTAGTACATTCTCCCCGATTGCTAAACCACCTTTGGATATCTGATTTCTTATGGCATACATGAAAGCAATGCTGAGATTTCAGAATTTCAGAATCTCAGAATTGTTAGAGTTGGAAGGGGCCTCAGGGGATCATCTAGTCCAATGCCCCTGCAAAGGCAGGGTCACCTAGAGCAGGTTACACAGGAATGCATCCAGGAGGGTTTTGAATACCTCCACAGAGGGAGACTGCATGACCTCCCTAAACAGCCTGTCCATTGCTCTGTCACCCACAGTGTAAAGAACTTCTTCCTCATGTTGAGGTGCAACTTCTTGTGTTTTAGTTTATGTCCATTGCTCTTCATCCTGTCCCACCTGAAAAGTCAGGTCACCAACTGAAAAGTGTCTGGCACCATCCTATTGGCATCTGCCTTTGAGATATTTATAGGCACTAATAAGGTCATCTCTCACTCTTTCCTCTAAAAAAGCATCTCTCACAGCATAAGAGAGATGCTCCAGACTCCAAATCATCTTTGTGGCCTCCATTCGATATTCAGTAGCAACTTGTCCGGACACAGCACTCCAGATGTGGCCTCACCAGGGCTGAGTAAAAGGACAGCATCACCTACCTTGACCTGCTGACCACACTCTTCCCAATGCACTCCAGGATACCACTGTCCCTCCTGGCCACAAGGGCACTGCTGGCTCATACACAACTTGTTACCCACCAAGATTCCCAGGCCCTTCTATGCAGAGCTGCTCTCTAGGAGGTCATCCCCTAACCTGTGCTGATATTTGGGGTTATTCCTCCCCACGTTTGGAATCCTACACTCGCCCTTGTTGAACCTCATTAATTTTCCCTCCACCCAATTCTTCAGCCTATCAGGATCCCACTGAGTGGCAGCACAGCTTTCAGGTGTACCAGCCTCTGCCCCCCAGTTTCATACCATCAGCAAACTTCTATCCCTTCATCCAGGTCATTGGCAAACAAGTTCAATAAGACTGGACTCAGCAGATTCCTGACTACAGGACTCCAGCTGATCACAACCCTCTGAGCTCTGACATTCAGCCAGTTCTTGTTCCACACCACTGTACATCCACCTAATCCACACTTCCTACAATTACCTGTAAGGGTGGTAGGGAAGACAGTGTCTTTCCAGCTATAGTAAAAAAAATGCAAAAGGAAGCCACAGCTGTGAAAAAGACTCCATGCCAGGGCTGGAACTCAGGCTCAGCATTTGCTAACCAGCACTGCTGAAAAGATGATCACAGACTGGTATGGCTCATGTGACTCAAGGTTCAAATGAATTAATGCCTCTGTCAGGCTTCATGTTGGAAAAGCAGAAAATTAAGGACAGCTGGAAACACGATGCCTATATATGAACAACTTTTGAAAGTTTCATGTTTCCTTTTGGTGGGAATAGAGTTGAGGATGTAAAATCAGCATAGTGAACTCTGATTCTGTCCCCCTCTTCCACATTTTTCCCTTCTGTAAACACCAGAAGAATGATTAGGGAACTTTTCCTTCTAATTTCATAGTCACAAAATCCCATGGGCAGGGATGCCATTCACTTCACCAGGCTGCTCAGGGCCCTGTCCAACTTGTCCTGGAAGACTTCCAGGGATGAGGCATCCACAACTTTTCTGGGCAACCTGCTTCAGTATTGCACCACCCTTGAGACAAAGAATTTCCTTCTAATAGGAAGAAAGAGAGGAAATTCCTCTTTTTCAGCTTAAAACAACTGCACCTTGTCCTGTCAATATCTACCCATGTAAAAAGTCCCTCTCCCTCCTTTTTATAAGCCCCTGTAATATATTGGAAGGGTGCTCCAAGATTTTCCTGAAGCCCTCTGTTCCCCAGGCTGAATGACTACACTTTCTCAGCCTGTCTTCATAGAAAAGGCGCTCCAGCCCCCTGATGATCTTCATGGCCTCCTCTGGGCTCACTCCAGCAGGTCCATCTTGGGGACCCCAGAGCTGATGCAGCCCTGCAGGTGGGGTCTCAGCAGAGCAGAGCAGAGCAGAGGAGCAGAATCCCCTCCCTGGCCCTGCTGCTCTGGATGCAGCCCAGGACACGTTTGTCTCTCTGGGCTGGGAGTGCCCATGGCTGGGTCATGTCCAGCCTCCCAAACACCAGCACCTTCAAGTCCCTCTCAGCAGGACTGCTCTCAATAATTCCTTCTTCCAGTCTCTACTTACAACTGGAACAGGTGCACTTGGACTTGCTGAACATCATGAGTAAGATCGTGGGTCCACTTCTCAAATTTGTCCAGCTCCCTCATAATTTCTGATGGAAATTTATCCATCAATGGTTTAAAGCAAATTACTCTTGTTCTAACACTGGCCTCAAGCTTAACCAGACCTGGTTTAGCTCCCTGGCATTCAGAGACAACTGTCATTTCTCCTTTCAGCATTTTCTTCTCTGAGTTTACATGAGAGACTACACTTCCCTTTGTAAGGTAACAAAAACATAAAAAGAGGTTAGAGTAGACAGAACCACTATTTCTTGATGTGGCCACAGTCTTCTGTATCAGGAGATTTCCAAATTCTTCTCAACAGATATGTGTACAATGGTTCTAACATGTCTAATGGTTCTACCCATGTCTCCATAAGTGTCGCAGAATCACTTAGGTGGGAGGGAGTCTCGGGAGTACAGCCTTCCCATCAGGTTTTGAACACTGTCAGGGACAGAGATTCTCTGGACAATCTATTCCTGTATGTAATTTGTAATTATCTTCAGAGTAGAAACTTTTCTTTATAGTTACCCAGAATCTTCAATCTCAGTTTAGGGCCACTGTCTCTCATTCCTCTGCTGTGTGTCTCAGGAATAAGCCTAGCTTCATCTTCTTGAAACCCCCTCATAGATCCTGGAAGATTATTTCCAGACTCCTTTTCTTGCTTTTAACAGAAACATATTCACTCCAAATCCCTTGATTTTAGGATTAAGAGTAGGAAGCCTGTGCACTGCCCTGAAGGTCATTGACCCAACTGCAGTGCTGGCAAGTATTTTTGACTGGAGTTGTCATGAGAGTGACAGACACATTTCAGCCTTAAAAGACAATGAAGAATTCAATCCCTGATCCCCATCTGCTCTTGGGATGTTTTGTTAAAGCAGAGAGAATCCTGAAGTAGTTTAATCAGTTGTTATCAACATGAAGAAAATTTAGATTGCCAAGTCAATCACTTCCCATGGCAAAGCTGAATAGTTCTACCTAAATCTTATTTATCAGTGTAGTACAGCATTTTCCCTAGAAATTCTGATATTACCAAATATTATCATTCTTCTGCCCTGACCCTTTTTTAATATTAAGTGTAAATGTTGAAAATCCATACAGCTGACACCACTGCCCTGGCAGATGCAGAATTAACAGTGATACTGTAAGGGATTGCAAAACCCTAAACCATTTCACAAAGGGATTGAATTGAAGAGATAACACATTTTCAAATATAACTGAAGCTGGAATACAGATGCTCTCCTTCTACAACTTCAAATATTACCAGTACTCAGATGTGAACAGAAAAGACCATTATTAAATTTACCTCTAAAGGATTTTATAAACCCTTTAGGTCAACAATTAAGTGCTCAGCATTTTAATTTTTTTCATTTTGTAGTAGAAAATAATTTATCACCTACTATCACTTCAATTTTTACTGTTATTTACATTCAGGTTAGGGACAATAGTATTGATTTGCCCTGCTATGTTTTTGATCGTATGAAATAAAATATTTTCCATTAGTTTTTCTTTCCAAATAAGGTTCTGTCACAGATTACAGACTTCTGATACTTGCTAGTTTCCCTATAGAACTTTCTGTAACTCAGGCAGGGAGTGAAAAAATTGCATGCCCCTAAACTATTGCTGATATCCATTTAATACTCAAAGAAGAAACTTGCTACTGCAGAACTCTGATGAAATTCACCTCAAGCAAGGCAGTAAGATGCCTTGAGAAAGAGTGTCACTTACTGGGTAGAGCAGAATCCCAGGACTTGAGAAATTTGGGCTAACACAATACAGCTGAACAAAGAGTTACAGCACAGCAATGATTTCAGGGTGATGCAAAGGCACACTGTATCACCCCAGTAGATTCCAGTACTAAATATGGGGCCACTTTGGTCATTGGGACAATGAAATAAGGATGAAACATTGTGAGACCCAAGAGGAATATGATTCTATGATTCTGTGTATAGATCAAGCCAGAATGACTGGGCATTGATGAATTAACGCTTCATAGCACACAATTGTGACTGCTGGGAGGAGACTTCAGGGTAGCAGTGGCTGCTTAAGTTAAAGCTAGAACAAAAACTTTTTTTCCAGCTAAAGCTAGAAGTTTAGACAAAACTGAACTAAAAAATTAAAATAAAATGATGTGCTGAGAAAAGAAAGTTGATAGGATCCAAGACAAATCCAGAGGGAAAAGAAAGGGAAAGTGGAGAAAACAAGATTAGATAAAGTAAGATCTTGCAGTATGATGACTACTTAAATGGCATCTGATAAGACAAGGCACAGAAAGTGTTGATAATTATTCCTCTGAGTCCACTTCTTCATATCTAATGGTTGACCTTGAAATTCAAAACATTGCTTTACTCCTCTCAGGTGTTAGATGGTAGACAAATACTTTAAGTCATAATCATAAAAGTACTACAAAATCAATCTGCAAAGTACCAGTCTATGACACCTTCATACAGACAAGCATTTGCATAATGTTCCTTTTCTAAAGTATAAAAATATGCCACCTATTAGAAATAGAAAGCTTATTGAATTATGTACAAAATATTTAAATCTTTTGGTCAAATTTGGAATCCATATTAACAGTCTTTTAAAGTGCTTTCGCCTTTTTTTTTTTCTTTTTGGCCAAAAATCTACTCACAAAAGGCTTAGAAATTCTTTAGCTTGCTACAAAATCCCCATATAGGAGTAAAGTCCTACCTGGGAAAAAAACCAGACAAAACTGGAAAGAACACACACACACACACACATTCTCCAGCTTTGTTCCATTCAGTTACATTCAGAATAAAGATAAGTGAACAGAGAGCAAGTGAAAATATTGCTGTGGTCTTTCTTAGCTTACCAATATTGTCAAAACAGGATACCAGCTTCCTATGGATCCCAGCTAATGTATCAGCTCCTACCAATAAGCAAATGTCAAAGACAAACATTTTGTATTTTGTTCCTGGCCATTTAATGTAAAGCAGAAGAATTGTTTTATAGTACTTGAAATTATGAATACTACATAGTACACAAAAGCATCAGACCACTGCAAAAAGAATTTTGTTAAGGGAGGGGAT
Source organism: Pseudopodoces humilis (assembly GCF_049639895.1). Lineage (NCBI taxonomy): Eukaryota > Metazoa > Chordata > Aves > Passeriformes > Paridae > Pseudopodoces > Pseudopodoces humilis. The sequence goes on from NC_142200.1 coordinate 100,950,190, forward strand.
GAAAAGATGGATTAAGATTTTGAAGGAAAGAAAAGTAATTTACAAGTTTGGGGGGAAAAAACACCAACTAAACAGCTCTAAGACAATCAGCTTTGTAGCAAAAAACTTCTTGTGGTTTCCATAAAGCAACAAAATAGATGTTATCATATTGACAAGATCATATCACAGCAGCTAGGGGCAACAACAACGAGCAGGAATCTCATTGGAAGAGTTTTATTTAGGGCCAAGGTTCTTCTTGATGATCATCCATCAGCAGCTGCAGTAACTAATTAAAAATCTGGACAAGTATCGAAAAAATTTGTGAGCAGAACTGTTGACACATACAAAGTGCAAGCTATTGATTGAGAATCACACTGGATGACTTCAGAATTTATAAATACCTATGTAATCCAATTAGACTCCTTACATCATCTTCTCTTGCAGACACCATTAAGATGTGAACTTAAAAACAGCTGTGTGATTATCATGTCCTGCTATAGAGTATAATTTTTCTAAAAAATTATGAACAGATGAAAATTTTATTTAATAAAGACTTTTTCACTTGGCAATGATACTTTGGTATTTTTCTTTCCTCCTGAAAGATAGGTACTTTATTAAACTGGTTACCTGCAAGCTAACAGATTGATTTATGATTTTTTTGTTGTTTGTCTTCCTTATAAAGAAGAAATCCATAACTATTATATGTCATCCATAAAGTTGATGCAGGTTGCACTTTTAACTGATGCTAAATAAACTGTTTAAAAGGATTTGACTATTTCAAAAGCTAATTATTATTTCCAAGGTTCTATATAATCTTTTTATATTTCACACTACAATTCTGCTGATGTTGGAATAGAACAAAGTTACAGAGAATGTAGCTGTTAAGAGAAAATCAACCCAGAAGCTTCCTTTTGTAACAGTGAGAAGCAAGACAACTAGTAGATATTTTCCAGGTCAGAATGTTATTGATAAATATGAATTAATTCTGAATCACTGATGTTCAGTAAAATGGAGAAATCCTGTGCAAAAACATGAAACAACACCACTTCATAGACATGAATTACCATGAAATAAACCTAAGTCCTTTAGATCTGTTGCCTTTTGTAGGTCACATTTACACAGGCCAACTATATTACCACAGGATATGAATGAATTGGTCCAGCTGGGTTTTCCCAGGAAAGAATAAAAATACAGACTAGTTTAAGTCTTATTTTAAGAACAGAAGTTGAGCTGTAACCAAATCCTCAAAGTTTCTTATCAAAGAAGGAAACTAAAGTAACTTTTTTTTTTTTTTTTTTGTCTGAGAAGCCACTTCAATGTAATACTAAACCTCTGGAAGCACAAAACCCATTTCTGCAAGGTTTTCTGTGAAGAACTCAGGCTCCCAGAGCAAGGTTGGATTAAGACTTTTCCCCAGCTAATATTTTTGACATTGCAGTGTCTCTGTCCAGTTGAATAACTGGCTTTCTCACTGAAGTCACAAAAAGAGGTATTTATCGAAAAACAAGTTGTGTATTTGTGAATTCCACGAGGAGCTTGAGGTGTAGAGACTGACTAATTTGTCAGGTAGATTGACTTCCAGTAGTGCTCTTTGAGAGAAGGTACCAAAAGAGAGAGAGAGCCTTTCAGGACAATAAAAGCTCTAAGCATTAAATGCAAGTTTAAATATTAGATATATGTTTAAATGACTTCGTTTACAATTGCAATCCTTTTGAAATTGAATTTACCCATCAAAAATACTTACCTAGGAAAAGGAGACATTAAATTTCCAGATCACAGAATTATACCCCATAGGAGGCACATTAATTAGGATTTTCTCCACTGAGTGCAAGTCAGATCTGCTTCATACACATATGAGGTGGTACAGAACTGATCAGAAAATTCATTCTTGAGGTTCCTGCAAATTTCAAGAACTGGCTGCCAGTGAAAAACTCACAAGTAGAAGATATATACCCTGAGCTTCCCCTTAAACTTTACAAGCACAGACAAAAAACCAAATCAAATAACATTGGCACAGAGAACTGGAGCAACAAACCCCTGCAAAGTTTCTGGTCTTTGCATCTTCTGTCACATCTGCTGCAGTGTCTCCATCTAGGAGTAGATTTTCATGCCAAGTCACTCTGTCTGCATCTGTAAATTGATTCAGGTAATAGCTCTGGAACTCAAGCAACCAGCACAGCAGTGCTCATGTGCATGTGGCTGTTCTCTCTTGGCCCCATGACAAGATGGTCCCTTCCAAAGGCTTTGCAAGCAGCTCCTGGCCTGTGCTAAACCCGAAGCGTGCCCAGATGCCATCTGTGAGAAGGATGGCTGGCTCCCACTGAAACTGTGCTTGGGACCATGCAAACTAATTATCTGCACAGCTTCCTGTATGGCAACATTTATGTTAATTAAGGGCCTTGCTAATGCTGTTGTTACTATTACTATGATACTATGTTCCACCCCAGTGCAGAGCAGAGGATGTAACAGCATTTTGTAAATAACCAAACGAGCCTCACAGTACCCATTCAGAGAACGACATGGGTTTAACCCAATTTACAATCTAGGAGACTGTTGGATCAAAAGACGACCCAATACACTTCTCTTCAAGGAAATGGTGGTAAGAGCCAAGAATAAGGGATGGGATTCTTGAATCTTACTGCTCACATTTAGCTGCTGGGCCACTACCTACGATGTTAAATTATTCATCATTTCTTACAGGGAAAGCAGGCTTGCACTCACAGGAAAAGCTGGGTGAAAGAAAAAGGGTTATGAAAGTATTCACACACTCTTTCAAAAGAGTTAGTTAACTGACAAAAATATGCTGCTGTAATGCATTTTCATGTGTAGGCAGCAATTCTTCTCAGCATCCTAGGGCTGGAATCCTGTGTAGGGAAAGCTCAACTGCTCAGTATATGTAAAAGACAGGCCTCATTAACTCTTGGACATCTTCTCATTTCTTGGTCATAAATCCTATTACCTTGTATTACAAACTGCCATAAAACTCAAAGATAAAAGATAATTTATGCTCAGTGTACAGAAGCTAATGTTTCTGTACTCCTGAGAAGCACACAACCAGAAAATGAGAAAGTATGTATGTGAAACCTTAAGCCATTCATATTGAGCATGGGTAGCATGATAAACATGACTCTAAGGGCCTTATGCTCTTCAGCCAGGGTATAGTCTAATGGTAATTGATGTTACCAAATTTCAAACATAAAATGTATGAACTCTTGCATAAAATATCCTGCTTATAAAGACTGATTAATCCTTATTAAAAATTCAAGATTTCCTCCCTCCCCCACTACAGAATGAAATATGACATCTATTCAGTACACAGGTACATTTTTTTTCTTTTTTCTTTTTTTTCAAACTCCAATCATCATGTAAAAAAATGCTTCACAACAACTATCACATCCTAAAATTCTTACAAAGTCTCCCTATTTCTGCTTCCTTTCCTAATTAGTGTTGCCTGGCACACAAAAAGTAACAGCCCTTGGAGTTGGCAGAATCAAAGGCAGCTCAATCTTTTATTTGCTTTTTCTCTGAAGCAATTCAAATTCTTCAGACTTTGGCACCAATTTTAACTGTGTTGGTTATCTGCTCAAAGGAATATTTTGCTTTAGTGAAGACTGAGAAAACGTGCTCATTTAGGCTGCTTGTCATTAGTTTTCCCTTCCCATTCAGACAAGAGAAAATCTTTCACTGTCAATTTATAAATTCTGTAGCTACAAACTATATTCTCATTGTTTGGGCCCTTCAATAGATGCAAATAATTTCACACCTGCTTTCTTTTCTTAAATATGTTTTTAGTGGTTTGACATTTATTGGAATTAATTTATCTACATTTACATACTACAGTCTATATATCTACATTTCAATCTCCCACCCATTTTCTTCATAGAGATTATGGAGACAAGTGTTTATGGGATGTAATTATTGTCATGTGTTTTCTCATCCCTTGCAGGAGGTCATCCTTAAAGGTCAGAAATGAACATAAGAGAGTTTACTTCCTTGTAGTTTTCTTCACTTTCCATGCCAAAACATTTTTATCAATATATTTCAAACACCTTGCACTGTCTGTCAGTCTATTTCCCAGGAGATGCCTCAGTACTCAAAGTTCTAATTACTCTTACATTCAGTACTTGGATAAGTAGGAAATGATAATGTTATTGGCTGATCAAAAAAAGGCTTTGTTTACCTGGTCCACCTTCCCTGATAGTCTGCACAGGATCCCAAATCAGGCATTGTCCTTGCTGTCTTCCTCTTACAACCCTGAAGACTTTTAGCAAGTCCATAATGTTCCCTGCAATGCTGTGGACTCTTTAAAAGTGTGTTAAATATTGATGTATTTCTTCTACCATAACCTTCTATACCAACATTGTAACAATGTGAAATCTCTTTCAAAAAATTCATACATTTTTGGTGGCCTTAGATATCTACTCACACCATCCTCATCTTAGTTTCTGCACTGGTAACTATAAATTTAGCAGCTTGACTTGTTACTCCCCTTGTTATCCTTCGTAGGGGTCTTAAGGAATTACCAGTTTATCTGCTGTATCCAAGTACTTTAGGCTCTGCCTAGGTAGACATGACAGAGAACCACTCTCCTGCTACACTAAACCAAAGGCTAACATTATTTGGAAGCAAAACCATAATTATATTTTGCTCACATATTTTATCCAAAGAATCCAATAAAGATCAGATTCTTCTTCCCAAGAGAGAAAGGTTGCCATTCTACACTTATAGAAAAAACAACATGCTCTCAACTTTATCATTTGCATCAGCATTTGAATCTCAAAACCTTGCTTCATTTATTGCACAGTTTCCAGACTTGCATTTCGAACAGTCAGTGGGTCTCCCACTGTGTTAAACTCCCTCCTACCTTGATTTTAAATTACAGAGGGAAGAGGAGGAAAAGAGAGAATGTCATGATTGTGGTTGTTTGACAGAGAAAAATATCAAGCTGAACTCCATTAAACAAAAAAAAAAAAGAAAAAAAAGAAAGAGAGAGAGTACTTCTAAGCTTAGGATCCTTATTTCTCTCAGTTTATAAACTATTCAGTTTTTAAAAGAAAAACAACTATGCAGGATTATTATTATTATTATCTTGAGGTACCACAACAGTTGACTGAAGATGCCAACAGTGGCAAGTTTAAACCAACAATGAAAAGCAATTTTGTGTCAAAGTGAGCACTAAGATTGTTTAAATGGCCTGCCCCTATATCTGCCCCTTATTTCTGTATGCTAGAAACAGCCTGAAATTTCCTGTGGAACTCTGCCCATCTACGAAAAAAATATTAAATGCTTTTTGTATGGCATTATTAGAAATAGAATAAAGAAATTTCCAACAAAATTACAAACAAAACAATTAGCAACCTCCCATTTCTATTTAAAATGCAAAGATCATGATTTTTTTTTCAAGTTGTAAGGGGTTTAATTATTCATGGAAGACTCATGAAAGCAACCTTAGGCATGGCATTTTAAAGCCGCTTATGGAAAAGATGAATAAAAATAATTAGAAATCTTTCCAGCCTTAGCAAGAGTTTTGTAAATTAAACTGGAAATTGTCCAGTTTATCTCAGCTCTTTAACATGTTCTTAAAAATACCCTAAAGGAAATTTACAGTGGTCAGTGAAGTACTGCACTCACAGATCATTTACAAGCGAGTTACTCCCCACTTTTAGATTTTAACCACAGTTATCCTTTATTTCTCTTTCCCCCTCACTCTGCTGCCTCCATCTATTCAGCTGTGCAACTAGTGATCAGAGTAATTCCTCATCATACTGGCAAAAGAGCTCCTGTGCCTACTACCTTTCCTGTAGACACAGAGCTTCAAATTGTTAATAGAGCACCTGCCCCTGTGGCTTTAAATCTATAATCTCATAGAACTTCATTAATGCTTTTCTCAAATTACACTGAAGCACATCTGGTGCAAGGTTGTGTCAAATTTACCTGTGAATGTTATTTATTTTAATAGAATAAGCTTTCCAACAGAAATTGGGAAAGTTAGATAAGCTTTTAGAAACCTTGCCAAGGGGAAAACGTATTTTCCAAAAAATAAATTAATCATTGTTAGAGAACAGTGTTTGATGTTTAGATTTGCCTTTAATTTAAATCTCAGAAGCAGAAGATCAGCAAGATATTTTGTGTGTGTTGTTTTATGAATCAATAAATGCAATAACAGATCTGAGAAACCACAGAAATAACACATCTTAAATAAATTCCCTTGTTGATGCTAGATGGATTCCCATCATAATGAACTGCACCATTTGGACTGCATAAGAGCTCTGCCTGATGTGTATGTCAGGAACTCCCTCAGAACATCCTCTTACATATTTTCTTTGTTCCTCTTATTAGAGACATCTGCATTGCTACTCAGCAAGCAAAAGGGGTGTGTGCTAATTTTAGACTTACTGGAATCTAATTTAAAAGGTTATTTTTTTTTTCCATTTATAATCAATATTCCATATTTACCTAATTCAGTTTTCATACTTTCTGGTTTTCTTGTTTCTCCCCTTTTATACAAATCTATCACGAACAAATTAAACATAACCTTTTCCAAAGGAGGAACTGAGAGCCCATAGTTTTCTGTCCCCATCCCTGCAATGTATTTTTTATTTCAGCTCTGACTCTACAGAACACAACTGATAAAGTGAGCATTTAATGGTGCAAGACCTATGGTGTCAGGGTGGGTGGAAGGTCAGTTTTATTACAAAGTAACTTCTTACAACACTTACGGATTGAAGCAGGTAAATCAGTGAGCACTCCTGGATAACTATCACCGGAGAAGGAGTGATATTCGTTGCATGAAAAAGTGTTTCCACCGATGCCATTATTTGGTCAAAGCGTCCTCCAAGTCCACCCAAAGTCACAATCACATCGACCTAAAAGACAGAACAAAAAGACTCACCATGAAAACTCTCAGGAATGATCTTTGGACTCTGAAAAACCACAATAAAATCAGTTTGATGAAAAAAAAAAAAAGAAAGAAAAAGTAACTACTGACTGTAGAAAAGCAAATGTCAAACACAGTTATTTACTCCCATTACCGATAAACACCATTATGTGATTTTCAAGCTGAGCATTAAAGAACCATAAATCCATGGCTAGCATGTTGCACTTTTAAAAGGACATAACCCTTCTCCCTAAAATACAGGCCAGTCTTCAAAGGTACTTACCTGTCTGTCCCGAATATATAGAGTCTAGGATGTATCACACCACACATAAGCTCCTTGGGTAAGTGTACATCCGAGCCATAGAATCCCCAGTTCTTTACATGATTTCATTATTATACTCACAGTTCACAGAGCAAATAAAGCAAATATCAGGTTGGGCCATTTATGTGTCATTCTCATTCCTGCCACACAGCATTTCAATGTACAAGCAAAACCACTCAAAGGCTGGCCCTGCTCAAGATTGAAAGTACCACCGTTTAGGAAGTTCCGCCTCAAGTGACTAGGACATCACCTCCAGCTGTCAGGGACAGACAACCACAGGAGCACTCCCTAGTCCCAGTCACACAGAAAACACCATCTTGACTGCTGACATCTGACTGCTTGCAATATGCCATGGAGTTGGACTGCTCCTGCTCAATTCTCTCACACAGGTGTTCCAGACTCTGAACACTTTATTTCCTATAAGCAGAAAGGGAGTATTCAAAAGGTTTGGTTAAGAGCTTTGGGGTCCTTAAATAAAAGGTCACTGAGTGCAAAGTATTATTATTATTATTACTTCCATAATGTAGACCAGTTATGTTCAGTAATTGTATTTTAAAAAGCTAACACTAAGTCATATCTAGGGCCCTAAGACATTGCAGCTCTGAAGTCTTTAGAAGGTGTTTTGACAATGGCCATCTGGTTAAGTTTCCAACTTTACAGAGCTTAAATCTATGGCTTCTGTGATTACATGAAATTTTACTCAACCCAAGAGCCACATAATGGTGCTCTGTGTATCTGGAATGATGTATTAATAACATCAGCTTCATTTTTATTACCAGGTCTAGGGCTTTATGATTCTGTTGAATATTGTTTTGCATGAAAATTAAAGTCTTGAAGAGATATACCAGCTTTCTCATCACCACCTGGAAAATTCTTCAGAGGCCAGAGTGGATCAATATAACACATTATACTAGCAGCAAACACTGAAACAAAAAAACCCTCTCCTTGTACTGCTGACAGCATGTATTTTCTGTGCAGATTACAGATCACACAGACCAAATGTACAACCAAGAGAATATGAATGGTAAGGAAACCTATCCTTAAACAGAAGGCAAAATAGCAAAAGGTAAAAAGCATGTGTTCCCAGTTAAGCCATAATGTCGTAATATATTTTCGCTTTTATTGATTCCACTTTAGAAACAAAGTGCTTTTGTTTGACTGGTGATGACTGTGAGTTAAAAGGGTGGATCAATTCTCTGAAAATAATACTACTAGTAAGACTCCCATCAGTTCCCTACCAGACAATCAGCACTAAAATGCTCCCCTCCTTCCCCAAGAGAGGCCATGGCAAAATTCAGCTATACTAACCTGGAACCACAGTGAACTTAAGGTGGCTTGATAAAGGATTAGGGTCCACATTTATGTTGTTTTTCTTCTAAGCAATGGGACTGAAGCTCAAATATTAGCCTAGATTAGTCCTCTAGAAACCAAGCAGCTACTGTATAGTTTATTTGTATATATATATCTCACCATATGTGAACTTGTTTGTTTTGGCTTTGATGATTGGTACCAACATAAAAGGTAAGAATTAAGGAAATACAGAGTTCCTTTGGCTAGGAATTGAAATGATGCAATAGCATTCTAAATGTGTCTTCTTTCCATTGTAAACCCTTGTTTGTTAGTATCACACATGTTCTTCCCATGAAGTACAGTACCCAGCTCAAGTGATGAAGTGCACAGAACTGCAGAGTTCTGAGGCAGAGACTGACAGAGCACTGCAAGTGGAAGAAAATTGTAGCAAAAAAAACCCAACTTCTTATATTTTCAAGTAATACAGAATCCTGCTAAAAGTCCTACTCCTTATTCAGTTGCAACAGTGCAGTCTTGTGAACTGGTTAGCAAAAAGGAAGAAAATAAAACAAATATAGCATGGAGTAGACATATTGAAAAGGCATTCATAAACCAGAGGTATGGGGTTGAGGTGTGCTGGGAGAAGGCATCTTCTGAAGATACCAAAGATATCTGAAGAGGGAATATATCTATTATTTAAGGTTTGCATGGATTGTGAAAATGAAAAACACAAGTATGTGACAGGTACGCAAACAAACCCAGCTGGAGTATGAGAGGAACAGACAGAGAGAAAAACTAAGATTCTGCACTTGTATGACAGTTTACAGCACCACTTTTCACTGGATAATCTTGGCAGAAGTGACAGGCATCCAGACATTGCAGGACTTTTAGAGCCTTTATTTGAAGGTCTAGTCATTCACACATTGTTTATTTAAAAAAAAACCAAAAAAAACCCCCACAGGCTAAGTGCAACCAAAACCTCAAGAAACTTTTCATCCTAAAGCCATCATGACTGTTAAAAAAACCCCTCAAAAACACACCAAAATCATGAACTAACAAAACAACCAGTTTCCTCCCTGCAATCACTGCTCCCGTCATCCTGCCAAGAACTTAAGAAAATGGATGCACCATGAAAGCATGTACACAACTCTTTGTCATTCCACAACTTAAGGCAAAGTGAATACCCAAGGACTGGTACATTTAGATATTTCCACACTACAGAGAGGAAAGGCCATTTGTTTTTGCACTATGATTTCCTGAATAGCATAGGCCACAGAATTAATCCTGCTACTGCTAATCAGCCCAGTGGGCAACGTTTGACTAACACGCTGTACTTCAATTGAAATGTCCATGCTTCACTTAAATGTCCCATCACCAGTCCCCTTACACCATTTGTTTTCACACTGTGTTGTTCATTTCCTGAAAAAAAGGACATAAAATCATAAATAACTACAGAGGACAGCTTAGACCATTGCAAGCACATTCTCTTGGACTATCTATAATCTGAATTAAATCACAATATCTTTAAAGGCTATAAAACCTTAACTTAGAAATTGAAGATCTAAGGGTAGGATCCAGTCATCTTTAAAAGATACACCCGTAAGTTATTATGTCTTGAGAAAGTTCTAGAAGTCACTATCAAAGAGCAGGGCAGTTAAAAGGAGAAGGAAAGCATACAGCACAACTTTGTGCTGGCAATTCAGGGATCTACTTTTTCCTTCTCCTGCAAACTGTAATTTAGAGGGTGCAGTAACCGAGGGCAGCTGAGGCTCTCACCACATCAGAATGAAGTTGCTCAGGTTCCTGCTTCCACTCACAGAGACTATTGAAATGGACAACCTGCTGGCTTGCTAAACACTATGAAAGCTGGCCCAGCTGACATTCCTCTTTCTGGTAAAAATTGGTTAAATACAAAGAATATTTTCACTTTATGACTGAGGAATATGCATTAAGGACACAGAAAGCTGGGAACTGCCTGGAGTGGGTGAAAAGAGTGCAATACCTAGCTCTGCAATGTCAGCATCACCATGACATGTAAGAGTGAAGTCCAACGCTCAAACTGACAGGAAATGATGCCCACCTTTTCAAAACCATGCTCATTATCTCTGATAAGAAATCCTCTCCCCAGGGAGAGGACAGACAACTCAAAGGACTTTCTTCCCTCTGAGATCACTTTTAGCCAGACAACTTGCAAACAAACATGCCTAAGTCTCAGGGAGGTATGTAGATGAAAGGAAACAAATTTACTGATCACAACCAGCAGCACTGAATGAACTGCAGAGAAGATCTCCCCAAAAGGAAAAAAGGAAGGCAAGAGTAATCAATATGTTCTAAAAGTTCTGGAGTCATGAGTAAACCTTCCCCTCCTCTGAGGTCATGGAGACCATCCATTGCTAATATCCAAGATATTAGTATGCCCACTAAAGGTTAGATATCTGACTGGAACATAGTGGGTTTTTAGCACCTTCTCACTTCACTGAAATTCCTTTCATCTCCCACAGCCTTTCTTAATTTTCTAGAATTCATAGGATAATTCCTTTAATTTAATTTTTAAAGGAATATGACATAGAGAACAAAATTATTGTAGTAACATGCATAGTATATTGGAAGTTTATTACATGCTGGAATATATAAATATATACATGTACACAAAAGTATAAAAGTATCTTGTGTCAAAAAATGAACAATTAAGTAATAGCGTGAATGGCACATTTATTATTGCTTTATTGGTTTGTCACTTCATCAGTTTTTGCCAGTTTACAAGAAAACCATTTTCTTCTTCATAAGGCAATTTGTCAGCTCAGGATATGGTTTAAATTATTTTCTGGTCTTTGCACCATCTTCAGTACCAAAGACTTTAAAACACACCAAGCCATTCCCTTGATAACAAATGGGCCAGAGTAGATTTTAACTCATTTTCTCACAGATATGTAAGAGCTCTAGTGTTGGCCAGATAAATAATTTTTTTATATCATCCTCAAAATTGCAATGTAAATTTAATGGACTACTAAAATCCCACAATCCAATGTTAAATATGTAGCAAGATATTGTCCACTTGAATTGATTACACTGGCTCCCTAGCTCAGTGTTTTACATAAAAGGTATGCCATTCTTTTCTGTAGAAATGAGATGCTGAATCACGCAGCAGCATCTGAACTTTGCTCAGGTAGAATCCTCTTTACTTTAGCCAGAATTTTCTTGTTGCTTCAGCAACATCTGACTCTTCCTGGGAACAAGAGGTCTCAGTCAAAGGCTGCCACCCTGTCTTGTGTACCTGGGACGATAACCTTCAATCAGCTTCATCCTCACCTCACTGACTCCACTAATCTATATATTATATTGTTCCAGCTCCTTCACAAAGCATTTCTTGCTTTTTATCTTCATTTCTTATGGTTTCACCCAAGTGCTTTCCTTATTGGTAATGTTTCTTATTTCAAATAAGAGGTTAATTCTCTCTGGTAATGACAGTAAGTATGCAAACAGATTGCATTTGTCTGCTTAAAGTAAGAAAGATGTATGATGGTAAAATTGAAATGAGAAAGATAATCTCAAAATCCAGAAATAGACTTGTGTTGCTGGAAACATTTTAAGCTTGGTTTTACTATTGACTTGTGTTTACATTGGTTGAATAACTATTTCATTGCAAAAAATGAAGCTTTGACTTTGCCCTCTCTTGCAGGTAAAGGGAATGTCTGAGAGGGTATATAACATAACCCAGCATTAGTTTGGTGGAACATAAACTTCATAACTATTGACTTAATTCTTTATTACTTAAAAGAACCTAATCGACAAAATCTTTGTGAACTGCTGGATCCCAAGCAATCTGAATTTGACTTTCTACTTTGTGCTGAATATTTGTGTATGACCTTGGTCAAACAATGCTCGCCATGCCGGAGGTAGAGGGGACACCAACAACTCCCGCTCTGCTACTGTTGGCCATCTGGAGCAAAGCTCTACAATTCTTTCTATGTGTGAGATCAGGGTCACTGGAATTCCTTATTTACTAAGATTTTCTGGGTGAAGGGCTTGTCTGTAGTCCTGACATTTACCATGCTGTTCTGAGTAGGTAAAAGCATTAGAACTATTCAAGTAATCTGTTTATTGATGCTTTGGAGTAAAATGTGGGCTGGTTTTGATCCAGACACATTTATTTTGTGAATGAATAAGGATTCCAGGACTATCAATCTTATGAAAAATTATTAAAATCTTCTCATCTTTTAAAACAGTATGAAGAAACATTCACAAGCTAACCTTTCTCTTCCCATAACTGAACTCCTGTTATCCAGTCTGCACTATGGTATTACCACCATGGAAGTGTGAAATCAATAACTGTCATATCCCTAAGAAAGAAAGTCCTGGATTTATATTAGGAGAACGCAAAAGACCCTTGAAAGATCATACTAAAATGGTCTAGCAAATATCTTCAATGATCTAATAGCCAGTTGCATCCAGTGCAAAAAGCTGTGCTTGGCACGTGCTGTGGTTTTAATCATTCTGAATACTGCCTCCAGGAATAAAAATAAGAAAATACAAATTAACTACAAACTCTCATCAATGAACAATTCACGGAAGGAAAAAAAAAAAAATCTTCGTCAAGAGAATCTGTTCACTGTGAGCTTTGTATCCCACATTTCTCTTAACTCTGGCTATCTCTCTGCACCGTGGTAGCCTTCCTCCCCCTCCCTCCAATACCTTTCAATATTGTCACAGGATCAGCAGGGCAATACAAGTACAACCCACTGCTTCTCAGCCAGCAGGACCCCCACCCGTGTGGATCCCACACCCCTCAACAGGAGCCAAGAGTTAACCCAGTCCTGCAGCGCCAGCAGGTGGGAAGGACACTGCACAGGGAAGAGGCTCTTTGTTGCAGAGTCTCTCTTCAAAGCCTCTGTTCTTCCCCCAGTGGAGGCAGATCATGATCCAAACCCAGGAGCCTTGCCCTGGACTGTGGCTCCTGCTGCAGCCTGCTTGGCAGAGCCTTGTACAGGCTACTCAGGGCCTGATGGATCAGACACTCTAAGCTCTGCCTGCTGGCCCTCAGACATGATACATATCCTATATCAGTGAGAGTGTGTACCTTTGCACATCTCCAGGAGCCCTGACACCTTCTCTTTGATTTCCCCTACGCTTCTGTGTTGAGTCAGCCTGGCTGGCTGCCAGGCATTCACCCAGCCTCTCTCACTCCCTCTCCTCAACAGGACGGGGAGAAAATGAGATGGGAAAGCTCATGGGTCAGGACAAGGACAGGGAGATTGTTAATTATCAATTACCATCACACGCAAAACAGATTTGACTTGGGTAAAATTAATTTAATTTATTGCCAATTAAAAATCAAGTTAAAGAGGGAAAAAAATACAAAACTAAACCCACTTTTCCATCACCAATCTTTTTTACAGGCCCAACTTCACTCCTTCATTCCTCACTCCTCTATCTCACCATTCCCCTGAGTGCAACAGGGAAAACAGGGGACTGTGGTCAGGTCATACCAGCTCCTCTCTGCTGCTCCTTCCTTATCGTGTTCTGCTACAGCTTGGGATTCTCTCCACAGAATCCAGCCCTTCAGGAATAAAATCCTCTTCCATGGGCCCTCCACATGCTGTGGCTTCTGCCATGACCTAGCTCCTGTGTGGGCTTGTCTTCAAGGCCTGCAGCTTCCTTCAGGGCACATCCCCCTGCTCTGGCACAGGGCCCTCCTCTGCCTCCAGTATGGATATTTGCTCCACCATGGTGTTCCATGGGCAGATCCCTGCTGCAGCATGAGCTCCTCTGCATAGGCTGCAGCTCCCTCTGGAGAGATCCACCTGCTCTGCCCAGGGTTCTCTGGAGGCTGGAGCCCCTCCTTCTGCTCTCCCCTTCGAGCTGACACAGCTGTTTTGTCCCCCTTTTCCCCTCACCCCTCCTTGCCTGGCTGAGGGGCTCAGCTGTGCCTCTCATGGACACCCGTGCACTCCACCAGCACCTGGGCACACAAACCCAATAGCTCATTATTATGCCTGTTTCTCTAGAAGGTTGAGATGAAGAGATTTCCTTTCCCACCACAAATTCATGCGGTTCAGTTTCAGCTCCTGCTCAGATGCTGGTCCAGGACCCTTGGAAAGCCCACAAAGGAAGCTAAGCAAACCTGTAATATTGTGAGGCAATGGAGTAGAATTTCTGTAGCCAAGAAACTGGAATACGAATGTGAAATATGAAACACTCTGCCAGATGCCCACAGGCATTTACATCCCCATGAATGGGGAATGCCAGCTTCAACACTATTGAGAACTGAGACCTTTTCTTGTGACTCCCTAGACCAGGTGTGTCTTTTCTTTAAAACTAACTTTCTGCCTGATTTTGTTTCCAAATTTTTCATACTAAGTTTAGGTGTCAAATTTTAAGGAGAAAATCAAAGATTTTTAAGGGGAGACATTCCATAGAAAATACAGAAACTTAAAGAATCTCAATTTCCATTATATATGTATATGTATATACATACACACACTTTTTTTTTTGTTTCATCTGAGTTAAGAGCAACAACTTGGGCACTTTCCCATTGTAACATTTAGCAGTGCAGTCTGTATAAAAGATGTCACAAGTAAGGCAGAGCTTTGGAGGACCTTCACTCTCCCACAGCAGCATTGCAGAGGACATAACAGTCAGAGGCACTTGTGCCCAGCGAGGGTGAGGAGTTAGCTCTGCTTTTTAAAATGTTTAAACTCAGGTTCACACAGGTCTGAAGATCTCCCAATAGGTCCCAACAGAACAGTAATATTTTCAGCTGGTGTGAACATTAATCTTCATGATGAACAAGGGGATAATAACCTGTCCTATTATACTCCAGGGACAGATAAACTAAAGATGGAAAATTTTTCCTGTGTCTCTCAGGCCTTATTCTGTGAATGGTTCCTCTTTTGAGTGATTTCACTGAATACCTGGGCAGTACACAGTGATTTTTTTTTTTTTTCTAAAGGAGTGCAGACTTGCAGAAAGAAGTCTTGAATTTATACATTTGTTTCAAAGAAGTTAGACATATTTTTATATTGAAGGAAGTACATTACGATCTGGATGTCAATTTTCCTTTTCAGTGTAGGTTCAGTATTTATAGCAGGTAAGTTAAACATAGCCTGAGTAACTACAGAATGTATTTTATTTTTCTACACTGTCCTCTAGACCGTATAAATTTAGCCACACACTTAAAAATAAATGAAGCATGATTTCTTAAACTGGAGGCGCTTGTGAAGCTGTAAACATTTTATGTTCACATTTAATTTGCAGAAAATACTGAGCTTTAATTGTTCAGTACTTCTTCAGTTGTTTAAAGGAGAAACTCAATGGGTTCTTTAGGCAAGCTGAAGAGACCATCCCCTGCCAGTGGCAAAGTAAAAGGTAGGTGATTTAATAAGGACTAGCATGAGCATCAGAACTAACAAAGCCTGGTTGCCAGGGCAGCTCTGCTCTGAAGACCCTTCAGTTTCTACTTTTGTTGAGCTTGTGCTACTGCCTTTTTTTACTGTGGGAATACTATAGGGGCCTTTCATATGTTATCAGGCTGACTCATTTTCTAGATATTTGTTAAGAGTTAAATTACCCTACACCCCTCTGCTCCTTCTTGAATAGCACTGGCATCAGCAAAGAGGTATAGAGTTAAGTGTCAGGAAAAGCCAAAAGATTGCAGAAGACAATGAGGCTTCAGGACTACAGGCTGAAACATTTCTGTGTACAATCAGCCATATACTTTTACTTTCCAATGCTCTTAATACCTTCCTCTCCTCCCTGCCCCAATACCCATTTCTAGGTAAGGAAAAGAAAAGAAGAAGAAGAGGAGCCACCACAGCTTCAAAAGCTTTTACCAATATTACAATTTCACTGTTTCTCTTGGCTATTCAAAGGCCATACAGTATTACAAAAAGAGGGAATATGTCATGGCAAAAAAACCCTAAACAATCCAAAACAAGTAAGGAAGCATTCTTATATACACTACTTAGGTTAAATAAGCTTCTTTGAATAGGATAAAAAAAGAAACCGTAGAAGTTAATTTGTTGATTTATTCACCCTCTGCTTTAAGGACCAAATCACCGCAGTTCATGAAGTTCTGAAAGTGAACTCTCTAAAGTCAGTGTTTCTTACACTCAAGAATGTAGAAAACTGCTAGAAGTTTTTATGAAACTATCTCTAGAACAGCCAAAAAACCTGTCATTCTTGACAGGCATCTCAACTTAGTAAGAAGAAACCATTTTGAAATGTAAAAAATGCTCTATTATAATCTGCAGTTAAAATTTATCATACTAGCTCAAAATTCTTAATATGCTTACCAATAAACTTACATTCCATTAAGTAAACAGACTCTAATATAAACAGTTGTAACTTATGGGAGATTTCATAACGCCATAGTATTCATGCATCAAGCAAAAGAAAAACAAACTCAAACCCAAGTTATATATGAAAATCTCCAACAACAAACTGAGCTCTCAGTCCTTGAACTGCAAAAAAAATCCTTGGTGTCAAAAGACATGGCTGTTCAAGATCTCCCAGTACAATATCCACATCCAAGACTGAAGTATGACAGTCTTTTGAGGATAATGATATGTCCTTGTAGCCCAACTACTTTCCCAGCATGCGGGCAGTTACATCAGCAATAGCTGCTCTCAGGGAAGCTGTGCTCCTGCAAAGCAGAGGGGGGAGGAGAATCACATCTCCTGTGAGAAAGGTACAAACAGAGCAAAATTGGTGGTTGCAAAGGGAACAGTACATTGCCTGTGGTAACCTCACGCTTTCTGTTTCAAATATATTTAGCCTTTGATTAAGTTGAGGGAACAGTTGCTGGCTTCCTTATTAGCTTCAGCAGTCCTGTTAATGAGCACATCCTTGATCTCTTAAATCCCTTGAACTGCCTAAATAAACAGTACTTTTCCCCACGTTCTTCCTCTCCCCAAAGCTTGATATGGGATTTAACTTTTTTAAACGAACAAACTGTGTTCTCCAGAATCCCTGACCTTTTTGCATCTCAAAAAAATTATTGTCATAGGTCCAAAACCAGCCCCAGTAGAGCATACAAGGATTACATAAGAAAACTTCTTGGTATGCGATGCACTGTGCTCTTGCAGACACACCTATTGAATAAAATTATTTGAGGGCAAAGATAGTCAGTGTGTCTTGATGCTCACAGCTATAGTGGAACAGGAAGACACCCTACATGATATTAGGGCTAATCTTTGGGAACTGGCAAGGTCTGCTATTCTGTATTATAAGAATCCATTTTGCCATACCTTTACAATGGGAAGCATTAAAATAATTCAGCAGTAGGAAAGATGGATTAGATACTGCATTCCTTGAAGGTAGACTTGGACTTTATGAGTTAAAAAAGTCTTCAAGGATATGTCTGAACACCCTACAGGAGAGATTTATTCCTGTTGAAAAGTATTATGAAATTCTACATTTTAGAAGTGGGAATAAACAGGAAACACTTCAGATCCATTTGTTTCTTTTGGACAGGAAAGGTTTATGAAGAAGATTACTATTAATAACTCATGAAAAATCTTTTGATGCAGCACTTGACAGAATAAGAACCTTTTCATTACACATATTTAACTTCCCCTAAAATATATCTCATTTGCATTTTTATTCTCCTTCTGTGAAGCATTAAGAAGAAAAACTCACTGCTACCAAAACTGAACAGGTTTATTCTCAGCCCTTCCTTCTATATAGATTTTGGTGATAAATCCATAAGCTTCAGTGTCCTTATGGTCCTTCAGGTCCAGTGGTGAGGCACTGGAACTGGTTCCATGGAGAAGTTATGGATGCCCCATCCTTGGAAGTGTTCCAGGCCAGGCTGGATGGTCTAGCTGAAGGGGTCCCTGCCTGTGGCTGTGAGCTGGAACTAAATGATCTTTAAGGTCCCTTCTAACCCAAACTATTCTGTGATTCTTATAAAAGCTTCACATTTCAGCTCCATGTCAGCTTTGGGATTTTCTAGTCTGCCTCTCCCCCCTATTTTGGTATTTAGTAAATTTCCTGTTCTCAAATCCTGGTAACAGACTATCCTCATTCCTAGGTTTTACTTTAAGAGCCATTCCCACTACTATTCTGGATACCCAAAAGTCTTCAGAAATGAAAACAAGTAGTGTTCCATCTTGAAATTACCAACTACCAGCATGAGCAGCAAAATTATGATTGAGTCAGGAAATGAAACCAATCTATTTACTGCTAAAGAAAAAGTCACATCATCAGGAATAACCTCAAGTGATAGACAAAGCCAAAACCGAGCCAAATAGAGCCCAGTATCTGCAATAATTATAACCCTTCTCTGTGGGACTCGACTTTATGTAAAAAATTACTCTCTTTTAAAGTATCTTTTAATTTTTGTTTTAGGGTACTTTGGATTTTCCTTCAGGGCCTTTTTTTCTCATAAAAAGACAAACCAGAGAGGGCTTAGTAAGCTGTCTGAACACTGCACAGCTAAAGGTGATACATGAACATCACTGTCTTCTCTTTTGCACTTTATAAACACAGGACTTCACTAACTTGTTTAGCCTTGCTCAACATAAAAGAAAGTAGACTGATTTGACTTTTAAAAGTACAAAGGGAAGAATGCTTGCATTCACTTGAAAGAATTAATACCCTAGACTGCTGACTGATTGAACCTCTGAAGCGTAATTTAAAAATGGAAATGTTAGTAGAGTATCCCTTTATTGCCAAGGGTTTTTAGGAAGAGTTGGTTTGGATATTTTTCCCTTTTCCATATTTATACTGGTGCTTTTATCAATTTAAACACACTAACATTACACCACTAAAAGGCTTGTAGGTTTCAATAAAACTAATTTTTTATATCTTCACCCCATATAACCAAATGAGCTGCTTTAGCTTTTTTTAAGCAGAAAAGATAATAAAGCTAAATGAAAAGTCCCAGAGCTTAGTTTTAAGACTAAATGGTATTTTAGATGAAACAGTTAAGGAAAGCACAGTTTGTAAGTCTGAGATAAAGATAATGGCTTAAATCTATCTTTATATTATGAGTATTCTTCTTGGAGCTGCAAAATTGATAAACACACTTTCCGTTCTCACTGGCATGAGGTGCTACAAACTGAGCGAGACCAGAGATGCTGTTATTGAAAGAGCATTTGATGAATATTAGGAATTGGAGGATCATTCCCAACTACACCATTAGCATGCTGGTAGACTGTGGACAAATCGCTTCTGTACTTCTGCTTTCCAATCTGCAAATCAAAGATAATAGCATACACTTCTAATGCAAGATCTGTTGATCCCTAAATAAGAGCTACTGTAAGCTTGCCTATCATTTTGCCAGTTCAGTTGGTTTCTTGAAACAGCTTATGTTGAGAGAAAATTAAGAACAGAAAGTAGTACCAGACAGAAATAAGTTTATTTGAAGGTCTTGTAATGAAGAAAGGAAAGTACCCACATAACTACAGAATGAATAAAATAGCGATTAAAGCAGTAAAGCAAAATGTGCACATCTAATAGACCATAAACAATGTGAAAGACACACAGAGCAGCAATAAAGACAGAGTTATTAAGACATTTAAAAAGCACCACTTAGGGCCAGGAAGGAACACTGCCAGAAAAGGTGTGCATTTGTATACTTGTACTTGTACATGCATGTGTGTGCATGCATGCTCACAGCCATGCAGAAAGAGAAATATCTAACAGCCTTTAGGTTGGAAAGAAACTTCAGGAGTCAGATTGTCTTGGTGGTACTTCATTGCTTCACCCATCCAATAGAATGCAATTCACAAATGAATTAGGACTGAGAAGAGGGGAGATTAAGACTGATTCTAGCTTGCACATATAAAGGGTACTTCTTTTTCTAAAATTCACTGCTGTATGTAATTATAAATACATATATAATTAAGTGACTTAGATATCACAAAATGACCACAATGCTGCTTTCTGCATGACTTAGCTATGCAACCAAAATATGCAATGTAAATCAGAAATTAATTACCCTAAGGATTCAGAAACTATTCTGAGAGTGTTTATTTGAGAAATAAGGAAAAAACAGTCATGAATTTGGTTAATTATGCCAGAAGAAAGAATTACTGCCCTTTACATTGAACAAGAAGTTCAAGAACTAACAAGGTGTTTTTTCTCCCACATTTGTATCTCAGCCGACTATCAACTCTAGCTGCATATTTCCTTGTGGAAAAGAGATTTCTAAGGCTATTCCCAAACTAACTACCTAAATCTAAGACAAAAATCTAAGATAACTTTTTTATGCATCCTTTACAGGGCACTGAGTGCCACCTCCCCTGTATTCCCACTCAGCTGACCTCCAAGAAAGCCGTTTGACGTGCTATCCCTCTATTCAAAAGTTATTTGTTCAAAAGCTGTTTGGATGAGCAGGAAGAAAGAAACGGAGCAGGATAAATGTGCAGCGGTATGGAAAATAAATTACACAAACTTAATCCCTTTGGAAAAAAATATTGCCTACATATGTTCAAATGAGCTCAAAAACCTCCATGACATAGAACTTCCACAGAGGTGACTGATAAATCAGAGCAGAAATTTTATCCATTCAGTACTGCAGATAAATGCTAACTTATTCTCTGACTAATGGAGGGATGCCTGTTTTAAATACTTCAGCTGCTCTCACTTGAATTTCATCCAGACAAGCTACCTCACGGGATTGTGGATCCATGGTATACATTGAATGCAATTAACTTCCCAGCTTAACATATTGCTACCCAGAAATAGCAGCAAACACAGCATGACTGTGGCATCAATTTTTTAAAGATACTAAAGAGGTACTTTCCTTGTTTTGTAACTTCAACTATAAATCACAGGAAAACAAATTTGTAGTGTCTCTTTGTCTTATTCCTCTTTGACAAATGCTTTAGATATAGCAGGGAAAAATCTAAATTGGAGACAAACATATTTTTTCTGGCATCAGGAAGACATATTCCACCTAGTTAATACTCTCAGTTAAAAGGAAAGCTTTTATGATTCTTTACAAGAAGGAAAAGAACTCTACTTTGTGACACACGTTTGTCCTTGAGGTCAAAAAACACAAATGTAGATGAAGGACCCCTTCTTTATTCCCTTTTAAATTTCAGAACCCGAACTTCCTTTTCTTCTCAGCTGTGTGTACCTCTCAGGTGACCACAGAATTCTACAGCATCTTTCTTCACTGAAAAAATTTGCTTTCTCCTCAAAGATATTAGGTCTATAGCTGGGACAGTCTGTTGTCTTACCACTTGACATTTTTTATGGCAGAATGTTACCATAAAGAAACCTAAATTAAGTGCAAATTTAGGTATCAGAAGAGCCAAGAGGTTGCATCCATAAACTGAGGCCAGCGTATTTTCTAAGAGCTCAGAATGTCTGTGACATTTGGGGACCAGACATCAAGCTACTATCTGCATTATCAGGAGATTCTGAAGAATCACCAAACCTCCTACTAAAGAATTATATCCAGTGCTTCTGAACAAAGGGAAAACTAGAAACGGAACTATTTATTTATAGACTTGTGGTACAGTTTTGTCTTACATTTGCTTAAGTTTCACATTTTATCTCCCTAAGGGGAGTCAATGACTTCTTCAAATTCCTTAGTCAGAGAATGCAGAGGACCACAAGTAGAAATGCATTATGCTTTATCTAGTGTGCATGAATAAGATAGCATCTTATTATGTTTTATGGAACAGGCACAGCAAACAAGAAGTAGCTAGTATTTAATGAACTTGGTACTTAGTTTTAGAAAATTTATCTGTGTTACTTCATGCATCTCTGAAAAACTCAGATTGTATTTAAAGCACATGTCTTACATGTAACAGCATACAATTTTAACTAAACTGAAATCTTAGGTTTAGCGCATTGGCATGAACACTACACAATTACTGCAATTACACTCAGGCTTGAACTTTACAAAACATCCTCAAAGATTACAATGTGGTCTCCTTTAGCCAACTTAACACAGCTTTACTGTGAGAGTGATCACAGGACTCAAACTTTTACAAATAGACTACTTATTGTTTAAACACACTTGCTGTAACTGTCATGTTCCCATTGCTCTTATTTTAACCACAAATTGACTATTCATCATAAAACCTCTTGTAATAGCTTAAAACATTCCTTCTCAAGCAATACTTGGCATTGGAAAATGAACTCAATCCAGGAAACATTTAAGTTCTTCTTCATTGTAAGGGCATTTCTATTAAGAGGAAAGCACTTTACTTGCCACATTCAAAACAAATCCTAGGCATAGGTGGCTCATCTGCTCTAATGGCACTCATTACTATTTCTATCCTAGACGGAAGGGCACTCCTCTGAGATCTTGTGATGATAAATTATAGGGGGAGAGAAAATCAGCTGTTTTATAAAGAGTTTCCTGGCTCACAGCCAGACAGTAAGAGAAGTATATGGTGAAACCATGCCATCTCTGTCTATACTGATGGGGAAAAAAACCCCTGATGATCAACAGCGTTGTATTGAGATGCAGCTGCAGATGGGCATTGTGGGACAGCACTCCAAAGTGTCCCATGGGTATTTATTGTCTTCAGAAGAACAAGAAGTTTTAAAACAACTTAAGCAAAAACTGGTGAATTTTTAGTCAGCCTGAAGTGAGGAGGGAAGGAGAGAAGTGTATTGGCATTTCAATCCCTTGCTGCTTTGTTGGAATATGGTGATCTCAGGAAATCAGGCAATTTATCCTGCTACAATGAAAATGGGAAAAGAGGTTTACACATCCCTTTCCATGTTGTGATATTAATTTCCTTACATGCCTCTTCTTCTCACTGTGGGTAAAGGATGCAGCAGCTGCTCCCTCTCTTCACTCATACATGAAGAGCAGAAGAGAGGTCAGCTCTTATGAATGACTGTTCCACGAGGAGGAAAGAGCAGCAATCCCAAGAGTGCATCTGCCACCGACTCATCACATTTGCAGTTCCCAAGGAAATTTAACTGTGCATCTCAGAGACAAAACAAGCAGGCCTATGAAATTAAACTGTGGAAGGGGAGGGGGAATGTTGCCTCCCTTGCCTTTCCAATGAAAAGGGCTGGAGAACTACATATGGCTTATTTTAAGTTTAATGCACTAGTTGCTCTTCAAAGTCTGTCTTTGATTCAGGGGGACATTTTGCAGAAGGAGGTATTGCTTACCATTTGTAATGTTGGTAGGATAAGATTTCCCCTCTCCATGTCACCTTTGAAAGGGGAGAGAAAGGGGATGAATATCAAGGCTTAGTGTGCCAAGACTTGAAAATATATTTACATGCCAAAGTGGGACTCTTGATTTGAACACCAGCCACAACAGGCTTCTGCACTTTGGGTAGTTCATTAACAGAAATCAATACAAGCTGCCTTTTAAGAAAGTTAACACTTGTTCATCGACACACTTTGTAATTCTTTTTAGCAGAAGCATCAATGCTTACAAGGTGTGCAGTAAATTATGGCAAAACTGCGGAATATCAAGGCTACTGAAAATAGTTTCATTTCAGTGCAAACTTGAAAGATAAACCTAAATACAGTGAGAAAAAGAGTAATTACTAAGATGCAGAGAAAAAAAAAGATGTGTTGTCTTTACCTGGAGGCCCTTCTTCTCTATCTTCTTCTGGAGTATTTGAAGGCACTTGGTGAAATCTGTGAGGTCCTGATCCATGGTCTCAATTAACTCACATCCCTAGTGAAGAAGCAACAAAACAGAGAGAGAGGAAAAAAGAAAAAGTCAATAATTTTTCAATTTTGAGAACTAATGACATCCCTGATGAAATTAACTGCAGACAACCACTCAGTCTCTGCATGGAGGTTCAGAATTAAGTAAAAGACCCTTACATAGTCCAAAGACAGCTGAACTAGTTACTATGAATCAGCAGTTTGATAGGTCCAGGAGTATATATTCAAAGCCCATTGAGTACATCTGTGAGTTTGGATAAGCATGTTTTACAATGCTCTGCTGGATGGACAAGCCCTGGGTCATCACTAATTTTCAGGAAAATGACTGTCCTCTCTGGTGCTGCATTTACTATGTCTCTGCTACATACATTCAAACCTGTATAAATGTGAACATACAAAGGTGTTCAAGCATCCCACAAACAGTGCAGCTGTACTGCAGTTAATTTGCAGTGATTCAACAACAATTTCCTTGCACTGGAGTATTATGGCTGAGAACATGTTAGAGAAGAGCAGGAAGTCAGAATTCCTGAGAGCTAAAGCAATTTCTAAGCCTTTGATAAAAAGCTGAGTAAGGAAAAATGAAGTGCATCTACCACATAAACTCAGTATTCAAAGAGGTATAAAGAATAAAAAATACCCAATACAGCTTTGTGAATTAAAATAAGAATCATACACATTGGATTTAGAAGTTCCCTCTCCTACCACTTCAAGGTCCCCTTAAAAGCCTCCCAGCTTTGTCTTACTTGACATATTTTATGTTTCTGCTATACACAATAACAACTGATAAGAGAAAAGCATTCAGAATACAGAATCTTTGTATGAGTGCCTCTGTGTATAAAGTACATTACTCTGTTACATCAGAAAAATACCCTGAACAACAAAGCAAACATAAAAGTGTTAAAGTTGCCTTTACCTTGATGGTAAAAATAAAGGTACAGAAGACAAAATTTCCCAGATTAGTGAAGACATGGAGTTTTGTGAATTGCATGCAACAAAGTAACAAGCCTCCAATAGGAAGACATACACTACCACTGAAATGCTTCTCCACACAGTCAGAATGCATATAAAACTAAATAAAGTCATCAGGCAGTGGGGTATTTGGATAAAGTAGAAGAGAAAAGCAAGAAGATAATAACAGGTTTTCTATTACACTTCTCAAAAACTTCTGAAAGTAAACTGGTCAAAAGTATCAGCCTTTATGAGACCTGATATTGCTCTAAATATTTTTTCAAGTAGTAATAATAGGCTTGCCAAAATGAAGCATCGTGCAGCTGCAGCAGCATATGTAAACCTCCACTGCAGAAGTGACGCTGCTTCCTCTGCAAAGCAGTGAGAGAAAAGGTAGTTGTATTCTGCACTCAGTGCTCAGCACAAAACTCTTTGAAGAGCTGCCGTATCTCCACTCTTTTCTAGAAAAGGCCAAAACGTAACACTGGAAGGAGGAGAAGTGACACAGGCCATCTGGAGCCTGTAATGAGCATGTGAGTTTGGCAACATAAGCCAGAGACACCCAGGGAATCCAGGAAAGGTATAGGGTTGTTCAGTCCCACTCAGAAAAGCTCAGTCAGAACTGAAAACTACTGAAGGGAACTTTTTTATCAAAGCCACTCTAAATGAAAAGGTGTCTCATTCACTAAGGATGGGGTGCTCTCAGTCTTGGTACCAGCACTGATAGTGGGAAAAGAGACCAAGCTGTGAGAAACCGTGAACAGACAGGACCTCAGTATTTCTCAGACAGCCTCTGAGCAGCTTGAGAACATGACAGATGAAGACTAAATCAGTGGTAGGGACAGCTACTGCTGAGTATGGGAGAAGACACAACCTCAGTTGCCAGCTCTTAAATTAGTAGTAGAGAAGTCAAGCCTTTTATCTTTTGCCATGGCCATTCCTTGGCTTCACAGCATTGGCAGAAGTAAGCAGTTTACAAATACCAATTTATGAATGAAAAATTTAATCCCCACTCTCCCTCAGCATTTCAAAACACTCCTTTCTGCAGTCATTAACAAGCCTGATCTTGAACAGGCAGGTTTGTCATCAGAAGGTACGCAATTCTACTTTCCACACAGGGAATATCAGTGTGTCAGGGCTGTTTTTGTTTTTATTTTTGTGTTTTTCTCCTTTTAATGATGGTCTCCCACGGCTTAAATGATAATTTATTATTTTATGCTACTACTAGAAACATTTATCTTGAGTTTAATTCTTGCCTAGCTTCTCAGGATGTTTTTTGACAAAAAAATTATTCTAGAGGTACTGCAAGGTACTACCAAGGCAAGATAACATTAGCATGATGATTGTAGAGTACTGAAGGTCATTCAGTTCCAGGAGAAAGCTGTGATGCACCATGCACAGACAATGTATATTCAGCCCTGCTAGTGTCTTCTGTGCAAATTCACAATAAAAGGCCTCAAACACATATCACTGGAATGCAATGTAAATATATGAATGGGGTGTCAAATGCACAGTTCATTAAAGGCAGCTTACTGTACCTGTGAGTACTGTAAGAGGGTACTGGGCCTTTTAAGTGCCTGGAACTGTTTCTCTCTGCCTGTGCCTTTAATGCTTTATACAAGTACTGCTGTAGATCATATCAAAAAATGCTGATAGAGTGCTACCATTAAAGCCACCACTTTCTTCAAATTAAACTGTGATTTCTCATTCTCTTTCCACATTATACAGATAACCAGTTGTAGAATTGGCAGAGATTTTAGTACTGCTCCTTTTGCCACAATGTCAAAGAGACTGGCATCATCAGACTGAACTGGGGGAGAGAACAAGCAGCAGAACTGGAATTGTCCTGTATCCTCTTTACAGACTTGCTGAAATTAAGTCTGTGTAGTTCATGTTCACTGATGGTATAAGAGCCTCAGATAAATCTGTTGCTCCTGACATATCAAGTCCAATATTTTATGCCACAGAATTGGATGACAATTGTAATGCAGCTCCTTTCAACCTTCACTGCATTATTCTGGAATGACAAAAGTCTTCAAGACAGAGCTATCCAATGCAGTCAGAGTTTAATGAAAGGACAGTATAACAATGGGAAGATAAGCAATAACACTTGTAGTTTTATAGATACCTGCTCAACTTAATAACCTTAACCTTTGGTAAGAAAGTTAAAAAGCCAAACAAATTTAACATTAGGAAAGGTTAGAAAAATCAATAGCACACAGCAGGAAAGAAAACAATAGATTGCATCTGATGACGATATAGCTTCGGTGAATGATAGGATGAGGCACAGAGTATGAGGCTTTTGCTGTTCTGTCTTATTATAGCAGCTATGGGAGGCACTTTGCTAAAGAAGGAGGAGTGTGTCAGACACACATAATAGGATTATTGAACCTTATATTTCAGACAGACACTGAATGCAGACAGGCACTGAAATGTCAATCTGAACATCTCGGCATTTCTCCATTTTTAGAAATGCTACACATCACAGGACATTGTGTGATTGCAGAAAGCAGTGTGTAGTTGCCCATTCTCCCATGTTCTTCTTAATATTTTATTAAGTGAATGCAATGTTTTTTTTTCTTTCTGTAATCTTTCTGAGTAGGAGAATATAATTAGAACAGAATACATAAAATATCCTAATGTGTACTCTATCTCCCAGGTCTTCCATTTGAGATTATCTTCCAAAGCCTGCATCTGGTTGTGCTCAGTGGGTGCACCAGTGACATTCAGTTCAGTCCTTTAAGAATTCCTGAGCACAAAGGCTCAATTTTGAGCTATCAATCTCAAACAGATGTGCTTATGTATAGTGTTAATGGCACAGATCCTCAAGAAAAAAAGAGAAAGGAGACAGCCTGTAGAGCTGCTCAAAATCACAGCACTGACAAATAAATTTTAAGAAATCTATATAAATTAAATGTTATCTCCAAACATTCTTCTTCCCTTAGACTTCACCTGCACAAACAGTAATGTACCCACTTTATCCTAATATTTCACTGACCGAGTAAGAGCTATAGATTCTCAGAACTATTTCATTTGGAAGGGACTTTTCAAAGCAATCTGGTCCAATCTCTTGCTAAGAGTACATTAGATTTGCTCAGGTTTTTCAACATCCTTTCCAGTCCAGGTTTAGCTGGAAAGGGAGTCACATCTCCCAGGATGGAGATGCCACTTCCCTGGGCAACTTCTTCCAGCACTTGACCACTCTTGTGAAATTTTCTTTCCCAGTATCAAAAGGGATCTCTTGTATTGCAAATTGTGGTTGTTGATTCTTTTCCTATCTCAGCTTGCTTAAGGAAGAATCCCTTCTTGTCTTCTCTCTCCCCTCTCATTAGGAAGTTTAAGAGAGTAGTATAATCTGCTGCTCACCTTCTCTTCAGGAGGTTTGAACAAGACAATTCACATCATCCTTTTCTCACGCCATATGTTCTAGACTTCCCTAAAATATATTTCCCTCACTTGTACTGTATTGGCATGCAGTATTTCCACCCCAGAGAGCCTGATCAGGTCATTTAAGAGCAAGGAGTCAGTTCTCAGGTCTCTCTCCCTTTTAATGTAAATTTCTCACCACAGTGAATTTAATTTTGCCTCTCTGGTATCCTCTTCAGCTCACTCAGAGAATAATTCCAACCTTCACATTCCTCATACGCTAGCTGCAGCCACCTGAAAGTTTTGACCTTCCCAACATTTTCATACACAAATGTGAAGAAGACAAGCATTTACATCCTAAATTGGACTCAATGCAATTGATACTGAAAAACAACTGTAGGAAAAGACACACGTCGATTGAAGCAAAGTACTGCTCTATATACAGAAGGATGAACAGAAATGGACTGCAGGATCTGACTGTGGGTCTTGGACCAGGTCTACCAAAGAAGATTAATCATGTGGATGCATAACCCTACAAGTTTAACAGATGACAGACATCTTCTACCACCTCATTTGTAATAGGAGGGTGGTTTTTGAGCCCAGAACATTCAATCAGTATCAGAAAGAAAAAAAAAAAATAGTTGGGGAAAATCTGTTTGCAGAGATGGCAGAAACCGTCAGTTGTTGTTGACCCAGTATTCCACAGCTGAACCAAAATACCTCTACCAGAATTAAAACCAAATCTAGCACGGGATGAAGATGAGGCAGGCTAGAATGTCACAGGACACTTCTGAAAACTTTTAAAGATACAGGACTGTAGAGAGACAGGCAGAACAAGAACCTCTAATTTGAGCTACTTACAGTCATGAAAGTTGCATAGATTTCCTATAGGTGGTAAGTTGCTGGAGATTGAGTTAGCATGATGGCACCAAACTAACATGGCTGGTTTTTCTCTATGAATTACAGCCAGCAGGAAATTAGTGAATTGAAGCCTTTTGCATTTAGGAAGCAAGATGCAAGAAAGGAAGGCAAAGCAGTTAAGTTCCCTGTCTCCTTTAGAGAATTTCAAAAACTGTTCAACAAAAGTGTTGAGCAGCTTCTTCTTAACAGTTTAATTGTATGAATTGTCTTTTCATTTTTGAAATGGAGTACAAACCATGTATGTGCAATTGGTAAAAAATATTTTTGACATTTAAGTAGCCAAAATACTTAATTAAGTGAAATTAATTTTCTCCTAGTATTTGGACTCAAATTTAGCTGACTGCCTGGCATCAGTACAAACCTAATACTGTACAAATTGCTTGGCCCTTAGTCCTAGGGTTCATGATGTTTTTACTCATCCAATTGCACATTAAGTGACGCTGCCATTCAGACTGACTAAATTTATTAATCATGTTGAAGCCTATGCTCTGAAAGTCAAATAACTGAAATTTACACTCAGGCGAAAGCCCCATTACTGAAAAGCAAACCAAGAATGTTCAGATTTGACCATCACTTCTAACATTATGTAACATCACTTGATTTATTAAACAATTACTATCTTGTGGCAGAAAAAAAATCAGTAAATATATGTAAACATATGCACAGTTCCACAACCCAGAAACTACATGAACTTGTCAAATTTGACAAGCATTTAAAACAACAAAAAAAGTGCTCTCTAGTTGAAACTGACTGCAACAGCTGTAACCTCTCCTCCCGTTACATATTTGTATTTTGATGTGATCTTTTCCACAGTAAATAAAATGTTTCCTGATTTTGTTTTTAATGAGACAGCATGTGGCTTCTGGTGGAGGATTTTTTTTGATACCGTACATTTTATATTGAGATAAGAGCAATGAAAAGTTCATCTGCATTATTTAGGTTGCCCCAGTTTAAAAGAAAAGTCTATTGTTCATGAAATAGCAATTACTTAAAATGAACAAAATATGACTGTTTAGTTGGTATTTGACCAGTACCAAAGAGAGCCACCACATCTTCTTTGCCACCTGTTAGATACAAAACAGCAGAAACCCAAATGTTTCTAAATCTAAAAAAATCAATGGAAGCAATCTGCCCTCTTACTCTCCAAATTAAAAAAAAAAAAGGTAAACCAACAAACCCCACAAGCAGACAAAAAAAAAAAAAACAACCCCATGCAGTTAATGTTCCATTTGCTGGAAAAATTCCCAGTATTTATTAGTACTGGAGCAAATTCTTCTGATGTATTAATTTTGGTGAATGAAAGCAAACAAATTCAGGTCAGAAAGTACAGTCATACACATCACTGCAACACCTGTATCAGAAGGCCACTAACATCT
Source organism: Pseudopodoces humilis (assembly GCF_049639895.1). Classification (NCBI taxonomy): domain Eukaryota; kingdom Metazoa; phylum Chordata; class Aves; order Passeriformes; family Paridae; genus Pseudopodoces; species Pseudopodoces humilis. The sequence goes on from NC_142200.1 coordinate 100,980,872, forward strand.
TTTAAAAATTTTAAATAACTGAGCAGAGAAGTAAGAGTGTTGCGTGAGAAAGGTCTGTCAGGAGTTGCAGACTCATATTAAATCCATATCTCTCCATACCCATTTCTGGCATTTAAGCAGGAGACCTACTTTTGTACATCCCTGTGCAGACCAAAACATGATATTTTTACAATCTGATGATTAAAATTGAGCACAGTACAGCAATGACAGTCACCAGCTATTTTTGGATCTTGTCTGAAATTTCCCTTATGTGCCCTTCCTTGTCTGAAAAACAAAGGTTCACAGAGAGGAGTTTTAATTGATGGTCAGTCTCTCTTTGCAATCAGCACTGTGAAAAGCTTTTGTCTACCAAGATGGTTAGGCCCTTTGGATCCTAACCTAGTGATGGGTTTGATTACAGTACCTTGCTTTTCTTGGAAAATAACTTGAAAACAGTAATTGCCTCTCTTGCATTTACATACTAAGATATAAGCTAGCTCTTGGAAGGGAAATCATTGCTGGAATTGCACCAGTGACTGACAAAAGGGAAGAACATGCCACTGATTGTAGACAGCAAGAGACAGTACCCAGTTGTGTTGATGACAGTCTTTTCTGTTGACTTGTATGCACTTTGAACCAAGACAAAGAACTGTATCATTTTCAAAAATGAGGTAACTACACTTAAACACATACTAAAAGTATTTAGGCACTCATAGCAATGCAAATAAGAGTCCAGCATTCTTCTGAAATAAAGCAAGAAAGAGAAAAGCTTCCTTAACCACAAATCCTGTCTGTGCTCTACAAAGCTGAAGAAATAGGGCGTGCAGTATTCTTTGCAATTCAGCCATTTGAGCTGGGAGGGTGGGAAAAAGGCAATCTACATCTCAAATATCCCACACCAATTTAATTGCAGTAACCAAACAGGTTTTTGTTTTGGCTTTTGTGATATTGTCATTGTGGTTGTTTTCTGGTTTTTTTTTTTAATTAAAAGGGCTTCAGGTTAACAACTCTTGCTTTTTATCACATAGGATGATAGACACTCTAAAGAACTAAAGTTAATAAGCAGACACTGTATTTGAATCGACTTCAGTTTCCAGACTAATTGCCAATTCTCAAGAATATCTCAAGGTAAGAAAAACAGAAAACAGCAAGGCTTGTACTGAGGTGTTTCCAAAGATCTGGGCTGACAAATTTTAGACAACATAAACACTATCTTTAACACGTTCCTTTGCCAGCAGCCAAGAAACCCAAGCACACCATGACTGTGAAAAATGCATAGAAAATAGCCAAAGAGATGTTAACCCTGATGGCATAAAATTCCCTGCAAGGCATTTCTAATCAGTAATCTTATTTAAATATATATGTCTAGTACACCTAATCCCTCTCTCTTGCATTTGGACAGACTTTATGCAACTGAATTTTTGCTCCTTAGCTAGTATTTCCCAACATGTTCTTCGTTTAGAGATATGTAATTGCTCTGAAAAGAACTTGGATTGTGAGAGTAGAGCTGCATTTTAAATATTGATTACAGGACAGATTTTATTGAGACCAGGCTCCAAATGTGTGCTAAGGGCAAAAATAAAAGGGTATTCTTACACAAGTCTGTCTATGAGTACAAAAGGATTTCAAGACTTTGATTACTTGAAGACAGCAAATTGAAAGGAGAAATATCCTCCTATCATGGATAAAACTCCAAAAATTCTGTTATCAATAAAATTAAGTAGCTCCCTTTTTCTTTTTGGTATTGCTATATTAATAAAACCAGGAAAAAATAGTTTCAAGCCTGATCCTTCAGGAAAGACACTGATTACTTCCCACTGCTTGTTAGTTTTCTTAGGAATTGCTGCCTGCCTTTAATTTGTGTCTTAAGTTCTAACTTGGCTAGATATGTGACTAGATAATACCCTTTTCTTTCCTTCTTATTGTTCTGTCTGACAGTTTCTAAAACCTCTCAGCTTCAGAGTAAGAGCTGTATATCACGAGGAACAGAAGAAACTTTTTGTGGAGAGAATTTATTCATTGCCTATAATACCCCATCGTTTCAGGATCATTTAATATAAATCAAAAGGAGAATGCCAAACTATACAAATCCTCAGCACAATGCAGGTCAGCTTCTGTATTCCAAATTTTAAATTATATGCCTGTCCTCTCTTCCTCCAGTTTTTCTTTCTGGTCATATATCTCCTCAATGAAAGGAATGGTTAATTTAAACTTATGGAAATCTCTCTTGCTTTCTCTATGCAGATTGTCTATGACAGGCAGATTATATAACATTTCCAATATGTGCTGGTGCCTGAGAGAGGCAGGAGCTTTACATTGTTGAAAACTGGATGTCTCCCCACACTGCCACACCAGGTCTACATCCTGCTTACATATTTATAGGATACCAGGGACAGTAAGGCAGAATTAAGCAAATTTTTGTTGTTATCCATATATATTCCATGTTAACTACAGATAGAAAATTAACACATAAAAGAGATGTTGCTTTTGGGAACTAATTGGAGGAAAGTTCCTGGCCATATCTCAACAGCTTCACGTCAGAAGTAGTAATGTTGTAAAGAGTGCCAAACTCAAAGGCACGCTGCTATTAATTTAGTTATATCTTCTGTATTGAAGAGAACTTTGTAGTTCCAAGAATTAGAAAGGCTGCATAGGTTTTGCAAATGCCCAATCTTAATGTAGACCAGTGAAAACAGGTTTCACAAACTCACAATAAAATTAAATTGTTCAGTATTTTAACATCTAATATTGCTAAGCTAACAGCAATGAAAATAAATAAGAATAATAATTATAATAACAACAGTAGCAACAACCACTACTCAACTTTACAATCCTTTTCCATCAAAGATTGCCAGATTATCTAGGAGCAATGAACAGAAATAACTGACATGCTGACATTTTGACAGACATAAGGGAAAGCTGAGGAAATTAAAGCACTGCCCAGCAGAGCAGCTCTGACTTCATCACTAGCAAGAGTTCCAATGAATATGAACACATTTCCAAGTGAAATATAGGCTATTTGTTATATTTCCATATAAGTGAGGTAGATTCTTGAATAAAAATAGGTCACACATCATATTCACACAATTGCTGCATTTTCTATTTGTGGAGGATTTCAAATCTCAAGTGAAATTGCTGAACAAACATTTAGTCCTGAGATCTGAGAGCACTCAATTACTTCCTAAATTGGACACCAGTTTTATCTTCAAGGCTGGCTTTTTCATAAGCAGAGGTTGTGGGTTTAAAAACAGAGAACACCTTGAAATTGGGCTGTATATCCTTCTACCCATCTCTCTTTTCCACATGAAATATAAATGACTACTCAGGGGACTGTTCAATTAGAAATCAGAAAATCCAAGCTTACTGTACTGAAAACACTTCCATTACATGTGGCATGCTTCAAGCTTTGAACAGGTGATAAATATGACATCAAATAAAATAAATAACATATATCCAACTAACTGCAATTACTTTGCAAGTAATACAGAGCTTTGCAACACAAGATTTTGCACTGGTATACCCTAGATGTCTCCTAGGGATATTCCTTTGCTCTACATAGCAACAGTGATTTCTGAAGTGTTGCTTCTAGCTCTTCTTACCGATAGTTATGATCCCTGCCAAAAGCAAGTTAACACAACATAACGGGTACAAGCATTACAAAGGCACTATATAATTAATTTCTTGTTCTAACAGACGTCTGTCCAGAACCCCCTCCACTAACTATTCTGTGAGCACTGATCAGGCTATTTATTAAAGGGATAAATCACAGAACAACCAAATGTTCACCTCCAGAAAGCAGGGGTCTTACTCTGATGTTTATTAATGCTGTAGGGTATGCCTAAAGTGAATTACACTGAACTGCAATCCATATGAAAAATCAGATCCCATGATCTTCCCTTACATGACTGAGAAGAGGATTTGGCCTCCTGCATCTTCTGTTGACAAAGGGCAATGGAACCGTCAGGACATATTTATAATACAAAATGCAAGCCACTGCTGTTTTTGCAAAGAGCTGGAATGTGTTTGCAGGAACTGAATGAAGCAAAAAAGAAGAGTCATATTGTGCTAAAACAGAAATGCTGGGTGCACACACAGGGGCAGACTGGTCTAACAGACTACCTGGAAGATGCAAGGATGCAAGACATTTCCTTGATTACTGCCTAGACAAAGCATCAGGCTCCAGAGCATCCAGCTGTGCTTTGACCTTCACATCAGCTACCCAGGCTATCATGATTGCTGAGTGAACCTGACCTAACACTCATTGGTACTGGTACTCAAGACAGTAAGGGAGAATATAAAATTTCCATAACGCACTACTCTAACACATAATCAGATCTCTAGGAATCTCAGAGCTTCTCCTATTCCTCTTTCCTTCATTCTACCCATACTCTATTTTAAACTACTGCTGTTAGAAAGAAAAGAAAAAAAATGTCAAGACTTGCTGGTGCATTTTGATCAGAGACCTAAAAAAATCTTACAGCTTCAAAATCTATGAGAAGACGCATCAGAAGCTCAGCAAGGCTATATGTGCATATTTTGAAGGGGCAATTTTAAATCTTTGTTTTAGCTCAATCAAGTCTTCCAAACATATTATTTTCACTAAATTTTGCCTGAATGGTAAGTTTGAAGCAGATCCACATGGAGATAACAAGACATGAAGATACACAGTCCCCCAAATTCTCAAGTTTTCAGAATATTTTGCACTGTACTAACAGGGATTTGTAGACAATGGTTATGTCTCTACCGTAGCCAGTGCTGGGACTGGAAACTGTAGTGGATCTAACCAAGCTTTAGTGGGCAACAGAGCTCATCTTAGGCTGTACTTGAAAGCCTCTTGTTTTCTCTGGTAGGTCTCACAGTCTAAACCAGGTCTAAATCCTGCCACTGCTCCTGGGAGGCCAACTAGCTGGTTCAGAGCTGGGAAGGTTGACCTGGTTCACTGCAAGGCAGGTTATGTCTGCACTGAACAGGCACAGAACAGCCCTATGAGCACATCAATGCCACACCTTGTTCCACCACTCAAAAAGCTCTCCATGCACAGCAGCTTTAAACAAAGATGAACATTTAGTGACTGCCCTTAACCCATCCTGTTAAAGATTTATCAGACACTTCTAAAGATATGAAGACAGTTGCAAGGAAAACTATTCCTAACATTCTCCTGGGATGGATTTGCTGTGAGAAGGCAATATATATACACTAATCAGATGATAAAATATGGAGATTAAACTAACCTTTATGTTATCCTGTCCATACCTCTAAAGAGAGTTTTTCTCTGTTCTTTCTCAAGTATTGTGTTCAGTTTAATTAAAAGATTTTTCAAGGCCTCAGAAGTTTTACCTCTTTACAGAAAAAAATCCAACCCAAAACTACCACACTACAACTGATCTCGCTAGGTATTTCACCTGATATTTACAAAAAAGTCTTTTTTTCAGCCATATCCCTCTTTGCACAGAGGCATTACATAAATATATCTCCCCAGTCCATGTGATGCCTAGTTACACTTTGTCTCTTTCCTAATCTTCCTTCAAACTCATGCATTAAAACCCTAGCATCCACACAAATTATAAAGGTAAAGCAAATACACAAGTAATACCTGCTATATAGAAAGCAGACTTTCTCTACTGACAAAAGGCATTAGAGCTGCTTTCCTTTTTGCAGGAATTCATTGTGCTTTTCCTTCCATAATGGAATGACAATCCTGTGCCTGAATTGGACCACAAAAATTATTTTTTAAGAAGCTTTGCTTTTCAAGCTCCAGATAATATTCTAAAATGCCAACAGATTACAGCACATTCAGACACTTAATAGTTTTCCCTTGTACATGCAAAAACTCAACCAATACCTTTCATTCTATATCTCATTAGTAGATGACCACACATGGCTTATGTAGACAATGCCCTGCATTTACTGCAGCCTGCAGCTTTATAATGCACATCCAGAACATTCATAAGGAAACCGTCTTGAGATCAAGGCAACGACAAAATATTCATCAAGTAAGGGATCAGTCACTTATACTGCCATGATAATCTCGTGTGACCTGGGCATGTAGTCAGTGACATTTGGGAACTAAATGGTTCCTATCTTCTGTGGGTTTTAGGCATGATTTTGGCCTCTCCACTTCAGTTCTGCAAGGTCTTGTCTCTCTCCATCTCAGTCTTGCAGGTTTTGGTCTATTTTGGTCCTGCAAGTGTGCAATAAATTAATACTTTTGGCATACACTGTGAAAATAAGTGAATTATCACTCAAGAGGCAACCTATGGTATATACATGTAAGGTAGTAATTTCCTATTCAGGTATTTAGTTTCTTTACTTTGACTTTTACAAAAAAGAAGTTAGCCTAAAAAGGTAGCAATCGTCATCTGTTCTGCCTCCCCGCTTTAGCTATCATAGAAGCTTTTCCTTCCTTTGGAAACTCAAAAACTAAGCATCCTAGAATTACATGCTGCATCAAGTAAAAATAAAAATATCACAACAGAGGAAGTATGGAACACACTTATTTCTTCATTTGAATGAATCACATTGGAGATACACAGTGGAAATAATTTTGCAGCAGATTTAAAGCAAAAGCTGAGTTTTTTTGTTTAAAATATATTACTAAGTAAAAGAAGACAGTTACTTAATACCTTCTTGATGTGAACTTCAAAAACCACTGTTAAATTTCCAGACATTGTAAGTAGTCAGTATTTCTATTCCCTAGATACTTTAACTCTTTTCAACTCTTGTGCATGTAATACAAATGAAATTCAAATCAGCAGCTTTCAATCAGATATTTTTTTGAATGTGGTAGTCTAACACTAAAATTGGTATCTGAATGCAGTCTAGTGGAACATAAAATACATTGTTTTTAATGGATTTGCTGGAAAAAAACTAAAACCACTGTGATCACGCCATTCAAATTATGATTAAGCAAGTAGATTTGGCTAGATTGTTACAACGGAAATATAAGAGAACAATCACAGATTTAGGTAAGACTATAGTATTAAGAAAAAACTCTGTATTCAGTACGTTTTGCAAAAGACCATAACACATCTCTTCTGACAGTAGAGCATTTTCCTTTACTCTCAGCAAGCTCAGCCAAAATTTAGCCAATATTAAACATCAGGCAGTGTTATAGTTCCAGACATTTTAATTAATGACTTATTTGTTCCTAATAATTTGGCTGAGAGTGAACAGAGCTCATTTTTAAAGGAGCCAAGATTATCATGTGTAAGAAGAAATAGAATTCCTCATTCAAGAAGAAATAGTAGGTCACCGTAAATAACATCTGCACACTTACTGTAAATCATTTTGGTGACAGAAGGTACTGCCATGCAGTCTGATTAACATTACCAATGAAGCACAGCCAATTTTGATATGTTTGTATGACAGATTGCTGTTATTAGTCAACATTAGGATGTTTGATGTAGTTGCATAGGGCTCTCAGCCCACAAAATTCCTGTTTTGTATTCTCAGAAAAGCATCTCTGTAAAAAAAAATTAAATTGACATAAGAAATAGAGATGAGGATTTTATTTCACTTGCATACTGTAAAGTTCAACTTCTAGCCACATCTTTTGTAACTCATCCTGAAAATCAAATTCTTGTGCCGTACTCTGAGTGCCTGCCATCATCACTGGGGTCTGCAATCAGAACTCAACCAACACCTATGCTTTGCATGATGCAACATTGAACTGAGCCCTTCTCCTGCTGAGCTGGAATAACTAAGAGCAATATCTCCCTTTGCTTCAGGAATATATTCCATTTTTTCCAAGTTTCTTAGCTAACAAAGTACACTTTCCTTATCTACAGATCATTGTAAGGAGGGCACAGTAATTTTGGGCCCATTCTGTTACTGGTCTTATGCCAACACTGATGTCAGGAGCAGGTTCTACTCTGAGAGACAGGAGGCATGCATGTTCTTTGAAAGACGCGCTTAGACTTGAGGGCCAATGAACTGTATTTCAAGGAATTCAATGCTTCTTCCTCTAAACATGGAAGATTAGAAACAGTGTATATAAATAAAGAATTTGGAAGTCAATAAGCATGCAATAGCTACATGCACTGGAAGGCATTGCTGTGCAGACTTTTCTAGGGCTGGCAAAGCAGGGGACGCAACCAAGAAAGTCCAAAAGCAGTATGAGTCCTGAACACTATGGCTGGATTTCCTACCAAGGTTTGCATCATTCCACATTTATCTTCCACTTCATTTTTCATGTATCTCACCTGCTTTGAATAAATAATGAATTATTGCCCCAGATAATTATTTTTCCATGTCACATTCCTCTCAGCAAGAGTCCTGCAAGTGCTCCTAATCACTGTACAGCCCATCTCTGAGAAGGCTGATATACTTCCTGCTTCTCTTACACAAATTCCCTTTCTTTAAAAGCCATTAACCTAATAACTATTTAATACTGAACCCCTTGTTGCCCTGGAAATCTTCAGTGTAATCTTCAGAAGTATATGATCTGAGTGGATATTCCTGCAGCACCACTCAGCTCTTGCTTTTTCCTCTTCTGTTCCAAAAATTCAGTTATTTGATTCCCCATGTTTTAACTCACTAACCACTTTCCTAGATTTCTAGCTCAGAAGAGGAAAAAAAACCAGTATATACCAAAAATTGTTAGGAAAGTAGCAACCTATGTAATTCTTCCCAATTATGGCCTTTCCCTATTCACTAGCAGCTCATTTCTGTTCTTCATAATTTAGTTTCTCTGCCTAAACCCTTTGGTCAAGGGCTGCTGCAGACAGGATCCAGTGGCAGTACCTCAGCCCTCCAGCCAGAATGTGGAAAAGGCTAATCCCTTTATCAACAGCTACATTCCAAAGCAAAACAAAACACCATTGCAATGACATCCATTCTCTGCCCTGGCTTCCAGCTGAAAGGTCTCCTTCCAGCCACCTTTCTGAGTTTCCTATGTTGGTGCCTCTTGGCCTGACAAGCAACTGGGGATAACCTTGGTTCCAACTGACAGTTCGCTCTGACTCTGACAGCAGGAGAGTCACCCATTCTCACTATTAGCTTTGAAACAAGATCATGCTTTTAACACTTGGAAGATGCCTCCAGCCTCTGGCTTGGCTTAAGAAGAGACAACTGGATGGAGTAGACTGAGCCAGATGCTGATTAGTCCGATACTGAACCTGCACATCCCAGTACAAGGAGGGGGAAAGGGAAGAACACTTATAGACACATACACTTTACCTAAGCCCTTATGATCTCCTTTGCTCAGTTTGTCCAGTGATTGTGAAAGAACATCAATGTGTGAATTGAATCTTAAGCACTCAATGAGGCAAACAAATGGTACCTATACAGGGAAGGCAGAGTGCTTGACCAGTCGTTGTAAATCTCTACACAAACCATCTTGTGCTCAAAGCCAGAGCCTTTACATGCAGGGGTGAGGAAGAGGGGAGAGGCAGGGAATAACACCTATACATATGGAGCTTACATTTGTACTGTGACACTACAAATGATTACAAAAACATCATACATTTGAATCCTAAAGCACAGGATGCACAGTGAAATCAATAAAGCAAAAGGGATGAGGGAAACAAAGTATTCAGAAACAGATGGACATGGATCAATGAGTTAATAAATTTGCCTTGGAATGTTGGGCAAAGATTTTTTGTAAAGCATCTGTGATAAACTGAAATGCTAGTGAGAATCTGCACTATCCCATTCCCTTTGGCTGTGCCTTATCCCTAAACTAACACCATCCCTTCCTCTGTTACTGATTTTTCTTGGGCCATCCTTCTGTACTGAGATGCAAAATAGCACTAAGATTAAATCAAGCACCTGTTTTTAAGTATGATATTAGTAACACTCAAGGGAGGCAGGGGGCAGGGAGCATAAACACTGTCTGATTGTAGTACAACAGTAGCTTTTCTTGCTCAGTAGTACACTTACAGAGATGGCTTTTCCGGATGAAAAATTAGTCACAGCAGATTTTATTACTTCCCATACCAGAGTGATAAAGATGACTATTGGAATAATTACATTATGCTATAATTACAAGTAGTAACCAATTGTCAAGGGCATGGCAATGCTCTGGAAGTATACTGAATTCTAAACACTCTGTGTATTTCTCAGGCAGTTGTTAAGAGTTTTCCTTTATTGATAATTCCAAGCCTATGACTTGTCAGCATATGACAAGTGAAATCCAAGTGCACAAGCAGTGATCCCTCCATGACAGCTCTCTGGAGAATTGCTCCAGAGACCTTTGTGTCATTCTCAGGGTTGGGAGTACCCTGGGTCATGCTGCAGAGGCATTCAGGTCAATCAGGATAAAGACATCCCAAGGGACACCTCATCAGGGTGGCCTCAAAGTTGGGAAGGAAGCCTGCGCTGGCAGCAGAGCCTAGGAAGAAGAGAAGACAGGAGGAAAGACAAAGCATCATAGTGTCTTTGACTGAATTTACCCAGAAGTACTGCAACCTGCAATTCAACCAGAAACCAGATACATCAGACAGACTTGGTTCTGGAACCAGCATGGCAAGGAAACTTTATATTTGATTGGGTAGAAATAAAAAGAAACAAAAGGTAAAAATCAATATTTCTGTCATTATCTTTCTTATCCTCCTTACAACTCTTTAAGGAAGTCCTGTCTTATTTAATGAAAACCAATTCCCCCTTTTTGCACTGTGTTTCTACAGTGGAGAAAAGTTAAGATCAATTATAAATAGCATTAAAACAGCAGTCACAACTACAGGCTTGTAACCCGCTCCATAAGCACAAACTGGACATTTGATGTGGAAGCTGCTTGATACAGAAGGACACGAGAGAGCAGATAAAAATCTGCATCTGTTTACACAAAAGATGCATCTCCACTTAATTTTGAGTACAGTCCTCTCAGGATACTTATCCAGACTAATCAGATTAACATATCTGTGGACTGTCCTGTGTGATGGATTGTCTGAATTTCTTACCTAACATTTGCATGAAATGTAGTGGCTGGTTTGTCTGAAGGTCAAACAGGGGATTTGATCTGAAATTTTCTTTGCACTTTTTGTAGTTCAAAGGCACAACTTTTTGAAGTTCTTCTGAAAAGAACACATTCACTGTAGTAGTTGCTCACCTGGATTGGTACACACAGCTAAATGAAAAGCAAGCTTCAGCTCTGTAAGTATGAAGATTCTTATTTTCCTCAAAAAATATAATGTTATGTCTTGCAATGGACATATCAGCAGTTAGGAAAATGCAGGACAAATAATTAAAAAGAAAAAATAGGGTACAGTTTAAAATTGTCAGTTTATTGAATACACATAAAACAACGCCTAAGATCTGAATCTATGAATCAGATATATGTTGATGTAAAAAATTAGGACATATTGTTTTTTCCCTATTATTTTTAGCTTTTGCTGTGTTCTTTAGAAATCACCAAGAGAATCATAAAATGGTTTGGGTTGGAAAGGACCTTAATGACCATCAAGTTTCCAACTCTGCCACAGGCACTCCTCTGCCACTACAGCAGGTTGCTCGAACTCTTATCCAACATAGCCTTTAACACTTTCAGGAATGGGCATCCACAATTTCTTTGGACAACCTACTCCTGTGCTTCAACATCTTCACAGAAAAGAATTTCTTTCCAATATCTAATTTAAACCTGCCCTCTTTAAAGCCATTTCACTTATCCTATCAATACATGCCCTCATGAAACTCTCCCTCTGGAGAGGAATGTTTCATTTTGGACTCTCAAGAGGCTTATCTGATATGGGGGGGAAAATCCTGGAACAGTGTTAGTGGCAACAATCAACTCAATATGCCAATACCAAGGAAGGAATGCTGCTATCAAGATTAAAATTAGGCCCATTCTTACACCATGTTTTTAAACCAGATTTAGTCTGTCAATTGTCAAATTTACCGATAAAGTCATTAAAATGAAATACAAGCTATTTCTACAACAGATGCAAATCACATCAGGTCACATTAAACTGGCTATTAAAAACATGTAGAAGAAAAATAACCCAATGATTGTAAAATCCAGTTTTGCTTCTAGACTATTTATTATTGCAGATTACACAGGTTTAAAAAGGAAGCAAACAAAACAATCACCTGTGCTGTTTACATCTAATGATGAGAATTACAACATGAAAACCATATGCCTGGATTCTTAATTCAGAGTCTAGCTGGTTTCATCAAGTTTACAGGAGCATCTAAACTGATCATCCAAAAAGGAAAACAAACAATTATCTTCTAAAAGAAAAGATTTTTCTCAGTAGGAACTCAGCATTAGCTCAACCCAGAAAACAATTTTGTTATTATTCTTAAATGACACATTTACCTTCCTGGAAAACTCTATCTAAATATGCTTCTAGTCACTTTATTAATTTTATGCATATTTTTATTCTTTTAGATGGTAGATGGTAAATGATGCTTCCCAGTTTTTGGAGTTTTTATTAATTTTTTTTTTTTTTAAATCAAACTGCTTTCAGATGGGAATTGGAATCAAAATAAAATGCCACAACCACTATTTCCCATTTTTAAAAGCAGTTAAAGGTTTCAGCTAAAATCTAGGACAGGTAGGATTCTCCTGTCTCATCAAATTTAATTCTGTGCCATCATTGGAAGCATGTCATAAGATACCTCTCACAAACTTTCTAGCATCCATTTAAAACCACTTCTGCCCCAACTACAATCTATGGATAATAGCACACATAATTTGCAGCCTGATTTTATTTTACTGGATCTAAAATGAAGACTTTTTTTCTATCTTCTGCCTCATGTTTAGCCCTTTATATATTTATTTTATCTTGATTTCATTAGTTTAAACAATATAAGCTCTTCTACCTTTCTTCACAAAACAGACTGTTGAGCTCCCTGATTATTTTAGCAGTCATTTTCTGAGCCTGCTTCAGGCTCACGTTCATGTGTTTTGGAGATGGGTTTTCAGAGATGTATGTATGTGGTGTTCCAGGGATGGCATAAAACCTACAGTGGCCCTGAGAGAAATCCTGCTGCTGCCTGTGAAGCCTTCCTTCATGAGGGGGTCACCTCTGCTCCTGCTGCTGTCATCCTGTGAAATGACACATCTGCAGTGTCATTAGGACTGAATCTTCTCCCACACATGTGATTGTGAACCTGAGCTCAATGTGGATATTGAGTCTCCTGACCCAACTTTTCTGTTCAAAGTAGGATGTTAACAGGAGGTTGAGCAGGTTTATTGTTCAGTGTATAGATGGCACTTTCTGTTAACAACAGATTTTCACTTCCATGTGCTTCTTCCCGTTAGCCAGTGTGCTTTTCCCCAACTGCCCCTCTTGTCCTCTTTCCCAAAGCTTTGGGTAGGCTTTGTTTTGCCATGGAATATTATCTTTTTCTAGTTTTTGTAGTGCTGTTCCAAGTCAGTTTGACCTCATCTTTCTGCATTTTCTAGGTAAGTAAAGCACCCATGTGGAGCTGGCAGAAGAGAGCTCTAATTCACCTGCATTTTTGCTCATCATCCCTCCTCCACTTCCATGCTTCACATTTCTTAGTTTCCTTTTGGAGTTCACATGGTTATATTTGAAGTCTTCCTTGTCTTTTACCTTTTGCTTACAAGCCAGTTCCAGCTAGAAGTTGTCAAGACAAAAGGGATGAAAATTTGCCTTTTCTTTGTTTAGTGCAAAAGCTCCTCTACAGATAGCCTTCTGTTTTCAATTTTGCAAGGCATTTTCATTTTGAAATAGTTACATAAGATTTATAAATAACCCCCCAAAACTGAAATACAGTACAGACCTCACAGACTTACTGTTCATCTCCACAGTTCACAAGTCAACTACTGATTATTCTACCCAGAAATTACGTCGGTACCCAAATGTACCAAAAATGTTTTACTGTCTACCAGAACAATACTGAAAATATCACATAGTCTCATTTCTTCAGAGACTTCATGCTGAAATATTATCTGCCACCTACCAATCAGGTACACCTGGGTTTTACCATTTAAATTGCATTTTTTCCCCTCATGCCCAAAAACATGAGTACAAATCAGCTGACCTTATTTTTAGTTCATCATAAACATACAAAGTAATTTCATATTAACCTTCTTTTCTTTTTTAATAATGTAATATTTCTATTTAATCCTTGCCTGCCACTTTGCCATATTTCCAGTAAAGATGCAAAAATCTATCAGCATAGCAATAATAATTGGCTTAGTACTTCTATTTTTGCCAAGTTCTATAATTTGCCAAGTTTCTTGTACAAGAGTCAACAAAGCATTTTAGTTACTCCTTGCTGACTTCATCCAGTTTCCTAGCTGGGTTACATATGTTGACCAACTACCACTCCAATCCATGTATTATTGTACTTCCCTCTGTTCCATACTCTAGCCCTCAATTTGTGTCTTTATCCCTTACTAAATAAAGGAATTTTATATCCTACAGAGACATAAATACACTACAGAGACACAAATACGTTTATTTAACCACATTTTGCATTTAAAAATTAACAGATTTACTGGTTGAACTCAGGAGCTACTGTTGATCATTTCTGATCATCAAGCCCTTCTGTACTTTATCATCATCTCATAACTCACTTTTATTCATACACTGAAAGAGAAAATAATAAATTTTACTTTTTTAAAATCTAAGCATTGAATTGAAGTTAAATGACTGCAAAATATTAATTATTAACAATTAATTATCAATAATGATTATTGATTTTTGATTACTAATAATGATAATGATAACAACAATAACAATAACAATAACAATAACAATAATAATAATAATAATAATAATAATAATAAACTCTACACTAACCTCTATCAAAAGCTTCTTTAGCTTACTCTAGATTCAAATGCTGAGCTACTAAGGTGGCCAGTTCCGTCTGCTCCCCTTAACTTCCAGCAGTTCATATTTTAAAAAGCCTTTTTATTTACTTTGCATGATTTTAAAGCAAACTGAGAAATTTTTTAAGAAAATGTCACATAATTAATTTCAGTTAGGTCTACTTTTCAAGAGCAATGTATGAATTTAATGAAATATAAAACCTGTGGTTTTATCTTTCATATAAGGTTTGGTTTTTAAAATTTTTGATAGCAATACAAAAGGAAGTTGCTAAATATTCATTAGCTGCTGAAAAGTAGGTAGATGGCACTGTATGTTTCTAAATCAGATACTCACACAAATGTCTGACAAGCAGATTTCAAGAACTGTCTTATCTGCTAACACAGCAACTGGGAGAGACCTCCTGTCTCATCACACTTGCTGCCTGCAGTCCTAGTTAACTAAATCCTAAACACCCTTCCACTGAATCATCAAAGACCAAGTTGGACTC
Organism: Pseudopodoces humilis; assembly: GCF_049639895.1. NCBI lineage: Eukaryota > Metazoa > Chordata > Aves > Passeriformes > Paridae > Pseudopodoces > Pseudopodoces humilis. Next base: position 100,996,079 of record NC_142200.1, read on the forward strand.
CCTACACTCAGGCCCATAATTTGGGGTTGAAATGTCTGGGATTTCATAGCCTCATCAGCATTAATTTTCGAGGATGGAAGACATTTAGAAAGCATGCCTGAGTAATGCTCCACTCATTATTACACAAATACATTCAATGAATGCATTTTTGAAGGTGCAATTTCAAAGGCTGGCTCTCTTGTCATGTTATAATTCAGATTTTTTGTCCAACTATATATAATGCTCTTACTTTATTCATACCTCAGACAAAACTCTCAGCAAGAGGTCTCAGGAGCCATTATTTTAAATAGTGAATCATTGGAAGGAGTGAGGAAAAAAAAGACAGGAGAGTGGGATGGCCTGTAGTGAAAAGAAATAGTCCATCTATTAATAGATAACAGGATTGGAAGGCATTGGACCTTACAGTACCTGTTGTGCAACTTCTTTGAAAGTGAATTTAACTAAAAGAGAGGCAGCATAAACACCAGTTATATGAAATGGGAACAGCTCATCTTTACAAATTTTCCCAGAATTTATCAAACTATATCAGATTTACCCTAACCCTTCAAAACATCTTGAATTTGCCACTAAAAGTACATCACATACGTGATAAATAGTGCTCCCTAAGAGACCTTAAAGTTTTCACACTATGTCATTCCCAAATCTAACCAGTCCACTACATTTTCCTCCTGCCTTCTCCTGAATTATCCCAAAGCATCTAGAAGCTGTCAACCCACACTTACATTTTTCACACTACAGAACCAAGTTCAAGAAGAACTTGTCCAAAAATATCAAATGCAATTATTCTCTCTCATATCACTTTCATTCTCTACCTATGAATCTGCTCAAACTTCAGGTCTGCAAGGCATTCAGACACAGCACTGACACATCAAAATGTTACTCGGGGCTGTCCTGTATTCTGTACAGGAGGACACAACCACTGGAGAATCACTGACTTTCACTCTTAGTGGATTATAATCTATTGCTCTGTACATAATCCTGAAAGCCTCACCATTTGTCATAAATCTGTCTAAAATAATTACTCCTAAATCAGCTGAAAATTTATCAATTACCTCCTTTTATTATTATTTACCTATTATTATTATTTACCTAAGAGATAAACTGAGATCTTATCATGGCTTTTGGCCTTCTCCCCGCATATGGCTGCCTTGGGGAGAACCCATCCTGGAAATCCTGTCAAAATCAGAGAACTGGCATTGACTTAGATTGGGAACAGCACTTCACACCAGGACACTGCTGCATGGCATTACACTTCTTGTGAAAGCCTGATGCTAAGGACTACAATCAACACTTCATCACAAACTGCAGCCAGTTGGAACAAACCAATTATTTTTGATGAAAAGGTGTTTGGAAAGACTTTCCAGTGAAGCAAGAAGGTTGTCTTGCATTTAAGGCACTTAAACTCTTAAGGTTCACAGCTAGAAGGGGGCTCTTCTACAGAAGGGAAGAAAAGCAGAAAGAAACTGAGTCTGGCCACAATGCTATTTGCATTGCAGGGTATGTGAAAACCCATAGAAATGGTAAAATTGGAGGGGAAGGCTGTCTTTTGGCTATACTGTTTCTAACTCTTCCTGGATGGTGGGAATGGCTCTTTGGCAGCCACAAACCATAGCCAGGGCAGTCCAATGAGGATGGCAGAAAGACTGAACCATACAGAAATTCAGGAAGCAGTCATGTGCTTGAATCCGTAACTGCCTGGGGAGAGGAGGAGTTGGCTTGTCCAGACACTCAACAAATTACAAAAAGTATTTGAAAACTTCTTCCCACCCCTGTCCAAGATCAAGCCAAACATATTTTTAAGCTGGAATATGTGTGAATTGATTCCACTGTTGTTGAGAAAAATGCCCCCTCCAACACCGTACCCTTCAGACCACACCACACTGGCTCAAGGTCCAGTGGGATGAGAGCTCTTTTGGAATCTCAATGGAGCTCTTAAGAAGGAAAAACACCTAAAGAAGTGTCAGACCTCCTCAATCCTCTCTGTTGTTTTTTCTCATGAGTGGAAGAATATAATGGAAGTTGAGCTGTGGTATTCACAGTTTCCTCCTCCCATATGGCCCACTTCTAGTCTGGGATGAGCTTAAGATATCAAGAATATAACCTTAATGAGGAAAACATTTTGTTGAATCATTCTAGAGACCTTCCCCACCTTCAGCTGTGAAAGCTGTTGGTGCCAGATCAGAAATGCAGTTCTGCAGGTATTTTAGGTATTCATGAGCACATCTATTTTCTCCAAAAAACCTGCAAAAAATACAGGATAGAGAACATGCTCTGAGACTTGAGCGTGCTTCACTACTGTAACTGTTAATATTTCCACTAGGAAATGGATCCTAAAGTGTGAAAGGCTGCTAACTGGTTAACTGAGTTCTGGTAATGTAAACCAACAACTTCTGGTGAGTTGACAATTCCTTACTTGGAGGGTTTTTATCAACTGACTGTAAAGTAAATGCTTACTGAATTAGTTGCTTCAATTGGGTTAACGATTGTTTGGACAAATTATACATTACAACAGGACCTGCTGCAGAATTTGGACAAAATAGTCTTAACAGCTGTAGATTTACTGTAAATACATTCAAACTTTCACTGTAGTTTGTTACACTTTTAGCTCCTTGTAGGATTTTTTATTTTACACAGATGAATCTCCCATTAAGGCTTAGTCAAGGATGGAATAAACATATTTAAAGTCCTATTTTAATCTCAAACAAAATGATTAAAAAGAATAAAACAAAGAAAAACACCAAAACCAACTACTCCGCACTCCTTCCTAATAAATTGAAAATCCTACTTTTAGATTAAAAAAAATAAATATGGCATCCATGTGTGTGTGCTTATTTTATCCCAGTCACTTCACAACAGCAAAAAAGTGACAGCAGATTTAATTTGCTGATATGTCTGGGAAATTTTTCTGTTTCTATCCAGTTCTCTTTCCTTCTTCTGCTCCTACCTTTATTTTTCTCTCTTAAAATGCTTACCTTCTCCTAACTTTTTAAAGAGTCTCTGTTTTTATCCTCAGTTTTCATTCCCCATTTTCCTCTTCCCAACATTTAATTTTTCTCTCGTCACACATGTCATCACATAGGGGACTGTTTTAATTTCTAATTATAACTCCAAATCTATTTCACTTATGGAACTTTTTATCAAAGACCGTCATAGTTTCTTCAACTGCAGGGAATTCAACAGCACACCAGAATGCAAACTAACTCAGTCTTAAGACTGGCCAGATTTTAGCTGATTTTCCTGCACATCAGCTTATCAAAGCTTCCTCCAAGACCTGTTTGCTGGACTTGGACTCTGCTGAGCACTCAAGGAAAACAGCAGAATTGAAACTGAAAAACAGAGATCCAAATGAGCTTGTTGATGACAGGGAAAACAGCAAGGGTCCAAAAGTATGTTACAGTCAGAAAAGTAAAAGGAAAAAGTACCAAGAAAGGTAAGTATGAGAAATACTCCAATTTGCAAAAAGTTCCCTGCCCAGCTGTATTTAAAGCTGCCAGAACTCTTTCATTCTCCTCCACCCCCGTAATGGTATTTGCCTACCACAAATATCTTCTTTCAAAAATTACATCTTAATTAAGTTTCTTCCTGGTATATCTGAATGTAACTTTTACCATCCTGCACTGAGTGCAGCTATAAAAACAGACCTTGTATTTTGCATGTTTTTGAACAACTCAAAATTCAATTAGTAAAAATAACTATCTGTGCTCCAGAAGACACACTAGAATTTCCCTGTTGGACTCTACCTCTGTCTCGGTTGTTTATAAATAATCTTACACTTCTGTGGCTTGGTGAACAAAGGCAAGCACAAATTTGGCAGCTTTAGTTCATTCTTTGTCTCACTGTCAAGCTACAAAGCATTAAACTTCTCTACTTGGACAATACATATAATTTTATATTATTTAATATATTATATTTAATTAATATTTATTGTAATATATAATACATATAATTTTCTCTCTTTTCCATTGTGCTGGTAGAGCACACATATATCTGCATGAACACAAACAGAGCAAATCCAACCTTATTCCATCTGGACTGTCATCCTTGAGTATTTGTAACTGTATTTCTGTCCATGAAGTATAAGCACTACAAGGGTAACTTTATGGAAAGTTAAGACATGCCATCATTGGGTCATATGTCCCCATTTATTGTGCCTTTTTAAGTTCATAGCTGTGTCAAAGAAGAAGCAAAGGCTATGGTGGCCTTGGTGAATCTGCCTCTGGAGTCTGGAGGTGAGGGAGAATGATCCTGAGTAGCTCACACACTTCTTTAAAATCAAGGTAACTCACTCCCCAACATGCCCACTACAGGTCCCTCAAAGCATGCCTGAAGCATTCCTCCCCCCCTCCCTCCTCCTCCTCCTCCTCTTCCAGCCCACCTGCAAACCTTCCTACTTCAAAATGAGCAACAGATTGCATCTTTTCACTCTGCTTCTGAAATGAGTGCTGACTGCTCTTTGACAAGACACACAATAGAACCATTTGCACGGGCTGACAAGCTGCTTCTTAAAATACTTAAGAATTTTAACATCAGGATTTTAGGGATCTCTTTTCTTGGTTAATGATCACATTTGAGTACCTGTTTTTTGGCCAGACTTGTGCTTTGGCTGGCTTGTGAGCCTGCCACACAACAGAATCAAGCTTATAAATCCCACAGGACACTTGGGCTGAACTTGAGTTTGCAGCAACATTTGATGAGCCATGAGGTTGTGGGTTCTGCAGATTTTCTGGAATCTATTCTAATTGGGAGTCCATAGGCAAGGGCACTGAGCCCTGTACTCCGTCGACAATTTTCTCTTAAATTCTCTAAAAAAAAAAAAAAAAGATTGATGTATAAATCCCATTTACATTTAAAATTACCTATAATCTTAGTCTTCAGCCTCTAGTACCATATCAAAGTTGTCTCTTTTGTGTGAAGAGGCTTAATCACAAAATAACTGTTCAATTTCTTTCTCCAGATTAAGCTGTCATTGTTTAAAATGCATTTTTTGTTCCTTGCACTGGAAATGAAGTTAACTCAATGCATTTCTGTTTTTTAAACTTTTCTGTTATTTTCTCCATCACAAGCTGACGGATCAGAGTAATGACTTCTTTCAGAGATTAACACTGGATTAAATTTTTTAAAACTCTTGAAAGTAACTCAAATGTCTAAAGCAATATAGATTCTACCCTTTCCCTTCCTCGGGCCATAACCAATGGAAGGGAGAAATAAATCTTATAGTGCAACATAATATTAAACTAAAATTGGATGCAAGACTAAAATACCACCACCATCATTTTTGTTATATGGTGCACTGTTTTCTTGCATATTCTACTGCCAAGCAGTTGAGCTTCAGCTAAAGTACTTGCAAGAAGAAAGCAAGCAACACATAACATGGAAATTGTCATTTCAAATCTAAGCAAAAGAAAGACAAACCATCTCTAATAAAAGTTTGATCTCTTAATTTCTATGTACTATCTCCAAAAGTTAAATTACAAGCTGCAAAATACTGCAAAGGAAAATAGAGCAATACTTACTTAAGAAATGAGAATTTGGCCAAATTAAATTCTCAAACCTCCTAGGAAAATTAGGGACTGACTCAGGCTCTAATAAACATATATATAATGACCTCAAGACTCTCAGAGTCTCAATTACATTGATCTTAAAATCTAAGTAGGACTTAGATTTTTCTTCAGGTTCAAAAGGAGTGATGTGCAACTCAGACAGAAAGAACACACATTACTTAGAAAGATGCAGGCCTGCATAATTGAATTTGTTTTGACTTCCCCGCCCCCTCCTCCCAAATCTCATTTGCATTTAAAGACATTCAGTTTTTTCTAAGCTGCTATCTTAATGAAAGCAAAAGAGTGGTCTAGAACCAGACAGAGATTTTTTGGGGATTGTTTTTTAAAGTCACAGAAAGAACAGCATAGTGGAAGCTCAGAGTCCTGAAATCCTTTGCTTTAAGAAAGATTCTTTTCAACAGGACTTTCCAGACATTTTACATATATTAATTCAGCAGGACATAAAACATCTGTACAGGCTGTAAATTTGATGGCACATGCCATATTTCACTGGCTGAGTTGTGAAATACCTATGCATCTGTACATACCTAAGGGAATGTCAGTCATTAGGCACAATCATTCCAATACTAGCAGAAAGGCAATGAAAAGGTGGTTGATGTATATTTATCCACTCTTTATCACAATACAAGAATTTGGGAGACTCAAACATAACTGTCAAAAAGTAAAGCCAAAAGCCAAAAGACAGATTTTTCTTAACTGCAAGCAAACTAGAGAACACATTACCAAGGGTTGCTTTTGGCCATTTTTTTTTTTTTTCTCTTTTTTTTTGTGGATACTTGCACTCTCATCAATGTAGTGTGAAGGAAAGGGAGTAGACTGATTTTGGGAAAATGAAATCAATCTATGAAACTACTATATACAAAGACACCACCTCTGATGTAGGAAGTCTTTAAGCAATACATTAGAGGGTGATGAAAAGTGTATCAAAGAAGCCCCACTGCGCATACTTTTGCTTTTAACAGTATTCTGTTCTGGCCCAGCTGAATGAACCTTTGATCTGACCTAGTGTGACTGTCTGTCATGTTCACCTCTACAAAAGTGCCACCAAGCACAGAATCTCTTACAAATTTATGACATATCTGGAACACTGAAATATCGTTACTTTCATTTAGCATGAATACGAAATCCACATAACCAGATTCACCTAGACAAGCCACTTGGAAACACAATCTTGACAAGACCTCTGACATACTGTTCAGGAACACAACCATTTCTGAAAGCTCCTGTTGAATAATTACATGACTAAGGCATATAGAAAGCTTCCAGTCTAAAATCCTAAATTGCATATACAGTCATATACAGTTTGAACTATTAATAGCAGGACCATAACAGATTTGTAAATTGTTTTGGCTTGATGAATCTCTATTTGCATTAAGGCACTAAGGCTCTTCCAATAAGTGTACATCAGTAGAAAAACACTACAACTTGGATCTAAATCCAGGTGGCATTAGGCACCCTCAACACATCAGAAGCAGAGCTGAGGTAGTCATAGCACTTTTTATACTTGTCAAAGATGTCGTCAGCAGAATGTATTAAACAAGGGATTGCTTGGAAGCTGAAGAAGTGAATGTCAAACAGAAGTAGCCAGCCCAACAGCAAGACTGAATATTTCAGATCCACTTGCACAATTTTGAGAGTTCCTTCTGAAACTTTAAAACATTACACAAAGGAATCAGGCCCCAAAATGAACCATGTTTTTCTTAGAAAACTGTTCAGTCTAACAAGAATGTTGTAAATGAGTCAAGCATTTTAATATCTGAAGTCTGATCCTGTATTAAAAATTAGTACTAGAAAAAAATGTAACATTCAGGGATAAAAGATAAATTAAAATAGTCACATAAAAACTTAATGGTTTTCTTTGTTTTAAATTATAGTAATATAACTGAGGCAAATCAATTAATGCTATGAATTAATAAAATTATTAAAAAGTTTGGCCTTGGAAAGCAAGCAGGGAACATGGCCTAAAACATGCAGTTTATCCAGAAAGTGCAGGCGTTAGGGAGACATAAAAGCACTACATCAGTGTTACCAATATATTTTGCAAATCTAATTATAGGTGCATCATCATAGAACAAAAATACAATACCCACACCCTATCTATTAAACCTTTTTACAGCCCTGATAACCATTAGCCATGGAAATGAAAATAGGAAAGTGCTACAGCTGCAGAACTGCCTGCAAAAATAAGCAGCCCTACAGGATTTCAAGAAGAAAAAAGAACAGGAGAAGAAGTGGATTTGTAAATAAGTTCACAGCATTTAATTACAGATCTGAAGTAGAGCCTGCTAAGTCTACAGCAGCCTTTCAAGGCCCATGAAGTTTGCTTGGCGGGAAAGCCAAACCAGATTTTTAATAAAAAGCATAGCCTGGATTTCAAAGGGCATTGGATTCAACCTTCTGCTTCCAGGCATAAGTACAGATTTGGCATAATTTTAGATAATGTCTTTGGACTTTAGACTTCAGAAACAGAACCTTGTTTAAGGCACAACAATACAAATGGCTGCTTAGACTTCAGAGCAATATTTAAAAGGTTTCAATAATAGAAACATACAGCCAAAACAAGAAAAGCATGAAACTGCAATGACAGAAATATCACCACAAATCCTCCCTGCTTTGTGCAGTGTCATTTCCAATGCACTTCAGACTGTACAGAGAAAGAATGCCAGTGCATCTATTATGGGATCACATGAACATGCATATTTATCATGAAAGTAAAAAACCTCTTCTCAATTTCTACTTTAACAATGACAGAAAATACACAGAATAATGAATACCAAATTGCTATTCTTTATCCTTAATTTATAGTGCAATATAATTTTAAAAAGAAATTTTAAACATGACATTTCATTTTCAGTTGTGTTGCAGTTTTATTCAGTTTGAACATTATTTAACTCTAAGAAATGGGGGAAATAATCTCTAATATTTTAATGAATTTTAATAGAAGACTACAAGTACATCCTTGACAATCCAATGAGGCAAAACCAAGACCACAAAAAATAAAAAGCTGAATAACCTCTGACACATGCTTACTTATTCTCTCCCAAAAAGAATGCTTAACTCCTCACTTACACATCCCACTCAGAAGTCTGTTACACAGTTACTTTCCAAAACAACTTTTGCCTTTAGATGTTGCTGCAAACTCAAGTTCAGCCTAAGTGTCCTGTGGGATTTATAAGATATTGGTTCTGTTGTGCGGCAGCTCACGAGCCAGCCAAAGCACAAGTCTGGCCAAAAACCAGGTACTCAAACATGATTGTTAACCAAGGAAAGAGATCTCTAAAATCCTAATGTTACAATCTTTATGTATTTCAATACAAACAACACAGCAATATTATCTAGTGATAGTGGCTTATCTTGTCTCTGGGTGTAATCTGCATGTGGGTAAGGAAGGATGGTAGGGGAAGCAACCCTAATTGGCAACATGATGCTTCCCTAAAGTCAGTGGTGCTACACTGATCTACTCACCTGAAGTTCTCCACAGCCTGTTTTAAGCAGTCCTAATGTATTTTGAGTCATGAATATATACAGCATCTCCAAAAGACAGTGACTTTGGAAATTGTCTGGACTACAGAGGGTGCTTTAATGAACAATATGCTTTACAAGAGAAGAAATATACGCCTGTCTCAAATTTCTGTGTTTTATTATATTTTTTGCTCAAGATTTCCTTAGACACCCATACTTACCATTCAAATTTTCTGATTATGGCAAGTTAATTTAAAAATCTAAAAAATTATTTTTCCTACCATGTACACCCAAACTTATAATTCCATAGTCTATCTTCATTTTCCTTAGTCTTCTATGAAGACCCCAGGCAAGGATTCTGTAGGGCAGGTGATGCTGTTCATTACACCTTTAAAATCCTGATGAATTACTTCTTCCTATCAGCTCAGCCCTTGTGCAGATGTATTAACTCTGTGTGAAGTAGAATGATTCAGCATGTGTTCGAAGAGAAGATGTTAACTGCACATCACCAGTAATATGCAACTGAGCTGACAAAAAGGATGCTATGGCCAGGAAAGTAGTCCCTGTGCAAAAGGTTAATAACTACTCTATTCTTCCACCTCCTACCTCTTCCATGTCCCCTCTCTCTGTTGAATGATCATTAACTTTTGCATTCTTTGGTAGGACTCACCTACCTACCAGCATGCTGTTCATTTAAGCATTAATTGGAGAATCATAGAATGGTTCAGGTTGGAAGAAACCCTAAAAAAATCAAGTTCCAAATCCCCTGCCATGGGCAGGGACACCTCCCACTACACCAGGTTTCTCAGAGCCCCATCCAACCTGGCATGAACACTGCCAGGGTGGGCCAACCACAGCTTCTCTGGGCAACCTGTTCCAGTGTCTCACCACCCTGAGAGTAAAGAAGTTTTTCCTAATATCTAATCTAAACCTACTATCAATTTGAAGCCATTCCCACTAGTCCTGTCACCATATAATCTTGTAAAAAGTTTCCATCTTTCTTTTAGGCTCCCTTCAGGTACTGAAAAGTTGCAATTAAGTCATTCCAAAACCTTCTATCTTCCAGGTTGAACCACCCCAATTCTCTCAGCCTTGCCTCATCTCCTGATCCCTTCACCCCACTAATCATCTTGGAGTCCTTCTCTGGGCTCACTCCAGCAGGTCCATCTTGGAGACTCCAGAGCTGATGCAGGTGGGGTCCCAGCAGAGCAGAGCAGAGCAGAGGAGCAGAATCCCCTCCCTGGCCCTGCTGCTCTGGATGCAGCCCAGGACACATTTGTCTCTCTGGGCTGGGCGTGCCCATGGCTGGGTCATGTCCAGCCTCCCAAACACCAGCACCCCCAGGTCCTTCTCCCCAGGGCTGCTCTCCATCTGTTCATCCCCCAGCCTGTGTCACTACTGGGGGTTGCCCATGTCCATGTCAAACAGAGTAGTGCATTTTGCAGTTTCCCCTTTTACAGACTCACAGAATCACACAAGAAGCTGAGTCGGAAGGGAACTGCAAGGACCAGTAAGTCCAACTCCCAGCACAGCATCATCCCCAAGAATCACACCAAGTACCCAAGGCTGTTGCCCAAATACTTATTGAATTAATTTATTCACAGATCATGAATTTTCAGTCTGTAGTGAATAGTATTAATCTGAAATTTTTATTTTTATTTTATTTTCACTTCCCAAACTTTAATTTAAAGATTCCTGAGATTTTTTCTCGAGTGGTTCTCCTAGAGATAAACAACTATCACACATTTCTCCATTCTAAAAAATGAGGTAGAATATGGAAATAAAACCCCATAGTGCCCAGTGTGAGACTAAAATCCTGCTCTACACACTCATCCAGCCCTTCCCTCACAGTTTGAAACCTTTTGTTCTAACCATTTAATCCCAAGTCCAACAGGGAAGATTTTAAGCAAATTTTATTTTTATACATGAATTAGCAGCAGACTAAGTCAACTACCTCAGAAGGATTAAACACTTACTCCTCTTGCAAGAGTAGCCTGCTGCAAAGGTAAGCTGGTCTGTCAAGGCAAACTCTGAATTTGCCTGCTGTCCAAGATGCCAGGGAAAAGAACTGCGCTCGTCACAAGTAGGCAGGTGAAGTATTAAATACCAAAGAGTCAGGTAAAGGCAGAACTTTGAGCCCTAAGACCTGAGAAAAAGTGAGTTTACATTTATGCTGCTCACTGCAGATAACGCAGGCAGCAATTTATCCAATAACTCATTAAGGAGGGCACTCCACCAGTGTGGGAAAAGTTGTTGACTGTAATTCAATGCTTCCATGGGTGAGGAAAGAGACATTTCTCCATCTGCAGCTTTCCCCTAAAAAGGTAAAGTCATATCCTACAAATAGCACATTGAGAAGCTATAGAAAGTATGTAGGTACCCACCAGGTGGGACTCATGGTAAGTTAATCTTTATTTCTCTGTATCTCACCATGCAAAAGAAGATTTTTCAGATTCACAGGTTTTTCAGGAAGTTTTATCCTAGTTTCTATGTGCTGTAATCTCTAGCAACGTACGATCTATTTCATCACCTGATACTATGAAAACTCACCTTGTGCAGGATTCGGGCAGTACCACACCTCCTGTGTTTGCTTTAAGCATTAGTACAGTGCCACAAAGCACAACTTCTGAGCTTCTCAGGTGTTTACAACTGAAGCCTCAAAGGAAGCAATGGAACCAGAATCACTTTGTGACCTATGGCAGCACTAATGGCTTGGATCTTACAATGCTCTATCACACAAAAACTCAAAGGGATTTAATTTACCTTGGCCTTGTAGTACTCCTTGACTTCAGGCTGAATGGAATCAAAATCACCACTGATGTAATCAGGCAAGAAGCTGAAAGGAAAGCAGTAAGCAGTGAAATGAAAAATTAATCCATCTTGCTATATCTGATGTTTATTTTCTCAAGAATACTAAGGGGTACAAGCATTAATCTTCTAAAAGGAATATGAGTTCCTTAAAAGAATGTTAAAACAAGTCGATGTGAGGTGATATAAAATAAGGTAACAAACAAAATGTAAAACAGGTAAATCTACTGTCCCTTTGCTGAGGGAGCTGCACATTTCTTAGATGCTTATATATCTCTTCAGGTTGGAAAGACTTGCATTTGCCTGGCCCTAGAAAGACAACTTTCAAATATCTTTCAAATGTATCATTCAGTCAGCAAAGTGTTTGAAATAGCATATCTGAGTGCTGTACATCAAGCCTCAGAGGATATCATTTGTCAGAAGATGATGATGATGATGCTTCTTGGACAGCTGGTATGCCATAAATGTTTCAAGGATCTGTATTTTAGTTGTTAGTGATGTCATCTCATTTATACTCTTCTTGATTATTAAAAATACTCCCAAAATATGGAAGCCAAATGCTCAGTGATTTTTAACTCACATGAACTTAATTTCAATTCCTAACCATCATTTGTACAGTAATATTACTGCACAGCACATGGAAATAATTTTGTGATATTTATCTCATCTTGCCACATGTTGCTTTTTATTTGCAGAATGCTTAAAAATATTTATTGTATAAATTTGTATCAAATTCATAATGAAACATCCACTGTGTTATAGCAAGTTTTTTTTAAAAAAAAAAATCACAATGCCCTCCAAAACACTCAACACAGCTTTCCATCTTGAACAGTTTCTTGAGTTTTAAGAAGCAGCTGACAAGTGAGTGTTTCCACTGTTTCAACAGATTAGGCTGCACTGAGGTTTGAAAGTAAAGCTGTGATTTTAGTTTACTCCACAGCTACCATACTTTACAATGGGGATTAGAGTTCATCAGCAAATTAGTTTCCAGCTTGAACTGTGTTACAAGGAATTGAGCAGAGTATATCGGGACATATTTTCTCTGCCACATGATTTTTGAAGAACGCTGCAGGGTCTAGAAACTCCTCATACCAGTGAAAAAATCTCATGCTCTGTGTCTGTGCAAAGATTTCAAAAGAAAATCCATCGTAACTGGCTACCATCTTCTTTGAAAACTGAAAGCTGTTCCAGTAGAAGCTGGTAAGTACAATTGCTGCGAGTTAAGTCATGTGCAACTATGGCATTTCAAATTCCCTGCTCTCTAGTATTACTAAGGTTGTTATAAAAGGATATATTCTAAAAATAATCCCTCCAGAACTGATGGTCCCACATTCACTGCAGTGAGAAAGGCAGTCCCTGCTGCACTGGGTTTGACTGAGGACACAGGGATCAAGTAGGAGAAATGCAAATGCTTCAGTGCTCTGTCTCGTATGTCTCCATCAGTACAGTTCAAAACTAAACAGAAAATTAGGTTTGCTCCTTCATTGTAAATACTGATATTTTCAATGTACAAAAATTACTACATTTTCAAAAGTTAAAATTTAAATAGCTGTTTTTTACCTTTCCATGAGTTTCCTAATGAAATATTTCCTGAATACAACAAGCCTAAAAACCTGCAGGTATTCTCTTTCAATTTGTTATTTTATATTTACTTTTAATGGCTCTGTTTCAATCAGGAAGAAATAAACTCACTCTAGGCATTTCAGTGGTGGCCCTGAATGCAAGCCCTGGAGGTGTTCCAGCAGGTTGGGCAGGAAGAACAGCAGCCCGTTGTCATGGAAAGCCAGCTTGGTATGACATAGATATCCACTGTGATGAAAAAGTTGTTTATCTTACTGAAATGCCATACATAAATCCAAAAGTGTCTTTCTTTTTTTTTTTTTTTCCCTCTACAGCAGCTACAAATTGCAGAGCTTTTAAATAATCAGCTATTTCTCCTGAATGTTTCAAGAGCCATAAGTGGGAGAAGAATTAGCCAAAAAAAATGTGTCTTCTAAGAATCAAGTGCTGCTTCACAGCTTTTGTTCTCATCCAAAGTAAAACAATTTCCAATCAAAAAGCTATTTTGATTATGAATATTTCCAAGCAGAAGGAACAGGCATTTCAGTTGCACCACCCATGGGCTCTGCTGAGGCTCCTGGCTGTGCTTCCTGAACACATCTTTTCTGCCAAGAAGCTCTGTGGACATTTTCCACATACCCTCTCTAAATCATTCACTTGGAGCAACCACAAAACCAGAAGTCACTAAAGGGAATAAGGAATTGTGTCTGGGACTTCAAAATTTTGAGATGTCTAGGCTTCCCATTAATGATGATGAAAAGAAGAATTCCAGCTTCTTTTCACCTTCCCTTTTAGAAACGCCAGAAACAGGGAAAGTTCAGAAAGTCATGCCTGATGAATTTAAAAAAAAATTACTAAATCTCAACTTCACTGTCTGCCTCACAGACATGAAATGTCTGCTTTCTCTTCAGAGGGAGGATGGCTGCTCTTTGTAGCTCATTGACTATGCAACCTACAAAAGTGAGGCAACATTCAGTAACGAGTCAAAGACTGCATTTTTGAGTTATGTGGAACAAATTGCCTGATCAATGTGAGCAGATCTGAGTCAAGGCTCTTTCCAATTAACACAAGTGAACAAAGTTCATTGTGTGAAGAACTCTCCTTGACTGACTGACCTCAGAGATAAGCACAGATATAGAAATAGGGGGAATAATTGAGAGGTGTATGGAAGAAAACCTTCATACTAAAGCAACCCAAGAATATTTTGTAATAATTGGGTTTGACTTGTCTTCCTTCATATAGTTCTGTGTGTGTATATTGATATAGCTTTGTACAGTTTTGTATTTACTCCTGAGTACAGACTCTAGTGCAGCAGAACAGGCCCAGGAGAATCACACATCCAGCTTACTTCTATTTAAGTGGAAGAAAATATGTCAGGAGAAAAGTAACAAGAAAGGCCTCTCCATAAAAGTTGAAACAGCTGCCCTTATTTAAGTACAGATTAAAACCAGGTATTATATTAGTCTAACCTATGTTTTCCTGCTTTTTGAACTCAAGTTCATGAATAATTCTTATTCTGATGCATAACTGTATTGAAGATGACATATTTCAGTGACATATCTGACACACATCCTTTAGTGAAGTTTAACTTTTTGCCCATGATGGCAAAATATGTCTTTAATTCCTAGTGCAATTTAAAATTTTAATTTCTAAACAGTCCAGATGATACAGTCTACTGCATTTCAGAACCATATTTTATAAGTCTCATTAGCTATTAATTATCACTATGCATATAAGGTCATGACCAGCTCAGCTGGCTTGATTCTCTGCTGCTTTATATTGACATTTATCAGGAGCGAGCCAAATCCTTAATCCTAATGGGACTGAAAGTATAAAATTCATGTGATATCAGTCTAGTCTACCAAGACATTGGTAGAGCTGTCAAGAAGCATAACACCAGGCACTGGGCAACAAAAAAATCTTCAGAGGTTTAGGCCAACTGGAGTTTTTCTTACTCTTTTCAATCTCTTTTGGTTTTTGGGGTGTTGAGGGGTTTATTTGGTTTGGATTTAGGTGTGTATTTTTTGTTGTCTGGACTTGCCTTTTTTTTCCTCATCAGGGTACTTTAGAATCATACTGCATCCATCTAAAATAAGTATGGAGCCAGGAGGGCCATGATTACATTCAGATAAGGACCTAAAGGCTCTTCAATACCAGACTACTTATGTTTTATTGAACTTTATATATATATATATTTTTTTTACATAGAAAACTCATAGTTTCCACATGAAACCTTTAAAGGTTTAGCTAGCTTAGGAAGGAAAAACAACACTATTTCTCAGCAGTTTGGAGATGGATATTAACTAGACTATTTACACAAATTGGATAAAAGCTGAATGTTGACTGAAGAGTTTTATGAACTCTCAGGTTGCTGGGCTGGAAAGCAGAGGGAAAAAAAGGAGAGATTCCAGCAAGTTGGACATAGTTTCCACTTACCCAAATAAATTTTCAGTCACCAGTACCATAAAGCAGCAATTGATTCTTATCATAAACAGATTACAAAATAAATAGAAGCTATTTAAACTCCGAGGTTCTAATGCTAAACAAGCACAACTGTGCCTTTTACCTTCAAGTAATACATCTAATAGACAGAGCAATATTGTTTTTAAATATGCAACACTAATGAACAGTGTTTTAAATTTAAAACATCAGAATATTTGCTTCTTTATTCAGTCACTTTAAGAATTCAGTGTGAAGTGTTAAATATGCATTTTCACACAGTTATGAAAAAGAAAAAAAAAATTACAAAAACCCACACAAAACATCACACTGTAGCAGTTTATACTAAAAAAAAAAACACAACCATGCTGCCTTCTTAAATAAAATGCTTGGGCATAACTGCTCGGCTCTATCATTAATTCAAAGTTACAGTTTCCTAGTACTATTGACTTTTCTTGGGATGCAGCTCCTTTAGCACATAATTGCATGCAATTAACCTTTTTTAAACAAATGTTAACATCAGAGACATGAGCAGTTAAAGGCAGTATCTACATACCCTTTGACTCCTTCAGCTACAGCACAGAAGATAATCCCATACAGACAAACCATGTGTCCCCCAGCTGTATCATCTGAGGGCACAGAGTGGGCTCCCTATGTTTTTTCTTCACTACTAAAAATAAATTCAAAAATGGGTGTCTTTTACCCTGGACTAATAGGAAAGCTATATCCCTGTGGAAAAAAAAAAATCAGTGATGATAAAATGCTACAGACTGAACATGAAGCAAAGTCAACTTTGACTTTTGTAAGCATCTAGTACTTGGGAATACAGAAAATAAAATTCTAGAATTACTTCAGGATAAGCATTAAAATCACAGTTTAACAAAAAAACCCCAACAAACAAAAATTCATGTTCTCAACTCTATGTTTGCTAACTGTTAAGGTGCACTTTCAGCTTGCCCTCCTGACGTCTTGACAGGAAGAGTAAGTGAGGGCTGTTCTAATCAGAAAGGTGTTAAGTCTGTTTAAATCTCTCAAAAGTATCTGTTATCTGCTGTGAAGATCAAAGTGCTTTTTTAACTCTCAGAGACATGTACAGCACGAGCAGGTGCCTTTTATATATTGTCTCAGAGCAGCATATTCAGATGCTCCAAGTAGCTGCACAGAGGTGAGTTCCTGGGTAAAGGAGAAATGTCAGATAGTTATAGAGATATATTCAGAGTTAATGTCTATTCAGTCTATAAATCCCTCCATGCATTACCTGCAAGGTTACCACAAGAAAGGGTCACACCTGCAGCTCAGAAGCCGAACACTAAAATACTAATACAATTAATGGATTCAAACTGACCATAGAAAAGAATTTTGGTTTGATTGATCTTGAACAGATGACACATGTGATTCCATAAGTTATTATTATCATGAGGCTTTACTGAACAGCTAAAGCCCAGTCTTTAGCTCTACTTCCCAATCAAGTCTCTCTTGAAGACAGTAAGCTTACTTTTTCTGACTCCATGGTTCCCATCACTGCTGTTTCAATCCCCAAAGCCTCCCTTATCACTATACAATGTAGTAGGGTGGCACTGACAATGATGTGCTAGTTCTGTATGAATTTGGAGAGAAAAAACAACATCAACAAAATAACCCCCAATTATTTCCCATGCCTTCTTCAAAGGCCTTAATAAGCCCTAATGTTCATTATGCAATAGCTTACATAAAACAAGTCCCCAACAGCATTTTGCACACTACAATAAATCCAGATGTGATTTAATAAGACTTAAGAAAAAAAACAAAAAAAAAAAAAGGGAGGAGGTACAACACTGTGAACAGAAATTTAACAAAGAAAGCAAGTATATGCATACATCAAACATATACAGATAACCTAAATTCTTTGCACACTATTAGCATATCTTCATATTGCAGTCAGATAGTTACGTGGCTAAAAGTACTTGGAATATTAGGCAACCTTGAAAAACAGCCTCTTTTTTCCTTACTTTTTAAAGAGCTTACTGTTAAAGAGAATATAAGTATTCTTCATTTACAAACCCTAAGATTTAAAGAAAAAGATAAAAGCGTGTGAAGATATGAAGGCAATAATGCATTCATTTATGCTTGTCTGGTATGCAGTGTCACCTTGCAAATAATAAAAAAGTATCTAAAATAAATTGAAGAACATATTACCTTCAGCTCAAAGTGCTATGCGAAGCACACATCAGTGGGACATATTCCACAGGGGAGAGCCAACCTTCCCCCCCTTATCATTAAAAAACTGAAGAAGCTTACACCCTGCCTCAAAACCTTGTCTCTCAGTGACAAAGATGAGTGTTAATGATAGCTACAACTGTTGCATTTTTCTTTTTAATAGTTAATATTTGAAACTTTTCTCCAGTTGCAATTGATACAGTATGAAATTTAGTCATGCTCTGAGATTTAAGAACTACTCACTTGTTTGCCATGGTGCTGAACATCCTCCTGTGTTCAAGTAAGTATATGCACTTAATGAAAAACTCAGTATGCTCAGAAAAAGCAACTCCCAGGGACCGCTGCTAAGTACCTGTGGTCTTGTTTTTATTACTCATAGACTGAAGTATTTCTTAAAATAAAGGCTAGCTGATGATAATATATGATCTTAGAGAAAATTAAAGTGAAGCTATTCAGCACAACTCAGCATTGCACAGGCTCAAGCACCATGCCTTGCTGTTGGATCCTTGGTGAAAGGAATTTTAAAAAAGGGAGCTGAGCCGTGAGTTTTCATCCTTGCATAGGGCAGCATGGCTCAGGGCAGCACATCGACTCAGTGGCAGAAAATGCTCCAGTCCCTCAGCACGAGTCATCCACAAGCACATGATTTTGAATCATAAATACTTGTCTGGAAGTGCCAGACTCTAGTCTTCTAGGACTCAAGGCCAGAGGAAAGGGGGGAAAAAAAGCACTGCAGCCTCTGACAGGTGAGGGTATCTGACTCATTGAGAAGATAGAGGCTGACAAGACCTCCAAACCAGTTTTCCCTCTTCATGTCGAAGCAACAGATGACAGAATTTGCTCAAAAAGTTGAGAAACATCAGCCATTATGTTAAAGAAATGTAAATTATTTATTAACATTTTATACTGCACATGAAGAATCAAAAGAATGTGATCTAAAATGTGGCAAGCTTAGAGCAGACACAAACTGCACAAATAGATTTAGAAACCAGTTTCAAATAGATGGCACTAGAAGCCACAGCAGGCTCAGGGCTTCATGGAGTGCCACCCAAGTTAGATGTTGCTGCTACAAGGCAACACACTTTTCCAAGGCAAGATAAGCAATTCCTCCTCTTTCCCAGAAATGCTAGAAAAAGGCATATTATAATTTTCCATCTAATCAGACAGTCACTAACAGTGTCAAGTGTGGCTTGAAAACTGAACTATACCATTTCAAAAGTCAGTTTGAATGACTAGTATTTAAACTGTAGGTGTACTTTCTTTTCACATCATTAAGAACACTTAAAAGTCAAGCACAATCAAACAAGAAGAAGTTTTGTGAAAGATGTTAACTGGGATTTCCTTGCTTCCATTATTTTACTTACTCTCACAAGAGTACCTTAAATACCTGCCCTGAGTTTAGTGTCTGTTTACATACTTGTGAAACCAGGGAAGAACATCTTTGCAGAGAACGTTGTGCTTGAAGAAGCCCTTTGCTTCTTCAGGCCTAGAAACTGAAGTAAGTAGCTTGCAGCAGAGCTCCTCTATAGCCATTTCTATACAATGAGTCATGAGTGCAATGAGAAGAGGTTTATCACCTGAGCAACTTGTTCCAGGCAGACAAGAGGAAATCTTTCAAAAGACCACATTATGCTTCTCCTCTTTGGGCCTGCATTTTCTTTGCTGATTTTCCTGTACACATCATTTTATAGATGGATATTCTGTTTTGAGGCCACTGAAGAGACATCTCTACACTTAGCTATAAGTAGGATGACCAGCCATTAAAAGTGAATTGTCATACAAAAATTTATTTAAAAAACACCTACACAGAAGATAAGTCTTCAGGAGAAAACCAGAACATCTGATAACAACACAATTAATGAAAGGCAAAGTTGATTCTGTACAGTTATTGAACATGCTTCTTAAGCTCTAATTGCCTGTAGAGCACATACTGAGCAAACCATTTTTAATTTTGGTGAAGGTGTGCTTGAGCACCTCTAACATATTAATATAATTCCTTCAAGTTTCAAGCCCTTAAACTGATAAGGTATATAATATTTTGCAGAGAAACAATGCATTCAGGATCCTGAAAACACCTGGACTCCACAGTGGAACAAAACATATCACTTAATGTTTTTGGGGGGTGTGAGCCCACGTGGCAGGGAATGGAGAAAAGACACAGAGCAGCAGACAGCTGTTTGTAGTCTGTTGTCTCTGTATGGTTGAAACTGGGTAAGCCACTGGGAGGCAGAAGTTTTATTAAACCTTTTGCTGCTGACCTCTGCTGCAGCCTCTTCAGAGCTGACAGAGAACCAGGATATTTCAGCAGATCATTAACATTTCAAAAGGTATCTGCACCTCTTGCCTAGCACAGCACAGCAGCATTAATTAGAGAGACAGCAGAAGATAAATGCGCATACAAAATGAGAGTTGGGGTCTATTTGATGCTGAGTAACCTCTACCAAAAAGCACCCTCCCTTTCATCAGATAAACTCAAGGGAGCATTCTCCCATTTCTACACAATTTAGGTGTACAGTGGATGACTCTGTTTCATTTTCTGGAACCTGTGATTTAGAAAACAACAATGCATTGCAAAGTTTAATAGAAATTCTTTTAAGGTTTGTAATTGAAAAGATGAAAGGTAGGCTTAGAGCTCTGAAGGAATTGGTGAAAGACTGTTTAGTATACCAGTTTTCCTGTCTTCAGTGGGCTGAAGCATCACAGCTGAGTAAAGCTCCTGCAGCTGGCAGAGATTCTACTCACTTTAATCCTTGTTTTGCTCTTCTGACTGTGTCACCACCTCTACAGAGTCAAGGTACCAGTGCCATATTTTAGTTAGCAGTCAGCAGGTTTACAGTTATGAATACACACAAGCAGTTCTCTGTTTCATTAGATTAAAAGTGTTTCAAACGACCGTTTTCATGAGCACAGCTGCAATTAAAATGTCTCTGATGAAGCTCTAATTAAAGAATAAAACCACCTTTTATAGTTACTTGACATATGGATGAAATTAAGAAACAAAATAAAGCTGGTACTCTCATGTATCAATAAATCTGCCTTCTGATCACAGCCTGATGTACTCAATTGAAATAGTTTTTCTACCAGGGTTTTATTTGTTAAACTTTTTATAAAGGATAAAGAATGATGGACTGACAAAATGTGTTCACCCAGGGTAAAATCAGCTCTCTTGACATTTGCTTCTGTAAAACATTTAAACTGCTATACCAAACAGTTGAGTTCATACCTATGCTCTGCACCTTAATAGATGCAAAAGGATGTCTGGTTGACAGTGACTCTCCAGACACAATTTTTTATTTCTTTTCACTGCTCATTAGTGAACTAACCTACCTGTAAGGAAATACAGCAATGTAAGGAAACCTGCTGCAGTGTCACCCTGGCCACTATACGGGCTGTCTGCTTTCCTAAAAACTCCCAAGTACAAGGAAATGCTATTCTAGCTGTTAAAATTCTGCTTTAGCTTAGCTGCAGTCAGGTTCTTCCTCCTGGCAGTCAGCACAACTTCCAATGCCTCCTGAAAAAAAAGCCTGTTTTGAAAGTTAGCCATTACCACCCCCATCACCACAGGGAAGCTCCTGGATGGCTAATCTGAAAAGAAGACAGTGTAATTACACAGCCATGCTATCCAGTGTAAGGGTGGGAAATACTCCTAAAGGGAAAAAAACCCTAAATTTTGCACTGGCCAAAGTACCATGTCAAAACCTGAGATCTTTCTTGCTTCACAGAGCTTCCTTCACCACTTGAAAGCAACAACTGTCACGGAGATATTCAGATGACACCATATTTTCCCATCTTCAGCTGGAATAACTAACTGGCAGCTAATCAAGCCAAGGTAACTTACAAAAGCCAAGGATCTGGTTCATATTAATTATTTCATAATTAACCCACAGGTGATAAATATTAAAAGGATGAAGCAAGCCATATCCTTTCAGACCTCTCATACCTGCGGGGTGGCTACTGTGGACACATGGTACTCATTTGACCTACCAAAACTTCACCTTCTGCTTGTTAGACTAATTTTACCAAGGAAATACTGATCCTCAGCTCAGCATAAAATGGCTTTCATAATCACAGGAGTCTGTGCTGGTTTTTATGTGTCATACAGACTCGGCAGTCCTAACTCAGAAGAAAGATCTAACATCAATTCACAGAATGATACGCATTGGATTAATGATCATCTAGTTCCAACCTCGCTTCCATGGGAAGGAACACCTTCCACTACATCAGGTTGCTCAAAGTCCCACTCAGACTGGTCTTGAACCATTCCAAGGATGATAAATACATCAAGGCAGGAAAATTTTGCAAGAGGTCAAGGTCTGCAAGTAATCCTTCCTTCAGATCACATTGTATTTCTACCACTGTGAGGCCTTACAGCTATCACTGCACCAGAAATCTGCATGCATGTGCTAAAATCCTCACTAGGTCCCAGTCCTTCAAACCTGCAGACATACAGCCTTGCCTGGCACACATAGCCAGCATCTCTCCTCTCCAGGGAGGGGGAAGGTCTGTATCAGCTCCATATGAAACCAGCTACATGCAATGCAGCTGGCAACACAGTTGGTGAGTCAGAACACACAAGGAGTCCAATGCAGAACTCAAGCTCAGAAGTAAATTCATCATTACATTCAGAATTCACAGAGCAGAAGAGGATGTAAAATTATTTTGTTATATTTTAGTACATTCAAAACAGAGCAATTTTCCACATAATCTTTGCTAAGAAAAAAAATCTAAAACCAACCACCACCAACCAAACATGAACTATACACAAAAAAAAGAAAAAAAAAAAAGAATAAAGAAACCAGCCTGCAAACATGACCAAGAGACATCTAAAGGGCATTGTGAAGGGTCTCCAAGGCTACATCGAGAACTTGGTTGACTGAAGTGTATATAAATCTGAGCTAGCTTTAAAACAGCTCAGAGACTGGTAGTAGTTATAATGGCAGTGCTTGCTGCGATTGTTTCCAGAACATTGCCAGCTTCACATATGAGAGCCTTAACTGTGTTCAAGAAAGAAATGTGTGTGCTTGTCCATCTCCCCCCACTCATTAGTCAGACTAGGGTGCTACAATGAATTTTCAGCAGAGCAAGTAGGTTTGTGCTACTACTGATATTAAGCTTTTAAAACCCAGGCTGTGGCTGGGATCTACCTACCAAGCTCCTACTGCCTGTTAGTTAAGCTGGCTGTCCTTATTAATGTTTCACCAAAGGCAAGGAAATCATACTGTGGAGGGAAGGTTTGAAGAGAACCTGTGTCACTCCTGTTTGTATCTGCAGCATTTGGTTTACTGCCACTTAAGAGCACAAATGAAAGCATTGAGATAACTAGCTACATGACAGATATGAGATCTAGACAGGTCAATGTATAGATTTGTGCTTATCTGTAAGTGGAAATCACGGAAAAAAAAAACAACCCCATGCACAGGATTGAGGCATTAGAAACATTACAAACATACACATGATATAGAATTCTCTGTTCTCAATCTCTCTCCTCCTCAATCCTCCTCCTCTTCCTCTTTTTGTCTATGTGGGCTAAAAGCACTCTCAGACAGAAAATACCTCATTCTTGATAAGTAAAACACATTCCAAAAAAGTCCCTGTCTTGGCCTCTGCACAAGTGATTTTTTATCGAGTAGCTGTAAAAAAATTAATGTCAACTCTGATGCTGTTGGTGCCCTCCTTATTATAAAAAAATGTAATAATACCCCCATATGAACTTCACAATTTATTATGATTTAAAAAATTATATAACCCTTAACTGCTATTCTACTAAGTTCTACTATTGTCATAAGTACTTTGACTTAATCTTTTATTAAATTTCAACACATTAATTAACTTTTCTTATAGGATGAGAACTAGATCTTAAGGACACAGATCTGCCTATAAATAATACAAGTGCACTGATGAGCTCTTGTTAAAAGCTATTTCCTTTTTATACAGTAATAGTAGTTGTTCCTTAGGGAAGACATTCAGAGGTCTAATACCCCTGCTGCCTTCTGCACCATGTGCACTACAAGAAGGGAGAGGATGCAGCATTGGAAATACTTTGGAAAAGACTGGACACAGATGAGCTGTGAATTGGACACTTTGAATTAGTGTATATTGAGATGCTCTGGGAGCAGCCTGAAGACTACCACAGGTGCCATGGAGTGTAACCATCATTAGAGATGTCATTCAACAGAAGATGTCATTCAACTGAATGAGTGGCCCATTCCATCCGTCTAAAATTCACTACTAGATAATTCTTTCCACACATTTTAATACCAGCAGGGCATTAATTCTCAGGTTGCTAAGTTTTTGAAAAATGAGTAAAGTTAAGAGGATTAGACCTATCTGCCTGATAATGAGGTAAGAGATACATATTTTACTGGAATGGCAGAAAAACTCACTGAAGTTACTTTTGTAATTGTTCTTGGAGAAAAATGGAAAATCCTCCTGAAGATCAAGAGAGAAGTTTACTTCATTGTAAGCAAAGCCATTGTCTAAATCCTGTTAAACACCTGTTAAGTTCCAATGCAAAACAAGCCTGCACCAGCCAGCTACAGCCAGCCAGCTGGTAATAAATTGGAATTTGGACTTACATGCTGATAAAAAGACACCAAGATTTTGGACTGTTGCCACCTTCAAATTCAGTTCCATGTACCCTAGGAAGTGCAGCGCACCCGCTCTCTCTAAGTAGCAATGAAGCTCAGGTGCAGTTCACACAGCAGCAGTTTTTGGGGATCCTATCAGAAGTGTTTCAGGCTATGTGGCTCCCTAATTCTGGAAAACACTACCTCTCTTACTTAGATAGGTATGCTCATGATAGAGAGGGAGGTGGAGAGTATCTTTGTTCCAAGCCATTGGGTCACAGCAAGGTCCAAGGCCCAAGAAGGGCAGGCTGCAGCATTCAAGATCCAATGCAGCTTTTCCAGAGACCAAGCTGTCGAATCAAAGGGCCATTTCTTTTCAGTTGTGCTCCTGGCTGATGTTAGTGCATGGAAGAGATCCAAGGAGTCTGTAGGAGCAGTTTTCCCCATTTATTTCTTTTACTGTGGGAAAAGAACATTTATTCTTTTAATTCTATTCTTTACATTTATTTCTTTTAATGTGGGAAAGGCAGTTTGCAAGTGCAGCTTTCAGATGAGAAAATAAAGTAATTAAAATCACTTTTTAAACACAGAAGTAAGGAATTAAAGCTACAAGCTACTGGTACTCATGCTTTTGGTCTCTGGATTCCTATAATATGTTTAGAGATTAAAATAATTAACTCTTCAGAGATAACAGAGTGGAACAAGCCAGTGTGTGAATGTTGGACTTGGCTAGTTTTCGAAGAAGGTTGGGGAAAACAATAAAGAAAAATCTACACTTGGATTGACAACTTGTGTATGGTCCTGTGCCATGATCCGGCCCAATGCACTTGAACAGGATGAAATATTAAATCCCAGAAGCACAAGAACTAAAAAGGAAATTTTGATGAGCTCTTAAACAGGGTCATGAACATGATTGTATTTCTGCTGGCACTACTAAAAGAAGTCAAAACTTGCCATGGCTTTTCCAGTGTGAATGTGGCAAAGGAAGCACTTCCCCCTCTGATTAAAAGTGTGATCCTACAGAATGGGGAAGGCATCACGCTCCTGATGAAAGCCCTCTTCAGCATACTGGGAATGAAGAGTTCTTGAAACCCCTACTGAGGGGTATTACGATCACATATATGAATGACAGTGCTGACCACTTAATCCCCCTTCTGTCATAGGCAAGTTGGAGAATAAAAATTACACTGACACCCAAGGGTATTTTATAATAGGATACGAAATAAAACAATAAATTTGCAGATGATTTTGGCTTTGCCTCATGGTACTGCATTATGCACCAAATATTCCTGGCCTCTCATTCATTACTATTTAATTACAACAGAATATCTTTCTTTCAGACTTAATTAACCTCTGAAAGGAGTTTGTGACCTTGGGACCCTCCTGCACATTTGCAATGTGCTGTTGGAATACTGCTCTGCCTGGAAACACTTCCTTTAATGCTGAGATTTAATGAAGTGCACAGGTTTTTACAGGGAACACACAAAATACGAGAAACCTGCATGTGGTCACTTAATGAACAAGAGCTAGAGCATATCAATTAGAATCATAAATCAATACTAAATTAACATTAAAAGATGCCACAAGCGTATGCCCAGAGGAGAGGGTCATTACAGTAAACATGATCACGAATGCTCTTCCCGATTACTTTCACAGTGGGGCAGAGAAGAGGGAGAAATGAAATGCGGAGGGATTTGTCCAATTAATTCCTATTTGTTTAAGCCAGCAGAAGCTTAAGTATACCACTAAGCCCAATGACAGTGTAGTACAGTTCCAGCTCCTGCCTTTGTCAGAAAGTGCTGCTCAAGCTGAAACACTATGACTCCGAACGGAAATCGGAGAGCAGTAACCTTTTCACAAGACGAGGGGCAGAGCCACAGCTCATGCAATTGCTTTCATTGCTTTGCTGCAAAGCTTTGAACGATGGATTAATGTTGGCCCCTTGGTGCCAATCAGAGCAGCCTGGTGCTTGCAGAATAGGTGCTGGTCCAGTAACTCACTTGCTAGGAATGTTAACGCTCCAAAATGGATTCTTCACCATCCTGAGAATTCCTTCTGAGAGCTAAAAATCACATCAATCCATGCATGCTTCTCATACAATTCCCTCCTGTACAAAACCACCCCAAAATCACCTTATGCACAGTTTTCCTTTATTTCCTACAATTGAATGCATCAGGAAGAAGAGATATTGACATCCATATCTGTCACTTCATTAATTACAACCATTTGTTGTCAAACCTCATGGATGATGTTGTAGCAAAAAAGAAAAAAAAAAAGGCTCTGGATTCTTTACCAACTCTTTTCAGGTGTCTTTTCAGGGCAGCCTGTCTTTCTCTCACTACTCAAAATACCTTCATGTGCATGATTCCAATCTGATCTGTCACCAATATTTAACACCCCTGCTGCAGCTTATAAAATTAGAAAACATCAATCCTCCCACAGATACTGCTGGAACTTGCAGAGGAAAATAACAAAGCCTTCCTTCCTTCCTTTCTTCTTTCTTGTTACAGAATAAAAGTAGCTCCACTGGAGTTATTAGTTAGGTGTATTTTCTCCTTTTCAGCTTTAGTATCACAAACATTTTCACTCCCTTCCCATCTTTTTCCTTGTGCCCTGTTTTTCTCCCTCCCAATTTTTGCCTTTTTTAGATTATGTCTGTCCCTAACCTGTTTAGATCCTCCAAACACCAAGGCAAAAATCCTGCTGACAAAGAAACAGAGATATTCAGAGTTCTGTTGGTGCATAAAGGCTCTAAGATTCCAAGCCCTTGCAGAGTGGCCTCACTTCTGTGCAGAGGGAATGACAACCACAGGCACTGCTCTGACCCACAGCTGGATGCCTACCACTGAACAATGTCATTAGACTTGTAACCCACACCAATTGCAGAAACAATCAATCAAGCAAGCAAGCAAGCAATCACTCTACTACCCACTCACAAGCTTAAAAAAAACCCCAAAAGAACAAAAGCTGACCTAAAAATCCTACTGGTCTCATACAAAATATTTTTGAGCTACACCCACATACGAGTCTCTTTTTTATGCTGAAGAAATAGGGGAAGACCAACGGCACAGTCTTTTATCTGCTGCCACTGCTACTCCCTCTGTCATTGTTTCATACATCAAGCACTCTAAAAATATACCTTTTCTAACCTGCTGATCCTTATCAATCTTCTTCACTTGGCATCCTATTAGGTCTTTTCACACCAATGGGTTAATCCAGTCTCAAACTGCAAATCCATACCTTTTCTTTCATTTTCTTTTCTTAGATAGTCACTCTAATTTATGCAAAACATAATGAGTAAGTGAAGGGGAAGAGATTATATGGGGTTTTATTGCTTCTATTTTTTTTTTTTTTTTAATTTATTTGCCAGATACCTTTTACACAGAGATCAAAACACTGGAGAAAATTAAAACCAAACTGCATGCACATGTTTACTCTGTGGTACAAAACACCTCATCTACACATCCCCATTAGTCATGTGATGTCAGTACTTTCAACTCCCCACTCAGCTTAATTTCAAAAGAAAGAAACTTATTCCACCTGGACTTTCTTAACCACCAGGGAAAGCCAGACAGTTTAAGAGTTAAGCACTCTGTGTAGGTGGGATATCCCTCAAGAGTTAGACCAAGAATAGACCAAGAATTATTCTTAGACCAAGAATAATTTATTGCTACAGGATTAATTTCATTCCTGATGTTATTGCTACTATACTAAATAATCTAAATATTTTGATCACTGTGTGGGCACCTCAAAGTCGCTTCACATACAGTAAGCAGTAATAATTTGTGACTATTGCCAATGCTGGAATCAGAGTAATAGACACTCAAACAATATTTACAGAGTAAAAAGTGGGTTTTTTTGTTTTATTTGTTTTGTTTTTTTTTTTTTTTTTTAAAGCATAAGGGATAAAAATGGATTCCCACTTCTGGAAGATTTGGTTACTGACAAAGTAACAGTAGGAGTCTTGCTCTTGTTCCATCCATTTCACAGGCTGTTGGAACAATACCAGGTTGCTGAAAACATTAGATCCAGCTGTGGTGATTATCCTGCTTGCAATCACCATGGAGAAGTGATGCATCATGTAAAACATTAGTTATAATGCAAGAATTCAGGGCAATGCATGGAGAGGGTGTAATTGCTTCAGCATCTAGTGCTTAATATCTTAACAATTAAGTCAATAGAACATCCTGAATTTGTACAAAAGGAGATCCAGGTCCCTATTCAAAAGCACAAGCCCCATATATTTCTATGTTGTGACAATAAAGAAAAATACATAAGTAACACTAAAAAGAGAACAAAACTGACAAGCTTGCATGGAATTGCAGTTCCCCTCATTTACCAGGTTAGTTTCAAAATCCTGAAAAAAGCCACAACATAACTTCTACAGCATCTTCATGCTGTGTGCCCACCGAGATAGTCACTGGTCTGTCTTGGTTTGTTTCTTCTCTCTCTAGAATCAAACATAACTTTTGACCATGTTTGGCTGTCTTCTTTCTTAAGTATTATTTGTCTGACCTTTTTTATTTCATAGTCAGTTTAATATTCCTTGGTACTCAGAGGAACAAACAAGGACATTGCACCAAAGCCAATAAAAGCTGAATGTGCCTCTTCCTTAGCCCACTTAATTCCTGCATACAGTACATACATATGCCCCTATTTGAGCCAAAAAGAATTAGTGCAGGACAGATGTATTTTCATTCTGAATGCTTCCATGTTCAGACTGTCTGGCAACATACAGGATATTTTGGTAGTAGGCTAGAGTTGTTGTCCAGCCCTTTATCTACTGCTGTCTTCTCTCATCTCTCTGAAGTTCACTCTTCTAGTCGTATCCTCGCAGTGCTAATCTGTTCCTGAGGTGCTGATATGTACACAAGTGCTTACAAAAAGATAAGAATAATGGAAAATATTTGCAAGTAAAGGCATTGCCCACAGCACACAGAAAATGCTCATACTAGTATCAGAAACCATCTTAGTGCCTTAGTGCATGTTCCAGTCCAAACACTCCCTATTTCACAGCTGAGTTAATGAGTCAGAGCTGAAGGATGTGCTGATACTCATCCAGGATTCTGTAGAGGCACCAAAACCAGTTTGCAAATAGCCTCTGGACTTGCTTGTGTGTAATGTCCCACACAGGTACAAAAGCATCAATACACAACCCCAGTGGACCTTGATGCATTTGCACTTATTTTAAGACACAGTAACCTTGGATCTAATCTACCTGCTGTATGATCAGACATTATTCTGCTCATTTATTTGGGATCAGTAGGCAAGATATTTCTGTACACCTAATACTATTTCCAACAGCCTTTTGACTATCTTTTAACATTAATGCCTGATGTATTTTCATTTTATCTGTTATCAAAAACAGATCTTTCTTCCTCAAAAATCAGAATTCTCTACATTTCTCTATAATTGACATTCACTACATTTTCAGGTATACCAACTAAAACTTTTTTTTTTAAAGTCTGTACGCATGAGACAGCAATTTATCTCAATTTAATACAACTAGCTCAAAGCATTACAAGATTTTTTCCTCCACCATTTTGCAAAAATAGAGCCCAGGCTGTCACCTAAATAAAGCCAGTAGTATGGTGGTTGGAGAGGAGTGTGCACACCCATGAGTGTGACTTTTGTATGAACTATGACTTGAAGGAGATTTGAGTTTCTTTGAATATAACTGTATCCAAGAGCAGCTTTGAAGGTACCACTGTAAATACTACCTACATACTTGACCAAGTTATTTCTGGTAGCAGAACAAAACTGATTCTGTGACGGCTCAGAGCTCCAATTTTTCAACAAGGATTAACCCTCTTGTCTTAAATGATGGAATTTGCTGGCAACCTAATCTAGTCCAACTTTTAATCAACCAGCAATTAATTGATGTGCAAACCTTCACGTGGATGGCTTTGCAACTGGTTCTGCAGTTTTTGATTTATAGTTTATCCTTGTCAGAAGAAGCACAGGGTATTCATCTCTTGGCCCTAAAAAGTAAATTTATTAAATTTTATCAGTTATCAACTGTAATAAGCAGCCTTGATCATAGCTCTAGAACACAGTTCCATGCTCTTGACCGCATTTTCTGTGAAAACAACCGTGGCACAAAACATTTTTAAATGAAAAGATGAAAAGAGCCCATTTGTAAAATGATGCCACTCTTGGAATACAATTAGATTTAAAAACAAATTCTACCAGAATAACTAGGAAAAAATGTTTAAAGATTAATGGATTTATATTCTCAAGTTTTACTTATCATATTCTATGATACATAAAGTCCCCCTATTCGCAAGCTTCTGGCTTCACTATCACTAAATTTAAACAGATTTGAAGAATACAAACATCTGTTCTGAAAATGAAAGTGTCCATTTGAATGCAAATTGTTAAAAGTCAGAACTTCTGGCTTTCACATATTTATAAAAAGAGAGAAGAGTCTACTGAAGAAAGAGAATAGGAAAGAAAACCAAGCAATAAACACCCAGAATATGTTTATGCTCCAACAATCACTAATAACTTTACTGAAAGAACATTTTAGAAACAGCAAAAACTAATCTGAATAACTTATTTATGGGTATTTTTTGTGTTCAGTCCCATTAGGCAATATACTGTGATTTGAAGTCAGCTGCAAGGGACAATACCTGCTCTTCCTCAGAATTTTCAAGGCTATGAAAAAAAGAAAACAAAAAAAGAGAATGGATGTTATAGCACTAGTAATTCCTCCCTAAATGTCTGAAGTGCAACAGTGCAGATTAGTCAACTTCAAGGTCACTTATTAACATGCATTCATTTTAGGGCATTGATAGCACATGGATTTCTGTGCTCCCTAATTGAATACTGCTCTTGGCATTCTTCTCAAGTCTTAACAGAGCTGCTTTCAAATCTAAGATCATTCTTGCCATGTTCAGTATAAAATCTGTACTTTAAATGACAAGTAGTATTGCAGCAAAGACCCAGCTTGATTTGAGGCTTGTAAGAACTTTCTAGTTTTGCTTTGTGTCAAGAATAGGAAAACTCCCAGTCCCCAGACTGCTCCAAACATCTGTAGAAAGCATTGCTCCATAAAAACAAGCATTGCTGGCTTAATCCTTAATTTCTATTGATAGCAAGAGAGGCAAAGGAAACAAAAGCATACATTTCACCCTAACACTACACACAAAGCCAGCTTCTCCTGGATCCTGAGAATTACTCCTTAGGCACAACAGACCAAACCACTATAAAGTGCTGAGTACTCTTTAGCCAGCTCAGAAGTATTTTCAAAGCTGCTCGTTCCAGATGTGACACAATGTATGGATATTTTATAACTGCAAAGTCCTAACCTCAAGCATTGGGGTGGCCATAAATGATTTTTACCATGTCATAAAGCCAGAAATCACCCAGATGGCAATGACATTCCTCTGCTTACAGTACACTTGGGGCAGAGATACAGCTATTTGAAGAATGAGATGAAGCAGTACAAACCCTCTGATTGAAAGACCTGGGATTAATTGAAAGTGTCCCTTTATTCTCCTTTTCTTAGCCTCCCCCCTTTTTTTTTTTTCTTCCCTGGAACTACTGTTCTGGACAAAACGTGACCCTTTGATTTCCTGGTTGGCAACTTAAACTTGGTTTATGGTGCTCTTACTGGGACAGAGTGAAGCACCTTACTTGTAGCCAGGAGACTTTGTTTCTAAAGTTGAACTGTTCACCTGTTTTGTATTTGCATATCACTCCATCTCCCCAGATGAATTTTGTCTTGGTCCTTCTTATCTACTCCTAAGTAAGAATAGAATCATTCCAAAAAAGCAGAGATTCACACAATATTTGTTGATGTGACTGAAATGTGACTGAAACAGTCCTAATTACATCTTTGAATATCTTGAGGTATGCAAAAAAAGAAAGAAAATCAGTGGATTTATGCCAAAGCATGAAGATCCCTGGAGCACTCATG
Organism: Pseudopodoces humilis; assembly: GCF_049639895.1. Taxonomy (NCBI): domain Eukaryota; kingdom Metazoa; phylum Chordata; class Aves; order Passeriformes; family Paridae; genus Pseudopodoces; species Pseudopodoces humilis. The sequence goes on from NC_142200.1 coordinate 101,028,592, forward strand.
GAGATCTAGACTGCTTCCACCTAGGACCTACTATTCATTATTAAATACTGATCTCATGAGGAATGATACCCGGCCCTTTGATAGGCTCGTCTTTTAACAAGGAAATATCAGAAACTCTGATGAGGTCATGTGAATGAGAACATTTTATTCTTAAGAACTATTTTCCTGCATTTTAAAGGTGCCTAACTGAGAGTATGAGATGATTTTGTAACTCACTGCATTACTTTGAGCAAATTAATAAAGGAACAAAATAAAAGTCTTGGTTCCCAGTTCTCCATTTTAACCTGTAGACAATACTCTCACTCTTGCTCTACACAAAACCTGATACATCTACATCAGCCTCCTGTGAATCACATCCAGAGGGCTGCTTTTTCTCTACTCTTCTCCTGTAAAGAAAGCATGGTCCTGTAGTAAGGCAGTAACTTGCTTCCACTGTCTCCTGACATAAAAGAAACAAGGCATTCATGCATCCATGTACACACATGTACCTCAGGGATGAAAAGCCAGCCATTTCACTGCTTCTGTAAGGGCATGATGTAACCAAGCCTTCTTCCTATTAGAGATCTAAATTTCAGGGGTCACAACAACAGGCAGCACTGTCACCTCCCATCAGTTTTAGTTAAAAATATTACTATGATTCTACAATTACTATCTTGACTAGCAAAAGCAACAGAAATTCAACACGAAGAGTAACTTAGTCTCACCTCAATACTGCTATTATTTATAATACCATATGTTTTATTATTATCTGCCATTTGATTTTCAGTTTGAGGGAATGATAAAAAAACCAATTTGCCCATTTTATATTATGGTTTATGTAGTAAGTACACTTAGAAGCACCTCCAAGTAAACCCTGTTGTTGGTGTCTCTCTCAAAATAATATCCACTTCTTGTGGATATGCAAAAGAATACTTCTGCCCCTCCTAAAATTCTCAAGTGAATCTGAACTAATGGTTGTGTAACTCCCAGATTTTTCCTTTATAGCATATGATGACTAAGTGAATAGAAATAACTTCTTTACTCCAGAAGAATACATACTCCTTGGTCTGGCTTATAAAGCTGTTTAATGTGAAGATGAACATAGCAGTAAAAAAATAGACCAATATTTCCAGCTCTCATAATTTCTGTAAGCATTTGATTTAAAGACCAAATAAATCTGACATGCCTGGTGATGTTACTGCCCTAATACTTTCAGGAAATCCCTTCCAATACAGGACCTGATTTTGGTTTAAATTAGGGACTGAAACTATGCATATTTCATGATATTCATGTCTTGCTACCTCAACTCTTCACTGTTTCTGAAACAAATCTTGACTTAACAGTGCACAGCTACTGGAATATAAATGTATTTGGAAATGCAATTGAGTGAAAGTAATTAAATTGAACATATAAACGAAAAAAGCAAAAAATTACATGATCATGAGGAATCTTGAGAATTTCTCATGTGCACTACCTGAAGCAAACACATTATGTAATTTCAAATGGATTAATCTTTCCAAACACTGAGAGATGAATTTCTTTGGATTCTTTAAATTTGTTGGTGCCTGGCTGTTTTCTAAAAATTTAAAAATGTATCCCAGGTAAGGTATTTCCTAAAGGAGGAAACTGTAGTTAGGGTGGTTTTTTTCTGAACACTCCTGAAGAATTTATTAGGATAAACTCAAGATTCTAATTTTGATCTTTAAACACTGCTAAGTTTTTAGGTCAGGCAAAGATGTCTGATGTAAAAGATCTCCTTTAAGCCATTTGACAAATAAAGCACTGCCTGAGCTTTCAACTTCCTTGGCTTTTGGACAGTAATCCCTTAAATCAAAGAACTCTTCACCACTAGCAGCCAAGGTGCTGGCTTTGACCTCACAGTTTCAGAGGCTATATTTTTTTTAAACATTACTGAAGCATATTCTCATACCAACATGAATAAAGCCAAAACTTCATGAGTACGACTGTCTCACACCCTCCTCAAATCATACAATGAATAGATTTTAAAGACATGAAATGATCATTGTACTCTTCATGTGTAACTCTATACTCAGATAATTTCATTCAGTGTTTTCTGCATCAGTGCCCTAAATTTTGCCTGAATATAAGATGTCTTAAATAAAACAATACTCAGTTTAATCTGAAGAGTTCAAGCAAAGAATTCCTCTCAACTGTACATTAAGTTATGTCAATGGATAATTACCTTCATAAGTACCCTATTTCTAATCCAATATGGAACACAGCAAAGTATGTACAAATTTCTCAGTCTAATAATCTTATTAGGGATCCACTTTTCCATGAGTAGAAGGTTATTCAGGAAAAAAGACAGCACATCTCACTTTACAGATGGGTTTTGCAAGCTGTTGTCCAGATGTTTCTTTTTTGATTGTCTTGACAATGGAGGCACTGGTTGTCAGATTAGTTAAATTCAGTGTAAGCTCTAAATAGCCAATTGAAGTAGTCAAGGCACTACTAACACTCATTAATTGCTAAAACACACACAGGAAACCATCAAAATATACAGACAGTATTATTCATCTTTCCACTTTTCATGCAGGCAAATATATCATGATGACTACCTTTCCTCATGGAAGTTACATTTGCTCAGTTTTCCCATTCAAATAAACTTTTGTTTAGCTTTCAAACTTTGATACAAAATAAAACCCAGAAAAATGCATGCAGCTTGGGGAAAAAACAGAGATCTGTATGCAGTTGCAGAACTACAATCTTGTTGGGATGACAGAAACATCACTAAGTATTGCAATGAGGGGATAAAGGATTTTTAGGAAGAACAGTATAGGAAGGCAGGGAAGAAGAGTTACCCTTTCTTTAAGAGAGAAGCTGGAGTGAACAGAGCTCTGCCTGGGGATGGATGAAGTTAGGCAAGCTAAAGCTGAGGTGGAATTGCATCTTGACAGGGATTTCAAAGAGTTAATAGAGTTAAAAGTTGATTGTAAAAAGATATTTTTGACATCTGTATTTGAAACTTAGCAGCTGCATCAACTGCAAATGTCTACAAAATTTGTTCTAACTTTTAAAAACTCCCATAGAGCTTCTTGAAGCTGCCTGCATTTATGGCCAGTTCAGAGAAGAGGTGTATAGTAGCAGCTGCATTTTCATGCATTACCAGAGTTCTCCTCATTTATGTTTAATATGTAGAAAATGTTATCATTTTCCAGTTTTACTGATACACTTATGTTTCATAGAGTTCACAGAGAGAAACTGAAAGGGTCATGAAAGTGATGTTCTCTGTGACTGCAGGCAAGTCAACTAGTGTCACACAGTAAGTCTGAAATACTAACCAGAACTCCACAAACACAGTATTTTTCATAACCGGTTTATTTTTCTTCTTGTACAGATCACCGCTCCCCTCTTTAACCCTATGGTCTTAACACTGCAAAACCTAAGTACCCAATGGATTTGACACCTCTCTGGAAAACAGCATCCAAGACCCAAGTACTAATGATTGGTTTTAAAGGTTCCAATGTGATGAGAGTTTTCAATGCATTTTCACCTTTGTACACCCCAAAGCCAGTGACACCCAGGTTAATCAATGTCTTGAGATTTAATCAGAAAGTGTTGAGAAACAAGTTCTGCAGTGTGATACAGGTAAACAACAGCCTAATGTTGAAGTGGAAAGCAGTGCTTCACAAAGATTCAAGAAAATTCAAAACTGGATAGGCATGGTAGACAGAGTAAGGCAGACCAAAAAACCCATAAAGATCAGTGACTCACCTTTAATTATCAGCAAATGTTTAGCAATCAAGAATGGTTCAGCAGTAATCCTTATTTCTAAGTGGGAACTGGTGTTAACAGCCTAAGGAAAATAACCTTTCTGGACTGTAGAGTCAGAGTGAGAAAAGCACCAGCATACAGTCCTTTTTCACTCCTGCCTTTCCTATGTCCCCAGCACTGGTAACTCCCAAGGTCCAGCCTCTTTAAGGGAAACTTATCCTACCCTTTTGGTCACTCATCTTAGCCCTCATGGTCTAGAAGGCAATTCCAAGCTTCCAGCTGCTTTCTTTTTTCTCTGTTTCTTCAAGGAAGTCCTGACCCTGAGGTCCTCACATGGGGCACCACTGTGTAAAATGTCTAGTGGCTTATCTGGTTCTTCTCCTCGGGGTTGGGATTAATGAACGAGAGATGGTATTCTTGTTCGGACTCAGATGTTTATTATTTCTTATCTATATTACAGTCTATATTATCTATATTATATCTTATCTATATTACAGTCTCACAGCACACCAAGCTAACAGACTAAAAATGGAGCCCCATGTCTCTCTCTACAATGCCTTCTAAATGTAAACTGCCCAATTATAAAATGCCAACTAATTTATTTTTACTTTCAACCCAATAACCAAGCACCTGTGTTCTACATTGTGGATCTTTCCAACTGATCACACAATATCACCCATACCCATGAAGAAGGTGAAAAAGCAAGACAAGCCTACACCCTAAAACTTTCATCTTGCTACATATATATAACAATATCCCAAAACCTTAAACTCCGTATTTTCTACCATGTGATATAATACACTTCTATTCAAACTACACACCCACAATCTCAGTTCTGTCATTCAATTTTGGAAGCCTTTCCTACGACCTCAGGTCAAATACAGTGCTCTCCTGCAGGACAGTGCCTGTCAGCACATAAAGCCTGAAATTCTCTGCACCCAGGGTTCCAATACTCTGTGAGTGAGGCAACACTTGGAATGTATTGAGCACTGTCTTGGTGAGGATGACGAGTAAGTTGAGGGCCTTTGGGTTTGGATAAAACAACAGACTGGTAAGGGTGACGCTGCTGTGGGTGTTGGCTACAGGTTGCCTGGGCAGAAGGAGGATGTTGATGACGCCTTCCACAGGCAGCTCGAAGCAGCCTCAAAGTCACAGGCTCTGGTTCTTGTGGTTTTAACTACCCTGAAATCTACTGGAGAAGCAACACAGTGAAGCACAAACCATCCAGGAGGTTCCTGGAAAGCCTTGATGACTACTTCCTGACACAAGAAGTGGACTATCCCACAAGGAATGGTGTGCTGCTTTGTCTCATACTAATAAACAGAGAAGGCCTTGCTGGAGATGTGAATGATGGGCAGAGCTTTGGCTGTAGTAGCCATGAGACTGTGGAGTTCAGTGAGGGGAAGGAAGAAGCAGGGTGAGTAAGATTGTAACCATGAACTTCAGAAGAGCTAACTTTAGCCTCTTCGGGGATCTTCTTGGATGAATCCCATGAGAATGAGACCTGCAGGAAACGAAGTTCAAAGAGAGCTGGTTGATATTCACGGATCACTTCCTCCAGTCCCAAGAATGTTAAATCCCAGTAAGAAAGAAATCAGGCCAAGGGGAAAGAAGCCTGTGGATGGTCAAGGAACTCCTGTCATTACTTACATGTAAGCAGGAAATACACAGGAAATAGAATCAGTGTCAGGACACTTGGAATGAATATAGAGAGGTTGTCACACTAAGTATAAATGAGATGAAAATGGTCAAGACCAATCTGGAGTTAAAGCTGGCCAATGCTGTCAAGGACAACAAGAGGGGCTTTTTCAACTCACTGTGATCCCTTCCAACTTTACCCATTCTGTGATTCTGTAATATGAACTTACCTCCAAAGGAATATACCAGTACAACAGCACCATACTGCAAGCTGTTTTTTTCCCAAAATATTATCAATTCCCATTCTAAAGGATTGTTCATAAAATTTAGTGCCACTGAGAATCAAGCCCAAATTATCAATCAAAATATTTATTTACATCTCTCGTCTATTATAATCTCTCTAAAATTAAAGGACTCTTGTTTTTTAGGTTTTGATACAACACAATTAGATATCAGGGCTTTCAATAAATTGTAGTTTTAAAAGGTTAAGACAGCATTAAAAATGATTAGTATGTCAGTAGAGTCTAAGCAGACAGCTCTTTAATAACAATGGACAGGGAATTTAAAGAAAAATACTTCAGAGAAGTAAATGGATATTCTTTCCAGCAGAATGATTTCTTTAAAGACAAAAATCCAAATTACACATGTCTCCTCTTTTTTGTTTCAAAACTACTTTGAAGGTAAAATACAACTACCCAAAGCAATTAAGATGAGAAGATGACTGATAGAGGAAAAGAATTCTCCAAGGGCCAACTATGTAATACTGAAAGAACTGTTAAGTCAAAGCATAATCATCTATTTTCCCTTGAATTATATTTATTTAATACAAACATAAAGGTGTGCAGAACAGATGAATGGGTTACTAGAGAAGGTGAAGCAAAAGCTCTCAAATGTTGTTCTTTGGAGAGCATCACCACTATCAAAGAGAACTGTTTTCTGCAAGCCAGTCTTGAATTCAAACAGACACCTGCTTAAATTTTCCATGGCTCTGTGAGCAACTACTAGAAAAGGAGAAATCAAATGTTATAAAACCTAGTCTACAACAGTAGTGCTTCCCAGACTCCAGTCTTGGTTTTAGCAATTGTAGAACTTTAGGTAAACAGGTGACAAAGGAAGACATTTTTTCTTTAATTTTTACTTTTGGACTACAGTTACTACCCTAACTCTTGTCTTTATTCTGAAAGAGAGGAGGAAACTGAGCTTTCTCATGTCTCCATTATGCACTTCCCATGAGATGAAAAGCAAACTATGTGTCAGATTTTGATATGTGAATAAAACTGTTCATAAGGTGGTAAGTTCTACAAGATGCCTTTCTCATTCCTTTGCTCCAAGAGTCAGTTTATTAATTTGCTTTTATGAAACTACTTATTTATGAATTCTTCTTCAAAAAACCTGAAAATCCTAGACAAGCAAGAGCAATCTTTAGGAAGCTAAATCTGCACAATGTTCCATGGTTCCACTACAAAGATAAGAAATCACTTGAATGAAGCATTTTGCATCATAACCCCAGCTCAACACTTCTGGTGCAGAAATCTGGGATGTTTTAAAATTTTAAATACCATTGCAGAAAACAGGAACATATTCTTTCATTCATATTTCCTCACCCAGTGTACACATTAATAGACAGTCTCTGTACTTGCCTTTGGTCATTTATAATGCCCTAATACTAATTGAAAAATAACTCACAAAGACTTCCTATTTTATTACCCATCTCACTTCACTAAGTAAGTAGATTTCCTCTAAGGCCTCACATAAAAAATGAAGAGGACACACTTTGTTTCAGCTCCTGGTGACAGACATCAGATGTTCCTCTAGGAAACCCTTGATAGGAGCACAGCAAATTTTTTCAGAGGCCTAACTGATGGATGCACAAAACAAGATAAACTGAGAGCAGAGCTTTCATGAGGAAAAAAAGATCAGTGGGCTTCAGGGAAAATGGTGTTTCAGGCTACCTGTGTTTTTATAAATTGTAGCTGGGAATAAAAATTTAAGGTAATGTGGAGAAAATATTATACTCCCTGCCACAGTTCATTAAAGTACTATGCACAGAGCAAGCAGCTACTTATGTGACTGAACAGATCCTGCTCCTGCACATTTTACTTTCATTGAGAAAAAATGACTTCAGTGACTTTGAGTGTACTGCTCACATACCTTTCCTGGCTCCCTTCTGTGATGTGGTAGAGATGATTGGCACCTCCATCAGCACAAGCTCTCAGGGCAGCTGCAAGTCAAGAAAGAGAACATCAATGCATTTGCATTATAAATAAAAACCCACAACCAGCTGACAGGGCTGTGTAAACTTAATTGTTCATAGTGGCATAGGGAATAAGCTTGAGATATTGTATGGCTTTTAGCTTCCTGTACTTGACTGCTTTCCTGTTTCTCTAAAGAGAAATTTGAACTGTTTTTATCAGACTAGTGCCAATCTTCATCTGACTGTGCCACCAGACTTCCAAATAGCTTATTTGTATCTATCTGAACCTGCTGCACAGCCAGCTTAAACTACAAGACAGGTAAGTATTAAAAACCTGAAAAGGCCCATCCTCCACCTATGGATGGATTCTCCACCATGTCACAAGTGGGAACTTGCACTGTAAACACAGCTATCTTCTCACCCAGGCAGAAAGTTCCCTATGGTGCCTCTACAGCAACCTGCATAACAACTGGGAAAGAAAAATAACCAAGAGTTAATCATGACAATACCCTTTTTCTCTTTTTTTTCCCCCTCCTATGACACAAAAATTGTAACTTTATTACAGTTCCTATATTGTTCCACAGACTGTTTGAATCTTCTGATATAAAGTAGTTGGTTCAGGTCTTAGCTTTAAATCTTGGACTATCCTGGTAAAAAACCACAATAATTTTCAGCACTTCCACCTAACATGGGGACCACAAAGGGCATGTGCCACTAATTCCAGTTGATTTAAACAAGCAGAGACACGCTGTTCTCCTGTGATCCCTTTGTTTATACAGACTTAAGTCAAAGGAAAGAGACAAGTCTAAAACTATTATTACAAAATCAAACATAAATTGGTATCTTTTATTCATAAGCTTCCCTATTAATCATCATTTTACTAACACACAGCTCTTTCATGAGGTTTTTAAAACCTGATAAGCTATTAAAGATTGAAAATGACCATCTTGTCTTAGCAGTCTTTATCAGTTTTGCTCCGAGATGCACAAGTTAGATAACTATAGCACACAAGATAAAGGAAGCTGCTGCTTCCACACTAGGGCAGAGTGTTCCTTCCAGGCAAAGAGAGACTGACTGGTAATTCTGAAAGGGCTGAAAGAACCACAGGGCCAGGGGGAAAAAAGAGGAGACAAGTAAAAAAAGGTACAAACAATCAGATCAGGCATTTTTTGCTGCTGAGAATCCAATTTTCAGCTAAAGCCGGTTTCCTTTGGTGTTTGTTTTTCAGTCAGAACCACCCCTCAGCAATGACACAAACCTGTATCTTTCCTTTTGGTGTACATTTGATCGGCAATCCACCTCTCCCCCTACTTAGCCAGCCTTTACAAATAGGGAGAACAGCTACCACTGTAGCTGCTCTCATCTTTAAGTGATTCTTTCTTATGTGGGTGCTGAACTCTCACAGGAAGTGTTTGTAAATTAATACCTACTGTGCAGTACCATGTGACCTTGGCTGAGGATTTATTTTTTTGGAGTGGGGGGGAGGGAAGAAGGAAGCAGGACAACACAAAAGCTACCAGTTCATCACAGGTACCTTTGGGTAGCTCAGCTTTTTTTCCTTCAGGCTGAAGCCATGAGCAGAGCAGGAGAACAAGCACTGTTCTCCTCTGTATAGCTTCTAGCACAGCTTCTGCTCCTGCTCTCACTACTGCCCTCAGCCTTCTTATACGGACCATGCTCTTCTCTGTCTCCTTACACCACTTCACCACTCCTTATAGCCTCCACCCAAACCCATATTAACAAGCCAAGGTCAAGCAGATTTGATCCTGAGAAATCTTACTAGGTGAAGTAATTTCTAGATTATTCTTGAATAAGAAGCTTGCCAGACACTTACCATGGTGATCCACTGCTCCAGTCAAGTGCCTCATCCAGTCTGATGAATACAAAGTCACAAACAAGAACAACACTTTTGTCCAGCTGTATTTGACCGGAAGATTTTAACTTCTTTCACTTGAGGTTACAGCTGAAAATGGATTGATATACTTCCTTTCACCTGGACGTGTCTGTTGTCTCAGGGAGTTCAGTTCACACAGAACACAGTAAAGGCCCATTGCAAGGAGAGTGTGCAATACCTGTCCTTAAGTCAGCTATCCTGTCCACTGGCTTATTTAGCAGACAGAAGGCATCTAAGCAAGACCTAGGACCTAATGCACATGACTTGCCTAAAAGATGTTTCCCAAACATTCCCAGACAGTTACAGCTTTTTCCTTCTGAAAACAGTGAATTTTCCATCTATTCTCCCACATTAAAAAAAATATATATAAAAAAAAATAAACAAAAAAGGAGCTTATAACTTCTGCAGAAAAAAAAAAAAGAAAAAAGAATGGGATGAGATACATAAAAAGAGATTAAAATCTATTATCGGTCTCAATTATTTTAACACAGCCAGAGCCTTAACTATTGTATATTCTCTCAATGGAGTTACCTCAAGTGAAGCCTGGCCTAAGATATCTTCATCTGATCTTATAATTTTAAAACAACATGACCAAAACAACCAAATCAAACTAAGCAAAACAAATCAGTCTTCAATCAGTCTAGTACATGTAAAAGTACTGAGATTCTCCCAAAGACAGGAAGGTGCCTATGTGACAGATCTATGACACTTCGATTTTTTTCACATGGATATGGTGCTACTATGTGATGTCTCAAATCAAAAGAGTTGCCTTATAAAAAAAAAAAAATAAACTTCTGTAGCATTGTAAAGTTATTTGGAGAAACAATTTATGAGGTACTGATCCTTTACCAGCAAGTCAATAACTTACACTGAAATCAACCAAAGCCCCAGTTGCATTAAGGAACTAGCAGGTAATTAACAGATTGGCTGGAGGCCAATAAATCATAATATTTCTACAGCTATGAACTAAGCTTTGCTTGACAAAAAGTAATGATATATGTTAGCTGTAAGAATTATGTATCATTACTATCTGGAAGTGTTTAAGGAGATAGTCAGCAATTCTAAACTTACAGTTTGGATGGAAAATACTCTGTGTAAAATAACAGGAACTGATTTTATACAGGGCCTTTTGTATTAGAAACAAAATTGCTTTACAAACAACAATTTAGCCAAAGTGCACCATGGCAACTTCCTAGGCAAATCCAACAGTCTCTAGGCGCTTTGCAACACCTCACATGAAACCTCATTAATTATTGCAGCAGAAACTGAAGGACCTGAATAGGATTTGGGCTTTGTTTTGCTTGACTTGGCATCCTGAAAAGAGAAACACCTTCTTCTGAGACGTTTTCAGTTTAAACAGATAAAAAAAGGTAAATTAAAAGGTGGAAAGCAACACAGATGAAGCGCTAACGTTTACAAATGGGTAAAAGGCAAGTTATCTTCCAGGGTGACAAAAGTGGATGGTGGGACTTATAAAGTGAAAAATATCTTAAGCAAACAGCCAGAACAGCAAATGCTCTTACCATCTCTTCTGGCCCAAAGGCCATTATGGCAGACCCCCCAAATTTGCTAGGTGGGCTGCGCGTGGAAGTCCGCTCTTGCTCATGCATGTCAGAAGAAAACTAAGTCACCCTTACCTAAGTGCTAGAGGCAGGTAACCCTGCCTCTGTGGATTGAGATGTACTATGGAACGGTTGTCCAAGTAGCTCACTGAGCTCTGCTGGGTCAGGAGGACCAACACCTCCAGAGAAAACTGTGATATGCATTTGGGAGCTGTAGCTTTTCCACCCACAACTGGAAACAGAGGAGGCCTGTGCTTTTGGCACCCAGCCCAGCTCAGAGCCCCAAGGTAGTGTTTCACGCTTCTGTTATTAGAAGAGATAATAAGTCCTCCTAAGAGGACAAGGACACAAGTGCACTGCAGACTCAGCTCAGCATGTGAATCTGCAATCCTTGGCATTACCACAAATTACCACCTTTCCAATCTGAATATTCTGTGTTAAGCTCCACTCAGAAATAGCTCTGTCTGCCAAATTACCACCTTTTCTATCTGTTAGATTCCTTTCTCATATAACTCCAGTGTCATTCAGTGAACTAGGGCATGGAGACATAATCAAAAAATCAACTGTTTTATTGCGCAGGAGGGGGGAACTCAATGCCAGTGTCAATAACTACTTCCCAAGTTATTGGGAGTAGCATGTGTTCAGTCCAGCAGTGTCTGAAATGATGGTAAGAGTTAATACCCCTCAGCTCCACCTATGCTAAGGAAGAGTTACATAGAGAGCATACTATCAAGCCATCCCATCTAAGAGTTTCTCACAGGCAGCATCAATGAAGAAACAAAAGCCTTTCTAAGCAATGCCCTTCCTTTTAAATGGTGCATCTTCTGCTAGTAAGGAGTGAAGTATTTCTCTTTAGTGACTGAATTTGAGGCACCAATGTTAGGGCTAATTATTAATTTTTACAAAACTTATTCTAACACTACAAAAATATTGGAAACAATTTACTTTATTGTACTTAGTTACCCCTTTGGCAAATATAAAAAAGTTCCTGTCCCTGTGAGACAGGATATGAGCACATATCAAACAAAAAAAAGGAAGGTCTTGGCTGTGAGCTAATTAGTTCTGATGCTTTTTACAGAAAAGGAGCAAGTATATGATCACATTCAATAGCCCTGCAAATTCAGGTGGGGCAAAAGACTCCACAGAACAGATGCAACTCTTCCAGACTAAGATGAGTACATAAGAAGGGAATACATTTATAAACATTACCAATACCTGGAAAAGAAAAGCATGACCTTATTATTCCTATTCTATTATTCCTTCTAATTAGCATTTAAAATATATTATTTTCCAAACAGATCTTGAAATCAAAACATGTTTTTTGCTTAAATTCAAATTTGTGACAACTCTCTTTAAACTGTGTTGTTTAACAACTGTTTTGCCCAACACTAAACCCACTAAAAACAGCTTTAGTATAGACCCTCTGTTCCTTTTCTAATTTTACACAACTTCTTCTAGGTATGCAATCTCTTTTCCTCATTCATTTATTGATTCAGCAGCCTGGTAAGCATAATTAACCTGCCAGCAAAATCTATGCAAAAGAGAACTCTGCTTAATTAATGACTTGGAGCGCTGGTAGTAATACATATGTGAAATAAATGATAGATATGCAGAGAATTGCTTGGTTGGCTTAATACATAGGGCCAACACATTTCTGTCCCAGTATTTCTATAAAATAGCAGTTACCAACAACAAAATGCATAATCTGTATTTATATGATGTTTCATTTTCTCCTCTGTCCTGCAGAAACTGCAAAAATAAATTTAACAAACCCATGGCTTTGTACAGCTGCATCTCCAACTATTCCCTCCCACCCATGTGTTTCCACCTGTGTTATTGGGACTGTTTGCAACTGCTATTCCATATCAATTACAGGGCACTGCAGACATCCCTCTTCTGTCAGCTGCAGCTCTGCTTAGCAAATCAACTGCCAGTCCATAATAGTTTTCTGCATTGTGGTTGGACACTGGTCTTGCTATGAGGCTTTTAAACTATTTAAAATAGGTCCATCCTTACATAGAAAATGAGTGGTTTGGCTACTTAAAGAAACACCATCAAAGACATTGGTGAAAGCAGGGTTTAATATGAATTTGTGAAAATAGAACTTTATATACTTTGATGAAAAGATTCATTCTACTACTTACGACAAAGATGAAAGCATATAAAGAAAGATCAAATTAGAAGCAATTTGAAATTATTTACATGGAAGCTGAGAATGCTACAGGGGGTAAGTGTGCAAAGGATCCGGATGCAAAGATAAGGGTGCAAAAGGGCTTAGCAGCACTTAGTCATTGAGTAATTAATATTTATGGAGCAATTTGATAGAGTTGCCTACAATTATAAAAATTATTAGCTATAGATTTGAGATTGTAACATTCATACTATAATCAATTCATATGCACACAGATAAAATGATGTGTATACCCCTTTGTTTTTGTGCAAAGGTTATAATCATAAATGCCCCTTGAATTCAGTGGAACACTGACATCAAATCCCTTTGTGTTTGCCAGCAGGCAAGGGCTGCACCTTAAGGAGTGTGGAGACGGGGCAGGGTGAGGGTACCAGCCTAAGCCTCAGTGTTAGCGACAGATTATCGCACACTTGAGGGCTTGTGAGCTCTGCCACACTCAGAGAGCTGCTACTCTAAAATTATTTGTGTATCCAAGAAAGATCCACCAGCAACCAATCTCTTATAACTAAAACATGTCTTCTAAATTAAACTGCTAAACTCTACAGAACTCAGGTACCCAGTGGTCCTGAGGCAAATGGATCACCAACACTGGTGGTAGCTGTCTTCTCCCACATGGACCAGACTGGATCTCAGAAGTAAAATAACTGTACTTTGGGTAAGCTAATTATATGTTTCTTATAAAGCTTTTTTAATCATTCTGCTATGAGCTGTAAACATCATAGAGATCTCAGCCAACCAGAGGCAGGATTCACTAAACAATTAAATATGAGAAGACAAGGAAGAAACTAATGTGAGAATGAATTAGGAACACTATTCTTTTTTCAGTGCATTGATTCAATATTGAGCTAAAGCCACACAGATAACACTTCTCTTAAAAAAGTTCACACAGAAATTAAACACATGGAAAAGGAAACCATTTTTTCCCACAGACAAAAACCAACACTGAATTTTAGCCAAAAATGTTACAATTACCAAAACAAAATCTTAGTTTAAAAGAAAATTCTAGGAAAACTTACATCTTAATGCTCACTTTGGGAAAAAAAAATAAAAAAAAAAAGAACAGAGCAACTCTTAAACAAATAAATTTGTAAGTACCAAAAAACACAAATTCAAGCGAAAAACCTTGAGTACCAATAAACATAGTAGCAGTAATGTGCAGTCAAGAGACAGAGGCAAGGGAGCAACTGGGATTTCACTAAAAGTGAGTTTTGGGACTGTCTTCAGGAGCACTTCGATGCAGAGTTCATTATGATGATTCATATTCAAGGCTGCTGGGTTTGGAGTAATCTCTTGTCAGGAGTTAGTTTTAATATTCCTATAAGCCTTACTTAAGATATGATTTTGTCTTCTCCTTTCTGTCATTCTCCCATTCTGTCAAACCCAAGACCTCTGGTACTTGCTGAGCTGCTTTACAGCCATCACTGTAACAGGCTCCACAAGGAAAGCAGCCCTGTGCTTGGTCACAGACAAAACCAGGAGGAGAGAGCTCAAACATAAAGTACTTGCTTCTATCATTTCCATTAAAATCTAAGTGACCTTTTCATGACAAGGCCATATGGCTTGATGCCACTGGGGGAAGAATCAGGAAGAAGTTTATTCATTTTCTCATTTTTTTTTTTTTGTTCTCTGTTTGAAAAATGACAGCTAAAGCTATAATGTAACATTTAATCAGCTTTTCTTTTTGCCCTGAGCACACATCTATTATTACTGGGTAACAGTAAGAAAACACTGATTAGAGCACAGAAAAAAAAAAAAAAAAAAGGAAAAATGCACTGAAGTGCATAATATTAATCCTGACTTTTTTTCCTGACACACTTCCTTGTTTTGAATGTATTTAAAGAATAACTTGTCAAATCCTCACAAATCAAACAAGGTGCTGAAACAAAAGCAGGGAGTCCTACCTGGGCCTTAAATCTGTATTTTCCAAAGTGAGAAGGAATACAAGCTCTCTACAGCCATATTCTTGCATTTGATTGAAGTCTGGTCTGGTACCAGGAATTCCCCAGAGATTCACAAGCCCTTCCTGTAGTGCCACACATTGGCCCCAGGGTTGGGTTGGATCCTGGTTTGCAGACCTTGCCTCTGTAAACCCTGATTGCTGATGAAGGATCAACCCAGTCTCAAACACCAAACCCCTACAGACAACGCTGCTGATCCTTCATCAAAATATAACTGAAGGTGAAGTAACTGCAAGAGTGTGCAGCTAGCTTCTTCTGCATTCATTATCTGGTTATCAAGTGAAATGGAGAGGCTTCAACATTAATTTTATGTCTGAAGCTTTAAAATCATACTGTTTAATAATTCGTTGTAACTGCCATTGACTTCAAGCTTTGAATGCAACTTTTTATTTCTTCATTTCCTATTTTCCATTGCTGCAGCATTGATTTCTGACAGAAGGAAAGCAAACAGCTACAAACATGATGGAATACCACAACTGCTTGCAATTGTAATTGCTGGCCAGCATTGCTATTAGATGAACTTTAGTAACAAGCTGACTCTATTCCTATATGGAAAAAATCCTGACTAAAAAAATAATCACCTTTATTTGCATTATACATCTGCTGAAAAGAGAAAACAAAGCAGCTTTTTTTTGATCTGGCATTGCATCAGCAATAACAGACTTCATGAAGTCACTGGTCCCTACCCCAGAATGAGAAGTATGTGGGGCAGGCAGGGTGGCAATATTTGGGAAAGATTGGTCAGCTGTTCCAAACCAGCAAAGAAAAAGTAATTTCCTACTGCTGCTAGCAACCAGAACTCTATGTTCCTCATCACAGCCAGATCAGTGCTACTGTCTCTTCTGCTTCCCCTCAACAAAATTAATTAATAATTCGACCCAATCTGCAAATGTAAAGCAATGAGCATGGTAAGTTCATAGTCATGTCTATGATTGAATATTTTCAGCTAATGCACTTATATTTCAAAATTTGCTTGCCTAAATTGGATTTGCAGTAGCCAGCAACTCATAAAAAAATTAATCATGCACTTACTTAAATTTCACAAAATATATTCATTCTCATGCTACTAAAACACACATCTTTCCTTACAGCCCAGAACAGATTTCCACACAACCATTTTATATCATAGTCTAACAAAAACTTTTGTGTGCCAAGGACATTTCAGGGCTCATAAAAGTCAGAAACTCCAATTCTGTTAAAAGACAACTAGACTATTACAGTGAATAAATTTCTGAATGGATCAAGCATACTTTGACACCTACTTGAAAACTTATTTAAAATATTCAAGAGAATAATCTTTGTCTAAAAGTTGCTTGGAAATAAGTACCTAAAAGAGGAACAAACAAGTAACCAGACAAGGAAATATTAGGATGGTAGATAATTTTTCCTAATGCAAGTGGAACTAAGGTATAACATACTTTATTTTCTATTGTCTTAATAACGTAACCTGTGTTCATGCTGCATACTCTTGTGTATTAGTAATTTGCCCTACTTTTAACAGGTAAGTATTCATTATATTTTTAAGCAAACAATTGTAACACCATCCAGAGAAATGGTCAAAGCCTCTCCCCCCTCCCTCAAAGCGTTATTATTTAGCTTATGACAGTTTCACTCTTGTTTCTGACTGACCCCCACAATGTTTCTGTTGTTTTAACTCCCAGATTTGGGCAGTGGTAAGCTGCAGCAGAAGTTTCTTTGAAGAAACGGGAAATGTAAAATTACAAGAAGACCTGATCTTACCTACTTTATTTCATATTTGGAATAACTACAAGTACATATGCACTGGCATTTGCACTAATCTAAACCAGAGTAGTTTCATGGAAGCAGTGGATTTGCATTGCTTTTACTCTAGCACTGGCAGTTTAATAGAGTTCCAAGGATGAAAATGAACACTGATATTAGAATGTATTGCTCCTCTTAGGAAAAGATGAGTTTTAGCTACTTGCATCAAGACTAATCTTTATCTCCAAAATCTTCCCACATGACATAGATCTAAAATTGAACTAATATTCTTGTTAGGAACTTCCTTTTAGCAAGTTTTTCAACAGTTTAGAAAGAAGGTCAGCTAGCATCCTGATATAAAAAATCAGATCTATGGTATAATTTTCTTAAACAAATTTTTCTTCCATTATTTCTTATTTAATAAAATAGTTGGAAAATCTCAAAGAATGCACAAAGTAGGATATTTTCATTCTTAAAATAATATAGAAGGTGTGAATTAGAATTTTCAAAAGAAATAATCAGCACCAACAATAATTTTAGAAAGTTTTTAGCTGTCTTGATGAAATAATATATTAAATTATCACAAGGCACAAAGAAAGCTCATTTGGACCATCAAAATCGGCTTCAAACCAGACTAGAAGCTACATTTCTGAGTGCTAAATGGGATTTCACATCTGAATTCTCTTACATAGCACAAATGCAGAACCATTGCTGTCATCCTTGAAAAAAAATAATCAACATCTATATATGGAAAGTCTGGTTATGAATGAAGATGGCATAGCAGTAATGTCCCAGCTCATAAAAGTGATGAAGAAACAAGTGCATTGATTTCTAAACCTCTCTTTATTAAGGCTATAAAAGAACTTTTAACACCAAATTTCCAAGTAAAGATATTTGGAGGAGGCAATCTAGAGCTTACAGTACAAAACTGAGTGTATATTCTCACATGGAATAAACTACTGTGTGACAACTCTCCCCATAGCAAGGCTGCAAACAGGTAATAAATTTATAGGTCGTTGCATTAAGTAGAAACAGCTCATGTCCTCTATCTCTGGAAAAACCCTATGGAAGTTTCCTAAGGCTTCAAAAAGGGAGAAGGGCCTAGAGCAAATGGAAAAGTAGAGGCTCAGGGGATTTCAGACCCCCTGAATTTGGGACTGTTAGGTGGTCTGAACTATTCAAAACCTGATTTTAGTAGCAGATTTGTCCATGTCTAGTTTCCAGTTAAAAAAGATAATCAGTACACTGTACATGACTTATCAAAATGCTACAGTTACTGCTCCAGGCCTTCAAATTCAATGTGTTACAAAGACAAACAGGCCTAAAAGTACAAAATCAAAGAACTTTTCCCTCTCATTTTGGTCAATATTTTTCCTTTTGAAGAAGAGAGACTGGACTTTAGCATATATTGAAGTCTGCAGTTCAGAAGTGAATTCATGCAAACCAGGTATGAATTCTTTGTTTTGTTTAAATTACCTCCTATCTAACTGTATTATATCCCCTTTTAAATTAATGCTAATACAGAAGCATTTTGCCATCATCTGAGGATAAGCCAAACCACTTAATCTTTATTGACCTCCTCTTTGGGGCCATTTTCCCCTTGTAGTTTAAACCTGCGCATTCAATGAACAAAACCTTAGTTTAGCTCACCTGAGCTTAATCTGAAAGTCTGCTTTTCGAACAGGTTCCCTGTGAAACAAACAAGCAAAACCCCAAGATACAGCCTTGTTGAAATGGTAATACATTACATGTTGTATCTGCTGCTCTTTGTTCTCAAAATGGTTCAGTGAAAAAGAACCCCAAGAACAGCAGCTGTGAGCACTACTATAAAGAGTGTTCCATTTCAATGTTGCTACTTAATTGGAAATTATCACCCTATTAAATTTACCCAAATAAAATTATATAGCTTATAAAAATGTCCTAAGTATATCTAATATATTCTTATTTAAATCAGCCAAGTGTTGGCAAAAAAGAGTATCGATACTCTATTTAATTTACAAGCACTGTCCATGCTAAACACTTCATTATCAGGAACAGAAAATATTAGAAGACAGGATGTTCAAATGTGATTTGAATTACTGTACCAATCCCATGCTACCTTATCTGCCAGATGTACCAGAGATTCCAGATTAGTACACAACATTTTCATTTAAAGTAGTGTAGTCTTGCACTCAGCCTTGTTTGAATCAGTCTCACACAGACCTAGAAAGACACCTCTGGATCTTTGGTTCACAAGATGCTACACAGGTACCTTAAAGGCATCAAGCATGGTTTAGTCAATGTAGAAAAAGAATTGCATAATGCCTCACCACCTGCTTGGCACAGTCACCAGAGCTTCTAATGGATTTTGGAATTTGAAGGGGGCTTTTGCTTAAAGATGCAATGATTTCTCTGAAAGATTAAAAGGTGACCAAATTGCCACCTTTATAAACTAAAATAATGTTAAATAAAGGAGAACTAGAGATTCTGTTTTTTCATTTATCTTGTTCACAGGTAATAGTGAGTACTGTCAAGTCACAGCTTATCAATAGTCTCCTGTCAGAGAAAAGAAGTCTCAGAAATTTGATTTTACAGCTGGCTTTCCAGTCTCAGAAACATTTGATGCTCTTTTAGCAAACCATTATCAATAGCTGTGACTAACTGAAGAAGGTTTCATTTATGTGATTAATTCCTCCTGTAGCCAACCCAACACCTTGCTTCTACAGTTGAAGAGGCTTACTTGGAGGGTCATGAAGTAGTATTTGCTTTAAGCCATAATTTGAGAGGTTCCTGCATGCAGCTGGTCCTCACCCTTCTCCATACTTCCCCCACTGCTGCTCCTCATCCCCAATGCCTCCTATTCCAGGGTCTGCTTTATGAGCTACATAATTAATTTACTTTACTTAAAATTTAGCAATTATGAGAGAAAAGTAAAAAGTGTAAGCAAAAGACCATGGATCTCCTGGGGTTTTGTAGAAAAACATTCTGAAAACAAAACAGAGAAGACAGGTTCTTATACCATAAGCAAGAATAAAAGGGGTAAGGGTCATGCTATTTCTCTTGACATGCAATAACCTCATGCACTGTCCTGTCACACCACCAAGGCTGAGAGCACCAAGCCAAGCTGTTCCCATGCCAGCAGCTTGTCAAATCCCATATCATACCCTGGGCAGGTTCAGAGTGGAGGCAAAGAGGCCTTGGAGAGTGTGTGTGTCCAGGGAGCTGCAGACATGGCACTGCTATCACTCTCTCCATCTGAATGGCTCCCATGCCACTGGAGAGAAGGGCACTGCACACTACTCTATCATGGTGCAAAGATGCTTCCTCGTTCCAGCAGCAGACAAGGGTCACACCGAGTCATCACTGATGCTGCGCTCCCAGCCACCACAAACTGATGGGAAAGCCTTTGCAGGGGGAGGAGACAACCACTGGCCCGTTACCTCACCTGGTTTGAGAGTAAAGAATGGGGACAGGCAGGAAATCAAATGATATCTCTTTTCTTCCCAGGCATGAGGGGTGCATTTCTGCACATACAGTGAAAACAACAAGCATTGTTTAAAGAAACATTTACTCTCTAACACAGCTGAATTCACCAGGACATTCCCAGTCTCTCCTCTTCTAAAGAGGAATGACCACCCATTCAACAGTAAAATGATGCAATATGCATTTGGGAAAAACTCCCCCAAATGCATACCCAAGTAAGAGAACCACCAAACCACTGATCTGTTAAAACATAAGAATACTAAGAAACAAAGGCTTATATAAGGAGAAATATTTAAAACTAACCACACGGAAAAATAAATTAAAAAAAACAACAAACCAACAACCCACAACAAAAAATTAAAGGTAACCTTTAAGTTACTATTGCAGTCTGTAAGAGACATACTGCAAATTTTGATAATATTGTTTGGAACATCAGTCATTTTGCTCTTGCTGATATTCATTTTTGATAATGCAATAGTAACATCTCAGGAATGATATTAAATTTCTACTTTGTATTAAAGTAGAATTGTATTAGCATGGTACAGTGTGTGTATCTCTGCTGGGATTACTTTCATGCTGGAAAAAAACAATGTTATTTTTCTATTACTGATATAAGTTATCTATTTTGACACTGGAAAACATATTTCACTAAAATATAAACTAACAAAATCTCTCATCTAAGAGGATATCACTAAAATTTCCCTCCTGGTGTATTTTCAATTCCTAGCCAGCAGACATTCTGCTAATTTTTTCTGCACAATTCATTTGATTTGCAGCATACCTGTGAGCCCATATACTAGAGTTAGCATGTCCAGTTCAATTACTCTTGCTCAATCTTTGACCAAACTATTGGGAAATTTGCCTGCAGAACAACAAAAGATTGCAGCTGACAGACTTATGTCTTTCTGAGCAAAACTCAAGCCTGGCCTCCTTCCAGGATCTCCCTCCATTCAGTCTTTCCATTAGGCTACCAGCAGCACCCTGAGAGGGTGAGTCCCAAGGCAGCTTGGAGGGAGAAAGAAATGGGGAATTAGAGTTACATTTATATTCAAACATATCTGTACTTTACTGACATGATTTTCCAAAGCAGTCAACCTCATCCAAACATTTGTTTATCAGTTTAAGAAATGGGATCACTGCTTTCTATTCACCTTTCACAGTAATGAATCACCTTGAACATCCTCCAGCTGGCCCTAACCCTCCAATTTCTTGTCAGGGTATGGAAGAAATGAGCTCTAACAGGGACTTAAAAGGGGAAGAGAGGGGACTCACCTTATCTGATAAAATCTGCCTTCTGCTGTAAACTGCAAACAGTTCCAGATATGAATTAAGGAGATTACCAAAGCCAGGCCAGGAATCATGCCCCTCACTAATGGAGCAATCCCCCCACTAATGGATCAAGACTGTGGCTAGCAAATACTGGTACTTCAGCAAAATCCAGGTTTTAGCCACATAATTACTTCAATTTACTCCAGAGGGTACATTTCCAAACACACATCCTAATTTGCTGTTGCAGAATGATGTGTAATTTACATTGCATTCTGTAATGGTTCTGAAGCCCACCAACACACTTCCATGTGCTGAAGTGACACATCCCACCACACCTGCAGAGTAGGGGAGATTCCATAAAAAGCTATTTAATTCCCAAACAGTTGGTGCAAAAAGCAGCCATGGGCATTAAGTTTGGGACTGCTCCATGTACATCATGTGGGTTCAAACTGCTGGCCTCAGGGACATTTTATTTCTTTTGCAATAACACCAGAATCGGGAAGAAGATGGGGAACTTGAATGTATTCTAGAAAAGCTACTAGCAATCACCTGGGGAGCAGTAAATGACACCTTTAAGCCAAGAAGCAGCTTTCTGTGAAGCCTGCCCTTGGCAGTAGGTGTCGCTGCAAGGCAGAGGTTCAGCAATTAGTAAATTATTGGGACACAGACAAGAACAGAAGCAGGCAAAGATGTTTTGTGGTAGAAAAGAACATGCACATTCCTGACAGCTGGTAAGCTGTACACTCGTCTTTTGCTAAGCTGCAAACATAATCAAACAGCAGATTGCTAGTATACACCTGCCTAAAAAAAAAAAAAGCATGGAAACTCTTACTATTAAGGTAACAGCTTGCATAGCAGCATTCTTTATGTTTAGTTTTCCACTTACTGAGTGCTCAGCCTTCTTGACACATTAAAGAGTTTACTGCTATTCAGTACAAACAGAACTCCATGCAGCACCTAGTCTTTTAATCCTCCCAGACTAGCTGCAAACTACTGAAATCGTGCCTTTAAGTTCTTGAAGTGGGCCTTTTAAAGATGAATAATGCATAAATTCCTGTCACTCCCGTGTCCAGCCATCCAAGGTTATGGATATTTCATCTTCTAGAGAGCAGTGTTAGCTGGGTTACACCCAGCACAAAACAAGAGGCAGACACCTCTGCTCAGCTCTTGTGTGTCATTTCAGCCACAGGCTGATATTAGGGTTCACCATTTTTCACCCTCTTCAAGTCCTTTAGGATTCTGTAATGTTTTTCTCTTCACACTGCAGAGAAATTGCAGAGGCTGATGTCTCTGTGAGATGAGAAGGCTTTTTCCAGAAGGGTTTTCAGCCTGCTGTCAAGTAGTCTCTCCCTTCTACTCTTTCATGCCTGAAATATTAGCCTTCAGTTGCCACTAACACAAAAAAACCATTTTCTGCTACTGCATTGAGCCATTTTACAAAGAAACTGCCAGCTGAATTAAGAACTACTCTTTTACTACAAGTCTAACAAGGCAAGAGAAGTATTTAAATAATGACAAGGCAAGAAAAATACTCATAGTCCAGAGATTCCTAGAACTAACTACAGTGCCATGATTTACTTTGAAAAGAGGGCTGTTGCTGCTAAGAACAGATCCTACAAGGTTCTGACTTCTTCAAATGGCTTTAAGCCAGAGATATAAAAGTCAGTACTTTTATAGCCACTACCAAAATCTAGTACTAAAGGTGCTAGCTTAGTTTTAAAAAAACACTTAGAAAGCAGATATACACTATAGTAAGCCAAGGTTGTGCAGAGACCTGAAATGGGCACTGGGGCAAACCCCGAATGTGCTGAGTACCTGGGCTGTCAGCCTGGCAGAAGGTACAGATCAGCAGAACTGCTGAGCAAACTGAGCCAGGAGGGGTTTCCAGCCACTGCCTGGAAGAAAATAACTTAAAATTAAAATAAAAATAAGTTAAAAATAAAAGTAGAATAGCTTTTCATCAAGGAATGCCCTTAAAGCTGCACATAGAGCATACTTGGCGGGTTTTTTGGTTTTGTTTCTTTAACAAACCGAAACCACTTCTGCAGCAAAGGTTTTATGCTGTCCTCTCTGAGGCACACTCAGTTTTCCTGCAGGGAGAAGTATAAGAACTTGGAGTGTGAAAACACGAGTTGCTCCTCCTCCAATGAGGCACTGAGGTACTATTACATACTGCCACCAAAACTGATACCACCATGCCACGGTGGTAGCTAGTGACACTAAAAGAAACCAGACTGCAGGGCATCAGGCAAGCAAAGTAATCTTTTACTACATATTCTACTCTTCTTTCTTCTGTCTTCTCTCTCTTTGACCCCCACCCCACCACTTTAATATGAACAGGAGCTTGGCCTAAGACTTTTTGTGCTTACACTGACTGGCACGTGAACCCTCTCCAGGCACCACCTTAATAAAAGCAAGACCGACAAAGCAGAGAAAAAATGAGTAACATAATATCTACAAACACACAATACCCACTGGAAGCAACCTATAGGTTGCTAATGCCAATCCCTAATGCAGCAGTACTTTCTTACTTATGTCTGTACAATATCTAATAAAATAGAACCTCTGGGAAAGAAACTCATCATCTCTTTCTGTTCCTCTGTGCAAGCAAGACCTCTTGTTTACCAGTTCAGCAAAGATCTGAGCTGTGACCAGAAAAAAAGGTGCCAAAATTATTTACTTCGCTGTGAACTGTACCCAGAGTGTGAGTACCCAGAGAGGCAGGAGATGATGGGCTGATGGCTCTACTCCTGCAATAGTTTTCACCAGCATTACCTGGTCTGTGACCCAAGGAAGGTGTGCAAGGGTGGGTGCAGGCAAAGCAGGCACAGCAGAGCCCTGCAGACAGTGCTCAGGCATGGGGAATGGGACACTTGACTGCTATATCCATCTTAGCAGGCAGAGGTGAAGCCCAAACTCTGAAAATGCCGCCTGAACCAGGAGAGACACAACAGAAGCTTATATATACCTGCACTCTGAAGCAGCTTTAGAGGGGGAAAGAAAACCCTGTAGACTGCAGTCAGGGAAGAATAGGGTTGTGAAAGGTTTTAGTTCCATAAAGCATAACATCAAGGTAGTGATTACAGTCCAAACAGTCACCAATTTTATTTAAAAATTGAATTTTTAATGCCTTCCTTTTTTATTTTTTTAAAGATGAAAGAACTGCATGGCCTGTTAAATTTTGATTTTCTTTGGGCATAAGAAATGGTCATCTGTATACATAACAGGCACATACTGCTTGCCATATTTCTCTGACGGACAAGTTTCAGGGAAATCTGTTGCAAAAACATATTTAGTAGTAGAATCAAAAGCATTTTTAAACTGAATACTTCTGTTTTAAAAGGCATGACTTTTAGAGAAGTGTTTGTGGTAATGTATGGAAATGTAATCACAATGTAAGAAAAAAAAGGAGAGTATAATGTGTATGATGAGAAAGAAAGGATCACTGCTCTAAATGTTCAATATGCTCAGTACACTGTTGCTTGAAGTATTAAAGAATATTAAATTTCCACCTGGGTTTTTATTTACTATTTCATGGCAACATTAAACCAGTCTTTTTAGTAGTTTTGTCATTTAAAAATATTTTTCTTCTCTCCTTTTGTCTAGTAGCATGGACTGCTTTAGAAACAGTCAGTTTTATGCAATCAAAGAGCAAAACAAACCCAAAAGCGAAATGAGACTTTGTTACTGTAATTGCCATAATATCAGAAATGTGCCTTGAGAGTGGCCAAGGGACCTTTAATGTTCTTGTGACATGGTTGATAGCTTGACCCATGTCCTGACCTGACTGGAGCTCCATAATAAAGAGAGCAGTGCTGTGCTAAATATTATTCTCCTACAAGTTCGCTGTGTGAAGTTTCCAAGGTGTCCTACTGCTAGGACAGAGAAGTTTCAGCTTCAGCTCATGCGAATCCATACAGCTACAGCTATTTAAAATCCCACTGCCGAGAGGCACATGTGCACTGTTTACTCATACTGCACATCTTCAGCTCTCATTTTTAAGCCATCTGTTTATTGCACCAAAGTCCAAATGATTTTAACAAAGACAGAATGTTCAAACCAACAGTCAAAAGACAGCTGAAAAGTCCATAAATATGTATCTCCAATTTATCAGCCTAACCTGAAAAGACACGTTAATAAAATTCAGAAGGACAAGTAAGGTAAAAGAGGCTACAGACACATAATTTTTTTTCCCCACAAAATCATCTTAAAATATCCATTAAAACAAATCGTTCATCTCAACTGTATGGGTCTACATCATCTCTATCAAAAAGCTGCTATGCCCCTCATGATACGAACATCTGAGCATGCGTGGCCTTTAGTAACATCCATGGTACCTTTCTTTAGTGAGTTTTTAATGTTTTTTACGTTCAGTTGAGATCAGTTGCTTCAGCTGTGCCTTCTGCACACATTCACTAGTCTTCTCAGCAAGCATATACTCCTTTTACTCAATATTAACACAAATCAAATGCTTTTCTCATTTAAGTGTTAAATTTGGTGCCATAACTTGGCTGCATAAATGCCAGAAGTCAAGAAGCACCAGAAATCACTTCTTCAGAACAAGCATTTTTCTTGCTATATTTGAGATACTACAAGCTGAGCAATTTCTTTTTAGTCTTTAAGATGCATTACAAATGATACTGCACCTCAGGTTCAGGAGAGTTGGATAAGTAAAATACTTTAAAAACAAGCAAATTATTACTAAATTGAAAGTGATTGGGAAATAAAATTGTATGTGCTATGAATTTTCTCACAGAAACTCTCCTTTGCTTTTCAAGTTAAAACTGAGCAATGAAAAACAGACTGAAGGATACATTCTATATCTTCTGAATGCAAAACTAAACAGTAATATCTGGGAAACGGCCAGAATCAGACTTTAACCAAAATTCTCAGTTTCTTCTGATAAGCTAAGCTATGAGTTTGTTATTTGAATCAAGTGGTGGGATGTGATTGGATAAAGGAGGAAAGGAACTAATCCAATTCCACCAACTCTTCATTCAACACAAGTATTTTGCAAGCCTCAAATTACCCATGTGTGAACCCTATAGTACTCCTAGTTTTCACAGGGATGCCCCCAATCTCCCTTTCCACTTTATAATATTCAGCTCACCTTGAAGACAAGAGAGCTTGTCAAGCTAGTATTAATACACAAGGAAATGTTTAAATCTCACTCCTTCTAATCAGATCTGAATAAATAAAAAGGCACCATTTAATCATTACCCTGAAACAAGAATGATGGTAGTACAAGCACAGAGGAAGTCTAAGTAAATAATTTTATTTTTGTTTGGGTTTATTTTACCCACCCCCGACTTAAGGGGGACCATTAAAACCCACTTTCATCTACCATTTGAGAGTTATGTGTAATCCCAAATATATGAAAATAAATTCTTTATTCCACCTCTTCCTCCTCCATGCTCTTTGCTTTTATGGTGGTTGTAACTTTGCTACTCATAAAGAGTGACAGAGAATGCAGTCCAAATGCAGCAAAGTCAGCATTAACTAATAAAAGGGAATCTCATCACAGAAGGGAAAGTTATCAGCAAGCTTAAAACCCATCTAAAATTAACACACAAATCCACTTCCCAGCAGTCCTGCAGTACACTCAAAGCCAATTCCCTCAAGGATTGCTCAGCTTAGAAAAGGGGATAAGGGAAAAAGTGAGGAGAAATAAGTAAGGTGAGAGTCTCTGTGTGTACATTTATGTACATAATTTATTATTAGCATAGTCACTGAGCAAGCAAATTCCTATGGGTTTAAATATAAAGCTTTAACATGTTACTTTTTGTGAGTTTTAAATGTAGAGTTTCAACCACAGCTTCCAAGTCGTTAATATAAGCATCTCAAGGAAGAAAATAAGAAATACATATATTAAGAACTAGATCAATGAGAACTTTACTTAAGACCCATTCCAAAAGAAACAGGATAATCGAGAAAAGTTTAGCAGTCAAAAATTAATTTCCAAGTGAATGAAAATGGAAATTATTTTCATAGCTCATGTAGATACAGCAGCATGCTTTACTGTTCTCTCTACTGGAACCTTCTACTATAATTCTGATACTCGCTTCTTTGGGAGGGTAAGTCTTGACTCTACTAGAATCTTTAGGGAATATGCTAAATAAACCAAAAAAAAACCAAAACAAAACTGAACAAAAATTACACATAGCCAAGTTCAGAACTTTTTATTTATATATGTACATACAAATGAATTCTATGCTTATTAACATTGTATATACATATGCACTACTAAGTTAAAATATTTTTAGCATTCTTTCTAACAAGAGAAAATCCTTTCTATATTTATGTAAGCTACTTATGGAAGCAGAGATATTTATTGTCAATACAGTATCTTTTTCAACAGAAAATGTTATTTCAGAAATATTTTGATTAATCTTTTAGGTATATGGATCTTGATATTAACTGTGGTAAAATTCAAGGTAATCGATTATGCTAAACTATTTGAAGAGCACTGGTATAGCAATATTTATTTATGAAGCAGCAAAACAAGGAAAACAAAGCTCTCAAGTGAAAGATCTGCTTTTTCAACAGTGCTCCTGACAATTATTTTTGAATCATACATATTCAGTACGGTGGTTAAACTCACCAATGTGACACCAATCCACAAGAAAGGCTGGAAGAAGGATCCGGGAAACTGCCATCCTGTCAGGGAAGGCTATGGAACAGATTATCTTGAGTGTGAGCACATGGCACTTACAAGGTCAAACAGGGGATCCGACCCAGCCAACACAGGTTTAGGAAAGACACATCTTGCCTGAGCAGCCTGATCTCCTCACCAGGTGACCTGCCTGGTGGAAGAAGGGAAGGCTGTGGTTGCTGTCTAACTAGACATCAGGAAATTTTTTAATATCTTTACCAATGATCTGGATGAGGGGGTTGAGTATAAATTCATAGATGACACCAAGTCAAACTGCTGGAGGATAGGAAGCCTCTGCAGAGGGATTTGGACGAGCTGGACTGATGGGCCAAGACCAGCAGTATGAGGTTCAATATAGGCAAGGGCCAGGACATACACTTTGACCACAACAACCCCAGGCAGTGCTAAAAGGCTACTGCACACAGTGGCTGGAAACCTGGCTCTTGGGGAAGGGCCTTGGGGTGTGGGTCAACAGCAGCTGAACATGATCCAGTGTGTGCCCAGGTGGCCAAGCAGGCCAGTGGCATCCTGGCCTGTAACAGCAATAGTGTGGCCAGCAGGACCAGGCCAGTGATTGTCCCCTGTACTTGGCACTGGTAAGGCTGCATCTCAAATCCTGTGTTCAGTTTTGGGCCCCTCACTACAAGAAAGATATTGAGGTGCTGGAGCATGTCCAGAGAAAGGCAACAAGGCTGGTGAAGGGTCTGGGGAGTAAGTCTTATTAGGAGTAGCTGAGGGAGATGAAGTGGTTTAGCCTGGAGAAGAGGAAGCTTAGTGGAGACCTCATCACTCTCTAAAGCTACCTGAAAGCAGGTTGTAGCCAGGTGGGGGTCAGTCTCTTCTCCCAGGTAACAGGTGGCAGGATGAGAGGACATAACTCTCAAGTTGTGCCAGGGAAGGTTCAAGCTGGACATCAGGAACAACTTCTCTGTGGAAAGGGTTGTTAAACATTGGAATGGACTGCTCAGGCAGGTGGTGAGCTCAACACCTGGAGCTGTTCAAGAAACGACTGGAAGCAGCACTTCCTGCCATGGTCTAATTGAGGAAGTGAGAATTGGTAGAAGGTTAGACTCAATGATCTCAGAGGTCTTTTCCAACTTAAATGATTCTGTGATTCTGCTTATTAAAAGTTCTTAAAAAATACTTTAAGCCATCAATACAAAGAGGATCCCACACAGAGCAGTCATGATCAGTGGTTTCCCTACAACAGACATTCCCTCATGAAGCAAGGGAGCAGAACTGGCTTAAAGGTGCACAGCTCCAAAGGGTTCATTTTCAAGTAAAGCATTAACAAACTGCCACCACCAAGAAGTCAAATTCAGGTCAGATCTTAAAAATCATTCACATTAGTACCACCTGCACATGTGTAGGGCCTCACAGAATCCTCCTTGGGATGATGTAGGTGGAGACCTCTGCTGTGGTCTGTAACTAACACATTGCCCAGGGCACACCGGCACAGAGGCCGAGTACCCAACACATGTTCTCGGATGAGGGCACAAAACACTCCAGTACCTAAGCAACCACCCTCATTTCACACTTCGCCATACACATCAAACAAATGCCATCTTTAATTAAGGTCATGCTGGAGAAGCAACACCAAGTCATTTTCATGCTCTCTAGCAAGCTTAGATGAACTGTGCTCTCCATATGTGATTTGGAAGCAAGGGACAAGAATAAAAAAAGATCATCTATTATTAAGTTCAATAAAAACACATGAATGAACATAGCTTCAAGAGCCCCTTGCTGACTTAAAAGCAAATAATTTTTATGAGCTATCATGCCTGTTTAGGAAACTTGTTGTTGTTGTCAGAAAAAATAAATATATATAACTACAACTCCAAAACAAACCCTGTTAAGCTGAAACTTTTCCCATCCAGCCCAGTAGGATATTCTTACTGGGTGCCAGGGGCAAACAAAGCACAGTTAAGTCCCAGACATTGCCCACTCTTTCCCAGCTCTGCTGCCACAGCCACACAGTTAATATTTGGCTGCTGGTACTCTCTGATGGAGATGTGGTCATGCATCTTTTCCATTCCTTTCCTACTTCCCCCACCACATCATTCATTTCTGTGTCATGAACGTTTTGTTTGTTTGTATGAGCACAGAGCAAGTGAACTGAACCCACGTCGTCAATTAAACCAAAGTCAATTTGGAGAGAAATACAGAAGGTTAATTAACTGCTAATGATTTTGGC
This sequence comes from Pseudopodoces humilis, assembly GCF_049639895.1. Taxonomy (NCBI): domain Eukaryota; kingdom Metazoa; phylum Chordata; class Aves; order Passeriformes; family Paridae; genus Pseudopodoces; species Pseudopodoces humilis. The sequence goes on from NC_142200.1 coordinate 101,059,042, forward strand.
ATTTATTTAGGTTAGTCCCTAAACTTAATTTATTGATGTGACAGTATATCAATGTGCCACTATTTATAAAAGACACTTGAAAAGCAAAAGGGCTGGTCATGCAACACTGAGGGCTGCACACTAAAAAAATGTACAGGTGTAATAAAAACTGTTTTAAAGGAGCACTCTCAGACTACAAACATTGAATTTCACACCTGAAACAACATATCGGAGGAGACTTGCTCTGAGAACCAGCTAAGCCTAACACAGACACAGAATACTCTTCTCTGCTAGCAAAGTGTAAGCAGTTGAGTTCCTAAATACAGCTTTAGAAACTTTGTGTCAGGCTGCCACTTCCAAAGCCCTCTCAGAGGTCACTTCATGGCATACCCCAATGCACTGTTTTTTCATAGTTGCTGGTAGCACTGAAAATCAGGCACATGCAAAATCAATAGATTTGAATGAAAACTGCTCTTTCTATGAGTACAACATAAGCTATGGCACAGACAGTACAACCCAGAAAATTTACTTCAAGTTAACTTTCATGTAAGAAATTAAGCCAATTGTGACAACGGCATGAGAGGATAAATAAATACATGATTCTTAACTACTTTCAGTCACGGGTCAATCTTTTAGTCTGAAGTACTGCAGCACAGTCAGGTCAGGTTTCTCAGAAGCGCAAGTACAGATCACAGCATGAGTCAAGGAAAGCACTTCTTGTTGCTGAGGTGGGAAGGGAAAACAGCATGATTTGGATGAAAACCTGAAAGTCAGCTTTGCGTAGATTAAGAAAAAGAGCAAAATTAAATCCAAAACTAAGTAAAACTAAGTTTATTCCACAAAGGAATACAGGAACTTTCTTACCAGTTTTAGACTTAATTTACCTTCTATCCACACAGGTCAAAGCTGAGATAAACAGGTAACACGCTGGTGCTCAACACAACATGGGGAGAAGAAATCACACTGCCATTCATTTATGCACCAAAATCTTAATTAAGCTTCCAAACAAGAGTCTTTTGAGATTCCAGCTTAAAATGCTGGAAGGCACATGTGAACGTGTCCTGTAATAAGGGTCGTGCAGAAAGAGTACAGGAGATATGCAACCTCAGGTAGAAATATTTGTCTGACTGCAGCCCTTTTCTCACTCTAAGACCAATATTGCAACTCTACACTGTAAATTCTAAAGGATCGACTCAATTATGAATACTGTAGTCAGGATATTCAGAGCAAACTAAAAAAAACAGTTTGGCGCATTTTAGCAGGCAATCTGCAGTGCAAATGCAGAAAGGGTAAGAAAGAGACTGAGATAGCAATCAGCATTTATTGCAGTAATCCAGTGGACTGAATAAAAGATAATTAAGTTAGTAGTGAACTTTCACCCAATCTGTTTGTTACTTACAGGCTGCAGCCAAAACAAAGGTAAATGGAAGATGATGATAGGAAATCATTCTGTAAAGAACTTCAAGAATAGCCCCTATTGGTGCAGAACATATTCAAAGAAGTGTGGTTGCTCATCAAATGCCTTGAATCAAAGGGTACATATGATTAATAAAAGTTGTTGTTATTCAGAAGAAGACCTCAGAGAAGAGGAGTTTTGCCTTGTGGAAAACAATTAAATTTGTAGCCAGGCCAAGAACCCCTGCAGGAAACCTACAAATGAGCAGAGCGACACTGGGAGAATTGGTGCATATGAGCTTGGAACACTGATCATGCAATTAACACGGATAGCAGGAATATACACATTTCTATCAAAGCCTTCCTAGACAGACTATACCTATTTAAAAAATACCTGAACACAAAGAATAACAAGCTTGCTTTTGCAGCATGTGGATGAAACTGTGAGTGCCGAGCTACGGTCCACCACTCTTTGACAGTTGTATTGCCTGTGTGACTCCAGAGAAGTAATTTCACACCTTGACCTTTTATTGTCCTTCCAATTCAGTCCTTAAGTGACTATCCTAAGTAATAATAACAAATTAACGTTATTTAATATGCGCTGTTATGCAGCAATAATTACCCCTGAAACATGACACATACACAAAAAACTTTAATATATACCATGCCATAAACAAATTTTTATTGGCCAGAAACTTGTGAAGGATTAGCTTTGCACCAAATACAGCACAGGGACTGAACAGTTCTCATTTCATTCTGTGGTATCCCAAGGCAACTGTCAGGAGAGATTCAGATGCTTCTCTCACACTTGTGGTTTCTACCTGTCAGCCACTGCAGCTTCAGTGTTGCTCCTGTGTTAGAGTGACACCACGCTACATGTAGCACCAACTGTGCTGCCACAGTCACACATTCTCCCAGCTGCTAAGAAAGCAGTGGTGGCTGCTTAAACCAAAGTGATAGGTCATCCTGAAAATAAGCTGCACACCTGCTTACTTCTGTCTTCATTGTGAGAGGCAGAGTCACTGAGGGATCACTGCAATATTCAGTCTCATCATCCCTTAACTCCCTCAGAAACAGACGGATGATGCATCTTGTGGTGCTCTGCATAGAGAATTTGTGGGTTTGCTTGTCAGGTGAATGCAGGATTTTGTCTGAGAATCAGGAATAGATGTCACATATTACCATTCTCACATCACCTGAATGACAAATGACTGCAAAACTTTACTTCTCATCCTCCTCAGTGTCCCTGAACCCATAGCTACCCAAACCAACTTCTGGCTGTGCTGTGACACTTTTCTTCACCTCTAATACAGGACACAGATGTGAGTGAAACAGAGCTACAAACCCAGAGAACAGCAACTGCTGTCTCGTTCCCTTCTGGAAACGGAGGCAGGTGGAAGAAAAGACAAAGAAAAGAAGAGAAAAGGTTGTTTTTATGATTCCTATCCCCTCCTCTGCCAGCTGTCTCTGGTAAATTCTCTCCCTAAGAGAAATCCCTGAAGTTTTCACACTGGCCTTTTACATGCTGTTTTAACATGGTCTAACTTAGCCTCTCAATACACCCCTGAGTGCTCCCAAGTTTCATGACATGCTGTAATAGTAGACAATAACATGTCTGAAAAGAAACCACGGTATAGAAAAGGTGAAAGTGCTTTGCTTGCAGGTTTCAGACATTATTTGATATTTTTTATTGATTCAGCCATGCAGAGCTCTGAGCTGCTATCAGACAGCAGCAAGCACTCAAGGCCAACACCATAGAAAAGGAAAATGTAGAAGCTTGAAGATCGTTTTGCCATTTTGAAAATCCTTCAGTTCAAAACTCCATCCTCCTATTTGCAACAAGCTTATTTTGAAAACCAAAAGCCATTTTTCACTTGCTGCTCCTGCCTCTTTTCTCCTTTTGATCACTGCACAGCAATAGCATTCCAGATCCATAGTCTTCAAATGAGTAAAGGTGGTGCTTGTTTCTTCTCAGACCTACAATAATAGTCAAGTTGCTTTCTATCTTCCCTTTAAAGACAAATTAACAAAAACTCCCTAAAAATACTCCAAAGCAAAACTCTCACAAATCTTGGGGAGATAAATTATAAGAAGTTTGATTTATCTCCCTCACTACAATGCATACTGCTTTCACTACTACTAAAACTACCTCGTTGCAAAATGATGAAAAGTGTACGAAGAAGGCTGTGGCAGAAATATGCAACCTACTTTTGAAGTTCAGTCAGCTGAGGAAAAACTGGCAGCCAAGCTTCAGAGGTAAGTGATATGGCTTTTGTCGTTACACTCACCTAGCCACCGTGCATATTTATTTTCACTTTAAAAGCTTATATCTCAAATGTTTAAGGAAAAAAAAAAATGAAAGGCCAGCAAATTTATCCTTAGCTGTAACTGAAAGTGAAACTTAAGACACGGTCAGGCAGCCAGCTCCACAGCAGCTGAAGCTCTCCTGGAGGGAGGAAATCAGATACTCAGCAACTAATATCTTTACATCACACAGCAATGAGAATGAAAACACATCATCCCCAAGGTATATCCTTTAACAGCATTATAACTGACATATACTACCACTTGCTACAAATTAGTCATATAATTCTTCTGTGCCCTCCGGACTTCTGATCCCAGTACCTTTAACAGATCTGTGACAGAAATGGAGAGCAGGAACCAGGACTCATCAGACTCCTGTCAGTGTTGCAGAACGGACATGAAGGAAAAGGAGAAACCTGCAAAGAGATGTGTGACACTACAGCTCAAGAAGGTTTATTAATTGCAAAGCTAGGCTGGCTCTGCAAGAGAGCATCACACACACCTACAGTCTTCCCACCACACCAAAAGGTTTGATCAATCAGCAGTCAGCTCTGCCAGTCTATTTTAAAAAGCAGTTTCATAGCATACAGATGGTCACCACAACTACCTTGTGATTTATTAGAAATTGCTACTGATTAAGATTTACTAGGATTTCTGTGGGTCCTTGAGAAGTAGCTTGAAATAGCACAGAAAGTTTTGAAAGCATGTATGCCTTTTCTCATACATGATAATGGCAAAAAGAACATGCACAGAAAGTTTCAGGTGGGGGCTAAGATTGGTAAAGGAGCAGAAACAAACATAGCCTGATTATAGAAGAGACTGAGACTCTGCTCTCCAATGAAGCTCTTTTTCTCAAAACTGGCTGCTTATAATAATCTCTTAATGCTAATGAAACACTCCCCTTGCCCCTATATTAATTTTTTAAAATGCTACTCAACCCAAAGTTTGCTATTAACAATTTCTTGCTAGGTACTAATCTTCCCTAATCAACACTAGCAGACACCTCCAGTTTCCTGAGTGAAAGCACATACTTGGAGGTTAAAGCTGGGGCTTTTCTGTCTCAATTGTTAGAGCACTTAGTATCCTCTGATCCTCTTGAAGATATCATCCACCTAAATTATTGATCGAAACACTGGCAGTTTTTTCATTCTCCTACTCTTCATATATCAAATGAAAGCAGCCTAATGGTATGTTGCAGATTTTGTTTTCTTACTTTTAATGAAATACAGGGTAGCTTTTCTTGGCAAGACGTTTTAACCTGAGTTGCTGAGTAAAACATAGAATGTTTGGGGTTGAGACCGACCTTAAAGATCTTCTAGGTCTAACCCCCATGCCATGAGCAGGTACACCTTTCACTAGGTCTGGTTGCTCAAAGTCCTATCCAACCTGGCTTTGAGCACTTCCAGTGAAGAGGCACCCACAATTTCTTTGGACAAACTGTTCCAGTGCTAAATCACCCTCCAAGTAAAATGTTTTTTCCTAACATCTAACCTAAACCTGCCCTCTTTCATTTAAAACCATTGCCACTTGTCCACTACCTATCTGCCCTTATAAAAAGTCCCTCTCCCTCATTTTTTTATGCCCCCGTAAAGTACTGGAAGGCTGCAATGAGGTCTCCCTGAGGCCTTTTCTTCTCCATGCTGAATGACATGAATTTTGTGCCAGGGGAAAGGAGAAGCGCAGGAAGACAGCTGGCATCCAGAGCTGAAAAAGTTCTTGCAGAGAAACTGGGTAGTTAGTCCTCTTATTGCTCAAAATTGAGGAACAAGATACTACATTATCACTTTTTATACCATGTCCCTTTACACCATGTCCAGACAGAAAAATGGGGTTATATGGTAACAAACATATATAAAAGCATGAAGAAAGTATTCTCCATGGGACTTGCACCTTTGGCATATGCTTCACTATCTTTAGTTCTTTCAGCTGCAGAAATTCAGGGACAGATACACAGGGGAGTAGCTGTGAAAATGAGCTAGCACTCAAACTTTCATAGCAGGTACCATCGTTCAAAGATTCTCAGTAGCAGGGAAAGAAAATAAATAAATTGAATAAAAAGCTGCCAACAGGTAATACATGCTTTTACATCCAAAGGCAGTGGTCGTGCTTGAAGTGTGTCCTGACCCACCGTGACAAGTGAGCATGTTTGCTCCCCAGATAGATTTTTCTCTTCAATAGGGGAACATGACAGCCAGTAAGCCAACTAGCGCAGAAGCTGATAACTTAGGAATAACATATATGTGAAATGGATAAAACAAGACAAGATGCCAACAAGAGATTCAGCTGTTACACTTAACTACTGATATCTACAAGTGCCAGTTATATACATATTCAAGCTCATACTAACACCACAGCATTTCAAGCTCTCAAGGCACCTTGTGGTGGAAGGTCTGTGGATGCTTAACAAGACAAATGCAGCCTGTTTGCTCCGGCTGCTCTAAATACACAGTGAATTTCCCCAGGTCCCCATTTTAATCTCAGACCTGTTTTTATTTTTTTCCTGCAGACAGCCATCTGCTCCTATCATTAGCATGTTTCTCTGCATCTAAGGACAGGAAGCCTTTAAGATACAAGTTTTTCCAGACAAGTGCTTCTTCCATGTTTGCCCCCGTCTTTGTCCTCAAGGATAGAAAGTGTTGATGAGAAGAGTGCAAGGTGCTGTGGGTACTATCAGGAACACGCAAGTTCTGCTTTTGCCTTGAGTACAAGAAAAACATCCAATTCCTTAAAGACAACAATTTTTTGTGCGTTGGAGATGTCTCAGAGACAGTTTTCATAACTTTCCTGATTTCACTGCTCATGTTTTCTACCCTTTACCCCATCTCTTTTTCTCCGATAATTTTATACACCCATTTTGATAGTCCCTCAAAAGATATTAAAGCAGAAAGCAAGTTTTAGGTTTCCTCAATATCATACACCCAGTTTGATCTTAGAAATAATCAGAGATTTTATGCCATGTTACACATCCAGTGCCAACATCTGTATACACAGAGCCCTGCTTCTTGTCACCCAGCGTTCACATTGGCAACACTTGTACCCAAAAGATAAATGGCAAAGTCAACACCAAAAACTGAGTATCTCCCTGCGTATCCCTGGCATTAGGCCAAAGAGCAATTATTCCAGTATGTTCCCACATTTCAAACCTATGTACAATTTCAAGTAAGAAATTGCCAGTCATCATCACTCTTATGGAACTGAAGGTTCCATTGGAATCCATTCTTCATTGAAAACACTTGATATATTGGTCACTGTGCATGTAAAAAACGTAAAACTTCTCTGAAATACATCTCAGCTAAAGCACAATACCCCCACCCTTACCAAAGCCAAATACTTTGTTCTTTGTATGTTCTGAAATGTCTTTTCAGCACTGCCAAATCTGAACTCTCCTCACATCAGAAATTCCTAGAACACTACCAGTTGGAGACAAGCAGGAATATACCTTTTTGTTGCTCACTCTGCATGTATTTCTAATACCACTGAATGCTTATGACCAAATTTTGTTTAACACTATCATGCAACGACAAAAGACCCCTGAAATTCCTCTGAGACAATTATGGAAAATACAATCAAATGCAAGACAGTTTACAATTAAAGCATTCAAGCAATCAGAATTACAGAATCTAGATCTAATACTTGAAATAAATATTAACAAAGAAATGCACTGTCTTAATCTCAATATAAATGTTTGCTTTAATTGTGCCATGCTATTTAGACTATTAATATTTATATGTTATAATTAAAATTTAGTGCTTGGCATAAACTAGGAGGTTTGGATTGATTACTCCTTATATCACCGCACATATTTTATTACATAACTGGCTAAGATTTACTTACTTATGTAAGTAAGTAAACTGGGCACTTCCTCTAGAAGAGAAAGGCTATAATTTTTATTTGCTGTTGTCAGCTATACTACACAGTATTCCCATGGATGCTCATATTTCCTGATGTTACTATTTTTAATGCCATTCATAAACTGAGATCATGTGGATGCCAACAGTAAAGAATCAGGTAACCAGTTCAGTCTGGCCATATACTCAGGTTGGAAGTGGGATGAAAGTGTCTGTAATCTTCTATTTCTATTCTTACAATGAGAACCTGCACAGTTGCCTTCTGTCACATGAGAAACATTTACAATATTCTCTCTCCTCTTCTATGTTGCATTTCCAGCAGAATTGACTATTTGAGCTAATACCACATCTGGGAGCCAGAATTTGTTTTATCCAAGTTCCATTAAACTTGCTTTCTACACAAATCAGATTGACTGAGTCACTCATTACATTTATATTAGATCTCATACTCACTTATTCAGCATTGGCTTTTTATATAGCTAACTGAAATTTAGTCCCTTTGTACAGCCATTAAGATGTTCCCATGAAGATTACAGCATAAGTGGAAGCAATAGGGTATTAGCACACTCTACAACTCACTCCATCAATTTATGTACTGAATATGAATTTGGAAACTCCCATGAACTTTAATGTGTACTATGTACACAAACATCTACTGTCCTGATGAGATATTTAGCCTCCTTAAATTTCAAAGGCATAAATCATCTGCTTCAGCCACATAAAACCCAGAGAACTCAGTATTACTGAAATAAGTGGAGTTTGTACTTCCTATGCAATTTTACATAGACGGCCCACAGAAGTTACGATACATACAACCAGCTAGAAGTGGTGAGCTTCATGCGTGGTCAGTAGACTGACTGTAGCCCCACTTTTGGCAAAAAATGTGATTAATTTATGCACAAATGCACATTTTTATATTGTTCATATTAAGCATTCATTTCTGAGGTCTAGGTTGTTGTGTTTTTTCTGTTTTTTTTAGGAACACTAAAAGCCCTCTATAGTCAATAATATTAGTGAAGAACTATTAAGACGTTTTGTGCTGCTACCAAGAAACCAAATTAATTAAGGTCAAAAAACCAATGATGATGCTCTGCTAGCTGTTTCAGTTACTAGAATAAGCAGAAAGAACCAGAATGAGTCATTCCTGCAGCAAGACACTTTGGCACATTTAGTAGATATACAATTTCCTTTCAATCCTTCCCTTCAATCCCTATATTTATTTCAAAAGAGTTTATTCATTGCAGATTAGGTTTTGACATTCTTGTGAGTCACGGTCTATTCAGTGATAACACTGATAACATACATTCAGTATTCACTTACATATATAAAATGTACATAAACTAAACCAGGATATTTGAAAAGTAGTTGCATTTTCACAAACACCCTACTCACTGCTCTAGCGTCTCTTCTACATTGCCAGAGAAGAGGAGCATTTGACTGATTTATACCTCATTTTCAAATCCTCTTGTATCCAGGCAAAATGCTGTAGACGAGTCTTAGTGCAAGGAAAAAAAAAAGAAAAATCTTGACTAGAAGTTCTTCTATGGTTTTGAGTCTGGAAGCTGTGATAATATCATCATAACTCTGATAAAATTAATTATTATACTGCAAAGTTGCAATTTTGCAGATATTATTCTATGAATCTGAAAAACACTTTCCACAACACCTACATCTACTAACATGTTTCTTTCTTAACACCATATATAGTCACTATAAGCAGGTGTGTTCCTCCAGTGGTTCAGTAACATTTCTAGTACTCAGTGGGACATACCACCTTTTTGAGAACTAACAGGCTAATATGATGCTCTTTTAGTAATAATATTAGCTGTTCAATGTCAAGGCCCAGCCTCATTGCTGTTTGACTTACACCACTCTGTCAGGAAAAGGTGGACATATTAAAGGGATTATCCTCTTCTTAGTCTTAAAGAAGAAAAATTCCCTCAGGAGTGGCAGCCTTATTGCTGCACACATACAGGTGCATGATAGCTGCTGGTGAAGCACAGCTTTGCCAGCCCCATGAGAATCAAGAATTCTTTAGAGGTTAAATTTCCAGCTGTAGCTACTTTCAACAGACTCTCAACAGGGGAGTAAAATCTATTTTAATTTTAAGTGGAGAAGACTCACAATGGAGACGGAAGGAGGAGAAGGAAAGATAAGAGCTCCTTCTGGGTTTGGCTGCCAGCAAGGTCAGAGCAAAGAGAGGTACACAACATTAGCAATGCAAAACACTCAACTCCAGAAGCCACTTCCCTCACTGATCTGCACTCGAGTCTTCAAAAATCATCCCAGGTAACATCTTCTCATTCACTGCCTTGCTTGAGACTTACAGCTTGAAAGGATGGCATTTTAGAAGCAGAGTGAATTAGAAAAGAGTGATTTTCTGCTATGTCTTAGTTTTGTTATGTGCGATTTTATATATTAAGGACACACAAAGCCTTTTTCATTCAAAGCAACAACATCAGGAAATCCAGGCAGAGTACCATTCCCCCTTGCTCCATAGCTCTGAGGGGTCCAAGTGAGCACAACCAGTCGCTCTTCTGAGTGTAGCACATTGTCTGATGACACACTCATACAGCTTCTGCCAAATTCAGCCACTGAATGAAAGTGCTAGAACACATTTAAAATAATAAAGGACAGTGAAAGTGAGCCAAGAGGGGAAATAAAATTTTCATGTGAGACATTCCAGTGGGCAATAGCAAATTTAAGGGCCTGTCCATAAAATGACCACCAAAGGAGCAATTCTCTACTATGCATAGAATCGTATTAAGTTGACTATTTTTATAGATACTGGCAATTAATAAATCTTCAGATAGCACACAAGCATTCTTCTCTTGCACAGTCAAACCCCTAATGAACTGTGCAATCTCGTTTGGATTCCCCCCCAAAAAAAATTTAACCTGCAGAAACACAAAAGAAAGAGACAGAGACCAACCACATCCCACATTTTCTACTATGACAGTAGTTCACTACTAGTAGAAATTAAAACAAAGCACTTCCAGATTTCACCTGAATGAAAAAATTTATTTTATTAAAAAAAAGAAAAAAGGGAAAACCCAACTCCCCTCCTATGAAGGGCATACTCAGTTTTAGTTAAACTACAGAAGCACAACAGTGCATGCCATATCAGGGTATTTCCTAAGCTAGGATTGGCACCAGCCCTCCATTCTCTGTGCCCTAACTTCAATTTTCACTTTTCTTCACAGAATTAGAAAAAAAAGGAGTAAGTAATCAGGTATACCATCAGTTTGGTTATTGTTTTAATTTTTTTTTTGTTTTATTTTCTTTTTTTTTTTCACTACAAGGTTTAGTTTTGCTAAGGAAGGCTTTTGTAGAATGGAGAAAAATCGTTCAGATAATGTACAGTAATACACAACAATATCTAAAAGCCTGCACTATTTTACTCAATTATATTATTGTCTCCTAACTTCCATTAAGATCTCCTGGTATGGGTTTTAATTATTCCCAGCAACAATTAATGAGATGAGAGACAAAAAACCCCTAAAAGATAGATAAGTCTTCTTTTAGATTAGAAAGGTTTTAAAAGGGAGCTTTCTACTTCATCTCAGGAAAAGAGAGCTCTTCCTCCTTTTTCTTCTAAAGACAACATGCACATAATTGTTATGGGTTTTTGTTGCCATTGGTCAGGTTACACAAAACTTCATTACAATACTTCACTCTCTCTATCCACTTGCACTTAGTACACATTGATTTTCATCCCATCTTTTTAAAGGAGGGTCAGCCATCACAGCTCTGTTTTATTTATTTTTATCAATACCGGTGTGAACATGTATCACATTTGAGAAAAACAATAAAGGATGGACTGGCTGTTAACTGTTACAGGGGAGAGTGAGGAAGGAAAACGGCAACCATGCAATGCTGGTAGTTCTCTTGAGGAATAAAATTTCTAAAATCTCTTTTATGTAGCTGACAATGTGTTTTGTACAAGATGGGTTTTCTGGTGTCCAGTTGAAAACTTATGCTATAATTTCAGTGAGACACTAGGTGAGAAACTAGTGGTGACACCACTCTCTTTTTCTTTCAACTAGCTACCTATATTCACAAAGCCTAGTGCACCTTATTATTTTGATACTTCTGTCCTTCTCTCAACATAAATATAAATTTATCAATCACTTCAAAACTTGTTTAGAAAGAAAAATAGCATAATTACATATTTCTTACGTGATGTAACTTTACATGGACATAGAAGGAAGAGGCTTTTCTATTAATTCTCAGCAGTTAACAGTAGCTGGCACAAAGAACTGCAACATCATCTCCACACACAGGTACAGTGCACCTTGGTTTATACACTTGGACTAGCCTTGTGGAGCAACAGAATTGTTTATGTGAAAGGATGAACTGTGGTATGGTCAAGGGCAGGTTGTAGATCATGCTCTGCACTCAGCTATGGCCAGATCAATCCAAAAATACTCTTCACTGTAACTGCAATGTTCCTGGACAGACAACTTTGTGGGGAACTCTTATTTAATTTTCTTTAACAGACATATATCAGACTGTGTTATTCACTATTCAAAAAATATCCATGTTGCCAGACTTCCTTCTCATTTTGCACTGGCATTCACTAACAATGATCAATTAAGGAAAAAGCGCTGTATCTGTAAATAAACAAGCTAGGTTCCTTAACAGCCTGCTCATTTGTTTGATTTCAGTTATCATTAGCCTGTCCCAGATTGCAAATTTTATTTGACATTATGAAGAATCTTTTAATGTATTGCCTAGTGGCTCTTCACAACTTAAATTTATTTTTGGCATTAAGCAACCACTAGTCAAAATACAAGTATCTAAATTATTAACATTTCCAGGTTAGAGAAACTTAACATCATTTAAAGGGGAATATCTTGCAATTCTTGTCTTAGGTGTGGGTTTTACATATTTTCTTATTTGTTGATGATTTATATATATATATATATATGTAGAAATTTACCATGGCTATAAGTTGCTTAGTAATGGAAATGACCTGGCCCAAGGAAGAAGCACTTTAGAAAGCTTTTCAACAAAAGAATATTCCACAAGTGGATATAAGGGTTGCTAGTGTATGGAAAGCCTAATGCTACCCTGCCCCAATATGGACATAAGAGAAAAAATAAATGAAAACTATCATTTACATTTCTATCCACTGAAATATGTAATTTTTAAAATCTGGGTATCTGATTAAGTTAAACATTTTCTAGGTAATTACTGCACTCCTTATTATATGTGTATTTGTGGAAAAGTTTGCACTATCCATTTTGCCAAAATATTTTTTACAAATGCAGGAATATGAGGTGCTATATTAAGTATTTGCACAGGTTCTGACTTGCCAGTGTTCCAACTCACAAGCTGCTGAAGTCACCCAAGCACCTGCCAAAAATTGCAGGACTGGTGCAACAGGGAACTGAAGTGTAAATTTGATCACAGCACTCTTTGTGTATGATCAGCCTTTACCCCAACAAGACTGTCTTTCATAATCACCAACACCTTGTTCTTGTGTAAAATGACCATCATCTATCAGCATCAGACAAGCCCATTTAATATTTTACTGAGTTAATCCAAGTGCATAAATAATCTACACACCCTTCCCTCATCATGGAGGTAAGGCAGATGCAAATTTGTGAATAATTATGGCTGCATAAATTATGGTTGCATATACTGCAACAAGATAACCATAAAAGCCCAATTAGTTCATTCATGATTTCCCTGTGGGAAATCTGTTCATTTTTGGAAGCAAGATTGTGCTTCTTTATAGAGGGTGTAAGCATTATTTTAAAGCGGGCATTAAAACTCACACCCATTGTAATAAATACCCTTTACAGTGGCATTGCGACTGAGAAGCTACTAGCTAGTTGAAAAGCTGACTACGTTCCTAAGAAGTCTATTTAAACATGAATCCCTTCTTCTTTTCCAGTTATCAATCAAGATGCAAGGATCTGACCTTAAGCAGAAGTCACAGCCATCTCTGGTGTAAGCATCCACTGACAACTCAAGCATGATACCAATTTGTGAGTAAATTCTTAGTGAGTGAATGCAAGGTTCTCCAGGGAGAAGCCTGAAACATCCAGGTATTAACTATTTATGAAGCATAATGTGAATGAAAGGGTGGCCCTGTGTGAGGAAGAACTGTATTATCAGAAGCCAGGCTGAGGGCACACAGGGGATGTAAAAAATGGATGCTCTTGGCAATCCTCTATGTGTCAAATGGAAGACAAGCAGAAAAAAAACCCTGGTCTTACATGTATCAAGAAGAATAAAGGCTCAAATACACATGCTGACCCTGATTCGTCCTGCCTAACTGATCCTAAAAATCTCTGCACAGCAATGAGAAGGACAAGGTAGGAGACTACCCAACAGGGTGAGTTGGGTCAGTATGTTAGTGTCAGCAGTCTCAGTCACCTTTCTGGAGGTGTCTCTGCCTCCCCCTTCACCAGGAAAGATTCCTGGACAGCTAATGCAGATGCTTCAAATCAAATGGTGTTAAAAAACGGTATTTTCAAGAACAGATCAGTGCTTCTGTAGAAGTAATGTCCTTTGTGATTGCCATCATCACAAATGATCCTACTGCAACACAGAAGGGATAGTTCAGTAATACCAGTAGAGGATCACAGTGATTAAAACAACAAATTGGAAAAGACAAAAGGAATTACACTTGTGTTTAGTCTTTCTATGGTGTTACAAAGCTGGATCAGCTATGAAAAAAAAAAAAAAATTCCAAAAAACAGAATAAGGTTGTTTCCACTCAATTTATTTTCTGGTGGGTGTAAGCATTACCTTGAAGCTGAAACTAAATCTTACACTCATTTTAATATATACCCTTCACAATGACATAGTGACTGAGAAGCTACTAGCTTCAGTTAAAAAGCTGACATTCATAGCAAAGCCATTTTATCCTACATGTTCTAAAGCACTGTTTCCCAAAGTTGTTTTCTTTTCCATACCAAAGGCTCTTCCACCCCGCACCATAAATTTGCTTCACATGAAAACACTAAACTAGGTACTTAATGTACTACTTCTCCCACAGTCTCACCTGAGAAGGGATGGTAAGAATGACAGAAATGCAGCATTAGAGCCAGCAGAACAAATGAGTTTAAGGATCACAACCTCCCAGTAAGTCAGTTCAACTTACCAACCAATGAATCAAAAAGCTCCTGCTCAAAGACATTCCCTTAAGACTGGAGGCTTCTCTTTCTCACACAGTAAAAAAAAAAAAAAAAAAGAATCCTGACATTGGATTCTTCCTTTATTCTTTGGACATGCATATTTTCTACTAAAGTGCATTTCTTAACCCAGCTGCTCAAGAATAAAGTAAACCACCTTGTGTCTCCTCCCTTTCCCCAGAAGTATGTCACCAGTTCCTGCTACAGAACTCTCCTGTTACCTGAGTAAACCAGCTAACGCAAACCCTCTTAAAGAGCTAATTTATCCTGCTGCAGCCCCAAATCCTATTGATGTCCCACATCATGAACTTGTGCTGGGAGCAGAATAGGAGACCCACAAGGCCCCTTTGAGCACACAGGGCCCATTTTGATAGAACAGAGCAGATTTCATTCTGGTTTAAACCAGACTTGTCTCAATAAAACCACAAAGTTCTAGCACAGCCTCTGTCCTCCTTCATTCCAGGAAGATGATGTTTCCCTACTATTTAAAATTCTTCATCCAGCTATCCTTTCATTACTACTTTTAGACTATGTTCTGTAATTATGTTAGGTGCTTGTTTATTCAAAACACCCCCCATCTCTCAAAGCTTCCCTTTGTAACAAGCTGCCAGCTTGTCTCTCTGTTCAGCTGATTCCCATTATCTGCCCTACCCGTCATCTGAATATATTTAGTCTCACCCAAGTAGTTTTGATTATCAAGATTTTACTACGGTCTAATTAGTGACATTTTTATTACTAATTTGTCACTCAGACACTTTCAGTCACATTAAAAATTCCTGCCAGCTTCTCTGAAATTGCTGTGTGCCTGCAGTCTTTTTCTTTTCACACAAGATCAGCTAAGCATTTTTATTTTGCTAGATCTTTGGAGGACTTTTAAAGAAACACTTAGGAAAATAATTTTAAGCTGAAGGAGACTTTTGAGCCCCACAAAGAGGATGCACAGCCCAAGGAAGTAGTATGTGGTATTTCACCTCTCACATAAAAGTTTGAATATCAACAAGGACATAAAAACCACTTGACACCTTTATGTCCTTCTCATTTTATTTCTAAAGGTATGAATGTGGTTGAATCATGACAGAGTGACACTTGGTCACATACAACCTATCAGTCAGCAGCAACTCTGTGGCACTTCCTGAGTTTTCCACATATGTGGCTGGCTGTGCCGTATGAGTTGGTGAAAGGCTGCCAAACTCTACCTGAAACTCAGCCCTGCACATCAATAGAGACATTGGAACAAAACACTGTATTTTGTATCTATGTCTTGAGCTCTTGTAGTGTGTCTGTCCTTCCAACTGAATGGAAGATGAGGTTTACACCCATGCATTCTACAACACGTTGCTCAGGCTGACCAAATTCAGGCCTAACACTGCGTCTGCCTTCATCAGGTTCTGATGTTTTGAACCACTAGATTTAAATCCAAGTTGTAAGCCTTCCAGAACAGCAAACACTGGTGAAGGGAGACAATTTCTGGAGACATGGTATTTAAAATTACTAACTCAACATTACACTTGTTTTAAACAAAATCTGTCCTGGGATTTAGAATGCAGCCACACATTGTTTGCAAAGGATTAATAAACAATGGCAATATGAATCTTATCAAACAAAGTGCTTGTGCCTTTAACTGTTAATTACACAGATAGATCCTATTATAAATAGTTCTGAAGCAATCCATTAACCAGATGGCTTTTAGCAAATCAGAATTTATTACTCTTTTATGCGCTCCTTATAAAAACGTAACTTTCAGATAAAGAATGGGAAACAGTTGAAGCAGTTGACCATATCTGTTTTCCATTATAGCATCTTTGAAGGTAGAGTGAGGGAGGGAAGAAATAAATTGTCTTGTTAATGCTGTATAGACAGCTATTGGAAACTTCTCCCTTCTTCTCCTAAGGGAGGATAACTCACACAAGGCTTCACTGCACTGGAAAGTGATGAGGTCTATTAGCAAGGGCAGTGAAGGCAGCTGAGATATTCACTCCTTTCTGAAACTGTGGCTGAAGTCAAAGAAACAACTACTTTTGACATGAGTAGGAATAGTACTTCTGTCTCAAGTGCCTATGGCTGCACATAAAAGTGAATGCTGTAAAATATCTGGATAAATACCTTGGTATCATACATTAGTTTATCAATTACTCCCTCCTTAATCTACTAAAAAGAATTAAAATTCTGAATGACAAAAATGTAATTTATTTTCAGCCTAAGCCATAATTATTTGTTTACATTTCTAAAGTTTTTACATTAGAGATTTAGACAAGGTACATTCAGAAGCTATCCATGGCACTGGAGCATAGGAGAGGGTTAACTTTCAAACGTGTCAATAAAATCCATTTCACAACTCTTACAGCCTAAATAATATCAGTGGGCAATGAACTGGAATTCACACTCATTTGGAACTTTAATAGATTAAACTCCAACAGAAAGTTGGCAGATAAAAAAAGAGTTGAGATTGAAAAATGGCTCCTAACATTCAGGATTCATTTTACTGCATTCCTCCAAAGAATTCTTATCCAAGGGAAGTGTTACTTGGGAAGGTGTTGCGGTTTGGGGTTTGTCTGGGTGAGCATTTTTATGGAAACCTGAGATTCTACCATTATGCAAATTAGTGATTTATGCCCCTACACAAGCTGACATCCAGAATGTTACGCCAGCTCATCATCCACAGCCCATCATACTTTAAGGAGATAGGCACCAAGCCAAGATTTAATGAAATCATAGAAAAGCTAGCCAATGGTTACAAGACTTGCAGTCTTTTACCAACAAAGCCTCAAAGATTTATCTACCTCTATTTTCTGAACATAAATAACTCGTACAAAAAAGAAGACTACCACATAGCTATACACAACTTTCACAACTGATGAAGGCTTTTGGCTTCTTGCCTTATCACACTCAAACATGCTACGTAAGTCTTGAAACCATAAACTCTGATAATCATCACTACTTGAACAGATTTCAACAACCAGCATGGACAAAAAGAAGACTCATGATATATGGATACTCACATCTTAACATGACAGGATCTTTTCCCAATTTTCATTTCTAAGTCAGGAAAAAAAAGTCTGGGGACCTCAATTAGATAAACATGTATTTTTTACATTATTTGAGTAGGATTTTCCAAAGAATTGAAGGTGATGGAACTTGCCAATTTTAAATGGCTTTACTCTCCAGGCTACTTTGAAAAAGTATTCCTTATGCTTATTTATGTTGGATATATTGCAACTTCAACATTTCTCTTGGAATACCCAAATGTCATATATTCTCCATGTAAACACAGTGTATCGAACTTCACATTCAGTTTCTCCCTCAGCTGCTTCTAGCATGGATTCAGAATGCCTTTTCTAAACAAGAAATGTGCTATGTTTCTTGTAATGCTGTGCTACAGCATTACCAACAGACAGAAACAACATCCTGAGAAACATGGCTTTAATACAAGTAAATTAATTGTTGGTTTTCAGTCCCTAGTGAACACAGTGGCTATTTCTTTATTTTAGCATTATACTCCAAATGCTGAGTGAACTGGAAGATACCCCAGAAACACATAATCACAGAATTAGTTGCTCAGAACATGTACGTTTCAAACTCTAATGTGGTGCCACTTGCTCCTTTCCACTGCTTCTGTCAGTATCTGGAAACATTTGACATTTCAGAAATATTACAGGCAGGGTATGTACTTGCAGTATGATTTGAAACACAATTCTGATTCTGGTGATGAATCCCAAACAGAAAATGAGGTATGACATGAGAACCAGAAACACCCCTACACTTAGAAAAATCTCTGAAGTGACCTATAGAAACATATGGCTAAACAATCACTCCTCCATGTTCAGAGAGAGAGAAGTTCTTCCACAGAGAAGCCAGGACTCGGTGCCCTCATGCAAATCTGTGTCCCACTTTCACATCCTACTTTTTCTAGATTCCCCAGGGCAAGACCAATAGCTCCTAACTGTTTACAGAAAATAAAAATCACTGTACTCCCAAGGGAGCAAGCAGACTCAAATGATTTTTGACCTCTTCACATGGAGGGGTTTCCTAAACCAAAGTTCAAAATTCTTCAGTCTGTATCAGAGAGATTTTGACTTTAATGAGAGTGTTATTTCTTACCATTCTCTGATCCTAAAAACTTCAGCATGAAATTATCAAATCTATTGATACCCAGTATCTACTAGGATCTAAAAATTACTTCTACCTCCCATCTGAATGTCTACAGTGGCTTTGCCCTCTCAGTAAGAAAAAAACAACACCCTCACAAGTTCCTCTTTTCGAGGTTCAACAACTGTGTCTAAGAATGAAGGAAAACACATCATTAGGCCTCCTTCAGACCAGTATACTAATTCATGGGAAACAGTGATATTCTTCTTTTATAACACAATGGTAGAAAAAGTATCCCAAACAAACTATGAGTAAGAAGATTATTAGGCTTTAAGCAAACCTAAACCATTCCGAACAAAATCTTTTACAGCTTCTTTTTAGCAGCACATTCAGTTTATAGGCAATGATTGTGCCATTCTTCTGGACCTGGGAAGGAGCTGGATACTTCTTTACTGCAAACACAACATATAAAATGTAAATTTGTTGCCCTGAAGTGTGTTCAAGATCCTTTTGCCCAACCTTTTATGGCTAGTAATACGGATTATCAACTAGAACATCCTGCAGTACCTTCATAAAGGGGTGGTCTAGACAGTTTGATGCTACTGCACCAGCAAGGACAAAGGTTCTGTGTGCAGTTATTCATGCACACAGTTATAAGCAGTCCCAGTGGGATAAGATAGCACACTCACAAAAGAAAAAAGGCCACACACACACACAAAAAAAAAAAAAAAAAAAAGCCAAACAAAAAACCTCAAAGCCCTCACAAAAAAAATCCCCTCCCCAAAACCCTGCTAAGACTTACTGCAGACTTCAACAACATTTCATATCTACATCTAAAATATCTATAATATCTTAATCTAAATTTAATATCTAAATGAGAACAGCAGCAGCATGCCCTTGAAATATAAAAGAAAACTGTTTTTGTAAAGATTATTATGCTAATAACACTAGAGCCTACCTATTGTCCCACACATTTTTAAAAAGGACACTGCATATGTATATTCAAATTGCCAGAGATGAACAGTGGGTCACAAGCAAAACTTAAAATGTTGAACTGTGTCAGCCAAATTCATAGTGCATTTATTATTTCGACCCTTTCTTATGCATTTTGGCATAGTCAGTCCTGCTACCAAAGCATTTCTAGAAGGTGAATATAAAAGATGTGAAGCACTATAATCACTGAATGATATATGAGTGATGCATTAACAGTCACTCAGTTCTACAGATCTAAAGAAAAAGCAATAAAATTAAATGCATGATTTAGAAGTAATCTTAAACACTTAACTGATCCTAAATTCACCAAGGAAAGCAGACTCCACAAATCACTGCTAAGAGCATTAGCAATCTCCCTTCCAGACAAAAGGTCAGCTCTGGATGCCTTGTTAATATGTATCTTGGTTTTACAAAGTCCTAATGAGAATGTTGCTCTCTGACAAAGGTGCACAGGCCTCCAGAAAAGGAGGTGGTCAAGGAAAACAACAACCACAGCATGTTCAGAATTAGATGATAGCTTTGCAGTCTCCAGGGTCTTACCCTTTTTGTCCCTCTCCTGTCGCTAAAAAGAGAAAGAAAGTTTGATGTGGCTAATGGGAAAGACTTGAGAGTAGAAGACAACACTGAGATTAAATAGAGCAGACTAACTATAGACTCCCACAGAATTTACTTGCCTCTTTTTTTCTGCACTACACTGGCCAAGGAAACAGAAGGAAAAACAACCTGACATCTGGCTCCTATTCAGGCCTCCACACCTCCTCAATTATAGGTACCTAGCAGATATATCTAAATTTCTGTGGTGATCCAGAAGACAACTTAGATCTCTGTCCATTGACTGAGGAAAATACTGGCATCAACCTAGGAAACTTCAGCTAAATATCCCAGGTTAAAAGAGATGTAACTGGAGGACCCAGTGCACTACTACTTAAGCAACTTTAAGTCTTGTCATTGTGAGATTTAGTAGACATTTACTATGCCTCATGCACCCTCTTACACTTTCTCATCTCCTTCAGGAAGCAACGGGAAAGACAGACTCACAAAAATAAATGAAAAAAAAAAGGAAACTGACTTTTGCCAAACAGTTGTTAAGATCACAGCTACTAGTATTATAACATCACTAAGGACAATGTATAGACAAATTGGAAGAACCAATCTACTTCCTTAATATGTTAATATTCTTAGGAATTAAAATTATCTACAATCCCTCTTGTTCTGACTTTTCTTTTTCCCCCTAAAAAGGATGCATTATACTGTAATTCTCTGTGTACTTGGGCATATTGCTTATGCTTCTCTCTCTATCCATGTCTTTTCTCGCTTTCTGTCCCCACCATAATTTCTAAAACAGTTACTCAACTTCAGAAAACAAATCAAAAAGCACAGTCCCTGAATATCTGAATAAGCCAGGAAGTGAACCAAAACAGACAGTACTGTGAGATATTCAGACGGTTCAACTTGCTCAAAGTTCTTTGTAAGACTACTGCTGCCAACAGAAGCTTCTGATGGTCTAAAGCCTTTCCTGCCATGTAAATACACCTTTTGATACCTTAGGACAGCCTCACATATATTTGTCAAAATGATTATACAACTCAGTTAAACAGAGTTGACACATGATCTATGTCATGCTAAGGAAAATTCATTTGACAATGAACAAATATTATGACTTCTTGAGCACATACTGCTGATATTAATCACTTTCTCTAGAAATCTCATCAGCAATCATGTTCCAGATCTGTAATTACTGCACATCTTTTTATCAATGAAAATATCTAAGTCTGAATAGCCACAGAGGCTCCTTCAAATGCAGCATCCATCACAGAGAATATGATTTTTCACATTTATTTCAGACTGGGATAGGAAGAAAATAACTGTAAAAAATTAGAGAGAAATAATTTCTACACTACTTTAGTGATACAGATTTATCTAGGAAATTCTTCTGACTGCTGAAATTCTTCAAATTTGGAAGTTTTTAGAGAATGAGAAACAATACTCCACTGCTGCTTTGTAAAGGTTTATTCATAGTCATGCTCTGTGCGAGGAATAAGGGACTTAATATTTATCCTCCTAGGAACAGAAGGTGTAATTCTCATTCCCTTTATCTTGGATTACCTGTCAAGACAGTAAGTGGACTGTTCAAACATTCAGTGTTTTCAGTGGTTTTAAATCAAGATGAAACATAGGCCAAGCCGTTAAGACGTGCCTCATGACTTCATGTCTCAGCAGCTCAGTGCTCAGCTTCTCTCACAGTCCTGGATGGGTAAAAGGGAAAGCTAGGAAACCAGAATCTGTTTATAAGATGCCAATTTAGGCATCCAAAACCAAGACATAACCAAAGTATTTTACTTCTGGTATGGCTTGGGCCAGACACTGCACTTACATCACTTTTGCTTTGTACCTCAAAGGGCTTCAAAATCCAATGGACCCACCTTAATCCTGTACTCAAACATGAGCTGCGTTGTTTTGTTCAACCATGTATTTTCACAGGCTAGATAACTTACTCATAATTCTTTGTAAAAATCTGAAGTTTATTAGTAATGTGCAGAATTAGCATATCCTCAAGTTAATTTTAAGTCATTGTGACAGCATGTAACAAATTTGTGTTCTTTCTTAGGACACTTATGTTGCCAAATAGGTCAGTCTAAATGCAATCTGAGCCTTTCCAATTCTTGCACTTCAAAATGTTTGGGGCCACTTCAAACACTTGCAGTGTCAAATTAGCCCCTCTTTCTCTTTTTCCCCCTGAAAAGAAACACATTTCAAATGTGCTGTTCTGTTACTATCCAGTTTGACCTGACAATCAACTACTCATAGCTTATTATGTCTCACAAACACCAAGCTAATGCTATGGACAACCATGGCCAACTGGAAGCTAGGGCCTAAAGCTAAGAGTTTGTTGTAGGTAACATCAAGAGGCTTGAAAGACAAGTGCATGTTCAGACAAGGAAAAACTTAGTTACCTGCTTAATGACTTACACTGCCAGAAACAGAACTCCCAATGAGACAGACCTTGGGCTCTAAACATAAGCAGCAAGGGTTTCAAGGAGCTGGGGTTTTTCAAAAGAAAATCCAACAGAATGATACTCATACTCCAAAGTACCAAATTATTTCAGTGCTAATGCAGCTGACATTGAACCAACATTGATTCTTGTGGTTACACCTTATCCAGGACATCCAAGTTAACATTAAGCTTTATTTCAGTGAAAATAGAGGGAGGCCCTCTTTAAAGAAAGAATTTTATGGAGGTCTGAACCAAATTAATTCAAAGTAACTGATGGAATAATGATATCAACAGCTTCTACATCAGGCTATGCTAGTCATAAAACTTCCAACAAAGGAAGTTGATAATAAAAGTTATAGGTTAAAAAGTTATAGGTTGTCCCCATTATTTCTGAAGTCAGTGGAATTTTCCCCAATGACAAACCTATGACAATGTTTTGTTTCTGTTCCAATGTGATTTACTGTAGATGAAAGCAAAGACAGGCTGATATACATCACCATTGTCTCCTCAGAGTATTAGATAAATAATTGTTAACTTGCAAGAAAAAAAGGTGTTAATAGCCACAATACTTGTTTCACTTCTGTGTGCTACATTTTTGGCTAACATCTAACCAATTACACATTAAAGAAAAATAATCCTACTATGCTGTTTTCTAAATGTAAATGCACAGACTCTTTTAGTAACACATTTATATAATGCCGAAATTTAACAAAAGAGCCTACTGTACAAAAGAGAAAAGACAATGAGCAGAGCAGAAAAGTTAACTATTTTCTGACTTACATGAATTTACAGTTCATTTTTAATATTTGATAATATGGATGAGCACAAGACAGAGTATAAACCACTCAGATGAGAAAACCAGCAATCCAACATCCATATTCTCAAACTACTGGTGTCTCTAGGCACAGAACACAGTGAAACATGCACACTCCATCAGTCAAATAGCTAATAAGTACTAGTCTCAACATACTACAGAAGAGTTAAACTGTTCACTAGCTAAGTTACTCATAACTGCAATTATGGTAATAAAGTAATAAAAATTGTAAAATTCTGGAAATACAACAAGACTCAGGCAAATTGAAAAGACAAAATCCACTTTTAAAAAGCACTCACTATTTGAAATCACCACTGGATCAAGGTCAGCCACTTGTAACACTGTGGGCTTCTTGGGACTTCTTTTTCTTTTGTTTCCCTTTTTTTTATTTATTTATTTTTTTTTATTTCCTTATTATTAAAAAAAAAGGTTCATCTGCCCTAAGGCAACCCTGCAGTAAGAGAAAAAGGATGACTGTAAAACAATGGTTTGATCCTAAGGCCATCACAGCCAGTGAGAAGACCCTGACACAGGCAACCCTAGATAACATCTGTATTTTACAAGACCTGACACTTCACCCTGGTAATGGATTCATGCTAAGCTCTAGCTATGAAAATAATACTTTTGCCCTGTAGTAACTCCCAGAGAAACTATGTTTTTAAATGCTTTTCGCTGTGTAGCTTGAGGCAGTGAAAAGCCAAGAGTTCCTCTTACGGGATTAAAAACCTGCTCTTTTCTGTCACAGGTCTTACTTATGCTAACCTCATGCATTCACCTCTGCTCCTTGAGTTCATTCCCAGGACCACTGCTCTTCTTGAATCACTAACAAAATGAACCATGAATCATCTTTTTTTTTCTATTGTCTTATGCTTCTTTTTCTGCTTGGAGTGCTCCAAAGCACTATCCTGACAATATTTTCCAAAGCTCCTTCTTTCAACAGTCCTCTGGGAGACATCATGGTAACCAGATATATAGCATGATGCTATCAAAGGCTTCTATACAGCAAATCTTGTGACAATAGAACTCCCCTAATGGGATTTGCATCTTGGCTTCATAGAAAAAGCACTGTAATAGCCTCCCATTTTTTCCTTGTGCTGTAATCATCTGTTATGCTTCTCACTAGTACTTCAAAGTAATTCTCCATTGTTCTGTTACTCTGAACTTCAGCTCAGCAGGGTTTAGTTTTTCAAAGCATCACAGAGGGGAATCTTAATTACTCTTTTTTTTTTTTTTTTTTTTCAAACAAAATCTCAAATCCATAAAACAAACAAAAAATTCTTTTAGGTCTCAGAATTTCTTGCTGCTGGATTTGCAGAGAACTGAAATACAACAACAAAACACATTCAGCCTACTATGTCTCAAAATTTATCTAAAGACCCTCATTCTGTCACAGCACCTGCTATGGTGAGGGAACTTGAACCACGCAAAAGGCCTAGAAGATCAGTTTTGTCCTCAGCTTCGCCAATAACTATCTAAAATTTCACAAAAACCACTAAGAGCTACCTTTTAAATTGTCCTAGACTACATCTCTCAAGATGCCAAATTCCAAACCAGAACGGTACTAACAATATATATGTCACAAATTGAAAAATTTTATCATATTTCTGGAGTTTTAAGCTTGGTTTTCTAAAGATAAATGCAATCTTCTAGTTCACCACTGAAAATCTGGTTGATATCAAGCTTATACAGAGTCATAGGCAAAATGTAGTCTACAAAAGCTTGCTTCCTGAAATCCCTTCTAATGCAAACTACTGCATGTCCTAAGATCTAGATCCTACTTCACACCTTGAGTCCTGCATCCATTTTTGTCTTGTCTCATTTCCAAAAAGACATTGAGGTGCTGGAGCATGTCCAGAGAAGGGCTACAATGCTTGTGAAGGGTGTGGAACAAAGGTTCTATGAGGAGCAGAAGCTGAGGGAGCTGGGGTTGTTTAACCTGGAGAAAAGGAGGCTCAGCGGTGAGACCTTATTACTCTGTACAACTGCCTGAAAGCAGGTTGTAGCCAGGTGGAGATCAGCCTGTTCTCCCAGGTAACAAGTCACAAGATAAGAGGATATAACCTCAAACTGCTCCAAGGAAGGTTCAGGCTGGATATCAGAAGGAATTTTTCACAGAAAGGGTGGTTAAATACTGGAATGGGCTGCCCAGGGAAGTGGTAAAGTCACAGTCCCTGGAGATGTTCAAGAAATGACTGGATGTGGCACGTAGTGTCACGTGGTGATCAATCAAAGGCTGGGCTTGATGATCATGCAGGTCTTTCCTGAATGATTCTGTGGTTCATTTCCAAGCTTAAAGCATGGTGCTAGTCAGCCCTAGAGAGGGCCAGATTTTCTTATTCCTAATGTATATCATAGATTTCCTACCCTTAGGAACACTTGAAATAACTTCTCTCAGACTCCTGTAGTTGAAGGACCTAACTTGCATGCAATTCAACAGGCACTTCACCATAACAAAATGTTGTTTAAATCTAAATTAAGTGGCACACACCATCAAATTTAAGTTATTAAATACAAACTAGAAATTATATTCATGTTTTGATTCAAATGTGGAAAAATGAACTTCATATTGATGTTTTAGGAGTCTAATAGAATAGAGTCCCTGTTCTCAGTGGAGAACAGAGTAGTTTAGCTGAGGCCAGCAGTAAGAATTACTGCTAGTCTCAGTGCCTGCTGGAAAGTGCAATAAAGCATACAAGTCCATGCGACATCCCAATCACCATTTTTACGAACATTTTCCTATTTATTAATAGTAGCTGCTCTGAATTCCCTCAAGTTTTATGCCAACTGCCAATTCTGGGTCCAGTACAAATTTGAGATATATTACAAGTAAGTTCAGCTAGAAATGAAAATAAAAGGTGAGAAAAAAAGCTCACCATATGCCAACAAGGCAAGCTCATTGATGACAGGTAAAAGGGCAAGTGAATGGCTGCACATACTAATAATTCTGGAAGTGTTGATGAGTTCAACCCCTAAAGACTAAAGGAAAAGGTATCAATCATAAAGAAGGAAAAAAATAGCATCAGGGAAAGTCAGGTTATTTCCCCCTCTTCTTATGAAACTACAATATCCTTTCTTCTGCTCTGAGGCATTAAAACTGCTCCAACTGATCTATTACCTTCCCCTCTGTACATCTGAACTGATACCTGAACTTCGTATTGCCACTTGTATCTTATTTCCCTCTATAATAGCTCTTGGACCTCAACTGAAGACATTCAAAATATAAATCACCAATTACATTGCAGATAAAAGCACATGGAACATAAAATGTATGGAAGCATGTGGCATTCAGATGACTTGGAAATAGGTCATACAAATAAATTTTTTTCTGATTTGATTATTTAGTGAGGAGAGATATTTTGTAACCCACAGTCACCTCTAGGTGCTAATCAACCATTCCTTATCAGCATTTTCATCAAAGAGTAGGCTGGCCTTGACAGGAAAGTTGCCTGACATTCAATACAAGATTTAGAATGTAACAGCTGCTTTGATTGTCCCAATATGGGTATTCATAGAGATGGAAAATTGCAAAAAACTCAGCTTATGGATAAGCCATCACAATATAAATAGTCTGAGAAAACACCGTTTACATGAAGACAATTTAACACATTTTGGATTTGACTTACTAACTGCTGCCATAGAAGAATGGTTTCTCAATACATAGATCCCCTCCACAATATAGAGCTGGAGTCTCCAGGGTGAGCAACATTCCTCTTTCTGGAGCTCCTCCATTTTCATGATCTTCAAGGTGTCATAGAATGCCTATATATTATGCAGATGAAGTGGATGGTCATGTTGTCTGTAGAGCAGTGTAAGAAGACAGAACTAGAACCCAAGTTCCTTCACTGGAAAGACTGGCCCATGGAAGAGTCTATTTAGGGATGTGCACATGAAGGCCAGACATCTTTTCAGCCTGGTTTCATAGATGTCTCCTTTCTATTGACTCATCCAACGTTAAACACAGCTCCTACAAGTCAGGATTCAGTCAGCCCATTCCAAAGGGATGTTGGTTGGTATTATTCTAATACATTGGCTAAGGACATTTGGTAGTATCAATGGCTAATATTTCAAGTTGTTTAACATGTTTTGTTTGATTAATAGCTTTCATGGAAAGTGTGTATTTGTGGAAAGAAATCAAAATCTTTTTGAGAAAGGCACAGTGGCCAGCGTATCACAACCATTATGAGAACTAAAAATACCCATGGACACATTCTCCTACTATAAAGCACAACTTCATATTTCACTCTGACTTTTTAAATAATAATCCTATTTTCCAGAGCATAGTTCCTTGTTCTTTACAGCTGTCATTGTCAACATTTAAGAGTGGAAAGTACTCTGCGATGTACAGCCACTCAACGTCCTACCATGAAACAGGGACATAAGGAAATTCTGGGTCATTTGAGTAACTCGTAAGTGTGATGTTTTCAAAAACAAGCAACCATTTTCAGATCCTGAACTTAAGACAATTTTCACTGAGGTAATTTCTCAGCACTGCAATAATTCTGCCTCTTCCCTAGGGAGATATCAAAAAATCAGAGCACTTACAATCACTAGACATAGCTGAAATTCTTGGCATAAGTAAATCATTGCATTTCTGATTAAAGAGATTTTAAAAAGCAGAATCAAAATCATAGGAACTTTGAAAATCATAGGAAATTTTTCCCAGAAAGCACATTCTTTTTTCAGCCACTAAAACCTGGGCTTCTGTACTTTCCAAACTTAACATAAAGACAGCTTCAGACTTTCAACTCACAGTCAATTCTGTGAAAGATATATTTACATTTGAAATCACTTGAGAAGTAGCCCCAGACACTAATTCAAAGTGGATTTTTTTCAAAATCATATTTTTTTTTATTAAACAGGATTCAAACCAGGAGCTAGAAACTTTGCATAAGCAGGAATTTAGGATGCATGAAAATGTTGTTAAGAAAAGGTCTACTGGATCCAGTCTTCCTTATAGAAAACTCACAGACAGAAAAATGTACAGCTCTGAGAAAAGCAGGCACTCACTCTTCTGACATATTTTCCACATTACCTTCCATCCCCCTTTATTGACCTATTCTCTTTAATTTCTCCTGCCATTTGGTTTTTCCCCTTCTCATTACATGCAACCCAATAAATCCTTCAGGCAACAACCAGTGTTTTCTGCCATATTAGTCTTCATCCTGCTTTTGCAAACTATCCCTTCTCCAACATTTCATCCATCCTGCTTTTAGAACAGCACTAATGTATGTACTACATGAGTGTATCAAACATCAAGTGAACAAATTCTAGACTGATTCATTACAGTAATGATATATAATATCATCATACAATACAGTGATGATATATAATAGATTAAAATCATATAGTCCTTAGCTTGTACTGCTTCACTACTGTCACCTATCCAGCTTGTATGGCAAGAATGGAAAAATAAGTCTCTTGGAAGTGATGAAATCTGATTTCAATGTCCTTCACAAAGCACAAGGAAAGAAGTTCATGCAAACTTGTACTGACTGAAATAGTTCTTTTGAAAGTATGTCAGTAAAAATAGATTTCATAAATGTGTGTAATAAGACACAGGTTAATTAGCTGCAACCACTTCTTCTTGAGGTCAAGAGGAATTACACCTGGGATGATTTTAGCCTAGAATAGCCACTTATTGATGGTTTTTTGTTGTTTTTTTTAAAACTTAGGACATTTCACCACCAATGGTGTCACATTTCACACTACTTTTTATTTAACACTAAACTGACAGGACTAATGAAAGAAGTTACTTTGATAAGACACAATCTACTTGAAAATAACACATCTCAGCATTCTGTACTGAGCACAACAACCCAAGATTCCTGCAACTCAAAGAAGTGGGACAGTATTTTATCTTATTTTTCTTTTGCATTTCTCTCTCCTTTTCCACCCGAGTTTGTGTAGCTGGCAATAGTCTGTGGATTAACAGCCCTATTATTTCCTTCTTATTTCTCCTTTATGATATCTCAAGCATATACAGCTGGTCATCAAGCACTGTTCCTAAGGATGATTCCTTCAGAACTTCTTTCAGTTCACACACCAACCCCCCCGGGTTCTCCTAGTCATGTAACAGTCTCTGTGCTAACACTCCTTCAGAAGCAGGATCCAGAAAACTGCTGACAACTAAAGTAGTCCACTAGCACTGTAAGCCAGGCATTACCAAAACTGTGTCCTGGATTCACTAAAGTTTGCTGAAGCTAAGATGTTTGAAGAAAAACATTTCATGTTTACCATTAGTAACTACATAACATACAGTAACTACCTCCTTCTGTTATTTTACTTAGATAGAAAAGTTCCACCTATTTCTTAAAGTAATCTACCAGGAAAAGTCTTAGTAGCTTAATTAAGACTTCTTCTCCTCCCACAAACTCTTCGGAAAACTATTTAAAGCACTAGTGATCACGTTCAACACATGCTCAGAGAACAGGAACCCACTGAGGTAGCTTTGTATAAGAGAGTCTTTGGCCTACTTGGTTTTATTCAGCTTCTTATTTCAACCCTTTACAGAAGCACTACAGTTTAAAGGCTCATTAGTGTTACAATAAGAAGCACTCTATGCCCCAAGGTTTGACAAAAAAAAAAAAAAAAGTCTGATCAACAAAATACAGCACAAAAGCAACACATGCAAGGTACTATAAGACACTAAATACTGCCATTCAGAAACTGTGCATGTCTTGTTTACTGTGTCTTTTTTTAACCCCAATCCTGAAAATAGGAAAGGTGGGACAAAAAAATAAGATCAAATGCTTCACCTTGTTTCTTCCTCTAATACAAACCAGGTGTTTCAGTGTATCTTTTTAATTGAAAAAATATGTAGAATCACATCTATAAAATAAGTGGACAGCCCTTCCACTGAGCACTTGTTACTTTCTTGCTGATTATGCAAATGAAAGTGAGTCTGTTTGGGGTACAACACTTGCTCAGAAGCTTTGAATAATCTTGTACAACTCTCTTCCTTTTTTTATCACTCCTCTGGCTATATGGGTACCTAATTTGGGTTTACTGGAATTAAGTGCTATGAATACATCCTGCTCACTTCATCCCTTATTTCAATTCCTCTTAACTGTACAGCTACCCCCTGCCAGTCCTTAAGCCTATGGTGCAACCAAATAGCTCTATCAGCTCCAGTCAGTTAAGAAGAATCTCTCTGCAAGATTCCCATCCTGGGAATAAGTTAGAGACAGTTCCTGTGGCTTTTCAGAAAGCTTCTGAAGGGCTATGTTCCTGCATGGAGGAATTAATAGCTCCAAGCTTGTAAAGATTTACATATCTCCACAAAATGTCAGTAAATCTGAAGCTATCATACCAGAAATGATGATTAGCACTGTGCATATTTAATGAAGGGGTAGTGAAATCTGATTTGCATATTTCTAACGAGCACGCAAATTCCCCACCACTTTCACAACTCAATATCTACACAGTTCATTTTATTTTGATTAAATTTAACACATTTCACTGATGACCTTTAAAGAAATGCTCACTTCCAAACTCTTAAATGCACCATTGATCTGCTACACTTTGTCAGCAAAACAATGATCATTCCTAAGAAGCCTCTGAAAAGCTACAGTCTTACACAGATCAGTGCACAATGCGTGCACAATGCAGGGATGCAGAATTTGCATAATCAGCTCATTTGCTGCATTCAGCAACAAGGGACATACTCTGCCAATTCATACCCTCACCAGAAGGTTGCTCTAGTAAAGAGGAAACTTCAACCCTGCAATTCAACAGACATGAAGTACACTAGCTGGGTGACAGCTAAGAAAGTAAGCAAATGAAGATATATATAACTTATTATTACCTCTGCTCCAGAGACAATGAAAATGACCTTTGTTGAAAGGCTGGTTCAGAATCAGAAGGCAAAACTTCAGGTTCCCTGTAAGATAAATGTTGGTTCTCATTAGCAAGAATATGGATTTTCTTTTTCGTCCTTTTAAAAAAAAAAATTATTTTTGCCAGATTAATTTTAGTCCAACCGCATCAGAGTAACTCCACTAATCTCCTTGCTTCTCAGGTTTTACCACTTTCAGATCGAGAAACTGTCAGAACTTTGTAAGATACATTCTACTTGGTAGGGTTTTGCTAAATGTTTAATTTATGAGTAACTTATACTTACTGAAGGCCATCCTCAACAGGACCCCACATCTATACAGCTCTCTCATTTAATCTCCCACTTGCTACTGCTGCTTGGATGCAGCAATTACTGATATGAGCTTCACCCTGGTCTCTGCTAATGGGGAAGGCTGGAGGAGACTATATAAAAGATGTCTCTAACCTAAATCCAATATTCCACCCTCCTGAAGGATGCAGAACTCTTGCTGCCATCAGTGGCTTCTGTGCCTGTGTTTTCATATCATGTAGAAGCTCTAATATTGGTAGATACTTTAAAAATAAAGAATTAAACACCATGACCCAGGAGCTTAAAATCAAAAGCTAGTAAAAGCAAAAGTGTACTTTAGCCTGAGTTATCTAGGTGATACTGCAGACTAAAAATCTCAGTGGATTTACCAGCCCAACTTGACTGAGCTCATAAAGCCTCCTCCTGCCCCTGCAAAACGTGCCCGGTGAAGGTCGATAATAAACCTACCGTTAGAAAAGCCTTAAAAGCATAAAAGGATGCATGATATGACACACTTTGAATTCAAAGAATAAATAGGTAAATCTTTGACAGCTGCCTGCAGTGGGATTTGCATTATTTCACTTCCTAATTATCTTGCCAATCATATAGGAATACAAGTTTCCCCTGGAGCTTGATATCCTTAGGCAATCAAGTTAATGAATATTATTTGGTCATATGAAGCCACTGTTACTGAAAAAAGAATACCTCTGTCACTATAAAGTTTTTTGAGAAGATCCAGAATAGCAAGAAGCAGCAGGCTACGGTAGAAGCCTGTGGCTTAAGCCATATCATGTTATCAAGGAAAATACAGCTGGGTAAAGTGCTGAAGTTGAGAGAACATTTAGGGATGGGAGTTGGGAGGGGCAATCTTTAAAATAATTAATTAAATGCATGATTAGAAGAATGAAATTTTCTGGGATACCACTATTCAGCATCTTCTGCACCTTTCCTTTTGAGTGATTTAGGGTTTCCCTCCCCACTGACCCATTTGATGCCTCAGTTTTCTAAAACAGAAGCAACTGGATTGTCTTTCTTCATAAGTATAAAGAGAAACATAAATGAAGACCTAGATGGTTTTTACTCCAGTAAAAAGTCATGATTATATAGCTACCTTCTGCCTGGTGCTTTCAAATATCTTCCCTCAAGTCTTCTCCTTCCATCTTTGCTAACATTGTCTTCACTTCCATTTAATTCATGTATATATACGGGAATAAATTTTCATACGTAAAAAAGGGAGTGGTGGAAAGACCAAGTAAACAAAGGAAAGCGAGAAAAAGTTTTTTCTTTTTGTAGTCTGAACAGTTTTGCCTTGTCCTTGAACTTTAAGGGAAAGGTAGAAAACAATACATTCAAACTAAGGGCCAATTTCCAGCTGCCTCACAAAATGGGACCTCAGCAGCAGATCTTCTAATGATTGTTAAGTGAGAAAGGCTGCCAACTCCTTTTATTAAACATAATCATCTAGTGATGCCCTCCACTGAAAAGAGCCAGCAAATATCACAGATTCTGTTACTGGTACAATAATACAAGCAGCCATGGGTGCTGTAAGCATTTTCTTGCTGGTGAATCACAAAAGGCATTTCTGTGCCTCTTTTAAACCCTTAAGCCATTTCAGCATATTAAAACATCAGGAATACTCTTATTATATATATTAGGGTCCATTTTTGAAGCCAAGACCTGCCTGTAGGTATCCACACTGAGATTTCAGAGGCTGATTTTCAGAGGTGACACTTCCAAGAGCTTCCAGTGAGCCTCATAAGAGGTGCTGGGTTTTACATGTTCAGTTGCTACAAAGAAGCCAAGAAGTAGATACCCACAGCACACAGTTAGGAAACAGGGGGGTTATGTGTTTAGGGTTGTTTGGGTTTTTTAAAGTGCAGTTATGGGTTGAAAAAGTAGAGAAATGGAAATTATTGTTTCATCTGCTTTTAGAGAAGTGAACACTCCAGTAATTTCAAACCAGTCATTTCATACAATTAAGGCATGAAAAAATGCTATGATTAATGCTGCTAAAATGAGCCTAAATGTCAATATTTTAATGGTTCCTGCTGAGTTAATATAAAGCTGCACACAAGGCTCAGTCCACAGTAGATGTAAAACAGTAATAAAATTGGGCTACAATAATTTACAACCATTGCCCTAAAAACTATTAATAAATTGGGACATCTGATGGCAAAGACCACGTCAACAGACAGAATACACAACATTCATCACTCTGAGAAAAACTGATGAGAGCTCACTGTGCCTCTGCTCCGAGCACTCTACTGGCTATTCATTTGAAAACAAATCTACTTCAAGGCCATTTATCTTTAAAAGCCCTTATCAAATTAGGAAACATCTATCTCCTGGACTATCTGCCCACCTATTTTTCACAAAGATAATTAGCATCCTGACCCAACCATTACTGACATTGTGCTCTGTTTGGACTAATGGGAAAGAGGTTTCTGTAAGCAAGAAATCAGCAGCAATATCCCCAGATATGGATGTCTCCACTGAAGAAACTTTTGTGAGCCATTTGCTAAAGGCAGAACAAGTTTCTCTCTTGCATAGTTTCTTCCATTTTTAGTATAATTTTCTCTTTCACTGTGTACTTTTGCAGCTCTTGCAGGCTGAGAAAATTCAACCATCTGCAGCAAAAGCAGAAAAGAATAAATTGCTCTCTACAAAACCTCCAGCTTATTCTTGATATTTACATCAACACAGAGAAAAAATGGAGTCAAGTCCCACAGTCAAAGTCCTCCTGTAGAAGAATCAGCCATGTAGAAGGCCTATGACGTACAAGCCTACAGGAAAGGAGGATGACTATAGGAAATTTTTACTTGCATTTAAGGAACCTAACTCTTCCCCCGTCTTTTTTTTCTACTTGATGCTTACAAACCTTGCAGTCTTACAGACATCACTTACTCTCTAAGTATGAACATGTGCACAACTATGTGAACAGGCAGTTATATAAAAAAATATAGTTAAAAGATCTTCTAGCAGACTTGGAAAATTCCTAGTCTTTGAATAAAGCTGGATCACTTTTATTCCCATTGGAAAGCTTTCCTAAGTTATCAATCAATCAATCAATCAATCAAGCAATGCCTACAAGTTTCTACACTGGCACCATCAATTCATGCTTCCTGAAAAATATTTTCTTTTTCTTCTGTCCACAATTATTTAGCTGAACTTTTTGGTGGAACTTCTCATGGTTGCTTTTAAAAGAACTTTTGATAAAAGAGTTGTGAACATCCCTGATAGCCTGTGCACTGCCTATGCAATGACTTTTTACCACACTGTAACTCACTCAGAACAATTCCAATATATTTTAGAGTACAGATTTGCTATTCTGAAAGCCTTCTTGGCTTCTCCCTGTCATATTATATTCCTCTAGCTATTTTATAAATATTTATAATATCATTATGCATTTTTTATTGATTTCCCTTTGCCATGTGCCAGTCTTCAGGCTGTATGTCTGTCACAAAACATATGTAAAAGGCACATATATTTTTAAAGACAACCTTTTCTCTGGTAGCCAATAAAATAATATATGCCACTTTGCTTCCTTTCAGTGTTAGAATCATATCACTAGGAATTTTTCTGCATACTGTGAGGACCTTGGTATTGAATTTTCTGAGGCAGGGAAAAAACTTTCAATGCTTCAAAACAATAAGGCCTTTGGGAAAGATCACTGCTATTCCCAGACTTTCTGACATGATGCAAGTGGTACTACACAATGTGGGGGACACGCTGTGCTAAGATAAAGGCATGCCTCAAGGTGCTGACAAAGTATGACTTCAAATTTATAGTTTCAGGCACAGAAAATGGCTTCAACTAAACAATTAATGTTTTGGGTTTATTTTTTTGGTATTTACGTTTTACTGTTTGCCTGAAGAGGAGCCATTCTTTTTGTTTCCAGTGATATATCAAACATCAACAAAGAAGCAGGTTCAGTTCAGAGGAAGAAGTAGGAAGGAAACAGGTAGTACAGGGACAGAGCTGCAAGCTGGAAGCTGGTTATAAGTTTCCAGAATATTTCTGTATGGATAGAAACATATCTATGTACCCAAGATACTAACCAAGATCCATTGAAAAAACACTGCAGATACACACATTCCTGATCATATAGGTGGATGTCCAAATATACAACAGCTTCTGATAGAAAATGCTCTAAATTATCTCACTGAAAATTTCTTCCTGCTTATGTTTCTGCTCTCACATCAGTCTACAGATACATCATGATATATATAAATATTCCATGACAGCAAAACCAAACAAAAACCCAAAACAAAACAAACAAAAAAAACCCCACAAAATCCCCAAACAAAACCCCCCAACAAAACAATAGCCCAAACAAAACCCATTTAAAAAAAATAATTTTGGTTTCCAGTGCCATAATTTACTCAGAAAATTCCTACCCCTCAGATTAATTTAAAATGAACAGTCACTGCCTACTTAAATGTCAGAGTCTGTAGGAAGGGACAAGGTTGTGTTTTTCACAATTTCAAAACTGACAGATAAGACAGAACAGCAACAGGCTGAGCCAGCTCTTTGGGCAGTTGAAGTTTCTTCAGCTGCACAAGAATTAACATCAAAATTGTGATTCTAAGAATTCCACATAAGTTAGATTTACTGTAAATCTATAATAATAAACCTGAAAGAAAGCAGTTCATGAAAACCAGCAAACATAAGAAAACCACAAGGACAATTGATCTGGCTATTGCTACAGATCACCAGAGCAAGATTACTGTGGCAACTTGGGGTTTTCAAACTAAAACAAAGGAGTTTGGGGGATCAGCATCAAATCTACACCATTTTTCTGCCAAGCAAGCACCTGTCTCCAAGTGTTAAATCCAAAATTGATACTTTCTGTATTGAAATGGACCGTTTCACTCGGGGTTTTTTTCAAGAGCTACCATCCATTTCCCAAACATACTCAAATGGAACAGTCTCTCCTTCAAGAATTAACTAAACGACTGATTAGACATGAAACTAAGGGGGAATGGGTCTGTCAGACTAAGGAACAGTCCCCATTTCCTGAAAGGGTTTCTTCATTATGGTTATTTCCTTTTTGTTTTTTTAGACATTGAAACACTCCACCTGTAGTTTCCTACCTGCTACACACATACAATTCCTAATTTACTTGCTGATACAGCACTTCTTGAAAGCTGACTTCTGATTCACAAGACAAGATGCTGATTTTATCAATTAATGTCTTTGGCAGCTCACTGTGAGCACTACGTAGATCTATCTTAGCAAGTAGCATGGCAGAATAAAATCAGTCTGTAAAGCAAAACTGTTGATGCTGAAGGTATTATATTCACATTACACGTGGTTTGGGAGAAAGGGAGAGAAGGAGGCTATTTCAGGTTAAATCTAGTCTGGTTTTGTAGACCCATTAACAATAGGAATGTGTTATATGCACTCCTGCAGCACATTTTTCTCCAAAAGGAAATTAGTCTAAATATTCCAAAACCACTTTGCAATGTAAAGCAAACCATAGCAAGCAGGCAGGATCATGAAAATTGCTTCAAAATTATATTCTTGATCCAAAGCAAAATGC
This sequence comes from Pseudopodoces humilis, assembly GCF_049639895.1. Lineage (NCBI taxonomy): Eukaryota > Metazoa > Chordata > Aves > Passeriformes > Paridae > Pseudopodoces > Pseudopodoces humilis. The sequence goes on from NC_142200.1 coordinate 101,096,268, forward strand.
TAATGTACATATGCCAATAGCCACATGGCTTTTGACTTTTGAATTTTTATTTATATTTCTTAAACAATGCCTTTACCAATTATGCCACAAGATCAGTTTAACTTACATGACTTTTGTAATTTTATACTGATCAAAATTTGGCTCTAAACTTTTGATTTTTATACTTAAGAGACAATCTGATGCTTTTTTCTATCATATAAGGAAGGTATGAGGGGGACTTAAAACTTATAGCATTATAAATTCCTGATAAAGCACTTAACAGCAAATCCTAAGATGCTACTTTCTAAGGTTATCTTTCAGGCTAAAAGCTCCCTTTGAACAGAACAAATAGTGCACCTTATACAAAAACACTCCTCATTCTGCTGTTCCCTATCTTGAACCAAGACTTCCCCCAACAGTGCTTCCTTTCATCAGGAAACACAGTGCTCTGCTGTGATACCAAGGAATATAAAAAAGGATCAATTCATAAGATCATTATGCAGACCAAATCAACACTCTAAAATATAAACATTTCACATTTTAAAAGTTTCACAACCCCTGAAGAACTACTACTCTGAAAAAGGAAAAACTTCAAGTCAGTAAAATCTACTTCCTCCATCTGTGCTCTTGCTGAAAAGGTAGCTGTCAGCTTTAATTCAGAGAAACAGTTAAGCTTAGAGTATTGTATTAATTATAGCCACTGCTTATAAAACATTGTGTAGCTGCTTTTTTCCACACTGAATCCCAAGCCACCAAACAAGCCATTTAATTTTCCTCATAACAGTGACAACTCCAAAAATAAACCAGCACAAATTATTCAAAAGGATCTCAGACCTTACAAACATGCTCTCAAACTTATTGAATGAATAAATCAAATATGCATACCCAACTGATTCTCGTGAAAGGCACTGTTATCCCCTGCCAATGTATTTTAGTGTTAATTTTTTCATGTAAATTCTAATGATTTTTAATATTTTGCAGCTCTTAATTCTCCAGGCAAATTCCAGCAAGAAGAGTAGGATGAAAAGGAGATTTGTGCAAACAGTCTTATTGAAAAGCTGCAATGTGTTACCCTCTGGAGAACCCTCCACAAGAATTTATGTGGATGAATTCAAACCAGCTAATTTCTCACAATAAGTTACGAACATAGCCATACACATGGGATAATCTACCCACATCATCAACCACTGTGCCTAGAAGGGTGCCATGCCTTGCAATGAAATTTGTCAATTAATGCTGATGCTTCTCTGAAGAATGTGAGAGCTTTATTTCCGATCTCAGTGTGTGATGGGACACTTCTTTTCATACTAAATCCTACAGTCTATAGCTACATTTCTGAGTGCTTGGGACTTCTGCCCTTTATGTGTCAAACATCTCAGTCTGGTCAAGCAGAATAAGGTCACACAATTCCCAGTGGTGAATCTTCAGTTTTAGATAACTTGTCCAGCATCACAAAGAAACTTCATGGCAGGATTCAGCTCTCCAGGGCAGCACAGAACTCAACTGAATTATGAGAACTGACTATTTAAATAGAAATCATAACCACACTTCTTACTATTATATACATGGAAATGATGATTGTGTCCCATTACCAACTCTCATTTGAAAATAAACACAGCGGAGTAACCAGTCACTTTGGGGGAGCAGCAATGTACATAAACCATAAAATAAGCTCTTTGAGACATATACTGCCAGATGCACCATTTGCCACTGCAAGGCCTTTGGCTTGATTTACCTCACACCCTTGCTGCTTGTCTCCAGAGATGTGGCCAGACCATCTCCATCATCCTGCACTTTGTGCAAATTGGACTTTCATTTCCACCCAAGCACAGCAAAGGTCAGAATTAACTGGAAGCAGCAGTGGTTTGTTTAGCTGAGATGCTGTTGCCTGTTCACTTACACTCTTACAGTTTTCAAGATTGGACTCAAATTGTCCAACAATCCAAAAAAGAGAGATTTCTGATATAGGCACAGACAACTAGTGGTCTACAATATTAATCAGATATGTTTTATCCTGTGGAATGGAAAAAATAGCCAAATGAGGCTGAAGTGATGAATAGGAAGTGAAATAGCAGGAGGAAACAATTTTGTGCAGAATGGGAAGACTAGTCCCCAAGGCAGCAGAATCTGACACAAGTTTCACTTTTAAGGTAAACTTTAAAAGTGCATCAATTTCACTGCAACTACATAATAAAAAAATAATACTAAATGATTTACTTCATTATTCACAGGCAAGTCATCATCTGAAACAGTACTCATTTTACACCTTCTAAATCCGATACCACTTGGAAGACCTTAAGAGACAAGAATGGGACATACAGGCTTGCTATAAAAATATTGATAGTGTTATGGTAAAATTTACTTTAGTGTTTAAAACTTCTAGGCACAGAGCATTAGATTGGAGCTTAAATCTGCATCAAAATGAAAATAAAAGCAAATCTTGAAAAAAACTGAACGACTATTACTATTCAAGGAAATTCCAACCTTAAAAGAAAATCAAAGATAGGTGCTCAATTTCTCACTGGGTAATAGCCAGGTCTAATATAATACCCTCCATGCATTTTAAAAACACAGTATCAAAACCATCTGAATACATCACACTAACAATACTTGTTATCTGGGATGTCTCTATTTCCAAGGAGACAGCCAGGCATACGAGCTCCCCTGGCTGTCGATATCATCGGCCCAATCTGCACAGAGCAAGGGCAAGGTGACTTCAAGGAATCACAAGGCAGAGCAGGGAGATGTCAGCAGTCTCACTAGGCAAATAGGTACGAAGCACAACCCCCTCAGCAAACATTCAGCTCAACAAACAGTACAGTGCCACTTCTACGGTCAACAGATATATTTGGTTATTTTCTACAGGATTAACAAATTGTAATATGTATTTAATGATTCACATATTGGAGTACTGACCAAAGAGTAAGAACCATGGGAACACAAAAGTGCCTGACTGCACAGCATTTAAAACTCCTGCTTACTGCTGCCAAGCACTCCACTGACACTTCAGTTCCTGGCACTAACATCTCCTATTGCACATAAAAGTCTGAATTCTATTTGCACCGAGATGCACCTTAAGAGGCTGACAGAATTTCATACCTCCCTTGATGTCGAAACACCATCCCTATCCACCAACGAGACATTTCTCTACTGATCTCATTTGAAGCACATGTTTCAAGTAGTTGTTTTTGGAGCATACCTATTAGATCCTGCTTCACAATGTCAGCTATCTTGTTTTTAAAATCTGGGAAGGAGCTATAACTTTTATCAGCATGGATAAAATTAGTGAGTGCCCTCAGGAGGCTGATGAACCATGTTCAGGTTCCCTCTCTAACAGAGGGAATTCACATCCAAATTCAGTCAAGACAATGCTCTCGTCCCCAGACATGACATTATTCTTGGGAAGTAGATTCTTCCCTCCCTGCTACAAAATTAAATATATTGATGGAATTATTTTCATAAAACAGTTAAACAGGAGTAGCCTGTCAAAGTCTGATTCTGCAGTCCACTGGCCTGAACAGTTTGTACTACAACTTATTCAAACATCTCTTTCCTACTCAGAATACATTTTTCAATTACTTCACCACAGTATTACAGGATTATATCCACTGTTGCCTCCTTCCTAAAGTGACATGCTTTCAGAGAAAAGTGTAACCTCTGGTTTTGAAGGATAATTTTCAGGCAAGAGTGTTTTTCTAATTATCTTCAGAAAACTTGGCACCAGCAGTAATAAAAGGAGAGAATAACTTCCTGCAACACAGCATAAAATGTCCAAATCCATCACAGCAGGATTTTAGATGTTTCATTCTTCCCACTTCTCATGGTGTTCCCACTGCCAAACTCAGCTTGATTCCTCCTTAGTACATTTACACTGATGGATTGTACTCTTTGTGTACAATTTCTCCGTCTGCCTTCTATATACAGTCCCACTACCATGGTCAGGACAAGTGCACCATCATTAAAAGTCCTGTGTGCTGAATAGCCCAGGGGCTAAACTCCAGCATAATGTTGTGAGGGCACACAGTATCATCCCATTTTCAGAAACAGGAAAATAGGCATTACGTGACCGTAGGAAGATCACACTCCTATTCAGCAAATGAATCGATACGAAAAAACAAGAGTTCCTTTCCACTTCTCAGCTTTTTCTTATAAGACACATTACAAATCACAGATGGCTTCTGGACAAACTCCAGTGTGGACAATTACAGGCTTTTCTTTCCCTACCTCTGTTCAGCCATGCCAATGAAATACAGTATCTTTTAGTGTTCTGAACTCATGTGTACTAATTAAGCACTTTTTTAAAAGCACAAAGCATTCAACCAGGCTATGATAGACTTTGGAGATGGTTGGATTTCATGTTTACTAAGTTCACTGAGTTTAAAAAAGTTGAGCAAATTGTGACCTCTGTAACATGAACTATTTATTCCTCAGATATAATGGATGAGACTGATGTGCAAACTCCAATTGACTGCCACGATTTCACTTCATATGCTTTCTTGAAAATCCATGCTAAGACAGCTGGTTCTGCAAGACCTCAAACCCCTTTGGGCTGTGTGCCAGAGAGGACGTTTGTGCCCACACCACCTTTTCAGTCTTGCTATTTTCCCAAAGCAGATTCCTCTGCACTTTGATGGGAATGGATCTGATGCAGGGTCCAGAGTGCCATCCAGAAGGTTCAGAAAGGCAAAGAGGACTTTCCAGGTGGTCATAACAACAGCCCACACAAGCAGTGGTGGCAGCGTAAGGGTGTTTGGGCCTCTGGAGTAAGATTCTGGCAAAGAATGATGAGGAGGGGAACCTTTTCTTACATTACAAAAAGAGTATTTAACAGATATAGAAGGAAAGAAAATTACTTTAATTTCCCAGCCTTCACAAACAATTCAGTCCTAAAATTATGTCTTCTGATTTCATGAGCTGCATTTTATTATTTCTAGAGGTTTTTTAGTTTTTTTTACCTGGTGATGGTAGCTCAGTTTTGCTGCCTGTTTTAGGACATTCTATAACTTTACATCCACCACTGGCTTATTTTTTTAACAAAACATTTTTAAGACCTACCTGTATATATTTTATAAATAGATAAATCTACACTTGGAGAAAACAAGGTAAAATAAACAAAAAGAAATATAAAAACCACAAAGGCTATGAAAATTGCATTACATTATCAGTCAGGTAAGGAATTTTTATGTAACCTGGATGAAGTTCCTCTTCACATTTTATTCCGTAATATGTCATTGTGTTGCATCTGGCAGAAAAATAAGACCTAAAATCAAAGTTCTGTGGACTGAATAGCTACGATAAGCTTACTTAAACCAGGAACTGACCGACACCTGGAATAAAACTACGAGGTGATAAAGAAACAAATAGAGAACACTACCAGAATATTTATGGTTCTTTCACAGGTATAAAATAATTACCCAATGTTGAAAATTTTGTAATGAGAGCTGTTCATTGTTCATATATCTTTTAAACATGATTGGAAAAGCCATCTGCAAGTAAATGGTGTGATAGCATTACTGGGATCACTGTAGTCTGGCAGAACAAGACACCATATCCAGCAAAAGTCAGCTCACAAAAAAGAAGGTCATGTCTGTAAATAGACTACACACTCAAGCACACCCTCCAAATCACTATGACAAACTGTTGCCATAAGATACCTGTCAAATCAGTAAAGTTTGGTAGGTTTAGTCACTACACAAAGTCTATGATAATGGCTTTTATGGTAAGTCACTTGTGATTGTTTATTGTCCCTTGTTTTGACATGCTGCACATGATGTATAATTAAGGAGAACTGTTACTTTCTTCCTTTTCTCACAAAACAGTAAAGCCTGTAAACAAACACAAGCTCTGGGACCATTAAGAGAGGCTCTTGTTTGCAGACTGTCTTTCCGACCAACCACTTCAATTTCAATGCTAAAACTGTCAAGCTTAATTAAGAGTTATGGGGCATAACCATTTCAAAACCATAAATCTATACAACAGAAAAGTATGATGACTGTCTTAGTGAACATCTCTTTTTAAATAAGCAGTATCTCTTACCAAGACCTAATTTAAGCTCCTTATACACAACATTGTATTGTTTTACTTCTCCTGAAGTGAATATAAAGACCATCATAAAGTAATTTCATCCTGAAGTCATCTGGTTTATTTGACTATTTAAAGTGGACCTCAAAGCATATTCTAGTGCTTACACTGCTAGTCCGTCCAAATCCACCATAGCTCTGTGTGATCCTCCAAAATGTTTGCAGAGAACTCTCTCTCCAGCTTCTTTTAATGTCTTTTTTTTAAATGTCTCTGACTTTTGAGTGTGCACAGTTGTTCACACATCCTCACAACTTCAAGCAGAATGATACAAAGAAAGAGGTAGCAACACCTCACCATTTAAGACTGCCCTTTAAAAACATCCTTAGCATTCAGCACACCCAGCCTGAGACACCAGTGACATAGTCCAAAAAATCCAGCAAAACAGCACTGTAGGGCAGGGTTAGATTTAAACCTTAAAGCTACATTATCCATTCCAGAAGAATGACACGTTTATTCCCATTTCAACAGTACTTAGGTATTTTACCATAACCTCTGCAAAATCAGTGTTCTAGGGAGCACCCAACACAGTCAGAAAACTTAGTGCAACCTGAGCCATATGGGTACTTTCAGCCAGAAATGAAAATTTAACAGACAACTGATTACTGTGCTTCAAAGGCTTGAGCCTCACAGTACTGGACAGATTTTAAAATCGTTCAAATGTTGCCATTTTCACTGTGAATATAGTCCCACATACAGTCTCACCATTAGCTTTCATATATTTAAGGTGATTTTCTGGAATTTGCAGCAAAGGAATTACCCTTAAAAATGCAAATCCTAAAGACTTAAACCTTTAAGGGTGATTGAAACAGTATCACGTTTATTACTATTTCTTAATCTAATGACTTTGGTAATATGATTGCATGAGGAAATCCTTGGCTTTCCCCACCTGCTTCATGGACTAACAGATGAATTCAATTTATAGAACTGATAATCATGTAATAGTCAGTCTAGAGGCACTCTCTTAAAATAAAAGTTTTTAAGGAAACTTAAATGATTTCTATCCTGATGAGTACTGTTTCATGAGTTAAAAAAACATTTGGGTTAAGATATAGAGGAAATAATGCTGAATATCTAAAAGAATAATGTATGCAGATTAAACGTAACTGTAAAGGACTCTTACCAGCTATTTATCAGATCCGGAGAAGCACAGAAAATACACCCTGGTTATTGCATTTGGGAAGAAGATACTTAGAAAAGGAGCTCTCCTCTTCATTACCCTATCTGGAAAATGTGGTTAATAATAATACTGCTTTGAACTTAAATTTCCATTTGTAGATTTGAAATCACTTTATAAAGGTGCATAAGCATTATTATTCTCATTTCACAGTTGGCCTCACTAAGTACAGAGATATGTAGCAATTTGTATGAGAAGCAGCATCCTCTAGTGAATAAGTTAAGACTCTGAAATTATGTCCCCAGGGTTTTCTTCCCAGCTAAATTGTAAACTTCAGACTACACCAAAATCCACTGTGGCAAAACCAGACGGTCCATCTGAAATGGAAGGTTTTCTGCATGGGAATAGGGACACTAGCCAGAAATATATAACATAAAGAATTTCTGCTTTACATTGATCTAGTCACTTTAAATTAACTTTCTGGAACCCTGGGGAGATGGTCATCACAGAGGTCATCTGAGTGTTCAAACACAAAAAAAAATGCAAAGAAGTGGAATGGCATCTTTTCAGAAGACAAAAGGAAATAATAAGGTACATAGCAGTGGACAGCCTGGAGTTTGATCAGGAGAACTCCTTAACCACCAGCATCACAATCTTCTCCTCTCTTGTTGACGAAAGGTATTTCATCCCTATTTCCGGTAATAACATTTCTCATACTCAACATTACTCCTCCTCTGAACAACTGCTCCTGCACATGGCAACAACCTTACCTATGGGTTTTAAATTTTGTCATAAAAAGCACTTCTCTGTGGTAAGGATTCAGGAAAATATTCAGTACATCTCTGTTCAAGGAAATAATTTTAGTATATTTGATTCTCAAATATCAGTTGGTCACTTAGGTTAAACTTTAACCAAAATTTCCAATTTCACACTAAGGGCTAAAAATGAGGAAGCAGTATGATATTTTTCCTTTTCAGAATTATGGGAATGATAAAAATCAGGTTAAAAAGCTAAAAGGTAGAAAGAAGTATTTTCAAGGTTGCAAGCTTAAAAGTTTTCTTCAAAAAGCTGCTTAATTTCAGAGCCAGGTAAATAAAGTCAAAACAATCTCCCTACATCATTTTTTTCCCCCCCAAATATCAGTTGGCCAAGAAAGGATAACAACACAGTTAGGAGATTAAACCAAAAACATGTCTGGAGGCTTTTAACTTAAAATAAACAGAGGCCTTAAGTATTTGCAAAACTGATATTTTAAAAAAAAAATTACAAGAGTTGTCACTCAAACCAATCTGCAATAGCTTGCACACCTGTGCAACTTGTAAGGACAATTAATTTTGGACACACAGGAGAAAAACAAAATAAAAGTGAGCTGTTAAAACAAATAAATAAAAGTGTTAAATGTTTTTGATGTGATAATAGCTTACTCACTTTTATACAGAGTATAATATAGATAGATTAAATTACTTCTCCAAGCATAATATGTCAGACAAAAACCAGAAGATACCAAACTGGGGTTATAGTAAATCATGATTTTGCTACAGATGTTGACATCCCTGAAAAATTTTGTAATTCATAATTCACAAACAAGTGGTCAAAATGACTATTAAATAATTTAAATTTAATAACAGAATAACTTTTTTTCCATTCTTCTACACTTCTTGTAATCACAGAAAAGCCTGTTCAAATTAGTCAGGAAAAACCCAGCTGCATCAGTTTTCTATTCTGTTCCAGTTTTGCATCAAGGCATAAATCCATGATGGATTCACGTTAATTTATTCCCAGGGCAACACCTGGTATGCTGTTTTTGGAAACTTTAACTGTTTGCTTACATGTTTACCTCTCTAACACTCCTTGACTACAACCACAGTTGGCCAAGCAATAACACATGAATGTGCGTTGATGATGGTGGCAGGCAGAGCAAAACCTTTGGGCGATATGCAGAAAACCAAAGAGGTTTAGTTTGACCACCAGATCTCTGGATCAGTTCTGATCAGGATTCAGCACAGTGAGTGACTCTTCAAAGAAGACGACCTCAGTGATTTCTCTCCCCTGCCAGGGCATTACAGGGCTGCTCACCTGGGAGTGTCTCCTCTACACAGGACTCATTACATCAGGGAAGATGGTGCAGGGGAGCCTTGCACTCTGCAGAAAAAATATCACCAGAGAAGAGAAGTAGCAGAAATTGTGATCTGCTGTTTTTGTACTTCTGTGTTAAGACCTTTTAACTCCACTCTAACTGTACTACAACCAAATCAAGGTTTCCTGTCAGCATGATATACTGGGAATACACATTCCCTCCAGCTGAACAGCTCTCAGGCTTCTAATGTCACCTCCCACTGCCTCCCTAAAGCCACAACAAAGATCACTATTGACTAATATGACAACACCTAACAAGGGTAGAGCTGACAAACTGTAAGTTTGAACCTGTCTACAATGCTCATATGCCTCCAGCAGATGCTTCATCTGTCTGATGTTGAAACAGGAGGTAGCATTACAACTAAATGCAGATGCAGATGAGGAAAATATATCAAATGTAAGTTTTTATTTTAGAAAGCATATTCAAAGAGAACCTCTAAATATGGGTAAAATGAAAGAAAAGAAGCATGAAGACTGGTCCCTCCAGGACTGGGTTGATTTTCTAGTTTTGCATGTGAATAAAAATAAATCTTTAATCAATATTCGTAATTTCTGCACCAGGACAAAGTTAGAGGAAGCAGGAGTTAAAGAAAGAAAATAAAGCAAGCTGAAAGCATAAAAATAAACGTGCACGTACACACGTGTTCACACCCCCACACATCCAGCAAGGCCTACTTTGCCATATGGGATTAATGCTCTGTATTTAGCTAATGGATTAAGCACCAATAATTTTTTTAAAAAAGAGATGAATATTACTTTTCCAATAAAAATAAGTCAAGGATTTAAAGTAGGAAAGCCTTTTTAATGAAAAACAAATGGCATTTAAAACTTAATAGCCTTTAGGTCTGATAAAAAAGTCAAAGCCTTTATTTAAAGAAATGGAAGTTTCTTCAATAATCACAGGCACTGCAATGCACAAAAGGCACCACTTGCAATGCAGTGAGTCCTACTTATGGCAGTCTGGCTACGGCAAATTATAGGATACTAATGGAAGAAAAAACATATGCCTAGAAGCAAGCTGAAAAATGGTCTAAATCAGATGAGGGGCCATTAACTTTTTCTTTTAAGTACACTTTTAAAAAACATTAGCAAGTATAAGCACTCTTAATTCTAGTGATGACAAGTCAAATCAAACAGATCTTCAGGGACCCTAACTAAAAAAATGTGTTACAAAATTTAGGGCAACTTTCCAAGATTAAGCACACATGGCATTTGCTGGTGCTGATACTGACACTGCTGTCAGGGGCACCACCAGTGCCATTTGTGGGGACTTAGGAAGCACTGAGGCATACCCAAGCTGGCAGACATGACTGGTGAAGGAGTCTCATAATCAGACAAATATTTCACTGGCACAATCATGTGTTGTTAAACCTGAATTTAATGGACACAATCCTCATCCCAGGGATTGTCACAGTGCTAAGTCTGAGCCTTCTGGAGAGCTCCTAAACCCACAGCTTTAAGTTCTCTGTTGATTTTCTAAAGGGCCACCATTTCGGTCCATGTGCCAAGTAAGAAAGTCTGTGCCACTAACTTTGCTTCATCTTTGTGCCATTTTCCTAACCCACAGTAAAAGAACAGGATATTTTGACTATTAGGAGAAAAACTAGTGAAAGAAATACTAGATATGAAGTGTGCCCACATGTGTTTCATTTTCAAAAAGGCAAAATCAAGTAAAAGCTTCATGTTATGTTGCAGTCCCTCTTCCAGCTTTTCTTTGTCCCTGGTATGCTAACTTTTAGGTTTATCCTATCTCAAGGTTCCCTCCTGCATGCAGTCTTACTACCTTAAGCTTATTAAAATAATCAGTACCTACAAGACCATTCATGCACCACACTTGCTTTCAATAGCTGCATTTGAAGGGCTTAAGAACCACCAAAATCCAGATAACACACAGGTCTTTTTTGCAGTCTCCCTTAGTATTAGTGTTTTAAAAATGTATTAAATTCTTATGTCTTATATATTCTAAGAGAATGCCTTGCCTTACTTCCTTTTTTGCTATAATGATGATCAGATAAAACTGGTGAGCAACACTACATTTTTTTTTCATTTTCCAGAGAGAAGATAATGGTTTAGATGGATGTGCCCTATCAACTGCAGTATGCAATTTAATGAGGAAAGTTTCACACCTGTAGTTTTAAAATCAATGAAGTTTCAATGGTGAAAAAACAAAACAGCAGAGTGCAGATGAAGGTTTACTTCTCTCGATTCCTTAAAAAGCTAAAATCACCACCATATATAACACAATAAAACTACATATGGTGCTTGCCCTGCAAAAATCTTGCTGAGACGTTTTGGTTTGTTTTGGGTTTGTGTTTGTTTTTTTTTAAATAAATGTAAACCTGTACTTCTCAAAGCATTTTGAAATTCAAATGATGATTCAACGGACTGCTAAGTATACCTCTATAGATACACAAATGAATATTTTCTTCTAATTACCTTATTTCTCTGATGTGGAATGTGAAAAAAAAAAACAAACATGTAACTTCAGCGTTAAAATAAGAGATTAAAATGCCTCATTTGGCACCAAGTGCTATCATCATAAAAGAAATGAGGGAACCTGAAATGTGTTTCCATGCTTCCACTTTTTGGATATCCAGCTCAAATCTAAAAGCCATGAATTTCAAAATAATTTGGATCTGAACTGAGTAACCATCCAAACATTCTTGAGTGACAACACAAAAATTGCTTATAACGTGTTCTGACCTCCAAAAATTGAAAAACACTAGCACTCTAGTGGAAACTTAATGCTAGGCAGCTACCTAGAAGAGTGTTTACAAGGTCACCAGTGAGCCAAGAAGCCAGCCTACTGCAGTGCTTGCACAATGAATTAGGCTGGATCAGTTAAATAAATACAAGATAAAAAGTGCTGATTTTCCAGATGAGTAGGGTTAGGGTATTTTTTGTGTATGGCAGTGTATTACTTCATCTGCTCTGTACCTTCAAATCAAACCCCACCAAACAAGACCAGAATTACCCACTAAATTAACTAAATGCACAATGGCACTGATGCCACCTGGCTGAGATGGCTGTTTCCACTCAAGGAACAGTTTTTACCCGAGCTGGATACCTGCACCTGGCTTTCGGATACCTTTTCTAAGTCCCAGCTGAATGACAGCCAAGCTGCATAAATTGACATCTTGGGTGCACAGCATCCTCCCTGTGGTGCCAGCTCAGACCCAGCTGCTACACAATTACACTCCTGTGTGCATTCTGCTCTCTGGCCCCACCAACCACGGTGACCACGGACAGGGACAGATGTAAACTGCCTGTCGGCCAACATCTCCCCTTAACACATGGAAACGGCACTTCAGCAGCATTTATTCTACATGGTTCATGTTCTCTCCTTCCAAATGCCACAGTCTTCACTTCCACATCTAGGTCTACCCATTACACAGTACTTCCTCTCGACATGGGAAGAGTCTATGAGGCAGTAATAGGAAATTCTGATAATTAGAACTTACCAACAGTAAGAGTCTTTAGAACTGTGCCTATAGCATTGATTTGGAAAGTTGCTGTCCTAAAAGACTGTTTAATCTACAAAGCATTTTTTTAAACCTTATTTTCTGAAGTTCCCTATACAAAGACCTGTTCATATTTCTGTCAAGTTCAAAGAAGTTTATTGCGCTCACCATACCAAAGTTTTCCTTTTGCTAAGCTGATGTCAAGAAGAGAAAATATTATATCTTTGTTTGAGAGAGGAAGTGCAAAACCTACCCCTCGACCCACCTCCCATCCTCTTCCTAAACCACCTTCCAAATATATACACTTCCAAATCTTTGTGGAGTTTGGTGTAGAGAATGCAGCAACTCTTGGTGAGGGTTCTGAGCAGAAATTTGGTTTTCAGGTAACCCAGTTTGCTGCCTGGAACAAATGGAATCTCCAGCTATGCACAGAAACAAGAGACTGCTGTCAAATCTACAAAATTAACACCAGATGAGCCCCCAACCCCCTCCCCCTATACCTTAGGAAATTTTAGATGAAATTCCCTGGTTTTTTATTAGAGGCTTTTGTATCCTGTCTATCAAATTATTATGGACATACTGTATACATAAAAACAGACCAGATGGAAAGACAATAAACCAGCACATACTTACTAGCCTCTGGTTCTACATGCACAAAGCACGCAGATAAAAAAAAAATAATAAAGATAAAATAAAGATATTGACACATCTTAAATAATGTTCTTTAAAACTGGCAGAAGTACTGTGGGCTTATACAGAGCCAGACATGACAGAGGGAGATAACTGTGAGTTGTTGAGCTTTTCAGTGAGTGCAGGAGCAGCATTCGTTTTTAACCTGAACTCTCCATCACACATACGTTTAATATGTCTGATATTCCAGTGGAAATGTGATTTGATGTCTTTTGAAAACAACACTTCAGTATGACTTAAATTATTCCCCATGGGGGACCATTTTACTGCAACGTGCTTTGTTTACTAGCTCTGCTGCTTCCAGCAAGCTGCTTGATAGATGCCAAAGATGAAGATGAGCTCTGTAATGCACATTTTTGGATGACTGAAGACAAAATTCTCTGCTTCTTGGCATAGTTTTCCAAATGATCATGATTCTTAAAGCATTCATTACTATGTAGTAAGCCAATCTATATTTCTGTCAAATCCTGTTATTTACAATTTATGGAGAATAAAGATTAGAAAGGAGAGATACTTCAGTGAGCAAAACAACACACACAAGGATCACTTTCTAATTTTTATTCTCCCCAGTGACCTTGTTATCCCTGTCCTTAAATGACAGAGGGATCATTAACAAGTCACACATTTGCAAACAGGAATGGTGATTGTACAATAAAGTACTTGGATATAAAAAATAAAAGCATTCCAAGATTATAGGAAAGGACAGCCTTTTGGCAAAAAGATAAACAGTTAGTTTATTTTTATTCTTTTCTTGCACATTCATTTTTTATTATTACTGGTTTTAAAGTAACAGCTAAAAGCTCCAGTGAAGATCAGAGTTTCACTTCTGTGCCCAAGAACATAAGAACAGGTGCTCTGGATTTGAAGAGCTGATCACTAATTAGACCCAGCTGCCAAAAGGAGAGAGGAGAAGGGCTGATCAAGTCACTGAAACAAAGTTCCACTTGCCATGTACTTTGAATCATACTAGCAACATAGACAAGCATGAAACAAAAAATAATTACCTCAACATTAAAAAAAACGCTGAGAGACCTTATCAAGACAAACTTGTCATACTTCTCAAGCAGGTGGTCAGGCGCACAGAAAAGACAAACAAGAAAAAAAGCCATAGTAAACATCTGAACAGTGCATGTTAATCCTGCTGTTTCTAACCAAATGCCTCTAACCTCTAAACATCATGACTCAGCTATATCCATAACTACTGTCAGTGGTCACCATTCTCAGGCTGGACTCTTCTTTCTGACATAGAACCTCTTATTTGTGCTTTCTTTATCGCAGCGAGGGAATACTAAGCTTTGTGATGGGACCAAAATCCCAATTTTCAGAAGAAATAATTTTTTTAAATTATATGATGATTACAGATCTACTCAATAAAACTTTACAAAAAGGAAATTTTTTCTGCCATTTGGCCCTCCACTGAGGACTGAACTAAAACCAATCAGCTTTTACAATTTTTCTTACTGTTTTAAGATGTATTAAAGGTCATGACTATCCTGGCTTGATTCAGGCATGCCAGTTGCACCAGATGAACCTTAGATGGTCAGCTCTAGTCCACATCAGAGCTTACAATTATTTGCCATTTCAGTTATGTGAAACTTGGCAAATGCGTAACACGTCAATGACAAAAGCACAGACCACGAAGCTACTCTGCAAAGAGCTGCTAAGAAATATCATTCACCTTATCTGCCTGATCTGCTCCTCTGGCAAGCACACAAATACTGGCAGAAGCTTTACACAGCACCTCCCAAGTCTTTTTGAGGGAAAATCAGGTGGGGAAGTCCAACCTACTGCTAACTAACCTGTAGAGAAATAATCTCAAACCAGCTGCATAACAACCAGAATCAAAAGAGAAGCATTTGTGATCTAGTTATCCCTGGGATCACTTCCATTTTCATTCAGAGTTATGACTGCAGCAAGAACCACCTTTTTCTCACAATACAGGTCAATGCAGCTACACAAACATGCAGATTTAGGAACATCATCAATTTACTGAATTGGCACCTGAAGCCCTGGTAACAAAATTATTTATTTTGCACTATAATACATGTAGTGTACACTTGTGTACTACATCCCACACCAATGCAAGACTTTCAAGCCTGATTTTCAAAACAAAATACTGACTTTATTTTGCTTTCATTCCATTCCTTACTTGCTCATAAATCACCTGTATTTATAAGCAAAGGTTGAATCCACTAACCCTTCCTCATCACACTTATCTTAAAAATAAAACTACTATGACAAGCATAATGTGATTTCACACCCCACTTCAGGCAGCCAATTCTGTCATCTCCAATTCCCAGTCCACTGTGGTCCTTCTCATTCCCTACAGTCCTCAAGCATCCCTCTTCTATAAATCCTGGGATGTATTACACATCTGGCATCAACCTGGTCTCTCTTCAGCAACAGGCTCTTTTGAGAATCAAGGGTGACTTGAAAACTTTCTCAGTCATTTTCACTTACATAAAAACTGTAGTAAAATGAGATGCTGTTACTTTGAAGCAATGCTTGCAATCAAGACTTGTCTCAGATTCTGCACTATGAATGATTTGTAAGAAAAAGTATTTTCTTACTTGAAGCTACTCATAACTCATCATTAACAGATTCTGTAAATGTTTATTTACAATTATTTTCCATATGATTTTATTTAAAATTAGAATTCATGCATTATTAACTGATGACTAAATACAGACTCATCTGCTTATTTTCAAGAGAAAGGTTTCTCCTGTGTTTCCATTGATTATGTTCCCCTTCCTCAGATTCTTCACTTTCCACAAGTTTTTACTTTGTTTGTTTACTATAGCAAAGTAGAACTGGACACAGAAGTAATTCATG
Organism: Pseudopodoces humilis; assembly: GCF_049639895.1. NCBI lineage: Eukaryota > Metazoa > Chordata > Aves > Passeriformes > Paridae > Pseudopodoces > Pseudopodoces humilis. The sequence continues at coordinate 101,112,561 of NC_142200.1, forward strand.
TCCCCAAAAATATGCCATGTAAACCTACTGGAATATGACCCAAAAAAGTTTTGAAAACAAGAAAGAGAAAACAACTGCTGCTTTTCAAGAAAAAAACCCAAATCACAAACAAATGAAAACAAAACCCCCAGGCTCCCCCCCAAACAACAAAAACCACCAAAATGAAAAAAATGAAAAAAAGAAAAAATGAGAAAAAAAAAGGAGAAAAAAAAACACCCACGAGTAAGGAAGAAATGTTTGGAACCAAACTGCTGAGGCTCATTTGCGAGATTCAAGCAGCAGCCTTAAGGAACTCTATGATGTTTGAAATCTGGTGTTTGTCCTGTTTATCCTATAAAACACAATCCTTATCAATTTCTAGCAATCCTAGGCCAGCCAAGATACTGAAGTGCTTTCATAAATTCTCACATTATGCACAAATATGGGCAACAGGTAAGGGATAAACTTTGCTTAATGCCACCACCTGCGTTAAGCCCCAGGACAGTGTGAAGCCTCCCAGCATCTCCAGCAGGGAGCACCTTTGGCTAAACTAAAAGCTATGCACAACACATATCTTGGAAAATATAACAATGCAATAGGATACAGAGCACAACATTAACCAGAAGCAACAAATGGGTCTAAACCATTGTAACCACAGTAAACTCAAGTGCACAGATTAGTGTTTTCCCCTAAAAAGGTTAAATTACTTTATTCCACATTACTTTACAATTGATAATGTGGTGCAACATTATCAACATACAACAACCTGTTCTCGAAAGGAGAAAACAGAGGCAGAGAGGTAGCTTAGGCAAGGAAGAACACTGAAAAAGGATTAGACAGATGTAAAAATGTTCAGTGATGTGGGTGAGTCCCTAGGAAGCCAATGGAACATGAGTTCAATCAGAAAAGGTCACAAAGACACTGACAAGAAAGTTGAGTTTGATGCAAGGTGAAGGCACTTAGAAGTTTCAGGATGGAATATGGCACCAGCTGGGAGGGAGGGAACTCTTTTAACATCCACACACTGCCCTTCACGCAGACACTCCATCTTGGTATCCTTTTGCTAGACTGAAAATGCTCTCTATAACCAAAGTTCTCCTACAAACTTCTCTCACAAAGATAAACTAATACAGCTCTGAGTGTTCCTACATCTTCGAGGATGCTTCATTTCTCACTACTCCTGTCAATTAGTGTACACCAGAACTAGACATGGTATTTAGTACTAGAAGGCAAAAGCAGAGGTAGCAGAGCATTCCCTTGCACAGAAATAGGCTCTGACACTGAAATTTGTGAATTCATATTCACTAGAACCATTGTTTCCCACTGCAAAGTCTTCCCTCTCTGAATTAATTTTGTTTATAACATTTACACTGGATTGTATTTTAATCACTTAACCCTATCTGTCTTTGTGCAGTTCACTCAGAGATCCAGATGCCATTGGATCTGGCACAACATTACATACACCATACTCTTCCTCTTCATTGCTATTTCCCATTCCATCAATCTTTGTGTCTACAATCATTCCTAGAGATGATTTTGCATTTTCTTTCATTGCAGACAAAATATGACAAGGCATAAAACCCTGCTAGATTTCTCAGGCAGCATATACTTCATATATAGGTATATTTTGAGATCTGTCACACAGTAACTCTGTAACCTACACCGATACATCATGCTTATTTTGTGCCATACCAGTTTCTAAATCAAAAGTGCCTTGACACATTTCTTGCAAAACTGTACAAATATCACGTGGCTTCTGTAAATGTTCTGTCCTATTCTGTAAATGTTCTATCCAGTTCACTTGGAAGTACCTTTGTCCAGAACCTCTAGTGAATTTTCTCAAAAGCATTTGGTTTAATTGTAGACTTAGGGCTAAAACTATTTTCAAGGTATATTTTGGTTTTTATTAGTCTACAACCTTGCACTGTTTTGATTTGCCTTAGAGAGGCAAATATATCTATTTACATATATACTTTCAGATCTGAGTTAGTTTTACTAAGACTGTAAAAATGCCCCAGAAGTATGTCCAAAGATGCATAAATTGGACTACTAATACCAATAATATATCTGAAGTAGATAGTTCAACAGAATTCTTATCCGCTTTCTCTACCACAAAATAGACAGAAGAAAAAAGGTTGACAGCACGGAATTACAAAAAGGATGTGGAGGCTCCTTTTAATTTTTGGTTGCAAAAATTATTTCATCTGAAGGAGTTTTTTACGTCAAACAACAAAAAGCATTACTGTGATCCGCATTACCAAGGATCCACAAGTTTCCTACAGAAGCAATTGTCCTTTTCACCAGAGGAACAATAACCCAGGTGTGTTATTTGCAAATTCTGTCTGTAAACAATATTTGCTAGAACTATATACAGAATCTTCTGGGTGCTCAATGCAGGACCAAAGGCAATTGGCACACAATTGAAACACAGGATATATCAGGATATCTGAAATACGTTTTCACTGTGAGGGGACTGAGCACTGACACAGTTGCCCAGGGAAGTGGCCGAGTAGCCCTCCTTGGAGATACTCCAAAGATGTCTGGAGATAGTCCTGAGCCCTTGGCTATAGGTGGCCACACTTGAGCAGCAGGGCTGGACCATGGGACCTCCAGTGATCCTTCTTAGGCTAAACCCTTCTGGGATTCTGTGATGCAAATTTCATATCTACACCGAAAAAGAACATACTATCAAAACTTAAAATGCAAAGAGCAATTCCTCTTCTAGTTAGAAACGTATTTGCAACAACAGTGGATGGGGTTTTATAAGAGACTGACAGCGTAAATTAGAGTATACGACTAAGGAGTGGTGTTGTTGCACTGCTTTATTCTGGTTGAACATCTGTTCTGTAGTTTGTGTATTTTGTTTGATTTCCAAACAGAATGTAGAATGAAGAGAGTTTAAAAGATTGTTCTGAAGAACAGTATGAACAGAGCCATGGTCAGTGCATGAGGAAATATTACAATCATAGAATAACAGCAATCCCATGGGCTACCAGCAAGGTATAATTTGGATCTCAGGATTTCACAGTTACGTCCCATAGCAAAGAATCCTTCAGCTTTGTGTTATATGCCATCAGTTTGGCAATATTTTGAAATCAGTCTCAAAAGAATTTAAGTTTATTGACTGCACGAAGTTAAGCAGAGAATTCTATACATCTCTTCTAAGGAGACGATGAGTCCAGAATTATATCAATTCAAAAATTAATACAAGAATATTGTAAAGGAAGCTCATGGGGATTCTTTTAGTTTATTTCAAAAGGTTGGCAACATTTCCGTAGTTTTTAGTTTTAAGCAAACACTACCAGGCTGAACAGGTCAAAGAAGGTTGAATGGAGTAATTGAGTAGTTTAAGAACATGAGCACTTTGTTCTTGCTGATAAATTAGACAGCTGCTCTGAATTACATTTCATGCTGTTTTCACACAACATCTAATTTCCTCCTGCTAGTTCTAAAGCTACTTGGAACTGTACGCAATTAACTCCACCACCTTTCCTTTATCCTTCAAAAAAGCATAAATTTTGTTGGCTTACAGTTCTCTACATATTTTCCTTTCTCCTATAATATCATAAAAAATAATATACATTTGTAATAGAAGAAATGAATTAGCAGAATTATACAAGTTCTACAATGACTAAGATATATGATCAATTAATTGTAAAATAGTGCATATTCTTGTATTACAGTATACTCATGTAACTGCAAGCTCTAACAAACTGGAGTTTTTTTCCTGTTTCCAATATATTTTGAACAACTCAAAGTATTTTTTCCCCTGGATTTGGAAATAGTACAAAAAGCTAACTTTTTTGTTTCCTGAATACCATTTACACTTTGTCACCAACCTACTTTCAATTATGCAAATTTCCATATAAGTGGATCCAAAATGAAGCACAGTTCTTTTACTGGAAAAAAAAAAAAAAAAAAAGGAAAAAGTAATTGTGATAAAGAACATTTACAAAAAATAAGGTTGCACAAAACCAGTTTTATACAAAGATACAAACAAAACATGCTTTTAGGAAGAAGTATCTCTTTGACATGGTAAGAATAATATGTAGCAGAGAGGATCTATAGTACCTATAAATATTTTTTACTGAATGCCTTCATGTCCAGGTCCTGGAAAAGGAAAAGCAGCTTTTGCACAGAAAAACAGTTAAGGCACACACTTAATTTTAAACACAGGCTTAAGTTCTCCCACCTTCCCAAGCCTGAGTGGGACAGGTACATGAGCTGCATAGCCACATTGAAAAGATGGGTCATATTTGCTTCTTTTGAAAGACACCACCAAAAATTTGAAGTCAGAAGTCAGCTGTAATCCTTTCAATTACTTCAACAAACTAAGCTTAATTGTTGGGTATTTAAAAAAATTGCATTAAAAATTTTATTCAAATTGTAAATACATTCACTGACTATAAAGCCTTGCACTTACACATACTTCTCACATACAGGAGTGTAAACCAGCATTAACAGTAAGCTTATTTAACATGTTCTGTGAATTGTTAATTCTCTTATGGTGGTGTTTTTTAATGATGACAAAAATATGTATGATTTTGGATGATAAGTTGGCAATAAAATTCTCATAACAAATAAAAGTCATGAATTTCTGTTATTCTTGCAGTTAATATGAAACTAAAATAATGCATTACATTGTAATTTAAAGTTTATTGTGACTTTCCTCTAGCAAAAGACTTTGCAGGCAAACGATAAATCAGTTTCAAACAGACTAGATTCTGAAGGGTCAAACAGATACTCCTATTACAAATGCAAATTGCTTTTTTTCCTGCTCTTCTTCCTGATCCATTCAAGTATTTTTTCTTTAATTTGCTTCAATAAATTTTTGATACTAAAAAAACAAAAACAAGGAAGAAGAACCTAATTTTAAATTTTCCAAGGTTATTAAGAAGTATAATATTGAGTTAAGAGCACTTACACCAATTCATTCACCACATCCTCACATTTCAACCAACTTTTCCAGGAGCTAGTAGCATTTGAGTAACATTTGTTCACAGCAGTTCTGAGTCACACCAGTATGTAGATTTTTTTTTTCTTCTTACTTGCTCAAAATGCAAAAAAATAATTTATTTATTAAGTTGGGGAAAAAAAATTAGCCCCAAAGAAATAGCCAAGTATCCAGATAAAGTTATTGGGAATTGTGTTCCCTTAAGTCAGACTAAATTTTGACCTTAAGCATAAGCATTTTCTCCCAGTGAAAGTACTTAGTAACTTAATTTTATGGTAGGATGAGTGTCACAGTTTGTTTTACTATCTTCCCAGAGAGATCTAGTTTCATATGACAGTTCTCAGACTAAACACCATTGATGTGCAAGTATTTTTGATAAAGCCATCCATAGACTTTGGCAAAAAAACCAAGTAGAGTGGATTTCTAAAGCGTTAATTAAAAAAAAACCAAACAAAAAAACCTCAAAAAACCACCAAAAAAACCCAAAAAACCCAAACCAAAACAAAAACCCCCCCAAAAAACCCACCACCAGACTTTACATCTACTCTGTTGAAGTGATTGTGTGATACTGTTGACTCGATATAAGACAAAATTACTTACCTTAAGCCTTCTATGTATTTATTTAAATTGATTTATTTTAATCCACAGCACTGAGTAATATTCCAGATGAAGTCACCATGAGGTAGTCATGTAACAAATATGGCAAAAGACTCCACTTTTAATATCACATATCTGTGATTTATTGATCCCTCACAAAATCTGATGGAGGATAAGAGACTTTTAATTAAAAGAAGTGATTAAATGCAAATCCTTCCCAAGCCTTTCATGAAAATCTTGCTTCAGACTGTGATTTGAAGAGCCATAGCAAAGCTGAGTCAGTATGCTTAGAAAGAAAAGGTGTACTCCTAACAAGATGAGTTGCATTGAGGTAAGATACTATTGAAGATAAAGGCAATTTCCAGTTCTCAGTAGGAAACAGCTGACAAAACTAGCACTGAAGAATACTTCTTTGCTTTTGCAAAATTAGCAAAATTGCTATTCTTATGTCTTTCAGAAAATTTTAGTGGATTTTAAATTACTCTGGCATGTCGCTTTGTTTTATTCACTCTAATGACAAAGAATTGAATCTTGTTTAAGTGGAGCTGTTTCCATAGCTGTAGCAGGAGAAAGTGTAATAGAAACAGATGACAGCGAATATTGCTTCTTACTTCAAGGTGATACCTTGGCACTGCAGAGAGTCCTTCTGTTTCGGAAGGCTCAGCTTAGTCAGTTAAATATATCACTGATGTGACCTCCTTCATTTCAGGGAATGAGCTGAAAATGTCTTTTCTGATTAAATTCCATTTTTTCATAAGTGAAGCAACACAGAAAGAATTTACTTTTTCTTCTTAAAACAGCCAAAACATGTTGGGATCTATAACTTTCTTAATGAACTTTTCTTAAGTATTTTCTTCCTCCTTGATTTTCTCTGAAAATTTTGCTTTAAACATATTTTTATATATCTTTACATTTTTCTCTTTCAATTTTATTTATATAGCAATTGACATAAAACTTTAAAGTAAAAAAATACAATCTCAGAAACAAATTTCTTAATGTAAAAGCTCAAGCATGAAGAAAAAGCCTCCAAAACCAGAGAATTAAGGTAGAAGGAATCTTAAGAAATTTTTCAATAAGTCTGCTTTATCAAAGCCAGACACAAATACATCTAATGTGAAAAGGGCAGAAAGCACACAAATAGTAAACTGACTGAAACAAAAGCAACATTCAGAATTTGTATGAAGGAGAAGACCTTACTATCTACACTGGGATGAGGAAGGAGACTTTAATGTGTATGCAATTACATGGAAAAGAATATGAAACCAGAAAGACTGGTTTCATAGAAAAGAATCACAGAATATGGTGAGTTGGAAGGGACCCACAAGGATCACAGAGTCCAACTCCTGGCCCTGCGTGGGACTATCCCCAAGAGTCACACCATGTGCCCAAGAGTATTGTCAAAATGGTTCTTGAATTCTGTCATGCTTGGTGCTGTGACCACCTCCCTGAGAAGCCTCCTCAGTGCCCAGCTACCCTCTGGTCTCTAATATCCAACCTAAACCTCCCCTGACACAATTTCAGGTCATTGCCTTGGGGCCTGTCACTGATCACACAGAGAACAGATCAGTACCTGCCCCTCCTCTTCCTCTCACAAGGAAGTTGTAACTGCAATGAGGTCTCCTCTTGGTCTCCTCCAGGCTGAACAGACCAAGTGAAATCAGACCCTCGTCATCTGGCTTCCCTTCAAGGCCCACCACCCTCTTTGCTGTTCTCCTTTGGATGCTCTCTAATAGTTTAATATATTTCTTATATTGCTGTGACCAAGACTGAAGTGTTTTGGAGAGGAAAATTTGGATAAAAGTCAAACCCCAAATTAGTACAAATCCATAGGGTTTATGTCACTCAGAAGCACATAGCAGATACCCATTTGCAAACCACTTTGGATCAAAATGTGCAGATACAAAACAAAGGTTCAGGAACCACAGCTCAGAAAAAACAGGAAAATGTCTGTCACCTTATCAGTACCCAGGCTAGGTAGAGCAAAATCAGAGGTATATTTAAAGCTTCACATGTGCTCAGATGCCTCCCAGGCAACAGGCAGGCTCCTGTGAGGCTCCTGGCTAAGGCAAAGGTTAAGACATGTGTCAGTAAGTACTGTGCAATCCTCCGTGTGGGTCTCTCGGAGCTCTTCTGTAGGGTATAAATAAATAAACCGCCCTTGTAAAGTAATGAGTGGATTACTCATCTACGTATTATTCAAGAGTCTCACTTCTCTTGTTCTGGCAGGAGTTTTGACCTTCAACCTCGGACTACTCTTCCTGCTAAAATATTTTATGATTACACTCCATTTTCACCTAAAAATTCTCCACTACCTCTAGTTAATGCTCACTTCATTGGGTATAATGAAATACACAATATTTTTTTTGGTAAAAATTTCAGTAACCCAGTAGGAAGAACTCTGGCAAAGTACAATGTGTTGTTACTGTTGTTGTGCAATTATTAGCGATAATTGTATTCTAAAGTAATTCTGAAATATGAAGTTACTCAACTGGCATTTAGCTTGAGCGTGATAATACTATATTTTAAGATCTCTTCTGGTTTTCACACAATTTACAACACAGTAGGTTCACAGATTTCTATTGAATAAGTCTTGATTTACATAGTTAGAAAAGATTTGCATTTGTCTGGCTGAAAATCACCTTGTGAGAACTTCATCAGTTGCACAGCTAATAGTGCATTATCATAAAGGAGACTTAAAAGAATCTATCAATGATGTCTGCAGTTATTTTTTGAAATACAGCATAATCAGGTGAAGAACTCAAGCACGTTTTTGGTGAATATGAATTCACTGAAGAAAATCCTGTCAGAATAAATGTTTTGAGAGGCGTTTTAATATTTTTATTTACTAGTTTTCAGGAGAAGGAATATGCCATAAAATCTGGAACCATCATAAAGCTGTGCAGGGTTTTAACATTAACTTTTAAACAGAAAAAAGGGACTAGAAGAAGAAGAAGGCTGAATAGGACAAGAAACTGGCTAAAAAGCAAATGATACTGTTTTTTTCCAAAAGGAAATGTACTAAATTGAAGAAAACGTTAGTAGGATAGATTCTCAGGGATCAGTGCTAGCACTAATCTTAATATTTTAATAACTGCAGCATAAGACAAAGTTTACTGGTGATTAGGTCAGAAGGTATCATTAACACAAAGAGATGGATATCTTATGGAATTTAATGCATGGCCCTGTAGCATGAAATAAAAATAGGATGAAACTTAATAGCACCAAAAGCACGAGAAATGCATTTCTGGGGTCTAATCATGCTATGCCCTGGGAGCTGAGGAACTGCCAAAGAACAAGAAGTATGTAAGTATGCCAACCGGTCACAAGATCACTACAAGTCACACAAAGACAACCAGGTGGTATAAATGATAAATACAATCCTGTGTTGCATTCAGCACACAGAGAACAGCAAAAATTTTGTGTCAAAGATACAAAACCTCCTATGGAAGATTCCATGCAGAAAAATGTTCACACATGAATGAACTGATATACATTGCCCATAAAAAGGGAAATTAGAAGACAGTTCCTCGTTACCAGAGCAATGGCCTTTTGTAGTATCAGCTAAATAGGAGAGAGTAAAGGACAAAATCTACCTGCTGTTACATAAAAATGAAGAGCTAGTTGAAAGCTAGGAAAGGATTACATTGTGTGGGATGAAATTTGTCAGCCATTAGATGACCCAGCCAACCTTTTTCATTCTTCTTACCTCTACTTTCTAGTTTATCAAGTCATTATGAAAGCTGCACTCACCACATATCCAGAGAAACACATTATTTAAAACCTTCATTAGTAGTATTTTTGTTTCCAAAACAGATGGCATTTGCAAAGTAAAAAATTGCCTGATCCATATCTAGTATAACATTATAGAATTTAATACTGGGAAAATAATACAGTGTAATTCTTTTTTCTCCCACTTGAGAATATATGTACTATGGTGAGAAATATTGGGGGAATTTGAATCCAAAGCAAACAGTCAATCTGGAAAATGTCCCGTGTTCCAGCTCTGCAGACTGGGCTCTGTGAGGTGCTAGACTTCAATAATCCATCTACTTTCCGACACAAGGTCAAGAGACTTTCCAAAATTGAGAGCAAAAGAGCAACCATTTATTAACTATATGTAGTGTCAGTCCCTCTACAGAGACACAAAACAAAAGCCGATTTTGTTTCTTTCTTAAGACCCAATATTGCATTCCATGGTTCAGGTGAACACTTCATGAGCTGTCATTTCTGGGAGTTCTGAACAATAATTAAACCAAAGAGGACATGATGTTCTGTCATGAATTCTCTTGAGATCTGCACTCAATACAGCTTTTTCCATAGTTAATGCACAGTGTTGACACATAGTTATGAGTATATTTACTCGGTTTTTACTGGAAGATTGGTAATCAAACAAGTTTTTATCACTCCACTCTGCTGGGAAATTTGTATTACAAACTGTAATGCTCCATGGCTCAAAATAAGCTTGTTATTTTTTAACATGTCTATAACTAATTACTTTTTTTTTTTTTTAATACAAGTAGAATTTTCTGTTTGCAGCTAGTTTATTTATTTTTTTCTGAGTTCAGGTAATAAAGTAGGCACTCTGCAAATATACTGAACTCCTGAAAGTTAAATTTCTACACGACACACTACGAGCTAGACTTACTTTGTCTCTGCACAGCTTTCACCTCTCAAGTGATAAAAAAATACCCAGAACTATTCAGTCATTGAGTTTAGGTAAGTTTGGGGTTTGTTCGATTTTTTTTCATAGGGAAGAGAAGAATCTAATCACTTTCCTGTATTATTTCCCTCAGCACTTTGCCATAATCACCATCAATATAATTATATTGCATTTCCATGCAAGGAACTCAAGCACTTTACAAAGCATCAAATAGAAAAAGGTCTTCTGTCCTTTAGCTTGCTGTAAGATGTGCTTTAGTTCCACAAGGAATACTTAACATCTGAAATGAGGTCAATATGAAACACTGTGCTAGTCAAAAGCCCTTTAAGATCTCAAATACTGTGTATTTACAAACGACAGGAAAGAAAAGGTAGCAGAGATACAGTTCTAGTAACAGAGAAAAGTAGTGCATTTCATTGCACTGAAAATTATTCTGATAGGATTTTATTAATATAATAAAATTATGGAATATCCATATGGAAGGAACATGAGAAGGACACTCCAACTCCCAACCCTGCATAGGACAGCCCCAGGAGTCACACCATGTGCCTGAGGATATTTTCCAAATGCTTCTTGACTTCTGTCATCCTTGGTGCTGTGACTTTCCTGGGGAGCCTGTTCCAGTGCCCAGCCACCCTCCAGAGGTGGGTGGTCTACTACCCAGCCTAAACCTCCCCTGACACAACTCCAGGCCCTTTGCTCAGGTCCTGTCACTGGTCACCAGAGAGAAGAGATCAGTCTCTGCCCTTCCTCTTCACTTTGTGAGGAAGCTGTAGACTGTTATTCTTCCACTTAAGCTTATACCTTTAGTTTGTTATAAATTAAATAAAAGGTACTGAAAAAAAAAATACTCGGGAAGTATACAGAAATTGTATATGCATGAAACAACATTTATTGTTATTCAGCATCCAGTACTTAATGAACTGAAACAAAGGCTGCATCCAGGCTTTTAACAGCAACTGCTATTTATTTCTACATAAATTTCTCTAATCCCTCTGAAAATCTTAATACTTTTAATTGTCCCTGTATCTGTGGCCGTGAGCTTGTACAATTTAATTGCAATCTGCACAAAAATTAGTTATTTTGCTACAAACATGGAACATGTTTGATATTATACTCTGAGCTTTGGCATTTAAAAAAAACAAACAACAAAAACAACAAAAACCCCACAAACAGAAAACACTTGTTTGTGGTTTTTATTATGATTTTATAGGCTTCTACTATATTTTCTCTGTCTTTTCCAAGCTGAAGTCCTAATCCATTTAGTCTCTTTGCATGGAAACACTCCACACCACTCATCATTACCCATTCCCGTATTTTTTTTAAATCCAGCTGTACAAAATTGCCTCTGTTTGCCCTATACAGTCAATTTGGTCTGCTCTGATCCAGCTTTCATCTAACCCTGTGGCAAACAAAACACTCATCAAGTTCAATGATCTAAAGTCAAACTCCTAACTATATTAATGCAGCAATACCTGTATTTGAAGTACTTTAACTACAGATTACATACCTTAAAAGAAAAGTAGGAAATACAGAACTGGTGCTAGCATGAGTGGGCACAACAATAGCAAAATTAATGAGAAAATACCAAGGCCTATCAGGTGAGAATCTGTCACTAGATACATCTTAATTAGAAAAAAATAACATAATTATACAGTTTGGAAGAATCACTTCCATCTTATGATTCCCCATAATGTTTTTACAGTGCCCTATAATCTTCTGTACACCAGGATTGTTAGCAAACATATGAAAATTAATATAAAAAGTATGTCTTTTATTAATATAAAAAGTATGTCTATTTAAATTACCTTACATTGTTCTGCCTTTCTTTTTGAAGTATAGGTATAAACTACTGCTTAGATTTTATGTAGGAGTTGTATTATTTATCAAAGTAGTCTTTCCTTGACTGTCACAATTTTGCTGTCTTACAAAGAAATACAAGTAGACATTAAATTTAAAGAACATTGGAATGAAAATATTTCTGTAAGAAGCACATTTATTTTATCATGTAGACTGATAAAATCTGAGTTTACAGAAGAAAAAAACATGCAGCAGGATACAGCAAACTGGGACAATTTTTGAGACATCTTCATCTTTTTGTCTCAGAATAAATACTCATTAGTAAAACTGTTCACAGGGAAGATGAGGTTTGATAAACACATTTGTTTTGAAAATCTCTGAAGCTGTTCAAATATCCTAACTCATTATTCTCCAAGTGAGATATTTCACTGAACAAGAAAGTTCACTTAAAACATGAACTTGAACAATCACATTTGAAATAAAATATTTTTTTTAAAAAAAGACCATTTAAATAAAAATGCTTTTGTTGATCTTAACTATAGGAATGTCTTTGAGAATTCAAGTTCTTGTTCCAATTTAAGACAAAGACATCTTTTAAAGGTTTGCCCATTTTTTTCCAGGACAAAGTAATCTCTCAACTCCAGATGTACAGTAAAGGCACACAGGTGTTTATCTAACCTCACTCTTCTGAAAATAGTGAGCACAGCAGCTTCCTTTTAGGTGTGGGACAGAGCTGATCTTCTAGAACTCCACAGGAGTAGGCAATCTGTCCCTTTGGATCTACTGGGTGACAGGGAATCACCATGTTTTGGAGGTTAGTTTGGTTTGTTTCCTCTAAAAAATGCAACCTGTTGTATTTTCAGCCACAGAGTTCTACAAAGTACATTTTCAATGGAATTTTTTTGTTTTTATTTCACCTGCATCTGTGACACATATAAGCACTGCACTAATAACTTGACTTTTCAGTGCTCTGTCCCTCCCAAAATAACTTGCAACAAAGAGCTTAAAGTAAAGTGAAAAAACATCTTAACAACGTAACATAGATCCTGTGCAGAAGCACTGTACAAGGGCCTCTAGTCTTCCCACCTCTACAGGTGACCTTGGTGGCACTAAGACAACTGGAATGCGAAAGCCAGGGATTATATCACAATCTACAAAGTGTCTTGCACACACACACACACACACACACACACACACACACGGAGAAGAAAACAATATTCCCATTAAAGATGTTAAAAGAAGATGGCCAAAGCTGATGAAGCAGTCTCTCACAACTTCATTCTATTTCTACCATGGAATTTCAATGAAAGGAAGGAAATATTAAAGAGTATTTTAAAAGCTACACTATACCTGCTTGCAGCACCTGTTTCCAGTCTATACAGACTAATTCTTGCTGATGAATGTAACTAACAGAGAACGGCAATAAAATACTCACTAAAGGAAGCAATCACTACACTCACCACTTCTCCTGTAAAACCTCCAATCACATCTGTTGTTTGCACACACCAGAACTTTATTGACAATTTTAATTTGAATTTAGAAAACAGCACTCAGTTATTGCACGGCAGTTGGGGTTTTTTGGCTTTTTGTTAGGTGTTGCTTGGGGTTTTTTTTTTTAAAGACCTATGTAACTGCTAAGCTCTTTCACCAACAGGGAATTACCCAGATTTTTTAATAAAAATGTCTGGAAAAAAACATGAACTAGTAATATTAAATTTTATCAACAGGCTTCTCAGCTTAATTCTTACAGACAAGAAACCAATACAACAATAAAAATGTTAATTGAGAAAGTTTTTGGAAAGATGCTGCAGACAATACAACTACATGCACAGGAAATTAATTCTGTAGGTGATGTGTAAAAGATGGGTTATAAAGTTAACGAGATATTACTTAAGGCAAGGGAAACAATTAGACTATTAACAGTGAAGATAAAGTGACATTTTACCATCAAATATAATGAAACTAATTAAAAGTGAAATGAAAATTTAGATATGAATATGAAAATAAAATTGAACAAGAGAAAAGGCCTAAAGAGTTCACAGGCTCAAAATCCAAACAAGTATGTCCAAAACCTCAGCACCTATAAAGAATGTGAACAGAGTTTATCATTTCTGCACATGCTAAAAATCTGAAAGATCCATCCTCCTTCAAGGCATGGATTGGTCTGCTATTTTTTAAGACTAGAAAGAAATTTTATAGGCACCAGAAACAAAACTAAAAGGCTTGGGTGTAATTGCAAACAGAGTGAGTTGAGAGCTTACTGAAAAAGCAGTAAGCTGTGCAGGTAATCATTCTGAAGAATCTGTAATGCTTAAAGGGAAGATTCTTCTCCAAGGAATGTTGCAGGCACATGCAACAATAGAGCAAGTGAAATCCATAGCTATTAGCTTTTATTGTTTCACAAAATACTTTTCTGACACTAGAGAAGCATGACAGATGCCAAGTCCAATTCTGCTTACACCACTAGTTTAATTCACATAACCTGATGAAACAACAGGGGATTTAGACTTATCAAGACATTTTATGCAATAAGCAGTCTTTCTTCGCCATAAGCAGGTGGGATTGCATACAAACACTTCAGTGTCCTTGGTTCAGAAGGGCTTTTGAAGCAGAGAATTGAATGGTTCCAAGACTCTGGTTAACAATGCCAACATGTTCCTCAAGCAATCACTCACCCTTTCATGAGTCTGTCTCCATTTTTTATTTTGTATGCCAAGTATTTCCTTGTTATTTCTTTACTGCTTATTCACTTACATAACTCTGAAAGCCCTATGATCACCCCTCTCCTCCCACTGTTTTGAATGATCCCACTACTAGCATCATTATCAGATGATGATGCTGTCCTTGCCCTCTGTTGCTGGCTCCTCTCTGTCAGTACTGACATCTTGTCTGTGTCTTGTTCATGGATGTCCTGCAATAATTTCAGCCTAAAAGACCTATAAGCAACACTTGAATTTTCAGTGCTTCTTGTTAAACCATCCCACTTTTGTGAAAAGTTCACTATATATATTATCCTTAAAAATCCCTCAGGTTTACCAGGTGCCACAATTCCACAGGCACAGACTGGCATTTAAGGGTTTGCATGTCATATTTACTAAGCATGACCACAGACATCAGACATCTTACCTTCCCTTGGGGCTTTGCTTTGCTCTTTTTTCATAGTTTGTACTACAAATATCCTAGCTGTTGTCTTGGAACTAGTATGTGAATTCTTTTTAATAAGAACTAGTCTACATATTACTTTCCCCTAGCCTAGAGGCCTCATCTTTCAGGACGTACTTCAATGCAAACACAGGTCTAAATTCCCTTTTACATAGCACTTGCTAGTCTGTCTTAATAATGCATCCCTCATGCTCAGAAAAATATGAAATAATAAAAAAAAATGCTTAGAAAAAAATGAGATAATATGGAATGTCTTTGGAAAATTTCCAGAAATAAGGAGAGTGACAACAAGGAAAGGAATAACAGACCATCCTAAAAGAAATGTTCCCTAGCTGCAGAACATGCAAGAAGTCTAAGAAGATAACAATACCCTCTCCTGTTATCTAGAAACATCCCTTGTTAATTTAGCCTTTGAAAAACTTGGGACATTGTCAGCATACCATCAAGCAAACCTGTAATGTTGTATAAAATATAATTGCTTAATAATGACTTGTTGAACACTGTGTTCTCAAGAGAAAAAGAATAAGCATTTTCCCAGTAATTACCTTTTTAATTCCAATTAGCCAGCCTATATACTTACTCTGTATGTTACAATGACCAGGTCTGCAAAGAGTAAAGTCTCAGCCCTCAGAAATGTGACAGTTATTTTGCTAATCTGAAACACATACATTCACATACAAATCACTACCAAACCATAGTGGCAGAAGCACAGTGTACAGAGGTATCTCCAGACCATCTGGTGCTACAAGCACTGACCACGTTTGCTGAATCACATGCACTTCTCTGAGAATTGCAAGGCACAGAACTTAGTTCCATGGACCTCTGAGTCTCTAGAAAGTGAGACACCAAAAGCAGGGAGTCAGTTGCCCAAATCTTAAGTTTTCTAGTGACAAGCCATGTATGTGAACAGTTACCATAATTGCAGTCTATTATTCAAATCGGGGCCAAAATGAGACCTTCTATGATTTTTCTTCTGATTTCAAAGATATGAATGCTAGCATTGGAAAATTAAAGACTTGCCTCTCACCTATCCAGTCCCAGTAAGGGACTGTCTCCAAGAAAATGCTGAATAGATACCTGGAAGATATGATTTTCAACCAACTTAATTATATTTGTATAAAAATCTGCATGGATACTCTTGTATCAGCTCCCACTAGTTCTACTTTAGTTGGGTTTGAGGTTTTTTTGTGGGTTTTTTTGGTTTTTTTTTTTAGTTCTTTTGCTTAGGGACACATTTAAGATGAATGGAGGAAGGCTGCTTTCATGAAACAAAATACAGTCCATAAAGGGATTTGTAAAAGTTTACTCACCCAGTGGGGATCATGCCTTTTAATAAACTTTCTCATGTGAACAATATGAAACTGCCACTTCTCTCCAAATTCCCCAAACAAATTTAAAAACAAGGTGCATTCTTTCCAGCACAATCTACTGACTGAGTGATGCCACTTCTAGGCAACACCATTTTTATTCCTAGTATGCTCTTAAGTTTCCCTTGGGAATCCCTTACTTATTCTTAGCAAACTACAGGAGCACACAGCTAGAATTTTAGAAATATTTCTTAAGAACCCACACAAAGAGAAAAAATTTGAACGACAGCATGTATTTCATGATGACCCGGCAATGCCACAGTAACACACTTACCAAGAAGGTGAATACAGGTGTGTACAATAGGTGCACCCCAAGGTAATTAAGCAGGAAAGATCCTTTTACATACAGTCATGGTTGAAAACAGTGCATTTCATACTTCTAAAAGGATTTGATAAAATCATAGCTATAGAATAAAAAAATAGGTTAGACAAGGCACTGGAGGGATTATCAAGTTTCCAACAAATGAAATAGATCTTTGTGATTTAGTTAAATCCTATAGACCACATGGAGGTAAAATAACGACCATTTTCTTTGAATGGTTTGCATTAGTTAAGTTATATGTGGAGACATCAGCCAAGCAAGCACTGGAGTAGCAGTGTCTTCTTTCAAGTTCTTTGACTTTGTTTTCAAGAAAAATCAAATGCCATCTATCACAGGGGACAGAATTAAAGACATAAGACAGAAAGGTGACATTAAGCAGGCTGTATGCTCACTGGACCCCATTCACAATCTCAAAAGAAGCTGGATGCATTTGGCAAAAAACGATTGACATTTATGTTTTTCTCAGTAGACCTAATTAGGTCTGACATACATCCATTCACACTCAAATAGGCACAGAAACCTTCAAGGTTATTTTCCAATTATTTCCACCTACAGTGCCTCATTCTGAAAGGACTGGGAATCTGAACCTTCAGAAGAGGCTACAGGTGCTGTTCCTGCATCCCAGAAAAAAAAGTACTTATTATTTAAAACTCATGACTTTCAAAAAAGGATTTCTAATCTCAGCATCTTTGATCCTGTTTTTGCTTGTGATTGACAGAATTCTTTATCACACAAATAGTATAAGTACTGCTCTAATATTATAAAAGCATTTTAAATGCCCAAAAAGTCAGGTCTGTTCATAACACTATTATTAATGTAGTAACATAAATATCCACTTAAACAGCATAAAAGGTGCTAAAGGACGGTAAAGTAAATTTTCACACATGAAAGAATCAGATAAAACAGCTTCCCCAAAGAGGTTATGAAATATTAAAGTTAAGATAAAGGTCAATTGAAAAGACACATCACATTTAGCACTGTGTCATGGGCTCGTGGTAGAATCCCCAAACCAAATGAATCTCATCTCTTTGCTTTTCTTAAAAAAGCAGAGCTTGCTCTGGATTTATATAAATGTTGTCATGATCATCATCATGACTACCATCAGTAGTCAGCTGCATTTCTCCAACGGTCAGATTACCTCTGAAAGGACTGAATTCTTAATTTAGCTCCTAAATACCATAACATTCTGAGTGATATTTCCTAAAAATACTTTTTCCTGTGATTTTGTCACAGATTTTGTAATCTGCTGTTTTATGAACTGAAAACAGCAGTCAAATCAACAACGTGATGAATAGATTATCTCAGAAGAACAAGCCAAAAAAAACTCTTGGTAGGACCTGTATATTTTTTTTTTTATACCACATCTGTTCAACTGTATTTGCTTTGTTTCTGATGATGGCATTCAAACTGCCAGAAACAGAGGCTATAATCTAAGGAATAGCAATGACATCCTTTCTGCAGGGATTCAAGGAATGTTCTTTAGGTTCTAAGCAATCAGTATTAACTTGAAACCCACAATTGACGTGAACACTGAAAGAAAGAAAAAAGTGCCTTTACTAGTGGCTAAACTTCAGAACTTCTCAACACAGTATTTCAGAAAGTATAATTTCCTCCAATTTGTTGATGAGGAAATAAGGCAAAAGTAAGTTAAAAGCTTTCCCAATATTATGCAGCATAGGACTTGGGAAAGTAACCTACATACCTTCAGGTTCATGATAACTGGAAATTAAAAAACTGACAAAATGCAACTGTTTGTGCAGCACACAAAAGCCTTTTCCAGGGACAATTGCATAAAAGTAGAATAACCAAGCAATATTAACATTTAAGGCAAAAAATAAATCTCATAGCTATGAAGAAAAAACTAACTTTGTACTTAACAGCTGAGAAACAGTGAACTCAAATGAACATCTGTAGTGTCAGAACAAACCCTACCCAATACATACAAAATGTTGTAAAGCACTAGGATGTCAAAGACTAAAATGAATTATCAGATTTGTAGAACAACAGATACTGTTTTAGCTATCTTTTGAATTTCTATATACATGTAATGATCTGCAAAATACTTCTTTGGTACCTGTGCTATTTTAGCTGCTCTTTTTTGGCTGTCAATGCTGTACAAGCTGTGCCTCTACTCAGGTTCGGCTCAGACAGGAGGCTGCTCTCTGCAAGATGAAACTTTAAAGCATTCAAGGCAGGAAAAGCACTTTGTCATCTACCTCCTCTACCAAAGATGTCCTGTGAGGACTTGAGGGTGTGAAAAAAATAGAGCAATAATACATTTAAAGTTCACCCTTCTAGTTAAACCTAAACTTCAGAAGTATTTGGTGCATATAAATGTCTTAATAGAGACTTTTCTGTATTACATTCAAAGAAACTCACTGTGTCTGCCTCTGTAACATAGCCTAGGTATCTTATACTGTTCCCCACCATCTTATTCTGGAATTCTGACATCATGATTTTAGGATTTGGTGCCAATGTGAACATATTTCAATCCTTAAACACATCCCATTCATGTTTCACTCTCACATAAGATTGGTTATTTGCTTCTAACCTGTAAGGAAGCCCATAGCATGAATGATAAGATGTCAGAAATAATCAGGAAAACTACTTTGATGCCCCTAAAGAACAAAATGTCATCTTTGTCCTCTCAGGCAGGGTGTTGTCTTTTCTTAATAAAAAGAATGGCTTTTGGCATCTATCCAAATCATCATATCATTAGAGATTACTTATTTTCATTCCTGCATCTTGCTTCATTTCTTCCCTCAGTTTTATGACATTACCTTCTGTGCCATCTACGATCACAGCCTACTGTGAGAGAGTAGCAGAAAAACCAGCAGTATAACTAACCCTATTTCCTTCCCTAGGGAAATCAACTATGTGTTTTGCTACTCCAGACTATTCAGCAGCTTAGGATATAACAGCCCAGGAAATAGTCTTCCCCAGCCTCCTGCTCTCCCCTTGTGATCTCTAAGCATTTCATTTCTATGAAGCAATTGTTATGAATTACTAAGCACTGTCATTTCACTCACCTATCCAGGGCTACCAAAAACAAATTAAAGACAGAGTTACACATAAATCACAATACAAGCAAAGTCCACATCTCTTGATGTGAAGTATCGATGAAAACATTTTGGTGCCATACCCTTCCTCTAACTGCTGCAGGTTAGTAGCTCTAACTTTATGTATATAGCAACTAAAAACCACAACTAAGAAAAAGAAAAAACCCTCCAAATCCCCCAGTTGTATAGTAAGAATATAGCTTGTTTCAAAGCCCCAGTTTGTGTGCCAAGAATGTGTTGTGGAGCCAGTGGTTTGTTGCACACCACCCCTCAAATGCTGACATGTTTTGACAACGCTGCCACAAATTCTGATTTTTAAAGCTGAAGAGAGAGTAGATGTTCACCTCAGCCATCTGCCAATGCAGCAGATGAACACGATGCAGACATTCCATAACTGATGTACCTCAACTCAACAGAAATCCTGTGATTTGAGACATACTTTCTCACTGGAGATAATGACTATAGAAATTACAGTGGCAGCAGAATTTTTCTCTAGAGTGATATGCATGAAAACGAAATACATTAACTCTTTCACTATAAAGTAGATTAAACTATAGAAAAACTCTTTGTAGATGCATTCTCTTGCCAATTTTACCCTCAAAATCCTTTTGAAAAAAATAAATTAGGAGCTATTATCTGAAAGAATCTCTTTTTGAAAATTTATAGTCCCTTTTGCTTTTTCAAGAGAAAGCATATTCCTAGAAAATTTATCACAGTGTATAGAAGACCCTTGTGTTTCTCATCATTATGAAAGATCATCTGTAAAAACTAATAGAATACAAGAATTTGTAAATGTTCAGGGTTTTTTTCAAGGTAATCCCTCTGAAACCTCCAAAAATTCAAATGCCAATTATCAGCAGTATGGAAACAGATCAAATGAAATCAGGGAGGCAGATTTCATCATCTGGAAAACTCATAGCAATTGCTACACAGTTTTCTCTCCTTATTTCAGAACTTATGGGGTTTCACTCCTCATACCTCTTTTCACATGTTTGTGAACTTTTGACATCTTCTGTGATTTAGCTAAAAATAAATATTATTACTGTACTGCAGAAGAAAGCATCATTCATTTACAGTATGAAAACTATAGACCACAAGAACAAATCCTGTTGGTCTGATTACCTGAGTGAGAATGTGTGCAGAAATGGCCTGTCCTCCCTTCAGAGACCAATATGCACACACGAAACTGCCTCTGACTCTACAGATATGATTCTTAAATTCCCATCTCAATCTTCTACAGTTTTGTACACTGAAGTTTTGTACATTTGGTCTATTCTTCTGCCCCTAAGTAGAATCTGTTCTCTGATCTGATTCTACTTCATTCTTCTTCATGTACCCTTGAGAAAGGAAAGGCTCCTAGCAACAGGGACTACATCTTCTCAAATAATGTATTCCAGTGCTTCCTCCTGCTGCTTACATGTTTTTCCCCAAATATCTAACTCAAGCCATCTTTGCTATAGTTGAAATTCATTTCTTACCCAACTGCAATATAATTGGTGCATATTTCCAATTTATGTATGCTCTTGGGGAAACTATGAATAGGACAATTCTGTACAGATACACTGTGAGCTGCAAAGGTTCTTTCACTGAATAGAACAGCAGGATCTTCTTCCTAAATTCTCCTCTTTTCATGGCTCTTTCTATAAAGAAAAGTAACAAAATTCCTTTTACCTAGTATTTGTATCATAAGATGTGCATTTTTCATATGTATTTGCCACTTGGGTAAAAGAAGAAAAGCAAAGACTAAACAGCAAAGGATAAGATTACAAAACTAGAAGTTTATAAACTCTCACAAAATATTACTATCTCTTCCTATGTATTAACTTTAGATTTCCTCTCTACTGTTCTAATTTATATTATATGCACTGTATAACTACACTGGTTTAGAGTTCAGCCCCTTTGTTAATACTCTGAGGCCTTACATTTATTCAGTTCCAGTTCTGTTCTCAAAGGAAGATGGCTATTTATTTCAGCAAATGTATTCAAGAAATGTAAATCTGGACAAAAAACAGAATAGTTGTGCATAATGTAATATAAGTTTAGCATAACTATTCGTTTCACTGTCTAAATTCAAGCTTTTTTTTTTTCTCCTTGTGGGATTCACAATTATAATATTTATAGATAAATAAAAGTAGATTCTAGGGAAATAATTTCCAAGCTTTTGATAGCTCACGGTAACCAACAGTAAATTCAGCACAGAGTGTAGTAAAATCTTACTGCAGTAACTTCTTGCTACCTAGGAACAATAACAAAATACTACAGGGGTTTTGGGTGTTTTAGTTGGTTGTTTTTTTTTCAATTTTAAAACCACAACTTACTCAAGACATAAGGAAGAGTACCGCCCTCTAAATTTCTGAATCATATCACAAGAGTTCTGAATCTGCTCCTTATTCTCCAACTCCTCCTTTGTTTCACATGACTAGCCACTTAATACTCCTTGCTGCAGGATATATCCATCCCCAGATCCTTTATTTCCTTCACAAGTCTGTCCATTCTACTTAAAGAGAAAGGAAAAGAAGTCTCTCCTTTGGCAGGCCAAGTGTTTCAAACTTATAGACTAAGGGGCCAGAAAGGATTGCTGTGACAATCTAGTTTAGCCTTTTATATAAAGGATAGCCTGAAAGTCATTTGTGTTTCAAGCTGAGTTGCAACTGACTTAGGCAGATTCTACATCAGTGTTTCACTAGGTAAAAATATTCACTGTATATATAAATATAATGGTTGGCTATTCTTCCCAATGTTAAAGATCAGTACCTGATTCATGAATTATGAATTCATGATTATGAATTCATTTGGCTCCTATGTCCAACCTCTGCGTCTACCTTTGTCTAAATAAATGCATTTGTCTGCCTGACAAAATACAGCTACTGCAATAGCAGTGCAAATAACAGGTTACAGGATGTGTTACCTAAAGAGCATTCCTCCTCAAGTGCACCCCTGGGACAGCTCTAACACCACCTTACTGGAGCTGGCTGACACAAAACTTTTGGCAACAAGTATGCTATCAAACATGTGTTGTGACCCCCTTGGAAGCGCCTCCTCTCCCACACCATATGGCCATCACCACTGAGTGGTACTGCAAGGCCACAGCTCAGCTCTCCTCACTCCCTGGCCTCTCTGGGGATGACAGACACTGAGGGATAATTTCATACACACTTCACACTTCATCAGCAGGGAAGACAGCCTGCTGCGGTGAAAGGAGACATGCAGAGCACGTCCATGTTACAACACACTCTGTCCATGCTGCTGTCAGAAAACCCTGCTCATGGAGTACGTGTTGTATACACTAAAGGAAGGGATTTCTTTTTTCTGTCTAGCACTGCTGTTGTTCCTCCCAAGTAGTAACTGCTTTCTGTGTAACTGGGTGCACACTTGGGGCTTTGCCAACACAACTACGCAGCTGTGGGTGTAAGGAGAAACAAATAAAAGACAAACATGGTCACAGAAACATAGCAAAAACATTGCACAGCAGGTCAAACTTCCTACTGACTTAAAGAGCTTTGCTGGCACAAAAATTTAACTTATGATCTTATGACAGGCTAGCAGACTAAGAGAAAATAAGAAATTCTTCCACAGGGTCAAGTGACAAAATCTGTTACTATGAATCAGGTAAATACAGCAGCAGCATTACTACTGACCGTAAGTACACAAAAACAGCAGTGCAAACAGAGGCACAGGGAACCAAGAGATGGTGTTTCCAATCAAAAAACCTACCAACAAGTCAGTTCAAGGAAGAACATCTGATATCAGGGAGTTTATTTCCCACAGCTACAAAATGACCGTTTAAGTCCTCTGTTCATAGTTACCAAAGTCATTAGAAAGGCTCAAAGCATGTGCATGGACAGTACTAAATGTCACTCCCACAGTGGATTCTGTGCAAAGAAAGCAGAGCTAACAGGAAAGCACTCTTGATAACAGCAGGAACACATGAGCACCTCAAGAAGACAGAATTGAAGATAACACAAATCTACAGGAAAGTTATGTCATGAAATCATAGAAGGGTTGAGGTTGGAAGGACCTTAAAGATCACCTAGTTGCAACCCCCATGAAATGGGCAGGGATACTTTCCACTAGACCAGGTTACTCAGAGTCCCATCCAACCTTAGCCCTGAGCACTTCCAGGGATGGGGCATCCACAACTTCTCTGGGCATCTTACTCCAGTCAAGAGTTTTTTCCTCAAACCTAATCTAAACTTAACCTCTGACACCTTAAAACCATTCCCCCTTGCCCTATTACATGTCCTTGGCAAAAGTCCCTCACCAGCTCTCTTGTAGGGCCCCCTTGAAGTACTAGAAGGCTTAGAGGTTGTTCTAAGGTCTGCCCAGAGCCTTCTCTGCTCTAGGCTGAACAATCCCAGCTCTCTCAGCCTGTTTTCATAGGGAAGGTGTTTCAACCACTTGATCATCTTTGTGGCCCTCCAGCAGATCCATGTCCTTATTCTGGGCTCACCAAAACTGGACATAGTACTCTAGAGAGGGTCTCATGACAGTAGAGTCAATAGATCAGTTGTACCTTTCAAGAACACTGCTATGCCAAGTCCAGAAAGCCAAACATTATCTTGCTCTTAACAAAAGTTTCCTCAGTATTGTCCCCTTTTCTTCTTTTGTTCTGTGTTTTTGTTTTTTATTTTAAGAATAAATCAAGCTCTTCTTTAGGAAACCTGAAAGGAAAAGTTTCCATTTGTAGCAGGAAACAGCAATATGGAGACAAACTTTCACATCAGAGCTTAATCACTTCTGCTGTGCTCAGGTTGACTCATTATGAAATTAGGTGATCACACATTGCCCAAAAGCTATTTTTGTTGCATCCACAGCAGCTAAGACACTGCACTTCTTCTGGCAGTACAAATGTCCAAGCAGTGGATCTTTAGCTGCTTGACTCTCAAGTTGCCCTCTAACATGTCTTCTCTTTTGGATTCACAGTACAGCAAAACACTGCTTAGATTCTGATTAAACATATCTGTAAACTGAACAGGGAAACAGCTCCATATGAGGACACAGGCTATACGCACAAGGCTGTGCTTTACCCTCTACAGCTTGCAGCACTCTAATTTCCTGAAATGAAAGTGTTGCCTGATTCAAAGTATCTGCATTAGAGACTGTCGGTTACATTTAAAGCAGACAGAGATCTTGATGCCTTGTAAGCATTACTGATATGCAGGTTAAACTCCCTGGTATAAAGCTCACTTCAGCCTCCAGGATTTCCCCATACATAACTCTCATCAAGAGTGTAAAGTCTCAAAATGGAGCACCTAGAGAAAGATGCTGTTTCCACAGCTGCTCTGTGACACATGTCAACCCCAGGAACATTTTGAGTGATTTAAGTCACATCACCTGCTGAACAACTGCCCAGGTGCAGTTTCAAACCAACAGCTTTTTAACTCATCCTGAAAAACTATACCTTTAGCCTTAGCTCTGGCCTATGGGTCAGCACTTCGCTTGCCACACTTAAAATTCGCTTTAAGTATAAAAGTAAATAAAACTCACACACAGATTTCATTGACACACCAGCACCCTTCTGCTACAAAATCTGAATCACAGAATTGTTAACGTTGGAATGGACCTCTGGAGATCATTTAGGCCAACCCTCCTGCCAAGGGAGGGTCACCTAGAGCAAGTTACACAGGAACTCATCCAGGTGCATTTTGAATATCTCCAGAGGGGAGACTTCACAACCTCTCTGGGCAACCTGTTCGAGATTTTTGTTACCCTTAATGTAAAGAAGTTCTTATGTTGAGCTGGTACTACCTGTGTTTTAGTTTATGGTCACTGCTCTTTGTTCTGCCGCTGGGGGCCACTGAAAAGAGTCTAGCATCATTCTCTTGGCACCCACCTTTGAGATATTTATATCCATTAATAAGATACCCCTTTAGTTTCTTCTCCAGATGAAACAGGCCCAGCTCTCACAGTCTCTCCTCCTAAGAGACATTCCAGACCCCTGATCATCTTTCACTGGACAAGTAGTTCCATGTTTTTCTTGTACTGTGGATCCCAGAACTGGACACAGCACTCCAGATGTGGCATCACTGGCACTGATTAGAGGGGCAGGATCAGCTCCCTTGACCTGCTGGGCACATTCTTCCTGATGCACCCCACAATACCATTGGCTCTCCTGGCCACAGGGGCACTGCTGGCTCATAGTCAGCCTGCCACCCACCAAGACTCCCAGGGCCTTCTCAGCAGAGCTGCTCTCTAGCAGGTCAGCCCCCAACCCATACTGGTGATTGAGTTCTCTTCTTTCATGTATGCTTATACAGAATACATAATTGTGAATTGTGTCTGTGGGGAAAAAAGAGAAAAAAAGAGAAAGAATGCCTTTCGTGACACACTTTGCTGTGTCTGCACCAAGCAAATCCACAGACACCCTTACTGACACTGTCCTGGAAGTCAAAGCTTTTCTAGTCGAATCCCCAGTGCTTTGTAACATCAACATATTTTCCTTCTGCAGTAAAGCCAACTTCCTTCTGTCAGACACACAGACAGTTTTCAGCACCAAGAACACTGAACTATTGTTGTAATGCAAACAATTTGGTCATAAACTGTGCATATAAATACTTCTTAGCTACTCACTTATTGCTGTGTTACCCAGTATCAGTGTTGACCAGATAATTTGGGGTAAAGGATAGGCCAGAAAAAAAGAGCTACAGTAAGAGAAAACAAGGAATAAAACAAAACAGAACCCATACCACCAGTCACAACTATAGAAAAAATAAATAGTGAGGGTACAGGTTCTGCTCCTACTGAATTCGCTGGCCAGCTTCCCATTTATTTCAATTGGCCTGATAAGCACATGCATCCCTCCAGCTTCTGTCCTGCCAGAGAGGAAGCCTGGCAGACAATCCATCAACATAAGCTACAAAGAATCAGCACTAACACTGTGAAAATTCAACTGCCATTCAAAATAAAATTCAAAGCTAGGAAATTACAGGAAAAGCCTTCCAGCAGCTTCAACTGCTATTGGATATACAGCAATAGATTTAATTTAAAACAATCCAAAAGCTACTAAGTGTGCTCTCTATGTAGAATTTAACTAACAGAAGGTTCCTGTAAAACTTTAAATTCTCAATTCTCTTTTTAATTTTGCAAAGGCAGTACTACACAAACACTGTTAATCATATTCCTCATGTTTAAGGTCAGAGCTGAATGAAATGGAGAACCTATTTCCATAAACTCACATCTAATTCACCACAGCCATATTTTACAGAAAAATGCAAGGCAAAAATCCGAAGAACTGGCTTCAGCATGGTCAGCTATACTCTGGTGGAAGGGACAACTGATAGTCCGTTCTTTTCCATCTTGAAATTATTTGGCTGTAGATCAGATTAATTAACCTTGCTGGACACACTGCAAATTCCCCTCTCTGTGTATAAATCAGAGATAGGAAATGTTCCATGGTGTACCAAAAAGCAGTTGTATACACCTGAGTTCTCTTCTGTTGACTTACTACATTTTGTACTGGATAAAATCTACTAGTGGGTTGTTGGTATTTTTGTTTGTGGGTTGGTTCTGCGGTTTGTTGGTTTATTTGCTAATCTGGGGGCTTTGTTTAATTTGAGGGCAGAGGGAGAGAAGCATCCCCCCTCCTTTCATCCACATTTTTCAATAATGGTACTCTGAGACTGTCATGGTTATTTTTATGTCACACAGAAAAAAAAAATGGTTATATTTCTAACTAGTAATTTCCCTGGACAAAGTTGACAGCATTGTTCTTAAAGGTCCTAGCCCCTGATCTTACATCCAAACCTAAAACTCTTTAGAAGTGAAAGCTGATGAGAATTGACTACTGAAAAGAAGCAACTAACCCTTCAACTTGTTTTCAGGTGGCTTCTTTTCTTGGTTTTTTTTTAGTTTGCTTTTTTTAAGATTCTTGATTTTAGATTTCACTCTTGATTCTGTTTTCTACAAAGATTAAGCTTTGATTAATATCTCAAGATGTTCAAACCTAAAGCAAAGACACAAGGATGACTGGGATTTGTTACTTTGGATCTTGAAAAATCTGAAATCTACCTGTCTATGTTTTCTCCTGTGTAAATAAAGTGTTTCATTTCTATGCTTCATATTCAATTTCTCCATAAATCAGACTTAGACGAGCTTTGTAGACAGGAAAAAAAAAAAAACAAACAAGGCCTCTTCTGTTTTCTACTTCCAGAAAGTAAAACTAGCTTTTATATAGATGCATACACACAGATTTGAGATATAGCATAATGTTAAAGGTGCTGTGAAACTGCTATAGTGTTTTAAGGGCTGATCAAAGACATGCAAGTGAATACAGCAGAGGAGAAACGAAAGTTGAAAGTCCACTCTTCTCCTTGACTTCCTGGACCTTTTAAAGATTAATATTTTGCTCTTTAAACACTAATAAGTTTAAATGGTTTTCAGTACTCCTGCACACATTTAATTGGATACAAGCAACATGAACATTTGATGACTGGAACAAGTGTATTTCCCACCTCCTTATCGCTTTAAATCACAGGAGAAAAAAAAAGAAAAAAAGAAAAAGAGATAAAAAAAAAACCTAAAAAAGACTATAGGAGATCAGCTAGTGTATTTCCTAGCTTTAAGCCTCAGCTGATGGAAAATAACAAGACCTTCCAAAAGGAATTTAATTTATCCAGGTGCTTTAGTATCTGGGCAAGCAGTAATGAATGTGAGTTTTTGTCTCAGAAATTCCAGTAACATCATTATTGATCTTATACTCGATGGGGTCTTGAAGATTTTTTTGTTAGTCTGGGGTTCTTTTTGTTAGGCTGCTTATTTCTGGGGGTTTTGGAGGTGGATTTTGCTTTAGTTTTTGGTGTGTTCTTTTCTTGTGTGGTTTTTTTTTTTCTTTTTGTGCTTTTTGAGATGACCTTAGACCCATTTGCCATCATATTCGCACTCAAAATGCCCTATTAGTGACTGCAAGATATGGACCTATCAGTGCACTGACACTTGTAAGTGCACCTGTGAGTAATCTATACAATAATACTTACAAAGCAAATGCTGACCCAGCACAGCAGATTAGCAAGCAGCAGGGTCTGAGTAGCTGAATATTAACAGATACTTCAAAAACAAACTAATGAGTTTCAGGTAACTAGACTAGATGAATAGTCCTGCTACTTAAATGAAATAAAGAACAGGAGCAGGTCAGCAACATTCACAGGAAAAAAAAAAACATTTTGAAAGTACTTCAGTTAAAAAGACAGAAAAATGTAACAGCCATATGGAAGTGCTTCCTAATTTTATTATGGAATGCCAGTAGTAGTCTTAAAAGAGCTGACACCCCTGCTAGCACTTTTTCAGTTTAGGTGAATTCAGTAACAGCTTTTGAATGACCTGATTCACTTGAAAACTTCACTAGTCTGACCCAACACTCGTGGCACAAATCCTGAAAATTTGCAGAACTATCCAATAGTTCAGGATTCCACACCTTTTCCATACACCTTTAATATTCAAGAACTAACAGAGACTATCAGGTTGATTTTCTAACCCTATGACTGTCTTGATTTCTGTCACAGAGCTTTGTGAATTAGATGTCAAGATAATGCATCACAGATACCATGCAGAGCTCTAGTAAAGAGACATTTAAACAGCCATTGGCACACGTACCAGGCTGGTGGTCATTCACTGAATGGCAAACATGTGACTGTTCCACAAAATAATTTTGAATCCTTAGTGTCAGATAAAAGCGAGCGTTAAGGAAGAAGTTCAAGCCCCAGGCATTTAAAAGGAATATGGTTATACAATCCTTTCAGAGGCAGCTCCCTTACAGCCAGTAACATTTTCAGGAGAATACACAGAGTAAAGCAAGAGACAATCAAGCTCGCAGAATGATGGAAGAGCATTCAGAGCATGTTGTTGCCTCCTCTTGTTCTCTTTGCTTTAAATTCAATGCAGAATTTTACAGTCCCTTTGCACAAAGAGATAACTATATATTTTCTCCATAATTCTGAAGCAGTCTTTGGACCCATGTGTTGTGGATCTGTCTCTCAGGGCATATAGATGACCTTGCTTCAGTGAGATAAAGACAGCACACCCACTTATGAGCAAACCAAGTCTTAACCACCAGTTCTGAACACAGTGTAGTTCAGGACTGCATTTGACTTGGAGCATGGAGAAGTGGGGACAAGGAAACCAGCTCTCACTGGTAGCACAGGTTCTGTCACTCAGAGCAAGCTCAGCTCCAACATACCCTCTGCAAGGCACAGAAGAGAGCAGAGGGATAAATACGATTTGCTGTTTCTTTGCAGCCCCTCCACCTCTACAAGGCAAGACACTCATATTGGGAGCTGTTGGATTATAAACTGAGGAAGACAGCCTCCTTCTGCATCACTCCACTTGATATAACCAATACTGAGCCTCACTTTAAGGACTGTGCAAGCCAAGGGACCATTAATCACATCTGGAAATGAGTGAGAATCCAGGCCATGCTATGGCAGGCAATGTAAAACATTCCCTGTGAGAAAACACAGCCTAGCAAACTGGCACTCTTCCCTTCTCATAATCTCAAGTGGTATTCAGGGGCAACCTTATTAGAGGATGCTACAGTACTTCCACTGTAAAGCAGTCACAAGCACAGCACACTCAGCTCCCAAAGTTCATGGTATTAAAATAATAAATTAGAAACACTTGTCTCTGCAGAAGTGCCTGCAGCACAGTCTGGGACAAGCAGCAGGAAGCAATGACAGTGCAAGAAAAGGATATAAACAGCAGGAGGGAAATGGTGAGTGTATCAAAGGATGCTCCAGAATAAACAAAGCTACTCTTCTCATTAATTCATAGGCTATAGTGTGACATCATTATGAGTCTTCTACAGGAGCCTTGCCTGTGAAGCTTCTGTGTGACCCTTTCACACAATGTACAGGTTTCTGTGGTGGAGCTTTCTGTGAGCCTTTTTAAAGGTTTCACTCCATAAGGAAATGAAAATATATTTGTTTCAGTGTGCAAGACATAAATTTAGACTTAATCCCACTTTAAATTTAATCTTGTTATTCTGAACTACATTAAGCAAATCAACATGGTTCTAAAGTCCACAGCATGGTGTTCTGACTGTAGCATGGTGATTTTCAACTGTGCTCCAGCTGTTTGACTGAATAATGTTCAAAGGCCCTGAGCATACTAGTTAGCACAGCAGTTCTCAAGTATCTACTACTTGAACATCAATCAGGTGAGATAGAGAGAGAGAGACGTCTGATCTAAGAACTTGCTCTAACTACACTGACTAAAATTACCAAGGCATACATGGCCCTGAAATTCCAGCTCAGGTATCTAATATTATAATGTTCTAAAACCTGGGGGTGTTTTACTCTATCCTGTATCAATAAAAGCACAATTTCTGAACAACTTCAAAAAGAGAAACAAAGTAAATTAATTGTTACATATACAATTACAATACAATTATTACACGTTGTTACACATGATATTATATCTAGTATTAGAAGGAAAGGAACAAGGTCCATAGCGGCCTCAAAAGGGTTTATTTTGTAAGCTCATGTTTAACTTCTAAGAAGTGCCATGTTCTTCATTGGCTAGCTTTATACTATTTGGACACTTAAATTCCTATCCAAATGAAACAAACAGATAGAGGAACTACTGGTAGGTATTTTCTCCAGAAGAAATTGGGAGGCTCATTTTACCTATCCAATTTTGAAAATCTTATTTCTGAATTCCCCAGATGGGACACCAGAACTTAAACGGTGGAACTGCCAAATAAATCTGCTCAGCCTTGAATACTTTGAGCAGGCTAGTTCAATTGGTAATGCTGGTAATGAATGTCTGTAATGATGACAAGGATCCTGATGAATACAGGACCACAGGCACAGCCTGTATAGCCAACTGCTTTGTAGGCAAGTAGAAGACTTTTCTTTCAGAGAAGCAGGCTTCTTTACATCCAGCTGGAGCCTGTGGTGTGAGAAGGCTGTGGGTCACGAGGAAACTGAACAAACATCTCCAATCTTTGAATCCAACCAGACATAACCAAAGAAAAAGACAACTCCTGGAAACTGAGGACATATGGTAGCTCTACCATCGCACAATCAAAGGCAACTACCCTGTAATACAAACAGCAATGCCAGTACTTCCACAGGGATAAATTTATAGAATCATAGAAAGTTAAGGGGTTGGAACGGACCTTAAAGATTATCTAGTTCAAATCTTCCCTGCCTTGGATAGGGACACCACCCACTAAATCAGGCTGCTCAAGGCCTTATCCAACTTAGCCTTGAACAGTGTCAGGGGTGGGGCATCCACAGCCTCTCTGAGCAACCTGTTCCAGTGTCTCACCACCCTCACAGTAAAGAATTTCTTCCTAATACCTATAACCTAAATTTCCCCTCTTAGAATCTAAACCCATTACTCCTTGTCCTATCACTTGTCCTTTCTCCGGATGGAGAATTCCTCTCTGGCTTCCCTCTAGGCCCCCTTCAGATATGGGGCACTTGCTATGAGGTCTCCACACAACCTCACAGAAACCTCTTCTCCAGCCTAAACAGCCCGATTTTCTTAGCCTGTCCTCATAGGGCAGGTGCTTCAATCCTCTTATTAACTTCATAAGGTAGCTTTTTCTTTGGCCTTATTACCTACTTAGTAATCACTTATTGTATACAAGAGGACATCATGTCACAATGAATCAAAGTTGTCCATTAAAATCTCACCTACATGCTCTTCCCTCTTTCCACACCAAAGTGTGTCTCAAAGTCCACATGCACACAGTGTCAAATACACATTTCTGGCAGGAATATCTTGAGTGCAGCTTTACCCGTTAGTAGTTTTGACCATACCCTGAAGAAGTTTTTAAGAATCAGAGCAAAGCATGACTTGAAAAATGTATCACAGTGGAATGGATTTAAACATGCTCTTAAACTGCTAGCTGTAAAAATGTATTGAATGTTAAAAGTGTGCATTCTGTTAAACTCTGCCCTTCCTATTACAGATCTTACTAGTAAATAAATAACAACATTTACCTCAATGCAGCAGCTGGTGTCTGTGCCAGAACAGAGAAAAGAGCAGTGTCAGTTAGAATTCAGCTGCTATGCCAAAATGATTTTTATGCAGCTTTAAAGTCATGTTAGAGAAAGACAAAAATATTTACTGTTTATAATGGTATCACTGAACAACAAATTGGACCCTACTGAATTAGACACTGCAAACACAGAATGTGGAAGAAGTGCCTATTCCAAACTGTGTACAAGCCACTTGGATGGGTCTGTGCCTATTACAGGTGCTCCATCCTTTAAACACATAATAAAGTTAATGATGTATATTAATAAAGCTCAGCTCTCAAATCGCAAAAATAAAATCAAAACCACAATACTGTTGGATAGCCTGGGAAAACCAAAGAAAACCCTGAATACAAACCTCAAAGCTTTGCTGTGCAGAACTGAAGGGCAAGGCAGGGTGCAAGGGTGGCTCTAGGGCAAAGCACACGGGCAGGAGGCGGGGAGCCAAAGGCACACAAAGGGGGATGGATGCCAAGCCCGGGGACCCCTCTCCCCAGGGCGCAGGTAGGAGATGCGGGACAGACAGGAGTCACCGGAGCGCTCTGGCCGGCCAAGCCGAGAAAACGGAGGCAGCAAACGGAAAGTACCGACTGAACCCCCAGGGGTCGGGGTTTAAATGCCAGTTTTGAACTCCACAGGGAGTTAACACGGTACC
Organism: Pseudopodoces humilis; assembly: GCF_049639895.1. Classification (NCBI taxonomy): domain Eukaryota; kingdom Metazoa; phylum Chordata; class Aves; order Passeriformes; family Paridae; genus Pseudopodoces; species Pseudopodoces humilis. Next base: position 101,146,093 of record NC_142200.1, read on the forward strand.
TAACGCTGTATTGAGCCCAAAGCTCAGCCTAAGCGGGGCAGACACACCGCGGCGGCTTCGCAGCGGGGCTCGGCGGGGCTGCGGGAGGCAGGACCGGGGCGGGAGGAGCGGCCGCCCCGCTCCCCTCCCCTCCCCTCGCTGCCGGCGCGGCTGGGGCGGGCGGTACCGTACCGGCGGGCAGGAGGCATTCCAGCGGCGTGAACGCGCGCTCCATGGCCCCGCGGGACGGGCAGGCACACGCTAAAGGCACGGAGAGCCGGGCGGGACCAGCGGCGGGGGGGCAGGCGGGGAACAGCCGTGCCCCTTCCTGGGCTCCCCGAGGAACGCCTGCAGCCACACGGCCGCGCCGGCGGCTGCGCCCGCCCTTGCAGGCGATAGGCGGCCGCGCCGGGAGACGTGGCGGCGGCGCTGGCTGGGTACCTTCGGCCGCTCGTCCTCCTACATCCCCCGGCCGGGACCGGGACCGGGACCGGGATCGGGACCGGGATCGGGATGTGCGTGGGACGGGGGTGGCAGGGCGAGCCGAGGGAATCGATGGCCGCCGCAATCCGTTGCTCGGCGGTGGATTCAGCGGCGGGGGGGAAAGGCGGGGCTCGTTGATTGGCAGCGGCGAAGGCCTATGGGGCCTGCGCTGAGGGGCGGGGTAACGGGCGGCCCCGCCCCCGGCAGCGCCTGTGCGCGCGCCGAGGCGGGAGAGCGGAAGGGAAAGGGACGAGGCCGTGGGCAGGAGCGCAGGGGAGGGGACCGGGAGCGAGCGAAGGGGTTCCCGGCCTCTCCGGGCACCTGAGCAGCGCCGCTCTCGGTACAGCGATGCTCGGGGAGCCCGGGAAGGGCCGCCTCGCGGCGGGCACCTGCGGCGCTGTACCGAGCGCCTCGCTCAGAGTGAAAGTCCTCAAATCGCTTAGAGCCCATGGAAACCGGAGAGAAATGAAAGCTGTGCCACGATTGCTCATGCCCTCGGATGCCGCCTGTGTGCCCGCGCCTTTGGGATGCAGGGAAAGCCGTGCGGAGGGCTGGCAGCATCCCGGGTCGGCTGTCCCCGCCGGTGCTGCCTGTGCCCTTCTAGCTCGCCCAGAATGATGCGGCAGTCATAGGTGCAGCTTAAGTTTCAGTTAATATAATTTCAATAACATCATAAAACTTGTTAAATATATCGTTTACCCTCGTTCATAACTCTTAACTGGGGCGTTAATCGTCTTCAGGCATACAATGGGTAACACTGCGGAATTTAAGTTTGCTCTGGGAGCACAGGGGAGCAAGTTTTTCCCCCTCAAATGTGTCAGTATTGTTGTTTCCGCCTCCTGGACCTGCCTTCGTCCCTGCAGGTGCCCGTCTCCATCCGCTCCATCAGGGGCAGGCCGGGCACCGCTGGAGTTCCCAGCGTCGTTCCTCGCTGCACGGAGCTGTCCCGGCTCTCCCGGGAGCTCGGAGGGAGCGCAGCGGCGCGGGGCTCCGCAGCAGAGGGCAGCAGAGGAGCGCCGGTCCGTCCCTCCATGTCTTCCTCATCCCCTTCTTCCCTCCGTCCAGTCCGTCCGTCCGTCCGTCCGTCCTCCCGCCCCGGCAGCGCGGCTCGGAGCGGCCGGCAGGCTCCGCGGAGCCCCGCACGGAGCTGCGGTGCCGCTGTTCGGGCGTGCCCTGCACCGCGGGGTGGGACGAGACGGCAGGACAAGGTCTTCTGCTAGAGGCGTTTGGAGAAAGCGTGAGCGAGGTCCATGGGCTAGGTGCTCGCAGGGGTATTTTTCAACCTCATAATTATATGATTGTCTGTCAATGAGGGTTTCCGGTCAGATCGGAGGGAAATGGGACCAGCGTGTCTGTCCACTCCTCAGTCCACCTTTTTAGTCTGAGATTCATGCTCAGATCAACATGATTTAAGTGACTTCCGTGGTGGGCTAGTCTGGGACACATTTTTAGGATAAAGAAGAGTGGCTCCACACTGAAAGAGGGCAGGTTTGGATTGGATATTATGAAGATACCCTTTACAGTCAGCGTGGTGAGGCACTGGAACAGGTTGGCCAGAGAAGTTGTAGATGCCCCAACCCTGGGAGTGTTCAAGGCCAGGCTGGATGGGGTTCTGAGCAGCCTGGTCTAGTAGTTTCCCTGTCCATGAAAGGGGAATTGAAATGATCCAGATGACCTTGAACATCCATTTCAACCCAAACAATTCTGGGATTTTGTGGTTACTGCATTGATTGTAGGTGCAAACTTTGGTTTTAATGCTGCAAACACCAAACCTTTGCTTTGGACCTTTCAGATAAGATGCCCTGCCACCTATAAGAGACTACATTGTATAATCAATTTTGATCCACAAAGACTGATAGAATTTTATAAGTACTGGAAGCATTCATGCCTTAGTGATGAGAAAAAATGTGAGATTATTGGGAAACAAGGAAAATATATTAAGGACATCAAAAGATTACTGTTTACTCCATAGAAATAGAAAATGGTTTGTTGCACTTTTGTGCCATTTAAAATTTTATTTCCTCTCCATGGAGAACTTGAATTTCAAAGGCTCTTAGGATGTTGGTTACCATCTCAGTGTCCTTCTTCAAGCAGGTTAAAAACAACCAGCATTAGGAAGAAGCAGCTTGCTGTCTTTTCCAAGAATGGAGACCATGTGGGGACTACCATGCAGCTGGCCAATGCTCTCCTCCTCTTAATTATATTGTCTTCCACTCTTGTTTCTCCACTCTGCTTCCTTTCAATTTTGACAGGCACTTTCCAATTGCCTGGTAATATTATTAAACCTTCTCCAGGATAGCTTATTTTTCTTCTTCAGTATCTTTCAGTGTCTCTGTCATTATTTTTTTAAAATTTGCTCTTGAGGGGGTACCATCTGCTACAAATAGTTGCTGATAAGCAGGCTCTTATGCATGAGAAGAGTCGTACTTGCTCGGAGGGACGGTCCAATTCAGTCAAGACCCTGTTCCTGGTAGTGCTCATTTACAAGTCTTTCTGCTCCTGTTCTCCTGTTCCCCCATTAACTTCATTTTTTTTATTTTTTTAACTGTGCATGCAAAAATTTCTCTCCATTCCCTTCGTGTCTCAGAAGACACTTTTTCCACCTCTGTCACATCTCGGCTTCCAGGAAATCCTTTACCAGCCACGGCTGCAAAAAAGTAATTGTACCTCTCTCTCTGCTAATCATAGTAATACATGATTCATCACAATAGCATTACAAAGAGAAATCAGTCTTGAGAGATCAGGCTGGTACTGGTATGCTTTAAATCCTTCCAAGATGAGCTAGGGTCTGCAAGCTAAGGCAAACTGCCAGCCCACTACACAATTAGGCAAAGGGCAAACAAGGCAGACACTCCTTTCCCTGGACTCAGTTGTTCTTTCACTGCTCTTTCCTTCAGATACAAATCTCTCATCCACTGTATAAAGTTTATTTTTAGAATCAGCTCCACAGGAATAACTTTAGTAGATGCTATAATGCACTGATTTTGAAGGCAGAACCTGACAGGTATTTAATACTGTTTATCAGAGCCTAACAAAGGTAGTACAGTAGAGGAAGTGTAGAGAGCAAAATTAATAACTCCAGGCAGACTGGCACGTTGTCTTAAGGATAGTCCCTTAAGAGCACTGAGAAGTCAGGAAGCTGATTTGCATTTTCAAAAAATAAGCACTTTCAACTCTTTTTTGCACTTTACATCTGTGCTAGAACATCCATTGAATTTTCCTATGAAAGGCTACCATTTAATAAACTTAGTGATTTTTTTTCTTGTCACACATGAGAAATTTCTCAGTAAAGATTACACCTGTTTTTCCATGTAGCATATAGATTCAGCAATACTTTTTTTCTCTAGCTGGATCTCAAACCAAACCTTTTGCCCTGTTCTTTTCCTCTGGTTGTGCATGTCTACATTACTTTGCAAGATTTGCAGAACAGTGTGCAGAGAGGCTATTCAAAAAAGACATCCCTGGAGCACTGATATTGTGCTTTGATTACTACCGTCTCCTCTGATTAGCTAAAGGGAGGGCAAGTGACCTCAACCCCAAGTGAGAAAATAAACAGGCAAGCAGATGCAGTTCCTGAGTGACAGATGGGGCTGTCTGACAGAGGAAGTTTCACAATGACAGGCAGGAAAGGTTGAGGTAGTGTTCAAACCTTTTATACCTCCTCTGGTAACTAAGCAGCCAGTCATGCCTCTCACCTGAGATATTATCCATGAAGTTTGTACAGGCTTGGCGACTGGACTGCCCAGGGAGAAACTGCAATTTATATATATTACCATATACATTTATGTATATAAAAGCTTATTCTTAGCAGACTCCAGAAAGCTTTCTCTTCTTTAGGATTACTATGCTGAGAAGCAGTCAGTTGGGCAGCTTCTGTGGAACACAGTTATGACATTAGTGGCACTGCTCTTCAGCACTGCTAAAACTGATCAGGTGGGAAGGGTTGAAGGGTGATTAGGAGGACAGAAGCTTATATTTACTCATAACATCTCCTGGGACTTAGCAAGGAAAGAAAAGGGAAGTCATTGCTAGGGGATTTACACAACAGGGCTAAAGCCTGCAGTGTTTGCTGTTCTTCCTTAGGATGATCGGTCTCTATCCTGGTACGGACACACTGCTGAGGTAGCATTAGTTGTTTTCAGAATTTCTTTTCCTTCTTTCAGATAGACTAATCTAATTGAGACTGAAAGATTTAGAGGTATTTGGGGACTTTGTCCAGCAAAATGATAGGACATGTCTCTAGCATTCACAGCATAATGCCTCTCTCACACATGAAAGTCAAATAGGTCTGGTAATGCCAGACATCATCATTTAATGCTTTATTTTTAGCCCCATCCCTTCTTCCATTTTTCACCAAAATGAGAATCATATCTCTGTGCTTGACTGAAAGTACTTTAGGTTCTGTTCAAGGGCTATGGCAGATTTCACTAATTGGCATTCTGAAGCCTTTTGATTGGAAAGTATGTAGAATCAAAACTACCCAGGTACCTCCTGAAGTCCCTCTTGGTGATGTCTAAAACAAGCTGCTTGTAAAGCAGGGGGCATATGTTCCTCCAGCTACTCTAATTTTATTGCTGAGACAGAACAGTCTGTACAAGGCTGGCAATCAGGATTCATGAAACATGTAAATGTTAAGAATATATTCTCCTTCTCCCCACAGCTTAGCTTTATACTAAGGGGAATCCAGAGTTAAAACTATCAAGATGGGATGGTTCATTCTGGTACCTATTCTAGCATTTATGCAGAATAATAAGGTTGAGAATGTTTAGCTAACTCAGCTCTCTGGTTGTCCGTACATCCCTAAGAGCTTGATAATTCAAAAAACACAGGCATCAGTAGATAAATGGGATGCTTTATTATAGACATTATATCCTTGCAGTTATCCTGTGCCAACAATTTAAGTCCTCACAACCTTCTCAAACACCAATTTGGAAGGTACAGTCATTGAGAGGGGGGGAAAAAAAAAAAAAAAAAGGACTGCAAACACAGAATTAATAGAGCCAACTTCTCATTCATTTCAAGTCCTGAAGAGATTATGGAACTGTACAAAAATATCATGTTAAGTGCAATTTGTTTCTGAAATGGTATAGGGCAGGCTGGAGATAAAACATAAGAATTATTTTAGGCCACAGAGTAAAGCAGAAGAAAATAGTGAAATAATCCTGTGGCTCACTGGGCAGGACACTGCATTTTGAAGATTTAGGATTTAATCCACTCTGTACTAACTGGCATGTGTAGACAGAGCCAACCCCTATGGATCCATAGCCTCTAGTGTATATAATGGCTTAGGAATTAACTTAGCTTCAAAGAGATCTAGCTCATAGCATTCTATGCCTTTGTTGCTTCATCTGTAGAATGGCAACAATAAGGTATACCTGTACTTTTAAATCAACCTAAGATCAACAGCCAAATACAAATGAATTTGTATTACTAATGAATAAACAGATGGCATTGTTTAAGAATCAATTCTATACAAATTGAGAAGATTTATTATGATCATCAACAATATTCTGTCATGAAGATGGATGAAAGATAAACTTTGGAAAGAGTATTGTGTCTTGAAGTGATAACTTTTAGAAATGACATTTGCATCAAATCAGCTGCTATCATGACAGTATGGATGGCAGTAAGCAGAGTAGGTGAAGGTTAATACCTGTGATTATATTGACTTCATGAGGTCAGGAGACTGGATTCTTGAGATGATAGGCAAGCTGTACTTTTACTAACCTGGCAAGGAATTCCTGGGAGGCCTTGGCTAAGGTGACCTGGCAGTACAAGAAGAGTTAAGTAGGAAAAAAATCCAATGATTTGCTGCACTCTATTCTGCCTGGAAAAAATTGTCTTATTTTGACTGACGTGTACAGGAGCTCTTACTGTCCTCTCAGCATGCGACAACCAATGTGGAGAACCCAGTCCACAGTTTCAGGACCCTGTCTCTTGCACAGCCTAATTTCTCTTGTAGGTGCATTCCACAGCACTAAAAAATGCTTCTTGATGTCTTTATCTTGAGTCTTGTTAACTCTTCTATTTCTGAAAACAACTCTCTCAGTAGGTGACCCAAGGAGGCAGCATTTGGGAAATGAATATTGTGTGTTTGGACTGGGTGTGGGGTGTGATGAATACTGCCCTGGGGCGCTGGCCATGTCCAGTGCATTCAGAGTGATAGAAAGCAAGTTGCAGTAGCTCCACACAGTGGTCTAACAGGTTCTCATCCCTGTCCCATGGGAATGAAGCAGTCTTGTAAAAGTGTGAAGGGCAGCATTTGCCATTAGGCATTTGAGCATGCAGCGATGTCAAAATCAAGGTGACCCTAAGGCTGTGGAGATCAAAAGGTGAATAGTGGCTCAGAATAAAAACGGGGCAAGATCCTGCTCACTAATCATTGCTGTCGCTTCTGCCTTGTCTGGGCTGAGTTTGGCCAAGGACTGTATGGGACTCTCCATGGTGGTGATTTGCCAGGGTGATGGGAAGTGAGGCCATTGATAATTGGCATTTACAGCTGTATTGACCTCTCCAAGTTACTGTTCTAAGTCATCAAAGTAGGAAAAGAAATGTTGAGTCCTGGAAGGACCTAAATCTGTCAGGGCTAGTGTTATTGTGAGGGGGAACCACTTAGAGGGATCTCTAGAATGGAAATGATGGGAGGCACCCAGCTGCTTCAGTGTCTTTGTTACCTTCCATAAAAGTGGCAGCACTGTCTGACAAGCTGTTTAAAAGGCAGTAATAGAGAAAAGATAATGGCTGCAATTCTGTCCCACAGTCTGAACAAAGCTGCCTTAGCCTGCCCTTTCCTCACAGGCTAAATCTTTTACAACTTGCTTGCTAATTCTCTCATTGGGTCCCAGATGGACAGAAAAGGACATCCTGCTGGGACAGAGGGCAGCCCTCAGATATACCTACTGGAGTTCTTTTGTGAGGAAAACAAGCTCTTCTCTCATTTGCACAACCTTTCTCAACTAGTGCATGCCTTTCTGGAGATGCCTGCTATTAACTCTTCTTTAATTGAGAGGAAAAAAAAATCCTGAGACACCCTATGGAAGAATGAGAGACCCATAGCAGAAAGGCATTACACAAGGCTCAGTTTGTCATTTATTCACATGTTTTAGATGCTGCTACTCGTGGACATGCATGCAAGTATGCACATAGATAAATACGATGCATCTTCTTGTAGTTTTGTTGCTTAAGTTAGCTGTAGGCTGACATATGATAGAGTTCAGGTTTAAATCTTCCAAGTAAAACACTTTGAAAGCAAACCTATTAAGGTTAATAGAATGAACTTAAAATGCCCGTGGTTAAGAAGGAGGGGGGAGTGAGGCACTCAGTAAATTGTTCACCAAATAGCCTGTCAGCTCTTAGTCTGCAGCTGAAGGCCTGCCTATGGATCATTCTATTATCTTTAATAAGCTTAATTTTAAAGTGGTATGCACATCAAATATAAAATAGCTATGTCAGTTTTGTTGTCTGTGATCCTGGATCTATCTTAAATATATTAATAAAGAATATATACAGTCTAAGAAGGTGCAAAAGCATTATATATACAATGCTCACCTAAAAATGCTTAAAATTTAAAAAAAATTAAAAAAAAATAAAAATAAAGTATTTCTGTTCTTTAAGTTACTCCATGCATAAAAAACAGTATAGTATGTACAAATGTACAAAGTAATTTCTGGAAAATGTGTTTAAAGTAGAACAAACGTACCAAGTCAGTTGTTGGGGAGTTTTATACCACTCCATGATAGCCATTTACTTAAGGCTTAAGCTCAGATTTTCCAAGCCCCTAATACAAATTAGAACCCTAGGAGATTTTTGCTGTACTTGATTACATTCTTCCCTTGGGCACTTTGTCACCTTAGAAAATTCATCCAAGTATTTTAAGACATTTTAGGACAAACTACCACTTGCAGCTGGGCTGCATCATGCATTTGATGAAACATGCAGCACATTTTTACTCCTGTCCAACCCCTGCTTTTCCTAGCCTCCCCTTTAAGAAATTGTGCTCAGTATGCCACAATATCAATCACATTTGCTTGACACCATTTCACAGAATCATAGAATAGTTTGTGTCGGAAGGGACTCCAAAGATCATCTCGTTCCAAGCTCCCTGCCATTTCAGATGCATTAACTCCAGTGTCCATTGCTGAAGCAGCTCCTGCCCAAACAGTTCCAAGCCGTGTCCTGGCCACTACTGCAGGAATATTCTGAGTCTTATCAGGCACATTGCTAAGAGGTTTCTCACCATGAAATCCAAACATCAATGAGGAAGATGTTTCAAACTGAGATTCAATATGTATCAGCCCAGTCATGGGGATATAATCACTAAAGATCACTAAAGCAACATTATTATTCACGTTCCAAGGCTCAGCCTATGAACCGTAAAGGACAGACAGAAGGTTGACAGCACAGCTGGGAAAAGGAAGACATGGGTAAAGTTACTAGCACATAGCTCAAGGGTGTTTTCTCCCTCCATGAAGTCAGAAGGGAAGACCAAGCCTAACAGCAAACTATGGCAGCTTGCAACTGCATAAGTACCTAAGGATAATGTAATTCCAGTGAACTTACTTGTAGGTTGATGTCAGCAGATGCTCATTTGTGAACTAAAGTTTATCACATCCTCCTTGTGAAAATGTGACGTGTCCTTTTGCCTGGTTTATGCTGTATTATTAATTTTACCTGTGAAATCTGTTATCTAGACTGGGATAAATTCACAAACATAACCAAGGTCTTAAATATGCATAGTTTGGAACACCAAATTGTACTGACTTAATTATCATCGTGCTATGCTACCTGATAGTTTTTATTTAAACTAGCACAAGTCTTCATTTAAGAAAATCTTTCAGCTCAATGCTTCCAAGTATTTAAGCTTTTAAAGGCTGAAAATTAATACTTTACCTGAACATAACTATGGATTAGGATCTCTATACTTTCTGGATTTTCTTTATTTTTCTTTCCTCTCACTTTAATATTTGTTTCCTCATGCCTTTCTTTTTCTCCTAGCTGCTCCCTGAGTTTTCCTTCCCTTCTGTTGAGTTCTAACCTTGTCTTCCCTTGGGCCCTCCTACCTGAAATAATGGAGCAGAGTAACTTTAGCAAAGCTGATTAATATTATTTCCTGCCTTGGCAAGAAGTGGAGAAGGGAATACTCTTGCAAATATCACCTACTTAAGATGCTAAGCCAAAGAAATCTGTGTTACACTTGAGGCTATACACTGCAAATGGTGTATCCCAAGAAAAGCTAAAGTTCTTTGTGGGGAGGAGGAAATTGCTGACTCTCAACAAAATTCTTTCCTAAAGATATTTAATCTGGGATATGACTCCTGGCTCAGCTCAATATCATTTTAATGCAGGCTACAATTATAAAAGGTGCAGTTCTTTGATTTCTGTCCCCTTGCACCCCATTTCTCTCATGTAGTTATACTCAGTTTTTTGTTTTTGGGCAAATCTATGAAGTGAGGAATGACCTTATACTTCTTTAAGGAGTAAGTTGGGGGGCTGTTAAATTATTCACAAATTGTTGCAGGCTGTGAATTATGTTTTTGTTTTTGCCAGATGCATCATTAGAGAAACTTATTTCAAAATGTAGTAGATTTGCATGCCTTAAGTATAGGCATTGGTTACACAAGAATATTTTATAAAGAAAGAGAGAAGCCTGGTAGGCCAGATTTAATTAGAGGTGAATTTTACTCCAACAGTCATGCTCTAAGATTTAAGACTGAAACAAAACAAAAAAGCCCTCAGTTCAGTAGAAACTAGAAAGAAAAGATCTAGCATTCTCACTATGGAATATATTTTACTACAATACTGTAATGTAAAATATTTACTTTGACCATGGCATGGCAGATGTGAGGAAGAAGTTAATATAGCAAGTACTGTAAATAACACATACACTACCAAAAGGCGGAAAAAAGGCCATAATAAGTCATACATTCTCCAGTGCCTATGGTAATTTAAAAGCATCCTATATACTGGAATACAAGCTTGCCATCAGAGCGTAATATGTTGCCTCAACAGCAAATCAAATGAAGGGAATCATGCAGAAACATTTTAAGAAGTCTCTGTTGTTATTCAGAAACCCTATTCATAGAACACAAGACCAAGAAACAACCTCACTGCTATTTTTTGATAGGTTAAAATGATGCTTTAGTGTTCTGCAAAGGAAAAGATGATTTTCAAAGTTTCAGAAAGTAAGTAAAGAAGATCTGTGCACATGAAATCATGGGGAAAGGTAAGAAAAAGAGAATTTGGTAATCCTTAGGAATTTCTGAATTTACAGCTGAGTTTTCATCAATATTGAGAGAGAAACAGATTTCACCCAGTTGATGAAGAAAAGAACATGATGAAGAAAAGAAAATTGAGGCTCACATGTTGAGGATACCAGAGAATCCTCCTAGACCAGCTCACTTTCTGAGCTTTGTAGTATGGAAAAATAGATTTATTAAGTATTTATAATTATTACAATTTTAGTATTTCAGCTAAGTAAGGGAGAATGATATTTGGGGTTGAAGGGCAGAGATCTAGTAAACGAAAGCTTTGACAAGGTATGTCAAAGAAAGGGACAGACCAATTTATCCTTGAGTAATGACATGGTTAATGTCTTGCTTCTGCTAATCAGAGAGTGAAGCACTAAGCTTTGTTTTGCTTCAACTTGTTAGAATCAGAACAAGGGGCAAATCCAACTATGTTAGTCAGCAAAATATCATGCATCAAATTTACTTTTCTTGGGTTATTTTTTTTTAGTATCAAAATCTTCTTATGAGCAAAGTTTTACACATTACCTAGTGAGCTAAGAATTAATTTTTACTCCAGTTACTGTTTTAGCAGTCCAATAATCCACAATGATGTCATAATACAGAAAAACTTAACAGATGGCACAGTTACATTTTATGTATAAAATGGACTAATACTAATCCTGTTTGTTTACTGTTTAGGTCTACCTCTGAGTCCTAAGCTTGACTGTTTCTGTCTCCCTCATCTCACAGTGATGGTGAGGAGTCACATCATACAATACATACATACAATAAGTAACATTCTGAAGTCCTTGCTGGGAAGACCTTAAAAGTGGGATTTTGTTCCTGTTCAGCCTTGGACCTTCTTGGGACTATTTTTGTTCATTTTCTCATCCCAATCTTATTCTTCATCAGCTCCCAGCCAAGGTTTTAAAGTTGCACAACAGGGTCACTTAAGCAAAGGGCTGATGGTTGTGTACACAGGGACAAGGGGGTCTGTCAGTCCTTCGCTGTCCATGGGTTCACAGCTGAAGCCCATCAACTTAGGTGGCTGCTGGCAAGCATTAAACCAGCTACAACAAGCCTAGGCCAATGCAAACCCAGTTAATTCCTGAGACCTATGGGTCAGGCCGACATAAAGCTGTAGCCTTTTATTAGTGATTGCAAAAGCCATATTCCGTGTCCTAAAAGCACCCAAATAATTCTTACTGGGCTACAATTTATGCCATATATAATTGACTAATGTATAAATCAGCCAGTATGAAGATAAGACAGCCTTTAAAGACTGGCTGTTTGGAGCTGTTACCCAAGGTGATATCATAATGGCTGTCATTCACATTATCTCTGCAGTGCAGCGGGTGGGATGCTCAGGAAATCTGTCTCTTGTTACAACTGACTTTGATTTAAAAACAAAGAAAGTAGCTCATAATGTGCTTTTTTCCCCCTTTCCTTTCTGTTGCACACACAGCTTCTCTTCAGTAACTTCATCTAAAACTCCTGTAGAGGGATGGACATAACAAATATAACGAACTAACTTGAAAAATGAACAATAGTAATAAGAAGTAAAGTGTAAGTTTAATAAAGTAGGAAATCTGGATTCATTACTTCCAGGGTTCACAAGACTGTTTAATGTGTAGCACCTCAGGCTGGATAAAAGTTGCCCAGAGCCTTTCCTAGAATGGTTACAAAAATTAAGATCCTCAGTATGATTGAGAAGAATCCCCTTCCTCTGATGATGGATCTCAGAGGGCTGCAGTGTATAAAATCCAGTAAGTAAAGAACTCTGTCATAATAGGGCATCAGTAACTCTTGTACTGGATTACTGTGTAATAAATGTGATGCTTGTTTCACTAAACTCTTTTGGTAGTTAAAAAGAAGTCAAACCTCCAAATTAGTCCACCTCAACCAACAAAAATGGATACAATAGCTGCCAATCCAACGGAACTGCAGCCCTTCACAAAGACCTCAAATTTCATCGTGCTCATTTCCTACCTTCAAGCTGACAGCATGTTATTACTTTTCCTTTTGGATGCCTGATTGAGAAGAAAATTCAGGACGTATGCAAAGCAGTGGCATTAACAGTACCATCTAACAGGAACTCTACCGGCACTGCAGGACCATGAAACATTTCTTTGCCTATCTAATGGGAGTTTCAAGACCACTTCCAAGTATTAATGCCTTCAGATAAAGTGAACGGGCAGCTTAGAAGGATAGACAACTAACCACAAAACAAAATGAAATTGATTGAAGCAGTTCATATCCTTGTTCAATCTTTCATGCTTTAACCTCTGCCTTTGAAATGAGATGACCAGGACATGATCAGTGAACAGATCTCCCACATAGTCCAGGAACAGAGATGTTTGAATCATATAGAGAAAAGGCATGAAAATACTGTCTAATCCTCCTGAGCAGAAAAAAACCCCAAAAAAAAAGTAAAAAAGTGAAGTCAAGAGACAGAAGACTGTGTTTTAAAAATGCATGCACCAGGAAGTCTGATCTGGCTATTTGTCTTCTGAAATTACAGTATTAGAACATCTTTTTTCCTCTCCACTCTCCATCCCATCCATTCACTTCAGTTCTTTTCAGAATCAGAAGCTATACTACTATCAAAATCTACAAAACACCATGTGTTGCTCTTTCCCTCTTCTTGGCTTATAGCCAACACTGATTATTTTGGACAAAGCCCTTCATACCACCATTGCTCCTGAGAGAATAAATGACAATCACTGTTCATTTGTCTCCTACTATTAAGCTTAGTAAATTGGACCATTGCAGCATTCAAATGAAAACTAATTTTTCCAGTTCCCACTTAATCATCTCCACAGCAACTTCTCATCAGCACGTTGTATCCACATGGTTATGAAAAGTGGGCTTAAATTTATGAATTTTATTAGTGTTTACTTAAAAATGCTAATGCCACTGCCAAAGACCATCAGAAAGGAATTAATTCTCTTCCCAATATCTTTTAAAATCTGTTTCTATAGTAAACAGGTGATAAATCATAGCGACTATTTAAAACAAGCTCAGTTTAGTCAACCCTAAATTTCCAGCAGCAACAGAGTAGAATTTGACCCCTTAAGCCTGTGCTCAGAGTTTGATTCAGAAGAGGATCTGAGTAATGCAATAACACTGAAGCTGCCTACGAGGGTACTCAGCTGGAGGCTCAGCTTCTTGTCTGTATTCCAATGAATTGATCAGTTGTTAAGTGACTTAGACAAGATTCTCATAGCTTAGGAACAAAAAAAAAAAAAGCAAGAGAAGGAAACATCTGTTGAAGTTTCTACATAGAATAACTTTTGGTATAACAATCTATACGGTATAAGTAAAGAACTTGTCAGTTCTTTGTTTTGTCTCTGTAAATCTTTTGTGCCTGGTCTTCATGCTTAATATTATATCACCTCTTTTGTTAGCAACCACCAAGCCTCCCTTCTGCTCACCAAGGAGGAGGACAATCAAATAAGCAGTTTCAAAAAGCTTTCTATATGTATTTCCATGAGCCAATTCCTTTTTTTTCCTTAGAAAAAGGAAACTTGGAACTTCCTTACCCAGTATTTTCAAAACCTAGGGAAATTCTGAAGCAATAAAAGGCAGGACAATGGGCATGTCTGGAAAAGTGAATCCTTTTGAGAGAAATTCAGACAAGTGCTTGAAAGGGAAGGAAGTCAATAAAATGCTGTGTAAATCTGAAAAGGAAAAAAGCCAGAAAGTAGTAGTAGAAAGTGGGAGATTTAAAATAACAGGAAGGCCCTCAGAACAGCATTATGAGTCAGAGTTCTTGGTTACCATGAGAATAGTGGTAGTGAGAAAATATAAGGCAATTTGGTATTTGTTTAAAACTGTCAAATCTCCTCATCCATATCAATCTAAAGTCCCAAGTCCCCAGTCAACTACTTCTCTTCAAAATGCATCTTCCTTGTCTTGAACAGTGAACACTGAAACTTGTGCTAAGCACCAACTGATCTTGAATGAAAAATCTTTCAAACCAGTGAATGCTCTAGATGCAAAAGACTCTAATACCTGGTAAAAACCAATAAATTACCTATATACTATTGTATTTACCACTAAAAGAAAGACACATCTGGAACAACATACGGAGTTAATTTGCTATTTGATATTAGTTTAAAAAAATTTTAAAAAATATCCAAAGTAATAAATCAACAAATTAAATCTAAAACAGGTAAAAGTTAGTTTAAATGCATGCAGAATAGAGTTATTAGATCTGAAAGTCTCTGCTTATGAGGAATAATAATCTTGCATTTTACGAAAGGGACAGTAGAACTGCCTAAGAGCAGTCAGAATTACTCACGTGTATGTTATCAAAGAGCTGGTGCCTCAACATGTATTGTCACTATGATTTTCTGTAGTTCTTATCCCTTATTTAGAATGAGGCACTCCCTTGTAGTCCTGAAACACTCTCAGCATCTCAGTCGTAAGTGCACATCTAAGCAGAGTGTCAATTCTGTTGCAGAGCATAAATGGAGATAGGTGCAAATGGTGAATTATGGTTTGCTAAATAAGCAATGCCTAAATGCTCTCTAAGATGAAGACCTCCCCATGCTTCAGAAAATAATCTACTTTAACCACTTCTATTGCTACAGGAAACTAAAAAGTAAATTAATACAATGCTACCACTTCAAAAGATGGAAATGCTCTGATGGATTGAGTTGGATATTAACAGTTACAACACCAGAGCTCTTTTAGTCATATATCTCACTTAAAGCCATATTTCTCACCTAAAGCCACAAAACAATTCTGGGTGAAGATTCCTACCCCTGATTGCAAACAATTAAGACCAAATTGTAAAAAAATTAAGATCAACCACAACAAAACAACAGATCTCCCCTTCCTACCCAAAAACTTTCAAACACAAAAAAAGGCAAAACCCAACTAAAACCAAACCAAAGGACATCCCAAGAATTTAAGAAAGCTTAATTAACACTTTGGGATATCAAATTTGAAGGTGTTACCTTCTGTAAGGATTTGTTATGTTCTGATTAGTCTATGGAGAAATAAGGTCTTTAATTATTGTTAGTGGTGATGTTCCATGCTGCATATATGTGAACATTATTTCCTCAAACTCTACCCTTCAAACCTACTTGAGATTTTAAATCTGTGCAGCTTGAATAACAGATCTTTGTTATAAGGTGCTATCAAAAGATTTATGCTTTAATACACTTCCAGGCGTTTTTCTTCTAAACTGTTCTCAATAACATTTTTGCAGTATATTTCCTGAGAGAATTTATTTTATTCCAAGGTGGGAGCACACAATGTGCCAGCTAACATCACAAGTAGAAAATTTTGCTTCAGCCAGCAATCTGAAATGAGGCAGTCTAAAGGTACATGGGGTTTGCACAGGGAAGAGTATGAAGTTGCCTTATGAGAGCTCTTTACTACTTTTTCATACAAATAAAGGTGGCTATGTAGAAAAACATACGCTAGAAAAGCCAGTTTTCCTCCATGTCATGCATCAGTAAAGAAATTTTTGGAAACCAAACAAACCATAGACTCAGAGCATATTATGAGAGACACCTTTATAATGAGTGAGTAGCAGCTATACTCATTAGTGCTGTCTTCCTACCTTTGAAATTTGTTCTTTGTTCCTCACAGCAGAGACAAGAGAGTTCATGAAATCTTTACCAGTCTACAAAAGCTTGCCCATTAAAGCCAACATGGAAATATTACAAAGAGAGGAACAGTTATCATAATGACAGATGGACTGTACATAATAGATGGCAATTACTTCTTCAAGGGTAATTAGAAAAGTTGTTGGAAAATAATCAGGCCCTTATTGGCCAACCAGGAAGATAGAAGACAGCTGTACAAATACCAATATTCATTATGAAGTGCAGCCAAAAATGAGAACTGGGGATGAACTGGGCATCCTGGAAAAAGATGTCTAAATGCATCATTACTTCCTGATGAAAGCACTCAAAGGTGATCACAAGAGTATTTGGAAAAGGATAGTCAAAGAGAAACTGGCTATTTCAGTGTCTGGCTATTGATGTGAATATGCCAAGGGGTCTTACTGGGTTTTTTCCTGGGCTCTTTCAGTGTTTGTCCAAGTACCAAGAATGATGAAATGGAGAGTAAGTTTGTTACATTGTCTGATGAGCTCTAGGTGCATGTAAACGCAAGACACTAAGACATTGGGACCAGAATTACAAAAAAAAACAAACCTGAGGCAATCACATGACAAGAAATATATGATACAGTTTTCTAGGAACAATCCAATTTCCCCATAAAGCAGCACCTTATGTGCTTAACCATGGGGAAAAATGGGTATTAAGGTAGATTAAAGACGTGAATCAACAGTGGTCTCCTATTACAAATAAGAAGACATGCAAATGAATGTGCTGCCTGTCAGCATAGGGACATATTTTCAGATCACTCAGAAACTGAGATAGGTGCTCTTGAGTGAAGGTTTTTGGGCAGTTTTGAGCATGTTTGTTAATAAAGATGGAAAACAGCTGGGCATAACAGAAGCCTAGGAAATATATCTGGAGAAGAGGGGGTTGTAAAGACAAGAGAAAAGAATGAACACCATAGAGTTAACACCATAACTGTTCAAATATGTAGCAGGCAGTAGAATAGCGGAGAAGCATGTCCTGTTTCTCCTTCTCCACAATGAATAGGACATGAATGAAGTTAAACTACAGCAAGTAAGATTTACAGTAGCTGTTAGGAGAACAAAGAGTGATGGTTAAACAGCATAACATGCTTCCAGGCAAGACTGGGGGTCCTACATCAGCAGGAGTTTTTAAGAACAGGTTATCTCACTGAGAAGGGTTTATGTATAACACAGCCTTGGGAGGTGACAGCTTGTATTTTCCTTGATTCTGTCCTTCTTATGTGCATACACATACCATGCATCCTATGCATATTCATGTTTGAAAAACTAATTAACTTCATCAAATTTGATCAAACTAATTTGACCACAATTCTCTGCTCTTTCAAATCTTCCTGTACCCTGCTCACTTTCCGTATCTCTTGGAACATGTTATGTTTTCAGCTTCATCTTCTTCATTTGCTACTCCCTTTTTCCTTCCTTAAAAACTGTCATTTTTCTCCTCTGAAAATGCCAGCTACCAGGAAATTGCACAAAAAATTAGAGGCTGATAATTTTTGACCTAGAAGACTGAGGAGTAGGAACATAGGATGGATGCATTTGTCCCATTTGTTCTATTCTTCAAGTCGCATTTTTTAATGTTCAGTAATGTTTTTAAAAGTAGTTTCCAACTGTGTATTCCTCTTTCCTGTTCTTTAACAGTCAGAACAACTTCACTGCCCATCACTTCATGACAAGTCTGATCAGAGGCTGCTGAACCCCCACCTGGCAGCTCTCCTGCCAAACTAAACCCTTTTGGTTGCTCCACTTCTCTGTGCCTCTGCTGTAGCTTTGATCATCTTAGGCTCCTGCTACAGTCACGAGAAACATAGAGGCATTTCCAAGGGACAAGTAAGCCTAGCCGTGGCTCAGATCTGCCCTCTGGAAATACCTCTCTCCCCTGACTACAGAGGGATTAAATTGTGAACTTGCCTCTGGGAAGTACCATACCCTGAAGAAAAATACACCGAATTGCCCTCAGAAACCCTTTTTCTTTCAAGACAAAGTTTTCCCTTGAGGGCAGGGACAGCCTCATGATGCCAGTTAGTTGGCACAAGCTAGGTGCAACAGGGAGAAAGGAGACATTTAGATTTCTAGGAAACACCTAGCCATATTTACAGAGCTCCTACAAATAACATATATACTGAAAAGAATATAGCCCCCTAACGAAGGCCTTCTAATCAGAAATTTGTCCTCACAGGTGAAAAGGCCCTGATATGGGAACTTGAGAGCTGTTGACAGAGAACATTGCCTGGAAAATTGCAGAAACTAAATGGAGCTACAAGGCTTTGAAGCCTGGAGCCCTGGAAAAAGCCCACAGCGATGCAAAATATTTGTTATTTTCTCAGTAGAGAGCAAACACTTAATGAAATGGGAGTATTTGATAGCCCAATAGACAGATAAATAAGGCAGGAAATTATAGATTACACAGGTTTCTGGTGACATGATTAAACATGAGAGCACACCTCATCTGGATAAGGATATTACTAGAATCCCTTTGTTTATGTCTTTGTAATTTACAGTGTCTGCATTATAAAACAGGATTCTCAACAACACATACTACCAAGATTTTTTTTTTTTTTTTAGCAGAGCTGTATCAAACAAAAAATTGCAACTGTCATTTTTTTCTCTCTACAAGAAGATGATCCTTTAGTTATGTAGATTCTTTTTCCTTTATGATTGAATTGAAAAGTTTAGCTTTTTGGATGGAAAACATATATGTAAAGCTAGAATTTCTCATTGTTGCCATGTTTCTGAATGACACTTTTCATACCCAAACAATAAATAATTCTTGGGGCTCTTCTTTTCTCTCTATTTGAAGGAAAACTGAAAGCACATTCAGCATATTTTAATTTCTCATGAAGCACCACATGTTCAATCTACACTGGTATGAAAATTTTCTGACAATTTTTGACGTGCTATTGCGCTAGCATTTTTGGTGACTGCAAAATAAGCATGGTAATGGGTTTTTATGACTATCATCTTTACTACTCTTAAGAGTAATTGTGGAAATAGGCTAATTTCAAATGACAGCAACCCAAATTATCTGATTGTGTCAAAACTGCAATGTCTATGCAAACATATGACTATAAACAGTAAAGTTGAGGCAGGAATTATTCAGTTGAACAGGAGCTTTGAAGTTTTATTTAAAAATTCTCTTTGAAATCACCTATAAAAATGAAATCTAATTTTTGAGTCATAAAGTTTTCATGTCATCAATGAAAATTAGGTTGGCACAAAAAGACTTACAAATTAAACTATCAATAATTTTGACAGCTAGAAAAATGTAAGCTGATCTTTCTTCAAAAGAAATCTAAACCACTCTAATCTCCTCATCTTGTTTTAACTATTGTTTCTGATCTGGTCATCAATTTTCTTCTGAAGATGTTTTCCTTGATGAGTAATTTTTTTCATGACAAATAACATAAATAAATAAATTTTAGAGCCAAGCCCAAGTTCCAACATCTGGCAATGATTACATTTTATGTCCAGAAAAGAAAGCTCTCATGCCATCAAGCATGACAGATGCTTGTCTTTTCAAATATAACTGGCCAGCAGAGGAGAATCTGCCCTGCTTTCCCACACAGTTATGTGCTTGCTAGGGATAATTGGCTCCATGAACTGACAGCCTAGCAGAAGAGTTAATTTTTTTATTTTGTGTGTTTTTTCTTGTCATTTACAGCAGTTTTTTTCTACATCTAATTGCCCACAGAAATGGGCTTTCATCAGAAAACACCCCAGCATCCCAAATTTTTGAAACTAAAAACAAAAACAAAAAAAAAATCCAGAAGAAAAAAATGCTTTGCAACCCAGGTTATTATCCCTAAAAGTTATTAAGAACTACTATACACCTAAAACTCAGATTTTCAAAGTGATAGTTGATGCCTACTGGTCATCACATCAGATTGTCTCACTTTATATCCAGCAGAGAACTCCTACTACCCAAAAACTGCTGCGAGTTCTTAGGAAGTTTTGTGTTGGCATTTTGATATACTGTGCTTTGAAAACTGAGTCTATGAAAGACAGAGAGAGAGAGAGAGAGAGAGAGAGAGAGAGAGAGAGAGAGAGAGAGAGGGAGGGAGGGAGGGAGGAGAGAGAAATAATTGAGTATTTTATTCACATGACACAAATATATAAACACACTTATGTACCAAGATCCAAAAAAAGAAAGGTGGGCTGCTGATTTCATTTGAACAGAGCTAGTTTTGTGCTCTCTGATGGCTCGAGCTAAAAATACAATGTTTACTCAAGAGCTAAAAATACAAGGTTTACACACTTTTTTCAACACTCAGGTTCATGGGTAATTTTTTTCTTGTTTTATGATCTGTGTTCATTCATGTATTTTGCAGCAGTTTTAATGCCAGTAATTACCTGGATCTTTGCATTTTGTAGCTGTCTTGTTCTTCCTGGGAACTGAAAAGAACATGGATATGATTAGAAATACTCATCTCTTACATGTCAGTAGATCCTCTTCAGCTGCAGCATTCTCCAAATGGGCAAACACAGAATTCATGAATTGTGTATTGATATAAATTATTGAAGTCACAAATGATTACAGTTGTACCATCCTATGCTACAATATTAATAAATGGCATAGCAAGTGCATGAAAATGTGCATTTCTCCAGCAAGTTCTCTGCTAAGGCAAGGCCAATAAACTGTTCTTCCCTTTTCTATCTGTGTTTTTGTTGATACTCTTTCCAAATTCTAATTAAGATGCATCATACCTGAACAGAATAGCTCTAAAGTAAAATGCATGGTTTGAAAACACCCACTTCAGGTCGCTCCTGTTTGAAGTGCTACCCAGGTTGTGCTTTGTTGTCTTTCAGATACTCTTGATGGTCACCAATCCCTGCCTGCTCTTTGCATTAACAAACACATGGACATGAACCTCACCACCCTTTGGAGAATCTTGGGAGACAGGCAAATGCCCGAATGGAATTTGCTGATGGTTGTTCCTCCAGGGCTGGATCTCCTAGCTATAGCGATAGTAGGCCAGCAGGAGAACAGTACTGTTGGAATTGTGCCACAGGTAAGGTTGGCAAGTCCTTAATTGCCCACACTTGAAAACCCAGCCAAGTTCTTGTGGAGATTGTGGAGTTAGTTGTGCTTTTATGTTATAGAGTCAGGACTATATATATAATAATTTATTATTAATATATATTATAAACATATAATTATTTATTATTAAAGATAATTTATTTTGGCTATGCCCAAAGTAAATGGGAAGCTTAAAGCACATATGTGCCATGAGATGCTCACGCTGTATGTACAGGATGAGCGGGAGAGCATACTACAAACATTTTAGCTTCACAGTGTTTCTTTCATAATTCATGCTGCCTGGGGACACTGGAAATGTCAAGATGCAATTGTTCAGTTGGCCAGTGGCTAGTGGAGTCCATGTGGCTACATGAGTTGTTCTCTGAAGTCCTACTGACCTCAGAAGAACTATAAAAATAGCTGAAAGTGAAGAAGAATAAATGAGATGTGTAAAAAAAGTTAAAGGCAAAAGGGATGAAAATGTACTATAAAAATAATAAAGACAAAACTAGAAAATTCACTCTCTACTGCTGTGTGTAGCTTGCATATGTGTGTGTCCATTCAAGGTAACCGATGCACGAAAGTTAGTCCAAAGAACAACCCCCTTTGCCCCCCACAAACTCACACTGTGAACCAAGAGCAATGGGTTTAAGATGCTCAGCATCAACTCTTCTATCCCACACATCTAATTGCTTTATACTGCATACACCTGTTGAAAATATAACTTTTGTTAACTTGAAAAAATAACTTTCGTTGAACTGACATTTTCTTGAAAACACCATTTTGTGGTGGCGTGCTCAATGCAAATAGAGTTTCCTTCCAGATAACAATTTAGATATAAAATACTTTTCCAGAATGTGATATGTGTTTTTATGTGGCTGGTCAAGATCAACCTTGTACTGTGGTTATAGCTCCTGTGACCATATCCTCTTTATAAATCCATTACCAGTTAGTTAATGGAGATTCAACTTTTGGATTCGATGTCTTTTAAATGCATCTTGTCTAAGAATTTAAGCCCTTCAGATCTGGAATGTGAAATTCTGCATCTGCATTCCCTTGTGTGTATCTGAGCACTGACAGATCTCCAGAAGAAGCATCACATGGTCCAGTTACTCAGGACCTTTAAAGTCAGAGCAGAACTGCTGAGGAAAAGAGAAAGTAATCACACCACTTATCTTCAAACCCAGATTTAGATGCCCTCCATAGGCAATGAAGAAAAGTAGATATTCTCTAAAGACCAATTTTGTTCAACTAAATTAGGCTCCTTTTCTGAATTACCCTCCAGAGAAATATTTGCTTTCCACTGACAACGGAGGAAGTCCAGGGAAAGCAGCTGGCAATGTAAAATCAGCACAGTGATGTTGTGTGAGTGTCAGGGTTAAAGCCAGAACTATACACAGGACCACTGAAAAGTGACACATACATAGATGCCATCCTCTCCCTTTATTGCCCTGTGTCTATCATAATGTGGCTTTCTTTCCCTAAGCATCTCAAACCATCATACCTCTCCTCATTTCATTTGAGAATTCCCCTCTTTTTCTCTCCTCCCCCCCCATCCTTTGTGTGATTGATGCGGGAGATTCACAGAAAGTCACTGTCTGACCACTTATCTCACCTTGCTCAAATTTGTTCAGCATGAAACTCTCAAGCACTAGCTCTTTCACTAAAAATAAGAATGCAGCACAATGGTTACACTTCCAGCTGGAAAAAAAAGACTTCAAGCGTGTTTTTTACTCTCTGAAAAAAGCACACCTTGAACTAAATTTATCAGCAAATCTGTAGTGAATTTTCTCAGTTGTCTCCATTGAAAAATCAGAGGGACAAAACAAAAGCCTCTAAATACTTTTCTACTAAAATGAACCTCTGATAATTTATTTAATGTGTGGCTTTTTTTGCTTTGCTGGAAAGCCTGAAAATTTGGCTTCACAGCCAGCCTGAAATAATTTGCACTGATGTGGTTCACAGGTGTAGCAAGTCACCAGTAAAAGACATGAATCAATTTTCCATTCAAAACTGAGGCAGATATATAATAGGGCTTACAAAAAAATCTGATTTGTAAACAGTAAAATTTAGACAAAATATCATAAACACCCACCTGGATGAATAACAATCATAGAGAACTCTCATGTCTTGATGTGTTAGAACCACAGTCTGTTAGATTCTAGTCTCAATGCAAAAAGACAACTTTGCAGAGAAGTCAAAACTCAGGTTTAATAACAGTCTCTCATGAAAAATGAAGTTAAGAATAATTTTGAAATTATTTCACTGCTTCTTTGCTATTAGTAGAAAGGGATGTCAAATATTACACAACAGAAGTGATAAAAATCCCAGGAGTTTAAGGGCAAATTATTTCAGTGTGCTCTGTAGTGAGGACATTCAGCCCCCCTAGAAAACTGGCAAGGCTGGTTCAGCTTTTTTGTTTTAATCTGTAAAAATAAATAAACAGCATAAATTGACCTATGGAGAAGTTCATTTAATTGTATTTACAGCACTTGAGCATCCCCACATGAAACCTACTGTAGGCCTTAAAATGCTGTTGACACTTTCGTCCTGCAGTCCAGGTGTGCCCACATCTACTTGTGGTTCTGCAGGGACAAACTGCATGGTGAAATCAGAACAAAGACCACAATGCTGAGCACAGAAATCTTACAGAAATTGGCATCCAAGAAATGCTACTTTCTTGAGTTCCTCTGGATATAGGTTATTACACAGCTCATTAAAATCTGTTTCTAATAGAAAGTTACAAGTGTAAATTCTGAACAGTAACATTTAGGTAAAATATGCATATCGTTCTATTTTCCTTGTGAAGTTTTTCGAAGTTGCTTCAGTACCAGATCTAGAAAATTTCTGGTGATGTTCAATAAACTCCTTTAATTTTATCCTTCCTTACACAAAGTAAAATTTAGAACGAAATTCATTCTACATTTCTGCAGGGTTATAGCAGAGATAAATTTGGCCAATATGTATTCATTGCTCTGCTAAACACATTACAGTAGTTTTCTTGTGATATTGCAGGGAAGAGCCAAAAATAACTTGTTTTTCCAGTGTCCTCATCTACTTTTACAACAAATATAGTTGGTGAATGTAAATTAATGGTTATTACAGCATCTGCTCTGCATTTCACTTATTTTTATAGTGAAAGGCTGACTAGACTTTTTATTTTGATATTGCAATAGAAACACACCTGCTGGAGCCTGCTATATTGCTACTCTAGGGAAAGATGGTTAATTGCATTTTCTGTCTATTAAAAGTAGAGATATTTAGATTTAGTATTGTTTTCCATAAGGTTTTTTAAACATCTTGTCAAAGCTTTCCAAAGAAGTAACTCAGTCCTTCTTACTGCCCACCAAGAAAAGCTCTGCCATAACAAACTTATTGGAGAATAAGTACCATCTAATTAAAATATTTTCTATGTAGAATAATAAACATTCCAACAATTACAGTTAAAACAATAGCATTAGTTATAACTTTCCTACATGTACTAAAATGACACTTCAGAGGAGGACTAGAGCAGTGACCAAGGCAGTGTGAACTGTAAGACTTAAATCTAGCTCACCAACTAGAAGGCAATTTTACAGAGGTAAAACTGCAGGCTGTAACTACTAGTAAAATCAGAGGAAGGGTCCATTTTTCTTCATTTCAGCAAAGAATAAAAAAAAATTAGAGGCCAAAAAGTTAAACTTACTGTTCTTTTATGAGCAGATTTTTTTTTTCACGTACTCACTATAAGAGCAGGCAC
Source organism: Pseudopodoces humilis (assembly GCF_049639895.1). Classification (NCBI taxonomy): domain Eukaryota; kingdom Metazoa; phylum Chordata; class Aves; order Passeriformes; family Paridae; genus Pseudopodoces; species Pseudopodoces humilis. Next base: position 101,171,160 of record NC_142200.1, read on the forward strand.
TAAGAATGTTGTTGACTTGCTGGTGTGTGAGTGGCTAGTGGGTTGGCAAGGGAGAACACTATTAGTTAGAACTGACAGGTGATCTAAAGGAAAAGGATCAGGTATTTTTCCCTCCTACAATGGAAGAGAGTGGGGGAAAAAACCCAAAAAAACAAACCAAATAAACAGAAGAAAGAAAGGCAAAAGGGAAGATAATAGAGTTGAAGTTTTAGTCTTTGTTTACTTTAGCAGTAGGCAATTTCTGTGGATGACACCGAAGGATCTGGTTAATGTGCCTTTTAGCAACCACCCTAAAGAATAAGAAACAGGTGTTGATGACATGAGAGTCCTGGAGGGACTATGGAAAATGAAAAGCAGCAGTGATCAGGCGCCCACACTAGGAACAGCTGCTTGATGAGGACCATAAAAAAAAAATACAAAACCAAAACCAAACCAAACCACAAAAAAAAACCCCAAAACAAACAAAAAATAACCCAACCAAGAAAATCCCCAACCCGGAGTAGGGGGAAGACTGAGAAAAAAAAGAGCAAAATAAAGTCAAAATATGGAAATAAGGAGAAAAAACCAGACAGCTTTTATTACAATTATCAGTGGAGCCATTACAAAACTCACAGTACTAACTGTAACAGCTTTGCACCATTTTCCCAGGTTCCTGGGACTCCCTCTTCTTGCACAGACTGCAGCAGTGGGTCCCTGTTCCAGCACGCCTCCTACCACCCGGTGTGAATTAGGAGCCTCATTTTACTGCCTCCACCTAGACAAGAGGAAAGGTGTTTATGTTCCTTGTGTAGGAGACTGTTTTGAAATCCAAATTGAACTGCATAAAATTGACTTCTGTACAGTTTGAGGCAAGTGTTTCCTTCTACTCAAGTAATTGCATCATGTAATCTATCTCAAAATAACAGACCCACCAAGCATCTTGGGAACTTTGGACTAAATCGTGGGGAATAAAAATAACCAAACACAAGCACATTACAATCTTCTTCAGCATGCAATTTGCATTCCAGCATATCTTTTAATGTCTGTGTCCTGTAGTGTTTACCTGTATAATGTGTTGTTTGCATTTATTCTTCTTATTGTTAATGCTAGCATGAGACATAATTCATTTTGTCAAAGTGTATGGAATTACATGGCTATAAAGAGAAAGCAAATAGAGATGAAGAATTGAGTAAGAAAGTTTTTGGGTTTTTTTCACAGTGAAACTAATATAAAACTAGCTTAGGTCCATTCATATTCATATTAAGGCACAATTCCCTCTTTAAATAAACCCACCCCAGAAGCAAGCCTATATCTTAAACTGTAAGTATTTCAGGTTGGCACTGTGGTATTTGTACAGTACCAGAATAATATAACTGCTGTTTTGAAGCACTTCCGTGGTAGGGATGAATCCTTTGAGTAAAAATAGTGAAATAGAAAGAAGAATAAACTGCATATGGATGAGAGGGAAAGAAGAAAAAGTAATGAGCATACAAGTCAGGCAACTAACAAGAAGGTTGAGGGCTCTTCAGGGATAGGAATGGTAAATGGCATCTTACTGTTTGTCTATAATATCTTAGTGTAATACAAAGGCACGTGCAAGATCTCTTAAGAGGCCTGAGGGTGTTACAGTAATGCGAATAAGAACAGCTTCTAGTTCAAGGCTCTAACCATTAATGATGATTTTTTTTGGTAAATAAGCCTCTAACAGTAGGTGTTATATTAAAATAGCTGTCCTACAAAATTGCAATTAAAAAAAAAAAGTAAGCTTTATCAGCAGAGGTGAAGACATTTTCAGATACTTATAGTAGAATTGGATTATAAAACACAGAGTAAAGAAATATGAAAGGAAAAAATCCAGATTGATTCTTCCTGAAAGGCAACCTACTGTGTTATAAAATATCTGAGTCATGACCAAAATAAGACACAATGAATGTTTGGTGACAAGGCATTTTGCATAATAAAACAGTAATCACCAGGAACTATTTTGCAAAGGCTTCTTCTTCACCAGTCCTGGGTAGCCAACTTGTTTTATCAATGCTGAATGCTTTGGGCTCTTTTACAGGGCCACCAGCATGTTCCTGAGATCACTGTCCAAAGCAAAACCAGCAATTTCAGAGAAACAATCTCCAAGGACAATGACCATTTGCTTATTGAGGTGATGAGGATGAATTAAAACATCCTCTCAAATGCTGTAGTTCAAAGAAAGTTGATCTACTGAGAAGTAACCGTGACAATTGCAGTTGGAAAAGAATATGTGACGCTATGAAAGAGGCTAAGATACAGGAGTTGTAAATGAATGCAGTGTTCTGGCTCTCCTGGGGACTTCCAGCTACTGCTTTGTTTTGTTTCTATTCAGACATCTGTTAAATGGCTATAATTTTTCTTACATACTTCACAGTAATGTTTAATTACTTGCTTAAAAAGTGACCACGGATTGTAAGGTGCATTGTGCTAGAAAAGCACGTTCTGTAACTGAAAACTTAGTCTATGGCTCTCCTGAGTTATCTTCTATCCAGGACTTGCATTTCATTTACAAAAAGCTGTATTTTTATGAGCAGTACCTGGAAGATGGAAAACATTTTGGTGTTTTAAGAAAATTAATATTTCTGCTCTGTTAAGCTACATGGGAGTTGTAGCTTATCAGGAATATTCCATCCATGAAGAGTTGCACTGAATCACCAAGAGGTGACACCTCATAGGAGATCCATTGGACTGGACTGGAAGTTTGTTTCAAAGGAAAGGCAGACCTTGGGGAGCATCCACTTAAATTTCCAGAAAAAATGTTTGGGGTGGTGGAACCTTGTTCATTCAAGGTAAAAAAGCAAGATCTTATGCAGCACAGACCACACATATTAACGAACCAGTTTTTGCTGTGCGTGTGCTACATGTCAAATATATATATGTATATATGGGCAATTGTGACAAAAAACTAAAACAATTCAGACAGTTACTTACATTAGATATAACAATGATTAATACATCATGGAAGGAATAACTATGTCAGCATATTTCTGCTGCTGAACTTCAGACTGGCAGCCTTGTACCTTAGAGTGGTGTCTTTGAAATAACTACCTCTGCAAGCTCCAGCAGGAGTCATCCTTCTAGAGACAAAATCCTTATTTTAGGAAGTAAGAAATTATCAGTTACAAAAGAGAAGTCTAATTGGTTCAACTGGGAAAGCAGTTAACAACTTTTCTCTGGTACACCAGGAACACAGTAATAATTGAAATTTTGCTAAAGTCAAGTTCTACTTTGTTTTTAGAAGTAGCTGAGCTGTGGTAGCCCTTTCTCCATCTACCTTGACTGAGTGTGATGTAACATATGGCAAACAAACAGGAATGGATTTACCCTGCTTTTAGTTTCATTCAGGTTCTCTTTTCCCACTGCCCCTCCTGGGACATGCAGCTGAGAAGCTTAATTTTCCTAAATCCCACTTTCTGACAATATCAACACTTCAGTCTTAAATTTTATGTGCCCCAAAAGTGATGTGATGTTCAGACTTCTCAAGCACTCAGGAATCCTACTGATTTTAAACAAACCGAGCAAAGAAAAGCAACAAATAAAAATCAGTCTACTTGTTTAGTGCTTGGTTAATTCTTTAAATATGTATCTGCGGACCACCAGATTGGGCTGTTTGGCCTAAATAGCTTAAGACACGCTAAGATGAGCAGTTAAACTACCAAGGAGGCAGCTAAACTACAGCAAACACCAGAAAAAAAACCCTAACCATATGCTCAGGGTGCTTTGCTGGGGAAAGAGAGAGGCTCTGTTGTGCAGGCTGAGGCTGTGATCAAACGTAGTACACCTGAAGTGTTTCTCCATACCACAGTTTAATCAGGGGATTCCAATACAGCCTGAGCCCATTAACTCCGGAAAAGCATGAAGTGTGAAGATACTGCTGCAAAAAGAGGTGATTGCTGTTTTGAAATGCATAAACAGTAGCATTACCCAGTGAGGAATCAAGGGAGCAATAGAAGTGCTATTTTACATCAACTCTGCAAGGCCAGGTCTGCATTTGTACACACCACTCTGCTGTTGCCATTACCTTTGTTTCTGTTATGCCAAGATTTATTTTGTAAGTCAAGTTGGTGCTGGTGGAAAAGGACTGGCTTTGACCCAAAATATGAAATAAATCAGAAGGAAACCAATGAGAGCAACTAAAGAGATAAAAGACTGAAGAAATATGTTCAGTGCAGACTGCTAGGAGAACCAAGTGTGCATTGTGTAGAGACAGCAATTTGATAGCATGAATGTACCTGGAAAAGATTAATTGTGAGTGCAGTTTATTCTCAGCGATGAACATGGATATGAGGAAAGAAAAACTTCAACTAGTTTGTCAGTATCAGAGAGAGTAAATCCCTGTTTTCTATAGATTCATGGATAACCGTTTATGTGGACACACTGTTAGTACAAAATCACATAATTATCTCATTTCTCCTCCTCAGTCTCCTCTCACCACAAAGTTTGAAGGGACTTTGTATTTATAATAGTCTACCCATCCAAAAAAGTGCATCTGAAATTAGAAAATATTTTAAAAACTCTAGGTGTAAAGTGAAAAATTACAAGGAATCAGCTTACTAAACACAATATCAACAGTAAAAGTATATTAATAAATAGCAGATTTTTTTCAGTGATAAACCAGTCCTTTATTAACTAGCTAAATTATGTCAAGGGAGGAAATGAATAATGGATTCTGGCATCTTTTATGTCATCCTTGTATTATTACAGGAGGAATACCTAAGAACAGAAGTCAAATTGTCAACTCTGTTTACTTCTAACTCTAGATCTCTGATGCTTGGCAAGACACTTTTTGAGGATGGTAAATTTTGAAGGACCGCAACCTTGAAATTGCAAGGCCTGAGCTGTTCACAGCATCTAACTTTGAAAGGGGAAGTGCAAAACATAAAGGCATACTGACTGAATTTTGAAAATATATTGGTGGCATAAAGCACGGGGTCTTAATGTCACCATGTATCAAAAGCCACCAAGCAAGACTTAAGAAAGTCAAAGGACAACAGTTCTTTTTCTTTTTGAGAAAACAGTTTTGTAACACCAGCCACTTTATAGAAGTACATTGAAGAAATACATCTGTTGTCAGTGACATTTTCCATGGGAAATAGTCATAAATAGATATTTCAACTTCAATAGGAAAGCCCTTTTTTGGGATGTTTTATCTTATTATATGAGGTCCAGAATAACAGGTCCACCCATTTTTAAAATCAATGAAGTTATCAATGCTGTGGTTTAAGCAATACCTAAAAATGCAGTAACTTTATAATGAAACTGAAATGCATACCAGTCTCCATGTAGATAAACAATTGCATTCAGGAAGTTACTCCTGATATCTGTATATTTGTTGCTTGGCCATACATACAGACAACACCAAGCTGATTTGCTGGAGGGCAGGAAGGCTCGACAGAAGGATCTGGACAGGCTTGATCAATGGGCTGAAGGCAATGGTATGAGGTTCAACAAGGTGAATTTCCAGATCCTGCACTTGGATCACAACAACCCCAGGCAGCAGGACAAGCTGGGGGAAGAGTGTTTGTTGGGAAGCTGCCCAGCAGGAAAGAACCTGGGGCTGCTGGTTAACAGCGACTCAACATGAGCCAGTGTGTGCCCAGGTGGCCAAGAAAGCTAAGGGCATTCTGGCCTGATACAGCAATAGTGTGGCCAGCAGGAGCAGGGAAGTGATCATTCCACTGTACTTGGCACTGGTGAGGCCACAACTTTAGTTTCTCAAGTTCTGGGCCTCTCACTATAGGAAAGACATTGAGGTGCTGGAGTGCATCCAGAGAAGGGCAACAGAGCTTGTGAGGGGTTTGGAACATAAGTCCTCAGACAAGAGGCTGAAGATGAGAGCTGGGAACTCCCAGTAGCCGGGGCTGTTTAGCCTGGACAGAAGGAGGCTCAGTGGAGATCTTATCTCTCTTTACAACTGCCTGAATGGATGTTGTAGGAAGCTGGGGCTTGGTCTCTTCTCACTGGCAACCAGTGATAGAACAAGGGAAAATGCCCTTAAGTTGCACCAAGGGAGGTTCAGATTGGATATTTTGAAAAATTTCTTCATTGAAAGAGTGGTTAAACTTTAGAAGTGGTAGAGTCACCATACCTGGAAGTCTTCAAAAACAAGTAGATGTGTCACCTGGTGATACGGTTTAGTGGTATTTGGTCAGAGGTTTGGATTCAGTGATCTTAAAAGTATTTTCAAACCTTAATTATTCTATGAGTTTCTTCTATGTATTGAGTTATGATGAGTTATGGCTCATATCAGTTTCCTAAAGGTGTTTTCCCTGTCTCAGTCCATGTTAGCCAGACTGCAAGTCAGCCTGGGGAATCTTCTCATTTTCTCATTCTTTGTGCTCTGTGCATGTTTCTTTAGTGTAGAAGAGTTAATGGGTTTCCACTTTGTGCCAGGCTCCATGTGTAAGCAGAGAATAAAAAAGAAGTCACATAAACATTAAGCTGAATGTGGTGTAGACCACTATCCAAATGTACTCTGTGTTAAAACGGCTGTAGGAGTGTTTCAGGAGGGGTGTTATTTTCCAATTATTTTTCATCCCTTGTGAGTTTATTTTTAGTATCTCCTTTACTTGTAAAAAGAAATGGAAGAAGGCACTCACCTGGAACTTCACAGGCAGTCATTCATAAGGTAGACCCTGAACAAAAGCAATGCTGATGAACTGCAAACTGGACAGCTCTTTGAATGCAGACAGATGAACATCAGGTGTTGTTATCTGCCAAATGAATGTCAAATTTGACCCACTTTATCAATTTTTTTTTTCTTTTGGTCAGTTTCTGGCACACTGTCTGGTTTTAAGAGCATATGTTCCATCAGATTAACATGGTGGGGGTGCTGGATCTAAGCAAAGTGTTAGAGAGCTGGTGGTCACGTACTGTTCATTGGCACACACACATTTTACAGCACTGTATTTACTATAAATGCAGTCCTTCAAATCATCCTTTGTTATGCTTCCTGGATCCAGTCTCTTAAATTCTACTGCTAGTCTCCCTTGTGCAAAACCAGTCCTTTGCAAATGTGATGACATATTAAAAAAGTTTGGAAGCACAGTCTGGCTCCTCTCCTGCCTAGATTTTGCAGACTCAAAAGACTTAAACCTGACATTCTAAATACTTCTTATATATATCCGTTGTGTGTGTCTGTATATATTACTTTAGTTTACAGGAAAAATATAGCAATGCTTTTTTTTTGTTGGGAGGAAGGATGGTTATTGGACAAAGAGGATGGATTTTTTTTTTATTTTATTTATTTTTTATTTTTCAATAAGCATCTCCTAAAAGACATTTTAGTAACTGATGACTGTTTTCAAACATTGTGAACATTTGCCAGACCCAATATGGCACAATAAAAAAATCACTGTAGTTTCTCTGTTATCAAGCTCAGGGATTTGCAAACCTTTACAAGGCAGAACTACTACCCTAAAACATTTATTGTGGGCTCCTATGCACTTCTTGTATCATGCTTTTCATTAAAAGTGCAACATAGCCAATGCAAATGATAGACTATTATTTAATAACCACTGGGTTTATCGCTTGTGATAAAAGAATTTCACTTGGTTGCATTCACCTCAGGTTTGGGAATAAGAGGAAGGGGAAAAGCAGAGCTTCATAACTAGCATAAATGATCAACAAAACTTTTTTGTTTGAATACAAAATATACAAAGCATTAAACTTAACTGGATGCTAAAGAGCAATTAGGGATTGTTCGACAAACTGAGAGGAATTTTAAAGTGAAAGCCCCTGGGAAAGAAATTGCAAAATCATAAAGAGGCCTTGATTTAGCTAAGTGTAGCTGTGGCCTTGTTTTATCTGGCCAACAAACTGCTTTCTTAATATCAGAGAATGTCTTGGGAAACTACAGGAATATTAGAAGGAAAAGCATACGGCCAGGAGTGAATTAGATAAAACCAAAAACCTGATGGTTTTATTTATGGTTTGATTCCTTTATCCAAAGGAATGATAAACAATTCAAATCTAGGACCCTGCAAGGGCACCTTTATTTTTTCAAATCCTTCTTCAGTTATTGTCTTCTTTTGACAGTAGTAGTACTGCAGTAGCTGTGATATGTTAATGTATAATGAAGTCGAGGCTGGAAGGGAAAGGCTGACAAATAATGGGTAGACAAACTTTCAGACACAAATGTTCTTTCTCCATGTCTGAAACCAAAGCAGAAAACTTCAAAGTCAAATTCAAACTAAAAAAAAACAGCTCCTCTGAATTTTACTCAGATTATATCTTTCAGATTAGGATACTGCCTATAGAGCAGAGAGAGACAGGCGTAAGATTGTCTCTGCAGGACAGAAACAGGAAGATATTTTTTACTGAGCACAGGCAAGGCCTCAGAAATAGGGAAAGTTATAAAATGCCATAAAACTAGTATCACTAATGAATAGATGTTTTTAATGTCTAATAGAGTAAGGAGTTTTTGATTTGTGTGTCTCATTGGGAGGTATTTTGCATAGTGTATTTTTGAGCACTTATTTTAGCGAATGATAAAAAGATGTGCAATAAAAGAGATATATTCTGAATATGATGACAGTTCATTTCTGCAGGAAAAAACCCTTATCTTCACCTCTGTAATATTGTTTCCACCCCTTAAAGAGAAAAGAAAGGACATACTTCAGGTAGCAGAACAATTGTGTTACCAGTGAAAATATGCAGATTAGAGACAGAATACAGACATGTATATTACCAGATTTAAGACTTTAATTTAACTCCAGCTATAGTTGTTGAGGCAGCTACTTGTCCCACATTGCCAAGCAGCTAAAGAACAGAGTGAAGAGAGCCTGGCACTCAGTTTCAGACCCTACATCTAAATTAGCAGCCAGTGATGCCTCTTTTTGTGTCCATTAGAAGTGAATTTCACCTAATCCAAATATTTTCAGGGGAGATTCTAATGGGCTTTATTATAAGTAGTCCAAATAAATAAAGATTAGAGTTTACTAAACCAGCTTTTAAAGAACTTTACAGGAAGACATTAGGCAGACCCAGGTAATTATTTTAAACCCTCCGTTCTCCTGAAATAGCTGTCTGTGGCCATAAATTAAAAGACAAAAAGAGTTAGTTAAATTTATTAAGTGGATAACTCTTCCTTATTATGATAAATGCAAACTATATTTAATTGACAGTCACCTGAGGACAATATACTTAGGACAGATGTCATGGAAGCATAGCAAAAGATAAAACATAAACTCAAGGCATTTCATTTAGTGTCCAAGGAAAGATGATTGAACACCTTCAGAGTTGCCACTGAGAGCTATAGATTTATCTGAGAGATTTGGAACTTTTTGATCAAATGAAGATTCAAAGCCTTCCCAACTCTGCTGTATTTATGGAATTACTACACGAAAGGATTTACTGGTTTGGAGGCGGAGATCAATAACAGTTTGTGAAAAGCTCAAGTTAGAAACATCTTGAACTAAGACAAGAGTTCAATATAGAGTTCATCGCTATAGACTTTAAATTGTCCAGTATAAAAAGAGGGACTGATGTTTGACCTTCATCAGTTCCTCTGTGAGGAGGGAAAAAAAAGGTATATTTACAGGAAAAAAAGGATGAAAAAAGGCCCTAAAATTGAAGTGGGAGATTAGGCACACCAGTTAAAGGTGATTGATGGGCATTTCCAAGCAGGCCTTGGCAAGGCAACACAAGGCCTGATGCTCATTTATAAATAATTTGTTACTGTTTGACTGCATTAGCCTTTCTCCAGAGTCCAGGATTCTTTGTCAGACAGCAAAAAAATGTTGCATGCTTTGGGTACTAGCTAAATCACTAACCTATCTATAGGTGCAAATTTTGAACAAAATTAAGGATTTAGGCAAATGAAAAGGCTGCTAAGGGCTCTTGACCTTTGTCTGTTCTTCTGAGACAAAACTCCCTTATGGGAGTTTTATGCAGTAATTTTTGTGAGGCCAGAATTTCATCCAGTCTTTGGTGGAAGTGATGCAAACTTAACTGGGTATCACCAACTGGTACCTCAGCGTTAAGAGTTTTTTTTAGTGAAGAGCCTCTATGTCCAAAAGCAAACTAAAAATTTCAAAGAAAACCTCTAGAAAGTGACAATTCAACATCAGGTGAATTAGATTGGATGGGCCAGGAGCTTGTTACAGGTGTGAGATTTAAGGACAGTGATTTACATCCAATACCTATCCAGTGGCAAATCATGTTCTTCTGGGAGTGGTTCCCAATCCATTACAGTTCCTCAGCATTTTCCATATCCCATCTCTCTCCACCAAGAAGCAGGTTCATTACTGAGCATAGAGCAATATTCTGGAGTCACAGGTCATAGTGTTTCCTCCATTTTCTTTTATAGGAGGAAAAGAGCAATTCTCATAGATGTGCAATGTGTTACTGATGCAACCACAGTGAGGATAGGGGATCCCACAGACAAATAAAAAAGGCAAAGTTTACAGTTTTGAAGAGGTAAAAGAGCTTGCTTTGGACATGATGTTGGATGTTTCCTTAACACAGACAGTAAAGTGACTGTGGAGGTGAGGTGGACCCACTTGAGATTACATCAGCAGGGACTGTGGCAGCAAGAGCTCAGACTAATGCCTGTTGTCCAGTTCAAGCATGGGCATGGACAAACCACTAAAACTTGGAATTAACAATGAAAGAAGGACAGGAAAAGATGTATCTTAGCTTTACATGATACAGATAGACCTGTGAAACTTTCTCCTCTAATATATGTTTGACTTTTCCCCTCCATGAAATCAAGCCCACATTAATTGTTTCACTGTCTTGTCTGATTTTAAACTATTAGCTTTTGGAGTTAGAGCTGTAACCCCTAAAGAGAATAAACTGAAGGAGAGCCTTAAGAACACCTAAATGATTCAGGAATCTCAGGCTTACTGGACTTGAATGAGATTTAAGAGACTCAAAAAGCAATTTAGCACTGTGGGAAAATGTTGTGTACAGTGCTTAATCCACTGAATTCTAATTCCTACAAAAATTCAAAGTACAGTATGACAAAAAAAAAAAAGCAAATCAAGACCTAGGTAATGAGTTATCTAAGGCAAAATCTGAACATATTGAAATGGGGCTTGACCAAAATTATAATTATTGTGATTTTTCTCATTTGCTCATTTTCTTCACTACAGCACAGAAGCAAATTTCTAACATAGATTAAAACCTTCCTGAATACTTAGTCTCAGAAAGTAAACTTTTCCTTTCTTAGATATGTGTTTTAGAGTTATTTTCATACTTCTTTAGAGTAGTCATAAAGCAGCTGCATGAATAGGAAGTTACCTTCTTCCTTTTACCTACAATAAACTTGCATATAAAATCACCATTAAATCATGGGAGGTGTTGGGAAACTGTCAGAAAATGGAAGATTAAAATCACAGTCATGAGAGGATAAACTTCCCTGAAGTGTGGGTGGTTTGTTGGTGAGATGCCCCTCTACCAAAAAGAAGATTGTTGCTTTCTTCAGGCTGATGTGAGAGCAGGCCTGGAAAGGAGAAAGCAGGGGAAAGAGAGCAATGGAAAGTAGGAACAGAGAGAGAAGATAAAGTAGAAAAAGCCCCAAAAAACCCAATACTAAATTTTGGCAGAAAAGGGTTCTAATAACACCAAAGTATTTTGCTTCCTTTTACTATGACTTTTTTTCCCCCCTTCTTCTTTTTCTTTAAAATAACACAGATGAGATATTTCCAAGCAGTCAAAAGTGCAAAGGTTAATGAAGTATCTCATTAATCTTTCATAGTTGTAGCATGCCCTTGTGACCCTTGGATCCATAGTATAACAGAAGTATTCGGGTTATGATTCAGAAGAGCCAAAAATAAGATCAAAATCCAGTAAATAAAACCCCAGCATGCCTTAGAATTCTAGGTGTAGAGTGCCATACCCTCCCATGGCTGGGAGGGTACCTGGCTTCTGGGAATATGCTATACCACCTGTTAGGCTGCATGGCTCAACACAGAGAAGGCAAGCACTTCATCTCTTCCCTTTCTGCTTTATTTGCCATTATATTTTTGATTCAGTAGTGGTGAAACACTTGGTAGACACTACCACAAGTACAGAGCGGGAGGACAAGGTGCAGGACAGACAGGGTGGGCTGCCATGCAAATTTCTGAAGTGCATCAGAGTGCATCCTTGGGAACAAAATGAGAGTAACTGCGTATTGCTAAAAAGAGACAGAGGGAGCCAGGTAGCTTTTGGACTAGGGAAAGCACTCATGAGCAAGCTGGAGGCAGAAATCATTGAAAAGGCAGCACAGCCTGCCTTCTTCCCTTGTTAAGAAATGCCAACCTGCAGAGGTTCTTTAGGCACAGGGGGATGCTGACCCCTGCACTACCTTGTGACAGCTAATGGGAAGGTTTACAGGGCAGCCAGGTGCTCTGGGGAAAGAGAACTATAGCCAGTGGGGTGTGACTTGTTGGTGGTCACTGTTTTGCTGTCTAAGTGATATTCTGTCTGGTTTTTGCTCTATTTTTTTTTTCCTTTAATCTGTTTTGCTACTGGAACAAAACAGTTCATCCAGACCACTTCAGATGCCTGATAGGTGATACAGATCCTGCTATCCTTCTTGAAAGATTAATCCAATCGACAATCTTATCATTCTACCCACAGGCTTACGTGCATTTTCACTCTGAAGGGTGTAAAATTGGCTTGCTATCTCTGTCAGAAAGAGCAGTACAAGCAAATAATAGCAGGTCACTCCTTCTGTTTATTTGTATCACACAGTTTGGTACAGATTATGACATCCATTGTTAGGTGCCATCCAAACATAGCATGAGAAATAGCACCTCTCCTTGCTGTTTGTCAAAAGTGTGTGATCAGGGAAGAGGATTTAATAGAAAAAGGCTGAAGCATAGAGTATGGATGTTTACAAATACAGTGCAGCTCTGAGGATATGCAAGCCTGGAAGATACTCAGCTTGTCAATTAGGGGGTTAAGTAGCCTAAATAGAGTGCTGTGTGAATAGCAGCCCTCTTCTTGGTGCCTAACTAGCTTGGGAACATTTCCACAGCATTGCAAGTTATCTGGTAAGCATAGCTAAAGCTGGTTTAAAAAGCTTCTGAAGGAATTCTGTAGCATACCTGGGACTTGATCCTGAGGCTCGTGTCTCTCAGCTTTGCACAGACCACTGGTCGTCTCATTTACCTCTTCTCTCCCTGCCTCCCTCCCTCCCTGCCTCCCACAACTCTTATTTAGAAAGCAGTGAAGAATAACAATTTGTGTCTAGCACAGCCTGGACCCTCCCTCAGAGACATCTCTGGTGTGAGAGAGTTCTTGGTCTGTGCCTAGTGAAGACAAAGCAGCCAAGGGTGACTAACAGAATGCAAACTACAACTCTTAATATCATGCAAGCAATTGAAACAACCTAATGTGAATATTAAGAACTGATTCACATATATAAAAAATACCCAACAATATAAAGCAAAGCTTGATTTTAAGTTTAAAGTAAAACTGAATGAATTAATATTTAAAATGTATAGTACTTCAGATAAAAATATGACAGCCCTTAAATGTAACACCAGCTTCAGAAGAGAAAAAAAACCCAAAAAACCCCAAAAAACCTCCTGGCTAGATATGAAATTACTTGCCTGTAATGTTTCATTTATACTGATAGTAAAGCCTTTGGTATGGAGAATGTTTCTTTATTCACAGGTGTAAATGGGATTGCAAGCTTCTAGATCAGATTCCCAGTCACTACACCAACAGAACATCCAACAGCAAATTTCCCACAAATGCAACCACCCAAAAGCAAACAACTCCACCCCAAAATGTATACACCCTGCCAAACCTAAGCCATCCTAATGTAATTAAAAAACATGGCAATCAGATGTCACTGTTGATCATCTTCCAAGTCCACTCTCATGACCTGGCATTACCTTACTTGCTTGATAAGATAGAGAAGAAAGGAGAGGAGAAGAGAGGCAGAGAGGGAGAGGGAGAGGGAGAAAGAAGAGAATTATACTATGTTATATCCAGCATTCTTCATGATGAGATTTGCCCCAGGTCTGAGGGCTCCATCCTGGAGAGCAGCTCTCTGCAGTGCAGGTCCCCGGCCCACCCAGGAGACAGAGGCAGGGACAGGCACACCTACAGACTGAAGGTCCCAAGCTGAGCTGGCACACATCCCCTGGGCCCTTGGCAGGAGGTGGTGGGGCTGGGGGTCCCAGGGGAGGCCAGTCCCAGCCACTGAGGCCTGTGAGCACCCCCAGGACCTTGTCAGGACTACACTTCAGTGCTCATGTGCTCTTCTTCAGACACTGGTGGTTGGACACTTTGGAGACCACCTCCCCTCCTCAGGAAGCTGTAGGGAGCAGTGAGGTCACCCCCCAGCTTCCTCCTCTCCAAACCAGACAAGGCCAGAGCCTATAGCTACTCCTCAGAGGACATTCCTGCCAGCCCCTTCCCCAGCTTTGGTGCTCTTTTCTGGATGCATTCAAGTACCTTCACATCCGTCTTAAACTGAACTGCGCACAGTACTCAAGGCTGCACCAATGCTAAATACAGCAGGATCATTGCCTCTTTTGGCCAGCTGGTGATGCTGTGTTTGATGCACTCCAGGATGGCTTTTGCCCTCCTGGCTGCCAGCACCCCCAGATCCCTTTCTGCAGGGCTGTTCTCCAGCCACTCCTCTCCCAGTTTAGTCTCAAATCTGGTGTTACTCCATTCCAGATGAAGAATCAGCATTTCACGCCACTGGTGATTGCCCAATGCTCCAATATATCCAGACATCCCTGCAAGGCCTCCTGTCCCCTGAGACAGCCACCTCTCAGTTTGGTTTTCTCTGCAGACTTCCTGGCTGTGCATTCAGCTCCTGTATCCAGGTCATTGATACAAATATTGAACAGGGCCTAGAATTGCACCCTGAGGAGAACTGGGGTCACTGGTCACCAGCCAGATGTAGACACATGCACCAAAACCCAATAAGCTCTGCCCTTCAGCCAGTTCTTCACCCTTTGCTCCATGTACCTGCTCATGCCAGTTGGACAGCTTGGCCAGAAGGATGCTGGGAGGGACACTGTCACCTTTCAATCAAATTGGGTTTTACATACAGATATGTGCAGGGATTATTGCCTTCTCCCCTCTCTGTTCAGCTTGCTCAAGTCACAGTCTTGTCTCTGCATTTATTACTTCTCATCTAGTCTGAAACCAGTTGGCTGGGGCACAGCTAATTACCACTGGGGATCAAGCACTAACCTCAAGATCCTCTAAATAATAACAGCCATAGAAAGATTAATAATGGTAATAATAATGTGTTGTTGTGGAGCAAAACATCTTCATCATTTCCTATCAAGTTTGCAACATTTACTTGGAGGCATTCAAGTCTTGGAGACTTGGAGTCTTGGAGGCTTCAGTATAGCATATGTTCCTGCCACATTTCTGCATGCTCAAAGGCTGGTGAATACATAAAAATGGACTTTGCACCAGAGACCAGTTGCAAAATCATTTGAGACTTCAGAAGACTTCCTAATGAAAAACCCATGTAATTCACTGAAGGCAATTTTTAAAATTATATCACATCAGAGCTGCAATAGAGGCACATCATTTGGTGGTAAGATGAGACACACACACAGCAGCATATTTAGCCCTCAGAGGTAATAGGCAGTAACCCATTTTATCAGGAAAAGTAGAAGGTGAGGCCACATTCAGAAAAAAAGGCCTTAATTTATAAGTTAAATAATTCTACACATTCTAAAAAGAGAAAAATAAAACAGTAGAAAAAGACAGGAATAAAATAAAAACTGTGTATTCTGCTGTGAACTCAACTTAGATATTTCAGATTCATTACAAAACATTCAAGTCATACATTTCTAAGAGATAATAGCTTCTGGATTTGTTAAAAAGCTCTTATTACTCCAGGTTTATAAGAAAGTTCTTTCAGTTTAAACACTTTTGAGACTAATGGAGCTAATTTGACTTTGTCCTAAAATCTTCTATCTGGTTTAATTCAATGTATTCATCATTCATATAAAAGTCTCTGAAGAAAAGTCTTTGCCAATAAATGGTTTTCAGAGATTTACAGCTTCAGTATTTAGGAAAACTAGACATTACCAAAAATTACCCAAATCTATCCCCATGCATACTCTTGTGTAGGTGTTTTAAAACTGGCATAGATCTAAAACTGGTTAGAAAATCTAAATATTCTGGATTTGGGTTGCTTTTTATAACAGCTTCATAATTTTTCTGGTTTCAAGGAAATGTACACATGTGCTTTATTTCATATCACATAATTAATTCACTGTAGTTCTGTAATGCATCTGGGCTGAATAAATTGAGCATGAATCAAGAAACATGTCTTCTGTCTCTTTTATCAAGAAGCCTTTCAAGTAAGCTGTCATCCTATCATGTAATAAATGAACAAATTCCTTGACATTTAACATTGTCCTGATCATAGTAGTTGCACAATGGAGGGCTAGATGACACAACAAGGATTTATATGGCTTATCATCTAAATAGCTAGATTAGATGCATCTGAGAACAACTTGCTATCCCATTCCTATTTGTCATTACAACTTCATTTGTTATTGCATGACAACCTCTTCACACGTACAGCTTGGTGCAAGCACAATGTCCTCATATTCCTTTTCCTTTATGCTGCATTTTGTTTATTTTTATGTTTATTTGAACCCTCTTCAATTTCAGGCAATTGTAAAAAAACTGACTGATCTTGCTCATGTTTACTTTCTCACTGCTGATCTTTTCTTTGAGACTCAGGGTTTGTTTGCTTATTTGTAGAGTATTTTTACCCTGTCTGGGATCATACCTTAACTCATGGTCTGACAGATGAACTGTATCTGACATTTTCCACAAGCAGGATTGGTAAAGTACAGCAGAGACCCTGCAAGAACCAGATCAAACAATGACTTGACATGGTGTTGTGGTTTAACCCCAGACAAGGCCCACATCTGCTTGGTCACTCCTGCACCAGTGGGCTTGGGAAGAGAAACAGAAGGGTAAAAGCTAGAAAACTCGTGGGTTGAGATAAAGACAGTTTAATAGGGAAAGCGAAAGCTAAGTACAGAAGCAGAGAAAAGCCAGGAATTAATTCGCTGCTTCCCATCAGCATCAGGTGTTCAGCCGTCTCCAGGAGAGCAAGGTCCCATCACACGTAATGGTTACTTGGAAAGAAAAACATCTTCAGTCCAAACATCCCTTCCTCCCTCTTCCCCCCACTTTATTTACTGAGCATGATGTCATGTCAGTGTGGTCAGTTTGGCTCACCTGCCCTGGCTGTGTCTCCTTGCAATCTCCCATGCACCCCCAGCTTCCTGGACAGTGTGGCAGTACAAAAAGCAGAAAAGGCCTTGGCTCTGTGCAAGCTCAACAATAATAAAAAGATCTCTATATTATCAACCCTATGTTCAGCACAAATCAGAAACACAGTCCCATATCAGCCACTGTGAAGAAAATTAGCTCCACCCCAAGCAAAAACAGCACACATGGACCTGACATATTTTTTTCTCAGTAGTACAAGACCAGAGTGATGTAATTTCATGGAAACATAGTAATGAGAGACAGTGATACTAATAATGCTGTTTCAGAAGTAATAAAGATCATTGAGGTGACTGACACTGCTCCTTTGAGCTTTATGTTAAAACACTCTTAGCTCATTCTGTCCAGCTGCAGTTTCTGCAAGGCAGAAGAGCATCACTTTATCTTAACACTGCTCTTAAAATAGGAACTGGGAACTACATGCTTCTTCAGAATGTAGAAACTGTCAATATAAATTAATTTTATGGTCCTATCTGAGTTTCTGTGGAGAGGTTCAGTGCTTGCAGATGTAATTTTAGCCTGGGAAATAGGATGCCTGGGAAATAGGACACCTGGGAAATAGGATGCTTTTGTGCATGTGGCTTGTGTGGACTTGTCTATCTCTTAATCTTTTCTTCCTCACCCCCTGAGGGACTTTTGCCATTGGTGAGTTTCTAGATGGTCTGATAGCAAAGCATGTCCTCCAGCACCCGGTACCACATCCTCAGCAGCTCTGGGAAAAATCAAAGGCTGGGTGGAGGAGACAGACCCAGATTAGAACTGCATTGATGAGCAGATTGCATCACAAACATGATGCTGCCTCTGTCAGAGCAGTCTCCATCCCTGCTGGATTTCAAGATCCAGCAAGAAGAAGCTCTGAATGAACTGGTCTGATGGCACAATTAACTTGGTTGGAGTAGGAATTTGGACTAGAGACCTCCTGGGATCCCTTAAAACCTGGGTTGTCCTATGACCTCAACAGTCAGCAGTAGTTAAGAATGCTGATGATACTTCATACCAGCTAGCAAGGGGATGGATTGTTAAAGAACTTTAATGAAAATCTAACAACAACATTATTATTATTATTATTATTATTATTATTATTATTATTATTATTATTATTGTCATTGTGGTGGTGAAGGTATACAAATGGAGGATGCAAATCCAGAGGAAACCAGACTTCATTAGTGTTGATGTCCTCCCCAAAATGCTTTTATCTTATATTTCCATGGGCAAAGTTGCCTTAATCTCTTTTAGGATTTTAAAAACTGGGGTGCACAAACAGTAAAGCTTGCAAATTATGAGGAAAATTAGCTAATTTACTGTTTCTACTTTTATGCAGAGAGTGACATAAACCCATCAATAACCTGGCATTTTATTTGATAAACTTTTTTCTTAAATATTTCAAAGAAACTTGCAATGGTACACAATCTGAAATTAGTTCCCTGACAGTCCCTCATGGTATCAGTTTCACTTGGGAAAAACTAATTAAATGTGAGTTCTCTTTGATGCAGGAAATAAATGTGTTATAATCACTCACCCTACAGGCAGCCCCCATGCTTAATTATACACACCATATGCCTGGCATGACCAGAATCCATCCGCTCTTCCATGGGTGAGCAGTAGTAAGCAGGCCTGCCACCAAACTGAAACCAAAAGAGAGCTGATGATGAAGAACTCTTGGGTCCACATTCCATTTTTAATGATGTTTAGGCACTGATTATCAGCCAAAATATGTAGGAGGAGCAAAATTAAGAATATGGTCAGAGGCAGTTTCTGTACGCAGTGTAGATAGACTCTGTAGCACTTTCTCACTGAGCAGAGAAAGGAACTTGGCTGACATTTTAAATCCCTAACAGAAAACTTCATCTGGGCTCCTTATATGGACCACAGATTTGAGGCAAAGTCAGTAAGGCTGCTCTCCTCTATGCTTAATTTGAAACATGCCACACAGCCAACACCAAACAATTCATCCGCTTTAGAAGGACAAAGGGCTGAGTCAACTCCACTGATTGCTTCCTTACTGCTCCTCCTTAGGTTATTACGTGATAAGCTGATATTTGCTTACTGTGATTCAGCTTTAAACAAATCCTGAAACTGCTTCTTACAATAAAATATATGTATCTGCCATTGAATGTAACTGATCTATGAGAACAATTTGAAAATTTCAGAGTCACTTCAGGTGCAAACATAAATAGTGGATAATGATTTTTTTCCTCATTTTTTTCTTCATTTGTAAATCCTTGATATGGCCTTTGCTAATGCTGCATCTATCCTTTTTACTACCCACTTGATGTGTGAGTAAACACAGCATTGACTTAAGCAATAAATTACTCCTAATCCCCTATTAAGAAACCAACTAGGCCAATAAAAAATGGATCCAACTACTTCTTCAGTCACAGCCAGTTTTTAACTATTTTCACACCATCGTAGTCAGATTTAGATAATGCCCATTTTCAATCAGCCTGCTAGAGCCCTGCTTAGTGGGTTATACCTTTTTCCAATCCAGAAAGCTGGCACAGGATTTCTTGGGGTGTAACATGCAAATGTCTGAAAAAATCCCTTTATGAAAAGGGCAGAGACAACAGCTGAAAGGTCAGCACCTCAGGTCATTAAAACAGACAAGGAGAAATCCTGACTTTAGAGTCAAGGGCTTGGTTCTGTTAATAACCATCCCAGAGTTACTAGGCTGTACTAAGAATTGCTGTCAGTAGATTTAGAATCCTGTGTTTTGTGCAGACAACTATTACAAAGAAATGCCTCTTCCATTTAAAGCCACAGAGAAGAGAGGGGGGAAGAGTCCAGTCCTTCCTCCCTCAGGAGAGAGTCAGGTGGAGGGAAGCAAGTCCAGAAAAGGTACAAGGTGCAATACTATAGAGTTATTTTCAAGGTACAATAAATGCCAAACAGCAAGGCTCAGGGTAGTATTTTGCTCATCACCTTCATTGTTTCACTTATTCTCCTGCCTGCTACTTCAGCCTACCTGTTAATCTCCTCTCTCCTCCCCCATGCACCACTGGCATACACTATCATGCCACTTGCACTTCCCTTTCCTCCATCTGGCTGTGCCAGTCATGGCCCAATGCCTGTGACACCCCATCCTATTCATGGCCTCTGGCATTGCTTCCATCTCATTTTCTGCCATCTCTTACTCTATCCCCTGTTTCAAGTCTGCCTACCCTTGCTGGACTCATCCCCACACCACGATCACTGCCTTCTCTCTTTCTGTCCTCTATTGCTGTTCACCATTTCTTCACTGTCTCTTGCAGCCTCATCACCTCACTTGCTGCTTACCTTACAGTCTCATCAGTCCTTGCCTTGCCCTACTTCTCCTGGTGTGCCCTTACCTAATTCCCTTCAGCGCCTCTGATTTCCACCATGTCTTGCTACTGTAATTCACTACTTGTTCTGGCCATCCCTATTTGCTACCTGTTCCCTCTCCTCCTCCTCCTCCTCTTCTCCCAGCAGCCATGTTTGTTCTCTACACATACTATTTTTGTTTACTCTTCCACTTACTGCTTGCTTTTGCTCCCCAAATGACCAGGACCTTTCTCAAATCACCTTGCTTATTGCTATTTGCCATCCTGCCTGTTCTTGCAGCTTCATTTTGTCTCCACCTGTCTGGAGCTGCCTTGTTTGCAGACAGCCCTCACAACCTCTCCATTTCCCATCTGCTGACCGTGCTCGTTCACCCACTGCCTGTCACCATTCACCTTCATCCCCAAACTTCTCCTCCATTTACTTCTTCTGATGCCTGGAAAGGCTACCTAGAACAGAGGCTAGACAGAGTTAAAGGATGAAGGTAGGTATTTATTTAAAGGCCTTCAAAGGGAACACCTTGGGCAGTGCAAGAGTCTCACAGAGCATCTCGCACCCAAGACAGACAACAGTCATGAGTTTTTCGGACAGATATGAGTTTGGTCTACTTGCATTTCAGAGGTTAATTGTCCAATTACAGCTTCAGGTAACAAATACACCTACTCCAAGTTTTCCTCCCCTAATTCACAGTTTACATTTTTCAGGGCCTGAGACAGTAAGGCATCCTTGAGTGTCAGGCCTGGAGAGAAATTATTTTGTCTGAATAAAATGGGGGAAGAGTAGCTGACAGGCTTTGGAGTTTTAGAGTTATACACTAAAGTAGTACTAATCTGAAAAATATAAAAGCTAAAACTTAAGGCATCGCTTCCTCCTGCCACTCTGTGGCCCCCGCACATCTGACCTCTCTTCACTGACTCATTTCCATGCCACTGGCATGTACTCCTGCCCACAGTCAACTTTACACAGAACAAGTCCCTTTTCTTGCTTGCCTTCACCATTTTCCTTAGCTACAGGCTCTCACTGCATGTCTTGCCAGCTTGTTCTTGCCACTGTTTTGCTTGCTGCTCGATTCCTGTGCTTGTAAATATCCTTCCTACAGCTTTTGAAAGTGACATTTCTGGATTGAACTCTCAACCTTTTCTTTCTGTATATAACCATTTCCCTACTCTGCTTCTTCCTGTCCTCATCACATCATTTCAATACCTGACTTGCTGACAGTGGTCAGTTTTCATGTTGGCCCATGTTTGCCATCTCTGTGCAGAAGTGTGTCTGATGCCTCCTGCTGTAGCCAGCCCCCTGCCTCTGCTTTGCACCTCATTCGCACCCTGTGCTCAGTGTGTCCTCTCCATCCTTGATCTGCTGCATACCTTCCTCCTCAACTTGTCACCCCAAATGCTGCCTGCTTTCTCCTTTATGTCCAGAAGCTGCATCTGCTGTCCTCTTACTCTTCTTCCTTGTTCTTTCTCACTTGTTACGCTGCTTGTCCCCCTCCTCTTACCAGCCTGTCAGACATGCACCTTTCCCATTGCTGCACAGCCTGGAGCTTTGCTCTTGTCATATCTCCAGAACTTTCTGCCTGTGGTTGCTACTGCATTTCCTAGCAAGCCTCCTCATTCTCCTTACTGACTGCTCTCAAAACTCCCCTTGCCTGCAAGGTTGCAGCTGTAATGCAGTTGGCCTTTTACCGCTTCCCATAGCTGTTTCTGCTCCCCACTCCTTAGCTGCCTGCCTTCATTGCCTTTCTAGGCAGCAGTATTCAATTCCATGGTGGACTGACCCCAGCCAGCAGCAAAACTCCCACACAGCTTCTTGCTTATTCCTATCCCAGTAGGATAGAGAAGAGTACAAGAAGAATGAAAGCTAGAAAACTTGAGATAAGGACAGTTTAACACAGTTAATAAATCAAATTAATAAGCAAAGACAGTTTTATAAGCAAGAGAAAGAAGTGGGGGGGAAAAAAAAAATGCAAAAACAATCACTTACCACCTCCCACATGTTGACTGATGCCCAGCCAACCTCTAGGCCTTCCTTCTCTCCCGTTTTGTTGCTGAGCATGATGTCGTGTTGTACGGATATACCTTCATCCAGTTATGCCAACTATCCTGACTGCATTCTCCGTCTTTCCCACACCATTGGAGTGTGAGGAATGGAGGAAGGCTAGTTGGGAAACAGATAAAACCTTGATGCTGTGCAAAAACTGCTCAGCAATAGCAAAAACATTGGTGCGTTACCAACACTGGTTTAGTCACAGATCCAAAACTTAGTATCATATGGACTGAGAAATATGGAGAAATTAACTGCATCCCATCCAATTTCCTGCCCAAACAGCTGACATTAATCTGTGTTTTTATATTGCTGCTTGTTGTACTACTGTTGCTGCTCTTACCCCTCCTTGCATCCTGTCCTTGTCCTTTCCTCACTATCCTTCTTGCCACCACCACCTCCCTTACCCAATGCTCACCCTTTCCCCACAGTTACCTGCCCTTTACCCCCCACCCCTCAACTGCAGTGCTCTACTGCTGTCTCTTTTACCACCAGTGCTTCTCTCATCTTTGCCTTTTACTGCATCTTCTCACTAAGGGGGAGGAATCTTTTATATACATATTATTCTCCAGGCTTTGCTTCTTCCTTCACACTATCCTTCACCACCTTGTTTCCCACCTTTCTCACTGCTTTCCTTTTAGACACCAGGCTGTGTATGTCCCCATCACTCCCTTTTGCCCTTTCCCTCTTCTTCTTTATATTGATTTGTTTTTTATCTGGCTTCATGTGCTCATAAACTTGGCCTGTTACAAGGTTATTCAGCCCATTAGCCTTGCTGCCAGGGTTTCTGTCACTTCAGACTCCTCCTTCTCACCCCACTTGCTAGTCCCTTCTCAAGATACTCACCACCTCCTTCCTCCTGACAATCACTGCTGCCCTATTCCCCAGCACTACCCTTATTCCGTACTTCCAAAGGAAAATTCCTGCCAGACCACAACCTGGTCACTCACAGCTGTGTCACCATCCCCTCCCTCACTGCCAGAGGTCATCACAGCCTGGTACTGCTGCCTTCTCAGCCCCTGGCCACTGCTATTTCAGTCCATGGCAGGATCCCTACCCTGCCATCCACTGTAGCACTTCATCCATAATACACAATTTCCAGAAGTACCCATATGATTTATTTTCTCAAATTCTTCGTTTTGAAAAACAGAATCTCTGGCTCTTAACAGCTTAGGTTTTATTGCAAGTCGATGAAGACTGAACTACTAAATGCCCCATGTCTGAATTTTCAAAGCTGTTCAAGCATGCACAAAATAGCCTCAGGGAACCAGCTTAATTTTCAACCATATGTGGGACACTTAAGTTGGCTTTTGAAATTTCTCTAGGCTGGTCTTGTAAAAGGCCTAAATACATGTGAAAATTTGGCCAAAGATTTCCTTTGAGACAGAGGAAAGAAGGGGAGAATATTCTGAGTTTCTAAACAGCTTGCATGCTTTTTAAAAATGTACTGGCTTTTTAACCTTAAAATAACTTAATTATCAAACTAAAGAGTTAATTATAGTACAGCACCTTTCAGAGAACCTTTCAGGAGAAACACGTCATATAAAGGCTAAGTATTAAGAATGGAGGTGTAAACATTTTTTAAAGCATTCAGATCATTGCTCTCTCCAATGCACACTGTTAAGATGGGCTAAGCTCAAAAGAAATTTTGTACAAAATATATCTAGGGGATAAATTATGGAGGGTTACACTTAAAACCTATGGTACCTGAATAGATCTGTTATTTATTAACGTGTACACAGAAAATAAAATAAAAAATAAAAAAATTAGAGGCTGAGACAGAGTGAACTAGAATTGTTTGAGTGAGCTACACATCTGAAATGTAATGTTTTGAGGTATTTCTTATGCAAAGGAACAAGAACTTCACATTAAATGTACCTGCTTGTAACATTTTACCTACAAAAGCTTAATATCCACTTTCCCACATGGGAGAAAAAGAGGAACCAGCCATATTGTAAACATCCGGACTTGGAGCAGCTGAGGAAGCAATACCTTATTTTGAAAAGGAACAAATGGAGAGAGGTTGGAAAAAGGCCAGTGGACTATCAATGAGACATATACAACCTTTTTGGTGCCAATCTTGGGACCAGGTAAGGCTTTTCTTGAGAAATGATGCAGGTTCACAACCTGCCCTTCAGACTGAAGGGCTCAGAGAAATATTAATGAGACAAAGTCTGCAGAGCTACAAGAATTTCCTCCTGAATAGTATCAAACTGTAGTTGCTTTATTAACATCCTCTGTGGTGGGTTGACCTTGGTTGGATGCCAGGTGCCCACCAAGCTGCTCTCTCACTCCCCTCCTCAGTAGGACAGGGGCAACAGAAAATAAAAAAAGCCAAATAAAAACCCCTTGTGGGTTGTAGGTCAGGATAAAGAGAGTTTTATAAAGCAAAAGTAAAGGTCATTTGCAGAAGAAAAGGAAAACAAAATATTTATCCTCTATTTCCCATCAGCAGGGATGTCCAGTTACTTCCAGTTACAGGGCTTCAGTACACTTAGTGTCTCACACTGCTCTGTGTAAGAAACATAGTAAAAAACCACCCTTTCCCATTCTCTTAGCTCTTACTGCTGAACAATAAAATGTGGAATATCCCTTTGGTTAGTTTTGGTCAGCTGTCCTGCCTATGTCCCCTCCCAAGATTTTGTCCATCTCTGGCTGAGTGGTGTGTGGGGCAGATCATTGGGGAGACAGTGCTGATACTGTGTGTACCCTGCTCAGCAGCAGCCAAAGCGCTGGGGAATTATCAGCTTCCAGCTACTGGTGCAAAGCACAGCCCTGTGAGGGATGCTGTGGGGAAAGTGAGCTCCAGCTCAGTCAGATCAGATGGATATCTCCTCTCAATGGGACCACACTATAACAGAACAGTGATTCTAAAAGACAAAAACTCTAGGCTCTTTCTCAGCCATAGAGTACATAACCACAGTGAGATAATCTTACACAGCTATGAACAGACCCAAATAATTCTCATTCAGATGTATTCATTAAAACCCATCTGGTGGATTTAGCTCAGGTTTCTCTACAGCAAATAGTGTAATTCAAGGATGACTAGCTTGAGACTCTACTTAATAGGCAGAGCTGGATTGCCCTTTGGATGTTCTGCTGCATCCTTCAAAAGGTAGTACTTGTACTTCTACTTCTCACCTTTATTTACTACACTCGCATAAGGAAGACTTAATAATAGAAGGCAAAAATTCTGAGAGGACAAACTCCTCCAGTAATCAGCAAACCAAAAACAATTGCAGCTCTTCCTCCAGCTAGTTCTACTTAGGGACTGTCATTACCTCTGTCTCTCCTGGCAGCTAAGCTATTACAGAAATATAATGATCTGCAAATGAGGAGGAAAAGTGTGAAAAAGGAGAAAAAAAATGCAAAAACCTGTATTTAACAGAATCTTGCTTTGACTATTAACACACCACTCATATTTTCTCAAATTCCAATGCAGTGGCCTTGTCTCTTTACGGTACCTGAAACAGCCCCAAATTAATTAATTGTCTCTCCCATTCTAGATGAAAGAATTGAGCATACTTTTTCAACAAACCTAATTTTGTTGGTTTATGCAGCTTATTTTTTATCTTGGCTTGACCAGAAATCCTGCATCCAAATAAGCCCCAGTTTTAACCTAATCCAAATAAGCACAGTTTTAACCTAAATCAGAAGATGCTGGTGCTTTTTATGTTGACCTTTTCTCCTAATTTAAATGTGTAGTAATTAACATAAATAGAAATAATTTACAGAACCAGCTGTAAATGAGAGGGTACTTTGCAAACACGGTTTGTATTTAGCCTTTATATACAGCCTGTTAATGAGCAGGGCTCCAGAAGTGTGCACAGAACTGAAAATGGATCAACTGTGCCATAAAAATAATAGGTCGTTGCCCCAGGTGGCTGATTCTTGGAAGGATTATGAGGGTGCAACAAATGCAATCAGAATTACTGAGCCACTAAATTATTATGCAGTTTCGAAAACTCAGCATACATTAGTATAGTTTATGTGGTGTTATAAGGGCTTTTCATACAGCACAGGCATGGTCCCCTCAGTAAGAAGCATGTTATTCTGAAGATCAAAATGCTTGCAGGCCAATTAGAAAGAATACTTTTTTGATGTAATATTAGCACCATCTTTATTTTCTCCTTTAAACCTGTAACAGCAGAAAAGATTTCAAGAAATACCACAAATGTTTTATTAAAAATAAGCAAATCTCTGTTTCCCCTTCTGCTATTAAGTTCTTACTATTTGCACTTAAGATTTCTTTTTAATAGAATAAAAATAAAAACAACCTGATGCTCATCCAGCCATCTGGCATAAAAAAAATGAACTGTAGTTAGAAAGGTCATAGAAACTCTGGAACTTGAGCACATATTATTCAGAAAATAAAATATGTAGAAAAATTAAAAGCATCTATGTAACACAAAATTCTTCCAAACTGCATACCAAGATCTAAGATTTCATCTGCTACAAAAAGCATAGACTACTCCCCTATACCACCACTATACTGCTGGATTTGACCTGGCTATGGCTCTCAAGGTATTTTTTTTCTGTTGAAGTAACAGCACAGACAAGACTTGGGCTCAAACCCTGAATGATTTCTGTTATGGCTGTAAATGTAAGAAAACTTTTTTCCTGCACATTTAATTCTCATAATTTTTAATAACATGTTATTAATGATCTTATTTATTAACACAAGCAACATGTTATTTCAACCATTTAGATACTATGTAAAGTAACATTCAAAGGTAGAAAGTATCCTAATAACAACATAGTAATCCTAAAAAAATGGGTTTCAGTTCAGACACTTAAGAACCAGATATAAACCCCTACTAAAAACAATTTAGTAAACTATATATTTATTTAATAAGTATAGCATTTTGTCTGTGTGCCTTGACGTGAAATATAATTTGCACTCTGCTCATCTTTAGAATCATCTGCCCTCTAGTGTAAGGACATTTTCAGTGTTTAAAGTTCTTTAATGTCCTTTAGGAAAAGATAAATCCCCAAGTCTTCTTGACTCCTTGTCATGGACTACAAAGTGGGCACTTATTATTGATCAAATCCAGCCATATGAAAGAGATCTAAGCCCTAAACCCCATTTAACATGAGTTTTTAGGGCTTTGGTTCCCTCAAACACAGCCAGTTGTCCTGATCTACTGTGCAGGCTTTGCTTCATGGAGTTGAGAAAAAGCCAAATGTCAGTTGATTAAATTCAGTGATGCTGTTGGAATTAAATCTGTTTATATCAGTTGGAAAGGTGTATCTCAGGAGTCTGACCTTTTACAAGAGAAAGTTGATCCTTAAAATACCGCAGATTTGTATTAGAAAAAAGAAAAAAAATATTTTAAGAAGCCGTTTGGCTCTTAATAGGTTTTGCATCTGACATTTCAGTATTCTGTACTCTAAATATAGGTTCCTGGAAAGAACATAATATTTCTTATATGAATAATTGTTCCAGTAATTGGAACTACCAGTAATTCTATGCTTTCAGGAAACAGCAATGATCTGCTGAAGCCCGTTTCCATTTCATGGTATTTCTGTTATTGCACCTCATCGGGCTCCTGATTTGTAAACCACAGCCTTCACCCCACAGAATAAAATCTATCAGTGCATGCAAAAAAAAAAAAATAAAAAAAAGGAAAAGGAAAAGAAAGAGCATGATTTCTATTAAAAATGTAAGATTAAACAAAATATTTGTTGTTTTGCTTGACACTTTCAGGGGAAAAATCTTTGTTTCAAACTAGATGAGATTCTTGTTTCTTCCTTTTGCCTCACTTATTTTTTCCAATGAAAGAAAATGTAATAGAAGCAAGAATTCACATTTTTACCTTTTACAAAGAAACCCCGTCTGAGGGAGTTTACTTCTCCCTTACCTCCAGTAATAGAGAACTACTTATTTTTACACAGATGGAAAAAATCCATGTCAAAGCTGTGCTAGTTGTGAAAATCTCAATCTTGACCAAAATGATGAAATATTTTCAAAAAGTTTGTTCAGTTTATATTAAAGCTTAATGACTTCAACTTACAGAATTGCATGTGCTGATAGCTTCTGTTGCACTTCCTCTTTCAATTTGAAACATAAAAACATTTCCTTTTTTCCCTTATAATTCAGTTTTCTGCCTCTGTACATTTGATGTACATTTTGATATGTTGTTATGCTTCTCTCTGATTATCCAGAAATAAGACTGATTCTAAACTAATTCTAATTTTAGAAGTTTATGCCTTTTCCTATTAATCTAATTGCTCTACCACTTCATATTTTTTGAAGCTAGAACTTTAAATGCAGTGACAGGAATTGTTACAGTGTACTTTTCTTTCTAGAAGGTACAAATCCTTTAGATTTCCTAATTAAGAAAAGCTGTTGGAATGGTAAATTTAGCATTAACAACAAATACAATACCTTAAGGCTAAGCCTCCAATATTCCACCTATTTTAGCACAAGGAAAGTTTGATGTCATGTAGTCAAGTCAGCTATCCATTACTATTGTTTAAAGCCTGAAAATCCAATTACAGTCTTTGCTGGTGTAATTAGTGGCACTTTGGTATTTTTTTGGCAGGGCTTTAAAAAGTCCAGTAAAGAATCTATTGTCATCAGTCTCATATAGGAATAAGATGGTCACCCTAAAAATGGGGCACAGACAAGGCAGAGATGTTTAATGGTTTCTTTGCCTCTGCCTTCAACACCAACGATGGGCTAAGGAGGTCTGAGTGCCCTGAGCTTACCTATCAGAACGATCGACTCCCAGTCCACCCTGAACTTATGCAGGATCAGCTGCTCCAGCTGAATCCAGGCTACAAGCCTGTCAGGCCTGATGAGATACATCCAAAAATACTCAAAGAGCTGGCTGATGTCATTGCAAGGCCTCCCTCAATGATTTTTAAACAGTTTTGGGAATCTGGAGAAGTCCCAGTTGGCTGGAAGCTGGTTAATGTTGTCCCAGTTCTCATGGGAATGATGAGTTTGGAAATATGGGCCTGTCAGTCTCACTTCAGTGACTGGTAAAATTATGGAGAAGATTATTCTGGAAGGTATTGAAAAACACCTGAAGAACAACGTCATTGGTCACAGCCAGCATGGCTTCATGGGAGGGAAGTCCTGCTTATCAAATTTTCTTTTATTAAAATGTAAATCACCTGACTGATCAACCAAAGCCAGTTGATGTAATCTTTTTTGGATTTCAGTAAAGCTTTCAATATCATCTCTCACAGGATCCTTCTGGACAAAAATATCCAACATACAACTGGATAAACACATTATGCAGTGGGTCAGCAGCTGGCTGAGATGTTGGGCACAAAGGGTTACAGTGAATGGGGTCACATCAGACTGGTTACCTGTCACTAGTGGGGTACTGCAGGGCTCTGCGCTTGGCCCTCTGCTCTTCAGCATCTTCATAAATGGCTTGGGTCTCAAAGGTACACTAAGTAAGTTTGCAGATGATACAACATTGGGAGAAGCTGTTAATTCCCTTGAAGGCAGACAGGCCCTGAAGAGAGAGCTCGACAAATCAGAGGACTGGGCAAGCACCAAAAAGATGAAGTTTAGCGAGGTCAGGTGCCGGATTCTGCATCTGCGACTGGGCAGCTCTGGATGTATGGACGGGCTGGGAAACAGGACACAGAAGGGACCTGGGGTTCTGGTCCATGACAAGTTGAACATGAGCCAGCAGTGCCTGGCAGCCAGATGGACTAAGTGTGTCCTGGGGTGCATCAGGTGCAGCATCACCAGCTGGGCAAGGGAAGGGGATTGTCCTGCTCTGCTCTGCTCTGCTCTGCTCTGGGGAGGCTTCATCTTGAGGGATCTGCTGGGAGCAGTTTTGAGTGCCACAATATAAGAAGAATATAAAGCTATTAAAGAGCACCCAAAGGAGGAAAACAGAGATGGTGAAGAGCCTTGAGGCGAAACCATAAAAGGAACAGCTGAGGTCACTTTTCTTGCTCAGTCTGGAGAAGAGAACAAACTTCCTTGTGACAAGAAGGGGCAAACACTGATCTCTTCTCTCTGGTGACCAGTGACGGGCCTCAGGGCAATGGCCTGAAGTTTTGTTAGCAGAGGTTTGGATATAAGGAAAAGGTTCTTCCCCCTGAGGGTGGTCGGGCACTGGAACAGGCTCCCCAGGGAATTGGTCACAGCACCAGCCTGACAGAGTTCAAGAAGAATTTGGACAGTACTCTTGGGAACATGGTGTGACTCTTGGGGCTAATCTGTGCAGGGCAGGGAGTTGGGCCCAATGATCCCTGTGAGCTCCTTCCAGCTCAGGATGTTCTAGGATTCTGTCTGTCTTGATTTTGTTCTTCCTTTTTTGTTCTCTACCAGGAAATGGTCAAGTGAACTGGAGGCAATACACAAAGTAAGAAAAGCTGTGTGGAATAGAGTCCCATCTCACATATTAACAGGTCTTTGCTCAGTTCTCAGCTGAGACTGCTAACATCAACTAAATTTTAAAGTGAAGGACACTTAGGATAGTCTAGTCCAATCTTCTGTCGAATCACAGATGGTAGACACTGGCCTGATAATTCCTATGAAAAACCTACATCACTTCCTTGCACTGAGATATTCTTGTTGAATATTCCAAGTAACACCTCTAGCTACAGAAAATGACCCAGCAAGAAGAACAGGAAGTTAAACAATATTTACTTTACCATTGTACTGTCTCTTATCATCATTGTATCTCATCCTTTTTGAAATTACTGATAGATTGTTCTCAAAAATACTCTTAAAATTGAGAATTACTATTTATAAAATGGGCAATAGAGTTAGAGGGCAGATTAAGTGATTTTTCTTAAGGTCAGTATATTTATGAATAAACCACAAAATGAGCTGAAGTTTTCCATAATCTGTCTTGACACACAATGTTATTTCTCAGAAAAAATACAAAGTAGATTTTTTTCTGTGCTCTAAGGTCAGGCAGAATTCATATAATTCAAAAGAGCTCAAAACAGTAAAAATAGCCACTCAACATAGTCAAAGTCCTCTCATGAGTTATGATGACAAAACAAGTACCCTGTAAGCAGCATAGGCAGACTCCATTCATCATAGATAACAGGTTATCTGGGTCTTCCACCCTTATGACACAGGCTGGCTCATTTTTAGCAACAAACCACACATTAATCTTCATTCCTTTAGGCAGTGTATATTTTAATATCTCTTAAAGGGAAATCTGACAATAAGAGGCCCAGCTATACATACATTTATATCTATATACAACAACTGATTGGAAACTAGAATCCTCAATCTTACAATTGAACAATTTTTTTTAAATTTTCAGCTGGGGCTTCTTGCATGATTTCTGGATCACCACCCCTTCATGAACTGCAACCTTTTTTGTGAGGGCTTAATATATATATATATGCATATACACACACACACATACATATATGTATATACACATATGTATGCACACAATAGCTAAAAAGCATTTTGTTTTTCAGCAGTGAAACACTGCATAACATAATTGCAGTCTTAGAATAATAATGTCATAAAAGTTACAATTATGCAAGCAAGCACATATGATTTTGTGTGGGTTTAGGGTTTTCAAAATTCATCCATTCCAAACATACATTTTTCTGTCAATGAAATGGTATTGCAATGGCAAACAGTGCCAGTGGTGTTTTGCATCCATCTTGAAGACTTCAGCTGTGAATTTGAAAACAAACCAATGGATCAGATGCTGTCACTTCCACTGGTTTTTCAAAGGCCTTCCTTTTTCTAAAATTTTAGCAAACTTCCTGAAAGTTTTATTCAAACTTAAGTATTTTCAGTCTCCATTTGAGACTGTCTCCTCTAATGTAATTGCGGTTTTTTATATAAATGGCAGTTTCACATTTTAAAATATGATTTTATTCACTCTGTATTTGGAGGTGATATGATACAATAGGTATAGAAATCCTAAAAGACAGATTTAATAGATCTAGGATCCCTTATCACGTCCCTTTTTAGTTCTTATTTGACAAATGTCTTTTGGATGTGCTCTCCTGAGGAGATAAGCCAGAATCTTTTTATCAGTTCCATTGCCCTTTTCATAAAGGTTCTTCTAGCTAATTTTCTTTACTATGTGCTTTTTTTCCTCCCAACAGTTTATTAAGCCTTTGCTTTACATTAATAAGCATTCTGCATAACTTTGGATTTCAGGTAGTCTGAAGAGCTTCCTTTTTAATTTCAAGATAAGTGTTTTTGTTTAACTTATTAGGTATATCAAGCAAATTTTTCAAATTATTTAATTGACCATATCACACAAGGCCAATCTTTAGTGACTTCTTTAAATGAGGGAACACTTCATGTGCTTTTCTCAGTCAGTCTCTGGGACGTCTCAGGAAAGGCCATGAAATGCTCATGTTATCTTCTTGTAACTTCCAGGGATTTATTTTAACTCAGTTAATGCTGCTATGCAATGTGCCATTTCTGACATGCCTGCTTATCACATTTGATTTGGGAATTCCCATTAATGCATTGTTTGTTCCCTGCTATATATGTCTGCTGAGTGCAGGTGCCCAGGTTCTGGCTGGCAGCTGCAGGGGTGACCTTGAAAAGAGGGAATGAGCTGCCCCATGCTGAACACAGCTGGATCCATCATCCCAGAGCTGAGACTGGGTGAGGGGAGGGTGAAGGGAGGAAGCGGACTGTTTTAATGCCTGTTACTGTTTCACAATACCCAGATCTATTTTATATGGCAATAAAATTAAATTTCCACAAGCCAAATCTTCCTCACTGATGAAGGGTGAGTGAACTAGCAGCTGATGGTGGGGAAAACACTTTAGTCAAAGTCCTCCCCCCACTTCCCCCCATGCTGTTGAATATTTTTCCCCAGAAAGAGGGACCATCATTATGTCGGAGGCAGCAGAAAACCTGGGAGATGGTTAAAGATGGCTCTAACCCACAGCATGTGTTTGGGAAGTTGCTTTCCACAACTAACTGGTACAAAGTTAATTTACAGCATGAAAACTTGCAGAACCCCTGGACCATGATTCTGCTCCTCTGCTGCCATGAAGCTTCCTGGGATTTCTGTTTATTTGGGAAGGCTGTTTTTAACCACCACAACACAGTCCCTTCACCCTCCCCGTTCTCTGACCTTTATAAGGTGCAGACTTGGCATTCTATGCTCCATGGTTAACATCTGGCTCTAGGGAGATACCTAAGGCCCCATCTCCCCTTGCTACTGACATACCTCCTATCTGCACTTAAAGATCCTTTTTAAAACACTGCCCATTCCACTCTGAAGATAGAAATTTCTTACCCTGCAGCTATGGCTGTGTCTCTGCTTTCCAAGAAAGGAAGTCTCCCTCCCTCAGACATACACACATGCTCACTTTCATTGCTGTGTAGATATATATATATATATATATATATATAAAGGCTGGTCCTTTCTGTTTCAGCTGTCTCCAGTTTTCAGCTCAGCTAAAATAAAATAAAAATCAAGAGAGAGCTAATTGCACTTAGCAGTATAGTTTTGAAGCAACTTTGTAAGCATATTAATTACAGAGCTGGCGTGGCTGAAGGAAGTAGGCTGGGATAGTCTCAGGAAACGTGAACAGCATCCTTGTAAAAATTTACATAAATATTACAAAATTGGAGGCATCACTCTGTTTATCCCTGAAGGGAAAAAGAGAAAATTCATGCTTCCATCCAAACTGAGTTCTTCACTTTTTCTACAGAGTTTTATTTTTTAATTTTTTTTCATTAGTTTTGACTGTGTACACAAAACACAGGAAAAAAGATAGGAACTAATTAGAACAATTTGAACTGCTTGAGAAAGAACCAAGAAGCAAACACCCAAAGGGGTACCTGAACTGTCTATTAAAGAACTATTCATAACATAACTCTCCTCACAGGATCTTCCACCTACCATATGCCTTTAACAACCTCCCACCCTAACAAAAAGGAAGAAATATTTTTTTTAATTTTTATATTTATTTTTAATATTTATTTTTCTTACCATAAATCCAAGGAATCCCCAGATTTTTTTCCATTTCCCAGTAAATACATGTACAATAAGTTTTAATATTTCCCTATTAAA
Organism: Pseudopodoces humilis; assembly: GCF_049639895.1. NCBI lineage: Eukaryota > Metazoa > Chordata > Aves > Passeriformes > Paridae > Pseudopodoces > Pseudopodoces humilis. Next base: position 101,205,728 of record NC_142200.1, read on the forward strand.
ATATTTAGCTTACATGATTTTAACAAAAATAGAAAAATTATTTATTTTTCTCTCTTACCCTAAAAAAATTATAGACATGGCATTATTCTACATTTAAACATATTTTTTTTTAGAAATACTACATTTAAATATATTTTTTTCCTTCATCATTCACTGCCTATCTGTAATTCAAAATAAACCTGGAAAAAAAAATTTCGACAAGCCTGAGCACTTGAGTGCTCCTTTTCAAAATCTGGCTTCTCTATATAAGAATGATATGTTGGACACACAGATTAATTGTTATCGTTATTTAGATTATCTATGCAGTCCACACATTAAATTACTTCACAAGAATTTTAATTTGTGGGTTTTTTTCTGGGAGGGTTTATTTTTGTAAATGAAAGTCTTGCAAGACTTCAAAGAACAAAGGATATGCAGATTTTTTTCATTCTGACTTATTTGAGAGAATACAAGTATTCTTTTCCAAGGGGCATCAGAGAACTTCATCATGAGGATTGCTGTGGTCCCAGTTAAAGAGAGCTCATTAAATCATGGCTTAGAGACCAAATAATAGGGGAGTGTAAATGACTGAACTTCACAGATTTAGTCTGCCCTGTATGGAAATTCAACTTCTGTACTCCTTGCAGTTTTTCTTCCCAGAATAAAGTGGATTCATTATTAATCTGAAGGAGCTCCTGGGGCAGTTTCTTTACCAGTCTTGGTATCTTGATCAAGAATTTAGATAAAATACACCAAGGACTTTACGACCAAAACAGCGTTCTCTGGGCTATTTGTATCCTATCAAAAATTGTAATTTAAAGAAGTATTTCAGCAAAGAAAACTGCTCTTTTTTAGAGAGGCACTTAAACTACTAGTTCCACTAGAGATAAAATTGCAGTTTTTCTTTAATAAATTCTTTCTTATATCAGGCTCACAAACAACAATCTCAGCTTCAGGTTAATTAACCACGTTAATGAGCAACCTTGTACCAGTTTGAATAACTGGGTCAAAAACTGGCTTATCATTTGTAAGCACTCTTAAGTTGTTAATTTCAAGTACATGTAAGAAGTTAACACCTAATCCAACAAAAACATCCAAGTGAATCTTATATGGCAAATTAGGGTCATACATTCTGGTCTCAAAGAGCACTAAATATCCTTTTTCAGGTTGTGGTCATTCAATATTAGAAATTCCTAAAGACACACCTGAAATTCTGACTACACTGTGTTGTCATGCCTAGCACTGGGCTATGCAAGGCAGTGTGCTATGACTAAGGGAAGGGGTGACCTTTTTTTGTACACAGATTTTTCCTGCAGGTAGTTACTCAGGTATTTATTCAGGTACTACCATCCCCCTACATTTTTTTTTTTTAATTATGAAAAGTATTATTTCCCTCAATAACAAGGCACAGACAGGACTTGTTTAGTATGAATCACTTATTTCTGAAGCACCTGGAGCTAGCACTCAGTTCTATAATGCTACAAACGTGACACCTCAAGCAAATAAACTCTATGCCTACATTTTCTTCTCAGTAGGTTACATTAGTGGTAGAAGGTTATTAATACTAGATGAAATAAAAAAGAACAATCATTGAATCAACCCATAAATATACTGCAGTAGTTCTCATTTACATTCACCTCCTTCCACTCCAGCAGTGAAAAGTCATCTTATGGTAGGCAGCTCCTGATCACTAGCTTGTATTCTGTCAAGCAGCTTGTAATTAGAGAATAATCTCATAAGGCCATTCACATGCCTTAGAAGGGTTTGCAGGCACAATAAATTCCAGAAGTCAGTCTGGCCCTAGGAAAGCATCTTTGCATGACAGAGGAGACCTCTGCTTACATGTCCCATCACTCACCACATCAAGAATGTTACAGAAGTATAACATCTGAAATTGAACTTGAATTTTAAAAGTTCAAATAACCCACAAGAATGTGATGAAAAACTTCTCCAGACAATAGAATGCAAAAGACTGAAGAGAAAACCCAAACCAGTGGAGAGAATTTGCAGGAGAGCTTGTTGAGCACAATTTAATAAATACAATAAAGAAACTCAGACATTTTGACAGCTTTCAACAAACATACAAACAGCATTCGTAATTAGCCTACAGTCACAACTACTTTGACATCTGGATTAATTAGGACTTCATCAGGACTCCCTTCTGGCTTAGGGCAGATTTCAAAGGAATATGACACATATATATGTTGTCCCTGAAACGCATAACTCAAGTGGCAGGCTGGCTATATGTGACATCAGCTGCACAAAAATGAGCACTAAAGAAACTGCATGAGAACTTCTATGGATCTGAAAAAAAAAAAGATTAGGCAAGTACTAATACCAATTCAACGCTGCCTTATTTTGGACACAGAAGTCAAGAACTGGATCCCCAAAGCAGTCCTCTATTTTGATTTAATCTCATCAAAAGTTGGTGTTATGAGATGAGAAAATAGATGCTTATATGGCTGCAGAAATATTTTCAGCCTGTGCCCTGAATGTGGTGACTTTTAGAGTCTTAATTCTCAATTTTTCTCTACAACAAAAAGCTCATTTGCTTATTTCTATGAAAACCCAGGTTCTCAGTGAGCTGATATTTCAATATTGATGTTAAATGTCATGACACTCACAGTTTATGTGAGAGTTGGCAACTCTGCACACTGCAATGGTGCATGGAGTTGTGCGTAAGCATGTACATATTAATTGAAGATTTGGGCTGTAGTTTCAGGCATCCTGGTGTAGAGGAAAGGTTATAGTTCTATGCATTCATGCTTTCATTAGAATTCAGGGACACTGTAGCTTGCACTTTATTTGCTTGAAAAAAACCCAGAAATATCCCATTTTAGTCTTCTTGTCAAAAAATTCATGCTGATGTCAAAAGGAGATCTTTTTAAGGTTATCATTTAGCAGAGTAATACCAACATAAGATAGAGAAACATTTAAAATCCTTATATTCTTTGTTTATTATTTTCCTAAGGGAAAAAAAAATGTACTTTGAATTCTCAGCATGAGAGTTATATTTCACAGGAGTTTATTGTTTTCTATGTGTAAAATTGTGTAAGGTTATATTAAAAAAATAAAATACATGTAAACGTTCAAGATCAAAAGGTTAAGCTATCTCATACTGTGGTTTTAACATCCCTGTTTTTGTGTCTCTTGTCCCTGATTGCCAAACTGAAAGTTGTCAGAAGCCCTTAAACTCTGCAAATTCCTCCTCTGACACCATATTCCCCAAGTGAAAAGCTTATATCAAATTGTGGCACAAGCTCTGAGGAGAAAATGTATTTACCATTTACACTAAATACGATTATTATGAGTCATGATGTAGAATGCATTAATCCTAGTGCCTCCTGGATGTCACGGCTCTCTATCTCACACAATACCGTATCTCTCATCCCAAAGATCTGACCTTTTTAAAAGTGACTCCCTTGTCATCATTTTCTGTAGAAGAGATGGGCTCTTACATGGCAGCTTAAGGCCTTTCTGAACCGTCACTGCCAAGTTTAGCTTAAAAAAATTCATTAATAAATTATTTTTTGCATATCTCCTCAAGGAGTTTATGCTGCTTCTGGGCTTCCAATGACTGTGTCATTTAAAAGGAAAAATGAGGTGAGGTCCAGCTTAGCTTCTCTTACCAAGCAAAACCAGCAGATTCCAGTCTTTCAGTGGTGTGTGACAGCAGAAGGATATTAAGGAGTTAATTCTTAAAGGACTAGATCTTGAAACAAATCACCAGTCTGGGAATTTTCTGAAGAAGTTACTGCAGCCAGGTCACTCATCTACTTTTTTGACCTTTAACAATAAACATTGTCTCTCCATGTTGATTTGGAATCCATAGGAACCAGCAGGTAGAGAAAAGAAGTGAGAGTTGCAAGTTTAGTAGCAAGAGGCATAAGACACCTGGCCCTCTGGGTGACGGCCTAAAAGGATAGTGAAAAAAATCTGAGGAGATTACACCCAATTCCTCCACTCATTAAGGCTGCTGGTGAAATCACACGGTCTCTGGATTTCCAGCAGGCAAAATGCAGGGCTGCCAGCTGATCAGACAGTGCAGAAAAATGGTCAAAGCTGATGACTTTGAACATCAGCATTGAGTCCAGCAGCTGCCACTGAGAAGGCTGTTGGGATGTTTTCTGAGGGAGAGACCAACACAGGGATCCTTGTTAGGAATAACTGAGTTGCCTTAGCTAAGATATTGCCTCATACAAGGTAAACATGGCTTTGATATTGCTTGTCAAAGAGCTAGCAAGTAGGGTCTTACCTATTCATGCAGTTTCAATCCAGTCATTACATTACCACATATAAGCACATGTGCACACAAAAACACATATGGATACACATGCATTCACTGTACCTTCTAAGACCTTAGCTCTTGCTTGGTCACAAAGGTATAATTTATTGTTAAGAGATATTTAAAACCCACTGAAGGAGAAAAGATGTCTAAGGAATCAGAGAGACAAAACCCTCTTACAGATTTTACTCAATTATGAACAGGGTTTAAGATTTAAGTGAAAGATATTTCATGCCCTCAGAGATCATTCTGGAGATGAAACCCTTTGAATCCGTGCTATTGAAACAGAAGCTTGCCTTCCCTCCAAGAATTATGAATTGCTGTGTCTGTTTGAGTCTAATTGATCCAAATGGTAGACATATGTCCCTCAAGTGAAATTTTTCCCAGTATTCAGGTTAAAATTACCACAAGTTTATTCTTTTTAAAAAAAAAAATCTAAAAAATGACATTAATATTTGGCAGCAGCTAGGAAAGCAAAGCAAAATGAAAAATCCAACTGACCAACCAAAAAACCATCCCAGAAACAAAACAGAAACCAACACCCCCAGAAACAAACAACCCTCCCCCCAAACCTTAATCCCATTATCAAGATACTAACATTTTTTAGAATTGAGCTATTTCAAAATTCAAACTAAGGGTTAAACTATTTTACCTCTGCACATCTTTTTTATAAACATATAAAACTGTAGAACGGAAATGAAACCTAGAGTTTATGAAACCTAGGTACTTGGCACAGAGAATTCTTATTAACTGTAAAGATACCACTTCAGTCCTAAAGTTTAGTCTCAATTTCTTTTTTATTTTGGCTTTATTTTTTTTTTTTTTTAAATAAGACTTCGAGGATGGGAACTAGAAATAGTGAACAAAACTGTGCCTCAAATAGGGCTGTTGCCCATTGAATTCCTGGAAGCACAGTGACCTGGACATTGTATGCCTACACACATTTTATACATAATCTTCAAGCCCAGCACAGCTGGCTGTGGCATTTAGAGGCTGCCAGAACAAAAGCCAGGCCATTACATTTTACCTACAAGCTTCTGAAAGTCTCGGCACTATCTGTTTCTGTAGCTGTACCTGTAGCTGCCGAGCAAACATGCGCTGAACACTCGTGCCAACAGTGGGTTCAGTAACAGCTTGTGTTTGCATCCTCTGGCTCTGCCCTGTCCCTTACACCACAGAAATGTTGGGGTAGGAGGGCACTTGCAAGGGAAACCCAGTTAGCCTTGTCATATCCTAGCCAGACCCCTCTACTGGATGACCTTAACATCATCAGGTTTTGGGAAGCAAGAACTCTAGCAATACATTTCCACTTTCTGGTTCTAGTGCTGCTACAATTTCAGAATTTCTCATCTGGGAGGAAGATGAGCTAGATACCAAATGAGAAGGTGCTGTGTCAACCCTCAAATCCAACTCCCCCTAATTAATGCAGGGATCATGCAATTTAATCCCTTTCAATATGTTTCAATGTTGTCTAGCCCATTTCATAAGTGATTATATTTCTTTCTTATCTTTCTCTGAACCTATATTGTGAGAAGGAACTTAACTAGAGCAATTGTGGTAATGACAATATCCTGTGGCTAGAGGAAGCTGACATGTGGCAGACTATATTGGTATAGAGGACAAAATAAAGGAGGAGAATGATAGAACAGTCATATACCATCCATCACATATCTGCAGAAGACCTGCTGTCTCCATTTTGTTGGTTTTTGATGGTTGCTTAGTGTCCTAGGAGCATGCATTTCCAATTTAACTAGGGCACAACAGATTGGCAAGAGAGGTTCTAGATGCTCCATCCCTGAAATATTCAAGGTCGGCTTGGACAGAGCTCTGAGAAATCTGGTGTTCCACAACAGGGGGATGACCTGGACTAGATGACCTTGGACTAGATGACCTTTAAAGGTCCTTTCCAATACAAACCATTCTATGATCCTATGAAAGAAGGGAATTCAATATAGCTTTTCATTTGAAGAAGTTGCACATTTTTCACCAACACGGAAAAGAAATAATTGATCAATATTTCAATTACATTGATGCCAAGCAGCAACACTCACAATATTTAGGATATATTCTTAAGTGGAACAAAGCTTTTTCACAAGAGTTCTGTAGCATTCCTAACAACCAGATGTATATCTGTCAATTAAAATCTTTAGTGATATAGCCTACAGAAATTTATCAAAATATATGCTACAACTGCTTACAGAATAGTTTCTTCTTACTAGATATGGAAGGATTTTGAAAGAAAGGCTAATACAACAGAGAACAACTTTTATATAAATAATAAGTGTAAACTTAAAAAAAAAAATCCTTTTAATAGACTTTTACAGAAAAATGGGTCTTTCCACTTTGGCCATTTGCATACAATCTGTACATAAGATACATCTTCAGAGAAATTGTATGGGAAGGAACAAAAGCAGGATATCAGATCTTTAGCTCAATATGCAAACATCAAAATAGTTTGGTTTGCCATTTCCATAACAGTTTCCCCATTTCCTCTGGAGGCAAAATAGAATCTTATTGGCTACTTAAGCTCAGTGTTTAAGTTAAATATGATAATGAATGCTGCTGATGGATATTATAGGAAAACTATTTCCCCAGCAATGCGTGCTTGAAAATGGGACACAAACAAAACCACACACAGAAATAGCCAAAAGAAGCAATCAAATGCAGAGAAAAATATATTTTGTGTTATTCAATATACATGCACTGGAAATCCCAGGAGACAGAGAAGAACAAATAAGACCAGTGAAAATGCTCAAGTTAAATGAAAAGGTGCAGAAGCAGGCTCAGACTGCAAACTGCTACAGACTCAAAAATGCAGTATGAAAGAATCAAGACAGCAGGAGATTTTGCTTGGCTTCAGGCACTGGAAGAAAACACAGATAGATTAATTCTTTCCTTCATAAAGAATCAAGGAAAAAGCATGTACCAGGTGAAAAATAACCAACCAAAATCAGGTAAGGAGTGCTTATAGGGCCCCTAAAAAGGAAATAAAGAAGTTGACAGAAAAATGATGTATACAAGTAAATAAAGTTGATAGTTCCTAACAAGGAGCCATTGAGTTATAGAATGGTTTGAGTTGGAAAGGGCATTAAAGATCAGCTAGTTCCAACACCCTGCTGTGGACGGAGATACCTTCCATGAGTCCAAGGCCCCACCCAACCTAGCCTTGAACACTACCAGGAACAGACATGGAAAGAGTGAAGAATTCTTGAGTGAAGAATTTCTTCCTACTATCTAATCAAAATAAAATTTTAGCTTAAAGCAATTACCCCTTGACCTAGCACTACAGGCCTTGGTAATAAGTTCCTTTCTGTTTATGATGACATCAGCTGTCCTTTATGTTACAACCTGCCCTTGAAGGGGACAATGACTAAAGTCCTTGTTAATCGACCCCTCGGGGCTGATTACAGTGAAATGACACTGAATGATGGATGTTCCTAAAGAAGATATATATATATATATATATATATATATATATATATATATATATATGTAAGATTTATTTTAGAACAATCTGGTTGCAATGGAAAGGAGGCATGTAGCCATTTTGGTTATTATTATCTATAGTAATATATAGCAATATAAAAGCATAAAAATAATACTTAAGAAAATGTATAAGGAAAAGAAAGAAAGAAAGAAAGAGAAAAAAAAGGATAAGAGTAGAAAGATATCACCATCTGTGGATCCAGCAACAAGATTTGATTGTTGAAATTTTGCCGTCTGGTCAAAGTGGTGGTCACAGTCTTGCTCCACGGGGCGTGGGGAAAGCCATGAAACACAAAATTCAGTGGGTTAAAACACATTTAGCTTTAGGTGGAATGCTCAAGCACCTTCCCTGTGGTGGGACTTTTACACTGTCTTTTGAAGCACTGTGGATCTGTTGCAACATCATGGATCACATGTGGTCCTCTGGTGGAAAGCCTGAGAAATGAGTCTGGGGGCACTTTGGGCATCTTTGATGAGTCAGTTATGCTCCATCAGAAAGGATGGATACCCTCAGGCCAATGTGTGAATGTGAAAGTTGCGTGTGAATGTGACCTTCCTGGGGTGGGGGAGAGTTTTACAGCTAAGCCAGTTGTGTAAGGAAGGACCTTGACATGATAGAAAGCACCATCCCACCTTACAGGATCTGCTTTTTATTGTATTTCTCCCTTATCTGGCTCAAAACCCAGCTTGTAAGCTCCAGTGCTAGGCATGCACCTCCTCTGCACCTGGGCTGTGACCTTGCATGTCAGCAAAGCACCTGCTGCTTTGGCAAATGGCTGTTTGAGTCATTAACATTCCAGTTTCTCACTTCATCCATCAGTGTTGGAGCATCATCCTAGAAGGCCAACAAATTTGTCGAGCATGACTTGCCCTTAGTGAAGCCATGTTGGCTGTCACAAATAATTTCTTTGCTTTCAATATGTCTTAGCAGATATTCCAGGAGGATCTGCTCCATGACCTTGTAAGCCACAGAGGAGAAAGTGCTTGGCCTGTGGTTCACTTGGTTTTCCTTTTTTTCTCTTCTTAAAATGGAGGTTTTATTTCCCCTTTTCCAATCAATAGGAACTTCACCAGACTGCCACAACTTCTCAAATAGGATGGATAGTAGTTTAGGATTTCATCTGCCAGTTCCCAGGACCCACAGATGCATCTCTTCAGGTCCTACAGTTTTGCACCTTATATATTTTGAAAGGTTTTCTACAGTTTCTTAGATCTTCTCAGATCTGATCTTCTACAGTAGGTGGTTCTTCATTCTTTCAGCTCCTTTCTCTGCCTTCTGCATCTAGGGTAGTGTGGCTGGAGTATTTGCTGGTGAAAACAGGGACAAAAAAGTCATTGAGTACCTCAAGCTACCCTTATCCTGGAAAACCAGGTCTCTTGTTTCCCTGCAGAGAGGCCCCTCATTCCCCATGCCTTCTTTTTATCAGCAACATACATCTTGAAGCTTTTCTTTTTACCCTTAACCTCCTGGGGCAGGTTTGATTCTATCAAATCTTTAACTTTCCTAACACAATCTCTGGCTGTTTGGACAACTTCTCTGTATTCCTCCCAGGCTGTCCTGGCTTGCACCACTCTGTAAGCTTCCTTTCTGTTTGAGCTTGTTCAGGAGCTCCTTATTCATCCAAGCAGACCTCCTGACATTTTTACCTGACTTTCTTTTCCTTGGTATGCATTGCTCCTGAGCTCAGAGGAGATGATCCTTGAATATCAACCAGTTTTCTTTGGCTCTTCTGCCCTACAGTGCTCTATTCCATGGTATTTCATCAAGAAAATCCCCCCAAAGCCTGCACTTCTGAAGGCTGGGGCAGAGAGCTTGTTGTGTGACCTCCTTGCTGCCCTAAGCACCTCAAATTCCATCATTTCACAGTCACTGCAGAAAAGGCTGCCTTGGAGGACTACATTCCCCACCAGCCCCTTGTTGTTAATAATGAAGTCCAGCAGAGTACCCTTCCTTGTTGTCTCCTCTCTCACCTGGAGAAGGAATTTATGATCAACACCTCCCAGGAATCTTCTGGATTGCTTATGCCCTGCCATGGTGTCCCTCCAATAGATATTGGGGTGGTTGAAGCCCCCCATGAGGACCAGGGCTTGTGAATGTGTCTGCTCCTATCTGACCATAGAGGGCCTCATGCACTCTGTCTTCCTTGTTGAGAGTCACCTGTCCCTGCCTTCCCTTTAATTCTGACAGATAAACTCGGTCAGCTCCTCATCCAGCCCCTGGCAGAGATCCAGCTGCTCACTTACATGGAGGGCACAACCTCTTCTCGCCTCTCCTGCCAAATATGGCAGAAATGCAGACACAAACTTGGATTCATTCCAAACATGGAAAGAACAACCTTACAAAATTAGCAGAAAAACATGGGAGAGATGATGTTATAGGGAAGTAGTCTGTCCAGTGCAGTATTTCTCTGCATAATAAAAAATAAATATATGTCCATTTAACACAAGAAGGAAACGGCATCTTTGTCATGAAATTAGAAATGTACTTGCAGATTTTCCAATGAAAAAAAATCCTAGCTTACCCCACATTATAAAGGAAGTTAAACTATCAGCTCTCATGTTCAGAATACTTTCTTCCTACTTTCCTGGACAGAGCACCTGAGCTCAAAATATTCTACCAAGTGATGCAATGCTGGATCACCTTATTGTCCAAGGAGAAAGGCTGTTAGGTGACATGAAGGAAGTGTTGTTCCGTTGCTGTGAAAAGGAAATTTCTAAAGATGTTCTCAAGAGGTTGAAACTGCCTCTAATTGGAGTAGAAGATGAGTAAGAGGCTGCTATTATGTAAAATAAGTGTTCAGGAGACCGTCACATGTTTCAGTGATCATTACAGTGAGAAGAAAAAAAATAGAAACAAATAATTAAAGTTACTCAGCTTTAGCTTCCCTTCCCAACACAGTGGGCATCTAATTCATGTCATCTTATCTCTGTAACCACTCCACTCCTATCTCTTCATCTCCAGTTCCCAGTATCTTCATGTCTCTGCCCTAGTACCCCTATGCACCCCACCTACCTCCACCACAATCCTGTAGGCTGAGCTCACACCTCCTCTGTATCTCCTCCTCCTTGGGGCCAAAGGGTGGAAAGCATGGGAGAGGTGACATCTTAACCCATGACGCCAAAAGCTTCTTCCACCTCAACTCCCCACCCCCAAGAGGGCTCAGATATCTGGACCACACTTTGTCACACAAGACTGGATAGTTTGAACCAGTGTGATCACAAAGGTAAACATTACCAAATAGGCCAGGGTGTAAGGAATGCTCATCATACCTGGAGAAATCTGGTGCCCTGACCAAAAAGCTTTTTTGGCTCATGCTCAAAAAGTCTTTTCAGAGGTTTTTGACATGGCTGAAAGTGGGTTGTTTTTTTTTGGAAATAAAGAAAACATTTGCAGGTAATGATTCACCACCTCAAGTGCTGGCACTAAAACACGGGGCTTAGTGGATTGAGAGAAGGAAAGAACACTGCTGGTGGTTCTTAAAAATATTTTCATATTTATTCTTTCAAGTGATCTAAACATATTTCCCCCTAATCATCATCTTATAAATAACTGTGCCGTGTTGGTCTGAAGCTTTCACAAAAAACTGCTGCATAGAAGCAGCTGGAGATGCATGCACAGCATGCAAAACTCTATCCTGAGGAGTTTAGAGTTGATAAAATCCTCCAAACATCAAAAGGAAGGTTATGGGAGACAAATCAGGTTGTTCTAAGGGTTACTTAAGTCTAGACTGTGCCACCCACAGCCACACAGATTATACAGGATACCCACAACATGCTCTCTCAGAGTCTGACTGATGCTTTCCCGTTCTGTTATTCTCTGAAACAGAATTAAAATTCAGTCAGGCTGAAAGGAGCTTTTTACTCTGTGTATGAGGGGAAATAACAATAACTGTGCAATTCATAAAAACCTTCTAGCGTGTATATACACATGCATGCCTCCACTGATAAATCCAAAAAATAGGTAAACATAGAGGATGCATTAAGTTGTCTTTTCCTGGAGGGAGAGAAATCTGCATGACAAGTTTATTGAAGCATTTTGCAGAAATCTGGGATACTGTTCAAAACACACAGCAAGTTCTTATTAAAGGCTGCAGTTCACCATAAACAGCAATTTTGGATGACAATGTTGTGCATTCGTCATCAAACATTGCTGTTTGCAAATAGCAAGAGGATTCCATCTGCTGTTATTTTTTACAATTATATAAATAAGAATATTTAAGCAGATAGACATTTTATATATAAAAATGTATCAGCTTGAGGAATGTAAGCCAGAAAATAAACTTAAGATGAAATAGAAATTTACCCCAGAAAATATAGCATTTTAAAGTGAAATTTAAGGCAAAGAATAAATTATGTTCTGAATAAAGTAAATTCTGATAACAAATTTAGCATACTTGTCACTTTCTAATAAAGAGAGGAAAAATGTTCTATGGAAATGCTTTGAAGCACAACATGAAAGCATCTGCTTTCCAAAGGCTTTGCCAAAAAACAGAGCATCCAAACCCATAGTAGATTTGAATAAGCTGTCACTGTGCTACAGATGAGTTTTAGTTCAACTGTTCCAGTATACTCTCTTGCACAGAATAGAATCTGGCCCTGACATACTGGAAAGAGGAGAGAGGGAAATACTCCATGGGAAATAATCTGGAGAAGATGACTCCCAATGGAAGCGGACACAGATTTGCAGCACAACTCCTTTAAAGTATCCTTGTGATATTTAAGGATCAGCATTATTTCCTCTCTTTGCTGAAGCTGAGAAAGCCCCTTCACAATTTCTCAGCCTCTCTGACTCTTTGAGAAAAAAGCATTTTCTGACCTGCTACTTCACTTACTCTCTGATCTTAAGGCTTGACAATAAAAGTAGTGTAGCACTTCAGGTCAGGATCTGTGGAAATCAAGTATTGTTCATGGACTATTTTCTTGCAAACATCAGTCAATAGATAATTAGCATGTACATATTGTCAATAAAAGTTTCATTTGACACAGAGAAATAAGTTTCTCTGTCTTAATTTTCTGCTGTGGAGTATTGGGTATTTAAATGTTGTCTGAGTGACGATTCAGCATTTTGAGTGGTGCTGTGAAAGTAATTTGGAGACAGTCAATCCTTTCATAGCTTCTATTTCTCAAGAAACTACTGCACAGATTCTTCAGTTTTACCCAAATTCTCTCCCATGAACAGAATGCAAAATTATAATTAAAACAAAGCACAGTCTGCTTGGACAAAACAGGTTCACCTACTCCCAAAAGCACACCTTATGCAAAGACTTTGTGAAAAAAAAAGAATAAAGTCAGTGAATACACATGCTTTGTGATTCTGTGCTCTGGGGCCTGCCTTACAGCAGCAGTTCATCCTTTAAGCATGAGAGTGATTACAAAGTTTCTTGCTATGGTAACATCGGTTGCCAATTAACTGCATCTAGCTGTTTCAGTAGAAATGTACTGCCAGAATGTTCAGAAGTTGTCTTGATTAAGCTTAAGGCTGTGTTTCTTGCTTCAGAGAAGACTTCAAAATCTGTAATTTTCACTACAGTTAATAAAATATCAGCTTCCATACACATACAAAAAAGTAAGGACTCGTGTTGTATATGTTACTCTATTAGTTCCTAAGCTATGTCCATTATCCAGACTTTTATATCTTCTTCAGGTGATAGTGATATTCTTACCTTACTGGAAGAGTATCACATCAGCTGAATAATACAGTGTATTTATAGTGCAGCATTTGCCATGAAACTTGCCCTCTGCTACACTTTTTGCATTGTCAGAAAAGTCACAGTGTGGTTTCCCCCGAGAAAGAGCTACAGCTGGAAATGAGGTTATTACTAAGGACCCTCCTATTCCCCCACTGATAGTACAGGGCAAGAAATACTACAGAATTAAGGCCCTGAGATAAGTTGCTCCCCTAATAACAGGAGGTTTGCTGGCTACCTTCAAAGTTTAAATCTGTCTCTGTCTTTACATAAAATTCTATGTTTCCCTACCTTATCAGAAGCATCAACTGACATATTCCACTTTTTATTTCTAATTTTAGATGAGATCTGGAGGGAATAAGAACTGAGCAAGTCAACTCCTCTACAGTCTTACAGTTTCCAAAAATAAATAAAAAAAAGAAGTTCCAGATAGAAGACTTACTGCTAACTGCATCTTTTTCATGCCTTTGCCTAAGCAGTATTTTTCTCTAAAATATATTCTAAAGTGCTTGACTCAATCTGACTTTAAAAGGTTTAAAGCAGTTTTTAAAGGTTAAAGCTGTACTATAAGCATTACTAGGGAGTGGCTCCCAGAGCCACTAAGGCTTTTAACTGGAACTGTTCCTCAAGGTTTGATTTCTATACAGTCAAGACATTATTCTTTCTCTTGGTAGGTAAAAGATGCTATCATCAAGACACTGCTTTTCTTAGCAGAGAAATCACAATACCAAGCTTGGGACAGTATATTTTAAGTTGCAATCAATTTCCTTTTATCAAAGAGCATATAAGAATGACTTCCAAAATTTCTTTTCAGTTCTAGCATGGCAACACAGAATGGAAATTCTTTTAAAAGACCTTTCATCCAATTTCTAGTTGTATATCAAGTAATTAGACAGAAGTTAAGTGTATTTCTTTTGATGGAGCTTCAAAATTTGATATTCAGAATGATATTTCAAGATAATTTTACCTAGAACAGACCAATAGGTAACATACAACATCCTTATTTTGTAAGCCAGGTTGTTTTCCTTTACAGATGCATTGGAAACCCAGGAACTTCTGTCCAATATACCAAAGGTTCCCAGGTTTGTTTTTTTTTTTCACCCAGTCAAAACCATTGACTGAAGCTACAATTTGTCCTGCTTTCTTTTTTTATTTTTTATTTTTTTTTTGTTTTTTTTTCCCAATGGATGCTGCCATAGTGGTACATGCTGTGCTTACAAAGATGAGCACTATATTACACCAAAAAAACATAGGGAAACACAGTCTCAGTCAACACCATTGTTTTACTGAAGGAGACACTTCATGACATATTCAGCTCCACACAATAAACATGCTTAGAAAGACAATATTACAGGTACCTGAATGGCAGGTATTTGTGGAGGACTTGGAGTCCAGCAGCAGGAACACAACTTCTTCAAAAGAATATTTGTGATCTTAGGGAAACAAAAAAATTTGCTCATGAACATACTAGATCCTAGTTGTAGAGAAATGAACTGTGATCAGTGAATGGGAAAAATTAGGTAAAATATATGACTTTTTCTTTTTTTGTGCTAAAACTTGCATTAAATTTTAATCCTGATATTTTTCTTAAACCTTCAAGTATCTTTTATTCCTGAAAAAAAATGTTCCTTATCAGCTTTTCTTCATGCAGAAATAAAAAGGAGAAAACTGAACACATACTAGAAATCTCCCAGAAAAGAAATTCTGAAGTTATAGTGTCCATACAGCTAGATTACCACACAAAGATTAGGTCAGTTGGTTAGAGCATGGTGCTAATAATGCCAAGATTGTTGGTTCAATCCCATTTGCTAGAGTTGGACTTGATGATCCTTGTGGGTCCTTTCCAAATCAGAATACTCTTATTCTGTGAAACCTTCATGCTAAAGAGCTCTGAATCTAGCACATAGAGAGAAAAG
Organism: Pseudopodoces humilis; assembly: GCF_049639895.1. Lineage (NCBI taxonomy): Eukaryota > Metazoa > Chordata > Aves > Passeriformes > Paridae > Pseudopodoces > Pseudopodoces humilis. The sequence goes on from NC_142200.1 coordinate 101,221,081, forward strand.
AAGCATTTCTTAAATCCCCTCTTGCCCCACTACCTGTTTTTTTGTACGCTGCTGGAATATCATAATACCCCAACATGAGCTGTTTGGCGTTCTTGCTCCTTCCTGCAAAGTTTTCCCCCTGTATCCATCACCTGGGTCATTCTGCATGCTAAATCACACTGTCTTCTACTTCCAAGTCTGCTCTCAGCAGAGATTTTACTGACATGGAAACTACCATTTCAGGGATCAAGGAGATGAAGACTAAAGACTACACATAAAAGCTGTACTGCCCTTGACAATATAAATTGACCATGTGAAGTAATATGTTGCATTTGTTCACTCACATTTTAGTGTCAGTAAACTCATCATGTTTTTAATGTAGTTCCCAGAATTTAGCTTAAAACCAGCAAACTAGCAAAGGCTCAAATCCTTAAAATCCCCCAATAATCTCAATGGAAAAGCATTTGTTAGCCAAAAAACAAGCCTCCAGCTCTTTCTTTAACTTCCCGAAAGCTGGAGGTTTTTGCTGCTAGCTTTGGGATTAAAGAACTGATTAGAAGTTTTTACCACTAAAATATCAATATGTCTTATCCTCCAAAATTTCCCCGCTGAGGTACTGAGCAAGTTTGTCAAAATTCACTCCTACACTGTTCTTTGCAAGGTACAAAGCTGCAATTCCAGAGCAATTCTATGCAATGAGGCCAGAAGGGGCTTCATTGCTAAAAGCACTCATCAGACTCATTAATAATTATGTCCTTTCTGAGGAAAAAATAAAAGAAGTTTTCATTGCTGCAGCAATTGCATCTTGCATGACTTGTGGGCAGAGTTTTTCTATGTTTTTACTCACAGCTATCACAGTATGACTGAAATTGCAGCGTAGGTATCGCCTACATGCTGCCTCTTCCTTGATTGTCTAACCTGTGTCTTGTTTCTTGATTTCTTTGGATTTTTGGCTCATTACAGGATCACACATCAATTCTTTGTTCCTTATTTACTTTAACTTTCAGAGGGTGACACAAGCTACACCAGATCCCACAGAGACATTTCCCCACACCATACCTCCCTACTTCCAGCTGAGGTCTGCCACGGTGAACATTCTAGATCCATACCGAGGCACTTGAAATGGAGCAAGAAGTTGGACAAAGGTGTCTGAAAGGACCATTTCCTTTTCATAAGGAGCTTGAGAAGAGTGGAAAGTCAACAGGGAATAGGAACAAGAGTAGTAGTAGTAATTGGAGTGGGCATAGGAAAGTGAACAAAAGGTAGACAGGAGAGACTTTGAGCTGAACCTTCTGTGGGGAAGGGACTGTCTTCCTTTATAACATGTTTATACAGCACTTGCCATGGAGGTGATCAATCTGGTGCTCTGCAGGTGCTATTAAATATTCAGTGTACATCCCTCACTGCCAGTTCATAGGTGTGATGAGGTCTTGCTCCAATGCCCTTCCACAGCTTTGGCAGTTCAGATTGAGATGTTCTTTTTCTTCAGTGTTGACAAAGTTCAAATAGAAAAAGACAAGAAAAACACAGCCAGAGAGGGAACAAGGAAAATGTACAAACATCTTAAGTGGCACATTTAGCACAAGATGTTGTTTATTGTGGCTATTTGACTGAGGGGTGAAGAGAATGTAAGACTAATCTGTTCTGTAGTTTTGTGTTAAGTTATTGGCTTAGATGCTATGATTTTGATGACACAGTTATTTTGAGTGAAGGTGACTTTCAGATTGTAATGAGTAATGCCAACCAGTGCAATGGTATCTGAGTGAAGCCACTCATTCCAAATAATGAGTGCTTATCCCCACTCATCTGAGCTGCTATTAATGCTAAACCATAATCTCCCTATCAAAAAAAAAAAAAACAAAACAGCAGAGGAGAAAAAAACATGAGAAAGAAAGAAAGAAAGAATGGCATTGACATGGCATGATGATAGGCCTGTCTTGAAAAGAAAGGTATCTGTTAATTAGGCAGGCATAGGTGAAATATGGTAGGATGTCATTGATTCCTGACAGAGAGGAGAAGAGGAGCCCAAAAGACTTCAAAATATGATAAGCTCATTTTCTTCTCCCCATATAATGTCTGAATAATTTTTAGCCTGGGGATAGATGTCAGAGAAATGCCTCTGAAGTCCAGGGAGAAACCATGGTGGGTTTCTGACTTGGGCAAATTTGCTGCCCTTGCTGCAAGGTACTGTCCACCTTCCCTGGGAGGTATTTGCTGTTCACCTAAGGATCATAAAAGTTATTCTTTCCACTGAGAGTTTAATGGGTTTATTTTCTTCAGATCAGATTGAAAAAATGTGACTGACAGAGCCACTGAGAGCATGCACACCTGTATAGAACCTATTTGTTCTGCTCTTCCTTCCTTTTCTAACATCAGTCATTCCTTTTGATCAACAGCATAAAATGCCAAAAAAGATTTTTTCCATATTGTATTTTTTTCAGTTGAAAAAAAAATCAAAATTATTGCTGTAGCAATGAGAAATATGTGGTCTTATTTGCAACTGAGACTTGATTTTCTCTACACAATGGCAAAAAGCAACCTTTAATTCAATTTTCTGCTCATGTTTTTATGAAATCTGCTGCCAGCAAGTCCAAGGAGTCTTAGACAAGTTGCTTTGAAGACTTGTTACTACAGGGATCAAGAAAATAAGAGCAAAGATATTTTCACTTTTTTCTAGGCTATCACTGCCCTACATCAAATTTTCTTTCTTTTACCCCATATTTCACATTTGTTTTCTATTTCTGTAAATAAACCATCTTTAAAATACAAGCCTGTGTTTGAAAGTTTTTATTTTATCTACTGTCATCTCTATTTTCTTATTTTCTGGCTGAATCACAAAGCAATTAAATAATTTTATTCACAAGTCAAAGGTAAATGCAAAATCAATCTGGTTTTTAGACTTAAGGTTTAGGAGTATCAAAGTAGAAACCGTGGTGAGGAACAAGCTAAAAAGGAAAATAAAAATTACCATAAATGCAGTAAAAATGAATGGAAATAATTTTAACCATAGTCATGGTTAATGACTTGAACAGTACCTTCTTGAACTCATACTTTCCCAGTTAACAACTCGACACCTTCAAAATACCAACAGACTTCAATAACATCAATATTTACCTTTTTCTACTCATCACCTGCAGAGCTGAAGAAATCAAGAGGTATCACAAAATGAGCTTTCAATCCAAGGCATTAAAATCCAAGCCCACAAGTAGAGGGTGATAAGAGATCCTTTCAAGCCAAGCCCTAGACATAGAATATCACTTTCTGTGAGGTTTAGAGCAGTTCAGACTTTCTGAGGCCTCCCTTAGGTTGCATAAGTGAAGGATTTATGTCCATGTCATCCACTTAAAAACCTCTCAGGGGCATCAAAAGATGTGAGATTAAGAGAGATGTTTCAATATAGGGTTTATATGCAAAATGGTGGAAAAGACATAGCACAGTGAATATATACATAATAAAACCTACTTAAACAACAAACATGCAAACTTGAAAAAAAGCATACTTCACGGCAGGAAGAAAGTAGGAGACAAGAGGAAAAAATATAAGGAAGACTAATGCCCTTAGACACTCAATATAGAAAAGATATTGTCCTCATATACATTCTTATTTATCTTCACCCTCCTGCAGTTGGTGTATTACCTCCTTACACAGAGCAGTTTCTTTCTGTCATGGAGGCAATTCATTCCTATCCTGTCAGGCTCACTTTTTCTTTCCCAGTGTCTCAAGACACTAGTTGTTGTCAAAGCAGTAACAAAAAGAACCCAAGAGGTTTTTTTTTTGCTGACACTTCCCGAAGTGTAGAATCATCACATCAGATATATATTTGGGGTTAGAAAGACCAGCTCCTGTTATATGACCTCATCCAGCCAGAGCTATCTCTAAATCCTTGTCTAAAAATGTTTATGATACCCAGCCCACCAGGAGAGATGCTGTTTGTTCTCCCAAGCCCAGCTAACTTGTTTTCGATTATCTCCTTATTAAAGAAAAAGATTGTGCTTCATAAAGCAGTCCTAGATGTTGTGGAATTACTGCTTGAAACATAGAAATTGGAACAACTCATTTTTATTTCAATATTGGTATCCTATGCCTTATGAGTCATTGTAATGATTCCCTGTTGCTTTCTGTACTGTGCTTAAACAAGTTAGGCATTTTCAAAGCTCTTAACTAAAGTCACAGTGGAATTAAAAACACTTCTGCAGAAAAACACAAAACAAAGCTAAAGAAGACCCTTAGCTGGCCTGTACTAACCTCTCTTATAGCAAATTTTGGAGCCATTTGGTTTTGGAACCATGCAGAACTGTAGCAGCATTTCTGGCGGAATAATCTTGCATTATTACATTGGTCCACTTGTGTCTTTCCTTTTTAAAACATATTTACACCATTGTTACTAAGGCACACAATTCAAGGTTGCAATCTTGACAAAAATTGTGTGGGTGAACCATTCCATGGACCAATGGAGACAGCAAGTCCCAATTTCCAAGATTTGTGCGAAGGAAGAACTTGTGTGAATTAAACAAACAAAAAAACCTCCCAAATCACCACACATTGTTTCCATCTACCCTTTTTCAACTATGTATTGCTTCTGCAGTGTTTTTTTCCTTGCATCAAACACTGATCCTCCATACATGGGGAAAGTATCATTGGATACAAAAGGTATTTTTCCCCCCTTCAAATAAAAGCAAATTTAAATGCAGTGAGCTCAAGAGTGTGTCAGATTGTGTTTGGATTTTTTTAAAAAACAAAATAAAGAGAAAAGGTAAATTTGAGACTTTACCCTCACAAGTGGATAATATTCATAAGTGAATATCTGCAGTGAAATTTGCTTTTGAAAACAGAACACCAGGGATCAAATCAAACCACCATAACTGAAACCAAGCTGATTTTGATTTTCTGTTTAAAAAAACCCAAACTGCACACGTACACGTTGTAATTTGCAAATGCAATTCACTGCAGCTGTAGAATAAATCAATCTGAAAATACATATATCCATAAATAATATTGGTTTAATATTAACAGTGAGAAATCTTGACAGCTCAGAAGACCTAAAAACTTTGAGTCAAGGCAAATTCCAGCAGTTTCAATATTTGAAATTTACTCAGTTTCATTCAACTTCTTTCTAATAGCATTTGGTATTGTGTGCCCACAATCTCTCACTAGTTTTATGCATTTATATGTACATAGAAATATGTACAAACTAACATTTTTTTAAAACCTAAATCGTAAAACAAACATTATTTGTGTAAGATATCTACCCAGAATTAAAAAGATAAATACTCCACAGTCCATGAATTACCTCACTAAAGCTAGTTAACAACATTTTGAGGCACAAATGGACATATGTTTATTTAGTTTGCTGCATACTGCCCAGAACAGCTGCAAACGTGTGCCTTTTTATGGGAGTTCAGGATTCCATGTGGTTCAAACACCTGGCATCTGCTTTTTACAGTTGGTATTGTTCAGGCCATGCTTCCTGGCACATCCCCCATTCAAGTTGCCAAGAGGGTGGTGGAAGAAAAAAAAACCTGGAACCATGTATTTTTTAAAGCAATACAAAAGATTGACCTTGGGTATTCCATCACACAGTGGTGTTTTGTCACATATTACCTATTAGCCAGCTTTCCTCCTTTAAATCTGCTTTGTTATGATCTAGTCAGAGTTGAAAATTGAACAATAAAGAGCCTGTATGCACTTGTTTTATTGTGCCAATATTAATGTATGTTTTCATAATTGATATCAAAAAATAAAAATGTTTTCCAGCAAGCTGTTTGTATACAGAGAGAAAGAATTCTGCACTTTGCAAAGAGGACTGCTTTAAGGCATTGAATGTGAGAATTCCTCTATTCTATATCCATTTCAAATCTGCAGGAAAGGTAATAATTGCAACCAGGTTTATTTGAATCTGTGTTCCAGCTAGAGAGATGCACAGGAAGAACCATGCAGCTACCAAATGCATTTGTGTGCCACACAGTCCATGGCACAGATGCTTGCAGGGGAGGGGCCAGAGCATTCACTGCAAATACACCACAAGCTGTGTGACCACACTGAAGCAGAACACAAAACTTCCATGGTTTGTTTAATGACGAGGTTTTTTGTTTAATGAAGGCTAATTTTTCAAGTCTTCTCTGTGTTTTACAGCATCCCCTTCTTGAAAACTCTCTGTGTCGTGTGTGTATCAGCTTCTGAGACAAGGCAAGGCAAAGATTTCAGGCTGAGTTTCTTTGCAGACATCACATCTACTGACTGATCTGCTGACTATACTCCATGTCTGATTCTCCTCTGCTTTTCACCTTCACCAGCCCTCAATTGCAGCATGGCTTAGTCGTACTTCTGGGATTACAAACTACACTCCAGATGTTGTACTCCTTTCTTTTCCAAGGGCATCCATTTGTTATCCATCATATTTTCCACTCAGTAAGTAATTTAGATGGAATTATTGAATGACTTTTCAAAACACTATTCTGAATATCACTCAATGGCATTACTCACACAAAGTCTTATAAAACGGAAACATTTCCATTCTGAAGATTAAATTTGATTTGTGAGCTGTGCATTGCAAAACTGAGCCACTTTTAAGAAAGTCAGGTTGATGAGATGTCTCAATTTGACTTGAATCTGAAACCTGTTCTAGGAAAAGGAGTTCAAAGTACTTTGCCACTACCTGAAAGGTCATGTTTTCCTGTCCGTGGTTAATGTTTCATATTAGTACCCTACTAGAACAGTCTTAAGAATTTTAATAAAGGTTGAATTATTAAAAAAAAATCTCTTGAAGATAGCTACAAATAGATTAGATGATTAGGCATTTAAGATCAAACACAAATTTCTGCTTATTGTGGCTGTCTCATCCATCCTCTCCTCCAGACAGGAAAGGATGCAATAAATAACCTTCTTGACAATGTATCCCTGATATCTTTAACCAGTCTTACTGTACTGGATTTGCATGGCAAGGTTTCAGTAGCAGGGAGGTTACAGGGGTATTTTTTTGTGAGAAGCTGACAAAAGCTTCCCCCTATGTCCAGTAGAGCCAGTGCTAGATGGTTCCAAGAGGGACCTGCCACTGACCATCAGCAGCAGTGGCAGCACTTCTGGCTGAAATACTTAAGGGGAAAAATTTACTGTGCGAGGGCACTTGCAGCCAGAGAAGAGAGGAGTGAGAAGACATAAGAGAGACAGCCCTGTGGACAGCAAGGTCAGCGAGGAAAGAGGGGCAGAAAGTGCTCCATGTGCCCGAGCATAGATCATCCTGCAGCCTGTGTTGAAGTTCATGGAGAGCCAGGCAGCTCACAGAGATCTACAATAGAGCAGAGATCCACCTGCAGCCCATGGAGGAACCCCCTGAGGAGCAGATGAACCTCTGAAGGAGGCTGTGACCCCATGGAAAGCCTGTGCTAGATCAGGTTTGCTGGCAGGTCATGCGGACCTGTGGGGGGACCGCGCTAAAGATATCCTAAGGAACTGCACCACGTGGAAGAGACCCACACTGGAGAAATTTGTGAGAACTGTAGCCTGTGGGAAGGACTCACATTGGAGAAGTTTGTGCAGAACTGTCTCCTGTGAAAAGGAGCCTACACTGGAGCAGGGAAAGACTGTGAGGAGAAGGGGGCAACACAGACCATAACCTCCAGTTCTTGTCCCCCTGAGCTGCTTGGGAGAGTGAGTAGATAGAGAAATTGGGAGTGAAGATGAAAACAGGAGGAAGGGAGAGGTGGGGGAAGGTATTTTTCGATTTGTTTTTATTTTCTCATTATACTACTTTGATTTGACTGGCAATAAATTAATTTAATCAAGTCTGTTTTGCCCACAGCAGCAATTGCTTAGTGATTTATCCCTGTCCTTATCTTGAGCCAAGAGATTTTTGCCTTATTTTCTCTCCCCTGGCCAGCTGAAAAGGGAGAGTGATAGAGGGGTTTGGTGGGCACCTGGCGCCCATCTGATATCAGACACACCACACTCAAAAGATCCTCTTACCTATAGTGTACTTGCTAAAATGGAGGTTTGTTCAGTGATGAGGTTTCCCAGACTGACATTAACAGTTCTCCAAAACAAATTTGATTGCAATGACTATTCTGGACTCTCAGATTCACACAATTAGCCCAGAAGCCACATCTGCTCATGAACTGGAGACCATAAGAAGTAATTCCCACAAGAACAAAGCAAAGCAGAAGAAAGAAAATGGGGTTTTACTTTCCTGATATTCAAACTATCCTGCTGTACAACATCTGAAACCCTCTGTGTTTCCCTGCCCTAGTCTTTCTGTGCACAAGAAGAAAATTTAGAATCATTAGTAAGAAGAGAGGTGCTGACTCAGGACTTGAAGGCCTGCCAACAACTACCTAAATTAAACATCTTCAGTAATCAGGTGGAAGTGCTTCAAACTATTTTTGCTCTTGTTTTATTGAAATTGAAACTTTAAATTTTGTTTCTCCATCTTATTAGTCAACATATTCTTGTGTGTGCTTATTGAAATTTCACTTCCACAAAGTTGCTTTCAATAAAGTGTCATTGGGTTAAAAACATGATTTACTGTACAGTCTGATCTTCAGTTTGGGTTAAGGCTTTGGAATAGCTCTTTTGCTAACTGTGACAGGAGCAGGAATTTTACCTGTATCATCTTGCTTCCCTTGGCAAAGAATTAAAACTTGATACTGTGAGAAAATTAAAAGCAATAGATTCAATTTTATCATTGCATTGTTCTATCTTTATCTACCTTAATAGCATTATAATAAATTAGATGAATATAACACTCGATCAACTTTTTATTTGAAAAATCTCTAGATGTACATGAAACTGGTTTACTGTGCCAAATCCTAACATGGGTCATGAACTCTGAAGGTGTGTGTGTGTAACACCAGGCAAGAGTCCTGCAGGCTACTTGGCTCTGCTTCCAAAAGAATATCCAAATCCTCACACTGGGGAATTTTTCTATAAGGGAACACATTTCCCACCGGTCCTTATTAGTGTCAGTTGACAAAAGGTTTGCGAGAGAACATAGGTTTTCTGCTCATCCCTCCAGAAGCAGAGCTCAGGAGCGTGATGCTTTTAGGTAAGAGAAAACAACAGAGCTCTGGCCTGAAAAGCAGACATCTGCAACTGCCAGTAGGGCATAGCAGTCTCAGTCAACTGATTAAAAAGAAAAATAACACTGGATGGAAACCCCCCCAAGCTCTTTCTTCACTGTAATGCACATTTTGCAGGTGCATCTCAACAGTTTAGTAACACCAAATTTTGAGTAACTCCATCGGAGTTTAGGGTCTGTAATGCTTTGGGCTCACTAGACACCTGTTTGTCAGCCATGCAGTCTGTTCCCTGCACCACAGAGGTCTAGGTGTAGGGCAGCTGTAGTCAGCAAGCACATAAAGGGCTGGCACCCTAGGGGATACAGCTTCAATATGTTGCTTTCCTTAAGGAAATTGATGGCCAAGCAGTGGGATTGCTGTTGGTGCCACAGGGCTCATGGCTCTGATGCAAATGCAAGTATGTGTGCAGGCATTGTAAGCTGAAATCAGTATAAATAAGGCTCAGACACATCTATAAACATGTTACTAATAGGACAGCCTGGTATTATATTCACTTTGAAACAGCCCATTCTAAAAAAAGAATCAAGCCTATCTACAGAATAAAATTGGAAAAACACAACTAAACAGAGGTATCAGTAGAAAACTTTGGAAGACCTTTATCCCGCTGTGTTGTTTTCTTACATGAAAGTTTTTCAGATACCAAAGTCTGCCTTTTAGAAGTTTATAGTTTATTTCCAGGAAAGCAATATGCTTGTTTTCATTGTCAGTCGTTGAAGCAGTTTGGGCTAAGCATGTCTTTTTACTGTTGGCTTTGCATTTCTAACTTGGTATTTAAAAAAAAAAAGGTATTATTTATATTAAAGGATAGTGTAGCTCCCCATTAGTGAGGCTGTTGGAAGAGGACTAATGGAGCTATTCATGTTTAACAAAATAGCCATCCAGCTCTGCTTTGATGGAAGGGGGATTTCATACGACTTCTGTCTGAGCAGCTTCAAAACTCTTTCTTACTGTAAGTGCAAGAAAAATTCATTATTTGAATATTATCTAATGAACAAAAAATCTTGTCCAGTTAACTGTGAAATTATGGACGAGAATGTGGAATAAAAACTGGAGTAAACCCTCCAAAGAACAGTTTCATAAAGGTCTCATGAAGTCAGCCTTTATTCAACTATCTTGATCAAATTGTTTCTCATTCATTTTTCTTGTGTTCCCTCAGTTGTGCTGCAGCTAGAATGAAATAGATTAAAACTGGAGATTAAAGAGAGCTCCAATCGAGGTATAAATTTTCAAAAATTGTGCTGCATATACTCAGCAGGTAGCAAGAGGAGGAGGGAAGAAGTCAACAATTTGTACAAACAAAAGGCACATAAGAAAATCATCATGCTGAAATAATTGCAAACTAACAGCAGGCTAGAGTAAAACATCCATATTGCCAGAGCTAATTTATTTCTTTTAGCATTACCTTTATAATCCTTCACCAAGAAGGAATCTTTCCACCCTTTTTTTTTTTTTTTAAAGCATAACAAATATGCATTATAATCAGTTGGCTTAGATTAGTTTTTCTTTTTTTCAGACATAGATTTTCTCTACCCAGATCTTTAACTGTGACTGCAATGAGTTTCTTCAGAGAAAGAGAGATATTACAAGAGAAAGAGAGAGATTACAAAAACGCGTTTGCGATCTTCCATTATTAAGCCATAAAAAAAAGAAAAGGAAAAAGGCAAAATAAAAACCCTTGGAGAAAGCTGTTCCCTGAGCTGATGGAAGAAGTGTCAAGGTTTGTAAAACTTAACATATACTTAACAGATAATGTCATGCACTGAGGGGGGCAAGAAGCAATTTGGGGAAAGAAAGAATCAACACCAAAAGTCTCAAGGGGAATCAGACAAGACAGACTGCTAATAATCAGTCTTAAAATGTCCACAGATGAATTTAAGGGTGTAAATCTTTGTTAAGAATGAAAATTTTGTGAATGCCAGTAGGTATCTTGTGAAAGTCTGGTCATTAGCAAAAATAACCTCAAGTGAACTGGCCAGATTTTTAGGACAATCTCTCCACAGCATGAGGAGTGGTCCATCCATCCGATCAGAAAAAGTAGAAAACATAGGAGGAGACTGGTTTTGTCAAGCAGGGATTGAGCTCCAGCACAAACTAACCATATACAGGAGCTGGAACTAAAGCAGGAAGCAAAGAAATATAGAGGAATCTTCTGGCCATGCTGGGGTAGTATTAGAAAAGCCAGAGCTCAGTTGCAATTGGAATCAATGAGGATTGAGCAAGGGCAAGAAGAGGCCCTTCTACCTCTGTCCTAGTGGCAGAATAAACAAAAACAGGGACCTCTTGCTCAATGGGCAGGTGATTTTGTGACAGCAGATATAAAGTGAAGTATTCAATCCCTTCTCTTTGTATCAGTCCACAACTGAATCTCCCAGGACTCTGCCTAGAGAGAGGGTCCAAGAAAGGGAGGTAAAATAGCGAAAATTGAACAAGTCTGGAATCTCTTTCAGAAATTCTTGATCCATATATGCTTTCCAGTACCAGAAAGACAAACTAAGGAAAGAGCTGACTGCAAAGACAGTCTAGTCCAGAAGCTCATATGCCTTGTGGACAGAAGCTGAGGAAGTGAGGCTTTTCTGGGGAAACCTGATAGCAGCCTCGTCCTGCTTGCAGGGGGATTAAGATGGGAGACCCAAGATCTCTACACAAGTGTACTGTGGGACACCAGGATACAAAGATGCTGAATTGAAACAGAGGAGGTTTTATCTACATAAAAGGGAAAAAGAAAAGAAAAAGAAAAAAAAAATATCACTGAAAGGTTGCAGAAGGTTGCCACATGCTGCACAGTCTTTCTTGGGGGTTTTCAAGACCTAGCTGTACCAAAGGCCTGATAAAGCCAGTCTGAAATCAGCACTGACCATGGTTTAGAGTGGGAAGCTGGATAGGATGGCCTTCCAGTGCCCCTGCCAAGCTGATTTTTGTTATTTTTAAGACTTGGTCCAAAACACAGATAAAATATAAAGAAATGTCCACCCTATCACTGAACTTACAACTTTTGTGTACTAACAACTAATATAGTTTGAGTTGTAGATAATTGATTTTATATGGATATTTAGGCCCATAAATACATGATCTGATATTCAGAAGTAAGTTGCTTTTGAAGTTCTGGGCATTGCATAATATAAGTAACCAGAATTAAGCATTTTACAGTCAGCATAATACATTTATATAATATTTTATTATAGTTACAGGGAATACTTTATATATCTTCCTATATTTACATAAAACTTAACTCAAAGGTTTGCTGTGAAATAAGGAACTGATCACCCTAATAGTGGTGTAAAACTGGTAAAGACTAGAATACTGAACAAATAGAGCTTATTTCCACCTTCTCTTTTAAAATTTCATCAAGCATACTGGCACTTGAATTTCACAAGATGCCCAAGGCTTTAGGAGCTCAGAGTCTCATTTTAAGCCCTTGGGTTTGAAGACATTGATCCAAATTTATTGACATACCCAGGCAGATCACAGTGTCTCTTTTCCAACCACATAATGAAAATAACTGTGCGAATAAATATTTTAAAATTTTTTATCCTGGACATTCAGACCCATGAGAGCACATCCTCATTTTTAAGAAATAAAGAGAAAAATGAACTCATTGACAACTGAAAACCAAGAATTTTTAGACAAACATTGGAAGAAAACAAATATCAACATGTCAACACTGCTATTGAGTTTACTGAGGTTTAAACTTCTTAAGGTCTCACTGAAATTATAATTCGTTGAACACGACTAAACCATGTTAAAAATCCAGGAGGAATACATGTTTGCCAAGCACAATTGCACACTGGCAAAAATAACCTTGATAAAGGTAAACAAATAGAGTAACCGAGTATGAATCAAAGACAATCTGAATACTTGTAATTATGAAGCGTTTAAAGGCAGTGATGGACGAGGGACTGCATACTTTACTATGACTGTAGCTACCCACCACAAAGGAGATCAAGGAGAAGAGGATGTATGTTTAGATGGGAGCAGCATGAGGGAACCAAAGCAGACAGCAGGGAAGAAGGGCTGGTTTATGTTAAGGATAAACAACATGTAGGGCCCTATTTCTACTGTTGCTGATGCCCTTTGCAAGAGATGAAGTGTTATTTAACAACTTTCCGTCCTACAGAACTGAAGGTCTGACACAAATCACTAATCTCAGTTGTAGACATTGACCTTAGTTTTGATGTACAAAGGCTAACTCCAGCTTTGGGATTCAGTTTGCCACAGAAGTTCAGCCTCAGAGGCAGAGGTGGAAGAAGGCCGTGTCCTGAAATCTACCTTAACACAGATTTATGTAGTGAGTGGAAAGCATTGCATTGCAAGTGGGAAGGTGTGCATGTCTGAGTATCATTCCATAGCCCACCCTTTTTTTTTTTCTTTAGGAGCAATTTGTCTCCTGTAGATTTAAGTATCTTTCAGCCCTGCATCACACATTTTCAACAAGTTGAAGAACACTACCTGGTTCTCAGAATTACAAGTAGTTTCATGAAAAGACGGAAACTTTCAACATACATATTTGCATTGATCTTCAAGACAATAAAGCATTTTTATTTTTAAAAAAAAATATTTTTTTTTTTTTTAAAGAGAAACACTCTAACTTCACTGAGCTTAAAAATCTGAATATTCCCAAACTAAAAGGACAATTTTACTATATGTACATTTCTTAAACTGTAAAGCTATAAACTGGAAAGCACTAGGCATAACATTGCAAAAACTACCAGGATGTTTAGGAGCCTAAGGCAAATTCACTTTAATTTGCCATAAATTTATTGTAAATTAGTATGTGAACTCACAGTGCACCAAATTCCCATGTAGCTAGATATAGCAAACATTAAGAAGGAAACTTGAAAGGTAGGCAGTCCCCAGTTTTTACTATTTTTCTTGAATAAAGCCTTCTGTATTGGAATGCCTTGACACATATATGGGAGGGAAATAAACCAGAGGTGGACTGTGCTGAGAAGAAAACAGATTGTGAAGGAGGACACTGGAATTCAGAAAAAAGGGATTATGGGGGAAAACATGTGAGAGAAAGTACAAATTAGACTCAGCACAAGAAGCAGAAGGATGTGAAGAGATATACAAAAGATTAGTAACACTAATAGTTAGGGAAGAATAAATACAACAGCAAACACAAAAATCTATGCCAGAGTGCAAAGGAAAATTCATATAAAGCATGTCTGCAAATTTTCAAATACAAACCAGTAAATCCAGCATGCCCAGCTATAAAGCTGTGTATTTTCAAGTTATGTATATCGCTTCCTAAATTACATTAAGATGAGCTGACCTGAATGTATTTTTATGGATCCCACGATAGACACAGGAGCCCAGACCACATTTCCTCAGGTGCACTGAGGTCCTTTCTCAAGGAGCCATGCAGGTCTGTTGGAACTTTGGCATATCAGACAGGGCAGAGAGCATGTCCCAGCTCAAATGAGACCACAGCAATGCAGCCCACCACAGGTTATCATCACAGTGCCTTAGTACAAATATCTGGCTTCAACCTGATTCATTGGCATGCCCAAATCAAAGCTTTTCATGACACTGAAAGGTTGTGTTTGAATTATCATCCCAACACAGGAAGAAAAATAAATATCTGAAAAATTGCCCTGGGCAGACATTCGTTTCCCATTAGCTCCTAGGGACCAAACCACTACCTAGCCTGAATGCAAACATACTCTCACACCCACGCTACCATCACTGATTGTTTATTCCCCAGTTCTGATAACACTTGCTCTCCTTTCACCTCCCTGGATTTTTCCTCTTTTTTTGACTCCTCAGTCTGACACACACCCTGTTCCTCACCTTGTTTTATTTAATCCTCTTCTTTTAATTCCTTCATGTTCTTCCCTGTCCTGTTGATTCTCCTTGTCTCTTGGGTCCCAGGTGAGCAGCCTCTTCAAGGCACAAAGCCCACAGTTATTTCACTTGTGGGCTGATGGTGCCAGCCTTGGCATAAAAAAATGATTTGGAAAAATATGTATTTGCAATTCCTGAACTGGATTTATTACATCACACAAAGAATAAGTGTGTCAAGTGTTTTGCCAGGGGTTACTGCCTGACTAAGGTTTAATATAGGTTCTAGGATTTATATAGTTTTAAAAAGTTCACTTCTCTAGTGTACAAACTGTACCTTTTCTTCATCAAACTAGTAGAAACAAATTCAACACTATTCCTGGTACTTGAGTATACATATATACACACACACACACACAATCCCCTAAATCTAGAAGTACAGTTGTAAAAGTAAGGGAGGTATACATTTAGAAGGCTTTATTGATCCCATCTGCTTGGTGAACACACAGCACCTGCCAATAACTGAACTCCTAAAATCTTGTCCCAGCATAAAACTTTGAGGGCAGGCTCTTCTGTCATCGTTTTTAACAGGACATCTTTTTTAGATTCCTCAGTGCTCAGTGTATTGCAATTGCTTTTCCACATGCAGCTGAGAGAGAACAATTCTGTGCCATGAGGGGAATAAATGGATGCAAGATCTCAGTGACTGGAAACTCAGTGACTGTCCAAATTTTTCCTTCGATAAGGGAGCTCCTGGACCAAAAAGCTTCCATTACTTACACACAGACTGCATAGTGCTGCTAGCTAAACAAGTTGAAAATCAGTGAAGGGGATCTGAATTCAAACAAATTGAAGAATGTAATTTGTAACAGAATATATGTACACTTGATAATGGCTTCAAGTGCTAAAAAACCAAAATATACTGGAATTAAGAAATGCAGTTCTGTGTTTCTTTGCTACCTCTTTCTTTTCCTGTATAAATCTGAAGCAGAAGACAAATTATGATATCTTGGAAGGAAAACAGCCTCCAGCTTTCTAGTTGGCTAAGAAATTTCATGCCAGTAAGCATAAACATATCCCAGGTGGCTTTCACCAGGTGTTGCTCTTGTCTAATGGGAGACCAGTGCATTTACCTCAGTGACACCTTCAGTTGCAAGCAAGCACCAGACCAAACCTTCCTGTGATTGTGTCCAGATCAGCAGACGCCCAGGTGGGATGTGGCCGTTTTCAGACCAGTGATAAGAAGGTCTGTGTGTTTCACTACCAGGCTCTTGCAGACAAAGTACCCTACTCGTCTTGGAGGTCTCTGCATCAAGACTGATGGTGCAGGGTTTTTTTGTTATCTAGTTAATCAGAACAACACTGCACTGAAGAGCAGCACCTCTAGAATAAGACTTGATAGGACTTTATAATCTCCTTGATGATAAACCTGCCATCTCAGGTTGCTGTGTCCTTGTTTAGTCATCTCCACTCAGTCTTGTGCCCTTATTCAGACAGGGTATATGCTTTAACCTTATGAGAATAAGCCATCAATCAGGCAGCTGTGGAAAAGGCAGCCACCACCAGAAGCATCTCTTAGCACTCTGGAAAATGCATTAGAAAGACTTTATGGAATATAGAGTTTGGGTCAGCTGCACTGGAGAGGGTGAGAGGGAACAAAAACATCAACTAGGGATACAGATATTCAATTTTGTAGAAGAGAATGAGGAGTATCTACACCAGAGACACTTGAAAGCAGAAGCTGGTACTGGCAAGAGAACAAATGGCTTTTAGCTAGTTTTATTTGTGAATTAAGTCTCTAACGATGTAGAACAGTGACACTCTGGTACAGTGTCTAACCAGTAGAGTATGTACAGGCAAGAGTAAAACCAACTGTAAAATGGAGCTTCACATAAGAAGGAAAATAATTTATCTTCTGCCATTCAGTGGCTCAGAAATTTCACTGCTGCTGCTTTTGTAAGTCTCCCAAAGTTCATCAGTTGGTCTTCCCTGCTGCCAAATTCTCTCATTGACCACCTCCTTCCACCACTATCCAGCAAGCCCCTCTTTATATCCCCTCAATCTTCAATCCAAACCTGCTGACTTTTGCTCAGCTGCATTGATGAGCTGGCATCTGCTTGCAGTGCTCTCTTTTGATGAGAAAGCTGTTCAATCTCCCCAAACTCTGGCATTTGCTGATGATAAAAGGAGCGCCAGTTCAGGTTTTTGGCAAAATCCTCTGTTCCAAAATAAACTTCCTTTATTCATGGTATGCTGCAGTGTTTGAGGAAATCCCATAAATATGCTGAGTTACTCCATTATAAAAAACATCTTTCTGAGCAAATGTCTGCAATTTGTTTAGATTAACTGAATCCTGGATGCTAAGTTTTTTTTTTAATTTCTGGTTCATTTATCTGTAAATTTCCCTCTCTACACACAAAATTGACAAAATTATTTTTGTCTTTACCCTCATTTGCTTCCCTTTCCCATCTTTCTTCTTTAACACTTTCCCCTGAAACAAATATTTCTCATCTGCTCTCTTTTTCCTCTCTCTCTGCCACTTGTTCCAGTTTTTAGGATGCCTCTTACCTGCTTCTACCTCTTGATTTCCCTGTTTAATATGTCATTCTCTTCTGGCTTACATGTATCACTCCCCATATCACACAGAAAGTATGATTAAAGAACTCATTTTTAGTTCCTGCCTACTTGTCTCTCCTGTGACTCTGCTGACCTCACAATTACTTTGCATGACCTTGTTCACTGTTTTTATGAAATACACACTTTATAATCCCTTCCCCAGTTCCAGGTTAGGCTCTCTGAAGTCTGCCCTCTGTTTCTTGAAGTTCACTGAAACAGTCTTTGGCAAGGACTTCCATCAAACCTAAGATGCAGGAATATAATCTTTCTTATTCCATACTTTATCAACACTTTCAATGCCAGCTGTTTCTTTTCTTGGAGTTGTTTGTTGGGTTTTTTAAATATTGGCTTCTACATTAGCAAGATTAACAACTAATGGAACATTTTCTTTGTAAAATGGATTAAAATTCACTTGGATTTCCTTAAACAACTATTAAAGGCCCTATCTCCTTTGCCAGCTACACAACTAATACTTGGGTGTGCTCCTGTGGAGCCTACCTGCATCCTAAAGAGAATGTTGGTCTAACAGGAGAAATAAAAGAGGGCTGGTCTTTGCTTGTATTCTGATCTTTCAGAAAACCAAGGAATTGATTCATAATATTTTTTCCCTATTTATGAATTCTCCAAGCAGTATGAGGAATCCTCTTATCCATACCTCATTAAAAGTATTCTCAAATTGCTCCAGTAAATAAACTTGGTCTTGTAAATACTTTCAGCCTTCTCTATTAAAATACAAGATGCAATACAAGATGCAACCTTCTAAATTAACTTGTAGAACTAGCATAACTTTTAAAGCACAATGTGCAGCTGGTTGCAATACACATTTTCTGTTATATAAATTGTATTAAGCTTTCAAACAGGATCCAAGAATAATACCTTTTAATTTACAAAACCCACCAAATACAAACCGTTACATGCAGACTCTTAATTCCAGTATGCAGTTATTAATATTTGTATGAATACACAAGAACTTAAAATGCTGAGATTTTCATGAACATGTGCACAAATAAGTCTGGTTTTGAACAAACTGTAGAAAAATATTCATTGGCAGCTCAAACCCACTACTTGGGCCAAAAAATATTTTATTTTTTGTATCATAGAACTCCAGATGTCAAATGATTAGGAAAAATTACATTTTCTGTAATATAAAACAATACAATATGCTGGTAGAACACTTAGCACAGCGGGGTTGCCATCTCTTGTGGTCTGTGAGCACTACCCTAGGAATCATGATTAACAAATTGGAGTTCAACTGCAGAACTCATGTTTCTGCTTTTTGTTTAGCATGCCATGGATTCAAATAGGAGGAAGATGCACATTAATCACTGGTATGTGACAACACACTATTTGCTTGAACTAAAAGAGAGGTAGAAGGATCATATTTAAACTCATTTATATTTGTGACAATTTTAAAATTGAATCAGGAGCAACCTTACTACAGTTTTGATGGGAACAGTTTTGCAGCAATTTTCTTCACTTATAAAATTATAAACATTTTTTCCCATTCTGGAAAAACAACAAAAAAAATCCATATTACCAAAATTTTTATCAAGTTCTCTTTCAAAGTTTAGCACAATTTTTCAGAATTATTTAGGTTGAAAATAACTTTCAAATGCCATCTAATCTCACTTTATGCTCAAAGTAAGGCTGACTTCAGAGTCAAGTGAGGCTACCAGGGCCTTAAGAGCCCAGTCAAGCTCTTAAGAGTTCCAAAGCCTCTCCAGACAACTTGTTCCAGTGTTTGATCACTGTCATAGTAAAAGTTTTGCTTTATAACCATAGGATTTTCTTTGCAGAAGTTTGCAACAACTAACCATTGCCCTTTCAATTTCTTATGCACCTCAGAGAAGACCCTGTCTTCCATCTTCTCTAAGGAGACTCCTACAGGTAACAGAAGACCCCCTAAATGCTTTCTCTTCTCCAGGATAAACAGTTCCAGGGCCTTTGGTCTTCTCAGCATGTGACATCCTCCAGCCCCTTCACTGTCCTGGCAGCTGTCCACTGGACTGGCTCCACTTTATTAGTCTCTACTGGTGGGAAGAGGCAAAACCAGGCATTGTATTTTCAACACTCAAGTGCTAGAGAATAAGGATCTGTCCCTTCCCTCAACCCAGCAGTTATATCCTGGCCAACACAGTCTCCTGTATGGTCAACTTTGACTGCCCCAAAAGTATGCAGCAAATTCTCCAAATTCATCTGCACCTGTACCGTTGTACATATAGATTTATTGCCTCCCAGTCAGGTGGTTTTACTAGACTTACAAGGTTCTGCCAATCCAAATCCCCTACGCTTTTGATGTCCCCTTGGGTGGCAGCCCTCTGCAAGTCTCGTGAGAGTACATTTAGCCCTGCTATCCATTAATCATTTGAGACATTTTTGTATTTAGCATTATTATGCTGCATTATAACTTTGTACAGAAGTAAGAAAAAAACCTATTTTTCCATACCTAAGAAACCTGGTTCTGTTATTAATCATCTTGACAAAGCTATTAAGGATGTTTCTAATATTACCAAAAATCAGCATTCTTTGACAAAATTGTTCTGACAGAAAAACATCATCTCTTTTTTGGATTAACACTTACACATAATAGTCTAAGTCCTATTTTTAGCAAGATTTGGGATTTTGAGATGAGTACCTGTGAGGAAGCTGATAGGTTGGAGGAAAATGAAGATGGTGAAAAGCCATGAGGGGAAGCTGTATGAGGGGTGGCTGAGGTCACTTGCAGGAGACTGAGGGGAGACCTCACTGCAGTGACAACTTCCTGTGAAGGGAAAAGCAAGGGCAGGCATTGATCTATGCTCTGTGGTGACCAGTGGCCTTGAGGCCTGAAGTTTATCAGGGGAGGTTTAGGTTGGCTATGAGAAAAAAGTTCTTCCCCCAGAGGGTGGGTAGGCACTGAACAGGCTCCCCAGGGAAGTGGCCACAGCACCAAGCCTGACAGAGTGCAAGAAGCGGCTGGACAACGATCTCAAGCACATGGTGTGACCCTTGGGGTGTCCTGTGCAGGTCTAAGGTTTGGACTCAATCCTTGTGGGTCCCTCCCAACTCAGGATATTCTGTGATTCCGTATCACAAGGACAGCTGCAAAACCTGAAAAATTCCGAAGAATCTCTGATTGCGGACCTAGTGCTTATGTTTCCCATGTAAGAATTGCACATTCCTCTTCCCCACTCTGCCAGTAGGAGCAGCATTACAGATCCTCTAAAATTGCTGAAATAGGACAGAGAAAAACAAGCTTTAAAGTATCATCCTAGAGAGGACAAGCCCCTCTACAAAATGCATAATAATCCGTTCCATGTTTGTCAAGGTTTTGAAAGTGATCTTCTTTCATAACTTTATTCCATGAAAGAACGCAGAAGATAAGCCTGATTTTTATAGGCTTATTAAGTTCAAGCAACCATCTTCCATTTTATATGGAAACTGCAAATGAATGAGAGATTTCCAATTTTCTGATTTTAAAGCATTCATAATACAGGTATGACCTAGATGAAATAAGCTTTCCCTCGTGGTAAATTCAGTGGGATTTAACATGTGCTGATCTCAGAAGTACCATTACTTTCCCATAAAAGAGCTCCAGCTAAACATGTGGTGAAGCAGCTAATCTGAGGTCTATACTGATTCTCATAGCTGTTAAAGGAATTGTGTTATTAAATGTAAATTGATTTCTCTATTCAGTTTGACAGATACAGAAAGTAATTGGTATTATCTATTGTTTCAAGCTTCCATACTCTCCAATAGAGTGCTACCATTCCCTCTAAAGCCCTTCATATGTTACAAAGGCAGCAAAGGGCCCCCAGAAGATCATCTGTTTATATCAGCCTTGTAGAGAACAGAGCTTTTTGATGAGAAAGGTGGGAAATGCATCAGCACTTTATTATAGCAGGGGTTATGATAAAGAACTTTCATTCAAGTAGCATTCTATAAAATGCCTGACAAATGCAATAGTTACTAACTTCTCTTACCAGGGTAAATGGCAGCATGTTTCTTTCCGGTTAAAAGTGTAAAATAAGGAAACCAAACATCCAAATTGCCAGGCAATGCTCAACTAAAACAAAGGACTTTTCTCATATATTTTCACTTGACAGATCATAAAAGAGAAAATTGGTCCACTAAAAAGTGATAGTAGAGAATTGGCAAGAAGGGTGAAGATGGCAGATTTGTTAAACAGTTATTTTGCTCCAAACTTTCCAGAGGACAAAGGGGACAGAACTTTGTTTTCTCTTTACAGGACTTACTCCAGAGGACTGGAAAACAGGAAACCCACAACTGCTATTGAACAAAAAAAGCCTCAAAGTGTATTATGGCAAACAAATTACAGCCTGGTTAGCATAGTTAAGGAAAAAGGGGGATAGGTGAAGAAATGATATGAAGGACATTTAATGAAGACTTTCATGTGAATAATTTGATTCTAAATATCCATTGTGGACCCTAAGGAGTCCTGCTTAAACTAACTTGCTTTCATTCTTAAGAGATAATATTGCTGCAGCAGGAGTAAATGTGTTTCATACACTTACATTTTCAAAGAGTAATAAGATTCCACACTGAAGATAACTGAATAAGGCAGAGAGTTATAGTACACAGGTTAAAATAATAACTTTAGGATAGAAAATTAGCTCAAAAATAGGAAACAGTGAAGAGGTAGTAAGAGGTGTGAAGAAAAAGAGTTTACTAGTGAGGTACCTCAGAGGTCAGGTAGCTTTTAAGTAATGCATGCGAACAATTTAGATAAGAGGAAACCAGCCTCACCTTTTCTGTGCCTGCTGCAGTTGTTTTATCCACAGGGACTGGGCAAGAACAGAATATACAATGGTGACCCAGGGTATACAGAGAAGAGGTGAAGGTTGGTCTTAGTTTGTTGACAAAATAAAAATAGTAAATGCCACACAACCTTGGTTATACAAGGGTATGCAAGGACATCGGGTGTTTCCAGACAGCTGGGAGTGCAGCTAATGGGAGAGCTGAGACAGCCGGCTTGCAAGCCTTCAATTAACAGAAGCCAAGTCAAGTACTGTGGTAGTTACTCAAGTCAAGATTTGTTGTAACTATGCTACAAGACAACACTCGTCAGTTTTCTCATCAGCAGATGGACATGAGTATAAATTCATACATAAATTAAACATAAATACAAAACATAAATTCAGTTCAATATCATGGTCCTCAAAACCTGTGCTGAGGTTTTGGGAGGGAAAGAAGGGAGGGAAAAGATGATGAGCTGCAGATGGAGCCCCTAGGAGCTCATGTGCTCCCTATAAAAAATGTACTTGCAGCAGAGATGAGGTTAGAACAAGGCTGGGTTACCCAGCCTTCCCCAGCTTTATAATGTTGGTCTTCAGGAGACTCCTGACAGCATTTTTCTTAGCAGAACATTCTTTACTTTCCTGTAGAAGCTAATTCAGGAACAGAAGCCTTGGAAAAACATGGGGAAAAAAGCCCAGTAACCTAACAAAACCCACGTCAAAATCTATAATCAGTATGGTGGGAGGTGGGAAGTATGATGAGGGAGGAGTTGCTGCTGCTCTCTTTTAAGGCTTTTATTGGAACCTTCTGGTGTGACAGGAGCTCCAGATTGAATTTTTGAGGCTAAAGTCCTGCAGGAATAATTAGCTCTTAGATTTCTGTTGACTTACTGGTCAACAGTGCCACCCTACATTGACATATCATGGGCAGCTTGAATTCTTCTCCAAAAACAGAGGTTCAGGATGAATTCACTCCCCTTGTGAAGGCAAAGAGGCTTTGAAGCAACATCAGTTTAATCAGGGAGGAGATGGAGCAGGCTGTGCAGACTCACATAGCTGTAATTCATACTGAGAAATGAACAGAGAGGCATTCAGCCCAGAAAAATGCTGGATGCCTTCCTGTCATGTTTTAGGAATGTTGTTCCCCAATTTAGTGTTCCCATTGAAACACTTTAAACCACGTGCTGGTTGCTCCCTGCTTCCTCTCCTCCTCCCCTACTCAGCAGGCTGGAGAGAAATGGAAGCACAAAAAGGTAAAGATCACAGGTTGAGATAACATCAATTTACCAGAAACAGCAATGAAATAAGAAAACAAACAGTAGCAGCAACAATATTAATAACAGAGTGTACAAGAGAAGCAAACAATTCACATGTGAACGCTCACCATGTGGAAAACCAGGAATACATGAATCACAGATATGATGCCCTGACCAAGAAGAGACCTTTCCCCCTGTCCCTGGAAGATGATATGAGGTGTTATAGGATAACCTCCAGGTCCTAGCCATGCCCCTTCCTGCCCACAGCAAAAATTAACCCTGTCCTAGCTGAAACCAGGACATTTCTGCATTAACTTGCTAATTTAAAGAAGAAGCCTGAGGATTTCTCCAGGCAAGGCACAGAAAAATCTGAACTCTGCTTATGCCCTTTTTTCAGAGTTTTAAAACCGGGAGGAAGCGTCTCAGCAATTCGAACTGGACACTTTCAGACGGTCCAGGATTCCAACCCTGCACCAAAACCAGCAGAAGCAAGAGAAAACACTTCAGCATGTATATAATGCTGAACAAGCTGTGAAAGCAGGTACCTTGCTGTGGAGGCCAGAGGCTTGGCTAACAACATAATCACACTCCCCTGAAGAGAAAGCCAATATGCTGCAGGTTGCCACACTCCCCCAAAGGAGAAACCCTAGCTAATAGCCGCAGTTGTGGCAAGCAAAAAGGAATCACCCTCCCCAGCACGCCTTGCAGCCACGCAAATTTTGTGTACCCCATGCAGGTTCAATGTATCCCATTGGTCCTTCTGCTTTGTTCCACCCCTGAAGCCTCACTTTAGTGGTCCTGTTCTTTCTATATAAACCCCTGCTCCCTCTGGCTCCCTGGATCTCTCCAAGGAGAAAGTTGAGTAAAGCCTCCTGAGGAACTCCATATCAAGGCTGTGTGTCTTTTCTGCGTCCCCTGAGAAGCTGGAATCACTCAACAACCCTTGTTAGGGCTCAGAGCTGAGACCACTCTTGGCAGGGCAGGGAGTGCCTGTGCACCTGAGTGTCCTCCCAAGGGTGCTTCTCCAGGAAGGTTGTTGCCTTGGACCACCTCCCAGACTGTAGCACTTTACAGCTGGAATTTTAATAAGGTTGTTACAGAAGAGAGATGACATACAATGATTTATTAGACAAGCATTCATGCCCTCAGTTTCCTCCCTCACCAATGAGGACATTTAAAATCCATTTAGTTTGCTAACTAGTGTTAGATCTGAAGTGTCTTTACACTTCAATTCAGAATTACCCAGACTACATATTAAAGTACTTATCCAACAAAGAGACACCCACTGGCTTCCGTGGAAGGTAGGTCTGGGTAAGGACAATAATTTTCATCAGAATATGAACCTTTGCATAAACTAACTAAAAAAGATTTTATTCAGTGTCATACTTCAGTAGATTTATGTAATTGGCTTAATAATAGTATTATATATATATATATATATAAAATCTATTTCCCAGTGTGAGAAATAATATTCTTATCTCTTATTTAGCAATGCTGAAAGGCCACAGAGTACTTTTTTTCTGAGAAGAGCCATAAGAATATAGTCTTCATGCTTAGTCTGTTCTCCAAGGCAAACAGTGCTCTACCTCCTAGATTTTGATAATTTTTGATGACTTTGGTGACAGGTTCCTTGGTTTAATAATAGCAAGTAGCATTTCCTATTTTCAAACATTGTGGATTCAAACTAATGTTCAATCTAATTAAAAATATTTTTTATCCTCCAAACCTGTTCTAATCAACTGTCAGGAGTTTAAAATAGTTACTATGCTTAGGCAAATTTTTGAAAGGAGTGATATGTCAAAGTGACAGAAAAAGAAGCAGTTTCATAGCACCATGGGATTAAGGAAGTTAAACAAAAATATCTTAACGTGACTATTTCTACCATATCTTCTTAAGTTAGAAATAGCTGAGTGGAGAGAAAATGCCTTCTCCAAAATGGAGAATAATTGCAGATATGAATAAGAACACTTTTCCCTCAAGGCATGTGTCATTAAAATTACAAATAAACAAGGATATTTGAATATTTTTTTTCTGAGGTTTGCAGACAATTTCAAACACAAAGGAGTGGCAGTAACTCATTGGCACTACTATCTTCTGCTGCTGGATAGTCTTATTAATGGATACATGTATGAGTCAAAGAAACATGGGTGTGTGGTAAGCTCATGGCATGTACTTGGAGGCAAGTTTGAATTGTAGACATTTTCCATGGAAAGATTAAGATTTGTACAAAAGAAATATGAACATGAGTATGAATATGAGCAGAGTGTATGTATTTACAGGTACCTGAAGTAAGAGCATGACAAAGGTTAAAAGAATAATCTGTTTGGAGAAAGAGAAGCCAGTTCCCGGGATACTGCCCTCAGGAGTAAGACTGATGATTGTTAATTAACATGAAGACCAGAAGATAGATCTGTACTCTGGTAAGGCCACAGCAGAGATGTGTCAATCAGCAGGAGATCCTGCATCACAGTAGCACGACAGCAACAAGGCTGCAGGGCCTCTTATGCCATTCCTTTTCCTGGTAAGCCCTCATGAACAGGCATATTCCTTCCAGACAGGAAAAAATGTTCCTACCAGACAAGGGAAAAACAGGGAAGATTTCTCCTCATTGTTCAGGATTCCTGGAGGTGCAAGCAGATGGGATCCTTAAGCAAAAGATCATCCTCTAAAACTGCTGCCT
Source organism: Pseudopodoces humilis (assembly GCF_049639895.1). Classification (NCBI taxonomy): domain Eukaryota; kingdom Metazoa; phylum Chordata; class Aves; order Passeriformes; family Paridae; genus Pseudopodoces; species Pseudopodoces humilis. The sequence continues at coordinate 101,247,200 of NC_142200.1, forward strand.
CCTAAGAAATAGGAAATCTTGGTTCAAATATCAAGAACTAAAATATCTTGGTTGTGTATCAAGAACCACAACAATAAGTTTTGACTGAAGAGTTGTCATCCCTTGTCCTCTCTGTAACATTAATTATGTTGACTGTAACATTTACAAAATGTATTTTGTATTTCATGTACAACATAAATCAACGGAGTCTGAGAATATGAACGGGCAAAATCCGTTACTCACAAATTTTGTAAGCCAGTATTATATCTTGCCTCAGAGAGAGTTCTGAAGAAATTTCTTCACCAAATCTAGTTACACCTGGGAACAGGTTTACCTGATAAATGGAATCTCCTTCACTGAAAATATTTAGGACACAACCTGATGGGGTTCTGGGTTAAAGACTCTAAGACCTTGCTTTTAAGAGAGTGCTGAATTGCACAATATCTGTAAATGTGCTCTAGTCTTGACTTGACAATATTTTATTAATCATTCATATGATCTCATTTTGGCTTTTATTACAATTTATTATAAGCTTCCATGTGTATTTAGATTATTTTAGCCAGATGCTATGGACATCATATTGGATAAAATACCTGGAATTAGGTAAAAAAATGAAATATGGATGGGGTTGGTGATGGGAGTTTTTGTGAAGCACCAGATAATGCTGAAGAACATGCTTTTGTTCTGGAAAATACAGTTCTATTGAAATAACAAGAAAACATTTTTAGTTTAGGCCTTCTGAGTTAGACTCATATGAGAATGTTCTGATGTCATGTCACGAACCCACCATAACCAGCGAACTCACAAATCTGGACACAGGAAAAATCCATACAGACCCTTAATCTGTGCAGAAGGCTCCTATGAATTTCAGTGTATCTTATGGAATGTTTTTCCTGAGCATGGAAAGAATGAAGACAAAAAAGATGAGAGAACTGATAGCAAAGCCTTCCCATGAGTGTGATCAGGTGGTCAGTAGTGTCACAAAAGTTAAAAACACTGCAAGGGTGGAATTCCCCTCTGTGCTAAATGGAAGCAGCCAGAGGGAAGCAGTAGAGTCATCAGTGTAGAGGTACAGTGATTCAGATACAGAAAACCAAGATTCCCTGGGCCCATTGTTATTCTCAGAAATGAACTTGTTTCTGTTTATTTTCTCTTTACTATACTTTCCTATTACTGCCTAAAAATATGTATTTCTAAAACACAACCAATTGAAAAGCTCCTAGGGATAGGAAGTCTAGGTACAAAGTTTGCGAATGCCAATTTTCCACATGAATCATATTTAAAAATTACTTTGGAGAAGATTGCACACTTCTCAAAAGCAATAACTATCACCCCATGCTATGTTCTGTAAACTGCACGAGTGACATTATATATAATTATGCCTGTCAGGAAATTCTAGGCAAACCCACTCTACCAGAGCCTTTCAGACAGAAGTTGCAGCAGCCTCACTGCAATGTGCATTGGCCAAAGCTCCTAAAGATTTGAGTTCTAATTACATAAGAGTGACATGGGCATAAATCTCATTTTCTCCAGTGCATGCCAGCAAGGGGACTAGAACAGCCTACCAGATATGGAGAGATTAACCACTATGTCATGTTCATCACCTCTCTAGTAAGGAGCTGTTATATTGTGATGGATGACTTTTCAAGAGTCATCCCAAAGGCTGTTTCTAATCAAAAACCTGGCAAAAAAACCCCAAAACAGTTTTACACAGAGCTGTGCTGATCCATTATCAAGTTGAATAACTGAGGGAAAAAGCCGTCACACAGACTATGTTAAGTTACTTCTGCGAAGCTCCCTCTGCTCTGCACCTACGTAAGGCACGAGGAAGCCTCTCATGCAACTTGTAGGTGCCAATCTCTGCCAAGGGAGCTTGGAGTGTAGCAGCAGGCAGGTAAATATATATATACATATGTATATATAGGGCACTGTACATAGTGCAGGTTCTAGCAGGTGTGTGATGACTTTCATGCACTCACAGGTCACGCTGCCATTGCAGGTGCTGAAAACACTCAGCACAGCTGTATCACTCACACCACAGTAGGGCTGCTGTTTGCATTTTCGTCCAGAAACAACCTGGCCGCTAGTGCTGGCAGTTTTGCCTCCTGCTCCTTTGAGCATTAAAGATTAGTTTGCAAGGGAACATAAAAAGAGGCATGGGCAAGTTCAGATGAAGTGTGTTCAAAGCTGTGAATAAATCTGTCAACACAGCACAGTGCTGCACTCTGTAGAGATACCTGCACTAACTCTGAAGCAATGTCATGCTATTGTAGCCCTACTCTTATGGAGAAATACTTCCAGCTTGCAATGCTGTCCAAGATATAACTAGAAAGCACTTTAACACTATCCCAGGTTTGTCTTCAATCATTCTTAGCTCACTCTTGCAGTGCAGAAGACTAATCTTGTTACCCTGCAGAATCTGGGCTTTAAAATAAGATGCTACAATGAAATAAGAAATCGAAACAGGTCAAAACTGCAATACTTCAACATGACTAAAGCATATTGCAAACACTTCACAGAGAAAATACAGCAAAGTACATCAGCTATAACTGATCAAAGCAGAATGGGGCTCTCACTTTTTTTTGGTCCTCAATTAGAAATCACCTATTTTACACATTCAAAAACATATTTACTAAAACACCAGAATTAGGTTTCAAATTTCGTGCTAGAAAGGAACCTGTCATTTAAGCTAGTCTGTACTTTTTCTTCAGCTACAAGTATCTCCTCGAACACAGGAAAATTAGGTGCAACCCTTTCTGCTGTTCATTCACACCATTCAAAAGAAAATCTGCATGAGGGGGTATAAATCCAGTTAATCAGATTGTTTTTTTTTTTTTCCTCAGAAATAGCAACAGCAGAGGTTTCAATATTTGAGACAAAGCAATTAAGCAAGACATTCTAGAATGGAGGATCTGCCGTAGCATGCTTTATATCTAATTGTTTCTCCAATAACTGTTCTTACACACTAATTGCCAATCTCTAGCTATTTTATTTTAGTGTCATCTTACAGCAATATAATGTCTGACCTCCTCTATTTCCATTAGAAATTTATAAGTACAATGCATAAATAAGAATAAATAGGTCCAAAATACCTTCCTTTTACTGTTTTACAATGGTCTGGGTTTAAATTTAGCTTAGTAGGTATTGAAGTTACTCAGGCTGCCTTTGGGTACCATGAACAGCAGCTCTAGATACTGAAACTTATTTTCAAATACTTTCACCTGCATACATATGGAGGTGAATTTATGAGTAGTCAGAAACAGTAAGGCTTTAACTGTTTCTGCCTGCGACAGTGCAAAATATCTGATCATCTTCATGACTATTACACTACCTTTATTGTTTGCCATTGCTCAGGTTTGACCACAGAATAGGTTTCCTTACGTGGCAACTGAAACTAATGCTATTGAATACTTAGGAAGGTTACAGCAAAATTTCTAGGGAGCTGATCCAAGTTTATTTATTTTCTTTTAAACCAAGATGATACAGTTTGTGGGTACAGGTAGGCCCAGAAATAAAGTATTGAATGGGATGTAGCTGTGAAAAGGACAAGTCAGAGCCATTTCTCAAATCCCATCTGCCCTGCCTAGAACCTGTGGTAAAGCCTCATACTCCACAGGACTTCAACATGTTTGATAATTCTGTTGGGCACACAAAGTTTCACAGTCATTTTTAACAGAAGCAAACCCTTCATGTACTCCTGGAAAGTTTGCAAGTCCTGCATGGCCTCATGTTGAATAAGTGAACTGTACATGGACTCCTGCAGGAGTTACTGCACAAAATCCACACTGTGTTTTTCACTCTTATAAGGAAACATAGGAGATTTGTGCCTCAATATTTCCATACTGAGAGCCTTGGACCACTCAAAAATCCTATTTGAAGTAAAGATAAGGTTAAGCAGAGGTTTATAGCATAATATTGTTTAATAGCAAAAAATATGCCTCTTTCAAAATCTGCTGTCCATTAAGGTATAACAGAAAACCCAAAGCTACTTTGTAGCAGCTGCAGCAGATTAGGAAAGCCATATAAATACTTATGAAAGTCATTATTAACCACACTACAATTCACTGTTCAGTGTCAATTCCTCTCTAGATTAAAACAACCCCAAAAAGCAAACAGAAGAGGCAGTTACAAGCTGATCCAGGAACTGAGTCTTCCCTTCTTTCTAGAACCTGACCTAATCACAGTGGCAAGAAGTTGCTCCTTCCTCACTGATCCCAAAAATATCTAGTTCCTACATCAGCCTATGTAAGAAAGTAAAACTATGTTTTATACTCTGAGTGACCTAAAGCAAAGTGTTGGGGCTGCAGGCCTAAAGAGTCATCTTTGTTTCAAACAGCCACAGATGTGCAGATGAAATTTCAGTTAGCCAGATATTTTATAAACACTATAATCTTTAGCTAAATTAATCTATTAATTTAAAAAAAAGAGAAAACATGTTAATGAAGAATCAAAAAGGCATAGGAAACAAGGTAAGATATTGGGGGTTAACTCCAGTGGGCAGCTAAGCACCACACCCCTCTAACCTCATTCCCTTCCTCACACCCAGTGGGACAGCAGAAGTAAATGAAGAGTAAGAGCAAACTTATGGTTCTAGATAAGAATGGCTTAACGAGCAAATGAGACATGAACGAACAAAGCAACTACATAAGATGTGACAGTACTCACTCACCTCCTCCCATGGAGGGACTAATGCTCACTCAGACCACGAGCAAAAATTCCCTGACCTACCCTCTCCTCAGTTTTACAGCTGGGCATGATGTGACACAACATGATGAAGCTTTCTGGTCAGTTTGGGACATCTGCCTGGTTGCATGCCCTCCCTGCCTCTTGCTCGCTCCCAATCTCTTCGCTGGGCAGGGTGGGAACATGGCAGAGTCAGAAGAAGAGAAAACCTTGATGCTGTTCGAACATTGTTCAGCAATACTTAGAACTGAGCTATCGGTGCCACTTGAGAGGACAGCAGCTAAAAAAGCTATAATTCACAGCCCTGCCTCTCGCTTCTGCATTAACTTGCTCCCCACCAGAAAGGGGCAAGGTTTTGTGCTTGTTAGTTTGGATTTTTTTCTCCTTTCTACCCTCCCTTTTAGGAACTGAAAAATTTTCAGCCAAAGTTCTTTAATCAGTGGAAAAAGCCATGTGCATGTCTCAGCATGGAGCCTGCCCTACCCTGAAACTCCCATTTTATGTAAAGATATTTTGTACAAAAGCATCAAAGAGATCAATGCATGGAAGTATAAGACCGCTTTCAGATCTTGAAGCCAGCTCTGATGGCAACCAGCCATGTGATGATAATGGATTTGAGAATTACTGACTCCTAATCATCCTCTGCAAGTGTGTTATGCTATGTCCTATGTGTACAAATTTGTGCTTTTCCTGCATAGTCTGATGCTCAGGTAAGATTGAGTGAAATTTTATGAAGTATGGTGTTTTATAGGCTGCAAATTCTTTATCCTCCTGTATTTATTTGATTTACTTTTGAGAAAAAATATTCTAGGTGCTTTAAGCCAATTTTATTCTCCTCCAAATACCCATATAATATCTGATGTATTTCACCAGATGCACATATGCAACTGTTATTTCCAGTGTTCTAAGGTCTATAATTTGATATCAAGCCTGCTTCTCTGAGCAGCCCCAAGCTTTGCCTACTCTTAGAGAATGATTTCACTTTGTGCTAGTGCTCAGTATAGTCTTTCAAAGAGATAGCACCTGAAACCAGTCGTGTATGTCTCATGTGAGCAGAAGAGGAGAAGACATTGCAGGAAACTCCTGGTCAGTCTGAAGCCCAGATGAAATGCTCCTCTTTATTCAAGGACAGTACAGGCTACCAAGATCTTGAAAACTTTAACTTGCTTTCAGAGTCAAGGTAGGTAAGAGCTGTCTCAACTGATCCTAATCTTGCTCCTGCTTTGAAGCCTGTCTTTCTCCAATCAGCCATGCATCAGTGGCAGAAATATGCCACTTCACTTGGCAATAGGGAACTATTGATTGATTGCTGTACAAACTGTGCTGATTTACATTATTTTACCATAGAGACTAAAGGTAATTTATTTTAGGTGGCTGGGAGGACATGAGATACTTATAGCGTGCTCTGAAGTTTGCTTTACCCGTCTTCAAAAGAGATTGAAATAATTTCATTTACATAGTTATTTTAAAATTGGGTCTCGGTTAGTTAAATCTCTCATTCTGACAAATTGCCAAGTGATTTCTGAAAATAGGTCATTTTGAAGACATACTGTTCTTTCAGTCCACTCCCTACAATGCCTTTTTCTAAACCAGAGATTCATATTTGCTACATTATCATAAGAAAAATAAAAAAAGGTCATTAAGCAAAATCAATTTCTTTAAGGAACATCTTTAAAAATGTATGAAATGTACTTTACTGTCATTGGCTTTCAATTAAAACTGACTAAAGTCTACAAAGGCTATGTTTACAAATGTGACAAATTCAAGTGAGAAGGGCAAGTGAGATTAACCAAAATTCATAATAATTCTGACTGGATGCTGCCTTGCTTAATATTTTCCTGCTGTGTTCTTTTTGAACTTTCCATTATGCTTAATAAGATTTGTTTAGGATTTAGGATTAAAGGATTTATGGGCATTCTTACAGTGATCACCTGAATTTAGTGGTAGATCCAAGACATAAAACTAATCTCTGGAAGTGCATCGGGTTATGCCACATTTTAGAATGTTGTCTCATGGAGCTTGTTTTCCAGTTGTACTCGAACCTAAGCATTCAAACCTAGAAACTGGAAAGGTGTCCTTCAAAAGATCAATGAAATTTGATGATATGGACATACATATAGTAATAATTTTGCCCTTAAAACTCCACTACACCAATAAAAGACAGTCTAATCTTGTCAAAATTGGAGACATTAAATGACAAAGGGCTGAGTGCCAGGTGGGATGCAATAAATGGCAGCAAGACAGTAGCTGACAGGCTGCCTGTCCATGGAAAGCAGCTCCAAGGAAGAGAGAGGACAGTGACTGTGCCCAGAAAGAACTTGCTTTTGGACATCTTGAGCTGTCTCTGTTCTTTTAATGAGTCTGGAGTCAGGAAAATTTTATTAGCTTTTAATGGGTCCCCTGGAAACAAGTGTAAGGACAGATGAACACCAAGACCTGTAGAATTGCAGCTGCCTGTCTCACCTCAGACACGGGGAATCGAATGAAGCAGAATTACCAAAACCCTCAAGGAGAAGATAAGAAAAATGGAAACATGGAATGTATTGAGTGCCAGCTGCAGTGAAAGGTGCTACTGTTGGGATCAGTCTGTAAGCATGACAGTACCTTTCAACATCATGTGCCCAGTGCTGTTCTCCAGAGTCATCACAGTCCAGTGATGGAATATGACATCTCACATGTGTTTAAGCTTAATAGCTGTAATGCTGGTGACAACAGAGCAGCATTCTGACTACACAAATTGCCACAGTCATCATTACACTCATCATAGTCTTATGTTTAATGACAACCGAGTTCCTGCATATTGTGTGGGAGTTCAGCAAAAAATTTACCTTATGTTTATATGGAATACTTTTCCCCCTCTGTGACGTAGGCAAAGAAATCAGGGAAAGGACCCTGAACTGCTTAAGTTAGTCACAAAGCAGTACTGAAATTTCCCTTGTTGCTCTATTAAGTGCAGGCTGCTGTGGCTCCTCAAGTCAGAGGGCAAAAGAGGGAAGTGAAGAGTTATCACCAAGAGGGCTCTGCATGGGGCAGCAAATACTGCAGCAGCTGGAAGTTCAGCAGTACCAGAACTCCCAGGGGAGGAATACTTCCAGGAAATCTACCCCTTCCTCACCTTTTCCCATGCTAGAGGGAAATCCAGGCCAGTGATGCAGCATCACAGACTGTTCATCCAGACACACTTGCAAGGGGCAGGTGTGACAAGCTGTTTGGGAAATACACCTGCAGAAAACCACACACAACTCCAGGCTCCCATTTTTTTCCAAACCCTGCATAATCTGGAGTCATGCCACCAATAAGTATAAAACTTTCCACTACAATCTGAGTCACACTGCTCACACTTGCCTCCCACCTTCCCAGAGTTACAGCAGCTGAAAGGAGGGGCAGCTTTTAAACCATGGTGAGATGACTTTGAAAATCGGCACACCGTGCATTTTCTGAAAGACTGGCTCTGCTCTTGCACTCCTGTTTATTGAGATTATATGGCACTATTTAATTTTAAGAGCAACTGCAAGTTTCTTGTTTTCTTCCAGTGCTCTCATACTTTAAGCCTTTATATGAACCTTGGGATGAAAGCATTTTCTTTTTAAAAGAGCCAGGCTTTGTACCACGTGGTCACCAAGGCTAATACAAAAGTTACCTCCCCCACCCCTATGTGCATTTACTATTAGGTGACAGGCCTCCCTGTCCAAAGCAGTATTCTCTCATACAATGTGTTCTGTGAAGCATAGAAAGTGGCCAGGTATTGAAGTGCAAAGCTGCAGCTTTTGTCCTTGGAAGCCTAGCACAGCTGTATGGGCACAATCTGCAACTTCTATTTTCAGACTAGCTTTCTCTGTTTCCATATGAAGAGGTGTATCTGTGGCACACAGGCACACTGCTTGTGGTGGGCTGACCACGCTAGCAAAGCTGGCCACTGCAGGTTCACACCTCCGTAAAAGCCCAGAGACAATACTGCCTACAGTGTAACTCCAGAGTACCTGCAGAAGACCCAGACAATAAGCTAGAGCAGTGGAAAATAGGTTCAGCTGAATGTACACTTACAGCATAGCTGTAAGGACTGAATTTCCCCAGTCTGAGTTGAATAGAAGCCACAGGGCCCAGGGGCAGGTATAGGTTGTGGTCCCATGTGAAGCCTGGTAAGGGCAGCTAAGGTTTATTAGAGCTTTCAGGGGCCTGCCAACAGATTTTCTGAGAATTTCCTTTGGAGAACCTGGCAATAAATACCAGAAAGAGTCTAAACACATAGGCTGTAACACGAGGTTGCCTTGAGAAAGCTAGCAATGGCAATGCCCTTAGGGTCTTGCTCCCTGCAGACAGGTCCTTTCTGCAGGGCTCATTTCAGTCTGCTCATAGCTTTCTGAGTTGCTGCAAACACTGTGTAAAACCACTTGGCTCAAAGCTCCTCTGAGATGAGGCTGCTTACTCCCCTTTTCACCTAGCAATCCTGTGCTCTTCCAGGCTCTTTGCTCTTTATCTCGCTGTACCCCGCGGACCCTTCTGCTCCAATAGACTATTTTTATTATGACTTGCTCCTTGGGTACACAGATTTGTCACCTTCCCTCTACCTTTTTTTCTGACACTATAGGAAACCATACCTGCAAACACTTTCCAGATGCATTTCCGTGAAGGTCCGACTAGGTCCCCTTGTTTGGCTTTTTCTGCTTTGCTTTATGGAGGGATTCTGCTCTTTGGTCTCCACAAAATCTTAAATCATCTTTTTTTTGTCTTTTTTTCTGTGTCATTCAGGAAAGCTGGGCTCACGTGTCATTTCTAATAGTTCTGTCCCAGCTGTCTCTATGTGGATTGAGACTCCCTAGGCTTTGGCTAAATGCTATACTTACAGAAAAAGAAATGTTCCCAGGCCTTATTTAGCTGTGGGAGAATGGCACAGCCTGTAGTCCATCACACACAGCAGGCACAGTGACAGGGTGCCTGCCCCCTACTTACTGTTTTACTGTTTACAGTTTCACTGCCAAAGGTTAATGAACACATTGTTCCAGGTCTAGAAAATACATGACTCCTTCAGCAGTTTCAGCCCTTTCTCCCTTAAGCAATTTCCACAGGAATTCTGAAACCAGTATCCTCTTGACAGGTGCTATCCTCTTTCATTTTCCTTTGCCTAAATCTTGGACCATGATACTCAGACATTATTTCAGACTGTATGGCAAGGCTTTCTTCACTAGGCTATAAACTTCAAAGTCCTCTAAAAAGTGGTGTCATCAAATCTCTGAGATTTTTCTCTGCAGTAGATAATAGGTAATTCTCCTTTTCCTGTTCCTTAGCACTGCACATCAGCAAAAACTTTTCACTGACACTAAAAAAAAAAGATATTGATAAATTATTTTCTTTAATATTTTGGAATATAAATTGCAATATACATCTCAGTATTGAAGACCCGTGCAAGAGGTCTCCTTAATAGGATTTCAATCAATATTTTATGGATGCACACCAAAGTCCAACATATGAAGACACCAAACTGCTGAGTTCAGCTTAATCCAGCCAAGAGTGTGGTATGACTGGGTACATACTAAACAGATTATTAGGAACCTAAATAGCTACTTCTCTAAATAGGTGGCTGCTTGTGATGATGTTAGCTTAATGTAACAGGTTACTGCCTTCTTCAGCTGGAAATTGTTTCCTCAACAGAAAGTAGCTGATGATTACTATGGTCTTCTATTCTGCAGACTAATCAAGTTCACTTGAAAACTTTTCAGGGTTTATTGCACATTGTAATAGAAAAGGAGCTGTTCTTGTGCCTCAGCTGTAAGGAAGTAACTTCCATTACATGTGTAATAAATTGTATATGTACTTTTGTCTGAGGGGTTAGGGAAATGGACAGTCATATGATTAGTTAAATAAAGTGGTGTGGATTGTTTGCTTTTGGACTGGGAAACTTAAATTCCACTGCTCTTGAATGTTATGCATCAAAGCATTTTTCTTTTGGCTCTGACTCTTGCTCATAATCCAAATTTCAGAATCTCAGTGGGGAAAGGAGGCAGGTTTGAAAGATGTAAGAATTTTCAGTCCTCTCAGTGCATTGTGGTATGCAGAAAATGCATTTTATTGCAGAAGGTATTAATGTGACTGTTACTTTACTGTTAAAGCTGCTATTAAGCCTGAACAGAGAAGGACACTATGTATGTTTTATTTATTCTTACAGGGATTGGTTTCCTTCATAAACATGTATGCCTTATATATACTAAAATGTAAGTTACTTAATTTCATGAGTCATCTTCACCTTCATCCCTCCTGAAACTTCTCATTTAGAGACACATTCAATGCCAAAGAACTGAGCTCTATTGCTTCATACAGTACTCTTCTAAGAGTGCTGTATGAATCTGAAGGCATATCTAATGATCACATGTAAGGAGTGGCAAGTAAACTCACACACATTTTTAGACAATTAGAAGCCAGGAAATATAGTTAGACAGCAGTGAGTGGGAGGTAATAGATTCCAAGCTGGTTTGTTCAGTCCCAGCAGCACACTGCCCATAACCATAGTACTCCCAAATGAATGTTTTGAGCACAAGCTGAACTTATGTCCATATGGAAGACATTGGAACAGCACATAGAAATGCCACAAAAGTGACTGTACAATAGAAATATTCTGGAAGAACTGGTTCAAGACAGTAGAATAATATAAAAGCTCCAATTTTTTGCCATAGACACAAATCTTAAAGACAAATCAACTTTTATTACATCAAAGAAATGAGGATGTACTGAAAATGTTCTGTAAAGGAAAAGAGGGACAGTTAAGGCCACCCAATCTGGAAGACTAGCCCAGAGCCAACAGATAATATTTCTAAACTGATGGTAGTGCCACAAAAATGTGTTCAGCAGTTACATTTGCATCTCAGAAGTCTGCAGGTTCTTTTCTAGACCTCCTGACATGTCTTCCATGGTAAGACATTGCAATTTAAAAATTATCCCATGTCCTTTACATCTGTGACTGTGTCATATTCCAGCAGCATGTGCTGCTTTGAGCATGTCTGCTCAGAACACAACCCAGTGTGATCCACATGATGGATCTCAAATCCTACAGATCCCCAGTCTGCTCTCTGAGCTTGCTGTGTAGTTGCATTGCTATTCACTATTTCCAGTCAGCTACATACAGCATGAATTGTGAGTATCCCCCTCCACCTGCTATTCAGGCACACCTCTCCAATCCTTCTGTGTTGTTTCTGTGACTGAAGTGCATGGAATTGGGGGCTCTTTTTCTACTTGGCACAGCTATTGTCCAGAAGCAGAACTGATGCGTCACAAAGCCAGCACTGTTCATGGGCCTGCTATCAATCACACCTCACCTGCAGAGGTGAGGGCACTGTCTCAGCCAGGGCTCTCTCACTGCCCATGGAAGCAAGGCCATAATTCAAACCTGACAGGATAGGTGGATATGTGACACATGGGAGTAAACCAACACTGTGTACACAAAAGAGATATGTAGGTTAAGCAACACAAGGAACCCAAACGTAATTAAAACTGTAGTTTTCATGGAGGCTGAACCATGTCTTCCCTGAATGATCCCACAAATGACATTTCTGGTCATCCATTTTGCTTCATTTTTTTCTCTCCTCCTGCCAGCAAAATGCTGCCAGTTGCAGCATCAAAGCTGATAATCTTAAGTGTTCACCTTTTTCCAGGACTGGTTGTTGTGTCTTCCTTTACTTTTCCAGGGAACTGCCAAAGTTGGCTGGAGAGCTCTGCATGCCTAAGGCAGTAACCACTAGTGTCATTCCTTCATTAGAGTAGTGCCTGATTCTGGAGCCCTTGATTGTGGAAACAGTGCTTTGAAGTCTAGGGCCAGCAACAGATGGGATCAGCCAGCACCTCCAAGGGGTGAGGGCCATAGGCTATCGAGGGCTGTGCAGAGGAATCACTGCTGTAATGCTCCTGAGGTTTTCACCTCTGCTACAGGGAGAGCAAGCGTCCTTCAGTGAGCAGTGTTAGAGCTGTCTGCTTGGCTCGAGCTGACAGAACTGGATCACAAAGCTTGCTACAGACACAGACAGCCCAGATATCACAGATATCGTTCATGCATCTTTTGTCTTGGAATCCTCCTTTCAAACTTAACTATTAAGTGACCAGCTTATCTAAATAGCTGTGTCATACAGGTTTATTTATTGCTACTCTGGTGGTCTTCACATTGTTAATAATTAGATTCACTTAACAAATGCAGAATTTGTGAAATGCCCAGAAAAATTATTTTTTTTGTGGTAGGGATATTAATTTCACAGAAATATTGTTAAATCCTAGCTATAGTTCCTTGAACCTCTTTCTCTTCATATATAAACTTTATAGCATGGTACAAGGTACAGAGTTTATTTTCATATTCCAAGTTTACAGCTGAACAAATACATATTAATATAGGAGCTGTAATGTATTCTGAGTTAAGCTGTCGTAAAATCTAGGGCTTTTCACATCATCACTTTTGAAGGTCAGTGCCACAGAGAAGAAGAAGCATCTGTACTGGATCACCATGAACGTTTGTAATACATTGCAATAAATACTGCAATATATTTCATTTTTATACGTTTTTGATGAAGAGGCAAAAGTGCATCTTCAACAGTAGCTTTTCAAAAATTGCTCATCTGTTTGGAATGGCTGTAAAAGAGATTGAAGCTAAACATTATTCATAGATACATTACAACTCCTCACTGAGACCAGAGCTGAAATGAGAAGAGTTTTCCAATGATATTTCATTTGGAATATCGATTTTTCTGGGCTTGTCCCACAAAGCTATTGCATGAGTATTCCAGGCAAGTATAAGAAGATGTAGATTATCGTAGCTGACTTCCTTTCCTAAGTTTGTTTTTCTTCTCCCAACTGGGTTGTAAACATTTTGCTCATATTGGGCTTTAATTCTCCTGGAACACCTAACAAAGTGGGTGAAGACTGCTACTTTGCAGAAATTTTCTGAAAGTAAGCCTATCCTTTGCTTTTCAGAGAGTGCCTGATCAACTCAGGAAAGGTGTGTAGGACACTTTTGCCCCTCACTTTTGCTCAACAATGAAAAGTAAGGTTTTTTGCTGTGAAATATTTGCCAACAAATTAAGTTGCTGGGTGCAGATACCTGGAAAAGTCCAACCCATCAGTTATAAGCATGGCAATAGACTACTCCATCTGGGAAAATTTAGTCTGTCGAGAAATCTGACCCTGATTTTTTATTTGCAGCAGATTCTGTAATACTTAAGCTACAGAATTTACTTTAAGGTTGCCTGAGGACTGGATTGTCTCTGAAACTCCCTTATGGTCTTGTCAAATGATCTCATCAGGTCACCAGGAGGCACAGTGAGAAAGGAGCAAGGCAACTGTACTGCATTTACTTCTTATGACAGTTTAACCTTGAGGAACTGAAGTCAGCCTTACTCCTGGCAGGGTAGTGAGCTCCTGGAGTAATGGAATGTCCTGCTTTTTATCTGTGTTCCCATGTGCCTGAGAGCTGCTGGTAAAAAAGACAACTGCAGGTTTTCAGCAGTTTCTAAAATGAAAAAGTCCATGGGAAGGAGAAGATGAAAGAGAAGTGAGTTCAAGTTAGGGTTCTGTCTGCGGGGCAGAAGGACACAGAGGGCAGTGTGAGCACCAGCAGGCTCCATGGGCATCTCCTATGTGCTCCACCTTGGTGCAGCTCAGTGTACACTGCCAACAGGGAACTAGGGCATTCCCTGCTGGCTGTGCCACCCACTTCTCTGCAACCTTGCAAGGGCTTACACAAAGTTGTCATTTTCAGCTTTGCCTATGGATTGCCTTCCTTGAGGGCATTCATCCTCTCCTGATGCAGGCCATCAGCATATAATGTTTCAACCAGGTAGCAAATATGCTTTATAGGGGACCTCTCCCTCACAGCAGCTCGAAGCCTGATGCAAAAGACTGAATGGAATTGTCCTTTTTATTTTTGGATGACAGACCAGAGTGGTTGAGTCCTTAAAAGAAGCACTGTTTTCCCATTCCATAATGACTTATTTATTTCACTATACATTGGATTCTGCAAGAACAACCTATTAACAACAGAATATCAACATATTACACATGTTCCAGAAGAAAATGCATTAACAATAACATAAAGTAGTTACTATTTTATGAGCTCACAATCCTGTGTCATCCTTTATTAAAATGTGGCAGGTTAAACAGTGGATATTATATTTAGATCTTCCTTAGATGAATAAAATGAAAATGTCAAAAACGCTGGGTTTTATAGTTCTGTGAAGTACTGAAGTGTTTTTCAAACATTTCACATTATGATGTAAAAACTACACACACACACATACACACACCAACCAACTAAAAATTTCTAATAAAACTTGGAATTTCTACCTTTTTTGCTCCACATTTTAGGGAGCCAAACTGAAAGAATCTTACACCATGAATGTAAAGATAGAGACCAAGATCTGCAAGTTTCTCTAATTTGGGGTGCCTGTATCACTATTAGAACTCTTGGATGGTATTAAAGAAAAAAATAATCCCTTGGAAAAATGCTTTTGTGAAAAAACTTGTGGAATATGGGACTTTTAGCTAACTTCTTTGTCACAAACTGATTGATGCAGGACGTGCTTTCTTACCAAAACTGCCTGCAAAAGAGTGGCAAAATAACCAACTGACCCCAAACTTACATTTTGCAGCTGTCATATTATTTGTAGTAATTACAGCAAAGGTTTTTGAGCCTTGCTCATTTTATACTTTAAACGTTTTGGATAAACAAATTAATATCTTGCCTCAGTGGCTTTTACACAAAAACTTTGAAAGACATAGGCTTGAGCCCATGTAAAAAGTGAAAAATCATTTGGATAGATTAAAAACATGAAAAGTTTTTCATTCCATAGATAATTTTCATTTTTAGGAAAAAAAAAAAAAAACAACCCTCAAAAAATCCAGAAGGGTAAATAAAAATAATAATAATAAAAAAAATAAAAATCCAACTCTGAGATAGCTACTCCAACTGAAGAAACTCCTAAATTACCATTTAGTTTTGAGATCCTATGAAGAGCAATTTTTCTGGTTTTTTTTGTTTTTTTTATTACATTTTTGCTTGAAACTGCATAGAAAGAGGAGGTATAAATGGAGACAATAAGCAGATAAATATTGAGCAGATTTATTTGGAAGTTTGTATCTTCTCCCACTGATGGCAGCAATAAAGCTTTCAGCAGTGTAAAACTCTCCAGAAACATTCCCTGAAACTATGGCCAAATGGGTCTATTTTTCACTCAAAGTGTGTACCATGTGGGGGCCATAAACTGCCACAGGGTCACATTTAACAGGGGAACCGAGCTAAATAAAATAAGAACCAAGCAGGTAACTTAGTCTCCAGCCTTCCCCACCTCCCCACCCTAATATTAATCTTAGTGATTTGAAAACTGAGTTGGTTTTGCTTTATAAATAAATAAATCACTTGCTTTGACACTTGGTGAATTTGGCTGGAGGCAAAATGAGATCTTTTGAATACTGTTTGTTCTTGCACCGTTTCTGTCAGAAGCCCAAAATCTAGGAATAATGGAGTTTAAGAGAGACACTTTCTTCTGAGATCTATAAGGAATAAAGGGGCAGAGCATATATCAATTTCAAAAAAAAACAAAGAAAAAATCCAAACCCATGCAAATGGTAGGTGTAAAGCGGGAGCTTTTATTCTGTTAATGTCTGTTGACATATTTTCATTGTTGTTACGCATCTTCTGGAGGGACTTGCCGCTCATGGCACTAAGGTCTGTTTCCTATTTAATTTTTTCCACGGAGTGACCACAGATGACTAATGACTTTTGAATTACATTTATTAATGCTTTGCACTTATTTCTGTTGCTGTGTGTATTCAGACAGAGGAAACAGAATACCCTCAGATTTTGTGTTTGTTTTTTTCCTCCTTTCACCTTGACAGCCTTAGTATTGAAAAAATAAATAGTTTTTTTCAAGACCAAGAAAAAGACTTCTGCAGTACCTTAAGAAATTATATTCGATACATCATTTATCCAATTTTACTGAACGTATTTTCAAAGCGCATGGTGCAAAATTAATGCAATATTTCAATGCAAGATTTAGGAAAACATAAAACTCTGGAGTCAGAATTTCAACATGACTCCATATCTGTTAGGGCTATTATTATTTAATTAAGATGACCTGCTTCAAAGTGGCTAATTCTAGTACCGGACTTTTTATTCTGAAAAGCCTGGCTAACACGTCAGTTCTCTTACAGCTAAAGCATAATTATCTGAAATGATCGAAAAGAATGAAACCCTTGTTCTCTTTTAAAGAACTAAAATGATCCTGTCCTTCCATATTGCCTCAAAAATAAACAACAAATAAAAATACCAAAACTGCAAAACATAGAAAACTCAGGAAACTTAATTTCCTAATAATGGAGATTGTTTTTATAATATCATGTGCTCCTCATCTAAATATGTTTATTGTAATGATTACATAGCACCAGCACGAATATCAACACGGCCTGAATGCTGATGTTTCTGCAGTGGTTGTTAGTTAAGGAGACCTTAAAATGTACTAGGAGAAGTGCAGCCATTTCTTTGCTTTTCCTGCTCAATATTTTAATTTCATTTTCACATCATCCTGATGATTTTTCTTAGATGGAGCTCTCAACAAAGGTTGTAATTACCTTTAAGGAGAATTCAAGAACTACTGACAGGCCCAAAAGAATGATTGTTGCAGCAATGTGAATGGAGAACAGAAAGAAGGCAGATCGTGGCAGGTACAGATGGTATTTCTCTTTGTAAAGATACTGGCTTTCAGTAGACAACTGAAATATGTTAGATCCAATTTTCCTGAGTTACAGTAAGGCATTCAGGGGAACTCCTGAAGTAAAGAAATTGGGAATTAGGAAACTGTTTGTAGGATGGGTTAGAAAGTTAAGGGGAGATGAGTGACAGTGTAGTAAGTAAGGAACTTTCACAGTAGAGGGGACCTGTTGGGAGAACATTTCAGGTTTCAGAAAAAGTTGTGGTCAGCTTTTCTTTAATGACCTTTATGCAAGAAAAATACTTCTAACTCTGAAATGTAATGAAATGTGCATATGTTGCAGACCTGGGTAATATCACCAGGAAGTATAAAGGGACGCAGAGACAGTTTGGAAAAACAAGAGACACCAATCTGATGTGGCCACTAAAGAAACAGCTAATATTTACCATACAAAGTCATTTTAACAAATATGGATGGGATGAATACTTCCTTACAAAACCCTGTTAACACAGTTTATCTAGAATTCAAAACACAACTATAATCACAAAGGTTCAAGAGAGATGAATTCAGTGCGGCTAATAGGATGGCAGGGTGAATAAAGAAACCGTGCTGCAGAGTCCGAACAGAGGTGTCTGCCTTGCTGAGGGAACAGGAATCTGCACTGAAAGAGAATATACTTTGAGTTGAAACATTGTTTGTTTCAAATGGATGCACATTGCCTGTTTTTCATCCAGGGTGGAGGAACTTATTCTCTGAAAGTGCATCTTAAAAATTATCAAAACAAAAAACATCATCTCCTCCCTATGATTTTGTGAAGCACAAACAAGGACATCTTTCTGCCTGGTAAATGCTTTCAGTAAGTCTGGTCTGCAAAGCCCATTTTACTGAGTCTGCTTGTGTTCACAGTGCAGAACAACCTCATACTGACTTACAGCAAGCAGAATGCATTAGAAAAATACTAATAAAGAAATATTTCATATGCTCCTTAATCAATGCTTTCCTTTTCAAATCCAAGCAAATGTCACTTCATTGCAACTTGCTATCCAACACGTTGTGACACAAATTCTCATTAAATGATTCCTTATTGCAGTATTAATTCCTTGAAGTCTTCATCTATTTAATCCCTAACCTTAGAAAGAGCAAGGTTTCTTTTTAATGAACACCATAGCTTTCTGATTCCTTAAATTTCTTAGTTATCGGTACTGAAATTTATTTTTCCACTGTTAGAATAAGCTAACACTCTTGTCAGCATATATCTAATAAAATTTTTAACTTAAATTGCTGAAAAATTCACCCAGTAATATATTCAAAAATCAGAACCATTTTTCATCTCTCACTTTAGTAAAGGTTGTATATTTGATGGTGTGTCTATTCATATACATTTTCAAGTATAACAGTATAGAGAAAACAGGGCTATTTTCCTTGAAGAAATACTTTTTCCATCCCCTGTCCCTAGCTTCTCTCTTCCATTGTATATGTGCACTTTTCCCTCCTTCTCATTTCTTGCCTTTAATCCATGAGGCTGTAGACACTTTGCATAAAGAGTCAGGAATAGTCTTCCTGATGTTTCATGTACTCACAATACACTGAAAAAAAAAATCCTTCTTTTGTGTCTGCAAGAGACAGGCTTCTGAAGCTGTCTCACAGAGGTACCAAATTACAGTGATGCATAGCCAGCATTCCCTGAAATTAATTACAGATTGAAGGAAGTGAAGAGAGAAATGTAGAAGCCATAAAATCCACAGAATACTTTCTAAAGAATCAATGGAATAAATGCACCTGCTTGTGAGACAACTCAATGCATCATCTTGCCTTCTGAAAATACGCAAAACTGTTTTCATTCCCCAGTCTTGAATTTCCTTAACGAGTTAACAAGGAGTTCTGTTAAATGAGATTCTATTACACAAGCTAAAGAACTAAACAAGATTTGTTTTTAAGTGATTCACTATCCATCATCTTACTATTCAAAATTCAGCTTTAGAAAATATCGTAGGCAACATCTCTCAAAAAGGAAAATTCTCACTTCCTGTCTTGCTTCTCATTACTGCTTCTAACGTGGTTTGCAGTCTGTCACCCAAATGTAACACACACAGGCACACACAAAGGCTGACTGTTGAATTATCCATTCCTTTTGCTCAGTCTAGTCACTCACAGCATCTATTCCCAAAATGTGGAGGAAGATCAAATGGCCTCTGGTGGGCTTAGTTTTAGATCATCTGGCTCTGCAACCGATAGTAGCCCATTTTAAACAACTGCAGAATTGCATTGAACACTGTCCCAAACTGCTAAACCAAAGATTCTCTTATTCCTGTGGCAAAGACAGCACATCCTAGTGGAGACTTTAGAATATACATGTTAATGTATTACATCACAGTGTCATGCAACACTTCTAGAGAAAGCAAGCTGTGCTGTGGCAGAAGGTACTGAATTAGTTCTTACATGACTTCAAGTTATTACATGCTTTTTTGTATGACCACAACAAGTGATTTATCTCTGTGCTCTTTTTGAAAACAGGAATAAAACCAAGTTTTCTGAGTCACTTTTTGTCTCTCTTCCTTGGAGTGTGAGCTGGTAGGATATGAGTTGCAGCCTTTGAGTATACATGGGCAAGAATTTTCTGCACTGTGCCACATGAATAAAATAGCTGATAACATTCAATGAACTCTGATGTTTTCTGAGTACCCTTGCTACTTGGAAAAGTCTCCTGTTACATTCTAATTTCTAAATAGCAGCATGATCCCACTCATTCTAACACTTGAAACCACTCCTGGAGAAGATGTGCAAGATCAAAGCTTATGAAAACAGTATCTCCAAGCCTACATGCACTTAGAATCATACTTTGGATTAGAAAGGACCTTAAAGTCCTCCCTGTCTGGGGCAAGGTCACTCTGAAGTGACACCTACCATGTAAACCCCTTTCCTGACATGCGCTTCATAACCTCTCCTTTAGCTTTTCTAGCCATGGAGTCTTCCCAGAACTGTTTAACAGGGTGCATATTCCATTGTTTCATTTTCTGTAGGCTCAGCCATTAATGCCATTGACAGCATGACACTTGGCTGTGTGGTTGCAGATTGCCCCAAATATCAGTATTCCTTCCTTCTTCTCAAAGAATAGGTTCAAAGCTGCATTCAGGATAAATTCTGTATTAACTGCTTCTTCTTGATGCTCATGTAGAACAGATTCCTCGACAACCATCTGCTGCAAGAAGTCCTTTTGTATTCTTCCTCTGGTCCCCTGAAAGTACTTCTAGAAGTCTTCTCATCTTCAGCTCTGCAACTATTGCAGAATTGTGCCTTTTACCAAATTCTCTGCAGCTGCTTCTGTTTCTACACTTATATTTTCAGAATTTACCTCTTACTCCTTTAGTTTCTTCCTGAAGAGAAGGAATTGTCTCCAGCCCCTCCTGCATATAGGTTGTCCCACAGATGTACAGGCTGCATGATGGTTGCCATTCCCCAAGTACACTTTCTGTTTCATTTTTGTCTTTTTCTAACTTACTTCTAAGTTAAAAGGTTATACAATCTAAATGTCTAGCTCTAAGTTTTCTGTCAAATCCTGTTTCAGTTGGTGACAGATCAAATTTAAAGGATGTTGCCCTGAAATTCTGAAATGCTAAATTGGAATCTGATTTTTTTCAGCTTTTTAAAGCATTCTCCTGTCATTTTCTGCAGCAGTATCCTTAACACTATTGAGCTTGGACACCCTGGACTTGAAGTAAAATAGTATTATCTTAGTCTTCAGAAAACCATTTAATCTCATAACCACCGAATGTGGTCTTTTAACTATTATAGCAATATTCAAATGTCAAATTTAGTATGCACTGAAATTTGACATGCAAAAGCCCTGGTTTTCTACTGATTCTATTTATAGATGGAAAAAAAAAATGTTCAGAAGCTCGTTACTCTTATTTCATCAAAAGTACCTTTTGATATAACTTGGTTTGCTTTTTTTTAACCTTCTTTCACACATATATATACTGGGAATTCTCTTGATCTCTTCTTCAAACATTCACTGTTTTAACACAACCAACTTTGCTCCAAAGCTTTTGTTGCTGCTAGCACACAAGATTGTGAACCAGGGTTTATTTTATAAATTATAGAGGTTTCACTACTATTTAAGATGATGTTCCAGTTCTCACATATAATTCTTTGAATAAATTTCACACAGAGACCTTTCACTTGTTGTCCAAAACTGCATCATTAGCTTAATTTTAGATGCATTCAATCATCCTCTATTGACTTTTCTAGATGGTTTTGCTTCTTCCAAATATAGTTTATCTAAAAAACAGACACTGCTTAAATCTGATTCTTTTCTTTATCCTGAATAATTTTTCATCCTGTTTCTTTTGAGGAAATTCCAATTAATTATTTAGACTTTTCTTTGAGTGTTTGATCTTGTTCCATTTCTGTATTCTCATAGGAGTTTTAAGACTTACTTATCCAATGCATTAATATTTCTTGTTCTCTTCCCTCAAAACATATGGCCTGTCTTGGTTGCCTTCCTCAGCCTGCCAAATCTGCTTTTTTTTTTTGTGTACAAAAAAATTCTTTTTCAGAATCCTTTTCTCATTTTGGGACTTCTGATTACTGTTAAAATTGGATCTGAAACTGGAAATTGCTCAAGATTTCCGGTCTTAGATGTTTGACATCTGTATTAAACGTATTGGTATACATAAAATCTCTTTGTTTTTTTCTTGGTTTCCTGTATCAGATATCTTCAGAATTTCTTTCTTTTTTTTTTTATTTTTTTTTTTTCCTTTCATAGGATGGTATTTGCTCTATCTCTCCTTAGAACACTTCAGTACTTGCTCCTGATGTCCTACTCAAGTCATCCACTGTCTTACAGGGCAGCCTCTATTGTTCTGGCCCACTTGACCTCTTACAGTCAGAACAGAAGAATTTGGCACTTGGG
Organism: Pseudopodoces humilis; assembly: GCF_049639895.1. Lineage (NCBI taxonomy): Eukaryota > Metazoa > Chordata > Aves > Passeriformes > Paridae > Pseudopodoces > Pseudopodoces humilis. Next base: position 101,269,451 of record NC_142200.1, read on the forward strand.
ACCATACACTAGCTGCCAAATTTCTTTCAATGTTAATAAACCACAGTAATACAAAATTTCAAACTGGATTTTAACAGACATTTACCGTTCATTCTGAAAACTGCTCTATTAGCATGCTACTTTTAAACTGCATAACTAAAATATTTAATAAAAGAAAAAAGGTAGTTATTTGGGAAAAGCTATTACTTATTGTAATGCCTAAACAAGGTTATTGTATTTAAAAACATTAAATATTTGTCACCAAATTTTAAATACTTTTTAAAAACACGGAGACCTGTAAAGAGCTCATATATATCAATGTCTGTGTTTTCACAGGTCTATTAAATACTAAATTGAGATAAAAGCTTCCACTTATGACCAGGATTAGAAATTGCAATCAAAAGAAGAAAATCACAGAGTTAAAAAACCCCAAACTGATAGAATTGGCACAAAGGATTGCAAAAACAAGTGCATTTTCTGGAACACAATTTCTAGAAACTTTCTCCCATATTTTCAAACTATTTCTAGTTAAAACCTTTACCTTCAGTCTCCTGCAGCCTGAACTTGAATGACTAGAAAATAACACAGGTCAGATTGTCAGTTGTGTATTCTATTCATGTAAAATTTTGAGTACATACCAAGGTGCTATACACAGCTGGAGTCCCTGTTTGAAAGAACCAAATGACAGTTTTTTTAAAGGAGTTTAGTAGGAGAATAAAATGTCAGAGTCCTCACATTATTTGTTTCCTCCCTGCTTGAGAGGTCTCTCTTCTTTGCACCTCCTCCTCTTTTAAATTTCAGCTTTGAACAGAATCTGGATCGCAGTCTGTGAATTGTATCAGGTCTTTTGTCTTTCTTTTCAAGGTGAATCAAGCTTCATCCAAATTGCTTACTGAAACAATCTAGACTTGTCTATTAATCTGCTTCAAATACATGGCCTGGAAATAGCTCTGAGGAAAGAGATCTATTAATGGTATCGATTCTCATTTGGCTTTTCATATCATGGGTATTTTCCCCAGATGGGTGCTACTTGCTCTACAGGTTCTGTTAGCTCAAAATCCCACATACCAGCATCAGACTTTGGGATTTAGGTGCCACAACATTTGCATTTTGTGATTCAGATACATCCCTCATTCTGACAAAATCTGTTTGGATTTAAGTCTTTCTCTTATTCTATAAAATCTCCATTAAAACAATAATGAGTGTCAATTTTTTGTTCTGCTTGTCCCCTTGGAGAGCCCTCCAGGGATTACTCCGTTTTACCCAACCTACTAATTCCTCCTAAAATACCCCAACCAATTAAAATATTTTGGATTACATTTCTTTTACCACTCAATATTTCTAAAGGGTATAAGCCAAATTTCATTTCATTTTGGATCATATTAAGAGTCTGTATATTGTAATTTACATGAAGATAAGGCACAGTTTCTTCTGTCCAAGTTAGAGGGGCTATTAATGGTGAGAAGCACTTTTTAGAGGAAGCAATGGCCTGACCCCTAGACTTTGGATTTTAGCAGTTATTGAAATCTTCCTTTTTCTCCATCTATCTCATCAAATATTGATTAAACATTTCACATTTTATATTTTACTTATTTGTTATCTTTTCTAGTTCTTGCTTGTAAAAAGCAGCACATAGGACATAAGACTGTCCCTTCTTGGAGCAAAACGCATGATGACACTTGCTGAAGAGGCTACAAACCTTGATTTCTTGCTAGTCTTCCAAGTATCAGTCTGATCAAGAAGCTCAGAGGAGGTGTATCTTTCACCCTATGTTACTACATGTAGTTTTAAATAAACTACTAGGAATACATAATTCACAAGAAACAAATGGATTTCTTTATTCTGACTGTTGTGTGCAAAATTCTTCTATTTTTTTATGATAATAAAAAGTAATATATAGTAAACAGAATTCTCATTATTTCTACCAAATTACTTTTCTCCCCACCCCCCCACCCCACCCCCCTCCCCTTGGGAAAGGGGTAATTTTCTATGTTATTTAAATCACAGCAGAAGTTCAGATTACTGGTTTTTGCATACATTTTGACCCTGATGTGTAAGTTTCACACTTTGAACTGCAAGGGATAGAGCGTCTGTCAAACAGAAATCTGTTTCTAACTTTTTTTTTTTACTACTTCACAATGCAAAAAGTGATGAAGTACTACAGTTTAATTTTACATTGCCACCATGATGTACATGTAGAAATGAAATAATATAGATGAAACTGATTTTATGTTTTAGAAATTTACCACCAATTAAAAAACTCTAGTAAATGTTTATATGTCCATTCTGTTATTTCCCTTATAAAGCTTACACTTTAATGCATTAACAACATGCAAAGAAAACAACTCAGCTTTGTAAAAAAACATTTTATAAAATAATACAACTTGACATTGCCTTCTTAAGAAGAGATCTTTGTAGGCATTTGGTGCATAATATCTTCCATTATTTGAGGCATGTCATTCCCACTGCAATATTACAATAACCTTTGGTTTGCTGTTCTTACCTCCTGATCTAGCAAGCTGGCTTTTTGGGGCCCTTCTTATTGTTAGTAGAAGAGCATACGAGCAGTACAGATGTCTGCAGGAAAGCAGGAATAAAATCTCTGAAGATACATGTTCTAGTTTGAAAGTTGTAATTCATACATAATTTTAGAATCATTCTTGTGAAGAATTATTGTCCTGCTTATGGTCAGGTTAATTTTTTCATAATAGCCATGAGGAACCATGGCCAGGACCCTGATGCTGCTCTTTAGCACCTCTTATTTAGCACCAGAGGCAGAGGAAAGAGGCTATTTTCTCCCTGGAAAAGGGGTTTCTTCTGGTCAAGAAAACATGGCTGACTGAACAGTCTGGCATTTGTTTATTGGGGGGCTTTCTGTGTAATTAATTTCTTCTTACACCCTCTATTAATATTTTTGCTGTTTTCAGTAAATTGTTCTTAACTCATGATATTTCCCTTCAAGGCCTCCAGCTGGAGGGTGTGGAGGGGAAGGTGCAGAATGGTGTTCAGTGAGAACACTGAATTGTAGAACACTGTTCCTAAACCACAAGAACAATGTAAATCTGTACACAAATATTTTCTTTTACACAAAAGCCAAAGATTTATTCAGCTCTGACAGGTACCCAGCACCATCAGTGCCACCTTTTCCTTAACTGGGTCTCTCTCAGAAGGGACAGATTATTTGATCCTAGAAAAATATCTAACAACTTTCTCCAAGAGCAGTTACCACGCAAAATATGCTTATTCAGAAAGTCCAATCTTAAAAACCATGTTTTTATGGATGTGCCATGTTTTTATGCCTAGTATCTACCAACATTTAAATACTGCTCTCGACTGTACCTTGCATTTCCTACACAGATGTTTTTCCTTTTCTTCCTGGTGACTTTAGGTAAAACAAAATTGTCTTTTTTGAGAAGAGTTGAATTGTGAAACTCCCTATCTGGGTAAAACTCCAGGGAGAACACTGTCTTGCACATTCATCTAGTTTATCCTGGATGTTTTTCACTTTCCACATGGGTGTGGTCTGGAGTGGAAAGGGTTGTGACACAACGGGATCTCTCTTATTGAGTCTTTCATAGAATCCTTAAGGTTGGAAAAGACCTCTAAGAAAACTGAGTCCCACTCTTGATCATCAAGTCCAATTTGCATCCAACCTGAACGTGTATTCACCATAGCCATCCACCAAAGATTTCAGGATCCTACTGCTGGACGGGGTTGCCACAAAACTAAAAGGCTGTCAACCAATTAAATAGAAATACTATGGACATATTAAGAGGAAATAGCTTGGAAACATCAAGCTCTCCATTTCCCCATCAGCCTCTTCAGATGATGACAACCTTCGCCAATATACTCACAGGTACATTTGTACTCATAGTACATAGGTACTTCAAAGAGAAAAAAAATTGATTCTCTTCTTTCTTGCACTTCCACAGGCAATTTAGAAAGGAGAACAAAAAATTCACACTTTGTGTCTAAAAGTAGGCAAGTAATTCATAGAAACAGCTGTCTGGGGAGCCTAGGAACATCCCCAAGGGACTGGTTTTCAATGCACTCTCCTAAATGCAGAAGGAAAAGGAAAATAAAAAATAAAAAGAGGAGGTAAATATACAGCATGCACTTCATTTTACAAAGTGCTAGCAAAGGAAGTCAAAGAAGATGGTTTGATGACCAGTAAGGCTAAGAGTAGGTGGAGATAATGAGAATCAGAGGCTGCAGGAGCCTTAAAGAGCCAAGAGGGGCAGATCCATTTGTAGAGTCTGTAAAAGAGACGCTTTCCAACAACGTGAGTGCCTGCTCTGACCTTACACTGTGGCAGGGCAGAGCATTGTCAATGCTAAATTTTTCTGTATTTCATATGCTTTCCTTAAAACCACAGATTATGAACAATTTGGAGTAGAAACAGTCTCTGAAAGGAGATTTATCTATCAGTGTAGAGTTATAATATACAGCATATAAACTATTCTCTGATCACATATTTTTGACATATAAGCTACTTATTTGTGCAATAAGTTTTATTCTGGCTAATTTAATAATCTGATTTTGGCTATTTTAATCATTTGATTGCACCAAGGAAAACATTGTTCCAAGTGATATCTGTTGTATTTTATATTAGTCCCAATAGGATACTTTGCAGTTCACAGAGCAAATACACATACACACACTGTGTCATAAACAGCTGGCTTCTGTCACTTAACCAAACTAACTTCATTGACTCCTGTGAAGACAATGGAATCAAGCCAAATTTATACATACATGAGTATAAAAATATAAATACATGTATCTACAAACTCTAGATTATTTTTTGAAACAAAATCCAAATCTAGTTGGACTCTCTTTTTTAAACTGTAAAGAAGAGAGAAATCTGATATCACCTACATTTTATAGCACAGTGCAAATGTTTGCTGGAGTATAAAAGTGTGTGGTAAGGGACATTAAAATATGGCACTACTATCATTGAAAAACAAGTGCTAAGTTAAAGGGCAATAAATAGGACATTAGTTCCATTACTGCAGGCATTTTTGATACAGTAATATCTACTGGAATTACTTGCATTATTAATAAAATAGATGATATTTTGGTAACAGTGTGCAAAGCGGGAACATGAACGATTTCTTTCTGAATGATTATCCCACATCTTTTAGTCTCCAGGACTTCAGATGAGTGTGTAAATAAACAACATGGCAGAGAAAACTTTGTCTGCAGAACTGGAGACAAGGGATCACAGAGGCTCTGAAATAATCATTACAAAATGAAATCAGGCCTCAGGATACAACAGGTGCAGCTGGAGGGCAGGTGGAAAGGAAAGAGGGGAAAAAAACACTGAGGCAGAAAGAGAAAGAAGGAACAACAGAACCCTAACACCTTTTGCAAAAGAAACTGTGAACTTTCAGGTGTGCAGAAAATCCTTCACTTCAGAGTGTCTGCTGGGAAATGCAAACCTTGATGATAGCACAGTAGCCATTAGTGGTTTTGAAAAGTGCATCCAAGATTATAACGAATTTTAAAATGTATGAGAGGTGACACATAGAAACTAAGGGTCAAGCCTGTCTGCCATTTCTGAGCAGGAAAAAAGGGATTCTTAATATAGCATGAAGCTGGCTGAAGCTTTTCCTATATGAATCTTGTGGTCTTTGACAGCACAATGGCATATATATATCCTTTACCACCCTCATTTCAAAAGGAGTGAGAGAAACAAACCCAAATGCTAGATCCTAGCCTTTGGGCTTGCCAGCATCACAGGTGGAGCAGAGAGAAAGCTTCTATTAGTGAAGAAAGCACAAAGTTTCAGCTAGCTGAACTTAAACAATTTTTTACCAGCAACCTGTGGCTATAATACTATGCATGGATCACAACTTATATTTTCATTTGTCTATCTGCAAAAGATTGATGAGAGCTGTCATCTGTAAGGAAGAAAAATTGTTCAGCTTCTGGATAAGTGTACAGCAAATCTTAAGATTTCCTGAGAAATTTATCATTTTTCTCACCATTTAAAGTCATATATTTAATCCAAGAAATGGGCCACAGAAGATGTTAAAATCTCGAGCTGTAGGATAAGAAAAATAAATGGCAATTTGTCTAATGACACAGAACAATTGAAAATTGCATATTTTATTTTTTTTGGAAGATAAAAGGACACAATAGTTAAGAAATGTTTAAAAAATATACTAAGACCTACACAGAGCTTAGAAAAGCAACTTTAAGACTTAGTTCAAGCTACAGCTAACATAAATTCAATAACAAAACAGAGGAACAGCTACCTTGTTTTTGCAGAAGCCACAAAATTTACTGTCTCTCACCCAGAAGTGTCAACACAGACATCTCTCATTCCCCATCTCCCTGTTGTCACCATCCCTGGGGAGCCTACAAACCGAGAAGGCAAAGGTCTGTGATGTCTCTTCCTTGCAGTGAGGCATGTTGTCACCAGCATCTGACAGGCCTGTGGGTGGTTATCAGAAATGGGAAGGGAGACCCCCAGCACAGAAGGAGATTCTGTGTCCCTAGGCTGGAGGGTGAGTAGCGCTCAGCAAAGCTGTGCAGGGACAAATGGGGTCTTTCAGTGATGCTGCTAAGAAAGGCAGACGGTGCTATGACCCAACATGTGGAACTGGCTGGTGCTCTGCCTCTGCAAGGGATGTGGGCATCTCACAGCTGCCTTTCACCCATCCTCAGTGTAAACACCTCTGAATTCGCAGTCACGTGGGAATTCTGGAGGGAGCAAGCAATGGAAAATAACAAGCACCTTCAACAGTAAAATTACTTCCTGAAGTGGTTTATATTTATTAACACACACTGCTTTTCTGGTTTTCTGGGGTCTTTACAACTCATCCTACGACATAAAAAGCAAAAGAAACATCCCTTCCTTCTTGACTTGAACAATATTTCAGTTCTGTGTTTTATTCTCAGTAAATAGCTGCTTAATCCAATCAGCCCTGGCTGATTAAATCCATCTCAATAGGGCAAAAATTTTTACAGACTTAAAAATAGCCTTTGCCTGACACTCACAGGCACAGTGTAAACTGTCTTAGGATATTCCATTTTCAAGAAGGTTATTCAGCATCAGGTGAATCTGTTATTGACCTATTGCTGTTTGCTATGTAGAAACCTATATGTTTTTACCAGTTATGTCTCTATTATATCTATATGCAAAGATCCAATTTTTCAAATTAAATTTGTGACTTTTAATAATAAGTTAAAAATAGTATGACTTTATATTTTTCACATGCTAAAATATGTGAACTGGCTGCACTGGAATGAGGCTCTAAAAAGCAATCTGGTCTTTATATATATATATATATATATGTGTGTGTGTGTGTGTGTGTGTATCGGATGTCAGGGACATGAGGCATCTTTTTTTTCTTTTAAGAATTGTGAAATAACATTTATAAGCAACAGGGATTGCATGTTGTGAAATTACTTTTATTAGTTGAAATATTAGAAACTGTAACCAATATAGCTATGTCAGAATCTGCAATCTTCTGCTATCTCCAAACTGAAATCTTAAACAGAGACACTGACCTTCACAGGAAGCTCAGAGGTTCAGCTTACATGCCGCAGAGCAAATAGCACAGGGCAAAAATGAGGTTTTAACAACTGCTACAAAGGAGAGAGCAAACTTCAAGGGTGGAATTTAGTGCTCTGAGACCAGGTGACTGGTAGGTTTCTTGACCAGAGAACCATAGAACAAATCATAGAATGGTATGGGTTGGATGGATCCCTAAAGATTATCTCACTCCTACCTCACTGCCATGGGCAGGGACACCTCACACCAGACCAGGTTGATCAGGGCCCCTTTCAGCCCGGCCTTGAACACTTTCAAGGATGAGGCACTCACAGCTTCTCTGGGCAACCTATTCCAGGGTCTCACCACCCTCACAGTAAAGAATTTCTTCCTAATATCCAGTCTAAGTCTACTCTCTCAGTTTCAAGCTGTTCTCCCTTGTCCTATCACTGTATGCCCTCGTAAAACTCTCCATCTCCAGCTCTCTTGTAGCTTCCTTAAGGTACTGCAAGGCTGCTCTAAGGTCTCTCTGGAGCCTTCTCTTCTTCAGGCTGAACAGCCCCAGCTCTCTCAGCCTGTGCTCATACCAGAGGTGCTGCAGCCCTCTGAGCATCTCCGTGGCCCTACCCATTCACCACCCAGCCTGAGTCTGTGCTTGTGCAGACCTTCCACTCGACCTTGTTGAACTTCATGAGGTTCACATGAGCTCACCTCAGAAGCCTGTCAAGGGCCACAAAAGGTACAACAAAACAACAAAAGGTGGCTGACAAAATGCTTTCAACAGCGGCTCTTCAGATTAGTCTTTTAATGAGAAGCGTAGATGGCAACTCATTCATTTCTTGTCAGAATGAAGCAGCTTCTGCAATTGCTCCTAATTGCTTCCAGCAGTAAATGTCTAGTACAGTATTGCAAAGCACAGAAAGTCTGGGATCTTAAAGAATTTTAAAAGAATTATTCTCCTACTTAAAATGAAAGGAGCTGTAACATTATAGATATAAGGTGTTTTTTTCAATTAAAAATATTAAAGCCATCAAACAATAGTCAGCAGGGCAAAACATTATCTACATGTCTTGAGATTTTTGTTCTTATGCTTATGATAGAAGAGCAGGTCCTAAAAGATGTGTTCGCGCTTTTTTCCTCCTTGCTCAGACAAAGCTGCCATTTAACATTAATGATCTGAAATGTTCTGTTGCCTTTGCAGTGAATATTTCCCTTTAATAGCTCCTTGCTTGCCTCTGATAAATCACAAAGCTAACATTTTTGCCTATCTAGGTTCATAGTTTTAGACCTCAAAAACGAGCAAGAGCAGAGCTGAACAACTCACTTATGTAGGGCAGTCACAAGGACCACCATTTATTGCTAATGGGAATGGGCAAATAATTACTTGACATAATTGTCAATTCACAATTCAAAGGGACAACAATGAAATCAACTGGAAAGGGAGTGTCTCCTACTAAATGGATTGTTTATAGGAGACTTTAAATTATTGTAGTGTAATTTATTTTTCTTCTGGCTAACTGGAAATTACCATTGCTTGAAGATCATTATTGTATGAGAGTACATAATTTTGTGATGAAGCTGTGTTTTAGAAAAATGACAATTTGATTGAGTTGAGCCATTCTGTCTTAGAAATCTGACTTCTTAAAATACCTCTTCAAAAATACAGAATTTCATAAGAGAACAATAGTTTTTTTATTCATTGAAATGCAACACTTGAATTAAACTGATCCGAAATGTCCTTTTATTTATTCAAAATGCCTAAACTTCTCAACAAATATTCCAGTTTTTAGTCAGTACTTACTGTGATAGAACAGCAATTACATGCATTACCTGACCCATGTCAACAGAAGACATTAGCATCTCCTAAAGTCAGGTTTGTTACTGTTATTCAGACTCTAGCTTACTTCTTAAGGACAAAGCAGAGTAATCTTACTGCAAGTACACAAAGGTGATTTTGCTTGACAAAATGCAAGTCAGCTTGCTGCAATCACAACAAGCCTGTGTTTGACTGTTTTCCTTTTAAAATACATTCATGGTGATGTATTAAATGTTTGGACATGTGAAAGATACAAGACAAATGTGACAGTACTTTTAGGCAACTTTAAACACATTAATTTAGAGCCCCATGAATATTTTGCTTTCATATGCTTGTTTGAAAATCACCCATTTTGTTATACCAAAGCAGAATTCTTCTCCCTATTTGCAATTTCTTTAGGATAGGAAGTTGATCTCAAGCAGGGCTGCATATGTTTTTCTTTTAAATAAATTTATATTGTTGAAAAATATTAAATAGCTGACTAGAGACAGGCTAGTTTTAAAAGCCATGTGAATGTAGAGCTCTGATTTACGGGTGTCATCTACTGTATTCTATCTTTCAAATCAACTTTGTCACCTCCTCTAAATTTACACTACAAATTCATACTATTACCCACTTTGCTGAAGCAGTTAGCCAATACATCCTGGCAAGTCGTTCCTCTTAAGATGAAAAATAGAAGTCAGGTATATCATTTGGTGTAATCTTGTTTATTTGCAGAAAATAAGCACAAAGTGCAGGTTCCTTGAGAAGAGCAGGATAAACAAACAGCAGGCAGCTCAGTGTCTCAGATAAACCTACATCTGCTGCTCAGTCAAGCTTCATGGTTCAAGGAGTCTCGTTCCCTGTGTCCCCTAAAGATTTTTCATGTTTCCTTCCTGGATGCTCCCCTCCTCCAGCATCACCAGCATTCAAAGTGTCCTTGGTCTGTAAAGCCCTCAGTTCATTGCAGTTAGCTGTGAGAGAAGCAGCTGCTACTTAAAATTCCTGGGTGTATTATTCTCTCCTTTATTTTAAGAAAATTTTCAAAAACCAGAATGCATCGTCTTCCTTTTTCTGGCTTGTAGGGGAAAGGGAATGTCTTTTTAAATCTCTGCCAATGGCATCTATTGATATTTTTGTAGCACTGTTTCTACTATGGTGGGCTTGGCTTTGCTCCACAGTTCCCTTCACAGCCTTTTTCACTGCCTGTTGTTTTATTTGTAGTTCCTAGTTTGAAAATTACTTGAAATTAAGGACTAGATGGGATAGACATCTGCTCTGTGTGATCTTTATTTTAATGGATTAGCATTACTTCCTATGCACTATTAACTACAGCAGCTGACCTATTAAAAAAAACACCAAAACTTATTTACAGGAGAAGCAGAAAACAAAACTTGAAAGACTGGTGAAACAATTAATCAAACAAGCAAAAACCTCAAAAAGCCAAAACAACAAAACACTAAAGCAATCAAAAAAACCCCACGTAAAACCCACTAAACCAAGAAAACACCCCATCTACCTAATCCAAATGACCTACCCAAGTTCTATTAATTCAAAGCATAAATTTTATCAACCAGAGTCAGAAATTAAGGCTAAAAAAAGCTTCAGATATGAAATTTTCATAAAAAACAGAAAAAGTGAGAACACAAGATGAAGAGGCAGGCATGAGATGTGGAATGTAACCAAATCAGAGCTGCAGATAATTGAGCTCTAGTGCAAAGACGGGCACAAAGCTAGAGTACACTCACAAGGATACAGAACAAGGAGTAAGACAATTTAAAAAAGGAAGTCTGGTCAAGAAGTGAGAAAAAAATATGTGGTAGCAGTAAAAGTGGATAAGGGAATGAAAATTTCAGAAACCAATGGAAGATGTATTCATGAGCTGCAAGATTAAAAGCAGCAGAAGCACAAAACCCTTTGCTGGATTAGTAGAAGTATCTATGACTATTGATGTAAACAAACTCATGAAACCAGATAAGGACAAAATATTGAAAAAAAGATGAGAAAGTAAAGAAAACATAGTCAAGAGGAAACAAAATAATAAAAGAAATTGATGGATTTGATGCATTGTGGGAGATGAGACATCCCTCATCTTCTCTAGACTGAAATGCAATACACTTGTTTACTGTGAGAAACAAGGGCACAGCATGGCTCTTATTGTAGATTTTTTTTGAGGCAAATAAAGAGAAACCATGCATGAATTTCTCTAAATGGTACTTGTATGCCTGATGCCTGCAGCAGTTTCTCTAAGACTTATAGTGAATACATAAAAAATTATAAAAAAAAAAGAAAATTGAATATATCAATACTATTTATAATAACACACCTCCTGATTAGACAGATTGTTCCACTATTTCTTGTTATTATTTTACATAGTCTACAGCAGTATTATTACTACTTTTCATCATCAGGGATTTAAAAAATCAGGGAAAGTAATATAGTTAAAAGTCAAGGAAGTATTTACACAACTGGAAGCCTGAAGCCTTCTGCAAGTTTTTTTACAGAATCAGTTTAGATATGATTTTGAATACATAAATATCAATTTTCACAGGAAACACATACCCTGTGTAGACACAGAGGCTCTCAGACAAGCGCCAGTCTGTTGAAACTTGAATTCCATTTTCTAGAAATCTATTTTTCATCTCAAAGAAAAATAAACATGTAGCAATAATTAAATAATTTCCTTCTCTTTTCATGACATTTTTATAAAAGAAAATTTTATCTTTTAATGCAAGAGATGAAGATTGCTCTTACTGGCCAAATTACATCCTCTGACTCTTCACAAATTACAGAGGGCACTTTTTTTTTTTATCCCATAGACTGCTCACAAGTCTGACAAAGCCAAAATGAAACAAAACAAACAAAAACAAACTAACAGACAGACAGACAAAGAAATAAAACCAACAACAACAACAAAAGATCACGAAAAGGAGCTCTGTCCTTACCAGAACTAATTCCAGTTGCTGAATGACTACACATGAGAAGTGATCTCAGTTGGAGAGAGCAAATGAAATTAAGGAAGGGGAGCACAGGTGCTTTTAAGTAGAAGAAAATTCTTCAGGTGTGTAGCCCAAAGATAACATTAAATTTTGTTTCCAAAAAAAGAACATTCCCAGACTGTGAATAGCTCTTAGGTGTAGAGAGACGCCTGGAGGAAATAAAAATGTTTTGTTTTAAAGTCCTTTCCTGATGAGAAGCATTTACCCTCAGCAATTAAGAAACAGCAGTAGAGACCTATTGCTGTAATATCTTTGGGTGGTTTTATAACACACCCTGCAGAAAGGCCTTGATATGTTAAAATATTGAGATGTGCAGTAACAGCAGTATGGCATCACTATTATTGCAGATATAGAATAAAACCTTTAAGACTCTTCTCTTTTAATTTTGAGTTCACATAGCTGGGTACATTGTTTTGCAACCATTCACGCTGGCAAAGCAAAGGGAAGCTCTCTTCCTTAAGAAAGCAGTGGGACAAAGTGGGCTGGGCTTTGTGAGACTGGATGAGACCCAACCTCATGTCAGTGGGTCACAGACCAGGCTCTGCAGAGATCTACTGTTCAATAGCCTGCCAAAGAAGAAAAAGCAGTAAAAAAATTCCAACGTGACTTGACACTGAAAGCATACAAAAGGGAGAAGAAAACAGATGAGTGACACAAGTGAGATGTGTCACACACTTGCTTTCTCACATTTTTTCTCTTCTGTACCAGTAAATGTAAAAATTAACAGCAGTCTGCTGGAAACCAGGCCCAGCATTCCCATGATTAGAGTCTAATGGATTCAGATCTTAATTTGCATTGAAAAATGTTGCTGGTTTACTTAAATGAATAGAAGAGAGCAGCCACAGTCTCTCAGTTTGCACTCACTGAGACAATGCTTGGTTGCGCAAGAAGTTCCTTCCCCCAGCTGTGAGGAATCGCCTTGCAGTGAGGCTCTACAGGCAGAGCATGTGCCTGCCTTGTCATTCTCAGTGCATTTTCCTGCAAAACCACACAAATTGGCAGCTTAGGCTTCACTGTGGTTTGCAGGACCTGAACAACAAGCACACATTCCCTCCTGCTGGCTCTACTTTTGAGACAGTCATATTGGAAAAAAGAAAGACAGGCACTGGGGATGGAGAAAAATCCTCATCCTCAGCAACGTAAGTAACTGATGGAAAGTCAGATCCTGGCAAACTGTGGGTTTTTCTTCCACAAAGCCCAGGGAAAAGAGAAAAAAGAACACAATCTTATACTTACTTGGCTAGGGGTAGCTTCACTTGTAGTCTCTTAGATGAGAAAACATCAGAAGCTTTCCTTGGCTTGCAAAAAGCTATTAGCCTTTTCCTGGCAGCTGCCACCTCTGGGGTAGAGGAAAGCTCACGCCTTTTGTATGTGGCAGGCTCCAGCTCCAAACACTTTAAAGATTTCAAAGTCCCTGAAACTGAAGTGCAACAGTGCTATGACAGAAGCAACAGAAAAAAATGAGGTGGCAAATTTTTAGATCTACCTTCTTTTTATTCTACAAGGCAAGAAAACAAAAAAAACCTTCAGAAACCTAAAACCTACTGTTCCCTATCAAACACTGTTCTCAGGCAGCAGGCAAAATGTTATCTGAAGTGCTCAAAGGAAATCTGTTCGAAAGAGCTTCAACCTCCCAGTAAAAAAAAACAACCCTGGCATTGCATGAAATGTCATTTATTTCTTGCTTTATTTTTTGCACAAATCTCAGAACACATTTGATCCTTGTGATAAGCTGGATATCCTGGATCTCTGTAAATGCTGGAAAGTGTGTTTACACACAAATTTCTTATGTTTCTCAGCATGCTTTCCTGTGCCATGTTTTTTATGCAGACTTGTCTATAAGTCTTTCTTCATTATTTTGATACAGAGTGGTTACTTAAAGCTTAACAGGGTAGTTTTGGATTTTTTATAACTCCATGTCATCCGAGTTCATGTATATTTATTTGAAAAAAAGCAAGTAAAAAAAAAAATTAGTAAAGTAGTGTGTGCAGCCAGTTGCAGGAAAACTGCAAGACTAACAAAATAGTGAAAGAGGGTATTTTCACTCTAAAATTCCAACCTAAATCATGGTGTGCTGCAAGTAATCAAGCTCCAGTTTATCTTAATACAAAGCTTTCTGTATCTGGGATGTAAAATTAAAGTACCACTTTCCTTCCCAGCAAGAAACAACTGTCTTTGAAGTATCTGACTACAGATCAGGTTTTGCAGCCATTACATTCCCTTTCTTCCTGTTTCTTTTCCGCCAGATGAAATCAAGTGATGTCTTACATCAGTGGCAGTAGTAGCTTTACCTATTTCTAAATTTAGAAATGTATTCTGGATGGGATGGGCTCTTGCACTTCAGCAGGACTTACTAATAAAGATGACTATTCTGAATAATCCGGTTCTATCTGCAAAAGATATAAGGAAGCTTTCTCTTGCTCAGTCTCCATAGATAACTGATCTTAGAATAAATAGATTGATCTTTAAGGAAGATTATTCTCAAGAAGTCAACATCCTCTGTTTCTCCACAGCTTATGTAGGTCCCCTGGCAACCTTTCCATCTTGCTGGCACAGGTGTACAGCTCTGCTTCCTGCCCCTGTTCCACTGATGAGTTTTTCCACACAATATTCCTCACTGGAATCGGTGGTTGAGTCCTTTGTGTGAGAAGGCTTCACACACAAAACTTTTGGGCTAGAAGATATCTAGAAGATCTAGGTACATTGGACTACTACACTGTACAAGTTATTCAGTAACACCATCAGCAAATAGATTCTGTCAGACAGTATTGAACATATCTTTTCCATCTGCCTTTGTTTTATTACCTGAAAATGTGGTAAAATCAGACCGTTGATCTTTTGAAGCTTGGAAAATTAAGGGAATTCTGTGGCTATCGGGATTTTCCCCATGGTGGCATGGCCATAGGGAATTTAGGTGGCCAAGAAGAATGTTAGTGCTGTGCCATGATGGGAATGCTCTAACCACAGTCCTAGAAGCGACTTTGAGTTCATCCTTCTGTGCAAAGTTTGCCATCAGACATAAAGCCCTCTGGCTTTCTGGTCTGAGTCTAGATGGGTTACTGGTGAGAATATGTGGCAGTTCAGGGAGGGGTGAAAAAGTCCAAAAGTATGTTTATATTTGGCAGCTGGAGTTATGTCTGTCAGGGCAAAGACACAACCTTAGTCTTTCACATACTGAACTTCTGGATATGAAGCAGACTTCTGAGCTTTGCCTTCCTCATTATAAAGGTATAAATTTCTTGGTCCTTTGGCTACTGTACAGCAAGAAGACAGTCACAGGATGCTAAACAGAAAAAGGATCTGAAACAGTGGTTTTTTTTCAGATTTTCAGATCAGCTTTCTAGGTTTCTCCCAATTCTACTCTGCAGTTTCTGAATGTTCTCAGAAATACCCCCAAGAAAAGTACCTGATAACGGCATATTACTTTTATGTTGATTTATGGTTTTGCTGTGCATTTTTTTTTTTCCTTCAAAGAAGTATCACTTTGCTTCCTGACATTCAATCCTGTGCTTCTGAACATCAAAAATTGTACTTCAGCCTTCCAGCTTCTTTAGCTGAAAATAAAAGTGGAAGGTGACTGAGCAGTCAGGGGCAGTAACAAAACTCTGCTTTATCCTCTGGCCATGTTTTATTTCTCTGTGATTTTTGTATCCCTTCTTGTTTCTTTGTGCGGTATTCTTTTTTCAAATAATTTTTTTATCTGAAAAATTAGGAGGAAATTGTGATTGCTTACTGTCATCCCTGGGTTCTTAGTGGTAACTCTCAAATATGGAACACACCAGCTCTGCTAGAGGTGTGTGATCAAAGCCTCTTTTCTACTGCCATAAGTTTCAGGTGACTTTTCCCCTCTCAGTTTTCTCTCTGCTTCTGGCCCAGATACAGAGAGGGGCGCACACAGAGCAGGACTAATCACTCTGTCTTTTTCTAGCTGTGATGCAGAAAGAGATCTCCCCAGTAAGAAGTCTTTAGATTATCTGTACTTCATTTAGAATAACAGAATAAAAAGAAAATCAAATGCTGAGAAGAGTGAGAACTTCTAATGTAAAGCACCCCTGACCCCAAAGACTTTCTACAAAAGCTGCTGCTACGAGAAGTCTACTTGACGTGGTGGTGGCAAAGACTGCAAATTTTCCAAAAAAAACAAAGTTGAAAAACTTCCACAAGATCCAAGAAACACAACAGGGCAAAACCAAATAATTCTTTTCACTTTATGCTATCAGTTGCCGCTCTTGGAGCTGTAACACAAGACTGAATAGATTCTGTTTTTAAGGTTTTTAGTCCTCCAGAAATTACTGTAGGATTTCTACCACAGGGTACTTCTGTGTTTAGCTCACTGTCAGAAAGTCCTGGTCACCTGAACGTCGCAGCTCTCATATGAACCTGTCAGCCTAAGGAAGGCAGAGAGCTACCAGCAGCTGCTGCTAGGCAAAGAAAGACCTTGAGTGCCTGAGAGGTTAATAGGTGTGCTAAGCACCATGAAAAGCATTTTAGCCTAGTACAGAGTAGGATAGGTGAAACGACAGGAACATTGCACAGAGCTTTGGAGCGGGTTGAACAGAAGCTGAGCCACAGGATCCATGGATTGCTGGGGCTGGGGCTGCAATGCAGTAATTTTGCTTTTGAGTTTTGTCTGTCAGGAAGAAACAAAGTGAAAAACCACTAGTGGGAAACCCAGAAAAACAAGGAGAAATTCAAGGTGCACTGGTACAATGGTGCTCAAAGTGAGACAGAAAACTGAGCCAGCTTGGAGTGCTGGAAAAACAGACTTCCTCTTATTTATTTTTATTGTATTGAGGGAAGCAAAATTTGTATGCATTCCTTAAAAAGAAGGACTGCATGCAAGCAATACTTGACTACATCATGAGTTTCTATTTCTAACAGAGAGAAGTCAGCAAGACTCTGCATATGGGCTAATCATTCATGCTAATGTGTTTGGGGTGGATTAATGAAGAGTGTGCTCCTTGAATTCTTGCTGTTATATTGTGTTATATTGTGTTTTCCACCTTTTTTGACTTATAAAACTTTCCACACTGATACTAAGCATTGACCCTAGTATTGTGAATTAAGACTACCAATAATATGTCTGCTTTGATTAGAGTTTGCAGACCCCTAGAGCAATCCACAGACTTTCTAAACATCTGTGATTGGGAGATAAAAATAAACAAGGTATGCTTGTGACCAACTGCTCTCAAATATCTTTCTATGTCTATTTCAATAACACTTATTAAAAACCTCTTACCTCATAAGCAGTGTCAGAGGTAACTTGACATGCTATTTACATTTTTTGATATGCATGTTTGTGTTTTAGCACAGCAATATTTAAAAATTTTATTCCATTACAGAAATTTCTTAAACAACTCTTGCCCGGCACACGGGAAGCAACTCATCAGAACATGTGTGAAGACTTCACATGTCTTGGGGAACTTGACATCACTGCATCACCCTGAAAGCAAAGGCAACAAAAATTAATGATATTTATCTCCTGCTTTCACAGAGAAATATCACAGAAGACTGCAGAGATTACATATTCAGGGACAATTTCACCCATCACTGAATGAAATTCATTCACCTCTGTATCATATCTATGCTTTGCAATGCTCCCATTATGTGCATTAATGGACCAATAAAACCTTTCTTGGTATGCTTTAACACTACAGAAAATTTCTTCCTACAGTAGGTACCGAATGAAATGGTTCATCTTGCTATATTTTTTTTGCTGTTTCAAATGTTTATTTTTATTTTTGGCACATTTCAGTGTAAGCTGCTCAGGCAGATATCTCTGCTTGTGAGCATCATGAAGATAACAGCTTGGTTCGTTCATTCTATAAAATTGTCAGTTCACTAACTGCTGTGCATCCTGATGATCATAAAGCACATAATTTCTTACGAAGTATCTCTCAGACCATTTAAAAAATAACACTGAGATTACTCTAAAACACATAGATTTGAACTTGATTTGCTATACCATTTCTTTAATCATTCCCTTGACCGAGAGAGATTTAAACATTTAGTTGTATCAATGGTCTATGCAGAAAAGTGGGAAATCATATTCACCTGACCCAGTTCTTAAGACAAATGTTTTTTTTTGAGTTTAAGCAGATGAACAATTTTTGTTTAAGTCAAAAAATCCACTCATGCCTGATTTTCAGCATGCATTTGAAAAGCTCTGAATGGGACTATAATCTTCAGAGACTTTATTCAATGTCAGCATCCCTGTCTGGTCTTGGATTATAAAACAACTAGAGATTAGCTCTTTCTGCTGAAGTTGGTTTCTGCTCCACTTACAGACTGAGGAACACTTTTACTGATGAGGAATTAATAGAAATCAGTAAGGTCAAGTGGTAGTCAACCTTGAAACTCTCAAACTGTAATTTTGAAAGATTTCCAGGCTCAGTGAGAAAACATGAACCATTGCAGACTTTCAAGGGTGCAAGGGTAAATGTTCTTGAAACAAAAGCTTTTGTATGACATAGGCTGGAAATATAAACATAGTCTCCTTCATAACTTTTAATGTCTCCTAAAAGTATGTTTT
Organism: Pseudopodoces humilis; assembly: GCF_049639895.1. NCBI lineage: Eukaryota > Metazoa > Chordata > Aves > Passeriformes > Paridae > Pseudopodoces > Pseudopodoces humilis. Next base: position 101,288,254 of record NC_142200.1, read on the forward strand.
GAACATACTGAGAAAATCTAAGAGGAATCCCTTTGCTTCCAATTTTTGTCTTGTCAGCGTTTAAGATAGCTATTAGTGGGCTATAGTCGAGGAGAACTACAAGTTCTCAGTGTCTGGAAAGCTTCAGTTCAGGACACTTCACAGGATGCTCTGAGGTGGAAGGGACCCACAAAGATTATTGAATCCAGCTCTTAAGAGCATGGCTCATATGAGACTCAAATCCACAACCTTGGCATTATTAGCTCTGTGCTCTCTAACCAACTCAGCTAATCTCATAGACCCTATGCTTGGTGTGAGCTGCATGCTGCTAGGCTATGAACTAAGGCAGATTTTACAGCTGTTACTTGATCCTCTCTTTGACTTGGTCTTCAGCATGCTCATCTTCTCTGAGTTTGCTGCCTCATGGTACAACATGGACCTTCCTGTGTTCAGCCATTCCTTTGTTTTGTCACTCTCAGATCAAATTTGCATTTCTTTAACTTTAAGGCTCCTCTGTCCATTTAAAGGTCCATTATTAACTGAATCATAGATTTCCATGATCCTTTTGCTTTGTATTCCTCTCTTTGACATGTCTTGAGTCTCCCTTTCTTGCCCCAGTAAATTCAATTTACCCTTTTAATTACTAAATTTGATCCACTGTCCCTTAGTTCCCCGCACTAGCGCCTTCACAAAACAATGTCTAATTTAAAGCAGCATAGATTTATGATCTGATAACCTGTTAATTTCCTGATTGTTTTCTGAAATACTGTCACCTGGCAGGAAGATATGGATCATACACACTGATGTGTGTTCCTCTGGGAAAACAATGCAGCATCCAGTTAGTTGTGCCAGTTTGTCTTCCAGAACATTCTGTAAAGCCATGTGACCAGAATAGGGTAGGAGAAAGCAGCCCTGATTCTTCCTTTCAACCATTCTCAGCCACCCCCCACCTCTCAGTTTTCTAACCTTTGTCCTTATAAATCCTACATTGAGAGATGAGACAGCTCTGGTCTGAAAGGGTCTCCTCCTGCTCAAAGCAGGGACAGCTCAGAGATCAGACTTGGTTTCCCAGGGCTCTTTTCAGATGACTCTTGTAAATCTGTAAAGATGGAGACTATTCAGTGCCTTTTTGCATCACATACCAGAGCTTAATTTTCTTGATAACAGCTTGTTTTCTGTTTCATCTTCAGGGCAGGTTATCAGGACCTTGGTGTACTTTTCTACCCTTTATTACCTTTATATTTTTGCACCGACCTTAGTGTGTCAGCTGAGGGATATATTCTGAGCCATGTTAATATTGCAATCAGAGGCAAAACCAGTGAGATTGAAGCTGAATCCATTGTACAGAAAGGAAATGTAGTCTGGACCTGAACCAGCTTCTGCTATTACTCAGACCCAAAATATGTCTCAATTTGCTCCACATAATTTGTGAGCTTGATGTAGAAGTGCTTTTGCTCCTTTTTCATTTAAAAATAATAAACCCCAAAACTTTAAAGCTTCAAAAATGTAATTTTTAAAAGATATATTTTTCTACATCTAGTGTTTGAAAAAAATATTTCTAAGCTTCAGCCACCAGTCATTTAATTAAATGTTAATTATCTTTTATTATTTCAGCTGTAGCAGAGAAGTGGACAAAAGAGGTAACATTTTAGAGTCATGAGATGCATCAACATTTCCTAGGGAACATTTTGATAAAAATATAAAGAAAAAGAAAACATCATGTTAATAACGATGAGGATGACCTTAATGTTTAGGATGCTAAGGCTATGTTAGTCCTTACTTCCTTCTGTGGAGTAATATTTAGTTCAGTGATCATTTGAATTTGCAAATAGAAATGGAATAGCAGGACAATGTAAGATGGATTGAGGACAGAATTTTTTTAAGAGGTCATGTTTTAACATTTTCAGCTGTGTTCAACAACTGGCTACTGGAGTTATCTCCCTGAATTTTAACTAGTATCTGTGTCATGTACTATTGTATCAAAGTGATGAAGAAGCATTTTCAGTTAATGTCTCACTGGAGCTGTGTAGCTTCACAGTACCCAAATTTATTTCAGTCTGACTGTAGAAAGGCAAATACATCAGAACATAACTTCAAAAGGATTTTCTAAAATAGAGTAATCCAGATTTTATCACTTTCAGTTACTGTAAGCAGCATCTTGAGTGAAGGTGACAGGAAATGGTGATGTAGTCCAGTTATATTTACTAATTGTTTATCTGATTTCTGGCATTATTCTTCACATTTCTCCCTCTTCTGTCAAGCTTTAATAATAAATTATTTTGTGGCATTTACTGGCATCCAACTTCATGTCTTTCAGTGTCAATCTCTCGTTGTTACAGTAATGCATTGTGTGTCTAAATTACAAGGTTAGATAGTAGTGGCTCAGAATCTCTTTTAACCACCAATAGTACGGCTATCAGAGTACCTTCTGAAGATGTTTTATTGACAAAAAGTGGCATTTTAACAGCTGCTTATCTTATTGACCCATGACCCTCTTTTGTCCACAGAGCTCAGTAGAGGTCTCTTTTGGATGTTGTTATTATAGTGAATTTTTGAATTATTAAATAAATAACCAACCTAAAATATCCCAGTGAAGTGCCTGCATTTTCATTCTAATCAAAAATCCTATTGCAACTTGTTGAACAAATCTTTGTCTCCTATGCTCTAGCACATCTATCTCATCTGGCATTGCTTCTGATTTTATGAGGTTTGAGGTACTCTTAAAACTTTCTTGATTTGGTGTGAATTGATTGTTTTATTGGTACTTGAGACTGCAGTCTTTTCTTTTTTCCTTTGGTGGGATTCATCTCAAGCCCTGGAACAAAATCCAGTAATGCCTCTCCCCTTAAAGACTGCAACATCAACTTACAAGGTCAAATGTATTATTTTTAGAAAATGTGCATGACAGCTGGTTATTGTCTCAGAAAATTTTTCTCCCCTTAAAAGACAAATGCTACAGAAGAAGATGGGCACAAACTGTGTACAAAATTGAGGCAGTTTTCCACATGCCCCTTGCTGAATCTTAGAGCGGCTCCAGAATGGCTCTGCACCTCCCACTTCCCCTTGGCAGCACCCTGAGGCTGAGCACAAAGAGTAGGGAGGGGAGTGAGTTCCCGTGGCCCCCGTGGTATATGGACACAGAACCAAACCCTGGCCAGCCCAGCTCCCCTCTCCATGTGCCTCACCACAGCATCAACCTTGCCTGTTGTTAATAACCTCATTATTCCTGGCGTGTCTCTTTAGCCTTGTCCTGAAGACTTACTGTGAGAGTGACTCCAAAAGTTCTCCACAGAATCTAACCCATTAGAGCTTCCTTTCTGGGGTGTTACATAAATCTCCCTTACAGCAGGGTAGACATTACTATTTTTCCCATTTATTACAGGAGGTGAAGTCCACATGCAATCGGTCCACGGAGGAAGATGAGATAATCTAATGACAAGTCCTCTCAAGGTATATCCAAATGGCTGAAAATATATCCATCAGCTATGTGCCCAGAGAAAGTCTCTGCTACTTTGTGCTCAGTCTCTTCCTATTTCCTAGGTGAGAAAGATGTTCATCTATTTTCTCAAGGCTTCACAATCCCTGGGTAGCAGCTCCAAAACATTAAGTCTGTATTTAGGAGATGGACTCTAAAAAATGTCAGATAGCACATGGGATGAATAGTTTCTGTATAAAGAATAAAAGACTGACAGTATACTGAGCTTTTAAAATTTAAAAAAACCCAACAAAACAGAAAAAAAAACATAAAAAACAAATTTAAAAAATATGTAATTTTTTGTTCCTATAGCTAGAATCAGCCATATTTTAGGTGTCCCAGAAAGCAGCTTTCTGCATTTTGTGGAATCTATCTCATTAATTTCCAAACTTGAAGTTGCATTCCTGTGCGTATACATAAATGCAGTTGTATGTAAAAACACTTGGAAAAATCCTTTTTCCTCCCTTCTACACAAGAAGAAAGTTTGCATAAAAAGTATTCAAAAACTCAATCTGACAAGTGCAGTATGTAAAGCTAGGAACCCTTTTACTCACACTATTTCATCCTTAAAGAATGAAGCATCACACTAGAGAAGCTTTATGGGAAGCAGTTTTAAGCTGGCACTGATGTTTTACTATCTGGAAATCAATTTCAACCTTGGACAGTGGAGCTTCCAATTTTAGTGTCTGCTGTTGATAGAGATAACTAGCAGAGACTGAAAGGACTGGTGCAAGTGGATAATTTCAGCTTTTGCCATGATGCCCAACATCAGTGGGGTGGTGTTTTGTGTGCACAAAGTCCTAGGAAGACTAGCATCATGTTGATTACCTTTTGTGAGGAGATAAGCCCCTTCCAGCCCAAAATGAATGAGCAACTGGTTCACCAGTCTCATTTTTATATATATATATATATATATATATATATATATATATATATACATATATATATATGTGTATGTGTACATATTTAAAGATTAAGTCTTGCAGCTTGCTGAGAATGCATGGAGTTGGACAAGTTTATTACTGTGGATTCATGGGCACAAGCTGAGTACTTGGAATTTTTACATTTGCTCAACAATTCTGCTAAATCCACTTTATTCCCTAAAGCACATAGCGTTTATTCTGTTTTTTCAGCAAAGTACAACTATTGATTATGAGATAGCATGTACACAAAAATCCTGCAACAAAACAAAAAAACCTACAATAAAACAAAAAGGCTGTCAGTTTAAGTTTACCAGAGGTTCAGTATCTGGAATTTTTGAGCCTTCATTAGTCGAACTCCACACACAGAGGTTAATTCAACTTAATCCCATTGACTGACAGAGTGCTAAATGGATTTAAGTTGCAGTTCCATCGCATGCTTTCTTCTGTGGTGAATCCAGTGTAGGAAATCTCTGAACTCACACCTGTTTCTTCCATGGAAACAACTTCTCCCCATTTTTAGACTGCATTTCTCTGTTTCTTCACCTAAATGACAACTGCTGGGGGAGACCAGAGGATCACTGGGTTAGAAATCATCCTGGGAATTGCAGCTTTTACTCTTTTTGCATCATGGCACGATTGCCTCAATGTGAAGCCTCGGTCTCCAAGCACTGCAAAAGCCCACCTGCAGGGAGCATGAAATGCAGCCCTGGGCCTTTCAGACCTCCTTATAGCATTTTCATCAGGTGGAATGGGGGAAATGTAACCCTTTAAAGGTTACATGACAGTGTCAATAAAACCTTTCAGAGTGCAGTTGATTAGACAGCTGCCCCCATCCCACAGTTTGCTTTTTTGAATAGCCTAGTCCTGCTCTCCTCTCTGTGGGTCCGCCAAGACACTTCTTGCTTGCCCTGCCCTGTCCTTGATCCCCAGACCCCACCTGTAGACGCCAGCACCTCTCCTGTCTTTGCCCTGACAGTTTTCTGTCTGCACAGCAATCCGATGCAGGCAGCCAGCCTGGCAGGCTCATTCACTTCTCCTCTGCTGGGCTGGATCTCCGCCACATCAGTGATTATTCCCTGAGCCTGTGCCTGCATGGACGTTTGCCAGGGAAACACGGCTGGCTTGGGCATTTTTTTGTCAAGAGCTGCTTCCCCGCCCCGGTGCCATGGCTGTTGTTCTTGCCCTGCTGTTTGCTGGGCATTACAAGGAACCATGACAACAGGACATCTAGAGACAGAAATCTCCTGTTTTAGCCAGAGTGCTTCACCATTGTAACTTCTCACATAGTCCTGCAAACAGCTGAACCATGGGGCAGAAACTGCTGAAGCCACCTAACACAGAGTTGTCACAGGAAACTCAAACTGATGCTGAACAGTAGGCCGTGGTAAGTTTTTTTTCCTTAAATTTTTGTTTTGGTCTTTGTATTGTGCCATCTCATTTTGGAAAACTTACTTACTGAGAGATAGGAAGGATTAGTCCTCAATCTACTTGGGAAAAGCCAAACAGTACCTTTTAATAAAGGTGTGATAATAGGCAAACAACTTCCTCCTCGAGTTTTCTAGGCCTGTTATTATCTATGATGTGTAGGTTAATGATCTGTTAAATCATAGTGACTCTTATTCTTGCTTACTGAATGCCTTAAGTGTTTATCAACCTAGCAGCTTTTATTTTCATCCTGTCAGATTTTGGGAGTTCAGCCCTCACCTTTGACTAATTGGCTATAAGTACAACTAACTTCAATGTGAGGCTCGCAGAAAGGGAAGAAAGATACGGAATTTAGAAGGACAACTGATGTGCTTCCTCTTCTCTCTCCAGCAAACATCTTTCCCAGGACATAATGCAAACCAAATTGGCAGAATGGAGAAGATTATGTCCCTAACAGCATTTATCATGACATAATATTCTGTCCATCTTGAATTATCACAGAGGAATTGCAGCCAAATAATATACAATTAGTCATTAATATTACAGGATATGTTGTCAGGGCTTATTCATTCTTGGAGGTTAGGAAAACAACAGGCTGGTCATCAGAGAATGAAAAAATGATTCCCTGACACCTTTTTCCTCATTCCACATCTCCCCTCCCACCTGCTCTCATTTCTTCTCTCTGATTGCTCTCATGTCCTTTTTGATGAAGTAGTAATAATAGCAAGGGTGCTAACCTACTTTTCTTTAAACTGTTAAAGCCACAGAGCACCACCACAGTGCCAGGCAGCAGCTGCTGGTCAGGCAATGGGTTCCAGCAGAACTAAAAGCAGTGCACTCACAAATTTTCTTTGGTTCTGCTTTGCTCTTTTCATTTGTGTTCAGGAGCAAAGAAAACAGAGAGTAGGAACAGGGAAGAGGAGAAGAGTTTGTTCAGAGAGAGCAGAAAAGAGAATCCAGTTGAAAATAGTGCCACAAATTGGTCTAACCTGGCTCTGCTTTATGTTTCATGTGAATTATTCTCAGAGTGTTTCTGAGCACCTCTGAGGTTGTTGAGATGCTGCAACAGAAAGAAATGGAAGTCCAAACTCCATCCCCAGTGAATTAACATAAAATGAACCCTACAGCTCCAAGCTTGTATGATTTACACTTGATGGTGTGGGTTATTATTTTATAGTTATACCAGTTGTTTTCCCCATTTTGGAATGTCCTTTAGGAAGAATATAGTAGTAGAGATAGCAAGCTGCAATGTCTTATTTTTATGCTAATGACGGGCAATCCTTCTTGTTTCCTTAAAATGCAGAAAATACCTGTACTCTGTTTAGTGAAATTTGCTCATTTTAAATGACAAAATAAATGGTTGTGTATCTTTTCAGCATGCTGTAACAAGACAGGTATGTTTAGGAGTATTAAAAATACATTCAAAATAAATAATTTAACAAAAAGGAAGCATTTCATACTGCTTTTAAATATGTGGGCTCAACCAAATTTTGGAATGAAACATCACAACACAGGTCAGAGTATTTGTTCGCTAAATCACTGCCCTCAATATGCATTTTATGACAATGTAAGGTATTTACATATAATTTTAGATGTGATGTACCCAGATTAGTCTCAAACATGAACAGATGAGGATGCTATTTTCTAGATGATACTTACCTTCCTGTTAGCCTGTATTTGAAAAAAATGTCCAAAAAAAGACAAGCTGTCAGGTCTATTTTGAGACTGTGGTTTTCTTCCTTACAGGTATAAACAGCCTACACCTAAAATAGCCTTTTTGGGGAAAACCCAACCAATCAAGCAAAAATCCCACCAACCTTTGTCGTAATTAAAAAGTTTAGAAGTAATACTTATTCTGCTCTCTAGAATCAAAGAAACAGCTCCACAGGTAGACAGAGCATCCACTGAGTTTACTTTCTATTTTGTATACAGCAGAAGGACTTGATCTGTTATTAAACCCAGCTGAAGGCATGTGCTTTACTCCACATAATCCTTCACTGTCTTTCCTCTATTGTGATCGCTGTGAGATAGGTTCTAAGACATTAGTCAAAAGCAATGTTTTCTCAAGAAAAGGTCCAAGAAACACCTAATCTCTCTTAAAATCATTTTGAGAACTCATTTGTTTAGCCCAGGAATCTTTTGTCAGATGTCAATAAGAGGCACACTTGAATCAGATTACACAAAAGGACTTTCAATAAAATTAAGGTTTGAACCCCTTTCTGGTACATTATTTCTGCCTTGCAGTTCCTTGAATTTTAAAATCCACTTTTGGTCACTTTTGGAGATGTCGTTCCCTTGGTACAGTTCAAGAAGTCCTTGAGAGTGGGGGTTCACTGCTATCTTTTTTATTTAGAAAACAAGAAAGCCACATTTAAAAACCACATGAAAATCGGGAAAATCTATTTATGTATGAGAATCTTAAGAATACAGGGACTCCTGGAGTTTAACCACTGCAAAGCCATGACTAAGCACCATCCACTTAAGATAGGAGCAGTTTTTTTAGGACACCAGTACAGTGGAAAAGGGAGCATAGTGCAGAGTTCTTAACAGAGACTTGTATGTGACAGCACCATGTAGAGAAAATTGTTTGGTCTTTAGCACCTCTCTAATCGGCTTGATTGCTCTGTCACAGCTTGGGGGCAGCTGTTTCTTCTTCTATTTCTGCAGGTTATACAGGCTTCAATACCTGAGCTACTCTGCACTGAGAGGGATAGACTGTGCCTTAAGTCTCCCTGCAAAGGCAGGCCTTCCTTCCATGTCTGGTTAGCTCATTTGTGAAGAAATGTTTTGTCAGGTCCTATGTTGATGCTGAGCTAGTTGGCTTTGTACTGGGATATCAGCTCTGCTCCTGCTGTCTTATAGGAACTAGAGTCACCATCTGTCACGTCTCTGTACAGTGAACTGTGAGCTGCTAAGTCTGGGTGACACTGACTGCAAAGTTCACAGCACTGCTATTTCAATGATCAGCCACCTTTGGGGTCCTCAGTCTACACAGACATGATTTGAATATTTCCTAGGACAGTGTTTGCTCTCTGAAGAGTCAATCCACAATGCTATACTGCTCTGGAGTTTGATACTAAGTCTTATTTGTTACCCGTAATCTTCAAGAAATTTGCTCCATGGCATATCCTGCACTTGTCCTCGGACATCCTTTGGAGTTCAATACCAGCAGTTCTTTCTCATCTTTACAATTCCAAAACAAGTCTTACCCCCAGTGATGAAACCTAGCTGGTAGAACTCGTGGTTGAAACAATACTGTCACCCTGGTAAATAAAGCTGACCAAAGATGCTTACTTTCCATCTTCAGATGGCTATGGTGGCAGAAAATTCTCTCTCGTGGACTCCTCTGACCTTGGGTTTATATCATTATCTTGAAGCCAATCAAGGTATGATTTTGCATACCTCTACTTGCCAATCACACAGAAGAAATCTATCCTATCCAGAAAGGAAGACTGGTTTTCAGGCTTCACGATTCAAACAAAGGCCAAACAAGAACAGGAAAGATTGGATAGACTCATTTTATATCCTTTTTCTGAAGAAAACATTTCTTTTGGCTACTGCCCTGAGAACTGTCAAAGTGATTGCTGCAGGAGTGCACCTTATGGGTTTATGATCTACTTCTCTTCAAGCGGAAATACTGTATGCACTCCTTTGAAAAGGTTTGGGAATTGGTATTTTGACAGAGAACCTCAAAAAAGCACTATGTCATGAAACATAGTGCAAAATAAAAACAATATACTAGTTAATGGTTCTTTTATTTTACATTTTCTTCCTTTCTCTAGAAGCAATGTAGTCTCAAAGTAGCTTATGTATAAATCTCTTTAAAAAATCCCTGTTTGATATCACTCCATTTCCTCTCCTCTGCCTTTCTCTCTTTGCTTCCTGCACTCCTTTATGGGGTTTAGAGAGTGAGATGTGAGTTACATTGACAGAACAAACATGATAAATTCCTGCTGCCCTATGAAATTTGTTCAGTCGAGTTCCTCTGCTGCTGAGAATCTTAATGCTGTTCTCAGGCAGAGTTTTCAATCCATCAGGTACTGTACAGCTGCATATGTGCACCACAGCAGGAAGATTTATGGGTTCCTATTTTTAGGATTTCATGTTTTGGCACCTCCATGCTGTTCATTTGCCCAAACTATATTCTGCTAATTAAACCTTAAGACCTAAATTATAATGTACTTAGGAATGTTCAGCCAAAGAAGCAATGTGATTGCCTGAACATTTCTCTATTGCATCCATTTATATATGAAATAATTTTCTTGTGAAGTAAAGATACTGCAATGCCATATTTGTCATTTTGAAAGGAAAACTTACATTGCTTTTTACAAATATTTCAATGCACAGTTATGCTATTTCTTGTTATTTCAGCATATTTAATAAATTTATACACTTAATTCCATGGTAGAATAGTTTGTAGTTTGAAAAACTCTGATTGAGAACTTTTTAAGATGACACACCCTCTTAGGGATCTTTCTCTGCAGAGGTTAACAGCTGAAAGTTCAAGGAAAAAGGCAGAATCAGTTTTATGCTGAAGTGGCATTGGAAGCCGCTGGAAACTGTTGTGTCTGTAAGCTGAACCCCAATTTGTTTATGCTAGCACTCATTTCACATTCTGGTACATCCTGTCTTTCAAAATTAACCCTGTTTAGCAGTCTGTCTTAAAACAACACCTCAACTTTTAACTCTTTTGCCAGGCCTAGGAAAGACTGTACTTACCTTAACATTGTACAAGAAAATTACTTAGCAGACAGCTCATGCAGTCTCATTTTACAGAGACGTTCTCAGGTATTTAGTACACGTTGATTAATAATATAATATAACATTGATTCTCTTACACAGATGACCACCATTTTTCTTGACTGAGAGTGTTAAGAATGAAAATTAAATTCTCTGTAAATTTTAGAAGCATATACATTAGATGGGGCTATTAAAAAGTTAGGATTTAAAGGTGAAGGAGTAGACCAGCCCTATATGCTGAAACAGGAGCTATTGGGGAAGAAGACAAGCCTGGCTGAACAGGGAACTCTCACAGGAACTTGGGGCAAAAAGAAGGTTTATGACTTTTGGAAGAAAGGGCAGGCAACTCAAAAAGTGTATAAAGATGTCATTAGATCATGTAGAAAGAAAATTAGAAAGGTGGAAATGAAACTAAAACTCAATCTGTCCATGGCTTTGAAAGATAATAAGTGCTTTCATAAATATGTTAACCACGAAAGGAGGGCCAAGGAAAATCTCCATCTTTCTTGGAAACACAGGGGAACATAGTCACCAAGGATAAGGAAAAGGCTGAGATATTTAATACCTCTTAGGCTGAGAGGACATAGCCTCAAGTTGTGCCAGAGAAGGTTCAGGATGGACATCAGGAATAATTTTTTCATGGAAAGGGTTGTTAAACATTGGAATGAACTGCTCAGGCAGGTGGTGAGGGCACCATCCTCGGCAGTGTTCTGGAGGCAACAGGACTTGGCACGTAGTGCCACGATCTAATTGGCAAAGCGGTGATCAAAGGTTGAACTCAATGATCTCAAAGGTCTTTTCCAACCAAAATGATTCTGTGATTCTTTGATTCTGGTTTTTTTATTTTTTTAATGGGATGGGAACTTTAGGGCTCATAAAAAAACAAAAATGAGAAACAGAGGAGAAATCCTTGATGCAGAAGATGAAAAATGCTGTTACTGAGACATCAGTTAAGTGATGACAAACACATCCATCCCAAATCAAGAAACCTATGATGCACTGAGTTTAGAACTAAGAGAAGACTAAGTGAAATTTCTGATCTTACTAGGGTTATGCAGTTTGAATGAAGAAATAAAAAAGAACAGAAATTCCTTTTCAGAAACAAGTCTTACTTTCAGGCACTGAAATGAGAGGAAGGTATGAGAAAGGCTAAACTGAAGAAGTCTAAAAAGGTAACTTTAGGGCATTTTAATACAGAAACCACTGCAGACTGAACCTGCCCTCTCCAGTTATCACACAGAGAAACCTGCACGTGAATCTTTGTCCTTCTCCATTTAGTGGGAAAATAACTACCTCTGTAGCCCTGTCTCCTTTGCTTATGGGATATATAGAAGGTACTTGTTTCATCTTTGCTTTGAAAGAAAAGTAGCATTAGAGACTAGAAAAACTCAATGGTGTGAAAAAGGGAAGTAGTTGTAAAGAATCATGGAAACATTATCTGGCTAAGTGAACTAGAATTACCACCAAAACTGCTGTCTTTATTTCTGCTTCACTGCCAAGCCCTGCAACTAGATCCCTTATCACACTCCTTTGTGGCCTCCCACATAAAAAAAATGTAAAGAAAATTCATTGCAGAAGATGTGCCCTTCCCTCCAGTCCTGAGAAATTTAGGTAAAAATTATACACTGCATCTTTGGGCTTTACTACCTTCCCTAGAATTCCCAGGGCTGCCACAGCCCAAGGGTAGTGATACCAGTGTGAATTCATAGATCTATTTAACTAACAAGGTAAAAGTGTCATGAAAGACTACTCTGAATCCCAGCTTTTCTGCCTGGTTTTGGAACAGCTCTTTCTGAATAGAAAGAGGGAGATGTAGCCCTCAGCAAGGGCATTCTTTTGGTTCTTTTAATTTCCCTGACTCCCCACTGTGGTTTTAAGGTGTTGCATTTGGACGATTGTATTGTGCATTTCTCACTCTAAGGTTGTTTTCTACTTTCAGAAGCAGAGACAATGCCACTTTTTAAAAGTAAACTATTTTTTCAACCTGCTCTACTTTCAGAAGCAGAGACAATGCCACTTTTTAAAAGTAAACTATTTTTTCAACCTGCTTAGTAGGAAGTGGTTACTTTTCCTTTCTGGAGGGAAATTTTCAAGCACTGGGAGCTGGGGAGCTGAAGGAACTCTGAGACCAGGTTATGCAATGGTACTATGCTCTGCATAAAGATGACCCACTAACTTCAGTTTGGGAACAGCAGTGGGAAACTGGGTTAAAAAGTCTATTTCCCTTCAGCAAAATACAACGGTTTCCCTGTCTCAAAGAGCTGAAGCCATGTATCTTGATATTAGACAGAGAAAATTCTAGATAGATGGTGAATATTTCTAGCACTGTCAGCTCATTTTTACATGTGCTACATACAGAAGTGGATTTTTTTAACACAGAATTTTAGATTAGTTTATCCTAATGTTTCCTTCTGACCTTAAAAATGTGTGAAACCATTGGACTGAACTGATATTTTTCAGGAAAAAAGGCATCTAAGCAACATCTATTCCACAGTCTTGTCTAGCAGTAGACTGTTCCTTTCTAAATACAGAAGTTCAGAGTGTCACTGGAGTAGATGATATCCACTTATGAGCTCTATTAGAATAACTAGGAAACTCTTATTGAAATATAGCATGGATATTTTAGCAAAACAACGTACTCATGAGTGAGAATATTTCTGGCAATATAACCTGTGGACAGGAAATCTGCAGAGCTGTCATTGTATCCTTGGAGATCACTAATCAAGGTTGGCAGAAGGGGCCAGAGTATAAAGAATACACTTCCTAAGAGTCCCTCAGCTAGAATGTAGACAGGATTTTTTTGTGCTCTTAGCTTCCTCTCATCTTGAGGTGTCAGGAGGACTGTTGTTATTAGCTGTAGAACACTTTCTGTGAGTTTGGTTTGTTGGTGCTTTCTCTTTTCTGGCATTCTATCAATGACACATAACATCTCCAGTGGCCCAGGCAACTCCTTTAATCATTATTATATTCCAGAATATATGCACCCTGTGCATAAAATGTCAACAATTATTTAAGCATAATATTCTGCACTGTACAAAGAAAACACTGACTACATGCAGGAGATGAGCAAATCGTCACACTCTCTTTGAAATATTGTATTAAATAACCTTACAATGCCTTATTTCTATTCAAAGTCACACTGGTTGCTTCAGGGCATAATTGGTTGGTTCATTCTTCAGCGCTGCCAGTTATTTTTCAAAATCATAAAACTGACTTTATCTCTGTAGTCTCAGTAATGTGCAGGTACTGAGGGGATTATGTTTTGTGAGCATTCTCACATTAATGCTGTAGACACTGAAATTTTCACTAAATCAGGGGATGTCTTGTTTCTTCTGGGGAGATCATAGTTTGGAGAAAGTTTGTACTATGACAGTTTTCACATCTCTTGGAAAACCAAGGGATATTTCTGTGAACTCATTAAATGCATATTAATGTCTTTGATAACTGTATCTGATTATTTTCATTTGAAGTGGAGCAAATATTTGCATTATTGCTGTTAACTACATATGGCTGCTTGACACCATTAACTGAACAGAGAAAAGAAGTAAAACCATGAAGTTCAAGCTGATGTGATTTTTTTTCTTCAAAAAGAAATAGTAACTATTTGCTTTATTTGCACACACATATATATAGAATGCAATATGATAACCATGGACAACATGTCCTGTTAGAGGCTGCTATTAAAAGACACATTTTTCAGACTGCTCCATGATACATGCCTACTTTAACTCTTTCATAATTTTTTTATAATTTTTAAGTTACCAATGCATTTCACATGGTAAAATAAATATAGATGTGAGTTAAAGATGGGGCAATTTTATCAGACATACTAAAATAAATCTAAAAATTTAAATGCATTTTAAACCAAACAAATAAAAAAGCTAGCAACATTCTTTTTAACATTATTCACTGCTTTTATTGAACAAAGGTTTGTGGCTTTGTTCTTTCAAAATTATTTCTCCAGCATCCTTCAAACATGGCAAACAATGCTGTTAAACAAAGGATCCCTGTAGTGTGAACAGCAGTTATCTCCGTGTAATTTGAAACACATGCCTTTTTAGTTCACTAAAACAATTAAAGCAGGGTAAATACTGGGGCCAAATGCACATGAATGTACATTTCTATTAAAGAGAAAAATTTAATTTTGACTGCATTGCTGCTTCTTATGCTTGCATAGCTATATCCTGAGATTTAAAATCCTTTATGTTGGAGATAGTTGCAGTAAATGACACTTTAATCTCCCAAGACACCCCCTGACCTCTAATTTCAGTCATCTCAGAACCCTGAGATGAAGCTTATCATGACAAATTCATGAATGAGCTTTTCATTGGTTAAAATGTTTCATTAATTATCACAGAATCACAGAAACACAGAATCACTAGGTTGGAAGAGACCTAGTTATGTCTATATATAATAGCTGAACAGAGGCTCGATGGGGAAATTCTAAAATGCAGTTTTGGAACCTTATAGGAAATGCAAATGTGAGTAGAGCCCTCATGGACTTTGGGAAGGAGGGCAGAAGAACTTAGGGAAAAAGGTGTATTTTCACCATTGTAATGCAACACGAGCACACACACCCTGCAGGCTGGTGCTAGTGAAGCCCTGAAGTCTGGTGACAGAAGCCACAGCTTTCTCAGCCTGTCTTGGTACCTCTGTTCTGGGAATTGATAGTAGATAACCCAGAAGACTACTCCAGAGAGAGAGTAGATTCCTAATAGTATCTATTCTCTCTTTTGCTATTTATACAAGAATTAAGACCATTTCTCCATTTTATGAGAATAAATTATTTCCTAAGAAAATGTCCTCAGCTTGACTTTGAAGAAAAACCTAAATCTTTAAATGATCACAAATAGATAATTAGAAAATGTGTGTGAAATTATTAAACACACATATTAATTTGCACATCTGAATGCTCATAAGTCAAAATGGGGCAATTATTTTATAATATTTTTGAATCAGAGATTTCAGAAGAGGACTTTTCTCCCAAAGTGGTTTTATTTTATGAATACTTGCAGCATTCTTCAAAAATTCTAAATACTTTTTTAGGGCAGGAGAACCTTAAAAACAGAGGGCCTTCAACGTGGAAAGCAATAGACCAGTGTAGGTCATAACGAGAAGGAATACACCTTGGTAGGGTCTGCCAGATGCTGGTGGCTAGAGCAGACTGCATCTCATTAAGTTTAGTGTACGGTTCCTGAAGTAATTATTTAGCAAAGTAAAAATCTGTGGTCCCTACAAGCAATGCAAAGACAACATAATTGTAGGAGATCTGACAGTACTGTAGCAAAGAGACCTTGATGAATATATTTGAGAATGTGGATTCAAAGAGTCATGATACAAGTGATGGTACAAGAATTGAAATTAATGTTTTGTGGCTTCCCTACAGAGACTTTGTCTTCTGAGAGTCTCTGTCATCTACTTTGTATCAAAGTGCTTATTTTTTTAAAATCACATATATACCAATATATAAATTTCAGGTTAATTGTTTTGGTGCCACCTGATTTGTCCCACAAAATCCAAAATACGCTCCCAGTTGAGCTAGTGGGCTTTGTGAATCAAATTTCACTAGTGGGCTGTGATGGGCTGTGACTGAGGAAGTCACAGCATCACAGCTACCAAAAGTTGATGAACCACTTAAGGCTACTTGATGACATTAACTTTGATTCCTGGCAAAGCAAGTAAATCTCCCTGTTAGGGAAAGCCTGTTGCCCAGTTAGCTAGCAATGTATCTATAAGCCATGAAAATAGTGTATCAAGATTTCAATACCGTTGGTAAGCATTATGGATGAGGAAATAACTCTTGTAAGACATATCAGAAAGTGATTTGCTCTCAGTAATGCAGAGAGATTACAGTGTACAAAGAAATAATATGCTTTGAAACTTCAGCGTGAAAGACAAGTTTTCTTGAGGGAAAGATGTTCATATCCTTGTGAATTAAATTCAATTTGATACCAGCAGAGCAGTTGGGAGGGAAATTCAGTGCATGTCATACAGAATTGGAGAGTTTATTTTTGCCCTGTAAAAGGGCAAAAATATCATGTCATGATAAAAAATTTTGGTGTGTGTGACTGGACTGGGTGTGACAAGGGAGTAGAAAATGGTACAACTATTTCTTCAACCTGTTGAACCCCCATCTGGTTAAGCTGTATGTATGGAAGGTTGCTGTGCTATCTGGTGCACAGGAGAGCTGAAGAATCTGTCAGCATCCATGAGACAAAATGTCCCAGTAGGAAACCCAGATCTTGTCTGTCTGTCTGGCTGGCCACTCAAGGTCAAATGGTGTGTGCTCGTGATGGGAGTCTTGATACTCCTTGGAAACTGTTGCTGGTGCACATGTTTAATCCCACTGTAGAAGTTTAATACTGGGGCATTGAAGATTTACAGCACAGCACAAAGTGAAAGTTTCTCTGAGAACTTTGTTTGGAAAGGGATGCTTTTGGGTCCTCTTGCTGTATTTCAGGTTAGTTGCCAAATAGTACTACCAGAGCTCCATGAATTTTCATGTTGTCTCCACTTCTCAGGGAGCCTTAAATCTACTTGCAGCTTTCTCTCTATCAAAATATCAACATGGCAGAGAGTTTTCTTTATCCATGAAAGAGTACAGTCATTAATGAACTTGAACCACTGTAAAAAAGTTATTCCTCAATAGTAGTGAGTGGAGTTTCTTTGGGCATAATAATAATGGAATATATATATGCTAAATCTCACCTGAGGATAAGGTGATTATTATTGGAAAATCATCATTGTTTTATTTTAAGTAGGAAATTAAAAAAAAACAATAATGGGCAGAGTCCAGAAGCAGACTACATGGGAGATTGCACCTGATGTAGTGCAAATCAGGACCAGATAAAGATGGGTGATATATTTTAGCCAATTTTTTTTCCTTCCATAGGAGGCAGATATAACTTTAATGACCTATTTTATAAATCTGATTTCTTTCTTCTTAAATTCTTCTGAAATTGCCTTAAAAATTAATTCTAGAAGTAGTTCATTATTTATTGAATTATTAATGATGTTTGGATTATTTTTCTTTTCAGATAAACTCAGAAGGAATGCAAAGTTTACTGCTACTAAATTAAAGGAATCTCCATAAACAGTTTATTCACGTATCAGACTAGTAGAAAGTTACAACTGTTGTGATGACAAGGAAAACAAGAAGGAAAAAGGCAGATCACATAAGTAGGATACTGAACTCATCACCGAATCACAGAATGGGAAAGAAAGAAACATCAGGAAAACTCTTCAGCTTCTAATAGATGGCTGCAGGAACTGGCTGGCTGTAAAAAGGCTGAGATAATGATAAAAGTGAATGCACAACAAAGTCTTAAGCTGTTAAGATCTGTTATATGGTTAATCAGTTCAGTCTAAAAATGTACCTGAATAGAGCCCTTCTAGTCCCCTCTTCCAGCTGCAAACAAAAATAAATAAAGCAGACTTCAAAATATGTATGAAGCCCCCTTAGATGTGTATGTGTACAATTTTTGCCACTCATCCCTGATGATCATTTATTGCTGGAAACGGGACTTTGAAAGACCAATACATTTTGACAATTTATTGGGACCACAGCGTTCTTAAAACCTGCCCGGCAATCTCCCCTCTTGGTCAAACTGGGTACCAAAATGCTTTCAACATTATATATGTTCCTAATTGTTTGCTTATAAACAGGTCCTAGACTACTAAAAATAGGATCAGTTTAAAGTTTTGAGTTAAGACTAATAACCTCATATTTGTTATGAGCTATTCACAAGAGTTTATCACTACACTATGGAAGAGTGTAATTCATACAATGCAAGCATCTCTCAAAAAAGGTCAGATCTTTAGTTCTTGAAAGGGCTTTGTTTTTGTCTTCAAATTGAAAAAAAAAAGTACAGAAAAAAACCTCTTGGGTGAAATTTAATTAAAGGTGATGTGTAGACAAGTGCAAATATATCTTCTGAGATTAAAATTTCTGCATCTCTGCACAGGACAGGTACTCAGTGCCATATTTAAAATGCAGATTATTAAGTCTTTCATTAGGCATTCAATTTGGTATCCAATTTGAAGTCAGTACAACTTCTGCAATTAACTGTAATGAACTGGGTTTGGATCTTAGTTTTGTTGGTTTAAGCAAAATCAAATATGAATCCTACTCTTTATCTGTGTTAAACATTCTTCTTGGATGGAGCTGAAGCTGGAAGTGCAATTGCCTGGAAATCCCCTAACATTCAGTTCAATGCACCTGGGATGTTTAAGTTTCTTGTTATTGTGGCTGGCTTTTGGAAAGGGATATTGTCTTCTGAATCCTTCTCTGTATTTTTGCCAGAGAAGAATATTTTCACTTCTGATGGGGAAAGCGAGGGAAAAGAAGGAAAGTGACTCACCCAGCATCTGACTGCAACCCCTGCAGTGCTTAAAGCTTTAAGAATTTTAAATCCTTAGAGTGGTGCAGGACGCAGACCAGCGCTTCTCCACAAGCCCTGTGAGCAGGCTGGCTACAAGGCAGCTGTGTCACCTGAGGCACAGGTCCTGAGGGGTTGTCCCCAGGAAGCAGCTGGCCCAGAACACAAGGATGCTGCTCTGCAGACGTGCTCTGTCCCCGCTGCTGAGGAAAGCTTGCTGCAGCTTGTGGAGCTGCCTGGAGAGCCCTGCTGCAGGGTGCAGCGGGAGCACCAGCTCTTGCTGAGCTGCTGCCTACAGCTCCTCTGGCAGCTGCTCAGGCAGCTGAGCTGTTTGACACTGTCAGACACTGATGCTTCAGAAATGGAGGCAGGATGTGACATCTCCTGCCCAGCTTTATGTGCACTCTCTGAGGTCGGAGTAGTTTTAGTCCCATCCTGCTGCAGTTAAAGCAATTTCATCTGGGTGCTGGCTTATCCTCACACAGATGCCTTGAAGGCAAAGTGCAGTATGATTCAAGTCACAAACATTTCAGTCTGAGCTGGGTATGAACCGGGGGCAAGAGCAGTGTGACCACATAGGAATGTTAAAATTGCTCCTCTCTAATGAAGAATCATTTTTGAGGAATTAAGCACACACAGAGGGACAACAATGTGCAAAGATCTTCTGCAAATTACTCCCAAATTAAGACTGTAGTTAACAAAATTAGGAATACAAATAAAAAAGATGTTATTCTCCCCAAACTCTCATACTAAGTGTTCTTTTATAGTGCTTTAATACTTAGGAATGAAATAAAAAGAAAGATGATTAGTTTACAAAAGTGTTAGGCTCAGCAGTGACATTACGACTAGTAATTACAAACTGCCTTTGCTTGTTGACTGTCCTGACATCATCAGTTGTGTTTAAATAGATAAGAATTAGCAATCCCACACTAAACAGAACAGTAAATAGCAGGACTGTCTTCTGAGATTTAGCACCAAGCCACAGACTGTTAATGGGAGAACGGAAGCTGTGAGAGGGAGTGAGTCCTGTTCCAACTGCTAATTAATCCGATATATAAATCCTCAAAGAGAGATCAACAAAACAAGGCTCTTGTTTTTGTGGAAGGTGCTTTTCTAACAGCAGAAGAGAAAATAATAATAATAATTAGCCAGTTGACTTGGAAAGCTTTATGTGCAAAGTACACAGTGTTATGTGCAAATATGTTGCCAAATGGAGAGCTTTCTTTATTTATTGGAGTGTTTGGAGCAACAAACTAGAGACTTTGCATATTAGATTGCAATTTGCATATTTACTTAATGCTTTTCCTTTTTTCCTACTGCTTACCCTCCCTTCCCTCAGAAACAAACCTACAGCAGAGCAGCCACATTTCTCAGAGCCAGTTTCGTCTGCTGACATCAATGGATTTGCACCACAGATGAATGTGGCTGTTTGTGCCTCAGCCTGGTAATCATGGCAGCTGTTAGGCTTGACCGTGAACTCAAGAATCCCATCATCTGTCGCTGTGCTTGTCTTCCCAACAGTGTTTTTGTCAAAATAGTTATGCTGGGAGAGGAACACTGTGGTGTGCACAGCAGGTCTCAGCCTTCTGCCCAGATCTAGCAGAAAGGTACAAAACTTTCTCTTGCATTTTCTTGATAGTGGGTCCTATTATCCCAGACAGGAAAGGGAAGAAGCTGAGCAGACAAAATACCCTCACCAGAAAGAAGGCAGCATCAAAACACAGTTTTAGATTTGTTTGAGGGAGGACATTTCATGGCTTCATTATAACAATGAATGAAGGTCTTATGCAGGACAACACAGAGTGAATTTCATCACTATGTATGTGTGTGTCTATCTGTTTCCTGTGTGTGTCTATGATGATTGTACCTTCCACACGTTTAGTTTGTTTTCTTTGTGTTTGTGGTACTGATTGTGATACTGATTTCAATTTTCCCCCATTCTCTTCCCAGAATTTGTTCTGTACTGCTTCACCCAGTACTATCAGTTAAGAAAAAATGTCAGAGGACAGCCTGTTAAAGTGCTGTGTATTGTGGCTTATGCACTGCAAACACAGAGATATGAACAGAACAAGGAGAAAGGGCACTAAAGCACAGTCTCTTCCCTAGATTCACAGTGATTTCGTAGCCCATCCTATGTCCTGTAACAGGATTTTAAAGACATGCAACACATTACTATGGATTACACACTCAAAAATTTGTAATTGGAACAAACACCTCTCTTCTACATGATCATAATTTTATTTTTCCTGACTGCTCTGATGTAATTCAACTAGAAATATAATCCAAAGAGGATATTTTAACCTACTGTCTGGGAAAATTTAACGATGTAATAGAAAAATTTGCTTGTATGGACAAGGAGAACGTGCTTGATCAGAAAAATGTCATTTGTAGCGTTTAATGCATCTACATGGTTGTAACAGTGAATGATGAGCAAGCCCAATGATACAAATATCATTGGTTTCTAACCCTGCTAACAGTCTTCTTCATAGTGAATTTTAATATGGAACTGAGTGAACAGGGGTTTTTTTATACAGTTCTTTTAAGTCCGTGTTTTACCTGAATTTTTTGCTGCTAAGTGCAAAAATACATATGTTTGACAAAAAGTACCTGTTCTATCTGAAGTTACTGAGGAAGTAACTGCTTAAATCTTGTATCTCTCGTGGCCTTAACAGAAGCTTTACGTTGCCTAGAAATAAGTTCCAACTCCTCATTTCTAACAGAAATTATTGAATTCTTGCCTTTTTGAAAATGGGACAATACAAACCTACCCAAGGCAATACAACAATATGAGCTGGTGCAGGCAGACATCAGATCCTGGCTGTAAGTGTGTGGAGCTGCCCCACCATTAAGTTTGACCACACAAACTCATGCCTCAAAGAACTCCCAAACAAAATGAGAGAGCAATCTATAAGGAAGCAGAATATGGAATTCACACTCAGTTTAAGGCATGAAAAATGTATTTTTTCTTCTATTTTGACTTCCTTGTAGTCTGCTCAGATCTTCTGGTGGTGTCTTACAGGCAAAAAACCAGGACAGCACAGCTCCTCTGCATATCAAATTTATACCACCGCATTCCAGACAAGATAATCTTCTGTCGTGAAGCAGTTTTTATGCTGTGCTGATTCATGAGCAGAGTTAAAGAAAAGGCTGCATCAGTGGACATGCCTGGGTTTGCAACACACATTTTACCTCCTTGTGTTTTATAACACCGTCACACGTAATTGAGACCTGTATAAATTCTTCTACAAACAGGCTTCTTGCAGTACTAGAAAAACAAACATTACAAGATACCCAGAAATGTGCATGATAAAAGCCTGGGATCTATCTCCTAGCACAGAACAGTCCATGTCACTACATTTTAAATGTGCATGGATCCAGCACTGAAAACTCTATCCGTCAGCAGCTGTCACTGCCTTTCACTTCACAGAGAGCCACATCTACCCATAGAAAGTAGATGTCAAACATAATAAAAACTTGTAAAGATCAACAAAACTCTAAAAAATAAAAAATAATAAAAAAGAAAATGTAGTTATTGGTTTTTTTTCAAAGAACATATTGTAATTAATTTCTTTAATTTGAAGACTATTCAGATCATTGCATGTGCATTCTGTGAATTCTGCATATTAGCTTAAATGCTAGTCTTCATTTTATTCAGTGCATAAAATTTCAGTGTTAGAGGGTGAACAGGTGGGATAAGACCAGTTAGAAATACAGCAGCTATTCTCTCATGAAGTTAGTAAACTGTTTAATTTTAAAATGTGAATTAAAAAATGTATAAATGGCAGATTTAAGCAGTAGTTCATGGGATGATTATCTGTTTGTAACCTGTAATAATCATGCTTACAAATAGAGTTAGGAATAGGGAATGCTGCTGCAGTTTCCCCTTTCCTCCGTGAGTTACTGTTTTTCCCCAGCACTCTGATGTGTTTGTGTCTGACTGCACACTGGTCACACTGCCTCCCCACTCAGAATATGTGCTCAGAATGTGTGTAGGGAGCTAAGAGGAAGGAAATCTATCACCTCTATATTAGTCTGTGTGGCACCCATTTTCTTGATTCTGCCAATATTAGAAACACTTTCCACTGGAGCTTAAAAGAAAAACCTCCATCTCTTCCAGTCCTCCAGGTCCTGGCCCAGAAACTTGACTAAAGCATTTATAGTGAACTCTTCCCACTCCTTTGCTGTTTCCTGCCTCTCTTTTCTTATAAACATCTTCTGTCAGACACATAAATCTTCTCCCAGCTTATTTGGGCAGTTCCTTGGAGGCTCACTATAGAAAGAAACAACTCAGTCATTCCTTCAGCTCTTCTGAGCCTCCCTTTTGTGTTACTTGCAGCCTTCCAGTTTATTCAAGGGCTACAAAGCAAGGACTGAGCTGAAGCTGAGAAAGGATGTTACTTCTCTGTTAAGATTTTAGAAGCTGAACAGCATTGAGTATGTGTTCTCCTAATCATTTAACTGGAATACATGGAATGTTTCATGAACTGAGATGGTTTTTAAACCAGAATTATGCACTTGCTCCAAAATCCTTTTTCCCTTTTCTTGTTTTATTTTATTTTTTAAAGAAAATAACAAGGAGCAATGAAATTGTGTTGGTCAGGTGAAGAAGGATTTCTTGGAATTTCATTTTCTCATGACTTGAGATTAGAAGTGTACAAGGAAATCAAAAACAAACAACCTGAATTCAGAAACAACTCTCTTTGTTTTTTAGGCAAATATGGCAAAAAAACTGGGGAAAAAAATTTACTTGTGCAATATATAAATTAATTTCATTGTTATCTACTGGCCCTTTTACTGCTTTCTGTTTCTTCTAGAAACAGATTTTAGAGCCTTTCTGCAAAGGAGGAAACAAATTTTCTTCAAAGAACATCCAGATTCTTAGATATAGCATAATGTTAATGGCATGGTTCGGTGAGCTCATATTACAGACAGACCAAAGGACATATAGATTTTGCAAACATTTACGTGGGTGGTATACATGAAGGAAGATATGGTGCTTCTTTTTGGTTTTGCTTTATATGAGGGGAATTAATATCATAATGATAGCGAAATTGTCTGGGCAGCAGGTTGCAATACAGGAGAAAGATGAAAACTCTTTTCCTTCTTTGTGTCATTACAGGTGTGCTAGGAGAATGTATTCTCCTGAGAGGCATATTTGAGGTGTTTCACAGTGCAACTGACCCACATTCAACCAGATTGGTGCCAAAAGGCACAGTTCCCTTGTCTTGTTTCCCCCCAGGCATGTACTACTGCCTCTTTCCTTGAGACAGACCTGGAGATCACATGGTTGGAGGGTGACCTCAAAAGATCATTGATCTCCTGAGTAAATTAATAATTTCTTATGGCAGGCTCATTCTCTGTTGGATTAATTATCTGACCCCATTTATCCAATGACAGTTTGATTGCCAGAGCCAATGGAAAAAGTAAGGAGCTTGAGTGGGACTACACCTTCTGTGATCTATAATTAGACCAGACTATAAATAGACCCATTACATCCAGTGTGAAATCTCAGAAGAAAGGGAAGGATGGGTGATTTACAGGATAACTCCCCAGGGCCTTGTCTGGGCTGGTGGGGCTGGTGCTTCTTCTCATCCTGCACTTCCAAATACCTGTGCTACCTTGGCAGCTGAGGCTGGAAGCAAAGGCAAAGCAACGCCAGGTGATTTTGGGGAGAAGAGGCAAGGGAGGTGCATGCTGCTGATTTCTGAGGAAGAAAAGGAAGGTGTAAATGCAAAGGACAGATCGATAGGCTTAAACCACATCTATTTTCTGTATGTTTTATTCTGTTTGGAAAGCATTTCTGTTAATACCAAACAGGGGAGAAAATGTGTTTATAATATGGCACAGATTTCTGAGCAGAATGATTATGCTCATTGGAGTTGAGATAAAAGCTCTTCCTAGAGTAAGGCAAAGAAGTATGTGTGTGTGGCTATAGGGAAAAAAATAAGAACATAAGACTCTAGTTTTCCTTGAAAAGCAGTGATGCTTTTAAATGTTTCTTGCATGCCCGAGAACTACTATAGCTGTAATGTTTGGGACCATTTCTAGAACAATTGGTGAAATATGGACTGTCTGGAAGGAGTTTATAGCAACACAACCATCTCAGAACACAAGATCTGAGACAGCTTGTACTGAGTCCTGGGATGTTTGACAGTCACAAAATGTGAATGAAGCAGGCTAGGCAAAAGCCTTAACAGAGAACAGGTTTGTGAAACAGTGTTAATCAACATTTAATACAGGATATAATTCTCTGTTTCCCTGCCTTTTGTGTGCTTTTCTTCTTCTAAGAAAATATTGTTTGAGTCAAGTCATTCATGTTTGTAAAGGAGGAAAATTATTCTGTGGGGCATAACAAACTTTAGCTTAATTTCCCAACTACCAGGCTGGAATAAGAATAGATGGTTAAGAAGCATCTCCTGCTGCTACCAGCTAAGTCCTGACAAAAACATGTTACAGAAATAAACCTGAATTGATACATTATGCCTGTTTCTATGTTTCAAATAAACTCAAATTAAAAACAAACAACAAAAAACAAAAAAACCAAATGAACAACACCACCAAACGAAAACCAAAACAAAAAATAAAATAAAAAACTGCTTGACTCTGTTAAGTATAAAGTGTTCTTGGACACCTCTAATCAGCAAATAACTTGATGCAACAGGGATATACATTGGATCAATGCAGCCTGTTGAGTTTTCAAAAAAACTTTAATATTTCAGTAGAAGTATGAGTTTAATAGAAATGTTTCTATTAAAAGGAGAGCAAGAAAAAACAGAGACTTCATTCCACTGGTATATGTGCCTGCCAGCTTGTTCTATTGAATTTCCTGTGCTTTATAATCATATTTTAGGCAGTGGTAATTGAGAAGGAAAGAAGTGTAATATTTTTCTCTGACACTTTCTTGTAGCCCTTTTATTTTACTAAATTAACTCTTTACCACTGTGTGAAGAGACTAACCAGACAGTTGTTCAAATATTGTTCTCTTTTTAACAATAATAAATCAGCTTTAGCATCTACTTTGGATTCAAAGGGAAGCTATCAGGAAAAAGAAATAACCAACAAAAAACAAAACAAAACAAAACCATAAAGACCTCATCTACATTTTTCTAACCCACCTCAGCTTGGGCTGATTTTGCTCCCTCTGTGGAATAGGCCTAGGTGGAGATACATGTCTTTTATTTACAGATTTTTTTTATATCATTATCTAAACCCTATCAATGTGAGGCTGAAAGACAGTCCCCAAGCAGTCTGTTTCCACTAGTACTTGTTTGATGGAGTCACAGTAGACTTCACATTGATAGGTACTTTTAAGGAGAAATAAAGGGCGGTTTAGACAAGCCCAAGGGTCACATTATGCAAATGCTATGTGTTCATTAACCTTTCACATAGCTGAAAACATTTGTTACCTGGTTACCTATTACCCTTTTTCTTTCCTCCCTGTCCCAAAACTTGCAACCACTCTGACACTTCTCATCAAAGATTTAATTTTAGGGAACTGCTGCCATTGGCCCTCTGATCATTAAGTTTTTATTACCTTCAGAATATATAGCATGATACATTTCCTGGTAGACTGCTAAGTAATGCTTTCAATAATTAAAAATCCATAAATAATTAAACCACAACATTATATTTGTCAACATAAATGAACAAACTACATCCTGTGAGCGGCATTCTGAACAGATACAAGCTGAAAACATGCAGTGATCTGTTCAATAGCTGTATTTAGGAATAAATCTTCCTCTCTTAAAACAGATTTATATTCATTTATCCAAATAATAGGGAATGCAGTGATTCTCAGAAGATATCATTGCCATCAATAAAAATTAATTTGTATTTGTATTACAACTGAAAGCAAAGAAACCCATGTGAGACTAAGGCCCCACAGGGATTAGCACTTTGTGAATAAAACATCAGAGGATGGACAACTTTTCTTGAAGAGTTTGAATAGGGGATAAATAACATCCATGAAGTTTTGCAGAAGATGCAGAGTTGAAGGGCATTTCACAACTTATGACCTTTCAAAATAAACTCACATGAAACTTGTGATTTTGGGAATTCATGTAATATATTTTTGACATCTTTCTCTGTGTGGATCAGCCCACTGAGAGAGAGATTAAATAAGATCTAACAAAAATAAAATTAAATCATAGCAATAACATCTGGCTATAATTAAGACATTTCTCTTTTTTTAGGAGATTTTTTTCTTCTCAGTCTTCATTTTATGTGCATTCTGACTTTAGGCTTTTATTTCCTTTGAGAGCCAAAGTGATTTTTGGATTGTTCAGTAAAAGGCAGTAATATGTCACTGCTCTGAAATTCTGCATTCTCTTTCACATCTCTAATGCCTTTCACTTACCCTGCGTTAAAAATGCAAACACTTTTTTTCTGCACTGACTTTATGAAAGGTATAAAAAAGACTAAAAATTTTGCTGTTGATAGGATTTTGCTTAGGGGTTGATTTGCACCTCAAAAGTAAATATTATATATACAGAATAGTATATTACATTATTTTCATATTATAACTTAATAAAGGACACTGTGGGCATCCTTGGAAGAAAATGTTCCCAGTCAAATGATATATTGTGTTAAACATCACCAAAAGCCCACAGGCAGACTTGGAGCTTGCAGGTTTCACGCTCATATTGTCCTGAAGTCTTTTCTTCAGTTATCTCAACTTAATGGTCAAGGCTCCCAAAAAATAAGGATTTAAGTGAATTATCTCATGCCACACACTGCAGTTAGGAGAGGCAATAATGCAGTAATTACTAATTTCTCCACTTTTCAGCATGAGATAAAGCTACTTTGAAACTGAATGCCCCATGTCAGTCCTCTGCACGAAAGAATGAATGAATACAAACAAATTCTGGAGCATTTGCTTGTGCTAGTGGTAACAAAGAAGTAAGTTACATTTTGGAAGTGCTAGTCTTTTCTTTATTATCAGCTCTCAGTCAGAGCTTCAGTTATGCTCATTTATCAGTAACAAAATGCTACTTGAAGGAAAAATTCACAATAGATAATGCATTTGTTGAATTCTTTCAGTTTCCCGACTTCTAGGCTTCAAAAATAGTAGTTTTAAAAAAAGTCTCAAAAGAAGCTTCCTGACTTAAAAACACTTAACTTGAAGTACATGATCAGTCTCTATGACTTCAATAGGACTACTCAGGTGTTTATGAAAAACTAGTGTTATGAGATTGCTAGAGAGTCTTTTGAACTTCAAATGCCAAAATAAAAATAATAATTTTTCACTAACATTTGAGTTTAAAAATAACTTTTAAAGCATATTACATCTGGCAAAGCTTTAATGCACAAATGATCATAGATATCAAATATGTTTGTGCATTTTTTTATACAAAACTGGGGTTCATTTGGGAATAAATTAATATTTATTGAAATATTGTTCACCTCAGATTTCCAATACGAATCTCCTCAGAACTATTATTGTAGAATTGGCAAGAAATATCATATGTGGATACAGGAACAAATGATGGTCAAATCCTTTCCTTAATATCTAGCACAGGGCCACTTTTTAAGGGTTATATTGTTTCTGTTTGCCATGTCCATTAAGTTGATTTTCCTCTCCAGTCCATAAGAGTAAGGCAGTCAGTCAGAGTCTAATGAAAATCCATGAACAGTGATGTAAAATGAAGTAAACAAGGAAAAGAGCCCACTGTTTTCATTATGATTATGAAATAAAACTTTTTACTTCTCCTTTCAGTGTTTCATCAGATAACCTGGAAGATTATCTTTTCTTTTTAATTGCCCTCATTTCCTCCCCACTTCAGTAAATTAAACCAGGTGGCAGTTTGACCTGCAATATCTCTTAACATATTCTCAGTCAAAAATATACTGCTGCAGGTGAAGTAGGAATACTCCACATGCCACATTCCTGCTTGCTTTGTGAAGAGGAATAGAAATCAGACAAAACATCAGTGGTTCCTCTAATTCAGTTTAAATCACACACTGTGTTTTTTTGTCATTAGACAAAGACAGGGAACTTGGTTTCCTTTTTCTGAAGCACAGGTAGAGGAGGTCATTATCTTATTTAAAGCTATAGGAAGATTTTATCTAATCATACTTTGCTTGATCTGCAGTTTTCAGGGTTTTTCTCATTAGGAGTTAGAGTAATTCCTCATAAACTTTAAGGAAGTTTCCTGAAAGTTTCCTTGAGTTTTTAAAATATGTTGATATGCCTTATGTTCTGAAGTATTAAGTTTTGAGGAAGAGGAGAAAAAAGATTACATGTGTTTTTTGACACCACACTGTCATGAGTGAGTGGTTTATGTCACTTAAAGAATTATCATGAGAAACATTAGTGACAGAAGATTTAACAAAAAATTTGAAAAAACATGACAAATTTTGATGGCCTAGTACACTCTACAGCTTACTGCATGAGAAGAACATTATATTGGGTTTGCATGGCCAGATTTTGGTAGAGAGAATGCTTCAGGGTTGAGTTCTGGGAAAGTCTGCTGGAAGCTTCCCACATGTCTGACAGAGGCAATGACAGCTGGGTGCAGGAAGGATCTGCTGCTGGCCTAGCTAATCAGGAATGATGTTAGGTGCACAGTAGAAATACCAATGAGATATTTTCAACAAGTCAGAACAAAAACCCAAGCTTTACTGGCAACTTCAGAAAATCAGAGAATGTTGGCAAAAGCTTAGAGCAGCATTTAATCAACATAAAACACTTCACAAAACATTAACTTAGACCATTAGACTTCACAAACTACAAGTCCATCCAGTTTTAGGTTACTCAAAACTCCAAGAAGGAATTAGAAGAAAAAAAAAAAAAAGACAGAAAATATATAGAACAGAAGAATTATAGCTATCAATCCTGGTTCCAATGTTGTTCAGCTGATTCGAAGTTCTAAGAGGAGGTAGGGGCAAGACCTGCTTGCCTTGTGTCCTGGGTTAAGTACCCTTTGGCTTTCCTGGGCCATTTCCCCAGGAGGGGCTTCTGCTCATTTGGCCTCTTTGGGGCTAGAGTGGGGCTCCAGGGGTGGGTGTGGAGTATTGCCTCCATTACACCAGGGACTGGTGCCCACTGTGGGGCTGGGATACAGGCCCAGAGGAATGGGTGTGTGGAGCAGGGCATTGCCTCATCAGAGCAAGGTCCAAACCTCCCCGCTTTCCCCACACATGTGCCCAAAATCTTTCAGCCAGCAGTCCTTCCAGTCTATCACAGAGGGTAAAGTGTTTATAAGATTTGTTTTACTTCTCATTATCCTGCTCTGATTTTGTTAGTTATAAATTAGATTGATATCCTCAATACTAGTCTTTTGCCCATGTCAGTGTTTGGTGACTGGTCTCTCCCAGACCTTATCTTAATCCATGAACTCGTCATTATATTTTCTCTCTCCTGTCCAGTTGGAGACGGGAGAGATAGAGTGGCTTTGGTGAGAGCCTGACCTCCAGCCAGGGTCATACCACTACAAACATATAAAGGAAAATCAAAATAGAATCAATTTGAAGGATTTACAGGAGGTCAGAATGAAAATGGCAATGATAGAAAAGGGTAAGGGTGAAAAGGGATAAGAGAGACCCTTCTGTTGGATCACAAGGTTCAGTGGACCCTTTTGTCAAACAGGCTTAGACTAGACAATTTATGTCTAAAGGATTTAGCAGCTTTTAATCAATCAAATAATTTAGCATTTTTAAAGTGATTCAATAGAATTTACTATAAATAAAATTGTGACAATTATATGTCTGACATAGAAATATTTATGCTATGTTTGCTATAGGCTATTCAAATCAATTTACACACACTGGCACACAGACAAAAATAAGTGTGCACAAAGGTAAGGCTGTGAAAAATTCCGCTCAAGTGTCAGTGAAATGCTCATGTGGACTGCTTTGGTATTCACAATGGGTGAGGATTGAGCCTTGGGCAGCAGGGATATCAGCCCAGACCTTGTCAGCTTTTGGTGATGGTCCTTTGAGTATCATAAACTTGAGAGTTTGTGAGCTCTGGGACGAGTCCTGCTAAGAGGGAGGTGTTGGTGCATCCCTCCATATTCCAGAAGAGCTCAAAGGGCCTTAGGACTGCTTGCAGAATCACAATATGTTTGATTTTAATCACCTGTAAAATTTCCATCCTCAGGTTGGTTACTGAAGTTGCCAAAACACAAGCATCAGCCCATGCTGCTGTGAGAAGACACAAGGTTCTTGATATTCTGCACATAAGGAAAGTAAAAATTTTCCAGCAGATGTTTGACTTCAAAAGACCTGAAAAACTTGTATGGTGCAGGGATGCTGAATAACATAGGTATGTGGGCCAATTGTCTCAAGACTTATCAAAGTCTGTCATACCCCAAGGTGTTATAGTTGTAAGCTTGTCCACATTCTATATGCTGTAACCTCTCCAATTTACAGCCTGGATTTTGTCAGTCTTGCAAAATGACTGAAATGACAGTAGTACAAACTGAGCAGGAATACTCATTCAGGAAGAATTTTGCTTTCTTCCATTGTGTCAGCTTACAAAGCAGCTTTAACAGCTGGGGCTACACATGAGGTACATTGGCAGACTGGAATCCATTAGTCTAAACCCTCTAGAATATTTATTTCCAACATCTGGAAAGTAATATGATTGTACTGCAGGCAGTTAAGTCTCCTATGCTGTCAACACATGAAGCTGTATCTGAGCTTGCTGGTAGAAGTCATTTGGAATCCAAGACAGGGCTTTCCTGTGTTGTTTCAGAAGAGAATGTGAGCTGTGAATGGCCAGACAGAATTTGACAGAATTTGATAGAAAGTACAAATAGAAAGTCAGCTTTGAAAATGTAACTGTCCCTAAACACTTGGGAAAAATATAATTTAAACCCCATTTTCTGCAGTTTCAGTTTTAGTTATTGAACGTTAACTTTTGTATTAATATGATACGTCTGCCTTTGCCTTCCCTCTTCCACACTCCTTGTTCCTGGGTTACAGACACTTCACATTTTGGATGTAGAGACTTGCACAGACACTCCCTTTTGTCAAAATTGTAGATGAATTAGATGAACTTTTCTTGAGTTACAGACCTTAGAAATAGGTTGTGAAAAGCATCTATCCTTTTGTGTCAGTTCTATGAAATAACATGCCTTAAAAAGTTTGCTTCTTTCAGGAGAATAACTCTGAAAAGCCATGAATTTTAGGAAAAATCATACTGACAGGCTTTCAGGTCTAGCAATAGAAGGTTCTTTTCCCTATGAAGAATGGCAGTAAATGCTTTTTAAATTGTAAAGGAGATGAACCTTGATTCTGGGTGCACCAAAAGCACCAAGGAAACCTTAATCCTTTACTTTTTGGACACAAAAAAGAAAATTTCCAGGTCCTTTATAATGTCCTCCAAAATATATATTTTGGAAATTTTGGTCATTTAGGCATACCAGTTTTCCTCATGCTTCAGAACTGAACAAGAAAAGCTTTAGTTTGTTTATATAAAACAAACCAGCTCTGAATATTACATGAGACTCTCAAGTCTAGTTTGCATTATACATAATTTTATGTTTGGGACCTTTGCTAAACTAAACTGGCATAATTCTTCTAATCTGTGGATAGTGATAGATTTGCATCAATTTGTTACTTCTGAGAACTAAGCTCCTGCAGGCTGTCACCATACATTTTGGGATAGAATAGCTTCAAATCCACATAGAAGACCACAGCCAGTCTATTCTTTCCTGTCCTGTACATTATCCAGAAGATGACTATATTAGACCTGAAACTCCCTGTTTTGAAAAGAAATTAAAGGCTGGCATAGCAGTAGAATTTAAAATAGCTATTGACATTCTGCCCTTATTTATGATTGGTAGTAACTTCAAGTTTTGAGGAAAGCTGACATGTAAGCAATAATTCAGACCTATTCCTGTTGAGCAGCTCTGGGTGTGGTTTAAGTGGATTTCGCTCTTTTTTTTTTTCTTTTTATTTATTTTTTAAAATATTTATTTATTTATTTATTTATTTATTTATTTATTTATATTTCGAAACAGGAACTGAAGTGTCCAAACAGGAAGACATTTCTGAAATAATTCATAGCAAAATGCCAGATCTACTCCTTTGCTGAACTTTCATAGCCTTATGAGAACAAATCTTCACTGGAAGATTTTTACGTGATAGGTGAATGGATTATGTAAGAGAGACAAGTGTACATACTCATATCTGGATCAAAATGAGTGTTGAATCTCATTTCCAAGTTTCAATACTTATGTTTGAATGAGGATCTGACAGTGGGGAAAATAACTGTTTTGTTAAATTTTGGAGGAAATAAAATGTAAAACAACCTCTTGTGTAAACTTTCTACAGAAAATAAATTTACTGACTTCAGAAAGTCCAAATAACAGGTGTAGCACTAGATGTCAAATTCTGCTAAGTCTCTATTGCAGTCTTTATAGCAGTCACTCTGATTTAGATTAGCAGAGCATGTCTCGTGGATTTGTTGCTTTGTAATAATATTTTCATTTTCCTACAGGAGACTCTTGCCTTTGAGATTATTTATAACCTTATAGACATATTTTCCCATCATTTTAGATAATAAAAACCTGGGGATCTCACTATTGCTAACTCTTTCTATCTTCACCAGACAAGATAATTTTGAATTATACACAAGAGCCAGATTCTTATCTCATCTGTGCCACGGGAGTTGCCTGATACCTTCTGGTATCAATAGCATTATAGTAGTTTAGAACTTCCTTAGCTTTCAGAGCCCTCTAGAGTCCAGCTGTCAGGGAAACTCCATCCTAAATTCCTTCAAAAAGATACCAGGCTAAAGGTTTATCCATGCTATGGCTCATTTATATTTTTAGATTTAAAATGCCAGTATCTTTTCATAGGATGACACTGAGAGGTTCTACAGTAGAGCCTGAAGAAAACTTCTAGGTTTGGTGATTTCAGTGTAAATCATGGCATAAATATGTCTACACTTACTTTTTAGTAAATAAGTCAGATGAACTAGATGACTTTATAGTAAATACACAGGAAGCATCAGACCAAGCAGAGAAGCTGTGTTCATAAGTCACCCAGACTGATGGCATTCGCCTGGGAGCTCTTAGGGAACTCGTATGTGAAATTACAGAACTGCTGACCAAAGCATGCAAACTTCTTCAGACACTGTCTGTGATGGAGGCTAGGCTGACTGCCAGCAGCACTCCTGTAGCCACAAAGGTTCTAGAGGGTACCCTGAAAACTGCAGGCTGGCTAGGCTCACCACTCCTGCTGAGATGGGAGCATCTGCATTGAAGAGTGAATTCTCTTCTTCCAGAAGTGAACAAAGTCTTTAGGGAAAGAGAGGCAGCAGGGCTTGTGAAAAAGGCAGTCTGGGATCACTGATATGTTTGAGTTTTGTGGAAGTGTCAACAGGACATAGACAGAAGTGATCAACTGCATTGTGCATTGGAGTTTTAACAAAACTTCTGGCAAGTTGCCGTGCTATAGGTTCTGGAAGAGCTATAAGAGGGATTTTGATGTGAAATGCTAGATGTACATGTGTACATGGAGAACGTGCCCAAGTCAAGGGATTTTTCCAACACACGGATTTTATACGGCTTCATACAGCATTTTCCAGCTTATGTCTGCATAACCATGAAATTATCTTTCACGGTTATACGGACATATTTCATCTCTTGTTAGTCAGACTGCCTAAAAATCACCTGCTAAAAATAAACTGGACATGTTATAAACACCATTACAGGGTCCTGACTGTATCATCCATCGTTTATGTGCCTCTATGAGCCTGTACCCTCTCTGTATCGCTTCTTTTCCCTTGTATGACACAGTTGTACGACCTTACACCAGTCTGACATGAAAACAGCAAAGCTGTGAAAAATTGCTTTGAGGAGCCCTCATGGAGAGTGACCCATGTAAGTGAGGAGCTGCATCTGCCTCTCTTGGTGTGACCCTCAGCTACCCACTTGCCAGGCAGAGCAGGCTGCTCTTGCTGCTCCCTGGCAAGCCACCCTTGCCTTGACCAGTCACTGCATTTACCTACAGAGTGTGGAGTGGAAATTTGTGACTGACATCAATAGAAACGTGCTCTCTTTGTTCTTGTGGGTCCTTACAGAACCACATTTTAAAGCAGATCGCCATTTACTTGCTTTTCTCCATATTTCAGTTAGGTTAAAAGCAATGCACTTAAAAGACTGTAGGCTGTATGAATTTCCTCAGAATAAGACAGAGTGAAACCCTGCAGCTAGAGATTCCAGCTTTGTCTATGCTTTGAAGTGGAGGAAGTATCCAGATGGGACTACGTGTAGCTGTGCATCCTTAGGGCTCTTTTCTCCCATTGACATTCATCAGAATATCCACCAGCTACAGTTCCCATTCACAGTCAGATATGCCTGTGCTCCTGGAACTTCAATATATGGACTGATTGCTCCTGACCATGTGTCATTATATTGGTAACAGAAGGAAAACAAGGACTGTATCTGAAATCTAGTAATGCAACAGGTTGACAACAAGTAAAGAACTGCAATTATCGCTGCATGATTTTGAAAATAATAAGGAATAAATAGTATTTTTCTATCACTAGGCTGAATCTGGAGCTTTCTAGCAGTCTGTCTGGAGGAAATATCAAATGACATTGTCCTGAAAAAGAACAAGAGGAGTGCAGACCTAAGGTCCCTTTCTGTCAAGCTTGAAAACAGCTTTTTTTTTTCTGCCAGTGAATACTGAGAACAATATGAACAAAAAGAACATCACTTACAGGATGGTGTCAAACTTCATCAAGCAAAATAACCTGAAGGAATACCTTCATGTTATACTATCATGTTCCAACATGTGTTACCTTATGCGTATAGAAACAGAGGTTTTACTTTTCTTCTCAGGGAGAGGAAAAAACTCCACATCTCAAAGCCCTTTTTGCAGCAGGTTTCATTACTGGGAAGTATTTTGAAAAGGAGAAACTTCATATAAATATACTATGACTGCAGTTAAAAGAAAGAATTTGAAGACAGAAAAAGTGGGGTAATTGATTTCTTTAGGATCTTTAAAATTAAATGTACATGCATGGAACCAAATCTGACCTGAAATACCAGTGTTAATTAAGAACAATTAAGTGTTAATTAACAAAAATTCTTTGGAAATCCCCTAGACTTATGGTAACTTCATGGCTGAGATCATAGTATACCTGAGTATGAGCATGAGTAGAAAAGTAGTGAAAAAACATTAACACTTTTTATTTTGTATCTGAAAAGACCTTGTAGGAAAGCAACATCTACAAAAAGGAGGAACACCTCTTTCAGGAGTTATAGATGCAAGGTGAGTTGTAGAACCCTATCCTCACACCTGTGAGCTGTGCAGCACAACCCTGGAGAGAGGTGTGGTCATACAGAAATGAATGTTCATCAGGAGTTTCTGGGTGCAGAAGGGAACACATGTACATGTACATTTCTGTACATGTCGCCCTGAATTTCAATAGTCGATGCAGGAGATTGGTTAGGGCACCTATATTTGTGTATTTACAACTCATGGCATGAGGATGCTCAAACACTTTCTAATACAGCTCACAGATACAGTTCCTTATACACATTCATTACACGAGATATATCTGACTTTCTATCAGTTACATTCTAGCTGTAATATCCACTTCTAGTGGCAGATGAATACCGAATTTTTCTTTGACAGAGAAGCAGGCATATGATTCTTAAAGAACTCATAGCATAGACAAAATCAACAACTTGAAAAACAGTTAGCTTATGTTACTTTGTCATCATGATGGTGTTTCCTACTCTGTTCTCGCTTCCATACTCAACCATTTGTAAAACTTACTAATTTACTTATTTTTACATTTAGATTATTAGAGCTCTAGGATAAAGAAATAACTTTTATTGGTTTTTTTGACAGCATTTAGCTCAGTGGGATCTAATGTGGAGTAGAACTGAAAGATACTGCAGGAAAAAAAAAAAAAAGTATAAATAATTGTAAACTTAAAGGAGACCTGTTAACACTTTCATTTCCAAAACCACTTCAAATGTCTTACAACAACAAAAAGGTAGGGGTGCTTAATCCATCATGCTGTAGAGAGATTCTTTTGGGCATCAGAGCTCATAAATTGCAGACATGCAGCCTAATCTCCCCATCTGCTTAAGTTCTTTAAATATATATATGTATAATTTTATATATATATATATATATATATATATTTAAAATATATATATAAATATTCTCTTTATCTGCTTTTACCTTAAAAAGTGGTGAATTTAGACCATTACTTTGCAGTATCTTCTAAATAGTAGGAAAACTCTCCTGATATACATTTGGCCCAAACTTTGCCCTTCCTTAATTTAATCTTTTCTGTTTCTAAACCCTTGAGTGCCTCCATATAACTCTTCTTGAGAGCTGTCATTCCTCTCCAGATGAATTATTAGGTGGCATTGTTTCATTCTCTCTTATGAGTTTTTTTTTTATCCTTATACCTCTAAGAAGCTTTCTTTCACCATCTTTCTGCAATCATCTGCACTGCTACTCCTTCCATATTAACATTATCTGAAAAGAGAAAAAAAAAACCATATTTTTTTTCCCTCTGAAGAACATTGCTAAGGTAGGCACTGAATGATAAATAGTGCCCATTCTTTCTGTTTGTCTTATTGCTATGATATACCCTGGATGAGAATTACAGGTTTCCTAGGAGGAAGTGACATGAGCACAGGGAAGAAGGCAATGGTAATAAAGAGCCAGCATTTGGAACCATTATTTAATTGGTAGTGCAAGTGGGAAAGAAGTACCTTGGATAAGCATTTTGAGCAGGTTATACAAAAGGCTACTCCAAGGCCTCATGCTCAAGTTGAGGAGAGCTTTACCAAGCATAAAGCCATTCTCAAACACTGGAGGTCTCATTAGAGAACATGATAAATATGCCTCAGGTGCCCAACCCCGGTCCCACTAGACACTTATCTCGTGTCATCTCCATCTTTACTCTGTGGTATTACACTTCATTTTAAGAATTAATTGCAAATATAACTTTTCTCATGAAATTATTACAGGCAGAAAATTCCTACACTGGATCTGTCATAGTGTTCTCATTTGATAATTCTGTCAAAAAGTAACAGCTACAGTTTGTTTTTGTAAGCTGCACTTATTCTGATGTCTGCTATCTTCCAAATGGCTAGAAACTGTTATTCATTCCAGTGTTTTAAAAGGGATTGAAGCTAGACTTTCTTGACAGTAATTACTACGATCTTTCTCTTTTTGAAGGCTGACGCCACATTTCTTTCCTGTTATCTACCAATACTTCTATCCCAATTTCATTTATGAGAGCAGCAGGAAGAGACAATTATAAAGACTGAGATTTAAGTGACGAATTCCTTCTGCAGGAGAGTTGCCAAAGCTGTGCTGGGGAGGAAAGGTAAGTTCCATCTGCTGCACTATGAAAGGATCTCTCTCATGCACGTGACAGTAGAGACGGATGTAAAATCTTGTGTGTGCGCACACTGAGTCTTTTCATCTCCCTCCTAATGACCAGCCACAGTTAACTTCCTTGTCAGCTTCTCTGTTGAGAAGCTCAGGTGTAGTTTCTCACAGATGCAAAACTGAAGAGGTATGAGGCAATGGAAGTACCACAAGTCATTGAAAGCTGTATCCAGTCATCCCAGACTGCAGGATAATCAAAATACTTCACCTCTTACTCCTTTTCAGTTTATGTTTCATAGGCAATGCCATGCCTTTTCTCTGGAGTGCTTCTGGTGGCAGGCCCGTTTTAACATACAGTTTTCTTGAAACAGCTCTCTGCTTCTTCTCTCTGCTGTTGTACCTTCATTTCTGCCCCCTCTTCCTCCAGAACAGAATGGTGATTTTCCACCAGTGGACATCACGTCCTACAAGTGTGTATGCCCACGTATGGACGGTTGGTGGTCTACACTTTGGGCTCTTCAGATCACCAAATTTCTGTGCTTCTTGATCTGTCCAGATATCCCCTCCTGTATTTTGTCTTTAAATCACATAGTTCACCCTTGCCTCCAGCTGCAGCCCTAAAACATAATTTCTTTTCAATACTACATGATGGTAGCACAAAAGAGTAGCTTCAAGCACTGGATCAGTGAAAAAGAACACCTCCTTTGGGATGCCTGTATCCAATTACTGTATCTTTAGCCCATTATTTTAGTAGCAACAGCTGCTGGTTTGTTTTTTTTCTTTTCTAATTTTTTACTTTTAAAAATGGATAAATACTAATCTCCAACTCTTATCCTTTGGTCACTGGTTGTTGGCTTGTGAGCTTTAGCCTTGCTTAGACTTATTTTCTTAACTACTCTCATCACTGAAAATTGTAATCTTCCTCACCTAGTCAGCTGTGAGAGTTCTGTACTATTTATAACACACAGTACCTGACCAATGAGCAAAAAATCTACTCTTGTAAACCCACTGACACTCAGAGAAATGAACTTACCAACCACAGACAAAGGTTTAAATTTTTTTTCTATAAAACATAAGCAAATTCTAACTTCACCTTTTTGATTGTATTTGTTGACGTCCTTATACATGAACTGTCTGCCCATTGGTTTCACTGTGTTGAACTATCTTGTAAATAATCATGAGTCACTTCTTCCTAATGATGGCAAGATTGTTTCTGCTTTGTCCATGCAACAGAACTCATCCTCACCCTGCTTCCATGGATACTGATGCTCAACCCATTTCTGGATTTGAGGAATGCTACTGTGTGAATCAAAATGATTTACAAGAGCAGCTCGTTTTAGTGCCTACTGAAATAAATGGGATCATTTCTTTGGCATTCAATGGGCCTTAAATTAGACCTTTACTGAGTGGTGGAACATTCTTACAATTCAAAACAACTTAACTTAATGAGAAACACTGTTTTTCAAGTGTAAACTCTCAACATTCTTCCCTAGAGGAGAATCTAGGATATATAAGGGCATTTGTTTGTTGTTTTTCTTTCTTAGTCAACACTGATAAATTAATAAAGAATTCTAGACTCCTCTAGGGAGAATAGATTCAAATTAAAAATGAAAAGTTACATGGACTTGTGTGCATTCAAAGCTTGTATTAATTTTAAGTAGGTAATAGGTACTCTTAAACTTCAGAATACTTGGGAAAAAAAGGACAACTAGTATGTATTTGAGAACAATTGATTAAAACCAGCTGCAATTACAGGGACCCATCCACCCATGTAAAGGATGGAGGATAGAGCAAGAAGCAGCCTTATATCATTGTCATTCCTTCAACTACTTACAGCTTAATAGTATGGAAAAAAATAAATGAGACTGAAGAAAAAAATGGAGATGAGAAGAGCAGAAGTGTGGGAGGAAAATGAAGGAGAACAGAGTATGTTTTCTATCTATTTTGTGTGCCAGAGGGGTCATTTATGGCTTTAAAGTAAAGGTTCAAAACATTTAGGGATAAATTCATCTCTGATTTTAGCTATCCAGAGACAAATGGAGTTGAAGCAGAGATATCGTTTTCCTCCAGACTCCTGGGAATTAAAATTCAGATTCCAGCAGGAATGGCTAAGGCTTCCATAACTTTGGAGAAGATAAACAAACTCCTTTGCAATTTACTGCTCTTGACCCTTTCAGTTCCTGGCCTGAACTCACTCCTGGGCACCACTAGTATTCAGAACCCAGCAGAGGAACCACCTGACAGGACGTTTGGAGAGAGCATGACAACCACTGAATGTCATAACCTCAGTGACTTCACTTCATTCCCAGGCAAACCCAAGTGGCACCTTTGAGAGACAAAGGCTAGGTTAGGGCAGCTGGTAGGGCAGGATTGCACTGGTCTGGGGTGTTTTCTCCTGTGGGATCATTGCCAAAGATTAAAGACCAACCTTAGTCAGGTATTGTAGAAAAATGTATATTGCTGCTCTTGTGGGCGTGTTACCCCTGCCCACAATGAGGAACTGAATCTTACTGGCAGCTTTAGAAATGTAGTCCTGCAAGCTCTGGCCAAATAATGACATTCTTTTGCCATCTGAAGCAGTAGTTCTTGTTACTGACTACTGCTACCAATCCCTCTTTCTTCACTGCTGGTACAGCATTGCAGGCATGTCTTAGATGTGATTATATACTGTATGTCATTATATTGAATCCACCTGGATGAGGAGAATAACCTCCAAGTTTGGACTCAGATTTGTGAGGTTCAGGCATATCTGTATTTAGGATGTATTCAGAATGATATTTAATATGAAATAACCTAGAGACTGAAGAAGCTGAATATAAATGTTGAGTCGTATCTGTGGTTCCAGCAAAGCTTTGCCCCAAGATAGCTAGAAGTTATATGGGAAAAAATAGAAAGCTTCAGTAGACTGTAGCCAATTTACCACTGCTGCCAATACTGAATTACAGCTCATTCTGAATTAAGCTGGCAGTGATATATGGCATAGTAAATTTACTTGTTATGACTCTAGGACTAAGACAGTTTGGGGAAAGTTGCCTAAAGAAAAATCTCATTTGTATTTTAGTTATTTTTTTAAGATACAAGTCTGCTTGATAAAGGATTTTCTGTACTATGAAGTCTACTTCCTTGGCCAAGCAACTTCCAGTGCAAAATCTTCTTCTAGGTGAATGGAATACACTGCATCAGTACCTAGCAGGCATTTGCAGAGTACATTGATGAAAAAAGTAGGATTTTGGCTCTTACAGAATTTTAGAACAATCTAGATTTCCTTTCTCTGTGTTAGATTAACAAACAGTGTTGACTCAAATTGCTCATTTTTCATAATTGAAATATCTGAGTTTCTTCAGAACCATCTCTTCCATCTCCTTTTTCTTCCTCTGCTGAAATATAAACTATACTTAATCTCCCAATTTGTCTTTTCTTAAGCTACACCTCCTGTTTCCTTCCTCTTGTAAAATGAATCTCACTTCAGGATTTATAGCAAATATGGCAATGAAATAGCATGATTTTTTTTTGGGGAGGAGGGGGTAGGGAGTGATAGGGGCTAGACTAGAAGAAATTATGAAACACACCTCCCTTGCTTTCTGAGATTAGGTTTCATTTTCCCTTCCAAAAGTACTTGTGAGCTTCTCTAAATGAATATTTGCATTTACTTTCTTGATTAGCACATTCCTGCTAGCCTCTGGCTTTTTGGCAAGTCACTGCATTTCCAAGAGTTTAGCAAAGTGTTTACAGGCTTGATCAGATTTTTTTTTTAAAAAAAACAACTGATAAAACCCCTGCTTTTTTGATCCTACACTTTCCCCCTTGTTAATCTAGTTGCAATTCCACTGTAAAATAGGTGAAATGGCAGCAGTGAAAGGCCTAGTATATTATGGCAGGCAATGTCATGGGAATGAGTGCTGAAGGCAAGAGAAGGTATAACTGATTTTGCTACCAGGGAAACCGTGGCATGGAAGAGGATCTCTATACTCCAAAAGAGTTATTTAGTAATTTGCAAACATCAAAAGTGATACTAGAGTTTCCTGACCATCTTCTGGGGCATGGTGCTCTGAAATATGGTGGGAATTAACAGATAACCACTGCCAAAAGGGGATGTCCTTTACCCCTTTTCCACTCCCACATGTTCTCCATGCTGGTGCTCACTTTATCCTCTTTGACAGCCTCTTTAATTCACACACTCCAGGGGGAACAAAAAGAGAACTGAACATTTTCTGTTACAATAGCGAGTCAAAGTGGCTCACAAAAGGTCTAATGAGCTCTAGAGGTAGAAAGGGGAGAGCACAGAGCTAGGAAAACAGGGAAGAAAAATGATAGGAGTATTGGTAAAGGAAAGAAAGGGTGAGGACAGAATCAACCATGGTTTGGTGTCAGCAAATTTAAGATTGGTGCTGCTGCCTATGGAAGCAGAATTGTCTTATGGGGTGGCTAAATAAATGGTCTCTATTTTTCTCTGTGAAGTTTGGAGCTCTACAGTATAATATATGAAACCCAGGACTGGCAAAGTGCTATAATTCTATCAAGTACCTTGTGGAAAAATTTTCTTTAATAAGCTTCGCCATGAAAAACAAACAGCAGAATTCATCCACAAAATCCAAACAAAAATGCAGTCACAGGGATCTAGGGCCGATTTTTGCTTATACAGAGAACACAGCCAAGGTCTCTGGGGGTAGTGCAATTCAAATATTAAATAAAAAGATCAGAAGACCTCAGAATGAGGGAGATAACTGAATGCAGAGGGCTGGACCTCCTCCCAGACCCAGGGAGAGTGATGCCCTGTTAGGAAGCTGATTGCTATTCCTTTCCTTCCATCTCACTGACTTTCCACCTGAAAAAATTTCAAGAACATTCATGGTTTGTAAGTGTAATTATGACTGACCCAGTATATTAGAGGAGCAATGAATTCAGCTCAGCTGTCAACCTTTTAGTACCTCATTCCTTTGTACACATTTTCTTGGGCAAAATAAAAGTATAAAACCATTGGTAGGCAAGTTTTGATGTAGGTGTTTTTTTTATTGTTATTGTTTTTTGGGGTTTTTTGTGTATTTTTTTGTTTGTTTGTTTGGGGGTTTTTGTCAGGTTTTTTTGTTTTTTTTTGTTTTGTTTTGTTTGTGGTTTTTTGCCATGGGAATTATAAATACAAAGGCAATCTATGTTTTTAAATTAAAATATATTGATCAAAACTTTCTATTATATCCAAAAGGGAATTTGAATATGTGCTAGACTTTTGGATTTAAAAGTAAGTGTCATTTTACATACTTGCAAAGGAAAAAAACACAGAGAAATTCCAAATACAATTGTTTAGTATATTAGTTTCTTGATTATTTTATAAAAAAGTTGTTACAAACCCCAAAAGCTATTTCTTAGCACACAGGATACACTTTCTCATTGGAGATTATTTTCTAGAAACTATTCAAATTCTACAAATAATGTTTTTTTAAAATTGTTTAATTTAGTCAAGGTGCCCAGTTTGAAACCACAACAGTAAGGTAAAGTCATTTAATAACTGACCAAGATTTTCCAGTTCTGGAGAGTAACATTAACTATAGGGTAAGTAATTATTCCTTAAATAATTGAATCCCTGCATTACTGATTATTTTATGCTTGTATATGTTGTAATATAAAAGAATCACAATCATTCTATCCTAACTATGGTTATGTGATAATCATATGGAATGACTCAGCTGGTAACTCACTGGATATTTTGACACCTCCTCTCACCGATTTGCTTCCAATATTCTGGTCATCTTCTGGGTGGAAAGAAAAGTTAAATGGCCTTGCTCCTCTCCTTAGCTTCAGAATAAAAACAAGAACCAGTAGTAAGTTTCTCTGTGTTACTGTTGCACTGAAATATGATGCTTGCCTGTCAGAAGTTTTCTGAGGAAGATGAGCTTTAAAAACCTCGAAAGACAAAGAGCTGTGAAAACCATAAAATTGTAGAATGGTGTGGGTTGGAAAGACCTTAGGGACTGCCTAGTTCTAACCCCCTGCCATGTGCAAGGATGCCACCCCTAGACCAGGTTGCTCCAAGGCCCATGTAGCCTGGCCTTGAGCACTGACAGGGATGGGACACCCAAAATTTCTCTGGGCAACCTGTTCCCGTGCCTCACCACCATCACAGAAAAAAAATGTCTTCCTGATATCTAATCTAAACCTAACCTCTGTCAGTTTAAACCATTTCCCCTTGTCCTGTCACTACATGCCCTAATGAAAAGCCCCTCTTTGGCTTTCCAGGGGGCTCTATTTATGTACTGGAAGGCTGCTGTGAGGTCTCCCCAGAGCCTTCTCC
This sequence comes from Pseudopodoces humilis, assembly GCF_049639895.1. Taxonomy (NCBI): domain Eukaryota; kingdom Metazoa; phylum Chordata; class Aves; order Passeriformes; family Paridae; genus Pseudopodoces; species Pseudopodoces humilis. Next base: position 101,332,780 of record NC_142200.1, read on the forward strand.
AGGCCAAACAACACCAACTCCATCTGTCTTCATAGGAGGACTGCTCCATCCCTCTGATCATCTTTGTGACCTCTTCTGGACTTGTACCAACAGCCTCAATGTCCCATTCATGCTTGGGGTCCCTAGAGCTGGATGCAGCTCTCCAGATTGAGTCTCATAAAAGCAGAGTAGAGGGGGAGAATCCTCTCCTTTGACCTGCTGGCCACACACACTTCTTTTGATCCAGAAGATTTCTACAATTAAATTTTTCCTTCAACATAAAATATGGATCAAGTTCCAAACTAGAGATAAGCTCTAAGAGCTGTTCAGCCTCACTTGGTGCTTAACACATAGACTTAATAACGTCCCTGGCAATGTGGACTACAAGTCAGGAAATTTATAACCATGTTGGAAGCAAGAGATTGGAGGTTATTATGTTTCTTAGATGAGAAGAAAAGATCATAATAAAACATTAAGCTTTTCAGCATGAGATGCGGGAGCAGGTGTAACTAGGAATAGATGAACCCTTAGTTCACAAGCATTAACTCCCAATCAGAGCAAAATTTAAAAGTCTAATTGTGAAAGAGAGAAACAATACATCCTGCACATGCTAGTTATTCTGCTGCATTAAAAAAAGTAACATATTTGCATTTTCAGAGCGCAGCACAGGGAGATGCTGAAAAATTGTGGCTAGATTAAAATATTTGGGGTAACCCCTGGAGCTGGGAATCTGAAGGATGCACCTTTTGACTAAACCCAGAAGCGTTATGAGGTTCTAAGGACCAAATCTAAACCAGATATTGTATTTTAGCAATGCATTTGAGGATGACAGATTTTCCTATGAAGACCTCTTGACAGTTCAGGTCATTTACAGAGATATTTTGGAAACTTCAAATCAGAAAGGTAAACCTGTGTGCAAATTCAAAAAAGAAAACCACTTTTTTTGGTCTTTCTCCTGCAGGGAAGCCAGACACTCTTTCTAGGTCTGGGTACTAAAGATTAAGCTGCACAGTTAAATAGAAGTGTTTTCACTTTAACTTTAGTGAGGTATCATGGTTTCCTACCAGACTACCCTCATATCCATGAAAGAGTGGAAGGGATGATAGAAATCAAATGAAAGAGTGGCTGCAGGATGATAATTCAGAAACCATATTAATTTAGGAAAACATTTCACCAGTTTATATGCTGAAGAGAGAAAGCTAAGACTTTCACCCTAGCTACTCTCCTAGGCTGTATTCTTCTAAAACTTTCCATGTTCATTTCAGCCAGTTTGCCTTGGGATTCCTGATTGCATTTTAAACATTGCAGGCATCATTGCATTTTCCCCACTCCAAGATGGCAAGCTTTACCTCCCTGAAATGTAAGAACTGATAGGGAGATGGGTTTTGCTGTGCTCTTGAGCAGATATCAGATACCTTTCAAGGATACCAGCAGTCCAATCAAATTAGAATACTTTAAACTGAGTTAAATAAAAGGCTAGTATGCCACCACTTACCTATCAATGAATTCTGTATGAAGACTCCAAGATTTTAAGGAAACCATAATATAAGTGAGCTGGAGTTTTGCTTAACCCTAAGAAAAGTTGTACTCTAAAAAAAATCATAAGACCTTGTTAAGTATTTTCCTACAGACTTATCCAGAGAAACAGGTCTGACACAGGATTTGTGAAGAAAACCCATTTAAATTAATATTAATAAAAGAACTCATCAAATAGAAAAGAACTCATTGAAAAGGGAAGTTATGGGACTTTAATTACCATCCTGAAGCAACTGAGGAAACATCATTTTCTTGTGCAACATTCATTATTGTGATGCAGGTAAACCAGAATTAATTAAGAATAGGGTGATTAAATCTTGCCCTCTACATTTCAAAGTGTTATTGACTCAGGGGTGGAATTCTTGGCTCCATTTTGGCAGTTTATGTAGGCTGACACATCACATCCATTATTTTAACACAGTTTTTGTGTGTGTGAATTATAGCTACTCTGACTGACTGGCTGCTCTGTAATGTAATGGATGTAGACAAAGGCTGCCTAAGGTAGAATACTTTATTAGGCCAATTAATATACCAGCAGCATCTTGTTCCTGGGTTAATCATTGGACTGAACCTTTACTTTGCATTTAAATGTGGCCCTGGCCATAAAAATTACTCAAGAAAATGAAGTTTTAGTTATCTATGTTTATTCTCTTCCCATGACTTACACATTATATTTGCTCAGATTTTAAGTCATAGCTTGATTTTCCAGGTGTCAAAACATCATGCTCAACTTGACAGAAGAAAGAAAATCTAGCTGTGATGTCTCTCCATCTACATGTCACTAACTGCAGTCATAATTCTGAAACTGCAATTAAACCGGTAATGTGGCTTTGGGGTTATTGGGAAGGGGGGTGCTTGTTTTATTTTTTCGTGGATGATGTACTAGGCAGAAGAAAATCTATTTTTCCTTCCCAGAGGAATTACTAATTGTATTAGTTTGTATTGTCTGTAACTGCCCCATAACTCATATGAGAAAGGGCTCTTTCTGGTTTTTGGAATCATCAATTCACAGCTTTCCTTTCTGAAAGAGTATGGAAGAAAAGTCAGACAGACCTTTCCCTCTGAAGGGAAGGGGAAATAGCCATTGAAGCTAAATGATAATGATTGTGAAAGAGCAAATGCCAATGACCTGGACACAGATAAATTTAGAAAAGGAATTTCACCCTAATCACCTGGCACCAGGAGCTGTAGCAGGAGGGGAAGCCTTCTAAAATGTGCTCTCAACAGCTACCCAAGTAATTTTCTGATGTATCTTTAGGCTAAACTTAACCCAGAAGGGTTAAATTTGTCAAAAGGTGTACTAGGAAGTGGGTTCATACAGGCAGGTTGTCAGCAAAATTATTGTCTTTCTCTGGAATGATTTGTAATTCTGCTGAAGCAATTTATGCTGTTAGATTATATACACTCCTAAGCAGTGGAATATGCCTCAGTAAACATCAAATAGAAATTAATAACCTTAGAAATTTCACTGGTGGTTAAGTTTTCTTTTGGTCTGATGTGTTTTCTTTCTATTTTTTTTTGTTATTGTTTTATTTGTTTTTTCCTATGAACTTATGGAAAGAATAGAGGACATTTAAGATTTGCAACGAGTCTCATTAAAAAAAGTCAAAATTCACCAGTAGTTGCTGTCTCACATCATCTGAGTTAATGCAGCTGCTTTGCATTCTGCAAATGTTAGGGACAGCATAGTAGATATCTCCACATTCTATATCTATTGGTAAATTATGACTATTTAATGACAATTATTTATACCAAAATTACATGTATTGGCCAAAAGAGCTGCTTACTTAAAGAGAGAAGATTTTCACTTAATACCTCAGACTGATAAATTAATTTTCCCAGTTTTATTCCAGAGATCAAAATGAAACACAATATATTTAAATTTGTAACAAATGTTTTGGAAATATTCTCTTAAATGTGTAAAATTTAGCACAGCAGCATTTCCTCCAGAAAGGCAAGTATTGTTACCTGGAAGTTTCAGTATTTATCTCCTGCTCAAATATTACACAAGATTTATAATCCCTGTGTTTTATATCAGACTGCTAATCATGAAGCTGAAATCAATACCTCAGATTGTTAAGTACCTTTAGAGAACAGCTTTAGAGTGATAAAGGTAGCACAGCAGAACAGCCTGACTGCAGTTTCACCTGACCACCAAAACACCTCCGAAACTGTGACCTAGGAACAGCAAACTTAATATTGTGGCCTTCAAGAATGGCTTCATTGCAAAGCCCTTCAGAGCAGAATGAAGAAATCACAGCTTGTGGGCTGTGAATAAAGGCACAATTGCCTCATATAAAATATAACATTGTTATTTTTTTCCCTCTCCTTTATTATTAGGTCTTGAAAAGTTATGGATTGATGCAAGACCCACCAGAGAGTTTTGAGAAATCCATTTCTAGGACAAGAAAAAGCGTTTCCAGCTCTCCTTTACAAGGAAGTCTAAGGAATTTTAACAATGACAAAAAAATTGGACAAGGCTTTTGCTGGTCCTCAGCAGAAAAGAAAATGTAAAAGAAATCATACACCTAAACTATTTTTTGCATAACTTCACTGTATTCCCCAGAAAATAGTCATATCTATTTTGAGATTTTTCCCATCTCACTTCCACAGGAATTACCCATTTTTAATCAGATTATTGCCCTACCTTGTCTAAAATCCTGTACTGGATAATGATTTCTTTTGGGAGGGGAAAGATCTCATCAAGCACTCGCCAGTTATGAAATTTCAGCTCCAGCAGAGAAAAGTCATTTTCTGACCCACTTGGTCCACCAGGTTAGTGTCCTTTCCTACTCACACTGAAGTAACTTATCTTGCTGTTTATTTCACCATGATCAATTCTGGCTAACCACAGGTTGAGGAAATTTAAGCAAGTCTTTTGTAAATTCATGCATCTCAATTATCCTCAGATTTTCCAAGGGACAAAATGAGTGATCAGAACACAATTATACCTGTAGCCTATTAATGATTCCTAACATATCTTCCTTAAAAAATTGTTTTGCAGAAGCCACATGCTCAATTCAGACCTGCTTCAAAGAGGATAAGATTTAAAAAAACACCCCAGACCAACATGGACCTGAAGAATTATTCCTTCCTATATGAGGAAAAGAGGTTTATGTTTTCATTCATTCATTCTGGAATTTTCAAAAGAAAGAAAGAAAGAAAGAAAGAAAAGCATTCTTAAAACCACAATCTCCACAGATATCCCTTTGGCAGAATCTGTCTAAACTGCTTAGTCTTTCACTTTTATAACCAAGAAGAAACTAGGGCAAATATTGAAGCTGGGGTTGAATTCAACTCTGCCAGCTGGAACATATAGCCAAGGCTTGCCAGAAGAAAAAAGCAACAATACTCTCAATTTATTTGCAGGCAAAGAGACTGTAGAAGAACTAACAGGGCAATGAGGCCAAAAATGTCAAGGAAATTGCTAAAAATTAAACATGACTTCTAAGTTATCACAAAATAATTTCCTTTCAAATAATTCTTAATTTCTGTCACTATCTAGTATGGTAGCATTGGGAAATACCTGCAAGATAAGGCCTATTATAGGTATGACACACATGCATAGTTAAAATAATTATTGTTCCAAATAACTGGCAGCCTAAATAGAAAACATAGTGAAAGGCAATATTATTCCTATTAGATAGTCCAAAACTAAGGCACACAATTCAAGACAAGCTGCACTGCTACAACTTCAGGCCCTGGAAAAAGTGATTACAGAGTGGCAACCGCTATACCTCAATTTCAGCTGCATTCTGGTGGAGCCTTTAACCCTCTTCATTTACTGCAGACAAGCTTTAGTGTACATGACATGTCAAAACCCACAAAATCTACTTTGTAGGATAGCCCAGCTATTAGTTCATCACTGCAATTGTGAGGGAAGACAAAAACCTTTGGATGCTTTCCTTGTTATGGAGAAGTGTTCAGCCTGATGTGATGTACATATATATTTCTTTAAGCATAGTTTAATTTATCAAATTTGAATTTATTGAAACATTCTGAACTTGAAACAACCTCCTCAGAGAGAATTGTTTTTTAACATGACTAGGTCTACAATGCCAAGAAAACTACTTTAGCACAGAAATACTAGAAAAAAAACTGGCAACTTAATCATGTATCAATTAATATAATGACTATTTTTCAAACCAGAATTTGCTGAAGAATTGACATTAAGTATGCTACAAAGCAAAACCTCTCTGTAATTAGTGACTAAAGTCTTTCAGAAGCGACATCTACCTCCAAGTAAAACATTTTTCACCTGTCTCATTATGTGTGGAAGAATTTAAGATGGATGAAAAAATAGCTTTTCACCTTTGTCTTATTTTTCAAGCTGTAATTGTTGCCATGTGTTAACTAGACATTTATTGGACAGTGATCCTCAACTCTTCTTCAATGTAGGGCTTTTAAGAAAGAATATTTCTGTGCTGACATAGCAAGTTTTCTAATTTTTTTTCCAAGTTATTACTGGTAGTACTTGAGTACACAGTTAAGGACCCTGCATCAGAGCAAAATTTTCTGCTCCCATAGGGCTTAAAGCAGTAGGCAAGAGACAGTGGAGAGACCTGAGTGTCCCACTTCTTGGGTCTTACACAAGGCACCATGTAACTGCAGAAAGGATAGATCTGTTGGGACCATGGCTGTGGCTCAGCTCACTGAGCCACCACTGGCAGCTTTATTTCAATATGAAATTAAGTTTGAAAGACAGAGCACTGGGAACCAGCCTGAGTACTCTTTACAAATGAAGAGATGCAGTGAATGCTTTTCACAGCAGAGAACTGGGAGCCAAGCTTCTGTCACAGCAGTGAAGACAGACAGTGTCACAGCATAAAAAATACTGTCTGCAGCTGCATTCTGCATGCTCATCCTCGGGGCAAACACATTTTTCAAAGCCAGAGAAAAGTAACCTGCAGTAGTTGAGGCCCCAAACAAATGATGCCAGAATGACAAATTTTAGTTGCTAACATAGACAGGAAAGACATTGTCTTAATAATGACAACTTATCAGACATTGCTGTTCCCTAAATGCCTGATGCTACTTAAATCCAGGGAATAAACTGTGCTGAAGATGATGTCTGATGCTAGCCTGAACAATAATGGTGGTGGTGGTGATGGAGGCTTGGTGACAAAAAAATAGGAAATTTATTTTTACCATCAAGATTGTGAGTGAACAGCTACAGAGACAAGTTGAAATTTTGCCCTAGACCAGAACCTGGTCTAGAAGAGAAATCAAGGTGCAGGAATCACCAGGGCAGAGGGAAGAGGTGAAATTTCTCTCACGGAGGAGAGTATGCAGGGAAATGAGACTGAAGAAGAAAAGGGGACTAAGGACAGGGATGCTCAGGACCTTACACAATTCTTCAGGAGGAGAGGAAGATAACCAGCAGAACACACAGCAAGTGACCTGCCACCAGAATAATCGAGAGCATGATGCTGAAGATGAAGGATGTGCCCTGGGCTGGGAGTGATCTAGTTGCACCTTTGCCCACACAAGTTAGGATGTCATCTCAGGATGGATAAACAATTGGTGGCTCTGGAGAAGAGGTGTAAAAATGAAAATCATTTGCTGTTTTTCATCCAGCGTCTTGGTGGTTCCTGAAATCAAATAAGATGAGTGCAGTAGGGATTTTCACTTGCATTTGTAATAGATGATAAGCCTAATAAGCATAACTATATCACATTATTGAAATTTTGTTCCCACTAGGGTAACTAGCAGAATTCTGACTTTCATACTATGCTTTCCACCCATGATAATTTTCTTGGGCCATTAATCAAGAATAGTTCCCTGAACTCGCTGGGGACACACCAGTATATCTAAAGCTGTTAGAAATAAAAATTTCTCTGGCTGTGTGTGATTTCTTGACTTAGGAATTTTTATTTCCATTTAAGCCACATTAAAGCAAAACTTTAATCAGCATCCATGAAAAGGTAATCAGACTTCTTTCAATAAAACGTGCGTCAGAGCATAGAGTGACATCATTCCCTGGCGTTACAGGCCTGAAGAGATCATTGCAGAGAGTGCATTAAGGTCTGTCTGCATGAAGTGACTGTCACAGACATTGCCCCGTAGGATCAGGCCATGTGGTCTCTATCAATCTACAACCTGAAGATAATCCTCTCTGCGCCTCCCACACTCTCTGCCTCATACCAATTTTGTGGGAGAGTAATTTCAATGAGACACTGTCATTCCTCTGTTTGCTTAATTCCCTTTGTGACTGCTCCTTGTGAACAGGCAGCAAATTCATAATAACTGTGACTCTGGCAGAAATTCAGTTTGTAAAAAAGGCAGAGATGATGTAACATCAATTAGTCTGTACAGGTGGCTGAAAGAGAATATGAGGTTTCATGACACATTTTGAACTACTTGATGTAATTTACATTTGAAACTGAGTGAAACAGATCCATTTTGGGGGTTGGGCAATTTGGGTGCAAAATACAAGCATCTGCATTTTTTTCTTTTGAACTGCTGAATTGGAAATATCCCTGTGGATATCCAGATGTTTCTTTTTGCTAAAATCAGGTCAGCAAAGAAAAAAAAAAACAAGTCCATAATATTTCCAGTAAGCATTAGAAAACTTTGTACACAAACAATAAAAAATTGTTAGAAGCAACAACAATACCAAGATTTTTTCTAAATCTTGTTTACTTTTTTCTGTAAAGGACAATTCTGGAGCAAGAATAATTACTGAAAACTTTCTAGTAGTTCTAATGCTCTAGATTTATTTTCAGATGTGATATTTATCTTTTGAGCTATAGAAAATAAAGTTTTGGATCTAGTTTGAAAATGCTATCCATCTACAACTGTTCTACTGAACTGAATGGGAAAACCCTAGTATAAACCAGCTTTGAATAAAACCAGAATTTTGATTCTCTTAACTTGATTTGTTAACTAAGGTTCAATCATTTTTAGACTCAGTCCCCTAGCAAAATTTTCCTCAGAACTCGGTGGAAGACAATGAAACTTTCGCATAAAGGTCTTTCAGCTCATCTCTATGAACTTCTTATCTTGTCTTGCTCACAGTCTCCTTGTAGTAAATTGCCCACAGAGTTTATATATGATCGTGGAATAATATATCTCCAACCTTAATCTACAGAGACAGGGGAGATCAAGCTTTTGTGTGCATGCACAAGTGTGGCTGAGTAGCTTTCTTGCCACTGGACTGCACAAAGGAAACAGGATTAGTAGTTCAGTGATTGTACATTCTGAAAACAGTAACATATTGGACAGCTTTCTTGCACAGGACTGAGGTCTGGATATTCCTTTTCCCTCTCTGAATGAGAGAATATGGTCAGGACACGATCCTTAGCCCCTGACTCCTGGTGAGCACCATTATGAGACCTTGAATATTTGCTTTAGGTAGGGAAGGGAAGAGGGAAGCTGGGCTCACCAAGGTGTATCCTCTGGGCCTTGGCATTTGGCTGGATACCACACTCCTGGCAGTATGCAGACTGCCCTGGGACAGCTTCCTATGGACCTTGTCACACTCCCCAGAATCAGCAGATATTCTAGACTTTCAGGTATGCAAATCCTGCATGAAAGAGTGGTGATATTTATCCCATCAATTTCACTGCTCAGGAAGGATTTTTCTGTGTTGTCTGCTTCTGAGTATTTCCCCCATCTGGTTTTAAATGAGTCAAAACAGAAGCACATATTCCTCATGAAAACAATTTTTCAGCACAAATGAGCATTGATATTAGGGATTTTTTTTTTTCACATTTTCCTCAATTCTTAGAACTATTATTTCCATATTTGTTCACCTTGCTCACTCCTTTCCATTGTGAACATCCTGCTTGTTATTGTAATGTTACAAATAGCACGAAGACTGAAGATCCTGAATTATGAGAAACGCATTTGGATTATTCATTCATTGCCAAAATTGCCCAAAGGATTTCTATTTTATCCCTGAAGTCCCTTGATGGTAATCTTTCCTTCACTTTAACATCCTCGTATTATATATGTTTTTCATCTGCTTCAGAATTAGACAGACCAGAAGTGATACCTTTGCCAATTCATCTTCACTTAGATTTTCTTCATTCAGCCTGTCAGAGACTACTGCAAAAGGGAGACAAAGCTGGAACATGACAAATAGGCACTGTGATTGTTTTCAACATGCCACAAAAAAAGTAGGACAAAATATCTTAATGTTTTCCCTCTTTCCCTCATCCTTCATTCAGCAGAGATTTGCTGTCATTTATAAAGGTCACTGGCCTATGAAGCAACTAAAAAGGCAAAAACTTTTTCTTCCTTTCCGAGTATGTATTCAAGCTGCAGCAATAACATAAACCCTTTATTAAATGCTGGGTGTCTGCAGCAACAGCTAGTCAGAGTCTTTTAAATAAAGGACTTTAGGGCATGCCTCATTTTATTTATGCCTGCCTAAAAAACACCTGTTCTAAAACCAGATAAAATGATACTTTAGTGTAAACATTTTGAAACTGGTGACAGCTCTGACACTTTCTATTGCAACCATCACGGAATATTTTGAAATGGGGTCATTCAACACTGTGCACAAGGCCAAGAACAAAATCAATAAACTACTGAGTCTCATGCTGTACCTCCTGTATTTGCATTTTGCAAGTGTGGCTGATAAGCACACTCTTCCTCTCCACAAAAAAAAAAAAAAAAAAAAAAATCCCTGTTTCCTCATAGAGCTCTTGGAAACTTACGACTCTGTGTTTTAGAAGGTAAAATATTTTCAATTGGGAAGGCTGTGATAGTCACTTACTGTAGGTACAGGTACCTAACTTAGACCTGCATCACAGTCCATAGGTCAGAGGCTTTAAAGAGAACAATCTTTTGTCATATACTGCTTTTCCTCTCCATCAAAATTCCTGATGGGAAAATAATCCAGGCTGTACAGAACACAGAAGCATGGAGCAACCAAAATACAGTTACTGTGATGTATTAGAAAAGTTTTTTCCCATTGAAATATTTCAACTTCCAATAAAAATATTTTACCTTTGAAATTTCTACACTTTACCTTCCTTATGAAAAATTACCAAGAAAAGAAAAATGAAAAAATATTAATGTTTGGACTTGTGCTTGCCAATGGCTGGTAATATTTCCACTGTACTATCAATATACCAGGAGCTCACATTCTTAACTTCAGGTGCTTAATTTTAAGTGGCTAAATTGTCCTATTTTACTCAGTGGGACTGTTCAAGTTCTTAGAGCTAAACATCCATTTACTGAGAACAGAGTGCACAGTACCTTGTGTCCATGTGAGAGAATGAACAGGCACCGTATTTGTAGATTCTTTTCAAGATGTGCTTTTCTGTTCATTACGATTTCTGATCTTTAAGGTTAAAAAATATGGTAAGGTTTGAGTTGATCCTATTGATTTACTTTTTTGGGTGAGAAAAGGCATTTTCAGGTTGTGGGGCAATAAATCATTTCACAGACTTGAGAGGCAGGAATTCAGGAGAACAGATCTATGAGAAAATAGGATCGAAGAAAAAGGACAAGTAAACTCCTTGGAAAAACGAGACCCACACATGATGCCTGCATGCTCCAAATATGAGTGCAAGGTGCTTGTTTTAGTAGTTTCTCATAAAAGCTGCTCCTAGTCTTTGGCAGATTGAGGATGCTGTGAAAAATTTGAGTCCTTATGCTGCTTTGAGGAAAGTCTGTAGACTTAGAACTCAAGCTATGATTCTCTGATGATAAGGAAGAGCTTGTTAAATATTAACAACAATTCTTGTTCTCCTCACCTTTCCTCCCCATGAAAAAACCCACCAAAACAAGACCTTGACCTACTAGCTCAGATTTTCTCACTAAAATTTTTCAACAGCTTTCTCTTTAGAAACCCTACTGCCTTCATTAACTTGGTGCCACAAAGACAGTTCAACTATGGATTTATTTTTTTTTGGTTGGTTGGTGGTTTTTTTGTTTCTTTGTTTGTTTTTTAACAGATAAATGGGTCCAACTCACAGGCAGACATAGCAGTAGCTAGTTACCCCCAAGATTAACACAGGATTTTGGTGACTGAGTGTAGCATGTGCCAATAGGACAAGCCTCCATTTTAGGAAGAGAGGAATGGTGCGCATCCCATGTTACAGGCACTGTTAAGACTAGCACACATGGCCTCACCTGCAGGGAAGAAAGCTGACCTTGAGTCTTCCCAGTCCATCTACATCATCCCTCAACCAAAGGCTCAGAGAAAAATGTCTTCATCCATATGAGCATTTAAACATATGTTCAACTAGAGGGTTAAAGTCTGCTCAGAGTCTCTGTAGGAGTGGTGAAATGAGTACTTGTTTCATGAAACACTTTTTATAGCCCTCATATGAAGTAGGTAGTCTTTGTTATTGAAACAGGTTCCTCCCACCTCGTTTTTATTGTGGTAAATTCTAACAATTTTTGAGACAGCAAGATCAGGTCTTCCTCAACCTCTCAAGCGATCTCCAAATTTCTAGTGTTTTAGGACTTTAGCATTATGAAGATAAACTGACTTATTTTCAACAAAGACATCTTGGTTCAAATTTTAACAAGACATTTTGAGCAGTAAAATAGCTTGGTGAACTTTAAAACAACACGACCACAGGCAGATCATATGTTAGCTGCATTTGATATCCTCACACCTCACCTGAATTTATCTAGAAGAGGCTTGCAGAAAACTGAGTCTGAATGCACCTGGCACACATCATCACTCACGACAGTACAGTCAAAGGTACAGCATAGGACAATTTAAGGCAATTTAAACCAGTGATGCTTGAGATTATCTGAGGATCTTAACCTGCCCAGCTCTATGGATGATATAAAGCAAGTGGGATATAAAATTTGCAGTGTAATTGGAAGGGTCTTATTTTTTCTGGTGTCTTCAAGTACTGAGAGAATGGAGGACGCACCTTCTGATAGCAATAGGTATAAAGCCAGTATAGGATGGTTGCTGTAATCGTCACTGTTGAGCAGACACTGCTGAACTTGCATTAAAACTACATTCCAGAATTCAACATTTTAGTGTTCTTCCAGTCATTAACACCACTAGTAGTGTAAAAGGCAAGAACAGAAATAAGGCTTGGCCTTTGGCTTCTGCATTTTGGTTCAGAACAGCAGTGTGTTAGCACCATGAGAAAAGTATTGTCGAAATGACACTGATTAAAAATTCAGAAAAAGGCATTTTAGGGAAAACCATTATTTGTGACTTTGTTTTAAGCATGTTCTCCCCCTTCAGCTGACATTAGAATGTGAATTCACACTGGGGTAGTTTGAATACATATCATTACCCCTAAATATATAGAGAACTAAAATCACATAGGGACCACTGAGGTCTCACTAATGGACTTTTTTCTTCATTGGTCTTTGTAACAGCTTGAGAAAAAAACATGAGATAATTGAATGGTTCATGTTACAGTTATTTCATGGAAGTACATTTCTATTTTTGCAGACAGGCAGCTTGAGTTTATGTTTCATGTAGGTGCCTCTCATTGGATTATTTAGCAATATGTAGGTGCTAAAACTGCCTTGCAAATTTCACTCAGAGTGGTTCAGGTCCAGACACTCAAAGGTCTGAGAAGCCTCTGCAGGCATGAAATAAAGCTTGTGCCAAGCTCAAATCCATGGATCTGACTGCAGTGTCAGTTAGAGCTGCATTACCTTGGATCCAGCATGATTTGATATATACCTTTTAAGAACTTAAGAACTAAGTTCTTGGTACATACCTTTTAAGAACTAATAACCTTCTTTAAAAAGAAAGAAATTGAGCTTTTTTCTTTCTGAGCATTAGGGAACCCTCTAGAGGTCTACCTTCCTCTAATACAGGTTCTTTCCTGCAGTTGCCATCATTGGAAACAAAGATAATAGAAAAAGAGAAAGAATGAGATTAGCCCTCCATAGCTTTATTATTTCCTCATGATTATTTTTTTTATAGAGTACAATTTTGAGCAAAATTTTTGTCGTTTCCAGTGAAAAATAGTCAGCCTACAAGTTAGGTTTAGCTGCAATGCCTCTAGTTTCCTTGAAGTATCATGATTCTTGTTATAAATATTTTTCTTTGTGAAAGGAAAGTATAATTATTTTGCTAATATGCATGAAAATAGCATTTGAGGAACAGAAACAATATGGTACTCTTTGACTTGGAATTTACTCCCCAGCTGTTAATAACCTGCCTGTGTCTCTGGTGGAATTGTGAGTGTGTTATTCCTGTGCTTACAGCAAATAGCAACTGTTTCTGAAACTAGGAGCTGGGCCAAAGGGAAAAAAGGAAGCCCAAAACACATAAACAAACCCCTTAAAGTCCATATTGTATATTTAAATTAGTTCTCTAGAGCAGAAAGTAATAAAAAATCTCATGTGCATCTCATTGTATTGTTCTATTTAATTTTTGGAAAAAACAGAAGTTTATGGCAGTCTTTTTGAAATTACATTTGGAATTACACATACACTCTATTGTCAAATAAATATTACCAATGATTAATAAAATTATATTTCCACCAACTTTTCCCCAGACCACATGATGGACCAAAAGCATTTTACTTTGAAAGACAGTTACAAAGTGACATTGTCCCAAATTTTCAGATTATCTTAGTTTGTGAAAAACAGAGCAACTGAATACTACATGAATAATATCTAATGCTGCCGCAGTTTTGACAGACAGCTTGATATATTTATGTTTTGGGTATGATTTTATAATGTCAGTGACTGAAGAGCGAAGGTTTGATTTTCAAGAAAGGTATATACCAGTCAAAATCTGATTTAAACCTACTAATGCCTACTTTTCTGAACTTCCAAGCAAAATAGAAATTAAGGTTCTTGAAATATTTTTTCATTATTAGATTTTACTTTAGGCAAGCAAAAAAAATTGCTTACTGACAAGGTTATGTAATTGAATCCGTCACGCAGTCTCTCTCCAAGCACTGCTATTGGTCAATTTGTCACAGGAAAATTGACTTTGCTGAACATGCTGAACATTAGCAAACTTAAATGTCTCAAAGAAAAGTGTAAGAAGAAGAATCAGGACATCATCAGTACTTGCTGGCCTCATATTCTTTTCTTTAATATCTATGAACATAGGCATTTCATTGGTGTGATCAGTAGCAGCTGCACTTATAAAGAAAGGTAGGTATAGGAACGTCCTTAGTAGAACTTGAACTTTTGCTCCAAACTTACATCAAACTCCTGTGTATTGATCTGATGGTATGAGCTGTCTCCCTGGTACAGGAAAGTCCCATAACCTGTCTGAAAAAACATAGATTTATCTCTTAAATGATTAGTTTTGCTTTCCCTTGACTGACTTGATTTTTTTCCTATACTTTGCTAAAATGACATGTTCTCAGCACTAATGAAGAACACACACATATTGTGCTAGACAATTCTTCTGTTTCTGAAAACACGTGACAGTGCTTCAAGTTCCCTGATGGTTGATATATTGGTCAAATAAATCTTCCAGATGGGTAATAATACAGTGCACTCCATAATGTTCTTTTGCATGTCATATTATTTATCCACAGTTATCAGCAATTGCAATGATTTCTGGAAAAAAAAAAGCTGTTGTGTGGGTGGCTCTTGAATCATCAGTGTGATTCCTAACTGGGAGACAGCAGAACTCCTGTTTGGAGGTGCTAAGAGAAGTTAAGGAGGAAACCCTATCTCTGGAGATAATCCAGACCTCTGGATTAATTAAATCCCATGCACAGATCCAGGACATAGATTATGCATGAACCATGTCCTGATAAAACATGTAATAAAAACATAAATAAATGTTATAAATATGTTATATGTTACAAATAAATAAATAAATAAATAAATAAAACATATTTTGATTGAAGTAGATCTCATGTGATGTATAGTTTGCATTGACTGTTTGTAGAGCAGTGGAGAAAATCAGATGTGCTGTTTACCCCTGAGCCAGCCCAAGGAAAGAGCTGTGCACCCACAGAAGCTGTGTAAAGGAGCTCTGATCCTATTGTAACTCCTGCACTTTAAATTTGGAGACAGAGAGGAAGTAAAGAAGACTTGGTTTCATGCCACAGGGAATAAAACCCCTGTACCTCACCATTGCTTTGGCAAATTATTGTCTGCATGCTCCTCTGTTTCTGAGTGTGAATTGGAAGATATATGTGTACTACTCTTGAGGTTAGCCCTCCCCAAAAAGGGACAGGGCATGAATTTATTCCTCCCTTACTAGGATGGGCGTAAGAAATGTACGACAGCAATTGAAATGCACTGCATCTTTTCAGAGCATTTACTTTTTGTGGTGCATTGGTTCAAGAGAATTTAAAAAGCTGAGGAAAATTATTAGAATTGTAAGACTCAACTGAAAATATGTCAAGGAACAGGAATAAAATTTATTCTTAATAGGAGTAGGAGATATCAGTAGAGTCAAAATTTAAGGTTTATAAGAATAATGTGTTTAACTTTCCAAGTATACATTTTCTAAATTGTGCAATATTTTTGTAATTAATATTTAAATATTTTCAAGGAGTCACAAAATAGTTGAAGTTGGAAGTGATCTCTGGAGGATATCTAATCCAATTCTCCTCCTTCAAAGCTCAGGACTTTGTCTAGTTGGGTTTTGAATATCCCCAAACATAAAGATGTTACCACAAACTCTCTGACATGCCTGTGCCAGCTTGTGAATCTGAAAATTAACAGGAATAGGAACAGAAAATGAAAATAACCCTTCCATTTCTAATACCTCATCTGAGCAAAATGAGATAAAAATAATTAGTGGCTGTATTTTAACAGCTCTTCTGTTTTAAAATAATTTCAGATGATGTTAGTAGCAAGAGACAAACAATCCATTTTGTTGGCTTCCTTTAGTGTACGCAATGAAAGTCTGCTCTTACACTGCAAATTTGGTGCCAGCCCTTGCTTGAAGATTCTGACCTCACTGGCAGAACCCCCAGAATCTTTGCAGTGATTTCAGTGGGCTTTATGCTAAAACAGATCTCAGATCTTTAAGCAGGCATGAATTTGTCTTGCTTATATTTAACTCATATTATGCAATTATGAGAAAACAGTTTTAATATTTAAATTAGTCAAATGCTTAATTATGAAAGTGCTGAAAGAAGAATGTTCAGCTTCATTGCACTTCAATGGCTTGCAAATTGGCAAGTAGTTGTAAATTAACTCCTGGATTTCCTTAGGTTAATCAAATGAGATTTAATGATGTCTTTGAAATCCGCAGATTAAAGGTATAAAAGTGTGCATCATAGCATGAGGTAGAATCATAGTACTAGTTGTTAATTTCTATTTTTTTCTCTTGTGTTCTCAATTCTTTTTCCATAGACCTTCAAAAAGAACAGAAGTGCAGTAATTATGGGAAGCATATCTTCAAGTGATGCTGAAGCCCTGATCTCCAAAAAGAAGTCCCTGATAAGGTCTTGTTTTCTTTGACCTTTTATTACAAAAGACTGTCACATTCTTCTAAGTCCCATTTTGCAGCCTTCCCATCACCAATCCTATTGTGTTGCCTCACATACAAGACATGGGAACTGACATATCTCTTCATTAACTTACAAAATTTTCCATGCAGGAGATCACGTAATGAATCAATAAACACTTTTTTTAATAATCAGTATTTCATCTTGCAAAAAACCAAGGAATTTTAAAGAATTAAGTTTTCTAGAGATCTCTTTGAAAGGTATCAATAGGTAGACAGATGATGTGATTCAAGTAAAGGGATTGGTAAATATCTTGTCTGCAGTTTGAAGACAACAATGTTTTAAGGAACAGCCCCTGAAAGAGTGAAGTCATATGTCTAATGAGTGTGTATTTTTTATTTTTTATCAAAGTGAATATGAAAGAGTGTGAGGAAAGAGGAAAACCCAGTGCAGATCTAAGGCATAAATTCAAACCTTTCTCTGAATGACAATATGCAGCTGACTCAGCCTCAAATATCTTGTAAGAAAGGCTTGGGAGACAATGACAATTGGACAGAATGCCTGCCACTTCCTCCCCCTCCATGCTCCCTGCTACATAAATCACTTTCTTATTCATCTGTTAACCAAGAGAGCAAACCACCCCAAGAAAAGGCAATTTTCCTTTTTTTTATTTGTGGACAGAATTCTTTCCAGTTATCAACTGGCAATTTCTTATGTTGTGATACTTCCTAATAATACTTACAATTCAGGAAAATATTTCTATGAAAATTTAGTTCCACTTAACCACTATTATTATCCACCAAAAATAAAATAAAATAAAATAAAATAAAATAAAATAAAATAAAATAAAATAAAATAAAATAAAATAAAATAAAATAAAATAAAATAAAATAAAATAAAATAAAAATATTTTATTTTTTTTAAAAAAATTAGAAAATCATTGTCTCAAGTCCAGAACTTCATGGCAACATACAAATGTCAATAAAATCTTGTTTTCTTTCTACCTTCAAACATCATAGAGCATGTTTGCTCTAATTTTCTGAAAAGACATTTCCTAATCTTCTCTCTACACTTCTCCAGTACTTCATTCATGTATATAACCTAATTTTGTTACGAACAGGAAACAATAATTTTTCTGAGGGAGGAAAGAAAGGCCTTTGTGGCAAAAGAAAATAAATAGGTCTAACTCTTTGCAGATAGTAGTGGCTTTTCACTTGGAAAGAAAGAAAAAGGCAAAAACTATGTGTTAGAATGATGTGTGACTGCTTCCCTCTCAAAAATCTGAGCTAATGTCTGCCAGTTTTCCATGGTGCATTAAAAGGCTCTGTAAAGCCAGCTGAAGCTGTGGAGAGTCCAGGCAGGCAGAATACTTCCAGCACTCCAGTTACAGTCTAAATTTAGTGTTCCAGGGGTCCAGATTCCATTTCTATGTGTCTGGATACAATACTCCTTCCAGCATATGCTCTCTGGCCTAAATATTCCACAGAGAAATAGGAAGAGTACAGACATCTCTGAAGAGTAAAACCTGAAATTTAGCCCACCCCTTTTATAAACTGTGAATAGGTTGTGTGTTCCACTCTCATTCATACAGTGTAGGCAAATTTTGGACCTTAACATGCTCTGGAGAAAACCCATGAAAGTTATTATTAAATAATGAGTTGATCTTCTGTGTAAAAATATTACAAGATAATATATAGGCTGGAGGGTGAACAGATGGAGAGCAGCCCTGGGGAGATGGACCTGGGGGTGCTGGTGTTTGGGAGGCTGGACATGACCCAGCCATGGGCACTCCCAGCCCAGAGAGACAAACGTGTCCTGGGCTGCATCCAGAGCAGCAGGGCCAGGGAGTGGATTCTGCTCTGCTCTGCTCTGCTCTGCTCTGCTGAGACCCCACCTGCAGGGCTGCATCAGCTCTGGGGTCCCAGCATAGGAAGGACATGGAACTGCTGGAACAAGTCCAGAGGAGACCACCAAGATGGACAGAGGGATGGAGAACATCTCTAAGGAAAGGCTGAGAGAATTGGGACGATGCAGCCTGGGAAAGAGATGATTTAGGCATGACCTAATTTCTGCCTTCCATTACCTGTAGGGAACCTAGAAAGAAAACAGAGAGAGACATTTTAGAGGGACATGTAGTAACAGAATAAGGATCAATAGATCAAAACTAAAAGAGAATAAGTTAAAATTAGATATTGGGAAAAATCCTTTACTGTGGGAGTGGTGACACTCTGAAACAGGTTGCCCACAGAAGTTGTGGGTGCATCACCCCATGAGATATTTAAGACAAGGCTGGATGGAAGTCTAAGAAGCCTAATTTAATGAAAGGCAGCTGTGGCCATGGGAAGGAGCTTGGAAACAGATGATTTTTAAGGTTTCTTCCAACCCAAACTATTCTCTGATTCTCTGATTTGATCCCAGCCTTGGATAGACCAGCTAAGCAGTAACACTCAGGGTCTCAATATTAAATACTTTGCATTATGTGATAATATACATTATATTAATTATATTATATTATATTATATTACATTACATTACATTACATTACATTACATTACACTACATTACATTATATATTATTATATTATATGTGATAATATATAATAATATATATGTGATATGTGTGCATAAATTATGTGATTGCCTGTACCTGGAAGTTACCAGGACCTTAAGGCCTTATTTCACACCCTCTTTGCACCAGTGGCAAAGCAATAGATATCCAGTCTCACTACTCCAGCAGTCCTGAGTATTTTTAGAAAAACAAGCTGGGGGCATAAAGCTTACAGTGATTACCCTCTGCTGGGATTTAACCATATGTACAAAATAAGTAAATAAAATGCTCCAGTTTAGATGTAGACATTCACAAAAGGAAAAAAAAAAAAAACCCTCACAATACCCTTCAACGCTCTTCTCATTGTTATTCATAGCCATGAGCAAGAGTTTGTTAAGCTCTCCCTAGGTAGTCTTTTATGTGCTTTGTAACTGCATGTCCTAGCTCAGAAGCACGATCACTCTACTGCTCAGTGGCCCTTCATGTATTGCAGTCCTGTGACTGCTCAGACAAGACACGCCTCTGATCAAAATTTGGCTGCACAGGTGCTTTCTCTGTAGCAGCATGAGATAAATTTAACAGTGACTAAAAGGGTACTTTCAGTAAGCTTCAAACACAATGAAGAAATCATCTCCTGATGGACGTTTGGCCACCAGACTTTGGCAGTGGGTTGTTCTGGTGTTCAGGGAAAGACATCCCAAGTTGACACATATTTCCTTCTCTCTCTCCCTCTCCTTTGCTTTATTGTGTTTAAATAGAGATGAATTGGGAAAACATTTGTCTTGTGTAGACTGAAGGAATATTAAGAAGCCTGTGCCTGTTGCTACCCTACCACACAGCTGGACCTGCCAAACACCCTTTCCATGACCTCTGTGCTCCCTGGATTAAGCAAGGTTAGTGTGTCACTGAATGCACTGCTGACACCAACAACTGTTGTTTCTCCTAAATAGCCCAAACCAGATGTGAACTAATAGACAGCATTTGGGATTCAGATTCAAAAAGCTTTTGAGCTTCTTTTCATGCTGAAGGCAGAAATTGAAGATATTAATTGCACTGCTTATAGCTTCAGCCTCTTCATCTGAATGAGATGTTTTGTGATTTCCATAAACCCCAGGAGTATGATGCTTGAAGCTGAAATATATTTCCTGACAGATTGACAAATAGGGCAGATTTTTTTTCTTATTATAGCTATTGGAATTGAAAACACTACCACATAGAGATGCCAAAAAAAGACTCCTTTTATACATAAGGGTATTGTTTCCAGAAATGCTTTGATAGATTTTTTTCCATTAAAATTCCTCCTTTTTGTCCTACACAGGGAAGTTGTTTTTTTAACTGGTTATATATTGCATAAAACCCAGTGTAAGTCTTGAAACCACTGAGGATAGTTTGCATAATGAAAAAGGCTTCATTCTATCATTGTTCAATTCTGAGATAAATCAGAAGTAATTTTACTACAGTCATGGTGTCTGATGGGTGCAAGAGAAATCAGAATTGCAGACAGGTATTTTATTTGAAGAAGCATTCTGGGAGATACTGACATTACTGTATTTTGGTTGTACACAAATGATTAATGGTAGAATCATGTGCCATCTGTTCATGCTAATTATATGAAATGTTTGTAATAAAAACTAAAACTCAGCGTGTTTGTTAAACTCCTACAATTCAGACCATTACTGTGGAAGATTTATTAAGGCCCATGAATTTTATGCCAGAAATTAGAATCCTGCCATGAAAGAATCTGGAACAAGAAGGTACGCTGTTTGTTGGATCAAAGGAGTTTTAATGTGAGCAATATTCTTGGTTTTGTGGACTACTCTTAGTTTCAAGCTCTGAGTATGAGTGAAACTCAATCCAAAATTCAGATAAAAGAAAGCAGGGTTGAACTTTTCCAGAACAGAAGCAAAAAAAAAATAAATAAATAAAAAAGCAAAAAGAGAATCCTGGTAAAATCTCTTGATGACTTCCTGCTCATTATCCGTGTCTTTACTCCAAAAAGTGTATGCATGGGTATGTCAGTGCATAGGTGTGTGACAGACTGAATCAGAACAGAAGATGAAAACTGTCAGCTGTCCCTTACCCTTTTCCTGAAATGACACCTGACAATGAATCTTTCTTCCCAGAGGTGCCGCCCTTTTCTCCTATTATTGCAACACAGAAAGACAGTCAGTCCCTGCTGTCCAGAAGGAGAGGAGGTTCCCAACACAGGCTACCAGGCAACAAAAGCCTCTCCTAAATATAAGTGCTAATTTAGCAGGAAGAGGAGGACTGGGTTCAGGCAACATAATACCTGAATTTTGAAAAGCACCCCATCATATTTAAATTAGATTGATGTCCCTTTCAGAGTAATTTCAAGGATACATAGGTGCTTAAGGACAGCCTTGATGTTGTTAGCCTCTTCCTGAGGGGATAGGTAGAGGACTCTCCTCACAGTGAAACCTCATCTCAGAGTCTTGCTACTGTTTCTTTTATTGCAGCAATGGGCTGCATTAAATCCCAGCAACAAAAAAAAGGGAATGGTTGGAAACTGAAAATGCAGGGCTGGTATTCTGCTCAGCTGCATGTAGGTGTAAGAGAACGCAAGTGTTAGCGCCATGTATGAGATATAATAAATGTATTCAAGTGTTTTACATTTGCACATTTCATTCCTTTACTGGAAAGAGGATAAAAGTCCTATAACTTTTGTCAGCTAATGAAGAAAAGTACTTGGGAGCTGCACTAATTGAATGAACAGGAAGAGCTGTACACCAAAGATCAGAAGCTGGGGTTTTATTCACATATCTGTTATTGCCTTTTAGTCTTTTCTATCTTCACAGTGGAGATGATAATGCTTAGCTGCCAGCAGAAAATATTTTGTTATCTACAGCTGAAAAGCACTACATAAGTCTAAATATTATTTCAGTATCTTCTTCCTACCCACTCAGTAAGTAAAATATGTGAGAGTTATGGAAAGTGTTGTGATAATTATCACATAGAGGCTGAGCTTTGAAGCTGAAAACATGTTATAGCTCATTATATATAATACCTCTCAGACACTATGCCAATGGGCTTGGTGTAAAAACTCAATAGAACAGATATTTAGCAGGCTAAAATGGCCACAGATAGAGCAACACAGTTGCGGTTTCCTTGAATGAACAACATGTGTTAATGTCGCAAGCTACTCGGGGTGAAAAGCTTCCCATCATACTTCAAGCTCTGATTACAACCCAATAAAGGATGCTCCACTCTCCAGAGCTCTGGAAAATGGAATGCATTTCACATATGTGGGACTTACAGACAAAATGAGGTGTATATGAATGCTGGGTCCTCTCACTGCTGAGTTACCAGGAGTTAAACATCAGCTCCTTTTTTTTTTTTTTCAGGCTTTAAAACCAATTTCTAATTTTCTATTTTTTTTTTTAGATGCTTTATAATGCAATTAGAGAGCTCCTGGAGGCACTAATTGGATCATAAAGTGCCTTCTTCATGTTCCAGCTGAGGAGAGAGGAAAAAAGGATCACTTCACGTCCTCTTTGCACCTGCTAAGATGTTTGTGAAACACCTTACAATTAAATTATAAGCACCTAGAGGAGACGTTAAATTGCATACTAGAGAGCTAGAACCTTGAGTCAGACAGCAGAATTCACAAACCCAAAGCTTACAAAAGCCTCATATCCACCTTCTGGTACTTTTCTACCTTCTGGGGTGGAAAAAGACCTTTGTTTTTCCATTGCCCTGAGTTCTTAATAATCCCTCTCAAAACAATGGCCTAAGTATATCCTAAGCTAACTGCAATTTCTTGCTGAGAGTACAATATGTCTTTTCAATACTGTGGCCCAGGAGGGAACCTGACAGCAGGCATAACATGGATGGTTCTTATAATCACTAACAGCTCCTGGGTGGTCATCTCTGAAATGAAACTGCCCAGCGGATGTGAGGAGGTGGAGACTGTGGAGCTTTTATCCTCTGTGGAGGCTGGTATGGGGAAATGAGACAATTATGGTGTTAAATCTGGAAATTGTATGAGAACAGTGCAGGTTGCAGTAACCCTGGAGCAGTGTGAGGGAGGGGACAACCAGGGACAGAAGCAATCAGAGTCTCATGAGGCTGCTGTGCCACTGATGTATTCAGCCTACCTTAGTGCAGGTACCAGCTCCTTTCTCACACTTCACAGTGTGCAGAGGTTTCATACCAGCAGCAGTAAGAGAATGGGACTTTGCCTCTGGCAAAGAGGTTCTTGACTCTCCCTGTTTCTCACTGATGTATTAACCAGTATCAAATCTGGATTTGTATTTTATAGTCCTCTTTGGAAAAGAGTATACAGAGACATCTGAAATCAGTGTACTGCTTTAGGGTTTTGGTAGCAGGACTGTAATTCAGAATGTTGGGGGAAAAAATGTCTTTTTGGGCTCTAATTCAGTATACAAATATACAAAACTCTGGCCAATCAAGTAAGATAGTATAACCAACATCCCAAAGACCTGAAGAGAGATGTCTCACCTACCATTGGGTCAATCTGATAGAGATACAGTAACTGCACCTGTTCCTGTATATAGAATTGAACTGGAACTCTTTGATGCCTCGGACTATTCAGATATTTCCCCAAACATAGGGTTCCTAACTAGCTTTAGTTCATAGAAATAATTAAGATACACATACATAAATACATTTATGAATAGAAATAATTAAGACACATGTGTATAGATACATTTATGAATTAGAGCCCTATTGAAATCAATGTCCTTTAGGCTCCTACATGTATGTGTGAACCCAGATCTAAGCGCCTCTCTTTCTGTTCAGACACCTTCTCAACTTCTCCTTGAAGACTGTGAACAAATTGTTGCTTCTCATGAGATTTTTGTTCCATGAAATTCTCTATGGAATGACATTGCAGAGGCCTCAATATTAAGAGGTAAGAGTGAGGATTTGGTGGGCAGCCTATCTGGACCAGATTTTGAATGTGTGTAAAGTGGGTGAAAATCTCTAGCTGAGTGCTAGAACTCTGTTTGTTTCATTCCTGCTCAATAACATATTTTTATATTTTGTTGGTTTGGTGGCTTTTTGTAACTTTTCTTGGAACTCATGACATTTTGTGGTTGGTTATACTCTGTCAGTTTTCAATACACATTTTCCTCTCTTCTTATTAAGTAATATAAATATACTTTGCAGAGTTTGATTTTGCATATATAACTTTCTGTGAAATTATATTCACACATTGTTTAACCTGGATCATCCTATTTTCCACATCCTGTGTATTTTTTAAAGGTGGTTATTTAATTATGGTTTGTTCATGTTGATTGTTCTTCTAGTTATATCAATTTACAATATATCATTTATTCTCTTTCTCTACAGAATGTTTTAATAAGAAACTGTATGCCTTAATGACAACATATAGTATCACTTGTTCTGCTAAAAGTGATGCTCTGCCCATTCTGATATGAGAGTGAGTTGCTGCCTATTAATTCATTTTGGAACATCCAGGAATCCACTTAAATCACGGAGTAACGGTGGTGTAAACCTTGTATCATTGTTACATTTCTATTGGGCAAAAACCACACCACAAATCCTGATAAAATCAGCTACTGTTTGCAGGCTGGCTGCACAAACACAAAAATACAAGGATGGTAGGCCCTCCAAGATAGAACTAGCTCAGAAAAGCAGCTAGAAAATTGCTCCTTTCCTGAATCAATAGCCAAAGGAAAAGCTGAAGACCACAAGCTGGTCTATTTCAGTCTCCATTATATGAAAACTTTTGGCTGCATCTAAAAATTTCAAAATAAAATATTGCTTCTTTCTTATTCTTTCTTATCTGGGGTTCTTACTAAAAGACCCAAAATTGTTGAAAACACTTGGGTTGATAGTATTCTATCAATCACAATTTAAATCAGTGTAAGCTCTCTGGGGCAGAAACCATTTTATAGTTCTCTGCGGGCAGTACACTATGCAGTGGGAATTGAATAATGAGGATCCTAAGAGCTACTACCAAAAACCATCATAAGCAAGCCAGCATTACTTAGAAAGAGCCCTAAGTAGAAATTACCAAAGCAATCAGAAGGAAAAAGTGTTGTCGTTCAAGATTCTGATCCACTTTCATACCTTATTTCCATGCTACTGCTTACACAATAAAGGTTTTTACCTTTCACATTCAAGACATTGCAAATGACCTGTGAAATAAAATAAAGGAAATTATAGAATGAGATACATGGCAAGAGCTGTTTAATTTCTCCCTGATGCCGTAATGATGAAACAATAGATACTGGGGAATTATAACCAGTGAGGTTTCAAACAACCTTGGAGCACTCCTGGGAGTAGTTTTTGTTTAAGGCTGTTTTAAAAATTTTGGAAAAGCATTTATGGGAGGAACATTTTAGTGAAAATTTCTTTTGCCCACCTACACTCCGCTTGTCAGTCAACACATGTGAGGGTGTTAAGGAAAGAAACACGGAGTACATTTTCACTTTGTTTTTGCACCAGCTTTACTAAAAAAACAAACAAACAAACAAAAAACAACTAACCCAAGAGACCAAGAAATGTATATTAAAAGTCAGACATGAAACCTTTGACATTGTATACAACTAACATTTGCTTGTAAGAAGAGAAAAGGAATAAGGGGAAATCTGAGCATGTTAGTGTCTCTAATTCTGTAAAATATCATGCCATGTGTCTGGGTACATGGGAAAAATGCATGAGCAAAAGTACTCAAGTCTACACTAGCCTTTGATGCTGAGTCAGACATGAAGATGTATTTCAGCCCTAACATTCAGTGCTAATGACCATACTTACCCACTCATCAACACTTTTTACTGGAAATCATCAGCTATCTCACCTGTCATCAACCAGGTCTGTATAGAACAGGAAAAAAAAAAATGCATAGGCTGCTTTTCCCTGTTATAAAAGAGAGAAGGCTGAAAGATGAGTGGGGGAGTTCAGGAGAATGCATTTAATATGGGCCATGACAGTATCACAGCCTTTTGCCTTACATCCTGCCCACCCTGTCCTTCATGTAATTCCTTTAACAAAACCAACAAAAATCAGCACAAAACAATCACTGCCTTCCCCTCTGGCTGTTTCATCGATGGTTTATAGGGAAATGTTTTCTTTTTGCTTGGCAGTTTTTTTCATGAAGACTGAGAAACATCTGAAGTTTGTCCTTTCCTGAAGTTGGAAGGAGTCTCTCTGGTGGATAAAAGGCATTCCTTGTCACTCTATAAATTGCAACTATTGTTTAGCTGAAGTCTATTACTTTGATTTTGGATAATAGAGGGCAGGCAAGCAACTGATGATTAAAGGAGCTAGACATGATTAGAGAAAAAAAAAAAATCAATAAATGTATAAACAAAAAGTGGTTTTCAGGCTTTAACCAGGTGATTTATTACACGTTTTGTGCCTCCTTTTATATTAAAGTTGTTAATGTAATCCCACACAACTTGATTACACTTTGCATTTTCTTCTGGAGTGCTTTGTACAAGAGTAGAAGAAAAAAATACCTTGTATATCATATGAATTGAAACAATTTTGTTTAAGAAGAATAGAACTTGATCATAGAAGATGAACACAACATCACAAAACTGAATATCCACCAAATTATTTCTTGCCTGTTTAGTGGGGAGAGGTTTGAAAGCAAAATATTATACTCCCTTGCAAAAATTGCAGAGAATGATATTGAGTTAAAAAGGACCTGTGGGCTATAACCAGCTTTGACTGTATAAGGCTGAAGGGAAAGTATAATTTGCATTTCAGTAGCAGGAAAGCAAAGAACTAACATCTGTTGTCATTAGACACTAGTGACCCATCTACCATGTGTGCACATATCTGTTAAGAGTCCTTCCATAGTATAGTCATAGAAGTTAGCTTTGGGTACCTTCATAGCTTTGTGTAGCATAGAAATATAGACCACAGCAGCTTGTTAGATTTACACATATTGTCCCACCTGCTGAAAGAACAGCAACAACGGGTATTTAACTGGATCACTTAACTCTTTCATATATGTATCTACCTTCAGTCAAAAAATCACTGCTGACATAAACACCCTGGCTTGTTCCAGGATCTTACTTTGTACCATTCCTTTTGAAGCTCTGTTAAAGACTGAAAGCAGCCAGTGTTATTTCACTAATGTGTAGACTTGTATCAACGTATTAATGAAAACAGTCTTTTCATCATTTTTTGTTGCACACTGTGGAGTAAAGCCCATTCCTAGAGGACAAGGAAATCCTCAGCTGAGTTCACAGCAGATTTGGCTTCTTCCTATATTTGTTATGCAACATTCAAAAGTGATGGTGGCTGTGAAAGTGCTCAGTGCTTTCCATTTTCAGTGTAAAGTCCTGTCTGCCTCAGGTTTGATGTGAAGGTCACAGCTCAGGCTTTATCCCTGTGCTGTGACTACATTCTCTTTCTCATGGAGCTTTCCGCTCATGATATTGTGGAACAGGAATGGTTTGTTATGCTGCCTGAAAAATTTATAATTAGGCACAAAGCTGTTTGTAGCTAAGATATGCCATGTAACTTATCTTCCGTGTATTACTTGACAGAATTTCTCCTACAGGTAGCTGATTCCAAAAAGTTTTGAATAATGTGAGAAATCTTCCTCACACATATAACCCATATTCCTCTTGGTATTTTGTCTCTTTGCCAGGCCTAATTGGGTTATTTCTTCATCCTTCATACAATACACCTACTGATTCACCCTGCCTTCTTTCTCTATGTTTGGGGCCCAGAGCAGGAATTGCTTTACCATTTAGCAGTAATACAACAGTGTTATAGTTAGATATGACTGATAATAGTTGCCTTTTGAATATCTCTGAGGCTGGACATAGAGCTGGAAGAAGAAAATGTTAGCAGTCCAGTTCTCTGGGATCTTCACATGCCCTGCATTATCCACCATCTTCTGTGAAATTTTTCAGAGTTCCAAAAAACTGGGCATTAACCATCCCTTCTACAAGTTCAATCAAAACCTTAAGCCTTTTACTCAAAAAGGTAGAATACAATCCTTCAATTACAGATGGTGATTTTGCAGTTCAGTGAAATATAAGAAAATTTTATATAAATTTTACAAAAAAAAAAGATTCTCTGGAGCTGGAACAGAGAATGGATCAGTACAAACATTCAAGCATTAGGCATGTAGGATGGATTCCCGAACACACCACACTTGCCTGAACCCCAAAATTGCTGACATTTTAGACTGCTAATTGGGTCACCAAAAAAGAGCGAAAAACAAAAGGTTGATTCCCTACAGATTGCAGATCACAGCTTGCCTTTCACTCAAGTATGAATAAGGATGATGCTTTGAGAAAAAATTGATAGTCACATAAAAGCAGAGACACTGACTTCCACTTGAAAGAAAAGTTGCATGCTAGAGGAAACTTTGCCAATTAAAAATTAATTAATGAATTACTAGGTCACATGAAACTTCTAGAAAACCAAATATAATAATGGGCTTTAAGTTCAGTTTAATTCATTCCATTTTCTGTTTCAATTAGAAGCCATTAGGAAAGTAATTGCCAGAAGAATTTTTGCATAGGATCCCAGATTGCTTGGCTTAAGCAGCGTCACTCTGCTGACTATAGCAGAGCTTCACCAGCATCAATCTGCACAACTGAATGAACATTCAAATATGGGGCACACAAGTCTCTTGCAAAGTAGAGATTAGGCTCTGCCTTGCTTTGGGCAAACTTCATAGAAAGGGATTTGCCCAGTGTAAGTTGATCTTCAAGTGGCAGAAGGCTATTGCAGTGTAGAGGGGCCTTGTGCACCGAATGTGTTCTTAGATCAATTTCAGCAATATGTTATGTACCTAGTGATTTCTGTTCATTCTCAAAATGTTTGGAAGTTAGATTATATGTTGGAATAATACCTGGCAAGATGTAAGAAAAACATATGGTTACTGACATGTTTGACAGAGGGAACTATATTTGTCTCAGCCAAGAAAAGAAACAAGTTTCTCAGTATTTTGGGAAGGATTTAATTTTATTAATGACTAAAGTGTGGGGCCTTTTTATTGACTAATATACATACATATGTATTGAAAAACATTTTCTCTAACAATGAATTTTAAAATTTATTTAATTTGAGTGGGAATGACAGTGCTTTTGTTTTTCTGACAATGTTCCTGACTATCAGCCATGATAGAACTCTTAAAAACATACATACCTTCATGTATTGAATGTTCACAAAGCTTTAACATGGAGATGAAAGTATTGATTACTTTAGAGACCATGCATTATACATCCAAGAAAAGAAAGGCAACAATCAAACATTACTTTTGCTTACTAATGAAGTCTTGGGATATCTGAATATATTTTCATCTGGGAAAACCAAACTTATGTAGATTCCTACAGTTAGCACATGCAAATTTTCTGAAAGAGCATGTGGACAACTGCATAAACTTACATAGGGATGGACAGATGATTTGCCACCATACCTGAGTTTTAACTTACAAGCAGGTGGTACATATGACTGCACGTGTTGTACTTGAAACTACTGAAGTCCCCAAAGGAGTGAAAACACTGTGGGACACAGGTGAAGAATGGCAGTATTATGTGTCTTTTGATAATGTTACATTTCTAATGAAAATTCTCTTTTATGCTCAAATCTCTCCTTGAATTCAAAGTGAAGCCACAGCCAAATGTGATCAACACTGTAAAACATACCAATAGGCAGTTCATGCTCATTAGGATAAGAACCTAAGTAACCAAGATTAATAGGAGAAAGGCAGCACTTATTTCCAATCATTAGATGAACAAAACAGAGACCCTGAAGGATTAAATGGTTTGCTGTATTGGGTTTGTTGCCAAGGTTTTGGTATCAGGACATCTAACAAAAGCTGCTTCTGTGAGAAGCTGCCAGAAATTTCCCGTTTCAGATGGAGACAGTGCCAGCCCGCTCCAAGATGGACCTGCTGCTGCTTGAGGCCAAGCTCATCAGGAATAGTGATAGTGCCTCAGGATAACATATTTAAGATGGGTAAAAAGTTACTTCACAGGAGCAACTGCAGGCAGAGAAGAGAGCAGTGAGAGAATATGTGAGAGGAACAGCTCTGCAGAAACCAAGGTCAGTGAAGGAGGGCAAGGAGGTGCTTCAGGCACCAGAGCAGAGATTCCCCTGCAGTCTGTGGTGCAGATCATGGTGAAGCAATTGTGACCCTACAGGCCATGAGGGTCCATGGTGGAGCACGTGGAACCCATCCTGGAGCAGGTGAGTAAGCCCAAAGGAGGCAGTGACCCCATGAGGCACCCACATTGGTGCAGTTCACACGTGAGCATCTGACCACAGCCCCTATTTCTCATCTACCTGCACTGCTGCAGGAGAGTAAGTGGAGAACTGGGAAAAAAATTAAGCCTTGGAGTAAAAGAGAAGTAGGGGGAAGGTGTTTTTATTTCTCATCATCCTTCTCTGTTTTGGTTGGTAATAAATTCAGGTAATTTACCCAAGTTGAGTATGTTTTGTTTGTGGTGGTGAATAATCTCTCCCTGGACCTTATCTCGAGCTATGAGCCTTTCATTTGTTTTTTTCTCTCCTGTACAACTGAGGGAAGGGGTGGAGTGGCATAAGTGGGCACCTGGCATCCAGCCAGGGTCAGCCCATCCTGTTTGCTTGTGACCACATTATATGGTACAAGGCCATGGAATTTCACCTAAACCACCTGAGCTGTCTTGTGCCTATTGCTTTAAATATTATATAACATATACATCAATATACTCTGATAACGTTCAAATATAAAGCTATCACTATCTCATACTGAAAAAGACAGGTATTTTGATTATAATTCAAATTATTTAAGGTCAAGAGAAGATTTAAAGGTACTTCTCCACCAGTATTACACCTCTCAGACTGAAATATTTGCAAGAAAATAAAATAAAACATCTAATCCTTATGTAAAAAGCACTTGTCTAGATGTAGTAGTACACTTAGTACATTTGATATTGGGTTAAAGAAAAAACCTCACAACACAGTTTTACTTCTGAGTGAACTGATAATTGCACTTAAGGTCAACAACAATAGCTAATTTTTTCCATTTACTTATGATGAATCCCTGCTTATCAGAATACTGGATAATTATGAAATAGTTTTAATTACTTAACTACCTGCATTCCCCTAAATGTTTATGTAGGTGTTTCTCAGGACAAGAAGGAAACACTGAGGTGTTTACTATCACTTGCAATGCTATGGAGCAACAACATTTTTAGGTGAAATGTTCTGGGGACAAGCTGAATCTCAGGTCAGTGGAGATTTGTTCACAGTCTTTAATAATTTCTATTTTCTTATAGGTTGAAATACTAAAAAAAAGTTAAAACCTGGGATATCTACCACAGTACTAATCCAGATCTTGGCAGCAAAACCAATTTATTGCATACTGACAGGGTAAGCCACTGACTTGAAGGATATTTATTTTGAGGTCTTACTGAGTATAATGATGTGAAGGTGCTGAAGAGATAAGAGGTTTATTTTGAAATTTTTGGTGCATATGCTGATGTTTTAGTCTCTGTTCTTACTCCTCAGTAAAATACACTACTACAGCCCCCAGGTCCAGGAGCACAATATAAAAAGATTCTTCTAGGGGAATAGGGAGTATTTTCTGGCCTCTGCACCAGTCCAAGGTACAACAACACTTGGTCTCCGTGCAAAGAAAAACCCCAAGACATAAAGGCACATCTGACCTTTATTTTATATTCCTTAAAAAAACAACAAACAAACAAACAAACAAACAAAAACCCAAACCAAGTAAAAAAAACCAAAACCACAAAAAACACCCAACCTCCCAAAAAAGCCCCCCCAAAACCCACAATCAACAACAAAAAAAACCCTCAAACTTAAAAAAAAAGTCAAAAAAACACAAACAAAAACCAGCTGACCAAAACACAGTCTCAGTATCTACCCACTGCAGTCTGAGAGGAACTCAAGAGGAAACTAGAGATTGATTAATAGAATGCTGAAATGTTTATGCGTGAATGCCTCTGTTCTCTGTGACTCCAGCTAATATGAAAGGACCATGTGACAGAAAAGGACAGCTCAAGACACTACAATTTTAGGCCAAGTAGTATTTCAATGGAAAAATTCTTGGGAATGCATTTCCAGTTTTCCAGAGGTAAGAGGTAACTATTCTGAACCTATTTGACTGTAAAACCTAACACTGAGGAATTCAGCGCCTGGCTGAACTGGCTTCCAGCCTTCAAGACTTTCTGAGGCTTATCCAAATAAGATCCATCTCAAATCCTAGCATCTGAAGGTCAGACCTGGGAAGCTAGCTAACAACAGCTAAGATTGTTTTATTGATCATTGCCAAATGCAAGCTGCAATAGATCACTTTTCTCATATGTGCATATTCTCTCATACACATTCCTGCACAGCATCTGTATTTAGCCCTGCCTTAAGATGGTACCTTTCCTGACTGAGATTTTCATTTTCAAGTTCTTCTAATTTTGAATATACATTGACTTCACACTTTATTTTCAAACTTGACATCAGACTTTAGAATCATGTGCCATTATATAGCAGGTTAATCCATCTCTTTGACTGGGTGCACAGAGGTGTAATAGATAAAGAGGTGAAGACTTAGCAGAGTGCAAGATGAGAAAGAATGAATTTTGGAAGGTATTTTTACCTCAGGTAAGACAAGGATGTAAAAGATACAGTTATAATGCAGAATCCATTTTTTTTAAAGAAAGGCTGATGAATAAAATAAATCCTATAGATACAGAGGAAAAAGAAACATTGGGGATAAGTGAAGTAATTTCTACAGCCACATAGTTAAAATTAATACAACTAAAATTAATGGTTAGCAAACTATTCACTTCTTGCTGCTCTCTCTCCTCAAAAATAATATTTATTTTTTTTTACCAGACTCATAAATATATAATAATACATGATTTTTGCAGGTTTGGGCTTCTGATCTTCCACCTCTGATCTTTGTCTGGGCTGTTGTCACAAAGAGGCATAGTCATCAGAGAGAAGTCATGAGAAAAAAATAAAACTTTCCTGTGAAGCACCTTAACAATCTAAGATAGCTGTCAGTGATAAACAGACAGAGAATCTGTTAAGCCAGAACACACTTCTTATTCTCTTACTAGTTAAAGCTTTGCCTTTGCATTTCCTATATCTATTCATGGAGCTAAGAGTGCAATAAATGCATTAAACCCATCAGGGATAAAGAAAGAGAGAAAGGAAAAAAAACCCAACAAAACAACACCAAAAATCCTATCTGCAAAAAGATGGGTAGCCAGCAGAGATCTATGAATAATTTAAAAGGCACCTGTCTCTCCTCATATTGGCAACTTTGAACTTCTCTTGCCTTGCAGATATATTTCAATTGCCTGAGCAAAAAGCATTGTCTCAAAATTCTCAAAAAACTTGAAAGTGCCTAACACTCCACCAAGATGCTTCAAGGAAAACTTTACCATTATGAAAAAGCATTTCAGCTTACACTGTGCATACATTTATTGATGACAGTTGTAACAGAAGGAGCAGATCACTGGGGGAAGTAAAGCATTCAATTAGGCAGAGAGTCTTTACACCAAATTACACTTTCAATTACAAGTGAAGTCCCAGCTCAGCCACAGGTAGCGGAAATTCAGACAGAAACCTTGGAATGAAATATATGGCCTGTGTTATCATGGAATTGTTTATGTTGGAAAAGACCTCTAAAATCATTGAGTCCATTCTTTGACTGATCAGCACCCTGTCAACTAGACCATAGCACTAAGTGTCACATCTGGTCCTTGCTTCAGCATCTCCAGGGATGGTGACTTGACCTCCTCCTTGAGATGTTTGACAATCTTTCCATGAAGATATTCTTGATGTCCAACCTGAACCTCCCCTAGTGCAGCTTGAGGTTGTGTCCTCTCATCCTGTTGCTTGCTGAATGGGAGAAGAGACCGACCCCCACCTGGCCACAACCTTCCTTCAGGCAATTGTAGAGAGCAATGAGGTTTCCCCTGAGCCTCCTTTTCTCCAGGCTAAAAACCTCAGCTCCCTCCTCACAGGCCTTGTGTTCCCGACCTTTCACCAGCCTTGTTGCCCTTCTCTGGACATGCTGCAGCATCTCAATATCCTTCCCATATTGAGAGGCCCAGAACTGGACACAGCACTCAAGGTGCAGCCTCACCAGTACTGAGTACTGAAGGATGATCACTTCTCTGCTCCTGCTGGCCACACCATTGCTGATCCAGGCCAGGATGCCATTGGCCTTCTTGGCCACCTGGCTCATGTTCTGCTGCTGTCAAACAGCACTACTAGGACCTTTTCTGCCAGGCTGTTTTGCAGCCACCCTGCCCCCAGCCTGTAGCACTGCCTGGGGTTGTTGTGACCCAAGTGCAGGAGGTTGAGTGAGATGATCATAATGAGCTCTACTGGGCTGTAAAAACACAATAATTACAGAATCCATCAAGAGAACCTCATTATCTCATTGATCTTATTATCCAGAGGAAATACTGTGATCTGAACCTAAAGCATTTGTTAGGTGCTGGGGATTATGCCCATCCTGTTGGACTAAAAAATCCCAAGCCCAGATCTTAAAAAGAGCCCCATTATGTGTGATTATAAAGTGCTGGTAATAGCAGTCAGAATGATAGTCTGCTTTTTTACAGAATTGTTTGTTGAACAGTGTTGATTCTAACCTTCATGTCTGTCAAAGGTCATTATTTGGGCTTCTAAATTGTCTTTTATCCGGGTGAACACTAACGAAGAAGTTTATAGCTGTTGGGTTAATAGACAGGTCACAGGAATTTTCCAGAATAATATTGTAAAAGGATAAGCTAAATACCTGTCCCCATGTGAAGGATTCTGATAGGTTCTGTTAATAATTAGCAGGAATGGGTAAATACATTTCAAAAGAGAATATATATGGCAATATATATATCTATATAAACATGTATATTATCAGAATTGAAACGTCTGATTTCAGCAGATTTTCAGAATTTTCAGCAGAATTAAAAGAACTCATCATGGCCCCGTTAAATTAATTTGTTATTTTTTCCTGTTTGACTTTAAAATCTCGAATTCTATTAATAAAATTCCTCTGACTGAGAATGACAACCTTAATTTGTGGAAATTAGGTATGACCAGTGACTTCCATCACAGGTGCTTTTGCACCTTAGAAGTATATTGCAAAGATAAAGAAAAGAGACTGAGTTTAAAAAGGTAGTCCATCACCTACAAAACCTGAAGCATGAGTAGCATGTAAGGTGAGATTTTCTGGAACTACTTTGGTATTGCCTTGGCCTGCTCTGTTCAAAATAGAGCTGTCAACACTTTGTAAATAAAAGATATTACAAAAGACAGTTAAAATCTGTGTCACTGACCTCTCTCAGAAAAGAAAGTTAGCCTAAATTATGAGGGCCTCAAGGCTGTATTTGTTCAATGTTTTGCAAGGCTGAAGCAATCATCATTGTCAGCTTTTACAAGCGGAGAATAAGGGTGTTATTTGTACAACCTGTTCCTGTGATACAGTTCTTCCCTTGAATTCCCATACAGCTTTCCCAGGCTTTGCTCTTTCCTCACAAATTGGAGATATGTGTAGTTCTAAAATAATAATTACTGAGGTGAGAATTCCTCATGATATCATGGTATCATGTACTTCAGTCTCATCCCAGAGAAATCAGGGACCAGTGAGAGGTCATTTTCTTTAGCTAAGTTTCTGGTTGACACAGGGTATTCTGGGGATAATGGGGGAGGATGAGATATTCTGGTCTATCCTTCCGCTTGTGAGTTCATTTTCTCTACAGCTCTGTATAAAATAGAACAATACTGTACACCTTTCTACCTAAATCCTGGACCTGAACTGAAAACTTCCTTTCCAAGCCCCTCTTCTTGAGATGCAATGCAACAGAACAAACATAAAAAATGTAAATTAAAAGTAGAGAAGCTGTTCTTCAGAGCAGCTCTCAATGGCATCTTAGGATATTATCAGGGGAGTCCCAGCAGCTGATCTCAGCAATAAGGAAGCTGGAGGTACTGAAGAGAAACACAGTGGCAATACAACATTTAAAGGACTTAAAAAAAAAAAAAAAAAAAAAAAAGTAGGGTGCGGGACAGGCTACAATAAAAGAAATTTAAGAAATTTTATTAGAGAAATATTGCTTGCTGTAGAAAGTCCGTAGTCTTCTCAGTTTCCTTTGTTTGTTTAAATATGCTTATGAAAAAACTCATTAAATTGGCCATTTTATAATTCTGCTATGCATTTCATCCTGTTTTGTTTCCTTTCTGTCTGTTTGTTTGTTTGCTGGAACAAGTAAATATGATTACAAACTTTTGATCTGAACAGAAAAATTTTTGCTATTAGAAAACCAAAAAATTCAGAACATTGACTATATATCTGTGGACAGATTAAATCATTCACACAGAAAACCAATTCACAATTAAAAAACCACCAAACATCAGAACTGAACTTGCTTTTATTTACACAAAAAATAAAAATTTAAAAAAATCCTCAATTATGTTTCAACAGGATGATATTTTATACTCACAAACACAGAATTAGAGAAATACAATAGAAACAATAATCAGAAAAAATTGAATAAATTTAATCGAGTATTAAATCCTGATAGTCTGTGCACATCTATTCAAATATTTAGCATTTTTAAGCCTTCCTTTCTTATATCATGTTTGGAATTGAGAACTGTTGGTATTTCAACTATTTAAAGGTAATTTTCCTTTATTTTCTAGGATGTCTCAATCTTAATCAATAAACTCAGTTCCATGTCATATTAATTATTTTTAAAAGGTTGACATTATAAGAAAACTAGCAGGGTATCTAGTAGACGCACTGTAAATATTTCATTTTAGGAGATGAAGCTCATTTTATGCACCAATCAAAATGTAATTTTCCTTAGTAATATACAAATGTAATGGGTTTCACCTGTGTGCCTTTATGTCAGCAGGTACACAATTTATGAACTTCAAAGAAGCAGTATGGAGATAAAATCAATTTTTAAGTATATGCTTAGTATTTTACTAAATTACAAAATGAATGCAATTAGAAAAACTTTCTATTTCCTAAAATTTAATTTATTTATCTGGAATTGATTTGTTCCTTGAAAGATTAGGTTCAGTAGTCACATAATGCAAGATGCACTATTCAAAAGGGGTACTATTGAAGTAAAGCAAGACACTTGTAAAAAATTAACACTCAAAATGAAAAAAACACTGTGAGAGCTGTTTTTTCTCCAGATAACATAACAATTATTTTAGAATTAGTTTGATACTATCTTAGAATTAAACACATATTACTGCTGAAAACAACCACATAAAATGGAATTTGCTGATTGTATGCTTATTTCCTAGAACAACAAGAAATTTTAGGCATGAGGCACTTTTTTTTCCAAACAAAATGCCACATATGCAAAATTTGTACAAGAAAAGGTACTTTTTTCCTCCTCTTTCTAGACCAGTTAATGTCTCTGATGTCCCTTCATGTAAGCATGCACACCAGGGGGTCTTCTTTACTATTTCCTCCTGCTCACCCCAAGAAAACTTAATAGACTTTGAGTTCCAGTTCTACATTCTTGCCCTTGAATCACAGCTATAAATATGTGTCAATGGCAATTAAAGCATTTACTTTCTATCCAGAAAGAAGAGGTTCATTTTAAAAAGGATTTCTGATGTTTTTAAGAAAGTCTTCAATTTCCTGAGGTGAAATGAACAATATGCTGTATAAATATATAATTTAAACATATGAAATGTAGCAATTATGAAAATGCTAATATAATAAATATTGTCATAAATTCTT
Source organism: Pseudopodoces humilis (assembly GCF_049639895.1). Classification (NCBI taxonomy): domain Eukaryota; kingdom Metazoa; phylum Chordata; class Aves; order Passeriformes; family Paridae; genus Pseudopodoces; species Pseudopodoces humilis. Next base: position 101,370,860 of record NC_142200.1, read on the forward strand.
AATAATATTTTTCATGACTATGTAAAACTTCAAATCTATATGGAAAACCAGGACTGCGTTTAGTTTTAGTGCCTCAGTGCAAGTCAGTGTGTGGTATTAGTGCAGACCCGCTCACCAGCTACTGCTGGGAACTTGTGAGAGGGAGCTTCCATCCTGAATAAACTCACCTGTCATCTTTGCAATGTCTTCACTTTCTAGGCTGTTGTCTTTTTGTCTTCTCTCTAATTCTATGTAACTTCATTGGCAAAGCTCCCTCCAGCAGATTTTTCAGACACATGCAGGCAAAATCTTTTCAAAGCGCCAATGTTACCATACAGACACCAGAGTAATTCTTTGTTGTTTCAGTGTTCTGTGCAAACACAGTGCACAGTTCACGTTTGTCACAGTAAGATAATTGGATATGACCACTTGGTGTCCTCACCCCTCTTGGCTTGCAAAGGCTTTTGAAAGCGATATCTGATGGCCAGTGGTGACTTAGCAGCAGCAGCAGTTTTCTCCTTTTATTGGAACATTTGCTGAGAAATGCATGACGGTGTAGAGTCATTTTTAATGTATTTATTTAAAATAAATTTAATTTTAAAAAAGAAAACAAAACATTTAAAGGCACTGTACTTAAAGGTGACTCTTACAGGGACTTGTAACATCTTGGCATGTACAACTTGGGAAGGGAGTACTACATGCATACTGGGATAAAAAAGAGCACAAATGTCACCTGACTGTAAGTACATGTAAAAATAGTTGGATTTTAATTTCAGTAGACTCTACAGATTTTTATGTATATGCGTACCCCTAAATCCTTGGACAGTCCAAACATACAGCAGCTTTACAGCTAATGATGTGAACACCTACAAAAAGTAACACAGCTTTAGAACTTTTTTCAGATATGCTAAAATCTTTGTCTTTTTGCTCCATTTCTTAATTGGCTGGTCATATTTTCTTTCAGAGTAACTCCTTGTCATATAATGGCCTCAAATTACCCAAATACTTGCTCCACTTTGTAGAAAAGCAGATGAAATTAAATAACACAACGTTTTGTTTCTCCTTCAGCAATTCCTAGTGCAGTTCAGAAAGAATCTGTCCTTGCTAGGATTTAAAAGGAATGGTTGCCAACAATCCCTGAAAGACTGAAATATCAGCCAAGAATAGAATAGAGGTAACATAATCCTGGGTTTTATCATGCCTCTTATATCTGAACCAGAGAAAACATGCAAGTGAGGAGCTTGTTATTCCAACTCTAGATGATTAAATGATCCAGAAAGCAATGGCATTGCTTTTGAGGCAAGGAATGAGATAAAATAATGAAACACTTTAACTCATGGATTTTCAAGTGCAGCCTCTGGATCTGAATTTTAACACTTGCTGTGACATTTTCTATGACTTCTGAAGAACTGATCCTGAAAGGTGCTGAGAACTAACTTTGTGATGGTGTATTAATATATTCTGGATTAGATTAAATTGCTCACATTTTACACAGTCGATTCCATGTTGAATCTGTCTGTATTGAATGTATATGCCTGGTCTGAAATGTAGTTGTTGTAGATAGCTCCACTCGAGTTTCAAAGCTTTTTCAATTGTGGAATGCGACACTCAGTATCATGCCTCAAGTCTTGCCCCTTGCAGAGAATTAGACCCTGCAAAGTATTGAAACACAGTAGTGTAAACATTACATTACCTATAGCATATTGAAATTCAACTTTCTGCAGAACCATTCTAGCTTAAATTGTGCATGCTTTGCATAACAAAACCCTATGACATATAACAGTAGACTACTTCAGGGCTTGAAAGCCTGGTGCTAAACTTTGGAAACTCAAAGCTTTGAAAATGCCACTATTTTTCTCTGAAAAAAAATGGATTCTTGAGGTTGCATACTACTTCTTTTCATTTTGTCATTAGTTAAGAAAGCGGGTTGCATGCTATGTCTTCAAGGAAGACAGAAGGAACAACCCACAAAAAATAAAAACAATGCAAACGTACAAGCATTAACAAAACCTGTCATTTTCTGCCATAATATTTAACTCTACTACTAAGGCTTTGTGAACTAAAAATTTATAGGATGAGAAAAAAAAGCAAACCCCACACTAAGCATTTTTAAAGCCATGGGAATTACACACACCCTGATTCCTTGCACTTTTAAGAAGTTCTTCATATCTTTAAATACAAATTTCTCTCCCTCATTACCAGACCAAGAGAGTGTGCCAGTGGTACATATCAACAAAGAAACGACAACAACAAAAAAGTCATTCTGCTTTTGCAGAACCCAAGGCATTATTACTGACGCAGAAGAGTACATTTACCTTTTAGGAAATCTGACAAGTGATGTATGAAAAGTCTGACATGCTTCACAGAATGCTAGTAAAGCACTACATGAGTTAATGAATACTGATAGAAGTAGGCATAATGGTTAGGAAAGCTCTATTTAATCAAAACACATGGAGTTTATGGTTCTATTCATTTGTAGATGGGAGGTGCTTTCATTTTTCCCTAAAACTTACATCAATAACATTCAGCAATCTGCTCATTTCTAGCTGCTAAATTTCTTTCTCTAGTCATGCACTTCTCTTGTAGGCTCTGGACACTTAGAAATATGGGGGAAGTCTTAGCATGCTTAATAACAATATTTGAAACAGATTGAAGTTCTCCTCCTCCTGTTAGATGTAGGCAGTTTTCAAAAGGCATTCCTTGCAAAAGTTCTATCATCTATGATAGATGTTCATAAGACTATGAAGTCTCCGACTTCAGCATAAGAAAAAATTGTGGAAGAAAGCGGAGGACCCTCAGCCAAACTATCATCACTGTAAGGACTTAAAGAGCACAGTTTCCTGTCTTAAACACTGTCAAGGCCACAGAAAGGACTAGCTTAAAGCTAAGCCTGCTCAGCAAGAACATGACAGAAGTACAGAAGGGAGGAATTTTTCAGCAAGAAGATGCTCATTCTAGGCCTGGTGGATGCAAGATCTGTTTATCACATCCTGGTCAACATATCCAGATAAAAATTCCTGCTGTGGAAAACTGGGAAAGGAAGAAACTGCTCATACACCTGCTGTCCCAAGTCATGGGAATATCTGTGACCACCCCATGGATACCCAGAACTTGGACTGTATAAGGTTGGTACCCACAGAAGAAGGACTACAGGACTCCACCACCAAGAAACCCACAATGAAGAAGGACAAACAAGACAATGTTGGATGCACAGGTGATGACTGTCTTCCACCTGGCTTCACTCTTTCTCTCCCTCCCCTAATTTTTTCTATTTTCACCCCTTCTCTCTACCATGTATATATTTATAAATAAAACCCACGTTGTTGTCTTTGACACATGGTGTTGTTTGCACCTTAATTTGGACAGAGGCATCTCTCACTAACTGGATCTTAACAATCACCCGGGGGAAAAAAAAAGAAAAAAGAAAAGCAACAAAAATGCACGATGCTGAGAAGGGAGGGATCAAAATCTGTACTTTCCAGCTGAACAACAGCTTTTTCAGGGTCTTATGCCAAAGTTAGCGCATTTTTTGAGAGCTGACGCAGAGCAGAGATGATAAGGGACAAGGAAGCAGCTGCTTACTTTGGACTGTTTTACTGGCAACATTGCTGGCTTTTGCACTAAGTGGCAGTGGCTTCTATTCAGCAGCTTACAATCAATTCTCCTCTCTCACTCATCTCAATAGGGGTGGAATGCAGCCACAGCTAAGACACCACCAGTGATGAGCTAAGCTGATAAGACAGAGAAGGAAGAAATAAAAGCCATGTAGCAGTATGGCACGATAAACAGCCAAAACCGAAAAACAAAACCAGAGCTAAAATTTTTCACAGCTCTTATTTCTATTAGAGGTTCCTGGTCTATATTTCTTGTCCCCTACATGTAGCACAGGATCCTCTTAAGAGGAGACCCACTTTTCTTGTGAGCCTTGGCAGGGGGCAGTGCAAGGGGTTTAGACCATGTGTAGTCTGTTTTCTTGCATTGTTATGCATATAATACAAAAAGACAAAAGTTCTCTCACACACATGTTTTGCTAAAGCAAACTTAAATACAAGGTTATGCAAGAGATACTTCCCTGAAATGAGTCCAGTAGCATGTTGTAAATGAATAAGGTGCTTCTGGGTGAAATAGTTCCACCTCTCAGTTTGAGTTCTCTAAAAGAAGGAAAATTTTGGCCAGAACATCCTGTGAGAGTGCAAAATAGCTTTCTAATGGAAAGAGTAGCTCCTAGAGTCTTGGAGATAGACAATTATGAATGACTTGATGAAAAGTTCTAATGGAATTTAGAACCATGTGATTTTTCTTACAGTGTTCGCTGCAAACTACATAATGTGGTACATGGAAAAATTTAGAAGACTATAAATCATGCAGGACTTTAAGGAGCTCTTTGTGTTTCCTATTTCTTTCTAAGCATTTCAGCAAAGCTACCTTAACTCTTCTGATAGATGTGACAAATTTCTTTAGTTGATGCTGTTCATTTCCAGATAAGATAATGGACCATGAGGTATAGAATAGTGCCTGCAAGTTATCATTAATTTATTTCCTATTTCTTGTTAATTTATAATGCATTTTTGAGGCCCATCTTTTTATTGTCATGGGGTCTTTTCAGAAATGGAGCAATAAATGCACTGATTTTGCAGCTTTACTTCTCTTGAAACAGCTAGTATCTCTTCGTTGACAGATCCACCCATGAAACAGCCCTAATAATGTAATTTAAAACATGGAAAGTGTTGTGCTTGTTTTGCTTCTGTATTTTGGAACCCATTGCTATTCAATTTAGTATTCTAAATGAACTCATATCATATCCCATTATTGAGGAAAATGACCACCTGCCTCCCCCATATGTTGATTTCAGTTTTAAATAGTGCCATTTGAAAGTCTTGAAACTCATTAGAGTGACAGGGTTTGAGCACACAGACTCTGTCACTCAGAAAAAAATAAATGGGGGAACATAATCTGAATTTTCAAAATTAATTCAAAATCAATTATTTTTTCCATTTTCCAGTCTTTGACTTGCTTGTAGCTTTCCAGATTAAGAAAAATATTAAAAATTAGTTACAGGATCTGTAATTTTTCCTGCTAATTTAAAGTCTATACTATTATTATTATTAGTAGTAGTAGTAGTAGTAGTAGTAGTAGTAGTAGTATTGGTATTAGTAGTATTAATAGTATTAGTATTATTAGTATTTTCCAAAGTTTTATTTTCATACACTCTTCAGATCTACTGAAACAGTAGAACTCTTCTGGCTGTAAATTGCTGACTTTCTTGCAAGCTATCTCCCTGGACAGAATAGGACACTAAAAATCCACTTAACCATGTCCAGGCTTTGGGTTGTCCGTATCTAGTGATTTAGCAAGACTACTACAGGTATTTTAGAATTGTCTACTAATATGTAATAGCACTGTGCAGATTAAGACAACCCCACTTTTGATGATGCAAGTCTTTATAACCTCTACATGTTCTACTGTAATGCTTAGTCGTGGAGCAGGTAAGCTCTTGCCCCTGGGCAGATGTCTAAAATGGCTCACAAGCTAGACTAAATCATTTAGGTCTGAGTCATATCTTGAGGAACAGCCAGAGGCATCCTGTTGCAGAATTACAAAATGTGCAGAACTCAAAACACAGTCTATAGTATTACACCTAATACTGTATGGTCAAATATGTTTGCAAAGTTATGTTGTTATCTTCCATATATAATAGCCATTAATTCATTCTGTACTTTAAGATCTTGTCCAATTTCTTGATTTTTATGAAGGGATGAGATACACTCACTGAAACAAAGATTAAAAAGACTGAAGTACTAAAGGCGGCACAACTGGACATTCTGCACTGTAACCTCCAGTCTTAGGAGACAAAAGGTAACTTCTGCTTCTAACAGGATGTGTGTCCTCACTTTGGGTATATCTTGCTAACCTTCCATAAGTCTTTGGTCACCAAGATTTTAGACTTTCTGCCTCCACATCCTGTTCTAAAGGAAAATATTTTTAATTTTCAGGGCTGTTCTGAAGATATTGAGAAATATGGAAATACTGCCTTGTTTTACAGTTTCTGAAACATTTAGAAGGAAGGAAGTTTTCAATTAAAACTGAGCAAATCTGTTTCTCTGGGCTCAAAATGTCAAATTCCTACCAACTCCACAAGTCCCTAAATGAATGTGGTCTCATTTCTTACATCATGACACAGCTTTTTGATACTCCCTGTACAATTGGACAGCTCAGACAGTGTACAGATTATTGTCAGGGGTGCTGTCCCAGAGGGACAGCCAGAAACCCTGTGATTTCTGCTTCACAAGGTGCATCATTATTTTGATGACAGAGCACCCTCAGATACACAGAGGTTCATGTCTGTCCTGTTTCTTTCTGTTGTGGGTTTACTCCTCTAAGTGAACAACACCAGTGATGAATGACTGAAAAACATAACAGAGGCTGTGATTGGGTCCTTTCTCTGTCTACAGGAAACAGGTCACCCCTAGCAGACTACTGGGCTTGTTTTATACTCATGCTGCTAAAATTCTGGACAAACAGATTTTTTGGCTGCTGCTGTGGGGGACCTAAGCAGAGAGGTGTCCCTCCCAGCAAAACCAGCAGGTTTCAGATCTGCATTTTCTCTCCCACTGGTAAAAGTTTGGCTTTGCAGGGCTTTCCCCACAGCTCTCCATCCCAGTTGTGTCCTTTCTCCTTCACTCACCCCTACCTGCAGCCAGAGCAGCGTGCCCTTGGCCCACCGTTCTTGTCTGTGCTGCAGAAAAGCCTTGGAGTAACTTTGATAAAGACCATGGCAACTTCCCAGCTTTCTGTCCCCAGGGAGATGCCGTGACAGAATGTGATTAACAACTGGGGAGCCTCTAGGTGACAACAGGGAGACTACAAAATTGCAAGAAGCTGTCTTTAAAGGACAGCAGAACAGGTGACAGAGGCTGACACAGACACACAAATAGAATCCGAATACATAAGCAGTATATTGAATGCTCTTTGTCAAATCTTCTGCATGACCCAAGACAATTTGGAACTCACAGAAAGTGTCATCTAAGAATCGTGTCTTCACAACAATAACTGAGGATTTGAAGAAACAATGAAACCATGAACTGCTAAACTTAGAAAACTGTCCAATTCCTGTAATTACCAAACCCAAATAAGATTGAATATTTTCTTATAAAGCCATTTTATGAATTAGAGGGAAGGTCAAAGGAGGGTGATTAGAGAAGCCACAGTACCTCTTTGAGTAAACTCACCTCTAAAGCATAATTTGCTAATGCAAATATGAGAATAAGGAAAATGCCATCAAAATGCATGCAAAATTAAATTCACAAATATAAAGAGTCGTGGCTGAAGGGACACATAGGATTTGCATGGAAAAAATAATGGTCTTGGGATCAAAGGCCTTCTGTGAACCTGTGTCCAATAGAAACAAACATGCATTCATTAAGAGAATATCACATAGGTCAGATTTTACACATAACTAAAAGGGAATTTGAGAAAGGAATTACAAAATAATTTGTGATCAAAACCCCCTTTTTAAAGGGGGAAGGTATCTTTTTTTTTTTTTCATTTTTCACATCTGAAGAAAAAAATTAAGAAGCTATCTAGATGTTTTTCTAGGATACTTTTAATGGTAATATTTTATAATCAGGTGTATTTTTATAAAGATTTATACTGTTTTAAAGCTATGAATGAATTTGAAAACCAGAATTGCCAAAAAAGCTCGACATTTTTTTTAGAGAACAGGTTTGTGAGAACTGGAGATTACAGTTGATGTCATTACTCATTTCTAAAAGGTTTCTCTGCATTCTGAAAGTTTTTGGAATTAAGAAAACAGTAAATTGCTGAGTCTGTGGATGACAGCGATACAGTGCCAAACAGACAACTAATATTCAATCTATCACCAGATGCAAACACAATAAAGCAAAACACAGAGAGACAGCTGGACAATGAAGGCCATGTCTATAATATGGAGTTGAGCCTGCCCATGTTGGCCCAAGGTGTGAGAAAAATCATCCCCATCAGATGATTTCACTGGGCCAGCAATATCTTGGTGGGGGTGGAGCAATGTTAACAGAAGATGGTTTTTGCTGTTATTCAGGGACCTGGTGTTATTAAGCAAGCCAAAGAACTCGTGTCAGCATGCTCCATGTCTACAAGAAGGGGGTTTGCTGATGGCACAGCAGAACCTCTCAAGCATAAACAAGGTTAAAGACTTCTTTAGAATGTGCAAGAGAGGGAAATGGAACTGCAGTCTTGCAAAACAAAATTGTCATTTTGTAATGGTATGGTCATAGTAATAACAGGATCAAAATAAGTAGCAGTTAGAATAACGAAGATCCAAAGACAGCTACAAAGTCAGAGATTTCAGTTCATGCTGGTTATACCTACAGTGGGAAGAGATCCTATCTCATTCAATCTGAAGGAAATATTAATATAGCAAACACACAATCAAAAGTATGCAAACTTGTTCAGAGCAATCATGGCAGGGTCTTCAAAGCAGAGCTAGGAAAAGGCTACTGAAATATTTTGTTAAGACCATGATGACTTTCAAAGCATGACACCTGGAGATGCACAAAATAACTCAACAGCTATAACTGAAAAAAAAAAAAAGAAAAAGAAAAAAAGAGAATAATATAAACTGGAGAGTACAAAACCAATACAAACTTTACATTATTGCAAAAGCTAGAGACACCATTATATGGAAAAGCTGCCTGACAGCCCTTTGAAACAGCTTATTTGCATAAACCCAAACAGTTTAGAAAATTCTCACTGCCAAATTTCTGCAACAGAAAAAGTATTTTCTGATTTAACTAAAGTTAAACCAGTGCAGTTAAAATGCCAAAGGCAGGCAGCAGTGATTGCTACAGCAGGGAGCTACTGCAGGAATTTTGTATGCCAACAGGTAGATTTAGTGACCCAAAAGCACTTGTCAGCCATGATAATGTCCCCTGTACAAACCTTGATGAGGAATGATAGAAGGTGCGATAACAATTTTTCTGTAAGCAACAAATATGTGAAACTAAAAATAAACCTAGACAGACATTCCATAGAAGTTATATACTTGATTAATTATTTCACCTAACACTTATCAACAAACCAATACTCATGCATCCGAGACATTCTGGGCAGTGAAACAGTGCAAAAGAACAGCTTATCACAGTTGTTCAATGTAGAAAATAGGATGATCATGTTTATGGACAGGAAACTGAGTAGAAAGTGATCTCTCTAAATACATATAAAAAAAGATTAGTATCCACATGCTGGCTTCTTCTCCAAAGTCATTTTTCAGTACTCAAGTATAGCAACGGAACAAGCATATAAAGAATTATGTCTAACTGAAATACAAAGAAATCTTAAACCAAGCTCATTACTTGCTGATTTGTAGAGAGGGATAGAAAGACTCCAAGAGAGAAAGAGAAAGGACAAAAACCAGTGAGGGTTCCTTCTGGCCTTTGTATTGTTTGTACAGACAGAAAGACCATTTCAGAATGAAAAACACCCAGCTGCTTCCCAGCAAGCTGGAAAGAAGTAAGCATCCAACAGGTTTAATACATAAGAGCGGTCAACCAGAATAAAGACTTATTGTAAACAGGGAGTTTTGCCAAGACTATATTGAGCTATTTTTTGACTTATAGACAGTACACACACCTCACATTAAACATTTTAGCCAAGGCTGTTTGCAAGCTATGAAATGATTATGGTGGAAGTGGGAAAATGCAGGCCAAGCGACAAAGTGAGAGAATGAAAATCCAGAGTATTCTCCAGAGGCCTGGGGACAGATAGACCTTTTCGCTATGAGCTACAAAACCAGAAACATATTACTTAGACTACCAGAAATTAAGTAAACTATGACACAATACCACAAAGACTATCACAGATTTCATCAGACATACTATTACAACAATATCTTCAAACAAACACTTCTTTATCTTTCCCACATAATTCACAAGACACTATGATCTAATTTTGAATACTGCACTGCTATACCATACAAATCAATTGAGAAAGTTCATTTGGTAGTTAAAGTAGACAAAAGCCTTTAATAAACTCTACAAAAGCAAGACACATATTTAGTTATACTGAATGAAACAACTCTTTCATAAACAACAATACTATTTTTTTTTCCATACTGGATGCCAAACACACCTTTGTGTAATAGCTATTGAGTTACTATTGTTATAAGGATAAAAAGACACCTTAAGGCCAAAACTTTTGATAACTGACAAGATAGTTTCCAAAATTACTTCAGGAAATATTTGCAAAAAACAACTTATTTCTCAGGATAAATTGTCTGCTTCTAAGGACGCTAAACATGCCGGACAGCTAAATCCTCATTCATACAAGAAAAATTGATGACGCATATTGCAAATAACTTCATTTGGAAACAAAAATAACAGGATGTGTAAGACAAAGAAATATGCTTTCTTCGTACACCAGATTAACAAGATGTGGAAACAACCCCTCAAGCATGGTTCATGACTGATAGCAATCAAAATAGATTCTCAAAGCATTGTACCACATGAAGAATCAAATGTTAGACAAGCTCCAGTTTTTGGAGAGCTAGATACAAATATTATTGCAGCCTTTTGATACTTAGAGGGGGCTCTTTTTGACGGAGAGAGGCTTTTACTAAGGCTTGTAAGTTACAGGACTAGGGGCAGTGGTTTTAAACTGAAAGAGAGTAGCTTTGGATTGGACATATGGGATATTTTACAATTAGTTGATGATGAGACACTGGAACAGGTTTTCCAGAGAAACTATGGATGCCTTATCCTGGAAGGACAGGTGACCATGTTGGTCAGGGCTTTGAGCAGTATAATATTGTGAAAAATGTCCCTGTTCATGGCAGGAATCATCTTTGAAGATACCTTCCAACCCAAAGTATTCTCAGTGATTCAATGCAGGAAAAGTCTTAGGAAGGACATCTGCACTTTGACCATACAGAAAGAAACTTAAATAGAAAAAGTCTCAGAAAAGAAAACAAAACATGAGGGAAAGAATAACATTTGAATCATTCCCTGACTTGTCTTCTCTCTTTTTATATTATTATACCACGAACATCCTTTTCAAGCTAATTATCCAATTTCTTAGATAAACTTATTGACTGCTAATTTACTATGTACATTTTTAGGATTGATTATGCAAGTTGTAGTTGCGAGGCAGAGCCCCTAGACAATAGTAGATGTCTATGTTTACTTCCAGAGGTAGAGAGCATATATATTATGGAGTTAATTTTCAAAACCAGAGGCTTCTGACTGAATTTCTGTACTATCTTGCAAATACCACAGAATTGCTGCCCTGCAGGGACATTCAGGAAGTAGTAACCATGTAATCCATCACTCCCTACAGAAGCTCATATCCCAGTGCAACATTATAATGAGACTTTTGGTCCTCATTATAAAAATGTAGATAGAGAGCTTATTTTATTTCTGTAAAATCCACCCCAATGTTAACCAGTCAAATTAGAGAAAAAAATATTAATAATAGTGGCACATTTTCCTTTGTGTATTTTCATTGAGCTCCAAATTTTCCTTTGTGACCAAAGCTACCAGATGCAACAAAGGAGGGCTCACAGGGGCAGAACAGCCCTTTCTCAGTTACTTTTTTTGCCCAGGACTCCTGAAATGCAAATCTATGCAGGAGTGTTATTCTCATAAGATTAGAGTTGGAAAAACTAAACCACCCCAGGGAGAGAAAACATAATTTTGCATCTCTCATCATTTTGAACTTGCCTGGTACATGACTTCTGAAGGACTGAATGAATGAATGAAAACACCTCGATTGGCTGAGGTGAAAAGTAGAGCTGCTTAGAGCTGCTGCTTATAAAAAGAAATCCAACTTGCAGCCAGTTTCTTGCCAGAGAAGAAACCAGAGTCAAAGGAACAAGTACAAGCAATTTTTTTTTTGATGCAGCAGAGTTTTCTATATGATAAAGTGCACACTGCTTTGAGAACAAAAGTGACACAGTCAGAACAGGCATCTCCTTTGTTCTTCAGGAATATCAGCCTGAAGTTGTTACCTAGCTCTCAGCAGACAACCGTGAGTGTGTCCAAATGCTGGATAAAGCTAGAGAAAATCAAGAAAAAGCATATTTAATGGTTATTTTCAGCCATTTTCCCAAAACCAGTGTCTCAAAATTAGCAGCCAGTAGTCTCCCACACCAAGAAGAATTGGTTGCATTAAAGAAAACTTTTCTGCTGTGAACTGTGAAATACAGGGGCAGTTTGGCCAGAGAGATTGTGGAACCCCCATTCTTGAAAACTCAAATAGACACAGCTCTGATCTACCTCACCTAAGAGAGATTTTCTTGGATTAGGAGCTTTCAACCTCCAGAAGCCCCCTACTGTTCCTCCATGGAGATGTGATTCTCCTCACTCACTTCTCACAGGGCTGGCTGTGATAACAGTGCTGAAAACATTCATCTTAGGATATGCACTGTTCAGCAGATGTTAAGTGATGTAACTTTGCTCTGTTCCTGTAAGGATTATGTTGTTTGTCTCGGACTGTCTCTCTGTGACATGGATAAAAAAGTTGACATACATTGAAGTGCAGTGAAGTAGAAATTTGACCAATTTCAGACAGGAGCTTTAGTACCACTCTGTCTTCTGGTTGCTTTACATATCTTGAATGGTAATAAAAAAAAATATAATTAGAGATTTGAGCATCACAGACAGCATAATTTATGCAGCTGATAACACCTTCACTTTTGCCTATACAGATGCAAAAAGTATACAGAGGCAGTGTAGTATAAAATTGAGGTGTGAAATCTCCTATTCCAATTGATTAGTTTTCATTACTAAGCACTAACCCAGCATAACTGCCTGGGCTAGGCTCTTTTGTGTTGGGTGACCCACATCACCAATATATCAATGAAGGCTTTGTACACAGCAACTAGTGATCAATCAGAATGGAAGATTTAAAAAGAAAAAAAAAAATAAAAATTGTCATGCTCAGTAAAATTCCCTTTATCATTCTTCTCCAGGCCTTCTGTGTGCTTTCTTGCCAGTCTCTCCCTACCTTTCTTATCTTCCTTCCCCTTCTTCTCAGCCAGGCTTAGCCCTACCACTCCTAGGCTCAGCAATAAGAGGATTTTCTTCTTCGTTCATTTAATTTTAGATAAATGTTGAATTGGGAGTTGTACATTACCCCTGATTCAGCTGTCTTGCTGGAAAGTCAGTGGGAGGCTTAGTCGGAGTTGCATGTGAATGGACTTCAGAGATACATGCCGTAGAACTAAAAGCTCGAGGGAGAAAAAGGCAGTTAAGAAAAAAAAATGGGCTGTTACCATTGAGATGCAGCTTAAAGTGGCATCTGAGACATGTTCTTGCTAAAATCCTTCTCTGACTTTCGAAAAAGACTGCTTGAAGCAAGATACAGATAAATCTAGCTTTTCTGAAAAATCTTGAGATAGAAAACACATAGAGGTTGAAAGCTTTGAAATAAGTCACGTCCTTACCAGATACATCCTGAAGTTAAAGGAAGGTCCAAATCCAAATTCTGCAAAAGGCCAGGGTATCAGAAATCAGGAATTGTATTGTGGGTACTCACCACCCATAATAATTTACTCTGAGGTCAGAATTTCTTCCTTCTTTGTTTCTATGTGTTATATGACTACAGATGTTCACATTTATATTTGTTCCTAATAAATAACTTCCAGGTATATGTTAATATACAAACTTTTCTTGACCCTATATCCAACAATGAACTTACCTGCAGACACATCCAAAGATGATATATTATGTCTATCACAATGTACTGATCCAATTTAGAGCTCATAGGCAGGATTTTTCTATCCTTAAAAAAAATCCCATGTTCTTTTCATTGACATCAATAGTAAATCTAAGTAAGGCTAAATTCTTTCTAAAATAAAATTTTACAGGTTTCTCTCCAGTTGTCTAACTCGATTCTATCTGCGATGTGGAATTTTGCAGCTGCAGTGTGATCGCATGTGGTGGCTACTTTGACCAGAAACCATCAAGTTTCAGAAGGAAAAAACCCAGACAGGCATTCCAAAGCTTCTCTTAAAACTCACATGAAGATTGCTATTACTGCAATTCAAAGACATGTAAAGTTGGCATATAATTCTATGTTTTAAAAGACAGCATTATTTTAGGAAACTGACCAAAAATTTCTTTTAGGAAACTGGACAAAGCTTGATACCAATTTTCTTTCAAAACATTATTAAATTATTTAAAAATCAAGGCATACATGACTTTCAAAGTGTCGTGGTTTTAAACCAATAACTAAGAAAATTACTTATTTCTTGCTGTGAGATATGGATTAGAACAAGAGCAAAACAGGCATAAAACTTAAAAGGGAAAAAAGAAAGAAAGTTTATTGACAAACTACAATAAGAACACCAGAATAAACTTCCAGAAAAAAACCTTTTCATCCCCTGTCTACCCACTATTCCCTTGTTCACATGACAAAAAGAGACAAAAACTTTGGAACTTTGATGGTTAAAACAGTCCCAATTCTTGCTACAGTCTTTTCACCAGTCTTTATAGAGAAACAGAAGTTTCTTCCTGTTAATTTATGGAGTTTCTCACAAGAAAAACTATTTTTTGTTATAGTTTTCCATTGCTCTAATGTTAGCTGCCCAGAGCTGCTGTTATTAGAGCCCACTCCTCCCATTTTTCACATCACTCTTAAGTGTATATGGGCCATGAGTCTAGGGATGGGATTTTTAAGGATAAGTTATTCAAAGGCAAAAAAGTCTTCTTCATCTGTTTCCGTGAGCTGCACCAGGAAACAGTTTTCTCATTGCCTCTCAAGCCTTCAAATCTTCCAGCACTTCACTGTACCATAATTACTCTACTTTTTACTCAAAATTTACACTTTGAACACTCTATTCCTCCCTACATACTGTCATGAATTAAAGGAGTGTTTTCAAGACCTTATTGTCCATTTCCATAGTTTTAACAGAAAGATATTTCAGCTTAATTAAAGCATCTTCTTAATTCTCTACCTTTTCTGAAGCTTCTTTTCTTTCCTGTCACTAGTAGTTTATAAAGTCTCTTTTCATGTTGATCACTCTCTTTTCTCTGTCTGGATAAAA
Source organism: Pseudopodoces humilis (assembly GCF_049639895.1). Taxonomy (NCBI): domain Eukaryota; kingdom Metazoa; phylum Chordata; class Aves; order Passeriformes; family Paridae; genus Pseudopodoces; species Pseudopodoces humilis. The sequence continues at coordinate 101,385,876 of NC_142200.1, forward strand.
AGATTAATCCGCAAGTCTCATCTGGGAAATGAAAGAGTTAAAATCTTGCCCAGGCTGTTGTAGGTAGTTCTGTGGCCTCGGCTGGTGCAGGAGCTGGAGCCGTCTGCGATGGAAAGCTCCTCATGGCTGCTCTGGAGAGTGTAGGCGCCGCGCCCAGCCCGCTGCAGGCCCAGAGCCCCTCTCCTTCTTCACTCAGCAGTCTCCAGTGAATCCAGCCACAGCAAAAAACCTGCAGCCGAGCCAGAGATCGGCTCGGCCCGGCCCGGCCGGAGCCCGGAGAAAACCCCCTCCACAGGGCTCGCATCCCCCGGCCGGGAGACGCTGGGCCCAGCCCAGTCCCCGCCCGGCCGCATGGCCTGGGCAGGGAACGGGAGGCCTGGAGCTCTGCCGCCCTTCCCAGCCAGGAAACAAAGAGAACCAAGAGAGCTCTGGTTTTACACTTTAAGGTAGGGTTCACAAGTTGATCCCACTTTTCAATGGCCTAAACTGCTGTCAATTCTCAGCAATGACCGATAATTGGTCAGGAGAAAAGACGCCAGGCAGATCCCAGCAACTTAAACTTTCTTAAAGGTAAAGTAACTCCATGACACAAAGGCAATTCAAAAGTAAACAACGTTTAATCATACAAGTTGAACTTAGTTTTCCTTAAAATGAATGTCATCATAAATAAGGTTTCTTTTACTTATTTGTAAAAATCTCTTGATTTTTATATTAAACTGTTATTTGCTGGAGCAAAACTCATACATAACCTTATCTTTTGTTTAGACTTTTACCTTTTGAACCTCTAAGCACTTTAAGAAATGTAATTTATATTGTTATTTCTGATGCAGACATGAAATAAGCTGAGTAGTGTCAGAATTTAAGTCTACATAGAAACAGTGGAGAAAAGTTGTGGGGTTTTTCATTGGTTTTTTGTTTGTTTGTTTCTAATTCCTGCCTGGGAAACTGGCCCTGTAAGGTTTAAGTGCCCATATCTGCCTGAAGATACAGCCTCACAATCAGGACTGTAGAGGGAAAGAATCTCATCTTCTCTTTCTTTCATTTAAATGGCCAGAACGAAGTACTGGTAATGCTGAAAGTTTGTCAGGTATGAAGTTTAGCTTAGGACTGAAAATGCAAGTGGAAATTGTTAAATTTGCCTTCTACATGTCTGAAACGCTATGACATGTCTGAATGTCAATGAAGATTTCAATCTTTAAAAAATACCATTCACCTACTTTGTTCCTGTAGACTTAATGAGGGCTAGTATTCTGAAAAGAGGGAACTCCTTCTTATTTTCTAATGTTATAAAATTATGTATGCAAATTCAATAAAAATGTTAATCTGAAATCCTCTGACCTAATGATAGGAATCCTCTGCTTCATATTTAGTAATGGTAATATTAAGAGTTCATTTATTTATGGAATATACATTGCCTGTTTCTTTTCCTTGATAAGGATGATCTCTAATCCTAAATAATTTCCTTATTCTGGGTGGTTATTTCAAGTTACATGTGTAAGGAAGCCAAAGCACCTCCTCTGTAGTGCTTTGTCCTTCACTGCATCAGAAGAGTTTCATCAAACTACCTTTTTTGTGTGTGATGGCCAGCACTTCAGGGTCACATCTGTTACCTTGCTGCTGGTGTCTGTTTCTAACTCAGCTGACCTGGTTCCAATTCCATGGAATGGAAGGGATGTGGAATGGATCCAATCCATTCCCAGGGATGTGGAAACTTGTGTGTCAATGCTCTAAGGAAAAATGCAAGGTCTCTGAGAAATGCTGTGGCAGATGATTACTTAGGTCTGAGACTGCTGTCAGCTGAATCAGGGCTCCTGGACTTTGAGCTGCACCAGTTTGCATAAACTGTGACTCTGGCTCCTTCTCTACTAAATGTGATGTACGTAGGAGTGCAATGGAGAATTAATTCACTGACAATAACTATCTAATAAAAGTGTAAGGGGGAAATTGGTGTATACTTCCATAGACACAGAGCTACACACACACAAAGATTGTGTGGAAATATAAAATCAGCAAGAAATGATTGCTCAGCAGGAACACGAAGCCATTTTGCAGTCTAACACAGAAATCTGTGTCCGATTACTCGATCGGCAGGGAGTTCAGGCAGCCAACATAATTTAAAGTAACACACACTGTAATGAGGCCCAAAGAAACAGACCTGTCAAAGCAGAAGAAGAATCAAAATAAGAGGGAAAGTCACCTTAGAGGAAAATCATATATACACAGATAGAGTGTTTTGCAAATGTAACACAAATACAGGAAAGGTGTAGAGTACCACAAATTTTGTAGGCATTGCAACTACATGGCAGAGGATCTGAAGTCCTGCCTCCACCACATAGTACTTTCATGCTTCATCCTGAATAAGTGGACTGCAACATGCAAGTATTTTGGCAAATTGAATCTTACTAGGTGAAAAATACTTAGAGCAAGATATTGGTTAATTATTTTTCTACCACTTGTTATCAGCTATCACACAGCAAAATCAGGCTGCTAATAATGAGCCCCTTTATGAAGGGCTACATAAAACCAATGAAAAATAAATATACCTTGTGAAATTGATAGGTAGGCAATAATCAGTGCTATTTTAAAGTGCAAAGCAAATAAGTATGAACAAAATCTTATTTGGATTTCAGTGTCCTGCAGAAAGGTAATCATAACTGTTATAAACACACTTAAATACAGTTTCTGCTAAGCACAGAATAAAAAAATCAATATCACAGCATTTATACACATCCATTCATCTGGACTCTAGCACAAAAATGTACTAAAACTAGCACTATTGCTTTGAATTCAATAAGTCAAATACTTATTTGAATATTTATTTTCACATAGCTAAGATTAAACAAGAAAAAATCATGAACCAAAAAAACCAGCAAACAAACCAACAACCCACGCTTTTAACTTGCACAGAACTTCTCATAATTCTCAGCAAAATAAAAACCTCAGATGTTTCACAGTGTGTGTAGTGGTTTAGGAATGGTATTTTTCCAGTTTATCATTTCCACTGAAACATCCCAAAGCATGCACCGCTTGCTCACTCACTCCTCCCTCCTCCTATGGCAGGCTGTAGATGAGAATTGGAGGCATAAAAGGTGAAAATCATGGTTTGAGATAAGAATAATTTCCTGGAAGCGGCAATGAGATAAGAAAATGAACAGTGACAGCAACAATATTAATAACAGAGGCTACAAGGGAGGTGAAAATTTCACATGTGAATGCTCACCGCCTGAGCCTTACGGCAATCTCCCCCACACTACTGCTACTGGAAGAGACCCTTTCCCCCATCCCTAGAAAATGATGGGGGTCAAAACTAAACTACATATTCCTAGCTTTATAGGGTCTCTCGAGAATTCTACAATTTGCTTTCTCTGTGTTTCCACCAAAGCAAAATTTGATTTTTAGTCATATTACCAGTAAAAGTCTCCATTTTTTCTAGTCACCACTTAGATTTTTATATTGTTGAAAAAAGTCCTCTTAGTCCTGAGAGTAAAAAAATACTCTCTTTCTTGAATGAAATTTGACAGCTCAGTTTTCCCTTTTCCTCTTATGTTGGATTGTCTCCTATTGTTCTTTCTACTTTCTTCTTTTGGTACATGCTAAATTTCTTTTGCTCACATATCTCAATATAAATAGTTCTTTATAATAAATCTATTCCTCCCTGAATTGTCTGTCTCTCTAGTAGAGTTACAAGAAAATAGGAGTTATTTCCCTGAGCATGAAAAACTTTTAAATTTATTTGCATTTTTTGATTTAATGAATTTTTTAGTCAAATTACATATGAAAAACATCAACATCAGAAACTGATAAAGGAAACAATCATCATGCAGAGTAGCCTTCCACACATCTAACATGAGGTGAGTGTAAAACCCTGTTTCAGTGGAATCTGAATGGGACTTCCTCATTTATTCAGATTTATGCTTTCACAAGACTGCTAGAAAATATAATAATTGAGATAAATATCTGAAACATTTAAAACATACAAATGCAATCATATGTTTTCATAAGCTTCATTTCCTTATGAAATCAAGGTCAATCTAACACTAACAAGAGTTTAAAATATCTTTAAATGCATTAGAAGCAATTTAAGTTTCAACTCCTTTATATTTGCTCTTTATATTAAAGGTTTGTTATTTCCACTAAAGAGAAGTCTTCAAATACCATTCAAGTCATATGAAGTCCTAATGTACGTTGATTAACACACCTATGTAGGTATTAGCACATTCATTTTAACATATATTCAATTCACCTGTTAGCTATTTCCTTGAACTCAAATGATATTCCAATAACAGAAAAGATAAGGAAGAAAGACACAACTAGAGTGAAATTCTGCAACACTGCATACACACCTGCCCAAAAAATTGGAATCTACAGCCTTTATACTTTCTAAAGACCTATATGACATAAAGGTTTCCTGAGAAGTTTTAAATTATTCAGAAAGTACCTCTTAAATATTTAAGGACATTACAAAATAAAAGTGGCTATCCACCTGGGTCCAATAAAATGGCACAATCTTTATTACAGAGGCCAAGAATGTCACTGGGGAAAGGTAACTTGTTGGGAATTTAATCATAAGGAGACAGATGACAAGTTAATTTCAAGGGGGTACCCACTTACCAGGCACTCCAATCATTTTCAATTTACTTAAAACTGGAGGCCTGTTCCCATCATATATTCTATTAGTCTTTGGGACAATGCAGCATCCTCAAAGGAGACCACAGAGAAATACCCACAGAAATATAATGTCATGCTAAGTAAGCATGTTTTGTCAACCCAGAGTTCAAAGAGCATGTTGGGACTATATTGTGCATATATTGGGGCATACATATTGTGACACTTCAAGTGAAATAGGGAGTCATTACTCGATTACTACAAAAAAGCTGCCTCTTTTTCTGTGCTGATAGGATTGTCCTATTTTAGCATGCAGTCAAAAAATTCCATCCTGCATCACAACACAGCTTTACTTATCTAGAAATTAGAAATACTGAATCTGAGTATTAAACCTGAGCGATTAACTATTGCTGTATTGGTATGATGCAAAAAATAATTACATTGAGAATAAATTTAAAATATAGGAAACAGTAATTTTGGTAAATTGTAACAGTTAAGGGTTCTGAGCAGTGCCAGAACATTTTCGGTCTGTCTTCAGAAAAATCAAACAATTTAAATTGTTAACTATCTGAATATTATCAGACACACAGCACCCCATGCACCCCACTCACCCAGGTTAACTTTAAGCGCAAAACATGCAAGTGCAGTGTCTCCAGGAGGTCTGTGCTGGCTACATAATTGGGGAAAATTCCCAAGCATTGTCAAGTGAGGCCCTCAAAAGGTCATTTTCCCCAGGGGCTATATTTTCAGCAGTCCCTTTGTATTCATAAAAGTGATAGTGATGACTCACGCTACACAGGAGACAGTGGAAGTTCTTCAACAAAACACAGAAGTGAAGAAATGGGAGGAAAAGTATATTAAGCACATCTTCATAATTATTTGTGAGCTTGCTAGTTTTGTAGTAGGATTAAAATAGTAATGAAATTGCTTACAGGTAGGATTGACTGATCCTGCATTAACCTTAGATAAATGAAGTATATAAACATAAACACATGCACACACACTAATCAGTCATGATGGAAACAATAATAAAGTGGCATTATATTGTTTTGTCTGTGAACTGCTAGTTTTAGTTCTTTGTGAATCAACCAGATTGCCTTAAGAAGTGTTTTCTGACTGAAATGCGTTTAAATAATAACTTGTGTTAAAAGTTTACCAGCTACTTTATTGTATATTTCCCTTGGCTGAACATAGTATGATCAATTTCTAGACTGAAAATCTTCTACATTCTATATTTTATCTTTAGAAATTATTCATAATATTTGTATTACTAGGAAAAATGGTCACCGGGTTTCTTAAAAAGCTGAAAGTCCAATTTTTTCAAGTCCAATTCGTTTCCATAAATCTGGTAGCTTATTTGTTCATTCCTATGTCTTTCCATTCTGAGTTCCAAGCAACCATCTCATGACAGAGGTGCTTTTGTCAGCTTTGTTCTAAATATCATATTTTAAGAGAGACCTCCCTCCTCCCACCAATGGAATTTCTGACTATTTGTCTCAGAACTTCCTTCACCAGCTTTAGCATACAACCCATTTCAAGTTCCTTAGCCACAATGGCTTCTTTTCTTTTCTGGTCATTTCTTCCATACGTAGTTTTCATGTTACAAGACTTTCCATCAAAAAAAAGCTGTGATTCTTATTTTCCATTTTGCTGTCCTTTTAGGTATTTGAAGAAGATTTTTTTACATCCCCATGATTGCTTTAAGTCCATCTTTTAATGAAAGAGTATTGCTAGGAGTGTACAGAGTTCCCAAAAATTCTAATATCAGATAAAAGAACCTTTTTTCTTAGAAACAAGGAAAATATCCTGGAAAAAAACTTACAAAGGCTTTAGTAAGCACTTCATAAAAGAGATTGTCATTACACAAAAGTAAATACTGTAAATTTTAGTAGCACAATATGTACCTTTACTGAATATTTGTCATGTGTAAAGAGGTAAGTAAATAAACCTGATATTAATGGAGCTGCAGATCAAGTGCTAAAAGGTATTTCTTACTTGTTGACATTTCTCTAAAAAATGGGTTAGTAAAATTAAAATGTGGAAAGTAGAAAGCATCAATATAGTTGACTTATAAATAAAAAGGAGGTGCTCACATCAATATATAAAACAGATATTTACCATTATAAAGACAGATACAGATGAACTGTGTGCTTTAGAGACACTTGAAAAATGAACACGTCCTCAAAATCTTTGCTTCACAGAATCTGAGGTTGGAATGATCTCTGGAGAATCAGTACTGCAACTCCCTGCTCAAATCAGGGTCATCTACAGCAGTTTGCCCTGGATCATATGTAATGAGGTCCTGTCTGCCTCCAAGGACAGATACACCAGCACCTCTGGGCAAGCTGTTCCAATGCCCAACTGCACTCAAAGATTGTCCTTATGTTTAAATGCAAATTCCTATACTTCATTTCATGCCCTTTGCCTCTTATTCTGTGACTGGGCAAAACTGAGAAGGCTTCTTTACTCCCTCCCACAGGGTATTCATACACATTGATAACACCTTCAAGGCTAAACAGTCTCATCTGTCTCGTCTCTTTGTAGGACAGATGCTTCAAGTCCCTTATCATCTTTGTAACCCTTTACTAGCCTCACTTACATATATTCATATCTTTCTTACACTTGGAAGCTGTTTTGCACCAGAAGATGTTATTTCTTATTAATCCATTAAATCCATTAAAAAAAGGCACTATCTTTGAAAAGATATCCTCTAAGATATCTTTTCAAATGTATAAATATACAGCTAACTATAACTATAAGGAGATAAAAGTACAGATAATCCTATGTACCTTCCTTCAGATGCTGGAGCCACAAGTGGTGTAGCATCAAATGGGCCCCTGATCCATACACTGCACACTTCTTGATGTACAATGATCAGCCAGTCAAACTCATTACAGACATCCAGAAGTGGGCACAGCACTCCTTATGTGGGCCCTCCAGTAATGAGTACAACAGAGGGATCACCTCCTTCAAACTGCTGGCATTTTTCCTACTGATACAGCTCAGGGTGTTTTTGGTCTTTGTCACCTGGATGCATTTCTGGTTCATGTTCAATTTCTTGTATGAGAACCTGCAGGTTCATCTCTACCAAGCTACTTTCCTGGTCAGACCCCAGCATGTGCTGGTGAATTGGGTAATTCCTCCTCTCCAGATACAGCATTCTGCATTTCTCTTAAAGCGAGGTGATGCTTGTCAGCCCAACGCTCCAGCCTGTAGAGATCTTTCTGAAATGCAGCACAACACACTGGTATGTCAGCCTCTCCTCCCAGTTTTATATCCTCAGCACACTTCCTGGGTGTGCATTTTGTCCCATCACATTGTCAACAGTGACTGTGCTAATCCCTGCTGGATACTGGTCCACAGCTTTACTTTGAACCACTGATTCTTTCAGAGTGGTGTTAAACCATTTATTTCTCTGTGAACTTAATTTATTAACCTAACCTGTACTTCTGTTTATGTGAATGTTGTGGTATACAGTGTGAAATGCATTGCCAAAGTCAAGGTAAAGAGTATCCCCTGCTCATACCTCCTTCACAAAGCCAGTCAGCTTATTCTAGAAGGCTTGATCAGGCAGGATTTCTCTCTGTAAAACCAAGTTGACTACTCCCGATCACTTTCTTAACCTTCATGTAAGACCTTAAATAGAAATTGCATACAATGATTGAAAAGCCAAACTCATCCAGCCACTATTGACCTTGTGGGCACTTTTCTATTTGTTTTCTCACTGGATTAGAGCAATGTCTGGATGTAGCTTGTGTACTACTGAAAGAGTAATAGCAACAAAATTTAAATTGGATAAGGTTTTCCTTTTTGACCATTAGCCTGTCTTCAGTTTTCTCTCTTTAAAATAGGCAATATAACTTTCAATTAGCACTACAAGATTTATCTGTTCAACTGCTCTAGACACTGCAGAGTGAAGTCCAGCCTGCAAAGAGACATGGAGCTCATTTCAATACCTCTGATCACTCACCCTCTTATGGACTTTGACAAATAGGTCAATATGTTGCAATAATATTAGGTCTGAGACTAACCTCTGAGACTTGGATTTAACAAAGTTGCTGGTTGGTATTAAAAGAGGAAACATTTTTAATAGTTTACCCTTGCTGTCACTCTGAACTGAGAACAGCATTCTTTCAAATTTCATCGTAGTTCATGAGTATGGTGTGAAAAACAAGACTCATTAAGGGTCTCTGACATGATAAAATCATTGCAGAGTTAATATTTTTTTAAAAAAAAAAAATGGTTTCTAACTTCAGGATACAAATAGCCAGTGTCCCTTTGTCTCACACATGATTTGGGACATGATGAATCTTGCTGGCCACCTTTTCTTCTGACTTTGCTCAGACTTCAAACCACTACAGAGGACTTACAAGATGCCCAATCAGTACAAATTTTACCCTACCTCCTGTAAGCAAAGCACATTAATGGCTATTGCACTTTTGAAATTTCTAATTACACTCCATTCTTTAGCTGTTACTGTGTCTATGCTCTTCAAGAGAAATAAAGATGTGCTGTGATATTTATTCTTAATTGAAACTGTTCAGTCTACATCATCTATTCTCACTGCAGCTTTAGAGGTGAAGCTCAGCAAACTGCTAAAACAGATGAACAACATGGTGTCCAAATCAACAAACTCTGCAGGTCCTCCAAAATCCAGTGTTTTACATGGTTTCAGAATGAAAACTTATTATCCCTGGGTCACTTAAAAAATTTATGTTGGATTTTGAATTTATAATAAACCTTGTTACCAGCTTAGTTGAGTCAAAGTATGGATTTTATAATGAAATGTCACAAAATTCTGCAAGGGATGATTCATCTTCTAATTTATTCTCTGTATCTTTTTGCAACAGTTAAATTTTTATCTGATTAAATACACTGTGTGAACTGAAAAGGCTAATATGACATTTCAAAAGTTAGCAATCAATATTATAATCATTAAATTAATTGGGGTTTTAAATAAAAGTGACAGAGAGAGGACATGTGAGCAGAGTTATCTCCTTCATTGATTTTTCTTTCCTGACACTTTAATAAAATACTCACCGGTGTTTACTAGATTTATCAGAATTGCCTTCTGAACAAAACCAAATGAAAAAATGTTATAGTTATTGGTTTCTAGGAATGTAGAATGAAACCTTTGTTGGTTGTAGTAGGGCAAAGGTGGACTGAAATTTCCTATTAAATTCAAAAGTGAAACAAAAACTAAATTAATTCAGATTTCACTAAGTGCTTTATAATTTCCATTTAAAATTTGAAAACATCTTGATACAATCACATTGCTATCTTAAATTGAAACAGTCAGGTTAATGTCTCTTGCATGGTGACCTAGAAACACACACCTTCATTCAGCAGAGTCACATTTTACATTCAAACTCAAAGTATCTTGTCCCTTATTTTCAAATACAATGAGAACATCCATACCTACCATGACTTGGGATTGAAAATATGTGCAAGCTATTTGGCATCTGTAATAAATGCTGGAAAAGATTTTTGTATCCTACTGACATGGTAAGACAATGTGTTTTCCCTTCTGATACAGCAACATGCTGTTTTCATAAATAATTGGGCAGGTTTTGATGCCTTATAGGTACTGAAAGGAATATCAGTATCAGACATCACTTAACAATCATGTTTTTGATGGACACGATGCAGTTCCTTTTTGCTTTCACTTTCACCCTGTGCTATTTGTAGGTTTTTACATAAGTATGGATGGCAAGGCACGCAAGGACCTTCCTCTCCATTTTTCAGAACTGGAGTCTCAAGATGTGGATCCCTCTCTTATCATTAATTGTCAGAAATGTTTCTCCCCTCCTTCAGAGTAATAAGACTGTAGGACAAATATTTTAAGCTATTTTAGTGGGGTTTTGACCTAGCATAGTGGATGAAGAGGATCCAAATCCCCTGCTCCAATCAGTTCTGCAGATTGGGAATTTCTGCTGAACCAAAAAGCTCGGTGACACTTGCTATTTGGTCAGTGTCTGCCTAAGAAGTACAACAGGGAAGTACTTGTAAATTGTGATGTAGCCTTGAATAAGCTGCTCCTTGTTTAAAGTGTTTGGTTACAAACATATTTTGCAGCCAAAGAGCTATGTGTGTGTTTTACTTTGCAATATTCTGGTTCCCTTGTTGGGATAAACTACTCAGCTGAACCACCTTATTGCCTCATAAAACAGAGCAGCAATGCTATTATCGCTTAACTGCACCTGAATTCAGGCAGAACTACTTTGTTCAAAGAGCAGTAAACACTTGGAGTAAGTTGTCAAGTAAGGTCATTGGAGCAAATGACATAAATGAGTGCTAGAGATACAGGACATTTTCATGAAGGAGGTTGAAGGATACAGTGACAAGAAGGGATTCAAGCAGGATGAACTGAGCTCAGGAAGGACTTATTTCAATGTTATTATTAAAATTTATCCTTTTGCAGAAAGCCAGTAGAGGCTTTGTACAGAACTTATTCCTTATATGCCTTAAGAGCCTTAAGTAGGATCTAAGAGGTACAAAGCAACAAATTTTAGCCTCTGTGAAGAGGGCTTTGATCAATCCATTAACCATGAGAACCACTTTATTCATGTCTGTGAACCTTTAGAAAAGGTAGCTCTTTGAAATATTTTCTTAACACAGTGTGGTTTTGCACTTTTTCTTTCCACGGATTCCCAACTAAAGCTAAAAGAAATCACAGAGTTGTTTCCCTGCAGCCACTGTTAACATTCAGGGCTATTTTTGTTACACATGTGTTTTTCAGACTTTTATCATATACTCTCAGAAATTAAGCTCACAGCTAACTGGGCACCAGTGAGCCACTGCTCTACAAGGTATTACCTGCTCAGGCAAAGGCAAGCCCCAATCCTGAACCCTACTCTGTCAGTCAGCAGAAATCCCACAGCCTTTTTTTGGTAATGGCAAAAATCAGATTTACCAGGCTGAAACACTATTCCATAGAATAAGCATTAAATTTAATGCTGAATGCATACCAAATCTTCCAACTTCTCCCCTGAGCAGCACTCTTACTGTTCCATTCTCTAAACTCAGCACTGACTTCCCTTCACACACCACAGCTTCCTTCTGCCATCCTTCCTACCCCCAAGCACCCATTCCTTTCAGTCGAAGCTCTGGGCTCGTTCAAGTTCCCTTAGGAGTTCCTTCTTGCTGACTGATTACCACCTGAGAAACCTTTTCAGAACCTGTAATAATGAAGGAGCAGGATATTATCAGCTTCAGTGTTGTTCTGCACTGGTGGCAGGGAGGGCCAAGGTGGTGGGAGAAAGAGAGAAAAAGGAAGCTCAACATTCTTTCTGAATCTCAGTAAGAACGGCCCCAAAAGAAATGGTGTATTAGGACACCTGGTTTAGTAAGATGGAATAAAAAGAGTAATACAGATAACAGGTCAATCTTACATTCTCCAGATGCCGAGAATTCTGCTTTTTAATGTCACATCAGAATGATCCCATATGGATTTTCCCACCACGCAGTGCACCTGCTTACACAGGGTTCCTCTTCTGTGCCATGCCACAGTGCATTCCATTTTACCTGAAAACCAGAGCCATGTGCTTTTCCTGGCAGGGTGGAATGCTGTGCCTGTCCTAACCCCAGCGCAGTGCAGGCTGGCACTGGGCACTCCAGCAGAGCTGGAAGACACTGGTGCTGACATATGGGCTGCTCTGACCTGGAGAACAGTGCCCAGAAGAGCAGACTTGGTCTGCTCAGAGTAACTCACTTCTCACACACAATGTCTTCTGGAAGGCACCCAACACAATCACATCTTGGATGGAAGGGTGTGAATTACTGCATCTACTCTTTAACTGGTGCTCACAACCTGATATGACCCCTTAAAGAAGACGTATCATTTCCCTCCTGGAAACACTCTCTGCAGTTTTCCAATTAACTCACTGAACTACTCTCCCTTGGTTTATCACTTCACAGCTACCTCTAGAGTTTCATCATGAGTGAGCACAATAGAAGTATTCTCTGCTTTTTCAGTCCCAGAAGCAAATGAAACAGTTCAGCTTCACACTGATACGATGGTGTGCAAAGCTAGAATTACATACTCCTAGAAAAAAAGAGGAGCAACATAAACTCTGCTTAAATGTGTTTTCAAAGACTTTCCTAGCTAATATTAAGGGAGATAAAAATAATTTTAGGCCAAATAACAGCTTCTTTCCTTTTGAATATATGGAGAGATTTTTTATTAAATATGCCTCTGAAAAAAATCAGATGCATCCAGTATCAAACTGCAGCTGCTGATACAGGTGAAAGAGCAAAGCTTGTTTCCACTGATAGAATTAACATTAGAAGGAAATAAATTAGTACAAGACTGAAGTCCCATGGTTTACTGTTCTTACTGAGTTTAAAATTACATTACCCCCCACAAAAAAAAACCCTGATTAGTAAATTAAAAGTTCTATAAGAGTAAGAATCATCCTGTACTTAGAAATTCATGCTGGGAAATGATGAATTCAGTTCCAAATATTGGTGTGATGTCTTAAGCTCAAATTCAGAAATCCCAAATTAAATCTTTGAACTTAGGGAAGGGAAAAGGCTATGCATCTCTAAAGAACCAGTCAAAGGGAATAAAACAAAATACCAGTCAAGGAAAAATTACTTAGCTAATAAGAAGCTAAACTCAGAGAATTGTCTAGAATGTGAACTTCTTGCAGATAACTCAGAGCCTTTATGCTGTCATATTGTCCTAACTCTCTGTAAGCTGAGGCTAATAGCAGTTGTCTCTTGAGACCTCATGCAGTGTTCCAAGTCTACTGTAGCAGTAAAGTATAAGCACCTTCTAAAGATGTTCTTTTTATTTCATTTCCAGCAATGTATTTGCCAGAAGTAATGACTTGTTTTCTGAAAATTTTCAATTGTCTTGGATAAATGTCTATGAAAATAAGTCTCTGTATTTACCTAAAACTACTCTGTATTTGTTTAACCTAAAGAGAAGGACACACCTTTGTTGCTGTTTTTCAACAGCAAGGTAGTATTCTTCCTTGTCAGTATTCTAATCCTCTCAAAAACTCAAATTCTCTGAGTTCCTTTTTTTTAAAGTTTAGGAGAATGAAAAAATTAAATCACCTTTTGTGTGGGTTGTCTCACAGATATCTAACAGATCCCAACAGCATTTAAAATATCAGTTAAGAAGCAAACCAAACACTAAGCTGAACTAAACTGAAATTATTTCTTGCTGTCATATAAAAACCTGAAAGCAATTTAAGTAGGCAAGAATGTAAGAGGACATTGAAAGTGCTTTCATACTGCTGAAGGATACAGCTAGGAAATTAAGGTACTTAATCAGACTCCCAGTGTTTGTTTTTCTGATCTGATTTTCCTGCAAGAACTCATTTTGCAGGAATCACAATTTAAAGGGATAATCTATCGTTATATCTAGTCTTGAAAACTGCTTTTGTGACAAGTCAGTGATGAGGCCCATGGTGTCCTTTATTTAATTGCAATTAATGACTGTCTGTAATGATATAGATGGAAAAAATTTACTCCCTTGAATTGAAATTATTCTGTTTCCATTTGTATATGATATAACCCAACAAGTTCCTTCTATTTTCATTATGCTAAGAATTTTTAAGTTTCTCAGCATGAAGGAGAGAATTGTAATATAGAGTTCCCTAAAAATCCAAGAAAGGTCTTTACAGTAAATGTAAAAAAATCATGGCCAACTCTGCTAAATGCCATTTTATAGGTGTGTTTTAAGAAGCATGAGGAGAATATCTAAGAATAATGTTTACATTTCAAGTATTCAGACAATTACAAAGGACAGGTCAAGTTTCATTTTGATTACTTATTTTGAATTTTTTAAATACATTGCTCAGAGTAGGGCCAGTTTTCAGCAATTGTCCTGAAATATACTCTTTTCAAGATGCCTAAAATTGCATATATAAAATGCATCTTTTCCTGAGAAGCATTTACACGACCTTGATTTGGCATACAGTTGCATCTCTTTCCTTGAGGATGTTTTATGCCACAGTCATCACACCACATTGGACTTCTTTCCTCTTTTTTTTTTAAATTTTAGGACTGGTCACCACTCATGAGTGTTTTCTGGCATCAGATCTATTAGATAATCTAATATGGTCTGGAAATACCTGTGTTCTTACTGTAGAAAATGGTGTGATGAATTATACACAACCTCAGGAATGGTTGGGAAATTTAAAAAAGATAGGTGAAGAAAAAGATAGAAACATACTTCAAATACTACCACTGAATTCACTTCCTTTACCTTTTTATATATCATTGTTTCTCCTTTGCCCAAACCTGATTAATAGTGAAATATAAAGGGAGATGAGAAACAGAACTTTACCATAACATGAACATACCCTTAGAAAATTGTGAAACCAAATCAGAGGCTCAGAAATGAAATGTTTAAAAAAAAGGCTTTTCCTAGACACTACTTCCTTTCTTTCTGCAGGTAAATTTCCATCCCTTTCCTCTGACCTTATGACCAGTTTTTCATTATATTGTTATTATTATCATCCATTTAATTTACATTATAAATTCCTCACAACAATCAAGAGCAATATTGTTGTTTTATACTGAGGCACTAAAGAAAATGGATCTGTTTACTTTATCTAAAAGAAGATTAAAAGGTGACTTGACCACCACCTACAGGCAATCACATAAGGAAACCAGTTTTTTATAGTCATTATTCCTCTACTCTGCCAAAACAAAAGGTCATCATAAAATCCAGTAGTTGGGAGTTCATACCAGCTATATTCACTAGGGAAACACAGATGTATCCAACAAGCCTGTAAAGATAAGAGCAGTAAATCACAGAAATATTTTACTTAGGAAAGCAGGAGATTCACTTGAAGGTTTTTAATCACAACTGGTCATCTGCATTAAAAATGTCTGTCATAACTCATATGGAAGTGATGGGCTTGATGTAGAAATTATTTGATAGTGTTTTTTGTTTCATACTGTATGTAAGAACTGGAACTGCTTGTTACTACAGTGAGGTATATCCTTCACTGCATATCTCAGCCCCAGACATGGACCAGGTTCAGTCAAGAGTCCAGATTGCCAGTCAAGTTTGTGGCAATAAGGCAGGTCCAAGGTCAAGCCAGGGAGTTACAAATTGGCAGGTTGGGGCAGAATCAGGTCCAGCAATCATAGCCAGGCACAGTCCAGTGATCAACAGTGGTGGCACGGGTTCAAGGTGAGCCAGGAAGCCGTTCTGCAGGTCAGGGTCAGGACCAGCACAGTGGCTGAGCTGAGGACAGGAGCTCCTATGACATAGTTTATTTAGACTGACAGTGAAGGCTCAGAGTTAAGCTGCAGTTTCTGGCCCCTGTCTTTGCCAAGTGGGGATAGAAGCCCCAAATGAGGCTGGTTAAGACCTTTTTAGTACATTTAAGACCCCAGCAACTGTGCTTCATAACTATGCCCTCAGATTTCTGGTGACAAAGTTTACATACAGATGCTGACAAGCAGCAGAACTTCCGCAGCCACTCCTAGGAGCAGTACAGAATGATCTTGAGTGTGACTTTACAGACTTGAGATAAAACAGTTGCCACTGCAGAATCTAAATTAATGTGCCTGTGTGCTTGCTATCTAAGATGGAAGTCATGGGACAGGCTGATGTTAGTCAGCCTGCATTAGATATTCGTATTTTGAAAGACAATCACATTACCTTAAAGCAAACAAGAGACAAGCCCCTGAACAGACTGTCCTCTCCCTTCTCTGTGAGCAAGATAATTGTTTGTAAGATAGGCAAATCAGATACTCTAAGTAAAGGCCACAGGATGAAGCCATAGCCTTGCCAAAGATGCATTTCATGTCTGCCCTATCTATCAGTGTCTAGAGATTTCAATTTCACAGGTGAAACTTATAATCTGATAAGGACATCACTGCTTATATTGCTCAGTTGCTGTGCATCACTGGCAATGTTCTCAATGACAAGTAGCATAATTGTCTTGGTTTTGATTTTGAGCACCACCTTTTTCTTGAGCCAAATTTATCATTTGCAATTGTTAGAAAAAGGCCACTGAATCAGAATCATTACACTCTAAGTCTTATTACAGCAATAATCTAAATGTTGGTTTTCATGATTAGGATGATGAGTGTTGTCCATACAATCAGGAGCTCAACCTTTAACAACATTATCAGGAAAGATCAGTTGTCCACATTTCTAGTCAGACCATATCACAGTCCATACAAAGATTCAAAAATTATAAGTGCTCTTTGTGCAAAAGGAAAAGCTTCACTGCAGGTCATCAAACATTGACAGTCTGAAGCATATTATTTCAACTATTCTCATTTGTGGGCATCAGTGCTTCCTCTGACAACTATTAAAGAAGTTTTATCATATCCAAGAAGTCTTGAGGATCTCTGAAATGCTCATTACTATGGTAATAAGTGCACATCAAAATGAAATGGAAGTTAACTGAAATAGAGACATATTCTGTTGTCTCTTTTTAAAAAATTGTCAGGGGTGTGGATATGAACACTGTCATAAATGTGAGGGGAGTATTTTCTGTGGATTCTTTGCAGAAAGATTCATTCTTGTTGGTATATCAGTCATCAGAAGGATACATTAAAATAGTCTAATTAAACATCAATCTCTATTTCTTAAGATAATAAATCAAAATTGGGCAAGATACTGAGGAGTATGATGTACACCCTGAAGACCACTCTGCTTTGAGGGGGGCTGTCTAGCTGTCATTCCCAGTCCAAGTTATCCTATTAACTCTTTTGTTTTGATGGTAAACTCTTTTCTTGGCATCTTTCATAAGCAAAGAGTAACTAAGAACCTTGGCACTGGATTTTTTTCCTAGTGTTTCCTGAAAAATTGAGCTTATAAAAAGTGATCAATGTTATTTCTGGATCCAACAGCCAAACCGATTCTCATGAAAGGCAGAGCTGCACTTTCAGTATACTATACCCATGGAGAGCTACACTGAGCTTGTGTGTAGAGCTCTTGAAGTGGTCACATCTGTGGAATAATCTGTTATGGTTGTACCAACACACAAACCAAAAAGAGTCATAAAAATCTGGCAAAATCACAGCATGCTAATATATACATGCTCATGGTGCACATCTGGTGTTGGTTTTCAAACAGCTGCTTGCAGATTCTGCAGGAAGTAATGTAGAAATGTATTCTCTGAAAGTATCAGCTAATTGTCAGTGAAGATGCTACAGGTGTGCAGAGATGAGACTTACACTTTGAGGAAAGACCCAAGTGGAGATATCCTCACATGCTGAAGAGCTATAGCTGTGATACCAATGTTTGTTCATGACCTGAACTGAAAAGTTTTCAAGAGGTCAATATGAATTCAGAAGAAATACACACAGAGGGAATTACCAGTGTTTTGTGTGGCATCCACCCAAGATGCTGTTTCTGTTACAGGCAAGATATTGCAGAAAGAAATTTTGAGAGAATGCAATATTTGTCTTCTATCTCTGTCTTTCTCTTTTTCCACCTCTATCTAGAACTCCTTTGTGTGTCAGCAGTACTACTGTTAGTTTCTGGGAAGATGTATTACTGACACTTGCCACATATTTAGCTCCACAAACATAGCAATCATTATGTCTAATATTGTTCTCTATAGTATGGATGTTCCTGGGTCATTGTAAGCAGAGGACTGACTTGGTGTTTCTGAAACAAATCTATTTTGCAAAAATTCACTATCTCAGCCAACATTTTATTTTATTTTTTTTTTCCCCTAAAACCATCTACCATGGTTCACGAGGAAATCATGGAGCAAATTAATTGTTCTGGAAGCCATGTTACTCGACACTTTTTTCCCCAAAGGTCCTACATCCCTTTTCTCATTACTTGCCATATCACAGTGAGATCAATTTGCTTGTTTCTGTCAACAGGTAGCTGGTGTATGCCATCATGTTACAAAAATGCACACCTACATTCCATGACAGCATTTCTTGCACATTCTGGCATATGATATCAACACCTAAGAGTAAATGCCACACACTGGGATCAGCTGACCAGCTGTACACTTTCTTTTTGGAATTTTGCTATTTAAAGTGCAATAAAAAATGTGTTTAGCTACATTTAACCAGTTTTATGGTTGAGTATTTATATAGTGGGAAAGCGATCATATTCTAACAGAACGAATGTCTTAATTAATTTTTTTTAATGAAATCTACAGATACAGATATTTTGTTTCCTATATTTCCAGACACAAAATATTTCCAGGAAATATTCACTCTTAGATAAATTCTGTGGATTTAGACATTCCTGTGCTCAAGAAACATTTAGAATACTTTCACAGAATAGAGCACAGTATGGCTTATGGCATGGACAGATGCCAAATGACATTTCTGCAAAGTCCAGCTCAGCTTGATCCAACAGTAATGAGGAGAAAATCTCTTGCAGACTCAAATGGATTTCTTACCAAGACCATAATGTATAGTTAATGTAGTGAAAATCTCTCTGAGACCTGACTGTAAACTTGAAGATAATATTAAGGAGGAAGAGGACAAGTTATTTCTGACCTTCCTCTGATCTAGTAAATTAATAAATCAGTGTCAATTTTAGTCAAGCAGCTGGTTTTAGTTACAACAGCAAAGAATGCATTTGTGAGTCAGAGCCACCAATGCTGATTTTGAGCACCTATTTTTATAACTCTGAAAAAGGGGAAAAACAACAAAGGGCATCTTCAGGCATTTAGGAGTTACTTTACTGTATTGATACAATTTTTCAAAGGACAATTAGAACTCTAATGATTTTTATCATTGCCATATTTTTTTAGATTATATAAAAAAGTTATCTTGAGACAATTTGCAACTGCTTCTTGTATTACTGTGAGTGTAAAGACTTCTGTCATCTTTTGTTACAGACCTCTTTCACCACATTTGCTCTTTGGAGTCCTCACCTAAACCTGGGTGTTCTGACTCCTACCTTTTATCTAAGGTAGATAAAAGGCTAAGTATTATCTTTCCTATATTATTTCCTATATTATTTCTTTTCTTCTCGTTTTTACATGAGTGGTCCTTGTGGTTCTGATTTAAGTATTTAAAATCTCTTTTCACAGAGGGAATAAACTTTTTCATGTTTAAAAAAAAAAAAAAAAAAAAAAAAGGAGGGGATTTTTTCCCAGGACAGAGAGAAAAGCAACAACTGCTGTCAACATACCTGCAGCTCCTCAAAAGAAGGAATGGACAGAAGTACTCTACAGGTCTGCTTTTACATTGTGAAAATTCCAGGAAGCAGTTATTAAATAGATCATTATCCCTGAAGGAGTCCTAGCTTTTTGTTGTGCCTGCTGTCATGGTTCACATATACAGAAACAGAGACAGGAGGAACTATAATAATTGTAATAAACTGTAATAAAATTGCAATAATTTAACACAATTTGCTGCATAATAATGGCCACAGAGGTTCCTGCTTCAAGCCCTCAAATTTTCAGTTGTGGAACATTATGTCTGTTATAGAGCTATCCAATAATAACCCAGTATTCCTTATATCTTGAGATTTTGAATGGATAGTTACCCTCATTTTGAAAAGAAAACACCAAAAATTTATATATGTCATTACCATTTTTAATTTTGTTTATTGCATATAATTTTATGTCTTCTCTAGGAAGAAAGATTTAAAAATTTTCTCATGCAGTTAGTGTTTTGCAGTGACTGTATAATGGTCTGAATAGGGAAAGATCAAGTCAACCTGCTACATGAAACAATTTTTAAAATAATGATAAGATAAAACGGAAAAAGGTGGAATTGGCAGTCATATTCTCTGTGTTCTGATCTCACAGAAACATATATATAGACTAGAAAGTTACATCTCAATAGGTTTTTTACGAAAGCCTTTAGGCTTTCCTCCTAAATAATTTCTCCAGACCATAAAGCAGATATTTTTTTGTCAATTTTCTCTCCACTTTATTCATGTTTTCCATGTATGAATACTAAAATTGGTTTCAGAGCTTTGGTGCTGGTCTTACTAATGGAGGAAAAGATGAAGTCACACTGATAAAAGTTTCATTTCATTCCATTTGTCTAACTCTGAACACTTCTTCCTCTTACAAAATCCAAAACCTCCCTAATATTTACAAGGCATGAACATTTTCAGGAGTAATGCTTAACATATTCTGAAGAAACAAAATGGGAAGCATGTTTTCTCCAGTTACAAAGATCATGCTTTCCGTCCTAACTCTTAATAGCCCTTCTATAAATGTGTTAACCTGCTGCTTCAGCTTCAGTTTCTGTTTTCAAAGCAGCACCTCTTCAGTGCATGCTTTATCACCACAATAGCTCCTCTGTCATATTCCAATAATCTTTATAATGCCATAGATCATTTTCTGCTCTGTTAGTTCATGTCCTTCTGTCTTATTGCCCAGTTTTAACCCAGAAAATCTAGCCACTTCCTAACCCAGTCACATTTGAACTGTTGCACCCTCTAAATCAGCAATTACAAAAAGATAACTCTTCCATGGTCTTCCAAAATTTGAAAGTGTTCAGAATTTTATCATCTCCAAGCTATAGGGAAAATATTTTGTGTTCAAATATGCAAAGGAAGAAAGCAAATCTAGTTTTTTATTGCTTTTCAGTCTTTCCATGGGCTTTGAACCAAACATAGCCTGCAAGGAGAGTCTTTATCTACTTCTTTCAGGAATTAGAAAAGGAAAGCTTGTTTAGAGAACTGTCAGACTAACAAGGCCAGAATTGCCTGGAACCTTTTTTAAGTATGAAAGCAGAGTAACCAGAGCCTCATCCTGACACTTGAGCTGATGAGGCAGAATCTTGTCACAATCTGAAGGTTATTTTGTGCACCAAAATGTCATAACTCTGCCTTCTGGTCCCAATGATTCACAATTCCATTCCTGTGCAGAGCCCAGGAGGAAAGGTAAGGAGCACAGCAGCTCTGAAGGCACAGAACAAAGTGGAGGTTCAATCCAGAAAAGGCCAAGAAAACACAGACAGTAACAACAGTGCACTGGAATACTTGACTTTAAACTACAAGGATGAGGGTGTGAGCACTGATGCTTCTTGGTAATAAATATATTTTTAAAATCTTGGGAAGTGTGCCCTTCTCCTATTGTTCTTTTTCCTGCCTGCACTTCTCCAAAATATCTACAGGGATGAGATCTTGTTTGCACTTCTATATAAAGTACCAGCTTTATTGAAATGTGATCTGCATGTTTTCAGCAATATTTTATTACAAACTTCCAGAGGAACACACATCCCACTATATGAAAAGCATTCTTCCTTTGCATAAATAAGCTTCAAGTTTTATTAAAAATCAAGATGCTCCATAGTATATCATGAATTATTAATTTTATGTTCATAACCATAGTCACAATGTATTTCCTGAAACACAATGCAAAATATAAAGGAAATATCACAACCAAGTTTTAATAAGAAAGAGGCTTAAGATAATAAAATCAGTTCTCCTTTTACAAAAAGTAGCTTAAGGCAGCTTTGATCACATGTCACTGATGACTCCATGGAAAATCTGTGTAGTGCTGGTGGCATCTTGGTGATATTCTCTCCCTTTCTTTCCCCAGATAAATCTGTCCACTGCACAAGGGACCATTCAACAGTGTGGAGTCTTGTCCTAGAACTGTAATACTTTCCCGTCCTTCAATTGCACCTTTCTTTAGAATTGTGTCTCAGTTTAAAATTCCTTGAAATTAAATTATTTTCCAGTTTATAAATCAAGGTTTAAGAAAAAACCTTCCTTCTGACTAGGCATCTATAAACATAGTTTAAGAAAATTGAGCAAGATGGCCTTTTCCTTTTAATTCAACCAGTGGAGACACAAAGTGATAATGGAGAGTGAGAAAGTAGATCACAGTTTTCAACATTATTGACACTTCCAGCCTTTAAGTCTCCCTGCTAACTAAACTGACATAAAGTTTCTGTCAAGGAAGACTAGTCAAGAGCAAATGGCTTCTGAGCATTGTCCTCTTTCACTGTTACAGCTGCCTGTGGGGCAGGAGCTCCTGATCATGACACTAAGAATATGCTTAGTTCTGCAGTAGTTGCGATGCAAAGCCAGAGTCTTTTCTTTTGTGAAGAAGTTAGCTACCACCTAACAAATCTCTGTACTTTTGCAGTCATTGCTAAAGTAGCACCAGGGAGTATCGGCAAAACAACAAATAGCCAGGCAAGAAATGACTGATCGTGATAAATTGAAAGGAATCACTGAATCTGAGATCTGGATTCTATCTTTGTCCCCTCTAATAGCTTAAATCCAGACACTTTTGATGTCTTCTATTGCATTTGCCATAGAACTTCAATGGAAATATCCTGTTACACTGAGGGATCATCAGTCACACTGATGAGATACTTTCCCATGAAGCAGACTTTATTGAAGAGCAGGTTGTCATCATGGTGAAGGGCAATTTTTGGAGTGCAGCAGGAAAGAGCTGGCTGTGTTAATGCTACTGTCGACTATCTAATCATCAAAAACATAATGCAAATATGCTGTCCATGTTCAGCAGCATAATCCACACAGAACACTGAAGCTGAAGATAAGTAGGAAAATATTTAAAATTTCTCAGTTTGTGAATTCTTTTTCCAATAAACACCCATGAAAAATGCCTTGTGGGATCCAAATATCTATTGAGACTGCTGGATTTAGGTAGGCACCACTTTCCTTTTTTTCTTAAAATACAGTAGTCTTAATGTATCTCTAACAGATTAATTGCCATATTTATTTAGAAAAAAAATTATGCATACATATTCAGCATCCCTTCCTTTACTATTTTCTTTCAAATATCTTTTTATTCCCACCTATTTCAAAGGAAGAGGAGAAAAACTCTTTCCTTGTTTTGTACCCAGATACTCCTATTTATAGATTCCTGATACAAACAGATGCTAAAAATGCCTCTGTGTGACAGCTGGGAAATGAGAAAAGTAGATGAGTTTATTTTTAGGAAAAATAACCACCCTGAATTTAAAAAAAAAAGACAGTGGGTCTTCTTTGTGTAGTGTGAGTCCCTGTCTTACTAATGAAGAGTCAAGGAGAGGCAGCACTGATGAGGAAATAGAGCATCAGCCCAGAAGGGCAAGAAAAGCCCAACACAGTCTCAATAACATAATTAAAAATGACTGTGGTGTGACTAAACCAGGGTTCTTGTTCAAATTAAAAATGAATTTACTGGAGGGATGATTTTCTTAAGCAGATGGGATGAGTGAGCTCTTAGCATGGGCCTTAAACATCATTCGTGTTGACAATTTTTTTTCTAATTACTCCCCCTGCAGATTTTCAGCAATGAGAAATAGCCAGAAGAAAAGCTCATGACTAGTTGCACACCATGGCTGCCAGCAGAAATGTGACACTTTGAGCAGATCATTTCATGTCAGTATGTTTTAAAGTCAAGAGACAAGAGTGTTTGTACTGAATCGTGAAGCAAGGTGCTGTCAAGGACTGCATTATGACTTTCTGCCATCTGAGACCAGTTCCAATTGTGCCCCAAGCCCAAAAATTAAAGCCATTTTGGAATTTGCCAGGGCTCTACTAGCAACAGATGCCAAGGCACTGTTTTCTGTCTGTGGGCAGACACAATAGGGCACATGTTCCTCAGAGACTTCTATGCAGAGTGCTCCTGTGGCATAGGGCCAGAGCCTCTCCTGCTGGTTTTCTTGGAGCTAGGGGTTTTGCTGTTCCACTACTCACTACCCTCACACATTGGTATAAGGGCTCAGAGCATGTCAGAGAATTTAGCTCAAACTTCTTGTGTTGTTACTGAAGAAGGGCCAGCTGGTCAAAGTCAGATGTCTCCTGTTCCTGGATGTACCACTAATTGTAACTTTGGCATCATTGGGCAGACAGAGTCAGATTTTCCAGCAATCTCTACCGCAGTCTTCTCTCAAAGAAAAGCTTCAACAGGTCAGAAATGCTGGTATCCAAAGAGTTATCTCTGGTCCATTTTAGAGATAACCATATGTAATGACTCTGTCTGGATCTAAGTGACCTCCACATTTCAGGGTGCTCAGATCTCCCTTCTACATATCCTTAAAAAATGGTAAACTATCTTTTCACCATTTAGTGGTAAACAGTCTTAGAAACTGTCCTTTTACAAGCATCACAGGGCTAGAGTAGATAGGTGGGATTCAAAAGATCCCATCTCAACTGGAAAGGAGATGGTCAAGGGAAAGAGAATAATTTGGACAAATTCCTTTGGGTAAGTGCAGTGTGAGCACTGCAGAGCATGTAGCCATTGAAGTCAAGCAATTGAAGCAAGGCTCTGCTAAAAAAGCTGGAATTGTAAACAGTCTGTAATCAGTACATTCTCTCTTACACTCCTGTGTTCCTATTTTCTTCACTCTTCCTCTTTCAGTGACCAAAGCTAACACTTAACTCTACTAATAGATCACTTACATACATGTGGCTAACTAGAACTCCAAACAGCAGATAGATTTAGAGTGGAGAGGATACTTAAATACCAGAGAAAGTGAGACAAAGTGAGAGGATAAGCTGCTGTACTTTACATGAAACCTGCAGTAGCAATGGGGTGAGAATGAATGTTGGTTACAAGGGTAAACCTTATAAAACCAGGTATTTAGCATGTATATGATAAATCCCTACTAAGTCCATGCTTCATAACACAAAGTTATAAGAAATGGCTCATGAATCCATGTTTAAAAGTGCTGATATGTATTGGAAAGTACTTCCTCAAGACTTACCTGCCTTTAAGAGCACTTTACCAGTGCTAATCAGCTATTTTGAAAAAAATAATTCAGTCTTTGGTATTGCTAAATTAGCTTAATGGGAATGCTCATCTTCTACTGAATGTTAATTAGTAGCTTTCACAGGCAGGTAAAACTGCTGCAAGAGCCAACTTGGTTGTGGCATTTTTCGAACTTTTGACTCTTTTACTTCATAATTTGAATGACAATTTTAGTATGCAGCAAGGGAGTCAGACTATATGATCTTTAAGGATTCTTTTTCACTCAAACCATTCAATGTTTCTATGATATATGTTTTCTATTGTGTGTACAACATTTATATTGTTTATTTGAAGACAAGGAAAGGACCTCAATATTACTTTTACTATTTATTTTGTGAATACCATGGTTGTTTTATTAAAAAAGTTGCGAGTTTTAGTTTGCTGTCTGCTCTTTTCTTTTAATATAATGTTGTCTTTAAAAAGCTTCTGAAAGCTTTGTTGGCACCAAAGTCTGATGTTGACTTTCCTATGAAAAAGATGGAACAGACTGAAAAAACCCTCAAATTTATATTGCTCTTAGTCTGGGTGCTCTCTGCATGTGACATTTTAAATTTTCTCCAGATATAAACAAAAGTGGAGACTGCAGTAAATCACAGACTCCCTTAGAAAACCGTGGGATCTTTCAAACATTTGGTTCTTGAAAGGCTACCTTTTTTTTTTTTATATGTCACTTCAAATCCTAAAGTTTTTAATCACTGTTTCCTTTGCCATATTTCAAATGCTGCATTTAAGCAAAGTGCAGATGCTGTATCTTGCTGTGGATCCATGTAGTGGTGAATCCTTAGGCAGCTTAAGTAGATGTGGATGAGCTGCACAGTGTGTACTGCACGAGATCAAGCAGACACTTGGTGTCTGTGACCTGAACTGACAGCAAAGTCAGATCATCAGCCCTGAGGGAATCACACAAATTGGTGTGAAAATGTGTAACACACCCAGTATTTGTGAACAGGGGTGGGAAACCATGACTATTATAGAATACCCAAAGCATGGCAAACTCCTCATAAAAATGGAGAAAAAAAAATATGTTATGAAAAATGCATAAAATCAAAAGCAGACACAGTCTGAGACTACAGTTCAGAGGGTGTTTCCATGGTAGCAATTTCCCACATGACAGCAAGATCAGCAACAAGTGTTACAGAGAGAAACAGGGAGCAGAAATGTCACAGAAATGTATATATATATAAAAAACTATTTAAACTTACCACAGTTTTTATTCCCTGGAATAGAAAGTTAATTATTTCCAACCCAAACTATATCTGTAGGTATATATAGAGAGAATGCAGAAAAAAAAAACCAGTATTGGATAATTGTGAAGGAAAGAGTAAATGTTCTTTGTCTTGGTATTGTTTAGCCACTAGCTTGGAAAGTAATTTTTAATCATCCTTGTTCTATTTCCTGCTGAATCTCCTATGATATACAGTCTAATAAATAGAATAAAAAGTAGTATTTTATGTACAGAGGCAGCTTCCTAGGAGATATAAGATTAGAGTGTGTTCCACTATCAATCTTGAAACACATGGTCTATGAAATATCCCAGATGCTAAGATTTAGGACTAATTCAGAAAGAAAAAGAAAATAAGAAGAGTGAAGTATTAAACTTGTAAAACAGGAAATTATTCAGACATTATACGTGGTAAGTGAAAGTGAAAAAATATGATTAACATTGCTGACACTGACTAGATCTATGAGACATAAGAATAAGGCAAGAGCATTATTAATAGTTTATGATGAGCTATCTGATGAGCTAATACTTCAGTTAGCTAATGCTCACATTTTTAAGTCTTGACCCCAGAGCAGGGCATTAGATGAGACAGTTACGTGGAGAAGGTTCTGTGGTAATGAAGATTACAGGAAGATATTCGCTCAGTCAGTATTCATAAAGTTATGGATTATACCTACTTCCACTTGATACAGCCTTTGTAGGTATTTTTCTGAGGTCTAAATGCAAGGCACATCCAAGTGCCAGATTCCTGTTTTCTAGGGAAAGAGAACTATATCTCAACTGGAAATGAAGTTATTCATATTCCTTCATGACTGACTACACACAAGTATCAGCAACAAGCTGAATATTGTGCTGAGCAAGAAAAAAAAAATGTAAGGATGATTTACCTTGTCCTAGTTTACTCCTTGTAGAAATTTTGTCACAATTAAGAGGTTTCTTGGACACCATTCCAAGCTTTCTTGTGGTGATCAACATTATCCTGCAGTCACCAAAATCAAGAAATGCATCGCAGTAGGAAGACACATTGGCACAAGGGACAACCGTTCAGAGGATTTCATCCAGTTATGATGAGAAAAGAAGCTCATTGTTTATGCATGACTGTCTTTCACATCCACAGAAATAAATTATATGGTGTGCACACCTATTTGGATGAGAACGCCATACATGCAGGTGAGACATTTCTGTCATTGTCACAGGCCATCACTCACCCAACTAACAGTGGTGCCAGTGTCTCTACAACAGGTGTTGCATTTTAGTTGGGCTTTCTCTTTCTTGCTTTTTCTTTTTCCCTCTTTTATTTCCCCCCTTTTATTTTTTATTAATGCTGAAGCATAGAAGACAGGACAATCCCTTGGCATAAATTACATTGGTAGGGATGCAGGCAAGGATTGGGATCAGAAATTAATGATGTGCATAGCTAAAGGTCACAGCCATGAATACAAACAAAACTGTCATATTCTGCTATATCACTGATGCTACAAGCATATTGACCAGAGCAATGAGGTTTCACACTCTACTAGTGTAGATACTATCCAGGAAAGGGTTTAACATTAAAAAAAATTACTCCTTTGTTCCCATCATATAGTTTATGGAAGGAATATGACAAATTACTGTAGTTAAAATTGACAGCATTGGTCTTGCTCAGTGGAATCCACATGTTGACACTTGACAGATTAGTAGCAAAGAAAGTTCAGTGTGATTTTTTTTCTCATTTCTGTACAGATTTTTTTTTTTATTGAATGCAAAGATAAGATTTTCACAGTTTACGGTAATCAGACAGAAGTGTGACACCTGTCACTTTTTGTTTTACTTAAGGAATCTTAAAGGATTGATTTAGTATCTTTATTTTATATCAGAATTCATACAGTTTTCTGCCTCTTACATAAATTCATCTAGAAAATAAAGCAATTTTGACATGATCTAATGGAAGCTTTCAAAATTTGTAGCAGAGCAGAAAGATGATCAAAAGAAATTTCTCCTATGGTGGAGGCTTCAAAAATGAAGGGAATAATTTACAGTTAAGACATGACAAGTGATGGAAATAAAAAATGACAGTTCAATTCATGGTATCTCCAGATTTGTTTAGAACAATAGACCAAAAAAAGTGATTAAGTTTATTTTGATATATGAGTTACAAAGAAGCTCTGAGATTTATAGATCTTTGCATAATTTCATTTTCTGTAATTTCTGTTTTACTAACATAGGTTACCAACCTCGATTTCTGTTCATAGCATGATCAAAGTATTGTTTTGGATGTGTAATATATCCTTTAATTTGGAAGGTGAATTATTAAGGTACTTTTTCCATTCTAGGCAGTCAGTATAAAGTCTGTGTTTAAATAAAGGGCTTTTAAGTACAGCTTCTAAATTTGTACATCTTAACACCAGAAGTATTGTTGATAGAAAGCACAAAACAACATAATTCAGTTCTTCCTTTGTCAGTTTCTCCTGACAGAACCTGTGACTGGTGAGAGCCAATCTAAAACCCATCTACTTGGTCTGTTTCCTGAGTGAAATAAGTAAAAGGATAGACTGGGTGAACTTCCCTGGGATATACAAAGACATTTTTTTGCTAACGCTTGTGCTAGGTAGTGTTTCGTATTGTGTTTGTTATATGTTATAGTTTGTGTTATATGTTATAGTTAGTGTTTGACAGGTATAAGTTAAATTGAAAGCTTATTAAATAGGACAAAATTTCTGGGAAAAGAGAAAACTGTTCTAATCATAGAGGTAAACAACATTTTCCATTTTCATATGCTAATATTGTAGCTCTGTAACTCTGTTGCTTGCTTGCTCATGGCTTTGTTTGACTGAGAACTGTAACAAAAAAGTATATGGTAGCAAGTATCATTCAACGCCATCAGAGAGGTCATGGGACTTGATTCTACCACTTCTAGTATTATACATCAACATTACAAAGAAAGAAATCACGATTTTTTTCTTCCCATTTTATTTTAAGGAGAAACCCACAATACATTAATGGAGCACACATTTGCGAAGTAACGTGAGATTAAGGTGCTGTCTGAGAGAGATCAAACACTGAATTAGAGTCCTTCATCTATATTAAATACCTGATTATTGTCCTAGTAGTGAATGATTGGTCATATTGATTGCCATGGAAATTGTGGTACAACATTACT
Organism: Pseudopodoces humilis; assembly: GCF_049639895.1. NCBI lineage: Eukaryota > Metazoa > Chordata > Aves > Passeriformes > Paridae > Pseudopodoces > Pseudopodoces humilis. The sequence goes on from NC_142200.1 coordinate 101,415,475, forward strand.
CAGCTCAGTTGTTTTTAAAAGCAGAAGGTAAAAAAAAATAGAACAGAGTTTAGCAACTCACTCCAATTCTTTCAATATTCATTTGATATTATCCACTATGTTTTTAGAGTGTTCAGAGATATGCTGCACTCTTTCCAGTGAAGGATGTTGTACATTTCCTGAATGGTTAACCACTAAAATCTCCAACCCTTAAAAGATCTTCTAGAACCTCAAAATGACCATGTACAAAACTGACAGTGTTTGCATGGTCAGAAAGCAGAGCTCCCCAGACATCCCAGACTTTGTATGTGCTAGTCTGCATAAATACAGCTATCAGAATCTACAAATTAGTATAAAAAAGGGTTGTTTTTGCTGCTTTATTTCTTGTGATGCTGGATTACATTTTATATGGATTTTTGCAGATATTTACTATTTATTATGATCAGAAGCACTTAAAGGCAACTTCATAGGATAATTCAGATAGCTGTTTGGCAAAAAGTCCACATTAAAAACCTATATTCGTTGGTCAACCACAACAGGATGACATGTCATTTCTGTATCCTGTCAGAAATTTATTCCTTTGCTGATGACAAAAGAACTGTGTAATGATCAAACAAGTCTGGAGTCTGCAATAGAAACAAAATTAGGGTTTTTTAGGGGAAATGGGACAAACTGAAGTAGAGACAGTATTCTATTATTTTCCCGCTCAGTGACATTTCCCCTTTAAAACAAAGTGTAAGAATTTCCACTGACAAAGGTCAGAAGATGATTCAGAAATTTCAAATTATCAACCCTTGTCTTTTCCTGGTGTCTGACTCATGCTTGGTGCCTTCCCATCCCACTTGATCCTGCTGCTCCCCAGACAGTGGTTGCAACTGCTCTGGTTCTCTGTTCTTAGAATTACAGGCTTTGGGAAGTGAAATTTATTTCTTCACAGCGGCAGATGTTTTAGGCTTTTGACTTTTCCACCATTCCCAACTTGATCCAGTGCTTTGATTTAAAAAAAGAGCCCTGGTAGCTTTCATGCCCTAAGGATAGATGGAAGTTCAGTCTTTGATTGTCAATCTTTTTTTGAGAAAAAACTAGGATTTTAATCTATATTTTATTAGAATGGTAGATAATAATTGAAATTTTAACAAAAACTAAACCTGTGAACTAGTTTTTAGTACTAAAGCTTTTCAAAAAAACAACTTCCATTCTGATTGACATAGAATGAATCAATAGATTCCAAGTTTACTGATTTTTTTTTTTTCAGTGATATTCCTTGTTCATCAAATGCCATTACTTTTCAAATATACTACTGTTGTAATAAGTTATTTGGTATGATTAATCAGTTATCATTGAGCTGCATTTAGCTACACATTTGGCAATATTAACTGCTCATTTTTTTTTTAAAACCAGTTTGTTTTCATTTTATTTAAGGGCCAAGAACCATCAATTTGCTTGTAACAATCTTTTTCTCAGATATCATTTGTTCAAAGATTTGGGTCTTTTTTTCATAATTTTTGCTGTTCATTGCCATCTTTCTCTGAATTTCAATTTTACTGAGCAAGAAATTTTGAAACATGCATTTTAAGGTCATATAACCAAACATTTAATGAAAATTAAATATCTAAATATGATAAATATAAAAATACAGACTTTTTCATATAAATTATATATCTAAATACTATAGATAGATAGATAGATAGATAGATAGATAGATAGATAGATAAACTACATAGAAAAATATATAAACTACCAAGAAAAAAAATACTTAACCTTAGAGGATGAAATTTCCTAAAAACTAATAAAAAAACCAAAAGATGATTGCGTCATCTCTCTAATTACAGGCCAAATGGAATAGAAACTCATACTTGTCACAAGACAACAGACCATCTAATAAATCATGTAAAAAGCATCCCTACTTACCCCCCCGCCCTTGGGCACAGCAACTCAACAGTGGGAAGTAGATGAGGGCAACCAGAGGCAAATATCTATGGTCAGAGTGCTTGAAAATGGCATTAAGAGAAAGAAAATTTGAGTGCGATCAAAGTGAAATATAGCTGCCAGGTGGAAATCTGTAAGAGTTCAGATAGACAGCTCTCCAAGTACAACATTAGACGTCAGCATATTGAAAATAGTTATGAGTTAGGTCACTTTTGTTTGGAAGGGAAGGTTGACTGGAAAAAGATTTCTCCTCCATCTGCTCAATTTTGGCAAAAAGTAACTGAGAGTCACACTGAAGATCTTTGAAGTGGTGAATGGAAGCCTATTTCTTGTCTTGGTGCATTGGAGAGGATGTCCACACCATTCCAGCACCTGGAGAATAAAGGCCTTCCTTCTACAGAGCATACCCTCCTGTGCCTAAATGATCTGATGACCTGTGTCACATCTTTTAATGGAGTTCTCTCCCACGGCTAGGATCTCTTATGTTCTTCTTTTAACGCAGGGCCAGGTTTGTCTCCTAATCACATATTGCAGCCCTGGAAGTTGCAGCTCCATTTTTCTTGCTTACTTATTGTAGATTGCAATTGATGATCTGTAAGAATTACTCCCATATTGAAATTAAATCACTGGAACTGATCTCTTACTTTTGAAAAAGAAAAGCATAATGCTGAGATCCACACACCTGAGGCTAAAATATTTCATTGGAATACTTCCGCTCTTGGATTTCAAGCACAATAGATCAAATTTATGTCTTGCATAAGTCAGTTCTGAGAGAAGGAACAGTAATAGCAGGGTAAATACAGCAGTGATCCCCTATGGCACTTCCAGCTCTGATGGTGAGACTTTCTCAGGTTTTCCTCTGCTCTTCCATAAAATGCATACCAGAAGTACTACATAGTTTGTCCAGTGAAGATCCTGAAAATGCTGAAGTCACTTAGGAGATTATATTTCATTTTCAAGGGTATGCTTAGCTTCTGTCTTTCTATATTTTCCAGAGTCTGTGGGGAGTGTTTGAGAAAGTCTTGCCAGCACAAAATTTAAGCTGAGAAATCGCTAAGTAAACAGGTTTTTATTTTGTGAAAGCGTACTTTAAAATTTCCACCTGTGCATCACTTTACACTTATTATCACATCATTTATGTTTATCAGCACATCCCATCCAGGCATTTTGTTGGCAATATGGCACCTCTGTATAGGAATATACATAGTTTTCTAGAACTCGATGAATCATACTTCTTAACACATATAGTTATGCATAACTGCTGGCCACTGACCATAAGTGTATTCTATATAACAATTATATATCAAAGCTCTCACATAAAAATAATAGCACTAAATTGAAGAGTCAGGAACTGAAATGTTTGCAAATGCTAGATTTAATGTTACTAGTGAAATGTAATTCACATGCTAGTGAGGATCCATTATGATACAGCATGTAATTATATGATCTCATTCTATTTTTCCACGGGACTTCTTCATTTGAGGTACAGAATGTAAGCCACTTACTTAGTCAGCAGCAATTTAATATTTTGCTTTATTCCATTTGTTTTATGATCCCATAGTTTATTTACTGCACACTATTCAAACTGCATTTGGAAAACGGAATACTTAATTTCTTCTTAGACTTTTTCATAGAGCTCATCTCTGTAATATATTAATGCTTCACTAGCACTCATAAATGAATTTGTACAGCATCCCTTTGTGATAAAGTGAGAAATAAAAGCATGTAAAAACTGAGGTTAAAAAAAATCTCTATGTATTATCACTATCATCTATTAGTAATCACTATTATCTATTATAATTGCAAATCAATGTAAAACAACTCTCTTTTTCTAATTGCCTAACCTTATGTTGTATACTACATGTTCAAAAATAATTCTACTTTCATGCTGTGTTTGCTCAGTCCTTCTGCAAATAAGATATAGGAATCGCAAGCCAAATTCCCAAAAAATACTGTATGCTTAGTGACCACTTGAGTAAATTTACTAGCTACCTACTAACTGTTTATCACATTGAACTTCTCTAACACATGCAAGGAAGAATTAGGATTTCACTGATTCAAAGATCTTCCGTTAGTAATGCTCCTTTATTCCGTACGTTTCTAGTTCAACAACAGACAAGTGTAAGTATTATGAAAATCTGCTGTGTTTTACCCAACTCTGATCAAATATATCCAATTAATATAACAAATTTCTTTCTGGTAAAAGTAGTGTCTAATGCCATGCTTGTAGAATATAGCATAAAATGGATGTTTAAGCCATTAATTAAAGTTTCAGGTGACAGACTAAAACTTCCTCAAGGGGGGCAGCAGAGGAGAAGGTGTCGATCTCCTCTCCCTGTGACCAGCAATAGGACACAAGGAGATGGAAGGAAGCTTCAGCAGGGGAAGTTCAGTTTGGCCATTAGGAAAAGGTTTTCACTGAGAAAGTCACTGTCCACTTGGAACAGCTTCCCAGGGAAGTGGTTGTGGCACAAAGCCTGTCAGAGTTCAAGAATCATCTGGATGATGCTCTTACTCATATGGTTTAATGTTAGGTAGTGCTGTGAGGAGCAAGGACTTGAACTCAGTGACAGTTATGGGTCCATTCCAGCTTAAGGTTTCTTCTACCTGAGATCCCAGGTCTGACTTGTTGTTCAGGTGTGTCTGTACATCCAAAGAGTTTGAGTGTAAAGCAAGTTAGATCTTCAGAACTTGCCTTACAGCAGTATTTGAGGCACCATAGTAACTATAGTAAGGTTAGGATTTCATCTTAGGTCCTCAGTGACCTAAATTATGATTTGAAACCCTATAAAATGCCTTAAGATAAAATCAGATTGGCGTTACATCATTTCCTGTTCATTAGAGTTAAACAAACTCTCCTACTCTCTTTGCTCAACAACTCTCTCTTTTTCTGTCATTGTGTCTGGCCCCTACCTTTCCATTAGCTCATTCTTCTGTCCATCCTTTCCTTCAGCTTCTTGTCTGGTCACAAATTCCCCTGAAGGAACTTGATCATTTGTTGCTTTCCATCATTTTTCCGGTAGAGATATCTGGGATCTCTGGTTCCCTGTATCTGGCACCTCTTCTCAATTACTTTTTTTTGCTTCATTCTTCTTACTACCATCACCTACATTGAACTTTTAAATTGTTCTCTGCTATGGTACATGGTACAGTGCAAGCTAGAAAAGATTAATTTGCGGTTCTTAGGGGTGATACCTGCATGAAGATCCCTACCAGTGCACAGCCAATAGCTCTTAACACTGCAGGGAAAATTCTTGCCATTCAAGCCTATAGAGTGTTCAATACTGGAAAAATGTTGAAGAATATAGCTGTAGACACCCAGCTGCTTTCTCCACAGAAAGTGTGAACTATTTTTTCAAAAGCTTATACTTTGAACCAGTACTGACCTATCAGCTTTCATTTCCCTTCTCTGGGACATAGAAAAAACAGAACTTAACAAAGAAAGGATTGCCATAATTTTGCCATGTGAATGAAGGAGGTTATGTTTCAAAGGACTTATATAAAAAATTTTATGTTGAGTGAAGATAACAGTGTTCTTCAGTGAGATTCAAATCAAACTTTGAGCTAAGTTTCTTAGAGAGGTTGTGAAAGGATAGATGATGTATAGGCAAAATTTTTGGAAAAACAAAAGACTGCAAATGTTTGAATATAATTTTTAAACATCTGCAGTAGTCCTTGCAGTAAAGCAAAAAGTAGTGACTCAGTAAGACTGTTTCAGCATTAATTCAAAGAAGATGATATAGAATGTGACTAATTTCAACCCTGTTTAGAGATATCTCCATCAATAGTGGAGAGTTTGCTTCAAGTCCTCGCCTAATTAACAGCAATAAACAGCCTTGCTCGTAATGTTTCCATGACAGTTAAACACACAGGCCAGAGAATCAGTCTCCTGGAGTTAATGAGGCTCATTTGCATCCCTTCCAAAGATCATCTGCTAACACAAATAAACTAGGCAGCAGGCTCAAATAGTAGTGACCAGTGTCCAAGAAGAGGTAATATGTTAATCCCATCTTTGAAAAGTCTAAGCTAAATTGCTTATTTCTTCATAATTACATTGTGCTTTCTTAGAGCTACAGAAAAATTATGACTCCTTAATTATTAAGAAAGACAGCAATATATTCCCACCTTTAAATGCAAGATTTCACTCACAAGTGGTAAAGAACTAGGGTTTGTAATCCTGTAGTTCATCCAATTAGCTTTTGTGGGAGAGGTTTTGGTTTTGCTATGTTGCATGGAAGAGGAAAAATGTTTTTCTATACTCAAATTTCTTTTACTATTTAAGTTGATTTAAATGCATTATGTACTCATTAGTTTTATGCTAGTAGACTCTCATAAAGTTATATAGAGCAATTTATAATATATTTTATTTTAATGAAAGGAAGACACAGATCTAGATTGACCTACCTAGGTGATGGTAACTGAAACCTAGAATATGATCTGAACTATTTTCATAGCTTAATCTTCTTCTTCACATCTATAATTTCCATTTTGGTACTGGCCAGCTCAAACAGTTTGATTGGAAGGGAAGTAGAAGAAAGAATCAGAACAGGCTTTTAAAAAATTTCAGTTCTGGGCATAAAGGCTTGGAAAGAAACTTTATGAAATGAGAAGGCAATTATCAGAAAAACATTTCTCTTATAGTTCATGGACATCAAGAAAGCAGAAGCTGTTTGTTAACAGCTTACTATGGAAAGAGAATAAGGTCTTGGGAGAAAAAGATGGAATTTAGCTTTATCTCTGAAACAGATAAATATGACAGCTTCTCTTTAACAAGTTTGTCATGCCCATTTCAGTCACTTAATAAGGGTCAATTAAAAAAAAAATACAGGCATAATCTGGAAACAAAACATCATGTTATAAAGAATTAAAAAAAAAAAGAAAAAGATTGGGAGAGACAATGTGTACTTCAGAAGCCCAGCACATGTTTTGAGCTGCATCTTGAAAAAGGACAATTATCAGTAGGAAGCATAAGGGCATACAGCAGGGGGTAGGGAGACAATATTATTATAAATATGTATTATTCATCCTTTTTTGTCTAAAAAATTCACTCCTTTTGACACATATGTAGCTAGTTTTTCATCTGATATATTAAATTATTAAATTAATAATTAATAAGATTATACAAAAGTCTTCTCTTTTTCTCTCCCTTTCTTTCAGTTGCTTACGTTTGGTGAAACCAAGAATGGGGAAAATTCTCTGTTTCTTGTGTCTTCTTTGCTTCTATAAGCAAATCCATTAAAAGGACCTCTAATGCTTGAAAAATATTTACTGTATGCAGATGTTTTGTTTTTCACAAATAACACTGCCACAGATCTTCAAATGACAGGGTGTGTAGAGGTAGGCATCTACTCACTGATGGATGGGCAGAAGTCCAAGCACATTCAGCCAACAGTGATTCCAGACCTCATGACTCATTTCTCAACTCAGTGCATGAGGAATCATCTCCGTTCCCTTGACAGGCAGGTATTTTCCTTTGTGACAGGACCATTACTTAGCCCATGGTCTGTGCTTTTTAGTGGATACCCCTTAATCAAAGGTGTTGGTTTGGTTGAAATTTCCAGCTGATTCAGATTTCTGAACATCAGTCCACTTTTTATAGAGAGGTATGGATTTAAGCATCCAAGGTAACAATTTCCTTTGGGTGTTTTTCACAGTAGGAGCTGAAGATTCTTTCACTTTTTAAGTAAACGGGGTCATCAATACACTATGGTATATAAAAAATATAGATTTCAGGAAAAAATCACCCATCAGAAGGAATGATAAATAAAGAAGACATGATGAATTAAGAACTGTGTGTTTAGACTGCGCCTGAATGCAACTTAATTCAAATTTTCAGACTTTGCTGCTTACCCTGAAATACACTAAAGAGAATTACTAGAGAAATGCTGGAAAAGTCAAATTGTTCCTCCAGTAATTAATTCTTATTTTGTGGGGTTTGTGCATCTTTTGAGCTATTGGTCTGCTTTGCAGATACATCTCACCCTAGTCACCATATCTAAGGGTCTGGCTTTAGACTTCCCTTGAATAGATTGAAAGATATACTTCAAACTTCTTCAGTAGGCAAACTTCTTCAGTGTCATGTTCTTGCCTCACAGTCCCCTGTCTGCCTTTCTGCATTTTTTCTCTCCTCTAATGACCTCATGAAACTGCAGCTAGAACTTTGAGAACCATTTTAAGAGCTATTGCTGAAATTTTGATGGTTTACTTTATGACAGTTGCCCTTTATGCTACTAAATTTGGAGTAATTGCTTTTTCTGCCTATAAACTGACTTGGATACCTGTAACATCATAGCCATGCACACTTATATGCTTTTTACTCTATACTAAAAATGAAAAGTATTTATAGACGCAAGCGTCTCCCATTTTTACTGGTGCAATCTCTATTATATTGAAAATGGTCTCCTGACTCTAGGTCCCACAGCAATTGCATGAGGCTGTCAAAATGAAGGACCTGTTACAAGGCTAAAAATTCTACTAACAATAAACAGAGCAGATACAAAGTTACAGGGGGCTAGTTAGTCCTTTTTTGTTCCCTTCAGGGGTGCATGCATACAGAAATATCATATCACTTTTAAGACTTAAGATTATAAAAGAATAAATAAACAAATACAGTACTGCCTCAGAGTAATGTGACTTTCTATTTTATTTTCCCTATAAGGTAAGCACTGAAAAATCCAGCCTGGTTTGTTTCCATGGACAATATTCCAGGTGGAAGCATACCACATAAAAGTCATTCCTACACTGATGATCCAAACTAGATGTGCCCATACAACAAACCTCAGCTAAGCAAGTTCTTATAAGAGAGAGCATGCATAAAGGTAGGGATTTAAGAGTCTACTGCTGGAGAAGTCCAAAAAATTTATGGTTGAGAATCAAGAGCTTAAGCACTACTATAAAGTGCACCAGCTTCAGGGAGGTGTATCTGTCCCAAGTCAGAAACACCCTATGTCTAGTAGATATAATGACAGAGAGAGGACAAAGCATAAAAGAAGTAGCTTTGGCACACATGAAACTACAGATCTTTCAAACAGAATAAGGAGTTTCAGGCAGTGGTTAATTCAGGGTTGGGTTTTTTTTTATAACTGAGGTTTTTTTCTGTCTTTTGAACAGTTTTGGTTATTTGAAGTTTAAGGATCACTGTCTGTGCAAATACAGTATCTTTGACCTTCAATGGGATTGGTACTTTGAGGCAAACAAAACTCTGCAGGACAGCAAGAGCCTGTGAACATAAAGGGAAAGTAGAGGAGGCAGTTGAGCCTTTTACTATCTCTGTGTATGTAAGAAATATCACAAGAAGATATAAATTTTACTTCACATTAAATGTAGAGGCATTTTGTACTCAATCCATAAATATAAACAGAAAAGAAACCAAAAAAATAATTGCCAGTACTCTAAGCAAATTCACAGTAACACAAAGCCTGATTATTGGTCTCTGTGGTAGAATTTCCTGTGCCTTTAGTCTTACAGTCCCTTGCAAACTAAAATACAACAGCTGAGTCACTGGTATACCAAATTTGCTGGAGACATAGTAATTATCCACCTGTACTGGCTTATTTAAAAGCAAGAAATATTGATATAGCAGATCTATTTTCACAGTATGGTGTGTAGTTTTTGTACTGAAAAATTAATTCTGGTGGGGGCACTGAAAATTATTGTGAGGATTAAGGCAACCCCTTCAAATACACAAAACTTTTTTACACTTTTGTTTTTTACATTCTTTTTTAATATATTGTTATAATATCTGTCTAATGAATTTGGGCTGGATTCTAAAGATTGCCTGATTTGATGGTAGGGTAACTCAATTGACTGGATTTATTTTTGAGTTGCACTGTCAAAAATAAGCCCACCTCACAATTAGGAGAAGTGAAAGATCATATCTGAAAATTTGTATGTAAGGAGACAAAGTGATACATTTTTCCTCCAGATTAGAGAACACTGAAAGGTAGAAACAGTCACATATCAGTGTGGCAATATCTTTTATTTCCTGTTGTTTTACCACACTATTATTAATAGGAAGTTTTAGTTTAGTTCAGGAACCTGTCACTACTTCACTGTTAGTTTTTTTTTAGCTTATCACAAATAAAAGTAGCTTAGAATATTTTGTGGTGGTTTTCTTTTTTATTTTCCTTTTTCTTGCTTGTGTGTGAATGAGATTTCATTGTTTTTTCTCAGTTGTAGGCTTTCTTTTTTTTTTTTTCTTTGAGAAAAATTGTCCCCTCTTTTTCTTTTCCTAGTATAGTTCTCATCTCAGATAATATATGATTATTTTTTTCTTTTTGATAGTGAACTTTCAGTTGGGAAAAGAACAGAGAAAGTGCTTCAACATTTCCTTTAGCAAAAGATTTCCTTATCTCCCTTAGTTCACTTCTGCCCGTTCTGAGTCACTGAACTCAAGAAATGAAAAGATCTTATTTTTCTCACATGAAGTTTCCTCAGACCCACAGGTTTGAGTGTTTCTATATCACTAGCAGCTTCTGTGCAGTAATGTAAACATTTCCAAAATTGTCTCCCAGTTCCTTTACTCTCACTCAAACATAGAATTTTATAGACTTCTCCAGCTGAACAAGACAAACCCAGTGCCTTTAGCCACACCTCAGGCCAGATAACTGCCAGCCCCTTCCCCAGCTTAGTGCCCTCCTCAGGACATGTTCACATACCCCAACATCCTTTGTCAATTATGGGGTTCAAAACTGTAAACAATATCTACAAAGGATCCTCTGGGGGTCTTTCCAAACTCTACCTAGAAACTGCTGATGTTCCAGCACAACTGTACTCTTCTGAGTATACAATATTAGTAAGGCCTGTGCCATCAGACAAGGGGCAATGGTTTCAAACTGAAGCATGTAGATTCAGAGTGGACATAAGGAAGAAATTTTTTATGATGGGAGTGGTGAAATACTGAAAGAGTTGCCCAGAGAGGTGTCCCATCCCTGAAAAATATTAAAGGCCTTTAAAGTCCTTTGTAGTCCAAACTATTCTGTGATTCTATGATAATCCATGTTTTTATCCTAATTTGTGCTCCAATCTGGTACTTAAAAATGAATGTGTGAAGAAATAAGTGACTGACTCAAAACTAGCTTGGTTCTTCTTGAAGTTGCAGTTTAATAAAAAAAAGATGTTGAGGGAGACATTGGACATGTATTTCCCCCCCAGAATTGGTTTGCTATCAAGGAAAGGGAAGTTTCCAACACCTAGATGTATTCTGTGGTTTTAGAATTGTCATAATACAAAAAAAAGGTATAATAGCTAAAAATTAGCAGTACTGTATCTGTCAAACTTAGTGGGATCAATATATAATGAATAAAATGTATCACAGGTTCACTAGCTTAATGTCTAGAATTCCACTTTGTCCATATTTTTCACCATTTGCCTGAAAAACATACAACCACTCTTTTACTCTTTTTCTTTCTTTTTAGCAATTGAGATTATCGTTGATGAAGGGATGGGGAAACTGGGTGGTGATCAGAATCCGAATTTACTGTGGGCTACATATGCTTGTATACCATGCCAGGAAGGCTGGTAAATTTTTACTACAATGATTGGGTTAAACATTATACAAACATACAAACTTTTGCAACATCTCTTCTACTTGTTTCAGTCTTCTCTGTCACCAGACTGATTCAATCTTGCAATCTTCAAAGCACTGTTTGTTCTTGCCAAGGCATCCTGATTATCAAATCTCTTGTGCTAATCAGGTCCAAAGTACTTTCTGTCTTTGGCATAGAGACAAATAAAATCAGTGCTTATAAATTCTTTTCCTCAAAGTGGGTTTGCTGTTTGGACCATCGTTGCACATAATTAGAGTATCAATCTTAAGATTCAAAAGAAGGAAGGAAAAAGACTTTTACCTCCGTGTTCTTCAGTTGGAGCCAACGCATCAAGCCAAATTACTTTCTCACTTACACATGGGCAGTCCCTCTGAAAACAATTTGGTGTTATGGGTGTAGGGGTGAGGGAGCTTGGCACAATAGTTTGTGACTGTGATATTGAAAAAGGCTTTGAAATATTTTACAGCCATGTAGCAGTGCCATAATTTTTACAGGGAAATTGAATTAATTTCCTCATTCTGAAGAATCTACTGTAGGCTTTAGATAGTACTTTAAGCTCAGGACCAATTTTGTAGGGTTTATATGATCCTGTATAATATGATAGCAGGAAAAAGGTCTGCTATCAGGACTTGAGGTATTTCAATACATTTTTTTTTACAAAATATTTGCCGTCTGTAGTGCACTGTAGGATTTCATATGAGTAACAGATACACGTGCCTACTGGGTCATCACTTATTTCAGCATTTAAGTAAATTAAAGTATAAACAATTTTAGAATGCAAAAGTCTGTGTTTGTTACAGCCCGTAGTACAAGCAATTCAGAGGACCTCCTGGAACAGGGATGCACTGTAAATCTTAGCTTGCCATGTTTGCTCAAAAAAGGTGAAATTAATTGCAATGTTACAAGTCTGCAGTGCTTCACAGAATATAGGTGAAATTAGATGCAAATGAATCAAGCATTGACGTGAATTATTTAATTTTCAAAGTTTTTGTTGCACAAACAGGCTGTGTGAACATCTACCATGCAATAACAGATATACTGGCACTTCCTGGCTCAAGAAATGTGTGGCAAGTGAGGGGAAAAGTGAGACTTTTGCACGAATTAGAGCAGTTTAAATATTTGAGAGGATGTCATGATTATATTCTTCAAAGATATGGTGAGAAAACACTTTCTGCATTTGTGATATTTCCTTCTCCTGGAAGTGACTACTCTGTAATACTCTCAGTGTTGCACTCTGCAAGACCTGTCACTGCAATATACCCATGGATCACAAGCCAAAACCATGACACCTTCAGGGCTTGTTTTTAAAAATATACAGTCTTTCAGCAAAGGAGATATTTTAGAAAGGTTTCTCTTCCAAAGCCCTTATATTGGGTGCAATATAATGCAGTCACTGGGGAACTAAATAGGTGATGTCTCTGAAGGCAGACCAGAGGCTGCCCCATGCCAGACACAGCTGGATGCAACAGTCCTACCAAAAGACACGGATGAGCACATCAGCCACCGTCAAGTGTGGAAAAACATATTTAAGAAGGGTCACAAAATGCCACAAAGAGGGCAGAGAGAAAACAGAGAAAGGATGAAGAATTAGAGGAAGAAAACAAGCAGGAACACCAGAGTCAGAGGAGAATAAAAAGGAAGTAGTAATCAGATCTAGAGAAGATGATCCCTACAGCCCTTTGTGAAGAGTGAGAAGAAAGGACCAAGAGAAACTCTTATGTTCCATCTTTCCCTGAGCAACCCATTACTTCACTGAAGGAGCAGAGTGCAACCTGTGCTGATAAAAAGGTGGGAGGAGATCTGTCTGGAATGGCGACAAGCCTGGAGAGGGAGGAACACTCTGTTCTCCCTAAATGTTTGTACTGAATCAGTACTTGAATACTTAGATTAATAGTCAATAAATTCACCTAAATTCTCCAAGATGAGTCTGTTCTGCTCATGAGAGTAACTGCTAAGTGAACTCCCTGTCCTTACTTCAGTCCACAATTCATGTTTTGCTCTGGAGTGGGGGCTGAGAGGAAGCAAGCTGTTGTGAAGATGCTTAGCTGGTAGTCACCATTTTTTTGATTTGCCTTCCTCATTTTATAATTTTTTTATCATTGTGATTTCAGAACAGTTTGTCTCCTTTTTAGGTCCCTCTTCCCTAAACAATTTTATTCAGAACCCTAAACTGGGGAAAAAAATTTGCCTGTTAATGGACATTAGTTTTCTGACTGAGGTTCAAAGTGATGTTCATGCTCTCTGAAGGGCTGACAAGCAATACACACCGCCTAACTTACCTTTCAGTTCCACTTACCAATCTGTATTGACACCCAAAACCAAGGTCAAGGTGGTGCTATTATTGTGTTCCAGCCAATTATGATTTTCAAGGCTTTACATTCTGTGACTCATTCACAAAAAATCCTATAAAGCATATAATTAATACAAAACTTCACATGGTGTTTAATTGTTGTATGATTAATTCCACCTTTTTTATTTTTTTTAATGACATCTTTCAGTTAAATAACTTTACTAGTTGGAAAGCAAACCAGTAGGAGATCCCAAGTCAGAACTACAACTTAATAGGAAAATTAAAATAAATTCAATCTTACAGAAACACAGTATCAGGATGCAACCTGTCACCCTGTTGGTCAGGGTGGCAGTCCGATTAAATGGTGGCTGCAGTCCTGTTGGAGTGACAGATGTGGTTCTGTCGAAGCAATGATCCTATAGAAGGATGTGGTCTTCCTCTGAAGGTCCAGTGCTGATGTAAAAGGGTCCAGTCTTCCTCTGGGAATCTGGTGGATAAGGCCCCTGTGGTGTTCCAAGTCTCAGATAATATCCAGGTAGGAATGTTTGCTTCCTCCCCCTGGGCAGAGCACTGTACAATGCAATGATGAAATTTTATCAGTCATGCACTTGGTGACTTGATGGCCCATTAGCAGAAGACATCCCCCTGGAGGGAGTTATCAGTGATGAGTCATGGACAAGATAAACACTGCCCCACCTGGTTTTAATAGCTTATGAAGATGGTGATAGAATACATACTTTTGGTTACATGTTACACTGAAACCTAAGACAATAACTCTGAAGTTGTTGTAGTCCCAGAGGATGGCAGAAGACGGAGAAAACTGAAAGCTATTCTCTGGGAATGGATGGGTAGCTTGTAAAACAGATAGTCAAAAGCCCCGATTGTTTCAGGTATTCATAGCTGGATGAAGGTAGGGCTTAAAGGCATTAAACTGACACAGACTTCCACTAACTTCCATGGAATTTTAGACCCCAAATAGCTTACAGCTTACAATATTCAGGGCCTGAGAGGCAGAGACTTCTGCTGGTCGTATCATTGATGTATCTATGCGGTAATAGTAATATCCTGCAAGTCAGGATATATTGCTGTATTGCTTTCAGACCTCAGCTGTCTACCCCATAAAGCACATTACTACAGGGATATAACTGAGGTAGCTTTGTGAGTCAAGATGAATTATATAGGGTGTAGCCTTCTGAAAATGGGATATAAGGAATTGTGAGAATGTTACATTATTATACTCATGCTTTTTATGAGACAAAATTTTGTCTTCACTTACCATGACAAGTGCCTTCTAACATGGATGCATTGTAGGCATTAATATATAACATGAATTGTAGGCAGCCAATTCCAAGATGATTAGAGATTGGAGATCTAGCTTTTTTTTTTTTTTTTTATACAGTTTGAAAATATATATTTGGACTGGAAGTTTTCTTCTGTCCTTCTTTATCTCCTTTTCCCCATTCTTCCTGTCTCCATCTCCACTCCCTGAAGAGTTTTACAGAGTTCTAATAACTGAAGAGGCAATCCCCCAAGAGAAGATAGTCTATTTCCCTTGTATTTTGTTCATTTTCTTGCTCTTTTTTTAGCTTTTAGCTAGACACTATTAACCAGCCACCAAAGACTAGAGAGTGACCAATATGGTCGTTTGACCTGAATGTGACGTGTGCAGTTTCCTTGTTAGATTATAACCCTAGAGGTGCTCTCTATTAATTCTTTTTCTGTGCTTCACTGAACTGTCATCTGTGGCATCCTGAATTGTCATGGTAATACGTTTTTGAAGAATAATTTGCTGATGAAGACTCAACTATTAAAAAAAAAAAAAAAGCATTTTTTCATAACATATTTTCCTTTACAGACAATATTTTTTTTACCTTCTGACCACAACAGAAAGCCATTCCAAACTGGCCATTCTACAGGGGAAAACAGAAGAATGCTATTAGAGCAGTCTGTAATCCGTTTCTTGTTTTCATTGTGTTTATTTCCCTTTTTCAGTGTTTTGAAAAATTAGTCAGAGTATAATGGTTCCATATTGGTCTACACAGGACCATTCTAGTTTCCAATTTTCACTTTTCTCAAATGTATTGTGCCATTTGAATTCAAATTTTGATGAGGATTTTTTCTGTTTTTGTTTACTCTGTTAGAATTTCATTGAGAACAAACGTATACAGTGTGGATTTCACTCTAAACAAAAGAAAAACTGCAAAAAAATAATGCCATATTTGAAGAATTACTTTAAGAGGGTAAGGCAATCAGTTATGTTCTAAATGAGTAATACAAGATTTTAGTGGCCTGAAACAAGACACCCAAATTATAAGAGAAGTGAAGTGAAGCTACACAGGCTCAGTAAAGTGCTCGGAAAAAGAACAAATTAATTCAGTGAAAGTAACCACAACACGATAGCACAACAGGACAGCTAGTTTTGTAATGCAGATTCCTTAAATTAGTTTGGATCCCTCATATCTCCCTAGGTGTTCTCTGAATAAGCATCCTGAACAGGCTGAAGTCTGCCCTCTAGAACTCCAGCGTAAAAGTTTTGTTGATGACTCTTCTTGTTTCACCAAATATTGAGAACTCCATTATTTCATGGTCACTGTTCCCCACATGGTCTCTGGTCATCTCCCAGCAGCCCTTTTCTGCTTGTAAACATCAGGTGAAGAGAGGCACCACCCCTGGTAGGCTCATTCCCCATCTGTGACAAAAAGCCATCCTCAATATACTCCAAGGACCTCCTAGACTCCTTCTTCTACTCTGTGTTGAGTTCCCAGGAGACATCTGGCAGGTATCTACTGGTCTGTCTACCTTAATACTTAAGACCAACATGATTTAAGCCTAAAAGAACCTCCTGGAAGCCAACAGGCATCCTGTGCTAGATTCACACAATAAAAAGAATATGCAGAAGGATGCAATGAATGCATGGTCCAACACATCCCCTCGGTGACTTAGAGAGAGCACCATGTGTAGATCAGAACAGCTGCAGCATTCAGGAACCTCCCCTGCCTCCAGTTTCTGCCAGTTCAAAGAAAACACCTTCCTTTGGATCCTGCCAATTATAGCTAGACATGTCAAAGGCTGGCAAGATTATAGGGCATGTCTTGCTGCCCCTTCTTTTCACTTACAGCTAAACAGAGTTGTTTGATTTGTCACATGAGGCAATTGGTGGCCATTTGGAGCAAGAGAACATGTCCTTATGTTATTGAAAAATGATACAGAAGTGCATGCTTAGCTCCTGAGGACTTGTATGCTGACTCCTGGAACATGAATGAGATAAAAACACTTCTGGACATGAAGCTGAAGAGCTAGCATGAAATCTTAGTTCTGTTGCTTGGAGCAGGCATAAGGGTGCCTTGTTTATTGATTATGCTTCTATTGATTTCCCACATCAGCTGTAACAATTCAGCTTACAAAAGATGTTTTATATTTTCTTCTTTCTTAAAAAGTGTTATGTGTTCAATGTGCAAAGAATATGAAAAAATGGTATGGCTTTCCATTCACTTCCCCTTGTAAAAAGTCAGCAAGTTGTGTAAGACACTGCAAATGCAATCAGTACAGAGGAACTGGATACCCTCAGTGTAACTTTGCTTGTGGCCACTATAGTTACCTTAATTCAAATTAGTTTAGGCTTTATAAAGCCTAAGCCTACAGCTGGTCATATGCACTCTTCTGTAGTAGTGGTGTGTTCTGTCATCAAAATTAAAGCTCCAAAATTTAAAACTTAATGTTTTGTCCCCTACTAGAATTCATGATGCAACCTATATGGACAAACATTACGTATTGATCTCATATGAAATGCATTCCTGGCTGGCTGGTTTTTCCAGCCTTTCTGCCCCTCCTGACACATTAATTGTGATACCAACATCTGAAAAATATTTTTAAAGAGTCAGTGGGATATGGTTCCATTATCTAATTTCAAGAAACAAGAGAAGTATGTGATTTCATTTCTGCTATATTTTGGTAAAGACCAGTATCTGTGTTGATGCTTTCTGTCAAAGGTCCTGTTCACACGTATCTAAGGAGGGACATAAATCTTAATTTCACAGGTTTTTCCCACCCCTGAAATCTTATTTTGGATTTTATAATTCTACATGCGCTTCAATTATACTGTTGCCCTTATCCTATATGCAGGGGATGGTTATGGATGCTGTAGCTAATTAACAATCTAAGTGCACAAATGTCTCCTTGAAAACAAGATCTGGCACTAGACTAAATGAACATTCTGATTGCTCATTAAATGCAGCAGTTTCTCTGCAGGTTGGATAACACTAACAAGGCACTCTTTTTTTTTTTACCTCTTGTTTCCTTTCCCCTTACCATTTTTGTAAGCAAATTTTCCCCCTTTTCCTCAGGAAGCACATAAAGATAACTTTATTTTCCTTAGAATGTTTTCCTGATACACCCTCTCTGCTTCTTCACCTTTGCTGAACTGCAATGGTCACATAGAGACAAAGACTGTGGAAACAAACTCAGTTTTCAGGGACTTCTTAGTAACACTTAGTAACACTGGCTTGGCTGATGGAGAATGCTCACCTGCGACAGGCTGTCCCTGGACAAACAGGTAATAGATGCAGTCTTACAGTGACTTGTAGGGTAGACATAAGTTCACTTTTAATTCCCTACTCTGTCAAAATCTGATGAAGCTTTGTCTCAGTGGTACACTTTTCATATGGACCTTATTGCTTTTGCTTTAGGTAAGGTTATTTTAGAAGACTCATGCCTGCATAGATGATAATGACATTATCTGTGGGGGTGTTGAGTGCTTGATGGAAACCATCATAATTCCTTGAGGGGTAATTTCCTTACTCCTATGTAGAGCATTGCTAGTATTTCTTGTAAGAGTTGCCTGACTAAGAACCACTGGAAAGTAAATTTCTTAGCTGAATTACATCTCAATCTGTGTTTAGTTTAGGGAATATGACACACTGGTGTTTCATACTGGAGTAGTTCCACTGGAACTCCACACTGGAGTGCTGGTGATCCTCATTGAAGCTTGATTTTAATTTGCCACCTATAGGCACTTTAACAGGTAGGGCTTTCTAACCCATATTTTTGATTGTAGCTGCATAAAACATGTCTGTAATATAAAAGCAATCTTTATAAATATGAAAGCTTTGAAGATATTGTATGTAAGTTCTATGCTATGATCATGACACAAAGAAATCTGCCCCTTTTAAGTTTGTTTCAATTGGCCTCCATGCACAAGAGTGCTTAAGTCAAGACTGAACTTTGTCTTTGAAAGGTCATTTGCAATTTTAAGTGAAAAATTAATTTTATAAGCCCTAGATCAAAATTAATTTTTGCATAATCCAAATGTCGGTAAAGATTACCAGAAATTAATGTAGCATTACTGTTTTTGATATTATAACAATTTAAGCAGAAATATTTTAAATTAACATCCTTATAATTTATGCTTTGTTATTTTTGCAGTAAACTCATATGCCAATAGTGGTATTGAGAACATAATAATTTATTAAGTTTTTATTGGAAAACACAAATAATATTCCAAAGTAAAATTATATTTGATTATTAATTAATAATCATTTATTGCTGGTGTTAACATTTTAAAAAAATGCTCCAATTTTTCCTTTCCTGATCCAAGGGATTATGCTGCTTTCATCTGTTGTAATTTAATGCCACTGTTTTTTGTGAACTTTACAAGCTATCACATATTTTATGAAGACAAAATCCAATCAAATACTGGTGAAATTAGACAATTTTGTCAATTCAATTTCTTTGAATTAATTCTACAAAACTAGCTTAATATCAAACTCTCCATAAATAAAATCTAGTTGGTAGATAAAGTTCTTCTTTTGCTTCCCTTTTTTATACCTGCTGTGGTTTAACCCCAGCTGGCAACTATGTCTCACATAGCTGCTGTCTCACTCCCCCACAGCGGGATGGAAGAGAGGGTTGAGAGAGTAAAAATGAGAAAAGTCATGGATTGAGATAGCAACAGTTTAATAGGGAAAGCAAAAAGCCACGCATACAAAGCAGAGAATTCAATCTGCAGTTCCCATGGGCAGGCAGGTGCTCAGCCACTGCCAGCAGAGCAGGGTCCCATCACACGTGATGGTTACTTGGGAATACAAATGCCGCTGCTCTGAAAGTTCACCCCTTCCTTCTTCTTCCCCAAACTTTAAATACTGGAATGACGCCATGTGGGGTGGGATATCCCTTTGTTCAGTTGGGATCAGCTGTCCTGGCTGTGTCCCCTCCTGACTGCTTGGGCATCCCCAGTGTTGGTGGGGGGAGGAGCAGAAAAGACCTTGAGGCTGTGCAAGCCCTGTCCAGCAGGAACTAAATCACTCCTAAGTCATAAACGCTGTTTCCACAGCACAAATCCAAAACACAGCCCCACACAAGCTACCATGAAGAAAATGAGCTCTATCCCAAGAACCACCAGTACACCTCCATATTTCTGATTTTTCAGAGTCACTGGGAGATAGATATTAGCATTACATTGAAAAGGGGAAGATTTCTAGTTATTATAATTTTCCTTTTTCACTTAGAAAAGAGTAATTAAAATAACGCGCAAAAGTGAAAAATCTATTTATGTGTATCACTAATGGCAAAATCTGAGTAAGACATGGTTAGACTCTGATCAGAACTTGTCTAAACTTGTTTTCGGTATCTTTTGTTAGAATTCTTGCCCACGTGGAGGGACATATGTTACAGGAATATTTGTCTAACAATTCAACCTTCACTTTGGCCAGTATCTTTAAAATACACTTGCTAAGAGGTATTTCAATTCTGAAAGCACTGAAGCAAGTAGTCCAGTTTTCACAAAAACAATTTGCTGGTTCTTACTTTTAAAAATTTTATGATTCATTTACTTTTTATTGTCTACACTGACTCCATTGTAAGTCAGACCAAAGGTGGGTACTTGATACTCTATGCAGGAAAAAATATAATAACACATTATGCTTGTAGTAGACTACAGAAGAAAAGGTTATATTGGTCAAACAACACCAAGCACATTTTTCCCTTGAGAAATTCAGAGTGGATAATGTCTTTTGATCTCCCTTCACTTCTGTTTAGAACTATTGCACTCTGGAAGCAACTACATAGCTACATCTATGCATGCAGTAATATATATGTGTCTATCTATCTATCTATCTATCTATCTATCTATCTATCTATCTATCTACCTACCTACCTACCTACCTACCTGTCTATATCTTCCTTATGAGAAAAGTTTTGAATAACAGGAATAATAAATGAAGACGATATCTTAGATATTTTATGTCCGAAATTCTAAGATTAACGTAAAGTGCTAATATTTCTAAGTTGACGACTGCACCCTATTTGTAGTCTGATTAGACAACACACAACCAGTTTCTGTTTATATGAACAACAGAGGAAGTAATAATGTATATTACTATAAATATTTTTTAATTTACATCAATATATGTATGGAAACAGAAAGTATGGCAGAGAGCTTCCATAACAGCTGTGCATTTGCCTATAAACTGACCAGCTTTATCTAGAGAAGCATAAATTCAGCATTTGGGATGAAATTATCTTCAGGTATAACATGATAATATGACTGTTTTCAGGAGACATCTTAACAGGCCTATCTAATAATAATTTCTGTTTCCCACATACTAGATTTTCTTTAGTCTGTTGAAGAATCAATATGAAATATTATTGATTTTGACAACATAACTACAGCATAAAATAATTCCTTTGGATTTATACAGAATCATTGCTTAAAAGTTGATTTCAGAGAATTACATAAAGTTAATCTTGTTTTGTTACAAATACATTTTAAAGTAAAGATTTACACCATATAATTTAAAATACACAACCTGAGACCTGATAGATGTGGCAAAACTGCAGTGATTCAATTCTTATCGAACCTGTAAGGTATCTGATATCTAATAATCAATCTTACATCTTTCTCTAATTTATCATGTTTCTGTGAATGGCATATTTCAAGTCACTTATTTCAAAATAATAATAGTTTTTCCAATCAGGCCTTTTCACCAACGTAGAGTTCTAATTTTCTTTTTATTTCTTAGTTCTAATTAGAAAACTTGACTGTCAACAGATTTGCTCAATAAGTTACTAGTATAAGACAGACCTTCAAATCTAAGCAAGGGTACCAGCATCATAACAGGATTTCTGCAAATAAAAATTATGTATTATCTTGGAGTTTGACATGTTAGTCACTAAGACAGGCTTTTTCTCATTGAAAATACTTTAATATTCCTGACAATTCTTGTCACAATTTTTATGAAATATTTATTAATTAGTTGCTGGATGGTTCAGAACGTTAAATACAAGTAACCCTATAATTTGAAAAAAGATTTTTCAAACTTAAAATCTTAAGATCTTAAAAATAAAAGATTTAAGAGTAAAACTGATGTCTATTAGTTTCAGGAGGCACTTGCCACAAGTAGCCTAAATTAAGTATAATATAAAATATTTACAGAAAATTCATGTGTAAACGTCAGGAGATTTTGCCCTGTATCCTAGCGTGTGTAGTAACTTTGAAAATCAATTAAGAATTGGAAAAGTTGTGGCATGAATACCCAAATGATGGGATTTGTAACATTTCTGTTAAGTTTAACATATTTGGTCCACTGATGCTCATCAAAAATTCCAGGTTTAATCCTTTCTTCTTAGTATGAAAGAGAAGA
Organism: Pseudopodoces humilis; assembly: GCF_049639895.1. Lineage (NCBI taxonomy): Eukaryota > Metazoa > Chordata > Aves > Passeriformes > Paridae > Pseudopodoces > Pseudopodoces humilis. The sequence continues at coordinate 101,437,857 of NC_142200.1, forward strand.
GCAATATCAATTTCTAAATTCTATGTGAATTTGACAAAACAAAGGAGCACCTTCTGTAACTGTTGTGCTAAGGGCAAATATTCATATATCACTGCTCCCAAATCTCACTATATTCCAGAACAGAGTATGCCACTCTACATACCCTGTACAGCTAGAGAAAGATGGAATGTATGTCTGTATGCTTGTTCTACTGATGATCTAACTATGAGTCCATTTACAGCAGTGTTAGACCTTAAACAGCAAAAACTGATCCTAAAAAGGTAAGTCAATCAGTCTGATTGTTCGTGTTTGCAGTCTCAAGGTAAAGTTTCAACTTCTGTCCTCCCTTGGAATATGTTTAGGAGGGATTTGATTAGTTATTAATAAAAACTTTTGTTCATAGAAAAACTGTAACATTCCTGCACTTCCAAATAATGCACATAACGTGAAATTGATGGCTAAATATGATTGAAGAGGAAATACACAGTATGGTTTTATAACAGAGTCTGACTGCAAATCTCAAATTAAGAACAGCTTTCTTATTTAGCCAGTTGGGAGAAATACCTTTCATAAAAGATTCATTAAGCTTATTTAAGAAATTAACTGCCTCATGGAGTTTCTTATTTCCCTGTATTTCCCAAATTCCACTTCAAAATTATTGTTAGTTGATGTCAACAAGTATATCTGTACAAACAATTTAATGCTTTTCCACTAATTGGTATATGTTATAAATTCTTTTATTTCAAGGAATATGTGGAAACAACATTTTTTGTGGTAGTATTTAAGACTAGCCACATTCATGACTGAAATATAAGACAGCAATTTCCATTTGGACAGTTTCCATGTCCAAAATAATTTTTTGTGACTTTAGTTACATTTGAATGTAACAATAAAGGGAAACAGAGAGAGTTTAGGACAAACTTTTTAAATCCTGGTGAGTTTATTATAAAATAATTTACATATAGTAGTTTAAATGTTAAATTGATCCAAAAAATGAAAATTGAGACCTTTCCTTCTCAAAAAAAAAAAAAAGACTTTTTTTTTAAAGAAATATGTGATGTGTTGAAAGTTACTTTTTCCTCAGAAACCATTTTTTTTTCATGAAATGGTATTTTTGTATGAAAAAGCCATAAGGAATTACTGACTATTGTAATCTGAATTGTTCCCAAATTGGTAAGAAAAGAGTTCCTACGTTATGGTGCCCACTGCAAGGTTTTTATTTTGACAATGAACTAAAAACATCCCCTTTATTAAAAATTCCATTTGACTCTTACAATTTTATTATATACTGTTTTTCAAGAAGCCAGGTTACCACAGCAAAGTGGTAGCTTTAATGATCTCAATTGACACATTTGAATAAAACAGGCAAAGTTCTGAGACTGCAAGCTCTTATTCAGGACTCAAGGAGAAACAGAAAGTCTTTTTTTTTTAACTATCTGGAAGTGCTAATGTTCAAAAAAATCCACAGCTTTCAATCTCATAGTTTTTCGTTTTGAGGTGAGCTAAACAATTGAAATTTTTTTACTTATTTTGTAAGGGATTTTTATAGATCTCCTCTCATTGTCATAACTAACAGGGTAAAGAAGGGGGATTGCATTGGAAAACCTATCTTCTAGTCCTAGTTCTCCGCATGAGTATGTTCAGAACATTGCCATTGTTTTAGTGTCATCCCCCTAAGAACCTGTGGGTCTTGGGACAAAATGTACTACCTTGTGCTGTCTGCATGTGGAGAAGTTTGGATTAAGATAGTTCTTTGAGCAGGGTTTACTAAGAGCAGAAATGGTTTTGAACTTGCAGGTTGTATTTTTTACGTTAGGGTGGTCAGCTGATGTTTATAGTTCTGCTTAAATTTAAATGTTCATTTTTTAGATGATTTTTTCTTAAAAACAATGTGATCATCTAGTGTATTTTGTGATTATATGTGGAAGATTTTACTTTCTTCTCTTCATGAATACTCATCACTATACTATTACTAATGTAACTACTTCAATTTTGAATAGAAGGATTCTAGCAGCATTTTTCATTTTCATCAATATATATTATGGACCAGAATTTTGTTAAACTTAAGAATCTGCGTCTCATAGCAAGTTCTGAGTTTTATTTTGTTTCATTGAGGTAAGTTCTGGAAGTCCTGAATAATAATGAAAAGGTAAAATTTTTTTAAAAAAGAAAATATTGGAAGAGAAAAATCTCCTAGAGGTTTTATCAAAATTGTGAACTTCTATAAAAAATTGGAGTTTATTTCCTAAATTAAGTGCTTTCAAAAATTTAATTGTTTCTGACAAAGCTCATATATTCTTGAGGAACATCCTAATTGTGTTGATCTATCATTGCATATTAAACATTCTTAGCTCCAATAATAGTCATTTTGACCTAGACAAGCATGTAGGACAATACTGGGGGTCAAAATTTAAACTATCAGTGATTGCATAAGAGCTAGTATCAAATCTTTATCTGATAATCTGTCATTATCAACACAAATCCAAATGAATGTTTATTACATTGGTGTTAATTCTGGATTTTCCATATATTGCTACCTATTAGGCCTATCCAAAGGCTCTCATTTAAGGCACCACTCTTTGGATGTGTGTTTTTTTAAAATACATTTTTCTATATATTTTTTTTATTTTTTTAATTCTATATAACCCATAAACACACATCAGCAACAGAACTGTGTTTACCACCATGAAAACATCTCCACGAACAGCAGTGGTGTCTATGAAATTGAGAGAAGGCCAAGCTGAGTGGATTTCAACTCTGAACATTAATATGCTGTTTTTTCTGCTTCCTTGTGCTCCCATCCATTCCCTTCTGCACTACTGATGATAATGGTAACAACAACGAGGATTTACTGTCAGCCATTTGTATGGTCCTTATCTGTAACACACTTCATTTCAAAAATCACTTTAGAACATCTGGGTACACTAGCTTTTAGGTTCTGATCTTGAAAATATTTTTGTTTGTGCTTGGCTACATCCACTTGTAATCCCATTGCAGTTACTGACACTACTCATGCAAACAAAATTTTGAGTGTTGCATTGCCTCCAGGAAAACTATAGATCTATAGAAGTGGCTCTCACTTTATGCAAGTTTTCTATCTTTCTGAAATATTTTTTTCCAACAGTTTTACATAATTTATTATGTGATAAAATGAGTAGAATCTAACTCCTAGGCCAGATCTTCAGACATATAGTTCCATTGACTTCAAAAAAAATTTACTATACCTGAAACTATCACTCTATACACTTTTTCTCTGCAAGACTAGGGAGTTATATATGTTTTTTTTCACCTCTTGTGAACAGAAAGTGATTCATGTGGCTCATCTTAAATGACCAAGCCAACCATTTTCGCTCCCGGTTATTCTATAACTTCATGAAATACATACATCAGTTGCAACTTGTTAGAAATATTGAGAACTCTCTCTGTTCTTGCTTGCTGAGCAGAAGTATTCTGTAACTCATGATAATACATCTAGAGAGTTCAAAATCTCAAAGTGACATCTGCAATTTTTCCAACATCTAGTTTCAAGTCAAGTTGCAACTCTCCCATTTTTTTCTAGCATCACAAAACATTTTCATTTGCCAAAATAAGATTTATAAAATTGTTCTATTTTTACACTCTTACTAATGGATTAAGACCATACTTTATAGTACTAATAAAAACACAGCTGCTTCTATTTTACATGTCTGGACACTTTATATAGGGGAAAAAGCTTAAATAAAGATGAATTGAAAGAAAGTGGAAATTAAATTTAATTACCAACACCAGAACAAACTGCTTAAAGAATTACAACACTTCAGTATAGATTTTGTGAACACTGCAGACAATAGGAATTTTTCCACTGAGTTTAACAGCACTTGGATTTGGTCCCTGAAAGTCAATTATTTGTATAGCAGAAGGAGAACTGAGACAAGGGCAAGCTTACTTACCTGATCAACAGTGCCTGTCAGCATTACAACACATATCAGAATATTTTTGTTCAATATTTGCTCACACTTAGGGACATGCATAAGCTTATTTCCCTTATTTGGGCACCATAAGTACTTTTAGTCAAGGCTCAGAATCAGGGAAGACATGATAATATGCCTTCAGCACCTTTTGCAGCACAGCCCATCTAAACACTGCCCTGAGGGATAGAAAAGGGTAACAACAGGTTACTTTAAACAAATAGGCTTTAAACCAGATAGCTTGGCAACTGGATAGCAAAATACCTTTGGCAAACTGACAGCTAGCAGAAAAGGCAAAATATACTGTGAAATCTGGCTAAACACCTGGATGTCCCTTCCACCCTTGGTTTTGTGTGCTATTAGTGCCTAAACAAAGTGGACTGGCTGAATGTTGCAATGGGACCCTTGAACCACAGAGGAACTGAAAAGACCATCACCAGGATTTGATTCTGGAGCATTTTAGTCTTTCCAAGACTTCCCTTATGATCAATGATGAAAAGTGAATACTTGGCCTGAGTTTTTAAAATTCAGGTGAAGTTGCGACAAGCAGATGGCAAGCAGCCTCTACTGCTTTTTTATCCCACTTCCTCCTTAGGGCAGAGGGAGCATTGTTGAAATACATTTGAGCATTTCTACTTGAAATTATGTAGTAAAATGTTCTTTTTTTGGAAGACTTATTTGACTATAATAGAGATTATATTAGCAGCTTCAGGAAGGGAGAGAGGAGAGAGGAAACACCTTCCAGTTGTTGAAACACTGCCAGTTCTTTCTAAATCTCTAACTTTGTCTCTATGAAATGTCAGTCATGATGTTCTATGGAAGAACATTAAAATGCATTTTTGATTAATTGCTGCACAAATTATTTCCCATTTGATCTGTAAGCATTAAATTTAATTCTAATGCACTTTCAGTGACTCTGGGACTGTTACATGAATTCGGAATGAATTTAGCCTTTATGTTTTAATTTGCTCAGCCACCTTATCTAAATAGAATATTCCAAGGTTTGGAACAGCTGAAATACCGCTAGCAATTCTTAACTCAAATTTAAATACTTCTGAAATCAATTTAGAGATAGAGTAAGCTTACTCTTTGATTGAACAAATGTGTTTTCCTGCTTCTGATCTTTGGACAGGAAGTTAATGTTGTTGCCACACCATTTTCTTCCTAAGGTACAGTATGTTGTTCAGTAATAGGCTCCTAAGAATATAGCAAAAATGTAATTGATATTATTTTCTGCGTTTCTGAATAGAGTTTCACAAGGATATTTTGGTTCAAAAATGATTGTAAATTTGTACAGCAAGGTAAAAATTATTTACCTACTGCTTTCTGGCTTAAATAGCTCATTTGGAAGTATACAAAATGGCCTCATTGAGAAGCTGGATGTTCCTGTCTTGCAATATTGCATATATACAATCCTGCATTCAGGAAAGGAAAAACCTGTCTAGATATTCGTATCACTTTCTGCCCTGTAAGAACTGAGCACTTTATTTTCTGTCAACATGCCAAATTTGGATATCTCAATCAGATTTTACTGATTTCATAGTGGGCCCATCCACTACCACTTTAGCAGTCAGATTATTGGATACATTCATTCACCATCGATAATTCTGTGGTTAACAATAACAATAATTTAAATCTGGAAACACAGTTTTACCCACATTTTATTTAAACAAAATCTCTGATGAGAACAAAGATCTGTTTGACCAAGGCTTTCAATTTTTTTTCCACTTTAAATAAACTTTCTTATATTTTTTCATCAAAATTTTAGATATATACCATCTTCATAACCTTCATAACTTTCTTTTATAAGGAAATGCTTACCATGTGTTTTTGTCAATCTCTCAGTGTGTTTAGTTCAGAAAAAGGAGCAATTCTCATTGAACACTGAATTGTTGAATGTATTACAATTTGGAACAACTGTTAGAACCAATATCTTATCTTAATCAGTTTGCATCATTCATCTTTGTAATCTGCAAAATATTAAGGAAGACTTTTAATGGAATTATTCAAAACCACATTTCCATGATTTCTTGGCTCATTTTTATCTTAGTGGGTGTACTTTTCACATATTTATTATCTTATTTGCCTGAGCTGTGGCAGCCATTTGCATCTTAGAGGCCTTACATAAATCTTTAACTTTCATCTGTATTATCGAAACCTATTTCTCTAGACACTGTCTGTTCCACAACATTGAGGTTAATGAGTAGTTCAGTGCAAAGTATAGATAAAATATTTTATTATGTTTATGCCAATATATTACCTCTTGGAATCTCTTAGGATCTCTATACATTGCCATAACTTCCAGAAATAACATCTGCAACATTTGCTCTTGTTAAATACAGTAACTTAGGATTCTCATTACATATACAAAGTATACACTGTTATGAAAACTCACCAAAAATTTAGTGAATATGAAATACATGCATACTGTCAATTGATACTTGTAAAAATTACTAATAATCATAAGCATAAACCCTTCCAGGTTTTTAACCTTGCTTGATTAGACACAAATCCACTCAAAAAAAAAAAAGAATTCATGCCAAAAAAGATTAATGTCAGTAATATACAAGTAAGTGCTTGTGGAAATTTTAACTGGTAGCAAAATACAAGTATTATCAAGCAAAAAACAAATAATTGCTTATGAAAATATCCTGTATAATCTTCAAATCACTCAAAGTCTAGCACAGCACTCTACTTTTCTCAGGTCTGTGTGGGGCAAATAGTACTTATTTCAAGTCAAATGAAAGTCAAGACAAAACATATTCCATACATTAGAAATCTTACGGATTTTATTTAACTCAAATCAAACCAAAACACTAATTCTGTCATATATATATATATCTATACACACAGGACCTTTCTGAGAGGCAAAAGTTTTTAGCCAAATAGTTTCCCCACCAGGATTAAATTAGTGACATATGGCTATAGATCACACAGTTATTTCCATGGTCAGCACTTCATGTCCTATGCAGGTGACATCTATATCACTGCCTCAGAGTTTTGGGATCAGCCCTGATTTTTCAAGAATGTTTTACATTTCTGTCATTCAAGTCCTGAGCAAAATAAGACTTTATGTCTTATTTTTTAGAGACTTTATGTCTCTAGCTTCTGAGGCCAATAATTTAGTCCACTCTTAGTCATGGTTTGCACCATGACACTGGGCACAATATTCTTTCAGCAATTCACACATAGACACAGAAATAGTTTATAGCACATCTTATTTGTATTGACAGGCTAGAACCAGGAAGGACTGCATTGTCAAAATCACTGATTTAACCTAAAAGTCTTAATTTTTTTACACAACACTTGAGTGTACAATACCGTACAAAAGAGATGGTTGCCATTAGTGCTGGAGAAATACCACATTGGGAATGGTTTTGTGTAGATGTATTTCTGTAGGAGTTTGGTGTATAAGGCAAATAAGGAAAAAAACCACAAAGATCCTGTCCTACTGTCATAGAACACAGATTTATTAGTTGCAAAGAGCTATATCTAACTGAGAAATGCTAAAGTCACCTTTAAATCAACAGCTTTAGAGAAGTGTAAATTAAAATTTTGATGTAAAAATTATTCCAATTAATCACCATGAAATAAATAAGCTATCAATCCTAAATAGTGTGTTCTAGCTTTTCTCTAATGAACCATCTCTCATTTCTTACAAATAGTGTTTGACTAGGAAAAAATAGTGTGCTTTAAAGAAAAAAGCATCCATCTTTCTGATAATAACCTAGCTCCTCAGGGAAAGAAAAAGATCCATATTTTTAGGAACATAAATACAGACTTCCTTCAGAGTTAGAGTTCTCACGTAGTACAAACTCCAGCTTTTCTCTGCCTGGACCCTCTTTCATGCATTGTTAGCTCACAAGGCTTTGGAAATTCATAAACTCCAGGCTCAGAGAATCTTGAAGATACTTCAGCCCACTTGCACTTGTTTTAAAAAATCTTCAGAAATCCTGGGGGTAGGGGATTTGGCACAAAGGCTAATTGCTTCCTGGAAGTATAGTATAGTGCACTGTAATAGCCTTTCTATTCTCTATTTTGTGTCCCTATCTGTTTTACAAAGGAGTTCCACGGACACTTCACCGTCACAGTGAGCTGCTGCAAACAGTTGTAAGAATTAACAGCTGGAAAATGGGAGGCTGGATTTTCTTACACTGGCTTTGTCACTTTGTAGAATATTTCTGATACTGCAGACTTCACTCTGATTTTGCTTTGAGGAGTTTTCTGTGTTTGTTCACAGCAGATTCTGAAGCCAAGTTAACCAAGAGTAGTTTTTGTAGATTTGAAGCAGAGGTTCAGCATCTTGACAAGTATCATTGTTAATCATTGCTTTCTTTGAAGCAAAAACCTGAGATGGAGTAAAGATTTCCTTTACAGACTTTTTTACTACTGAAGTTGCTACTGATGTAAAAGAAAATTTTAAAGATTTTCTAGAACCAACACTTGTCTGTGAAAGTTTCCACCACTGCTGGGTAAGGATGCCTTTATGATAAGTCTTCTCGCAGGGTGGGCCTGAGAAGATTCATCACCTGGTCTGGCTGTGAACAAGTGTTCACAAAGTGCCCACCTGCCTTTTACTGGCAATCAGTAACTGAGAGAGAGCTCCATCACTTTTGAGTTTCTAATAGTTTTAAATACATAGAGTTTCCATGGCACATAATTCTAGATATGTTCATTGTACAAAAACATTAGCAAAGATGGAGAGCATAGGTCATTATTAGCTCTTGACAGAGAGTGCTTTACAGCACTAAATAAACTACGTGACACTTAAACACAATTGTCCAGAATTTGAGGATACTCAGATACTGATTAACTATATCACATCATGAACTAGGCTTTAATTTTTTTTTAAAGTACGCTTTTGGAATTATTTTCAGACATGTTATTTCTGTAGACCAGTCCTCACTTTTCTTAGCTGTCACACTGATGCTGTCAAGGTTGTGTTTTTAGAGGTTTTACCACAGAGTCATTGAGTCATTTGGCTTGGAAAAGACCTGTAAGTTCATCAAGCCCAGCCATTAACCTAACACTGCCACATCCACCACTAAACCATGTCCCTGACATGACATCTGACAGCAAATCAGTTCCCACTGTATAAATAATATACATTTAAGTTGTTTTATGTAAGTTAATGTCTTCCAATTACAAATATGGCTCTGAGGACCAGAGATATGGACAGAATGAAAGAACGATACCATAGATGTGTGGGTATATTTATCTGTTTTCAAGTGCTGAGACACTGCAATATACATTTGTCTTTGCATAAGTACCAATCTAATTCTTTTAGTCAATTAAATGTTGTCAAGTAGGTCATGCAGCAATTTTTTTGTGTATCTCTATCTGTACAAATGACTGTTTTGACTTCATGTAAGTTAAATACTGTGTGTTCAAATGACCTTGGCAGAACTTAAATGACCATATGTCCTCTAAATACATTTATCAAAGTAAGCATTTAAAATAATTAAATGGCATATATGACCTCATTTTTTTTATATCCAGTTATACAATATTATTTCCGTAATTGGCATGGTCTAAATGTACAACAGAGAAGAGATGGTTGATTTTCAGCAGGGTTTGGAGAAATTTAACACTGTAGTTAAATGTCTTTTGAAGTGTTAAAACTGGATTGGCATTTCCTTTCATTTTCCACAGACCATGAGACCAACTCATTTTTATATTGTTTGGAGACACATTAAAAATGATTCCTGAATGGTATCAAATGTGAAAATAAAGGAATGACAATCATGAGCAAAAACAAGAGTCTCCTTTTATCTTATCACAGCTAGATAAAATTTTTAGCTTTCTTCATAATCCGCTCCCAGTTCTTCTTTTAAGCTGGTTAAACATCACTTAAACGTTGAAATTGACCAAGTTCTGACTCATGTAGAACTACACAACAACTACAGCAAATAATCAACACATGTAATAAAACAATCAGAATGACAAAGTCACAGAACAAGGTTGGAAGGGACCACAGTAGGTCAGCTGGTCTAGCCTCCCTGTTCAAGCAGGAAACCCATCATATTTAACACACATAATATTCCTGGGATGGAGAAGCCAAATTCAGTCCATCAGTTAAGTATATACCTTGAAGATCAAATTTCTCAGCAAGGATTCATTACATTTACACATACATTTGCCATTTCCTTAGCTGAACAATAGTAATATATACTGAATAGATTCCACCCAAACTCCATTTCATGTTAAATAGCAAAAAAACTCTTGGAATGCATACACAGAACATAAACTGAAGTTTTACTACTGTAAAATGAAACTGTAAATGCTAATGAAGTAAAGATAAAAGATCGAATTTTTTTTAAACAAAGCAAAAGGCAACAGAAATATGAATTTTTGAATTATTCTGATGATTTTTAATTTGATCATTATTTACCTAAGTATCAATAAATTACCAAATATGAAACTGTATTTTCAAAACACATGAAAATATTCTAGATGCTCATTATTTCACATTATCCAATTACGTATTTATAAAACAAATATTTGAAATAATTTTTTCCCAGGTATACAAGTCATAGATCTGTAATAAAATATTAGTCACAAATCTGCATAGTCTTTCCATGGTTAAATCACATCTAGAATGTAAAAGATATTAGTCTTTCTGTTTAGAATTTCTATAACATTTCATATTAAACATTTCATATGTTTTCTTAATCTCTTCACTGGCACTAGTATTTTAACTGCAAATGCTTCTAAATTTATGTGAAAAACCCATTGCAATCAACAAGCAGCTGAAATAAATTAATGGACCTAAAAGGAGTACAGGTGTCAGTGATAAATTTCAGTATTAGTCTAATAAATATTAAAGATGAGTGCTTAAATTTCTACCTCAAAAATAAATTATTATGTTGTTTCAAATAAACTGCCTTCTGGTATAATTAAATCATCAATTATCATTTTTCCTTACCTGGCAAATCAATGTATAGGAATGAAAAAAAAAAAAAAAAAAGTGGATATACCTGGTGGTATATTTTAGAACTGCAATTTTTATTTTTAGGTACCTTTCTTTTCCCATTTAATAATAAAGTAGATGCTACCAGAATGTCTTGGTCGGGTCTGCATTTCAAAATAATTGAGAAAACAACCACTGATAATCCAAAACACCAAGACAGCTAACAGGAACCAGGCTGGTTTCCAGCACTTTTGTTTACAGACACTCATAATTTTCATGACAGTCAGGATAGCAAATGTATAATGGTGTGAGTTACTTGTGTGGTGTATTGAGCAAAATCCAGTGAGATGATCATTTATATCAATAGTAGTCAAGGATGTCATATTGGGCAGAAAAATTGAAGTATCTCAAGGAAAGTGTTTGCATGCCTGAAGAAAGCTTCTGCTTCTCCTTCCTCTGCTCCCATCTATGTGATGGGCTGAATTCTGAGTTACACCACTCATCTCTATTTCCAGATTTTCAGATGTGGTTTACCCTTTCTTTGCTTTGTAACACCAGTTCATGTCAGTCACCTGTTGAACTGGCCAGAGAGCCATCTGAGCATGAATTCATGTGCTTTGGGGGTACAAAGATACCAGGCTCATCCAAGAGATTATAAATTATTGTTGTATTTGCCATAAGCCTAAGTGGCTCTTGACTTCAAAGACCTGGAATGACCTTATAATACCCAACCAGACTTAATTTCAAAGAATTACATAATGAATTTTGAAGGGAAAGACTTTTCCTCACCTTTTAAAGTGCACATGCTTTTAGTGAGCAGGAGGAAGAAGGGATGTAGAAAAAATATGATTACAAGCAAACTCATCTAGTGTGAGTTTGTAGGAAAATCCTTGAAAAAACACCTTTGAAAAACAAAATATAAAGGAAATGGCAAAGTCTATTACCTTTTGTCACAGAACAAAAATATAAGGAACATTATTTTTTAAACCACAAAGTTCTCAGATATTTAATGAAATTATGGACATGAGAGTAGGCTGAGAAAAACTCAAGTGTTCTGAACCTTCACCCGTTCTTAGTCTGATCTTAATAAGAATATAATTAACTGTCCTTCTCTTCACTTCACTGAGATATATTTATTTTTAGAACTTGATAATATCTTTACAAAAGAAAACAGCAGAAAACAGAAAAGATTGCCCTTTCCATACAGAGGGTCTGGATGACATCTGAAGACACTAGAAATCTCACTTCAGTCTTGTCTTTACAAGACTTGCAGAGCTGTTTCTAGAAAAAAAAGAGGATAACATAAACTCGGTTGCAGAATTCAGGGGTCATCTCTGATGCTATTGGGATGAACAGCAAAATTCCACAGGACAGATAGTATTTCATTATTATTTTAAATGAATATTCAAAATGAAATGTCACAGTCTTTGAAAGATGCTGAATTTTTAAATGATTTATAAAACTTTTTTTTCTTTTAAAAAGTTTTTACTTATAATAGCATGCGCATTAACCTCTTCAGTTTGGATCATTTCTATATGGATACTGTACGCATAATTCCACTCTCAAAGAGAAGATTGCCAGTAGTATAAACATGTCATTATGCAAAGTAATTAGATGCAGAAAAATAAATAGACTCAATACTGAGAGCTTATAGAAGTGCAGATAAACAAGTACTCATAATGTTTTTTAATAGATGTTTAGAAAAATCAGCCATATCATTCAGGTTAATGACTTGGTTCCATCAAGATTTGCTATTATGGGTTCAGAATATACAATTATAATGCTTATAATTCAAAGTGAGAAAACCTTGATGCCTAAGTTTGTAGTTTGCTGATCTGCTGAAGCAGGTTTCACCAGATCAGCAAGCAACCTTTAAAATCATCTTTGTAAATATATAAAGGTGTTTTGTTTAAATTCAGAAGTTGTTCTAAAAATAATTTTCTCCTTGCAATTGTAAATTCTTGTGGTTTAGTTAGGAGGTTAACAAATACAGGAAATAATGTTTTCCTTTTTTTTTGAGTGAGATACAATTTTTTCTGTTTTGGCTTTGACTTGTCATTCAGATCTGTATTGATGGCAAACACCCCTCCAACTACAGCTGGGAATTCCTTATTCTCTGGTCTTCATTTACTACTATAGTTTGAAAAGACTCTCCTGTCTTTTTCTCAGACATTTAAAGAGATCAGTCAGGATAGTGACAGCCAGTACTCTTTCTCTTTTTTTCTGGTTAGATTGACTCTCACCTTGACTAAAAGTCCAAGTGTATCTATGTTAACAGAATTTTCTTTCAGGTGTATTTTATCCCTAGAAGTGTCATTAGTTTTGGAGAGTTTTTTATCTTAGATGCAATTAGAGGTTTTGATGATCTGTTAAAATTGAAGTTGTGCTTAGCCACATTTGTTTTTGATGGAAATAGACACAGATCAGGGGCTGAAGCCAATCCACAAGTACCAGTAGTTTAAGCAAGACCTTCATGATATCTGCCCAGCTCTTGCTCATTGGATGATTCTGGTATGCAATGGGAAAACAGTGTAAAAGATAATTGTCACAGAATTATTTGTGCGTCCAAAAGCTCTGGACTACCTCTGCTGAGGGTCGTATATGTGTTGTAAAGACACAAACATGCAGACTGAAATTATTTCCAGTTTTTCATCCTGTAACAGATTTGGGATGAAAGATCAGAAGGTGTATCAGAAAGTGTTAGTGACCCAAGTAGCAACCACTACCTTCCAAAGATATTGGCATGAGGCTTCACAGTAAGCAAGGTGACTTCTGCTGACTATCTTTTGAAAAGCAATAAATGACAAAAAAAATAAACAGCTGTGGAGAGGAGAGTGGAGTAGTAAGGAGATGAGTGATAGAAATCCAAATATCCCAGGCTGTGCAGAAACCCAGTCCTGAAGAGGATCTGCTATGTAGAAGGCTGACAGATGCTTCAACCAGACTGAGTTAAGTATCCTCTTCCCCTGCACTGGCTACATGGGAGGCCTTCATATGCCTGTTCTGGACTGAAGTGCGTAAGTAGCTTCAAAATAACTAATAAAGTACACATGCAATAGAAATCTGTGTTTGTTTATACCTGTACAACCTATTTCACATACCAGAGTATGAAGCCAGTGGGGTTTATTTCAAAGAAAACTTGAGGGTGTGTATGATAATCATGTGGTGGTATTCTTATGGTGATTTGTGTAGGCCCATGGCAATCACCTTATCAGGGAGCATGTTTTAATTTTAAGAGCCCTCGGCAGTCTGTTTATTTCTTACTTTATCCATGGTACTTCAGCTTCATTCAATGGACAAAATGGATATACAGGGTAGCAGAATTAAGGTCCCACTGGGAATAATAAATCTGGTCTGTCTTATTTTTCAAGTGCAGCTTGAATTATCTTCTATTAACAGAGAATACAGGGAGAAGAGACTGTCAGTTAATTCATTCTTATGTCATTAAATCTGTTGTCCTAAAAAATAACAGAAAATAGTGGCTAAGCAGCCTTACTTTCATTGTGTCTCCAGGCTATACAGCCCAGATTCCAACATTAAGACAAACAACATTTCTATGACCTCTAATGTCTCTGCTTAGGTTGGTGTTGAATAGAGTGGTGCAGGCAGCTTCCGTTCTTCCACCTGCAGCATAAAGGCAGATTTAAACTGTTACACATGCTCCTTTGAGACAAAGCTAACTGTAGATATTTTAGCATGCTTAGTGTGTCTTTGTCTGCTTCATATGTATTCAAGTGTTTTTATAAAATTATTGTGCTACAGTTTCAGAGCTACACTTGGCTTGCTGATGTTATCATGGAACACACTGCATTTTGTACAGCATCCGTCTGTCTTAATCAAGCATCACTGAGTAAAAAGTTATTCCAGCAGAGAACTGATTTTATTATAGGTCAGACAACTATCAGATAAAAAGATATGAGACATTACAACGACTGTGGAACTTTTCCATTATTTTAAAAATAATATAAATTTAATGAAGAATCAAAACTTTGTGTATGGTGGCTGAGGAAGTCTTAATAATGATGAGGCTGGGTCCCCTCCCCAGTGGTACTGGGGGCTGAATACAAAGACAGGCATTAAACAGTTTGCATTTGACATACAAAATTTTTGACCATCCACTCCATGCCACTGCCTGGTAAGGAAGGTATCCTCAAAAATCTCTTGAATTTTTAGTAAGGTTTACCTCTTTAGAGAGAAATCCCAGGGGCTTGGCCAGATGGTGTTGCCAAAGTGGCTTTCTGCATATAAATTTTCTGGACTAAAACCTGTGTATAACCTGATGGTGTTTTGAACTTTTAGGACGTTGAAAACAACACTAATTTCCCTACAATCACTAATTGTATGGTCTGCATTCTCTGAAACTTTGAACCAGTAATGTATTTTCAAACAATGTGTATGTTCATACGTTCATGCTCCTCACCCAAAATTATTAAACGCTTTTGATAAAATTGGAGGGGATTACAAGGGTGTCCATGAGGAGAGACAATGACAGCTGAGACTGTCAGCCCCAGGCGGGAAAGGGTGAGGGGAAATGGGGGAGAAATATCCCTGCCAACCCCGAGGGGAGAGCAGGAGGAGGGACAGGAGGAGATCTCTTCTCCTGGAGAAGCCCCATCAGAGTAGGTGGGTCTCTCCTGAGAGAGCTGTAGCCTCTGCAGAGGAGCCCATGATGGATCAGGAATAAGCAAGAGGGGATGATACAGACACTGACCACAACACCCACATCTCCTGCACCCCTCAGAGTCAGGGCAGGTGGGGCTTGGGAGTGAAACAGTGAAAGTGAACCCAAGGGGAACATGCCATTTTAATTTTGTGTTTATTCATCACTACCTAAATCCATTTTAATTAGTAATAAATTAAAGTAATTTTCCCAAAGACTAGTCTGTTTTTCCCCAGAGGTAGCTGGTATGTAATTTCCCTATCTTTATCCTGACCCATAAGCTTCTGTCATCTTATTTTCTTCCCAGCCCTGTTGAGGGTTGGGAGCGAGGAAATGACTGAATGGGGGTGTCTGGCATCTGGCCAACATCAACCCAAACCAAACACTCCAAAAAAAGAATATCAAATCAAAGTACTTATTTCAACTTGCATTAAGTTTAAAAAGTACATTTTCAGGCCCTAGACAACTTGGAAGACAGGTCAAACTTGATGCACTTTTACAACAAAGTGTTTTTACTTGTAGCTTATATGTGTAATCACATTTTTGTATTAAAGAAGTCACTTCCACGACTACCTTAGATTCCATTAGATTTGTCCAACTTTTTCTTCAGCATATATATCATAGGTGATGGTCACTGCTTCCCTCTTCCCTTCTCCAGAAAGTTTTACTTTCTTCTCAGGCTTACCAGATAACACATTTGTCCTGTGCTATGATCCTTCACCTTTCTTTAAAGGATTCTGTTTGGAAATGCTCCATGACATTAAATGGTGTATTAGGACACCACCCCCAAATTAAACGAAAGGGTTTCAGATCATGGATGGAACATAAGGTATTCATCCCACAGTAGCCATTCAAATATGTCATTCACCATGAGTAATAAAATTTTATAGGACAGCAAGAGACACGCTATTCTAAGCACCAGTGAATACACCATTATTCAAGAGTAACCTCTTTTACTCTTGTTCTAGGTCAAAAGTAACATTGTGCTGTTCTGGAAATTTTGGGAAAAGGGAAAAAAAAAAAAAAAGGAAGTGCTGATCTGCAGGCTTATTTAAGATCAAGCATTTATTCTGAAAAATTAATAGCAAAAAAAGAAATTACATGGGGAAACGTGAAAAGGTGATGTAACAAGGTCAAACTATACTAGGCAGTTTTGACCAAATATTTTTGAATTGGAACTCAGTCTTCCACAGTGTGAGAGTTTCTGTTGGACAAGAGTGACCTACTGAAACTGGAAAGAACACACACATTGCCAAAAATAGCCAAAAAAAGTGAGACAATAATGGCTACTCTGGAAAGGTCTTGTTTTATCTTTTCTCTCCTATAAAATTTAGGAAAAAAATCTGAGTCTTTCAGTCATTGTTGATGTATACTTTGTAATTCCATACATATTATTTTACTTTGGACTCACAAAAAATTATCTTATACATAAAATAATGGTACATAGCTCTTTCTTTATGTCTGCTTTATAGCATGAGTAGAACAGGGAAAAAAAGATTAAGAGAAATTAAGAAAAACATATATTTTAACTGTTCTTTGAAAAGTAAGGTAATAGAGTCATAGTGGTGAAAAACTGGGAAAATTAATTATTATATATTGTCTTTAATGAGAGAAGATGTGTCCTTCACAGCTAGATCTACTTTTCTGGAAGTTGTCCTACGCAAATCTGAAATAATTTGAATATTTCTAGTTTAGTTCATTTGAAAGTCAGATTTGTCAAGATACTTTGTGGCTCAGTTGAGGGACAGTAATATCTTAAGTCAGTGTTGTTCTTCCCAAAAACTAGTTATTTGTTTCTTGGACAACTCATTTAAAAACACTGGCGAGGAATATACAATTGGCATGTATCAAACTGTAGTACAAAATGTTATTTTATGTTTAATATTTTCTCTTAAGAGAAAGAGAAAATCTCTTACTCAGAAAAAAATTTAACATAATGATTTTTTTAAAAATCTCTCCTCTTGTTTTATCTTTACTAAATGCATTATAAGCAAACAGTAAAATGAAATTTGGAATATCATGCTATCTTTTCTAATAATTTCTGATTTTATAAGTAGAAAATAAAATTTGCAATACTTTCATGAAAAAATCTCAAAATATAAAAATAACAGTATTAGCATGTGGGTTTTTTGGGTTTACAGACCTTGTTCTATAATTCAAAACTGAGCAGGCTCCAGGTGGATTGTCTATCTTTGATATGCTTTAGCAACTCAGAAAATGTTGAAAAGTCGTGCCTTGAAGTGAGGATTTACATTATTCATATTCTTGCTTCTTTCTAGTTTTCCTGTTTGAAGACTAATAATTATAATTTAAGGAAGGAAATATTATCTAAAAAGCTAAGTAGTTCATCAATGGTTGTTAAAATACAGAAGAGTAGTACTTTTTTCTTAACTTCGGTCTGTTCCTGGACTAAAGGACTGATAAATACTGTTTGAGCTGTTTTTTCAGGGTGGGGGCGAAATGCAGAGGCTTCAGCTTCAAGGAGATTTTAAGAGATTGTGCAACCTAATATTATTGCTTGTGTTGGGATATGTGTGGCAGGGAACAGACTAAATAATGATGACAATAAACTGGACCTACCTTGTATTGTGAACTCAGGAATTACAGCACTTTCTGTACTTTACTTCCATACTCTGTGGATAGAGAAATGTAGTTCTAATTCCAAAACTAGCAAGCAGAACAAAATTGGGATATGCAGCTGTCCTAAATAGCTCACTCTGGACCATAAACTTTTAGCTTTATTTTGAAATGTTTGTTTTCAGATCTTAGTTTTAGGTTCAGTTACTTTTAATTATTATGTAATTAACCATTAGTATTGAAAGTGTTGTGAGTTTTTAAATGAGATTGGTTTGACACTCGACCTTTGAAATTATAATTTTGGACCAGAATTTATGAAAATAATAAAAAGTTGAAGTCCTTTTCTGTTCAGGATCATAACTTCATAGAGGAAAGAGATTCATTACACTCCTAACTCCTGGTACCTGTGCTCATGGAATAGTATTCTAAATGTTTGAGCTGGATTCTAATAGAGCAGACAAATCATCAGTGTGAGCGTAACTATGTTTTAATTGCAGGCCTCAGGTGTGCACTTTTATGCAATATTTTAGTCCAGAATGATGTTCCTGTAGGACTTGGTGGAGCAGCCAGTAGTAGCACATCTGAGTCCTATTAGACAAATATGTGAAGAAAAGTAGGAAGAAAATGAGGACACTAATTTAAATAAATAAATAATTTCTCCCCCTCTCACAAGCCCACTTGTGTTTTAAGCAAAGATTCATCATTTTCTGGACATTTTAACTCTCAATGTTAATTTAAGAACTCAACGAGGACCACTTAGGACTTTCACAGTGTCGTTTCTTTAATAGAAGAGAACCTGGAAGTGATCACTAAGCCACAAATGACTGTTAAAAGGGTACTGATGATTATGGAAAATAAGAAGTGAATTCTGAAAGGAATTCTAAATACCCTTCAGAGTAGATTATTTAAATCAAATTTTTCCACTCAGTGGACTATTTATTTGAGGTAGCTGTAATTTGATTTAATTTATTTTGATTTCCAAAATTAAAGCTGATGAATACACTTTTAATTCAAATCTCCCATAGATTTTTTCTTTTGTCTTACACTAGAAATGGCAGTGTTGCATTGTGAGGAGGTCTGGCATCCTGTCAGCTTCAGGAAGGCTAAAATCGGAAAATGGGTGATATAGCTGAAAAAGCTGGTGTCAAACACAGCTCTGTATTACTTCTGAACTGCTGGCAAGGGGTTGTGATTTGAGATGCAAAGGGAGGCTGCAGCATGTAATTGTCCATGGCTATTCCAATCTCAGTGCTGCTGATCTAAGAAGCTGTGTCAGAAAAGGGCTTTGGCTGAAATGTAGTCAACACAAGAAACATCACAATCCCTTTCAGAGGGTCGTCTTTAAACTCTCAGTGATACAGGTTCTCTATTATTACTATCAAAGATAAGGAAAACAAAAGATGTTGCTGCCTTGGGGGTAATGAACCAACATCAGGCATTGTGGTGTCAAACACTGTGCACTGGGTAATGCAAAGAAGGAAATGTTGATTCTTTGAAGTATCTGGGATATTTTTAAAACCTCAAGATATATTAATATCTGTATAGAAATAATGAGTACAATTTAATTTTCTTACTAACTGCATGTAATTCTGGCCAACTTTGTGGTGCTTACAAGTTATGTGTCATTTTGATTTGTGTGTTGATTATCCATTAGGTTAAACCTATTTTTTTGCATATGTCATGCATATACCACTGTAGTACACTGAACTGCATGAAATCAGAGTGCATCACAGTTATGTTAATATTTGTACAGAACAAATGCTCCTTACTCTAAAGTTCCAGCAGGTGTTATATTGAAGTAATTGAAGTAATTGCCAAAAATTATAAATAAAGCAGTTCCAAGATGACTGAGAGCTTAAAGAAATCTCATACTTCATTACAGAGCTGATGTGGATAGGATATTTTGTTCTTCTTTGTCCTTTTCAGATATAAATAGTTTTTAATTTTTTTAAACATATAGTTAAAATTAATTATTCTTATTGGGTGAATGTTATTACTACATTAGATTGATAAGATTCAAGGTTTTGAGAGATCTTTTGAGTATGAGAAAAATAGTGAAGTGCTCATCTGGTGGTGGAAGGAATTGTGTGTGTGGAAAAAAAGGACCATAGATAGGATACATGTGCACATTCATAGTAATTTTAATTCCTTTTTCTGACATTTTATTTGCCCTCTTAGCAGTAAAGAGAGGAAAGGTCCAGCAGCCTTACCCTCACAAATATGGTGCATCTCTGGTAGATGTATACATATGTCTATATCTGTAATAAAACTAGAGTGAAAAGGAGTAGGTTAAATTTATCAAGGGAGAGTAGATTAAATTAATGATTTATTCTTTCAATGTCAGTAGAATGCAAAAACAATAATACTACTATTCTACCACAAATCTTCCAAAGATATGTGCTATAGCATACTGTCTCCACTGTTGCAGTGCTGGTATTGTGGTATCCTGGTACTTTAAAATTATTTTATCCTTGGATTTCTGTGGTTATAAGAAGAGACAATGGGATGGAGAGACATGTGCAAAATCTCTTCCCATTTATTTTATCGGTTTTCTACCAACAAACAGATTTCCATAAAAGCATGTACACTGTCAGAAAAGGGAATTAAAGCAAAAGGAATTACAGCCCTCAGAAAACTTCATCCTCTTTATAAAATGTTGAAGTATGTGTATTCCATAATGGTAGCAATAGACAAATAGTTTTGTTAATATTTATTTAAATGCTAGTTGACCTCACTGTTTCTCCTAGATCTGAGTATTTCAAGATCTCTCCTGAAAGACCCATGTCATCAAGTGAAAATTCCAGCTTATTTAAGCCAATAGCAAAAGTCCCTAGGAGCAGCAGGGGCAGACAGCAGTGGGAGGTAAATGCTCCTCAGGTGTGAGCCATGGTGTGGTTATGTTTAAGCATAAGTTTGGTTTATCTAGGGTTCCAAAAGTGATACATCTTGCACCTCAGTGAAGGCACAGCCACATTTGGGCAGTATGTACCCCTAGGGCAATGGTCTGTACAGTGCCTGCCTGGGGTTGCCCTCATGGTGTGTGTCCTTCCTCGTCCTTGCTGCGTACAGCCCTGCCTGACTTTAAATGAGGGGCAAGGAAAGTACTGCTTGTTCTTCAGCCTTCAGAAACCCAAAACCTAGTTTCTTTAACAATAAATCTGTCATAAAAGATTATGGGAGAGAGAGGTGAATATGTAAAGAGAGCTTAAAGCAGGGAGCCATAGCAACTGAACCTAAACCTGATCCAGATCTGAATACAGATCACTGCAAATCAGTGCCTAGTATACATGCTACACAAATTAAAAGAGAACAGGCTTACTTAAAAATAAATTCTATTATTTTTCTTCATTCTTGGAAGCTGGGTTATTTTCTTCTAAATTTGGTTTAATAGTATTGCATACCCCTCTAATTTTGTGGCTAACAAACCCACCATACTTTGCAGGCAGACTCAAGGAAAAATTGCTTCAGGCTGGGTTTGTTTGTTTTTTAATATTTACAATAATAATAATAATAATAATAATAATAATAATAATGACAACTTAAAAAAAAACCAACCCTAAATATTTTTCATGAAGTTTCTTTTGTGTTGTAACAGAATCACAGAGCCAGAAGTTATGCATTATAGACACAGAGGAGCTGTTAAACTTAAGAGTTCTATTATCAGTTTCAACTGACATTTACATTGTTTTTTATTCAGTTGCTGCCTTTCTGACTCTTGTAGCTACCAGACTTCTGAAGTGTTGTACTCCCAGACAGGTGAGAATGAGGACGTGTGATGGCAGTACGTGTCTGGCACATCAGAAGACGTGATAAGAAAGGCCTGCATGGTGCTCACCCGATGTGTTTGACATGTGCTGAAAGCAGGAATCTGTGGGCTTTAAGTCCTCCAAGGCAGCCCAGTTGCAGCACAGTGACCCCACACTTATGCCATGGTGGGAGCTGGTTGGATACTGTGAGCTCATCCAAAACAGCAGAGGGTAACCAGTGACTGCTTGAGGATGCACAGAGGAACACTGTCACAACCTGCCACAGGCATACAAAATACCTGTAAGGTCAGCAATATGAGTCTAGTGCAGAATGAATATACTTGACAAATGTCTGTTAAATTATATTTTCAAAAGATCATACATCTAATGTTTTAATTTTTTTTTTTACGTTAGAAATCTATTACTGAACATAAAATGTCATATTTGAAGAGGCATGAAATAAAATTACATAAGACACATTCATAGGACACATTACATAGCACAGGTTTAGAATAACTTCTCATGCTTCTTTTGTGCAGAAATTATGGGCTAAAGTAAGGATAATTACTTTAAGTAAAACAGAACTTTAGCCAGTGCCACTGGACTACTCTCCATTAAAATCAGTGGAAAGCTTATATTTATTTGGTATGCAAAATTGTGCAATGAGATTATTTACCTAAGTAATGCAGGTGTTTGAATATATGTAGGAGTATTCACTAGACCAAAACCATACTCCCAAGGTCACAGTTACATCACAGGCTTAGTTTAATTAGCAATTACATAGGATTAAAAAAATATCCACAAACAAACCCCCTTTGATCAAGCACTCTCTTGATATTCTTAGGAAGTAATGCAGAAAATATAATTGTTAGTGCTGTATTATAAAGTATAACTAAGTTTGTAGCAACTGTAAAGTTTCTTGACAATGGTGGAAAAAATAAGTGCCACTCTCCCATTTCCCATTTAGAAAAGGCAAAGCATAATATTCAGTGAAAGAAAATTTTGCCAAAATAACTGTATTGTTCACTAGATAAAATAAAAAAAGTGTCTGGGTGGCCAGGTCCTGACTGTGGTGATGAATGGAGTTACCTCCTGTTAGTGGCCCAATATAACAGCACACATCACTGGTGTTCCCCAGGGCTCAGTATTAGGGCCACTCCGTTTCTTCATCAATGATGAGACGATTAAGTAAACCCTTAGTCAGTTTGCAGATGACAGTTTATCTGCTTAGGGGGCTAGGAAGCCTCTGCAGAGGGAACTGGACAGGTTGGATCAATGGGTTAAGGCCAGCTGTATGAGATTCAACAGGAAGCATCCTGCACTTGGGTCACAACAACCCCAGGCAGTGCTACAGGCTGGGGGCAGGGTGGCTGCAAAACAGCCTGGCAGAAAAGGTCCTAGTAGTGCTGTTTGACAGCAGCAGAACATGAGCCAGCTGTGCCCAGGTGGCCAGGAAGGCCAATGGCATCCTGGCCTGGATCAAAAACAGTGTGGCCAGCAGGAACAGGGCAGTGATTGTCCCTTGCACCCAAGCGCTGCTGAGGCCACACCTCAAATCCTGTGTTCAGTTTTGGGCCCCTCACTACAAGAGAGTCATTGAGGCACTGGAGCATGTCCAGGGAAGGGGAATGGAGCTGGTGAAGGGTCTGGAGCACAAGTCCTATGAGGAGCAGATGAGGGAGCTGAGGATGTTAGGGGAAAACAGATGCACACGGAAACCTTATTGATCTCTACAACCACCTGGAAGGAGATTGTGGTAAGGTAGGAGTCCATCTCCTCTTCCAAGTAAAAAATGATAGTAGAAGAGGAAACAGCCTCAAGTTGCACCAGGTTTTAGATATTAAGAAAAATTTTCTTCACTGAAATGATTATGTTTTGAAAGTGTGATTATGATGATCACCCAAATACAAAAATTAAGGAAATTTTGATTAGCATGAGAGCGTATTTTTTCTAACTGTTGCATACTAAAGTATTGGTAAGAGATGTTATCTGGATGGCTTAAGAAATGGATGAGCTTTGCATCTGTAGTAAATGTTTTTAAAGTTTAATGTAGTGTTAGATGTTTTATGCATGCCTGTTGCAAACATGAACTAATTAGAAGCTTTGGTGGAGCAGTTTGTATCTACAGCTCAGAAAAGAAGCTATGTTATTTAGCAGGCTAGCTGTGCATACCTATGACATAAAAGTATTTCCTGCTTGATGCCCTAACAGGTGGAAAGATTGATGACTTTCTGTTTAACAAAATATTAAGCAGTTTGACAATTTAAATGTTTAAATATTATTCACCACAATAATATTTGCAATCAGCCTGACATACTCACCTGTTCCTTGTTTTAGTTTCCAGACGTGAACCTATCTATAAGAGTAAGCAGATGGCCCTGTCTTTTTGCTAGTCTCAGACAACAGCTTTGAGCTTAATTAATTTCTCACGGACTTTCTTTTTGTCCAGTTCTGTTCAGGTATCAGCATTTGATTGTTGCAGTTCACACCCAGAAGCATAGATGAGAGTTGTAGATGTGGTGGCACTTTGGGAGTCAATGCCACTTAGGTTTTGTGGCAGTTTTGCTGTTAATCCCATGAGGAAGTACAGCTTGTCTCTGCACTCTTATTTGGATATCTCAAAGCCATTCACAAGCTTAGAAATAGCAGAATAAGTAGTAAAATTGAGGATTATTGCCTCATTTTGCTACAGACTTTGGTAAATATCATATGAGTAAGGTGGGATTTTTGTTTTGGTGTCGGTTGTTTTTTGTTGTTGTTTTTCAGTGTTTTTTTTAATAATGAAGATGGTTATCTTTTATCATAACTGTTTTGAGGCCAAGGTATGTATGAGTATTTCCAGTCTGTTGCCAGTTATTAGTTAGAATATCAGGTGTGCTATTTAAGGAAACATTCAAAGGACAGTTTGCAAAACCACAGCTCCTTGCCAGAGTTTATGCAGCTTTAAAGCAAGACCAGTCTGCTCCTCCATTCAAACTGAAACACAAAGAAAAAGTATTACAAGTTTTCCACAACCGTGATTTTTTTTCCCTTTGGATATCTGTTCTCTTCCATTATCACTCATGTTAAATGCACAGTGGATTACTGCTCTTGATCTAGGTACATACATGTCTATTTGGTATGTTATCTTACTTGGCCCTTTCAATACAAGCCTACCCCCTGTATCTGAGAGGAGGGGAAACCAGAAATGTTCATTTGATGCCTGCCTAAGAGCAGATCATCATGATTACAGTATCACACAGGCTTCTTCCTAGAATTGAGTCAATACACTGAAATGACAGTGGAGGTTGGTGGCCACAATTTACAGCAGGATAAATTACAACCAGACATGATTTCTTCTTGGAACATTCAACACATCCACTCTTATCAGCTCAATATCATTCCTTTTTCTGTACCTACTCACAACCCATGGGATCCTTTACCCACAGTGTGTTGATAAGGTTTTTCATCTTTGTTTGGTGTTGGTCATCCTGGCATTTTAGTGTCTTCTAAAATAGGCACTGAAGGCACTTCAGTTGAGCAGCATTTCAGTAGCTCAAATGGACACACCCCCTTCTGATATTAATAGAGAATGAATTCTTTCTACGTCTGGACAACAGTTATTTAGTTAGGGCTTCTCTCTTTCAATTTTCACTTTTTATGAAACCTTCTACCCCTGAATTGTGAGAGCTATCTAAAAACTAGTGTAGTGGCACTCACATTTGTGTTATGAGCTACTCTTCAGGTGCTCCATTAAACACCTTAGTCTCTCTCACGTAAGCAGCGGAGTGCACGTGACTAAAGTTTTAGTTCTAACATTCTTTCCCTTCATTTGGGGGTATACATAAGGCTGTCAAAAGATTGAGTTGTAGAAGTCTTACAAGTGGGTGTGTTGGCATGTTCTTGTCTCCTCTTGGAGGTACTAAACCCTCTTTTTGGTTATATGATGGATGACATATGAGGGATGACTGACATTAAAGAAAAATTGAAAAAGGGACATGTGGACCCTCACCAGAGAGAATGACAGATGGTGTTTGCAAGAAGAGTTCGTATTTGAAGGATTTTGAAGCATCTCTGAAAAAGAAGATGACAACCTTATGGTATATACAAGAAAAATGAATTTTTCTGGTAAGTTAACCAAGTTTGTATCTAGCAAATGACTGAATTAATTTAGTCTCCATTTATGGCAAATGTTTGTTGCCCTTCAGAGGAATTTATAATTGCCACAGCTAGTTCATGCAGTTGACAAGTGGGTGTACATACCTTGCATTTCAAATATAATAACAGTCTTTCAGGAGAGCTATTTTGGGAGCAGGTGATTTTGCATACCAATAACAAGAAAGGAAATTGCATGCACCATTGAGACAGAGGAAAGAAGAAAGAAGCAAAATTGATAAGGGATGCAGAATAGTCTTGCTGTATGGTTGGATTCTGGCTGTAACATTGAATATTTGATAACAAGGCCTACACCCAAGTCAGACAGGGTTCTCTCAGTATCTTTATTCTAATAATACTTATGATGCCCTGAAATGGTATTTTGTGGGCTTATTGGAAGGGGCTTGGGCTGTGCTGGTTTACTGTTCACCAGGACCAATTACGATAGAAAGATGACACCTTAAGCATCAAGTTTTTATTTTCTCTGCTATTATCTCCATACAGGTTTACATAAACTGGTAGATTTTACAACCTTAGGAATTAGCAGGGAGTCAAACACTAAAGGCAAAGTTTTGGTAGTAAGCAGTTTTATCTCATCTTTGCTTCCTTGATCTTATCCATTCATCAACATAAAGCTGGATTTCAAATATAGAGAATTTCAACTTCTTGGAAGAAAAGAGATTATATTTGTTAAAGATGATCAGGTAGTTCACAGCAGAACAGACTTTACTACAGCAGTCTGTTTTTTAGCTTTTTCGTGTATCACAATCTTTTGAGGTCTAACTCTCCTCCCACATCTGCTCAGTGTTTCGGACATATTAATTTTAAATGTCCACTCCATGCTGAATTTTCTAAATGTACTCCACTAATTACATTTAGTCTTGTTTTCTGTTTGTTTTTCTTGTTCACAGTCATCTTTCTTCTTTCTTCTTTCATCTTCTTTCTTACTCCAAACAATTATCTTGTATATGAGCCCTTGTAGGTTGTTTGTTGGGAGAAAGAATAGAAAAAAATAATTCAGATACAAATTTTGGTGCAGTCCTAATTATCAATCAGTCTTGATTACTGCTCGAGCACATGTATGTACTCACAGGAACAAACAAGTGTTTATTCTCAGAAATGTTCAGCTAGAGTCTATAATGTTTACTGCTCACAAAAACAACCCTGTTTTTTAACTGCTGGTAAAGAACTTAGTTCCTTGGAGTAAGGTTTATGACTGGCTCAGCTCTGGGAGACACCGCAGTGGGCAGCAATTTCTACCACGCCTAGATGTTCCTCTGAATAAAGGGGCTTTTCAATGGAAGAATTAGCCTGAAAAAGTTGTGCTGAACTCCCCCATCCATTTTGACACTTTGGAGATCATTAGTGAGGGACTTGCTTCATTCTAGCCATTAATGCTCTTCAAGTACAGTGCCACCACATTCAAGTAAGTCACCTCCTAAGCTGCTGTTGATGAACTGTGACTTCAGTGTAGGTATGGCCAGCAGAGGAAATGTGCAGAAGGCTCTCTCCATCTTGTTTCTCTTTTAGCTGGAGTGGGATATTCTTATAAAGGGTTCTCTTTGGCATTGTCTAGCATATTTATTGTCAAGTGTGCTGTTTATACTTCAGAAGTAGTCAAAAACTGACAAGTGGAATTCACCTGGATCCCTTTCAAGAAATATGTTTTGCTTGTAGCCTGGCAAGTAAAGTTCTATTAAAACACTGAAGATATTATAAAATTTCCTATCAAATGTGTCTAGATTAGAACAAACAGATGGTTAGTTGGTAAACTTATATTTGAAGAGTTAGAGGTAGAGGAAAAAGAAATATTTTTCTACAAGTGTAACAGATAAAAAAAATAAAATTTCAGGCCTGTAAATTCAGTGTGTGTACATATATGTCTGCATGTATTAATAAGTTTCTGCATTTGAATGAAAGAAAAAACATTGTAGTATCTGTCTGTTCCATCTGCAGATAATCTGGTTAGAAAAGCATAATCAAAAGATGGTGAAGCTCTATCAACACAGCTAGATCACTTCTTGTCGTGGAGTCTCCTCTTTGGTATTTGTTTATCTTTTCTCTTGCCTAATTTTCACTGTATGAGGCCAGCCGGTCAATTTCTTCTTCAGATTTAAACATCTGTAATCCTGCTGAGTACCCAGCCTAAATTTTCCATTTCTTTATTTCCTGTTGTTACCACCGTGGGTTTTTATTGCCCACTTCTTCCTTAAGCCTTGGCTAACATCATGAGATCAAAAGCTCTGTGACTGTTTGAGTGAAAAGTTAAGCAGTCTTGCGGAGAAAACCTTGCCATTGTGATCCACATGTAATTATTACTCGCCCGCCAGTGTCAGAGTAAATGCAAAGTGCCCCTTTCTTCTGAACTCTGACTGCTGATTCCTGATCACACCCCTACTGTTTTACTATGGGCTGATCTGTGGTGCTGTAGGCAGACATCTTAATAGAGTCAGGAGTGGCATCAGAGGGAATCTGCTTGACAAAGTACTCCATGATTTCATAAAAAGCAGGGTATTTCTTGGCTACAGCAGAGTAATAGCAACTTTTCCATCAGGCCAGCAGGTAGGTCAGTTACCAACCTTACGGAAACTCTGGCCATTACAGAGAGAATAAGATGCTGTGTGACATCTATATAATGCAAAAGCTTCCAAAACCACTCTTCTAGCCCAGAATCCTTCCCTGGACAGTGTCCAAAAAAAAATAAAGTGTGGAAAAGGTGTAAGGAAAGGACCAATCAAATGTGCTACTTTGAGAAGACTCTTTTAGCCACCAACAAACTAGGGCAGCTCAGGGACTCCTAATCTAGGGCAATTAAGTAAATTTCACTCTTCTGGGCATGTTCTTACTGCGTGTGAGAGTGAATAATTTGTGACTATTCAAACATCCTGATTTCAGCATCTGAGTGAAAATATTAACTTGCATTTTAAATAACAACAAAAAAAAAAATTAGAGACCAGGAGAAGAATGATTCTTCTTCGACTTTCCATGGTAGCACTCAAGGTTTCATCATTCTGGGATAAAAGTCATTCTGAGAGGAGAATATATGAAAATTTAACATGCAAATAAAAGGGAGTAATATGGCCACAGACTATGTTGTTGATTCAATCTTCACTTTACATTTTTCTTTACTAGGAATTTAGGAATAGAACAATGCATGGAAAGATAATTAGTAGGAAAAGAAAACATAAAGAAATACAGAAAAAAAGAGTTAACTCATATCTGATAATTTTCTTGGAGTGGTTAGGTTGGGGGAGTGTATTTCACATTACAGAAAATTGAGTCACAGATCCAATCTAGTGCAGGATTAGTTTTAACCAAGCCTGTTATCTTTAATGGGACTGTTTATTCCTGAAGAACTGAGTTTACAAAAAAAGTGTTGCTGATTTGAGAGCCTTAGACAGGTATTTGAAGACAAAAAAAAATGCAAATTCTGCAGATTTGTTATTTAAAAAATTATTAATATTACCATGGACAGATACAAATTAGTGAGATAATCATAAAGATTGTAGAAAAATATTACTAGAGTAGATAAAATATAATAGATTCCAGTCCTCTAGGAGAATTTAATGGAATTTTTCGTGAGAGTCCATTGTTAAAATTAATGGCTTATGTTGCTTAAAATGATATGTTATCTAGCAGTCAAATTTGTTTTTCATTCAGAACAGATTCCAGCTAATTTTAATTTCCTAAATGACCTTTTCATGAAGTATACCACGGTTTCAAGATTAGAGATATTTTTTTTAAATTGTGATGAAATTTTTAGCAAGTTTCTAGCTTATTCTTGTCCTTCTCTCAAAATATAAGAAAAAAGATAATAGAAATATTTTCAGTCTTTTGCATTATGTCTACTAAAATTTACATCCAAATAACTAACAAAAATTATATATAATTCAGTCATAAGATATTATGCATTTTTCCTTTAAAATATTTGTACAAAAATGAAGGGCAATTTTCCCTATTCTATTTCTGTAATATTACTAATTTTTCTCTCAAAGTTGTTTTTTGTTTTGAGAGGATGGTGTTGTTTTTTCTTGCAACTTTATTTGAAGCTTATTAAACAAAAAAATTGCTTCCCAAAAGCAATATCATTCCAGTGTGTGTAAGGAAAATTTTGAGTTAGGAAGATTGAGGATGACTTCATGGCTTGCTTAAAGGAAGAGTTTATTTGTCACAAAACCATCAGCAGTTCCACAGCAGTTGCCTATTTGTAAATGAAGCTGGATGCTTGGCTGCTAGGTCCATGCATGGACACAGTGAAGTTTTTAAGGCCATAGTTTTACCCTTATGTGCTGCTTTTTCAAAAGTGCCAGAACGGTACTGACAAACAGCACAGAGGCACTGGTGATTTAGAAATGCTCAGTCACATTTCTTCTTTTCTGTTGCTAACATTATTTTTAGTTGAATATATTAACTGAAATGTC
The DNA here is from genome assembly GCF_049639895.1 of Pseudopodoces humilis. Lineage (NCBI taxonomy): Eukaryota > Metazoa > Chordata > Aves > Passeriformes > Paridae > Pseudopodoces > Pseudopodoces humilis. Next base: position 101,468,231 of record NC_142200.1, read on the forward strand.
TGCTTCTGAGAAAAATAGAAGCCATTTTTCTGATTTTTCTCTTGATTTATAAGACCTGCAAAGAGTAAGTTTCTTTGCATTAACCCCTAAACCACAGTCTTTAATTACATAGATATTTCTTTCTTAAATCCATTTACTTATGAAGATGTTACTGTAACTCTTGTGGAAATAAATTTGATTTTGGATTGCTTTCATTTTCAGACAAAAATTCTTAAGGACTGCAGCTTGTGATATCAGGAATCTCTATATCTCTGCCTTTGATATGTGTGCAAAACTGTGTAGTGTAACAATTCAAAACAAGAAGGAAAAAGCTGATTCCTTCTTTCCTAGAGGCTTTCTGTCATTTATATTCACCAGCAAAAGGTTGGCATGCACCTCAAGGACTAATGATAATGAAAAATGTTGTATTAAAGACAAGAAATCTTTCATAAGTTGCATACTAACACACTGAACTCATTACAGCTTGTCTTACTACAGCATGCTCTTTTATGTCTGCTGTAATGCACTTCATTTTCAAGAGACTGTGACGTGCAGTGGTTCTGTAAACATTTTTTCTCTTCCTTATTTTCAAAAGCTGCCTTTGGTTGTCATAAACTACTCACTTATTGGAAACAAATTAGGCACTAGGGTTTTCTACAGTTTCTGACTAATATCATGGTCTGAAAAAAATATATTTAAAATGTATCTGGGGCAAATAATTGCTTTACATTTTCTTAAACCAAAGTACTGGTGATGTTGTAGCTCAGGAGCTGCCAGCAACCTCAGCAGTTTTATTAAAATAGTGAATTGTTTGTGGCATTGACTGTCTGTTTTTTTTTGTTTTGGTAGGATGTGCAGGGAAACTCTGTTCCTGCTTTGCCATTCTAGACATTATCATACTTTGAGTAGTCAATAATAAACATATATTTATAAAATGTTTATAGATAAATTATGATAACTAACATGTTGAAATTTGTAATGCCTTGGAAGTGAAACATGGTTTTGATTTGTTACATACTATTTCTATAGGTATGGCAACAGTTCTGGGGTTACACCTCGAACACTTGCTATGACACTTAAATTTGCTATTCAGTAAACTATTCTGTTCTTCCATTTTTCTCCTTAAAAAAAGGAGAAAAAAGGTTTTTTCTCCCCAAAAAACCAAAACAACCATAACACCAATATTAATATTCCTAGCAGCATTCACTACAAGTATCACAATGAATAATTCTTTGCTCTCAATGTGCTTTCTCTTTCCCAAGCAACTCCCACTGAATTCTTGACTTAATAAAATACATAAACACATTTGACTTTAAACCAATTTAAAATATAGAAAAATAATGGAAAGGTTGGAAATGAGCTTATGAAGGTCTGTAGCATGTCTCTCAAAAATTTTTCTGAAATTGATTTTAAGTGACCTGTGTCAAAATCTTGATGAAAATGGAAAAAATGTCATGCAGAGAAATATAATTGAATACTAGTTGCAGTTTTGTAAAGAGCTCTGCTTCAGTAACTATGAAATCAAATTGCTCTGATTTAGTTATATTAAAAGTATGTTTAAGATATTAAATCATTCCATTTCAGCTGTCCTAAAGGACTTGTCTTTGAGAAGTAGTTTCCATTTGAATATGTAGTTTTATATTTTGCATTGATTATGTCCAACTTGATTCTTTATAGTTCTATGAACTCTGTGTTTTGTGCCTCTTTCAAAGATAACAAAGCTGGCTTAAAAGACACTCAGCTACTTGACATCATGCTTTAATATACCATTATGATTGACCTAGACTGCTCTTCTCAGTAGAAAGTGACTATAAATATGATGAGTTTTCAGAAAGGCAAAAATAAAATTCAAATTTAAGTTAAATAAAAGCTTAAGCTATCAGAAAGCCATCTTTAGAACACTGAAAACTGAGTTTTGTTTAGTGTAACCTTAAACTCTACAAGTAAAGCAAACATAATTTACTTTTATTCCTATAAATGAACAAGAAGAAATCTACATAAACTAACAGTACATTTTAACATACTGCATCAAAAGATACTTGTCACCTGCTCCTATTTTAAATGGCATATCCCTGAGCAATAAACCAAATTTTCAAGAACAATTAAGAAGTCAACATAAGCTGAATGGAGTAATGGCAACAAATATCACATTATTTCCATTCACCATTAGGAAAAAGAGGAAAACAGTCAATAAAATCAGTAAGAACCTGCTTACCTTTTAAGCCAACTTAGAAGAGAAAATATGCAAATTACAAGAAATTAGGCATTCTTCATACTAAGTGGGTTGTTTTGGTTGTTTGTGGGTTTTTTGGGGTTTTGGTTTTTTTTGGTTTTTTTTTTGGAAATAAAGGCAAGGCAATGATGGAAAGAATAACATGCCAGTAAAGAAAAAGATTAAGTAGTGTGAGGCTGAGGTTGAGGGTCTTTGGATAGGGCTTTGGAAAGAAGTGGTAGAAAACTTTTAGTAGTCCACAACACTGATGTTGACATCAGTGTTAATGATGGTATTAGAGATCTGCATCCACAGGTTACAGAGCACTTCAGAAATATCTGTTGTTGATACTATTGCACTGTTTGTGACAGTATTTTTATCTTACTCTGTGTTATGTAATTCTCAAATTGTAACACAAAATAGACTGTAAATTCTAATAAATTAATTGTGAACCTGAAACGTCCCTGTTTTCTGTGCCCTACACCAAGACCAAACTGCCAGGCTCACCAAAAACTTAAACTTGGCATTGTCCTGGATTTAGGTAGGATAGAGTTACTTTCTTCTCAGTAGTTGGTGCAGCTCTGTGATTTGTATTTAGTACAAGAAGAGCATTAATAACACACTGATGGTTTAGTGGTTGCTGAGCAGTGCTTACCCTATGTCAAGGAGTTTTCTGTTTCCCATACTCTGCTAGGGAGCAGGTGCACAACAATATGGGGGAAGCATAGACAGGACATCTGGCCCAATTTGGCCAAAGGGGCAATCTACACCCCAGAACATCACATTCAGAATATAAACTGGGGGGAAACTGGCCAGGAGGCACCAATCCCTGCTAAGGCTGGACGTTGTCAGTGGGTAGTTAGCAATTGCATTGTACAAGACTCTATTTTCTTGGTTTTTATTCTTCTCTCTCTCTCTCCTTTGCATTACAATAATAACTATTATTATATTTTAATTTTTCCAGTTATGAAACTGTCCATCTTCCAACCCAGGAGTTTTTACCTTTTTTATTGATTCATCTCCTCATGCCATCAAAATGGAGGGGGAGAGCAGGTGAGCAGCTGCATGGTGGGGTTAAAGCACAACAAAGATAAAGAAAAGGTAGGAGGAGAATAGTTATGGAAACAGAGATCACTGAATTTAGACAGTGCAGTCTCTCAATATCAGATGGGGATTGCTGGGTCTGGTGTGGTTGCCTTTCTCAGTCCTGGCTGCACATTGTTCAAACTGCCTTGAAATAGCACTGCAGTTCTTCACAAGTCTGAATTTAAGGTAAAGCAGAACATATGTTTGTTTACCATAAAATGCTCTGGTGTCTGCTCCGGCAACTCAGTATCCAAACAGTTAGCAAAAAAGACATATTTGTAGCATGCCTTTGGAGGGAAAACTGCACGTGATAAATTGGTCAGCCATTCCAAGCCTTACTTTGACTTTGTGAGGGCAAGTTACATTGTGCATAGTCAGTTGCTGATGCTAAACTGCCCTTTGGATAAGTCAAAGCTACAGTCAGCATATTAAGATCAGGTTTTATTTTAAAAACTGACAAATTAGGCCAGTGACAGAACTTTGGGTCCTGCCATTCACAAATGTCTCCTTTTTAATTATATACTTTATATACTTCATTGTGCACATTTTTAAATTCTGAAAGTTTCCATTAAGTTTTGAGCTCAAACAGCACACCAAGATAGGGATTTAATCCTTCAAACTGATGATATTTGCAGGTCTAGGTTCTTGACTGACTTCTTTTTTACTTTATGGAAATTTAATGAAAAGCTTATTTCAATTCATGTGCTACATACCAGTGACACATCAGAAATAGTTATGATTTTTCTTTTCATTAAGAAATAGAAAAATCAGAATCTGAATTTAAATGAAAATACAGAACCAATTTTAGGTATTTCTTAATGGGAAATTAAAGCATGAAATTATATCTCCATGTAAATGTAAATTTCAACTTTATGTTAATGAAAAATATTTTTTAAAAGCTTGCCTGAAATTAGTATGAATCCAGTAAGGACATTTTAAACAAATATGATGCAAAGCTCTGGTGAAATACTTTTTTTCCTCTAAAAGCTCATCATAAAATAACTCCTCTGAAGTGTACTAGGTATGTTTTACTATTTCCTCTATTCTTTATTATAAACAAGTACTTACATCCAAATCAATCTAGATAGGTGAAAGCAATAATATTATACAGCAAAAGGAACAGTCAAGATACCTTCAATCCTTTGTGGTTTTCTGAGGAACAATAAAAAGGTAGTGACAGAAATTCCTTTTCTTTACTCTTATTAGTGCTTGAGGTGACTGAATCAAGATAAGGTACAGAAATATTCCATCATTTTATGTGTCATAAAGGAAAGGAAAGATATTTTTGCCAAACAACTTTGCTGATTGGAAGAACAATCAAAAAAATGAGTGTTGTGTAAGATAGAAAATAGTCTGAATTCAGAAGTATAAAGCTGAATCATTTGCAATTATGAGAAATGAGGACTGAAAACAAAACTAGACTCCCCACCTTTAAGAAGTTCATAGCTCCTCCTAGTTCATCAGCACACTTCCTGTACACTTGACTCCTGCATCCAGATAATTTGTAAAAATATTAAAGAACACTGTCCCTAAAATTGAGCCCTGGGGAAGCCCACCAGGCAGCCAGCCTGATGTTACCCCATTTACTAGAATCCTTTGAGCATAATCTGATAGACAATTGTTCACCCAATGTATTATGGACTTCTCTATGGACTAATATTTTGCCCAGAAATGTATTGTGGGAGACTGTATCCAAACCTTGCTAAAATCCCAGACCACGACATCTACTGGCTTTTCTTGTTCAGCTAGGTGGCTGTCCTCATCATAAAAGGAAATTAAGTTGGTTAAGCAGGACATGAACCTGTCCTGGAAATGACATATGACTGTGTTGCTTCTTAGCTGTTTTTCATAACTTCTTGTTACTTCCAGAATAACCTTCTCCATAATTTTACCAGACACTGAAGTGAGACTTACAGGCCGGTAACTAGCGGGGTCTTCTTCCTTAACCTTTTTGAAAACTGGGACAAGATTTTCCAGCTTCCATCTGGCTGGAAACTCAAGGAATCCCAAGACTTTAGAAAAATGATGGAGAGAGGTCCCAAAATAACATCAGCCAGCCCTTTCGTTTTTCTGGGATGATGAAACAAGAATAAACACAGAGGATGAATTTTTAAGAGGATAATATGTATCTAAATGCTATAGCATTCCTCTGGGTAAGTGATCTGAAATACCTTTGCCTTGAAAAACAAGCCAAATTCAATCCTATATTTGGTTTCAAGTAACAAAAAAAAAAAAATTGTTTTAAAAAGTAAAAAACCTTTCAGGAGTAGCAGTGATATACCACCCTGAAAGGCACTAACAATTAGCTGTGGTAAGAACAAGGGAATGTATTAGGTAAATACAGAAAAAAATACACTGCATTGTTAATCTTGCTATATCTCTATAAATGGACAAATGGCCTCTCTTTGACAGGAATACAATAAAGAACTCAATGCTATGGACACCTGTGACGGGTTGATGCTGGCCAAACACCAGTGCACCTATGAAAATCATTTATTCATCCTCTTTTGCTATTGTTAAACAGAGAAGGGGGAAAGAAAACTCATGAGGTGAGATACGTATTAGAAAAAACCCTTTAAGGGCAAAACCGGTTCAAAACTTTAAAAGGTATAAAGGAAAAAAATTAACATAATTAAAAGAGTATAATGAGAACTGAAAGAAACCTTTAGAGAACCTTTCCACCCCTACTCCCCCCCTCTCCTTCTTTCCTTCCCACCAACAGTGCAGGGAGACAAAATATGGGATTTTTTTTGCTACTTCTTAAGATTTTTCTTCAGTTTGCTTAAGGAGAGGAGTTTCTTTTGCTTTGCCATGGGGTCTTCCTATGGGAAACAGTTCTCTGTGAACTTTTCCAATGTGGTTTCAATTTTCATGGCTACCAGTCTGCCTGGAACCTGCTTGCAATGCGAAGTCCCTCCCATGGCTTGCAGTCTTCCCACACCTGCTTTTCATGGGCCATTTAGTTTATGAGGTGAAATTTTTAAGGATGAGCTGTTCTAGTATAAAAGCAAGGGTCTTCTTCTATCTCTGAAAGGAAGGGTTCTCTGTTCAAGCCTTTCACCAGATCACAGCACGAGTGCCTTTTTCTCATGGGCTGCAGGTGAATGCTGTGTCCCGTCATGCCCTTCATGAACTACAGGGAAAGAGTTTGTTGTATTATAGCCCTCACCATGGCTTGCAGAAGAATCTCAGCTCTGATATTCGGAGCACCTCCTTGTCCCCATCTCTCTTTTGTATCGACCTTAGTGTCACCGTATTGTTCTCCTCATGTGGCCTCACTTTTTCCTTTTCTCTAACTCAGGAGTGAATTGGTGTACATAGGTTTGCTTGTTCTCAACTTCTATCAATTGAAATAGCTTTTATAGAGCTCTGCAGTGCTGAAATATTGATCCCATCTGGGCTCTGCATCCAAGAATCGCTTGCTGCTGATCCATGGTCTCCACCGACACTGCGCAAGTAGCGCCAGCTTCTGGCTCTACTCCAGGGCTGGTCCTGGTGTGGGCCATGGAGCTGCCCCAGTTGTGGCTGTGTGGCTGCTTATGGCACCAAGATAGCCCCTGGATGAAGGATTTTGGTGGCTGTGCCAAGCCAGGGCCTGGCCCAGCAGTCCTCAGTGGGACTCACCCAACCCAACTCAGCCCCCACCCAACTGCGGCTGAGAGGCCCAGCTGCTCCCTCCGAGAAGGGGCCTGGCCTCACCTCCAAGGGCAGAGAATTTCCCATGGTTTCTACTTTCTTAAATGTGTTATCATAGAGGTATTTCCAGCTTTTCTAATTGGCTTAGCAGTGGGCCAGTTTTCAGAGATAGCTAGCTATTGTTTTTGCCAGGTGTGGAGGAAGCTCCTGCAGCTCTTCACAGGGAATTACTTCCATGGCTGAATTTTTTCCCTCTACAAAGCAGGAATGAACCAGAATAAAATAAGCCACATAATAAAATAAACACCTTTAAGACAGATAAAAATATTTTAATTAGATTCTAAGCAATTAATGGCTTACTTACTTCAACTTGGTGTAGAATAAATTTTAGAGTATTTTCTTGTGTACATTTTTAAGGAGACAAGCTGTTTGACAGAAATTTTGGAGCAGTTGAATCAGTTTAGGATGTGGGTTTATTTATCTTTAGAAAAGAAGGTATGTATTTAGTTTTTTCTCTAAGTTAATAAAACGTCTAAGAAAGATATGATTATATTCACTAAAGAAAAACCAAAATAACAAAAAAAAACTCCATCAAAACAAAAAAAAAAACCAAAAACCCACCCTACACAAACAAACAAACAAACAAACAAACAAACAAAATCAGCTTTGTCATGGTGATTTAGTGAAGGAGACTCTCAGAAATGTAGTCCTCTGTTAGTGTCACTTGGTGAAGTACGATTGTTCTGATGCATCAGCTGTTAAGAAAATGCATGGTCATTCATATTCACTGGGACTTCATCTTCCCCTTTGTGTTCTTCTCTTTCTCACTGGAAAATTGCTATGATATTTTGTATGCACATGAGTGCAACTATCCCTAAACTAAAGAGTTATATCACTTGAACTTTTTAAAGGAAGGAAAGAAAATATGATAAATTTGAGGGTAGTTTTGTTTCTCCAGCCATATCCTGTCTGAAATGCTGATGCAGATCAGTGGAACTACTCGGGGTGTAAAATAAAACATGCATATAAGAGTGAGGTCAGAAGTTAGTTGCAGCAGCAGATAAAACAAATACATTTGACTTTGTACAGAAGGGGATTAGGAGACACTGCATTGGCATTTGCAGTTTATCAGGGGAAAGTAATGATCAGCTAAAATATAACCACTTTTTGCTGACTGTGTCCAAGGCTCAGGTACAGCAAGACTAGTTCTTATTTGGCTCCTAACTTTTCATTCCACTGGGATGGAAATCTAGATGTGAAGTAGCAAGTTAAATATCTTCCTGAATTTGGGTTTTCACCTTCTTGGAATCAGTGTGATGTTGGAAGTAAGGACTAATAATTTCATTTTTGTCACTCTAGAGCCACAGATCTGATTTAAATGTCAGTCTAAGAGTGTGAGTACCAGTGATAATTGGGTTACAAATTACATTCCCCTTTATTTTGCAATTTGGTTAATTTTAAGTTTCTTCTGCTATGTTGCATATGTTTACAAGTAAATAATAATTATTCTGTGATTTGTTCTGTAGATAATATCAGGATCAGGGATATGCTGGCCCAACTGTTTTTGAAAACAGAAAGCATTAGCAACAGTGACATTTGCTTTTTGTGTTTACATATATATAGTGAAAATAAAGCTGTTCTGATTTCACAGTATAGCTGGTATGGGTTGTCTAATAAAGACAGAGTAAATCACCATTTCATTATTATATTAAGAAACATGACTAATCTTTGACATTATGGCACACAACATAGTGTGCTTGAATACCGAGTCATCCGTTAGAAATGCAGATGACTGAAAGTATATATTCTATATACTTTCTACAAACTATGTTCTTGTAGTATGTGTGGTCTTTCTCTCAGTGTACATAGACACACTTGCATAAAGCAGTAATTAGCTTTGAATTTTCGTGTTGTTCTGTGGTTGGAGTTTTGGGTTCAGTGGAAGTAAAGACCCCCTGTGTCTCTGAGGCTAGATGTCACTAATTAGCTCATGTGTAGTGCTCAGCTCCTGGGAAATACAGTAGATCCAGAGCTGATCCCTTTGGAGGGACTCAGGAGTTGCTTTAATTCCTATTGAATCCCTGTGACAATATATAAACATCCTGAAATAGTCACACCAGTGAATTTGGAAACCAAAAATTTACAATCATGACTTTGCCCTTTGGTTTAGGGCTAGTTATGTCACCAAAGGATCCAAGTTCTTTAAAGGTCCATTAGCAATTAGGTCTGTGGTTCTCATGTGTACTGCATTCTTTTTCTACCTTACCCTCTTTCCTTGAGAAGTATCAGTTTAGTATTTTGAAATATATTTTGACTGGGGCCTTTTTTTTCCCCTCCAGTGGAAATGGTGCTAAAGAGTGCTCAAGGCTAATGAAGAAAAAGGTTTCTTACAGTTACAGAAGACATTGAAATTTATGATGGCCCTTTATTCTTATGAGAAACTATTTCATTGTTTTGAACCACCTACCCACTGAATGTCTTGTCTTACAGAGGTGAGCTATATCTTTATGGTACAAAGTTCTACTGCAGTGGAGGAGAAAGTTTATGACTGAAATGCTTAACTTGGAACTTCAGGTCATCTATTAACTATGCTGGGCTTATGCCATGAAGCACTTTAAACATAAAGAATATAGTTAGAGACCAGGTCATTTGGTCTATCTAGTCACATTTTTCCTGTGTAGAAAAAGAAAGAAACAATTTTTACCTAGATTTTTCAGTATGATTTGACATTTTCAGGGAAAAATTAGTATATAAATGTAGCATTATTGTATATTAACTTTTATTTGGAAGGGATTAAAAGCAGCCACTTGCACAATGCCCTAATGTTTGTAATAAATTTGAGACCTATGCATGTTCAAGGGCACACAGGGAAACAGAGCGCGCCATATAAATCTGCTGTAACACATATACACATATAAAGATACTACTATATAAAGCATATTAAAATTACTACCTATTCAAGAAAACACCAGTTTCTGTTATGCTATGCCAAAACTGCAAAAAACAGAAATATTTTACTCTTTTTTCATGCCTAGATTGACTGTTGAAGATGCATATAGAGGACTTTTGTTCCAGAAGAAGTATTCAGGATGAATCAATAAATCCTAATGTCATTATGCTGCTTTCTGCAGTCTCTGTTTCCTTCTCAGTCTCTCATTGCAAGGTTGTTAGACTTCTGCATTCCAGCCAATTAAATTAATATGGGCAGCCTTTTTTTTTTGTCTGTCCAAGGCTGGTAATCAACTTTGGGAACTCTAAGAACACAACATCCTCATACTGGTGTTGTGATTTTTATTGGCTCTGAATATACTCATTTGCTTGACAATATTAATTATTACTTATCAGATAAAGAATAAAATTTGCCTTCCAGCAGAATTATTGCAAAGCTTCTCTGGTAAATAATTAAACTGAAATACATTACCGTTCTGCAGAGGAAAGAAGGAATCAGTCTCTCCTTTTCTTACTGCATTTGTGAGTAAGCTTGTGAGTCTGTGATGAAATAAAGACAATGTTAGATTCCTGCTCCAGATAATATAAAATTAATTATACTAAAGGGTGATCCACTATAAATTGACTTTGGGATCAACAGTGCAGAGAAATCAAAAGAAAAAAAAAAAAAAGGATTTATTTCAACTTACACACTTATGCAGAATCAGGTATTTTCCAGACGCTTCATTCTACCTTGATTTTGTAGAAGAGATCACTTGTCCCACAACTGACATGAAGCCAGCATAAAATTAATGCTGGGTACACTGGTTAATTTGACTGAAATGCAATTGCATCCACATTCCTGAACTAGGCTGAATGTTCACTCTCAAGTTGTCAATGAAGTTAAATCAGATATCAACCAGTGTGGGCCATAGCCTGGAAGGGACTGTCCTTCTGCAAGAACAAAAATATGGTTCTACTGCAAGTGAAACTTCCATGATCTCAGTAGAATTATATGACTGTTTTTCAAAGCCACTCTCAAAGAGTGCTGTAAAAATGTAATGCTATTTTTTAACCACTCTATCCATACTACAGTCTAACATTTATTTGAGAATCCTAACCTTGAAGTTTAAAGAAGAGGGGGAAAAAGCCCATGATGTTTACTGCCATTTCCTTCCCATCCCATAAGAAAAGTAAGCTTACTATGACACAGAGCAGAGGGCAAGGTCTGCAATACTACCTGTGCACACACCTATCAATTTCAGAATCTGAATTGCCATTCTCTTGCAAAGGCAATAAACACAGTAATATGTCTTGGATGAAAAGCAAGAAATAATAAGATTTGCTAGGCAGCAGACAAAATATCTGCCTAGAAAGCATGCAATAGGGTAATCTCATTACCAGAGAGCATTCAGGAAATTAAAACTAAAAATGTAATGTGAATACATTTAAACTAAAGACTGCTAACCCCCCAAATATATTTGTATCAAGAGTGAAATGACAAATGACTGTGGCAGCATAATTCTCTTTTTACAAAAAAGTGGTAGTTTCTAGTGTTCTGTCAATTCATTTTCAGTCTCTTGATTAGACAAATCTGCACATATCTCACAAGTCCTGTAGTAAGGCACATATATCCTTATGGTGAAGTTGTAAGGAGGAAGAGAGAAAAATCTGAATTAAAAAATTGTCTGTCTGTGTAGCTTAGCTGCCATACAAAAAAGGGCCCATGTAGAAGTTTTTATGTTTTGTAAGGCATATTGTCTTTGTCCTTTATTGAAAGCTAGAAACACTAAAATAAATAAAATGCTTATGACAAGAATACCAACCACTGTTTGTCTGTGAATGGAGTATTAAAATATGCTGTCTTTACAATTTTTTTCATTTTTCTTTTTTTATGCTTCTGTAAATGGAAACTTACAGTTTGAGTAACAAATCTTTCTCTTCTTGAGCTCATGTTGTCATTAAAAGAAATAAATATTAATATATTTAGAAGCAATTGCTTCTATTTCCCTGTTTTTCCTCTCTCAATTCTTCTGTCTTAAAAAATTGAATGGTGTGGAAGTGATTGACAGTTTAATGAAACTTAAACTGTTCTATTATGTTTAACATGGGTTTAAAATATTTCCACCAGGACAGGTATCATTGTGCTGGATTTTATCACTGAGAGGTTTGCCTGCTTTCCAGGTGAGTCTGGGTGTATCAGCAATGACTGGCTGTCACCCTGTGTTGAAATGCTCTCGAGGAGCCAGGTTGTGTCTGTTTTCACGATCCCATGAGTCTGTTTGGTTGTCAGGCACACTGACCACTTCCCCCTGTGCTTCTTCTGTGTAGGAATATCACCATTCTAGGGAAGTAGTTTGTCAGCAGTGTCTAATGTCTCAGCTCCTTTCAGCTGGACAATGAAGTCCTCAGCAGATGGAAATTAGGCTCCTTTTACCCCAACCTATTGAAATGTTGTGTTGGTGCTGCACTGCTCCAGCCATTGGAACTCCCACTCTAAGAACAGTACATTGCATATATAGAGATATATATACCTAACCACAGCAGCTGTAAGTCTTCTTACTCTAAACTTTGAAAAAAGATTTTTTTTCAGCTTTGGAATGAGCTGAAAAAAGAGACACTAGAGCCCTGCTCTAATGTCTGCAAAAAAGGGGCTTTTTTCCTACTCATAATTCTGCAGGGTAATTCTAGGAGGACAGTGCTTTCCTTTCCAGCTAGCTATAGTTTTTCTTGAGCTCAGAAGTCATGCTTCATAGCACAAAACTCTTCCAAGGAAAGGATTCTTTTCTGTCTTAGGTAGTACCTACTTCTCATTTGCCCCTCTAATGCCATTTAGAGTCAGCTGGCAATGAAAGGCCAGTTTTGGCTGAAGCTGCTACTTCAAAAAACTTCTGCCAAAACTGCAAAGTCTACTTGGTAGAAACACATCAGATATATATGTCTAAGGGACAATTTTCAAAAATGCAACAGAGGACACAGCAAGAGCTGGCTAGACTCTACCTGTACCTCACTGTGTGCCATGACAACAGAATTGCACAACATAGAGAAGGAACATGCCTTGGGCAAATACTTGCTGTCCGTGTTGTGGCCAGCATCTCACAGTGAATAGGCTGGATAAGGCTTTGAGCAGCCTGGTCTAGTGGGAGGAGTCCCTGCCTGTGGCAGGGAGTTTGGGACTACATGGTTTTTAAGGTCCATTTCAACCCTTTAACATTCTATGATTCTCAGAACTGGCTGTAAGAATTAACATGCTTATCAATTCAGAGCAATTTTGCCAGAAATATCACTTCACTGGATCTTAACTGTTGAAGAGGGTGTACAGGAGAGCAGACCATCAAGTTAGCCTATGTAAGCTGCTAAAGACACACAACACTTCAGGCAGCCCTGGAAACAAATATTTGGGGACTGTCACTTCAAACAACAGTGACTAGCAGTTCAAAGGAATGGATGACCTTAGGATTCAGCTGCTTATCCCAAGCATTTCTTGCTATGAATTAAGCTGAAAGCAAATAGAAATACATAAATACAAAATCCAGAAAAATGTAAGGAAGGGATGAATAGCAAGAGGAAAAAAAATAGAAAAGAAAGGAAACTCCGTGCTTATGACTGTCTAGCACATGAGTTATCTCTTAATTTTTCTGTTCTTATGATTCTGCCATCAAGCTTCTATATGATTATGGCAATAAGTTTGAAAATACTTCACAGTATTCCTAGCCAAGGATCATTGCTCTCGTCCAACCTTTAATTTTTCAGGCTGGACCACAGGAATAGATCCTAAACCCAGCATATCCTACACTTTCATCACAGTTTTTGGAACATGATCTAAACTCAACTCTCTCCTCTTTAAATGTATCCTTTCATTAACCTAGTCATAAATTATTTATTCCTTCTTTGTAGGTGCTAGTACCAGAGCTATGACAGTTTTCACCTAGTCAGACAGACAAGGTGAGATTCATCTCACCTAGTTTAGACATTTGGAATGATAGAACATGTAGAGATTTGTCTTTTAGATACCTTTGGTTTCCTTTGTGAACAAAGAACAAAATACACATTTTTGGGGAATGAGTCATCAGCTTTATTTTAGATGTCTACACTCAGATGAATTGCTCTATAGGAATACTACTTTCATTCAAGTGAGCATAAAGGAAGCCCGAGGTGGCCAGATAAGAGGTAGACGTCTGCATTATTGGTCAATAAATCCTTATTTTAACAAATTTAACAACCACTTTCCCGTGGTTATCCAAGCTTTCAGGAACCTATTATAGCTGCAGAGAGCACAGCATTCTTTCCTACAGGTCTGGGAAATGTTTAATCCCAAAGCAAATCCTTCTTATACATCAGCTTCATAGTTTATGCATGTGCACATTAATCCTAATTGTTCGAATTAAATGATCAGAAGACTTGCATTCAATTAATGGCAGGGTTTTGTAAACAGGCACAATAGCAACCTGTGCTATTGTAAGATCCTGTGCTGATAAACAGGGTGAATTTCAACAGCTTTTTTTGTTTCAGCCATTCCATGCCTCTTTCTTACAATTGTTAGTTTTACCCTTCCTTGAAAAAAAGGTAACACAGGTTTTGTGCTGCTTTTGGTCATTAGATTTGCATTTCATATTTTTTCACAAAAAAGAATCTGTGCACTTACATGTGGTAGCTTCTGCTGCCTTATTGTTACAGTGTAAGTTGAAGTTGCAGCTGTTGTCTATGCTGTGTTTTTAACTGTCATGTAAAGTTTTATTTAGAAACAGAAACAGAGAAATGGTAAGCTAAAATGTCAGTATATGAGGAAGGAGCACAAGGAAAATATAACAGTGAACAATTTTTTTATGTTTAAAGTAGCTGTCACGTCTTGAGGAGAAATAATGAGAACTTAATATATATACATATACATATATATGTATATGTGTATACATGTATAGACGTATATATCTCTATATCTATCTATCTATCTATCTATCTATCTATCTATCTATCTAATCTATCTATCTATCTATCTATCTATCTATCTAATCTATTTATCTATCTATCTATCTACAATCATTTTCCCTTCTCCTGCTTTCTGGAAATAACTTTTAAGAAATTAGTATAGCTGGATTCAACCTCTTCCTCAGATCATACATCTTACATCATACCTTGGGCATTTCAAAAATATCACCTTCCCATTCCTTGGAGAATAGCTAAAGCTAGGTTGCAAATTTCAAACCAGGTGGAATAATTTTATATGAAATTAAGGTTCCTAAACAAGTTTAAAGAGACAGAAAAAAATGTAATGACATTTTAGAAAAAAACCCACCAAAACCAAAATTAATGCAGATGCATTAAAATTAGAGGTGAAGTAACAACTATTATCTGGGAGGGTGACTTGTTGTAGGAACTGGCTTCCAAATTTAGACTGACATGCATCCTAATTTGATGATAGATTTATCATTCAAGACCAGATTCTTGCCTAGAAGATATCACTCTGAATATCCTCCCCTTCCTTCTTCTTTGCCTGATTTATATACTGAGCATGACGCCATGTGGGGTGGGATATCCCTTTGATCAGTTGGGATCAGCTGTCCTGGCTGTGTCCCTTCCCAGCTTCTTTTGCACCCCCAGTGCTGGTGGGATGAGGAGCAGAAAAGGTCTTGATGCTGGGCAAGCCCTGCTCATCAGGAGCTAAACCAACCCTGAATTATAAACAGTTTCCACAGCACAAATCCCGAATACAGCCCCATACTTATTTACTATGAAGAAAATACCAAAACAACAACAGTTTCATAAAACTGGTTTATGTATGAAATTATACCAAAGTTTTGTACAAAGAGCCTGAAATTTGGTATGACTTAAATAGCACTGCTTATAAGATAATAAATTATATTTAATTCTGAAAATACGTTTAATTATCGCAATAAAAATTATAGTTTTGTCAAATGTTTTACTATAATGCATTCAAATGATCATTTAGAGGTTAATTAGACAGATACCTGTGGTTAATCTTTACTAATTTGTAAAGTTATGACAAATAATTTACAGTTATTTTAAGTCTAATACTTTAATCCATCAGAAAATTTTCTGATGATATTGGCCATTACTTTAATCATATGAAAAAATTAATTTTAGATAAAACTAGTGTTTAAATTATTAAAGGAATTATATTTGTTAGCGTTTGAATTAACTTTGATTCTACTCTTTTACCGAAGGTCATAAAGTTTAATTGACATTGATGAAGTCTTATATTCATGGGACCTATGGTTGACACTAATAATGACAAAATCTTCTTTCTGGAAGAGGATTACTGTGGTAGACTTTAAATAACTCTGAATTTCAGTGAGATGACCTTGTTGTTTACATTGTTCATGGTATTTGTGATGGTAAATATAAAGGAATATAAAGAAGAAGTGATGACAGCGAGATGCCCAGGTGCCACAAGCACTTAAAAGAGTGAGCAGTCTATATAAGTTTACTGAAATATGCTATAGCTGCCCATTCTAATTGGAATAAATTTTTAGGAGTGTTTCAGAAGCTTTAATATCTTGGCTTGGGTTTTTGTTGTTGTTTTTTGCACCTTCTTTGTTATAATCAAAACTTGCAAGAAATAGAAATTTGATAATATGAAATGAAGAGATTAATTCACTGGGAAGAAAAGATATATTTTCATGCTTGTGTGAACACACTTTGGTAAATAAATGACATGAATACACAAAATATGGTAATTTTTTCTTCGTTATCAGAACTTAGTATTGTAGCATCATGGAAACTATGAGAGCTACATACAGGGAGGTGATGAAATTTCACGGCATAGGACAGAAAGGAGTAAGGAAACTGGCAAAGATTGTAGGAAAGAAAAACCGTGGCCAGACTTGGGGACTCATCCTGTAATTTTTCAGGATATATTGAGGAGATAAAAGAACTTGCAAAATCTTTGGGCAAATCTTTGTTCAATCTGCAGACCAAATGTCTGCAAAGTCAACACCTCACCCTGTACTTATGGCAGGAGTGTTCACTCATGCATTCCTTGAGCGTGTGTATCAGTAGCATATCACTTTTCTGGACTTTGTCTTAAAAACAGTGTGGTGGCTGAGGGATAGTGAACCACAGAGTATATTTTGTAAAGCTGGGCTTCTTATTTCCTGGAATACTTAGTGTGTGCTGAAATACTTAGACATGGAAAGATTTTCAGGGTTTTCTCTATAGCCAGAATATCTAGGCATATTAAGAAATATAAAATTAAAAAATCCAGACAGTAGCTAGATGCTAGTACTGTTTATTTAAGAAACCATCAGCCATAAAAGTCACACAAGTTATGAGTATGAGCATCCATATGCTTAGATGCAAATTACTGCTCCTATTGTAAATGTCTCTCATGCTCTTATTTATGCAAATGAAGTCAAAGTGAGTTTTGTATTTTAATTAAGAGAGAGCTAAGAATATATCCTCTGGAACAAAGCCATCATCATCATCATCATCATCATCATCATCATCATCTTTACATTTTAAACCTATATGCTCATCTCCCAGAGGTAAGCACAATGATTCACACTGTCTCCTTGGAGCCTAAAAGTTAAATCTTTGGTGTGAGATCAAGCCCAATTCCTTACACAGCCCTATTGTTTGAAAAGTATCAATGTAGAGTACTCAACATAAAACCTCTGCCACCATTACTCCAGACTCTCAGCTTGTTTTCTGTTCTTCTGTGTCCCCTTTCCTCTCTGTTATCCATAGGTATAAACAAACATGGAGAAAAAACAGGATTTTGATGAAAGAGCTGTGTTTTGCAAGTATGCAAGGAATCTGCACGCTGCAGTAGTGTCCTGCTGTGGAAATAAGTGAGTATCATATGAAAGATATAGGTATAGGCTCTGAAGTTCACTACAGATAGGGGGAAAAGCAAAGAATGCTGTTTGAGGATGACCTCACAGGTAACCCTAAGAAGAAATATAGATAGAACCTTAATCTGCACGCTCCAAAAGTAAAGGAGCTCGTATTTTAAGGCACATTCACTAGCACCTTCATTTTCACAGTATGCTAGTATCTGCTAAATGAAACAACTGTGATTTTTCTGGACACCTTTAACAAATGAATCCCAGTTGTGTAAAATAATGTTTCATTGCTATGTCTGAAAGGATACCTTAACAAATTAAATTCTGGCAAATAGTGAGACTTTTCTCTACAACAGCTTAACCTGTAATTAAAACTAAGCATTACATTGCAGAAGAAATTCTGGGTATGAAAGAAACAGTCTTCAAAATTGCAGCAATTCAATATCTAGTCTGTCAGAGAGGCTGGCAAGGACTTTCTTCTTTATAGAAGAAAATGATGCATTAAGATAGGTGTATAGATAGATGTAACATTTTGAGGTTGGATTCATCCTATACTATTTCCTTGTCATGCTTAGTTTACCAGCAAAACTATGAATTATTTTTCATTTGTTTTCTGCTATTCTTAGCCCTGGAGGGTCAGACTACTTTATGAAAATCAAACTCTACTGTCTTCTTGGCTCTATATATTGTCATTCTGAAATTGCTAACATGAAGACATCCCTGATCATACTGGTTTATATTATCAGGCTGTTGTTGTTTATAATTTATGAAGCAGAAGGATACTGGGTATTTTTTGTTTGTTTGTTTGTTTTTCCTTTCCATAAGCTTCGCTGATCCTGTAGATCTGAGAACAATATTAATTTTGACTGGTAAGCTCCATAAACACAATTTTGTCATAGGTGGAGAACATTTATCAACACCAGGGTGTCACTTTGAAGAAGTAACTTTTCTAACCAAATACTTTGAAGTTATCTTTCTTTTCCAATAGTAAATACAATACATTGTAAATCTCAGGGTAGATTCAGCCGTTAGTGTTTACAGGTTATGACAGCAGCATGCTTCAATTTTGAGGCCAATAATTCTGCTTTGGTGAATACCAGCTCATTTTTTATTATGTCTTTTTAGCTTGTAAACCTTCTGTTTGGCTAACAGCTTCCTGAGCTGAAAATAATTGTCCTTTGAAATGTTCATTGTCAAGCACTATACTGACTTGGCAGACTGAAGAGAAGCATGTTTGCACAGGAGATGCAAGTTTGGGGAAGACAGAATCCCCTCGACTCTTAAGCTGGCAGATGTTAAAGCAGAGCTTTCTAGGAGAGGAATTATATAGTGTTTTGAAAGGAGCTGTGAAATGCTAATTCATTCTGGAGCCATAATAATCTTTGACTTGGGACTAGACTGCAGGTCTTTAGCCTCAAGTCTGAAGCTCTCTGGGTCTCTTAAAAGAGTCTACAAATCTCTCACTAATACCCTACATACTCCATTGACTCTTTATAATGCCCAGATGGATGTGCTGGCCAAACTTTGTCATGAGAACAAGGATTGGTGACAATCTCTTCCCCTTGATGAAAATGAGACATGCATGTGGCAGAGAGGGAACCCAGGAAAAGATGGGGTACCTCCACTGTGATAATTCAGCCTGCCTTTGGTGCCTCGACTATCCCAGGTAGTTTTGGGGCCTGTTGCATGTTGGACAATACACTTGATATGCTTCCGTTTAGAGTGAAGCACTAAAGACCTCACAGGTATCACACAACTCATGTGCTTTTGCAGAGAATTAATTTGTGATGAGATAGAGAGATTACATCTTACCTTTGCTAGCAGAAGACAATATTTGATTCATCCATCAGTGTTCATTATCACAGCATGGACCAGGCTACACACGTACATCAACAAATAAAGGAACAGACAGGTTACAAATTCACTCAGCCATTTATCAAAGCTCTCTTGAGGAAGTGTGACTTCTTTCTGGGCCTAATTCTCCTGGGTAGCACTCCATGTTAAATGTAACTACAGGGTAAGACTATACCAATAGTCTTATGATGATCTTCTCTACAAAATATAGAGCCAAAATGAAATGAAGATAAAATTGTATGTACTCACATAAACAGAAAAAAATTGTGCCTCACAGAATGATTTCGTGGAAGGTTGGGTGGGATGAAATTGTCTTTGGTAAGGCCAAAAGCAGAAGACAGTGACTTTAGCATCATGGTTTCTTGAACTTACACTTATTTTTTCCATCTTGGCTGTGTTGGTGGGAGAATTTTCTCTTTTCCTTCACACTTGTGAAAATGGCAGTATCTGTATTATTCTTTCTCTCTTTCTCTCTCTTTCTTTCTTTCTTCCTTCCTTCCTTCCGCCACTTCCTTCCTTCCTTCCTTCCTTCCTTCCTTCCTTCCTTCCTTCCTTCCTTCCTTCCTTCCTTCCTTCCTTCCTTCCTTCCGCCACTTCCTTCCTTCCTTCCTTCCTTCCTTCCTTCCTTCCTTCCTTCCTTCCTTCCTTCCTTCCTTCCTTCCTTCCTTCCTTCCTTCCTTCCTTCCTTCCTTCCTTCCTTCCTTCCTTCCTTCCTTCCTTCCTTCCTTCCTTCCTTCCTTCCTTCCTTCCTTCCTTCCTTCCTTCCTTCCTTCCTTCCGCCACTTCCTTCCTTCCGCCACTTCCTTCCTTCCTTCCTTCCTTCCTTCCTTCCTTTCCTTCCTTCCTTCCTTCCTTCCTTCCTTCCTTCCTTCCTTCCTTCCTTCCTTCCTTCCTTCCTTCCTTCCTTCCTTCCGCCCTTCCTTCCTTCCTTCCTTCCTTCCTTCCTTCCTTCCTTCCTTCCTTCCTTCCTTCCGCCACTTCCTTCCGCCACTTCCTTCCGCCACTTCCTTCCTTCCTTCCTTCCTTCCTTCCTTCCTTCCTTCCTTCCTTCCTTCCTTCCTTCCTTCCGCCACTTCCTTCCTTCCTTCCGCCACTTCCTTCCTTCCGCCACTTCCTTCCTTCCTTCCTTCTGCCACTTCCTTCCTTCCTTCCTTCCTTCCTTCCTTCCTTCCTTCCTTCCTTCCTTCCTTCCTTCCTTCCTTCCTTCCTTCCTTCCGCCACTTCCTTCCTTCCGCCACTTCCTTCCTTCCTTCCTTCCTTCCTTCCTTCCGCCACTTCCTTCCGCCACTTCCTTCCGCCACTTCCTTCCGCCACTTCCTTCCTTCCGCCACTTCCTTCCTTCTGCCCCTTCCTTCCTTCCTTCCTTCCTTCCTTCCTTCCTTCCTTCCTTCCTTCCTTCCTTCCTTCCTTCCTTCCTTCCTTCCTTCCTTCCTTCCTTCCTTCCTTCCTTCCTTCCTTCCTTCCTTCCTTCCTTCCTTCCTTCCTTCCTTCCTTCCTTCCTTCCTTCCTTCCGCCACTTCCTTCCTTCCTTCCGCCACTTCCTTCCGCCACTTCCTTCCTTCCGCCACTTCCTTCCTTCCTTCCTTCCGCCACTTCCTTCCTTCCGCCACTTCCTTCCTTCCGCCACTTCCTTCCTTCCTTCCTTCCTTCCTTCCTTCCTTCCTTCCTTCCTTCCTTCCTTCCTTCCTTCCTTCCTTCCTTCCTTCCTTCCTTCCTTCCTTCCTTCCTTCCTTCCTTCCTTCCTTCCGCCACTTCCTTCCGCCACTTCCTTCCGCCACTTCCTTCCGCCACTTCCTTCCTTCCTTCCTTCCTTCCTTCCTTCCTTCCTTCCTTCCTTCCTTCCGCCACTTCCTTCCTTCCTTCCTTCCTTCCTTCCTTCCTTCCTTCCTTCCTTCCTTCCTTCCTTCCTTCCTTCCTTCCTTCCTTCCTTCCTTCCTTCCTTCCTTCCTTCCTTCCTTCCTTCCTTCCTTCCTTCCTTCCTTCCTTCCTTCCTTCCTTCCTTCCTTCCTTCCTTCCTTCCGCCACTTCCTTCCGCCACTTCCTTCCGCCACTTCCTTCCTTCCGCCACTTCCTTCCTTCCGCCACTTCCTTCCTTCCTTCCTTCCTTCCTTCCTTCCGCCACTTCCTTCCTTCCTTCCTTCCGCCACTTCCTTCCTTCCGCCACTTCCGCCACTTCCGCCACTTCTGCCACTTCCTTCCTTCCTCCTTTCCTTTCTTTCTTTTCTTCCTTTCTTTTCTTCCTTTCTTTTCTTTCTTTTCTTTCTTCTGGAAAGCTTAGGTATATTATGACTATTAAACCCCCTGCTTTCTAACATCTAAAAAACGAGTCGGCTACTGCAAAGGAATTTTATGTTTAGCAAGTTTGCATTTTATTTTTCAGCTTCAGTAAGCAAACCAATATTTCTGACACTGAAAAATGTGTCTTTAACATTGTTACCTTCCCCTCTAAATGTACAAGTTTGTTATAGCTATCTTCTCATTTTTTACATTGGCCTTCTTTGCCCTGGGTGGAAAAAAATAGAGCCAGTAATGACATGTATTATAAAGATTAATCAACCATAAAGACTATAATTGAACACACAAGTGTAGTCATTACTTGATTAATTACTTCAATAAAATAATCAGTCTTCTACATACATCAGAATAATATTCAGCACTGACTAGAAGAGAGTGTGCAGAGACCAGGACCGCCCTCAATTCTTATATCAACCAGAATTTTCTACCTTTCCTTCTGTTTCGTGGCAGAGCCTGATTTTATTTGAATGTTTAAGGAACTTGCTCAATTTCACAGTAGAATTTTGTCATCCTAACTTTAACCTTAAAAAAAGATACTGTAACCTCTAATGTGAACTCTTACATTGAACGTTATGTGGTGACCTTATAAGCCTATGTGAAAAAATAATTTCTAAGGAAGTATGTAGAAAGTGTCACCTGTAAGGATTTAAGCTGAAATTCACAGAAAAAAATTGCTCAATCTCCTAGACTGAAAGTGCTATTCAGTGAGAAATTGTTGTATGCTGGATTTTTCACTCATAAAGTATGTTTCCTAAACTGAAACATGGCATTTCATACTGTAGTACAGAAGTTCATCCGTTGCTGCATTTAGAGGGCTCTACTGGATCTCAAGGTCATGAGAATGTTTTCCTGTAACCTCTAAGGTAGAACGAGACTGCATATTTATTAAAAATGTCATTATGTAAATCTAGGTCAGAAGAATTTGAACCTGAGAAGTTGTATTCACAAGTCTTGAGGCTTCAGATTAAGAGATATGTTCTGATATCAGTTGCTGTAATATTTTCACAGAAGGAAGATGAATAACCCCCTTCATTCCTCAGGGGTTAGCTACAGTACAGTGGTTAACTAATAATATTAACTAAGCAGGCTGCAACAGATTTTACATGATTCAGTGTTTGAGACATGGTTCAAACCGTGGCTGAACATTGAAACTGAAGAAGAATAGTAGCCCACAATGGCTTCTGCTTAACCCTAAGGGTTCATTTTAGTGGCCTTGGGAATTAACTGAAATATAATTTATACTCCTGCATTATGCTACAAAACATATGCCTTCCCCAGCTGGACATTACAAAGTAAGCCTCATTTGTGTATATTTGGAAACCTGGTAAATGATTTATTTATGTCTTTAATAGCATGGAGTTCCTGGTGTGCTTATTTATAAGCTTGCCACACATCTATCTAAAATGTCCAGTGCAGGGAGTACCCATGTCAGTCATTGTACATAACAGTGTACTATGCAAGACCCAATTTTCAGTTGCTTGTAGTCATGCTAGTCCTTAAAGGAAATTTTTTTGTACCAGCAAAATATGTTTTGTTTATTCCTTGGGCTGTCTGTAACCACCAATTTCAGCTTTCTACAAGCATTCTTGTAGTTTTTGAAGTGTTCTTCTGAGTTACTTAAGCACTAAAAAGTGCTGACTTTTTTAAGCATTATTGATTATAGTACAGAAAATTTACACACTGCCTGTAAGTTGATTTAGTACTTCAAAAAGCCTGAAGAAATATGTAGGAAAGTTATGCATCTATATTTTCTTCCATTTTTCCTAGTATTGTTTGGGTTATTAACGAATAGTTTATCCAGAGAGGAGTAAAGAATTAGTTCAGCTAACTGAGATACATCTATGTGAACTCTGATAGCAGTGGCTGTTCACCTAAAGTGTTGTGAAATTCAGAATAACTGAAGTTGTCCTGCAAAGGCACATCTCCAAATAAAAACTGAGGATGCTAAAGCTGCAGATGAGTGTGATTCAGCCTACTCAGAGGCTGGGTCTTTCTGTGATCCTGCGACAAACGTAAAGAATTTGGTCAGGAGGATTTAATCTTGACTCCTTTTTTTACCTTTGTTTCCTTAAAATGCATGATGCAGGAAGCATCATGAGTAATAAGGCAATAATTCCTACTGTATTCCTTATGGAGGGTCCAATCTGTGTTGTGAATGGGTTGCTGGCAGCCTTCTGAGAGAAGGCTAACAGGATTCTATGTCGAAACAGTCTATGTTTATAAAAGGGAAGGCTGTATTAACTTCTGTGTCTGCATATGTGCATTAGCAGCATCTGCTTGCTGATCTGCTCTTCTCTACCCACCATTTCTGTAGGAACAGTGTTGTTTCTCACATGTTACTGTTTAACCTGTTACTCATTTATGTTGGAAGAAAGGACAAAGAGAAGGCAGAAGAATGGAATTTCTCTTTTTTTCATGGAGCAAGTAGATTGAAAGAAAAACTGTAGACCTTTTTTCTTTTTGTCTCGTATAAAGCTCTTCTGTGCTTTCAAAAAGTAATGTGCTACTTAGAAGTTTGACTGGTGGACCCATGTTATGTTAACGTGAGGGCCAATAATATTTTGTGAGGCGTAGATAAAGGTTGGAATATCCCTACAGCACTGCTGTATGGCTATCTCCCTGGGATTCACCCCACTTGAAGCAAGCCTTATCTGCAGAACTTGGATAGGAACTGAGTCCACTTTGAAGACAGGGAAATTATCATTAGAGTGAGGAAATTAAGTGTATCACACACTATTACTTATCTAAACTCTAAAATATTTTCTGTTTGGTTTGGATAATCTGTACTGGCAGCCTTCTCTTCAAGGTAGAAATGAATAGTTGAAGAGCAAAACCAATTTCAAAGATTAGGTCTCCGGAAAGAAATAAGGTCAGAGACTGCAAATTACTGCTTTCATTGATGGCTTTATGAAGTCTTTACAGTTGACAAGAGAGCTCAGTCACCAAGTTGGCAAAATTCTGAAATTTGTCTCTAGACCATTGTTGCCAATATATTTAGATTATATCCAGCATGGCACAGTCACAGATTAATTTCCTTTAAGCTGGTGTAAATGACAGATGACTGTGATCACTAAAGGAAGCACCTCAAAAGCCTACTGTTGGGACAAAGCAAGCATATTGCCACTGTTCTGCCTATACTTTATAACAGAACACAAATACCTTGCAAGGTTGTCAGTCTGCTACCTCTCATGAACAATGAATGTGCTTAAAAATATAAGCAGTGAATAGGGAACAACATGCTATTTGTCACTTGTGCTACTTAGCAGTTGTGTATTATCACTTTTGCAAAGCATATAGAAATAGATGATTAATAACTTTGTACAAATAGAGCTTCTTATGAGTGTACCAGGATATGGCCTTGAGCACTAAAATTCAATATATTATTGAAATGCTTGTCCCCAGAAAGCAAAGACTCCTGTGGCTATTTTTGTAACCTTAAATATAATAGCTTGCCAATGAATTTAAATTATGTTCACTATGGGTGTCATTTCTTCAAAATTCTTTGAATGCTTAAAATATGAAGAAATGTCAAAATTCAGCACTAGTTCTTAAGCAAAAATCTATTCAGGGATTTGGAGCTCTAGAAATATTACAATACATTCATTCTCATTAAATCCTATGTTGCCTTTCTTGTCTTTCAGCAAAATATGAAGCTGGAGGAGAAGATCTGGAAGTAGTATGTCCTACACCAAAAAGTAAAAGAAGGAATCAGGTGCAGATATGCTAATTATGTTTGCAAAAGGCTTTTGGTTTCTAAACCTGAACGAGATCTGTGGAACTGTGAATTATTATAATATCTTAAGAAATGAGAAATATCAGGAACTGAGTGTTATTTTCAGTTAAGATTTCAAATAAGTCCAATAATAGCATCTGGTCTTGTACACAGGTTCAAGGTTCAGGTCTTAAATAAAAATTCAAGACAAGCTGCTCTTGTACAGGACAATAACAGCTGCTAATAGCTATTATTTTTTTGGTGAATATAAGAGAGGATTCTGATTCTATGAAATAATTATAACGATTATAAAGTTGCATCAATATATTTTAAAACCAGTTTTTATATCCTGATGAATCCACCTGAAATTATCCTCACAAGCCTCAGAGTGTAGTATGAAGATGAATTTTTTTTTTATGTGTACAGGAGAACACTTGAAAGCCAAGGACCCCTACAGAGTTGTCTTGTCAACAACTTGCTTCACAGAAATGAATTCTGAATCCACTTCCTGTAAATCATTAATGTCAGATTAACTTCATTAGTTGAATTCATATTCTTCTCAAAAATTAAACAGATACTTCAACAGGTAGTTGTAATAATAATTCCTTGTGTGTTATCCTTAGGAATTTACTCGGTTATGATGGCAAAAGTACAAATGTGGAATTTGAGTCATGAAGCAGTTATACTGCAAGATATTCTCTTTCACTACACCTTTGAACAAACTTATCCCTCTTGATAAAAATTTATTTTGCTTGACCTAAGTAGTGTACTGTAGAGTAGGAATCATAAGAAGGAAAAAACCAAAAGACTATAACGGGCTTTTAAGCACTACTTGATCCAACAAGACAGTCAGAACAGAGCCATATTCAAAGTTGTATTCATTTGTTCAAGTCCTTGTCTGACTGCTGTGTATCTTGTCTTGAAGAGAAGTCTTGAATAGGTCAGAGAATTGTAATAGATTCACTTGCTTTGTACATATAAATAATTAAAGTGATCAGGGAAAAGTCTTATTTTACACATACATCAGTAAAAGGTTAATCTTCCACTTTTCATCAGCTTGAGTCATTTAGATGCTCTGCTGTACACAAATCTTTCTGTACAAAGATTTCCACCTCTTTTTTTAAGACTGAATCGGTAGAAGGATAATGACAAGCTTACAAGGAGAGTGTTGAGTTTAGTGGTTTGGCACAGTACTCAATGCCAGATGGCTGATAGATTTTATACATGTGATACTGAAGCCAATCCAGAAAGTAGTTACACATTTTCTAACTGCTTCAATCTTTTCAAGTGTGGTGGAAGTGTTTCTTCCGTCCCCAGGTACAGCAAGCTGCAACCAGAAACAGGACAATCTTGTAATTGTGACTTAGGGAAATGGAAAAACAGTTGTTGACATACATGATTAAGTAATGGAAAATATTGTTTGAAAATCTGAGGGAAATAGAGGGAGGGAAATAGAAGTTATTCAGCAATTTTTGGAAAGTTAAATGCTTAATTAATTAGTACAGTTTTGCTAGTCTTCTACTTTGGAGATTTTGGCATGAATGCAACCTTAAATTATTGGATGAGCAAAAGGACTAAATTTGAATTCCTCAGTCCAATATCAGGTGGTGTCTTGTACCTGGTTCCAAATAATGAGATGTTACTGTTTGGCAGTCTATTTAGGAAAAGTCTGGAAGTGCAATAACAAGTAGTATGGTAAATTAAAACTCTGCTTTCCAAGCTGCATGTGTGTGTTCAGAAAATCTCTGATCACTGTATGATTAGTGTTGGATGATGTTATTGATAGAAGCATGCTCTTATTGTATTTTAAGAGGCAGAGTATTGCATCAGCTGGGTGTTCACAGAATGTGCTAAGTGAAATTTTAATCTTGGAAATTGCTGCTGTTCATCACGTTTCTGTTTTGATAAGAATTTTCCAAACTATTTTGTGGTTTTGGTGAAAATCAAATCCTACTGGTTTTCAGTGGTTGTTGTGCAGATAAAATGTATAGTTGTTTATGATTTTCCTTATTTTTATGCTTAGTTTTAAGGCTACTTAAAATATGATGTTGGATCTAAAGTAATGTTTTTAAATAGAGCAGTCAGTTGAAGGTGATATGTGTCATGTAAGCAGTGCGAAGGGACTTGCCAACATGAGCAGGTACAAGGGTGTCCCATGGATGCTTAAACATATTAAGGATGGAAATGTATCCTGAAGCTCTCAGTACTTGCATCTTGCTTTCTGATTTATTCTTGTAGCTTCTAGACAAGATTTAAAAATAACAAAAAATCTATGTATAAGTAAATAAACAAACAAATGTTTGGGCTGATCAGTAAGCACATAATCTGTAATATGTTAAGCACTCTTAGAAGGCAGAAGTTCTAAGGAGGACTTTCAGTAAGTCCCATATGTTTTCCCTAAAGAGAAAGAAAGAAAAGAGTAAGAACAAATAAACCAGGAATGAGTCAGCTTAGAAAGCAGACAAGAGAGACAAGGACTGATAGTGGAATGTTTCTGGAAGAAAATGAAAGAAGTTAGAGAAGAATGGGAAAAGGAGAGAAACTGGGAATCAAATAACTTCTCATGAGTTTTCTGTACTTTTCTTTCTACAAGAACATATTTCTGTATAGAAAACATAAGTGGCAGAAAAAGATACTGAAATGTTGGAGACCAGTTTCAAATCAGAAAGCAGTATATTACAGCTTGGAAAGTAGACTGACATATAGCAAGTTTCATGGAGAAAATTAGTATGATCTCAGGATTTTAATTCAAAACATTTAGTGGAAGAATGAGAACAGTAGAAGGAGATGATTGTAGTGAATTTAGGACTAGAAATAGGATCAATTAACTCTGTGTGAAGGAGAAAATGGGCAAAAGGGGCAGGAAGAAAGGAGCTATGAGCCAAATGTAGAAATTAATGGAAAATGAGACATGAAAAAACATTTTCTGTTTGGATTGATATTGCATGTTTCACTCCACAAGAGCAACAGAAAGAAATGTCTGAGAATAAATAGAATCCACTCCACTCATGGTCAAATATGAGTCATGGAAAAGTTGAGTTCTTAGTATGGTGGAGCAGACATACTGGACTAGATAATAGATGAAGAGAGAAAGAAGACTGATCAGGCGGAATTGGAAGGTCACACCACACAACCTTTCACTGACTGAAAAGGCAAACCAGCCTCAAGTACCATATTTATCCTTTCACTTCCATTACTGTTTTTTTTTCTTTTTCTGTTTGTCAAAACCATCTCCTGAGTGTCAGACAGAAAAAAAAACCCAAACAAAAAAACCCAAAAAAACATCCAAATGACTTCCAAAGTCATGTTGTTTAAAACATGTTTGAAAATGCAGCAGGCAGCTTCACCAGAACAAAATGTAAGTGTTGCAGTTGCATGGTCCTACTTTTTCTCTGGGAAAGAATTGCTCTTAAATTTTTTATTAATTTGTTGATGTTGTACTGATATTTATGTCAGCCTTTTCTAATGTCCTTTTTCATCAGAAGTAAAAATTGTTACCTGGACAGGCTTAAAATTGACAGTGGTGAAGTATTGGTAAGTAAAAGAAGTATCTACAGTGAAATTAGTTTCTTAACCTGCTAGTGATACCCACAATGTGATAGAATAAAGAAAGAACTTGGTTTGGTCAGCAACTTCTTTTCTATGGCATCTTTGTGGGTTTTTTTTTTTACATACTTGCAAAACCATAGCTACAATCCAAGGCAGCTCAGGTCTCCTCCAGTGTTGGAATTCCTTACATGACTTTGCTGATTGCAGCATTTCCCAAAATAAGGGAAAAATTACTCATGTAAATATATTCTTGGACAAATTTCTTCAACGCTGTTGTCTTTTTTGTGCCAAACGCTTATTAAAGTTTGGAGCACTGAATCGTTGTTTAGCAGGTTCAGAAATTTGATATATCAAGTACTGGAAAATTGCTGTCTTTTTCAATTTTTGTCCCTTACATTCAAAGTCCTTTAGCAGCCTGCTTCCTTACACAGACTCAAACCAATGAGCTAGATACCCTTAGCCAATCTTAAGTTTTTTTCCTCAATTCACTTACTCCTTGTCTTGGGTTTTCAGGTCCAAGTATTACTGTAGCTGTTGTCTGTTCCTTGGCCTAATTATGGTTTAGATTTGCTATCGATGTGGTTGAAGCAAAGGTGCTGCAGGCTTTTATGGAACCAAAGACTTACCTGTTTGCAGTCACCGTTTTTCTCTATAATCCAAATTTTACAATGTGATCTTCCACTGCGACAACTGGGCAGCCACACTTGGAGTGCAAGGTGAAGAATGTCAGGAGTTAAATAAGGGAGCAGCAAATGTGTGGATTTTGTTTCCAGACATCTGTTAAAACAACATATTTTGCATGGGCAGAAATCACAGAACCTTGGTCCTTGCAGTCTCTTTGCAGAGCATTAATGAATTTCAGTGATACAGAAGTATACCATTTTTAGTACTTAGGAATACAAAAATGGTTGCAGGAAACTAACTTGGAATCTAGCACACTTTAGAGAGGTCTTTAAATTCTGAATGTTTAATTTCTAATTTGAATAAAGGCCAACTCTCCTGACTCTTTCCTCAGTGTAGTCATTTAAGGAATAGAGTGAAAAGACAATATGCTCAAATCACTCTAAAGCACTCTCTTCAAAATATGTGTGCATCAAAATCAAAAGCTCCAGTGAACTATGGCATTGATATAGAGTAAAGAATATTAAATATGTACTAGTTTACTTACTTCAGCTTCCTAGGGATAGCAGGCCTCTACTACTCCTGGAAATATGTGTATCTTTTTCTCATGCTAGGTAAGATGTTTTAAGTTACAATTTTAGAAACTGTTACATTAAAATACTGTATTAGTTTTGATTTTTGATTTTTTATGGTATTTTTGGCGGAGTTTGTTCCTACATGAATTTTATGACACCCTTTATGAAAATGGGAAATTTGGGCTGAGGTTTCAGTATGTCCCTGTTAATGACTACAAGGCTTTAGCTGATTTTGCATAGAAGAAAATCTGGATACATGAAGATTTTGCCCATGACCAAAAAAATCCTGAACGAAGTTTACAGAAGGCAATTTTTAGGGTGTCTCAGATAAGAAAAACCTTTTCACTTACTGTTGAAATAGAGACCATATAACATAGATCATATCAGAATTCCCAGCTGGCAAACACAAAGCACACTCATGAGAGCTGGGAAATGGAAGAGTTTATTTCAGGTGTTTGTTTTGGTTATTTTGCAAATTTAAACCAGAATTAGGAATTTCTCTTCAGTTGCTAATACAGAACAAAGATGTACTGATTAGTCTTTTTTTGCCAGTAATGATGCCATTAAAATTTTATCCAAGCATAATGGATATACCAAATTTTACACTGAAAGAAATATCTGGTATATCTGTCATGGTATTTTTATTTTTACGGTACTTAGAAGTGTTTGAAATACAATAGACTACAAGAAATTCCACACGCTTCATGCAAGAGTGGATTAAAATATTTGCTTCATAGGAGTAAACTCTTAAAGCCTTTAATTCTTTCATAAAAATCAAATATTCATAAAGACAAAAACTTATCAGTGATCATTTAATCTCAAGGACTAGTTCTATTGGCCCATTTCTGTGAGAACTACTAGTGGATAGAAACTCCACCTTTAGAAGTGCCATTAATATAGAAACAGCCAGCATTGCATTCTGTATTTCTAATTTCCAAAATGCTATTAAAATAGCAGTTTGGAGTGACAGTTCATCTACAGTCCTTGGGAAATCTAAAAATAAACAGCCACCTGTGCTCAAAATGCTAGTAAATCTACTTGTAAATCACTTAGATTACTTATTATTTGCAGATATTACTTTTTTTTCCTTGACACTTATGTACTACACAAATCAACCTGGTACATACAAATCAAAAGTTACTCAATTAACATAAAAATAGCGGATGTCACATGAAATGTCATTTAATGTCAGGTCTGGAATGAGCAAATAAATTGCCTCATCAGTTTAATTAACAAAAAAGGTAACCAAGTCAAATTAATGTACTTCAAATTATATTAGATCTATTTTGAATGGGATTGCACTGTTGAATTTTAATTGGAAATTCACTTTACAGGACAAGGAAATACATTAATTTACTTTGATGATCAATACTGGACAGACAGGCAACAAACTTTTCTAAATATATTAGAGAGAATCAGATAAGCTGTGGTATCTTAGGGTCAAGGGACTCCCGTTTAATTATTATATTTATAATACAGATTTTTAAAAATTTTTAAATATAAATTCTTAAGAGCCCTCTGTGATTTTCAGTGTTCTGATGATTATTATTAATGTCACAACACTGAGCTCCATGATGCTAAACACCTTACAGAGAGAGGAGAGAACCTTTGAGATCAGACCAGTGGTGATGCAAAAGAATATTATTCCTCATTGTGAAGCCAGCTGGAGCATGGAGAGCTCAAGTGACTTGACTGGTTAACAGAAGTTCAGGAGATATGTGGCAGAACAGGATCTGTATGTCACATCTTAATCACAGTAATTTCACCTCATAGTGATCTTTCTATTTCCATTTTTCAGTTGCTTTTCATGTTAGTAACACACAGAAACAAGTTCATGATGTAGAGGGTTTTAATTAGAATAATCTGGTGGTTTCCTTTCCTGAATACTGTTCTTTGACTGAAGGGCAAATGGAAAGAATAGCTTGATGGAAAGAACTAAAAACAGTAAAGTTTTTGTTTGGAGAAATGCACAGACATTGTTATCAGCCACAGGAAGAGCAGCAGAAAAAGAGATTTTCTCCTAGAAATGAAAATTTTCCCCCTTAGCATATACACATGACACTTGATACAGAGAAATTAATTTATGTATCATATTACTGTTAATCTACCTGAATAATCCAAACATGATGGAAACACTGTTGGACACCCTAAATACTTAAAAATCAGAAAAAATATGATCAAAATTTCCCCAAGTATTAGTGTTGCCTGCCAGCATTACAATTCATATTTTGAATGCAAGCTCATATCCTGAAAAGGGGTAGCTCAAATTTTTAAAACTTAGTATTGCCTTCTTTCCTGTTTGAAGTGGGTTTGAAGTATTCCCTTTGCTTCTTTTTAGGGTTGACAGCTGTCTCAGAGAAATGGAAGTGCATTTTCAGGTATTTAATGTAAACAGTTAACATCTCTAGTAGAGGAGAAAAGGACTTAATCCCTAGTTCCACTATTACCATAGTTATTACTAAATCAAATTACTTTCTGCTAAAAAATTGTTTGGACAATCAAATTCATGTGTGTGTATACATTTACATAATTCAGTCTATCAACAAAAGGTTGCAGAAGTGAAACAAAGAAGGAGATACAGTAACTGCTATGGTAGCCTCTCCCTATTAACTGGCATGCTGGAATATTTATAAAAAACTAGTTGGAATGGGTGGAATAGCACTCCCAAGGAATTCACTTAAGGCTTTTCCAAGTTTTCAATAACTAAACTAAATAATACATTGCTTGGATTTAGCAATTAGCAATATTCTAGATGTTTCTAGCTGGTAGAGTAGTAGCAGTGCTTCACAGTCAGTATTTGAAATTGTCGCTTGGTAGGGAAAAAACCCAAGGATTTTTTATTCCTAAAAGAAACTTTCAAACAAATGTGAATTGATGATATATCATAGCCTCTCTGGCTTTCTAGCTTAAAAGAAACAGATTGTAGGAAAGTGACTTTAGGATGCTTTATATTGGTACAATCATAATAATTTAAGTGCGATAACTTGTTTAGCCCAAGTGAGTTTTTCATGCATATACCAAGCCTAAGAACATTTTTTACTTATGGAAACTCTAATCCTTAACTGAACCAGAAAAATATAATATCTGTTCATTCATGTCCAAATTTACATTTTAAATATTTTTAAAGAAATGGATATGTTTGTCTTTACTCTTTTCCCCAAAAATATGAAAATTTTCAGAAAGTTTAAAGCTGACCAGAAGATTACCTCATTCCACTATAATGTTTGAGGGAGTGATATCACAAAATTCAGTAAAGTTGATGTAAACTTCTCTACATCTCAAAGCATTTTCCTTTATTCATATTCAAACTACTTTATTTTTTCAGCCCTGCTTCTCTTTGATAATATATAGGTAGTATTGAAACAATTTAAGCTTTGTTATTGATATATTTTTTTAGTCTCAATTTGTAGCCTTTTGGAATATTTCAGAATTAACAGAAGACCTCACTATAAACAATCATTGTCTAAATTAATTTATTGTTTGAAAAAGAACGACTTTGGCAGGGTTGTTAAGCAGAGAAAAAATAAATTAGCTGGATGAAAATATAAACATATGTTGCTTTAAACTCACAGCCAATGATATTTAAATCCTATTTAAATTAGATAAAATATCCCATAAGAGTAAGGAATGAGAAAGAAGCAAGGGAAATGAGTAAACACAAAAATGTCAGATAAATTTTTTTACAGTTTCTGTTTACAGTGGCAGGTGATTGCCTTCTGCACAGTGTGGTGTTGGCTATATAATTATGCTGCATGAATAAAGAGCTCTAATTCAAGCAGATGAAGTTGATTATTTATCTGCCTCTGTGCTGAAGACATTTGATTTTACATGCCTACGACACAGAGGTGCGTACAAATGAAAGAGCTTTCTAAAGGTGCTCTGGTACCCTCCTGAATTGTTTCAGCAGAGAAATATGTCTGATGCATTTAATGCTAGTAGTAATGGAACAGAACCTCCTCAAAATTTCTGTACATTTATTTGGGACTCACTCCCTCTTAGACTTCTACTCTTCTTGGGTTTCTTCCATGATTCATGTGGGGTAAAAGTGCAGCAGTCTGGGCAGATCAAGGAAGGTCATTGACATGCACATTCCCTACTCAAATGCTGTTAGGTATGAGTATGCCAAAATCAGAAAACAAAAACCTTGGAAGCTGACTAGAGCTAGGAAACCTGTACAAATAAAGATCATAAAATTTTCATGAACATGTGACATGAAATGTGCAGATTTTGATCTGCCTACAACTATTTAAAAATGGGTCACTCTGTTAGAACACAGTGGATGAGAACTGCATGAAAGATAGGTGGGATGGGATGTTGTCAAGCATATTCCCAACAAGGAACAGCAGAAAGAAAGGGGGGAAAAAAAGTGGAAGATAAGAAATCTCATGACAGGCTGAAGATTTTTGCTTTGGGAAAAAAACAAAGCAACTAACTATTCATGAGACAATATTTCTATCAACAGTTGTGCAGTTAATATTTTTTTTAGTTTTCAAAAAGTCTTGTTTCTTCGTTTATGGTTTTTCTAGCACAAACTGTGCTTGAAGTTAGTCTTTTAAGAGGGCTTAAATTTTAATGGAAGAATTATACACAATTTTATAAATTGCTATATTACAATTAGGATGATGAATATGTTTCTTTTCTAGAAAAATTCCTTTTTTGGACCTTTCTGTTATAATCCTGGTGTCTTTGGAAGAACATTTTCATTTCAGTGGAGGTTTTTGCCTTGAATATTCAGTTATTTACATGAACCATATCTGTAACTCTTATCAATTATTTTTCATGTGCTTATTTTTCCAAGTACGAAAACACGCGTTGTTGTTTTCCCTCTGTGTGTCTCCAGTATCTTCCTTATAATTGTGTTCAGACTTATGGGAATTTAACTAAGAGGGATTCCAAGTCACAGGAACATATACACAGCCATAGGCTGCAGAAATTAAAACACACTTGAAAGTAAGTCGTGAAAAGGCTGTAAACAAAAGGTATTTCTTTGGTTGCATATGCCTCAGATAAATACCATTAAAGTGTGTTTTATGTTAGTATCCTTCTTTCTAGGAAAAGGCCAGAGTTGCTGGTGGATTGCAATATCAAAGTTTGGGCAACCGCTATTAAGTGGACAGCAACAAAGGAAGAGTTGTAAAGCAGCATGCATTTCTCCTATCTAGTTCATCTTTTATGTTTGCTATGTTTGAATATACCTCTGCAAAAGATATTTGAGGGAGACAAATTCATTTAAGGATGATAATTCACTTACTTAAATAAAACCAGGCGAAATAAAGATGTTGTTTAATAGCTAGAGTTTGGGAATTGGTTTCTACTGTAACTGCAGTTCTGAACAGCAGTGTATATTGAGTTTCAAACTAATTTTTATTACAACTAACTGGAGCGTTTAATCTGCCAAAGTCACTGCTGCACCTCTACCTGTCCATTAAGGGGTTATTTGAGATTCTTTGTTTATAGGAGCTTATCTGTAATTGTGACATCACATCAGCTGATTCTTCTTGTGTATTCAGGACACAATTCTGGAAAACTTCAAAGGACAGAGACTACAAAAAAAAGCCCATCTGGGCAACTTATTGTCAAGCTTGGCTGTTCTCATGGTGAAAATAGTCTCTTCCTATCCATTCTGAGACTCTCTTCTTTAAACTAATCCATTTCATGCCCTGCCCTGGATCACTCTGTCTCAATGGCTTCCCAGCTGGAGCTACCGCTTCCTCAGGCTGAACCAGCCCTGACCACTTGACCTCTCCTTGCAGTACAAGTGCTGGAGCTTCAATTACCCTGTGATTCGTTTTCTGATCTTGCTCCAGTTTGTCAGTACCTCCCCTGTGTTGGGAGGTCCCTGCATTTGACCACCTGTGTGTGGTCTACTCTATGGGTTATCTATCGGGTAGGGGAATAATCACTTCACTCAGGACTGTGCCAGTGAAGCCCAGGCTGCTGTTGATGGGCACTTTTGCTGGGTATTTTTGCTGCTGGGGGATGCTGCTGGCTCACACTTGGGAGTGGTGAGCCCCCTGCCTGGGGCTCCCAAGGCCTCTCTAGCACAGCTATTCTCCAGCCTGTGTTGCTGCAAGGATCTTGTATTCCAAGGGAAGGATCAGGTGCAAGGTGGAGAAACATCGGTGGAATGACTTTGAAGACCCAGCTAATCCATGTGTCTTCCAGGTGTCAAAAGAACCTAATGTGGAAGTTTTCAGATGCTCAGGAAAGTATTTTGAGTGGTATTTAATGATAATGTGTTGAGAAGGTGATGAAAAATTTGAATAGCTGAGTAGTGGTGTTTGAGATAAATAGTATTACCTGTGCCATGTTATAACGTGCAGCTGTCTGCTTTGGAACAATGAGGACATTACTGTGTTTTTCCCTAGTACATGGTCCAGAAAACATAAAATTATTAGCAAATCAATGGCATGATTGTCTAGGTCTAGTGAAAGGTCTGAATATTGTACTCTATTAGGAGAACGCTTCCAAGGATTTAAGCATCTTTCGTAACCAGTAAATCTTTCAAAATGTGCTTTGTTTTAACTGCAGACATTGGCTCCAGTATTGATAAATATCTCAGTTTGTAAATGGTCCTTCAAGACCAATAGAAATTATTGTCCTTTCTGAGCCCACTTACTGAGCCAAGTGCATGATACTTCGTGAATCAGTAGGTGAATTTCTCTTTCTCTTATAATAGATACAAATTTCCTGTTGGTTTTCACATTGCCTTATATTTTTATCTCTCTTTATTTTCAAAATGGTGATTAATTGATCTACAGCTTTTAATATTCAAAGCTGCATGACTTCTTCTCATTATGCAATCAGTAAAATTAATGAACGACAGCTCTGCACCACCAGGAGGCCTAGCTGAATAACAAAGGGACTATACAAACAGGTTATTTGTGGGTCACTGTCAGAATGGATTTAATTTTATAGTACAGAATATTTCTCCTAATATAGAAAAATGTTTAGTGAATATTCTTGTGTTAATGAAAACTGTTAAATTTATGCTACTTCATATTTGGCATCATTTCAAAATGTCACTGCTGCACTTTGTTAATTTACTTTTGAATTCATTTCAGCATGTAACAACAAGAAGGGAGAAATTAGGGGAACTTGAAATCTTGAAGAGTGAACCTGATGACTCTTTGTAGTGGCAGATCAGTTTGTATTAGCCTATGGATCCAGGATATTCAGTGAAAATTCTTAAATTTTTCTCCTGTGTGTATTGCAGCAAGCCTTAAATCAAGATATATAGTTCACACCTTTTTAGTTGAATCTGGGGCTGATTCATAGATGGATGGAAATGATCATTTTCCTCAGCATTTCTGTATAGCACCTTCAAGTTGAGTTTCACAGTTAGTGAAAAATGAACGTGAATGGCACTCGCGCATTCACGTACGTGGTTCTAAATGTGCTACGCTAGACACATAAAGCAGAAATTCTGTATTGAGCACAGCCGAAATTAACCTTATGTAGTATCATCATTATTTTGCCTTCTGCCATGTGACAGAAGGTAACAGTCTGTTCCCATGTGCTGGAGTCATTACTCACCACAGATGTACATAGATGAAGGGTGATGTTATACAGGATGCCAGCTCCAGAAGAAAGCCAAATGGATCATCAGATTTATCAGAGTCTGCATGGTGTCACTGAGTTTGCTGCTCTAAAAGTGGGTTAGATGAGCATAGTTTCTGGTGATAAAACAATATAATGGGAGCATCAGAAATGTGTTCTTTTAGAACCCAGGGAAGTATTCAGGTTACCTTGCAAATATTTTGGTATAACAAAAAAGCAGCCTGAAAAAGTGAAGAGGAAGTACTTAGGATAGTCTAAGAAGAAAGAAGAAATCTCAAGGAATTGCTGAGAAATCACTTTTCTTGCAGTATTCTCTGTGGCATTTAGCATATTAAAAACAAAAGCACATTATTATCATTGGATCTCTGCCATCTTCCAAAGGAAAAACTAACAAAATAACAAAGTGGACCTTTTCTAGGTGATGAGAATCTACTTTCTCAGCACAGAAGCAGAAGTCCTTGCTTGTGAAAAAAATGAATAAATTAGCCACTATGTAAAACTTTAAAGAAGATGAATTGCTACTAGGAGATTTAGGATTATTTATGATGGAAAAGATTACCTTGAAATTTCGTTTCATGGGAGGGACATGTGGAGATGTTGTATGCTGCAGCAGTGTGTGGGTGATTTTAAGGAGCAGGGATAACTAAAAAAGAAAGGGTAAAAGGAGATAATTATACAAAAAGAGAAAGTAATTCTGCAGTCATGTACTTTGTGGTCAGTAAAATGAGTTTTTAAATTCAGTTATGATTGGGAACCAAGCACAAGCAGATATTTGAATTTGAGTTATACTCTTCTGTCAAAAAAAACCCTCAGCCATTTAATATCTTGAAGGTAATATAGAACTAACCTCAGAGGCTTTAGAAGAGCTCTCATCCTGCTCTAATGCTGATGTTTTCTTTAGAAAATGTAGTGTCATTATATCACCAGAATCAAGGAATTTTAATGGCTTCTATTTTAAAAGTTCCTTTTGACACAAAATGATAACTATATATTTTAATATCACATATTCTCTTAAGACTTACTAATCATTTGCATAAAGGCCTCAGTCTTAAAAAATGTTCCCAGATTTATAATTCCTTGTTTCCATTAATCACCAAAGGATTAATTCTTTTCAATATTGCACTCAGAGTGATGAAAATAAATTGAAGCTGTGAGTTTGGAGTCTGAGAACTAATAAGTTTTATCTTCTACTGCATTTCAGTGAACAAAACTATATAAATTTTTCACTAGAGCTAAGAGAACAACATGTGTAAATTTTCTTTTTTAACTTTTTATTCTATTTTTTTTTTAAATATTTTGTCACTGAACTAAAAAGTTTGGGAAATCAGTCAAGGTCAAGTCAAATCAGAATTTGACAATGCAATGAATACATTTACTTGGTTCAATTAAGTATTTCATATAATCCGAAATGAAACTTGAAATTTTCCAATTATTTAATCCTCCTAACAATTTATATTTCTTTAAATTAGTTTTAAAAATAAAAAGAGCCTCTTTAAGATATGCATTTTAACTATTTCATGATGAAAAATATCATAAGAAGAATTCTGGATATTGATGACTCTTAACTTCTTTTTTTCTTGTCTTTACTGTAAGCTGCTGTAGAATTTGAACATATTTTTTCTTCTCTTTTTTGCAAACTAATCTTTCCTTGTGAGGGAAAAAAAATTCTTGGATCTCAAGTTTTAATCCAGTTGCAAAACTAAGTGATACAAATTCAGTGGTCCTTTTTTGGGAAAGAGGATATCCTAATCTTCTTCTGTAGTTATTCCTTTGATAGTCAATATAAACCAGAAAAATAATGTGAGAAGATTGCAACACTGAACATATTTTTCCTGGAAAAGAGAAGGGATTGTGCATCCTCCTGTTAAACCAGAAAAACTCATAGCCTGGAGGCACAACATGTGTTTTTGGTATTTAGTAATCTGGTCATCTTAAATAAGTGATCTGTAGCTTCTCTTTTTGCTTCAGCATCATTTTAAAGTAAGGTTGAATTGGGCTTTGTGTTTTAAAGAGTGAGGGAGTATTAAGAGGGTTTTATCCTTCTGACTCAGGGCTGCACAGGCTGTGTGGACAGGGGCAGTGTGTCTCAGCAGGTTCCTCCATGGCTGGCTCCAGTCTAGTGGTTCCTGCCTCAGCCAAAGGCTGGTTTAGATCCAGACCTGGCACATGAACGGTTTTTCAAGACTGGTGTTTGGACAGTGTTTTCTTATTGAGTCTAAGTTCTTGTGTTCACACATCCACTTTGCAAAGTGGCAGTCACTAAGGAGATAGAAACTATGAAAGGCAGGAAAAATATGGAAACTTCTGCCACTCTCAATAAGGGACAAAACATTCCTTCTCATCTCTCCCATTCAGAAATGTTAGTGGTAGGGGAATAGTGGTTAGTGTAGGAATAATGTTTTCTCCTGCTCTTCTATTTCCTTAGTAAGCTGGACATAGAATCAGGATCACTTTGCTGTGCATAAAATTGGAAAAAGTTTCCTAACTTTCATATTATCTTCTAAATAAATAAAAAAAAAAATTAAAGCCATTGTTCCTGGCCTGTCACTTATTTTTAAAATATTTAAAATATTTATATTTTTCTCTATATATTTTTAGATGTGTTTAAATATTTAAAAATATTATAAATATTTTAAAAATATCTAGAAATATTTAATTGTCTAGAAATTTCTAGAATAGAAAAACACTCAATGTGCCCTGATTCATCATTTCAGAAATTGCTTAATTTTGCCACAGTTATAAAATGAAGAATTCCTTCTATAAAATGTTCCCTAGAGCCAAGCAAATAAAAATAAATAAATAGTTTATAAAGATGTTTACACAATGTGAGGTTATAAACTAGTATAATTTAATTTAAAAGTGGGAGAGGAAAATACTGACGTATTATGAATAAACTTCCTACCTCTGACCACACAGAGACATCACTGACCATACGTCAGACTTGGTCTATGTTCTATGTGCTGTGGCTTTTTCTTTCTCAGAAATAAATGTGCAGCAGAGGCCATTTTCCATCTTTCTGTAACAAATGCTTATGCTAACAGTTTATATATAATATATAAAAGTATCAAGAAATGCCAGTGCAGCCTAGGAATGAGCAACACCATAGTCACAACTAGATAGAAAATTAGGCAAAAAAAGGGTTGGGTTACACAGGAATGAATTTACCTTAACTTCAATGTTTGAGGTTTTTGAAAGCTCCCAAAATTCAAATAATCTTTCATCAAAGGTCCTTGCTTGCACTTTTACACAACAGATGCCCAAACATAGGTGCAGAAAGAATAGATACCTCAGAATTTATTTAAGAACCTAGCTGATGGTGTTGAGGAGAATAATCTAAGCTTCCAACTCCTATCTGTTAGTCAAGAGAAGTAAAAAGCAGTCAGAGGTTAATAAAGAGAATATTAGGCAATAATTATGGGTATGAGAATGTCTAAAGAGTAAATTATTTGGGAACTGCAAGCAGCTCTAAGTTTTAGTTATTATTTATTGATGTTACACTGTTACATTTTTGTCAACAAAGCAGACAATGTGTTTGAGAGAACTCAGCTTGTAACAGATGACAAAGCTTAAAGATAGTGAAAATAAATTAAAACATTGCTGTCTTAAAAGCGTATGTAAAACAAACTGGCTTCCAGTAATACTGTGGAGGTAGAAAGGAAGAATATGCTCCATTTAAAAAGCAAAAGCTGAAATGCTCAGTAGATGTCACGTCGTACGAGGCTGGTGCAGATGAGTGCATTATGCATGTTATAATGGGCAGAGCAGGTTAGTTTTCACTTGTGGCAGGGTCTTTTGGCCTCTGGGGGGATGTCCAGTGATCGACTGCTACAAAATGCCATCTGACAGAAGAGAGAAATGCTCTCTGTGGAACTTGATGTGCTTCTCCTACCTGAGACATTCAGAAAACTAAGCAAAAGAAAAGAAGGCAGAAGCAGAGGAAGAATCAAGGGAAATCAAAATGAGGATCTTGTTAAAATATGCAGGGAAGACAGTGCAGGAGATTTTGCTTATACTCACATGTGGAGAGTTTCAGCTATAACTTGTTAAAAACTGATTATCAAAAGGAAGAACATATCCCACAGTACATGACTGGCAGAAAACAAGGGGCTTATTACTCTGACAGTTGATCTAGTCAGTATTTTTGTGTCTTGCTCCTGAACATTTAAGTACTCATGGCATGGAAAGAAATGTGCAGACCTGTCTTGGAAGGTGTTTTTTTTTGCTAAAATGGATTACAAAGGGTGTTCAGCTATTCTGAATTGTGAAATATGTGAAAGCAGCAGAAATTATGACACCATGCCAAGTGAAGAGGTCAGTGTTGTAAAATCATTGACAATAGATTACTGCTAGTTAAAAATAAAAAAAAAATCTTGGCCAGAGATGCACATTTGAAACATCTCTGGAGACCAAGCTATTTCCTTAGCACCCTGAGTGTTTGGTCTTGTTAATGCAGTAATCAACATTAAAAAGCCTGCAACTTACCAATGAAACACTTGGTGAATATCTATCTTAAGATCTCTTAAGAGCTTTTCTTCACTAACAGACATAAGTTGTTGGTATACTATTTTAAAGCAATAAAAGACTTCAGGGCCAAATACAATCTGTCTGCACAATGTTGTTATTTGCTTGATGGAGTGCTTTCCTGATTACCTCTGGGCAGTGCTATTGTTTTAGAAAATTTATATTTTTACTTCTGTGAGAAATCTACAAAACTTAGAAGTCTCTTTGTCAGAGGAGACAACACAGTATTTTGAGCAGGGGTCATTCAGCTTGTCAGTGCAATGAGGAACTCCTAGTGATGTGAAACTATGCAAGCTGAAATTTAATAGACTAAGAAAGGTACAATACAAATCCAGCCTCATATAAGCTAGGGCAGAATCTGCAAGAATTTCAGTAATGGTAATGATGGGGTTGCAAACTTCCTATGAGGAAATCCTGGAACTACTCAATGCAGAAAACTGAGCTGTAAAAGATAAATAAGTAGGGAGTTTTAGGAAAAAATTCTCTGACCTCTCTCCATTTCATATTCCTTATCCTTCCACTGTTGGAGGAAGCAGGCTTGATGTGTCCAGTCTGCCTTAGTTAAGCAGTCTAACAGTAAATTGAATTTTCTGTTACAGTATGCATTCAGCTTCATTTATTTTGGCCTCTTTTTGAGGCTGCTTCTTCATAATGCAATGCAACACCTCCTTTATAGGAAAGGAAAGTGCATATATAACAAAGTTAGTCTCATAAGGAACTTATTCCAAGGGAAAAATGTTTCAGGCTTCTGTAAGGTTCATATATTTAAAAAAGCAGCTTTGAGTTAAACTGATTTGAGTGATTTGATTTAACAAAGCAAAGAGAAGCAGCTATTTTAAAATACTTAATGTTTACAAATTTGTAAATATAGAATGTTTCATTGTTTCGATTTTATTAAATTGGTACTAGATTAGAAAACTGTAACTTGAACTTGATTACAATATATATCCCATTTTTGATATTGATGGGTAATGTAGTAATGGAATTATAATTTCTTAGACAGACTCTGCTTATCTCTTTTGGAACATTCCCAGTACACTCATTACAGAAATACATGTATGGGTTCTTCCACTGACAAGAAGGAATATTTTCATAGAGGGGACCTGAACTGTAGTTTTACACTTGTTAATGCTTTCCCTTTTGAAGAGTTTATTTGTGTACATTCCATATTGTTTAGGGTAATACTATCAGGATATTGGTACCTCAGTTTCCTTTCTGTAAAATGTGTGTGTTTGGTGGAAGGAATTTTTCAAACCAGAGACTATTAAATTTCAGATATTATGGTTTCCTAGTTTGCACTGTGTCTGAGCTTTTTAGTTCATGATGACTGTTAATAATTCAGTGTCCTTTATATGCCATTTATTGATAAGCAAAAATCTCTGTTATTAAAAAAGAGTGAGAATTCCTTGTGTAAGTCCATCTGACATAAGATTTTCCCAGATATTTCCATGAATAAATATGATCCCATTTTTCATAAAAAGTGAATAATAACTTTTTGGCTGCAGTTCAGTTTTTAGTAGCCATGCTGATGTATGCTTTCCTACCTCCAGGCCAGCTATAATAATAGCTAAGAGGAGGTTGTGGCTTTGGCTCAATTTTAGTGTGCATTATCAAGACCATTATAGGGAGGTTGTTTCTCCTTCTGCCATCAAGAAGCTAAGCAACACTGTAACCAATGACTAATGCAAGAGGACAATTACTGGTTTCATCCACTGTCAATTGAAGCCATATGGTCCAGACACCAGAGAGGTACTAAGTGATGCACTAGTAATTCAGATGCAGATGAAACTTCTTTTATACTATAACCTTCATGCAGGGAAATTATACTTGTTTTACAATTAATCAACACATTCATTTGTGTGGGGGGTGAATGATTTTTCTGTGGTAAAGATTAATATGTTAAATTTTTCACTCTTGGTGATAAACTAATCCTAAAATATGACTCTTTTTTATTATGTGTAGAGTATTTTAAAATCTGATTATTTTTTAGTATCAGAGAATGTGAGGGTTTAGTCTTGGCAATTAATTAAGGAAGTAAAATATGAATAAATGTGAGTCAGGTTAGACATTTTTCAACTGCTGCCTTTAAAGACAAGAAGACCCAGTAGAGTGGTTTGAATGTTTTTGTATTCTTTGTACCCAGCAATAAAGTCCTTGATAGTTACTCAGGGTAATAAAGATACATATTGCCTTGAGGTTTATTAATTGCAAACCAGTAACTGCTGTAGAGAAAAGGGAACCAATAGTTAAGGACAGAGTTTTCATTGGCATAAGCAGTACTAGAGGAAATTTTTCGTTTACTCTGTTAATTGAAAATGGTACTTAACAGCAAACCCAAAT
Organism: Pseudopodoces humilis; assembly: GCF_049639895.1. Lineage (NCBI taxonomy): Eukaryota > Metazoa > Chordata > Aves > Passeriformes > Paridae > Pseudopodoces > Pseudopodoces humilis. The sequence continues at coordinate 101,512,901 of NC_142200.1, forward strand.
GTATCCCAACTACTTTTATACCTTCTAATGGAAGATTTCCAGTGCAGAGCTTCAATGCAGTTTTTTAATGCAATGGTAAAGAATTCTGTGTAGGTCCATGTTGTTTTATTCTACTTGCTTTTTCCATGTGTATATTCACATATCAAAGGCTATAAACTGTCATATAGCTGGTGTGTGGGTTAGGGTAAAATAGCATAAAGATCTCTTACTGTAGCAGCCAAATCCAAAGGGCAGCCTCAGCCCTCCAGAGGGGGCTCAAAGAAAAGCCTTTCCTCTGCATTTAATAGAGTAACTGGAACATTTTTTTCAACTGGCATTTGCTGACATTCCTACCCCTCTTCTTTCCTCCTCGAAGCATCCCATGAAGCTGATCATTTTTATTTTGATTACATCTTCCTATCACCTTCTCCATTAAAAATGAAAAAAAATATCATTCATAATTATATTACTCTATCATTCATAAGGCAGAATACATCTTAACCTCTCCCTGGGTGGAAAGCTGACCACTAATGTTGTTCTGCACTTGTTGATTACTTATCAGTCTTCTCCTTAATTACCAGGATGAATCTATAGGGCAGCCACATTACTGATGGCTTGAAAGCTTACTCTGCTGATGAATGTGCCTGTGGGGAAGATAGTGTGATTTCTGAGTCTGGGAAAGTCTCTGAGTGTGTCTGGGGAAGTTATGAGAAGGCAAATTAGTGAAGAGAATACCTTAATATAACTTTAATGTATTGCATAGTTTCTGTGTGTAAATATCTGGGCATCTTTTTTCTTTTTGAGTAGAGAATCTATAATTGTGAGCTTGGCATTTGAATCATTTTCCCCTCAAGGAAGCCCTAAAGGTTAAAAGCTTGAGGGGGCTGGAAAATATTTTTATTTTCTCTGATCTATTACTTATTGGTGTTTAAAGTGATACCACCCCACCAATATTTAATATCATGAGAACAATATTTAGTGTGGTTTTGAGCTTGGGAACTTTTTTTACCATACATTCAGGAGATTTAAATAAGAAACGGGGGAAAAAAAAAAAAAAAAATTAGTGCTGTCAACATTAAGTGCATTTTGCTTTAGGAATAAATTTTTACACCTTGAAAAATAGTTACACCAAGGTATTTGGGAAAATAAAACAATTCAACACATTCAATGTCTTCTTCATTCATCAAAGTGATTTTGGAAGTATATGGTGGCCCAAATTAATCTCTGATATAAATCTATTGAGTTTAGGAAGGAAATGAAACAATAAAAAAAAAAAAATAAAGCAAATGGTAAAATCAGCATATATTTTCATACTCCAACTTACCACTGATTCATTCATTTCTCAGTCCAAATTATGGGAACTGGAAATACAGGAAAAATGCTAGATTGGCTGCAAATTGTTCTGATTACCATCAAAAGCATATCTATAGTAATTATGTATATTGATCATGCAGGGGATTTTAAAATAGGTCCCTATTTTAATATCAAGATTAAAATATCAAGATTGTTATTTTAAGCAAGACCAAGTCTCGAACTTATGTCAGGGGACATGTCTTTCTATCATGAAAATTTTGATTTTACATGAGTATACTTTTTTTTTAAAGTGATGCATTCACCAGAAGTGTAATTCCTAGTATGTGGGGTGGTAGAAATAAAATTCCCATTTCATAAACACTTGTGAAAGTCAAAATCCAAAAATTTACTTGTGCCAATGCAAATATCAAAACTGCTGAAACTTGTTCTAGGGCAAGCGTCTAGCTGTGGGCTTAAGTTTGTTATAGATTTAGGAGCTGAATCAGCCTTTGCTGATCACTGTACAAGTTCTCTTTTTGAGTTACTGTTCAGAATAAGACCCCTCACTTCTATCCTACTGGTCTCATTTACAACAAGACAGACTTAATGAGAAGTGTTTAGCCTAGATGAGTGCAAAATTATTTCCTATGACCAAAATTTCGAGCATGGGTGTGACTCTGCGACTAACTTCAGGCATGGAAACAATCCATATACTCTGGAAAGATCTCATTATTCCTGGTCTAGTCTGGAATGTTCCACTCTCTCACTTCAACCAGCTCTCAGAATGGAGTTCAAACCCATGTAAGTGAGGTGGTTTTGCACTACTAAAATAGGGCTGTCAGCAGTTTCAGCATTAGTTTGAACTTTAGTGCCTATTCAACCTTAAAACAGAGGTAATCTTGGACTTAACTTGTTACTTGATGCACACATTGAAATAAGAGTGGCAACTTGTAACACCTCCTCTGGGTGAATTAATCACTCTGCCATTAAAAGCTGGAATTTAGGTTATTGTACAACATACCTAATTCCTTTTTTGCTCCTGAAAATTACAGTACTTCTAAAGATGAATCTATTATGAAACCAGCACAATCCCAAATTTACTAAAAAGACCTACATGTGATAGCTAGACACAGAACCTCCTCCAACCTATTTGAGATCAGTGTGAGTCTCGTTATATTGTCCTTTCCTTTCCTTTCCTTTCCTTTCCTTTCCTTTCCTTTCCTTTCCTTTCCTTTCCTTTCCTTTCCTTTCCTTTCCTTTCCTTTCCTTTCCTTTCCTTTCCTTTCCTTTCCTTTCCTTTCCTTTCCTTTCCTTTCCTTTCCTTTCCTTTCCTAACCTTTCCTTTCCTTTTCTTTCCTTTTCCTTTCCTTTCCTTTCCTTTCCTTTCCTTTCCTTTTCCTTCCTTTCCTTTCCTTTCCTTTCCCCTCCTTTCCCTCCCTTTTCTTTCCTTTCCTTCCCTTTCCTTTTCTTTCCTTTTCTTCCCTTTACTTTCCTTTCCTTTCCTTACCTTTCCTTTCCTTTCCTTTTCTTACCTTCCTCCCTCCCCTCCCCTCCCCTCCCCTCCCCTCCCCTCCCCTCCCCTCCCCTCCCCTCCCCTCCCCTCCCCTCCCCTCCCCTCCCCTCCCCTCCCCTCCCCTCCCCTCCCCTCCCCTCCCCTCCCCTCCCCTCCCCTCCCCTCCCCTCCCCTCCCCTCCCCTCCCCTCCCCTCCCCTCCCCTCCCCTCCCCTCCCCTCCCCTCCCCTCCCCATCCTGAGTCCCACACCTGCTTTGGTTCCTGCCTTTCCTGAGTCCCTACCTGTTTTCTTGCTTGTTTTTTTTTCTCCCCTTTTTTTGGGTCTAATCTTTAGACAACAGAGCTGCCTTGACCCAAGATTGAAGACCAAGGAAATAACCTTTGGGCAGAACAAGTGCATATCCATATCTGTTTGATGACTTGCCAGAACACGGAGTAGTGGATATATTCAATGATTCTGTGTGGTCTCCGGTGACCTGTTTTATTTGAACACAATCATACCCTTCTTACATCCCAGGGAGCTTAAAAAATGTCAGCAGTCCTGGAGGGAACATCACATGATGTGATCTAAGGCAGCTGTAGTTGTAAATGGGGTCAGCTCTGTTCCTGCATGTTAATCTCTTCCTGATATTCCTGTCAAATCTGCAGAGTGACAACATGCTGGAAGAAGTGAATGGCAGTTCACAGACAAAATTTTAACCCCCCCATTCCCTAATAGGATTCCCACTCCTCCAGGGCTGATGGCAGTGTATGAGCAGAAGAGGGGAAGCATGCTGCTGCAGGTAGCCTTGAAGGGAGCAGTATTGAAGACCTCTTTAGAAGTACTAAATCTTCATAATAGCAAGAGCCTGAAGCTGTGTAGGCTATTAAGGCCTCACAAGTCACAAATTGTGCTATGTACTGGCCACTTTCCAAAAGTGTATGGAAAAGATGGAGGCACAAATCTGTTACCATAAGAGCTCTGCTTGCATGTCCACTTGCTCAATCAGCATGTGGCTCCTCAGAGAGCCAAGGCATGGAACTCACCATCAGGTGCCCTAACCTTTCTCTGAGTGTTTCTTGGACTTGTCTCAGCACGGGACTCTTTGTTAAAACTCCATCCCATCTAGCTGATGGGCCTGAAATACAGTGCACCCAGAGAACCAAAATAAAAGCTAAAAGCTATGGACAGTGCAGAACAAACTATATTTTAAAAAGAAGGCATTATTCTCTCATCCATGTGCACAAATAAAGGAAATGGTTAAGTGCAGGAGACACAGTGGGGCAAGTATAGAGTGTAATCACTGATAGATAGCAATCATCTTTATCTCTTCTGAGTGATCAGACGCTTCCACCTGACACAGATAAAACTTGTGCTTTTGAGGCAGCAAAACTTATGCCACCAGTGTTGCTATGGTGCTGTATTATAGGTAAAGTTGCTGTATTCATAGCCTGTATTTGAAGTTGGACAGGACTCAGACAAACCTTTGGCAGCTCAAAAAGTTTTGGAAAAAAAAAATTCCCTACATTCTTCCATGTTCTTAGAGAGTAGGAGGTAGTTTATACTGCATATCTCAGATGAAACTTCTTGAAACAAAATGTAGTGCAACGTGACAATTGCTACTGTAAGTGACCTTGGTGTTACAGCTTTGAAAATAGGGTTCAATGGTTCATGATTCTGAATAATTTAATTTGTTGCAGACAGTGACTATTGGCACTCTGAAGCATGAACATAGAAATCACTTGTACCAGACATTTAATTCAAACAATAGGAACTAACAGTTTGTTAGAACCGCCAAAATAAGGTTGGGAAAAACACCTTAATGGGGCTAATCCTCAGAACCCTTTCTCTCGCCCCATTCCTCTAGAGGATTATATGGTCCATGGCTTTAATGAGATAACCATAATTGTTCAAGTTTCTTTGTTGGGGTGATATTCAGCCTAAATGGTCTTTCAATTCCAATTATAGATATTAATATGGCAGTTAAAGGTCAGAAAGTGCTTCAGGCTACTGCTTTGTCTATCTTATACAGAACCAACTAAAAAATTGCCCTGCCAGTTCCTATGAGAGGTGTTCAGACAATGGCTAAAGGTCAGGAGAAATGCTTCCATAGAATGGAGTTAGAAAGACAAGCAGCTATAAATAACAGGATAATGTTTATATCCATTTAGTTTAGGAGATACGACTGTTTAACTGAAGCACGTAAATTCCTCTTAAATCAAGAATCTTTACTCAGATTTAAGGGGAATAGATTGCCTTGCTTTCCTTCTCTAAATTACTACTTCCATGCAACTGGAGGTTCCTCCTACTTCTCCAAATCCTTCTATCATTAATTGCATAAGCAAATCCTTCTGTTGCTGCATGCCCAAAAGGACAGTAGGCAGCTGTCTATCTTGGTTTTTAACCTTTGAAATCCTTGCAAATTGAATATAAAGTGGGAAACATATCACAAATAGAGCTGTTTACTTTTATTTCTTAAAGGTATTTCATATTTAAAATGTACAGCTCCTTTCTCTTCAATTGCACTTAGGCTGGGGTAGTGGTTGGATAATGCCCTTAACACAAGTCTCATTAGCTGAAATCTCATTTGCTTTTTTCAGACCCCAAAAATCAGGATTGTGGGTGCGTCTTTTCATAGATCATACCTGGGAAGTGTGATGTGATTGATAGGTCTGGTGACACCTTTATTATGCAGATCTGCTTCTACCTGGTTTGGACTTGCAGTTTTGTGAAGTCTCTTGGGACCACAGTCAAGTGCACAGTCTTTGCACCATGGAGGAATTTGTTTTCCAGACAAATTTTAGTTTACTGGGGTCTCTCTGTTGCAGATACATGAGGTAGTAAGAATTTAATTCTCATTGGTTGGGTGTAGGAGAACAGATTGTGGAAGATTAGGAAGGGGGCTGCAGCCGAGCCTCAGCTCTAAAGGAGTTCAGCTGTGTAAAAGAGGTGACCAGCACTGAAGGAGAAGCGTGGAACCCTGATGTGTACTGACCAATCACAAAAGAGTAAAGGGGCATGCAGGTCTTGTGCATGTGAGAGAAAATGTATAAAGAGTTAGATGGGGTTGTTGGAGGGAGTGGGTTGTGATGTGGGGGGAAAGCAGTTTGTGCTGTGTGATGCTGCTTGTGGGATTACAACAGAGAAGTATGAAGGTTTTAATAAATTGCTGATGTTTGCTATCATCTTTGGTGTCAGTCATTTGATCCCTCTGTCAATCAGGGGAAAAGTATGAGGGTCTCATTGTAGGATAACAATCTGGTACTGATGGTGTCAGTGGGTTTGTGCCCACTGTACAGTGGTGCCAAGCACTGATGACAACAAATTGGTGCTCCATGTGAGGAGTGAGCACCAACACCAACAGTCAAGTGCTGAGCAGTCCTTACTTGGACTACTGCTTACAGTGCATGCAGTTAAAATGTGTATTCCCCATCTCTTCTTGTTAAGCCAATATGCCCTTGTCCTTTTTTAAAACTTACAACAATTTTAAAAGTTGGAGGACAGTGCTAAGAGCTCTGAGTGTATTGTGATATGAGGCCCAGGGGCAACAGTGCCATCATCCATGGATATCATACAGTTGAAATAGAAGTGACAGGATCTCCATGTCTGAGTTAGAAAAATGCTGATTAAACAATTCCAACTCCCTTATCCCTCTTGCAACTTCCCATTTCACAGCCAGTTAACTCCAGCGATTCACTGGCTGTGGAGAGGATCTTTTCTCAAGTGCCAAGGGTAACTTTTTTAATATCCAGCCTTCTGTGCAACTTGTGGCTTTCAGAAGGCAATATAGTACTTCTGCTCTGGGTGACACTAGAAACAAAGCCTTCCTGCTGCAAGGCGATTAAGCACAGTTTGAAAGGCTTCATAAACTTTGGGCACTGATTTAGTAACTTGATTTTGTACTCAGACTGCCCAATAGAGGTAGGAACACCCACAAAATTACCCCAAGATTAATTTTACCTTTCTATAAACTCTGTGTTTTCTCAAGCAGTGCAATTTTACAATTTAGGAATAATTTTGACCTGAGTAAAGATATTGACACACAGTAAATCTATGCCTTCTACACTGCCTTAAGTTATAACACATTACTCATTATCTGTCTCAGTTCCAGTACTTGCATTCTCAGGAGTTCTTAATCAGCTCAAGGTGAAGAGGAAAAACACATCTGCACTTCAAAACTGTATATATTTTCAAAATTTAAATCACTGCTTCATCCTTTTTCCTATGATTAGGATTTTAAAACTGTTTTCTAATCAATGATTCTTCTAATTGGAAATATGTTTATATATACACAGAACTAATTTCAGATAGCACCAAAAAGACATCCAGAAAAGAATTTTCTTTTGGTTTTCCCTTCTTGTAGATATAAAGATAGGTATTTAGGAAACTGTAACGAAAGTACCTTTTGTTTTATGATCACAGATTCAAAAGGATGAGGAAGACCTTACCACTGAGTCCTTAGGCTCAGAGTGCACCCCCTTGCTTTCTAAATTCCTTATGGAGCTCAGGTATATCTAGGTCTGATGTTACTCTCAGACTTGGAAAACTGTTTATGTCTAATAAATTTATCTATACAAAGTTTATAGTAATTAATATTGAGTAGCTACCTGGATAAGTAATGTTTCATTATTATTAATTCAACATGCTGTCAGTCACTTATGAAGGATCTGTTCCAAGTAAGGGAGAGTTACTTGGTGTGCAATCTGTCTGCAGTTCAGGGAAGGCTCAAATTGAGCTCATCCTGGTAGCAAAATTTATAGACTGGAGTAGTTGTCTGCCAGACAGTATAGACAAGATAGATGTCTTCATCTTAGCTCTGGTATCTTGTTCTGGTTGTTGGTTATCTTCCATTCAGCTTGCAGATTCACCACAGGACATGAGGGTTTCTTCCTCTTTAGCATTTTGCTTTTTTTGGCTCTCTGGAGATTGGGATGTGTCTCAGAGAGCAATGAAGAACATGGAACTTTGTGAAAGGTCTGAAAAATCAAGACTGTCAGAAAAGAAAAACTGAGGGAATCAGTCACAAGTGGAAAAGTGCAGCTTGCATTTAATCTCATGGGACATTGTTCATTGCACCAGCTGCATGCAGTAACTGCATGGGAAGAATCCCACTCATCTGACATGGGGTCAAAAGGAATTATATTATACACATTTGAAAATGGAGAAACATACTGAAGAGACTTATTAATTGAACACCTGTTTCATTACTCCCTATTTTTGAACTGCACTTGGATAAAGTGTAGACCAAAACATACACCTTCCTGACACATAGATGGAGTTCGCTCTACTTTTTATTATTCATGTATTTTTAAGCTGGAGATACTGTCTCTCACATGAAGAGACTATAGTAGGTTTAGTGCCCTTGTGTACTTAACAGAAGACTCTCCACAGATCTCAGTCCTAGTCTTATATTTTAAAGAATACTGGAATAATGTCAGTATTTTGGAGACTGGGATTTAAGTGCAATCTTTTTGACTGCAAACCATCTCTGTTGTCAGAGTCAGTCATGGGAAAAATACCTCCTATGCTTTTAGAAAGGCATATTTCTGAATCTCTACTATCTCCATCTATTCCATCCACTAATGGAGTATTTCCCTATAACTTCATGAATTTAGTCATTAAATGGAGCGACAATTACAGGCTTATTCTTGGAACCTGTTAAGGCATTGTACTTCCATGTATATGCAGATGTGGGTGGGCACTGGGATAACATTTCTTAGGAAATCAAAGGTACTTATGCCATGTGTTCTTGTTCTACTGAGCTCATGTGGTACCTGTTTGAATAACACATCCATTGTGAGGAGAGACTTATTTGAGTGGAAGCCACTGTCAAGATGCAGGTTTCTCTTGCCTTCTGTACACACTAGGAAAAAAGAATACAATAAGATACTTTTCTCCACTTCACCTAGAATTGACTTTATTATGTAAGTGTTCCATAGAATTGCAACAGAAACTATTGTTTTGATTTAATCCTAGTATGGGTGCTATCATTAGAAGAAATATTTGAATGTGATAGTTAAAAAAGGAAAATAAAAAACTAAAATTTGCATTTGGAAATGGCACACTGAATTTGTTATTGTAGAATCAGGCAAATCTTTATTGTTTAAGCCCATAGCAAAAAAATAGGGTTATCACAATGCAAAAGAAAAATTACTGTGTAAAATTGCCTTGTAAGTCTGGAAAGTAAGTAAAGTTTGCCTTCACCATTTGTTGAGATTCCATTTTCAAAGATGAGATGTTTTATGTTGCAATTTTTCCCTTGTAATTCCTACTTAGAATAAGATCTGAACCATGCCAGTTCTTAAAAGCAAAACAAAACAAAAAAAACCCTCTTTAATGTCTAATGATTTTATTCCTTTATAAATTACTGTTTGTCAGTGATGTTGTCCATTTTCATATAGAAGACACTCAATTATGAGGTGAATACGAACTAATTGCTTGTTCCCAAAATGCAAATGTCCTTGTTTTGAAAGTTGTATATGGCAGTTGCTCTGCTTTTAAAGCTGCCTTGGCATATAAGCAAGAAGGTACAGTCAAATGAGCTGAGTGCAACAGCTCCTCGTTAAATAAGACATTTTTCTCTTTGACATCCAAAGTTTGCTGTACTGTGGAGTGGAAGTTTATGATAACAGTGCATAGCATCGTGTTTAACCCAAAAGTTTTAATACTTTTAAGTTGTAAGGGTGATGAAAGATAGTCAGGTGTTCATGTGCCTCCTCCCTCACTCCCTCCCCCTTTGGCATTGTCTCTGATGGGCAATATGATTTTCTCTAAGATAAGTACTCCAGGTGGGACCTGTCCTAGGAGAAGATAACCAGGAGAAGCTCTCCAGGGATGAATTGCATAATTAATACATTCCAGAGATGGGGGAGCTATGATGATTACAATTGACTTTGGCACACGTTGGCCTACAAAGGGTCATAAAATGCTGTTGGAGACTGGGCCAGCTGGGGTAACAGGTCTCCCAAGATCGCAGGCAGCCTCCAGGTGGATCCCTCTACTGTGGCAGGGATAGCTGCAAGGTAAGTCCAGCTCAAAGATGGGCAACATTTACTTTTTGAGAGATGAGCCAAATGGCTAAGATGCAGTCACATATGGAGATAAGCTCCTAAAGTAGCTCCACAGTGCTCCATTGCTTTGAAATTGTTCATTCTCTAAGGCCAAAGACTTGTAGGTTTCTAACTAAACCTGCTTGTATTAGAGTCCTTTAGACCTGTGTCCTGGTTTAGGACAACCTGCTTATGTGATATACTGCATTGTCAATATTTAGATACTGTATTAAAAATAAATATAACCATAATAATTTGCATAATCAGTGTCACACTTTTCATGCCTGACCAATAGAAGTCTTCTATCTACTACTCTGCTACATAAGTCACAGAAGTTTGCTTACTGTCACCAAAGGCGGTCCTGATATGGGGTTTTGTTTGTTTGAAAGTAGCACACAATGAGAGAATAATGATCTTTCTAAGGTTTCTTTCACACACCTTCTCTTTTGTTTTCAGCAGCCTGAATGCTGACTCAACTTGCTCAGAGGCTATTGTAAGGAAAGCCAAGCACAGTCTTATTTCCTTTCACAGAAGTGTATCATGTAAACACGGGATTTAACTTTGTGCTTTTCTGGAGTCAATTTCAGAACTCCTTGACAGACCTTTTCCATAGGGCAAATGTTGATGGACAATATCATAGAAATGGCAAGAAATTGATTTAGCTTCTAGGGCAATCTAAGTAATTTGGGCAGGGAGAAACTTAAAAACAGAAGTGAAATACTGTTAGTCCAGCAGCTTTTGAAGTGATACATAATTTGGGAATGTGTGAGATGGGATAATTTCTTATATAAAAACAAAAACATGCCTTTGAAAATTGACAAAGTTGCACATGTCTGTGCATAGAGGTTGACAGCAGCAGCTCAAGCAAAAACAGGTGGGGGTTTGTGTTTTATTGGTATTCATATTGTTTTGGCTTTTTTTACAGTGAAAACTACATGTCATTTCAAGTACCTGAGACGTTCCAGTAATCTAAAATAAACTTCTAATTTTTTTAATTCCTTTTAATAAATTTGGTGTTAGTTTAAATTCAATAAGTTGTTCAGTTCCCATTTGGAAAATACAAGGATTCTTTTCAAATTGGAAAATACATCTGAAAGCAAATTACATCTATCTTTTAGAAATTATATTCCTACATGCAATTAGGTGTTGTTCTGAAGCTCTCTGAGCACAAATGGATATAAGCATATCTGCCAAAAAAAAGGTATTTTTTCTTGTAAAAATATGGGTATAAATATGGGTTAAGCTGTTTATGTGACTAGGTGACCTAACAGTATAGAAAGTACCCAGTAGAGCCTACATGATCTAATGATACATGATCTAATGACCCAGTGGATGGCAGTCAGGACAGATGGGTTCTAGCTTTGGCTCTTTGGCTGACTTATCCTTGAGGAACTGAACTCAGTCTTCTGTATTTTTTTCCCATTCTGTCTGTCCAGCCTATTTATTCTGTTTCACTAGGTATTACATACCTAAGAAGCATTTGGCCTGATGGGTCTCCAGTCTTGACTGGCTCCTGTAGGTGCTGCTGTAAGGCCAGTAATTGTTGCTGATATAACAGAGAATGTAGAATTTTTCACAGAGGTGAGTACTTTGCAGCTATGGTTCTGTGGATGCAGCAGGCAGTCTCTGAAAGCATGAATCATTCTTTCTTCCCTAACAGTGCCTTGTAAATCATAATGTATTTCACACTACAGTTCCAGTTCCCTGATTACTCTACCTTCTGAAGCACTGCATTCAGCATATTAATTTAAAAAAGCAAAGCAAAAGTATGCAATAAAAGACTGACATATCAGTCAACTTCTTTTATTTTTCCTCATGTGAGAACCAAGTTCTGGATTAACCACGTTCTTTGAATCCAGATGGCCTTTCCATATGTTTTCATAAATCTCAATGGGTTTTAATGTGGTTCTGCACAGTAAAAACAGGTTAGGAAAAAAAAAAAATTAAAATTATTTATTGAAATTAGTTTCTTCCAATGACACACAAACTACATAGAATACCTTTCATCATAGGAAACACCACTTGTCCTTGTTACTTTTTAGTGTAGTCCTTTTCATTTTATGAAAGTATATATTTAAGTGTAGCAGTCATGCTTCATTAAAATTCAAATGACAGTAGGTGAGCATCAGTAATAGATAGTCAAAAGTCAAAAACTTGTGCAAATGTTCAGTCTTGATGTTTTTCCCTCTTCAACATGTGATTTTATCTTGGTTTTAATGAAATGTGATGAAAATCTCACATTTTTTAAGTTACCTCTTCTAAAAGCTGTATGTAGGCAGAGGGTAAGTCATGAGTCTGGTATCTGACCAAAATTCAGAACACTAATTTTTACAATATGTTTGAAGAGTTTTCAGCAAAAGGCCTTGAAGGGAGAGAATGGCCCAGCAGTCCTGATGTTGATCTACAGGAGAAAGGAATAATTTTGTCATGTGCAGCTCATGTAGTATAAATGCAAATTTTAGTGGCCAAAAATCTTAATTTGATCTATATCAAGATCAAATTGAGTTTAATTTTAAAAAGCATGAAACAAACCACACTTATTAACTTTTAGTCTTTGTAACTATTTTCATTATTAAATCTGACTACATTCTATATATGGAAGAGTTAAACTTGTGAAAATCTAAACAAGTCTGAAAATATTTCTGGGTTTTGGGGAGGTTTTTTTGTTTGTGGGATGTCAATTCAGACAATGAAATCTCAGGATTTTGGACAGGCTTAGTTATAACTTGTGCTTGATCAGATATAAAGGACCTGCCATATTTTTCTTTCTGAAGAGGGTCTTCCCCTGCCCCCAGACAGAAAAATACTTCTTTGTATTTATACATTTTATTAATCCAGTGACAGAGCACAGCAGGAACTGAAGTAGTTTTCTTGAGGAAAAATAAGCAGGATACAAACAGACTCAAGGATGAGGTAAATTCTCCCAATGCTTGAATGATTACAGAAAACTCGCTCCGACAGAAGGTTCACAACTTTAATACTGCATCATTACCTCACCATTTTGTCTTGAGGTTTCTCATATTCAAGAGTACAACAAGCTGGTTTAATTAACTAGAAGAAGAAGACAGGAAGGCCATCAGATGTACCTACTTTAGTTCCAGAAGCTTAAGCAATCCTGAATGCGCTGTCAACTTTGGGTGATTCCCTTCCACTACCGTCACTGCTCTGTTAGAAAAATCTTCTTGGCTAAGAATAGAGCTCACAAGAAAATGAAAGAACTCAAAAGGGAGAGAGACAGCAAAAGAAATCATAGCTGTAAATAAAACATACCCAGCAGTGAAAATGCATGTGCCATATGTGGTGCTGAATAGAATACCCTGCTGCAAATCTTTGCTATGTGTAAAGATATTTTTTTCTTTTTTTTTTTTCTCTCCAATCCTTTCACTATTTCTGCTAGGGGCAAAAGTCTCAGTGGCACGTGTTTATCAGGAGCAATCCTAGGTGTCCACATTTAAGTACAAATGAATTTTTTTGGATTTGGAGTCTTAAGCTTAACCTTTTGACTTTGAAAAGCATAGAAACTTCTGGGTGTTTTTTGTTTTGTTTTTTTTTTTATCTGAGGGGTTTTTTTTTGACACTGAACTGAAGAATAAATGCTAGTCTTTCTGGGACATCTTATTTAACAAGTGATTAGAGTTGAGAATGTGTGTTATTTACATAATTTTCTTTTTTGACTGTGTGCATTTTACAGACCTCCAGTATCTGAGCAGTGGTCAGTTCTCAGTCTTAATTTATGTACACTGAAGCCTATTCTGTAAAGGAGGAAGATAAAACCCAAATACTATTCCTGTGTCCTAAAGGGACACTTACACCCAGGGATTAAAGGTTTAAGGAGGTATTAAGACTCCAAGCCAGAGGCAAAAATGGCATCTTCAAAGGCTTGTATAGATATCTACAGACAATCTTTTTGCCTGAGATTTGGAGGCAGAATAGTAAACTTAATCATATTAAACTTCAAGTAAATAAAAAAAGTGAAATTACAAAACTTCATGTTGTACTAGGTCGCAGACATTGGCTTAAAATCTTGATAGGATGCTAACCTTGTCAAAAGATTGCTTTTAATGAAAGAGCAAGTGGGAAAATTAATATTAGAGAAAGATTTTTGAAGATGTTCAGGAGAATTTCTTAAGAAAATATAAGAAAAAAATAATCACTACTGGTATCCTTCCTGTTCTCTTCAGGGAGAAATAACTAAATGGCTCTACTTTATGCATAGACCGAAAATAAAAGGGCGAATAAACATGAAATAAAGATATCTTTCCTTACTTATAAGGGGAAGCATTCTAAGAAAGAGAGTTTGTGCTAATTTTATTGTTTTATTTTGTTTTCCTTGACACATTAAGAAGATTTTGGCATTGTTTTACTTTACTTCAGCATTAGTCCCTTTGGAAAACGTAGCTGTATATGTATCTAGTGTGGTAGTCTTAGTTTGTACGCATAAAATAATGAAGTTTATTTAGGTGTGATCATTTTGAATGGCAGGACCAGTACAGTTTTGAAATTGCTGAAAGGAATTCAGTAAATGTTCTCTTTGTGCTATTAAGTCCTTTTTTTTTCAGCAGGAGGTTATAATTTACAGAGTGATTATATAACCCTGGGTTAAGGCTGTTATTTTGTGATGCACTGTTTAGAACATTTGACAACAGCTTGGTGGTGAACATTTGACATCCTGACTTTACATAAAAACATGAGTTATTGTATACAAAAAAATGACTTAAGGAAACAAAAACCTTTTTGGTCTGTGACATGACGAGTGACAAATATTCTAAGGATAAAACCCTTTACACAAAATGAAAAGATTTTTAACACCAGTTTGGTGTGACAGCGATATATATTCCTGATTGCTGTTGTGAAGATGATTTCTCTAGAATTTTCATAAGGATCCTGAATGGTTGGTCTCATGGTGTCAGAAAGAAAAAAACCAAAAACATAAGTATGGTCAATGCACTCTTTACTAAACAAGTTATAGAACCATCATAGATTGATTTGGGTTAAAAGGCACCTTAAAGATTATCTAATTCCAACCCCCACTCCCTGGTCTTATGAGGATTTGAAGTGCTGCCCAGGTAGGAACATTTCTTGTCATTGAGTCTGTGATTGGCCGGGGAAATGGGAACATATTGGAAAGTTTTGCTTGAACCTCTGTGGACTGGCTGCTGGTATTTGGTTGAGCCTCATGTTAAATGATGCTGATCAGCAGGAAACCATCCACTGTAGGAAAGAGCCTTTGGCAGCATTGCCATTAGATTAATTTCTAAGTAACTTGTGCATCAATTTTCAGTAAGAATGAAATCACACAACATTTATTCCAAGAGAACATAACAATCTGGAATATTTTCTGTGTTTCAGATGGATTCTGGTAGCATGGAGTTAGTATTTGGTAAGTTACAAAGATACTGGGTAGGAAGAGTTTTAATTCTTTTAAAGGTATTCTTGGTGTCAATTTTTTAGGTGCCAATTTCTTGATTGCATCAGTCAACACCAAGATTAGGGTAAATGCTGTCACTATTGGATTTTCTCTAACATGGATGCGATTCACACTTTATTCCTGGAATGAGTGCTCCTTGCCAGACTCATGAAGTTAAGGTAGCAAATGGAAAACCCCTTGATTTTCCTCCCATTTTTATCTTCTTTCTCCTTTTTACTCATTAACAGTGATTTCCTCTTGGTAACGATACAAAATTGATGAAGTATGGAGCACCTTTAGTGTCTAGAATGGCAATTACACAGCAGAAAAGTCCAAATGTCTATTAGGTATGACTTCCCTGCTAATGACTACAATTTCCTAGTGTAATTCTTCTTCCAGAAGGCTTAGAAAAAAAACACAAATTAAATGCTGGCTGTCAAACATTATTTTATGATCCTCTGCTTCAGGTCATATTACTTCTATGAATCTTTCACAGAAATTCGAGGTAAGTGTGTGCCACCCAAAAGGCAAACTACTGATGAACTCACTGCAGTGTAATTGGTGCCACGTAAGAGTCTCAGTTCTGCTGCTGCTCTGTTGATTCAGCAATATAATGTGGATTAGATTGTGGACCCAGGTGGTCAGTCGTTTTTCTGGACTCAGTTGGCAAGGCTGCTGCATGCTATGTTTCCTATGAAGAAAAGCTTTCCAGTACTGGGTAAATAGTGAGCTTTACCACATTACCTACACATTTCTGTGCAGATCTTATATTTTTCCATCAAGCTTCTTTAGCAGCACTAAAATCCAGTTTTTATGCATGTAAAGCTTTCCATTTGGTTAGCGAGATGCCTGTTTGATTCTAGAAGTTTTGGTTGCATTTTTAAAGAAAAGGCACTGCAGAAATCCTGCTAGAGAAAAAGATGGTACAGAATGCAGTGCTTTGTTTATGTGCAGAATAAAGAAATCATCCCTTTGTCTGTAATAAAAGCACCCTGATTCAACGAGTTCTGAACAGGTGATACATAATAATAAATCTTACATAGCAGAAGAGTAGATTTTTATGGAAGATAAACACTGAAACAGTGGGCAGAAGTATAACCCAATTTATATAAAGTTGCATCTCTTCCAGTGTTTGACAATACTCCTCTCAAATTGTTTAGCTCCTCCAAAATATGATGTCTATTAATCATAAACATGGGTTTCAAGGCAACCTTCCCCTATAAAACCTGCTTTCTTCCATAACAGCAAACTCGAAGGCACTACAGAGTAATAATATTTCACTGTGTCAATACAACAAACATGACCAAACAGTGAGATGAATCATGCAAGGTTCTGGTCTTCTCGCCTTAAGCTTGTACAGCACAGTGGTGCTTTATCCAAGCCTTGGGTAGAAGTACTCACCTGCTTACATTTGTGCCTTGCCTGCAGATTTTGCAGAGCTGGAAGGTTCAGTGCCACCTTTAGGCTGCACAATCCAGAAACAGTGAACTAGTTATCAAAATGCTAGAGGAAGGGATTTAAGAAAATAAATGTGTCATTTTTCTAGACTATATGTATTCACTAACCCCTTATCAAACTAGGAGAAAGAGGGGAAAGTAAAGAAAGAAAATAAAGAAAGAATGTATGGCAAACAGATTCTTCCCTTAAAATCTATTGTTTTCTTTTGTTATTAAATATGTTTCTGTTGTACATCTGTATATGACAGATGGAATCTCTTTTACTTGTTAGTTGTAGCTGATTGTGGAATTTTAGTGTTTTCCTAAATAAGTTAAGAATTCCACCTTATAAGACAAAAGTGGATTAGGTGCACACTCTTAAAGGATTTGTCTTTGCTGCTGAAGAAAAGAGAAACCTAGAGCTCTTGCTATCTTGCAGACTGCATGCTCAGACTGACTGGTACACACAGAACAGGCTCCTTCTAGAGTAGATTAGTTTATTCACACCACACTGAATTTGTGCAGCTCTCCCCAAGTCTGAATTTTGAGTGTGAGTGGTGGGTGTAGGGGACGAGCCAGGGAGGGACATTTCCAGTCCAAAGTGTCCTGAATGCTCATGCAGCTCATGACAGTGGTATTTTTTTTACCATGAAATTACAGGTATGTGTTGTATGAGGTTTGTAAAACCTCTTCAGGTAATAGTATAGTTAATTGCCAAAACTGATGTACATGATTGTCCATGTTACTTTTTGGTAACTTTGAGGAATATATACTTCCCAAGTTGTGCATTGACAGTACCTGTTCTGGAAAGAGCTAGTTGGGATGGTTGAAAACACACCAGATAAATAACAGTTAATCAGGAAGACAATAATTTAATCAATCTCATTTTCTTTTTAAGCATTTCAGACATACCCTGTGAGAGGACACTGTGTGCAGACGGCTCACGGTAAGAGCAAAGATTATGAGACATAAGAATTAAAATCCACCAAATGTCAAGTCAAATTTCACAATAAATGGAAATGTTATACTTTTCCTAAAGACTCAGAGAGGATTTTTTAGGGCTTGTTGTGGCTAGGAATCCACTGAACCATTGGTGATCAGACACAAGTGTGAGGAAAGCAAGAAATACAGGATAATGCTTGAGACAGGAAGGAGATGACACACTTTTTTACTTTGACCCCACCAAGCTCTCATTTTCTCTCACTTAAACTTTTTTTTTTTTAATCCTAAATAAGAAAGAATAATAATTTCTATTTACAGAATAATAGAAACAGTATGCAGTACCATACAGGCTGCTGTGTAGAAAGTTAACTCCATCCCAAACAGACACAATATGAAGGCAAAGTTGTTAAAACCTGGCTTTGACAAGCTCCTTCCGACAAACAACAAAGGATTAGTAGTAGCACTGTTTAGTATGAAATGATGATGAGTCTGAAGTGTCAATATATATATTATTTTCAACATCAAAACTTGCTTCTAGGTCTAGGCATCAACATGATTTGATTGAAAGAACTGGCAGACTTCTTTTTGGCCTAACATGAGCATGTTCAAATATTCTGTATGGAACAATGAGAGTGATAAAACTGTCAATAATTTTTTGCAATTTCATATAATGGTGAGGAACAAATAAATCAAATAGGTACTTAAAGACTGCATTATTTTTTTCTTAAAAAAAGAGAAAGAAAATAACAAAAGAAAGGCAATTGGGAAACTGAAAGTTATGAATCTATCTTTCTTTCAGTCCCAATTTATAGTTTTGCCCATAGCCTCATGCTGGAAACTTAAAAATCATAAACACTCTGAAAAATATAAGTATATAAAATATCCAGAAATTCTGTCACAAATTATCAGGTTGTTCTCAGTAATACTGTGTCAACAAAAATCTGGTGGAAGGATCATTCAATTTTAATATCATGGACACAGAGTAAAATTGCTTCAGAACTGAAATTATTGTATGTGAGGATTTTGAAAGTTGATTGTGACATCTAGACACACAGTGGCACTCAGAATTAAGGAGAATAACAGAGTTGCTTATTTGACTTTGAAAACTTAAACATTTACACAAGGATAAAAAAAACAATGCAGGCTATGACACGTTTCACTTGCTTTTGCATCCTCTAGTTTTTCTCTTGAAATTAAGTAATACATGTCCCAGTTACTCTACTGTTTATGGAATATTTTGCACATTTATTTTTTTTATTTATTTATTTTCAAATTAAAAGGAAAGAAAAACTCTGAAAAGTGCTGAGGTTACTTAGCACCAAACTTGGGCAGTTATTTAGACTGCCCTTCCCTCAGCACTGCAATGCCATTAATTTAGACTTCAGAAACCTAGCTTTCACTGCTTTAAAATTAGCAGATGGAAAATTTACCTATTGTGTTCTCTATGTAAGTAGTGACTTTATAAATACTTTTTTTTTTCCTTTGTTGTAGAAAGTATTAAAACTTGCTGATGCAATACATTAGAGACATCATAATATAGTCCCTGCTTTGGGGAAATTTGTTTGGGAATCATAATATTTCTAGGAAGCTAAATTGATAGTTATTTTATGGCAGAAAGAGAGTAAATAAACTCTAAGGCTCCTTTGAAATTGGTACCTTGTCAGGAAATTTGTACCCATTTGGATATGCTTTGTGTGTTATGATTTAGCTGCTGAATTTACTTATGATGCCTTTTTGCAAAAAATATCAAGTAGAGAATTTTGTGCTCTTGGTGTAGAATAGTGAATTTGATTAGCTGTGTTATTTTATGTTGCCTATGATTTTATCCCTACCTAAATTACTGTGAAGAAGCACTTTGAGAAGCAGAAAGCTCCATATCAGTAATCATAAGTAAAGAGCAAAATGACTAGATTAGGTCTGTGGGAATGGTCAAAATTAGGCTGTGTGTTTTCTGGGCTGCAGGGATTTCTCATACATTCAAACACATTTAATTGTATGACAAGAAGCAGTGAAGGGCGTTGCAGGTGCGTGGACTGACAGACTGAATTTCCTGTAAGAGATCTCTGAAGATGATCTGAGGAGCAGAGATTTGTCTCTCAGGGTCCATCCTTAGTGAACGTTTCTGTCTCTCCTAACCATGGATGAGGGTGCCGTGTAAAATGCCTTGATGGTTATGCAAGGAGCACTGCTCTTAGTTACACTTTATTGCAGCTTTAAAGGCCAATCATGGCTGAATTTTGGCAGCTCTGATTTGCTAAGATCAGGCTGTCCAAGACAATGTTCTACTATCTAGGCAGGTTATGGGGGTAGCTCCCATAACTCATCTATTTTTTTCAAATTCTTTGTAATTTTGGTCATATTATTTTTAAGGGCTTCCCTGCTGTCAGAAGAAATTAATGAAAATTCATGACACTGAAGTTCTGAAGAAAAATACAGTGTCTTCAAAGAAGTACCAGTGGAGCACATGTATAGCTTTTGGCAGCATTCCCAGCACTAATTTTAATATGCAATATAACATTAGGTTTCTTTCAGTTCCAGTTTAAAACTGAAGTGGACCAATTTAACAAATGTGTGCAGTGATGGAAGGTATCTGGTTTATGATTCAAACTTCAGTATTCATTCTTATCAAAGAGCTGAACCCTCTAAAGTTCACAGAGTTTAAAAAATGTGTGTTGAATGGGAGGAGAATAGAGAAGGAAGTGTGCTACTGTTCAGTTCTTTGTGAGTCTTGTCATAGAGGACCTGATATACAAGAGAAGCATAAAATATTTTCCCTTCCTTTTTCCTCCATATAACATAGCTCTAACTTACCTTAAAGCACATATTCTAAACTGTTACCATTGGCATATTAGGGAGGCTTTTGATGCCATGGGTATTGAAACTAATGACAATGAAGTTGAATGTCTGTGGGTAAGAATTAAAGGGAAGGCCCACAAGGCTGACATCGTCCTGGGAGTCTGTTATCATCCACCCAAGCAGGAAGAAGAGGAGACAACTTATCCTATAGTCAGCTGGAGAATGTCTCAGGATCACCAGCCTTTGTTCTTGTGGGTGACTTCTACCTGCCAGACATCTGCTGGGAACTTAACACAGCAGAAAAGAGACAGTTCAGGAAGTTCTTAGAGTGTGTGAAGGACAACTTTTTGTCACAGCTGGTGACATAATCCCTGGTGAGCCCACCAGGGGAGGGATTATGTTAGATCTGTTGTTTGCAAATAGAGATGATCTGGTGGGAGATGTGGTGGTTGGAGGCCACTTGGGGCACAGTGATAATGAAATTGTAGTTCTCGATATTTGATGAAATCAGGAGGTATATCAATAAGATCTTTTACATTGGACTTCCAGAGGGCAGACTCTGGCCTATTTAGGAGGCTTATTCAGAGAGTTCCTTGGGAAGCAGCCCTTAAAAACAAAGGAGTCCAGGAAAGGTGGGCATGCTTAAAACAGAGATCTTGAGGGCACAGGAAGAGACTGTCCCTGTGTGCCAAAAGATGAGTCAACAAGGCAAATATCCAGCCTGAATGGGCAATGAGGTTTTGAAGGAATTTATGAATAAAAACAAGATGTATCATCTCTGGAAGGAGGGTCAGGTTTCTCAGGAAGCATTTAATGGTGTTGCTAGGGCATGGAGGAAAAAAATTAGGGAGGCCAAAGTTCAGTTCAAACTTAAATTGGAAACTTTTGTAAAGGATAATAAAAAATATTTTACAAATATATTATCAGCAAAAGGAAGAGTAAGACCAGCCTCTGTTTTCTACTGAATGCAGGAAGGAACTTAGTAACTGCAGATGAGAAGACAGAGGTGCTTAATGCCTTCTTTGCCTCAGTCTTTAGTGGGAAGATGGCTTGTCCTCAGGACAACTGTCCTCCTGGGCTGGTGGATGGTAGCAGGAAGCAGAACGGTCCCCTGTTATCCGGGAGGAGGCAGTCAGAGAACTGCTGAGCTGCTGGATGTTCATGAATCTATGGGCCCAGATGGGATCCACCCCAGGGTGATGAGGGAGCTGGTAGACGAGTTTGTGAAACCGCTCTCCATCATTTACCAGCAGTCCTGGCTCACTGGGGAGGTTCCAGATGACTGGAAGCTGGCCAATGTGATGCCCATTCACAAAAAGGACGGGAAGGAGGATCCTGGTAATTATAGGCCAGTGAGGCTGACCTCAGTACCCGGTAAGGTAATGGAGCAGTTTATGCTGAGTGTCATCACACAGCACTTACAGGATGGCCAGGGTGTCAGACCCAGCCAGCATGGGCTTAGAAGGGGTAAGTTGTGTTTGACCAACCTGATCTCCTTTTATGACCAGGTGACCCACTTGTGGGTGTTGTCTATTTGGACTTCAGCAAGGCCTTTGACACTGTCTCCCACAGCACACTCCTGGAAAAGCTGGCAGCCCATGGTTTGGACAGGAGCACTCTGTGCTGGGTTAGGAACTGGCTGGGTGGTTGGGCCCAGAGAGTGGTGGTGAATGGTGCTGCATCCAGCTGGGGGCCCATCACCAGTGGTGTCCCTCAGGGGTCTGTGCTGGGGCCAGTCCTGTTCAATATCTTTACTGATGACATGGATGAAGGTATTGAGTCTTTCATTAGTAAATTTGTGAATGACACTAAGCTGGAAGTGTGTGTCGATCTGTTGGAAGGTGGGAGGGCTCTGCAGAGAGACCTGGAACAGTTGGATGGATGGGCAGAGTCCAATGGGATGAAGTTTAATAAGTCCAAGTGCTGGGTCCTGCAATTTGGCCACAATAATCCCCTGCAATGTCATAGGCTGGGGACAGTGCCCAGGCAGAAAGGGACCTGGGGGTGCTGGTGACAACCGGCTGAACATGAGCCAGCAGTGTGCCTTGGTGGCCAAGAAGGCCAGTGGTCCCTGGCCTGGATCAGGAATGATGTGGCCAGCAGGAGCAGGGAGGTCATTCTCCCCCTGCACTCGGCACTGGTGAGGCCACACCTGGAGTGCTGTGTCCAGTTCTGGACCCTCAGTTCAGGAAGGACCTTGAGATGCTTGAGCGCGTCCAGAGGAGGCAATGAGGCTGGTGAGGGCCTTGGAACACAAGCCCTATGAGGAACAAGTGAGGGAGCTGGAGCTGTTCAGGCTGGAGAAACAGAGACTCAGAGGTGACCTTAGCCCCTCTCTACAACTGCCTGAAAGGTGGCTGTAGTCAGGTTGGGGTCGGTCTCTTTTTCCAGGCAGCAACTGACGGAGCGAGAGGGCACAGTCTTAAGCTGTGCCAAGGGAAATTTAAATTGGATGTTAGGGAAAAGGTTTTTACTGAAAGGGTGATAAAGCATTGGAATAGTCTGCCAGGGGTGTTGGTGGAGTCCATCTCCAACCATCTCTGGATGTGTTTAAAAAAAGAGTGGACGTGACACTCAGTGCCATGGTCTATTTGAGGTGTTAGGGCTGGGTTGGACTTGATAATCTTGAAGGTCTCTTCCAACCTAGTCATTCTGTGATTCTGTGTGATTCTGCTTAAACTAATTATAATTTTCATGGAAGAGTATAGACAGTGACTAATCAAAGCCTTTCAGATGACTGATTAAAACCCCATCATCACAATGTTCTCCCGGTCCTATCTGAGAGGATAGTCATTCTGTGATTCTGTGTGATTCTGCTTAAACTAATTATAATTTTCATGGAAGAGTATAGACAGTGACTAATCAAAGCCTTTCAGATGACTGATTAAAACCCCATCATCACAATGTTCTCCCGGTCCTATCTGAGAGGGCTCTATGTATTGCTGTCCTGTCCTGTGCAAGTAATCCCAAATAAACCAGTGAATCTATTTGCTTAAGTAAGAAAATAGATCTTACATTTCCATCTAAAATCAGTGCATGACATTTATCTAGGTCTTTACTTTTTGAGTACCTCTCCTAGCAGGTAGAAATGCTTTCAGGACTATTATGATGGTTTGGCATTTAGGAAAAAAAAAAGGTAGAAAACACAGAAGTGAGGGCTATGAGAGAGGCTTCAGGGAGTTTCTTCTTTGCTTGAGACCTGGCCAATAACTGGCCGTTTCTGAGAGCTGAGTATTGTTCTCCACTGAAAAGTGAGATCAACTTTGTGAATACCACCTTTTAAACCTAAGCAAGGGAGCTTCTGGCTCTTTTCTGTTTCCAGCTTTGAAATGTAACAGAGCTCTGTGCTGCAGTGCTGGCTTCTGCCAGGTAGACCTCTGGGTCCTGTACCAGTGGAGTGGCCAAAGCTCTTTCCAGGGGGCCCCCAGACAGCTGTTGACACTCGCCGACCCTCCCATGGCCTGCACAGATGGCTCCAGGCCGAGAACTGTCTGCTCCATCCCTGCAGGTGCTGGGCTGAGAGACACCTGAAATCCAACACCATGAATACCTGCCGCAGTTTGGGCCAGATTTTAACCCTATCACTACCCAAATGAGATCTGCAGATTTAATCCCTTTACAGAGATAGCAACACGAGAGTGATCAACATGTAAAGAGACAACATAAATCATCAGAGGCAGTAAAGGAAGGAATAAAACTTAAGATGGAAGGACATTGAGGAGATGCTTTAATAAGCTGAAATATTCTTTTGATAAGGCCATGGAGATGAGCAATAATGTTCTGAATAACTCCTTTAATTCATGAAAAGAGTATAGGGAGGAATGAACTATTCAAACTGTGAAATCTGAGCAAAGGTGTCCATTGATGAGCTAAGCAAATGGTAGGGTCGCTGTGATCCCATGAGATACTGGAACTGAGAAAGAGAAGTGAGAATTGATGGAGACGCTTGGCCCCCAGAGAGAAAAGGAGAAAACCTCTGTTCGCAGAGGATCACAGAAGCAGATGAAGAGAACCTTTGTCTTTGAACAACTCGTCCTTAAAATTACACCCCTTGAGTTCATGGCCCTTGAACACACCTCTGAGTAG
Organism: Pseudopodoces humilis; assembly: GCF_049639895.1. Lineage (NCBI taxonomy): Eukaryota > Metazoa > Chordata > Aves > Passeriformes > Paridae > Pseudopodoces > Pseudopodoces humilis. The sequence goes on from NC_142200.1 coordinate 101,537,382, forward strand.
TGTGAAAATGGGAGGAGGGCATGATGGCAGAGTTTTTTCTGGGAGGCTGTTAATCATTTACATGAAAAGCCACAAGAAAACTGTTTTTCTTGTGGAGAGCTCGCCACTGAATGACAAGAGAAAACTTCTCTCTCTCTCTACAAAAATTGCTAAAAGGACTATTGTATAATGAGGGCTGTTTTAACCACTAAGTTTTGTCTCTATGTTGTCAGTTGGGCAAGGAAAAAGGTGGGGTGAGGAGGAAGGGTTTCTGGAGGTTTTATTCTGGTTTCTTATTCTTCTAGTTCTATTAATAAGCTTTCTTTATTCCTTTTAAGTTTTGAGCTTGTTTTGCCCTTCTCCCAATCCATGTCTCACAGCAAGAGATGAGTAAGGTTTCTGGTGATTTATAGCTAGTGCTTTAAAACCACCACAGCTATATACTTGCATTATGCAAGGGGATGGTGTTAAACTGTCTAAACTACCTTGCTCTCCTGTAACATGCATAGCCATACTTTGTGGACTAGAGTCAGCACTCCTGTGAAAAACTATATGATAAAACCACATGCAGCTATGCTAGGCCCACTTCTTCCTTAACTTGTACCTTTGCTAGCTTTCTTGTCCTCTTCATGTCTTTGGACTGTAGAATTTTCAGGGCAGTGACTGTGGTTATTTCAGATATATTGTTCATGGGGCACATTATCAGTCCATAAGACTGGATACTCAGTTGTGGATAAAAGGAACAAATGTTTTTCCCCTACCCCTCAGGCGTGTTGGACCTAACATCAAACTGGAATACTAATAGTTGAGCTTTGGAAAGAGCTGAGCTAGTACCTCAGGGAACATTTGAAGTGCTTCTATACCTCTGTGCAGAAAACTCTGTTCTGAAATATTTTCTGCAAAGAAAAAGTAGTCATTACAGTCGAAATCAATAAAACCGAAAACGTAACTTTTCGGAAAAGTTACGTGAATATATTGTGACTTATATTGCTTATGTGTTTGTATAACACTTATGTGTTACAGATAATAAATTTATCTCTATTATCTGCATAAAGTAGGAAGAGATGTTTCATTAGAATTTGCACATATTTTTAAACAAATTACCTATAAATTAAAATACTCATGGTAAGAAAGTTTCTGTTGGTTTCAAAACATTAGAACAAGTATCTATTGAATGGAGGAGTAATTTGAAAAGCTTCAGGTAAAAACATTTAGGTGAATGACTGGATGATTGGGAAATAGTGTGTTAAAAGTGGGTGAAAATTATTAGTAATTTTAGACAGAAAACATTTGTCTGCTTAGTGCTCTGTTTTTTGCCTTCCAGTTAATTTTCAGATTTTCACAACTTTTTTAGTTTCCTTTCAGCTCTCAGTGTTATCTGTTGGGGTAGCTATAGAAATGGAAAAGAAAGATGCTTTTTGCCCCTGGTTAGTCATAAGAACTCATAATGCTATATCATTCCAATAGCTGTGTGTATGTAGGCAATGAGTGTACAGTGAACCCACTTTGTTATTAATCATTTGCTGGAGCAAATACAGTGCTACAGCAGGGTTTATTCAGAGGCATAAACTGCATAATATTTATTATAATAAATCAATCTGTACCAGATACCCTAGGGAATCCCAGATCATTGGAGGAGATCCAAAAGATTCCAAGTAAGACATCTTACAAATCTACTGAGAACTGAAAAATTAGGTGGAATAAGCTATTTGTGACAAATATGTGAGACACATAAAGAGGCAGATTTATATTGGAAACCCATCATGGTATGTATATTCATGAACTAAATCCATTTCTCATTTAAGAGTTTTTTAAGTCTGATGGACTATGGCAAGTGAAGGCATATTTGAGTTTCAGCTTGTAGCAAAAGAAAACCATTCAGTTATTTGATTAACTATATAGTTAATGCAACAGAGAAATTGCATAGCATGTCTAGTAGAATAAACAATTATAAGTAAAAATGGCATATAAAACCCAGTGACATAAGATCAAAAGAAATGTGTAATGTGCTTACATATCTTAAGCTGTAGTCTTTTTTTTTAACTTAGGTGAAAAGGTCTGAAACACACAAACCTTTAACTTACTTTAACAAACTGTTAACCTTTCCTTAGTTGTTATTTTTACTTAATACTGGTACACTCACAAGCACACATGAAAATTATTTTACACAATGACTTTTAAAGCTAAAGAGTCACTTATAAATAAGTCAAGAGATGCCAGGGTTAAATAAGGTTTCCTATGTATTGTATCTTTCCACCTTGTTCAGGTTATTTACGAAACAGACTTTTATAATATGATACCATAGTCTCTTTTCTCCTATCTCTTCACTACTCTTTGTTCTCTTTCCACATAAACTCTCAAGACTGTAACGTTCCTGTTAAAGCTCCATCCCTGAATTTTCATCCCATCCACCTAACCCAATTTGTTTCTTTCATCCTCATGTTTCCAATTTGCTCCTCTTTTTTTATCCTCTCCATCACTCTTCCTGCACAATTTTCTCTGTCTGCTTCCTTTGCATTGTCATAGATTATCAAGGTATTTATCTCTTCCTGTCTTGTACTAACACTGTGACAGAACCTATGCCATTTTGGTCAGATTTCCAACCTCAGCTCCTTGTAATACTTTCTCTAGTTTGTCTTTTACCAGCTAAATCCCAGGATCTCATCTCTGCTTTTTGGTCTTTGCCTCCCTTCCACATGAATCTTAGTCTCTGTGTAATCTTTGTTCCAGTCTGCTTCCCTCTGCTGAGCCACACATTGCACTTTCTGAATTTGAACAAAATGCTGAATGCTTATACTCAACTCTGCTTTTGAAATCAGCTCTAGATAAAATAACTAATACAGGGCACAGCCAGCCTTTTTTTGTACACTGGGTTTGAAATATGTAAATTCTATGTAAAGGAGGCTCTTGTATGTTATCCTGATCCAGCCTGAGAACATTGGTACAATCAAGCATCTTCAGTAATGATAGAATTATTTTAGACTTCATCCACTAAAATGGAATAAAGATATATATTTCAACATGGACAAACTCTGCTTTATTTCCTCAAAGTTCTAAAGTTATTCAAATCTAGGGACATGGTCACCGGACCAGCAAAGGCATTTCCACAACATCACTGGTGTACAAGCCATTTATTCTTTCAAACGTTTTCACTGCTGTTAGGGCCAGAGCTCTATGTGTTTTCAGAAATGTGATAAATGTCAGGCAAATGGGACAGCTGGGGCATCAGCAATTCTGCCTTTTGTGGCATCTTTTTAACATGACTTGATTTGGTGAAGCTTACTAGGTCTATACTCTAAGCAGATCCAGAGACTTTACCTGAGCAAGTTTCACCAGGTACTTTATGATCCAGAATTGGGTTTGCTGGTTGTTTTTTGTTGTTGTTGCTGTGTTTGGTTGGTTGGTTGGAGTTTTTTTGTTTCTTTGGTCTTTTTTGTTATTTTGGTTTGGGTTGTGTTCTTTTATTCCACATCAAAAATGGTAGACCTAAATAACACTGGCTTTAGTGAAACTTGCTTGATATATTCTCTTAAAATCCTGTATCTATCTTATGGTAATTCTACTTCATTTAAACTATTCAAATTGAAAATGCTCATGTGCCAAAAATTTTTCAAATCATTTTAGTTGTTTGTGAGTTGTTTGAGTTGTTTCGGGAAAGGCAGAAGGACTATGGTAGCATGTTAAACACATGTATCGCTCCTTTTGTTGGAGAGCACAAACACACTCTGCTTTGGGGGAATTTGATAGGTGCAGGGAATGGGAAAGAATTGCCCTTATTTCATGGATGTAGGAGTGCTTTGTCAATGAAAATTTGCCTGGATGTAGTTGCGCACTCAATGAAGAGAGTAGAAGCTCAATTAGTTAGAGCCCACTTTCTCCAGACCATGCCAGTTCTTGCTTGACAAATAGACTGCCCACCTCCAGTACTCCCCTCAGAGGGACCACCTTCAGCCCAAGATGGCATGGGCTGAATAGGCCTTGGCCTGTAATTGAGCTTTATTGTCAGGAATTGCCTTATCACTTGCCATTAAAAATTAGTACACAATTGTGTGATACAGGTGTAGCAAAACCGGTTTAACACATTCCAGTCCCTTCAGGAATGATTGCTTTTCATTCACGCATGCTCCTCTTCAGTGCCAATGAGGATCTATAATGTTGCTTAATCTCCTGTTTTTGAACACAGATCAGTTCATTTATGTCATTCACAGTTTGATGCCCTACCTGTCATGATATTTGTTAGCAAAAATCAGGAGGTTTTATGCTCCCTCCAGCCAGCCAGAGATGTAGGGACAGCAATTCTTTAATGATTCTGCCACAGCAGCTTCTATATCTATAAAAATTATGCACACAGATTAGGGACTCTGTGGCCTGTACTGTCAGTGTTTTTCCAGGTGGTTCCCAGGCAGCAAGGAGGAAATTGCTTGTGTCAAAGATAGACAGTTGAAGAATGAGCTACTTAAAGAAGTACAGGTTCTGTGAAAAAAATTAACTGAGAAGAAAATATTTCCCCTGGACTTCTCAAACAGTTCAGGAAGAACTGAATGTCATCCTGTCAGGTAGTACCATCAGCACAGGGACCTCAGGCTGAAGCCATAATTTTAGTTTTTCTAATTTTCAGTGCTAGACCTTGAAATATTTTGTATGTGTGAAATGCATCCTACCAGTTCAATACTTTCCATAAATATTTTGGGTTATCAAAATTTTCTAAGAAACACATCAGAAAGAATGATCATAAATGAAACCAAATTCACATGACAGTAATACCACAGTGATGCTTTAAGTATCACTTGACATACACTAGACACAGATTTTATTTCATGAAAATTTTAGTCAGTATCATATATCAAAATAGGTAAGTGCAGGTTGATGTCTGAGCAGATACTTTTAAATTGAGAGATGCATTTACTATAGTGAAAATGTGAGTAGCATATCTTTCTGATTTGCCATCCTCCTTCAGGTTCTCATGTCTTCCTGACTCATCTTCTCTGTCTATTCCTACCATAGTTTTCTAATCCATCATAAAAAATGCGCTTTTTGCATCTACATTGTGTAGTATGAACACTACCTGCAAATATTTTCAGTCAGCTGCAGGGCACCTCATCTCTGGAAGGGATTTTAAAATCCCATATTAAAGCTTATATCCTTCAACAATAGCATCATTTTTGTTTGGGAGTCCTTTTAATGGCACATCCTCTTTTTTTTATGTTGCTCATTATACCTAATTTGAACATCACTTCTAAGAACTGCCATATGGTGTCAATAAATAAGTCTTTAGAGGTTTTCACTTATCTTCTAAAGATGATTCAATAGTGACTAATTAAATCAATATATTAAAAAACTCCACAGCCTATACAAATCAAGCATCTTGAACTGGTTATTTTAATATTTAGATCCTGCCTTATTAAGAACTCCTTGAAGATACATCTTTCAAGAGAGAAAATGAGCTATTTCCCCATCCTTTAGCTTTTATTTTATATTGCATTACACTGTTTTTACTGTATAATGAACTGTATAGTATACTGGTAGTCTTATTTTTTGGATTTCTTGATGTTTTCAGTATCAGCTGGGGTCCCAGCAAAAGCTTCATTTACGTGCCCTCCTAGCAAAAGCAGAACTGGAGATTATAAAAGGGCTCTCTTCTTCATTCCCTCCTCTCCTCTGCTTGTCTGTGAAGTAATTTTGTGAGTGCTGCATTCTAATATTAAATTGGATAGCAACTCATCATCTAAGAGAATGATGGCAATGGCTGATTCAACTCTGTTCTCATCTCAGACATAATTTGTATCCTTATGTCTGGCACAGAATGTATTCAATGTAGTAACTCAGAACCTGGCCTTGACTAAATCTCCAGTTGTTCAAAGAACACTTTGATCTCTCATAGCAGAGGCTAAGCAAATGTCGCCTGTGTCTGTCTTAACAAGAATTAGATTTTAAATGGGAAATCATCAGGACATAAATTCTGTATATCTCACAGGCCTGCCTGGAATGCTTTACAGCTGATAGAGTACCCATCCTACCCCCTCCTCAGCTCCTGGGAACAGAACTTGTTCCTTTGTTCAGAAAATACAAGCCTCCAGCCCTTCTACCTTCCAAATTATCCTGGATTCACACCCCTGTGTTCTTGCCTTAAATATGTCCTAGACACCTTGCTTATCTAGATAGAAAAGAAAGGTAATCCCATAAACGTTAAATTCAAAGCTTCTGTTTTTCTCTTTTAGACATAACTGCTGCTTCTCTCTCTGATGACTCTCAAAGACTGCCTTACATGGCTGTGTATCAGTAGTGTGCTACAACACACCACCCTTCACCTTTGTGACAAGATAAGCTTGATAATACCAGAACTGATTCTTTCTATGTGCTCTGATATCCAATCTAAAAACTGCAATTAGATATACAGGCGCTTGCTCCACAGTCTTTTTCTTCCCACAGGCAGCCTCCGGCATTCTAGTGAGCCCTATTGGATATTGTGTACAAAGGTAGGAAAAGAAATTTAACAAGAAAGGCAACTTTCAAGGCTCTACGTAGCTTGTTTCAGTACTGATAATCAAGCTGAAATGCTTATTTAGAACAGCGATTTCCAAAATGGTGTGTGTGCATCTCAGGGACTGTACTAGACAATTTGGGACAAGTGGGAAGAAAATGTTTTAAAAACATATTTTATTATATTTCTAAAAAACTATGTGATATTTATTTTGTCCTTGTCTCACTTTTTAAAATTCTTTTAAGATTTTAATGTACATAATATGTAGGCACAGTAATGCCTGTGTATGTTTTATAAATAAATCTATATAAAAACATGTAAGTGATACGCACTCTAAATTTTTTACTGATAGGGTTGAATGATCAAAATATTTTGGAGATGCTACCTTTTGAAAAATCAAAGTATTGGTAAACAACAAAATGACTACAGGAGCTATATTAAAAAATAAATATTTTATAGCATTTATTTTTTTATTAGAATGTTTAAAAATGTATTGCCAAAATGGTGACTTTGACAGCAGAACAAGAATTGAAGTAGTAAAGCAAAAATGGACAAAGAAAAGAACTATTTATTCAAGAACATTTTCTTCAGTAAGAAAAAGATTCAGTTTCAGCCATTCCTAGGAAAGAGAGGTGCAAGATACAATCTGGCAAACAATATCAGGTAATGGCAATTCTCTGAGAGAACGATTTAAAAAGTAAGGGAAAGTAAGTCCAAGACAAGTGAATTTGCAGATGAATTTTGTAAATTCTTTGGAAGTTTGAAAATATTCCTTGGGAGGCAATACGCTGTTTCTGAAAAGGAGCTCCCCTGCCTTCCTCTTGATTACAGTATTCATATGGGCTCCAAAAATATAAAATCACTCTGAATAAAGTGGTTTTCATTTTTTAGTTGCCCAGAAGAAGATAAAAACATGATCTGAAAAAAAGTATTTTTTGCATAGATTTTGAGGAGACACACAACAGAGTCTCAAGAGCAATACAATAACCTGAAGTGCCTGGTAACAGTTTTTAAATAAGCAATGGTGTGTTTGTGGTCCAGAAATAAGTGCATTCACAGGGAGAGAAATTTCTTATATAACCTTATATAACCAGTAGAGCTAAAACCAAACACAAGGTTTAAATACTCGTCACACATGATGTGTATGGGTTACGATGCGAGAGAGAATAGTACGTGAAATTGATCTAATAACTCATGCTGTGAAATTTGCCAAAGTCTGAGCAGAGTAAATGAAGTGAAAGTTCATCATTACAGAGTCAAGCAGGTGAGTAGATTGAAGCAAAACAACCCAGTTACAGACATAATCCTATGTACTTTTGCAGAGTGAGTTCAGAGAGCTTAAAACTCTGTTACCCTCTTCAGCTGAGTGTATCACTCCCTGTGTAATATTTAAGGTAATCTGCAATTAGTTGCTTCAAAGCATAGGTGAAGGGCTAATTTCATCAGTTGCTTACTGCCATGGGTAAGCTGATCTGTGGTAAAGCAAGGCTGGTACATGGTAAATGGAATAGTTCAAGCTGTCCGTAGCAATATGCCTCATACTCCCTCTGTGTCTCATGATATTGTTTGACCAAGTCGAATATAAAGAATTAATTAATACCCAGTGAGATTTAACAGCCCTCAGGTTAAACAACACAAAGTGGGGAATATATATAGAAGCAATGGAAAAGCATGAAAACACTAAGGACCTCCAAAATTTCAGGAACCAGGTAATAATTTTACTGTTTTCAGCTAGTATCTATTCTGTTTTTTTGAGACTGTATTAAGTGCACCCAAAGAAACTCTAGTGTGGGTTCAGAAAAACTAGTTTAAATGTGTCTTAATCTGATGGGGTTTATTTTGTGTCTTTTATCTGAATTACCTCCTTACATATGCTTACAGCTGTAGATGGTGGCATCCACAACTGGAAAGATGCACTGTGTTATTAGATTGGTAGAGTACAACAAAAGAACTTTTGAGTGTAGATATATCCCCAAGGAAGTTTAAATGTTCAAGATGAAACAGCAAGCCAAACCTAGTATAAAAAAGAACTTGGTTTAGTACCAAGAGGTTCTTGATGAAAATTTGCTACTTACACAGCATAAAAGCTGTTTAAACTTAATACATTTGATGAAGTTACTGCTTGGTGTGCTTTAATTAGGAGAAACTGCTTTTAGAGAATCCTTGAAATCAATAGTTGCACAATGATATGTGAGTTACAGAGGGGGTATAGTCAGTTGCCTTCCGGAGAGGAGGAGATAAGGAAGGAAAGGCACAATCCAGTCTTCAAATGTGAAAACATTTCCTGCTTTCTCAACAAAGGAAAGATGAACTGACCTCTTACCTTCCCAGATACGAAGATGGGTAGCAATTAAAAATAAAATGAAGCATAAGTAAGTTCTTATTGCAAAGCAAGTTCAGAGGATATATGAAATATGAAGCATAAAAAAATCCCTCAATAATTTAAACTAATATAATATACAGTAATTTTCAAGACCAAACATTTTATAGTTTACAAAGCTTTATGTCTGATAATTACTTAATAGTTTCAAAATGATGCCTCGAAATATCAAAGACACTAGTGGTCTTAGATTCATTGTTGCTGCAAAATTAAGTGTTTAATTCCTTTCCAAACATAGATAGGTTCATCAACATACATAGGTACATCAGATAAAGTTTGGAAGAGAATTTCTGTTCAGAAAGGGGAAGTACAGGAATCTTTGGAGCCTTTGGCTCAGGTCTTAGAATGACTGTGTCCTAACTAGGTATCTTTTGTCTCAGGGGACACTTGGATAATATAATCGTCCTAAATATAAAAACATGTGAGAGAAATAAGATTATAAAACCTAGAGATAAAATTAGACTGCATCATAGTTAAAGTGGTTTTTAGCCAGTGGTTACACTTTTATGGTCTGTCCTTAGCCTTCAGAGTTCCTCAGACATTCTTACAGATCCTGTTGGAGCAGACCTCAAAGATTTTTGTGTCACTTTGTCACTTGCCCCACTGAGCAGTGGACGCACATTTTCCTCAGCCTTTCTTCTGTTTCTAATGTACCTACAGAAACCCTCTTCATATCCTTTGCTAGTTTGAGCAATACGTTAGCTTTGGACATTTCCACCACGATCTCTGCAAGTACTCTATGTTTCTCCTGGGTAATTTGTCCCAATTTCTTACTCTGTGTACTTTTTTTTTGTATTTGAACTCAGCTGGTGTTCCCTGTTGAATCATGTTGGCTCTCTCTAACACTTCTGTTATTTACAGAACATTAGATCAAGCCATTCTTGTTCTCTGAGGAGGTTGTCCTTGAAGATCAGCTTGTTCTTCTGGTGTCCTTTAACCTCTAGGGGCAAATGCCACCACATTACCAAATAGGTCCCTAAATAGGTAGAAATATGCCTTCCTCAAGCCCAAATTTGGGACTCTGCAGCTTGCCTTACGTCACTTGTTTTTAAACTGCACAGTCTCATGATTTTTTATGATCATGAACAGCCAAGGCTGTTCTTGAATTCCATATTTTTATGATCTATTTACTGATTGTGAAAAATAGTTCCAAGAAAGTTTTTCACTGAATGGCTGATCAATCACCTGCAACAATAAAATATCTTAAACATACACTAGAAGTCTCCTGGATTGTTTGTGCCCAGCTCTCCTGCCTTTACAACAGACATTCAGATGTAGATCCTTGTGAGAACCACTTTTTGTTTGCAAGTCTTCTTTCAGCTGTCTACAGGTTTCATTTACCTCTTAATTTTTTCTTCTGCAGCACAAGCCTGTGCTGCCCATGACAGTCTCTTATCTAAACTTAAACGTAAATTCTCAGCAGACTTGTCACCATTTCCTCAGTGGTGATAGCTCTGTGCACTCCAGCCATTCTCTTGTGTACAGCAAAACCCTTCCTCCTCACCTTTCCAGCCCGTCTCTCCTGAAAAAACATGCATCAGGTATGACCTGAGAGCTCAGTTGAGACCTACCAAACTACATCTCTGTAAACCTAATGAGGTCATAGCTCTGCAGCTCCCATGTGTTTCCCAAAGAGTGGGCATTTCCATTTTTCATCCATAGGGAAGAGAAAGAATGAAAAGATGCAAGTTCCATTTCCCTCTGGTGCCCTAATGCTTTTTTTACTCTCCTGTGTCATGCCTTCTCTTGGATTATGACAACACTACCTCAGTATGCCTAAACTACAGTTCTTCTCTCCAGGTTAACAAGCCCACTTGTAAAAACACTCTTGCCCCATTTTGTCAAAGTACTTGATCCTCTATCACAGAAGCCAAAACCTTGCCTGTGCTGCTACTGATACAGCCAGGTCTTCATCCCATGGGTATGTTCACACCGCTCAGAGCCTTTTCGAAGACTGGCATGAAGATATTTCTTTGAATAGCTAAGCTTTCCAGAGACTGCCATTTTAAATCTAGAATATTTGTATTAAACTGCTAGAGAGTCAAAGTTTTGGAAGTGCCTTTGTCAGGCACACAACCAACATCAGGTCTAACAGTCAAACCTGTTATGTATAAAGGAACACCAGAAAATAATTTATTCTGAGGGGTACCTAGACACAATAGTAATACATCCAATATATCCAGGTATTTAATACTTTTGTAATAATGGAAAATGGAATTTGTGGTACTTCTGCATGAATTACTTTTAATTTTTCTGTTTTAAGTTAGATACTTTGTTTTTCTTCTAGAAAAGTAGATACCCAGTAAATGATGATTCGTTTAAAACCACAAACCCTCATTTAGTTTTTAATTTAAAAGTGTTAAGTTCATTTCTTGTCAGTAAAACAAATATTTGTTATTGCTAATATATTTTAAAGGAAAGCATAGCACTTCATAGTGTTTATAAGAATAATGTATGTAGTGCACTGCTTCATCATGAATTCATGTCAATCATTTCAATGTTGCAATAGAACTTTTCTGAAAGCAAATACATTTCCCAGTCACAAGCAGGAAATTGAATTCTACTCTATGAGAATTCAAGGGACACGTGGCCATTGAACCATCAGATTCAGAAGCAACACAGTGCCTTTTCTTGTGCTGCAACTGACATCAATCACTTCTGAAATACCATAATATTTCAAAATTCAGCCAAAAATGCAATTAAAATGGACAATCTTCCTCACTGTGACAATAACTATCACAAGTCAAGGCAATTTTGTCTTTTTTCAGACAGATTTTGGATCCATTTTTTTAACATGTAACTGTTTCTTGCTCACCACTATGTGATACTCAATAAAGAAACTACTACTTTACAATGAAGAATAGAATCTGTCTTGTTTCAGTTCATACCTTTTTATTTCATAACATGGTCTGATGCATAATATAACTGGTTATTTGTTTGATTTTCAATCAGCAAAGACGACTAGTGCGTGATGTATCCAATATTTGTACAGACTGGTGATGATTGTATCTATGTTATTAGAACAAGATGTTTTCTTTCTTTGGCTTCATTTTAGAAGGGCTGAATGTAAATATTATTAATATCCTCTGTATAATTTATTCTCCTTTTGGCGTTTGAAATGGGTGAGTTGACTTAGAAGAAAGTTTTCACAATAACCAATGCAAAACTTGGAAGAGCTGAAGCCAGAAGGTCTGATCTTTTTTTTTCACTATAGGTTTTTTGGGAGCTGTTGTGGCCTTTATTGAGACTCCAAATTTATGGCAAACTATCACAGTAAAAACTGTTGTTATAAATATTTTGTCTTTTGACTATAATCAGGACCTTTCTGTCAGTGGTAAACCCATATAGGTCCACATATGCCTAGATAGGCCTTGAACTTGCAAAAGTGCTCCGTCTGGATGGTCAGCAGCAGAATTTACAGTTCAGGTGCCAAAATATCAAGTCATTGTGAGATATCTAGAGTGACAAAAAGTGATTTTTGGCTTGGGAATAGGCTATAAAGTCATTAAAACATCCTTATATTAAGGGCTCTCAAGCTTTTATAAGTTTTTATGCTTTGGAAAAAGAAATAGCTATATAATTACTGAGGAAAGCATCTTAGCATCTTTGCTAAGTCTACAGTTTTTGTCTACAGCTAGAGGTATCTGTATGTAGGATGATGGCTCTTTCTGTTGTCTAGAATGCAGTGAACAAAGCCTGCAGAAAATGATTGGAAGTAGACAAGAAATACAAATTCCTTCTAAAATTCCCAAATAGATGCCTAGGATGTGAACAGGAAAAAATGCCATGGGAAAGGGAATAATTTATTCCAAAAATGCTACATGAGAATCTATATACTGTAAAATTGTTCTAATTTCTATAAGGGGATGATTTTCAAGAGAAAAATTACTTATGAATTAAGAGGGATGTTTCTGAGAAGTAATATAGGCCACCTAAAAGCTTGTGGGAGCTTTTGTTAAAATGTTTGTACTAAACCAGTGCAGCAGTGAGACCATTTGCAGACAAAGATTCTTTTTCTTAATTTTTTTCCCAAATGAAAACAACACAACGAAAAAACCAAACAAAAAATCCCCAAAGGGAAAAAAACCCCAAAAAAGTCACTCAGGGCAGTCTCCACAGGACTGCAGACACTGTTCATTCCATCTGCATTTCTGGTATAATTTTTTGTGGTATAATTTTTTGTGATCACTGACATTACTCTTTGCTCGTTGCATTAATTCCTTCAATGTCACTTCCAAGGGTACCCTGATTTTTAAAAGAGTGAGTTCTCAGAATTGTAAGCTCCTTTATATGCACTCACACTTTTGTAGCTAAACACTAAATAGGCTGTTCAGTCATAGAGGGCTTATTTCTTTTTTTCTTAAAACTAGCAAGATTTCTGACTAGGGGATCACAGAAAACAGTGTCAATGCACCTGATGAGAAAACAAAGAAAGTCATGCCTCTCCTCAGCAGACAGATATGTGTCAAAATTCAAAGAAATTTTTTAAGGTCTGAAGAAATACGTTTCCTTTCTTCAGACCTTCTTCACCCTTGAATATTGACATCATTCCCATCACTTTCATTGTCGTTCCTCATCCAGCTATGAGTTTTTTTCAGTACCTATGGAACCAAGAGCAACCAGAAACAGAAACCACACTAGAATAAATACACATTTCTGTTTCTCATGTTAATGATCTAGATGGTAAACTCTACTGCTTCAGGTTTCTGATGCAGAATTTGCTCATTTACCCTCTATGCAAGTCATCAGCATCCTATTGAATGGAATCAGATACATTTTATTTCCCTCTAATAGGAAGGAAAAAATCAGCTGCTGAAAGAAAATAACATACTTCAGTGAGTGGTTGGCTATGAGCTTTGCAAATTAGTTTTATTGTATCTCTACTAGACAAGGCCTTGAGCAGCCTACAGCGACTTTGAGATTAGCTGCACTTTGAATGGTTTGTGAAGGGACCAAGATCTCAGATGGGCCCTTTCCACCTATATTTTTCTATGGCTTTGTACATGTAATATGTATGTATGTAGTCAATATACATGTGTGCACCACATAGATACATGTATATGCACCTGAATGCTTTGTTCTTCAAAATGAATAAAAAATGGTCAAATTACATTTTTGATACTAATATACATATGCACACTTGTGCATGGCCATATGGTTGTAAACCCATGCTATATATCTCATTCTTCTCTCACTGCATTGTGGTTGCTGTTGTTGGACTATGTGTAAGATTGCTTTTTGGTGCTTTTTGGTGACATATGTAAGTTTTATTCACTTATAGCTCTAATCAGATTTTATGGAAATTATCTGTGAAACCTACTTCATTTTCTTTCTTGCCAAACAAAACAAAACTCTTCCTGGAATCTCTGTGTTTACAGAACAAGTGTCAATAATCAGTGAACATCAAAGCAGAATTAACTGCTGTCTCCCAGAGCTGCTGTCCTTCTGGGGCCACTACATGGCAGCTCACCAAGGGTCAGATGCCCAACAGAATGACTCAGTGTGAAAGGCAAGATGGAGGAGAGCTCTGCCTGCTAAAGCCAGGAATTTCTTAATGGTCATGTTTCTCTTGTGTGAGAGAGGAGCAACACAGCACCAACAATGTGTGTGCAAAGAAAGTGAATGTGTTGACCAGGCTGGAAAGCTGTTCCTAAATGACCATCCAAGGGAAAATTCAGTGTCTGATGAGGCAAACTGCATCAGTATCCCATCTACAGGGAGCCCAGTTGAAATATTGATGTTGAAAGTATGTTTGTAGCTGTGTCTTCCCATATGCATAGATCTTCTGCTCTAAAAAAATGAAGAGAACACAGCAGGCTTTTGCTAAGTACCAAAAAAATCTTCAAGTTAACCCAGAAAATGGAAGAGAATTTTATATAGGAAAGCTTGAAGTGTTTTATCACTTACTAAAACAAGTGTAAGCACTTCCAGTTTTATTAATTTCTCCTTTGGGTACTTTCTTGCACATCCACTTCCTCTTAGTGTGCAGTTTAGGAAAGCGTTAATAGTTCATTTTTCCTTCTAAAATTATTCTGAATGCTTGAGTCATGCTACACTGAAAGTGTCAGAGTCTGTTTGGGAAGCTTCTTGCCTCTCAGAAGTGGATTAACTTTTCTTAGGTGCAAATTTTCTGACTTTAAATTTCAGCCAGTGTGTTAAATCCCTTCTGTTGATCACATTTCACAAGGTTCTGTGGAGAAACATTTGTTTTATTGACTAAGCACAACAAAAAAGGATGGGATTGATGCTTAAATTATTTTTGGTCTTACTCAGAGCTATCTACTGATAACAGATAAAGACAGGAGTAAAATACAGAATTTTGGTCAACCTTTTCTAAAACATAATTGTTCCACCTACAAAAAAAAATGAGCTGAGGTTTTAACAAGATGTTTTCATACAACATCTTCCATTTTCAGGGTTCTTAATTGTTGCATTCTATAATCCAGTTATGGCTAATTTATTGGATGAGCTTGGTGAAAGTTATAATTGAGACAAATATATAGCATTTCACTGATAAAATTTCATGCCTCTTTTTGGTTAGTATAATATTACTGAACCTCTGGTTCCCTCAGAAGTCTCTTTTTTTTTTTTTTTATTCTGGTGTTTGACAATGAGCTAACATTCAAAATGCAAACAGAGAGACTTCACACATTGACTGCAGTAAAAGAGCATTTGCTTCTTATTTACAATATATGAAGTAATGTGGAAAAAGTGATCCCAGCACCATCCTAAAATGAATTTAAGTTATCTCATATTGAAGGAAAAATGGCAATTTAAAAGAAAAATCGATAGCAAACACAAGAGAACTGAAATAGCTTAAGCTATTAAATATTTTTTTTTAAAAAAATCACAAAATAGAAATACGTAAAATGCTAATAAATTGACCAAATGGAATACTACAAATTGAAAAAGATTGGTTCCATTTTCCATATGAGAAATTTACATAGGCAAAGTTCAAAGTAATGCTTATGAAGTTTCAGGTGGAATTTCAAATTAAAAACATCATTTACTTCCTTTGTTTGTCCAATTTGCCATTTAGAAAAATACTGCTTTTAGTAGTTTTCTTACTATGTCAGTTCTTCAGTAGAAGTTCAGAAAACACATCCAAATGATGTTGAGATTTTTCACTGTCAAAATAGCAAACACTGAAGTAGGAATATCAGTTGAGAGTTGAAACAACTTTCTGCAAAGCCTGACTAGACCAGAGTTGATACTTCTGAGAAGAAGACATCAGGCATCACAGATATGTCTGAGAAATCAAATTTCAATTTCTGAGCTGTGTGCAATGACCGATGGTGACTCTAAGAACTACCAGCTGACCAATGTTTCCTTTTTTTATGGTTACCTGAGTTCTTAAATGAAGGACTATTTTTGTTTCTGGGTTGCTCTCCCAAAGAACATTGATTGACCATAGTTATGTATTTTGGTGAATATCAGGAAGCCACATGGTCACCTTTCAATCAGTTTTAGTTTTACTGAGTGTGGGTGTGTTACTTTGTCAACAATATGGGGAAAACTGCCAAGGTTTTAAAGCAATTTAAGAAGTAGAATTTTGCTCTGTTTCACCATGTGCATGCTTTAGAAAAATGAGAATATTTTATTTAGAGATTGTGTCCCCAGATTCAAGGGGGACTGAAGTGTAAAACAATCAACTTTGCTTTCCTTGAGCTAGTTTCTTTCTTCTCTGATACAAAGTATTTTGTCTTCAGGATTAATCTTTCTGATAATTTTCAAACTGAAATCCTTTTCAGTTTGAATACAGGATTCCTCAGCCTTCCATAGCTGGTTTTGTTGAGACTAATGAGACAAGAGGCTGAAAAATGTCCAGACCTAGCCAAAGGTTAATCTTGTTCTTAGCTCCACTATCTCTGGGATGTAAAATGCATAGTAGTCTTTTCAATTTTATATTGAATTTTGTATTGCTAAGTAATGTGGCACACTTTAAACTTACAGGGGAGACTTGGGAAAATTAAAAAATAAACCAAATTAAAAATGCAGTTCTCTTACCAAATTGCATGAAAATTATGTAAGCAAAGTGAGGAAAGTGTGGAATATTCTATGAAATGAAGGAGTAGTGGGAAATTCTACAGTCCAGGCTTGAAGAGTTGGAATCATGTAAAGAAATAATGTATCTAGCCAATAAAAATGTATTGTAGTAAGGAATGGTAACTGAAATTTGCAAGTGCAGTGAAACATAAAAAATTTAAAATAGAGGAGAAGATAGTCATTACTGAAGGAATTTGAAGAAGGGAAGATACTGATGGAAAATATGTCAAGTGCCATCATGATAGATAAAAAAATTTGAGGCATTTTTGTTAAAAGATTATAGGTATGACATTATACTTGTGTCACTAATATTCTCAGTTAGAGGGAGTCAAGGAAAGTGCTAAAACCAGTAGTGTTTTGTCAAAGAAATATAAGTTTTAACACTGGAATAAATCACTGTGATAGTTTAAACACCAGACTGTTAAAAAGCTCTGAGAAGATATGGCAGAGTGTTAGCATAGATAGTCCAAATGTCTGGAACAGGCCTTTGTGCAGCAACCTGGATAGAATATTGCAGCACATTTCAACATCTATTGCAGTCTTCATCATTCAGTAATGGTGTCTAATGTTGAAAGGTGAATTACTAGGTAGCTGATACTAAATGCTCTGAACTCCAGAAAGGTTTAGATTTCACACATTTGATAGCACACTGATATTGCATAATGATTTTTCTCATCTCACAACACTAGTTTCTTGGTGATAATTCAATTATAGCATTTTATAAACATTCTTGGTCCTCCTCTGGCATCAGTTAGGCTTTAGTAATAATTAGTTTTTCAAATATATAATAAAACATGGAATACAATTTGGAATCCCAGTCAACTTTTATATCAGTGTTCTGTGCTCTTTAATCTCTAATCTAATGCTTTCAGCGCATGCCTTTGAAAAAATGTAGATTCCTTTTTGTCGTTGTCAAGTAGAAATTATGTTTAAGCCTGCGATGGAATATATTGACCCTATTGTTTACTCTGTTAAGTGGTTTCAGAAGAACCAGAAAAACTGTTTGTCTTACCATATCTTATTTGCATATGTCTAATCAATTTCACTTGTTACAGAGCTATAAAAATCAGTTGTGAGTCAACTCTGGTTAAACCCAGTGGCAAAATGGAGTGGAATAATGTTAATCCAATCCTTTGGTCTGTTAGCTATTTTCCATTCCTATTAAGGCTCAATATAACTCAGATCTGACATTTGTTAATCCTTAATCAATTTAAATTAGCCCAGACTTTTTTATTTTTGCCAAACTTGTGTTTGCACTAGGTGGGACTGCGACTTTTTGCTGTGACTGTAGACTGCTCCTGTTCTGCTTCGTGAGACGCCAGTATGGGACCAGAGGTGGCAGTCTCTGCTTTTGCATTTAGAAATACTTACGCCAGAGGTTCTGCCTCTGCCACTTCTACACCTCTCAGCTCCCCAAAATGGGTCTATGATACCTTCTCTTGAGTACAGAAAGCAGTCATTGACAGGATTTTGTGACCCTTTTTGAACTCTGTCTATGAACAACATCACAGCTAAGGCTGCACAAAAACACATAAGGAAATCCATCAATTGTACTTTAGCCTAGCGTGATGGCAGTGCTACACAGTCAGAGAAGAAAAGAACAACATTTTACCTTTGAATAAAAATACTTCAAGCTAAGATAAATGGGAGAAGTGACTTCAATTTGTAGTAATTATGTTGTTGAAATATTTTCAACACAACATGATGCAACTTAACCCTGATTGCCTGTGTTCCTTTAAAGATTAAATACGTATTTATTACGGAAAGAGATTACAGGTAATAGAGAGAGACAACATCTAAAACAATCAAAATCTAAACCAAACCCAAATGCTTTAGAGAAAAGGAGTGAAATTTTCACTAGACAAGATGGCTGGCTGACTACCATTCAAAAAGATCTGGGCTTGAATTTATTTACATGTACAAAAGTTGACTTATGTAAGACAGAGATTCCTTTAAGTCTCTTAATGAATCCAGTAGAAGGTTTTTTCCTCAGGTCATGAATGTCTGTGATGACAAATGTTTCAGGTCACGAATGTTTGTAAGAGCTTTCAAACTACCAAAAAATAACTTAGATTTTTGCAAAATGCTTACATCATCTCTGCAAATGCTTGTAGTATAATGGAAATATGCACAGGAGCCCAGAAGGGGCAGAAACTTCTATCAGGAAAGTCTTGTTTGTGCTATCATGACAACACAATCTGTGACAGTGCTATAGAATTTCCTACAGACCATATGCACTTAATCATAATATAAAAATTATTAACTTAGTCTAGTAGCTTCTCAGTTCTCAGTTTTGACCCTTTTTCTCTCTTTGTTTTACTGATACTGCTTATTATTCTTTTTTTGGAAGATGCACGTTGTCTTTTATTTTTCATTACTAGCATGATTTTTAATTTTTATGATTCATTGCCATCTAAAATTACATTTTTCATAAAACAGCTGTTAATGACCATGACACACAGGCTTAGAGAACCTAGAAATTACATGTTCTTTGTGAGTTAAGAGATCTAACTATGTTTTCCCATCAGCATTTTAAACACCTTGTTTCTTAGTGGTTCAATTTAATTGTCTTTAGTAGAAGGAATAATAGATAGGATACCAGCAGTACTTCAGCTGGCTTGTTTTCTAGAGTTTTTTTGTTTGAATTTCTTTTAATTCTGTGAATCAGAAGTCACTAAAAAGACATGTCTCTCTACTTCCTGAAGTAGAACTTCATAAGCAATACTTTCCACAAAGAATTCTATTGATGGAAGAAGTATTGATGGGCTTCTAAGATTCTGGGGGGGGGAAAAAAAAGTGCTGGGCTGGGCTTGTCTTTGTTTCAGACGGTTCCTTGCAGCATAGCTGAGAGGCAGACATCGTGGGTTAGCAGAAGAAAGAATAAGTCTGTGGCCTGAGAAGTTTTGGGCTGTTTCTCTACTTTTTCAGCTTAAGAAATTATGATCAGTGTGAGCTGAAGCTGGCTTAATAGTAATGTGTAAGGCTCATTCAGGACAGATTCGAGTTGTCTTTTACTCAGAATCAGGAAGAAGAAGGTAATTCCTGAACATAACACTTCAAAAAAACATGGCTTCCCTTTTCTGATATGAGAAGAAACAAAAAAAGACCACATTTGCGCTATTAAATGCAATTTTTCTCAAACTTGTGGCAAATGGCCCACTTTCTTTTGTTATAATTTGGAATGCCTTTGAAGCAGAAACCTCCAAGGAGGGTCAGAAACAATTTCCAAGAAAAACACTGTAATTACTTTTTAGTGCTTTGTTCAGTGAACTGAAACAAAGCCCTAGGCAAAGGAGAAGTTTGTGTTTGTTTGCCATATATGTGGTGCCAGTACCCCAATACCCTACTGTAAGATGTGTCTATGATGGTCCTTATCCCAACCCTGATTGGTTCTGCACATTTTGGTATTGCTGCATCATTTTCCAAGGGCACCTGCTTTTATGGCTCTTTCTGTGAAATTGACATTTTCCAGTAGGCTGCAAAATCAACAGCAAATTACTGTGGAAGCATATTTCTTGGAAAGAAATAATGAAAATTCAGTATTGAATTATCCCACATACAGAACACCAGCCCGAGTGTTCCTCAGGATCTCCTGGAATGATTTGAATTCTTAGTCCTGTTAAGAACAAACACAAGTTGTGTTTTTGAAAATGTCAAACTATGAAAGAATAATTAATTCACAATGCTTTCAAAATTAGCTTCTTTTAACTGTAAGTATAGTTCCACATAATAAGACAAAAGTCTTTGTCTTCCCCTCCTTCCTTTTTCCCTATTTAGCTGGAGAAAAGTACCTCATAAAAGAATTTGCTCCTTCTGCCATTTTTGAAATTCAAAGCTCTTCTATATCAGGAGTTTAGTCCATGCTAAGGAAGATGTCTTTTAGCCCACAGATTTATAATTTGGCTACAAATATGTAAATTTTAAGGGAAGGATCCATATTAAAGAAGTGGGTTACTTTCCACGGGTTTAGTAGTTAATCATTTAAAAAAAAAAATTAAAAAAATCCTTTCTGCCCAAAAGGAGAGCACTTAACAAATTCATCACAGAATTTGTACAGCAACTTAATATAATTTCTGTTACTGACTCTAGATGTTCTGTAATTCCAGAGGAAATGTGGTAGCTCTTCAAGAAACTCCATGGCTGCTTTCCCCTTGCAAAAATGTATCTGATGAGTGAAAGGAAAGGGGCTAACAGGAATAAAAATAGAAATTTTAGACTAGACATTACTGAAAAAATAATTGAAGCAGCTGGTTGCAAGCCTGAGATTTCATTAGAAGTATAACTAAAATTGATTTGAATCCGTGCTATAACATTATGATAATGAAGTCTGTGGCCTTACCAAAAGATTATAAACATGACTTTTAAACTCCCTTTGATATTCTTATTACAACTGCACTTAAATTCATTATGAGTTGCTAGAAGGTCATCTTGTTACAAAACATGCATAGTTGGCACAACTCAATATGCTCCAGTAAGTTCTAAAAACCAGCTGAGTAAAGAAAACATTTGAAATAAATATACTGGAAATCAGATCTTAGTTTTCATTATACCAAGGGGGCAATCTCAGTTTTGATCCCTAAGGCTCATCAATACCATCATAAATTTCATTTCTTAACCATATTGTTCATTCTGTTATAATAGTGTTTGTTTCTTTCCACAGGACCTGGATCTTTTGTCCTTAAATGTACTCATCTCTTAAATTTGCTGTGTCAACAGTCACTTCAAACTTTAATACTTTGGGGAGTTTTTTTCTTTGATTTTGTGGATTACTTTAGTAAAAAAATGCTTGGACATAGCTGTAGTGCTACGCAATACCTGTGTTTGAGGTTTCACTTTTTATTAAAATCTGTAGGAATGTAGAAGGTTTTAAAAAAGGCGTACATTCCAATCAAATTATTTAAATGTATTTCTGAGCTGCTAAACTAATTCAGTACAGTTAAAACATGAGTTACTGGTCTGGAAAAAGCAAGTTTTTTAAATCCCTATATAATATTGATTTATTTACTCATAATAGTCTGACTGCTTTATAAGACTACTGCAAATAAAGCACTTTTTAAAAATAGTATAGGTTTTTGAGTATTTTAGAGTATTATGAGCTAACCTTGTTACATAAAAAAATTATTTAAGAAAGTTGCAAGGTGTTTGACTTAGAATATTTATACATATGGGAGCTGTTATCATGCCTCTTAGTACTTGCAGAAAGGCAATAGGCTAAAAGACATGTATGGTACACAAAAGTTAGGAGAATCTAGTAGGTATCTAGTAAGAAAACAATATGCATAAGTATTTGGAAAGTTACATGTAGGAACTGAATAAAATCTTTGTGTTTCTTCAGGAGTTTTATCTGTATCTTTATCTGTGGACTATTTAAGCAGCAGGAGTTCTTCATGTTCTTAGGAGCATCTTTCCTTCTATCTGTCAGAAGTGCCATGGCTCCTAGTGGTGTCAGCTAGGCTTTCTAAAGATCCTGAAATCTGCAGAAGTTTCTGAAGGTTGAGAGGAACTGAAAGCCTTCAACAGTCAGCCCATTAGTGCTATCTTCAGCCTTCCTCACTTTTCCTTTCAAATTGCTAAAAAACCTAAAGACAGATGACAACCTTTAAGACAATATTCGAATGTAAAAATGTGACTTGAGGTAGCAAAAAGCCATCTTTAGATACTTACAGATTTAGACAGATTAATTTAGAAAATCCAGAGGAACTAATGGCTTTAACTGATTTCCAAAAATCAGTTTATCTTACAATGACATGCATATGTCCTTAGGAAATGTATCATCTTTTTTTAAGATATTTGCTGGATAAATTATTTAGAAGTCCTAATGTAAAGATCAGTTTTCTCAAAACCCAAAACAGTCATTCAGATTGCAATATTTGATATCTAAATGTTTACTTCTTTATTGATAAGAGATGAGTGATCAGATGAGACAGACCCTCATGGAAGGAGTTGGGAGGTTGCTGCTCCAGAAGACCACAGGAACTTTCCCTTTCAGGAGTGAGGTTAGACAGCTCACAGCATGGGGCAGGGAGATGAAGAAGTAAAGAAATGCACTGGCAGCCTGCAACTATGAAGACACTACTGGGAGAAGGGGTGAGACAGATGGACCTTGGAGGTGGCAAAGACAGTCAATGCAGGACTTGCATCTCAGAAACATTCTGTAGTATTTCTCTATAACACTCTGTATAGGAAAACCTGAAGCAAGGAAACAGTGAGAAGACAATGATTTTTGTATCTAATCTGTTTTAAATGTCTGTCTTCATCTGAAAATAAAGTATTCCAATTTATAGGTTAATAGAACCAAATTGATAAAAGTAATTTTATATTTTAGGATATTCATCATAAAGAAAAATTTTAGATAAACTTCCTCAAAGCCCTGTCTGATTTTGGGTCTTGTCAAAAAGATTTACAAGTGAAAAATAGGAATTTTAATTTTATCAAGGAAAGAAACAATAATATTAATAAAATAAATATGCTTCATTATTATTTGAATTATATTTTTATTACTATGAAACACATGTGAAATAGTGTGAGTTGCAAAGATCATGTACCTCTTCAAAGCATCTCATCTTCTTTTAGCACAGCACCAAATTCAATTTGGATCACAGCAAAACTAGCTTTCAGACATTCAGGCTTGAAGTGTGAGATTCAGAAAAAAATGTAGGTGGTTGTCTGACAGATCCTCTGGTCTCCAAAACTCTGGTGTGACTTCTTGGTCACTTGTGAATTGTCATTCAAAGTCCACTGAAATCAACAAGAATAATTCAATGAATTTCAGACTGGTTTAATATTACATTATTACTCCTATTTGATTATCCATATGTAGAAAATCATTACAGTCTGAAGGAAGTGCTGAAGGGAACTTAACTGTCTGTACCACATTATCAGGAAAATAATGGAAATTCTGGGAGCTGCTAACAATAGAATTGTGATAGACCTCCAAATTGTCCTTTATAATGGGAATGTTATTCCCATTCCTATGAGCAATTTAATCAGAGTGTTCTACTCTGCAAAGGACAGTCATATTGCATTGCTTTTGGATGTTTCTACATGGGCAGTTTGACTTGCTCTTTATTTCATTCCCAGACCTATGCACACTTTGCATATATGCTAATTAATTTCTGAATTCTCTTCTAAAGCAACTTAACTACTTCCCTCAAA
This sequence comes from Pseudopodoces humilis, assembly GCF_049639895.1. Classification (NCBI taxonomy): domain Eukaryota; kingdom Metazoa; phylum Chordata; class Aves; order Passeriformes; family Paridae; genus Pseudopodoces; species Pseudopodoces humilis. Next base: position 101,561,423 of record NC_142200.1, read on the forward strand.
GAGAACACCTGATGACAGATGATGGGATAGTATGTTTCAGGGCTTCTTCCAAATGTGTCCATCAGGGGTATGGTTTATTCCAAGTTTGGCTCCCCCAATCGCTACAATGTATTTGGAGACTTTCCCCTTCAAAGACCTCATGCCTTGCACAGAAACTCTGGAATCTTGTACAAACACCGCTCTGGTGGTGCAAGAATAGTTATTTTGGTACAATGAAATGAGAAACAACAAACACAGACTTTTATCCCATGACTACAAGAAGTGTGGTTTTGAGAAGATATAGACCAAGTGCTGTGGGAAGTAGATGAATTCAGTTTGCTAGAAAGTGCGACAGCCTGTGAAAATTGTAGATGAGCCAGCTACCAGCAATTCACTAGGGCCTTGTATTCTACTTAAGAGTGTTATTCACAATACAGTTTAGAAAAATATTTAGTAATTTTTAAAGGGATTTTTTACTTTGAAGTATAGCAGACATTTTGAGATTCATTATGAATTTCAGAATTTCTTTAAGTCGAGTGTTCAAATGAATTCCTAATGGATTAAAATTTTAAAAATAATATGTTTCATACTCATAAAAATTGGTTTAATATGACATTGTTGTAATAGCTAAAATGTGGAAACATCTTGCTGAGCTGCTCACAGAAGTTTTACAACATTATGTATGGCAAAATGCACTATAGGTGCAAAAGCTTACCCATATGTCTTCATCTAGAAACACCTTCAAACTGTAATCACCCTAATTTAGTAGCTTCACCTTTACTATGTAGATTTTAATAGCAGCTGGCCTTGTTTAGTAGCTTCACTTATTTAATAGCTGCACCTTTACCATGAACCTTTCCCATGCAAGCTGTAGGGCAAAGTAATTAAATTTAATGAAAACTGTGCTTTCCAAACAAGGATGTATAGCTAGTCCTATGAAATGGTCAGTAGGCTAAATCATTTGTGGAGAAACTATCCACAGTACAAAGGTTAAGGTACTGTAGCTTGAATTAAGTCTATAGTATAAAGAACATGAATTGCAGACTTTTCCTGATGACAGCAACATAGGAACTATTCCATTCCAAGGCTTGTATATCCCTGCAAGCCCAGGAATCCATGACAGCATTATTCAGTGAACGAGGATGAGGCTACTCTCTGGAGCACTGTGGAAATGCATGGCTTTTCAAAATAAGCGTCAAAATGAGAATCTGACTCTCACATTATATCTTGCTTCTCCTGTTAAGGGTGTTCATAGCAGCAGTCTTTGCTCTCTGCTCCCTGTATTAAGTTAGACAAGGACAGACTGCACAGAGTGAAGTGATTTAAGGAATAGAAAATAAACAATGGACTATTGATATGCTAGCAGAGACATGATAGCAGAAGAAATGAAAAAAAGAAAATATTGTTTTTAAAATTTTCACCTTTTTTATAAGAATGATTAAAAGCCATTTCAAAAAAAAAACACAGACTTCATTTTACAGGTGTTATTTTAAGATAGAGGCAGTTAAAGATACATGACCTCGCTAAAAAGACAGTCTTGTTTTGTCTTTTTTGATCAAAATGGATGAATGGAACACAAGAGTCATTTGAGGGTGATGGATCACAAGAAAATAAAGTTTTCATTTGTTTTCTAAGGTAATTTTAAAAAGTTAGCAATGTTTTTATAAAAGATATTTTCTTGATGTTGAAATAAGTTGGCTTTCTACTAATGACAAATTAGTACTATCTCTGGAAATACTTTTTCACCTCAGAACTTTGTGTTCTGGGAATGTAAGCTGTAGTAAAATCTCTTGGGATTTTACTTAGTAAAAGATTCCCTACTATTTCCATCACAGTTGGATGGAAGTTTCATTGCTGGTATTGTTGCTACTTAATATACAAAACATTAATGGAACAATAACACTGAGATTTTTATATGTTTTGAATTTAGGTTCTCTCATATTGCTGTACAAAATGTGCAAGCTTTTCCAGTAGATAAAGTGATGTACAGCAGCAGTGAGATAAAAGCTGCAAACAGCAGTTATGAGATGCTTTTGATAAAAAAATGTACTTCATTTGAAAGATAAGCCTCAGAAATTCACCTCAGCTTGTAAATGCACAAAAATTTTTTCTTTATTGTACAGCAGTAGCAATTAATTGAAAATATATTTATTTGAGTTAGTAGTTCTCTCTTTTCTGAGAACTGAAAATACTAATTAAGATAACCCTACATGGATACTTTCATTGCTGTGATATTTCTGCTTTAATGGAATACAAAAAAAGGGGGAATTTTTACTTACTTATATCCTTGGGAAGCCTGATATTACCGTGTTTCTGGCTGGTAATGTGTAGAGAATAGTACATTTGGTTTAATTGTTTTAGTGAAATGTACTGGAGCTGCTTGTCTTCACTGGAATAATAGGAATATTTCACTCTTTACCTCAGTTTTGTAGCAACCCTGCTTATATTTTATCTTCTCATCCATGCAGTGTGCAGCCCTTGCCTAGCCCAGCAGTTTCCAGCATAAGGCTTTTCACTAGCGGTGCAAGATGTGCCTTGCCCTTGCTGAGAGCAGGAGTGACTTTTTAACTGACCACCTTTAGTGGGGCTCATGATCCATGAACTTGTGCTAAGTAGCCCTGAGAGTCCAAGAGCTTGTTCCTTCTTACAGAGCATGCACATTTCTGTTCATAAAAAGAGAATTTCTGAGGTAGGTGCAGGAGAAGAGAATTTCTGAAGCAGGTGCACATTGTGTCTCAGTCCTGTGTTTGCTTACCACGCACCACCTTGCACATTCTCTTTTGCCACAGGTAGTTTTTTATCATAAAAGCAGCAGTTACTGGCCCCTTTACCATTAAAACTATTGCCCTACATAACCTCTGTATGAAACATGAAATGTTTCAAGAGAAATACTGATCTACTGTACCATGACAAATGTCATAAACACTGAATTCTTGGGAAGAGTCTGTTCTCTCATTTGGACTAGACATTTCATTCTGGGCTAATAAAATTCTCTTCAAAATAAATGTATTTCTGTGAAATGTTTTTCATTTTGACAAGTGGGAGTTTCCCATCCACTCACAAGAAATGCATTTTGTCAAAAAGTTTTGGTCAATTCTGTCTGAGAGTATTCATCTATCATTTGCTTAGTTGTATTTATTTTTCTGCTTTTTTTTTCTTTCAGAAGTTGTTATTTGGTACATCCTGTCTCCTGAAGCAACATTCTGCTTCAAGGCCAGGTTACAAATGTGAAGATTGAAAGAAGCAATATAATGCACTTTAATAAGTTTTCTCTACTCCCCGTACAGAGTTGCAGGCATTATCAGGAACACGTGTCCAGCCCCCTAACCTGACCTGCCCTTCTCCATTGCAGCTTAAATTTACATGTCCAGTTATAGTAAAATGTCCAGGCTAGTAATACAAGGGCTTTTCCACCTTCCTTTCCATGGTTGCAGTCCATGTAAAACACAGCTGAGGTAATAATGAGGCCCTAAGCTGCAATATTTCCACAGGGCTATGAATATGTTACAGATTTCAGAGACAAAATAATGAAAAGGAGGAAAAAAATTTCTCTCGCTATGGTAAATACCGATTTCTCTGGTCTTTTTGAAGAAGCATGACACAAGAGAAGTTTTAATCATGCTATGGAGCCATTCTCAATTATTCTTATCTGCAAAATCCTTCTTTGCAACTGATTTTTATAGTGTACATGTGTCAGAACACCTTGCTTGTGAACAGACATATTTTCTTCTAAATGTGAGCTTGCTGACAGCCTTACCTACAGCACCTGAAATGCAATTTGTGAGTCTTGAAGAGGGGAAGGAGAGGGAGAAAAACAGTATGCAGTCTAGATTTTATTATTGCATATTATTCCATTGCCCTCAGCCTGGGGCAGGACTGGGCTTCCCATATGAAGTGGAATTGTTACATGTGTCATTTGTATAGACACCTGAGTTTTTGGCTTTGAAATACCATGAGATGATTTTGTCCAGCTTTAAACCAATTTTCAGATAGAAAGAGGGTTAGAGATTTTGGCCACTGTGAACGTTCATAAGCATTGATAAAGGCAGCTTGCTAAAACTTACAAGGAAAGGATAATGTATAAGTGAACCAGGGCATGAACTGACTTTGTTGGTTTAAATCTTTTTGCTTCTAACATACCCTTTCATAAGTGAGCAATACCACAGCTTTGTAGAGGCTGATTTTGGAGAATTTAATTTGCCACCTTCTAAGGAAAGGCTGTGCAGGGGTTTTGGGTATCCGTAGGCCTGCTTTGCTATTGCAGTTGGTAGGAAGGAGGGCCAGCAAAAGCTGGATCTAATAGTATATGAGTGTAGGACTGTGAGTTTTCATCAAAATGTAGCCACCTAAATGGGTGCACATGACAGATGACACACAGAAAGGAGAGATTTCCTTGACTCTTAGCACTTGACTGGTTGGAACTCCAGGGAAGCCAAGACCCTTGTGCCCAACCAGTCTGACAGTGTTCCATTAGTGGGACCCTTCACTGAAAAGCACCACTGGGTTGGAGGTCACTTTGACTGACTCATTCAGGGACACACAACAGCAGCATAAAGGAGACCCCCTCAGTGGGTCTTCTTCTTTATTCTAGTATGTTTCCCACTGCCAGCGACCGCCAGCACCCGTGAAGGACTCGCACTAACACTTCACAGAATAACACACTCTATTGATAGAAAATTGTGACAGATTTAGGTTCAAGGATTGTCAGTGACAGTATCTAACTGCAAAAACTTATTCAAAGCAATGCACAGACAAACTCTAATCCTCAGTAAAACTATTCAGCATGCAGAGAGTATGGCTCTCACCCAGTAGTGATCCTTACAGGGGAGACCACATGTTCAGGCTGTCAGCTGATCCCAGCAGCTACAGTGGAGTAGCTTCCCTGACTTTCTTCCATTCTCAACTTTTGTACTATTTCTTTGTGCTTAGGTGAAGCTTGAGTGACTCTAGTCATACTGATGGTGTAAAATTATTTTTAATTAAAAGAAATTAAATTCTGTAAAATAAAGAATAGTTGTCACTGATTGGTGTGAAATTCTCTTGCTTTGCTCTTAGATGTCTAGTCAATAAAATACAGAGCATATTCTCAGTGCGGGGTGGTTGTATCTTGGGCCAGGTAACTTTGGGATGGAGGTGTGCATAAATATTGCAATTAGGTTATAATGACCCAATTTCCCCTGAAGAGTGATTTCACTACTGTTGTTGGCTCGGCAGCAGGACATCTTCTCCTATCCCCTTGACTGACAAGTGCTATGCAGCTCACCAGCTGCAAAGACCCATCAAGTTCCCCTTTCTGCAAAGATGAAAACAATCTGTTCCACACTCTGTTCCATCCCCCTTAGCAGGTGCTAAAAGTTGCAGGTTGTGGGGAATCATCACGGCATAGGTTTTGAGCAGATATATATATATATTATGGAGTGAAATGCAGTAGCAACTACATTTCACCTTATAATTCCCATACCATTATAACTTCTGTTAGGATGCGAATAAACATGCTCTGTTTCCTCTGATTTTACCCCCAGCCATCTTTTCACATCAGAGTTCAACAAAACCTAAATTATCACTTTCTCTCTAGCATTACAATTCAATTACCCCCTCAAATCTGAAGCAATTTTTGAGAGTCCATCTTCTGTTGTATTTTCAAAGTGTTTTAATAGAACATATTTGGTATCTGTAACAGATTAGTTGTGGTTAGAGTCAATAGTTCAAATTCTCCTTGTACGTAGATTATTTGACAAGTGCAAGGGAAGCCTACACCACTGCAATCCTAGTATTCAGAGGTTACTGGAGCACATAGATGTGTTTTGACAATTCAGCTTTTCTCACATTCTTTTTAACTATTAGCAGTTTTATCAGACAGAGAAGATGTATAAGTTTAATTTTATTACCCTTAGATATGAAACATATATACAGTATATATATATATATACAGTATAATCTACTTCTGCACCTATTTGCTGAACATTTATAATTAACAGTAACAGAAGTGTGGTGTTTAATTTAATAAAAGCTGACTATTCTAATTTATGGAAATGTTTGTATTGATAATGCATTTATCATATGGACTATTTTTCAGCATAATGTCATTATACATTCCTTACTAAATTAATTAATTTCATAAAGGGTTACAGTAAACACCAAAAAAATTATAGTAGATAAAATAGTAAAAAGAAAGAAACAAAACACATTAATTCATATCTGTGAAAAAAAAGTAGCAAAAGACTTCTATTTTCTTTAGATTTAGGTTCTGCAAATCAGAGTCCTTGAGCTATGCAGATTCTCTGAGGTGAACTAAAGGACAAATATTGTTTCAGGTAGCTGCTGTAAAACTAACACAGAATTCATGTTCAGTGGAACAACAATTATGAAGAGAAATATGATCCCATGGTATCTTAATTTTTATCTGGATTGAAATGCCTCAGAATCTTCTACATAATAGTATCTGCAAAGATGACAGCATCTCTTCATATTAAAAAAAAACCAAACACTTTATTTTATAGGTACTGAACTGATCTGCCAACTCTACAGGAAATATCAGCATTGAAAGGATAATCTATCTGTGACCCTATGCATAAGTATCATTCTTTATATTTGAGAATCTATATTTGAAAATTTTAACATGATTTTGAAAATATGCTGAAATGCCTAAAGGCCAAGACTGAATCTTTCAAAATAGTTATTAAATTGCATGTTTGTTTGCAAAGCAAAATTTTAAATATATATATATATATATATATATATATTTAGGCTGAGTATTCCTAATGTATTTGGTTCAGTATTGCCATTTAAAAATCAGTGTCTATTATTGGTGCACTTAGACATTATTGTTTGTGTTTTATTTACATAGCTGTATTTGTTTTTCCCTGGAGTAAGCTGAATGCAGAAGATCTGAAAATTCATTGTGCTAGTTTTAAATTACCCGTGGGCAAATCCTAATAATTCTACATCTATTTAGTATTTCTTTTGGTTTTGATTTGTGGGTACTTTGATAATTTTTATTGAGTAAAGAAGTGTCTGGCAGTTAGCAAAATGCATAATAACAGATTTGTTCTTTTAGTTGCTGAGTAGTGTAAATGTTGCAATTTTTGTTCACCAATCTGGAGATCAAACTCTTTTATAGATAATGGATGTGTTGAGTCAAATTACATGGATCTGCCTAAGGCAGTTTCTTCTTCTATGAAGCAGTGAAGTGTGTATTGTAAAAATTCTTATGTCTGTTGTAGTCCTTTCTTTGCTAAAAAATTGTGATTTCTTTTTTTTTTACTTCTATGAATAATTTCATCAATAAGCCTTATGTACTACTGATAGTTTCAATAAAGTGTACCAGCAAAGTACAATATCACAGCATTAACCATATCATAATCAGCAATGAGATATATTTCCAACTATAAATAAGAATTATGACTATTATTTGCATTGCATATTTTTTCTTCCCTATTCCACTAAAAAGTTCTGATGAAAGTTCTGAAAGGCGACTGTCCACACCTTGGTTGAAGGCATGACTCCCCAGGAACTTTAGAAAAATAAAAATTACTATTATTATGTTGTACAATTGGATAGTATAAAGTGATCTAGCTCTGTTAAAGCTGATAGAACAAAACTAATAAATCTTGGATAAGGATCACAGAATTCAAAGATTTACCTTATTTCTGCATAGTTTAAAAAGCACTTCCATTCTCTTTGCTGCTTTTTCTTTGTCTCTAATTTCTAAATTAATATTACTTATGACCCCTAAGTAGTATTTTCTTTTCTAATTGCTGGCATTGCAAAAAAAAAAAACTCTTCTAATATTAAATATGTGGTTGGAGGTATAAAAAGTCAAATAAAGACCTTGTGACACATTATGCATAAATGTAGAACATAGTGTGAGCAGGGAGAGCTAAATATTTCTCTGTTGGATAAGGACATTAAAGTGACAGAAATAGTGAAAGAAAATCATCCCTCCCTTCTTCCCCTTTTATTTTTATAGTAAAAATGAAACAATTATTAGGGCAGTGCGAAACAACCTGTGTTTTTTACACAAACTTTAATAGCAAAGAGTGCAGTCTGCAAGTTCCCTATTGGGCTTCTCCATGTGTCAGATTTAGATGAAACCATAACACATTGTTCAGGAATTCCATGCCCAGTGCTGTATGATGTCAACAGTATTATGATTCCATGAAGCCACGAGTATTATCATTACACTTCTGGATGGTAGAGTTAATTTTCCCTTTCTTTCTCAATCCCCCCTCTGTAGGTGGGACTGACTGCCTTGAACTCTAATTGGTTTAGAAGTTGGAAACAAGCAATGACTCCCAGTGATTACACTGAAATTAATTCTTCATGTGGGATCTAAACCTCCAAAGCATTATGGATGAAAAATCATAGACAGCCTTTCTATTTTCTAAGTGACAACATTTTTTATGAGAGAAGGTAGAGTTTAGTAACAGAGGAGGCCAGAAACTGGAGTAAAAATGGAAGAAGAATCTGTCAGACTAATATCCAAGTTAAGCATACATCAATAAGTGGACTCTTACTCAAATCTAAAAAGAAAAAAACAAAACCCCCACCATTTTTCATTTCAGTTCCCACTGATGAAAGATTTTTGCAGTGACACTCACTATCCACCATCCAGCCTCTCTCTTTGAACTCTCAAGCTTCTTTCAAATAAATTTGACTGAATGCAAGAAGTTACAGATTTACAAAATTTTATGCAAATTTAAGGAAGATGGTGATGATTCAGTTGTACTGATAACAGATTTCTATCTGAAAGATAAGTAATAGTTATTCACAAATATCTGACTTTTAGCTAAGTTCCAACTGCACTCAAATGCCTGACTAGACAAGTGGCGGCTGAATTCAATATAAACCTCTGATCAATAGCTGATCCTAGGAAGGGGGACGGACATCCCACATGCCTGTGTCCAACATTCAAAGGAGATTTCAACTAGTTGAAATTATTTCAGTATGTCCATGTTTAAACATTTCAGTATGTTTAAATGCTATTCTGACATTAAATGTCAGAAGAAAGGAGAGGAGAGGAGAGGAGACTCGAGGAGACTCGAGGAGAGGGGAGGGGAGGGGAGGGGAGGGGAGGGGAGGGGAGGGGAGGGGAGGGGAGGAGAGGGGAGGAGAGGAGAGGAGAGGAGAGGAGAGGAGAGGAGAGGAGAGGAGAGGAGAGGAGAGGAGAGGAGAGGAGAGGAGAGGAGAGGAGAGGAGAGGAGAGGAGAGGAGAGGAGAGGAGAGGAGAGGAGAGGAGAGGAGAGGAGAGGAGAGGAGAGGAGAGGAGAGGAGAGGAGAGGAGAGGAGAGGAGAGGAGAGGAGAGGAGAGGAGAGGAGAGGAGAGGAGAGGAGAGGAGAGGAGAGGAGAGGAGAGGAGAGGAGAGGAGAGGAGAGGAGAGGAGAGGAGAGGAGAGGAGAGGAGAGGAGAGGAGAGGAGAGAGGAGAGGAGAGGAGAGGAGAGGAGAGGAGAGGAGAGGAGAGGAGAGGAGAGGAGAGGAGAGGAGAGGAGAGGAGAGGAGAGGAGAGGAGAGGAGAGGACAGGAGGGGAGAGGAGAGGGGAGGAGAGGAGAGGAGAGGAGAGAAGAGGAGAGGAGAGGAGAGGAGAGGAGAGGAGAGGAGAGGAGAGGAGAGGAGAGGAGAGGAGAGGAGAGGAGAGGAGAGGGGAGAGGAGAGGAGAGGAGAGGAGAGAGGAGAGGAGAGGAGAGGAGAGGAGAGGAGAGGAGAGGAGAGGAGAGGAGAGGAGAGGAGAGGAGAGGAGAGGAGAGGAGAGGAGAGGAGAGGAGAGGAGAGGAGAGGAGAGGAGAGGAGAGGAGAGGAGAGGAGAGGAGAGGAGAGGAGAGGAGAGGAGAGGAGAGGAGAGGAGAGGAGAGGAGAGGAGAGGAGAGGAGAGGAGAGGAGAGGAGAGGAGAGGAGAGGAGAGGAGAGGAGAGGAGAGGAGAGGAGAGGAGAGAGGAGAGGAGAGGAGAGGAGAGAGGAGAGGAGAGGAGAGGAGAGGAGAGGAGAGGAGAGGAGAGGAGAGGAGAGGAGAGGAGAGGAGAGGAGAGGAGAGAGGAGAGGAGAGGAGAGGAGAGGAGAGGAGAGGAGAGGAGAGGAGAGGAGAGGAGAGGAGAGGAGAGGAGAGGAGAGGAGAGGAGAGGAGAGGAGAGAGGAGAGGAGAGGAGAGGAGAGAGGAGAGGAGAGGAGAGGAGAGGAGAGGAGAGGAGAGGAGAGGAGAGGAATCTACTGTAGTCATCTAATTCAACTGCCTGACTTCAAGGCTGACCAAAGGTAACAGCATGACATTAAGAGCACTCTCCAAATGCCTCTTAAACTCTAACAGGCATGAAGCATTGGTCATCTCTACAGGGGATCTTGCAAGACTTTCCTTCCATCTGAGTAAAGAAATACCTCTTCACATCAAGTCTAAACTTCATCTGATGGATGCATCTTTGAGCCATTCCCACGTGTCCTGGCACTGGGTACCAGGAAGAAGAGCTCAGCACCTCCCTCTCCATTTTCTTGGGGAAGTGTGAGGTCCTCAGTCTCCTCCTCTCCAAACCAGACAAGGCCAGAGTTCTCAGCCACTCCTCAGAGGACATGCCATCTGGCTCCTTCTCCAGCTTTGCTGCCCTCCTCAGGACAGTTTCATGTACCTTAACATCCTTTTTAAAAGGTGAGGCCAAGAACCACATTGAGCACCAGGGAACACCACTGGTCACCAGCCAGATATAGCCTCATTCTCTGCAAGTTACTGAGCCCTGCCCTTCAGCTAGTTCTTCACCTAGTGCACCATCTACTTGTTCATTTCATACTTGGACAACTTGTCCATAGGATGCTGGGAGGGACTGTATCAAAATCCAGAAACAACGCACCCCCATCATCTCTTCATCCACTAAGCAGTTGATCTAATCATAGGAGGATATCAAATTATTTAATATATAAAGCCTAAAAATATATATTATTGGTTATTATTATATTACTATATTATTATATACTACATGGTTACTGATAATAATTTAAATATGTATATTTAAATATTAAATATTTTTCCAGGAACATATACATTTAGGCAGTCATTAATCTCTGCCTTTAGAGACTTATATAAGGGTAATCCATATAGTAACTTGTGGCAGAAAACTGACATGGCCAAAAAGAACTAGCCATGGCAATACAGAACAGATCTGTCAGTGCTGGTATACCTGGCTACAAAGGAACACAGAGCTCATTTCACAGATACCTACTAGCAGAATGCCTATTGTAAAGCAAGCTGGAGAGGTTCAAAGTAACAAAGCTGATATCTCAGAACTGGACAAAGTACCAGCATTCTACTCTGACCTCCAAGGCCTCTGACTGCCGCTGCGTAGTTTGTATTATCTGTCCTCTGTAAACCTGACAGTAGCAAGTGTCTTTGGGCTGCTCATACACATGCAGGTCAATCACAACAGGTCTACCAGAGCAATAACAAATGGAATACACTGGCAGCCAGTCTTGAACTGCCTGAGATAAGAGTCAGTGACTTTGGCCTCATTATGGAGGTTTAGCCTTCAGGTGATAATTCCTTGGTCAGAGGACTTTTCTTGCTTGCTTTAGCCATGGCCATGCTGCAGGGACAGCTGGCTAGAATCAGACTGAAACTAGTTGCTGCTGAGTTGATTTGGCCCTTCTGTGAAACTTTCTCCTCCAAGAGATGCATGCTGGTAAGGAACTGTGTGCTTTTTCCAGCTGTCAGCAGACACCTCTTAGATAATCCCCACTTTGAAACTCTTTTTCAGGCACAGTAAGAACAGTAAAGTTCCCCCATAGACTGGTTGTTTAGATCTTCAGTTATAAAATTTCTCCTATCCCATGTCCCACTGTGCTTATGCCTGAATTTAGGGCATTTACTTTGTTTTGGGAGTAGCTCTTCCACTCACAAAAGGACCAGGGAACTGCTTTCTCAGAGTAAGAGCAGCATGAGACTGATTGTTGAAAGGGAAACATATTTTGCCAGCAGACATTACTTGAAGGCCAGACAGAAAGTAACAATTGTTAAGTAGGGAATGTGTTCAAGATTAGAACTGAAGTCATGTCAATAGTTTATTTTGAAGTTTAATAGCTGAACCCAAACTCTCACAAGTTCATGTCCATTCTCTCACCGATTCAGAAAGAGAATTTTAATGTAAGTCTTTCATCTTCCAGGATAATGCTTTAGTCTTCTCATGGGGTATACAGTATTCATAAGTATTATTTTCTCTCCCATTTCTGCTCTTCCATTTTGCAACAAACAGATAAATGTTCATTTAGAGAGAGCATGGAGCTAGCTGTTCATGAGGAATATGCTTGGGGGCAAAAAAGACAAGCCCAAAATCCTGTTCTAAAACAGAATTAAATCTTAGACCCCAAGCTCCAGAGGCTTTAAGGCCTCAGCATTTCATTTGCTTTCAGAATTTCACTTGAGGAACACTATAGTTTACTGGTGAGACCCCCTAGGAGGATAAATGTTGAAACAACCTATACTTCAATTCACTACACAGGGTTTGCTGCTCAGCTGGACAGGGCTGTAAGGCTGGAAAGATAATGAAAGTAAGAGTAATTTTTAGAGGGAAACTTTAAATTAGTATTTCTATGTATCCGCTCTCTACACCCTGACCCCAGCATGGGGGTTTTGAATAAGAAAGCACAGAAGGATACCAAGGATGCTGAAGAGTCCACTTCATTTTGGTCACTGAAGAAGAATGAGGCCTTTGGAAGTTCAAATGCTTTCTATGTTTCTTCTTCATTCTCATTGAAAGGAGATATGCAAAGAGCTGAGGAATGCAAAATTCAGTGGAAAGCAGATCAACAGAAGGAAGCAGTTGAATTCAAATCTGCATTAAATATTTTCTGCTGAACCTGCAGATAGGGTATATTCAGGGAGGACTATTTTATTTGTGTAGATTGAAAAAACAATTCAGGAGAGTAGATGATCCACCTCATAAGGTGTCACCTGATAAGTTTTAGAGTTAATAATGTATGTCATCATAAATAATTTAAACAGAAGATGGAAAATAAAAATAAACCTACTGCCATGAATAAGTGATCTATAATTCCTCAAGTTTGTGGAAGGTAGTTTCTTGTTCCAAATACTCAGTGAGACAACAAGAAAAGATGCCCTCTTAGACCAATTTTTTTAGGAGTAGAGAAGGACTCATGGGAGATGTAATGGTAGGTGACTGCCTTAGTCACAATCATCCTGAGACGGCTGAATGTAGAGGTTTTGGTGTGATAAGCAGAATGGTCAGCAGAATTGCTGTCTCGGATTCCAAGAGAGCAAACTCAAGGCTGATCAGAGAGCCGGTTAGCAATGTCCCCTGGAATCTGCTTTCACAGACTAAGGTGTCCATGTGTAGTGGTCAGTTTTGAAGAACTGCCTTTTTACAGCATAGGATCAGATAATCCTGTTGTGTCCCAAGTCAACAAAGTGTCTCAGAAGACCAGCTTGGCTGAACAGGGATCTCCTCTTGGAAGTCAGGAGGAAATATGAGTTGTATGCTCTTTGTAAGTGAGGTCAGGCTTTGCAGGAACTTCACAGGTGGTCAATGCCCTGTGCCTGTCAGTGTTTAAGAGGCATTTGGACAATGCTCTTAACATTTGGTCATCCTTGAAGTGGTCAGGCAGTTAGACTAGATTATTTTTATAGACACTTTTCCAGGTTAACTATTCCTGCCTGCACATCTCTTCTTTTCTTCTTCCCCTCTCTCATTTCCCTACCATTATGTGCTGAGGTAATTTCTGATGACATTTCCTCCCAACCCTGCACTACCAGAAGGGAGTGAGTAGCCATAACCATGCCCCAGCCTAGGCATTGGTTCTGTCACCCCATGTGATGAAGGTGCACACCTTCTGATGTGGGTGAGAGCTGAGGATCATCTTGAGACTGTTTGACCATCTGCACAAATTTGCAGACATCAGGTGTGGAGCGCAGTTTTTGAAAGTCTTCTGTGCTCGTCCACTTTCTCTAGGTTTCCTCGGGATGGCAAAACCCCACACCTCAAGCAGGACATGCTCCTGAACTAAATGTTTAAATGTTTTTTGGAAGTGAGCAATACCTGTTCATTACCCATGGAATTTTTTTTCTCTTCTCATACTCATTTTTAGAAATGTGTGAAATGCTGTTTCCCATGCAAAGACATACTAAATCACAAGAGTCAGAACAGCAGCACTCTCTCAGAGGGAAGGTCCATCTGGCCCAATACTCTGCCTTCAAAGTGGACAATCACCAATCTCTTAAACTATGAGTAGTGCAAATTTACTTATGTCAGGTTCCCTCCCCTGGGAACCCCAACCCCACCAGCTCCTGCCAAGGGCCCAGGGGATGTCCCAGCTCATCCTGGCACCTTCAGTCTGTGTCTGAGCCCTGCTGTAGGTGTGCCTGTCTCTGCCCCTGTCTCCTGGGTGGGCCTGGGACCTGCTCTGCAGAGAGCTGCTCTCCAGGATGGAGCCCTCAGACCTGGGGCAAACCTCGTCATGCAGAGCTCTGGGAATAAAGTAACTGTTCTATTCTGTTCCATTCTATGCCCTGCACTCACCATGAGTCAAATAACAATGAGCCTGTTTCTTACTTGAAGTTCCAGGGGGTTTTCAGCTGTTTAATCACTTTAAAGGACACAGAGAGGTTACAAAGTAGAAATGGAATTTTAATTTTCTGGATTTGTTTCAGAGGTCCACATCCAAGGGGAGGAAGCTTTGTAGACTCCCAGAGAAATTGCCCAGGGTGGGTCCTTGGGCCTGAAAGGCTGACCATTTTCAGACCTGCAATATTTGGCTCCACACCCAAAGTACAGCCAGGAATTCTTCCAAATGGAGTAAATACCCCATTGCTGCTCTGATTGTCACATCCCCTTGTCCCAATAAAACCAAGGTGTTTTAATCATCCATTAAACACCCATTGGCCATGGCTATACATGGTTGTAGGACATTAAACATGCTTCAGCCATGGGTCAAAACTTCCACAGCTTGTGACTTCAATCTTTCTTAGAGATACTTGCTTACCTTGATTAGTGTGAAGAAGTTAAAATCCTATCTAAAGCCCTAGAAAATCTTTTTTTTCCTTTAGGATTTAGTATTTTGAGTCCTGAACTAGTAAAAAAGATGTTATTTTGTGCCATTTTGTAACTTAGCACCAAAATTCGTCTGTATGTTCAGAATATGTAAATAAGGGCATTTGCACCCTGTACATTCACTGTTTGATGTCTGGAGCTTTGCAGCGATGTAGAAATCATGCAAGATTTCCTCACCATTCCTTACAGTGCGCCAAGAGAAATTTGCTACAAAACCACTTATGGTGAGGTCTTCTCGGAAAGAAGTACAGAATTGTTGTGTCTTCTTCACCAATTTTTTCCTTGCACTTGGATAGCTCTTTTCTTCCTTTGGCATTCATCCTTGGTATCTTTGAAAGATTCCATCCATTCCATTCCATTCCATTCCATTTCATTCCATTCCATTCCATCTAGAATTACAGTACTTCAAAAGTATGTATTGCATTTATGATGCAATTACTTTTCTTTAATCTGCCCTGCAATTTTCTAATGTATTTTGCACACAATGTAATGTCACTCTTAAAACAGCAATTATTGTGCGTTACTAATTAAGCCCATTTAGCTATTGTAAGGGTCATACTAAAAATGTGCCATTTTCCTCCCCAGCTCTCTCTGAAATGTTTCTTCAAGTCTTTGTTTTAAGAGACTATTTACTTTCATATGCTATTCCTTCAAACCTGTGCCAATTTGTGGTTGTTAACTTTCTTCTCTAATTTTCAGTAAGTATCAAAGTGCATCTTTTTATGAGTCTAGAATATACCATGAATGATTTGCATTTTCACTGCAAATATTTTTTTCATTATACTTATTTAAACAGTTCATATGAAAATTCTACACACGAATCTTGTTGGGATTTTTTTCATTAAATCCATGTCAATTATTCCCTAACAACATATATGAAATAATAAACAATTGTTTGCTGTATTTTCTTAGGGAGATTTAGAAATCTGCAGTCCTGATTCTGCAAAACATGTGAGCACACAGGCTGATCTTAATGCTTAGATATTCATAGAATTCTACTGAAGGAGTTCCTTAAAGAAAAAGCATATGTTGTTTTTTACATATATATGGAATTTAGAGTAATTAAAGGCACTCACTGCACCCTCTATTTTCATGTTTACATTATTTCCATGGCTAAGGCATACAATCATCATGGTTTCACTGTTCCATTCCAAGTTACACTGAATTGTTTTGGTATAGGAGTCTTTGCAGGAACTGCTCACTGCACAAATATATC
This sequence comes from Pseudopodoces humilis, assembly GCF_049639895.1. NCBI lineage: Eukaryota > Metazoa > Chordata > Aves > Passeriformes > Paridae > Pseudopodoces > Pseudopodoces humilis. The sequence goes on from NC_142200.1 coordinate 101,577,656, forward strand.
TCAACCAGATAACACCTGGGCTTGTTCCAAATGCCTTTGTTCCGCTCATGGATAGGGAAAGAAACAAGCTTTCTAAGCTTTCTACTCTTCTTCTGCAGACATAAATGAGCTTTTAGTGCTGCAAATTCTGGCAGAAGGTTTTTTTGTGGGCCCTGGTTGTGGACCTTTCCCATCTGAAGGAAGGATAAACTTGCAGTGTAAGAGTTGTGCTAAGAATTCACCTCCACAACTCCAACACCAAAACTAGAGAAGGATTTTAATTCCAAATTCTTGACAAATTTTGGGCACATGTGAGGAAATTACAAACAATTTCTCCTCACTTTTCAGGATTTGACCAATCTGCTTGATTTTTTTTATTAGTGACATTATTTTCTTTCTCTGTTTCATTTTAATGACTAATCATTTCTTTCATAACCAGATAAAGAGATTGTAGTGGTTGAATAGCATCTCCTTTGAAAGTGTTGCACCAATGCAGCATTTTCTAATTAATATTTTGTTCAGTGCTCCTCATTATAACATTTTGTTGTGCTTAACAAAAAGACAATAAAAAAATTTCCATCAGGAGAAATCTTTTGGTAAGTGCCAAAGCCATTTGTTTGCCCACAGCTGGGATGTGTTATAGTTTAGCCTTCAGAGGCACCATGCCAGCAGTTTCCTATGGAGACCTGGAAAAATTTCATGTATATTGTGCACTGACTATGCCACATACACATGGAGATTAATTGCTCATCCCCCCACTCCCAAAAAAAGTCTTGATTGCTCCTTTTCCAGATCAATTAAAAAAGCAAGAAAGCAAAATACTGAGAATTTCAATGGTGAATGAATGCCTGAATTCACCTTGTAATTGGGGCTGTAGCACAAGGTGTTGGCAAGCTCAAATACTTTATGGAATGAAAAACAAACCAAAAGGTAAGATTGTGTGTCCCAGTATGACCATTGTGGCAATGGTTAGAACCCCGAGAGATGTGTATTTTCATTCTGTTTGATATTTTGTTCTCTGCTTGACATAAAAGTGTCCTTGTTTCTTTTCTGGCTTCTTTTTATTCCATTTAGAATCAAAGCAATAGATTTATTTTATTTTTATATTGAATATTAGGCTGTTTTGTGTTTGCATCCAATCTAAAACTTGGTGCTTCAGTTTCAACATCATTTAAGCAACTAGCTATTTTTTATCTTAGTACAAATGTAATTCTTTAGAAAAGCCATCTGGCCTACCCTAGGCATGATGTACCAAACTTGGAGTGTGACAAAGTTGTGTTTGAAAGATAAATGAGTGAGTATGTGCAGTCCTCCTGGAATTTCATCATCTGCAACTCCTGCTTAATATCTTCTTTCCCAATTATTTTGATACCAGTATAGCTGAGAAAAAAAAAAAGAAAAAAAAAGAAAAAAAAAGAAAAAGATGGTTTAGAGTCATAGATCAGTCATAGATCCAGGTTGGAAGGGACCTTAAAGATCAGTTATAGCCCTCCTGCCACGGGCAGAGACACCTTCGACTTAACCATGTTGTCCCATCCCACCTTACCTGAACATTTCCAGGAATGGGGCACCCACAGCTTCTCTGGGCATATTTATAATTGTGCTTTAAAAAAACCAAAACTCAAACGCCCTTGTTCATTTGATGATCAGTAGCATCAGGACTCTTGACTGTTTTCAGTGCAATTTTAAGCTTCCAGCTTAAATAAGAGAGAGATCTCTTTCTTTAAAGTACCTGCCCTGTAAACTCAAATATTTTCTTTTTATCATTTTTTGGGAGTTCAAGAACATTGCACATTCTCTGGTCCCAAGCATAGTTTTCTTTTGTGACTCCTTCATCAGTGCATTATTCTGTTTATAAGATATTGTATTTGAATGCAATAACTGCCTTGTGGTTAAGGTAAATCATGGATCCCTTAAATTCTCATCTATTTAGTGATTCTTCATGTATATTATTTCTCAAAAGACATTAATTGATCACATTACTATAATTTCTTTATCATGAAGAAGGATTTTCCTTGGAATCCACAGTATCTGAACATCTGTGCTCCTGGTGGGTGGCATTAGAGTGAAGATGGTGAGGTACTGAATCAAAGAGAGTGAAAAAATGTGGAAATATCTTATGTTGACCGTCAGAGTTCTGCTTGTGGTCTGCTGCTGCTTTTCTCTTCTTTGAAAAGTAGCACCTGTGTATCTCCTGAGAAGAAAATTAATTGCTGTGCTATTTGTTTTATTCTTTTGAAATAATGTGACAAGCATTAGTCTTCACAGCAAGACTGATATTCAGTATTTGCTATTTCCAAAAGAGCCCATAATCATAATTCCTGAGGTGTAGGTAATGTAGCCAATTTGCAAATGATAGAAACAACAGAAAGAGTAGGGTCCCTGTTTTCAAGGTGTCATTTTACTCCTACAGATTGGAGAGAAACACATCTAGTCATTTTTGAAAACTAAGTGGTCTTCTTACTATCACTGCATGTTTTTTAAGCCGCTAACATTAGGAAGATTTGATCTGAATGATTTTCTCTTTCAAATACCCAGTGATGTTAAGAACAACAGCCAAGAACAGAATAGAGAATTGTCACCTCTGAGCTGTCCATGGTATAAAACTGCCTGACTACAGTACTTAATGTCCCTAAGTAAATCAGGAAGTTTATGTATTTTTTGAATGTTGTTTCCATCACATGCTAAAACAGAGGGCAACACGAGTACAGAAGAAGAAATTGAAACTCAACAAGAAATGAGGAAATGCTCATTACTTTTTTTTTAAAGGATATTTATTACCTTTAACTTCAAAGAGACAAAAGGAAGAATCAGGACTGAGAGTAGCATGTTGTGCAAGGTTCAGTCCCTGTAGGATACTGGGCATCTTTCTCCTCCCTCATTCATTCTTGTAACCTATGATTAGGTTTCATTATATTATTTGAGCTAAGGGAAATAGAGAATAAAAAGATACATTTATTTTATTTATATTTATTCAAATACTCTTTTATAGGAGGCAAGTAATTGCCAGGTACTCAGTGATTTACATGTCAGAGTGAGGCCACGATCTTTTTGGCTAAACAATGCAATATATAAATGCAATATATATATATAATATATAAATATATATAATATATAAATGCAATATATAAACAACACAACAATGTTAATGCAAACCCAGGATTTCTCTTTTTCTGCAAAGTTTTCCTGAAAAAGTTCTGTTATTTATTCCAGAATATATAATTTTACGAAAACCTCATCCAAAAACACTAGCATTGGTTTTCCTGGGGAAAAAAAACCCAACAAACAACAGAAAATTTGCATGAATTTGACTGCCAAAGTGTAAGCCCATTTATCTGCTTTTTTTTTTCTTTTTTTTTTTTTTCTTTTTTTTACTGGCAGTGGTTTGAAACTCTTTGGTAGAAAATTAATGAAGAGCAATGAGATTCCTTGATTAGGTAAACATTAATACCAATGAGAAGTTGTCTTCAGTAGAGATTCTTACATATATACATTAAAGAGTAAAACAAGAGTGCAGATTTCTGAGATGGAAGTTTACAGAAATAACTGGAAGGGGACAAAAGCCCCCAAACCCAACACCATAAAAGCGGCAGAAATTATGAAAAGATAGTTTAGGTACAGAGATTATGGGATAAAACCTTGTAAGCAATACCTGAGGACCAAGTTCTTCCATGCATGGACAGAAGAACATATGTAATAATAAAAATTAAAACCAGCTTAAAATTTGTCATAATTATAATACTGTAACTTATAAAATGTTACCTACTTTGAAATATTTCTTGTTTTTACTAGGTACCCCTAGAATATATTGAAATAATAATTGATAAATTGTTATTATATTATTCTTTCCCAAATTGTAGAAATAACTCCTCATCCTGCTTAGACTGTTGGGTTTCCAATATCGTAGAAACAGGACTTGTAGAAATATTCAGAATATGAAACTTTCTTAAAAGTAAATGCTTCCAGCTGGCAGTATTTAACTCATAGAAAAGAGATTGCTCTATCTGGACTAATTATAATACTGCTTATTGGAATTGTTCAGTGCTGAGTTCAGCTTCACAAAGGAGGGTAATAAGAATCCCAAATGATTTTACTGATGAAGAATCTGAAGTGGGGCAAGTGAAACAATTTTCTCTCATCCTAAAGCCAAAGCCAGTAAACTACTAACTTACCGACTGGAAATTTGCAAATTATACTTAAAATCTCTCAGCAATGCTGGGGGGAAGTCTGAAGATTGTTATGGTGGAAATGAACTGTTTGAATGCCTTTGAAATACTTCTCACAGCCTAAAGAAAACTAGGGGCTAGGGGCACAGCTCTGTCTCTTCTCTTTCCTTCCTATTGCTACACTGTATTAACAAGAAATAATTAATGTTAGGAATGTCTCTTGCTGTTTTTAGTGGCTGCAGTTCTCCAGAGAGCAGAGTATACCGCTACACATCTAAGTAATGACTGTGAGAAGGTATTAGTCCTTTCCATCTCTATTGAAGGAGGCAAATTCAGGGATATCTTTTACTAATTTTGCATTAGCAATTTACAATCAGTTATGATCCAAGCTATGGAGCATTTAGGAAGCTCTTCTTTTTGTGTTCTGGCTGGGTATATCTGTACTTGTCAAATCTCTCTGTCCTTACAACTATACTTGTTCAGTTGTAAGAGCTCTGATGGATGTGATACTGCCAAGAATGGAAATTATCAAGAAGAAAAGGAACACTTAGGGGAAATTTAATGCTAAAACCATAGTGGCCAGTAGTGTGGTAAGGAGCATGACTTATTGTTGAACACTTTTAGGGAGCTTAACTAATGAAAGTAGTTCTTACCGGAAAATAAATCCTGCTTGTGAATTACTCTGGATAATTATAGGTATTTATTTGGCCCCAGACCAATCAGATGCCCTCACGGAAGACAAAACTCTGAATTTACAGTGTTGCTGCTCGTAACACTACATGGCTTACGCGCCACCCCGTGGACAATGCTGGAAAATTTAGTATTTCTTTTTACTGTGCCTGGTAATTCATTCATATGCTCACTGCGTTCTGGAAGAAATTTCTCTGATCTTCCCTTTTTTTTCTTTCGGATTATGTGCATCAGTTCTTTGGTGCTGTAATAGCCTTAGAGGAAAAGTTTCTACAATGGGTAGAGAGCATGTCAAACATTTTGATTCTATAGTGCCACAGTTATGTGCCTTCTTTGATGCAACAATGAGCTTCCTGCATAAATGAAGCAGCTTTCTATGCATCCTTGCCTAGTGCCAGTGCCTTTCCTGAGAGCACAACCTCTCACAGCTACTGTATTAAAGTAGTTACAAGGAATTGGAGAATTATATTTGAAGATCTTCCATTTGGAGCTTATTTTTACTGCATTTCTTTCATGGCAAACTTGTTAATAGCACAAGCTAGATTACAATTTTCTCTACTGAAATTGATTAACTCTGAATGATTTTTCAATAAGAGGAAAAGGAGTCATCTTTAATGGAAAGCCACATTCTCTTTTTGTTGAGAACATATGCCAATATTCTTACTGAGAGTAAAGACCATCGTCAAGGACTAACTGAAGTCGGCAGTGATGTGGTGACAAAATCTGTTACTATCTGATTACTCTGGACTATGAAGTAGTAGATATTTCAGATTTGTTGTTCAATGTTGTTGTTCCATTGATAGTACACGCAGTATTGTGCGCAGTTTTTATGTCTTACTAAATTTTCTTTTGAAATGAGAAAAAATAACTAGGATATGGTGTACATGACAATGCTTGGGATGAGAATAAATGAGAGAATTGGAAAAAAGGACAATTCACAATATTAATTTCAAAACACAGACATGGGTATGTCATAAATGGAACACATACAATTTATCTCATTATAATAGAATTCAATACCTATCCACTGGGAAGTACGAAGACAAAAGGTAAGTATGTTTTACAAATAACAGTAACATTTGAATTTTCTTTTACTTGTACAGTTTCCCTGAGAGCAGTCAAATTGCACTAGGAATAAGAATCAACACCTCACAAGAACTTACTGATAGATGGTTCTAAACCTATTTTTTATATATATATATATATATATATATATATATATTCATAAAACATTATATATGTTTTCCCTATTGATGTCGAGAAACACTTGTGTAAGTAAGGATGGCTAGAACAGAAGTAGAAGCATGTCATATAAGCTGAAATTTTTAAAGTTTTAGTGATTTACTAAGATCAATTTTACTTTTGTCATGTAAAACAGAACACTTTAGCATTTTGTTATGAGCGTATTTCAAGATAATGGCAACAGTTAATTTTAGGTTTGTAATATATTTCTGACCAGAGTAAGAAGCTAATTAGTTTCATCAATCGTTTTGTACAGTCAGAATCAGATTGCTCATATACAGCATGTGGTCTGAGGAGACTTTTAAGCCTACAACAACAGATGTGCACTGGAAATGTTCATTGGTGTCTGCAAGATGCAGGTTATCTACTAGAAATTTCTTCCCCTTTTGTTTACTACTCTTTGGTGACTAGTAAATTAGGGAGAAATTGGTTTTAATACTGCACATAAAGAAAATTTTTTACATTCTTTGCATTCCATATGTAGAGCATATACTGGTTTTTAGGCTAAATATAATTCACCTTCTCAAATGTTTGAATTTGTGCTTGTGTCTGGTGAAATCTTTAGTCACAAGCAATTGATGTAATAGAACAGTATTGGGAGGAAACAGTTAAAAATGGAAGAATGGTGAGGAGGATAGTAAATATGCTCAACTGACCCTTCAGATGGGAATGCCAAGAATTTCAGGATGAGAAAATTCCATTTATTATACCTAGTGTTGTTCATCCTCTGCCTGTTTCAGAAAGTAGAGTTCCTGTGTGGAGATGACATACTCTCACAGATGTGCTTGAGCCTCATGCTGGGAGAGAGAGATCAAAGGCTCAGAGGTTACAGAAGCACAATCTTTTGATAAACTGTGCATGCATGGAGCCCTTTGGTACATTGGGTCAGGCAGTTCCCCCTTGCCCAGGAGGATGAACTGAGCCTAATGGATCCCTGTCCCTGTGTGTCTCTGTCCCCCAGGATGAGCTAAGCCTAATGGAGCCCGTGTCCCCGTGTGTCTCTGCTGCCTGGCTTTGTTAGTGAGGTAATGAAACAAATCTATTCTTTGCATTTCAGCTCTGGTTCTCTGCGTGCCCTGGCTACCTGTGTGTGCCAATACACACAAAAACCTAATCTATTAAAACAGTTCCAGCTATGGGATTTGTTTGGTTTGGTTTGGACTTTTTTTTTGCTCTGGTGAGCCATGGACAAAGATACATCCTTTTGGGGATGCAGGATTGTTGTATACGCTTTTGAGCAGGCTTGGGATGGTTCTCAGGAGCAAACTAACACAGACCCCTAATTCCCCACCAAGGGCTCCTTAGGCCTGGTAGGGTACCTTGGTTTATGACCAGATGATTTGCACATTTTGCTGCCCATAGTTTACACAGTTCAGAAGTGAGGAGAAATCAACAATATTGCAGTGTGTGGAGAGCATATCCTTTTCCAATATTACCATTTTTTACTCAGGTGACAGCATGCTTGTTTTATGTGAAGATTAAAGACACAGTAAAATTGTGTGATTATTTCTATCACTATTATGAAAGGAATCAAACGCTATCTGAGAGTTCAGACTGATTCAGTTGAGGCTGAATTGAACAACCCATCACTCTGTCCTTTTGCTACCTGTGGCTGCACAGAACATCTGCAATAAATATGGGCACCTTAATGTAGTAATAAAATACATGTAATATAGCAAAAAGAGGCAAGAAGAGCTTATGAGCAGATTCTGTGCTCCACATATACTAAATTCTGCATGTATTGACAACACAAAAAGTTATAATTTTGAAGGAAAATAAATTTTGACATTTAGTGCATAAATGCTTCACGGATATTTTCCCCAGTGACATTTTCAGAATGGGGCTGCAATCCCTCAGCCATCATCTGTGACAGAACAGGATGAAAGTATTTTTGCCTACATGGGAAATAAGAATTTTTTTTTCTGGTTTTCGTGGAAAACATAGGTACTCAGAGTAATTCAAGAAGCTTTTACTTGTAAAGTTCATGTTCTTGTACAGCTAGGCAAACTGCAGGAAAAAAAACCCTAAACTGAGTACAATACAAAACTCTTTCATAGAGTTTTCATAAAACTTTGCATTCCTATCTGCTTTGCCATGCAGTAATTGAATTTCTCTTGTCCATAGACCTTAGCTGACATGTATATAAGTTGAATGCCACCAGTGACCAGATGAGTCAGATGAGTCATTTCTCCCCTGCTCTAAACATTAAGGCACCTACGTGAACTAATAAATCACTCAGGAGCAGGAAAGCTGAATCCTGTGTGAACAGTTTTATACTTTGAAAAATACAAACTTTTGGTTTCCAAGTAAATTAAAGTCTGATCCTACTGCTTTCATAATAGCTTACCTTATACTAGAGTCTTCCTTTGCAATGAATAGTAGTGACAGAAATGTTTACTGGATACCCTGAAAAAGTGGACTGAGATGTTTAAGAAAGCACATATGTAGAACTTTGGAGAACTGGAAGACAGTGTAGTTCTCACGTGAAACATACAGCTGAAGCATCATTCTCTAAGCACAAGATTTTACACAAAAGCAGACGACCTAGAATATGCCAGTTTCTGCTGAAGATAAGATTAAGACATATGAGGAGTTAAACCAGTGTGTGTTGATTTCCAGAAAGACAAGAAAGGCTTTCCGTACAAGTGTGATTCTGCTTTTCTATAAATGTATGTGCTGTTGTGTTTCTTGGATTGTAACCATAATCACTTTTTGATGTCTTTAGAGTAAAACAAATATAAGAAAAGCCCCAAGAGCTCCCATTTTCCCCTCTGATCTGTTTGACAGGACACTATGCTTTTATTATTATAAATAGTAATATGCCCATTTCATTTAAGCCCATTTTTCCACCCATATTGCAATCAAGCATTTAAACTGTCAACAATTTCTCTTGTTATTAATCTGCCTGGGACTTAAGAACAATTTCTAGATAAGGTGTAATGTTAGCACAGGAGCAAAAGCATATAAGCGACCATAAAGATATTTTGGCTGAAAATTCAAAGGTTCTTGATCATTAGAATGTCCTTATTCAATCTTACAAAAGGAAAAATAATATGGAAAAAAGTTAAGACATTTAAGGTGGAGTTCTTGAAACCAGAAGGGGTTGAAATTGATAGATCAGGAAATCTTTTCTTTTGATGCCAGTTAGGAAATTATTGTCCTACAAATAGTCTTGTAGGATTTTTTTATCAGCCTTATTACTTTCTGGATAACCAAATTTATGGTGGGTCCGGATGTGTGTCAGTTTTTCTCAGTACAGTTAAGTGACAGATCTCTGATGGAGCAGACTTCTTATTCAGTAATCATCCTTCATGTTAAGATGGACCTTACCAAGTAAGAAATGTGTGTGTTTTCCAGAGAGACTGGACAATAGAGTTAGACAGCCAGTTATCATGGAGTGTTTTCCCCAGCACTATCATAAACTATGTCAGTAAGATATAGCAAGACAGTAGAAGCTCTACAGGATCACAGACACAGCCCAGCTCACCATGAAGCCAGTGAGGGATTTGGCCATTGACAAATAAAGGAAGGCAGAGTGGACTATGAAAGGCAAATCAATCCAAATGCTCTCTCTATACAGCAAGAATTTGCTCAGTGTAAGGACCTATGATTTTGTTTTGGCATAACAGCGAATGTCAACCAAACACCTTTCCCAGCTGTCAAAGGAATTTGGAAATAACATGAATATTATATGCATACATAAGATTTTAACCAGTTTTTTCCAGCACAGGCTGGAGAGGGAGAATTGACTGAGCATATCTAGCCAGTCACCAGAAAATGAAATAAGGGCTTATTGTGCATCCATGGAGATGAAAATTGTTCTGGTCTATAATTGTCAGTACAGCAGGGAAGGGTTGACTTTGGCATCTTGTTAGGAAACCAAATTGCTGTATTTCTTGCTGTTCAGCAATCCCTCAGATCCAAGGATTCAGTATCCCCAGTTCTTTTATGTTTTACTTTGAGAGTTGATGATAAAATAAAAGGAAATGTCGGAAGACTTCTTGAGAAGAGAGTAGCCTGGCACACAGATTGGTAGAGCACTGATGACATTTGGGTTTCTGAAAGAGGAGGCAAAGACTAAGGAATTTTCTTTTGTTTAAATTTTCAAAGCAAAGTAGAGATTATAATTAAACTTTTCTCAGAAGCTAGTAGCAGACCACACATGATCTCCTTGAAAATATTATTTTATTTTTTAAAAAAAAGCAAGCCTTTTTTTTTCTTAATTTTGATTATTTGCAAAGTGTTATTCCAATGAAAAATTTGCTATTTGGGTGAGACCTAGCCATACAAAAATACCATATTAATGCTTTTGTCCAGCCAGTATGTGCATTAATTACAGGGAATTCCTTTAATTGATGGTTCTTAAATTGTTATTGTTATTAAATTCAATAAGTTACACTTATATGATAAAAAGAATGAGAAAAAAAAAATAGACTGAAAAACAAGGAGAAGCCAGCACAACTGTCTCTCTCCTTTAGTTTTTCATATGAGCTGCAGAACTGTAGAGCTCCTACTATTGTTAGTGGTAAATGCAGTCTTTTCTTGGATTTGCCCAATGATCATATTTTTTCTTCCTCTATTTTATTTATATTGTGAAGCCTTCTTAGTTTTTTTGAGTTTGTTTTTTTTTTAATTATAAATATTATTTGTATTAATGTAATTTCTGGCTAACTACAAAAATTTAATCTTGGTGTTAATTAGCAAATTTAAAATCTGGACCATTCTTACTAGGCAATGGCACTTGAAGCACCTTGCTATGCAAGATGCTTCACAGTCTGATTGCACTATTTGCAATGTGGTTATCCTCATATTTAATATGAATAAACCAGAAAGTGTTTGTAGGTAGACAAGGAGAAAAAGCAGGCTCTGTGGAAGGACAGAATTTCTATTCTAAGGCCCATGTTTCACTGTCTACAGCTGTTCCAGGTACTCAAAGATCTTCCTGTAGTGAAAGGAGAGGAACTTTAATGGTGCTTGACTCATCTGATCATGTGGAAACATCTAGTTTAGAGTAACATGAATCTTATCTGAGATGATATTGGCAATACTGACTAGCTCTCTGTCAAGAGCAAAGGGAGACTAAAGTGACAAGTTCAAAGCTAGATGTCTATATTCAGCTGAACCATTCCTTGATTTGTGAAGGAGAAAGATGCTATCCTTTTTTCCCTTCTAACCATTTACTTGTTGGAATCCTATAGACTGCTGGCTGAGCAGCAGAGCGAATGTTACAGCAATCAAGGTTTAAAATAAAACCAAGGTCAACAGAGCTGAACAGAACACTAATGAACAAAAGATACACTTGTTCTGGGAAGAACAGATTTTTCAATCTCAGTTGTCAAAATATCCCCTTTGAGTGTGTCTAAAAATGCTGTAGGTGCTTTTGAAGCATCATCAGAGCTGCCAGTTTTGCAGATAGCTGGCTTGAAAGAAGTGTGACTAAGACATGTCCTGGAACTGATAGTTTTCACAGTGGGTTGAAATTTTGCTGCTGCACAACCTCTAAGCAAGAGGTCCAGAAGCTGATGGAGAAGAGTCCATGTGGATGGAGAGCACCTAGAAAACAGGTTATGTTGTGTTTACAGCTTTTCAGAATATTAATGACATATCCTACCACTCTCATACAGAGTGGTCTTTGCTAGAAGAGGAGGTAGATGCGGAAAGCAACTACATTGCTGCTGTAAGATGGGTGAGTATAGAATAGTGTTTGTCTTTTCTTTTCATCAGAAAGTCTCCTACATTGGCAGGCATGTATGTGGGCAGAACAATGAGACCTTGCTTCCTCATGAAGTTGGAAACACAGTAAGATTCAGTGCTTTTATCACAGCACTCATAATTAGATTGCATTCCTTTGGTTCTTAAGAGATTGCATTCTTCTAGATTCTAAATATTACCATAGTTCAAGGTTTTTTAAAAGGGAAATAAAATAGTTGTTTGCTCTTTGTCTTTCTTTTGCAGGGGACAGCCGCAGAGACCAACAATTTTCAAGGTTTTTTGGCTGGGATACTGAAGATTTTTCACCGTTCAAAAGTTACAAGTGGTTCTATTAAATTCCTCTCTGCACTCAAGTCATTTCTACGAAATGCAGAAATTTCTACAAAATAACACTCAATCACTTTGGAATGATGCACAACAAAAATGTGTGTATGCTGTAAATGATGAACATTTATACTACCAGTTTCATCTAGATCACCTATAACTCTACCATGCTTTTTTATGGGTAGCAAAAGGCATTAGCTTGTTAGCTGTAGTCATCATGCTCTTTTGATTCCTCTTAAAGTACTTTTCACTTAGGTTCTTCTGCCTTTCCCTCTTAGAGTGCATTTCGGATGATTAAATCTTTCATACTCTCTTGTACTCTCTGCCATCTCCATCAAAGTACTAATGGAGCACTTTCTGTTCACTTGCCTTGATAGGGCAACTTGCCCTGTCGGACAAGAGGCATAGCTCTTGCTGATTTGTCTGTCTGGCTTCAAAAACTTGTGTTTGGTCTCAGAGCCAGCCAACCTTTTTTGCAACGGTTGGAATATTGGTTATTTTGGACGCAGCATAGATTTCTGTTCTTGTTCTTTACACGGATATAATATTTACTTATCTTGTTGGGAAGCTTAATTCAATATTTGTATGATGCTTTGAAATCCTTAGATCCTGTGGAGAATAAATTATTGTTCATTTACTACATGCCAAATTGTTGTGAGTAACTTACAGTAGTCTAAGCACTTTTCATTACTAATGCATTTAGAGCTAAAAATGTTTGCACCGTCATAGGATTTTTGTCTACCTTATGTGACTTTTTTCCTAATTTTTAATTAGACAATGAGATAAGATAAGGAAGTATAACTATTTTATAAAATACATGTATTTTTTCATGCTTAATACTTTCTAAAAGCTAGAAAAGGTCATAAAGCTAAGTGATTTTTATTAGCCATACCACACAGAAAGTATCTCCAAACCACCTTATATTTCATTAATACTGTGAAAATGACTTATGTGTGAGAGGAAAAGGGAGTTTACCTTGGAGATAAATCTGGGCAACTGATATGACTTGGATGGTCTCTTCCAGTCTTGTTTTCTGAATGAAGACTATCCAGAGCATATTTTAATAATAAGCTTGCCCTTCTATAATAGATATTTGCAGTTTGCTTTGTATGTACATGACTTACTAAACACAATAAGTTTTTGTGTGACTGAGTGGTAGATAGACAAACATAAATAGTGATATATATATATTCTGGGCTCCAGGAGATAATAGAAGTGTATGGTGGGCTGGTACTAAATCCCCTGATATGTAAAAACAGCAGCTTACCCACAGGCTTCTTCACAATTCTGAGGTCTCTAATATCAGATCAATTTTTGGGATGTATTTTTAGAACCCTCTTGCTTTTTTTAGGGAGACTTCTAATTTTGAAACTAGAGGAAACATGCTCAAGAAATGTTTCATGTGATACCAGAGTGGATGGCACATTTGGAGTGCATTGTGGTGATCGTTGTGTCATTACACACAAGGTTGTTATGGTGTCTTTTAGTATGCTGTGTGTGCTGACAGTCTGGCTGCACCTCCCCTACTGCTGTGTAGCAGGGCATGTAAGTTTATTGCATTGAAATATTGATAGCAGAAATTACTTTAAAATCATGACTTTGATTAGATATTTCCTAACTCCAGACAATAACCTCAGACTGTTTTGCAATGTACAGATTAAGACCTAGAGATGTTAAATCCAGAGCATGGCTGCTTATAAATTAAGCTGAAGTGGTATTTATGAGAGGCCTCTGCACTATCAAATGTGTTGAGAAGCTGTATGCCATTAGGGGTGGTCGCAGGTGTGGCTTCATACCTCAGAGAGCTCTTCATGTTGTGTGCCTCCTGATAAGGATTCCTGTTTTGCTTTTGAGATCTCAGTGTGGAAGGCAGGATGGAAAATAAAAAGATCATGGCACAACTGCACAATTTATACTTGGGATTAATTCCTTTGTTACTACTACAGAAGTAATTTAATTCTCAGTTTCATCCTTACTTCCAAAATGGTTACAGAGATATCAAGGGAGGGAGGGAGGGAAGGCGGGAAGGCAGGCAGGAAGGCAGGCAGGCAGGCAGGCAGGCAGGAAGGAAGGAAGGAAGGCAGGAAGGAAGGAAGGAAGGAAGGAAGGAAGGAAGGAAGGAAGGAAGGAAGGAAGGAAGGAAGGAAGGAAGGAAGGAAGGAAGGAAGGAAGGAAGGAAGGAAGATATCTGACAGGCAGACAGGCAGGTGTGCAGACAGGCAAAGCAGTATGCATTCATCTTTAGGTATAATTGTGTTTGGGTATTATGCAAGAGCTTCAGTCATGACTGACACCCTGCTCTGTACTAGATGCACTGTAGACAATAAAAGGCAGTTCTGGAGTCATAACAAAGAATTACTAGAGCTTCATATTTAACTGAAGCACAAAGTACCTTACCACAATCAATTGTAAGAAAGAATTTATAATATGGTTCAAGAGGACTCTGGATACTCCTAATATAAGACAGAGTACATGGTAGTATTTTAAAGTACTTTTATGGTCAAGTACCCATATGTTATCTGTAGTAGAAGATGAAGATAACTAGTTTATTAGTGTGGTAATTGAGACTGAATGATGTGGACAATATAAGAGGGAGGCAAATATATATTTACTCAGAATGCTTAAATGCTTCAGTAACTTTAGTGCATTACTCTGCTAACCTCTTCCAATCTGTTAAATATGTATTGAGTAGATAATGAGACTATATCCTCAGTAACACAAATTATTTAAAGTAAAGCAGTGGTTTAAAGCTAGTTGTGAATTATTTCAAAACCTTTCCCAAAGAAGTTCCCAAGATGAGGACTGTAGATCACTGTCAGTTTAAGGAAAGAAACTGTGGTAGATTATGCTGGCTCTTTCCCATGTTTTCAGCTGCTAATTTGCATTAAAATATGGCTAAAAATACATGAATTTTTCACAAATACTACTTCACTGTGGAAGTATTTACAGTATTCTCCAAAGTGTTGCTATGTACTTGGCTTGAAAAAACCTTCAAGTCACATGAAGTCTCATCCAGACATAAATGATAGTCTGAGAAGAGCTGACAGTCTCTTCTCTGGCATTTACCTTGCAGGCTGTGCATTAGTGAAAGGATACCTTTTTCCTGCCCCACAAATAACAGATGGAAATGTTCCAGATTGATTTTGATTTCTCCTTTAAAGGTGACTGAAGTATTTTCAATGTAATTGCAATATCTTTTGATAATATTACTATAATTCACTTTCTGTGCATTTTTTCAATATAGAACTTCTCCTATGCATCCACGGATTGCCTATGAAATGGTCTAAACTGAATTAAGAAGAAAAACTGAGGCCAGATATGGTAATGAAAGGAATCAACTATAATACTGTTATGTTAATGAAATTTGAAATTTGTTTTAGCAAAAAGATATTTTCCTTTAGCAAGGCTTTTTTTTCTTTACGTGCACTTAAATGATGCATCTAGACAATTATCTAGCCCTAGAATATGCTGAGTTGGAAGGGACTCACAAGGATCACCGAGTCCAACTCCTGGCCCTGCACAGGACACCCCAAGAGTCACACCCTGTGCCTGAGAGCATTGTTCAAAAGCTTCTTAAACTCTGTCACACTTGGTGCTGTGACCACTTCTCTGAGGAGCCTGTTCCAATACCCAACTACCCTCTGGGTGAAGAACTTTCTCCTGATATCCAAACTAAACCACCCCTGACTCAATTTCATGCTGTTCTCTTGGGTCCTGTCACTGCTCAAGAGAGTGAAGTGACCTGTACCTCTGCTTCCCCTCCTGATGGTGGTGAAGACCACAATGAGGTCTACTCTCAGTCTCCTTTTCTCCAGGCTGAACAAACCAAGTGACCTCAACTGCTCCTCATAACAGTTTGTCAAATTGTTTCATTATGCAGTGCAGATTAACAAGATCAAGATATCACAAAAGAAATTTCTAATGGTAGATGCTGTCTTAAGCACATGTTTAGACAACAAAATATATTGGGACATGAAGCTGAAAACTTCTGAACATATTCAATTTATTTTGATGTCTGTATAAATACATATTTCCATTTTTTTGTCTGCTTGTTGTTTTAATAAAATTACAATAATTAACTGATGGTCAAGCCAAAATGCATTCTCTTCAAAATATAATGCTGTATTTTTAGCTATGTGAAGCAAGAAAAAGATACTGTCTCTTTTCTGCCAATGCACCTTCATCTTCCTTTTCAGATGCATGAACAAGATTCGGAAAGACTTTCCTAGCATTACTGAAAAATAAATATTTTCTTCAGGACTTTACAGCTTCTCATAGGCTGTTGGATCACAATTTTCATGTGACTCCTTCTCCCTCAGAGAAATACCCATGAGTATCAACAATCCCAGTAGAAAACCCCACATTGTTCTTAATAAACCCAAGATTTCCTCCAGTAATAGAGCTGTCCAATATCTGGCATTTCATTCTGTGCATGTGATCATAAAGCCTTGTTTGGTCATAATTTGAAATACATTGCATTTGTCTTTCCTGTGTTAAGTCCTCGTATTTAACATTCTAGAGACATGGATGGAAATTCTGCTTTAGATGAATTTTAGAGCTCTACCATGCAAGAGGGCTGGGGAAAATGAAAATATAGAAGGGAAACAATATTGTAAAATGGTAGTTTGTTATGCATAAAGAAACTTGATGTTTACTTTTCAGTATTAATTCAAAAGTTGCATGTCCTTTTTCAAGCTGGCTCATTTTCTTCTGTGGTTGCAACTGATCACTTTATTGGATGCCATTTGGTCCCACCAGTGTTTGAAATTCTTAATTATCCTTTCTAGCCTTCTGACATTGTGTTTTCCCTCTTGACATTCACATACTGTAAATATAGCTCTATCCAGGATGAATTCCATTTAGCAGACATTGCTTGACAGCTCTAGTAAATTCAGAATGATCTATTCATTCATCAATATGTGTGTACCATTTCCATTAAGCTCAATAAAATTTGTGTACAGCTGTAATAACTGGAGTCTTTTAACACTGTAGTGTCTTTCTAATTGCCAGGGAGGTTTCACCAGTTGACTGAGATATCTGTCTGCTTTTTAGGGCTTTAGGAGTGTTGAAGTGGTCATTGGCACTGTGAGGCTGCATCTCAAATTCTTTGGCTGGTTTTGCTCCCCTCCCAACAAAAGAAGTTATTGAGTTGCTGAAGCATTTCTAGAGAAGGGCTGGGAAAGAGTCTAAAGAGTAAATCATACCAGGAGCAGCCAAGGGAAGTGTTTAGTCCAGACAAAAGGAGGCTCAGGGGAAACCTTTCCACTCTCTACAACTCCCTGAAAGGAAGGGTGTAGCCATTTGGGCATCAGTCTCTTCTTCAAAGTATAAAATCAAAAGAACAAGAGAAAATGGCCTCAAATTGTGACAGGTTTAGATCAGATACCAAGAAAAAATTCTTCATGAAAAGTGTTGCCAAGCATAGGAACAGACTGTCCAGCTGAGTCATCACCTTGGAAAAGTTTAAAAGATGTGTAGATGTGGCACTTTGGGACATGGTTTAGTGGTGGCTTTGGCAGTGCTGGGCTAGTGGTTGGATTTAACAATCTTAAAGGTCTTTTCCAGCCTAAGCAATTATATGATTTTATGATTTCAGAAATAAAAATGAGGAGCATGTAATTTTCTTATGGGAGTAGCTTTGATAGAAGATCCTCCTTCTGCACCTGTTGTCTGGTGTGCCTGTCCTAGTCTGCTACAACACTTTCCTAACCTACAGAGTGGAGTACACATCCCTGTTGACTCAAGCTGCCAACATTTGACAGCTGGAGGATAGGGGTGCTAAAGCTTGTGGGTGCCCTGCTGAGACTGCAGGCCTGTCTCGCTGCTTGCTGAGAAACATCCTCACATTTGCACTCTGGAATGGAAAGGCTAGGAGAAAGAGTAGAAGTACCTTCTTCATATTGTGTCCTAACGCAATTTGACCATTTTTTCATTGCAAGGGTTAATATATTCAATTTGGATTTGTTGAATCATGTAAAAGTAATATTACACAACATGCTCCAGGAAAAAGAAGAAAAAAAAATAAATTAAGAGTATATATGGTTAGCTTGTTTTATAGGACTAAAGAATGCCTGAAGATCTTTGTAATGATTTTTGTGTGACAGAATCAGTCAAAGTTAATGATTTTGCAGGCCTCACTTGTGGTTATATTAAAAATAATTGCATTACCCTTGCACAACTCATTTCTGTTGCTATATAGTTTAAATATTTTATGCAGTTTTTAAGAACTGATCCTGTTCTGAGGTGGAGAAAAATGCAGTAATCTGTGCCGCTTCTTCCGTCTCAAACCACAAGGAAATTTTCTACTATCACCATTATTGAGATATTCACCAACTAGCCTGCTGAATCTTCCTGTTTTGAATTACCTGTCTTATCCTTTATAGCTGTTTTTTTAAATGTCTACCTACTTATGATCAATTTCAGTACATTTTTGAATACCCAAATCATCATATGCTAAACAAGTGTGAAGTGTGAACAACTAAAATCAAGTCAAGATTTTCGTCCTGTGGAGGACTTTATGAGGTAGGTGATATGCAGATCCATAGGTATAAAAGTGTGAATGGATGATGAGCAAGTATGTTTTTTGTTGTGCTTGTTGGAAGAGCCTTAAGAAGCAGAAATTTTGTTTGAAGAATGGTCTGCTTAGCCTTTAAGTACTTACTCAGAGAAGCTGTTTATTACTTATTCAAGTGAATTATAAAGGCCAGTGAATAAAGAAAGGATTTCAAGAACTCAGAATGAAAGTGGTAGAAATTTTTTCATGTCACAGTCAAAAGTTTTTCTTTTTTTCCATGGATATTTGCAGTTTGTGATACTATATCAGCTCTGTCATTTCAGTGGTAGCTAAAGAAAAGAAAATGTAGGTTTATGAGCTCAAAAAATTGTGGGATATACAGCAGGAGGCAAATAGAAGATGTAAACAAGAAAGAAGTTATGGAAAAGAGGCAATTTTGAATTGTTTAATGTCACTAATTAATATTTGGTTCTTAGTTAATTCCCCAAAAACTCACATATCTTAATGATTACTGGACATCAAAATGTATCTGTGGGTTATAAGGAAAGGGGAGGGCATTGCAAAGAGCTCAGGATGATGCAGGAAAGAGGTAATAGGGTCTCTATGGAAATACTTATTCTTTTAAAAACGGAAATAAGTATAATAAAACTTATCATTCGTAATGCACTTTTTCATTTCACATTTGTTGTACACGTATTGGCATTACCTCTATGAAAGCAACTGAAATATTAATATATTAATATTCTTTATGGATATAAAGCAAGGGAGGAAAAGCCTCAAAGATGAGAAATTATGGCACTTGGACAAGATTACAGAAACACTTTTCCCAGGACTGGCATTTAAGCTTTGTTCTGGGCTGTGCTCAAACCTCTAGGCCACAGCTCTCCTGGGATATCACATATTACGTATGGATGAGCTTTCAAAGTGACCTAAAAGATAGGCACTGTACTCCCACTGAAAGGCAATAGGATTGAGGATCCTAATATCCCAAGGCCTTTCTGAAAATCTCATCTTACACATGGTCTTAACCACTTCATCACAGTCACTAAATAACAGCAGGTACTTGTTAACAGCATGTGTATTAGTCACTGAAAATAATTTATCCCTGCTTTGGGGCTCCTCTAAAGAAATTATACCTCTCCATTTCTCAGCTTTCTCTACATAACACCTGAGAAATAATTGTTTTCATTTTTCTTTGCCTCATTGATTGTAGAATAAATAATCCATGAATAACTCCCTACCGTCATTATTCTACCGTATCTGGTGACCAATAACTTTCTGTTCAGCTGATAAGGGCAATGGCAGGAGGGATTGAGAGGGATGGAAAAGAAGAGTCAGACTCTTGCCATCCCTAAAACACAAGGCTGGGATATGGCCGGATTGTCTCCGTCATCTTTTGTAGGTGAAAACCATAGCGGTACTTCAATGCAGCTTGCTTCCTGGCTCGCTCTCGGGCTGAGAATTAATTACCGAATGGCAACATCTGCATTAGCGGCTTCTGCAGCCCCAGCTCTCCGCAGGCGGGATCATGCTGGCTCCCCACCAGATCTAGGACCGCTCGGAGGACTTCCCTGCTGGCCACCTGTCTCGGATCCCCACAGGCTGGAGCTCGGGGAGCCGCGGTGTGCGGGGGAGCGGCGGGGACGGCGGCAGGAGCCGACCGCGGGGCCCCAGGGACGCCGCGCCTCCGCTCCAGCGGTACCGCGACACCGCCCCGCAGCCGGCCCCGATCCCCATCCCCATCCCCATCCCCATCCCCATCCCCATCCCCATCCCCATCCCCATCCCCATCCCCATCCCCATCCCCATCCCCGCTCGCCCTGGCCCCGGCCCTGCTCCACCTCCCCCCGGCCCCGATCCTGGCACTGGCTACCGCCCCGCTCCGCCCCAGCCCCGGCCCGATCCCTCCGCTGTCCCCCGGCTCTGCATCTGAGCCAGGCAAGAGAGGACGAGCGGGGTCCTGGAGGCCCGAGGGGCGCAGAGGAAGAAGGAGGAGCTGGAGGAAACGAAGGGAAGGGGAGGGGAGCGCAGGGGAGAGGATTTTCCCATCTCCTGTCTTCTTTTTTTTTTTTTCTTTTTTTTTTTTTTTTTTCTTTGAGGGGGAAGGTTGCTGCTGCTAGTGGCAGCGTTTCCTCCTGCTGGAAGATGATGAATACATGAGGAGAGAGGCTCTGAGCCTGCTTCTGTGCTGCGGGAGTGTCTCTCTCTCCCTCCCTCCCCTCTCCCTGCCTCTGTGTGAGTGTGTGTTTGGCTGCCCGGCTGTGTGTGCGTGTACACTGTGTATATATATCTGAGCTGGGAGGTTATTGCAAGCTTCTCTCAGCAGCGCTCCTCTGTACAGGAAGAAGGGCTCAGCTGCAGTGGTAGCATCAACAGCAGCATTAGCAGCACCAACTGCTTTATTCGCCTTTCTTCCTTCCCTTCATCTCCATCTCCCTTTCCCTCCCTCCTCCCACGTCTTTTGGGGGATTGCTCTTCATTTTTTTTTTTAATTATTATTTATTTTTCTACTCTACAATCCTTGTTATTTGATACTTCGTGGGTTTTTTTCTTTTTTTTTTTCTTTTTTTTTTTTTTTTCTTCTCCTCTTCCTCTGAGAAGGAGGCACAGAAACACACACGCACAAACACAGAGAAATAAGGGAAAGAAAAGTACCGGGACTTATCCTGCTGCTGCAAACCCAAAGATAGCAGACGAAGAGGGGGTTTGGCTTCTACCCCAAGGTAAAGCCCTGCCCCCTTTACCTCCTCGACACCTCCTCCGAGGAAGAGAAGGAGAGAGAGCGAAGGGGGCCAAAGTGGAGAAAAGCAGGTCTTCTGCGGCTGGCATTTGGAGTACAGGGAGCCAGGAAGTGAAGGATGGTTGTGGTCACCCGAGCTGGCTGCAGGGCAGCTCTTTTCCTCTGGATTTTCATCAGCATAAGCTGCAGAGCCAGGACTGCTCTGCCTGCATCTCGTAAGTACCCTTTGCTAAGAAACATGCACAATTTCATCTCTGAATTAAGACAGAGGGAAATTCCCCACAACTCTGTGAGGCTGATTGCTTTTGCTTTGCTGATGAGTATTGTGTTTGATTGTGTTTGATTTTTCTTTGTATGCTTATGTGTTCACTGAGGTCTGATACTGTTTGCAGTGCTCCACATCAGATCTTCCTTGGTGATTTCAGTGGTAGCTGGTGTGGAAAGTTGAAAGAGACCTGCTCTGTGATATAATCTTGGTTCTGCAATGGAGTCAGAGGGGGAAAGGAATCAGAAGATGTTCAAAGTTTGGGGATAGTTTTTGTTTGGCTGGTCGGTTTGGTTTGTTTTGGCTTTTCCCACCTTCCTCAGAAGGGATGCAATTTGCATTTGGAAGTACTTCACTTGCACAGTTTTGTGAGAGAAAAGAGGAGATGTGAGCAGTTTCCATAACTAGTGGTTTATCGAGGAGGAAAAAGGGAAAATTCTGTCTCATTTGAAGAGGAAAGAATGATTGTGATTTGATGAGAGGGAACTGAGCCAGGACAGCTTTTCCTGAGAGTGAAGTTTTGCTTCCCGTAATAGAATGAGCAAAGGTATTTTAGAGGAGACCATCAATTGCCCTCCTAGAGAGGCAGAAATAGTAGAGAAATGATCAAGCATCTGCTGAAATGCTGAACTTCAGACCAGAGGAGTGTAGAGCACCTGTACAGAATCCGATTCTGCTATCAGTACAAAAATGACAGCATATTCATTGATTTCAGTGGATATTAGATCAAGTCTTTAACATTGCACTGAGCTGTAGTTTTGAGCAAAACATTTTGCAAGTAGATGTCAGTATTAAGTATTTAGTTGTTTCTTCTCTTCAGACCATGTAAAACATTTGTCGGTTGCCAAGTATTTTTGAAATACATACTGAAAAGAAACTGCATTTTTATAGTATCATTGTCATAGTGCTGGCTTAATCGGCTGTCTATAGAGGAAGGAAGTGTCCTGAAATGTTATGGAGAGATGTGCTGGGATTGTATACATGTGAATGGGGGTAGATTCAATTCCCTGCAATTCAAGCAGGGAATTGCCATAGAATGTAATGTATATACTGCAAAGAGATCTATGTAGATCACTCTATTTATTTGTTTAATTGTTTCCTTGGGGGCAGGAATGAACAATGCAATGATTAGGGAATTGGAGCAGTGCTATGCTTTCTTAGTGGGTTTCTATCTGTTATCATCTAATACCTATTGAAAAAGAAGTGTTTTTCCAGGATTTACTTGCACTTGTATATTTGTTTGTGTGTCAACAAATATGTACAGCAGTTGTCTGCATTGTTATCTAGGTCTCAGAGGCTGTAGGATGTGCAGTTGTTTTCCTGCCTATGAATTAGGAGAAGTATTGATCCTGATGTTTACTTCTTTGTTTTGACCAGCTATATAATTTTCCTTAGGAATATTATTTCTTTATGGTCATCTCTCAGGCTCTGCATAACAAGAATGTGTGGGGGCGAGGATTCATGATTTAGGTTGTCAGAAATCTGTTCTTCGAAAACAAAGTCCCAGCTTTTCTCTAGCAGGATTTTGGAGCTTTTTTGGTTGTTTTTGTCATTCAGAAACTAATGACTGTAGTTTAACTTGAAAATTACCTGCAGTGGGTTATCTGATTTCCCAACAAACAAATCTTTAACTTTTAAAAGAAGTTTGTTGAGAAGTTACTGTAGGTTGTAGTAACATCACAATAACCAGAAATTCCAGGAACAGAGGATATATATAATCTTAATTACAATTTGCTCATACACATTCCCCTCTTGATGATTAGCTATTCTAAGATTTCTTTATATTAATTCACCTTCCAAGAGCTTATACATTACACTCCTTATGTAGTGAGTGGCATTTCATTTTATTTCTGACTCACTTCTGAAAGTGAAATGGAACTAGATTTGTTTACTGGAAACATAAATATAGCAAGAAGTACATGTCAGCCTTAAATTTACAAAAGGATTGTTCACATTGCTGTAGATGCTGAAAATTCTTGTAAAGGCTTACGGGTGCTTGGGAAGTGGTACCTCAGTGGGAACTCCAGTGCTGTGTCAGTGTTTTGGTGCACCACTTTGCTGGTTATTCTGTTGCATGCTTTGCTATACAAATTGGTCACTGAACTGTATTTTGTCACTGTGCTCTATTTTCTGAGCTTGTTTGTAACTTTGTATGCAACTGATTGTGGATGGGATTGTAGAATTTTGTTCTCTGTTGACAAGTTGATGTACCTAGCTTTCTTTTTGTTTTCTTTTTTTCTTTTTTTTTCTCTGTTGATTTTGAGCCTCATATTGGGAATACCACTGAAAGAATTAAAACCTGTGTGAAATGCAACTTTGATGTAAAACTTGTTTCCAACTAGTATTTAATTTTCTTCTCCATTGTTACTTTATGTTTTGGCTTCCAAGTAATTAGCAACATCAAATTTAATCTTTACAGTATTTTAAGAAGTATGCAAGACTTATGGTGTACAGTGAATTACAAATCCCTGTATATGAGCTTGCTATTCAGTATTTTCTTACAGTCTGCTTGTGCTGGCATAGAAAAAGATACAGTTTTCAGAAAGAATAGATTTGGGCATTGCTTATGTGAATATACTGTATCTCAAATGTTTGTTTACTTTGCAAAGTAAATCTATCTCTGTCATTAAAATTGAACCTCTCAGTAATACTGATTCAGAAGTGATTGTGTTGAAAGATTTTTATCTCATTCAGTTTTATCTCAAGATGAAGTGGGTGTTGAAAGCCCATCCTGTGGTATAATAAACATACACTGTGATACAATATCACACACATTAATGCTAAGATCTTATTGTCAATTCTATTTATGGTCATGTTTTCATACCCTGGCAATAAATTCTTCATATTCCTACATTTTTATTTTTTTTTAATAAGCGTGGAGGGATGAAAACACCCTTCCAGAATCAAGGCTAATGAACAGCTCAACCAGGAGAGGTCATCACAAGATAAAAAGTAACACGGAAAATACAAATTTAGTGCTTTATAGTCATTTAAGTGGCTAAGATAGAATGATAAGAATATGAATATGGGTAGACTCACTCTCATTTGTATTCCTATAAAAAACCCAAACACACAAAGCAGCAACCTTGTTACTTAATAAGAATGTTAAAGGCATTAATTATAGGATCATCTCCTTCTCTGTGAACAGAATTCACTTTACAAGAAATTACCTTTCACAGCTAGGCTTTTTTTTGGGTTTTTTTTTTCATTGTGTCTGTTTTTATGCAATGCAAATATGATTAGTACAGAACTATTAAAACTTCTTGTTCTGATAGTTGTCATAGTTTTGTAGTAGGTCCCATACCACTGCTCAAGTTGAAGTTTGAACTCATTTTACAAGATTTGGTGCAGAAATCAAATGGGGGGGGGGGCATGTATAGTAAATCATTAAGGTATGCAAAAGAAAAAATATTAATCTTTTACCTTTGACTGCATGCCAGCAAAATTTTCCTGGGAAAAGTATTGAAAAATAGCAATGCTCCTTTTGAAAGAGCAAGACATCGTACAAGGAAGTCCTTTTCAAGAGGCTAGGCTGGATGGAGCTCTGAGCAATCTGGCCTGGTGAAAGGTGTATGCCTATGATGGGCATATGAGGCGTCATATATTCTATTAGATTCACACTTGGGGAATAGTTCTCTTCCAGATAATGTCTAAGACATAAAGATATTTTTGGAAATATGATTGATTTCACTTTTTTAAAATGTAATACCCAATTAACATTTCTTAGTTTAGGTCCTGTTGTCTTGAGTTTGACTCAGAGGTCCCACTGAATGTAGTTTCAGGTGTACTAAACCATTTTCGTGTACATTTAACATTTAATAATTTTTCTTACCTTTGGGGCCAAAGCACTTACAAATATACTAAACTTTTAATTTGAGGGCCTAGCTTTCTTTTAAGTCCATATGTTAACTTAAATGTGAATGAATGAAATATTATCAAATAGTCTTCTGTGATTTTGAAATTAGTGACAGCAGGTAGAGCCTGTGTCAGTGCTGAAAGTTCAAAGTTTCAAAGAGTCTTTAACTTTTGTGTATGGAGCATTGCACAAAACCTGATTGCAGACATTCATCTAGACACAGTAAGTCTGATTCAAAGTTTGGTGTCAGTGGGCATTGTATCGATTGTAAATATCATTGACTACTGTTTTAAAAACTGGCTTTTTCTATGACTGTTTTTGCTTTGTTTGTGTGTTTATTTTTAATTCTGGTGCAATAATATGAAAAAAGGCATAAACAGTTCTTTAATAAGTAGTCCAGTCTGAAAGAAAGTTTGAAGGTGAAGTTAGAGACTATGGACTGAAATCTTGTTTCTGGACATTGGTAGTTTCTTTTCCAAGGAGATGAGAATTTTTTTAATTTTCTCTTATTTTTTAATTTTTTTTAATTTTTTTTAGCTCAGGTACTTTTAACACAGAAGACTATTTTAGTTGTTGCAGTTGTGATAGGAAATTATATATAACGCATTAGACATCAGACTGTCCCCTGTACCTCTTCTTGAATAACTCACATTACAATGGATCTGTTACAGACAGTAGATTTTCCTACAGAAATTTTTCAGGACTTTTAATTTGGATCTCTAAGTCTTTAAAATTGTCAAATCTTATGTTTACTGTTTAGCATTTAGCACAATATTAGCATTATATTGTGGAGTTTTTAAGACTGTAATACTTTTAATGTTTGGGACAATAACAAACTATGAACAAACCATGGGGGAGTTTCTGCATTTTCTTTTTCTAGATTTTCAAAAGCTGATCTCTCCCTGAGTGATCTGACTAATGGGTCAAAATAAGATAACTGGTTAAATTTTGAGGTGTTCTTCTGCCCATGTCTATGTCCTTAATAGCTGTTAAGCTCATCTTACAAAAGCACATGGACTTGCAAATGTGTTCTGGTCAATTAGGAAACTTCAACTAGGAAATGCAAGAGAAGCAACATAAGTCTTCATCAGATGAAATGATGAGCGACTTTACAAATTTGTTAGTCTTAAAGTTTTAAATAATTTAAAATTATGGCATTATTTCCAAAATCCACATAGAGATGAGCTCCTTCTTTAAAAGATCAGGAAAACCTGTAGGATAAAGAGAGCAGCCCGTTAGCTTGAGCCTTCTTGCACTAAAGGAAATGGAAGTTGTGCCACAGATTTTAGGAACAGTGTAGTTATGTTTTTTGTCAGTGAGTTTATGATTCAGTCTGTTGGTATGAGATACTAGAAATGATTAAAAAGGTTCTTCAGTCTTCAGCCTTTGAACTAACATTGATTTTATCTGTATTGCACTTCATTTATCCAGCTACTTCATTGGCATTGCATAGGTAGATAATCCAAGACCACCAGCTAATTGCAGAACATGTTAAATCTCTAAATTTGGTGATGTAGAAAACTGCAGTAATCAGTAATCAATTCTTTTGAGCCACTTGCAGTTCCAACTCTGAAGATATCATAGATATAATAAAAGAATTCCCAAGTCCTATGCTTAGCATTTACAAAGAACTTGGGCACTTGGTTTTGATAGCTCTGCAATTTTAAAACAGCTTTACGAAGCTGAGACCTTTCCTACCTCGGAGAGTGTCTCAGAATTCATTCACTGTAGTAGTAGCTAGCCTTTTCCGATTGGGTCTTTAAGGTTGAACAGCAGATAATTCAGAGCAGAAAAGGATATTGACATTCACATTTACCTCTTTCCTCTGCGTAAAAAAGTCTAGAGATTTTTTGACTTTACAACCTCCTGGTGGAGAGATGGTTCTTTCAGGCATTTAACTTAAGCAAGTGGTCATGCTAAGTCCATTGAGGGACTGGAAAATTTATTCACACTTACAGTTTATTATTTGATGTTAACATTTGTCAAATATTTTCTTCTAAGCTGTGTATGCACTCAAAAAATATGTTTTAAATAAATCAGTGACTAAAATCGACTCAGCTTAGCTAGGAACTTTGCTGCCGGTTTTGCATTTGTACTGGTAAAAGCTCAAGTTGGGTTACAACTTTTAATGTGTAAATAAAATAAGCGGCTAAAAATACCTTCTAGAAGCCAGAGAGCAGTTGAACTGTTCTATCCAAAAATTTTTCCATCCCACAGACAAATGTGATGTTTTAGAATGAAGCTTTATTATTTGCATGTAGAATATTTAAGTCACAGCTTAAAGAGAAAGTAATTTTTCTCCTAGAAATTTAATGGCTGTCTAAATATAACATAAACATTCTGTTTGATTTTGTAAAACTGCTATATCATTAGTATTTTGTAACCTTTACTCAAGGAAGTCAGCTATACACATGCTACATTTCTATTTTCTGTTTCTACAAAGTAGTAATATGTGACTGAAAAAAATAAGCTTTTTTTTTTTTTTTTTTGCATCAAATGTAGAGGGATGCCACTGTCTGGGTTTCTTAAATCACCTAAATATTGATAAAAATGTCTCTAATTGTCTATTAATCATCTTCAATACTTAAACTGGTATTTACTGTGAACCCATTGGAAACCTGGAATTTATAGGGAGGTAATACAGAAGATCAGCAGATGAGCTGAGGAGGCTGCAAGGATCCATTTCCACAAGGGGCATCAGAAAGTCTGTGAAGGAAGGTTTGCCAGAGAAGAAAAGGAAGAATTATTGTCTAAGGACTTAATGCAATGGGATTCAACAGAGCAGGAAAGGCAACTTCAATCTATTTAAGTTTTTCATGTTTTACAGACTGGTTTAAAGTTCTTGGAACACACTTTGAAATGCAATTAAATTGGGATGTGCTTTTACTCAGTTTATGGGAATAGAAGGGATACTGTGGTTCAGGAAAAGCAAAAATAAAAACAAACAAAAAAATTCTAGGATAGCAAACCAACAAACAGGAAAACAAAAAACTTAAATTTACCCCCTCTTGACCCCAGGATTCAAACACAGATACCTTCCTAAGATCTTTAGACTCTGCCTACATTTTCAGTGAAACACAGGAAGGGCTTATACGTATTTTTTCCCTAAATATCATAAAAATATAATAACTAATAAAAATTCAAATAACTAAAAAAGAAAAAAAAAGAGCAAAAAAGAAAAATAGGATAATTAATTAATTTTAAAACACAGTCAGATATTAAAACTAGTGGCATCCACCACTGTTCTGGGAAGAAGAAAGGAGAGCGATGTGCTGAACAGAGGTTGAGGTTGTCTCCCACACAATAATAGTAACGTACTTATTTTTGTGCTGAGGAGTGGAGTCAAAGGGAATAGCTTGCCTGGTCCACAGCATTAGCATTTCAGTAGGAAAAGAGGGAGCTTCCATGAGAAATGCAGTCAGAAGCAAATCCTGTACAGGGTAGGCTCTGCTGGATACATGCTCCCAAGCTTCAGCAAGCTGTACTCTCTAATTTTCTTTCCTTTGGTTTTACATCCAAAAAATTATGCTAGTGGGCATACTGTCAGTTACATGATGAATGTCCTACCTGCTTCTTCCCTGGTACAGCCAAGCTGTTAGAAATGATAGCAAAATTCCCTCTAGATAAGAGAAGGTATCCATTACTGTTCCAACCTTTTTCCAAAAAATATACACCAGCAGATGACACACCTGTTTGCTTCTGCTCCTAATTCATTTGCCATTTCTCACATGCCTCCTTTCTGATTTTATTAATCATCTTTCTCCCTACTCTCTGCCCTCTCTCTACCCTTTCCTTCATCAGTAAACTGACTCAAGTGGCTTCTCTTGGATTCTCATTGATTCACCACCGTATTGAGTAATTTGCTGAGCCTGAAACTAAGGGAGATTGTCTTCATTGATTCCTGATTAATTCATCTGTTTGAGAAAGCTAGGTACACAGGTAATAACTCAATTGAAATTCCTTCACTGCTTAATTGTTGTGCCATAATCCTGGCCTGTTAAATCAGATAATCAGATATTATGAATGAAGTTAGGATTTATTTTTTCAAAACACAATTATTAGAATATCATTATAAGGAATGCTTTTATTAACTCTGTTTATAATTATTCATAAAATGCAATTTTAGACTTCAGGTCAGTACAGTGCATAGGTTTTATTCATATGGAAAAAATTGTGTCAAGGATTCTGTGAGTGAATTATGCTTCCAAATCTACATATTCATAACTTATAAGGCCAAAAAGGATCCAACCCAGCTATAGTAGATTGGTATGATATGGTAGATTGTATTACTATTTTTTTCTGCTTTACAGATCATAGAATTAATGAGCCATGGTTTGGGTTGGAAGAGACCTTTAAAGATCATCTAGTCCAACCCCACAGGCAGGGACACATTTCACCAAACCAGATTCTTCAATGCCCTGTCCAATTTGACCCTGAGCACTTCCAGGGATGGGATATTTGCAGCTTCTCTGGGAAGTCCATTCCAGAATTCATTCCTTTTGTGGAATCTATATCTACCCTTTTTAGTTTAAAAATATTCCTCTCATACTGTCAATACAAGCTCAGGTAAAAAGTATTTCTTTATCTTTCTTGTAGGCCCAGCTAGGGAAAGGCTTCTATAAGAGGTCTGCCTGAAGCCTTTTTTTCCAGGATGAACCACAACAACCCTCTCAGTTTCTCTTGATGAAAGGGAGAAACTCTCTGACCATTTTGATGGCCCTCATGTTGAAAAACTCCAACATGTCAATGTTCTTCTTTTGCTGAAGGCGCCAGAGCTGGACTCAGTGATCCATATCAGGGCAACAGAATAGAGGGGCAGTGTCACCTCCCATGACCTGCTGGCCACTCTGCTTTTTATGCATTCCAGGATCCTGCTGGCTTTCTGGGCTGCAAGTGCACATTGCTGGCTCTTACATCACTTTTCATCTGCCAATATCCCCAAGCCCTTTGTTCTCAATCTATTCATCCCCCAGTTTGTATTGCTACTGGGAATTGCCCCAACCCTGGTGATGGACCTTACACTTGGAATTGTTGAACTTCATGAGATTCACATGGAACTACTAAAGCCTGTCCACATCTCTCTGGATGGTGTCCTTTCCCTCAGTCATATCAACAGCATCACTCAGCTTGGTTTTGTTCCACAGACTTGCTAAGGGTACACTCAACCCCACAGTCTAGGTCATTAATAAGGACATTTGACTATACTTGTCCCAATACTCCTGAAGGATAACACTCATCTCCATTTGAATCTCCATTTCGACTTTGAGCCATTGACTTTTTGGGCACAGCTATCCAGTCAATCCTTATCCATCTAACAATTCATGTGTCAAACCCATATTTCTCCAATTTAGAGACAAGGGCATTGTGTAGAACTGTGTCACTGGCCAGGTAGGTTACATCAGAAGCTCTTCCCTTATCTACCATTAGATAAGGGTAGAAGGCCACCAGGCTTGTCAGGTATGATTTGCCCTTCATGATATCATGTTTACTTTCCCTAACATACCTCCTTGTCATTCATATTCTTTGGCATAGCTTCTAGGAGAAACTGTTTCATGAACCTCCTAAGCACAGAGATTGACTGGTTGACAGTTCTCAGGGTATCCATTTTTGCACATTTTATAAATGGGTGCAATGTTTTCCCTTTTCCAGACACTGGGGATTTTGCTTGACTGTCATGACTTTTCAGAAGTAATAGAAGTGATAAAGCTGCTTATATCTACCAGTACCCTCAGGACTCTGGGATGCATCTTGTCAGGTTCCATGGACTTGTCTATGTTCAGGTTCCCCAGATGGCCTTGAATCTGGTCTGCTTCTACAATGGAGTCCCTGTCTTTATATTCAGGGGCTTGAGAGACATGAGAAATTCAGCTGGCAGGGAAAACTTAAGAAAAAATGCTGCTGAATACATCAGACTTCTCCGCGTCAGTTGTCATCAGATGCCCTGTCTCATTTATCAGAGGGGTACGGTTTCTTTTGTCTTCCTTTCCCAAATCACAGACCTGTCAGGGTTTTGACACATTTCCTCCTGGCACTGAATGTCCTGGTCCGGAGTTACATTCTTTACCCTAAGTTCATGACTTCAACATGATGACATTGAAATGCCTAATGCTTCCTTTTACCAGCTTAGTTGTCCCAAGCTTTTGACGCGTAAACTTCAAGTCATCTTCAGCTTCATTGACTATACACATTTTTCTGCAGTTCAGACAACAAAGATGTAAAACAATGAAGGACTGAAAACCAGACTTCCACTGGTTCTCACTAGAAACTACTCATTTCCTTTGTCACAATTATATTTATAGATATTTAGAGTGCCACATTTCCAATAATTTTGAATCTTGGTTAAAATAGTAGACTGCCATTCAAGTGCCTTCAGAATTCAAAATACATATTCTTGCAACATGTGCAGAAACAGACATAAATGCATATATCTGCAAATGTCCTGTGATCCAATCTTGTATTCTCAGAAACAAAAAAATACAAACAATCAAAAAAAAGCCTTCAGAAGATCAGGGTACTTTGTTAAGATCTACTTTTAAAAAAAACTGTGTTGGTTTTGAGTAATTGCATTTACAGCATTTAAATTTTTATTAATCAGGTTCTGCTGTTTTGTCTAGCAGCAGTGTTAGTTGGAGTGGCTTGTAAATGTGCAGGTCATCTTCTTCAGTATTTGCACTCCACAGTTTCTTTCAGCCTTCTGGAATTTCCTTAGTGCTTCAAGGGTTATTGGAAATCAGCAATAATCAGCAGAGAACTTCTCAGTTACAGCTTGCCCTGCTGGTTGAAACTGCCTAGCCTTGTTAACCTCTGTTTAATAACTTCCTCAGCTTTTATTAGAATGTAAATTGTTTTGTTGGCACTTTGGGATCTAACTGTGCAGTCTTGTTTGTTTTCCTAACACTGCATGTTTTTGTCTTTTCTGTGTGATTGGCAAATTCATCACTTATATGTAGCAGTCTTTTGGTAAGGCTCCTTTTGCTCCTCAACTCCTCTCACTTCTTAAAGAAACCCCCAAAATACAAAACCCAACAACCACAACTGTGGTTTTGGTATTTTTTCTAATAATAATTCTTATGATTTCTGTGCATAGACAAATTAAACCTTATATATTTTTGCTTATAATTTTAATGATTTTGTTAAATTCAGTTTTAAAAGGTCATAGAACAGTTGATTTTGTAAGGGACAGCTGGAGGTTATCTTGCCTTACTAAAATAGGGGTTCCTCATACCAAATCTAAACCTGTTCTCTAAGAAGGCTATACAGCAGCAGATAACATGACCTTAGAGAGGCTAGAGCCACGTGTTTGTTGGTTTCACCAGAAGGAAGTAATACAATCTTTTCTGACCAGTTCTGGCCTGGTCCTTACTATCGCTTCAAATCACAAGAGAAAATTCATTTGTATTTTAGAGATAATCTGAATTCTTAATCTAACAACTTGCTATATCACTAAGGCCAATCTCACAGAAATGCCCCTCCCAGTCTTCACTGACATATTTTTCTATATTTATAGAGAATAGTTAGTTCAGAACTCTTGCTGCCATGGAGAATATTTATATTCTGAATTTGAAAATCTCTTCTGTTGCTGAAGATTTACCTTTTATGAAATATTAGTAGAACCACTATGTCCATTTTGAAGAGTGTTCAGACATAGAAGTTGATTTTGTTTTTCTCCTCACTGGGAAAGGAAGTTGCTTTTGGTTTTATACCAAATCTGAGGGTATTTTATTTATATTGGTTTTATATCAAATCTGAGGGTATTTTATTTATATTATGGTTTATATTAAAATGGGCTAGCTCAAACTGTTATTAACTGAATACTTCACTAGAAAGTCTTTTTCTTATTTTTACAGCTGTTGAATCCTGAAAAATTGCAAACAGTGAGGACCAGGGAAATAAATTTTGATGTGCTGAAACAGGGACACTCAGATTACAGGCCTATCACAAAACCAGACACATCAAGAAACAGTCTAATGAGTGAGAATTCTGTTCTCAAAGTTATGAATTAAAAGTTTCCTTCAATTCTTCTGACTAGGTCTAAAAAAAGGAAAAAAACTAGAAAAATCTTGAGATGGAAGTATTGAAATTTCAGACATAACTCAGACTCAAAATTCAGTGGAGCGAGGTCAGTCTTTCTAGATCAGTCACGTCCCTGCATATATTCCTCAAACTCTAGACCAGAACCTATTTGGCCAATTTTTTTTCAACTGATGATTGTGCACATGCAGTGTCCCTTTGGATTGCTCAAGATTCTCTGTATCATATATCTTGTATCATGTTGATGTAGGAATGCATCCCCCAAAAATGTTGTAAGATGGCATGTTTTCAAGTAAGCTCTGGATGAAAAGTGGACGAGTAACTGAATAAAAGGAGATAAATGTAAAACAAAGAAAAACAAGACTGAGTTTTCAACAGAACTATAAATAAAATTGCATCATAATTTTGAGAAACAACAACAAATTTTTCAAGTCTATTTGAAGGAGTGAAAAGAATTTATTGGCACGTCTCATTTACAAAGAGACATAAAGATTAGCAGAGTGCTGAGAATTTCTCAGAAAATTTTTGGTGCAATTTCAGAGGTATGATTGACATTTTATTGTTATACATACATTTAAGACTCTGCTTCCCAAGAAGAAAAATATTATTTCCAAGTACAGCCTGTTATTTGTACTTATAAATCAGTGTATTCCTTACTTTTTTTTAATAACTCTGATTACAGAAAGAGATGAACATAAAGCAATGAAGGATCTCATAGTAATTCAGAATATAAAGATATAAATACTTCTAATAACATACAAACTTCATATCTATCAAAGAAAAATTGTTCTGGTGTCAGTTTTAATGAGGACTACAGTTATTTTTCAGCACTGGTTTTTAATGCCTAAAACATTTTTATTTTCTTGCCTTCCATCTTCCTCCTGTCCCAGGCAGACATTTCAACTAATTCAAATTAAAGTACTTACGTGATATTCAAGAAGATTCTTATCCTTTGATTTTGGCAGAGGAGCAAGAGGGGAAAACCAGACATCTTTCTACATATTCCTGCAGGCAAATCCATACTAATATCTGAGGCAGACCCATCAAGAGTTGAAAGATTTGAATAGATCTTGAGGGATGTTTTGTGACTGAAGGGATGTGGAGACCATAAAGGCAAGAATCAGGACTTTCTTCTGTAAAATGTTCAGCTCCTTGAAAACTGTTCAGAGGCTGTGGGAGAAGACAGATAACCTGGAGCTGGTTAAGTTCCCTAGTTCCCTGCAGTTTTTGTTGTACATTGCATGTTTGGACTACTTTTTTTTTGTGGATATAAATAGAATAAATATTCAAACCATTTTTAAGAAATAGCCTCAAATGTAAATCTGACTGTGTGTTATCTATGCCTTTAGTAAGAGTGGTGTGCATAAAACAGTGTTTATAACACAACTGATAGCAGTAAAATTTTTCAGTGCTAGATCTGTAATTTATTTTTAGCAACAGTAATATTTTCATAAATCATACTGAAATAATCCAGCCACATTCTAGACAGTAAAATATCCCTTAGATTTCTAAACAGCATTTATGAAATCTGGCTGGCAGAAAGGCACCACAAATACTTTCAAAGAAGGAACCTGAGTCAGCTGCAGAATTGCTCTTCAAATACACTCTTTGCATTGCTCTAGATTTGTTCAAATTTAATTTAATACACATAACCAACCAGTCTGCTAAATGGAGTTCTGTTGGGAGTTAGGTTTCTTTCCTTTTGTTCCTTTTTACTTATTTAACAACAGTTAAACAAGTAGGTACTTGGAAAAAAAAGTGGCCAAGCTCAAGGAAGGACGGCATCTGGTTGCCCTTCTCTTATGGGGGAATTTCTCTCCGAGGGGCAGAGATACCACGAGAACTGGGCAGGTAAAGGGCCGGGCTGGGGCAGCTGCAGGCTCCGTCTCTCTGGGCTTCGGAGGAGGATGGTTGGAGCAGCTGCTTGGGGAAGGGAATTCGCTACTGCCGCTGGAGCCCAGCCCAGAGCTGCTGTTTCTGCCATGGGATGAGCCTCTGCTTGCGAGAGCAACCACTGCACTGAGACCTTATTAACGCCCACCTAGCTAAAAGAGGGACCTATCCACGTTTCCTAGGGTGCCCAGGATCCTGAGCTCACCTCTCCCTTCTCTGCTCAGCCTCTCGCTGCTGTCCCGCCTCCGCCGCTTCTTCGGC
Source organism: Pseudopodoces humilis (assembly GCF_049639895.1). Lineage (NCBI taxonomy): Eukaryota > Metazoa > Chordata > Aves > Passeriformes > Paridae > Pseudopodoces > Pseudopodoces humilis. Next base: position 101,613,329 of record NC_142200.1, read on the forward strand.
ACTGCTCCGAGTTTTCGCTGCGCTGCAGCCCCGCACTCCCTGCCTGCTGATACATCTTGCCCATATATCTTGCTGGCCCAGCTTGCTGATCCTGAGAGTCCTGCTGAGCACCGGGATCGATGTCCCAGGGGGGCTTGTGAAGCAAAGCCTCTCTCCCATCCCTTCCCGTCCCAGCCGAGCCACCATTACCGCGTGTGGCCCCACAGCCCGTCACAGCGCCCCCTGCCGGCGCGGGGGAATCATCACACCCGCCCTGCCTGGCCGGGAGCCACCAGCGCCCCCTGCCGGCTGTGCCCGGAGCTGCACCGGAGGGGAAAGTGCCTGCGGCCCCGAGAAGGCGTCACTGGGGTCCTGTTCTGTTTAGCGCCAATGCCAGAGCTGTTGTTTGTTTGCTTTATTGTACATACTAATTTATATTCTTATTCCCATATCTTTGCCTGAGAGACCTTTAATTTCAAACTCATAATAATTCATAGGGAAGGGGTTTACATTTTCTATTCCAAGGGAGGCTCCTGCCTTCCTTAGCAGACACCTGTCTTTCAAACCAAGACAACTTCATACCTAAAGCCTGATTTTCTGGGAGTAATAGCTCCTCAGCTAGTGTAACTTCTGTGACTTGAATAATGTTATGGTTGAAATAATAAGAAACCTTACTCTCATAGACTTAGTAAGGATGGGAAAAAAGATAACATGAAAATAACAGACATTGACTTCTAGAAACACAATAATAAACACACATTAGCAACCTTACTCAAGGCTGTTTAAGAGTTTGTTGACATATGTGTAATATTCCTAAAAAATAATTACTTTCTTTTTAGTTATCGAGTTTATTTCTAGAGAGGATGAGCCCTTCAGAAATTGATTCTTAAGGATTTAGAGTTCCAAAGGTTACATTCAGTTCAAATCAGATACAGATACTAATTTATCTAATTGGTACTGAGCACTGAATTTCAGAATGCACAAAATCTGTTCATTAAAAATGGCAGCAAATTAGGCCATGAAATGTGAGTGATTTGAATGGCACAGAAATGGTAGAACTGTCAGTTATTTTTGGGGGGGGGGTGGGGGGGCGGTGTTTGTTAAGTGTGACTTTTTGGCTGACATCAGATGACTTTACAAAATTTTGGAGCTTAAAAAAATAGAATAGTATTGAATTAAATTAATTGATTAGGAATTTAATCTGTAGAGAATGGATAGTTTAGAGTATGATAAGTATGATTGTATCAGAGTATCTCTGTGTCTTTGAGGGCAAACTAACACAGATATTTAGATAATTTGAAATCCTAGCCAATATCTTTTTCCAGAAAAACTATAAATTAATTACCCTCTAGTGTTCATTAAAGCATCTGCACTTCCAGTCCATAAAATCAGCAGAGTAATATGCATCTAACATTATTTTTAATAGCTGTTAATACACCTTCAGTTAAAAATATTTCAGTCTCTGATCTGAAAGCCTGAACTACTCATGTTTTGCAGTGGATTGCCTGTCAATATCTTTGTAATTTAAAATAATGTTACACTTGACAGAATCTCCACAGATTTCTTGAAAGTGTTGCAACTTGAAATAGGTTCAAGGGGTGGTTCAGGCCCATTTTGGTCACACTGGAAGTCTGGTTTCCAGATAAGGGAAGAGGCTGATGAGAGGTAAATCCTGGGAGGTGGAATAAGTCCTCCTTATCATGCCTTCCTTACATAATCGCTAAGCTGTGAATACTCCCCTTCAAATTGTGACAGGGCTGATGGATCATGATTGATTCAACTACACTGAGAGACAGCTGCAGAATCTCAAAAGATGTCAAGGATTCGTAAAACATCCTGAAATCCACAATATTACATCATCCAGTGTCAAACTCCCTGCCCGAGGGGAGTTACCTGGTCATTCCCACCTGAACCTGAGTGACTACAAACCCAATAGATTTTGCATTCCATAGATTTTGGATTCTTTCCCCCTGCCACTTGTGGATAGAATCACTCTCTTTCTCTTCCCCTGCCCCCTTGTCTTTCTCTCTCTCTCTCCTGCACATTTACTGCTAAATAAAATCTGTGCTATTGCCTCTGGCATATGGTCTTATTTGCACCTTAATTTGGGCAGAGGCATCTCTAATAATTTTAATAATCTGATCTTAACACCATCAGACATACTGTTACATCAGAAATAGATTGCATATCCATATGTCAAATATGTACTTTGTGCCAAGTTTTATGTTTCATACACTAAATGACTAACCTGCTATGAGCATCTTTGTTAGGTATAATTTCTGAAAATCCCTTATATTTCCAAAATTTCAGTACATTTTGAAAAACAAAACGTTGGAGGCTATCTTGGCAAGGAGATGTATCAGCACAACATGGCAGTTAATTGCCCCAGAACTTCAGTGCTGTGTAATGTTGAGGAGGCTGCTCTGGATTGGTGTCTATGGAGTAATAAAAGTCCACTTGGAATGTCCACTGGGCAGTGAAAAAGGAATTTAGAAATCAGTTTAAAAATAGGATAAAATTTATTAGGGTCACTTTTACTTTGAAGGGAACACAATGATTCATATGGAACCAGATTGACAATATGAATAACTCAGATTGCTGCTGGACTATGTGGCTGCTCATAAAATCAATAGATTTAAGAGATACACCTAAATGACTGCTGACATTCATTTGAACACAGAAATAGACATGAACCTTCCACTTCTCAGCTGCAGATCCAAGTCCACTGGGTGACTTTACTAATTTCATTGTTAATTCAATTTCTGGGAGCAAGGGAACAGTTCATGAGAGCTGCAGTTTGAATCATCAGGCATAATATTCTTTATTCCCATCACAAGAGGCTGCCCATTTCTTGTTGAGGTTCCTGCTTGGATCCTAGCTGCAATGAGGCAGATGACTTTTTTTAGAAGTGCAAAGATTTATTCTGTGCAAGTGCAAAGGTTGATGCCTTAAAGACTCTGTTGTAAAGAAGTGAGAATTTTTAAGCTGATTGTTAAGAGCTTCAGGGCAGACCTAGGACCTTTTCCAGGGGTGATTATAAGATGGATGAAATGTTTCAGTGAGAGTTTTGTCAGGGAGTTGGCCAGCTGACACTGATTGAGAAGGAAGCTGCGAACACATAGGAGGAATTTTTATCTCCCTTCATAAATGTCAGAGCTGATATTGTGTCTGATCAGAACCTTAAGGATGGACTCATTTGGTCGCAGGATATGCATGCACTAACTGATATTAAGTAGGGGATTGTTAACTTTAAGGAAACCAGGCATTTGGGAAAGCAGGTCAACTAACTTCAGCCACCTCCTTTTGGCTAGCAACCATTGCATGTGGTCTTTCCTGAGGATGTCCTAATAAACCAGAGTTAAATAAACCAGAAATAGAAGTAAATTTGATTGCCTAACTTAAAAATGCCTTCTCAGATATGGTCTTACTTTGATGCACAGTAAATTAAATCACCTATTCCCATATTTTTAACATTCATAGAGGGAGTTTAACCACAGACTAAGACTGATCTGAGTGGGTTGGGGATTTAAACCATGACTATCTGGGTTTTTGCTGCACAAACAAATAAAGGTATCACCAAATAAATATCCGTGTTTGTATCTTGGCTATTTTTTAATGCATGTGTGGGCTATTAAATCCTCTCACCATCTTTGAGTACCAGTATGTCACAGTCATAGTTTTGAGTCGTTTTTTTTTTCAAATCTGTGTTAAAAGTTCTCTTTGGGAGTGACTTTATAGCTATTTATATAACAAACAACATTTTTCCCCAGGCAGTTAGAAGTTAATTTTCATCTGAATACTTATGTTTTAGAACAAACATATGAAAGAAAGCTTCTCTTTCAAATAAGAAGAGGCACATTATGCTTCAGATCAGTTTTTGTACAAGGAATAAGTCAGAAGATTAATCAAACCCCTATTTTACATTCAACAGATCATTTAGTAAACAAGCATAGAAAATTAGAAGCTGATTGAGTACAACCATCCTATTTTCTTGATCAGAAAAATTAAATTAAAAATAGTAGCATAGTAAGCCAAACTCCTTCTTACTCCACACTTCTCTTAATTGCTGAGCATCATAGAATTTTGCCCTTTTTGTCATATTTCTACTAAATTATACCTGATCATTAAAATCCCAAAGCATATCATATTTAAGTTCATAAAATCATGCAAAAATCAACCAGAAATCAAATGAGAACATTGTTTTCCAATAGCACATTTTCAGATAAACTTTGAAAGTATTTTCATTTAAAATTCCTCTGTAATCAAATAAAAAAGCTGATATTATCTGAATGTATTTTTTTATTAGTTTTCCCATCCCCACACCCTTCTTATACAAATTGTGTCTTCAGATAAACAATTTGTCAAAAATCAATTTCTTTCAATCCCCTGATCTTTCAATTGTCTAAACTGTGCCTTGGTACCCTATAACTTTTTCTTTGTAGCCAAAGAGATTCCAACTTTATATGGAAAGACAGAAGTTCTTTTCCTACTGTTGTAATATTTCCTTTTTATCTTCAGCATACCGACATCCATAACATATTTTGATGTTCAACTTGATGATGATCTGGGTTTTTTATTCTTTTTAAACTGTAACAAACTTTGCTTTGTTCTCATGCATAGCATAGCATCAAAATCGACAGTCTTCATAGTTTTACTGTTGATAGATCACATTTGATTTAAAAGATGTTCACAGTTTCATCCAACTGTTTTGCAGTAGAGGAAGTTTGGGTGCATAGTGAGTAAGTGTTGAGTGTTACAGCAATCACTTGATTGACTTCAGAGTGCCCACTATTTAATGTGCCTAACACAGTTTTGATGCTGACTTATGAATACAATCTTCTGCAGCATTCCAGCATATAATTAAAACAGTTTTCAACATATTTTTTTGGCACAGAACATGACCTACTTTCACACTTCTAAAGTTTAAAATAAAATATTACTCGCATTGCATTCCTATTTTTGTAGAAATCTAGCATATCAATCTTAAAGAAAACTGCACTGCACCCTAACTAGTATGTGTATAATATAAGTCATAATAGTAATTTATAGCTGAATAATAGCATTCCATGATTAGGGATCTAGTAATAATGTATAGACATTGTGCTCAAAGCAATAATCATTACTCAAGTAAGCAGTACCTGCAAAGTCATCCATACTTGTATAAATAAGAAATTACCTACATTTATAAGGAATGAAGGATCAAATCCATGCATTACTTAATCATAATACCTTCTTACACTATTTGAGGCTTTTTATGTGCACGCTGCAAAGGAATGCATGGAGATTAAGAAGGTACTTGATTTGCAGAAGGGGTATGAGGCAGTAAGTCAAATGGACTGATTCCCACTGTCCATTTAGTATCAGATTGCTGTAGAATATAATTTTTGCCCCAAAACCTATTTTCCTACTGTCAAGCAGCTTTTTTTCTACTTTCTAAAGCAGAAAGAAGGAGATGAAATATTTCCTTCTGAAAGAAGGAGCTGAAATGTTTTTCTTCAGACAGCAACCTTTCAAAATGCTGATACTTGAGGTATAAAACCCTGAAAAATAATTTTAATGAATGGTTTAAAATCTTGATAATTTTGTCATCTCTTTCAGATTTTACGGAAAGTCTATGTATCTATAGATTTGTTTGGAGGGTTTTTCTCAGTAATATATAGCATAAAATATTATGAAAATCCCTCTCTCTCTGTACAAACCTTGCCTTGCTTCCTATTAATATTATTATTCACCTTAAGCTCCATTTACCTGACAGCAAAGTCCTGTGACAACTGAAACTAAATTGTAAATACTGACACACAAAAGTACTTTCTAACTAAATTCATGGCTAATTAACAAAGGTTGCAATGTATTTGAAACAAACTAGATTAAGACAATGCTAGTCCTAAGTCTCCACTCTGTTAGCTAACATTTTCTAAGTAAAGGACTAGCACTATCCTCAGCAGTATTATAAACACATCCACTGCTCTGTTTCATCCTCTTTAAGGTGTTGAATTTGTATCATTTTTATTCCCTATTCTTCCAAACCTGGGCAAATGAATTAATTTGTTTATTCTACAGCTGAAAATTATTTAGATGTTTCATGCCACCGTAGTGGCATAAGAGATGAAGTAATTATCTTTCTGAGCACATGATAAAAATGGAGAAATAGGAAAAAGAAGAGCGCTAGAATGAAAGAGGAGACAAATTAAGAAACAGGACAGATTAGTTTTTCATATTTAGATACTACCAAGATCTTGTTACATTTGGGTTTGGTATCTCCCCATTCTCAAATTATGTTGACAGGCAAAATTGATTTTGTTCAGTTCAAAGGTTATAAATTATTTAAAAGTTCATTAGTCTTTACAAGAAGTAGGATTTCTTGAGTGTGATTCTGTTATAGAGAAATGATAGTAAAACATAGTAAAATCTAAGGCATAGCACAAAAAGATATGTTTTGTTGACTTTCAGTGTGACTTGTGCATCTCAGTGTTTAGGGTTGTGAAGGACCAATGATGGCATTAAACTTATAAATCCGGTGGTAATGGAATTTCGGTACATATCACAGAATGATCAGGTTGGAAATGACCACAGTGGTCCAACCTCCTTGCTTAAGAAGGGTGGTCCTAGAGGACATGGCATGGGATTGTGTCCAGATGGTTCATGAATACCTCCAATGAGAGAGATTTCAGATCATCTCTATGCAATCTGCTCAGTCATCTACACAGTAAAGATGCAATTTCCAGTGCATCGGTTTCTGCCTGTTGCCTCTTGTCCTATTGCTTGGCACCATTGAGAAGAGCCTGGATCCATCCTTTTGACACCCTCCCTTCAGATACATTGATATTGGTATTGCCATTACCTTGCCTCAACATATATAAGAATGTGTCATAGATATCTCAAGATCCACTCCCATATTGAATTCAAACTCTTCCATCTTTTCATCTACTCATACGTCATGTTTACTACAAAACTTCTGTAAAAAAAATCTCTTGGTCTAAAGTATGCAGAGATTCTGGCATAGAAACATTAGCTTTCAAGGCAGTGAAACTGCAAAACAGCTGTCTCTCCCTCTCTCCTCCTGCCACAGCCTGTCAAAAACAAGCAGTGGGTAAATTAAATAGTTTTGTTTAAGAACAAGAAGTGAAGTGATTTATAGCAGCTTGAATCTGTTTGTGCAAGCATAATTGTTTGCTGAAATTCTTTACAGTACATTCCCAGGGGCTATGGAAATTGGTCCAAGAACAAGCTCTGCTATGCTGCTGCCCTACTCTCCTGTCAATATCAGCTCTTCTCAAACAGAGAAAGGAGGTTTCCATCTTCCTCTATCTTAAAAGAATTCATAGCTTACAGGAGAAAAGCATTTTTCTCTGCTGAAGTGTAAATGTGGGGAATACAGTTATGCAATTCGGAGAAAAATAAAACCACTGCAAGTGTTTGGCCAATAAATCTGAGGGCTAGATAAAAATGTTGCAGCACCAGACCTTAATGTGTAATTCTCAGTTAGCTTCATGTGTTCTAGATTTTGATTCAGATGCTTTGAACATGTATCTCCATCCCTAACCTTTCCATAAGAAGTTTTATCGTTATCTATCCTTTCCCATAATGCTTATGGATGCTTCACAACATTGAGTCTGCCACAGTAAGATGTACAATAAAAAAAAAATTGAAAACATTGGCATAGAATTTGTTGCATTAGCATGCAAATGAGCTATCATTTTTCAGAGAGTTGATTCACAAAAATTACTTTTGACATTGATCTTTATCTTAAATACAATTTAAGGAGAAAAGAAATTGCTTTAAAAAACTATTATGTTTGTATTATAAAAACATAAACTATTTCATGAATGTTTTGAGGACTTTTTCCATTTTTATGTTTGTGGGATAGAATTTTTATAAATATCTGAATATCCATTTTATTTTCTATTTTCAACTTGCTTCACAGAAAATGGTGAAAATATATTGGAGGAAATATGTTTCGTATTATTATGAGGGAGAGCGAGGGCATAAAAATCAGACTTGATTCACACATTTCCTAGGCATCCATTACTGTTCTCTTTAATGGTCAACATTGCTGCAATCATGATCTAATTATTAATTTTCAGTTCTGATCTTTTGTGTCTATAAAATTGTTGTGCACTTGTAGAGAGTAAACTGACCAAGTGGTGGTTTTTATGGAGCATTTACCTTCTTAAAAATCCCATTTCAAATTATCTCTGCATGTGAAGCACACATAATGTGCTTATACTCTGAAAATATGAGCTCTCATCTTGGAGAAAAGAATACAGAAAAGTACCTGGAGGGTACTGGCTGCAACTTTGGACTTCCTAGTACATTGACCTACTGGAGCTACTCCAGCAGAAAGTAACCAATGTATTGGATGGACACAATATAGGAAGAGAGGCCCAGAGAAATGGTTTTGCAAAGCCTTTAGTATAGAAAACTAAAGAGAGGCAGCTATTTTTGTGGTATTCAAGTGTCTAATAGTGGAATGCAGAGAAGATAGAGCCAGGCTCTTTCCAGCATTAGGAAAAGGGGCAAAAATCCCACATTACAAGAGTACAAATTCTAAAAAAAAATACTTAAAAAAACCTCATTTCAGAGTAGGAAGATAATGGAACAGGTTGTCCAAAAAAGCTTAAGGAATCTTCATCCCTGGAGATTCTAAGTATTCAACTGCACAAGCATCTGAGCAAAGCCTCCATGTGCATACCGGGGATAGCTGCATACTATACCTGTAAGCTCACCAGCTCATTGGGGAATTCTACATGGTCTTATAGGTAGAAAACAGGATGTCAGAGGCAAGGTAAGCAGTCAGGAAAGATGTAAAGAACATAGTGGTTGTGACACGGTTCACCAAAAAATGGGCCTGAAGTCCTAGAGGAGAACTTCTTCCATTTGTGAGCTCCATGTCCAATGGGACTAAGAAAGGGAAATGGTGAAACTGCCCCAAAGTCTCTGAAAGTTGTAAGAAAGGAAGCCAAGGCATCACCTAACAAAAATACAACCTGCCTTTAGAGGAGTGAAGGGCTTTGCCCATCACCAGCTGGAGCTAAGTCTGCAAATGCCCTGAAACCAATTGGTTACTTCCCCTTTTAGTAACTAGTACACAGGATTGTTCAAATTAACAATGGGAATGATCCTGGAAGTGATAAGTGTGTTGATTTGAGTTGGAACTATTTCTTCTATACCTCCACAAATTCTCTTGTCATCCTACACATTTGAAACACAAAGTAGACTTGGAGGGTGTTCCCTACAGAGTATATGTATGGAGTATATTGAGCTGGGATTATATGTACATGAGGAGCTCAATTCTATATTAAAATGCTCCTTTTTTTTTTTTTTTCTTTTTTTTTTTTCTCTTGTGCAGCACTATGGTTTTGGCTTGCCTGGAGAACTGTATTTTTCTACCTGGAAACCAGATGGAAAACATGAATATGCAGATGTACAATTAATATTATGGCATATTAATTAGGTTTCCGTACTGATTCCTCACAATTTATGTTTTGAGTTTTATGTCAGTGTCACCAGAGCTGTTGATATGCATCTGGTTCCTAAAGGCAAAACAAGAGTGGACAATGTTACTTGAGATGACTATGACCTATTTCTGCTTGTTAGGACTCTAAAGATAGTTTAGGAAAGTTGATTCATTTTACCTCTGGTACTGCCTGCAGAAAATTACTGCTAGGATAATATACCTTCTTAAAATACCCAGTAGCTGTTTGGCAAAGTGAGCTGTGAATTTATGAAGCAACTGTGATGCTTCTATTAAAAATTAATATATTTTTCATGAGAACAACCTTAAATTATTGGTGCTTTTTATATTAAATAATTGCAGCATTTGATTAAAATGTGTGAAACATCTAATATGCTTCTTTACTGATTGTATATTTTTAATATCCAATATTTAGCAATTGCCACCTTTAAATGAGTGTCATTCAGTGAACAAGTGTGGTGAACAGAGCAGCAGGGTAATGCCAGAGAGACCAGTTTGGATAGTGTGTCTGCAGTCAGGTCAAGCTCTGCACCTTTATTTTTTGTGCACTTTTGTTATTAATATTGCTGCTGTTCCACTTCATTTACTTGTCTCATTGTTTTTCCCAGTAAAAAGTTCTTATCTTAACCCATAATCCCTGCCTCTTGCCTCTCTCAGCAGAGTAGATGGGGCTCTGGGTTGGGGAGTGCCATTCAGAAATCACAGCAATGCCATATCTGAAATTGTAACTTCCATTCAAATATCACAAAATAAAAGTGTTATTGACTTACCCCACCCCCATCCAGCAAAAGCTCTTGCACATTTGAAGTTAAAATACGTAAATCAGTTCATCCAGACACATACCACATAAAAATACTGTGTGCAACTTGTAACACTGAAGCTGATCTAATAATTGTCCTGGATGGCATAGCTACTTACTTTAACTTTAAAATCTGGCTTATGTGACCCTTTACTTCAATGTGCCAAACTGGACTTTCATGAATATCTGAAAGTCTATGGCTTTTTTTAAGTTGGGATTTTCATTTTTCTGTAAATTTACAAACTCTGCCACTTTACAGCTATATCCAACAAAATAGTGCAAATAACAGCGATATCTGATTTCCTGCAGATAAGTCCATAAAGCTTTTATCAACATCCCCTCCATGTTCTCTGCTGCTTTGTCTTTCAATGCTAATTAAGTTAATTTATTAATTAATTCTTTCATTCTATATATTTAACTCTTGGTGACCAAATGTAAGAAGCTCAGAAATCTGAATTAAAGGTCGGGTGAGGTGGTAGACTCACTTCATAATAAATGTGGAAATTCTTCCAGTGCATCTTCCTACATTAAATCTAAATTAGTCTCCTGAGTTACTTATCTTCATTATACTGACTATATCCAAAATCTAAGGTAGCTGGACTACTGATTTGGGCATCTTATTGAAGCATCTAGAATTGATGATAGGAATATAGGCTTAATATTTCTAATCAAGAAAAAAACAAAAACAAAACCATAAAACTTATTTTGGATACCCAGAATACTTATTTGCTGGCTAATTCACATTCAGAATTAAACTTCCAGGTGTGTTATTTCTGCATCTTATTAGGTTTTATCTGATTAGCTTTATCCCTCAGCCAAGAAGTGTCAGTTTTACATCACAGCAGTGACCACATCATATTTCAAAAGATGAGACTGAATAAACCAGTGTGCCTCATTTCAACATATACTCATTGCACAGATAAACTAGTTCTTTGCATATAGCATAAATATTTCACATGTAGACCTAGGATTGAACTCATTCTGAAAATGGAAATAGATCATGAGGAGGTAATAATCAGCCCCATTAGTAGGACTTGAAGCCAGCAGGGTCCAATACATAGTTCCCAATCTGAAAACCCATTCAAAGTGATTTTTTAAGATAGATTTTAAACTTTTTCCAACAATTGCTCACATTTGCTCACAATTGGCTACAACAGTTATCAGTCTGAAAGAATCAACTGAAAGTTAGCTGTTGCAAAGGATAGCAAGTGTTCTATTTCTTAATACAATAAATCTCTGGGATTTCTGAATCATCTTCAAATGAGATAATCTCTTAATTTCTCACACTGATCTCTCAAATGAAGCGGGACCAATCCAAAGCCTAATGGTGTCAACGAAATTTTTACTATAAACTTCAATCATTTTTGCATCAAAATGTCTCTAGGTGATTATAAATAAAGCAATAAATTTCAGTCTGTAATAATACAGCTCACCATGTGTGACTTGAGTGTAAAAACCATATTCATAGTTTAATGAGATTGTTTTAAATTAAACACAATGTGGAATTTATCCCCCCACAATGTTAAAAGGGGCTACACCCACACTTTGTATTCTTTGCCATATTCTCCTGGCTTAGCTGAATTGCTGTTTTCTATCCTCTCTTGGCTGAAGCAGTGCCTTGAAAGAGCAGTGTAAGATTCAGCAGTGATAAACCTGCAAGAATCAGATTGTGCTGAAGTCATCCTTCAAAGCAGAAGTCCTGAGTTTCTATCCCTCTTCTAAAATTGATGGTACATTTCATCAGGCCACACTGTAGTGTGAAATAAAGGAAGTTTTTTTATTATTGTTTTTTTTATTTGAGTGAATAATTTCCTTAGTTGTAAACACCCATATTTTGCTTAAGTGAGGTACTTAGGACTTTTTCTGGATCCAATTCTGAATGCCCTGAAAACCTCATCACAGATTCCTGCATAATAGCAAGACATTAAATTAAGCACTGTTTCTACATTAGAGGATGTAGGCTATTTAGCTGTATTAAGAAAATACAAATATACGTGCTACAAATTTTACTTCAGCAGACATCACCTTAATGAGTATTATAATAATATTCTCTTCATGTTTAAAATGATGCATTAAAATCCCATAAGTACTGTACTTTTACCAATTGGTGAATTATTAATAAGGTGATAATCATGGTAATGACGCTGCCTTATTAGGTCTTGATGTATCTTGTTAACATGCCAGTTAACTGCCTGTTGGTGTGGAGGGGAAAAGTGCTTATTTTGTGCTCAGGAGGGTACTAGAGAAGTTAATATTTTCCTGACAGAGTTTATTGCAGTCTTTCTAGGATTTTTTTTTTTGCCTATTTGTTTGTTTTTTCTCTTTTTTAAACTGCTTTTCTAAAGATTGTGGTTGCCCTAGCCCTTCTTGTCAGTTTTACCTATCTTTAGGACATATGAAGGAGTGATGGCATAGTATAGTTATTGCATTACTGTAAAATAAACCTTATTGACATCTAACCCTAAATTACTAAGTCAATATATTAATCAGCAATATGACTACTCGAGACAAAATGCATTGAAAGCAGCAATGACAACAAACCAATAGAAAACCACAGAATGCTTATTTTTCTAGTCCTAGATACTTCTTTCAGTATGTTAATTTTCTGGCATGTCAAAAAATTACTGAGGGAAAGAAATGTGTGCCTGCAACTCAGAAGTAACAAACAACATAAAGACTGAGTCAGCAGAGTTAGATAAAACAAAAATCTGCCATTCATTTCTCCCAAATTGTAGTGAAAGCAAGCAAACAAACAAGCCATGATAACCTTTATTTTTTAACTTGGAAAAATAATGCTGTTTGTTTTTTTTGTTTGCAGTTTGTATCTTTAATACTGAGTTCTCCTCAGCAGTTTAAAATGCACAGAACAGAAATCTGTTTCCATAACACTTTCAGTCCAATTTGCAAACCTTGGACATCTATCACTTTCAGCTGCCAATACTTGTCTGTCTGAAGTTTGAGAAATTTATCTCAAAGAAGCTGAACTTCAAGAAATCTATTACAAAACCTATTAGAACTAGGTAACTAGCTTGCATTGTGAAAGAATTTATTTTTTATGTCATCATTTTTACAGCTATATCTGAAGCAACTTGTAACAGCAGTAATTAGGGTGCGTTGGTGGTTGCAGAAAAGACATGCCGACCGACAAACAAGTATAGTTCTGAGTGTAGCAAGTTTTATTATGTCTTGCTGCCAGTTTTTGGCACCCAATGACTTTTGTACTTTGGTGGATCATTGTGCTGGTTTTGCATTAATTTATACTTGGTGAGGAGGGAAGAAGAGGAAATTATGTTTCTGAGAAACTGCTAAGACCTTCCTCTGTGCCTGGGAAAAACTAATAGCTGGCTAGCTCTGGGAATTGACAGCCTATTAAACCTTTTAAAAGGTAGGTCCACCTCTGTGAGATTCACATTTTAAAGACAGGCAAGCCTGAGAAATCTCTCTTTTGCTTCTGGCTTTGAAGAAGTATCTGGGTGTTGGTTGGGCCAGCCCCGCTCTGCCGCAGCCCGTGTGTCCAGACAGGGCTGACACAAAGCCCTGCCCCGCTGCCGGCCTGTGCCGAGCCAGGATCCAGCCAGGCCACCTCCACTGCAGCCCACGTCTGTCCCCGCTTTACATGAGGGGAAGCCATTGACCTGCAGCTGAAATTGAGGGAAGCTAAAGCCAGAAACCAGCCATGCAGCCAGAGTGGCCACCACCATTCTGGCTGGGTCCCCTGAGATCTTGGCACAGCCCCAGCACAGCCTGAAAGCCATCACCATCATGATCATCTGCAGGCCTGGGTAAGATATTAACTCTTTCACTACACAGAGGAGACCTGCAGACCTTGATCCTCTCTCAAGGGAGAGAAAATGATAGAGTGAGGACACATAGAAGACAGCACGAAGACACCAAGGTCAAGAAGGAGTCAAGTCCCAGATGGAAGCAGAATGAGGAGATACCTTCGTATTGGGCTGAAAGTTCTTTTGGTAAGACCATGGAGATGGACTGATACACTAAAATATCCCCTTTAATTCATGAGAAAGTATGGGGGGACAGAGTGTTCAAACTTTAGACGTGAGTAGAGGCATCCATAATGTGGCAAAGCAGGTGTTGAAGTAACTGTGATCCCATGAAAAGTTTGAACAGTGAGAGAAATGAGAGTGATGAAGACTCTTTGCACCCAGGGAGAGAAGAAAACATCTGTTTCCAGAGATGAAGATGATCACAGAGATAGATAAAGAGAACCTTTGCTTTTGAACAGGTCATCCTTAAAATAATATCCCATAAGTTGACATGGCCCATGAACTCAGCTGTGGGAAAGCTGTGAAAATGGAAGGAAGGAAGGAATGTTTCTTGAAGTCTCCACGGCATGATGAGGGAAAATTCCTCTCCCTATAAGAACTGGTGAAAGTCTTTGTAGAGGTGGTAACTGATTTAAAATCCCAGATTTTGTCTCTGCATTGTCAGTTGGGAAAGAAAAGAAGTTGGGCAGGGGGAGGAGAAGTGTTCTAAAGGTTTTATTCTGATTCTTCTTATTCTTTTAGTTCTGTAAATAAAGTTTTCTTCATACTTTTTAAGTTTTGAGGTTGGTTTGCCCTCCTCCTAATTGATATCTCACAGCAGGAAAATGAGTAAATAATTCTAGTAGGTGCATTGGCGATTCTAGCCAGCACTAAACCTACTACATTATTTGGTGTATTGGCCGGGAAGCTCAAATTGGTGAACCTAAACCACTACAATCAAGTACAAGATGAACATTTTGTGTCGGTCACATTCATGTCGACATGGGCATAATCTGAAGCAGTAGGACACATTGTCCTGAAGCCTAAAAAACCCAAAAGAATTATGGTTTTCTAAAGTCTTTTGTGTAATTAACATGTCACATGAGAGGGGATTACCTGACCTGATAGTGTCTGAAATTCCTATTTGACAGAAACAAGCAAACAAAAAAATGTAAATACTAACAAAAAAATTGTGGTTAAATTTTAACGATAAAACAGAATTTCTGATATTTTGTTTTGAAAAGAGTAAACTGGCATAATATTTTCAGTTTATTAACTATTATTATGTTATTACCAAAATGTTCTAAATAGAGTACTTCTACTTACATGTCAAAACATTTGACATTAAGGGGAAACAGAGTGGAATACTGGTGTGCAGGGTTTCTTCTCTTGTTCCTTCTTTTTGCTTCCTCACATTATCAGAATATTATACTCCTAACCATTCCCAATAGCATTTGTTAAATCTTATTTTGATCATTGCAATTAATAGCACTGATAAAGTGACAATTAAGAAGCCATTGGTTAAAGTTGATGGAAAAAAATATTCCTATACCTTCATTAGATTTTTGTTGTTTCAAATATGCAGAATATTCTTCTTTACATTGAATCAGCATTTTCTGATGGAAAATTGTCCCAATTTAATAACTTTTTGCTAGGTGGTTACAGATAATCCTCTCATCCAGTCAGTAGCTTGCTGTGTGATTAATTTTCTGTCAGGAAGGTCTGGTTTTTCTTCACCAAATAATTTACTGAGTATTTTATGAAATGTGTTTTAAGACTTTGCCATAGGAAAAAATGTGAAGTCAATTGCTGCCTGGGAATCTGTAACTAATGAATAATAGTAGTCTAATTAATGTCAAACTAATTCAAGTCCTGCAACTAGCTAGCTGAAATAATTTTCACTTCTTCAGGTACAAATTATATTTAAAATCCATAGAGAGTTTCTAATAATACCAAACATCAATGTCTTACCTGTACGATGTGAATCTCTAATAAACCCCTGAAATGAGCAATTAAAAGAAATGTGGTTAGGACTAGGAGTTATTGCAATGAAATTTTGTTTTTGTTTTCCAGAGTTAATCTTTTCATGTGCACTCTCATACATAGTCACATTATTAATTTTCATAGAGAGATTTCCCTTAAAAAATAATTTAAGAAGTTGATTTAGTGCACAGCAGGATGTCAGCCTTTCTTAGGACTGGATGATTCATGGCAAAGCTCATTTATCCACACCACTGCCACCACAAGTCTGATGGAACTGGCTGCTAAAAACTGCCTGGGCTGTGATTGCCACTGAATCAGTCCCTTAAGAGTCACCACCTGGAGCAAAAGTTTCATAAAATGCCTAACACAATTTCAATTTATATTAGCTATTTAGTGGCAGCCAGCAGAACTTCCTGTAAAACACCCATTGACACCCTTTTATCTGTTTGGGAACTGCGTCCCACAACTAAGCCTGAAGCAAGGATGCTCCTGAGTGTTATTAGTGTGCTGTAAGTACACAATTTAATACCTGACTTTTTTCCTCTGTGTTTACTATTGTTCATAATTTTTCTTCCTTTTTTACCTGAAGCCATAGCCATATTTCAAGTGTAAATTAAAATACAGCCCATATATTTAATGCTTTGGGCGTAAATCCATAATGCTTATTACACACCCTCCCTCTGGCCCTGCGTACTGGAACCCTGCAAACAGTAATTTACGCAACATCCCATTGCAAATTAGTACTTAAGAGATACATCACCTCATCAGTGAAAGTGCTGATCTGGTAAAACTCCTACAAAGTCTTATTTGATGTTATTAATGCTATTAGTGGCTCGTCAAAAGTCATCCAAGGTCAGGTGCTGCGACTGTTAGAAGCCAGTGACCTCAGCTGGCAGCTTTTTTGTGTGACTGTGAGGTGGTAAAGCCTTCTTTCATGGTCTTTCTTAGTGGGATTTTTATTTATCTGTTTGGTTGGTTGGTTGGTTTTTTATAGTGAGGTTCCCTGATAAGGCAGAAAGAAGATGAAAGGTGGATGGCTATGGCATATTATGAGTGTCTTTCTGTTCTTTCCCTCATTAATCAAATACTGAGAGATATATTTGTCTTTGAAAGTGAAGATATGCATTACTACTTTGGCTAGTTCATAATTCAGCTGTAATGCACAAGGAATTAAATGCTCGAAATAGGCAATTTAAAAGCTATAAAGAAATTAAGAGTTGACTAGACCACAAAGAATCCCTTCTAAAATTGTATACAAGCAATTTTATACTTACCAGAAGAAGGTATTTGGTCCCTAACTTCTGAAACAAATAGTTGGAGTCTACAAAATGTGTGAAAAATAAAAGAAAAAAAACTAAAGCATTCAGGGATAATTTTTATTTTCATAGCGAATCTCAGTTATGTTTAAACACTATTCTGTGTTGCACATTATGTAATTTATAATGTCATTTTGTTTGCTCTACAGAAAACCTGGATTTCTTTGTTGCTATATCATTTTAGATATGACATATTGGAATGTTTTAGCACATACTGCTTTGTTCAAGTGTATATTATAGATGCAAATTAATTTCAGTGAGAAATCTGGAGAGGAATTTGGTTCTTATGTGGGGAGGAAGCTCAGATAGTTAAAATTTTGTGTAAAAGGAGTAGAAGAAAAATTTGCTGGTTCCAATGGTCTGCCTGGAAAATTTCCACAGGGAGTTCTCTGCACCAAAGGACTGAGAAGCTGAGCCATCATTATTTGCATTTTTTTTCATTAAACTCCTCCACATAACATAACGTGAGGTAATTTCCTGAAAGGTGGAGCAATATGTTTTTCATTCAGAACTGACTAGCTGGCTGTAATTGCCATTTCAGAATTAGCACATCATATGCAGTTGATCATACTTTTAAAATACTTCCTTGTATCTTGCAATACCTTTTATATCTTCTAGGTGTCCCTGCTCACTGCAGGGTGGTGTTGGGCTATAGGTGACCTTTAAATGTCCCTTCCAACCCAAGCTGTTGGAAAAAAAGAAATAATATCTGATCTGGCACTGTACATTTCAGCATCACATACACACATCTGAACTTGCTGTATATGAGATACAATGGCTATTGGAAGTTCTCAAAACGCAGCCATTAAGTCCTCAATAATTTACCATTTTTATAATAAATGTAACTATGTCTTTATTCCAGAAAGGGGTATGGAATTTGTCTTTTAATTTTAGGACACCAATTTGTTGGTGTCCAGCCTAAGATATCTTTAAAAAGTGACATAAGGAAAGTACCTCATTTTACATTTGGGCAGCCCTGAGGGTATTTCTAGCTGGGCATCCAATATTAACAGTCATGACAGAGAAAGCTGGCTCCTGTATCTACCAAAGTTGTTCTTTATCTGCTTCTTCTCACTTTCACTAAAGCGGAGTTCAATTTGAGAATACTGCTGGGCTAGCAATAGTTTCTCTTGCCTTGGCAAGGGAAAGTTTCAGAGATCACTTTGAGTGGAGTTGTATCATCAAAGTTTCACAGTTTCAGAGAATCAATTTCTTGTCATTGAGAGGAAAAATGCTAATGACTTGAACTCATTGAAATTTACATTATAAAAATAAACAAGAACAATAGCAATTTAGGTATCTTTTTCTTAAATGAGTGTGTTAAGGTTCTAAAAAATACCTGGGAATGCCAGGTAGTTCAGTTGATCAACTGTTAAGTCATCAATAACTCGCTATTTGTTCTTTTTGAAAAGTAGGAGTCTGTTCCTGTTGCTCATTTTTTCATATACCTCTTCAAAATGTATTTGAGTACATTTATGTTTTAATTTTTGACAGTCTAGAGTCAGAAAATGCATTCTATATTAGAATTTATATAAATATTATTTACAAAAAGTGAAACTCTAGGCTTTTCTTCGGATGCATTTCAATCTACATTGTAAAAAATGCAATAAAAATTTAACCATGGATTCCCACAACTAAAGTTACTACAGATTATGCTGAATCGCATCTTCCTGTGTTTTTCATAGTCTATAATTTTCTCCTTTAAGATGGGTTTCTTAAGCTTTGTTTTAGGAGATGCTTGGCAGAAGCATCTTCATTTAGAGATAATCTGGAAATCATCATTCCTATTCTTGGCTTAGAGCCAAACTGGATGAAATCAAGATACCCTATAGTTACTGTCACCTAGCACTCCCTGTTAGTGCTGTTTGTTGGGTTGGTGTTTTTTCCAGTAGCAGAAACCGACAACCAGTTAGATTGGTTTTATGATATTGTATTTCTTTACAATTCTGTAGAACTGCCAGACTTTCCTGAGCCCTGAGATAAACAATGAGGGTGAATTCATGTCTTTTCAACATTTCTTGTCATTTTAACATTTACACAATTTATTTCCCAAGTTAGCCCTGCACTCAGATTAATATGAAAGTACGTCAGCTTTTCACCTCTTCTTTGGACAGAAATATATATTTTGCTTCTTTTTCCTGAAATATAAATTGAATGGAAATGGTTAAGCTCATACTTTCTCTCCCAGTCATGAAAGGAGTGGAAGAAGACCATCTCAGCACTGGCTTATTAAACTCCATTTTCTATTGAGTGCACAACACATAAAGAAACCCGCCCCCAAAACCCCAAACCCCAAACCCAATAAGCCCTGCCCACATTGTAAGAAAGAAGGGCACTTGAAGATCTGCTGGTGAGAGGAGGGCATGTGGAAGCTCTTGTTAGCCTGTGAGGGGGATGGAAGGAGGGATACATACCACATCCTGCTGCATTCTTCGCCATGGAGTGGCAGGAAAAAGTTCAATTCTCACCCCATGTGTGCATAATCTTCATTCATGTGGATGAGAACTATATCAGCACAGGAAGAAGAGAGTAGATGCTTTAGGCAGTAAGAGATACGATTACTTTTCTGACAGCAGTGAAATGGAATTTTTCATGCAGAAAATATATAACTGAGAGCAGGAATTTAAGAAATTGTCTGCTTAAAATATATGGTCCAATAAAATTTAGAATTTTCAAGAAGCATGCATATGGTGAAATTTGTGCATGTATGTGACCATATTCTCTAACATTTTTTTCTATAACTGTATGCAGTTTAGGCATAAATAACCTCACTAAGTTATTGCTTCTTAATACTGTCTAAAAGGCACACTAGCTGTTTTCTAAGGTTCTACTAAATTCTGTAAAATAGAGGAAAGTGATGTGAAATTAATTAACACTAAAATAGTAAAAAATATTTTTGCTTCTGAAACTTAAAACTATATATTCTTTTATGCTACTGCTTAGCCATGAATCCATTCTAAGCAAATTTTTCTTTTAAGTCAGGTAAATATTTCACATTGCTGTGATTCCAAAGTTTTTTTGTTCCTTCAAATTTTCTAAACTATGAAACATATCCCCACAGATTTTTTCACAGGCATGTGGAGACTTTTATAAGATATTTTAGAAATGTAAAAATATAAATGTTTGGCTGATCTTTGAAAATAGCTATTCTGGTAATTCTGAATTTTTTATTACATATCAATTTCACACCAATTATCTGTTCCAGAAGAGTCTTTATCATCCACTGTATGGATTAATATTAAAATTTATTTTAAAAAAATTGGGAAGAAGGACTCTTATTCTGTAATTGATACATCTGTACAACCACCTTAAATACAAGTAGCAATTTGATTGTATCATACAGTAAAGAGAAGCCATCAGCTCAGAAAAATAAACCTTCACTTTAATTGAATAAGTATACAAGACTGATCGAGACATTTTCATAGTTGAGATATTTTCATAGGAATCTGGTTTGGAATCTTCTGATAGATTCATGTCTTCTGTTTTGTCATGTATTTCCATCAGCAGAGCCAAGTGTGGGCCATCTGGAACACACTCCTGGGCAAGAGACAAGGAAAAAAATTGCTTCTGGGAAAAATGGAGCAATGAATATTATTCTAGCGTAGAGATTGCTTTTTGGTATTAGCTGAGTAGTTTCAGAATGGTATCTGCTGCTGAATTTAGACAAGGTTATAGGTATCTTTCTATCACTTCAGCATGCCTATGTCTTAGAAGGCAAATGAAATGTGTATTTTGATTAAATAAATGAGTATGAGGTGCAGTGCTTCTGCATTGGTCTTAGTAAGTAATACAGTGCAGACCTCCATGACTTTTGCAGATATTTGAAAATAGCATCAGAACTCTATTTCTTGGCTTTTTTTATCAGGATATATGTAGGAAATACATAATAGTGTATTTGTGTTGAAATACACTTTGTAAACAGATACAATTAAAGGTATTGTGGGTGAAGCAGCCTGAAAACCTGTGTGTACTGCCACTTGCATGCAGACATCAGCTGCTGCTACAGAAGGGTAGGTCACCACTGGGTGACATACCATGTCTATAGGTCCCAGGTTGATGCCTCTGAACAATGGCATTGGATAACCACAGTTATATATATCAGTAGAACCCTACTAAATATTCTATCCTTATATTCCAGGATTAGTCCATCAAATTTTTATCCAAATCTTTATGGAAAAATAAAAGTTAAATACTGTGGTTCAGATTTTTCATAATGCTAATAGACATACCCAGTAATAAACCATTGTTCAAGACAATTTCTGTTTAATTAAGGTTGAGTGTTTGCTTATATTGACTGAACTCAAGGACATTTAAGTGTCTATTGAAAACTTAATCTGTGCTCAGCTGTGTTGGGGAATGCTCAAGGAAATTGCATTTACATAGACTGAGGATGAAATATAAAGCAATTTCTATCTAGATGGACAGATACAAAGAAAGAACCACAATCATTGCATGCTTTAAAAAGTGAGGAATGTGGGCTAAGCAGTCAGAAAACAGTGTATGAAAAGAGCTCAAAAGGAAAGTCTGCAAATTTTAAGTGGTGATAATGGTTAACTTTACAGAGAAAGGACCAATTAAAAATTCAATAGAAGATTAGGAAGTAGTGTTGCTGTAGGAAAAAAAAAATAGATTTAATGGATTTGGGAAAAGTGAAGGGAAAGTACAAAACGCTGAGAAGTGACATCTGAGTCCTGGAAGTCACTTATTGCTACTGTTGGGACATACAGTCAGGAAGGAATGTACAATGAACATATAATGCATGTAGGGATTCTGATCTTGCTGAAAGCAAATAGGTAAAAACTAGGACTGACTGATAAATTTCTCAAGAGGTCTGCTGTACTATTTACCTGCATCAGGACTACATTATTCCTGATAAATTTATAAATATTTTTCGTATAACAGTCATTAATAGGGGTTTAGGGGAATCTTCAGGAAATCTGCTGCAAAGTTCAACTGTCTTGGTATTTAGAAATTTGTTCTTCATTCTTAGCAAAATCTAAAACTGAAACTGCTGTAGAAGGAGGATGACTGTAAAAGATACACAAAGCATGTACTTCATAGCTGGAGATACTATTAAAAGAATTTCAACTTTTACCAGAAATAATACAGCAATGCTTACAAAAGCAAGAGCTAAGACAATAGAGCAGAGTGTTCCATTTCCACTAAGGTTCAGAAATTTCCTTGAAATTAGAGGGGAAGAGAGAGCCTGTGAAGAATTCTGCTTCTGAAGTCATTATTATTTGAATAATAAAAACATTTTGTAATACATTTTAAAAATTTCTCTCTGATTCCTACTTCATAACAATGAAAAGAAATCCTAATTTTACGTAGTGCAAGGAAGACACTGACACTTTAAAACATTTCTTAACACCTTATGCACATTGGCTAAGTGTACCTTTGATGGTGAAAAGGCATTCTGCATGGATGGCTGAGAACTGAGACAAAAGAGTTAAATATATATTTAATACACAGCATTTTTACTTTCAACATTTAAGTTGACCTTGGCCTCTTTTATCTCACTGCCACTAACACCAGAAAGAAGCAGATCATTAGCTGACTAAAAAAGATAAGTCTGCGTGCTGTGGAAAGGTACAAAACATTCTACAAATAATCAAAGGCAGGCAATTGGAAAAGTGAGAGAAAATAATTTTCATCACAGAGTGTTCCAGGGGCAATGTATTAAAAAAACATAAAAAAACTTTAATCTTTGACAGGCTTCTGGTTTGCACTTTTGATCCATTTCAAATGTGTACCAGAGTAACTTTTTAAACTGGAAGGGTGAGGCAAGATTCAGTGTGGAAAGGACTGACTGCAACACTTTCCCATGACAAGAGGAAAATCCTGTTCAGACAGAAGGATGGGAGCAGGGAGAGCTGGGAGGCAGGAAGTGACAATTGAAGTGCAAGGGGGAATTGGAAGGTGGTTTTGCTCTCTGTGAGGTTTAGCATAATTTCAGTGGGAAAACATTCCATCTCAATAATCAGTTCTGACAGTTCCACTCTCCCCTCCTCCCCCCTTCCCCCAAACCCCCCCTGCCCCCCCCAAAAAAGCCCAATCTCCAACCTAAGTTGTTTGAACCATAAGGGAATGATTCCATCAGGACTTATTGAATCAAATGCTGAAGTATTGATGGCTTCAGAATTTTTTTGGCAGCCAAACAATGAACTTTTGAAAAATGTGAGTGAGATGTTTTTGTGGTTACTAATGACTTAGCGGTTATGACACTCATCTGGCATACTAAATCTTTGTTGCACCTTTAGTCTGAACAAAGACTCAATACTGGATTTCTTCTCAGGTAGAGAGTTTTGTCCCCCATCTACAGGATCAAGCACTCTTTATAGTGCCATTAATTTTTGTAATAACAAATTGCAGCTTGACTAACCCAGAATGGGAGCTAGAATGTAAGACTCCATAATGAGGTGAATAGGACAGCCAGCAATCTGCAGGAGATTCAGTGTTTCTGCAGGACTGAGTTAAAAGCCTCATTTCTTGCCTAGTAGCTAGGACCTAGCAAATACCTTTCAAAATTCCCTTCTGGCCTCAGACCTGTTCTGACAAAGGTTTCCTGAGAAAGTTTACTTCTTTTACATATATCTACTTAATTCATTTCAGAATACAATTTTGACTTCAACAAACTATCATTTTCCAACAAAAACCTGTTTCGATGCAAAATTACTATTTCTATTCACATGCATTCTCCACCAATTCACATATATTCCCTGTTTCAGGGAAGAGATTATATGAATTTTGCCTAAGCTTGTGTTTTGTTTTGGTTTAGTTTTTTTGTTTGTCTTGTTTTTGTTGTTTTTTTTTTTTTTAAAAACACCCCACTTTTTGTCTCTGACCCCAGCATAATGATATGATGATAAAAAATGATATAATGATAAAAAAGAGGTATGACTACACATGACAATTTTACCTAAGTCAGTCAACGAATATGATGATTTCTTACCAAACGAGATCTTCTAGGAAAAACAACATAAATTAGACAAACCAACAAAAAATCCTAGCAACAAGTTAGTAAGAGAAAGCTACTACAGTTTTTGTGGTTATGAAACTAGAATAACTGAGATGGACAACTGAGGGGAAAAAAGATTAAGTACTAAGTGAAAAACAGGAAAAGTCATCATTTGTTTCAAGCTAATGAGCAAATAGATTAGTTGTTAACTACCATAGCTAGTAAAATAATTTAATTCTAATAACATATTTAATATATTTCATGTCTTCATCTCTCTGAAAGGAGGAATGTGAGGAGAGGACTATGAAGTCTAAATTATTAAGAAAAAGCATTTGCTGAACACTATTAGAAGCTTTTGTCCTCTAATAGATATTTGCAAACAGTTTTTCATAATTGCATAATATTTGGGATTGTAGTATTCACATGCTCTTCTGTTCTCTTATTTAAAGATCTATTTTTTTCTCAGCAGCTTTCCTTTGCAGTTTTATAAATCTGAATTTAAAATTCCCTTTCCATGAATAATTTTTAATGCTCTCTTGAAGTTCATTGTTTCAGCAAAAATTCCTCTCCTGAATTTATGAGGTGTTTGTCACCCCAGCTCAACTTGATCAAGTGTATTAATTCAGTGACATCATACAGATGCTTCCAGCTCTATAGACTTCCAAGATTTACTGATTTGGGATCTAATTTTTATTATCATTATCATCATCATAATTTTTGTGTATTTCACAGAATCACAGAATCACAGAATCTGCTGAGTTGGAAGGAAACCACAAGGATCATCGAATCCAGCTCCTGGCCCTGCACAAGACACACCAAGAGTCACACACTGTGCCCAAGAGCATTGTCCAAACATTCTTTGAATTGTGTCAGGCTGGTGCTGGGACCACTCCTGTGGGGAGCCTGTTCAGTGCCCAGCCACCTTCTGGGGGAAGAACCTTTACCTGATATCCAACCTGAACCTCCCCTGACACAACTTCAGTCATTGCCTTGAGTCCTGCCATGGGTCACCAAAAAGAGATCAGTGTCTGCCCCTCTCCTTCCTTCCATGAGGGTGTTGTAGAATGCAGTGAGGTCTCCCCTCAGTTTCCTCTTCTAAAGGCTGAACAGACCAAGAGACCTCAGCCACTCCTCATCTGATACATGCCATATGCAGCAACTAGTGTCCCCTGGTTTCCTATGCAGTAAAAATTAAGGGGAAGAAAAATGTCTCTTTTTTGGTGCTTGCATACCTTGTTGGGTTTTTTTGGTGGTTTTGTTTTTGTTTTTGTTTTTTGTTTACCCATGCTTTGCTTTTCTCATAGAAAAGTTCAAGGTCAGTTCCAAGTTGTTTAGCAGTAACAAAATTAGCAAAACAAAATCTTGACACTTCAAGAGAAGGATAACATAAATTGCTCTAGGGTTAGCAAGCTTAGTATTGATGGCTGAGGTACAGCAGACACCATATACACAAAAGAAGTTCAGAGTGCTGAAAATAAATTCCTTACTAGAGCAGAATCACAGTTACAGGACATAATCTGTACCTTGATTTGCTCTGCATCTGCTTCCGTTCTCACTGGGTTTCTGGGACTGTGGCAGTGAGCGCATGTGCCTGTCGCACTGAGACAGGCCTGCCAGGTGAAGAGGGAGACATAAATAGTAGTTGAGCTCATCTCCAGCCCGTCCTGTTCTGCCCTGTAATCCCACTGAGCTTTAAAAGAATACACTTTAAGGAAAAGGTTGTGGGAGAAACTGTGAGAGACGTGACCTGATTTATAGAAGCTGCAGAGCAGATTGGTGGCAAAGATGAGAAATCAGTCACACTGATTTTGGTAGCAGTGTCTGTCTCTATGTGCACCACATTGCAGAAAGTTCTTCTAGGATTGTTACAATAGATACCAGGGCATGCTTCAAAGGGAAAAATAACTTTTCATCTATTGAAGTGAAAGCTTTCTGTTTAAATGTAGAAGTTCCTCCTGAAAGTGCTCTCACTAACAATGAGTAAAAGAACAGACTGCTCAAACACAGACCTATTAGATGGATTTTTACTGCTTGAAAATATGGAAACTTCACTCAGCACTAACATTTGGTTTCAGTATTTCTGTTTGCTAAACATTTATGCTATGATAGGCTACCTTATGAAAGCAAAATATTTTTTTAAGATATTTTATCTCTAATTATTATTTTGAGTGTATTTACCACACTTGAAGTTATTCCTAGGTTGGGTTCAGTGAGATAAAAAGTGTCAAATGACTTCATATTCTTTAAAGTTCATTTGAGATGATGTATTAGAAAAAATGTTCAGGAAACGCTAATTAACAGTAATTTACCAATATACAATGCAGCTTGATTACATTTACATATAGAAGAAAGTCTAATGCAAATGGCATCATCAGATACTTTTATTGATGCTATAGTGAACACAGGCTGTAGAAAACATTATTTCTCTCCAAAAACATTAAAACATCTTGTTGCATAATAACTCCTTGCAAGAAGACTAGTCACCCTTCAGTGCAAACTTCCTTGCTTATCTGATTACATTCATTTTGGAGACACTCAGGTGACTAGGTTTTTAGAGAGACTGCAGAGGAAGGGTTGTAGGATTTGAGATATTTCTGAGGAAATATCTGAAGAAGTGCCTTCTTTAAGGTACTTGTGTCTTATTTTGGTATACATATTCATTTTAGTGTACATAAACCTCTGTGTTACTAATTATATCTGTGCATTTTCAATTACAGTTTCTCACAGTTAAGAAATTTTGAATTTATTCTCTGTCAGCACTCCTATTCATTTCATGACTTTACACTACAGGGTATTTTCCTGTGTCTGCCAGTTCAGAGACACATAAGAGAATAGTTGGTGAATATATCAGCAGCACAGGGGAACGATGTGTCTCACCCAAAACTTGCCGAAACCAAGAACAGTTTGCCCTTAATCTCATAGGGCTCCAGAACTGGAGGTATGTCTCCTTCCCACATTCTCAGAAATAACCCACAAGATCCACAATAATTTTCCCAGGTCAACAGCAGATTAAAGTGTCTCTTGAATACTTTATTCCCTGCTCTGAACTTTGATTGCTTCAGCCTTCAAGCATTTCCTGCATGGGTCCTTAGGTACTGCAGTGCCCGTCTGTCCATGTTCAGGAAAGGCAGTTGCAGGCACAGGTGGAAATGTAGGATGGCTGAAACAGGTTCCCTCTAGGAAGCACACACTCTCATAACCTTGATGCTCTACTGCACTACTTCACTAATGTCTTTGCAGGGCTCTGCCAGTGCTCTAGGGATGAACACATAGATACAGGTACCGAATTGGACAGGCTGGTTCTCTGCCAGCTGTGATTTCCACCCCTGCAGCACTGTAATCTTCCATCTCAGGGAGCAACCTAGGGACCAAGCTGCGATTCCCGCTTTGCTAATGTGCAATGGAAACAACATAGGTCGAAAATCCACCTCAGCTTATCTTCTTTTAAGATATAATTCTTGTCAAAATGTTTTTGAATTACAAACCATATTGTTGTTAAGTCCTTCCTGTCTGAGATCCCTACAGGGGATAAACACCTAGAGGCTTATGGACAGGATAATGTCAGTTCCCTCTTTCATAAAGAATTTTTTTTATGGACACTTTTGTCAGTGTTACTACATTGTTGGCATATCCTTATGGCATGGAATGAACTGGCAATGGTGTCTCTACCAGCACAGTGGGATTCCACTCCCTCATACAGAAAGAGAACCTTCAGATACAAAAATATACATTGTCATTGTCAGATGCTGCTGCTTATATGGTTAATTTGAGGCTTGTACATGTCATGCATGGCATGTGAAGATTGCTGGCAGGGTAACCTTCTATTTAAATAAATGTGTCATTTTTTATTCTGATAATGCTTATCTTTAATCAGAAACTGTATATAAGAAATCCTATTTACAAGCAGAACTTTGGTTAGACTGTGGTTTTGAATTGAATAAAGTTGTTCCGAATAAAATACTGTTCTTTGATGGTTTGTGTTTTTGAATGTTTTTTAAAATTCTTTTGCTTCCAAATATTTGCTAGTTATGATTTTCAAAAGCATTTACACAATTTCAGCTTTATTTCAGGAATCTAAATTACCAGAAGAAGCTAAGATCATCTTTATTTTTAATTTAAATTAATGGAATCATAAGCTTCATGTATTTTTGCTGAAGACACTTCCCATGAAAAAAGTCAGGGGTTTTATATTCATAAAGTATTTAAAGGAAATATTTATGACTGATTCTTGTGATTTCAGGGAAAGAGATTTGGAGAGTGCTTTTCAGAGAAATTGTTATGGGGGATTCAAACATTTGCAGTCAAAAAACCCCAGAAACTTTTGATACTCTCCTCAAAATGCAATGTTGTTTGCCTGCAGAAGACAGCTTGCTCCTTATGCAGGAACTGGTGGTATCACATTTTAACTAAATCTTCATGCAAGGAATCTCATCTCAACAAGTCTGAACTAGTGGATTGAAACAACAGTGGCTAAAGTTATAGCCACACCTCAGGCTCATTTGTTGTTTTGTTTTTTGGTTTTTTTTTCCATACAGTAGTTCAGTGAAAAATGCTAATTCTGGAATAATCATACACAATTCCTCAAGAGAAGGAGTTTTGGTTTTCTGTTTTCTGAGCTCTGCCTGGCTGGCTCAGGACGTGTGTGCACAGTCACCCTGCCCCACTTCTGTGCCTTTTTTTTTTTGCTGATTAACACTGTAGGTAACAGCTGCTGTTTATGTGGTTTTTTTCCTCTTTTGCTGAAGGTTTCTGTCAAGATACCCAAGAAAGAAATATCCATTGGATGCTTTTCTACTTTTGAAGAATTCACTAGAAGCTGAACTTGAATCTTCTTTTTTCTCATCTTTCTTCTTCAGTTTGAATGCAACAGACCATGTGCACATAGAAATAGTTACATTGAATGCAAATAGCACTTTCAGTATAAGTGGCTGAGTTTTTGAAAAACAGAAAAATAGATCTCCATTAAGGAAAAAAAACCAAAAACCTAAGAGCTTTGGCAATTATTTTAAATTACAGTAAAAGCTGTAGGTCAAAATCAATGTAAAGATTATTTTTAAGTATTGGAACTTTGGTAGTATGAATGCTCATTATAAGCTAATCATATTCATCACTAGTGTAGAGACTGTATAATATTTTCAACTTTAGGATAAATTAGGCAAGATACTGATTCTATTTTTGCAGAAGAAATGCCTTAGCAAGGTGCCAACAATCTAAATTTCAATGAAAAATTAATTCTAAATGCAAGAAAAATAATTTTCTTCTTTCAGTGAGCTAGGTTTCCCACAAAAAAAAGTCCAATAATTTTTAATGTATGAGTAGCAACATTTCTTATGAAATATAATCTTTTATGTTTTTTTATATTCGTGAAAGATACTATTAGCTGGCAAGCGGTAAAAACTATTTGAAATCCAACTGATAATTCTAGATGCACATATGATCACAATTTTCCACATAATTTTCAGAATTTATAGGAAGCTGAGCCTGCCAAAAGGAATTATAGTCATTCTACATATATAAGCAGAGTGCAAATTGTTATTTTAGTTAATCTGCACCCACTTATGGATTTCTACCAGAAGGGGGTGCTTTGAGCAAACTCGTGCTCAAGAGTCCTCAGGCAAAAACACTGAAGCCTTTTATCACACCATGGCTCTTGATATTCAATGTACCCTTTCAAATATTTTAAATAAATATGTATATACATATCAGCCTATTTTCAGTTATCAAAGTCTCCTCAGTCTTTGAGCATGAGCTTTAAATAAAAAAATGAATTAGTTTTGGAACTAGCTAAGCCTTCAAAAAAACTCACATGTTAGATGTATGAAGTATTATGGAAAGATTTACTTATTTCAGTTTCACCCAGTGAGACCAGTATCTGAGAATATTTTTCCAAGGATTTCTACATAGCTTCCCCCTGCCTCTTTATTTTTTCTTTAATTTATTTTTGTTAATGAAGTAGTGTGTGTTTGTAGAGATTTAGTTTGGTGTGGAACACAATGTCACTGCACAATGGCCAATTTTAGTATTGTAATGACAGTACTTAAGAGGGAGAAAAAAAACAACAAAAAAGAAAGTGTATTCAATGCAACAAAAATAGCCATTTCGCACAAGTTGCCTCTGAACTACCATTGCATTTGTTTGTGTCAGTGCTGGATGTCAAGCAGTAGATGTGGAAGAGCTGTCAAAGACTCATTTCTGAATTTTGAATTATAAGAAGTATACTGCCATGGAAGATATAAGATATAAAAATGATCAGTCAGTCACTCTGCCAGTGTGATAAGAATATTTTGAATTCTGCCCAGGAAACTCAAACATGAGTATTGGTATAATGGAAATAATTTAGATGCTATTTGGTTGCTCTTTATAATGTATTCTACTATAAATAAGCATTTTTATTTTCTTAATGAAATATAATCCCTTTTCCAATGTACTTTTAGATCAGTTTTTTTAATAGAGGGGTTTTAAATATGATGAACTGCAGCAAAAGCGTATTTGAAAAATGATAGTACATAATGTTTATTTTCAAGCTGTAATTGTGGTTTGTGTAAAGTTAATGTTAGGTTTTCTACATGAGACATATATCTCCACAAAGTCATATAGACACAAAATGAATAATTAACAGCATGGAGAAATTCACTCTTATCACAAATAGACTTAAGTAAGAATAAGCGCCCCAATCAAGATGCATATGAGTATTTTTTTATTACACTTAACAAAAATATATTAAACTTCCAATGTACATTGGAGTTGCAAGTATTTTCAGGAAGCAGTAGAACCAAATGCTGTGTGTCTCTTTAGAAGCTCATAAGGAAACAATCTTAGTTAATACAATTGTTAGTAAATCTTAGTAAAACAATTGTTAATACCTGTGCTTTTTACCTTAAGATAATTGGTGTATCTGTCTTTGTTGGAGGGAGATTTGTTTGGGTTTTGGTTTTATATTTTGGATGAAATGGCAAAAGTGGCTAAGTTGGAAGTGCCCTGTTTGTGTAAGAAGCAGATAAGCAGATTTCATAATAGACAGACAAAACTGTCTAAGCTGTCTGAGAATGTGGATGGATTTTGCTGCTCACACAGTTGGTAAGTCAACTCAAATCAAGCCTGAAAGCAGGGATGTATCTGCAAGCACCCTGTGGACAGGAAAGCAATTGTTGATAAATGCCTCCACTTTGGTGTGGTTTCATGTAGTCACTTCAAGTTAGGACTTACAGAATGAGGTAGCCTGATTTTAATTTCAACAAAACCAGTCTATGTCTGATTGTAAATGCCTTTTGGTATGCTTTGGGGAATGCCTTGTAAGTGAAAGATCTAACAATGCTGAATCAAGGGTTTTCCTGACTAAGAATCCTACTAAGTATTCTTCATCATGACACAGTAGATTAAAAAATTATTATACATCTACACAACCATAAGTGCTATCAGTGGATCTAAACTAAGAGGTTGTTTTTTTTTTTTCACTTATTAAATGTAATTTCTGGATTTTTTTAAGCTTTGTGAGAATTGAGGAAGGTGTATATCTGACCCCTGGAAGGTCAGAGTATTCCTAATCCTTCCCCTTCTCACTCATTGCAGAGAATGATGGACTAGTAGTCTAGAAGTAGGGGTGATCTCAATTTTCAGCAATCATTTTGATTATCACTTGTTCTTAAGGTGCTGTTCAGCATACTGTCAAGGATGCAAAATAGTTCTCTTCTGAGGTTTTACATAATAAAAGAGTATGTTAAATTCCCTGTGCTATACAGAAAAGTGCTTTGGAGGAGGCGAACGTTAGTGTCACACATAGCCAGGGAGGTTTGGCTTCATGTTCTCAAAGAGCTACTTCTTTACAACCTGCTCTTGGTCAAAAAATTTCCTCATGCCTCTAAACTAACTGACATAACTGATTAAAATGTAGAATCCCACTGAAAACCAGACTTTGTTGGGCTGAGTCCTTCTGGGCAGGTGCTTTACCAAAATTACCTAAAATTAGCGACATACCATTTAGGGTAAGGAGGAGGTGGTGAACAATGCAAGAATGATAGATGATTCCTTATTTCCATTCTAAATTCTATTCTTTTAGTAAATCAATAATGTTTTCTGCACAAGCAAGGCCACCACTTTGCAGCTGCTTTGCTTTATCAGTTTCCCTTTTTGCTTGCCTCTGTCCCTTCAAACTTTTCCTTACTAAACCTATAGTGGTGGCATTAAGAAATTAAGGAAAAAAGTGGAAACCAGTAATGATAGAATGAATTCCTACTGTAAAACTTATTGATAGTTCTATGGTGTGGACAGAGAGCCTCATATTTTCAGTAAATTTAATACATTTTTTAAAAGGCAGGGTAATAGTGTTATTTCTGTTTTATTATAAAATGATTTGCTGTAAGTTTTCAAGAAAAACCTTGACAGATAATGTAAAAAGTGTTTTGAATTTCTGTCTTGTTCTTAAACTATGCTCTCATCTGTTCTGTGCATCATCTGAATCCCAGACTGGGAAAGGTAGAAAGGGAAAAGTGACTTATTTTCATATCTGTTACCGCTGAAGATGAGTAGATCACACGGACACAGGTCAAGGTGTGGTGAAAGGAAGAGAAAGTTTATTTTTCCTCCCAGGATTTATAGGCTTCTGACCACAGCCAGGGATTGGATGGTCAGGATAACACTTTCTCACTGCACTGGCCATGAGAGATGCCCATCACAAGATGTGTAACAGAAAGAATGTACACATATCTATGTTTACAGTTACTGTCTTGGGAAAGTCCTTAGAAAACTATGTTAGCAAGCTCAGAAGCTGAGTTTTCAGGGCGACACATATCCACCTTATATTTGTGTGGTCACAGTAACTGCCAAATATTTCTATAGTCAATTCTGCTGCTTGTATTTAACTACAGGCTTTGGAGTGGTCACACAGCTTCACAATCTATGAATGGGGAATTAACTGTCAAGAACTGTAAATATTTTTCTAAGAGAGAAAAATAAATATGGGTTTAGGTGACAGATTTTAATAAGGACATGTTTTTGATTGCGAATAGCTCATTATAATTACATATATTCAGTGATTTTTTTTTTAAGTTATCTTTCCTGTTCATCCTGACTAAATGTGTTGGCATAAATATGGGCAGTTAGTGTTCTGTGTCATCATTTATCACTGGTACAGCACTGTAACTGTTAATGGTCCTTTATAATGTACAGAAGTATACCAAACAAGGACCATAACTCAGCTGTCAGGAGCTTATGAACTCAGAACCAAATATTTAGACTGCCTGATGTTGTATTTAGATAAGTTCTCCTTTATGTCGCTTGTATATTGAATTATAACATAAAATGCTCATTAATCTAACCTTGCTGTAGCAGAGCATTTAAACCCTAGTTCTGAGCAGGTGAGCATCCCTAATGACATGCATGGAACTAAATGTTAAGGATCTGTGCATGTACATACACGTGCATGATTCTACCTAGTATAGGGAAAAAACATTCAGCACTGTCCCAGAATGGGATTTGGGTAGACAGTCCCAGAGATCATTTAACTTTGTTATTGAATAGAGCTGGGGCAGTGCAAAGAATTTTTGTGAGTGAGGAACAAATCTCATGTTGACAGAACTTTAGTCTCGTTGAGAATCTTTGTGTGTGTCTTGGTTCTTCTTTTCTCATGATAAACTTCAGAGACAATGAACCTTTAAATCTGTGTCC
This sequence comes from Pseudopodoces humilis, assembly GCF_049639895.1. Classification (NCBI taxonomy): domain Eukaryota; kingdom Metazoa; phylum Chordata; class Aves; order Passeriformes; family Paridae; genus Pseudopodoces; species Pseudopodoces humilis. Next base: position 101,647,266 of record NC_142200.1, read on the forward strand.
CCCCCAGTAGTTTCAGTTTCACTCTGGACAAGATTGTGGGACCACTTGCTTCTGTAAAAGTGACGTTTGATTATTTTATTTGGAGGTAGGTATTCCTGAACCTGGGGGTGTATGGGGGCTCCTTCTTTTTCTTTCCCTTCCCACCACTGATTTTTTTTTATACATTTTTCCCACAAAGATGCCATATGCTTTAGTTTTATGGGCTGTTTAGGAATGCTTTTAGTGCAGGGCAGCACAGTGGGCCAGCTGCAGATTGATCTCTGGGTGGTGGGAGCCCCAGGCAAGCGTCTGGTGCAGACCCTTTATATAACAAAGGGCCTGGAGACCTGTGGCACAGGCAGGTGACCAGACATTCAGAGACAGCAGAAGCTGAGGACCCTGGATTTCCCTGTGTTTGGATTATGAGGGTATAAAAGCCCAGGGTTTCCTTTATTTAGGGTCTCTCCTCAGAGGCATCCAGGTCAAGCTGTTATTGTGTTATTGTACTATGATGAAATTATCTGAAGGATCCAAACATCTGGGACTCTGCTCTGGGAAAACTGGGTTCAAATCATTGAGGAAACCTTGTCTGACCTTTGGGAGTGGTGTGTGTGGGGAGTCAAGCAGGACACCCATCAGCTCAGAGGAGTCACTGGCTCTGAAGGGACTTTTGATCCAGCATAGGCAGTGTGAGTGTAACTGGCCAGGTGGCATGGTCTAACAGGAAAGTTTCCTTAATAGAACTGTAGGCCTGCTTTGCTGTTGTGGCAATATGTGAGAAGGAAAGAAAAATATTAAAGAAAGAAAGGAAAAATGCAGGCTACAAAACTTGGCAAGCTGATGCTTGGTCAAGCAGCCCAAATATCTTTGTTCTTCCCCCCTCCCCACACTAGTCTGCTATTCTAGAATTCCTCTGAATTCTTAATATTTCAATCTTTTTATCTTTGTGGTGTTGTTACATCCTGCAAATGTAATCTCTTCTAGGGAGGTCATGGTTGTGTGAGGCTGAATTGAAGAAGTTCAAAGTTCCTTTCAATTGACATGGTTATGAGACTGGGCACCTACATTCTAAGTGCTTTGAGGACAGCAGACTACAAGGTTTTTGTAGCCTTCTTTAGAACTGGCTAACCTAAATGAATTCTGTACCATTTGCAAAGTTTGCAATATTGGATGTCCTGAACAGATCCATTAAGAAAGCACCATTAGTAACATCCCTCTATCATGGAAACAATTCCACTTGCTTTTTCCCTTCTTATGACCTCTTGTGTTGCTGTGAAATTAATACTCCTTAATACATTTCTTCAAGCTTTTTGTCTGCAGTGCAGGAGTAGGGCCTCAAGAATGGGGAAGGGTCTGGAAGGGAAGACTTATAAGGAGCAGCTGAGATAATTTGGTTTATTCTTTCTTGTATTTATTCTTTCTATCTTTGAACGAAGTCCTCTTAACATAAAGTAAGCTTTGTTTATTTACATAAAGTATTTATTGCTCATTTAAGCATTACTCAATTAAAAAAAAATATAAAGGATATTGCCAATAATAAATTTAGTTACCAAGCTACAGGGCTTTAGTTGATAAGGTGAAGTTATGTCATAGGTTGGACTCAATGGTCTCAAAGGTCTTTTCAAATCCAGTTGATTTTGTGATTTCATGGCAGTCTGTGTTACTGAAAATTTCTCAAGGTATTTAATAAAAATAGTAGAGCCCAAGTATCTCACTCCCCACATTGATATTAATTAATCATCTAAAAAAAGTTAGTCTGACCCTCTCTTTTTCTGTCAATAATTTCTTTTAATGTAATTTATTACAGTACAGAAGTGCTCTAAAAAGAAAAAAATAAAAAAGGAACCATGCTCCCAAAGTAATTCCAGTTATTCAATGAGGTGATACTGTAGTAAGCACTATGACTCACCTGTGAGGTCAAAAGCCAGAGTTCAGATTCATTTTGTACTTGGTTGAAGAAGGTGTTTTACTTAAGAAATTCTAAATCTTAGGAACTGGGTCACACTTCCTGAGATATTTTCCTCTTCCAATTTTGTGACTCTACTCTTGGAAATGTCTCCTAAATTAACAAACTTCAATGTCATCTCTTTTCAAGCTGGTTTGAATGAAAACCATACAGTATTTTCTCACCCTGTCCAACTCTTCTACCCTGAATAACCAACTTGCCAAAGATTGCACCTTGAAATACAAAACAATTCTTTGTCTCTTTTCCTCTGAATTTGGAGCCAACTCATCCACATACTTTCTATATGCCTGACAGTTGCTTGGATTTTTTAAAATCTCCTATTGCCTTTGTCCATCATTTGTAAAATGGAGATCATAATGCTGTCTTTTCCCCACACATTGTCTTGTCAGCTCACTTACATAATCACTTCCAAGTAGGAACTGTCATTTTTGATCTTCTAATCAAATTGAGTTGGCTCCCACTTGTAGCCAGCTGATGTAAACTGAGGTATGCAGGTGTTACTGTGAATTTCTGTAGTCCATTTCAAAGATTACTAAGGTTTTGTCCTAAATTTTCAACCTTGCAGTTGCTGTGGCTACAGTATATGTCAGGGGTCAGTAAGAGCTGAACTTGCAGATTTAAAATGTGATTATTTAGTTTCTGCCTAAGGCTGAAAGCAAGCAGGGTCCTTCCTGCTTGTCCCTTTTTATTTCAATATTGGGGCTTTAACATTGCCCTTAATATTGGATATGGGGAACAGTGGATATTTGTCGGTGTGCAAAAAAATATTAAGGTTTCAGTGGCCTTTTTTTTGACAGTTTCTCAGTATCCTGCAGAATGTAAATTAGCATCTTTCAGAGAAGCTTATTTGGACTTTCTCAACTCCAGATTCTGACTCATTTATTGACAGTAAATTGTACCTTACTCTGTTTGAAAAATGTATATACTTGATTTAGGAATTATGCATACAGAGAGATTGCCACTAGTAGCACTTTCTGACTACTTACAGTTGATTTTAGATAACTGGTATCACTGAATTCTGGCATGATGCACTTGGAATCCCAAAATGGGGGTGGCTGGTGGTGTTTTAAATAAAGCATTTTGTTTCTTAGGAGTAGAAAGCTGTGCAGAGACACATTGCCAGGCACTGTGGCTTTACTGATATCCAAAGACTGCTGTTAACCTGATTCCAGTGACTGTCCATGTAGTAGGAAGTAGGGAAGTACTTAAGCTTGAGTGTAGATTAGTCTTAAAAATGCAGGTTGCAAATAATAGCAAGAAAAATATCCAAACAATTAATAAGGTTTTAGTTCTTAGTTGAGATGAGAAAGGTACATCAATAATAGCTGTGAGTGTGATTTATCTACAATGCGTGAACTACTGGGCAACTCTTAGTGCTTCACAACTGGAAGTGAGACTCAAAGCAGGTTTTTGCATGAGATCTTAATTTGATTTGAAAGATCTTATTTCCAAATGACATGGCAAAAATTATTCACAGATTAGTAGGATTCTCTAAAAAGTGTTGTGTGTATATTATTGCTTATTTAGGAGGGGATTGTCTGAGACATTGTTTTCATACCTTTGAATCTATATGTTGACATGCTGAGCTGTAAACAAACAGGCGGTTGAGGATACTTGTTTGACTTCCTTTCTTTTGGTGCCTCTCTGTTCCACAACATCATAAAGTGTTGAAATAAGGCATAGTTTAGAGTTGTCCAAAAGTGACACTTAAACAGCTTCAGGAGGACAAAAAGCTATGGTAGCATTTAATCTTTCACCTTTTCCCTCCCACTCGGGTTTAAAGGAGCTGTAAGAATCATCCTATCCTCTCCCCACCCCTGCCATGACCTCCTGCTTCAGTTCCTTGGCCTGTGAGCCACCAACTCAGTGTCATACAACCAACAAGCCATTTGTATCACCTCGGATTTAAACTCCTTAACTACGTTCATTGTTAAATTGTCTGAGGCATCCTTTCTCTTTTGGACAAGCCCTATGGAACTGGGCTAGCAAGGAAAAAAAGTTCAAGGCAGCCAGCTGCATCAGTGGTTAATGCAGGTCTGCAAATGTGCTTTTTGTTTTTCTGAGGAAGCTGCTGTTTGTTGGCTGTCAAAGCAGAAAAATGTGATTTTTTTTGTAGTTACAGCTTTCCAAGGAAAGCACAATGCTTCACTGGGAGAAAGTGAATGGTGAGGTCTTAAAAAAATTCTGTCTTTTCTTAAATCTCTGCAACACATTGGGAATCAGGATTAGGTTGAAAACTTGGATCATTCAAAATTTTGAAACTATTAAAATGAGTAACAGCTTTGAACACTGAGCTGTAGGAGGATGCTGTCAGCTAGATGTTATTTGATTCAGGATGTGCCAGCTGTCCTATTAGGCTGCTTCCTTAGACTGAGGTTGACTGGGATACTCATTTCCCTTTACACAGTGCAAAGGTCAGTCTTTTTTGTTGGTGTACAAATCATCGAATTGTAAGGGGGAAGACGAAGTGTTTAAATAGTTACATTTTTCTTAATACTAATCTACTTCCTATATCTGAAACGCTGCAGTAACTGCAACTAAAATATGAGCTGACCTGAAAAAGAATAGCAGACAATTTATAATCAATCCAAAGACCCTGTCCACAAACTGGATCTAGAAGGAATTAATAACTGAACCAAAATAAGAATAACTATCTGAGTCTCTAATAACTACCTGAGGCTATTTAATTGGTTAAAAATTGTGAGATTTAAAAATATAACCAGACTAAACATCTTAAACCTATTAAAAAAGCTGTTACCATTTTTTTTTTTCCTTGAAATGTAGGGAAATCCTCTTGAGGGGTGAGCTAAATGCAAAAAGGACAAGAAAGTTCAGAAATAGGAAAATTGTTGTTAAACAGCAGTCTCTAAAAGTATTATTTAAGGGGAAGAAGATCCCAGCAGCATCCTCCTCAAAGGGAAAGGAAAACTATTGCTGATAAATTTATATCAGTAAGCATATGAAAATTTTCCTGGATATCTTCTGGTACGGAGGTTTGACTAGATCAGTTTTTTGTTCCCAAATCTGGGTATGTCTTCTGGGAGGTCTTGAAGCTTACACATTTAGCTTGCTGTTTCATCACAGTCCTTGGACAGAGCCATGGATGGTCTCAAAGTGAGAATAGCAAAGACAAGCTGATAATTGCAAACAGTAGAAGGAACCCAAACAATAAAGAAAAGATAAAAAATTCAGGAGTCTTCTGCATGGAACTAATGTAATTTTTTACAATTTTTTTTAGTATCATGCTAGATTTGGCTTTTGGTGACCAAATTTTCCTAACATCATGTTCTACCAAACACAGTGGTGTTTATTCTGTGAAAGGCATCAGAAAGGCTATTTTCTTCCACCTGACAAGAATTTGCAGTGTCATTTCCCAAATGTATCTCAGTGTTCAGCAAGAGTAAACTGGAAGGATTGAATATTTTACAGAAGTACAAAATTCTGCTGAAATCTGTTACTTCGTTGCCTTCCAGACAAAGATGGGTTTGGGTTTCTCTTGATGAAAATTCCTTTATTAGTTTTAAAGCTCTTCAGATAAGATGGGCATGCATCATGATCATCCTTGGCTTAGCAGAAATCATGGATTCCCTGATTGGTTCAGGAATTGTAAATCTCATGAGCTTTTATTTAGTTTCAATATAATGCTGTGTCTTGGTCTGAAGTGTGAGCTATAGAAGAATCGATCAAAATGAAAAGTAAGCCTCAGATTGTTTCAATGAACTGATTCCTAGAGATCTATGAGTGTTTTGCACAGTAACATTCAGTTTGCAGAGCAGGTATCTTTGCCTCCCTACATAATGGTACACACACCTGTTGTGCTTCTGCTGCATGGCAGAAGGAGAAGGCTTAAAGGAAAAATAATGATGGGCTTCCAAATCCTTTTTCTCTAAGAAAAGGTCTGCCCTGAAAGCTGAGGGTGTGGGATGAGATTATGGCCACAGGCAGTTTATACCCAAGCTGAATGATTGGTCTGATAGTGATTTCAAAACTGTCTCCTTGCCATTTTCTCCTGTGATTCAGCTCACAGGTTGCTGCATGGGGGCACTGTGGTAGCTAGCAGAGTAATTTCAGCAACACCTTAAGCAGTCTTCATTCACAGCTTGGTGTGGAGTCTGTTAGTGAGAGTTTTAATGGGCTAGTTACTGAGCAGCAAGGTTTTCTTATGTAATCCCCTAAGCAGATAAGAAATTTTTATTAAAAATGCTGCAAGGTCCTTTCAAAATAAAGCCAAGAAAATTGCCAGTAAAACTGTTACCTGTGGATCTTTGAAGGAATTTGCTTGGTCCAGAGCTGCTTATATTAATTTCCCTTCCTTTTTAGAAGATACATTGAATGGTCAGATGCATTAAGTAAATGAATAAATTATCCATCCTGTATGGCGATAAAACTATTCTAGTGGAGCCCTCAGGAAAACTGAAGCGCATCAATACCGCCTGTTTTAGGCCTCCTATGTAGAAATAGCACATGATGGTTATGTATCAATGGCCCTCCAGTAGTAGTTACACAGTGATTTTCAGCAAGAGAGCTCTAACAGTTCAAGAGATGCAGTCATCTAAAAATAAATCAGCCTCTCCCAAAGTGCCCACAGTAGCACATCTAATCAAAGTTGATTACATTTGCACCCTGCATCAAATAGATGTATCAGAGTGCACCAAATCGCAGACACCTAATGGTTCACACCTGGCAGATAGCTATTTGACATTTCACACTATTAATGTAAGTGTTCCTGAGGCATGAGATTCATAATACCATCAGGCTCCACTGTAGTGTATTAAAGAGCTATCCCAGCTAAGGCACATCACCGTGGCCATTGACTTCTTTTATTCGAACAGAATCTTCTGTCATGCATCATAATAAAGACTTTGTCCTGTCTGTAGAGTGTTTGCCTCCCTATAAAGACAGCAGTGTAACCTTTTATCTTTGCTCTTTGCTGTACCATACTGACCAGAATGACCTCCTTTCCAGATGGCCCAAGTAATGTAGATTAAGTGACAGCTTAAACACTATTCTTTCTGGCTAGGCATATACACACACCATGGTCAAAACTTTGCAGTTGGGTTTTCCCCTCTTCCTCTTTTTAGAAAGGGTGTCCATATGTGAATGTGTATTACTTTTCCTGCATTCAAGTGGTGAGATCTGTTCTTTTAATTTTTATCTGTACTTGCAATTTTGCCAATAGATCTGTTTTCTTCTATCACATCTTTCTATGTATGTTGCAAAAAACAGGTGGTAAACTGGCTTAGCTCACAGCCTCAGTCTTGTTTAAAACCAATTATTGTGGCAAATCATGTTTTTCCATTATGCTTTTTTTTTCATACCACTTCATGTTCTTTACAATTTTATCTTTTCTACTGATTTTTTAATGTTTACACCATCAATAATAAAGTCATAGTCAGGTGATTAGGAGAAATCTAATTATGTGGGATGCATGGCCATTATAGCTTTGAAAAAGTCTTTCAAAGCTATTAAAATAAAAAAAAAATATACCTAATTGAAGCTCAATCAACACTCCTTCAGTTGCCTAAAATGGACTTATTTTTAATATGAAGACATTTACTATATTAGGGGCTTTAGCAGTAGGGGTTATCTCTACCCTGCTGTCCTTCATGTACCCTAAAATCTGGTACCTTGAGATGTTTTGCAGGATGCTTTGGAGGCCACCTTTTATATATTTTCTACTTTCCTGTGGACTGTGGTGTAGTTCTTCTTTATTATTAATATTCATATTTAATATCTGTTTCAAATGCATAAGACTAGTTTGCTATGACAGTATTATTCCAAGGCTTTTGTGCTGCTAATCCATGTTCAGATTCATCAGGAGCACAGTCCAGATAGGTGTAAAAATCTTTGTCACATTTACTATTGGCTAGCAAATACTGCAACAAAAATCATAGATATTTTTAACTATTACCTGAAGATCTTGTCTTGGTCTTTCTCAGAGATATTGCCATTGATATAAAAGAGAATTTTTCACAAAAAAGGGGATGAGTTTTTTCACAAAAAAGGGCCTTAAATGACAAGAGTTATGTGTGCAATTGAGGAGCTCAAATTCAACTCACTCAGTGGATAGGTAATTTGGGGATGGTGCACACGTTCCTTGCAAAGGGTTGGTCTCTTCATTAGAATTCAGCACAGTTATTTCCTGGCCCACATTTGATTGACAAAGCACATACAAAGATCTTCCGAAGCTTCTGTAGGAAATAAACAATGTCCTTAGGCCAAATTCCTTGTCAGTAGTCTTGAATTTTAGCAAGCAAGCAATTTATCATGTTCAGCCCACACGGGTGACAAATCAGTCTTGCAGATACTATTGTACAAAAGCATCAGGAATCTGTAAAACTGTGGTTTTGGGTTTTTTTCTCAAAGGAAAGGACAGCAGCTAGATTTCTGGTATGGGATGGCTATTTATTTTTTGAAGTATCAGCATGCCCAGAAACTTTATATATTCATGTTTCATGAGTATCACCAAACTCCTGATGTTTACCTCCAAAGTCTGGTCAAAACAACAGGGCTTCACTGCAGTGATGAATAGCTAATAACACAATGATGGATATGCGTGAAAAACAAAATTAAAGGTAACAAGAAGCATAAGGAGATAGAAGCCACATTTACTTCAGGTAGAACTGCTGAGCAAATATTTTTTTTTCCACATTTCTACTTTTTATTACTGATGATGTGAGAACAAATTTATTACTATGGGAAAATTTTATTTTTATTTCTGCTTCCTGGCAAGTTGGGAAAAGCTATACCACTGGTAAAAGGAGATAGCTATTCATTCCAAATTTGAATTTGTACTCTCAGCACTGAGTTTTTCAAATTTACTTTATGCCTAAACTCTGAGGGGAAAAACCAAAATTGATTCCCTTGAAGAATTTCCATAACCATGGAACATATGTAGTTTAACTTATAGCAATCATCTAGGGCATCCCTGGTTGTGCTGTCTCCAAAAGAGAGTGGAGTACTATTGTTCTCTGGATTTCATAGTTTAAAAAGTTGACATACTAAAAGAGAGCAAAAGCAGGCATGTAATTTTTTCTTTTTTCTTTTTTTTTTTTTTTTAATTGTTCAAATCTAGGAATATGGAGGACATAAATTTTATTAAATACAAGAGTAGTGAGACTGTAGAAACCTTGGGAAGATCAGGGTGCTCAGAGCAGAGCTTGCAGAATTAAGTCATAGGGACAATTGTTAATACAGTTTGTATAAAAATATTCACATTATTCCACATTATTCCTTACCCCACCCCCAAACTAATACTGGAATTGGAAAACAGCTATACCTTTAAGTGGCTATATTATTTTTCATTCAAACTTTATCCAAATAGTGACTAGGGAGTGATCATACTTAAGATCACTCTTATAAAAGATTAACCCTTATAATAAATTCTTCTATAAAATATTCTAGATTCTCTAGTAAAAAGTTATATCTTCAATATAAAGAAGCCTCATATCATAAATGACAAAAGCTCTTTCAAACATCACCTGAGGCACAGTAAAATGTAGACACAGTGCTCCACGATATGGTTTAGTGGGAATAGTGGTATGGGTCAGAGCTGACTTGTTGATCTTGGATGTCTTTTCAAACCTTAATTATTCTATGATTCAATAGTCAAAACCCTAAGTTGTGATATACACAGCTATAGATACACCATCTGTTGATACTTTTATTTCTGTTAGTATTTGAAGGTAAAAGAAAGTTATGCCTTAAATCAAAATATATATATATATGTACTGGCACAGAAAAAATCTGCCAAAACCAACAGTTGTTGGTAGGATTTGTAGGATTGACAATTAACAGAAACAAATAATTCTAAATTAGGAAATGTTCTCTGTATAACAGTGAGATTTTCTTTAAGGAAAAAGTGATTCTTAGTAGCTACCATTTATTTCCAAACAGAAATGAAAGATAAAGTATTTAGTTACACTGTCTGAATTCCAATGCAAATGATTACTTGTTACCTAAAAAAAAGATCTCAGAAGATTGTTTAAGGGAATGTATGAAATAATTAAAGTTTTGTTTGTTTTGCTTTCCTTGAGGAAAAAGCTGCTGCTCTAAGTATTGATTGAAAGAATGATTACTTGGAAAGTAAACATGTTTGGTTTTTTAAAAAAGGAAACAGTGTTAATCTCTTTAATCTACAAGGAATGAAGAAATGAACTCCTAAATAAGCAGTAAACTGCTGCAAAGTCACTCTTAATTATTCTTCTCCAAGAGTTTCTAATTCTAACTACTCTTTGTAGTTCTAGAATAATGTGCATTACTTTTTGTCCTTTGCTTCAACTAACTGTAGTTTAATCTCTCAAACCATGAAACTCCTGCATTCTTTAAGCAGTCCTTGATTAAAACAATTCTTAGTAGTCTTTTAATTCTCAAAGTATAGGTAGTTGAGATGACAGAAATCTGATTTTAAAGAAATTCTAATTGATCGGTGTGGTTTTGAAAAAGCAGATGGGATCTGTAGTCATTATAGTTTAGTCTAATTAAGTTATAAATGTTGTGTGGTATTATCTGCAACAATAATGACATCTGTGACCAACGCTGTTCCTTGAGCAAGTATGTTGTCTAGAATCTGTTGCCTCTTAAGCTTTTTCTCTTCTCACTAGACAGTGATGAACGTGGAACATACTGCTCTTTTTAGGATGTCTTTAAAGAACAACAGTAACATGTTGGAGTTACGATCTGAAAGGGCCATAAATGTGTTTAGAGAAGAGTATACTCATCCAGACATATTACAACACCTTAATGACGTGATTTGAAATGGAAATTCCTCATGCCAAAAGTTCTTAGGTAGCATTTGGCAGGCTTACGTTGTCGTGCAGATGAGAAAGCTTTTGGCTGCAATGAAAATTATGTTTAAAAACTATATAATTCAGCTTCACTTTAAGAGTTGTGATAATTTACTTTATTATTTGGAGATGTTCCACTACAGATGTTCAGAGAACCCACTGAATTTTGACAAAACCTTTCTTAAGGAAAGTATCTTGGTACAATAATGGTGTGTACGTAGGAAAGAGCAGAATGAGCTCCTCTGAAACAGCTGCAAAGCTTCAAAGAGGGCGCAAGCTTGAGCAAAGGGCTTCATTTAGACTGTGATACAACTTCATGGGTCTGTTCTTTCAGAAATCTTTCCTCTGAAAGAAAGCAAAATATTATCCCTATCTGAAAATGTTTAGAAACTAAAGAGTTCTTTATAGTATTTCAAGGTTAATATATTTTTATTTATATTGATATTGACTGAAATGGCTTCTTCAGGTTTATAGTATGTTTCTCCTCTCAAAAGCTGCTTGCAGGTTAAGATACCACTAAATGTTTTAGACACAATTGCAGAGAGTATTGTAGACTTGTAGTTAAAAGTCTCTTGACTCTCAAAGTCTCAAAGACTCTCTTGAAAAATCCAACAATTTAAGTATTGTAACTGAATACTGGATCATTTTCCTGGATAGAGCCAGTATGGGAAGAGCTGAGGGAAGTGTACTTGATCTTAAATGTAAATGCTTTTTTGGGGGGGGTTGGGGGGTTTGGTTTTTGGTTTTTTTCCCTTAATTCAAACAAGATAAAATATATTTTATCCAGTCTAATAGTTGAAATTGGAACTTAAGAAATAAAGTATGTAACTGTTCATTTAAAAACAAACTTTTGATACATGTTAAGCAACAACTTAGAAGTCTAGTTGGACTTAAGTTGAAAGCTTAAAAAATTAGCTATGCCACTGGATATTTTTTTTTAATATTCTTTATTAGATTGTACCCTAGGCTTCAGAGTTTGTTTGCCTTACAGCTGATTTGTTTCCAGAGGTGTTAGACTTTTGTTATAAATTTTACATCAATGCTGTTTCATGCCTACACTGCTGGTTTACTTTAACACTGCATTATTCTTTGAAATTTCTTAAAGGGTGAGTAAAGAGAGCTAAAACCGACACTGCCTTCTGCCCTTTTCCCCATTGCTGCTCCCCTTTTGTTGCTCAGACTTCTGTTCAAGGGCCTTTTGCTCTAATCACACGTAAAGGACTGATACCTCGTGCTCTATTACTTTTTACTTTTTTGTGTCTAGTGTTTCATTTATCTAAAGAAAACTGTAACTAAACGTATGAAAATACAAAAATCTAGCCTGTTAGTCTCACATCTCTTAAGAGAGATTAAAAATTGTCAGCTAAGCTTCCTTAGTAGTAAGAGCTTAAGGTAGGACTTGGTCAGTTCATATAATTACCTCACGCATCCGGTTTTGCTGTGAACTGAAGCAAACAGTGTTTAGGTGTCTATTCATGGTATTAAAGCTGTATAAGCCATCCAGGAGTCTTATTTTCCTTCAGCTCTTTGGGCTAGCAGAAGCCTCAAGTCAACTACCAGGGAAAGCATCACAGCTGTGGACATTCTAACTACATTTGTTAGGAGGGTGTCATAGGGTAACTTTACCTTTAAGATAGCTTTGGAAGCTAAGGAAGTTGAAGCTGCTGGTGACTGATGGGAGTCTTTTCTCCTGACCAATTATTGGTCATTTCTGAGAATTGGCGGCAGTTTTAACCATTCAGAAGTGAGATCAAGTTGTGAACACCCCCTTAAGATGTAAAGCCGGGGCTCTCTTGTTCTCTTTGTGTTTCCAGCTTCTGAAAAGGTAACAGGCTCTGTCTCGGCCTCCTCCCCCCCTCCAGGCTGGACAAGGCCGCAGAGGGCGGGGGAAGAGAAATGGAGCCAGCCGGCCTGGCTTGGTTTGTAGTTTCTGCTGCTGGACTGAAACCTGACACCATGAACATCTGCAGCTTTTCCAAGACTTTAATTCTTTTACTACCTGGATAAAATACACAGATTACTCTTTTTTCCCAGAGAGAGAAAGAGAGAAAGAGAGACAATCAACATGAAGAAGACATCATAAAACCGTCAAAGACAGTGAAGAAAAGAGTTAAGTTTTAGATGGGGAAGAGAGAATAAAGAGATGCTTTATAAGCTGAAATATTTTTCTGTTAAAGCTATGGAGATGGACAATAGTGTTCTGAAAAAACTCCTTTAATTCATGACAGAGTATATTGGGAGGAATGGAGTGTTCAAAGTGTGGATTTTGAGCAAACGGTGGAGTAGTTGTGATACAGTGAGGTGCTGGAACAAAGTGGGGAGAAGTAATCGTTGAAGATTTGGAGCCGTTGTAGAGGCAAAGAAAAAACTTCTGTTTCCAGAGAAGCTCACAGAGACAGATGAAGAGAACTTTTGCCTTTGAATAACTCATCCTTAAAAATGACATCCCTAGGCTCATGGCCCATAACACACCTCAGAGTGATGTGAAATGGGAGGAGTGAAATGATGACAGATTTCCGGGCAGCTGACATCAGAAAAATAGAAAGCTATAACAGAAATAGTTTTCTTGTGAAAAACTCCATAGATTAGCAGAAGAAGACTTCTGTTTCTCTGCAAAGGCTTATGAAAAGACTCTAGCAGGAATTGGGACTCTTTTAAACACCAAAGTTCAAAAGTTTTTTGTCTCTGTGTTGTCATGTGAACAAGGGAATGGTTGGGTAGTAGGGGATAAAGGAGTTTTCTGGAGGTTTATTCTGGTGTTCTTATTCTTGTAGTTTTGGTAATAAACTTTCTTTATTCCTTTTAAGTTTTAAGCCTGTTTTGCTCTTGTTCTAATCCATATCTCTCAGCAGGAAATAAGTAAGTTTTCTAGTAATTTTTTTAGTTACTGCTTTAAAACCACGACAGAGGCAAAGGGGCGTGACAGATTCCTTTACTCAGTCTTTGGTACCTGTATATGTGATGAAGCCCTTTATATTTTGAAAGTGAAATGTGTACTTGTGCATTTGGAAACTTCTGCCTTGTTCCTTCTTCTTTTCCCCCTCCCTGTTCCATCAATGTAATAAGGAGTTTGGTCTTTGAATTAGCAGTCCATGATTTTACTAATGGAGAAACTCATTTTCCTGTGTCTTTTTTTTGGTAGTTTTTCAGATAGTGTGCAGACTAAAGTTCATTCTTTGTGTATCCTGTAGTTACAGTGGGTTTTTGAAGATTTTATTTCTTTAAAATAGAAATATGTAAGTAACCAAGACACAGTTTTAGCGTTTAGAATCCAAGACTACTAGGACCATGCCTAAGTCCGGCTTTTTTCTTCCCCAAGATAAATTGTCACATCTTCAAATGAGATATTTACGATGCCACTGCAAATAAATGTGAATGGAAAGCAACTAATCAACATCAGAATATGATGAAACTTGTATCATCCATTCTATACAACAAAAGGCTGTCTTTCAAGTTAAAATTACTTTCCTAATCAGCTAATTTGGCTGTGGAAGTGTTCCACTGTTTTAAAGATGCTGTAACTAGCATTAGTCTTTATTTCTGATAATGATAGCTAATGGCTAACAGGGATAATGGTGAGTTGTGCATGTTTCTTAATGAAAATGCAATTAATTCTCAGGGGCAAGGTTTCTTTAAAACATTAAAGAAAATAATGAGTGGCAGCAGTGTAGCACACATTTCATGTTTTCTCTTTCCAAAGAAGGATGGCATTTCATTTTCTGGCACTTATTTGGAACAGAAAAGCTCTTCAATGAATCTTGAAAGAGAATATATAAAAGATCATTGCATTCAAGAAATAACCAACTGGATAAGAAATGTAGCTCAATGTGAATTAACTGCAAGCGGTAGAAGATTCACTAATAGCACCTCAACAATAAAATTAATTATATTATTATATTTTATTAAATAATTTTATTCTACAATTTTATATTATATTATACAATATGTTGTACCGTACTATATTATATTGTAAATATTTTATTGTATATAGTAATATATAATATTTTATTACATAACATAAATGATGTTTATTAATATATTTAATGTAATTAATAAAACCACATAGATTTGCCAGTTGTCATTAAGATTGGACAGGGAAAGGCTGGGTTCTGAGAATGGCTTCTGCAGTTAACAGTCCACAAATATAGACATTGCTGAGGTGTAAGACAGTACATGGAATAAATATTGTTGCATGAATCACTGTATGACAACCAAGAAATTAGAAGTACATAAACATATTCTTAACTATATTCAAGAATAAATGGTAGAGATATTTTAACTTAGGAGGCTTACTTACTATTTTTTTACAAGTTGTAGTACAAAAGATTTTATTTCTTTTAAAATGAATAAAATGTTTGAAGAACACATTGACAGTTTCAGATATTGAGGAAGACAGTGTGTAGATAAAAGGGGAAGAAAAATATAAGGTAGTGCTGAACTTAGATAAAAAGGAAATAAAAGGTTCTGTGATCAGAATAAAAGGTACATGCTGCAGTATAGCTTTGCTTTCTTCTTCTCTTTGACATCCATCTTTAACTACTAAACTGAAGTGGGTGTTAATGTTCATACAGCAATTTCCCTAATCACTAGCCTGTTAGAGATATTTTTCTCCCTGTTCAGGGTACAAGGTCTTGGGGGGTTTTCTTTGTGTTTGTCTTCTTTTTTTCTGGGGGTATTCCCCCGCTTCAGAACTTGTACTTGCTCATTTGTTTTATCATCTTGTCACACTGTAGCTGTTTCAGATCACCTTATACATAAAAATGAACAAAGGCATTCTCAACACTGAGACTTGTGTTACTCTATCATCTGTTTTCCTCCTCTGGAGCAAGTTGCTCAGCTATTCACCCTTTCTAATGTTTTCCATGTACATGCTTCCTGTTTGATGATTGTCTCTATAGCTTGGGCTTTAGACTGACTCTGTTAAACATAGATGGAAATTATATGACTAAGAAGTTTTTTCAATGTGTTTTGGAGTTCTGTAATATATGTGATTTACCTTCTGTGGCTGAAAATGAGGCTAATAGGAAGGACAAGGCAGGTTTGTCTTATCCTTTATTTATCTGTATATATTTCAGAGCCATAAGGTCAAAGAAAATACCTGATTATATTTTACAGGCTATCCAGAGCAGTAAGAACAGAATCCTAACAGTTGTTACCTTTTAGAGTTACTATCATAGCCCTAATAATTGACAACTGGGGCTATGTGTGACTGATGTACAACTAAACATAGCAAAGTATGTTTAGTGCCAGTTGCTTCTGAGGACCATTATTTTTATTATAATTATTTGAAGTAGCAATTATAATTTCAATTATTCCAGGTAAACTGTTTTTAGAGTGTCCCTGCTAGAGGGTAGATGTTTATTCAGCTTGGCACTGTATCCTTTGTCAGTGAGGAAACATTCAAGCAATATTGCTTCCCTCTCTTAGAGACACACAAGTACGTGCAAAATAAATGCAAAAGGATACAACCAGAGACCATCAGCATTCCATTTTTTTTTTCCAAAATGGTTTAGCTTCCTCACACTTCCACTAATTCTCTGCTTAGATACTGCATCAGCACGTTGTTGATCTTAAAGAATTTTGCAGACATTCCACATGTGTAGGGATCATAAATTCCACTTATCCATGTAGAACAGATTCACACTGGAAAGTGCATTTAAGGACATTCTTCTGTCTCGAATATCTAGTCTTTGTTGCCAAAATGACTAGAATGTCTGTGCTGCTGGGTGCTGTGCAGGGCCTTGCCCCCAGGCCTCTGTATCTGCGAGTTTTTAGTGGGTAGAAAAAAGGTTTAATTTTCCATACGATCATCCTGGCTGTGTGAAGCTGGGAGTCTGATGTATCGGCCAAAGTAAAAACTCTTCAGATGGACTTCCACATGGACACATGTGAAAGGAACTTAGGTCTGGGAACCAAGTCCTTTCCCGCTGCTCTGTAATGAGAGATTTAGAAATAGATAGCCTTTGTAATAATTTCAGAACATAGAAAGGTTGTTCAGAATTTCTGTGATAAAAGTGAAATTTTTCACCACCTCAGTGTTGCACCCCAAATGACTTAGCAATAAGTTAGAGCCAAAGTATCAAATAGTCTTTTGGTGTCACATTTATTCTTTATAGTAGCAAAGAGTTTTAAGCCTTTATGTTCTTGTTGAAAAATAAATAAATAAGTCGAATATCTAAGAGTTGCTACTCAGATATTTATACTCTAGGAAGTTGAATGTTGTTACTGGATTAATTTTTGTGCTGCAGAAGTAGTGTCAGTTCAATGTGTAGAAGCCAAATCCATGCAAAACAGAACAAAACAAATATCTTTGAATTTTTACCAGTCTTTGGCTATGCATTCTGTAAGTTCACGTGTTCATTCACATGGATGTAGTAGTGGGGGACTGTGTTTCTTTTCCCCTAATTTGTTTACTTAATGTTTTATTTGCTTAGAATGTGGATAGGAAAAGGTCAAGAGCTCAGTCTGGTCTTCAGACAGTTCTGTTGGTGGAATTGCAGTGATTTAAGTTAAACATTTCTTAGTTATACATCTTTTGTTGTGAACAGACTGGCATCTCTTTCCAAGAAGTTGATTGATTAGAATCCTGTGTAAGAATTTCTTCCGTAATATTGCAGAATTTTAGGAAAAGAGGTGTTTTGGGGGGGGAGGGGGGGGGGGAAATAAGAGAGAGACAGAAATTAATTTTATAAAACTTACCAAGAATAGTGAACTAGTAATATTAACTAGTAATAATAATAGCAGCCTTTTGGATTTTCAGTGTATTTTAGAAAGTGGTTTTAATTCTGATTTTATCCTTAACAAGAAGTGAGGAGATAGATGGCAGTATGACATACCTGGCTAATAGTTTGGTGTTGTGAAATATTTGTGTTCTGTAAGAATCTTACCCTAGAAATTGTCCCCATTCCTACAGTACTGATTCAAAGGGTAGAGTAAGAGAGATCTTAAATCCTGTTGTTCTCACCATATGTGTTTAAAAAATTCTCTAAGAATCACTGAAAAACAAAAGTTTATGAATTTTCCCTGCTCTACAGTGGATGAACACAGTGTCTTTATTTATTTTGATGCTACAGATAATAAATTAAAAGAGAAATGGAGGAGGGGAGGAAAGCAGTAGTATATTCCCAGTATAAATAAATTCTATAGTAATAGTAGAAAATAATTGCATTTATACTAAGAAGTTAATGGTATAAACTTTTTCATTTAAGTTATTAAAATTTTTTTTCTACACTTAGTCAGGGTCTGACTTCTGTGGCATTACTGAGTAGAGTATGTTAATTCTTTTGAAGACTCTTTGATCTGTCTGTAGTTTCCCAGATACGTATAATTCCTCTTGACCCACAGGTTCTCCTTAATCCTGTTCTTCAGAATGACTCTGATAGGTCACTCACACTCTTTCCATTCCACAAGGAGGACATCTTAAGTAAAAGGCAGATAGTTGCCATACCTCAAACTGAGAGTTCCGTTTTACACTTGTACCTTACTGAGTCCTTGATCTTGCCATCTTCCCATAGTTATTAGAGAAGTTATGTCTGTATGTCTTTCACTGTTGGGCAAAATAAACTCTTGTTTAACTCTTGTGGCAAGCTTTTTCTTAATTTAAAATTCATTGGAACATGTAGGTGAAGTTGGATAAAACTGTGTTTCAGAGGAACAGAAGGCCAGTGCCTGCCACAAAGCTGCCCAGGGGAAAACTCTGCAGCACCAGTTCTTATCCATGGCACCAGTGTCTATGGTACAAACATGGCATTCCTGTTCTGAGATCCAGAAAGAGGCATGAAATTGTCTTACCGTTATTTTCAGAGCAACATGCACAAAGCTGAGATGTATTGAAGACTGAGTCACTCTGTTCTGCTAAGACAGATACTCTGCAGAGTATTACAGTGGTAAACAGTAGTCATTTATTAGTAGTTTTGAAAAAATAATTTGCAATATACCTGCATTTCTTGAGAAAAACATACATAGCATCTTATTTGGTCAGAACACAGTTTAAATAAGTAAATAGTTTAACATAGCTTATGAATTGCAGTAAAGAATTATATTTTTAAATAAAGCAATCAATTTTTTCCCTAATTAACAGAAAACAAGAAGAGATGCTCCTAAATGTTGTCAGAATGCTTTTAGAACAGGAAATTCATCATATGCATGAAAATGAAAATTGGTTTTATGAAAGAGTGTAGACAAAAATAAAAGGCATACATTAACTTGTCTTCTGATATATTGGCTATATTATTATACAATGCATCTTTAGTACTTGACCTTACATGTCACTAATATAATAGACATTTTATGATACAGTTACACTGAATGCTCTTTGTGAATACTGCACTACATCCCAAGGTTAGGATAAAGATAAGATGCATTAAAACAATATCTCTGATACTATTAATAAAGAAAATCAATCATTCTGCCGCTTCCTGTTCCCTTGCTTTCAATTTCAAGATCAGCAGCTTCCAATAATTATTTTTCCAGCTCAACTGGTATTGTTGCTGCACAGAAACTCTTTTAGGCTTGTTTCCTGTGAAAGGCTTTGACAACATTAGCGATGGAACGCTAATGGTCTTTTTTATTCAAACATATTGCTGTTCTGAATACATGAAAGGATTGTGATTGGGGGTTTGTTTTTGTTTTGTGGTATATACATACGCTCTGTTTCTATTTACATTGGTAGATTCAGCTGCTCTGGCTTCATTGGCAATGCAGTTTCTTTGAAGTGACTGCTGCCAGGTGTATTCATCTGATATGTACAGTAAGTGTTGGGGGTTTTAATTGCAGCAGAGGAGGGCAAGGCAATAGAAGTAACCATCCAAATGATGGAAGAAAAATAATGTAAGAAAATATAAGAAACTTAATGTAAGAAATTGAAACAAACAAACAAATGAGAAGTAGTATA
Source organism: Pseudopodoces humilis (assembly GCF_049639895.1). Taxonomy (NCBI): domain Eukaryota; kingdom Metazoa; phylum Chordata; class Aves; order Passeriformes; family Paridae; genus Pseudopodoces; species Pseudopodoces humilis. The sequence continues at coordinate 101,666,890 of NC_142200.1, forward strand.
AAATTCAGAAAGAGGATACTATGAACTAAAGCTGGTTGCTATTTAAACAGCATAGCAATAGCTGTTGATGAAGAAACAGTATTTCAAAGGAGGAAAATTTAGCTGCTGTTCAGTGAAAACAATGGGGGAAATGCTGGAATGCATATTTTGTTGTTTTTTAAAGTGTGACACAGAAAGACCCTTGAAAAATGAAATTAAAAAAGTTAATCCTGGACTTATTCCCCTTGTGTAGGACAAAGGCATGCAGTGGGAGGTTGTCCTTGTATAAGAGAGAGAAGAAGCATAGTAGCCATCAAATGTGGCAAAAGCTTTCACACCAGATAGGATAAATCTAGAGATATTATATGACCCTGGACGTGCTGGAGTTTCTAGACACTACAATTTAAATAATGTATTAGAGACATCCATAAGTACTCACAGAAAGTCCAATAGGAATGGATGACCTCAAACTGATCTGATGTAGCCACATAAGTCAGGCATATCTTCAGTGACCTGAAGACATGTGGCAGTACAAAATCAAAGTTACTTCCAAAACTAACATTTGCAGCTGGCCTTTCTGAGAAATGTGTTGTGCAAGGACAATATGCTGTTACAAATCTACTTCTAGAGGTATCGCTGGAATGAGTAAACTGGAATTCCAGCTGTTCACAGATAATAACGCAGAAAGAGCTGCCAGGAAAATGGCAAAACAGAAAAAAAATGGCCTCTGGAAATCTCTCAAAATTTTCCAGCAGTAATAAGAAACCTGAAGCAAAGTGTAGGGTGACCCTGAGGATGTTGGTGTGTCAAGCTTTACCATGTGTCATACAATAAAGCTACAACAATATGTTTATAAATATATATATTAGCATGTATGGCTGTATGTACATTGTATGCATTTATTAAATCATCTAGTTCTGTATACTTCAAGGCACTTCTTGAACCACCACTTTTCTATCAGATGGAGATCATCCATCACGCAACAATCTTGTTTTTGAACAAGACATTTACCTCTGTGGTTCTACCTGCTGATTTGTGACATCACTGCTTCAATCACTATTCTGCTGCAGCAGTTATTTTGGGGTGAATCTCTTTGTTTTACAGCTGATGAAATATATTTAGAGAGCTTGTTAGCAAAGACCTTTAAAACTGAGCCAAAGTTATCCCTTCATTCAGGTTTTTTGTAAGTTCCAGCCCTTAAATCTCCATGTGCCTTTATTTCTGATAGCTTAACTCTGAATTCCAGCTTCAGATATCCACACTAGTTGTTGATCGAACAGAGGGCTTTTTTGTATTTTTTTTTTTTTTTAACTAACAAGTTGAACTCCAGCCATTGCACTGTAAGGGCTAATTGTCTGGTTGTCCTCTAGTAACATTGTGCAATAAACTTTAAGCAAACTGTAAGTTCACACAAAATGTAGTCCAAACCCAAAGTTGTCAAAATGTGTTGAAATATCTTGTTCCAATGTTTTTGCTGAAATATTCTGGAGACTGAAGTATTGTTATAGGCATCTGTTTTACAAATATATATCTAAAAGAGCAACTATATTGCAACTTTTTATTACCATGAAGATTAATAAACATCTCAGATTTCTTGCCACATCATGAAATATTATAAATGATGATGATATTCTGTATTCTGTCTTTCTGTATTGCAATGGTTTCTTTTACTTTAGCACTACATACAAAAAGCCAAATTAAGCAGAAAACTGATAGGTTTTCTTTTGGTGGTTTTTTTAAGGATTAATCAGAAAGTAGAACTTTCTCAGTTTTGGATTGGCATGTAATTAACAATGAAATAAATTGCAAGGTGAAGAAAGCTTCAGTGAAGCCTTAGTGCTCTGCCTAAGGTTAAGGTTTTTTGTCTCAGGTGCTCCTGTGAGAACAGGCTCACCTAGAAACATTTGTACTCATTTAGAATTTCTGTTAAACAACTTGATACCTTCAAAAGTATTTCATATGCTGAATATGTTGTACATAACATAAATAATTTTCTTTGTTTTTTCAATATATTAAAGTAGAAGACCATTAAGAGGACACTGAAGGGATAGTCTACATTACTCTGCTCTATTTTGTGGATAAAGTACAATATTCCTGAGTACAGACAGGAAAGTCCATTTTGCAAGTGTTAAATGTATATATAGAGAGGAAATTACTCTAAAAATATGTGTGAGTTACTGCATTTTTTCATTGAAATCACATTGTACACAATGTAAGAATATTTATAATGGAAACAAAAGCCAACAAAGTATGCCAGAAAGAAAGTAAATGGCTGGACTTGTAATTTTACAAGTGGGCCTATATTTCATCACCCACAAAGTTGCAAGTAAAGCACCTCTGCACCTAGCTAGTAGCTTTCCCCCTTTTTGATATCCCAGCACATTTCATACTTGCAAGTGCTGAGATGGTGTTGCAATGTTTTTTCATGCTGATGACAGCAAATACTCAATTCTGCCATTTTTCTGCATGGTTTAAGTTTACAGTCTAGTAAAAGATTTAACTGGATACAGATTTCTCCTAGCTTTAGTGGACTACTCTCTAAGTAGTTATGAAAATATTTTGTTCTGCTGTACTGGATCAAAACCTTTGTGCTGAACAAGTTTCAGCTGAATTGCATGAAGGTTGTTTTTGTTTTTTTTTTTTTTCTCAGTGATGTTAATACATGCCTGTGCTGACATATGGTATTTTTACTTCAAAAGATTTGCTTATGTACACTTAAAAGTATCCTTCTAAAAAATATTGCCTTTGAAAATTTTACATTTCTCCACTCTCTCATGAACTCTGGAAACAGAGAAACTTTCTTTAAAAGTATTAGAAATTACTCCTTCTGGCACTTGTGTATCCCCATTAATGTTTCAGACCTTATGCCTTGTACATTGATTTGATTATTTTGCTTTCTGTAACTGAATTAAACAAGATGGAAACTATACTCTTAAAAATTAATAATAATTTTAAAAAAAAAAAGTTTTTAAGGGAAAATATGTCCAAGAAGCAGGTTAGTGTAACACACCACAACTTAGAGATGCAGCGTGACCACTGACATCTATTGAACATTAAATTAAGTTTATTAAGTTTATTAATTTATTTAAGTTTATTAAGCTATGTGACACTGGTCCACAGAAACCTTCATGAAAGCTCAGTCTTGATTGCTGCCAGTGAAGATCAGGAATGGGGAAACAGAGTTGCCTTCAAGGATTCTAGGTCAGGCTTTTAAAACAGAAGTGACCTTGCGAGATGTGCAAATCAGGAAGATTTCAAGTGTAGTAATGTCTTTGTTTTATGACAAAAATTTATATCTTTATTTATATCTTCTAACTCACAGACCACATTGAAGCATGATGTGCCAGTAACTGTTGAGTCAGGGCAAGAAAATAGGTAACAACTTTAGATACATAAAAATTATTCTGATTAGGAAGATTTTTCTGCTAAAATTGTTTCTAGCAAGACAGACCTGGCTGTCAGGACACAAATAACAAGTCATGGGGACCACCATGCTATTTAGATGATTTATTGGCCAAATAAGTCAAATAAGAGATCAGCCTCAAAGGTGTGAGATTTGGAGAGGAGCAACAAGTCAGCCAGAGCTCAAAGGTAGTCATGAGTTTCTTCTTCACACAGCAACAAATAACATTTTGCTCCAATAGACAGTTGACACGAAGTTTGTTTTGACTTTATAACTTATCCCCTTTGCTAAGTTCTGTCACACTGCATCTCTCTTTCAGCCAGCAGATTATTAGGTCACGTACACACATACACCTTTATCATAACTTCTAGATCCCTAGCCTGCTCTATAAATCACACTATTACAACTCAAAACTCTTCACTATCCTACCTAACACTATTTCTTAGTTAAGGCATATTCTTACTTACAACTGTAGGAACATTTATGATTTCTCTGCTTAATGTCAATGTACTTTTACCACTACATTAACACAAGCTCTTTCAAGGGCTACAGGTCAAACGCTTCAGCATCCATGGAAGTTTCTATTTTTCCATTTCCCACACCTGGCTAGGGTGTAAGGGCATGTGAGGTTGCAGTGGCATGGAATGAAGAAGAGGAGCTGAAGAGCTTGGAAGCAGGTGGGCCCCCAGCATTGCAACGTTCCTCATGAGGAATTTTGCCTTCCTGCCATCTCAAAGTGAACCCAGATGCTTCAGGCTCCTTATTGTCCTATAGATATAAATGCTCATCGCATAAATGGTGGATTAAGTACAGACTTCCATTGTCCCACAGTTTCTCTGCAAAACACTACAAAGAAAAAAAGTAATGATGTGTGTCATTAGTGACAATGTGTGGGGATTAGTGAGATGCTAGGAATAAAAAGAACACCAAAAAATACAGCATAAGTTGGATAAAGGTAAAACAGAGTCTTTGAGGGCTTGTATTCTCCCTTAAATTTCCTATTTACCAAACATGAATCAGGAAGTGAGAAGATGGATGAGCTGCTGCTCTTGTCTTGGTTGTTGGTATCTTAAAAGGGTGTGACATATTTTTGAGGGAAGGCTTTGAGATATGCAGTGACTGCTGTTATCAATGTTGAACTGTGCATCCTAAGAGTCAAAAGTGTTTTCATTTCTGTTTGTATCCCTGTGGCTGCTGTCAACATGTAAAATGCATCGCTACCCTCAGGCTAAAGTCAGATATATGTCAACTCCAATAGGAGCTGCAAGATTGTGGAATTACATTATGTTTGATAAAAGAATAAGAAAACTGATATCCTTAACGGACACTAGCTATTTCCTGAGAGACAAACACTGTTTCACTCATGCCATATATTTTCAAAGGGCCTTCTTGAATTTAACATTTAGTACTTTAAAAGGGTTTTCTTTGATTACATATTCAAATCAACAATATGTTATAAGATAGGAATTTTTAAAATCATAGATGGTTTGAAATAATTAATTCTTTGGTTTTTGAGACACTCAAATTTTCAGAAATATCTTTGTATGCCATGAAAGACAAGTTGTGTCACCTCAAGAACTGCAAACTGGGAAAGCAAAATCACCAGGCACCAATGAAAATCTTTACCAGAAACATTAGTACAGCTTGAGAATAGCTATTTAACACAGCATCAAGGTTTTGCAACCGCTTACAGTCATGCAACAACAGAACAACATTCAAAAAAGCAAATTCTCAATTAAATGTAGCATCCAAAACAGGGTAATTCTCTCAGAGAAGAAATCTTTGCTCTATGTGACTTGTTTTTTGGAAAATTAAACTACATAAATACTGAAGTGGATTCTAAATTCCCTAAGGAAAAATTAATACAGTAGCAGCCCTTCCACAGCTTACTTTAGACCGATAAGATATATTTTATCCTTCTGTTTCTTTTTATTATCCAGTGTAACATTTTAAAATAACCCTCTTAAAATAATTTTGTTTTAATGTGCCTGTGAATGTGTCATTGCCCTCACATGGCCCCTACAGCCAGATTTGGCACTTATAAACACACCTAGTGTCTCCTGTGTCTGTGTGTTTCAGGATAACAGAAAGTCTGCTCCCTTTGATAATGTCAGTGAGCCATATAACAGTTCAGCAGACATCGACTCAAATCATGTATGACATGGCTACATAAATATTTCATATACACCAAATGGAAGTATGGAGAAGTTGCAGGGAAAAATAAGACAAAATGCATTCCTCTACAATTTAAACATGGAGGAAAAGCCATCATAAGGAGAATTAAGAAGTGACAGGTTAACACTTGCATTATGAATTGTGTTCTACTCATGTTTCAGGGCAGGATGCATCTTGATGAGCTGGGCAAATTCAGATGTGAGTTCTGCAGAATGAGAAGAGTGGCCATATTATCCTCTTGTTTCTTGCATTCATGTGTTTTAATATGCAGTAGAGTTGTCTTCTTAAAAGCATTGTTGGATGCATTTGCAGAGTACATTTTCCACAGAAAGTGTGGTACTATTAGAAATAATATTTTGAATACTTTGAACAAATGGTTGAAGTAAAAGTTCACTTAAATGGATTCAAAATCTATTAAGGCAATTTTAAAATCTGTTTCTTCGCCTTTTTTTCTGGTGATCTGCTGTATTTACAGACAAGCCTAGAAACGAGGTGTAGGTAAAATTCGTGGTTGCAGCTACTTTAAAAAATTGTTTTGGAAAGAATGAAAAGATAAAGTGGTAAAGGCAGAGGAGGAGGGTGGGAAGAAAGAAACACTGCTGTAATTCAAATAAGTCCATTTAAATTTAGGCATATATGAAAAACTTTTTTTTTCTGATTATGCAGAATATATTCAGAATGTGAAACAAGTGAAGGGTATGAAAAATGCATGAGAAAAATGGTACTCTCACTCATGAGATTGCACAAGAATGAAAACATTAGCTGTGAAGAGGTTGAGCTTTCCCCATTTTCTTTTTAGTTTCATGCCACTTCTGGGACTAGTGCTCTCCTTCAAGTAAATGCTATTGAAATTCTACTGGTCCTATAGCATTTTTAAGCGTAGCTGGCAGAAAATAATTGGTTATCCTGCTGCTGCTGCTGCTCCTACAACAGTCAGAGCTCCCAGGCTGCTGTCTCTCGTCACCTGAGAGAAAATACAGTGAGAAAAAAGCACAGATATTGTTATGGTGTTCCTCAGGTCATGTTCACAAAACATGGATTTCTCATAAATGTAAAATATTTTGCAAAGACATGTACGAGTTCTTAAGAAAAGTCCCCCTGAAGTCAGAACAGCTGTGTGTGCATTTGCAGCTCAGCTCTTTGTATGATCACAGCCCATCTCTCTTGAAAATCTGATCCTCTAATAGTATTAACAGTATTTATGACAGAAAAGCTAATTTTTACCCAAACCTTCAGAAACACAATGGGAACTGATTCCATTATGGATTTCTGGAGTTAGGGCTCAGTTGGTTTAAAAAAAAAAAAAAAAATCAACCTAATTACGACAGTTGTAGCTTAATAGTGTCATAGATTTACTGTCTGCTTCTGATGTGAGGTATGCTTAAAACTAAATTTGCATGTAAAATGCATTTGCCTACATTTAGGATATGGTTTAAGAGACAACCCATATTTTTTCACCAATGTGAACTACTAAAGTAGAGATAAAAGAAAAATTCAGCCCTGTGGTAATTCAAAATATTGGAATTTCATTGAAGACATCTTATTTACCTGAAAAACTATAGACATGAATTATTTAATAAATTCTTCTATCAAACAATGTGTTTTTTCACAGATAGACTTTGACAAACTGCTTATCCAAGTTGTCCCTGTTTTTTTTTTTTAACATGCCAAATATAATCAATGTTGACAGGTGCAACTTTATAGCATCGCCTGTTCTGGAAACACATTTTTCCAGGCTTTACAGTAATTAAAATTTTCCATATGGAGCTGCAGATTCATTGAAATGTCCAAACCACTTTGTCTGTTTGCTTTTCAAATTTTCCAGTCCTTTTTCACACGTTAGAGAACAGTTTTTCTGTTCTTATGCAAATCTAGTCTGCAATGGAGAGAGCTGAAATATTGTTCCTACTGGATCTAGGAGTAATGAAAACCCTTAGCTCAAGCAAGAAAACTCCTCACAAAGCCAAAAGAAAAACCCACTCTAAAATAACAGATATACTAATTGCAAAAAACAAACTGAGATTTGCTCTTAGGTTGGTTATTGATGGTGTCTTGTAATTCTATATGGAACAAGGCCTTCCCTATAATGTCTTGGATTCTTATTTAGACTGATGTTTGTGTTCTCATTTTCTTCACTTTTAAATAGTTGATGGTTTTATATTATTCCTGATACTCCTCATTCACCAGTGAAAATACAGAAGAACTGACTGTTATACAGGATTTTTATTTTTTAACTTGAAATTCCTGTCCGTGAAATTTCTATTAACTAATCTTGTGATAAACCAGACAACTTATTAGGAACACTTTTGGGTCCTTTAGTATCTTAGTTTTACTGCTCATTCAAAATTGATTATTCTGTTCCTTTTCAAAGTGTGGGTAGAATTTTGTAGGGAAAGAAGATAAAGTAGCTGCAATTTAAAGGGATTCCATTGGTGTGATTTGTTGATTTCCTGGTTAACCATTTTCAATTTAAGATGCCCTTGTGTTCTGCTGCCACTGATAGTGTTTGGGAGCAGTGCCATGTGCAATAAGTTATCTTGCTCTGGTTTTATCCTTCATAGATAAAATCAATTTTGGAAAATAGCTGGTTTTGTCATTAAAATTGTCATTTTCTGCTCATCCTTCATTTCCTCATAGTGTTGCTAAGTAGATCTGGATTAACTTTCCAGACTGAAGGTCTTCATTAATTTTTTATAAGTTTTGCTATGGAAATTGTCAAAGATTATGTTCTTATAATAGTTTGTCTACACTGTGGCGCTGAGAGGAGGGAGATTTGCTATGCAGTGTCACTGGCTAGCAAGTGTGAATTATTTCCTTTTGTGCATCAATTCCTACAACAAGGAAAAAAAATTCGATAGACTTCTATTCTTATAAATGTATAATACAGGAAGTAGAAAATAGCTTCACTAGAAGTGAAATTGTGGTATATATATTAAACAAGACAATTTGAGCACTTTTAGATGGAAATAGAACTTCTCAATGAGAAAAACAACATCCTTGCTCTTTGTGGTTACAAATATTACTCGGCACAGAAATCTCAAGTTCAAGATCTAACTTGTTGCTAAATAAAGTGTTGTGTTGATAAAGAGCATTAAGTATGTTTCACTCTTAGACTGCAAGAGAGATCTCCATAATTTAAGATGGCCTGGGGGTACCGATGATGATAAAACCAAAAAACATCTGTTAAACATTAAAAAGAAATTCTTCCTTCAGTACAATCAGTAATCAGATTGCACATGTGAGTGCAGTGGGACAAAATGGCTATAAGTGAATGCTCAGTAAATTCCCAAGAATCCTCCAAAGCCTACCACAGTCTGCTGCAGTCTATCTAGCCTATCTAGATTTATATAAAAGCCTCTGAGTCCAAAAATAAAATAGGCTTTTTACAGCTCAAAGGGCTGTTACAGCCTGTGAAGAGACCTGCTGTAGCCTTTTGGTTTTATCTTAGTGGTGGGAGTGGTAAGTGGTGCACATGTGTAGAATTCACTACTCAAAAAAACCAGAGGAGAGGAGGAAAAGCAGTAAAAATAATGTATGATGGTACATTTTTCTGACTTTTTATTTACTGTTATCTTGGAGCAACTCAAGGACTATTGTCTTATACTAAAGCTATAATGGTATAAAAACTTGGTTAATACCAAATTCTGACACAGATTCATTAAAGCATTTTAAGACATTACTCAAAAAGGACAACTCATCTCTCTTTCATTTTCTGTTTCAGTGTTGAGAAGGTAATGTCAGACTCCTTTCTCCCTCTCTGGTTCTTGTTATCTTTGTGTTTCCCTAGTTAATATAAAAGCTTGTGCACAACAGCCAACATTGACATAACTGTTCTACTGCAGAAGGAACTTTTTGGTTGCATTTATTTGAACTTCGGAATAATACCTGTGTAATTCCTGATTCTGCTATTTTTAACTATTTTTCTTTAAAAATAATTTTCCATTTTTATATTTAGCTCTTATTCAGATTGTATTCTTCAACATGATTTCCTCTTTTGAAGTACCTGTACAATTTTGTAGGAAAAGCAGCTGAAGTAATTGAATGTAAAGGTATTTTGGTTGTATAATTTGATTTTCTGTTCATGTGCAAAAGTGTCTTTGGGTCTTTATGGGAGCTCTAAGGACCTCAGCATAACAGGTTTGCATCCCTACAGTTGGGTGTATGTGGGAAGTTTTCTGAGAAGCCCTTTCAAGTCATCTGTGTATATTTCCAATAAAAGTTAATATATTCTTTCAGTACCTACAAATTATGAGAAAAAAAGCATGATTCTAAAAGGAGAAAACAGGGTCTACAATTCTGCTTCATGTGCTTAAAAGAAAGGAATTAAGGAAGTAAAAATTTGGGTTTGAATAATATATTTTTTGTTGTACAGGTTGCTGAGTTCCTGACAAGGTGAATGTTAAGTGATCAAGAAAAATTACTTTAGATACCTAAATTGTAAGAACCTTTGGGTTATGTGTGTTTGAAACAGAATTCAACATCAGACTTGACATATAATCAGGTATAGTATGGAACCATTTGTTGGTAAATACTTACAAAAACTTTAGCTTTCACCAGCACTTATTTAGACACTTTTTAAATAATTATTGAACTAAGGTGCATAAATCCTACATATATTTCCATTTATTTATTTAAATGTGTCATAAAAAACCCCCAAAAAAACCAAAAACAACAACTAAATTTAGAGATCCAGTCATATGGTGACTGAATAGGTTTTCTAATCATGGCACCTACCTGTAAGGAAATGGAAGAAATTTAGAATCCTATTCTTCAGATGGTCAGATGGCAGAGTACATAAATAGGCAGAACAGTTATACTGTCTGTCTCCAAATCACAAATAGAACAGATCCATCTGATAAGGTATTTCTGTCAATTAGAATACAAGACAGGAAAGAAGAATTGTCCTGATTCTGCAGGATGATAAACAGGACTGTTCTCTCCACAGACTTTACATGGATTTGTGCATGGGTTATTTTTCCTTCCTGTGCTTGCAAAAACTGTTCTATATACAGAAATATTGGAAAAAAAAAAAAAAAAGAAAACTATAAAAATAAGAACTAAGAAATAAAACAAAATAAATGGGTGTTTGCAATTTACTTTTAATTTTATTGTTGTTGGTGTTGACAGTTTTCCTTGAGGGAATAGATGAGTATCTGCATTCCTTATTTAATAAACTACTTAAAATTTCCTTCAGCTTTTCTTCCCTATTGAGACTTGCTCCAAGAAGGCATGTTTTAAAAAAACAGCAATAAAAATAAAACCAAAATACATAAGGAATACAGAAGATTACAGCTTCATAAGTTTAAGCACTGAATTTAAATGTTTCTTCTTTATTTTGGTACAAGAACATTTGCTGTTGATGGAAATTTCAATTTAGCTAGATTTCCAGTGGGCTGTTTATTTTCCTTCTTCAGGCTGCAATGAGTCATTGTAAGGGTCCATTGTTGACCAAGTTTAAAACAAAATAGAAATTTGCAAAAGCCCTCGGTCAAAATCTGAACAGTATCTTCTCTGTGCTTGGAGAAATGATAGATTTTGGTTTTCAAAGTTTAATCATAGCTTTTGCAAACAATCACTGTGTAACTTAGTTCTTTTGGTGGTGCTTTCTTCTCTTGTGCCAAAAATGTTTCAAAAATTTAATGAGCGACAGACTCTGCAGCTTGGTGATTAGAGCCTGGGCTGAGAAAGATATGATTTTAGGAATAAATAGCATGAGATGACCGGGTCTGCCTGATCCCATGTGAAATACAGACTTGCTCTTGTGCTCCTGTAGTCCTGGGCACTATCTTAAATGTCTGCTTATATTGGAAAGGTGAAAGCTCATCTTTCAATTTGAAAAATATTTTAAAAAATAATACTGCTAAATGGGTTTGGGCAAATTTTCTGCTGAAAATTTAGTGGGGTTTTCATTTAAAAAAATAAGTAGAACATTTGTGAGATTTGTTGTAGAAAAAGTTGCCTGACTTCAGGCATTTATACTGAAAACGAGTTCAGGAAAATAATCTATACAGACCCTCAAGCATGCTTTCAATCAGAAAGACCTGTTAGGTCATGCAGTCATTCTTTATGGGGCCACACAAGGTTTATAACATAGGAAATGGGAATTTTGTTTCATAGAGAGAGGTTCCTGAGATAATACAACTATTAAATAAAAATAAACCATCTGGGGGAGCCAGCATAGGAAATAGTTAAGTGTTTTTGTATGAATATGGCTAAACTGTTAGTCTTGCAGAAATCCCATAGCATATTTAATTGTTTCACACATCTAGTTCAAGTAACAAGATCAATATTAGGCAAGCTTTTATGTACCTAAATAAGAAGAATTCCGGAATATTTTTGGTCTTTATGGGATACAAATACTACTCATGTACTAGCTTTTTGGGATCTTTCTGAAAATAAAGACAATGAATGAGCAACTGAAAGACAATCTGTCACCTCATTATTTTCTCATGTGATCATTGTAGGCATGGAGAGCCTGGTCTCTTTTTTATCCTGTGGATATTTCTTCCTCTTCTGTTGAATGAAATACTTATTTTATATATGACAAGTATGATCACTAAATGCCTCAGTCTCTGCATTTTCCCTATCCACCTCTAAAGAAACCTGAATCTTATTGTGAAGGGAGGAAAGAAAGGCAAATTAAAAAAAAACAGTTATTAGTGGAGATCTTGGACGAAGTCATGGTTCCCAGGAAGGCAAAACTCTCCTTAACTTCTCTGGGGAGAAGACTTAGGCAGGAATGCTGAAGGCACGCAGAACTGTTGACAAGAGAGAAGCCTGGGAATATGGTAACCTTTGCCAAGCTAACAGCTCACATCAGTACTTATTGTTTAAAACAAAAAGGTGCCTAGCTGATGCCGAAATTCCATTGTTAGAACTCTGTAGAAATACTGTCTTCATGAAATTAGCAGTAGTTATGTTATAGATCTTCAGATTTATAACAGATCATATATCAGATTCAGATAATTTCTTATTATGCATTTGGAAAGTTTTTGGCTACATTCAGGTCTGGAATTCAGTTTTCAGCTAGATTCTGATTCAGTTCCCTAGGAATCACAAAGCCTTATATGAAGTAGGGGTAGGAGATTGGCAGAGAGCTGCTGTGGTGCAGATTCAGCTACACTGTGTTTACTGACTGTACAGTTAGCTGAAGTTAGCTCATTTTGTCTCTGGAAGCAACTTGACAGGAATACGGACCCCACTACTGACTTCTTTAAGATTCTGGATGAGTCAAGTAATATCTGAAACTTCAAACTACCAAATCTAGGCTGCCAAAGCTATCTTAGACCTTTTTTTATTATTATTCAATATGACACAGAAAGCAATATGAAGACACCCTGAATCTAAGCACTCAGGTCCTTGGAGGACATCTCAGGGAACGGGTTATGATGCAATGCCTTGCTTTCCTGAAGCTGCAAATAAGATGCTCCCTTTCCTGGAAAATCAGTCTGGCAAAAACATTGCATAAATGTTCAGTGTTTCCTAGCTTTGAGTTAATCATTAAAAAATAATTTTATTTAGTGGCAAATCTCACAAGCGGCAGAAATAGAACTTGGTGTTTCAGTAAAAATTCCTAGATGAGAAAGAAAACCTCTTAGAGAGTAGGGGTGTGTGAAGTGAGCTTACTTGGCTTTTTTTTACATATGCATGCTCTGTCTTCAAAATAATAAACTGGAAAAATGGAAACAACTCATTTTAACCGTTGTGTTAAAGCACTCTCATTTGAATGGAAACCAAATAGCCTCTCGCAAAGCTGCGTCTCATTTTCATGCTATTATGCAAATAAAACACTAGAGATGAATCACAGATACTACTTCTTAATCCATTTTCTGGAACTGTGTTTAGCACATACAAGTCAAAGCAGTTCAAGATCCTTCTTGGCTACTCTCAGTAAGAGGCCATGCCTGTGCTCATGTTCAACAAACTTGGCCCAAGGCCTCTGTGAAGAAACCAGAGCTTTGAGCAGTTAATGGAATCAGCCTTGCCAAGTTGTTTTCAGTATCACAAAAAACATGTTTTTACTTCATGATTAAGGTAAATAACTTCCTGTATTGAGCCCTAGTCTTCAGATAAGTATTAGAGATATTTAAACCTGGCCTATTGGACATCTTATTTAGAAGCTTTTTTTCTTAGCACCTTAGTGTAATCTTTCCTTGGGACATTAAAAACTACTACTTTTCAGTTTCCATTGAAAACAACTACTTTTCCCTCACCTGGCAAGTAGAGCAGATTACTTTCACTCTGAATGAAGGTCAGATATCAACCATATCCTCCCCGTGTAAGTTAGTTAAAAAAATAGGATAGGTAGGGCTATCAGGGCTTAACAGACTTGTCTTGGTCCATACCGTATGTCACCCTTTGACATTTACATGTGATTCTTTGGATAAGGTTCCTGCCTCACAATTTTTTGTGGGATTGTGTTAGGTTTTTGTCTTTTTAAGTTATGAATAACATACATTCATGTGCAATTTGGTAACAAAGCACAGAAATTGCCAATGAAATACTAACTGGAAAGCAAAAGCTGAGATTTCCTTTCCCCAGTGATGGTAAGGGCATTCTCACCTATGTAACCTCTGCTAAATTTCCAATCTTCCCATCATCCATTTGTTATGGATTTAAGCTGCAGTCAAATGAAATTAGATTAGGAGTCAGAAAAAAAAAATTAAAATAATAATAATAAAAATAATAATAATAATAGTGCTATGTGTTAATAATTATAATGCTATGTGTAGCAATGGGGTGTGAATCCACTGCTGTATACACAGCTTTCAAAGGAGTCTGGGATTAAAAATGGGTAGTAAATCTGAACTGACTCAATTTAGGTGCAAAGAAAAAAAGCAACTGCTGTTCTTTTAATCATGAAATGTGGTCTCAGTTTATGCACAAAATTTAAAAGCTTTCTTTTCAAAGTAGTAAATTCTTTTGAGTTCTCACCATATTGTTTTTACAATGTCTTATGTCTTTATTTTTCTTTTATCTTCTAAAGCTGCTTTCCTACCAGAGAGAGGGTAGTCTCCATTTTTTTTTTTTTCTCATGTCCAACTGTAGGATATTAAATGCTTCTATTGTCAGTATCATAACGAAGAAGTTAAGCAGAGAACATTTTCCTCTAAGTCAGACTAAGCCGAAGTTTTGATTGTTCAATACTTCACAGAAAATTATGAGAATTTGCGATTGGGCCCTGCATTTGTAAGGAATGTTGAATTTGAGTTTTGTAAAAAAGACAATTTCTAGCTCTTTAGATAACATGTGTTAGTTTTTAATGCCTAGGAAGAAAAAATTTAAGTAACAGAATTTGCCACAATGAGTGTAACACTGTGTATGTGAGCAGGTTTCCATTTCCAGATTTTTCAGGGAAGCTCTATTGATATTAAAATGAATTTGTATCTTTTTCAGTAGTTGACACTCTTACTTCCAACAAAATTGATTGCTTGTTAGGGGTCTCTTTTTAAGTTTTATGTCAGGATAATAAATGCTATTTCAATATTTATGAAAGCTGAAAATGAATACTTTCTTATTTCCAAATCTCTTAAATGGCAGCACTTAATACCTTAATAGGTAATTAAATACAAGTTAAATAAATCAATATAAAAGCAGAATTGAGAAAAAATATTCATATAGGAAAACAGAAAAGAACACAATACCTGAATGAACTATTTTCCTAGAATTTAATGTCTAAAAGGACAAATCTTATTCAGCCATTACAGAAATGATCAAATGAATGAAGAAATGTATTTAAGCCATGGAAATCTCAAAGTCCAAATTGCACTGCTTTTATTGGGATGTTCATTTAAAGTAATGTTCCTCAGATTGCCAAAAGAAGTAAATAACTCCATTCAAAAAGCCCCCTAGAACTGCTTCCCATTGATCAATGTCTTTGCTTTTCTATCTTCACAAAGCTGAGAAAGGAGCTAGGAGGGACATTACATACCTCAATTCAAGATGGATACACAGAAAAACATTTCTGCACAGAAAGATTTTATAGAAGACATTTGGCCTTGTCATTTTTAATGGTGCAGCCCAAAGATAAAACACAGTTGCTTTACTGCTTTGTTAGATATGACAGTCTCATCACAAGGATGAAATCCTGTGGAAAATCTGTTGATGTCACTGGGTCTAGTTAGGTGCATTTTCTGAAACATGTAAGAGTTAAATGGTGTTCAAATATATTTGCATTTTTTTAAAGTATTGCTATAAGTTCAAAACATAAGTAAATGAAAATGAAGAGCTTCTCTAAGGAAGTTCTATATTAATACATTAGTAATTAACATACTATGTGAAAATGTAAACCAGTTGAACAATTATACCTTCACAAGGAATGTCGTAAAGAGCACTATAAAAATACTGTAAAATGTATTGAATTATAACTGTATGAGCACTTTAAAGAAAAATATAAATAAATAGATGCAGCAGTGAAAAATAACACGTGTGAATGGTAACAGACTAATGGACCGAAAGAGAAGCACTAAAATTCAGTGGTTGAAAGGATACAAGAACATTTTTGATGTTTTGGCCAAATAGTGAAAAATGGAAGAGAGAAATTGCAATCACACACTGTTCACAAATTAAGACACCTTCAATTTGAGGTTTAGAAAGAAAAGGGGCTTTAGTAAAAAGCATCAGATGGAATAAAATCATGGAGACATAGTCAATATAACAGCTGAACTGAGAAATGGAGTCACAAAATCACAAGAATCTCACAATTCAGATTAGAAGGGACCTCCATTCATCTCTTCCAATCTCCTACTTCAGGCAGGGATAATGTCAAAGGCAAAGAAGCTTGCTCAGGGTCTTGTCCCATTGAATTTTGAAATATTCAACATTCAGACTAATTTGTCAAAATTTGTCTGAACACAAATTCACTGTGTTAAATCTTTCTGCTAAAACAGTTCCAGTTTCTTCACTCTCATTGTGAAATACTTTTCCCCTGTGCCCAGGTAGAATTTGTCTTACAGAAGCTAGTGACTATTGACTCTTATTCTCTGACTATTTTATATGATATCTACATAAAGCTAAGTAACAAACATTTGATCAACAGTGCAGCCTGTTCCTACTTCCATTAAGACATTCCAGATAAGTTTCTTTATTTTTCAGTTAAAAACCTTTACATTCTACTGTGTTTCTGTTTTCTTTGGATTTTAAAAACCACATGATAAGTGCTGGGTTTTTTTGGAGGATGAGAGGGCATGGGAAGTGAGAATCAGATTTATTCAAATTAGGATTATTTTTTTCCCCCTGCATGATATCAACCTGTCCTGTAGATCACGAATTTTGCAGCATTGATTTATGTCTCTAGTATAGATAGTCTCCAGGAGAGAGGCATTTGCTCACCACTGAACCTACATTTCACTGGGTGCCTTTTCTTACGGGAAAGGAAAAATAAAAAATAATAAAAAAAAAGATTGCTTTATGACTTCTGTTCTAAATCAGTGTGCCATCTGCAGTAAATAATCTGGCCCACCTGAATACTGTGTGAAGCATATTTCAGCAATCACTGGAATTTTTATGCAGAATGTGCTACAGGTTTGATTACATGGTTGGCAATCTGTCTCAGCGTGCGTGGCACAGATCAGGACAACAGCCTCCCCCATTATTTCCTAACCTTCTGTCTCTGCTTTTTTTGTAATGCTGCTCTGTTCACTGCTAATGTGTCTTTTGATCTTCCCAGCACTGTCACAGTTGAAGTTGCCTTTCTTCCACACAAGTATTTGAAAACCTGTCAAAGAGCTGAGGTTTTCATTATATGCTTTTCATCATTACTCTCTCTACACCGAACAAGTTTATTTCAAAGGCTTTGCAAAAAATGACAAGAAACATGACAATTTATTTCCTTGTCCTTTCATTAGATTAGAAATGCCACGAAATATTTAGAATCCATTTATTTTTATTAAAAGGCACGGTGCACTTTTCCTTTCCAAAGAAAAGGCAATGAGAGAATGAGAAATATTAAATTAGGCTGTTATGATGATTGAGGGGCTTTGAGTCTGAGGCATTTGAGTAGAAAATCTATGTAGTTCACAAATACAAATGTTTTAATTGCATTTTAGAGATGAATTGCTGTGAATAACATAGAACAACCAAGAATAAAGAAAACACTTTTGATGCAGTAACTATAGTACAGGCATTCCTTTGTAGTCAGCCTTGGAGAATTCCATTTTCTTTTGCTCTGAATCACAAATTGATGTGGTATTTATTGTCAGGCTATTAAAGATGTTAGTGCTCTATAAGCCATCGTTTCTTTTTTATTTTACTTTTACTGCATTTGTTACAGATCAAGAGATTTTTACTTAATTTTTCCCCTTAATAAATTAACATGAATAAAACATGCAAGATAAACTGAGAAGTACCATGCTTTGGAAGGTGCTATTCCATTAAAGTATCAATCTCACAAATTATGATTTAGAGACTTTTCAAGCAATTCAAAAGCTAACTCAAATTGGAGAATTACTAAATCAAATTGCAGCATTCTTAAAGATATAAAAAGAAATATTTTTGAATTCTAATAAAGTTAGCTGTTTTGTAGGTATAAACATTTCTGTTACAAAAAGCTGAAGCAGGTTTTCTGTGTATGCAAGTGAGCAAAATTTTAAAGGATGAAATTTTGATCCTGATTAAAGAAAATGTGACATCTAATAGTCCCTGATATTTTAAAAATTGTCTCACAGAATTTCTACAAAAGAAGACTAAAAAGGAGAAACCAATATGAGTTTTTGATTTTGGAGAGTATTTTTAGTGTCTTGGAAAGGATCTTTGTAAATACTGTGCATTAGGAAAACTGCTTCAAGTTAGCCTCCTTACAATATACAGCAAACCCCATTCCTCCCGAGCCTTCTGAATTACTTGTTGATACTTTGCATTCACCTGTATCCTTTCAGATAAAGGAGTTATTTGGATCTAACCCACCTGGAGATCTGTGAACATATATAAAGAAGGTGCAACCCACTGGATCATTATGAGAATAAAGATGCTCTTTAAAGGACTGAAGCATAAAAAATAATAAAATCTAGCTGTATTTCTACCAAAAGATCTTCAACCTGAATTGTAGAAAATTGAAGTGGATAAACTTCTGCTGAAAAAAATACCTTCAGTGTTAATTTACAACAGAAATATCATGCAGTAAAGAGTAGATGTAATAAAAACACTGAGAGAATGTCACTCTTAACTCACAGTTAATTTGCACATTCTCATTAACCAGCATCTTGAAATAAGGCTCATTTAATTATTATGAGTTTCTAAGTACAGATATAAAATATTGACCTTCTCTATAAAGGACATTGGTCATTTTACTGGGTTTCAAACACCTGTCTCCAGGGTAGGAATTTAAAACCTGAAGTGACTTCCTCTTAGAGTTGCTTCTGTTAGGTAGGAGAAAAGTGAGAGGGTGAAATGGATGTCAGAACCCAACAATACCTGGAATTATGAAATATCAGGATTTAATCAATATATTTCATATGAATATTCCCTAATTTAGAAAAAAATAGTGTTGTCTCCCACCTGAAATGTTGGTTGCATTTATTCTTGGAGTTGTACTCTAATGTTGTATACAGCTAGTTAGTGCCAAAACATCAGTAAAAACCAATGAGTTTATTTGACATATAGAGCATCATGAATTTTGCAGGCACAAAGCAATTGTGTGGGGTTCTTTCATATTAACTATATGTCTGACATTTATACACTGATTTTTTTTTGGTTCAAAGAAACATAATAAACAGAGCCATTAGAAGGTTGGTATTTTCCATATTTTATGGAGCCATTTGAGAAATGAAACATAATGTAG
The DNA here is from genome assembly GCF_049639895.1 of Pseudopodoces humilis. Taxonomy (NCBI): domain Eukaryota; kingdom Metazoa; phylum Chordata; class Aves; order Passeriformes; family Paridae; genus Pseudopodoces; species Pseudopodoces humilis. The sequence continues at coordinate 101,686,224 of NC_142200.1, forward strand.
CAAGTCTGAACATTTTATTATGATCTTCTCTGGCTCTTCTTCCATATTTTACAATCTTTCCCTTAATTTACTAAACAAAATAGGAAAAAAATAGAATTACATTGTTTTAAGCAAGAGAAAAGAAAAAAGGAGAAAAGAAAAAAAGGGAAAAAAGAGAAAATAAAAAAGAGAAAAGATAAAAAAAAAAAAAAGAAAACAGAAAAAAGAGAAAATAAAAAAAGAAAGAAGAAAAGTTTAGGAGTCCAGATTGTTTATTCATTGTGTGACTATTTTCTGGTCATAGAAAATTAATTATAATTATGGGAATCCTAAAAAAACCACTTCCAATGGTTGTTGATTTTTGGTTTTTACATAGTATGGGTATGACTTTATTTCCCCATTGCTGTGTTTAAAGAGAAAAACATCATAGCTATCATTTTATATTTCTTAATCTATTTGAAGATGCAATGCAATCCATTCTTTTTAAAACAAGAATGTTTCACTGTTAACACACAATCTGTCTTATTTATTGCCCTAAATCATCCTGAATTTAATCAATTCATGTAATGAATTTGGCAGTGCTGTTTATACAAAGCCTTCTTTTTTTTTTTGCTTTCAAGTGTAAACCAGGAACATTGTCATCCAAGCTGAAAGAGAAGGAGTGGAAAGTGTGATTTCAGATAGACGTTTTACAGCAAGTGGAATGCAGAAGGAACGCATTCAGTATTACACTTCTTAGCAACCTTCTGCAACTGTCAGCCTTGTTACTGACTGAAGAGGGAAATAAAGCTCCTGAAAAGACTATTAATTATGCTTCTCTAAGCGTTTGTAGAAATCACATCACTCTTCTTCAAAAAATATTTCAACTGACAGAAAGCACAATCTATTTGATGAAGACACAGCTTGCTTAAAAGAGGTAGGAATTAAGGGAGAATAGGTAAATATATCATGTATGAGTTTCCCATGTGTCTGGAAGGTTCTAGATCATGTTCTGTCTTCAGTTCATTTCAGATTGACTTTTAAACATAAATCAGTACAGTTGTTAAAATGCACTTGAATTCATGTACACGTTAGAATTAGAAAATCCATCTCAGCTATGCTGAAAGCTGCTTATAAGAGCCACACTTTTTTGTCCTTTTTGAGGATGCAGAAGGAACTCTTCAGCTGAACCAACCCTTGAACTAGCCATGAACAAGGCCAATCACTGAAAATGTGCAGTGATTTTCCAGAAGCTGGGAAAGCTGATTATGGTTCAGATACACCCTCTTCAGGGCAGTGGTTTCTTTTTGCTGGGGACATATGGCACCTCTGGGTAAACTGACCCAGCTTGAGCTCCTGGCAGAGGGAGCCCCTCTTCTCTTTCTTGCCAGCCAGGTCATTAAACTCACAGAGTGTCTGAACAGTGAATTTTAGTGCATTGTCTTGAAAGTAAACTAGATGAAAAAGAATTTGTTTATTTCAAGTAGGAAAAACAGATCTTGTTCCTAGAAACCTTCAATTTTAGAAGACAAAATACTGAATAAAATTTTCTCTGTAGAGGAGGATTTTGATACATATATACAAAAATAGTCTTTTTGAAGAAACAGTCTACTTTAGCTGCCATTCCTACCTACATTTAAAATGCATGGGCAATCCTAGTTCCTCTGGGACTATTGTAGAAGAAAGGTTATGTACTGAAAATTCCAGAATTGAGCAAAGAATACATGTAAATCTGTATCTGAATGAAAATAATTTATTACAGTAATATTTATATGATAGCAACACTAAAAGTAAAAAAAAAAATTATTCTTTTTTAAGATTAGTTTATTTGCTTTCTCTGGGTGCTATGTGCATTGTGTGAATGTTACTCAACTTTTATACACGTTGTCTTGTTGTTCCACTTTCTTGCACATCTAACATATGATTACAAAACATAGTCTCCTGACTTCAGCAAGATGAAATCCCAGTTACAAAAGCCCTAGGTAATTGGGGAGTACCATTAATCCTTCTGCATTACAGTATTCACTGTTGAGACCACTGATCATGCACAATAATTAAAGCAAATTAGATAAAAAAGTATTGCAGAAAAACTTTTGCTAATAAAAATGGAATTCTGATTAAAACATCTAGATGTACTAACTATGTTAATTAGTGATTTTTTTTTAAAATGGTGCTCTATATTTTCTTTAAAAATATTATTTTACCTGATTAGGTATTCATTTTATAAATGTCACCAATTGTTTATTAGTGGGGAAAATAAGACAGGATTTCAACCTCAGCTGTTGAATTTCAACATTGAATGTACAGTAAGTGCTGCTGTTAAACCTGCCATGAGGGAGAAATTAATGTATTTCTGTGATGTTAATAAGCAAGTCTAGAACATTAAAATCAGACCTTGCTAAGTCACAAATAAAATTTCTCTCCCTCATATTTCGTTCAGATTTCAAGCTTTCACATTTATGCATAGGAGTGAATCCTTTGTGCATCTGCTCCTCTTCAAGGAACATTTTAACTGACAGAAACTGCTATGAAAAATGCAGAGGCTCAGAACTTGGGTACAAGAGTTTTAAACTTTTTTGATCCTCTCTTGTGAATAACAGATAAGGTCTTCAAATAAAAAATATTAACTTTGCAAAAATAGAATTAGCTCATCTGTGAGCTGTTATGGCTAAAGGAGCCCTTAAAATAAATCAATGTGAATTTCATTTTCTTGAGTAATATCTCAATTTACTTTATCTTTTCAGTATTATGATATATCTGATGAGGGTAACTACTTCTTTCTCGTGAAGGTTGTTGCAAAAAATCTCCACCTTTTTCACTCTATATTACACTTGCATGTCTTATCACAGCTAATTATATTAATAGTTGCTGTGCAGTCCTTTGGCAGCTCTAAAGCACAGCAGGTGCTCTGACCAGTATCACTTGTATCCAACCTCTAGACACTATATACAAAATTATATTTTTAAATGCTAACATTTCAGATACGGATATTCTAGATTAGTAAGGTGAAGATCAGTGAACATTTTTTGCAGCCAGTAGATCTTTTTATTTTGAAGAAGAGATACATGTGGTAGGAAAGAAAGATGTTTATAAGTGCAGAAAGACTTTTCTTCCCAAGGCCTGTGCTCACAGGAAAAGGGATAACCATCTCCAACTGGAAGAAGGTAGATTTAGATTGAATGGTGGGAAAAAAATTTACTGTGAGGGTGGTGAGACACTGGACTGGGCTGCCCAGAGAAGTTGTGGAATGGTCAGTGAAATCTAGTGCATTGGAAGGTGTTCCTGCCCATGGCAGAGGGGTTGGAAATAGATGACCTCTAAGAGTCTCTACCAACCCAAGCCATTCTGTTGTTCTGTGTACTGTATAACAAGTCAATTAAGAGTTAAGCCACCTTTAGCTATGGTTAAAAGATCTTTTATGAAGGGAAAACTGAACTGCAAATATATGTTTTCCTACATACATTTATTTTTCATCAATATATCAAGAGCATTTGTATTCTTATTCTGATTTCTCTTAAGGATTAAAATAAAATTAGGTTTCTGGGTTTTAGATGAGTAGTCTAAAAGTCCTGCTAGCTGTGATGCTTACATTGCTGTTATACTTTACCAAAAATACTTTCCTTTTTTGCCTTTTCTGCACAGATTAGCAAATACTATATTTTTCTAAGTGTTTTTTTACTGTCACATCTTCCTACATGATCAACACAATTTTTAATACAAATTTTTATGAAATTGAGAGGATTTCAAACAAAACATCCTTTAAGCAAACTAAACTTGTAGTGTCTCACTCCTTGTGCAAAAGCCTGAAAGCCCAACATGTTTGGCCATTGGGAAAGTGCAAGTGGAATTGTAAAATATTGACAAACTCACTTTCAAAAGGGAAAAAAAAAAGCTGAAATCCATATCAGTGCAGGTATCCAACCAATGTCTATTCAGCAATGTTTTATATCCATTCTTGCTTTAAATTGGATTGATATCTGTTTTCTCTTTACCATCATGATCCAGTAATGTCAGGACTGGGAGGCCCCATGATCAAAGTTGTTGAGTTGCAACACAACATAGATGAAGAGCTTATAAAATAAATTGCAGCTATTTTAGTAATTAAAATAGAGCTGGGGAAGTTGTTAATGCACTGGCCTGTGACCATCCACACTGTTTATTTGTTAGCCTGTTTCCCAGCATGGTCCTGATTCCTATCGGCTACCAATTTCTCAGACAGTGCCCAGACACTGTTAAGGGAAAACAGGAAAATCTGCTTCAGCCATCTCTCTTTGCAGGCAATGATAATTTAGGCTTATGGATGTGTGTACCCTGCATCCTTTTGCTGTGTCTGTCCCAGACGGTAGTGAAACACTGTGAAATGAATGGCATAGCAAAATATCAAAATTCAGGAAGAGACCAAGGGGAAAAGTCAGTTAAAACTCTTGTCTCTTTAGACAGGACTCCTATCGCTCCACCACCTTTGCCTTCTCTAATGTAATTTCTCTAGGTGCATTCTTGTTGAAACACACTAAGAAATGCTGCAGGCTTAGGTGAGCAATAGTGGTAAATATCATCACCCTTTGTTAACTTTTTTAGTAATTTTTCTGGAACTTATATTGCCTTAGAAACATGTTCAGCTCTTGAAAGTTTTGAGGACTAGGAAGATATTTTTCATTTTCTTATATGTTTTCCTTCTGTATATTGTGAAATAAATAAAAAACAACTTATGAATTTATTTTTACCCATAATTCAATGGAATGTACAATTTTACCCTGCTGACATAATTTAAAGTATAAAGTATTGAATAACATGATTAATGTGGTCAGGAAAAATTCAGCATTTTTCAATTTTTGTCATTATTATTTCCAGTCACGAGTCCACACTAGCATTTGCCTTTATTATTTCTCTGATATATTGGATTAGCCTTGAACAGAAGTCTTTGAAAAAGAGAGATCTCTTGAGTATTAAAAATACTGCATCAATATGCTTACTCTAATAACTATAATTTCATGGCCTTGAGAATATAAAACTGCTGTATAAGGAAATTTTGCTGTTAATAATAGTAATAACAATAATAACAATAACAATAACAATAACAATAATAATAATAATAATAATAATAATAATAATGCTGCCAGGGACTAGTAGGATTGCCAGAATTTTACCATTCTACTGCAGAGATGTAAAGAATTTTGAAGCAGAATTTAATTAAGAAAAATCTTATAAAATTTGCTCAGACTAAAACATAAACTTTTAGATGTTGTTAAATAAGGCAGCAAAACCACTTTTTGAGATCAATTTTCATTACAGGCTATTTAAAAAATGTGTTATTTCAGTAGATTTTCACTGAGAGAAAGACATGACTGTGTGTTTAGACTCAGGCAACCTGCCTTAATTTGCTGTCTTGTCTGGCAACTTAAGTTCTAGTTATTTTGAATCAATTTACTTGAAAACACATAGAAGAGAAATTAATTTCTTGAGCACTGTTTACTAACACCACCACAGAAATTAAAACTGCTGACAAAGTTAACTTCTCTCACCAGATATAAAACAAAACCAAGATTTGGTGCAAGCCAAATCTTCTACATCGTCTACACTGACTAATGCATGCATATTCATTTCTTCCAGATAACCTTCTTTATCCATCTCCTGAAATTCTGTATAAATCTTACCTTATGCAATTTTATGCAATTTTTTGGTCTGTTGCTAGAGTGTATTAGCAACTGTCTGGCACATTCTATTTGTGACTGCTTTTCAAGGAGTCTGCCTCGGTGCCTGCAGAGATGTTTACTGTCAATGATCTTATTATCAACAACATTCCATTAAAACTGATTCTCAGTGTGCAGTGGTTTGTCTATTCATTTTGTTCACCATTTCCAGAAAGAATGCTCTCTAGTCATTCTAATGTTACAACTATAAAAAAGATTTATGTTTCCAAAAGGTTTTTATCAAGAGACAAAGTAAACTATTATTTTAGGTAAGCCAAATTGAAACTTTCAATAACAATATGCACCAAATTAGACAATGTTTTTTGAGAAGTCAAAGAATTAAATTTAATCTCAACATACAAAACTTGTTTTTTTCATGGTCAGCTGGGTTTTGTTTTCATTTTGGTAGCTGTTAAAATAAATATTTCTTTATGAATTTTGATTTAAAAATTGCAGTCCTATGTGAAGACATATTTGAGCTATCACAGAGTTGAATTAGCAATGAAATAGCTTCACGGAGAATGTTAGATAAACAGTTTTATTTATTGGAAAGTATCTTCTGAATGCTGTACAATGCAATCTCCAGAGTAAGAATATTTGCTTCACAGTCAAAATTCTGCAAAAAAATTTAGGTGATGATAATTTTGCTCCTGGTACACTTCAATTCTGCTGTTTCTCACTGAACAATCACTGAACAATTTCTAAAGGTAAGACTTATAAGAATCCCTACAAACTGGCTTATTTTCATGGAGTCCTTCCCTTCAGTAGTCAATCAGTATAAAGAATAATGTAGTCTTTAAAAAGTGCTCTTCTTTTTAATTATGTTTTATTTCCTTAACAATACATTTTCCAGTTAGTGTTCACTCTTAGTACAATCACAGCTTTTCATAAGGGGTATCTGGGAAACAACTTTTAGTCAAGGTGATGCCACTCTCTAGATCTCAGGAAGTGCATTTACCTCTAATGAATAGGATTCATTAAATCAGATCCTTACAGGAACTTCCACAATTGTTAGCCACAAATAACTGAATAGACAACAAAACTAACTGCATGGAATGTTTGTGCCTTTCCCTTTTATGGGAAGATAAAGAATTCAGACTGGTCTGAGATAGCTCCTGGCTCTTCCCAAGATGGAGCTCATAAAATCAACTCAAGTATGTTCAATATTCTGCTGGAATTTGCATAATTGCTTTGGATTCATCTCAGAGAATAGCTTGGAAAAGTGATTCAGGTCTGTCATCCACAGGCAGATATCACAGGCTTATTAATCCTTCCCTTAAGTGGTGGGAAAAGGGCAAGAGAAGGGTGGGTATAACCACTCTCCGTCTGGCTTTAATGTTCACATCAAAGACTGCCTTTTCTTGGAAATCAGGAAGAAATCATATACAATGCTTCAGGTGTCTATTCTCTAAGCTTAGTCATCTGTTCAAAGTTTGGTTAAAATGGAGGGGAAAGAAGGAGAAACCCAATGCCCTTGACAAAGGCAGTCTTGCCTCCCTTTAGCTGTGTCTAGACTTTTTTTCAGGTGGTCTTTTAGACAGTACTGGCCTATTGTAGCCCTTGCTTCTGACTGCAGGATACTAATGTTTGGATTGGTACAGTCTTTCTTGTCATTACCTTCACCTGTCTCTTTATTCCAAAATTCACAATGACATAAAAGCAACAGTGACAACTATCCTGGGGAGAGAAGTCGCTTCCTATGTTCTCCTATTTAATTTTAGTCCCTCCTTTGCAAAAGCAGCCTGTTGTTCCATTGCTTGTGCTCATCAGGATAGTGGAAGAGCACTGGGAGTCATAGAGAGACACCATCTGCAGAAGGCTCCAAGCCTGCAGCATGACAGATTTGGGCTTCATTCGTATTGTCTGAAGGCCTGCATCTCTCCTGACTTCAAAAGCATCAAAATGAAGGGTATTTTACAGAATTATGTATTAGAGTAGCCTAGTCCTTCACCTGCAGCGTAATATTGAACTGGAGCTCCTTTAAAAACTCACACACTATTTTATTTACAAGGCCTGGCTTTGACATATGAATTTTAGTTTTGACAGGGAAGTAAAGAAACTTGTAATAGGTGGTGTCTACTTTCTTTTTTATTTTTTTAATTAATTTTTTTTCAAGAAATCGAGGAAGAGGAGGTGGAGTTGTCAATGTTTCTAATTTTATTTCCAGACATCTGTCCTTGAAGTGTGTCTCACTAACAAAAATCCAAACCCAAACAAAAAACCTTACTTTTGATTCAGTAGTAAGTTACAGATATAATTATGTAAACTAATCTTTCTAAATGACACTTCATTAAATTAGACTGTTTAGGAGTGAAATTTAATTAAATCCTACTGCTTGCAGAACTGAATAATATTGTTACTTAAGAGATATTTGATTTCAGAATTTATGTGCATCTTCTTAGTTAGCAATGGATCATATTTTGATGTCTACTTTAGCTTCAGTTCTCTTTATTTAGTTATCAAATTAAACCACTGACAAAAATAGTCAAAACAATATATAGTGTGCATATATCTGTTTTCCAGCTTTGATGATTCTATATATAGTTAGGAGGTTGTGACTTTCATCAAAAGTCTGACAAATAGAATTACAAGGGAAACATGGATAATAGAAAAGGAAGACATGACTAAATAGACAACTGGAGCACATCTAAGAATTTATTTCCTATTAAAGTGTTGTGCCACATCTGGGAAAGAAATGTGTTTCACAATATTTAATTCATCTCTTCCCATTAAAACATGGACCTAGACAGCAGGGCAGCACATTTTGCACCGCAGTAATTGCTTCATTGTGAAGTGCCAAAGGAGTGGAAATGAGAAACTTTTTGTGGAATGAAACAATCTAGCAGACTTATTCTCTATGGAGGCATATTCTGTAAATTGAAATGTTCACTGACAGCAGATTTATGCTGAAAGTCAGCAGGTTTTGCAAAGGCTTTTGTTGTATCATTCTTGGGTGGATTAGAAATGGTCATCCTGGTTTTCTTTACAGTTTGATAGGTAGGTCTGCAAATAAGAAAGGTAAGTTGAACAAACCTGCATTTGTGGAAATAACCTGGAGAGGTTTCTGTAAGTTCCTGATACCTCTCAATGCCATTTTGAGACAGTGGGAACTGAGATTTATAATGATTTTGGAGATTCACATAGTAACATAGCCTCTCTAATAAATATATTTTTTTTAATATGGCAAATATATTTGACTTTATAGACAGAGCATAGTACTGCACTTACCTAAAGTGAGTAAAAGTCCTCATCTTATTCTTGTTCCTGAATTTCTTCAGCTACTTAGCTCATCAGTTGGGATGCTGGATATGTTTTGATGCATAAGAAATTTTATTTCTGGTTATCTTTATATGCCTACATTATCTGATTGTCTCAACCAGCAGAAACTAACAGTTTACATGTAATAACGTGAATGTAAATTTCAAAGAAGACAAGGATTAAAGTGAGCATTTGCAATATTGAGAAGCCTTTTTACTGACACTCCCAAGGATTCTAAGTACTCTGACTTGTGATTTAGGCAGCACTTTATAAAGGGTACTTGTTCACTTCTGGAAGGTGAGAGCAATTAATGAAGTCTTACAGAAGCAGATTTTCAATCAGATCACCTATTACTTGCCCCTTGTTTCAAGCATTTCCTCTAAATAATTTTAGGGAAAGCCACTCATTGCCTGTCCTGGTGAGGATTTGTTCCAAGTGTTCACCTAAGCATGCCATTATACCAAATACATTGAAAAGGAGAACTGACTCTTACTTCTGTCCATTTGTCCAATGGAATAAATGTCTAGAGAGCCTAATACCAATAGTCTGGAAATAGACTAGATAGGAGAAAATGGAATCCAGGCTCCCTTTGTATGAACGCCCATATATATGTAGAAAAAGCAGGTGGGCATGTTACACTTTGGGTATGCCGAGTTCTACTTGGTTGCTTCTATCAAAAGGTCTAATTACATAAGTAAGAACTGGCAGAAGAAGTTGTCACAGTGCATTTCAAAGGCTCCCTTTGCCCATGACTTGGTTTTGTTGTCAAATGTAATAGCACTGTACTAAATCTAATTTATAAGAGCTGCCACCAATTTGTAAAGCTCTCTTTGCACAGGAGAGTGCAGCTCCTTTTTCACTTCCAACCTAATCATCAGTGCAGTCTATTAAGAATCCATGGGTTGAGTTATTGTCTCTGTTTCCTTGGTCATTTTGGATGTGTGGAACACATGAGACAAGTTCAGTTTTAATAACAGGGTATGTAAGCCTAGGCTGACAAAGTGAACCATGCATTTGGATCGGGACCCTGTGGCCTCTTTCCTTCTCCAGATGCAGGTAATTCTGCAATAGTTATGATGGTCAGAAGAGTTGGTTCAATTTATGAAAACCACACATCTCTCAGTGCCCAGAGAAAAATTGCAACTTTTAGTTGGAAAGACCAAAAATCATGACACAAAAGAAATTAGGGATGTTGTCAGAGGAAGAGAACCTTCTGCCAGTGTTAAGGTGCATAGGGGAATACACTCCAATAGTCCTTGGAAGTGAACTGTATCTCACAGGACAGAGAAAAACCAAAACTCCAGTATTGCTGTGCCTATCTGGCCTGTAGGGAAACTCCACCTCAAACCTAGCATGTATAAGCAGGATACAGCAGCTGAGTATCTAAGATGCTTTTACTTCATAGCCCATTACTATTTTAGTGTTAATTACTGATATTTGTAAATTTTACATCTACTTTAAAAGTTTAAGAAGTAATTTGTAATGCATTGAAGGATCATCCTTCTGTGAACTCATTTTGGAAGTTGATATTTTATTTAAGATAATGAATAGTTAGTCTCTAGACTCTGATGATGTTTGTATATTTTACTCATCCAACACTTTCTTTGTTAATAATTTTAAGACATCCACTAAAACAAATTATCTGCATCTACAGTTCACTACTTGAAAGATTATCTACATCTACACTTCACCACTTACTCGAAAGATTGCATAATCTTCTCAGTGTTTGAGTGAAAAGTAGCTTAAACTATTCATGTTGGCATCCCACTGTATCCTGAGAATGTAGATTATTAGGATGCTTTCATGAATGTTTATGCACGTTTTTCAAGTAGTCATCCTAGTGCAAAAATCATAAAGAAAATGTGCTGGAAAATAATTTTTGATTGTTTGCAATTTCCATTTATTACTTCTTAAGGAATTCACTTTTGGGGTTTTGAAACAATCACAAAGGCTCTTTCCTGTGGTTTGAGACACCCTGAGTTTTTTGTATTGATCCTGCATTAGTGTAGCTGAACGTTTCAAGTTCTTACTATCTTTATTTTCCAAACACTTCCATCTAACAGAAGGAGTTTTTGAGGGATGGTACACATCAGCATGGTACAGAGCAGTGCCATGAAAAGGTCACTGAGCTAGCTCGGGTGCTGGAAATATATTTGCTTCTCTCTTGAGCAAATAGCTCAACTTAAAAGTTGTCTGTCAACACTGCAGGCTTTATCAGCCCTACAGCTTTCTTCACTCTTTGCCTCAGTGCCTGTGTATTTCCTCAAGCCTCCTGTTGGGTCTTTAGACAACTGCAGGCAAATGAAGTTGCTCAGTCATTCCATTCTGAGTCATTGTCTCCTATTTGGCAGCTAGACTGAAGCCTTTCTAAAATACATTGCCCAGGTGCCACTGTTGTTTTGCTCATCCTTAGGATGGAGCTTGCAGATATTATCAAATAAAGCACAGCAGCAACAAAGATGTCTCACCCAGCATTTCTGAGGCTTAGTTATTCCAGTTAAGATTTGGGGCGTGACCTTTCTGGTGCTTTGTAATATGCATTTGTACAATGCTGTGGTATTTGAAAGTTGTGTCTCACAGTAAGTATTGAGGCTGCCCAGCTATGAGCAGGTCTGAGCCCAGTGTCTCTCATATGGCACCAGTGTTTCTAAGTGCAAATGACTACTGCTGGCATGTGAAAATGTGCAGCTGACAAATTCGTGACTCTTTCAGGTGGTGATGACAGATAAAGCTGATAGTATCTGCTGGAGTGTGACTGAAATTGAGGTAAAAGTAACCAGCTAAATAAAACTCCTGTACTTTTATTTAAAAGTTTTAACAATCTATTTATTACTGGTAAAAAATTCTGCACTGTCCTTTAAATGTATGTGTTCTATTAGAAAAATAATTTTTTTATAAGTTGCAGTTAAGCTAAACTTTAAATCCAGGATGACATTTTATATCCGTGTATCCATACATTTATGTATATATTGTAGATATGTATATTGTATATTGTGTGCGTATATATATGTATTATGTATATATTTATAATGTTCCTATATATTTATATACATATGCACTAAAGATAAAAGGTCACTTCTCCAAAAACAGTCTAAAGTACATTCAAACATTTGAATCTTTATGTAGGGTTTGCTTGAGATGTTGGCATTCCAATCCCAAATCTTGTTTTGTATCTCACTGTAGTCAGGAAATTTCTGTATCAAAGAAATTAAAAAATTGTAAGTACTGAGTGTGGTGTAATGGCTAAGAATACCAACCTAGGTCTGATACTGTGAGATTCTGAAAGTGTCTGCAGCCCAAAAAGGATGATACTCTCTGTGGCAGAGGCTGGTGAGAGTTTTCAGGACTTCCTTATGTTGCTTGTTTGGTATCTGAAGGCTGAGCTTTGTGCTCCACCGCTCCCACTCTGAGGTGATTTTTCACTGGAGACTTGCAGACCAGTTGGGATCACTGAAGTGGTTTGCTACTGTAGGGCAGTTGTCTGCATGAAGGTTGATGATCTTTGCATACAGACAGCAGCAATATCAGTGCTTCCCAAGTCTGTCCCTTTTCAGAAGGTGATAAAACTGCTTGACTTCTCACCATTTTCAAACAGAGGTGTGTATGCTTCTAGCTGGGGGTTGTGCTTGAGTTCAGGATATAGTTATGCTGTCAGCTGTATCCAAGGGGTCACTCCATGCTGTAGCCATCTGTGAGGACACCCAGAAAAGGCATTTGGTGGTTTGAGTGAAGAAGGATACAGCCTTGATGTGGCTGAACGTGGCACACAGCCCTTTTGAGTGCTGCAAGTATCAGTCTCACCAGAACACTGTGATTTAGCTGATTAAGGAAATTTGTATTCCTGCTGTTGGCCGCTTCTCCAGCTGGGTTGAAAAGGGCAGAAAAAGACTTTACTTGGAAATGCCTACCTGGCTGTGGTAGAATTTCCAGAGCAAGTCAGAGCTATCATTACTACTGCAGGTTAATGCCTGAAGGAGGTAAAGGCAAAAAGTGTTTTGAGCTACTTCAAGCAGACCTTTGTCTTAAAACTTTGTCTTTAAAAACAGAAGTACATGCGATTTAATATATGATTTAGTTTTTCAAATAAAGTAAAATAAGATGGATTTCCCTCCCATAAATACTATGGTAGAAGATACACTCCTCTTTTAATTAAATAGAAGTAAATTTCAATGAAGGCAAGGATAAAAATTCTCCAGCAAAGTCTGTATTGGAAAATAATAACAATAATATCATAAAAAACGGTAGGTTAAAAGTAGTGTTAAAAATGCAAGGTCCAGCAATCAGTAGTTATAATACATTTTAAAAGATCTGTGAAGACAACAAATATTTTCTGAAGATCTGACTTTATTTTAGTTGAGCCTTCTTAAACAGAAAATAGAATTAAAAAAATAAAATTCAAAAAATAATGGGTTGAAACATTACACTCAGACAATTGTCTAGTTACAAGTTTCAGCAGTCTGTGTGGACAGCCTGGAGTGCCAAACACAGCCACCACTCGTTAGCTTTTCCCTCAGTGCAGTTTCTCTATTAATGTTAGCATTTTAATGCTGGTTCATCAGTGAAAATCTAAAAATAAGGTCTTAAAGGGAAATAATGCAGGCAACATGACCAGCCCATCTGCAACAGTGGGTTTTTATCTATGTTTTTGTGATGGCTTCTTTTTTTCATTCAGAAATATTTTCTGAATATTATAAAACTTCCTTTAGTTTTAAATGTGCTCAGCACTCATCTTGCTAACCATATATACAGCATAAATAGTTTATATTTAAAGCAGTTGCTTGTTTGAATAAAGAACAAAGGCTTTTTCAGATGAAATAGACTACTGAAAAATTTAGGATGACAGCCTGCATCTTAAACAGTCTATTTTGTGCACTGAAAAGAGAAAGTTCCTATAGGTAACTTAGACTGTTTTAATTTGGTTAAAATTTTACTATGCTGAGAAACTTTTAGAAACATTGACACAAGATTAGATATCAGAATGCACTGGCATTTGGGAAGAAGTTCACTTTATTCTTTACCTTCACTTTCCATCCCTTCCCTAAAGTGATAATTTTTACTGGTGCCATGGGAAATAACAAGGCTACACGGCCTTTGGTGTGACTTTGTGCAGGTGTTCTTACATATGCAAAACACATTCTTTCTAACTCAGAACATACATTACTAATGTGTTACCTCCTAATGCATTCATAACTTTAATTCTTTATGTAATCCATATAGGTTCTAGCTTTAATTTTTGCTTAAGGCATACTGCATATGTGTATTTGCTAGATTCTTTCAGGGAAAGTTTTAATTATTTTTTTTTTTCATATTCCTTTATTTGAAAGTGGTTTTCTCTAAAAACTGGTAAGTTTAAATGTTAATGGTCTGTTTCTTCATAGAAAAAAATGCCTTTTTATAGGGTTTTATTTAGAAGTCAACTGTAGACAGGATAAAATTAAGATTGTCATCTTGTAGGTATTTACAAACTAGAAACCAAATGATATTAAGTGTTTCTTTTATTTTAAAAAGCTATTTGTTTGATCACTAGCAAGTTAAAACTCATATGAGTACTATGGACACCGTCCTCTGATCAACGTTATTATTTCAGACAACTGTTTTAATGAAAAATGCATAACTTCAGAAAATGCAGTATTCCTTTGAAACTACATTAACAAATCAACATTTTGTTGAACAGAAAGTTATACATTTTGATGTGCTCCTGTTCTTGAAAACGTAATGTTTACTAAGAGGAGAATGGTTTGGGGGGTAGTCTGGCTTTTTTCTTTTAAAATGTGATTTTGTGTTTTTCTTTTATAATTAAACTAGAGAGTTTAAATAATCCTGGAAGATAGTTCTAAAAAATTCACACTGTTTGAAATGGTTAGTACACTGAGAAAAGCTTTAAAAGTGATCCCTTAATGCTGAGGTCAGATTGCCAACTGTTATACCTTTTATGTGTAATGCCTCTTTTATAGCCTGGTGCCTGTTTCTTGTAGTTTGAAGTGGAATTGTTCTTCTATCACAGTAGAAAAGGTATTTATTGTTATGAAAAAACACTGTGAGAGAAACCTCATGCAGAAAGCAGAATACTTTAAAGGCTTCCAATGGAAAAATGAGGATTTCTTATTGCTTTGTCTTGCTTACATTTTTTCTGTAGTTTTCTGTAACGAAAGCCTCTTGCTTTCATTTTTCCTGGGTTTGGTGTCTTCTGCAAACCATGGGCTTAAATATCTGCAAAAGAGAGGGCTAAAGGAATGGCTGGCAAACTTCTTTGGTTATATCCAGCAAATGCAGTATCTGGAGTGGAAAAAAGCATCTCCCTGGAAAATGCTGTAGAGCAGACCAAGACTACAGAAGCTACAGATGGGCTCTGTGAGATGGTTTGTCTGGTTAATCCAGCCTTTGTTCTACTCAAAGACTTGTATTGAGACATTTTCATCCTCATTGACTTTCCCATCTGAGTGCAGCTGGGTTCTTCACTCTCATCCTTCTAATGAAAATGCAAACAAGGCTGCTAAAGAGCCTAGTGAGAAGATATGGACTCAGTTCCTTTTAGGGTACTGTGATATACAAATCTATACCTCCAGCTCTTTCTGTAGAACTGAAAGGGACTGAAGGCCTTTGGCAAGCAGTGGATCTGGTGTGTTTTATATGCTCTGTGCTACACAATGCTGATAACACTCTCTTCTGTGAGAAGAGTTGACCTTGTTTTTTAATACCAAAAGAAGTCAGTGCTAATCAGAAAGCCAGCAGGTTTGATCCCTTGCATGACAATAGAATATTAAAATAACTTTTCAACCACTTTCTTCCCTTTTTTTCCCCCTATGGTCACAATAGTTATTATGATAAATTCAGAGAGAGTTTTCACATTGACATTTAATTAAAATGAAATTACCTACCATTGTTATGGGCTCCACAGAAGCTATTATTTATGTTTATATTATTCTAATACCTTATTAGACTAGGTTTGCATTTGCATCAGTAAGTTAGCATGACTTGAATTATTTCTTTCTGTACTCCTTATGTAGCAGTAAGAGCAAGCTGCAATACTAAATATCTCCAGAAAAGGATATTTCAGTCTTCTTGGAAAAGGCAGGGACAGTGTTCAGCCAGAGGTTTATCTTTTCCACTGTACTCTATTTATATGTTGTTCTGTTCACTATGGCTGCTCATCACAAGACAGCAGAATGGCTGAAGGACTCTTGTTTTTATCATCTTTTTATCATGCTAGCTGGTTAGATTAATTCCCTGTGCAATAGATGAAAAGATCACCTTTTAATGCAGAAAGACTTAATAGTGTTACTCTATAAACAATTAAAATATAACATAATACTGTAAGGTCACTTACATTTGTCAAGTGTACCATACTCTTTTTTTTTTAAGTAACAGAAATAACTGAGTCAGGGAGGCAATGAAGGGGTTATGTCTATGACTATCGTGAATTTTTCAAAGAGAAAAATAATCTGATAGGCTTTTTAATTCCACACAGAGTCTGAGTTGAGAGGTCTGGGTAAGAGTGATGGTTGTGTCAATCTAAGAGTGCAGAGTCAGCTGTTCCACTTCCAAAACAGCTGCTCCACAATGTCCTGCCCCTTCCCACCTGCATCCCTCTGCTAATTGGGGAGCTCCCATTGCTCCTGATCCTTTCCCTACATTTCCTAGAATTACTGTGAAGCGGTTAGCAGATCATTGTGACTGCTTAATAAGGGCTCATGCTTTCAAGGAGAGAAGCTACAGTGAGTTTCCTACCCCTAGAAACATCCTGCTCAGGCTACTTTCTAATTTTCCTTGGACCTCTGTATTAATGAACTGTCTTTTGACCATGTGCTATGGGTATTAGCCTTGGTAGTATTTGGGAGCAGCACTGGTAGGTACTGCTCCTTAAGGAAAGGAACACTGGGAGTCAACTGTGACACCAAGGCAAGCAAGGACAGTGATCCAAGGTTAAGGGGCAGTCCTACAAACAGAGCAAATTATGGCAGGCATCTTCAGCCAAAAGCCCAGACTGACAGGCAACTCTGTAATTTTTGATGTAAGCAAAGTCAGGACAAGATTAATGACCTTTTCTCTCCCCTAACCTATGGGTGAATAACTACCTTATATTTTAGAGATGGAGTGTCCAATTGTTAGCCAAATTCTGCAGGAAGTTGGACAGATCAGGATGAGGGAACAGCACATGCCTGCAGCTCTGGGCTTGAGGGCAGGGGGTACAGTGCAGGCAGCTGCTGGGACACGTTTTCAGAGAGACAGAGAGAGAGAAAGAGAGAGAGAGAGAGAATTAAGGAATAGAGGAATAACTAAGAATTATTCCTACTTCAGCAGGAGACTGGCAAAAGAAGGAACAATTTTCTACAGCTTTAGTATAAATTTGGCAGCAAAGATGGCTCTCCTCAGGACAGCGTACCAACAACGTTTTTCTCACTCAGCATTGCCTCACCAATTTGGATAAAATCCTGCAGGCTACAGCAGTCAAATCCTGCATGGCTGTGCAATGAGTTACAGTATATACCTATTTAAATAATTGGCATAACAATATGGAGTTTAATCGGGGATGACATGAATGTGGATGAGCTGTCATATTGGCTAGGTATGTTGCATCACAATCAAGTGAATTCTCTTTAAAGAAAGAGACTAATTAATGAAAAAACAGTCATTCTTACTACATTCCCAGTAACTGAAGTAAAAACATGAAACAGATATTTTAATTCTTTAAAAACCCAGTGAATGGCTAACTAGGTTTTGAAGCACACGAACCAAGGATCTTTAATTTCCTGGGTTAAACAGGGAAGGAGTAAGATCCTTTATTTACAGGGGTGGGAAATTTCAGATGTGTTTCTTTTGGTAAACCTAGTTTTCAGATAATTCTGGCATCTGGAGGGTTTTTTGACTGTTGAGAAGCTCAGTATGAAAAAATGAAAAAGAAAATTAACGATAAACTCCACATGAACTAATTCATGCACTAAACCTGCCCATCAGATTGAAGCAGGAAATTTTTTTTGAAAGGTGAAAGAAGCATAGCTTTGGATACTTTTCCCTATAGAGGGAAAAGTAGTAGCCTATAATACATAAATGAAGGATGAGAGAGGTGTAGGCAAATCTTCCAATTTTTATGGAAGCCACAGCTAGAGTTGCTTTGGGTTTAAACATCAAATACAAGCAGAGATGAATTGGCAATTACATGCTTTAACTGCAAGCACAGAAAAGACAAGCAAGTAAGAACATTTAATCGGCATATTCCTGGTAATAATGCATTAAGATAAACTGTAGAACACTGAAGCTTAACATTGCTTATTGCTCAAATGCTTACCCAAACCTAGACAACAATTTAGTAAGTGATATGTTTAAAAAACCAAAATACAGATCCAAAATATGATTTAAAAGCTTCCATATGCAAATAAAAAGATCTTTCCTGCTATGTTTTCCTCCACAGAGTTGTATATTAGCATTTTGGTAGCATACTTATGTGTAGCTTTATTTTTCTTCAATTTGCAACTGTGATATTTGCAGAGTAAGTAGCACTACCTAGGTTCATTAATGCAGCATTTATATTCTGCAACTCTTCATGTAAATACTGTGTTTCAAGGCAGCATTATGAATATTTCACATGCTTAGAAATAGTTGTGAGGTATTTTTCCTCAAGAGGGAGACCTTTATTGTTAATATGCTGCTTATCTAAAATGATTGGTTCAAAAATATTTCAATTGTATTTTTCTTCCTTTGACAAGCGTGCTTCTATTACAATGTTATTTAATTATAAGATTTTGTAAATTAAAATATTATATCATTTTAGTCTTACTTATTTGCTTCTTGCACCCGCTGAATTAGGAGCCCTTGAAGACAAATCAAAAGCTCTTTCTGCTCCAGAGTATTGCTACTTGCACAGCTCACACCAATGGAGAGAATTGCTGATGCTATAGCAGCTTTAGCAACCTCTTATTTGGAACAATGGGAAGTTCAAACATTTTACATTCATTTCAAATTAATTTACATTCATTAAAGTTCCCTAGAAGGGGAACTTTAGACAGGTATTCCCTATTTAAAACGTAAAGATATCTATAAAACCTGTAGCGCTAGGTCTGAAGCTTTGAAATACACCATGGAGGTACTTCAAGGTGTTTTCATTGACTAAAATTACCCAGGGCGTTTAAAATCTCAGTTGGGGGAAGCTGTTTCCCCAGTGCTGTTCCTGTGCTCATATTCAGCTCAGCTGGAGGCTGCAGTCTGGTTGCCAGGAGGTAAATCCTGGATTTTGCTGTGCCAATGTAACAGATGAATTTCAGTCAATATTTTTTACTTTGTCTAGAAATCATCTCTGTTAAATAATTGGTTTTCTTTTGAGTGTTTGTTCCGCCTTGAGGAGGTTTTTCTGGTTTAGTCTGCAAGGCCTGTACTGTCCCCTGTGTACAAAAATCCTGAACCCAACCATAGGCATACCACACAGACCTGAAAAGCACTCAACCTTTTCTCTTATGCTGCACATAGAAGGGACTGCTAACATCAGAGGCAAATATTTAATTTTCAGACACAGATACCGTTCCTCTGATGCTATCATATGCTAATGTAGGGGTTAAGTAAACAAGCACAAATGGGGCTGCTATTACTGTTTGGACAGCCCCTCGGTCAACTCTTCGGCACTTTGCCTGCATTTCAGGCAAACAAAGAAAATTGCACATTGCCATGCCTTGATTAACTCATATATTATTCAATAAGTAGCCAGATGACTCAGGAGTATAAGACTTTGAGCAGTTAAAAATACTCTTTTGGGGAAGTAAGGGATGGAGATCTCTTTCCTATAATAGAATATATTTCTCAAACATGAACTGGAGAAGGACTTGAGCATCGGTAGTGATGTTTCTTGAGAAAGAGACAATTTGTTTCAGTAGTGTTAAGTAATTCAGGTCTTTGTTGGAATCTAAATACATAATGGAAGAAATTTAGACAAAATGATGCTCATATTGAAGCATTATTTTATTTCAATCCACAAAAAACTGTAACTGGAAATGGTATTTGCAGTAATGAGGATATTTCAGTTGTTTCTTAGTAGAAATTATTTCAAAAGAGTAATCAGGTTATCTCAAGAAAAAGGAAACAAAATGCAACTTAAACAAACATTTGTTTCCAGCATTTGGAAACAAAATGTAACAAAAAAGGAAGAAATTATTCTCCAGATGTCTACCTTTCACTCTTCATGTCTCACATGCCTGTTCTGTTTAATTCCCTTGTGATTAATTTTTCAGCATATGGACATAGCTTTTATTTGCCTAAACAAAAGTACGGGAGAAATGTGATATTTTTCACAGGGAAGAATTAAGAATGTCCCTCTTTGGAGGACACATTCACACTCTAAAACTTGTCATGTTTTAACTTTCCAAGAAGAGATTACTGGAGGGTTCAGAAAGGAAGGGGAATTTCTGTGTGCTAATGGTAGGACACCATTCCATCTTGGATGGAGGGAAAGCTTTGATTCCATATTGTGTCTCTCGGTGGTTCAGAAAAACCTGTCCAGATGAGCTCTAGCTATACTTGAGCAGCAGTCCAGGGAGGATTCCCCTGGGTCACTATGGGACCTGTGGAAAATGTTAATGTGTCCCACAGCCCATATTTTCCAGCTTTGAGTTAAACTATTCAAGATTGGAGGCATGAATAATTTCTCCATGATGTATCTCCCCCATGACAATTATACTTCAGTTAAAAGGCCCTAAATACATCTTGCTCTCTAGGACTAAAAATGTATTTCTTCAAGAGTCTTTTGGGAGTATGGTAGTATTCCTGAGATCCTTGAAGTATCTATTTACATTTAAGTTCAAAAAGCCTTTGTAAGACTTAGCAAACAGCCTCTTTTTACAGTGTTGAAGGGAACTTTTACAAACAAGTGGAAAGGGAGAGCAGGAGTGGGAGAAAATCTTTTCATCTCTACAGAGCACCAGATATTACCACCACAGTGTAACTCTTATGAAATAGATCTTTTCCAATGAGTATTTTGCCTGCCTGTGGCAGTGTACCTCTGTTCACTGGATTTAATAATCTTGATCTCAGTTCTAAACCTTGTCACTGCCAGGGAAAGAAGTTGTTACTGTCAAGTTATTTTATGTCAGGTTATATTAGACTAATTTAAATATTAACACAATGATCACAATATCTCACCCAATTTATTCTAAAAAGGGAGCATATGCAGATTTCCCTGTCTTCATTTGCTGATTTCCCCAAAATCAGCAGCTAATATAAAAAATAATTGAGATAAAAATGTAAGAAATAAAAAGCCATTGCCTTAAATAATTTTTAAATTAAAAACCATATGCCAACCTAAATCAAAGGAGAATAGTTTAGATTGGATATTAGGAATTCCTTACTAAGAAAGTGTTGAAGCACTGTAACAGGTGGCCCAGAGAAGCTGTGGATGTCCCATCCCTGGCACTGTTTGAGGCCAGGCCGGACAGAGCTCTGAGCAATCTGGTCTGGTGGGAGGTGTTCTTAGCAAGGGGCTGGGACTAGATGATCTTTAATGTCCCTTCCAACCCAAACCATTCTATGATTCTATGATTTTAGCCATTTAAATATTTTCTGTGCATAATAAAGAAGTTGAAAAATTTTCATTACAGAGTAAATCTCATTAGGAATGAAGGAGAAAATAGAGTTTAATTTTGCTAGTCTGGGCTGGGTGGGGCTTTTCCTACAATCATTTTCTTGTGGAAATATACCTTATTGTGTACACCATCTTTCTTGTATGAAGGAAGGCAATATGGTTGTCTGTTTACATGGTGTTTATTTGCATGGTGCACAAGCATGACTTAGAGATAATCTTGGATGTAAATGCCTTGCTAAATTGGTCCTAGCTGAAGAAAAAGTGTTATAGAAAGGAAGAAAGGCATGGTGGGCTTAACTCGGCCAGCAGCCAAAACTCTTCCAGGTTTTTGCTCACTGTCCTCTTCTGGGGAATGGGGTTTTGTTTTGTTTTTTGTTTTGTTTTGTTTTCAAGAAATGTCTCTGTCATCTTGTCTGGAGCCATTTTTTCCAAGTTTTATTCATACGTAGCAAAGTCTCCATGGGTAAGCAGAGGAATGCATGACTGCTTGTTAATTTTTTCTATTAAGAGGACATCTTTTCTCCTTTGTGAATTTACCGAGCACTTAGCAAAAGAAACTTGGATAATGCACTATAGTGAAGCTTGATCATGCCAGCACCATATGGAGACAGTTTTTGGCTGCCTTGTACTCAGCAAATATATGAAATACACAGCCAGGATTTAAGTGAGGGAAGTTTTGAAAGATGTGTGTGCTCTTCTGCCTTGACCTGAAATACCATTATTAAAGTAGTATCAAGGATTTTTCTTCCTCTAGGAAACCTTATTTCTCCTTAAATGGAGAGGAAATGTGAATATTAATTTTCACTTGTAAAGTTGTAAAATAATTTTTGAGACTGAATTTAATTTAATTTTTTACTTCTAAATTTCTGTATTGCAATGGACCTTCTGTGTATTTTAACCCAAATCTATTATGCAATTCTAATAAATTAGTCCAGTTAATATCTCATCTAGACACTATCAGCAGTCTCCATCATACAGTGTTACATAATTTCTAAAAAACAGTTTGGTGAAAATTAATTCTTCACTTTCTCCTGTAACTTGTGAAATAAAATAGGACATATATTTTTGCTAAAATATTCATGGTAAGAAACTGGTGGATGAAAAATTTAATTCTTTAGAAATACAAACACATGAAAAAGGGGTGTGGTTTATTATTTTTAAAAAAGTACCATTTTTATGTTAAATGTTTTTGGTAATATGTGACTTTATGCATACATACATATATATATATATATATATATATATATAACATATAAATATATTTTTCCCCCAATCTTACAAATTATTTCCCTGCTTAGTGCAAAGACTCTGTGGTACAGATGTTATTATACTCCATTTTATGCTGAATTAGAAAATTAATTAACTTCTTTACTAAGGCTTGAGTTCAAGAAACATTGGATTTTGCCTTATCAGAATCCCAGTCACAAGGACAAGTGACTGTGATTTCCGTGCAAATATTTCAATTTTCTAGTCATTGAAGAATTAAGAGTTTTTTTCAGATATAAGGATCTTTCAAAGTTATCAGTGAGAAGCACATTATTGTTTTTGTGAGCAGGGTTTGTGAAACCTGCATACCCAATTAATATCCTCTATCCTAGTCATTTCTATAGGCATAGCATAATCCAACCCACTTGACTTGGTTGTCCTTGCAGCATTTGGAGATCTGAAATGAAAAAGTCAGACCATTGGCTAAATCAGACAGGAAAGATAATAATTACAAAAAGGGGAAAATCTTAACCTAAATATGGACAGTGAGCAGTGTTTGCTGCTTTTGTAATTTGATATGCTTAATAACAATGCAAGAAAAAGTTTTAACACCTGCAAATGCTAAACAGTGGGAAACAATTTTTACAGATCTTTGTAAGCCCTTTGAATAGCCTTATATTATATGTAACAGTGAAACACATAGTTAAATGGTACATTAGAGGCTATGCAACTGGAGGTTGAGGCTGGTACTCTGGATTCTCTTTTCATATGCAGTTGGCCTTATTAAAAGCATGTGAATATATGGTCATAAGAATTTCTTTGTAAATCATGTTATTAGCGTCTTATTTTATTGAATGACTGTATATATATTAAATGAGAGAAAGGTCATATAAATCCAGAGGTGTTTGAATTGGAAAGATATGTAGTAGTCCAAGCACGATGGCTATAGAGGCAATTCATTACAAAAACACCAAATATCATATATTTTGTGTACACACCTCTAATCTGAAAAAGTGTGGAACAAAAAAAATTGCTTTGAATTACTTTGTAATTTAGAATTTTATCTGAAAATGTACTTATTCAAGATATGTCTGTGCAAATATTCTGTGGTGCTTACAAGGCATAAATATAAACAAGCTATAAAATCATCAAACTGCTGTATACCTTAAGAGACAGGGTTGTGGTTTTTTTTCTCTAGTTGTTTTTTAAATACTTTTGCTGTTAGTGCAACAAGCCTTTGTTTTGGGGTTGTTTATCTTTTTCTCTGTAGTCTTTTTTCATTCAGGATTGCGATGAATGTTGCTGCTTGCTCTTGGATGGCACACAGAGATAACAAATTCATTGCAACAACTCTAAGCCATGTAAGAATAGCCACACAGAACATAAAACCAGTGTGCTTCTCAGAGCTTTGCTTTTGGTTGCTAATGGAGACCATTCAATATGTAATAAACAATTTATAGTGTTTTGCATGAGTCCCTGACACAGCACTTCTGGTACAGAAGCAGCATCATGTATGTGTACAAATCAAATGTTTGTCATGGAGCTTGAAGCTATAATGATGAAAAAAGTGTTAGAGAATGAAGAGCTCTGCTAATAGGAGCAGTGATGTTGCTTGATGACATACCTTCTGACCGAAAATTACAGTGTCCAGAACATAATCAAATGAATTTTTAACTTGCCAACTGCAAAATTTATTATTCTAATATCTGGAGTATTTGCTGCCATGAGTTCTATTTCTGGAAATGTTGTAAAATCCTGAGGGAAGTCTAAACAGCAGATACAATATACCACAAATAGTATGGATGTAATAAATTGAATAAAATATGCCAGGTTTTAAACACTTCATATTATTTACTTACTTGTGACAGAAGGTGTTTAATAATAGTCTTGAAATTACATATCCTGTGTGACATGATAATGATACACGTCTGTACTTCAGTACATAGGAATTTCTCCATTTCATTTCAAAAACTATTTTACTTCTGTTTTCTATTTGGCAGTAATGAGAATGAAAGGACTAAAACTTCCTTTCTGTTCTTAATTTCTTTCTTTCTAAGATTATTGCAAAAAGATAGTATTTAGTACCGATTTTAGTCGTCTTTGTCCTGACATCTGCCAATTAGAAAATAGGATGAAATGGTCTAACGTTGCACAAAACAGCAGCTGTCAATTGGTAATGATTTGCCATTTGTATTGATTTTTATTTAATGGTGAATTTGATGGTAAGCTACTGGTAGAAATCTATACACCCTTTAACACATCTCCTGGACCACTTATTTATTTAAGTGTATAACTTTTTTGTACGCACAATGAAAATGTCCGATATTGTGAAGTTCACATACCCTCTTTTACCTATGCTTATCTTGTAAGCAAAATAATTACAGTAATATTGCAGAGGGAAAGTGAGTGTATATCTATATATATATATATATTTTCAAGAGTTGTGCTAATGAGAATTATCTTTCTCACTACGGAAATTTAGAGAATTATTTACGCCCTATTCAGGGGCTGTATTTTTTTCCTTAAGAACATCTTTGCAATTATGTTACCTATGATGTAACCAAAATTTTAAATAAACAAAAGGCCTCTTCTGTTTGTGAGTTAGTTATAACCCATGTACTATGTAGTCTATTCACTCTATTCCTTGCTAAATAATGACAAGACTGTAAACAGGCTTTGCTTTTAGAAGGTCAGTTTTTATGCTTGCATAAACCCCGACAAGCTACATTTCTCATGTCTATTTTAATATGAATGGATGAGCCATTTACTGGTTTCTTTCCCAGAGGTGAATGCCCATTTCCTAAGCTCTGAAAAAGGCTGTCATGATCAATGTTCTCATTACCCATTTTTTTTCTAAAAAAAATTATAGGTAATATTAGCTAATTACCTAACATTACCTGAAATTACCCAAAGAGGAACTATCTGTTCCATGCATATCCTCCTGTGAAATCTCCAAAATGTTTTTGTGAGCATTTCTTCTCCTTGATGCTAGTCCATTTTATTTGCTGCCAAGATAACCAGATAACCAGGCAGACTTGCTTGTTTCCAAGACTCGTAGTGGAAAATTTTAGATAAAAAACAATGATTCCCATTACATGTCTTACAAAACAATACTTTGTGATACTGGAAAATTTCCAAAGAGTTTTTGGAAAACCTGTATAAGTATATACACTGCCATGAATGAAGCTCAGTGTCTTTTAACCTTATACCAGGAATAATAGATCAGTGTATTGGAAGATAACTAAAGTCAACTGTCAAAAAATATAAAAAATCTAATCAATTATATACATATCTGAGATCTTTTATAGTGATTTAAAATATTTTAGAAGATATATGAAGCTGCATAACATTTTACTTTAACTATCTTCCCATTAATATGCTGATTCCAGAGAACCTTCAGCTTTACCAAGAATAATGGCATTAAAATGCAAATCTTGAAATATAAATTTGCCAGTTCTTTGAATGTTGAAAAGTTACGTTTCATTTGAGAGAAAAGTTACATTAATGACTTAAAGAACTATTGTATAACCTGGAAAATGCTAACGTTTTCCTGAAACAAGACATTTTGTCAATAGGAATGCACATCAAATAACAAGCATAGAGCATAACTGTATTAATGTTGGTATTAAACTATAGGAGGGACTGTGCATGGACAGACTGTTAAACAGAGATCACTCTTGAATTAAGTGCTGTTCTTGTCTTCCACCAAAGCGACTTCCTCCCTTTACTTAGCTAAAGCATCTTCTAGAGCAGGCTTGCTCTGTTAGATAGGGAATCAAGCAACTCCCATTGTTAAGAAAACACATTTTCACTTGGTCACCCTGCAAGAGATCTCATCAGATGAATATTAATTCACCTGATATTATCTGAAAGTTCATAGGTTTATGTTTTTTCTCCCAGTGAAAGGTGACAGGGTGGAGCCTTGTTAATAAGACCTTCCATCACTGAGTGGACTAAGTGGACTAAGTCTTCCACAACACTTAAATAAGCTGTTTTTTCTGCACACTTTGTTTATCTAATGGCTTATTAAAAATTTTTGTGAATAATTATTTAGACAAAGATAAATCTGTCTGCAGACAAATTTGAGGATTGTCATTTAATGTAACACCTGATTTCCCCTGAGGTGATGTGGGTTTATAATATAGTGACAAGGTGATCATGTAGGCGAGAGTTTGGTTAAGGACCAGGTTTTCCAGGCATTAGATAACTCTGGAATCAGAGGAGAAGACAGCAACATACTCAAAAAGTTTCCTGTACACAGTATGAAAAATCTCCAGTTTAAAGACATGGAGGATAATTTGATAAAAAAAAAAATAATATTGATGTAGGACTATAACTTGCCCTCTTAATAAACTAAGTTAAATTGTGTACTTTGCTGTGGCTTGTTTGCTTGTCTTTAAGAAAAAGGAAAGAGATGCTGGAAATTCCATGGTGGTTTTGAATCACAGTGTCAGTGTAGTTTTAGCTAGAAAAAAATAGACATTTCAGACTTACCTGAGGACAAAATTGTTAATGCCTTTTTTTCATGGTGAGTTTAATGAATGAAAGATTGAAGAAACACAACCTTATAAAATTTAAACTCATAATGCCAAGTTTAGTAGTATAAAACTCCAAATTCACGTAGTAGTTTGCATGAGGCAAGAGGAAAGGTTGTCTTGAAGGTGACTTGTCCTGTATCTTATGTGTTTCATGTCATGCAGTAGATATTTTTTTCTTTGTTTTAGTAGAAAGTACAGAAAAATGCGATTCTGATTATTAGTCCTTGAGCTCCTATGTTGATAATAAATAAGAATAAAATACATCAAAATTCTGGTAGTCAATGTTTTTTAATCTGTTATAATCAAATAAATGTAGATGAGATTTGCCAAATTACAACTGTTATAGCAATTCATATTAGAAGAGAAATTAAATCTAAAGGTGTAACTTTCACAAATCAATTTTTTAAAGTAAAGAACGACCAGCAAAGGTATTGGCAAAAATTGGTTTAATATAAAATCAAAAACACAGCTCCGTTTGTTGGCAAGATTCTCTCTACTACTTATTAAGTGGTTAAAGCACACAGAGGGAAAAAAAAAGCAAACCAAGATCAACTCAGAAATTACATATGTAGAGTCTGGGGAGAAAGGAAAAGGAAAGAGTAGGAAAGGGTAAGGAGAGAAAAGAATAGGGAAGACCCTGCTGTTGAGTTAAAAGGTTCAGAGAAGATGCCCTTGCTAAACTGAGTGCCAGACTTGACTGACAGGTTAGGCCTAAAGATTTAACAGCACTTAATTGGTAGCTTAAGTTAAACATTTTCACATAGGTTTCATATAGAATTTACTATAGCACAACAGTAACTCACTCACTTGCCTAGCTTACAAATTTCAAGTACTTTGAATCCAGGAGAGAAACACTTCTACTACATTTGCTATAGCATATTGATAACTCCCATGCACATGTAAGGGTGTACCTATAAAATACTCCCCCTAAATTCAGTGAAAGGCTCACATCAGGGGCCTTTATACCTCAATGGACAAAGGGTTGAGCCTCAAGGTGTGGGGGAGTCAGCCCAGGGTCTGCTGCCATCATTCACCAGTCCTCCATGTACAGCAAACTCCATACTTCCCTATCTGTGGATACTTCCCTGTCTGTCAGAGGTGTCCCTGGCAGAGCGAGGTTGCTGGTCACAGCCTGCTGAGGTCCAGGAAAGCTCAAAGGGTCTCACTCTGGAACACTGTTTACTGGGTTTCAAGAGAGTAGGTTTTAATCATAATAATTTTTCATCCTGGCCAAAATTCAGGGCAGTAACTGTCTCTGAAAGTCTGATAACAAAAATGCTATTCCACTTGGGCTGTTATTCAGACAAGAAAAATAAGTTTCCAATGCTGTTCACTAAGAAACAGGAGCTTGGTAGACAGCACTAGTTCCTGGCAGCAGACAGTGTTTCTGATAAGCTCAAAAAGAGCTTAGCCCAGGTGCTGTTCATTAAAGCTGAGGCCTAACGAGAATTTCTCAGCTCAAAATGTGGCTCGACGAGCAGGGGGGTTGCACCACCACATAAATGAAGCATAGAAAATGTATACTAATTGTGGCATTATTACTGAACTTTTTTTTTCCAACATTGCTGAAAATTCTCTCAAAAGCCTATGAAGATTAAACAACAACCTCACTCATGACAAAAGCTTTAGTAGCTTTGTCAACTTAATTTTTCATATATGTATAGTTAAAATTTAACAAATAGTTTTTTCCTTCTAAGAGAATGTGTTTAGCAGGTGGATAATAAAATGCCTTTTATAGTTCTTTTTTCTCCTAACCATGAAAAGAATGAATGCATCAAACAATTGCCAGAAGCAAGAAATTTGAAAGAAGGCCTTCACGCATCTGACTCATTAAGTTGAAACTTTTCCATCTGCATTCACTTTGTTAGCTTGCAGAAATGTTTAATTAAGAATTAGAAAGACTGATGATAACTTGTACTTTTTGTTTAAGTTGCTTTTTATGGAGACATAATTCTAAATGAGATGCATTTCTCATGTCAGTGGTAATGAGCCTATAAACCACTTGGTATCTTTCTAAAGTGCAGGTGCCAAGTGAGACTGCGACATGATGATATCTAGAAATGTCTGTAAACATATAAAAGTACCAATCTATGCATTTGTGGGAATGTGAATATCAGCCATGCACAAGGAAACAAGGTTCCTAATAGAGGATGAATTCTGCTTATATATTTATTTTTTTTCCTGAATAAAATCTGTGGTTCTGGATCATTTTGTGTAAGCTAGGTTTGGCGTACCTGAAAGAGAATCTGTGCTGTTATGAAAAGATATTTGTGAAAAATAACTACTAGGTAAATCCCGTAATTATCCCCACAGAGATAATTTCAGAAGCAGCATTCATTGCAACGTACTTTTGATCAATATCAGGGGTGTCTATTGTTAAAGTAGATTTATAAAAATAAATTGTGGCAAGTGAGAATTCCTGTCCTGAAAAACAAAGAAAAACTTCTCATTATCAGGGAAACATGTAGAAGGATTAGGATTCTAAAGATTTTGAGAAGAAATGTGTCAGAAATTACAGAATCACTTTGTAAATTAAATGCCTGTTCCAGTACTTTTAGAAAAGACAATTTAAATGAGATAGTAGATTGCCTGATATAAACTATAAATTGTGTTAAAGCCTTTTAAAATGACTGAATACTGTTACTGTCTCCAAAAGTGGCAGTCATCACAACAGCTAGCTTAGCTATCTTCATTGATTGAACTTCAATGCACACTACATTTATGCCTGCTTGCACTGTTCAAACAGTGATAATTTTTATTAAGTTAAACATTTTAAACGTTCTCATTTTGTTTGGTCTTCATAAGTTTCAAAAAATTTTCACAAAAAATTAAAAAACTCTCCTTACTGAATATAAATTGTATCTTTCCCAAAACCATTTTTTGTTTTTATTGTACAACTCAAGATGAATTTATTTAAAATTTTGTGTCAGAAAGGATCCCACACTACTTAGAATACAGACTAAATAGTGATCTAATTAAAACAAGTTTCCTTACTCACAGAAATTGCTCACAGTAACTCTTCCCAGAGTTTGACTTAAATATTTTGAAGTAAATTGAATGATTAATTTTTGATTTTCAGATGTTAATTAAAGCGCTTTTTGTATTTTTTTTTGTATTTTTTTTTTAGTTATGTTATTGGCCTATTTTATTTGTACCTGAAATGTGGTTACAATGTGGAGGTGTTTTTTTTCCCTTCCAAAGATGATGTGCTTGTTTCCTTATTTCCCAGTAAAAGAACATGACAGCAGCTAGACTACATGGTCTAAGGGGTGCATGATTTATAATATTCTAGAGAACGAATTTATTTCTCTAAATCAACCTTTTTCTGCTAACTGGCAGCTGCTTATGCAATGTATATTCCTGAAGTTCTTGTCTGAACAAGGTAAATAGCAAAGAATGTTTAATTTTTGAAGTCGCTAGATTTTTGAAGAATAGATTTTATGACAAAGTATTGGTTTCATAATTCTAGCTAAAATTATTAAGATTATGCCAGTGAAGGTTCTGTAGCTAACACTCTAATAAAAAAGAAAAATACTTGGCTCTTGAAGATGGATCTAGATATATTGAAGTATGGGAAATTCATCAGTGCCATGAAATTGAGGATGATCAAATGCCAGATTCTGTATCTGAGATGAAGTAATGCTGGACACAAATCTAAGTTGGGAAAAGAATGCCTGGAGAACATCTCTGCAAAAAGGGTCTGGGGGTGCTTGTTGACAGGAAACTCAAGAAGAGTCAGCAGTGCTGACCAAGAAGATGGTCAAACCATAAACAAACTTCCTGGAGATGGGGTTAATAATTCTATTCTGAAGGGAAAAAGATTATATTATTTCTATTCTATTCTATTCTATTCTATTCTATTCTATTCTATTCTATTCTATTCTATTCTATTCTATTCTATTCCTTATCGTGACACTGATAAGATCTGAACTGCACTAAGATTGATCAAGCAAATGATATTTCATTAATACAGTGAATCAATCAGATTTTATTTATTTATCTCATACATTTCCCGGAGCTTTAATATTGTCAAAATGCAGACTTGTCTGTATGCTTATTTATTGATAATTTCTTCTTGTTTCCTGGAATTCTTTGAATAATACAGCATGACATATTTTGAAAATGGAGTATCAAGCTTGAAAGACCACTTCTGCCAGGAGCTTAATTAAGTTTGTGTAGTAATTGTAGAGCTCTCTTAAAATTCTATACTTCACAGGGAATTAGCTTGTGGTTAAACTGAACTAGCTTTTTTACCCCATCCTCCTAGTTGCTAGACTTTATTAAAAGATGCTGAAGTCTAATTAAATCCATCCTTATATAAATTATCAATGTTCTTTGTTGTAATGGCTTTAACAAAGACATGATTTAATTGCATGTGGGAGAATATTGAGCATCTCAACATCTTCTGTTTGATCCATTTTTATCCCATGCATTAAATAAGTGTAACAGGGGACCGCAGCATGCTAAAATTAGTCAATGCTGATATTTACCTTTCTTGGCCTTTAGAAAATTCTATGTGTCAAATGTCATAGAAGTTAGAATCACTAATAAAAACACTCTAAATCATATTTTGTTTACACTAATTATTTTTTTTCCTAAGAGCACTTTGCAACATTAATGTGTCAACAAGAACAAGGGTGCATCACTTTTTCCCCCCACCTCTGTTTGCCATCTGTACTGGTTCCCTCTCTAAGAGGAGAAACAGGTATACAGGATGTCAGTATTCCCTACATATATGCTCATCTGGAGTACTCGAATAGAAACATTTTAACTGGAATCCTCAGCTTTGTGTGGACTTAGAGAAAATTCAAAAGGTCTACCATACCCTCTAAACAGCAAAGATTCCCAAACAGTGCTGTATGACAGGTTACTGTTATTTTTAGTTCAGCTGAACCACACTTTTGAGCCCAGATGTCCTTTGCAGAAGAGGAGATTTTGTTCCCTTCATGTCCTTTGTTCAGTGATTCGGATTTTCAAGTGGGATATAGAAAACAGGTTTAAAATCCACCTTTTCCTGCTTTAGAAATAAGCTCAGGACAGACTTGATGTTTCTTCAGAGACTTATCTCAGGAGACTTTGGAGACTTAGGAGACTAATGAGTCTTCTACAGGGTATGCGCTTAGGAATTTCTAAGAAACTGTCCTACTGGGGTTGTTGAATTTTAAAAAATAATTAGATATTTCTTCAAGGAGGAATGGGATTAATTTCTCCCAGTTTTAGGTGATTTAAATTGCAAGTCAAAAGAAACAATCAGCCTTTCATTTCTCTCTCTCTCTCTCTCTCTCCTTCTCCCATCCCCCAAAATACTCTGACTCAGGGATTTAAGAGGACATAAGATTCTTGTTTGGTTTACATTAGCAGGGTAAAGTCACTTTGAAAGACATACAGAATAACTTTCTATAAGTATGGAATCAGTCAGAAACTGAAATGTTGTGAAGTTTTATTTGAGTTTTTTCCATTTATGGTGACAATTTTTTATTCAATTTGGCTAAAATAATTAATAAATTTGATTGTCCCAGATTTTGCAAATACATGTACAAATACCCCCCCCAACCCCTATTCTGAGCTTTTGAAATAGCTTAGTAAATGACAGAGGTTATTCCACAAAGAATGAAAAGCTAATAAGTGTAAGACTTTCAGGATTGATAACAAAAAATGGATGTGGTAATCTTCAACAAAGTGTTTAAATTCTTTGCTGCCTGGGTTGTGCAGGTTAGTTATCCCTGCAGGCAAGTGCATTTAGAATTTCCTTGGAGAGAGCACTGGAATTGTAGAGTTTAGACAAGGGGGGTTCTCCTGAAGAGAAATACTGCATTATATTGGTTTTGTAAGTGATGTTGTCTTTTATTTTAATTGAACCAACAGTCCAAGTGACATTCTTTCAGCTGAGCTCCAGTAAATTATGACTAATTAAAATTGTTGCAGCAATACCTTTGAGGCCAGAGGTTAAAGAGTCTGACATCCCAGCACCTGCCAGAATAGAGATAATCTGATCTTTTATTAAACACCTGCTGCTGGGAGTTGTAGTTTTACCTACGTTAGCTGTCAAGATGTTTGGGACAGCAGGACTATTGCAGATTTGATTCAACAGTAAATTAGAGTCAATTAACCAGTAGCTATTAGTACCTCACAAAACCTACTTTTGGTGGGAAAACTCAGTAATATTTGTGCTTTTTGATTTCCTTGACTTGTTTTGGCAAAGTTGTTTTCTCATCAATCCATAAAAATAAGAAAATAAACCAAATTCCCTCCCTGTAATACTTAGCTTTTACTTTTAACCAGATGGTTTATTTTTGTCTTGCTTAAAGTGTAAGACTGAGAGGAAAACAAGGGTCAAGTTACTTTATGACCTAGAACAAAGGGAGAGTCTGACTCATTGGCCCCAGTTTCTCATCTTTAAGCTGCATGTAGTAGTTGGGTTTTATTTCCAAATGAAATTAAAGGGACTTGGTTTGTGATAGCATATGAAAATACTGAAAAGTTCTCCAATATGATTATAATTATTTCTGTGCCACTGAAATTCCTTAGACTTGATGTGTACAGTTTCATGTTAGTACACTCTATTGTTTAATCTGTATTGTAAAAATCAGAGCCTGAAAATTCATATATATTTTGTATGGATTCCTTCCAGCTTTTCACCACCAGCAAAGCATTCCTGTCCCATGAAAATCTACATATCCCCTAATAGATGTTCACTTTGCTGTGTCCTGCATGTGACCTATATGCTGTCACTCTGATCTCTCCAGGAATCACTCTGATTCCTAGATACTGGAAGCACACAAAAAAAAAATGATGGAAATTAATCAGAATCCTAATTGTAAAAAATAGATAAATTTTAAAAATGTAAAAGCAAACAGGTAAAGTAGTGTTGCAATGGATATCGTAACTCAAATCATCTTGCCACTGTGGGAAAAGCCAAAATGCTGATTTTAGCTCTGCTATCATCTTCCACACTGAGTCTTCTGGGCGTCATGTAATGCAGCAGCGTGCCAGCACTCTTGATACCTCTGTGCAGTGTTGCAGGGAAATAACCCAGGTTTTAAGTGGTGCCTGAGTAGGGATGAAATTTGGAAGCAGGCCCTGGAAAGTCTCGCTGATAGAT
This sequence comes from Pseudopodoces humilis, assembly GCF_049639895.1. Lineage (NCBI taxonomy): Eukaryota > Metazoa > Chordata > Aves > Passeriformes > Paridae > Pseudopodoces > Pseudopodoces humilis. The sequence continues at coordinate 101,720,538 of NC_142200.1, forward strand.
GGACATTAAACACTCAGGCATACATCCATTGAATTCAAAATTAGGATGTTTATAGAATATATACCTGTGTACTTGCTAATGTTTTCTGGACCTATGGGATGTGGGGACAGGTGCTACACGTACTGCAGCAGCTGGTCAGGAGGCTGTTATCTATTTCTTCTGTTAAGGCAAAGCCATCTGATTACCTGAGCTATGCACAGCCTGCCATGGTAAATCCTATTGTGTATAGTGCAAAGAGACCAGCGAAGGAAAGTTTATGTGCTTTCTGGCAGGAGATGAGGTCTGTGATCATCAAAATGTTCAGGCACAAGGGGGACAGCACTGGAAATATTTGATCAATTCAGAGATAAGATAAACAGATCAAGATAAGCAAAAAATGTAACCCTGTTTAATTAGGTCAGCACTGAGCACCATGAAGATGGACTTCTATAACAGTTTGTTGTTGCGGATATTGAAACAAAAGTGGGGAAGAATCTACTGACTTTGATTACCAATGCAGGTATAGAATAATGCATGATTTCTCTATCCTCCTGTGAGCTTTATTATAAGGTAAAAAACAGACAGGCAGGATGCCCAGTGCAACTTAATAAGAATAAATTTGAATATTGCTCTGAGAATTAGGATCTTGATTTCCCTGCATTTCAATTTGCACTTAGAAATTAAAAGGAAACTTTCAGGAATACTTCTTTTGACATACAGTTTTAAATTGTAAGAAGATAAATAAATGTTTATAACATCTGAAAAAAATGACTAAAATGGAAAGAAAAAAATGTATATTAATCTTAAACAGATTGTCTCCTTCCTTTAAGCATGATAGACTATGTAACAAAATAGGTTTGTTTAATAGATTTATGTCTAATTAACAGAGCAGGAGGAAGTGATACGATAGAGCCAGACAGTAGAAGGAAATGTTGTTTAGCAGCATGGGGCTCAGGTATTAGGGAGTCAAACTCATAGATAAAGCTTCAATTTAGGTCTATGAAGTATTTCAGAATACCATGTTTTGCATCATTTTGCATAATTTAATCATCTTGGGAATTGAACACCTTTCAAATACATCACAGGAAATAGTCTAAATATCTCTGAATGATGATGATGATAACCTGTCTACATAATGTGTAAACCTAATGCAGAAAATGCCTATTATAATGAAAATAAAATCAGCCAAATCGCAGTATCCTTTCAGCAGCTCTCTTTATACGATTTATGGATGTAGTTTTAAATATGTCTTTAAGAAGTGTTCTCCCACAGGTTTGAAAGAGCCTTTAAAAGGCACAATCTTTCCTGCAAACTCAAAAGCATGCAATACATGGAAAGCAGCCATCTGGTTTATATTGAAAGGTAGCCATGAGTGTTTCCAGGTAATTAGGATTAGCGATAACATGATCTGTATGAACACCACATTGCTGAGCAATAGATTCAGATTTTTTTTCCCTTTTTTTGTGGGTTCTGAATTTCACCAAATGTGTTTGGTGATCTGGGATGTGGCAGTCACGAGGAAGACTGTACTGCTGTCTTTTCAATAGCCTTGCTCTGGCTGTGTGGGATAGGTAAGCTGCCACATTTCCCTGTCTTCTCATCCACTGAAAGGGAGAAAGGCCTGTTCCAGAGGCCAACATTGTACCAAGAAACCAGAATGCGGGGAACAAATTTCCCTTCTGAAACCCCAGGGAGATTTTTCTGTCAGTTTCCCGTGTTAACTTTCCAAAAACTTGGTTTTAATATGCCATGCCCTATATCAATTAAGGTGAAATTTTATTTTTTCTCCTTTATAGTTATATAGGCAGGAAATAGTTTTCCCAAATCTTCTAGTTACTTCAGCATTAGTGGAAGCATGTGTGAGAATTGTTTTTTGCTCACAACCAATGCTCAGATCTCTTGCCTGTCATTCCTCTTCTGTTCTTTTAGCTACTTTTTGTTGTTTACATTTCTAGATGCCTTGAAGTGAGTGATCATGAGCTTACCCATGATAATTAAAGCTTACATTATGTCTAAAAACTTACCTTCTAGACAGAACCTATGATTCTATAGCATTAGTATGTGCAGGCCTCAGGGAAATCACAGCCTCTTTGTGATGTGCTCTGGAGTGCACACCAACATACTGGGTTTGCCTTCAAACATTCAACTGCAGCCTATGATCTTAAAAATGATGCAACTAGCATAATTATAGAACAGATTTCAAAGGACTGCTTCTGGTACAAAGAGGTAAGCACTAAATGTTTTGTAGTGCCCGGGGTGAAAAAAAAAAAAAAAAAGACAGTGTATACAAGGGAAGGGAAAAGAGAATAAAGAAAAAAACTAACTATAGAGATCTAAAACTGCTGTTACACAATTTAAGCATTGCTAATGGATGTAAGAAGGGCATGTAGACAGGTAACTTTATAGCTAGCAGCTATACTAATGAGAATTTCCATAGGAGCCCATGGCAAATTTCACACCATTGAAGGACAATAGCTAAATACCAGCAATGCAGTCATATTGACCAATCTATATTTAGTTTTTGTCATGGGATACATTTATTGCAGAATAAATGTTTGCCAGCTAGACACTCAGAACTAATCTAGCTGGAGGAAATTGTGCAGAATTGGTAAGTGGCCTGTAGCTCTGCAAGTCACAAGTGGTTGCCATTCCTCCTCTCAGACTGGCTGGGACCATGTTATCCAGAACATAAAATAACACTGACAAGTACAACCTGCTCAATACCATCAAGGAATCTTCTGTGGAAACCTACAAGGAAAAAAAAAAAAGGTTTTATGTTCATGGCAGTCAATGACATGAACTCCAGTATTACTGAGTTTTGATTTGTTGTTTGAAGCTGACGATGAGTGATAATATTTGAAATTGAAAAAGTCACACTAGAGAGAAAATGTGCTTTAGAGTTTATTGCAGAGAGTAAATGAAGTTATAGTTATTTAAAATAGATATGAGAGTATAGAGAGAATGTGGTTGAAACACTCATTGTACAGGTTCCTTAGGTGGTATTTTATTTAATTTAATAAGAAGATTCTTAATACTGATTTACTCAGCAATTTTATAACCTAACAAGAAATATGTCTCTTATTCACATTTTTTCCTTTAGTGAGATGCAACACCTTTCAAGTTGTCCGTGTGGATATGTGTTCTTTTTGTAAGTGTTTTGCAGTGTCAAAGTCAAAGTTTAATAATAAACAACAGCTCTTTGTGCATTTGCAGGTATTTAATGAAGAGATTATCTAAAAATTAACATGCTTTTAATAGTAAGTTTTCTTATGTAACAAAAGGTGACAAGATACATGAGTCTGCAAGTATTCACAAAAATCACTGAGTGGTGTACAGTCTTTGAAAGCTTTCTTTTGTGATCATGTGTGTTCCTAAGCAATGCAAATGAGTGTATCAGTAGTTACAGTGAGAAATTTCCACATAATAAAAATTGAAAAAGTATGATACAATACTTAGCTTCAATAAAATCGAATGAGTGCTCAAAATGTGTTGAATTGCAAATTCAATGTTAAAAATTCATTATTAACACAATGAAGAAAACTTAAATATTTAAATACTTAAAATTTAAATATTTATATGAATCTGCACTTACACATGTATGTATCTGTGCATGCAATCTTAAAAAATATCTGTGGAATGAAAGTATTGAAAACAGAATTAATATCAATTTAAAAAAATAATATTTCATCTTTGGAATTCATGTTCCCTAAGCAACAAATTGTAAGAAGCTCCTTTAGAAATAAAAAAAAAGTGACTTCTTTTGAAATGTTTCGTCTTGATTAGTATCTTGAATGCTTTGCTGAAACTGCTGCATTATTCCCTTCCCTTATTTTTACCTGAAATGGCACTTTACTTTAATGGAAAGCTCTCAGATTTAAGCAAAAACTGGTTAATCCTATATTAGGCCAGGTTAGTTGAGGGAGAAGTATAATGGTGAAAGAAGAATATACTCATTAAGTAAGAGTTCCTGCAGGTATGAGTAGCATCTTAATACAATGTGCTAAATTAGCTGTTAGGTGTTTTAATCTTCATCCTCTGCAACTCGGTGCCCTGTGGTGTTGCACACAATTTTCAGAAATGCTCTCCTATCATACCTGAGGTAAAACTCCAGCTGACCTGATGCGGGTTATTGGATGAAGATGCCAAATGGGTCCTATATTTAGCTGGCACCCAGCTGCCTTCATTTGAGGAGAAAAAATAAATCTAGCATCTGGACTGCATAAACAGACACATGCCCTTGTGAATGACTATGGGTCTGTGAGTTTTGGAATAGGAATCAAATGTGAAAACTCTGGGGCCTGAGAAGTCATTATTAAACTTCTTCCTTAACAGAGGTACGAGAACATGGGTGAGTCCATTTCAGTGGGAGGGTCCAGTGTGCAAGCGGAATATGAGCTCATGCTTGGCATAAAAGAGCAGCCATGGCTGTTTTAGATCTGATGTCTTAGTATGTGTTCATTTCCAGTCATAGCTAAAACTGCCGCTATCCTGCTTTGGCAAAACTATGCAATTGCAGTTATCACACTGAAGGGCCACAGAATAAACACGGCTGGGAAGAAGATAATTATCAGGAAATGAAACTGTTCATTTTGCTTTAGTTTACCAGGGAGGGACTGATGCTGCAGGGATATTAACTTCCTGATGGGCAATGATTTAATACAGTACCATGCTTTTATTACATCTGTTAATATTAAGTATCTTGAATAAGTGGAATGTACAAGAGGATGTAATTAGGAAGGAGTCGTGTGATTGTTCTTGCTAAATGCCAGAGTTGAGATTAATACAGGACTTTCACCTAAGTGTTATTTTAGGCCTTATAATGCCATTACATAAATCACTTCTTATATTAGATTGTAAATTAAAGATGAAAAGAGGCTGAATCAAGAAAGGCCAGCAGTTGTGTGGATTTCATGCAAGGTGCCAGAATACATAGTGATAGCTTTGTGGGAAGAGAGATTGGACTAAACAGTTATCATATTTTGAAAAAGAAGAGAAGGAGAAGGCATGTGCACAATAATGGGCTCCACTGACAAGATAAATGGTGGTCCCTATTTACTACTTATCTCATAAGGACAAGGAAATAATCACGGAAATTGAAAGGCAGTACATTTTAAAACTGAGGAAAAGAACTAATCATCCAACACATGAGATTTATGGAGCTTTCTGTCCCAAGACAGCACTGAGGCTAAGAGCCCAGCAGAGTTTTTTAAATCTGTTGAATGTCTGGAAATGTGATATTAAATGAAAGAAAAAGAGCTGCTGGAAGAATTTATCTTTTCAGTGGCTGTTCAGCAAATGATCTTCCTCCTATGTAGTGGCTGATCTGCATATATACAGAATTAATAATTCATCTCTGTCAAAAGGACAAGTAGTTTTCCTCAGTTTAAATCTATATGGCTAAGTTATTAATAAGCACTTCAAAGTTGTTTATGTTTGTTTTGTTGCCTCTTTATCTTATTGTTTTGTCTTTTTTAGCAATGTCACTTATGTCAGGTTGACATAATTAATTAATTTAATCTAATTTATCTACTGAAGTGATTATGCAACCCTACAGTCCTAAGTAGAATCAATTATCTGTCAAAACACAGTACATTATTAACAATATTAATGGTGAGCATTCACCAAGGTCTTCTGTGCTTGTGTGCTTGGGTGTGTGTCACAGGCAGCATCAATATCAACAGGCTCACAGGTCAGGACATCTGATTGCCCACACTGTTTAATCATCAGTGTGGCCATAGGCAGGGGCCACCCAGCACTGCAAGCAAGGAGACTGGAGGCCTCCAAAGAGTTTTGAAGAGTAAAGCATCTCAGGAGTGTTGACAGCAGCTGTGCTGTGCAGTGGCCTCAGTGCAAGAGAATAGTCCCTGGTGAATTTTCATTCCTCATATAGGCACTGTCCCAACTCAGGGCCAAAAGATCAATAACCTGCCCACATGCTAAAGTGGATATTTTGAATTGCTTTTGGGTAAGAGCTAGCTAAGTTTAGTAGGAAAGAAAATGTAGCTGCAGGGACCAGGGGTAGATGATTTTGAAATCTGTTTAGAGGCTGTGCCACATGCAGGGCTTTTGTTTTGGAGAGGTCACAATTCAAGTTATTCAATGTCTGCAAAACAAAGCTGCCAATTACTGAAGTTTTAGAGAACTTTCAGGGTCAAATACATATAAATGTCTGAAATAGTGATGACAATGATAAAAACTCTTTTCACTTCTTTTCAGAAACTTCAGGGATTTTTCAGTCACAGAGCAATAGACTTTGTAGGCTGTTATATGCATGCATTGCCAAAACACCCACATCTAAAAGTAAATATAAGTGCATTGTGACTTATTTTCCTATGCTTTCTCCCACAGAATTGTTTCTGTTTAATAATAATTGGTGTGTGGGAGAAAAAATCTTACAACAGCACTTCTCTATTGAAATTGTTTGCTAGATACTGAAGAGGAGAATGCTGTAACATGAACTGTTCAGAGGTCATCCATCGAAGTAGCCAAGCATAAATCTGTTTCATTTTCATTCTTGTCCATTTCTGATTCATTTAAGTTAGAGGGGAGTTATTTTATTAGGCCTCTGGAATTGTCTTCTTTTCTAAAATCACTTGAATATTTAAAAGGCTGACTCGCAGGAGAAAGAATAGAGGTGCAGTTTGTTCCTCCTCTGCAGTATTTCTTCATCCATTTTCAATATGCCTTTCATTTGATCTATATGCTTTCTTATTTTCAAACAATTTCAGTAGTGTACATTATTCTGCTTTTTGTGGTTCTTTTTAGAAACTCTCTGTGGGGAGTTGCTCTGCACCTATATCCTTATGTAAGGAAAAAAAATATCCTCCGTATATCTTCACCCATCACATTCTCCACAAAGTATTACTTGGGATGTGATCCCATTATATCACAGTCACAGAGATCATTCTAAAAACTATCTGTCTAAAAGAAATGCTGTTGACCTGAACATTGAGCAATTACAGATCAGAGGGCTCTTGAGCTCCCTTTTGGGGAAGGAAAGAATGAAGGAAAGAAAAAGTGGTGCAATTGGAACTAAAGAGGAGGAAAGGATCAAAAGCAATCCATGTATGTGAGATTTCTTAATAGTGTGAAAGGTAATACTGTGTATAACTCTAAGAACTGTAGGCTCAAATACATTCATTTGAATTTGTTTCTCTAAGAACCATTTTAGTACAGATAAAATTGGAATAACCTTGAGATCTGAACACTATAAAACTAATTGGAGACTTCTGTATTTCCTAGAGACTGTTTCTTTTTATTGTGTGCATGTTGTATAGTTGTGCCAGCTGAAAAGAATTTAAAAATATTACATAGTATCACATTATATAGACAACTGTGTACCCACTACATACTTGAAAAAATGTTATAGAATGTTATAAAAATGTTATAGAATGAACAAAGCTTTGCAGATTCAGAACCTGTGAAAGACTGAGGAAACAATTAGGTGCAACTTGGACAAACAGTGGCATTTTGTCAGCTTAAGTCTGTGTAGAGTTTGTGGGATATACTACAAGGTTTCTTGAATGAAAAGGTGCTGTGTACATGGATTAATTTTGTGTTCTCATTTTGAATAATTATTCAAATTATTCAAAAAATTACTTCTTTCAAAAGTACTAATGCTGCATCATACTAGGAGCTATAGGGAACACTGTAATCTGTCTGACTGAGTGCAACAGTTACAAGTAAATACTTAAATGAAAAAACTAATTGAGACATAAATATTCATGGGCATATATGATGGTTCTGGAGATATTTGATTACTTTTTAAAAGTCACAGAATAAAACCACTTCCCCAGAAATTCCTTAACTCTTTGGGTGTGCTGCAAGTAGGAAAATTTCCAGTACAATACTTTATGTAAAGTAACTAAAATACCTAAATAGATAAATAGAAATGTGTTGATTTATGGACACACATAAATGCAGTCATGAAATAGATTGAGGTCTTGAGGAGTGGTTAGGATGATTAAATTCACTATTTCTATAAAATTTTCTATACTGTAAAATAGGACACCCTTCTGATGACAAAACTGTGCCCTCTGGAACTTTGAACACTCAGATCCCATAAAACAGATTTATGCTTCCAGGGAGAAGCTCTTAGTGTAGGCCTTGCTTTCAAGCCTGATTGTGTTGAAACATGAGGAAGACATCACCTATGTCAAGCAGACTCAGGTTTCATAGCTCCAATGTCAGCTGGATGTTTCTGTACTCCCTTTAAATTACAGTGATAAAGGATGAGGACGATCTGATCTTTCTGATACTGATGAGCTGCTGTGCAGTGCTTAGGACCAGATTCACAGCAGCATAAAAAGTGTGAATCTTAATAAAATGAGAGGCTTTTCAATGCCTCTGTGATTTCAAGAATAAAAAGGCAGGACAAAGAGTTGTAAGTTAGAAGAGCTGTCATACTTGGCCATAATTCAGAAACGCAGAGTTTGAGTACTGTGGAACAACAGCTCACCTGGAAAGAGCTGGCTATGATTTCTCCTTGCAATGAATTTCTGTGTGCAGAAGACACTGCATCTCCAAATGTACAAACCTATGAAGAATTGCAGTGTGTTTAGTTGATTCTTATAAGAAAAAGCCTTATTTTCATGTATCTAGAAAGCAAAAAAAAAAAAGCAATCCTGCTTCCCTGGCTCAGGAAACCTAAGACTGCATGCGATGTGTGTTACTGATTTTTGCATTGAGAACCAGGTATGAGGTCTTAAAAATGGATATTCTGGGCATTATGTAAAATATCAGGCACATTTGTAGGCATGAGGAAAACTGATTTGCATATTCTAATGTTATAAACAACCACAGCTGTTTGGCTTCATTAATATATTGCCAGTAAAAAGTAGGTCAATCTACATTTGCTTTTTGTTCTCTGAACCAGCTGTCAGACTAATGGATGTGCCTACATTGCAGGGGGTGTTCATCATAGGCTTAATTTCCCCATAACTTATTGGGAAAACAGGCTCAGACGAGGAAAGTTGGGGATGGTGGAATACTATAACTTTTAGGATCTGGTGGTACATATGTCTCTGATATGAGCAACTGCAGCTTTTACTTGTGTCTCGGAGGGAAGCTGCCTTTTCAATCAGGTCTAAGATGAACCTATATTGTCATGAGAATGATGTGACTAGACAACAAGATTTATGGTAGGACAGATTTTTTTTTTCTAATATCTCTTCACCTTACTGTTCCAAGACAGTTGGCTTATGATTTGAGTTTGCAATCACATTTTCTTTTTTCTTGTTATATTTTGTTTTCAATGATTGTGGCATTTCACAGAGGATCTAATTGGGAATCTGTTTCTGGGACTTGTCACTAACTGCTGGTTTTGAACAACTCATGGTAAGCTGCTGAACTTGGCTCAGGGATTTAATGGAAGCTGTTTCCCTGTACATATGCTCATTGCACAATCACTCACACACCTTCCTCACTGAGAATACTTAAAAATATGATAGTGGTTTAGTGATAACGTGCCAATTCTCATAATTTAAAACTAGGGGGAAAAAAGCTGTTTCCTATAGGTAATATTGATTTCATATGTGTAAAGTATGTAAAATACATTAATTTAGACAAAAGAAAGTATTACATAAATGCTGAACTGGGATGAATAAATAAATACATGAACATTAGAATAATGTCTTTGCTTTTCTTCATCATTACCAAGCCTTCAAAGAAGAAGCATGCTCGTGTAAGTAGGTGAAATTAAAGGACAGTTACAGCTGTTCCTCTTCAAAATTTGCTCTTTTTCAGCATAAAAAGGCTTAAGGAGAAATATTTGAATTGCTAAACTCTGAGGTTTTTATCATACAGGCACTCTTAAAAATATCTCAGCTGCTATTGTACAAACTATTTTAAAATTACTTAAATATTCATTAACTGGAATATAATATTTATTCTGTATTGTAACTTGAAAGTAGAATTTTAAGCCTCTGGGTACTAATGCATAGCTCTTTTCTCATTTCAAAGCCATAAATGCAGCAGAATAAAAATTTAAAGCATGTTGAAGAAAAAAACAATAAAAGCACGTGACATAAACATGAGAAGCTTAACTGTTTCTCAATTTCTCCCACAGCTCAAGGGAAAACTCTTCTTGAAGGTGCTTCAGATTCTCAATTTTTCATTAGTGAATTATCCACTAATATATAGGTTTGTTTTTTTTTTATTTTGATTCTTTTTAGTCGCTCTAAGATATATCAAGGCTCGTGCTCATTTGTGATAACACACACCACATGTTGGGAGCACGGGGCTTCACCTTCTTTCTGACAACACTCACAAAGCATATGTTATCTCTCACTAACACTTGCCTTGTTGTCTCTCACTGCTAAACTGAATCTCACAATCAATTGTACATCACATGTGACAGCCCTTGGGTTTCAGCCAGTCCTTTTTTGACAATTGGCTCTGGCTGTGAGGAAACAGTCTATTAATAACCCAACGTTGTATTAACCGACTTATTTAGGAGTGAAATAGAATTGTGAGCAAGTTCCCTTAAATTCAATTATGCAGTTTGGAAGATTATGACTAAAACAAACCAATGAAAATGTAAAATATGAGGCTATGGCTAGGGATTAATCTTTAACATGTCCTTATGCAGACAGGCTAGAGTGAATAGAAATGTCACATTGAGGTCTTCTGGTCTGGCTGAGAAGCCTTGGCACAGCAACAGGGAAAGCTCTCCAGGATGCAGATACAGTTCTTTCTGTGAGGCTTCAAGCCCACAGCTATCTATCTGCCTTCCAGCCAGCCTGCAGGCCTGATCTGGAGCCCTCCAATGCTTCCCTCTCAAGTGTGATCATAGTGAGGATGCCCTACTTCTTTTAGGTGAAAATTTTGGAAGAGCAGCAGAGAAAATGAAGAGGCTGAGACTGGTTGGCTGTGAGGGATGTTTAGGAAGCAGGCACACAATGGCTCTGAGGAGAGATAAAGCAGAGAGCTAGAAGCTTCTGTTAAACTCTTTTGGCATATGAAATTGAGCAAAAAATATTATTTGTTCCTAAATATTTTGGTTATACATGTACTGTTTTCATAAACATTTTTTAAGAAGTTGGGAAGTTCTCCAAGCCCCAGAAGAGAAGGGTTGTGAAGAAGCTTGCTTTCCCATTCAGAGATTAAATGGAACATGTATTGCAGCCCTTTTGTCCTTTTATTTTCTTTTTTTCTTAAACAGCACTTCACTATTGCAATTATTAAACAGAATCAAAAATAAATGCAAGGGTAAAACTCATAACTGGGCAAAGCTGAAGTAGTTTTGCTAAATTTTGCCCAGTTATGACAAACTCAGCAGAGAACTCCTCTGGTTTCAGATTAGGTCTTATTTGAACAATCAAATTTTATGTTAAAATTCCTGTTAAAATTATATGGGATGATTATCCTTCCTAATTAAATCTGGAATAACACAACAAATATACTTTTCAAAACTATCCTAATAGTGATATAAAACAGACATGCCACAACTAATTCTTGATACATGTCTGGATTTCAACACATTGAATTCATTCCTAGTGGTTGTAGAGATCCTAAATTGCCCAGTCACTGGCAAAATGTAGTGCTGGTAATGATTCTGAATCCCATGTGGTTTTATCTTTATTCTGCTTTTCTCTGAAGCATTTCATCTGAGTTACACAACATTAATTCTGATATATGACTCCTGTACCCAGTGATCGAAAACTTTAAAGGTATTCTGTAACTTAAAAAAAGATGCATGAAAATCAATGTGAACTTTCTTTTTCTGCAATCCTGAAATGCTTATTGCCAGGTTAATATTGCAATGGCTAAAAAGAAAAAATTATTTGGCTAGAATCACAGATGAAAATGATTGTTCAGTTTCAGCATCCCATCTAAAATATGCAAAGACAAGTATAAATAATTTTCCTTAAGCCTCAATTTCACAAATCCTGTAGCATAAGAAAGATTTTATCTATGTACATAATTGTTTTGAAGTTGAAACAAGCTACACACTTTTGTAGACACACTTTTGTACACACTACGCTTTTGTAGGAGCAGTCTTAAGATTTCATGGGCAAGAGACTGGTTTTATGCCTTTCTTTAGGCTGAAAAATAGAAACATTTTCCCCAAAGTTTATTTTGTGCTGCACACCTGGGAAATGGTTTGAGTGCTTACATAGCAGTCAAATGCAGGCACAAGAGCACCAGGGGCAGAAGTGTTTCTGGTCCATATGGATGGGGCCAACCATGGGGCATAGTAGGCCCACATGTTTTCAGAGACCTACCTGGAGCTAAAAGGATATGAAATGGTACAGGACACACCAGCAGGCCCAAGGTAGGACACAGACTCTGGGTAATTGAATTCTCAAATTAATTCTTGACATTGACTGTCACATACACAGGGCTACCAAAACAAAGACAAATTCTCAGTCTTGTTCTTGTTTTGAGACATTTATTCAAAACAAATTTTTATTGATTTTTGAAATGAGTAGTATTGTCACAAGGATTTTATAACTTATCCTAGGAACAGAGATATACCTATAAAGCTACTGTCAATGACATCTTTAAATTTTTAAATATTTGTTGCATCATTGCTCACAGCAATTTTCTGTGTCAGGTTTTCATCCGTGACAGAGACTCACCAGCTTCCTTCTAAACATAACATCAAAAATGTGTACAGTTATTGAATGTTATTGCCATTTTAGTTTACTTTAGCTCAGTTGTAAGTATCCAAATAAACATTTCCTGTGAAAACAAATTTCCACCTACTGAGTACTAGAGAAGTTTTTCATCTGTTAAGCCTGAAGCAAGTGTACGAACTAAAAAGTCCACCTGGAATTTTCCAAATACAGTTTTGCTTTCAGATATGGAAACAAAGCTATCTTCATAATAAGAAGAAAACCAAACAGTAAATATGAGAAGAGGTTAGAAGAGAACATGGTCTCCGTCAAAAGACCTTCTTGGATCTTTTCCACATTTATCAAAATATTATTTTCTGTCAATATTGCCTGGTCTTCAATAATACGAGTCACAAAATGCAGCAGCAAGCTTTTTATCAGACTGATGTGTTATTTCTAAAGGACTCTTGTATATAGTTTCCCCAGGAGGTATAACTATTACAGACATTGAAATTATGTGGTTTAAATGTATTCCCTGGAGAAAAGCTCATTTTCACACTTGAAGAACCTGTGTATTTAGGCCAATATAGCTACCTTCCTGGAAAATTAAATTTCTTGTCTAGGCTACCTGGATAACAGCATTCATGGAAGAAAAAAAATGAAAAAAAAATTTAGTCTTAACCACTTTTGCAAGCATTAAGCTGACATAATAATTTAGGACATTAGTGATCCCCTTTTGTAATGATAACCCCCATTATATAAGCCTTTAAGTGACAAGAAAAACAAATGAACCACTCAGATGAGTGTAATGGCCCTTGAAGAGAAGAAAGTGAGCCCAGAAACCTGGGACCTCATAGCTCTTTGCTCAGAGATATCTGATCATCCTTTGAGCAGACAGGTCTGAGACAGAAGAAAACCAAGGCCTCATTAGAGTTTATTTCATTTCCATTCTTTTCTTGTCCTAATGGAGATGGGAACTAGTGATGATGGGCTGCTAAATCTTTGAAAATCTGTCATCTTTTCCCTCCTACCTTGACAGAAAAGGCTGTCTCGCTACATGTCCCCACTTTGTCTCCTGAGGTGAAAGATCTATTGAATCTTGCTGAAGTTGCAAGTGGAAAAGGCAGAAGAAGGAATGACAGGGATTGAAAGATGAAGTCTCTTCCCTTTTCACAGGTTCTGTCCTCCTATTGTTCAGCTGAAAGGGGACTTTTGCAGCAATTAATTTTAACTGATCTCTCTTCCTCAACAGACTAGGCATTCAGCTAAGCATCATAAACTCTACCTGTTTCTTTTATTTCTGATCTGTTCTCCCACTTTCAGTGTGCAAACCTTGTATGCAGGTACACTGAACTCACAAACTGTATATTTTAGCATCACACAGGGACCCTCATGAGGGCCAAAGGGACAGTAAACAATTGTAGTATTTATGTTTTTTTTAGTCTAATTTAGCACATAGAAGTCCATCAGGCCTGCTTCCAGGAGGAACAGGAGCTATAAATTGGGGCACATTATTCCTACAAGATTGCATTAGGATTTTAGAATCAAAAATATTTGGGTTGGTAGGGACCTCCGGAGGTCGTAGCTCAAACTCCCCCTCAATGCTGGAACAGCTTCCAAGCTAGAAGGTTTTGCACAAGGTTGTTTCTCTGAGATTTGAAAATTTCTGATGGACTTTCCACAAACTCTCTGAGTGCCTTGTTACAGTGTTACACCTCTCATTGTTATTTTCTTATTTTCAAGCAGAAACTACTTACTGTTACTACTAATGCCTTCATTGTACTGCTCTGTCGTCTCTGCAAACACTCTTTGGGTAGTTGAAGGCTGCAATTGGATCTCTCCCACAGCCTTCTTTAGGGTAAACAAAACCAATTATCTTTGTCTCTGTTTAACTACCATATGCTCCAGTCCTTAACCATTTTAATTATGCTCCACTGGACTCTGCAGTTTCTTGATGAGCTAGGAGACTTGAAATTGGATAAAGGGTTCCAGATGCAACCTCTTAGGTGCCAAATAAAGGTAATTAATAACCCTCCATCGAGTTACTTGCTATGCTTTTGCTGATGCAGTCCAGTACGTGGTTAATCTTTATCATTTGCAAGGGTGTACTGCTCACCCTCAGCCTAGAACCCCCCAGGCCCTTTTCTACATAGCTGCTACCCACCCAACCAGTCTCCATTCTATACCAGATCATGGGTTTATTTCTATCACAGGTGCCAAGTGTGCATTTTGCACTTGTCAAACTTCATGAGGCTCCTAGCACATTTTTCCAGCATATTGAGATCTCTCTGAATGGCGCACGGAATCCTGCGGTGTATGAGCAACTCTGCTGAACTGTCATCCAAAAATTTGCTTCTGCATCTCCTGATGTCAGGTCACTGATGGAGATCTAAAATACCATGGAGCACTATAGTCTCTTGAAGGATAATATTTATCCCCACACTTTGATCCAATGTCTACCATGCCCGTACTCCTTGCATGGCAACTGGACTAGAAGACATTTTTAGGTCCCTTCCAACACAAATCTTTCTATGATTCTATATCCACTGCTCTCCCCTATGCAGAATCTCAGTAATTTTAAGGCATCTGGTGTTTGAATATCTTGATATTGATAACAGCTGGATTTTTTTATCCACTGAGGTAGCAGCAATAACTATAATTAGTTCTTTGGTCTGTCTGAGAAGAACATGGTACATTGTTGAGATTGTTCCACAATTTTCCTGTTTGAGAGGCATTTAAAAATATCAAGTATATTAGAGAACTTAAAACTGATTCTTGTACATATTCTTGGCCACCTGCACAGCTACAAAGAAAAAGAGTGTGCTTGAAGAAAGAGGGTCACCACAAAACCAGCCACACTGTCACACCATGAAGAATTCAGTAGAGCTTCAGTGATATTAGAAAAAAGTACATTTGTTTCTTTCAGAAAACTCTTTGATGCTTCTCCTAAAGAGTACTTGAAATTGTAATTACCGTACCCTGAATCTTTTTAATTTATGCTGATATTAAAGATGAAAATGTCAAGAAATATTCTGGAAGGGCCACAGGGAAACAAAGAAGGGATTAGAGAGTCATGGCCCTACAAGAACACACCGGAGAAAAGTATTTAATTTTATTAAAAAAGAGATGCTACAAGGAGGCTTTCAAGTGTTCCTCTTCATCAAAGGAAAGTTAAAAGCCTGTGAATGACACAGAGGATTTTTTTCCCTAGTTTAAAAATCCTTTAGAGTTCTGTAAGGCTCTTACAATTAAGACCTATTCTCCTCTCCACCACCACCCTTTTGAAGTTATTTTGCTTGGTTTTGCTCTCTTCAATTTTTTTTCTTTTTTTTTTCCTTTAATCAGATATTCATGTTACTATGCTATATAAGAAGTGCTTGGGCTTGTAGAAAATATGTCAAATTGTGTAATGGTGCAAAAACCATTCTGCTGTTTCTAAAATGCCATGAATATGCCATGCTCAGTCTTCCAGATACACAGTGAATCACAGTTAAGGATGAAATCTATTTAACTGTGTCATTATTTTAATGTACATATACACAGTAATGAGCATGCAGAGTCAGTAGCTCCAGAGTTTATGAGAGCTTTCTAGAGAGGTTGCATTGTAGTGACCTACAATGTGGAATAGTACTACTGCTCATAGCTACACTTTGGTTATCTGGCCTACTCTATATCATGCTTCTTGTCAAGTTCCTCTGTCTCTGTGGGGTTCCTGACAGTTCACCTCCTGTTTGCCAAATCCAGAACCTGAAAATCAGAAAAATTGCTATTTCCTTCAGAGATTTACTCTATAGAATAATTTATTGCCATTTTTGTCTTCCTTTTTTTTTTTTTTTTCTGTTAAGCATTCCTTTTTTTCTTTTTTCAATTTTTAAAATTTTAAATACCTATTCAGTTGTTCCTCTGATAAGTGGCTAACAGGCTTAAACTCCCCCAGCATTCTGTGGTTGCAAGCTACTTAATGATGCTCTCAAGCCTTCCAGAAATCATCACTGTAATAGGATTTTGAGTTGGCTGGCTTTTTCCTCTCCTTTCCCTTGAAGCTGTGGTACAAGGATGTCTAATGGAATAGAGCTGAAGCACATGATGACAGCAGCTGTTGGTAAGGAGAAGGAGCAATAAAATCCCTAAATATTCAGGTACTTCTCCAAAATATAAACAGAATTTGAAAGAATGTGCTTTGCACAAAAAAAAATAAAAAAAGGATGATTTCAATAACAAAGATTCTGGTAGAGTGATTTTATGACCAATTATGACCTTTTTGGTTCAAAATGCAGTAGATGTATAGACTATAGATGAATATCAAAAGCTTCCACAGGCCAAGCTCTTTGTATTTTTTTATCATAATATATTGATATAATCTTCTTATAAATTAAAGGTATTTTACACACTGCATGGAGCTGCAGGAAAATACAAACCAAGTTTAAAAATTCAGGAGTTAATATTAATGGGACCCTGAGTTACTTGGCTTTGGAAGCTGTTTATATGGTCAGAAACAGAGCTGTTTTAACTAATTTGGTGGTGGGGATTTCATCAAAACAATGGTCATCTTATGGTTTTATTATTAATACACAAATTAATTTACAAATGAAAGATAATCCATGAAGTAATGTCATAAGCAGGTATGTAATGCAAATTCTGCAGAGGTGTAGTCTGTGTTGAAATGACCAAAACAATGCACATGAGTGAAGGAACAGGAAAATATGGTCTCCAATTTTTTACATGCTGTACTCCCCTTTAATTCAGAGAATTTTGAGTAAACATTTGCCCTTAGATATAGGAAGGAATGGAAATTCTGAGTACATTTGTTATCTAATTTGCTGAAGCAAATGAATTTATTTGTTAGGATTAGTTGTTAAATATTACGACTCTCAGCAGAACTGTTGATACGAGGCACATTTCCTGTATAAGAATTTTTGTCCAATGATTAGGAAGAAATTCTTTACTGTGGGGTTGAGCACTGGAACAGGCTGCCCAGAGGAGTGGTGGATGTCCCATCCCTAGTAGTGTTTAAGTACAGGGTGGGTGGTGCTCTGAACAAACTTGTCCTTGGAACTAGATAATCTTTAAGGTCTCTTCCAAGCCAAACTATTCTATGTGATAATCTCCAGTCTTCTGACAGTATCATGTTGAACTGGCAATTTTATTTTCAAGTTCACTACTTATAATGTGTGTCTGTCCCTGAAAAGGGGACTGTGTGTATGTTTCTCTTTGGGTGACAGGCAGGTGTTTCAGAAAACTATGCAAGCTTTGTTTTTCGACCATGTAGACAATGCAAAGATTAAACATTAAAAACTTCTTAAGTAATTTTTATGTGGTTTGTCTACTTTCACAACAGGAGACAGTTTTTTGACCTTGAAAGATAATTGCACAAATTCACTTCTATTAAGATCCCTCCCCACCCTCCCAATAATTTAATAAGTATAGGAGCCTGATAAATAAAGCGTGTAATGTCAGTGTTATGAAAGTTTAATCATTGGTCATTATAGTAGAACAAAGTAATTTAATAATTGCTCTGTGAAGTACCATTACAGCATGTTAACTAAGTGCTGTTAAATGCTCAACATCTGAAGAAATGTGCAGTATCTCTCCAGAGCACAACAGTCACTGAGTCTGTGCTGCAAAGGACGTATGGGTACCCCAAATTCTAATGCAGAGATGCCAGCTCAATCAGGGCAAGAGGATTGGTTTCCTGGACGGCTGGACTTTGGTTAGCTTTACAAATAACCTGGCAGCAGGTACATGCTAAAAGCTGCTGGAGCAGAGCCAGAGCTCTGGGTTTGCATAAAGCTCAGCACAAAGGCTATTTCTTTACTGTCCCTGATGTATTGCAAAATGTAGTGATCGATTGCAGACAGAGTGATGGGCTGACCGCTCCTTTGATCACTCAGCAGCCTAGTAGGCACCTGGTGACATCCCCCAAAAACATCTGTGGGGCTGCAGATGTAATTCAGGAGGATCTTTATTAATAATTTGGTTGGGTACCCTTTTCTGAGAAAGTGCAGAGCTAATCAAGAGAAACTGAAGTAGAGATTTTTTGTGGAATTCTGAAATGCAATATATCCAATGCAAAATATCTAAAGCAATTTTAATTACAAAATTTTCTACGTCTGGTAATCAAACCTGCTGTACGAATCCTTAACCTGAGGTTACTGTTGCTTTTTACCTATGTTTTGAAATCCTAATTCAAGTATATATATACTTGAAACCAGAATTTCAAGTTTGCATGTGAATCTGATTTTTAAGTATTACATATCATACTACAGACTCAGGACCTAAGACCTTCACCATTTAGTTTTATCTTACATTTAAATGCAGACCCGTTACACACAAGGGACAAAGAAATATGGTGATTGAAATACATATAGGTCATATCCTGATAATCCTTACCCATAAAGAAAACTGGGTAAACAAGAGCACACTGCAGAGACCAGGGAACAAACATATGTGATATATAGGCTAATAAGACTGAAAAGCAAAAACCAGACTCATGGTAGACAAAACTAGAAACTTCCTAAACTGTAGTTTATCAAAAATGTTCATTTTTTTTCCCCCCTTGATTTTTTTTTTTTTCCCAGCAGCTGGTACTTAACTTATTTGTCAGTTTCATTAGTATTTTCATGCTAATAACCCCTAACTGTGCTAAAGCCCTTGTTAGAATTTCAGAATAAGCAAATATACTTAGAAAAACAGAAAATTTCTACAATTGATTTTCACTATGGAGAAATTTCCTTAAGCATCCCAGATTTTAAAATTACCTATATTTCTTCTCACCCTTACATCTTGCAATGAAATTAGAACTTAATCTTTGAGGTTTTATCAAAAAAATGCCCCAAACAAACAAATTTTTATAAAGCAGCAAGATAATTGCCTTTTCTGTAAAAGAAAGAGTAGGATGAAAAGGATGAAAGAATATCTCTAGAAAGTAAATCTTCCCCCTGCATTTATTTCTCCCAAAGCAACCTTTCTGCTATAAAAGTGTTGAATGAAGTTATTTCTTCAAGAAAAACATGTTCTGCTTTGAAGAGAGGTGAACTACTCTACTTTCTTTAACAAAGTCTTTATCAATTAACTGCCCTTAATAAAAATTTGAAAAGTGACAGTAAAAACACGTGTTTCTGAGCAGTTACCACATTGATATCCATACAATGATGTTTAGAGCAGTACCAAAAAAATATTTCAAGGCATTCTAAAATAATATATATTTGGACAACATATTTAATTATTACTGGCTATGAAGTTCAGATTCAGAGGGCTACACTTTAACATCCTTATACTGAATATTCCCAGTGAGTAAGTTGGCAAAGTGTGGCTAGGAAGCAGTTATTCATCTTAGCTGTACAGCCATTAAGTAAGAAGCAACAATTAGCTGATAGGCTACAAGAGAAAAAAATGTAAGGACTGAATATGCACTACTGTTAACACTTTGGTGTACTGGTTTACATTTACTTTCATAATTTGCTGGTTCCATCATTAAAATTTTAACTAAAATAATGAATAATGAATGAATAAACTCCCAGTGATTTGTTTCTTAAATATGAAGGCTGTGGTAAGAATGAGGAACACATCAGTACAGTGTTATAACAAGTTATACAAACAAACAGGAGCTTCATATCGGCATTAAAATATATTAAATAGTCATGTAAGTATTGTGACTGGCAGGTAAAAGTCAAAGACTTTGGATGAAGTTGCTGTCTCTATGAACAAAAAGAAAGAAAAAGAGGAGATTCCCAGTGCATCTATACAAGCAGAGATTTTCTCAGTACAGAATGGTTGCATGGATAGTACATTTAATTTCTTTCATGAAGTGCTAAAATCAGGATAATTCATTGTTGGACAATAAATTAAACTCTAGGTAAAAGTCCTCCATGTAACCTTCCCATTGTGTGTCATAGAATAAATAAATGAAAACCCAGCAGAAAAATCCTGATTCTGAAAAAGACAGTAGAGGAAAAATTATCCATTTCTAGCAAGTTCTGAAGTGCATGGTTTTCGGCAGGCCTGGTGTAGGTTTAAGTGTCAGGTGGTTTTGTAGTGGTCTGAACAACTGAAAGGTAATAATTATTTGCTGGAGGGCAATAAAGTGTTTGCATTGGATTTCTGTGATTCATCAAATTCATGTAAACAAAAAGCTGTGTAACTTTCTTACCATGAGGTTTGGGCAGGTTTGAATATTGTTTTAAAGACAACAGTTTTCTTAGTTTTGTAAATGAATGTTAAATGTCTTGAAAACTAGCCACTGGACTTCTCACTCTACAGAAGTTCAGGTTTCTGATTACATCATTTTATTCCTTCAGTGTTTTCTGGAAGAAACATTACATCAGTATTCCCCTACTGATTCCAGCCTCCATACCAAACTAGGATTTGTTAACTTCTTTTCAGTAAAAATGTTGCCTTTCTTTTTTTCTTAGGTTCCTTTTAAAAAACAGAACTCAAATCAGTGTCTTTGTCTTGCACAGTTTTAAAGTGTTCCTGATAATTTTACTTTTTATAATACTCCATAAGCCATGAATGTGTAAGCAAGAGGATAACAAGTATTTTGGGTTTTAGGGATTCTTTGATTCAATTTTTGTTCTGGATAATTAATTCTATTATGAATTGATCATATATATTATAATCATTTATAACTGTGCAACAGATAACATTACCATTGACCTACGTGGATTTGTTTGTGGCTTTTGAGTAAGGGTTAGTTACAATTTTGTACTGCTTGGATTTATTTTTGATGTATAGATCAGACAGCAGCAGCACTTTGGTGTTGGTGTGGAAAGAGTTTGTGAGAACACTCAGTTTTTGTTTTGGTCACAGCTGGCATTTTTATGGGCCAGTGTGGATGTGGCTTAAATGAGAATGTGTGCTACAATAGCCTAAATAGTTAAGACAAACAATGCAGTAAATGTCATCTAGAATTATATCTCTCCAAATGGCCTAAAATGACTAGTACATCCTGGACTCCCTGTGTTTTCCACCTTTCTGCCAATTCCATAATCTCTCTTTCACACACCTTTGATTATTGCAATTACTGGGGGGGTGTGTGAAGAAAACAATGCCAAGACAGAAATGCAACATGGGGAGCAATGTCAACTGCAGGAAGTTAATTGCAGGTGCTTTGTTTACTCTTCTTTGTTTCCCTTTTACATCAGTGTTGCTCCTATCCTTTTTTAAATGTGCTTCCAGGTATTGTTGGCAAAATAGAACCATCACTCAAAGAGTATGGCACAGTAACATGAAGTTTGATCACTGTTTTTTGGTTTGTGTTGTTTGTTTATGTGTGGTGTGTGTGTCATTGCCCTCCTCCCCCTCCTCCCCCAGCACTCCCAGCTGAAAGAGTGAAGTGTGTCTCAGGAAAGTTTAGAAGTGAATTCCACTAGGTTGTAATTAGCTCAAGGTATCACTTCTTGCAGTAAGGTTTATTCTTTGAATTGCCTGGAATTTAATTTGATGAGCACTGATCTGCAGACATTGTCAAATTCCTCGACAAAGCTATTTCAAAGTTATTAGAGGCTCTGCTTCTCTTTCATTGGCATCAACACTGCACCTTCAAAAGCTCTGTGATAAGTTCAAAACATTTGTCAGTTGTTTATACATTTATATAATTTTGAACTTCTAAATTTCCAAACAGGATGCAAGGCACACAAACTTGTTCCTATTCTTGAGGAAAATTCTGTCTAGCTCTCAAATGATAGCGTCCCTTTCTCACAGGAGAAGCTCATTAGCAAACTGTAACTCCTGTAGTCTCGCCTTTTGGGCTATGAGTCATTCCAGCTCTGCTGTGCTGCCTCCTTCTCTCCCTTGTGTACAAAATGGGCATGCACTGTTAGTTTTACTGCAAAGTCATTTCTGCTGCCTTGAAAACCTCCTAAATTCAGATTTAGGAATTTGAAACAGAACTCTGAAGCATATTCAGTATCAAGAGTCCTATAGTCTGTCAGCGCTTCCTGGCTGCAATCTGGAATGTGCAGTTTTATTATGGCAAGCATTTCTTCATCATGGATTCTTTATATAATATGTGCACAACCTACAGTTAATGGTGTGGAAATGTTTTATTGCAACTTCCTCTTTTAAGTAGACGTGTTTCTAAATTATTTTGCCTAAAGCATCTGTTATACCTCCTGTATCTCAGTCAGTATTAAATCCCCCTTTCATTTAGACTGCAAACACGATGAACTATATAAAAAGAATCTCATTTTGCTTAGTGCTTCCTTACCCTATTTTGTCAGACTTTTGGTGAGGAATACCTTGTGGTTAGAGTAAATTAAATTAATGTGCAAATAGAAGAATTAATAGCACTGCAAACTGATAATACAGTGCATTAAAATTCAATAACAGACTAGGAAAGAATTGACAGAAAATAGTACTTAAATTACTTGTAAACCACAGAATCCTTTCTCCTTCATCTGTGATTTAACATGGTGTCCAGCAGAGAAGGAAGTTGTGCAATTATATCTTCAGTTTAATCCTAGTACACAAAACTCCCCTTTGAAATTCTTTGATCAGACTTTACTTTTCTTGGCCTAATATTTTATTTCTTACAGACAGTTTTTCCTCTGAAGCTTCAAAATCTTCAGGCAGTTTTAATTCTTTCTCCTCCAACATGTAATCTACTTATTCATTCTCTGATTGTAGAAACCAAATTAATGCGTGGTTTTACTTAGAAAAGCAAACATCTCTTTGTTGGTCTGAACATCACTTCTTGTATTTCAAAGACTTATTGTGAACTCCTCATTTCAGCAAAGGATAAACCTATCTTCTCTTTCTGTTGGTTCACTGAAAATTTCAGAGTGAAACATGTTTTACCCTGGACAATCTGGTATTTTGCATTTTGCGTTACATATTAACTGTTTCTACATGCAAATGCTAAATCAGGGAAATTTATCACTGGTTGTTAATCTCAGTGGGAATGAGCCATTTTGATATTAAGTGATCTAGGAATTAATAGCCTCCACCCTCCTTTTCTTTAGTGTACTACAATAGTATGAGCAAGTCAAATAAACAGCCCGGCTCTTACTAAAGTGCATTAAACTTCAGTGATCATGTACCAATAAATGACAAAATTTACCCTGGACTTACCCTGGATACTTACCCTGGACTGGAAGGAAGTCTTTATTTCTTTTTTAAGAATAAAATAATAATTTGAAAGTTCAGAAAAGCATTTAGGCAGTTGTTGGACTTTTTTCTAGTGCATCAGATCACTAGATCAGATCACGTTTCTTTCCACTTGCTGTTTATTTTTTAGAATTTCGGAAAAATCTTCTATTTTGGGAGAACCAGAAAGATTATCATTTAACCTGAGACAGCTAGAGTAGGAATGATAAATTAGTTTAGTCATGAATCAGATCTGTTTTTTTAATAAATTCTCTGACTTCTGTTATCAAAAGTTAAAAAAAGATGTGCAACTTTTTATTTATTGGATGTCTTTTGGTCTGGTTCTCTATGTTGGATTATAAGAGTTCTATTTTTGTGAATATTATGGAAAAATGGTACCATTACACAAATGGACAAAAAAGACAAATTATTATTTGCAAAATAAATTGGACTGGCAGCAAGTAGTGATTAGTCAGCACAGATGAGCAAGCAGGTTTTCATTGAAATTCCCCTCTTTGAACTAGGGTTGTTGTTTTTTTTTTAATAAAAGGAAGTTTATAGTTCTAGACACGTACAATGCAGAAGAAACTTCTGTACTCCTGAACATGAATCTTCCTTTCAGCGCTCTGCAAAACCAGTGTATTTCTATCTGAGCTGTTATATTTGTAAAATACAAGCTGGAGCTAATGCCTGAAGAATGACAGGTGCCTTTGCAGCAAGGAGGAACAAATACTGGTTCAGTTTTTCAGAGCTGAGAGGGTTAAGGAAATCTAGCAATAAAATGTGATCCTGCTTTGTTTACTCCACTTGATTGAGTTCATTTATTCAGAGCAATGACAGACATGCTATGACACACTTTGTTCAGTACAATACCCTTTGCAATGAATCTGTCTTCATACAGAGCTCCTTTTGTCTCTGATGTCCCTGAAGCATTTTAGGTCATTTCTGTTGCATTAAACCAGGCAATACCAGTAACTGTACATTGAGAACCCAACCCTAAATTGCACATTATACAATGAGATAGAGTAGCTTTCAGATCATGATGGGCAAATTTTGCCTTCACAAGCATATAATGACTTAGGTGATTTCCAAGGATGAAGATTCTTTGAAGACAGGCAATATCATAGGGAAGAACATGAAAAAATTCTCTGAAAGGGTATAATTGATATAAAAGATCCAACATGTAAATATTAAGTGTTGTACAAAAGATTTGTCGAGGAACCCGATACCAGAATTAAAAAAAAAAAAAAGTAGATTATGGCTGTGAGTTAAATATTGGGCTGCATTTTCACATACAGTATTATGGTATGACTTTATAAATATTCCCTATCTAAATCTTGATTTAAGCAGTCTATGAATTTGAAAATGCAAACCTATACCTAAATATCCAGAATGCTACTCAGTCCTTCTGCTTTTCTATTTCTGGTTACCAGTCATGTTTGCTTAAAATTTGGCTGTAAACTTTGATGGAAATGAACAATCAGGCAGAAAATCCTCTGCTTTCATTTAAATCAATTGTTATTATATCATAATATCGAATTCTGTGTTTTAGTTCATCATTGGTTGATGTACTTTTTGTTTTCTTATATCATGTAGACTTATTACTTGATAGGCATAAATTGACTCAGTAGAATTTATGCTCTCTTGATCTCTTCAAAATATTTAGACATTTTCAATGATACATGAAATTATCAGATCATTCTTTAATTTAAATGATTAAAGTCAGTTTAAAGATCAGAATTATTTTCCAATTAAATCTCATTTACTCATCTTATTATATAGGTGCTTTTATAATCATTGAAAGAGATCTTTTTTTTGTCAGTTCAATTTATTATTTGGGATTATTTTTTGAATTAAGTGTGTTACATTTAGAGTTAATTTGGTGGGATTGTTCAATACTCAAAATCTACCTTAGAAGAAGTGATACAATTATGATATAGAGTTCTACACAGGAACTAAATTTTGTTTCTTTATTTTTCTGCCAATCAGCTTAACTCTACTGGCTCCAGTAAAATTATGGTAACCTACACTAGTTGAAGGTATGGCACATTATGCAAATCTCCTTTTAGTGGAGTCTCCTTTTGTTATCCACCCCCAGTGTTTCACCTTATCTTGTCATATGCCCTATACACCTCCTTCTCCCCATCCCCTTTTTCCTACCCAAATAGAAGTTACCAGCTTCCCTCATATGTTCTTTTTATTCCCTTTACCCCAAACCAAGTTTCCTCTGCTGTGTTTCCTATCAATTATTGTTTTTATGAGGAACCTTTATTACACCACCTCATTTTCCACCTTCAAATACTTTTGTGAACTTTGCTCCCTCTATCCCTCAGTAACAACTGAGTGTTGTTAAAGCCTATTTTTTTTATGACCAATTTGCTTGCTCTGTTTGACAGTGTTTGCTGGTTGTCTCTTGCTGAATTCACAGTGTGTAGGGTCTTGAAACAAAAAAATTTGTAACAATTTCTTTGTTTTGGGTTTATAGAACAAGTTAGCATATGAGAGTTCTCAGATGCTAGGCCCTATAAATACCTAAATTAATCCACACTCTACTGAATTTACTTGGTATGGTAAGTTCATAATTCATGACCTGAGTACATCAGACAAAATCTATTTTATTTGGAAATTACATCAAAGAAAAAAAAGCTGGTGTTCCTCTTTTCTTTTTTATTTTTTTTTGTTTCTCTTTTCATTTTCTTTTTTTCTATATTTTAATGAGTTCAGAAATTTCCCAAAAATAATTAAGTATTTCCATACAGGTAACACTCTACTTAAAAGGGTTGATTTGCATGGTCAGTAAATTCACTACCATCCAGTAAGAACTTTGGAAAATGTTCACCTTGTTGTCTGAATTTCCCCCAAACTTGGGGTAAGAGGACAAATAGAAAGGGAAGAGTTAATAAAACAGATATCTGTACAAATATCCTCCTAGGCATTGAGATCTTTATCTCTGTTTAGCACTACTGGTGTTGTTATGAAGAAGATCAGAGAGCGTAATTCCATATATTTTTTATTTGATGCTTTTCCATGTCTTGAGAGGTCTAAAAGGCTCTTACACTGGGACTTTTTGGCTTTTTCCTTCTATGTGCATAGGTATGCAATGTTCATATTTGAGACAGGTTATGCTTTCACTCCTCTTCAGCACTGCTGCCTGTGCTTTCCTAAATAATTTATTTCTGCTTTATGGTATAAAGATGCTGTTGATTTCAAAAGATTCAAAATTCAGTCCACTCTAGCAGCATATTTGCATGCAATTTGCAATATTTTCAAAAATACTTCAGCAATGAAATCTTTTGTTATATCAAGTTATATCTACTTATATCTATATCAAGTCATATCTTTTGTTATATCAAGTACTCTCTAAATCGGTAAGCAAGTTTGAATTGTAAACATTTTATTTGGAAAATTACCTTAATTAATGAGGTTTTTTAACTATTGGAAATGTAAATGTCAGAAAATATGCTTCATGGATGCCTTTAAACTCCTCCTTATAACAAAATCTCCATGCTCACTGCTTTTCACAATATAAACAGAAAATTGAAGCGGTGTTGAAAATATAACACATAGTTTGTACAAAGCAAATCAAAATCAACATTTTTGCTCCTTCAGAAGTTTGAGGGTTTTTCTTATTAATTAGGCCTTCAAATTATAAATGTTTATGCAGATTTCTAAAGCTTCATCAAAGGTCCTTACAGCATAATGCAATTAAGTTTCAGTTGATTAGGCAATTATAAATAAATGAGATTTTTTCTGTGTGAACAATGCACACAGATAAACTGGTTTGTGGAACTAATATGATAAAAAGAATTCTGTCACATGTATTATGCAAACTTAGAAAATCCTTGGAATGTGGAACTTTAAACATTCTGTTCACCCTCTGGCATCTATTGATTTTTTGATAGGGAAAACCAGATAAGATGTAAATTATGGCCCATTTTTTCCACTTTAAGTCAATTATTCGCCATAAGTCATGGCTAGAAGATATTTGCATGTTAAATTCAGGCTTAGTTGTGGAAAAAAATCTGTGCTTTGTACTCAGAAAACATTTTAATTAAATCAATGTCATTTATAAATATGAAACAAGTAATAAATGCATTTTGTTTGTTCAAGAGATTGCTGATGGATGACAATATTCTAAATTGGAACAGACTTACAGTTTCCTTAAAGTATTTTAAAGTATTCGATGCTTAATGTAGAACAATGATTTTCTAACTTTAAAGTAGACTCTGCAGAAAATAGTGTGCACATTTTTATTCTTGGTGCTATTATTTCTACTAGAGACAAATGTGTATGTAGAGCATGCAACCTAAAAAAGTGTCTGAATATGCAGGCCATATGCTTATCCTCCTTAATATGTTTTACAAGACATGCATTTATTTCAAGACATTCTAATCATTTGACACCAAATGTTGCACGCTGAGCAGGAAGTCTGAAAAAGAAGAATGTTTATTAATATCTATGTTTGATAGATATTAGAGATAGCATGTAACCAGGTTTTGGTAATGAAGCATCAAATACTTTCCTGGCAGACATACAATTTTTAAAACTACACTTAATAACATCCTATGTCTTACTGATAATTCTGACCTTGTGACTTCAAGTAGTGCTTTCCCCTGTGAGCAAAAATAACACAATAGGAACATTTAGATGAGGCACATATTTAAAGATTTTGCAAGACTTCGGTCAGAGGCTTTTTTCCTTCTAGAATCCAACCTAACTCAACACAGAACTCATTTGCCTAAATTAAGGGTTAGATCTTTTGGGTGGATGGGAAAATGCTTTGATAACAACTTGATTTTATTATTCAGTAGTATTTCATTCTAAATGAAATGATCTTCCTAATCTCTCTAATTTCAATTTGTTTTGACATTAAAAAGAAATTTATCCAGGCCAAAATAAGACTTAGATTTTAGCTTAGTTTTTAAGGGCATGAACATAAGGACACCCAACTCCATGTCTGTCTGCCACTAATTTATTTTGGATACAGTGACCCAGTTAAACCATTTGAAAAATCAAAGGTAGGTAAGTCTTACTGAGTTCTGTAATAATCCATGTTCTATTCATGTTATAATCCAAATAATCATATATACCATGTATAATATAATATAAATATCTCTGTTTGTATGTATATATATGTATATTTGTTCTGATACAGGAATTTGTTGAACCCATTTCTCTTTATCAAATCCTTGCCAACTTGCTTAAAGTAGAGGGTAGCATATACAGACTTGATGTAGCATAATATGCAGTGATGCACAAAGATACTAGAAAGAAATAGAAGTTCACTCTTAGTTTCATAGAAAATATCTTTTTTTCCCCTGTTTAAAAAAAGGAATGAAACATTCTTCCCTGGATTTTTTTTTTAAAGACCCTAATATTTCTTTTAGCTAATATTAATGTATTAAACTAGAACATCAAAACTTTTAAATCTGAAAGCTGTTTATGAAATTAAAATTTTAATTAAAAAATGTTAGTAAGAAATACTTTTTCCCCCAAGTATTCCAACAGTGATCCATGCTATTAAATTGGTTTTTTTTCTCTTATGCCAAATTGCAACTATAGCCACATTTTCCTGATGTATATTACTTTTTGATGAACTTGTATTTTTCAATAGAAAAGACATTTATTGGAAAAACCTCTAAGCGCCTATTCTGTAGATATGAGATACAAATTCCTCTCATACTGAAAGAAAATTGAGAGATCATTTCTTAGGGATGGATACACAGGGGAAGATGAAGTATCCAGGCAGGAACGCTGATATTTTGGCTTTGATTATTTCATCGAAAGCTTGGAACACCATGCTCATTGTTTATGACAAATCACATTCTTTTTCTTACCTCAGGTTATAAAAATTTAATTACCCAAATATTCTTTCATTGATTTAATATGTTTCCCTATTGACAAAGGGTTCAGCAGTATATTTTCTGGCCCATTTCATAGTTCAATTTTGGATGGGTCTAGTGGCAGGATTTCATTCTTCTTTCAGCTGCTGAATTGATCTTGCAATCTTAAATGTGTCTTAATGGTCATTTAAAACGCAATTTGTTTCTTTACAGCTTTTTAAATGCAGTTTGAATAGTATTGCTATTCTTTTATTGTGTAAGGATAGGCAACATATTATAACAAAAGGAACAAGTTAAAGCAAAATATGTTCAGGCTTGATCAGTGGTCTCATCTTTTATCTGACTTGCTAACAGTAGTTATGAGCAGTATTTGCATTTAAATATCTATCTATCTACATCCAGCTCTTTCTAAATATATATATAAAGCCATGAACCCCTCAGAGATGACACAGCAACCACAAAAAGCCATCAAAAATGGCAAAATGAAAAGTTGTCATCTTTATTAACTTTGGCAGTGTGGTGTTAATAGCAAATAATTCCTTATTTTTTTATATGTATGTATTAATTTATTGGCATTTTAATCCTTTTTAGGTGACTTTTTAAATCCCCTCTTTAATTGCTTTCACCTGAACACTGAAGGCTGTTAGAAGGCTGTAAGAAAGAAGGCGGGACAAAATGAGAATAGGGCTATAAGGGTGTTTGGAGCCATTCTAACCCCTATTTGAATACACTCCATTCGTTAAAAAGTCTCTTTTTTCACTGAGTAAGATTTGAGTTCATACAACACTCTTGAGTGAATGAGTCACAGAATAAGTCATGTTGACTTTTTTTTTGTTACTTTCAAATTAAAGAAAATTTTTCAAAATTATTTGAACTTGACACTAATAAGAAGCCATCTTGCTTTTACTTTCTTCTATAATTGCTGTTCTGGTAAGTACCTCCAATGTTGCCACGTGTTCATATAGGATTTAGCAGTCAGGAAGGGATCTGACAGCTGGAAAAGTAGAAATTCTGGGGTTGTTGGTTTCTGTATACAGAGGCTCCTGTACAGGAAGGCTCCACTTCTAAGTTTCAAGGTGATCAGTGATTTTTGTTGGTGAGATTACACTAGGATGAGCTGCCTATGGCCATTGGGAATCCTACCAGATTCTAAATTTAGCCCTTCTAATTTTTCTCATGGAGTGTGTCCACTGCATGTCCCAGTACCTCACTTATAAGTGTTCTGGCATAAATCTGCAGTTATTTCAGACCTAAAAGCTTCCCAAAGGGGTAAAAGACATGCTGGAGTTCTCCCTGCTACTTGGAGCAGAATCAAAAAGGAGTTCCAGATGGTAGATTTTCAAATTGAGAACAGTCTGATTGCCTCTACATTAAAGGCCAGTGCAGACCAAATTTGGGACAGAGTTTTCATTTGCTACAACCTTCTAGGGTTCAGGACTGTGTGTCCACACTGCAGCTTTACTGGCAGTGCAATTCACACAGGTGCCAAACCTGCGTGCCTGCCAGGCAGGCAAAGAGAAGAAATTAATGAAGTTACCTGCATCCACATTACAAGGGCACTCCTCTGAACTGTGTGTCGGCATGTGACTTCAACCTGTTATCCACTAAACATTCAAACCTTTTTAAATACCCCAGTACAGACTTTAAGTGTATAGCACGTGACAAATCTTCATCAAAAATAAGCCTTTATCACTAGTCACTAAATCATTAATGAATTCTACATATCTTTACCAAGTTTGACTGCAGTAGATATCACCTTTATATTTGTTTTCATTTGACTGTGTTTCACGTTTTTTTTTCGATACTGAGTCATCTTTACTTAAACAGAGACTAAACAACTGAACAGTGATTCATGCAGGATTTGAAGGAAAAGAAATGCAAAGGGAAAGGAAGAGAAAGGTCCTCCATGATTAAACTTGCAAAATCTTGTTATGTTGGTTTATTGAGATGATATACTGGCATCATGATCTATGGCAACCCTCCCCCCCCACAGCCATAATTATAGAAAGTAGACTCTTTTAATGGATGCCATAAATTTTAGATCGAAAAGCCTTTCCAAATTTTCCTCTTTCAGTAGCAGTAAGGCATCCAAAAACCCATCAATTTTTATCTATATTAATATTTTTAGCAGGCATGTGCAGGGCTGAAACCTCTGAAAAACCAGATCCTGGGGTAATGAAAATCAATACAGGCCGGTTGATATGATAACCGTAGCGTGATAAGAATGTAAGTCTTACGTTGAGGCAATAATTAGAGCTTTGCACGCTTGTAATTTTTTTCTGAATTGAGAAACATCTTTCTAGATGCATTCAGGTAAATCCATTTGCAGATAGAAATGAATTTAGCTTTGTTTCAATAAGGACGATTAATTTCTTTTTTTTGGGCTTGCCTTGTTAAAGAATGATAGATAACCCTCTTCATACTCTCATCTCAATTGATGGGCTTGCCTCTGGTCTATTTTCTGGTTTAAAGAAGAGGAAGGAGAATTTCTGTGACAAAATTCTTTGGTAGCACCTCCAAAAAACCCCCAAACTTTTCCCAGCTTGATAGCCTAGGCTGCAGTGACTATATGAAAAGTAACAATATGTCTTGAAGATCTCACCATGCTTTCTCTACCTCTAATCTTTCTTAAAGCAACATCTTCAAATATTTGATTGTATTTGAAGAGTTTGAAATATCTGATTTTTTCTTTTCTATCAGCAATAATAGCATCATAATATTCAAAAATATTGTCAGTTCAATTGTAGAAATCATCAAATCTACTGCAATAATAACCCTAATATCAGTACAGAAAGTCTTACAATGCACTACCACATTTGTTTTACAGTAGATTTACTTCATAGGTGATGGAAATGTTTAGCTATTGTTAGAAAACCATACAGATATATTCATGGAACAAGTATCTAAAATATATTTCAACAGCATTCAACTAGTGAAGTTACCTTGACAGCTCTTCTTGCATAAACACAATGAGTTATGGGATTAAGTGTTTTTACCAAATAAGTGCACTAGAAGTTTGAAGCAACTTTCTTTCTTCTATCACTCTCAGGTTTTGCTTGGACTGAATATATCTTGAAAGAATGGTGATATGGGTGCAGATTCATTACATCGTTATCGGAATTTCACCCCCTCAAAACAACCTCAAGTACATATATACATGTGTGTATATACATATATATGTATTCCATTAGTCTCTAGAGAGATTCCTTGATGCAAGTTTAATCTTACCTTGCATATGTTATAGGTAAGACTGGATCTTACCCCTTATATTTTCAGTATTTGCAGGGGAAAAAAAACCTGTAAAGTATAAAGGTTAGTTATAACACACTTACAGCTTTGCAGCTGCCAAAACACTGTTTTGGGAAAGCAAATGACCCCTAACGGAGCTGTGCATAATCATAACCATGTTGGTACTACTACTTGATATTTGAAAATTACCTCAGTTATGTCTGTGATCAAATAATTTTTACAGCTGTACTGCAGATAATCTTAGTCCTAGATTTTTCACATGACACTTGTTGCTGTTTTATGTGAGGTTGGGTTGGGTGTGGGGGATGCTTTATAGTGTTTCATCTGGAGAATTTGTCCTTCATTGTCTTGAAAAGTTATTGAGTTAGGGTTTCCCTTTAGATGTTGGCTTAAAATACAGTTGGTCTAATTTTTTTTTTGATTGACTAGTAGTGTTAGAAGACAACTTATCATGGAGGATGCTGTCATTCTCTGAGAATGTCAGATATCTGCTTTTCTTGGCAGAAATTATATGAGAGCAAAATTAAGAGATTTTTCTCTGGAGTGAATGATGGAATAATTGCTTGATAAATACTGGTTAGTTTGATACAGGCTTTAGTTTTGAAAATTGGTGGTTTAGATGGAGTAATTGGAGTAACTCTTAAAAATTGTGACAATCTTCTTCTACCTATTAATAAAGAAAAAGCATTTCTTATTAATTTTTAATAGTACTTAAAATACACAGCCACAGATTAAAAGATAAAACATCCAGGAATTATGTCAATGAATTTGCTTAAATGAGTCTCATAATTTCCATCTTACTTCTATAAACTTTCCTTATATTATGATGAAGATACTGAACACTTCAAATCATTACAGTTCTGTCCTCATGCAAGTCAGGAAATAACTTGAAGTTACAGTGAAGTATTTAAGTACTTTAAAACCTCTTGCTTGTGTTATTCTGAAAATCTGTTTTTTGATGATATTTTTTAGAGTAGGAAGAGAGATGAGGAGACATAAATGCTGCATACTATTTTGACTTCACAGGATTAAATTTTTAAAAGGATTTAAATCAAAGGATTTAAATATTTCCATTGGATGAGTAACTATACTAACAAAATACTCTTGTATAAATAGACTGGCTTATATAAAGGCATCTTCTATTTCCAGTTGTAGGCAGTAGCAAAATGATCTTTGGTGGCTACTGCACCGCATTCAACAGTAGGATTGTAATATGTGTATTTATTTAAAGTCTAATAACAGTCATTTCAGTCACAAAATCAGGGATTGTTTTAAATGTTTAAATTTTTAATGAAACAAAGTCTCTGGTAAAATACTACATCTGTCTACAGCAGAAAAATGCCTCCATCATTACTCGTAAAATATGAATAAAAATTTATTTGAAAATAGTGTTCTCTTTGAAGACAGGAAAAATGAGAAAATGCAATACACCATTGGTTTGAGAAGAAGGGTGTAAATTATAAAATTTGGGCTCATAAATTAGCATGTTCTAGATCATCCTTTAGCTTCTGAAAAGTATTTGATTGGGATGATTTTGTGTCAGGAATGCCTGTTCATAGATGAGGAAATGAAATCCACTCAAAGAAACAGGGTCCCAACAACCAAAATCTTTACTCTATGCAATTGCCTCTGTATTTGTTTATTT
The DNA here is from genome assembly GCF_049639895.1 of Pseudopodoces humilis. Classification (NCBI taxonomy): domain Eukaryota; kingdom Metazoa; phylum Chordata; class Aves; order Passeriformes; family Paridae; genus Pseudopodoces; species Pseudopodoces humilis. The sequence continues at coordinate 101,754,896 of NC_142200.1, forward strand.
TTATGAGAAAGAAATATGAATTAAAGTGTCTACTACTGGATAAAGGTGTCGAAAGGGATGGACTGGAATTCTAATTAAATTCCACATGATGGGTGACAGGGAATCTCTCTTAGCTTTATCGTTTCCCTTCAGCAGATCTCGGTTTTCCTCAAGAAAACCATCTTCCTGATCAGCACGAGATAAAACAGTGGAAAGGTGTTGTTTTGCCCAGGAGGTACAGCATCTTTGGTCTTTCTGTTCTTATGCTGTGCCTCCTGGGATGGAGGTGATCCTGCAGACCTGGGATCTCTTCCCTAGATGGGCAGCATGTGCTGGGCTTTCCTGGAGTGGGAGCATGGCCCTTGTCACTGATCTAAAAAGGCACTGAAGGGTGCATGCTGTGGCACAGAGAATGGCTGAGGTGGGGACCTGGAAGTATCTTGGAAGCACAGGAGGAGTCCCACTTAGTTTGCTAGTTTTCTGTTAGAGGTTGAACTGCTGTTTTATTTGTATAAAATTTCTCTTCCAGCCACTCTGGGAGTGTCCTATGCAACAAAGCTGAGGTAGAAGATGATCAAGCCTCTGGTCAGCTCTGCGTGGTATCTCAGCATCATTTAAAGTTTGGTCTCCTGCTGGACCATCCTATATTTATAACTGTCAGCCAGACTGGAGCATCCCTGGTGTGTCCTGAGCCCTTGGACCAGCAAGGAGCTGCTCTGTGAAGGGCAGGGAGTGCCTTCTGGTGGGGTTAAAATGTCAGCCTGGCTCCTGCTCCCCGCCATGCTGTACCACAGCTGGCTGTGGCTAATCTTTGGTAGGGAACAGGACCTGGGAAAGAAATCCCATAGCCAGAATGGGTACACCTCTATCCTTCATCTTTGATGCATCATCTTCCTAGAATGAGAGTCTTCCTCTAAAGACTGGAAGAGTCCCTTCTCCTTGCATTTTGAGTCTGGCTGCAAGCAGAATCCCACTGATTTCAATAATTTTGGTGGGGCTGAGTTTAGGATTTAAATCGAGGCTCAGTTTACAGATTAATTAAAGGGAGAGCTTAGATTTTGTGTAAACTGCTCACAGTTTTTCAAGAGAGTTGGTGGAGCTTAGTATATATTCATGCCTTCAGGCCAAAGAGTTAATTGAAGATGCATAGATGGTTGTTCACAGTCCCAACAGGAAGTCCCTCAGTTATCTAGTAATCATCCTAGCCAGTCTCTTCCAGAGGGTGGCTCAAAGCAGGATTTTAACTTAAATGTACCAAGAATCTGTCTTTCACTCCTGACTGATCAGTCATGCAATACTGCTGTTGCAGACTGTGCTTGCTGTATAGTAGAAAGATTAAGCCAGGTAAAGCTCAATTCTTTCCTCTAGAGAAAGAATTAGTTTGTTCAGGGAGAAAAAAGAGTAATAGTCAAAATATAGTAATTCAGCAGTGTAATAAAAAAAAAAAACCCAAACAGTTAAGGCTATAGTGAAATTTTTTAAAATTATTTTTATTTATTCCCAGATCCTTGTCACTGTTTAATATTAAAATTATTTCCTGTTTTTCTGGTAGTGAGATTTTCTGAAAAGAAAATGCTCTAAGACTAGGACATTGACCCACTGTTCCCAATTAGAGGAACCTGACTCCAAAAGCTCTGTTCTTATTGGATGTATTTATTACTAATTTCTGGTTTAAACTTATTCTTGGTGAATATGATGTATTATCTCATCTCTGAAAAGCCTGTGTTAAAATAAGACTTCCTAGTCTAGAGGCGAAAAAATACCACTTCTTCCTGTCTAATGGCAAAATTTAAAATTTATTATTAAAATAATTTGTTTCAAAGAGAACAAAATCTTCTGAAAATTGAAAGTTTGAGGGGAGAAGAAAAGCTTAAGGTGTTAAAAAACTGGAGGAATAATAATTTCATAATTTCATCTGAATTGTCACAGTAATTACTAAACTTTTTGGAAAATGGATTAATTTATTTTTTCATATTATGACATTCTGGTAGTAATCACATGTGTATTGTAGAGCTAATATTATTTTAAAAATTTTGTTTGGAATTATGTAGAGCTGGTTAAAATACTTTCCTGTTTCCAGTTTATATTATTTCCAAGCTATGCACAGAATTTATAATAAGGTATATGGGGAGTTGGTTATAACAAAATATTTTAAAAAATGAAACGAGCCCCCAAGAATCTTAGATTTTGAAATGGAATATTGAAATTTGTGTAAAAGAACAAATTTTGCTTAAATTTTTTTTTCAGTAGAATTTTACACAAAATTCAAAGCATAGTGAAAATCTGGGACCAAAATATAAGATATTTTAATGAAAATATTTAAACAATTTTTATTTCTCTTTGAAAAAAAATTGCTTGAAGACACTTACTGGGGGAAATTAAGTGTAATTTTTGTCCACTGGAGATGTTCTTTATTTACTGAGGTCGAAAAGCACCTTGCATGTAGATTTAATATGTTGCTTTTACAATTTTCTTCTTCACATTCTCTGGTCTTCCAGCCAAGAAGAACCAAACATATCTTCTTTTGAAGCCTCTTAATAATTTACTGTAATCTGAATGCCAAAAAATAGGCAAAAAAAAGGAAGAAACCTCTTCCCACAATAGAATATCATGCTAAAGAAGTAAAAAGAGTAGAGACCGAGGCTCATTGGCAATGATCTCCATAATCTGTTAACCCATCTCTTTTTGACAAAAAGACTGACTTTGACTCTCATTTATTCAAGGTTTATTTAATTTGGCTCTGTCTGCTTGTGTCATGGCAGGCCCAATTACAAGATTATTTAGTTTCCTACATATTACTTTGTGCTCTGGATGACAGTAAACCATAAGGAAGGGCAGCAGCAAGGAATAAGGTATAAAAGAGATGATAGACTGAGGAGAAAACAAAAGAAAAACAAAGAAACTCTTAGTTTCACAAGTAGCCCAAAGTGCACATTGTTCCACTTCTATAAAGCTAAAAATCTGTAAGGCTGGTTGGGATATTTGTGGTTTGAACAAAGAAGTATGTAAGAGAGGAATCCAAGGAACTGCCTTGAACATTCCTGTGGGTTAGCTTCACAGGCAGTGGCTCACTCAGGAGAGAACCACCATTGATTTCTGCACAAAGTAGGAATTTTTAGATTGTGTGGTATTTTTTTTGAAAAGTTTTTATTTTTCTGTTATATTTTCCTCTTCTTCCATATTTTGATTCCAAAATGCAGTAAGGCACAATAAGAGACAAAATGAACAGACAAAATGAAGAAATTACAAGGTCAGGCTTTTAAGGAAAATGTTTATAAGGCATTAGATGAGACTTGGGTCATTTTTCACCAGCCTGTGTGCCCCGAGATGTGGCTTCAGAAATTGTTTAGAAGGAATTTGTTTCAATAGAAAGTCTGGCAAACAATCCCCTCCTTCCCTCACCCCTCAAGCTCCTATCAGGGGCTGCTTTGCCTTCCCAAGGCTCCCACTGCTACCTCGACTGCCCACTGCCACATGCTTGGCTGGACCAGAGCCCTGGTGATTGGCTGCAGAAAGTTTATTAGGTAGGAAATGAGGCAGTTTGGACCATGAAATGTTTGTTTTGAGAGAAAATGAATGAAAGACAGAACAAATCGCATTTTTTACATTATCATGAGACAAGAAGTAGCAGATTTTTGTCCCAGTTTTTGGGCATGTTTTTATGTTTAATTATAATAATATAAACACAGGAGATATATACAAATTATTTAGATGTAAATAGTGTAGATGTAATGTAAAACTTTATTCTTTTGATAAGTGATATTTACATTTTTAAATTGTAAAGTGTGAACTTTGGCTGAAGCCCTCAGTTTCTCTGTACTCATTAAACTAACACACAAATACAGAGACTGGTTTAATTTAATTTTGTAGATCTCTGGTATAATTTGGCTTTCTGAAGACCCATTTTCAAGCTCTTTTCTGCAACAGTGAGAAAGGGAATTTTAAAGACAAAATTGTAATGGCCCTTAAGAAAGTAGAGTGCAGAACAGTGGGATAAGCTATGGTGGAAGTGTGTAGCATTGGCTCCTGGTGGAGCACCCTGGTCATATGGGTGTGCCAGTATTTATGCTTCAAGAATAAAATATCTCAAGAGATATTAATTTCATATTAGAATAACCTGGAAGATGTATCAGAATGTCTTCCAAGTTAAATCACCAAAATCTCAAATTGTGACAAATGATCCCTTCTAGTAGTGATATTTGTGCTTTTACTAACAGAAAGCACATTTGTAAGACAGAAATCATCCAAAGGAAATAATTAAAATATATGGAGAACTGGATACACTTCATTACATATGATTTTGGGATGCTGCAGAGTTGGTAATCACATTAAACATTATGATCTTCAAATGTGTATGCAGTACTGAGTATAAATTTTGGAGGGGGCAGCCCAAGTGTAAAATAATGATATCCAGGCAGATCCTGCAAATGCTAAGAGTTGTTTTTGCCCCCAGAGAGGGAGCTTAGTCAATAATTAAAATAAGCAATCCACATTTGACTTAAGACAAAAAGAGCTAAAGGCATCTATTTTCCTTTTACACTTGGTTTGGCTTTGGCAGTCAAATTTAAGCATAAACGGAAGCATAAACATGCGGGTTTTGAGAGCTGCTTTTACCACTAAGGCACTTGACATGCAAATCGAGAACATAAATTTAGCCTAAAAATGGCATTGCACAAAGATTACTGTTACATTTCCCTCTGTAGCCAGAAAGCATGTGGAAAACATAACTTGTTTCAGAATGAACTATAAATCAAATAAACTGGGACAAATTAATATAGTCTGATCAAAAAAACCTTGCACTATAAACTGATCCATAACATAGTTAACTAATGCAGGCATAATATTTATTATTTTGAGGAACTGAAAATAGATGATAGGTAGATATAATGCCACAGAATTTCCAATGAAAAAGTGCAATCATGGATCTTCAGGAATTTGCCAACTTGCTTTTCCAAATTTACTTCTTTTTCACTTGTGATTTTAACTCTTTTGTAAAAAATTCTATTAATTCAGAATCTCCCCTCTCTCATAGTGGACTGCCATTTTACACCACATCATTTGAACTGATGTGTCTGCAGAAGCTATAAAGGCAGTGGTAGGACAGGCCCTGTGTGTGAGTGCTCCATGTGATGTGCAGTCCAACCCTGTCACTAGAATGTAGATTGCAGTGGCTTCTGCAGGATTTCTGCATGCTGTGCTATCAAGAGAGTCAGACTCTTACATTGTGTGTGTGCTGTCTCTTGCATGGCAGTAAGTTCCTAGGTATGGGTTGGTGTAAAGGAGGTGAGCAGTGGACTATTAGTCTAAAAATAAATAACATACTCTTACCAATTCCCTGCTAACTCTTTAATTCTCTCCTAGTTAGCTCTAATTCTCTAGCAGCAGGCTGGAAATTTGAAGCTGTCCTTCCACATCAGTGGAATGAGTTGGATTTTTCATAGCATGAACTTATGTAAAAGAAAAAAATACTTGCTAAGCACTTTAATTGATTCCATGTCTTGTTTTTCTTTTTCTTGGTTTGTTTTTTTTTTCTTGCCTTGGAATTTAAATGCATTTAAACTCCCCAAATTATTAGGAAACTATTGAGCACTGTAAGCATGCATTTTTCTAAACTTTCCATTGGTGAGCATCTTCTGATCAAGGAAAAGGACAGTAGATAATATTTTAATAATGGCTTAGTACTAAATAATTGAAGGAATTACTGTTTTGGGACTAGATCTCTGTATTAACTACACAATGGATACTAGGTTCCAGTGATACTGCATAAGCTATTGCTATTTGGTTGGTCTAAAGCATTTAGACCATATAAGTTGGTCTAAAGCATTTAGAGGTCACGAGCTGACCTACAGCAGAGTTAACTTAGAGTCAGTCACTCCTGTTCCTTCATAGATCTCCACTTTATTCTCTATTTTTAGCTGTTTCTGGTGTGTACTTTAGGTTTGGTTGTATTCTTTCGACTTGAAGAGCCACATCCTGAATTGGATCTCAAGGAATTAGTCTGCAGCCCAGTATAGGAATGCATGGTAGTAATTGTATTTTCTTTCTGCATTTAATTGAAAGTATGTTTTGTGTTCATTTGTCGTGGTTTTAAACCAATAACTAAGAAAATTACTTATTTCTTGCTGTGAGATATGGATTAGAACAAGAGCAAAACAGGCATAAAACTTAAAAGGAAAAAAAAAAGAAAGTTTATTGACAAACTACAATAAGAACACCAGAATAAACTTCCAGAAAAACCTTTTCATCCCCTGTCTACCCACTATTCCCTTGTTCACATGACAAAAGAGACAAAAACTTTGGAACTTTGATGGTTAAAACAGTCCCAATTCTTGCTACAGTCTTTTCACCAGTCTTTATAGAGAAACAGAAGTTTCTTCCTGTTAATTTATGGAGTTTCTCACAAGAAAAATTATTTTTGTTATAGTTTTCCATTGCTCTAATGTTAGCTGCCCAGAGCTGCTATTATTAGAGCCCACTCCTCCCATTTTCACATCACTCTCAAGTGTGTATGGGCCATGGGTCTAGGGATGGGATTTTTAAGGATAAGTTATTTAAAGGCAAAAAGTCTTCTTCATCTGTTTCTGTGAGCTTCACTAGAAAACAGTTTTCTCATTGCCTCTCAAGGCTTCAAATCTTCCAGCACTTCACTGTACCATAATTACTCTACTTTTTTACTCAAAATTTACACTTTGAACACTCTATTCCTCCCTATTTACTGTCATGAATTAAAGGAGTGTTTTCAAGACCTTATTGTCCATTTCCATAGTTTTAACAGAAAGATATTTCAGCTTAATTAAAGCATCTTCTTAATTCTCTACCTTTTCTGAAGCTTCTTTTCTTTCCTGTCACTGGTAGTTTATAAAGTCTCTTTTCATGTTGATCACTCTCTTTTCTCTGTCTGGATAAAAAGATTAATCCGCAAGTCTCATCTGGGAAATGAAAGAGTTAAAATCTTGCCCAGGCTGTTGTAGGTAGTTCTGTGGCCTCGGCTGGTGCAGGAGCTGGAGCCGTCTGCGATGGAAAGCTCCTCATGGCTGCTCTGGAGAGTGCAGTCGCCGCGCCCAGCCCGCTGCAGGTCTAGAGCCTCTCTCTTTCTTCACTCAGCAGTTTCTAGTGAATTTAGTTACAGCAAAAAACCTGCAGCCGAGCCAGAGATCGGCTTGGCCCGGCCCGGCCGGACCCCGGAGAAAACTTTTTTCGCAGGGCCCGCATCCCCCGGCCGGGAGACGCTGGGCCCAGCCCAGTCCCCGCCCGGCCGCATGGCCTGGGCAGGGAGCGGGAAGCCTGGGGCTCTGCCGCCCTTCCCAGCCAGGAAACAAAGAGAACCAAGAGAGCTCTGGTTTTACACTTTAAGGTAGGGTTCACAAGTTGATCCCACTTTTCAATGGCCTAAACTGCTGTCAATTCTCAGCAATGACCGATAATTGGTCAGGAGAAAAGACTCCAGGCAGTTCCCAGCAACTTAAACTTTCTTAAAGGTAAAGTAACTCCATGATATCATTGCTCTTAGTTAATTTTAATTTTATTCTGTACACTTTCATATGTAAAAAAGTGTACAAGTGCAGGTGTAGCTGTCTGGAGTAACAGCTGTGAAAGGCAGAAACTCAAACATGAAGTAAGAGCGATGACTTTTTCTGAAAGCATTGTCTGAAGTCTTCAATAAAAGAGAACATTTTAAAACTTGTATCATTAGTAAACGTTAGAAGTGTTTTTGTTCAGAAACATTGTACAGAACATTGAAAGTAGGTTAAATTAACAGTCATATCTCTCAAATGTTTCTGTTCAAAGGCTCAGTGAATCCTGTGTTCTCTGAGTTAAGGAATAAATTGTCTCCCCATCTCAACTTGTCGTTCCCACCATTTGATGGGGTTACCTCTCACACCTGGAAGCCACAACTTTGTAGCAGTCATCTGTCAGTCTATCTTGGAATACTTAGAGAAAGAATAATACTTTACTGTTTAGTAAATTGCCTGTGTCCTTGGATAGTGTGGTCATTTTTGGTTTGGCTTTATTTTGTTTTGTTTTCTTTTCCCTGAGGAAGTAAGAGTGTTTAGAAGTCATTTTGATTATCCTCTCTACCATTAGGAAGCTGCTAGACAAGAAAAGAGTTTCAGCTCAACTTTTAGCTTATCCCTAGTGTCTTTTGAAAGACACAAGCATAAAGAAAAGAAAAAGACATTTTGCACCTTTCATATCCATTTTTTTATATTACTTATTAACCTTTTCAATTCTTTGAAAGATTCCCTGATGTCTTGGATTAACATAAGAATAGGTTTTCAGAACTCACAATGAAGATAATGTAGTTCGTATGGTCACTTCATTATTCATTGTATTCTAATATCTCATCAGATGAGGTCTGGACTTTTTCCCAGTTCTCCTTGTTGCTGTCTACCTGGAACACATTTTCCCCCATAGGACAGTCACTTTGCATGGCGTTTGTCTGCTATTGTATTCGCTTCAATTTACAGTTGACTGCAAAGATTGTTTTTCGTATACTTGCATGAAGGACACCATATAAACATAAATTGTGTTGAATTACATAATAGAAAGCCTATTAGTCTGAATAACCTCTTTCAAGGTTGTCATAATGTGTCCTTTTGAAGAAGAAGATAGTTCACTACCATGTTAACTGTGATCATTTAAAATGTAATATACCTGAATTGGTTTCTTTTTGTGTGTGTAATGGGGTATTCTGAACTTGTATCAAGGTCATTTTTGCACAATACCAATAACTTAACAGCATTGCTGTGAGACAGCAGAATAAATTATCATTTATGTTGGCTTTAACCTAACTTGGTGGCTAATTTTCTTTAAGAATATTCCTACAGCTGCCAAACTTCATTACTTAGGAAAATACTGAAGATCATTCCACTGTCTTTTGGCATGCTGTTTGTTATTCTGCCATTACTTGTCACTCTATTGCTCTGTATCCCAAAGTGGTGGGGATGAAAACCCATCTGAAATATCCCTGAACCCACCTCTGCTCCTGTGACACTCCTGCCTAGTATGTAGAGACTGAGCTACCTAAGGCTGGGTCAGTGACAGTGATGTCATTTTTGCTTCTTTCTGAAGCAGGGAAACAAATGGTTTTCCCTGTGAAAAGCAAGCCATTGTGACTGCCTACATCAACAGCAAATAGAGTTAAGCTAAATAGTTACAAGGTTGAAGTCTGGTTTCCTAAGGAAGCAAATCACAAACAGATATTTTGTCTATCCAGCTGGAAGTTTTTTAGGAAAATTGTGGAAAGCCAAACTTAGTTGCAGTCTTTCTTTCACAAAGCAACTTATTTACTGTGAGTGAGTTGTAATAAGTACATCAAAAACAGGCCTGCAGCCTATTTTAGATGTGCTACTCCTACACATAATCGGATTCACACGGAGCAATGCAATTATATTTTCTAAAAAAAGGTTAGTACAATAAGAAAAAATAATAGAACAATAGTTTTGTAAACCCCAAGTCAAGAGTAGGTACCTTTAATGGCATTCTGCACTTTGCTTTTCATCTGAGATGTTAGAAGCTCTGAGTGTAATTTAATTTTACACTGTTCTATAGGTGAGAAAACAGACTTGAGACTACCCTGATATAATCAAATAACTCGGCTTCTTGCTTTGCTGTGTTCTCCTTAAAATGAAAAGCACGCTGTCTCTCTCATTTAATTTGTAACTCTCTATTATTTTGTGTATATTCCTTACGCAGCCATCAAGTCCCTCTCTTAAACACATGCATTTGTAGTTCTATAACTCTTTAGAGGTGCTTGGGACTGAAAACATGCTCTGGTATGGTGCTTATCCCTTCATGCACTCGGGCTTTCAGTGTAAAGACATGAGCCTGCAGAATGGAGATTAATGCTATTTTTGTGTTGTGTACTGTGAGGATTGGCCTCCAGGAAATGGTCTTCCTAGGCTCACTTGCTTCTGTGCATATAGATATCTGCACTGATTCCTAGAATTTTTCAACAGAAAAATTTGCATGAAATTCAATCAATCCCCAACCTTCTCTTCTTGAAATCCTAATTTACATAACTTCTCGCTTTGTAGCATGATAACATAGTGCTCTAAATAATTTATTCCAGCTTCCTAGGAAATCATCAAATGTTTAGAGTTTTTTTCTGGATTTTAAATATCAAAGCTTCTTTTACCAAAGTCTAAGTAATTCTGTAAGCATTTTTTTACAGATTTTCATGTATCTGCAGATGAAATATGTCTGTAGAATAACTTCTTAAATTCACAGTTGCAAATTGAAAAATATGTAAATTCCACAACTTTTAAAAATTGTTTTAAATCCAGCAATTGTTTTAAATCCAAGCAAAAGAAATGTTTTTCTTCTGAAGATTTAATTCTGAACCTTCTTGAAGAAAAAAGGAAACACAGAAGTTTGGCTAAATTTCAGCAAGGTGAAGAGGAACCTTTCTTAGAGCAGGTAGAAGAGTCAGTGGATGATCTAGCATGTTCCCTACACCTTCAAAGTGATGCAAACTGTTATGATTGACATAAATGAAATGGCATCAACACTTCCTGTCAAGCAGTGGACTACTGAAAGCAGCTATGATTTGTAGCTATTCCCACCCTTTTCCCACTGAAAGTGTGTTGTATTCTGTGTCTAAAAACTCAATCTGAATTAATTCCAACAAAGGCACCTTCTGGAGACTTTGGCTAACAACCCAATGTTTGACACCAACACCTTCACATGAATTCCTGGAAGGTCTTGAAATATCCATCCTGCCAGGAATGTGAGCATATCACTGTCTTTAGAATAACAAGTCACCTTCCTTAAGCATCGTAATGATTTGTTGACCATGACCATGAGGATTTTCCCATCTGTTTCATGCAGTATTTTGTTCTGATGTTAAAGAGTCTGAAACTTCCAAACAACCGAAGCAGGAAATCTGAGCATAAATCATGGAGTTTGGATTTCCTTTTCCTCACAGCAGTTGTCTCCTTCTGAATCTGTGGTGCTGTGAAGAAACATCATGCGTCACATTATCAGTTTTGTTACCAAGCTGTCTACTTGACAAGATGAAAAAAAGCTGTTGCAGCCCTTTGAGAAACCTGCATCCTGTTTGGTAAACAACACCAACCCTCTGTTGCAATTGCTTTCATTCTTGCTTTTACCTTTTTGGGCAGCTCTTGGGCTGAATGTGATAAATCAATACGGCAACCAAGACTTGTTTGAGGAAACATGGTGCAGAATACTTCCAGCTTCATGGTCACCACACCATGATCATCAGGAAAAGAAGAAAGCCAAACTAATAACTCAGGAGAGCAGAAGAACCTTTGGGAACTCTTTCCTGGCACCTGTTTATCACACTTTGATTTTCCTACAGCAGTTCTATTCAGTGAGAAATTCAAAAGCTGGAAATAAGTTGTACTCATGCTGAGTGATCAGAATTCCTGCTGCCCCTGCATGCTGTCATGAGATGATAATTTTTCATTTTTAAAAACACCCCAAACTCAAATATATTTTTAGAAATAGTATGCCAGGTCTTTCTTCTTTTTTTGATTATAATTTTATTTTATTTTTTGCTTTTCCTCTCTGGACAGAGTAAGCATTTCACAGATTTCATTTGCATTTTAAGTTTTTATGCAAATAAGTAATTGCTTTAAGTTTTAGAGGGAAAACAGTTTTGTCAATGGATTATCATTCCGATTCCCAATGAGATCCATGATTTTTTGTAATAAGTTTATGAATTGATGTGGACAAACTGATATATACCTAGCTGCTTCTAAAGATGTTGAAGGTTGATTAGAATCAAATTTATGCCCAGATGTTGGTGGCTCTGCCTATTTCTGCACTTGTTTGCCAGTTACTGTGAAACAGCAGCAGAAGGGACAGGGAGCTGCATTACACTTTCTGAGATGGAAAGACATCCTGGTGATTCATTTCCAGAATTTTGAGAATGTGGCTAAGAATGTGACATTGTTTAAATGTTGGAAGTTTAAATGTTTGTCTTGTCTTTTACAACAATGCAATCTTTTTGGCTCTTCAGAGTCGTACCTCACTATTCATTGTATTATATATGTATAGTATAGTAATAGGTGTACCATTAGGAATGATATCTAATTATGAACATATAATGGTTTTATATTCATTTGGTGAAACTGGAAATATGCAAGATATTTTTTGATTATGGGTTTAGGGAAAATGAAGTTTCCTTGCACTGAATGTCTATACACAATCTGAATTAAGAGATCTATTATCACCTCTGTAATGTCCTACATGGGATTGCCTCTTAATAAGTTCTGCTGAACATATTATTAATAGAATATCTAATTGAGATTTTAGACTACACTTTGTTCTATAGAAATAAAAGACTGGTAAGTTAACAATGACTAAAACATCCATTCAAAATGATTTGTCAGTGTTAAGAAAATATCATTTTATCTTGTACTGCCTTATGCATAACACAGGATATAAACATTTTATCTGATAAGTGCTGCATTAAATCTGGAATATAGAGGCTATTCTTTTTATAAATACCTCATTCTTTTATAGAAAAAGTTGTGGAAAGGGATTAGTTGTGTTACCCTTGCTGTTGTTCTTAATTCCTCTCAACCACCTGCTCGTTTCAAACCTCTTACTATTGGTTTAATTAATTCTCTGTGATCATCAATTCTTTTTTCCATACAAAATGATATGTAAGGCTTTAACCTAAATATCCTGTGAATACCAGTGTTTTAACTTAGTAGATGACTGTTTTAGTCTGTGGGTGTGCTTATGTTAAAAATGTATTTAATGAATGGAAAACATTCAGACAATGACATCCAAAGAGAAGGATTGTGCAGGAAAGTTCTATGTGTTTTCTCACTTAAACATGTGAATATGCTTTTTACATATACCATTATTTTATTTCGTTTTCAAGTGACAGATTTGTCCACAAGTAGACCACAAAAGGGCTATCAAAAGACTATTGGAATATTCATTTTGGTCCTGCTGAGATTTTACATAGCTCTGTATTTTGTGGATTTTTAATTTTTTTATCTTTTACTTTGTGTGATCCTTTCATGTGTTTGACTTCAAATGCAATAGAAGTACCATGTCCTGGTACAAAACACTTATAATTTCTCATTTGCTGCTACACTTTTGCCAAACACACTCCCTCCTCTCTTTGCATAGCTCTGGTATTGAGCATTCTAGGAAGAGTTGTCTTTCCTTTATGTTTGTCTTTACCCTATATGTGGGACAACATACCTAAGAGGTACGTAGATAAATACAGTGTCAACATTTTTAATGTTTTAGAGCTCTTCAGGGGAAACTCGCTGTGGGTGTTTCATAAACACTGCTGTAAATGCTCTGTAACAGCTCCACTGTGATAATTGCTTCCCCTTCCCCTCCCAGAATTTAAAGAGTGAAGAAAATTTTACTGAGCTAAATATTTACGATACCAATTGCTTTCATTGTGATCTCTTTCAAAAATTTCAAGTCTGAAACTGGTTTTATTAGAACTAGGGAAGGCAACTCCACTGAAAACCAAGCAGCATATGCATGGTGCCAGAAACTTGACAGATGATGACGCTTGACATTGATATTTGTCAGGTAGAAGTACTTTTTTTCTTATTTGTACTTATATAGTACTTATTTGTGATGAAGAAGTACTGGAAAAAATATAAATATGGGGAAAGTATATGAGACCATCATTTACCCGAGATTTTTTTTTTTTTTACAAATCAACTAAAATGAAATATGGAAATTATTTGAAGTAGCATTTTAAGTAACAAATTGTAGTATTTGTTAGTTATTGAAGTAACAAATTGTAGTAGTTGTTAGTAATACCACTTAGAGATGAGTGAGCTCTGCTTGATATAGTACATGCATGAGACACGTGCTTACAAAAAGGCCTCTCTTAGTTATGAGATTAAAAAATTATTAAAATTAATTTTCAGTCTTCATCGATCTTTCAACAGCACCCAAATTAATTCAGAATTTTGTTACTTCCAAACACAGCAAATAAGTTGCAGGATTGGAAATACAAAGTGTAGGAATTGCAGTCCATTGAAAGTGAAGATGAATTGAATTTCTAAGTCAGTTTGGCCCTTTAATCCAATTTTTTGTGATCTCTTTTAAATGATAATGGAGAGCTTCATCCAAAATTAAGAGAAGCAAAATAAAGCTTTTATTTCAGTAATTTTCTGTATCTGTTATTGTGGTTTTGTCTTTTATTGCCTTTTGCAAGGCTGGCAGATCACCAAAGACCTCTTGTGCTTCTATATTTATATGTTCTGTCTGCTATCCAAGATGACAACTGAATGAGAGAAAAAGAACAGAATGGGATAAGCAACATTTCTGCCACCCACACCTGTTCTGAAAGGCAATTTATAGGCACTTTTCCTGCTTAGTGATGAAAAGGGAATTGTCAGACAACATCACTTCCTACCAGCATCATTCATCTGAAGCAAGAAGGTGAAGAGTCACCCTGACACTGTTTATCAGGCTTGCTCAAATACTTAGATGCAGTCACAGTAGGAAGTTTGGAGATGCTTTCTTTCATAAATTGCCTAAGACAGTGCAGCTTTCATTAACCGAGCTGAAGCAGAATCAACTTTATTTGTTTATTTGGGTTAGACACTTGATGTTTTTCTCTGCAACATCTAAAAACAAACTTGGAATAATTCTTGAATTTTGTCTCATATCCAAGAAGATTTTATGCTCTGTTAATAATCCTTGCTTTATGTTGAAGTAAACAGAAACATAAGAGGTATTAAAGCCAGATTTTCAAGAACACAGATTTAATTCTGAGCAACATTTCATTACTATGATGAGATTATTCATTCATAGATTTTTTCATTTTGTTTTAATTGTTACAGTGTATTACAGTGGACCTTATGTAGCAACAGAGAAGAGAGGGGCCAAAGTGGATAATAGCAGTTTTATGGTAAGAGAAGGTATTAGATTTTTGACTTCTTTATTTAGAGCCCAATAGAGCTTTTTCCTGACTAAGTCAGGGATTAGAAGTAAATCATAAATACTAAGATGTTTGTACAAGAGGAATTTAGAGAAATGATGTGATTAGACACTTGAGAGAGTAGTGGAAACTCTCAAGGCTGCAGAGGTTATGACATGTCAATAGAGAATTTACATAGGTCAGGATCCCCATTCCAAGACTGTTAAAAACTGTTGATTCACTTATTTATTTACTTGCATGTTTCTTTTTCTTGCAAGCACTTTTAATAACTAAGTTCTTTTTAAATGTACTGAACAGCAGAGATGAGGGAGATCAGGATGAGGCCTGTAAACCTTACAAGTGCACTTCAGGATTTGTTTCTATGAACCTCATGCTGGTGCCTATCCAAATTCATACTATTCATCCATTTCTTTATGGCAATATAGAGAAACCTTTCAGGTAGTTTCTCATCATCATTCATCTTCCTAGATGCAATATAGATTAGACATCTGAAGTGTCTAATGTATGTACATGCACCTTCCCAAGAAAATAAAACCCATTGTCGAAGTCTTTGGGTAGTGAATTTACTCTGGCAATACAGTCCAGAGTACATGAAACATCAACTCTTCCCATCTGCTAAACTCAACCACCTTCCCTTCCTCCTAAAACCAAACAAAGCTAATTTATGTGTGGATGCTTTCTTTGTTTTTGTGTTTTTTGTTTGTTTGGCTTTTTTGCGTTTTTTTGTGGGGTTTTTTTTCTGTTGGTTTTTTTTGGAGTTTTTTTGTCTCTTGATCACTAAAATTTTAGCTTCAGGGGTATTTCATAATTTGAATAAACTGTAACTTTTGTCTTAATATTTTTTAATTTTAATATTTATTAATGTTAATAAATTTTAATTTAAAATATTTTTTAATATTTAAAAAATATTCTATAATTTTGTCTCATATTTATGTCTTGGATTATATTGAAAGCAGTTTTGAAACACAAAGCTTCAATGATAATATCTGGACGTAAAGGGGAAGAGCTTTGGATTTGGGCATAATTGGGCAGGGGAAGCAGGAGAGGAATTTGGGATTGTTTTGTTGGGGAATTCTTATTCCTATGAGTTTCTGGAATGGAGGGGTTTCCTTGTGACTGAAGGCTACCAGTTAAATTACATCTGCTTATATTTGGAAACTGTTAGCTTATTTTGTGGTGGTAAAGTGGATTTTTTTTTTTTTCTTTCCCTTGATTCATTCTTTTCATGTGAATTCCATGCTGCAAAAAAATTACCAGCAGTCAACACAGACTGTCATTAACCCAATGAATAGAAAGAAAAGAAAGCTTTTTCTAAGGCATAAGCGTCTATATTCTCTGATGTTTCTTGTCTTGCTTAGCAAGAGTGCACCAGGCGTGCAGGACAGCGACAACACAGTGGTGGGTGCCCATTACTCTGTTACTGCGCTGTCTCCTGACACTGCAGCCTGTGTTAAGTGCTGTGAAAAAAAATAAATAAAAAAGAAATTACACCAGCTTCAAGACTTGATAGAGCTTGACTTTTTGCTCTTTCTGATAACAGGTGGGAAAATATGACGGCTTCTTCACAGGAGTTTTAATGATTTCACTGCAGTGGAGAAAAATAGTTTTCAACAGTCAATGGGGGTGTTTATTTAAAATATCCCAAACTGTCACTTATTCAGCCACATAGCAAGGTTGTTGAGGATGAATTGACAGAGCTGTGAATCAAGATTTCCTGCCCACATGCTTTCCTATCTTGTCAGCCTTGTCAAATTTCTCTTGCTGAAATCAAGGAACATTCAGCTCCTTTAAAGAAGTGATCCATTCTCTGTGAGCACAGTTATTTTTTTCTTCCTGCCTCATAAATATTTAAAAAGCATTAATCTTGTTTGTTACCTGACTGATAAGCACTGGGCAAAAAATCTGTCAATGCAATTTCATTACTGAAATTAGATCAGAGCTTTTTGAGCATTGTTACAGTTACTGGGTAGAATTTTAAAATATACCCAAATGACTTGGGAACAGATTCACCATTTCCACTCTTTAGTAGCACCATTATTAATTCATGCCTTACACAGAGTGGATGCAATTAAAATTTACACTTCTTTTGTGATATATTCCAATAGCAGTTATGTATGTTGCTGAATGGTTCATAAAATATGACTCCAAGACATCATGTCGTGGTTTGGGTTATTGTCATACTCTGAGGCAATGGAGTACAGATTTTGTCATCTTTACTTAATCTTGTACATAAAATGCTTAACATGAATGTAGTTACAGAAGAGACCAATATGTGTTCTACACAATAATTTGGTTTTTTCTATATTTGTTGCCATTATTGTGATTTATTTTTATTTGTTTTTTTTTCACCCAATGAAGCATTCATTTTTGACAGTGAATACTATGTAATCAGATAGTCTTAGGAAGGAACTGGAATTTGTTCAATAGCAAAGTTGATTTGGGCCTCTAGGAATTATGAAATCAAGGGTTTTCCGTGACTCTCTTAGACTTTTAACATTGGTAGTTGATGATATTGGTTTTTTAATTTCTGTAATGGCTATTAAGAGGTCAGTCGTGGTTTAAACCCTGCTGAGAAATCATCATACAGCTCACACACCCACACCCACCCAGCAGGCTGAAGAGGAGAACCAGTTAAAGGTAAAACTAGTGGATTGAGGTAAGTTCAGTTTAATGATTAAAACAAATATGATAATAATTGTAATACCAATAAGAATAATGATAACCACAACAATGACAACAACAACAATAATAACAGAAAGAGGAAGGAAGGAAGGCAGGAAGGAAGGAAGGACGGACGGACAAGAGAAACAAGTGCTGAACAATACCATTGCTCACCATCCACTGACTGGTGCCCATCCTGTCTGTGAGCAGTGATTGGTGACTCCTGGCCAACTGTGCCCATTCTTTACACTCTTTTCCAAATTCTTTACTTTTGTGTCATTTTGGAAGAGTCAGTTTCAGATTTTTACCATGAATCCTTCTTATGAGTGTCTGTTTTCTCTTGTATTTTTCAGACACAAGAATCTAAGGAACAGGAGTAATGCCCTTTAAACAATTAATTGAAAGATCACAACTTTTTTTCCTTAAGTCTTCCCACATCCTCTGCGTCATGTTCTCTACAATGGGTGTTACTGCAAATTTCTTTATTTCCCAAGGTTCCCCCATCATTTCCAGTTCCAGGATTATAGAATGTTCCAGGCTGACAGAGGGGGGAAAGAGGAAGGAGGGAAGAAACAGAAAGCAGGAACAGAAAGGCAGAAGGGAAAACAGCTGAGATAAGTGGAAGTAGCCTATGGGTCAAATGAGGAAACAATGAGTTTTACATCCTCACAGAAACTGTCTGTGCTCATCTTGGAATGCACTGCCTCCTTCACCCTCAAACCATGAGAATTTCTAAACTCTAAATTTACAAAAGAATAAGTAGGGAGTGGTTAAGAGTGGAATAGTTGTCAGTAAATATTAGAAGTTTTACTGGAATAATCAGATAAAAGAATGGCCAGAATGGAAAAAAAGAGTGGAAGTGTAGTGGAAGGGCAGTTGAAAAGAAATATTCCCTCTTGGGAATGTTTGTGGAGTACCTTAAAAATAAAAAATCAATCAGAGAGAAAACAGTCCTGGATCCACTCCCTAATGTTTACATATATTCATTAATCCTTCCAGACTCAAAAGAGATTTTCTCTGGGAAGACCACAGCATTAAATTAGTTAGGTCAGCCTATGATATCCAGGAGTGGGAGGCTAAAATTCCCCTTACAAATGCACTTTTCTCTCTACCAATAAGACAACCTGCAGTTTCTAATTTTAAGAATTAAGAGTTTATCAGTCTTCATGGGCTTGAAGTCTGCATATGTAAATTTACGGTTTTTTTTTTAATTGTGAGCTGTGCTGAACTGTTTCATTTCATTTCATTTTCCAGACTCCCCCATCTCTCCTGGAAAAATAGGATATTGAAACTGAAATGCAGTAGCTCCCCATTCTAAGTAGTCTGATAAATTATGCGACAACATGCTCGAGTGACATTCCCAGTCTATTGCATTTCATTTAATACTTTTAAACTTTGTTGTAATAAGTTTGGCTAGGAAAAAATTGGAACTACAGATATGCATCTCTAAACTCAAATAGTATGGCTTCCTTCCATCATGGCCTGGAAGAGAAACTGAAGGAGAGAAGCTTGTGCAGTTGCATTGCAGCAGGAGTCAGCTGCTGACTGCAAGATCAATGGTTTAGGCTGGCAGTGATCCACTGTAGTGACAGAAGGCATCCGTAATAAAATCCAGCCTGAGAAACTAAAGCATATAAAGATAATACAGGTATGCAAGAAACTGTCCCTTAGTGGTTGAGGGTGCTGCCTCTCTTAAAACATTGCAGAAACAACTCTATTGCAGTCTATTGTAGTGGGGATAGTCAGTTGTCAAGCCCTGTCCTTTATCTGCTCATGAGCAAGGCATATTTTGTATAACATAACCTTTGGAAATATTCTCTGCTTTCTTCTCCAACAGTGTTATTTTCTGCCATCTTCTGACAACAGTAACAACTTCCCAAGGGCAGGCTGCTAGATAAATCAGAAAGAAATTATAAATATAGGCTTCCAAAACAAGCATGTATTTGACTTTCAACATTAAAAACCACGCATATCAGACACATAGTTATGATCTCCGTCTGCCTGCCTTCCCATTTCTTCTACTCTTTTGGCTACAGGCCCTGAAAAGTAATTGCTGATAAGAAATGTTATTCAGGACACATAGAAATGCTAATGATTGTGTCTGTGCTACACCTGAGATCATGTAATAACCCATGTCTTACAAGGGCTAATTATATAATTAAGCCGCGATATGGATGAAGTACAGCAATCATAAAGCCCAAGCTGAAGGAAAGGATTTTGATATATACACTTTTGATAGAAAATATTCTCTTAGCTACTGTTCCAGCACGTAAATTTGCAAACAAGTAAAAATGCAGAATACTTTTTCAATGCCTGTTCCAAAAATAAATAATTTTTTTCAACGTTTTATCCTGCTTAAGCTCCTAAACTGTCTATTTTTAGATTTCCTTTACATATTTACAGTAATTGGTCCAAAGAGGACCCAAATTTTATGTCATAAAACAAAAATATATATATATAATTCTGAATGAAATATCTGGTTTTCTCACACATCAATGTTCAACTGAACAACACATACAACAGCCAATAATTTGGTGAAAGAGTTCCTTAGCTCTCTAGAAGAACTTGTAAGCTGCTGACTGCTAAAACCTATGGAAGAGAAAAAAAAATACATTATATCCACCTCTTTTTTTCATTTTTCCATAAGTTACACCTTCAATTTGTTGCCAGAGACAGGGTACTGGGCTACATCTGTTGATTTTTGATCTGAACCATAATAGCCGTTTTTTTAAACTTCATTCTTTAGCTGTGCAGATCTTGCAAATATTGGCATCAGACATCTGATGTTCTTGTACCTTTTTAATTTTACATAGTAGAAATAGCATTTAACATCACCAATTTCAGAAAAAAAAAAAAAAAAGCTTGGTAACATCTCCCACAAAAATAGAATAGGTAATGTTTTATTTTCTTAGATAACATTAATAGGTGACAGAGTCTGGACCTGGCAGAGTATTTTGACAACCTGATGATGGTCTTGTATTTTTATTTTTTAAGTGTAAGGTAAGCCTAGCTCTAGTTCATTCATGGGTATTAACCCTGCAAGGCTTTCTAAGGCAAAAGAGCTAAAATAAAACTACATATGTACATGACCACAGTAGTGATGTATACTATATACACACTAATAGTGCATGTAGTGGCAGTGACTCTTTAGGGTATTTAGGATTAGGGATGCTCCTTTCTGAAATTATAATTTCTTGTGTAAAAGCTCTACTGCACTTAAATATTGTGTGGATGCTGTAGAAGATATTTTAATCCCTTTTCTTGATCCTTCATTTCTTCTAGAGTCTACTGTTAAATCCTTTTTAAGTCTAAATATTGTATTTAAGCGAACTCTTGAGCTTTTGAGTTCACTGGTAACTTAGCTTTACACAGAACTAGTCACTGGATTCCCAGCAGATATTTCAGTGACTTCACCTAAGGAAATCAGTGAGAAAATGGCAGGAATCCTCTTCCATTCTGATCTCTTAGTGTGAGTTTCATCACACGCTGAAATCTCTGCCAGTCATATAGCTGTAGTTAATATCTACAGTCAGAGACTACCATGAAAAAGGTCTGAATGTTTCCTCTTCTGGTTCCTGTTTATCATTATATGGAAAAAGAGCATCAGGTTCTCAGAGTTCACTTTTTCCATGCATTTGAAATGGTTACTGTAAAATCATCACTTTTAGCCACAAGGCGAAAATAATTTTTATTTAACATTTTTAAGCTCTATAATATTACTGCCTATATGGCAAATAATTAAGTAAAAGCTTTTATATAAAGGCTTTAAATTTGCCTAGGGAAAACTGTCCTGAAAATAGGGTTAGCATTTCAGAGCTACATGCATGTGTTGTTCTACAGATACCAGTGAATAACAAAATTAATCCAATAATATGCAGTTCCTTTAAAAGAGAAGATGTAATAGGTCTTACTTGCTGAATTAATTGATTTTACATGTAAATGTAATATTTTTCTAAAGACAGATTTGTTCCCAAGAATATAATTTGAAGTGATGAGATTGCCTAAATCTGATGGTGTTTCTACCTGATGTTTGAAAGCTTCGAAGATGAAAGAAAAATTTACAATCGTTTTGCAGTTGAGTTTAAATAATTCATTTGCTTGCTTACTCTTCAAAGCATACTAATAAAGTGAAATCTGTTTCATGATGGAAATTTCAGTCAAAAATAGTAAATGTGGCTAGGAAATGTAATTTATTGAGCTAATTTTTGATTATCCCATTCAGAGTTATTGCCAATGTTTTGGAGACTGAGTTGCTGCAGAATTTTCTGAAGTGTGCAATGCATTCCTATTGTTTGCCCATTTTCAGTGCAAACAAATCTAAGGCATAAAATCCTTGATGTAAAGATGTGGGTGAAGAACTTTAGACCATATGTATCCCATAGTTTAGGAACAATACAATCTTGTCTATCCACAAGGATTACACATTGGATGTCATATTGGAATCCATAATGGAACTTGCATGGTCTTCATGAGTGATAAGCTTATCTTCCATTAAGTGACATTTTAAGTTTTTAATTAAGAGGAAGTATTTTCCTAGTAAGTATGATCAATATCCTAAATTCAAACAAAAACTCCACTCTGTTTAATGCTGTCTTTTTGCTTGCTTGTTTGTTTTTAAAATAAAGAAACATGTTTTGTTTTTTTTTTGTATTAGGAAGTTAAACCTTTCTCCTGAAAGAGGCATTAGAAGGGCTAGCACACCATAGATGTACTCTAGCTAGTGATGTGACAAAAACTGCAACACACAGGTACTAAGATTAGACTTGCATGAATTGGATACATAAGAATAAAAGATGTTCAATGATGTATCATCAAAGATTCAAGTTTAAACACTTGAACATGAAATTTCCTCCCATTTTGATGGAAGTCAGTTGAATTATTCTAGTCAGAGTATGGGTGAAAATGTTGATACCATTTAATAACTTCCTAGCCTTGAGGAAAACATAGTGGGAGTGTGATAATGAAAATGTTAAGTCTGATTTATTCAGAAGTGACACTGTGATTGGCAAGATGAATGACTAGTTGCTTTGCTGGATGAGGATTTTCTTATGAAAAGCTCCTTAAGATGGCAGGTTGGTGTCTGTCATATGCAAGGACACTTTCGTATTTTGTATACACTTTATCATTACATTAGAAGAAAATGCTGATGCTGAGCGGGAAACAGTTTATTAGGAAAAAATGTAGAGCAAGAAGAGTTGATTTTCTGCAGAAAGATATATATACTACCATTGTTTCAGATACTTGGGGTGAAGTAAAAGAAAATTTTGTACTAGAAGGAACACACAAGATTTCAAAGGAAGTATCAGGATGTAAGGATGAATTCATCAAATCTGAAAATACCTTAGAGCCCCTAATAACTTTTATCCCTAAAGCTAAAGGTTGTTGAGATCATCTTTTATATGAATGATTCTATTTGTAAATGTGTGGATTTGTAAATTTACTGGATTATGAGCTTCACTGAAAACAAATAGCTTTTGGAGGTCCTCAGTTGTTCCCTTAGGAAACTAATGAAGACATGTATTACCAGTGCATGCCGACAGTAATCAGTTTGATATTGTGTTTATAGCACATATAGACAACCACGCTTTATTATTTGAGATATTGTAGCAGATACTTGGTAAAAACTGTGGTAATAAAATTATGTACCAGTAATTTTAATGCCTTCCAGAGGATGATGATAGAACTGTAAAACTGTTTCCAGTGGAAACACTTCAGTTTGCGCTGTAGTATGATTATAATTCCCCAAAATATTTGCTGTTTGCTCTGGCTATCTCTAAGCTCACCCATTGTTCAGAAAGTTGAAAGCTAAAGTTCACAGTACCTGTTGAAGTTTTTAGTGAGAATTACTCTCTAGGTGATATTGGTTCTAGATTCATAATGCAAAAATATGGTAGAAACATTTCATGCTCATAATGAGTATGACCAAAATAAAGCTTTTTCTTTTTACCAATTTTATTTTCCTTGTAATATTGGAATAAATGGTGGCATTTCAAAATATTTTTAGAAACTTTCTTAACACTTTTTTTTTTTACTGTTTTTAATGACTTCCATTTTTTAATTGGAGATGTGAGCTGCTGCAATTCCACAGCATGAACACTTTCCTTATTAGAACATTAAGCAAATCTTCCACACAGATGAGGTTTAGAAATAACAGCGACTCTTCACATTTGCATAAGGAAATTTTGCAAGGCTGTGAATGGTAGTATCTTATCTCTCTGGCATAATTCTCAATTACTTCCAAGATAGGCTTCCTTTCTTAATTACTTGTTAGAATATTTAGGAATTCTAAGATATTTTTTTTTTTGAGTTTGAAATAAAATCAATTTTCTTTTTCTGTCAGAATGTTTTTTTTCTCCTTAATGTACGGTGTCTAAGCATGAAAAATATAAGTTTATAAAATGGGTTTAAAAGAAATTAGTGCTTCATTAAATCCATATTATAAATTCACTTCTAATTGTTTAGATGGAAGTGTATTTTGTTGCAGTTGTGTTTAAAGTAAATTTAATTTTTAAATTTGGAGTTATTCAATTTTGTTGGAAATAGGACATATTAAGTTAGATACTCAAATATAGATGATTCCTATCATCTTTGATAGAAAGCTATCATTATTTTTTTCTTGGTTATAATAATTTGAACTTACATTTCCAGTAATTAGCCCTGCATTGTGAAAAGACTTGATCATGTATAGATCAGTGAAAGTTAGTCACTTAAATTAGTGGCCTAAACAATAAAATAAATTCCAACTCTGTTCTAAGTGCCAGGTTTCATCCATGGGTGTATTGCTAAAGTTGTTCTTAAACCTCTACATGATTTTAAAACTAGGTGTGTGTTTGTCTCTGAAATAAAGCTAAATAAATATTCAGCTATTATCTCAAATAAATTAATTTCATTTTATGGCATGTTTAGCCCTAAGTTTTTGTATAATGTTAGAAGAGAAAAATCAATTGGTTTTACTAAACACATTTTAGAATCAAATTTTATTATAAAAGATCTTAGACCAGCACAGAGTCCCATTATTAAAATGTCTGCATGCAGATGTATTTCAAAGGGTAAACCTTTTAAAATGTTGGTGTCAAAGGAGAAATAAAAAAGTTTGATTCAATATGGTCAAGAGAGAAATAAGAATGTGCTGGCCCATAAACTTCTCCATCACATAACATAAATTTGAGATGTGAATAAATTATGCCATTTTTTGGCATAGTTTTTGAAATATGTAGAAAATTGGCTTGAAGAGGCAAATTGGGAAGGCCATCAGAAGGAACTGTTAAAAATTACAGCCGGCTTCTGGGCAGCTGATTCTGCATAGCAGGTACTGCAGGGAAAAGTGAAACAAGCTTTCAGCCTGATTCTAATTGTCCCTGATCAGAGTGTGCCTGATTTATGGGTTGGAGCGAGCACAGAGGCGCAGCGTGCGCCACTCCCTCAGCCAGGCAGTGCTTTACCTGAGTGATTACCCATGGCAGAAGTGCCCAGTCTGCTGCTGTTGGCCGGGCAGTGATGGACGCGTTACCTGATCAAATAATACGTTTTAGGCTCACGCGGAGCCCGCGGTATTACCGCCAGCGTCTCTGATTGCCAGGCAGAACGAGCCAATGTACAACACTCCCGCCATCCCCGCTGTGCGCGATGCTCGGTCACTGGTGTGACTAATGTATGCTGCTGTCTCAGTCAGCCTAACTGGAAAGCATCCTTTTGTTCATGGTATTCAGTAGGGGCTGCTACCCCTATAATTTGCAAGTCTTGGGTTAGGTTGAAAAGGCTGCTCTTCTGATACGTGCATTTGATTTTAATTATATTTTACCATTCCGGCTGCTGTAGAGTTTGTGATAGCGTGGCTGAAGACTAAATTGTGCCATTCTGTTTCATGCCAACTATATAAAAATTTCTATTCAGTAAGAGTTCAAATTGTGCTGTTAATAGCAAGAAGCTCACTTGCAAAATAACATGGAATCAGGTTATTCAAAGTTGGATCTGAGAGATTGGTTCAAATGTTTTCACTGAGTAAGTTAACAATAAGAAGTCATTAGAGAAGAAAAAAGAAGTGGAAAGCAAAATCAGACAAATTGTCTGAATTTCTGAAATGGTAACTCTTGAGAAGCTCTTTTGATCACACTTACCTGAAAGGATTTGGTAAGATGTGACATGACGACTCATTATTTAAAGAACATACCTTTACATACATAAAAAAACCCTGCAGTGAGCTGGAAGCTTCTGTGAAGAAAAGTGTTTACTGAAAAGAAGGAATATTTCTTTGTAAATAATGTATTTAACTTCTTTTTCAAGATAAACTGCATGCAGACTACCATTGACTTCAAGTTTGTGTTATGCAACATGCATGGGAGAATAGACAATACATGAATACGTTTCTGAAATTAAACATGCGTGCCTAATATTATGCGATTATGCTTCTGCTGTTTGACAAGCAAGCTGAGTTCAAATTAATCTCTCTTGTGACCAGGAAAAAAAACAAAAAAAAAAGAAGAGGAATTGATTGATTGAAATCTTAGCTGAATAGAATATCCTGCTTAGCAAAATATTGTGCAAAAGGGAAATTAAATGTAGACACTGAATAAGTTATTTTTCAATAGAGATGCTGTAAAGATCTTTGACCTCATGCTGATAATTACTGTTTGTACAAAGCACTACTAATCACCTGGGATCTGAAAGGCTGCATTTGTGTGGCAGTGAACCTGTTCTTCTAAATCCTGACTTTCCATGAGCTAGCCTGCTCTGACTGTGTTTCCTGCTGTTTTCATTTCTCGACTGACATATACGTTACTACTGTAGATACCTCTGCATGATGGTTTAGACGTGGCCTTTATCTTTTTTCCACACCTCTGGATTTAGTTGAAAAAGGAAAAGGAGAGCTACCTAGTGTATTTTAAGCATTATCTATCTAGTGTATTTTAAGCATTAAATCTTTAATTTTCAGCACATCTAGAACCGTGGGATTTTGTTCAAAAATTAAATGCAGTCCAAAAGGTGTTGTTCAATTTCATGATACCTGAAGCTGCCATTTGTCATTTAATAAAAGTGCTCTTGAGACATTACTGTAGAAAAGAATGTTAAAAAGTTGCTTTTGGTATGAACATGCCCATTGTTATCTCTTAAGCCACTGTTGGACTCAGTGATGAAAGTAATGAATATATTAATGGAGTTAAAACAGGTAATATAATATGAAAAGCATAATAATAGCTAGGGAGTTAACAGACTAATAAAACTGGTGTGTTCAAAAACTAATCAATAAAGTATTTTTCTAATATCTAAATATTTACACTAATACTTGTTTTTTTTGCTGTTAAGAAAAAATGAAAGTGATTTCACTAGTTTATTGCACTTGTAAGGTTAAAATCTCTGGAAGTAAGTTATTCATAATGTGGCAGGCTGTTTTTTGGCATTCTACTTTTCCTTCTTTTTTTTAAACTCACAATTACTAGGAAAGTTTTAAAAAATGTTGAACATGAATAAAAAAAAAAGCCCTCAACTTTTTGCATTAGGGGATTTTAATTTGGGTTATTCCTTTTCTTCCATGATAAAATGGAGTCCATTATTTCCTTTCTACATAGTTTTGTGTTTCAGAAAATCAGAATCAGTCCACTTAAATCAAGCCAGCATGATTGTAAATAATAATTTGTGATAGCCATTCACTGATCTTAATTTGTGATAATAAAAAAGTGAGAAGTTTTTTACCCAGCTCATGATTCTGTTTACTCCAAACTGTGGCTTCATCCCATTGCAGAAGATGCTTCCATTGCTCTTGTACTTGAAAGGTGGCCAGTGCTATCTACTGCTTCTTCTTCACAACGTACTTTTTTTCTTTATTTTTCTCTTAATTACCTTATGAGTCATTATTACACATAGTAAGAAATGGGACAAATCTTCTGCCTTATTTATCTAAATACAGTTTGCTGCTGAAAAAGAGATGTGCTTTACTGTGTAGTTATTTGGGATGGGAAATCCATTTCAGCCAATATTCAGAGAATCTGCTTTGTTAAGCAGCTCTTGACTGATACCTCTTTAGCCACATTGCACTGCCGTTGTCACTGCCTGGCTGAGGTATTAGGATTTCTAAGGGTTTATTGTGTGCTACTTAGCACTGTGCTGAGCTGTGCACTGTGCACCGTGTCCTATATCTTCCTTTATTCTGGGACATGTCAAGCTTTGCAAAATGTGTTGGAGGCTGGAGAGGAAATTTTGTAGCAGGACCCTGTCAGAGACAGCAGTGCTTTATAAGATGGCACAAGGAACAAAAAAGTCTATTTCTTAAGCTGCTGACTTCAGGTTACCAAATGGAGATAAAGTGGTCACACAGTTAATTTGTAAGGGGAAATATGTATAGGAACACACAGAGTGGTAACATGAATAGCCTTGCTCCATGTGTCTCCTTTGTTTTGAGAGCTGATTAGAAGCTTTGATTGACGCCACCTTAAACATGCTGTTGAAGTGTGAAGACACTGGTGTGCTGTGTGACTGAGTGCTCCACTTAAAAAGAAGCACGGGTAGTTAACCTGCCATTACAGCAATGGTGCAGGTGTTGTGAAAAATGAGTAAAATCAAAGCTAAAGCCACTGGTAAAGAAAGTTCACATTTCTTGGTCCCATTCTGCAGCTGCAGAGTCAGAGTCGATTACACATGCTTACCTGCCGGCACTGTCACTGCAGTGTCTACAGTCTGGTAGGGTGACTTTGAGGATAGAAGGAAGAGTTGGATGAAGGACAGAAACAATTGTTTGTTTTCCTCAAAGCCAAGTTCAGTACTGAGAATGTGTATCCAAAATGATGGCAGGGAAAAATACCTAATTGTAATCACAGCTGTGAGATACCTGACTGGTACGTTTCAGTGTTTAGGGCTGGTGGCTGTGATTGGCTTGAAGCTGGTTTTTAGTTAATTTGGATTTAAAATTTTGGCCTTTACTGATGTTTGCTTTATGTGCATTGTTTTTCTTCTTTGTAGCAGTGCTTAATGGATGCTTTTGAATTGATTCCCTGATTTCAAAAGGGGGATAAATAATGAATAAATAATACTTGGTAGATTTACGTCCTATTACATAGGATGCCATGTGTTTTCTCAATATAATACTAGTTCTGTTCATTTCAATTTTAAGCTTCTTTCTAACTATGCTTAAAATCTGATCCTTTTCTCAATCTGTTTCATTTTATTGAAAACAACACTGATATCTGTAATTTTATACTTTTACACGATTTTTAGAGTAGTTTCATTTTCACAGCTTCTGGTTCTCTGTAATCTTCTTTATTTTCATGCCCATATTTTTAATGTGTTGTCAATTCCTCTCTGTCCTTATGCAGACCCTTTAATCTCCTATGTGTTAAAAAAAACTCAAACTGATGGTTCCCTTCAAATTTTCCTTTTTTTTATTGTTAAGTATATAAGAATTTGTACTTAATAACCAACTCTCTACAAATGGCTTCAGTATATAGGGAGAATTGAGGCCATCTGCAGTGATAGGTTTAGATTTAAGATTGATGATACTCCTTGTGTATTTGGGGCCTGTTTTGACAAGCACTTGAGAATTTGATCAGTATCATATAACACTTTATGTTTAATTTCTTTTCACTGTCTGTCTTCTTCATAGCTAGAAGTGTTCAATTAGTTAACTTTTAGTATTTGTTCTGTGCTGCTTCAATCCAGAAGTTGGTCTCATTTATAAAGTTTAATTTCATTTCAGTTGGTTTTAAAAACTTGTATTTCTCCTTGAGAATTTATGCAGGGAAAGTTTGACAAAAGACACTGGCCCACCACTGAATCACTCCTTCCGTTCTGCATAAAGACATACTTCTCTAGCTACTTCTCACTGGGTATTAATAGCCATTTAATGTTTTCAGTTTTAGAAAGTGTTTTTGTCTGAAGATATAGATTTGTGAACATTCCAGCTCTCTCTTTTCCCTTGGCTTCCCACCTCCCTCTCCCCACTTATTTAATTTATTTCCTTTTTTCTTCCTGATTCAATTTATCTTCACGTTCTAGAACAAAAATACTGATTAAGACTGAGGGTTTGGTTTGGTTTTAGTATCATATTTATTTAGTTTTATATTTATATTATATGCTTTATGCCATGAGGATTTTAAAAGGTGCACAAGGGTCTTTTTGAGATAAAGGAAAGAACTAATGTATATTATCATGCTGGTCACTCTAACCTTCTTTAGAAGTCAGGAAATGCATATGGTGCCAATCCACATTACTTTTTTCGGGAAAAGAATTTTTTTTTCATTATTTTCTTGTTTCATATTAATACCTTTCAGCCCCAACCTTTACCTTAGAAAATGAGCTGATGGCTTTGGACATTTGTACGTTATTTAACACACTAGTGCTGTACTTAGTACTCATGGTTTTTTGTCAAGATCTTTTGCTCTCACAATGTGTGTGAAAGGTGATAGTGGTTAATACTGACAGATGAGGTCAGGAATATGAATAATATTACATTGTATGAAACCAGTTGAGAGCCTCCTCTAAAGTGATGAACTCCTTGGTTTAATTGAAGACTACATGGGCTCAGCATATTTGAGGACAGCAACTTGCAAGATTCCCTCATTTTATAAAGAAAAAGGACTCTAAGGAAATGGGAAAACCTATTTTCTGTAATAGAATGAGGCACACTGAAAAACATGTTTATCATTAAATTAGTTTTATACTGTGGTCTAGTTCTTTTGTGGAGTTGCATTTAAATACCAACAAAAAGAAAATACCAAAAAAAGCTGTATTAATTCTTGCTACTATTAAAAAGGTATTTTTTTGCTAGTAGAATTTCTTAAGAAACAACATTTTCGAAATCAGGTAGGTAAAACTAAATTATTTGAACTAACACTACAATTTGTTTTGATGAGTATGTAGTCTTATTTTAATGTAAATTTCCTAAATCCTTTTATCTGCTATGACAATAAAAGCTTGCTGTACCTGAGAAGGAAAACTACTAGTTTTCACCTATTATATTTGTTTGGTGCTCTCAGCTGTGCATAAGTATTCAGAATCAGCATTAATCATAAAGCATTTAAAGATTTTTCAAACAATCAAACCCATCATTTTACTGAAAGGAGATAGTGAGGCATAAAGCTAGCATTGTAAAATAAAATGTATAATTGCTATCATTGCTGCCCACTTCAGAATTTCAAAAGTCAATGTATTTGGTAATATAACACAATTTCTCAGTATTCTTGAAAATTGGAAGTCTAAATTTTGTTTTTACAAAACGATTGTGAAGAAAAAATATCCAGTCCCTTGAGCTAGAAAAAATATTTAGTCAGCAATGTGACCCAAAAATTGTAGAAAAGTGTGTGTATGTTGAGGGGGGTTAATACTTCTGTAAGGTCTGGGAAAACTTATGTGTTTAGGTTTATAGTTTGTGTTTGGATCTTTTGAATGGAACCAGTTGCAGTGCACACTTGTGAACATACAGAAACCGGCTTTGTGAGTTAAGGGTGAAGGTCTAATGTCACAGAATTGGCTGAAGGACAAACATCCCTGCAGCATTTTGGGAACACCCATTGTGTATAGTGAATAAAGCTGATTGAATGAGGAATGTAGTTTCAAAAGACATGAAAACATAAGAAGAAATGAATAGGAAGACTTCAGTAGCTACTATGTAGTTGAGGTTGGCAATTGCAAAGATACTTTCTACCTAGCACAGCTCTGAAGACAGACTGTGATTCATAAGTAAGTTACTAGAAGTTTTCCTAGAATTGGAGAACTTATCCTTGAGCAACTGTTCTTTAAATAGAGAAAGGTCATCAGTACTGGATTTGGAGCAGTACATACAAACACACACGACAGAAAAAAAGATATTACTGTCAATAAATTCTGTTTTTGTCCCTATTTCTTTATATTAATAATGGTGATAAAAAAAGGCTTTTAGGCTTTTTAAAATAAACAGGATAAAATGTTTCTCCTCATTTCAGTAATATTCTCACTGGATTATTTCTGTGCATATTTTCTAGAACTTTTTCAGTGACTCATGTATTTTTGTGCATTGAATATTACAAACAAGTTGTCTAGAGTACCTATACATACAAAAGCATGCGGCGTTCCTTGAGTGTTACTTGATATTTCCCAGGTGTTTGTACTGGGTCCAATTCTTTTTAACAGCCTCACTAATGACCTAGATGATGGGACACAATGTATACACAGCAACACAAAACTGGGAGGCATGGCTGATTTTTGTGCACACCAGATTTTTGTGCTTGACTGGATGTAGAAATGATACAACAGGAACCTGATGACATTCAACAGAGGGAAATTCCAAGTCCTGCACCTGCAGAGGACTAAGCCCATGCACCATTACATGCTGGGGGATCAGTAGCTGGAAAGCAGCTTTGCACAAAACCCTGTGCTGGTGGACAAGCTGCACAGCAATGTCCTTACACCAAAATGGGCAAATGGTATTTATGGATGCAGTATAAAGAGCAGTGGAGATTGTTACTCTCTACTCAGCACTAACAATACTGCACCTGGAGTGATATGTCCAGTACTGGCTGCTCATGGAACCAGTTCAGCGAAGAGCTGCTATGGCGATTAAGAGCTGGAGCATGTTTCAGATGAGGGAAGTGTGAGAGAGCCAAGACTGCTCACCCTGAACCTGCAGTGAGGGTCTTGTTAGTGTGTATAAATTCCTGATGGGCGTGTACAAAGAAGGCAGAGACAGATTGTTCTCAGTGAAAGGCCAAGAAAGCACAAACTAAAATGCAGGGAATTCTGTTTAAATTCAAGGAAAACTCGCTTTCATGATGTGGGCTCAAACATTGGCACAGGATGCTCGAGGATATTTTGAAGTCTCTAATCTTGGAAGTCTTCAACATGTGAGTGGACACAGCCTTGAGTAACATGTTTCAACTTATCTTGCTTTGAACAAGCAGTGTATCTTCAGAAGTCCCTTCCAGCCTCTCTTGTGCTGTGATTCAATCAGTATACATTATCTGATGTCTAAGAGCAGGGTCCTCCAGGTAAAATTGCAAAAAGGTTTTTGTTGAATTGGTTTTCCTCTTCTGAAAAGCAGTCATAAATCCCTAGAAGAATTTTGGAGTTACATAAGGAGGGTATTTTGGAGGAGAAACAAAAACATAAACTTTGTTCCTCATGTAGCAATAGGTCCCTAAAATAGGAGCTACAAAAGCCAGGAACATTCATTTTATGTTTTAAACTAATAAATGTCTTGATTAACACCATCTAACTCAACTAACCAAAATCCTGTTCACTGGATTCTCCAGTTTCTAATGACAGAAAGTTGCTCTTCCAAATGAGATGGTTTTTTAATTAAAATTGCTCTTATTCTTGAGTGGTATACTTTGTCACAATATGACCTCATATTTCATAACTTTGAAAGCTGCCTAATTATAATGTTTTTTTCCTCTATACAGGAAAAAAGTTGAGGTCCAAGAAAACATGGGCTAAGGAGTTACTGACATGACGGATTTCAATATCTCTAAGTAATTAGTTAAGTTATGCTTGTCTCTTTCATTAAAGGCACCATTAGACAGCCAGATGCAAAAGATGACTGTGGCAAATGGTTTTCCAGGTAATTCTTGATAACGTTAAATGTGGTTGTCATTTCAAATGATCACTATGCATCTTTTCTTAAATATCCATCCATCATTAAATATCCATTCATCTACTTGAGCTGCCTGCTCAATAAATGTATGTGGAAATCATTAGGATAATTTCATGGAAAGAATTCTCCTAGTTTAACAAGCTGCAGAATGTTTTCTCTGTTTCTTTTTTTTAGTTTTTTCTTTTTCATTCTCCACTGAGATTGGTGAAAAAAAAAATCTATATTACAGATATTCTTCTCTTCTTTGTTCCTTATTACATTTCTCCCTATTTCAAGCTTCTTTTGGAGATGAAGTACACTACCAATGTGCTGAGTAGAAAATTGTAAATCTGTGTGAAGGGCCATACATTGCCTTCAATTTCTGCTCATGCTTGCCTTTAGTTTTAGTGAGAGAAGTGCACCAAATGTTGATGGGGGCACTGGTTCCTGTCATAGCACAAGGCTGAACCAAAGCACACTTTCCTTACTGTAAATGTACACACTTTGCCAAGTGAAAGCCTATATTATTTAGGTTATTTTTCACATCCTCTCTTAGCTATAAATTTAACTCTGTACAGAAGAAGCAGGAGAAGGACTAAATTAAGGATTTTTTCATCTTGACTTTTTGGAAAAAGGTTGGTTAGTTACATTTCTTTTTCAGTGTTGCTATTATATAAGGTGATGTGCTGATAAAGAACAGAAGCAAAATTATGGCTTCTACTGAGTGCTTCATTTTGGGAGAGGTGGAGTGAGAGGAGCAGATATTCCCAGCCTGAGAGGAAATTCACTGAGAGTCACCCTCTAAGTTTAAAGTGCATATTGTCTGTGTGGTGAAAATGGCATTCCCATAATGTCCCTTATTTGCCTTATAACTTCTGGAGTTAAGAAGCTTGTGAATAATCTTGAATAAGTCTCTCACTGTGTTTTGTCCACACAGTGTATCTGCATCCTATTTCTTTTCTCTGCACAACAGTCAAGAATTCACTCTCTATTTAGCCCCTCTGAATTAAATTTCTAATATTGGGCTGTCTTCATTCTCTCTTGAGCAAAAATTGCTCAATAATAATAGTAGTGGGGGGTTTCAGTCCTGTCATTTCTAGCTGTATTAAATACTCTGTCTCAATCTTGTTGCTTGTGCTTATTTTTTAAGCTCAGGAATTGCAGCATGATTTTAGTCTCACTCTTTGACATTAAAAGAAAGACGATTCTCTCCTGGATGCAACTGTCATCAGTGCTCAGAAATTTGCCATTGTTTTCTTTCAGAACATACTGTCTTTCTCACTTTTTTCATTTATTTTTATCTTTCCTTTTGACAGACTTTCTTCTTTTATTTAATGGTGTTTAAGCAGGTAAATAGAAGACGCTTTGAATAGCATATTTTATTAAAACAAAACACCTAATTAATTTCTCCTCCAGTTATGTGACCCTGTAATCCTTTAATGCAGACTCCTTAAAAATTGTGTTATTACAGATTGGAAGAATTAACCTAGAAATGCCATGTGCTTTTTGAAAGACTTTCTTTTTCTCTGTTTTTCAAAGGAGTCAATGTACTAATTGTTCACTGTACACCTTATGTACTTCTTTAACCTCATTATCTTGGAGCTTTTATTATGGGGACCTCTAAAAACAGGAGAAATTGTTTAACTCTGTTAAGTTAAACTGACTAAAGTTAAGTATTTTTCACAAATGTAAAATCGTTATCCACTTGTCTAAGTTCCCTCACATGATCTTTTCTAAAGCATTAAAAAAAAATAGGATCATTGCTTCTTGTGTATATTCCCCAACAACACAAGAGTTATGAACTTGGAGAACAGGAAGCTAAGTGCAGTGCCTCACAAGGGCATTCAAGTGAGGAAGATATTTCAGTTTAAAATATCCTAAAATAAGGTAAACATCCTAAAGATATCTTAAAACATAAAGAAGAAGGAGAATAACAAAGATGAAAAATAGTAACTCCTTTTGTGACCATTTGATTCCCCTTGAGTATACTAGAACTTTTAGGTGCTTTCAATGCCACTCAGACACAGCATGGAAGTGTGCAGGGAGTTGCAAGCTTTTGATTAAAAGCAAAAGAGACAGACAGAAACTCAAGTTTAGCAGAGAAAAGAGAGGCATTCAGGACAGAAAATCCAGAGCATATACAGGAGGAAAACAGACTGGCAGAGATGATAAATTAAGGAGCTGAACTATTCAGGTGAAGAAGAAATGGGGAAGAGCAGGCATTTTGGGGTTAAAGTTAATGATAAAGTAGCTTGGAATAAGCTATGTTTGACAGCTGTCTGGAAAAGTAGGTAGCTGAGGATGTGCAAATTGCCTGCTGAGGTAGCCTGCATGGTGTATTCAGATAAATTAGGATTAGGAGGGCAAAGACAGAACGGTGCAGAAGGGTTGCATCCACTAAAGTTCACTTTCTTTCTGAGCTCTGAATGAACTATGAGACTTCAGAGAGTTATGATTCCTCTGTAGTCAGAAAACATCAATTGAAGTCAGCCTTTGATTTTTTGATACCTCTACCATATTTTCAATACATTTTATAGTGCAAAAAAGCTACATCCTCTTTGCCAGATTTTGTCAAAATATTCCCTGTCACCATGTGTATTTCAGTGAACGTTTGGACACTTGGAAGGTCTTTAGGTTCATTGTATTTTCTTCATTCTGACTTGCCTAAACTCTTCGGCAAGCTATCTAACCAATAAATTTGTTGTATACATAGTGTGAGTATACCCCCATAGTTACCTATGTCAGATTTTTGGTTCATCAGTTATTTTGTTTTCTTCTGCTCTGAAAAATTAAAAACAACTCTTCCAGGAAGTGAAGCTACAGTCATTCTATGAGAGAAGTAAGAGAGAGCTGTTGTCATAGAACTTCTTTCTTTTTTGAAAGTCATTATGTAGTCGACAAAATAGTGAATACTGGATCTAATTATTGCCCTAAGGATTTTCTTATTGCCTCTGAACTCCTTTGCAACACTAGGTAGTTACTCAAGCACTACTTCTTACAAATGTTTAATAAATGCAATTCTCATTTTTCAGGGTAAGAGCCAGAAATTTCTGTAGAAATGTCTGGCAGAAATGCTGAGCACTTATAACTGTGAAGCCAATGGGAACGCAACTTTGAATGGATGAAGTCTCATATAGCAATCACCTTCTGAGAAATCATTCACTAGAGTTATCAAGTTAGGTGTGAAAATTAATAGGATTTTTTTCCTTGGTCTGTCTATGCCTCAGTCAACTATTTGTAAAATGGAGTGATACCATCTTTCATTTTGCTGGCCATTTTAAAGATTGATTAAGTTTTGTGAAGCAGTTCTCTGTTCTGAGAAGTGCCATAGAAAGTTCAAGACAAATGAACAGATCTAACAGGTTTCCCATAAGTTTTAACAGTTTTCAGCAAATATTGACCAGCTGATCATTAATAACTTTTCATTTATTACACTTATCAATGTTATAGAGTTGTTGGGAGGGAGGGAGGGGAAAGGCAGTCAATTAGAAATTGCATAATTTATATCTACACAAGTGAAGTGAATTCATGGTGGAGTAGAGTACCCTAACAATGATGGAGTTTAACTTCTTATGACTTCAACTGTACAATGTTATAATAATATCCTTTTAGGTTTTTTTTGCTTTTTAAGTGTAAACCTGTATTCAAAATGCAGCTGTAAAACAAAATACTGTTTTTGGAAAAGTAAGTTGTTTTATTAAGAAGATCAGAAAATTTCCATCCCTTATCATTTATTCTTCTAATTTTCCCCCCATCTGTGATGAATGAAATAATATATGACTATATGCTTGACTAGTTTTAATGTCAATTTAGAAATGAAAAAACTTGTTAATTTTTTTATCCACTGGCACTTCAGCTCTGGCTGTACTTATGTGACCCTGAGGCTGGGGCAATATTCTGAATGAAATCTTTCTGTGTGACCATAGAGTCTTTTCAGAATTCCTAATGTTACTCATTATTGCATCTCCCAGAAATGTGCTTAAATGACAGGTACCTCTTCAGCAATACTCCTGCCAAAACCACAGATGATATTGGTGTGTATCTGGTCAGCTGCATTTGGCATCTAGGCATGTTTCCTTTGGTGTGCCTTGAACAGTGATTAAAAGTTCTCTTACTGGACTTATCAGATTGCTGTGATTGACCACCAGTAAAAGTTAGAAAATGTTGTTTAGCATATTCGACTTAGGAATTGTTTGAATCCAACTTGATTTTTTTTTACAACCAAAAATATGTACTCCTTATTTTTATAATGAAAACAAAACCAATTGATTTGGTTTAAAAGGTGCTGCAATTAAGTACTTAAGTGCAATGAGCCCTGGAATATATATTTTTCTCTATGTGATTTGCATGGGGTGCCTAATGTTGCTTGTGTGCCTCACAGGTCACTTGTTTTTCAGGTATATATCAGGGTGCATCTAAAACATCCTAACACTGGGTAACAGGCATTATGTGATTAAAGTCTACCATCTCACTAGAAAAATAATAATTCTCTTAATAATGATCATTGTAAGTTGTCATACATTTCATCTAAGAAAATTCAGATTCTCTTCAAATTTGCCTGTGCTTTTTTAAGGGAAAAAAAATCTCAAGTTAAATAGACTATGCACACAATATATTTCTTTATCTCTTTTTTGTGCAATTTCTTTCAAATTCTCTGTCTGACTTTGTTCATTGATACTTAATATCATCTTTAATTGACTTGCAGACAAATAGAAGTCCATGCTCCCTTTCCTTGCCATTTGTTGTAACTTTGTCAACAGCACAGATTTCTCCTGTATTTTTTACCCTCAGTCTTAAATTTCTGTCATTTATTCAAAGTTTAAGAAGAATGGTAATTTTTACAAATCAGATGATTTCACCATTTTAATATTAATACTATTGTTAATATTTAATAAGGTTGGGGGAGAATGTCTTGTATTGTTTAATAGTTTTTACTTAAAAAAGTCATATAAGTATCATATGGATTATAGGAACTAGTGATGAAAGTAAATAAAAATGGAAATAAAACATTTTCTGCTGATGTGGCACCTAGTTGTTATCTGTTCAAATTTCTGTCTGCAGAAAACATTTGTTAACTTGCATCTCCAGCTTTATCTACCAGTCAAGCTGTGCTATCACTGTTGGAGGAACAGTGAGCTTCTAACGTAATAACTTTCAGTGAGAAAATTGAAATTGGTTATAAAAATGTATTTTCTCTTACTTGATTGCTTAACAGTGCTTTGACTTCCAAGGCTCAGTGTGAGATGGTCTAGTTTATTCTGGGCATGTCGCATTTTCAGCCTGTGTTTTTTCTAATGTTCATAGTTCAACAACTTGAGCTGATTGGCAACAAACTTATTAGTTTTATATAAAGGGGAAGAGTAAAATTTAATCATTTTTCCTAAGAATAAATCACAGACTGATCCATAGATAACATTGCTGCAGTTTTGAAACAGTACTTCATAATCAGATTCTTCATGGAATGCATCTGAACACTCAAGAAGTTGATAACTGCAGCTCAGTAGGTAATTACACATGGTGTGCAATCAACGGATCAACATGATACAAATTATACTCAAATTTTGGTTTTAATCCAGCAAATTCTACTTTAATCAATGATAATATTATAATTTTACATCGAGACTAATAAGACCAGGACTTGACATTTTTCATAAGCAAAATACTGATTCGCAAATTCATCATTTACTTTTGGTGTTGTGTTGTAATGATGTTCAGTACTGACTGTGGCTCTGCAGAGATGTCCCCTTGCACAGCAGGAGGAGGTGACAGCTGCTTAGTCCCACACCTTCCTTCTTACATGAATTTGTCCTTTATAGCACTAATATGTAGTGCCTGTGTTTGTTCTTTCTGGCAATCCAGAATTGTGCTTTACCTTAAAATGCTAGACATAGATCTGTGGGATTGGGTCCAGATGAGGGACACAGAAATAATTAGAGGGCTGGAACATCTCTCCTGTGAGGAAAGGCTGAGAGGGTTGAGGTTTTTCAGCCTGCAGAGGAAAAGATTCTGGGAAGACCTTGTTGCAGTCTTTCAATACTTACAGGAGGTGTGTAAGAAAGATGGGAATAAACTTTTTAAACAGGTCTGCAGCAATGAGACATGGGATATGATTTTAAATTTAAAAAGAGTAGTTTCAAATATAAAAAGGAAGAAATTTTTTTATGCTGAAAGTATTGAGGCACTGGAACAGGTTGCCCAGAGAGGTGGTAGATGTCCCATCAATGGATGTGTGCATTCCAGGGGGTTGGAGAAGATGACCTTTAAAAATTCCTTCCAACCCAAACTATTCTAGGATACTATTCTATAATTCTATTACCCATCCTTGGGAAGTCCTTCTACTAATTACATTCTCAGAGTCAGCCCAAAATTGTACCTAAGGTTCATGTTGCCAGCATTTTCCTAGGCATCCAGAATAATACTGATATTTTTCTTGTATTTGAGATGCCACTTTAAGCTGTGTGTTGCCATATGCAAAATCTAACATAATTTTCCACCCTTAACTAAGGGAATGTAAAGACCCAGGTACCTCTTTGCAGATGGTCAGTCCCCTGTGGTCTGAGATTGCCCTTACAGCATGGGCCCTTCTGGAGAGCAAGTTACTTGACAATTCTTCTTCATTTGAACGGCCAAGGAAAGCAGGAAGAGGAATCTAGGAGTACAGCCCAGAGCTGAGTTTTAGACATACTTCATTGTGTGTTGTAACAAAAGCAGTTGCACTCTTCTTAAGGTTAGCAACCAGGTCATCTGTACAGTTCAGAAGTACTGTATGGGCAGAAAAGAATATTTCAGCCATCTTTCTAGTATTTCTTCTTTCAAACAGTAGCTCCAGTTGTCTTCCAGTACATTGGAGGCAAAATAGTTGGACAAATAACTAAATTCCAGTAAACTGTCAAGTAGCTACTTATGTCAGATAGCTACTGCACATATGTCTTATTGGTTGACTGCCCATAAGATTGCTCTGGAAGTCTGATGAGTACCAGAGGACAGAGCAAACAGCTCTAGGAAAGCAGGGACCTAGACAGCATAATCATTCTGCCTTGATTTGGTCTTTTTTTGTCCTCAGAAGTATCACAATTACCTGCCAACAAGAGTCTTTCCCTGTGGTAGTGCTAGTTAATCTCAGTGTGAATTGAACAAAAAGTTCTGAGGAGCACCTGAAAGCCCAGCAATATGGAGGGATGACAAAGTCTGCAAATCTTGGCCCTAGGTCATGCTTTTCTAGCCCACATATGGGCAACAGCATGAAACATGAGGTGATTTATCTGTTCCCATTATATTTAAGCCTAAAAATTACTATAGCAGCATTCATAAGCTATTCAGAAGTCTTAAGCATTGAATTTTTTCTTTTCATTTTTCAGGATGCTGACAGTCTCCCTGCTGATAGCTTGAT
Organism: Pseudopodoces humilis; assembly: GCF_049639895.1. Taxonomy (NCBI): domain Eukaryota; kingdom Metazoa; phylum Chordata; class Aves; order Passeriformes; family Paridae; genus Pseudopodoces; species Pseudopodoces humilis. The sequence continues at coordinate 101,795,360 of NC_142200.1, forward strand.
AGATTGGATGCTTTCTGTAACTTTCCATAGCAAGTTATTCTGCCCCTCTCTAGGCCCATTCTTTCCTCTGATTTTTGTCAAATTTACATGTTTCCTTAGCTAGTGACTATAAATATGTCTTCAAGTCCATTTACAATATATTCTCAATATCAGCTTCAGAACATGGAGCAGAATGTAAAATGACTGAGCTATTTAGAATAAACAACTCTGGATTTTTAAATTAATCAGAATCCTTTTTATTTTTCCCTCTTTGGAGGATCCCTATCTTTGAATTTTTTGTGCTGTGCTTTGCCTAGGGATATGTTTGCATAATAAGGGCTTTGATTTGAATAGATGAATAGCCCTAGGTGTTTGTGTTTTCCCTCCATTTTCATGATTATAGCAGAAAAAAAGTGCAAGGACAGTTTTAGCTGAGTAATTTAGCATATTTTCACATTGAGACTTGGTTTTGCTGGATAGTATAAAACAATGCAACTCAAGTAGATAGTAGAAAATGTGAAGTGAGAATGATAGGAAGAAAAAGGAACTTCAGGAAGATCTATTTTTCAACTGTGCAACAGTCAATAGCTACAAATTAGCTACAGTTTGAATGACAGACAAACAAACCTCAGGTATACTCAAAAAAGGAACTGTAAAAAAGCTGCATACTTAGTCACCCTGTCATCTTTCTGTAACAGATTCAGAGAAGCATGTCCTCAAATTGTAGTGATATTTTCTTTCTTTTTTCTGTCAACACCATGATATTCAGGATTACATGACAGTGAGAAAAATAGCTGCATCAAACATCTAGTGACCTAAGAGAATGCTTTTTCTTATTGAATTTCAGACTACTTTTACTCCAGTATAATTATTTTACACCTTGAATGATTGTTGAGACTTCATTTAAAATAAAATCTTTACTCAGCAGAGGTTACTCAAAAGACGTTGAATTCTCTGCTTTTGCATTGCTCGTCTGTAGAGGTGTGATGACTAAGTGACACACTGTAAACACAGCTAAAGCAATCAGTTTTGGCCATCTCTTCTCTCTGAATGATTTTGAGTTGAATATGACAAGAATTTGAGGGAACAGTCAAAAATTTGAGTTTTGAAGTATAAATGTAAATAAGAGAGTGACAAGTTTTTTTTAAATACATCTCATCATTTGTCCTTTTTTGTCTCTTTTTGTCAAGACATCATTTCTTCTGTCTGAGCTGCTTGTCTTTCACTGCTGAAAGGGGAGTCCTCCATAATAAATTTATATTTTAAACACAAAATTAAATCTGAAACTCATATTGAAGGTTGATTGTAAACTAAAGATTTAATGTAGGAAACAATGGATGATAAATCTGTCATATTCTCCATATTCTATAAGAATCTATACGTAATTGAAATTAATTTAATTTTTTAAAGATTGTGTGTTTGTAGGCTTTTTGATGTTTTGTTTGGTTGGTTGGTTGGTTTTTTCCCAGCCCTAGAAAAAACAGCTAAACTGTCTAATTGTCTTTGCTTTGGAAATGTAGTTATACATTCCTGTTCAGTGGAATTTCTCAACTGCAGCTTTAGCATGTACTTCATATTGCTTGTTGCATACTGAACTATAGAACAGTTGAAAGGCATTTAGGCTGCTGTTGAGTTGTAAAACAAAATTCTCACTTTTTTTTTTTAATTAAGATAAAAATATTGCTCAGGTGTGGTTATGAAATAGTTAACTACAATAAAAATACAGATTGAACCTTGAAGAGTTTTGTAAGTTCAGGCATACCTTAAAAACATCAATCAAGATATTTTTCAGAGTTTGTACCAAATAGCTGTTTTTACAAATGCCAAAGTTTTGAGCATTTTTATATAGATTTTTATATATTATAATTGTATTCTCTCTAATTCTAAGAGAGTTATTAGAGGTAAGCACAGATCCACTGATTCTTCACAAATTCTCTATTGCAAATATATCCAATTCTTCATCACTTCAATGTGTGATGTTTTGCAGTCTACAATCTTGTTTCTGCCTGTCTTGCTCTATTTAAATTTATCTGCCTTTACATTAGCAAGTAGCTGTATCCAGCAGGAGTACACTTGAAGAGAAAATCAGTAGGGTCTCAGGATACAGCATTTGTTTATATGGGAGATGTTCTGGGTGACAGGAGGAAAGCCAGTGTGGCTCCCATCTTCACAAGGGGCAAGAAGAAGGACCCAGGAAACTATTAGCCAACCTCTATCTCTGGAAAGGTGATGGAATGGGTCATTCTGGAGGTCATCACCAAGCATGGAGAAGAAAAGGAGTTAATCAGGAGCAGTCAGCATGTATTCACCAAAGGGAAACCGTGTATCAGCAATCTGCTAGCCTTCTATGATCACATGGAAGGATGGGTCAATGAGGGGAAAGCAGCGGATGTTATCTACCCCAATAAATAAGAGTAAGGCTTTGGATGCTGTCTCCCACAACATCCACATAGCTCAGGAAAAGTGGGTCAGATTAATGGACAGTGGTGTGGAACAAGAACTGGCTGAGTGTCAGAGCTCAGAGGGTTGTGATCAGCTGGAGTCCTGTAGTCAGGAATCTGCTGAGTCCAGTCTTATTGAACTTGTTTGCCAATGACCTGGATGAAGGGATAGAATGTACCCTCAGCAAGTTTGCTGATGGTATGAAACTGGGGGGCAGAGGCTGGTACACCTGAAAGCTGTGCTGTCACTCAGTGGGATCCTGATAGGCTGAAGAATTGGGTGGAGAGAAAACTAATGAGGCCCAACAAGGCCAAGTGTAGGATCCCAAAGCTGGGGAGGAATAACACCCAATCCAGCCTGAGGGCTGACCTACTAGAGGGCATCTCTGCAGTCACCAAGACTGGGTGACCAGTTGACCCTGAACTGGCAGTGTGCCCTTGTGACCAGGAGGGCCAGTGGTATCTTGGGGTGTATTGGGAAAAGTGTGGGCAGAAGGTAGAGGGAGGTGATCTTTCCCCTCTGCTCAGCCCTGGTGAGGCCACATCTGGAGTGCTGTGTCCCATTCTGAACTCCTCAGTAGAAGACTGGAGAGGATCCAGCAGAAGCAACAAAGATGATCAAGGATTTGGAACATCTTTCCTATGAGGACAGACTGCAGGACCTGGGCTGGTTTAGTCTGGAGAAGAGAAGACTGAGAGGAGATCTTATTAATGCAGATAAATATCTCTAAGGCAGGTACCAAGAGGATGGTGCTGGACTCTTTTTCAGTGGTTTCCAGGGACAGGTGGAGGAGCAATGGCCACAAACTGAAACAATGACCATAAAACAAAGCAGAAGTTCTACCTCAGCGTTCAAGGAAGAACTTCTTTCCATTGACATTGACAAAGCACTGGAACATGCTGCCAAGGAAGGTCATGGAGTCTCCCTCTCTGGAGAAATTCAAAACCCTCCTGGATGAGTTCCTGTATGACCCTGCCTTGCCAGGGTAGGTTGGACTGGCTGATCTCCAGAGATCCCTTCCAACCCTAACAATTCTTGGATTCTGAGGTTTTGGGAGTTGTATTTTAGGTTATCTCTGACCCATGGACGTCATCCAGGTACAGAATGGGTTGCATTAGATAACAGTCAGGGAGTGGAACCTCCAGTGCTGGTTCATTTGATTGGGATCCTGTTCATACTCCCTCAGAGGCTTCACAGCATAAGATATGTCATGGGAAAGGAGGATTATAAGGAGATTGGCTGCAAAAGTACACTTCTGAACAAAGCAGTTAGAATGTAGATGATATTTGTTTTTCTTGTTTTACTCCAAAAGCTCGAAGTTACAGAAACAAGTTGACACACATTTGCATCCTCAGTTTATAGCTTGCAACTAGCAGCTGACTGAAACTGAGGGAACTTCTGTTGCTTAATTTGAATATTTAGTTTAATTTGTCAGGGAAATATTGTACTTTTGGTCTGCAAGATTTTCAGTGTGAATTTATCACAGTGTTTGCAGGAGCAACAAACTGAATCAAATATTTTTTTCAAATTTTCTTTGACAAAGCCCTGAATAAAATGTTCTTTTACAGCTGTCACTGTTAAAAGCAAAAATTTATTGAGACCAAGACCTCACAAATCCTGAAAATTGAATTTATTTTCTAACTTAAAAATGAGGAAATATCGCTATGTTTTATTTAAAATCAAAGGGAAACATTGCTGGTATGCATGGTGGTGGAAATTGTTCAGAGACCACTGGAACTGTTTATTCCACACAATCAACCTTTCTTACAATTAAACTTTGAGTACCATGACAGCTTGTACCTAATTTTCAGACAGTAGGTCATGACTTTCTTTGGTTCTTCTTCTGCCAAGCCATAAAACATTGGCTCTTCTGAAGTCTGTAAAAGAGACCTGCAGCCTTTGTTTCTCCTGTAGTGACATCTTGCACCATTTTTCTTTCTCATAGATTGGTGATATCCAGCAGGATTTCAATTTATGGGTTTTTTAATCATAAATTGCATATAACTGTAAAGCTCTAGTGACTCTTAAAGTAAACAACATAGGCATTTCAGTATTAATTTTTCATATGATGTTGCTTTGCAATTTAGCAGCATTAAGGGTCAGAGTTTGACTCCATGTTTTATGTGCCTTATTATTTTTATGCCATTTTTACCACCAGTCTATTGAATTGGAATTAATGAGGATTGAGAATACATCTAATGCACACTTTGTAGCAAGCTGCTGAAATTACTGCTCAAGTAATTTGTTGCCCACTATAAGATTTTACTGTATCAGCTGTGTTGTATCTAGTGATTATAAATTTAATAGTTTCAGCAGACCGCACTGAAGTTCTCGGACAAAAATGGAATGGTCTAGAGCAAATGCACTGTATTTTTCCTGGTTAGTGCAAACCCACATTTCCTATGTTGCAGAAGCTCAAATACTCCTTTACTACCATCATGGATTGTTTTGTGGGGTAGTGGTTGGTAGTGGTGGTGGGTGTAGCAGTAGGGGTGTATTTTTGAAAATATTAAGGTGCAAGAGTGTGGGCTTGTTTCCTGGTTTTCCTTTTTGATACTTTTAAATAAAACTTTGCTTACTGTTAACAGCTGTCTCCTAAACTGATAATAGGAGCTGGAAATACCTAGTGCTAGCCTTAATTACATGCTCCAGGCTCATCTTTTGCACCAGCTCTGTCAAATGCAGGCTATATTTTGTCTGAGATAGGAATGTTTAATCAGATCGACATGAATAAAGTTAAGCTGAGGAATTTGCTCTACTGATTTTTTTGAATGCATTAGAAAACTCATGTGCAACTGATCTGTCATGCAACTAGAACTAGACAAATGATCTTTGTATTTCTGCAGGGCTGGATTGGTGTACTGGTTAGGTCTTAGCAAAATGTCTCTCAACAGATTATGGTTATTTTCACTTAATAATGGCTTGCCTCAAATAATTTCTCATTTAATTGCCCTTTCTTTGCCCTCTCCTTACTTCAAAAAAGCACTCTGCCAAGTTTAATTAGCAGTAATACACAGATTTTTATAGACTTATTTTAAAAATCACCCTTTATTTTGTGCTGCATTTCTTACAACTATAGTAAGATTTGATGGTGAAATGCAGATAAGAAAACAAATTAGTTATTTTCTATGAAAATATCAGGGTTATGAGCCAATCCTATGGTCCCATAAAATATTGTAGATTCAGATTGGGAATAATTACATTACAGATCATGACACATCCTAGTAGACCAACTAGAAGTGGAACCAAGCACTACTTAGAAGAAGGGGTGTAGAAAACATAAGGGACTGTCAGCTGAACCTCTTGCTGTAATAGAGAAACACACAAAAATAAGATCTACATGTTTTTGCAATGTACATTTTGGAACAGATTTTGTTTGCTTCCTATTGTACTCCAGAAAGGCTTTTTTAGAGCCCTCATTAGCAATTATCTTCAGGTTTTCAGCCTCATTTTGCTCATTCCCACTTCATAAGCTTCTATCTTTATGTCAGTATATTTCTCCTACTCTCTGTCCTTTCTTTGATATTATCTAACCATGTATTTCTAAAGAATAACCATGCTACCTTTCCCAACCTGTTTTGCTGGGTAACCAAGCCAGTTTTCTTCTCATCATTTCTTTTATAACATAGGCAGTTTGTTTTTCTAGTCATTGTTGGATCTTACTTCCACATGTTTTCTGGGATGAGTTAATTTAATTTATTTCTTTTTTATATGGATAATTGGCACCAGATGACATGTTTCAGATGAAGACTCTCCCACACAAGGGGTTTTGTAAAATTTCTTTAATGACTCTGCACTTCTATAAAAACATTTCTCCCAATGAATCTTAAAATTGCATTTGCCTTTTTCAGAGCAGCATCATGCCAGTGATTTATAGGCAGCCTGTGATCAATAAATACATCCAGGCCTTTTTTATCATTTTTAACTGATGTACTCTCATTCTGTATCATGGATGAATGTTAATGGCCTCTTGCCCTTGTTCTATTATACTTCATTCCATTTCCATTACAAACCTCAAAGCCACCTAATTTTTCGTGGATAATATTCTGTTCCTCCTTTATATTGATGTCTCCCAACTACATGTGATCATCCATTTTCATCACAGCAAGTCTACTCTCTCAGCTAAAGCCATTTAATAGAAGCATTATATGTGACTTAGCCATGAGGACTTCTGCTTTCCTGCATGACTTTGCTAAGTTTGCCTACACACCGTCGTTTAGGAAGTTTCTTAATCTCTTAAGTGAACCTTCAACAATCTTGTATGTTTTATTTGCAATTATTTTATATCCAGTGTTAATTTAGTATTTACAGTTAAACAGTGAAAGAGAGACAAGCAAGTCAGTCCACAAGGGAAACAATAAAAAGTTTTCTAAGTTGCAATAAATTCCATAAAACTGCTTTAGTTCCTAAGGAAAGTATCCTTATATCTGTCATTGTTAAGGCTGGTTATGGTTACCTCTATCCTTTTTGGTAGGTGTTTTTAATTTTCTTTTGTTTTATTTTGTTTTCTTTCAGTTTGTTTGTTTGTTGTGGGTTTTTTCTAGTTTTGTGGTCAGAGGATGTTGATGTTTAAAAATACTTTTTTGGTAATGTTCTGTTGTGTGCTGTGTCCCCAGCAAGCAGCCAGGCACCAGTATAACCACTTGTTTACTCCCCTATGCTATGGAATGGAAAACACAGAAAGATGGTAACAGGAATATTTTAATATGTTAAATTAATATGTTTAATATTTTATTAATATTTATTATTAATATAAAATTATTAATAATTTATGAGTTTTTTAATATGTGGAGCAAAAGCTGAACACAATAACAAAGCAAAAAGAAGAATTTATTTACTACATCCACTGATGTCTTGTGTACACGGTTTTAGTAACATATCCAGAACAAAGAGTGCTATGAAGAAAAGTGACGGCAGCAAGAACATGCAGAGGGAAAAAATGTATAAAATGATGTTATTTTCCCCTATAATATTTGCCCAACTACTTAGTCTATAAAAAGCAAACAAACAAACAAAAAAAAAACCCCAAACAGCAAAAAACCCCTCCAAAAACAACAAAACAAAACAACAAAAAATCCCCCAAACCATAAAACCCCAGATGAACTTTCAGGTATTTCAGCGATGTGGAAGCGGAGATATGACTATGCAGGAAATCTTAGACCTTAAAACAAAAAAATCAAAACTTTTGTGTATTCTTACATCATTTTTTCCTCTTTTTTTTGGCCTTGATTGTTGAGACTATGTCTAACAAGTGATATTATAATGAAATGCATGTGATACTCATTTCAATTTCTTAGTGAATTCAGTCCAATTTATGGACTATGTTTGACTACACAGTTTATGCTGTCTTAGTTGTTTCCCATTTCACCATTTAGACCTTTACTGTGCTTCACTTGACTCTCAGTGAAAACAGGTTTTTGCTCTTTTTTCTTTTCACTGTGTGAATGATTCTAATGAGTGTCATAAATTCATAAAAGTTTCCATCTATGTCTCAATACTCCTCTTATATCTAAAATCTCAGTGGTTCCCAACATACAAGATTTACCAAGATTCCTACTCCTAGTGCTTAAAATCAGTTTCTGGTCAGTCATTGCAGAAGCAGTGGAGGTCCAAAAGTGATTAAACTGAAATAGATCCTCTGGGCAACCCAAGAAGGGCATCTTGTGACAGAATTACAATCTTGGGTGGTGAGTCCGTTGTAAACCCATAAATCTCTAAGAAGATGTCAGCTGCTTTGTATTGCAAATTACTAAGTGTAACACATTCAGACTGAGGGCATGCACAGCTGCTCCCCACAAAATAGTTAAATGGTAAGTTTTTTGGCTAACCGTAAGTGAAGTTTTGGCTCTCCTGATTTGATTTCTGTTTAAACTGTAGCAGGAAAATGACATGCCTGCTGAGCAACTGGTTCTGATCTGACAAAGCCCTTAACTCTGGAAATATTTCTTCCTCCTTTACATATTGCAAGCTTGCACTTACCAGTCTCTGAGCTACAGCATGAGGAGGAGATCTAAGCAGGTATTTCAGTTGAACTTTAACAATCACCTCAGTGTCTTGTATTATGCATTTTTCTAATAGTTTCTCATCTCTACAAATGAAATTAATCTATCTGCCTGAAAGTTATTTCAGGTGCCGAATTTTGACCTCTTTGAAACTCTTGACATGTATTCAATTACATAGAAAAACTACAGGTATTCATTTCTATAAAGATCTTGTGCTTTATTTATTCTTAAAACTGAAAAAAAAAAGCCCCTCATTATAGGTAGCCTGTCTAATACATCATGTATTGTTTAAAAAATATTTATGAATGTCTTGTTTCTTAAAATTAGCTAGTATTGAGTCTGTCTAAGAAGCATTTGAAGACGTGGCAAGGCTCATTTTTATGGTGTACTAAAGGCAAAGGGTAACGGGAATCAATGCTTGATAATGCACAAGAAGCCCCAAGTGGATGCTGTAGTTGTAAGAGCTAATACATTGCGAAATTTGCAGTGTAGATAAACTTTTTCCTTCTTTGAGATAGATATGTTCAGGTGTTTTTCATAGTTACTGTGCTAAAGCCCTGTTTGCCATGGAACAGCAGCAAAGGGGTTGTCACATTTTTCTTCTTTAGTTTGTTTTTGTCTGAGGACTTTGAGAATTTAAAGGGCCCCCCATCCCCAGCTGTTAGAAATCACTGAATTTTAATTTAATTTGTTAGGCTACACCAATGTAATTTACTTTTCCCATCCCTTGGTAATTAGATCCCCTTCAGCCTGAGTTGTTGCATGTTCTGTTAATTCTAAGTATAAGATTTGGAGATCTGCACATTATTATGTAACTAATATTATTCACATACCTGTTAGCTATATTGGAGAATGACAGGTTATTTAAACAAATTAATTTGTATTTTCTATTTTCCTCTGCTGGAAAGGACATCTAGAGGTTGGTGCCAGCTTGGGAGACTTTGAGCTGCCATCCTTATCATACTGGTAAGGATTTCAGAAGGGTATGAAACAGGTGCCTGGAAGCAAACCAATAACAGTGAAAACTTCCTTTTATTGCTTTTGATCCCAACCCCCTAAATACAATAAAAGTTCTCCTGGGATTAAATATATCAAATTCCTGAACTGAGATACTTCTTCCTCTCAGATACTCCCTAGAGCATCCCATCATGATAGAAAAACCCTTTAGTCCAAAGGCTGAATATTTCAAAAGGGAGGGAAATAACTGAATCCAAAGGGGATATCTGTTTAAGAAAACATGGGAATCTTTTCCCCCTCAGCATTTAACCTTTCTACACAAATTATTTTGGATTGATTTCCAGCTGTGTTGAGAGGTTGATCCTGTGAGCCTAAACAGTCCCAGTCCCAAATCACGCAGTCAGAAAAGAGCAAAAGTAGCCAGTGTTCTGCTGCATCTTTCAGTTCCCCCATATGAGAGCACATCTTTATGACCAGAATTCTTCTGCTGGGGTTACTGTTGACACAGAGCACCAAGCTGGAAAGCAGAGATAAGGTGTGTCATTACTGTGGTTTGTCAGATACTCTGATTCCAACCTCTGCCCCTCCTCTTCCCTTTCTCTGTTGAACAGGTGCCAAAATCCTTTTAGGGCTGATTTAGTGGGTGGCAGAGTGAGTTCCTAACTCTCAGCTTCGTTCCCTCTTGAAGCTAAGACAAGATTCTGAAGCACAAAATAAGTCTTAATCTTTCCAAGGAATGATGTTAATCTGGGGTTGGTTGTTGGCTCAATACTGAGCTCCTGCTGGCTTTGATAACAGCTCATGATTTGTGAAAATTTAGCATGGATTGATGTCAGCTTGAAACTCACATTCCAGGCTTCCTTGACTAATGGGAAGTAAACAGAGGCTTATATGGGTTGGTGCTCAGCACCATAAAATTTACAATGCAGTTCATGAAGTTCTCAGCTTTTGCATGTGATCCCTCTTTGTTACCCACAGGGTTTCCTGGAAAAGAAGTGGGTCTTCAGCAAGATCTTAACTTCTCCACTCAGTCTTCTGTTATCCATTTATTTTCACCCCACAGTCCTAAAAAATTCTTTCATTTCACACTTTCAAGCACAGTAAAGAGATAATTTTACCTATTTGTTTTACAAACACTGGCATTTAAGTGATTCAGAGTACTAAGGCACAATATAACTTCAGTTTCATTGATATAAGGCATCAGTGTTAGTAGGTTGGTGTAATTGTCACACAGAAACTAGCATAACCAGAGTTATGTTCATTATTTATGGTTAAAAAAACATTTAAAGGAGAAAAGCGTCTTCAGAATGTTAACTGTGCACCTAATTTAGGACGCAAAAATGATTTTGTAGTTTGCAGTGATTTGGGAAAATATATGCACTTAAAATTTTGTATTTGAGACTTCAATTGTCTTTTCAATAGTTGCATAATACTGATCTAGTTATATTCTGCTGTCAGATATACTGAAGTAAATCTACAATGTTTTCACTGGAGATCATAAAATTACTTCATTTTCAAATTTTTTATTAATGAGGTCAGGAATTTTGACAGTACTTTTTCAGTAATTGCAGATTTGAATAAAGCATATTGTTTTCAGAGCAAGGTTAGGGAGAGTGTCTCATCAAGACAGGTAATTTTTGGAATGTTGATAAGGTGCATGATTGACACCCCTATAATTTTGTTTGCTCTAAGCTTCTGTGTGTTTTTGGAACTTGGCTATTTAAGATGGAATGAAAGGAACTGTTCACAGTGCTTTTGGATTAAATTTATGAGGCTGGAAAACAACATAGTCGTTATTAATGTCATTATCTTCAATGCTTTCTCTTCTTGATTGTTTGGGGGTGGTTTTTTTGAGATCTACAGGCTTATTTTATTCTGTAAAATCATTTCTCATGCAAAAGAGTCAAGTCAGAGCAGACTTCCATTTCTTTAAATGCTGCTCAGAGCTAGCTTAAGTTTTTCTGACTAAGGAGAAGGTCTACTTTTTCATTCATTTACATTATAGCACAAACCGCATGGATAAGAGACAAATATATGCTGTAAGATCTGCCAGTAGCACTGCTGGATCAGAGTTCATTTAGAGTGATGTTGGCCCTGTGAATCATAAAGTCTGCTCAGCTGAGTAGGAGAACTAACCTTGTCTGCAGCAGGCCCATATATCAGCTTAAAGAGGAAAGAATGTTGCCACAGAACCAGAGCTCCAACCAGCAGCACCACTTCACTAAAAAGTAATCCTCTGGCATTAATTTCTTGTCAAGGCTAGTGATGGGTTGCATTTGCCAAGTAAGATGTGCTCAGCTGAGCTGCAGTATCTTGGAAACGCAATGCAATATGTCACTTTTTCTTTCTTTCTTTTTTAAAGAATATTGCATGCTGAAAGTGTCGTTCTGTGAATACTTGCTGTAAATTAAGATAACTGTTCTTAGAAGTGCAGACATTGATCTTGGCTTCTAAAACTCTTAGACTATGCAATTCTAAAGCAGTTTGCTCCTTTAGGTATCTATAAATCCATTTTCTATATGAAGTGACTTTTCCCTTTTCAGTTACAAGAGTATAATCCAAACTCCATTCTTACACAGGCCCATACCTTAAAGATGTGCTCAATGTGAATTAGGAATTCTTTAGAAATTAGATTAGATTAGAAATCTTTATGTAAACATAACCCAAACCAGTTCCAGTTGCATGGGCATTTGTCCAATACACATTTTCTTTCTGAGCACATAACTTTTATTTGCATTTGTCCTCAACATTCTGTATGAGCATCTAATGAGTATTAGCACAGTCTGATTTTACAAAGGGGAGCCAAAGATAAGGGGGGTTGTTGTTCTGCCCATGATGAGCTGCCATGATGAACTCCTGAGCATCAAAGCTCAGGAGCCGTGTCCTTTATGTCATTGCTGAGCCAGTAGACTTTCACCTCTCGTGCTTGTGACATCCAGATTTCCTGATGACTGAATGCAGGCTGAAAGTTACAATTCACTGACCTGGTAACTGAATTTCCTCCTTGCAGGAGGCAAAGATTCCTTTGGGATCCAAAGAAAGGTGGAAAGTTAGACTCAGAGGGAAGACTACAGAAAAATTGGCCTTTAAGATAATTTTTATGTCACTCACTGTGTTATTTTTTTCCTGCATGTGCATAAAGAAATAATATTTAGGGATTGCTTCCTAAGATTTCTTGTCTGAATAAATATCTTTTCCCTTGTTCCCATTCAAGGGTCAGGCAAGATTTACAGGGAAAACATTCTCAAACTTTTATTAAAAAAACATGTCCTCATACTGCTTCTACTTTTCTTTACACTGGAGAATGGCATGTAGGTGGCTGCTAAAAAGAAAGATGTTATTATAAGTTCCTCAAAAATCTCTCCAGTTAATTGATGAAAATATATCCTCCAGATCTTGCATGGAATACATATATGGAGACTGTGTGCATACTGACAGATTAACCTCTAAATTAGTTTGAGGTTGTTTTCCAAGGTGTAAATGATAAAATAACAATTTTTAAGTTTTTCATGACTGCTTAAAAATCTTTTTCTTTCTCTGGCATTCTATATGTATCATTTGAAAAAATATCATGAGTATCAGGATACCTGCTATGATACAATGTTGTAGAAAAATGCTTGAATTAATTTCTTGTTAAGTAGCACACCGTCTGAATTTATTTTAATTTACATGGGCTGAAATAAAAAGTAATTTTTAAAAATCATTTTAAGTGCAAGAAGGTTCTTCTTTATTAGATGAAGAGTTCACAGATTCATAGAATCATGAAGTGATTAAAGTGTTCAGGGCTGGCTTGTGTGAGCATTTGAACAGTCTGGTCTAGGGAAATATGTCCTGGCCCACAGCAAGGGGGTTGATGATGACCTTTAAGGTCGCTTCCAACTTAAACTAGTCTATGATTCTATAATTCTTTCATTTCCCATTTTAAAGAAATAGACTATTACCTAATTTTGGGTTTCAGTGGAGATTAAAACAAGATGATGTTGGGAAATTTGTGTCTAATAGCAGAGACTTTTATGCTAATTTTCAACTGAATACTATTTTATTACTAAAATGATTTTATTTTTATTACTTTTCATGATTAGGAGCCATATTTTTAATTCTGTGTTAAAGTTCTCTTCTTCACACTCTGAAATGCAGAAGAAATTCCATTTTAGTTTCACTAAGGTTTTATCAAATTGTGCTGCCAGAGAAGAGAATATTTACATAAAAAGTCTGAAGTAGATATTACACCAAATTTGACTTTTTTTCAATGAGATGAGAAGACAAAATTTTGGGGTTTTGTCTGATGGAATAAAAACCACTAAGATATTGCAGATACCCTGTGAGCATCCAAACAACAACCTTAAATAATTTATTCCTAATTAAGGATCTGAAGTTACTGGCTATTCTCAATGATGCAACTTCAACACTGTAAAATGATGCTTCATTTAGGCAATCCAATCTATTTATTACAGGTTGATACTAGATGTACAACAAGGTAAAAATCTGAGTGCTTTTCATGAAGTGAAGAGGAACTTGAAGGAGTCTTTTTTAACTTTCTTCTCATCCAGTTTCATAAGAACAAAGACATGCTTCTCGGAGTCACAAAATAACATTAGTTTTCCTTTTATTTGCAAAAATATTATCTATTTTATACTTGAAGATATGGTTCTGTGCTGAATTCATTGACTTTGAATGCAGTTTATGACAGGAAACTGCTTTGGTATTTTGAAGATTACCCCTTGTCACTCAAATCTGAGATAACAGAGCTAATGGGATCTTAGATGTGGCTCACTAGAGAAAATATGGACTGGAGGGCAGCTGGAAACTCTGGATAGTTGCTGTGGAAGAACTTAACCTTCCTGAAGTATTGGGACAATGGTGTGCTAAAAACTAGGGGGAGGAGATAATGATAACCTGAGATCTTTCATGTTTGTTTATAATGGAACTAACAATACATGCAGTAAGTGAAGGATGTTTATATTTTCTTTGCCTTATTGTGTCCTTTTCTTTTCTTCTTTTCTTTTCTTGGATTGCTGTTAAAATATATGTAACTTTTGAATGTATGAATTTTTAAAAGCTAGTTTTTACGAACAGAAAAGCCCGGAAACCTCTGTGGGTTTCAGTGGAATTATGGATGTACTGCTGCTGGCTGTGGGACAGAATCCAGACTTGCTGTAAAGTGTGTCTGTATACTGTACAGGTACTCAGTATGTTTTTCCTTTATTTTTAAAATAGAAATTATGTTTTAATTGTAAACCCTATTCTTTAATTCTAGATAGCTGTCCAGTGTCTTCTCACATTTTTGTATGCATAGATCTGTAGCTCATGTCTGGTAGCCATCACTAGGGCAAAGCTACCACATGGGTGGCTGATCCTTTGTAACATTTTATTACGTTGAATTACTCAGTGTCAATAAAGAACACAGATTAAAATAAGGAAGAAATTGCCTTTGTGGTTCTGTCTTAACCTTCAATAGCAGAGGCACAGTAGTCTGATCTTATCAGTGAGTTCATTCTTAGAATAGACTGAGAAAAGGTTAAGACATTTAAGCATAGCAAGCATACAGAAGTGCTTAGATGCATCTCCAATTTAGAAATCTCTTTCCTGAAGGTCCCATGTAATTAATAGTCTAAGCAAGTTATCTGGAAAAATAAAATTATCCTCAGAAAATTCTGACTGCAGAAATTCAGGTAGCAAATAGGAAGAGTTCCTTCCTTTAAAGGTACCGTTGGATATCTTTTCAATTTATTTTACCTTAAAGATAAGTTTCAAAGAGGAAAATTATTTCTTCATAAGGCAATTATTCTACTGAATATGAGGAATTCATTGGCAGAAAAAATGATGGATGTATTTTGATTAAAACACTGCAGGATCTTTAAGATTAAACACATTCTTTTCAGTACACTATTTATACCTTTTATAAATATATTGTATGGAGAATTATATTTTTTCTCCCAAACTTTTAATTATGTTTGAGGCTTTCCTGTCTCTTCATCTTTCTTCTTTATTCAAAAAAATGCTACCATCTGAACAGTATGGCTATACAGAAAATATATGGATTTAAATACTACTTCAGCATTAAGAAAAATCATTATATTTGTCAGCACAGTGTTGCTATTATTAGAATCAAGATATTAGCAAAAGGAAGAGATTTTTCTTATTAATTATTTGTACATTTTATTGTGTATGTTTATGAAATGCTATATTTTCCTGAGAAAATGACTGTGTCTTAAACTCTCATGGAATCCACATATTTTGTATTTCTGTTGTAATTGCCCATGTGGAAAAATCTGGTAAACTTTGAATGCAAAGTAGTTTATAATACCTTAAAGCAGAAGCAAGATAAAACCCTTTATCTGCAGGGACCTTTCTGTTATCATCTCTGCCTACTTTTCAGTAATTCCTTTTTGCTCTGAATTCTAACCCTCAAAACTAAACATGGCCCATATCCCTTGGTCATTAATTCCAAGTTGGATGTGAAACAGTTAAGAGGGCTGGAAATAGCATATCTATAGTACAGCCATAGCAAGATACCTCTAGATTAATAAACTGTTCTTCAGGAAGTTTTTGTCCATAGGCCAGGAGTTTTACCAGTGCATCTGGACCATTTCTGATTATTGTTCTGTAATTCAGCATTTCCCTGGGGTTGTCTGGTCCCTCCACTGGGATGTTACCATGAATAGAGTGTTGGTTAGTCTGGCAGCCATTCTGAATAACAGTGTGGGACAGAGGTTTAAAAAGAGACAACAGAATTTCATCTGGGCCTTCCAATGTTTTAATAGCACTTCATTTTGTATTACAAATTTTGCATTTAGGCCTACAGCAGCACTTTTGTTGTAGTAACAGATGTCTCTCCAGACACGTGTGCATATATTTAAATGGAGTTGGCATAGCGAAATCTTCTTTCAAAACAAGATTAATGGAACAGAACTTTTTTTGTCTGCACAAATTAATTGAACATTTATAAGAAGATGGATCACTACTTTGTAATAATTACAGTTGTACTTAGTATAATTAATACTCTGGGTTAGAATTGGTGTGAAATAGCATTATTCTTTTGCACAGTTAAGGTGTACTTGTAGCACTAGATTTGTCTGAGTAAACGCTGTCACTGTGTGCCACTCCCAAGACCATCTGTCTCTGGTAATGACTTTCAAGAGCAAGAACTTCAATTCTGAGCTTCACTGAGATAACACTTAAATAACATCTTGAATAATAGCCTTAAATAACATGAGAACTAACATCAAATCAGTGAATTACTTATTACCTGAGTTGTTTTGATTCATTTTGTTATTCCTCATAATGGAACTAGTAGACTGAAAGATATATATGAGACAGGTAGTACACACCACCAATTTTTTCCAAACCTTGTCTCAGCCTGCTGGTGCATGAGTTTATGAAGAAAAAATAATTTATTTCTAGCAAAGAATTGCATAACTTTTTCTCATTTTACTCTCTAAAGGAACTGTGACAATTTTTTTAAACTGTAAGGAAAAGTGCCCACCCATAAAATTTCAACAGTATGAGGGGAACTCAGTTTAACCTTTTTTAGCATAGAAACAGCCCCAGAAAATTATTTTCTCATTAAGGGATTATCAGAAGATGTTATTATGTAACAGGGGTGGTTCAATACAATTAAGGCATGATTAAGTGCTTCAAGTAACAATCCTGATGTCAGACATTGTCCATGAAAGCACTGTTTGTGAAGCCTATAGTAATAGTGGCTATTCCACTCATGTCAGGAAACAGGCTGTCCATTTCCCAGAAGTAGTTTTGTGATAAGAAGTACTCTTGAAGGGGTGATCATCTTGTGACATCCCACAGGCTGTTTGAAATGTTGGAGTCAGAAGCATATAGTGGAAAAGTTCTGTCTGTTTTAAAATAGGATGCATTACAATTTTGGTTGGGTGTGACAACTGAGACTTTCATTAAACTGTTGGCAAAATACTTGGATGAAAGGGAGAGAGATGATTTATGTTCAGCTAAAGAAATCAAGTGAAGGGTGGCGAAAGGGAAGAAAGCACATGAAACTGCTTTAAAGACAAGAAAGGGTACATGCATTCAACAAGCAACATATTTGTCTTAATTTGCATGTTTCTAGTAATAACTGAAAAATAGGCTAATATCTTTCCATGTACCGTCTCCTTGCTTCTGCTAATCCCCAGTGTGAAAGCCCTGAGCAGCAGATAGCTCTTGTCAAGGAAATTCGGGTGGCCAAGAAAAAGAGTGTGATATGGAACAAACTCTGCAAGACAAAGGTGACGTTAGTGTGAGACTATGGCAAGATGTCACAACATAGATTTCACAGGTTAGTGTGTTCCCATTTAGGGAAAGTCTGCAAGGACCTTTCAAGTACCGCATGTGTGTGTTCCCATAGTTTTATTCTCTACCTTATGGCTAACCTTCTTCACTTTTTCCATTCTATTACAAACCCACAGAGAATAATTTGTATGGTAATTTTTGTGAATAAAGTATCCTGGGAGATAGATTAACATCATTAAACTATTATCACGTTTAGCATTCCTGTTGCCAAAAATGGAAGGTTAATTTTACATTTTACTCCATTAATTTCTTATGTCCAATTTATTCCCAGGTAGATATTTTCATTTAGAGTCTTAGAAAATATACTCAGGTTGTATCAATTTATAACTCCTTGCATGTGAAGGTGTTTAGAATGTTTAGAAAGGGTACTTAAACATTTTTAGCACATAGATAGCTCTTACTCTCCTAAATGAGATTTAATTCATGAACTTAAGGGTTCTGTCTTGGTCTACCATGATCACTATCTACCACTGAGCACAATCATCTCATCCTTTTTTGAAAACATTGCTAGTTTCAGCAGAAATGTTTGGCTGAACTATCAGGTTGAAAGCTAGTGCTGACTCTGCTCACCATTAGATGATTTTTGACTTAAGAGGATTAAGTTCTTTCTTGCTTAAAACATTAAACTTTCTTTCATGATCATGTAACTGTGGCAGCAGCCACATCTCCACTTCATATTTTATCTCTAGTCTTTCTATTAATCATATTACATTTCCAATTAAGTTCTACTTATGAATTTGTTTCAGTGTGGCTCTTAGGGGAATCAGTAAATGTGTTTTATAATTAAGTGCTCAAATATTAGAATTTAATAGTTTGTAATTAGAGGGTTTTTAAATTAGAAATCTATCTTCCTATACAATTTGAGGAGGTAAAATCTAATTTACATCTTCACCTGAAGGAAAATTCATAAAATGAACTAAACTAAAGCAACTAAAGCAGCGAAATACATTTTTAATTAAAGGGAGGAAACTGCTAATGAGTTGCAACTTAGGAACATAAACTAATAGTGTATAACATCATATAGTTTCTTTATGTTAGGGAATGAAATACAGTGGTTTAAAAAATTGGAAACATTACTTAAAGCAGTGAATTTCAATTTGCCATATGAAGCATCCCATGGTAGAAGTATTCCCATTATCTTCAGTCTGATTAGAGAGATGAATATGTACCTACTCAAGCACTTGAATAAGGGCTAATAATATTTGCATTGTTCAGTGGCCTGCATGGTGTCATGCAAATAAATACCTGATACCAAATGTATCTGAGTGTATGTCTATCTGTTTGCAGCTATCTCCTGAGGCACAGGAGTCTTACAAATGTTGATGGGTGGTCAGGGTTGTGCTCACAGTCAGAAATGCTGTTTTCTCCTTCACTGAAAACTCACTGCAAGCAAAATGCTGATTCTGTGGGAAAATCAACACAAATTCTACATGGCATATTGGCTAGGAACAGGCATTGAATCGCAAGCTCCAGCACTCAAAGAATGATTTTTCTCTACTAGATAAGAAAAGAGTGCTGAGTTAAGACCAGTATTAGCAGGCCTGGTTTAAGATGTAAGTAAAACAGCATATTAATGGGACTGGCCTTTAGGAAAGCACTTGTGATATTTTTATGCCTGACCTCAGCTTGACTCTGCAGAGGCAGCATCATGAGGATCCAGAATACATGTTTTTTTACTGGGCACAGAAGCTTTTCTCAAATCTGAAGCCTGAGTAGATGCTGAGCCATCTTGATCCATTCTGAGCAGGCTACATAGAAAAACACCTAGATGTGCAGGCTCAGTTGAAGACACGGATATTTTTTGGCAGCCTGCCTGGAGAATTAGGATATCAGGTCTCCAGTGTATCTTTGCAAGTAGGTCTAGACATTGCCTGAAGCATTTTCTCTGTGTTGCTTATGACCCTAAGGGCAAATAAGCTTCAGAAACAAGCTCTTTGTTTATGTGTCCTAGTAAAAGGACTACAGATATTGTTCCAGCTTCTACTTCCCCCCATTGCTGCTGTAAGGAAAGAGGTACAGAAAAAGGTGGCTATGGAAGGGAGAATGGAGCTCCTAAAAACTTGTTCTTCCCTTTACCAGGGAGAGCAGTGGTGCAGCACCGCCTTAGGATTGGGACTGCATGGCAACGACACCACTGTAAAGAGGGACCTGGGGTGAGCCGTATGTGTAGGGTCACATTTGGTTATTTAAGTAGGAAGATGTGTTTCATTTTGGCAGCTTGAGGTGTAAAGAGGGATGTCAGGGGGAGCCATCCTCCCACCTCTCCAGTATGGCCTGAGCTATCCAGAGAGAGTGACCCAGTCCTGAGATTAGGCAGGGAGCCTGGTACAACAGAGACAGAGAAGGTACTTTGGCACACAGGTATGGTTTAAACTCTGCTTAAATCTTCCAATAAAGGGTCCATCTGAGCCTTAAGGGCTTTGTAGGCCATGAACAGACTTTTCAGACTGCTAAAGTTTCTCTGCTGTGATTGTTAGCGAGCAGTGTTATTTTTATCATTATTTAGCCCGATTCGAGATTTGTACAAGAAATACCACACAGAACTGTCTTTGCTTCGGAAATCTGACCCCAGTCTTTACCCCAGTTTCCTCATCCTCTGTTGGCACCCCTGCAGCACATCTATTTTTCATCAGCCTAGGTGTGGCTAGCCACTCATGAGTAGCGGCTGATGAGACAGGCAGGAAGTCCACACAAGTGTCAATACAAGCTGGTACGTTTGTGGACTGTCTTCTTGCTTGTGCCATGTTGACACATTGAGGATAAATCACTCGTATCTCTTTGAGCAGTTGGATCATTTAAGGAAGATCTTGGGTTTGCCACCTTTATAATACGCAAATGATATATCTGTAATTGCAATTATATCGGTATATATTATTTTACCTCATAGTAAGTTGCATTAATGTAAATTGTAAACTGAGTCACGAGTTCTGCTGAAAATGGTCTTCTGTTAATTACTTGGGTGGTGGTGGTGGTTTTGGCTGTTTCTGAAAATTTGTGATCTGGCATTACTCTGTACTCCTATTGTATTTTTGCTTTTTGGCTAGCCAAACCAACATTTTCCACTGAATTATAGATTGAAAAATTCATTAGTGAGTGATGCTAACTGCTTTGGTGAGAAGATCAGCTGGAAAGCCACTGTGGTACAGATCACTCACTATGATAAAAAATTACTTATGAATTATGTCCTTCATTAATGTTTCATGATTCAGACAGTAAAGGGAGCAATTTATCTCAGTATAAGTTAGAATACTGTTTAATAAGATTTTCTGAGGAGACAAGATTAATGTTAATAATGTTTTTTTATTGACAGAAAAATAGTGTTAACATTAGTAACTCACTTTTTCTGTTAAAAGAACAGCATTTGTTTTACAGCTATTCAGAACAACAAGGTTAAACTGAAAAAAACATGGACCATAAACAAGGTCAGGCCTATAAAAAAGTAAAACATGAATCTGTTTTCCTAGACTAAAATCATATTAGAATGAATATTCTTCTGATCAAAATGAAGGTGATGAAGGCTATAAAGCTATTCAAGCAGAATAATTCAACTTTAGTATCTCTCCATTCCAGGAAGTGGCTATTTCTTTTTTTTAATAGTCTCAAACAGGGAATTTGGAGTTCATTTAATTAAGCTTCAAGTTTTCTGTGTGTTGTAGTCTCCCTGATTCTGAAAATATTACATGAAACTTCATTTCACTTCTCAAGTTTTAAGGCATAAATGAGTTTGGTACAGAGTTTCCTGAAGGTATATTCAGCAGTCTATATTCAAGAAAAACAATACGTTTGCTGTGCTTGGGTAAATGTTTCACATTCAGAACATATTTGGGTTCATTAAGATGACACACAGACGTGAATGTGAAGTATTTATTTCCTCTGAGATTGCTCATACACAGCTAAGGATTTTTCTAGGTTATAGCAATATACATGCTGATGCTTAATATGGCACTGGTGTACTGATAATATTTTCATGAAGTCACAAACAAGGTTTGTATCAATTCATGTCTAAATTCATACACTACTTCATATAGTGTACTCTACAGATATGTACAAGAGTAATTATGAGTGCAATACCTTTATGCCTACATTATGAGTATGTATACACAAAAAGTATGATCAATATCAGCATTCCTAAACTTTATATCAGTCCACATGCACATATTCATGCAAACAGAATAACCAGGGCAAAGCTCTGGCACAACCAAAACCTTTGTGATTGATGACTTCCCATTCTAAATTGTTCTGTTTTCTTATGCAAATGATACATTCTTTACATTGCCCTCAGTCCTGCTAAATTTCCAGACTTCTAGTCACTCTCATTTTCCTGTCTCTGTGAATATTTAATTAACTATGGAAGGAAAGGAATCTAAAACTGCAGAAATAGGAAGGCAAGTAATTCAGAAGCTGGTGGTAGTAAATCATCCTGTCTATGTTTGTCAGGGAAAGAGAAATTTATTTTTGATTGTTTTGTTTCTCAGATATGTGGAGTATTTGGCTAAGAAATTCCTAGATTTGCTTGAAAAAATAGACCTTTCTTATAGAGAACAAAATATGGTTAAAGCAGTGGGAGGAAATCTCTCAACATTTCTTGGTTTCGCTCTTGTTTATTTTGAATAAGCAATGAAAAATATACAAGTAGAAATAAAAATAAAATAGACAAGTATAACACAGCTGTGAAACTGAATATTGGACACAACTGAACACATAATATCTAAATAACTGAACACATAGTATCTAAATATTTCTTTCACTGCAAATGTTCATCTCTCCCTGAACACTGTTATGGGCTTATCTGAGGCAGAATTTCACCTGTAGCCAAAAGAGTGGCTGGACATCTCCTGGGCTGATCACATGAATATGGTCCACATGGTCTAATATCTAGAAATGTAGTTTTGTTGAGTACTGTTGCTGTGCTCTGTGATGAAGCACACAAGTGTTAAAATAATTCTGAATATTCAAGGTTCTTGCTATTTTTGCAAAAATTAGCAGATGCTAATCTCTTTTTTAGTTTTCTACTTGCATTTAAAGATTCTGTTGTCCTATAGAAATATCAAGAGAAGAGAATGTACCAGTTAGTCCCTTTGAGTCTGTTATTTCTGCACATGGAATCTGTGTGTACTTATGGATTCAAATGCAGTTTATTTTTGAAGAAATACTTTATTCTCTGGGCAAAAAAATCTGAAGAGGAATATCATGGTATCTGGGAGATGTGCAAAGTTTTCTCTGGTAGGAAGATCAACTGACTTACTTATACCATGTCTACTGAGCTTTAAGTTAAATTTCAGCTCCTCTAAGATGGAATCAAAGCTCTTGAAAAATTCTAATCATGGTTGTCAGATTGATGTTTGCTTGAAACAAACACCAGCAGTAAACATGGCCTGAAAGATTTATTCAGGGAATAAAGCATAACATTTACACAGAAAGAGGGCAGCATTAGAATGAAGAGAGATGATCAGAGCTGACCTTTGGCAAGCAGTACAAATTTCTAAGTATGAATGCCCCAGTCAAATAAATTAGTTTCCAGAACAGTTAATTCTTTATGAAAGAGAAGGTCAGACAGAGAAAATATGCTATTTTAGTGCATTAAACAAAAATGCCAGATTTCATTTTACCAAATAACAGTTAAGAAAAGTAATTGGTGGGGTGCTAAAAATACTTTAGAAATATAAACCTAAAGTCAAATTACTTCAAAAACTGGTAGCGAACTATTGATGAAGGAAGAGTAATTGCATTGACTGAACTAGAGATCCTTGATTCAAGACATTTTTTTCTTAGTCTCACTTGGTCTTTGGGTGAATATCTGGGTAAATATCTTCTTCCTGTTTTATCTGTGAGAAGTAGGAATAGCAGCAAAGCCTTTTATTATTATATTGTTTGCATAAGGTATTTTGGTTTTGTGATTCTGGTGTTTTTAATGATCAGCATTGCTCTATAGATCAGGTAGCCTTTTCGTCTTGCAAATCTGTACTGAGTATTGTAATTTATGCTGTATATGAAATGGCTTTGCTACAAATGTGATCCTTGTCTCATATGAAGTGACTTTGCTGTAAATATGACATTAGTATGAGCCAGTCAGCTTGCCAGATTGCTATTAGCTTGTAATAAACATTTAGAAAAATGAAGCATCATTAAAGGAAATCAGCTGTTTCATGTAGTTGCTGCATATTTATAGACACTCTGCTTACATGAATTAATTAGTCCCTGACTGGAGGAGGTACACTGCATCTCCACCTCCTGGCATCTTTCCAATCTGTTTCTTCTTGTGCTATTCTCTACTGTAATGACACCCACAAGATAAAGTTAATATTTTTGAAACCGCGTGGTATAATACAAAGTGATCACAATACAACTCGAATGTAGCCATTCCTCAGTACTTGTGCACACAGACGATAGTTAACTTGTGATAATTAACTTCTACTCTAGTAATGTTATCTGTTAATTAAAGGACAATCATTATGCAAGTTGCGTTACCCAGTGAAAAAAAAAAAGATTTTCTGGTTATTGTTTCACCTCATCATTTAGGGCAGAATTGACTGCTTTTCTGTGATTACATAACCAGAAACTAGTCCTAGCAGTAAGACTGAGGTTACATTACTAGTTATTTACTGATGTGATTTTCATATAATTCCAAACCCTTTTGTGACACATGCCTAGGTGACCACTGGCATTGATAGCCTTCTCTAAATTCATAGGTCAGTCTAGATGAATATTTTTAGTCAAAACCTTCAGTTTTATTTTTTGTGCCAGTAAAATAACTTTCTGCTTTGTCAAAGGGTTACTCATTGCAGCAATTTAAGAAACATTTAGATGTTCTTTAAAAGATTTTGCTTTTAAAAATTCATAATTTTCCCAGCCATCTGTCAGTTGTGTACCTTTATGTATAAAGAACATTGCAGAATAGATAATATCAACTCATTAGAATGAAGGTGAATACTTCTGAGATAACAATTAAGGTTAGTTCACAACAGTAAGCATAACAGTTTTTTCTTAAGACATCCAAAATCCAGACTGCTAGAACAAGCAATTGAATGAATTCTTTAAAATATAATGATCATCAAAAACTGGGAGCTGCAATTTGAAAGAGGCATTCAGCATAGCCAGAGATTACAGGAACACAGAAGCAAATACATTTGACCTTAGAATGTCCCTTGGTCATTATTTTGCTAAACAAAAAAAGGATGATAAAAGGTAATTGAACTTTAGCTCAGTGAGATGCTCTTGGCTCTCAATTCCTCACATTTCCAGGAGGTACTTTGGACAAGGACATTCCTCAAGTAAATCAGAGTTGCAACAAGAAAATTTTTTAATGAGTGTTAGCCATTGAGATTTTTATCCAAGAGATGAGATCAGGTGGATTTTTCAAGGAAATTAACACACCAATAAATGGCAAATACTTTGCAGTACCATTACATAATGCAAGTTAATTGATGTCTCTGATGCACTTGTGGTCAAATATCAATGCAAATTCCTGACCAAAGAATTGCAGGTCTTAAATAACACTGGTAGGTATAACTGCTGTTTGATACAATGGTTATATTAGCAGTGTTTTTTAAGTGAGCACATTTCTTGGTGCACACTAAAGCTATTTGGGCATCCAGCAACCCTGCAAGAAAGGTAGGAGTGTGATAATGAATAATCTGACTCAGTATATTGTCTTTTCTAGGTAGTGTCATATCTATATTTGGAAACTCATAGTATACACTAAAAAAAACAAAGCCCAGTTTATTAGGGTTCATACACTAAATTAAAGAATTGGAGCATAATGACAAATGAGAAATATTTTTCTGGACAAAAGAACAAATCATGTGGGTAGCTATATCTAGCAACAATGTAATGCTTTTATCACCATCAGATTAATAATCAGTTTCATCAGACTTTTAAGTAAATTAATAATCACATGAAAATTTTAACATTGCTACTTTATGTTACACTGCACTTTTACATTGGAAGTTTAATATTGAAGATGTTTATTAGAACGAGGTGTAGTATATTTAGGGCATCTTTCTCACAGATACATGACAGATTAAGGAACAAAAAGTTTTGTGAATTGCCCTGACTGTTAGGGTATGCAAATTATTTCTGTTCCTGGGTTGCCAATGAACATTTTAATTTAAAACTGACCTTGTTGCTCCTTATCTCAGATGACAGGAGTAGGATGGGAGAGATACCTGGATGGCAGATGCGTTTTCTGAAGGATATAGTTACAGTCCACAGCAGTTCTTGGGCACAGTAGTATAATGATGTGACATTTCTGAAAATCACAAAACAGATTCTTAAATCAAACTTGTCCTTGATGATCACTTGGTATGTTAATAGATTAGATTTTAGCTTCCCTTACACTGTCTAATAAATGTCTCTTTTGTGCACTCGCCTTTTCACCTACCTGTGGGATTATTATGATACTCTAATAAAACATCAGGCATTTGCAGTTTCTTCCTGGAGGGATTTCACTCTTATTTTCATCTCATACTGACAATCAGCAGCCTTATATTGAAAGGTAATTAGATTATCCTCTAGGACTCTTCCCAGCCTTCACTGACTGCATATAAATTCAAGGACTCAAGTTTGCTAAAGGACTCTGCTTGATAGACTGTCATGGCAAAGCTCTGAAACAAAACACTTCAAAGGTATTTCCTGGAAAAAAATTAAATTAATTTTATTTGGGTTTTGCTTGCAATTTCTGCTTATAACAAACTTTTTCTCTGAAACATGGCTAAAGCAATGATAAAGCACTTTTCCACTCCTGTGTTTTGTTGATACTAAATGTGCATAATAGGAATAGAATCTGATACCTGAATACAAACTGAGTTTCTTTTGACTAATACAAGATAATTACCTGCAGATACCTGTGTAATTAACTTTGTCTTCAAAAATGATGGGTACCTATATGGGATAACAAAATTATATTTTCATTTGGAATGATTTTCTGGTTTTACAATGAAGCTTGTGAAAAACACATATCCTACTATTACCTCTTTCTTACCTTCACTGACTGTGTTTTGTTAAGTGGTAAAATCTTATTTCCCCCATAAAGGCAGGGGATATGAATCATGTACACGTAAGAAATTTTTATTCAGTAAGAACTTGTCGTTTCTGCAGGTCCCATTTCTGACTAAAAATGCAGCTTAAATGTATCATTAGCAATCATTATGGTGGAATGATACAAGATTAAACATAAAAAGACGTCTCTTTAAGATTTAAAACAAACAAAAAAACTAGTTAAATTAGTATTCACACCCTGCATGAAGGCATTTAAGAAGGCTTGACCACTGGTTAAATTAGGTTAGACATTGGGTCATTGGTATGTTGCCTAAGCTAAAAGCGATCTAAATTAATCTGTGTTAGAAACTTGTATGGCTTAAAAGATTCAATTAAAACTGTTGCAACTTTTGTTCTGAAGTCAGAGGCATACAATCAGAAAACAGATATCCCTTAAAGACCTATAATTAATCTTCTTTCTCCTAAAGAATTCTGAATTGTTCCTTTAAATAACATCTTTTTGTCATAAGCTAGTCCATAGTGCATCCTTATGTGTTTATCCTCCTACTTCATTACTTTCTTGTTACTTCTGGTAGTTTTGTAGATTTTTTTTAATTGTCTTCTTTTCAATTTTAGCCAGTCATAGCAAGACATATTGATTTTTAATATCTATATTTCATAAATTCCTGCAGTTCCTTGATTTTTTAACCAATTTTTCCTTGTTCCATTTTCGTAATTGGAAATTTTCTACTATGGCAGAAGAACAGGAACAATGTTCCTAACAAATTAGTATTTCCAGATATTTACAAGCTTTTTTTTATGTTTTAAACCTGACACTTAACAATTCCCAATACTGTTGTTTAAAAAAAATAGTCTTTTTTTTAGTTATGAAGGCCTTGACAAAAATGTATAGAATTTTTGTGGGAAATGCATTTTCCATCAGAGAAAAGATGCATTTGTTTTAAAAAACTATGGAATTAACTAAATGAAATAGGCAAAGAGTCTTATTTGGCCCTGTTATTTGAAATTCATATTTAGGTAAATTGTGTTAAAAATGTTGGGTTTGTTTTTATTTTTTATCTCTATATACTCTTTCTTTACTTTGTTCTTTTCGTAGCAGGCACTGAAAATCAAATGAAAATTTCTGTCTATGTTGTGTATAACAGGATTACTGTTCATTTTAAAAATATATTCTGGAGGAATACTTCTTTTTATGTCCTTATTTTATTCCTTGTGTTTTGTTGGGTCGCTTGGAGATAGGACCACACATAGGAAAAGGTGTAGATTTAGGAAAACATACGGATTACTGCTTAGTTCTGTGCCTGAAAGATGTACCTTATGCCTGCAGAGCACTGGAGAGAAGAAAGATTGAAGGCTAAACCTCCAGACATGCACTCAATATGGCATAAATCAGAGACACAGAGACACTGTCCTTTTTTTCTCCAAAGTTTTTAAAACAAAGAGGTGTCTCAACTATTATTTTCTTTCCTCTAACTAAACTTCTTACCTGTCTCATGTGGAAATTCATGAACTTCTTTTCCTGCTGGTAACTGAGAACCAGAGCAAAGGCTAAAAGCGACACTTAGGATATAGAGAGCTAATGGAGGGATTACTTGGGTTTTATGGAATAGTTTTCCATGGATTCTGATGCCACAATGATCGGTACTCAACTCACAGTCTACAAGTTTCTAAAGATTTTTGGCCTTGTTTTATTATTCTTAAAATCACAGCTGTTTGATGCAAGCAGCATGTTATAATTACATTAAAGTTATTAATCAATTGATTTTTTTAATGGATGTTGAACTTTGAAACCAAGGTGTAAAATTTGTGTTAGGCTTCAAGAAATATTTACAATTATTTTAAATGCATAAGATAAGTTCATTTACACTATATTTGTAGATATTTTTCATTCAAAGTTGTGACTTTTCTATTTGAAAGTTTTAGTTTCCTTGCTCATAGAAAAGTTCTGTCTATCTTTTAAGACCATTATTTCCTTTTAATGAAAAGTTTTATTTAATTTTAAAGAAATTGATACTTCAGCAAATTTTGCCTATTAATTTCCCTTCATTAGCTGTTTGGCATTTAACAGCTGTCAGATTAAGAAAAAAGTTATTCAATTATTTATAAAAGTCTATGTTCATGTCTAGTAGGTAGGGAAACAACCTTTCTCACAGGCAAAATTCTTCTAATATTATTCATAGTAGAAGAGCATCAACTGGGAGAAAAGATGACTGTGGATTTCTGAAAACTCCCACACATGCTCTGCTAACACTTGCATTTTAATAATTTCCAGCAACAGATTATTTGTATTGAGCTTCAAAGCTGATGTCATCAATGGAAGCAGTAATATAGAAGCCAACAACTCTCATCCTGTTGCCAGACTTTGAATGGTGTCTTTTAAAAAACCTGAGAAAGGCATTTTTTTGGCCAAATTGCCTGATTTCCCCTCCTGAGGTCAATGTCGCATGCTGTCTTAGCCATAAAAGAGAGGGAAATTGTTCCCAGCCATCTAATAAAGTAAGCTACAAATAAAAAGCTTTTAGATATTTCAATTATTTGTCTGTAAATAAGTTGTTATGACAGCTAAAATTTATTAGAAGCAAATTCCATTGAACTGTACAACATATTATGCTGGTCTATAGTTTAAACTCTACATCTTGAAGCTGAATCACTATTTTTAATCACTGAGATTCATATGATGCATTTGAAGGCATATAAAAAGGAGGGATTTTTTTCCTTCATGACTGTGTTCCATAGATAGCTTGCTTAGGATACAAAGAATAGAGTTTTATCTATTTAAAGCATGTTAATTGGGAGAATCTAAGGACAAAACCAGAGCTCTAGGCATGGCCTTTCTTTTTGAATGAGATAGTCCCATCCTCCATGTTTTTATTAAATTAGTATTTTCTCTGTGTTATGCTTGTAAGAAAAGTAAGTTCAAATTGTTTTTGGTACTGATACTTTTCAGCTGTAAAAGTTCAAGTTGGATATCTTTGAAAATCATCTGTTTTCTGTGAACTCAAATTATTTGATCTGCAAATGTCATCATGAGGCTCTTGTAAACTGTTTGCTTTTGGGTAATCCAGTCTTTGTTGTGCTGCTTCTGCTTATGAGCATGCTGCTCAAATTTGCCTCTATCATATATCTCCCAAATAGTACCTGAGCTTGCATAAAAAAAGAATTTGTAATTTTTTTCTTTAATTTAAGTTTAAAAAAAGGTGCATTTTTATTTATTTCAGCATGCATGAAAACAGGAAAAAAACCCCAAACACTTTATCTTATCATTAACTACTTCTGAATAATAGAATGAACTTTTGCATGATTGCTTCAATAGCAGATGATAATTCTTCCTCAATACACAGGTTTAAATTTAACACAGTAACATAATTTCTTTTTGCAAGTAAAATATAAAAGCCATGTGAATACACTCAAGTTAGTTTATCTGGGCTGATCTGCTTAGAAATTAAGTTAAAAAAAGAAAGAAAAGCCTAGCAACCCTTTCTATTTTGGGAGCAGCTTTTTTCTCACTGCCTCATTTTCTACCCCATCCATATATTCTTTTATCCATTTTAGGTAGGAATAAAAACATAAAGATGTTTTCCAAAGGTACCTGTGAAATTCAGTCCATATCTTGTTTCCCGAGTGTCTCAGGCATTTAGGAATTTTAGTGCTGTTGAGTATCAGTTTCTAGAAGCAGATTCCTTTAGAAAATGACTTGTGGTCTTCAGCCATATTTGCCATTAAGAATAATTAATTTTAAAATTACTAGACTAATTCCAGACCATTTGGTATGAGGCTCTAAGATTCAGAGCTCTTACTTCAGGACTCTTCCTAGTTCAGGCTCTCTAGCTGTATAAACCTCAGCATTACACTGATATGCTTTTAGAGTTTCTAGTCCTGGGAAGTGATGCAGTAAAAAAACAACATGCATAAACACAAGGCACCCCTGGATCAGTGTCATTCACTCTTTTCTCCTAGTCTCAGAAAGATATTTGTGTAAGAGCTGAGCATTAACAAGCCAGTGTCCAGTTACCTGCACACCTCCATACCCGTCAGATGTGTATGCAGAAGCAGATACTCTCTTTTATATTTGAAGATAAAAGGCTATCTCAGCCTCCGTGCCAAAATATCAGGGCTTGGAATTTTATATAAGCAGGATCTTATTCAAAAAACAGTTTGTCCTTTTCAAATGGACACTCTAGGCTTTGTAAGGCTGTAATTGACACTGAACAAAGGGACCTGGTCCTTTGTTAGAGGAAAATAGGTTGAAAAATGTACAAGCTGCTTTATTTATAAAAGCTTTTAGTTGTCTGTAACTGAAATTGGCAGTATCAACCTTGGCAGCTGTCAGAAATAAGGAAGGTCAATAAATGCTATAGATGTGTATCATAGGTATGGAACTGGGAGATCTAACATCCTCATCCAAAAATACAACAATACAAACTTAGCAAACAGTTCAGAAAATCATCTGTGGCATCCTTGATGTTCTTGGATGATGTTTAACATATTTAAGAGAAAAAAACTTACGTTTTCTGCAGGAAGAACATGCGATAAGGAACACTGCCTTCTTCCTTAAATCAGAAGTGAACAACAAGAGAAAATAGATGAATTGTGGTGGGAATCTGTTTAAAAGGAATTGTGAAATTAATGGAATGCAAATAATGCTGAGAGAAAAGAAAACCTCTGCTGTCATTATAATTCAGTATTATTTAAATCCTAGCCAAAGTGTTTTTTAACAGTTGTACTGCTAACTAGTCAACCTTGCAGCCATGTTTAATGTTCTATCAAGTGAGTCTTCTCAGTTCCATAGGAATTTGACAGTAATTACAAGTATTCTCTCTCCTTGCAAAACCTTCACGGTACAGGTGATTCATCATCTGAACCTTAATAATAAAAAAAAAAAATAAATTAAACCAAACAAAATGTCTGGAAAAATAACTCTGCTGTCATTGCGTATTTTATGTTATCATTTTCTGGTGGAATTTTGGCTTTATGTTTTATAAAATAGGTCCTATATTAGGATTCCTGCTTCCCTCTGTCTTCATTTTCACAGTCTGAATAATTGAGTAGGTGTGCTACAGTTACCAGTCATTCCTTTTTGGATATTCCTGCAAGTATGAACTAAATAAAGGTATAATCAGAAATCAGGTTCTAAGTCATTTATAGTGAGGGAAGAATTTTGGTCCAATTTGTGGTCTATTCTTTATAATAATGAGATCTCCTAGCAAAGATAAGGATTTTTCATTTCTACAAGTATGAATTTTTTATGCACTATTTCACATACAATGGCACTACTAGGTAAATTTTGTCATTTTTTTTTAAACATAGCTCTCAGAAGTTACAATAGGTTTGCAAATGAAATACAGAGTTTGAAGATCTGTTTATCTTCCAGATCCTTACTTCTAAATGAAACAAACAGCAACAAAAAAAAAAAAAATCCTGTTAAACTGCAGTAGAACTTATCCACAAGAAAAGTAATAAGGATAATTTTTATTGTCACTGTGGCTTTGGGTCTTATGTGTTTGGTTTGTAAAAGTATGACAAATTCTTTAAAAGAAACTCATGAAAAATTTTTTTGATACAGGCAGGGTTCCGAACAAATTTAAAAATGTTTTTTTTGCTAACTGGTCATAAACCTCCCAGTCAAAATCATTAATAAAAAACAATTTTTTAAGAAAAGTAGAATTGTATGGACACTTTTTGAGGAAAATGAACTTGGGATATATGAAGAGAGGTACAGGTAACTGATATTTGTTTTGATTTTGCTGTTAACTCAACTGATTTTAAGGAATGAAGAATTAAGCACATGTTGAGGGTGGTACTTGCAGTGGGAATTAGGAAAAAAAGCTAGAAAGTAGTTATTTCATGATAACATTTTTAGTGACGCTTGCAAATGTCTGTGACCAAGGGATGTCTCTTGTCCTCCCTCCATCTTATGGAAGAATATATGAGAAAAAGCCATTGCAGGAACCGGAACACTTGCCTGCCCTAGAGCAGAAGGGCATAAAATGATAAAAATCTCCTCTCACATTTCTATATTTCTGGACATGATGTGGCTTAGCACTTGCAACATTTTGAGAAGATGCCTTTCCTACCCCCTAGTGACAGTATTCAGTGAATTGCTGTTATTTTCTCTGTGCAAAGTATAAAACCAATTGAATAAGTAAAAAAATAAAATACTTTCCAAAAACATGCAGGACCAGCATTTACACATACTCCACACAATGAGCTGCAAATACAGGCTCTCACTGGTGGAGTGTTTTCAAGTTAAATTCTTTAGCCCACTTCAAATCTGTCAAGAACTCTTGCTGGAACAATGAGATGTTAAGGGGTTCTGAGCAGAAACATAATATGTCATAAAGAAAATAATAGAAAAGGAAGAGATTGATCATATGTTCTGAAATTGCTGAAATTTTTGTTACTATAGTTGTCACTGTTTCATCAGCTCATCAGAATTAAGCACTTTATTGCTAGTCTTCTGATATTATGGGGAAATTTGTTGTGTCGTGACAACCTCTACTAATGAAGTCTCAAATGCATAAAGAGAATAAAATGCTTTTATAATTTTTGCATTAAAATAATGCATATGAAGTAATTTATTTCTTTTGTGTGTATATTTTCCATCATAACATTTTTACTTTTTTCATAAGAAAGTAGAAAGAACATAGTGTACGCTAGTATGCAATTCCCTTAGATGAATATTTTGATAAAGGAATTTCTTTTGTTTACTAGGGAATGCTAGTAAAATATTAACAGTGAATAAACTGCAAACAAAATAAGAAAATAGTTTGCATAAAAATCTGCTTCTAGTCAAAAAATTGAAAATGCAGCAGAGTATGCTTTAATGAAAAAGTCAAGGTGTATTTTGTGTTAAGGTAGATTTTCATTATAAGAACTTCTTTTCAGGACCTCGTCCTTATTTCTCAATACAATAAAATTTTGTCTGGAATATATTTTAACTCATGTTTTAAACAAATGAACATATTCTACCATGAAAAATATTTATCACATATGTTAAAAACCCATGAATGTTTTTATGGGCTGGAGTAGGTCAGAACTGTTTAATTTAATAATTTTTAAATTCTTTGGACTTCGATCCTTGTTGAGGTAAAATACTTTTTACATCGTTGCATAAAGAGATGTGGAACAATTAAATTCTTCATCTAGTTCTTTCCTACTTTAATTCTCAGGCATTCCTGTTCCATGCACTTTTATTTATTTTTTTTAATTCCTAGCATTGTATCTATAAAACTGGTCATAGTTTTATTTTAACTTTTTTTTTCTATTTGGAATGTATCCTTTTGGTTCATAATATCAATTTATGTGGGGATTGATGCAATTTTTGCCAAAGCTCAAATTCACTGACTTCTGGAGAGGTTGTTTTGTGAATAACACAATTAAAACTGCCAGCATGAGCTCCCCTGGATCCTACAATTTCTGTACCAAACTGAAGTTGTTTCAATGTAAAAGCAGGCTTTCAACTTCTGTAAAAATGTTTCACAAGTGAGATTAAAAATAAATTATTATTATCCTCAGACTTAAACTATGCAGAATTTAATGTTATTTTATAAATGTAACACCCATCGCATGTGTATTCTCAAACCTACTAAAAGAAACTAAATGCTATATATGCATAAATGAAACTAAATATGATGTAACTAAAGCTGCTTTTGGGTTATGCAAAAGGGTAAAAAAGAAAGAAAAGAAATAATATGTCTGTGTGAAATAATTTTTGGTTTTTGTTTTTTCATTAAATATATCCTTATTCTCAACTTTAGCTCTGAAAAAAAGGCTGTAGTGTTTAAACTATGTCTAGGTAGATACTCCATCCCCTTTTGGCTCAAGCAAAGATCAGACAGAGTATTCAGAGTTTAACCCAGCTTCAATTAAAACATGTCTGAGACCTGTTTACTCTTAAAATTAGTGGTCTGGTGTTCTGGATTTTTCATAAGTGTTTGATCACTGTGCCTCAGAAATGCATCATTCACAGATCAGGTTGCAGGCCTAGCATAAAAAAATGTGTGTATGTATATGCATATTTGTTTGTATTTTATAAATAAGAAGCATAAGAAAAGAGTTTACTTGATTGGGCAAGCAACAATTCCAAGTACACCCTCTCTTTCTCCTGTGGACTATGGGAAGGTTTGTGGCAGATTGTTTCTATATGTCTTTCCCCTGGGATATTGCCTGATTTACCCTGAGGTTCCCTATTAGTTTTGCAGGTTAAGGAGAAATAAGAAAGAATGCAGCAACACAGAGTGCTTGGGGACCAAATCTGTGTCCCGGTGCTGTCTTTCATATCAG
This sequence comes from Pseudopodoces humilis, assembly GCF_049639895.1. NCBI lineage: Eukaryota > Metazoa > Chordata > Aves > Passeriformes > Paridae > Pseudopodoces > Pseudopodoces humilis. The sequence goes on from NC_142200.1 coordinate 101,830,324, forward strand.
AAAATCTTTTACTCATCTTCACGTAAATTCAGCCTATAGAACGTTTAGAGGATTTTTTTCCAGCATGACAATACCTTGTAAGATGATGAGAATTCACTTCTGCAAGTTCAGCTGCTACAGTTGTGTATCTCTTAGCCTTCTTTCCATCTGTGCTTTACTGCTGACAAGGTTACTGCTTTCCTGACAATACTACTCTTAGATAAGGTGCAGTAACTGCAGCTCTGAAGTCACAAGTGATGAGTTTATACAAAGGTAAAAATCCAAAGGGAGAGGGAGAAGAAAAGACCACACCACCAGAGGCATTTCTTTATATCTGAGTTCCCACTCCAGTACTGCTGAATTTTGTCTCCCAACTTCTAAGGAGAGCAAGTAGCACAAGTCAGAAGCTTAACTGCTTTATGTTTGTTCACTAGTCTGTAAAACAGAGAATAATATGTGTGTAATACTGCTTTCAGACTGAATATATTAATGTCCAAAAAGCTTGTTAAGAATGTAAAACACTATGTAAATGTTAACTATTAGCATATCTTTCTACTTTAACAAGAGGGCAAGATTCTGAAAGAGTTCACATGACACTCTTGAAGGAGTTCAGCACAGGCCAAAGTGTCTGTGAGAGCAGTGTCCTGAGAGAATCTCTGAAGTAGCAAAAGCCCTATGCTCCAACAGCCTTCAACGCACTTGAAACTAAGTCTTGTGAGACAGGCTATTAATATTGCTTCTTTTTCCTCCCTTATTAATTTTGGGGATGGTTTTAATGATAAACTTGACATACAGTCTGGGGGAAATGCCTCACAGAGTATTGTTTAAATTGCAAAATTGTTCACGGTAAAAACAAAACACACCAAAACACACAACTTTTCTCATCTCATCCTGCCTATCCCTATACAAATTCAAGCTCTAGCTTAATTTAAAAGCTCTTGTTTGCTGGAGGAAGGTAACAGGAAATCTCAGCTATCTTGTTGACCTTAAGACATGATAATATCTTAAAGATAGGTGTGCAGGCAAGAGGCCAGAATAATTGGTCTTGTGCTTGATCTAGTACACACATTTTCTTTATGAGAAAATCTTTTTGAGAGGTGGGCAGTGACAACAGGATTCAGAAGACGTGGCACATTTTCACTGATTACATTCAAAAGCTCTTTATCTTCTAGAGAAAACAGGTCTTAAACATTATTGTAATACAGCTTGTGAAGGTAGAGTCATGTGGCTCTCAGTGACTTTGTATTTCCTTTTAATAATATAATATAACATAACAGATATCCTTCAGTTTATTATCTGTTTTCTTGTTTGTATCTCTTATATTTCTATTAAATAAAATGAAAAAAATAACTTTGGTAACCAAGGGAATCAAGGTTTCCTCTTTTGTGTTTTTCCCTCCTCTTTTTTAATTAAAGAATGGAAACCTTTTGTTCTAGTCAGCTTCTGTGCAGTCATAAAAAGTGCTGTGTCAGAAAAAGGACACTGGAAGGCCATTGAGTACAACTGAAAATTTCATGGCTCTCTGCACACCAACAGCACTGTTTATCAATGTTCTTTTAAATATTCCATGCTGTAGGAAGGACCAAAGATGCTACATTATGTGCTATATTTGGCCAAAATGTGCTTTATGTTTCTACTTTTTCAGAATAGCAGTTGGACCTGAAAAAGTGTGCATTGTCATTGATATCACATTTCCCATTTTTGTAAACACACACTTCAGGAAGCATCAAATAGCTGATGTGCTTTGCTTGTGATAGCACTTAATGAGCCTTCTTCATACATGCTACATTTTAATAATACAAGACTTTAATTAAAACTGGCCTGAAATGCATTAAAATGCCACATGAGAAGCCTTAATATTTATGTAGGCTCAGCTACTCCTCTGCTGAGAAAATATGGAAGAGAAAGTCCTATCCAGTGTTTGGCTCAAATGATTTTGTGCTATTTTTCTTAAATTCCTTCCTCCTTCTGAATGTAACAGTGGAACCATATTAATGTAGTGCTGCTCATTTCTGGCCACTATAAACCTAAGATGTTTCATTGTTGAGATAAGTATCTGCTGATATTCCTGACATTCTAGGAAAGGGTTAAGATGTTTCTGTAATGGTTGCCCTGAGATGCTTAAAAACATGGCAAATGAAGATATCTAATTCTTGCTGTACTAATTCAGCTGAAAAAGTAGCTGTGCCTTTAGAGTTATTCAATAAGACAGGCAGAATTTGCTGCAAGGACTCTGGCTTGTTGGGTTTTTTCAACACTGCTAGAATTAGATTTTAAGGCAGTTAAGCCACAAAATCAAGAATAAAACTTAATCTCGTATTCAGTAAAACTGAGACTCATATTATGCTGGCATGTTTGTTCAGAATGTTGTTTTTATTTCTTTAAATCTGTGGCAAAATAATGATCACTTCAGAAGCATAAGATGGAAGACAGTGAAATTGTTTCCTGATACTGAAATAATATGCATATATACATGTCTTGATAAAGAATTGCTTATCTAGACCAAAAAAAAAGTTGATAGTTGGGTTTATTCAATTCATTCTATTGCATCTTATCTGATTATTAAAGGTGTTTTTTTAATAGTAAAAAACTTGATTATTAAAAACTAACTAAACCAGACTGTTTTGAAGTTGAATGTTCTATCATTATCCTAGTGTTAACCAGAATAATAAACTAATAATTTAATTTTCATATTGTTCTGTGGAGGGTAAACTTAATAATATAGTGGAAGACAAAGTGATTATTTCTAAAGAAAAACATTCATCCCGAGACTGTGATTTGTTCAAATAATACCACAGTAGTCAGTAATTGGTGTGTGGTGGCTTTCCATAAATGAACAACTATAAAAAGCATATTTTCTCAGTTAGTTAAGATTTTAAAGTGCTATGCATTTTTGTAACAACTCTGGCAATAAGATCTTGATTGTGTGCTACTGACTGGGACTGTTACTATTAATAATTTATTTCAACCATCTTTCTTTCTGAAATAAGCACTTGATCAAACATATTAGTGTTGTTATATTTCAGAACCTTTCCATTGTTTTAGACATATTATCATTTTAGAGTGACTTTTCATATATTTTATAGTGTGTTATAACACAATGTATTAGAGCCAAATACTCATGTTGTAAAATAGAGACAAAATGAAGAATGATCGTGTGCATACTCTATTTTATGTAGCTTTCAGAATTAAGTGAATAGCAAGACAGGTAAAAGGTACTAATTTTGTTCCATTCTTTCTTACTTAGTAGTTTTAGGAAAAATACCATTTAACTGATAATAACATTAGTCTCACTTCTAATTTTGCACTTATGATATTTGTTAGGGCTTTTTTTTTTTTATCCTAGTTGAGTTTGATGATTTTATACTTAAATTTTGATAGGTTTTGTGTACAAATATTGAAGATAAATGGCAGAACCAATTCATCTGCCCTCACACACATCTCCTCAGAAGACAGATCTATTCTTCTGACTTATCTTAATTTTATGAAGAATACATGCATAATATTTAGTACTTATGAGGTACAGGCCCCTACAAATATTGTATCGTTTCCTTATTCCAATGGAAATTAACATTTCAAAAGAAATATATATGACTGTGTATGTTTTAATTTATTATACTTTAATTTATTTTTTTTATTTCACAAATTTTCTGTATGATATTATTGTATTTACCTTACACTGGGACCACTTATATTGTGGTACAGAACTCACCTGTTAACAGCAGTCAATATATTTTTTTTCTGTTTTCTCCCTGTCCCATTATTTTTGCCAGATGTGATATCCACAGAACACTGCAGCAGATTCCAAAGGTTTAAATTCTAGGATCTTTTATCTGAAGCACTTTTTTTTTTTTAAATTACTAATTAAAACTATGTGTGTTTTTCTGAACACCTGATAATGTCAACAGAAAATATTGGTCCTGCTTATTAACAGATAATTAGATGTGGTTCTAAGGCTGAGCTTACACAGAAGCATTGACTAAATTGATGTTTTTTCACTGCGTTAAAGGCATCTTAATTTATTTGTATGCTCCTCTCTCTTTATATTTTCAGTATAGTGGACTCACCCAAATTTTGGATTTAAAGCTGCAATACTTAAATATAATAAAATCAGTTTTCCTCCACAAAAATGCTTCCTAGAAACTGAATGAAAGACAGGAGAAATAAAGTTTAAGTAAAAAAATAATATCTAAATTAGAACTATTTTCCTGGGGCTATGAATGGAATATGAATACCAGTTTTCCAGTAGTTAATTTTTTCTCATGAACACTCTTTTGCACTTTTGAGACAGTGTTTGAATTAAATTTAGGTTTGGATTGCTTGTGTGCATGGTTTACCTTTATCTAAGGGAATTTTTTAAAATATTCTGCTGCAGCTGGGAGCATTAAACTAAGGACAAAAAGGTTTCAGTGCCAAGAATGTGATTAACAAATTTAATTATAATTTTGAAGATTTGATGCTCTTGTTCTCTACAAAATGTTAGCCAAGAAAAGAGAATCTGGATAGAGAATTATAAGCTTTTGTGAGTTTACTAAGCATGATATTCAACTGTGTGTGTACATATTTGCTAGGACTAATTTAGGGAGTTAATCTGGCTCATCCCTCCAAATCAGTGCATCTTGATCCTTTGGTGCTCATGCATACATTTTGTAGATGAAAATGCTGAAATAGTTCAGTTGCCAGTGTAGTGTGCTTGAATACATTGTAATCAGGAATTCAGAGCTGCATATTTTGAAGTAATGAAGCAGCAGGAGGTTTGCAATTGTACCTGTGTGCAGTGGGAAGACAAATGTTCTTCCGGAATACCTGTACCTAGTGTTTGGGAAGAAAGCTAATTTAGTGTTTAGTTCATGGAAGCTCTGGACATGTAATGTTTGGTGAATGCCAGTTCTGACCTTGGGCATGTAAAAATATGCACTGTGGATTCTGAAGGTCTTTATCTCTGAAGTGAGCAGTTGATTCATTACTGAGTTCATCAAACAAACCACCCTTCAACAGAGCAGTAGCATCTCAGCCTGGCTGAAGCAGTTTTGGATGGGCTGGCCAGAGTGGTACAGGCTAGTCCTGAAAACTCTAGGCACTTAGGTTGTGTGGTTTTGTATCACTTTTTAAATAGAAATTCTACTACACCCTAAGGCTTTTGTATTTAGTTGGTTAGTAAAACCTGTGGTTTTGTTAATAGATGTCTTGAGTTCTGGTTATTAATTTGCAACTTGAGTTCATGCATATTGTTGTAAAAAGGCGGCAGATGCAAGTGGCATCCTGGCACCCAACTGCCAGCACATCTTTAGCTGGGCTTCTGCCTTCCCACAAAATAGTTGAGAAATTAAAGTTGAAAGGTTTTTCAGTTTTCAGGAAACAGAAAAATTTCTGCAAAAGCTGTAAAAGGAACTGAAAAAGCAGAAGATTTCAAAGCATACACCAAGAAAATGGAAAAGGAAGCTGTATAAGGTAATTTGTGCACTGGTTTGGTTTAATATATTCAACTGAATTTGATACAATCTTCACAAGAACTAGTACATTTTGTGTTAAAAAAAAAAAAATTAGAATTCTTTTATTGAAAAGGATTATTTTACTTTCAACTCTCTCCTTATTAAAGCTAGGGAACAGTTTCCCTGAAGACATTTGCATCTATTACCAAAGGAAATATATGTACTACTAGAAAATACTTAACCTAGGACAAATTGGTGACAGCAGGATATTGAGCAATTAAATCTGTGTTCTCAGAGAGGATGTAAAGGAAAACCCAGATAAATGGAACAGATACTTAGGTTGTCTAATCAAGCTGCTTAGTTGAGAAAAGAAAAAAAACTCTTTTTTTTTTTTCCTGAAGTATATATTATGCATAAACTTTTGGGGTTGGACCCTGAGTGCATTTTGTCTGTAGAATGTTTTCTGAACAAAATTCAAAGGTGTCTGTGGAGAGTAGGAGAAACAGCATTGTATTTTTCTACACAAAAATTGCTATTTTCAAAAATGGATTACCCTAGTAAATAGAAGGGAAGGAGCAAGCACCAAGAACTCTGGTAGTCTGATGACAGATTACAGATCAGCTAGAAAAAAGGTCATTCTGAACATTTAACTTCTGCTCTTCTTTAAACAAGTGTAATAACTTTCTCACTTTGCTTCAGTGTTCTCCATTTTCAGTATGATCAGTCTCAGTGTAAATGTAACTGTAATATATTTAATCAATTATATTTAATACTGTATCATTCAATATATTTTGAATATTTCTGTCAAATAATATGATGCCCACAGTCATATCCTAGACCATTTACACACAAGAAAAATTACAACTCTGTGTGTACCATGCTAGGTTTCCAAACAGATATCCTCTGATTTTCAGTCTCTTGTGTCATAGAATTTATCTGACTACATTGATGAATAAATATATTTTTAAGTTCATTTATATTGACTGGTCATTAACTGGTCCACTTCTTATAAGTGATCTCTTTTTTCTATCTTGATTCCATAATCTGGAATTGCTAGGTCCATATCTGTAATAATAATTTATCTGCTGGTGTCTACTACTTATACAGACACAAGAGACAAACAGGGCCAATAAAGACCTTTCAGTCATTTAGAACTGTCTTAGTTTAGGGCAAATTAGGAAGGAAAACTCCAAATGGGGATTTCCCCAGGGAAATGCCCCTCCCCACTAACTGGTCCGGGAAAAGAAAAAAAAATTCCTTAGAGAGAAGTGGAAAAAGCTGTTTATTTAACAGAAATTGAGTAATATTAAATAATAAAACCTCTTGCTGTTCGATGGGATGGCAAGTCTAGGAAGAAAAGTCCTTTTCATGTGGTGTAGCTTGGCCCACTCAGGTTCTTATCAGTCCCTCCGGCGCTGGAAAGTGCCGAGGCCCAGGCCCCGGTGGGCCACAGGCGTGAGCTCCCGGGGTTTGGCTGGGTGTTCAGTCCAGAGCAGGCTTGCACAGATCCAAGAAAATTGGGAAAAAAACAAACAAAGGTCCAGGGAACTCCTCTGCCTCAGCTAGCTAAAACTAACTAAAAGCCAGAGAGAAGCTCTGTCCCGCTGTCTGTCCGTGCTGCAGACACCACAGTCCAGGAGCGGGATGTGTGGGAGTGATGTTTTTCCTTAACACAAACTGCGCGCTTCTTCCCCCTCTCTTGCTCTCAAAGCCAGTCTTAAAGGTGCAGAACTTAATATATAACATAAACCAGACGATTGGGGATACCAGTATCATAAAGTCACCCCAGGACAAGAACATAAATGTGCATCACACCGTTTCCAGAGTCCATATATGTATTTACATATACAGCTCAGCAGCAGTTAATTAGGCTGGTTTGATGATTTAGCTAAAGGTGAGTGTTTGATTTCTACTTTTTTTTTTTTCTCCATTTCCACTGACTTGTTACAGTCTTCATGTGCTTAACTAATGATACATTTCAGACTGACTTTCTAAGTTATTCTTTAAATGTAAAGAATAAATAATATTTTGTAATTCAATATTATTTGAGACTGATTTGCCTCCAGTGCAACCAAAATAGGTATGTTATTTTGCCTCAGAATTCCTCTGGTTTTAATTTAAAATCATTATTTAATCTCAGTCATTCTTATATTGGAGAAATTGGTGCTTGGGAAAAAGCTGACTAATTCCTGAATCATGCTGTTGAATACTGAGGCTTTTTAATATTATAACAGATTACTGTCAGAGATAGGAATCTTACACTGGACTGACACACATAAAGTACATTGATTTATGTGGAAATGATGTTGAAAACATAATTCAAGTGATAGCAAACTACAGACATATCTGCATTTCAGTAAAAGGTTACCTACTTTAACTTTGTTAGGGTACACTTGCTATGTCTGATATTTAAACACACATACAAAAACAAATCTCAAAAAGCTACCCTCATCTAAATCACAGCAGTTTTCTGGAAGCTGATAATTATTGGCTAATTGAGCAGAGATAGGAGTGACAGGCTTTGGCTAAATTGTCAAGTATAGTAATTACTGATTTTCAGCATTTCCATCCTCAAAAAATTAAATCTGACCCTGATTTCATTTTATTATCAATTTGGAAATATGAATGCTTTAAAACTTGATTTTCAGTTATGTGTAAGAATAAAATAAGGTCATATTCAAATTAAATGGGGCATGCTTATAAAAAAGTATGCTGTGTACTATGTTTTACTTATTGATCTTGTTTAAAAATAATACTAAAGATATTTCCATGCATGGGAATTACTCATATATATATTATAGAACAGTCACCAGTCTAATAGTTGTGGTGCTCACTGGTTGCAAAAAGAAAGGCAGAGTTTGATAGCTGTTTTGCAAATTATTTTAATTACCTGTCTCCTAATATTATCCAAAGAATTATCGTAAGTGGTATCAAATAGTATCCTTGTTTTTCCTCTAGAGAACCTGTACATTACCAGTCTTTGGTACTGAGGTCCTACTGCTCTCCCTGGAGAGGTGGATGTCTCACAATGGGTTTGAAATACCTGGCTGGGGACTCTGAATTTGTCTGGTTTGGAGAGGAGGAGTCTCAGGAATGATCACACAGAAGGGAAATTGAGTGTGAGAGTATTGTTCAGGAGAAATCCTAACCTCTGAACTAGCAGAAGGCATTGGATACCCACAATCATGCCCCACCTTGAGCATGGGCTCTGTCATGTTTTGAGAAGACATGTACTTTCTGATGGGGGTGAGAGCTGTGGATCACCTTAAGATCATTTGACCATCTGAATAAATTTTCAGGAATCAGATGTGTTGTATTGTTTTTGAAAGCCTTCTGTGTTCATCCAGTTTTTCTGGCATCCCACAGGATGGCAAAATGCCCATCTCTGACACTGATGAATCTCAGAGATCAAATCCTGAGTCTGATGCAGGACGCACTCCTCAACTAGATAGTTTCAAGCTTACCCACAAATTGTTTTTCTCCTTTTACTCACCTTTAGAAATGTCCAAGCTATTTTCCATGGGGAAAAAAACATGCTAGAGCACAATATGAGAACAGCGGCGCTCCGTTAAAGGGGAAATCCATTCCAATATTCTGTCTCCAAAGAAGCCAGTCAATATCTAAAGGGGAGCACTTGACCAGTGCAATTCTGTTTCTGTAAGGGTCCTGGGGGTGCTCTCAGACTTCAGTGGCTGGGACTGGCCTCTCTTGGAACCCACAGTCCCACATCTTCCGCCAAGAGCCCAGGAGATGTGTCCCAGCTCATCCTGGGACCCTCAGTCCCTGCCTAAGCCATGTTGTACGTGTGTCAGCCTGATTATCCCACCATAATTATACAACTGTTCCCAATACTAATTAACTAACAATGCAAAATGTATTGGCACTGCATGGTAGAAGAAATATTTATAAATTGCACAATGTTTCTTTAGGTTAATAGGCTTTATGTATGGTATTAAACTAATTGACAGCCCTAAGTATAGACATTTTTCAAAATCTAATAGAACATTAACATTTAACTTCACAAATGAATTCATTTTTATTCATAATCTTGGGATATTTATCAAGGTGCAATCTTATTGACTGACTTCTTTAGAAAGCAAGAAGACATTAGGAATGATTTCATAAGGGTGTCATCTAGGACATTGCACAATAGGTACTCCAATAACTTAGTGAGAAACTAAGACTAATATTTTGTGGTTATATTTTTCTCCATTGACTTCTTGTACCATTTTTTATAGACCTATATAAACAAGTTATAATATAATGCTGCTTTTAAGTTGATGATGATATGAATACTGGCCTCATGCTTACAACACACAGAGAAAGTTTTTATTTTTCATAAAGTATCAAGACCTGTAAAAGAAGTACAAATTTGCAGTTAAGGTAACATGGTCTGAATGAAAATAAAAATAGAAATCAGTTCTCTTGGAAATCTGTGATCCAGATTTTATTAGCAGGCGTATATCAAAATATGCAAGGAAATACTCTCACAGCTAACTGGATGCTAAATAGGGAATGATGATTGCCAAGAACTTCGTTTCTAAGAAAAGACATATGGAATATAAATAAACAAGCAATATTACCTAGTCCTTCACCCACAAAGTAAGTAATTTCCCACAAAATATCTCCTGAAGTAACTAGAGCATTAACTAACTCTTCATGAATGAATGCAATTTTCCTTAAAAAAAAAAAAAATTAGAAAAAAACATATCCATAGGGATTAAGAGATTGGTTGGGGTATTTTTACTTTTTTTTTTCTCTAACTGTTGAAGGTAGTGGTGAAAACAGCCTTAAAATTTATCCTTATGATCAGACTTATGATCAGCTAAAGAGAAAGTTTCTCAAAGACTCATGACAGATAAAACAGATAATTTACAGGTTTAAGATATGCACAGAACAAGGTATTAGAAATGGTATGTACTCAGGGGTACAATAGTATGACATGGTGGAAATTAAATGCAAAGAATAAAGATTCTAACATCTCTAGAGGTATCTTCACAGTCATAGCCAGCATTTCAAACAGTGTAAATTAAGTGGCTTTAAACCAAACCCTTTTAGTTGCAACTGAAGTTATTATCTATTCACAGTGTACAGTTATTTTTATGAACAGCTGTTATTTTTTATAGAAAAAGCAGTGTTCAGTGGGGGACAAGAAGAACATTTAGCATAACTTTTGAGTTTTTTTGTTCTATTGGATTTATACTTTGCTTCATTAGTACATAATAAGTACATAATTTCATAAGTCTATGAAGGTTAAAATTGAGATTATTTGAGATAAAACTGTTCTATGTGCAGGGAAAGTAGGTCAATATTTCTAATTTGAATATTATTTCTTTGTGTTATTAATCACCATTGGTTATTTTATCTCTACTATCCTCTAGCATTTAATACAGATTCAGGAATATTATTTACCATCTGTTAGCATAATATTAAGCATTCAAATTTCTTTTAGTGTATATGAATTTATGCAATATTTTCTGCAAATATTGTATCCCTAGACTAAGTGTAGCTTCCATAAGCCTCAAGCACTTCTGTGATGCTTATACAGTAATTTAGAGAGCATCCTGTATATTTCCAAAGGAATCACATCTCTTTAATTTAAAATTCAGAACTGAAGTGACTGTTATTAGGAAGCTGAATTCAGTTAAAAGAGCAATAAACACTGGATGCAGACATGCAAATAAAAGTTTTAATGATCTTTCAGAGTATTAAATTGCAACCAGTGAAATCATAAGCAAGGCCATATTTTTATCTTCCTTAAAGGTAATATAAATTAAGAGTTTCAGCTACAAGAAGAAAAGAAACCTGAATTCTTTTTTATTTGCTGACTTTGTCATCTATAAAGAGTGTTGACTTCAGTATAATGAAGATGTATTTATGAAAAAGTTAGACATAACCTTGGACAGGAGACTTTTAATCACTTTAGGTTTAGCATGGAAGCCTTTCTAAAGTTGTATAAATAGCAACTTGGATTACCCAGAAAAAATGAAGGAAGCAGAAAACACTGTCTAGTTTCCCAGTCCTCCTCAACAAAACTGCAGTCAAAACCACCAACAAATCCAGAGAATTTAACAAACAAGATTTTATATGTGAAATCTATATCCTTTTTCCCCCCTGGAATTATATGATTTCAATTTTATACTTAAAATATTATAGGTAGATCTCTCTACATTTAGAAAGAGAATTATTGCCTCTATAAAACAAAGCATTTCTGGTTAAGATTAAATAGAACTAATCCACTATTAATTCTTGTAGTTTTTTTCTTATTCTGCAATTCTTACTTAAAATAGTCATAAAGTTTGTGTTGTAAATATCAGAAAATCATAACATTTTAGAAATTCTGAACCCTGCATATATTTAATGTGTTAATGAGCTCTACTTTTGGCATGATTATTGGATATTTTTTACAAGCATTCTGAAACTCCCCTTATTTGGGCAAAACAGGTGCATGATGTTCTGAAATTACCTTTGTCATTAAAGATGACAAAAGTGATGCTTACCTCGTGAGGTTTATGGATATCTGCATCCAGTCCTTGGCAGTGCTCATGCTCACACCCCTGGACTGAGGTTTTGCTATTCTGTTAATTTGTCCCAGAAATAATAATAGCCACAGAATATTTAATCTTTGTTGTGCTGTCAGTATCACAGAAAAGGTGCCAGTTGATAGATACAATTTGTAGGTACTTACACTTTGTGATTGTATATTTAGCTTATTTCTAAAAACTTAGCATGCTATTATTGCTTTGGCTTGGAGTGATTATTGTCCTTTGTCATGATGGCACATATCTTTGTCATGTTGACAATCATGAGGAGATCTCATTTACAATAATAAGCATGTGGTGGAAATAGATGCCTGAAAATGTTACAGCTAACCATTACTGAGAAAATGTTTGCCTTTCTCCCCCTTTTCTCCAGCATGTATCTGCTGTATTTCTTCACTCTTTCACCTTCACGTGATTATTCTTTCTGTCCTGGCTGTCTGTCTGACTCTTCTTTTAGACTCTGTTTGCCCTTCACTCTCCCACAGGGTACCAATGGATGCTACACACACACCTTCTTTTACCCAGTGGCTCTGTATCAAGTAGGACATCTGCCTCTGAAGCATTTGCTTCTGTATTATGCTAAATGTCTCTCAGAATGCAGCCATGAATGGGTGTCAAACTGGGATGTCCTGCAAGGCAAAATGAAACCTTGAGAGGCTGCCACTGGCTCATGCAGAGACTTTGTAATTGAATGTTCTACATCATTTCACACAGCTCCAAAGTCTCGTTTGTTGCAGTTTACATGGTAATTTAAAATATTAGTACAGGGCAAGGCACTTGCAAACTGGTCAAAAAGGGCTGCTTGAACCATGTCTTTGATAGGAAGAGGTAGAGCTTGTATGGGTAACTACAACACTGCCCTCCAGCAGGGAAGGCAAAGAAAAGCAGTGTCAATGAGCATGATGTGCCTGGAGTGTCTTTGCATTAGGGGCAGCACAAACTGTACAGAATATCTGAAACTATGTGGATTTCTGTCACTGCAGTGGCAAAAAAGTGAAAGATAAATGACAATTTAGGTGGGAAACAGATCTTCTGTATAATGAGATAGATATCAACGTCTGGAATACAAATCATATGAACATGATCTCAGATCTGCTTTCATGTCTTTTTGTTTGTATAAAAGCATGAATGTAAAGTTCTATAGTCTGGGGCCAAATGTTTGTGTCATGTAAATTACCTCATTCCATTAAGACCAATGAGGTACTGTGACAGCACAAAGATTTGGACAAAAAGTATCTAAGGGAAGTCTCTAGTGTTGCTGTACTTACTTTATGGTGTTTCTACAGGTTGTGGTGATTGCACTGTAGCAGGTAGCAGTAGATCAATGTACTGGTGTGTGTGATTTAGCAGCAAGTGTGTAAGGTATGTGGATTTATTTCTCTTCACATCTTTAAAAACTTTGAAATGAATGCTGATTTCAGCATTGCAGCTCTATTCAAGGCCTCAGGCAATTACTTTTTAATCAGTATTTGAAGAACTCCTTTTTCACCTTAAGGAACCATTTTATGAATGCAGAAATGAGCAGGTTTCTCCAGGCAATAAAAAGCCATTAGAATCAGAAGTGAGGGGTGCTGCAGGGTAGAGTAACAATTCTGTCATTTCTGAGGAAACTTCATTTATAGAAACCTAATTTATACAAGATGATAGGAGTTCTTACAGTGATGCTCTAAACAGGGAGATATTTTGCTTGTGAATGAAAACCCCAGACCAGTAAAAGAAGTTTATTAATCATCCCACCATTAAAGATGATATTGTCTCATGTAGTTCTGTGGGCATATAGATTACCACATGGAGTCCCAAATCAGATTTCTTTAGTACATATGCACAAATAAGCAGGTAGAGCATAGATCAGGACTTCTTTAAAATACAATAATATAGCTATTATGAAGAAATTAGATTTTACATGATTGAGCTCAAAATAATCCTGCATTTTGCTTTTCAATTAGAACAAAATTACATTACTTTACTTATATTATTCATACTAACTCAGGGATTTTCTGTGGTGGATGGAAGATTTAAAATGTGCTAGCCAAAAGTAAGATCTGTAGATTGTATAAAATCAAACGTCTTCAGTTCCTCAATAGGATACAGAATTTTTCCATTTAATATAAGAGATGATCACATAAATGCAAAAAAAATCAATAAAATCTTGTTAACCTTAGACACTCAGGGGAGAAAAAACAAGAGAATAAACCATGCACTCTGCTTAGAAACCAAGCAAATTCAGCATACATTGAACTAAGATGAGAAAAGAACTGAGAAAAAATATCCTCTGTGAATATGGTCCTTTAACATTTTATGTCTATATTAGTTTACATTTAAATAAAGGTAGTTATAAACAATATTAAATATTTACCTTCAATTTCCTAATATTTAAGTTTTTTAAGTTTTTAGATATTAAATATGAGGGTATGTAGTTCATACGTTTTAATTTTGGTTTGTCATTATATACATCAGACTTTTTATTTAATTTGTCACACATTTGTAAAATTATTATCATTTTAATTGTTAATAGAGGGATATTTTCTCCTTGGGAAAAGAAAGTCAACTTCCAAATTCTAGCAGCTTAGGCTAACCAAATCTAAGATAAGATACAAAGCCAAGGAAGCTGGTTAGTTACTTTAACATCAAATAGATTAGTTGAAAATTACAAGTCTTGAATATGATTATATAATTTAGTAGGATAAATATTTGAGCTTCTTTCCTGCGCAGTAAGGAAAAGAACATTTGCAGTCACTTCTATCTAAAGGGATAAAATCTGCAGGCATTGTAGAGAACTGTATCGAATGTCTGAAAGAGTGATAAACAAAAAAAAAAGGCAAAGCAAAGCCCTAAATATCCTGATATTATGTGAGATTAGAATAGCGTTGACAGTTTCAAATTTAGCTTCAAATATACTAAGCCTTTGAGCCACGAGATTTGTTTTCAAAGATTTCTCATTTCCCAACTGATCTCAGGTTCACCTGATGTGTAACCACCCAGTTCCTGCACTATGAAATAGAGAACTCTCAAGATCCTCTTTAAAATTTTCCAAAAGCTAATCTGTAATAAAAAGAGCTTTATAAAAGGCTAATATTTTATAACAAGTCTGAGTTTGAAATCCACTTTCTATTAGTGCTACCAGAAGTAGAAAGAGCCACAATAAAATAAAGACAAATGAAATGTCTTGTCATTGAGAAGGACAGCAGGATGGGGACTGGTAGAACAAAGTCTCTCCCACTGTAAGTAAAGATCAGGTTTGTGACCACCTGAGGAACCTGAATGCACGTAAGTCTGTGGCACCAGATGAGATGCATGCAAGAGTCCTGGGGAAATTGGCTGATGTAGTCACTAAAACACTCTCCATGGTATTTGAATAGTCTTGGCATTCAGGTGAAGTCCCAGGTGACTGGAAAAATGGGAAACATCATAACCAAAAAGTGTAGAAGGGAGGGTCCTGGAACCACTGACCTGTCAGTCTCACCTCTGTGCCTGGGAAGATCATGGAACAGATCCCCCTGGAAGCTGTGCTAAGGCACATAAAGGACAAGAATATGATTCAAGACATCAGCATGGCTCCACCAAGGAGGGGCAAGACCTGGATGACCAAGATAGCAGCCTTCTCTGATGGAGTGAATACATTAGTGGACAAGGGAAGAGATATAGATATAGTTTATCTACTTATTTAATTATTCAGTTATGGAAATTCTTTGACAAGGTCCTGAACAATATCTTTCTTTCTAAACTGGAGAGAGATGGATTCAATGAGTAGCTTGATGGAGAAGAAAGCGATTGGGTGGTGACATCCAGAGAGTAGTGGTCTACTCAGAGTCAACAGTTTAGAGTCCCAATGGTCAGTGACAAGAGGTGTCCCTCAGGGGTCTGTACTGGGACCAGTGCTATTTCATATCTTCATTAATGATATAGATGAGTTGATTGAGAACACCCCCAGAAAATTTGCCAATGACACCAAGCTGAGTGGTGCAGTTGCCACACCTGAGGGATGGGATGCCATCCAGAGGGACCTGGGCAGGCTCAGCAAGTGGCTGCATGGGAACCCTGTGTGGTTCAACCCAGGGCACAGTGCTGCACCTGTGTTGGGACAACCCCCAGTAGTGACACAGGCTGGGGGATGAACAGATGGAGAGCAGCCCTGGGGAGAAGGACCTGGGGGTGCTGGTGTTTGGGAGGCTGGACATGACCCAGCCATGGGCACTCCCAGCCCAGAGAGACAAACGTGTCCTGGGTTGCATCCAGAGCAGCAGGGCCAGGGAGGGGATTCTGCCCCTCTGCTCTGCTGTGGTGGGACCCCACCTGCAGGGCTGCATCAGCTCTGGGGTCCCAGCATAGGAGGGACACGGAGCTGCTTGAGCAAGTCCAGAGGAGGCCACCAAGATACTTAGTGGAATTGAGCATCTTTTATGATGAAGGGCTGAGAGAACTGGGTTTTTCAGCCTTAGAGAAGGCTTCAGGGTGACATAAGTGAAGCCTTTAAATAACTACAGAACTACAGAAAAGACATAGAACTACAAAAATGATAGAGAGGTATATATTTATAAGGGTATGTAGAGAAAGGGCAAGGGAGAATAGCTTCAAACTGAGAAAAGGTAGGTTTTGATTAGATATTAGGAAGAAATTCTTTACTGTGAGGGTGGTGAGACACTGGCACAGGTTGCCAGAGAAATTGTGGATACCCATACCTGGAAATGTTCAAAGACAGGTTGTCAGGTGTCTCTGCCCATGACAAGGGGGCTGGAACTTTAAGGTCCCTTCCAACAGAAATCATTCTAAGATTCTAAAGCTATATGTCAGGAAAAGACATTTGAGAATTTTCTTCTCTGTCTTGAAACTGTCTGTCTTCAAACCCAGATCTGAGTCATTTGAGTCATCATAAGATTGGGAGGTGACATTAAGGAAGGAGGATTATTGATCGTGTAGGACTTTCTTATATCTAACTGATAGGAAACTTAGTTTTCCATATTTATTTTTACTTTTAATTCTGGTATGAATGCTTTTAATTTCAAAATTGTGTGATTTGTTTTAAATAGAAAGAAGCCATTAAAACCCAAAAACAAACAAGCAAA
This sequence comes from Pseudopodoces humilis, assembly GCF_049639895.1. Taxonomy (NCBI): domain Eukaryota; kingdom Metazoa; phylum Chordata; class Aves; order Passeriformes; family Paridae; genus Pseudopodoces; species Pseudopodoces humilis. Next base: position 101,847,340 of record NC_142200.1, read on the forward strand.
CAAAAAATGTGTTGAACTGAAAATAGGTGATGATACTTGTTTATTAGTATTGGTATTTTAAGAGAGACAGGGCCTCTGGGAGATGTTTTAAACATGATTTATTTATTCTTTTTCTGCAGTTTCATGAAGGAGTGAGAACCTTTTTACTATGTTTGTTAGATGTTTGTGGTTAGTGGTCAGTGGACATAAGACTACAGGTTACAAGGTTCTTTAAAGGTTAATTAGCTAATAAACTATTGTTACAAAAGAACATTTCTACTTTTACACTAATAGTTAATTATTTTTTCTTATATGTTTATGCCACAGTGAGGATTTTCTTAATTAATTATTAATTTAAAACTTTCTACCACTCAGCTTACTTTTTTTTTTATTTAAACTATAAACTTACGTTTTTCTTATGGTTTCTAAATTTGGAAGCTATTTCTAAAGTTTCAGGTTGAACTTTGTATTTATTTCTGTGTTTGGGCTTGCATGCAGAAGATTTTGAGAATTTTTTGTGCTTGGAATTCCTACATAGGAGTACATGGAAATAATTTATTATAAAAACCACAACTTTTCCAAAAAGAATTTGCCAACAATTCAAGATTTGTCAGTCTTGCCTACTAATTATTAAATTCTATATAGAACTGGGGGGAGAGTTGAGTGGTAGTCTAACTCTGTGAAAATGCTTTGTGTGTTATTTAATGAGCAAAATGTCAAATTAAAATTCCTCTTAAGGTCTGCATGTGCAAAGCAGTCAGCCTTCTCTTTTCTACTCTGGGTTGGACTCCATGCAGATTTCATAATTCCATAGTGAATGCTCTAAGGAAGTTTTGGGGCATAGGATGTAAGGCATTGTCTAGGTGGTAGGCTGACCTCTAAGGGAAGAGATATGGGAAATACGTCTTTTTGCAAGGTGATTCTCTTCTATAGAAAAATAAAATAATTTCAAGTGAAAAAGTTTTATCCCTTCAGTGAAATAAAGAACTTTGGCTTGAGAAATGTCATTTTAATTGAGTTGTTTTGATTGGAGCTGTGTGAAATATTATGCTTTGTCATTTTAAAAATTATATTCTTATGAATTTGCATTCTAGTATTTCTATTTTGTGAGATACTTGCCTTTTTCAGCCCATATTTTGGTAGAATTATACAAGTTCTGAAGTACCATTCCAAATGCTTTCAGTCAGTTTTCAAATACCATTTATTTGATCAAGACAAAAGCTTTCTTTGGCACACCTACATAAAATAGCAGCTGCCATGGTACAAGAAGAGCTGCTCCCAGCATCAATCATGGCCATTAACACATCTCTCAGAGATCGTTCCTTCTTCGAGATCCAAGATTGCTTTTCTGGAGCTTTTCAGCAACAAGTAGCAGATGTCTGTGTGTTATTGAAACTTGCTTGCTCAAATTCATCTCTGCTGCTCTTTTTATTAAAACAGGATAAGAAATTATTTTAAATTACTCAGGAGAGTACAGTAGGAAAAAAACACCCACAAAGCTATTATTAGTAAACAGTATCAAAATAGTGCTATTATGTGACCTGCTTACTGATAATGTTGCTTCAGCCATGGGCTGCCTGGTTTTTCCTCATGCAGTCTATACCTCCACTGAAATAATGGCAAATCATATTTAGAAAGAAGATTATCTCAAAATTACTAAAGAAAACCATCTTAGAAACTTGTTTTTCATTACCATTTCTTGAGAGCAGCAATATGTAAAAGATAATAAACAGACTTCTTGTTTATGGAAATTGTCTTTGGCATCCTGATCTTGAAAATTGTCACAGCTTTGAAAAGTGTATTTGAAAATACACTTTGCTGTAAGTTGTCTTATCTGTAAAAGATACTGATTGATTTGCATGAATTTAAATTTGCAGATAAAATCTGGATGAACATATAACACAGGTATGGACATTGTGAATTTTGAACATTACTGCTAAGTTCAGCTATCCCTTCAAAGTCCTGACTCATCTCTGTAAGGACATTGTTCAAAAAGTAGGACTAGCAACAGATCTAAAGATATCACCATGTTTCATCTTAATCTTTCAAATCAGAAATATATACTTGTTTCCTAAACAAAAAAAGAATCTTAGTACCTTCTCAATGAAAGCAGTATGTTCTTTGTTTTTGATTGCATGTATATGGAAAAAAATATACAAAATAGCTAATAAAGAGGGAAGACATGGTTGGTTCTAAACAGATCTAAAGAAAATAAATGTTTCAAATAAGAGGTAACTGATTTGAATGCCTTGATAATTCAGCTGCATGTTGCCAGATCCTAGTAGTAGTAGATTTCCACTTGCAAAACTCTCTTTAATCTTAATATTTAACACACTGAGATACTAGCAGAGGCTTAGAGCGTGAAAACAAGCATGTCGTACTCAGGGTGGTGCTGTATCTGTGCTTCATGTATTACATGTTGAAGCATGAGTGGTTTTTTGTCAGTCATACAGGAAGTAGAAAATGGCAAAAAATATTTTCCATTTTCTCCAAAATAAGATTTTTTTCATGCACACAGTTGTAGAACTTCAAGGACTTACCCTCATTCTTTCATCTGCAAACAGTATGAGCAACAAACAAAGGATGTCTCATCAAAGCAGACATTCATAGTAACAAATCTGTTACAAATTCCATACTACCTACCAAACAGATCAGACCATAAATATTCAGGGTGTGACTTGGGCTGGGGAAGAGTGATGAGTAGGAAGGGGAAGTAAAACCTTATGCCTTTGGCAAGTTATTCCTAAGAAGAAATGTGAGTAGCATCCTCAAATGCAAATGGTGTCCTGTTGTGGCATGCTCTGTTTAAACACTTTGGATTCTCCAAGGTTGTTACTAAAAAAGAGCAAAATATTTTTACTGAAACAAACACAGAATCCAAGCAGACTACAAGAATCCTATTAAATTCTTTAAAATCTTAAAGAGTGGGAAGCTCTTTTCCCAGTGTTTTTGTGCTCAAACTTATACTTACCTGCTGCTTCATAAATGGTGTAGTAAACAGGAAAATTGAGGAAAACTATCTGGTTAGTCATTCTCTGCTTTGGTCTAAACAAAACTTCTCTGCTTTCAAAGTATTTCAGAGGATAAGTGTAGAGTATCTGTAGATATTAGAACTAAGATACATCTACTTTAAATTAGCATAATGTCAGAGTGCATTACAGGTCCGATCTTTGGTGAATGAGACTTAAAAATGAGATTTACATAAACAAGGTTTTCTTGCCAGAGAATGACAAGGAAGTTGTAACTGTCTGTGATTTTACTTTGGCATGCTATTGAGCTCTTGCACAGAGAGCTTCAAGGCTTTGCAAACACCAGTTAGATTGTTTTGTTTCCGACTTCATTGAAGAGTCACTTCATCAAAGCCAGAAGTCTGGTTTTGTTCTAAAATCCCTCAAGTCTAATTTATACTGCATGAGTGTAACACAAATTTAAAAATGAAGATGATTCAAAACGTTTTGGAATTAATTTCTTCATGTAAATCTAGGGATCTAAGACATTCTGAGATTGAAAAAGTTTTCAAATGCTCAGTGTTCCCAAAGGCAATATTGCTTCTCACCCATTCTTACTTTGATAAACTACATTAACTGTGATGAATCACATTATAAGATTTTGTCTGTCTTGGCTCTGTAATAGAAGTGTTACCGCCAAGGGTATGTCTGACATACCAGAACTTTGAATGCTGCTGATTAACTTTACCTCCATATTATTGAATGCTAAGGAAGCTTGAGTAAAGTCTCTCTCTGTAGAGAAAGTAATTAAAAATAGGTGTTTTCTAAATGAAGTATTCCCTAAAAATTTGAGAAATATCTTTAGTTAGAGGATATTTTTCTACTTCTTCTTTTGTACCACTGCTTTTGTTCTACTAATCCTTTAGGGATAGCTCTGGCATCCTGTTCTGAAGCACTTAGCTCTGTATTTTTCTGTATTTTTAGAGATGCTTTCTATTACAAATGCATAGAAATTAAGTTTATACATTTTAGTCACCCTTTATCCAGTTTCATTAATCAAAATCTGAAAATGAGGAGCTAAAATTACATTTGGAAATTTTAATATTTTTTAAGCTTTATAAAGTAGGATATTTGACCATTTTCTTATTTATTGTATCAGTTTTCTGTGTACTGGCCCTAGATAGAACTAACAAACATGAAATTGAGAGTATGGAGTGTGTAATCATATCAGAATCCTATATTAATAAAGGAACATATGAGAGACATAGATTTCAAGGATTATAAACTTGATTCTTCCTCCTAACTCTCTCTATACTCTTTCTTGCCACTGAAACTCTGATTAATCTTTAGAAAACAAAGGGGTGTGCTCTCCTTCTCAGGTGATAATTGATAGCTTTGTGTTTAAAATGTAACACTTCTTCAAATAATCTTGAGCAACTTGATTTAATTAATACACACAAGGCTATTGGTATGATTGGAGCTCCATGGCAGAATTTTCAGTTCTTTTGTCTCATTCTTCCCCCTCAAGTTTTGAATATTTATAGGAAACTGTTGGATATTATTGACATATATTTTGAAACCGAGGATCATCATCTCTGTCTTCTATGCAAACTCTTGAAAAGGAAAATTAATTTCTTACACACTATGATTACGCTCTCTCTCTTGTACAGTTTGGCATGAAATCATCACATAGCTTTTCCTGTTCAGCTTGTGACCTGAATATAGATCATCAAATACATAGGTTTGTTCATGAACAAACATCCCTTTTTTACTTAAACTGTACTAAGCAAAAGGTCAGATAAAAGTTACAACAGGATTAAAGATGAATATGCGTAGCATTTTATGCAGGTCTTAGAGATTTCTGAGGGAGAAACAAGAGGCTTACATGATATCTTGGCAACTACATCCAGTGGATCAAGTGGGTTGTCAGTCAAATATTGGAAGGTTTATAGTTTTATTGTAAGTATCTATCTATCTATGTGTGTACCTAACTATAGACAGATAGATACATAGATAGATATAAAAAGAATATCAACAGATTTTAATGAGAGAGTCTATACTATTTAAAACATATAGTTGCATTAACTGTATACTTTTTCTCCTGTGTCTCTCTCCTTTCTTCTTAGGAAAATAGAATTACAATGTTAAAAGCTAGAAAAGAAGAGAAAATGTTTTTGTTTTGGTTTTTTTTTACACTAATTTGCATTTTAGGTTTTCATTTGTTTAATGTATTGTTTGAACAACTACTCTCAATCACCTTTACTTGACAAACAATTTTATAAGATTAGAGTAAAACTAACAGTTTAGAAGCACACCCTATGTACTAATGAGTTTTAAGAGTAAATTAATCTATAATTCCATTTGCTTGACTGCTAAGACTTTTAACAAATATTAGCCAAAAATTATTTTAAGGTGCGTATTTTGGTGTTTGAGTGTATACATAAAATAATAAACTCTTATAACTTGTATAAATATATTAATCATTTAATGTACAGAGAGCCATTTTCAAGCCTTCAGAGTAGCTGACCCTCATTAATTTAGTTTAATTCTTTGTGGTCCATAATTCTCAACAACAGTCAGCAAGTTAGAGGAAGAGAGAGGATTTTCCTGATATCTCCCTAAGACAATTCCATTTTCAAACCCAAGCCAGAAGTATTCTCACAGTCATTGAGAGTCTTCATAGTCATGGATTCTCTTTAGAAAAAATATGATGAAAAATTTAATATATATTGCTTAAAAAATATCATATAGGCTTGAATATGGAAAGTATGCCTTTAGGTTGGGTGGACTTCCACATATTTGAACATGGATGAGGAAGATATCTTCCAGCATGCACTGGATATTACTTATAGCTATGTTTCTAGGGATTGTCTTGCTTCTCCCCCTGTGGAATAATGAATATGTTTGGCTCCAAGATACGAAAAACAGAATTTCAAGTTATGATGATTTTTAGGAATTAAAAAAAAGAACAAATTAAAAACCACAACAATACAAACCAAACCAAAAGCCAAAGAAACACAGTTAAACTTTTTTTTTTGCTTTGCTTGCTACTTTCTGTGGAAATATTTCTACCATGGAGGCTTTTCCATCTTGTGATGCTTTGAATAGAGGCATTAGGAAATCTGACCTCTTGAAGAAAATATTGGCTTAAAGAACCATGTCCTGCTCTTTATTAGAAGGAATATCTTTCAATGACTTAGAATCTTATTTTCATTTTATAACTTTATCATTACTGCTAAAAATTGGTGGGTTGGCAGAAGATAAACAGAAATTGATTAGTTTTACAATGAATATTTATTTCAGCTTCAGCTGGAAGAAAACTGCTAGTGACTACATCCTTCTTTTCAAGCTAAACTTGCATTTTGGAATAAATCAGATGCAGAATTTCCCAGAGGTGTTGAGGCTGTGTGTCTTAACAGATTTCTATGGCTTTCCCCCCTCCATTTGTTCCAGCAGACAAGTTATACCAGCATTTGCTGTGTATGCTGTTTCGATGGTAGTGATAAGAGTTCCCTGCCTTGATCCTAGATGTCCCTTTGTACCAAAGCACTTGTTTCAGAAGGCTGTGCTGTTTCCCTCTCATTTCAAGGCCTTGGGAAAAGTGTGTCATTTTGCTCAGGGCAAGGAGTGTTGCTGTGAAGGAGGAGTGGAAGCTGTTCCACGTTTGCTGGTATCAAGCATTTGCTGAACAACAGCACTGCAGATAACTTGAGGACTTGTTGTATCCACACCTAATTCAGTACTCCAAAGGGGAGACAATATGTTTTCATTTTTAATTCATTTCCTGAAGTAAATGTGCCATTTCATTAGGTTTCATTTAGACAGTTCTGTATGCAGTTTTGCTGTTTTCAAAGTGAATAAATTATTTGCCTGCATATTGGTTGTAGATTATTGTTCACCAAGTCCACCTAAGATAATATTTTGGCCACCTGTTGATCAAAGCAAATGATTTGTGAGATGAAACAGAAATATCCATAATGCCAAATACAGAAAAAAATCAATTTATGATCATTGATCTTAGTCCAAATTATTCTCAAAAATATACTGCACACACAAATTTCTGAATCTTTCAATACAATTCAGACCTTACTTAATCATTCTGTTACTATCACATAAAGCAGAAGAGAGTCCAGCTCGGCATAAAAAAGGTACATTTGATTTACTATACTAAAAATGAAAAAGATCCTGAAGATAAGCATATTTAAAGAAAAGTAAGACTTTGGTTAATGAACTAGCACTTCTGCAAAACTGCTGCAGGAGTAAATCCAAGTTAATAGATTTTAATCTTTCTCTTCCCCTCCCCAACCCATCCTGCCAGCTTTCTGCAAAATAATCTGTATAAATCCTTGCAAAACAATATCTGTTGCTCAGATGAGATCTTAGCAGTGTGAATCAGTTATATTCATTCCCTGCTTGCAGAAGCTTTGCCTCTTCTGACACAACAAGTTCAAAAATCATATTCCAGAATTCCACCTCTCTATTATCTGTTTATGGAGACATGTCAAGTTGTCACTAAGGATTATTTTGGAAAAGTCTTTATTTAGTTTATTTTTCAAAAATGCATGAAAAATATATACATTAACGTTAATGAGGGGTTAGTGGATTCTGAAATGTGAAAATTTGCCTTTGTAAAGAGGCATCCCACCCAAACAGGCAAAGTCATAAGAAACCTCAAAATAATTCAGTTCTTCTAATGGGAAGAAATACATAAGACAAAATAATAAAGAAGGAGTGGAAAAGAACCCATAATGGAAAAGTTTTTGAGCTATTTTCTTTTGTGCATGGAATAACTTCACTGACAAATAAAAAAGAAAGAACTAATTTTAAAAATTGTTTTTTTCCATTGATTATGTTTATGTTCATCTTTGTCTTTTATGACACAACAGTAGATAAAACAATGATGATAAAGCAATATTCCGTTGGCTTAGAAATATAAGGAGGGAATTTAGGGTGGCTAAATTGAATGAAATCTTTTGTCTTTTTCTTTGTGAATACTGTTTTTTTATGTCACAGGCCATTTTCTTCCTGTTTTTTATTCAAAGTCAGAAATGAGATAAAAGTGAGTGAATTTTGCTTTAAAAATTAATTTCCAAAGACACATACAAAATGAGCAACAAAAGGTAAGACAAGGAGAGAATAGCATATCATAATGTTTCAATGCTGAGATGTGTCCTATTTCTGTTCTCTTTCCTTTTTATAAATACTTTAAAAATATAAGTCAGCTGAGTTCCATGTATGTTTTTATTGTTATCCTACTTTTACTTATTTAGAATTACATCATGTGCGTGCAACTTTTTAGGTGAAACAGAAGATGATGAAAAAAAGAAATTTCAGCAGATCTGAGTGAGGAAGGGAAATGGATGAAAATGGTAAAGAGCAACATTCCCAAAGCTGGAAATAGTAATAATAAGACCAGTTCCCTGTGTTTTGGTTCCAGGGACTGCTGTTGCCTTCAGCTTTACCTGCTTTTTTTCCTTACATGGGTGGAAGGATTTTAAATGCATCCAGTCAGTGGAAGAATATGCATGCAGAAAGAAGAGTCTCATTCACAAATCAGAAACTGGTACAATTCTGTGGGAATTGTACCACACTATTACATATTATTACATTACACACTATTACATATTATTACTATTACTATTACTATTTAGCACTATTTTCCCCTGGGGAAGCATGCATAATTAATTGTAGCTGTTTTAGACAGACATATTTTCATTGGTGCCAGGGAATGAAAGACATGATCTGCCCCACTGTGGTAGTGGCAGTCACTGTTTTTCCTCTGACAATTAAGAGACTGTATTATAGGCATGTAGCAACAGGCCAGAAATGTGCACAGACACTGTTTTGTTTCAGCTTCTTTATCTGAAGAGCTTCCCAGTCTCGAGTAGCCACTGTGACTTTTGGCTTTCAGTCCAGGTGTTAAGAAGCTATGCTGATTAAGTCTGTCTGGTGAAAAGGTATGCTAAAGCCTGGAGATGAGATTCTTCATTCCATCTCAGCTGAACAAATTTTAGTGGGTGCTTCTAAACATCCTATTCCTTCCTCTTCTTAGGAGATGTCTGAAAAGCTTGATGTCCTCTCATTCAGTGTAGCAATTTTTACTGATAAATCAAAAATAAGTAATTTCTTTTTTTCAGAATAGTTCCTGAAATTTCACAGGTTTGTTAACAAATTTATATCACCCAGAGTGCTTTCAACATAAAGAAATGTGTAAGTGCTTACTGTTGCTGTAGTAGCTGTTCAAACATCTGTGTGCTGACATTAGGACATTAGCTCAGTTTCTGTGAACATTCATTCTTACCTGTTTAGAAACTACCAATTATGATTCTACAGACAGCTGTCCACAAGGAGTGTGCCTGAAATCATCAGGTTTTCATATACAGCCATGCATGGTCTTGGATTTCTTAGTCACTCTTGGCATAAATTTGAGTTGATGACTGGGGAGGTCAAAATGTGTGTGTAGAACTGTCAGTGCTCTGGGCCATTCAGATGTCTGGAGCTGGATTTGGGGAGGTTTTGTGCTTATTTGGAGAGGGAGGAAGAATAGCAATCTGAGCAGCCAGAGGTTTCATCTACTCTTGTTGTATGGATAGATGTCAAAGAGAGAAAAAGCTACTTTAATCATATCCTGTCAGTTTAAATGTAGGGCTTTTTATGCCCTATTTTTCTGGGAAAATACATATAGTACTGCACCACACAATCATGTTAAGTACCACACAGGAAAACCTGCAAAAGATGTTGCCATGGTCTAGATTTTGAACAAATAGCCTAGCAAGACATTTTCATTTTCAAAAGTCAAACCTGGCATTATATTTATGGCTTTGTTTAGATTCTTTTTTTTTCTTTTTTTCCTTTTTGTACATCTCCATCTAGAGTTTACAAAGAAAATAGACCTGCTGTGATGTGAACCCCAAAGGAAAGATACACTGTGTCTGTAATATACTGAAATGCCAGGAAATCATTTATTGAGCCACTGGTGCCTTTAGAGGCTGGCTATAATTTGCTTTGCTGTCTGATAATGTGTGTGTTTGTAGATCAATTATCTCAAGAGCTCTTTGGAGCCATAAGGTCATCTTTCGCATATTTGTCAGATACTTCTGTGCAGGGATGCCAAGTAACACATTTTTCTTCCTGAACTTAATAGATCATCTCTCAAAATAAATAAAGAAAGAGATTATCTGGTGATGGCAGTACTCTCAATGATGAAGCTTTGCCATACTTTTGACATATTTACTTATGTATATATAGTGAACAAAATATAGGAGGAGTTTGTTTAAAAAAAGTAGCATACATTTTCTTTCAGATTGGTGATTGGTAATTCACTTGTAAGCATTTTTATTCAAATACCAGTATTTTAATATTGTCTGCATGCAGGTGGACAGAAGCCTTTTGTGACACCAGCATCACTTCTCTCATTGGTCCAAGGCTGAATAGATATTTCGGAAGGAGTCTGGTCTTTTATGTTGAGAACAGGACTTGTGACCATCAGCATCACTTGCTTTTCTCTTAGGACAGTAACATTTGATGTGTTTTTACACACATCAAATGTGATGAGTTAAGGAGATGGAAGGAAGAAGAGGAAATGAATTCACAGCGTGTCAAACAGATGAAATTATTTAATTCAAAATCAAATAGTAATAATAATTTAATGGCACCTCTACTATGAAACTTGAGAGCACTTTGCAAACATTAGTTGTCAGAGACAAGGACAAAAGTGCAAAGGGATAGTTAAATTATATGTGATTAACTCAGATACAGAGAGCTAAAGTGATTTATTAATATATCCTCTTGACAGTAGAATTTCTGAGAACAGACTTAAAAATCAGTTCCAGTTTATACCAGCTTTATACTAATGTATAAATTTACATAACTAAGCAGTGGCTTGATTCTGATGTATATAATTGCATTCCCGATACTCCAAAAGATTGGTCCTTGATCCAGTGCTGGGCAGAAGGGTGACCTCTGGCATGCCACTACCTTGATGGCATGCTGATTGTCACTCTGAAAATGGTGCCATCATAAATCTGATGGGCTCAATGCAAGAAGAGATGAAGTTTAAGCATGAGGGAAAGGGCACAAGAATATCCAGTGAGGATGGAAATGGCATTGAGACACTGGCAGGTAGGGCTGGCCAAGATGGGTAGGACTGGAGAGCAGAACAGCTGATCCTAAGACCCTGGGATCAGCACTCTGTGTTTTCAGGACTTTTATTTTAGACATGCTCTGGACTGTCCTCATGACCAACCAATTGTCATTGGTGAGACACTTTCCACTGTGGCTCGGTGTGAAAGACCATGCTGCAATATAAGTAGGACAATCCTAGGGGTCCACTGGAAAACCAACATCTGATCTGAACTGCAATGTAAATGTAGACCTGCCCTAAAAGCACAAGAACTGGAAATTCTGGAAGAGATATGCCTGAAGTTGTGTCTCTCCTTTACTCAAATGGCTTTTGCCACTCTGTGTCAGGAACCTCAATGTCATTTAAAATTCTCTCTTTAGAAAACACAGATTCAATTTTTTCTTTCAGCAGTGGAAGGAAATGGGTGGATAACTCTTGTTAATATATTGGCTAATAGACTTTCCTAAGAAATGGAAAAACTATTTTAATTTTTTTCTTCTTTTTTTATTTTTTTATGTCCTATCTTTCTGAATTTGTGGCTGTTTGAAAATATGACTCACAGCTCTAAAGAAAGGATCTCCAGTGTTTCCCTTTTTGCAGATGAACCTGAGATTTGTGTAGTCGTAATTTGAACTGAACTGTGACATGAGGCAACCAACAATGTGAGACTGATGGTCAGGCATGGGAAAGATCAAGCAAACAAAATCCTAAATACTTTGATCATTAGAATTCTCCCTTGTGAAAACCAAGTGTTTTGTATTGCTGCAATTAATATTTACATACTTTAACCAGGAACTTGAGGACAATAAAAGTAAAAATATGGTAAAATCCATCTATTGTCAAAATATATATTTGCCATCTCTGATATTCTCTTTTAGTGAGAACTTCACTTGTGAAGTTCTTTTCCATTACATGCTAGAAATTAAAACTTGAAATCTTTATGGAGTGTATATGTAAATTAAAAAGGTAAGGAAAAACTGAATTTGGAAAAAAAGATTACATAATAGTAGTCATTCCATGTAATCTAAAGACAGTAGACCATGCAATATGAAGCACACGTTCACAGAATTTCTTTGGTGTGTAATTACTGGTTGGATTTTTTTCTTTTTTTTCTGAGAGATTTTAGATTCAAGACTTCTAAATATTTTCAAAGGGACAAGAGAACAGGAGCAGAAAACAAAACATATTTCTGGTTATAGAAACCTAACTTTGGAATTGCCAGTTTCAGCCTTTTCATGTATATTTATGTATATTTCATGTATATTTATGGAGGCCACTGAGGGAAAAACAATACCTTGTTTTGGATCTTTAAAGCCTGATGCAGCTAACAGCTAATTTGCTTTGAGGTCCCTTGGTGTGTTGAGTTTAATTTATCAAAAGCAAAGTAATATGAAATAGTAAAATAATTATTAAAGTGGAAGTAAAAATAAATTATTATAACCTACCAACAGAGGAAAATAAAGCAGATAACATCTACGTTTCTGGGATGTTTCTCATTTTAATTACATTAATCCTAATTGCTATTAGACTGGTGATGGGACAGTATTTTCTTTGTTGTAGCAGGTAAGTTTAGAGAAGGGAAATATACAGAAATTATATAATGCAATCCAAATTGACATCATACAAAGGGACTTTATTTGTAGATCTAATCATTCAGTGTACCTTGGAAAAGATTTTCAATTTGTATTGGTAAGTTTCATAATGATGCAAGTAATTTCAAATTAATCCTTTTTTGTTTTTAACTGCTTGTTTCTTCTGTTGTTTGTTTAAAACTTTAATTACATGTGCATGACTTTTACGTAAGTTTTCCATGAATTTTTGAGTCCTGAGAGTTCACTTTCAAAAGGAATTGGTGTTGTCATTTTTTGAGCAATATTTTTTCTGGAACATTGCATTTGTCTTAACATGGAGCAGACATGACACTTAGAAGTTTTGATCAGGGTATTTAGCTAGATTTCTGGGAACAGAAATCCTAATCCCAAACTTGCCTGTTTTTGGAGATGAACTAGATCACAAATTCCAAACATAGTGCGAGATTTTGTTTTATGACAAATTAAACTCATAATTCAACTTCTCCATGCTTATTTCCTTTAATGTCAACCAAACTCTGCCTCAGAAAAACTTTGTAGCTAGAAAAAATTGAATTCCATTTGAGAATGTAAACAAGGGCAGGGAAATGGTAGTTTTCTATATGCAGGTGAAGGTAATTTAAATTTGCTCATTAAATCAAAAATTGCAGTTTAAATTCTCCTTGGGATCCTATTTTCAGTGATTGGATAACACTGAGAACCAAAACATGGGAAGAATGGTCACAATGAGCACATGAAAGCAACAATCTAAAGATTTCACCAGGATAATACTAATGTATGTTTTTGTTTTGGTTGAACCTTTCCTTTTTTTGCAGCTGAGATACTCTAGATTGATAGTGCACATACATATTAAAACACTCAGCTTTTAACATAAATTTTAAAGAAAATTAAGCATTTTTAATGAGGAAAACTTAGGTTTTGAGGTTTTTTTGGGACTTTTTTGGAGTATTTGTTCATTTTTCCTTCTTACTATTGTTTTTAATTGTTTTGAAATTTCATCTTACACCTGGATGTTTTCTGCTCATGAAAAATTACTAACTTAATCCCTGTATTGCTTGAAAAGCCACTGAACATTCTGTAGGTAAGCACTGAAACAGAAATCAGATGTCTTAGATTAAAATACCAAACCAGTATTGTAATGAGTCACGTTTGAGTTGTGCTTTTTTCCCTTTCTAAGTGTATAATGAGCCATCATCCCTGCCTTTTTGTTCTGCCTTGTTCATATAGCATCCAGCTCAAAGGGCAAATCAATATACATACACATTTTATTTTTAAAATAAGTAATAAGGCATGTAGCTAATTAAAGCAATATGAAATTTTAATGCCACATACATTCTTTTATCAGAATTGCTATCTCTACCCCCTTTATCATTCCTGCTGGGGTCTTTCTTTGGTATAACAAAAAAATATTGCTTGTTGCTTTTTCTCATGCTGATCATGAATTCAATAGGGATCAGCTCCTGCCAGTAAAAGCTGCATATTTATGCTATTGATTTGTGAGGGAAGGAAGCTGAGGGCTGTTTGTACTGTGCTATAAAATTAATAAATAATGATTCATTAGAACAGCATCCTGCAGCTCACGGGTGAGCAGTAATTTGGTATGAGGGTTGTATTTCTATTTTCTACTCTATATGTGCTTGGGATACCACAACAGGGGAGCACTGTTGTTGCATACCTGGGAGCACTGTCCTAGTCTATGTCCTCTGGGATTTGCTCTCTTTCAAGGTGGGGACATGGAGCAACAGGAAGCAGGCAGCATGTCTTTTCTGCCTCCTTGCTGGGGATACTTCACTCTCCAGTAAAGTTATGAGAAGATCTGTGCACATGTGTGCTGGGAGTCCTCGGGTGTCAAGGGAGGGCTGAGGTGCCCTTTGTTGGCTAAGTAAATCACCTTGTGTCAATCTGATCAATCTCATTTACCTGTGCTTTATACCACAGGTAAAAATGCCCTGGAGACTGTTAACCTGATATCGCTATGGAGTATGAAGTAAGGAAAAAAACCACACAACAGTTTCCAGTCCCCAGCAAAAACAGTGATCCGTGTTCCAAATTATCTAATGGTGCTATAATTGCTATTTGGAAATATTTCATTCTTTGGGGACTGTTTGGGCAATGATTGTTAATCCTTAATACAGCCCTCATTCAGTTCTTTCTTAGGAAGAATTTAACTGGCATAGAATATAAAAATGTGAGCTTCAAGACCACAACTAGGAAGCATTCAGGAGGCATTATAAAATGCATTGAAGTTGAAGGAACTTTTACAATATGTTTTAAATTTGGCTGAATTGGAAATATGTATTGTAAGTAATTTCTGAACCCTCAGAGGATTTGTCAACATTAACACCCAATGTGGTCTTGCAGAGTGTTGTGTGGTAGTTTCACTCATTTCAGCAATTGCTACCTCCCTTAAACTCAAAAACAGTAAATGGACCGGAGCTTGTAAGTGATGGCAAAGTCGTGTAAAATAAATGTGGCAGCACTGATACACTTGAAGTGGTTTGTATTAGCAAAGATTTGATATTCATATGACTGACAGATCTTTAACATCACAATGTGAAAACTAAATTGACAGGGCAGAATGGAGACCTGCTTTTAAAGGACAGTATCAACCATGGATTGAAAGGCCTTAGATATTTCAGTGTTTTTAATCCAAAGAGAAGAGTTTAGATGGATAGCATCTCATGTCAACCTTTACATGAAATGTGCCTGAGGGCACTGTCCTTGTGGTGCACCAGAACCAAAGTTCAAAAATTGATGAATAGAAGGAAAATGTAGCAATATACTGTAGGTGTGCATACATCAAAACCAATAACAACACTGTCACTTGTTAAGATTGACAGGTTCCTTATTTAAAGAACTAATTGACACTTCTGATACCTGACCAGTTTCAGTGACTTCTAATTTATTTTTCAGCAATATTTTCTCTAGTCCCCTTCTAGATTATAAGTGATATAACTTATGCACTCCTGAATTTCAGTGTAATTAATCCTTGCTATTTACTCCTTGCTGGTGGCTTTGGAAGATAGACAGGAGAGTGAATAACAGCATTACTAGTACAGTATGTCACTACAGAATAAACAGAGCAGAAGGAGGGAGACAGATTGTGGTGCAACAATGGCCAAATATTTACATTTTCTGCAGCAAAGCATAGCACAGAGGAGTCATCTTCTCAGCATGAGAGCTGAAGTTAGGAACTGGATCATTTCAGTATAATTGAGAGACTACCACTGATATAAAATAGTGACGGTGACCACCTTCACCTTTTCTGTTTTATTTGTCAAAGATTTGGAGTTTGATTTGTTCATTCTGTCAGGCCTGCAGGTTGCCAATCCATCTGATTCCTATGACAAGCTGATGGTTTGGAGAGCAGATAGGAACTTCACTGAAGCTCTGCTTGCTTTGCTCTGCAAATGAGAAAAAAGAGTGCTTTGAGCTTTACAGGGTAGTAGAGTTAACTATGCTGATGAAGCATTGATGGAAAAGAAAGGTTGGGAAAATTGCCAATGGAATTTCAGATACTGGTACAGGTAAACTAAATTTTATATGAAAGGGACTGCAAACAAAAATATAAATCATAAAGGAAGGAACCAGAACCAAATTAGCACTATATAAATCTATTTCATACCTCCTCTCTTTTGAAATGTTATCTTCTAAATGCACAATATCCTATATTAAGATTTTACTCTTGCTCTTCCATGAAACTTTTTGCTAATTCATGCCCTTCCCCAGATGTGGCCTTTTTTGTCCACAGGGGTTTTAGCTGGGACTTTTGTAAACAGTTCTGTGAACTATCTGAAGTCATTCAGAGGATGATATGTATAGAATCCTTCAGTGTGGAAAAAAAAATATTATTCTATTTTCTACTTTCAATTCATAATGTCCTGTGAGACTAGTCCTGATAAGGTCCAAAACCTTAACTGCAAGCTATACTAGAAATCTGATACAACCTTGGGGGTTTGTAAGAGATACCAGCTTTCCTCAGTGTGGTCACAGGTAAAAGTGCTGTCAGTATGTGGTGGGCTCCTGGAGAAATCTCATGAGTCGGAGGGAAATGCAGCCCAGATCTGGTGAAATATGTTGCTTTCTTGGCTTACATTCACAGTCTGGTAGAAAACATCTTGACATCATCCTGTTATTTCTTTGGGAACAAAAACATTCCTGCCTCTGCTGTGAGTGTATTCATCTCTGGAGATCTGTGCCAGAAAAAGAGTTCATCTCCCCATTGGCTCAGCCTGAAATGTTCACCTTTACCCATGTAAGGGACTTGGAAATCCGGCAGCTGTGATAAGGGACAGAGTGTACTAATGCAGAAACATTCAGCTGCTCTCAGCAGGAAGCGTCTTGTCAATACTGGCAACAAGTAATGTGCTAAAGATTTACTGTCAGGTGGCTGTCTTGACCACAGCAGGGTGGAAACTTTTAGCAGGTGGATGGCTGTACATGCTTAGGTCATCTGTGTTTACTTTGATGAACGTGTGTAGTGTCTTTAGTCTGGAGTATTACACTGAATTGAAGGGAGGCTGTAGTAACAGATAAACCCAGAAAAAAATGTTTTCCACCATTAACAGAGAAAATAACAGTTAAATAATTGGTCATAAGAGGCATCAGCACAATTATTTTCATATTTCCTTAGGTTTCTAGAAGAGTGCCCTGCATTAAATTGAAAAAGTTCCGGTCATGCTGTTTGCAGTAGATAAAAATTGATTGAACAAAATGGTTGCCCCATGGTTATTGTGATCTTGTGTTTATTTTTATCAATTAAAATTTGTGTCATTCATTTTGGGGTTGTGCAGTTATTCTTTTTCACAAAGAAAATTACATTGGTTATCTTATTTCCTATTTTTTTCTTTGAAAAATTTAAAAAAGTACTGGGAGAAAATATGTCTTTCACATCTTGTCTGGTATAAGAAATTTGCTTGTTTTAAAGTGCACTAACACAGGCTGCAAGTTAGTAATTATAGAATCATGTTATTAATCATAGAATCATATAATATTTTGGGTTATAGGGCCATGTAGTCCAACATCCCTGCTATGAGCAGGGACGTTTTAAAACAGATCAGGTTGCTCAGAGCTCCATCTAACCTCACCTTGAATGTTTCCAGGGGAAGGGCACCTACCACCTCTCTGGGCAACCTGTTCCAGCATCTTACCACTATCATAGTGAAAAATCTCCTCCTTGTATCTAACATAAATCTACTCTCCTTCAGGGCAGTGCCTCCTTCAGTTTGAAGCTATTCCCACTTGTCCAGCCACTACATACACTGGTATAAAGTCTGTGTAGAATTTTTTAGGCTCCTCTGTAGGCTCCTAGGTGTACAGGAAGGTTGCTCTGGTTCCCCAGTGCCTGCTCTTCTCCAGGCTGAACAGCAACAACTCTCCCAACCTGTTTTGACAGCAGAGGTGCTCCAGCCCTCTGATCTTTGTGGCCTCCTCTGGATTCCAACACGTCCACGTCCTTCTTGCATTCAGCACTCCAGGTGGAGTCTCATTAGGGTAGAATAAAAGGGCAGTGTCTAAACACTAACTTCTTTCACAGAAAGAATTTTATGTTATTGTTTAAAACCCAGAGTAACTACAGAAACATGGAAGACTTCCTCTGCCACACCCCTAAGTAAATATATTTGTTTATATCCACTCTGACTACCTTCAATCACCTTCTTGTACTATCTGTGTTGGAAATGCTTTCTAGAAGGATTAGTTGACCCACCACCTTCCCAGGGAGTGACTTGTCTGTAGCTGTCTGGAACTTTCTTCTTACACTTAACAGACTCATGCAAACCAGGCGGGCTTTGACTTTTATCCATAAAGAATAATTCTTAGAATTTGACGGTGTAGATGTAAACTTTCCTATTAATTGAAAAAATGCCTTTATGCTAATTACTCTTTTGTTATTTAGAGCATTGGGAGGCTAATTCTCACTTTGCTGAAAAAGGTACATAAAGTAAAACTAATGAATTTCTATCTTCATTCCATTCTGCTAGACACTACATTATTTTTAGTGCCATTTTAGTGTCATTTAGAGAACAAATATTTTAAAAGGAATCTTCTGGGCAGTTACCTTAGTGTCCTGAGTTTCAAAGTGCCTCCAAGTTGCCCCAAGCACCAGCAAGTTCTTCTGAAAGCCCTAAAGCAGTGCCATATACCAAGGGACAGTTTTAATAATTCCTTTTAATTGATACATGGTTTTATGAGTCCCTATGTCCTCTAAGATAGCTATGCCCCACTCTGCACTTCTGACCTACATCTGTCACTATTTTAATAATAAGTTCCAAGTCAGTGGTTGCTCCTAAGCAAAAGGTACATGTAAAGAAAATCCTGTATCCCAAATTACCTGATTTTCACATTTTAATCATATGTGCATCTTGCTAACCATTTTTACAAACCCAGATTTCTTTCAAACTGGAAGGGTTCAAACAGGAAAACATCAATAATCTTGATGTTTCAGGGTCAAAATCAGGTTATACTTCAGAGTATGTGTGTTTCAGTTCCTTCTTTGTCTGTGGTACTTTAAAACAGAATGAATCACAGGTCCTGACCTTTTCTTGAAAAACTGGATTGCTGTAGGGATTATAAAAGATTTTCAAGGTTTTTTTTCATCTCAGATCATATAAATAATTTTTTTTAAATGTCATTATGATATTGTAAGTGAATGAACAAGTGAGAGAAACTTGCTTTTCAGTAAATAGCGAGGGTACGATAGGTATTTTCTGACAGCATGAAGCAAAGCACAAAGTACAAACAAAGTACTTTTCTTGACCATCATGCACTTCAATCATTAATTCATGCTGTTGTCTGGGCAGCATGCCACATGGCAGATACATTCTAGGTATGGTACATGAAGGAAATTTTCTGGAAATAGTGTCATATCACACTTCCCTAAAATGTGACAAGATATAGAGTTTGATTTTGAATGGGTTTTCTTCTGAAATAGTGATTCCTTTGTTCCCTTTTTCAAATGAGCTTATAGGAAAAAAAAGCATTTCATAGGCATTATAAGTTCAACTATGACTGGAATACAAAGAATTAGTAGCCCTGGATTGGTCTTGAGGTATGTGGAAAACTTCTGCAGTGCCAGCTAGATGTTTGTTTGTTTTTTTTAATTGAGATCATTAAACAAGTTGAAATGTTGTCTGCATTCAGCTGTGAGGCAAGAGGAATCCTCTTTCCCTCAGTCTTCCCACAAAGACACAAATACTCAATAGCAGCAGTAAATAATTCAATTAAATACAGTACAACAGAATGGAGTTGCATTAAAACTTATGAGAACTGATTCAGAGTGAAAGAAAATGAGTTAATTCAGAGCAGACACACTTCTTTCTATTTTTACCTGCTGGTTGTAAGATAATAGATGCCTGTATCCCAAAAGGAGCAGGAGACATGCAGGGATATTTTGTTCTCTTCTAAGTAGGAGATACAGGAAAAAATGAAAGTCATAGCTTAATCTCAAAATTTGTTTGCAAAAGACTTGGAAAACCAGGAAATGAAACTTCAATTTTTAGTTTTCTTTCTGAACATTGCTATGGTTGTAATAGCAGCCAGAGCCAAAGAAAGCTTAATCTCTGAGAAACCAGATAATGCTTTTAGCTGAATAGCCACTCAGAAAGTGTGGAGAAATAATGTGAATACGTTTTTTGCCTTTCTATTTTATGGCCACACATGCACTAATTTTTAGTTTCTGGATTTTCATGTTTCTCCCATTTCATTAAGTGCTCAACATGACTTCTTTTAATTTATTTGTCTTTTAGATGATTTTAGACTAATGATATGTGAAGCAGAAAGAGGTGTAACCCCTGTGAAAGCAGAGGAGCTCTCAGAGGCACTGTGCTCAGGAGTCTTTCACCACTGCTCCTGATATCGCAGCAATTACCAGCAGGAACACCTGGAGAGAGAGACAGCCCTCACTCAAGTAGGGGGTTAAAAGCAGAGAGAAAGCTTAGAAAGGGAATGATTGTGTTCTTGATCTGATAGTGCTGTGCTATGCTGCAGCCAGAAATCTGGAGAGTAAAGAACTCAGGTATTTGACGCTTGAGGCCAGGATGGCTTCAGGTTTCTGATTGTTTTTTGTGGTCAAAATGTGTTTTTTGTGTGTGCTTGTGTTGCTGTGCATGCTGCTCTGATTCCTAAAGAGGAACTCAGGATCCTCACTCTGGAAGAGAATGAAAAGTAAAACCATTGTATTTTTATTTTTGAGGGAATTCTTTTAACTTTGAAGGTGGAACTTTTGTTGCATCCCACTCTGGTAGAGGGAATTTGTACCCAAGTTATCTAAGTCTTTAAATATTTCAAACTTGGAAACATAGTTATACAAGTATTTAAGAACATAAAATCCTTGTTACATGTTCTTCTTGCCTCTCCAATGCTAAGAGAGTCTACCTAGGTGAGGGGCTGAGGTGGGCAGGATGTGGAACAGAAAGCTTGCTCTGCTTTTTTGCAGGAGTGTTGCTGCTCTGCAGCTTGGTAGGCAGCAGCCAAATGCAGCTGTAAAAGATTTGTGAGAAGGAGGGTAGGAGAAATAAGGGAAATGAGTGGTACAAAGAAGCATTTTGGTTACTGAGCAAGGATTTGTGGTGGGTGGTTGCAAACTCACACTCTACTAAACCCTAGACACTGATGCTTCCATCAGTGATTACCTCCCATCAAGGGGATGAATTGTGAAAAAGTATAAACAAATATAGTCTACTGCATGTGTTGATTTAACAGTCTGTAAGATTTGCCAAGAAAGAGTTGAAAATACATTTTTGTAGCAGGTGTGAAAGGCCATGGTGCCTTTATCTTCAATGAGGGACCTATGACCTACAAAAGTGTGTGACGAATTTGTATCTCCAGACTTTCAGTTTTGCTGAGGAAAATAGATCCTTCTAGCCCAGCAGTTGCAGAGATAACAGCCCAAATGTGAAACTGAGGTGGACTCATTAACTCCATGACTTTGATTGTGTCTTTATACTGTATATTTTTAGGAATGTGAGGTTTTTTCCCACTCTATGTGAGCTGTGATAAAATTGTGAATTTGAAGGCTTTTTGGTACCATTGAATGGTGTCTCTTGGCTGAAAGAGGGGAAAGGAAGCAGGAAGTAGAACAGCGAGTGTTTTGAATTAGGGTGGGAAAGAAAAATGTAGCAATAAGATTCTTCTGCCTTGACTTCATACCTTTCGTACAGAGAATAATTTTGATGTGTGCTTAATTTGGGAAGAAATACACCACACATTTTTTTATATTTTTTGGCCAGGACTGTAATTTTAAACTTCTTAAATTGGTGATCCTTAATGAGAGGTGTGCTGCTTACGTCTCAAATGGCAAGGAATTTTTGTGGTAAAACTAGAGACACAAGACTTGGTGTTTTTATCAGCCTTGATATTCAAGCACACAACTTCTATTTTCTGCCTCCTTTGTGCACTGTTTGAAAAATGTTGTTCTAAGCTTTGAGGAAAAAGCAAAATAAATGTGGAGAGGGTAGGATGGGGACAGAAAATTTTCTATCTTGGACTTGAGAAACTGACCTACTAAGGTCTAGGTTGTTCTAGTCAAGTTCTCTTGGTTTCTTTCCTTTGGAAATGCAGAACATGATAAAGAAGGAAATATCAGCAATATCATATAAAATACAATCAGTCTAGAATCCATTTCAGTAAAGAGGTTGTTTGGTTTTTTTTTATTTCTTCCAATCTCTTCTGAACAGAATTCTGTAAGTCAAAAAAGCATGAAGTTATTTTGTGAGAGAATTGAAATGGAAGAAAATATTTTTGGTTACTCGAATATATTTTCTTCTAACAGTAGTATAAAGAGAAACAAACTTAGTTACAACCAATGTGTAGTAGTTACAAGTAGCTACAAGCTCTTGCATCTGGGAGAATGGGTCTAAAGGGAAAAGATGTAGGCCAAGAATTGATGCTGTTCATGGTGATCTGTATCAAATTCAAGATTGCAACACTGATTTTACTGAGTCTGTGCTCACTTGGTTATTGTGCCTCAACTGATTGAAAATGGGTAATGAGAAGATTATTAATCTGGGAAGAAGAAACCCTGCTGGAAGTATGGAAAACAAATCAGTGTTTCACTAGGATCGTATGAAATATTTCTCTTGGTATTAGTCATTAATCCAGGTAATACTTTTCTAACAATCCATCTTTCTAATACCCATCCTGGTGTGGGTGTGGTTCAGCGCTTCTTAAATTTCCTTGAAAGGCTCTTTGTTTTTGTTTTGTTTCCCCTTCAAATAGAAAATAAACACCTAAAATTGAAATATACCATAATTTAAGCCTTAAAACAGAGTTTTCTACTTTAGTGACAGGGGAATTTAAGTAGTGTCCTGGGATAATTCCCAGATTGGAAAGATTTCCTGCCAAATCAAGAGACAGAACAGGAGTTGTACCTATATGGTTCTGCCTGAAATGAGCGGATCAGAGGTACAAAAGAACTTTTTGTGTTATACTGTCATTAGGAAACCATCTTCCTGTTTCAGAAGCTCAGTTGGGAGTGAAGTTGATTGGTGATGATGATGGAAGTTGTGACTGCGCTTTGTGCTTGAACTGGAGACGGCTTCAGGAGGAGACAAGAGCTAAATCAAATCATTGGTTGTGCATCATTGTAATCTTGGGACTTGGCGAGCCTTCCTAGAAATTCGAGGGGAGAAATTTAGCACCAGTTTGCTTATCTGAGTGGTGGATAAATGAACAGGAATCAGGAGTATTAAATAATAAAGGCCTTGATTTGAGGGTTTGGCTTTGTTGGTGTTTTTTGGGGGGGATTTTGGATGTGCGTGTGTGATAACAATATTTTTTTTCATGTTGCTATATAGAATTTAGATTCCCTATAAATGAAAAGCAAAGATACCACTTCAAATATATAAATAGTAAATTCTTTTATTTAGAACTTAGACATAATGGGCCTTCTGGAACAAAATTTCAAATCACTGTAATGGAAATCTATCCCTTTGGAGTTGGTAATAGCTTCACAGCTGGAGAAGGACATCAGAAAAGGGAAAGAACTCAGTGCAGTACTTTCCTTGGAGTGAAACAGATGGAAAATTCATTTGACTGAATATGTGAATTTGCAAGACAGTAGATGAGACTTAACAGCTTCCACATGCAGACATATAGAAGAAAAAGCATGAGCTACTGTATTTTGAAATAAGAAACTTAATATTTTGGCCTTGTTAGTGTTGAAGAGTAGTTAATTTGAGAGAATTTTTTTTCAAACATTTTTCTTGTTAATGTTAAGGAATTTTCAAAACTTTTTTTTTAAAGTAAGGACCATTTATCATGAGCAAAAGGATAATCTGTTCATCAGTTAAAATATTCATTATGAGCTTTAGACATAAATTTACTTAATTGAGGAAACAAACATATCCCCTTACTTGATTCAGAGGGATAATAGAAGTAAAATCAGGAAAAGTTTTAAGGGTTTTTTCTGTTTATTTTTTAATTTATTTTTGGATTGGGTTTTTTGTTGTTTTATTTTCTTTTTGTTTTCTTTTTTTTAACAGAATCTGCCAAGTTAAATATGGTATAAGTTACTTTAGGATTTTTCAGGTTTTCTCTTTTCTGGCTATAAGAAAAAAGAGGTCTCTGCAGTTTTGTGAATCTTTATAATGAATGTTCAGCTTTCTCCTGTGCAGTCAGAATGAGATAAGTACATGTCAAATTGAATTTCCTAATAAAATGTAATCTTGAAAAAGTGTTATATGAAGGTTAGGGGAACAATCAAAGAAACCCAACAAAAACCCACCAGCTGTCATTGTTCATCTTAACATACTCAAAGACTTCATGTTTGTTAATGGTGTGAGGGGCTTTTTACTTGCTTCTTTTTTAAAAAAAAAACAAACAAAACAAAACAGCCAATCTTGCTATTTTAACCCCTAAAACTGATTCTTCAGTATGAGGATTTACATTTAGGTAAATGAAATGGGGTACTTGGGGAGGTGGTGGAGTCATCAAACCTGGAGATGTCCAAGAAATGGTTGGACATGGAATTTAGTGCTCTGGTCTAGCTGACAAGGTGGAGATCAGTTAAAGGTTGGACTCCATGATCTTTGAGATCTTTCCCAAGCTTAATAATTCCTTGATTCTCTAAAATTCCTCTTCGAGCATCTCATTTTCTTAGGCATAGGTCATAAAACTGATCTTCATTAAATTTAGACCAGTAGTAACATAGGCAATAATTTTTTAATCTTTATTCCTGTATGGTGAACTGATGACTTTTTAGGACAAGACATGAAAAGATTAGAGTGTTTAATTGCATAGTTTTTGTGTTGCCTTTTTTCTTTTCTTTTTCTTTTTTTTTTTTTTTCATAAGACAGTGTCGCTTTTGCTATTTTATGATTATCCCTAGAGGGTCCTCTAGTTGAGATGCTTTGATAGAGTCATTCTAGTTGACATGCTGTCTGGTGACTTTGCACATTTCTGAAGGAAAACATAGCTTTCAAGGAAATTCAGCACTAAACTGGATCCCACTTCACTTGTAGGACTGGTAGCACAGGAATGTAAATTTCAAACACTTTCATTTGATTAAAGATCTTAGGAGTGGTGCTAATATAGTAATATACTTCACTCTTGTTAACACTGCTCTCTGAAGCCTTAACATGGGTTTGCAAAAAGCAGTTTTTCTGTTTTATGTCAAATACAGCACCTCCAGGACAGAATTTGTATAACTCCTGTACTACCAGAAAAATGAAAATAGTAGTTCAGTAACTCTTCCTTGCAAATATTCCAAACTATGATCAGGTCCAAAAAGCTTATAAGGAAAGAAAGTTTCAATCTTTTCCCCTAAAATTATTCTGTCAAACAGACTTTTAACAGCCAATCAAAAAAGCTTTTCTTTACTTGCTCTCCCTTGCCCATTCTTCCTGTGAATTTTTTGTTTTGAGGTTTGTTTTTTGGTTGGATTTGTTTTGTTTTTTTTGGTTTTTTTTGTTTTCTAGTAGTCCACTGGAATGAAATGGACTAAATTTGGGTCAACTGCTCTGCTTGAATTGTTCCAGTGGCTTTTCATTTTTTCCCACATTGATCCTTCATATGAGTTCTTTTGAGTTTTCTTGGTTGCTTGCTTGGTTTGGTATGAGTTTAGTTTTTTTTTTAGCTGCCTACTCCAGGTTTTAAAGTGATTTGTATAAGTACCCTCTGCTGTTGAGGTATATTCTACAGCTGACTTTTTTTATTTTTCATAATTTTACACTTTTGGGTGTTGTTTTTATTCATTTAGTTTAGTATATCTAAGGAAACTTCACTCTGTAGTTAACATATAATCAAGTTTTACATACGCATAAACACACAAATATGAAACCCTTTTCCCTTTCCTGCTGGATGCAGTTCTAGTACTTTGAAAATAACTTCCATAGTAACAAATAAATGGTTAGAAACAATTGTTGATTTTAATTTATGTCCACACCCTAAAGTAGGTTTAGGAGTAAGTTTTTTTTACCTGTATATCTCTTGGGTATTTCACATCTTTTTATGTAACACTACTTATTCAGAAAATTATTGCACAGTAGCTTTATTTGGCACTTATACTAATATATCATTAAGATAAATTTATTTCCTTATTGAAGTGCAGTAGATTAATTTTATTTAAAGAACACAAGGGGCTATATCTGTATGCATCCTGTTGAGTCTGGAAAAAAGAGGATGCATAAAATGTGACTTCCCTATTAAACTTATCTTCTTTTCATTTTTTTAAAGGGTAAAATCAGGGCAAATGCCTATTTGCTTTCTTCTGTCAGATCAGTTTCTGCTTTGTATTTGTCATAGAGCTCAAGCATAAATAAAGTTATGGGCAAGGGACCTGGACCGTCTATTCTGGTTCATACATCAAGTCCCAGCTCCAGGTCTGAGCCCATTCCAAGGTTCCTTGAGTTAGTGGATAAATCTTTGACCAGTGGTAGTGTCTATGGATCCCCAGCTGGTGCCCAGTCACTTGTTGGATTACAGGTTCAGCAAAGTCTCAATTCATATTGGCTGGTTCTGAAATCTCCCAGATAATATTTCCCTTCATGGAACGGGTAGTTCAAGTTCAGAAGCTATGTTGGGAGAAGCAGTCAAATGTTTAAGTGTCTGCTCCAGCTTTTTTGACAATTGAGGGTAAAAATGCCAAAAAAAAAGGCATTCTTAAAAGACTTATAGTATTTTCTGGTTTTATTTCACTAAGAAAAATTTAATGAGTAATAAATGAGTATTTTCTCCTCTTTTTCCTCTATTCCTGGCAAGCTTTAAATGGCAATAATATTAAATTTCAGTTTATGGTATTATTTTGTAAGCGTGATGTGTCATTTCTGCACAGTAGACTTCACTATCTGAAAAAACTTGGCCAGAATGTTAGCCTCCCTAAGTTCATCAACTGAAAGGTTGATCTGTTTCTTGTAATAATTATGTATTCACCAAAATGAATATTTATTTAATGTGAATGTTTTCATTGTGCTTCTGAGTTTCTTTAGACCTTAGGGCATTTACTTCCAGTGATTTCCTTATCTGGAAATGTCACTTCTCATTTCTCTCGTGATAGATTAATATCTCTTCTTCCTGTTGTCAATCTGCTTTTTACTTGTCTTATTGCGAACCTTTCCAAACAAAACCACTGTGAATTTAATAAGCACTCATGATCAACCATACTTAGAGCTTTTTCAACACTTCAAAACCTCATATGTCCATTGCATTGCTGTTTTTCTCCCCACCCTTTAATTAAATCAAAGGAAATGATCACCTTTTGGCAGATTGTTTTTTCTCATAAATATTAATGTATCTGTTCTGTTGTAACTGTTTCTCCTCTTTGTTTTCTTGTTTGTGCTGATTGTCTTTAACCTTCAGCTCTAGACACAGTCGGCTTGGTGCTGTTAATTAGTAGAAGTCTGCTGCTAACATAAAATGTATGCATGAATTTAGAAGTATTCTAAACAATTAAAGTCTAAGTGCATAGCTATCACTTTGACTTTATAGGACTAGCATAGAAGAGCACACCTTTAAGAAAGGATATCAGGAGATCATTCCTGATGGAGGAGGAATGAATTACAAGGATAATCTTGATAGTCAAGGCCAGTAATGTAAATGTGCATTGTACTTGCCACTATTTTTAAAATGACAGCAAGGTCATTTCTGATTTACTTGGAGTACTTTACTAACAGTTTCTGTGTGTATGTATCTGCAATATGCATGAGATCTTGCTTACCTGATTGTAGAAAATAGGTTAGAATATGAGGGCTAGGAATTCATAGAATTTTTCTTATGGAGTCAAGTGGCTGCTTTAAAAGATGATTGCCATAAGAAAATGCAATCGTGAACTTTTATTATCCTGCAATTTTTCATTGTATTTGGAAGCAGTATATAATCTTTTCCCCTCACACACTGAGATTAATCAAATCTGACATTGTAGAATTACGTCGTGCCTTCCACACTCAATTTTTCAGCATTTTTGTGGTTTTTATACAGCTGTCTATATTTTCACACTAACCCTATTCATAAATTCTTGATATAGTCTTGTGACTTTGCAAGATTTGATATTTCTTATTTCTTCAAAGGAATTGCTGGCTCTGACCAATGCATTATTTTTGAATCAACCAGTGTGCTAATCTCAACCAAAAGATTGTAAGCCCTCATATTTGGTTCTTCTAGATGTGTAAATGCTATTTCCCATCAAGCCCATGAAACAAATGTCTGTGCTAGGGGAACCAGGTTGTTGCTGAGGTCTGCATATAATTTTCTCCCCAACTGGTGATGTAACTGGAATATGTTCTGAGAGCCCCAGTGTGGGGGTTTTGTCCTTGTTTTAACATGACTGCCTTCATCACTGACTCTCGTGTCTACCTCTGACATTTGAATTAAATGTTCACAGTAGTTGCAGCTATGAGAAGATGTTGGTGGACCATTTTAGATTCTAGCCTCTTGGGTGGTAGCTACCATCTCGTTTCGGGCTTCTGAAAGGGTTGGATTAATGGAGGATTCAAGTCTTTCTGCAAACATGACTGCTCTTTTCTACAATATATATAACCTCACACGTTTTTCGAGGTTGTCATAGTAGTGTTAAATAAACTTTAGCATAGTAACAAAACATTTTCAACGTGGATCATATTCAGAGTACATTTTTACTTTGTCTAGTATCTCCATGACTAAAATCATCTTACTGTAAGTCATTGCAGGTAGTGCTTTTTGTCTTTCTTGTGTTCTGCTCTTTGGGACAAAGTCAGCATCTCATACCTTCTATGTTATAATCTGTGGGTTTTTTTGGCCAAATATGACTTGGTTGAGTGATAAAAGTTATCTTGGCATATTCTTTGCATCTTGATTGTTGTTCTCCTCAGGCTGGTGAAAGCCACTGAGCCTTGGACAGTTGCTGAGGAGACTTTCAGGTTGTTGCATCTGACTCTGTACCTGTCTTGAACCAACCTTTACTTTGTAGGCACTCTATTGCTCCCTTGAAAACACAGTTGTATAATATTTCATACTGATGTGAACTTCTTAAAAGCAGCACAGCAGATATCTCATTCAGAAACATGAAACTAATCATTCAACCAGTTACTTTTCCTTATTCTCATGGTAAATTTTCTTTCCTATAAGCATTTACAAATGTACAGCATTGGCATTAGTGCAAGAACTTGTAATGCAAGCTAGGAAGGAGGCTTTTCTGTGAGTGAAATGTCATCTGTATCAGGTGTAGAAACTTCCATTAAAGAAAGAAAAATTAAAGAGAATTATTAAAAAAAAATAAAGAGAAGCCCTTTTTTCCCTGTGGTTTAAAAAAAATCCCCAGCTTTGAGCAATTGAATTTATTTGTTTTTAATAAGTTTTGCAGACACTATTGGAACTCTTTCACTACTTATTAACTAATAAATCTCATATAAACTGTCATGTTATCAGCCGTTAATTGTTTTTATGGTCTGTAGATACCACTTCAGTTTATCAAGGCTATGAACACAAGAACTGGAAAGTCAGCAAATGTGGATCTAATTAAAACTAGACACATTTCAATCCCTCTCAGTTTTGAGATAGCAAAATAGGAAAAGATTACAGAAAGAAGAGGATTAGAGGGAGGGAGGAGAACATCTTTCACTCTCCATGTCACAGAAAAGGGAAGAACAACATTTAACAACTCTAATTTCACAGGGATAAATGGTAATGAACTTGCTTATCTATGAAACATTCCCACCTAGTGTTAACTTGTAATGCCTCTCAAAATGAATGCAAGTTGACTATAAAGGACTTTAATTCCTGAGAAAAGGGAAGGCATAATGCCAAAAAGGGCATCAACTTTCTCTTCATTTCCACTACCAAAGCAGTGCAGAGATATGATAGAGGCTCTAATCCAGGAGGGTAAACAAAGCCCTTGCTCAATATTAATTAAAAGGCTTCAGAATGCAAGGAGTCTTAGACATTTACAAAAGAAAATTTTAATTGGATTAACTACTGAAAAGAATTCAAGTTTTGATTCTTTGTTTTAAAGAGGAAAAATAGGGAAGGCTCATTTGCAGTGGGAGACTTGCAAGTCAAAATTATGTTAAAAACATAATCATATTTTGCCTCCATTTAGTATTTTTGGAAAAAAGCATGTTCTGTGTGGTTTTGGCTGACCAGTAAGTATATACTTAGTTATAGCTTACCCTGAATTATTTTGGAGTGTGGGCAAGGGGATTTGATTTTTGTATGGGATCTCTTAAGTGTTAAAAGCACAAGCCAGCTTGTCCTTGTGGTTACCAAAATGACACTTAAACAAAATGTGCATCCTGTAGGATCTTTTTTTCTCTTTTTACAGAATAGATTTAGCTAAATCTGGGGAAATCTCTACTGTCAAATGAAATAGATTAATCTTCACTATGAATTTGTAATCATATCTAAGAAACAAAAAACCTTTATTTAATGGGATTAAAATCCTGTTATTGACATTTGGATTAATGATTTATTTGCATCACAGGATATCTCTCCTGAATAAATATTTATTATAACTTTAAAGAAGTTGCTAACTTGGGATTTGAGTGTGATGAACAGTAACTATTACATTTATTCTTTTCATAACCAAAAGAAATAAGGCTTTTCTGTTCTTATTGTTGTACTGCCACAACTGTCTCTGGATACCTTTAATTCTAGACTTTATGCCTCTGTTTTCCATCTTTAACTTTGCTATTTATGTATTTCTGCAAATATAACATCCCTATATTACTATTATTTTTAATATTTTTTCACCTCTAGCTACTTAAAATCAAAAAAGGACTGTTTTAATTGGAAATTTTGGGAGAGGCGGAAGTTTTGAGCTGGCATGCTCAAAGAAAATGCTGTACAGACTCTGCCACACTCTAGCAGTATGTGGTTTCCATTATTCTATTCTGTCATGAATCCCAAGTGATAAAGACCATTTCAGGTACAATAAAAAATCTCTCATGCAACCAGAGCTGTGGTTTAGTGTATGTAAGAACTATAAAGATACTCTCTGCTGGAAAGGAAATGTACAAGGGATATTTCTGTTAATGTTTCTTCTGTTTTCATTTTGTCTCATAAATTAATACTGTTTTTTTATGCTATTATTACTATTTTCTTTGCTACTGCAGATAGTAAATTATGCCGTATATTTCTGTACAAATTCTGATATGCTTTGTCTTTCCTTTCTTTTATTGGTACATAGATAGTTATGAAAGTGGAGAGAGAAAGAAAGAATGCAGCATGATGAGTTCCTGTTTAGTGAAAAAGGTGATGGAGAGATCAGACATTGGTAGCTGCTGAGTTTTCAGACACACCTTTGCCTTCCTATGTCTTTGCTAAGTATCTACAGAACTGATTGGAAGCTTTCATTTATGGAGGGAAGGATGACAGTGTTTTAAAATGGGTTTATGATGTTTCTTCATTCTGTATCTGAGACACCTACTTTGTGTGAGGGATGGAAGTACAGTTTTGGCCAGGTCCCAAAAGAGCTGTTGGAAATATTCTGAATAATGTCAGTAAAATCAAGATGATGCCTGAGATTGTAGAGGTGGTGGTGCGTGGTGTCTAGTAAAAAGTCAGAATTCAATCCCCTAATTTAGAGGAAAGACCTTTCTGAGAACAAGGAGAAAGTGATAAGCTTGGATTATAACTGAACCCTTTCCTCAAATTGGAGGGGACCATATACTCCCATAGGTGGTGGCTTGTTGAGGAGGAAGGTCTCTGTAAGTGGCAAAAGATCTGTCTTCCTCTGACTTGCACCTGTGAAGATCAAAACATATTTTTATGCTCATGTCTGGATTTCTGTTGTACAGCATCAGTATTGGATCAAACTAAAGAGGAATTACATACTTAAGTTAGCACCCAAACTACGCTACACATGATTTCCAGAATGATCACATACTCGTCTTATTCTCTTTATTCTGTTAAGGGATTAGTCAAAGATTTTTCAAGAAGTCTCTGACAAAACTAAATCATGAGCTAGGCATTCAGCAGCATAGTTGTGGCTGTTAGGGTTGTAATATGTGATCTCAGGGTTCCAAATTCCTTATTCAAAGAAATCCAAAGAAACCAGAATAAAATATAGCTCTTTCTGTGGAATGACTTGAACTCCAGTTTTTCCCAACTTAGCTGAGTTTCTTTTTGCAGGGTGACTGACAGTAAGTTAGAAGCAGTCATAGCCTCCTTTAGTTTTGCCAAAAGCGACATCTTGAACCTGAACCACCCATCAGTTGATGTAACTGATGGCTGAATATGAAATATTTTTAATTTTAAAATATCCAGTTTGAAGACTGACGAGAATGTTTGATTTAAAGTTTCAGCAAGCGTTTTGAGCCAGATGGAGATATCAATTGCCCAATTATTCTTAGAAATGAAGCTATGTGTGAATATAAGCTAGAATCATTAACATTAAAGGTTACATTTATCGAGTACTGTCATAAGGTTCCTGTTTCACTTGCCTGTCACTTAAAATATGTGCAACAGATCTTTGGTGGGACTCTCATGACGTGCTATTTACCATAGGTTATTTCTCTGTGGGTGGGATGAAATAAACCTTTATTTATTATATATGAATTCTTTCCATTAAAACTAACCTGATCCCTTGAGAACTGGGAAACTTTTTCTCAGTTCAGAGGAGCAGATATGCGAAGTCCAAACCTGCCTCCTGCAGCTGAACTTCTGTAAGGATTAAACCACTGAAGGACGTGGAGTTCAGAATCCCTTTTGTGTACTTGAGATGCTTCAGAAGTCAGAAGCCACTTGGCAAAAAAGCTTCCCGATGCTCAAATCTCGTATTACTCTGGGAGGCTTCATGGGCTTGGCCAGCATAGCTCAGCGCTGGCAGGTATCATTGGGAGCCAGCTCCTTCCTCTTGCTAAGGCCTAATTAAAATGTTTCTTCTCATAACCATAAAACCACTATTTTGCAAAACAGGAATTTGTATGCCTGAATACTTTCATTACTCCTCCTCTCAGGACACTAAACAACAGCAGGACAGATCACAAGGTGAAACATGAATGCTTTTAGACAAGGTTACACCAGCAGTGCTGCTGAAGACTGCTGCTGGAGAGCAGTGCTGAAAGCTCTTGCTATTTAGTGGGATGAATTCATCTGACAGTAAAGCACATTTTATTCTACTTGAGTACTTTTTCCATAGGATTCCACTCTGAATTCTCTGTAGCTTTTTTGTTTGCTTGCATTTGCCTTTTATATCAAAGCACCTCCTCATTTGTTATCCAGAGAAATATTAAAAATAGCACAGTTCTGGCTAGCAGGTGCTACCATACATTATTAAATTCATAACTCAGGCTTAAAATATAGCCTGGGAGAAGGAATTTATCTCAGTCAGACTATTCTCACTTACAGATATGATATTAATGACTATTTTGTCTGCAATTTTTCTTTAATTATAAATATTATTGGTGATGAATTGATTTATTATCATTGTAAATTAAATAATTAGAGAAGTATCCTTGTAATGGGTATTTTCAGGTGTGCCCATTCGAAGAATATTGCAATATTCCTTCTACAATTTTAATGCCTTTTAATATTAATTCTTCTGAGTTATAAAGCCCTATATGGTATTCCTGTAGAAAGTTAGAAAAAGACAATTAATGTCTAACTTCTTTTGGTGATAGTTCATTTTGTTTGGAAAAAACAAATGCCAATACTCTGCATGGAATGAGAGTTGACATGTGACTTAGTGGTAAGGGGACTGGTAACTTGTTTTCATTTTGGGGAGAATATACCAGGTTAAAAGAACTGTTTATTTATTATAATAATTTATCTTCATCTTTTAAGCTAAAGTGGTGGGAATAAGGTGAGTTCCCCACTAAAAAAAAAGACAAAACTTTATTTTCCTTAAAAAAACCCAAAAAAACTATAATAACTTCAAGCAACTAATATATATAACTATATTTGTATATATATATATATATATAAATATATATATAAATATATATATATACTAATATATAACTACAAGTTCCCTTCAGAGAAAAATGAGCTGAAAATCGACAATGTTGGACACTTGAGTTTGCAAAACTGATGCTGCCCCAAGGGATACACCAAACAAAGTGTATCACTTCTTTCTTTGGAGATCTTTGAAATACTTTTATTTTTAGTGATCATATATATTTATATATATATATATATATAAATAAAAATATTTAAATATTATATTATATTTTTTATATTTTATATAATATATATATTTTTTTTTAACACACAGGGAAGACATACTTTCTTTAATGATTTTGAAAAGTCTTATGACAGATCTTCATGTGTATGTCCTAAAAATGTTCTGGTATTCAGATTGTAGATCTGGTGCATGAAATGGAGATCTGAAAAAAAAAAAAACGTAAATTGTAAAGATGAGAAAGTGTTGATAATGTAATCATATCCTTAAATGAAGCAAATGCAAGAAAAAGGAATGTTCTATCTCCTTATCAAGGAGATGAAGAGGTGGGATTTATTTGGATTAAGGATAACGGGAATATAATAATAATTTGCAGTCTATGTGCATCAAGCAGTGACTCTCTTCAACTAAATATTTTACATTAAGCAGCACAATATAATCAGAGAAAATTTGGGGATAGATAAGATTTACTTTAATGCAAAATGTGGAGCCTGATAGTTGCATTAATGTTGGGAGTGTCTCTTGGAGTGTCATCTGTTTAAACTGCACTCTGCAGTCTAACAACAACAAAAAAGAAAAGCTTGAGGGGCAGAGGAATTTGGTGCTGATCAAGACATAAAACATCACAGAGTGGCTTACCAAAATGAAGCTGTACAAGTTCTTTCACAGAAAAGAGGATGGGAATGCACAGTCATAGGGAAGGCTTTTATTCGGTTACAGGATATTGGGAGGAGAGTCATGAGGGAATTCGGAATGGGACCAACAGGATTTTTTGTCATTCATATCTTTCAGTCCTTATTTGCTTATTATTGAAATAATAATCAAATTCACCTCTAAGAAAGATGGAATGAAATTAAGTAACAACCCAAACTTAAAATGAAAAAAATGGGACAAGACATGGTCAGTTGAAGTCTCTGGGAAGTTAAGTTTAGGTGGAAAGCTTGGATTAGTAGTGTCAGTATTTCATGTTGAAATTATTCTGCATGTTTCTTCTTCCCATGAAGACCACAAGTCAAATGAATAAAGCTACATAAAAGCTTTACTCTCTGTTGTTTTGGCTTTGCTTTCTGATTTGTTGGAATAAAGATGACAAGGGAACATGTAGCATTCTCCAGTTTTGACTCTAAGCTAGAGTTCTAAAATAGACTCTAAAATAGAGCATAATTAGATTGAATATATGTTTCAAGACATCTGATCCATGAAGGAAACAGGACAGACTTACTAGTAAAGTTTGTTTGGAGTTTGTGACCACTAGTTAGAAAAATCTCTCACAGCAGCAGGAAAACACAAAAAAAACTACAAACCAACAAAATCATTGCCTTGTGCTGTGGCCCTACCAGGTCTTATGACACTGCTGTTGTTGAAGGTATCAAACGCTTTAGACAGCTGTGTATTGGAAGATGCTTGTTCCTAGCATATACTGAGGGTATGGCTCACTCTTTAATCTGTAGTGAAGAACCTGAAGAGTCTCATACCTCACTCTAGGTAACATCTTCTGAATCTGGCACAGACAAGGCTCACATCACCTTAGGGCCTCAGCCAGTCCCAGCAGTGTTCCAGTGCAATTATTGCTTTTAATTAGAAATGACAGAACCCTTTGTTAATGCCAAATTTTTGTGGACAATGTAACTATCTATTTTCATCTGGAAGGTTTGGATCAGATCCTTGCCCTAAGTTGCAGGAACCCCATGTAGCTTTGGTAGCATAATAGGTAAATCCATAGCATAGTCTTTGTTAAAGCTCTCAAAAACATCCAGATCCTTTTTCCAAATTAGATGACCTGTAGAAGTTGTGAATCCCAAAGAGAGTGAAGGTCTGAAGACTCCTGCTAGTCACAGCATGAAAAATTAAAGACCTTTGTGTTAACAGAGCTTGACAGAGGAGGCTAGGCAACTCAACATCTACTTCAGAAGCAAGGATAAGCAACCAGACTGGTGGAAAAATGTTTTTTTAAAGAAATATAAACTAATAACATGTATATATTTCCCTAAGATGAACAAAAACTGAGAAAGGAGAAAGCCCCATCACTGATACTCAACTCTGGGAAAGGACCCCAGTGTAATGACAACCTGTAACCCTGCCCTTGCCAGTCCTTCTTCAAAGAAATTTGGGTCTGTTAGTCACAGGACCCAGGTGGGCACTGGTAAGATGAGCTTACATCAGAGGAAGAAGTAAAGATGTGAAAGTATTTTAACTGTATTATTACTTTTTTTTTTATACTGTTAATTCAAACTATTCAGCAGCAAAAATATTAGGTAGGGTAACTTATATGAAATGCTGTTTCCTTTCACACATACCAGCATTTTGTACCAGTTCTATTAAGATCTGTATTTTTTACCAATAATTTCATTCTGAAACACTGTGTAGCATTAGTATGTATAACTGAGCTTTCAGCTGGATGGTAACAATTTGTCCCTGTAACTGCATCACTATCGGCTTTACTGGTCACACCAGCATGCATGTAACAGGGAACAAGCTCTGCCCCTGTCATGCAATTACAAGAATGAAATTATATTCCATGATCTGATAAACTTGTCAGATCATAGACCCTGATCACATTAGGTCGCTTTGCTCTGCACATGCTCTGCATTTTTGATTTTGTGAATTGAAAAGTTTAGTTTTGCGAAGTGAAAATAATCACTTTCTCATGGACCAGTGGTGCACATCTAAGACTGCTATACAGAGCTCCCTGTGAACAATATACATATCTGCATAACTTCTGAATGTCCTTTGGAGCCTAAGAAATCTGTCAGCCACAATGAAGCTGAGTGTCTTAATTTCTCAGGCAGGCAATGTGTCAATGGTGAAACAAAGCTTCTTGATGCAGCTTGTGAGCTCCAACACCGTGTGCTTGTACATTGTAACCCCCAGCTGGTGACTGCCCTTTTAGCACTGGCAGGTACTGAAGAGATTTTTGTGCTGCTCTCCAGAAAGAAGCATTTTTTTCCCAGGTCAGCTCCTTTTGTCTTTCCCAGGACAGAGTGGCAAGGAGCCAGGTCACAACTTCAGGGGAATCTGCTAACTGCATAAGCAGATCTCTTTGGTTTGCTGGTGTTATTATGCCTCCCTGGTCCCTTTCTTTTAATGGCTTCATATTTTACAACTTTCATTTCTTCCCCCCAGATTTAAAGGTGTTGCAGGTACATTGAATCAGTTGACTGAAAGGACAAAGGGAAAGAAGAAAATGTGATATGTGAAAATGTTTGGGCTGCTTTACTCCTATGTGAAGGGCTTAGTTACTAGCTAAGAAAAATAACCCATTATTGTGGAAAACCATGGTATCTTAATGAAAATCATTGCAGATAAGCATGATTCTCTTAGTATCTAGCTACTTAAATGTTAGATGTCAGATCTAGTCTTTGCCAGCTTTATTCCTAAGTAAGTGCATTTTCAGTTAAGCTCTATAAGTAAGAATTAACCTAGAAATATGTCACTAGCACTATAACCTTGAAAAAGTCTAAATTCTAACATGTTCAGATAATCAAAAGCTGATGAAAAGTTTGCAAAAATGAACCATTACGAAGCGTTACTAGAGTAAGAGAGCACATAAACTGCCCATAACTGTTAGTTGGAGCTGCCTGTAAAGTGCCTGTAAGACTGCAATGAAACCACTGATGGTTTATTATTACTACTGCTATTATTATTATTTCTTTGGCAGGTAATATACATACTAAAGGTCATTTGCCTATGCTTCTTCCTATGAAATACCTTTCCTCACAGGAAGTACTCAGAAGGCTTGCTTGTTCATTGTTTTGGAGTTTTTTTTAATTAAATCTGGGCATAGGAATGGAAAAAAAAAATTATCAGTAATATACCAATATCACACACTTTCTTTTTCCTCTATGTAAACACTCTCTTGTCCTGCATTGAGGTGTCTGAGGGTATCTGAGCTAGGGCTGGATTGGAAAAGAAGATGCAGCTGACATACTGGATGAGAGCTCCTTTTCTGAGCTGTTTCAGTGCAAACACAGAGCTGTAATATATTTGTGGTCACTCACTCAATTCACTGCTTTTTCCATATAGCTGTTGTCTCAATAATGCAGCTTAATTATTTATTTAAAAAAATAACTTGGGAAGACTTCTTCACAAACTTTTTGAAAAGACTTATTAATCAAAACTACTTTCTCTTGGGCTAAAAAAACCTCTCAAGTATTACTGGAATTGCATATTGTTGTCCAATATAGAGAATATTTTAGCTTTACTAATTCCTTTTATACTGAGAAAGGAAAATGTTTATAAAATTGAGCTAAATAACTTGAAAAATAATGAGGGAAGAATAATTTTGAAATTAACCCTTAGAAAAAGCAATGCAATCTATCAGGTTAAAAGAAGCCTTATTAAATTAAAGAGATGCATGAATGCAGGTACAGCAGTTGCTCAGTGGCCTGTGCTGACAGCTGGTGATACAAAGAAACTATTTGGATTACATGTGTGTCAGTAGATCTGATTTATGACACTTGTTTACCTCTCAGAAACCTGATGGGTTTCTGAGAGAAAAACAAACTTGTGGTTCTCATACCTGATACCTATCTTTACATTATTCCCTGTAGTGATGCATTTCCATAAGAGCAGAGGCTCCCAACATCCACTGAGAGAAAAATATCCATAACTACTTAATTTAAAAGGTTTTAAAAATAAATAGCTGTTTCTGAGAACCTATAAAACACAAAGTGATAAGGATTTAGTAGTTAGTAGTATCTGGTTTAAGACACTCAATTTTTCCTAAATTTTTTTTCTTTCAAAGATACAACCCCAAATGTCAACATCATGGTAGTGAAGTGAAAGCAAGCACATGTGAGAAGTGCTCAAGAGGAGGGATTTCTTTCTGTCTTCTTCATGAGCACTGAGTATTTGCAAATCCTTTTCCCTTCAGAGTACCAGAGTTCTGGGGTAAATGCTTGCTACTGCTGGTCTGTCAGGTCAGCATTGCTCCTGATTTGCTTTGAGTCTCCTTTTCTTTGTCCTAGAAAGAAATTTTCTCAAGTGGTGGGGGAAGAAAAATGTAAACTACATCTTCAATTCTTAAGACGTTTCATCATTTGACATTTTTGGCCAGTGACGACATCAAAGCAGTGCCAGCAGTGCTAAGAAATGTGTAGTTATCTAATTTAGTGACACAGGTTCTACTTGGAGTTACAGGAGGCAAAAGCTTGCTTCTTTCTTGCCATGTCACTGTTCATGTGTTGTTCTATATTTTGTAACTCCCGGCAGGATAGCTGTGTGCCTGCCCTACACACAGTGGAGTGTTGGCTTTCTGTTTTCTGCCCTGAAGCTCCCATGCTGAGTGTACCTTCCAACCATTTCAGGGCTGGTTTGTGAGTGCATTTGTACCAACTCTGCCTAGTTTTCCTCTTTTTCAGACCTTTGGGAAAGAAGTGGCTCTACAGGTTCTTTATGTTAAGACTGGTAAAACTCAACTTATCTGCCTGCCACACCAGCTAGGACAACAATGCTGAACAGAAAGGTCCTGATTTTAATGCACTGGTGAATTGGGAATTTAAGAAAAAAGTCTCGGAAACACAGATTGTAATATTGTAACAGATTTTATTTTAAAGAGAACCTATCTGTATGTCTTTAGACTTAAATGAAACATAAAACTATTATTATTATTATTATTATTATTATTATTTTGAGGTTTAGGGCTTTTTTAATAGTGTGAATATTTTATAACAGCTTCAATGTTTTTGAGTATTGTTCATTTTTTAAAATTTTTGTTTGTGTACTCTTAATAATATGGAGTTTGGTTTGATTTTTTTCCCTTTTTTCTATTCCCTGTGGGTACACATTTAGTTATGAGGAAACCTTCTTTAAAAGTAGAATGAAGACTTGAAATGGATGATGTCATATTATTTACTTTTAATTATTAACACTGTTAACAGATCCAAATACTAGTTCCAGACACTGAAATGGGTTGAAGGCCACAAGCACTGTGGAGGTTGACTAAGGTCTGGCATTCCCTATTGCAATAAGACAGGCTCCCCTGGCCTAGAGGCAAGTGGAAGAAAATTAAGATTGCATCAAACAAAGCATAAAACTTAAGTAAATGAGAACAAAAGGAAAAAAAATCTACACGGAAAGGCAGTGATGCCTCTTCACAGGCAGCTGTATTTATTAATTAGTAGTCTATAATTTGCCCTAAATTTCAATCAATAGCCTCACCTCTGTGACACTTCATTTACTTAGTTATTAAAGTGATGTGATTCATCAGGCTTGTGATGCCCTTTTGTGTGTCAGGCTACCCAGGAAGTGTAAGTTGCAGGGTGGGCTGCCGCTCCAGCCTTTAACAGGAAAAATTTGGCAGAAAACTTCACTTTCATTTAGTGATTCACATGGTGCCAACAACAGCAACATATGTATTGAATACTGAGCAGTAGTCGTGGCAGCAAAAGCAAGTTTAGTACCCACATGGTAGCAGGACAGAGTTGCTTTCTTGGCTAATATGAATGCATCATGGCACTTTTTGGGTTGTTATGCTAAACCCCTTCAGTGTAAACACTGTGAGAAACATAAACTCAGCAGAGTAGTCTCATCTGCAGTGAATTTTGAGGACTTGTACTGGGATCTAGGGCAGTGTTTTCTGTGCTTTAATATTGTCATGGCATCATTCTACCATGGGAATTAATTTTAGGGAAATAATAATAGAGGTGTACAGAGAAAGAAGCTTTAACCTGGCACTGTATCCAATTTAAATGTAATATCACACGCCGATACAGTTGTGATTCCTTTACAACAAAATGGGGAAAACAGTGGTTTCTTCTCAGTTATTGCTTGGAAAAAGTGGATCAGTAAGATCCAGGACTTGGGCTTGGTGATCCTGATGGGTTCTTTCCACCTCTGCCTATTTTGTGATTGCTTGATTCTATGAATTGAATACTGAGCTTCCCAATGTAGTAGAAATTCCCTCAAAATAGCACAGATTAAACATGACTTCCTTCTTTTCCTGCAACATCCACTGTTTGTTTTTCTTCCTAGTATGATTTCTCTAAAATTTACTGAGAGAAAACAAATTTTCATTTTATGGAAAATGTATTCTAATAGGGTACAGAGTGAGAAATTGAAAGGCAGGATCAAGAGTTTAAGTAATTGGAATAGATTGCACTTTTGTTCTGCTATTTACAGAATATTTAGCTGTTTCCTTGCTTTTCCATAGAGTGTTTATTTTTAATATGTGAAACATTTGAAAGACAAATAAACCACCTGTGCAATAAGAAATTCCTTACATATCAGTCAGGAAAATCAGTATCAGGAAGGATATCATTACAGGAAAATTTCTCTACCTTTACTTTACTCAGATGAAGGAAATGAGACCAATTCATTTGGCAGTGCTGCTGGAATTGGATCTAATATTAATTTAGGATTGGTTTCTTGGTCCACAACCATAGGTAGGAAAACAGGAGTAACAGGTGTAGGAATAATCAACCATCTTGCTGCTGCTGCTCAGCATTGACTTTCATCTTGCAAAATGCATTTCTTGCTCTCCCTGACCTTTTTTTGTTTCTTGCATTCCTTGCTCTGTAGACCAATTAGTAGAGCTGTAGCACACCTAGTGCACCCCCTTGTTATTCTGAGGAGTTAAAGCAATTTTTCTTCACAAAATGGTTTGGGATATTTAAACTTGGAGGCAAAGGGATGTCCTGCCTGAATTTTCTAAAGAAACTCCAATTAATCAGGGTGAACATAGAAGTTCATATGGAAAGTTATCTTACCCCTGTTCCCCGTGCCCCATTATTTGAATTAGTTTTTGTAATATCCATCATTGTGTCAAAAGCCATCAGGACTTTGTAGATCCTTGTAAAAATTAGCACATGTGTAGATGTACATATTTGTGTCTACTTTGTCATAGTGGGCTGTCGCTCTATTGGGAACGGCGAGAACGACACAGACTTTCTTGTGCAGTTGACAGGAGAATTTCTCTCTGGTTTATTACCTCAGATCTTTTTTATAGACTGATACGTGAAAGTACAGAAAAGTAAAACTCTTATTGGTTAGTGAACTAACACATCACCGTCATTGGTCAGTGGGGTTCACCACCCCTCGACCTTCTCTTGCAAGAAAACAAGGAACTGACAAACAGCACCTGCAAGGCTGTCTTCTATCTCTGAGGATTGTTTTAATTCCTCCCCATGATTTCTCAGGCCACTTTCTCAGGCAAGACTGAGAAAGCTATATGGCCTGCTATTCCAGAGGCACTATGCTGCCTGCTTCAGAGTTAGCATCCATAGTGGACACCCTCGAAAAATCATAATCTTGAGATGCTTTGATTATTTTAACAGAACTGTAATTGTGTAACGAAAGTTCTAGTTGCTGTTTCCTGAATTAAAATTTCTATGCATCATCAGGGCTGATTTTTGGTAAAATATTTGGAGTAAAAATTATTTCAAGACTTTTGCACTTTTTTTTTTTTTCAGTGTATATCTGGTTGTAAAATCCGCTGACAAAATCTTGAAATTTAGCAATTTTTATAATTTTGTAATCAGACTCTGTGTGCAAAACTTTAGATGAAAGCACTTGAATTCCTTTACACCTCTGTTTGATTCTTGTTACACTGAAGTAGAATCCAGGGGAGATTTTTACACCATAGGGAGAGAAACTAAAGTGTTTAGTTACTGATCAAATGCCTAATTGGTCTTATTTTGCTGGGAATAAATGTCCCCATAAATATTCCTCCTTTTCATGTTTAATTTATTGTTTGATAGTTAATTACCTGCTAACATTTGTCCCCACAGGGACCTTACAATCTGAATAAAAGTGAATAAATTTTTTGCATTAGAATCTTTTTTCTTTTTGTTCTCCTCCCCCTGAACTTGCTTTGGAGGCTTCCTGTAGCAGTGTCTATACTGTGGAAGAGTTGTGTTTATTTTATTTCCTATTCAGATGTGTCTCTTTGTCTTACCCCTTGATAAGAAGGGGGTATTTCTTAATTTGTTTTTCCCCATAGTATTAATAATATTCAAATAAGAATCACCCTCTTGTGTGGAAAACACAAGAAAGCTTTTTCACTGATCTCTTGGTGACAGCCTGTTCTCAAGGTTGCAGACAGGAATGCCTTACTTTCTAGTATTGATTTTTATTTTTTTTCCCTCCAGAAATTATCATTTCATAGATACATCACAAGGCTCATTTTTCGGGTGAGTTTTATTTGTGATACAGAGTTTATGAAGAATTTTCTGCTTTGTTGGGGCCTTTTTGTTTTTCTTTTATCATGTTTTTTTTCGGCATTTGCCTTCTTTTGGTGCTTTGCTTCAGTTTGGATTAAAGTTGCTGATTCAAGGAAGAGATATAACCAACCCTATTACTGTTTTTTTCCCCAACAATTTAACATAAAAGCAAAGAGCTGAGCTATCTTTTTTCACTGCATCTTGTGAATGCTGAACATAGAAAAAGCAGCTTTACCTAGTCATAAATTATGTCCAGCTGTGGACACAGAAAGGGGAATTTGCAAGGTGCAGTTGTGGGAGAGCAGTCATTGTGTTGGCTTGCTTTTGTGTTATTTAGGCTTCCTGTTTTCACTGTTTTAATGCACAGTTCAGTTCTCATTAGCTAATTGTGAATATCAGAAGTGAGTTCAAGAGCAGTTCTGCTCAGCTTCTGCCTCATGGGTTTATTTCACACACCTCCTTATAAAAATTATTGGGGATTTTACACATGTGTTATTTTAGGCCTTAAGGATTAAAATATTCTGAAACCTACTTTCCTTTTAAAATGTTAGTGAACTAGACAGGGACAGGGTTGATGCTCTAAACTTGCAGATGTGAATTCCTTCACAATGGCATGTCCCTGATCTCCAGCACAGTATGGCAAAAAACTAGCTTGCTCAGACCTGCATATTTCTGCTGAAACTGTCAGCACAAGATAAAATTAGTGGTAAGTGTGACAAGACACCCCTTGAAATGTGACTGAAGCCAGCAAGTTACTCCACAGCACTGTAAAGATCAAGGTGCTTATGTCAGTGTTGGCCATGTTTTTTTGCAGATTGTATCCTGTTCTTCTATGTCTACTAAAAAAAGGAAGTGTTATATACTCCATCAATTCTTCATCTATTTAATGTATGATTTATGAAATTTGAAGTGGTTTAAGTAAGACTATACTGTGTGGTGGATTCTTCAGAGCTTCCCAGACTGCCTTGGTGGAATAGATCACTGCTTAAACTTTTTTTTCTCAGGTGTTATTTTCTATTTGAAGCAAGTAACTACTGGCAGTAGGTACCATGCACATGAAATATCTCTTCCATCAGTCCCTTAAGATTTAAGGAAGATTTAACTTCCTTTCACACCTTTTCAGAGCTGAGCAAGCCTCTTTTACTCAGTCACCCTACACAGACCATATTTTCTGTATCTCCTTTGTACTCAGTGCTCTGTCCTGAGCTGCCATTCTC
Source organism: Pseudopodoces humilis (assembly GCF_049639895.1). NCBI lineage: Eukaryota > Metazoa > Chordata > Aves > Passeriformes > Paridae > Pseudopodoces > Pseudopodoces humilis. The sequence goes on from NC_142200.1 coordinate 101,891,879, forward strand.
ATGTTTCCCGTTTCCCTTGAGGCATGGTCCCACAGTGAGACTCAGCAGTATTGTTCAGATGTTGCCAGCTGAGGGGGCAGAGAAATGGTTATAATCCTCTTGTCACATTTTGGCTTACATGACCCTAGGCCTGGCCCAGTAGGGAGTGGTGTGGCAAATAAACAGGACAGGCTCAGTTGGGTGACCCGAAAAGTAAAACTGCTTTAATGGCAAAATAACAAATGGCAAAAGGTGAACACACAGTACAGAGTCAAACACAAAAGGCACGAAAAGGGTGGGTACAACAGTATGTATATGGAAGATCTGGGGGTGGGTCTGAAGGCAGGGTTCCAATCACAAACTGAGATTAGGAAACTGAAATTGGCAAACCACAACCAATCAGGGGAAAGAACTAGGAACATTCTAGAAGCATAAACTTATATGAGCAGGCTTGCTAACATCCTGCCTACAGGCTCAATTCATTATCAGCCCCAGCCAGTTCTATCTCCACATCCTCCTGTCCATGTATGCTAGTCAGATTCGTTTTTATACCTGATAGGATGAAAATTCTAATTCCTACATAGTCTGTGATACTTTTGTTTTCTGGCCAACTGAGTTTAATCCATTCTTCCCCAACTTATGTTTGTGCTGCTGATTAATCCGATCTCTCTCTCTCTCTCTCTCCCTTCCTCCCTCCCTCTCTCTCTCTCTCTCTCTGTATATATGTGATATATAATACATCATGCATAATATATAATACATAATACTACATTATTCTTTATTAATATTAATTAATTAATAAGTAATAGTAATGTTATAGTTTATTAAGTGTATAATGATTATGGAATATAATATATAATGTATAATATATCATGATATATATTATATATACGTGTGTATATAACTCTTATACCTGTCTTGTTTCTTTGATAATTTCTTCAGTTAGATTCCAATAGTCTTTTCCTCCAACTGATTGGCTAAACCTGGCTTTATAAAACCTCTGAATTTAATACCAATCTTTTTCCTTTTATTATCCTTATTGCTGGTTATTACCTTAAGTAAGGGTTGAGCCTTGATCTTCATTTAGAATATAAATCCATGCTAAATACCCATAGAGATGTGCATGTGCACTTCTAACCCTTTTGCTTGTTTTCTGCTGCTGTTTTGTCAGGATACTTATGAGAATGTTATATGAGTGGTCAAAGCTGAACTGAGGTCTTGATTTAAAGCTTTTTTCTATTACTTCTAGAAAGGAAGACAAAAAAATAAACTATCATACAGAGAAAAGCATTCTTTTTCTAGGGTTTCTTCTTGATAAATACTATTTGATTGCTGTGACCTTGCTTGTTGGGAACCTGAAAATTAGTATTTTTCTACTAATTGAGGGTTCAATTACTAGATCATCAATCCTGTCTTCTTGGTTTTTGGTTTTTCTGGGGAGTTTTTGTTTTGTTGGTTTTTTTCTTCTTTAAAAGAAACATGTTGGCTTCTTTTTTAAGACAGATGTTTGTTTTTTATTCTCACTTGATCACAGGGCTGTAATTATAATTAGAGGTTTATTATTAAATAAAATTTTAACAATTCGCATGACTTATATTTTTCTACAATTCCTCACATTTAGTATAGTAGCTTATTGTTACACATTTTTAGTAATTACACCTTTCAATTAAAGAGACTTTCTTGTAGTTAGTGTAGCTTTCTTCCAGTGCCTTTAGTTACCTAGACTTTTAGTCACGTGGACCCTTTGCAGACTGGGTCAAATTCTTAATAATCAGTGTGTTATCGACTAATCTAAATTTGGAGTTTTCCTAAAAAGAACATGTGTCTTCCTTGAAGGAAAATGATGATGGAGGAGGCATCCCTGACCACCAAGAGATGACAAGTTTATCTATCCAGCCGCAGTTCTGACCTAGGTTCCTGGGACTTGCCGCTGTTTGATGCTCTAGGCGGTGTCTCCTGTGCTGTTATCCTGCCCTCTTCCAGAACAGGTGTCACCAGATCCTGGCAAGAGTGTTTGGGGGTCAAAGAGCCTTATTGCAGTGCTGGCAGGGTGTGTTGGTTCTGCAGCAGGAGTCATCACATCCTGGTGGCAGCAGCAACGCCGACAAGGGAAAGACATAAATGGTTGATACATAATCAGAATGGTTACATATTATGGCCATTTGCCTTAGGAAAGGATGCTGGTTGTGCTAACCTTATTTCTAACAGGGCAGAGAGGTCATAAACTATGCAAGGCTCTAAGAAGTGACTAGAAAGCCACAGAAGTTCTGCTAACTGCTGTCCTTCAATAAATGTATTGCTAAATACGTTTAGCTGTCAGGGCTATGTCCTAGTTTGTGCCAACTGCTTCAGGAGCTGGGGGTTTCACATATGTGAATATCACATGCAGAATGGTATCCTCCTGTGCACAAGAAAAACTAAACGATAACAAAGGTATTTTTTCCTCTACTAAAACCAATGCTGTTTTTTCAGCACTATCATCGTGCTAGAGTAACATCTTAGTCACATCCAGTTCTTAGAATGTAAAGCTGCCTCAAAGGGCTTGTGGTGGTCTAACAAGAAAGATAAAAATGCTGCATTTTATATGATGACAACATACAAAGCAACATAAGTTATTAATAAAATATTCATTTAGTGCTTTAAGGCCTAAATGATTAATGGTCTTAAAGATGCTTTCCATGTGAGAAGAATAGCTGAATAATCTGGATATAAGGGTGGGAAGAGGGACACTTCCAATAGGATTTCCTAGATATGGTAGTAAGCCTTCATGGTCATCTTCCAGATTGCTGCAGAAAACGGACAATTTTAAAATTACTGTTGGCAACATTTGCAAATGAAATAAAATCATTAGTACTATGCTAAATAGTGAGTTGTCTTTGGGGGAAAAAAGTATATTTTTAGCCAAATGAATTATAAATTCAGTAGGAACACAGTGGTGTTATTGGAGGATGTGAGATTATCAAAAAGGCAGTGGTTATGGTACCACACAGTCAGATCAGCCTGAGCTCCCAGTGGGTGAAGTTAAAAACCACTATAGTCCCTTGATTCTGTAGTCTGAGCAGCAAAAGTGAAGGTGTGGTGTAGTATTTTAACTTATGCTGTAACTAGTGACTGAAGCAGAAAAAAGATGAAATAAAGTAAGCAAAAGAATGCACACTTTTCATGATAGCTATGACTTGCAATTGTATGAAGAACATTTTTTAGGTCTAACATCAAAAATAGCTGCTTTATTTTTTCCTCCAAATCTCTAGTATTAAGGTTATTGGGGGTAGAAGAATGTAGAAGCTGAATTAAATGTAAAGCATGGATATCAAATCACTTGTTAAGCCTTAGATTTTATTAATTTCAATAAGCTAATAAAATATTTAATAAGAAGCAATAAAACAATTAAAATAGGTTGGGTATAAGCATAATAAAATATCTGGTAATTAGGAACAAAAAAGCCATTAAAATGGCTGGAAATATATATTATAATTTTTATATATCCTGGAAAGGTGCTGTATTTTATATAAATATAATATGGAAATGTACTTCTTTCCTGAGAACTACAAGGAAGTATAAAGGCTGCAGTGAAATTCTATTTCATTGTATGAAAAGTGGCAGTCTGGCCATTCTACGTTTCCCTCAATGGCAATGGTAGATAATGTTTTTTGTAGGGTATTATATTTACTCATAATTTTAATTTTATAATATTAAAATAGAGATGCATAAGCACAATAATATAGATGAAGCAGTAAAATAAATCTATTATAGAATTATTATAGAATTATTATTCTATTGATAATAATATCCAAGGAGAATAGAGAGAATCTTAAATTGAAAGTCTCACTTATTTAAATGGTCTTCAGACCCCAGCTACCTCTGGTCTCAAAGGACAGAGGATAATTATTCAGTCTCAGGAAATATGAAATGCTATTTCTAGAATTTTTAACTGCTTTCACTTCTGTCATTCCAATATTCTTATCTTATCTAATATGTCTTATCTTTGGTATAGATGTTGTGAACCATATTCTACTTTCCAAATTCACTTAAAAAAGAATGGGCATCATTTCTTGCTTTATTATAGAAATTACTGAACTCTATCATTAGTCTCATCATGCTTTATGCTACATAACACGTTTACAGGATGCCAATGTTATTTCACAACATCTCATCTCATACAATTACTGAGAATTGCCATAGATGTAAATTCCAAGTGTCAGCAAAAATCTGCTTAATAACCTGTTCAAGGGGATGGTTCTTTCCCACAGATTAGCCTGAGCATGTGTCCGTTCAAGTAGCGCTCCCAGCCAGTAAACGCTTACTCTGCTTATTTCCAATTTCACTGTAACATCCAGCCACGTGGGATTCTTCTGCAAGAAATTACTTAGGATCAGACTTCCAGGCTGGCTTTTTAATAACTACAGTGCTACAGACTATGATGTTGAGGTACCAGCACAAAAAAACAGAGATTACTTTCTGAGGGTGTTTTAGGATGCAAAACATTTGTCAATAAACACCAGCATGATATGTTTAGAATTTTTTTTCTTCAAGAAGATTAGTGTATAACAAGTACCAAAAAAATTGCATATGGGAAGTTCTCCCTTTTGTTTTTTATTTACTCTGGAAATATCCCACTGGTAAGCATGTAGCAATACCACTTGGAAAACATTTTGTTGTATATTCTATTGCCCTGTGGCTTTGTTACTATAACTAAAGACATGTGCTGATGGCTGACTAAACTTGAATTTCTACCAGCAAGCTTCACTTGGCCCACTCTCAGCTGCTTCCAGGGCTACCTTTCCAGGACTAGAAAGCTTTTGTTAAGTAGGAGATTGTAGGTTGGATCACCTTTGTCTGTGTATCCATGGCACTACCAACAGGGATAAGACTAGTCATGGAACTGGAATTACATGAGCAGTCCCATCCTGGGAAAAGCAGAGGGAAGTTCCATGAGAGGCTTTGTGCCTTGTCCTGGTGGGAAGGTTTAATATACTTCACTGAAATTTGAGTCCTACCTCTGAAATAGGCAGCAAGGCTGTTTGAACTCATGCCCACAGCCCCTTGACAGAGAACAAAAGATGCCCTCAACCTGCACAGCTGAGTAAATAGTGTGTGTTTATGCCTGCCACCCCAAAATACGTAACAGCTCATTTTATAGTGAGTAGAACATTATTTTTCATACAAGGGTAATTCAGATAAATGTTTCAAAATACACTTTTGATTGCAGTATTAGCTCAGTCTGTGAAACAATGCTCTCCTCCCAAATATTTGCACACCTCAACTGATCAGTAAAGAAGAAATGGAAAAACATAATTTTTTTGGTTTTGTTTGGGTTTTTTCTGGGTTTTTTTTGTTTTGTTTTTGTTGTTTTGCTATTTTGTTTGTTGTTTGGTTTTTTTAATGGGGATTTTATTTTGATCCTACCAAATACTATGTGGATGTGAAGGAATACGTTTTTAATCAGAAGAGGTATTCATTGACCTTTAAAATGGGGCAAAACAGAGCCAAGAAGATTACTCCTGGTGAATTTAAGCCCTTATTAATTCATTTCTCCCAGAGGTAATTATAGGTAAAAAATTTCTCCCAAGTTTGTGAATGAGTCCATATTTATTTCCAATAGGAATATGTGTCTGTTACCATGGTTTTGGATGCAAGCAGTGGGAGGAGGATTTAAAAACAACTCCTCTTACCTTGCTTTCCTATGTCAACAGCTTATGATAGATGCATGGGGATTAAAATGAAAGCGCTCTAGAAGAATAGCAGTCAGAAAAGCAGTACCTTCCCATCCAATGACCTTTACAATTTAAAGGATGAAAAGATACATTATGCACAAACATGTTGTTATCCTCAGGAACAAAGTGCTCAAAACTGCACCCTGGATGGTACAGCCTGAATACAAATGAGCATCCTAATTGAGCTGGTTTGATCTTTCTTAAACTATAGTCCAAGTCAATAATATAGTGTTACTGAAAGAAGCAGTCCTCTCATTAGAGGTGGCATAGCATGACAGAGACTATCCCACCGTGGCATCTATTCTGTCATCGATTATGCACTGCTAATCAGTGAACTGTGGCATTAAAATCTAAGGTCTCCCTTCTGCTTTCAGCTTCTTATTTACCAGGGTTTTTTTTAGGCTCATTTCTTGAGTGAAATCAAAATTTTACCAAGAGAAAACACAATCTTAGGCTCATCTTGTTTTATTATTTTGCGTTTCTTTTTGGGGCTTTTGTCTGGTAAGTTTTTGGTGGCATTTGGGGTTTTTTTTGGTTGGAATTTTTTTTTTCTTGTTGGAGGGTTGATATTTTTTTTCTTAGGGGAAGAAAGGGAAAAAAAATTGCAAATGATGATTGTTATAATAGTGTTGCTTGATATGACAGTCATGAGATGGTATAAAAATCAGTGTAGAATAAAATAGAATTGCTTTGTCTGATATGATCAGGAAGGGTAAAGAAGAAAAATTACACTTTTTTAGGTACTGTGCACTTACAAAAAATCCTTATTTCCTTCTTTGAAACATTGCATTAGAAATCCCTTTCAACTGAGAAGCTGACTTCTTTTGTGTGAGAAATGCAGATAACAGTTCTGACTGAAAACTGAAATTAAGATTGTATTCATGAAGTCATATTCCTTCTAGTCATTCAGAAAGCAAGATCTGTGGCATGTGTTGCTTGCTAAAGCACATGACACCAAGGTGTCCTGTGTTGCTTTTGCTGACTTGATTTCTGTTGTGCAAAATCCCCATTTATAAGGCATGGATGTAACCACAGATCCTGTACCTGAGAGCTCCTCTCCAACCCATTGAACACAAGTTGCCAAGTGACAGAGGTGCTTAAAGTGATGCCTCTGAAATACAAAGGAGAGGGAAATGACTGCTAGTACAATTTTTAGGACACACTTTGATTATTTAGCTATTTTTATGAAGTTGTGCATGGTTAGTTATTTCCTTAACCTTTGGGAATAAGAAAAACTACTTGGTTTGTTGCTGCTTCCCCCATGTGCTGTGTGGTGCTAATAAAATAATCTATGTAAATTTCTTCAAAAAACTAAATGTGTCTGATAATCTTTCCTCCTCCTCCTTAATTATTTATAAGGCAAAGCAAATACACTTAAAATGCCTCCTCCCTTCCTCTCCTAACCTGTAGTGGTGCTGTGCTCTGCTGAGCAGCTGCTGCGTTTTACTCCTCCCATGGCTCTGCTTTGCTGGGGACAGTGAGGTTTCTTATGTATAAATAACATGCATGATCATTTAGTAGAGACTGGAATTCTGGATTAAAGCAGATGTATAAATGCAGGTTTGTTATCAACAGGCAACACATTTTAAAAAGTAGTGGTGTGCCAAATCAGAACATAGTTTTAATTTTACTAAACCTTACTAAAGAGTTCTGACATGTTAATTCAAAGTTGAAATGAAGCTCTGGTGCTTTAGCAGCACTTTTTAACAAGGAAATTCAGTGTTTCTAGAGAATATCTTACTTTGGACTAAAACTGAAATTAGGCCACGTGCTTTACTTTCTGTACACCTCCAATAAACATTGCAGAAATGGTATAATAGGATTAAAGTACACTGTGGGTGTTTTTTGTTGTTTTGTTTATTGTTTTCTCTATGCTGAATTTTATGTAGTTGTGGGAAACTGGAGAAGGTGCATTTTGCTTGCCAGAGCTGTAAGAATACAGCTGGATGACTTTTTGGCTCAAATATCCTACTAAGAATAGAAAATTCTGAAATCAGAATTAGTATGTTTGCTATCCTGCTTCTTTTTTTTCTATTTGGTGGTATCTTTTAGGAAAAAAAAAAAAAAAAGTTTAGACTTGCTTAAACTTAGTTCATAAGAATCTTATTAAATATGGGCTCTAGTTAATATTTCTATGACATACTGCATAAATTAAACATTGATCCTGGTCATGTTTTATTGCTCTTGGTTGAAATGCTTCTAGAAATGAAAATTACAAAAGCATGCTAAACCTTATTAAGAAGGTAAAATTTTTACTGGTTTTGGACTATAATTATACTTAAATCAGGCTAATCTTTAATCTCATTTACTTTTCAACCTGCTATGTTTGTAGTTTGTTCCAATTCAGCCTTGTTTCCTTCCCTTTTTTGAAGACTTGTTGGCAGCAAAATAGTTGAATTAGCTCATTCATCTGCAGTGATTAAAATACTGCGTATTACTGCTGTCATGGATAAGTCAAGGTGAATGAAATGGAATTGGCTGTTTTGCATGGCAGGTTTCTAATTTTTAATTGAAGTGTTTGAGCTCTGTCTGTTGTAAATGGTAGGTTGCACATCTTGGCTCATGCTAAATGTAGGTACTGGGCTGGGACATCAGTATTTTTGATAAGAACACTGAGGGCTTTTATCCCAAAGGTCTCTTTTCCATGCTTGCCTTTGCAACCATTTATGCATAAAATCTTTTCAGCCTCATGGAAATACCTCATTTTGCTGATGCAAACGCTGCTGTTAAAGAGAGTTCTCTGTCCAAAATTCAGCTTTTTTTTTTTTCTTCCCTTTCCAGTCATGTTTAGGCAAATCTTGAAACATATGGTATTTAGCTTCCTCAGATAGGTCACCATGTAATTTGTCCACATTTTCCATTATGAATTGTGGATTCTATCGAGAAATAGCTTATGTCAGTAACATGAAATTTCATTGCCACTACAAGGATGGGTATCTTTCTGTAATTTGGAAAGTAAGTGGAGCTCTGCTTGTTCTGCCAAAGCTGGTTATTGATGACTACTGGTGTTGAGAATTGATAGTCTACCAAAGGACAGGCCATTTGTAGGTGTCCTGTGTTTAGGGACAATTATGATTTGAGCAAATGTGCAGATGCAGTATTATAAAGACAGTGTCACTATTTAGCCTTGATGGTTGAAGGGCTCTGCTTTGGAGCAGTCTGTCTCATAATACTATAAATCAAAAATTCTCTGGAGACGGTCTCTTGTTGCTTGGTGTGTAGGTATAAAGAGTGTTGTACTCTGTCATAAAAAAATTCTGCCACCTGAATTTAAAATGTCTGCTTGTGGATTCTAGGTATCTTAGAGAAATAGTGAAAGGATTGTTTAAACATTTTCTTCAAAAATATCCTGTTTGGTTTGGATTTCTTGTTATTTGTTTTTTTTCTGTTAAATTACAGATGAAAAGTTACAAAGAGTTCTTTCATTAAGCAGCTAATTAGGGACTTCTAAAAAATTTAAGGGTTAGGATTTTTGCTGACTATGATTTCCTTTCATTTTCAAAATAAATTGAACCAGGTGGGTTATAGCAAAACAGATGATTAGTAAATGCATTAGAATTGAAAGATCCAGAAAGAACAAAAAATTTCTCATTACCTTTTGAAAACCATGTCAGAAAAAAACCCCTTTTAAAAACATGTCAGAAAAAAACGCCAACAATATACACTAAGATTATTAAAAAAAAAAAAAAAGAATATTTAAGGGGTGTTGTGGGCTTTTCTATTCTCTAGCATTCATTACCTATTGAAAGTGATAGAACTTTAAATACAAAGCATTTCTCTGCTTAATAAAGACAATAGTTTTTGCAGACTGTAAATGTAAACTAGAATATGCTGTCTTTAAAGTGTTTTGATATAGGTCTGCTCAGTTTTCAGGGATTTCTTCCTTTTTGTATTTCTGCTTGCAGCAATCATTTTACTTGTGACTGAGTTTGGGCTCCCACTAAGGGGGAGTTCTGCTTTTGATCAGAAGATTTGCACAGTCTAAGTTTTTGTCTTTCTTTTGCTTCTTAAAGTATCGTTAATCACACAAATATTGGTAGGTTGGCACTCTTGAGCTTGTGATATTTTTTGGATAATTTTTAGCTCTTATTCTTAATAGCCCCAGTGGCCTCTCACGTTCTGAAACCCTCATATTGATTCCATCAAATCAAAACAAACATTTGTTTTCCTTAAATAAAGAAGTGAAACTGTTGACTCTTATGGAGTGCAGAGATTTATGGACCTATCAAAGTACATTTATTAAATCATTTTCTCTTATGACTGTAACTTATTTCCACTGAGGTTCTCTGTTTTGTTGATTCATATCACGTGCAAGTTTCTTTCACTAAAATATCTCTGCTTGCCTTTGCTCTTTAATCAGTTTTGTGCCTTTGCTTTCTATTCTAGTCTGAGCACATATCTCAATGACTATTTTATTTTTATAATTCTCCCCACCTGCCTTTCCTCAACACTTCTACTTACATTTGATCTATTTCTGGGGCTTATTTTACTAATAACCACTTATGATTTGATTCTAAACTTTTCAGTCCAACTTTCCAGAAATGATTTTAAAACAAATATTGTTTTCACTTTGACTTTCATACACAACTGTGTTTGCATTGGTCTTCTGGCCAGTACTTAATCACCAGTGCAGTGTTTTGTGGTGTTTTTTTTTTCTTTGCAACAGTATCCTAAGAAGAATCACTTCCCCCATGTTTTGTTTGTGGATTGTGAACAAAGCTGGGTTTATTAACTAGATATTGGTACAGAGACCATGGAACAAAACAAAAAATTCCATACTCATCTTATACTTCCTCTAACATTTTTTAAATTCTTCTTTCTGCATTATTTCTTCCATACTAGCTGTCAGTTTTCACCATTGTGTAAAATGCAATGCAAAGATCACATGATGCAAAGATATTACAATATCATGTGGGCAAAAAGAATGTAAAATTATGTATATTTTCAGAAAAAATTACTAATATAAACAATTTAATTTACAGTGTTTTATTGGACTTTTTTGGCCATGTAAATTGCTTGCTACTAAATACTGAATTGTTGTTTAGCTTCTATGAAAGTTGAGGTCTACTAAAGTTTCCATTAAAATGCTTTATCATTCCTTGGCTTGAACAAGTAGTATCACTAGAGGGAGCTTCTACTGATTATATACATGCATGCTGTCAAGGGCAAAAAGGATGAAAACTGGTTCTTACAGCTGACTGTAATGAATGATGACTGCATAACACGGATAAAGTATCAGTGAATTATGCCTTTTTGAAATTTTATTTTTGATTTATGAAAGCTAATGAGCTGGGGAGAAAGCATGGCTCTGGCTTTCAAACAGTACACTAAGTTCTTGTATTTAATAGTTCTTGGTAGAGTTGTTTTTTCTCTTTCTCTCTTGCTATCTTATCCTTCTTTTTACCCATTTTTGTAACTTTTCTTATTCTCTTTGGCAGATTTCTAGTTAATAATATTTTGTCCATATCAGCCTTTCTCCATATCTTGCAAGAGACAAGTTTTTTAATCTTGTGATTTGTAGTTCTCAGGTTTTTTTTAGAAAACAATTGTGGTGAAGCTCAACTATCTGTCTTGTGAGTCCCAAGCCCTTCAGGTCCTTTTTGGCTAGTATAACAATCTTGTGTCTCTATTCTGACATAATTATAAGGAGAAATTGTCCAGCTGGGAATCCTTTCGCAGTTATAACTCACTTGCAAATATGCCCTATTGGTCTATTCTGTGTCCTCTCCGTAGAGAAGGTGAATCTTAATGCCTGGTTTTGGGTTTTTTTATTGTGGTTTTTAAACAAAAATTATATCAGCAGATATTTTATCATACCAGGAATCTCTGGAAGTAATGTACTGAACTGTCTATAATAGTTAGTTAATATCTTAGAAGTTTTAACTTGTTGGGGGTTATCTAACCCCTATGCATAAATATCTTTCTCTTGATACTTTTTCAGTGATCTTCTTTTGCTCTGCTTGCAAGGTTATCATCTGTGACAAAATCACATCTTCATGCTGTTGAAACAGCATAGTGATTTCATGAGACTTAATAAATATGAATTATTATTTAGTGCCTCTAAACTTATAGGGTATAACTGTATTAACGGTAATATTCTGAGCCTATTAGTTCAATTATTGTTGGTCTGCTTCCTGCTTACACCTGTTCTGCCTTCCATTTTCCATCACACAGAAGTAATTTTCTTCTATCCACAGGCAATACAACAAATTCTCATAAAGACTGATCTGAACTGAAAAGGAGAAGGATCGTGAACTAATTGCTACATAATCATGCCTGAATATTGCAATATTGGCACTGGGCTTAAATCTTCTCTCATTACACTTCAGATAAACTGCTGCCTTCCCCTGCAGCCAATTACAGTTCTTTGGTTTTGCAGTTGGAATTCAGTGCTCTTCATGTCCATCTTTCAATGTGTCTGCAGAGAGGGCTAGCCCAAACATGCAGCATTCCCATTCATAAACTTGGTCTGCAAGCAGTTAGAAATCAGTCTGGCTTTTCTGGAACAGGGAAGTATCTCCAAGTATTTCCCTTATGCAATCGTTGAAGAGGTGGTGTGTTTGGGAGGCACCTCTTGAGGTTAAGCATTTTCTCTTGATAAAATAAAAGCATAAAAATTGGGCTGTCTCCCATATTTATTTTGTTTTATTTTTATCTTGAAATTCCTATGTGAAATGCTGCACAAATTTTTTTGTCTCAGTCAATACACAATCACATTTGGCCACAGAAAAAAATTGATTGATGGAGACTGATCAGTTCAATTCTGTTGAAATTGCAATCCCAAGCTCTAATTTTTTTCAGGTAAAACAGCCTGCAGCCAGAACAATTAAGACCATAGAAAACAATAAGTCTCTTTATATGTTTACATAACTTTAAATTATTTTACAGTCAGTAGCTGACCATTACCCCTAAACACAAACATACACAGACACCTGCAAAGAATGTTGAAGTTTTCCCATTACAGTAAAAAAGGGAGTATTCTTGTTGGTAACAAGATATTAGTTGAGAAATAAGAATAATTCAAGAAACACATCTCAGAAAGAGGTGGCTCATAGAGTATCAAGCTAACAGATTGACAACTACACTTTAATATCATATTAAAAACATCAGAACATATAACACATGACAAATCTTTGTACTACCATGATAAAAAAGGTAATTCAGAGCATATGAATTGCATATAATATAAAATATAATATACCAATGACTTTTAAGCTTATGCTTTTATTTGAGAACAAAAGGTTTTTTCTTTTAAATACCATTAAAGAATTAGCATCTGGGGCAATAAAACAGAGATATGAAGAAATTATTTGACATTTCAGCAGGGAACTCTGTTAATGAAGACAGAATTGAGGTCAGGATAATGCAATAGTTGGGCAATATATTTTCATTCTGTAAATACTACAAAACACCTTCATATCAGCTATTCAGATATGACCATATTACATTTTTTTCTTTGAAATAAATAAGAAACATAGTTGACACCTTATTTAACGAACATTTCTCTAAATTCTTGCCTGTGGAAAATTCTACCAGTCTTTTCTCCTATTATTTTCCTGATACTCTTTTTAAATCTTTTCTTCCTAATGCCACATGTGAAAAGTCTAAGCATGAGGATTAATTCATAGGTTTTCATTTATGATTTCTAAACTTAAAATATCACATGAAAGGCCTTGAAGTTGAAATTACTTTGAATTTTGGCGTAAATAATACCACAATTTCATAGTTTTTGAGCAACCAGTGAAAAAAAAAACTTTAAAATATATATATAGTAATTTTCATAAATGGATAATGTGTGGGTACTACATTTATAATTTCACAGCATCAGTGGGCCTTTGTTTATATATTTTCTGGGTTGATTTTTTTTTTTTCTTACTTGATTGCAAGCCATCCTAAGGTATCCATGAGATGGGCTATAAAACTAACTGCAAGTTTTGCTTAAATGTTTATTGCAAACTTCATTTTTCTATATAACAGCAATGGAGGGGGAAATTGCAAACTTTTACACATAATAATGAAAATCAAAATTATACTGACCTATTTGAGGTATTGACCTGTTTTTTTTCCTCAATAGTATTTTACTGGTACACATATAAAGGAAGAAAAACACCTATGTGCATGTGCTTCCAAGTGTATTTTATCAGCAAAACTAAAAGAAGATGCATGGATGCTGGAAAAGGCTCATTAATCAAACAGATGTAGTTTCAGTAATTATGAAATCTCCCTATTAAGCAGAAGCAGTAAGTCATTAAAATATCTTCACCAGCCTTTTGGCTAAGATCAAGCATAGAATATCTTCTCATTAGGATAATGGATTTCAATAAAATGATATTCCATCATTCTCCATAAGGGAACAAAATGAAACTTTTTGGTTAACTGCAATCTCTTAATCATTCATTATATCTTCCTCCAATCTTGTTCATTCATTTATAAGAGAAAATTAATTCTTCACAAACTCAGCCTACTATCCTGGCAAACTGCATTGAGCATAAAAGTTAACTTTGTAAATTAAATTAAGGGTGGCTTAATGAAATTAATCCAGAAAGTAAAGTGAAAAAAAGTAAAGAAGTATATGGTTTTCTCTTTCTTTTGGTGGACTTTTTTTTTTTTTTTAATTCAGAAAGCCATTAATAGATATGCATTCTTTTTCTTTTTTATTTCAGGAGAATTTATTGAGGAAAATTAGAGATTTATTACATAAATTATTTTAATTTTGTTTCATTGTCTTTTTTTGCTTGAATTTCATTTATACTGATTATTTCCTATTTGTTTTCTATACCTTTTGAATTAATTTTACTGTGAATTAAAGATCTTAGTTATACATATTTGATTTTGACATATCATTTATGGATTCTGAAGTGGGAGAGAAGAAAATGAATTTGAAAAGCACCATTTTACTTGGCATGTGCTCTTCCAAATTTTATAGGAGCTTTTCCTTATCCTGACTGGCTGTCTTCATTCATAGTTGAATGAAAGGATTCAAACATTTTACTATTTGCTTCAAGCTTTTTGCTGATCTTTACTTTGCTACTTCTTATCCTCAATTACTCTGTGTAATCTAGTCATCTGTAAAAGGACAAGTCGTTGTGTCTTCAGTGAACTAAGTCATTTGAGGTTTGATGAAAACTTTCAAATCCTGTTAGAGGCCAATGTGTGAAGACTGTGTTAATGCAAAGTTGAATTATGGCTGTGTTTATGGTGATTGACAACACAGTACATTTAAACTTTCCCGCACACTTTTGAAAATGCGGACGTGAAGAGACTTTCATTGAAGCAGTATGATTTATGTTGTTGCTGCCCATTCATATGTGCCAGGAATGGCAATTTAAGAGATGTAGAATAGGATATGAATTCAGGGCAGTCAGCCTACTTGCTATGAAAAGTTCACATCATAAGTTGCTTGCTGTAGAAATGAATAGCGAATCCTCCAATTCTGCCACTGGTTTCAGGCATTGGTGCAGGATATTTGATCTGCAGCCCAAGCCCAAATTTGAAGAACTGCTGCCTAGTACATGCAAGTACAAATGTTCTGGCTTCCCTGTGAGGTCTTTCCTCTCCTGACATACAGCTATTTAGGCAGCTTTTCTGTGCTCAGTAGAGGGCAAACTGAGCTAAGCTCAGGCCCTTGTCAGTGTGTTTGTTTCCTGAAAGCACAGCATATTTGTGTTCCTTGTGTACCTCCTCCCTATGTCTTTCATAGAGGAGGAATGCTATCTGGATCATAGAATGGCTAGGGTTGAAAGGGACCTTAATGATCATCTAGTCCCTACCCCCCTTCCATGGGCAGGGACACCTTCCACTAGAACCCCATGTTTCCTTTCAGTGGGATCCCAAGAGGCTGTGTCATGGAGAGTGAAATCCAGACCTTCACAGATTTGTTCTAGGTGTGAATATTATACTGAGGGTGGGCAGTTAAAACATGAAGTAGAAAGCTTCAAATTTGACAATGTAGAAATCATCTTACAAATTAATTTGGTGTTCTTTAGTTCTCCTCAAACAGATCTGTAAAAACCCCATAACTTAATGCTTTTACACTGTGTTTAGTCAATACCGTTGGTGTGAACGTCTTGGTGTCTCTGACAAGCAGTGCAGTCAGCTCTCTGATACTTGATTAGCAGCTTGGGGGCTGATCCTGGCCAGCTGCCAGGCATCCCCATCCTTCTGGGGAGAAAATAAGATGGTTGTGAGTCAAAATAAACAGAGAAGTCACTTGCCAACTACCTCATGGGCAAAATATATTTGACTTGGGAAAATGAGTTTATTTTATTGTCAATTAAAATAGAGGTGGATGTTGCAAAGAAATGGAACCTAACAAAATAAAACACCTTCCCCCTTACCTCAGTCCCTCTTTTTTATCCAGTCTTAATTTCACTCTTTTCTTCTGACTCTTTTACCTCTTGACTGAGTGGCAGATGGGGATGGGGAATGGTGGTGTCATTGTCTTTTCTGCTGCATCTGGTCTCTGTTTCCCTGCTCTAGTGTGGGCTCCTCTCCATGGGACTGGGACCCTCCAGAGGAACCTGACAGCCAGAATCTTCCTGTCCCTCTTCCTGCTCTCCCTTTTGGGTCTCTCAGGGCCTTTTCTCACTCTTTTTTGCCTCATCCCTCACTTCTGGCTGATGTTTTGATGGCCAGAGAGTCAGCAGAGCCCTGGCAAGACCTGGACAACTCCAGTTGGTGTGACTGGAAAGTCCAGCAGGTGATCCTGCATTGCAGTCCTTTATATACAGACTTTCCAATGCATTTACAGGAGGCATCCTTCACTTTGAATGCAATGGGAGTCTGTGATCCAAACAAAGGTAGTAAACTGTAATGTTAGGATCTTAATATTCAGATATATGATCAAAATTGGAGGGGACAGGCTATAATTATAAGACACCTTCATTTTTCAGATATGCTGTTTTAACTGTGCTGTGTTCCTTTGCTGACACGTTAAACATGTAGTAAGAATAAGGTTGTACCAAGCATAATTATCACATTCTCTTGGCCTTAAAAATGCCTCACTTGTAGCTGAGCATGATAATGATGATACAATAATAGATGCTGCTGCTGTCAATACTGTTTGCATTTGAGAATTAGAAAAAACTAACAATTTATATTAAAGAATGCTATGTGAACAGCAGGATAAGCTGGATAGATAAGGCCATTGTAAAACTTCTGAATTTTCACGGAACATTAAAATAAGATAGGTGTTATTTAAATCAGGAAGAGGAATATAATATCTAAAAATCTGTCTTTTAAGACCCATTTATATATGAACATCTTTCTACCTAGCTTTTAAGATGAATTACATTATAATTCTCTTTAATGAGTGTTTTTTAACTCATGAGATTTTGATGAGACAAAAAGTACATAGGGAAAATCTGTGGGCTTTTTAAAACAAACAAACAAAAAAACCCCAAACAAACAAAAAAAAGACCACAAAAGAAAATTCCCTAAGACCAAAACAAACAAACAAACAAAAACCATAAAATTTTGGGAGCACATGAAGCTACCTGGAATTGTAATACATTCACTGTGAAAGGCAACTTTGGTATACTAACCCTACTCTTGATTAAGTGATTTTAAAATTGTTTTTGATGCACAGTAAGTTCAGAACTGGTTTTCCTACTTTGCTACTTCTTCTCTTCTGTTTCTATGCAAAGTTTTCTTCCACTTGTCCCAGTTACACACCAGACAAGCACAAGTAAGGCATAAACTCTCTTTTACTATGGATGGAAATTTTTTTTTATTATTATTTTTTCTTTTTTTTGAGGATGCTTAGATACCAAAGACAGGTGAATTTTGCCTGGGGCAATGCAAAGATTTGATGTAGAAGTGCAGCACCATCCGTCCACCCTTTCTTTTCAATCTTTCCTTGTATGACAGAACCATAAAGATCTGAATTATCAACACTAATCAATACAGGCAGCCCGTGTCCTTTGACTTGTACTTTTTAGTCTGGGTAGAAACATTTTTTTCAGTTAAGTAACTCTTTGGAAATGTTCAATCTATTTATTTTGTAGAGGACAATGCATACACATTTTTTCTTTTTTGGGGGGAGGAGGCTGGAAAGAAGCAAATTTAATTTAACCACAAGGTTCTCTGTATACTTTAGGAACCTGTTATGTTGTACACTTCCTGTGGTATTCTTAGGGCAGAGAAGCTTAAGATATTTTTTCCTTTTTTCTCAGATATTATCCTTTTTTCTCAGTAGCAGTACTTCAAGAGAGGAAATACAGCCAGAAAGTTTAATCTGAGTATGGATCTCAAAATATTGGGGTCTTCTGTATCTCCTGTGTTTGCATCTGACTGTTTCATTTGACGTCATGACTTGCTCAGGTATTCTGGGAAATAGCAGTAGAAGGTGTTGTGCCTTTTTGACTGAACATCACCCTATTACCAATACAAAATCCAGACACCGCTATACAATGATTGATTGCTATCTATTCCTCTCTTCTGCCCTTTTCAAGCCAAATGATAAAAATTATTCATGAATGTTAGACCTATAGTCATAGTTTTGAATCCCTAAAAATGAAAAGTACAAAATAAGAAGCAGATCACATGGTAACTTCTTTTGTAAAATTGTACTTACAGCTGGATTCCACATGTCATTTACTAATATTCCTTCTTTTGAAAAAATCTGAGCTACTCTAAAATTTGGATATGTATTTTACTGGTAAGTGTCATGGTTTATACACTTGAATCTCACTTAAAGCTGTTTGAATTCTGTATCTGATTGTGCCATTTTTTGATATCATTTCCTATGCTCATGTTAACAATAATAATGGCTGACCCTGGCTTTCTTTGCACTGGAATTTAATTCCTTTTTAAAAAGAACAAGGACCTGAAACACTCCAAATCTGTATCTTGTCCCATTAATGATAAAGCCATTATAGACCCTTACCATCCCCTCCAAGATTTTATTGTCTCCCATGAATATAGAACTAACAGCTAGAGTTTGGACACACCACATTTTCTGGAATTAAAAACTGAGTGTCATCTCAAAACTTGAGATTGCACTTTTGGCTGATATTTCTCACTTTAGCTATCCTATGTTAGAAAGTAATTGACATATCTTTCGTACAGATTTTTTTTAATATTTGCCATTTTCTTCTGCTGGCATTAAGTCTCTTATTTTAAACTTTGACTTTAAACCCAAGTTTTACTCCTAGAAAACTATGAATCCAAGCAGACTGACAAGGAGTTGTCTTGTGATGCTAGTTTCCCAGACCTGTGTCAGAAATAGGAATTCTATAAATACTTTACACCTGTGAATCAGGCATTCTCATCTATACAACTTGTAGGTCTGTCAGAAAGAAAATTGTTCTATTCAGCTTCAGATATACAAATTCATGCAACTCTTCATTTCTCCATGTAACAATGGTGGGATTTTTTTTTTTTTAGTCTTTAGGGAAATAATCATTCTACCTTTAATTAATAAATAATTCTAGGTGCTGTCAAACCTTGGGGAATATGGTAAAACACATCCACAAAATGTGTGCTCTGAAGCTGCTGTTCTGAACTGATTTGTACCTTGTGCTCTTGCTTGTGTGCTTAAGGATGCTGAACACATTGGAATCAACTTGCAGATTTTTTACCAGCATATGAAAACATTTTTTAGCCTGCTCTGATTTACATATCTCTTTTCTTCAAGGTATTAGTATAAGAAATTTGTGGCTCTAGTGTCTAAATTCACATCCATGTTTTATAATTGGTTTGGATTTCCCAGTATGTATAACAAGCCTCAGAAAATGCTGTGTCTCACAGGCTGGTTGTAATGCAGCTTGCTCTTTTCAGTCTATACAATACAGAGTTCAAACATGTAAACTATGTTCATATTTTTCTATTATCAAATGGTCTTCAATTTCTTTTGTTGTTGCTCTTACTTTCCTAGCCACAGTTCTAGCCAGGATTTTGGGCCTAAGAAAACCTGCAAATGATATCAACATGGTTTGGAAACTTATCTTCTGGTTTTGGGAAATCAAATCAAAACCAACATGATTCAAACGTATGCCATATAAACCCTACATTAATGCAAGAGCAAAGAAAGAGTAAAGAGTAAAGAAAAAGAAAAAGTATTTCTTCTTTCACCTGCAAAAATACCTTTCCAGAATACTTTGTTGATGCTTTGGTGGAATCAGTGCATTATGAAAATTTAATTTCTTTGGTCATTTGATACTTCTTCAGAAATGTGGGAAAGACTGCTTTTTAACAAGAGAGTTCGCAAAATGAAATCAGAGTTAATCCTCCCATGCACCAGTGACAGGAATTGAGAAAGCACATATTTTAGTCTTAGCTGGAGGCAAAAAATCTTCAAAGAAGAGGCAGGAAACAAAAGTTAGACCTTATTTATCTTTTGCACAGAAGGAAAGAATAATCTGTCAGTATAGTATGGTTACATTCATATATCACACACACCTTTTGGCTTTTGCTTCTCTCATGACTTCTAATATTAGACAACTGATAAACAGTGGACTAATAGCTTCTGCTAAAAATATGACATGTCTGTTTTCTCTAAAGGGGATGTGAAGGTAAACACCAATGGACAAACATGGAATTAATAATCCTTTTGAATCAAACCCAGATTTTAAGCTTAAGTTATGTTTGCTTTCTGCTGTGTAAATTGAGAGACAATTCTCTGCTGTGTTTCGCATAACCTGCTAATTTCTATTTTTGTGTCTCATCTAACCAGAGGCAGAATGTGCTTTGCATGCTTAATGGTATTAAATATTTTGTCTGCCTGGTAGGAACAGAGTTTTCTCCCTAGCCATTATAGGGGAAGTATAGTTTTTTGGTAAGGCCTTCAGACAGGAATCTGCAGCTTTTGCTCTGAGTTAACTTTTTCACAAGACTTTTGTTAAACATCTTAACCAATATGTGGGTAGGTAGATAGTCTTATTACAGATAATAAAATATTTTTAACATAATTTTTTGAAATTATTTTATATAAATTTCATACACTAAAACATCTATTTTTCTGTATGATTCATTGGTTTGAGAATTAATGTTTGGCTTTTTGTGGGAGTGCTTTTATTTTTGAAGTGTCCAGCAATTTTAAAGTCACTGTTTGCTTTGATCTTGCTTAAATTAGATAAAGCCTAGAATAACATCTCTAAATTCTGAACAATTATGTTGATAAAGATCTGGTAAAAGTAAAGAGACCATTATAATAAGAAGGACTATGAGGAAAGAAAACACTATATTTTCTTTTCGCTAGAGGTAAAAGCTTAATTTTAGACATGGAAACCTGCTAAAGCAATGTTGAAAAGTAAAGCTGTTTGAGAAAAATATCTAGAAAATTAGTTTTTATACATTAGTGTTTTATCTCTGGGTTCGAAAAACCAAACAAGTCAAACGAAGAACAAACCCCACTCACAAAAAAAACATCTCCCCAAAAAAACCCCAAACAAACCCAACTTCCCTCTCCCCCAACCCCTCCCCAAAGAAAAGAAACTAGTTGATATAAAGTTGACTGAGGAGGAATATAAGCTGTGTGATTAATGAAATTATTCTAATTTTAATGAGATTCAACAAAAAAAAAATCCAGAAGATTTTAATCTTTTTCTTAATCTTTTTCTTCATCATTGTGGTTCCTTCTGCCTGCTGCTTTAAAACTTCATGTGACCTGGTTCCTTCATACTTAACTCAGGTATCAATCTGTGAAAAATCACATGTGCCTGTAAAGACACCCAAGCTGGAGCTTTTTTTTTGCTGTAAAAATCCTTCAAAATGCTCAGGTATTTTCAGCAGTGAAGAGGTGAAGAACTACATTTGCATGCCAGAAGGTTAATAACTTAAGAGGCATCTGAGGGTTGGATATGCAAAGATATGGAAATATACATGAGTTTTACTTTGCATAGAGTTGATAGTCAACTATTGCTTATGCAATAAAGACAATTTAATGAAAGCCCAAGCATGCAACCAGACTGACTGACTTTCAATTATTCCAGGTGCCATTGACTTAAGTAGTGGAGAATTTTTTTAAATGAGCAAAAAAGATGCAGGCTTGTCATGCAACTCTGAGTTTCACAGGGTGAAAAACAGTTTACAAATGTGTTTATAAATGACACAGTAGCAAGGGTGGTAACATTTGATGGATTCCCAAAGGACTGTAGACTCTAAAGTGGACCAAAGGCAATCCAGATGTGCTGTTGCTTTAGAGTGATGTGAAAATTTCTGTTGTCCACTCTCTTCCAACAAAAAAAACAAAACAAAAAGAACTCAAACCACAGCCTCCAGCCAACACCAGCTGCCTAAGTAGTCTTACTGTAGATAAGCTTAGACACTATAAAAAGAACATATATTTTTAAAATAGTTTAAAACTGAATTTTACAAAGTTATAAAATAATGTATACATTTAGTTTTCATCTGCCTTGTTCTTTCCAAATGTAAAATACTAAATTAAATAAACATTTTCATAAATGAAAAATTTAAAATTATGTTTTTCTGAAAAAATGTATTTAGGGAGATTTTTGATACAGTTTTCTATTTTTCCTTTGTGAGAAGTTGAAATTTTGATAAATTTTAATTTCAGGAAGCTTCTTTGTATACATTTATACTTATAATGGTTGCATAATTTAATTAAAAAATAAATCCTAATATCTCTGGGTAAGTTGTAAATCACTATAATTAATGATGTTAGCCTTAACCATTTTCTCATTTTCAGTGGTTAAAGAGAGTCTACTTGGAGACTACTGTGTATTCTGTTGTATATCACTTGATGATAGCAATGCATCGAGAAATGTCTCATAGTAGTCATAGAACACATTGCACATTCATACAATTTTTATGATATTTTCATTTCCTATGATTCCCAGGGATGTTAAAAAAAGTTTATTAAAAATTCCTCAAACCAAGAAAGTTTTCTTACTTATTAATAGCCTGGGCCTTGTGATAGAATAGGGTAGTAACTTGTAGAAACCAAAATTTGTGCCCATACCATGACCTTTCAGATTAATAAGTCATTGGCTATTCTAAAAAACTGGTCAATAGCTATCAGAAATGAAGTGTGGGAAAAAGACACTTTGGAAGATCTTGTAAAGTACTGTCTGTCTTTTTGCTTGTCTCATCCACATGCACTTTTAGAAATGGCCATGGGGATGTATCCAGTACTGCCCAAAGATGAATTCCTGATTCAGAGCTAGAACAAAGAAACAGATCTCACTGCCTGTCCACTGCTCTGAGCAGCATAACCACCTTAAAAAAACAAACAAAACAAAACAAAACAAAACAAAATTACCTGAGACTTGCTCCTTTCCTTATAGAGCTCTAAAAAATGGCTTGATATAAACCCCTAAACAAGTTACCTTAATGCTTAAGTTTCGTGCGAAGACCACCATTAATTATTAATTATAAAATTAATGTAATTTATGGCTTCACCTTGGAGGGGGAAAAAGAGCTGCTATTTTTTCTTCCTTTCCAGCAGCAGCTAACCTTTTGAGCAACAATGTATTATCTCTGTTGATGGTATGCAACTTAAAGTGGAATATGAAACATCTCAGATGATCAATATAAACTGGTCTAATTTTTTAGATTACAGCTGACCTTGAGCAATACTTGCAGAAAAGCTTCAGTGACACTTGGGCTCGTTTGCTCATGAAGTTGAACGTGAATTTGACTCCCTAACAGTCCACCAAGAGTGTTGTGTGAAATGTCACATGTGAAGAATCTGCCAGCTTCTGCAATATGGAAAATAGGTGGGACAGAAGAAGGTGAAAAATTAAGCTTCTACTCTAGCAATGGTCATCCTGATCTAGCATCTAGATAAAGAAACTTTGGGAGGAGTAAAGTTAGCTTGTTATCCTGAGAAAGAGAAAAAAGAAAGTGGCAGTATGTGGTGGGTTTTTTTAGACTGTATTCCAAGCCAAGGAAAACACAATAAAACATGCAAAAGGCAGGTTTGTTTGAACCACGCCAAATGTATTGAACGCTGGTACCTTTGGCAAGTAGAACTGACAGGCAAGTATTTGCTTTCCACATAAGAGAAGATTGTCTTTGATAAACTCTTTACTGATTTTTTTTCTGACTTCAGTACTTGAGAGCATGAGGTATATCCTACCTGGCTTTTTTCAGCCATTACCTGTGTTCCTGTCACACGTGATCTGAAGTTTGGAGAGAGGCGTATCGTACCGGGCAGCAGGGCTGTGACACAGGGTGAAGGATGAAATTCAACTTGTAACAGCCTGTGCTCAATAACACCTGCTTCTAAGTTTGATTTTTAAAGGGGTTGCCACAGATGATGTGTTGCTTTGAAGTATCTCCTGCTTTTCAGCTTGCATCACTTTAAAGGTTCATTTGAAACAGTGCATAAAATATTCTAGCAGCTTGTGCTTATTTATTCCTACTCTTTGGGGAGACACAGGCTTGTGAATTAAACTTGGTGTATTCTAGCATTCATTTTGGATTATAAAACCTGCCTGTGCTATATGGAAAGTGAGGCTGTCTCAGCATAATAATACACTGCAATCCAAACCAGCCACATTAATATTCCTATTGGTTGTCATTGGAGATATGCCAGTTCCCATATGTACTTCCCCACATTTCAGAGTGCCCTTGCAATCTCATGACTGCTTTTCAGAAGTGCTTGGTGGCTTATTCTTCCTCCTCAGCACACTACAGTGAAATTAAGTATTCAAATCGGAGGAGAAAAATGTGTTTAGGATAACTAGCATTTAGCATACAGTACAAATTAAACCCAGATGATGTGATTCTCTCCCTTGCTCCCTAACATTTATCTTGGAATTCATATTTAAAGCATATTTTGCATTACAAGATTGAAATTGCTTATAACTTTTTTCTCCCCTACACTTGACAGGCATTCTTGTATAATTAATTAGTTGGAAATACTGTAAATAGTTCAGATTTTGTGGTTTGTATTGGAAGTGTTCTGTTTGTCTAGTGTAAAAGAGAACTGATTAGAACTTTTGGATAGAGAATCAGGGCTTTGGATGTTTCTTGACTAAGATATTTTTTTTCAGTGCTGATACAGACTGAGTCATCTCTTTCATCTTCTGCTAGAGATTTATTATGGTTATTTTTAATTCAGAACACAATATTGACATTGCAGTCATTTGCCTTTTTGAATCTAAGTTGTTCAGCTTTTGAGTTCTCCATTTCTGCCATGCACATAAGGAGCTTTTTTTAGTAAAGTTTTTATTGGTGCCATGTTTATGTCTTAGATCTATCCTTAAGCAAAATTGTTGTCCTAGATTATAATTTGATAGGAAATCTTGATTGAAGATTTTAAAGTAAGAGGGGTGAGTGATGGATTTGGTATTTATTTAAAGGTATGTTCCTCAGTGCACACTCGACCATATGATGTAAAATCCTTTCCTATTCAAAAGCATACTTAGTAAGCCACCATCACTTATTTCTAATGAGTTACGGTTATCAGTATCCAAATTTTTTTTTCATTTTTAAAAGCACTGTACACTTCATAGCTCTCCTTTTACCTTGATGACAGATTCTTTGCAAGTGCTTCTGGGAGACCCTCTGATGCAGTTCCAAATTATTCATAAAAACTACCTGTGACTACAAATGTATATTGTTCCCATTTCTTAATATTTTTAGATAGTTTGTATGCATTCTAACCTACTACTGAATACAATGTCAAGAAGACACAGATGCACTGCAGATTGGTTTTTTTCATCTACTCAGGCTACTTTGATAAGATATGTCAGCAACTTTACAGGTGACCTGTTTATTGATCAGGAAGCATTTGAACAGACTTCTGTGAAGTGAAGCATCAAGGTATTTTACTCTGCTTTGCCCATCAAAAATCATTGAAGTGACTGGTATAGTGAGGATAAAATTTAATAACCTATGGGGTTGATAAGAGAGTTTGTGCGTATATGGCCTGCTTTGTGCTGCAGTCAACACCTGTCCCTTCAAATAATGTGGTCCCTATTCCCCTGAGAGTTCACAGACTAGTCAGTGGGAATTAAAGCAATTGCAGGCAAAATAAGAAACAGGCCTTTTTTAGTTTATCCAGCATGATGGGTAGGATATAAAAATAATAAGCTATAAATAGACAGTAAAATAGGAAAGAACAGGCAGATATATTTTTTTTGTTTTGTCGAGTGTGAATGCCAGAAATATGAGAGGCTGCAGTTGATAGGACAAAAGACCCATCTCATCTGCTATTTGGCTTCCAATAACCAGGTGCCTGAGAAATAGTAAGAACAGAGCAAGTGCCTAGCACACTTTAGTTTCAATGATTTGTAGGTCTTGAGGAATTTGAAGATTGGGGATTGTAGATGTTTTGCATTTGTGTTTAATGGCATTAGGTGGCCTTCAATCCATTGATCTAATTATTAGAATCTTAAGAAGACTTGTTTATGATGGGAATGTACTTGTCATTTCCCTCTGAATAGAGAAGTCAGAGTAGCAAATGTCATCATGCCTATAACAAAATTATCAGTCCTCTTGATGTAAACAAAATAGAGTGGAGTGGAAGTGTCTTCTTGCTTCAAAAAGGTACCATTCAAATAGACCTAAGCTCCCTTGGCCTTTATATATCACTGAGATAAACGGTATGGAGGAGAGTTTATTCCTTTGCTGCTGTGATGCTGGCAGGAGAGTGTGCTCTGTAATTGATTAACAGGGCACAGTGCATTGACTTATATGGGAAAGGCTATTATATCTCAGTAACAGGAAGGTGTATGTGATTCTGGTTACAGTAAGTAAAAAATTGGATTCTGCAGGAAGTAACTAAAACTGCTGGAAGAACAAAAGGTTCCCAAAGATTTATTTTTTTTCTTCTTATATCAATGGTATAACAGTATTTCATATTCTAACAGAAGTTTAAATAGTGCAATATATTTAGTGAAATATATTTAATATGGAATTGAAATTTTCATACAGGGCTAGCAATATTAGCTTATGTAAGCAGTCTTTTAACTTTTGTTCTGTTGGACCTAAAGTCATGAGTTAATGATGAGGTGCAATAACTTTTTAAAGTCTATTACTCTGAAATATAGTCCTTCCCTTTAACTCATACACATTTATGGTGAATTTCCCATATTTTAAATCCTAAATGAGCAGGCAGATTGGAAGGTTTGGTTTTATTAAAGCAATGAGAAAGTGGGATTTATTTTTTTTTCTTATATGTTGGTATGTCAAAATAGATATAAGACAGGATTACAGTTCTAAACAATAATGAAAGCAAATGGTATCAACTCAGGTTTTTTTCTAACCCCCACCACAGTATTGATGATTACAAGAAAGTTAAGAAATCAGAGGGCTCAGGTTAAATACTTCAGAAGCACACATACATAACATGAAGCATTTTTGTGACTGCCTGTAAAAATTGTGACCTCAGTGGCAAATAGATGCTCCCTATGAGGTTGTATTTTTTTATTTTTATCCCAAGTCAAGCTTCTCTGTCTTTTTTATTTGAATCCAAGTGTACGGGTTAATGAAACAGAGATAAGGCAGACCATTAATGATTTAGAAATTAGTATTCATTCCAAATAAATTTTCCATATTTCCTTTTGTGCATCTTCAGCATTAGCACCAATATAACAGCTGTCAAATAGAAAGGAGGGGATATTCTCAATAGCTACTTGAACCAGTAAAAGATCTGAAGTTCTGATGAGCTTCTGTTTTTGGGAGAGGCTTATTTCATCTGTCATGTTTTTTCTGAGCTCATTGTCAAAAACCTGTTTATTTCTGTTGCAGAAATGAAGAGTTTGCTCATATTTTTGAGATAACTTTTTTATAGTTTATTTATGTTTTAGGATAGATCTTTTATTTCACATTTTTTTTCAGACTATAGTAAGCAGTAGCCTCCCATTATATTAGTAATAAATCAAATTGCATAAATTGAACACATTTTTTATAACTAAGTTTTTATAATTCTTATATTTTTCCAGGAAGATGCAGGTTTTTCCTCCCACCCCAGTTTGAAGCTATGGGTGGCAGAAAAATTGCATAAACCTAACAATTTACTTTACAAGATATATTTAAAAACCCTCAGGAAACAGAACAAAGGTACATGTTCAATCTTAGCTTTCATTACTGATGAGAACATATTTTTTTTCCTTAAGGGAAAATATCATGTAATATAAGGTATTGATATAAATGATATAAAAATATTTTGTTATGTATTTTTAAAAACTTCTGATTGTGTGTTGCTCTGCTTTTAAATGTTTAATTCCATTTTTACCTAGACAGCAGGATTAATGGCAAATGCCTTCAAGTCTCCAGCTAGATAACGCTAAAAAATAAGTGGTAGCACAAGCAGTTTGCAAGTTGAAAAGTAAATATGATCTACAGAAAATAAACCAATAAATAAAGAAATGCTTCAGGAAAACTTTGTCAAGTAGTTCTGTGTTTATGTGATTATGGCACTTGGGACAAAAATTGGCAATTATGGAAGTCTGCTGCTCCCTTCTATTCTTAGCTTTAACCTTCCAACACTTTGACTGAAATAAAAGCAGCCTGTCACGCAGGATCTGAAAGCACAGGTCTGTCCTCTGTGCCAGCCCCTACTCCCAGGCTGAGGTGTGTGCTGCCAGCTGTGGTGAGAGGAACACCCAGCTGCAGGCTTCTGACCAAATGTGCTGCCCTGCTGCAGCCAAAGCAGAGGGAGGAGGAAATCGATCTTTCTGGTTTGTGGTATAAGCTATAATGTTTCAAACCATTTATCTTCCCTTGTCAAAATTCCATCATTAAATACTGCACTAGTGAACTTAAAAGTCATTGGAATTATCCTTTAATTCAGTCCAAAGCAGCTGCCCTTTACTCTTGCTTGTGCTTGTGTGGATATTTTTTTTCCTTTAATGTTTGTTACCTCAGAGATTTGTAAAGGACACTTATTTTCTTTGTTAAATGTCAAAACACTGATTCTGGAATGAATGTTGTTTTGTATTTCTGTACTTCACTTTCTATTTTTCTGAAAGAAGATTCATTTTTTTACTGCGTGAGACTGCGCATTTTAGGGGAATTGCATTATATATTACTTGATTTACTCAAAATCCTTTTTTTTTTCCCTCTTAAAGTTCTTTAGAAGGTAGGAATAATTTGGTCTCCATGTGTTATCCAGTCTGACCAAACTACTGGTTTTGAATTGTACCAAAACTAGGTGCTGTGGCTGAGCATTAAATATGCTGCTTATCTATATTTAGACCTATTGTGTACCACCTATGGTGACCTAATACTTTCTAGATTCATAAATCGAGGGTATTTCCACTTACAGCAGAGACTGGGCTTCAGTGCGTGTGTTTAAAAAGATTGGTGAGCCTTACCGGTGTAGGCTAAAGCTTTTTTTTCACCTGTGATATAAATGAGTAATTTAAGCTACATATTTCTCCCATCTGCTGAATTACCTACAAAAACTCAACAAAAGGCAGTACATAAATTGAGCATTTGAAAAATCCTAAGCCAGTTCTCTTCATTCTAATTTATATCATATAAAAGGAGATATGCTTTACAGGTTTTTTTTCTGCATTAGGAAGGCTACAATACTGATTTTAGGTTTTTTTTCCCATTTTAGATGCTAATACCAAGTTAATCTTCTTTATAAAGGGGTAAAATGGAAGTGAAGTACTCAAATGAATTATAGAATAGTGTTTAGAAAGTGAAATATAGTATAGTGTTTTTCAGTGAATCTGTTGTATCTGATAATTCATAGGCATTCATTAATGTTCCCTAATTTATTTTCTTTTTTTTTTATTATGTCAGATTTGTCAGCACTTCTGTTACAGAAATGAAAATGTGTATCTTATCAACTTCTTAGAAAGCTGTCATGATAATACTTTAGCACTAGTTTTTTGTGTCACTAAAAACATCCCAGATACATCAGGTTAGGCTTTTTTGTTCAACTGCTGTATCCCTAAGGAGGGTGATGGCTAATGGTTAGATGATACTATTACCTTATTTTGTCAGTGGTTGAAGTCTTTATTTTCTCATGTCAGTGTGTGTGTCTGTGATTTTTGTGGGTTTTCTTGTGGTTTTTGAGGTGAGTTTTTGTTTATTTTGTTTGTTTGATTTGTAGGGGTTTTTTGTTGAAAAGCTGTGATGTAGCAACATTCATTCCACACATACAAAAGTAACAAGGATGTGTTATCACCCAGAGGGAAAATAAAGGGCACATTGTCACCTAATGCATATGACTAACTATGAGCATAAAATGAATCTGTTTTCTTGTGTTTCAGAAAAGTGTGATGAACCTCTGATCTCAGCACTACCCCATTCCTCCTTCAGCAGTTCATCATCCATGACAAGCAGCTATGTGCCAGGGTATGCCAAGTTAAACAAGCGAGGAGGTAAGGGACATTCTCAGCCTTAATGTTTGGATATTACAAGAAGTGATGAATGATATTTTTAATGTGAAAATGTGTTTTTTGTGGAATACTATTGCTTATGCTTGTTTGAACAGACTGTTTTTATGAACTGAATTAATTCCTTTTTCATTGTACGGGACAGTAATTTCACTGCAGGGAGAAGGGCACTACCAGTAATACGTAGCAGCAGGGGCCACATGCCTGATGTCAATGGACTCATTCAGTACAGGTGCATAATTGGCTTCACATAAAAATTATACCTGTCTTCACTGGGTAAATAAGCATGTGCAAGGTCATAGGTTGGAACAAAGATAAATAGGTTTGATGTGATTTGTTGACATAACTTGTTTCCAGTTCAGCAATGACTGCTGTCATTCAGGTTTTTTTCTGTTACCACAGGGACTTTTGCATATATATCTGTAATGCAGTGAATATATCTGTAATGCAGCAAGTGTCTATCTGAACTTTGTTCAGACGTTAACAAAGCTGCCTCAGATTTAGTGGTTGGAAGAACAGGTACATAAATTTGATGGCCTACCTGGTTTAATGATACTTAGGCACCATCCTGTGCCTTCTAAGGCCACCTGGAACAGAAGATAGACAGTGTTAAAGGAATAAAGTAGGTATTTATTAAAAAGACCTTCAAAGGATACACCTTGGGCAGTACAAGAACCAGGCCATGGCTCCACCCAAGATGGACTCCCAAGTTATGAGTTTTCACACTTTTATAAATTTTGGTCCATTTACATATTGGGGTTAATTGTCCAATTACAGCTTCAGGTTATGAAGTCCCATCCTCCCAGATTGCTCTCCTCAATTTGCTGCTGTTTATACATTTTGGGCCTGAAGCTGCAAAGGTGTCCTTGGTTCTCGGGCTGGAAAAGGATTGTTTTGTTTAACTATACCGTGAAGAGAACTTGCTAAAACTTTGTAAGTTGAGAGTTACATACAAATGCACTACAGAATCTGGAAAATATGGGAGCTAAAACTTAAGGCATAATTTCCCCCCTTTAGACACAAACACTGTGAGTAGTGCTGGTGGCACTGCCAGCTCTTCCAATTGTCTGGAGGTCATCATGTAGGAAGGGATGAGTTGGGTCTAATGCAAGCCAGGAAGCATAATCTGTGAGTGGGGAAGAATATGAGGTGGGTCCAGGCATGGATATTCCTATCATGTGGTTCAGGTAGTACCTGGAAGCTGAAATGGGACCCCCAGGCTTACTGGCAGGGTGAGTGGGCTCTCCACTGAATAATGTAATTATGGCCTGTTGGTACTCTCAGAGTCCTGACACTGATCTTGGTTTGCTGGTCTGCAACTTCTCTCTATAATTGTATTTTACAGAAGTGTAATTCTTGTTCTTTGATCTCTTTATTTCTATCTTTGCTTTTGTTTTTCTTTTGTTGTTGTTGTTGTTGATTTTTTGTTTGGTTGGTTTTATTTTTCTTCTTTGTTCTCTAAAATCAGCTTTAGGCAGGCCCCAGGACTTATAGTCCTGCTTCCTCTGATGTCAGCCCGTGCCTGTACATTTAATAGCCCTGCTGTCATCCCATGATTGTGGTCCTCTACCCTACATTTTTATACAATAACAGTTTATCCTCTGCAGAATAGGTGTGATAGGTACAGAAATATATCAAAATTGTTACACCATTAGACCCTAGCCCATGCAATCACGCAGCTAAGTTAAATGTATAACATATTAGATTATTGAAGTTGATTAGGTTGTTAAAGAATTGCTATTGCAACTAAGCAATCTAAACAGAAGACAAATACAAGCTTAGAGAAAATATGACTGATGAGCTCTAGCGCTACAGGCCTGCAGATCTGATACAAAGCCTGGCCAGGCCAGGTGCATTGGCAATTTCTTTGGTTTTAGGCCTGCAGCTAGTAGATAACATGGTTTGTTGCTTCTGAATGAGAATAAATGTTGTTTTATGCTGGTTTCAGGCTATTATTTCAGTGCTCCATGTATTTTGTTACATGCCTTTTGCAGTTCTCACACTTTCTGTGGCAGTGTGTTCACGTGTGTGTTTTGGTAGGCTGTCAGGTGCCTTCAGCTGTGTCTTTAAATGTTCATTAGATTAAAGGAATGAATTCTAAAACACTGTTTATCATTTTGGTTGAATTCTGTTGTATGACTATATTTATGTCTTTTTCCATTTTATTCCCTGTTCTAAGTTTAATAAAAGGTCACTAGAACCACTTTAATAAAATACAACTTAGTATCAGCTTGGCTTGGAGGATCTTCCTCAGTTTTTAGATTATTATTTCTCCTTTTAGTTTACAAGACTACTTATTCTGTTCTAACTGAAAGATTGATATTTGGAATTATTTTTTTTAATTTTTTCTTCTAATTATATTTCCCCTTTCCTTTCTTACACTTATAATCACTACAGTGCAGTTTCTTTTACTGATTTTATTTTTTTTTTTTTACCAGTATGGATCAATGGTGTCATTAATCAAACACTGGTTTTATTTCCTCATTGGAAATTTAGTTGCACCTCTTTGTTAAATAGCAGTTTCATCTCTTTGTTTAAATAGCAATTTCGCTAGATTGTTTTTATTCATCTCTTAGTACCTATGAAGCATAGCACAAATACTTTTCAAAACCAAAGGTCTATGTACATGAACAAATACCATTTTCCTAATCCTAGTGGCAGTAAAAGTATTGCAGAATTCAGGAATGTGTTTAACACAAAAACTTGTCTGTCTCTGTTTATGCTTCTGCAAGTGATGGAAAATAGCTCAGTTTTAATACTGAGCTATTTTACAACTTCATGGAACTACAGATATTGCTAATCAAACCAGTAATAAGTGAATCCAATTTTTTCTCTCCAAGGAGTCATTATCAGCTAATAGATTCCCAAATCAAATGTGCTATTTAAACCACACTGTGCTCAAGCCATTAAATGGAAAGAACTCCCCCTCCTCTAGCCCCAGACCCTTTAAATTAAAGAAATGCACATTTGAAAATTCTACTCTCCAACCCAATTATTTTTCTTTCCTGTTTTCATAGCACTTCACTCTAGACTGGCAGAACACTTTATTTGAATAGATAGTATATTTTATCCCTCAGATTCACTGAAGAGACATATCATGTTATATTATTAAGAAGGTTGGAGTTGTCGCTATAGTTATTGTCCAGTTTCCTGCTATAAATGTTGCAACTGGAAGGATGCACACCAAAAATAAATTAATATTTTCAGCAGTTTTTAGGAGGCTTCAAAAGCAGAAGCATCCATGAATTTACTCTAAAGTTTGATAACACTTCATGTACAAATTCTATAACTACTCATTTAGGCAAATAGAATTAAATCTTTGTGGAATGGCACTGATCTGGTAACTGCCAGGGTATAAATGTAGGGTGGGTTTCTGTGTCAGTTTGCGAAAATATTTTGCATTTTCCACATCTGTCTACTTAAACTCCTGTAATAGAGTTAGCATGTTATGGGTTAGCATGTATACTTATTTCAAAGGAAATGAAGGTTTGATAGATAGAAAATTTGATTAGAAGTGGTAACCTCTTCAAATCAATTTACTTGGTGGTTCTTCTGCATTGCTGCCTTTTCCTTTTCTGAACCTTATTTTGTGTTAAACAAGGAGAAGTATCCTGGGGTTTTTCTCAGGGGGCAGGGTGGGGTGTATGGGGGTGGAAAAGGTTATTTTTCATTATAGGAAAAAACTGCTGATTGTAGAAACAAATATTTAGTGGTTACCTACAGGTCTGTCAGTGTCTTGCAAACTTGTACCAATACATATTAAAATTTCCATGTTTCCACAATTTCCATGTCACTGAGTAAGAATCTTTGATTTATGTGATCATTATAATCTGTATTTCCTTTATCACAAAGAGCCAAAAACCTGGGGGAGCAATGAAAGCCTGCATTTTATGCCAGCTCTCATCCATGGACCCCCAAAACCTGTCTCATGGGGTCCCCTCCTTCTTGGAGGGGTCCTTCTTGCCCTCTTGGGTACTTCTAATCATAGCAGCTAATAAAAGCAACCAAAATACTTTCATTTTATTATCATGGAAAGAAGCAGGGAGCAAGGAGGCCCCAGAAAGTGTCTATAAATTTGTTGCTTTCCTTTGTGAGCAGCTATACTACTCCTAGATGTACTACTGCTTATCAACAGATTTAACTAGAGTTAATGCTGGACATTAAGCCAGTGCTGATATCCCCATCTGGCCTGCAACGAAAAAGGGGTGATGATCCCTTGAAATTGAGCTGTGATAAAACTTCTGTGGAGAGCGAAGGATGCAATGAAGTTTGCAGTGCATTTAGGTTTGGCAAAGGTAGTGTGTTGGCTCCTGAATTATGTTAAAGGCTTATAAGCTAAGACTTGTACTTAAAAATTTAAACAGTCTGAATTAGCTACTGTTCAGATAAAGATGGATGTAGTCACCTTCTATCAAATTACCCTTTTGGTAGTAAGGTCATATTTCATTTTAAACAACTAAGTCTTAGTGCTCTATTGTATTGTAGTATTTAGCATATTTTTCATTTTAATTTTAGTTATTTGTGTGCTGTTTAGAGCTAATATAACAAAGGTACAGATTATTTTTGAATGTCTGTAACTTATGTGAGGGAAAAAAGCACCACAGGACAGGAGACATGTTCATGGCTTTTCTTTTTTTTGTGTCTGTCACTATCACTTTTATCTATATATATGCAAACACTGAGAAATCTTTCAATGCTTTGAAATTCTAAATCTTCTTGCTTTGGATGGACTTCAGAAAAATAATTTTGTGTTTTCTGTCAATTATTAGCTCAGATCCTCCTCCTGTGTAAACTGAGCAATTCCAAATATATTAAAGGATTCAATGTACTATTTGGAGAATATGGGGATGTATTATCTTTGAAAAAAAGTAATTTTACTTTATAAAATGACTGATACTGGAGTCAACCCAATTGGCACATAAATATATGCTGTTAAGTCATTGATAGATAAATTTAAACTGGAATCTAGTTAGCTGACTATCTCAAAAGATTCCAGTTCCTTCCATTTTTGTCATACCTCTTCTCCCACAAAAGTCTGTATTTCTGACACCTTAGTAGCTAAAGTGGCATCAAAGAAAAGGAGACTTTTCAATGAGTTAATTATACAGCTTTTTAAAATCTATCCTCAGTAACTTTTTCATATGTGATGTCAAGGTGATAAGGTCTAACATCTTATGACCTGCCATCAGTAGGATCAATGGACTGCATCACATAATGAGAAGGATTCCTAGCACATGTTTGATATAATGCATTATCAATCTTCCTTTTAATGGTTCCCAAGCTATTGGACCCTATACTTCTCACTAGTATGAGAATTAATGCTCATACCATTTTAATTTAGGGAAGAAATTCTACATTATTTCAGCATAATGTAATGTTATATAATATAATTGGAAGCTGCTTGAAACTGAGTAAAGTCTCAGAACTTCAGAAGTAATCCCAGCAGACAGTGAGAGTATGAAGGTCATAATGAATTTTTGGATATGTGGAAATTATCTTTTGCACAATGGAATAAAAAAGAGGAAATTTGGCACCCAGGGGTTCTGTTTTAAGTCAGTATTAGCAGGGAATCTGATGCTACCAATGAAATTGATAGCGTAATATGAAAGGAAGTTTCTGTGGAGCAGTTGATGTTCAAAAAACAGTCCTTCTAGCATCACTGTCTAACTCATATCCAGGCTTTCAGATTACCTTTTAATCAGTGTGTTGACCTTGCCCTGTTAGCAGCGATATTAATGTGACTATAAAACAAGCCCCAGAAATTTTAAGTGTTGGCACAGGTGTAATTGTGACAGGTTGTTTTTTTTCTCAGTGGAGTTTTAAATTCTGCTTTCTGTGTGGAAGGTGCAAGAATTTGTCTATAATGGGATATGATTATTTTATTTCCCAGATTGTTTCCAGTAAATCAATCAGATCTATGGCAATGGTTCTACTAAGTAGAAATCTTTCTAAGTAAAAATGCTTGTTAGATCCTTGTTTTTGAAGTATTCTTGGGGAACCTACCCTAGCCTCTTTTTACCTTCATTTTAAAATCTCCAAAACTGTAATGAATATCACTACTTCTGCAATTGTTTATTACTATTGTATAATGGAATAGGAGAAGTGTTTTATGTAGTTTTCCTTTCAGCAAAGTGAATGTGGAAGGGACAGCCTGGGTTGTATGCACAGTCCAGGCTTGTACCTCCATAGGACTTGCCAGAAATTTAGTTTGGGTACACATCTTAAAGTAAGGTGGTGCTCCTCTGAACTAACATTTTTTCCAAATGAACCGTATGGAGTTAGCCTGCACACTGTAGATCATCACCTTAAATACTGCAATCTCCTTGTGTTGACAAGGACACCTTTGAGCTGACTAATACCTGTATTCAACACAACTCATTGTATTTTGATTAAAACCCTTTTAGAAAAAACTCTTATGGAGTTGCCAGTGTTTTGGAAGTTCACTATCCAAGTTACAGTATATATTGTCTTTTGAAAGCAGACAAGATCCTGAAAGTAATTAAGAGAGTAGTGTAAGAGAACTGCTAAAATCATGAAAGAGAAGTATCATCCACTTAGCTTTTGTATGTCTACAGGAAAGCTCTTGCTGAGCTAAATTACTAAAATATAGTTGTCTTTTAAAAAGTAAATAAACTGCAGTTCTCTTTCTGTAAATATGTACTTTAGATAAACACAAGTTTTGTGTTTAACTTTTGTTTTTAGTAAAGTTTTACAGTCTACTTCAGTATGTTTGCTAAAACCATCTCATGAACACCGTAGATCAAACTAGGTTTTCAGAAGTCAGGACAAACTGATAACCCTTATTTATTAAATAATTACTTATCCATTTAAAAATATGGAAAGTTACTTATGGTTGAAAAAGATAAGCCTCTATTGGTTCACTTATTAATAGACCCCCCAAAAAAATGTTTGTGTGTGACATAGCATTATTTGTGTTGTACACAGTATAAACAGTATTTCTGGAATGCTTTAGAGAGAATACAAGCAACTGATGTTTTGTATGTGGGGAGTCTTCTGTTGTTTGAGGGTTTTTGGTTTTGTTTGTGTTTCTTAGGGTTTTTTTTATTCATTTCAAGGCATGGCTCCTTTAGGAGATCCACTACCTGTGAGAGTAATTGAAAACCTTCTCATTTTATTAGTAACATGTCCTTTTGGTATTACTCATAATAATTTTTTTTGTGTAGTGCTACCTTCAGTCTCTGGGTTTGTTTTTATTTTTGTTTTTCTTTTAAAATCCATAAAGAATTTGGATTCAGTTCATAGCTTGCATCAAAAAATGTGTAAATTTTTCTGTCTTTTTCTGCCTTACATTCTACCATATAATCAGTTTTGTTTATTGTTCACCTTAAAAATAAATATTTACCCCACTTTGATTTGTAATGTAATCCACAATGCACCTCAGCTCCATGAAAACTTATATCCCCCTTTAGAATTGATGCTTGGTTGACCCTAGAAGTTGTTTTCTGTGCTTTAAAGACCTGGCCTAATCAAATATTTTTCATAAATACCTATTAGTTGTGGAAAGAGTTCTTAAAAAGACAAATGAAAATATTTGCACTAGCTCATTCCTCTGAAAAAACATTCTTTCATTGCAAGAGGAAAGTGAATTTTGTGCAAGTGCAGGAAAAAGAAGCACCATGAAGAGAAAAGTACCAGTGGTATATCCAGGACAGACTCATGCATTGAAAAAATAAGTTTAAAAAGGAAAGACATCACCCTTTTCATTCAAAACACAATCCAAGAAACAAAGTCTGTAGAGAGTGAAGCTCAAGTAATTTCATTAAAAAAAGCATCATTAGCTTATGTTAATTTACCATAGCCTGATGAATACAGAAAGCATGACTGTTTTTTCCAGTTCATAGCTAACTTTTTAATTAAAGTGTTCAGAATACCTAATTGGCTTATTTCATACATGTATAGATGGAGAGGAGGAAATAGGATAACACTGTGCACTCCAAATTTATAATTTTTTCTTACAGCAATCATTTGCAGAGGCAGCAATTCCAAGCCCAGCTAGAGACTTAAGGCAAATGGGAAGCTTTCTTGGGCATCAGGGATGGAGACAGCATATCACCCTAGCTTTACTGAACAGCTAGCTTTTTTCCAGACAAAATTCATCTTAGCACATTATTTTTTCAGATTCTAATGGGCAGCTGGGTTTGGCAGGAAGGTGGCTGTTCTGGTGGCAGAGAGGAGGCAGCCTCACAGAGAGCCAGACTGGATCTATATATCACAGACACTTTCCCCATGTCCTTGGGGTACCAGTGCAGCTCTGGCTGTTTATCCCCAGAGCAGCCAACTTTGAGCTTTCAACTACTTTGAGAGTTTAATTTGACTGTTTCTCAAACAGCATAGGGACATTAAGTAAATAGTTAAGAAATCTCTCTTCTTGCTGGCTTCATCTTGAAAATGCAGACCTCTCATGCTCTGCTCAGAATACTGCCATGGTTTAAGTCAAGCTTGAAATTAAACCTGGAAAAGAGGTTTTGGGGAGATCTCATGGCAACCTTCGAGTACCTGAATGAAGCCCACAAGAAAGGGAGAGGGAGTCTTTTTACAGGAACACATAATGACAGAACAAAAAGGAAATGTCTCTAAACTTAAAGAAGGTATGTTTCTATTGCATATTAAGTAAAAATTTTCTACTGTGAGGGTGGTGAGGGGCAGGAGCAGGTTGCTCAGGGAAGTTGCAAATGCCCCATCCCTGGAAGTGTGTAAGGCCAGGTTGGATGGAACATTGAGCAGTGAAAGGTTTCCCTGCACGTGACAGGAAGCTGGGGAACTCTATAATCTTTAAGGTCCCTTCCAACCTGAACTATTTTATGATTCTATTTAAAAACCTGGCACACTACAGTTAAGTTGTTGACTTACTATAAATGGAAAGTTGTCTGAAAAATGCACAGTGATGACATATTAGAGTTCAGCTAGATGCCCCTTGAAAGCAATGTGTCACAAGGAACTTGTCTACACCAGAGTTGGCACACTGAAAAAGCAAGCTGGAAAACTTCATGTTCCTCAGACACTGGGGCTACACAGAATAATGTGAACATGCAGGATTAAAAAACACCCTAAAAACTCAGTACAGGAAATCTTGGCCAACCTCTTTGGACAGATCCAATATATTTAAAAGCAGCAGAGACTGAGAGTTTAGATATCCTAGACTTGGTTTTATCTACAGATACTTCAGACTTATATACAGAGCTGTGTAAGTACAGAGCTCTGGAATTAAGGTAAAGATGTGTAGTGGGTGTACAGAAGATGCACTGTCAGCTCTTCCCAAGGTCAGTGCCTCCTGCCAGATGCTATGAGTGTTTCACCCTCTCCTGAACACAGAGCTCAGGTTTTCCTTACACAGATGGGTGTAGTGCAACTGATAAATTGCTGCTTTGAGCATTTGAGCCAGAGCATTGCCTTTCCCAAATAAGTCATAAACAAGCATAAATGCTGGTAGAAATGGGAGCTATTTGGCTATCATTATAACCTCCCACTACAGTTATATGCTGAAAGAGAGAAAAGAAGTAATGTGATAAAATGAGGCTATTTGTTGCAGGATGGGAGAGTGCAGCTATTATTCATGTTTCAGCTTTCACAATGAGATTATTCACAAGAAAATCTGAGCTACACTGTTAGAGACAGAACATTAATACTTGTTTTTCTGTATGTAAGTTACTGTATAAGTCACAAAAAATATCTCTGGATCTGTAAGAGTCTGACTTAGCATCCAGTCTCATGTCATAAATGTGCTGGTGGTTTCTCTTTGTTTTCTCTCACTTAGGTGAAACTAATTTTTAAGTCTTTTTGTGTGTAAGACTCACTTTGATGTTGATAAAAATGGGCCTCATTTGAAGTGTATCAACTTTTACTGAACAAAATCATTTTCTTTAGAGAGCTTCAGCTTTACACAGGCCTTCTATAGTGAAGTAAAGGTGGAAAGGGAAGGGATGAATGATAGTTAAGGAGTGTTGTATAGATCTCCCTCAGAAGTTTCCTGAGCAAGAGAAAATATTTGCTTTGAATGAGAGAGAATAATTTTTCTTTATTAGGTTATCACTGTAGCTGAGATTTGAGAATCCACTAGACCTGCTGTTTGCAAATAGAGAAGGTCTGGTGGGAGATGTGGTAGTCAGAGTCCATCTGGGATACAGTGACCATGAAGTAGTAAAGCTCTTAATATTCGGTGAAACAAGAAGGGGCATCAACAAAACTTTTACACTGGACTTCCAAAGGTTAGACTTTGGCTTATTCGAGAGACTGATTTGGAGAGTACCTTGGGAAACAGCTCTTAAAAACAAATGGGTACAGGAAGGATGGATATACTTCAAGAAAGAAATCTTGAAACTGCAAGTCCTTGAAAGTGCAAGTTTTAAGGCTGTCCCTATGGGCTGAAAGACAAGTCAGTAGGGAAGATGACTGGCCTGGATGCACAGGGAGCTTTTCCAAAAACTCAGGGTAACAAACAGGGTGTATCACCTTTGGAAAAAGGGGCAGGCAACTCAAGTGTGTAGGATGTTAAGTCACGTTAAAAGAAAATTAGAGACACAAAAGCTCAATTAGAACTTAACCTGGACACTTCCATGAAGGATAATAAAACACGTTTATATAAATATTTTGATAGCAAAAGGAGGGGCAAGGAAACCTTCATTCTTTATTGGACATAGGGGGAATATATTTATGAAAAAAAGGCTGAAGTATATAACACCTTCTTTGCCTCAATTTACAACAACATAGGCATCATCCTCAGGACAACAGGCCTTCTGAGCTAGTAGATGGAGACAGGGAACAGAATAGCCCCTCCTGTAATCCAGGAGGAAGCAGTTAGTGACCTGCTGAGAAACTTACATGCTTGCAAGTCAATGGGACCAGATGGGATCCATCCTAGGCTCATGAAGGAGCTGTCAGAAGAGCTAAGCCATTGGCCATAATTTATCATCAGTCCTGGCTCACTGGGAGGTCCCAGATGACTGGAAGTTGGTCAGGGTGACACCCATCCATAAGAAGGGATGAGAGGAGGATCTGGGAAACTACAGGCCTGTCAGCCTGACCTTGGTGCCTGGCAAAGTTACAGAACAGTTTATCTTGAGTGCAATCACACAGGACATATAGGATAACCTGATCCAGACAGCATGGATTTAGGATGGGCAGGTCCTGCCTGACCAACCTGGTCTCCTTTTATGACCAAATGACCTGCCTGGTGGATGTGGGGAAGACTGTGGGTGTTGTATCTTTGGACTTCAGCAAGGCCTTTGACACTGTCTCCCACAGCACACTCCTGGAAAAGCTGGCAGCCCATGGTTTGGACAGGAGCACTCTGTGCTGGGTTAGGAACTGGCTGGATGGCTGGGCCCAGACAGTGGTGATGAATGGTGCTGCATCCAGCTGGGGGCCAGTGGTGTCCCCCAGAGATCTATCTGTGTTGGGCCCAGTCCTGTTTAATGGCTTTATTTATTATTTGGATGAAGGGGTTCAGTTCAATAACATGAAGTTCAATAAGTCCAAGTGCTGGGTCCTGCACCTTGGTCACAATAACCCCCTGCAGCACTGCAGGCTGGGGACAGTGTGGCTGGACAGTGCCCAGGCAGAAAGGGACCTGGGAGTGCTGGTGACAGCCAGGTGAACATGAGCCAGCCCTGTGCCCTGGTAGCCAAAAAGGCCAATGGCCTGTACCAGGAATGGTGTGGCCAGCAGGAGCAGGTAAGTCATGGTTCCCCCTATACTTGGCACTAGAGAGGCCTCACCTTGAGTGCTATGTCCAGTTCTGGGCCTTCCAGTTTAGGAAGGATGTTGAGCTGCTGGAGCATATCCAGAGTAGGACTACAAAGCTGGCAATGAATCTGGAACAGAAGTCCTGTGAGGAGCAGCTGAAGGAGCTGGGGTTGTTAGCCTGGAGAAGAGGAGGCTCAGGGGAGGTTTTATTGGTCTCTACAACTGCCTGAAAGGAGGTTATAGCCAGGGGGAGATTGGTCTCTTCTCCCAGGTGACCAGTGAGAGGATATGAGGACACACTTTTAGGCTGGACATTAGGAAGTAATTGTTCACAAAAGGGGATAATTGAGCATTGGTATGGGCTTGCCAAAGAGGTGGTAGAGAGATCACCACTGGAGATGTTTAAGAAAAGGCTGGATGTGACAGTGTCATGGTCCAGTTGACAAAGTTGTGTTAGGTCATGGGTTGGACTTGATGACCTCAAAGGTGTTTTCCAACCTGGCTGATTTTGTGAGCGTCAGGTGACTATAACTGCAAGGTGATAAACTGTTGATGTAATTAAGAAGCAACAGTTCAGTTATGCTGTCACATATAGATGATATTGATATAGCAATAGATAAAATTAAGTTATACTTTATGTGTTCTTTGCATGAAAATTTGTTGTGGTGGAGTTCAGTTAAGGACCAAACAATGCTCAGAAGAAAAAGCATTGATAGAGGTTTATTCCTTTCCTCCTGCTATCTGCACTCTTTTCTGTCTTCTGAAATGATCCATTTTTTTGGCTGTGATGTACAGTTCATGTAGGAAAGTACTGTTCTATATTGAACATCTTTGAGAGTTTGTCAGCCAGCTAAGAAACAAATGAATATCAACAAATGAATATCAACAAATGAATATCAACAATTTTTTAACAGCCCTAAACTTTTCTGACTGCTTCTAGGACAGATTTTTTATTTCTTTTAGGACAAACTTGTATTCTTTATGACAAAATTTGTTTGAATGGTCAATTTTCCAAGTCACTCAATGTTAGATAAATTGTCTCTGCTGTGAATCATGGGGCTGTATAATGTGATAAGCAATGGGAAAAAAGAACTAAAAGCCAGCTTGCTTGAAATCTTCTTTTTGAAAAACTGTCTTTTAGAGGTCTTTGCTTTTCACTATTGACTGCCATCAAATTTAGCATTCCTGCTGGGCTTTTAGAAACTCAGCTCCCAGTGGGCTAATTTTGCTTTAGTTAAGAAAGTTGTCAGAAATTATTTGATTTTTGTAAGGATCAAAGGGCCCTCTGGTATTTAAAAATAGGCACTTGATCATGTCTATAATTACATAATATTTGTAGATCAGGAATAAGTTATCTTATAGGTATCCCTGTCTTCCTTGTTTTTGCTAGTGTGGACTGGATGATACGAAGATGACTCAGTCTTGAAGGAGCAATCAGTTGACTTTGAGTAATGTAAAAAGATAAGTAAACAAGATTATTGCTTAGTGAAACAGAGCAGTGTGGTTTGCTGAGATGGAAAGCTTGGGGTATTGCATAGGCTGTACTGAGATGACTTTAGCTGACAATCTGCGGAATGCAGAATGTATTAGAAACTGCATGTTTCTTTCAATAAACAAGCCAAAATATTCAATACATACAATGGGAGATAGTACTTGAACTGCTTTTTTTTCCTTCAGTATCAAGAAGTCGTCTGTTTTCTATGGTAGAGAACAAAATCCCCAGCAAAAGCCAGTGCTGGAATATTTGATTTGCTGACTTGAGAAGCTGGTCAGCAACATCCCCATAATACATTTTGAATACATTGAGGTGATTGTTTCTTATATATATATTAGTTTCCAGGTGGGATTTTTTTTTTTTTTAACTAGTTTCTTAATTAGGTTAAAATGGTGCTCAGCTATCAAGAAGAAGAAGTTGAATGCTAAGTTTAAAAATATCAGGTTCTGAGAGACCAGAGAAACTTAATTATGAGTCTAACTATTATGAGCAATCTCTAAAAGTTGCTTTAATAAACTTCTAGTTTCTCAGCAAAACCAGATTCTGCATATTATGCATAGAATATATGACGTTAAACACAGTTGTGATGATGCTTTAGCTTTTACCTTATCTTGAAACAGCAAATAATGTCATTCAGCCAAGGCAGCAACCATGTTGCCCAGCAATGGCTGTTCAGTGAGCCACATCCAAAATCATCTGGAAAGGAGTCCCATATCTGGGGATCAAAGAAGAGACACCAGAAACTGGGTAGCAACTGGCAAAAAGTATTTTGAAACGTTTCAGTTCTCAGCTTTCCATTAGACTTTAATTAAAGAATTATATTGAGACCTTCACATGGAATGTTTTTTTCTGCAGTTGGAGCAGAGGCTGGAGCACCTTGCTTATAAATAGGTGGTAATAGGCACCCTTTGAGAAAAAGCTGCTAGTTTACCAGCTCACTAGGTGTGAT
Organism: Pseudopodoces humilis; assembly: GCF_049639895.1. Lineage (NCBI taxonomy): Eukaryota > Metazoa > Chordata > Aves > Passeriformes > Paridae > Pseudopodoces > Pseudopodoces humilis. The sequence goes on from NC_142200.1 coordinate 101,935,982, forward strand.
ATGGCAATTCCTGTGCTCTTATCTTGTTTCCTTACAGCTAGTCCCTCCATGAGGCTGGAGTCACAATGACAGGGTTTGCTGGGGAGATCTACAGGCTTATCCAATTTTATGGATGATTGCAACACTTTCAGCCTTCTCAGACTCATCTACAAAGGCAAGGAAGTTTAAAAGAGCAGGGGAAGTTGATGGCAAATAAGAAAAAAGACAGGAAAGACCTCAAAATAAATTGATTTAACCTATTGGCATAGGTCCAGAGTTTATTGAAAAATAAGAATTTGTACTATGAAGTAAAAAGCACAAACAAATTCTTAAGTTAGAAGAGATAAGAAAACGACATAAAATAATTCTTTGGTTTGACAAGAGCATTGGGTGTTATCTGAATCATTAAGCCATATCATTTCTAGTCACCTGAAAGGAGCTGTTCCCTTTTCTCTCCATCTTCTATTCCCTGAAAAGAGAAGTTTTCTCGTTTTAAGGCCTTTGTCAATGGCAAGCTCTTCTTTTTCTTGTTTAGAAGGTAACTACATTTTTTAGCTGGTGTATAACAGCAAAAATAGATTGTCTCCATAGTCTAACATGCCTCATGAAACACAGCTGAAACCTTAGCTATAAAAGTGCTTACAATTATTTCAGAGACTTACCGTATATCACATTACAAGCAAGTAAATTGAAGTAATCATGGTTTTTATCTTGCAAATTTGCCCTAAGAACTTTAAAGAGGTCTAAATATTGCAGCTAAGGAACCGGATGCTGCTGATCAGAGTAATAAAAAACATTGTGAGATTTCAGCTTTCTGTCAGGGTGCTAGAATGTATTACAGAAAGTAATCTAATTATGCACTTTATTATCTATAACAATTAAAAATTGACTGGTTTATTTCCAAAACTTTCAATTATATATAGACATTATTTTTTCATAACACTGGAAGCTCACTGTTCATATTTTGCAGAAAGCCTTTGCCCAGCATAGGTAGTATTGTTAAGTATTCTGCTTTCACCTTGTGCATCAGACAAATGCTGTTAATTCCATTTTATGATACAAAAATCTGCAAAGCCCATAATAGTGTCCCAAATGCTGACAGCATAAATTAAAATATAATGTTATTACTGGAAATATAGGCTACTTTTATGGATGATTTTAAACTATGGACAGTACCAGCCAAGGAAAATATATTTGAATGTATTGAATGTGGAGTCTGTAAAAGACTTAAAAAATTACGTCTAGGTTTAGTTTTGATATTGATCAATAGTAGTAGTAATAGTAACTGTGGACAGAGTTTTAAATCATGAGTACATGCAACTTTCTGACAAAATTATATTTAAAATATGCTCCTACTCCCTACTCCACACAGAGGAAAACTAAAGATTTTAAAGATGAAAAAATTGTAAGTGTTTTGGCAAAGTGAATAGGAATGAGCTAAACTCTAGATGATTATATGAAATTGGAAAGATATATTTGTAAATGTATATTAGAAAACTGAGCCCCTAAATTTTGTTAATTTTTCAGGCAAGTCTAGAATAGAAATCCCTTTGTGTTCTTAATATTAATGGAGAGAGAGTCAGTATTTTTTCTTTATAATTTACATGGAAAACATAAGTTAGGAGTAACATGAATTCAAATCTGTTCAAACAAAGCTACATTGATATGCAGTGGCTACAGAGCTAATTCAGAAAACTGCTCTCAACAAATTAGGACACACTTTAAAATGTAGTTGTCAAAGCACTCTCTGGGTCAAATTTAAAGTATATGTTGTGCTGTGGATAGTGCTAGTGAAGGAAGATTATGTAAAAAACAGGATCATTTGTGTTTGTTCCTAAAGGGACCCTCAGGCCAGAGAGTTCGTAAATGTCTTTCCCGGATTTTATTAAGCTAATGTACCATGCCTGCATTTGATTTCTTTTTATTCCCAGAGGGATTATATTGTTCTTTTTAACTATGTTTGCTTGAAAGTATATAATGTGCTTCTACGATATAGAGTTGAGCATCTGAGCATCAAATTTCCTTTGCCAGGTAAAGCTATAAAATGAAGTTCACCAATTTATCCAAGAATTTCTTTGAAAGAAGAGCTCATGCCAAATAAAATAGGTAAATCCAAATGATAAAGCTAACCTTTTATAACATTTATCCCCCTATAAAAAGAAGAATTTTTTCCCATGAAATTTTTTTATCTGTGTTGGTGATTTGGCACAGTCAGTTAAAACCCCTGGAAATGCCCAGAAATTCAGTTTAATAGCAAAATAAAGTTTGGATATGAGTCTGGATAAGAAGGGTGTATAAAGATACTCGCACTTTGTAGATGGAAAAAACAAATTCCCTTCTCTGGATGAGGAGATCAAGGACTTCAGCTTTCTCACAAAACTTGTTCCCATGGAAAAGATTCTTTCACAGGAGAGAATATTTTAGCTGCTTGTTTGCATTTGATGCTGTGTTGTAATTTGGCTCCACCAAAAAGGACATGTTTTATCTATTGCATTAGTGGTACCTTCTGTGTCACAGCCATTTCCATGATCTCAAATTCCAACAGTTATTCACGGCTAATGGAAAGTGACATCACATAGTAAAGAGGGAGATCACCATGAAAAGTTTGAAAAGGTTATAACAAATTAAAAAGCTGATGGCTGTGGCAGAGGAATTGTTAAGTTTGTGACAGTGTGCAGTGATAATCAGCCTGATTAAAAAATGTGTAATAAAAATTGTTGTGGTTTTGGAATTCTGGAATGGACATGGAGATCTTGCAGATGCTTGATTCCTGAGGCTTGTCACTTCAGAAACTCAGCTTTAGTGTTGAAGAAACTTGTCACTACAGATCTGGCATGATAGAGTGTAACACAATATGTTCTGAGTTGCATGTAATCCTTCAGCAGATGAGTGTAGCTCCAGGGATTTTGACATGACACAAGCTACTGTTTTAGATCATTTTCCATGGTGCTTGGCAATGCTAGCCTTAAATACAAATCTGTCAGGCAAAGTTGTAAAGAGGGAGAAAATCAGTGGCACCTAAAACTATTTCAGCTACTGTGGATTTAAGGACTTTTATGATAAAAGCTAGGAATTTTAAAATGTTGGTTGTGATCCAAACAACCAGGATAGATGTAACTGAGAGCTTCAAGTCTGGAAATAAAGATGGGTAGAAACCTTAGCCCCTGAGGAATGTTGTGTCCAGAATACTTCACGTTGTTTTGTTGATTAAGAATCAATTACGATTATTTTTTTCTTCTGGCTCTTGATGAAGACTATTAAATCACAGTTATCTTGGCTCACAGGTTTTTAAGAGAGTTTGTAAACCCAGCACTTAATCTTGCATGTTGCTGATCTCATTGTCCGGTTCCACAAGATGCACTTGTATCTTCTCCAAGGTCATTATGCAGATACTGACACTACTCAATATAATGAGCTGTTAGCAGAATTTTAGACCTTGTAGAAGAATATTTATAAAGATAGCAAAATGGTGTTGCATCTGTTACAGGACAAGTTGAACCATGCCTTATTTTTGTGACTCTAGTATTTTTGCACTGATGCAAGCAAATGACAGCCAAAGGAAGATGACATTTTCTAGTCCTATTTCACTAACTTCAGAGTGAAACTATTGGTAAATATTTTGTGATAAACTTTGTTTTTAATATATTAGAATTTTTCGTCTTCAAATTCATGGTGTTAATACATAACTTCCTTTAAAAGACAAGAGTTTAAAAGCTAATTTGCTAATTTTCTATTCTTTCTGTACCAATATCTACTTTTTCTTCCAGAATGAATTCAAGAAATTCACTCTACGTTTGTCAGTCTCTAGGATTTCATGGGGGAGTTTTGTGTGTTTTGAGGGTTTTGTGTGGCAACCCTATTACTTCTCAAAATTACCTATTCAGAAAAAAAGTGGAATTTTTTTGACCATGAGATATCCAGAAAGAAAATATGAAAATTGAAAAAGTCCACTTCCATGGCCATAGGATTTCAAAATATCAAGCATTTAAAATAAATATAAAGTTATATAATGAATAAGTAGACGTCAATGTCATATGGAAAATTAATGTATTATCCTGATGTAGATAATACTTGCTAGTGCTGATTATGCAATACAGAGCAATTTTTTTTTAAAAGAAAAATGAAAAGGCAAGTGTGCAAAATCATGAGAATTTATTACTGAGTTGTTTTCTAGAGCAGAAATATTACCTAGCTTGGAAAATTTAGCAACAGAATTTCAGGAAATATTTGATCCCCTGTAGGTAAGAGGTTCTTGTTTAAGGAGAATAGGAAAGCATTTAGGGAGTAGGGCCCTTCTTCTATGAACTTCATAATATGAAATACCTTAGACTGTATAAGACAGTCAGATCATATAATATTTCCTCATCTCATCTCTTTTCAAGACTGAACAAGGCCTGGTCATTCAGCCTCTGCTTCACAGGATGAATGCTCCAGCTCCCTATCCTTTTGGTCTTCCACTGAATTTAGGATAGCACAGGAAAATCACAACCCCTAGTTGAATGGGGAAGTGGTGTCTGGGGTTGGAAAGGGAAAGCTGCAAAGACAAGAGACATCAGGAGGAGAAAAACAGAGCAAAGAGATACCTCTCAAGTGATGCACACAATTACACACAGACTGGGAAAGTAGAGCTGGGCCTGTCATTGAGATATTGTGCATCAGGGTACAAGGAAAAGCTGGCGAAGGGTGAAATTTTGGCAGGAACATATTACAACCCACAACTTTGGATGAGAAAGTGGGTGCCATAGTCTTTGAACAAATTAAGAACATCTCCAGATTGGATACCTTCATTCTCATGCAAAGCTGTAATCTCTGACACCTGCTGGAAGGGCAGAACAGTGGGACGCAGTCAACCCAGTTATCTGGAGATTGTCAGGAATAACTTCACGATATATTTATATATATGTTATATATTTTGATTGATCAAATTATGTTACAGCCATAAATGTTTCCACTGGAATAATATTAATGATAAATCTGCTTTATAAAATCTATGGCAAATAAAACTTTTTTTCTCCAAATGGTATTTTGCTTCTACTAATAAGAAAAAAGAAATTCATTGTAGTAATAAAAAATAAAAGAGAAAAATAGTTGCAGTGGCTTCATAAGCATTGGCTAGACCTTGTAAGTGACTCTGATTTTTGATGCTGAATTAGCATTGCCAAATCAGAAGCTAAATTATGGAATAAGATGCTTTTAAACCCACAATTAATAGCATGTATTTTCTTCTCATTCATTCTTTTCAAAAACCTGTATTTAAATCTATATTCTAACCATAATAGATACAGTTATCATATCTCACTTTCTCTTTTTATGCCATGTGGTTTTGCCTGTTTAAAATATTTTTCAACACAATAATCACAGGATTCAATTTTTACAGAAGTAGTGATTTAGCTACTTTATTGCCTTAGAAACTCTTGCTGTATACTTATTTCCTGGACTTCTGCCATAAGGAAAATCCCTCTGTCTTCAGTAGGAATCATATCCAGGTAACTGAAAGCAGAGAAACACTGTCTGTGATAAGTGGCTTTCTGCAATATAAAAGCGAATCACGAGAGCATGGAGAGGCTGTCATACAGTTGCATGGATGTTCCTGGACAATTTATCTTGAGCTGCAGTGCTGTTTCCTCGTCCAGGCTCAGCAGATGGAAATTTGGTTGAAGACTGTTAGTAAGACTTGCTTGTTTCATCATGCAGGAAAAACCATGAGATTTATTCAAGAAGAGAATGATGTAACTTATGTAAGGTCAGAGCAGCAAGCTCTATGGGGTTGGAACCGTGGCTTGTGCATTCATGTTACCAGCTTTAGCAATACAGCATTCCTCATTCCTCACGTTTATTTTCTCAGTTTTCTGTTTCAGATGAATGATGCATTTCAGGAGCTTACACACACACAAACTAAAGCTATTTTTATCCTCACTTAGGTCTTTTTTTTTTTTTTTTGCCTGGGCATTGCTTCTGCCAAGCTAGGTGATTTCTGTCTTGAATACTCCTTTTGTTGCTGTGGCTGTTTCTTCATCTGTCAACTGCTGCTCTGTACCAACAGAAATTACTTAGGTCCAACCTGCAGTCTAACTGTTTGAGGTGGTGGGATATTTTCTTTTCCCTTTGTTGGAAGATGTGGGTATATTCGTTAGTCCAGACATGAAAAAGTTCTGTTTCTCAGCAATGTTGAGTCTTGACTGACAGAGTTTAAAAAAATGCATTCAGAACATCTGTAGCCTGAAGAGCTTAAATGAAGAGTGTGGAAGCTGCAGAGAGATTAATTTCTGCCTAGGGATCCATGCCATCCTAAGAGTGTTAGAGGGCTAATGGAGGCACAGTGAGAAGCGGGGATGATTCAGGATACCTGAAGTTAAATCCTACTTTGAATCCTCCCCCAGACTATGCATGTTGAACCTTCCTATTCTAAAGCTAACATTTCCATATTCTCGTCCCATCTGTGGGTTAAAATTTTAAAAAGAAGGGTTGGAGTATGCATTTGGGGCTTTTAATTTATTATAGTGTAATTTTTGAAATGCTCTGCTGAGTGAACTTTGAGTTCTCATTAATTTATATTGAATAAAAATCCTAGCAGAATTTCTTACCCTGATTAGTGTCTAAAATGTATCGGATTAGTTAATCCATGAGGATAAATTAGCATTTGATACCACTGCTAAGAGTACTGATACTTTTGTTAGTGTTATAACTTTTTCTGCTGGCTTTTTTTCCTTAATATAGGCTCACATGATTATAATGATTTTTGTATACAGTGCTATGTTTTGGCTCCAAGGAGTGTAAACTCATTAGGGAATCCTCATTGTTTATTAGTAGTTTACCTTAGACTTCAGGCAAATTGCAGCCCTAAAAAGTTGAATTCTACTGTGGTATAGTTCCATCTTGAAATGAACACATTATTTTGCAAATTAAAAAAAAGAAGAAAATTGTTCCTCTGATACTGCTGTGACTCTGCATATGATATCAATGAATGTTTTGCTATTAGCAAAATAAAAGGCATAATACGAGCTTTCATCACCAAAATGGATGAAGTACAGAGTAATTTTTAAAAATGGAATATATTTTCTTAATGGAAAGAAAGGATAAGGATCTCGGTCCTGCTTGCAATAGATGCATTAGTGAAAAAAAAAAAATCTAACTTTGCTAAAACAGAAAGTGCCACAAATGCCTTGTATCAACTGCATATTAGATTTCAAAAGTCGTCTCTCAATATTTCACAATACTGCGCTCCTGCTTGTTGAAGGAAAGCCAGAAGAATTAAGAAGGTTTACCAGGACAGATTGAGCAATACCAATAGCTTTTATTCATGCATGGCACTGGTGGTACCAGAGTTCCTGTGACATCCTGAGCAACGTATGATTTGCAAAAGCATTTGGAAGCAGTAGCTAATTAATTAGACAGGGAGACAGGGATAGTCCTGTCCATTTCCTTGGCTTGGGTCAATACCACATTGACACAAATAAGAGGATGGTGTATCTCTCTCTTACTGTTAATTTTCTGGGCAATTTGCATACAGAAAAGTCTCAGAAAACTATTTCTGGCTATTCAGAAAATTTTAGTTGCAATGGCCGCTTTAATTTTTTACTTTCAATAATTTTTTTCCGTTTTATGAAAATTCATTAGCTGCACTTAAATTTTTGTATGGAAAATTATCAAAATGCACACTCAAGAAGGAAAGAATATTTCAGACTGCTTTATTAACAATTTTGATCTTTGAGAAATCACCGCCATTTGGGTTGAGACCAGCTGCTTATAAATTCCTGTAAAATGGGAATTCAGGTTTAAAATTTTGAACAGATGGAAAAGTGTATAGAGGAAAACGCAGGTTTAGCCTGGATAGAAAACACTAGGGAAGCATCTTCAACCTGAATATATTCCTGAATGGATTTTTTTCTTGCCAGTCTCAAAAGAAGAACCTTATGAAAAGCAAGCAAACTAAAACCCCCAAACAACACCAACAGCAGTACGAAAAACAAACTGGTAGAAATGTAAAAAAGTAATGGAGGACAAAGTGCTCAGTCTTCAAATTATGTAGCAGTCCAGGAGCTGAGCCCAGGTGGGTGTTACAAAAAACATCAGTAGCAGCCAGCAAAGGTTGACTGTTGGCAATCATTAATGGAGCTGGACCTCAGAACTACTGTATTTAATGTCAGGAGCCAGGTATTTTTTTTTCCACTTGCTGGGCTAAGACTCTTTAAGGGCCTGAAAGAGCTGGAGGGAGTACACCATGAGAAAGAAATTTCAAGGGAGATTTTTTTTTTTGTTGGAGACACAGACAAGGAGATTGGCAGTTAAAAAACATAGCTAGATAGTGAGTAGAATGAAATAATCATGTGGCTTCTATTTTTTCACAGTGAGCACTTCACTAGAGTGTTGTTTACACATCACTGGAATACTGGTATTTACTAAAACAGAAACTATGTTCCCTACAGGATCTCACACAGCAAGTCTCTGTAAGACTGGAGGTTCAGCTTTTATCTTTTATGGCTGAAGACTTGTCACAGAACAAGATATGTAAGCCAGAATTATATAATTTAATCATTTTTTATGTGCAATCATTTGAGGGAAAAATATTAATCAAGATAAGCTAGAGCACCATGCTATAACTTTCAGTAATTCAGCTTTGCTTTCCGTCAATTTGTGGGCTTAACTAATAGGAACAGGAGATGACTTAGGTGACTAAAGTGTTTAGGCATCTCATTGCTATTGATATGGTATAAATCAGGTGCTGGAATACCTTAATTCCTTTTTCTCTGCCATCTCTACTAAGGATGGATCACAGCAGTTGCAAGAAAGCGTCGTAATGAGCTCGTATCTGTATTTTAAAGTGATGTAAATGCTATTTAACTACAGTCAGTAAAACCTTGCTATTTGTTATCTGGACATCATTAGAATCTTGGATAAGAATCTACTAATCAGGGCTCAATTGCTTAGCACAGACACTGCAGAGGTAGTATCTGTTCTCCATTAACTATACACTTGCTAGCTCTTGCCAGAGATATGACCTGAGTTGTCAGGAAAACCCCAGTGCTGCAATGCATAAACATACAATGAGAGACTTGTGTCGTGGTACTTGCAAAGGTGATGTGAGGAAAGGAAGCTCTCTCTACCTCATCCTTTGCGTGCCACTGTGGTTATTTTGTATGCAAGGGATTTCTATGGCAGGGTGCAGCGATCCGTTGCCTTGCCTCAACTTTCTGCCTAAAAAACAAGAAAACACCTCATGGAGAAGCTGCTTGATGCCTTGAATACAGATGATGCACACAGCATATTTAAATCTCATCCAAGTTTTGTTTAAGATTACATTAGGATGCAGTTGTGAATGAGCTTCTTTTTGCATATGTAATTAGAAAGTAGAACAGATGGGAAAGGCATAGTTTAAAGTGATGTGTTCATTAAAATAACGAAAGCTGCAAAGTGTTTGTTCCCCAACAGTGAATTCAGGATATGAGACTCCTTAGGTTTCTGACTTTTTTTCCCTTACTTTGAATCTGACAACTGTGAATGACAACAATGAGTTCTCTTTTGCATCAATTTTTGTTAGATATCACCACTGTTCCTTAGGGCAGATTGACTGTTCATTCCCTCGTATGTGGTGTATGCTCAGTTAAGATATACTGGGAAGCAGTGGGTATTAAGAAGCAGACAGTACATCAAGGGATTTATTTTAATTGCATTTACTGTAAAAATTATCTATTGGGGTTTAAAAAATAATATAGTGATTTTAATGTTCTTTTAAAAAAGATCTATGTGGACTGTATCCCGATAACTACTGTTATCCCCTGGGTTATTTCTACTTTTAACTTTCAGGGTTTTAAATGAAAACAAAATAATTTTAAGAAATATAATTAGGGTTTTTTTACACATACACACCCTGTCAAAATTTTTACAAGAAGGCAAATCTTTTAAAATTAGTCTAACAATATCCAAAAAATATTTTCTAAAGTGACTAAGGGCTGATCCTTACTCTCCTCCACCAAAATAGAAAAAAATGTTGCTTTACACAGTTTAAAATATGAAAAGCATACCCCCTTTATAGGCTTGCATCTTTCAGCTGCTAACAGAAAGGCTAATTTAGCAATGAATATTGGATCTTTCCAACTTTCTACCCTGGCAAAATGAGTTTTATTAGATATATTTTATAAGGAACTTAGAGCTTCAGAGCTTACTGTCTCCTATTTCATGCTGCACTTCCAGAAAGCTGTGGAAACCCACAGAGAAGTAGGTCAAAGGCTGGATCTCATTTGCCAGTTTTTAGTAAATATGGTTTTATCTGTAAATTCTAATACTGAATTCTAGAGAAGAAGATATCTTGTCATTTTTGTTCTCTTCTCTCATGCTGCTATTTTCTCAGTATTTTTTACCTTCAAAATATCAACCTTTGCTTCTCTTGAAGCTGAATGTTCATTATTTGCCTATCACTGGTGTTTTGCATGGTCTTGTCTGCAAATGCATCCCTGCTGTTATGTGCTAAAAAGAAGAGCTTTTCAAAAATGTAAAAAGCAAATCCCTACCCTGAAGATAGGGAATGGATTATAAATCCAAATTTATCTAGAAAAGCAGATGTATACAAGAAATAAACAAATGCATGCTGTTTATGATAAGGAAATAAATGTTTGTCCATGCCAGTATCAGGAAAAGATGTTCCAATTACAAGTGAAGCCCTGTAAGAGCACTGAAGCATCTTTGTTGGAGGACTCTATCAAGTACATGGTAAATGCAACTCTCCCTCAAAGGAACTCGAAGTGTGAAGTCTTTAATCATCCAAGATTTCTGTATGAGCATGACTTTTCCCAATGCGACTAGACCCACTGTAGTGTTCCAGGATTGGAAGGGACCTTAAAGGTTATCCAGTTTCAACACCTTGTACCAGAGCAGGAAGCCCTTTTCAATGTGACCTTGAACACTGCCAGGAAGGGAGCATCCACAGCTTCTCTGAGCAATTTGTTGCAGTGTCTCACCAGCCTCAGAGTAAAGAATTTCTTCCTAATTTTTAACCTAAATCTACTCTCTCTCAGTTTGAAGCCATTCTCCCTTGTCCTGTCACTACACACCCTTAGGAAAAAGTCTCTCTCCATCTTTCTTGTAGGCTCCCTTCAGGCACTGGAAGACTTCAGTTAGTTCACCCCAAAGCTTTCTCTTTTATGCTCCAGCCCTCAGAGTATCTTGTGGCTTCCTCTGGATTTATTCCTATAGCTCCACATCCTTCCTTTGTTGGGGGCCTCACAGCTTGAAACAGTTTATTTTCTCTGAGTAATGTCTTTATCTAATGGACAGAGGAAGACAAGGCAAAAATGGAAACCTCCGTTGATGTCCTACATAACTACAATAGTGACAAAGAGTGCAGGTAGATTTATGCCATTTAGGAGTTTGGGTCCCTTATATTGTTTTCTAGGTACTGTAGAAAATGCCTGCCCATATTTTCTCTGAAGTGCAGTAAATGAATGGTCTCAGTATTTCAAAAATTTCTTTTTGGTTTTGATTTATCTTTTATGTAGCAAAATGACAAGCAATGTCTTGGAAAATAGCAAGGTGTCAAACAGTATTGATTTCATGCTATTGCAGTGACCTAGAAAGTGTTATTACTCATTGAAAGATTATGTTGGGGTTTTCCCATAAAAATAACTCTAGGAATGTTTCAGGCTATTATTACATAATTATTAAAAAATGTATTTTTTTTCCTTGCTGAAAGGGTATAGAATTATTCTATGATTAGATAAAATAATCCCCTGAATTGTAACTACCCCAATACCTACATCTTACATCTGTAATTTTCTTTCTAATGAAATTTCTGAATAAGGATCCTCTTCTTTTTTAATTCATTCAATTGAAACTTCTTTATTACTGATTTGGAAAAAGTAGAACACTAGACTTACTGCAGTACTTGTATTTTTAATTTTGTGATTTGAGGTAGGGAGTGATGAACAAGAGAGACTAAAACATGAATGGATTCTTCCTGTGCAAATTAATATTTCCAGTTTTTATCATGAATGAAAATGAAAGTCCCAAATTTTCAAGAGAATTATTTCTAACTAAAAAAAAACCCAGACATTTTCAAAAATCATCTGTGTCCCCGTTCTTATACCTATGTAAACTCAGTATCCTATGACAGTTCAGATAAAAATATAAAATGTGTAAGCCTACCCTAGCTTTGCTGCTTACTGACTGTTCATCATGGGGAATGATAAGAAAGTAAGGCTAACTCATCATGTTGGCTGTCTTTGTGTGCAGTAAATAGGTGGTAACTCACTCCCCAACTTTAAATAACGAGCTGAAATATGTAATTCATTAAAATGAAGAAATTATACATGAAGAAATAGGCCCACGTTGACTTAAATTCTTCATTCTTCTTATAATATATTATGCATGTGTCACTCAGAGATAAACTATGTTTTTCATGCTGCTTTCTGTTCTACAGAATGTACCTGTGGAATAAAATGCAACAAAACCAGGAAATTCATAATTTAAAAAAATTAAGCCTTTCAACTTCAACTCTTGTAATGAAGCTAATACTCTCTGTAAGCAATCATTTTTATTTGATGTAAAATCATTAACAATTTCCACTTTTACAAGTTCTTAGAATTCTGAATATAGTTTTATGTCTTCTGCATAAGACATGTCATGTGTTTGTTTCAGTAGTTTGGTCAGTCTGCAGTAGGAGCAGATCAAATGACTTGTTTTGAAAATAAAGCTTTATGAAATCTTTCATAGTCGCCTTTTACTGCTGGCTGTGCTGGTTAAACTTATAGGCTTTTATGCACAGAAAGGATTCTTGGATGCTCAAAGATATTTGGGCCACATGCTCAGTGATGACTTTACTGTTGCTGAACTTGGAGTTCTCTGCTGACAAAAGCCCAGAGTCATTCTTGCTCAAGTTTAGATGAGTGCTGTAGAGTGCTGTGTGGTATAAATCAGAGTATTTCATGACTCACTTGATTCATGTCATTGGGTCAAATATTTTGGCTGCTGACTGAATGAATGTGTTTAATCACATTAAATTCTGGAACAGCATAAAAATAAAAACAGAAAGCAGACATTGTCTGCAATTGAATTCCTTGCACCATTACTACCAAAAAGCTCCATAAATGCTCCTTACCTTTTTAAGGAAAATAAACTTATATGTGTCTGTTTAGTATCTTTAAAACAATTTTTTAGTTCTAATCTCCTTCTAATTTTTAAGTCTATTGATTTCATAGTATATTGTGTTATTTGTCGTTAAAAGGCAGTACATGAAATGAGGAGAGCAACGTATGAAACACATGTATCCAAGTGCCTATTTTTCTAACATAATAAAAAGTGTAAATAATACGTAATAAAATTCAGGATCTAGCCTATAACTATTAAAAATTAACAGTTTACACCAAGGGGTGAATAATAACTCTGAATAGCAATTATTCAACAATTTTAATATACCACTCTAGTTTCAGTATGACGTAGTGTTCCCTGTAAACTACTAACATGCTGTTCGTTTGTTCCTTCCCTAAAGATAATTTGTTATTCTTTCATGAAATACTTGTCATAAGTTTCTGTTTATTTCAAAAATAATATCATATTGTGTAAATTATGTTTGATTTCCAAATTCCTCACTCCTTCAAAAAGGCAAAATATATTATTTATCAGTAACTCCTCTTTTCCCAATTCATTATCAAACTAATCCTGAATTCCAGTGAAGAAGCAGGGTTTTATTCAGCAAAATATTTAATCATATGCAGAACTGTGGGCATGTGCACATTTATGGGGATATGAGATTTTTGTACCTACTTAGATTGAATGGAGATACAAATATGCTTAAATTCCTCCAGTGAATTCAGGGTGTTTTCAAGATTTCACAGTGGGGAAATTTGTATGTAATCCAGCATTTTCATAATGTTCTTAGATCATGCGCCTGAAAAGAAATTTTGAAGGAAAAAAAAGGATCCTGCATCTACTAGTGGTTACATGGTTCAGCAACAAAATGAACAAAGTAGTCATCTCCTCCCTAATTACACAGCTTGATGAATTAAAGTGGAAGAGGACAAATTTAATTGATGATCACAGGCTTCTTCTGATGACTGGCAGATAACTGCCCTGCGTGCTCAGACTGACCACCATTCCTTTACCATGCTGGTCTGCTCAGCAGCACATTTAGCTGCAATGCAGTTTCTCCTTCATCCTTTTGACTATTTATTTATTAACTTGCTTGGAAAAGCCAGAAGGCAAATCTGAGACTGAGATATAGGAAAATATTGTTTACTGCTCTTTGCAACATTGACTAAAAGTCTTGTCTCTTGCTTGTTAGAAATGGTTGTAGGGCAGTCTGTCTGGTGAAACTAGTGTTTCCATCTCATGGCCTAGATGTGACTATTGTGTCACATCTCTAACTTTTCTTAAGCATGATGTGAAAAATGTTTTCCAACTCTCCTTACATAAAAATAAACAACTGAGGAATGGAATATGAAGATTCAATTTTTATAAACTTTTCAAAGGATTTGTAGGTGAAGACTCTTTGAAACCAAGTTAAAATTCGCAATAACTGTTTATAAATTACCAAATTTCAAAGTCTTGTCTCAGTAATATGAATGTGCTAAATAAAGAAATTACATCTTGTTATGGTTCAAAGTCTTTTCCTTTAAATGTGCTTAACAAAATCTCCTGGTCTAATGTAATTCTTCTGCATTATGGTAAAAAACATAATATCGATTTTAACCTTCATAGCATTATAGTATGTCACGCTTTTTCAACAACTGTATTGATGAAGGAAATTTTATTGATTGACTGTTTAACTTTGTCTTTCATAAAAAAAAATCTTCTTACATTTGAACCTTATTTTTTTCAGTACCTATCACAGGGATTTTTTACAAAGATGATTTTTGTACAGTACCAACTTCCTTTGTGTACCATTGATCTCAGCTACATCAGTTTGGTGAGGATATTAGGATAGGGAGAGAAAATATAATTTCTGCTATTAAAATAAGTATGTGGAGCTAACTCTTCCAATCTCCATGCATAATAGTTATGAAGAGGCTGCATTCTGTTTTGAATGATCAGTCTCTGCAGAACTAGTTCTAGTTTGAATTTGGGAATGTGTGGGAATATTTTTCCTGCTAGTGCTTTGAAGTGAGGGTGTTTTTTTGGGTTTATTTGTCTTAAATAGCATTTAACAGCTAATGCACCCTGTTTACCTAATGTACCCTGTTAACCCTACAGCTAAAATAGCCCGTTTATTTTGCTGGGGGCAGAGCAGGGAGAAAGCATCTATTGTAAATCTTGAGAATTTTAATAAATTAGTTGTTATTGGTGTAGTGCTACACTTTTAATTACAATGAAAGGCAACCACATAAGGCAACAGATCATCCCATTGATATGACAACATTAAAATGTCCAATGACCTGTAAACGTTAACGCCTGTAGCAGCTGAATGAGTTTTAGGGTTGTCTAAGACTGAGGCAATGCTGCCGCCTAATGATGGGAGTATATAAAATGCATAAAACCAAGTTGCTTGTTTGGCAAGCAGGCTAGGCTTGTGACATCAATTGAAGGCTATAAGTGAAATTAAAAGCAATAAAAATTGGCCCATGGACTAGACTACATGATTTGATCATGTGCCAAGACATTTATTTGGTTCAAAGCTAAAAGCAAAATAAAACCCCTGTAAATCACATCAAGTCTGTAAACATTTTGTTTTCTGTGCATTAATGTCTGTTATGATTAGAAAGGGAATGATACTCCACTTTTTCTCTGTTTTGATAGATGAGGGTTTTTTTATTTAATATATTTCCTAATGCTTACCATTATAATAGGTAAGTCATTATAATATCTATCTGGGAAATTTTATTATTCTCTGAAGAATCCAGTTTTCCCCTTAATATTTTTATTTCAGAGTAAGAAATTGCATTAATGTCTCAATATTACATTTATCAATGGATCACTGGCCTTCTTTATTTAGAACAGTTTAATGTAGTCTAGTGGCTGAGAAGAATATTAATAGTATTACTGTCAAGTTAATTCATAGACCCATAAAGAGCAATAACACTTGTGTAAGGCATCTGCCAATGTAATCTGTGACAGCTTGTACAACCAGCAGATAAAAGCTGGATCTAACCCTGCAGTATCTGCTCCTTTCTCCATTCTTCTGGTAGATCTTTCCGTTTATGCTCTATGCTGAAACATAAAAAAGCAGAGAACTTGCTCTTATTTCCTCTTTTTATCTATATTATCTCTTCAACCTGAAAGGTTACTGAAAAGGCATAGAAAATTCAAATTTTTTATTGATTTATGACTTACTCTGACAAAGAACTTCATGGAAAACCAGCCAACCTTTGAAAAATTATAATTAGGAAAAAAAGTAATAAACTGTAATTAAAACATTATAAAGGCATTGATTGGTTAGCAGGCATCCCATTAAATCATTATAATTATACAAAATATGATTAGGGCAATAGATATAATGTAGTTAAAGCCTGTGCTAAAGTTTTTTCTGCATTTTTTTTTTTGTAAAAATAGGAGCTCTTATTTCTTTTGTATGTCTTCAAATTTTTTTGGTACTCTATTCCTCTCAGCTGGGCTGACTTACAGCAATCAGCATCTTCACAATGAGTTCACATCAAAGCAACTTCCTGAGATCTAAATCTCCCTTCTGCTTCTACACAACAGGTGCAGGAGGTTGGTCTCCATCAGACAGTGATCATTACCAATGGCTGCAAGTGGATTTTGGGAACAGGAAGCAGATCAGTGCTATTGCAACCCAAGGCAGGTACAGCAGCTCTGACTGGGTTACTCAATATCGGATGCTCTACAGCGATACAGGGAGAAACTGGAAACCATACCACCAAGATGGAAACATCTGGGTAAGTGATTGCTGTGAAATGGAGGTGTGTGCTGTAATGAAGTTGGCCAGTGTTTTTTTGGAATTCTACAACTTTTACAACTCTTCAAGTGTTTATATCAGGGCAGAACCAAGCTTTGTTCAGTGATTTAAGTTGTAGCTGCTGTCAGGAGGGCTATCCCCAGATTAGCAAACCCATTTTGGGATGATGGTGTTTAGCAGAACATGCAAATATTTTTTGTTTGCTGGTATTGCTCAATGGATCTCTTATGCATTGCCTCCTCTTTCCTTTTAACTAATTTAATGGAGTGAGAAAGAATAGCGGCTTTGGAAATTTTCCTGTTAAAATTTTGGAAGGTAATTTTTTCCATGCATGTACATGTGCTGGAGAGCAATTTTATCATGCATGTATTGTTTTCCATGTAAGTGCTACAGGGATATGTTTGTTTTAGCTGGGACTGGGAGAATATTCTTCACTGTACCTAGTATGGGAATGTGTTTTGGATTTGTGCTGGAAAGAGTGTTGTTGATTCATGGATGTTTTCCTTACTGCTGAGCAGTGCTTGCACAGCCTGAAGGCCTTTTCTACTTCTTACCTTTTTGCAGCAAGTAGGCTGTGGGTGCATAAGAAACTGTGAGGGGGCACAGCCAGGGCAGTTGACTCCAGCTGACCACTGGGATATCCCTAACCATATGGAGTCATGCTCAGCATGTTATACTGGGGGAAGGAGGATGACATTAGTTGTCCCAGGTCACTGTTACATGTGGAGTCCCGTTTCCCTTGGGATGGCCAGACAGCTGCTTGCCCATGGGAAGGGGTGAATGAGGTCCTTTATCACTTTACATGAGTGTGGCTTTTGATTTACCTACGAAAGTGGCTGTATCTCAACACGTGAGTTTTCCTACTTTTCCTGTTCTCTCCCTCATCCCGCCGTGGGGGAGTGAGTGAACAGCTGTGTGGTGCTTAGCTGCTGGCTGGGGTTAAACCATGACAAGGGATATTTATGCTATAATAATTTTAGGAAAAAGCATATAATTTGGCTTTGGTTTTTACATTTTTCTGGATAAACTACTAATTTCATTCTTGCTGAAAACACTAGCCTTCCATTTTGCTGACAAAAAAATGATAGCTATTACTTAACATGCCTATACTCATAGAATTTCTTTCAGATGGTATTCTTTTTCAAAAGTATACTTTGAATACAGCAAAATGTTATTATTCTTTCTGAAACCAAATTAAATGGTTAGCTATTATGTCAAAGAAGACAAGATTTAGCAAAATGATATTTTAGATTCACATTTTTGCCAGGTGCTTCTTTTACTTAGGTCTGTTATTAAAAGTGAATGTCAAATATGGAGCATAAGGTGAATTATTTTATCTGTATAAGAGAAACTCAGTTAATATGTGGAGTGCGTAGAAACAGACATTTTTTATTACAGTATTGATTTATTGAAAAAAATCTCCTCCATGTGCCAGATAGGTTTCTGAAAGAGGGAGAATTTAAGGCTGGGGAGGTTGACAACCTTGAAGAGAAAAATATTGAATTTTGGCTTAGATTTCTTAGAACTTGGATATGAATGTAATTCATCAGGGTGGGAGACAACTTGTGCTTAAGCTTGATGAATATAAAAATTTCTCTTTTAAGGCCACTTACTGTAAACACTAAATGCTATAAATATTTTTATATATCTACTCTACATGTATAAAATCTTCTCCAACTACTGTTGAAATCGCCAAGAATGGGAGAAAGCTTTGCAGATGGCTGAGTGAATAATATATAAAGCAGAATAGTTAAGCTGAGGAAAAATATGTTCTTAATAACTTTTGGTGATGCTTAGTTTGGTTGATTTAGTCACAGCTGTGATTGCTTGTTTCCAAAGCAGACCAGCTTTTCAAGAGAGGGTTTTGTAGCAATTCTTATACCATCATTTAATTCAAAAATATTGATAGCTTCTTCATGCAATAACATTTCCTGTTTCTTTTTATTTGCACTTACATATGCTTGATGCATTTGGGGGAATACTATTGGTCTGTTATTGACCATTGACATAACTTGAAAAAGAGTGTGATAAGCCATGCAGGTCTGCTGCTTTTATTTGGAATGCTGTCTTTGGATATATTTTATCAAGCTGGCTGCTGCAATACTGCTTGTATTGCAATTGTTCATGTCCCACAATTTTTACCCAATATTAGAAAAACCGATTAAAAAATAAATGCTACCTTATCCTTGTTTTTTTTAAGTGTAAAAGTGGGGTGTTACCAAAAAAATAAAAAGGCCACGGTTCTTGACTTTAATTCTAGATGGCCTAAAATAGTATTGCTTTGGTGGTTAAATGGTGTCTCAGCTTTGGTTTTATCTTGGAATCACTGTTTATTAGTCATTAATAAATATTCATCTTAATATGTTCTCAAAACAGGGGATGTGCCTGAGCATGGAGAAATTGTGTTCCTATTTTAGTAGTAGTTACAAAGAGACAGACTTCCCTGATGTGAAAACAGAATGGTGTGGATTTCCCATCAAATCTCCCATTTAGTGTCAGTTTGTGCAAGAAATTAAAAGCAGTGGTAGATGTTAGGACCGGACTCACCACATAAGCCAAGTATCTATCATGGGCACTTTAAACTCATAAAATCAGTTCTTCCTGACTGAAATTACTGTGGTGATCTTAAAAATCTCGTGATTCTGGTGCCCTTAGAAATCTTTTTAGAAATAATTTATTCTTTACCTTTGGATTTGTACCTTTTTAAGAGATTTATCCACAAGAGAAACACACTACACAGCCTTTTTTTAAAATTCCTCTTTCATTATCCCTATGCCTGAATGACATCATTTTCTGACAGCAGTAAATTTAAAATTTAAATGCAAAAGCAAATTAAAAGAGGAAAAGAGAAGCGCAAAGTACAGCAATATTTAATAGTAAAGTAGTTATGATATCAATTGACACAGAGGATGAGATGTGAGAAAGGGAAATAAAAATAGAGCTAAACAGATGAATTGGAGAGAGAGCAAAGGAGAAATAATTTGCAATAGAGATCTAGTCCAGAACAAACCATTATAATCTGCATAAAAGGCTGAAGTGAACTCTTTCTGCATGCGTTAGTCAGGGAGGAAAAGAAGTTCTATAATTACCTACTAAGTAGGAAAGAAATCAAAAGGCTCTCAGAAAGTCTGTGATGGGGAAAGTGCTTTCAAGGTGAATTTAGAGTAAGCTTCCCAGTTCTGTGAAATAGATTTTGTGACCCCACCCCTCCTGGGCTTTTGGATATTTTCAATTTTCATGAATTTTAATAAGATGAGTGAATGTGGACTCTTTCTATAAAATGCCTAGCAACTAGAGAATTTTGATCACCTCTCCTACCTTCACTCTTGTAGTCTGAGATTCTAATTTTGATAGGTCATGAGGTTTCCCTTTATAAATCAATCCCCTGGGGTGTTTCATGTACACAAAAAAAATAAAAAAATCTTTGTTTTGGTACAGATGCTAATTTCGGTTTCTGTATCAATGCTATCTCTTTGCCTAATGAAGACATACCAGACATGATTCTACTTATAATCCCTTTTCTATTTGATAACTCAGATATCGATGATATAAATTTCTCACTTTAACCATAATGCAAATATGCTCTATAGCTATAAGAAAATGCTGACATCATCTGAAGCACTGAGACTCAAATTATATGCATCAGTGGCAGAGCCTCAGTATGTCTAACATTGAAATCTTTCCTACAGGAAATTGGAAGATCCTTGCTTGAATTGAGAGATCTTAGGAAGTATTTTCTTCTAAAATTTGATTACTCCAGTAGAAGTTGCTGTCAGCTCTCATCCATCTCATCATTTTATTCTTGGGGATATCAAAGTCACATGATCAGGGAATAAATTGTGTTTGAAGGGACCTGCAAGGGTCATAGAGTCCAGCTCCTGGCCCTGCACAGCCCCATCCCCAAGAGCCACACCATATGGCTCAGAATACTGTCCAAACACTTCTTGAACTCTTTAAGTTCCTCTTCCCTGGGCAGCCTGTTCCAGTGCCTGACCACCTTTTTCTAGCATGCAACCTAACCCTGACACAACTGCAGTCTATTCCCTTGGGTCCTGTCACTGGCCACCACAGAGCACAGATCAGCATCTGGCACCCTCTTCCCCTCACAAGAAAGTTGTAGACTGCAATGAGGTCTCCCCCCAATCTTTTCTGTGCTGAACACAGCAAGTGACCTCAGCCACTCCTTGTAACACTTCCTCTCAAGGTCTTTCACCACCTTAATTGCTCTCCTTTGAACGTTCTCTGCTACCTTCATATCTTGCTTGTATTGTAGCACCCAGAACTGCCCCAAGCACTCGAGGCAAGGCCTCCCCCGAGTAGAGCAGGGAAAATCCTCTCCCTTCCCTTGCCCAGCTGGTGATGCTGTGCCTGATGCACCCCAGGCCATGGTTGGCTCTCCTGGCTGCCAGGGCACTGCTGGCTCATATCTACCTTTCCATGGACTGGAACCCCCAGAAGGTCCCTTTTTGAAGTGCTGCTTTCCAGCATTTCATTGCCCAGCCTGTCCATAGATCCCAGGCTGTTCCATCCCAAGCACAGAATCCACTTTCCTCTGATAAACTTCATGTGGTTGAGGATTTCCTATCCCTCTAATTTGTCCAAGTTTCTCAGCAGGGCCTCTGCCTTCATTGGAGTCAAAAGCTCTTCTCAGTTTTGTGTTATTTATGAACTTGCTTAGTGTCCCTTCCAGTCCTGTGTCTGAGTAATTTATGAAGATGCTGAAGAGCAGAGGGCTGAAGACGGAGCCCTGCAGAACCCCACTAGTGCCAGGTAACCAATCTGATGTGACCCCATTCACTGTAACCCTTTGTGCCCAACCTCTCAGCCAGTAACTCACCCATCACATAATGTGTTTATCCAGCTGCAGACTGCACATTTTTTTCATGGATATCAGAAAGTATCAAAAATTTTTCATAAATCTAAAAATATGATGGTAATTGTGAAGAAAAAAAAAAAGGGAAAAGATAGAGTGTAGACTCTCTGCACACGACCTCCAAATTATATTCAGTACCTGATTCTTATCTTTAGCCTCAGTGAACATCAGTGGAGCTGCAAAGATGTAAATGAAAGCAAATTTTTTGCTTTATTACAGAAAATTTAGACCTCGACAAAGTGGCTGCTGCTACAAGTGAAAGCCATTATGTATTTCTGATATTATGGTTGTTTTTCTTTCAGTTTTAATTAAACTTAGAGTGTATTATGCATAACATCTGCTTTGGTATTATTTTTATTATTGAAAAGATACTGAGTGAGTACATAGTTTTCACTATGAATAATGATTTTTGGAATGGAATTTGTCTACTTACCTACTGGCTTTAAAACTTTTTTTTAAAAAAGTCTGATACTTCTGATTCTCTTAGTTTTCTAGGTGAAATAGGCAGGAATCCACTGAATTAACTGTAAAATGAACTTTGCATTTCTCTGTGAACTGAGGAATAAGCTACTGCTTGAGCAATATATTCTCTTCATTTACATGAAGAAAATTTACATGGCTCCCCTTGGTATTGAAGGAAGTTGCTACAGCACAGTGGATTTAGCTTTTACAGGAAAACAAGCTCTCAGCATTTTGGAATATTTTGCTACAGGATTGAGCCAAAAGTCATTGCGAAAAAGCTCAATTGAGTTAGATAATTAACTTTTTCAAGCTGTGCAAGACTTCAGATGTTTCATACTCTTGGGTGCCTTTGGAAATACCAACCATCAGACAGGCCTAAAGTAACATTTAATGACTAGATAGATATAAGGAAATCATACGCAGCTCTACCTAGCTGAAATTATTTGTAAGCCATCTGCTCAGAATTTCTGTTCATACTAACATGCATTTTCTGGTGAGATTATTCCAAGAAAATGTTTCAATCCTTAGCACATTCCCAAATCCCTTCCACCTGTTCTACAGAGCAACATTTTCAGCTAACCAAGGAATTAGTGCATACATCTTAGAGTACAATGATTTTTGTATAGCAACTACCACTGAAGAGGAATAAATTCTAGCATACACCCGCAATGTTAGGACATGAGAGAATTATTTGCTTTGTGAAACCTGTCACTGCTTTTTCCCCTGAGAGGTAACTTATTTCCACGATCCTAAAGTGAATATTAATGTACAATATGAAACACTTCTTGAGATCGATATTTAATGCTGTTTTCCTTTTTTTTGTGTTTACTTCATAAGATCTTAACTGGCAACTTACATCATAGAAAGATTTACTAGGTTAATGGGCTTATAGGCCTAGACATTTTATCTTTTTCTTAAGTACCTTTATTGAATTATGTTATTTTATTAAACCAATTTAGTTTACATATTATACTTTTTTTTACAATTATGGGAACATTTAACCATGGAATGTGATTAGAATGGTCTGTGGCCTGACATTTGTTGTTTCTGGGCTGCTACTAGAATATCAGATATTGTGCAGACCTATTTAAACATGACGAAGTGGTTTGATATATTAATCAGTGCAAAAGTTTTGACTAGTGTTTTTGTCTTTTGGGAATGTTGTTTTCTTTCTAATGTCTCCCTGACTTACCCCGTCTGGAAGGATTTTGTCTGGTATCTTGCTGTCTCCTTAGAAATGTCTCAAGGTTACCAGTGTCATATTCACTGGCTTTTAATTCTCCAGGTAATTTAGTACTAGAAACACCCTTTTCTCCTGGAATTTCCTGTGTGACTTTTGTTAATTTCATCATACCTTACCCTGTCTGGATGGTCTGCCTCTGAGTACCTGTCTCCCCTAACTTTATAAGACATAGATTGCTCCATTCACTTGCAATAGCCAATATCACCTTTATGGGTGTATTGAGAGAACGAGGAGTCATAACTCCTGCCCAAGTCACTTCGTCTCAGCCCTGAGTGGACATTGCTGACCTATACACTGAGGGCCTCTGACTGAAAGGGTATGGATACAGAAAAAATATTTATATTGCTGTAGTAAACCTAAATTCTCTTATAGATCTAATGCAGTAGCCTGCACTATTATGTCAAATAAATACAATAAATTTTTGATAGGACACCTTTAAAAATTCAGGCAGTTGCTGAAAAGGAATTTTTAGAAACCCTGAAGAAAAGAAAGTTGAAGATAAGCATCAGTGCTATCCTGATGAAGCCTGCTTCCTCATCTACTCTTCTCCATGTGGAATCTCTTAAAAGAAACTCTGAAGATATTTTAATGCATTTAGGGAAACATACTTGGGGTTATCTGAAATATCATGGTAAAATATATCTTTGCCAAATGCTGTCACAGTCACAGACTGTATTTGTATTGAAATGTCAGAAGATCTGATAGCCTTTTAAATGTTGGAATACTAAGATCAACACCAAACTGGGCTAAACAGTAATGTTAGTTTAAACTTTTCTGAAAACAAAAACAAAAAAACCAAAAAAATGAAACAAAACAAAAAAAAGTCAAACCAAAAATATTTTTGTGTCTCTAATGAATTATTGATTTTATATATGAAGCTATATACTGCCTATAGGACCTTCTAAACATATTTTTGCTTAGAATCTTTTAAATCATATATTTTTGCAGGAAGAAAGATCTTTTATACTATTTTTAGAAGAAACATGGGGTTGTGAGATTGCTTATAACTTTCAATAACATCTTTAAAAATAAGCTGGCATTTGGAAATTGATTTGATCAGATGGAAAGTTATTTTCAATCTAAGGTGCTATTTCTTTTACTGAAAGACTCTATAGCTGTGTTTGGCTATCTCTAGAAGCACAAGCAAATTTTTTTTTTAATCTATTACAGAGTATGCCAAGTAGACAGAGGACAAAGTTCCTCCTGCTGTGGTATCAGAAAGCATCCCAGCCCTCCCTTGATTCTCTATAGGCCATTAAAAAAATAAAAAGGGTTAGCATATGAGAGATATACTGTGTAGCCTGATAGAACATTTCCATTCTAAAGGACTATTTTCTAATCTGTTGTTTTTAGCCTCAGGACTACTTAGCTCTTTATGGTAAACCATCCAATTTTAAACACAGACATCTAAAGGCAGACCCCTAAATCCATTTTTTAGCTGTCAGATGGTTTTCAAATATCTAAGAATGTCATGATCTCACAATGAATACAATGCCCAGGTCCCTAAGCCAGCCCAAAAGACTACATGGTGTACTTAATCAGCTCAGCTATGACAATAGTCATAGTCATGGCTCCACAGCATCACATCTAGGCTAACATATCTTCGTTGAGAGCATCAATAGTCTCTTAAAACTCCTAGCACAGTTATCTAGGTCACCCTTAATCCCCTCCAGGAAGCCTGAACAAATGCTTAAATGATAGAACCAGAGGTGAATTTTCAAAGATTATATATTTTTACAGGTTCTTTCTAGAAACACTTTTTAATGTCTAGATTAAGTCTACTGAATGTGACTAAGTAAAATGAACTGTAATGATTTCCTTGTGGCTTGTCAGCCCTGTTGCTTGGCTACAGTGTATGAATATATCAAGTAATTTATGAGACTTCTTATAGAAGTAGGACAACATATGACCAAAAGTCTGCTTTAGGGCACTTTTATTGGTGATAGAGACTGATTTTTTTATTTTATATCATATATTGCATAAAAAGGTCACACTACTAAATGTAGCTAATCTCATTTGATAAAAGTATGGCTAGAAATAGGAGTTCCAGCGATCTCCACAGATGTAAAAAATACTCCAAACAAGTAGAGATAAATATATTTCATTTGCCTTAAGTTAAATTGGAAAATGTGGAGTTACAAAGCACGAGTCTTGCCTTTTACTTAGTTGTTATATTTTGTTATGTTAAAAGATTTCTGTGATGTATTTGCGTAACAGGAGAAAAAGTGTAGGGTGTGGCACCTGGGGCAGAGCAACCCCTGCTATTAACACAGGCTGGGGGATGAACAGATGGAGAGCAGCCCTGGGGAGAAGGACCTGGGGGTGCTGGTGTTTGGGAGGCTGGACATGACCCAGCCATGGGCACTCCCAGCCCAGAGAGACAAACGTGTCCTGGGCTGCATCCAGAGCAGCAGGGCCAGGGAGGGGATTCTGCCCCTCTGCTCTGCTCTGCTGGGACCCCACCTGCAGGGCTGCATCAGCTCTGGGGTCCCCAAGATGGACCTGCTGGAGTGAGCCCAGAGGAGGCCACAAAGATGGTTAAGGGAATAGAGAACATCTTTTTTGAGAAAATACTAAAATATTTGAATTTGTCAGGAAAAGAAAAAGGTCCAGGCTGACCTGATTGCAGCCTTTCAGTGCCTGAAAGAGCCTACAAGAAAGATGGAGAGGGACCTTTTAAGAGACTGTGTAGTGACATAACTAGGGGGAATGGCCTTAAATGGAGAGAGTAGGTTAAATCAGATATGGCAAAAAATTCTTTCCTGTGAGGGACTTGAACAGGTTGCCCAGAGAAAACATGAATGCCCCATCCTTGGATCTGCTTAAGGCCAGGGTTAGATGGAGCTCTGAGCAACCTGGTCTAGTGGAAGGTTCACAGCAGGGGAGTTGGACCTGGGTGATTTATTTAAGGTCCCTTCTAATCCAAACCATTCTATGATTCGATGAATACACCTCTGTATGTAGCTGTCAAAGATCTGATCTGACAAGAGCTTCCTTAGTTTCTTCCTAGTTTTTTCACCATGAAACTCAAGAAATAGTTGCCCAAAGAGGTTTTGAGGGAGCTGAACCAAACAACATGCAGAAGTTCCTTACAGCCTTTTGATTCTGGATAATGTGTGAGATTTTCCCAAACAGCTAACTGTTAAAATGAAGAGGCAAATCAACTCTAATATATCTTGTATTTGATGCATATGGCTTTTATTTGTCTTTGTAATTTACAGCTGGCTTCAGTTTCTGTGGTGAGATGCATCACAGAATATCCATCAACATTAGGAAACTTCAGATATTAGCTCTAAATTCAAGCCAAACCCCATTGGTAGCACCAATAGTCTACATTTTCCTTTTAATAGTGCATATGAAAAGTGATTTAAGTTCTGATCCATGAAATACTCCTGTGCCCAACTTCAAATGTTGAAATTAAAGTAATAAAAGTAAATGTTTAAAATTGAGTTTACATGGTCAGAGAGTACATCCAAGTGTGTTGGTTCACATTCACAAAAAAAAGGAGCAATGGCCTTACTGAAATTCTTTGTACAGTACCATATGACAGATAATAAAAACTTTAGCTGAATGGTATGCAAGTGTAAAACAGGAAATGTTCTCAGCCTTTGTTTTGCTTGGCCCTGGCAAAAATGAAACTGTACAAAGCTGTGGTGCTTCAGTCTGGTGCTTATTTGACGGATTTTTAAAAAATATTTATGGTTAATTAATTAATTTCCTTTTAAATGAATTATTAATTAAACTGAAAGGTACTCTTATCAGGAGAACTCTTAGGCTGAGACAGCTACATACTGCAAATACTAAAATCCTTATGCTGGGAGATGGTTGTAGACAGCTTTATTTTTCTCTATAATATGTCCTGTAAACACTTGTGCTTGGTGGAATAGATGGGTTTCATGGGCTAGCACATGAAAGATGTTGTTGTTGGAATTTGGGTGAAACAAAGGCCATTTGCTGCACTACTTCTGTTGCCTGGGAGGTGTGGTATGAACAGGGCATAGCTTGTGAAAGTTGTCTCCCATTTGCCCCTTGGCTCATGTGGAGTTATCTCTCTGGTCAAGATGAAGTTAATTACATTGGGAGCAAGTGATGGTTCAGTCAATGAGCATTCACTTCAATGTATATTTTTGGGTTTGTCCATATGTGGAATTATACTTTCAGCCTCTGGTTGTCCCTAGAGAATGAGTACTTGCTTAATAGGGAGACTGGAGACTGAGATATGAAAAAAAAGGTGAGATAATGCATCGTGGGAGGCTGACAATTTAAGGCCAAGTGCCTGACTTCAAAATCACACAGTTGCTCTATTAAGATTAACAAAAAAATATTATGCCACAAATATATGTGATTTGAAGCCCCCTTAATGCTAGAAAGTGGACTCCTTCCTTTATGAAAATTGTTTTCCATTCTTTTTTTCTTGTATTGAAAAATTAATTTAAAAAAAAACTGGTAAAAAGAAGAAAACACTCCAATTTCTTTTGCAGTGTATAAGCTCTGATAAGCTTGAGAGGACAAATTCATTTTACGGGGAAATTTGGCAATGCTGCTGCTGATGTACCATGTGTCTGTGGCTGTATAGATAACTTCAGCCCGAGGGGTCTTAATCTGACACCTTTCATGAGTGACAAATTGACATAAAAAATATGAAAAAGTTAGACCTGGGCTAAGAACACTCCATTGTACTATTTATTAAATTTTCTTCTTGCCATGTATTTTTTACTTTTTAAAAAGCTATTCAAACTCCTTAAGATATAGAGTAGCACACTGCCTATTGACATGGATCTTATTCAGAAAGGCATATAAAGAAGCCTTCCGCTTTTTAGGTGGAACTTAATTCTTGTTGAGTTCAATAGAAAGCATGAAGTAAAATAAAAGCAAATACCTGCTTAACATTTTCCTGAACAGTGCTGTTTTTGTATCATCATACAGACAGTACTCTTGGCAGAATTTGTAAAAATTGTTTTTATGTAACAATTTTTTAGAAAACAGTTATTTTAGTTTTGATAATATTTCTCACTACCTTTTATAATGTGTCTTCTTATGCATGTAGATTGAGTTAATCTTTATTGAAATCTGCTTTAGTAATGTGAATGAAAACGAAAAATAAACTGCGTAAGTTTTCTAAATTTCAATACAGCAGCATTAGATACAACAAACGTGCTAAAGTGAAGCATGGATGTGGGTTAATAGTGCTGTAACTCTAATTTCTTGTAGAAAAATAGAGAAAAACTTGCTTTAATTTCTTTCCAGTCTCTCAAATGTGCCTATCACATTGCTTTTACATATTAAACTAAATTGACATTATAGAAACATACAAAGCTATAACAGGATTTTTATTTGTGCAGTTAAAGACAAAACTGGTTCATATTGATCTTTAAAACCTAGTGTCCTCCCAACTCTACTTGACTTCAGCACAAAATGCCACAACAGAGGAGTAAGTCTTTATTGCTATAGCTATAAAGTCTGTAGTATAAATTAGTTTGTGCTTGGTGTTATCCTTACCAGTCATGATCACCTGAAAATGATAATTTTTGTTTCTAAATATTGGCACATAAGTCACTGGCTATACTGGATGCTGGGTTGTTAAATGCTTTTTTTAATTAGCATGTTTTCCAGCCTCCTTAGTTAAAGAAATGCTTGGTGAGCATTTATCTGTGGATTCATCCTAATGAGACCACCCACAGGAAGAAATTCTTCCTGTTTGGAGGATTAGATGCACTGTCAAAATTTTAGGAAGTGTCAAAATAATTGGTTTTTAAACTGTTTTTCACAGTAATATTCTGACTTTGTCTTACAAATTCAGCAAACTATGAAGTATAATAGGTTTCTTACTATTTATAAGACTATACTATGCTTAGTATACTAAGTATACTTAGTGTAGTACTTCTTACTATACTAGGTTCAGCCACTGAAAATTCTAGAAGAAAGCTTATGCGATGAATCACCATTATCCTGAAGTTTGTGTATTTTCTTGCTTAGATTATAAACTAAGTAGATTCTAGAAGGAAGTTACTTTAAAAGAAAAAAAATAGGAAAGTGTGTATTTCTAGAAAGAATAACACACAAACTCTTTTCCAAATCCAGCTAATTGCTTGTACAGAAAGGTTTGCAAAGCAAAATCCTTTTAAACTTCAAAACATTGATGTTGACTGGATGAAGTGGAAAAATATTCTGTTCAATTCATTACTTGACCTCAGTTATTTAATTATTTTGAAATATTTAGGAAAATGCAATCAGACTCTGATGTATGACTTTGTTCCCCATGCTTTGTTACAGTATTTCAGTGCTAAGGTAAGAAAAGTTGGTGCCAGCTGAGGATAGATGGAGTCATTTGAAAAAAAAATAAAAAAATCTTTTTAGCTTTATTTTCCATATAATAGATTTACTGGAAGCTAAGCACAGTTTTGTACACAAACTTTTCCTATTCCCATCAAGCCAGCCTCTTTAATTCATGACAGATTTTACCAAAGTGCCAGAAAGACAGAAAAAGAGGGTGGAGAAGAGGAAGAGCACTGTTGGACAAACATACTCAAGATGTGCCTCTCTAAAGCAGCATTTTCAGAGCAATAAAGTGTTCATATTTATAAACTGGGTAAGTTCCAGTGCTTAAAGAAATAAGGCAAAGCTGCTGACATGGCGCTGTTGTTAAATTTCCTTAGAGAAAATTAATTTTGTTTGGGAGTAACTATAATATATACTTAAGGCTTTTGACACTTAGAGATTAAGATAAGTACACTCAGACTTTCTTTTTGTTTAGAAACAAAAATGATGGGTCAGAGGTTCTTCAGCAGAGGTAAGGGCCTAGGTTAATATTTTGTTAACACTGAAATAGTAAAGGCAGAGGTCAAATTCTCACAGTGTATTGGGGGAAAAAAGAAAATATATCAACATTGTACCATGTTAGATGATAGGACCGTGAGAATTCTGCAGATACTACACAGCTAAAACTTTTCTATGTGCAGTTTTAAAATAAAAAGTTGAATGTGTTTAGCTTAAGGACAGAGAAGGGAGAGGTAGCCCTGTCAAGAAATACTTCCTTGTGTGTGAAAGCAGATGTTAATGGCACGTCTCAAGCTGAACTCTGTAAGAGTTTTCTGACATGTCCATACTCTCTGTTTAAGGTTAAAAAACAAACAAAAAAACCCCCCCAACTCCCCCCCCCCCCCAAAAAAAAAGCTGAGAGTAAAATCAATCAATAACAAGGGTTTGTTTTTGATGATCTTACTAGACAACCTATTGATTAGATCTTTTCCCCATATTTCATTCGAGTATGTGCCTAGTAGAGTGCTTTTATTATTGCTTTGGCATGAAATTACTGACAGGTATGTTAGTTTGAATGGCTTTCAGATTTATTATTCTATCATTATTTTCACTGTTAGGTGTATAGAAAACTATTAAATACTGCTTCATTCACTTATGAAGACCTAAAGTTTAGATATTGTGTCACTTCAGAATAGAATTCCTTTGAGCACCAAGCACACCAAGAGCTCTACAATACAGTTTCTGCTCAGAAATGACATGCTGATAAGACAAAGTCTGTGTCCTTTTCAGGACTCGTGTATCACGATTTATCCTAATATAGGTTGCCACTAAGGTGCTAAAATCCTGCTCATATTATAGCTAGGTTTTCATGATAAAGGTGACTTAGTTTTTGTTTTAGGACATAAAAAACTGATTCATGGCTTCCTAGCTCTCACATATACAATATTTTTCCTATCTTTAGACTGCCTGATATGTGTAAGGAATATCTTGGGACTGGAAGGGAAGATGAATACATAACCTGCCTATTCTTAGCTTCTCTGGCTCTTTTATTAGAACTGGTGAATTAATATAGCTGATGTAAATCCTCTGACATACTATGCATTGGAGAAGGTATTTTTTAAATAATGGTGCAAACCCCCCCCACTAGAACTATAGCTGTAAGAGCAGTAAAATCCAAAATTATTGTCATTTAAGAGTATTCAAATAAGTACTGTTTTCACAATTTAAAGGTTGAAAAACCTTAATCCTTGTAATCAGATTTAAAGACTAATTAATTTCTGAATAAGGGATATAAGCGTTAATATTGTAGTTAGAGCACACAAGTTATATTTATCTGAGGACTGTAATTCTATACAATGACTTGTCCTACTTATCATACATGCATATGTAAGTATAGTGAATGCAAAAAGCTGAAGAGATACATTAGCCAAAGGAACATCAAATTTCTATCCTATCAGTAACCCATGAAAACATGCCATGTCATACCAAGCAACAGGTTAAAGTCAATCAAATTACTGATAAAGGTAAAAAAAACCAAACAAAACTGATGTACTACTGCTTTAAAGTACATCACTGTAGGAAATTCGCATGTGTCAACACTGGCCCACTCCCTGGAAGCAACAGGGAATAAGTGGGTAGTTTGCTCTCTCTGAAGAGATGCTTAAGAGAAGTTCATGACTTCCTCTTCTGGATAACATTCCATTCTATGCCTGACTTACCGAGGGAAGGTAAAGCTCTCAAAGGTAAAAAATGTTCACTGCTTCCTCCTGATCAAGGCATCTGCCTGATGACACCTTTTCTTCATCTGGCTGTACTTAACCTCTAGTTTGGTTTGGTTTGGTTTGACTTTTTGTTTTGCTTTGTTTTCTTCAGAGGTGTTCTTACATACACTAGAGCCACAGCTTTATATTTGCAAAATCTGCCCTTTATCTTCCCCCTAGTTTGTTCCCACTGTTCTGTTGCCAAAACAAACGATATTGGGTGTAATATGCCAAATGCAATGGATTCAGCTTGCTGCCAACTTTATTTTTTTATGGCAATTTTCATTGGCTTTCCTCAGTTTTTCTGTATTCACTCTGCATTGAAGATAAGAACAGACTTCAGTTACTTTTTGGGTTTTTTTGACTCTTCAGAAGTTTTTAAACACACCTTTTTTCGCAGGGAAAGGAGCACACAAGAAGAGGTTTGTGAACAGTTTTGTCTTGGTGTTCCTGGCCTGAATACCAGGGAACATTTCTACTTCTCTTATTTTTTTCTTATCTCCTGCCTTCCAATATTAAATTACAATGAAGTAGTTTCAAATAGGAAAATTAAAATTTTCAGTTTTGTGGGGACATTTACTGAGTGTTAGTACTTCATAAAACCACCAGCCCTTAGTTGCTCCAAAATGTAGTTGTAGGGACTAAGTTAAGCAGTAACTAATCAGAATGACCCTGGCACCTTAAAGAACTTAAAGGGTGAAGCAGGAAAATATTAATATGTAACTGGTTCAATGTGATACTTGAAAGGGTCTTTCTTGCTATAAATTTTACTTCAATTTTTTTTTTCAAATAATGGCATTATTATGCTGAACAGCGTTCATTATGGAACATGGCTCAGCATGAAAATATTTTGATGTTTTGAGTGTGTGTCAGAGAGTCAGAAAAAGTAAATATCCATAAACTTCTTAAGGGGACTACTTGTAGGACTCTCGGCAGGGTCAAGGAGATGCAATAGGGATTTCAGTTGTTCTAACAGTATTAAAATACTTGATGTTAGTAGACAATGTGTAATCTTATTGGTACTAAAGATTCTCCCAGTGGTATTTTGCTAGTTAGCATTGTCCCTTTGCTTGCTGTTGAAAGCTGGAGCCCAAAGAACTACATGGTGTCATGAAAAGCAAAAAAAAATCCTATTATAAATATTATAGAGGATTTTAGAAATACATTTATAGAAGATACAGTTTTCTGATGTAGTGTTTGCAAAGATGGATGTCCCAAGTATTTGTTATACCTGCAAGTCTTTGTTATATTTAATGGGTAATATTTTTAAGTTTTATGGGTATTTTTAAGGGTTTTTTGCAAGAAATGGTACGTACTTTTGTCTTTCATCTTAAAAAATAAACATCTTCATATTAGGCTTTCTTGGTAAGCTGTATAAGAATTTAGTTGTGAGGTCTGAAGTTGGAGACAAATGAAATAAGAATATTTGAATGCAAATATGAGCTTCAACTTTGTACTGATGTACAGCTTTACATTTAGAAGCAGTCTATAGTCTCCAGAGTGGCACTTATTTTCCTTAATTATGACATTACCTTCTTCCAGCAATTTTTTTGCATTGCTTACTATGCATCTTTTGGCTGATTCAAGAAATTAGTCTGGGGGTTAGCACTGAGGAAGCCATTAAGTGACTAGTGTGTAACAAATGTATTGCAGAAAAAATAATATTGTGATACTCACTACAGGTTATATGGGACTGCTTATTGCTGAAAGTAAGTTACAAGGGGAGTGCAACTTTCAGGAGTTTTTAGTGCAAGACTGGGCAATTTTTACATCTTTTTCACCTAGCTATAAACACAAGGTCTTGTGAAAGTGCGAAACAAAGAGGCATCATTTGTTTTTCCCACTCTGCTCTTCATATCAATCTATCCTGCTTTCACTCTTCATTGTATGCTATTGCCTTTGCCTTCCCCTGTCTCCATCGAGCAATCACAGCCAGTTTTCCCTTGGTCTGTAGCGAGCAGGTTGTGTTAGAATTTGGCTCACCTTCTGCATTTATGTAGTCACAGAGCTTTTGAGTAACGATGGCCTGTTTTCCCAAATCAGGACATGACTGATATTTTCCTATCATATCCCCTTGTCAGCCAGCCTCTCATCAAATCGTGGCAGCACCAGTGCATCTGCTCAAAAGGGTAGATATGCTTCCCATCTCACATGCTTGCTTTAAAGGGTAAGAAAAATTAAATAACCAGTCTCAATGTGCCACAGGTTTGAAAAAGCCTTAAGCAAAGCCAAGCTGGATGTTTTTTAGCTGAGCATATAAACCTGACTACTTTGGTTGTCCCTCTCTGACAAATCCTGTGTCTCTCTTCCACATCTTAAGGTGACAGGACCCTGAGACCTGATATGATTTTGTCTCATGTAGTCATTGTAACTAGTGTCATTGTCATATCTGTGAACCATCATTCTTGGTTTATGTAGCACTAGGGTTTTTTGTAATGCAGTAATAATCTGTGTACACTCATTACTTGGACAAGTGAACAGTGTGGACTGTAGTTTGAACTGCTCATTTCAGAGTCTAACCTGCAGAGGATGTTGTCTCTGTGCTACTATATCACCTAACACTTTTTAATGATAAGAAAATATAGTCTTACATTAGGACTGTTTCATCTGCTGAGGATAGAATGACTTATAAAGCCACAAATTAAATCCCTAGCAGCAGAAATTGCACCAATAACTGAAGCTGTAGGAAAGTGATATGGGAGTAGAACTGAGCAGTTCACAATATTTGACTGGAATCAACACAGCTAAAAATGAAATTATTTTTGCTATATTGAAATGCAAGTCTTTAGGAAAACAAAATGATGCAAGTACAACAATAACAAAATCATGATGCTAAGAGTCAGAGTTCATGTTTTATCACTGATAATGAAATGTGCATCTCGCATAGCCTCTCATTTTACTCTTGTCTCTCTGAAGTTATCTGATCGCTGGAGTCATTGTAGGAAATTAATTTGTACACTTCTGAATGCCACTATTGACATTATCCCTATCAAGTATCTCCACAAGGCAGCTAAATTTAAGTCCATTTCCTGTTAACCAAATTAAAGGGAGCATAACTACCATGCACTGTGGAAAAATACCTCAACCTGTAGCCTGTTTGTTCCTCTCACCCCAAAAGCAAACCTTTTGTGTCGTCTTTAGTGACTCTTTAGGTGCTACTAATGTACACTCTGCTTTCTAACATTAGTTTGTGGAAATACTGCCTTTTAGTCATCTTAATCTGGGAAAGATATAGTGTGTGGGAGTTGTTTGGCAGGGTTATCTTGATGTCCTTTAGATAGACCCTTTATACACTAAATGAACTAAGACATCACAGCCAGAATGCATCAAACAGTCCTACTCAGAAATCCCATTTTACCAGCCAAATAATTGGCCTGAAAAATGACTTCCAGAGATTTACACTGTAATCTTCATAAAATGAGCCTTCACTGATGGTATGGGAGGGAGTAGGGAGGACAGTGAGACTTGCTGCAAGTACTGTGCTCTATATATGGCTATTACTGGTATTAAATCAATATTGGTATTAAGTCAAACTTTGTCAGCAGACAGTGACTAACAAAATAAACCTGCTGTGACTTCAGATGTAGTATCCCTTGAGATTCTTATGGTGTTATATTAGCAAACAGAAGAAAAAAGAGCAAAAGGCCTGTAGATCTAAAGAGGGTCTTGCAGAAGATAAGCAGAATTTTGAATAAAGAAGCGTTATATATCTGCTTTCACACATAAAAAAATAAGTTATTGTTGAGGTATTTAAAGTCCTGAAATGTCCTGATTGGATCAGGGTCTGTTTGGATCTCCCAGTTTTAGAGTTCACTGTCCTTTTACTGGAAAATGAATGTAAAATATTGGTTATGTTATTCTTGAAAGCATGTCTTTTAAAGTGTACAGATTGCATGTTACCTGAAGCAATCTAAATTTCCAACTTTAAATGATTTTTGTAATGAAATGTTCTTATGGTAACTTCCTATCTTGAAGCTAGTAGCTGTTGAACGATAAGCCTACCTAAGTTTGTACTGTGTAATTGGACTAGATATAAAGTTTATGAAAAGAAAGATTTATTTGGATTATGTTTCTTAGCTGAGCCTTATGTTTGTTGCATTAGATGAAATCTTCTCTTTTATGTCTTGTTTCATTAAGCACTGTGACCTCTATGTAATAATTTTAGTCTTGATTGTCCTACATAAATTGAAAGTATTACAGAAGAATAAAAGATTCAAGATCTATTCTGAAAGAAATTAGCTAAAGCAGCCATTCAGTTAGAGAAACAAAGAAGTTGGTTGAGATTAGGTCGTTGAAATGCTAACAACCCTTATTCAACAGGGAAAGCTTATTCAAGCTACAGCAGAGATGTGATAGCCTTTGGGAAGAAATTGGAGAGCATTAAGGAGGAATTTCTAATTCTGTATTCAAAAAAACCGTATGAAGCTTTCAAAATAACCCTTTGATCTGAGAAAAGACTACGTGGTCTGCTAATACTAATTGGAAAAGGCCCATTTTTGGCCTGAAGGGCAAGAAGTTTAATTAACAGTGTAGAATGATGTTGGGTTAAATGTCTAATATTAATGAGAAATTGTAATATTCTTAAGTATCACAAGAGCATAAACAGAAGCAAGAGTCTAGAAAGATGACTGGAAAATTCTACTTATGATGGCTTGTACAGAAACAGACCTGAACTCAGGATTTTAAGGCTGGATAACCATTACCTTTTAGTTATAGGATGGGTCTTCATGTAGCTGTTGTACTGTTCTTACTTGAAGGATGCACTGATGGAATACACAGTTGTGTATTATGGTGGGATTTATAATTTAGAATTATGTGTTGGTATTGATGACTTACAAGGACAAGATATTTTCTTATTGAAATAATGATTTTTTCAAGAGTTTTTTTGAGCTATCCGTACACACATTGCAAATCAGCAACTAAAGGGGCAAA
Organism: Pseudopodoces humilis; assembly: GCF_049639895.1. Taxonomy (NCBI): domain Eukaryota; kingdom Metazoa; phylum Chordata; class Aves; order Passeriformes; family Paridae; genus Pseudopodoces; species Pseudopodoces humilis. Next base: position 101,972,830 of record NC_142200.1, read on the forward strand.
CTATACTAAAAAATATTTTTACTAACATTCACTGAGTGAATTTGATTTATGAGGGACATTTTGAACCTGAAGCTGAGACAGAGCATTCAGTACAGGACAGGCTATTGAAGAGAGAATCTGACATTAATCTTCTAAAAAGGAAGATTTTTCTTTTACTAAAGAGAAAAAATTCATTTCATGTATAATACATCCACATGAAGTTTATTGCTTTGGCATGTTTTATGCCCTGTGTTGTTAGTGCTGCACTCATTCATGTTGGACAAACCTCAGAACCAACATGGACAATGTTTGTGCCAAAATTTATATTCTGGAAAGGTCATACCAATGACTAGATGATTCTTTCCAACAAAAGAATACAGAAAGAAAGGAAAAACACTGCAAATTTGTTCATACGCTACTGAAGACAGATTTAACAGATTGATGCAACTTGCACTAGAAAGAGCAGCTCATCAATTGCTGCACAACTTGAGGAGGTTGGCCTCCATTAAAAAAGATGCTACACATTAGTCTCACTTATTTGAGAGAACTTCAGGAGTCTTTAAATGACTTCCACCAAAAACTGTTACCAAGTGTCAATAGAAAGTACATGCAATGCATGTAAAAAAAAATTTAAAAATTTATGTCAGAGCAGATTAAAACCTGCAGTCAATCTGAGATACATTCCTGATAAAGCAGAGTCAAAGTGATCTTTGAGAGTCACTGCCATTCCTACTTATTCGGTTTGCAGTTAGAAAACTGAAGTCAGATGACAGTAGTTCCCAGATTTACCAACACCATTTATGGACATATTTGTTGCTTTACTTGATCTTGATTTCTTGACTCAACAACAAGTTATTTATCATATAACCCTGAGCTGTTCACTAGCACTTAAGACCAGTATGGAGCCCAGCTGGGATGTGAAAATCTTGAACAGAATATTTCTGGATTTTTTAAAAGCTTCCAAGCATAGCATGTAAAGAAAAATAGTACTTATTTTTGTAGGCAAACCTATCTATCTATTATTAACTGATCACTTTACACACCCAGGCCAGTTCACATGAACCTCTGTTTTAGAAATAAAGTGTTTTTATTTCAGAATCATCTCTTAGACTGTTTGCACAAAATATCAGTATTACATTTGAAGGCTAATGATAAGGAAACATCTATTAGTTTGGTAGCCAAAACATTTTCTGATGGTCCATATGATTTTTATCCTAAGTGAAGTCAACTTTTAAGATCTCAGGTTAGTTTAGTCCTAGTTTATGGAATGATAGTTCTGTGAATCTATAGGACTTTTACAGAATTTTTACAGAATTTTTATTCTTCATTTATCTGTCAAAATAAATTTAATAATTGCTATAACATTATCAAGCAGCATTCATAGCTAATCCTCCATTTACATTTTTCCACAATGATAAAGTAGATTTGTGCTCATATTTGTGGTTTTTTTTTTTCCTTAAGTGAGTTATACTGTTTAATATTAGTCATTCTTTTGGGGTTTTTTTTGAGACATCTAAGTAAGTTGAGGTTATGTACCTTAGAGAAATGGGCTTTTAGCATCTGCAAATTGCTTTTTTTTGTCATATTCAGTCAGTAAAAGAGGGTATAGAGAGAAGGGTCACAAATGATGATGGGATTATACAATGTGAACAGAAATGATGCAGTTAACCAGCAGTATCTCTCACTTGGGGAATAAGGTTCCTTCTACATGGAAGGAAGTTTCTGTAACATGTGAAAGTTGCAGCCAACTGACAGAAATGTGTAGTAGAGTTGGATTACTTTCCAAAGTATAGGTTTTTTCTATTCACCAAATTTCTTGATGGAGCATCAGCAGAAATACCAAAATTCCCTGGCACTAAGTATGGATATTTTAGACATGGTTTTCAAGTGTATTTCCTCCACAATCAAAATTACTGGGAGACTTGGAAAAGTAATGGAAGTAACCAAAGCATGTGAGATATCATGATACATAGGCTAGTCTTTCTATGGAGACAGATGCAAACAGGGAGCAAATTTAAACTTTGAGATATATTACTTTTCTTAACTCTTATTTCTTTAGAATCTTTCAGTTTGCTTGCTTTTAAGGCTTTCCTATGGCAGCATCTCTGGACTACAAAATTTTTATGGAAATAGAAAATGTTCCCTTTTTTTCTACTTTCAGTGGAAAAGGTAGGTTAGCTCAAAGTGTGGAACATATCAATTGCCAATTTAATTTGATGACAATGGGGAAGCTGCTTTGCCTCATGTCAAAAGTTGTTCGTTGTTACTCATTTGGAATGTGAGTACAATAACCTCAATCCACTAATAAGAATAGTATCATAATGAAAGTAGAAGCAACAGTTACAGGCTACCTGCTATAGAAACAGAACAAAAACTATTCCTGTTCTTCTAAACCATTTTCATTCTAAAATAAATGAGCAGATAAGCAAACAGAAATTCACGTCTGAAGCCACGCTTTTTTGTCAGTCTTTTATGTTGACAGTTTTGCAGTTTTGTGGCTTCACTGAAGGAATTGTGATGTTAATTAACAGCTCTTTGAAGCAATATCTTCTAAATGTCTTTACTTCTTAACTATTTTCACTAGAACATATGATCTGTAAACTAATGGCAATTTTTCTGCAATTTCTGTCAGAAATACTACTTGGTAATGTGGCTTAATACCTAAGGAGTGCCTAACTGGATTTCAACACAGCTGGAAATTATAATTTTGTTTCTATGGATGTGAAATTCCCATTTACCTCAAGAGTAATGAGAGAGGCTATGCTGACCTCCACGTCAGTAGCATAAATCAGCTATTATGTGAAAATCTACTTCTGAGCACAGGCATGATCTTTTGAAAATATTTGGAGGTTTAAACTTGAGCTCAGGCAATAGCCAGCACAGCCTGTGCAGTGTACATATAGTGATAACAGCCCAAAGCCTTCTGTCATTTAAACAGAATATTATATCACTCCTTATGCCCATTTTTATTTAAATAAATCCAGTAAACCAATGTCTTCAAATCCTTCACAGATCTTGTCTCCAAATCCTTCATAGATCTTCTACAAACTCTTGATATATTTACACTGGCTCTGACAATGCCAGATTTAATGCACCTTCAATTCTACTGTTTATGGCTGGTTCCCTGGAACTTTGTATTTTACATGTCCATTTTTAGGCTTGATTAGTATTTTATGAGCCAGTTATCCATTTTGATAATTAAAGCTTTGCATTCAGGTGTTACTGGCAGCAACCACCATGCCCACCATGTTAAATGCTGGGGGAGCAGGAGAGGAAGGGCAGAAGGAGCAGAAGTTATAAGACTTCCAGGTGATGTAAAGAGCACAAAAAACATTTTTTTATCATCTGTTGCTGTAGCAAAAAAAAATACTATCCAATGCTCATTCAAATGAATGGAACTTTATTAAGAGAATCACAGAGTTAATCATTGGATTACCAAAGTGTAAAATGCAGTAGAGATGCATATTAACGATACACAGCTCAACACAGGATTGAGTTGAGTTTAACCCTTTGTCAGTCAGGTTTTAATAGTTTACATTATCTTTCCTTTTTTCTTATGACCTAATAAGTTCATTATTCTATTTAAAATAATAATAATAAATGTATATACCTGGTAATGCTTAATTTGTTAATTAAGATTGGAGTTTCATAGAGACAGACTTTAACTGTAAATAGTTTGAGAATTCAGGTGCAGAGAAAATGGACTCAAAATATAAAAGTGACTATCACTGGCATGTTTGCATGGAGACTTTGGTGAGGTGGAATGCTCAATGTAATTAGAAACCAGTGACTATTTTTGCTGTAGTACCTGAAAGATGCTGTCCTTCCTTTGTCACATAAAAGTATCTCTTGTACTAGAGGATTATGGAATTGTTTTACAGCAGCACATAAAAAATACTTGAGAAGGTGACACCTAAGACAGTACAAACACATTCCTCATAACGAATTCCCATCCAAATACCTTGGCACATTTTAGATCAGTTTGCCTTGGTAGCTAATTGTGAGCCAACAAATTATATTGGTAAAGGTTTGCTAATGCAAGTGTTCCCACATCTTTTAAATTAATTTCTTGAAGAGACAGTCCAAATCCATGCATTTTTCAAGGGATTTTGGTGGTTTCTTATATCTGTTGACCATCAGGGCTTATGATGAGGGCTTCTGCTCTATATGAGAATGACAGGAAATGACAACAAGTGGGATTCAAATGAGGAGTTATTAATCATGGCTGAGGATCTCAAGTATAAAAGAAAACATCTGGTTGTGGTAGGATTTCAGTAGTTCTGATGAATCTCATTTGTAGTTCTGTCTTTTTCTCACCAATAAACAATACACATTAGGAATACGTTAGGAAACTGAGAAGTTTTTTCTGTTTCTGATCACTGGGACTGCCACCATAGCTGACCTATAACTGTCCCCTTTCTCTCGGTGTGAAAGGATGGGGAATGGTGATATCATGGTAGCAGACCAGTTGCAGACCCCTTCCTGTCCCCAAAACAATCCTGAAGCATGGAGCAAGTTGAAAAAGGACAAGTTTTATTCCAGTCATAAGGTTTCTACATAAATGAGGTAAAATGTCACTTAACACCAGTAAATACCAGACTTTTGTTGGGGCTGGAGAAAAAGCCCCATAAAAGATTTCCAATACATCTGTTGGTATGTCTTTGCAAACGACTTGTTTTGCATGACAAATGCACCAAATAGACTTGTAAATCATAGTAAGAAAAATAAATGTGTTGTGCAGTACAGTGGTGGTCTCTTGATGTGAGTTTGTTTCAGGCATATGAACAAAGCAATATACAAGTGCCAGGCAGGGGGTGGTTATTTGCATTTTCCATGTCTGTTGAAAATAAATGATGAGATAAAATTTTAATAATAGTGGAATGGTAGGTTATTTCTTATTTGGTTAAAAATTTTTAAAAAATATTGGTTTTGTTCTCTGCATAGGCATAGGAATCCATCTCTATTCATAATTCAAATGGGTTTTGAAGTTTTCCTTTGGGCAGTGTCTTGTATCAAAGGGGTTTTGCAAGTAATTTGGTATGATTCAACCAAATTAAGTTCTTTGCTCCTATGAGGCACAACAAAACTTTAGCAAATGTCTCCAGAGAGCCCAGATATTTTGCTAGTTCTGAGAAACTAAATGTATTGATTGAGGCTGTTTAGGAAATGCTCCTCTAAGCTCAAGAATCAAAGAGGGAGGGAATGGCCTAAAACTGCAACTTTATCATTTTATCATTTCCATATATGGAGCAGATTTCAGGGCTCCAGGGTTGCCTAAGGGCAGATCTGGACTTAGCACATACAACATCTGGACTTAGCTCATACAACATTTCTTATATTAAAACACTCATTTTAATTGTCAACAAAGTGATCAGCTAAAGAGGGATGCTCTTTTCTCCTCAAGCCAAGTCCTAGGCATACCTCTCTCTTGTTGATCAACAGTGTTATTATAACGGGTATTATCCATGCATAAAAGTGAAAATAATTGAAGATTAATTTTCCCATAAACCTGTTTTCTACGTTGAACTCCCCTGTGCTCAGTTTTTCCACTGGTTCTGCATGAAAATAATAGCTTTCATTTCTATTCATAGTTCTGTTTATTCATGAAATTATTCTGGGCTTTTGTTGTGCCTTGGTTGTTTGAGCAATTTTTTACTTGGTTCTTTGGGTCTATTTGGGTTTTTTTGTTCGGTTGTGGGGTTTTTGATTGGTTTTTGGGGGTTTTGTTTGTTTGGAGTTTTTTTGTTTGGGTTTTTTATGTGTATGTATGTCACTTATTAGCTGCTGGAAGAACATTCTGAGAAAAAGCGTGCCAATACTTGTGTTAGTAACAGAATTGAAAGGTATTGCTGTAATGAATAATAGTGAAGTTTTGGTACAACTTCAGAAACTGAGAGATTCTTTAGGAAGAATAAGACAAAACTAGGAGGTAAACACATTTCTGTTGTAGTTTATCCTATAAAAGTAATATTTGATGTCGCACTCACACCCCCCTCATTCCTTTTTCAAGGGTTTTGTTACCTTGAGCTCACTTGCCATAAGGTGCATCCAATTGTTAAGGAGATGAGAGAAACTGAGCCTTTAGTATTTTCATGTCTCCAGAAAGTTCACTTGTAGAAAAATAAATCACTAAAAAAACCTACACTTATTGGACATAGTATTATAGAAAAAAATACCATTTCTGGCATAGTGGCAGGATTGAGTTGTGAATTGGATTTAAGGTGATCCTCTGTTTCCTTTGTTACTGATGACATTGATTTCAGTCTCCCCCAAGAAAATCAAGACATTAAACTTCAAGAGCAATTGAATACCTTTAATTGCTTTTTAATTTTTGAGTTTTTATCATTTACGCACATTAAGAATTATAAATAGCCTATTAATATATCATTTTACTCTTTGGGTTTACCCCATGATTAATTGTTTTACTCTGTTGGAATGTTTATTAATTATATGAATGTATGTCTCAAAACAGTTGATACATTTATTTAGTAAATGATACAGTTGTTAATATTAATATGTTAAATACCTCAGTGAAGGAAGATGAAAATTTTGATTATGCCTGGTTTAGTTTCTTATTTGTTTTAATAACACACCTTTTAGTGTGAAATCTGCCTTCACCTGTAAGCAACTGTATAACAACTCAATGTTTGCTAAAGTAAGACTCTAATAACAAGGATGGACACTAAGATTTTCTTGACTAAGTTATGGCAAATAGAGGAAAAATGTCACTAGAGGATCTGGTTGTGGAGTAAGAAATCTAGAGCTTGAATCCAAGCAAAAATCTTTGAATTAAGGGTGAAGTGTGCTGCCTTTCTGATGTAAGCTATTCAGGTTTTAGTTCAAATCGTTTCACAAAAGTAACTCAAGTTTTTGAGCAAGTGTTTAGTTATATTTGCCTTATGAAATATTCAATGCATTCTAGATATCATTGATGCCTTTAAAAACACAGGGAAAGAAGAAGAATAAAAAAAGAAATTCCTATTTCTGCTTTGGGAATAAAAAAAATCCCATTTAGGTCACTGGAAACTGATGCCCTGAGAAGGCTGACCTAGAGCAGAGGCTAGGCAGAGTTAAGCATAAAGTAGATACTTATTGAAAGGCTCTAAAGGATACACCTTGGGTAGTGCAAGAACCTGGCCAGGGCTACACCCAAGGTGGACCTAAAAATGGTCACAAAATGGATGACCTGTCACAAGGTCTCACATTTTAATAAGTTTTGGTCCATTTGCACATTAGGGTTAATTGTCCAGTCACAGCTTCAGGTTATGAAGTGCCATCCTTATTGTTTTCTCTCTTCAGTTCACTGTTTATTCTTTTGGGCTTGAAACTTGTAATGATTGTCCTTGGTCTCAAGTTAGAAAAGGAATTGTTTTGTCTACCTACTCTGTGAAGAGAGCTCACTAACACTTCATATGAAGCTCCAAACTACACACCTAGGGAAAAATATGAAAGCTAAAACTTAAGGCATCAGCATCACACTAACAAGGGAGCTACTACAAGTTTTGCAATTTGTTTTCAAGTGCCGGTGTAAGTTAATGAAAACTCTTGAAAACACTTCATAGGGAGTTGGAGAAGTACTGCAGGTAAATTTCGAGTACTAATGCAAAGCATTTTTTATTTGATATGTAGGCATTTTGGGGGAAAACACCTCTTTTGGCAGCTGGCATTTTCATGAGTCCTTCATGCATATACATTTCATACCTGCATAGAAATAGTTGTGTATTTAGTGTATTATGATTTACCTGGTCTAATTCACCAGCTAGTAACAGGCTAAATAAAAGAGCATGTTTCCTTGGGAGAGATTGAAAGAACAATAATATTTGAATTAGTGTTTCTTCTAATATGAAACTTGACTGATTATTATCAGATGGCTAGTATAGCATTAATATGTTACTATATTGTGTTTTAAATTAATATTTTACATTATAAAATATTAATATATTATATTTGAATACATTACATTACACTGTGGAAGTATAATAGTAAGCACTATGAGTATCCAGGAGAATCTGTTATAGTGATGTTCCCCTGCACAATTCCTGAAGTCCACTGCTCTTTCTTGGTTGGTAGTCATTTTTCCTAGCAGTGCTCTGCAAATACAGCAGCAGTCCAGCAGGAAAAGGTGGGAGACACTTCAGGGAGTGCCTGATAATTTCAGGCCTCTGGGCAAGAAATTAATGCTAATATTGTCACTAAGGCCAGGAGGCCACCTGTTGGGTGTGGTGGACATGCATGTTCAGAGCATTAAAATAATTCTTGCATACAAAATCTTTTTTTCCTTTTTGACCACTTACTTGGCTATAGATATAGCAAGGACAGCATAAGAAAAATCACCATTTTGTTGCTTGTACATGGAATAATTGGCAGTATAATAATCTTGAGATCTATTTTCTCCCTTTTGTAACTCTTCTACATGAAGGATGAGTACAAAGCCATTTTGAATATAGGATTGAATTATATGACAATTTGAAAGGACATAATTTTCTTAAAGGTTTGACTGCAGGATTTTAAGGTCTTCTTTTATGCCATCTTGCTAATTATATTCTTCCCTCACTGAGCTAAGGTTAGTACAGATGAGATGCTTGTGACCACTTCTGTGACTTTTGCACTTCCTCAGACAAATTGCCAGGTTCAGAAAGAACCAAGATTCATCAAACTTTTAAGAAAACAAAAAGTTTGTCTTAAATATCACAACACCTAATGATAGTGTTTCCTCTCACAGCTTCCCCAGACATCAGCTGGCTCAAAACAGAACAAATTTTTCCAATAGACCACCTTGAGCTTTACACAAATTCCTGGGATTTTGATAATTATTGGTTTTCTAACTGTATCCTGCAAGCACAAAGGACTGCCTAAGTACTATTTCTCAAAACTAAAGTAGCCGATTATATTTGATTTTCTGTAGGCAGTAAATCAGATCATCTGAGGCTGCAGAAGATTTCTGTTGCTAGTCTATCTCCTCTAATATATGTACTGCTCCTGAAAGAAAAGGGTCTGATCTTTCTCTTCTCTTATTTTCCTTCATCTCATGTTTCTCTGCTTGCTCAAGAACAGCCAAAGGTGAAAGCTTTCATTTGTTCTGTTACCTTTTTCAGTATCTCTTGCTGAATTCCAAAAGAATTCTGACAGATCATCACAATTGTTTTTTACTTATGGACTAGTAAAAACCCAATAAAGGATGGGTTTCTGTTCCTGGCAAGCTGCATAATGTGCCATGGATCAAGTTAGTCAAAGACATAGATCTTACCAGTTGAGAAATAAAGGTTCTCAGACTGTGGGACATTTATCCTTAAAGATCTGCAATGTGCTCCAGAGTATGCACGAGAAATGCAAACCTCTCCTGAGCAGATGAATAGGTGACCTACAGGAGCCTATCTGCAGCCAACCCAGAGACACAAGCTCATTCCCAAGGCTATTAACTATTCCCATAGCTAAAGTCTGGAAATTTATGTTGCTATACTATTAATAGATATTTTACAGAATTTCACCATGAGGGTTTTGTACAGCCACTCTCTGAGGATTCTTGGCAGTGGGGCAAGTTTTCCACTCACGATCAGTACATGTATAGTGAGGAACGTAAGAAGATAGTGCAGCCTCAGGAAGCTGTTATTTAGGAGTGCACTATCTGCTTCTACACTAATGAATCTGTATATCTTGGAGAAACTGGAAGCTTGGGCAAGTTGGAAGGTCAGCTGAAAATAAAATCAGAGGAAAACAAAATAAAATAGAACTCTAATTCTCTTATTGTTCAAGATCTTTTCCCTGTGATTATTTAATCTAGTTACTATATCTAGAAAGAGCTGAGTGCAATATGTTGAGGAAATATTATAGCCATACATTCCAGTGACAAAATTCCTGCACATTTCTGGACTATGTTCTCATATTTTACTGTCAGCATTTTGTAAGGTCACGTCAAATTCCCTACTCAGGTGAATGTTTGGCCTCTGCCTTGCTGTTTTTCTAGTGAGCCTTACTGCTTTTTTAAACAAAGCTGGTTTATGCTCATGATTAACTACTTAATATGTTGCAGGTTCTGAGATCACAAGACTGTTATTAGGATGTTAGAAAATTTTGCCCAGGTATGACTAAGCTGAGTGAATAGGAAATATTGCTTTTAACTTTTAAAGTCTTTAAAATATTTTTTCAAAATAAAATGTATTTTCATGATATTTACAATCCACATGTTTTATGAGAAAAGTTTTTGAAGCTAAACAGCAAACTAAGAATCAGTTTTCCTTATATATGAAAAATAGTTTTGAATATTAATGAAACATGCTGCAAGCATTTTTATGCAGTCAATTTTACTTTGTTTTGATAAAATATATACGTAGTGTTCCAGATGGAATATCTAGTTGTCATTGCCTAACTTAAAATCTTATATGGACTCTGAAATGTATTATTAAAAATAATTAAAATGTTTAACTCCAAAAAGCAGAATTTTATGAATGAAAGGAGGAAATGGTACTTATAAAATTATTTGGAAACATTTTCAAAGCTCATATAAACCTTCCAAGCAAGTTGATGTTTATAATAGGTAATTTATTTTATGATCAAAATATGTAACTTTCCCAAATTTTTGTCTCTTCCCTAGCAAAAGTCCCCTTATTCTAAGAAAAAAAAACCAAAAAACCCCTAAGAAATCCTGAAGAAAGAAGCGTCTGAGGGAAAAAGCCTCATGATGCTCTCAATCTAGATTTTCAGTTACATAGTGAAGGGAGAAAAACAGTACAAGTTTTAAATAGAATAGATTCAGGTAATTTAATGGAAGATACCTATCAGCATCTAGAACAATGAAGTTTAAAAACATTTAAATAAATAAAACAAAGACCACATTTTCTAAGAAAAACCCCAAACTCAAAACACACAATGCCAAATAAAGAAAGCTCACATTTGTCATACCTTCTTCTAGTTAGAATTAAGTAGACATTGCTCCTGAGTACAGACTGCTAGATGTGGAGAAAATATCTTCATCCTAGAGTCTATAGTTGAGGACACAAAATTTCTTGGGATTTGAATTTCTAAGAAGCTTTGAAGCAATTAACAAGCTGATGAAAACAACATAATCAGCTATTCATAAATGGGGAAAAAAGGAGAGAAAGCAACTAGGGTTTTTCATATTGGGAAGACTTGGACCTGATGGTAGTCTTAATGCTTAAATTAAAATTATTGATCTTATCTTAATCTTTTGAAAATAAAATAGAGAAAGGGATGGTATATTTTTAACTTTGTTTTCCAGATCTTTCAGGCCCTTAAGACTGATCGAAACCAAACCTGTGATTCTGAGGAAAGGTGTGGGTCTAAAAGTGATAAAACTGGTATGTTACTGTCCTGGTTTAGGGCAAATTTGGGAGAAAACCTCCAAATGGGGTCCCTCCAGAAAGCAAATTTAAGTGGCTCCTCCCCCAACTGGTTCAGGAAAAAGATTTCCTTGGTGAATAGTGGGGAAAAAAACCTGTTTGACAGAAATTGAATAATATTAAACAATAAAACCTCTTGCTATTCAAAGAGATAGCAAATCCAGGAAAGTCCTTTTCATGTGGTGTAGCTCGGCTCGCTCAGGTTCTTATCAGTCCCTCCGGCGCTGGAAAGTGCCGAGGCCCAGGCCCCGGTGGGCCACAGGCGTGAGCTCCCAGGGTTTGGCTGGGTGTTCAGTCCAGAGTGGGTTTGAAACAGATCCAAGAAAAAGGAAAAAAAAACGGTCTGGGAAACTTCCCTGCCTAGCTAAAACTAGCTAAAAGAGAGCTCTGTGCTGCTGTCTGTGCTGCAAACACCACAGTCCAGCAGCAGGATGTGGGACAGTGATGTTTTTCAACACAAACTGTGCACTTCTTCCCCCACTTCTCTCTCAGAGCCAGTCTTAAAGGTGCAGAACGTAATATGTAGTATCAACAAGGCGATTGGGGATGCAAGCATCATAAAGTCACCCCAGGGCAGTTACAAAACTTTCAGAGAACAAAAAATAAAAGGAGGATGCAGTTTAGGTCGTCTTCTTGAGTGCTGTTTGGACCCAGGCTTGGAAAAGCTCCAGTTATTCAAAGCACTACATTAGCACTTTCCGTGTACATACCTGGTCTTGTAGCGCAATCACAGAGCCTTGAAAGGTCTGGACAAACACATTTTTACCAGCCTGGTGATGACAAGGTGCTTGTTACCTACCTCTGAGACTCAGTATGCCAAAGGAGCAGTATTTGGCACCCTAATCAGGTAAACCACTGTTGTTTGCTGGTAGGTTTATTACTATTTAAAACAAAAAAAAAATCTAGATTTTTTTTATGCTTATCTAGCGTAAAGTTTATTGCGAAAGGGAGAATATAGCAAAACTGATAGTGTTCTTTGTCTTCTTGTTATCAGTAATTATGAAAGCTGCTTGTAATCTTCACATTCAAAATGTTGTGCAATTGCCTGTTCTTAGTTTTGCTGCAGTTAAAATTAATAGCAAAGGTCCAACCATCTTTAAAGTGATTGGGTTAGGATACTTCAACTATTCTCATAGAGCAGCAGCAAAGTAATAGGTTTGTATTCTCTGTTTACAAACATATTAGTATTCTGGTTTATGACCATATCCTGGGTCAGTATCAGCCTTGAATTTGAATTCTGGTGTGTGTAATTCCTCATCATGTCCTCAGACTATTTGATCTAGACCTTGACATCCTCCTCTCCATAAAAAGGTGAGAAAAGAAATTAGTTTTAACATGCAATTGATTTCCTGAAATTCCATGAGACCGCTTCTCCTCATGATACTTTGCTAACAAGTTAACGATCCTATTTATTTTTTAATCAATACACAGCAAGGGACCCCAGTGACTTACCTCTCAGCTTTAGAAACATCTATAATTTTAGCCTTGAGGATGCCTTACAAAATTGGAACATGCAGCCGTTTTTTTTCTCTTATGCTGAAGAGCAGATACTTGCAGGTACAAAGGAGTAACCCATTCACCATATATTTGGAGGCTCAAAGTTTGAACAATTTAGTGTATTTTTGCTGTGTCACATTTGGACAAGAGATTTTAATTTATGTCATTAGTAGAAACTCAGTACTTCTGCTTATTTATTAAAAAAAAAGGCATGGAAAGTGAATATACTTGGATCTAAGGGATTTCAAAAGTGATTTATTTGTGCAATAAAGAATGATGTTACATGAAAAAAAGCTGTGAAAGCTGAGATCTTCCCCACTGTTTATTGTAATACAACTTGTAATTGGAGTTTTTATTTAGTATCAGTCTTGCCCAAATGCAGTAGAAACTGCAGCCAGTATGAAGAAATAATCTGCTCTTGAGACCTAATTCACCACTCTACAAGGCATTTTGTACTCATTTTATAACTAATATTGAAAGACTCTAGTTATTTTGTAGTAATAGATGTTACGTGTGAGTCATGAGAATTTATTTTGGCTTAGATTACTGCCCACTATTAATACATCAGCATTGTGAAAATATCCATAAAAATTCTAAAGTTTCGTATTTGTGATTCTTGGGGCTGTCCCATGTGAGGTTTGGAGATTTAAAAATCGTTGTGGGTCTCTTCCAACTCAGACTATTCTGTGATATTCTCTTTTTCTTTTCTTATAAATAAGTGCTCAGGACTGCAGTCAGACAATCCCATCTGCCACTCTCACAGATATGGTTCCTAGAAGTAAAATTAAATGGTTGCTGAAGGCGCTCCTGAATCTCCATAGAACAGTCAGCCTGAAAATGTAGCACTGCTAAGCTTTTCTGTGCAGGGACGAGTTAAAAAGCACTTACTGTCATGAATAGTTCTTTCCTTCTCAGGGCCCCACAGTAACACACACTTAGGTCTTACGGCTACTTTTAAGCAATGAATAGCTCTATTGACATCATGCATGCACTGAAGTGCTTTACTGGATCAAGTTTATTTCAGAGGACTTGTTAGATGACAGAAGGTTTATGGAATTAGATACACAGACTGACATGAATAAATTTCATCAGAACATAGGAGATGTAGGGGGACAAGAAAAGTCAGGGATAGGTAAAAATAGTTATGTAAGTAAAAATTATTTTCTGATTTTGGATCTGGTATATTGATTCCATCCCAAAGCAAATGCAAGCACAGAATTAAATAAACACAACTTCTATTTATAGCAAGTGTGGAAAGGTTGCAGATTGGAGGCATTTGCCATTTCCAGGTTATGGATACACGTCTCCTTGCCTCCTACTCGTACTATCAGATCTAGCTGGAGTCAAAAGGCTTTGCCTGCACAGATGCACAGTTTCCATTTCCTTTTCTGAAACTCGCACTTTAACAGTCCATTTTGCTGAACTTTTCCCCTGATTGCTATTGTTATTCAGGTGTATGTCTGTGAAATATATAAGATGTGATATGCTTGCTTGCTGTACTAGCTGCAACAGATTTCAGAAATACCCTTTGAGCTCACCACTCTTTCTCAGTGATGTAATTAAGGGAGAAAAATTTGTTCCAGCCTCCTTCAGCTAAAAGCTTTGAAGGAGAAAAGTCCTTTTTAACACTTGGCTAGTGCATGCTGGTGGTCCTCTAGCGTGTGGTATGTATGTCTTCTCTGTACAGGTCTGTGTGGGATGGGATTTCCCTGTTCTGGGACCTTTGAAATAAATGAATTTTCTCTGGGGAAGCTGAAGAAAATAAGCCTTTTGCTGGGAAGCTGTCGCCTGGTAGGAACATCCTCTGGGGAAAATGGACATGACATGTGACAGCCACCTACACATATATTTGCTAGGCATGAAGATTTTGTTAAAAAATATTTGTGATCCTTTTCAATAGAGTAGTGCATATATCAAGAAATGAGTAAGAAGAAATATCAATAAATATTTCCTCCTCACTAAATTAGAGGGAAGGAAAGAGAAAAATTAATTTCTTGCAGCTGTGTTTCCACTCTTGTGGTAAACCTCATAATCATGAACAAATATTTGACCACTGCCATGCTATTAGGGGTTAAAACATCAGCAGGAAAACTAAAGTTACTGTGTCCTGCCATTGTTATGCAATTCCACACTTCTGACCACTTCTCAGACAGGACAGAGAAGAAGTAATTTTAAGATAATATCTCTATTAGTACTTCAGCAGTTCTTGATGTGCCCGGTTTTGCCAGCAGAAAACCCAAGGGATGGGCAGCAGGAAAGCCTCAGTGTGCCTCCAGGAGGTCTGTGAAGTTTGGGTGGGAGGGCAAGAAACCTGCAGGACGTGTGTGAATTACTCCCACCCCTGGGAGAGACCCATGACCACTGTGGGCATCCTGAGAATGGTTGAAGTGTGCTGAGGAAGCCATGTGCCCTGTGGTTTGCAGACAGCCAGGAAATACCACGTCATGCATAAACCACTGGAAATTGAATTGATGTTCGCCTGTACTAGTTTCAAAGGCCTTATGAAGACTCAATGAGGGTAGGACAGAGAACCTGCCACCCATGTTGACTTACTTTGGTGAAATCAGTAAGACAGCACCATTTTCCAGCAATTTATTATGATTCATAATCTCTACGTAAATTGCATCACAAATTGTGCCAAACCACCACCGCTGTTACGGTGCAGGAAATTGTGTTGTTTACAGGCACACACTCTAGTCAGTTATTGATTTAAAGCAACCAATCTATTACAGAATTGCAGTGCCTTTCAAAAATAGATTTTCTGCAGGTATAGTGGGGTTATTAAATTACTAAAATGAATTATCTGTCATTTTAATTTTTATTTACATTTCCAGTTTCAATTCATACTTGAAGAACACCATGTATTACAAAACAAACTTTGCACAATCATATAATATATTTTCATTACCTTTTACCATTCTATGTCCCAATTTAGTATCTGAATAATACATTAGATATAAATTTTTAATGATAACTATACAAATTCTCATTTCATAAATAAAGATAAATATGTAAAACATTTAAATCCATGTACCACAGAAGACACAGAAGTGTATCAAAAATCCTGTGGTGTTTTTCACTGTTCTATATGTTTCCAGTGTGAAGAACCTGATTGTTCCCTTTTGGGCCTTATTTTTTTTTTTATATCACTCCCTACACACTGGAAAGAAAATCTTCCTCTTTCTGCACGTAGGGTGTCATTTAATTTAGAATTTAATGGAAAAGCAGAATTTGTGCAGCTTCCAGCAGAGGGACAGTCAACTCTTTCAGCTGCTTACCTCCAAGAACATCTGAATTCCTGCGTGAGCCAGCACTGTACCTGTTCACACTGCTGTTTCCAACCCAGATACTTTCTTATACACTTGCTTAAGAACAGATCTGAGGCAAAATCTAGAATATACAAGCTCTGGGGGGGAAAAAAATGGGAGAAAAAAAATTGGAAGAACTGGATGTGTTAAGTAAGGGTGTGGTAGAAATCTTCATATATGTAAAACAAGATGTGAATTAGAAGCAAATAAACTCTTTGTGTTAACTAGGCATAAGACAACTTAAAATCAAAAATGGTAGTAGAGGACACAAGAATTTCTTTTTATCTATAAAGACACTTAGACATTCTAGTATAATCTTTATGTACCCATTGATCATCAAACTTTAATAAAGCAAGTAATGTTAACAGGAATGATTGTGGTGCTTTTGGTTCCCAGTTGCTGCTGGAATTTAGATGTTTCAAACTCTCTTCCAAAATCCTCTTGTACAGTGATGGTGAAATATGGAGTATTTTGGACTGTAGTCTTTAGGTGTATATGAAGCATGTGTTTAATTCAGCCATAAGAGTAGTGCCTACTTCTACAGCTATCAGGTTTCAGTAGACTCATTCCTACAGTGAACAGTACACTTATTTTTTAAAAAAACAGAAAAAAATTGAACCAAAACAACCAAAGTAAATTATAAATGCATTTAAAATCTAGAAAACATGGGAAATATTTTCTTCCTTCCTATATCATGTATTGGAAAAAAAAAATGATTTCCACACATTGAATAATGGAAAGTAAAAACATATTTTTTCCATGGTATAATGTAGCTCAAATAGTGTCATTAAACATTGGTTGATATGAAGGAGAGATAATTTTCAACAGGGAGAGTGGTTTTTTTTAATGGCACAATTGGATTTTGAGGAAGAAAGGGTTTTTTTGGGGGGAAAAAGAAAAGCTGTTAGGCTGCTTGAGAAAACAACATAATGTGGTTGTATCTTATGGCAAAATAAAAGATAATCCTCAAGCTCCTACGCTTAGTATATACTTACAGTGTAATTTTCCCCGTTTCTTTCCACTTTTTAGCCTTAATCCTAGGATATGATACTGCAGAAACATTACTGAGTTTTATGTTACTAATGAGCATGTACTGTGGATTATCATAATTTCTTTCTGCATTATCCTGGTGCTTTCTTGACTAACTGGCAATTAAAAGAAAAAAAAGCAAAAATAGCAAAAACTGCCAAACCTCAAATCAGTTGCCAGGGTGTTAAATATGTTGTGTCCACCCCCACTTCTCATTTGGGAAGGAAGAAAGCAGCACACATGTGACAAGGATGCAAGCAAAGTTCATTTCCTTTTATGTCTCATTGGTTTCTATAGTCTTTCAAGAAGCAGAAATGGGTTCACTGACACCCTCAGCTAGCAGCTTGTCTTAAACCTTCTTCAAACTTGCCACACGCAAAGCTTTCCAAACTATCCAAGACTTTCCAAACTGTGCCACAGTGGTCTGAGATGGGCCTCCTTTGGTTTCTCCTGCTGGGGAGCCCTTCTGTCCTGAACACAATACTTGAACATCCTGCTAGACAGACTGGAGAAACACATGAGTGACACTGAGGGACAGAGCAGTAGCCCCACAGGCTTCCCTGGTGTTATCAGCACCTCCTGCACACAACAATTGGATTGTGTGCCAACCATCTGCTCCTGTGAATCTTCAGTTAGGATGAAAGTTGAAAAGTCCTCTCTTTGAGCCACACAGAGCATCATGTGCTTCAGAAGATATTTTGTCTGATATTTGATCTGCCATCTTATTGTAGCTGCAGATCTCCTCAGGAGACAATTAAATTTCGGTTTCTCAGGTTCTTGGGGATTGTTAATGTGCTGAAGGATTGAGCTATGGCATAAAATACAGCAAAATCCTTTCCTCCATTTCCTTGTCCAATTCTTTCCCACCAGGGCTTTTAATCTATTTTTGTAGAGACTTTGCTTTCCTGGGGTACAGCGTTTTCTGGTGTAATGTATCAGTGGAGAGACAAGTGTTCCAAATATGCCTAGAGACACTTTGCACAGGTTTGGGTTTTGCTTGCACAGGCCAATGCAGGTGAAAGTTATAGGTTTCATTAAGACAGAGTGCAAATAATGGTCTTTAAATGTATTGCATTAGTGTTTTTTTTTAACTTTTTAAAACTTTTTTGTCTCAGCAGGGAACTGAGCCACAGAGATAGTTTTGCCTTCCACCCAAGCCCTTTTCTGATGAATTTTACCATTCCAAAAAGATTTCAAAGTACAGTATTCAATCTTCTGCCATTTATCTAAATTATTGCTAATTCAAGTTCATTTCTCTGCTATTATGTCAGCCAGTTACAGAATGAGCATATTTTGCAATACAAAGAAAATATTTTAAAGAATTACAGTTTCTATTTTCTTAAATTGTTATTAAGTCACTTCATTTTGCCATCATTATTTGAGCTACTTACATTTGAAAAGTAGTGGAATGCATTTCCTTCATTTTTAGGGTATAATCAAGATTTTGAACAATACTTTTGGAGAAGTAATCCTTTCTTTTTTATCCTCTCGCTGGCTAAGCTGTTTCCCTTTAAGAATGAATGGGTGTCAAAATCCCTTCAGTTTGGCATCTTGAACGTATAGAAAAGAACAAATATATCCTTAGGGAAATAGGTTTTAGCTCTCAAAAAGGAAAGAAAAGGAACATAAGAAGTTATCCCTTTATCTACCCTTG
The DNA here is from genome assembly GCF_049639895.1 of Pseudopodoces humilis. Lineage (NCBI taxonomy): Eukaryota > Metazoa > Chordata > Aves > Passeriformes > Paridae > Pseudopodoces > Pseudopodoces humilis. Next base: position 101,991,654 of record NC_142200.1, read on the forward strand.
TACCCTGCACTTTGACAGTTTTGAGCTTCATTTTCACTGTTTAAAAGCATGTGATTGATCGTGTGATAAATAGTTATGTTATCCATCCCTTTCTAAAATCCTTGTGAATACAAATAAATCATTGTAGCTGTACTGCAAGAGCTGATAGAGAAGCACAGATTTAATAATTCCTCCCATAGTTACAGGGAGTTACCCTGCAGTAGTTTCCCTAGCTTGTATTTCTATTTCTACTGCTCTTCTGCAAAATCTGGGAATACAAACATTACATCTCTAGCACCCTTATTTTCCTCCCTGTAAAGCAGAGATGATAAACTTCCCTGCCATTAATTAACCCTGTACAATGTTAAAATATACAATGTAAAACCAAAGTTACAGAATGTTACATTTAAAACCATATTGAGCTTTTTGAAAAACCTTCCCTTGCATCATATAATACAGAAACGTGTAAAACCACAGCACAGAAAATTCCCATCCTCATACTTTCTTTGTCACAGTACAGAGAAGCAGCTGTAAGAATAAATTTAGTTAGTATTATAGGGAAGAATGTTTGTCTGCATTCTCCTAATGCTCTAGTGTTTTATATTCTCTTTTCTCTTTTTAAAAATGAAGATAAGTAAAAGAAAAACAAAACCAATAACAACCCCCAAAAATGGAGAAGGAAAATGTTATTTCATTCCTAGCAAATTTAATGAAGTTTGAATGGCGGAGAGGTACCCTCTGAGAAGATGTCTTCTGTGTAGTTCAAGAATATTGCCATCTCCTGTAGCATTGTCCTCTTGATAGGATTTATTACAGAGAAAAATCTGCCCATATTTTGCCACACTCTTCCCTTCTTTAAAGAATGCTGCCATGTTGAAGTAGAAGAGAAAATGGAAGAAAGAAGTTTGGTTATCTACATGGCTCAATTCTGAATTTAGTGGTTTGTCATCTTTTATTTTAATTACAGTAGGCTTAAGGAGGCCACTTCCTTGTCAGGGTAAGCCCTAGCAGTACACCTCAAGTGCCAGTAAACCTCACAAAAATCTCCCTATCAATTATCTTTTGTGATTTTTGAACAGTCTTGTCGTAGACTTTTTGCTGTTTATGCTTGGTTTCTGACTACTGTGAATGGTGATGCAGGAGGTCTGGAACACTCTTAAAAAGGAGACAACTGCAACTTTTACTCAAGGGAAAAAAAAATTTAAAATGTCCTGAAGGTCTTCAGGAGATGATTTGCTGACCTGTACAGTTCTGTGTCTCTGTGAAGATCTTTTCCAAGGAACATCCAGCAGATGTTCTGAAACATTATCAGGTATAAAGCACACATACAGATGTCATTAAGTGTTTTATTTTATTTTATTTTGTTTTTATCAGATGGCTTCATCACTTGCTTGTAAAGAGAACATCCTTATCCAAAAGTATGTTTAGTTTTATGAAATTCTGACTTTTAACATGAAGTATTAAGGTTAATGGGGAAAAGCTAAAGAAATAGACATATGCATTGTTAACTTTAAGGCCTTTTTTTTTTATAATATTCTGAAATGAGACAAAAGCTAAAAAAAGCAGTGCTAGACGACTGCTTGTTTTATCAAGGGTTTTGACTGTCTCTTGCAAACTGTCTTTGCATATTTTATTGGAAAGGACACTGTTTCTTATTTCCTGAATTTGAAGTATACTAGCTATACTAAGTGTAATGTGCTGTTATGTTGATAATGATGGTGCTTTCTCTCTAAATTCACTATAAATTGGAAAGAAATTGTTTTGGATTTGGAATATTTCCAAGTTCTCTGCCAGTATTTGAAGCTATAGGTACTACCTATGCCATGTGGCGTGATTCTCAGTCAGAGTACAAAGGATTCTTCCCCATTTTTCTCTGCTAGAGGAATGGGACATTAGAGAGTAAAGGGGATTTAGCTGACAGAACACTGACAAGAAATAAATCACAAATACTGTCTCTGTGATATAAGAGCAGAGACAAGGGATGTCAAGGGATGGGGGATGCAGACACATCTGACTGAGAGGCTGCACAGTCACCTGCAGATGGGGAGCTGCTCAACAATCCCTGTTTCAGCTCTTGCACAAGGTCTCCCCCAGCAATAGAAGTATCTCCTTGTCTTCCTGCCTACAAATTTGGCAAGTGAATTATATTCTAAAAATATTAACCTTCTACAAACACCAAATATTATCACCAAGACAGTCTTTAAAGATCTCATTTGATAGACATTCAGGATAATAATACTGATTAAGGTTATTAAGAAGTAAAAGTGGGTTTTTTTGGCGGATTTCTGTTGACCTGAAAATGGAGCACCTTATAAGAACCCAAGCAAAAATGAAATGTCAGAGCTTCCCAAATGTAATGTCACTTTATGCCAAACATATTGGTCAGGTCATAAAAGGAATCTTATAGGAGATAATTAATAAATGGTCCTGAATCTGGGTGGGTTTTTTCCAAAGTAATTAGTCTTTCACTTATATCACAAGAGCGTCTATGTAGAAGTGTCAGTCTGTACAAAACTGCTTTCATGAAGCTGCTCCCACTGAGTGTAAAGGAGTTTGATTTTTTTCTGCCAGCCTGATGGCATGAAATGGAACCTATGAGTGTGGTAACCTGTATATCCTGGATTTGTGGGACAAAATATGAGATGTCCAGTAGTTTCAGGTTTGAAGTCAGTATCTTGTCAACTCTTAGATCCTATTGGGTTCAGGAAATTGAGATATGACTCTGTAAATGAACCTGTGATATATGAAGAGTTCCTTGACTTGGAGTGATACTTATTTCCTTTAGGAGAGAACTCCTTATTCTCATTTATTTGTTTGTGTAAAAACCTAAACTAAGTGAGTCTAATCTATTGATGAAAAGCAAAAAAAAAAAAACTAAACAAAACAAAAAAAAACAGAATTGAAATAAAATTAAAATTGTAAACTGACTGTGTGCCATTCATATATTCCTGTCTTAATTCAGAATATATATATACTGTGATTATCTTTGATGTTTCCTCATTCTAAATCACTAAAAATTTCATAGATTCACTTTGTTGCTATTACTACTCAAATACTGACAATTTAAATGCAACTTTCCTCCAGAATCCAGAAAGCAGTCTCCCTCCTTCACATGCCTGCAGAGTTTGCATTATAGAATGAAAATAATATTGAGATCTTTATTGACATATACATATTGAATGGTGAAATTAGTGTAGCAAATAGCTGGATAACTGGTGCAGAACAGTGTGCTTTTAACACTGTCCTATAAATGTTAAGAGTTCCTACAGACAGCTGGTGATTAATAAGCTTTCATTTATTTCTCTTTACTGTTTCTGTAAACAGGTATTGATTAAAGTAGTAAGTTCTACTGGATTGAATATCTTCAGATGTGGTGTCTTGTTCTTGAATGTGATAAGAGAATTTTGGAAAAGTCAGCCATTTGGAAACAAATGATCTTTTGAAGTCTTTTGTATTGAAACCTTCTCTTTGCCAATGGAGGAGACACCAGGCATTTTTTTATTTCTTACAAATTTATAATATCTGTTAAATTTTCTTTACATTGCTGTCTATAATGTGGATTGGATTTGCTCTGGAACCAAGTTACTGAGTAGTAGGTTGAATATTATAATTACCTTCCTTGAATATGTGAATACAAAGTAGAATTTTTGGGGCACATTTAAATACACACAAATCGCCAGCAGTTGTCTTAGGTTCTCACAGATTTTAGCACAATATCCCTTGTGATCCATGAGCCCATCCATCACTAAAGTTCCATATGATAACAATTTTCCTTTGGCCTGGGATATTGTATTCCAGCTTTTATCCTTCTTCTTAGAGCCTGTTGTCAGATGACTTAGTTTCTAGCACTACTATTTTCAGGAGATATAAGGCAAAGGTGGCTTAATGTGTTTTCTGTAGTCAGGAAATGCTGGAAGTCTGATGTCAAGATTTTGATGCATATTGTGGTGAGCTTCACAAGGCACAGAGGTGATGTAACTCATGCCTGTGGCTAGAGAAGCAGAAAATATACCTTCTTAGGTGCTTTGTTCTTGGACCATTGTGCAAGGAGCAACTGCAGCCTGATCCACACGTGCTATTTGAATGAAAATTTCCCAGGAAAGGTTTGTGCTAAATGGGGACAGAAGTTGACAAAGTGCAACTGGTGCTGACAGGGAACATCTTGAAAAATCAGCAGCTGTGCAATAAACCCTCAAGTGTCAGCAACTACACAGGAATCCTTTATGGTCGCTGTAGGTTATTCCTGACACAAGACTATAGCTCCTGTCGAGAATGGTTTTATATGTTTCCAGCCCCAAGCAAACAGGCAGCAATGTGTGTGTTGTAGCTGCATCAATTACACTGGTTCACAGCGCAGAAAATTCATCTTGAGAGTGAGGAACAGTTAAAACAAGACTTCAAGTCAAACTTCTTTTAAAAAATAGGATTTATGGAAGTCTTTGTCTTGTTGTCTTTTCTATAATTAGATGATGTTTTAAAAAGATCTTGGTAAATAATGAGAAGCTGATTCACCCAGGAATAATTTTATCCACATTCCTGATTCAGACTTACTGTCAAAAATATGCAAAGAGCAGAAAGGTGTTAGAAAACTCCTCTTAGCTTGAATTCATTATCTTCAAAAGCACTGGGTGCATCACATCTTGAAAGCCTCATATATTTTATTTCTAAAGAGTGTCTCAATATTTTCAGACAGCAGTTGTTACTGTGAACATCTGGAACTTGATGTGAAGCTGTGGCACATGTAAATCATTACAATATTGTCTATAGGCATGAAACTGTGGTACTGAAAAGTTAATGACAAACAAACTAAATGCACTCTAGTCATCACTGATATTTTCATCTCCTTAGGCTTTCTTTCAAAAAATCTTAAATTACACTCTGGTTGAAAATGTTACAGCTCAGGGTGGGAGAACCGAGTAACAGGAGCACAGTAAAACAAAGTTAGCAAATGCGAATACATTATTCAGTTCTCTTTATACAATTAGATTTTCAAGAGTTTAATGGAAATATTGCCTGCATCAATCTAAAGGTTTTGTGAAGCATCTTTGTTTGGAGACATAAAAGTTTTCTATATACAAAATTGCTTGTTGGAATTTCCAGACGGTCATAGCATCAGCTGGTGTCGTATTCCTGAATAACTAAAAATTATATAAACAACTAACATTTATAATGTGACATCAGTCAAAGAGAGGTATATAGTTCCTGGCAGTTTGTCTGTCACAAGATGATGAGGTCATCATCATGATAGAGCTAAGGCACAGTAAAGAAGTCCTTCACATTTGCATCATTCATAAGAGACTTACTTCCATGGGTGCCTGAGCAAGAATTGCAGGCAAGTTGTGCATAAATGTCCTTGTGCATAAATGGGTACTTTATCCACACAGTGTATCACAGAAGTCATGTCACTCTTGCATCACAAAATGTTTACAGAAGTTAAAAATACTTGCTTATCATAGAGAAATATCCCAATAGGAATTTTACAGGGTGATACAAATTTAGCTATAGCTGACTGTCTCAATGTCACAAATTTTTTGTGGATATTTCTTTTTCAGGAGGCATAACTTGTTAGTGTCTCAGGAGTGAATACCTGCTAATTTTTTCCCTGAAGCCTTTGATAATAATCATGAGCAGGTCATTTTAGAGTCTTGGCTTTTTGAAAAGTCTAACATTTTAAAGTAAAAACTTTTAATTTGGAAAAATGGTTAATGTAAAACTTATGTGTATGGGGTGTGCTATTTTCTCCTTTTCTGGTACTATGCTGCTTCATCTAGCTTTCTCATAAATCCTCACTGGAGCTAAGAGCATGATAAAAGTAACAGCTTTTGTCTCAGAAGTGAAACTGCAAACTTGGGTGGTAGTTACCCCTCAGCTGGTTGCAAAGGAGGAAAAAACTAATTTTGGTGCACTTAGAGTGAATAAGTTAGATTTCCTTTGAAGAACTACAGACCTGGCCTTAATTTCTTTAAGAGGAAGATCAGGAAGATGCTCCTGAATGCAAAAGTTACGAGACCTAATTACTGCTGCCCTCTGGTTTGGTGACAAACACGGTTTTGGGTCCTGGTGGGACTTGGCAACTGTACAAGTCAGCTGCAGTGTGTGACAGTCTAGTAAAGATAACTTAGATATTTCTAAGTGACATAACCGTGTCACTGCAGCAGGATGATTTAAGCCAAACTGACAAGTCTGCTAATCAGAGCTAGGTCAAGAAGTACTGCCTCACACATCATTCCTCTGCACAGCACAAAGCACAGATTCCCCAAAGAATCTCTTGCCTTTAGCTTGTCTTCTCTCAATCCCAGACCTACTGAACTAATTCTCTAACCTGGCTATAAAGCTTGAAATAGTTTTTCTCTATCTCCAAAATGAAACTTTCTCCATAGCAGGTAAAGAAACACTACTCTATTCATACCCATATAAAATATTTTCCATGGCTCTTGCCTTCCTGCACAGAAACAAACATTTCATTTCAGCTACCTCAACTCCCAGTGCCCTGAGAGAGATGAAAGTAGACCAGGAATTTCACCTGATCATTTGTTCACACAGATACAATACTGCAATCTTCCAGCATTCACATCAGTGAAGATATTTACAAATAGTTTTCTCTTCATTGGTTTAAATTCTGTGTGTTGAGTTTTTTGATATAGCCTTTATATAGTAATATAAGGAGCGATTACATCAATGTCATTTTTTATCAGATTGTCATTAAAGTGTCTGTTTTCAATAGGCACAGTGTCTATGGCAACTCTTCACAGGCTACCAACAGATTCTCTGCCTTAGTCTTGTTGTCACCAGTCATTATAGAAGTGATGAGCTCAGTCAAAATATGCTATACAATGGTTATCTCAATTTTCTGGTTCAGCAAATTACATTGCTCCAGAGGTTTTGTGGTAATGGTTTACTGTAGTACAATGTAAAATGTAATGGTGTGGAGAATATTGGTGAGCAGCTAAAGGCCAAACTCATGGAGCTGTTTGAGCTAATTCAGAGGTAGTATTTGAGGCTGTAGTAACATCCTTTTATACATTCAGGGCTAAATATAAATGCCCTTAATCAGTCTGAAATAGAGATTGAAATAGGCTGCTAAATATGAAGTGCTGCACATCTCTGGTAGTCATAAACAGTTTCTCCTCACTGGCCAAACTGATAATATTTCAAAGGTTTCGAGACTTTACTGTAGCACTTGTGATTACCTTCATGGACATTTAGACTGCTGCAATATTTTGGTATGAAGCAGAAGGTGTTGGCAAGAGGGAAGACTGTTTCAGACCCTAACTTTCTAAGGATTTCTGGTGCCAGACAATGTTAAAAGACATAACTGGAGGAACTCTTTTTTACCGAAGTCATAAACTGTGTACTAGAATAAGCATATAGATATGAAATTGAAACTGTGTAAACAAAAAGCCCTACACAATGCCTAGTGACAAAACAGTTATATGAAAACAATGTAATGAATCTTGGACACTTCACACATCTTTGAGAGCTCTTTACAAAAGAATGAGTTTTGAGATTCCTTTCACCTCCAATGAGCAAAAAGGTTTTTCTTACGCCACTTTGGTATCAGAAGCACCAACTTGGCTTCAAATGTTGCCTTTGTTGACACTGCATCCAGAAAATCCATAAGTAATTCTAAAAGTTTCCATTAAATTTTCTCACTCTCTCCCTTTATTCCCAAGTCTCTCTCTACATCCTGTTTTGACTACTGTTTTCTCTCTGTTTTCTCTTTCCTTTTTTATTTCCCTCCTGGTTCCCTAGGGAGATTAGGTTTATGGTAGTTAAATGATTCATAGAAATAGCTAAGAGTCAAAGCTAGCAGGCCTGGGAGTCTAACAGAGTAGGCTGAAACAATGGGTTGCTTTCAAATTTCATCTTTCATCTTGCTATGGCTCAGCTGTCTGTCAGTTAACACTCTTAGTTTGGATGTTCCCATGTTACAATCAGATGGAGAGAGTTACTCTGGTAAAATACAGGATCATAGGCAAACCAATGTTCTTACTGGGTGGATGCACAGTATGAATTATTAATGAATGATTGTCCAAAAAGGTGAACAATAATGCCTCCAGTAGGTAACTTTTACTAAAATTTGAGAGATTCTTAGTTTAATAATAGAAAACCAATTTGAAGTGTTAACACTGACTTGAGCTTACGGTTTAGACACAAACAATCGAAAGTAATTTTGCATAGCACAGTGATGTCTGGTTTGTTTGGCTGGGAAATCTAATCCATTCATTTATATTCATCAAAAGAAGCTTTTTGCAATGCAGTGTGTGATCACAACCCTAAAAGTCCAAATTACATATAGTACTTTTGCAATGTCTTTATAAAAATGAGGAAGAAAAAGTCATACTATTATCTTTCCTTCTTTTACTTCCAAAGATGCTAATTTCACTGACAGGAAAGGATTAGATTATGTACTAAATGGAAAAGACGATGAAGAATGTTAGGTAAGGAATCCAAAGAATTAAACTGAGCTCCTCAAAATTGAAAAACAACTATTAAAAAAAAAATCAAATTAATAAATATCTTTCTTTACTCTCCACCCTCCTCAAGTACTCCTGAACAAGGATTCCAGATCCCTTACTCCCCCCATATTCCTTAGTTGTAGTAGCCCATCTATTTCTTTTGGGAGTCCCATCCAAAACAGGGAATCAAGCCCCCCTCAGCAGTAATTTGACTATAGACTGTTTATATTACAAGGTTGTTCTGGAACTAAGCAAGTTTAAAGGTCTTTAATGGCAGTGGGGTTAGGACTAGGTGATCTTTAAGGTCTTTTTCAGCCCTTAACATTCTTCAGTCCTATAACCCTACGAAATATTTCCACATTGTTTAATGAAAATTACTGATTCATGCAATTGTAAAATTGTTTTGGCTGGAAGGGACCTTAAAGACCATCTAGTCTCAACACCCCCTGCCATGGGCAAGGATACCTCCTACTAGACCAGGTTCTTCAAGGCCTTGTCCAACCTGGCCCGTATATCATATAGTTTGGTTTAGGTGGAATAGATATAAGTCTTTAAGAATAAGATTAGGAGGCTTGGATTCTTCCCCAGATGGAGAGACAGTGACTTCTTTCAGTTTTAGCACAACAGAAGTTTTTGCAAGTTAGAAATGGAATTAGTTAGGGCTAATACCCAAACCTCCTTGGAGTACTTCCTTGCAAGAAATTTCACCCTTCTCTTCTAAATATTGGATGAGTTTATTTTGCCTTGCTTTCACATCTTTGCATTTTCACTGGACAGAACAGTATGAGCTCAGAAATGTTCTTAGTTGCCAACTTCCTCCTCCAGACATGTTACCGTGCCAGGCTTAATCTGGATCTGCATGTTTGAAGAAACTGCTAAAGGCAACAAATATTCTCTCACATCACTGTAAGCAGAGGATAAATATGTTGAAATCAGTGAAGCATAAATTTGGTAAGAGAGCAAAAACAGGTCTAAGAATGGAAAAGTAGTCATCTCTACCCATAATATTTTACCTACTTTTTGAAGAAAATTAGTCTGTATTTTGAAGCATTATTGGTAACAGCTACCCTCAGCAGAAAGTTTGGGACAGATGGAACTGATGAATTTACTTTATTTTGTGATTTATTGTATCAAGAATATTGTGACACACAGAAATTCTGCCTTTTCCATGTCTTCAGCTGGGAGAGGCAAGCAGTGGTATATACAAGATCATTGTTTATATGCAGCTGTTTGCAAGTATAGATGAAGGCCCAGTTCTCAGCAACTCTGATGAAATCATTCCATCTTCCATTCTGTTGGTAAAGTGCTAATGAGACAAACTTTGTAAATGAACTTTAAGGCTCTTGAGAAGACTTAAAAATGAGCAGCAAGAAAGATAAAATTACTAAAAGTTAGAGTAAGATAAAAACAATGAGCTGGAATTACTAGGAAGAAAGTTGAAAGGGGTAGGTTAAAAAATACGTAAAGACATGAATCAAAATTGTATAAAACTCAGCTAGTTGTGGAAGACAGAGGAATAGGAATACACTTGCCATTTAATGGAGAGCACTGGCTTACTCCAGCAAGGTCTCAGACTACTGTATAGACAGAAAACAGGGTTTTACTTATTGCTTGTTTGATACAAATTTTATTTTTTAACCTAAGGCCTTTTTTGTTTGCTAGCCCCTTGATACTGAGACCATTTATGGATGTTTGATCTTATTCAGTACAAGCAAAACTTGCAGATTCTGTCCCTTTCTAAGATTTCCACGGTTTGTTCACTGTTAAGTATTATTTGCACCTTATATTGGGGAAAATCTTTCAAGAATGAGCCTCAGTGAATCAAAATTATGGTGCTTTATGCTGTTTTAGGATATATAATACTAAAGCAGAAAAAGTCTTCTAGTTATATTTTATGGTTATCCTACTATATCATAAAATATATATTAGTCTAGAACAGATGATGTTGCAAACGACAATAAAGGTGCACAAAAATAGGATAACTTTGGGACTTGAAGCATGTAAGATTAATTCTATGGAAACACACTTTATTAGTTTCATTGATGGTCCTAATTAGTATGAAAGGGTGTTGATATTTAATCAGAGTAATCTAGGAAATTAGGTTTGAAATTTTATACCAATTTCAATTGGTATTGAAATACCAATTTTATAAGTATGAAAACAGGGAAAAAAAGTTTGCACTTTGCTATTTTCCTAATCATTATTCCAAGTTTACTTTCAAAAATAAAACCAAGAACCAAAAAAAGCATTAAACCCCAGTGTATTCTGTTGCACTTGCCAGCTACTTTGAAACACAGGTAACATGAAAGAAAATACACCAGTGGATTCAGTAGCAACTGTAAACATCTTGCTTTTGCCAGTGACTAAGGACCTGTTTACCACTATCTTATTAGTTTCTGTGAATTGAGGAAATAAATTTATCTTTACCAGTTTTCTTCTTGTCAGAAAATATAACAGCAGACCCGTGCACGACAGGGGGTTACAGATCAGTACTCCCTAAGAGATACCTGAAGAAAAGTACAGGCTCAGAAGTTATTGGATTCCACAAGGATCATAAAAGTTACTAAGCAGATGGTAATTGGAATCAGGTTTTCCAGTGAGCTCCTCAGGTAGAATCTCAGATCACCTGCAAGGAGACAGAAGAATGTTTCTCCCATCTTGCCTTTACCCACCCCACATATTCAGCATCATGGCTTGAGACTCCTTGATTTTTTAGAGGAAAAATAAGCATCAGGAACTGTTTGCAATGTGAGGCGGAATCAGAGGACCTTTCCCTCAGCTTACAGCATATGTTGACTCACTCCATTTTGGTTCACTTTCCAACCACTTCTTCTGTGCTCATACTCAAAGGCTGACCCTGTCTATTTCCTTGTGCTTGGGAAGAATGCAGATAAAACTGTGTAAGTAGTTCAGCTCTCTAAGGAACACACCTCTCTTATCCCTGCTTCTTTTTGACTACCCTCCAGAAATCAGACCTTCTGCAAGCAGCATCTCAGGGAATGAACAGATTGTTGAATTTCCATGTATGCTTGCAAGCATTTGGCAAGATCCAGCCCATCCAAGAGAGGATCACACTGTGTAAATACCAGGCCTGCACAACTGAAGCTCAGTCTCCCAAGGGGGTAGGCTTGCTTTTTGGGAACTGGTGGACTCAGATGAATCATTTCTAGATTATTTTAAATGGTTTAAGAAGTAGTTATTGATAATTTAATAAGTGAAAGAAGTACATTTTTTGAGGCAACACTATTTACAGAAATTACTGCATTCCTACTACTAATTTAATGGAAACAGACATTTGTCCTTTGCGGGTAGACTTTGAGACATTTGATTCTTTCATTTTAAGTGAAAAGAATAACTTTCAATTGAAGCACGGCTGTGCAACACTGAGACTCTTGTAAGCAGTTTTTAATTAAGGAAAACCTATGTCAGTCTGAAGCAAAGTTTCTCATTTGTGTTGGGCTCACAGCCCTGAGAGAAACCACACAGTGTTACTGCTAGCTGGAAAACTGGCTGTTTGGATGTAAGGCCCAAAGAAGTTTAGTGATTTGTTAATGTAATTAAATGATTTAGTTAAAAAATTCCCAAAACACACATTTCTTCTTTCCACCCTGAAAAAAATAAACAAAAAACAAATGCGAAAACAAAGAAAGAGCTATTAAAAAAACTCACCCTCCTTATTTTTACCTTTACTTATAAGAAATGCAATAGTTTGAGCTTCCAGGTGAAATTTGTGTAGCTCTTCCTTTTGTTTTTGCACTAGACACCTTAGATTCTGCATCCTGTGTTCTTCAACAACCCCTGCAGACTCATTTCATCTTCATTTTGCTCAGTACAGTAAGAAAGCCTGTAACTGAAATAGAAAAGCTTTTACAAACACAAGGCCTTCAAGGATCTAATAAGAAAGTAGGATCTGTAAAACATAAAGCGACTAAAAGGCATCCTGCGCATGAGTATATCATAATCAGATTACTTTTTCACTGAGTACTAAGTTCAAGCCTTCCAACAACAGCATTAGGCCTGCAGTGAAATCTCTATACAAAGGAAAATCCAGCTGCTGCTCTCCTTGGGAACAGTACAGAATAAAAGGCTGTGGCCCACCAGATTTTGACTGTAGAACATTTTGGTTTAATGCTTACGTTCACTTTCATGTGCTTGTTGACAGTGTTACTTCTTTTTTATCTTTGGAGATACTTGAAATGTTCTTTGAAAGATGAGGTAAATCTTAGGAAGTACATATGAACAAACAAAGAACTTTTTGGTATTTCTTCACAGTTTGCTGGCATGAAATAAAAATGCAAAAGATCGATCAAAGCAAAAAAGATGCAACTGTCAGTATTGTCATTTTTCCTGATATTTGTGTGAACTAGTTCCATCCAAAGATTTTTTCCCACTGCATTATAATGTTCAATGCAAATGGATACAGTATACACTCACTGCACTGAAAAAATATTGGTGTATTTATTAAAAAAACTCCATTTTGTCATTACTGTTCAGCCCTGGATAGGAGTTTGAAGAAAAGCTCCCAATATTCAGAGCTTTCTGTTAAAATAGAAATTAACATTCTCTCTGTTGCAGATAAACTGGAATGTAGTACAGGACAAAAGCTTATACATATTTACTAGGGATCTAAAAACTGTGAAATTTGCCTTTTTTGCAGTAACTTTTTGTGGTCTCTAATTTTACTTTATGGAGCATTTGTCCATAGTGTGATCTATTGCTTTCAAAAAAAGTCTGAAAATTACCAGCTTATTTCAAAGCAGTTATTCTGGTTTATCTTCATACAGAAAAACTCAGCCCATCCCTTGAGACTTGAAAATTATTGTGGTTGTCAGAAAAATGGAAAAATGGAGAATTATAATGAGAAGTATCTTCTCCTCCTCTCTCTTGGATGATGTCCCTCTTAGATTACCTCTCATTTTTTGCTCTCTATCCAATCCAGTGGAGTATCATGAAGTCTTGTTTCACTTACATATGATACACTGTGGATATAGAATAATTAAATCTCCTCCTTACTGAACTGGAGAGACATCAGCAAAATAGAAATCATAGCAAAATGCTAGTTTCATTCCAGCTCTGAAGTGATCAGTAAAGGATGGGTTAAAGTAGCCCATAAAAACTAATTCTGATAAATTTTGTTGTCCTGAGCACCTACTAACTTGATAAAATCATCATTTCCAGGGAGTTCACATTTTCATCCCAAATCCCTCAGAAATGAAGGCACAAACAACAAGTACAAATATTTGTGTTAAAAATGAGTTGTTAATGGAAAGAGAAGTCTTATCTTTAGGTTTTAATTAATTCTTATCCCATTTAAAAGATAATTAGAAAGAAATTGTGTTCTTTTAAAGTAGCTATTGTCTGATTTCTGATGTAACATGTAGCTTTAAGAGGAATTTTGTGAGCCGCAAGAATTCCTTTGATTTATATCATGTGCTTGTTTGTGAGTGGGGAGAGGATCACGATTAATTTGAGTGTATATTTGGAATCCAAGAAAAGAAATATCTAAATCAAATACACTTGTCAAATGAACTAATAATTCTTGAAAAAATAGACAAGTTTTTGTACCCCACATCCCTTATGGCTTTTCTACATTTCCTTTCTTTTTCTTTAACAAACTGATAATTCTTCTTCTTTAAATGAACAATGTAGTGAATAAACTGAATGAAAAAGTTTCTGTTTGATGAGGGATGAATAGATTGCACTTTATTCTTCTTTCCAAGGAGTTAATTACTACATTGGTATGGTTGTTCATTAAGAGTTGTACTCTCAAAGGCAGTCCTACTACAAAACAGATGTGTTTGTTCCATTGGAGAGAACAATAAGTTCTGTGGGAAAGATGAAAGTAGCAAGAAAATGTCTGTTTTTAAAAGTTCTTAGACTGTATTGCTTTTACCATAAGCTAGTAGATGTATTTGTTTCAATTGGCGCTTGAAGAGAAGTAAATTAAAGGACGTAAAGTGTGCAGGAGTGAAAATGCTGTAATTTTGCAACTTGAGAGCAGTTTTTCAGCAACCTGGGTGTTTCAAAACTGTAGTTTTGATTAAAATGTTGGCAGAACTACAGCTCTAACTAGCTCCCAGTGGATATTCAGTATCCTAAAATCTTATTAATGTCATAACAGCCTGCAGTTGAACAGAACACTATGGAATACGTGTCCTCCACAGAGTACAGAAAGAGAGATTAGAGGATAGTCATTAATGCTCAAATTTGAAAATAATGTTATATTTTTCAATGCTGCACACATATTCCTAGTTTCCACACTGTATATTCTAGCTCAGTTATTGCCAACATGAAAAGATACATATATATACAATTTTATTTATTTCTCAGGAATTGCATGACTTCCAGAGGCGAGTTTCACCTAAGTATTGCCATCTCTTCAAACTTTTTTCATGTGTTTGAGGATTTTTTTATAAGCTATCTCAGTGCCTTTCATATCATATAAAGTTTTATGTAAATAAAAGATAAGGTCCAATTGACACAAGCTTGTGTAATGAATCAGGTCTGCAAGGTGATGAGCAGTGGTTGTGCAGAAGGCTGGCACAGAGAACGAGATTGCAGTCACAAGATCATACTCAAACCAGGGTATTAATGTTCTCAAGCATAGACTACAGATACTAACAAGTCTTGCCTTTCTTGTCTATTGACCATTCTTGGTAAACTTGATGAGATTTCTGGGACTCTGGAAACCCACTGGTTCTTCTTCAGTCTCTGGAAGCCTCTGCAGCATCTTTAACTTAAGGAACTGTAAGGCTGGGAAATGCGGAATGTTGGACAACAATAGACACTTTTGTCATATTCTGAATTTGTGGCAGCAGTTTTTGCCTTTTGGAATAAAATATGGGGATGACATGATTAATTTTCTGAAGGAACTGTAACATTTCTCTGTAGGAGCACAGTCACAGTTCTTCCCAAAGGTGCCTGTAATGGCCATGGATCAAATATTGTTTCTAATGAATCAAACTTTTTGTTCAATTTAGCTCAGTATTGCTTATACTTATATCTCCATCTCTTGAGACTTGAGCAGATGCCACTTTCTGTATTTTTTCATCTCTTGTACAGAAAATCTAAATTATAAAGGCTTATCACTCCTTTTGTTTTGCTTTCAGTCTAATCAAGATTTTATGCTTCCTGCTTTTCATGTTACAGCTTTGACTGTCACACTGAAAACCATATGCATTATTCCAGAGCACAAAATTCAATTTTCTTCTGTCTTGTACTGCTTCAATGGCTCCTCTTAATTCTGTTAAAAAAAGGAAAAGTAAAAGAATCTTCTGAAGTATTGCATGAGCACATACATTCCTTTGTCACTTGATGTGACAACTGAATAGAGAAATCTGTACCCATAGGCACTCCACTTTATTTCAAGTTGTTAGTATAGAGAGTGATTTGGTGCATTACACTGGTAATAAAACTATATTTGTTGCAGATCCTATTAATAAGCAATAACTATTACATTTTTAGCCACTCTCACTTATTTGCCTTTAGGAAGAATGTTTAAATTTCAAAAGAGCATTAAAAAATACAGTGGAAAAGTTTCAAATAAGTATTTTAGTTGAAAGAGTAAGTATTGCAATTTCAATTAAAACATTTGAATAACATGAGGAAAAATTTAAAGAGCATTTAAAGAAAATGCCTTTTTAAATTTTTAATGTGAAACTTGTACTAAATATAAAAAAAATATTCTAAATAAATGTAGATGGCAAAAAAATTTACCTCATAATAAAATACTTAAATGTTTTCAGAACTAGATAGTTATCTTGAGATTCAAAATTGATTTTTTAAAAAATACTATAAAATTTTCTTTTTGTTGCGATGTTTCTAGTTGAATTACTCATAGAAATAGAATTATTTTTAAGCAGTTATAGTTACATTTAGAACATCAAGACCAATTTAAATCTGTACCAAATTAAAGTTTATTTAAATTAACCTTTTTATTTTCTTTTAAACAATTCAGTGGAATTTTCATGCACAATATTTATGCATGGTACTTGTTAAAAATGGGAAGAAAATACTTGCATAATATAAAACTCCTAGAAATTCCTCTTACAATAGGACTTTGAAGTAAAATATTTTTCTATGTCAGAGCCTTACCTGATATTACTAATCTCTTGCCTTGAAACACTAAATGCGTCATTTATCTGTTTTTCTTTTTTAATTAACAATTAAAACATCTTTTTTTTTCCCCTGCACCTTGGCAAATGTAATATAGTTGTTTGTTTTTTTTTCATAACGGACTGCGATCAAACATGTAAGAGTTGTGGTTGACCTGTGGAAGAATATGTTTCTTGGGATAATTTTAGGGTGATCAAGCCTTGCTGTAGCTTGGCCATTGCACAATAAAGTTATGCCCCAAGGTGTATGTCATTGCAGCTTCCTTGCCGAGCGACTTACATAAGCTCTGGTGTTATTTCTCAGCCAGTATGAATCTTGAAGATTAGCGGCTCCTAAGACAAGGACTGAAATATTCTTGCTGTGTTAATGAAGTATCAAAATCGCAGTATGGAAGAAAGCTTTTTTTGAAGTGCTGATAAATCTCTTCATACAGATCATTGCCTGCAAGGAGAGGAATACCACTTGGGTATAGAGATAAACCCAAAATGTTTAGTCTGTAACAAAAACAAGCTAAACCAATGATGTCATTGTACACTGTCAGTGTCAAATTCGGTTTGGGTTTTGCAACACAAGTGGGAGGTCCTTCCCTTACTCCTCTGGCCAAAAAATACTTTTGTAACCCAGAGAGAAAAGTTGTATCATTGCTCCATACAATTATTTTAGTATAGACATTGTAGAAATATTTCTAGCACAATTGTGTGTTAGCAAGCATGTGTTCTCAACCATTTTAACATTCCATTTTCCCACACTTAGACTGCTCTTATCAGGCTCACAGCATTATATCTAAATGTTTGTATCATAACTTTTGTAGGTTCATTAAAATATTAGAAGTGTTTTCATGTAACTTCATCCTTATTTATATTAACTTGGATCTAATGTGACACTAACTAAAATATTAACTAAAAATATTAACTAAATAAAATATTAAATATATTAACTATATTTAAAATAGATAAATATATATATTTAATATATATATTTAATAATATATAATATATTTATAATATATAAATATATAATATATTTAATAATATATATTTAATATAATAAAAATATTAAAAATATTAACTAAAATATATCTGATTTTATACTCCTGCCCTTCTGTCATCTAGCTTCACTTTCTTTAGAGTAAGAAGAAAAATTAAATGAAGTAAAGCACAAGGCTAATTAAAACATCAAGCTAATGTTTTGTCTACCCTATTCATAAAGCCCATTTCACAGTATTCTGAGCCTGACTTCTGTTATTCCAGAGCTACAGTCCTTTGAACTTAGTAGATTTCACACAATATGTGTGAAATAGTGTAAAACATCATAAGGTAGTTGTATGGTCAAACTGACAAGAAAAAGATTTCAAAGAATCCTTTCATTTATACGTAAGGTAAATCCTACTTCCTCAATTTATCTTCTCTTTGAATTTTTATTTAGCTATCCATGGGAAAATGCCTTTTGTCCTGAAACAGCTTTTGTTTAGATTCAAGGGGCAGTTCTTCAACCTTCTGTTCTTTCTCGTTATTCTTTATATTTGCCCAATACAGTCTGACTGCTTTCAAAGCCCCTTCTACTTCCAAAGGTTATGCAAACACAAGTTCCCCTGCCTGCTACACAGCTTTAAATCTCCACTTGCACACACACAAGAGCAGAATGGGTTTGCTGCAGCTAAACTAAATGTATCTGCATGTTCTGCAAGCAATGAGGCCTCCTGGCATCAAACACCCTGTTGTCCATACGACCAGACTCTTTTAGCTGCTCAAGTACACCAGCCACACAGGTTATTTGGAACCACCTCTGACCCATTCCATCTCCAAAACATGGCTGTTTGAAAGATGACTAGCTACCTTCATCCAAAGCCACACCAGCTTAGTTAATAGTCTATTAACTAATTATTAATAAAGGCAAACCCAGAGATGTAAACTGATTTGACCCTAGAAAACTAAAAGAGTGGTAGAATTAGAACTTGTGTTCCTGGTTCCTAGTCCTGTAGTATTTTTCCAGAAATTAATACCTCTCACATTCACAATTAATAGAAAATCTGAATAGCAGTTTGGGAACGTGTATCTTAAGATTCTACTTATATTGTGAAAGTACCATTCTTAGGCACTTTTCCTCACTTTTCAAGTCCTCTTATCTGGAGTTTGTTATGTAATTTGAATACAGCTAACTATTCCAAACACCTCCTCCTACCTACACACCCATTATTGTTATTAATATGAATAGTTTGAGTATCTCAATTATTGCATAATTCTTGCATAATTCTTCATAAAACTTGCACATAGAAGTATTTTGATTATAGTTTTGTTTGCATTTTCTGGGGAAGAGAGTACCACAATTAGGTATCATTTCCATTTAGCTTACAGCTTCACCATCTGGAGTGGAAGATTGGTCTCAGATTGCAGATATTTAAAAAATCTTCAATCTGAATTATTCTCTTGGTCCAGGTGAGTGGTAACATTTCATCAATACCTACGTTTTTTTTCAACTCTCTTTCCCTATGCATGGGTTATTTTTGCTACTTTGAGAACCACAGAAGTTTAGTGGAAAATCTATTTTAAGCAGGCTATGAGTTATTAAGAGCAGAGTTTATAAGCCTATTGTGTTATAAAGGGACCCAAAAGCATTGGTTACAGAGCATCTCTGTGAAGCCTCTGTATACATGTACCTCTGTAAATGATTTCCTGCCTTGGAGGAGTTGGTATCATTCCATGTATCAATACATGCTGGGAATTAATAGATTGAGAGTAGCCTTGGGGAAGAAGGACTTAGGGTTCTGGTGGATGAGAGGCTGGACATGACCTGGACACGTGTGTTCACAGCCCAGAGAGACAAATTTGTCCAGGGCTGCATCCAAACAGCATGGGCACCGGGGCCAGGGAGGGGATTCTGCACCTCTGTTCCACTGTCACTCAAATCCACCTTGGGTTCTCTGTCCACCTAAAGGATCCTCAGCACAGGAAAGGCACAGACTTGTCAGAGACAATCCAGGGGAAAGTTATGAAGATGGTCAGAGAGCTGGAGCATCTCTCGTATGATAAAAAACTGAGAGTTGGGGCTGTTCAGCCTGGAGATGAGAAGGCTTTGGGGTGACCTTATTATGGACTTTCAGGAGCTAAAGGGAGAGCAAGAGAGCTGGAGAGGGTCTTTTTATGAGGACAAGTAGTGACAGGACAAAGGGAAATGGTTTTTAACTGAGCGTACATTTATATTGGATGTTAGGAAGAAATTTTTTACTGTGAGTGGTGAGGCACTACAGCAGGTTTCCCAGAAAAGCTGTGGACGCCCCAAACATGGCAGTGTTCAAGGCCAGACTGGATGGGACTTGAGCAACCTGGTTTAGTGGAATCTGTCCCTGTCTGTCGTGAGGGAGTTGGAACTAGATGATCTTTAAAAACCCTTTCTGACCCAAATAATTTTATGATTCTATAATAGGCTCTTTGAACTGTGTTTTCTGGGGAGGAACTGCCTATACAATAACGAGAAGGAAAGGCAATTAGGACAGAAGTGTTGGAGCTGCTGCAGGGACTCCCTTTGAGCATACCTCCAGCTAGGAAGATTGGACTGTTTTGAGTGTATTCAAAAACTGCATTTATTGGGGAGAAAATAAAGTAGCCACCAACAGAAATGCTTCCTACTATTGCCTTAAAATATTCACCTAACAATATGAATGGTACATGGCATTTTTCTCAGTGTGAACAGCTGCTCCCCTCAGCTTATTTTGCTTTTACTGAATCATCTGTAGCAAACACTCTGCTCAGGAGAGCCTGCGGGTAGCTCGGCACTTTTCATTTACAAAAGTAATCCATGTCTCTTGTCACATTCAACTTTGCTAGAATGTGGCAGGAGTTTGCAAAAGTCACCCAGACTTCAAGGGAAAACAACTTTTCCTGAACACTCCTTGTCTGGAAACATAAAATATTTATACTCTTGAAACAGGCAATTTGATCATTCAGTCGCTTTATATATACCTCATTGTGTAAGCATTCCTCTGCAGGCTCCTTTCTCTGTTAAATATAGTTATAGGGTACATAATTACCAAGAGTAAAAAGGGTTGCATATGCTATTTTTGGTAGCATGGATGATGAGCACAGCATTTATGAAGGAAGAATTATTATGGAGTTAAAGCTCATGCATATCTATGAAAGCTTAGCCTCTTCCTTGGGAGTTTTGGAAAGAGTCCAACCATAGAAAGTTCTCATGGGGTTTCTTGAGCTGTGCAAGTTGGAAAGAGCTTTTAGCTAAGTTGCTGATACTTAAAATAACCAAAGGGCAGTTTTAAACGTTTGTCGCTAAAAGCAATAAATCATTGCTCAGTGCAAGCTGTGTTAACTCTGCTGTCAGGACAGGTGTCTGCTGGGCTCCCTGAGGCAGTCAGCAAACGCAAACTAATGTGCAAACTACAGTAATTTTTTGTGCCAGCTCTCCCATTTTTGAGATGAATACTAGAAGGTCTTCATACTACTGCTGTTACAAACTGACCTGACCAAATCTGTATGATTGAGTTCATCCACCTTGGCCTCTGCACGGAAACCTGTGAGACATCTGCACATGAGAAAATGTTCTGCTGATAATGGTGTGAAGCTGTGTGCTCACACACAACCCGTCTGGGGCTCTTACTTGTAGTGGCCGGAAGATTTTCTACACATTCTTTTATAAAGAGAGTAATACTAGGTTTGGCTTCCAGAGATCAGTTTTTCATGGATAAAAGCATAAAAAAAAAAAAAGAAATTGGTTTATGACCATGTAAACAGAGTCGATAAAAACAATGTCCTAGTGATTATATTGGAATGGAATGCTTATACTCTTAAAGTGTTCTCATCTTTGTTCATGCAACTTTAGGAGAAAAATTTGTACAGATTCTTTCTAGGATTTCAATACACATTTCCAAACAACAGTTTCCTATGAAGTGCAAATTTTTTTTACTAGATGAAAAAATTGAAGCCATCCTTATGTATTTGCACATTCATTCCTCATTAAGAGCCACTGCTAACTCATCTGGTCATTGTGTGATCAAATCTTTTTGACTTATTTCTGTACTTTGACCTTGCTGTATTCATCCATGCATCTTTATAGATCCAAAAAATAATAGAGAAATATGTCTGGCTTAAGTATATATACTTAATTTACAGCTGAATTTGGTGGTTTGTAAATAAATACTTAAATTATTTTTTTGTCTAAAAACCTCACCTATACTCGAGTCACCCATAATTCTTTTATAAACTTGAAGTGTTTTTCCAGTCTCCTGCATCTTATACCTCTGCAAGGCATGTGTCATAACCTGCTGTGCAAGGATCTCATTCAGTGTTTTGCACTCAATTTCTTCAAATCTAATACTACTAAATCTGGTAAAAGACAGTAGTGAACCAGCTTCACAGACTGATATTTCAAGCCACCAGGTCGATTCTGTGTGAAAATACCTTTCTTTTAACAATCTTCCTCAACGGTACTCCTTTTTTCTCCTCCTGGCATAGTATATTCTATCCCTAGATTTCTCAGGTTCAGCCTATCATAGCATTCAAGTGTCCAAACATGAAAATTACCCATCATTCACTATCTGGTGATCCATCAGGGTCTGATATTTTTGTTTTTCACAATAAGAGATATTTTGTGTGGTATTTGCTTGTTGAATGAATTAAGTAATTTTCTTCTCCATTCTCTATAATTAGACTCGCACTTACTAGACTCTCAGTCTAATAGAACTAGCAATAATTTCAATAACTTCAAAATGTATTTGGATTTTTTAATAAAAAATATAAGTTCCAAAGACTTCAGAAATCTGTAGCATTAATAATAATTTATTGCAAATAGATAATATACCGTGTGTCAAGTTACATAAGACACCTGGAACTGGTTAAACCCACAACATGAAGTCCTGAGATAAGTGCAGACATAGTATTTATCTGTTTTTAAAGGCAAATGATAAAGAAGTTTCTTTTTCAAGGGGATTTGCTCAAATAGGAGAAAGGGAAAACAGGAATGGTTCATAGCAACTTGGTTTTATCATTTGTTTTGCTGATTTTTGCATGAGGGATAGCTGTTGATCAGAGATGATAGGTGAAGCCATCCCAGTAAGAGCAAGAAATGCTGAAATTAATATGGAAAGAAAATTAAATGGGAACTGAGTAATTTTAGAGATATGGCTGGTCTGCTCATGAGCAATTTACATTTTTCTTCTGCCTTTGAAAAAATGATCAATTGTTGCCTCCAATCTCCTTTTAATTTAAAGAATTATAAGATGCCTTAATAGGAAAAATAATTACCTGGTTGTTTTCATGATCTATAATTATATTTTGGTAAAAAAAATAAATTAAATAATGCATTTCATGCCTGTAATTATCTATTTCTTATAACTTCAAGGAATTTTTTTTATGTATTTTGGTGTACCATCAAAACAGAATTCAATATAGTTTTTATTATGTATTTCAGTAATATTTGAAGGAGGCGCACCATAAAGAAATGGGCTTTCAGTTTCTTAATGCTTTTTCTGTGCCACTGAATTTTTTAGTATTTCAGTTGTTTTTTTTTAATATACAAATAACCCAAATGAAAAACTATAAAAATTTGTCTGAATCAAAGGTACCTTTGTTTGAGGCCTTTCTGTGTTCTGTGCACGCGTGTGTGTTCATATTTTGTATAAAACCAGTCTCTTGCTTTTATACTTCCCCAGCTCAATCACAGTGGGCAATAGACCTTGTGTGCTTATTTTATCTTCTGCTTGACATGCTTCTTGATGCAAATGATAAACCCCAGCATTTCATTTCCAGTCTCACAGATGACAGAATATATTCCAGAATGCATTTCTGTAGATGTCAGAAAGGTCAAGTAAGACAGATAGGTACAGGTTTGCCCATGTTTTAGTTTTCTGAAAAATCAGAAATAATTATGTAGAAAATCAAATTACTTTTAAAATCTTATCTTTGTAGTATTTGATTTTTTATTAATAACTTATTAAATAAATATTTTCTTTACATTTATTCCATGTGTTTCTCCTATTTATTAGCAATTCGTTAAAGCATTCTGCTACTTGGTCTGTGTTAATGGATTTTTAGGAACTGTGGAAATCCTTCATAGGTTGATCAAGTAGTTAAAAGTCTTCAGGTTTCCACCTACCAGACCATCTCAGGATTTTACAAGAATAAGTAATGTCTTATTTTTATTTAAGTTGCTCAGCTTGGGTATAAAGCAACTAATTTAGCAAATACATACAGACTAATCAATTTTCTAACTTTCTGACCTACTATATTTAAAAACTGTGTTTCCTCTAAAGTCTCTACATCAATATTGTACATATGATTTTACAATATTGAAATGGTTCCCAAGGTTCTGATGCTGAACATTGAATTAAAACTCCATTTAGGTTTATTTAATTTTGCTGTTTTCACTTGGTTGGACTGTCATGGGAAAATAAGAAATTTTTAGCTTTTGTCTATATTTTTTCTTGAAGTTCCACTCCTAAAAATATTAGGGAATAAATGACAATGTTCCTGTTAATGCCTTAAAATCCTCACTTGCATGATTTTATTAAAATTACTTTAAGAAATCAATGTGGGGATTTTCCCTCCTAATTTACTAAAAATTTCCAAATGTTTTTTTTGGCCAGAGTTACAGCTGGATTATTGTAGAGGAAAAAATGGCTGAAACATGATTTTTCTTTTGTTGAGTCTTCTTGGTGGGCAGGGCCTTCATTCTAGTTTTTGGACATCATAAATAAAAGCAACTTTTGTTTTGTAATACAAACTTTGATACATGGAAAAATGTTGTAATTTTCAAAAAGTAAATATTTTTATCTGATCAATAAAAGTTTATTAATCTTGTTAATTGGTAATGTGTAAAAGATGAGCAAGAACACAGGAGACAGTAGCTGTATTGAAATAGTGAGTAAGTAATAGAAAATTAATTAAATTTAAATACCTGAGATCATGTTTGGGAACCTTAACAAACCTGGTAACTCAACATTTTGATTTAGAAAGAATAAATAAGAAGTCTTGTCTAAGTAATAGTCATTTATCAGAGAACCACTCTTCTCTGGTATAAAATTTATCTTAAATTCATTGGTTTTGTTGGTTTTTTTTAAGTGGCAAGGATAATATTCAAGTTTTGAGCAACAGCAGTTCTTCACTGGAGATTTTCTTGGTTTTAAGTTGTAGTCCAATCAGACTCACCTAATTTTGCATGCAAATGTGCTGAACAGAGTCAGCATTTTAGATTTTACAAGCCAGGCACAAAAGGTGCCTTGACAAGGTTATTGTTTTTTGAGAGAGAATACCTGACTGCTCTTTCACTCACAAATGGAATTTGAAACCAGGTAGAAATGCTCTGCTGCTACCTGGGGATGATTAATAGAAATCGAACAACTTCAGTTTCTGTGGGCTATAGGGGGAAGAATGATGAAACATGGTATTTTTGAAATACGTTAAGACTACCTAGATGGAAGTATCTTAATTGTTTTTCTTCAACCTTTCTTAAAATTCTTTGGGGGAAAAAAGTTAAATAAATCCTCCGGTTCAGTGTTTGCTTTTTATTTTGTGGGTTTGTTGTGTTTTGTTTGGTGTCAAAGCAAGGGCATAGTCTTCTAAATTTCTGTGGCAGCTAAACTGTTTTCTAAGCAGAGGAAGCTATTGCTCTGCAAAAGAAAATAGGAGTTTATTTAAATAAGTAGAAATCACAAAGCTGTACAGTTTATTTCACAAAAATAAGGAGGAACATGGCCCATGCATGAAAGCTTTTTTTTTTTTTTTTCTTAGGGGTATGTTCTATTTTCTTGTTATATAGGCATCACTTTTAGTTTTCTTCTTATGGGGAAGAAAGAGCAAAAAAAAACCAAACAGTCATCCCCTTTAGCTTGCACTGTAAATTCAAATCTTCTCACAGCTAAGGCATATGAATTAATGTAAATTCTCAGTGTTTAAGGAGTTATCCTGATGTAGGACTCTGGCCAAATTCAGGTGTCATCTTGTGTCATCTTGGCTCCCTAAGCCTGCACTGCTGCAGGCTTCAAGCAATGGAATTATTTTGTAAAAGTTTTCTTTGAAAGTGCTGCTGGACTGAGGAGGTGCAATATCCAGGGTTTCTGAGTGTGTGCATGCACCACACACAAACTGAGCACTGAAAAAATTTCTTTCTGTAAATTCAGAATTTGTGAGCATGAATTCCCAAGAACTTTCTAATTTCTTCTCTGCCATATGTCAATCCACTGGAATTTTGGGGGAGCATATACTAGTTCATAAGTGGGTTTGAGGGGGTTTTTTTGGTGTTTTTTTTGGGTTGGTTGGTTGGTTGTTTTTTTCCTGCAAATACTTATAGAGGAGAAAATCTGCTTTTTTCTCCATAGTCTTAGTTGGGAGTCATCAGATGTACTAAGGTAGGATGTTTCTGCTCAGTCAAAGACTTCTGACTCTATGTTATTTGTGAGGATGAATCAGGAGCAGGAGTGACTTCCAGCAAGTTATTTCTGCTTGAGAACACTGCCTCTTAATTTGTGAAGTCTTGAATTTTCAAAGCGAAATTCTGAATAATGTAAGGAAGGAGTTTTCAGGTAAACTTTAGAATTGCTGAAATATTAATTCAGTGTCTGAAGTTAGGCTAGTTTGAGAGAAAAAAAAAAAAAAAAAACTATTTCAGAGAAAGATTTTAAATATTCAAATGTAATGTAAAGACCTTTCCTGTATAATATCAGATAGCAGTGCATGTCCTGCCTGGACTTTGCTTTCACTCAGCCTGCCAGAATGAGCTACAGTAGAGCTTTGCCAGCGTGAAGGATCAGGCTGAGTGAAGGCTCTGTGTGTTAGTCAGACTCTGACTTAGCAATCAGCATAAGCTCACTTCACACCAACAGAGAGTGCCTTTTAAAAGTGTCCAAGGGAAGCAAGGCTTCCCAAGAACAATGTGTTAAAATACTTTGATGTATGATGTGTCCTGGTCGTCTTCGGGCCACTAGAGATTACCTCTCATCTGAATGTCTTTGTAATTTCCTTTCAGATCAAGGACAGTACATGTCTTGACACAATTACTGTGTGAATGCTTTTAGTTTAAAGGAAAAAGAAACTTTTGAGCTCTTCTTAACAGGGTCAGTGTCATCTTTGGTCCCTCTAAAGCACTTAACCCAACAAGGCTCAAGGGATGCACTGCCTGATCTTGAAACAGGAGTCGGCAGTCCTCACCCTGATCACAATTTTTGTGGCTCTGCTGAAGTGGAAAAACGTGACTTCCTAATTCTAGATCTGTGTACTCCAAGGATGCGGAATTTTGCCCTGTCTGTCAACTACGTGTCCACACAGTCCATCTTTTCGGATGGTGAGTGTTTAGAGAAAAATATTGCATGTTAGTACATGGCTAACACAGGGGAGATTGATTCTGTCAAAAACAAATTATAACACTGTGATAATTTCCGTTCACGCTCACCACAGCAAGGCTTGGTCACCCAACCCCTCCCAAGATGTTTGAGCAACTTCCTGTGCAATCCTGACACTTTTCCCCAGAGAAAAGTAACTCTGTGGTAGATTTCCATGGGAATCCAGTAACTGCTGTTATTCTTAACTCTGTGTTGCTGGGTATGTGTAACCATGCAAGAATCCTTGCTTTTATGTCCCTCCCATAAAAGAAAAAAGCAAATTAATATTTCTTGTGGAGAAAGTTTTGGTATTCATGGAATGATTCCTTTTTCAAATTGCAAGATAGATGAGGAAGAAATAAAATAATCATAGAAATTAAGTTATCCTGTTTTAGGGAAAGAAAGGTAATTTTTCAGTAGTGCTAATATGGAATAAAAGAAATATGCCTTTACTTCTGCTTTTTATTTTCAAAAGAGTGTAATAATATGTTTTTGTCAGAGTAAGATGATAAAACACACTGTATTTGTTCACAGTGGAAGGTGAATTAAACAATAATTTTTAGTGCTCAGAAGAGAATGAAGAGGTAGCAAGGTTAGAGATGTGAAAAAAATCTAGATTTTTTTTTTCCTTTTTCCTACTGCAGCACTTTTTCCAGCTTATTGAAAGATCTGGATCACTATAGTAATTACTTGCTTATTGAAACTAAATCTTATCTGAGAGTAAGGAATGCCTTATGAATAATTTATTTAAGCCTTGACAGCATTTAAGAAGTACTTACGGATGCCTCTTACTTCCAAATAAGACCAAATATAACTAGCATGAAAGGTGGTGCTGCACTGTGCTCTAAAATTTGTGGACACTTTAGTATTTCTGGGGAAATAGCAGGGGAAAAAGAATTGAAAGCGTACTAGCTGTGCTGAAACAAAATCTTTTTGCTATATTAAGACAATTTTAAAAATGTAGATCTGTTGTTCTAATGTATTAAAATCTACCATGGCATTCTGCAACAAAAATAGTTGTTCCTTTTTATATTTAAATAATTTTTAAAATAAACTCTATTTATTAATATACGTATATGCGTACATATGCTTGAAAGTAACTTTAAATTTGTATGAGGGTACATGAGTTATGTTGGGCTAAATTTATACTCTTTACAGTCTAAGAATAGTCTATAGTGTGTTCCTAAATTATATACTGAGGACCACGTATGGTTTAGTCACACAAGCAGTTGTGCAAAAGTAATTCAGTCAGCAAGTCAGGACATCAGAAGAAGAGCAGATACTGTAAGATGGACTGAAAAGGAAAAAAAAAAAAAGCCTAACATAGAAACAGAAAAGGACTCTTGGAACCACAAGAAGAGCTCAGAGATTCACCAGTTATGCAGAAAATAAGCCCAAGGGAGGCAGAAAGAAGGTGTCCCAGGTGTCTTAACCAGTTCTTCTTAACAATCAACAGAAACTGAATTCCATTGTTTTTTTCTGTAAGGGTGGAAAAGCTAACTGGATGGTTCCTAGATCTCCTGCATATCTACTGATTTCAAATATCAGAAGGAACGTGATTTTTTTAGTGCTTTGGTAACTTAGTGCTTTTAGTACTTTGATAACTTCTGAGACTAAGTGATGACTCATGGAAGTGTGCTTATCTCAGTATTGGCCAAAGGTGAAGGGGTTTTAAAGGAATACAAAGCAATGCTGAAGAAAGAAAATGGCCTAGTAGAAGTCAGGAATAGTAAAGCATATCATAACTGTCCCTAGGTTAGCCTAATCTGAATTAAAAGAATCAGGAACAGAGCTTGACTACTGGGATGACACACTAGTAAGCTTCATGAGGAAATGACTAATGGATTCTGGAGAGAAAGAAGTAAGAGTCTGGGTTTCTGATGTGAATAGTTCATACATAGCAGTGTGGGGGGTAAAACTAAATCATAACCTAAGGCCTTTTGGTGCATGTTAACAATGTTTATAGCAAGCTATTGGATTCATTTCTCTATAACTAAACCTGCAAACCTTATTTTTAATTTGGTAGGTTGTTGTTTTGTGGTTGTTTTTTTTTTTTTTCCTATGAGAGTGAAGAGGTGTTGCTAACCTCTCTATTCTCTTCAATGACTTTTCTCTGGTGCTTGTTTGCTGGTCTGTTTTGCAAGGCTATCACACTCTTCGAACCTTTTTTGTAGGGAACCTACTTCATGCCTTTGTCTGATAGGTGTCCTATACTCTAAAAGAAAATGTAGCAATTCATATTACCTTGTGCTATTTGTGCTCCTTGTCACATAAAAGAAATGCAGTCACAGTGTCTGTACAGTCCACTCCCTACACAAAGAGTGTGTCTAACCTGGCAATGTCACGAGTTCCTTCATTAACCTTCCTTATGGGAAGAGCGTTACTCTTGCTTTTTCCTGCTTCCTACTTGTTTATAAGTAGCATCAGACACTGTCTCATTCTCCTCCTTATGTCCAGATGGGAAGCAACTGTTTGATGCTGGAAAAATGGCACCTTTTTCCAGATATATTTCTAAATGAAACCCTGTTACTGCTTTTTTCCAGTGACTTCAAAATATAATCACTTCTATTTAATCCTGGTGTTTCAAGGAGTTTTAGGTAGACGCACTCAAAGAAACAAAAGAATTTAAACCAAGTGTTCTCCTTTATAATGACCTTTCATCTCAACTACAAGATCTTTTCTTTAAAAGTGAGTTGAAAAATATACTCTTAAAAAGTGTATTCTCCAGCCTGTCTTCATTCTTAAGGGTGATGGTGAGAAAAAAGGTCTACTGGCATGTGAGAGTATAGCCTCCTCAAGGTGCCCAAACCAACAAGCTTGCATAAAGCTTAAGCACTTGTATGTGACACAGTCCTTTCTTCATGTTGATGAAAACCGTGCACTCTAGCTCTTATCTGTGCTTAATTTATACAGAGTGCCTCATGTAAGGTAGGTGCAATCAGAGAGCTGAAGTGGTTTATTGATGTTTCCCTTTACTCGTTTTAGAGCTGTATCCAGTTGCTATCATCAAGGGTAGCCACACATTTAAATGATAATATAAAAAGTGATTTATAGTGATTTCTCACACAGACATATTTTTTTGCTCTGTTTGACATATCTTCCTGATGTAAAGATCCCAGCTGAAATTAAGTCAGAAGAACTAAATATACTGCTAGGTCAGTCTGGTTTTAAGTATGGAAAAGCGCTTTGATTTGTTGGGTTTTCCCCCTTGAAGCAACTGAACACTATTTTAGTTTCCTACAGATTTTTATCCTATGCCTGTGCCCTCTCTTCCCTATGACCTTCATTCCCCCTGTGACATCCATTCCCACAGTGTGCTCCCTGCTCACCCATCACCATAAGGCTTTATCAGCAGAGAGGTACCTATGTCCTTCTTGAATGATCTACTGGCAAGTATAAAAGGATTAAAAGAAATAATCTCTGAGTTAAGACTACATTTGAATCCCTCTGCTTTAATAAATGTCCCTTACTAAACTTGCATTCTGTGAGGGTATTCAAGTGTAATGCTGAATACCCTCTTCCAAGCTTGGTCAGCAGTGGTAAGCTTATTCTGAAGTTGCTGGGAGGCACTAAAAGAAGGGTAGGAAAACAAAACAAAACAAAAAAGCTAGGATTTACACTTAAGTTTATGAATCAGTGTGTGGTGTTGTTTGTGTGTATTGTAGAAGTCAGGATGCTCAACGTGCATACCTGTTTTGTAGCAAATGTCTCTTATCATTTTCTGAGCAGGGAAATTTTCTTTCTTAGTGTGACTGACCAGATGAAGAATAAATTTTGTGTAAAATCCTTTTTACATGCTCTAGGAGATCTTTTAATGGTGCATCAAATCGTCGATAATTGCAGTCACATGGGGTTCAGATGCTTGAACAGAGAAGATGCTGGACAGAAATAACACAGGTCGAACACAAATGTAAGAGCAAGGCCTTTTCCCCAGTAAGCTACCAAGTTAAATTTAGCTGCCCCCCCAATGCCCAAATGAGTTTTCTCATCAGCTACTTCCATGCACTTAGCTTATTACAACCTTCTCTAAAATACTGTTAGTGGAATTTTATGTAGCCCATTAAATTTATTAAATTATTTTTATGTTTCTTCCTTACACCAAAATGTCTTATTAGAGGTGATAGCAGATCAAGATGAAATGATGATTGCTTTTGGCAAGAGGCAATGTTGTCTTTGTATGAATTGTAGCATAGCTAGGATTTTTAATTTAGCTTCCAGATTGTGTCTCATATGTATAGAACTTAACTACTACACTTAATGCTTTCACAGTATTCCAACACTTTTTTAAAATTTGTGTAAAATAACACAAGAAAAGGGAAAAGAATGCAAGTAATCAAGATGGGAGTGTTTTTAAAATACAGTTTATTTAAAATTAAACAAATGTTTCTTTAAAAACCAATTTTTAATGAACAATGAAATTTTAAAATAAAGGTAGAACTGGAAGTGTTTTGTTTGATTGGTTTTAATTTGTTTTTGAATAGGACATAAACGAAAAATTAAAGTATTTGCAGTGAGAATGATTTTTCTTGGTCAGTGGGTCACAGTCAAATGCCTTTTTCCTGGAATTCTCTACCAAGCCATAGAAAAATCCTTGCCACCATGTTCAGGCGTAGATAAAGTAAAACTAAAAAAGCTCACAGCTATAATAAGGACTTGTATGCAAATTAATTAGGTTTCATGCTACAGTCTCTAGGCAGTGCCTTCCCTCTAAATGGAGAAAGTAAGTAGATGTATGGCTGAAATACAACTCCAGTAGAAAAGGCACTCACCTCATTATTTTGTGGAATTCAGGAGGTTAAATGGTCATTTTACACAGTTAATACAATAACAGAAAAAGTCAAAATTGCTGAATGCAAGTATGCCCAGTCTATAAACCACTGCACTTCCTTCTAGAAAGACTTAATTGACAATGTGGTTTAGCTGTCTTCTTATAAAGTACCAAAACACTCACACGCCAACAGAATAAATCCATCTGGTTTATATATATACATATATATATATATATATATATATATATATATATATACACACATACATTTATATGTAAATATATATACATATACTCTTTTTGCATATATCTAATCCTAATTTCCTAGAAAAAAAACTTTCAACTACATCCAAAGAGCTTAGAAATATGGGGGTTTTTTGAAGAACTTAGAAATATGGGGGTTTTTATGATGCAAGAAAAAGTAGGAATAGTTGTAATAGAAAAAATATTTGAAGTATGAGGGTGCATATTCAGAAACCCGAGATACTTTGAGAAATATACATTCTTAACTGTGGCATGGATGATGCACTATGCAGCACTCACTGTGCTATGATTCTGTACACAAGTTTCCCTTTCTTAAATTAATGGAAAAACTCTCCTATTAAGTACAGGAGGTTAATTTCATCACTTGACATCTACTCTTGACTGAATTAGCGTAACTAACAGCTTGTTGCACTAGACATCAGTCTGTAAGCAAGTAAACCAAAAATAATCTTGTGTGACACTGCAGCATTTCAGAAAACCATTAGCAAACACTAGGTATAAATTACAGCAGAGTTGGATGGAAAAGTGCACCAAATGCAGTCAAGTGATTTCAGAGACTTTTCTGAAAGTATTCTTCTGTTTAAAAGTTACAGTATTCAGTAGCAGTTATGAAATAGAAATAAGAATTAGCCAAACACTAGAAATAACAAATCAAACTTCTGAACAAAAGAATCTGGTAAACAAGGGAAAAGTAGTAGAAATTGAATATTAGTATAAAAAAGAATGGACTGTCTACAAGGAAGACAGTCACTAGAGGAAACAAGCTGTTCAAGAGTGAATGTGATGTTACGGGGCTTAAAGCCAACTGCTTAAAAAGTGTAAATGTCAAAGAATTTTCTTCTGTTTTCCTACTGCAAAAAATGAAACATGACCAAAAGCTGACAATGTTAGGGCAAAACTAAAATCCTTAAAGAATAATTTAGTGTCTTTCCATGTTTGAACTTAGAAGTATAGATAAAAGGTAGTTGTTAATGTGTTTGATGAGGAAACATAAAAATACTTGTGCTTAATGAGAACAGTATAAAGTCTTACAAATACTGTTGCTATTGGACTGGCTTTGAAGGTTAAAGTATCATCTCTAAATCCCAACATTTCTGTAAATGTCCATTAGTTATCAATTATTCATCAATTATTATGAATTAGGTTATTTCATGCTGTGAGACATCCCTCATGTGTGACAGAATGCCCTGAAGACAGCACAGTCCTTTATTAGCTTACATTGTACAATTTTTGGACAATAACAGAGCACATCTAGTTCAGTGGAGGCTGCCTTGTCTGTTTGCAGCCATCTCATCTGGAACAGATATTTGTCTGATATTCTTCTAAGCAGGCTCAAACAAACACATAAAAATTTTAAGATAAATGGGGATTTATTCTATTTTGGACTGTTGAAGTGGAATCAGTAGGAAATTCTATAACATCTTTCTGATGTAGAAGCAGATTTTGTATGGTCTCTATCACCAGTAACATTTCTGTGGAGATGAATGCTCGCATTGTATATCTTAAAAGTTTTGCCACCACCAAAATACTTCTGAATTTTAGGGCATTTAGGTCCCCCATGAATCAGATTGCTCAAATATGCACTGCAGAAGATCACTATCTGAAATCCACAGGTTCTGTTCACTAGAGGAGGGCAATAAATTTAAAGTTGATTAACTGATTGATATTCTGTGTCATTCAACTTCCCCTACTTCAAGTTCTGCTGCATCTTTTGTTGTGGTTATGTTAAATTGCTGCCTCTCTACTTGGTTCTTGTTTTAGGAATGAGAAACAGTACTCCTCTATGCCAGATGGTATTCAAAGATTTCATGAGGCATGTTTGGATTATTAAAGTTGAAATAGTACATGCACATATAAAATTATCTCTGTGAACATTTTTAATGAGGGTATTAAACAGTCATCTGGGTGGAGTCTCCTCTTAAAATAGTATTCAAAATTATCAGATGGCACAAAGAGCTGAAAAATCAACTTTTTTCCCCTCAACCTGAGGAGTCTGTTTGGAGTAGAAGGAAATCAAACACTGTCTTCTAGTTAAACTGTATACTTCTCATAAATAATTTAGCACTGGAGACATAACTTCAATCTATAAAACATGGCTGGGAAAATAGCAAAGAATAGATGAGAATGACTTTTCTCTAGCTACTGTCTATCAGCGTGAAATAAACTGAACAGTAGTTCACAATATTAGACGGCCTGTGACTTTTCTTGTTATGCCTTAAACACTTAGAGGGCATTGTCATCATTTTTTATGACATAAAGAATACGATCTAGAAATTGATTAATATTTTATGGGGTTTTTTTAAAGTCTTTAAAATAAACATGGAAACATCTTTTTTCTTTAAGTTCAGAGTGCTACCTGTGTGCTTTTTTGCGTTATTAAGTAGCGCTACTAAATCACATGCCTATAAAAGCTGGAGAAGAACAGTAGTTAATAATGTAATGAGAATTAGTTTAGATTATTTGGATTTTTGTTACACATCCTCAAAGCAAGGATGGTGTAGTGTCATTTTCTTTTTATTACTCTAGCAAAAATGAAAAAAGCTAAAGTTGAAATTTAAATGCTTAGGAAAGTAATTATAAATTCTGATAGATGATACATCACATAATGGTAGGTTTTTAGCAGTTTAATAGTTCAGGAGTCCCTTTTTCACTAGTGCATGGTCATAGTATATCAATAAAGAGCCAGTTAGATCTCGTGATTGTAAAACAATTACTAGGTATATATTGATTTGATGACTCATAAAATATATTTTTGGTGCATAAAGGAATAGAACAGATAAAACTATAAATCTATTCTAATAAGTGTCTAAAGTAGGATATGACGATATAGTAGATTAATAATGAGATATAAATAATATATATGAAACTACTTGGTTAGTTGATGGATAATAAAGAGCATATAATGATACATCAGTTCTTTTTAGTCAAGATTTGTCTTCAAAAATTCATCCCCTGCACTAGTTAGTGCAGAAGTGTCAGAAGACTTAGCAGGAAAATGAAAGAGTGACCTAGTCAAATCAAGAGACAATTACTTTTTTTTTAAAATTCGTATTCCCAGAATTTCACAGAGCATTTCAAGATGCTTTTTGCCTTTGTCTGAATTCTTCCTGATGCTAAAATAGAAACAAACTGATATTACTTGCTCTTGTTGTTTCATTCCTGTTGTGTATCTATGGAGAAAGAAGAAAACATAACAGAAACTGTAGTATCAACAAAATATTGATACACATGGGATTCTTCCATCTTACCATAAAAATATAAGCATGAAATACATTTTGGACTTTACATTTCAGAAGCACTAGAAAAAAATGCACAAAATATGCAAGTAGTTTATGATATAGAACTTGACCAAATATAATTAAACTTTTTTCTTCTATCCTTAACATTATTGAGTAAAAATGAAGGGAAACAACTTCATTTTTACAGTTATAGAAGATTCCATGAATTCCATGAAATTCACCTGTCAAGGTCTGGAGCACTATTTAAAAATGGCATTTCCTTTTTGTAAAGCTTTCAATTCAGTATGCAGGCAACCATATAATGTCTGATCTTCAAAAACAAAGTACCCTTGGAATTCCCTGTTATTTTTCTTTTTTTTTTTTTCTTTCATAAATACTGTGCTTTCTGGCTTTTTTTATGAATTTTGGTATATATATGTGGATGTTCAACCATTGTGATTGCATGATATACAGGGGGACATGGATGTAAGTAGGAAATATGGCCTATTACAGAAATATCAAATCTTTATGTCCTGTGGTTTATTTTAGCCAAGAGACTCAGACAATGTTATAGCAAAGAAGTGAGTATTATTCCTTAAATCTAATGTACTGAAACATGTTAAAATTCTTTCATATCATACTGCCTGGAGTGGTTTTGAAACTTGTTCAACTGTTAAATCTGTCCTTGAAAAAAAAAGCTTAAATAAGCTTAAATAGTTAAGGAGAAAAAGTTTTTATTTTCTTTTCTAAAATTGCTCTTGTCCGCTCATGTACTGAAGTATCTTATAATGCATAGTGTAGTCTAGAACTGGAAATACACTTGGGAAACTAAAAAATCGAGTGCTATCTACTCTTCCAGATTTGTATAGAAAATATAAAAAAAATCTGTCTCAGCCAAGAAAAATTCAGCTACATGTAGAGTATTAATTAATATCTTATCCATTTAAAGAACCAGATCTTTGAGAGGATGCAAAATTTTGAGTAGGGAAATAAAACAAAAGTTAAGAGCATAAAAATGTAAAATTCTGCTACAATTGTCTCTATTATCGCCTAAGGCATATAAAAATTTAAAGTGTGTGTGTATGATGGACTACTAAACAATAGAAGTGCATTTCCTAATGCTCTTTCCTTTAATTCTTACCCATGTCACTGCATCTTCCACTCATATTCATTAAGGGATTTCTTTCTGCTCATCCCTACTTATTCCCATTGATATCACAGAAGTTTTCTCATCCACAGTATTTGTCCTCCTTTGACAGTTCTCCTGCCTACTGTTGGTGGCTTTTTCTTCTCCCTTACCTGCAGGTGTCATCCCAGTGACTACAACCTCAATGCTAATAATTCTCTGAGACATCTCTTTTTTACTGTTTTTTTGCCTTTAGCTATACATGTTACCTTCAGCAGCAGCCTCTTTTCATTTCCCAATAATTGCACCCTCTCTGTACTTTTTTCAAGAGCCCTTTCATTAAGGGCTGTAGACATCCCTTCTCAGCTTCATGATCTGCTGTTAGGGGTGTGAAGAAAATGATCCTCTGAGAACAGAGTATGTCTAGGCTGCTCCTGAGCTCTAGTGACTCGTAAACATATATAAATATATATATATATTTATATATTAATGACTTTCCATTTTGATTAGAGATCTACTTCACTCATCGGATCTCTCTGGCACACAAAATGTTCACTCTAATTGAACTGTGATACTACTGCTGAGATCACTTTCTATATTTGCTGATGCAGAAACCCTAGATTTCACTTTGAATCCTCTTTCTGGTTTCCAATATTTGATTTAAATTTCTTGGGGGTTTTTTGAAATGTTTTGCTTTTTCTTATTTACGCATCCTTTTTCTCTGTTTCACACTGCTCTCTGCACAGCCTAAGATTTTTTAGACCACCTAGACTGGTCCTCTTATTGTTAGGCAACTTGTAACAAATAATAGTGAAAACATCCTTCCAAATTTATTATTTCTGTTAGATATTACAGTGTTTGCTTACAATAGCAATTGATCCTTGGTCCAAACAGACAGGAGGATTTTTGTGAACAAAGCTCCATCCATAGGAAAATGTCGATCAGGAAAAAAAAAGTACTACCAATAATAAACATTTGTCATTGACATGTACATGAATATTTTGAATATGAGGAATTCTTACAAAGTAGAGTGGAAAATCTAGTGGTTTTTTGTTGAGGCTCATTGCCTCACAGACCACAGAAAAAGTGCTCCTTACTGAAGAGAACTGTGTTGTAGTTTAAATTACTTTAAAGAGAATTCTTTTTTCTTGGATTTAGACAAGAAGAATTATAAATATTGTTTAAATTAAATCATGTTAATCATAAGAAAAATATGTAGTTTTGTCTTCAGTGTATTAGATATTGTCCAAGAAAAACCAAGTCAGTTGTAGGCACCAAGTTTACACAGTTTGTCTCAGTGAATAGAGATCACTTCTGGGAAAGAGTTTCTAGTTCATCAAACTGCTGAAGTAGGTGTTTGCACATGAATTAAACATCAAGAAACCTGGTATTTGACAGCTGTTCTGTTTAATTTTCTGTAACGGTGATAGAAGCTACAGCTAGCAGTCTGACGAAAATAAATTTCCTAGTTTGTTGAGGCATTCTGACACATTCTGGTCAAAAAACTTGTTGAAATTCACCAAAGTGAGGTCTATATAATTTTTAAACTTATTTAAGAGTTTAAAAAGTCTGAAAACCTCAAACAAATCCCCAAAAATATAAGCATGGGAAAGGGATCTACAAGAGACCTCTCAGGTAACATCTGGTTGTGTGACCTTTCTTTGTAGCAGCTACATTTGGGTAAGAGCTTAGACAAATGAAAGCTCTGCCTCTGAGTTAGATTTCCTAGCCTTGTTAACTGTTTGAAATGTATGTCATGATTTCCCCTGGATACTGGTCAGAAATCACTTCCCAACTTCTGTCCTAATTTTAGTCATGAATATTTGATGAACACTGCAAATTTTTTTATCACACCTTTGTCCTTTTCTTGCCAGCATTTACTTTATTCAATGATTTTAGAAACAATAGTCAAAATGTATTTTCTTTTTCACTTTGTGTCCTGTGTACTAAGTACATCTGTGGTTCTCTGCTAAGACAGACTTTGTTTCCCTGCTTTGTCAGAGTGTATTTTCTATATACCCCTTCCATGTTTTAGGACTATTAAAATGGATTGCCTATACAATAAACAGGGGAATTTTCTAACATCCTATAAAATAACACTTTCCTCTAATGGAGGAAAAAGACTTTGAAACAAATGAAGTTGAGATAGATGAAGATCAAGTTTATCTTTCGTATTGATATATAACAGGGGCTCAATGATATGTGCCTGTACTGCATAGAACAGAAGAAGCATAAACAATTTAAAATATATAAACAATTACAGCATGGCCATAATTAATCAGATGAAAGATCCTTCTGTTGTATATCCCACATTGTTCATAAGGAAATGCCTGGGGGAAATCAAAATTGGAGAGAATATATATAATGCTTACACATAAAGCACTTCTAATTAGTTTCAGCTGAAAGACTTCTTGAGTCATGTCTTGTGTACTTAGCAATCCTCAGTGGATCCTTTCCTATTGTGTTTGGAGTTTTCATTCTTAGACAAACACACAGGTCTATAGTACCCATGATTGTGGTAATGAATATTATAAATTGCTGCCCCTTTCCTGGGCTTCTTATCTTTTTGAATGTGTTGAACCTATTTTCATTTGATGCCCAGTATACATTCAGACAGAAACTGTGAAAAGCTGATCCCTCCTACATTCTCTCCACATTGCTTGTGATTTTGTAGAGCTTCTTCATATTCCAATAAATTGTTTTATTTTCCAGATCAAAAGTTTATAGATTATTCAGTTGTTATTAACGCAAAAGTTCCAGTACCTTTTTTATATCCTTTTTGAGGTGAGGATCTGGACCTCCATGTTATGTTCAAACTGTAGATGAAGCACTGTTTACAGTGGTATAACTCTTTTCTCTGTACTCCTGTACTAGCATTTAATTTACTTTTTAACTGCTCCTGAGCTTTGAAATGACTGTTTCATGGAACTATTTATTATAATCTTAAGGTCTCTCTTCTGAATAGTAATGGTTAGCTCAGAGCTCATCATTTTTATGTGAAATTAGGATATTCTTATCCCCATGTGGCACTTTACATTTATCTACACTTAATTTAAGTCATTCAGGTTCATAAGACATATTCTGCTGCACTTCTTCACAGTACTCTCTCACCCTTACCACTCTAAATAATTTAGTTCCCCCAGCAAACTTTCTTGTCTCTCTGCTCACTCTCTTTCCCACATAGCTTATAAGTGTGCTGAATATTACAGGTATCAGAACAACTCCACTGAAGATTTCCACCATTAGAATTCAACATTGTCTAATGCTTCCCTTTTAACCAATTAAGGGTCTTCCATGCACTGTAAGGCTTCGTCACCTAAAAAGCCTTTGGTAAGAAATATTTTCCACAGCTTTATGGAAAACCTAATTAATTACATTAACTGAATCACATTTATCCATATGCACATTTGCTCTTTTCATGGACTTCAGTGGATTGGTAATAACAGATTATTTTGTAAAAGCTAAGCTTATTCTTCTCAAGTAGATCATAATTAATTGCATGTCTGCAGTAATTTCCTTATTCTAGTTTATAAGACTTTGTCTAGCATAGATGACAATCTTACCAATCTCATTTTGTGCCTTGCTCCTGAAGGATGATTTTTAAAATTGACATCTTCCTATGGTGAGGCACCAAAGCAGTTTCAGGTGAGAGTTTATATGCACCATTGTTAACAATTCAGCTGTTTCATCCCTGAGTTACTTTAGAAACCATGGCTGAATACTGTCTGGCCTTTGTGGTTTGTTACATTTCATTCTGACTATTTGTTCCAAAACTGCTTCAAACTGAATCATTGACAAAACCCCCTAGAAAGAAGAAACTCACAAGGGACATCACCCCAATTTCAACCAGAGAATGCAAAGAATGCATTTCACTTTTCTGCCACTGCTTTCCTTTTATATTCTGTTATTTGTTATCTGTTTATTTCTGTTAGTATTTCATTGTGTATAGAAGTCTATTTTCTTTTGACATGTTTGAAGAAAGATTTATTACTCATTTTGTTTTGGTATCTGATAATACAGTCTATAGACCCCACCTATTAACCAGTTTTGCCTCAAATAATAGAAGTCATCATTTAGTTTCTAGGTGAGGTCCTTTGGCTTTATTGTCTCTTAAGCTTTGATGCATTTTTCATGTTTGATAGTTTTTCCTTGACCTTGGAAGAAACTTCAAACTTCACGTCACCTGTGCATTCATTATCACATGCCTTACTGTCTCCATCAGAGTTAACAATTAAATAATGCAAACCCCAAGAATTATTCTTGAAAAACTAAACCAAATAGTTCTCTTGTCTTAGTTCACTTGTCACATTCTCTTCTCTCCTTCCCAAAGCTTACACTATTTGCCATCTTCTCTATCTCAGTTTCTAATCTCCCATGATTGAGTCCTTAAAAAACAGTACATTAAAATTTGCCTATATTCCTTCTGTTACCTAAAAGCAAAAAAACCAATAACAGCAGCAAAAACCCCTTAGCGAATGAACAAAAAAAAAATCACAAAAAAAACCCCTTTCTTATGGAAGAGATATCAGTGGGTCAGAGCTATCAATAGCTCTACCATTGATGTATTTTATTGTTTCTGAAAGATTTATACATCTTTCTTTGCTTCAAAATGTATTTAGTGCTCAAAGTCTGTAGTTTTATAGGCAGCTATTTTGCCTTTCTTGAACTTGACAAATACATAGCTTATTTTCAAATACTTGTCATTTCCCATGGCTTTGTTCCTTACTCCCCATTGTCCAAATGTGAAAGATTCATAAATCCTGGCAAAATGATTTACCATTTCATGCGTAATTTTCTCCATTCTGCTTTGGATAAAAATTATCTTGTCTTCTTAGTTGTGTCAGACATTGTGCCACAAGGCTTTGTTTCTGATGTGATCATTTTCATTTCAAACCTTTCTTTCTTTTAGTTATTTTGCTTTTGCAGCCTACATCCATTTTTGTCTACATTAAGGAAGAAAAGGTCACTTGAGTATTTATTTCCTGACACCAACATCTCTACTTAATTAACACAGCATAGTAGTTTTTCATGTTGTCTCATAATTTCTGTCATGTGATAAGATGATCTTACTGTTTAATACTTTTTGCCCAATCCACAAGTAATATTCACTCTCTTCTACCTGAAACTTTCTTTTCTAATTACCCTCTCTTTTTTTTTGGCCTTCATTAAAGCATAAGCGAAGTATAAAGGATTGTACAGGTTTTTACTAGCAGAAGAATTTTTCATTAATGTTAGGAACATATCTATTTAGGAAAATACCTATGAATTCCTTTTAAAAAAAAATCACACAAAAATTTAAATCATTATTTCTTTTGTTGCTGTTGTTTTAAAAACTCAACTCCATCTAATAATTACAGTAAAGGATTTTTTGAACATATATTATTTCTTCATTGTACAAAAGTAATGAAATTCTGGACAGTGCTCTGGAAGGCTCTGCTTATACAAAGCACTACTCTGCAATCTGGGAGTGTCTTATCACATTGAGCAGGCAGTGCTCAAAGTTTCTGTTGCTCCTGAAACATGAAATCCGCTTGAGATAGAGAATTAATCAGACACAGAAAATACCCGATGCAACCACTAAGTTCCAGATTTCTGCTGTTTACAGACCTTTGTCACCAGAAGTTGAGAAAAATGTGCATGTATTTGCTGGATCTATAATTGCAAATTACTTTTTTTTTTTTTTTCCTATTCTTTCTTCTTCCCTTCCCTACTATGTCCTTTTCCCTGTTTTTTGGCTCAATACTATTCTCACAATTCTTAGTGTTTGGCTCTTTCTACAAAATTTTCTTCATTCATGACTTCATGGCCTTTAAGTCGCATCAGTACACTCACAGTCTGAGAAGACATATTTACTTTAAATTCATAATTTAGGTGGAAGTATAAATAGTTTAGAAATCTTGTAGATGTCTGAATTGATAAACTTTCTCCTGAATAGAAATGTAGTGCCTCACTTGGGCCTAGAATGGGTCAGGTCACTTGCTCAAATATTTCAAATACTATGTCAAGATGTATCTGTCAATGGCAAGTGCATCGTTTCAGCTCCACACAACAATTTTTCAGCATAGCCCTAAGGATTTAATGCTACTTTCAGGAGTGCAGCATTGCATAGCCATGATTAGAACCAACTTCTTATATATTCTCATCATTTACTGCTATAGTTCTTTTTCCCTTAACACAAAAAAAATATGTGGGAAGTCAGCATTCTAACTTACAGATGATTTGAAAAGAAAGCAGAGCTGACTTACTGATTTGACCTGTTGAAGCAAAAGATGAGATACTTGGTATTCTTTCTGAGA
Source organism: Pseudopodoces humilis (assembly GCF_049639895.1). Lineage (NCBI taxonomy): Eukaryota > Metazoa > Chordata > Aves > Passeriformes > Paridae > Pseudopodoces > Pseudopodoces humilis. Next base: position 102,034,200 of record NC_142200.1, read on the forward strand.
AAAGTTCTAGAATCTTCCCTCTTAGGAGGACCTCTCATGAGCAAGAAAATCACCTTCCTAAACACAGGCAATGACTTAGATGTCTAGGTATTCAGCTGAGATGCACTTGGGGTTATTTGGAAGTAGACGTAAAAACCTGAGCTACAGTTGTAAAATATAAATGAACATTCAGAAACTTTTCTATATATTTTTACACTGATATCTAATTTTGATATATTTTTGTTTTATAACAGTATTTTAACCTGTGTGAAAGAACAATATAAAGTTTCACTGTTTTAAAAGTAGGTTTTGTTAGCTATGGATTAGATGAGGATTAATGAAAGCCTGGTATATAGGTATATTATAAGTATAGAACTCCAGATACAAAAATTTAAAAGATTTAAAAAAAAAAAATCAATCTCATTCTGTATTATTTGTATTAATTTTGGGCATGCTATTTTTTCATTTTACTGTTTATGATACCACTCCATAGATCCAGGTTAACACTTTAGGGATTTTTTTGCTAGATTTCAGAATCACTGTTTGATGGCAAAGTGATTTGAGACAATTATTTCACTCAATTAATATGTCTAAACATAGTGATGAATTTTCCAGCCCAGACAAATGACCCCATCTCAAATGCAGTCTAATAGGATTTTGGTATTTTTTGTTACCAGGCATTAGACTTCTGTCAAAACTGAACCCAAAATACACTGATCCCAAATACACTGATCCCAAATATACCACTGGACCCAAACACACTGATCTGTATACCTAAAGAAATATATATGAATCTGCATAGGAACCTTCTACTCTATATATTTCTTTGGCATAGAATACCTAGAATACATCTACTTTTGCAAGTAACTGTTACCAGAATAGGCAGAATTTTTATCAAAACTTCTTCACTAGACTAAGTTTTAACTGCTAGAAGATAAGCAGAGAACCCTAGGGCAGGATTAATCTTCCACACAGACACAAGTTCTAGGCACTTACTGTGAAAATCCATTTCCTGAATTTAGGTATCCAGCACCAGCTGAGACATCTCAGGTGTGCTGCCTGGCCACAAGCTGCTGGTTAGTATCAGACCGCCTGTGTCACATCTGCTGAGCTGGTAGGGATGTCGTGGTAGTCTAGCATTTAATTTAATTTACTACCTAAATTAAACTCTTGAATCATAGAATTATAGACATAGACATATAGACATAATTAAGGGGTTGGAATGGACCTTAAAGGTCATCAAGTTCCAGTGCCCCCTGCCATGGGCAGGGACACTTCCCACTAGACCAAGTTACTCAAGGCCTTATCCAACTTGGCCTTGAACACTGTCAGGGTTGAGGCATCCACAGCTTCCCTGGGCAGTCTGTTCCAGTGTCTCACCACACAATAAAATATTTCCTCTTAGCTAACCTAAATTTCCTCTCTATCAATTTGTACTTATTACTGTGTGTCCTATCACTACAGTTCCTGACAAAAAACCCTTCTCCAGCTTCCCTCTGGGATTTTTCAGGTACTGGAAGGTTGTTATAAGATCTCCACACAACCTTCTTTTCTCCAGGGTGAACAGCCCCAGCTTTCTCAGCCTGTGCTCACAGGGGAGGTGCTCTAGTTCTCTTATCAACTTTTGTGGCCTCCTTTTGGCTTGCTCCAACAGATCCATGTCCTTATGGCCGAGACACCAGAACTCCAGGTGGGATCTCCCATGAGCAGGGAAGAGGGGCAGAATCACCTCCTTTGACCCTCTGGCCATGTTCCTTGTGATGCAGGATTTGATTTGCTTTCTGGGCTGTGAGCACACACAACTGGCTCGTGTGTGGAGTTTTTCATCACCTGTCACCCCCAAGTCTTTCTTAGCAGGGCTACTCTCAATCATGTCTCTGCCCAACCCATTGGTATGTCTGGGATTGCAGTGACCCAGGTGTAGGACCTTACGCTTTTGTTTAACTTCATGATATTTGCTTCAGCCCATATCTCAAGTCTCTCAAGGTCCCTCTGGATGGCATTATCCCTTCCTTCCAGTGTGTCAACTGCACCACCACAGAGCTTGGTGTCATCAGCAAGCTTTCTGAGGGCACACTTGATCCCACCATCCATACCACCACCAAAAATGTTGTATAACCTTGATCCCAGTACTGACCACAGAGGAACACCACTCATTACTAGTGTTGGTGTGGACTCTGTGTGAGGTCATCCAGCCAGTTCTTTATCCAACCAGTGGTCAATTAATGAAATTCTAGTTCATCTCTCTAACTTGGAGACAAGGATGATCTATAGGGCAGTATCCAAACACTTGCCATTAGTCCAGATGGGCAATGTCAGTTGCTCTGTCCCTGTCCACCGGTGCTGTAGCCCTGTCATAGAAGGTCACCATATCTTTCAGGCATGATTTCCCTTTTGCAAAGCCACCTATTACCAACCAAGTGTTTCTTTTCCTTAGCATAACTTACAGGAGAATCTGCTCCATGACCTTGCCTGGCATAGAAGTGACACTGATTGGCCTGTAGTTCCTTAGGCCTTCTGTTTTTCCATTTTTAAAAATGGGACTTGCTTTTTCCTTTTTCCAGTCATCAAGGAATTTATATCACTTCCAGGATTTTTCAAAAAATGATGGGTAGTAGCTTGGTAACTTGATCTTCCAGCTCCCTCAGGACCCACAGATGAACCTCATTGGGTCCCATGGACTTGTGCACATGCAGGTTCCTTAGATGGTCTCAAACCTGATCCTCTCCTATAGGGAGCTCAGGATCTTCATCCTCACAGTCCATGCATCTGCCTTCCTTGACCTGGGTGGCATGGCTGGAGTACTTGCTTCAGTCAAGACATGCATAGAAATTGTGGAGAACATCAGCCTTCTCTTTGTCCAGGGTAGTCAGGTGTCCTGGACAGCAGATGTCCTTCTGGAGGGTGCCCACATTATCCCTAGTCTTTCTCTTGTTTGCAGTATATCTGTAAAAGCCTTTCCCCCTACCCTTAGTACCCGTGGCCATACTCAATTCTAACTGGGCTTTGGCTTCCCTAACCTTGTCCCTACAAAAAAAAATACAATTTTCCTGTATTCCTCTCAGGACACCTGTTCTCATGTCCACTTTCTGAAAGCTTCTTTTCTCACTTGGAGTTTGCACAGCAGCTCCTTATCCATAGAAGCCTGCTGGCATTTTTGCTCAGTCTCCTCCTAGTTGAAATACCTTGCTCCTGAGCTTGGAGGAGGTGATCCTTGAAGTTCAGCCAGCATTCTTGAACCCCTTTGCCTTCCAGGGCTCTGTCCAATGGGACTATATCAAATAGGTCCTTAGAGAGGCCAAAGTCTGCCCTCCTGAAGTCCAGGGCAGTGAGCTTGCTGCATGCCATCCTCACTGTCCTCAGGATCATAAACACCATCTCCTGGCTCCTGGTCACTGCAGCCAAGGCTGCCTTGAAGCACTGCATTCCCCACCAGCTCCTTCCTCTTGGTGAGAGCAAGGTCCACTGTGGAACCTTCTTGTTGTCTTTTCAATCGCTTGTCTGAGGAAGTTGTTGAACCATTTGAGGAAGCCGTGGGGATTGCTTGTGCCCTGCCGTGTTCTTCCCCAACAGATATCAGGCGGTTGAAATCCTCCATGAGGATCAGAGCTTACAAGTGTGAGGTCACTCCTGTCCACATATAGAGGGCTTCATCTGCACCATCCTCCTGACTGGTCTGCTACAGGCCCTCACCATAACATCCCCTGTCCCTGCCCTCTCTTTAATCTTCACCCATAAGCTCTCAGCTGGATCTTCATCCTTCCCTGAGTTCCATACTCTTCAGCCAATTATAGAGGGCACAGAGGGCTACACTCCCTACTTGCCTCCCTAGCTTCTCTTTCCTAAAAAGTCTAAAACCTTCCATTCTAATGGAATGTTTGATGGGTGATGACTCACTCCCTACGTTCTGTATCCTACCTTTGCCACCTGCCTGCAGGAACGTGCATATGAACTGCTGTGCCACACCCTGTTTGCCTCCCTCATGGTTGCTTGTACTCCTTGGAAACATTTAAATGGCAGTGCTCTGACTACGGTTCCTGGCATTGCCCCCTCCTTGCCTGAAGGGCTCCTGAAAGCTGCAGGGTCCTGAGGGGACTTGGGGCAGCTGATCAGGTGTCCCTGAGCTTGGGATCCTTCCATACAGCACAATCCAACAGTCCCCACAAGACTGAACTCAGTCACTGCTGATGTCTGCTGTTGCCTTTGACTGATTCTTGAGCACTTAACCCAGCTCAGAGAAATGTATCATTTCAAGATGGCACTTAACATTTTAGCCATTTAACCTAATTCTACGTAAGTGTGTGCATGATGTGAAGTATGTGATTAAGAGTGCTTGATGTTCCATAATTAATTCATACTTCTGTGTCTTATTTCTTCTATTTTCATCTTCTGTCCTTAAGATAAATCTCTGATTGTAGATGTAGACGCAGTGCCCTCTCCCTTGCAAAGATGCAATGCTCTGAGCCATACTTACTAGAGTGTCTCTTCAGCACTGCAAGCTGCAATGTCCCATCTTCAGGGTCTGGGTTCTGCTGCTTCCTGTTTTACTCAGGCCAGACATTTAAGTGAAGCATATACCACCTTTTCTGTGCTGGCAGACCCAGGCATAGCGGACTAATCCTATCACTATAAACAGGATGGACTGATTTTCCAGCTGCAGCCTAGGAGGAGATTTTAACTCTTCTGTGAGATGCCATCTACTCCTTCTCTTCACTTGAAACTGTCTTTCCAGTGTAGCTCAAGACATACATCATGCCAGGACTATAGAAAGCTACTGGGAGAAATAACTCTTGGGGTACTTGTCTTCAGCCCCCTCTCTGGCTTTTACATTAGCAGTTGTTTTCCTGCGTGTTGTTATGATAGGGAATACGACAGAATTAAGGTTTCCTCAAGTGTTGTAATTCCAATAGTAACATTAGTACTTGAGATACACAGTCTAAAGCTGTTTAAAAGCCCAGCACAGTCATCTGCTGCTTGAGATAGATAACTTCAAAAAAATAAATTCAGCAGCGTCTCTAAACATGTTCTTTAATTTTTCACTCTCTACGTTTCTCAGGGATGGAGGATGTAAATCATTTTGCATACATCAATGCAAATGCAATTCAACTTAGTACTGACATGCAGTCTAATTGGTTTTAAAATGGAATTTTGTTTTTTGAGTGCTAATTTTCAGGTAATGACTTTCTAATTGATTTTCTTTTTATGAAGGACCATTGATTCACTCCCTTCAATGAAATTCAGTAGGCTTCCCAAGAGAATTTATGAAAAGCTGTTCAAAACAAGGATCTATCACTGCTGCTTTCTTCCACCTTGCTCTGCTCTTCATTCTGTATAAAACATACTTTTTTTTTTAATTTTCCATGAGCAAGCCTATCTTAACAAGGCTAAACAATCATATTGTATATATATATATGTGTGTCTGAAATGGTCTCTTTAAAAAATACCAAACATCTTTATTCAAAGATAGATTGAATTTTTTGTTACATTCTTCCTAAAAACAGGATATTAACCATTCCTCCAATGTAATTATATGAAAGTTACTTAATATTTCATCAGTTTTGATCACACTGAGATTATTTTAACGAAAAAAAAGGATTCACAATTTTTAAATGGAAGTATGAGCTATTGTGTTACCATTTTGCTTATATCATTAAGTCAGATGAGTTTGCATCAAGCATAGTGGAGACTGCCTGAATGTTTTATTATTGTACAATATAACAATCCCAACTAGATTATAATGCATAATGTAAGTGATAGTTGGAATCCTTTTGGTGATCCTGTTTTGAATCTTGGGGTTTAAGTCAGTGACACAACAACAGAATGAATTCCACAAAATATGAATGGAAATCCATGCTGCTATTTTAGTCTGATTTTTCACATCCACTGTGGGAAAGGAGGAGGGAAGCTAGAAGCATTAAAAGAAAGCCTGTAAAGGTTTTGCAAGCGAGATCATGTTGTCATTTTGCAAGCTGTCCCAGACAAATTATAGATTTTGCTTAATTACCTGATTATTTTTATGTTATAGAAACAAAGTCAGTGTTTTATGAACCTAGCTTGATAGTGAACTATTCTTGGATATAGAGCAAAAGATGTAATAAGATCCAGTGACTGGGTGAACAAACTGAGTAGAAATAATGCATATATTTAACACTGAATAAAAGCATGGAAAAGCTTCTGTAGGGGTGTGATAAATTTGATTTTTCTACCACTTTCAGTTTTGGAATCGGGACCGGATAACTTCATGAATGGTGCACTACAGCCCAGACTGTGAACTTAATAATTGAACTTATTAATGGGAGTTGGCATTGTGTCTACTGAACTCCAGAACAGATTATCATAATGCTCCCCTCTGGCCACCAAAGTCAATAAATAGCTATTATTGTTATTATTATTATTATTATTATTATTATTATTATTATTATTATTATCAGGGATGTAAGAACCAGTGAATGGATTGGGTTTGTTTTTAAAGGATCAGTGCATAAATAATAGGTAATTAATTCTCAACAAACACTTCCAAGAGAATTATCTCTGTCTTACAGACAGAATGAGTTTCAGAGGCAGTGGAATGTCAGTCTCAGTTCACACAGTAAGCAAGCAGCAAACACAACTGCCAGCAGTTATTCCTGGATGCTGTGCTTATGCTATTACAAGTGTTTACAGAGTTTTATCAAATGTCTGTAAAGGCATTTCCTGCAGGTGCTTTCTGTGATCCTGTAGAGAAACAGAGTAACATTACGATGGCCTCTTTCATCTGAAGAGCTCCCAATTCACTCTCAGCAGTCGCAAGTATGTTTTCAAAATACTCTCAGGCAGTAACTAAGTAAGTCTAGAAGTCAGGAAAAGGGAAATATAGGGAGATGCTGGTACCTTTGTCTTTCCCCTCCTCCTTCTTATAAAAATCCACAAAATGTTTTGTTTTGTTTCTCTTGTATTAGTTTTACAGAAAGGGATATGACAGACCAATAGCAATGAGATAATGGTGTCTCCACTCTACTAAAGCTGATGATGCTAGAAATACTTTCCCTTACTGAAAAACAGCAGTGTCCGTGTGACAAAGCTTTAGAAAAAAAAAGGAATATACAGGAAGATTCACTGAGTATCTGCCAGCCTTTTCCTGATCAGTTTGGGCTTTTGCATAAGAACAGAACTACAACCATCCTCTCTGTGCTGCAAAAAATCCTTGTCACAGGCAATCAGAATCATAAGACAAGTATTGCATCTAAGTAATGAAGATCTTTGTACATCAGAATTTCCACCTTCTCCTTCTGCATGAATAGTAAAACACATGAAGCTGTTAAAAACAACAGTGTTGCTCTACTGGCATGAAACTCTTCTTTTAAGTTAGTGGCTGTGGAGGCTGTCAGTCCTGCTCAGTGATAGAAAAGACTGCAATGAAGTTATGCTAAATTCAAAATGTCACTGCCTCCTTGGCCAGAGAAGCATGTATCCTGGCTGCCAAAAATAAATAAACCAGAAATATCTAAGTCAGATAAAATTGCCAATGCTTGTGACGAAAAAAAATGACTTGTATGCAACAGGTAATCAATTGGCTCTAATGTTCAATCCCCTAAGATTTATGGCACAGCTTCAAATTAAATTTAGAAAGTTTCTCTTGAAAGAAAATTAGGCTATTACTTCACTTTACTACTTGTTTGATGAATTGTAAGGAAAGAAGTGGACAGGTGATCAAAATTTTAAAACCCTTCCCTCTTCCAATTATTGTAGATTTACCTTTTGTGATTACTAAACAATGGTTTTGATTTGTGTAAGTCCTCCTGTTTCAGATGTTAACAGCCATTTGAAGGCATTTCAACTAAAAGGTGTCTATACAGTCACCTTCGGAGTAGTAGTTGATGTGAACCTGAACAAAACATCATCATATAGAAATTATAGATGCATATTGTCTCTGCAAAAGGGAAAAATAAAACTTCTGAAAGCATACAGTTGCAAAAGAGGAAATGAGATGAAATCAAATGAGGCACTTTAAAACAAAAATAAGACCTTCAGTATTTCTTATTCCATTATTGTCTCTTTTGTTAAGACATCTAACAGTTTACTAAATTCACAGGGGTTTCAAATCAAAGATTACTTATTACTCTGAACTTCTCATATAAATACCAGGCATTTTTTGTATGAAGACTGAGAATAGACTTGAGCAGAAACACAAGAATTCTGCACTTCTCCTAAAATTCTTTCAGTCATGCTCATCATAGCAGCAAAAATAAATTAAAAAAAAAGAAAAAAAAGAAAAAGAAAATAAATTAAAAAAAAAGAAATCCCTGAAGAAAGAGGTAGCTTCTGACAATTCAGATATTTCTTTCCACATTCCTTTGTAAAACATTCTTGTGGCTTTTTGGTATCATTTCAAAAAGGCAAGTGGTTAAAACTGTCCTTATTTCCCTAGAAAGATGAGCAGCTATTGAATGCAAGTTGAAGGACAAGCAGGCAAGTTTGAAGCCTGTCACATACTATAATTCTGCCTTCGGGGATTTCTTAGTAATATTCCTTTGATCAGTTTGAAAGGACTATTCTGAGGAATTCTACTCTAGGTGTTTTTCCCACCACAAGAATTTTGTTTGCTTGCATGCCATTTTACTTATGATTCACTGCATCTAAAGTTCTTTTAGCCTTATGCTAGGTTTTAGAAATTTTAAAATTTTAGAAATTTCCGTTGATGTTTCTCATAGTAACCTTTTGGTTATGTATTTTTTGCTCTTGTCCTGGGTCACAGACTGGAAGGTTCTAAACTTGTGAACCTTTGTCAGCAAGATCTTAACTGAAGATTGTGATTTTTAGAGTATGGGCTCTGCCTAGGGTGAACAGGAGAATAAGAAAGGAAAATGATTAGTGAGTTCTTGTTTCATAGCTGACATTGATAGCTGCATCACCCTTTGGAATTCTTAACTTTAGTGTATGTGAAATATGTTAAATAAGTTACTGTAATTTTCTTTCATCTTGACATATTCAGAGAATATGAATACCCAGAAACTGAAACATGTTAGTGTTAGATGGCAATAGTACTATTATTTCTTTTTTTTTCATTTAGCATTTGTTGCTAAATCTTGACTTAATATTATACATGGACTTATTTATTTTATAAACATTGCAACTTGGAAGCATGCAAAAACAAAACAAAAAATATTCAAAATTATTTTAAATGCATATTTTTTATGTTTCTATAATTTTAAATCAATTTTGTAATGTTTTAATAATATTTGAGGACAGCTGGAACATGTTTAAAGACAGCTTATTGGCTTTTTTAAATTCAGTCTTACTTCCCATTACTGGGAAGCTTATCTGAATTATGGAGAATATAAGTGCTATCTGCAATTAACTAAATTCCCAGAATTAAATAGATACCAAAAGTATTCAGGAAAAACAAGTGATTATTTAGATTTTGTGTTCAAAGTTTGTTTGTTTTATCTCAGTATACAATATTAATTTTATACATGAAGCAATTAATACAGAATAACCAGACTTTATTCCTCACTGATTGATTTACAATTGTATTCTTGCAACTATTTCAGATATGCAAATTTTTGTTTCACAGTTATTTCTTGCATGCTAATAATCTACTCAGAATTGCAATGATCTGGAAAGCAGTCTCTGGACTCTTCTGTGAATGAAACATAGGAATGAAAACTATTCATAACTGAGAAAAATTTATCTTAAATATTGACCATCCTGATTCACATAAGACTCAAAATAAAAGACTATAAAACCAGCAAGTGCAGTAACTTTTTTTCATAGTTATAAACTGAAATCACAAATCAGTATTTTCTTTTATGAACAAAGATTGCTGTTTAGATTGACATGTACCTAATTAAGAGTTAAAAAGCTTTCTTTAGTTGCTATGTCCTTACTGAAGATAGATGATTCTCAACAGGATTTAAAATAGATTTTGCCTTTGTACTTTTTCCTGCAGGGAGTTTTAGTCTTTTAATCCCAAGCACTAGGTCAGGTGGTGTGGAATGATACCACTGAGTTTGTGCTTTCCTTTCTTAAGTGCACTCTCTGGTAATAGCCTCAACTCTTTGGGTGGCAAGTAACCCAGCAGAGGAGTGGGGCTGTGCTAAAGAGAAGCTTTGAGACAAGAGTGGTGCACAAGGAATAAACTGTCCTGAAAATTACTGAAAAGCTATTTTAAAATCATCAAAGTGTGCAAAAATTTCTAAATGCATCTGTAACAGAGATGGAAAGAAACCTAGGACTGCTCTGAGTTCCTCTGTGTTTGACCTTCTTCTCAAGGTGAGAGCTCCTGCCACTGCTGAGCTCTGTGGAACAGCAGCTGATCAGAGAGCTGTTGCTGTTATTATTTCAGTAATGACTGCAACTGTGCTTAGGTATCTTATAAACACATTCTTCCTGTCTCTCTGTCATTCTACAGAAGATGCAGCAGAAGTAACTTTTTGTTTATTAATGAATAAAATTTCGCAACTCCTGTAGAGAAATGCAGGTTTTATTCTGTCTATACAACCATTTCACGCTGTTTTTTGTATTCTGTTTCTTTTAACATGAATCAGCCAGTGGGCAACTTTTGGAACTAATGTGTTGATCACAATCTTTATTTTGTAGACTACAAAATATGTTATATTATGATATTTTAATAGAATATAAATATTAATTAAATATCAGTTTTATTAATGGTTAATAATAAAATCAATATAGCAAGTTTTAATTAAATTTAAAATATTAATTAACATAATTATATAGTTTAATATATATTTTGTGTGCATTTATATATGCACACACAATATTATTATATTTTATAATTATATTGTATATATTAAAATATTATATTTTACCCAGGAAGATTTTTATTTCACTGTGCAGCAACTGAAGAGTGGCAAGATTTTAATTTAGCTCCTATCTCCCACTTTGCTTCACTGACCACAAAAGGTTCAGCTTTCTAATTTAAACACACATGTAAAAACTTCATTAGGTGCTTAATAAGAATTATTTTATTTTTCCAACCCCATAAAATAATTTAATTTTTACTCCATATTTTATATGCGGAACAGAGACAGTGAAAGATTAAGTCAAAGCTACCTAATCATTTTGTGTCTGCCTGGAGCTATATTAAGTGCCACAGAAAATTTTTTTTGCAACTTAGTTGTCCAGCATCACATGGGATGCAGTCACAGAGAGAATCCAGCACCTGTGCTGTTGGCACACCGTCTGTTGCCTTCATGGAAGGTGGCCCATTCCCATCTGGCAGTCCACAGACTTGGACACTGTGTATACTGCAGTCTCTCATGCAAATACAGGACCTATCTTAAACCAGTCTTATTCTTTATGCTGTTCCTGGAGTGGGCCCTGCCGTGTCTAAGTGTGAAAATCTGTTTAGTTTATTTAAGACTAAGAGCAAGATAATGATTACTCCCCAATGGGTTAAGAAGCTTTTACTAATAATGCAATCAGTTGATCTTAACAACAAAGATGGAATGTTATTCAGTGGTGGGAAGGTTATATTTTCTCAATTTAAATCAAAGTTTAAATGCTGGATACTAGGTCTTGGGAACAAATTGTGGAAGACTAAGACAGACTTTCTAAGCTAAATTTTCCAAATCAAGCTCAGGTGTTTTTCCTCTTGAATTTAAACATGGTTAAAATTGAAAAAACAAAACAAACCACTGAAAAACCTCAAGATATTTCAGCCTCAGTTGTCTAGTGTATTAGGATGAATAATCACAATTTTCTTTCTGGGAATTGTATGAATCTCTAGGGAATTAATAGCAGGTAAATATGTAAATAAATTAACATCATAATGATATTCAGGAATTCATTAAGACCCTGCTGGAAACATAACTTCTAGTAGAAGTGTTGACTTTACAACCCTAATGATATTTTAATATTTTTTGTATATAGCTTAGGTTTAAAAGAATTTTAGAATTGTTCCCATTTTAGGTCAAGTGGAACAAAACATATATGGTTTAGCATAGGGGTTGAAATTTCTTCATCATTATACAGGCCTGAAAATAATTTCAGAGATTTGTGAATCCCTGTTTTTGAAATTTTTCATGTTATGTTTGGTGTCTTCACCAAGAGGGAAGAATGTCTTTGCCAGTGAGATATTTCACACATCTCTGGAATATTGTATTTAATTTCAGGATGGAGAGAAACGTGGCACAGTTGGTGCCTTTGCTGTGATGTCCCAAAAAGTAAAATTTAACAGTGTCCATACATCTCTGTCCCTTGTTCATGAGTCTAAAGGTTAAGGGAATAATGTTATTAAATGGCCATCTGGGCAAAAGAAAACTGAACCTTCTAGTCTGTTCACATGTGCATTGTCAGATGTCCTACCTCAAGTATTCCAATAATGCAAAGTCAAAAAAATGTTGCTGTCCAGTCCTGAAAAGAAGTCAGTTTCCCTAGCAAAATTCAGATAATTTGGTAATATTTCTGTGCATAAATAAAGGATGAACATTTGTATGTAGAAGTATGAGAAAAGCAATTAATTCTTGGGTTTAGGATATATGAGTGAGATGGATAGGTAGTTCTTTGTTTGTTAAGGCTTTTGGCTTTAGACTTCATTACTCAAATTAAACAAAGATAATATCCTTCAACAGTGCCAGAAGAGGAAAGAATGTTTCACTTACATCCAGTTACTGAGTCATGTTCTGGAAGCAGTAGCTGGGAGGATGTGAGAGTTTTTGGTTGTGTACAGGAGTTTAATTTATTTCTGTTTTTAAAAGAAAACCTGCAAACATCAGTACATTAAAATTCACAGATTTGAAAATGAAGCTTATATTTGTAGTTTTTCTTTCAGGTATCTAAAATTATGCTCAGGTATCATATCTTGCTCTTTTGTTACCATCTTTAAATTTTGAAAACATTTTCTAGGAACATTAGACAGAACTGAAATCCCTACGAGTTATCTGTGAATAGAAAATGACAACATTCCTTAAAAACTTTTTGAAACTTACAGATTTCTCGAGGTTCTTGTTAAAATACCAAAAAATCAAAGTTCTTGTTGAGGAGGTTAAGTTCTTCTTAAGTAAAACAGTAGTTATTAGGCTATAAAATGTTGGCATATTTTGTTATAAAGATCAGCAATGTTATGTTGCTAAATCATTTAGTTTTGTTTGGAAATATGAAATGTTAAGAGGCAGCAAATAAGATTTTGGCTTTAGTCTTTGCATGTAATGATAATTCCACTATATTAGTCATTAAATTATAATGAATATATGGTTAGAATATGTTTTCAGCATACAAAGAATTTGAACTTGAAAGTAAGCTTCCTAGGAATCACTAGGCAGTATAAGGGTGTAAGGAAAAGAAAAAATGTATCTGACTTAAAAATGCCAGGAAACGTTTTGAGCATAGAACAAAAAAGTGTACTCAGTTCTAGCGAAAGCCTGAAACTAGATGTTGCTTATTTTGAGTATGTGAGTAGTCTTCCAGAAACTTTTAGCACTGCACACATTGTATAGGGGTTATATCTATATATACACACACATTTATATAAAACAGAGAAATGTGGCTGAGGGAAGTGTATGGATAGCCACTGAAGTTGGGATTTACCACTAGCACTGGTAATAGAATCGAGTTCATATGAGCTCACCATCATCAGCAGTATAGAGTGGCTCCCCCTTATTGTTAATCCTGAGCTCTTAGGAGTTCTGGTCATTTTATAACCACGAATCTCAAAGATAAGATTGAGAACCTGGTGAATCATTGGAGGATTTAATCATTTGTGATAAGGGAAATACCTGCTACAGCTTTTAATTACTTTCAGAAACTTTATTTTTCTATTCAGATGCATTTCTCTGTGAGGTGATTATAGAGGATGCTGTAGAAATGTTTTTTTCAATGTGTTTGGTTTTAGAGAAAGAGTAGAGTATGCAAATTGTAGTGTTACGTGTCATGCTGTTCAATGGAGAGAATGAAGAAATGTTTCTTCAAATAAAATATTAAAAGATTACTGCTTCCTATCATTTATTTTTACTCCCCACAGTACACATGGAAGTACAGCAACATGTCAAAACTGAGCTAAAATGGATATAATCTAGGTCTCTGATTTTCTGATACATTATTTGGAGGTTTTTTATTTTCTATTATTCTTTCCTTCTGCTACTTGTTTTCCTACTATATTTCTATATTTTTATTATTTTTTCCCCTGCTTCCTCTTGAAGTTAATCTCTTACATTATCCTTTACCTAGTCCTCTTATTCTTGATGTTTGAATTTGCATGACACAGTTGGGCTGGGTTTTCACAGGTATTGAGCAAAGATATGTTTCACCAGCAAAGAGTAATTGATGAAGTTCAGGTTTTGTCTTTTTTTCTTAAATGTCCATGTGGTAAAGGAGGAACAAATTTTTGAAGTGTCTTGTCTTCTCTGAAATCTGCTGTGGATTTCAGTCAGCTTGTGCAGAACCAGTCAGTGATGTGAATTTTTCCAGGACCCCTGGATTTGAACTGCCCTGCAATGCCAAACATCATGCACTGCTGGTGGAGAGCTTCCAGCACCCAGCCAGCCTTGCCCTGCTCCCTGATGGTGCAGGTTCCTGAAAACACAAGTGAAAAACAGTTTCCAGATTTTCCTTTCTGTGCAGTCAGAGGGCTGGTAGCCATAATCAAAGCTGTCAACATCTCACTTTTGTAATCTTTCTAGTTTTTTGAAAAAATTATTTGGTTTGGAATTCGGGGTTTTTTTTCTATAAAATAAAAATTTAAAGGTTTAGTCAGCTTCATGCTTAGCTCAACTTGGAGTCCCAAAAAACAACTCCAGTTATGTTTCCTGAGGACATATTCTTCCAGCCTGTAGATGTTTCCATATTTTATAATGGTATTTCTGTTTTCTGTTTCTGCCGTTTGTAGAGCTATAACAGCATGAAACACAGACTCTGTACTGTTTTCATTACTGCATGTCAAAATAAAGCTAGAAGCATAGATATTTTTTCAAAAATTCAGAGCCATAAATTATTTCTTCCTTTGATAAAAAGGCAAAAAATAACTATTAAGACTGTAATAGTGAGTATAAAATTAAAGTGATGGGGAAAAAAAGTACTATTAATTAAAGAAAGTTATGAAAAAAAATTAGTAGTTCCTCATACTGGAAAAGAAATGTCATTGTACTATTCCATGCATTGCCCTATTTTTACATCATCCTAGGAAGAGCCTATACTGAAGCAATTTTAGTACTCGTCTCTGGATAGATCATTAATTTGGATGGAGAATTCTTACCTGAATTGAGGTGAAGAATTAATTTTCCCCTTAACTAAGTTTGATTCTCTGGTATATATGTGATGATGTTTTTCAGCGAAGGACAGGGGTTTTTTTCTCTGCTTCACAGGGAGCTGAGAGATTCAAAACATCTTTTTGTTTATTTGGTTGAGGATCTAACCACTATTTTTCCATCATTTTACTTTTTGGTTAAAGTATGAAAGCTTCCACATTTGTTCACTTAATAGCATTTCAGGCATTTCTGTGCCTCCTTATTTCATAGATAAATTCTTTCATGCTGAGAATTTATTTTTAATCTTTTATTGTAAAAAGTATTTTCCCAATAGGAGATTTTATAATCTCCTATTCTTTGTCCACAGAGTTGAGTACTGTAAAACTGTTGCAAACTGTCCTATTACAGGAAGCTAAAGTCATTTTGGCCAGTTTTACTTGCACATTACTGTTAAGCTGTGTGTTATTTCATTACAATACTTATATGAATTTATCATTTCATTACAATACTTATATGAATTTATAATTTAGGTCTTCCATTTTTAATTATTAATTAGACTGTAGTTGTTCTTTAAGTACAGGATAAAAAATTGATTCTGATCATAACCTTACATAGCTTTGCTTCCAAATTTGCCAAACCCTTATCTTCACTTTTCTCCAGGTTCTTTACCTATGCAAAGAGGTTTATACTGTCTCTCCAGTGTCCCCTAAGTACAGTGGGGTGGATGAAACATACTGATAAAGCCAAAGTGAAATTTAAAAATCACACCATTTTTGCTGAAAATTCTGCTGAATAATTGATTATTTAATTTATTATTTTTAAACTTTATTAGTTGGCCTGTTAAAATATGATGTCTGTCCTATAAACCTGCCCTGTTATATTTTGAAAGTTATTTGGAGCTGAACAGAGTTTCCTCTTAAGGGGAGACAAAAATCTTGCTGTATACATTTGAAAGCTCCATTCAATATATGTTCAAAAGCACTGTTTGGAAAGGATTTGGGGACTTCTTTTCTTATCCTTTTTTCATTCTTATTCTGTTCCTGTCCTGTAGAGCACTACCTTTGAGAAAAGTGGTTGTGGCTAATAACATTCCCAGTCCTTTTATTGCAATGTGAGCTGAAATATGAAGCAGCTTACAGAATTCAGTATGCACTACAAGAAGACAAATGGTTTATAGAACACAGAATTTTGGAGTTGGGCTCATGAGGCAGTGTTTTACAGATAAGTGAGCCATTTTATTTATTTTCCCAGTATGGGTTAAAGAAAACACATGATACCTGGCAATAATATTTAAGTGACTTAATGTGATTAATAATCTGAAAAACTTGTTTAATTTATATAGGTATCTACACTTTTTTTCTGGAAAAAAATATTTTGCAAGGAGATTTCTATTTGTAAAATGCTGTATTTATTTATTTAGCCAGAGATTCACTCCCTGTTTAAAAAAATATCCTATTACAGATGCAGGTCTAAATTATATTTTTAAATCCTATTGGCCAGAAGAAAAGATTTTACAGCAATTGTACATAATTTTCAAGGTTCTGTAAATTGACTTTTCAGTCTTGCAATAATAGATTTTAGGCTGGTATTTGCATTATCCACAAAGCATGTATTACTGTTCCCCATTTATTTAAATGAAGGCTGTGTTTAAAAGATACTGTTCTGCTGGAGACTAAAGGGAATGTGTTTTATTAATCTGGGACTGCCTTATTCTCTGTTCACTATATTTATGCATTCAGCAGAGGTTACTGATTCATATAGCAGTAGAAACCCTTGAAATGCCAGGTACCAGCTGGAATCAGCTCTCTTTCTGACAAAGAACTGGTAAACAGAAGTCAGGGTACAAAGTTTGGAGAGCTACAGAAAATACTTCTGATTTTGAAAGTCTTTTTCATCAATAATCTAATTAAATTATGTTGAAAATACAATCTCTTCCTATATTCAGTTTCCTTTGACCATAGCACTTCTAGGAAATTTTTTTAAAAAAACAAACAAATAAGACTGAACCAAAATAACCAGCAAACCTCTACATTTAATAGAGTTTTGATAAGATGATATGAAGCATCATAAAATTAAAACATTCTCAAATGGAATTTGTTCTTGAGCTATGGAGCATTACTTTACATGCTCAGTAAAATATACATTTTTAAAGGAATCAAAATTTTTATTTCCTCCATAAAGTTCTGTGATTCCTAGAAAAAGATTAAGAAAACAGGCAGCTGCTTAGCATGACTTTTTGTCATTGTTCAGTGTATGCTTTCCTTTGTCTTCTCTTCAGCTCAGAAGAGAGAACTGTTCACTTCCTTGTGCCACTTAAATTTATAAGTACTTCAAAGACACTAATTAATGTCTCTTACTAACTTATCTATGAAGTGAGGAGTGCCATCACCATCATTTAGCACATAAATAGCTTCAGCACAAAAAAATTAAGGTGAATGTAACTGTTAGTATGTTATAATTTTGTGAATCCACCAATGAAGGGATCCTGTGCATCTTCCTTACATCAACCACCACCTTGGTCTACGACACATTAAAAAAATTATTCTTCTAACATATATTCTCTTAGTAAGCAGTGTCTGATATAATTAGCTATTCCTATTGCTGTAAGCAAAAGACCAACTTAAAATTTATCTCTTTCAATATTTTGATGACAATACTTTGCAATAGTAGTCCTTATTATTTGGGTTTTTTGTTCCATTATTGATACTTATTGTAGGATTTTATATGTATTTCTTCAGGTGCCAACCATATAGGCACTAGAACTGATATTTTTTCTTCTTCTTTCCCTTAGGCATTTCCTGGAAATACAAACTCTGACAGTGTGGTCCGGCATGATTTACAACATCCAGTTATTGCTCGCTATGTAAGGATAGTTCCTTTGGACTGGAATGGAGAGGGCCAAATTGGGCTAAGAATTGAAGTCTACGGTTGTTCCTACTGTAAGTTTTTCCATCATGATCCTTTTTTTCTCCCCTACATAAAAACTCACTTTGAATTTTGGATTAAATCCAGATGTCAGAGACTTTTACCCTAGTTCCAAGATTGCTAGTTGTGTTACCCAGGGTTTCATGAAATATTTGTTGGAACTTGAATTCTGAGTTGATAGTTTGTTCTTCTCTGGAAGATGCAACGTTAGAATTTCCAATAGTGCTTTGAAGTTGCTTCATCTTCATGGCTTCTGTTGTAGAAGGCTTCGGTTATTCTGTAAGCTTGATTGGGATGTTTGAGAGAGAGATCATATTCAAACTAATGTCATGTTGGGTCTTGAGAGATGAAACAGAAACAGGATGTAATTTATTGCCTGGTACAAGAGATAAAATAAAAGCAATAAATAAGAATTATATCAGAATGGCTTAGACTGCCCAAATATCTGACATGTTTTCCTGAGATATTTCGTTGAGTATTTGAATGTGACTTCAGAATTTCTTCTGCAGTCTGCTGAGCAATGGTACAAGTGCTTCTGTAGTTAAGAGCAGAACTGGTAATGCTTTAAGAAATTAGTTTCTGATGCCCTTCCTTCAATTCAATCCAGCCAGCGCTTAAGTCTGCAAACCTGCAAAATTGAGTTTATGATATCCTATTTCGATGTAACTTATAGGTAATATCCTGGATTTGTTGGTATTTTAGCTGGAAGATGTTATTTTAGATTTGTCTTTTAATAACCAGACTTTATTCTAAAATGAAGAAGACTCATCATTGATCTCACCGGGTGACATAAGACCTACTGGAGCCCTTTACCAGTCTGACTAAGAAAAAAAAGCTGTGGTTTCAGTTGGTTTTTTTTATTTGACTAGATAGTCAAAAGACTCCATACTTTCACTCAGCACCAATAGAACCATGAAGAATAGAGTTTTGATATTATTTTTCTTATTTCCATACAACGAATGTTTTAAAAATGTATATTGAATCACACAATTTCCCAACAGCTGCAGGAATGCAGTCGAGAAATCAAATCAAACTTGCTGTGGTATTGGTGCTTCTGTACTGGGGGTACACAGGGTGCTTAGAAGTATTTGCAAAAATACAAGAGCAGGACCTGTTGCAATAAGACAAAGTGTAATGGCTCCAAACTAATAGAGATCAATTTAGAATAAATATGAGGAAGACATTTATTACAAAGGGGGTGCTAGAACACTGTAACAATTTACCCACAGAGGTGGTGGATGTTCCATCCCTGGAAACATTTCAACTCAGGTTGGTTGAGATTCTGAGGATCCTGATGTAATTGAAGACGTGTCTGATTATTGCCGAGGGAATGAACTAGATGGTCTTTAAATGTCCCTTCCAACCCAAACTGTTCCATGTTTCTATGATATCTGCTGCCTGAGGAACTGTAGGTTGCACTAAAGTAAATTCTTACTCAAAGAGAATTGAGCTTCTGAAGTTTCAGGTACAACTCTGATTATTCAGTACATGGCTCTTAACAAACAAGTGTTTACCATCATACCTCTAAAATGTTTTACGTGCTGTTTTAAGTATACCTAACACTACAGCATGCCTAATTTCCCAGCATAATAAATACTTGTTTCTAAGTATACCTCCTTGCTTGTACATCAAATGCAAATTCAGGGGTTTGATACCAGAAACCAACATCTAGTTTACTGTCAAATATAACTCTCTTTAACAGAATAAAATGTAGCAGAATCAAACAAGAAACCCCATGATATTTGCTGCAATATTTACACATGAAAATGATGCATTTTGATGAAATGAATAGACAAAATGCTGTACATATGTAACATACTTTTGGAGGCTTAAAGTAAATGTGAGAAAAAAGTAAAGCACAGCTTTCTGACAGAATTATTTTATTGTTTGATGAAAAGTTGCTTGCTTGCTGAACTTTTGGAGGAGAATAAAGAGCATCTGCCAAGGACACAACATATGGAATAAAATACTAATAAAATGTGTCTTCACAGAAGAAGTAAGGTGGACCAATATAATTTCATTTTTCAGAGAGAGTATTACTGGTCTGTCTTAGAAATTATTTCAATAATCATTGGAGATTTTTTTAATGTAAGATTAAAAATAATATGCTCTGGTTTCATGTGTAAAGGGACTTTTCTTTCAACAGCTTTGTTAGAATGCAGTGTGGTCTTTACATGCAGGAATTGGGCTGCTCCCAAAATGGTATCAGTAGAGAGCAGCAGAGCGACTGAGAAGAAAAACTAAAAATCACTGTGTAAAGAGGGAGGAAGGCAGCCCTTTGGTATGAATACTGTAACCAGGGAGTACTGTTTACAAATTCCCAGCTTGTCTTCAAATGAATTATTTGGAGCCAGGTGTAAATGATGCACCTTTCCATGTAGATGTGTCCTTTGGCAGAGGCCAAGTTTTTAACCTTACCATTAGAAGTGCATATATTTGCATATAAATATAAGCACTGCCATTAACCAGTATGACTTGCAGATTAATCCTGCTGTCATTTAAGGAACTAACCATTTAGATAATCACCAATTTTAAAAGCCTGATTAAAAGATAGTCTTCTAGTCAAATCTGCCTCAATTTTTGGAACTATTACCTGAATAAAAGGCTGCTCAATATATCACAACTTTATTTTTCCTTTTTGTTATTAAATTAATGTATTCTTTTACTTAGATATCTTCAGATATAACAATGAGATTATCTCACATTGCACACAAGGTTTAACTGAGAAGCCATGCACAGTGACTGTAAAAACTCTTTCCTTGCACATTGCTGCAACCTGGTCATTAGCCTCAGACCTTTAAGAAAAATGCTTCCTGACATTGAACTGCTTATTCAAATATCAGGTCACTAATTGCCATATTTCTGGTTCCTATTTTGTTTGTATACATATATAAAATACACATTTAACTTTTTTGTACAAAGGGAAAATGTCCTTCCTTGCCCAGCAAATCCAGTCTGAAAAGAGGTGTTTTCCAGAGAACAGTTAGACTTCACATCTGTACCCTGAAGAAGTTAATAGCATTACCATGTCTTCTTTAAGTTTGGGTTTGCTTAAGGTTTAAAATCTGTTCTGTCTCTTAAATTTCATCTCTGTGTTTTGTGTAGATTAAATCTGTGGGGTGTCTTCTAACAGAAGAGTTCACAGAAAAAGAATTAGTGCCTTAATCTACAAAAAGGTTCAGAATGAAATTTGTTTTGGTTCTTTTTCATCTTCTGTAGTGGAAAACTGACTATTTATTATTAAAAAAAAGAAAAAAAAAAGTATTAAAATTGGGTAAACAACTTGCTTAATGGCTAAATTAATGGTAAAATTACATGAGCAAAGTAAGCTTGAAAAATCACAACAAATAGACTATTATATAACATAAAAAACACCCTTTGGTCAATGTGACTTTTAGCTTTTTATTTTAAAATTGTGAATTTCATAAACCCTACAGGGAAAAAGGGTCTTTACACTTGAAATAACATCATATATCTAAAAGTTATAAAGAGGAAAGCAATATAACCAAAGTAAAAATATCCACTGAAGTCAGTTAAATGAAAACTGATGGCTGAATTCTGTTTCGTGCTCTTTTGGAGATAGAGGGCGATGGCACATGACATGGATCTTCCACCATGTTGATTTTTATGAATTTTTGAGATGGGCAGCAAAGATTTGGCATCTGGAGGCCATGAAAATTACAATATAGTACTTTTACTACTGATTCATGAAGATTATAATTAGCTCCTGCAGGATCATTGCCATATGAATAATCTCCATCCTGTGGCAGATGAATGCCTACAAAAAAGGGGAAATAAGCATACTATTGCATAGGCTTTGGTTCTGCTTTTCAAGGTAACTGTAAGAGGCCTTCTGGGTCATGAAATCCTGTGTGGAAAACATTCATGATACCTTTATTCATAGAGAAGTTTTTATATGGCTGTGCTGATTTTCTGGCTCTAAACAGTACATTTGTATCTTTTTGGATGCAATTGTACATCTGATGGTAAGAATTTTCAAATTTCACATGAGTCATTTCTGAATTGTAGGATACACTTGAAAAAACACAAACACCTGGAGATGGCAGAAAGCCATGCAAATATTCAGTATACTCAAGGCAAATAGGTGGCAGGAACAATTACAAAGCTCCATGAATGGCTGCAAGCCAAGCTGTTTACATTCACTGATGAGCTCTATTTGCTAATACTTAGGAAGCAGTGGGACTGAACAAATATCACATGACCTGTATTTGCAAATCTGTTCTTTTTCAGCTCTACTACATTTACTGCTATGTCAAATGTTACTGTTTCACTATTCTGATTGGTGACTGTTCCTTTTTTTTTTTTAGGAAGGGAGGGAAAAGAAGGAAAAATAGTAACCACAGTCCTGTGGTTACTCATGAAATAATAAATGTTTTTATGGTCAGCATTTACTCTTCAAATAGTAAAGTGAACAAAATTTTGGTCGTGGAATACAATAACTAAAATAAGATTTGGAGGTGCTCATAAGGCATGAGCCAAATGAATAAATGCAAGAACTAATGAGGAAGTACTGAAGTGGTAAAACCTATGGGCTGAACAGATCTTTTGGTTGTTGTAGTTAATCTTGTTTGCCTGCGGTGACTTTGAGTTAAAACGCTGTTTCCTTTGATAGCTAATTCTTCATTCAGCTATACTTAGCTGCTTGGAAATTTACTTATTTGAAATCTGCTTAACTTAGTTTCATGCTATAGGCACTAACTAACTAACTATGTTCCACTCTCTGTCTGGTGTGGTTGCCATAGACATTTAAAAGAGAAACTTCCATATTGTCCAAAATAATCTGTTGCATCCAAATAACAAAATAACTGTTTAAGGTAGATGAAAAACCTGCATTATTTCCCTTTTGTTGAATCTTAGCAAGTTTCACTTGTCCAGATTCAAAGGTATACCTTGGGCATTTTGTTTCACCAGCATATAGCATTAAAAAAAAAATTAAAAAAAAATTATCCAAAGTGTCATGATTCCTATTGAAATACCCTGTGGTAAATAAAATAAATAATAACATGTTTCAATAAATTTATACATACATATTTCTGCTCTTACACTTTTGGTACATGTGTGAATACATGGCTAAATGGAAAAGGTATTTATGTAGTCCAATAATTGGCATAAAATTTCCTAGCTCTTCCTGTGATATTTTATTACTTACATTAAATGTGCCACTAAGTTTTGTGGTCAGAATTTCCTGTCCACATAAGTCATGAAACTTCATAAAAACATTAACTGTCAGAGAGGAAGAATTTTTTTTAAGTTTTCATTTTATAAAATCATATTTCTAGAAACTTTACTAACTTGCTGTAAGTGACAGTTCTTTGAGTATACAGGGATTGTAATGTAGGGGAAAAGCAGAACTAAAATAATAATTTAGTAGAAGCTGCTGTGAGCTACAAAAGCTTTCCTTGTGTCAGTGGTTTGGATAGTAAAGATTTCTGCTAAACATCCAACTGGTTTTCCCCTTTTCTGTTAAATTTCAGTATTTGTCCTGGGAACTTCTATACCTATTTAAGTCTGCGTGTTTGATTTTTAGTCTTCATCTTCACAGCTTATCAGTGGCAAACATAGCTTGATATTCTCCTTCTGACATTAAAGGTGCATGGAGGTATACTCATATCTAAGCTATGGAGAGTGAGGAAAAGACCTGTGAACTTTTTCTTTGCAAACTTTTAAAGATCTGTTTGAATTTTTGCTCTGTTGGTAAGTTTTCTTCCTTGTTAGTGTATTTTTTTTTCTACCTTTTTGTCAGACAAGAGATTTGGTTTTTTCTTAAGGTCATGAAAATGGACACATTTTATCGTCCAGATAGTCTCAGGTCATTTTTAGTCATTTAATAGTAGAGTTTTGTAATTTAAGAGCAAAAATACCCTCTGCTCTTTATAAGAATTCTCAGTACAGATTGTTCTTCTCTATGACCTCTCCAGGAAAGAGCAGTTGTGATTGTTCCCATATGCATGTTCATATATTTTGGCATGAAAGATAAGTGAGAACAGACTTCAGTCCATTCATTACCTTCAGTTGTTATCATTGACAAACATAAGCCTCTTTTGGTAGTAGATACTACTTAAATTTTGAAATTATAAAAAAATAAAAGTTGCATTGTGTTGTTTGGGGTTTTTTAATGCATAAGAAATAAACTTCTAAAATCAGAAGATTCAGGCTGAAACAGAAAAAAAAATATTTCCAAATACCTTATTGTTTACTTTTAACATTTTTCTCTAAATCAAATGTTTCAGAAAGATTTGACATAAAAGGAATTTTTATTAAAAAATATATTTATGTTTTATTCTTCATATTTTTGTTAATCTGACGCAATATGAGGTTTTTTCCTCTCTCAACTTTTTGCATCCAGTAAAAAAATGGAAAAAATCCATTATTTTCCACTTGCAATTGTAAGGAGGCTACTAGCAGATGTTCTCAAGCACCACAGCTTTGAGAAGTGCAACAGCCGTGTGTATTCTTTACAGGTTCATTTGTTAGCTGGCAATGAAAGTATAATCAGTGTGCTGGTTTCAGCCGTGGTGGAGTTAATTTTCAGTAGCTGGTGTGGGGGCTGTGTTTTGTATTTGTGCTGAACACAGGGTTGATAACACAAAGATGTTTTTGTTGTTGCTGAGCAGGCCCTGCACAGAGCCAAGACCTTTTCTGTTTCTTGTACAGCCACACTGATGAGAAAGCTGGTGCTGTTTGGGATGCTGGGAGGAGACACAGCCAGGACAGGTGACCCAAGCTGACCAAAGGACATTTCAGACCATCTGACATCTTGTTCTGTGTATAAAGTGGGAAGAAAAAAAAGAGGGGGATGTTTGAGGTGATGGCATTTGTCTTCTCAAGTAACTATCACATGTGATGGGGCCCTGCTCTCCTGGAGATGGCTGAGCACCTGCCTGCCCATGGGGAAGTGGTAATGGAAGTTTTTGTTTTGCTCTGCCTGTGTGTGGCTTTTGCATTCCTTATTTTTGCATTCCTGTCTTTATCTCAACCCCTGTGTTTTCTACCTTTTACTCTGTCACTGTTTAATTCTGCTGGTGAGGAGTGAGTGAGTGGCTGTGTGGGGCTTGGTTACTGGTGGGGGTTAAATCATGACAATCAGCCAGAGAAAAACAACTATATTTTGTGGGAATACCTGATCCACCAGCTTGTTCAGTCATATTCCTACCAAGTTTTCAATTACACTTGAATATTTTTTTATCACTCATCATTTCCTTTAGAAGGATGTAAGCAGCTGGCTTATTTGAAAAGGTTATTTTAATTCTTTTTTTTCTGTGGAATGAAGGAAAACTTTTCCCCAGCATATAAACAGAATTTATGGCCAAATTTGATTAAATTGTGCAGGGTTTGATGAATGTTTTTTAAAGTCAGATCTGGCTGTTGTGTAAAAAAGCAGACTAATGTTTTCTAATTGTTTTTCCAGCACCTGCCCACACACACACAGAAGGGATCTTCTGTACAGTGGTCTGTAATCAGTTAATAGGAAGATGGAGATTTAAAATATATCCTTTAATAACCATCTGAAAATATCAAAACCAGAAGCAGAGCTAGAGTGTGCTTTTTCACAAAGAATGGTTGCATTTAGGTAACTACAGTCAAAAGCTTCAGTCTAATCACAATAGTCTTGCCTTTAATCTTTTTTTTTTGCCTGAATGAAGGTCCATGATGGCTATGCCCAGCATAATTTTCTTGCATTCCTGTGAGTGGTGATTGATCCATTTGTCCATAGTGACTTACTAGAGAAATCAGGTAGGGATTTTTTTTCTCTTGAAAAAAAAAAAAAAATTCAGCGGATTTCAAGCTGTCTTTCAATAAGTCTTGGTTCTGTGCCATTGATTTGGAGCCTAAAGGGCCTCACTGGTATTTGTTTTTTTAAATTTCTGAAATAAAATATATTAAGGATTCAGCTACTTCCAGACCTAGTTCAATTTATTCTGCTTTTTCTCAGAAGTCTGGGTAAAGATGATGCATTTTGTATTTTTTATTTTAGGCATGGCAAGTGGCATCTTACTGTGAGTAAGTTCTTATTTCCTCTCTGCCAAAATTTAGTGTTCTCTGATTAGAAAGCGCACATATAAAGGAGTCAAAATTACTGAGAAGAAAAAAGCAAATTTAACACTTTATAGTAATGCTTTTATGAGATTAAAATGAGCCTTGGTGCTTACATGTAGTATATCAGTCTATGTTTCTAGACAAAATCATGTTTCTAAGCTGGACTCTCATCTTCATGAGCATACCTTTGGAGAGTTAGATCACTGTGAGCCAGCTTCTCCCTGAATCCTCTAAAACAGGGAAAAAGTTCAGGATTTTCCATCTTGGAAAGGTGACATTTTATGGCCCTTCCCTAGTGGCCAATAAGGGCCAAAAAGGCCTCACCTTTCAGTCACTGCTGCTATTGCCCTTCAAAAGATCAAAAAAGCTGGAAGGGACCTACAACAGTCCAATTGCTTGACCAATTCAGGGTGGACCAAAACTTAAAGACATTATTCAAATGCCTCTTAAGCACTGTAGCTCTGTTAATTGCTCTCACCAGACTGCAGGGGATGCTTTTTAGAGCTAAACTGAAGAATGCATTGTCCTGCTCCTGGCTGCACATGCACATTGTGTTAATACTTGTGAGCATCATCTCTGAAAGAGAGTCAGAAAAATAAAACAAAATCCTGTTTCCAGCTGTAACCTTTTTGTTATATGTCTTTCAGAGACTACTGGCATTTCAGACAAATATTAGCATTGTTTTTTGACTCATGGTGAGCACAGGGAATGGAAAAGAACTGAATAGAACAAAAGGGAACAGAATAGAATAGAGCATAACAGAACCCAACTGAACAGTTATGTTTTGTTATGCCCAGAGTTCTGCATGAGAAGCTACAACCCACGTGTGAGGGCTTCACCCTGGAGAGCAGCTCTCTGAAGTGTGGGTGGCAGGACCATCCAGGAGACAGGGACAGTGTCATCACAGCTCTGGGATGAGACCAAAGCTTTCAGTTTATCATATGTGTTTCTCACACTGGTTCTGTTGGTGTTCAAACAATTTTAGAAATGCTCTTAAATTCTTAGTCCTCCCTGGACCAGCATAAATTTCCCTACAGCACTTCCACCCTGAGATAGTGCCTTGCCAATCCTTGCCTTACCTTCAACTTCCTGATGGAATACCCATCCAGAGAAGGAACATTTACCTTTCTGTCCAGCCTCTCCTGCAGATGCAACTAACTGGAGAATGAGATAACTCTACCTGCAGTGTCCTACTGATATCTATCCAGTCCAATAGCTCTCTTTTGCCAAAAGCCCATAAGAAAACAAACAGGCAAACAAATTTCTTGGTGTGTTTCTTGTACCAGTGAATTAAACTAAAATAAATATTTGGCTTAACTAAACAATATCCTAGATTCAATGGCTTTGGTTATGAGGGTGTCAAATGTCTCATATGCTTTCTGAGACTGGATTCTTTGCTGCTTTTCTTTTAGTCTAAGTATTTCTAAGGTCATGACAAGAAGTTTTTAATTCACAATGGCAGAGGAAGTGTTCTGTGCAATACATACGGGAAAATGTTAGCTCTATTCAGATGTAGCCCTTTTGATTAGGAGATTTGACACAATATTTTAAGCTCCATGAGGCTGGAGCATTTCTGGTTTTGTTCTGATTGTACAGCAAAACAATGGAAATTTTTTGCTCTTGAATATAGTTCATGTTGAAGTACTTTTGTGTATGGTTTCATCTGGATATTTGGATGGCTTCCTAAATTGCTCATTGAATAGAAAAGGCTTAGAGAGTTCACTTACTAAGTACCTGTTTGTACTTGGTGCAGATTGAGGTGAAGGAAAATCCTTTTAACAACAATAGTGATTTTTTAGAAATGCTGTTGTGCATCAGGGATGACTAAAGCCTTTATAGTGCCTTCTTTTTTAACAGTGCATGTAATAATAGTAAAACAGATGTAGAAATGTGAGAAAATAAATTAAATGTCTTTTAAAGATTTAGAATTAATGAGACACTTAGAATTTTACTATCCTTTAGGATTTCATGGTGGAACTAATCAAATACTGCAAGAAAATTTTAAATATGTTCGTAAGTTTGCACACGTCAATTTAAAATTCTGTTTTAACATTTTGCAAATGTTTAGTCAAACAACAAGGTACAAGCTAAAATGGCAACTGTAAGCAAAGAGTGAAAATTCACATTCATATTTGGGTGTAGTCATTTTATTTTCATGGTGACTTGAATTCTGAGATCTACTTTCATTAAAAGGAACATAAAATTATATGAACTGTAATCATATGCATGTATACCTATATCAGGTACTTACTCTGACCTGTTTCTAAAGCAGCTGCCATTCCTATACTATCTAGAAACTTAGAAAAGCAAGCTCTTCACGTAAGCGCTTAGCAATTCTATAATTTAAAAATAAATCTTTAACTAAGAAAGCTGTAGAAATTTTGAAAATAATGCAAGTCAATCCAAAAACGAGAAAAAAAGTTATTTTCATTCCCTCTAATTCTGTATATTCCTCAGATTTTATCAGCCAGAGCTTTAAAATTTCATATGGATAACTGTTAAAAAATAATGAATATCATAAAAGTAAATAATAAATAAATATTAAAAAAAAATAATGAACAGCTTACGGGATCTGATCTTACAAGTCCTCTAGAAACTTCCCTGCACAGTGATGTTTCTATCTTTACGTTTCCAGATTGACAAGATAATTGGAGTTTAATTATTTTAGTAGGGACATGTTCTCTAGTCCTTTTTTTCTAATAGACCATATGTTTTTAATTGTCCTCTTGGTCTTAAATAAATTGAAGAACTTGAGAAAATGGCTTTCTCAAGCCACAGGTATATTAAAATAAAAACATCCTTAGAGGGTTAATAATCTCCTTACCTAAAAAAGCTCTACAAATTCATTAGGAAGAACTGCAATTTCTGTACCAAACCTATAAGCAAGTCTGGTGATGCTGTTTTCGTAGTGATTTGTTTTGGTAATTAGCTTGTTTACAGTGAGTCAGACCCAGGGTATTTTGTTAAGTGGTAATGAATCAGTAAAGAGAAGCAAATTTTCAGTAAATGTGTACTAATTTTCTTCAAGGTGGGAGGACATTTTTGTAACTGTGGTAGAGGATGTTTGCAATAGCGTGATATGAGAAAAAGCTGTTGAACTTATGTCTTACAGTAAATTGTTCTTAAACTGAGGCACCAGTTCTAACAAACGTCTTCAGTACTGCCCTTTTATTGACTGCTCTTCCAGGAGAGTCAAAAGGAACCTAGTAAATCCTGTATTTCAGCTGTTTATCGTTGCAAATTTTCTTTCACTAACCTAATTTTTCTTTTCCTTCCATTTTTAGTAGTTTTCTCCAAAAGTCTCTGCTATGACTTCTATCATTGCTTTAACTGTGTATGGTTTCCTGATTCCAGGCCTTCCTCGTCTGATTTTTCATAAGTGCAGTGTGAAAAACAAGGGAACATTCAGGATTTTTTCTGAATTTTGAATGACAGCAGAAATGCACATCCTTTCATACATTTAGATAATGAATTTGTGTCCATTTTGTGAATAAAAGTTAATTGCCTGGAAGTCCTTACTTGTGGAAAAAAATGTTAGAGTGATTTCAGTTGGACTATTTACATAATCAGTGTTTTTGTACCTCAGTGTCATTTAAATTATTTTTATAATATGGATATGAACAGTTTGGAAATGTCAGGTTCTGGATATAGGATAAATTTCAAACTCAGTTGGCAGAGCTTCACCCCATTCAAAACTCAACAAAGGACTTACAAAAAATTTAGGAATAGGATTATTTGTAGCACCTTCAGGGGGAAGCTTTTGTCATCATTAGTTCTAATGTAATTAGTCACAAGTATTAATTGGGTACAGCATTGGTGTTGGAGAAAAACTGGCAGGATAATTGCCCAGGCACTGAGTGTGCCTCTGTAAGCCTAAGCTAGATCATAGTAGAAATCATCCAGTTTGAAAAATTGAAAGATACTACCGTGTCTTACACACTGTTGAAGATTTCTGCTAATTTGAAGTAAATTTTAGAGGTAACAAAGGGGAATGAAGTTTGTTGGAAGTTTTTCCACTGCACACTTTTAGTAAGACCTGGTGGCATCTCACCAAAGTCTTTCTGTCAGTCATGATTAAATGCTTACACCATTTTCATGCATTATGTGCAGGCAAGACTTCAAATCAAATACAACTCTGAGTTATGTGGCAATTCTACTGAAAACCTTTAATTTTGCTTTATTCCACCTTAATTCTGACCCTAGGTTTGACAGCTGTGTCTTAAGACAGCTGCTGACACAGTGAATGAAAACTCTCCTTGTAGCACTGTATTTTCCACAGATGAAGTAGGGGAATTTGAACAATTGATCTTCTGTCATAATTCAGACATTAAATACTTGTTGTGAATAAACCAACCTCTTCCTTTTATTAAATCCAGCTGTAGAGAGGAACTTTATCAAGCTAGGCAAGCACATACCCCCAGGTTATTTCACCCCACAGAGATCTCAAATATATTTTCAATGTGCTTTGACTTTTATTTATGTTAGTAAATGGATAAAGTGAGTATTATTCTTGTATTTGGGTGTGCAAGTTTCTGTGTTTCTAATAGAATTCTTAGTTTGAACTGAAGGAAAAATACTTCGAACAATTCAAATCCTACTGAACCTTGGAAAAACACCTCTCCAAAATTAGGACAGGCTGAAAGTTGTTTTCCTTCCCTAATAAATTCTGATAACTTAGAAAAGTTTGCTGCACAGCTGTGGGAGAAAGGCCGACTAGAAATGTAATACCCTTTTTTTAAACTTGTTTTACTTTCTTACATCATAAAAGTTGAAAATACTTAGCATGGCTGAGCTTCATTTGTAAAAGAATGAAAGTAAAATATCTCAACAGTTAATAATCTTTTTCTGTAAAAGAAGAAATCTTATCTAGCTGTCACAAATTTTACAAACAGCTTTTGATGCAATTTATCTTTGGATTTTCTGCATTTTTCTGTTAATGGTTTTAAGTCAAAGAGTCAGCAAACCATCATAATTTTCTGCTGGAAAACATTCTGCTTCAAAATTTTCATCCATCCATACTAAATAAAATAATAACAAAATACTTTTAAATTTGTGCCACAGTTTCTCTCAAAGAAATTTTCCTTGTTCTTACTGAGGTACCATTTCCCTCGACTTTAGGGGAACAAGAGTAAAACTGTAGTTGATAGCTTAACAAAAATATAGTATTTAAAATCACAAACAAAATTACGTAGGACATTTATAGAAAATTTAAATAGTTCATTTTTTTATAGCTTTATACATGTTTTCTCCTGCATTGCAGAGCGCAAGAGTAAACCTTATACAACTGAGCTTTTGAAGACTGTTGTCATAGAATGTATCTTAATTCTTTTTTTTTTTTATGTGCTGTTTCAAAGGGTATCAGTCTGTTTCTTTCCGCTTTCTGGCATTATTTTTTTTCTCTACTCAGTTTTCTAAACTCAACAATTACTTGTCTATGCAATCAGTATTATGGGATTGTAAACTGCATTGACTCTCAAGACTCTAAAGCTGAAATTTCTGCTCAGATACTGTCAGAAGAGACTCATGATGAGCCCGCTGTACCTGAGGACTGTTGCTGTTCTTCGAGAACTTTTGTGAAGTATGTGGCCATGTAGTCTATACCCAGTCCAGGGTCAGAATTATGCAACCAGTGGGGATAACACAGCTTCTGGGGATAAGGCAGAAGTTAGAGACAAAGAAGATGAATGCAGGGTTTTAAAATAAAAGTTGCTCTTTATTTCTTCATTTTCCCTCCAGCATCCACATTAAATCCTAGGTTCTAAAAAGAATAGTGATGTGACTCCTTCATGATCTTGTCTATGAAGTAGTCCCAATTTCTGATCTCTCTCTTCAGATCCATTGATTTTCAGTCTCCAACTCCTTCTCTTTGTCATACGTGATATTCTTTCAGCATACTGGTTTTCCACTCAGATTTATTTCAGCCTATTTCCTTTCAAGATTTTTCATGGTTTTGTGAACAGCTTTATAGTACAAAGTGACCTGGAGTTTTGTTGTCTTCAATGTTTTAAAGTGTAGGCTTTTTCCAAAGTTTCTGGTTTTCAAAGTAAATCAGCTTTGTTTAGATGTTGTTTCATGTATTATATTTCTATAACAAACAC
Organism: Pseudopodoces humilis; assembly: GCF_049639895.1. Lineage (NCBI taxonomy): Eukaryota > Metazoa > Chordata > Aves > Passeriformes > Paridae > Pseudopodoces > Pseudopodoces humilis. The sequence goes on from NC_142200.1 coordinate 102,066,442, forward strand.
CTGACTCAAAATTATATTGAATTTTATAAGAAAAAAGTAATTATTAAAGTTTCCAAATCTTATTTATCAATTTTATGGATTTATATGTTTCATTTAATCAAGCCATAAAAATTTAATTAGACTTTTACAGATTAAAAAAGCAATAAAACTGGCATTAATATCTGTTATTCATTTTTGACTGTTAACATTGCAAATTTTAATTCTTTTCTTCATGATGGGTAAGAGATGATGTGGAGAAAGAAGCTGGAATTTTCTGGGGAAAGAATATTACATCCACAGTAAAACAAATTATGACCATTTATATTGAGGACAATATACTAATTTGATAAGAAAAAAATTATGTTTATTCAATTTTGAACACTTATGATGGTGTATTATCTCCTTTAAAAAAATATTGACCAGCTATTGTAAATGCTTGCTTGTTCAGGATATGCTTAGACACACACATCCCCTCAAAGCTCTGTGGGCATTTTTAATCCAAAAGAAACCTTGCCCAAGTGTTTCAGAGCAGAATATGCAGATGGACACTTTAGTCTGACACTTGAAGACTACAACTTAGATCTTGTAAAAGGAAAAAAAATAAGAAAAAGAGGTCACGACCCCAGAATAAATACAATATCAGAAATAAAGCAAAGGAATCAGCGCTGTCATTGCAGTAAGACCCTTGAATCAATCTGGTATTCTGTCAATAAGACATTAATTAATTAATTAAGACTTAAGCTTAAAATATGTGACAATGTCATAATAAAAACATATTAACAATTAGTGCATGTCATACTGAAACCATATAAACCATGGAGCTACAAATTTAAAATAAACAGAAGAAAAGCAAGTTGGCCATTTGTTGTTTAGTCTCAAAACTAGATTTACAATTCACAGTATCCCAGTACATGCTTTTGTTTCTCAAACAATGAGATCAAGTGCTTCCCAGAGGTACATTAGCACTGGTAGTATGGGGATCCATGGATGAAATGAAAGAGGGTTGGGTTGTCATGCTGGTATCCAGCCCTCACTTCTGTAAAGTTTCTGGGGCTGAAAATAATCAAGCTTTGTTGCATTCTTTGCTGGTGTATGACAGAGATAGGTGGACATTTCAATTCTTGGCTACCCTTATTTATCAGCTTCATGTCTTTCACAGTGGTAGGGACATGAGAGCATTTCTGCATCCCATTTATTTCATTGAAATTTGCATGGTATATTTATTAGAATTCTTTACCAAAACTCCATAATGTAAAGGAGGAGTATCTTCTTTTTTGTCGTGACGCTTAGGCCATCCCTTCCAGTATGAGGACTGGCATATCAAGATCTAATCTTCCTGTCTTGTTACATGATGAGAACAATAATGCTGCTATAAAAATTCACATGCCTAATCTTAAATTTCTTAGTCTGTTTTTCTAGTTTTGAAAGGAAAAAAAAAGTTTTTTCAAAGTTCTCTGTGCCTATAAACTTTAAGAAGTGCACATAGCTTGCTTTAAATGCTTTGAATATGTGGGCCACTTCACAGTCATATAAAGAGTTGTCAACATTTAGGAATCAATTTTGGGAACTTTGCATTGGAAAAGTCTTCCTAAATGTTTTCAATTTTACAGCCTACATAAGAGGAGCAGGATTACTCTGACTCTCTTGATACTTGACTAAAAATAGTTTCTCCAGAATGTTGTGATAATTGGGCAGCATCTGCTTCTCACTGCCAGATGGGTCACAGATTAAAGGATTACCTGGGTTATGGCCTATATATCCTAACAGGATGCCCAGATTACTAGAAAAGCCCTTTTTTGTAGGAAGCTTTACTGTAGTGACCTGCATTTGTTACCTGCAGGGATAGTTATTTACTTTGCAAGAGAAACCATCAAAGTAGAAGCAATAATAATACTGATGCAGCTTAATGTTCAACAGGATTGTTCTAAAACCAGCTGCACATTAACAGCATGAAAGTTTGAAATCTATAAAGTTGCATTATGGAGGCACTGTGATTTTTTTCTGCATCACTCTGAATCTGCTGTGTTTTCTCTAATTCCTTTAAAGATTTGTGTGTAGCATTGTTCTGTTTCTCCTATCTGTTTGTTTTGGGGTTTTTTTTGCACAAAATTTCATTTAGCCAGTTACTTGAGCTGACAGCAGCACAGCTTTTCATGTTCCCGTACAAACTGTTGTGATAGGCTTCGACCATGAACCCAGGAGTGACTGTCACATAGCTATTAAAATGGGATCCATTTATTTCATTGTTGCTTGTCTTTGTGTTGGCAAAACAGGAGTGCCAACGCATTAGCAGTACCTTCCAGGTGTTTGTTCTTCAGAGCCATCAGCTCTTCCTCAAGGCCAAAGGACTGGCTTGTCTCCTGCAAGATTACTGATCCCACATGAGTAAAGCATGAAAACATGAAAATACTTCACACTTTAGAGGTGAAAATACAACTTTAATACTGAAACTCTTGGAAATAAAAAAGGATGTAAGAAAACTGCTGGTAGCCTTATATAAGCTACTGCTAAGTGGTAGAATTTTAATTCTCAGCCTTCCTAAGGTTTTCTTTGCAGAAACATAACATAAACCAAGTCAAAGTACTGTGCCAATTAAGATTGTGCTGTTAGTACAGCATCACAGTGCTCCTAAAAAGAAGTATTTAAAACTATATATATATATATATTTTTTAAACAATTTGGATGTTGTGGGTTTTTGTCTCTGACTGTCTTATATGTTCATTTGGTACTCATATCAATTGGTTTTCATTTCAGATGAACCATAATTTCATGACACAGAAAGTTAAATTTGGAGCAACTTTATTCTCTTTTCTGTTTTCTTGCATCTGTGTATCTAATAATATTCCTCATGTTTTTCTTTATTTCTGTTCAGGAGCTATGAATTTAATGAACGAGGAGAGTTGTTTAGCATTCCTTAGAAATTCCCATTAATTTGCCCTACATAAAGACAGAGACTAGAATTCATAATGAAGTTACTTTCTTTCACAGGAGGCATTGTTGGCAGAAATTCAGTAGTGTTTTGGATAACCTGAAGAGTCTTTGGTCCCTTTACATTTATTTACTGCAGTTTGCTTATAATAGTATTTAAACATTTACTGCCTGACCACAGTGTTCAGCACTTCCTCTGGATGACAAAAGTGTTTCAGAGAAGTAAAACTGTTCCATGTGTTTCATTGCACTTCCTGGGTTCTTTTTTTCCTTTTTTAATGCAAATTTTCAGTGCAATCAGATTTTAAAGTATTATACTGGTGATGTAGGTTGGTAAACAGAAGCAGCATAAAAATGCCTAATAATGTTTAGAAAGCAACATTTAGGCAATTAACTACTGTATTCTCTGAAAAAATCCAAAGTAGTTTCTAACATTGCTAGCAAAATATGTTACTAAATCAGATCAGAATTCCCATCCTGTACTTTTTTCTTGTCTCCAGGCTGTACAGATTTAGTAATTCATCTCTGCCATGGAATAATGAAGCAGAAAAACGTTCTGATTCCTCTAGAGGAATTTTTTTCAGATTTTGTGTTTATTTTACAAAAATTACTCTCTTTTTCAGAATTCCTTTTTATTGAATATGGCTTTAAGGGAATGCTCTGTTTGCAGTTTGGGGTGGGTTTTTTTATGGTTATCCTAGAACAATTTCATTCAATTTCATTTTAACCCTCAGATTTTACAAAACACTCAAATTTTATAGACCTTATTATTAATTTTCTAATTAGTCAACAAGATGCAGATTCCACTAGACTCAAATTCAATGCTATGCTTATCTGGAATAGCAGCATAGATAATCTTTATCTAAAACATGTATGACATTAAGTAGGAAAATGTGTTCATTTAAGTATTGTACCTTATACCTTTATTCTGAACAGATGCATGAGCTTCCTCAGCAGGATCTATGAGCTCCTGATAACTTCTGTTATTTATGCAGCAAAATAAGTCATGTTCATATTTGAAATGCAACTCTATAATTGTTATTATTTGGTAAAAAGGGCATAGCTATCCATAGCTTTATATACTGAAGGAGTATTTTTCACAGAATGAGTGGTTATCATTAGATAATCACATACTTCCATTAGATTTACATCATGGCTGTGTCTACTACCTATAAAATTCTGTCAAATTGTCCTGAAAGAAACAGAGCTCCCAGGGTCTCTGTGCTTCTGGTGTTCAGCAAGGGAGATGTAAAGAGCAAAACACAGGACAGCCAAATTTCTGTGCTCCCTTTTACCACAAAACCCAGGCAAATGTCCCGTGTTTTAAAAACACTGTGAAGTTCACCAGGTGCATACACACACATTCACAAAAAGTGAATGAGAATTTACAAATCCTCAAAATTTTTCACAAGTAGAAATTAAAGTTCAAGTGTGTTGTCATAATATTACATATTGCATAGTGAAAAGGAGCTGGTTTTAAAATATTCCTTTTTATTTTTATGAATGAAGTATCAAAGCATAAAGAAATTCTGATAATAGAGATTTTTTTTCTTGGAATCAGTACTAATTCAACTATATTATGCATTAGAAATCATTGGCTTGACATTTATTATGATTACTCAGAAGGAAAGAGAAATATTAAGAAAGTAAAAAAAAAAACACATTGTAGTTCAACAGGCATGAGATATTTGGGGCTTACCTTTATTGTAAGAATAACATTATCTTTCAACTATGTGCATTGTGTAATCAGAAATCAAAAAAGCCTATTTATACAAAGGATTACCTCTCTTCTAGCAGCTCAGTACCAGTCATATGAGAGATATGAGATTTATTATGGTATGTCTTTTGGTAATAGCAATATCCAAGTTCTTAAGATATTTTGTTAGTGAAACACCAGTGCAGTCATTTGGAAGCTGTCCAAAAGTGAGATGGATTTTACAAAGAAAATGAACCGATATTCATCTAATGCAGGAAAGCATGTAAGAACTGAGGTACTCATAAGAAAATTTCACTATTAACTTATGTCAGAAAACACTTCTCAGTTTAGTCAGTTTGTGGCTATGCTGGAACAGAGACACACAGAACAGCTGGACAAGGTGGGCTTTGTCCCTCTTCTAGAGGAACTTAGGCACACAGTGAAACTATCCTTTGGGAAAAGGCTGTGAAGAGGTGCCTTCTGCAAGAGATTTAGGAGGAGGAGGGGAGATTTAGATCAGATATTAGGAGAAATTTCTTCACCAAGAAGGTTACAGAGCCCTGGAACAGGCTGCCCAGGGAAGTGTTTGATTCATTATCCCTAGAAGGATTTTAAAGACCTACAGATGGAATGATTAGGGACGTGGTTTAGTGGTGAAGATGGGAGTGTTAGGTTAATGATCGAACCTGATGATCTCAGAGGTCACTTCCATCCTAAATGAATTTATGATGATTCTGTGATTTAAAAAGCATAATATTTTAGAATGTGCATGTCTCTTTGCATCCATATAGCAGATACAGCCAGAAAAATTTTATTTCATTGGTACCTGATTGTTCCCTGGTAATGAAGACTTGCCACCCACCAGGTACAGTATGTCTGCAGTCCCTCAATATTCCATAAGAGATACATTCTTCCTCCGGTAGCAGTAGTTCAGTGTTTGATATACTTAGTGTACTGTATTTTTATTTCACTTATGTCTTCATGGACATTTGTATTGTGGACTGTCAAATGGTGTGTGGTCATAAAAGCCTGAGAAAGAGATAAGCAGGTAAAAACTATTCTGATATTCCATTTATATATATAGTTGAATGCTTCTGATACAAAATATAAGTGTTAGATACTGGCTTCAGCAAAGAAAGTCATGCATATAATAAATCAAGCTATAAAAAAGATTGATATTCTCAGGCCCCAGGTATTATCAGCTGGAGTCAGAAGAGCTATCAGCATATTCTCTAGTGGCTCAAGAGCAAGAAATAAATAAGATTTTGTACAATAAGGCTAAAGATGTAATTTATAAACCATAGATTAAGCCAGAAAATGTTGTACTGGGATCAATATATTCAAAAAAGAATATATAAATTATAAGGTTTAATCTTGTCTAGTAGCTTAGTGGTGGTGATAGTTATTTTCATGAGGATAAGGATTTTGGTTGAGAGTAGCCTAAACTACACAAAGGAGGAACTTAAAATGAGAAACAGACAAAGTGAAGGTGATTTTCTTTTCAGTATGTTGCAGGATAAATCTCTTTTCATGTTTAAATTATAAACTTATAATCTACTATTTTATTAAGAATCCTCTGTTGATCATTAGAAAAGCAGAGAGAAGTCCCACAGTAGCCAGACTCTTGCTGAAGCATAAGAAATTGCACTTAATATGTGATAATACCTCTTCTCATCTGCTTTCCTGAGATGTCTAAATGCATAAACATATAAATAAATAAATATATAATATTTAAATATATATATATTATATACATACATATATATGTGTGTGTGTGTGTAAATATATACATATACACCTATGTATTTTTTATATAAATACGCATACACACACTGTGGTGGGTGCCCTTTGCCTTTTTCAAACTTCTCCCTTCTCCAAGCAGAGAAAAATGTAAGGACTGTGAAAACACTCAGGTACTGAGATCATGACAGTTGAATAGGAGAGAAAAATCTGCACACACAAGGAAAACAAAAAGAGGAATTATTTTGCTATTTCCCATCAGCAGGAAGATATCCAGGCTAGGAGACTGGGCTCAAGATGCCTAATGGCTACTTGGGAAGACAAATGCCATAACCACAGATGTCTACCCCTTCAATGTCTTTTCTCTGGGCTGTCATTGCTGAACATGATGTCATTTGTAATGGAATATCCCTCTCTTTGGGTCAGCTATCTTGGCTGTATCCCCTCCCAACCCCTTATCCAGCCCAACCCACTGACATTTTGGGGTGGCAAGTATGTGGAGGCAGACTCAAGTGATAACTTTGGAAGATTTCAAAGATGCAGGTGCTTCTTTCTGTCAGGTTTTTCTTTGTTATTGATATTCACCCTGTATCAATGTAGGATGTAATCTAGTACTGTGATGGACTTATCTATCATACCAGTAGGATGGAAAAACATAAGCAATGTAAGTTGGAATAAATTTATAATGCATTTATTATTTTGCAGTCTAATAAAATCAGCCTATTCTAATAATGAATGTCTTGTTTGTCAGTTATCTATTTTGAACAGGGTTAAAGGTTAGAATTCTTATCCCTACTGTCAGAACATATTTGTATAACACTGCAGAGTACATGTTGGTTTTTGAATCTAGCAGCATCAGAATACTCTGTGAACCTAAACGCAAGTATTCCATTAAGATTTTTTTTTTAATTATTTGAGGAGTCAACAAATTTAATTGATATTTTAATAATGTTATAAAATATTTTAGCCAAGAGTCATTTCCCTTGCACATTGCAGTTCTGACATATTATTATAGGGCCTCCAGTCTTTCTTTGTTCATTTCTGAAAAGTACTCAGAGATAATAATCTGTACTATTTTGATACAAAACATTAAAAAGCATAAATGGATACAAAGTTTAGCTTTGTAAGGATAGGGAATACTGAGGACGAGTTAAAGAGGGACTCAAATTATCCTTTCACTGTATATTCCATGGTGGGTGGGCTTTGAAACAAATAAGCATGTGTTCAATTATTTGAGATAGCTTTGTCACTGATTGTGGAAGGCCTCATTGTCTTGCATTTCTGATTCCAAGGTATGTTCTAATGTACATACCAAATTTCCATAGAGTGTATTTGCACAACTTTATGTACCCGGGAGAAACAAGAAAGGGATGGTGTAGGTATGTGTGAGAAAAGGTGGGAAGGGAGAAATACACCTCAGAGTCCTGAGATGTGGCTGAAGTCTGGGCAAAATGCTGGAACGTGAGATAATTTTCTGTCATTCTTTGGAGCTTTGCTGGCAACCTGCTTCCCACTAAAAAGCATTTGGGATGTGCTGTAAATCAGCCTTACTGAGCTCCTGCCTACCAAAATGGCACTGAGAACTGGACCAATACCTCAAGGTATTCGTGCAGTGCTGAAATTGCAATTGTGATTGGAATAGGAAAATTCACCTGCTCTGAGAAATTTTGTGGATTCTGGCATAACTTATAGCCATTAGTGAATGGAAGTAAATGTGCTAAAATTCTGAAGTTTTAGCATAGTTCACATGGCAAATATTTTCTGCAGGACAAATGCTTTCTTCTTAGGACAGCAACTTCCATTTAGTATCTATGCAGAAGTTTTTCCAGGGCAATATTTATAGGATAGCCATAAATAAGATAACTTCCTTAGGTGAAACGGCAGAAAGTGGTGTGCAGAATAATGTCAGTAATTTTTCTGTTTCTGTAAATGAGCTACACCCAAGGTGAGCCTGTCTCTGTTAATAATCACACCAAAAGTACATAATTATCATGAAAAGTACATCATTTTCCACTAGAATCTAAGGTAAGATGATCTGTGGTTTGGAGGCATTTTGTTGTTTATTGGAGGAGTTGATGAGATCATTGTCTTTGATAGCAATATTTATTTTGGACTAAGTTAAACTGTTCATTAGAATTATTGGAATTATTTACATTAGAATAGAAATAAAAGCACACAGATGTCTAGAGATTCTTTTTTTTATCAATCTTATAGATGGGAGTATATCTTCATAATTTTGAAAACCCTTCTAGCTGTCATTCTGGATCTTGAGAATTTTCAGTACTATTAAAAATCTGGTCTTCAAATTAGGAATTAAAAAGATGTGTCTCTCCCCAGACCACTGCTAATTAGAGCAACCTAGATCAAAATAAATTTTTCCCAGGCTTCAGAAACCTTACATGTCAGATATTTTGAAAAGTCACTTTTATCGTTTGTATTGGTGTTATGTTTTAAATATTTTCCATAATAAGCTACATGCCACCCATGAAGACAGAAATTATGCGCTGTAAAGCACATAATTTTCAGTTATGCAAGAATCACTTTTGTTTTTCTAATCAAAGCATGAGATGTGAGATGAATTAAAGCTGATTTTATGAGCCCACATTTTGTCAGAGTTAAAATTCTTAATAGAGTGTTCCGTGTGTAATTACAAAATAAAAAAAAAATTAGCTTTTTTCTTTGTTTCTATGAGATCAGTTATATTTGATGTAATAGTTTGGATTTTACAGAGGGATGGGGATTACTTTCATTTTATGTAAGTTTCCATTATTTTACCCTAAACTATTTAATGTTTTTTATCAAAAAATTGTGCTTCAGAACTAAGTCTGTCATTTAAAAAATACTCAGCTTTAAAAATAAGAGCTCTCTTAGTAGGTAGGAATGATGAATGATCAAAAATAACTTTTAGAAAGAATGATACAGAATTTATTAACATATTCCAGAAGCACAAGCTACTGAAAATCCAACAACATTGAGGTGCCAGTTGCTTACCATCTTATTTTTTCCCATCAAACTATTAGAAATTTCATCTAATTCATTAGCCAACTCTGTAAAAATGCTTAAAATAATATATAATCACCCATGACAAGTGTTCATACTTTTCATACTTCTGGTAATAAATATTCATTATTATGAAATTGTATTTTAGGTCATGTTCTAGAATCTTCAGTATTTTTACTTTGTGCATGAAATGGAATCTGTTTAAGATAGAGGAAAAGCCAGCTCTGAGTGATGGAGAATAGAGTATCGTGAAACACTTTAGTTTCCAGTTAGTCAAGATGTACTAATGCCCCATTTTCCAACTCATCATGATAATCTATAATCTGACGTATGAAATGCTTTAGGAATTCCAAAAGCTTGTACCAAACTGTATAAACTCTCTCACAAGAATACTGCATTTTGTTGATCCCATTTAATTTTTGTGCTTGTCATATTTAAAGTGTTTATGAACTTTAATGACAAAAGTAAGATACCTCTAAGTTTTGGACATTTCATAGCTTTGGATGTCAAAAGGGACCTCTAGATATTATTCTAATTCTTGCACAAGAATATTAACAAAGGTTCAGAATTGTTATTTGTGATATATGTAACAGCTTACAAGAAGTATCAAGCCAATTAAATGGTTGCTTACAGTATTTAAAAATAGTACAAGAAGGTTTATTTCAGTATAAAATAAAATACCCCTTCTTTTTAATATCTAAATATAGAAAGCAAAATAATGTGATCAGACGTGTCCTTTGAATCTTCTGGTTAGTACAGTGCAAATCCTGCTGGTTGTAGTAAATTAATTTTCAGTAATTTCCAGGTTATTATAAACTGTTTTCAGAGAAATTGCCTACTGAGTCCTGAAAGTTGTGAGTAGTACTGATCTGTGGGATCTTAATTTATTTGCCACAACCACCAGCCTTCCAGTTTTCCTGATCCCTGGGAGGCAGCTGGTAAAAGGACAACCAGAAAAATAGGTGCTAAATACTGAAGAAGAGGAGCTTGGTTTGGCCACTTTCACGTTTCTGTTTCATATTTGTATAATGCTGTGAGGAAATACAAGACTTACGACTTCAGTTCTTGTGTGTACATGCACCCTGTTTTGAAGTGTCTCTTTGAAGTGCCATTTTTGTATGACCTCACAAAAGTTAAAAATGAACTTTAAGGCACTTCACTTAAAATGTGAAATGCAAACACATAAAAAGAAATAGCCTTGTTAGTAAAATTAAGGAAGAAGCAGAGAAAGTAAAAGAGACATGGCAGAGACAGAGATGGAGAAGCACCTCACTGGCAGGAACAAGAATTGTTTACAGGAAATAAACCACATCTTTCTTGACAAAAGCCTGATAAGGTTGTGGGCATGGGTGGAAGAAGATGAGACACTAACAAATGCATGAACATCACACATAAGTAATTCTAGCAATAAATATTTCTGAGCCTCCCACCAGCCTTCTCCTCCAGCATTTCTTTGTAATTTCACTGACTTATCTCTGCAGTAAAAAAATCTAATTAGATTGCAAAGAGTAGCACATTAATTAACAGATAAACTAACAGTATTAAACAGCAATAGTCTAGAAGCTGACTCTGGTCTTCCTAATTAGGCAGCTCTCTCAGCATGAAGTAAGAAAAGCAACACAACAATATAACATAAAGGGCAAGGGGGCCCATTATGCTGGTAGATAGTGAAGGGAAAAAGGGACAGAAGGAAGAAAAACCTGAACACCACTTGTGCTTAGTGATCTATAACTGTTCCATGAGTTCCACTGAGATTGACAGATTTCTGTTCAACATATTCGATAAGTTCTAATGTTGTCCATTTTTCTTAGGAAAAGCATTTCATGAGTCAGATAACAGAGATCAAAATGTTTTTTATGTTGTCTTTATGGTGTCTTAACTGAGGTGAGAGCTGTGTATTTATTTAGTTAAAATATTTCTCCCTATTTATTTTGTAGAACTGAGCTGGACTTGGTAGAACCATAGTTTTCTTTTTATTTCAAGGTATTTTAACTTTCTCTTTCAAGCTGCGTATTTATTTTATATTGTTTTACTGTTTCACTTTTGTATTTTACTGCATGAAGTTCAATGAAAAAGGATTGTGCCTGAAACCTTTTCTGTACATGAAGGACATTCACTAGCTGAGAAATGCCCATTAAGTTCAGTGAGATTTTTGCCATTAGTAGCTCAGGCAATGAGGAGCTAATATTGCAAATATTAACTCAAAAGCCGGGTGCCACACTTTCACACATCCTTTGAGCAAAACACAGATTACAGTGCTGACCTGTACAGCATGCTCTAAAGATGTGTGACACATCTAGAAGAAGCAAAAAGAGATGTGTTTTCCCTCACTGGAGTTAAAAAAAACCTGGGAAATCCTGTCCTTATTTTAAATTTCATTTAATTTGCAGCTTTTACAGTATGAACCAACTCAAAATCTGTTGCTGAATCAATGTATACAAAGCCTGTAAAAGAAAGAAAAGATTATTTGGACAATAGTGGCTGTGGTAAATGAGACAATATATTTGTTGTCTCTTTGTAAAATATACTTAAATATCAGTATTATTAAGTGGTGTTTTTAATCCGGTGGAAAGAAGTGCAGAGCTGTTCCTTAAAAGAATAGAAGACTGAATAAAACTTGCTCATAGGAGCTGGAGACTAAGAACTGTTGTTTATGGTGAGGCTACTTATTTATAAACAAATAAAATTTGCCATAACATGGATACTATGATAGGATACCAGTAGATGTTCTTGAAATTCTGATCTTGCTGAGTGATCTACTCTAAAATTCAAAGCAATACTGATGCTACTGAAGCTGAAATAGCTTTGGTAGTGATGGGATTTTCATGTAATAATTATTTAGTGTAGACAAGGTCATCTAAAGCAGTTTAAGCACCTTCAAATGAAAAGAGTGTACAGTCCATTTGATCTCCCTTTGGCTTTAATTACATCTGCCTGCACAGCAGTGCCCTAAAGGATCAAGGATCTTTGGAAGAAAGCAATTCTAAGGACTCAAAAAGTCCCTACCAGAAGGACCCATCCTTATTAAAAGAAATTAGTGGGAAGTATATGGATTGAGGTTTTTTTGATTGTTGCTGGTTTTGCTTGTTTTGACTCCTATTACATCTTTCTTTATTAATGAAATGCTTAAAATATAGTTACTGAAATATATAAGAAAATTCAGTGAAGAATTTTTTTGGAGGGAGTAGAAAAAGAGTAAGAATTAAAAGTCAATAGGAACTGGGGGCCTATGATCTTGTACATTTATAATTTTCAGTATAGCTAGAGATATTTTTTCCCAAAGCCATCAGGTAATGGAGATACCCTACTGTTGTAACATAGAATTCAAAGGCTATTGAAAAGCTCTTAGAGACCCAGGTCTTCCTCTACAGTGTCTTCTTCCTATGTTTTGAAGTAAATGGAAGATTGCTCTGCACTGAAAGCATAATCCTTTGAAGATTCACTCCCCAGAACTGTCCCAACAGGAGCTTGGAGTCTGCAAGACTGAACAGAAAAGAACTTTAGTTAAGTTCCACATGATGTGATATCCCAGGTTCAGCAACAATAGCAGTCATTTGTAAACTTTTTAATTAACTTGGACAGACAGTGCATCAGTGGGTTTTTCTTTCTGCAAAATTCTTTCCTCATTATCATACGCGTCTTGCAAAATCCTTAAAGCATCCTGAAAAAAAAATAAAAATATATATACCTGCCTCTATTTTACCTTTTGTTCTCCTTGTGTTTATTGCTTGTTGCAAGTAATCCTGACTTTCCACTGAAGTTCAGTTGTGTGGAGGGGGAAATATTGCTTTTCTGCCACGATAAGAGTAGGGTCTGATTTCTCTGGGAGTTAACAGTCAATCATCAAAAAAATAAACAAAAATATCCATATCTCATTCCAAAATGAATGAATGAAAGCTATCAATATAAACAGTTTTATATCCTTATTTTTCCTCTTTCTCCAAAAAACTCAGTATTACTTCCTGAACAATTTTAGGATACATAGTTTCAGTGTCTTCTCTCCTTGGGATTTGATTTCTTGCCAGATACATCTCATATAAAACACTAGAGACAGTCAGTCTGTTATTTAATGCAGTGGCTCAGAAAAGCACAGTAGCAGAGAAGGGAATCCTTACAAAGAACCCCACAGGCTGAAAAAAGAAAAAAATGAAGCAGAATTATATTACAGTATTATTAGTATTTATGTATATTACAGACTATATCTGCTAGAAAGTGCTGAATTGGTGCTTTTCAAAGTTTAGAAATTATAAGAGAGTGTTATTTTTAATTATTCTCCTATGCCTGTAGTGTGCACCTGTCTACTCTGTTTCAAGATACCAGTGATAAACAGCTACTCACCTAAAGGAGTAATGTTGGACCAGAATAATTCCATATTTACCAAAATGCAAATGCAGACATGTATATCTGCACCTGGACAGCATTGCATGTACAATTTTCATTGTTCATGAATACAGTGTATACCATTTGTTGGCATTTTTTGAGTGTGTTTGTTTGCTTGAACATGAAAATAAAAAGGAAGATACAGATTGCATAAAAATGCCTTAACTATTACTCATCAGAGCAAATAGCTTTTTTTAGGAAAACTAGTGTGAGTCATTCATTACAAGAGCAGAATTTTTCATCAGTAAGGAATTTTTTTCTCCTTATTTGTAATTATATATAAATGGTAGCTCATTTTCACTTGCTGCACATTAAACATTTTATGCATGTATTCTATCTACAACACTGCATTGGTGATGTTAAATTTTCAATTAGCAATTCTTACATTTTGATGAAACCCCAGAAATGAATGGGTTGTAATCTACAAGTCAAAATTAAAGGTTAACAATAATTTCAGTACTTCTGTAGAAGTTAAGGGTATGAATTTTTGAATAAATACTTATACTTAGTGGCTTGTGAACAGAATTTGTAATTTTTTTAAAAATTGTTATCTTATTGCAGCCAAATAGTAAGCAATAAGTTTATTCAAGACTAGAATTTCATAAGCTGAAAAAAAGCATGGAGGTAGTCTAGGAGAGGTACGTTTATTTTTTTAATGTTCATGAACCCTCCATTCCATTCATTCATAAGATGGTTCTTTGTAATGAATTGTACTTGTTATTAAAACATTTATTTGGATAACAGTAATTGGTCAGTAGTTCTCAAATTGATGTAAATGCATAGGAACCCAATTACAATTTTAAATATTTATATAAAATGTCTTATTTTTCTCCCGTTGATTTCTGACAGAGGAGATTTCCTTAATGCTTTTGAACATCAAAGACACATTTTGATAAGTACTTATGTGCTGACCCCCTAACCATTATTTCAAAATTTATTTTGCCTCGTCAAAGGTGAAAAAGCAAAATATATGTAGATTTTCTTTCTTTAAAGGAGAATTGATACATAGAACAGGAGTTAGTTGTCTTTGCTAAATAGGTGGAAATCTAGTCCTTCCCTGGTATTAGTGATGAAAAATATGGTTTCTGATAGAACATCTTCAGAAGGTCAAGAGTCTGGAAAGTGACTTGAGATGATCCTCTGGTTCAGCAATACTTTCACTAGGGAAAATGTTAGGACAAGAGGAACAGCACTGACTGCACCACAAGCTGTTGCATGCACAAACTAAACATGAATTGTCAGGTTAATAACCTCTGCATGGATTTCTCCTACTGAAGACTTATATTTTAAAATATACTGACAATAGTATCTGCCCTTATATTGGCATTGATTTTTTTTTTGTTTTAGGATGCTGCCAAATGGACAGAAAAAGTTCACAAAAGCTTATGTGTCCATTACTTGTTACCTTAGTTAATATTTTTCTGTTTTGATAAAGTCTTTCTCCCATATACCTGTAACAATAACTTGTTAAACCCAAAACGAAAGAATTTTCCTTTACAAACCAAATCCATGTGTGGATATATATATAATCCAAGATGTTGCTATCACATTATATATTAGTTTGTATTCCAGAGTAGTAAGCCAAGACCACGTTTGCTACGTGCTTTACTTATTTGATTTGTTCTAAACAATGTTGTCTGGATAAAGGGTGAAAAATGACTTTCAAACACCAGATTCATCACAGCCGAATCTGTAGGGAAAATTTCTCTGAATGCCTTGTTCCAGCATAAAGGAGGAACACTTTAAAATATTGAATGTGGCAGTTTAAAGCAATAAAATTTGCTTATCCACATCTGAGTTTTAAGAAAATATTTTCCCTTTTTGTTCACGTTTAGCATTCATTGCTTCGTGATTGAATAGCAGCATCTTATGAAGCTGGAGTGAGTCGCCTATACACACTTGCATACATTTCTTACTTGGAACAATCTTAAGTGTTATCCTCCCTCTCCTAATTAAACACAATCAATTATAGCCGAAGTAGGGGCTATGAAATTTCATCCATTGTGTGAATATGTGTATTGTCTGTAGTGACAGCCACTAAAATACAGAGCTGGTTGAATTTTTTTTAAGACTCAGGTACAGGTTTTTGAAAATTACTGTTGAAAAATAATTTCATTAATTACATCATCTCAAAAAAATCTTGCATAATTTGAGGACTGAAAGAAAATATTTTTCCAAATAATTTGCAAGCATAGTTTGGCTGCCTCTAATAATAGATAAATGATTCCAAAAAGAAAAATTATCCCATCTGAAAGAAAAGCTTTGTATCTTAATTCTTTTATTTTTGGGGAAAAAAATAAAATTAACTTCCCAGGTTTTGGTGAAATTTCTTTTCTTGGAGATACAGTCTTATGATATTTTGAGCCTTCCAGACACTTCAAACTGATTAACCAAAAATGCCATTTCCTTACTTAATCTGACTGTTCTATTAAGCAACAGGTTTAACTTTTATTTCTCTGTCAGGAGCCTGTAAATTTAGAGAAAACCACTAGAAAAAATTTTGAATAAATGAACCAATAGTTTTAGATTCCAGTATCAATATTTACTTTAGAGCTTGAAAACTTAAATGAAATTAACCCCTTATTTCAGAAAAAGTAAATCAGTTATTATGGATGAAAAACTGAAATTATAAGAGTAATGTCCTTTGTGATTGTAAGTATTGAACCAGCTGCATGTTAATCTGTGTTAATTGGATGCAAGCAGGTCCCTTACAGTCTTTGTGAGAAGAAGCTCTCATCTTCCTGTATTTTTTGTAGCTTTTAGTAATGGAGAATAATCCAATATTCAGGAAACTGGGTTGCTGGCGCTGGCTGAGCAGTGAAACCTGAAATGCATGGTACAATCCCAAGGGGAGGAAGAGCTAGTCACACAGATGAGATTCATAAGCAAACTGCTGCTGGAGGGACAGTTCTGGCAAGTGGGGAATTTGAAGGTCTAAAGCTCTGTAACACCAGAAACTCTTGAACTGTAAACACTACTAGAAGTTATAGATAAGTCATGTCTGGCTGTAGGGAGGGAGACACAATATATCACTGACCTTGGAAAGTCAGTGCAGCCTGATAAACACAAGGAAAATCTCTTGCTGATAAAAAAAATCTTCTGCTTCCTAGTTCAGTTAAGGAAAAACGGTGAAAACGCAGTTAACTGAAACTCAATGCTTCTGGCAGAATTAAATGTGGAAATAAACTCTGAGCACGTGGGTTGTACTATGTGAAATCTAGAAATCCCTTTGAATCTTCATGATTTTATGACTATGTACTTTTACCTGATGTACTTCTTGTCATGGAGAGCATTGCTGTATATTGAATCCTTCTGGAATTTTCTTTCCCAGAATATAAGCACTGTTGCAAGTGATGCTGATGCAGTGCCTTCAATCCTGCATTTTTGCTAATTGTTATTCAAATACGTCACTCATTCACTTAAAATTTATAGCTGTATGCCCTTTTACAGCACCACCTTAATCACTGGAGGCTGTTTACATGCTAAATTATTAGACTTTCACTGGACCAAGTCAGAACCTAATGAATGTAGATCATCTGAAAATAAAGCCTTGATTTGTACCCTTGAGTATGAGTGGGGCTTTTAAATTGAACACACTAATATACAAAGGATAGAAAACACTGGATTCTGCCATGATGAAGTTCACACTTGATCTGTGCATGAGAGAGTTTGGGGGTGAGATTAGATGGCTTACAAGTTTGGAATCCAAACACTTTCTTACATTACAATGCACAAGATGTCATTGACTAAGGAGTACAGTAGAGGTATGCAGGATCTTAGATATGTTGGATGTTAGGCAGGAAGCGAAAAAATATTTGAGTGAATTTCTTATTTTGAATTATTTGTCCACAATCAAGTTCCAGTGGTCTGCTTCTCCTGTGTTGTGCTAAACATGAGATATTTATCTCTGATTAATTTGGAAATAAAACAGTGAAACTGCACTGTGCATATGCACAGTTATTCTGCTATCATTTATGCTAAGGAATTTTCCTCTATTAACTCATCGTTTTGAATTGAAATACAGTAGCTGAAGGTAACAACTCACTTTGGTTTCTGTTTCTATAAAATGAATTTGAAAGATGGAGTTAGCAGCAGACTCGTAGTTGCAAGAAAGGACTACACATCTATTAGAAATGGGGTTTAGTGACACGTATTTTTTGCCCTTAGTCAATAGTGAGGTTACTCACTATAATAAATGTGAGTGTCCCATGCCCAGGTCTTTCTCAGTCTTGCACTCCATGCTCTTTACAGTCAGCTGCAGAAGACCGAATGAGAATTATGAGATTTTTACTGTAGGAGACTTAACTGAGCACAGGAGCTTGAAATGATCCTTGCTCCACACTCCTTGATGGTTGTCTATGCAGCTCACTTTGAGAGTTCAATTTAAATACAAGCTCCATGGTTGGAGGAAATAAAGATGATGTGCTTGAGAGTGATTTTGTGAATAAAGAATACGGAACATGATTGAGAAACAAGAATTTGATCTTGAGTAATGGTTGTTCTGAGAGCATCCAGGTATTAAAATACATGGAAAGATTGTACGTCAGGAGATGATTGAACTGGGTGGCATCAGCTAAAAAAGAAATCAAAGAGAACTTTGCAACCAGTATTTATAGGTCAACTGTGTGTCTTCCTGTTGTCATGTAGCTGTAAACATTTAAACCAAAGCTCCAGTTAGTCATTCATTCCCTTAATGTTTTAATAGATTGTCTCGTCTATTTTGTAGATCATTTATTCACTGAGTAAATTGAGTGTAAATGTTGTAAGACATGGTGCAACTTCTTTCTTTGCTGTAGTTCTTTTTATTAATGAGTAAGTTCAGCAGTGTAATAAGGATGGAGACCTGTTTTGGCCATTTACTGTGCAAGAGTCAGAGCTGTCTTTTTTTATTGACCTGGAGAGCTTGTGATTTACCTTTTTAATAAACAGTGAAAACATTATTAGAGGCTAGCTGTTTTCAAGTAAATTAAGTTCCTTACTGTACCTGGTTTTAGAGTTTAATTATATACTTTAATGTTCCCATTGAGATCCAATGTCAAATGATGGGTTTCAAAATGAAGAACAGAACTAAATGTATTTATGATTGCAAGGAATGCTTCTGGCTTGTAAATCAGCATGATAAAATAAAAAAAAAGCAGACTTTCCTTAGAGTATTTGAATTATACATATATTTTTACCAGATTTATTTTAAAGTACCATAGCTAGAGAATAGTAGATCATAGGGAATATTTTGTTGCATATAGTTCATAGTTGCAAGGTGCCTGAATTTTAATTTTCACCATCGTAAATGAACCATATAAAGCTATACATATGAAAACTTTTCAAAGTGTAAAAACTCATGTGCAGCCATCAAAGCAGTATTTTTATTGATGCCGAATCTCTTTTTTTCCCTAGGAATAGACTTCTTGAAATAGACTGTATCTCTTAGCATGCATTGTAATTGACTTTTTGGAGTCATAAAGCAGAATAGATTGTGGAAAGAATAGTTTTTGTCTAAGATGAAGTTTATCTTGGGTTACAGCCTTAGTTCTTTCTGGTACTGGTAATAGTCCACTATAGGAGACTACTATGTACTGTTCATTATGATTTGCTTTGCAAACTGTGGTTTGAATGCATAAGCTTAAAACAGAATCGTGACAAATCGTGACAGAAAATGAAATACATTCATTTTCTTATTTATCTACCTTATAGTAAAACCATAGCATATATAAAAATATACCCATTTACTTTTTAAATTAATTATCTTTTTAAAATTTGAACAATTAATGAAAGAAAATTTGCTTGAAAATCATCAGCCAAAAAATCATTAACTTTACATTGCTAAGTTATTGAAAAATCACCTTATTTACACATACCCTTAAGAAAATAATTGTGTAATGTACTTGGAGGCTTCATCTAAGTTCATAAAATTTTCAAATGCTTTAGTGCTTTCTCCTGTGTATATGGTAACTAATGGAAGTTAGTTGAAACTGCACAGAACCTCACTGTTTTGTACACTCACCATAAAATTATTGTCTTAAGCAACAATTAGATGGTATAAAAATTTAGTTTTATAGCAACAAAACCCAATTTTCCTACTCAGAAAAAAAGAAAAAGTGGGAGGACACAAACATACATTTGGGGACACAGGAGAACTTTTAGCCATGGTCATTATATTGCTTACCTTTATATATGTTCTATATTCCTTTGGTTTTCTTTCTTTTTTAATTTTGCTTCTACTTCTTTTTCATTTCATTTTTGCCTTTGTTTCTTATTAGACAGAAAACTACAGCAAAGCTACATATTTAGGCATTTCCACAAGAGTTAGAAAAAATAGTAAATACCACCATTATAATAACTACAATTTGTATAGTAGGAATATTATATTAGGATAAAAATAGGGGAAAATGTCTGTGCTTTGAAATTCTGGGAAAAAAAGTACCAAGTGTTTCTTATATATCTTCAGTGGATATTGTGCTCAGAACTTGGCAAAACCTTCTCACTACCTTAGGGAATACTTCCTCACAGATTTATTTGGAGTTTCTGTCAGGCATATAAAAAATAAGAGTAAAGTTCATGTCATTTACCCAAGAACTGAGTAAAAAATACACCTTGACAAAACACTCTTACTGCTTTGATACTGCATTGCCATATATGCTCTGTATGTAATGTAAAGAAAAGCAAGGAAAAAGTTCTACACCTCTGTGCAAAGGTATTTTTTCTCCTTCAAACACTGATATCACTTGACAGATAACAGGATTCAGGCTTAGTGCAGTGGAAACAAAGCAGGCAAGAGAAATGCAAGATTGATTTTCCTTCACCATGTGCCTCTAGAATATAAATAAGTACACATTATTGTATATGCAACATACATCTGTAGCTGTATTAGTTGGTTTTTTTAATCTTTGTGGCAGGTGCATTGCATTTTGAAAAAGGGAGTAAAAGCAGTGTCAGTTTGGCTGCAGCAGACTTCAGGCCAGAGCTGCCCAAGTCCTTACAGCTGGGCTGTAATGCCTAAAGGCAGTGCTCAAACACGGTACCTTTGGCTCTCTGGCTCATTGTAAGAAAACATAAAAGAGGAGGCAATCTTTTGACTGCTGTGCTGGGCCATGGCTTCCTCTTTTTTTTTTTTGTGAAATGGGGTATAGTAATGCATCTTTAACATGAGCTCAGCTAACTTATTTCCACTGAGTCTTGAGCTGCAAAGACCCCAGTTGAAAATTCAACATGCTACCTTGTTGACAGCACATGGAACTACTGAAAAGGTAGATTAGGATTTTCTGAAGAAATTTCTGTATATGTAGGTTTTTTGTGAGTAATAACAAAATGAGGCTTTATTTATTATACCATCTCGTGATGATATTATTTTGAGCCTTATCCCTTGCTTAGTTAGAAGAAAACATTCTTTTTTTGCTGTTAAAATATGTAAACAATACACTGTTTATGTGCTTATATTTCCCATAATGATATTTTTAGTACCCGTGACTAATAGCTATAAGTGAAACTACAGACGTGGAATAGTTTGGGCCAGCCAAAGATGCTTTGATGTATCTCTGATATTTTTGGATGGTAGGTACTCAGCATATGGTTATTACCATCTATTACTGTACCACTAGCACCTTAGATGTAAGGTTCAAACTATGGGGTAAGAAAAGAATGCCAAAAGTGAGGATCGTTTCCCTAAAGATCATTTAGTCTAAACAGCCAATTTAAAAAACGGAGGAGAGATAATAGAGTGAGAAAATGCCACCTAAGGTCGCTGCCTGTCAGTTGTACAGAACTTTTATATCTTTAATCCCACTGAAATATTCTGTACAGGCTTTGAAGAGTTGATCATTCAGAGATCAGTAGCAATTTAAAAATATGTGTACATGTTAAATTTGTAATTTAGGAGGAGAAACATATTGCCATGGTTTTTGTTCACTGTATGGTAAACATTTTTCCGGAAAGCACTTTCCTGTTCTGCTTCGTTTTGATCACTGTTATTTTACAGTGTCAGAAAGCAGGGATTTTTTTAGTAACTCCAGGCAGTACCTTGATCAAAGTAGCTAAGTAGCTGTGAAGAAGTCTCAGTATCTGATGTGTCTTCGTGAATGAGCACTTCTTCATTCTTAGAGTGCTGACATTCAGGGTAGTTATATTTCTTTCACAAGAAACGGAGTAAATAGAGAAATTCTGGAGCTTGATTCTAATTTGGGGCTGTTTCTTTATAATTATAAGTTGTTTTAGAGCATCAAATAAAATATCTTCGAATATATCTGATGGACTGATCAGATTTTGTCAAATCCTGCATATAGCCAAAATACAGGACAAAAGCACAGGTAGAAAGACCTGTGAATGGGGTACAGCTTCCTTTGAGATTTGTGAATAGTAATTTGTCACCCAATATCCTGCCAATCTTTGCAAGGCTTTCTGAAATACTTTTTAGAGGAAAATTGATGATGCATTGAATAATGGAAAGACTTGAATGTGATCTTAGACATTTACTGGGATAAGGCCTAACACATCTCCCTAGCCAAAGGAAAGTGGTATTATATTTTTACTGTTTTAGCAGTGTTTTCCAATCTATCCATATATTAGGAAATCTAGCACAGCAGAAATCAAACTGTACGTAATCAGATTTGTACTTCTTATTTCCATGCAATTGAAAAAAAAAAAATAAAATAGTGTTTTCTTTCCCCCTTCTTTCTTCATTTTCTTCTCTTTCTCCCTCTCTTTTTTTAACTTTATCTTTTCTTATGAAGCTTTTCCCCATTGCACCGGTAGCCTCTGCCAACAGTCACTGACTGCAAGTGAACATTTTTCATGTGATGGCTTGGGTCTCTTTCCTACTAATGCTGATAGATGAGTGGCTAAGGATGAGAAAAATTACATATTTACACTGCAGTTACAGGAATTATATGGTTTACTGTCTAAGCAGCATTCTGCACTATGGTAATTATCATGATATTAAATAGCTGAGTGTCATCATAGCAAGTACACAAGTCATTACTACAATCTTCATATGATAACTTAAACGTAATTGCTGTGTAATCTTCAGGTGATTGAATTATCATTCAGACCCATGCTGACAGTACAGCCACGTAAAAAAAAAATCTGCTTAATCAAATATTACTGCAGTTTCTTTTTTTTAATTGAATTATTTTCAAAACATGCAAATTCAGGGACAGATTCTGGAAAAATGTGGATTTTTTACTCAGCTTTGTTAAAGTGTGTAATATAAATTTTCTTCAAAGAATGAGAACACACATGTAACTGTAACAATGATGTAGGAACAGAAGGGATACTTGTTTATCATGGACATCTTGTGAAGCCACAAAATCGCCTGGTCCTGATCAGCTCTGGGTCAGATCCCTGGCTGTTAAGTCAGCTTTTTCAGATGTTACAAAGTGGTACCAGCTGGCCTTAGGGGAAAACTGATATACCTCATACAGAAGTTCCTGTAACCGTCAGAAAGAAAATTTAAGAAATTGTATGGAAGACAATCTCAGACATTGCATGAGGAATCATCTCTTTATGATGTATATGTGGTTATGAAGGTTACTTAAGGTGTAATGTCCCTCCTTTTTCTTTCATTTATAACACTTGTGCAAGGCAGCTGTATGCAGATTCAAAAGAGCAGGGTCTCTACAGCAAATTTGCTTTAGATAAAAGTATGATTTTTGAGATAAAGGAGTGACTTTCATACTGCATTTTTTTTTTCTATAAATAGATTTCATGTTTTTTCTAAAATTTAGTTTGTTCTTTTTCCATAAACTACATTCAAAAATCTCAAGAATTAATTTTTCATATCTCTTGATGGCTTGCAAGGGAAACAAAACCTACTGGTTCATATAATCCTTGTTACACTGTTTTTCTAACAACTTACATTGTTTCTTAAAAAACTAATCATTCCAGAAGTAATGTTTTTACTTGAGTCATGATAACCCCATTTCTGAAATCCTATTTGTTGCTTCTGAATACTTCTTATCTATATCCAAGTAAATGTCTCTTTTTTCATGCTGGTAACTTCTAAATGGATTTATTGCACAACAAATACAGCATTCCATTTTGATATTAAATATATTAAATTTTGAGCTGACTCCCATGCCTGGATTTTTTTCATTTGGAAGAACTACATCAGGCTGAGAGTTCTAGTTGTACTTAAAGCTTAATATATATATATATATATATATATATATATATATATATATATATAATTGCAGTTTGCAATTTAACATGTGGTTTATAAAGAAAAGTGATATTTCTAATATATATTGCTGAATTCTGACAAAAGTGAGATACATGATGATAATTATGGGATACCACAGTCATTTGTAAGGCTCATATTTTATGTACTAAATAAAATTCTTCACAATTTAGTTGCATAAACAATAAGGGAATCACAGTTTATCACTTCTTTTGAAGTCTTTTCAGGTTTAGGAAGATTTTTCTGTGCAAATTCAAATTGAAATATATGTAGTTAGGCATAGTATACATAGTTTTTTAATGGAGTTTTGAAAGTCTTCTTTGTTAATTATAGAGCAAAAATACCTTTGTCTCTGTGTTTTTGAGAGGGGATGGAAGATTTAAATTAATTTCCACCATAATTACAAGTTAGGAATTTTGAAAAGTTGCAAGCAATCACTGAAGAGCAGACCACAGAAGAAGGCAAAAATCAGATGAGGTTGAAATATATATATAAATATATATTTATAATATTTATAAATATTTATAATATATATTTATATTATAAATATATAAAAATAAATATATAAAATATATTAATATATTAATATATATTATATATATTTAAAATATATATAATATAAAATGCCATCCTTATTTTCATTCTGAGCATGAATGAATATGGTATGTCAATAAGGAGTATAAATGCTTTTGAAGAACATGAAGAATTTTACTTAACGACTATTCAAATTGTTAGTTGTCAACTGTGAGGATGAAATATTCATACAAATTGTTGCTAAGACACTGGTGATTTCATTATTAGCAGCTTACAAAGGAGATTTCTTAAATCTGTGTAAATTTTTAGAGATAAATATCTGTTTGAAATCTTTTACAGGACTCAAGTGACAAGATTCAATATTCAGCATAAATTAACCTGTTGAATGGAATCTGCAGCTATTTTTACTTAGGATCTAGCACGTGGAAAATTGATGTTCATTCTTTAGAGTAGACATTACGTCGTGAATATAAGACAACCTGAAATTTTGTAGTGTTATTATGCAATATTTATAAGAATATTGGATTGACTTTAAATGTTTGTATCCCTCAGTTTCCACATATTTTGAACAAAACCAAACTTAAAAAAAAATTAGTTCAAATTACAGAAGTTGTTTTTTTCTTCTCAAAATTAGTTGAGGTCACAACTTACCTGCCATTTCCTGAAATAAACAAGGTTTATATCTGTTTTACACAAAGTCTAAAATTGCCAGGCAGTAACCCTGGGTTCATATTTCATTGTTTAGAGTCCTTACAGATACGTATAGAGAATTTTAAAGTATCTAATGATTTATTAATGACCACTCAGATGTTTACCTTTCATTTTGAGCTATAATTAGGAAAATGTACATGGCAGCAACTGCATTTGAGAGAAACTGAAAGTCATTAAGTACAGTTGTAGCATTTTTCCTCACAAATCTGATTTGTTTCTATTTTTGCATTATGTGGATTAAATTTATATTCTGCCTGGTTCTTACTTTTTATGCTATTAAACTGTGGTCAAAAGAAAATGTATTTACAATGTATATCACATTTGCACATCTTTTATTCTGTTCAGGTACAATCTGCATATGGCATGTCTGTTTTTTCCAGTGGCCATAGGAATATATGATGGCTCATCAATGATTTTATTTTCTTTTTCCTTTAGGGGCTGATGTTATCAATTTTGATGGCCATGTAGTCTTACCATACAGATTCAGGAATAAGAAAATGAAGACACTGAAAGATGTAATCTCTCTGAAATTTAAGACCTCTGAAAGCGAAGGTGTAATATTCCACGGAGAAGGACAGCAAGGAGACTATATCACCTTGGAACTGAAGAAAGCCAAACTTGTTCTAAATTTAAATTTAGGTATGTTTTGATTGTTTAGTTTTGTGGTAGTTTTTTATCTCCCCCACAAATATTTTAGGTCAAACATTTTGTCCTCTTTCCCACAGTAATTTGATAAGCCTCATCACTAAGTCAGATAATGTGTTGAAAACGTTAATTCCCTTTCTATATTTTCATATTTTGTATGTTGGGGGAGTGTGCATGCATGTTTAGTTCCATCCTGTCCCTTTTACTCTGTGTGACATACTATGAATAGAAGATCATACAGAAAAGCAAGATCAGCAACATATTGTCATTACTGCAAACAAAAAAATAAAATAGCATGCCAGAATTATATTTGGCCTCAGCTGTGGCTTTGTGTGAGAGAAGGACACTGTCATCACTTCTGGATAAATAAAGGTCACCCAAAGGTCCTAGGAACCTTGCAGAAAAAAAAAGTCTAGGAAGCTACAGGCTGCATGAAGCTGGAGTTCAGCAGCCTTCCTAGAGTCTGAAAAGCAGGGCTAGGAAAAGAAAGTTTTATCAGGGAACCTTATGATGAAATTAGTCTAGTTCCAGTCCTCTCAATAGAGGTTCATATATGACTGGATTTGTAAAGTACATTTATTATGAAAAAGACCCATATTTATCTGGTTTCAGGTATTTCTCCCATTCAAACAAAAGAACCTTAGAAAAAGATTTCATGCAATTTTCCTTAGTTCTCTTATAGACACATGAGGAGTAAATTATCCCATTTGTTATTTACATTGAATAATACTTATTTCCACTAGAATTTTCTTCTGTTCTTTTTCTAACTATCAACATGAACAGATAATGAGGAAAGCACACCTTCCTATAGCAGTTACCTAGTTTTAAAAATTTTAATTGCCGTAGTAACCCTTTCATTTCCTGTTCTAAATTCTTCAGCACAAACTGTCTTTATAAGCTATTAAACTTTCATACATATGTTTGGTGAGGATATTCTTAAATCATTAGGCTGACAAATGGGACTAGGCCTTGCGACACATACCCAATATACAGATGTAATGCTTTATGGTGTTATTATTCCTCTGTCTGAGAGAGTTGTCTCTGCATCAGACAGTAGAAAAGGATGCTCATCTTGCCTGGTAAGATCCAGTGACTTAGTTTCAAACACCAGGGACTGGGGGAAGGATGGGAAGACAGAAGTGGATTTAGGTTTCACTTTGCATTGCATTTGACTTTGCATTGAAGAAACTGAGGCTCAATGACATGCATGTGATTTAATTTCATTTTTAACCAACAGGACCATTGGCCTTCAGCATAAAGGCAAGATGGTCATTTGTAGAGAAATAATATCTTAAGCCATGGAAGTGTGATTTGCCAGAATGTGTTTTCAGCATGCACAAACTTTAATGTCTCAGTTGCAAGCATTCTTGAGGGTAAGAAATTCTCAGCCTCAGAAATGCTTTAGGTCCTCATGTATTCAGAACGTGGGAGATTGCATTGAGTTATTGAGCAGTGCAGCAATTTTTTACACTCACTGCTGAATTAGTCATTTGCTGCTTCAGTTGGGATCCATGCTATCAACCTTTGCTGGCTTAGCTGTGTCAGTCAGATGGCAACGAGATGTGATTTCTGACTAGCACAGCTACACTGGCAAAACCCCCAAGATAGCACAGCAGAGAATTGCAAAATTGTACTCTTGCTAGTAGTTTGACTTCCAGAATAGGAAGATTGCTTCAGGATAACAGACCAAAATAAGCTGTATTAGCAGAAGACGGTTTTTGCTGTTGTTAGCTCAGTCTGCACTGAGCCTTTTCCCCTCTTCTTGCTGGTATAATGATACTGGTAAAGGGCACAAAGCATAGAACTCAGGAGTGAAAAGGCTTTTTTTTGCCAAAGTCTGTTATCAGGCTCCATGTCCTCCACAACATTCATAAATCAGTACAGTTCCAATGCAGCTTAGGATCTGGCCCAGAGGTGACAGCTTTTCTGTTCTGTAGTGTAGGAGTGAAGCAGAAAACCCTTGATGAAAACCATCTTTACAACTGGAAATTGGCATTGCTTCTCAGGTTCATTTCCAAATAACTGCTATTATGAATTTATACATATATTTATACAGTTCAGTGATCAGATACTTCCTGTATTTGGTCTAGCTATTTATATTGGTGGAAGTAACTCTCCACTGGGCAGATCTCAAATTCATAGCAGACTGATTTCCTCCAGTTTATTGCACGTCTGGTATAATTCAGGAGAAACATTGACAAAGAAAGAGGAAAATGTTTGTCTAACTAGTATGATGTGAGAAATGCTATTGTTTCTGCTCTCAGGCAGCAACCAGCTTGGCTCTATTTTTGGCCACACATCTGTGACGACAGGCAGCCTCTTGGATGATCACCACTGGCACTCCATCATCATAGAGCGCCATGGGAGGAACATCAATCTCACCCTTGACAGACACATGCAGCACTTCAGAACAAATGGAGAATTTGATTACCTGGACTTGGACTATGAGGTAGACAGTGAAACTTCTTTCTTCCCATTCAAATCGGTTTTATAAAGATAAATCCAATAACAAAGCTAACATAATTTAACACGTTTTCTTAATTTTTCATACATTTGTTTTGATTACTTATTTCCTTATATTTCCTGAAACTTTCTTTCCAACAGCTCTCTCTCTTAAGTGTAAATTATGTTTCCCTTAATGAGCCTACCAAATCCCATCTGGTGTAACAATCACCTCAGCTCTTTGTTTTAAAGTGGGAGATCTGTGTTATTCAGCAAGACAGGCTGAGTACACGATTTTAAAAATTTCTGAAAGCAGCTGCTCTAAGCAGGAAGTATATTTTAAAAAGTATGGCGCAATATGTTGTTCCACTCAGGTGATAATTTTGCTCTTGAATCAGGAAGCCTTAATCTGTGGTGTTAGGATTTATTTGTAGCAAAGGAAGCAGGTGAGGACCTTTTTATTAATACAGATCTTGATCTGTCCTGTCTCAGGTAGGTAGATACATCCTTGTATTTTCACAAATATGGCATCAGTAACTTCTTTTTAGAAAGAAGTGATGAAGAGGAAGGAAAGTTGTAAGAAAACTTTAATCAATTAGGTTAACGCATACAAGTGCTGGTAGTAATTAAACATGGTCATGTTGTTTGATTACACTACAGCTTCAGCTATGATGAACTTGTTCAGCTCCTCTAATGTGTAATGAAGTTCAACACATTTGTTATTGCAATCTTTGTATATTTTCTTACACTCTTTACTCTTCCTCATGTGAATGAATTTGGTTGGCTGTACCAAATATATTTCCACCCTTACAAATTTTTAAGATCTAAGAGCAAATATAAATGATGTCATGGAAAAAAGTTTGAATTAACTTATATATTTGTATTTTACAATTTTTT
Source organism: Pseudopodoces humilis (assembly GCF_049639895.1). Classification (NCBI taxonomy): domain Eukaryota; kingdom Metazoa; phylum Chordata; class Aves; order Passeriformes; family Paridae; genus Pseudopodoces; species Pseudopodoces humilis. The sequence goes on from NC_142200.1 coordinate 102,095,562, forward strand.
ACCAAGAATATATGAATATTCGAAAAACATACTTATAATTGTAATGCGTCTGAGTCAAATATTTGATTATATTCCAAAATATGTTTATGAATACATTATTTGCTGGCAGTTCTACTGAGAAGATAAGAAGCAAATTTGCCCATACCTCTATTAATTATTGAGCACTGAAGATCTGAACTAAGCTACTTAATAGATTTTATTAAAGGGTTTCAAGTGAATGAACTACAGAACTACAGAAAAAGGCTGAATGCCATAAGCCAGGTTTGTGCAATTTGTGCACATACATATATATTGCATATAAAAAGTGTATCCCTGGTAAGAGATGAACTCAGTGTATTCACCTTCCCATCCTCTCTTCATAAAAATACCTCACTGGCAGTTCTAAAGTATATCATTTTCCATATACATGGATTTCTTTGTGTTTAATTGAACTTATTTGAGTGTGTGTGTGTTTACATTTCTGCAGTTCATATAAACTCAAGAGATTTAATCTCTTCCCCTTCCTTTTCTCACTGGAGCTTGACACCACAAAGTTTAAAGGTGTTGTCTTTGTGATTAACAGGGAATAAAGCCGAAAGACTCAAAATTATTTTTCAAAGACAAAATAGTTTCTAGGTTAATCTCTTTCAGAAAAGTAAACACAAAAGAGGAATAAACATTAATTCTGATTGCATTTTCAAGATCAAAAAATAGTCTCTTAAGTTGCTCTTTACTCACTGTCACATTATTTTTCTTGCTTTTTCTTCAAAATGTTTTTTTTCTTAAATCTTTACATTTAATTTAATCCAAACACATTATTATAATATGCATGAAATGTTTGACAACCATTAAAATACTAGTCCCATTCTCCATGTGAAGGGCTGTATCTTCTCTAAAGTCAAGTCATGTCAATTTGCAGTACCTGAGGATATCCCCACAAGACTTTTACACACCAAAAGCTTGTGTGTGTGGTTTATAAAGGTTTTAGGTTTCAGCTGTACAGCTTTTGCTCTCTGTATATGTCAAGTGGAAGCCTCCTTCTTGGGATAGAGGCTGGTATCTCTCATGCATTTAAAACTAGAGTTCTATTTTCCTGCTGTTGACAATAACAAATGGAATTGACAATGAATGATGTTCAAAAGCTTTGTTCTGCCAAATCTCAGTAGTAGACTACAAATTGATATTTTTCTGAACATTTGTGGGGCAGGAAAGCAAGGTGTCATTTACTATTTATGCCATCATCTAATGGATATGATTAGCTAACATTGATTGCAGGGACTAATCTCATTAGTCTTGCCTCTCATGCCTTATTCTTGGCATTTGGACTGAAAAATATTAATGAAAACATGTAACATTATTCATTTCCAATCATTTCTATAAAGACCAATATATGGCAGAGACCTGCATCGTCTCTATGGAGTGACAGAGAAAGAGGAATACTTTTAGTTTGTAAAGCTTGTAAGTTTTTTAACCCTATAGATTATGGAAAACCCAGAATCAATTATGCAGGGTAAAGAAATTCATCTGTAAGACAAAAAACAATTCCTATTTGAGTCTGATGACAGAGTCTTAGCAGTTGTTGTCTAGATCTTCTCTAAGGAAATTACCAGATAAATCAAGGGGTGACTCCTCATTGACTATAACTACATGACAGAAGCATATTCTTGGTAGTGAAAGGTCCTTCTGTCTACCAGAGGATTGCATCTTTGTCTGTGTGATTCTGTAAATTCTTCTGGATTAAGTAGATACAGAAGCATTAAAGCAGAATAACATGCCACATTGGAGCCCACCACTGCTGTGTTGTAGTCTGAGCTCTGGCACATGGTTAGAGCTGAGTGAATTATTTGACTCAGTTTATCTGGCTAATTTCATGTCTACTTTTGTTCAGAAAAATACTGTGATGGAAATTTGTTCCAATTCTTTGTTTGAAATACTCATTTTCTGATAGCAATCAGAAGAGCAGTTCCCATATGAATAACTGTGATGTGAGTCTGTTCACTGTTTGGACAATTGGAATAATACTTGGGTTTAGCTACCATAAATAATTAAAATTATTTGCATTTTTTTTTCTGCTTTTGCAGTATTTATTTTGATACATCCTTTTTCTGTAAACAGTGCTGCCAGCTCTCTATTTTGCCATGGTTGAATGTTCAAAGAAAGCAAATACATGTACAACAAAATTCTATAAAAGTCTTTGCCTTCCAGTAACTATCTACCATTTTTCTGTTTCATTTGAAGATAACCTTTGGAGGCATGCCTTTTTCTGGCAAGCCAAGTTCTAACAGTAGGAAAAATTTCAAAGGCTGCATGGAGAGCATCAACTACAATGGCAATAATATCACTGACCTTGCCAAGAGGAAGAAACTGGAACCTTCAAATGTGGTAAGATCATAATTTCATGGTCATCTAACCTTCTGCTTCTCCTTCTAAAGAAGACTAGAAGGTTTTTGAAGGTGTGTGTAAATTATATACTTGTACTGCAATAACATAAGACACAAAGCAAATTTTGTTACAAACTCAAAGATCTGATTGTGATTGAACTGTACATTTGTGACTTAAAAAACTTTTTATTATGCATTTTATTTCTGGACTTTTGATTCATCTTTCAAAAATTAACTTTTGGTGTCAGTCAGATAGTTTTGGTTTTTTTTAAAGAAAATCAACTGAACCAGTAAATGTTTTTTCCCTTTCTTCTCAAATTACAGTAGTCCAAAACCAGTGCAGACAAGATTTATTATTAAATTAATTGTAGCTTTCTTGTGGCTTTTAAATCCTGATAATATTCCATCCCTGCTGAGCTAAATGGAGTGCTGGAGTGCAAAAATCTTTGGATGAAAATGCTTTTACAGTCTTTTCTGATACGTCTGAAAAACCTCAAGATATTATACTTGAAAATCGTTATTTGCTTATTAACATTACAGAGGTTATTAGCATTTTACTCTATTTTTGCTGTGGCTTAACTGTTCATAGCTGCTTTCATGTTCAGACTTGTGGTTTTATGGGCAGGGTGATTAAGAAAGAATGTACTTTAATTTCTGTGTTTTTAAAGTTCTAAGTGTTCCTGAAAATGCTTGCTGGCACATAAAGGCAATGTGGGTAAGAAATAAATGTATTATTGCCATGAGTTTGAGATGGTTTGAATAACTTTTCAAAGCTTTCTTCTGTACAAGCTTACACACTTAAAATTCCTGCTAACAATATGTAGGTTTACAGAATTTAATTTTCCTTTATCTAATGAATTATAAAGCTATACATATGCAGTGATGATGTCATGCAAAGGATTAATTATCCTTGGATAGTAAAACTGAAATTTCATGTCTTTGTATGAACGTTTTGACTAAATGGTCAAGGAAATCTAAATGATAACAATGAGTATGTGATGTTTGCCTATACAAACTCAGTAATTCAACCTGACATCTATAACATTTTCTACACATAAATTTCATCAGTGTTGTCAAAGACAAAGAATATGATATATATTCTACTCATTAAGATTCCAGTTTTAAAATTTTTTCAACCCAATCTAATGAACTCCTGAAACTTTCAAATTTTTAATTTTTTTTCATAATTACATGAAATTTTCTTCTTGCAGGGCTTTTTCAGCTTTAACATGATTTTGAAAGATTAATTCCTGATTTAAAAAAAGAATCTTTGTACAGGAGCAATATTTCCATTTTCTGCAGTCAAGTCCACTGCAAGTTAGTAGGACATATTCTTAAAGCCTCTTTCTGAACAGAAGTGTTGCTTAAGAAGTTCATGTAGTACAAATCCTATACTTTAAAGTCCTAGACTCTCAGAAGTGTGATATAGCCAGCAGACATGTAAAGTCTCTGAAAAATCATGTTCCTGGTTGTTTCTTTCTTTGTTTCTTTACTTTTAAAATTCTGTTGCCCATAACATGAAAGCAAAATCCCCACAAGAAGCTCTTGCAGTACTTGTGACACATCAAGAGGTGATACACCAGTTTAATTTGATGGTTCTGTTGATTTCCAATTCTGAGAATGACTAGAAAAATAGAAGTGACCTTTGTTTTCAGTAGAAATACTTAAATTCCTTCTGCTCTTCAAAAGCAAAATCAATTTTACTCTAAATCAACATGGATTTTTATGGTTTTTTACAAAACCATTTTTTCTCTTAGTTTTTAGCCTGATTTAGCAAGAGAAATATACTTTCTTGAAGCTATTGTTGTTGTTAAGCATGTTTATGATGATGGCACTCAAGCAATCCAGCAGGGATCAAAGCTCCATTGTAAGAGATTCTGTACAAACACAGAACAGAAGACACACACCTTCCCCCAGACAGCGTATTATCTTAAAATGAGGCATTAATTATGAGGCACACCATATAATGAGGCTGAACAAAAGCAATCAGCATGGTCATGAGAAATATTACTAAGAAAGGATAAAATCAGAGAAAAGCAGGATTTTAAAGGGATGTGAAACAAAAGAAAATAACATTCCTAGATGAAGGCAGTTGAATTTCGGAAGTCATGCTGTGAAAGGGACTTGACAAATTAATTATATAAATGAGGAGGCACAGAAAATCAGAGATGAAAATGATCTTTATTTTTCTTTGAACAAAATTAAATTTTAAAAAATTATATTTCATATGCGTAGACGTTATGAACAAAAAAGCACCACCAAGCACCTTTTGCTTTGTTGAAGAGTAAGGATGAAAAAACAAATTAAAAGTATTTTAAATTTATATAAAGTCCAATGCTGACTTTAGGAACATATTTGATTTAGATTCAGAAGGTAAAGGTGAAAAATTATTTTGATTCTTTTGTGATACTTAAGATGGCATTAGTGTACTAATTGCCCATAGTGTATGATCCATCCTGATTTAACAGGTAATATAGTCTTAATAAACTTATTACCTATCTTTTGGGAGCTTCCTATTCAGCCGGTAGGTCTTTTAATTGGGAAAGATATTTACAGTAGTATTTTACACAAGGGATTATGTTTGAATGTGGATAGACAAAATTGATTTATAAGTAAACATTAATCTAATTTGCCATATAGATGAGAGACCACAGTGCACAGATCAAGGTATACAAATTAAGTTGTTTTTACCTTTTCCCTGTCAATGTAGTATGAAAAATTCTCTAATAAGGCCTGGAGTTGCAATATAAAGGCACAGTATATATTTGACTTCCAGATGTCATTGCCCAGAAAACTATTCAGCAAGTCAGAAGCTACAAAAAATGATCTCATTCTCTTTGAAAAATGAAGAAGCTATTACAGAGACAAGCTGCAGATTAACTCGAACCCTTGACCTAGAACTAGTGAGCAATCTGTATAAGATGGGCTGTACTTAAAAGAGGAGTCATCTTGTGAACTCCAGTCATAGAAGGGATCAATAATCCAGTTCATATTAATCTGAACAGCTCAGTAGGGAAAATGCTAACTAGCAGGGAAATTAGAATTACGTGTTACTTTCTCAAGAAATTTTTAATGCAGCTAGACTGTTCGTGGGAAATGCATTCACTGATGTGAAGAAGGATTTGAATGCATTCAGTGCCATTAACATTAATAGGTGTTCTACATGCAAGTACCCAAAACATCAGGATGACAGGAGAGTGTCAATTGGATATAAAAACCTTCTTGTAATGAGGAAATTGTTAGCTCATCTTGGTAACAAGGCAGCAGAAGGAACTCTTGAGAAACCTAACAGAATGCTCTTTGAGCACTACTTAATTGGTATCTGGGACTGAACTGTGTATGACATGTCTCAAAAAATGATGTAGCCTTCTGTGTCTATGCAGGACTGCCTTAACTATGTAACAGAAGTTGTTTTTATGCATAGGGTAACCATCACACTGAGAATGATAGCCAAGGGTTATAGAGATTATTTCAGACACTCTCCACCGTTTTTTTACTGTATGTAAAAGTTAGTTAGTAAGTGGCTTAATCACAGGTATTCTTTAGCAAACTTTGAAATGTTTAGATTAAAACTACTCAAAAAAATGAGTTAACTGTTTTGATTTCATGCTTAATTGGTTAAAAATATAAAATTAAAAATCTCTAGGCAACTTTTAAGCCTCACCACCCCAAAAAAAACAAACCGAAACAAAAAGCAAAGCAAAACCACAAAAAAAAATCCCAGAATTGACAAGAAGCTTATCAGGGAAGTCTTTAGTCTTTACTCATAAAGTAGCTGTAATTTCTCTCATCACACTGTTATCTAAAAGCTATCTTTAGTTGTGTCACCTAGTTTTCCCTAATTCCTTGGATTTATATTTTTTTTAATCCATGGACCTTGGGCACGTGAAAATAATGTGACTTGCAATGCTGAGATTTTATCATAAAATTTAATAACAAATCTAGGAGATAACTTTAAAGAAAACTCTTATTCCAGATTACTGGAAATATTAGTGTTCCTTATTGATCACAAAGGCTGCCAACTTGATAGTATATTTACTACTAATGCTACTGGCCTTTAGAGGTAGACTCTGTACAACCTCTACAATACCTCTGATGTTCTGCAGGAAAAAGAGTTTGTTATGCAGAGTAATCAAGGTGTTCATCCTAGTGATCAAGAAAATATTATTTTTAATCATTTGGTTTTTTACATGGAAATCCAATATAGGAAGCTGAATCTGCCAGGCCAGCTTTATCTCACTACAATACAGATAAGCTGTTCTCTGATGTGATGTTCTTTTAAAATGTGATAGGTTTGGACATTGGCAAATGAGTGCTAAAACTTGCTTATTGATGTCATTTGTCATCTCCAATTGAATATAATTAGCTCTTAGAAAAATTTACTTAGGTCCTTCCTCCTACACATTTTCTGACACAGAGTTCCTATCTTGCTTCCAAATTCTCTACTTTCCCTCAGGATGAACTGTTAGATGCATTTATACAGTATGAATACAGAAATGTGACATAAAAGCCTAAATCAGGAATTCACTAATATGTAATTTAAAAATAATTATGCAATACTGATGATGAATTTTACTGGGATGCTGAACACTACTTAAATGGACCACATCTCCAAACATCTGCGTAGTGTACCTCCAAAAATGTTGTTCAAGCCTTAATATTTTTTTAATGTACAAATAAATATGAGAGGAATTTCTATCTTGATTTTAGCAATAATTTCTGTACTGTATCAGATAAAATTCCTTCTTCCCAAATAGAACTAAAATTGCCACATAATTTCCACCTGCAACAGTGCATGAGAAAGCCTAACCATAGGACAGGATCCATTTTGCCACATATAATAGGAATTCTTCAGCAGAGGAAGTTTTCCTGTTATATTTGCATTCATGCAGTAATAAGTTAATTCTGGAAATAGATTTCTACAAAGTATGATTTCTAAGGGGTAAAAAAAGGTAATACCCTACCAATATTACCAAATGGTAACATCTACCAGTTTGGTCTTTTGCTGAGAGAAATTACATGAGAACCAGAGAGAAAAATTCATGTCCCTAATTCTACCCTTGTTTACAAAAGTACATTTTAAAGCCTTGTAGATCAACGAAGTTGATTGGCTCTTTTGTCAATTTCCTGAAGAATAATATTTTACAGTGTAGAAACTGCAGTTTCTTTTACAGACAAAATTACTTACTATCCAAAAATATTAGGTGTTGTTCGTGATCAGCTACTCCAAGTCCTTTTGCTTCATGAATTGAAATATTAGCATATGTAGTATCATTTAGTTGAAAACATAACAGAGAGGCTGACTGTTCAGGTATTACAAATCATTATTTTGGAACATCATGTATTGTATTGATTGACACCTTGATATCAGGGTATTTGGAAATCTGCATTCATTTTTTATACTGTTGTGTTTCTGTGGGGACCACAGACAAGCCCAAGTTAATCTGTGATTAATTTCTTTATCTTTTAACTAGAAATATTAATTCTTTCATCTAATCTTGTTCTTAGACTACAACTCTTCAAGGCCAGCTGTCTGTTATTTGTGTATGTACACTATAAAATACAATGGGGCCAGTGCTAGAAAAAAAAGAAAAATTGGTAACTATTATGATAACAACAATAATGATAAAATTAATAGCACATCTTTAAATGCAGTGTGCATTGATCACAGTAGTCTCTAGGCTGAATGAAATCTAGAATACTTTCATAGAGGTAGCTATGAATTTAGTGGAATTTTACCATTTTTCTTTTTTCTTTTTCTTTTTTTTTTTCTTCTTTTCTTCTTTTTTTTTTTTTTTTTCTTTTGTGTTTTACTTAGGGAAATTTAAGTTTTTCTTGTGTGGAGCCACATACAGTGCCTGTCTTTTTCAATGCCACCAGTTACCTTGAGGTTCCTGGTCGTCCAAGCCAGGATCTATTCTCAGTCAGTTTCCTCTTCCGGACCTGGAACCCAAATGGACTTCTTCTCTTCAGCAACTTTGCAGATGAGCTGGGGAATGTTGAGATTGACATAAATGAGGGCAAAGTCAGTGTCCATATCAATGTCACCCAAGTGAAGAAGAACCGGATAGACATCTCATCAGGTAAGTGTGTTTTGGGATTTTTTTATTCTAGGTGTAGTCTAATAATTAAGCTGTTCTTCATAATTTCAAGTAATTAGGGGATCTCTCATAAAAAAAGGAAATCCATTCATACATTAAATATTTGTCTGGATTTTTTAGATCTGTATAGCTACCCCACAAAAACTTAGACTTATTTCAATACATCATTGTTATTTTGTTGCAACAGGCATTTCATTGCCCTTGTAATTAATTGTATGCCATATATGGCATTAATATGTATGTGAACATAGAAAAAGAAAATATGGTATCTGCCAGGTAAGGCTGCAGAAAGAATGCTGTTGTACAGTAAATATCACAGCAAACTTCTTTTTCCCTTCTTCTGCAGGGAATTAACAGATGCCATGATATAAACCTACTGGGTTTTCTAGAAGTCAAAATGGTCAGCCTTTGGCACAAAGATTTCTGACTGTTGTGGTCCTATTGATAAAAGGTGCACAGTTTTTTCACTGGCTATTTTTAACAGCTGATAAAGGAGAATTTCTCATAGTCAAGTGTGCAGCCTTCTGCATGTGTAGGATATGAATAGTGCCATAGTGTATTAATAGTCTCTACTGGGAGGATTGCAGACTGGTTATCACAAAATATTAGACTAACTAAAAGCACAGCCTCAATGCAAATCTGGTTTGGGTTTCATATTTGTTGTATTTATGCCTATCACTTGTAAAGGGATATTTTTCCAAGAGCAAGTTAAAGTCTTTTAGTCTTTATTCTATATGCTTCTCATAATTTACAGACTTTCATACATTAGCAGCTTTAATGTCAGTTCTCAAGTTAACACGGGGGCATCAGTACGTCATTCTGGGTCACAGTGTAATGCTGGTTACAGAAGCAGTAGCTGCACTGACTGGTAGGACACCCATGAGAGAGCTGTAAGCTGATGTGAAGCAGGTGGCAGAGTCTTGTTCCTTCACAGCTCTGCAGTTAAGGTACTTATATGGAACACAGTTCTGGTTTGTCTGGTTTTTATGTGAAAATTTTCTTTGAATACCTTAAAGTTGCATGTACTGACTCAGGGAGCTATAATTTAACAGGCACAGATTTCAGGTAAACAGGAGAGTCTAGCCTCCCAATTTTTCAAATACAGTTTATTTCCCACATTTTTCACTGGTAGCTGGGCACTGCTAACCTCCTTACCTAACTACTGCTTTATGATGACAAGGAGGAATCAGACAGTAGGAGAAAAAGTTTTTCTTGTTGACTTGACAGAACGTTCATACCTAACTCATGTGAGCATTTTTTTAAGAAGAGAAAGGCAGCTGCAATTTTATATATTTTGATGACACTTTGCAAAAGTAGAAATGAAATAATTATGCATAGAAGTGCAGTGAATGAAGGGATGCAACACTAGAATGATCAAATAAAAAGCAGGAATGCAAAATGTTTAACTTCTGTGTAAATGAATTGATCATGAGAGGTTACATAGCATGCTGTGGGAAAACATTTGGGTAATAGTAGGTGATTCATTGGAATCCTGAAGCAGACATTGCTTAGCATTTAAAATCAGAGAAATTGAGAGCTGCCATCAGGCAGTCTGTTCTTAGCAGTTTTCTTTGTCTCTCAGAGATCCTTCCCTGCTGTCTGTTCAGTTTTTCTCAGGGATCATTCTTTCACAGTGTTAGCAGATCCCAGCTAGAGTCTCATTTCTTGTCATTCTTTGGTCTTCAAAAAGGCACTTAATTGTTCCTTCATTTATTTTACTGCATGTCCTACCTGCTGGAGATTTCACTGTATTCAATTCTCCATTCAATTCCCTCAGTGTCTTGATCAATTTCCTTCATCTTTATTGGCAGGATAAGTCATCCCACTACTTTATTCTTGAAATATGTAAAATAAAAATAACACTGTTATAATTATTAAAATGGCCTCGTGTGTCTGAAGCTTCTTCACTTATTGTTTAGGGTTCAAAATTACCTTTAGCATGAGAAATTCCTACTGTGTGTCATGCCTTAGTTACCTCTCTCATTCTGTTTTTACTACGTTTAAAAAAGCACAGTTGATATCCACATCCAGCAGTTTCTAGAAGTTTTCTAGAAACTGCATCCATCTAGTAGTTTCTAGTATATTTTCTATAGGTAACTTCTGGTTTTGGCAAAATACATTTTATTTTCTTCTTTTTTATTTTCTTCTTTGATTACGTTACCTTGGTGCTCCTTTCATGTCTTCAGTCACTTTCAAACCACAACTCAACTCTACACGTCTGATAATTAAATCTATCCATATTATGAACATAATTATTTAAATAGGCTGGAAAGAATCAGGGATGATTATATATATTGTAGTATATATAGTATGTATGATTTTTGTGTTAAAATTAAAAAGCAACAGACTTTTGTGTTTTGTGACTAGTCCATGACCTGTCCTTGGTTTCAGAGAGGTAAATGGTAGAGGCAATAAAGAGCTGGTAAAAAACAGTAATAAACATTTTACTGTGTTAGTAAGGTTTACACTCTGATGCCCATAACAATATGCTGAGTGTAACAGAGTATTTTACATTAATATGCACATGAACTTTGTTTGTATTACATATGGGAAGGACAAAGACGATTAGCCCTTGTAGTTAGACTTACTGTCTGACTGTCTTCCTGAGCAAATTATTTTCTTTTTTTCATCATCTTGCCAATTATACTTTCAAAACGGGTTTCTAAACAGTAATAAAATCCCTGCCCTACCCAGCATTCTGTTAAGCATCCAGTAAGCACTGCTTAGCTGTAAACAGACTGGTAAAATCTTGTACAAAGTCAATAACTTTGATTTTGCTTTTTTCTGACATTAATCTCATTAAAATGTGCATTTGATTGATGAGAGTTATATTAATAAACTTGCTGTTAGTAAGAGGAAAATCAGGCCCACAGAGAGCTGAAATAAAGATTTAATTAGAGGAAATAAGGTACTGACTGTGCAGAATAACACAGGTGAAATACTTAAAGCTTGTGTATAAATCAAGAGCTAAACATCCTATTGACTTTTTCTCTGCAAAGTAAATTTTGATTAATATCTTTACAATTGTGTATGGCCCAGCATAGGGATTTATAATAGGAGAGAATCTCAGAAAACAGTGAAGAGATAAATCTTTACTGCTCTGTATAGCTTTGGACTAAATTCTTGGTTTTGTCATTATGAGATTCAGGCAAACTTCCTAGAAATTATTGGATTTACACAAGGGATTGATGGAAGAAATGCTAGGCTCACAAGACAGAAGAAAGATGTGATCATGATTTTAGAGCTTTCTGAAAACAGATTCCAATATAGTTTTGCATATTAATGGATTGTGATATTCTGCTGTGGTTTAAAAGTAATTTAGTTTGAATACGTACTAAGAACCTACTCAATATTTGTAATCTTGGAAATTAGAATAAGTTGTTGATGAAGCTGTATTTATTTATAAGCTTCAACAAGCTAATGTCTTCTTTCTAGAGCACAGAAAAATCAGCAACTTAAAAATGTCATACTCTCAAGTGTATCTTGGCTATAAAACCTTTTTATGAAACTTTTCCCAAAGCCATATGCAAATGCAGTTCATTGCAGGGTTAAGCCACAGCCTGTGTCCCTGTTGCCTCCTTTTCTTCCACTTAGTTTTATCTACCTGCTTCAGCAACTTAACCCAAATTCCTTCCTAATGAAACCAAACTTTTCTGGAGCTTTCAACATGGGGAAAAAATGGGTTACATTAGAAAACACAGAGAGTATTGCTTAGCTCAATGAAACAATAGTAATGTATAAAACAACACTCCTGAGGAATCATCTAATGGCTTTACAACACATTTTTAAAGCAAACCCCAAATCCCTGTTTCAATATAGAACCTCTCTGCCTCTTGAGAAAAGGCTGGGTTTTCATGATGGCAGATTCTAAAATAATCTCTTGATTTATCCTCTGTTTATTTTCTCACTCATCTTTTAATAGGCAGTTTTGACCTTTCGTATCTAAGCACTCTCTTCTCTACTTAAATACTAGATGGTCCATAAAGATCCCTTGGATTTTACCCTACAGTACAGATGATAAGTCATTACAAAAAGGACATAATATCTTTCAGCCCATAAGAAACAGAGAAATTTTCAGTGTCTAAAATCTCCTGTCTTAAACTTGAATTCATCTGCTTGAAACTTCTTTTTTCCTCCTCCAAATCTATTAGTTAACATCTTGTATTAGCTGCTGCTCAAGACTTTAGTTCAGTTCCTCCTGTCAAGCATAAACTTATTAAAAGTTGGGATATGGATATCTTTTTGTCATATTTATCTGTATTAAATAAATCATCCTTCTCCCTGTGGAATCCCTGGGAAGCTTTCCACCCTTCTGTCTTTCTGCTAGATCTCGAGTCATCTGAATTGCAGTTCATTTATATTTTAGACCTTGGGTTAAGATAGCATCCGTCAGGTAATAAAATGTCTCTGTCTGACAGATCTAAAGTGGTGCTCTTCTAGTGACAATTCCCTGGGGCACTTTATAAGAAGTATTTTTGCTTTGGTGGTTAAATGAAGGTTTAAATAGGGAATGTGTATACACAGAGCACAAGTGCATTTCTGGTGCAAAGATAACATTTCCCACCAGGTCTTTTTCAAATTACTGGTAGTAGGTTATACACTGAATGTTAGTAAGTGGAGGCAGATCCCCCTGAGGCACTTGTCAGCATGACTGAGATGAGAGACAGAAATTGTGTCCATGAAAGACAGAATGATGACTTAGCATCAGACAAGTCTCAATATTAGAAACTTAGAATGTTCAGATGGCCAGGTTTGTCCCTCCTTTTCTCTCTGTATATTTTTGGCTATTGACCTTAAGCACTGAATGCTGCTACAAGAATAGGCATTCATGAGTTTGAGTTTCACAGAAAGGAGACACAGAAACACTTGTAGTAGTTATGGTTATTTTTATGACATTTTCCTTGTAGTCTGGTTTAGCATCTCAGTATATTAGACTTAAACCAATCAGATCAAGAAATAGAGTTCCTGATTGCAGGCTTTCTTTGTCTAAGAAAACTGATGAGTTTAGTTCAGGGGTTTGTGAATTCTGCTTCATCAGTCACTGATTTTCACTGGAGTTGCCTAAAAAGCACAAGCTATTCCTTGTAAAGCATAGACGGTACCTTTTTCAGATATTTCCTTGAGAACAATGGAATTCTTTATTGTTTGCACTGACACTTTGCAAGGATGGAGGACGCCAAGAATCAATAAACTAGGGTGTTGTCTTTGATAAGCTTTCTCAATTTATACAGGAGGCTGAAGTTCAGTTTAATTGTTTTGGTCTCTTTTCCTCTGGGCTGTTGAACAGATTTAGATGAGACCTTTGCTGATCACTATTTTAGCATGAAAGATGAGATAAGGCTTTTTACAATTACTATTTGAACACTCACTTTGTTGCACTGAATTTCTTTCAGGACAAAAACTCTGAAATAGTCAGTGGTTAAATGATAATCCTAATTTGCTGCTAGAAGGAGTGTAACTTACGTGAGTAGATCTGGACAGAACTGGAAACATACCCTTCTAACTCTTTTTTAATTCAGTAAGTTTGACAGGAAGTGGACTCAATTTTTGTTGCTTTCCATGTTGCCTTTTCTTACTACACCTGCATCGGTTATTGCTAGTCTGGTTGTGCTCAAGTGTGAAAATTTTGGTTTTGACTTTGATGAATGGAAGATAAGCCTCTTAGCTCTGAATGCTACAGAGGTGCCCAGTATTTTGCAGTTACCTTAAGAGCATAGATTTTCACTTCTGTGGATTCTCTGTTTGCATATTTCTGTCGTATGCAAAAGAGCATGAAGAGACTTGTCTCTAAAGATTGCTTTATCAAGCCAAGGATGCTCATTTAAAACCAGCATTACGTCTTAGATCAGAAAGATGGTGTTGCTGGAACAGACACTATTAAATATACTTAAGTTTACATTTTTAAGTCTTCCAGGATTTACACGTACTGATAGAAGTGCACATGCAGGAGGTTTTTTTTTCCATTATTACTTTCTTTTTAAATTATAATAAAGAAATAAACAAAAGGATACAATAAAACATGGAGCTATAGTCATATTTGTTGTGTTTATGTACAACCCAACAGCAGTATTCCCAGAACACCACAAAGTATTCATATTATATAAAGGGAAATGAAAGGAATGTTTTCTAATATCAGAAAGACTGCATAGCCAAAATATGATATTCTTTCCCCCAATATAATAGTTTGCCATCTCTGCCTCTTCCATCATAAGGGTGGTTCTTGTAGAAAGCCTATTTCCAGGATTCCCACAGCTATGCTTTTTTGTCATAGATGGCAACGTGATGGCAACCACACAATAGAGTCAGCCAGGTCTTTCAGCAATGGTACAAATACCTTCCAGCCCCATTTACATTTCCTAATTATGGAAAAACATGTGTTGCTGTTAATGACAGTATGTAGTGGTTCCTGTATATTTTTCTGTAAGTGTTAGTATTACTGGAGAAATGTTATTGGATATCGTGCTGTCTTAGCTCTTTAGTTTACCTTGTGGCAGATTTAATTTTTAATGCAAACTAGTTTGAAAAGGTACAAAATCTACTTGAAGTGTGTTTTTTACTTCTCTTCTATTTGAGAGAGAAGTAGTTGACTAAGCGCATCTCGTGATAACTCAGCATATGATTAACCATTATTAATAATTTAAAGATATACTTCTACAGCCTATTTATTTTGGCAGTTATGATGTTCTGTGACTGGCTATGAGTAAGTGGAGTAGCAGAAGGTGAAATGAATGCAGTCACTTTTTAATCGATAGTATAAGTTACAGTCACTGTATATATGTATATGAACCATTATGCATACAGCCATGTGTCAGTCAGGGAGTTTACTCAGCTAATTTGCCAACTACAACTAGCTGGAAGTTCACAGATCATTATTTGGTAAAAAAGTAAAACCATTTGAATGTATTCAGGAGACCCAGGGTGCTCTTTGTTTCATCTCAAGGTCCTGTTGCTATAACTGCCCCCTTTGGACACAGGCTGCATAATTTCTAGGATATCATCTTCCCACAGGATCAATAGTTTCTCCACAGTCAGCACTGAGATCCAGGAATAGTTCAGTAGTTAGACTGTTCTGGAGTCTGTCTATTACAATAGACAGTATGGACAAAACAGTTCTTACTCTGCCAGCCTGGCTTGTCCTCCAACATATCTCTGCAAGAGTTTGTCCTCTTACAGATTCTTATGTCCCTTCCTTCCATCCCTCCTGCCCTTCCTCCTTCTGCACACACAACATATTCTGGATGTCACTGCTTAAACAGTGCAAAAAACACAGGTTATGAGGAGGTAACATTATTAATATTTATCACTTTAAAAGAGATGCACATTTTTAGAGTCAGAGAGGACATGGAGGGTCAGGGGGAGAGCTGAGTTGTTGTGACAAGGCTGCTGTAGCTGTGTCCATGTGATGCTAATGACAGGACAGGCAGGAGCTGTCGGTGTTGCACGGGGCTTTCAGAGTCTGGGCATCTGGATCAACAGGATGAAATCCCAAGGCACTGGTCCACAAACACCTCCACATGATATACAGTAGTGTCAGAAATGGATCATTCTTGGGACTGGCTACAAAGATGGTACAGACACATCCTACCATAAGAAACTACAGCAGAGAGGGTGAAGAATAGGAGTTGGCTTGCAGATGTAGTAACAAAGGGAAAGTTCTCAGATTTGGAAAAATGGTCTGCCATCACCTCATTTACTCAAAGTTTGTTGTTTTAGAAAAATCTTCGGTGGGCATAAAACCATGCTGGTGTAAAAAAGCAATTGTTATGGTTTTAAAACAAAAGGAGAGGGGAGAATAAAAAATACTGGAGACTCAGTCTCCAGTTAGAACGCAGGATATTCAGTTTCTGTAAACTTAGATAACCGTTTAGGGACAGATTGGGAGATTAAAGGTCTTGAACATATACTATGTAACAAGTATGGTACAGAATCTTCAAGCAATGCGCACAACACTATGGTATGAAGCTATCAACTACGTAAATTAAACCAGCCAGTGCTCTTTTCACCTTTCCGTCTTATCCAAATGCAAGGGAAAGAATTTTCTTTAATTTTAAAGTCAGCATTTGCAGCACTTGCACTTTGAATAAAACCAGGAATAGTCTTTCTAGAGCAAATGTCCTTGCAAGTAACTTGAGTTTTTCCAATTTTTAATTTTTAATCTAATTTATCACTAATCCTCAAGTAGGTGTTCACAACATCTCTAGCCTATTACTTACAAGAAAATAATTAAAATTCATTGTAATATTAAACACAATTCTTTTTCAGGGGGAAACATGACCTAATTACCGGCACGGAACTTTAATTTATGTGCTGGGAACTGACACTCAATATCTTCTTTTTCATTGCTATTCAGGAACCTGTAAAATAGATAATTATCTGTGACAGGTTTCTGGCAGTCTCTCTTGGTTTGACAGTGTTATTTTAGAGAGAAGAGAAAGTCACTTTTGTATATAATGAAAGGAAAAGTTGTCAAGCATTCATACATATTTTATGCTGCATAAAACTTAAGTGCTAGAGGAAAGATTCTGTTTTCAGTCATGCCATTGTAAATTCATGTTGCTTGTGCTGACCTCCAGCCTTGCTTCAATGACACAGAATGGCATCTATCCCAAAGGATTAATTCTGTTTTTCACACAAGCAATGCAGCTCTTGTAAGTCAGCTTGGCCCTCACTGGGTTTTTTTTGGTTAGCACAGTCATGCACAACTGTGATGTGTATTTTGGCACTTTGGCATTTTCTACTGACATTGACAGAACTAGAAGCAATTTCTATCAAAGTACTTTCTTGAAATGGCATCAAGAATAGTCTGCATTGTCTATTTTTTTGATGGAAGCGGTAACTCTGCTGCAAAAATTGACTTTGGGAAAAAAAACATTTTCTAGTTGTATGTTGCTAGCTCTGCCTTTACTCTGTTCTTGTAAAAGATGGTGAGTCCCTTCAGGCATTTTTGCATTGTTTGTTTTCATTTCCAAATGTTGCTGAAACAGCATCACATGAGCACTGGGGTGAAACAGAGCAACCAAAGTAGTTTGGTTTCTGTAAGCTGAATGGAAGATGATATTGTCTTTAAAAAGCTTACTCATTTAGTTTATATATTTGATAGGGAGAAAAAAAATCTCAGTTCTCTTACTGTGAGGCAGCCACTGTAAAATACAGTTTATTATAGCAGTAACCAGTATCCACACATATGCTGCTTCACTTAGAAGTGAACAAAGTTCTACTCATATCCTTCGAAGAGTTTTTCCTTAATAAAGAAAAGCATGTTTAGAGTCATGACTTCCCCTATGTCTTTTCCAAGAAATGTACAAATGTACAATGAATTTGAGGGATTCATTATTTTGAAATACAAAATAAACTTTGCTTTCTTTTTGCAGATTCAAAGTAGTGGAACATTATATTGCATGCCCTCAAGCCTAAGGGTTTCATTGGTTGACCTTTTGTAGCTTTTGTAACAGCTTATTTTCTGCATCTTCGCACATACATTAAAACAAACTGGCAAGTGGAATCAGCTTTCCCAGAGCAGTAGCAGGAGATTTCTAGCAGGAGAAAATAACATTCTTAACATTCTGCTGTTGGTACTTAGATAATTACCTGTGAACACCGTAATAGCTAATGCCATGTCTCTGGGTTCTGGAGTTTGCAACACAGGGCCAATATTCTTGGCTGTAATGAATCTGGGAAAGAATAAGGTGGTGCAGAGGAATCTTTGGGTGGTTTAGGCTGGTTTCTATAGCATTGGAAACAAGTGATGCTTCATCAAATTTGCTGTGTGATAAAGATTTGCTGTATGCTAAGCAAGAATATCTTGTCCCAGGGGAATGATCTTCATCTTCTGGAGCATCTTCCAAAGGCACAGAAATGAGCACAACATAGCTCTGCCTTCTTTACCTTCCCTGGTTTCTGGGAAACATATTTATATACAAATATATAAATATATATATACACACACATACACGTAGCTGTCTACACAGAGAGAGAGATGATGTTTTATTGGCTGTGCCCTGTAAAAACAAGCAAAAAAAAACAAACCACAAAACAAAAAACCCAAATAAATTACTAAAACATTTTGTTTTAATTTGGCAGGATGACCCTGTTACATTTCTATTGAACAAACTTGGAGCACTAAGAATGCACTTACCTTTCCTATCTTTTTCTTTTTCTTTTTAGCTTTGAGCAGTACAGTATGAAGTGTTCTTTTCTGATTTTTTTTTGCAAGAAAATGCTGTTATCAATATGATATTTGTTTCATCTTTCTTTTAGTAAAATGTTTACTACAGCAGGCTGTTATCTTTGGGAAACTTTTTTTTTTAGCTTCATAAGTGTGCCATTTTAGAGTTCCATTTCTTACTGAAAGTAAGGATTATAATAACATTATGTTAATACTATTAGCCAATTTTTCTACTCATAATAAATAATTATGTTACTAGAAGCATTATAGTCCAGCCTGTCCCATATACCATTCAACTGGATTAGCATTTTGAGTGTTATTTTTTCCCCGTGTCAGGAATCTCTGATCAGTGTTACAGGTTATTAATTTCCACAAGGCTATTTCATAATAAGAACAAGGTTTTTTACTTTTAAATAATGACAAAAAAGCCCATATAGAAGTAGCAAATATCTGAAATATTATCATTCAATAAGAAAAATCCATTTACATCATCCTAAGCAGACATTGCTCTGACATGTTGCTCCAGATGTTCTGCAGTTGGATACAACATCTTAAGTTCTTTTTTAGCAGAAAGACTGATTGGCCATTACACTTTTTGAAGGCTTCATCAGGCATTTTCAATATTATGTCTCCCTGCCATTCCTGTAATCATGAATCAGAGCCAATGTCACCAGGATTTTTCTAAGTGGTGAGGCATTGAGCAGTCATATGATAAGGGAATGCAGCAGGTCTGTGGAAATATTTGGATTTTCTCAAGCAGGATTTTTTTCCCAGGATTTTCATGTCTTATTTTGTGCTACTTGTACTCAATCATTATGTCTAAGAGTGAGCAAAAAAGGGCTGTACCAAGGAAAGACATGTTAGGTGTATCACATAACTGTACACAGGAGCAGATAGAGGTTGGGAGACAACTTAAGGCTGGATAAAAATTTTTTTCAAACATGCTTATATATATATATATATATGTATATATATATGTGTGTGTGTGTGTGTGTACAATATTATATTTGTTTTATATATTATTTTGGTAGCTCTGCAAGAAGTTAGGAAGAAATGTGCTAGTTTACTACTTCCTGATTTTACTGATTCTTTATGGAATCTTTTATTCTGCTTTGGTTTTTTAACACAGATTTACTACTTATTCCTTAGTTACTACAGCTTCTTTAGTAGTTTCCTCACATATGGTGTTAAATTCTCATTGACAAATATGCAGAGAAAATAAGCTTTGCTAATGTACAAGCATTTCCTGTGTACAAACAAGTGAAGAGAATAGCTTAACTGTTTTTATCTTCTAAAATATGTGTTATTTTTATGCAAGTAGTCTAAGTTCCAATACGATGCTCTTAGAATATGTCCTCAGAACAATTTCAGCATCTACATTGAATATAAAGGTACAAGTGGGAAAAGGAATTATACAGTTCTAGCTCAACAATAGTGGATTTTTTTCTTTTTTTTCCCCGTTTTTTCTTTTTTTCTTTTCAAACAATAACTATATTAAATATGTAGTTTGTTTCTTAAAGTAAATTCAAATTCTACAGAACTTTTATAAACCATAAGGATTTGCCCTCGTCAAATTCTAATGAAAGACAGTTTTAAAAATCTTGAAAGAATTCAGTAACATTTTGGAAATCTCTTTTAAATCATAAACATAACAACATTCAGTACTGATGTTGCTTTTATATAAATAGTACCTTTAATAGCTCTTTCTTGTATCATATTTTACATTCACAAGAGGAACTTTTCCTTTCATTTTAAGTATCTATGGAAAAGACATTTGTATGTTCATTTATTTTACTCAAGTGTTGTAAAGAAGAATTATTTAATACTATTAATAATTTCTGTGAAATTAATTTTCTTTTTATATTGATTGCATTAAATGGATATGCATTGTCATAAAAGTGATGAGCAAACTGTAGTAGGTGTAAAATTAAGAACGTACCCTTGCATTATTCATAATTTGAAAGAAATTGTATTCTTAAATAACATTCTTAATTTTCTGGGTCTCATTGACATCGCTATAACAGAGCTGAGTAGAAGGAAATCATCATATTCAATAGTTCAAGTTTAGTTTGGATCAAAACTTGTTACTCAGATCTGGTTTTGTCATTCATTAAGTTTATCCTGGAATTTAAATATCCATAATCATAAGCAAACATGAAAATTTATTGACTTTAAATTCTGATTACACTGACACCCTGAATTAGCAATGGGGTATGAAACATTGCAGTAGATCAATTTTTTGACCATTGTGTGTAATGGTTTATACACTTAGCATATACAGAAGCCCAAAATAACATCTTGTCTCCACTCCAAACCAGTACGGTCTCATAGGAAAACTGGTATTATATTATTTTGAGTTGTTGAGGTCTTTGATAGCTGCCATGTAACCTCTGTTCACACTGGAAACAGTAGAAATTTGTGCATTGTAGTTAAGAGCCCAGAAAGGCTGTGGTCCACAGTCCTTCCAGTCCTGAAGTCAAAATCAGACAAAATCCCAGGCCGAATTAAATCAAATGAGAATTTGAATTTGACGAAAGGCTTTGCAATGTACCTTTTTTTTTTTTAAACCCAGTTATTTGAAAGTTACTCTTCAGATTATCTAAGCACAGCAGCAAAAGGTCCAAGAACGTGCAAGGTCCTTTCCTCTGAGTATTCACAGCAGCTCACACCATGTCTATGATGCCTGTCTGGTGCTTGTCAGCACTGTCAGGACTCACTGCCTGCCTCTGGAAGTTCTATTTTCAGTTCATTCCATATTCATTTAATGTAAAAGGCAGGTGAGGGGGAGTGACAAGAGGGATCAGAAAGCCCTTCTCCAGAACCTTAGTTGTTATCATTTGATCCTTTGAGATTTAGCCTGTCAACTTAAAAACTTTATTTCACAGTATTTGAAGTTTTTGCATTGCAAAGATCTGGTTGGGGGTATAAAATTTGACTAAGATCTGCAGTTCTAGTCTCTCTACAATCTGATTATATATCTGATTATATATATATATATATTTCTGCATGTAAATTAGTGATATTCAATAGAAAAAGATGTACATACTCTGACTGGTTGAGTCGTACTGATGTTCCTGTAGCCAAGCAGCAAAAATAGAAGCTGTTATTCATTTCAGATTAAACAGGAGTTTGAAATATTCTGTCTTTTTATTTAAGGTGTCACAGATTCATTAAACTAATATTTTTATGGGTTTTTTTGTGCCAGGAATTCTTCTAATAGTACATTTTTAAAGGTGGTCACTGTCCAGGGTAGATGACTAGTAGACGAAATCCAGCTGAGTTCTACCGCCTATACTCTTGAGAGACTGTCTGGCAGGTTACAAGGAAATGCCCCATGTCACTCATGAGTCAGGACTCTCACCTGTCCCACTCCAAAAGGGAGGAGCAGCAGTATTTTAGTACTTGCAGGAAAAGATATCATTGGCACTAAACTGTCAAGCCTGCAAGGGCCGTTGAGGGCATTATACAAGATAACAATATACTGGAAAAAATCTCTTGGTTTCTATAGGTATAAATGCTCTTATGTTAAAAGAAAACTCTGCAGTTTTCTCTTGTTCTTAATCTGTTCAAGCCCTCCAAGAGTTAAATCACCCTAAGGGCACCCAAGCCCTCATATACGTATATGGACACAGCCCTTACCATGTGCACCCCATTTACTTTAAAATCAATATCAAAGCAAGCAGGATCCCTTGATACCTTTCTTTGTCATTCAAGCTCCTGAAACAAAAAGTGTGGAAGAGCGTAGCTCTGCAGAAGGTTTATAAGAATTTGTTCTTTTCCTTTCTCCTCTTGTTTGAGGAAAGTGAAAAAAATTCCAGAGGTCTGGCAATTTTATTCCTTATGGCTCAATGAATGGATGACTTAAAATTCTGTAGTACTAATAAAATTACTGTGGGAATAATGCATGATACACCATCCTACTTAGAAATGGGACATGGTTCTGGGTAAGTGTTCAGCTCATCATTATGTATTTCAGCATTGGTAAAATGTTTTGTGCTGTCGAAGGACATTAAAAAGATGTGCTGAGTTTGTTGGATTTTTTTTTAAATTAGGAATGACCTTAATCAAATTTTAATGTTGTAAAAGCAAACATTAAGTTGTTTTCTCATTGAAAATATGCTGAGTTACATTTCTTGTCCCATGCCACCATAATCAGTCTTTAAAATTATTTTTGGAATAGTAACTATGATGGAAAAAGCCACATACCATATGCATAATGTAGCCAAATCTGATGGGTTTACTATATCTATCTCCTCAAGCAGACAGAATATTTTTTGGATTTTACTAAATTTTATCCCTTAGAATCAAATATTTAGTATAAATAAATAAATTAAATACATAGGTTCATCATTACTATTTATCATTATGAGAAACATATTGCACTTTGAAAAATAATCCTAAGAGAATAATTAATTTGCTTTTCACAAACTGATCGTTGTTATATATTATTGTGTTGTAATTAACTAATATATCAAAAAGCACCAGCATAATCAAATGATTCTTATTTTGACATGCAGACTCTTGCAATGTACAAACATGCAGACAAATGGGAAATACATCAATTGAAAACCTGTCTTATGAATGTGAATATCTGAAAAACCTTTTGGTTTTTAGTGGGCTTTAACAAAATATTTACTGTTTAGCACCTTTTTTTGCATTTCTACTTCATCCATCATCTGAAGCCTGACATAATGTCATTCTTCTGAGTCAGTTTGGCAACAAATCAGGAAAACCCAAGCGATTACTCAAGCAAAGCATATGGAGAAGGTGGAGGAATATGAAAGGAGCCAAAGCAAAGTCTAATAAATTATGTTTAAAACTTCAGTTTCTTCCTAGTTTGGTTGTGAAGGTACTAGATGAGTTTATCCACAAGCTGGTAACCCTTCACGCTCAATATTCCAGCTGCCTGTGTGGTAGAGAAATTATCTAGATTCTCAGAATTTTTATGAAGCTGACAGGAAGGAAAAGTCACAGAATGTTTCTGTGCAAACTTTATGAATGTAATGATATTAAGAGAATACATTCTTCAATGATAAAAATCTGTGCCTGTAACTGAGCATCCTATGAAACAATATTAAGATCACAAAAGGATAAGTTTTAAAAAATCATGAGCCCAGTCCTTGCACATTGTGAAATGGCCTTTTAGGTTGAAACTGGTTTTAAGACTTTTCAAGTCCTTTGAGCTTCTGAGAACTCAACAGCTTATGATGATTTTTTTCCAGTATATTTTGTTTTAGTGGTAGATGAGATCATCTTGTACTCACTTTTCTCCAGGACTTGTGTCCTTCAGTAAAGCCTAAGATACCTTAAGGTGCTATAAAAGCACAAGTTAGTGGCATGAATTCTTGTCTGCTGTGAGAACTGAGAGGAATAAGCACCACATGTCTCTGCTACTGTTTCCAGAGAAACTTACCTTTTCCACTGCTGGTTCCTTATTCTTCAAAAGGCAAAGTAAGTGAGAAGAAGATTATGCCTCAGAAAACACAAAGAAAAGGGTTATTCAGGCAACTAGCTGTGGGTAACAGAGGCCAGATAATGTACCCAACCACTTCCAGCATTCTGCAAGAGCTGTATATTACAGACCTAACATGAGGAAGGAGTTTCCTTTGGAAGGCAAAGCTGAAAGGAAGCCTATTTCCTTCAGCAGCAGGGAACAGCATGAGAAAATGTTTGTGGAGAACAGTGGAGGAAGATGGAATGAGGAGAATCAGAGTTTCTCTTTGTAGGAAACAGTGAAGTTGTGTGTCCTTACAAAAAGGCTGATGTGGAACGTTTCTGTTGCTGCTTGATAGCAGCAGCTTTCCTTATCCAAAGTAAGGAGTACATTATATTATTACTTGTGTGCTTCTATCAGTGTCTTACTGGGATGATACAGGAATGATAGATTAAGTATAGGCAAATGTCCTGACTGTATTCCCTACCAAAGTTGAGGGATAATTTTTTGTATTCCACACTGAGCTTCATGATGTGTTACACTGATGGGTAGTGCTCTAGCAGTCTCATGTCTTTTATGGATGAATGTATGACATACAAAAGTACCTTTGGCTGAAGTGCAGCCATGTCTTCAGTGTCTAAAGTAAGGATGCACTGGTCCAAAACTGATAGGTGTTCTGTGTTTGACTCAAATGTATTACAGAACAGCAAGTTGTCATATTTGTTTTTATATATAAGCTATGAGGAGGGAAAGAACTTACAATTGTCAGACAGAGTTGTCCAAAGATTGAAAAGATAAATTGGTTTCAGGCAATTATAAGAAACCCGTTCTTCTAAAAACATGCATGAAGTTATAGCTAACAATCCTCAAACTTACAGTCTTGATGTACTTTTCTCTTCATCACAGTTTTCTGTGTCATACTTCTTGCAGATTCAGATGCTAGAATAGCTGGAACATGCTTGGTTCAGGACGTCAGGCAGTAATATATTCTTGAATTTTTTGGTAGTCTTTCTTTAGTGTGGGCACTCAGACTGGGGATACAACATTCAGCATTTTTATGAACAATACATAGTGCAGTGGTTTTAATACATCACCAATAGTGAGTAAATTTATAATTTTTTTAATTTCCAAGCCATAAAAAAATAAACTTCTTAAGGATTTTATCCTTAATGGTGTCATTTTGATGACTCTTGATTGCCCACTTTCCCCTAAAAATCTCTCTAATCATTATTTGTATCTAATTTCTTACTTACTCAGATTTATTTTTTAATTCATTTGTGGACCACACCTTAGTCTAACATGCAATTCTCCATATTTTTTTCTATTCATAGTATTTTGCTTTTCATCTTCTTCATTTTATATATGTAGAGTAAAACCAACCAAAACAGTGTTATGGGAACTAAAGAGAAGAGATCTGAAAATGCAAAGACACATACTGATTTTAACAACGGGTGGTTTCACAAGCATAAATAAATCTGGAAAAGTATTAATTTTCTGGAAGGACTTCAGTAGTGTAGCTATCAGGGGGGTATAACATCATTTTAAGAGTAAAGATAATTATTGGGATAGTAATAAGGGGATATAAACTGGCCATGGATCACTTTAGACTATAATTCAGAAAAATAGAGCAGAACAGGTACAACAGTAATGCTCTGGTGGGTCCAGATTGTAGCAGCTAGAAGGGGTCCCATCAAGTGCTGAATGTAAAAATGTGTGTTCCTGCAGAACTGAATTCACAGCTGTAATACAAAAAGAAAAATTATGCTGGTCCTTAGTATCCTTTCTCTTCTTGGCAAACTCATCTAGCAGCATAACTGTTTGGATTTATTTTTACAATGCCGAGTTAAACTTAGAGTCAAATTCTGTCAAGTTTGCCCACTTGCTCGTAGTGCATTAGTGTCTTACTTTCATTCACTGATGATTAGTACTTGTGGAAAAAAAAATCATAACAACAAAACAGCCCCAAACCCAAACAAAGCCTACTATAATTACTTAAGCACATTTCCTCAGAAATACTATTTGCAGCTCAGCAAGCAATATGTGCTGTGTGCTGCTTACAGACCTTTTCACTAGCCTCAATTTTCTTGCCAGACTGGGCTTCCTATCTTTTGGGCCAGATTTTCCTTCCCTTGCATAAATTCTTTTATCTCTTCTACCCAGTCCAGTTAGCAAGGTCTTAAAATATGAACATCCATTGATCTTTTGTCACATACTGTATCTTTTCGCCTCTGTGGGCATACGGGTCATTAAAATCCATATTTTTATCTACTCTATATATTTAAGTTTTTTTACCATTACTTTTATTTTCTACCCAGAAAATGTAGTTCTCCTCTGTGTGGAATCTTCAGCGTGTTTCTGCTTCTTTGCTCCTTTTAATTTCCTTTTTATTTCTAAGAAGAATATTGAAAAGACTAAAATTGATGTTTGTCAAGTTTTTACATACATTTTCTTGAGTTTTTAACAATGAGATAAAGTTTAGCAGGATTTCTTTGTAATAACTCAGCACTACAAATTATTCTCTTTTTCTAGGTAAGAAATAAAACAGCGGACCTTTTCACCCATATTTACTACATTGATTTACACATTTATTTTCTGGAATGTAGTGATAGGTGAAGGTGGGACTGAAATTCTCTTTAATGCTACAGGTAGCTGAAGAACAGCTATATAGGTTAACCTCTACTGGTTTGCAAATAAACTGTAATAGATCATGTTTCTATAAATAGTAGTGTCCATTAAATGTTATTAACCAGTAGTAGATAGATCATGTTCCCATAAATAGTGGTATATTTTTAATGTTGTTACCATCCCATGATTTATATGTGTCGGGTCATCATAACAAAAGTAAGAGGCAGTTTTTCCTTAGGGAGCAGCAGATCCATTCCACAGAGCACTGCACAGTGCAGCCAGCAGCTAGATAACACTGTTATCATGGAGAGGTGGATCATGACTCATATCGCTTCTAAATGTTCCAGTACTTACTGTGTCGTAGGTGACTTAATTTTTTTAAAATTAATGTTCAAGTGTCTTTTTGCATCTCAAAACATGGTTTCCCATTAGAAACTCTTTGTAATTACCTTTTAATTTGGTTTTTACTGTTTCTGAAAAATATTCCTGCTTGCACAGTAGACTGATTCATTAGATTGGATTTCACTTACAGGCACAATACAGCATATAATCTCATATGTCCTGTCTGAAAAGAGCTGGTGTGAACAAGTATGGGCTTGCACAAACTCCTAAGAGGTTTAGAAAAATTAAATGGAAATCTTTCTATTACCTCAGATTTGTTTCACTTCTTTTTGACTACAAAATAGTTGTTTGCTGGGGGTTACTATCTCACTCAACATATTCCTAAGAGTAAACATCTCAAATAGACAAGCATACTAGTTCTCAACAGCTCATTAAAAACTAATCCATTAACATATTTTTACATACATCTTTACAATATAAATTATTTATATACTCTTAAAAGAAAAGTTTAAGCAAAGGAAATGTAAATCCAGTGCTGGGTAAAATTAGGTGTTCATATTTTGGCTAAACACAAATTATAATTTGCATTTCTTACCATTATTTAGAGCTAGAACAAAATTTTTAGTCAGTTTTTCACCAATTTTTTTTTTATTTTATTTTTAAAAACAGATATTATTCTTTTAGCATAGAAAGGGTTACATTGTCCATATAATATTTAACTCCTGTTTTCTGCTGAAGTCCAATTACACGTGTAAAGCAAAATTAGAAACCTGCAGCCAAATAGCCAACAATTTCATCAAACTTCTGGGAAAATCAAACAATATTTATCATCTGAATGAATTGTGGCTTTGACTAAAATTTATGTTGAATACGCTAATAATGATACATTAGTAAGCAAAAGACTTTCTATTGAAGTGATAAAATAACTGTAGTTTCTATAAACTTCCATTCTGAACTCCACACTTCTATATGTTCTTTTAGAAAATAATGAGGTCTGAATGAACTTTAAACAGAACTATATTCTAGATTTGAGGAAATTCTGTGTGGAAACTTCACTGCATCAGCTAATAGTCCTATTTAATTAGCTATCCCATCACATTAGGCAGAGAGAGGAGGTTTGCCACAAGAGAAATCCAGCTCAGCTGGTGACAGAGATGAGATCAGAGATTGCTTGGATGATCTGCTGTTCTCTCCTTCAGCAGACTCATCAGGAATAGGAACTTTAGTGTCAGTACCAGGGACTTGCTGTGATAATCCCAGAAAGAGGCTGCTTGAGAAAGCAGAAACATCCCTCCCTTTACTGGTTTATATGTTCATATTTCAAATCAGAACATCTGGTTAATTTGGGAAAAACAAACAAATGAAACATGCAAAAATTCAAGATGAGTCCATTCTTCAAGCTCCAAGCCTCAAACTGTGTCCAATTCTCTAATTTTATCACTTTATGAAAATTATTATCGTTGCATTTGGATTTTGTTGTCCTTACATCCTTTCCTCACCACAGCTGTTCCAATACTGCAAATGCTGAAGGAAAACAAGCTTTTTAACAATCACTGATGCTCAGGTACAGTCTATATTCACATATTTTTTCATGGTGCATTCCTATCCTTCAGTTTTGTTCTACTTCCATCAGAGCAGATGTGTTACAATGTCACTGCCAGAATAGAAAAAAAATTCTCCCTGTGCAAGTGATCTATGCACAGATGTTTCCTTGCAGGGTGTATTCCTCCTGTGTTTTGCTGATATCTTTTGCAGTAGGAAAAATATTGTCATTTGCAGCCTGTGCTACAACAATGAGGATTCTCTTCCAGAGTTTGCATGACTAAAAACTGTTCAGTAAGACTGTTTTTGCTTTGAATTAGCTCTGTCCTTTTGTTTTTCTTGAATCTAGAAGATTAGATTCTATTTTTGGTTAGATTTTCTATTTTCAGAAAGATAGACAATATTTACAATTGTTACCATATGATTATTAGAAGATTAAGCAGTGTCAAAAGCAGTAAGCAATTCCCCTGCCAGAAAAGAAGCACATCTCTAAACGCATCTCTAAATGCTTTACTGGTGATTATACCAGTACATCAGCAGTTCTATTCCAACCCTGTAGTCTTGAAAATAAGTAACAGCTTTTGAGAGTCCCTTTGGGCTAAGATTGGCCAACTAATTCTTGAACAACAAGCTAAGGCTTAAAAAAAAAAAAAAAGAAAAAGTATCCTAAACCCTAATATCACTAAGGTTTATACTTAGAGGAAGAAGAGATGCAAAGGTGAGATTTGAAGAACTGAACCCAGAAACCAGGATTTAATTGCTCTTAGGGGAAAAAGATAGAAACTTTGAAAAGACGCTGTCGTGTTATCATATTATTTGAGAGAGACATCAGAGTTTTTGCATCATGTGCTGTTATCATAGATTAATCTTCCCGTTCTGCTTTCCTTATGATTCTAGAAGGAAAATACCACTAGTGGTTTAAAGAAGAGCATATTTGGTCATTTCAATATAAAAAATAGATTAAGCAATTAGAGAGCATCCAAAGGGCAACAAAGATGGTGAAGGGCCTTGAGAGGAAGTGATTGAAGAGCAGCTGAGGTCACTCGGTCTGTTCAGCCTGGAGGAGAGTGAGGGGAGACCTCACTGCAGTTACAACTTCCTTGTGAAGAAAGAGGAGGGGCAGGCTCTGATCTCTGCTCTGTGGTGAACAGCTACAGGAGCTGAGGGAATGGCCTGAAGTTGGGCTAGGAGCAGTTTAGGTTGGATATCATGAAAAGGTTCTTCCCCAAAGGGTGGTTGGGCACTGGAACAGGCTCCCCAGGGAAGTGGTCACAGCACCAGCCTGACAGAGCTCAAGAAGTGTTTGGACAATGCTCTCAGGCACATGGTGCAACTCTTGGGGTGTCCTGTGCAGGGCCGGGAGTCAGACTTAATGATCCTCATGGATCCCTTCCAACTCAGAATATTCTGTGATATCTAAACCATGTTGATCTAATGGGAAGGACAGATGCTAATATGATTGTTTTGCATATCAGTGTAGGGCTGCTTTGCTTCCCCCATTGCTGTACTGTAAAATCGTTGTAACTGAAGAGGTGAATCAGCTTTTGCTAATCTAGCCATACCCTCTAATATCTTTCTTTTGCATTCTGTGCTGTGCCTTTAAAGACTACTGTTTAAGCCTAGAAAAAAATCCATGAGTTTAATTTGAACAGATATTTTGATTTGGATGCATTAATTTTATTCAATATTATGCAGATGTGAAATTTGATAACCTATAAATTATTAGCTTTTTTAAGTTCAGTAACCATTCTGTTATGCCTATCATGAGCCAACCAAAGTCATACTTACTGGTTTTTTGTGTGATAAAGGTTTAACATTCATGAAATTTTTGCTTGTTTAAATTTCCTTATGACATAAAGATTGCATTATGTGTGTTTGAAAGAAAAAGGAATACTTTCTATACTTGAGAAATTAAATGTTTCAATTCACCTAAATCAAAGTAGCAGTAACAAAGTCACCTCATTATCTTAGTGATGTGTGAACTTGAAATATTATACTGGGTCTTTTAAATGCTGTATGAAGGACTACAGCATCTTATTTTTCTGTGTTTTATTAAAAAAAGATAATCAATAAATGAAATTAAAACTGAAGAAAGTTTTTCAGTCAGATGTTAAATTAAAAGCAGCTCATGGAATATGCCTCTGCAATAAAAAAGAATCATTAAATTTTGCTTACAGATCCCACACATTTTTTCAAATATGCTTAAATATTGTCTGTTGTGTAAAAATGGCTGATATTGGTGTTAAAAATATGAAAAAGCCTCACCCTGGTGATTGTCCTGATGCTTGGCTGAAATTTAGAGGCTTACAGTATGTTTCCATTCAAAGCAGAGATGGTTGCTGCAGTTTGCTGATTCTGTCTGGTGTTCCTCCAGTGCAGTCTTTTTGTCTGTTCTGAATGGCCAGAGTCCCATTGCCCTGGCCCAGTGGGAACCAGGCAGGAGAGACAGTTTCTTTTCTTATGTTTTCAAGTTTCTTTCAATCAAAATTGTAACAAAAGCACACTTCCCTTTGACTTTTTATCACTGTCATCTTAAAAGTGTTTTCTGACTGCCTCAATGTGCTCCTCCCTGCCTTTTTAGTGTATTTTTACCACTTTTACCAGGCACAGAAAAGCATATTGTCCAGGCTTGCACACTGCCTGATTTTCCATTGGCATAATAGTCATTAAATTAGTGAATACATGTGTGCTTTCTTATATTATTTAAAGTCTTGCAGTTTTCATGATGACAAAGGCAGATGTCTCCACTCAGTTCCAGGTCACATTCATGATTTTAAGAGTGGAGTTGTTTGTGGAGCCATCTTCTGTGTGGGCTCTCAGATATGAATGATAATCCGGATTTTTTCACCTGCTATTGTTCTCTGATTTAGAGGACAGACTCATGAGTGGTTTCAAGGACCTGACTGAAAGTGCATTAGCCAGAATAGCAAATACAAAGAAGAGGGGTAAAGGCTACCCTAGAAGGTCAGCCAGGTGTGTTTATGGAAAAAGTGTAATCTATGATTCCTGTGTGAAGAGCTCTCCATGAGACTGAACAATTTTGTGGCTTGTTAGAGACAGAGCATCTGCATCTCTATCATCATTATTGTGGCAGAAAGATTCAGTCCATGATTTCATATTGCAAAATTATTCTGTAGCACTTTTGTTGTATTCAAGTTGCAGATTCAGAAAGAGACCTACAAAAATATTCTTTCATTTTGAAACTCCTCTATAGTCAGGTTCTCAGCTGTGGTTTATGAAGCAGATGTTTCAGCCCAATGGATGAGTTAGTATTTTACTGCACAGGAGAAAAAGAATTGAGAGGCAAGAAAAAATACTAAAATAATAGCCTTAATTGATACAGATTAAAATAATTTGTCATTGAATCATGGCTTAGAAGGTCATTATAATGAGCTAGAAAAAAGTCATACCTCAATAATTACATCTAAATATTTATTCGTATAAATAAAACAAAAACTGAAGTGAATCTTAAGAGCTTAGTCCACTGTTCACTGAATATTACAAAAGGCCAATTTCTTTCCAGTGCCCTGAGTATGTTTTGAGAAAGACAATTTTCCTTAGCTAAAACACTGATTCCTACTGTTAGAAATAAAAAAATGCTTAATTTCTGCTGTCTTTCAGATCAGGTGACTGGGAGGGATTCCATTCACAGGAAAAATAAGATTAAGATGCAAAAAAGCAACAAAAACCTTTTTTTAAAAAAAATCTCGTTTCAAGACAAAAGGTCGATTATTGTCTTATGTGTCAATATTGCAATATAAATATTTTCTAGGCCACAGTCTTTTTTATATGTGTGGGTGTTCTTTGACTTCCTGCTATGTACTGTTCTTTTCAGGATATTCACAAAAGTTTAACCTGCCCCTGCTCTGAAATATCACACACTTTTTGGTCAAAATACTAGTCCTTACGGTGTTACTGAGCAGCTGGCATTTTGCAGAACAATATTCTCTCCTTTACAACAATTTCAAGTCAGTACACTATATGTATTTTTATTATTTTTGTTTTAAAGGGACCTATTTTTTTCAGTTAAGAATTTGCTGTGTTTTGGCTGAAGTCTGTCTGGAGGAATCTTTGTTCCTTTTTAACCCATTAACTGTTGAAATTGTTTATGTGTCTTGAACAGATGAGAGATTTCAAATGGCTTTCTCATGAAGTGATCGAAGAGTTCAGTCTAGGAATAAACCCACTGAGGCTGCACTCTCTGTCCAATAAGGCTATCAGCACAATGAACTACCACTGTTACTTTTCCAGTTGTGATCACACTTTATGCTTTTATTAGGCATTTTAAACCCTGCTATGACTGCAAAGTTAAACATTCAGAAATCTCTTGCCACTCAAAAATGTAGCCATAAGCTTAATTGATTGCTGTAAGTGCAGAATTATCCATTTACATGTGGCCATCCGTATGGTGACTGTGAGACTGCCTTAGGAAGATTTCTGCCTTTCTTTTCACATCTGCAGTCCCCTTCATCTGCTTCCATACATGCTATGCTGAGTAAGTAAAGTAAACATAAGTAAAAGGTAAAAATGTCCAGTAATGTGAGCTGCCTTTGTTGTGATGTAGCATTTTGTGTCTTGATTTGCATCTCTTGTATATTAAAACCCTGACATATCAAGCTACTCTGAAAATAAGGATTGGAATATATTTGTTTTCTGTTACTAGGTATCATCAAATAAAAAAAAAATCTCTGGTAGAAGTATGAGAAAGGGTATCCATTTTTCTAAGGCAGGATTTTTTCACTTCCAGAGCTGTGCAAACTTTCCTGTTTGCCATTTTCCTACACATGCCTTCCCACTTCTGTAAAAAATTAAGTAGAAAATTCTATGTGCTACAGCTACGTAATCTGACGCTGTGCTATGACATCATTCTGGACACACATGGCAAAAACAATGAAATGGAATCACTGTGATTCTACATTTCAGAAGGGTCAATAAACAGAATTAGAAATTTTGCATCCAACCTACAGAGCAAAACTGAGCAAATCCTGTACATATTAAATCTGTGTACAGGCAAAGCTCAAAAGAGAAATCAGAAGTCATTGTTTGTTCTAGGATTCTGGTGGTGTATCCTATTTTAGCTAATCATTTTAGTTGACTTGTCATTCTTTGACTTGTCCAGCTATTTTACTTCTGTTTCTGTTGCTGCCTGTGTTAGTTGTCTGCTATCCCATCTGTTAAACAGATCTTTAATTCTGACTTTTTCCCATTTGACTGTAGCCTTCTGCCTAGCCAGGCTGAGTTCTTTCCTAGGTTGCTGTTTCTCCAGATAGGTCTGTGTTTCTTCTTGACTCTTCCTGGGCACATTATCTGCCTTCCACTTGCTCCTCTCCATGACTTTGCAGTTCCTTCCTACATCTGCTACTATTATCGACTCTCAATCAATTCTTCTCAACATGTTTCTCCCCCAGGATTTTACCTTTTTGGTTTTATTTAGTTGATGTCATTCTCCTGGCACTACAGATTCTTTTCCTATTTGTCCTGTATTAATCTCCTTCACCTTTAGTCCTGGTATGACTTCATCAAGATAACCCTTACAAAATTTCAGCCTTGGCTGAACGTGTAGTTAAGAGACTTTTCCCTTCTCCGACACACATTGCTTCTTGGCCTCCCCTGATGACTCTCACTTTTAGTCCTTTTTAGTCAGTTCTATCTTTCCCTCACATTCACACTTTTGCTCTTGCCATCAACAAGTTCAATATAGTCATTGTTTAATTTCATGCTATTTTTTCCATTCTCCTTCCAAAGTATTTATCCAATTCCTTCCCTTTTGTACATTAATAAGTCAGTTTGCTTTTTTGGAAAAAGTAGACAGCAGAGGAGCGATAGATTACTTGTCTTCTTGCAGCAACCAAAATTAAAAAAAAAAAGTCTTCATTCTCATAAATGTGATCATCAATTTGCCTTCTAGGGATGGCTTCATTCTTTCTAATTATAGTATATAGTGGGTTCTAGGTTTATCAGGTATACTAGCACAATTTTTTCCGAAATCTTAGCATTAATATTGATCAAGTCTTGTTGGTCATGCCCAAATTCTGGGGGTTTTTTTAATGAAGAATACTTTACAGGTAAAAATAGGAAAAATATTTAAAATTAAGGAACAAATTGTATATAGGTATTATTAATTTCCTACCTAACTTAAATTTTATTCAGAAGGTTTTGAATCACTACAACCCCTCTCTCCCCTATTGTAGCAGACAAGTTTTGTACTTATTTTTGTCCTTCCCTCTAAAAATCTTCATAGTTTGCCCTGAAACCTATATAAGAGAAAAATATTAAATTCAAGCAAACAATTATCACAAAGTGTTTTTGAGATAATAATTATTATAAATTTGTAATGGCCTAAGGATTGGAAATGAAATTGTATTATTTCAAGGATTTTATAATAAGAAATAATTTAATTGCCTTTCTATTCAAAATCCTTATAAGTGTTCCTTATATTTAGATCTTACTGAAGGAATAGCTGATAAGAAACTTGTGTCCTTATCATATACCTAAAAATGAAAGCAAATACTATTTTCAGTGAAAAACCCAGTGTGCATTCCAAATGTGCCAGTGTAGCCCTCCTGCAGAATACCAAACAGCTGTAGTCCTTAGGGCATGCCAACTTTCAGAAATGAGAACAGGCAACATTTTAATAGGCAATCTTAAGGGAAAGGGCAGACTCTCTTCCTGCAGAAAGCCTACAGTGAAACTACTTTCAATAAATATTTGAGCTCTTTAAATACAAACTGGTCAGAATTGTTCTTTTTCCACAGTTAGTATGCTAGTGTACAAGAAATGAATAACATGGGAAAAATCCAGTTGTTTTCCTACTTCTGATAAAAAAGGCTTTTGGACTGGACTTGCACAGCTGCACAAATGAGAAACTTGGAGAATGTAGACCATACGAATATGCTGTATCTGAGTGTGAAAAGTAAAGTTAGTACCTGCAGTCTCACAGCAACCAGTTTTTGCCTTTCTCCAGACACATGATTAGTGAATGGCAAGAGACATGTTTCAGTATCCCAGTGTATCCCCAGCTATCACTGTACCGATAAATAACCATTCTTGTTTTAAATATTCTCCAGAAAGGAGAAAACAGTGTCAGCTGTAGTTACAGTTGCTCCACTAACCAGCCTCTGACCAGCTCTCCTATTCCTGACCTTGGCTTAAAAGCAATTCAACATTTAAGAAGTCTAAACTTTTCTATGTGTCCTAATTACAGTAATGAATGCTCTTATAGGGTACAGATTTAATGAATGACATGAACATCAATTATATATTTAATTATTTTCTGCTAAATGGTGAAAGAGTGTAAGACTATAAAAATTGGAAGCTGTTTAAAAGTATTTATTCTAATGCTTTCCAAAATGTTATCCATTAATTCTGTGGAAATGTAAATGTTTATAGGATACAAGCCCTCCTTACTAGCTGTAAATAAAAGAAAATAAAACATATACATACTTTTTTAATGTAGTTTCTATGATCTGGTTGCTAAGGGGATTTTATGCACATTGTACATGCAGACAATGAAAGAGAAGTTGTCTTTTTTAAAACAAATGTCATACCTTTGTTAAGGTAGAATCTATTTTCAGGAGAAAACACCATTTAAAACAGTATCCGTCTTCTGAATAATGACATTATTGAGCTGTTGACAAAGAAGGAGTAATAGATTTTGCATGAATGACCTCTGGAATTACATTAGTTATGCACTCAGTTTAGAATTATTTGTGTAAATTAAATGTGTGTCTAGTTAGGTCACCTTTTTATATATTTATATGCTGATTTGTGTTATGTTTTCATTGACAGTCATCCCCAAGTCTTAACCCTGCCTTTATACTACTTCATGCCAAAACTAATTTTCATTTACATGGTCTCAGTTTTGTCTGTAGTGTGTTTATATTTCATAAAGGCATAAATTAATTTTAAAAATTAGCAAGTGATTCCATTTATGTGTCTCTCTTATAATTGAAAATTATCTATATGATAAGTAATATTAGCATCACACTGCCTGCTTCTGCTATAGTCTTTATTCCATTATGGTCTCATTGGCAATTAATATGAGACTTTGAAACAGAAGAATTTGAAGAAGGCTATTATACTTCCATTTATCAGGCTGTTGCCTGCTCTTTACTTTGAAATTAGTCTGTATTTACACCATTTTTAAAAAATCAGTATTTATTTATTTATTAGTTAGTTTGTTTGTTTGTTTTAGGGGGGATTTTTTAGGGTTGGGGTTGGAGTTCTCTCCTGCTGCAGTGTAGAGGTATATGTATTTTAGTTCCTTAGATGGCATTTGTCTTACACTCAAAATACAGACTATATATTGAAATTCACTGTGTCTCATTATAAGGCACTAGTCAGTGTAATTCAGTGGAAGCTGAATATAAATGAAATGTAGTTAAAATAGCTGTCCACTTGTGTTCATGACTAGATGCTTAATCTCTCTATTTCTCTCTCCTGTATCCTGTGCTTTGCTCCTCTGCTACATGCTTTCTCATTTTCTTCAGTGGTGTTACCAAACACAGAATTTGCCACAGATGAGCAACAAAAAGCATCCTGTTGAGACCTCCTGCACTCTCTCATCACAGACATTAAAGGTTGTGTGCAAGAATAGCTGGTAGGAATAGCAACTAGGCATGGGTGGTGATGTACCTTTTTCTCTCAGTGACTTGCAGATTTTGGAGATGGTCTGTGCTTTTAAGGCACATGAAGGAACAGATAGTAAGGAAGAAAAGCATGTCACTTCACTGTATGTGTCTGGACTGGTTAAGGCTGCTACATTTGGCTTCCCACTAACTTGGAAAGAAATGGTCAGTTCTGCCTTTGTCTTGCTGAAAAATGTTATGATAATGAGGTGGTTTGGATTTTTTAGTAAGGACAAAGATTTCCCTGTACTTCAGAAGCTTTCTGTACTTCCATTTCCTGGCAAACTGTTGGGCTCCTTGAGGATACCCTTAAAGGATAAGTATCTAAAACTTACACTTCCTGGAGTTGGGAAATGTACAAAAGGTTCAAATGGAGAAATATCTCAGTAAGTCTCATAAAACGTCACATCCTGAGAAAAGAATGCTGTTCTATGACATTATCTGTAGGAATGAAGTGTCGGGATCCTGTTGGTTACCAAACCTCATAATACAGTCCTTGAAAGCCACAGAGCTGAGTAGCTCTGTGATGATGAAAGATTTCTGATGCCTGAAATTTTGTGAATCCATAGATTTTAGGATGTGGTGGCTCAGATGCTGCTGCTATCAAGCCTGCCACAGGCACCAACAGCAATACCAGTGTGTTCAATCTGTTTGTCTGTGAGCCTTCCTGCTAAATGTGGACGCTTCTCAGCAATTTCTTGCTTCCCCTGCTGGACAGAGAAGCAGGTTTGACCTGTTCAGTTTGCTCAAAACATGGGTAGCTTTATTGTCCTGATTTAGACTGCACAGAGTTCTCCAGCAAGTATCCCTAAGCAGCACTAATCACATGGTTTGTATTTCTAATTACTCCTTTTCCTGACTCTCTTTTTTCCACCTTTGTACCTGCCATTTTCTCCTCTGCTCTCCTGTCAGGTAAACAATGTTTTAGTAACTACTTTCTCCCCATTTTTTCCCTTTTTGCTACATCTACACCCATATTTGATATTTCTGATATTGTTGCCTAGGTGATTTTGCTTATGTAGTATTACTGAAAGAGTTAACAAGATTCTGCTGGCCTTGCAGGACTTCACTCCCCAAAGGCACCCAGTGCTTCCCATTGGTGGTCTGTGAGACCTCACCATTTCTCATTTTACTCTGCCTGTGCACTGATGGAATTCTGCCATCCCTCATGGCACTATCTGTAGCTTTTGTCACCTTCTCATTTCATTACCTAACATGTTTGACAATTGCTTATGTCATACCCAGCACTTTTCTATGTCCTATCCAGTTAGCCTAAGCTCAGTGAGTACCAAATTTATCTTTTCATTTTCTTACACCCTTAACAGCACAGAGGTGCAATCAAGTCTGAGGGATTTTTTGAAAGCTAAAAGGTATTCTAAGTTCCCTGAATAGACACTAAAATATGAACTGCAAAAGGAGACATACCAATAAATCTAAAACTTCTCTTTGACGCTGCTACTCAGCTGTGTGTTTTATATTTTTCATTTAAAATTTAACTCAAGGATTGTGCCTGGCAGAGACAGAATTTAAAATTATTTAGCAACTATTAATATTGAACAGCATGTTGTGAACAATGACAAAATACCTTGATTATCATATTCTTGATTCAGCATATTGAACACTTATTTCAGATGAAACTGAATAGATGCAAAAAATGAAGTCCAATATTGTAAGTTTTGATATAGAAATGCAGAATGCATTGCATTCAGAGGATACAAGAGAACTTTAAAAAGCTCAAAGAGAATTTATACTGGCCTATAGTCTTGTGAAAATTGCAGTAGGATTTTGTAATGATGATGAGGGATTTAAACCTGTTCTCTATTTCTTAAAACAGTTCCTTTATATTTTTGTGAAATATAAAGTTTTAGTAGTTGCTCTGGGGGAAGAATGGCATCTCCTGAATCTTACTTCTTCAGTAATGAATGTAAAAGGTCAAACCAAAGTAGGCAAACACTAGAGCACTCAGAAGATGGAGCAAGTTCCTCCCCACACAGTTCTGAAAACCGAGGAAAGGTAATCCTAACACAGAGAAAAAAAAAAACCTTCAAGAAAGGTACATACAGGTCATGATGGTCTGAAAGGTGAAGCATTTTGAAATTATATAAGAAAAATAATTTCAACATGTCCTTTTGTTTGAGCTTCAGTTTCTTGGGTTAACATTGTGCATATAATAGTAACTACAAGAATGTCTCAGAAAACTAAGTAGAAAATAAAATATTTGTATATATCTTTTTTTACCCAGGAAAGTTTAGCTTAGAAGGCCCCTTTTCTCATAATTTTCTTTGTGTCATTTTAACTGGCAAACTACTTTCTTATTCTTTTCTTTCTTAATGAAGTAATCAGAATTGGGGGGGTTGGTTATTTTCTCAGATAAACTTCCTTTAATTTCTGCAAATCTATGTTAAGCATACTTCTCAATGCACAAGAATGAGTCAATGTTGTTGGTAATGCTCTGTGGCTCATACCTTAGAAATTTTGTCATTCATTTGAAATTGCAACACAATCATGATGGATTATTTTGGTTCAGTTATGTGGGTGTGATCAGTGATCTGATATTAACCTGTATAAAATCAGTATCTCAATACAGAACACTTTCCTAAATTGCTCACTTGCTGTACTTCTGATGTATGCCTAGATGGCAATGGGTGCTGGATCCTTCTAGTTACTCAGGTTTCACAGAGATGTTTTCGTCTGAAAAATCATATGACAAGGAATACAATGTACATAGCAAGCCAGCAGTGAGTTGAAAATTTATACATAAAAAGGTAGGTAATGTAGATTTAAATTTATCTTTCTAACATTAGAAATAGAGCCCACCAGCTTTATACAAATTAAAAACTTGAAAGAAAACTGAATTCTAAGGCTCAAGTGGAATCTTTGGTATTTCAGAGATAGTTAAACCCTATTTCCTGCTGGTTTCATGAAGCTAAAACTATTTCTATTCTATTTCCTTGCTTGTAGTCAGCCTTTTATCAGGACCTGGAGATAAGAGAGTCTGCAAAAGAGAAGGAAAAAAATAAAAAAGAGTAAA
This sequence comes from Pseudopodoces humilis, assembly GCF_049639895.1. Classification (NCBI taxonomy): domain Eukaryota; kingdom Metazoa; phylum Chordata; class Aves; order Passeriformes; family Paridae; genus Pseudopodoces; species Pseudopodoces humilis. Next base: position 102,135,789 of record NC_142200.1, read on the forward strand.
GAGAGACTATTTAGAGAATCCAAAGAGAATTTGTCTTGACTTAGAGAAAACACAGACAGACCCTAGGATCTTTTTAAAACTGGAAAACTATAATGGAAAGGACAGCATAGGAGAAGAATGCTTAGGAAATGGATTCAGTGCTGGAAGTTAACTAAGATGGATGGATGCTTAGATGTCGATTTTAAGTTTATAATGATATGATCTGAGGTAGCCAAAGATTGTAATGCATGAAATAGTTCTCTGGACTTAATACTGTGGGAGATTCCTTTCACTCTTGTTTAGAATATTGCAGTTGCTCCTGTACTACAGGTTACAATGTTGTCATCCATACTGAAACAGAAGGCATACCCTGAAATAAAATACATAGTCTACATTTATAAATAGAAGTTTATTTTGTAGAATGTTTTCAATAAAGAGGAGCATCTACAATTCTGTTTTTCTTCAGTACCTTCTGCCTTTGTGTGTTAACCTAGAACTCTCTTCAACATTTACCAAAAAAAAAAAGACAAGGTTTGCCATCAAAAACTTGTGGGTTTGTGGAAGTGAGAATACAGGAGCATGACATTTAACCATTTGTGGTTTGGTAGGTTAATAATCTCATTCTGGAATTCATGTAATGCTTCATGTAGAAATAATGATTATCCACATATATTTTTTCATTCATGAAATGGGGAAAGTAAATACAAGTTTACATTTTTCAAAGATAAAAAATAGACTTATTCTAAATTCATACAATGGATTTTATGCTCCTGAGAGTGTCATTAGCAATTCATATAAAAAATCAATTCCTATTGAGTCACAAACACGCAGTTTTGCTTTGAAAAATAATTTTCATTAATTCCCTGTCTCTTTCATAAAGTATACAGTAGGCTGAATATTAATCCTCACTACATCTGTAAATTAATTGCCAACTGCTTCCTCTAAACATATTACTCTGTTAAAGATAACTGAAGACTATTGTTATCAAAGGAGAGAAAAAATATAAAAACCTTTCTAGCCATTCCTGTAATTTCCTTCTCACAGAATATTTTTCTTTGTGAATGAAACTCAAAAACACTAGAGCATTACAATCTAGGTCACACAGACCTAAAAATAATTCTCATTTAATTTTTCTCTGAAGTTTTTAAAATCTTGAAAGGACCATCTCCAAAAAAGGGGAGATTTCTGTGTTACACAGATGCAGTCATATTTGAAAAAACCTTTACTGCTGCATGTGTAGATGAAAATTATATTATCCCTTTTTGAAACAGCAAAAGTGTATCTATCACATCCAAGAGAACCCGAGTGGAAATTTTAGCATGAAGAAGCTTTGCGTATTTTGACTGTGCTTTGAAGACTAAAATATTTGATTGTCCTGACTGATTGTTTAACTACTGAAAATCAATGTCCAAAATGTCTGTCTCAGATTAGTCTTTCTATGAATCTTAAAATCCTTTAGTATTCTTCAAGAAAGGCCTTTTAATGAATATGTATATATGGATCATATGCAATGTACACTGTATACCCTTATTATTCTCTTATTTTTTTAACAGAATATAAAAAAAATTACTGTAACAAATTTTTTTAAGAAATGTGGTTTTTTGCTGTTCTGGGTTACCTAGTCACCTTTTTCATTTGTTTTCATGTCTTTGTTACATTTACCTGAGATTTTCATCTTCATGGGGAGTGGAAAAAAACCGAGGAATTTAAAAAAGCTTTTGTGAAAGCGACTGGGGAAACACCCCCATGAAGGTAGAGTGGGAAACATAAATGTGACTTTTTGTGTTACTTTGTATGTCATGTTACTGCTCCAAAGACACATTTAAAAATTTGTACAGATAACCATATTGCTCATTCCTGTTTTGCTCTGCCCTTCTGCCTTACTATAGCTTAAGAAGTAAGTTTTTAAGGAACACAGGCAAAGACAGTTTTTCTTTTAAGACAGGAGTCTTAAAACTCCTGTAATTTGCTCTGTTGATATGATAGATATTTCAATAGTATCTGCCAATGTTTGGCAATTGCATACATGGAAATTTAGCATGTCATTCAGTCTTTTACCTCTTGAATTAAGCTATCAGTATACAGTTGTTTTTAAAGTCTCATTGTGAGGAAAGTATATTCTCCCAGCCTGTTTCCAGAGCAGAGGTTCTCCTGCCCCCAGTCATTCTCATGGCCCCACCCTGGACCACCCCCAAGCAGGTCCATATCTTATTCTGGCAGACCCAGAGCTGAATGGCATAAGTCCAAGTAAAAAAATTCAGTTCTTGAGGCTGTATGTTTCAACTGTGGCTTCTTTCAGTCTTCTGAAAAGTTCAGAATCCTGAAGGCTGTAAATAAGAATTGTGCAAATTCAATGTAGCAGGAAAACTATAGGAAAAAGAAGCCCCTGCTCTTCATGTTGCTGAGGTTCAAAACTGGTTTTGAATCTTAAAAAAGTGGTTTCTTTTAGCTTTTTAATAACTTGTAACCAGGTGTATTTTCAAAATTGCTTTTTCCTGTGGGATATGATCTCCCTTAAGGTTATGTCAGGCAAATGAGGATTTATAATCTGTTTCCAAAAGATTTGCTTTGTGCATATATTTAATTTACATTCCTCTGTTGATTTCAAGTCATCTGGAATAACTGCAAATTGAAAGCCTACTATCATCACCCATTAACCTTTAATTAGTTAAGAGTAGAACTTTGAACTCAGAAGGAAACTAAAGCCTGTGGAGGTCACAGAAGACATTTGTACATCTTTTGCAGTTAATCCCATTTACGAGTTCCAATTTCTGAAGCTAAAATTTGTTTTCTGATCTGTTGGAAGGGGAATTTTTTTTTTGTACTATTCTAAGGTGATCATAACAGTCAATCATACACCTGAGAAATCCAGAAGATGAGTGAGCCACAGATCTCTTGAGATCTCTGCTGTTGATAGCAGTAAGAGAAGGTTAAAAAAATCCTCCTCCAGCACTGCAGAAGTTCTTAGTGGTTGCACCTGATTATAACACAGATGACAGTATTTAGGAGGGAGATGGATTCTGCATGCTTCCTCAAGATGACATGTAGTTTCTGGGAATAGGATTCTCCAAGGAAAAGAGTGATAAGGTAAACTAGAGACAGGCAGTGTCTCTGCAGATCCCCCATTCTTTGGATTATTTCTGCAGAGCAGAACTTTCCTGCATCCCTGATGTATATGTGCTCTGTAGAAGTATAGACACAGAGGGAAATGCTTTTTCTCCTGGTAATAGAGAATACTGCACTCTTTTGAACCTTCTTTTACTGGCTTTCAGCTGGAGAAGCATGCTCTATAGCATTTCCGTCACTTTGTATTCTATTTTTCCCTTTACATGTAATAAAGATTAATTCTCTGGAGGGTACTATTCAGCCCTGAGGCCAAGAAGCTGTGTTCTTATATCTTGGGGAATTTACATGTAAATGTAGTCAGGATTAAATTAGAGCCTCCAAGTAAAGAATTAATTTCGTGCTTGTAGTCTGTTTTAATTCCCTTCCTTGAAAATAATGCTTTTCTTCTGGTTTCAGTGTTCATTAAATACTTAAATGTGTAAAAGCCTATAAGAAAACAGTATTAATATTTTGTTGTATATGCAGCCAGTATGCATTTGCCAAGGCACAGTCAGGGAGAATGGTGGTTCTTTTCTCTATATGAACCCATAAATTATGTTATCAGCAGCAGGGATTACAAAGATGTCTGAAAGCACAGATTCTTCCATAACAAAACAGATTTCTGTGGGACACTGTGGCTGGAGATGCCTGATTCTGCAATTGTGCAGGTAACATGAGAGCTTACTGCTAAGTCCTATCAATATGGTCAGTCTTCAGAAGGTTTTTTGCTTTAGTTCAGTGAAAGGAATAGAGACTGTGTTTATTTCTTTGTTTTGTAAAAGACAATTTCAGAGCCAAGAGTGGAAAGATTGGTCTTTCATTTTATAAGCAATTGTTTTTATAAATACCAGGCTCACTGCCATGCATGGTGATGTGCATCAATAAACACAGGCCACACAATTGTTGCAATCCATCAGTTCACTGCTCCTCTGACTAAAAAGTCACTTTGGAGTTCAACCATGTCCCAGGGGCATATCAAATTTCATGCCTGATTTTTAATCTTGGGCCAGTACTTATAAAAATCATACAGACTCTTGCTTTCCATGAGGACTTCTAACTTGGCAAGAATTACTGATGTTTAATTTTCTGCTTTTGAAGATCATAATGGAATACAGAAAATTTTATCCGAAGTTCCCTAAAAATGAGTCTGCATGAATCTGTGACATATGGCATATATGTGTTCAATAAGCTTTGACTTTTTTACTGTTAATGCTTTATGCTTGTTGAAAAATCCTCTGAAATGTAATTTACAAACCCCAGCCTCAGAGTGCAATTATAGAATTGGATTAAGTTGGTTGAACTGGGCTCCAGCTAGGGAACTAAATGATAGCAGTCAGATCTTTGGATTAGTATCCCATCAAATCCTGTGGAAGGGAGACTCTCGCAGTATTTATAGAGATATTTTTTCAGTCATACTAAGTCCTTGGCTTGCAGAATAAACAGGATTTTGGGACAGATATAACCAGGCTTCATGACATTAGAGATGTTTGAGATATCCAGCAGCCTTGCTCATAACTGAGGTTTTGCTGTTGCTATGCTTTTTTTAATATTTAGAAGATTCAGTTGAGCTAATAATTTTAGCAGGGCAGAGGAACCATCTTTATCCTTTTTTTTTCTTAACCCTTGAATGTGAACTATGTTAGGCCTTCAAAGTATCTGATAGTCAGAAATGGGGTCTCACAAAAGCTACTAATGAAATTGATACGCCAATATCAGTCTGAAGGTGGAATAACAACCACTTTCAAGAAGAGATGAAGGAGTCTGAGTGCAAGGGTGGTAAAGAGCAGAACTCATTTAGTAATTCCCCTTTAACCTAAATGAGGACTAAATTTATCTGGACATGCTGCTCTGTGAATGTTTTGGTGGTTATTTATTTCCAAAAGAGAAATCTAATATTAAAAATTCATTTGTAGTTATCTGGTCTTATTGTGGAAAAACAGGCATGTGGACACTTGGTTTCTGTGTATGGTGGGTTACTGTTTAGGGGAGGTATGGATTGCATTTGTTTTACGTTTTCTGAGCTAATTAAAATCCCTCCTATGATTTGCTAGAAACCAAAAACAAATAAACAAAAAAAATCAGAAAAAAAAATAGCTTTTATTCTGCCATTCTTTCTTAAAATCCCTACAGAATTACATCCTGAAAGTGATATACTCATGGCTGAGAATATTTTGCAATGCTTTTTGTAGCGTTTGTGAGTGATATATGCTTCCAAACAAATGTTATTTGGTCCATAGTGGGACAGAGTTTTGACAACAGCATGGATTTTTCATATCTTTTTCTAAGGGAAAGAGAAAAAAACCAAACTTCTACATCTTTCAGATTTGTTATTAACTGTACCAACATATGCAAAAATAGATACAGGTAGAAATATGAACTGACACTTCTGAGCAATTCTTTTCCTACTTACACAAATGAAAGTGTGATACCCTAACACTTCTGTCATCTCTAAAATACAGCTTATGTTGAAGCTCACTAAAAGTGGTTCCATTCTCAGTGTTTCTCAGGTCATAACTATTCATTCCACTTATGTATTTATCTGTCTTTCAATGTACTTTACATAGCATCTTGTTTCATTTCATATGCTAAAAATTGTCAACTGCTAAGAAAATCTTCTTAGAAACTTGCCAGGAGAAATAAAATAATCCTATGGGCAAGCAAAGTCACATAAAATGGTACTGGATTTGTTTTCTCCCCTATTTAATCTAATTTAATAAAAATACAGAGGGGATTTTTATTCATGCAAATCACAGAAGGTTTTATTCAAAACTTAGGCTCTGGAAAGGTGAGGAGTACTTGAAAATCCACCCCTTTAGTGTTTACTTGTAGCTTCCTTAACCACTGGTGTTGTGCATTATGGCTATTGGATTCTCTTACTGTATTTGATACCATGATTTGACCTTCAGAACTGCTCATATGTCATTCTCAACACCGTATTAGGGCAGAAAAAGAAGCCTAATCAGGGACTTAGTGTTCCATAACACAAAGGCTCTCATATTAATAAACTGTTCAAATATTTATGAAGTTATCACTTAACAACATGAGGTTTCTAACTCATATCAAATTTTGAAGTTATACACATGGATTGCACAGCTTCATTATATTGAGGACTGGGCAAGGTGAAGAAAGCTGATTAAATCTTACATCCCTGGGAGTTTTCTTTCTGGAATCTCTACTTTTAGCATTTGTTTTAAAATCTAGCAGCAGGAACATTTCCTTTTTTTTTTTTTTCTTCAGCCTCTCTGTATCAACAGAAAAATTTCAGTAGAGATAGTTGAGTACAGAATAGTGTCTTTATATAGTGCTTCAAATTTCAGCTGAGTGACAGCAAGAAGCAACTTTCTATCAAAGTAAGCAAACTTTGTCAATAAGATGGAAACCTCTGTCACCAAAGGTCTGTTTTAGCAAAAAAAATTGAAGCCTGATTTTAAAATACTCTTTTATATGATTTTCTTACAAGTGCCTCAGCTAGCAGTTATAACAAAGACTGTCTGCCATTTTACTCTTGGAAGATCACATGTTCAGATGAGAAGCTTTAAGTTTCAAACTCATCTCTAACATAAATGTTTTGCAATAAAAAGTATTGATCTAAAATATCAAGGAAACCGGCCTCAACTCCAAATTTAATTTCTATAAATTTTCAATAAGTTTACTTGGGTTTAAATAGCAAGCAACATATAGTGGATATGCTTCATTTCTAAATTGCAACTTGCAAAAGTGATGTAAAAGATTTGTGAGTGTGGTAGCCTATTGCATGTCTCAGGAAAATATCAGACATTAAGGTCTCTATGATCGTAATAAGCACCTTTCAGCTTACTTAAATCTATAATTAACTGTGATACTTAATGAGTATTTCTCAATGTCTCTGTCAAACTTTTATAAATTGTACATGAATTCATACATTTTCTCCAAAATATTAATAAATTGGTATCTGTATAATTAAAATTGTTTTCATATATGAACAAATACAGTTCTTGTTGACTTATAAAGCAGCCTGCTTAATAATATTTTAATCTTAAAACTTATATTAACAAAATTTTCTTTGTCCTAAACTAAGTTCATGATGGGGGTTCTTTTTACTTTTTGGCGGTGGAATTTTTGATTTTATTATTCCAGCATCTACACCTCTCTCTTTTAGACATGAATCTTCCTTTGTTTTCCACCTATTTCATTTTTTCAGTGAAGTGAAACTCCTGTTATTGTTACAGAACAGGAAACATGAGCAGAGCCTGCTCACAGAGACAGAAAATCAGGACACCACCATGCATCAGGTCAAAGACAGGCATCCTGGGCAGCAAATCCCTAATCACTGGTGGCAACAAGCAGACGATATGTACTTTGAATATGAAGCTTTTGTTCAAGGCACATCCCCTTTTTACTTTTCCATTCTTTTGATACCTTCACAAGAATTCCAGGTCCCTAAAAGTTAACATAACAAGATTGGATGTATGAATTCTGAGCCACAGTGTGAAGCAGTATTTATTTTTTCTTCTTTGGACTATCAACACCTACTGTGTGTTGCTGGTTACTGTGTCAGTAAAAACATAAAACAAAATTAGTATCGCTCTGAAGCTTGAGGGCTGATAGCATGTTGATATGCATGATAATCATGGAGCATACTAAAAGAAAGGAATTTAATTACAAACCTTCAACATAAATCACCCGGAGCAATGATGTACAGATCACCTCGTCAGATATGCTTCCTATGTGTGGCTGTCTGGCAAATTGAAGAATTTACGAAGCATTAAACTATGTCTGTCTTAGCTGGATTTAACATACAGTAACATTATGATCACATAAAGCTCTTTGTGAATGAGATTTGAAAAATGTTAACTGCACCAGTCTCAAAGGATCAGAGCAATGAATATGATGGTGTGTCTGTGATGGCTATTTCTACTTTTATTTAGCTACCTAAATGTATTACAGTAACTAAAAGACTAAATTCAAAGATACAAAAGGAGCTTGAGGTAGTATTAGAGAATAAACCTCCCTGGACAAATTCAATTCCAATTAATGATATATATCATAAAGAGATTTTGTTTAAATCCGTAGATAATGCACTGGTATAGGAAGTGTGGATTTTTGAATTCTAGTATTTTTCTCTTTCATTTTCCTTTTAACAGGTAAAATTTATTTTTTTTAATGTAACCTTATGTATTAACAAGATGCATTATCTTACAATATCAAATTTGTGTGGACAAGAATTAGCACACATGCAGCCTATTTGTCAGGGAAGAAGAGCCCGCAGTCTCCAGCCATGCCTTGTATACTCCTTTTTAGTTCAGGACAGCAACTGAGCACCTTGATACTAAAAAAAGAAAACCAGTTAGAAAGAATAATAGGAACTCACTGTATCTCTCAATAGATACATTCATCTTCCCAGTTTAGTTCTCTCATAGACCAATTTATTTAATCTAGATTCACGTACATCTGATTTACCCAAATGTGATGATGAAAATTAATTAGACTTTTAGCATATTCCTGTACCTATGCATGCTTTTTCCCCTATATAAGGTTGCCTATATCTAGTCTGCTACCTGTTCTGCTGAGGACTTCAATACTTCCTCTAGTCAAGATGGATCTCCTGCCACTTGTTTTTCCTATGCTATATATTATCCCTTATCACTCCTATGGAGGAATGTGGTCTTTCTGAAGTAAGACCTCATGAAATATGTGTACTGAGAACTTGCTTAACTGCTTCTCAGAGCTGATTGAGGGCCCATCACAGTTCCAGGCTCTGCAGTTTTAAACTTTGAGAGGTAGCAAAAGCCTCAGAAGCTAAAGCTGCAGTGAAGTGTTTCAGGAAACAATAAAGCTAGTAAGGTCTGTAAAGCAAGGAATTTCATGTGTTGGTAAGGTATTCCCCTCCATTCATGCCTCTAGTGTTTTCTTAGGGTTCATTTTTCTAAGGTGACATTAGCAATTTAATCATATACTCATATAAATTCTTGTGAATTATTTCCACATTGTTTATTTTTCATTGGCTTTTAGTCTTGTTTCTTCATAATAACTAAAAAGAAGTTATTCCTCTTTTCACAGCTGGCTGTTTAATGTTAGTGTCTGGTCTGTTTAGATGGTTTGACCTTCATTATCACCTGGTGTATTTACAGTGCCTATCTACAAGTTATGGATTTTTTTCAATATCACAGCAGAGCCCAAGTTCCTTAAGGGGAAAACAGATATCACCTGCCGATAACCAAAGCCTTGGTGCTCAATACTGAAACAGGCAGTGTGCTCTCAGCTGAACTAAACCTGTACCCTGGTGTACTAAATTAAAAAAATAAATCACAAATAGGTGAATACACCTTTAGTTAAAAAGGTTCAGTTTGAACCTTTCTATGTGTCCATGTCAGTAGTGGTAGACAGGGTAGTTCCTATGCAATGTATTAGAATGTCAGCTTTAATGTGCACTTATAGTGGATTATCAAGAAGTTCTAAACTGGAGATGTTTAGGAACTTACGTGCCTGGCATCTTAAAACACACTTCAGTGGCTACTTCAATTGAAATAAATATGTAATGTGTGCCTCTGATAAATGCATGTCTTAGGCTGGGACACGGACACTAAACTCAGTGAAGCCAACTAATAGATGATAAAATCTTATCTTTCCAATGCAATTAACTTTTAAAATGAGGAGAACCTTCCACTGAAAGGATAAACCTGTCCATAGCAGGGCTTTAAAATCTTGAAAGATGATGTACATGGACAGGTCATTGACTAAGACTAATATTAGACTAAGATATCTCTTAGTTTTTGTAATAAATCCAAAGCAAGGTTATAGCATCCTTAGGAAACAGTACCTTAATTAGAGGTTATCCTTCAAGGCACTCACAATGTCTTATCAGTGCTTCTTTTATCTTAAAGGTGCTTTTGATAGCAGCTTACTGCTGTGATCAAGCTGTCTACTTGATAATCAGCATCCATTTTCCGGTCTTCCTGTTCTTACTTTGAAGATGTTCTTCCTTTTCAATCGATAATTATATTTTTAAATTGAGGATTATGTGATTAAAAGAAAATCAGTGTTAATTTTAAAGGCAGTGTATTGATATTGAATTGATATTGTGGTGTTATGTGACGTGACTTTTCTTACGGGAGATAATTCTCCCTCTCTGGTTTGCCCTGGTGAGACTCCAGCTGGAGCACTGTGTGCACCTCTGGGGCCCTCAGCACAAGGCAGGCATTAACCTACTGCAGCAAGTCCAGAGGAGAGCCACTAAGATGGTCAGAGGCTTGGAGTACCTGTCACAAAGAGAGGCTGAGACACCTGGGGCTGTGCACCCTAGAGAGCAGAAGGCTCCAAGGAGACCACATTGTGGCCTTCCAGTACACAAAGGCAGCCTGCAAGAAAACTGGAGGACTTCTCACAAGGGCATGTTGTGCTAGGACAAGGGAGAAGGCCTTAAGATGAAGGAGGTTAGATTTAGATTAGACATTAGGATGAAATTCTTTGCAGTGAGCGGGGTAAGAAACTGGTACAGGTAGCACAGAGAGATCATGGACTCCTCATCCCTGGAAGCATTCAAGGCCAGGCTGAATGGGGCTCTGCGTAACCTGGTCTAATGGAAGGAGTCCCTGCCTATGAAAGGGGAGGTGAAACTAGATGATCTTTAAGGTTCCTTCCAATCCAAGCCGTTCTATGATTCCATGTAATTTGTGTTATTCAATAGCCCAAAGTGTATATGTGTCCTGATTTTAGCCGGGATAGAGCTAATTTCTTCTCAGTAGCTATTACAGTGCTGTGTTCTCGATTCAGAATGAGAATAGTGTTGATAACATGCTGATCTTTTGGCTTTGGCTAAGTTGTGTTTATCCCAAGTCAAGGAATTTTTTTCCTTGTATCATGCTCTGCCAGTGAGGAGGTGAGCAAAAGAAACTGGGAGAGAGCATAGCTGGGATAGGTGACCTGAACTGTCCAAACAGATACTCCACACCAGAGAACACCAGCCCCAGCATAGAAAACAGGGGAAGTTTCCTGGCAGGAAAACTGTTCTGGGTTTGGGGAGGGGAAGTATGGCATTGGTCAGCAGGTGGTGAGCAATAGCATTGTGCATCACTTATTTCCTTTTTATTATCATTATTATTATTGTTATAAGTATTATTAACCATTATTATTGTATTTAACTTTAATTATTAAATTCTTCTTATCTCAACATACAAGTTTCACTTCAATTCTCCTCCTCATTCCACTGGGGTAGGTGGGGAAGAAAGGGCTGGGTTGAGCAAGTGGCTGTGTGGTGCTTGATTTCTGTCTGGGCTTAAATCACCACAATAAGGTAGAGATCTTTGGCTTATGTGCTATTCCATTGCTAGAGTTTTATTTTGAATATTTTAAAAGGTCAGAAATCCTTTTTTCCTTAGAAGTCTTTACTATGAATTCATCCTTAAAGGCTTTTTCCCCCCATAAACCTTTCTTTCTCTCCATGTCTCCACAGTACAGATGTATTGTCATTATTTTGATCCATTGTATATTTCAATCTTTACTGACAATTCAGAATTAATCTTCTTATTGGCTGCTTGTCAACGTTATGAAATTATTTCAGAGCTGTCTGTTTTCCTTCAATGAGGTTTTCTGTTAAGAATTAGTAAGATCCTATCTTTATTTGTATTGTGAAGAGAAATTGTCTTCAGTTTTGAACAAATCTAGTGTTACCCAGCTCCATCCGTTACTCTTCAGGTCTAATATTGATCATTATGGATGATTTGTGGTCCTTCCTCAATATTTATTTTTTTTTTTATCATAAAAATTCTGTATATTTCCATTAAATTAAGGCCATGGTCATATGTTACTGTAGTAGTATTATCTAGCTATGAAGATGATTTTGGGCTGTTCTAGATGATATGTCCTGAAGCAGATAAGTGTTCTGAATTCAGTGCCAAAATCTATTACAAAATTCAGTGTTTGCTTTTTAGAAACTTAACTATCATCTAATAAACTGAACATGGTTCAGAAATCTATTTAATTTCATTCATTTCAAAACTTTTTTCTCCAGCCTTTTACAGTAAGTGCCTTCAATTTCACACCTTGTTTCTTCTACAATCATTATCTGTTCTGAAACTTCCTCTTTTTTTGAAGAAAAAATTTTTCCCCCTGAATTATTTAGAGCATCATTTTACTGTAAAGTTGAAAGCACACATTGTTACTAAATTCATATTGAAGTTGTCATGTCTTTTTGAAATTCTTTATCTCTCCAAGAAGATTTAAATCCTATTTTCCCATCCTTACATAGTAATAAAAAGCACGCATAAGTTTGTTTTTTTTTTCTTATTTATAGGAGTCTGGCCTACATCACCACCATGGTGGTGTCTAACCAAAAAGTAGAAGAATATTGTTAATAAAATTTGCCTAGGCAAAGGTGGTATTTTTGATTGCATTATTGAATCATGGTCAGTAATGTACCAGACATAAATGTCTACTTCTACTAGATACACAATTAGCAATAATAAGTTTGGTCTTTACATGAGATAATATTTCTCTGGTCTAGATACATTTTTCTTTACCAGTTTCATATGTGTTGCATCTGTCTAGCAAGGCAGAGTAACTGCCTCAAAAGTTTGAATTTTTGGTGAGTAGGTGGCATTATGCAAACGAAGACTAACATGCAAAGAAACAGCTAGTGATGTTTGTGGATAGTGAAATGTGTGTTTAACAAATAATTCCCAGCTCAATTAAAATTGACTTAGAGCAAGTCCTAATGGTATTTACAACAGCTGAAAATTTTCAGTGAGCAAAGAAGCTGCCCAAACTAAATGAAACCTGTGAAATTGCTGTGGTGTAAGGTCCATCAGTACTATCAAATCAATAAAAACCCAAATATGTCCATCAATGATAAATCAATAAATACATAATAAATAAATAAATACTCAAATATGTATTGCTAGCCTATGTGTATGTACGTTGCTGTGTACTAGTAAAACATGGGACTTGTTAATAAAAGGTACTAGGGGACTCTGAAATGTGTGTAAGTTACTCAGTAGAGACTTCATTCCTTAGTGCCTTGATGTCAGAGCATTGGGAATCTGCTCTTAAACGGGAGCACTTTGCCTTACATCAAGGTTAGTGACTGATTTTTGAAATGTACAGTCTCCGTACTCTTTTCAGACATCTATAGTCCCTAACAAGTCCGTATGAATACAGAGGCTGATCTAAAGGTGTAACACTGAGCTGCCTTTGAAAATGTGATTTGAAAAAGAAATTAAGATAAATGCTATTAAAGATAAAAGGTAAATTCATGCACATTCTAATATTGGACTCAAGGTTGGGGTTTTTTTAAAATTTGTTTCATCTTGTAGTTCAAAAACATTTTTCTGAATATTAAACATAATTTTTGCACAAATGATCAAGGCAATCCATAACTCTGTCTTTCACGACACATTTACAAAGCTTTCATGTTTATGCATGATTCCTGTAAAGGGGTTTGAACAGGAGGAGAAAGGAATTTTCAATCATTGGTGAGCTTCAGACAAATTATTTCATTGATTTACTTGTTCATGTAGCAAATTATTAAAATGGACTTTGAACAGTGTTGATATTTATCTCCCTGTATTTAATTTAATAGATAAATGTAGTCAATATCAGCAAGAATCTGCTATCTTTCATAAACTTTTTCATAGACATCTATTATTTAAGAGGACAATTCTTCACTCATTGATTATATTAAGTGGTATTTTTCTTTATTTTCAAGATTTCAGTTAATATTTTAAAAAGAAATTTGTTTACAGTTATATGGAGTAAAAACCAGTCAAGAAATAGAAATTGATTCGAGGAAGAGTAAGGAGGAGTACATCAATGTCAGACTTATGTTTTACTGCCCAGTCCTTTAATGGCATGTTTAATTTAAAAAAAAAAATATTTTAAGAGTATAAACTCTTTCTCTGGTGTTTAACATGTTAGGTGACTAATTTCACCTGCTGCAAAATCTCTTGGTTCTGATCTCATTCTTCAGATGATACAAAAATACTTGCAAATATTCCTGTAGCCTAAGCTACCAGCTGGGCTACCAGGCAGCTATAAATCTTTGGTAAACACAGAGAATCGTCAAACACAGCTTAGCCAATATTTCTTTTGGAAAAACAGGAAAACCTGGCATACTTCTGTGTAGCCTTCTGCAGTCTGCCTGTGAGGTCAGCATATACAAATACCGCTGAACTGGGATAGAAGTATGTTGGGAAATCAAGCTCTCTTTTTCTCCCTAGTAACTGTGAATATGCCCTCCTACTTTAATAATCTGATTTATAATGCTAGAGTATAACACAAAGAAATAAGCTATTTCTAGGACAATAGCTGCTTAAGCCATATAGAACCTCATGGGTGATGCACTATTTTGGCTTCAACTTAATAGATGCTTACAGAGAACTCTGATTTAAGATAATTCAATGCATGGAAGATTTCCCATGTCATGGAACATATAGGGTAGGGTGAGACAAATACATCCATAGTTAAAATCAGGAGTTGTGCCTGAGGAATAGGTACTTTTGGACTAACACTTCCAACTTAATAATATTCCCTAGAATAATTGTAAGCCATGACAGAATTTTCTTTTCTTTCTTGCAGTATATGGAGATTGAAAAGTTGAAGTTCTCTGATTTACCAAATTTAACACTCAGACTTCTCTTCATTCTTGATGACAATGTTCCCCTCTGCATCCAGTAAAGATGGAGATTTTCCTTGGCCTTCCTTTTGTTGTTAATGTATTTATAAAAATACCTTTTATTATCTTTCACAGCAGTGGCCAGATTTTAGCTGAGTTTTGCCTTTCTAATTTTCTCTCTACATGACCTAAGGACATTCTTGTACTCTTCCAAAGTTGCCAGTCCCTTGCTCCAGAGGTCATAAACTCTTTTTTTCTCTAAACTATTGTAAAAGCTCCCTGTTCAGCCAGGCTGGTCTTCAACTCTGTCAGTTTGTCTTTCAGCACATAGGGACAGCCTGTTCCTCCACCTTTAAGGTATCCTTCTTAAATTGTGTTCAGCAGTCCTGGTCCCCTTTGTTGTTAAGGACTGTTTCCATGTGACTCTCTGAATCAGTGTCCTGAACCCTCTAACTCAGTGCCCAGAGTTCTCTGTAAATATCTATTAAGGCCAAAGTCCATCCTACAGAAGTCCAAAGTAGAGGTTTGGTTGTCCCCTTCCTTATTTCACCAGTTGAAACTGAATTTGAAAACGCTACCCTGTCATGATCACTGCCACCCAGACAGCCTCTGACCACCACACCTCACACCAGCCTTTGTTTGTAAACAGAAGCTCTAACAGGGCACCAACCCTTGCTAGGCTCTCTCCCCAGCTGTGGAAGGAAGTTCTCTTCCATATGCTCCAGGAACATCCTAGACTGACTCCTCTCTGTTGTGCTGAGTTTCCAACAGACATACAGCATCTTAAAGTCTCCCACAAGTACAAGAACTAGGTAAAAGGAAAAGGCAACATGATTATAAAAGTCAGGAAGCATTATATCATTTGAGAATGAGTTATGTTGATAAAATAATATTTGCATGACGCCTGGAGACAGAAAGTGCTCTATTAATTCATGTCTGTTGTGTCATAATATTGGACTAATTTGATTTAGTCTTAAGAGGTCAGTGTATATAGGTATTGTTGCATTTGTAGGTCGCTGCACACTGTACAAGTCATGAATACTTTTTTCTGCTGGAATAAATCCAAAATGCTGCCCTGTTATCCTTTTAAAATATTGAAAATACCAAAAATTTTGAAGAGCCGTTGCATTCTTTTGAAATCAGTGAAAATAAAATAACTGTCATCTCTCTAATTACAGCACTCAGAGCTTGAGGATCCTTCTGATTTATGTCTCATTTACAATGTCCTTAGTGAAAGAGGATTACATATATGAAATTAGTCCTCAAGTAGAGTGGGATCTCTGATTGGATACTTTCCAGAGAATCCTGTGACAATACAAAATTCAGTCTTGCAAATCAATATTTCATTATTTAATCTAACACCTAAGGCACCTAAATGAAATGAAGAAACCTTAAAAAAAAAACCTGTAAAAGTTGTCAAAAATGTGTCATAGAATATGAAGAGGAATAATTAAGGATCTAATTTGGCTTCTCAGGATATATGTCAATATGCAAATATGGCCTGTCTGTAATCACTGATGCAGTTGCTGGTGGGTAGATGCCTGAAACAAAATTGTTAAGCAACAGTGGCTCTATTAATATGCTGGAGAAAAGCTGTTATGACAGGACAGCAGGACTGATCCTTTTGCTGAATTCTTGTGACATAGAACAAATAGAGATTTTTCTCAAATGTTACCCACCAAAAAGCAATCAGATCCTGATTTTCCTAGCTTTGTTGGGTAGTTTTGGAAGGTCAATCACTCACATGACCAGTTGGTATTGGCCTATTTCATGGCTACTGTAAAGTTAAAACAGGTTAATAGAGTCTATGTTTGCTTCTTATTTAAAAATTATCTTAACTGTTATTACAAAATATTATTTTAAGTTTGGGGTTTTTTTAGGACAAAAGCTTATGGGCTTGATTTTTTTGAAAGGCTGAGAATTGCAATGAAAAAGATACATTAATATACAGGATAACAGACTTGCAAAGATATCAAATGACATGTTTTCATAAACCCACACAAATTAGAGCTGTAGAAGGTCCATTAATTTTCAGTTAGCTGAATTCCCTATGTAGCAGCACTGTTCCCCTGTAGTGTATTTTTCTGAGCTTTGTTAGTCTCCAGTTTAAAAGACCTGCAACAAGACTTTTACAGCTGCCTTGGGAGATTTCTAAGGTCATGAGATGGGAAATTTTAGGGCACTTTGTTTATCTATAACAATGTTAATGGAACTAATAATGTATTCAGTATGTTCTTTAAGGTTAGTTACCCGACTGTTGACATACTCTTAAGAACTGAAATAGGCAGTTATTCTGGATTCACTTGAGGTTTATACAGGAGAAGGGCAAAAGATCAAGAGATTAATGGGATCTTGCAATCTTTTTAATTTTTCATAATAATTATTTTTTGCTCATCTTTTAAAAAATCTAGTCTTTCTAATATAGCTACTATGGGCATAATATTAGCACAACACTTTTTTTTTTCTTTCCAGGAAAATTTATGATTCTGCCCAGTGCATACAGAAATAGAAACAGGCAGTGTCAATAGTTAGGGCAGTCCTCAGTAACTGAGGATCATAGTTTTAAATCTCTCACATATTTGGCATAATATTAGCAATCTACTTTTCTCCCCTGCCCATCAATTGCCCAACTGTATCTAAACCACAATAAAATTAGATAAATACCTTGGCTTGGTAATTCCTCCTGTGCTATTCTCATTCATCTGACAGCCCATAAACAGCCTGAGTTGGAGAAGTCAGAAGCTGTTCTTACTGAATGCCTGAGATTGGACATCTATTTAGTATGCAGAAGTACAGTTAGTTACTATATAGAGGTTGTGGACAGACTGGGCCTAACTCTCAAAGACGGCAAAAGCCTGAAAATTGTCAGTGTCTGAAACAGAATTACAAAAGAACCTCTATTACTGTTAGATCTCAAATAATACTTTGTGGAGCTTTAGGACACAAGGTACAGTGCTGGGCTTGTGCTGAGTATATTTCTGGGAGCCCACAAGACCAGGGTTTTGTTGGATCATTGGTATTACTGGAGAAACTCACATCAGTGCAAGTGTGCCTTTATTGTGTTTGAGGCTCTTTCCATTTGGAAATTCTGTTATCAGTCACCTGGAGAAAGATGCTTCACCCCAGGTTATCAACAGTAGGTTCAGTCATCTAAATCAATGTTTTAAACTTTGCATTGTTATGAAATGTGAAGCAATCTTGGACTCCTGTACATACGGTATATTTCCTGATAATGGATTGTGGGTTTCATGAAAAGTATGAGAAAAGACTCACATAAAGTTCTCACTTTTCTGCTTTCCAAGTAATAATTTTTATTCAATATATACAGAAATTATGTATTTAACTGCAAAATGACAAAATAATTATTTAAGTTATTGACTTTAATTTATCCTGGTTAAGAAAGATAGATCACAAGCTTAAAGTAACTTGCTTATAATATTTTTTTAAATTAATATAAATACTCAAAAGATCTGTTTGTTTGGCATTTTTTTCATAAGGCTTTTGAACACCAGGGAAGGAAAACTAAAATAATTAGGAAAGTAAATAATCTTGTAGAACAGGTATTAGTTAGACCTTTTTTTGTTCATACACTTCAGTGAAACAGAGAAAATTATTTAATCTTGTGCCACGGTGCTTCTTTTTCAGATAGAAATAATGTTTCATTCTTTTTTCTCACATTTTTGTTTGGTTTTTCATTATATAAATTTGTATTACAAACACCTTGGGACATCATTATCCTTTTTTATATATGTGTAAATTAAGAAATGGACAAAAAAAATGGACTTTTTTTTTCTGGGGTAGGTGAGGCCTACATCAATACTGAAACGCAAAGGCAAATTCATTATCTTGAAGAATAGGTTTTACATATAAGGCATTGGGATAAAAGTTAAAAATTTGTATGCCACCCTACAAAAGAAGTTTTGAAGAAGAAGCCCTTGCCCTTCTTTGTTGTATTTCTGCCTGAGATGGTGCCTTTGAAACTAAAAAAATATTTTTCACAAAGATTATTTTCTTTCACTGAGTTTTGTGTACAGCTGAGATGAAAAATTCCACTTTTGTTTTACTAAGAGCAATTTCACTTATGTTATACCTGAGGTTCCAACATCTGTGTTTGTGCACTAGAATTGCCAAAGATACTGGCTTAGTTCTGGGAGGTTTGTATTTGGTACAAAACATTGTGTTTTACAGAAACCAGTCACAAATTTTCTTTATTATTTTTTTCTAATACCTCATTGAAAGAGCTGGAAATCTCATTTTTTCATCCTGATCTGTGTGGAGGAAGGATTTGATTATTTTTTGAAGTAGGAACATATTTTCACATAAATACATAAATACAGCCCAACTAAATTTCTCAAATAAGTAAAGTGTTTTACTAGAAGATAAGGTATTTGTATTAACTGAGGCTTAGGATGAACTGTAGGAGGAGTGAATGTGAGGTGAAGAAAAAGAAGATTACTATGAATTGTTATGAGAGCTTTGCCTTTCATTTATGTTAGTTTAGTGATAGCTCTCGTACACATATATAACCCTTCTCTGCATTGTCTTTTGTTTCCTGTCTGTTTAATTGAATTAATTAATTCTTCAGCATTTACAAATAGTTGCTCCTGAGATGGCAGGTTAGCTGGTATTGTAACATGCTGTAAGGGTCATGCATGCCCAAGTCTAGCAAAAGGAGGAGGGGGACCTTACTGACAATTGTGGCTCCTCCACAACCTAAATACACAGAGGTTGGAGGTAGCAAAGTCTCCTCAGCAGCTAAGTCATACTTGCCAACGTTTAGTCATTTGAATAAGAATACTGATGTTCATTTTGAATTCCCCAACTTATTCTAGATATGTTAAAACTCCACAACTCTACCTGCAGCTGATTCGTGTTTATGCTTTGTGCTGTGAAACAGTTTTTGGTAAAGGAAGGAGGAGACTTTGAAAATGTGAAGAATGTGACAATTTAAATTATTGAAAAATTCTATTTCCTTGATCTTAGAGGAGGAGAAAAAGCAAACTACCAGTAATTTAAATATGATAATTTCTATCGTAAATTGACAGCAGATGTGAACAAAAGAGACAGGAAATAGATGAAGACAGAGGAAAATTGAGAGCACAGAAGTTAGTGTATGCAGAGCTGGATAATGTCCGTTGAAAGAACGTGACTTTGATTTGTTTCTATAAATGCTCTGCAGCTAAATTAATGTAAGTTAGGTTTGTTGGTTTTGTTTTTTTTGTCAGGCAATGTTCTTTTTAACTTGGCTAATGAATGAACATAGGATCAGAAAAGATTTTTTTTCTTCCACAGGTTAAGATAATTTTTTCCTTAACATACATGTTTCTACAAATATGCGCTATGAAAAGTGGTTATTGAGAGGAAGAAAGAAAGAAATTGCTGGGGGAAACAGGAACACTAAGCTTGCTAGGCTGAGTACTCTTTATTTCCTACTTAGGATACCTGATATAGAGTACCATGGGCTATAACAAAGATGCATCTGTAAATGGATGCATGTCTGCATATCATTGCAATATACAATTAAGCTCCTAAAAAAAACCCTGTATGCTTTAATGAAGGCAATTTTCAAACCCTTTTATATAAACAAAACGAATCAGAGGGAACTGGCAGGTTTTTATTGTTATTCTTGTTAAGCATTATCATTATTTTGTAGCAAAGTGGCGGGGGAGAGCTGTAGTTATAACTAGCACTTGTTTATTAAAACATTAGTCATAAAAAAATTACTCCTTCTGTCTTTGAGTCCTGGTTTAAATTCTGAACTCTTGTTTCTACAGCAGAAAATCCTTATTTTAAAAAAGTCTGTGATAAAGGCTCAGTATATTCTCCCTCTGGAAATGCAGACACTCATTTTTAAATAACCTGCCATGCAAGTCACACCTACAGAGCAAATTACATTTATGTTTTGGAGGAAGAGAGAGGATAGGAAAGAATATGTCCCCAACTTTGCAGAGCATTAATGCATATGATTTACATCTACCAGTTTTCTCCTGGTCTTCACTCCCTGCATTTCCACAGCCTCTTTCTCCAGTCTGCACTGGTCTTAGCAGCCTATTTAAACTGCTGATAGCAATAGCTGCCAGTGTCAGACAAGTGTCACCTCTGGGCACCTTTGGAGGGGAGCTTAGGAAAGGAACAACCTCCAGAACCTCTTGGCCCACTGTCTGATCAGCAAAGATAAAAGCAGAGAAAATACAACAAAAGTTTCTTTTTCATAATTGACATTAAACCTGAGAAAGTAATATGAGAAAAGGTCCATCATATGGAATAAATGGCTACTCTGATCTCAGCACTGACATTAATCTAGGCCTTTACTGTCAGAAAATTTAAATGGATCATGTGTATGTTTCTATCATGGTTTAATCCCAGAGAGCAGCCAAGCCCCACACAGCCACTTGCTCTCTTCCCCACCAGTGGGACTGGGGAGAGAGCTGCGAATGTAAAAGCCAGAAAACTCATGGGTTGATATAAAGAAAATTGAATAGGGAAAGAAGAAAACATGCACACAAGCAAAGCATAACAAGGAATTGATTCAGTGCTTCCCATGGGCAGGCAGGTGTTCAGCCATCCCCAGCAGAGCAGGGCCCCATCACACACAGCAGTGACTTGGGAAGACAAGCACCATCACCTGAAATATCCCCCTCTTCCTCCTTCTTCTCCCCACTTTATACACTGAGCATGATGTCAGATGGTCTGAAATGTCCCTCTGGTCAGTTTGGGTCACCTGTCCTGGCTGTGTCTCCTCCCAGGCACCCCCAGCTTCCTCACCAGCACTGCAGTAGGAAAGCAGAAAAGGTCTTGGCTCTGTGCAGGGCCTGCTCAGCAATAGCAAAAACACCTCTGTATTATCAAACCTGTGTTCAGCACAAATACAAAACACAGCCCCACACCAGCCATTGTGAAGAAAATTAACTCTACTCCAGCCCAAACCAGCACAGTTTCAAAATAATCATTTGAACCTGCTAACTGTGATTGATCATTTTACGATGGTCTTAGTCTCATTACATTGCACTCTTTGAATACCTCGCACTTTAACCTAGAAGTATCTTGAAGAAGCCTGCCCCACTGTCTACATAATCTCCTTGCACAATATCTTTGGATTCATGCTAGGAAAACCAAAAAAAAACCACAAACATGTACCACTGGTATGAAAGCTAGCTCACGGGTATAAGGCAGCTGGAAATTTCTACTGTGTGTATCACACTTCATTTACAAATAAGAACATGTCTCACTGGAGATTTTATTTCAGCATGTTTCTCATGACAACATTGGGACAGGCTGTAGACTTACAAGACTTAGCCACCACTGAAAAAAAGATTAAAAGTAAACTATTTGCACTGTATATGGTCTGCAGATGCCTAGAGCCCAGCCAATCAAAACTTTTTATGGATATCAGTGGGTCTTGTGTTAAAAATATGCTCTGCACTTTCTGCCACATTTTCTAATTTCTTAACTTTTTTATAGTCATATCCAATAGTGTGATATTTAAAGTGGAAAAAAAATGGTTTTTACTGTTTAAGGTATTCTTATTTTGACCCATTAATAATATCTATATGTCTGTTATTTCAAGACTATACAGACCAAAAATTTCCAGAAGTCTGACTTCTCTGTATTTTTGCTTTATAATTCTGAAACTTATATAATCATTTTGGAAGATGCTAACATGCTTGCTTGAAAGCTCTGGGCCTGTAGAATATGTGTATATTTTAGATACTTTCTATTCCCCTGCCTTTCCCTTTGCATGCTTACAGAGCTAGCAGGGCTATCCAGGATTTGCATTATAGTCACAACTGTCATAAATGTTTAGAAACAAACTGTAACACATTATAATGAACTGGCCTTGTCCACCATGTTTTATAAAAGTAAATTTTGTATATTTTTAAACATAACTCCAAGTACTCATTCTCTGCTGGAACAGCCCCGCTTAGATGCGAAGTATGTCAGTGCAAAACCATAGGGGAAATAAAATCCAGAATTCTCCTAAATTTGCTGAATGATACTCAACCCATTAAAAACTGGTAAAACAGGGGAAAAGAACTTTTGCAAAACTGATAAACAAACCATCATGCCTGCTGTTAACACAGATTTTCTGGGTTTAACTCAGAAGACCTACTCTTTTGTTTTGGATTCAAAAGCACATGAGACAGCAGGGTTTGAAGTTGAATCAAGATTTTCAAATTGCCTGAGAGGAGATTATCTCCCATATTCACATTAAGGATTTGCAGATTTTTAGAAGTGTAATAGCTCAGGATGTTTAATTTGCTATCAGTGGTACCATCAGTGTATGTTCCATATTAGTGCAGTCAGAAAAAAAAGAGCGTCAGAATTCATACCGTTATCCAGATTAAATTCTTTTTACTTTTCATTTGATTCAACTTCCAGATTTTCTATCAAAATGCAAGCGTCATTGCACTTTCTCAATTCTGGAACTGAATAGCTTTATCATAACCAACCTCATTAATTCAGCAGGAGCAACTTCTCCCAAAGCATGACATTTCTATGGAAACCTGGAGAAAGTTCCTCCTTCTGGCTTAGAAGTGCTTTTCTGAAGCACTGAATGAACTGGTGATTTCTAGGGCACAGTAACAATAAGAACAAATGTAACATCAGGAAGATATAAACTACATCAAGAGTGACTGAGCATGATTCAAACTGTAAGCCTGATATTAGTATGTGAAGATGAAATGGTTTCCCTATTACCATATCCTAAGAGAATTAAGTTAAACACTAAGGACTTTGTGTGTTTCCTGATTTTCTATAGTGCAAAGTAAATCATAAGTCCTTAGCAAATGAGCTACAATAATTGCCAGCCTTCTGTAATAAATCAACATTTAATTAACAGCTTGACAGGTTATAGAAGTTTAAAAAGAAGTTGGCAAATTCAGAACAAGAAGGTTTATCAAGCTGCCCTTATTTTCTGTGTTGTTTAACCCAATCTTAAACAAAGTAGCATGTCAAGTTTTTATAAACAGCTGGCTAAATTGTCATGCACTGAACAACTTAAAAGCAATGTAGAGATAAATTATTTCAGTAAAAGTGCTATTTAAAGTTTTTGACTTCTACCAGTATTCCTGTCAGTAAGGGTATTTGATTTCCATTTACATGCTTTGGAATTTGAGATGGGGCTTTATTATGGTTTTTTTTCATCAAACCAAAACAACATTAGTTACACCTTCAAATTTTCAGAGAAGTTTTGTTTAAAAATCCATTTCCAGATGGTCTCTGTGATATGAAGGCAATCATGCATGAAACAACATATTTACTACTGTAAATATGTTTATTTACTTATTTATTTACTGTGGATTTTTAGGACAGTTGCAAACTTGTTGCTGTTTTAGAGTGTATTTTATTGTTGAAGTCGTTTTTTATCAGTGATGAACAAGTAGAATTTAAGGAATAAAATCATCCCATTCACATTTTAGTAGGTCAGAAAATAAATGTATCTCAAACTGTATCTTTCAAAGGGATATCTTAGGGAATTTGGGAAAACACAGTAAGTTCCCAATAGAATTAATTTCACATTCAAAATACTTGGCTTCTTATTTACTAATTTTTGTAACAAATCTCTTGTGGTAATTATGGTAAAAATAGTTTCATTTTAGACAATAATTTAGAGTTTTGAGTTTCATTTTCCTCGTTTCTCACTAGAACACCAAATGATGGTTCTGTATGCATCCATTCACAGAGGCATTTCTTGACATGCTGGCCTTTCAAGAATGACAGCAGAGCAACTAGTTCTGGTAACTTTTCTCTAATGTGTGTATAAAAACGCTCAAATTAAAAGAAAATAAAAATAAACATTGTTCTTTCTGTTCTTGTTTTTGGGCAGAGAAGGGGTTTATCAGCAGAGCTCAAATAGCTAACTGAAATTATGGATCCTCTGAATGAGGACAGGCTCTCTAAGGTGGCCCAGCAGTCCCTAAGCAGTGTCCTGGCCACCAGCACGGGCGCAGGTGTCAGCAGCTGTGTGTGTTCCTGTCACAAGCAGAGAGAGGTGTGCTCAGCCACGTTTAACTGACAGTGTCACAAGGCCTTTCACAGGAGTGAACCGAATGATTTATCACTATTCAGCTTATGAGTTGCATGGTTCAATCATCTATCTTCATAAAATGCTGGTGACAGCCTCCACTGTGCATCAGAATGTTGCTAACCCAAGTAAAGTATGATGCAAAGATACTGCGTTTTCATGATTTATTGCCTGTGGGTCCTGTAATTACTAATTATGTATATGACAGACCACCTAATGCATAAAATTCAGCTGAAAACCTGCAATGAAAAATTATAATAGCAGTGCAGTTCAAGTTCCTTTTGAAAGGAAATTTTACGGTAAGGAGAGAGATGAAATTTTGTGACACCCCCCCCCCAAAAAAAAACCCGTATTTGCATTTGGAATTTTTAATAAAACTACAAAAAGGGAAAAAAAATCTATTCGTTTTTAACCTCTCCATTTTCCATTGTGATCTCACTTCTTAATTAAAAACTAATGGAATTATTAATAGATGAGTGGACAGAAAAAAAACTTGGAAAAGAGTAATTTTTGATAATTCATGAAGTGTCACCTTTATTCCTATGTATCAAAGACTAAATTATTAATTTCCTAATATTTTCAGATATGACAACATTTCTACCAACATTTATTTCTTCTTTTGCCTACTAAAACAAAGACAAAATTAAATAAATATAAAGATATTTGTGAAGTAAAAAACAATAATGAAGTAATTATTGGAAATGTGTGGTCAGCAAAGAGCTTAAAAAGCTTTTGAAATGTGTGTTAGTACTGTATTTCACTGTAAGAAAACTGTTGAACTGTTAGGACCTATCATTATTCCCCTTAACTAAATGCCTGAAGGAAAAAAAAACACAGAAAAATAATCTTGCAATCTATGTATAACCTTCATATCTGAGTTAGAATTTTTGGCTTTCTTCTTTAGAAATTTTAAAACAAAGAAATTCTATAAAAACTTATCTATGCTACAAACTGCTGGTTCTTCTAGTCGCACAAAGAACAATGCAGATGCAAGGGTGGAGCTCCATTTTAAGGCAGAAATTTAATTCAGCAGGGGTTGATTCCCTCACTGTCAGAACAGATTCAGTAATTATGAGTGGGTACAGTATATATAAACTGAGTTGGGAGAAATTGTTTTTTATAATGAAATCTAATAGTAATGGTAACCAGGAAAAGTGAGTGTCTCTCCATTACAAGGATTTAGATTGTCACTGGCTGGTGAGTGTGAAGGATAGAACAGCTCATCTAATCCAACTCCATGAAAATTGGGGTTTTCTGTATGTTGGCCTAAATTTTGAGCTGGTACAGATACCTGGAGGTTCAGGACTTCAGCAGAGACATTTTTAATTAGCTCACTTTCCTCATCAGTGACATTAACCCCAGCTGAACTCACTGTACCAAAAGGACAAAAATAAATTTGTGTGGCTCTTTAATACTTATTATTATTATTTCTGAGCCATATGATTTTTATATTTGTAATGATAACATCACAGTTTCAGATCTCTCAATCCCTCTGCTACTATCTAGCAGATACCTGTATCGTGTGCATCTGGGTATGTATCAGTGTGTTTCTCCCATGTCAGCTCTCCCACTGTCCTATGAATATTATTGACAGGGCTCCTCTCTTCCTGGCTCTCTCTCTTCCAGCCAATGGATTCATCCTGCATTTCAAAGGTAGCTCCTCTAGGACCCAGCACTGTAACAGTGCTCAGCTCTGATCTCACTGCTGTGCTGAAAGATCCACTGCTGTGTGGCTGTATTTGAAAGAACTGCCTTTTCTCTCTCACTGGGTGTGAAGTCAGTCCTCATTTTCCAGGAGTCTGGGGAAACCACTGAAATTCACAGTTTATCTAATGCTGTGTTAAGGAGCAGCAAAATAGGGCACTGTTTATTTGAAGAATAGATAGTCTGATACTTTTTCAAAGGTGTAAGGTTTAGTAATTTAAACAACGAATTCATCTTTGACAGCCCCTAGTGAAAAATGCAGGTGAGAGGGGAATGCTGCCATATCAAACTGGCAGGGAAGCAGAGGAGCTGGAGGCGTTTTCAACTTTCTTTACTACTTAGAACTTCTTTTATGCTGAAAGGCTGCTTTTTTTAGATATTTCCTTATAAATGAGCACAAGAAATAACACTTTTAAAACCTTAAACTTAAACTTAAACCTTAAAAACTTAAAACAGAGTTAATGGACAGAGTCAGAGTACGGGCTATCTTCACTCTGTGATGTAACTTTCACTGTTCAACGTCAGTCTATGAATGGTGAATATTCAGTAAAATGTAAAGCAGTCCTACAATGCTAGAATTTTAATCATGTTTTTTAATGTTTTTCTTAGAAAACCACTCCCTAAGATCCAAATATTATTATTGTGTCTCCCTTTGAGACAGAATATATTTTATGCTTACCTGCTACTGTGCTCTTAACAAAGAAAACGTAATATATAAAAACAATATTGTCCTGTACAGACAGGACAAGAGGACACAGCCTCAGGCTGTGCCAGGGGAGGTTCAGATTTGATATCAGGAAGAATGTTTGCACTGAAAGTGTGGTCAAACATTGGAACAGGCTGCCCAGGGAGATGGTGGAGTCATCGTCCCTGGAAGTGTTCAAGGAATGACTGAAAATGGTGTTTAGTGCTGTGGTTTAGTTGCCATGATTCTGTTCAGTCAAAGGCTGTGTTCCATGATCTTGGATGTCTTTTCCAGCCTTAGTGATTCTATGATTCTATTAAAAATTAATTTTAGTTAAGAAAGTAGATAATTTGAAATTATCATTATTTTAAGACTTTACTATTGCTCACTAAGAATTTTGTTCTTCAGTTTTCTCTGTCAGCTTTCTGGTTTTGAAAAACATACACCGACTTAACAGAACAAATAGTGATCTGTCAAAGCAAATACATGCAAATTATGGAGAAATATTTTCTTCTTGGAGCAAGGAGTGTCTTGAACTTTTTCCTTGCAGAGTGCCACAGCAGGGTGGTGTTTTGTTGCTTTTTCCTTAGGGCTTTTATAGAAGAGAACAAGCTGTTTTCTTTTTTAATCAAGATCCCAATGTCCAAAGCAAATACTTTCAATATTTTAGACCTGGCTCTGTCTTCAGTAGCAAGCAGTGCAGCACAATAGGAGTGAACAACAGAGCATGAGACCTGAAAGACCATGCAAAGTCATTTGCACATGAGACTGGAGTTTGTGAGTTTGGACTTAGTTTCATCTGAAGAAAATATAGCCCTAAGGCATGGAGACTTTTACTAATACCAAACAAAGTCCACTATGGGAGGACAAGTGCAAGATTTGCTCTATACACACACTTCTGCAACAAACTAAAACCACAATTCATTTTACATATAAACCTTTACCTTCACCTCTAGAGGACCCTGGTTCATGAACAAAGCTGTCTTCTACTATGCAGACTTGTCTGCTTTTATTTTATGCTGCAGAACTGGTCTGTAGCAAGGTTAAGTCCAGCCTCAGTGTGTCACTAACAGGGTTTTAACCACTCCATGGTGAGCCCTTCAAAGAAAATCAGTTTTCATATGTAGAACTGTTTGATTCTGGCAGTCCAGGTTTAAAAAAAAAATTATTTAAATAAGAAAAGGTTTAATGTAGTTTGAGTTTAATTAAAAATAGATCATGAAGAAACACTAATAAATTGGTCATTGGTATTTGCTGGATAATGGCAACATTTAGTAATTTTTTCTGGTGGGAGCAGTGGGTTTGCTTTTTCTACAGTTCATGCCTCTGGGACAAAAGCAGAGGTACGAGCAAATCCTTTAAAAAGTGCTATATTTCAATTAGAACAAAACACAATGTTTCTTCTATTTTTTGTGTGGGGCCTATGTACAATGAAAATAAAACTATAAGCAGAATTTTTGTATAATAATATTAAGACACAAAGAGGGCTGCTATGTGAATTTCCTTTCTGAAAATTTTGACCCTAGAGCTTTCTATATCTTCTAAGCAGGAGCATAATGAAAGTGTTACAGATGCTGATTTAAAAGTATTGCCAAATGAGAGACATAAAAGCTGTTTTAGTGTACCACAAATTAAGTGATAAAGCTCAATCACCCCCCAACATATACTTCAAACTCTCAGTCATGCGTTGATGACTGCCACAAAACATGAACTGAAAGAACTGTTTGGATATCTGAGATATACTTAGACTTCACTTTGCCAGAGTACTTTAAGGTGTGTACAGCTTTTATACCCTTGAGTAATCTCCTGCTAAAAAATGGTTTTTGAATATTCTTGTTGATTCAGAGCCCAGGCTGGTAAGTTTGTCTCAGGCATTTAAAATATCAAAACAAAGTTACACTTGATTTTATAGTTGTTGGTCAGAAAATATAAATTTACTTTTAGTTCAATGGAGTTTTTTCTGCTTTTGGTACCTTTTTTTTCTTACCAACAAAACCCACTGCATCGAGTTCTCTTCTGTTTGCAATAAAGTATGCTGCTTACACCAAAGTGAAAGTGTTTAAGTTGGGAGCTAGTGAGAAAATCTAGGGAAATACCCCTAGTCTGTGTTTCTTTTCACTGAATATTTCGGCACTGTGAAATTAAAAGTTACAGAGTCACTTTCCTCCTCTGTCTGGAATATTTTTTTTTCATATTGTTTAGCCAGCATGAATGTGCAAAGGACAAGAACTATCTCTTTCATGATTCTGTAGGCATCTGAACTTGATTAGTCCAAAGATAAGACAAAGTACTGAAGTTTACCTGCTCTATTATTTTCAAATTTAGCCATTTAAATAATAAATATACAATAAATATAAAAAATTGTAGTGATACAAAAGCGTTTCAAATTCAGCAAGGCCTTCCCAAAAAGAGTTAAACAAAGTGTAACAGAATAATAGCCACAAAACAAGTATCCTAAAATTTCATAAGATGGAAAGTACTGGTTAGTTCATTTATCAAAATATTAAAATGCTTGGCATATAAAAATAATAATTCAGTGCAGTATGGTATCTAGCAGATGATGATTAAAATTATAAAAGAAACTTATAACTGTAACTTTATAACTAAAGATTTATAAGTCTTATGATGTTTCTAAGATGTTTTATTCTTATAATTTACAAGAAAAATAAAACCAACTATTTTCCAGAAAAAAAATGGAGGTTTTTTCTATAAAGTGT
This sequence comes from Pseudopodoces humilis, assembly GCF_049639895.1. Lineage (NCBI taxonomy): Eukaryota > Metazoa > Chordata > Aves > Passeriformes > Paridae > Pseudopodoces > Pseudopodoces humilis. The sequence goes on from NC_142200.1 coordinate 102,165,590, forward strand.
ATGTGTAGGATAAAGCAGAGTTAAATTACCAGATTTGAAAATTATTATTGAAATCGCTTGAATCCTAATAATAGATCATATTTTGCATTAGCTTGTTCATAGGTTTAAATAAAAAAAGTTGATTTTGTTCTAGGAACTCTTGGATGTAGGTAAATGTCTTCAGGTCTCGATGACGATGATTGGGTATGGGAGACAAGGTTGTATGGGAATTATATCATTGCCAGCTAAAATACAGATAAAGCTAGGTGCTGCTCTGCAAATAGCTTTGGGGAGTTCAGAACAGTTATGTTAAGTAATAAGTAATATGCTAAGTTAGCATAATGGTTATGCTAAATAATACTTTTATTAATAATGGTCACTCGTAGACAATGAGCGACCATTGCCTGCATCTTAGTAAAAATTAATCCAGGAATCATTCATGGAGATGATTGCCATTGAGCCAGTGTCTTACGCAATTCCAGGGCACAGACTGCATTTTCAGAACCAACACTTTCTGATGTGAAATTGACTGGAATAGAGGAGGAGGGCAGTGGCAAAAGTTATGTTTGATCTTTACCAACAGCATTCTTTCTGCAAGCTGAAACACACATCAATATTCTAATTTCCAGGTGTATATATTTTCATGTCTAAGACAAAAAAAAATATTTTATATTTTTTAATGAGAATAAAGAATGTGTGAGGAACAGTAGTGAGTGAAGTGAAAAATCCTGTGCTTGAAAAGCTGAAATGGTTTCATCTGTTCCACAAGATTCTACAAGAGTCTAAACCTACAATTTCCAATTCCTTTTTTCCTGTCTTTCAAGTGCAAACATTATTTTATCTGTTTTTATTAATTTTCAGTAAAAGTCAGAACAAAAAGAAATCTTTATGAATTTGCCCATTATTTGTCAGGTTTGTGGTTCATTACATTAAAATCACCAGTTGTCAAGCCTTTTATAAGAGTATAATGTTATAAAGTTTTATTCTGCAGCATTGTAGATTTATGTATTTGTTGTATTTTCTGTTTCCTGCACAAACAGAAAATTATCTGCCCTTTCAAAAATACATCCTATACCTACAAGGCTAGAGATGCTAAAGACATTTTTTCTTTTCTGGCATTAACTTGCAGTGCAAAATCAGTATAAATTAGATATCACCAACAAGCAAAATTGGAAAATTTTTTCAACTGCCCACCTTAAAAAGATCTCTGAGTTTAAACATGAGGACAAAATTCAACATAGCTGTTTCGTTTCTGTTGGGGAACAAAGTTTTCCATCATCAGATTAACTTCCAGGACTGCATTTGCCACTGTCTTGTCTTACTGCTCATCTGGATAGCCAAAAAATGAAAAAAATCTTAAAATAAAAATATCTTTTCTGAATCAAAAGTCCTAAAATTGATTATATACTTAGATATCTTATTGAAGAAACTATCTAAAGTATTATTTTAGGAGGAGCTGTGATTTTGCTTTTCCAGTTTAAAACTACAATTAACTAAATACAGAAAATTCACATCTCTTGTAATTATATCTAGTGGTTATATTATTTTTTTCTGATTGAATATTCATGACATATATTGCTGTGTATTTGAACACAGCTGAATGTTTCAAACAAAACATTATCAGCTTGTTTTCTTACAGCTAGAAATACTAGTGCGAAGTTGTACTGCGTTGGTGAGAGATTAGCCAGGAATAACACCATCCTGAAACATGGTTCTGTCTGTCTAAAGTGAAAGCAATAACAAACAAACCTTTCCCTCTGCCTTCAGGATGAGTATTGAGGACTTCGTCTCCTAGTAGAATACGCAAGAAATTATAATACTAAACATTTACTACAGCAGTGAGAACTAATGACCCATGTGCAGCTGCATAGTCTTGCATTGCTCCAGTGCTTCATGGAGATAATGACAATATTCTTTCCTTGTTTTCTTCTTTAACATTAAACTGAATTTTAGGTTACAGTCCTACATCAAAATTAAGACAAAGTTCTGGTCTGATGTGGCAGATGTTATGCTGTTAATTTTAGAAGAATTTTGTCCATGAACATCAGCAGACTGTATAAACTAGCACTCATTGATAGTCACTGCATGGGACAGTACCTTTTGAAGGAGGATTTGATCACACAAAGTTATCCATAGAAGAATTTGAGACTTTTGTTACTACAGTTTTCCCTGAGGCAAAACTCGACCAGATGTTGTCTTTCTGGATTCTCCATTATGTATTAAACCCTTGTATTTTTTGGTATTTGTTAATGTAGTTCTTCTTCCATGTCTGTAATAAGCAAAACATCTGTTTCTTCTTGTTCAATCAAAGTGCCTAACTCAAGAGTCCTACTTTTAAAATAATGTCATTTAAATAGAAAACCTACATAGAGAGAATGCACTTCATTAAGATATTTAATTTGCATATGAAACCATATTTTCCAGAACTCAGCAGGGAATTTGTGGTGGCAGCAATATGTATTTCTCTTTTTTTTTTCTCTCAGATTGCATACCAAAAGAGAATAAGAAAAAAAGGAATGCAAATAAATATATGTATCAGCTCAGATGAGGAAATTAAACTGCAATGAGAAACCATCATTGTGCATTTGGGATGTAGGCCATCTTAAACTTTCCAGCTGAAAATTCTTTTATTATAAGGAGACATGATCTACTCTTACTAATGAATCTTGGCTTAGAGAAAGATTTCTGCAAGCAAAAATAATCCCTCAATATACATGAGGCTTGTAATAAAATATTGCAATATTTTGCAATACAGGTCATGCAGTTACACGAATTTGTCCCCCATAATATATGTATATATTGAATATATCATATATCCCAGTAATAACTTATGTTCCTGACACAAATCATTGTCTAATTTATGAAGGAGGGTTAACACTACTGCTATTAATATACATAAATAAAAAATCAGATAAAAAACAGTGGCAGAGATAAAAGGTGCTTTTAGGTTTTTGACTGGGGAGCACAATTCTGTAAAGATAATAGTGAGTATTTCCTGCATACTAATGAGCAATCCTCATTAGCATTCATCGATAAACTCCACAGGCAAAAATGTACCAGCAAGTTTTCTAAGCAAACATAAAAATTGCACAAGAATTTTTGTGACAATGTTGAGCCAGAGCAGTTGGGAATATTACTGTCATACTGCAAAGCTCCATGAGTATGGATAATACCTCTAGCTAAGAAGAAAAAGCCTTAATTAATGATTATTTTGTATCAATACACTGAAGAGTTCGTAAAGCAGAAACTGTCATCTTTCAGGGACTGACAGGAGTGATGCCAGCTTGTAGGGGCAGATATTTTTAATACAGTTAAAACAGCAATGCTTCTCCAATCATGCCTCTAGCAAGCAGCTTACAGACAGCAGTGTGTTCCCTCAGTATATCTTGCTAAACAATGTGCACACATATTATATTAGCATAATGCTAAATGCTGTGCACACACAGAGAATGCATGAAATCACTTCTGCTCTTAACCTGCAGCTCTCCTCATTCTCTCATTTCCCGATCTGCTCAGGAGAACCACCTCCTCTGTTGATCCACCTTGCCTCCACCTGCTTTTTGCCTTGAGTCGTTGTAATGTTCAGTTTCTCTTTGTGTCGCTGGTAAGCTTGGGGGGGTCTTCCCTTCACTGTACATGGGGAGAGCACAGTACCAACACAAAATATAAAAATACAGATTAAAATAACTGAAGTATTTTGAATTTCATGCCATATTTAATTTAAAATATTTTTCTCATTAGTACTTTCAGTTCCTTCTTTTATGAAGGAGTATCTTCAAGAGGTGAGGATATTGAACTTAGCCTTATTATATAAAATACAATAAGTTTCCAATTTCGTAGCATAGTCATCTGTCTTTAGCTCCATAAGTTGTCAGGGTGAGCTCTCTCACTACCACTCCTCAAGAGGGCAAGGGAAGAAAATAAGACTGAGGAGTTCATGGAGTGAGATAAAGACTGCAAGATCATGTACCAATTACAGTCTCAAGCGAAACAGACTAAGCTTGTAAAAATTAATATAGTTCATTCCCAGTTAAAAGAGAGCTAGGTAGTGAGAAACAAAAGCAATCATTAAAACAACACTTTTCTTCATCCTCCTTGAAGCTCACCTTCCTCAGTCACAATTATTCTACATCCTGTTCCTGAGCAGCACAGGAGGGGACACGGGTAAGACCAGGACTCTGCTGCTCCTGCTCTTTTGAGCTGTTCCTCTGCTTCAGTGGCCAGAGCCCCTCCCATCCCTGCTCCTGCTCCAGGGCCTTTTCTGTCCTGTTTGCCCTCACCTCTCCTTTCCTGGAGTTGAGAGACTTGGCTGTGCTCAGCTGTGCACCTTCTTATCTCATATCCTGATGTGTCTTGGTTTCTGCAATATCCCCCTTTCCAGAGTGTTTTAGATACACCTCCCTTTGTGATCAACAGCTCATGCCACTGCTTTTGTGCCCCGTGTTTTAATAGCCCAGTTCTTAATTTTGTCCAGGAGTCTCTAGTCATTGTTATTCAGTTCAAGTATTCAAGTTGAATACCTCAATAAAAATATAAAATAGATGTTTTAATATTAGGTCATCTCAGGCTGGAAAATTGGGGTTTTAAGTAAGGTCTGATAAGCTTCAGTTGTAGTAGCACATGCTGTAAAAATTTTGACTTTTAAGTCAGTGGAAATTAACTTTATTAAGTTTATTTGGGTTATAATTGTGTTTTTCAGTTTCTTTTTCAAATGTAATGTAAATGAAAAGCAAAATAACTTGCAAACAGAAAGGAAAATTCCCTCATACTTGGTATATTAGGTCTTTCATCTGTTCTTCCTCTAGATTGAATAAACTTAAACGATTTAGTAGTAACATTTCTTACTGATTTATTTTCAAGAGGTTTCTGCCACTTTTATTCATACTAATGAATTTTCTGAGAATATTCTAAGAGCAGCCTATGTTATTTTAACTTGATCTCATATTTTAAGATGTTAAAACACTAGGAAAAAATATTCATCAAAGATATATCTGTTTGCCATGAAAAGTATTCTTTGTTCATAGAAGGTAACATTCCTTTTGAATACTTGGAAAATTTTTCTGGCATTATACTTCTGCTGACATTTTGCATCCCACTTAATTTTAGAAACAGCCTATAACATTGCATTGTGGTTTATTTTGGCAAATGACATTTTGCTAAGGTGACTTAATCTAAGTGGAGTAAACGTTGCTTTTAAGAGGTGCCATAACTTGCAGTTTGCTTTTACTACAGCGTTTGCTACTTACTTGCTGACCCAACATAACCTGTCTGCAGGGAAATGAGTAGAACAAACCAGTACCCTTTGGCAGTTCTTCATGTGCCAGGCAAACTGGCCTTCTGCCAGCTGCTAGAGACAATATTACAAGCAGAGAAATTCTGTGGGTTTTAAAGGATGTGAGTGAAAGAATGAGCAATTCCATCTGCTTCACTGTAGCCCGTACTTGGAGGATGGTGCTCCCCTATGATTATGGGGTTTTCAGACATTTGCTGGTTTTGCAGTTCCTCTGTGATAATGTCTCGCCTTTTCCCCTCTTTTTATTCCTTTCCCTTTACTTGGAGATATCTGACTTGATATAGGCCTAACACAAGCCTAATGTGCCCTTTGGCACTGTTACTCACTACAGTTAAATGAATGAAGTGATATCTTTTCCTTCTGAGCTTTATCATAGAAACAATTAAGACATTCTCTATTAGTATAATGCAGAATACGGCCTTCTGATAGGAAAGGTGAGTGATAACATCAGTACTTAGATACTCTTATGCCTGTAAGCACATACACTTTGGTAGTTTAAAACTTGTGTTTATGATATAATGTGGATTTCGCTGAAATAGTTACTTTAGCAACAATACCTTGTTATCCCACTAAAATCATTTCATTTCTTCAGTAGCCTTCCTTAAACCTTATATGACGAGCCTGTGAGAGACACATGAAATACTTAGAGATAATAAATATTGGAGCAAGTAAAATGTTGCAATGATTTTCTGTTCTTCATAGGCTCTGGTCTCAATGATGGGCAGTGGCATGAAGTTCGATTCCTGGCTAAGGAAAATTTTGCTGTCCTCACCATTGATGGCGATGAAGCTTCAGCTGTTCGAACTAACAGTCCTCTACAAGTCAAGACTGGAGAAAAATATTTCTTTGGAGGTAAAATAATATCAAAACAAGTATGTGCTTAAAGTGCTGTTGTCTTTCAATCTATATAACAGTTGAATTGGAGTCCAGGATGTAATTTATTTATATGGATCTTATTATGGGTTAAAAGCCTAGGTACTGCTCGTCAAATAATAAAATACTAAAATTAATTTCACTTTCAATCTAACTTGCAATGATATCTCAGGTCTCTGAACATTTCAGAGAAAGGGGACTCTTAATAGTTTGAACAAAAGGCACCAAGTATAGAAATAAACCTAAATTTTTAAGTTTGAAATCCTGAAGAGGAAAAAAATATAAATGATTGTTCAGAACAGGTCTTATCTTTTTCCTGATTTTTAAGTGCTGTCATGATTGTGGGTAATGGAGAAGCTTTCATAGGTTGAATCCTTAGATGGTTCAGTATTTTTGTCTTTTGACAGTCCATATACTAAAAATGGGTTCTTAAAAATTGTGCCTCCAATATTTATTGGCTTGGTCTTCTAAGTTAGTGTCTATAAAAATTAAAAAATGTCACCAAAACTCTTGGATTTTTAAAATTTACATTTAAATTCCTATATTGAAAAGTGTGTTTGTACATCAAAAATATTTTTGATCAAAAAAAATGCAGGTTGCACTTTTGAAGTGTGCTACATATTTAACCTTGAACATGAATTCTTCAGACAGAGAACATAAACTTTAAAAGCAGAATTTATCAGTGTTAAAAATTTATTTCTTTCAAACTTACAAGGTGCATGTCTAATAAAAATAAAATATAAATCTGATAATATAAATAGTTATAACATTACCCAAGGAATGGAAAATTTTGTGTTATATGTACTCCAAGTAGAAAGGAAAAACAGCAATTTCAAGGTTATTTTAATTTCATTGTTATCAAATTAAAGTTGGTCTGTCACAAGAATTAAACTTCCTGTTGCTGCAATATGCATATTTTCCAATATTTGTAATTCAGCTAATACTGATTTTTCTTAGCCTATTGTCTCAAAGAAGAGTCCTAGTATAGCCAGTTTCCACATGTAAAAGTGTGAAAATTATTTTGTTGTCAAAACGTAGTATGTTCAATTTGTCAGAAGTCTGTGACATTCTAATTAAATGAAGTCATAAAGCACACACAGGAGACAATGAGAAGAAATGCTGTACATAATACATCAAGTGTTAAATTCTGTTAATTTTGATAGGTAAAATCCCTAGATCACTATTACATTTCTGGAGAGAGATTGATTGATTTCTTCTGAAATGCCTTTTATCTCTGTTTCTATGTCTTTGAGGGATAGATTGTCTAGTTTCTCCAGGTAGTTTTTATACCCTTTCTTGGTCAAAAGTCAGGTTGATTTGTTGTCATTTCAGCTGGACTATGAAATCTGCTTGATTTGTGATTGCTGACCTGTACTTTAAAATTCCACCATTTTCCATAAAAAAAAACAAGCATGCATTCAGATATAGTTCTAGTGGGACATGGAAGTCAATCACGAATTCCCTGATGTCTCATTCCCACATCTGTTCATGCAAATACACAGTCCTGTTACACAAACTGCGGGGTGTTTGTTTTTCCTTAGTGTCTTTCATCCTTTAAAAAGTCTTCTAAAGTTATGTCAAAAGAACAGTGGTGTCCTAACCTTCATGCCCCATATTTATTTCAAAATCTGCCTTTGCAATACTATACCTACTCACATTTACTGTCCGAAGCTGAATCTGAGGAAGTTTAATCTATAAACCCATTTCTAATATTATGTTTCCACATTAATATTGCTATATAAATGTATGTTATATATATATATATATATATAAATAAGATATTAAAGACTGCAACTTGAAGACAGTCTTTTGGATGCATGTTAGAAACCTACTCTTTATATTCATGACCTGCATCTTAAAAGACAAAGGTATTTTTTGTTCTATTCCCTCCAAATGTACATGTCCCTCCTTACTTGTCTTCAGAAGCACTCCAAGTCATGGCTTTTAAAAAATAACATTTGTAAGAAGAGGCTGCAGAGAAGGAGAATCATGGGGAACCTCAAACATTTGGGCCAGATGGTCAACTAAGATATTTTCATTAGTTTCCTTAGGAATAAGTTCAGATAAGAAAGCATCAAACACTTCTTTGCTGCAAATACACATAGTTGGTTAAGAAGTGAGCTTCTTGAATTCAGAGGCTAGTAGCCATCTGCACAATGCTAGATGGCTAGAAGAACTAATTATCAATTCTTTGGTGATGATATGTTTTCATTGTGAAAATGAATCTAGATTTCTTTGCTAAAAAATGAATACGATATTTACAGATATTTACCCCATTCAAACCTTTGTATTATGAAATATATATATAAGAGATGAAGAAGTTAAATGAGATGATTTAAAGATTGCAGTGGTATGATATTCATCCAAACCCACTGATATACTTATTGTCCTTTCAAAATACTGAGAAAGCTCAGTCCATTAAATTTGTGTTTGGAGAGACTGTATAGCATTTCTAGCATGCTCTGAACAATCTTTGATGGCCTGTTTCATCTCTGAAAGGACTACTATAGGTATGCAAGTGTTTTGTTCCCCAAACCTTCCTTTTCTCTGATTCCAAAATAAGGGAGCCTCTTTATTTTCCTGTTTCTTGGTGTCAATACAACAGACATATACTGTAGACAATGTTATTGACCTTGCTGAAGAAAAGATTTACAAGTTGCATTTCAACACTGCGGTACAATATCTTCTTAAAATGCTTTTCATTGACCAGCAGAGCCAGATTTTTACAACACATGAAGTAATATTTGTATAAAGGAGATGTGGAAATCAGAATATTTTGTGACCTCTGCTCATAGGACTAACTTTTCTAGTTTTGAAAAACTGTAAGTAAATAATAAGATTATTCTTTATTTCTCTGTCAGAGAAATATGTTCAGTACCGTTAACATCTTTTTTTCCCCCTTGCTTTGTGCCTCTCCAGTGCCATCTCCCAGCAATACTGAGATCCTCCCAAGGGACAGACAGTAGTGATGTTTTATTCAAGCCTAAAGAGTTAGGGGAAGCTGCAAGATGTGCCATTTCTGTAGATTGTGTGAATGTGGGAGGGTGGGTGCTAATTGCCTATTACCCTTCTGTATAACTATTATTTTCTGCCCACTGGTTTTATTTTCCTTCTTTTTCTTCTCTTAAATTTGTGTTTTTGGTAAGAAATGAACTTCCCTTCCCTACTAAGCTCTAGAGAATGATGTTTCTTTGTTGTTTCCAATTATCTGCATAAAACAAAGAAACAGAACAGAGGAAGTGAATCACAGAGTGAAAATGAGTCCATTAACCTCATTTGCACTCTTGGAGATAAAGGGCTTTTGTGAGGCATCCTAAGCTTTCACCAAACCATCTAATAGCTTCCTGATGTCCATAGGAAATATTTGATTAGAGACATAATTTTGACTTGTTTCTATGGCATTTCTTTTTAGTTGTGTCCACTTTCCCTCTCTTTTTCACTGGCTCAAGGATGGGAGGGTTTTTAGTATGAGTGCTAAATTTTCATTGAGATCAAAGATAGGCTAGAATCATCAGTCAATCCACTCTTGCTGCTTTTCCCGACTACCAAAGATGAGGGGAGTATGCAGTAAGTTTCCTATGTGACCAGGCTGAGGTGTATAGAAAGTCTTCCCTTTTCTCTGCAAAAACTTGTGAAGTGTTGCTCCTGGAGTAGAATTTGTTTTTAAAAGTTGTGTTGGTCTAAAAGTCCATAAAATCAGAGGTGATGGAAGGAGGGAATTTTAGGAGAAAAATTATCTTCCTGTGTTTCACGTTTCCTGGACCCTTCTATGCACCTTCCCTTCTTAAAGTTCTTTGTATGATGTGTCTAAATTTTTCAAGTTACCTAGTGTTATGATTGTATGGATTGTTTTCATTAACAGATGTCATGGCCAGACTTCCTAGGCAGTGTCACTGGAATTTAAAAAACATCTGAAGTATCATAATTGCAAATATTATCAGCTAGAAAGGGGTCACTTTTCTTTTTTTTTTTTTTTTTTTTTCAGGGGGGCACATTTCTGTAGTGCAAATTCAAATTTGTTCAGCAAAACCAAAGTTGAGAATTTAGGTGTCACAACAAATAAATGAGACCCAGCAATCCATGTTATCTGTTACCTGAAAAATTAAAAAGTCCCTGCTGACTTCATCCTTGCAAGTCTGAAACTTCTTGCATATGAAAAAGTAACAATGATGTTTGGTTGTGTTTTTATGCTTTCTGTTTTTTCTGAAGATTTTTAGTATGGCAGGACTTCAGTTTTGCTGTCCATTTGTTGTCTGTGGGAGTTTGGGTTTTCCTTTGCAGGTATGACCACAGGACAGGATGCTCAAATTTGCATTTCTTGCGGAAAGAGTGTTGAATGTGTTTTGAAATCTTTCATGATGATAACTTCACTGTAAACTCAAATACAAATCCATGAGGAGAACATCGAGGGAATTCCAAGTAACTCAGGATATAATGTGATTTTTGTGTGTCTTCAACATTCATCTTCAGGTATTCTCCCAAGTCAGACCTATGAAATAATGGTAAACACATGAAATGAAAATAAAAGAATTGGAATGGGTCATATATTTTAACAGCCCTCGTACCTTGGATTGTTAAATCTGGAATGTTTATAAGTCAATACATGAGCAAAGAATGCAGATATGCAAAATTTATAAACATAAGCAAAAGAAAAGAAATGCTTGTAGCAAGTAAAAGAAAAAATTAGATGACAGGAAATTATAAACCTCTCTCTCATATTTAGTACATGATTGAAATTCTTATTATTTCATCAGCTCTCTTGTACTATCAATGAGGAAACATGACTAAATTCACATTCCTTTTATACAACTTACAGAACTGAAGGGGCATTGATCATCATTTCCCATTAACTCTTTGAGATTTATGCTTTTTTCATCATGTTTAATTTTTTTTTTAATTTCATTCAAATAATTTGAAGGTTAGACAAATGAGACCAAGTAAAATAATGGTGACTTTCTGTGATTAATTTTCAGTAATGTTGGTGATGTTATAGTATGCCAATATGCCTGTTAACCAACACATTTTATGCAACAGTACAAGCAGAAATACTGGGGATAGACTGATGTCCTGAAGAAAAACAGGTGCAGAGAGAAAGCTGGTACAATGTGCAAGCAAATAAAAGATGAAATGCATGGTAATGGCAGTTTAGGAATGTATGTATGAGGGCATGAGTCTTGCTGGATAACTTCAGCTTTTGAGCAAAGACCTATTAAATATGAGAAATGTCTATCCACTGAAATATAAATGGATGAAGACTTAAAAATGTTCTCCTTGTTACAACATAAATCTCTTGTTAAGCTGAAGATGTTAGCCACAGAATATATATCAAGATGTTTCTCAAAAAATAAAGCATAAGAACTTAATCTCTTTTACTTTATTTTCTTGGAGGCACTAAAGCAAATGTTTGCAGCAGAAAAGAGTGCATCAAATTTTTCAATACATTTTCTTTACTCTTATTGACATTTAAAACCAAGAAAGAACAAAGAATGAGGAATAATATGTACCATAGAAAGTAAACCTGCATGGACAGTGGAAGGAGTAAATTGACTTTATGGAGACTCTATTGTCTCTTACTCTGTGAGTATATTATTTATTTTCTTTTTCAATAAGTATAGTAGTCATACTGCTTCCTGAGTCCTAGTCTGAAGCAAATTGTTCCAGTCTCTAAATATTCCAGAAAATTCAAATAAAAATAGAGTAAATTCCCTACCCAGTATAGATCTTGACTACAGATGGAAAGGAAAAGAACTTGTAAAAATTATCCATGCTTCTTCTAAAGAAAGGGTTTTTGGAGAAGGAAATTTCTGTTGAAGACCCGGAAGAAAGCTATTGGAGACACACCCAAAAGTGAAAATTATACCTGCATTCTATATGGCCCTCCTTTATTAGGTCAAGCAACAAGGGTTTTGGTACCAGTAAATGAAAAAATACTGATAGGAGGGGAAGGGTAGGCATTTCGAGAAGCGATGAAAGTTCATAGGAATGTTAACTGTTGTAGTTGATAGCCTGAAATGTATCTTTTCCCATCTTTTAGTTGTGATTCCCCCCCAGCTTCTCTTTCTCCTGTTTACCTGGCGTCAGGTTACCATGGTTACTGAAGTTTCTCTCCTCAGCCCCACGGCGAGAGGCCGGATAGAGTAAAGAGAGGACCCCGCTGGCATTTCCAGCTGCTTGAAGTTTCTTTAGCCCAGGAAAGCACGGGGTTGGGAGAAGAGAACTCTTCTTTCCTACACGGAAGTTTGTAACTTTTTCCTGTCCCAGAATGCCTCTAAACTATGGAAGCTGAGAGGGCATGCTTACCTTGCCTTCCCTTTCTTTCCCCCCTGTGTTGCCAGGAAACCAAGCCCCCCCTCTCTCCCCTCTGCCCCTCTGTACAGAATACTCCCACACCTTTGTGGGCATTTGAAGAAGTTGGTGTCTGTTATTTTTTATCTTGGCGTGTGTAACCTTGATTTGTAGAAAGTTTGTAAGATGTACTAACTGAGAAAAATAATTGGTTCCCTCTCTGATGTTCCCTCCCTCCGAGAAACCCTGTTAAAAGAGACCCCCCCAAACCCCAAATCCTTGGTCTCTCGTCCTTTGGATTCCCCTTCACAGAAATAAACTGTGGAATGCAAACCAGAGAGAGAGTCCCCCCCTGATTTCTTTACTCGCTCTATAGACTTGGATTCTTGAAGAAAATCAGTGAACCCCACAAACATATGCTGGCTCGAAACTCGAGTGAAGAGAAACCTCATCACTGAGCTAGCCGGGCCACACTCGAGAAGATCGAGTCAGTTAACCAGTACTAACCACTAGTCAGTACTGATTAGAGCTCTGTGGTTTTAGAACACTAAAAACAATGTAATCTATTGATGGCATTAGGAGTCACAAATATGTCTGTGTGTGTGTGTGTTAAATTGTGATGTGAAAAATAATATGCTTTGTGATGTGAAACATATGTTTTTCTGTTGTGGGAAAATATTTATACTTCTAAGTAGTAGAGAATGCTAATTAATACTTGAATAACACTTCTACCAAGTTTAACTATTTCTAAAGGGTGTCCTGGCTGTTAGGTGTATGTGTGTGCTTAATGTCCACAGCCACAATTCAACACATCTACACAGGAAAGAAAAAAATAGAAATGAGAAAAGGTAAATTCCTGGTGCCATCAACACACCATACTGTTTCCAGAGGCTTTCCTTTCTTTGGGGAGTGACTTACTGATGCTCCTCAGTGGATTTTCTCTTTAATGTCATAGAATCACAGAATCATGGAATCATAGAATCATGGAATCATAGTATCATGGAACCATAGAATGGCTTTCATTGGAAGGGAAGGTCAATGATAGTTCCAACCCCTCTGTCCTGGGCAGTGGAGTGTTCCACTACACCAGATTGCTCAGAACCCCATCCAACCTGGCATTAAACACTTCCAGGGACAGGGCACCCACAACTTCTCCGGGAAACCTGATGTAGTGTCTCACCACCCTCACAGTAAGGAAATTCTTCCTAATATCTGATCTAAACATCTTCTCTTTCAGTTTGAAGCTATTTCTCCTCATCCTTGTAAAGGATCCCTCTCCATATTCCTTGTAGGCTCCCTTCAGGTACTGGAAAGCCACAGTTAGGTCACCTGTAAGCTTTCTGTTTCCAGGCTGAAAAATCTAGTTCTCTCAGCCTTTCCTCATGCGAGATGTGGCCAATCCTTCTGATCATCTTGGTGGCCTCCTCCCTTTATTTTCTCCCACACCTCTAAATACAAGACAAATTTTCAGTCACATTTCAATGTTTTAAGTATGTAAATGAGCACCTGTTAATATTGTAAACAGCCTTAGGCAAAAAGTTGCCTAAATGATTCTGACGATATTCAGACAACTGATTCACTTTTCAGAGAAATCTTCTTATCTAGATGATTGTGAACATGAATAACTTTTGAAATCTGATTTAATGAGTCATAAATGTACAACAGAAGAAAGAAAACCAGATATCACCAAATGCAGTGTTTGTGAAAGTGGGAAACAGAACAAAAATATGTTATTTAGAAAAAGGCCTGTCTGACTCGTATGGTCTGAGTGAATTCAGTGCTGATAGAAGTTCTCAGTGTTGATTGCAAATTCTGTCACATATATGAAACCTGATTGGAGGTCCAATTATAATTACTATCTGCTGCTTCTAGTATATAAGCAAGCTGCAGGTATCACTTTGTGTCTAGGGCTGCCAATTAAATCCTTGCATGCCTGCAGTCCCAGGTTGTTATCACCTTCTACTGAGGACAACAAATCTCATCATATAAAAGTGGCAGTCTACAACTCTAACAAGAGCACTTATTAGTGATGCTTTTGTAAATCATGAAGCAGATTTTAAAGGCTTATATCTTCCAAAGAAAGAACTTTATTGAATCTCACAGTCAGTGGTGTAGAGCCAATTTATCTGCATAAATTGGCAAAATGGAACCGTGAAGCTGAAAGAGAAGGTTTAAAGGCTTGTTTTTCACTCACCACCTAAACACTGAACTTACCTGGATAGTACTTTGCAGCAGAAAGTAACAAGTTAGAGATGCACAAATCTTCAGTATGGGTTTCTGATGGCAATTGGCTTACTTCCCAGGTTGTATCAAATTACCTTGTAAGTGTCAAAGTATGTCTGCTTTGAGTTTAATTTAGGTGGAGAAGGTTTGATAATGCAGTACTGAATATTTAATATTCTTGATATCTTTAGGAGGGAATTAGTGGTTAGCAAATGACTAGACTATTTTGGGTTATTAAATCCTGTAAAAGACACTGCCATTCACCTTATTCACTGAATGGCCACAATCCTTTGACTATTTTTTTTATTATTATTATTATTTATTTTTGGCTGGGGTTGTGTGTGTGGAGGGGGAGTTCTTTAAAGCAGAAAAAATTCTCTTAGGTAGGAGAATTAGCATAAACACTAACCATGCAGCTGTTAGAAAAATCCTGTGTTTATGAATGAAGAAAAGAAATACGAGACTTCTGAGGGATGATGGTCACTGACAAGGTTATATTACAAACTGGAGAAAAGAGAAACTAGATCAGTTTCCATGGAAATAAAGAACACTCAGTCTCTTTGAGTTCATTTCCCATCATACAAAATGTATGCATAGCTCAACTGATCCTTAGAAGTAATTTTACAGACTTTCTGCCTCTGGAGTGAGACCTGCATACTTATCATTTGATCTTGTCCAACAAAACCAGAGGCTGCAGCTAGTAATATACAGTGACTGAAAATCCTTTGGTAAGCAAACTTCTATTTATCAATAAAATCAAGTCAAATAGTAGTGCTATGTGTAGCAGTGTGCATGATATTTTTGTATTTGTGTAGGAAGTATTTTGCTTTAATCTATAACAGCAAAAATACTCTCTAGAGGGCACTAAGGATATTTCCCTGTGAATCTCTTTCCAAGAAGATGATGCCTCAAAAAGAAGCAAGCTGTAGTGGTGCTTTAAAATGCTTCATCTGCTCCTCACACCTAATTTTTTATTATTCTTATTGACCAGACTTTCCCAAGCACTTTCTGTTCTTACTTGGCATTTTTTAATAAGTTTTTTGAAAACTGATTTTTATATTTGATTCTGTAAGTTTAGAGCTTTCTGTGGAGCTTCAGAGTAATTTTTTTTATTATTTTATTTTATTTTTTTTATAATTAATTAGGCCTTTTGTGGTTTCACGTACATCATAATAAAAAAAAGTAGAATTTTGGAACAAGATGTTCAGATCCCATATTCCCATGATTTTCATTCATAGGAATAGGTTGCACAGAGTCTGACCCTCTTGCATTTTTCATAGTCCCTTATTTATATTCATTGTCTTTGCAATTTGTGTTCCCTATTGACTTAATAAGAGCTTTTCCATGTTGCTTTTTTCTTTTGATTGCACATTCACTATTGCCTTTTATTAAGAACTTGGCTGAAGTACAGGGGAAAAACATAACTTGAAAGGACGAGCTTTTTATTATTTGAAAGTCTTAAAAATCATGGAGTGAATAAACAGTACTTATGCTGGTAGTGACTCAGTTATTCTGTAGATGCTTGATGAAAAATCTTGAGACAGCACAAAGATGGAATACTGCATATCTTGATGCACATTGAAAAAAGGTCACTGAAGAATTATAAAACTGGAATAATAAATTAAGCTTAAATCTTTCTGAGAAGAGTGGGGCTCTTTTTTGTCATTTATATATTCCTATTTCATTTTAAAAGAGATTTTATTGTATTTATTATCTCAACAAAAGTCAAATAGGACAGGTCTTTATAAATGCATTGAGTGATCTTTTCAAGAATCCTACAAATATTAGCAAAAAGACTGTAGTCATATCTCGTTAGTGGCCAGAAATATAAAAATATCTTATCCACCTGTCATTTGGTAAAGTGGAATTCTTGTTTAGTCAAAAATTCCTTTTGAAATGTGCCATAAACCACTGGGATGGTTCTACAAAATGACACAACCACATGTGCATACATGTGCAGTCACTAAAAATGTGTTCAACAGAACAAATTTTATTTAGTGTTTCAGCATTTTGAAGTTCAAACAAAGATGAAAAATCCGTTGTTGGTACAATCCACCTGCAGGAAAAAAATCCTGAATTTCATTGCAAGCATGTGAAAACTGAAGAGTTTTGTATTTGTCTCTGTTCCATGCTTGGACTTGTAGTAGGAAAGTACTTACTAGATTATGCCACATGCAAGGTCTTTTTAGCTTGTCATCTATGACTTTCAGAGTTATATTCAGGCACTCAAAAAATTGATTTGGTTTGCATACATACCTTGTTTAATTAATATCGTGGCATCTGAATGACCCAGTAATTTAAAATTAATAAAGACAGATTTTCAAAAGTCACATTTGATTGAGAAAGCAGAAAAGTACAGCAACCAAGGATCTCCTTGGAAATTTTGCAGTAAAACTTTCCTTAATTGGGTCAAAGAAGTTTACCATAATTCTAATATATTTTGGAAGTATTCATTATAATGCTGCTATTGCAAATGTATTAGCAGTTACTGTAGGTTACATTTTATTCTTTAGCTGAATGTATTTGAGAAAGACTCTGACTAATGAATGTATTCTCAGCACGTCATTACAGCGAGGCAGCTATCCAAGTCTTTGTATTTCTCCTTTTAGATTTGTTTTCACAGGCAAGAACAAATGTGTATGCACTCTGATGGAATTTCAGAACTAACTCAGATTTTACTGAGCTGCAAAAAAATGGAAATCCTTTGAGGAGGGTGATACCAACATTCAGAGAGCATTCTTAAGGAAATTTGTTTCATCCAACGTCTTCTTTATTATTTGGAGTGTGACATAGAGAGCATTCTTCTTTACCCATAATTTTTTATGAAACTGGGCTGAAACTAGTCTCATTTTAAAAATTCACTCAATTTTCTGCCTTGCTATTTCAGGAGATGCAAGGGCAGGAAGAATCTGATTATTAGCAGTTTCAGAAACAGCCTTGGAGTTTACTGCTCTGCAGATCACAATGATTGGGACTCACATTTCTAATCTTATTGATCTGCTGTTTCATTAACTTTCAACATATCAGAAGGTTGCAAACTGTGTGTAAGATGTTCTTGGTTAGTGAAATAATTAGAACTATTTTGTTTTCATCATAAGCTTAAGACTGTTTTAAAAATACTTTGCTTATAATGAAAATAAAAGAGGGATTCTACAAAGTGCATGGACCATTCAAAAATAAAATTAATTAGGAATTATATTTTTATATGTGTAGAGTTTACACTAAAATTATATATTGGAAAGAAAAAAAAAATATCCAATTTAAAGAGTTGCATGAGTATATCCCATTCCCTTTTCCTGCACCCCATTATCAGATCCACCTGAGGTGAATGCTTTAATCTGCATGAACTTTATGATGGCATTTTCTGCTCCAGTCAAAGTTTTGTTCTTCATTTAATGCACCCTACTACTCTTCAATGTGTTTGTTACAGTGAAGCATCATTTCTAATTTTTAAATTATTATATTCCTTCATTAAAATTCAAATTTCCTAAACATGCTTCCTTAACATTGTGGTATCACTTTGTATCTCTGGTGAAAAATTTTTATTCTTATCTTAGTTGATAATAAGGGTTTATTTGACTTTTCTGATAGTTTATTTGCTGGCCTAAATTAAAAATTGAAAGACAAATGTAGATTTCCCTCTTATGCTCTTAAAAATCTACCCCAGTGGAAATAAAGCTAGAGATTTGGGGAGGGTTCAATATATTGCAGTATGGCTGTATGTGACCCTTAGCAAGTCATTTAATATCTGCTGTTCAGTTCAGCTAACTACAAAATTACATTAAAATACTAATTTGAGGGTGACTAATTAAAAATTGACTGTGGACAATACAATTGGCTCTATTCCCAGTACTAATGCATTACTTATCCTTGAATATTCAAGTCCTAAATATTTATTACTACAAATAATTATTAAAAGTTCATTTGAAGCCCCAGTGACTACATATTTACTGAAAATGGTTTATGTTCTTTTATCAATTTTGGAATTTGAGCTTTTGTAAAAGTAATACTGCATAAAAAAGGATGAGTTCTATGAAAAAGCATAGTTTGAGACTTCACTTTGTTTGTTAGATTTAGAATGATGTTTAATGTGATTTGTCCCATTTTAGAAGGTTTATGCGCTTTCCAAACATCATGGATTGCAAATTATGTATATGCACAAATGTATACAAATGTATATATATACATGTACACACACATATACATCATACATACATACATATGCACGAGTATAAGGGCAGTAAAAAGCATCATAATTTGATTTCCAAATGAGTTAAAGATGAGTTAGCTACAAAAAAAGACACAGCTGTGTAAAGGACAATACGATGTGACTTACGGAAGGAACTTAAACAGGATGTCCTTGTGATTGCTAATATAAGTTCAGTTTGTGAAGTGAAAAGAACTTATATATTTACTGATAAAATTCAGAATTAATTAATATAATGAGTAAGTGCAAGAATTTTATCATTTCCTTTTTGAATAATTTGCTGATGTTTTTCTCCAAGGAAAACAGTTGTCGCATACATGTCTTCTGGTAAATTACTTAGGGTTCCACTTAAATAAATTACAATCTGAGAGACTTATTACTAGACTTCTTTAAAGGGTATTTCTGAGTCAGTTTAGATTTATGACACAATGCAAATCAAATTTTCAGTTATTGTTATTGATACTAGCGTTATTAAAAATTAATCATCTCATGCACAAGGGATAAAGATGACAAATCTGGGAATATGCTTTGAAGATGCACTGAAATTAATATTCTTGAAAGAGTAATGTGACTGAATCTTCTTGCTTATTAGTATGTTTTTGACAAGCAGTACAGAGATTATAGAAGGAGATTTGTATTAATAAAATATCTAATAATAAAAAGGGTGTTGTGTTCAAGAATGAAATAATTTTAGGTAAACATAAAATGGAATGATTTTTTGTTTTACTAACAGACAAGGAGAACTTTGTTTTAAACTGAGAGAAGGCTAATTTTTTAACCAAAGAAGAATAAAGAAGATAAAATAGATATTTTATAATTGCCTGAGAGTTTCTTCTTTCTCCTAAATAGCAATTGTATACAGAGAGAGTAATAGGAATATACTTCAGTATTTCATTTGCTTTATTTCACAACATATAAAGGTAGATAAACTATAAGAAAAACCAACCTAGTATTTTTTCTAAGGGTGTTTGTGTCGAGTTATATATTTGCATATCTCAAAATCTAGTTTGCAAATTGATTGATGGTGGTAGAAACAGCCATGAAAGACTTCAAATGTGCTGTATTGAGTATTTCAATAATGAAACAGATTTAACCTTAGCAGTTGCCAAGGGATGGACCTTTATTTTACCATGAGGCCTCGTGATGTACTGATGCTGCCAAATTTCATAGAATCATTGCCAAAATATGAGGGATACATGATGAAGTAACATTTGGGGGAAGAAAATAAGCATGTCATACTTAAAATATCACTTCGAATTATATGAAAAATTACAGTCTTAACATGCTTACTCTTGCAGCATAATAGAAATGTCATTAAATTGCTTAAATCTTACTGAAAAATGCTCAGCTCTTAGTGATCAGAACACTGTCCATACTGTAAAACAAAATAAATTCTGTGAAAATAAATTAAAGCTTTTTTATGTATTGTCTTACCAGGTCAGTATGAGCAAATTTTGTGTTTACATAGAACAGTATGATGGAAGGAATACATACCACTTTCTATTGCTGTCTAACTTCATGCTAATGACAGGATAACATTTTTTTTAAGGAGTGATTAATGGGCCAGTTTGTTTTTATTATTTTATTGCATACTATGGGTTTGCATTTCTTTTAAATAAAATTATTACCTTATGTGAGACTTTAAATATGAAGGATAAAAATTATTTAAATTCTTAATCAGTGTGTGCCCCAATCTGTCTTGAAAGTTGAAGGAAAAGTGACTCAAAATATTTTGTGATACATGAAGGAGTTGAACTCTGCAGGTACTAATACAGTATATTTGTGCACATCTGAAATAGAGATGTCAAAGAATAGTATGGACACATCATTTTGGGGGGGGCAGATAAGACAATCAAGGCTGTCAGTGGCGTTTCATAATTTCCAGTGCTCAGAGGTGGTGTCCAGGGTACCTGATTATGGTGCCATACCCTTAGTCATTTGGCAGCTGTCTACAGTATAGAATAATGATGAGTTAGATGAGTCCTTTACTTCATTTTTCAATTCAGACATCCTTTTCTTACTTATATACCTACATCTTTTAATTTCTCCCCCTTCATTATCTGGTTTAATCTGTTTTTAGAAACATATTCAATTTTTAATTAATGGAAATGCATTTTTGAGAATGTGTCTATACCTCTTATTCTGCCTCTGCGCATTATCATGCTTTTTTTACCTGGGGGCTGATTATGAGGCTCTGAATTCCTTAGTCAGAATCCTTTCTACTGTTCTTCTTCTCCCGTGCCTTCCCTCCCCATGATTTTCAACTCCATCCTCCTCCCATTTCCCAACACACTGCTCAGTATCGCTCAATCAACGTGAAGAGATGAATTGCTTCCTCGGCAAGAAGGGAGCATGAAGCCTGAGCACAGTGCACTCTAATTTGTCTTGTGTCGGAATGTAAAGCAGGCTCTATCACCCAGGCTGCCAGGCAAGGGTGAGGGATGGTAGCTCTGATAGGTTTATCATGTTTTCCCATCTCTCAGAAAGCTAAATGAAAACATAAAGTTCTCAGGGACTGGTTGGGTATGAACTGATAGCGTATTACTTCTGGCACTAAAACTTAGGTCCACACTGTAGTGTCAGCAACTCTTTGTCTTAAAAAGGACAGAAACTTTGTACTTATAAATCACTTATACTTATGTACTTATACTTATGTACTTATAAATAAAAGGCAGCAAATTCCAGGCATGTGTCATATGTCAATATTAATTAAATTAAAAATATCAAATATAATACTGAACTATAAGTTTTTGTTTGGATGAAGGCAAAATAACTTCACTTTCAGGTAAGCACACTCTGCCTCACTGGAATTTTAAATTACATTTCAGTGTATGGGTCAGAAGAACTAATGCTAGTGATGACCCAGAATTAAAAGTTCACATGTATTTATGAGAGTCAGAGAGGATGCATGAGAATTAGATGAGAAAGTGTAACTGGTCAGTACGAACAGTCTTGTTACCAAACTACCTATATTAACTTTTCTCATCTATCTTGTTTGGGTTTTTTTTCCCCATGTTTCCTTTAACATGTACTTTCCATGTAATTTTAGTCCAAGTCATCTCCTCTATGCCTTTATGTAGAAACACTTTTTAATCCAGGATGATTTTTTACTCCTCCCAAAAACGTGTTATAGCTCCACTTAGGAAAGATCTCTGAAAGATTTAAATGCAGTTGGCCATTTTTGCACCAGCAGAGTTTTTATTAACTTCACTACAGTGAAAAATCATGTCGAAAGTGTATTGGAAAACACAGGTATTGCTTAGAATCTAAATGGAGTAGTTTCTCCCTGTGTCTCTTTTTATTGTACTTCCAAACAAATGGACAGAGACTGATGAGTCACGATGGTTAATTGCACTATTTAATGGCTGAATCACACCAACAACAGGGGCTATTTCCCTAATAAATTCTAGACCGTTCTGAAGACCTCAGAAATAATTTCTGTACTGCACAAACACGTACCACAGAAGTTCTTTGACATTAAGGCAAATACAGCCTCTACAAACAGAAAAAGAAGAGATTTTGCACATAGGAAGAATGTTTTCTGTGCAGAAAGCAGTCCTTTGTTAAGGGGTCATCTTAATAAATCTAGATTTCCTGTTTCCAACTCTTCTGTTTTCCTTAGTTTAGTCTGTCCCAGGAATACACAGTGACCTGACAGAAAGAAATGAAGATGCTAAAAACGTAATGCAAGGATGTACACTGTAAGGATGATATTCACTAGAGGTGAGGCAAAAAATACATTAAGTTGATATTTTGGATTGATAAGGATGCCATAGAATGAGGAACTAAATGGGTTGTGCTGTGCTTATATCTTAATTAGGAATGTTGCTGTTAAACTTTATTTTCCTATGCATGTGTTAGGAATAAACATTCCCTAGAATATATATACTATATATTACTAAAATTGTCAGTAAATTGCAATTAAAATTAAGGAGATGCTTCTGTAAATCATCTGTAAATGATTTGCTGAAAATTTCATAGTGAATTAGTTCAATATCAGAATGACAGCTGACAATTATATACACTTTGAGTGTATGCCTCTAGGTATCCATTTTCATACTTTAACTTTTACTTAGAGGAGCTCTAAAGAGTGTGGCTCTCCAATTTTTCCCTTGGCTACAGTAGCTTGTATCAGGTCTGATCAAATTTGGGTTCTTGCAGCTTTCTCTTTGGGCAGCAAGTTTAGTGGATCACAAGTTACATCATATGGGTTGTTTTTTTTTAGTATAATAAAAGATTTTGGAAGGAAGGCCTTAAAACCCTCACCAAAACAACACATTACATGAATGTTTCTTTACTTTGTTTACCCAAAGTCATATTCTCACAGAGATGTGGTCGTCTCTCAGGGTGAAGGAAACTAATTCTGTTTTCAGAGATTATGACATTTCATCCTACCAGTTGTTCACCTGTGTTCATGGGCATTTCATATTCTATGCAAAAGTTGTTCTATAGCTCGATTGGACAGAAGACAAAGTCATCAAAGTTAATAATTTTGGTATTGTTCCTTGATATCGCTCAATTATTTGGTCAGAAGGGGCATTTGCCAGTTTATTCTTTTGCATTAATGCACACATTCATATAATACTTAATAGTCAAAAAAATAAGACCTATTTTATAAATTGCTGAAAAGCTACTCTAAATTCATCATCCTCATCTAATAAGGCTGAGACATGTAAGTGTAGGTCCATTGAAATACTTCAACCTGCCTGCTTGGAATCTATGGGCCCACAATAAACAACCATGCTTACATGGCCTTCATCTCCATGTCTCCAGTAGATGAGCAATAGCTACAAAATAGAAAATACAGATGGAATAAAGACAGCAGTGATCTGTGGTCGAAATAAGGAATTTTCTTGGCAAAGTGAATTTGCTATCTTTTCATCTTACTGAAAATGTTGTATGTAATTAACTTATTTCATTTTTAGAAAGCAGCTAATTAGGTGATTCACTGAGGTGCAAATGCATCATCCATTGATTTCTTGCTCAGTCAACATGGAGTAAAACTAGTCTGTAGCCCTAGTAAACTGAATCAGGGGAAGTTCTTCTGGCCCTGAAGAAAATGGGTGATGAAATAAAAGTTGTGATATTAGTGAAGATGACACACTTCATTCTCACATTATTAAATAGTGCAGGGAAGATGAATGAGCACTCAACTTTTTAACAAAATGAGGGAGAAAACTCCAGAGCAGTATTCAATAAATCAAGTAAGAAAGTCAGTGTCCTACAGCTGTTTAAGTGCTCATTTTCTGATATGCTTTTTGAGCTTGTATTTTACTCTTTTCTCTGTTCCTAAATTTCTTTGTGAGCTTAAGTCTCTTTCCTGTGTGCTCTGTTGAGAGTATTAGTTCATTTTGTAATTTTTCCAGTTAAATTTCTTGAAAAAAAATAATATTGAGATACAAACCAGAGACCAGACATCAGGACTTCACAAAAGTGTTGCCAACATTTTCTTTTATTCAAAATTTGGGAGTATAATGCTCTGAAATACCAAATTAATCATTGCTTTTTACTGAGTGGGCTCTGCAAATTCTTGGTCTAAGTTTAATGGAGTATTTTCACAACTGCAGTCCTAAAATATTTGCTTTTCTTCTCTATTCTACACCTCTCAGAAGCTAGGGCTGCAAAAAGAGATGTGAAGAATTAGGGTCCTCACTGAAGTCTGAATATGGTGAGGCTGGCCCAAGAAACTTAAAATATATTTGATTAATAAAAGGAATTATTCCTAAGTGTTCTACCAGCTTAAATTGGTTTGGATTAATTTAGATAACCCTTGCATTATGTTTAATGTTTAATATTGTTCATGTTTCTTGACAAAACATCCTGTTGTTTTGACAGTAGACTGTTTCAATATGGTTAAATTGTTCTTTGAAGAAAAGAAATATATTTAAAACTACAGGAAAGGATCAGATTCCCTGAGCTGTGACCGTATGTGAAAGAGGTGCTCCCTATGGGTAGCTAACAATAACATAAACCAAGCCTCAGGCTCTTATCATCCTGTTACAGAGTATTTACTTCATTTGAAATCATTGAGAATATATTGTCAGTAAAGGTGCTTGTCATATCTCTCCTGGCTTAAAGGTTAGTCATGCAAAAGGGCGTTTTTAGTCATAGTTGTGAAAAGAATTATTTTTTTTTGTGAAGGGGTTAATGTATTTCTATCCTCTGGTTAGACCTCATCTGGGACCTTGGTCTAATGTTTCTTTAGCTCATGAATATTAGCCTTTCTTTTGCAAAGACCCAAGACATATGGAAAATCATCTCAGCTACATGTCTCTTGTGGGAAAAAAAGTCTAAATGTCAAGCTGTAGCGCTGAAAGCCTTTAAAATTGGATCATGTTCTGCAAAGAAACATGTTTATGAACACAGCAATGGCTCTTTCCCAGAAGTGCCTGTAGCCTGTATTTCTAAAATTAATGCAGATTTCTCAGCCTGTCCTAAATCTGTTTGGCTACCAGGAACCTGTGAATTGTTTCTTGGATCTCAGATCTTCCTCCACAAAAGGCACCACGATTTGCACTTGTGTCAGCTGCACAATTTGACACAGGCAATTTGATATTCTTGAGTCACTGTTTGCCAGGCAGCAAAACCAGGAATACACGGAGACACCTCAGACAACTGATGCTTCACCTCATGTAACAGAAAGTCCTGAAAATTAAACATGTAGGAATGCACCAAAATGTTTTCATTCTTTGAAGAAAAAGTTGGTTTTGTTTGCCGCTGTTCAGCATTTTGTGAACTTCCATAAATTCTAGGAAGGATCACATAGAAGCCCCATATCATCCTTCCAGCAAGTAATAGGATAAAAGCCTTGTTCCTTTCAGCATTGTGTGTGCCCACTTTCACCCATCACTTGCTCTCACTCGCTGTAGTTTCAGGGTCTTTCTTTTTTCTGGAACTGATGAAGTGGCAGAGTGTAACTCCACTCTCTGACCTGTAAGGAAAGAGATGGAGTGCCCTTCTGAGCCCCACTCTTGGGCTGCATCAGTGTAAACTGCATGGCAGGAGGTCAGATGTGCAGACATATTCTCAACAAGTTTAGGTTTAACTTCTCTGCAGTCCCAATTTCACTATAATTTTGCCCAATACAATACTAGGTATCCATATGTTAAAGTAAAGTGGTAGTGGATGGTTGAATTAGGACATGGATTGCAGCAGCAGAAACTTCCTAAACTACCACCAGCCTAGAAGAGTTCTGATGAATAATGGAGAACAAAACAATCTGGTAAAATTACTGCTCTGCATTACCATTACTTGACTTTCTCTGTAAGTGAAATTCTTATGTTTCTAGTGACTTTTTTTTTTTTTTTTGTGATAATTTTGGTCTGCTTTAAATTGTGTTAAGTAGTTGATCATGAAGGGGAATTTGTCAAAACCTTTGTGAGTGACATAGGAAGTATAAAGAAAGCAGAAAGCTCTAAGGTTATGTTACTCTGATGATAATTGAAATCGCTCTTTGGTTTTGTTTCCTTCTGGTTTTTCTGGATCAGGTGGATCTTAGGCTGTGGCTGTCCTGTCAAATTACACCAATTAAATGCACTTAAAATTGGATTTCAGGAACATATATTGCCCTCCGATATACGTCTGCCCTCCAGATCCTCATCACATGTTTTAAAAAGCTTTTCCTCAAGAGCTATTTCTTTTGTAAATTTTAGATCTCCATTACCAGTTTTCAGTCTTTAGTGGAAGGAAGCTTGTAGACAATATGTTTATTTCTGTTGGAAGTGGCTTTCTATCATCTCTGAAATGAATAGAAATTCTGCTCGTTTATCTTGACATTCTTTCATTTACAGATTTAATGAAAAGTTCTTAACAATGTCTGTAGTCTGCCACAGACCACTAAAGACAAAGTCCCAAATGAAGGTTTATTTTTGATGAAGACGATTACTTTGTATCAGGAATAAACTTCAGTAGAATCTCGAAGGTGACAATGAAAAATGGTCAATGTGTGTCAGTTTCATTCAAGAGTTAGATTAAGAAATTAGCTATCGTTACTTGTCCATACATGAAGTTTACCTTTATTACTCTGATTTGCATGAAGGAAATACATTTACAGATTCTTATTTCCTGAATGCACTTTCTACTTTCTTGTAACCTATATGGTTACAAGCGGGCTTTCAATAATTATGACAACTTTCTACCTTTGTTTATGAATGCATTTTGGCATTTTTATTATAATACTTAACAGGACATTGTTTTGCTCAGATTTTGGAGTACTGTTGGTAAAAAAAGAAACATTCCAGCTGGGCCCAGGTGTCTCACAGAGAGAATAGTGTTACACTGATTTTAAAAAACAAAAGTATACCACCACAGCTTAAAATGCAGTGGCTAAGGTTACATATTTTGCAATGGTATCAAGTTACTAATATTTCCTTACTCAAACTCCAAAGCATTTTTGGTATATTCAGTGATGTGAAGTATTTCTACTAAACCTCAAACCAGGTTTACCTAGCTGGTTTTCATTAAAACCTTTCATTAAAAGAACATCACTAGGTTTGTTTAATTTCATTAAGGATTCTGGATCTCCATAACACAGATCCTTTTCACTGAAGAGGGATGGTTACTATATAGTTTTTCCATGCTTTTGCTGGGTAGAATGAGACGCAACTCAACAATACCTATAAATTTCACTGAGACAGTAGTCTTCTTTAGAGAAGTCTTGGGGGTGGACATATGCAAAGAGGAGTTTAAATAAAGATACTCCTACAGTCCAGGGTAAATTAACCTGTTGAATTTTATGTATGAACATCTGGCCCCTTACAAACGTGAACAGGCCTAAAATGTAATGTGAGTAAGAGAGGGTGTTAACTCAACTTAGGTGATGATGTTCTTGATGTCAGAATTAGAACAATAGCATTTTTAGGAATTGAAAACAAGAAGGGACCATGTGGAAATTGCATCTACACTTTGCAAAAGCTTTGAAGAGGAAAACCCTTTTGTTAATGCATTTACTAGCTTTTCATGACACCAGATGCAGTCCTGCATAAAGTTTGGTAAATTGCACTGTCTTAGTTTCATTTTAGTCTATCACCTTTATTGCCATGTGTATCAACTTCTCTAACATCACAAGGTGCTAAATGATATCGCTCGTACCTGGGAGTGACAATATACATCTAGGGATCAAAATGCTCAAAACATTTAGCACAGCATATGCTTCCTGTGGAAGTTTTCTGTGCAAAAATACCCAATTTAGCTCTGAACAGAGCAGCAAAAGAAAAATCCACAGCTGGCAGTCTTCATCTCTGCTAATCCCAAGCGGCAGGCTAAACAAACAGGAAAAAAAGCCCTTCTGTTCACTGTTCTCCCACTCACCCCCGTTCCTTCATTCAGTGTAAGAATTGCAATAAATACACGACAAGATGCAGGAACAGAATGCCTGTACCATTTCTTACTTATTCAAGATATCTAATTATACCCAAGAACACCAAAATAGTCACAACTCTATAGTCACTGTAGGAAGGATTATACATTAGGTGGCCTAGCTGAAGGCTTTACACACTAAATGAACACACATTTTTCGTTTGCTGGCTATGGAGTAAAATCTTCATCATGCTGCTTTTGTTGGGTTTTCTGACCTTCCCAGTCATGCTGGTTATACTTTATTTATTTTTCAATTTTCTAGGGACAAGGTGATCTTTATTAGTATGTGCAAGTGCTAGTCTGCGTTCTCCAAATCTGGGTTCTCCTTAAGCTATTTTTTTATTCCTCTGTGAATTTGCTGTTAACAAATGCTATATTTTGTTATTTCTAATAGGAATAGTATTTATTATTTAACAGGATACTTCCTACCTCTGCTGTGTTCTGATGTACACAGCAGCTGGTATAATAGCTAACATGACTGGATGCCTCACATGCTGTCAGCATTGCTTACAAGGCAGTAAATACTAATACATCTACCTTGTGCAGGTAGCAGGAGAGACATGGTAGGAACATGTGGGCATTGCTATGGTGGGAGGAGATTGCTAGTGTAATCTCAACAAAACTCTGTGCTGAGAACTTTTATGTTTGCTAAAAAAAATAATTTGACCAGTTGAATGAATAACAAGACTATGAATTTTGCTTTCAGTACTGTTACATTCTAGGTAGTAAAGTCACTCAAAAACTGATAGTGAGGAGTCAGAAGGATTTTAAGAGATTGATGGAATAATAAAGGGTGGCAGTTCAGCTTGGAGAAGGCTCTGGGGAGACCTTATAGCAATCTTCCAGTACCTAAAGAGAGCCTACAAGAAAGCTAAAGACGAACTTTTTACAAGGCCAGAGACAGGGCAAGTTGAAATGGATTTAAGTTGCAGAAGAGTAAATTTAGATTAGATATTAGGAAGAAATTCTTTACTGTGAGGAGTGTGTTGACACTGGAAAAGGTTGCCCAAAGACATTGTGGATATGCCGTCCTTGAAAGTGTTCCATGCCAGACTGGATGGGATTTTGAGCAACCTGGTCTAATGGAAGGTGTCCCTGCCCATGTCAGGGGATTGGAACTACATTGTCTCTAAGGTGCCTTCCAATCCAAATCAATTCCAATTTCATTTTGTGATGAAACACAGATAAAATTTTATGCAGAGGAAAGTTGAATGATGTACTAAAAATTAATATGAAAATAGATATACAAATGAATTTTTGGGCTCTAAGCTAACTTGCCACTTAGGATTCAGCTCTTGATGTTACAGTAGAAAGGTCAAATTAGAATTCTGTAGTGGTTAAGAAAGTATTTGACATGATTATTCAAGAAAAGCACATACAGCAAATAAGACAAATTACATATATTACATAAATCTGTAGAATACCTGTATCTTCAAAGCAGAAGGTGACATGATCAGAGTCATGAGACTCTTTCTGCACAAGGAGAAATAGAAATGGACTAAAGCTGGGAAATGTGACTGATATGATAGATATCTTTAAAATCAGAAGTGTCAGGGTGAAAATGAATTGGCTGCATTTTCTTTCAGTACAAAAAGTAGGAGACATCACATGAGATTAGCAGTTTTTTGCCTCAAAACTCAGAAAAGGAGGTGATCATTGATATATTCTGTAGTCAAGCTATGGCACTCCATACCATGAAGTGCTGGGGATGATAAAATGTGACAAAAAGCAATTGTATTTTTTTCATTTTATTCCCACTGAGAGCTATTAAAAAATAGACAGCACTTCTGAGTCAGGAATTCTCTAGTCAGCAACTTTCTGAAGGTCAAGAGGGCTTTATAGAGAGGCATCATTGCGCAGCTGAACACTGCCAAAGAAAGAGGTTTGGGATGGGAGGACCAGTATGAAGTTTCTTGCCTAGGTAAAAATTTCAGTGGACAAAAGCCAAATACTTCTGTTCTGTGAGCTTACTGGAAATGATGTGGAAGTGGTGTGCTCGCAATCAGGAGTGATCTAGTATGTTCTTCTCAGAGGCAATCTATTAGTCTAAACCACCATAAGGACTAAATGTCTTCATTTTTCACTCTAAAATATTAGCAGAGCAAAAATGCATCTTTTCCATGTGTTTTAAGATTGAGTTTGATAAGATTTTAAATGTGCTTTCAGTCCTCTTCTGTAAGACTTCAGTGGACAATTATTTCCTTCTTCTAAGGAGAGAATCTGTCATGGTTCATTTCTGCTACATTGAAAATGCTGGATTAAAGTGTTTTTTATGACTGAGAAAAAGGTGTGACAAAAGAAAAATAAACATATCTCCACGGATTATGCTTTGTAGGAATAGCTAATACTGCCACTATTGTCAAGTATTTCATAACCTGAATTGCATGTGATAGACTCTACTTAAAACATGAATGAAAGAAAAAGGTCCTGATCACACCATCTGGTACATGGCATTTACCTGAATGAGAAAGTTCCAGATAAATAGGAAATGAGACCAACTCCAAGTGCTGAAAACATATTTTTGTCTAAATAAGCAGCATATCAAACACTGTGAGTTTTGTATACTTATGTAAATACAGAAGGTGGAGAGAGAATGCACCATTCCAAGAGACCAGCTGTTGTGAAAGTCATGCTATATAAAGACAGGGACTGTAGTCCTGGTATTCCTCCAGAGCTGTTTTTCCAGGCAAAACCAAATGAGGATAGCGATATGTAACCATTATCCAGGAATCACAGTTTTTGTATTCTTCTTCATCAACATGTAGCCCTGTAGAACCTCAGTTCTGTTTTCCTGGCTGGCTATGGATGCTCAGTATGGTGTGGGACTGTGCCTGTGTACTGCTCTGGAGTCTGTCAGCTTTCTGAGCTTTTCTCTTCATCTGTATGTATGGCCCCCAGGAATAAAATAATTAGATTGGACTGAATAGGGGTGCTCCAGAATTTCTGTAGTGTTTTTACTAGTATCCTGTTGCCTCCATACTTCTAAGGAGTGGTCTTCATCTGGATTTGAAGATTACAGGCAAGAATCTGGTAGAAAGCTAAGTATATTGGAAGAGAGCTAAGTATAAATTTGACATTTATGTAGTCACTTTTTTTTTACCCACACAGTACCATGATTTCCAGGGCATATATATACACTGTCTGAAAAAACACAAGCTGTTTGCTTTTTATCCTTCCATATCACATTCAGCTCCACCTCTCTTACTTTAGGAAAACTATACTACAGGGGAATCATAAAAAAAACATCAAGAAACCTGTTTTCACACTACCTGGCAAAGGATTAGCCATCAGCTACATAGGGCCTGGATTGATACATGTATTTTGCTCAGCTTTTGTGGTACTGGATGCTCCCTCTTCAGTTTTAGCAAAGCAGCAGATGAACTACCCAGCAAGTATTCGGGCTGAGGAACTACCCTGGTGTGGTCTAAGCATTTGCTTGTTTATGTAAGAGAAAAAGGCAGATGTGGGGACTTACTGCTAAAAGCACATGATTTTTATATTGTTGTAGTTTGGCTGCTACTGTTAGAGGAGCTGACTTATTTATAGCAGTAATTGCAGTATAGATTAGCTTTGTGCCTCTGGATATGCTTTGGTGACTCCAGAGGAAAGGCCACCTCTTTGAACCTCCTTACTCTAGTTTTGATGGTTTCCCGCACAAACAAGCACTTTAAAACGTCCTTGGAGGATTTCTGGGGAAGGATGTCTGTCAGACTTATTTACCTGATGTACCTGCCTTGCACTCAGACAAGCTTACAGCTAGAAGGAGAGGTACAATCATTCTTGTGGAACCTTCTAACACACAGCAAATGTCAATTTAATTCTTTGCAGTGTCCATGCTTTCAAAGTCCTGCATCTGTCACACCACTGGAGACAGCTATTAGCTTTGGATACTAGATGCAAAATATTCATCTGTAGAAACCCTCTCTCACTACTGCTGTGCTCTGATTGATGTCTCCCTCTGCTCCTAGAATCATAAAAGAAAGCAAGCACCATACATATTCTCATGTCAGCTTCCCAGTTTTGCTGCACAGGAAAGCCAGTAGAGGCAGGCTGAACAGAAACACTTTGATGCATGCACTTCTCTGCTCTTAAGAGTGTTCCTCAATGCATATTTTGAAGGCAAAATAAAATAGTTGGATTCCCAGCTTTAAAATAAGTCTGAGTGAGTAGAAAACATACGCACAGGTGCAATTCTTAATGAAAGAAAGCTCGGTAATGAAAAATGAGCAGATTTTTATATGGTGTATACAGTAGTTGTTTTTCTCATATTGCAGTTATGCCTTACATTTTATTTTGGAGAAATCACTCTTTTTTCCTTTATGTTTTACATATAAAAATAGAGTACAAAATATAATTTAGACATGTGAGGCAGTTTCCTCACAGAAACCAAATTGCTTCTGGATATGTAAGTATTTGCAGTTGCCTCCAAAATAATTGGGTCATAGCTAACGTGCTTCCTTAGATCACCCTGTGCAGACCATTATCGACAGGTGGATTATCCAAAATAATGACCTGAGCAAATTAGCAAATCATCTCTATTAAAGCCTTTTGGAGATGTGATATGCATTCACAAAGTCTGGAAAATAGATTTCTCTCCCCCAATAGCACGCTTGATAGAGGAAATTAATTTTTTCTTTTTTTTTTTCCAGACAGAAAGAAAGAAATATAGTAGCATGCACTTCAAACAATTAATTTACAACAGATAAGAGTATGGCTAAATTCTGTGCAATAAAGTGTTTAGATGTTACCGCTCCTAAATACTTAGGAGTAGCTAGCTATTTTCTTTGAATATTTGATATGGCAACAAACCAATTAGTAAATAGTTTTGAAATAAAATAAACACTTTCACCAAGAGTGACAAAAACAAGTAAATATATAACTAAGCACATGAGCTCCTAGACATCCCAGTCACTTGTTTCCATGTGAATTTCTGGTTGCTCTGTGTTGCTCTGGCCAGCCTTCTGACTGTTAAGGCTTGTTCATGTGCTAACCTATCCCATCATACTGGCCACTGGTGTATGAAGGCACATAACATTAAGGGCCAGTGAAAAATGTTTTTTTCAATTGTCTGTTTAAATCACTTTCCACTGCAAAGTTTAGTCAGGTGTATGTTTCGATTCCAGCTGTGATATCATGTGGCTCTGGGTATAAGGACTCATTAGTCAAATCTATCTGTGTCAGATCTGGATTTCTTGGCAATGATTTTTTTTTTTTCATCTCTTATTCAGAAAGCTGTTTGAAAATGAATGCCTAAAAAGGAGCCTAGTCATTTGTGTTTCAAAATTTTTGACACTTCTGGATAGATGCCATGTCAGAGGCATTTTAAAAATCTATGTTACCTGTAAGATAATCAGAGCTAAGAGGACATTTTTCTTTTCTGCTTTTCTTGGCAAAGGCATCCACTTCCTTTCCTTTCACTTCTCTCTTCTTTTTCCTTAAAACCCCCTCTTTGCTTACCAGAGTGGTCTTTATTCTGTCTTTTTATGTGAATTCTGGAATTCTAGGCAAAGTACAAGACAAGTCTGACAGGTAAAAAGTACTTTTTTTGTATAAATTGTATTGCATGAAACACATCAGCATTGCTTGTATTTATTTTGGGTTTAGAGAAGGTTAACACTCCTGCATTTCTTATGCAGCAGTAAGGTTTGTTGGAATTTAATATTTTGTTTTTGATAGCCTGGTCTTTCACTTGTTTATTAGCCTTGTAGCACACTCCTATAAGGGACTGTTATGACATACAAAGTTCAAGGACAAACTAGGTTATTTTGTATTGAAATGTAAGTCAGCATCCCTAAAGTTGTCAAATCCCTGTGAGTTCTAGAGGGGCTTTTCACTTTAAAGTTACTGACTTTTTCTACTTCTGTTTTTGCTTTAATTCAATGATTAGTATATCTTAAATATGTTTGCATGTTTTCTTTTACACTAATAGCAAGATAACAGGAAATAGGAATAAATTAAACAGTCTTCAAAGTAGTTTTTTAGCATTCTAATAATGTGCAGAAATGCAACTGGAAATCTTGTTGTGTGTAAAACTAAAAATAAAAT
Source organism: Pseudopodoces humilis (assembly GCF_049639895.1). Taxonomy (NCBI): domain Eukaryota; kingdom Metazoa; phylum Chordata; class Aves; order Passeriformes; family Paridae; genus Pseudopodoces; species Pseudopodoces humilis. The sequence goes on from NC_142200.1 coordinate 102,199,852, forward strand.
AACAGTATTTAATTTTTATTGAGAAAATACATAAAAGGATCATATAACTGATTGAATAACAGTTTCCAATTCCTAAGCAGTCAGTTGGGTTTCAATTAATGTGTAAAAATAATAATACAAAAGAAAGTGTTCTTAAACCAAGAGTTCAATTAGGTTAATAAAGTTATGTGCATACATTTCACTAGAGCAGTATTTCAGCATTTTTCTAATGCAATGTAAAGCAAAATCTATATCTGGAGGTAATCTGAACTCTTCCTTTCCTAGGTGATTTCCTTAAAGTAGCTCTGAAGCTTACAGTAAGTCTTTCTAATCTTCACTTAAAAGTTAAACTTGTGATCTGCCAACAATTTTGTGTATGAAATACTCAAATTGAGGAAAGTTCTATGGTCAGACTGGATCTAGAATTGTGCCCAACCTCTGTTTGTGTAACTCTGTAGCTTAGATCATCTTTAATTAATTAGAAATTAAAATTTGTAGGTCAAATTTTATCAGGAGTTTTTTCAATCATACTGTTCTTAACGTGAATTCATGTTGTTTAGGAAGTATGCAAGGAAATTGAAGAAAAGTGCTTGATAATTTTATTTGTAAACATCCCTTTTAAGCAGGGCTTAAGGGCAATTTTCTCACTATAGCAGACTACTAAATCAGCTTACTTTTGCAAAATTTTAATGTTCATTCAGATATTTTCAGTTCAGATAAATACCATTATGAGAGATAAACAGCCTAAATGTCTCATGATTCATCTGTCTGTAAACTGAAAACCCATTCATTATGGCTTTTTAAAATAATCATTGCCATTAAAATTATTGATGGTAAGATTCTGAAAGTTTGAATAAATGCTTGGCAATCCCAAACCTTATCTGGATTCATTAAACTAATTTAAATCAGCTGAAATCTAACCCAGAAAAGGGCTTCATGCATGATTTCTCAGAGTTCTGAAAATGGTCTTCTGTTTGCTTCTAACCAATACCAGAGGGTTTATATGATCTTGAAGTAAAACCATTAAATTTATTTCTGTTAGCACAATATTGATCTTGATCTTACTTTAAAGGTTTTAGACTTCTAGCAGATCTTTCACTGGGCATGGACTGAGTTCATAATGAAATCCAAACCACAAAGAAGTCCATGTGGTTTTGATTTTTTTGCTGCAGATATTAGCAAAGTGCTAGCTGGAATCCCTGCAAACAAAGCAGATTGTTTCTTTTTTTCATTGTTTAGCCTCATGATAAATTGTACTGCCCAGACCAAGTAGCATAGTAAAAAAATGTAACAGTTTGAAACTCCTTGCTGATGGTTGGTATCATTTAGCTGGTTAAAGTACTTAAAATAGGAAAATATTTCCTGACAGAATAATGACAATGGATTAAAATATAGTGGGATTTTGAAGATTTTGTCACTTTGTCCTGCTAGTTATTAGCATCTAATTCTATATTTGCTTTAGTTTGATCAAATGAAAATAATTTCCAAAGGACTTGATCAGTCTTTGGTTCAATATTACAAATTCCTCCCTATTTGCAGCAGCTGGAAACAATGGCAAATGTGCAGAATGCATTGTGCATCTGACTAATTGGAGAGTAATGATTTCAGTTAGGTACCTCAGCCTGTAAACATAACTGTTCTAAAAGGGCAGAAGGAATTTCTGTGTGAGGATGTAGCCTAAATGCGTCTGATTCTTTCAGACTGAAACCCAAGGTATGATGACTTCAGTTCATGTTTAGCACACATGGGAAAACAAAGGAGGCAGAAAGACCATATTGAAGTAGCATTTTGATCTCTCTCTAGGGGAAGAAGTATCACCCTAGGGAATTAGGAGTAATTCAACATCCTACTGTGGTAATAGGATATTTTTTTCAAACATTTTATAATACAATAATGCAAACTTTAGCAATGAGTGTTAATTATGTATTTCTCAACCAAAGTTTCATTTAAAATACACAAAACTGGAGTTTGCTTCATATCTAACATATAAACTTGTTCCAGTAGCAATAAATTCAGTCTTAGAGTGTATGGATGTGATTAAGAATTCAATAAACATAAATCAAAAATATACAAATAGAATATATTTAAATTTTCTATGCTTATATAAATAGATGAATGTGGTAAGGCAGAGATGAAAATAAGATAATACATGGTTGAAATATGTTTTCCAGTTTTCCAAAATTATTCTTGATGCAGTCAGCTTGTCAGTAATTTTAAAATTTGGATTCCAATGGTATATTTCTTCAGCAAAGACAAGGGAAAGGGGTAAATTTTCCTGTCCTTCTGTCATTATTGCTGTCACAAAAGTAATCTGGAATTTGGACATAAGAATTTTATGGAAGGAATGTACTCAGAGGCCTCACTCGCAGAAGATGCACTTAGTTGCTGTTAATTAGTCAAATTAGAGATTGAATAAGCATTAAGGGCCTATTCATGATAACTGAGAGTAAAAGAATCAAGTAACTGACACCTGCATGTTTCCCAGAAAAAGCAAAGCTAAAAGCTGATCATTCATTATTGAAAAATAATAAATAAGTATTTGTAATCTTTTATAATGAGAAATATTTCAGTAAGTAGTGTTCCTCAAAGATAGAAATAATAACATACTACCGTTTATTTTTAGATTTTTTTAGTAATTTGCAATAGATTCTAGCATTCAGTATTTCTTTCATTGCCAAATGTTGGATTCCAGGTTTTACTTTGCTGTTTGTCATTGCTGATTGATCCATTTCATCACTAGATTATGCTACATTGTATCATCTTAATCTGCACCTTCCCAGGCATTCCAAATTCAAAATTTATAAAGTTCGATTTGTGCGTAAAATCATAGAATAAGTTCATTGGAAATGGCCTTTTGAGGTCATGCGGTCCAATCCTCCCTGCTTACCTCAGTGCTAAATTTAAGTTAAATCAGATGTGGGATTACTAGTTTATTTTTATAGTATGATAGGTCTAAACTCAGTGGAAGACTTGGTTTCAAAGACAGAAAATGTTATTACTGCACTTTTCATTGCTTATCTTTTCTGGCTTTTTCTTTTTTCTGCACTGATGCTGCAGAATGAATACTGTAATGATAGTGAAATGCAAATAGTGATCCCTGAATGTCTGACTAAGGCCTTCTTCTAAGAGCGTTCCAAATTCAAACTGTACTGTATTTCCACAAAAGGCGTTGTCAATATTAAACTGTTTCTTAGGTCCTTGGACTCAGTAAAACCTTTGCCTAATAAAAGACTTCAAGTTTTGGCTTCTGTGCAAATCGATGTTGGTGAGACAATTTAAAGACTTCACTGAAAACTGCTTACTCAGGGTAACATCTCTAGATTTTGCATTTAGTTTACTTGAATATGAAATAATTCTATTGAGTGGCTTGGTTTGGTCATTGCAACAGCAATTCCCTCCTCTTTCTCTAGAACAAGGAACGTTCCCCTGCCTATTTTCATTTTTCAAAGTAATAGAACTTGTGAAGAAAACATTATAGATTCAATTAAATAGTATTCAGAAAAATCTCCCTATTGTATTCAAGAATAATGACAGGGAAGCATATGTTTATAGAAGATAAGGGGTGGCTCAGGCTGTTGCACAACCAGTCAGTGCAAGCAATGGGTCCAGCCTCTTGTTAAGCCAAACACTGCTGGATATTTTCTTAGTCTCCCTTCCCTTCCACTGCCTCCTCATGCTATCAAGGTCACATTTGTCAGTAGTAATGTTTCCTGCAATTTGTCCTCCTTTGCAACTTTGTCTAAATGCATTTAAAAGAATTGCCTACATTTCAAGGTCACAGAAGCTCAGTGAGTCTTATGTCTAGTAGGAGTTTTGAGTGGCATGGTGCTATTAAGCTGTTTCAAGTAGTCTGAAAATGTTTTTCATTCTCAGACTGACCCAGCAGACACCTGCATTAGTAAACTGCCTTCCAAAACCAAAGGCTTGGGAAGAAGTACATTTAAGGTAGCGATCAAACCTTTATGCTTCTTACAGTTATGAAGTAGTCACTGGGGATGATGGGCTTTATCTTTTACCTGTTCTCACTTAATAGAAGCTCTCATAAGCTGCTGTAATGCAAGCTACTCAACATTGGAGATGTCCAACCCATAAAGAAGCCTCTACATTCAAGTACCTTCTAATGTATGATTCAACATCAGCATCAACACAAATATTTTATTTACAAACTCTGCCAAGACTGAAAATAAAAGCCACACTACTTTTGGTGTCACTGAAGTAGTATAAACATCAAAGCCTTTTTGCTTAGCTAAGTGGAAGCAAACTTGAACATATAATGTATAAAATACAATATGCATACCTTGTATAAAATATGCAGATTTAACAGGATAAATTAGGAAGTGAAACATAAAATTTTCCCCAAAATATTATGATAATTGAGCCATGTGTTCATTCTCTGAAATAATTTACTATGAATTTACAGCAAAATCTAAATAAAATCTGGATAAACAGACTCAAAGCCTTTTCCAGGAAGATCTTACATTAAAGACTCTTCATTTAATGCCTTAAGGGCAACTATAGAAAAGGGATTCAAGGGAAAATAGCAGTAATATAGTTATGATTTTAATGACAGTTAACTTCCATTTAAAGTGACCTTGCTTTCTAAGAGTAAGTCCAGTTGTCAAAGCTCCCAGATTGATGTCCTTGACCATGACAGTTTTGCTAACTTGAAACCACTGACCTTGAGCCACTGTTTGGGTCTCTCTCCAAGTTTCAGTTCCAAATGGAAGTTATGATGTTCACATTGATGGACGTGCATCAGATGGCAGAGGGAATACCTTATTGCATTCTATTATTCTATCTGTATTTTTGTGGAGGCTAAAGGTTTGTTTACCTCTTCTACTATAGCGTTTGTATCATGACCACCTACAACACTGAGAGAAATTACAGAAATCTGGTTCCTTGATGTTTTTTGATGATCCAAATCTCTTGTTTCCAGTGCAGAAGGAGAGCTGAACCCTAAAATGAGCTCTTTGTTTTTGACTTCACCATATAAATTTATATTAGATAACCAAGGCACTTTTTAAAATGCAAGTTTGAATGAGATTAAAAAGAAATTAAAACTGTTGTGGTGTGCTTTTAAAGAAACCTAAATGCTTTTATAACAGAAAGACTAAAGTCTTTATATAGCTAATAGTCATTTTAGCCATATTTAAGTTTTATTTACCTGTGGCTTTCTTTTTTTTCCCTCTCATTTTTAGCATGGACCTTAAGTGAAAAATACTGCTAAATATAACATTTCAATTTTGGCAATCATCTGTTTTGTCTACTGTAAGGTTGTCTGACTAAAAAATTCTAATATTTTAAATGTAAAACTCAAAGCAATTATTTTACTGAACTTATTTTGGACTGTACATTGAAAACTGGATAAATATTTTCTTCTGAGATATTTTTATAGTAAATGAATGAGAGAGTATCCTCTTTTATCATCAAAGGGAATAAATTAATATTGGTAAGATACTTTCACGTATTCTGATGCATCTCTGGCCTGGAGATACCTGGGACTCAGGAGACTTAGAGAGCAGCTGGGCTCACAGGACTCAGATTTCATACTAGAATCTGTCAGATAACAAGCAAAAAGATGATGGGTATGCATCAACCAGAAGGGTTGTGTTGAATCAAGCAGGGGCTGAGAGATCCAGCAATACCCAGTTGCTGAAGTGAAGGGACATTTTGAGTACTTAAGTGAAAAAATGTTGACAGAACCAGATACCCTTAACCAGAGGGTTCTAAAGGCAGTAAAATATGAAAAGTAAGTTACTGTTAACTGATTACTTAGCTCTCTTGTAAACCCAGATTCTAGAAGTATAGAAGCTGGGAAAAGTGGCAACACTTATTAAAGGATAGCAGGAAGAGTCTAAGAATAAAACTGATTTCTGAAGCAAGTTAATAAAAATCTGATCAAGTATAGAAGTAATTTATGCAAGAAAATAAAGTATCTATGTGGTTCTTGTAGAGGGCTCACAGCTGTTCAGAACAGTCACTAAGCATACGGATAAACTGCAGGCCAGCTGATATACCTGAATTTCAAAAAAAAAGCTTTAGACTAAGTTCCTTATCACAGGTTCTTCAAGAAGCTGAGCTGACAAGGTATAAAAATGGGAGCCAGTACCATAATATAAATGAATGATGTCTCCTCACCTTTTGAATATTGTGCCCATTTCAATATGATCAACTCATCTCAGAAAGTTGCATTAGAAGTAGAAAAGGCTTATGAAAAGGATGATAAAGCAGATCAAGACTTCTGTATGAGAAGAGATTAAGAGCAGAAAAGGCTTCTCATCTTGCTCTTGGATGAGGAAGGATATGATCTGGTTTCGTAGTCATAAATGACATGGAAAATGTGCATAGGAAATGACTATTCAGTGTTTCTCACAAACCAAGCATTAATATCATGTTTCAATTGAATGCAAGTATATTCAAATGCAAAACTGCTGTAGATGAGACCAGTATAACTGCCTTCAGAGAACAATTATGTCACTTCATCAGAAGAAATGTACATCAACACTATTAAATACAAACAGGGTAGGCAAACTGGTTCAGGATGGTCGCTTTATTGCACACCACAGTGGAGTATACCAATGGATGCATCACCCTGTCTTTGCTGTGTTCATATATTTTTTCCTGGGAATCTACTCTGGTCTTAGAGACCATATGTGTATTTTTATATTTGTACAGAAATATGAAAGTTGAAAAAAAAAAGGTTGATATTAGACAAAAGGGGAAGTAACAAACAGAAGGAAAAGATATCCATGAACGTGGGAATTAGATGCTTGATAAAGCAATGAAGAAAGATACAGATGGGTAGAAAGAGAGATTGTGGTGGGCAGTGGAGTGAAAAACTGGCAGAAGATAATTTGCAAAATGGGGAAAAGAGTAAATATACACAAAGGAAAGTGGGGGCTTCAAAGAATGGTGAATGAATACATGATATTGGAAATGGGGGAAACCCCTGCATATCTGAATAGTGTAGACTCATAGTAGTGGGGAAACAGTTTCTTTACTTTGTCTTTTTACAACATGCAGTGTCTTTGCAGATAATCTGGATATGGTAGCACATTATGCATGCCTTAATAAGAGACCAAGGCACTTTGGTGATTGCCTTCTCATGTGCTCAGGGGCCTAATCTCCAGTCAGGGCTATTCATTTATATGCAGGGGACTCCACTTGTAGCATGATGTCAATCGAACATCTGTGTTTCTGGACAACCAGAGACACTTCCAAAGTTCAGATTCTGCCAAATTTAGTAAGATAGTGTCAAATGTATTCAGATCAAAGCTGCTTACTTTTAATCTTTCTGTTTCTAGTTTTAACATGAATCTCAGGACAGAGTAGCTCATCCGAAAACAAAAATGCTATCTCTTTTCATAGGGTAAATCCTTAACAAATTATCTGTAATAAAACCTTGCATTTTAAATTTGGGAAGGACCTTTATTCTAAAATTCTTATTAACTTTAATTCTTACATCACTTGCTATTCACATTACCAAAGTGCACAAGTCCTTATTGCCATGTAAAGTTCTATACAATTTAGTGTCAACTATTAACAGAAGTCAACATAAGATTTCTAACTTAGGGGAGAAAGAAACAAGTTCTCACGTGATAAACTGATATTCCTCTACTAAAGTTAATGTACTAGGCCAAGTAACAGTAACCAGAGGTGCAATTTTAATGTATTTTTCCTTTTTACAGATCAGTCATTTACCTTGATAGCGTACTCTTTATGCAAATATGTAAACATAATTAATTACTTCAAATTATTTTAAAAAGAGCTTGAAAGGCAAACTTTCAGCAGAATGTCTAGAGCAGACAAGAGATATGAAAATTGATTCCAAGAACATGGAATTCTATAAATTAGGGCAATAATGTGCAAGTAATTAGACACCAGATATGCTAGAGATGCATTTCCGACCCAGTGTACAAATGCCCTAAAATGCAACTATGCACACACCTTGCCAGTAAAATTTGCCAGTGTTTATGCAGAAACTGCCAGAACAGAAAGCTGACAGGTTATGGAAAATGTAAGTTGAGGGAAAAAATTTTCAAAGGCTAGAAGTTTTACTTCAGTCTTATCAATGCCCATATTTGCCAACAGATATCTCAGATATCAGAAGTTTCAAGACTTGCCTGACTAAGGAAACAGGCCCAGATTCAAAATTTATTCAGTGGTTTCTGCAGAGTCCAGTCAGAAGACATCCCACAATGATGTCTGCTAATGCCACCTCATGAAATAAATTTAAATAAAACAACCCAGATAACTCAGTGTATATTATTTGTCCTGAGAGTAATATTGTAATTTTTATCAGAGTAATTATTTTAATTTACTGTTCATGTTGTGGTTTTTTTCACTCCCTTGGACCTAGTCACTAAACAACATTTTAAATGGCATTTTTAAATAAACAGTGTTAAAATTCAATACTAGTGTCAAGTCAGAAGTCTGAATGCTTTACATTTTCAATAGAATTTTACAAAAGTAGCAGTGTGGACTCCTAAGGGAAGGAGCTCAATAAAAAGAGCAGTCTAGAAATGTGGCTAACAGATTGGTTGTGCATGTTGACATTCTTTATACACTCAAGTTAATGGGCAAAAGTGCACAATTTCCTGCAGGAAAAGACAGCAGAGTCAGTGCCAGTGTCAAATTCCCAGTGTTAATTAGGAAAAAAAACATCTGCAGTTATTTGGAAAGAGAAGCAATCAAATTTAATTATGGAAATTTATTTAAAATTAGACTTTTTGCATATTTTACCAGGTTTTGCTCTATCAAAGAACTGCTAGTAGAATGCCAGAGAAGAAAAGGGAAGTAGCTGGTGGTTTCTTACAATTCAGCATCATCAACAAAAATGTTAGGCATGTTTTCCTAAATTTTATAAGTTACCAAGACACAGCTCCATAGCTACAATGTTAAAATTCACCTTGAAAACCTCCCCCAGGCTCTGCTAATTTTGCTAAAAATATTGAAGTGCACAGAACCTTACATTTTAGCCTTTTTGATCTACATATTTTGAATAGACGGAAAAAAATAAACCATTAAAAGGTATATTTATTCTAATATTTAATTACTATTAAATATTCCTGCAGTTTCAAGTACTTTATCTGAGACATGGCTTAGAAACATAAGGTTGAAAAGTTAATGTCTTCTGTTTCCCTCAATCCATGAAGTAGATATTTAAACCAATGGGTTTTGGACCATTTTTTCTACATACACCCTCCTATCACCAGCACCCTAAGCCTGACTTTTGATCACAAGGAAAATTAAAGAAAACCCTCTGAATATTTGTAACCACAGGAAAAGAACTAAGTTCATGTGGCAGTGCCAATAGTTTAATCCTGCAGGAGCCAATGTTATATTTGAAATTTCCTATGCATCCAGGTAAAAGGATCCTACTCACAGAGGAATACCTTCAGCCTCTCCAGATATATCTTCCATTCCAGTTAGCTGAGCATGCTAAATGAGCAGGTCAAGGGGAGTCACTCAAGAATTTAAAACCTCTGGGAGCACTGGCCTTCCTTGTGTCAAATTCAGTCTTGCTTGGCAATTCAGTGCTTCACAAAAGGGTGAAAATACATCAAAAGACTACTGATACATCAAGAATTTAAAAAAAAAAAAAATACTAAGCCCAAATATGTCTTTGCAGGTAACCAACAGAAGCTCTGAATCCCAATATGGTACAAACATGATGAACATACAGAAATCCTTCTTTTTCAATTCTACTTAGAAATATCAAATATTTACACACCAAATCTCATCTCACAACCTTGGTTTTTCACTTGAAAATCACACTAAGCTGCCATATGATTTCTTCCATTCGTTTATCAAACAACATTTTAAAACACAGTAAATCCCTTTCCCTTATTACCAGACTTGTTAAGACCAAAGTTTCTTCCCTTGAATGATTAGGAAATATCATCTCTTTCTAATTTACTGAAAAATAAGTAATATTGGAAGAGAGAGGGGACACAATAAATATGTGCAAATGTATATTAGGTGTACATTTGTGCACTGAATTTAAAAACAGCCCTTGTAAAAAAGAGGAATAGGAATAATATTTTGGGTGACAGCATTGACATAGAAATCTATGTTCAATAATTTGATTGAATACTTTAAAGGCAAACATTGCCTATAACTTTTCTCCCTTGAAAATATTTATGAAGGCAGTAGAGTTGGAAAAAAATGTAGGGAACATCTCTGCTCATTTTTCTCTAAAAGGTGATGCTTGTATTCTCTGAATCCAATTCTGATTTCACTATTATATGAGAAGGCAGTATTGTAGTAAATTTGATAGTTTTGAGGTTTTATTGTAGCTACCTAAGTTTGTCAGAACACATGGTTAAAATTACATTACTAAATTGGGGTAGTTGATTTAGGTAAATTTGTAATTTTCAAATAATTATATTGTTTTCCAGGGTTTTTCTTCTCTTGAGTAGTAGCTATATTATTCTTTTAATGCACTTTCTGCTGCCTGTGGAAAATCTACCTCTCACTCTCCAGCCAAGTGTTCCTCATATTCAAATAAGAATATTTGCTTATCTTTCACTTATGAGTTAAGTGACAGAACTGATGTGACTTCTTACCTCATGAGAACATGAGTTAAGAATGTAGTGCTGTAGTGAAAAACCATGTCCTGCCTATAAATCATCAGTGGTAGCTTTGATAGCTCTGGTGGACTCACAAATGAACAGGTTGTACATCTCCATCTATACTGTTGTGTTTATTGTTCTCATAATGAAATTTGATTTTTATTTGGGATCATTGCTACCCAGTATTTTGCCTGTAATGCCTCACTTGGTAGACTTCAATGTCTATCAAAATTACGTAAGTAGCCGTTTTTTATCATTACCAATCTGATCAATTCAGTGCAATATAGTTGACATGACTTATAAAAATGCATCCTGACAAAGCTCTCTTCTCCTTCCTGAAGACTGGCACTGCCATCATTTTGTACATATTTTCAGCATTTTCCAGTTCTGAACACCTGTCTTTACTCTAAAATGGATATTTGAAAGATCTCTGACAATAACCAAACATTTTGAGTGCAGTTTCCCTTTACTATACAAGTATATACGCATGTGTGTATGTCTGGTAAGCAAGCTTTCAGTTTTTACAAAGCTCTGGGTGCCTGTGAATCACAGAAGCCTTCACCATCTCCATGGTTTAAGTGGAGGCACTTAAATTAATTCTAAGGTAAACCTAACTTTCCAGAAGACATTAACTTCTCTTTAAATATATGGTAAGTTGACTCTTTTAGAAGAGTTCAGATGTCTGTTCTCTGAATAACAGAAGGCAAAATAATTCAAAAATTATAACTTGATCATTCTAAACTGTAGTCCAGGTCAAGAAATTCCTGACTTTCTGTTCTTATAATTGCTATCAATTACTGCCATTCTCTGCCCTTGTTCTCTTAAAGATAGGCCTCTGTTAACATTTTTTCACTGTTCTAGAGCGTCCTTGCATTTCAGTGTTAAACACTAAGGATTGGTAAATCAGATTTCTTTTTGGAGATGCATTTTGCTCAGATGTACTGCACAAACTTAGAGAATTACCCTCTTCTAATGGTTGCTGTACATACAGTTGATTGATTCTAGCAATATCCTGTTTTCTCTCTTTCATTTTGTCCCTCCTTTTTCCTCCTGTCATGCATGTATGTGAAGCCAAATGGAGAGCATATGAACACCCATGGGTGTCTCCCAGATTAGACCTGGACTTAATTTGGTTCTTCTCTTTTGTGACTATTACAGTGACCATCAAAATTTACCAAAATATTCCTGCTTACAGAATGTGCCCCACACATTCTTACCCAAAAATCACAGCTTTCTGAGTGTTGACTTCTGCAGATAGCCAGCATGGAAATTAAATATACCACATGCAGACATACAGAAATAGGACCTGACTGTGACTGGTACTGTACAGAGGGACACTGATTTCTGGTGGTGAACAAATGAAGAGTGAAATGCAAATAATGTGTTTCTGTATGTAGCAGCATTACATGGTGTTGTCATTTCACACCCGATCTCTGACTACAATAAGAGAAAACTTAATTTCTCAGGAATCCAGGAAAGTATACATTTCCAATTTTTCACTTGCATTTCAAATTCTCCTTACAAAATATTTAAGTGAAAAGGCAAAATAGAAGCAAGGAAAAATTTAGAATTCAGGGTATGTGGTCTGACAGAGCCTAGAAATTATACGCACAGTCATTTACCACCTGTCTGGGTAATTTGTCTAAGTATTGTTTGAGACATTATGTTCAAGGCTAGCTTTCAATCACCCGTGTTACAAGGACTTCACTACTTAAGACCTTCTCAACACAGACAAAATTTGCTGATAATAAAGTTATACAGGATGTAGCAACTGATCTCTTCTGCTCTGTTGCCTTGCTATTTAAAGCCATATTATCAGGATAATTCTACCAGCAAGATAAATAATTTGAGAGAGTAAGTCTTTTTTTAGTGAACTTCTGTATACATGGACTGACATGCTTTCTTGAACAAGGAATTGTGGACTTCAAACATAAAAACACTTTTTTTTTTTTTTTGAAGTGACATCTATGATTTTGGCACATGTAACCTTGTATGAAGTTAGTAGTGGTTAGTAGTGTAGTTTAGGCTATCTAAGAATCTTTATTAGTTTACCAAGAGGTGACATTTTTTTTTTCTTTGTGCTCCTTTGATTGCATATACTTGCTATTCTGGCCACTTTAGACACAAAATTCAGAAGGCTTCTCTTTTAGCAAATTCAGACAATCCAAATTATAATCAGAGAAAATCCTTGTGGCTATCTATCTCTTCTCTATTATCAAGTAAATTTTTAAATGTTATTTCATTAATACAAAAATATGAATTAGATGGGTGTGCACAGTCAGTGTGCACAGTGAACATGTTAGCAATACTTAATATCTTTGTAGAACTCCTAGTTTCCTCTCAGCTGTATTTTGTTTTAGTAGAAGAGCTTTCTGAAATGTTTTGATCCCTCTTCACCAGACATTAATTTGCTGGCTTAGCCAAGCTATCCAATTCCAGCATCTGTGTAATAACCTTTATGGTCTTTGTCTTTCCCTTATCTCCTCTGCAAAAACTCCTTACGGTCCAAATGACAAAAAAAAAACCACCCTGTTCTAACACAGCATAACTCTCCTCTAACTCCTGTGCTCTACCTCTCAGCAGAGTTCATCTAGAATCGAATGCCCCATCTTTTTTTAGAGCTTCCCCAAAATGCCTATATTTCATAGACAACAGCAAAAAATAGCATCCACAGTTCTTGAATCCTCTGCTTCAATTTTCACAAAGATATACCAAAGCAGTACTGTGAAGTGTCGCTCTAACAGCCAGCAAAGGATGCAATATGAAGGAAGTGGACAATAGGGCAATTTACATTATGATCTACTTTCCTGTTCTTTCCCAGTAAACAATAAAGAATGCATTGTACATAGATAGCTGGAACTTAATGCCATACATACAGCTCTGGGCTTTTTGAAGATTAACAGATATGTTTCAATATAAAATAAGCTATCAATAGCTATAGGGAAAATGAGAATACACAAAAGAGTTCAAATGCAAAAAGGAAACAACACACCAGACAGAAGCAGGGATTGGCTTCCCAAGAGGAATATAGCCATTGCCCATAGTTCAGAGCTGAAACAGGAAAGCCAAAGCTCACCTGGAGTTGAAACTCCAAGAGTTTAAAGAAGGATGCTGTCTTTTCTTGGAAGAACATGATAAGAAAATAAAAGGTAACAGACACTGATTAAATACAAGGACACTTTTCTCAGCTATGAGAGTGATCTAATACACATACAGTTTGTCCACAGAAGTTCTGAAATCTCCATCCTCACAGACACTGAACTGGCCTAACACACCCCTGAGCAACCTGCCCTAGTTTGGTCTCTGAAGAGCAATTCGGATCACTTAAATGAAAATTGTTTGTGATTTCATAATTTTATTTTTCATAAATGACTGCAGTTTTGGTCTTTATGTTCTCTGAAGTTGCATTGAAGAAGACAATATCCATACCAGTGGAAGATAACTGCCTGATACCTGCTCAAGACTTTAGTTGCATTTCCAGTGAACATAAATATTTTCAATTTCATACATCATAACTTCTATGATTATTTTGAATATTTAAGAGTATAAATATTACAAAAAAAAAACCACCACAAAATCCCCCAACAAAATTTTAAAAAGTTAAGATTTCAGCTGCTTGGGTAGCTGTAATATTCTTTGCATATCTTTCCTTGACACACTGAATTATTTCAGTCATTTTGGTAGGAGTCATCCAGCATTACAGTAGGAGGAAATCCATCGTGGACACACAATATCAATAACATTATTTTCCCTGAGTACTTTACACTGCATATTTCCAAGAAAAAAAAACAAAAAAACCCTTTCTTTCAAGAAAATAACATAATTCCTTTGCATGTCAGTCAATCAATATCATACTTCCTAGAGCACTTTCAAGAGAAGATTTAATAAGACTAGGGCAATTTATCACAGTTAAGTCCTGTGACTTGCTATTCAAAAAAATTCTCATTGACTTTATGTTGAGTCACTACTCTACGAGGCTTTTCTGCTATGCCTGCTGTGCTTTTGAACAGTCAGCCATGGTGTTTAAGAAATCTCCTTTGTGTCATTGGACTTGCTATTTCTCCTGGGAAGAAAAAAAAATAATTATTTTGTGGTTTAAGCTTGAAATTTCATTCCATTTCTTTGAAAACAAATTGCCTGATGGTTTTTTATCATTATTATAAAGGACAGGAGATTGAAGTTAAATTAATTTTTGTATTGTACTTTCCACAAATTCTCTACTGTATACATTCCTTGTTTTGAGTAAGCAGTGTTGTAATAGAGTAAAAGTTGGATGAGTTGAGAAAGAAGAAAGGCACCATAACTCAACAGCTGGAAATTTTTCATTAATTTCCTAATTGTACAAGATTAAAGATTACTTGTCTATTTTTTTTTTTTCTTCGAGAAGTATCAATTTAGAAAAAAATAGGTAAAGAAAATGTGGAAGAATATTACTCTTTTCCAACGTTCAAGTCCTAGGGATAAGAGAGAAATATATTCCTGTTTCTTTCAGCTTAGTGAAATGTTCCCACATTTAAAGAGCTTTAAAGAATTATGGAGATAACAGAAAATTAATTTTGTTGTTATTATTTTTTCCCAGAGTTCATAATGATCAATTTTATGGATTTCTTTCAAATATTTATATAAATTGGAGATGCACTGCTATGTGAGTTTTTCCATTTACAATACTTTTAAAAGTTGATAACTTTTCACTTGAAATAGTTACAAATTATGTGCTACAGATAAATTCAGATAAAAGTTCAGATTCAGAAAGGAAACAATGTGTGCATTTACATTGTAAGGTTTCTTTATTTTTCGTTATTTTTATTTTTATTTTTTTATTTTTATTTATTTTTTATATTTTTCTTTAAATTTAGAAAGACAATTTACTGGCAATCTATTTCTACATTTGTGTTTCTAAATAAGAATAAGAAAGTTAAATATTTTTTAAATCACAAACCCCTGAAAAAAAAACCAAAGAAAAACCAAAAACAAAACAAAAAACCCCAGATATAAAGTTCTATTCCACCACTGAGTTAAACACTTTTTTAAGTTAAACCAGCCAGTGTGCCCAAATGTGTAGGTAATTTGAACAATTTATAAATATCTCATAATACAAGCAAAGGCATAGCTAGTCTATTAAAAAGAGCAGGGACTACTAATCACTACTAATTGCTGTGTTTATGTTCTAAGTGTCAGAATGATCATGCAATTTTCTCTCTTTACCTTGCCTTTCTTTCCTCTTGTCTTCATCTAATACATATTAAAAAATGCAATAGATAAGAAATGTTTGATTCATATGTTTTTACAGTTATTATAAGCCTTGAAAGTTATTATGAACTGAAATTATAGGAAAAGAGCAAAAAATTGTTAATCAGTTCTGTAGTTTATAATGCTAAGATTTTAAATTTAATTGCCATATCTTTTGTACAAGATTCTAATAAGCATAAGGACAGCTTTTACATTCAATTTAGTGACATTTTATAGGAATTTCATTAAGCACCACATAACTCAATGTACTTAATTACTCAGATAATATAATTTTATGTGAATATATGTACAAAAATATGATTAATCAAGGAAAATCTAAGCTTTTGCAAAAAAAAAAAGTGGAAATTATTATGATGACTTAATTTTATTTTTTTTTCAGTTTTCCTCTTAAATATCAAGAGTAGTTCTTTAAAGCTACCTGGAATATTTATTTGGCATCCTTAGTTTTGACCCATAGAGACCATCTATACGGCGATATATGAAATAGATTATTATCAGAGTACATAAATAAAATATAAATAGATTTATATGCTTACTGTAGTTTCAGAAGTCTGAAAAATTGAATTTAAGGTGTTTAAAGCCTGTGAGATATTGTAAAAAGAAGTGTCAGAATAGATATTTAAGATGCACTGAATATCTGGATTCACTTCAAATCCAATCACTTTTCCAGTGTTAAATAAAAATCAAAATTTATTAACAAGGAAGCTCCAAGCGAGTCTTTGGAATGAAAAGATAATTCTATTCTATTGGTAAATCTCTGGAGAGATTGGTACTATCTGTAGTTATAGTTGACAGAGGGTAGTAGGAGCTAAATGATAAAACTGGGAATACTGGAGAGCATTCAGTGAATGACATAAAACTAGAAATAATGGCTCAGGTACCTA
Organism: Pseudopodoces humilis; assembly: GCF_049639895.1. NCBI lineage: Eukaryota > Metazoa > Chordata > Aves > Passeriformes > Paridae > Pseudopodoces > Pseudopodoces humilis. The sequence continues at coordinate 102,216,539 of NC_142200.1, forward strand.
AAGCAAATCTCAATTCCAAACTGGTGCAGTTTACCTCAAAGTGACCCACTGTGGTCATACAAACTATAGCTCACAAGGATTTGGCTTGGCTGGTTAGCTACTCATCCATAAATGCCTTCATTTTGACATCTTTTCTAACTGTCCTGAAATAATAATTGTTGATTAAAGTATAAATCTCTTAGGTAGAAGTAAATCATGTTAATCTGTTATCTGAATTGTTTCAATGCCTTTACACCACTGCTTTCATTTGAAGTAAATTCACATTAGTGATATTATAGCTACAACTTTGCAGTACATAAAAATACCAAACAAGTTCATGTAACAGCAACAAATAAGATTACACAATTAATGCAAACAGTGCAATATCCACACTCTACAGCTCTTAAAGGCAGTACAAAGGAATAGAGTATTTTGTGCTTCTTAAATCTCCTTAACTGTAATTATCTCTAGATATTATCTAGACTTTTTTTCTTCAGCAAGTAGTTTTGGTATAAGTGAAGTAGTAGTAACTTTGAGAAGTGTACATTTATTTTCTTTATTATATAATAGAAAGCCTGTGATAGATGTATTATATGAGTAATGTAATGTACTTTTTTTCTTCAATTTAATCATTATGTGGCTTTCTGTATTTTCTATAATATCCTGTAATAAGATGGAAATTGCAGTAAAGTGTTAGATTGACTTAAATTAGCAAAGACTGGTAGTACTGATCATTCTTACTTCTCTGCAAGTCAGTAAGTGATGATTAAAACTTGCTTTTGTTACTCTTATTTGCAAGTTATTTCAAGAATTATCTAAAAAGGAATATCAGGACATCTTTTATTTTACTCCAAAACTGACCTCTTGCTGCTTTCATATTTTAGGTTTTCAGCCATGCATGCAAAACATTTTTATTAATGGAAACTGACATATAAAGGTAATAAAGCCTTAAACTTAAAACAACAGAAAACATTTTCATTATTTTCAATTTCTCAGATGATATAAAAATTGTTTTATCAATTTATTTAAATGTTACTCTGCCAGGAAACAGAATTGGCTTTATTCTAAGAGCATAAAACTGTGCTGAAATGCCACATAGTAAGTGAATTTTTTCAAACAATATGGGCTCTTTTCCATTTGTCTCCCATTTAATGGTGTTATTCATATTAACTTTATTACAATCTCATTGTTATCATTTATTTTGTTCACTGCCATTTTCTAAGTAAAGGATTAAATGTGTTCCAGATTTTCTCTTTTAAGTAAGTTGTTTGTAATTTTATTCTACTTTTTATGAGAACTCTTTATTTATGTGTATAGTGGCTGTCTACTCTCAAACTCCATTGAAGTTAGACAGAAATTAGAAGATATTAAGAACCGGAAAAATCAAGTGGTTTCTGAAGAAAAAGGCAAAATAACCACAACACAAGGGAAGTAGATCAGCAAATCAAGAAAGAAAAAGCTGGAAAATTATCTTTACATTGAGTATATAATACCTGATTTATTTCTGTTGTGATTTGAACAAGTATCAATTTTAGCACTTATGTCTCTTTTTGACACTATTTTTCTTAATTTTTCACCTTTATGCTCCCCACTTTTAGATGCTACTATAACATGACAGTAATATTTAGGTTGGTTTTTTTTCCTCAGTAGACAAGAATGTTTAAGTCTCAAATATCTGGGCAAAAGTTTGCTTTCATCCAACCTACAGAAAACCAGAAAAACTTCAGACACAACCATAAAGAGGCAGAAGTCATTACATTTCACACAGTCCTGGAGCTGGGAAAGCTAGGCTCATCTTCTCCAAGTCTAAGACAAAATCATTAAAACTAGTCTTGTGCAATAATTTCATTTTTCCTCATCCACTACTGAATGGTGTTTCATCTTACATTTTCGTGACTGTTGGTGTATGCTTGGGTTTTTAAGGCCTATGGCTCTGAGACAAGCAAAGTCTGCAGCAACAATTTCCAAATAGATTATCATACCTGGCTTGCAACAAGTCTTTTTCCATTAAATATTTTTATCTGAGAACATTAATAGGTAGTTTCCTTTCTGAATACAGAAGTATTCTGGATTATCAGAAAATATTTCTTTTCCATATCAGTATTACTTGAACCAGCGTATAAAGTTTACCCACTTAAACACACAGCAGTTTAGGATGTCTCGGGGTATTTATAAAGGCTGAAAAAATTTCTCATTAATTAAAATCATGCTCTATTTAAATTTGCTCTCAGTAACAATATAGCACATGCATTTTTTTTTAACATGTAGTCTAATCTGTCTGATCGAGGAGCCGATCTGTGCTTGGGTACAATCTTCCAGACAATCTCTTTATTTGGGAATTACATGCTCTACATATTTTGCAGGAAACTACTTTGAAAATAGGAGAGATATCATATTTGTAGTTACCTAAGGTTAAAAATAAATGAGCATGGAAAAATAAAGGGAAAGGGAAGAGATATCAAAAGTAACAGTGAGCTGTACGTCAGTGACCACTGCGATTCATTTCCAGCTGAACTGGTACCATTGCTTGGGTTACAAACCTGCTATTTTCTGATGGTATTTGGAAGCCCCAAACATATTTGAATACTCTGAATTCAGTGGCCAGCCATTTGGAAAATTGTCTCAAAACAGTTCTTGAGAAGTCCACTGCTGTTCACACTAATCCACAGATTCCACAGCAATCTGAGAGAAGCACAGAATCAACAAAGCTGGTAAAAGAGACAATTATACTGTAGTCTTACCCTTCCTTGTTACTGTCAGCAATTTTCCTGTTTGCTACCAAAGACAGTATGCCTGGCATTTATTTATGCTTTTGTCACTGCTTTCAAAATTGTATTCTTCTACTTTTTTTCTGGGCTGTCATCCTAGACATTTAATATCTCATAAAACAGTATTTGTGCAAGTTGTGTTGTGGCTTGAAGACAGTCTGTTCACAGCTGGTTGCTCAGCTGTTATCATCTGAGTATCTTTTGGACTTTTTCTTATCTGCCTGTTTCTTTCTTTGATAACTACTCACAAACAATACCAATATAATTACATGTTCAGATAACCTATTATGCTCTACATGACCTATATCTATGGCTTTGTCACATAACCCTAGAATTTCTCTGGCACTCGGTAAAGGAAATCTGTAGTGCTGTATTGGTATTCTTCATACCTCAAGTAGAGAGAGCTTAGAAGCTTCTTTTTAAAAAATCTGTCTGTCAAGAACTTGCAGGTATTGAATTGGTATCAATACACCAAAGGAAATATTGCTGGGATTTAAGGAATGATAGTGTAGAGAGAGAGTGAAAAATCTCAATGCTTCTCCAGAACTGGCTCCAATTAATAAGCAGAAAACTGGTGATAAAATATTCTTAGAAAGAAAGGTATGGCTGAAGAGAAGATTTCTGAGGGAGACAAAAAAATCAGGAATCACACCACTGGTAGAAAGTTCTGCTGAGTCTTGTGAGATCAAGTTAAACTTTTTTCATCATGCTACAAATGACATGTACAGAGAAGATTCTGGGAAGTCCACCAGAGACTTCATTAGTGCTAGCTTATTTTTACCAAGGGGCTCATGTGTGCCCCAAGAGTACAAGAATCACATCATCTTCTCGTTCCAAACTCTAGCTTTAGTAAACTCTGTTTTTATTTGTGTATAGAGACACATTTGGTTTTCTTAGGTTAGTAATATAGATTTTTTGGGATAAAATGCACTGCCTTGCTATCAACCTCTGTCTTTCCTTTGTATATAAACAAAACAATGAGGGCAAAGATTAATTTATTCAAAAATTATTTATTCAAGAAGTTGGTGACTTTCTAACACAGAGAGGCAAGTTGTAGTCCTTATTCTTGTTTGTCTTTCTACATTCCACAAATCTGAAAGATGTTAATGTCAGGTTTATTTTCATCTTTATTTTCATCATTATATGTTTCTATGATTATCAGAACAGCTCTAGCAAGAGTTGCTAGATGTGGAATCCAAATTTCATTGCAAACACCATCCTTAATACTCATATTCCATAATACAGAAAGACAACTACAGTTAAAATAAAAACAATCTTTATACAAATGCAGAAGTTAAAAAAAAAGAAATTCTATTTTAATTCATGCTGTTCATCCCCTCTGCAATTTGTTTGGTTTATTTCACGCTTTTGGAGCATGAACTCCAAGAGTTCTAGTTTTCCAGAGTAACTGAGTGTCTTCCACTTGACTCTTGGGGCTCCATTCTGGTTTGACTGAAACAACAATAAAATATTACAGTAAATCCGGATTTGTGGGTGGATTGAGCTTTTCATTCAGTGTCTTTTCCTATTTATTAATATGTGAAACATCAGCTATATCTTCAATCTAAGTTTTGTTTGGCACTGAATTTGAGTTTTGTTCTGTGGGCTCAGAATAACATCTTTTAACTCTGTTTGATATATATAGAAAATTCGACTACTTGACCCTTCAATGAGACAGTGCTGCTATTTATCCTGACAGACAAAGAGCTTTGTTTCCTTTCTCTCATTCTACATAGCAGGAGTCCTGGGCATATACTTGAAACCCTACCTGAAAATCACTGTCAGACTTGAAATCAGTCTGGTTTTTTATTGATTTTCCTCCAGCTACCCAAGCAACTAGTTGAAGACAATATGGATAACTGGTTAGATATCAAAGATGCTAGTTAATATATTTTTAAATTAAGTGTATTTATTGTATTAAAGAAGTAAAATATCAAGTACCATCTATATATAATCATTGGCCCATCATTAACTTACAAATAATACAAAAGGGAAAAAAATCATAATGCCAAAAAGAAAAATTGCCTTTTTGTTAAAATAGAATTTGCATTACATTTCAAAGAAAATCTGAGTTTTAGGGTATATAGGGGTACAAAATAATCTCTGATTGTACATCCAGAATTTAGTATGATATTTCATTCTTAGGTCAGACCTCCGAAACCAGTAGTGCATCAAGTGTTCTGACTATATATACATTCTTCTGTTCTTATAACATGAACCTGAATATATTCTTCCTTCAACTTCCTTTTTTAGAATGCCTTTGGTAGAAACTTACTCAGCTGATTTGAAAAGAGACATAATAGAGCGTGACACTGGAAAAGGAATATGTTTTTAATTCCATAGGTGTTTTATTGTATATATTATAATTAATTTAATTCATTTATTTTATTGTATTAAAGTGACTTTTACAAAAAAAAAAAAATGCAATTATTTAAATTCTAGATTTTCTGATTTTTCTTCAAAGTTGGAACTAAAATCAGGAGCTGGATCTAGAATTTGGCTCTTCTGTGTTTAGTACATCAGAATGAAGTCCTGGAAACCATTTTTCTTGAACACTGGAAAATTCAGATTTTATCCATGTCTGACCTTTGCAGTATAATCCCTTTGTGGTCTTTAAATATGAAAAATAAAATGGCAATGTTCATATTCTTTACATCAGAAATTACAGGATAATGGATTCTACCTTACTTAGAGTTGTGTTTGTAAGCATAAGCATGAACATTGTTTTGGACTGTGCAAATTGAATTTTATGTACATTTTCAAAATGTACATAGTTTCTTGTCAACAAGATGATCAATGAAGTGCTGTCCAAATTGTTCATCCATTACTTAGCCTTCCTAGTGTCAGCATTACTGTCAGCTTTAGTTAGAAAACTTCATTTATTTAAAATTTCATTCGCTGTGAGAAGGATGAGGGAGTGAATCATGCCTCAATAATGGGAATCTGGAAAGGGAAGGCATTGTCTTGAGTATTGAATGAAAACCACAAGGTAGGTACTAGGTCATTTTGAGGTTTGCATTTGAGGCAGAACCTTTGCCCCAGGTGATTCACAGCAAATGTCTTAAATGTCCAGGTCTCACCAGAATGAATGGACATTAGACTGTACACCTGGTAGTTAAAAAAATAATGTGGGTAAGGCTTATCTAGTTGCTTTTCTTCTTTTTTGTGAGAAGCATATGATTGAAAAAAACCCATTCTTCCATTCCCTGTGGAGTGGGAATTGTTTTTTGAAAATACCTCTTAGCATAACTATCTGTTAGAGTATAACATGACTGAAATGCTTTGACACCCAGTCAGCCCCACAGACGTATTATGAAATGTGCTGTACTAGTGCCTAAAACTCTTGCCTCTTCCAGTTTCTTACATGACTAGAAACAGCAAAGGGAATAGCAGTAAGACAGGCAAACAAAGACATATGCATGGGAAAATTATAGTCTTCATCCATTGATAGATACAGAAAAATTCAGAATCCTAAGTTGATTAACACTCAGTGTACACCACTCTCTTGGATAACAGAGAAAAGCTTGATTTGTGTAGTTAGGTTAGGAGCAGCTGCCACTTCCAGCCAGTCCATCCCACAAATCCCTCCTGCTCCAGCCAGTAAACCCAAGGACATGGGGTCTCCACCAAGGCTGAGGGACCCAGCTGCCACTTTTCTGTGTTCTGGTTCAACTAGTAGCAAACTGCAGAATGTGTCAGAGAGCAATAATAGCTGTGCACTAATATTGTGCATACTTCAGATGCAGTGAAGCTGAGAATCATGTGGTTAGTTCTGGAATGGTCTCAAATTCTCAAATCTAATAATATATTTTTAACTTAGATATTTGATTCCTACTCTTTTTGATGTGAACAGTGAATTATAGCTCTCGGTTTTGATCTTATTTTTCAGTTAGTGTTTGTAGCATGGTGGATAATCTTTCATTATATTCACATCTATCTGTATAATTTCACTGGCTTTGCACTGTTTACATGAATATTACTGTTTACCCTGGTACTGATAACACTGAATTTAATATTTAAACAAAAGGAATTGTGGAAGTGCTCTGAACCCAAAGGTGATGTGCAGGTTTCCTGCCCTCCTCTGGTACTGCACTAAAGATTAAAATGAAGATATGCTTTGTGTTGTTTTGGGGATTCTTGCTTGGGAAGAGTTCTAGGGTTAAGTGATAGTTTAAAACAGAAAATTACACTGAAAGAGTAACCTGTTTAAATATAACTGGGGAAAGTGCCTGGTTATACATGCAAATATTGTGCTTGCATCCACCAAAGAGCACAGAACTAACTTCCACTTTTCTCTCTCTCTACTGTTGGCTGTAAAACCTTACGTAAACCTGTTTAATCAGTCACTACAAAGAACAACTTAAAAAATGTAAGAGGCAGGTTTCTGAAAGACCTGTCCCTCTTTTCATCAGATAAGTCACTAGCCAATGGCATGCTGGAAAGACAATATAGGTCATGTCTGTACAACTTTATTTTTCTGCCTGTACAAAATAACAATTCCTACAGTCCATGATTAGCACTTTTTTTGGTTGGTTGGGTGTTTGGTTGGTTGGTTGGTGTTTTCCTGGGAGGTGGTTTTTGATCTGATGAGGTTATTATGCACTAGTTAAGAATCTTGGGGATTCCCAAGGAGTTTTTCCCTCTCCCTTGAACATGTTGGTTATATATGTGTCTCATAGCAATTTATGGCTCCCTGCAATAGTGTCATAATTTTAGTCCAGAGGTGATACAACCTCAAGGCAAGCCCAGCTTCTCGAGATACCTGTCAGAACTAACTTTTAGCATTGTCACAGCTTAATTACTATAGCAACCCTGATTAATTCTGTGTCACCACCAGTGAACTCTGAGGTGATTGCTTACTGAAGTGAGTCAAGGAAATTTAGAAGTACCAAAAGTAAATTTAGCTGATGGGCAGGATCACTTTAGAAAATTTTAAAAAATATTAATGATGATATGAAATCTCTGGCAAAGCCTTTTAGTTAAAATGTGTCTTAATTAGATTTTGGCAAAGATTTATGTGCAATCTAATTGTGATTTTTTTTTAGTAATAGGTGCTATATTAGGTGTCATCTGACCTCAAACACCTGTTGCTTGTTTCTCTACTTGTTGCCTTCTTGTTCAGACAATTCAATTCTTTATGTGGCATGTGAAAAACTGTATTCAGGAACAAAATTTAAAATTAGGTTGATCACTTTTTTCTGCCACTGTTCAAATAATGTCAGTTTGATAATCTTTTGTTCTCCTTTCTCCACAAATGGTATTGAAGAGGTCATAAGGCATTGGAGATTGGCAAGGTGGACAGAAAAGTGGGAGGAGGAATGGGACCAGTAAAATCTGTCTTAGCCACCATAGCAAATGTATACGATATTTTACCTTTGTCAGACAAGTACTGTATGGCTGATCATCTTCCTAGCTGAAATCTGCAACACTATTATGAATTTTTCAGGATTTTTTTCCTTCTTTTCTTTTCAATAAACTGTTGTTCCCCCCTGTCTCTTCCTTCCTGCACCCACTTTAAACGGATTCTGTCTTTTTCCGGGAGTACATTGGTAAAGACTTTTAAGTAGTTAATGAATGTCTCCACCATCTTATCAAGGACATTTTTCTCAGCTAAATTGACATTGAATTGAAAAAAATACACTGAAGGGTACTCAGTTAAACAATTGCATACAGACATTCTCTGTCTCCCTGCCTTTTAGCCTGAGCCAGACATTAAGTCATTCTCACCTCTTGTAAACCACCTTCAAATACACAAGAAAATGAATGTATTCAGGAAAAACTGAAAATACTACAGGATTTCCTCAGATTCCTCAGAAGTCATTCTGGACATTAGATTTTAGGACTATTTTCAGTTTTACAGAAAGATTCTGCACAAGTATTCTTTCCCCATGAACAAAGAGACAAAGTGACAAAGACTGGAATCCTAGTTCTAGAGAAGACTGAACTTGAAATTCCCTTCATGGCTGCACTTTTAGTCAGAAAAATCAGAGAAATTAGAATGTGAGTTCTAAAATATAGTAAGGAGACAAATCTTTTTCCTACTCCAGAGTATTTGTATGAGAAAGAAGGAATAAGAAGCAGCAGCAGAGAAGACTGGAGGAGAAGGTAGCAGAAAACTTCTATCCTTTAGACAAAAATTAATGAATCATCAGCTGTACTGTATAAATTATTTCAGGTAGTTGACAGTTACTTAAATCAATAACATTGCAATGTAAATTAATAACTTTATCGTATTTCCTTATCACACTGCCTTTTTTCTACCCTCATCCAGGAAACCTGTGTTTCTTTTCCTTTGAAAAAATCCTGGCTGAATTCATAGTAGACGAGGTTAATAATGCTCTTTATTTTGCTTCTCTGCAGGGTTTCCTGTACAGATGAATGACTCGGATCACTCGCTATTTGAACACTCTTTTCAAGGATGTATGCAAAGTATTCATGTGGATGATCAGCTGGTGGATTTGCATGCGGTGGAACAAGGCGAGCTGGGAAGCTTTGCCAACGTCACCATTGACATGTGTGCCATTATTGACAGGTAAGTTGTGGAGAGATCACCCATACTCTGATACACTGACACGTCCTTCCTTTTCTGAAAATATGCAGTGATCCAGAAAAGATGGTCCTGACACTGCCAGTGATCGTGTCAAGGTGGCCCTACCTTTTTAGCAGTGGGAACCATGCTTAGGTGATGGAGATGATGGCTTTAAGTTGTAGACTCTGGAGGGTGCAGCGCTTAAATCTCTCCACTCATCAGCAGAGGAGGAGATGAAATGTTCTTGTAAGTCAGGCCCAGACTATATGTCAATAATATGGCTGCCTTGCATAGAGGAAACTCCTCACACATTTTGTCTGTTTCTTAGATGACTCTTACGGAGACATTTTTGCAGCTAGAAGTTGTGGTTCCTGGCTTCAGCCCCTTCTGGCCTCCCTGTGCTCCTCAAAGGACTAAAGCAGGTCCGCATGCTTGCACATCACTGAAATGCTCAAACTTAATTAAAGTAATGCATACTGAGTTTGTTTTTTTCCAGTCTGAGAAGAGTAATTGAGAATAAGGGCAGCCTTCTGCTTTGGCACTACATTTTCAACCACTTACCTGTATTCATTTTTGTTGTTTCTGATTAATGGTTTCTTTGTTGGTGAAAAAAAGAAAATACCAGGAAAGACAGAAAGAACAAGTAGCCCAACTCCTGAATGTAGGCAGCTTGGCTTATCATGAAAATTATCTTACATTAAAGCCATTGCAAGCCTGCTGGAAAGCTGAAAATGGCTTTTTCCAATAATGCTCTAAAAGAAGCAAGGAATACTAGAAGAACTAGAGAACCCTGGAAAAATTCAGGGAATAACCAGCTACTAGAGTTCATGTTGCCTTCTATAAGCAGGGCCAACTTCAAAGCTGCATCAGGTTGCTCAGGACCAGTTGAGCTTTGTATACCTCCAAGGATAGATATTCTATTGGCTCAGTAATTTTGGATATCATCAGCAAATATCTGCATAGTTGTGGTAAAGAAATGCATGTTCTCTTAATTTCCTGCTTTATTTTAAGAGACTCTCAGAGATAGATGCTACTGTGAAAAAAAAAAAAATATAACATACTGCTTTGGTCTTGAAAAATGTCTTCTTGTCCTGAAATGTAAGTATCCATTTGCATGAAATAAGTTGTGGTAGGTTGACCATGACCAGCATCCAAACACCCACCCTAGCTTTAGCTCTCTTCCCTGTCCTGAGAGATGGGGAGAAAAACTGAAGGCAAAAAGACTGGTGGATTAAGAAGACAATTTAATAAGAAAAGAAAAAGCTGCACATGTAAGCAAAGCAAAAAGAGAAGTTTGTTCAGTGCTTTGCATCAGCAAATGAATGTCCTGCTTCTCTCTGGAAAGCAGAGCCTCACCTCAGCACATGTACTGGTTGTTTTGGAAGACAGACTCTATAACACTAAACACTTTCCTTTCCTCTTCCATTCCATGAGGTTTTATTGCTGGGCATGCTGTTGTACAGTATGGGATTTCCCACAGGAAACTGCTTCAAAAGTGCCTGCTTCCAAAGGCTCAGTTTGGCTCAGCTACCCCAGTTATGTCCTTTTCTAACCCCTTACCCACCCCCTCCTCCCAGACTTTAAGGGAAAGGTTGTGAGAGAAGCCTTGATGCTTCTGCACCAGTGCTGTCCAGCAGCAGCCAAAATTGTGGGCTGGTACCAGCATGGTTTTAGCCACAGCTGGGAAACATAACACCCCTGGACTGCTGGGAATAAGATTAATTTAGTGACTCCATCCCAGGCAGACCCAGTATATCAGTGTAGTAATGTCAGTGTTAAAGGACATGCTTTGCAGTGTACCACTGAATGGCTCTAGCATGTCAGGCCACTTTTTGTTGATTCTCCTCATGGACCTGTTGAAGGTTGAAGTCATAATGAAAAGAGCATGTGACAAGCTGGTGTTGTAGGGATGAAGTATGTTCTGTCTCCTCACACATACCTGAAATTAAAAAGAATTTATGTGGTCAGTATTTGTCAGTTTGAATTACTTGGTTTTATTTTGAATATACGCTTTTGGAAATGTAAAGGCTTGAAAGAAAAGACACGAAGATACAGCTTATTAAGTCTCTGTTTTTCCTCCAATGGATACATTTAATCTTACACAACAATTAGTATTGATCTCAATGACTGAACACATTTAGGCCAGTTTCTATTAGAAAAAAATCCATTATTATAGTGAAGTTAATCAGAATTAAGGTTTTGAAATATATTATGATGTCATTACAAGTAATTCACAGGGTAAGTTAACTAGCATCAAAGCTTTATTATACATTTATGAAATACAAGACTTAAGGCTTCCTATATGTTGAGCAGCTTATTTTGGAAGTTAACATCTGGTAGAAGTTATTATTTAGATATTTCTTTTTATAACACATAATATACATCCAAATATTTCATATAATGCCATGTGCCACATAGAAGTTATATATAGTGGCCTTTTATGATATGTTTTTTATATTTTTGTGTCATATATTAGGTTTATTTTATATATATATATAAACATCTATAATTAGAGTTTGGCATAAATAGCAATGTTTTATCTATATTTACACAGATATGTATTTATATTTTCTTTATATAAACAAATATATTCTCAGTCTCTTTCTTCTACTACCTTAGGCACTGATATCATCCCCATAAAAGTTAAAACTCTATGTGTTACATTTATGCTTTTTAAGCACAGGAAGTTTGTGTTGCAATCAGAGTAACAGTTGTAAAGTCACAGGAAATTAAAAAAGTATCCAAAGAAGTTTCTTAATGTTGGCTTTGTGTTTTTTCAGTGATTGAGATGTAATCTAGTTTGGCCATGACCAACTTTATTTCCTGTTATTTTGCACTTTAGAGCAAACCCTTTGGCTGAGAAGCAGCAATACCAAGCTTTAGATCTGACTGGATTTTCATGGCTGGCTTATTAACACCGGCAAAAAAGAGTTTACAAGCAATTCTGCAACAATATGCCATTATATATAACATTTTTAAGTGGCTTTCTTTTAAGGAATCCAAGTACCATGTGTGCTATATATCAACTCATTTTCACTTCCTTTGAAAGGGGGAGATACTTGTGGCTTGTCATAGTGGGTTCCTCCTGCTTTTTTAAACTACTTTAGATCTGAATCGTAAAGGCTTCTGTCATCGTCATCAACGTGGAAATTGCTTTCATAGCCACTCTTCAGTAAAGACCCCACTGGGCAAAAAGATAAGCTGTCACATTGAATTATTCTTACTGCAGGCTTCAGCCATTTGCTTCAGGGGACAAAAAGGTGAAGTTGTAAATGGTGGCATTTTTCATCATTAGCCAGAGTAGTTAGTAAGGAGGGGAGAGTTTTCTCAGTAAGAACATAACAAAAGTTACTGGGTTTTTAGGTTGCACCCGCCTGAGGGTAACTGCTTCCAAAGTCACAGGTTATGCCAAGCTAAACACTGACCTGACATGGAAAAGGTTTCTGCATTTTATTTTCAGCAGTTTTGAAAAATATGAGAAGAATAGTGATGTTAGAGTATTACACTTGTACTTGGGAGATACAAGTGTTGAACCAGTGTCTTTTATTTTGTCTTCTCCTCCTCATGTGAACATTTTTTAAATTGCAAAGATTGCAAGCTGAGATCTAATTACAGGGAAACACCAAAGCTAAGGAATGTTCTCTTTTTTACCAGTACTTAAATAGTATAAATGTATATAATTTCATGCAGGTATGTATAATTATAAGCAGTTAAAATCCTACTGAGAAAAAAAGAAAATCTCTATTTCTGTCTCTTAAGTACCTATAATTGCATTAGCAATGGAATTTGCATTGTAGTCACAGTGATCCACATGCTGCATAGCTTGTGACAGCACAGGTCCCTTTTCAGCTCCTTTACTTAACATTAACAACCTAACTCGTTGTTGCAGTCCAGATGGTACTGTTGTACTTTCAGATTTAAGCACAGGACATTGAACAGGAATTATTACTCACAACTGATTTATCCCGGCGATCTCAGAGAATTCCAAAGCTTTCCTGACTTTATTATGGCTAGAATTATGGCTTTTAATCACAAAATCACAATGAGGTAATACTAAAATGATTTCAAAGTACAGTGTCAAATTTGCCATTGGAGATTATGGATCACATAAGCCAGTTTTAATGAAAATTTCTGTGTTCCATGTGAAAAAATGGGGGGCGGGGGAAATGAAAAATTTTCATGTGGCTGTTTCTAGTGTTTTATGAATGTGTAAACATTGTGATTCTCTCTGTAGCACAGTGAGATGAATTAGATGCCAGTTTTTGAGAATAATTTCACATTAAAGATTAATTTAAGTAATCAGATACATGCAGCTGAACATTTCCGGATGATTATTACTTACCTGCTGTGGGGATATACTCTGTATGACAGAGTGCCAGCATTCAGCTTTAATCCCATACAGCCACATTCTGTCAACTGATTTTTGATTGCCAAAATTTGAAATAGTTCATCTAAATAACAGAACACAGCAAGCATATTGGTACATAAATATGGCCACAATGTAGCTGGCAGCAAGACTGACTTTCCTTGGAGTTAAAAGTCATCATACCAAATAGTATTAAAGTTTTTAATTTCTGGATCTTTACACTGGCTTTAGGACTCTGCCCTTCCTTGCTGTTCTTCCCCTCCCTCTGCCAGTTCAGTGATTAGACAGACAGACAGACATCACGCAGCAGGGCCCTGCATGAGGAACAGATGATATAACAATGCCCTGACTGGAAGCAAAACCTGCTTTGCAGTTGAGTTTTTTCCAACTCAAAATCACAAAAAAGAAGTTATGTAGTGGGGAAGGGCTGAAACTACACCATGGCTTCAGCCTGCAGATATTCCTGATGGTATGTCTGGAAGGCGCTTCCCACACATGCCTTCTCCCTCTCCTCTTCTCCCCACATCTTTTTGCAACCATGCAAAGTTTTATTTGGAAATGGAAGTGAAAGGTTCCTTCCAATGAGAGAGATTCAAGTGTGTTTGCATAATAATCCATCTCAGTCCAGAAAGGTGACTTTGTAGGCAGAGATTATACCTCAGATGACAAGGCTTTTAACACTGTGGCACTTGCACACAGTTATGTACCAGAGTACACAGTGACAACTGCCATATTGTTAACACATATCAGTAGACAGCTAGGAGGTTACAAATTCTACAGAGCTAACCACAAAACAGGAACAGTTGAATTAGCTTTCTTTTTCAATTATATAATATATATAATATAGTTTTTTGCAATATTTTTTGCTATGAAAAAAATCTCCATTCTCAAAAAAGGGCATGGGGGAACATTGCAAAAATCAGGGAAAAGAAAGCATAAGAAATATTAAAAATTTAATAAACTGGGATTTTTGGTGTTAAGAAACCTTGTCTCTTGCACACAGCTGGAAATATTTGAACAACTTGCAAAATTTAATAGAGTCTGTGCAATACTTTGCTACCATCGAGAAACTGACTGGACCTTCCAGCTGCCATTAGTCAGAATAGGACTCCCCAAGACAACAACAGAAAGACAGGATAAAATGGTGATTAGATCCTGGAAGCATAAAAAAAGAAAAGTTACAGTTACAGGGGTTCCTGCCATCAAGGCACACACCTGGTAATGTTTATTTATCTGGTAAGAGTAGCAGGGAAAGGATTTGAAGAAAAGTTGATAAAAGTGTCAAACATTTAAAACATTATTTAAATAATGTTACAAGTTGTTTTGACAAAACCTTTGCCTTTTTTGCTGTCTGCTGCAGCATGACTAATATGGGAACAGCTTAATCA
Organism: Pseudopodoces humilis; assembly: GCF_049639895.1. NCBI lineage: Eukaryota > Metazoa > Chordata > Aves > Passeriformes > Paridae > Pseudopodoces > Pseudopodoces humilis. The sequence goes on from NC_142200.1 coordinate 102,231,569, forward strand.
AATGGGGTAATCTATAATTTATAAAAGTCATGAGCAAAATCTTTGTGTGGAAATTAATTTCTTGTGTTTTCTTACATGCATTAGTTTGCTCAGGGGACTTGATTGAATGTGCAGATTGTATTACATTCATACGTAATTATTATTTTATTCTCATTCTCCTGTGGGGAACATGAGAGCACTGAGCAAACATCCACAAAGCTCTCTCTTGGACATGAAATTTATATTCTCACAAGAGTAGATGCTAAATATTTACCTGATCCTATAATAAAACTGTTGAAACTGGCTCCCCAGTTACTCAACTGACTTCTGAAGTCAAACTGCTTTGACAGCTCTCTCAAGTTATTCGTCACTTATTGCTCCTCATCAGTTCATAACTGAAAAAGTTAATATATTATGCAGATTGCTTATTTTTAAGCAATTAAGATATCTTCTCCTGGATGAACAGTGCTGCTATTCTTTATGAAATTGTCTCTGTACATTCATTCTCAAAAGTAAAGGAAACCAGATTGCTGTGTCAATTTTAAAGTTTATAAAACATTTAACCAGTGCAAAGAAGTTTCAGGAACTGTCTGTATTACTACTAATCTTTAAATAAGATTTAAATTGCATCATCTTCTCATTTGCATTTATCTATGAACCTCTCAGATATGAATAACAATACTTCTACTATTTTTCCCCCTAAAAGAAAATGGATAATTATAATCCAAGCAAGTAGACTGTCTGTCTACTACTGATTGTAATAGATTTGATTATATTCTATAATTAGTGGGCATGCTAATATTTGATAGGTATGACATAATGCTGTAGTAAGTAATAATGGCATATGCTCTTAATATTTTCCAGATACTAGAAAAACAATTCTTGCAGGAATTTTCTTTCTGTACAGTACAATTATGATTATGACCAGTTTTGTGACTGAATTTGTAATCAGGTACTAAGCTATAAGTAAATTTAACCCATTCATTAGAAGTATGTGCATCTGGACGACAGCCAGGCCTGTTGAATTTCTACTGGATATGTTACAAAGAAGTTAAACCATAGAATAACCATTTCATAATCATGCAATATTTTTCAATAGTAATAATTTTGAAAAAATATCTGTCTCACTAAAATGTTGGGTCCATTTGTACAGGCAAGAAATAAAATCTCCAGAATAAGTTGTTAATCTTGCATAAAACACTGGTACAAATAAGTATAGCTACTTGTGGATGGAGCCTGACTTTTAGCAGAAATTGTCTTATTGTACAGTTCCTGCTGGATTTACATTCTTTATTTTTTCTTCAGAAATCATTAAAATTTTAAAATGAGCATACTGAACTCATGCAGCATATTCATACCTGGTGAGAGCCTAAAGAAATAGAGTTATAAGTCTAGTGGGTTAGAAGTGGCCTTGTAGTAGTTTTGGGTTGCTTTTTAAAACATTAAAAAAAAGAAGAGTTTGCTATGCCATCACTGGAAATCATTAGTAATAGCAATAATGTCTGAATATGTGCATTAGGCTTAATACTGTCTCTGTATCTCTCCTGCTTCCTTTTCTCAAAAAGAAGTGCTTATTTCAGTATTTCTGCTGCTAGTGATTGTTTGCTAATGATTAGACTCTTTCAAAAAATGACTATATATTCATTGAGGAAGGTGTTATTTCCTGTTCAATATCATATTTCTCCTAGATACTGATTTCACAGATATTTTACAGAATAATCCAGTGCCACCTAAAGGTAAATAAACGTGGCCAAATCCATTTCTGATACCAGCACATTGCATAGAACAGGTTCACCTTATTTGTTTTGTGCTTTTCTCTAGCCAGCAATATTAAATTCCTGAGTATCCCAGTATTTCTGTTGTTTCTCATGACCTCTTCCTTTAAAGAAAATGCATCTAGAAAAAGATTAAGGCCTAGATTCTTTACAGTATTTACACGTGCTAATACTCCCTAAGCTTTGTGGCTCTGCCTGTGGGACTGGCATGGACTCACGAGGGAGCGACTTGAATTCTGTGTATCTGTGTATCCTAACTAAGCAGACATAGCATCAAAGAATGGGACTAACCACAGATAAAATACTGACCAAGGTATTGAAATGAATATAGACAGAATTTTATGGCCTAGAAATCTCTCAAATGATACATGCATGTCATAATAAGGGGAGAACTTAACACACAATCCCTGTGTTGTACTTGAGCACATGATATGATTAATTGGAGGATGAAGAAGGGTTTGATAACAAAAACAATGAAGAGAGGTTCAGTTTTTCCCTTGCTTGCAAACTTTAGGTGGTGAAGCAGCTAGAGGGTTTTTTTCTGTATAAGTTTCTCTGTAGGCACATGAGTAGTTTTTAGGGCCACATGGTGGTTGACCAGGATGACACAGATTTGAACACAACCTTTCCAGTTCCACATCAAACCTATTTTCCAGTTAAATTGGTCTTCCTTCCTGCATTATGTTGAATAGATTTAGAACTAATGCACAAAAAGTTTATGATACATTTTAGTATTTGTGAGCCTGCAGATCTCTGTTGTGCATCAAATTAAAAGCAGGTGGCAATTCTTGATGAGAAATTGAGTTAAAACCTAACCAGATTTCTTCTAAGAAATTGGAAAGATCAAAAATCCTTGGAGGAATATGTGTCAGATGCTACTTGCTTAATCCTTGATATCCTTCCTGGAAGGATAGTTTAAATTAACTAACTAATATAAGGTTTCAGTAAACAGGTCTTCATTCTTTCCCTGTAAATGACATCAGTGGATTAGATAATATTAACTGTTTTTAAAAAGGAGGGTTCAGATGGCAAATTAATTTTGAATAGAGGTCTAGATAAGGAGAGCTATGAAGGGAATTGGGTTTTACCAGTAGGAAAATACTTAATCCGTGCAGTAAACGTGCTCTATTTTTCCTGCTAAAATATATATATTAAAAAAAAAAGATTAAAAATAACATAAGGTGGAGCCTTAGCTAAGTGATCCCAAAAGTAAAGTTATTTTTACAAGACCAGTTAATTTAGAGGAATGTTTAATAAAGCAATGTTTCATTTATAACTGTCAAATAAATATGTTTCTAATTTCTAAGACTTTTTAGTGGTGAAGTATATCACCAAAGGAAAGAGAAAAAGTCATAGCTATAACATTTTTCCCAGAATTTTATATAAAATCTACACTTTTATATTTGCAACAAAATTTTTACTGGCACTTAGTTCTTTCAGTTTCTGTTACAAAATATTCTCAATTTTGAGGAATAAGGTTACATTCTGTGCAACTTTCTTATAAAACAGTAATGAAAATAAAAAGAAGGAAATACGCCTATTCCTACCCAAGCCATTCTTTAATTCTCTTCTTTGATTATTAGGCTATGGTTTTTGCTGTAGCATCAGAGGTCTAAAGTTGTTAGTTAAGATAACATTCTGAAGCACCAGTAAAATTGGCCATTTGGTATTATGAGAGATTAAGAAATTCAGACATTTTATGACTAATAGATCTATATTAAATAATGTATGCATTGAGAAATATAAACAAGGTACTTATTTATTAGAAGATTCTCAGTGAAGCCAAAGCCAGTTTGATTGCTTAGTACCTCTGGAATTCCTGCCACGTGTGCTTATGTATTCAAGTGATTGTCCCCATCTGTGGTGGGTCTCAGTTTGGTGATCAGTATTCAGACTGGCAGCAGAAGAGCAGCATAACATGCAAGGCTTCTCATGTCCTCCTTTCCATCTCAGTTGACTGTGGTAGGAGAAACAGATATGATTCTGTCTCAGAGAACATATGGAGACAGAGAATTGTCTGCCTGGTCAGGCTCTATTAATTGGTTGTGCTTTGTTAGTTGCCTAATTTTTGCTCAGGAGAATGTAGAAGCCTTGCAGAAGTATCTTTTAGGCCATCTTCTGCCCACAGGCTGTACCTATACCTGTTGGTACCCTACACCAACTGCACACCAATTTTGTGCATATTTCCACAAAAAAAAATGTGTAAATTTGCCAAGGCAGAAGCCAAACAAACCCAAGCAGCAGGTTTGTTACTAGGTTTAAGGTGAGTGAGGGAGAGAAATGATCATAGTCTACTTTCTGATTTCTAGAAAAAGCATACAAATGATGTCTATGCATTTTACATTGGCAGATACTTTGGTGGGTTTTTTTCAGTGGAATACTCATTAAATTTATACATTTTTCTTATAAGAAACAATGCTGGTCAATAAGAAACTCAGTGTTCCACTGCCAATTAATACATTTTTCTGCTGTGGGAGTTGGAGAAGAGATTTTAATCCCATAGTATAAATAAGTGCTTAGAAATGAAAAATGTTATGTTTGTAATTATACCTAGCATTCAAAAGCCTTTACAACTGCCTGCAAGGACCCTTGGATCAAGAATTTAAACTGAACAGACATGACATAACAAAAGCAGACAATTTCTCTAGGGTAATATATATATATATATATATATATATATATATATATATACACATTGAGATAATTTTGTGCCTTGGAAAAAAATCTGATTCTTATTTCTTGAAAAGATAGCTGTTGATTCTCATTTCTTGAAAAGATAAATGTTGCTTGTGCATTTGTACAAGCATTCTGCCAATAACATCTCTATTTTTCTGTCATTGTGATAAGTTTCATTGTTAAGACAGACTTGATAGAGAGCAGCAGTTAATTTGACTTCAGCTTTCTATTTTGGCAAAAAAAATAGTTACTCTATCAGCCAGATTTTTTTTAATCTAAGCAGAAGTTTTCATTGGTCCTTCTTACAATTTTTCATGTCACAACATTGCGATTGTTGTGATTAATCTGTATGACCCTGTATGGATTTCATATAATCCATTCTAGCTTTTGTTCAGAGATTGATTCAAACAAGTTTGTAGAAGGATTTATTCGGTTTATCTGTTCATCCTTATTTTCTCACAGATTTACATGGTCATTTCAAAGGCAACTTTATGAAATGTGATTCAGAAATATTGACTCAACTGTGACTGATAGATTAACTACTGCTTACTATATGGTATTTGCAGGGGAAATGCTTTCAAAGTTTTTGAGAAGAACTGGTGAATAAGATGTAATGCACATTACATATTGTATATTACATATTAAAAATTAATATAGCTTGATTTTCAAAGTTTAAATCATTAAATAACCCCTGCATTAAATCCATTATATGGAAAGTTATCATCTAAAGGAAAGACTTATTCCATATTGGAATACCATGCAAAATTTTCTTTATGTTGTTCATTTCAGACAGTTAATGAACAAGCAAACAAGGGAAATTAGTCCTAAATAAATATAGAACAACTCACCTGTGATACAAGTCAAATAACAATGCTATTGTAATCTCAGTGCTCATTTCACTCAGCCTCACAGTTTTTAAAGGCTTCTAATTTTTTCACTTAAGATGTTTGATTCTTATGTAAGGATGTTACTGATCCATCCTCCTGGAAATCTATCAAATGCTGGATTCCTTCCAGATCAAATTCCTAAAACTTAAGAGACTGAAAAGTTTTCTAGACATTTTAAATCTGATGGTGCTAGTCAATTTGTACACAAGCACAAGGACAGCTACACCTTGATATACCTTATCTATTAACTTCCTATTCTTCAAAAGAAAGCTGCCAAATCAGTCAGTTTTAGTGAAGGTAGTTGTTATTTTCACCTGTCTTTTCACTTTTCTACTAAAAACAAGAATACCAACCTACAGAGAATTCTGGGGTAAAGAAGAAATCCAACTCCTATAACGTTCCTTTTCACTTCAACATAAAAGGCAACATGTACTCTTTTTCTCTTTTATATTGAGGGGTTGATCTGTCTTTTCAATAGCACAATTTCTGCAGTTTTTACAGTACTGTACGTCTTTGTTCTGTCTGACTGTTCCTCTGGTGGTTGCTCAATAAACTCCATCTAGAAACTAACTTGGTGCCATTACACAAACTGACCTTCTCAAAATCATTAACTCAACAAACAAAATTATTCCTTTCTCAGATTCAACACTGTTCATTGTAAAATTCCTGATCTCTTTCTCCTTTATCCTCTCTAAAGGTCTCATTACCTTTTAAGATTATATTTCATACTAATACTATGATAAGGTCTCTCCTACATGGTTTGGTGCCCATTGTATTAAATTTACTCACCTGAAGCATTGCTCAAGGGGCCAGTACCTATAATATCTGTTCTTTTACTAATATCTGATTCTTTGATTCAGGACCTCCACAAACAGTATCAACTTTTTGATCGTACTGGCTTTCCTCTGGTGGTTTCTTATTTTCACTCTAGATCAATCATAACATCAAAGGTTAACTACTCCAGTGTTTAGTCAAATAACACCCCTGACATTTATTTTGCATGTTTAGTATGGATAGCACTTACTTGGGCTTGTCATGACAATTTTTCATACTTTTACATTGGTGGTTGTCAGCATGTTTCAACTTTCTAATATTTCACTGGCCATATGAACATCAGTCAGAAAATGGCAGGAAAGAAATGATGACTTTAACTCTGTGGCTGTAACTCCCTCTCCTTCATCTGCTTACATAGTAGCAACTTTGTGTATCTTATTTATAGTCTTGTTTTAGCTGTTCTGAAAACCTTCATTTTATTGTTGTTGCCTTCTAGAAAAGCCTTTATATCTGTCTTACTGACTCTACCTTCCTTTCAAATTCTGTAGAATATATTCTTCTCCATCCCCCATAACGTTTTTCTCTCTCTGCTATTGTTTGTTGACTGTGTAGCTATTATTTATCTCTGTGGTACATTTCATAATGCAGTTTGTATGAAATGTGTTCTGCAAAGTATAGTTGCACTGCATCATTTCATAAAAGTACACAGTAGTTTCAGTAGTTTTCTTTGAACAGCATAATTATGTTTCTAAAGAAGTAAAGTTCCTGATTTAAGTGTGTAATGCTAGTATTTGATGTTAGAGATACATTTGAATACACAGTATTCTGTCCTTGAAAAATATGCTTTCTCCTTTTTTAAAGCTACCAGTCATTTTCATGTATTATTTAAACCTAACAGATGTATACCTATAGGCTCATTTATTTTATCCTACCAAAGTACAAGCAGTCAAGGAAAATGAAATCGCTAATCACTGTAATGTGAAATACTTTTTTGAAAGTCTGTGCCTCTTTTGAAATATCCAATTTATTATCCTAGCATATGAGAGAAAGGAAAAGAAAGAGAGAGAGAGAGAGAGAGAGAGAGAGAAAGAGAGAAAGAAAGAGAGAAAGAGAAGGAAGTTTTTAGTGAAGGAGTTAAGGAATGTGTAGAACTTTAAAAAGTGAAGTGCTTGTGGGCTTAAAAGCAGAATTAGAACCCATAAGCATTGTTTTACAAAATGTTTGAGGGGCTTAAACAGTGCTTGTCTTGGCAGAACTCAACCTCATCTAGATAGAAATGCTACTTTTATTACAAAATTTACTAATTTTGTTGTAAAAAGTATCAGTGGGTTGTAGCTACAGAAATCTTATGTCAGGATGAAGACTAAATTGACTTAAAAATAGGAAACTAGATTTTTACCTGGACAGATATATAAACCACATAGCTGTTTAAATGGTTTAAGCACAAGCTAAATCCTTTGGGCAGAGAGCAAAGAGTTGTACACAGGAAAAAAAAAAAAAAAGGGTTTACTGCATCAATGAATCCTATATGATCAATAATTATGTTCTTTTAAGTGAGGAAAAAACCCAGATAGCAAAGCAGAATATTGCTCCTGGACCTCTACACAACTTCTAGGCTTTTATAAGGGAACAAGTTAGATTTGGTGCATGTCTAAAATAGTGTACTCAGTAAGTTCATGTTGTTGCTACTACAGTTTTGATTGGGTAGAGCATATGGACAAATTGTGAGTGCTGTATCAAAGAAGAATGTACATAGAGCTCCAATGCTGATATCTGATGATAAGAAATCTGTCTTTTATTTTTTTATGAAAGGAAAATTTAGATCAACTTCTCCCTCCCTCAAGACTAATTGATTGATGGCAGTGGCTACAAAGTGTGTGTTTTGTTGAAGGTGCTTCTAAATGATAGTTGGTTATATGATCACTGGTCATAGAGTATTCATTAGCTGTTTTCAGCTCCTGTGGGAATGAATTCTAAATATTTTAATTTTATGGCAATTATAGACAAATAGTAGGTTTGGATCAGAAAAGTTTTAGAAGGAAGCCCCTTTGCCCAGACAGAAAATGTAAAGGCCAAATACACTAGGAAATTAATTTTTAAAAATTATATCATGTTTTTGCCTTCAAAATGACTGGCAGGAATTAAAATAACAAAATAGTGATATGTCAGAACTTTTACACAATGCATTCTTGTCATGATTCTTGCCATGGCATTCTGGAAATACTGGATAAAAACACATGTTATTAGAAATACAGGTAAAACTGCATCCAGGCTATGCATCTATGCAGTTTTTTAAGGTCCCAGACACTGTATTATAATACTGGAACTCAAATATAAATGTCAACTTGAGATGGTTAATGTTAATATTCAAATTTTACTTCTCCTTGGTGTTCAGAAGACAGACAAAACTAACATTTTGGCACATATTCATGGCATAGTCCAATCTGTCATTATTTTCTTTATGTCATTATTTTCCTCATGTTCTGATTATTCAGGCCTTTTGCTCTAATTCCTTTGAACTATAGAGGTATAATTGATAAAGTAGCATAAAATGCTCCCTGCTAAAACTTACTGATGACCACTCAATGAAAAAAACTTATGACAAAAGTCTGTCCTAGGGATATACACAGGTACCTTCATGAAAATTTTGAATAAAACAAGAAAACTTGTAATAACATGAAAAATAACCTACCTGTCATTAGTAGATTTTAGTGCATAGCATTTTGGCTTTTAGGGCAATTATTCTTTCTTGCAGGTTTTGAGAACTGTGAATGAATAATTATCAGAGCAAATGCTGTGTTATCCAGCAGTGCATTAGAATATTCACACCATAGTCCCTCCTGTCTGTATTTCTAAGGTTTTCAACCTGTACTTTGGAAATCCCAAGCAGGGATACTATTAATTGAAAATTTTGTTTTTTGCTAAATTTTCCAAGACATCTTCTCATTAGAATTATAGGCAAATTAAATCAATCTGTGGGAATTAAAGAAAAGATTGCCATGGATTATGTTCCAAACAACCAAGTAAAACCACTTAGCTGAAGCATCTTGCTTTACAGAGAAAAAAATATTTTCCTACATGAATACTTAATAAGTGATATCTTCTCCTATTTAGCTTTTCTTTTCTTATTTTTCTTTTTTTTAAGGACAATATTAATCTAATAATTTCAAGATATAGAAAGCTTCTAAATCTTCAGATAATTGCTCACTAGTGGTTAATTTTCTTCTAAGTTAAAAATATATATCTTATTTTGATCATGAATATGTCTAGCTTCAACCTGGAGTTTTCAGTTCCCAGCACCAGTTTTCTACCTAAAGCAAAAAATTAAGTCCTCCTCAAAAATTTCTTCATTGTGCACACAAGAAAGTTCTGTGAATCAACAGGTGAATTTACCAGACTCGTATGGTTCTTTCTAACCTTTTGGAACTCACTAGTGTTTTTTTTTCTAAAAGTTAACTTGTACTCCAACCACATGATTTTTGCCATTACTAGTGAGAGGAATCATGATAGAGGCTTTGTGTTGGCCTCACTTGCTTGTACCTTGGATAACAGTTGCCAGTGGCCATGTGTGGAGTGGTGCCTGGGATGGATGGATGGATGGACGGATGGATGGATGGATTTCCTCTTGGTGAATTCCACAGATGAAGCCCCCATGTAACAAACAGTAGCCCTTTGTATGACCTGCAGCTATGGATGGCTGTTGTACAGCTTTCAACATTCAGGCTAGGAATAAAGAAAAAGTTGGAAATATATAAAAGTATATATAATTTCATATATAAATATATAAAAGCATATATATAAAGGAAATATATCAAATAGCCACAAGAGGCTAGAAACTTAACTTTATTATTCATAAGACTTTTGTCTCTATTAATTAGACAATTCGATTTTTTTTTACTGTTAGCATTAGGTGGACTGACATGTAATTTTTACCTCCACTTGCCATATATATTCTTTCTTGCTCATTGAAAGACTTTGAGTGTAGTAGACAGAACTAGGAGCTATAAGTCCTATAGAACTAGGACTATAAGTAAAGGTCTCACTAATCCTGTATGATTAAGCACATAGTTTTCTTTTTACTGTCTTCTGTCATGTACGTGGGACTCACATTTCTTTTCTTACATGAAACATCAGTTTTCAAGTCTAGACGTCTCCATTGCTGGATTCCACAGCGCTGTCCTTTTATCTAAACCTTTTATTCCAAGAACTTGCATTCTGGTGTATGAGAATGTAACTTGACAATCTTCTCTGCTAATTTTTTTTGTGATCTCAGATACAATTTACCTCACCCTAAAAAGTTTGAAGGATCGCTACAATAGTTGCTACGTCACATCACTGAAACTGTTACTCAATAGAATATATTTTGTTATTGTTTTACCATGAGTGATTCTTCTTCTGCGTAAGTAGTGAAGAATAATGTTAATTCAATAATTCACATTTTTCTGTATTATAGTTTTGTTTTACCCTTCTGGTCTGATGTCAGATATTCAATACTATTAAGATTTCATTCACCACAGTATATCTCCCTAAATTTGTAAAGAATACTTTGTTTGTTTATAATTGATGTCCTTAATTTCATATTACTGCAGGTAATAAGTAACACAGCCTGTGCTCTATCCCAACAATTATGCAAGAATTCTGAGACTTGCCAGCACCTTTTTTCTGTATTCCTTGGGCATGTCCTGGGATGCAAGATGCAGACTCTCCTTTCCCTCTTACCCTAAATAATCTTGTAAATACTTGCTTGATACTTAGATGTGTTCATAATTTTCTTCCCAGTTTAGAATCAGGACATTTTAAGCCACAGTGTGTATTTAGCCACAGTGGTATTGTATTACCAGTTGGCACTGTAAAGTCTTTGCTAGAAGCTCATTAAATTATGCTACAAGCACTCATACTTAAGAAAAATCATCAGTTTCAGCCCAGGGACCCATTTATCTTTCAACCTGCTGTCTTCTCTAGGACTGCCTTAAGCAATGTGTTTCTGCTAGCAAGTTCTTATGTAGAATTCATAGGAACATTAAGATTGTTTTACCAATGGCAGCTTTAGACCTCCAGCATATGTCTTACAGGTTGAAATACCACAAAATGACAGATTTTTCCCCTACATATATATTATAGGTTTTGCAGCTTTGTGTGGCACTACTTTTTTCCAAAGCCTCAAGCAGCAGCTAAGCAAGATGCCTGTGGGTATTTTGAAACTGCCTGTGGGTAGATAATGACAATTTTAATATCCACAGAATTCTGCTAAAACAGAAAGCAAAGAAAATGTACAATGGGATTTGTCCATTTGAGTTAAATCAATGGATGATCACTGCACTCTGTAACCTCAGAGCAGTGAAAACTATTAAACATGTAGTTACTACATGTGTAATTTTTGAATGAAGTGATAATATGCTTCTTTACTCATAGTCCTAGGAAAAAAAGGGTAATAATGTGAAAACAATAGTACCTTCCAATTTAATCTCTACCAGTATTCAACTGTGTGGAAGAATTTTGACGTTATCAGTGACAAAATGTATTGCATTATTCACATGTAAAAGGGTATGATGAAAGCCTAGCAAGCAGCAAATTGCAGTAACAGAAAAAAAAATTATATGCAATAAACAAAGAACAGGGGAATAACTCAGAATTAATGGGTTGTTTTGTCTCAATGAAAAGATAAAGTCAAGGAAGCTGAGATGTGCTCACTGAAATTCTGTCCTTGTTAACTTTGCTGAACTCAGCGATGTTAGCCATTCTCAGCATGTTACCCATTTTCTCTCTTAGTAATTAGGTGTAATATTTATTTTTTCTTTTTTTTTGTTCTATGAGAACTACATTCTGGTACTTGAAGGCAAAATTGGGTCTAAAGTAGCAAGTGTTATGCATAAGCAATTGTGATAAGATCCTTAAAATTTTCTTACTAAATGTATCCATTTGAAGCAGAGTACATCATTTAGATGTTAGTGGATATAAAGCTATAGTTGTTAGCACATTTGCTTATGAGGTTTGTTTTTCCCTCTGCTTGGGAGCCTTTGTCAGCTTGCAGTGATCCTCAATAGCATAGCTTCCAACATGGTAATATTTAGCAAAACCTGATGATAGTCTTACTGTATTTTCAATGCACATGTGATGGGAAGAGCGTATGTAACCAGTGATAGATAATATTCACTGGTATCACTGTCGTGGAACCACAGTTCTCCATTTTGTGTATGCCAAAAGCTCCTTACCAGAAATATTCTTATGGTATTCCCAGCCAATCTTGTGATCTGTAAAGACTCTCTGGGACCCAGTCCTCCTCTGGACTGCTTTTCCTTTCAACCATATCTTTCTTTGCCATCAGATCTCTTCTTTTCTACAGATATCTTAACACTGACTAAGGTGTTTCCCAGCAAAATGCTGGAGTGGAGAACACGGCACACAGAGACCTGGTCTGATTCAGCAGGGAAGCAGTGAAATCTTCTGAAGGAGGCCTTTCATCTGGCTGCAGCCCTGGGCACTCCAAGACCATGTCAGCACTTTTCGTATCTCCTATTTAAAGCATTCAGCTGTGACTCCCTGCCTCCTTGCCCAGCCTCCATTCACTGCTGGGTTTAATCTCCAGCTTATCCTGCAAGCAGAGCTGGTGGAACTAGGCAAGTTTCTCTTGAGAGCTGAAGGTCTTCATAGATCTTTGTTTGTATAGGCACCACTCTCCATCACCACTTTTTAGCTCTCTCTGCAGTGAGGAGTCCCACAGGGGAAGATCGTGATCTCCATGTCTGTTGGAGCTATCAGATGGAAAACAGAAGCTTAGGAATGTGGAAAACATTACTGAAATCCAGCAGACCCTTTTTTCCCAAAAGGTTTAGCAGTGTTTTTTATTGGTCATGTGTTTGCATGCATATCATAAAAGACTTAAACAAAATTGACATCATTTATAGAAGTCGACTTTCCAGTGTTTCTCCATATGAATTACTACTTTCCCAGAGTAAGGAATAAAGCAAAAATAACAATGTAATAATGTTCATTTCAGATTGTTAACTTAAGAAAACACTTCCTTTAGGCAAATTAATTTTTCTGTTACTAGACTGGTGCATGTCCAGATTCTGTTTTGTTGATTACTGTAAAAAGGTGTTTCTTTTGTTACATATTTCCACAATCACCTATCTTTGATTTCAAGATTCTAAAAGATCTCATTACAGTTTTCATATGGTCTTGGTATAATTAGTCCCATCTTGCATTAATTCATATGATTTCTAGCATGTCATGGACTTTGCACAATAACAAATTGTGTTATTGGATCCTAAATTTTATGAAACATGATTGAAAACTCACATCCCGTCACTAGATAAGTGATCATTTTTCAATTTAACCTACAAAACTAATGTATTTGTAGCTTATAGATAAGGTGGTGTAGATATAGATAATATATTTGTAACTTAACATATTTGTCATTTTCTTACTACTTGTTGCAGGTAGTACAAGCAGGGAGATACTCTTTCTTTGTGTTCCATCACTTTTGTTACCCAGGGAATTTGGGAAGTACTCTGATGTAAAAGACATCAGATGTCAAAGTTGCTAGGGTCTTACATCGATTTGATAGCATACTGTGAGGGTAGGAAACAGGCAAGCAGGATGGCTGTAATTTGTGAAAGATAAGTCAGTATGTATTTTTAAAGTAGACTTCAGTCTCTATTATGTTTTTACCACTTTTTTTTTTCATCTGATTTCTGCTTACTTGAGAATCTGCGGAAAAAATATATTGATACCCATGCCCATACCTGAAAATCTGGTTGGCAGAACAAATTTACTGAATTGTAATACTATGAAAAGATTTAAAATCTTCCCCAAGAGAAAGACAGTTAAACTAGCATCAATAACAGTAAAAGCAAGAATTAAAGCTCAAAAATCAAAATTAGGTTTACTACTTTGTTATATAAATAAAAGCTAAACTACCCCACCTGAAGTTCAAAACAAGGTTGAATAACAATAATTAATTTCTGGTAGTACTTAATAGTTGGCAAATGTCAAGAGGAAAATTTAAAAATCAATCTTGACTTCCTCTGACAGAACAGTGTATGGTTCCCATAGAAAATTTGCAAAGTTGTGTGGTGATAATTGCATTATTTTGTACTTTACCCTTTGTGGTGCATTGCTTGAGTGGTTTATCATCCTTGCACATCACTTGCAGTTTCTATCAGCTTCATTTTTATTCATGGAAAAATCTTGGGCAGGGGGTGGTAGACACTTTTTTCCTTTCCTTTTTTGATTTCTTTTGTTTTGTTTTGTTTTAATCACTGTTCACAGAGCAATTCTTCTTGTTCCTATCTGACACAGTAAAGAAAATACAGCCAAAGGCAAGGGCATCAACCACCCTTTTGAAGGTCTCAGGTAAACTATTATTTATATGACTTCAGAGAGCCTGCTTCATATTTTAAAGGGCAGAATAACCAAGCAGAGAAACATGCTTATGAAAATACATCATCCATTAACCTTATCTGCTTTCCTGACATGGGGCTGAAAAGGTTTACTGAAACTTGAGGAAGTGCTGTAGTAGAGCAGAGCTCTGTGATCCTAAGTTTTTTTTTGCCTATATCATTTCACTTTGGATGTGTTTCTGCTTTGAAAAAAAAGGATTTATAAAAGATTAAGATAACTATCACAAATGATGTTATTTAGAATAGTCTTCAAGGGTCAAGATAGCATTTTCAAAAATTCTTGCAACTTTTTCTGCCTAAATTTTTATGTGTACACAGTAAGCTTTCTAACTAATGAAACAGTATCTACAGTGGCTGAAAGTATCTTTCCATCATAAAAGTGTTTGTTGTAAGAAGCACACAGATAAGAGGTGATTTCCAATCTAATTGATTCTGTGATTCTATCTTTCCTGAAGATAGTCATCAAAAGTACCCTTTGTACAAAAATTTATTGTGAATAAAGCACCACTTTCTCTAATTTTTGCTTGAAATGGAACTACAGCCTAATTTTTATGAGATATCTTTGCACACTCTTTTCACAATTACTACCACCAATCCTATTTAGAGGCCAGGTTCTAGTGCCTAAGAAGTTAAACAGCATGTGCACTGATGACTAGAAACAAAACTAAAAAAAAAAAGTAAAAGCAACCTGCAAAAGAATGGGTGGTTAACAACATTCTGAGGCCATTTGTTAGTCAAATCAAGCAGAAATAGTAACTCATTCAGTAATGTAGCCAGCTCATCTAATTAAATGTCTCTCTCAGCCCAACATCTGTCTTCATAATGATCTTGGTGCTTTTAGGCAATAATTGCATCATGCTTTTATGTTTGAATTAATGCTGATAACCTGTGGATGACATTTGTAATGTTGACGATAAAATATCCAGATTTCATCATCTTCATATTTACTGAAATAAAGGTATATAATCCTCTAGCCATTCCTCCTCTATGATTTAAAAATTACATGTGTCAAATCTTTACTGCACAATCTCTCCTGTTATATCCAGCCGAATCTGTGTTCATAGATGAGAGATATAGGATATATATTCTATTTCACTCAAAATATTAGTGGTAAAATCTACCTGATCTTGTGATGTACACAACATCCTATATTTTATTTCTAAATCTGATTTAAACGGTAGCTATCCTTTTTGTGATTGGCCCTCAGGCTAGTATATATTCTCCATATAAAAGGCTTCTGATCACATTTAAAAGTTAAAATTTTTAAATGCAGAAGTCATTTTTATCCCTGTTAATCCTGAGCAGATTGATACTCACTAGTGACTCACAGTGACTGAAATTTCTGAGACTGCTTTAGATGAGAGGAGAAAATATAAATTTCTTATGAACAGTTGACCTCTTTCATCATTTGTCAGACAGGTGGTTTATAGTAATAGAGTGTGTTTTTCTTTCTCAAGTCATTAATTTTAACATTTTTCCCAAAAGTTACCTGCAACTCCCTCTCCACATCTCCATTCTAGTTTCTTTCCAGTCTGGTTCAGTGAGATGTGTTTTCACACCAAATCTGATATTTTTTTTTAGATAACCACATCTGCCAGCTAGTTTACATGAACTTTTACAATAGTTTCTGTAGCACAATATAACTAAGAAGGCAATTCAGAAACTGCTGCTCTAAATTGCCCTTGTCTTATATTCTTTCTTGAACACAGGGTGATTGAAGACTGTATAAGAGGCAACAAATGCTACAGGCTGAAGTATGTTACATATTATATTGACACTGTTTTCTACAAGGCCTTTAGTTCTTCATCAGATATGAAGAGGTAGAACTTTATTCTCAACCTCTTTGATGTGGTAGCTAGCTCCAACAAAATGAACTCTAGTGGGCTGTCCTTCCCTTCAGCCTTGTAGTTCCTGCGGCTAAACTGTCTCCTCCATCACTGTAGCAACACCTTCACAGAGCTGTGTGTGGCTCCTGCTCATTCTTGTTTCACATTCCTGGGGTAAGAAGATTGTTAGGTGTTATTTTTTCATGAGAAAAGTCAAATTAGTGTGAAGAGAGGTGAAGCTAAAGTATAAATAATACACCGTTTATAATAATTATATTATATATTATATATACAGTATATAACAATTATGCATGTATAAAATATATAATAATTAAATAATATACAGTTTATTCTGTTTCCAAAGGGAAACCCTCACTGTACTTTTATAAAAATGTGCCAAACACCAAATTGTGGTGTAGAACATATAAAGAATAAAGCAATTTTCACCTGTTAAAGCTAAGATGGCTGGTCTGTTAAGAACAGGAAATTCTGAAAATATTTTGGCACCATAACAACTCAAGGAAATGTCTAATAAATTTAAGTAACTAATGAAACATACATCTTCCAAAGTCTAGTTCTGTGGCTTTCTTTGAATAGGGCAGTTGCTAATAGTAATTATTAACAGAGTTAATGATGAAGTCTGGGTGTGAGAATGCTTTTCTGTTTTGATTCTGAATGCCAACATGAATGTAATTGCACAGTAAAAGATTTGCTGAGGCAGCCACCATCTCAATAACAGATCTGCTTCTACCAGTTTAAGATGTAATTAAAACAAAATATATCCCTTAGACAGGGATAAAAAATAACCAGCAACCTGTGTTTGCTCTTCTTGAATTGAACTAGCAATTAATTATATGTTTGACCAGTGAAAAATGTCATATATTGTGACCTAAATTTTGTTACACTGAATTCTGGCAATTTTCTATAAGGAATGTGTTTCAAAGGTTACACCAACAAACAGTATAGAAAATTGTAATAATAGGCTACAAGTGATAAAAGGAAACACATCAGCCACTATCATAGTGAGCTCTTTCTAAATGAAGTGAAAAGTTCTACTGAAACCAGTGTTATAACGAGAGTGGAGCAGAAATGTGTGAACTGAATACAAGGAAGTCTAATTCTTAGGTAAATGGAGTTCAGTCCTTAAAAAAAAGTTATTTTTTCATATGCTTTGAGAAGCATCGGAAAGCTTACATAGTACCGTCAATTTATTGATGGAGGAAGCAAAGCCCTGTACAAACAAGTATCAGGGTCAAGTGCAGCCTCTCACCTGTCACTGGCCTTAGTGGTTTGGTTGCCTGGACTCAGGGTCAGTTTTCGGTGCAGCTGCCTGTTCTTGTACCAGAGAGGTGGGTGGAGAACATTGTAAGAAAGGGTTTTGGGAAGCAATGGCTTCTCCACCTCTTTGTTTCCAGGCTTCTCCTCTCATCTTTGAGCTACACTGCAGCTTGGCCAGTTTCTGGCAATGTGCCTCACTAATTCAAGCCCTGACCCACTTATTTCATCTTCTGGCTTGGTATGTTACCTGCCTTATTGCCAGGTTGGCTGATGGTGCAGAGCAGCAGATAGGCATGGTTCATCTTGCTTGGTTTTGTGGAGCTTATCAGTGAGTTTCATGCCCTGCCTGCCTTGATTCCCAGGAACTCTTCCCTTACACAGCAGCCCATTCTTGCTGTTCCCTGGCAATAGCTTTCCAAAAAAGGCACCACCAAAACCAGATAAGAACTGCATCAGTCCTCAGGTTTCATGGCATCCATCAGATGCCTAGGGAAAACATTCACGAACAGGTTAAGTGCAGGATAATATTTTCTTGGTCTGCTTTCCAAACATCAGTAGTTTGAGAAATTCTTGACTGAGAGGGTGCAGTCATATTTATCTTTCCTGTAGTTTTTCTACTCTTTGTTTTGAGAGTTTTGAACTCTCTTCTGCAATATATTCCCCTGTCTTGCCCTAAAAAACCAAAGGTAGTGATCTCTCTAGTGGAAAAACACAAAGAAGGACTTCCTTTCATTTTGGCCCTGCTACCTAGTGGTGGCATTGAAATAATTTTACCTCTGTACTGCAAGAACAATGCCTACTCATTCCTGGCACCAGTTTATCACACAGTTAACAGCTTGTATTTTACTAGCCCTTAGATGTCCTCTTCCAAGACCATGTTAGCCTCTTATTCTTTGAGATGAGATAGGAAGAAATGTGCTGTATCCAAAAGTGAGGCAACATACATATCTGCAGTGTGTAGCAAACGGCTCCTTTCAAAATCTTACTTCATTCTATAATAAATCTTAGCATTTTTCTTGCTTTTTTTGTTTGCTTTTGAACACTGAGCTGTTTCCTACAGGAAGTTTTCCACGACAGCTTTCCAAAGGAATAACTGATTTGTTGCCCTTTACTGTGTAGTCGTAGAGCTGTGTTTCTTTCAGAAGCTTTTTAGCACTAGAAAAACTTCTCCCACTTACTAAACAAGTTCTTCCATTTTATGCAAATCCTACTTATAATTTTCCAGCAAATCCACTTGACAGCATGTTGAAGTTAGTTCTATTGCAGAGAAATAGCAAATTGCTTGCGTGGTTTAATATTAAATGAGAAGTGGGCCATCCAGGCATAAATCAGAGAAATCAATTAGAGCTAGGACTCATGTAGTTTCAAACTTTGGGAGAACAGTGGTTTAGTCATTGCACTGAGCACGTGAACTTCACTCATAAGGAGGTTTCCTAGGTTCCAAACAGAATTCCACAGTTTTTCCTTAAAAACTTCAAATGTTTTTTTCATACAAAGACAATTTTTTGTTTGTTTCTTCTTAAGTTTAATCTCTTAGCTTCAGTATGTGTGCTGAAATCTGGGGGAAGTCAGGGACTGTATAAGAGAAGATAAAAGTAATTATTTTGCATTATCCCTTATTCATTTGGTCGTTAAACAGGAGGATGACAGGAAACATCACTGAGAAAACCCTTAGGCTGAAGAAGCGATCCTGTTCTCTAAAAAGGAAGATATTTATTTACATTAGTACTGGCCTCAAAATTTTGCTGCAAATTTTCTCAAGTAAGAGGCAGAGGTCCAGCTGTTATATGGTAGGAAGCAACTTCCAACCAACACTCTGAAGATTTAAATGAAAGAGCATGAAGTTTACCTAGAGGTAGTGCCGTCTGTTGTCCTGGTATCGGTTCCTGCAGTACCATCCAAATCCATTTGGATCTAACCACTATCCTTCCACCAAAGAAGAAGAGAAATCCTTCATGATGAGAGAAATGGGGCATCCACAAGAGCTATGCTAACTGGCTTCCTAAAGCTGGGGCCAGGTGAAGGTTTCA
Source organism: Pseudopodoces humilis (assembly GCF_049639895.1). Taxonomy (NCBI): domain Eukaryota; kingdom Metazoa; phylum Chordata; class Aves; order Passeriformes; family Paridae; genus Pseudopodoces; species Pseudopodoces humilis. Next base: position 102,251,196 of record NC_142200.1, read on the forward strand.
TGTGTGTATACTTAGAGCTTGCCTGCCCAGTTTCACCCTGCAGAAAATCCCTTGAAGGTAGAGGTGGCTTTTCACCTCACCTGAGTCTGTCTCAGGATCAGTTGTTTGCCTCCTCTTCCTGCAGCACTGCTAAGATGGTACCAAGCCCTGTCAGGCTGATTTTCCTTTTGCTTCTTTAGTCTGTCTGATCTAATCAGCCTCCAGGAGAGAAGTTATTTGAGGTTATTCCTCTGTATGGGGTCTTTCATATGGTACAGTTTTAAGACATCCCTGAAAAAGCCCCACCACATAATGGTTTGCTTTACAGTTAAAAAAAAAAGGAGGCAGTTTCATTTTCCCCACTAAGTAAAGCACTTAGCATGATCTCACTTGTTTAAGGTAATTATAGGCATGATGTCTATTCAGCTTCTTGCTTCTTTAGAAAGGCTATAAATTAATTCAAAGATAAAAATGTACTGCAGTTACATATGATGGGCACTTAATGCAGAATCCTTTAGTAAATTTTTATATTTTTCAAGTTCTGTGGCTAACTCTCAACCTTCCATCCTAATCTCTTATCTCACATCTAGCAAAAGTTGCAAAGGGGTTGTGGTAGCTGAAAATGCTCATAGTGTGATGTGGTCTTAGGATACTCATCTATCTCTGACACCATATTCTGTGTGGTGTGCTCTAATGTAAGTCTCAATCTTTCTTCAAAGCAGAGGGTATCCAAGTGAGCTCTTTTTTTCTTCACTGAAGAGAGGAAAGAAGAAACCTGGGGTTTTTTTTCTAACTATTCTTATTGCTATGCACAAAAAATGGCTCTGCCTTACAGTAAGGGATAACTTGGTGAACTAGGTTTATATATTGCTATTAAAAAGCTAGCCATATCTGTAGTGTACCAAGATGTAAATGTAAAAAATGGCAGGGGAGGGCAAAGGAGGAGGGAGGTGGCAAAAAAAGGTTATTCTGGATCGACTAATTCTATTAATCTACTAATTTCTCAAAGGTGAATTTAACCTTTTAGGCTTATACAACAAGGTTGCCCCTTTTAGCTGCAGATTTTTCTATTTAAAACTCTACTGTTAGAATAAAAATCAGGTTATATGTGAATGTTATATACTGGAACTGAAAAGAAGAAGCAGCTCACCCTTTCAGGTGTAGTCAGGGAGTGTTTGCTCAGCCAGCAACCTGAAAACATCAGGTACAGATCTTATTGCAGGCTCCAATTGTGATCAGAGTCTGCAAGATGAGCCGGGTGCTTGGTGTCACAGCTGTTCATCACTGCTCTGTTCCTCCAAGCCCTCCTTTTGCCCTGCCAGTGCATCATGCCTGTCAGCTTGCTCCAGCATGCTGCCATGGTGAAGTGAATGCCAGCTGACCACCTCAGAGTGCTGTATTGCAGTGGGATGCATGTCTCACACAAGGGAGGAATTCTGTTTTGTTGGTTAAATGTTGTGACAGAGGAGGCCCTGCTTAAAGTGCAGCATAGGCACACCTTAGACAACAGTGGGAAAGGGAGACATTTTAAATGCTTGGTTTGTACACTTGCACCCAGGGCCCCTTCTAGAAGAGCCCCACAGCATAAGGCTTCTGCAGCAGCAGCACCAGAATGGCCAGTGGGCATCCTATGGCTCCTAATCCTGTTCATAGTGGTAAGATGGAAATAAAACCTGTGCCTATGCATTGCATTACAGTCCTAAATTTCATTACAACAGCATATTTCAGAGTTGATGTGAGATGCTTTGACACCATCTACACTTCACAATTTTGTTGGAAGTGTTGTGCTGTAGGAAGCTTCCAGAAGATGGCAGAAATTAAAATGTATTAGGACATAAGAGTAACAAATTATGACAGCCCAAGAAGAGGTCAGAATGAGGAACTGACATTTTAAAGCATATGTTCACATATTTTGAATGTTTCTTGTGAGTAATAAAACTGAGATACTTATCCCTGCTGGCTGCTAATGATCTTGCTGTATTTTTTTATGAGGATAGCATAATGAAGCTATGTGTCCTAACTTCAGTAACTCTTACCTATCATTCTTATTTCCCCATGTGCATTTCAGTCATCTGAAGCATTTTTTGTACTTTTAGTTCTTTATTTGTGGTTTTCTTTCCAGGTAAAATTAACCATGTGTTCTGGGCTTTACTATGCAGTCAGAACTTGACAGAACATGCTACATCATTTTCATTCAATTAAATCCCACTGAGAGCCTTGGTGCTAACTCATGTTCCTCTGTTGGGTAACCCCAGGATTATCAAAGACTAACCTTTTATGACCCTACTACCATACTTCTAATCTAGCAGGAATCCTGCTTCACATGAGGCCCATTCATTGCAAAAGGCTCACAAATTTTCTTGGCATGGAAGACCCTCTCCCGAGTGTCTCCCAGGATTTAAAGTAAAGAAAAAACTTATTTTCCAGCCTAGGAGGAAAGTAATTACAGGTCTTAGTAAGTTTTAAAAATCATATGTAGATTTATTTGTGGAAATAAACAGCAAGGGCAATAAAGTACCTAAACAGCAAAAGAAAGACTAAGGAAGATATAGGTCTACTGCTGAATGGAGCAGGAAAATAATTTTCCTGAGAGACAAGTAATTTGGAACAGGCCGAGGTACTGAACACCTTTTCACCTAATTCTTGGCCAGTAAAACTGAGCTTCAGGGACCTGAGGCCACTCAGACCAGGGACCTGGAACAAGCAAGACTTGCTCTTTGTGGAGGAAGACCAGGTTTAGGAAGCACTTGCAACAAGATGGATATACTTAAGTCCATGGAGCCTGATGGGTTTGTACCCTCAAATGCTGAGTGAATGGACTGATACCTTTGCAAGGCCAGCATCAAACACCTTTTAAATGTTGTGGCAACTGGGAGATGTTCCACAGTACTGGAAGAGAGCAAATTCCTCTCCTGTCTCCAAGACAAGAGAAAAGATTCATGGGAATACAGGGTGGTGAGCCTCATCCCAGCACCTGGGAAGGAACCATTTCTAAGCACAGGAAGAACACAAGATTTATTTGGGGTAGTCAGCACAGATTTATGAAGAGAAAGTCATGCATATTCTACCTAAAGCCTTCTGCAATAAGGTAATTGGCTTGGTGGACATGTGGGTGGGGGCCCTGGATGTGCTTTACCTTGCCTTCAATAAACATTTAACACTGTCTCCCTTGTCACCCTCACAGAGCAGCCGAAAAAGTGCATTTGGTAAATGGATAGTGAGGCTGGTTGAAAACCAGTTCAAGCGCTGGGCCCAGTTGTGGTGATCAGTGGCACAAAGTCCAGTTGAAGGCAAGTGGCTAGTGAGACTTGATTGATACCCCACGTATCAATAATGAGGCCAATACTGTATAAGATTTTCCTTAATGACCTGGATGCTGGAACAAAGTGCACTCTGAGAAACTTTGCAGATGATACATGACCAGGAAGAGTTGTGACATGAGAGTGGTGCTACATGATACATCAGAGTGTTCTACTGACATCAGGAGGAACACGAGAAGGCTGGAAAAAAGGACTGGCAGGATCCTCATGAAGTTCAACAAAAATGAATGAAAAGTCCTGAACCCAGGGTAAATTATCCCATGCACCAGTACAAGCTGGAGGCTGAGCAGCTGGAAAGCAGCTTGGCAGGAAAGGCTCTGGTGGTGCTAGTTCATACCAAGGAGACCATCAATCAGCAATGTATGCTTGTGGCAAAGTAAGCCAGAGGTGTCCTGGGGTGCATTAGGAAAAGCATTGCCAGAAGAATGAGGGATGTGATCCTGGCCCTCTACTCAACCTTAGTGAAGCCACAACTGGAGTGCCGTGTCCATTTCTAGTTCCCAGTACAAGAGACAGAAAAATGGGCATATTGGAGAGAATCCAGAAAAAGCATCACTAATGTGATTAAGGGACTGGAACATCTCTCCTGTGAGGACATTCTGAGAAAGCTGGGACTGTTCAGCCTGGGGAACAGCAAGCTTGCAGCAGGTGGGATAAGAAAGTTCTCTAAGAACAGAATTCTCTTTATCTGTCTTTTTCTAGATCACATATTCACTAATATTCTTTCTCTTGTGTGACAAACTTCCTTTCCCTACATCACAGATTTTTAATTTAAGGCAGATAATACCTAATATTTTTTGATGATTTTATGACTTTTTCTTCAGAATTTTAGGAAACAGGTTTTTTTTTTTTTCCGAGCTCCTGGTTTTGATTGTTTGTAGCTCACTGGGAACCATGTATTCTTCTGTCTGTGAGGACTGTCATTATCTTGTAAACCACACCCAGTTTTGCACAGGAATTGGTAGCATTTTGTCCTCTTCCACTATAATTCAGGGACAGCTTATTTGTACAGCACTCCTATTTATAATATATATTGCTTAGAAATAATTTATCTTTGCAGCTGAGCAAATTGCAGTATAATTTCACTGCTCTTGCATAGACCTTTCTCTTGTTTATAACAGTGGTTTCTGAGTTGCAATCTCTCCAACATAAATAATGCATTAGTTCATAATTTAAATGTGACCTATCTTTGCAAGACTGGTGACTCACTATAAAGATCTTTTTGAGTAGCTTCAAAACTTCAAGCAGATTTTGGTAGCTGATTTATCTCTTCTGATCTGTAACATATTGTGAAGGTTTAGCTTTTATATGTTTGACAGTGCTGTGAGGACAAAAACTGCTAAGTCCCTTAGTATGAGAGAAAGTGGCTCACCAGAAAATCAGACTAACCTGGGCTCTGCTAGAATATCATGCTCTAAAATCAGGAGCCCAGCATTGTAGTTACAAGATAGGTTTTCTTTGGTGGAAAAGATGATTGACAGTTCATTTCCACTTCTGTAGTCCTGGTGGTGTTGATTCTTACAGTCTGTAAAGTATCAAGATTTAAACCCCATAGTCAAAATAAACATCTTAAAACATGGAATTAAAGCCATTTCAGGGGCAAAGGAAAAGAGCCACACATTTTCTAAAATGTGTTTGTTATCAAATAACACCAGTAAGGTTATCCTAATTCTCTGTTGTCACTAAATAGGTATTTTTCACAGAAAACATATTGCACAAAAAGACAGGTGAAAGGAAGCTACATCCATTGCATCCTGTTACCACCTAAGAGCTCAAAATGAGACAGGGAATCTATGTGTCCAGTAAAATTTTCTGGTTTGAAGGAAAGAATTTGCATCCATCTTTCCCCCAAACTGACATGTATAAAGGAAAAGAGGAAGAAGATCAGTGAAAGATGAGCTAAATTTAGGGTAAACTCTGACTTTTTTGGAAGATATCATGACACTTATATTTTTTTTAGCACAATGTAAATCCAGCAAATCCAGGGCAAGTACTTAAGGGCTTTCAAATTAACTGCATACTGGCCCCACAAGCCCTCATGAAGAACCAAAAACATTCTGTGGATTACATTGCATTTATTTTATACCAAACCTTCACACTTTAAATCTTACCTATACATCTATATATGAAATGGAAAGACAAAGAATGGTGACATAATGACATAATTTCTAAATGGATCTGTTTGTTTGTTTATCAGACATACATTAACTTGGTATTTGTGCAGTAACTGTATACAGGTGGAATTTTGTCAAGGCCTAAATAATACAAAATTCCTTCTTGCATAGTTAAACATATTCTTCCACATTTGTCTGGAAAAATATCTCTGAATGAATCAAGTAGCACAGTCACAGTGTAACACAGTCTATTGAGAACATATGCAGTAGTATTCCTCAGTAAAAGAAATACACATCTTGAAATCTTGAATTTTCTCCCTTTTTTGATAATTCCCATGCCATTTTTTAATTCTCAATAAGACATCAATTATTATGCTTTACACACTATCAAGAGTAGTAGAAATATGTTTTCCAAGTTTTCTAGGCTCAGTGCCAATTTTAGTTTGACCCTGTTGCCATTAAACACTACTATAAATACTCTATAAACGAGAGAACAATTATTCATTTTTCATATAACTTGAAGAAACACATTGTATATTTAAAGTATTAAGATGGAAATCACTGTTCCCAAATAAACAGCTAAGACTTTTAAGTGTCTTTCCATTTTTAGGGGAAAAGTCATTAAGTCTTTTAAGTTATTCTAATAAGTTAATTGGAAGTATCACTAATAGTATTTTGAGAATGTGATTGTATTGTTTAGCAAGTTCGATGTGTCTTCTGATACACTGGAAGAAAAAGTCACACAGGCTACCACTTTCACATCTGGTTCACTTTCCATTGCTCCTTATTTTTTCTTTTGAAGTATTAGAGAAATAAATATATTAAGTCATTAAATCTTAGTTTACTGTATTTCTGAGCTGAAGCTGTAAATTTCTTATCCAGGGGTGCTGGGCTCTATTAAACTATGACAAATTCTTCTTAGCTTGGTTTACAGAGCTTGGCCAAATCCCTGATTTCTAAGGTGAAGAGCCATCCACCGAAATCAACTTTCATGAAAGTCTAAGAATTAAGTACAGACTGTTTAGCAGATCTTAATTAATCTGATGCTATTTTAAATATAATTCAATTCATAATTTCACATGATAAAACTATAAAAAATGTCTGCACTGTGTCACTGTATGCAATTACTGTGTATAGCCTTGATTCCAGTGCTCCACATCTGAACACTGGAGAGAAAAAAATATCTTCCCATAAAATACTGAAACATACAATTGTTACAAGGAAGATAATAAGAATTATTTTTTTCCAAAGCTGGAACATTTCCTTTTGCTTTGGACTGTTTTCTGAGTTAACTTTAAAAAAAAACAAACAAATGGACAAACAGATGTTTTCCCTATTTTTCTTTTTAGCTTTGCTTTGCAGAGTAGGATTCAGGTCCTTCTTTACCAAAAAACAGGATCCACGGACACCTACCAGGGAACCTGTCTCTTCTGGAAATGCTTTACAGGATGACTGTGGATTCCACATGAGTCTCTCAAAGCTTTATTGACTTATTCCTGTTGGACCAATTTACATAAACTCTAGTTTAATTTCTCCAGATCAGATTTTTAAGTGCTGAATCATGGGTTTTGCTTTATTTCATGATCCAGAAACACTTTTTCTAACTACAGCAGAGCATTAGTACACAGGCTACAACCTAAGAATTAGCACTGTAAGGCTTATTTGTTCCTTCACTGCGAGGACATAAGTAAATTATGCATATCTGACATGAGTATAATCTACATTTGATACCCTGTAGATGCAAACATTCAATGACATTATAAAATTTTGGGCTCCATAGAGGTTTTTATCATATTATTCAAGATTCTTTTTCTGACCAGAAATATTCATAGCAGTGAGAGGTAGAAAGATGTGTATTTGAAGGTAAAGCAGACCTAAGGTAGCATACCAATTTGGCTGGTTTTGTAGGCAAAGTGGGGATAAAGGAGTTGTGTCCTTGCCTGTGGTTCCTGACCAGAGGTTACTGCAACTGGGACTTGTTGTTACAGCTCACCATATTTATTATTTTGTAAGTACAGGTCACCTTAATAATGACTGAACATCTGGGATACCCCTTCTCTGCATCAATCACTCTTACATTGTCTGCTAAATGCATATCTTCCAAAAAACAGGGAAAAGCTTCAAAGCTCTCAATGTCAGCAATATTCAGTAAGAAAAGACTTGATCAGAGGAAAAAGTTGCTTCAGCATTTCTTTCCAATCTCTCATATACCAGGGAGATGAAGCAGTCAGAATTTTTGACATGCCTTTTATATTTTATATATAAAAAATTTTATATTTATATTAAGGGACAAGCACTAACTAAACAACACAAAGTTTTAGAAGAAAAATGTGTATCATATAGCTGGCATTTTGAAATAGTTGAACAATTAAAAGACATATCATTTTTGCAGCACTGGCCATGGTAGCATTCTTCTTTTGTACATATGACACCACATCCCTTTGGCTATAAGGTAAATAGAAGACCTTATCAGATTTCCACAAATCAGCCAAAATACCTTGAGTTTAAAGAGAATAAGCATCAAAAAGAGAGAGAATTAGATGTTTTTCAGTGCCCATACTCAAGTGAAAGTATCTTGACATGATGACTTTATTATATTGTTTCATGCTTCCCAAAAGAGTAATTTTATTGGCACTTGAGGTTACAGCAGTTCATCTCTTTCCTGTCCTTGGAGTCTGTGTTGCTTCCTTATTTTCTTGTTTTAAGCAGCTCTCCAAATTCTGTTTTTCAAGTAGTTTGAAATACTTCCCCCAATAGTGCTCACACGTGTGTTTAAACCCCTTTTTTCACTTTTTTTTTTCTTCTACCTCACTTTCTACGGTGTCTCTCGGTATCTGCTTTTCATTTTTCAGTTTAAATTCCTTTCTTAGCATTGATGCAGCCAATGGTGCACAACCAGTTTAGATTGCTCCCATATCAGATCTGCTGAACTTCAGGCTAACTTTTTATTCCCAGTTCAGCTGTCAGTGCAGCTGTCAAAGTTGCAGAGGTTCTTTCAGTAGTTTTCTTGCATACTGTCCCACTCAATGGCTCCCAACCCATTTTTCCCACAGGAAAACATTTGGAAGTATACTTTCAATTTGAAACAGAGGGTTGGAAGGTATTATTACTTGGCTTGGCACAGTCTCATCCATATAGTGTATTTTACATCACATTTAAAAATGAAAAATTATTTTAAACTAAAAAAGACACTCTTCATTTTGAACATGTCAAATGATATGTTTCAAGAACTTCATGTTTTCCAACATTTCTCAAGTTGAGATATTAATCAAATATGGCCCTTTCCTCTGAAGAATCTGTTTCAAGTGTCAAAGATTTAATCACAAAATGTCTGGAAAGCAAAAGCAAAATATTGTGTAGGGTTTTCTTCCTTATTTTCCTCTTCTATTTAAAGAAAAACCTCTAAAACTATCTACCAGCCTGTCCTTACTCTCCTGGAATACTAAATGCGTGAACTACTCAGAACCAATGCTGGCAGTATGCTACTATTTTTTTTCCATTTTAGCTTATGCTTTGTTTGCTGTATTACTGGAGTAAAATTTGTAACAGAAATAGAAACCCTTGAGAAATCAAAGCTTATAATAAACTGAAATACTGACAGACCCTGAACTATGGATCCCAAATTGCAGTTCTTGAAATGCAGAAAAACAGAATCAGGGCCCTCTAAAATACTCCAAATTATAGTCTATCAATTGTTCTATAGCACAATCACAAGCCTATTTTGGTAGAATAATAGAATCCCATCAACGAGCTATTTGTAACTAAAATTAGGCATACCGGGGTCATGTCATTACATTTTTTACTGTCAAGTACATGTTATTAGAACTGTAGTATCCTCAGTTACATTTTCCTTAAAAACAATTATGCTCTACACATGAATTGTTTTCTTGAAAGGATTTCCATTTACAGAAGCTTGAAATTGTCATCATTCTTGGAAAAAGCATGTGTATATGTTTATGCATATTGAATGTAGGTGTGAGAACAGAACTGCACCTATGTGAGTACACTCACACCTACTTATTACTTCAACAGGAAGCCTCCTGGCTCCAAAGCAGTTCATTGCACAAGTTCAAGGAAATAAATGAATTGTTTATTACTTACAGTACATATCTGTTTTCAGCAAATTGGAAATGAATTGAATAATAGGTTGTGAGTAGAGCACTGTATTAGTATATTTATCACAGAGCTGTGACCGCACTGCAGCAGAGCTGCAAATTCATTGGCACATCCTTGCTTTTCATGTCTTTAGACTACAGCACTCATTATATTGCAATTTATAAAATGTTTTAGGGATTGTATAAAAGAATAAAACACTGATGTGCACTAAGAACATAGATAAGAGACAGGGGAATAAGTCATTTTAACCTATATGCTTCATGTTTTATACATGATATTTTAGCTGAGCATATTGCTGTTTCTGGTAGATGGCAGAATTGCCAGAGTACAGGAAAAAAAGCAGATTGTGTAGATTTTAGCATATGCTCTATGTTAATTTGGAGGAGAATAGAGCAGTGTAAAAAGATAACTCATTTCTGTGTTACTCTTTATTGCTATTGTTGTTCATGATGACTGCAATGATAGGGAGGAGGAAATTCCATCGTGATAACATGCTATACAAATATAAATTAAACCCTTTTTTCTGATCCAAAAATCTTGCAAAGTAAAAAGATGAGAAATGGGAATAGAGACAGGGGAAAGGGTTATGAGTAAATATGCACATTACATTGCCTCTAACCAATGATGAAATATAATTAAGCTTGGTGACTCTATGGGTCAGCTCAGGGAGAGTGTTCTGTGTGAAGTAAATAATGTGTGAACGCTGTCTACATCTGATTCATTCATGATTGATCCAAGTCAAATTTAGATTAATGACTCAGAGAACCTAGTCTATATGTCCTTGCCAATATTGAGCAAACTAGGAGTTGGCAAGGATGTACTGCAAGAAAAGCATGCTGACCTCAGCTCTTCCTCTATAGTAGAGTAGGATAACTAAAGTTAGTTTGTTTTTGCTTACCAAGAAATAAGAAAGGTCTGAGTTTCTCTCAGAGGCAGGAGAAATTAGTGTCCTTGACTTATGTGTTCTGCTAGAGATTTAATAATGAAACTGGCATTTATACCAGTCGTCATTAATAAATGCCTCAGAAAAAATTCACATTTGCTTCCATCCCACATTTGTTTTATTGCATAGATTGTGTGTCTTGCTTTACTGCCAAGATTATGTTTTTGTTTTGAAGGGGAAAACCTTCACTGCTCAGACAGAAGGTGTTTTCTACAACGCTTACAGAGCAAACTCCTCTGGTTGCATGGTTACTAGAATAATCCACTGGAATTGTTTATAATCTGAATGGTTATGCAAGATCCACAGTTTCTGTCAAGATATTTGGTCTTGTCTTAACTTTATCATCAAATTAGTATTTGTAAGATAAATGGTTCCTGAGGGAAGCTTCCAGGTTGTCTCTATCACAGTGAAGAAAGTAGCCAGATTCCCAATAGTAATGATAGCAAAGAGTAAAATAATAATAATGATAATCATTTTTAAAAAGGTCATTTACATTAATCAAATCAAAGTCAAAAGTTAGTAAAAGTAATAAAGCCATTTGTTGTAGTGATTTTTTTAAGACTACCACTATTGTTTAGTATTTTTAAGCAAAGTCATTAAGGCATTATGCACTTTGTAGGATCGGCATCACTTTGGTAGTACCAAATCATGCTTTATTTCAAGTTTTTTTTTAAACTATAATGCCATAGTAATTTCAATATATTCAACTCAAAACCTACCAGTTACAAATACAACTCCATCTCATCATATAGTCAGATTGATGCCAGATTGGTAAATTAGGATGCTTAGCCAAGACTGTACTTGTATCAGTAGTAGTTAATGGCATCTGATAGCTTCACAATCATCAAGGTGATTCATATGCTCTGCATTTGATATTTAGATATTTAATGGGTTGTGCTTTTTGCATATGATGCAGCAAAACTTTTGTCACCTATTTGAAGATCAACATGAGATCATTGTTGTTCCTTATTAAGAGGCAGGCAATCAAAACAAGTAATGCAAAATATAAGATGCTCTATGTTGTGCACCAAGGAGTGGAGAAGTGTCATAGCCAAAGGCTATGACAGCCCACATCCAGGTTTAATTGACACAGCAAGAGACTTAATACAAAATCATCTAACAGTATTATACTCATCTTTATCACTCAGTAATTCTTTACATTATGGGAAGAAACATAAAGATTTCTAATTACCAGTTTCTTTATTCCCCAAAATAGAAATTTAAATATAAATCTCATTTAAAACACAGCTCTATAAATTCTGTATTTGTGTGGTGATGCATGATCAGTTGTGTTTATTAGCAGGAAATATTGTAGTCACTGTTCTGTATTATATGGGCTGTTCACTGGTCCACATGCTCTGATAATCATGATCTCCTAAAAAATAAGAGCAACTTTCTTCAAATATCTAACTTGGATTATAAAGCTGACATCATAAAATCTCAGGAGCTGTATTTAATTAAAGCTGAAGAAAGAAGTAATAATAATTAACAAGACACCAAAGAATCTATTTTATGGTTTGTTCTCAAGCCCAGCCAGTATGTTCTACTTTACCTATTTGAAGTAGCAAAAGAGATGTGATTAGATGAGTACAAAACTAATCCTGTCAGATTTTGAATAGAGCAATACCTAGAAAGGTTTAAAAATTTCTTCAGAAACTTAGTAATTAAAACCCATGAGATTCTTCTGGAGAGTCTCAGTGCTTAACACCAAGAGGTCTGAGCTGTGCCAATGTGGCACAGCTAGGTTAGTGAATAACTGCCACTCCTGCATGTTTGTTCAAATAATAAACACAATTTACGTCAAAAAATAATTGTTATACAAAGTAGCTTTCATCTGTTCTAAAAAGCCTTAACCTGGTTAATGACTAGGCAAAGGTATTCACAAGGTAGTGGAAAAGGTTAAAAACAGACCCTTAGGAGACAAATAATATTTCATAGCTGGCTTTTATAAAAGTTTATTCTTCCTTTTGTTTGAACTCATTTAAATGGCTTAAGATGCATGTAAATATTCTTATTTACACCAGCTGAAGACCTAAGGCTGTGTTTTCTGACTAAAACACTGTGCAACAGAAATTTTTGGTTTTATCCAGCCTGGTTAGTTCATTTTATGCATTTGTGGGTTTATCCTCTACCTCTGTATGATCATCACAGCACACTCCAGCTTGCAGCTTTTTGGACCAGACGCAACCTATTGGCCAATTACATCCACTTTATCCTGATGTTCCCACTCCCTGCCCCCCTCCAGAGAAGATAGACAATTCCTAAGAGCTGCTAAATACACCATTTCCTCCTACTTCTACTCCAGGAAGAGCTGGTCTCCTGCTGTCATGAAGCTGGTAGGAACTGACAGAAGGGATTCCAGAGTTGTAAAATTCCCTCTTGTTAACTGCTGCTGTAGATTCATCCTTCTCTGCTTCGATTCAGCAGAAGTGGCAACATTTAGAGTTGGATAAAAGTAGTTTTTCAGTCATCAAGACACCATTGAGCCTAGGTTATTCATAACATACAGGTACAAGAAATTGTCTACAACAAACGTAGAAATATGGCTTATCCAGCTCCTGCAATTGCTAAAGTGGAACCATCATGACATGATTCTAAGGAACTAATTTGTGAAGTGCTCTGAAAATTAAGAATAGTAGAAAAGAAAGGGAAAATTAGTCTCTACATTGTTGTGCACAGAATAAAAACTGCATAAATCCAAGAGGACAATTTTATCCCAATGTGTTAACTGTGGTACTTTATCCTCTAAGTTCTCCATTAATCATTCTAATGCAAACAGTTTAGCATGGAACCTTACAGATCTGAACACCAAAAAAACGGTTTCACAACCTTTATTGGGAATATAGCATAAAGGAATTTTTCTTTATCAAATGCCACTGTATATTTTAAAATTAACTTTTCCTTTGTAAATCACAGTCTTTAAAAATGCCAAGATTTTTTTTTTTTTTATCTCATGGCAGAACAAGTTTGATAGTGTCCACCAAAGAAACATGAAGGCCTTGTATTGCTGTATGTGACAAAGAAAGGATAGATACCTCTTGGTTCAGGTTTATTTACTTCTGCCATTGTTGATTATATGCATGTGTGCACAATTAGCTTAGAAGTCAGCAGCAAATTAAACTAGTTTGGGAATTATTGTGAATCTAAGTTAATTTTACAGTCCCTTCCATCTGCCCTTTGTGTTGCCTTGTGTAGGAGTTCCAAATCCTCTTGCTGAAAATCTCAAGGTCACTTTAAGAGCTTACCTTGTAAGAAACAAGAAATAATCTTACAGGCAGATCAGCTGGTTTTAAAAACATGGACTCTCTATGGAATGGTTAATTTTAACCTAATGTTGGTAAAGTAGGATAACAATAACACTGTGTCTTTAATTGGGTTGTCTTATTTTCAGTATGCTTTTACCATGATGAGTGCAATGTCTTCTATTGCATTAAAGAGCAGCATCACTGCAAACAGATACATATGTTTAGAATGTTTTTGTGATTTGGTTACCAGTTTAGAGAATGTCTTTTAAAGTAAATAAACATATCTTCAGTGATTCAAGTTACCAGCTGAAAGCATTTACTGCTCAAAAAAATTATTTTCCTTGTATGTTATTTTATAGATGTAATCTTTTATGTCATGGTCTTGAGCAGTCAGGCAATCCTGAAGAATAAAAACTTTTAAGTTTTTATAATGTTTTAATAGTCTTTTTGTGAAGGTAAAGGTAAAAAAATAAAAAAATAAAGGTAGATGTTAACAGAACAACACACTAAAAATGACAGCAGCATGCATTTTGAAGGATCTTTGTAAAAAATGGTGATAAAAAATATGGATTTGAAGGATATGTTTGGAGGTGTTAAAAAGGACAACTAGCGGGAAAATACTGGAAAACCACTCAAAACAAGCTGATTGTGGTTAGCTCTGAGACAGAAAAATGAACAAAAAAGCAGAACAGAAGCGATTTGGGAGAGAAATGAGAGGTGAGGTGTGAGCATGAGGAAGATTAGATAGGGATTTGATGATGAGAAGGAAAAGATTGAATTTCATGTTAAGCACAATTCAGCCTGGGTTATTTTCCTTTGTGAAAAGCCTTTAACATTTTGTTCTGCTCAACAGAAATTCTCATGCTGTCATTATCACTGTCACATTTGAGTTCTTTTCACTACATTAGCAGGCAATACACGTCAAATATTTTGTTTTCTGTGTGTGTTCCTTTTGACCTCTCAGGTGGAGGAGTAGTTGCATAGGTGAATGTTTTGATTTGGTGATTTCTTGGCTTGTTCCAGATGTATATATAAAGAGCATTGGTTTAGGTTGTATCTAAACACAAACTGTATTTTGCACTTATGCTAGCAATAGGAAGTGTGAAAGGGAAGAAGGAAAGGAAAAGGCAGTGAAAATAAGGAAAGATCTGTGTTTTACAGAAGAGAATTGTGAGATTTTTGATGGTTCTTTAGTACTGAGGGACTTTATTTAACAGGCTGCATGTGGCCATATGAACATTTGCCTTTCTGCACAAAAGAACTTTTTTTCTTTTTTGCTCAAATGATTTCTAAACCTAAAAATTGGAGTCAAATACTATATACACTTTGGGCACAATATGTCTAGGCAAGCTAGTTAATGGTTTAAATAACCCTGCCCTGAAGAATATTGTCCTCTAAAAAGACTGAGGCAGTGGTCTGTTGACTTACAGAGGATAAATAGCACATTTACAACATTAAGAAAACATAATCACATAATGAGAAAAAAGAGATTGAAAGAAATGCTTTCTGTTTCTTCTGGAATATGAAAATATCCAGATTAGAATGGTGTCTGGTGAGATCTCTGAGCTCATTCTCCTGCCTTCAGGCAGACCCAAACATACTTAAGTATCTCCTGATGTATGTTGAGTTGTTTCTGAAAATACTTTCTATCACTAATGAACCTCATTGCATCTTTGCCCTTCCCCTGCAGACATTTCTAACAGCTTGTAACCTTCCTGTTTCCAAGAACTTTTTGTGCAATTGAAAATCAGCCAGTGCTCATTGCTGCTGAATAGGCTGTGAGGATTTCTCCGTGGGTCTGATATCACTCTCCTGCTTTTACTAACATTATGAGATACCTTTGCTTTGTCTTCCCTTTCTTTTCTTTCTTGCTGTCAATAGTATGTTGGGCTCATTTAGGACCACTGTACCACATGTGGAACAAATAAAACATAAAACCACAAAAAACCTCCAAATAAACAAATACAAAAGAAAAAACCAAATCAACCAACCAAACCCAACAAACCACACCAAACAAAACCCACCAAACAGCAACAAAAAAACCCAAACAAATTTAAAAAAAGCTCCTGATTTTGTCTTATGAGATGACATAACCTGATGTAATTTAACAAATAGAAAAATCCAGATTACCAGACACCTATTAATCTGCCTTTAGTAGTTTTGTTGCATTTTTGAGGAAAATAAGAAGTTACCTTGAAGTTAATGCAAGGTAGAGTAGAACACAGCAGATGCTCATCAACAGTGGGTTGTTCAGCATTAACCTGATCTCCTTCTCTGACAGAGCACAGTACTTTTGGTCTCAGACAGGAGAAAAGTGATAGATCTATTTTGCCAGATGTCAGTAAAATATTTGATATATTGTAATGATGGAAATTATTAGCTAACCCAGGGAAGATGGAGTATGAGAGAGGAATTGCAAAGAAAGTTGTAAACTGTCAAATGGAATTGCCTCCCAATTTATACTAATGGGCTAATGACTGGCTGGGAGATGAGAGTTGCTCAGAGATGAGTGCCAGAGAAAATCCTGTTTAATGCTTCAGCCTTGGCTCAAAATTAGGAATAACTTCATGAAACATGCTGATGATCCAGCTTCAGCCTAGAAAAATAACCTGAATGATTTGAATGACACAACAGAAGTTACAGTACAGAATAATGCTCTTGAAAACAGTAGCAAGATTTTCTGTACGCTATGGAAGTCATTGGTTGGAAGTAATTAAAAGAAGTAGAATGGGAATTTAGTGAAGGTCTTTAATGTGTTGAGCAATCTCAGGATGACTTTGAGCCACTATTTTTTGGTAGTCAGCAAAATGACTACCAAAAATATACTTATATTAAGCAAAAATATAATATAATATAATATAATATAATATAATATAATATAATATAATATAATATAATATAATATAATATAATATAATATAATATAATATAATATAATATAATATAATATAATATAAATATAAAGCAAAATAATTTCATTAAACAAATCTGAAAATTTTTATGAAATCAAAAATCACCAAGCACTTATAAGACCTCCTGTAGAACACTCAGCACAATGCAAGTGCAAACAGGAGCAGAGTTACAGGGAGGAACTATGGAAAACATATTTTCCAACAGGAGACTTCATCTCACAAAATTACAGACTAAAAGTTATGATTGCTCTCTGCCAAGTATTGAGGTGTAAATCCAAAGAGAAAACAAACACTCTTTGATAAACAAATAAAAGTTTCAAAATAAAATACCAAACCAAACAACATCTGCAAATTCTCTATGGAGAAATTTTGGGGTGGAAGTTAAAAGACAGTGTATCATACTTGAAGGGATGAAGTTCTAGACTTGCCTTTCAGAAGGAGCCATAGAGCAAAGTTCTCAAAATGGAGTCTGCAACATTTTGCAAGTTCTTGAAATATAGGTGTCCACAATGGGAGGAGACACAACTTGGTGATGAGAAACTTGCAGTTCTGCTTTGTGGTGGTTTCTAACTTCAGAGCCTGGTTTAGTAGGGAAGTGCTGTTTTGAAGGTTTGTTTTGCTTTATTTTGCTTTTTATGTAATGAAGCCTTATTCCTAAAGGAGAATAAATAACTGAATTTCTTAGAAACATAGTCTTTTATTAAAAATAATCATCAAATCATGCATGCACTGATTTTTTTTGAGATTTTGAGTGTATAAATTTTGAGTGTCTACTAAATGATGAGCATAAGGTAGATACATGAAATTATTGTATGTGCTCAAAATACAGATTTCTTAGCAAGATATTTACATATTGAAAATTGTAGGTTATTCTCATTCTATAGAAAGAAATGTGTTTGAAAGAATACAGTGATAAATGTTATTCTTTATGATATTGTTTACTGAACTCAAACAGTCAGGTTTTTTGTAATCTCTACATTCTGGTTATATGGCATTTCCTGTAAGCTCCATTATGGTAGGTAAGTTTTGTCCAAAGTAGGGACAGATGAGCACCAGATTATGTTACAGAAGTTTGCTAATGGATTTAATAGAAAATAAATCTTATAATTCTATCTGATAAAAGAAAAAAGGGTGAAGGGAGAACATCAGGAAATGATCCTATAGTCTGATTTAAACTTCAGTGTGCACTAACATTAAAATATTGTTTACTCCAGTTTTTCTAACTACATCATCTTTAAAACAGCAAAAATCAGATGAGTAAAAAAGAAATTTTGCAAACGCAGATCCAACCATCCACTGAAAGCCATTACACTAATCCAACCATCATACTGGAAGCATAAAATTAACATCAAGGAGTTTGCTGAATATCTCTGTTTTTATGACTTACTATGCTCCATTAAATGATACAGATAAATATCTAGTTTTCATCTCTCCGAAGATTAAGTCATTTACCTCAGTTATATAGTCAGTAATGCAGTCTCTTTACTAGTTATGTTGTAATAAAAGTAAGTTATACTGCACTAAAATGTGAAACTAGTTGCAAGCATTATGTATGAGAGTTCGTATAAATAGCTGGTAAAATTCACATAGAAAAATGTTTGGTTTGGTCATTGGAAAATTACTTTTCAAGTAATGTATGTTCAAATGTAAATGAAGAAGAAAATACATAAAAAGAAGTTATTTTGAAAAGCTGGGAAAAATACAAAACCATACACAGATTTAGGAACTTTTCTAGTTATTTACAGCCTTGAATAAAGTGGGGTTTTTGAGATTATTTTCAAAATGTCATTGCTCTTTGCTTTCCCTACTCTTGTACCCAGAAGCTATGGATTCCTGTAAATTGTTAATTGTTTGTATGTTCAGAAATGTGCTATTATACAGTCTCATTTTTCTTCTGTGGTGTTGAGAACACAACTGAATAGCAGTAATCAGCTCTATCTGTTCATTTAGCCTGCCACACTTATAAAACTAAATGAATTAATTTAAACCATGCTGAAGACATAATTTATTGAACTGAGATAATTGCCTCAGGTAATTTCACTGTATTTTACCATGAAAAGAAGATTTTTAAATGGTTTTTTTCTTGCTTTAGAAGAGCATTCCTTTAAGAACTATTTTTAGCCACACCAGTATTTTCTGATCTTTTTGAAAAAGAATGGGTAGCCTTGAGTTCTATAGAGTATAAGACATCTATATTCTGTATATTTTGGGGTATGTGTACTGGCATGCATAAAACAAAAAATCATTACTAAATGAGAATACACAATATTCAATTCTCCAATGCATGTCGTGGCAAAAATTATTCTTGGTTGTTGAGCCATGCATGCCAATGCTGTTAACTGGAAATTGAGGGAATAAAGAGACTGTAAGCTTATAGAAGAAAGACTCAGATCCTCTAGTTTCAATAAGTTTCTATATAGGAAAACAAAGCTTTCTTTGGATGTTATTTATGAGAGTATAGTTAACTGTCACAAAAATATGATGAACTTCATTTATCTTAGAGATAAGAATACTTATTTTTTAATGCATTACTGGAAGGAATTTCTCTGTCTATAGGGGCCTCCTAGTTTTACTTTTTAATTTCATAGTAAAAAATATAGATTTGGCCAAAAAAATTCATGAAAGAGAAACTCCTTTGTTTCTTGATCAAAAAAGCAGAGCCTGCACTGATTGTAAGTAATTTAATAATAAGAAAAAAAAATTCTTTGAAATGGTATTTCAAAGCCCTTTCAAGGAAAAGAAGTTTAATAGTTTCATAGGTGAAAGTAAATGGTAATTCCCATTTTTTACTAAATTTGATAAAAAAGTACCTTGGCTAACTCAAATCTTTGAAATCACATTTAGATAATATTTCAAAAAAATGAATATATGTTCTGCTATAACTTTGGGGTTTTGCTGTTCCACTTTTTCGTTTGCATTCCTTCCACTCTCCAGCAACAGTGTAGCTGGATAAGAAAAGCAGGTGTGTGGGGGAAAGGAGAGCAACCCTTGCCACAAATGCCTGTTAAGAGAAAAACACAACTTTTCTAACAAAGCCTATCTATATATAGTTAGTTTTAATAATGCAGCTTTATTAATTTCCTTCCATCCTAGCCAGCAGGCAATCTGTCTCCATTTTATCCCATTTCTGGCAAGAGAAAGATGAAGAGCAAGCCAGTAGTATTTTGTTTTTAACATCCAGTCAGCTGTTGGCCTTTGTCACTCCTTGAGGTGTGACGCTACCTGCACAGCAGGAGGAGGTGTGACTTGTGATGCTCTTTTTGTTTTGAAAGCTGAGTACCAGTCTTAAGTTGCTTAGAACCCTGGTTTATGATAATGAATCTATTCCACCTTTAATGTGCTTTTTTACTGTTTGTAAAAGGGCTTCAGCAAAGCCCTGTTGAATCCTTTATGCAGTTGTATGTTCCGATATAAATTCTGTTAATACACCTAAAATAGCAAGGATTAATTACTGGACAACGACATGATACACTGCTCGTGTAGCTCAAAATCTTGCTCTGTGTAAATCTTGATGCTCATTTTGGTTTCTCTTTCTGTCTTTGCATCTGTTCCTGACAGGTGTGTGCCCAATCACTGTGAACACGATGGGAAATGCACCCAGACGTGGGACAGCTTCAAGTGCACTTGTGATGGAACAAGTTACAGTGGTGCCACTTGTCATAACTGTAAGCTACCCTGCAGTTTCAAAATTTCAATGGAGTAGGGAAGTCTCT
This sequence comes from Pseudopodoces humilis, assembly GCF_049639895.1. Classification (NCBI taxonomy): domain Eukaryota; kingdom Metazoa; phylum Chordata; class Aves; order Passeriformes; family Paridae; genus Pseudopodoces; species Pseudopodoces humilis. Next base: position 102,271,538 of record NC_142200.1, read on the forward strand.
CGTGTCTTTTCATTGAGATAAAAAAAATCCTTCTTCCTTTCTGGTTGTTAAAGGTCCTCAAGCCTCTTTTGAAAGAAGGTGTTGGCTTAATCACTTTTTTACATTACCTGCATCATGATGAATGTATACAGCACTGAACTGCACCATGCTGCACACTGAAGCAGTTCAACAGTAGCTGGGTGTACTGAGCAAACACGTTCCCAGAAATTGAACACAAGATACAATTTCAAATGGAAACAGTGAATCTGCCCTGAAATGTTGGGGAGAGCTGCTGACTGCTGCTTGAGATGCTGGTTCAGGTTGCTAATCCCAAAGGGTGTTTATACTCTGATTATCAACCAGTTTAAAATCTAATTATTTGCTCTGTGGTAATGAGTTTCTGAAATAAGAGTATTTCCTATGAGCTCCATGTGCCCTACACTATAAAAGCACAGAAAGAAGGAAAAGGTACTGTTGCCTTTTATAGGTCCTGAACAATGCATGCTGAATCAGTGGCATGTGTCTTCTATTCCTCCCCTCATTTACTAAAAAAGTGGGATTTTAATCTGCAAAAATACCTAGAACACAGAGAAAATATATCCAGTCTTTACTTTTTTTCACTTCTTCCTTTTGCCAAAAATCTCCTAATATTGAGAAGAGAGTAAAAATACTTTTAAACAAGCTATCAGTTTAAATTGAAGCCAGGATTTAGAGAAATACAAGTTTATATTACTTTATGATTTACCTTAAATACAGATATGTATAACTTTACAAAGATAATTGCAGATTATTTTCAGTTTTAACCAAAAATCCCAAATCAATGAGAACGTTTTTGACCATTCATAATTGTCTGAATTAAAACAAAACCCTAATTTATGGTTAAATATTATATAAATGTAAGAGGGGATATATTTTATGTAGTGACTATTAATACATTGAGTGGCAAAGTTCTCTGTGACCTAGCTGTTGAAGGTGTAAAATTGTATGAGTTAAATAGCAAATCAATTTTGATTAAAGAGAAATATTTAAGGTACCAATGCCTATAAGAGAGATTGCATGGTGGCCCTTTTCCCACCAAGAGGGAATATGCTCAGTGATGGCATGGTTGCATCTAATTTTAGGAAAGAAAACACACAACTTGTGTCTATCTGTGCTCTGTTGTGGTGTGTGCAGACCAGCTTTTAAGACATGGTTGAACATAGCTATTCTTGAGTTGTTCTTCTTGAGTTCCAAAGAGAAGTAGCTAGGACAAACAGAAGCCATCACTTTTCTGAAATCACATTGATTACAAAGGGAAGAAATAATAATCCAAGGAGATGTGACATTTTTCTTAATAAGATGTTCACCTGTCTTTTATGGGTAAAACAGTGCAATAAGGCAAGTAAAAAGTATTGTTGAACTGCAGTACCAAAATAGGGATCTGGAGTATATTGTCCTGTCTTTATGGTATGGATAAAGTGTACGGGATTACTTACACTCTCCGGGTCATTTGGAGACACATTGTTCAAGAACTTTCATTTTTCTAGTTCAGGCAAAGTTTCTAACTTAGATGTATAAGCTTTAATTTTGTTAGATTTTTTCATTTCAAAAACATAATTTTTGGTTTCACCATGTGCTGCTGTACTTTAGAAGTCTTCTTTCTTACTAAAAAAGGTTGAGCAGAAAGTTATTCACTTGATAGATATCCTGTCAGAATGTGTGAAATCCTATGCCTTTCTAGAGTATTGAAGTTAATGGCACAAAAATGAGCGAAAAATAAAAAAATTCAGCATCAAGATACAGACTGAGACAACCTTAACTCTTCCTTTATTGAGCAGGCAGTAGCTGTCAGTTTTTACAGGATCATGTTCCAGATACAGCTGCAAATAATGATGGGATTTGTTGAAGCTTGCCAGAGGTTGTAGTCACACTGCCCTGCAGCTCTGCTGCACTGATGCTGACCCTACTGTCCTTTCCTACTTGTGCAGTGTGTATGTGTATGCTCAGACAAACTTAGTGTGCTGCCTTTTGCTTTTGAATTCTAAAGTTTGTGGCAGTAGCAGCATGAAAGGTATGCTGGGGAAGGAGGGAAGTTGGAACGACATGGTGTGTGGTATAAAAATAGCTGTAAGCAATTTTCAACAGCATTGCAGATTGCATGAAAAATATAGCAGATGTCATGATTCTGTGGAGCTGAAAAGTATTTAAGTGCAGATAGCACTTGTTCAGTACCATTTTACTTAAAGATAATATTAATTTGCAAAGCAAATTGCCTTATCTGTCACAGTAAAATATGTTTTTCTTTTGTCATTGTATGCTTTTGTGGAGGGTATAACAGCATTTCTCAAAGAGGTTGAAGTCAAGACTGTGTTAGTGGGGATTGCAACTCTGTAGTTGATGATTTTAATGAGTTTGAGTTATGCTGAACTAAAAGGAACAAGATAATTCTGTGTTACTGAAAGGTTTTTTTCAGTGAATTGATTTTGCTTTGGTCAGGTAATTCAACACTTTCCTGAGCTTTTGACCTGAAACAAGGCAAATCTTTGCAGCCTTGACTGGATTTCAGATTGCAGTTTTAGTTTCCTTTGAAGTTGGAATTCAAAGACAAACTCAAGGGATGAACTCCTTGAAGTGAAACAGAGAAAAAGGTTTGCATGAAAACCATATGAATCAAAATGACTTTGTTTCACACAGGTCTGGATATAATATATCATATGACAGTGAAAACAAGTTAGTTTAGAGATGCACAGAAATATGCGTTCTGGGGCTGAGACATAGTGGGGACTACAAGCCAGAAATAAATAGCTAGAGAAAAAAAAGTTCCAAATAAATAAATCTGAAATGAAAACTTTAATTCTTATTATTTCTCCAACTGTGTACACTTGTTTTCTATTTTAAGATTATTAAATAATTTCCTTTTTGGAATATGACACTCTTGCAGGAAGGTTCTTCACCTTTCAGAGATACACCAAGCTCTGTGTTCACTATCTTGTTATTTCTTTCAGCTAAGGGATATTCATGCTCAAAGAAATGCTGTGGCCTGGCAAAATCAGACTAGAGTATTGATTTTACCATTAGGCAAGACTGAAAGATAAATGAATGTATTTACTCAAAAATAATGATTTACAGTGATGCAACATTTACAAAATTATTTAAAAATTAATTGAGTTATAATTAACAGCAAGAATCATCCTTACTAGCTTTATTGTATCATCTATATTTTAAACCCTGACTAATTAATTTTACAGCCTACCAGAGGCTGGCTCACTCATGCAGAGTTTTTAGAGTGATATTTTCTAGAGTTTATTAGTAAATGGCTCCTGAAACCTTTCAAACAGGAACTCATTTTTCTGATTACATCTTATCTCCATCACTTTACACCATCACTTTACAATTTATTTATCTAGCTTTATGTTCTAATAGTCTTCCTTCTGTTTACAGCTTCTTTAAAACAGGGTGGTATAATTTTAAAAATTGTGTATTGGGATAACTAATGATTATTCAAGCTTCTTGTTCTGAGATTTTTTCGTAATGTAGGTCAAGGCCCACTTTCTCTAGAATCTGCATTTAAGATAAACACTAGAAAGAACTTACAGAGTTTACTATGATGGTGATGTATCTACCTTCCACTTCCTGCATAAACTTCATTAGATTTAGGAAAAAGCCAGAAGCACTTTATTTGATATTTGCCTTCTCCTAATGATATTCAGTAACAAAAATATTCATTTTGTACTTAAAAGAGTAATCTTAATGGTCATAGAATTATGATTCTGAATGATTATGATTATGATATGAATGGTTTGGGTTGGGAAAGACCACAAAGATCATCTAGTTCCAACCCCTGTGCCCTGGACAAGGCCATCTTTCACTAGCCAGAGTTGCTCAGAGCCCTTCCAGCCTGGCCTTGAACACCTCCAGGGAAGGGACATCCACAGCTTCTCTGGGAAACCTGACAACTCTCACAACCCTCACAGCAAAGAATTTGTTCCTAGTATCCAATTGAAGACTGCCCTCTTTCAGTTCAAAACCATTCCCCTTTTCTTAATACTACATGCTCTTTTAAAAAGTCCCTCTCCAGGTCCCTTGTAGGCTCCTTAGGGGACTGGAAGTTGTTATAAGATCTCTCCAGAGCATTCTCATATGAAAGACAAGTTCTTCTTCTTGTTCCAATTATTTTTCTTTTATTTCACCTTCAGACACTGTCCTTGTTTTTACAGCTGTACAGATTCCTTCAAAAATATCAGACAGGAAAAGGTTTTCTTAAAAACCTTCAGTTAGTCAGTCCATAGGAGGGAGTAGCATCCAGATCACATGTGTTCCCTGTTAGTTTTGTAAGACAGTGGGAGAAGTACAACTTTGTGTACTCCTGTCCCTATGAGAGGCACTAATTGCATCAGAATATACAGAGAATGCAATTCTGCTGAGAAAGAACATTTGGGATTTTTTCATTTTTAGAATTGGTGGTCTGCTGTAAGTTTTTTTCAAAAAGAATTTTGGAAGCAATGTAGTGATTCTTAATTTTCATAAAAGGGAACTTGACCTCTCAATTCTCTGTCTTCTCACAGCTTGTTGGGAATAAATGTTACCCTATATTTTGGAACCTGATTCAAAGTTAATGATGCATAAAACTTCTCTTGAAATGATAAATATATTAAATGTCACTGGAGTTTAATGGGTACTGATATTTTTCCAAGGAATGTTGACTATCTCCCTAAAACAACATATTGCTTTATTAATGAGTTTAATCTTTTCTAGAAACATACTTTGAGTAAGAAACATTGTAGAAGCTGTGAGAATTCTCATTGCTGGCTATTGTCAAAACTAATAGTTGGCAACACAAATTTTACCTGCATAGGCTCTGATCTTCAGAAAAACTTCCATCAGTTAGTTTGTAACATCTGATTTTCCTGTATTTCTATAAAAAGGAAAGCAACTAGAACACTGGACTTTATACATTTGGAGTCTAGATAGGAAAGAAGGTCATAGCAGTGGTGTTCTCCTGTCAGAAATTTGGGAAATAGTGACAAAATAAATACATAATTTGGCAAAACAATGCACTGAAATTTACTTCAGGGAAAAGAAAAAAATGAACTGCATCATTTTCTAGTCATTTCAAACAAGAAGAGCATGGGTTTCCATTTCACTGGAGGCTGGAGGAATTATGAGAATAACATTGTTATCTTTGTGATAGAAAACTGATTAATTAGAAAAAGCAGATGCCTTGCTGTTTCACAAGCATATTAAAGAATTATTTTATAGGAAAAATACAATAAATACCTCTGTGGTCAGAAATTGTGATACATGAGATATTCTTGTGAAAGGATGTTCTGATACAAAGACAGGAAGAATGTTTGTTGCTTTTTAATACACCTGAAGAGGAAGATACAACCTAGTCAGAAATGCCCTATATTTTGAGAAGGCTTGGCATAAAACTGTCTCCTCTTCAGTTGTCCTGTGGGCATTTATGTGCAGGGATGTTACAAACTATCACCCTGACGTTTCTGAATCTTTGCCAGTGAAGCTTGATGTTTTAGTTATTTAGTTTAGCAACATTTTTGCTTAAACAAATGTTGGATTCCAGAATTGGCCCCTTTGCAGAAAGTAGAATAGGGATATATGCTACAGATTTGAAGATGTGCAAGTAGCTGATTTTAGTGAGATTTAGCACAAGTCCTTTAACCATATGACTCAACAGATCACACAAGCCTGAACGATTTCCCAAATGAAGAATTTCCATTAGTAAACTTGTCGAAAAACAACACCAGACAACATAGAACAGAACAAAAAAATACAAAACATACAAACACATGAAACAGGACATTCTGGGCTGAGTTTCTGCAGTGAAAAGCTGACATTTAAGGCATGCAGTGGGACTCCACAATGCTGATTTGAGTTATTCATGGCAGATAGACTGAATTATGTGAAAGGAAGAGGAAAAAAATAATACTTGGAAGCCAAACTCCTTACTTTTAAGAACATGAAAGAGGGATTTTCAGTAGGGCAAAATCTGAGTTGCTCTCACTCCCCTCTCCTCATGTGTTGGGTATAATTTGCCTCATTTTGGCTGAGGGAGGACAGCAGCTGTGAGATACAGTAATGAGAATGAGGAGCTTTGTAGGGAGGGGAACTGTGAAGTTACTCTGCTTAATGTGAGGTTGGAGAAATGATAGGAATTATTTTGGCAGAGCAGCTTGGTTTGGGAAGACTGGGGCCAGAGGAAATATTTATGAAATAAACACTGGGCACAGTGATAAGAAAAGGGTTATCAGTTATTCTAGCACTGATATTAGACTTTTGTACTAGATGCTGTGAGAAAAGGGAATATAGTTCCTCACCCTACCACCTCATCCTCTTGTGAGCTGGTGTTTGAGTGTCCCTGATGAAGCCTATGGTTTTTTGAATAGCTCTTTTGAGTGCCTGATTTAAGACTTACTTGAGACCAGAGTCTAAGTAAAGTTGTTTCCAGGAGGTGAATAATTCCACATTCAAACTCAGCAGTACGGATGAGTGAGCAATACTGATCTTGGAAAAATAGGGGATGAAAAATAAGTTAAAATTTCTGAAATCTCTCGAAAGAGGCTTGTGTTTTCTTCTGCTCAGTGTCCTGAGAAAGAACTTTCAACTACTGACTGTTCTCTGTCAGTTATGTCACTATGACTTTATTTTTCTCCTCCTCTTGCACACTCAGTATCTGAAGTAATCAAATGTTCAAATTTGATACATGCTCTGCAAAACCTTGTTTCTCAGATGTTTGTTTCCTTTGAGAATAGCGATTCTCAAAGCCTGTTTATAAAGGCTTTTGTTTACAGTGGTTTATTAAAAGGATTGTATAACCAATATGCTACCTTTCTAAGGAGGTTAATTTTTTTTTCAATAATGTTTTTCAAAGAAATTGTCATTGTAATTTATAATTTTCCTTGTGGATTAATATTTTATTTATTATGTGTTTTCAAAGGATTTAACATAATGCATGTCTTTTCAAATGTAGAAGATTCTATTAAATTACCTCCTTTATTAAAATGTAGTTTTAAAACAAGACTGAAGTTGTTGGTTTAGTCTTCTTTAGCAATTTTTAATGTGTAACATATAAGCCCAAAATTGTTGTATTTTTCATCTATTCCTGTAAAACTGAAAAAGATAAGCTTTTTACTCTGTTTTTTTTGGGGTTTTTTGGGTTTTTTTTTTAGTTTGAGGATGTTTCAGTCTTTTCATTTTGAAATCCAATATTTGTTTAAAAATCAGATTGTTCTTAGATTCAGTGTTATAAACTATAGTTCTACTACTACTAATTTATTATCAGCTGAGCTGAGTTGCTCTTCACCAGGTGTTTATGAAATGCAGAATGTGTAATAAATTGGTAGAAACTTGCATTTTTATTGTAAATAAATAGATGTGGTCTTTGTTCAGGCCAGAAAGGGCTGCAGTTGCAATATGTGCAAAAGCACCTGGAGTATTTGATGAAAGTAAAATGGAGAAAATTAACATTAGGATACGAAGCAGAATATGAATAATCAACCAACAGTAATCATGCTGAAATTAAAAAATCAGCTGGAAATAACTCTACCAAGTGAAGTTTGAAAGAGCCTGCAAGGGCTGAAACTGGACTTCAGGTTTTAGCTGTTTGTATAGTTGAGTTTTTTATATATAGCTCTACATTAGAATTAAGTGTCATGAGTTTTGAAGCTAAATTTCTACCAGGTGGGGTCAAGTGGAAAAACAGTAGAACAGTAAAGAACAGTGAAGTCAGGGTCTAACTCAGAGCATTTTCTTGATTCAGCTGTAATTAACTCTTGTAAAACTACCTAAGTAACATTCCTGAATTGCATCCTGCATTTGGGAAAACTTGGGTATTAGTTGAGTTTTTTGCAGGCTACTGTAACCATTCTCTATTCTTGTTCACAATGCACAACTAAATACTGCTTCCAAGGGACAGATAAAAGAGAACATGTAATTAACAATAGATAACTTTAAAGCACCTCATTTATACCATAAAATCAAAGCCAAAATTAATTCACAGCCTGAAAAGAACTCTGCAAATAAAGACTTCAAAATTAATTAGCTTTTTCTTAAACTTTTCTATTAAGACAACCTAACACATTGCATACTTCACTGTTAATGCTTTTTTGCAATTAAAGTTTTTTAAGGTGCTTATATTAAAATCCCATTGACAGCCATTAGACAGAAAAAACATGTTTTGAAGTCACTCTAATCCTATTTTCTCAGACGTGAGAGAATGAAGTTAATGCAAATATCAACTGTTAAAGATGTACCATAGTCAAAGCAATGAGAATTTCTTCATATATGCATGCATATTTTTATCTGTCCACATGAAATTGTTCTTTAAAAAGATTTTTAGCTATTCAAAATAGAGGAACATAATGGGTATAATTAGGCTTGCTGTTCAAAGATACTATGCACCAATGGATAACCAGATATTATCCAGTGTTTGTAGCAATTTTATGTATATCACCTAGCACAGATAGATTTGATAAATTCTGCCTTTACACTGATTTTTCCAATGTAGGAAAAAAATGTTTGAAGGCTGAATGATCAATCTAATAGGACTGTGGATTAAGGAAAAAAAAATAATTAAATTGAGTGAAACCCCAAGATACTTCTTGTGCATTCTACATCATATTTTGTTTTAATAACTAGTATAGCAATGTTTATAAGAGTAATTGTATGGTTACTGCAGTAAATAAATGTAAAGAATAATTATTGTCAGCTCTCTTATGATACTTCCATGTGAATGATATGTATTCCAGATGGTGGGGGTTCTCATTCAGTTTGATTCTAGTTTATGGACACTCCCTTTCTTGAACGTCACTGTAATATTTCTTTCACTATTCTGCAGCATAAATGTATTGCACCTATATACACCTTCCTTAGGAATCAAATTACTACGTTAACCCTTTTCATTCAGAGGTAAGAGCTGTTATGCTTCTTTGTATGTCTATTCCAGAGGGGTTTGGAGTTTTTCTCCTTCCCAATGTGCTGTAATTTAAATGGGAGATAAAACAGGGAAAGTTTTAGGACCAAAATCTGTTAGCAAATTAGATGCTCAGTATCAGTCATGCTCCATAACTATAGCTTTAAAATTTCACCTTAGGTAGGACAGCCAGTATTTATCTTGGCTGGACAAGTCTCTTAGCAGAAGTAATGGCAGGTTATTGGAATTCTTTAAATATTTTACTGAAGCCAGAGGAATCGTTATGTTTATGTAACTTTACAAAAACTTGGAAATCACTACTGTTTCATAAATACAGTTTTCTAATATTAGTAAAACTACTGAAATATGTTGACTTAGTTTGTAGTTTCTCATTTTCTCAGTAGAACCCTTAACTATACTACTTACACATATTTAACTGTGTACCTAGCAGTATTAATTTTATTTTACTGGAAGCATAGTCTTTCTTTAACTCTCATCTTGCAAATTTTTAATCCCATGTATCCATCCCTATGTAGCTTTTACACCAGCCCGTTCATCCCATCCTTATTCCCTGATGGCCTAACTACTTGTGTATAGAACTTTAAATTTACTTGTCTGTGGTTGCTGTATTTTATGTGGTGTGTTTTCAGTACACTTTTAGGTTCAGAAGGCACTAGTAGATGTTCTAAAACAGAGAGGAAAACATAACGTGCTGTTTTCGACTACTTTTCTTTTTTCTTTATATTTTCCACTTCTACCTCAGAGCACTGCAAATATCGCTGCATTTCTCAGATTCATGCTCGGCCTAACTGAGCTACATCTTTCTGAAATTATTAACTATGCCTCTCCTTTTCAAGCTCTCTTCTGATTCCCCCATTTTAAGGTTTCTTAATTTCTTTGTGATTTCCTATCAACCTCAACACTTTGTTTCTTCCTTGCATCATTCTTTCTCTAACCATTGCTCTGATTATTTTCCTTCTCTGTCTATCAGTCTTTACAGCCACATATTCACACATGTGTGCCCACAGGAGCACCATATCCAGGAAAGATTTGGAAAAGAATTGAACAACAATGCAAAATAGACTGTACTGATCAGATGCAGGATGCAACCAGGCAAGCATACTACCACAAAACTACTTATACTTACCCTTCTTTTTTTCCTGCATTTTTTTTTTCTCCTCCAAAATGTCTAGCCCTCTGCTTTTTTCCTGCCTTTAGTTCCAACCCTACATATCCTGTAAGTCTTGTGCAATTCTGAGCTGTATTTTCCATACATCCCATTATGTGTCACCTTCCAAGGCAGAAACTCCCTTGGTCTGAAAGGATTTGGGGAGAGCTGCTACCAGTGGTTCATGGTGATGGGGTGATGGGCTCCATGCCCACACACTGGAGCTCAGGCTGTGCTGTGACAGCCCCAGACAGGTTGTTTGTTACTTGTGTGCATCCTTGATTTGAGTCAGATGGGCTTGAGTGCTTTGATGGCTCCTGTGGTGGGCCTGGGAGCAGCCTGGCAGGGTATTATTCTGGCTTCTGCCCTGCCTTGGTTCTCTGAGCTCCTCTGTAGGTATGCAGATGGGCATTGTTTCTCAGAACCTGACACTTCCTCTATATTCTCATTCCCTCAGTAAATAGTCTAAATTAATACTCTACAGAAACAGATACTGACAAAATAGAGTGTGTGCCAGCCAGGGCAGCCCCCAAGGTACCTATCTAACATCTTACTAATTTCACAGCTCATCCATTATGTGAAAAAGATGTAAAAGTGATTTCTAGGAAGTTGCCAGGACACAGTCATTCCATTTGAAAGCATCGGAGGGAAAGCATGAAAAAAAGGGGACGTGGAGCAGATGTTTCTGTTGATGTTTTTATGTCAGTTAAAAAGGTTGAATTCTGTTGGCAGTGCAAGTTGCTTAGTGATTAATGGAAATGACAAACATGATGCATTCCTTCTAAATTGGTGTCATGTTGATAAAGAACATTTTGATTGAGGTAATGTAAATGCTGATGCGAGGATTTGTTTTCATAATGTCTAGTTCTTTTCTGTTTGCGGAAATAGGTGTTCAGCTCCTCTGAAAAACTCACTATTTGGTTAGGAGTCTGTCAGTCTGTGCGTACAGCAGTGGTTTTGTAAGCAAGCTACTGTTCTGCGGTTTAGTGTTTGGGTTTTTTCAAACATAAGCTTTTAAACTGATATTTTTATGAAATTTTATTAAACCTATTGTTGGTCTGTTTGGGATTTTTTCCCAATAACTTGTTGTTTCCCTCAAGTATATCTTGTATTCACTAAATACAACCAAGAAAGGTACCATAATTTCCTTCACAGGATTGCTGGTTATGAGAAGGTCAGATACAAAAACATTTAGGGATCTGGGGTGGGGAAAAGGAAGGAAAGGGGAAGAAGATGGTGACAATTGCAACCATTGGGTCTGGTAAAAATAAAGCTGGGTTACAATCCTATAAATGAACATGTGGGTAATGCATTTTGGGAACATTAATTTTTGAACAAACAAAACAGACACTACAGTCTCTTTCAAAGCTGGGTAGTGAGAATATCTCATGTTCATCTGAGCATTATTTAACATTCATTAGGATATTCAGGTCTGAAGAGAGATGAAATGCTCTGATATCCATAGCAGGAAAGATGCAGTATATACTTATTGAGGCAAATACTTTGCCTTATTCAGTGTCTTTGCTATTTGTAGCCACTTATAGATATCTTGTGTTAAAAGAAGATTCCTGATAATCTGTATCTTTGACCTGGCTTTACTGGAGTTATCTCCCCTGCTTTGGCCCTGGTTTAATTTGCTGAGGTTTTCACTTGTGCATCTGTGTTCACTGTAGGGGCTAACCAAGGATTTGTGTTACACAGATGGGAAATTGTAAATCCAGAGTTTGTCTTTGTTCCTTTCCATTACCCTGGCAACACAAAGTGAGAATTGGAGTAGAACACATACTTTTTCTTTAAGGGTATGGATTTTTCAAAATTTGTTTCTATACCAACTTTGAAGTCTTTTGCATGGAAGAGAGGGATAGGAGGAAGAGGGGAACAAGGTAATACTGGCAGTGTTCCTGTTACCTCCCAGCTGGAGAAGACTCAAATGAGTTCCAGGCAGCTCTAAAGCTTTCTGTGGCTGGGCCCAGTGTAAGACCAGCACAAGTATTGTGAATATCTGAGTTTCTCCGACAATCTTGCCTCTCAGATGCAGGGCCCAAGAATGAATTCCAGCTACATAAATGTGCAACACTATCCAGATTTAAAATGAATTTGTGCCCATTTCTATCCTGAACAGTGTTTTGTTCAGTCCCAAAATCCATGCTAGGTTTTTGGGGGTTGGGGTTTTTTTTGGGTTTTTGTTTGGTTTTGGTTGGGTTTTTTTCATTTGGTTGGGTTTTTTGTGTTTGTGTATCCTTGGATGACTTAATTCACAAAAGCACCTTGTTAAAAATTGGTATCTAATTATACTTTCTTGTGATGTCTGTAGGCTGACACTGTTACAAAGATGCTAATTGTCTAATCTATGGCTTGTAATTTAAAATCACTGGTAAATTTGTTTAAAAATCCATTTTGGTTCAGCCATTTGTATTTAAATTAATTTCTCTCTTCCCCCCCCTGCTCCCAGCCCAAAGCAAAGAACGAGGTTGAGAGAGAAACAGAAGCACCTTTCATTTTGCCATTAATGGGTTGATTTTTTTCTGCATTCATAGCAAATTCCTGGGTTGAGCTACTCTGTAGTAGCTCAAATTGCAGTTTTCACCCCTATAGCAGTAATTTTCCTTATTATCCCAGTGGCAAATAAACTTGTGCTCTCTCAATCTGATGGCAAAGCCTCTATTTTGTTCCCTTTTTCACCATAATGGTAATTGTCATGTTTATCACTGACATAACTGAGCCTAGAGTAAATTTGATACAAAATCTGAAAATTTCAATATATCTTGTTTTTATTTTTACTGCTTGTAATATATTTTTTTTTCCATGGGGCATATTTGGATATTGTGCTAATGGTGAGAACACCTTATAAGTTCATTAGCTCACAGTAGAAGGCAGAGAGAGCGTGTGAGGAAGATATAGAAGCTTTTAGAAGGCTGAAGCTTAGTTCTGTGGCAGTGTGAAGAAGGCTTATGATCAATCACGAAGGAGCTTTGCTTTTGGAAAGTTTTAGTGGCATGGCAGTCAATGCAGCCATGGACAGAAATGAACACTAATCCAGATAAAAAAGCACTCAAATTATCTCTGTTGGTTCACCTTGCCTATTAAATTAAAATAAATAATATTTTCTTTTAAATTGTGCTATTATATTTTTATTGTGCTATAATATTTTTTATTTCTATAGTTTATTATTCATATGTATATAATATTATATGTATACTATTATGTACATATGCAAAATATAAGATTTTTTTTTCCATTGGGACACTATTTTAGGGATTTTGAGTTGCAAAACTACTGAACATTGGAACATACTGAATATTGGGAAGGACCATTTTTTGAGGGGGGAGTTAACCAATTTTAGAAGCAATGGTTGAGGAAAACTGCTGACTTGTGTTTCATTTTTCATTTAGGGAATAATTAACATAAATAAAACTTGGGGAATGTGCAAAATAATCTGGCTGTGCTGGCCATTTTCCATTTTCATATGCTAAGTTTCATGAAAAATTTGGAAAATCCAGAAAAGCAAGAGAATAATATAGCACCTAGAAAATCCAACCAGTGCTCAAAATGAACAAACTTGGCTATTTTAATGTAGAGAAGAGATTAGTGTCTGCAAATGGAAAAAAGATGGTTGCAAGGAGGAGTGCAACAACTTATCCTCCAAATTAATTGTGAATAGAAAGAGAAAATATGAGTTTAAATTGCAGCAGAAAAGCCCCACAGTGTAGAGAGTGGAACAAATGCAAATACTGAAGGGCTGGTGGAGCTCTAGGCTGCCTTGGCGTGTCAAGGAATTTACATCATTTTAAAGCAGACTATATCAGGAATGATACATGGCTGTAATGGAGATTTATTTGGGACGTGGATTAGATTATTTTGAGGTTCACCACAGCCATGTGATTCTGTTGTTATGCTAATTATGACCACAAAATGATTCTGCTTTTTATCTCTGCACTTATTTCTTTAAATATAATTTGAGTAATTGAACTGTCTTTTCCAGGAATAATCCAAGAATGAGTATTTATTTAATGGGATGTTGAGGGTAACAAAATTGAAGCTTTGGGATTTAGGTTAACCTTGTATTTGAACTGTCATGAGTAAAATAGTTGTGTGGTGTGGAAAAGATTCTTGTTAATGTCATGTGATGACAGTGAAAGGATGAAACTTTGAGCTCTTAGAATTCATGTGCTTGTCCTAGCTAGCTGTGAGGGTAAACCAAGGGCCCCTAAAGTGATGGTAACCTGGGAAAACAAATCCTAGTTTACCTGGGAAGGTATTTAAAGATGCCAGGTTTTGTTTTTACTTGTACTTCTGGGACTGCAGTAGCTCAATTCAATTTCTGGCTGAGGAGGCAATCTAGTCATGGCAGAAAAATAGTGCTTGATCTGAGTTTCATTACAAGTGGAAAAATTAGCGGCTGAGGCATGGGCCATGTCGTACACATTTGGTGGACTTGTTCATGATGCCTTCTAATTTTCTCCAATTCTCTTATATACAGTGAAATTTACCAATTGCCTAATGGCACTTGTATGTGAAAATGATGGTTCTTTGCTGAGTGGCTGTCCATGTATAGCAACAATTCTTTAACAGTGTGAATTAGTTTCCTTGCAGATGCAACATGAGCACACAAATTTTAAGTATTACACTCAGGGCTTTAGAGGTTTTAGTTTACTCAAATTTTCATTTATGCATTAAGTCAGGAAAGGCAGGTTTTCTGTTTTACACTGTCTTTAATAATGAGGTGATATTGCATTGGCAAGGGTATCTCACATTTGGACACTTCTTTAGTCCTTGTTTTTTTACCTGGAAAGTAATTTGATTGTAACTAAATGAACTGTAACTACATCTAGAATAGTTGTATTTCTTCAGAAAGAAATTTCTGAAATTCCCTTAGGCATCACAGTTGATCCATTTCAGATGTCAAAATCAATCTTTTTATGTACAGTTTGTGTACACACCATATTTAGGATGTGCATAAAGCTGCAGCTCATTGAGAAGTTAAGTTTTCTTAACAAACTTCACTGCAGTTGCTGACACATCCAGGTGTAGTTTCCAAGTGCTCATAGACTGGGCACAGAAATTCAGTATTGCAGCCAGCCAGGTATGCTGGCACATTCCTGTTGCTCTGGACTGTCCAGGTGAGCACACTGTGAGCAGCCACAGCTGCTGCCTGCATTGTGAGGGCCAGCAGCCTTCAAAGTCTTGCAGCCTTTTCCTACCAGAGCCGTGTATTTTCCTGAAAGTGCTGCTTCCTGTTCTTTTCCTCATCAAGGTAACCTATTTTTACTGGGGCATCCTAGATGCCACTGATATTTAGTGGTGTGGCTTGTGGTGATCCACCTTCTGGTCATGCAGAAGGTGCTTTCTCTGAGTCCATCATAAATTTAGCTTGAAGAACTGCTATTGGGGTTGCAAGACAATTTTTTTTTAGTTACAATTTTATCTTTGTTCTTCACTGACACCTTTTATTTAGGGTAAGCTGTTGTTTTAGTAAATATTTTCAAAGTACTTTTTAATCAAGAAAGACTTTATTAAAGGGTTCTTTAGCAGTATGCAGAAGCAAACCAGACATTTCATTACCTTTTGTGTTTTTACATTAAGGTTATTGTGTGATAAGTAAAAATGACAAGAAAAAATCCTAAAACAGAGGTCTTGGTTACTTTAGAACCTTCTCTGTGCAGGATCAGACTGTGTTAGGTGTTTTTAATATTTTGGAGCTCTTTTTCAGGTGAGTGTGCATACACTTAGAATGATAAGTAGAAGCGTATTCAAATGGTTCAAAGAATTTTAGATACATATGTGATTCTATATCAGAATTGTGACGGTTTCTTCCTTAGTTTTCATTTACTTCTTCTGTCACTGTTTTGTAATTTTTGACTTCAACTCTCATAGCTGAAGGGGTTGTGAGCTTCTGTAAACTAGCAACCTAAAAAGATGGAAAGGCCAAATCAAGAATGTTCAGAAGTTTCCAAGCACAATTTCTTTCCCAGTAGCAAATGAACAAGGACACCTTTAATATTTGGGAACCTGGTAAAAGCTACATCAGAAAACATTTCATCTCAAATTCATTTCTGAAAGGGTTACTTCTTACAGTGTGAGATGTAAAAGTAAATACTGTTCACACTTATTTTTGTCTGACTTTAACAATACATATTCTTCTTTTAAGTTAAAATTCTCACTGGAGAATGAATTTTTAAATTTATTTTATTTTTTCTATTCTTAGACATTATGAGGTTGAATTTCAAACAAAATTTTTTAACCAGACTTGAAAGAACTGGCAGACATAAGACTTGGCTCTGACCATTATAGACATCATCCTACAGAAAGGCAAGAACCTTGAAGTGGTGTTGCATCATGTTGGCTTTTTGTGGAGCTTTTTAAAAAGTTTTTAATATACTTGAGTACAGCAACACAACAGCTGTGTGTATTCCTTCTGTCAGAATAGAGAAGGGTATTTTTCTCTCATATATATTTTGCTTTGACTATGATGGAATATCTAGTTCTTTTAACTTCTCTTAAAAGAATTTTAAGACATCTTTTCTCCACCATGCAGCATTGCAATGAGTAAAGGATGAGTATAGGTTTAATGTGGATGTGCACAGACAGAAAATTCTGCTGACAGAGCAGGAACTTACAGTGTACATGTATTGATGTATAAAAAATTATTTTTAAACATTTTCCATTTTCCAGCTATCTTCTGAATATATGTTATAATAAGGCAACAAATCTTATTTTATTCTTTTAGAATAAATTTCAGGTATGACATTTCAGTGTGCAGCTATTTCTTGAGTAAGCTTGGAGTTTTTTCCCCCTTCGTTGTATGTTTGTGCTTTCAGTGCTCAAGAGTTGAAACCAGTTTGAGTTGCATAAACCTAAACACCTCACAGTCTATTCTATATCTCTAGATTTCAGTATTTTTCCAAGAAGTTGAAAGTGCTGGAGAGACATTGCTGGACTTTGTAGATCTGATGCATTGCCTGTTTTTGTCACTTTTGCTGTCATTTAATTCCATCCATTTTTCTGTACCTACACCTTTTCTATGTTCCTGTAAAGCTGAGATTTACTCCTATATTAACAGGTGTTTAAAGGAGTTTATTCCCTGCAGCAACCACATTCACTGACAGAAACAAAATGTATTGCAACACATTCATTGAGCCACATAGTGCAGACTGTCATGGTAGGTAATCTATTTATAATGAGCTTTGCACTTATAAAAGGAGGCTGTTTGTCAGCCCTAAAATTAAAGCTGCCTTTTTGCATAGTGATGGAAAAACTGCAGTTCACTAAGGTGCCAATGAAATTTTATGGGAACATCATATAGGGCCACAGAGTTTCTAAATCTTTTTGTCATTTGTATATTCTGCTTTTTTGGAGATAGCCAGCAGCTGTGCCACCTGTGCAGGATAACTATCCCTTGATCTTTACGCCAGTCAGAAAGTAAAACAGGAGCGAGAACATCTGCTTCCCTCAATCACTTAAGAGCCACTGTAATCTAAGAGATGTTGATTCTTTCCAACTGTTGACTAACAGTCTTGAGCTGGAAAAAACTATTCCATAAACTCTTGCCTGAACTATTTTCTTTTCCTCTAATGTTTAAAATTCAGGATCCTGAAAACTCAGAAATGAGTGTTGACTTTCCCATCCATCACCCCATCCCCTTTGGTGTTCAGTACCCATGAAGAAAGGCAGTAATTTAAATGCTCTTAAAGGCTGTGCAGCTACAATGTTTGTTGTTAGCATTTGTTTCACTCTAGGCTGTTCTCCCTTAGCCTACTTGCCTAATCAAGCTTTTCTAAGAAAAAATACTTTCCCCCTCAAGCCATGCTCATTCAAATTCACTTTTGTGAATGTTAGCTTAGTTAATGGTGAACTTCAAAATGTATTCATAGTTGCATTTGTTAGCTAATTAAAATGATTGGATTTTCTGCCTAGACCAAGAAGCTTAGAGAAGCTTGATGCTTTACACCAACAGATATAGTGGATTTTTTTTTTTTTTTTTTTTATGTTTATGGTTTTAAAACTTCATTTCATGTTGGAACACAGAAAACCCTTTCAAATTTTATCATGAAATGGATTTGGTGGTCTTGGTTTGATCTGTATTATTTGGGAGATCAAACTTTTAAAAGGCTAGTGCATTTTTTGGTGCTCTTCTCTTTCTAGTTTTGATTCTTTTTGTGCATACTTTTTTCCTGACTCTAAGAGCTTGGATCACTGTTCTAAAAAGGTTTTCACCCCTTGCAGCTTGTAGACAACTTCTGATGCAATATGAAAGCATGTAAAGAGTGAAGAAGCTGTTTGTAGGGAGGATTTTTTCCCCCTATTCTACTCAAAAAAGAACATAAGTGACCTTTGAAAAACCCTAACAAACTGACAGCTGGATTTATTATGGTAGAAATAGCTTATCCAGGCATCAGGGTGCATGTTAGTTTTACATTTAGCTTGGAAGATTTTGAGGTTTAATACTATTCTGAAGTCCCTTAAGACTACATAAGTTGTGTATTTGAACCAGGTACCTAGAAAGCAAATATACATTTTTGGCATTTCACTTCTACTGGCTTGAAAAAGCAAAAACCTATTTCCCTTGTGTCCTCAGTTCTTCCACTTTTTTTGTCTGTTTATTTTTCTTTCTTATCTTCCAGATGGAGTCAGCACTACAAAGCCCTTCCCTCTCTCCCTCTGCCCCCTCTGTATGTAGATATATGCAACCATTTCTCCTAATTCACATGTGAACACTAAACTTTATGCCCAAATCTTGCATTCTGATTCCTTGTCTTTTCTTAGCGCAGTTAGGTTTTTTCTTTTTTATTGTAACCTCTATTAGTTTTCTCATTTAAGCTGATTTGATTCTCCCATGGCCTCTTCCTTATATGCTGTTTTTATTTTCTTCTCTCTTTCAGTGTGCTTGGTTGACTTCTAAAACAGCATTCCTTAAATGTTTTTCCTTTCATCTACTCTAGGTTTTTTTGCATTTCTTATTTTCTATTTCAACCTGTTCTCTCTCTTACACACTACTGATCTTTTTGTGTAACATTTACAAGAGCAAGTAGTGGCTGATAAGGTGATCCTGTGCTGTCTTCCTTTCTATGTCATCATCCACATTGACACCTTGTTATCATGTCTTACTTTCCTCCATTCCAGTTGCCTTCTGCCTGATGCTTGCTGCTCTTGTTCTTTATGTAATTGGCTACCCTTTGCCATCCAGAGTCAAAAATATAACCTCTTTCCATCTCAATTTTCTTCATACACCAGAACATGACTCCCATCTTCTATTGCACCTTTAATTACTGGTTATTTTGTCAGTATGTGAAATTCATTTGTCCCTTCACTTTGTTTCAATGTTCCTGTGAAGTGATTTATGTTACTGCTCTCTGCCTTTCCATTTTTGTTGATTCCCATTTTTAAGATCTTTATGCATCTACATAAATGGCCTCAAGTTATGCCAGGGTGGATGGGGGGTGGAGGGTTTAGAATCACAGAAAGGGTTGTAAAGCATTGGAACAGACTGCCAAGGAAATGGTGACATCATCATCCCTGGAACTCTTCTGCAAAACCTGTGGATTCAGCACTTTGAGGACATGGTTTAGTTGTGAAAGTGGTGGTGGTGGTGATAGGTTGATGGTTGGACATGATGATCTTAAAGGTCATTTCCAATGTTAATAATTCTAGGATTCTATATATATGTGTCAAACCTCCCAGAAAACTATCCCACAATCATAAGAACACTTTTCACAAGTTGAATTTGTTTAGGATGTCCCACTCTTTTGCCTTCATTTGAAAAACAGTCTTAATTTCTATTATTTAGTGTTCAACATAATGTTGAAGCTTAAAGTTTACTTATTAAAAAGCAGCCTTTTCTATGCTATAAAACTAATACCTACACACCACTTTCTATTTCTCCCATTCCAGAAGAATAGAAAGAAAAGTGTCCAATTAAAACCCCTTAATTTACTAGAAAAACATTTGACTTCCATATGACACTCTTTAATGCTGTTATCTGAGTTGTGGCAGTATCTCTGTACAAACATCAGCCTGTGTTCTCAAAAGCAGAAAACTTGGATAAAAATGTCATATGGCCTCACATAAAGATCTGGTTACTACAGAGGCAAAGCTACCCTGGTTTACTGGAAGTGTTTAGAAGATGAAAACACAAAACTTCAGCAAGATCACAAACAATATTTCTTATCTTCTTGACTTGACCTGGAGTGCATCCATTAAAATCTTCCACTTGGTATGACAACAATTATGCATTCATGGAGTTAGCATTTTATGATTATTTTTTTTTAGGTAGTGTGTCAAGATTGAGGGAAATACTTCTGCAAAAAAGAGGTTATGAATTCCTTATGAATTCTGCATGAAGTGCCTGAAAAGAGACACAGAGTCTCCTTGATAATGGAAGAATATGTTGACCTTTGTTCTGTGGAGAAAGAGGAAATGGCTCAGCGTGTTTCACAATTAAATTAAAGTGTCAACTACTTGTATAAAATCTATTTTATATCCTCTAATGAGCACACACAAATTTCCAGGAAATTCTTTCTCTTATAACATCACAAGAAAACTGTAGATACATAACAGCCTTTGGCCTTGCATTCATGCCACTTTATCACTAGATTTTTTTGATTTTCTAACTCCACTTTCCATCCAATGTCTTGGTATTTGGTTAGAGGGCTTTAAATGTGTGTGGGTGATCAGACAGTCATCATCATCAGAGCCCAGAAAAACAGCTCGTCCTTATGGACATTTGAAATAAAGCCAGTCTTAGCAAAGAGATTGCTTGAAAGAATTGCCAACAAATTAGATGAATTTTTTGAGTGGATATGAAGTCTGGTTAAACAAACATTTCATTTCTTTTAGCAGCTGATTGATTGATTCCAAACAAAAAAGCGTTGCCATCTGGTCCTTAAAAACAAAGCAGCATTACACATTCCTTTTTAAAGAATTGTGTAGGGAAATATTTATGTAATTCACCATTTTCATACCTATATACACACAGAACAATTTATATAAATTATCAGTTTTGTTTTTTCTTAGCATAAAATTCTTTCTTCATATTTAATGCACATAATTTTTCAAAAATTCTACATTTGTAAGAAAATATGGGAGTTACTAGAAAAGATTCTATGTACGATGCTTATTATGTCTGAGCTCTTCATCATAACACAATTTGACAAACAATTTCATGACTTGAAATACAAAGCAGTATTCAAGGGAAAATTGAAACAAAATTATCTCCTAAATAATTAAACTTATTCCAGCAAATACTGTAACATTTCAGATCTTGCTGGACCAGGGAATCCATTCTGTTTGTATGTATTAGAGAAAATGCATAGCTGTGTAGAGACAGGCATTGCATGTAGTGATAAATTTCACAATTTTGAATCTGAGTGTTATTCTGAGTTGTAGTAAAACGCGAACAATTACAAAATTTACAGAGACAAAACTCATAAGTATTTTTAGTAACTCTTAAAAAAAAGCTTACGTGTAAAAATATGTTGTATCAATAGAAGTAATAGAAACTTAAATAAGAATATACACAAAGTTATGAAGTATATTGTAAAAAAATGGTTTAAATATATATCTTGAAAAAACATTATTTTTCCTTCCTCTCCCCAAGCTGTTTCTTCCTATTCTATATTTTCCTCACATTACAAAAATAGAAAATATGTTCTACAAGATTTTAACCATATAATTTTTGAAAGATGCTTTGTTTTCTATGAACCTCAGTGATATTGCTTTAATGTCAAAGGTACAATTCTTTGAATATAAATAAGATCCATTAATTGTCCTAAGAATTTTTTTCCCCAAAGTTAAAACTATTCTTATTACTCTGTTTTGTTTTATTTCATTTCAGCTATTTATGAGCTCTCTTGTGAAGCATACAAGCACTTGGGCAAAACTTCAAATTACTACTGGATAGATCCGGATGGCAGTGGGACACTGGGACCTTTGAAAGTTTACTGCAACATGACAGGTAACTGCATTGTGTTTACTAATTTAGATGGTTGTGATGCCTTGAGAAGGCTGACCTAGAGCAGAGGCTAGGCAGAGTTAAGCATAAAGTAGATATTTATTGAAAGGCTCTAAAGGATACACCTTGGGCAGTGCAAGAGCCTGGCCAGGGCTACACCCAAGGTGGACCTAAAAATGGTCACAAAATGGATGACCTGTCACAAGGTCTCACATTTTTATAAGTTTTGGTCCATTTACATATTGGGGTTAATTGTCCAGTCACAGCTTCAGGTTATGAAGTGCCATCCTTATTGTTTTCTCTCTTCAGTCCACCGTTGTTCATTCTTTCGAGCCTGAAACTTGCAATGATTGTCCTTGGTATCAATCTAGAAAAGGCACGTGTTGTCTACCTACTCTGTGAAGAGAGCTCACTAACACTTAATATGAAGCTTAGAACTACACACCTAAGAAGTACAGAATCTGAAAAATATGAAAGCTAAAACTTAAGGCATCAGTTGAAGGGGGATTTGGTTTTTTGGGTCTTTTCAAATGTAGCTAGGAGAAAGAGGCTGTTCATATTTCATATATCTTGTTAAAAGAAAAATAATTACTAAGAGCTTTTCATCAGGGATCACCAAATCTGCAGTCACTATTTGGGATAGGCTGAGAAATGCAGCAGTTAATCCATTTAAGAAACTTTTTGAATTGCACCTATTAGTCTTAATAGGTCTTTGTATCCTCATTGTTGCATAACTAAAAAAATTTTAAAAGGTTCACAAAGAGAAAAATCGATAGATATGGCTATTTACCAAAACTGTTGTATATCAACCTAGTGGTATTCAATAGTAGTGGATCACAGGGTGTTGTAGAAAGCAGCTTACCACCATAGGCAGGGAATAGAAATTAATTACAAAACAAGGAAAATGTTTGAGTTTTCTTTATTGTCTGTTTTGTCTGTTAAGCTAGGTACATCCTTCTAACAGCAGTTAAACTGCAGAGATAATATATATAACTACTTTAAATTATTTTGATTTTGTTGTGTGTATTGTTTAATGCTTTTAAGACTAGTTTTGTATTCTCACCAAAAGTACCAAATCTTAGTCATCTGTGTTGCCATGACAAGGCAGGAAAATATGACAGTAAAAAACAGGGCAATTTTCTGTACTGAGAATATATTATTTCTTTGTTCTGTTAATGCATAGTAGTTGTCTCAGCACTTTGAAGTATTGGGTAACTGATAAAAAAAAACACATACTCTGTCTTTTCCCAAATGTCTGCATAACAAGCTTGAATTTCATTCTGTTTGCATTGAAAATCTGACATATGCCTGAGTCCTCAGATTCCATCATCAGCAACATGAAGGTGAAGTCACTACCATAGGTTGAAACCCTGTCTCTGACTTTTTAGAGATCACAGGTGCTGAAGCTCCCACAACTTTTCTGGAGGGAGAAACCTGGACATATCTGGGGCTGTGGGATGGGGTTTATCCAACTGGAATGGGAGAGATGGGGAGGGGTGCATGGCACACCCGGCAAACCCCAGATCAGGTGTTCATAGGTGGGCAGCCAGTAGGAGAACAGGAGAATACCACTGCTCCTTGTTGCCATTAGTGCATGTGTTTGTATAGTAAATGCATACCTAGGAAGGAGCCTGATCTAAGATCTGAAAGTGCTGTCAATCCTATTTGGACTGGAGGGACAGGCCAATCTATCTGTCCTGAGACAGGTATAAAAGCTTCTTCCAGAAGTATAAAGGATCTTTCAGATCCTGAGCCGTATAGAGCTTTTAAAATCATAGCTAGCACCTTGAACAGCACCAGTAACTAATCAGACAGGCACTGCAGGAAACAAGGCCAAGAATGCTGTCAATTAAGTGATTTCTGCTATTCAGAACTGCTGTGTTCTGTACTAGCTATAGCTTTTTGGTTACTCTTCAAGGGTAAATTTGTAAATTAAAAATATACCGCCCTAGTGGGGTTAGGCGCAGAAAAGTGCCCTCATCCAGAACAGCAGCATTGCCCATTCATGTTAAATATAAAAATATAACAGAAGGGCCTAGTAGATTCTTCAACACTGGGGGAAATAAAAAAAAAAGAAGTAAAAGTAATAATTTCATTTTACTAACATTCTTCATCTTCAAAGCAATTTCAGAGTACATAAATGTGACCTTTTCTTAACCAGTGCAAGGAGATCATGAACATTAGGATACATGATTTAATTCACTTGGATATGTGATATGCATGCTGTGGAAAAATGAAGTTTTCTGTTTTAACTGGATCACTCTCATCAGCAGCTCTTTGCTACATGATAAAGGCAATTTGCACTAATATCCATATAAATGTTGCAGTATTAAAAATAAAAACCTAAAACAACTATTTCTTCATTACAATGCAAATGACTACAAGAGATATGTGAAAATTGATGGAAAGTAATTTAATCTTTGCTTCTAAAACTGATTGTTCCCATCTGAGTAAAGCTCATCACCTGTGTAATACTGTGTAGTGACTATACCTTGCAGCTGTCACAGTTTTTGTTTTCTTTGGATTAGTGGTCATCTGAGGCACTAAGGCTGGAGGGAAAAGAGCTACAATTTTAGGAGAAATTTCACAACACCCTAAATCTTTTTCTGAATCTATATAGGATATTATCAGCAACATGCATACTAGTGAAGGAAAGGAGGTTACTTGAGGACTTTGCTTTGCTTCATCAATAACACAGTTCTGTAGAACTCTGTAGCAATGATACATATCTTCTCATACAGCAAAAAGCACTAAAACATGCCAGAATAAGAGCAGAAGTGTCAAAAATTTTAGTATCTGGCTTGTGCTAGTCTGTGGTATTGCTAGAATTATATTTGAAAAATAAACTAGCTGAATTATAATTAAATATTTTTTTTAAAACATAAAACTAAGTAACCTACAAATTTAGCTATACTGATCAGTATGTGTAATATACTAAATGAAGAAAAAATAGTATGGCAAGGTAGTGATATTTTATTTTAATAGAGATTCTTAACTGTGCTTTCCTCTCTAGTCTGAGAGTCAAATCTAAATGTTCTTATTCTACCACTGCATTAAACAAACATCTCTATATTAAATTACTATTCAAGATACTAATGCACATTTTAAAGTCGCCTTCTTTCATTCAGGTGAAACTAGCAAGTAGAGAATATTTTAATGACTGAAATGTAAAGTGCAACTTGCTAGTTCCATCCCATGACAAAACAAGTCCACAAAGTTGACAAAGTTAATGTTAATCTTTGCAAAACAACGTGGCTTAACAGCTAAGTACAACTTTCACAATTAATGTAGTATAGTTTCACTGGAGCAAAATGTTGGATAGCAAGCTTCACTCTCACTTGACTGTAAGCCTTCTGGGGCAAGGACAATATCCTGAAAAGTTACTGAAATTGTTTGTTGAGAAATTATGTCTTTAGCCCTTTGATATGCTATATCACAAATACTGAGACACAAAATTCATAATTTCATCATTATATCAACATTTCACCTAGAGAGTATGCAGTTGGAAAGCATTAATATATTAAAATGTGCCAAACAATATTTAAAAGAAAATAAAAAAAAAGAGATAAAAAATTGTTGTGCAGAAGACAGCTGTCTGGGCATATTTCTGGGCATAATCCATATTCAAATTTAGTGTGTCTTAATTTAGTAAACTGGCGAGTGTCATGACAAGACCCACCCTTCACAGATGTTGCTGTGGTAACTAAAAATTGTTCTGATTTCTAAGATGTGCTGGTGATTCAGTAGCACAGTCAAAGTCAGAAATATATAATTGCATGTGCTCCCAGCAGCAGTTCATGGTCTCTACAAACAACTCTATTTTCAAAGATATCCCCAAACTCCTCCCTCCAATTATATTGTCTGTGTTTTCTCCAAATAAAGGTTCTACTCAGAGCTGTGTTCTAATAGTGAAGAGGAACTAAGCACTTACATTTTATATCCTCACAGTGGAATGAAGATGCTTGAGCTATCACATTCAAACTATCTATTTCTGGTGCAATAAAATAGCTAGTCAAAATCTAGGACATTGCTGTTCATGTTGTGCATTTTTCCAAACAGTTGTCTACAGAAACTATGTAAATTTTAAGAATCTTTCTTTTATTTGCCTTTCTTTTTTCTTTTTCTTTTTTTTGAAAAAGAGTATTGGAAATGTTTAGGGGAATAAAGTCACAATTTTTCAAATTTATGCGCTCATGGAAAAAGTATTCCTTGATGCTGTGTTGTGGCACAATGTTTAACCATTTGACTTCTTTTCAGTTTAGCCTCTTTTGTGGCTAAGGTCAACAGGAAACTCTTTCAAAGCTCATCTTACCCTTTCAGAGGCAGGTACACAGGACAAAGTTAGTCTCTGCATTAAAACTGTTTTTTCCAAAGGTGGAGGGTTGCTCTCTCAGTATCCAGTTTGATTTTTCCTGATTTCTCCTTAATTTTCATTAGAGCAGTAGCTGTAGTGGGAAGAATTGCTCTTTTAAGGTATTTGTTAGAGTATCTTAATATCCTAAATTTGTTAGTGCAAAGTTTGAGTATATTGCGGCTTCATTCCATGCTCTATATATAATTTCTGAATCTCTAGGCCTGATTCCTTTTCCTCTGACAGATTTAGTTCCAGTCCCACTGAGAAAGATACAAGAGATAAATTGAGATAAATGTTTCTCTTTTTCTCTGTTTGGTACAAGGAGGATGGTGAAAAAGTGTCAGATGAGTAAGATTATTGAGATCTTACCTTGTGTGTTTGTCCTGCAAGAATTTTTAGAGTGAGGAGTAAGTAGAAGAACAATGCAGAGGGACCATAAGGGCTGAGTTATTTATCCTAATGGCTGTAAAGGATGCCAGCGGGAGAGGCAGATCAGCACTCTGGAGTTGCTTGAGGCTTTGAACTGAGGAGAGGAAAATCATAGCCTGCTGTTTCTAGTGCTTCATCACTTAGACTACTGATGCAAAGTAGAACTGAAAGGTTTCATAATGTATTTTACCAGAAGATATGTCAGCTAATTCTTTCTATTGGTCCTGAAGTCTTTATGCCTCCATGATGCAGCTTTTATCTCATTTCAGGATCCAAATAGCTTCGAGCATCATGGCTCCATTTGAGTGGTACTTAGCCTATCTCCTTCCCAGTACAATTTGTTTGCCTCAAGCCGCTCATCTTTAAACAGTTTGGGAAATCATTATGAGTATTCATAGCCTGCCTCATTAAGGTCAAATGTACGAGGTGACTTCTCTACCCACTCCCTTCCCTTCTCTCTCTTCATTATTTTTAACAGAAGTGCCATATGTAATAATTATCACAATGACTTTGTGAGCAGATATTAAGCAACCACAACTGTTGTATCCTGTGACTTTTCTCTCTTCTCTCTGTGAATAATGGGTCAATGGAGTGCTTTATACTATGACATACATAGAAACATATGGCATGAATATAAATGTGCCATCACTACATCCTAAAGAAAAGGGCCCTAGAAGCAGTAAATATTTGATTCTGTTGCTCATATCCATATAATCAGTACTCTTAGATGAGAATTCTTACCTGAGAACTGCATTACTGAACTTCCAAGGTATCAGAAATTTTATTCATGCATATATATATAAATATGTATATAAAAAAATGTATGTGAAACAAAATGCTGAGCAATTTAATTCAATAAAATAAATATTTATGAAGAATTTAATAGTTTTTTGTTGTTAGCTAGAATAGAAAGAATTGATACATATTTAAAAGCAATTAACAAAATTTTGTCATTGAGCAATGCCAAGTTGTTGAATGACAACTATAGAGACCTTACCTAGTGCAATGCCATTGCAGAAAGCTTCCAATAATAATATTTGTGTCCCTTGCCTAAAATAGAGCAAGATAAATGACTTTATTTTCTCAATTCTTACATGTGAAATGAAGATTTCATTTCTAACAGCTTCTCATACACTTTTCTTTCCATTGTAGAGGGTTTCTGGGAGGATTTTTAATAGTCTGTCAGTCTTTTTTGCAAGTTAAAATTACATTTGAGAGGTAAAGAGAGGAACAAATATTTGAAATTAATTTGGGCTGTTGTTGCAGGTTATCCAAGCCTGTTTCCTTGCAGATGATACAATAGCAGAAACAAACATAGCAAAAAAAAAAAAAAAAAAAAAAAAGGAGGGGGGGAAGTATCAAGGCATTTGGGACACAGTTTTTGGTTGTTTTGACTTATCAAGCCAGACTCTTAAAAAAGAAAGGGAAAAAAGTACAAAGAAAGAAGAAAATGTCATTGAAGCATCAGGGCATCATGTCTAGAGCAGCATCTCTGATGGCAGACTTTCTTCCTAAGGTGAGTTCATCTTCCAAGCACCACAGTAAAATAATAGACCCATGAGAAACCTGGAAACAGAACAGACTATGTTTACATCTTTGCCTGCCAAGTTGACTGAAGTATCCTACATCCCAGCTTTAGTTCACTGATTATATTTTTCATCTGCTCTTATTTACAAGGCCTGTCCTTTTTATTCTGGGTTTCATTGGTACATATTTTCATTTGCAATCAGCTTTTCTCATTGTAATTTTTAACTGATGTTGAGTTTGGTTTGTTGGGTTTGCCTTAGGTTATCACTAACAAGTGGTGTTTTTAGGCAGCCCTGTGCTTGGCAGTTATTTGAGTTTGACTGTCTAAAGCCAATATCTGGATGGCAAAGAATGAGTGAGAGCAGTCTGTTGCTGTGTTCTGTGACAGCATGTCGAGTTTGTCATGTTGTCAGGCTTTTAAGGATGGAAAAGTAAAGGACTGTAGTCTGGTATTAAGGGCCATGGGATTGTGATGGTTTTTTTTACTTATCTTTTATAATGTTCACGACATAAATATACACTGCCATAGAAACAGCCTCCACAGAGTCACAAAGATTCTAATAATCTCAGGGCTCATTATAATATAAACTCACAGAATGTTTATTTTCTTTTTTTGACTGGGGGAGGAAGGTTGTGAATCAACACCTGATGACTTCATTAAGTAAAAATGTGTAATAATGAAAATGTGATGTCATGACTTAAGGGTTTGAGTAAATCATGTCAAATTTGCATGATCCTAAGTAATGTTAGGATAATTCTAGATATTTTCTGCAGTCACTCTTACATGTGTAGAAAGGGAAAAGCTAAACCAGTTTGCAACTGCAGAGAAAATATCTAAACCATAAAACAAAAAATATGATGGGAAATCTGCCTCCAGGACAAAATTCTTGATTTGCTCTCTTTCAGAAGAGAACAAGTTTGATCACTGACACTCAAGGTGGCTTCTTAAGTCACCAAGTAATAAAAACATTTCTGGCTGCCTGACTACATTCCTGTAATTCTTCATTTTTTTGCTCCCCCACTTCGAACTCTGAAGCAACATATAAGAATAAACATGAATAAAAGTATGTCATGTCATCATCTTAATGTATTTCAGATGCTCGTAGCTGGAGCAAACATCCATACATCAGGCATAAGATGACTAAATGTGTAATGAACTCAAAGCATGAGAACAAATTGGCTTTTGAGAGTGACATAGCAGACTTAGTCGAAAATAAAGCAGAATCTTTATTTTGCTGAATTATTTGGTCTAGGAGAAGCAAAACATCCTCACATCACCTGCATATTCTTTTTTGTTGGAAAGTAAGCTCTCACAAATTAGAATACAACAATCCTTTTTAGAATTCTGTGCATTGCAGGACCCCACAGGCCTATATTTCAAGAGATAAGTCCATAACTGGGGGAGCAGAGAAAAGGGATGGTTGGAAATAAAATGATGATCAGTACCATCTACCTCAGACTGTTACTGTGAATGTTAGAAGCAAATATTTAGCTCTCGACTCACTCCCACACACTTGTTCCCTACTGGGGATGTAAGGAACTTGGCACAAGCTGCTTCAGGCCAGTGATATGCTTCAGTTATCCCTAGAAAATTGCTCCTGTAGAGAATATTATTGAAAGGCCAAACAAAACTTGTGTTTTCTGTAGAACTTTTATTATTGCTTTTGGCCAGAAAATTAAGGTCAAGTTAAGGCTAGACAGTTAAATTACCCCTGAAATAGTAGGAGTTGGTGGTGGTTGTTTGCAAATTTTATTTTATTGTGATGGTAATATTTTCTCAGAGTTTTTCTGTTGTTTGGGGGAATAGAGGTACAGATGATGTGAGGTGGGTGTTTTTGTGTACTCCTGACATCACTGGGAAAGCCATTCTATGCTTCTGTGGGCTTTGCCTCAAAGCCTGGGAGGTGTGAGTCACTAAGTTCATGTGGGACTTGTGGTATACAGAAATACTTTCCCATATGTGCTTCTCCCTTACTGCTTCCTTGTCCTTAACCAAGAGTGCAAAGACCATCTTCTCATAAAATCCTGTCCAGGGCTGCTTTTTATTGAGTGATACTACCATCTTGTCTTGTTGGCAGTGGGACTAGGAAGAACACCATTTAACTGTTTGGAGTGTTGTTGCTATTAATAATTTCTCTGAAACTGGAATCAGTGTAGATAAATGTTCAAAGAGCAGATCAGTTAAAAGGAAATATCTAAAATCCTGTTCAGACCACAAATGGTGTATCAAGTTCACTTATTTCTGAAACAGATAGTCAAGTGATGAAAAAATTACAGGCAATTTCTAAGAGAGAAAAGAGTGAAATTTCTAAGAGTCTAGAAAGACTCTAGAATTTCCAACCAGCATTCAGGGTGCAGTGCTGCCAACCTGATGTGTAATTTTCTAAATAAATTTGCCTAGAGAGGCAGGTAACCTGTGGTGTCACTACTGCTGTTAAAAATTCTCTGGCTTTCTTTTTACTCTGAAAGACAAGTTTTAAAAATAAATTACTTGGGCAATGAATAAGCTGCAGAAGATATCCATTTTGATCTCTACTTACACATCTGGGGAATGTACTGCTGATGCAGTTTCCCCAGGCAGGCAGCAGATTTACAGAATGATTCTCCCATGTCTCCCTCCCAGGACTTACTAATAAGTGAATTATTATAGATTATGTAAGAATATGAGTGTACAGTGTTAGGAAGTTTCTGTGTGAAGGCTGTCTTTGAATGCTCCTAAAAGGCCCCAAGATTATTTTACATGTTTGCATGTTATCACTTAAAATTAGTCTTAGTGCTTTCCTGCAAAAGAGAACAAATGAATGTACAGTAACTACAAAGTGAACTCACAGACAATATTTTTACTAATTTCAGATATGGGCACTCAGTACACATTTTAGGGCAATACCATTAGTATGCTGTAAACTCCCCTCCACCTCTTCCACATGGCAGTAAAAAGACTGAAGGGGGATAACAACAAAGGCAAAAATTACTTAAATCTGATATCAGCTGGAAATTGGCCTTTTTTTCTGTTTCTTTTTTTTTTTTTAATTTAATTTTTTAGCTTCAATGTCACAGCAAATAGTGCTTCCTCTGAAAATATGATAGTCAATCAGAAAATGTTATGAAAAGACCACTTAGATCCATTAAAACCAATGAGGAATTTTCCTGGTAGAACCAGACTTGGTTGCAACCTACTGAGAGATCCTTGTTCCACAGCACCAGAAAGTGAAGAATGACTGAAATAAACAAGATACAACTTAAGAACAAACTAATGCTACCATCCCATGTAGTTTAGTGAAAAGATTCCAGCCAACATGACCATAGGATGAGCTGTGAAACTTTGTACAGTGAGTAGGGAACATCTACAGCCAGAGAACTTCCAGAGAAAATTTTTAGATTTGGAATGTGAAGATGCAGTTGCAAACCAGGTCTCTTTTTCAGAAACTGATAGGTGTAAGGATCTCCTTCCACTTGTGTACTGGATGCCAAGTGTTTTAGTGTTAGGGGTCTGGGTTCACTTTTATTATGTTTGGAGTTCACATTATTAAGAGAATTAACATGTTTTTTATGCTTCCTGCTTTAGAGTTTTTTCCATTTGCTAAGCCCAAGTTTTCCTTTCTTCAGAAGGCCTGGAAATATTTGCTTTATCTAGTATGTTTCAGGATATGCTTCCCTGAGTGAGACCTATTGAGGTAATAATCTTCCATTATCCCAAATGAGATTTATTAGACTAACTCTGCATACACTGAAGCATTCAATAGTAAGAAAGTTAGGAAAATTGGTGAGAAAAAATTATTATCTTCCTAATTATTATCTCCTAACCCTTTTGTGGGTTTTGGCAAATAAGTACCCCAAGCCTTGAGATGATACTCCTCCAAAGGGAATAGCTTTTTTGTCTTCACTTTGGGATACACTTGTGGATCACAAATGGAATTCATAGTAGATTTTCTTCCAGAAGAGGGTTTGCTGACTGCAACAAATAAGCTTGTAAGTAGTGATAACAAAAATAAAATATGTTTAATAGCATGTGAGTAGTAGTAGGAAAAAATACTGTCACAAAACAATTGGAAATGGCAATGTAAATTATTGTGTTGGATACCTAGAACCATCGCTACTTGATTGGATTCCCTTTTTCTTAGCAACAACTTAGTGGACAGGAATTGGTGTTCTCACAGAGACATGGATATCCCATAGAAGTTGACTTAGCTCTCCAAAGCCTGAGTGTGCATCATTTGTGTGCAAAGATCAGACATGTTTCTACCAGAAACATTTTTGTACTTGAAGGTGCATTATTGCTAATTTTGTTCTGGTAACTACCACAGAACTGAGCTGAAATGGTCAATCTTACTTGTGTAGTATGGTGAGCCTCTGATGAACAGCCAGCTGAGCAAACTGGATGCTAACCAAAAAGTGTACTGAGACTATTTAGGTGGCTGACATCTCTGCTAGGCAGAGTGGAAACAACTGGGGCAGATTCATAAGTATTTCTGGTCAAGAGTTATTAGCAAAAGGACTTATGAATTTGTGTTGTGCACTGGCATGGATATTCATGACTTGTCTATCTCATTGCATAAAACAAATTACTTAGAAATTGCAGATCTATGGGAAATAAGAACTACCAAAAAAAAAAGACATTAACCTACTTAATTAATTTTCATATTCAGAGGGGCTGTCTGACATTTCTACAGTCTTTACCACTGTGTCCTGGAGCTCTGAATGGTTGCTTCACTTCTGCCTGATACTCTTGCCATAGCTCTTGAAGATTTTTGCTACAACTGTCATATTAATATAAAAATCATGTTACTTAATGCCCAGCTGTATCACAAACCTATCCTTTCAAATGCTTTGCAGGGATTTGTGGCATCTGGCGAGTAGTAGTGCCATCTATGGCAGTGGAAAAGAAGCATTGCAGATGCCAGAGACCAGCAAACCACAATTTTCTTTGCATTAGAGATAGAAGAATCAAATTAGAGTAGCTGCTGTTTCAGCCTTCTTCCTAGTAGAAGTGGCTAATCAATCTTATGGGTTTTAGTAGTACATGAAGTGCCAAAATTAGACAATTTTTCAAGATTAAATTTTAATATTTTCAAATCACATAATGTTTTTTGAAAGTGTAACTAGAATAAAGATAATTTCTCTTGAAATTACTTCTGTTCCTCCCCCAGCCTTTTGTTTCCAGGCCTGGGAAATGTCTTCTATTAACTCAGTTGCTAACACTTGGTTGAAATGTATTTTAAACTAATATTTTAATACCAACATCAATATTGAGTCTTTTCCTGTTTCCCTCTCAATAATACTTTTTGCTTCACGTGATCTCTAAGTTACTTCTTCAGAATCACGAATGTGACTGCATGTGAAGTGATTATCAGTATTATCTGTGTGCTTTTGAGAAAATAAAAAAGTAAACCTAAATCCTGGCCCAAACCTGTGGATGTCTTGAGGTAGTCAGTTCTCTCAAACAGCCTGTCCTTTTGTCTCTGCAAAAAATTCCAGGGTTTGTTTATTTATTGTTTTATTTCTTTCATGTAGGTATGTTCTTTTAGGTTTGGGGTTTTCTGTTCGTTCATTTTGGGTTTTTTCTTTTTTAAGGCAATAGAAGGTTCTTTATTTGCATTTATTTGCATTTATTATTTCTATATATTTATATATATTATTTATTTATTTATTCTTATGCCTGAATGAATACCTGCTAACTGCAAGAAACTAGATTTTGAAGAAAATGAGAATGTTTGCCCCTTTTCTATATATTGCAAAGAATTTTCCATTTTTAAGAAATTGTTAAAAGCTTTAGTTTCTTGATCTTTAGCTTTTGTTGAATTTAGTGTTCACTGAATTTCAGTATTGACATTTAAATGTTGGATATTTTTATAGATGGCTTTCCTTTTGGGATCCAATCTTTTTTCATGGGCTAAAAAAATGTTACAAATGAAAACTGGTTTTGTATCTAAAAACTCAAATTAGATTTGGTTTTTTTTTGAATTAATGATGGACACCTTTTACTTTGTGATAAATTTTCTGAGCTATCCAGCCTGCATGTTAATGAAATTTTACTCACTTAGTAGGCACTCAGTAGATTACATTGTAGCGAAATTTCAGCTCTACTGGAATGTTTGAGTTGCAACATCAGCCACTCTGAAACAGTTTTCTGTGCCCTAGAAATTAGGAGACCTCACTGTAAGCAAATGTGTTAGTGCTGGGTAAGGAACAATGTCTGAATCCCACATGCTCTCTACTCTGTGCAGAGTTCATGCAGAGGAAACCAAAAGCCTTGCTTTCACCTCTGACATCCCTACACCCAAAGCAACGTATAGGTTACTAATCCCCTCACTCACACTGCCTGAATGTCCAGACTACTTTAGAGCGACACCCAGCAGCTGTGGGCAGTGCAAGGCCAGCAAGGGAGGGACAGATCCCTGGGCAGAAAGACTTGTACAGCTCATGTGCTCTCCTTTAGACACTAGTGGCTGCCCACTTTGTAGAGCACTATCCCACCTCAGGAAGCTGTAGGAAGCAGTGAGGTCACCCCTCAGCTTTCTCCTCTCCAAACCAGACAAGCCCAGTGCCCTCAGCTACTC
This sequence comes from Pseudopodoces humilis, assembly GCF_049639895.1. Lineage (NCBI taxonomy): Eukaryota > Metazoa > Chordata > Aves > Passeriformes > Paridae > Pseudopodoces > Pseudopodoces humilis. Next base: position 102,306,407 of record NC_142200.1, read on the forward strand.
CTCAGAGGACTTTCCTGCCAGCCCCTTCCCAGATTTGGTGTCCTCCTATGAATTCCTTCAAGTATCATAATGCTCTTTTTAAATCGTGAGGCCCATAGTCTCACACAGTCCTTAGGGAGAGGCCACACTGGTGCTAAACACAACAGGATAATCACTTGTTTTGACTGGCTGGTGATGCTGTGCTTGATGTACTCCAGGTTGAGGTTTGCCTTCCTGGCTGCCAGGGCACACACTGCTGGCTCCTGTTGAGCCTCCTGTCAGCCAACACCCCCTGACCCTTCTCTGCAGCCACTCTTCTCCCAGCCTGTCTGTTGTTGCTGCATCCCAGGTGTAGAATTCAACATTTGCTCTTGTCAAATTGCATGCCATGGATTATTACCCAGCACTCCAATTTATCCTGTACAAGGCCTCTTGTCCCCTGAAAGAACCAACAACACCTCACAGTTTAGAATTATCCAAAGGCTTGCTTACCATGTGTTCAATTTCTGCATCCAGGTCACTGATGCAAATATTGAACAAACTGGCTCTAGAATTGCACCCTGAGGAGCACTGGGGTCACTCATCACCAGCCAGATCTAGCCCCATTCACCACAACCCTTTGAGCCCTGCCCTTTGGCCAGTTCTTCACCCAATGGACCATGAACATGGGGTTTGAGGGGATGAGGGTGTTTTCCTTCCCTTATTTCTTTTACTTTTCCCCCTCTCAATCAGTGGAGAAGTCTCTTTTAGAGAAGCAGAACGAAAACTTTGACCCATTGAATTCCTTGGGGAAATTTTGTGTCTACTTTTGTTTCCTTATGCACCAAAATTTTGTATGTGCATTTTGAATTGTCCTAATAGTCTGGAAGAAATAAATATGCATAGACAGTTATGCAAGCTGCAGACCTGCATTTGGAAATCAGCAAGGAGATTGATTTCTGCAGCTTCTCAGAGTGTAACAAAGTCAGACTTCATAAAATTTCAGCATATAGTTCAAGTATTTCGTCTTCTGTAGTGGCTAATATTTAGAAGTTAAGCAATGACAATTATCTGCCATAGTGTACACTAAATATACATATGTATATATATATATATATATATGTATATATGTATATATGTATATATGTATATGTCTGATGTTAAGAGGAACTTCATGGGCTTTTTGAATGTCACTATTTTAATTTGATCTATGGATAGTTTAATTGCTCCTGAAGAACCTTGTGGAATTCAAAGGGCTGCCTTAATATTCAAGGCAGTATAATTTGTTTGTCTCCTTCAAGGATATAAACTTTCTATTTGTTGAATATAGGGAAACCTAATAAAATAAATAGCAAAGTGGCTGATAATTAGAGAAGACACTTAAAGACCCCTAAGTAGTTGATTGCTAAATGGTTTCTATCACCATTGAAAATTTCATTTCAGAAGTACTTATTTTATTCCAGACATCATCTTTTAATATTATGATGGAAAATCATTTCTATGATTCTAAAAATTCTAAATAAAATGTAGTCAAACAGCTTAGTTGACAGGAAAGGTGCATGAGGTGCATATGTGCTTCCCAAGAGAAAAGATTATGTATATGTAAAGAGTGATTGAGAGAGGCCAAAGGGTAGGCCCAGGCCAAGCAAGCTGGAATACATGGATAAGCTGTAGTCGACTTTTGCAGGAACCAGCTTGACTATATGTGGAATTTGTCTGATCCAGTGTAGTACTGTCCATAACCTCTAAATATCAGGCTGATGAATGCAAAGAGGTGTTTCCTTGTAAATTTCTTTTTGCTCCAAGAAAATGTTTTGCTGTTGTAATGGTTGTTTTCCATATATTTTTGGTACCTTGGTAGGAACAGAGACAGTTTATTACCTCTTTTTCCACATACAAAAAACACTTAGCTATTCAGTTCTGTCGAATTTGAACTACAAAGTTCAATTATGCACAATCGTGAATTTTTCAGCGTCTCAGAAATATTAATTTAAAATATATCATTTCTACATAATGAAGCATGTTAAATTTATTAGTAGATGGTGTTATATTTCTGAGTGGTTTTGGAGTATATGGGATAGTATATGCAAGTCTTTGAAGAAAAAGAAAGTAATGTTAGATTTAGGAAAAAAGAATCTTCATTTGCTACCCTCCTCTCCAAATTCTTTGGTGTTTTCTGTATGCTGTGATTTCTACACTGAGGCATAAAAAGACTATTCAGGAACACTAGGTTTATGGAAATAGACATATTCCTGCATTTCTTCTCATGAGCACAATGCTAGAAAGAACTTTCCAGAAAGCAAGAATCCGTTGGATATCTGATAGCAGGATATCTGCAAACAATGCTGTTGGTGCAGCACTGGGCTTTCTTCTAATGTTGTTTTTACACAGAACTGTCCCTGAGCTATATGACACTTAGGGTACAACTTTACAGATATATACTGCAAGGATAGTTAGAGTTTCTGAAAATACTAATTAGTATTTCCTTAAGAGAAACATTTGTATAAAAGCACTCTGCCCCTTCAGGTAGAAATAGTGTCCCATGAAACAAGTTGTAGTGTTTTACTGATGGTACTGAGATGAGAGGGAAAGAGAAGGAATCCTTTGTCTGCAAAGAAGTAAAAAACTTAATATTCAAGAATTTTCAGAAGTTAAAAGTTTCTTATTGGTCTAGCATGATCTTTATTCTCCATTCTTACAGTACTTTTAATTATACTCTTGAACTTTACTACTTATAAGTACAAGTGGGATATTTGTGTTTTCATCTGTGTCTTTCACTGTAAACTAGCATAGAAATTAATGTTTTTTCTCTTCTACTGTCAAATTGAGACAGGATGAGATCATAACATTCAGAATAGGAAAATCTTTTAAGCATACTTTATTAAATTTACTGACCCTACTATGAAGTCTGATTGACTTTTTCTTCTTTCCTAATGTCACTCTGTGACACATATCAAACCACAGGTGTATACTAAAAATTTTCATAGAATGTCTTTTAAAATAATGCACAGCATGGTAGTTTAGTATAGAATTCAAGTCATGCTTCATTTGATAGATTACAAATAAAGACATTCAAGGTATCAAAATTATTCTGTCAGTCACAACATAACTAAATTTCATTCTACTATCCATCTTGTCCATCCAATACCAATGCTTTTTGAATTATCTAAACACATTTTAGCACAGTTGTCAAGAAATACAGGAAACATGATTTTGCTCTAAACTATACATAATGGTAGTTTTTATTATTTAATTAGGTAATGCTTAGGTTTATGTAGTAATTAACATGGGATTCCTAAATTTAAATGTGGCCAATATGATTCAGAATAATGATGAAATAATTGCAAACTACCAAGAACATGCACAAAAAGTTGAAAGTGTAAGTTCTCCAATTTGGAGGCACCTTTTGAAAGAAAAATAGAAAGTTTTGCAGGAGGTTGCCTAACATTCAGTTTATTGATGCACTAATTAAAAAGGATACTTCAGCACGCTAAATTCCTTTTCCTGTCTGTCTATGGAGTGGGGTTAGCAAGACGTGAGAGAGAAGAGTAGAGTGTGCTCTTCTTGAGAGAACTAAGTTGGATCAGTGAAGAGTATGGTGAGGATTCAAGCACTTTGCTGTGGAATGAGAGTTAAGGGGAGTTTTTAGTGGTTTAACTTGAAACCTGCATTAGTCTCTGTCTCTTTGTGAGAACAAAGTCAGCCAAAACAGCCAAGGAAATGGTTTCTCGTGGTCCAAGCTAACATAGTGAAAGCTTTGAGAAGCTCCTTTCTTCAAGATATCCTTTGAAATAAATTTTTAAAAACAGTGTTACTTTTTTTCAGTGATTCTAGGAAGACCTGTTTGGGATAGCTAAAGGATTGTGCTATGTTGCTCTGTAAAAGAAAAAACAGGCTGTAGTTGATTTTTTTTTAAGTGCATAAGCTCCTACGATATGCTAAAATAAACTGAAAGATGCTTTAAAGGAGACATATTTGATCTTTCTATTTGTATACTTGTTTATATATGAGGCTGCTCCTCAGAAAGCAGAATCAGTTTTTGATTCTCCAGTCATTGAACTGCTAAAAAAGTTTTCAGCCCTTACCCAGATCCTGTTCACTGTGCTGAAAACAACCACACTGTTAATTCTTTTATGTCCTTTGTTCTTGACTTTAATGTTCCTTAATCTAAACTGAACTGCAATTGCCATCTGTTAGACCAGGCACTTAAATGATCCGAGTCCTCCTTCATATGGCTATGCTGTATCTCATTATTTATTGTTCCTTTCAATATAGGATTATTTTTAAATTCATGCTTCTAATAACACCCATAGGAGGTAATTTTTGACATTAGGGCCCAAATCAGATTTAAGTTTTTCCCCCTAGGCACTGTTTTTCAGCATAACAATACCTGTTGTTGCAGTCTCTTTTCTTTAAAGGCACAAGTGAAATCTTATTCTGATTCTCAAGGTACTCTTGTCATTAGCTTTTCACATACAACTGTGTTGAACAGTTCAAGATCATCTCTAGTGATCCAGAGAATTCATCCTCTGCTTGCTACTTCCCTAGTGTCCCTTGAGATTTCTAACAAGTTGCATTGGAACAGCCATTTTATTATCACTTCTCTAGAAATATTTGGTTCCCTGAAAATTGTATTTTGGTCACTTCTTTCCACTCTATTTTGCCAAGTATCTGAATTTATCTATTATTTATAAATTATTAGAAAATCATATCATTCAGTATCACTGTAAGTTCACAAAAAAAAATAAAGTTTTCTCTGTCCTGAATTGCTATGAAAGAGACTATGTAAATACAAGGGAAGTGTATTGCCTCACAAGACACCATCATAAATAAAAATGAACATAAGAGTCTTAGTTAAATTTGAAGATTCATTATTATCCTGATCAAGAAACAATGAAAGGGTGGAATGAAAGGAGTAGACATAGAAAATGAGTGCAGGAATGGCTCAATTACATTTTGGGATTGCTCCTATTCCCCACCTCTATAGATTAAGAAACTGACTGACTTTGCTTGCTATAGAATTCAGTTCATAAGAACACTCTTCAATTACTCTTTTTTTTTTTTTCTAAATATTGGATTTTTCTGGTCTAAACCCCATTTTCTACATTAGTAAGATGATAGCAGTTCATATCACCAGAGTAACTGCACTGAAAAATTGACATTTGCAAATCTCAGGCAAGACTGTCAAAACACTCATTAACTTCAAACGAAAGTATACTTTTAATTTTTATAAACTCAACTGTAGCTCCTTTGAAGTCCATCTCAGAAGTAGTTTTAAATTTATATATATAGTTTTAAGCTTTTATATACAAATATTCACCAAGAGAAATATAAAAGGATGGAGAAGAGATATGGGTGGCTGTAATTTTTTCCACATCTGTTGTTTACACCAGGTCTTGTGTCTACAATACTGTTGCAAAAAGGGTGCTTAGTTTATTCACATTGTTAATGACTGTTGTGTTACCATCCAACTAGGCTCTTATCAGAAAACAAAACCGTAGACCTTATAATATGAGATGATTACGGTTGTAATTTTTGTCCTTCCTAGAAGGCAGTCCACTTTTAAATGGGTTGTCCTGTCTAGTTTCTTGAGTGATTTGTGGTGTAGTATATTGTAGAACATGCTGCAGTAATCTATTTTGAAGGGACAAAAGCACTTACTATGGTCAAAATCAGGATGTCTAGTAAAGAACCACCTCCAGACTTTTATATGGTCAGGAATTCTCAAAATTATCTTCTCCAGATTTCAACCAGGAACCGAGGTGTTCATACATCAGCCAAATTTAGGTCAAGAAACTGCATCCATTAAAAAACCCACCACAGGTATATTGAAGGGGAGAGAGAGAGCTGATCATCTTTCCTGAGAAATCAAAATGTTTTCTGATTTCTGGAAGATACCTACAAAAATTATATCTTAAGCATATAAGTCCATTAATAATAAATAAATAAATAAATAAAGTTAAAACTTTAATACTCTAATAGCAATAGATATAACTGTAGATTAAAAGGAAAGGGGAAAATGTATCCATAGCTGTGGAATACAAGAATTATGCTTTCTGATATTTATTTTTCAAACTTATTATCAGTTAACTATAATTACAAAAGATTACTTAATTTGTTTGTCAGAAGCAAGTCTTCTTGCTTAACTGAGCACCAAGCAAATGAGTGAGGAAAGTTCTGTAATAGAAGAAACTGACTGTCTGCAAAATCTTCAATAGCATAATGATAAATATAATCATAACATCATGAAATAGATTGAACATGAAGTGGTAGAAATTCCTTATGTTAATATTTGATCTGATCACTTGAATGGTGATCAAGGAAATTTTTAATTTCATTTCCCTTTTTATTAGTGAACCATTACTAATACTTATTGATTATTTTACTAGCCACCTACTTCACTTTTTATTGGAAAAAGGAGTAGTGAGTGGGCAGAACTGTAAGTCAGTCATTGCAACTGAAAAAGTATTTTCAGCAAAATAAATTATGTCACTTTATTGTCACTTTATTGTCATTTAAGAAAACAGATGGTCATTTCCTTCCTTAAAAAAAATTATTCTTAAATTAAGGAACTTAATCTTACTGTAATATCTATCTGTTAGAGAGGAACTGTTTCAGCAAAGAGTAATGTACAGACTAAATTACAGGGAACCTATTTTCTCTATAATTGCATCAAATGTATTAGCAGTTTGGATCTAATTAGATTGTTCTTAGTGAAAACCATTATGAATTCTATTAAGAATCTATGGTTACTGGTTTTAGGCATTCTATCAAAGAAAATTATACTTCCTCTTCACTGCTAAAAACAAAATAATGGAAGAACCCCTATTTTTTCGTGCAACATGCTGTGCACAATTAAAAGAAGCACTAAAATATGCATTTGAATGAAGAAGTGGTCATCTTGGAGTCCCTTCTCTTCCTGAGGTGTTAGCAATTACTGGTGCTGGTGCTCTGTCCTCCAGTGGGAAACGTAGGAGCAGCCCAGTAAATCCAGCTAGGAACTCCTATACTTCCCTGTGTAGGGGGAAGTGTATATCGATGGTACAAATGCCAAGTACACAACTGTGACTGTCAAATTGTCTCTAAACACTTGTGTTTAGCAATAGTCACATTCCAGGTATTCTTCAAACAACAGCTTGTCTACTGCGGGGAATACTCCTTCCAGTATTGTGGTGATGGTAATTGCCAGGAATAATTATAGCGTTACTGTTAACTAGGACAGATTTTTCATTTCTGTGGACCTTAAATGGGACTTCTGTGTATTATTGGCAGAAAAGAGGGATATGTTAACCATGAATACCATATCCTGTTCTTAGCTACATGAGGAGAATGCCATAAATGGTGAGGATACAGGTATTTGAGATAGTGTGACCTATCTGCATTACCTTTTCTGTAATGGAAGGTGACTGCAAGCAGGGTGCTGATTCCACCTCTCTCAAGAATGGTCTCAAGAAATAAGGAGTTTCTGAGAAACTGAAAACATGAGTGAAGATATTGGCCTTCAAGTTATATGCCTAGATGATTTCTGTGGGAAGTACAAACACATTAACAAATTTTAAGACTAAAAGGAAAAAAACAGTTTTTAATAGCACTCAGTGGATAACATTGAGATTTCTGCCTGGCATCTGTCTCCTTTGAGTCTTTCCAGACATCTTGAAGCCAGACACACACACATATATATAGCTATAAGTATTCAGAAGTCTGCATTTGGTGGGTAGGGGAGATGGATTTTTGTCTGTGACCACATTGCCCTGTTAATGTGTTTTCCCAGCCCAGGAAAGGCCCTACCTTCCCTTACAGTTTTGGTCCTTGTGTCATGGCAGTGCTTTACAGTTAAATCAGGAAATACATGAACAGTGTGAAATCCCTTGTGTGAAGGAGCCTCTTTCCTGTACACCAGCCACAACTTTTGCTCCACACTCTCTCTGTGCCTGACCTGCAGGCATAGATGCTTCAACTTTCAGAGTTTGGACAAGACAGCCTGCTGAATGTGTTCATGGGTCATTTGAGTCCTTTTTTTAACAAAAAATTCATTTCAAGTGAAATAAGACCTAGGTTTCTTTTCAGTATCTGACCAGGTGTATCCTAATCAATCCCCCATCATCTTTTAGACAGCAGGAAGAGATTGAGTTGCTTTTCTGTAAAAGATTATTGAATTTATGCACATACACATGTATATTGATAAAAAGATCTATTACAAGGTGCATCAAGCACTTAACTATTATTAGTACTTGTATTTTGACAGAAAGGTCCTGAAGTAGTTCGGAGGATGCATTTGACTGACAGGAGTATGTTTCTATCATCTTTAGTACAGTGTGCCACAGTAAAGATTAAACTTCCTAACTCAGAGGGGAAGTGACAGTATATTGGCTAGAATCTGCTATCCATAATAAAATTCCTTCTCAAACATAGTGCCTAACACAATTCCTATGGCTAGTCCCATTCCTGTACCATCTTAGTGGCTACTCTATGAGTCTTTACTGGATCAAAAATCCTATATAAGGCTCTAACTGTCCTAGTACATTCCTTTCTGTAAGAACTTTTGTGTTCTTACATGTACAGTGTTTTCTGCCAAAAATGAGAGGTTTCTGTCACTGAATATATAAACTATCTCAATCCTTTTTTGAAAATAAATTTGCAGTAAACTTCCATCCCAGGCTCTTAACAGAACTGGATTATATTCTCTATATAATTTGACAGGTGACAATTATAATTTTTTTTTGGTACTTGGGAGAGGGATTCCTCTCTCCTGATTTTTCTCAATGCAAGAATATTGCTGTGTTTTATAAAGGGCTTCAGACTAAGGATATGAATATTAAAATAATAACTGTCTTGCATCACCTGCTGAATTTCATCTCATTTGACTAGTGGTGTGTACAACCTGTGGAGGATTTGTCTGCTTTGCTTACCTTATCTCTGAAAATTTGATTAGAAAGACTTAACACTGTATCAGTTGCAAACACACGGGTCCACATGATTCCATATAATCCAAAATAGCCTGACACTATGCGGTAAAAATTAAGACTGGAAAATAAGGCAGAGTACAGAATCCAGAAGATAAGGATAATCATATTGTGGAGTGCTATCTTGACTCTGGGTCGCACCAAAACTCATCAGTGGATGTGAGCACATTCCTGTGAACTTGGTGAAGAAGTACTGAAGCACTTTTGAGTCTGTGTCAGTTTGGCAAAGTGTTTCCATGTAGTTAAAATATTGATGTGCGGGCCACAAGTTTTGGAATGACTCAGATTTGCATTAACAGGCAAGAGATTTACATAGAGGAATTGAAAACATACTGCAATGCACTACATTTTATGGGGTTTATTGCTACAAGGCACATCTGTCAGGTGAATTAGTATACTCAGAAAATGCCAAGTGATCTCCCTGGAGAGTCTGTTTTTGTGATAAATACAGCAAAGTTAGCAGCGTGGTGTGTTTTTTTTCTGCATCTCTGAAGGACAGCTGTGGTCAGTGGTGCTGCTTGGCAGAACAGCTGAGTCAGAGACCTGACTCATTTGGGAATCTGGACTTTCATACAAGCCAGTTTAAGGCACCAGAGTAGACTCATAGCGATGTGTTTTAAGGTTCTGTTTAAGGTTCTTTATTCCAAGACAGATTTCTTTGACTTTGCCCTCAGTGGTAGAAATATATACGGCAGAAAAATTAAAACAGAAAAACAACTTAAAATGTGAAAGAGCCTTACATGACAAAAGTCATTTACTGACAGAATCTGACACACTTCTAGCAAGTTTTGTGTTGTCAAGAGAAAGGATAAGTGCCTGTGGTTTTTTTACAGAGGATAATTGACCTATTTCACTCCTTTTCTATGTGAGATGTACAATATGAGTAGCACATATCAGCTGAGAGAGTGGATTTTTAGAGTGGTACCTAGTCAACCTAAATTTTAAAATTCTTCACACCTAAGTGATACAATAGCATTCTTACAGGAAGACAGTGTCAATAATATTGACTGAATCTTCATAGTTTTCATTCTGAAGCCCTGTATTACCTGGATAATATGTTTTCCATTTTGTTTGAGTGGAATGTCCCTCTAAGAAAAACAAATGGTTGGTCTATAACAGCAAAGTTTCTCTGCCTTGTCTTTGTTTCCTTTCTAAACTACCTTACAACTTCAACAAATCTTGCTATAAAAGGAGTGTGGAATGTGTTGCCTCATTATTATAATACCTCATCTTAAATCTTCTCTGGTAACTACTGACAAATGGTTCACAGTAACATCTCTAGTGACTTGATCAGTAGTTTAAAGAAGTATAGTGCATACAGACATTGTTCTGGGCTGGATATAAAACACTTTTTGCATGACCCTGCAAAAAAAGTTTGTTGGAGGTGTTGAGATTTGGCTAATATTACTGTATTTCTTATTAAAAAATTTGAAGTTGTCTTTCCTCCTTCTGTGTGCCTTTCACATCTAAACAGAAGATTTTATATTTCCATTCTACTTGGATTAGTTCCTGTGGTACTATCTATACCATAACCAGCATCAGTAAAGTTATATGGTGCTGCTGTCTTAAAATATTTAAGTCTTAATAAGCAGTAACTTTGTTTTAGCCTAGAACACATCCTGGGTAAAAAATGTGGAAACATTTTCATTATTAATTGCTAAATGAAGTAATTGAGAATCTGGTTCATTCTTGTTGTTACTTTACTACTACTTTACTAAAGCAGTGTATCTCTCGAGCCCACAGCAATTTACCATGCACAGTGAATGTTCTTCACATAAAAAACTTTGATTCTTTAGGGCATCAAGGCTTCTGTCTTTCTGATCAAAGTTAATCCTTATCAGTTCCATATGTAACTGAAGGCATCAGTTGTTTAAGGAAGACTTCTCACATGGTATATTTGGTATCTTTTCATAAAGGTGATCAGAGTTTCTTCCCTTCATCAGTTCATAGTTGGAACTATGTTGCTACATGACGACCTTTCATGCGCAGAGCCCTCCTTCCCCACTACCACCTCAAAAAATTTCTTGCCAAACACTTTTATTTTTTGTCAAGGCCTAAATTTATTTTAATTCAGTTCCACTGTCTGTCTCTTACCAGTTCTTGTCTTGTCTTTCTTGCCCTCTCTTTCAGAGGATAAAGTATGGACAACTGTGTACCATGATCTGCAAATGCAGACTTCTGTGGGAGGCAGCAGCCCGGAGAAGTTATCTGTGCTGCAGCTCAACTACAGTGCAACAATGGACCAGATTTCTGCCATTACCAGTAGTGCTGAATACTGTGAGCAGTTTATCTCCTATTCTTGCAAGATGTCCAGGCTGCTGAATACACCAGGTAAGCAGAGAATGGGATATCCATTAAATATGGTGTTAAAAAGCTTTATCTCAACAATTTAACAGGTATTGCTGTTAGATAAGTCCATTGAACATATTTCTTTGTTTTCCTTTGTTAAAGGACAAAGAGGGTGAAAATACAGAAAACATTATTTTCTTAGGAAAATTTTGCTCACTACTAAAATGATTGGTATTGCACCAAGTGTTAGTGTGTTCTCTTCTCAGATCTGTTGCTCCTTAAAGCAGGTGGCATTTGGTGAACACAGTAACTTTTAAAGATTAATCAATACAGGCACTGAAAAATTGCTTTGAACTTTATCCTGGTTTTCTGGTTGTCAGTTTTCATATGCTACAGTCAGCAAGGGCACTAGTTGAATGAAGGTTAGAATTTTTCCACTAACACTTTTGAAACAGTTTCGTAAATGCAGAGCATTTGTGGGTAATCAGATGCCTTATACATTGTAGAGAATGGTATGGTCAATAATGCAATTGAGTGAGAAATTATGTGCTATTACCTACAAGTAGATTAAGTATAAGATTATTCCTTTGCTGCGTAGTTTTACTGGAAGAGACCCTTTCTGTATGTGCTTCCTCAACAAATGTTACATGTAAGCAATAAAAAAAAAATTTGTTGTTCCAGAATTAGCACACAATGAAGGGATTGTGATTTTAAAAGCTCTATTAATATGCAGCAAGTACTTTAGATATGCTTTAATTGTATATGATAGATTTTGATGTTAAATAAATCTTAATGGTACTTAGGGAAGACTGGTTTATAAGTGGAAACATGCAACATATTTTCATGATTGTGAACTGAGTTCATTGTGATAAAAGCAATTCAAATGCATTTCAGATTAATTTAATGGCTGCATGCTTGCAGTGTTATACTTTAGCTTGCTTTCCCTCATAATTTTTTTTGGTATATTTTCCTATGGTGCTATAGATAAATATTCATTTGGAATGCATGAGTATCTTATTCCTATTTCCATAACCATTCCATTACTTAATAGACACTGTAATGCTTGTTACTCCTTTCCATCCTCCCTGCTGTTTTTTAACTATTTCTAATACATGGTTTGTCTCTGTTGCTGTTATTTTGTTTAATTTAGCGTAGCACAGAGACTCTGCAATGTGGAAAATGATTTCTTCCTTCTTGGGCCTTAATGTATAGGATCTTGAATCATGTTCATAACTATAATTGTTCTGATTAGATTCTGCTGATGGATACAAGCTCCCTGCTTGCATATGTTTCAGAAAAGTTGTATACCAGTGTAGCTTTGGCAGGTATTTAGAAGGCAAATTTATTTAGTAGTAGAGCAGGAGATATTTGGCTTAGAAAGCTCATAGTTTGCACAGAGTGTAGTGTTAGATTTTTCTTCTTGATATGTATAAGACTATTATTTCAGGACCAATTTGTATGTGTTTTTTGATTTACATTATAAAATATATATAAAATATTATATATATTTATACTATATATCTATAATAAAAGAAACATACTGTAATTGCAGGTGCTTCTTGAATCAAAGGACAATTAAGCAGCACACAAAATAATAACATGCTGATTTTTTATTCTTTTTTTTTAAGAACAAAGCAGTTCCAAATATTTACATTTTTAAGGTTCTTAGAAAATTTTGAGCATACTTTGTAGGTGTCTCCTTCTTCATGCTTTCACCTTTTCTATGGAAAAATAATTTCTCTTAGAAATTCTTTATAAGCCATTTTTTTTGGGTCTGGAAAGTGAGTTTCAACAGATGTTCTATAATGTGGGTTTGGTTTTTTCCCTTTTAAGCGAGAGAAAAAAACAACAATCATTTTTACCTAGACAGTAACAAAAAAAACACACTGCAGTGTTTGCATAATACTGTAATGGTTTGTACACGTAGAACCACAGTGATTTGTGTGTTAGTGGGAAAGAGGCCAATACATTTTCTTTCTATGTGTTCTTGGCTTCAGTGTATGGTTTCTAAACTAAGGAACTAATTTTTCATACCTTTCTCTGTTTTGGAGGATTGCCATATTTGCTGAATATATTATGACACTCTATTCATCTCACAGCACAGCTTGAAGCACTCATGTGGCATCTTCCAGCACTGAGCTTTGTATATAAATCATTGCAGAATGGTTCCCACAAAAAGAAATGTAAAAAAAAAAAAAAACCCAAAAGATAAAAAATAAAACAAACAAACAAGCAAACAAACAACAAAAAAAAATATTTTGTATTCCTCCAGAAGTGAGAACCTTGTGGTATTGCAGCCGATAGTAAAACCTCTATTAACATCATGGGATCAGGGTAGCATTTGTGGCCTTGACCTTAGGTGCTTCTCTAGGCTGGGACTTTTACACATAAACATTTCAGATGTTTAATTAACCACTTAGGACAGAAAGATCTTTTTGTAAAGTGCATCAAAGAGAACAGATAAAATGGAGAAGATAGTTAAGCAGCTCAACTTTTTCACTTTTTGTCTCTTGGGAATCCTGTCTCTTTACAGTATAGTTTCTTCCCAGGCAGAAATTGCTCAGTTAACATATTTAAACAAATCAGGACTCAAACTGTTTATTGATCTGTTAAGGACAGGTAATTATTAGCTGTAAGTGGACTACAGCTTTTGCTGCTTATTGTTCTGATGTCTTCTGACAAGGTAGAGATATATACAATTCCACTGATTCTGCTGCTAATAATAGCCTAAATAACATTTTTGGTATGAAACAGAAACTACATCAAAATTCTGTGTTTGAGGAAAGCCTTCATATTAATTAGCCTGCTTTGTTGTGGGAGTTTATTTAGCTGCAGGCACAGCACTCAAAGAATTCTCACTGTCATGTGATTTCAGAGGTATATATGAAGATTAGTCTGTACAAACTAAGAATTCTCATTTTTCTGTTACGAGTTTTCGACTTTAAGACTATTGCTTCATGTCCATGTCGTTTTTTCTTAATAATGAGCTTTCATCTGAGCAAAATAGCATGTACATCCTAGCAAACAGTTTAAAATCATTGCTGACAAAAGGGATTGGGAGTGATTTTACAGGTGATAATGCCACTGCCTTTCTACTTAGTCTGGGGGAAGACAATAATAAGTTCCATGTAAATGAAGTCATAAGTGACTTCTGAAAACATACCTAGGAATCTCATATGGCTGTAGGATAATTCAGGTTCGAAGGCACTGCAGAAGGTCATCTGGTTCAATTTTCTGCTCAAAGCTGAATGAACAGTCCTTGCCTAGTAACCAGCAGAAGCTATCTGGAAATTCAATTTTCTGTCTTTCCTGTTTTGGCTTTGGAGTTTTTTAAGTTTGTTTTGAACTTGCAGCCCAATATTTTATAAATTATGCTCAAACCTAGGTTTGAACTGACTTTCTTATGGAAGTGCAAACCCAGATACCTCTACTGAAAATATTCTGTTATCACAAGAAACAGTAAAATTATGGGTACACCATAAATTTCTGAGGAAACTGTTTTCAAGCAATGATCCTGCAGTGGTTGCAGTCATCTCACAGCCTTCATTCCTCTGATTTTGGTACAGATTTGCTCTGACTGTAGCAGGTTTTGTTGTTGCTGTTGTTTTTTTAGTTTGTTTTTATTTATATCAAAGTGAGATTGATGGTTCTTATTGTCTATTTAGATATGCTTTTAGAGAATAGTAATTGCTTTATGAGTATGCAGTTATTATCATGATAGAGGCTTAATCTTAGCAATTCAAGTAACTGTGGCATTTAATAAATGAATTAAATACTAAGTCCATGGATCATAATTGCAACTTAATAATAATAATGTAAATATATGTGAATTTAAAAAAAAAAAAAATAAAGTGCAAATTTTTGGGGCTTGTTTTTCTCTTTTACAATTACATTTCTCATATCCTCTTTTCTGCTTGTTCCCTTGGAAACGTCCATTTTGAAAGGATAATAATATGTTTAGTACTGAGGACATACAGAAAGCTGTCTGTTTTCGGGGTTCTTGATGCCCATATACTTTCCAGTTGATATGGGAGGTGATAGGATATTTCCCTTATTTGCAAACAGGAGCTTGGAGACAGAAGAAAGACAAAAGCCTGCTGGTTGACAAGGGGGAAAGAGGCAATGAGATATATAGAATCAATTTGCTCTTATAGAAAGAAGCCCCCTTCTTTTCTACAAGAAACAAAATTATACAAAGAACAGTGATACAATATATGCATAGAAAGCAAAGTGTTAGTTAATAAAATTGTACATCTTCATCCACTCTTTTCATGAGACTTCCTAATAATACTGCTTGTGAACTTCCTTGGTATGAAATTTTCCATGAGCCACTGATCTTTCTCTAAGAAAAGGAGAGGGAACAGCATGCTGGTTCTGCTATTCTTCCCCTTACCCTGGGAATGAAACCCTGAAGGGAGAAGGGCTGCTGCATTCACAATATCTGAGTCTGCCTTTTCCCAGAGCTACTGTAACAAATAATCAGAGAGTAGGAGCTAAAAGCATAGATACAGAGAACAGAGCAAGATCTGTTGGTGTTTTGTTCCAATTTTTATTCCTATTCACTCTGCCTGCAGGCAGCATATGAAAAACATATAGCAGAGTTACCGCAGTACATGAATTACTGCTTCACGCCTGTTTGTCTCTGGAGGAAATGAGACAACAACTTCATGAATTTAGGAGCTAAACAGGTGAAATAGAAAACTTAATTTGATGTTTGGTGGTTTCAGTTACAATAAAGTAATCATAATACCACTAGGAAGTAAGATTTATTCATAGACTGAGATAAAAACAAAGTTTAAAACTGCAATATGCTATTTTTCCTCAGTAGCTGTCCAATTCAGAACTTAATGAACTTATGAACTTTGCCATCTCTACCCATTAACTGATCTAGAGTACCAGTTGCAGATATAATTCCTGCTTAACAAGAGTTTTTGAAAAAGAGCATGAGGGAGGGATGGGATTTCTGCAGTACTAGATTGATGAATGGAAGTCTCTCTAAAACTTCCCAGGCTTCATCATTCTATTTTCAATCTTCTTCCAGAAAATATGCCCCTAAGCTGCCATGTACCTCGTCCAGCCTTAATAATATTGATTGACCCCTTCTTCTCAATGTCCTAGACATGCTGATTTCAACTTCTAGTGATTTTTATAGCACAAGGATAGCAGGAATAATAACCTTGCTCCGCTATGATCTACATGCTCTTGTCCTAGAAGTGGAAACCACTAGCTTTTGGGGATTTCTTTTTCCTTTAGTCATCATTATATTGCCATACAACAAAAGCACAAAATAATTCATATCCTAAATGTTTCTCATGAAATACACATCAGTCCTCTTAGGTAAATGGTAGACAGATAAATTATTATCTTGTGGTCATTTTTTCCAGCCAGTTGTTAATAAATCCTTCTCTCAACTCTGTTTTGCTCTGCCCTTTTGCTTGTCTCTTACCAATTTCTTTGAGGTTTTTTTTGATGCTGTAATCACTGAGTTTCCTAATTTTACTCAATCTTCATTGTTCTTTTAGCTGGTGAACTATTTCTACTCATTTTCCAAGTTTTCATTGCTGTTGTATAGGAATTAGATTTAATCCAGTATCACTAAAGTGAAAAAGGGTTCATGTTGCTTTGGTGTTTGTTAGAAAGAGTAGTAGCTGATAAGAGCCTTGTGAATGTTAGAAATCCTCTATGAAAATTGCAACTGCAGTGCAGTGAACTCCAGGGTTCTTTGCTATGTCTTCTTAAGAAAAAGTTATGCATATGAGTTTTAACTTTGCAGTTCTAGCAGAATGTTCCAAACCAATTGTTTTTCATACCTTCTCTCCATGTGAATGTGATCTACCTATTATGGGAAAAGATTCATTATTTTTATTTCTTAAAATAATGTTAGAGGAAGACAATAATTTCCCCTCTGCTTTTATTGTATCATGTTTTATAAAAGTTGTTTATGGTTAATATTTTCACAGAAATCACAGACGTTGCTTCTTCACAAACTCAGCTTGTTCTGGTGGAAAGTTATCTTTCCTGGTGAATGGCCAAAATATATTAGTTTATTAATTTCTCAGACAAAATGGGTCTGGGTGCCATATCATTGTGTGTCATGTCAAGAATTTCTCCTCACCCATATCCTAAATGCATTTGCATTACCCTGAGTATATTTTTCCTATGGAAATATGCAGTAAAAGTATCCAGTGTTTCTTTCTTCACTCCCATTTCTGAGATGAATGTGTCAGAAATAACTGTATGAATAATCCAGCTATACATACACATTTAAAATGGCTTTTTCTAGTGCATAAAACAGAGCTCCATTCCCTATTTTTTTATGGTAGTCTCTTGGTCTTTTCTTCATTAATTGCCCTGTGTTTTGCATCATGACAAGGGTTCTGCTATTATTGAAACATTGCCTGCCCTGTTTTCATGGATGAGGTAGTACTGTTTGATTTCTTGAGGCTGGGGCTTTTACCCTTCACCTCAAGGTTAGAGTTAGGCTTTCCTACATTCTACCCTGACAGCCTGGGGCATTGAGCTGTAATTTGTGTATTTGGAAAGATTTACACCCTCTGTAAACAGTTAAGGTCTGGAACTGCTTTGTAAGAGTTGTTTTTTGTTATTAGTAATGTTGCCAGATCCCATCCCTGATATCATACAGGCTTTTCCTAGTGAGTACAGGTGAAGCTCTGTAACATGGCAGAACACACAAAAACGGAATATGGAGCATGGATGTGGTGTGATTATTAATATATGTGTGAATATTTGAGGCATGAACTGCCCCAGGTAAATTTTATTCCAGGAGTATGTTGGAGTATTTTTTTTTACTGTACTTTTTATGTATTCATGATAGATGTTATTTATCAAATCAGTTGATTAAAATGTTTTTCTGGATTGTGTCTGAAACAGAGTGCCTGAAATGCTTTCCCCTTTTCACCTTGTGAATAATTCCACATGCATTTTCTCTGCTTTCCCATGTTTTCTTTGTAATGTATATTCTTTCCATGTATTGCCTCCAATGACTTCATACACTGTCTGCATATATTTGTGAATGATAAAACAATGCCAACATTGCCTGGGTGTATATGAGGACAGTGTTAGGGTTTACTAAAGTTTAAAGGGAGTATGAGAAAAGTACAGACTATTATAAAATCAGTTTCATGCAGTGTTACTGCTGCTATAATCTGGGGGAGGAGAGTTCATTGTCCTCTTGAAATTTTGTGCCTGTATGTGCCCGTTGCACATGCCACAGGTACCTGCAGATTTCTTTGTGGACATCTATATTCATATAAGTCTTTATATAAAAGAGATGACCTCTTTCTTTTTAGAAGGAATTACTTCAACCAGATCCTTTTCTGATGCACCCTTTGAAATATTTTTTTAGGTGAGATTACTCAATGTGAAAGGACAAAAATGCTTAATTATCCTCTGATTTTCCATAAGACAGACACTTTACTGTGGCATATGGACAATAAATTCTGTTTTCAGGAAATTCATGTTGGCAGCAAAAATGATTCATGATCACTTCCTAAGATTCTTAGAATAAGTGGGAAAGATACTTCATCTGATTAATAGGATTTATCGATTTAAAAAATCAATAACCTTATTTTCTGGAAAAGTGGGTCTGCAGATTTTCAAAAAAAGAGATGAAAGGATGCTTACCATTCCTACTGGCAGAAATAAAACTTTGAATCTGGGCATTTGTTGTCCAGTGCAATGATAAAGATAGAGCTGCTAACAAGATGCAAAAGATTAAAATGCACTCCCGCTTTACAGAAAGCAGCAGCTAAAGATTTGGAAGCAGTTACCAATTTAGCTGCTGAGCTATAATCAGTTTCAGAAAGCAGCAGCAAGTTAGAGCATGCTGCTGTCTCAGTTACCGTAGGAAGGACCTATTTTACTCGTTTCCATTGGAAGTGTACACTGCTTTGGAATGTTTTGGTAGTTAACATGGACTCTGTAAAGCAAATATATGCTCCACACCTAATACTGGGGTTTCACCTGCAGCCTTTTAAGATCCTGTGCATTGACACAGCAGCAACACTGATGCTTTGTTTAAACTACAGATGTCTAATGAGATACATGTTACTTAGCGGATAGATCTTACTAATTCATTCATTCAAGATATACTTAAGATCTGTCAAGCTACTTTTAAGATGATGTAGCACTTCCATAGATTCATGGCTATAATGAGTGTATTGTATTAAGATTAAACTGTATTCACAAAAATATTTTTATTTTGGAACATTATGTATCATTTAAGGGAATATTTTCTCACATCACCTTAAGAATTAAGAATAAATCTTTTCTCACATCACCCTCTGCTAGCATTGGTCCATCTCAAAATTTCTTTTAACATTTTTTTCTCTTTTCTCTACTCATTCCTCTTTGATGTCTCTTTCTGTCTCTGCCTCTGATATTTGTAACATAATCTGATTTCATATATGCTTTTGTAAAATGTTAATAGTATTTACAGTGGTGCTACTGTTGAATGACACAGGAATAAGGGATCAAAGCTTCCCTTCTTTTTAATCATCTGTCCCCTATGGCATGGACTGTGTTTTTATCATTTTGAGTTTTTTGCAAATCACTGTGTCAAGTAGCAAGAATGTTTAGAAGAGATACTGAACCAATTTCTGTTTTGGAAAATCTGGAACTGCAAGCAAGACAAAAAAATTGTCAAACATATAAGATAATCCACCTGTGATGATTCTCTGTGCCATTGTGCCAATATTTTCACCCACAGATCTAGAAATAACAAAATCTCCAAATGTTAGGGATTTTTGGTTTGTTTGGATTTGGTTTTGTTTGTTTAAAATTTTCTGTGCAAGGTGTCTTGGGATGCAGCAGTACTGAGGAACTGAGAGGATTGCTGGCCACGACTAAGTGCTAAATGCAGATCCACCTTTACCATGCTAAGCAAAGACAAAACTACTCTTGCTGAACCAAAACATCTTGACTGTTGCTCTGATTAATATTAGGCCTTGATTTTTGGTCTGATGGCAAATTCTATTGTTCGCAATCATGTTCCAGTACAAGAAATCTGTACCACCAGCAAGATTTTGTGAGTGCAGAAATAATAAAGAATAGTGAGTGGTAACTGAAAGTCTGCCAAAAGCCATTCTTCTGATAAAAGCAAGGATTACTCACAGAACTTCTTCCTAACATTCACTTGAGTCATTTTCAAAGTGAAGCACCTGAGTATACTCGTACATTTCAGTGAAAATTACAAAGGAAATTACACAAGTAATCGAGCCAGGTTTGCATGAAGTATCCCAATGTCAATGTTTACTTTTCTTTGTACTCACATGCAGATTTTGTATAGTACAGTAGGATCCGGACAGAAGAAAGGTAATCCAGTTGTCCATTATGTCAAATCATTTGGCATCCTCTGTGAACTGACTGTTTTTTATCCTGTATGGATTCCAGTGAGCATAAGAAAAATAATCAGCAATTCCAATGTTTATACTATTTCTATTGTCAAGATTTGAATTTATTCAGGGTAGTGCAACCATATGAACAAATGCTCAGAGAAAAAGAAAAAAGGTTTGATAGTTCTGTGAACATCATACAATCTTCTAATCCTTTCATTATTACCTATTCATCAAGAATTCACTATCTATCTGTATTTTAAGAACAAACATACAAAAAATTTCCACTCAGTTTAGTGTATTAATGGATCATTTTTCTCTTTCTCCAAACTTTAATTTGTAAATCCTTCCTAGGAGTTATAACTGAGGGATAATAATAGAATAGCTTCTCATCTTTGTCAATGACTGAAAAATAGCAATACTTTCTTGCTAACAAAATAATGAATAAATAAGTTGAGCAGGATCAAAACAAATTTTAAAATTATTTTTCTCCTACGTCATGATATTGAGATTTCTCTCAGATTAATTGTACTGCAACACTAATAGAAGAAACATGGACCTTACTGAAATCCTATCTCCTGTATTAAGACTGATCATTAACAATTCACTAGATTAGGGTGGTAAGCATCTTTATGTTGCTATTTTATTCCCAATGCCTCTGTATTTCACCAGTAAAGTTGGTGACATCTTCAAGTTGTCATTTGTCTTAAGTCTCCCTGCTCTCTTGTTAATTTTCAAGTGCTGTGATTCATTAAATAATTTGCTTTCAAATAAAAGGAATTCTCAAATATCAGGCATATGGCAGTAGGTTTGATCTGTCTTTGAACTCAGGGAGACTAACACTGATAGCAAGGAACATTTGCATTGCTTCTCAGAGCCTTGTTCTCCAAACACAGCCTGGATATGCCCTCGGTAACCTGAACTCCCTGTTTCCTGCCTGCCTGAATATCCTTCCAAGGCAAAGGGGTGGCACTGGTAGGAAGGCAGGCACAACAGTTATTGTCATAGATGCTCTAACAGGAATTAGAGAAGAACCAAAGTGTTCAAAGTGAAAGCACTCCAGAAAGTACCCTTCCTTTGCAGTCAGGGCTCCTGGGACTTGCATGCCCTGGTGTGAGTACTGGGGCAGGACACTAGTAGCTCTTAGCTCATCTTCAGCTCTGCTGGAGGGTACTACAAGCCCTCTCTAAAGCCACAGAAGATTTTTTTGCATTGTGCAACAGGTTTGGCAGATAGAAAAAGGCATACATGAGTGCATTCTCTCTCTCATACACACATGGCTTGGCATGATTCTTGGAGGAGGAATATATTTCACTTTGCAGAAGCTTTTATTAAATCACTTGCAATCCTGCAAATGGAAGGAATAGCATGTTTGCAAGTCACAGAACGTCTTGAGAGTGTATTCCTGGTATGATAATTTATCCAAGACAGCAAGTAATAGCTTGCTTAGATTTGTATCAAAGAGCAAAATCTGTAATTAATAAGAAGTTTCATGAATAAAGTTGAAGGGGAGTTACAGCAAGCAACTTTTTCTGTCTTATCTATCTTTCTGGCTTTTAAATAATCCACTTTAGGGGATTATTTATTATTCAAAGAGAAATTTAAGAAATGGTAATGACTGGGATGACTGTAATTCTAGAAAAAGTAGGGCTCTGTTCTGTTGTGCATTTTCTTATAAAAAAATGTGACAAAATTTCAAAAAATATGTATCAAACTTGATATTACCAATGATTGCCAGAGGGGATACCTAAACCTGCAAATTTCTGTGCATAGGGCTACAGAAATATACAATAATTGACCATAGTCTATGTTTAAGAGTTTCATAATAAATTCCAAATAGGAATCTCCCAATATTCCTCCCATGTTAATGAAGAAACCTATAAATCTGTAAGTATCTAAAATAAAAAAACATAACCTACAACAAAAAGGTGGCAAATTTAAATGCAGAATGCAATCCTGTGATTATAAGCACCAAAAATTGCTGTTTATTTCTGACTATTTAGTTTTACTGAAATATAGATATAGATATTTACACAAATAGATAATTTTAACATTGAAGGGAAATGATTTATCTGTTGCCATATTGCATGATGTTCTTTCTATAAACTTAAGCTTATAAATGTATTTTGTGTTTTATCCTTCATAGCCTGGTACTCTTTTTTACACATACACTTTACTATTATTAGAATTTCCAAACAGTTTAGAATGCTATTTCTTTTATATATCTATTTTGGTAAAACTTGTTCAAATATTTCTAAGAGTTATCACTTCTTCAAAATAGACATGTCAGAAGGTCAGGAATATTCAAAATATGCGCTATATACAGTCTAAATTTTCAACTCGAGATGAGCATTTTAATAGTAACTTTGTAAAGAAAAAGTAAAATCTATATTAATGTATATCTTCAATACTAAGGAAAACAATGGTTTTAATTAATTTTTACCTTTTAAATTTTCTTGCCTTTTTTGTCTTCATTCCCTTTTGCATCCAGTCTTTCATATTTAGATTCCTTTTTTCTTCCTGTCATTCCTGTTTTATAACTGAATAATTCTTATTAATAAGTGTAGAAGGCTTATTGCTTCCACTGATCATTTTTTCAACCTATAAAATTTGTTCTGAGATGCTGCTTCTTTCTGTCTATGTTACTCTCCTTCAGATTGTTTTCAGACTCTTCTGTAGAAGATGGGCAAGGGTTTAAAGGATATTGGGGGTAGTGAAAGAGGATCATAGTTTAGTAGGTGGAGATATAAAAAATATATATCAGCAGTACTCCAGAGAGATTGTGGAATTTGAAAGCTGCTTGGGAAGAGGGTAACAATTTTTAGGAGATTTTAGGAGATGATGGAGAATTAAAATCACTGTGTATATAGTAGATGAAAGTGTTCTGGAAGCCAATGAAAATATGCTGAGGCGATCATCGTTGACCTTAATTTCTTTGTTCTCAAATTTGAGTTAGTGTAATTGGAGCTGTTGTGCTGATACTAGCTTGGCTTGGGGAAAATAAGGTAAGAGTGGCATGGAAGAACTGTAGACGGTGCGGAGGTGGTGCAGAATAATAAAAATATGGAATATTAAAAATAGTTGGATAGCTTTATGCCGTTGGAAAAATTCAACAGTACTTCAAAGTTCGAAGTTGAATAAAGTCACATCTAGTGTAACTTCCTTGAGGTCAGTAGAATAATGAAAATTCAGTTTGCCACACAAGCTGTTTTCAGGTTCTGGATAACTTTAATGGGATTTGCTGTGTTTTAAAAATGAAGCCTTTTGAGAATGCAGGGGAAGTTGTAAGTCAAAAAATAATAAAATGGCTTTGAGTGTCTGGACATGTCCCGGACACTAAGGAAAAAAACAGCTGCGGTTGCTTTCATTCAGAAACATTATAGAACTTAATGTTTTTCAGTTTCATACAAAACATCACAGGATTTCTATGGTACATTAAATCCACTTTTGCTTTGATGAACATAAAACTTTTAGAAATATGTCCTAATCTAAAGTGGCTTTGAAATTGAACTAGCCCCTTAAATAGCTATCAGCTCTTGAGTTCTGCTTTTGGGATGCACTAAAAAATCTTTTCATAAGCTCTTGAGGTCAGTACACTTTTCACTCTCTGATATGAAATTATCTAAATAAAAGTTAAAAGGAATCACAGTCCAAGAAGTTACTTTCCTAGAGTCTCCTTAGAATATTCAACAATTGCATCTGATCAATTTAAGTATTAACTAATTTAAATACATGTTCCAATTTAATTCAAAACCTGTGACTGAAGAACATAAAGCAGCTCGAAGGTTTGCATCACAACTGCTTTTAATAATTAAAACTAGTATTTATAGGAAATTTTGAAAATATTAAAATGCAGAGTTCTGCAATCAGGTCTGACTGTTTTGGATCCCACACAAAACAGGAGTGCTTGAAAATTGTTTTTACTGTGCGGCTGCTCAGCTGTCAAGGTAAAATGAATTGAAAGTCTCAGTCTACTTCATTCTGGTCATATGCTGAATGCAAAATAATCATCACCTGGCACCTACCAAATGGCCAACAGTCTCCTACAATAGCTGATATAGGGTTGTGTGAGCAATTTATTTTTACTTGGCTGAATTTTGTGGAGAACAAAAAAACCAGAAGATTGTTTTTAAAAATCTAGTTTTAAAAATCAGCTTCTTCAAGTTAAGTTATTAGATAACTTCACGTTTTACAGCTAATTAATATAAATTTACAACTGTTTTGAAAATACAAAACAATAATTCAGGTTTTATGGGTTCTTTTTTTTCTTCAGTTGTTTTTGGTCTGAACAGTGTATTGAGTTTGACAGTGAAGTTTCTTTCGCTAAATCCATGTTTTCGGAAAGGAAAGATGTTTAGGTACCAAAATCAATTTGTTCCAAGCTGCAGTGGTCATGCCTGTGCTCAAGTTAGTGCACTTGCATGCTTTCTACTTGATTTGTATTTGTTTGTAAGATGGACAACATTCGTCAGAGTTATTAAAGAATCTAGCCATTTTTATTGTCATTTATTTTTATTAAGTTAATTGCCAGGTGAAATTACTACAGATATATTTTATTATATGATTTATACAGGATATTTCTGTCAATAAGACATACTGAAGTGTATTGTGTTTCAGAGGAAAATAACTTCCTGTATTGCACAACCACAGCCATCCTCATCCTGCAGTCATCCAGAAGTATGGCTGTCATTTGATAACATTCTGTCTTTTTACAGCAAGTATCAAAGTACAGATCTTGTTTATTTGCCAATTAATTGTGTTTTCATCAACTCTAATGGGAACCTGGTTGACTTTTAAGGACCAGGGATTAAATTTTGCTTGCAAGTTATTTTTCAAATTTGGAAATGGAAGTTATTTCATATCCTAGTGTATGTAATAAGGATGAGAGGGAATCTGCTATTTTATTTGCTCTGATGTTTGGTCAGTTTAGAAGAATATTTCTATAAACAAGAGGTAATATATTTCAGTCTGGTCAGCACAATATTAAGTGTATGATGGTCAAAATTATTCTTTCACATTACAGATATTTCAGTATTTATGTTATAGTGTTTTTCCTTCTAATCCATTTTATAGCATTTTTCTCATTTGTTGTTGGAATTTGCTGCTGGCCCAGAACCACAGGTCAGCATACTTTGCCTGGAAAATATTTTTTAAACAGTATTAAATATGGAGATTTACAGCAGGAATGGCTCTACACATAGCTAATTCCTCCATCCTGTCAGCTGTAAATAAGAACTGATATTAGGAAGGTTGCAATTTATGTTAATAATAGTGTGAAAAGCATTGGTATGATGCTCTTTATATGGGTTTATGCAAATGGTTGATTGCTACTGAAGTGTGCATTAACATAGAGCACATCCTTAGGTAATTTATGTGAAAATTACGAGATATGAAATACTAAGTGAAGCAATGATCAGTGAGCAATATCATTGCCTCAGATCAGTACACGCTGGCAGAATGGTGTTCATCTTTTCTTTGCAAAAGAAAAAGGCATGCTGTACAAAGAAAAAGAAATTGTGATACACATAATAGTGCTTAGAGAGATAATTCTGCTTTCCATACACGCTGCAGGTTTGGAGAATTATGTTTTTAAGGTGATTTAAAAAAAAAAAAAATCAATTAAGGGATTGAAACCAAGAATAAAAAATATGATGGGGAAAAGCAGATAGTCATGGAATCACAGAATCACAAAAGGGTTGGAAGCGACCTCTGGAGGTCAAGTGGTCCAAACCACCATCTCAGGTAAGGAACAGGTTTCCTGTAGCAATTTCTAAGTGGCTTTTTGGAAGTCTCCAGGCTGGGAGACTCCACCACCTCCCTAAGCAACCTGTGCCAGTGCTCAATCATCCACACAGTGAAACAGCATTTCCTGATGTTGAGGGGGAACCTCCCATTTCAGTGTGTACCCACTGGCTCTGGTCCTGTGCCACTGGGCACCACCACAAAGAACCTGTCTCTATCTTCTTTGTATCCTCCCTTCAGGTATATGTTGAAATGTATGCCTTAAATGACATGGGCATATTCCATCCATACCATATAGCATCATGCATAACAGCTCTGGGGTAGAGGAAGAAAATGTGGGGTGTGATTTTTCAAGTTAACATTTGTTTGGAGAGTGGCTGGGCAGTGGTCTGCTTGAAGGAAATCGGGAGAGATTTCTTTTGCATTCTTTTTTTTTCTTTCCCTTTCCTTCACTAAGCATGGTGTTTACCTGCCCAGAAGGTGTTTGCCATCAGAAGACTGATTTGTCTGATTGTAGTATTCAGGCAGATACTGAATTATTGGAGATGGGAAATAGCCATTGGTCAAAACCAAATACCCAGCTGAAGAATATATGTACAGCAACAGCCACAACTGCAGCAAAGAATTATCCAGAAAATAATTAAAAATTATTATTCAACCCAATAACCCTACAAACCATAATATTCTCAATTAATTTTCATATGTAATAACTTGCTAATGCCATCATTATGAATTTTGAAAAAAAATTATCTTCAGATGTACCACCCCCTTTAATTAAACTCATACAGTACAAATTCAGTTCTTCTGTTGTCATAATTAGAGGCTGTGTTTCCCTTTTCCATATGGGCAATTCTGGAGGTAAAACTGTCTTAAAACAATTAAAGATTAAATTTGCAGAATTTTTTCCATCTAGTGAGGACATAGAAGATTATGTGAAAAGCTTTCTGGTTTAGGATAAGTTTATTTTTGTTGAACTCAAGATCAAGCAAGACAGTTTGTTGCTTCTATTTTCAACTTAATTTTAAAAATCTGCCAATCTTGAGACACATATTTTTGTCCAGTTTGCATGAATTCACAAAATATTCACTAAATATTTTGTTGGCTCTCAGATCAATGTTTTTACAGCTTTTTCATTTACATTCCTGTCATGGGGTAGCTTTACCTTTACCATATCCTTATGGTAATACTGTATTTCTTTATATCCTTTCTTTGTAAACACATTTTATTGAAAAACAGATTTTTTTAATTACTTTGTTTGGTTGATTGTGATAATAAAATATCTGAGGAAGAAAAATTCTGTGAAAATACCTGAATTTCAACTTTTAAATTCCTTAATTATCTGAATTTTCTGGGAAGACTGAAGGTCTCTCCATAGTGATTGTGAAAACAATACTGTATCTTTATCTAGGATATTTAATTGATTTCACTCAGAAGACACTAAGTTTATGATTGCATAATATGCAAAATTGGGGGGGGGTGGAATGCAAGGTATCAGTATCAGTTATTCAAAGTAACCTTGACTTATTTCTTTGTACAAACAGATGTTCTGTATAATTTGCTGTTGTTGCCCTAGAAATACTCACTCAAACTAAGAAGTGTACAAATATTCTAGTAAATTAATTAAGAACTGTTTAATGTAGGAGCTAATTACTTACTTGGCTTTTAGTTATTTTTTGGGACATTCTCAAGGATAAATTTTTAAACAACAGCCTTTCCATCTTGAAAAGCACTAGTCCTGGGATTAAAGCTGAAAGGAAGATTGGTAATGACATGAAAGAGCATTCTTCAAATAAATCATAAAAATACAACAAAATATTTGGAATTATAGATAGAGAAAAAATCTAGTGATGTTATCAGTTCTATTCTCAGAGTACTGGAAAGTAAAAGAGATGTTGGGGCAGCAGAGTCTTTCATTATTTTGTTTTGTTCGTATTTAAATTATCCATTCCTACTGGAAAACTATTCTAATTAGTACTGTAATTATATTCTTCCTTAATTATTGTTGACTTAATTTGCCTTTTTTCTTTTCTTTGTTTTCTGCACCCCCACTAATTAACTATTGTTATCAGTGGAGCGCAAATCCTTAAATTTACTGAGATAGTTCTACCCTCACCTACTTGCCCCAAGGAGAGGTAAAAAGGAGAATGCAAGTACTTACGGCAGTCTCATCTTAAGAGAAGGCATAACTGAGGATAGAGTTCAATGAAAAAAAACCACAGATTTTGCTTTGACAACAGAACACTGAACAATTAGGAAGATGTTAAAGTAAAAAATAGGGGAGAGCTAGTGAATGAATATATAGAACTCCTATGGAACTATCTCTCCCAGCATGTAACATTAATATCTTTTCACATCAGTACATTGAGTTATATTATTTAATTTCGCATTGTATTTTCCCCTTAGTGCATGGAATACTTGAACACATCATTCATAAACCACATTGGTTATTTTGCCTTTTTGAGCCAAGTTTATCTTTTCCATAGTAGTAATATTGGAATGAGAAGCTATATTAAATATAACAGATGGAAAAGATTTCTGATGAAAAAGAATAATAGAAATTTCTGACTAGGGCATCTACTCCCAAGAAGTTACTTCACGTTTGCATAAATCCTTCTGTGCATATTTTGCTTCAGTTAAGTAATATTGTTATTGTAAAATTGCTACTAATTCCAGACTTTGATTCAAATGCTTGGAGGTTAAATTGTTGTTTCATGAACATCTGTTTAGTGAGAAGAAACTCCAAAGATAATTGTATTCTCAATTTTTTCCTTATTGCTGCTCTAGTAGCCTGGCTTACCTGACTTGATTGCTGTTATTTCTATAATTACTGTAATTGCCATTAATCCTTTATTTCTTTTGCTTCTACCACAATTTGCAACATCTGTCATTGACTCTGTGTAATTACATAGTTTTGTCTTCATCTTGCTCTTTCCTCCTTAGAAGTTGTAACAAACGAAACTTGGGAGGGAGTGTTTAAACATCAAAAGATTCATTACAATGAAATCTGGTCTTCTACCAGAAATGTTTCCTTTGATTGTGTGCTACTGCTTCATAAGAAGACTTCTGAAAAGGCTCCTTAAAAGAGGAATCTAAGAGTCCCCAATTCAAGTCAAGGCTGACTGAGACTTTGTCAAAGTCTCCTCTTAGAGACTCTAATGGGTACAACATTTCATGTGCAATCCTCAGAAAGGAAAAATACTTTTATGGCAGTTGATAGGGATATCTGGAGGAAGGAAAGATTGAATCCAGACCCTGCTTTAATCAGCCACATCAGGAAAAGAGAGTAATTGCCTCATCTGAGAATATTTTATGGTAGAGGTCTCTGCTCATAAATGGATTTCCAGAGCAACTTGTCTGTGGCCCTTTCCTGGCATGCACTAGTAAGTAAGATTTCATTTCCATATGTGAGGATGAGCCACATAGACGGACATGAAACTCTTTTTGGGTAAGCGCCTTGAAGTACAAACACTTCTTTGATGTCTTACAACTCTGGTCTCAGCTCTCACCACCTATGATCATTCAGTGAGATCATGGAGTACTTTCCAATGACCATGAGATCGAGTATTTTGGTGAGAAATTAGTTTCCTGGAAACAAGCCACATAGTCAGATTTGTTATGTGCTCTGGAACCTGGACTACTACCAAACTCTTCTGAGATAATGAAAAAAAAAAAAACCAGGAGTGGCATAACTTGCCAAAGAGAATGTTAATCTTGCATATGCACTAGCTGTGGATGAAAATACTCCATCTAAATGTAACATAGGTGCTGTATAAGTGTCTACTCTTTTTCTGAATTCTCTTTGGTTGTTTGAGCTGGTTATCTTACGAGAATATTTTCTGTTAATTCTTTTGTGTATGTGTGAACAAATGCAGCAGTAGAAGTTTATTTCCTTATTTATGTTATGCATATATTTCTAAAAGAGTGTTTATAAGTTGTACTTTAATTCAGGAATTAATGAGTGGGATGCAGACTGCTTTTTCTGATAGAATATACAGTATTATTGAGTTATTTTGGATGAAATTTTCAGAAGCTGTAGCTTGAGTGCACAAAAAGAGCACCTGAAACTATATATCACTGAAAAAAATGGCCTTAACCTTGCAGATCCATCAGTTGCACTCATAAAAAATGTAGTAGTATTTATCTGCAAATAGACCAGAGAGGTTTTCATTGGGATATTCACAGCAAAATGAAAAACATATTAGCAGCATTATTTTTCATCTGGACATAACATTCCTGATGAAATGTCAAAGGTGATCATCTTCATCTAACATCCTTTGTTATTTTGGCATCGATATATGAGTCGCAGGTTATGATAATGCTGCTCTGATACTCTTCTGTGTGCTTTCTTTAACAGCAGACAACAAATTGAATATATGTACTCTTTCTGAAAAGGGCTTCAAAATCAATGATTTTCTCTTCATGGCTAGTTCAATCCCCATCATTCTGTCTTTCCAGATGGCTAATTTTTTAAACAAATACCTATCACTCTGGACTATAAAGGGGGATAGAGTGAGGGTTGTTTGATAGCATGGTGTTTTTATGTCAAAATGCAAGCAAATTGTCAGGAATGTAGCATATATAATTACAGTTTTGATATTTCTGAAGAATTTATGTAACATTGGCATATTGCATGAAAGCCTATAATAAAGACGGATACCAATATAAGGGTGGTAAAGCTGAATCTATTCAGAAACGTGAAGGGTGTGGATTTCTTTAAAATCCCTAGTTTTTGTTTTTTTGTCTTTTTCTGCATTTTAAAATCTCTGGCGGGTGCATGTGGCCAAAATTTGTCTATTGCATGAATTGTAACTTAATGTTATGCATTTTAAAGTCATTTAATCAAGAATGTTTTTTTAGTCTCTAGGATTTTACTTCACCAGTACATTGAATTATTAAATTCCTAATAAAATTAAAAGTGCATCGCAGCTGTGTGAAGCTATACAGACAGCTTGAAAGAATTTAGGCTTTGGATGAGCACCATTAACTCCTTGAAGGACTAGATTATTCATCTGTGCTAGGCAGTGCCTCTGTGTGAGTTGTGTTCCTCAGGGGTTAAACACTCTGAGTGCAGTGTGCCAGAGGCGCCAGTGGTGGGGATGTTTCCGAAAGAGATTAGGTTTAGCCTGTCACCACACGCAGCTGAGTTTATTCAGCTGAGCCACCTAGAATTTTGGAAGGAAGCCAGAGTGGTACTCAAGGTTTGCTCAGTTGTTTAGCCAGTGAAGGCAGTGCTCAAACTGATTTTCTCTGTCCTTCCAAGCAAAGATGTAAAGCTGTGCATGGGCAGAGTGTTTCACCCTTCTGCACTCAGTACACAGGGTCAAGACATGACAAGATCTTTCTGAAATTAAAGGGGTTATGCGAATTAATTCCTCATTGACATAATTTATTTTTTTCAGTACATGGTGAATGAATCATTATTTATATTTTCTTCACAATTTTTTTTTTGTTTTCATGTCCCCAAGAGTTCAGAATTCTCTACAACATCTAAAACTGCTTGGTGTTGATGAAAGGAAAGAAAAAAAACCAACCTCATCTAAATAGAACTGAGTGTATTACTAACATGACTAGTCTTAGTTTGATGAAGTAAAACATTCCTGGTAACTATATGTGCCATTTTTTTTATTTTTTTTTCCTATTCAGTAAGAAGCAACCCACACACAGCTAGATAAATTAAGAAGTACTTTGTACCTCTACTACAAAAGTAGATACCAAGTCCAGAGTAGGAACCAGAGAGCAGAGGCAGAACAGTGTTTGGCTTACTTATGCTTATTGAGTGGAAACACCTCTTTCAAGTAGTTCTCTATTAGTATCTGAAGCCAAACTCATTTGCATACCAATCAGAGATCTTTATACTGTTTAGCTTCTCCTCTGAGAAGGTGTTTTGTTTCATGATTTAAGGGAAATTACAGTTCAGATAAGGATCATGATTTCATTTGCAGTCTTTTATCATAATTTGTCTGTGAAATTTTTTAAATCTTTCATCATCTAAGAAAAGCTATGGTGTCTTTTATAGAGAGATCTTCCTTTTTCTATCTTTTAAAGGATGGCTTACATCCTGGCTAGGGAGCTTGAACGTGTAATGACTACAGAATAAAAGCAGGAATTGGATGACTGGGATTTCCACTTTCAGCCCTGTCACTGGTTCACAGTATGTTATTGGGTACCCATTATGGGTTTTCACTTTTTTTTCTTCCATCTAGAAGACTGAGGTTGGTGAGACTGTACTTCTTAGAAATTAATTTTTTTTATCTATTATTAAAAAAAAAAAAACAAACCAAAAAACACATGCAAGATTTAATTGTTAATTTCATCAACATATTTCCAAGGTGCTTTCTGTTAGTGTTTGTATTTCTATTATTGTGTTTGCATTCATTGCAGATCAATCAAGATATTTCTAGTTGGCTGAGGCTGTCTGTTGTTTTTTCACAGGATGTCTTTATTGTATTTTATTAGATAAACCACATTTCTATCCAACATCCAGGTCATGGGCACTGCCCTGCAGCAACTGGGGAAATTCTACCTCACATCCCTTGTATCATTTCTAGGCAACAACACTAGTGACAGCACTCTGTCAAGGTGCAAGGCAGTCCTTTCTTGCAGCCTTGTTTGTTCTTATCAGGGAAATGTCATATGAAGTGCACCTTCCTAAGCTCATAGTTTCAAAACTGGGAAAGAGTGGACTAACAAGTCCACTTGCAAGTATCAGGACTTTTTTTGATTTTCACAGAATCATAGAGTTATTTGAAATGGACCCTTAAGATCATCAAGTGAACACCATGTTCCATTTAGTTGTTTCCAAAAAGGATTTTTCCTCCCTGGCACATTGTCTACCTAACATTATGCTACAAGTAACTAAATTTCCTCAAGTTAGTTTCCTGTTAAAGTAGTTATGAAGATCCAGGAATTAGAGGAAGTGCAGAAAGAGTTTTGGAAGTAATATCTTCTCTCCAAACCATCAACTAGTGGTGGAATATTCAAAGTGTTTTGGAAACTTACTATATCATTGCTCATTAGACATTACCATTTAGACAAACAAGTGAAAGAGATTTAACCTCCGTTTGGAAGGTGTAGGAAGAATCTAATTATTAAATCCATTATATCTGTGTGTAAACCAGATTAACAGCACCTTGAGCAATCCTGTGATCCTCATGATGGACACAAGCTAATTGAAAGCATTAGAGGCACTGCCCGTATCTGTATTGACATCTCCTGGAACAATGAATCTTGGAGACTTCATTACCACCCTTTGACAGCAGCTATTTTTCTTCAGACAGAAGGGAAGCCAGGAACATAGAGGTGGCCTTTGTGTCTGTGTGTAATTTCAATCTGATTGTATTCTTACATTTGTTATACATGTGCATTTGTATATTCCATTCCACTACTTTTATTTTTTTTTTTAATGGAATATCTTCGGCTTGAATAATCTCCTCTTTAGCCTTTTGAGGCTTTTCTTATCTCACATATAGATATTTGTTTTTATAGGTTAATGGCAGAGTGAGTCAACGGCTATGGCAAATCTCAGTGAGGCTTTTAATTGCTTCATGTAAGCTTCTTCTTTTTTTTTTTTCCAAATATAGAAGAAAAATAGCTAGAGCCTGTGTCATGGCAATTTGATATTTCCTAGAATTTAGATATTACTGACTTATAGGGAAATAGACCTTAAGTTCATAGAGAAGCAGCATGTTTCAGCAATGAAGCAGAGATTTGGTCATTTAAATAGCATGAATAAAAGCTGTCAGTAGTTGTACTAGTTAAGAGTAGAACTTACAGTCTGCTCCATTTTGTTGTAACATAGTGCAAGCATCATCTGTGGCTATGACTAAATGTCCCTCTGCTGTGCAGGAAAACATAATCACTTTTATCACTTTGCACCATTTTTTTCCGAAACATCTGGTGTTAGCCATTGCTACAGACCAGAGGAGCAAACCATAGGAGACCGTTAAGTGGTTTAACACATCAGTTTCTGTCCTTTAGAAGGTCACATACAGTATTCCATGCAGATATCCAGCCGTATGTAAGGGATTTGAATCTTGCTTAATCTTATTGTTATAAATGTGCATGGAAAATGTTCCTTGTGTGGGATTGGAGGCCTTCCAATAAGTAAACGGTTGTATGGGGTTTTTTTATTACTATTTTTTTTCATCCTCTTTCATTGTTACAGACATTGTAGATAGTTCATGTTTGGATGATGAAGTATATGCATAAAGAGGCTTCAGAAGCAAACAAGAGGGTGATTTGACATTAATATCATCTTTATTCAATATACCTTTTGGCTAAACTGAAGGGGAGGGTGAAAGATGGGAGGAGGATTTGGCTGTCTTCAGGCAGTTAAATAGAAATAATTTCTCCTTAATTCTCATCTGCATGCTACAATTTGCATTTCAATTTTAATATTTTGGAGTGTAAAAGCATATTTAGGGAAATGGACTAATTAGATCTCTGTAAACACCCATATGTTGTCATTTTTATTAAATTTAAAGGGCGGTTAGAATGACAAAGATTTTATTACTTGCAAGAAAAGGGACATAGATGCCCACCTGCAAGATATATCCATTTTTTTCTTCTTTTAAAATAGTGTTTCAATTGCACTCGTTAGTTTTGAAAAATAAAGAAATGAGAAATTGCCCACAAGGTAATCCAATTATGTCCTCTTATGAGGTGATGAATACCTCCTAAATGCCTGTCTGGACCCAGGTTCTGTTTTCCTTACTTTTAACCATAAGTGTAAATAATTTTTGGCAGAAATACTCGAGGACTTTTGTAAGGAGTACTAGAACTTAACATGCAGGAAGTGGTCTCTGGGGTGGCAGTCACCCCAGCTTCCTCTTGAATTTGCTCTTTAACCCGGGTTAATGAGCCCAGGTACCCAGGTTTGTCATATGTCAATTCCTCTGGAAGGGAATCTTGTGTTTGCTGAGGTTGAAATGCAAAAGTGGTGATCTGACTTGTCACATCTTGAACTTGGCTGTTTTGTCCCTCCACAAAAAATACTTTTGTATTTACAAATGTATTTGACTGTGCTGCATGCCTGGAAAGTGTCACCTCAACTGTTAGTGAGAACTTACCTGGAGAACAGCGGACTCTATGGAAGTCTATCACCCAGGCCAGATTTTACAGAATGGGACAGCAGGGTAGGTTCATGCTATAAATCTGAAGGCTGTATGCAAGAGACAGTGGCTGAATTTCTGGAGCTTCATGCAGTGCTCTGTTTTTCTGAAAAATAAAATGAGCATTATAATGAGGGGACTTGTACAGATGAGTCTTCAGAGATGTTTCTGCCAGCTGGCTCATTGAGCTTGATTCAGGCACAGGAGTGTGCTGAATCTCTGCAGTAACCTTGAACTTCACTATTTTCTTAAAAGTTCATTATTATTTCAAAATCCAGCTACAAAAGATATAACTACTCAATAAAACAATGAGAGACATAAAAGTGACCCATTTGCATTGTCATTCATTATTTTATGAGCTATCCCTTTGAGTGATCACACTATAAAATTTTACTTAAAAGACTGTCATGATTTAATGTGTCAAAGTGTTTTCTATTATAAGAGAAATGAAAAAGGGTTGCTAAAAAATCACTTTTACCATTTTTGACCTAGAAGAAAGAATGGAAATAGTTTCAGGCAGGGATTGTAATTTTTTAGGCAAACTGATATACAGCGTGCTTTTAAGTCAAGCTTGAGGCAGAACAGTGAGTAAACAGAGCAAACCATACAAAAATCAAGATTCTTTCTTGGTGTCTGCAATACTGTATTTGGCAGTTTGATATCATCCATATGGTACCATCCTGTAGGTGTTTATAAAACCTGTTAATTTTTTGGTCATATTTTGTCCCTTAATAGGATATTTTAATAAGCATATGAGATAAATGGAACCAATTAGTAAAAGCTATTATTCTTGGAATATGAATGTGGCAGAAGAGATTCCTTAAACCATACATAAGATTTGAAAAGAGTAGCATCTATCAGTGTTTGGCATATGGGTATAACCTCCGATAGATGTGCTTGTCCATATATTTTGTCCATGTGAATGATCTCAAGGTTCAATTACCATACTGGCCTGA
Organism: Pseudopodoces humilis; assembly: GCF_049639895.1. Lineage (NCBI taxonomy): Eukaryota > Metazoa > Chordata > Aves > Passeriformes > Paridae > Pseudopodoces > Pseudopodoces humilis. The sequence goes on from NC_142200.1 coordinate 102,342,778, forward strand.
GAAGGAGGTCATCCAGTGCCCTTGTAGTTTGACAGCTTAAATGTGATATCCCATCTCAGTTGTCCTAAATCATTCATCTTCTTGAGTCTGGGAATTATTACTTATTATTTATTGCCTAGCACAAAAATTTTCTCAGAGATATAGCCATTCTGTGAAGCTTACCTTCCCGTCTCTCCATTTCACTTTTCTTCGGTCTTTGTGAGACATGTTGAGCAAAAATCTGTAGCTTCCCGTACTGGCTTTCTTGTTTACCATTGTTATTGCATTCATGAACATGGTCCTGATCAGTTACTTTATAACACCTATCTTTGGTTTCATAAGCCTTTTGATATCACAAAGTATGCTTGGTACTTGCCTCTTCAGTTCTACTCATCTTGCAGACTGAGACATTCAGGCAGATTAGGTGGATTTCAGTAAGAGAAAAATATCAAAATCTATAGCAAGTTTATTTCCTACAAATGGAAAGAATTGAGAGATGCTTTGAAATTTTCTAATTATGGAAGATGATTCTTTAATCTATATGTGAATGAAGGAATTTTACAAATTAGAACCTTTCATGAACTGTTCAGTACTCTGGGGGAAGGAAACTATATTGAAAAGAGAGACATTATGGATGCATTCCAAAGTTTCTGGCTTAGATGTGGAACTTGAAAATCCAGGAATGTTCACTTCTTGTTTTCTCTAAGGCTAAGGGCTTGGGAGTCCTTAGTAGTCCTTAGTCCACTGTAGTTTGCATTGAAATGACAGCTCTCATTTTTTTTTTAAACCTTCCTATTCTTTTAATCTTTAGTATTTTAATTCAATGCCACCTAATTAATTTTCTCAGGTTTAATAATCATTCTGTGTTGTCACCATAAGCCTAGGAACTTTAAACCACAATGGGGAAGGTCCCTGGGCTTGGATTGTTAGTACAGTTTTTCTTACTGGGTTGTGGCAGTTAATCACGTTTAGAGTGTATGTTGTTGCTACTACAGAAGTCGTAATTAGAATCACACAATAATTTCTTTATTATTAAGGGATGTCTGGAGCTCATCGAGTCCAGCCCACAGTAAGGATATATTTGGTCTGCAATACTGGAGAAGATGGACTTGTGGATGACAAGTGACACAGCTGGCTCACTACACTGGGCTCTGCTCTTCCTGCTGTTACACGGGGCCCACGGGCAGCGCAGCAAGAGCAGGCCGAGATTTGCTGCTGCTAAAATGCTTTGCTGATACTCTCTCAGCCTTATGGCAGTAGGGCAGTGCATGTTTAAGATTTTTGTGGTTTGCATATCCCTGTGGCAGAAGCTGCACCTCAGACTGTATCTTGTAACTAAGTTCTGTGCAGGATTCCAGCATCAGGAGGGGAGTGTTTGCTAATGAGAGGCAGGGAGATGGGTTTCTTTATTCATACCTTGAGAATAAGTCTGAAATTAGTTGGTTGAATTTCTTAAAGCTTGAAACATCCATAGGAAATATGGGAGGTATTGAGATTTTGGTTGCTTTTTATGTTGGTACTGAAGCTTCCAAACAAATAGAAAGTAACTGTTCTTCTTCCTGCTGTTACAAGGTAATGTGCATGCCTGTCAACGTAAATTGCAATTCTAAGTGAAAAGTCTCTATTTTCTTATTCATAATCAGTGCAATATTTTTCTGTCTTCTTTTTTTTTATTGTCTTTTCAAGAGTAATGAATGGATGAGCTTTGGGGAATCATTTGGTTTATGGCGAATGATGCAGGAAATGGAAATCTCCATCCAATTCACATAGCAAATGCACTCAGGTCAAAAGAATCTCATCTGTACTCAGCTCTTTGCTTTGTGCTAGTTTACAGAGATGAGCACAGAACATTTAACTCAGACATAACCAGCAAATGTTGCAAAGCCTAATGGTTTCTAAGTGGTGATTCACAAACTCCCAAGCTATCTTCATCATTCTGTTCACCTTGCAAAAAGTGTGACTCCATCTTCCAATGCAAGGATAAATCCTTTAGGAAAACCACTGAAATCTTATGAAATTTGATTTGATTTAGTATCTATTTTCTGCTTCATCTGTTTTAATTTTAATGAGAAATCAAGATTGTGAATGGTTAATACACACACATCCACCATATTTATGTATATATATATATATATATATATGTGTGTGTGCGTGCGTGTGTGTGTGTGTGTGTGTGTGTGTATGTATGTAATATTCTCCTCTAGTCAAAAGTTGACTTCCAACTTTGATTAGTTAATACCAATGGTTTTCATTTTAAGTTTTGGCCTAGACTGATTTTTTTCATTTTCTTTCAAAAGTTAAAAGCTATGAGTGAGTTCCTGAAATGTTTATGAAATTAAATGATAGATGAAAAATTATCAGTGTAAAATTAGGTTAAATCTTTGAGTTTCTATTCAGCTCAAGCTTTGCTTCAAGATTCTGCTGTTTTCAAAGCAAGCTGAAGATGCAGCAAATTCACACACAACTCAAAAATTAACACAAATATAATAGGTATATTCTGAAACCAAGATGGACATTATTTTTATTGGCCTGGTTAATAGATTACCGTACATCTTTAGAAATCAAGGTAGGAACTTTCTGTATCAGATGTAATTGTCTGAAGAAGCTGGGTAACAGAGACTGATTTTTTTTCATTTGACTTTCTTATGTTCAATTTAATGAGTACAATATCCCTGTGAGCTTACAAAATGGCATCAAATGAGATATGATTGCACTTTTAACTTTTTAGACAATGTTACATTTCCTGATGGATAACTGCCAAAGGACTTATATGGATTTCTACCTCAGATAAAATACACTTCCGAAACTATTCATTTCAGACTGATAAATTGCTTTGTATCTCATGTATGACTCTGACAATTTTTAAAACTTGGCTTCCTGAATTGCATTTACTTTGTCTGATTGCATATTACAATTCCAAACAGTAGACAAGCAAAGCACTTAGTCAAACTAAAACAGTATTAGAAAATGCTGTTTTGATTTAATTCTATGTTGATCAGGCAATAGAATACAGATGCAGGGAAGGCAATATGGACTGGATGTTAGTCTGTGAATACACATGTAGTTAATCATAGCTACGTGAAATTTAGCCAGTTGTAGTCAAGAGGATGCATTATGTATAACACAACATTTGTTTGTCGTGGTACATGGACTTAGATCACAAGTTCAATTTTTATTCATACTAATTTTTAAAATATCCTTTAGTGTAAAATTCAGTATTATTTTCACCAACTGCATTTCATCTGGCTGGTACTTATTTATCTATAAACTGAACCAGAATGTTCAACCTCAGTTGTCAAACCAATATGTACTTTAAGTAATATTTCTGTGTTTTCAGGCATTTGTAATATAAACACTAAACATGCAAATGAAAGTTCTATATGTAAGCACAATGTATTTTAAAGGAGAAAGGATAAAACTGAGTAGAATATCTTAACTCAGAAAAAGAAATTTCTCTTTTTATATAGCATGACATGAATTTTACTTCTTGGAACTTTTCTTTCCAAAGCACTGATAAAAGGATATTGTGGTTTCAAGGGCAGCACCTCCTTATTTGGATATTTTTTTTTTTTTTTAATTTTGTTCTGTGTTACACTGAACCTCTCAGCTTTGTTTTGGACTGGGAGCCAAAAGTCCAGGATTCTATTTCTGGGAGTGTTTCAACTTCAGATCACTTAGAGCTTTGTACAATATTTGTTAAAATAATTTCTGGGTTTTAGGCCCTCTATCTTTGATGTATTACTTTAAAAGAACCTTATTTACAGATTAAAAGATTAGGAATTTCTAAAATTAGAGCTTCCTTCTTTCCTTACCACCCCTAGGATATTATATGTGAGATATCTGAAATGAGACACATACAGAAGAGTATCTTAGGTTTGAAATTGTTTTTTATTGTTTTCATGCCCAGAAGTTACAGATATTTCTAAAATAAGTCTTAATTTTCATAAAGTATTTTGAACAACAGAGCTGAAGAAAACGCTTATGCTATGAATATACATTTTAAATTAAAAAGGCAACAGAGGCTTCTCTCCTGTAGTTTTCTTGGAGTAGAACAATGGTGCAGTTTTACACAAGGGATCCTTTATAGAGTTATATCTAAAGGCTCTGCTGTTGTTCCATGTGATCACTATGTTGGATTCTTAATGGAAGTGAGATCTGCATGTAATAGACTAAAATAAGCACCTCAATAAAAACAGCAAGTCTAGGAGCTGTGGGCATAGGTCACCGAGGCTGTTCCTGTGACATAGAAATGTCCACCTTCCACTGTCACTACAGGATGGCTAACATCAGCTCAGACTGATAAAGGAGCTGAAGAAATGAAGATGATTTCTACCCTGCCTGAAGTACACTAAAATGCTTTTTTACCTTGTTCTTTTGGTACTCTACTAAGAATCACCCAACAGAAGGAACTAGTGTTATCAGTGCCACTGCCATGACCACCCTAGGAATATTATGTGACTTTGCAATAAGTGAACACCCATTACAATAATGAATCTAGTCTTGTCCAAAGGTTCATATATTTGTTTCTTGCTACATATTGTTTGTGGGTTGCAAGTGGTACAGCTCAATATACAAGTAAAGTAGATGTTTTATTGGTCTGCTCTTGAATTTAAACAGGGGGAAGAAAGAAGGAGTATTTGAGCATTAAGCTTTTAATGCAAAATATGAAACAGAAAATAGCATATTTTCAAAAGCAAATTGCAATCTGAAGAATTTGAAAACTGTAAGTCATTGCCCAGCTATCATCAATGACCTGTTACTACATTTTAAAATTAGAAAGCACACCTGCCTGATATTTTGGTGAACAGAGCTGTTATCATTCTGGGTTCAACTGAGATTCAGAAAACATGGAATAAAATTCTCTCTCAATGTTGTTTAAAATTTCACTGTTATGAAACATTTATGTTTGGTATTTGCTTTTAAGGACTTTTAATTAACTGGCCTCCCCTCTCCAGTTAAATATATTGTGTACATTTTATAAACATGAAATGAAAGATGCAAATAAAAAATAAAAAAAAATCTTTAATGTAATCAGTCTCTGCTACAAAATGAAAATTAACTTATATGCTACTTATTGCTAAGTGGTCTTTTAAAATATGAGACCACTTAGCAATAAGTAGCATATAAGGCTCTATATATATATATAAAAATACATATAGCTACTTGGAAAAGCTTCATCATTTATTTTTATTAAAGTCTTATTCCCATGGCAATTTGTCAGGGTGAAGGGAAGGCAAAATTGCTCACAAGATCTGTGCATATTTTTATATGTACATAGGCACTCATAATCTGTATCCACAAGCTATTAAAGATTGTCTTATACTAAGTATGATGGTTGCTAATGAAAGGATAAAAAAAGCTGCATTTTAGAAGATTAAAATGCTGTTAATTTCTGTATGCATTTAAGATTAATAAACTGCTCATTAGGACATGCAAATGAGCACTTTATGAATTCCATCACAAACATTCAGAAGTACCTTATACATAAATCACATTCAGTTAATGTATTTTTCTTATGTAATTGGGGAACAGATTGATGAGCCAGTCCAATTAGGTCTAATTTACATGTGTATGGAATTTTGTATTATGAAGCTAATATGCAAGTAAGAAAAAAACTAATTATAGCATGTATTTGCTTTAGTAGGATGAAAGAAAATTGCAGCTTATCTTAAAAAATACTGCTACTTAGAGGTAATATGAAAAGAATGTACAAATTTTAACTTTTCCTCATGAAATAGTAGTGTGATTCAATAGATGTCTCTTAAAAGTCTTATAGTATGGTAATATACAGGTTTTTAGATTTATGAATTCTGGGAGCTTAATCCATCAGTAACAAACAATGCCAAAAACAAAGCTAGCCTTACGCAGAGGATAGCAAAGGTAAAAACAGAATGAAGTCCGGCTGAAACAGATGACAGAAGCCCTGTGGCCTTTGGCAGGCAGACACGAAGGAGGAAAAGGAAGAGAAGACTAGGGAAGAGTGAGTTCCTGCAAGCAATTCTGGTGCCTTTCCATTTCATTGGGAAATCCAAGGTATGATTTTCTCTTAATGTATACACTATCATTCAAAAGTTTCCATATGTTTTTCTGCTGAGTGGCACTTGCAGATAAGGTCTGCTGGGAAGTGTACAACTGAAGTGTGAGATTGCTTGGACAAAGTCACTCTGTGGGAAGTGAAATCCTTATCTTCTGGTGTAAGCAATCTCATTCTGTGAGGAATTTAGCAGTCGTAGACAAATCCTCATTTTATTGTTTCCATCAACAGGATAGCTTGCATTCTCATTAAGCTAATGGATCAAACTTTAAAGATACTTTGCTGTAACTCCTTTGAATCAGACTTTTCCTTTTCAGAGTGGAAGTATTTCTGACTTTGTACCAGGGTATTTGTGTGTGGGTCATGCTGTGTGTTTCACTTGATGATAGAAAATAGCACTTGGCACCTGTGTTAGCACACGTGACCCATACTTTTTAACCTCTGAATTGAGAGAATTAAACATTTATTAACTCTAATTTAATATGCCTTGCAGAGGTTGAACTGCAAGTCATATTGATGGTGGTTAAAAATTATAATATCAAGGAGGACACATTTTCAGTCACCTCCTGTCACAGAGTTTACAGCATGGAACGTATGAGAATGAATTTTTGGGGGGTTTTCCAGCAGTCACATGGAAATATAAGAGCTTATAATATAAGATTGTGCCCAGTTTCTTCCTATTTTCTATTTTCAAGCTACCAGTGTTTTCGCACAAGAGTATAACAATGTCCCAGTTATTTCTTAGTCAGATTCGTAGAGAAATCCTCACTGCATGTAGGTAGAGTGAGTGGGCTTTATATTTAGCCACTTACAAACAGCATTACTTGGACAATGCACATAATGTACTTTTCTCACAAAATGTCATGAATAAGGAACCCAGAGCCTGGTTAAAATCTTCCTGACTCCAGAGAACAGTAGTGCATTTCTTGATAGTACCTGACATTTCTGCTTCAAGAGTAATATAATAGTCGACATCAGTGTTCAAAAGGAATGAAGTACCACACTGCCTAATTCAAAGACCAGACCTTTCTGAAATGAGAAGTTGAGAAGAGAAAGGGGGAAGGAAAATGTGAATTGAACCGGGTAAATTTTTCAAAGCTATCTGTAACTTGGAATAAAAATACACAATAAAAATGTACAAGGTTAAATCAAACTCTTCTGTCTTATTGAAAGCAATTTTTATAAGCTTTAGTAATATTTTAGAATTCTGCTATAGATTTGTTGTTTTATTTTCAATAAAATGTAAAACAATATGATAGATGTTATACTTATATGAACACATACCTGGGCATTTTTTCTGTATACCTAGGATGTATTTTCCTTTGGTCTCTAAAAATAAAATTTCTGGAAGAATAATAAGGTCATTCTATTATTTCAGATGACCAACCTCTTTAAAGGATGTGACAGGACCAATTTATCAACAGATTAGCTCTTTTCTGAAAGACTAACCAAAGAGGCCATCTTCTATTTGAAATTAAATTGGAGCTACTTTTAACCCCTGGTGATACTCATTTCAGGGAGTGTGTTACAGGGACATCCAGTACCTCCTTGCCCAGTCACTGGAGAGTTTGTTCTTCCATTAAAAGACTTACTATAGGAACTAAACTATGTGTTTCTACAAATGAAGATAAGATGTTACCTTGTTACCTACACAACATAATAAATTTGTGTTGCTTCTGTAAAAAGAAAAAAAAACTCTTTAAAAATTTTTCGTGGTTTTGGCATCTTTATTTTCCTGTTATTACTGGGCATTGTCTTAGTTTTATTATTCCTTTTATTTTTCTTTTCTTTTCTTTTATTTTTTTTTTTTTGCCTAGTAAATTCCCCTTGCTCTCATCTCATAGGAAACACAGAAGCTAAAATGAAATTTTTCTCAGTGGAAAATCTTTTCTGCCTTTAGTAAAGCCAGTATTTAACTCTGAAAGTCAGGGTAAAATGAAACTGGTGTGTCTATTCAGCTGATTGGTAAATGTATCCCAACAACTTAAAATATTTTTAATGTGAAAGAATAATAGCATTTGGTTTTCTCTTAGACCTGCAAAGGATTTATGTATCAATGTGATAGTTTGTCTGACTTTCAAAAGCCTAAGTCTTAGCTGGATGTTGATACTACTTCTGTATTTTCAAAGCAAAGCATAACATTACTTGGTTCACAATATTGACACTGAGTGTCAGGATGCTAACAGGAAGGATGGTGATGTCTAATGCTAATGCCTTTGATATAACTAGTAAATGTCAGTCTCTGCTATTGTTATTTTGTGTGTCTTTTCCCTACCCAAACAGATGTGTTCTTTGAAGATACTCTATAAAACACATTTGGCAGGAAATACCCTGGGTCTGTTTATCACATATTTTTATCGGAAGTTCTGAATTGCATTGGATCCATTTTACACCAGAATAAGGACAGGAGTTGTAAAGGAGGTAGTTACAGCTTCTATTAGAGTTCCTGCTCCTGCAGGCTATTTAAGGAAGTCTTGTAGCTATTCAGGTTAGAGTAGACTCAAATTGAAGCTGAGCACTGTTGACACTCTTTTAAGATGCAAACAAGCCATTCTAAACAGCAGGAGATAAAAATAGTCATGTCCTGTCTATATTGTACTCTAATTTTCCGGTTGGATGATTACCATTGACTAATTAGGTAATCCAGAGGAAGTTTGTATAGAGCTCTTTGTATTGCAACTAATTGGGGTGGGGGTGGAGGGGGTGACACGGGGGAGGGTGTTCTGTGAGTAAAGTCAGAAGTTCAGTGCTTAGAATATATGGAGAATTTGTCTCATTGATATTGAGGATTGATAACTCAGCAGAGATGTAATCCCATCATTTTACCTCTCTGACAAAATATAGAAGATACAATGGAAAACTGCATTATCTGTTATTTTGAAGAATGTATGATGTACAGGGTTATTTGCCAGGGAGATGATAGCATTTTCTGCAATAAACAGATTAATTTGCTCCTAGAGAAAGAATTTATTGCATTACAGTTCTAAAGTTAGAAGCATGAGAGACAAGTGAGAGGAATTGAAAACAGAGAAAGGTGATCCAGCAGCTGCTATAACATTGTACAGATTTGGAGACTAAACTGCTTTTATAACATGAGAAGAGCAAAGAAAATAATCTATAATATTTTATCTATTTTTCTTTCAATTACACTTGATACTTCACAAAACTCGTGTTAGCATTTAGTATGTTTGTTTAGCAATATAACACATCTGCTACTGCATCTATTTTGTGCATCAGCTATCCACAGCTTGCTGGTTCCAGGGTGCTGTGTGTTATTTGTTGGCACACATGGTTACTGTGTTAAATGTACAAGAAAAATTAAACTGTGTCTGACATATTCCTGGAGGTTTAAATGCAGAAAAATACTATTCTAATTTTTCCCTCTCCCTCCTTTTCTTCCATGAGCTGCAAAGAAAAGTTTTAATTGAACTTTATCAGTTTTTCTGATGCCATAACTTTTGAAATGTATTTTCAGCCAACTGAATTACATGTTCAGTTTTTGCTTGATTTTTTTTATTTTGTTCCTTTTAAGATAATGGAGTATTTTTGAAAATTGCTATGATTTCTATGAATTTCAGTTAAGTCTTGTTTGGCCCTCACAATAGTGGTCTTTTGAGAAGGATATAGAACTTCTGCCAGATTCCAAATGCATGAAATAAGATAACCACTCTACATCATTAATAAAGATGCACAGTTATTTTTTAAAAACATATATGCAACATCAGCCTCAGTTTAGGCAAGCAGGATAGGAGAGATGACCTAAAGAATAGATATTTGACCAGCACACTCAGCAAATATTTGGGTGCACAGTGACTCTCAAGTACCATGAAGATTATTTCTCACACAGTTCCAGGTCCATCTTCTTAGATTTTTTCATGTTGATTTTGGTTCTTCATTAAATCTCATTCTCCCAGCTTGGTTTTTTTGCTTTGGTTTCCAAACCTTTTTCTTTTGACCATTTCGCTGTCAATTTCTCTGTCTTGCCCATTACTTCCTTTGCTGGCCACGTCACTGCAGGCCTTCTTAGCCCTTTTAACTTGCCATTTACTTTCTGTTCATTCTGGTTTGATAGCTCCTAGTTCCCTGCCTGAATTCACTGTTAGTATGTCTCCTTCCTGTTTTACCTCTTCATCCTTGTAGACTCTTCTGCATGCAACCATTCCCAATTTCCACTCTCTCAAAATCCATACACACACCTTTGAATCTTCAGATCTTTCCTCTTCTTTGTATCCCAGGAAATAAGGGGAAGCTTCACTCCAGATGTACAAGTAGAGAAGTACAGCTACGCAGGGATTATGTACAAATACCACTTATTTATCAACTTTATGCCAACATGTAAATTTAATATTTTTCATTTTACTCTTGGATATACATTGTTGCTCACCAAATCTTGCTGTTTGTGATAAAGGAAACAGAACTGACCTTTAAAGCTAAGGTTTTGTTGTCAATATGGTTGAAGTCTTAACAGTCCAATCAGAGAATTATTGCAAGTACAGATGGAATTATTAAAGACTAGGAAATTTTTTTCACATAAAATGACAAAAACAAGAATCAATTAGAATTTTTATAGACACAATTCCCACTATCTACCCTTTTCTCTGGCTTTATTTTCACCCTTTCTTTCTGGGTCTTAACATTGTCACCATGCCCCCTTATACAGGGGCAGTTGGCTGCAAGTCATTGGTGTCCCAATTTCTTTGCTGGGGAAAGTTGGATGTTGGTGGGTTCTTTTTATCTCCTCTAAGATTTACTTAGGACTAGTTTTGTGTTTTCCATTTTGCCCACAGTACTTCTGAATTCTCCCTATATGATGTTTTATTTAGGTTCGATGCTTGCTCTTTCTTCTCTTTGTCTTACAGCCACTTTTTTTCCCAGCTCCTCAGCATTCTTTTCTTTACCTGACCTCTGGTTTGTAGGCTGGCTGTCCCCAGAGAGAGCATGTCCCCTTATTCTCATCATTCCACTCCTGTATCCTGAACCTGTGTCCCTACTTTTCAAGGTGCCTGTTATCATACCAGACCTGTATTCCTCTGCAGTGTGAATTATTTATAAATATTTAATTCTGCAAAGAATTGCATTTTTCCACTACTTGTAAAACACTTGGTTTATAACTCAAGACAAAAAATGAAAGTTAAGTAAATTAGGTACATCCATGTTTTGGGGGTTTTTTTATAAGTCATTATGACAAAACTTTGTTAAAACAGAGGTCGAGTCAGGTCAATTGCAACTCATAAAAAAGTCTAACAGGCCTCATTCCTGAGGCCTTGCAAACTCAGGACAATGCCTACAGAGTTTAAAATCTGGGTCAAAATCTGACTTTGAACAAAGGAATCTTTCTTAAGCTTCAGTAAAATTGTTAAAAGCGATAAAAAAAGAGTGAAAACACTTACTGACTTCCTTAAGGTTTTGTTGGATGTTTTCACAAACAATATTCCCGTCACAAATTCCTTAGAAACACCTTTGTTTTAGTGAGCCACTTCACTGAAATTTATTTTACAGTGTGAAAGCCAGAGTCTATCAGGAAATATGTCTAAAACACTACAAATTAAGTGGTTCTCATGGCTGGTTTTTTTTTTTCACTTTTGGGAAAAATACCTCTCTAAGGAAGTTTTCCATATCAGTGCTTGACAGTGCTCAAATGTTTTCACCTAACATGGAGAAAAGAATAACAACCTAACAAAATTTTCTGTGCTTGCATTACATCTGAATCAGATTTACTCTCTGTACAAGTGTAATTCAGTATTCTGCTTCATTTTGTCTTCAGTTCTTTGTTTATATCTCTGTAGTCCTTCCTATACAACACAAAAAATTAGTCCCAGGCTCATCCTGAGACTGCTGGCAGTCAAGCATCACAATATATACTATTTTTAATCATCACAGTACTTTGGATACCTTCTGCATGGTCCTGCATTGGACACAGGTTTCTTGATAACAGCAGAACTTTCCTAGTGTGAGTTGGGTTTGGTTTGTGTTGCTCAAATGATGAATTTAATCCAGGACTGCATTCCTGGACTGGAGTTTAATATTATAGGCATAGAAATAATTATTTCTAGTCAACTAGAGCAATACTTGTTTTCTTGAAGAGACAATCTGATAGACCAACTCTTGTTTTTAGAGTGTTTTGATCATTTTGGTATATCAGATATGGAAAGAATTTTTCACCATAATAAGCAATAAGTAGGGTGAGGTAATTTTGTTCATTTATTAATAAAGATGATCTTTTCTGAAACAAGTCCCAGTGTTCAAAACTAAAAAGTTCTGAACACATTTTCCCTAGTGGGTGATGAGCAGTGTTCTCTGCTCACATTTCTTTCTGTGTACTACAGAAAGGATTTTTTTCTCTGGCTGTGTTCCAAACACTGTTAAATCGGTATCTAAGATCATGCTTCTGCCAGCCTTCATAAATGATTAAATGTGTATTTTAAAGATCTCCAAATCTGGAGGCTTGAAAAAAGTTTCCTGTTGAGTTTTTTCTCTTTTAGTTTTTCATTCATTCTTAACCATGTGTTTCAGTAGAGGATGTTACTAAGACCTACTCCTTACTGCTTCAAAGTCTTGGTTGGTAAGATCTGGGTCACTGATGTCAATCTACAAAACAGTAGTTCTTGAAAACCGGGAAGACCCAAGTTCATATTTGAATAGTGAATTTTGTCTATAATGGCTACTGTTTCCTAATCATACATCTCCTCTATTGATCACATTTCTTTTCTAGCTTTTTCTTTTCTAATGACAGCACCCCAGGGTTTTGTCATGCCACATTATAGTTACAATAATTACCTAGCACCATGAGGGATCCTTTACTGGAGATTATAAGCACTACATAATGCAAATAATAAATAATAGTATCAACAGCCTGGAAGACTTGCAATGTATTCCTAATGACTCACATACCTTTGAAGCTGAACATTTACTAGTCTGCCTTAAGCTTCAATAAAATGAATTCCACTGTGACCTAAATAAAAAGAGTTTTTTCAGGTCAGTGTTGGTTATTTGTAATAAACTAATATATTTTGCAGGAGAGCATGCCATACTTCACCAACCTTCTGTTTGTTGAGATAGATAAGTTTTGTTTTCTCTGCAGACCTTAGAAAGCATAAGTACTCTGTACTCTCATTTGTATTAAGGGCAAGTTAGAAAAGTTCTCAGACTGATGCTTCTTTATAGCAGCAAGCCTTTTCCTTTGTTATGTTCATTCTGGAGATGCTTTTACAATTTCAGAGGTGTAAAGTTACCTGTATTATCTTCATCAAATGAAAGTGTCAAGACTTACTTGAAATTAAAGGCTGAAAGGTGGTTATCTTGCAGCACTTCAGTCAATTGCTAAACATTAATTATAGATTAAGACATTGAACCACTTGAGTAAATGGCATTAAAGACAACTGCTGTGGGAAGCTAGATCAGGAGTGCCAAATTCTATTTATGATGGTATGCCATAAGGATATATGAGCAAACCAGTAGTGACAATTGGTTCTGGTTCTCAAAAACAGATTACATGAGAGCCTGGTCTTAAGGACAGCATTTACTTAAAGAGGAAAAAATAGTCCACAATTAAAATAATTACTTTTTGTTCTCTCCAAATAGAGAGGAGCATTAAAGCTTGTTAATTGATTGTAGAAGAAAAGGGAAACGAGATGTTCAATGTGATTAACATATGCTGACTTTGCTTTACTGAAATGTTTACTTATGAGTCCAGCACTGCTGTCACAGACAAAATGAGTCTATTTGTCTTACTTTAGTCTCTGAAGCAGTGCTGCCAGCATTAGGGAGGTACTGTGTGTATTTACATTAGCATATATACATACTGTCAAAGGAGTTGGCCTTTCAGGATTGAGGAAAACAGTTTAGAAATGGACAGGTCGTCATGGAGAATGATCATGTCTGATTGTAACATAGCTCAACGGCTCTATAATCCTAGACAGAAAAAATATATGTTGTAAACAAGAGAGCAATTGCATTACCCTTTTCTATAGGAGTGTTTATCTTGGTTTTGGCTTTCAAGACACAGCTGCAGTTTCTATTGAATTCATGCTACTGAGAGCAGGGTTATGTGTCCTATTATTCAAGCAGGTTCTTCATATTGACATGTGATCTGTGATACAAATTAAATGGCACTTTGAGTTATCCATGTGTAAGCTTATGTTTGAATTTATGGTTCAAACAATTCACTCAAAGTTCTTACTGACTAGGTTGGCTTATTGCATAATGTTTGATCCATGACTGTAGTAAAAAAGGAAGGACCCTTGTTTTCCTTGTACAGCTGGGGCCATTATGGCTGTGCAGCAGGATGGGATGAATTTTTGGAGCAGAGGACATGGTGCCTCTTAGAATAATCTTGCAAGATTCTTCCCACAGTTCTTCAAGAAGCAGTGTGCTAGACATAGACAAAATTAGTCTCAAATAGCATAATTTTCAACAAAGTTTCAAAAGGGAGAAGACATCACTGATCTCATCTTTCAGCACAAATCTTTCAGCACTCGTCTTTCATGCAAATCCTCTTTAGCCTATCAGGATCTTTGGATAGCATTGCTTAATATTTTCTTATTGCCTTCATGCTGATTTTTTAGTGCATTTCAAAAAAACTTTGAACCAGACTCTGTATGGTGGTCTTATCTGGTAAATAGAAAATCACATTGTGGAGGTACATAGCAAAAATGCATTAGAGAAGCCAGAAAGAGTAGAGTGTAATATGGAAAAAAATATTTTTATTTCCTGTGGTTTTCAGTACTTATATTTTATATTGCCTTGAAAAAAAATTTAAAATAGCATTCTTACTGCACCAAAATAGAGTGAAGTGTGTCTAAAACCATTTTTATTAACAATTTCCTTTTACAGGTGGCAAATCAAATTTGCTGTAGCTCTGTCACAGATTTCAGAAGAATTCATTTAGTTTATTTCATACCTCTGGTGCCGTGGAGAACACTTGGGAAAATACCGCCTTTTAACCGCGCTATTTTAAATTTGAAATTTTAGATAAGGAACTCTTTTTTTTACTTTCTGTGTGAAAAAGCCTGCACTCAGAACTTGTGACACTGATTCTTACATGGGACCTACAGGACTTGTTATATTTGTAAATAATAGCATTGACAGCTATTTAAGATTGATATACTGAAAGAATAGTTAAATATGGAGAGATTTAGGGTAGAATGTGGATGATGATATTCCTTTATTATAACTTCTATATATGATTAAATAGTAGAAAAAAATTATTTTCAAATGGTGCATAGTATAGAAGTGATAAATTAATTTCAGCAATCTATAGATGTGCTCAGATTCATGCATCTGATTGCCCAGAAGTCCTCAAAGAAAAATTCAGAAAATCAATGTATCTGCTTATATTAAAAGGTACCAGAAGATTCTGGTAACAAATATTCTCCCCAAAACTATCAGCGTTCCTCAGGCTTATGTTCAGCATGTGGTCACCTTAGTCAGGGAGACAGAGGCAGCAATATATTGTGTATTATGATACTGTATTATATATTCTGTGCTAGGCTTTGGCGAAAAATCCACACACAAGACACTGATTTTTTCATCTGAGTCAGTGAATTTCTCGGGAAGTGAATGTATTTACAGAAATCAACCACTGCAGAATTTTCTAATCAAGTAAGGCAATCAATTCATGATGATTTACTCATTTTAAATAATATAGCTAACACATAAGTTTTGTCAATACACTGAAGACAGAGAAATTGTAATACAACATTGCTATTAATGTTGAAGCTTACAGGTTAAGCATATGCCTTATGTACTGACAGGGCAATATAAGGCAACAAAAAGTGTCCGAAAAGTATCAATTTAAAAGTAAATTAGCTTAATATTAAAAGCTACATCTCTGGGGTCTTTTTAATCTTGAAGAATTGGGATTTTTACTTAATCACTCCAAGACAAGAAATTCACCATTTTGTTTTGGATGACTGTGGGATGTGTCAATAATATTAAAATGCATATATATTTTAAATGTAATAGTCTTTAAGGGGAAAAAAAATAAAAATCCCCCAGACATCCAATGGACAAATAAACAAAAATTTGAAGAAGTGAAGTTGGAAGTAGTATAATGGAAGCCCAGAGAGATTATAGAAAGAACACAGCAAGAAGATGTATACACTGTTTAGTCTGTAAGGTATAAGAATCCATAAGTTCACTGAAATCCTGCTTATTGAAACTGCACCCAATTCTGAGAAGCACAAAGTTTTAATGAAGAAAACAGTCACGACCAAACATAGTCCCAGATTCAGGCATCCTAGGGAAATTGTCTTCAATGCTTTTCAAACTGCTCTTCAAAAGATCAGAAAATCTTTCCAAACTGTCTGTTTCAGTAATATTTTTGTACCAAAAGATATGTGCTAAGTACCAGTCCCAAGACATCTTCTTTGTAAGTGATGCTAACATATTTGTGCTTATACAGCTTTCTTTGTTCATTTTCTTATTTTTTTATGATGATAGTATTTATTTTAACAGACTAAAATTAAAATGTTCTGGGCATTTGCTCAAAGAAAAAATGTACAGCATTTTCAGGATTATCTGGTTCTGGTCAAGGTATGCATTAAAAAACATTAATTTAGAACATTTGAATGAGTGTTTTAAGGCAAGTATTTTCATTGTCATCATCAAGTTGCTTACCTAGGGCAAATACTAAATATGAAAACCCTTTAAAAATTTTGGTGTTGCTTTGGTTTTCATTTACTAGTAAATGAGTCTATTCAAATAGGGAATTTAGAAAAGATACATGTGAGTCTAGCAGACAATATATTCTCGGCTTGATCCCTTAAGGCATTGGGATTTTACCCAGATTTTGAGAACTCCCTCAGTTCAGTTACTCTTGATCACAGGAAAGATTCCACAAGGTCTGAAAACTCCCTGTCTTGCTTCTTGTATTGATTTATCCTAGCTCAAAGAATAACCTAAAAGCTACTCTGTGTATACAGTCTTTACTCCCATCTGATTTTTATTGATGTAAGTGTAAAAACAGCCAGGGCCCAGCATGCTACAAACACCAGTGGGCTCCTTTCAACTCTAGTTGCACACTCCTGCATGTGCACCACCCTCCTTAGGTGGCAGCAGATGTAGACAGACTCTATTTGATAAGAAAAAAACCTTGTCAAGGCCCTATTTAAATGCTGTATATTGGTGCAGTACAGACCCTGAGGATTTAAAGCACTAGATGAGAATGAAAGAGTGATAAAATATTTAGAGTGGGTAATGTCTAGAGATTCAATTTATACATTATTTTATTTAGCAGGACTTTGGAAAGCAGTTGATATTCAGATGGGCTCTGGAGAGCAGCTTATATGATTGTCTTAACTATCCAACACATCAATAGAGCAGATTTTATTCTCTCACTGTTTTCCAGGCTCTTTGACCACAAAAATATCTGGGAAAGTAGAATAAGTCCATCTTAAAATACCTACAAAATTTATAAAAGCAAGATAATTTATTTTCCTGGCATGTCTCCTTAGTCATTGCTAAGTAAATGGAGTCATGGCATGCCAATATTTTCATTATAGCAAAGACTTGTGCGCTGGAGACAGAGCTGGTGTTGTCAAAGTCAATCTGCACTGAATCTCAGTTAGTCTTTGTCACTCTTGTTTGTCAAACAGGGAAAGTCCTGTATTCTTCATAGACTAAAGTGGAAAAAAAAATGAGTAAGGCAGACAAGCTGGAGCCTTGGTGCTTGTGAAGGAGAGCACTTGGAAGAGTTAATACCACAGGACAAGAATACAACCAATCCTAAGTAACAGTTATTGCAGTCACAGTCTCTGAATTTACTCTAAATCATGTAGGAAAATCACCCCTACCATTTGCTATTCCCAAAGGCTCAGTTTTGCAGAGAACTTTAAGAACAGCATCCAAAAGTATGAAGCCGGTAGCTAAGCTGAGGCAGCAAGCAAAAATTGTTCTAAAAAAGGTTATGGAAACTACAGTGAAGGTAGGCATCTCACAAAAGCAGTTTGTTTCTTTTTTTTTTTTTTTTTGAGTAAATAAGAGAAAAATTAACTGAAATATCTGCTCCTTACTTACAGCCAGCAACTGTGAAATCTGGTTTCATGGCCCTTCCCTTTGCATGCCTATTTGGAGACTGAACTGAAAATGAGATCTCTTGTATTAAAGCACTCTGTCTCAGCCATTAGTGCTTGCTAGAGATTTCTCTAAAGTCCTCTTGTCATACTTGATTTGCTGTAAATAACAGTCATTGAAGCAAAACCTTGTAACTGTCTCTGGAACTTCATTCATTTCAGAAAGATTCCACCATTGTTCTTTTGAGTGAAGTGTGTTAGAGAACGTAAATGAAATGAATAGATGTTTCAGCTGACATGGGCACACAAAACCCGACTAGAAATTTTTCAGTGTTTCTATCTATAGGAAGGCTTTGAATAGCTTGATGGTTTCAAGAACTGGGATGTCATGGGGGGGTTTTAATCCTGATTTTAAGCAATTTATTGAACCCAATACTTAATGCTAGCTCTTGTATGTTAGAAGATCAGGATGTTATTTTAATAAATCAATAGTTCTTACTTAACCCTTTTCACTACTCGTGACTTTTATGTACCTCCATTTTATCTACTCTCACTTATCTAATTTCAAGGCTGAAAAACCCAGGACTATGTAGGCATTTTCCTCCAGGAAATTGTGTTCTACTTTTAATCATCCTGTCACTGCTCAATGCCTGTGTAGTTTTTTCATCATTTTTTAGGATGTGGGCACAGGGTGAGGTTCAGGACAAAACTGGATGTGATGTTACTGATGTGAGTCCCTTATTTATACACTGGAAAAAGAGGACTTCCTGCTCTGGCTGTTTCTTTCCCACTGATTGCTAATAATTAGATTGTGCTGGAGATTTTTATTGTGATCAATAGCAAGCTGATATTTTCACAGGATTATCTGTTAGCATTTCAAAGAGGAATAAGTTTTTTGGGGAAGAGTCATTTCAGGTTTTGGGGTTTTTTGGCAGGGGGAATGTTATATGGGGTAAGATGTATTTGTCTGTTCCTATGGCTGCTGTCTCAGTTTGAAGCAAAACATAGTACTTTCCAAATCTTAAGTGAATAAGATAATCCTCTTTTAGATTTCAGCAATGTTCTTAACTACTTTAATATTTTTGAATGCTAATCATCTTTGTGAATTTGTCTTAGTAACACTTTTAGCGCACACATATGCATACACTCAGTGCATAATCAGCCGTGTTTTAACTATCTTTGTTCTTGAAGTGGAAAATCCTGCACATCAGGAGTGTTTCAGTCTTGAATTCTGTGTTCAGTCTGGTCTTGGAGATAAACTTTTTGTTTCATGACATTTTGGTAGGAACAGTAACCTCTTCATCAGTGCAAGCACTCCAGTGTATGGCAACTTATCATGTGTAAAACAGGAATTCTTTTAGTTCTCCAGTCTGTCTTCACTTGAATCTTCCTTCAACTTCACCTTTAAAATTGCATCATCTTTAAGGAAAGCAATGTTAATATTGCAATATGCTTTGGGAAGTTGAGGAAGAGACAGCAGACGTTCAGTTCCACTGGTTTGCTGCATAGAGGTCTAGAAACAAATGCCTAGGACCCATCTGTGCTGAAGCAGCCTCTCTTTCCTGTTTCAGTGGGCATCTCTACCAGAAACTTGGTTTTGCAAACAAGAGAATCATATTTTTTATAGTTTCTGATAACACTTCCTAAGGACCACACCTTTTTGATTCTCAGCAAGAAATCCTTGTTTTGAAGTTCTTACCGGACTTGGATGTGAAATCAGGTTTATGGCTAAAGATGTGCTATCTTCTTTTGAAACTACAAACCAGCAAGTGACAGACTCTTCAAAATTCCGTGAAACACAGGTTCAGATTTGTCCATATTTGTCATTATATTTCCTAAGTTTCCTGATCTTTCTTAGGCTTAAGCCTGTGTAGTTTTTACAATAAAATACATTTATAAACTAGCTTTTAATGAGATGCATTCTTCTTACAAACCAAAAGGTGATCACCTTGCTTCAGTTAATTTGTTTCTTTCATTTGGATAGTAGACACAGTCTCCTGAAATTTTTTCATGATCCCATGAAGGGTTTCATTGCCTAGATTTTTTTCTCAGAAGAATAAACTACTCCAGATTGGATAGTGCTAGCCAGTTATGTATTTCCTTTCTAGCTGTTCCTACCCCCTTTGAAGTTTTTTAGGCTCTGTCCAGGGTTTTTTAATATGGTTTGCTCTGTTTTGGGATTTTTTTTTGTGGGGGAGTGTACAAGTGGGAGTGGGTTTCTTACATCAACAGCTTGTTGCTGATAGTTTTCTATTTCTTATTGATTTCTGGCTAAGCTTAGTAGAGCTAAAAAAAGTTGTGGAGGTTGAATAGACTGCTCAGTGGTGCAGTATGGTGAAGAAAAAGTTCTTAATGAGAAAAAAATCTATCTGCAAAACAGAAACACTGCAGTTGCATAAAGCACATGCTTTACTGAAGGTCTGGTGCCATCATCTGTCCACCATTATCCGGTTCTCACCTGGAAGTACTGAATTCCTAAACTGAGCTATAGTGTCCCATTGTTTGGGGTTTTTTAATACCATACTAATGTGAGGAGTAGATATGTCTATAGATATGCCATGTGACAATTACTTTGTTAAAGTTCTGTCATGGCTGATTTCTTTCTCATATTTTGAATGATCCAACAAATATTTTAGGTTGTTCTTTACTCCCATGGATTTTCTGTAGTTTATGATAATGATAAGAAGCACACAGAAACTAGATTGTTTGTTACTGCATTCCAAAAGCAGTCCAAAGAATCGGGTCCTTTAAGGGCATGCCTTTCCTGATTTAGCAAACACCTGGATGGATTGCCTGGCACTGATGCCTTCTGACATGAAACATCCTTCATCTTTGCTACTAATGGCATCTGGACTCTTCCAGCTGCCAAAGTGTGTTAAGAATTGTTTGCTTCAAGTGCTAGCTGGAATAGTCTAGGTGATCATATTATGATCAAGAAATGTTCCCGGGCTGTGCTTAAAGTTAGCAGTACAGAAAAATTTTCACTGTATCTCAGCAGTTCTCATTTTTCTTGCTCTTGCTCTAATGTGTAGTATTTGCTTATAGAAAGCTAGGTCAGGTCCTACAATACTTCACCTGCCTTCTATTTATATGGGACCAAGTCAGGAGTAACTGTCCCATAAAGAATACCAAGAGTGAAGCTCTAGAGTTTCACTTTTGGTAAATATCCTCAGCTTCTTGAGAATTGTTTTGTTACCAGACACCCAGTGCCACATCTTTGACTATCCATCCTCTTAATCTGAGAACCCTAAACTAAGGATAAATATTGAAAAGATTTTTTTTTTTTTTTTTTTTTTTATTCTCATGAATAAGACTTAATTTTATGAGGAAATAGAGAATTGGGCATAGTGGGGAAGTAAAACAGTACAAAAGGTTTGAAGTAAAATACAGTGAGCATGATGGCAGTTGAGATTAAAGTCAGGATTTTAAACACATTTGAAATCCTGTCTTAGTACACACATGTTTTCTTTGAACCACTGCAAGCTCTAAAAGCTCTAGTATGACTTGACTGAGATTAAGTGCTCTTGCTAGATGTTATGAAGACAGTGGAGCCCCTTTAATTGCAGCAGCCAATGTACAATCGCACTCCCATTTCCTCTATAGAAATGAAACAGTCCATCAGGTAAGGCTGGGTTCAATGTGAGCCTTCTCTGATGTGCATCAGTGCAAGGGCCTTTAGATAACTGTAGCAGGCAGCCAATTTATCTTGATACACAGGGTAGAGGAGAAAAAACATCAGCTTTAAATGTCCATCTGGGTTTTGGAAAGCAGACGTTTCATGATGTGTCAGACTGCTGTGTGATTAAGTAGGTCATCAGTGTCAAAACACATAGTATTTCAATTCCAGAAATGCTTTTGAAAAAATATCATGTATCTCTAACAGTGGAGAGTTTTTCAGTTCCTTTTTAGTAGTTGTGTATTTTATTGTTTTGTTTTTAGACAATTGTTGTTTCTGTGCAGTGGGAACCAGAAGAGGGGAAGGAAGTCAGTTGAAACTGGTTTCTCAATAAGCAGGAAAATGCATACAGCATAGGCTTGTGCCATGGAATTTTTTAAAACTGTTACCAATTCATATTTTTAATCTGAGCTCAGGAGACAGTTTCTTCTATGAGGAGAGGTTACTTTTATTAGTACTTTAATTTTAAATCATTGTCACCTTCTGTTAAACTGTTTGAAAAATTTTGAATTTATATACCTTCAGGTTCATTTAATTTGCATGCAAATCATCTTCATACCAAATATATCACTAATTTATAATCAGAAATAGTTTGGTGAGCTTTTTGCCAAAAAAACAAAAACAAAAAAACAAAAAAACAACCCAAACCAACTAACAAATAAACAAAAATCCCTAACCAGTAAAACCAGTTCAGTGGGAGTTTTATACTTCAAAGATTTTATACATGCTGCATAGGCACATATCTATTAACTCACTTTTAATGTGACAAATTTTTTTAACCCACTTTCTTTCCCTTCCTAAATTCTTCCAAAGGGGGACTAGTAACAAAAAGCAATATTATGGTTTCAAACTCTCCCACAGAGAAGTGGACAGACTTTAGTAAGAAAGACTAAAAGACTCATCCTGTGCTGAAAACAGACATTAAAACCCAAAACCAGAACATTTATCTTTTAAGGTAGTTGCTGCTATTTCTTGCTGTTCATACAGTTGCTACATGGAAGTGTAGCAGCTCATTGGCAGAAATCAGCTGTTGTTGATAGTAGTACTGCTGTAGTATTACCTTTGTCACTGAATAAGACAGTGAAAAAAATCCCCTAATGATAGGGTTGCTTTCCTCCACAAATAAAATTAATCTCTACAGAAAAGAGTATTCTTACAAATCTGCTTACAACAATACTAGGAAGTATTAATAATAAAATTAAATTATTTAATAAACGTTACAGAAAAACAGCATAAATGTTTCATAGTTATATTTG
The DNA here is from genome assembly GCF_049639895.1 of Pseudopodoces humilis. NCBI lineage: Eukaryota > Metazoa > Chordata > Aves > Passeriformes > Paridae > Pseudopodoces > Pseudopodoces humilis. The sequence continues at coordinate 102,365,734 of NC_142200.1, forward strand.
TGATATAGCATTTGCAGGTGCAATTTCAGTAACTAATGAATGCAATTATAACGCGGACATTTAGGTAATTTAAATGTGTATATAATTGGGTAATTGCTTGTTCTAATAAATTAATATTAACAGAAAGGAATTGGAGAGAAGGAATGTGTAAATTGAGAGCTTTTGGTGTTATTTCAAGTCATAATTCTTTACTAGCAACTAATCCTCAGTGAGGTTTTTCATCATGTAAATCTGTTTTGACATAACTTCAGTTATGTATAGGAAGAGAGAGAGGTATTAAATGCAAGATTTGTAAGGACAGATTGATTTTCAATCCAAATTCTATTCATATTTCTTAAAATATTTATTTTAAGAATATTAAAACCCTTGAGTTGTTTAGAGTGATGTCTCTGGTAACTATTTTTTTAAGATTGGGGTGTTTTTCTATGGTTAGTTGGTTGGGTTTTTTTCAGGGGAGGAGAGGCATGTGCTTATTTGGGGATATTGTATTTTATTTTTAAAGGAAATAACTGAATCTTTCTGAGAGAGTTTTTTTTATTCAACTCTCCTGCTTCCTGTTTAGAAGTTATCCTACTTGACAACTATAAAAAGTAAGAACTGAACTTTTCTTGTTCTTTTCTTCTGATTTTTCTTGTTTAATTTTTTTTCCCTTCCAACTAATGCAACAGTTTTAATACTACAGTCATGTTTTGAGGTTTTTTTCAAATTTGGAAAAGAAAGAATTGACAAAAAGTACAACAAAGAGAGATAACATCAATTCTGTCCAGGCTAGCAACATTAACAGGGAACAAAGTTCACTTAAAATAATTTTTCATCCTAATATGGGAAAGATATATGCAACTATGAGAAAAAAAAAACATTCAACAAGTTTTCATTCATTTCTATTAACCAGTGGTGCTAGTATGCTTTCTTTGGTTTCTAAAAGTCAGTGTGTCTGAGCTGGTAGAATTGGGAAGAGACAAATCATCTCTCACAGCATCATCCTTCTTGATGGTAGGAAATAGAGATCTGAAAATTGTCCCACACATGAAACAAACTACTAAAAATTAAATCAATTTTTCGGTCTCATATTTTCTGGTAAAGTAGATAAAATTTATATTTAATAACATTAGCTAGTATTTTCTTTGCCAAGAAAAATGTGGTTTAATTAATCTTTTGTATTCATTTTATAATAATTTTGTATTGGGTATAAGGTGATAAGAGATTCCCCAGATAATTTCCATCTCATTTGGGAGTCTTGGATCTTCAAACCTCGCATGGAAGGAAAGGCAGGAGACAGCTGGGTTGTTAAGGCTGCTGGAAAAACATGGCATGTGCTTTTTTTGGTAAACAGTTGTCTACAACTGAAAAGATGAAGATTCATTGACATTATAGTATAATCAAAATCGGCATATTTTATACACTCTTTTGTAAAATTTGTTGTGCCTCAATTGGCATCTGAATTATAGAGGTTTTCAAGCTGACAACAAAGTGGAAGTAAGATTAAAAGTCATCTTGTCTACATTGTTCCTGCCACAATAAAAATATTTAACTTGTCAGACTTTTGAATGTATTCTCCATCTTTTAACAAAATTAAATCTTTCTCTTTGAGTTTAGTCTGCTTCCATATATTTTGCATCTGCTTTATGTTTCTGTGCCCACGTGTTAATGCTGTACATTGCAGATGAAACAGAAATACCTTCATTAATATTTATGTTCAATGAATGGAAATATATTGCCCAGGTTTTTAAGTGCTCTGTTCTGGGCTTCATGCTTCTCCTGAAGAAATTGGACACATTAATAAAAATTAAGAGATCTAACCAAAATTGACTCTGATTTGAGTGAAGAGTTGGGCAAGTAGTCATTCTGAGGTTCCTCTATTTCATCCTCTGTTATTTTGTGATTCAGTTCTCTGAAAATCCCAAACAATGGTACTGAAAAATAAATTTACTGCTATGCAGCCAGTTACTGACTCCTGCTTAGTGAGGATTTTAATGATCAAGCTCTTGATACTATGCCAGATAGAATCAGAATTTCAAGGACGTAATAAGAAAAAGATAGCAAGAAATAAAGGAATTAATCTCCATTAAAAATGGATTTTAAAAAGAAACTTGAAGGGCACATCTTGGGAAAAAAGAGATGTTTTGAATAATTTATAATCTCTCAAATATTAAACAGGAGCAGTCTTGAGCAGTGTTGTCTTTGTGGTTTGAATGTGATTTTACAAGTGTAAGCAGATTTTTAGGTTCTTTTAACTTTTACATAGAACAATTTTTGTTCAAGGGGGTGTACTCAGACACTCCCGTACTGCTCTATTAATTGTAAATATCAAGATACCTGAGACTGTCCAGAGAACATGGTGTGATTCATTTTGTTTCCAAGACATGTCTTCTACAAACAGCTTTTTATTTTGAAGTCAGTGGTAGCAAACAAGTTGGAGGTGTCATTTGAACTGCCATTGAATTTTCTACTCCTTATTGAGTTAACATTCTTGCCTATCTGAGCAAAGACTATCAATAAAAACTTCAGAAAAGTTAAAGGGGACCAACAGCTATTGAACAACAGTTAAAGAAGCCAACAGCTATAAGAAAATACTGCTTTTCCTGTTAAAGTATTATGATACAGTTTATAGATCAAGTAGACTATCCAATCAGTAGATCAGTTTTTCTAAGTGGCAGAGAATTGAGTGCTTGCTGCACAAACCTTGGATCATTGACAGAGCACACAAGCAGGGACCTTTGCAGGAAACAAAAAAATCACTGCTACAGAACATATCTCAGATATGTCCCAAAAGATAAGCAATATGAATTGAGGGGACAGAAAATCCCCCTTTCAGTGTTTATCAACAAGTTTTAGGTTGAGTCCCCATCTCAGTCTCTGAGAGGAAGTAACAGGCAGGGTGTGGGATTCAGGGTTTAAGAAGATGGTAGGGATTTCAGGAGCTGATAGCAACTGATGACCCAGTTTAAACATTTTAAGGACACTATTGTACATAGAATTTAATACTTTATAAAGCAAAAACCAAACAGAGAATGAAAAGTTACTCAGAGGTACAAGTTCTGGAGTCTTATTTTTCAATCCCTCTCAATGGGTGTACTGTTTGTTTACTTGATTAGGTTTCTTTGGCAGTGTTTTCTTTTGGTTTTGGGGGGAAGCGAGGGAGTGTTTGGTTTGGGTTTTTTAACCAAAAGCAAGCACTAACTCAATGGGGTTTATCCTTCTGGGTATGACATCTCCTGAAGGGCAAGTAAAACTTTAATGCTGCAGTCCTGGGTCACTTTCTGTCTTATCTTTAGGGTTGGTAATTATTTTCCCAATCAGTGCGGTACTTCTGCTGACTTTAACTGTTTGCTCATAGATTAATAAGGGATAATTATTATTTAGCCTAATCTTTATCTATTCTAATTTCTGTGCTGCCGTATCATAAGAAGCATAAATAGAGCTTTCAAAAGTGGTCTTAAACAGTAATTCTAAGATGCTGTGTGCATGCAGGTGAAATAATTAATACATCACTAACAAGAAGTAGTGAGGACTTAACTGAAGGAGGAAATTTAAAATGTGTTTCTATTGCTATAATTTTTTTTATTTCTTAATAAGAAAAATGGTAAAATATGTTTTTATCATTGATATATTACAACACTCTAAGGGATATGGAATATACCCTATGTCCAGTAAGAATTTCAAATAGAAAAACCTCCTCTAAAATGGAATGTTTTGGAATGATTAAAAGTAAAGCTTCATTTTCATAAGTCTTTGCTTAACTTTAAGACCCAAAAGTAAGCACTTTGAAACAAATATAGGCTTAAACACTTAATGTAGGCATTGTGTACCAAGTGCAGATACCTTGAAGCAAACAGGAGCAGAACGATGTAGACAAGTAAGAATTACAGTGCTGGTTTGACCGAGTTTTTAATTAGCCAGATATTCTCTACTGCCACAGTCATTTAAAATAGGCCAGTAAATAGAAAATAGCTGGAATAGTAAAAAATAAGCAATAATTATTTTTTCACATGGACTTCTATTAAAGAAATTAAAGATATTAAGGCTGGATTATGCCTCTTTACCATGACATAAATCAGAGGCATTTTTTATAGGAGTCATACTGATGTCAGTATTGTGATGGATTGACCATGGCTGAATGCCAGGTGCCCACTAAAGTCACTCTATCACTCCCTTCCTCAGATGAACAGAGAAGAGAAAACATAATGAAGGAGTCATAGGTCAAGATTAGGGGCAGGGAGAGAACATTCACCAATTACCATCATGGGTGAAACAGGCTTGACTTAGAAAAATTTAATTGAATTTATTAACATCAAAGTCAGAGTAGGGTAATGAGCAGTAAAACTGAATCTTAAAACCACCTTCCCCTCATCTCTTCCTTCTTCCTGGGCTTAACTTGACTCATGATTTTTCTACCTCTTCTTCCCCAGGAGCACACACAGGTGGACAGGGAATAGAGGCTGTGGTCACATGCCTGTGCTGATCCTTCCTCCTCAGGGGGAGACACCTCACACTTTCCCCCTGCTCCAGTGTCAGGTCTCTTCCATGGGAAACAGTCCTTCACAAACTTCTCCAATGTGAGTCCTTCCCATAAGCTGCAGCTTTTCCAGAGTGAGTCCCTTCCATGGGGCCACAAGTCCTGTCAGCAAACCTGTTTCAGCATGGGCTCCTCTCTCCATGGTCCACAGGACCCTGCTCCAGTGTAGGCTTTGTTGTTGATAATAATTAATAAATCAGTAATTGATTTATAGTGGTTTAGCAGAACACTACCTTTGAGAGAGTGGTTTTGAACAATCACTTGAATTTCAGACTAATTCTTATATGTGTATATAAAAATACCCTTAGAATGTCTGTTCTAAAAAAAGCAACTGTTTTTCCTTCTTCATAATGTAATACAAAATACTTATCTAAAATGCACATAAATTAATTTAAAGACAATAGAGTGACTGTGAGTATTTTACTTTAAACTTGAGTTGTAATTCTCAAAGTCATTTTTTGTTGCACTGCATCTTCCCCTTGCAGTCCATTAATTTTTATCTGCGGTACATATAATCTCCTTGATCAAAAACAAACTGCCATTTGAGTAAATGTTATTTTCCATTTACTTATGTTTCTCTTTCTGTTAGATGCAGTGTTCTCTGCTTTCTTGGATTTGGGAAACAGTTTTTCCTTGGGGACTGAGTATTTAGGCTGCAGCCACTGAAGCCCCAGACTGAAATGTATTTATTTTATTTTAAGTATCCTTTTTGGCCTTGGCCAAGTGGCATAATTTTATCTTTGGCTTGTACACAATTGCAATGACTAATGTTTTAAGAAGGGTCACTTTTTTGCTTACTTTAATCTCTGGAGTGCTATGTAATGGCAGAGTTTTTGTATCATTGAGAATACTGTCTGTTCTAACTTCTGTACTTGTGTCTGAAGAGGCTCCTTTTGCACTACGCTTTCATGTTCAAATAACATCTTAATGCTTTCTATTTGCTATGTGTCAGTAAGTTATAAATCAGCCTTCAGATCACAGTTTTTTGTAAGTTGTAAATCTAGTAAAGATCAGTCAGAAATTAATTTAGTATTCTGAAACTCTCTGCAGTGGTATGCTAGGCAAATAACATTGCTTTATATTAAAGAATGAGCTAAAACTTTACTCATTTGTAGCACACCAAAAAAAATTTGAAATTGTTCTTTACTTTTATTTGTTGTTGGCAGTATACCCAGGATCATAGCTGCCTGACCTTTCCCATGGCTTGTGTACCTTTTCACCTGAGACAGCTCAGTGAGCTCTGACATTTGCCGAGCTGCACACAGCCCTAGGAAGTTTGCTGTCTGCCTTCTGGGGGAAGTCACTAAGGCATCTCTCTGTTATACAAGGTTGTGCCCAGCAAGCTCCACAACAGACAAATGTCAAGAGGCTTGAGAATAGCAAAAATTCTGTTGGAGGGACCACGTTACAATGCAAAAATCAGGTCACATTGAATTTTAGTTGTGGAGCACAGAAAACCCACAGCTTTAGGTGGTAGTTAAAATAAAGGATGGTGATGAAACATTTGGGTACATATCAACCACAAAGTTCAGAGGATGGTGTCTAAGAGTAGGAATTCGGGACACCGGACACCCAAGCTGAAGACTTTAAAACTGCTTTCTTACCTAGGGTTAGGCTCTTAGCCAATTTCAGTGAAAATTATTGAAGTCCCCTCTTTCCCAAAACTATTTGCCAACTGCTTGCCAAATTAAAGCAAGGAAGAATTTTGGGTGTTTGCCAAATCTCAAAATCAAGTTGTTTGTACTGGGGTTTTCTTAAGACTAACTTCATTATACTGTCTGAAATGTTTGTAGCAATGCTTAGAGAAGCTTAAATATAAAATCATCCTAACCAGCTTCCTATGTGACCTTGTTTGGTGTGAACTGAATTTTCAGATGAGTGTTTTGATAATGTAGTTATCAAACTGCATGAAAACCATGCCATGAGAACACCTGACATATTCTTAAAGAGACTGTAAGTACCCCAAGTGATGCATCTAAAACTAGATCCTTTCAAAGAAACACTTGTTAAATTTGTTCTGGTATAATGCTGTGAGTTATAGAAATAACCTTACAGTTCTGTCTTGAACACCTTATTGAGTTTGTTGAATTCCTTTTATAGAGTATGAGGGAAATTGTGCAAAAAGTGTAAATGTTAAAATTACAAACTTCTGTCATTTGTATTACTAATTTTGGTTTTTCCAAAGTAGTGACAGTGTGCTAACTAAGTCACTAATTTGACTATAATTTGTAGATGAGAGATTTATGTGCAAGAATTCAAGATAATTGTATTCACTTTACTACTTCTGAAAAACTCTATTACCCTACCATTGTGTATATATATACATATATGTATATAACTTCTTGAGGTCCTGCTGCTTAGTGTTAAGAATAATTAATAGAGGTTATGGATGTAACAAAACAATCACCTTTCATTTGCTCTCCTGCTCATTTTTTTCATATCAATTTTTCTATCTCCTGTCCCCTATCAGCACCATTCCTCCAGAGTTATATTTATACTCTTATCAGATAAAAGTCCCCATTTTTTAGTTCTACCAATATGGAAATGTTGCGAAGAGTCTATTAATGTCATTTTTTACCAAGTAATGCCCTTTTATTACATTTTTCTTAGAAGAAGTAACTCTATAGCCCTTGTTCTGAGGTCAGGTGTTTTCTTTCTATAATAAAGTTCACTAGTGTTGACATCATAAAGAACATTTTCAAAGTGGGAAAAACTATGACCTATGACTTTACTTGTACTTTAATTATAGTGTTGCAATAATCACTGAAAAATTATAGAAGTCCTTGAGTATCTCCTCTGAGCATCCTTCTATTTTAGGGGTTTACTTCTTATAAGTTTCTAATTCCTTTTGAGTGTAATGCTGATTTTCTGTGCATTCAAACCTCTAGCTCCGTGGCTTAGTACACTAGCATTTCCCACCCCTTAATTTTTACAGGGTTTCTTTCTTTTCATGTTGATTTCTAGCACATGACTTTACAATATTTATTTAGTGGCATATTCCTATTCAGCTAACTGCATAGGTTGAAAATTCATTCTCTGCCATAAAAAAAATTTGTTATCCTAGGTAAAAGACAACATGCCTACTCTTTTCCTTGGTATTTAATATTGATTAAAAGAACAGTATATTTTATCCATTAACAAAAATATACTTATTTGAAATAAGATATTTGGGCTTTCAATTGCTTAGGTAAAATTTTTCAAGGGTGATTTATGCTTGGTTTTAATTAGAATGATTTTTTGGTTTTATTCTATACGTCTTTATATTTCCTACTGTTATTTTTATTATTCTCATTGTACAAGCCAAAATTTATACTGCTGTAGAACAGATTTGAATCTAAATTAGCTGTCCTGAATGCTAATAAAAGTATAATTATGGCAAGACAAGGTTCCTGACAGGATACGGGGATCAGCATTTGCAGAGCCTAAACAGGTCTTGCAGCTTTCATTGAACTTTCTACTGTTTGCAGCAGGTTTCATTACCCTGTTACCTCTGTGAAAATAAAGGCTGTGTCTTTACACAGCTGCAAATTACCCTTGCTGGAATGCAATGGAGGTCTGACAGATTTTTGTTACTATGTTATGAACAAAGCTTTGGTTTAAACCTTAAGCATATACTTTAAATACATATTTCCAACTTACGATAACCATTTCTTCAGAATAATGACTTCTATAGGGACGATGTAGAAAGTATAACCAAAGATTATTACAGGGTTGGTCAGTGCCAGCACTGTTGGCCAATTTGACAGCTAATGAACCAATATGATGTTGAAAGTCTATAATGTTCCAGTGAGCCAGTCATTAAATGCTGTAATGAAAATTTTTTGAAGAGATTATTACTGTTCTAAACCACACTTAGTGATTTGTAGTAGACATTTTACTCTTGATATTTGCCTAACAGAATAGAATCATAGAATCGTTTAGCTTGGAAAAGGCCTTTAAGATCATCAAGTCGAAACATTAACTTAGCATTGCCGTGTCTACCACTAAATGATGTCCCTAGGCACCACATCTTTGGGATTTTTGGATAAATCAAGGAATGTTGACTCAATCACTTCCCCGGGCAGCCTGTTCCAATGCTTGGCAACCCTTTCAGTGAAGAAATTCCCTAATGTCCAATCTAAACCACCCCTGTCACAACTTCAAGTCATTTTCCCTTATCACTTGTAACTTGGGAGAAGAGACCAACCCCCACACGGCTACAACCTCCTTCCAGCTAATTGTAGAGAGTGATAAGGTGCCCCCTCATTTTCTCCAGGCTAAACATCCCCAGGCCCCTCAGCCTCTTGCTCATCAGACTTGTGCTCCACACCCTTCACCAGATTCATTGTCCAGAAGACCCAGCACTTCTTGTTGACCCTCACACCATTGGCCTCAATCGATTGCTCCAGCCTGTCCAGATCCCTCTGCAGAGTCTTCCTGCCCTCCAGCAGATCAACACTCCTTGGAGTCACACACAGCTTCAAGTCACCTCCAACTCAGAGCCAGCTGTAAACTTCCTGAGAGAACTTGCCTTCCTCCAGATCACGGGTAAAGACACTAAACAGAAGCAGCCCCAGAACTTACCCCTGGGACACACCACTTGTGGCCATCTGCCATCTGCCTTTAGCTCCACTCACCGCCACTCCCTGGGCTCAGCCATCCAGACAGTTTTTTTACCCAGCAAGGATGTGCACCCTTCCAAGCCATGAGCAGTTTATACAGGAGAGTGCTGTGGGAAAGGATGTCAAGGGCTTTACTGAAGTCCAGATGGATAACATCCACACCTTTTCCCTCATCCACTGAGCAGGTCATCCTGTCATACAAGGACTGACAGTTAGTCAAGCAACTAATAACTTATGAGACAATGCATTTGGAAATCCTGTAATTCCCGCGTGTTTATCAAGCAAGTTTCTACCACCTACAAAGCCAGGAATACTTGGTTATACTAGGTTAGTAACTGCTATCAACTGAACCAACAGAACACTTACCATACTTTTTCTGCTGATATGTTGACTTCTATTTGTATTTCTATATATTGATGGCCACAGATTGTTACGATCCATTTTTATATGACTTAATGTCAATTTTAAATAAGTTGTGAATTGTAATTGAGAATATGGAAAAGTGAGCAGAAGTTTGATAATACTGTGGACTCGAATGCTATTTTCACCTTCATGCTGACCTCATGTAATACTTTATTACATTCCTGGAGGATTAGGCTGAAAGCACAAAAAGCTTAAAATCAATCCAAGGCTAAAAGAAATTCAGACTAACTCTTTATCTTCCTACAAAGCTCATTCATTCACTGCCTCCAATCCTGTTTTCATTCATTTTATCAGGAAAAGAACTTCAGGGAAGTAATTCCTTGTAGCTGAAACACTGATCTGTAGATTAATTAATCCTCTCTTCCTCCACTAGACTCATTCACTTACTTACTAATACTTAAAGTTGAGTTACATTTGTTATCCTTCAGTCAAATGGAAAGTTTTTATCTTTAGGTTTTAGAAGACTTCAGATTATTGTAAATTTTTTTTGGCAAATCTCTTGACCTTATCTTCAGCACAAAAAAAGTGTCAAAGTAAAACATGTCTGTAACATTAAGTCAGTTAATTTAACACTGACCAGAATGTTGTAATCATTATAGATGAGGATGGGCTACATCAGTCATAGTTAATCTGAACTTGGACCAGAGCTTTGTTATAATTTAGTTCGCCCAGTGTAAAATGGGATTCTCAGGCTCATGATCATGGTCAGCCTTATGATAGCTTACTCGATTCTTCACAGCTCATCTAACATAATAAAATTCTGCAGTACATCTTAAAATCATTCTCAAGTTAACAGTAAAAATAATTTTTTATTTCCATTTATTCTTCTATAGGTTTTTCAAAATTCTCCTGTCTTATTCACATTCTACATATCTGTTTGACCAGCATTTGTTGCAGGAACGAGGCAGTCTACCATAATTAGTTAATGCATGTTCTTACAATTGGAGGAATTGAAGCACAAAAATCTACTAGAGCCTAGATTGTCAAAAGCATTTAGTGGCCTCATTCTCATTGGTTCAATACCAGACACGACAGTAAAGGAGTGAAATATCTAATTATCTATAAAAATTTGGGCCAAATAATTCAAACAAAGGCATGCAGGAAGTGTAACCACGCTAAGTCTATGCCTTTAATCTTGAGGACCAGGCATTTCTTTTGCCACCAGACTCATTCACCTACTAATACTTAAACATGTGTTACAGTTGTTATCCTTCATTCAAAAAAAAAAAAAAATCTAAATATTTTAGAAAACTGAAGATTTTTCATTGTGTTTTTAAGGGTTTTTTTGGCAAAACATCTTGTAATTTGGTTTAAAATTAGTTTCATGTTGTGGTGCCAAGAAAAAAATTCTTTGTTCCTGTTATATTTGCTACTAAAGAGTGGTTTGAGGTAGAGCTTTTAATCTTAAATGTATCCTGAAGTTTACATAGCCACATTCTAGTCACTGTCAGATTGACATTAAAGATGGCCAGTCTTAAGTATTTCAAAAGTCTTCATTGAGCTCAGAACTATGAAATACCTTGAGTTAAAAAAGAAAAGCCTGAATGACTACAGATGTAATGGCTGATGTAAATAGATCCATCATTCCATTATGACAAAGTGTCCATTTTAATTACTGAGGAAACTCAATGTTTTTAACAGGGTTCTTGAAAAATTACTGCATAAAGGCTTCATAATTAGTTTTTCATCTCAAGATTAGGAGTCCATAATGTGTCAACTTTATATCCTGTCATTCCTAATTTTACTTAAAAACAGGGTTAACTGCCTTTTAATTCATTGTGTCTTGAGATTCATAACCCCAAACATAATTCCAAAATATTCCTCATTTAACCACCGCACCTTAAAATAGAAGTACATCCCATCTATTAAAAAAATATTCCTAACAGTATGAATCATATAAATTACAGAAGCTTGAATAAAAGAAATATTAAGGCTAGCCTTTGGGTTTTGAAGAACCACAGGAAGCAGAGAAATAGGAAGTCAATATTTTAAACTGGACATTTAAACTGGAGAGGTGTCTACAAGGAAGTACATACCTATTAATCAAGTAAAAATGAAAATTCAGTCTGTTGTGAAACTGGTTTAGGTCAATATAAGTAGAAAATAAAAGAAATGTTAATATAACCATATAGAAAGGTAAGAACCAGGAGGGCATGCACAGTATGAAAATATGTTGCTTGTGTGCAATCAAGAGAGAAAGAGGTGGAGTTCTTTCATTTGACAAAAGAGTCAAGAATAACCTAGTACTTCATCTCTGACACTTTGTAATATTCTTCATTTTGAAGCTGGTCACCAGAGGACAGTATTAATCACTCCACCATTGGAAGATTGTTGATTGTAATGTTTTAGGCAGTTGATTCTCTTTGGGTTTGTACTTTTTTAAGCTTTTCTTAGCTTTTTTCAAAAACTTCCATTTTCTAAGCTAAGACCATGTGACTTTGTTGAAAAACTTATCCAGCTGATGACATAAATATTGAGATTTAGGATACTCAGATTCTTTCCATCTCTCACACAGCACTAGTGAATGGAATATAACTTTTTTTCATGTCTTACAAACTTTTAGCTTCATAAAAACTATAAATACTGTTTATTTAATTATAAAACAGGTAGGTTAAATATAGCATGGTACAGAGAGGGCAGGTATCCTTTCCTCATTAAGATAAAATAAACATTTTTTTTCAGTGTGGTGAAAACAAGTCAATTTTATGTACCTATTTTTTGTAACTGAAACAGATCCAGTTTAAATACCTGTACTCACATTCACCTAAAGACTGTGTATAAACTTCTGTCTGTGGCTGGCCAAGTTTGTACATGGGTTATGCCCTCCTATGGCTTTTCATATTTCTGAAATCTGAGTTCTGATGTAGTGGTCTCAGCTGGGGTCTTATTCCTGGGTAAAGTACACTTTAGTTAGGAACCACAGTAAATAATGTCTTTAAGCTTTGAAACACTGTCCGAAAACAGTATTTTCTGCACTACAAACTGGATTAATTAGTAGCCATTACAATTTCCAAGTCATGGATCTCCAAACTTGCATGTAATAGGCTCTGCATTCCCTGTATATCTGCCAATTAGACAGAAAAATATTAAAAGGGTAATATATGAAGGCAGTTTAATTTTATGTTGTACAATCAAAAGACTTGTAGCTTCCAGTTAACGTTACAAGAAGTTTAGTGACAGTTACCCATGAGCATATATAGTCCATGAATTATCAATTGATATAAAATAGAGAAAGCAGACACATTCCTTCAACACTTGGCATTTGAAATATCACTGTATGCAATTATTGAGAGAAGGGTTTGTAGCATCCAAGTCAGAGACTAAAAATTGTGGTTTACTTAAATATAGCATCATATGTGGCCAGACTTACTATTTTAAAGATGAAGGCCAGCTTCTCTTTCTGTTGTTTCTGTTGCTAGATTTACATACACATGTGGAGGTAGCTTAAGGTTGCCACAGCTACTGCTTCCGACTGAAGTTTCCTGTGAGATCTAGGCAACTAGGAAAAACAGCAGATGTTACCTCTCTACTAGGGGGTCATTTACTTAGGATGAGTGCTGAGTCAGGAAAAAAGGTGGACAATGAAAAGTCAAACTCACAAGAGCTCTTTAAGCTTCCTTGGCTTGGTCATCATATGAGTGCAGCCAAGGACAGTATTTGTTTGGTGGAATGCAGATATATGGCTATCAAAATAGATACAATTTTCCCATGAAAGTTATCGCATACTAAAGAATTGTCTCTACTAAGTGTGTCTCTTTAAGACCATTTATGAGAGTTGCTGCCCTTTCACCAAGTCTGTAACACCCTAGTAAACATATTGCTTTTTTTAGTATTTTTGTATGGATTAGAAGCAACATAGTTAACACCTTTAAAGGTGTTAACTTTAAAGACTATTTTAGCCTAGGTGGATGTTAAGGAAAGGAAATTGAATTATCTCGATGTAAAAGAACATTTGCAAGCATATGATATCATCATTATATCTTTTTAGAAACAGTTGCAGAAATTGTGATTCTAGTGGGATTATTTTTGCACTTGCCATGCAAGGCCTCAATATATTGTAACACTAGATACATAAAGTTTTCTCAGTCAATGAAACAGCATTTTTCATATTCTTTGGGGAAAAAAGTAGATTTCAGGAAATATCTCCAACAGTGTTGAAGTATCTGTGTTTTCAAGACCACCTGCTGTATACTTTTGAAACAAGTAAGAGTAAAATTCAGTGCCCAGCAGAGCCTGTTTGAATTCTAATAGCTTCAGTAAATGCTTCCTGGTAGAATGGAGAAGTCTGTCTTAACTGCTACTAGCTCTACATGCCTTTGTGGCAGGTGGGAATGTTCTCTCTCTTGTTCAACACCACTGGTAGGTGAACTGGAAATGGAGAATGAACCCTATTTTGTATGCTATTTTCATTCCTTTTACTGAATGAGTAATTTAATTTTATTTGTGTTTCCACTTTGCAACAAGATTTCCAGGTAGGTTGATACTTTGGCATGTGTAGTGTAATACATTACTAGAGGTGAGACTATTTCAAGGTTTTCTATTGTTTTGAAGACAGAATACAGGACAAGCTCACCAATACATTTCAGCAGCTTTGTGCCTGTTGGCACAAAGCAGCCATGAACCTGACTTAACAGACTAGTTAAATTGGTTTTATGGCCTCTTTGTGCTGTGGGAATATTGTAAAACAGCTGGAGTGCATTGCTGATGTATCTGGTCCTAAATTGCTTGCATAGTATGAAATGCTGTTGTACAGCTGTCTCACGGAGACCCTCTCAAAACTACACTCATCTACTGACACTGCACCAGCAAACTGAGGCTTTAAAGGCACCTGGTACATACCACGTTAGGTAGCATTCACCTTAGCAGACCTGATGTACTTCAAAATCATCATTAATCTCCTTACAGTTAAAATAGTAACTGACTGAGACCTCAGAAGCATCTATACAATTATGGTACAGATCAGACATGCACTTTCAAGAGGAAGTACCAGTCATTGCTCTTCCTGCATTCTGGTTCAGATCATGAAACCATATGGTAACATGCATTTAATCCCTTTTGAATGAAGCAAAGCACAACTCTGCACTCTGGTAGTGGCCCTACTGGATCCCAACAATTAATAAGCATTAGGTCTGCAAGACTAGATTAAAATTTATCCCAAATACCTGCAATGATGAAGTGCAGGTGCTTACCAATAACTCTTTCACTCCAGGTCTGCACCTGTGCTCTGCTACTTGCTAAGGCACACAAGCAGAGGTAAGGTCTTGGTCCATGCTACTGTCCACCCAGGAGAAATACTAGGTTTCCTGAAATTACTTGAGTTCTTACCACAATTTCTGCTTGAGGTGGGATTCTAACCCTTTGTGAAACCCAAGCTGAATTCCTTCCTTTATAAGATGTCACGACAAAAGTTTTTAATAGGTTTTCCTCAAGTTTTCTCTTTTGCAACTTATCTTTTTTAACAACTTTATTGTAATAACATATTCTGTCTCTAGCTGCCCACTACAAGAATTGCTTGTATATTCCGTGGATCTAGAATTCTCAGTCTGTGCACACACACTCCTTTCCCCTCCCTACAAAGAATTGTGAGTTAAGACTTCACATTATTGGGTAATTTCTCTGAGGCAATAGGTAATTCTGCCTTTAACACAGCATTGTCAACGTAAAGTGCAGGGACACTGTTTACATAAGTAACCCTTGATGAACTTCATGCTTAGTGACTGTCAAGACACAAACATTTTTGTGTCATATATCCCAAATGCTTACAACTGAGTGAGATCTCACACCTTTGTGAGAGATTCAGGGTGATGAGCATTAGCTATTAATATCCTGCTCCCTAATAAAAAGCCTCCTTAGCCTTGTTTTTTATGTGGTATTTTGGGGAAGGTTGAGCCAGAGATGAGCTCTCCTGCTGTAGAGAAAAGATGAGATTTTCCAACACATCATCAGAGGAAAAAGCAATGCTGAAGATTAATTGAATCAATTAGAGGAAAATACAATATGCTGACTTAAGTGCATAGACAATGGGGTTTCTATTGCTGCCCCATGTACTTAATTTTAATTACCATCAGCTCATCAGCGTAAATCTTCAAGCATTGTACATTACAAAATGCTAATTAGTAAATGGGTGTTGCACTAAACGTTGGCTTCAGTTTAAAAACTAATTGAAGATTTTATCAAATCCTCGACCCCAAAAATCACATTGTTTAGGCCAGGTGGAGATGGTATTAAGAAAATAAAATGTTTGTACAAACACCTGTTATATCATAGAATCATCAAATCTTCTAATGGTTTGGGCTGGAAGAGGGTCTTAAAGATCTCATCCATCCAATCCCCCTGCTGCCATGGTCAGCGACACTTTCAACTGGATCAGGTTGCTCAGAGCCCAGTCCAACCCAGCCTGAAACACCTCCAGAGATGGGACATCCACAGCTTCTTTGGGCAACCAGTTCCAGTGCCTCACCACCCTCACAGTAAATATTTTCCTAGTACCTAATCTAAACCTACTCTCAGTCTGAAGGAATTTCCCTATCACTCCATGACCTTGGAAAAAATCTTGCCCCTTTTTTCCTGTAAATTCCCTTCAGGTACTGAAAGGCTGCAATTAGTTAACCCCAAAGCCTTCTCTTTTCCACACTGAGAAATCCCAATTCTCCTAGCCTTTCCTCTCAGAAGAGGTGCTCCATCCCTCTGATCAGCTTGGTAGCCCTCCATCAGACTCATGGATATCATCAGCTATCAATAGATGAAATTCCAAAGCTACATCCAGATTGTACACTCAAAAGCTGACAAAAAGAATAAATACATAGTCATCCTTAATCTTCTGACTGATCTTTTCAGTAACCAGCAATTATCCATAGTGGTTTAAGTGTCTGAGTTATTGTAATTGAGTTTTCATCCAGGTCTTTCGATCAGTTCCATATACCCTTTTGTTACTTTCAACAAACTATATTACACAAAGAGTAGTTTGGAAAAACAGATTTTCCTGGATAGTTAATTCTAATTTTTGGGGGTTTTTTTAGATCCAAGGTGACAAACTATATTTGGATCATCAATTAAATGGAACATTTCCTGCTGTCATTGAAGGGTCTTTGAGAGCAGGACTCCTACTTGACTGAATTTAATTTGTGTGACTGTATTGCTCAGAAGTGAGTTAGATTTGAGTTTAAAAAGTAGAATATAGTATGGAGGCAAATAAACAGAGGATTTTAATTAACAAAATGAAATCTAGAAACTAGTCATTCATAGGATTCCAGTCTTATATCTCTTCTCTGTGATGCCCAGTGACAAGACCCAAGAGAATGGCCTGAAGTTGTGCTAGGGAAGGTTTAGGTTGAACATTAGGAAAAGATTCTTCACCCACAGGGCAGCTGGGCCCTGGAACAGTCTCCCCTGGGGAGTGGTCACAGCACCAGGCCTGCCAGAGTTCAAAAAGTATTTGGACAATGCTGTCAGGCCCATGGTGTGGTTCTTGGGAATGGTGATGTGCAGCGACAGGAGTTGGACTCGATGATCCTTGTGGGGACCTTTCAACACATCATACTCTGTGGAACAGTAAATATACCAGGTTCTTTGATGAGGCCAACTAATATCCATACCCACCCACATTCTGAATGACCACTTTCTAGATTTCATTTTATTAATTTAAAAAACTTCCTATCAAAAGTATAAAAATAAATAAGTTATTTTTTCTTGTTTTCAGAGACTCTGTAGCTGTAGCAAAGCCTGGCACGCATTTATTTTATGTCATTAAGAACTGGATTCTTACAACTGAGAGATGTCACACAGATTTTGTGAATTTGTAGGGCCAAATGACATCCAAATTACATCCATGAAGCACAGTCTATTTTACTAGCAACATTAATACTTAAATCTGTTTTCCATTCTACTGTGAATTCATATTCTGTCTGAACTAAGGAGATAAAATTTATGCTGATAAAATTCTCTTCTATGCTGAAACCTTAAACATAAAAGCAAATCTGAAGAATTTACCATTACAGAGAAAAAAAACAATACTTTTAATCTGGAGCAGTTTTTTGATCAAAACATGTTTTTCTAGCTTTACCCTGCATGAGGTTTACAGCAATTCACAAATGGCTGTCCATTCACATGGCTAAGTACTGATTTATAGTAGCATATTTTTAAAGACAGACCAAGGAGAAGGAGCAGCTGTGGATAATTCATGAGAAGCAAAGCAACATAGCAAATCACTAACCATAGTTAAGGTTTGCAAAGGAGCAAAATGCCAATTTTAGAAGATTGCCTTTCTCAGCTTGAAAACCCTAGCTAGTATCCAAAACCAAAGAGAGCTGTCAGTAGAGAGAGATGTTGAGGAAAATTGGCATCAGTTGCTATGCTACAAACATATTTATTCCCATTAACATCACTTATTTTTATATTAAGCATGCATTTTTAAAGTGGCATTCTGTAGCTTTTTTGTTTGTTTTTCAATTAAACAGCTTAGTTGGCTGCTTGACACCTATCTGAGACACATACATATTTTATGGTGGGTTTTCAAAGTGCTTGTCTTTGTTTTCATTGTACAGAAATGTTCTCAAGGCTATTGTTTAAAAAAAGGACTTCCAGGGAAACAGTGTCATTCTAGCCACCCTACATTTGGCAGGATCTTCATATTCCAAATCAACATGCAAGTGCAATATTAAGTGAAGTAAGTAAGAAAGTGCAAACTAGATTATTCCTCATTTTAAAAGCCCTATGGTTTAATTTATGTTTCTAAATCTGTACATAGAATCTTAGCATTAGGCTCTTACTATAAAGGGAAAATAATTAATTTTAATTAATTAGAAATTAATATCCTCATAATGTAATTATAATAAAAATAATTATATACTGTATTATATAATATATAATTAAACCATTATCTGTATAAGATTTAAATGACTTTGCATTCACCAAATGCACAAATAACTTTTCTCAAAACTACAAATTATTTTTAAATGCATTCTTCCCAGAAAGTATATTTATTATTGCTCTTTCATATTTCATATATCAACAATCCAGTCTAAAAGATATATACAGTTAAACTTTTTACAATCAGCAGGTCTACATATACATTGTGTTCAAGAGTGGTATAGTATCTGATATATTTTTCTATTTAAAAATCATATTTTTTATGACCGTAACACAGAACTAAATCAAGGAGGTTTGCAGGAAAAATGTTTCATCCATTTCACATGACAAAGGACAGTGTAAATGGTCCTTCACAATCCCATTTACTGATCTAAATGTGATGTCATTTGATTCTCCATACCAACAAAACAAACTTGATTAAAAAATAATTGTTAGAGGAACTGAATGGGCCATTTTGAATATTTTCTCACCAAATCCCACAATCTGTTTTCAGAATAATTTTGACTCACAGGTGAAAGGCAGTGCTGATTTCTTTAGTCAGCTTTATCTGAGGTAGATCCATACCAGATGTCAGCTTACAGCAGCTGGCATACAAATGAGCTGAACCAACCCCAGCAACTGCAGGAAGTTGCTTCATTAAAATATAATGGACCTTATTTCTGAGAAGAAACTTCACCTCTTGTCATTTACCTGCCAGGAGTCTGTATTGGGAAACTGGCCACATGCAGTCCATCCAAGTGTGTGCAGATACAGGAGACTTCCAATAATACCCCTAATGGGGCATACCACATAAATATCTCTAGCTGAAAATATTTAATATGGGGGAAAAGACTGAGCAGTAACTTGGAAGGGCCTTCAGAACAGAGATATAACCAAGTACATACATAAACAGATTTCTTCCCAAAAGCCTGGCCAAGAGTGGTGGCTATTAACAAAACATTA
This sequence comes from Pseudopodoces humilis, assembly GCF_049639895.1. Classification (NCBI taxonomy): domain Eukaryota; kingdom Metazoa; phylum Chordata; class Aves; order Passeriformes; family Paridae; genus Pseudopodoces; species Pseudopodoces humilis. The sequence continues at coordinate 102,385,084 of NC_142200.1, forward strand.
GTAGTAACGTTTTTAGGCTAAATAACAAGTAATTAGCCAACCACATTAAACAATAATGAGAGCTAGTAATCATATTTTTATCAGAAAAATTAGCCTGGACTCATTTTAAAACATTTAATACAAACAACTTAATGAATATGTAAAAGGTAAAAGTTATGCACAGAACCAAATGTTCTCTGCAAACCAAAGATAATTACTATATCCTGACTGTTATGCATGAACTTCTATAGAACAGTTGTTTCCCCACTGTTCATTCTTGTGCATGCATAAATTATGGCAGTTTTCTGTTAGTGTCTCCAAAAGACTTGTATGAGAATAAAATAAATTGCTGATCAATTTTGATATGTCTTTGATCTGCATTTTTGATACACAATCTTTGAGAAGCCTATCTAAAGGATAGTAATAATCAAATATTAATGAAAACATTTTACAACAGTGCAAGGGCAAAGTAAGTATCTTCTTTGTGTAGTACTGTGTTAAGAAGTAGGCTGGATCTATCTAGACACTATTGGTGTTCTGAACTTAAGGTGCATAGAAGTAATCCATTAACATGGGGTTTTTTTGCCATTGAGAATTCTGTATCTTGAAACCAATGATGGAGTGTAGTGGCCAGTAAGATGATTAAGGGTTGGAGCATCTTTCCTGTGAGATAAAGAGAATTGGGATTGTTCAGCCAGGAGAAGAGGTGACATAATTGAAGCCTGAAGTACATGAACAGGGCACAGAAAAAAGATGGAGAAAGAATTTTCAAAAAATGCATCTCATGATAACATAAAGGGGAGCAACATCAAAGTAAAAAAGAGTAGGTTTAATTAGATATTAAGAAGAATTACTTACTGGGAGGGTGGTGAGACACTGGAACAGGTTTCCCAGAGAAGTGATGGATATCCCATCCCTTTATGTGTTCAAGGACAGTTTGAGGATCTCAGACAGGAGCTCTGAGCAACCTGGTCATGTGAAAGGTTTCTGTGCCCATGGCAGGAGATTAGAACTATATGATCTTTAAAGTCCCCTCCAACCCAAGCCATTCCATTATTCTATGATAACCATTTAATATGTCCCAGAAGCCATGCCTCGGTGACTGCAGTCAGCAATCCTGGTATCGTCTTGTGAGACAATAGACTTGAACAGCATTTCCAGTAGCTGTCTTTTCAAGCAATGCAAAATTTTATGCAGAAGTTAGACCAAAACCAAAATGTGTTTTGTTTAGCCTCAGCTGCCTTTAAACTGATTGAGCTGGAATTCCATGACAGAATTCTTCTGTTTAATACTCTGATTTTTGTCTGTATTTTCTAATGTAGATCTTCCAATTTAGACAGAACTAGATTCTTCATACATGCTGAACTAAAGAAAAAGATCAGTCCCTTGTACAACACCTTCAATGACTTTTACACTATTATACACGGTCTGTGTCTAAGCTTAGAAATACAGTATTTGTAGTACCTTACGAAGAAGTTAGATAACACTACAACAGAATTAGTACAGGCCTTGTCAACTAGAAGCCAAAGTTGATTAAGTCAAATTGTGGCAAGTAAACATATATTAAAGTAGGCAAAGGCTTTCAGAGGAAGTGTTTTTAGTATTCTGTAATACACCTTCAGCAGCTTCAATAGACCTGAACCTCCACTCATTTCTACTCAATCATTTGACATGATGTTTCAGGACTGATTTAAATCAAGTCTTTAGAAATCTGGAGAAGGCTATTAATTTTCTCACGTCTGAACTCTCAGTGCTACTGAGATTTTTCCCAAATATTACTATAGTGCATTTAATGAATATAGAACTTGACATTGCCAGACTATATTGCTCAATCCTTTATTATGCTAAATCCTCTAAAAAACCTTTTTATTTTGATAAATAAGGAGCCATGAATGACAAATAATACATAAGTATTTTTAAGGAGAAACCTACTAATACAGAAAATTCGGGACTTGAACTTCAGCTTCCATTTTATTAATTTCTTTTGCTTTCAACAGCACTGGCCCAGTTCATTTAAGTTACCTCAACTGCGCTAAACACAAAGTAGGTATAGAATGAGGATAATCTCTATCGTCTATAAGGGCTTCTTGTGACTTGACTATCATGTATCGCTAGTCCTTTCCTCCAATCTGTTTTTACTGTCATTCTAAATTGAAATTAATATGGAAATATTTTATAAATGTCCATTATCCACTACTCAAATGCATTTTATTAAAATTCATCCATAAGTTTTGAGAGACGTATCTTGTATCTAAGCCTGGTCTTCCAGGCAAAAGGAATGACAGAGGTCAGGATTATAATAATGACTTTTTTAATATAGATGGTGTCATTCTATATGTATAATGTGTATAATATATGATATATTATATATGATATAGCATATATCATATATTTTACATGTTATATATTGTATCTATAATCAGGCTATATTATTTTTATGGATTTCAATATAGAATTTGTACTTTTGCTGAATTTAGTTCTCTCTAGTGAAATGCAACTACTATAATATGCCAGAAATTTGTGAAAGCAGAAAACAAGAAATAAATGTAACATTAATGACAGTTTGTACATTATGTACAGCAGTAAATTGTTTATCTTAATGCATCCTGATAGATGTGAGCTGACATGGACTACTCAGCCATTGCTCTGGGAAAAGTCTGAAAATGTCCTCTGTGTTAAACATAACTCTAATATTTTGCTTTGTATTTAAGCTTTTCATAACTACTCCAATATAGTAGATTTTAACTCCACTTGGCTACCCAAAGCAAGTTTGTGATTTTTTTAACACTTTATATAATGTAGTTCTTACAGTTGTGCCAAATGTTTTCTTGTTGGACAGAAAATAGTCTGAAAAAAACAGCCAAAGCATTCTTCCTTAACAAAGATGATACTTGGATTTCTACTCAACAAATAAAATCACTATAACTTTAGAGACTAAGGACTCAGTTTTGTCAAGTGATGAGTAAAATTTATATATTGGTCAAAAAACCACTTTGTTCTAGTTTTACATTCATGAGATGTGAGTCATCACAATAGGGTCAAAAACAAGCAGTATATAACTAAGATATTTTTTAATGAATTTAAATTGCAGATGTGTGTATGCAGATGTAAAAAAACCTGTATTTTGTCTCTAAAACATTGTGGACTTTTACAACACCAGGCATGCTCTTCCATTCTGTAGAGAAATCTGTGTAGCAATAGAGCCAGGAATGAAGAAAGCTTTCTGCTTATGTGCTTGCTAACTTTTAACAGCTCTATAAAAATTCTTTACAAAATTTTATTTAAAAAAGTTCTTTACAAAATGCAGCAGCCTACAAACCTCATTATTGAATTGTACGGGACATTTTCATTAATTGATTTGTCCACCTGAATTAAAATATTTCTGTTTTATTCAGGCTTGTGTTGAAATGTCTTTGTCTTTAGTTCTTCTTGGTAGCAGCGTTAAGGAATTTGTTCAGCACAGAGGAGTTGTAGCTCTATGTGCTGTGGTACTAAATGTGATGGTTTATTTGGTTGTTTCACAACAATTAAGTTGTTGAGGCATTGGTTCTGTTCTTGTTTAAAGGCTTGCAAATTCAACACAGAGTAAGAAAGTCACACATAGGGGTATTTTTCTTTCTCAGACACCATCACTCACAGGAAAATTCTGTTGATCAAATTATACCATCAGCAATTCCTCAGCAGCTCGATCCTCTTCAGATGCTGATTTCTGGATGACTGATTATCCCTGCCTGCTGGCTATGGGCATGCATAGGTGTTACCGAGCAGGATTTGGTAAACAGTGCTCTCTTTAGTGTGCTAAAAACAAATTCTCCTCAGTCCCCTGTTTCTGTGCCGGTGTCATCATGCACAAAGTAGTAGAAAGCAGTGGAGATTTACCTTAGTCGTGCAAGGAGGCAGAGACAATCAAAGGCGTGGTGTGAGTGGATGTGCTGAGCAGGGACATGCTGTTTTGTACAGCTGCTCTCCACAAGGGCAAAGAAGGAAGCTGTGGGAACGAGGGTGAGGAGACACAACAGTTAATTCTTGCTGTGCCTTTGCTGCTTACCCTGAAAAACTTCTTGAATTAATAGTTTTCTTCTTAAACACATTTTGAGGATTATCTTAGTTATTCAGAAAGGATATATTTGTTATTCTGTATGATGAGTCTTGAGCCTACAAAATTTCCTAGTAATTGCACAGCTGGGAATCACTCTGTGTTCTGATAGAATGAGTGGCAACTGAATTTAATATCAATCTGAAACATTCTACTGGACTTAGACATAATGTGTGTGCTTGTAACATTAAAATTTTATGTGCACTAGTAGCAACATGATAAAATATAGGAAGATTGTTCTAACAAGATTTCTGCTGATTAGTAATTTCTTTGCTATTTTCATGGTGTCTGAGGTTGCCACATTCTTACAGGAGAAATGGAGGGGAAGTACAACACAGAGGAATGTTAAGCTTTGCTGAATTATATTCTTGTAGTAGGTAATGTCTCCACAAAACTGTGCAGTTTTTTTGATTAAATACATTTTATGGGATTAGAATTTTTAAAGTAGTATATTTTAACACAAAGACTTGTCTCAGCTTTTTCTAATTCTTTGAGGTGTGAAATGTTCTCAATTATTTTTGCACATTTAGTAATCTTGAATATCTTTGGAACTATAATGTAGTAAATATTTTTTGTTAGTGGTTAGCAAAATTGTATTTATCTTCTTAGTGCTCAGCTTATATGTTCTCACCTTTTATTTTCCACATTCTGTTTTTTTTTCATTTCATACCTCAAGCCTCATGAAAACCTCATGTAAAGTTGAGTTTCTAGTCCCTCCCTTGAGAGAAACATTACTTGAGTAGCACATACACAGCAAACTAGCAAATCTTGAGTTCTTGTGCTCTATCATCAAAAGCACTTGAGGAGAAGGAGAGGGAAAAATATCACTGTCAATCTCTGACAGTAATTCTACAATTTTTAATCGTGCCTCTATGTCCCAGGGCATCATTTTCCAACTGTTAACTTTTGTGATTGTAATTTTGAATTAATATCTAATATATTCTTTCACATTCCAAGTGTGGTAAATGAGTGTTAGTCCTCATTTGTAATGTACATTTCCTGTAACTAAATTATTGGTTGCCTCCACAAAGTGATTGCTCTGTAAAATTGCGTCTTACTACTCTCATAATTTAAGCCTTGCATAAGAGTCTCCTTGTGGGCAGGAACCCCTCTGGTTTGCAGAAGGAATTTTACCTGAGTTTAGTTCAGAAGTTAAGGCCAAAACTATTGCCTCTGAAAGCAATCCATTTTCAGTTCTTAAGTTACCAGACTTGCTTTGATGTGGTAAGGAACTCAATGGCATATTAAGAGTGAGATGTGTACTTCTAATTTAATTACACACATGATGTCTGAATTCTGATGCTGATGCAATTAAAGAGTAAATCTTGAAAATAAGTGAAAAACACCACTGAGAAACCAGGGTAAATTGGATCAAACCCAAGCCAGATGAAGCACTTATTGACTTTAGTATCCTCCAGATAATTTTTCCATTTTTCTAGTCTGAGGCTCAAAGATTGTATAGGAATCTTTGCTCTCTGTGTGTCATGGTTTAACTCCAGCCAGCAATCAAGCCTCAAACAGCTGTTCATTTACTCTCCCACCAGCAGGATCGAGAAAATGAGAAGGGTAAAAGAAGACTCATAGGCTGAGATAAGGACAGCTTCATACAGAAAGCAAAAGCAAAACACACAGGTAAAGCAAACCAAGTAATTAATTCATCTCTCCCCATGGGCAGGCAGGTGTTCAGCCGTCTCCAGGAGAGCAGGGCCCCATCACACATAACAGTGATTTGGGAAGACAAAAGCCATCACTTCCAACATCCCTGCTTTTATCCTTCTTCCCCCCACTTTATACACTGAGCATGATGTCAGATGGTCTGGAATGTCCCTCTGGTCAGTTTGGGTCACTTGTCCTGGCTGTGTCTCCTCCCAGGCACCCCCAGCTTCCTCACCGGCGTGGAAGTTGGAAAAGCAGAAAAGGCCTTGGCTCTGTGCAAGGCCTGCTCAGCAATAACAAATTATTTCTTTTCTTATTCAAATTATTTCTTATCTCTAACTCTGCATTCAGCACTAGTCCAAAACACAGCCCACACCAGCCACTGCGAATTCTGCCCCAGCCCAAAGCAGCACACCATGCAAAGAGCCCTTTAGCCCTGTATATGTGTTGTTGTTCTGAGTCTCTTTAGCTTCTTTTTGCATTTCTCAGTCTTTCTGTGAGATTGGGACTTTCCTGGACTTTGCATTCAAAAGCATATTCTGTGTCAATGCATATGCAGGTCCACAGAGATCCTCATTTCGCTGAAGTTTTCGGTGACATGATCACAATTAAACAACACAATACTGTAAATAAGCTCTGGTTCAGGCAACTTTAAGTTTTCTTACTGAGATAAGTGATGCAATTTGTTTTACCAGTAATGGTGTCTTTTTCTTGTGTACCAGAAAATTTTTGACCTTTCAGTCCTTTCCAGTACTTTGAAAACACTTGTGATATAGTGGGCATTCATTTAAAATAGCCAAATAACATGAAGTGTGAGAAATGCTCAGAACTGTTACCTAGGTTTGGATTTTGATTGCCAAGGATAACTTCAGCATAAAGCCTTAGAGGACCAAGAGAGACTGGTATCTGACTTTTAGAGAAAAACAGGAGACTGAGTGCTGTTGCAAATCCCAAATGTAAAAGGTAGCATACCTTTAGGTTAAGCACAGAACTCTCACTAGTGTCAGCAGAATGCTGTGAATCTAAAGATATGTGCACAGAGATTTGCTTCATGAGCTCAAAATAAAATAGAATTATGTACATCATGTTTATAGATCTGTACCTGACTGAATCTATTTTATTAGAGAAGAATGGTATCCATATTTGCAGTTAGCTTTTCAAGTACATAATGTTTATGTTTAAATGCAATAACTAAATAGTGTTTCCCCAACTCTAGTTATATTTTCTTTCTGTGTTATATGATTATCCTGTCTGGATATAAATATCTGAAAACTATGTAAAAATAGGAGGATTTCAACAAATGTATTTTTCCCTTCTAATGTGATTTGCTGAATCCCACTCTCCTCAGTTATCTTAAATCTTTCTTCTTTTCCTTAAATATGACATAATTGCAGTAAACTATGGTTGCAGTGAGCATTGTTCTTTTATATCTATTGCATTTCAAATCAGGAAAGCAAAGTCATGTGACGTAGGGAAGTGGAGGGGAAATGTAGTGGTAATGTCTGTGGAATCCTCAGGTGCCAGTGTTCATGGATGCTCTCTTCAGGGTGTCTCAGAGGATCTCAGCAGGAATTGTTTTAATTTAATTTTAGATCAATGAATAGACAAAAGTCTGCCAAGAAAAATCCCTGATATTTTTGATATTAGGAGATGAATAATTTCTTCATGTAGATGGGAATGGTACAGTTTCTATAAAATTATTTTGTATGGTTCTGAGTGAAAATGAAAGACTGTGGATACAAAGAATTAGCTGTTATGGGGTCCTATTCTAAGATTTCTAAGAATGCTAAGACTTTCTTGTCTTGATTGTTCTGATCTATTCTTGTTCATCACCTTCAATTTTCTGTCCTTTCAGAGGCCTTTAATCCAAACCTTTGTTCATTTTCAGATGCCTCATTATTATTCTTTTGCCTTATTGTTTCATTTTCTGGAGATACACCTATGAGAGGGAGCAATTAGCAAAAGAGTTTTAGAAGCAAATGAAAGGTCTTATTTCTCTGCATGTGTCCTTTTCATCTTTTATCATCTTCATGACATTTTTAACCTATGTTCTAAATAAAAAAGAATATCTAATGCTACTTTTTTGTAGATTGTCTTTCAATGGCTGGAGTTAATTTTAAATAATGATCTAAATCTTGTATGTGAAAGGTGTAGACAGTGGTCTGTGCTAGATATTTATATGCAGAGCTTGGAAGGCTACATACACATAGTATTTGACCAGGGATTAGAATAACTACAGGTCATTTCACATATTTCTCTAAAATGAGTCTGACCTAGATTTTTTTTTTTTTTAGTATATGCATCGGCTCTTTCTTTTCAGTGAGACTATAAATGTCAAGGTGATGCAGAACACTTACAGAGTGACTTGGAAAAGGTCTGTTTGTGACACAGTTCTATGAACAATATCTCTGGTGTACAGATATATTGTGTATAAAGCATATCAACTGAGTGACCATAGTTTATGAATGACAGCCTACAGAGTTGCACCAGTTAACTTGATCCATTGTTTCTCTTAGTTCAGACAGTTTATAAAACTGGTTTCTAACCTGATGAAAGTACAGCCATCCAGGAGATACGGTTCAAATGTGATTTGATTTTTCACTAGCTTGTTTTAGTACATGAATTAGAAACACTGAGTGGGCATGAAAATATTGAAAGGTGCACTGAGTCAAGCCAAATAGCCAAATTTGCATTTTTTTTGGTAACAAAATATAATTTGTCTAGACAAGGATATAGAAAGCAGCAAGTGTGTGAGAGTAACTTTCCTCAGTCAGTGACTCAAGGACTTGCTGAATTGCAGGAAGTATTTTTGTACTACTAACATTTAAATGGATCCTTTCATCCATTAATTAAGTTGGGTTTGTTGTTTTTTTTCCAAAACTGGCCTTGTTTTTTTAATCTGAATAACTGTAATATCATCATAGAGTGAACTTCACATTATAAGTAGTCTGCATGCAAAAGACAGGTTTTTCCAGTCTCTCACCTAATAGTTTCATGTGATGACTCAGTGTTATCATATTACCAGAAACATCCATATTTTTGTTTCCAACACCATTTATCATAAGCTAATGTTTTATCTGTTTGTTACACTTCCTTTTCCAGTGTGGAGAAATGCAGCTTTAGCAACTCTCTGTACTCACTTTTTTCCTTGTACAGGCACTATTGCATGCTCCCCACCTTCCTCAGTAGCTTTCCTAATTCTTCCATAACATTTGTGATCTGTTCCTAACACTAGGTCTGCAGATAGTTCATAAAACATACATGCATTTATATAGTAGCAGAATGATGTCTGTAGTTTTGCTCTCTAATTTTCCTTAATAATTCCCAGTACCCAAGTGTCTTACTGAACTTTTCACAGAAATGCCTCTTCCAACACCAATATCTCATTCCTGAGTATTTCAATGGGCATTTTCAAAGCCCACTTATTGTTCTTGAGGATTTTTTTCCACAAACATTGCTTTCATATTTTTCAGCACTTAATTTAATTTTATTTACCAGCTACTTAGTCACTTAGTCTTATAAGATTACTGAATAATTTTTAAATTTTGCTAACCCAAATAATTAAGCAGCTACACCAAAATTTCACTCTGCTCAGAGAAAAGGATGGCTATAGCACAATACCTCAGAAAAATGTCATCAAATTGGCTCCATTCTCAGTGGCTGCCTCCTCTCGAGACTCAAGGTGTCTGCAGAATCCTTTTGCCAATTCATTATTTTGTCTGCAGTTCCCAGTATTATGTGAAACTTGTTTCTGCAGTGCTTGAGGCAAAGTGTTATGAAAAGCCAATGGATTAGACTACCACAAAAAAAAAAAAAAAACACTTGGAAATTGTATACAACATCTTCATTCATTTTACCACTGCTGAACACCAATTACTCAATTTTTCACATGCTTCTGCTAAAGGTGTAATTGGGTCTTCTATTTCACAAGATTTCTCATACACAGCCTCATTCCATTTCACACATGCTCGTTTTTTCTCTTATGAGCAACCAGAAGGATTATGACACTTGGTACAGACAGTAGTTTGTGTTAATTGAAAGTGAATTATAAGAATATCCTAGGACCTATTCCAACTATGCTCTAGCTGTTTTTCAAATTTAAAGATGCTGCTCCTAAGCCATAGTTTCCCTCTTCTTTAAAATGGTCAGTTATTTTCAGACCATGAAAAAAAATGCGTGCTCCCTTTCTTTTTTAAATAGTGATATGCTTGAGATCAGGACATTTGTAATAGAAGCTTAAAACATGAGTTAGTTTATCTCAAAATCTGTCATTTTTTCCAGCCCATAAACTTTATTTTCTCTCTCAAAAACACTTATTTCCTTCCATTTCCTCCATCTGTGCAAATTTCAGTCTTCCTTCCTTCCTTCTGCAATAACAATCGCAGGAATCCCAACTGATATCAGCATGCTGCCATGCTACTGAAGGTTATTAGTGCCAATATTGGTAATTACTGATCTGGTAGGATATGCTGATTTAGTGGCAAGGATTGGTCTCAGCTTCTCCTGAGGGTGTTTTCTCAAAAACACCGCCTACTGACTTTTATCTTTTTATGATTGCTTTCTCTTCTTTATTTTATCCTATGGCATGAGGATATTTGGTAAAATGGTACTTCAGCTCCTAACTAAGAGAACTGATTGTATTTGAATAATGCAGTAGTACAGGAGTAGAGGGTAGCCTTTCAGCTAGAGGATGGCATGGGAGGTGTATTTGTCCCAGGAGACCTAACTCTTGGAGCTCTTTGATCAATGGTAGTTTCTGTGTATCTGAGTTGGAAAGTTTTTTCTTCCACAGGCTGAAGGCCTCATCCTGCTTATATTGGATAATAGGGCTGTTTTCACTGCCATCAGTGGCATGGTATAACTGAGATAAGAAGTCACCTGAGTGTGTGGAAGATGGAAAACTGCAAAATTACAAGACTTAAAATAAAAGACCACCTGTTACCAGCAAAATTGGTGTGAACAAAAGGTACACAACTATTTTAAATACAAAAATTCACATGCAGTTTAAAAGAATTGGAAGGCCTCCAAAATGGTTTCCACCTTTTCTCCTCTTCTTTTCATGGTTTTAAAAATTTTAGTAGCAACTTTTTGTTTTCTACTGTTATAGCAACAATAGAAAAATGGGAGTCAAAAACAATTACAAGCCAAAATAAATGTATGACTAATGAAAGGGTGTAGCTTTTAAATATCCAGCATCCCCAGGTGAATTATGTTGTTTCCCTAGTAAATATGGAGATATTTGGTTGCTTTACAGTCTCCTCTACATGAAGCATTTCCCTTTAGCACCTCAGTCTCCCAGTCAGAAGAAATCTCCACCCCCAGTGATAGCTTTGGGGTTTTCATGGATCACTGCTTTCAAAGACGCATCTGTTTTAGGGTGACAATGTCAAACTTCCCCTAATTATACTCACAAACATTTAATTTTAAACTATCTCTGTAGGTAGAAGAGGCAAGTCTAGTTCTGTTTCTGGAGGCAAAGACAACTAGTTCAGGATTTGGAATCCAGGGATAATTTGGGGCTGCTCAGCAGGGGAGGGATGGGAGGAAGACATCCACTACGGGTAAACCATTGCACCATCCCCTCAGGACTCACTGTAAAGTGTTCTCAGTGGTTCATTATTAATGATAAACAGTAAGAGCTCTCCTGACCTGGGAAAGCATGGCTCTATATTCCCTACAAATCACCTGACCCTCAGAAAAATGCCATCCCTTTAAAAATACCATACCTTGAAAATAAGGATTTACATCATTAGGTTATCTGTCAATTGTGGTACTTTCCCACTCCCTTCTCTTCTCAAGAGCCTGCTGGCCTGGCACTTTTACCCTCATATTGGTAAATAATCCTGACATTAAAGAGAAGGAGAGGTGGGGACTGGTGGAGAGTCAGGGGAGAAGGCCCTGGGGTAGGTCAGAGCTAAAGGATCAATTGTTCCTTCCCAGCCTTGTAGGTGAGTTGTGCTAAGACTAAATCACTGGGGAAGAGGTTGATTGGGGGTGGTGGCTGGGTATGTGCCTTTCCAGTGTGAAATCTTCTGTAGGTATGTTATATCTTGTGATTTGAAATGGGCATATAAAATAGTTCCTTGGCATCCTGTGTGTAGTAGCAGAACTGCACATATTGTCAGTACGACACGCAGTGCAGTGATCGCTGCTCCTCCTGTGATACAGCCGTGTTTTTGTATCCTGCTTCTTATGTGGCGATAATTAACATGTCACTACTAACAATAAAGATCATCAAAGGTCAGAAGTGACAGACAAATTTTGACAGCCTCTGTTTCTGTGGACTGCTGGGAGGGACAACTGAGCATATTGCTTAACAAAACCAGCATTTTCTTATTATCTCTTCAAAGATTCGAGGAGGGAGTGAGGCAATTACTCCTTTACAGAGCCTAGAGCAGTGGCAATCACCTTTGTCTGATGTGAGCTGCACATCAGGCAGTAGAATTTAAAACTAGCAGGTCTGTCTCCCCCCTGCACACTAATGCTGCTGCTGCTCTGGTGAAGCAAAGCTCCATAAATTCCCCTGAAAGCTGTCCATTTGCCTCCCCCACAAACTGTTTTGTAACATGGTGGCACAAGGTGTCCAGAGCTTGGTGGGAAAGCTGGCTTGGTGTGCAGACAGTCTGCAAAAGCAAGCTTTGTTGGGACCATAATAATAAAGCAAAAACACTGGGATTTTCTCCCTCTTTCTAAGTCTTATATGCTTTGCAGCAGAAATAGTGTACACAGCAAACATTTGAGCATGTCATTGTGGAAATGGCTTCATACTTCAGACACAGAGAAATTAAATGTTTTTACCATGGCAGATTTGCTTGGTCCTTGAACTTGTAAACTTGTTGTTTCTAGCTGACAGATGCAAGGAGTATTTTGGGCTAGTGACAACTGATGTGTGATCATAGAGCTGTGGTATTTGTTCATTTTTATCAGCCAATGAAGTGATGACTTGATGTTTAAAAAATTCTGTTAAATAGGCAATTGTCTGGTGTCATTTGGACAAGTCCCACTTACTTGTTCCACTTGACTGTTGAATTTTCCTTGCTGTGACACTTGTAGCTCATTGCAGGCAGCCTCTCATCCTATGATGTGCTAGCTCCTGGAAGGCGTGGAGCAGGAGGGATGTTGCAGTTCTGCAGAGCATCTGGCACTGTGCTGCCTGGTGGGTTCCTGCATGGAGGGGGATCCCAATAAAAGGGTTTTTATCTGCTCTTATCTGCTGTGACTGAAAGCAAAGCCTCTGAAGAGAATCAACCATGCTGATTCTCAAAATTATAGAGAAAGAGGGCTAGGAGAGAATTGAAGAATTCACTCTAACCCATAGCCCTGTCAGACAATGCCTTTATTATCCCTGACAGAAATTTACCTCTCAGATTTTTATAAAAATCTCCACTGAGATCCATGACGTTTCCAATACATTTCAGTGGTAACATATTTTATTGGTAGATTTTATCCTAATCTGAATCTTTCCCACCATCAGAACAGGATGCCCAGGGAAGTGGCTGGATGAACACCTCTGGAGGGATTTAGAAGACCTATAGGTGTGGCACTTAGTGACATGCTTTAGGAGTGGACTTGGTAACACTAAGTGATAGGACTTGATGATCACAAATGTGTTTTCCAGCCTAAACAATTCTATCTTTTTGTATTTATTTTGCACTGTCTCTATCTATCACTATCACAAGAAGCCACAAATCACTGTGGACAGAGAAACTACATAATATAGTCTTCAAAAGTTGCTAAAAATTAATAAATGTTTTTCTCTGGGGAAAAAGAACTGATATGAAACCTTTGCTATGCATTTGAAAGAAATTATAGCATTTCATAAGTTTTACTAACTATCCTTTATTTCCCAAATTCCTAATGTTTTTTAATATAAAGAAAAAAAGTACAAAAAAATCTGCATTTTTAAATTTCAAGTAAATATGTTACATTTATATTTTTCTAAATAGTATTCAAATCTCATTGCATCAAATCTATGTATATCGTTTGATTTGGATATGATGAATAAAAGTATTAAATCAGGATTATGAAGCAATCAGAACAACCTGTTTGATAAGTTTCTCCTTATTTGTCTTTTTTTTGCTAGGCACAGAGGAAGGTCTTAGCAGCTTCTCTCAGGAAAATAATTTCTTTGGGTGGCTCCTTCCCTCCTCACCAAATGCCAATTAATGCAAAACCAGCACACACCTCTAAAGATGGAGGATTTGTAAAAAACTTTCTCTCAAATCTCATATCTTCTTTAAAAGTTACTTCTAGTAACTAATAAATAACTCTTTTAATTCATAGTGTTTATTGGATTCTTTCATTATTTCACTTTCCTTGCTTTACAGAGCACTTGGATATCACCAGTAGCAAAAAACATTTCCTAAAATATCAGAGTAGCTCCCTTGATGAAAGGTGTCACAATAAGTTCAAAACACATAAAGTTCCGTTTCGGCTGCTAAACTTAGCATAATTTTGCTGCTCTGCTGTAAAAAAAAAAAAATGCCTTAAATATGACAAAGGAGGCATATATTTTAAAATGCTGCAACTGTCTGAGAATAAAACTTAGTTCTTTCAAATTATTCATAGGTAATTTTGCATAATAAAAGGATTTTTGCTACTGGCAAGCAGTCTCCTTGTAAGGGGTACTAAAACTAGCTTAGTAGATATTAAACCTAGCTTAGAACACCATAATTTTAGGGTTTTTGAATGACTATTCACATTAATTCTATGTTTCAGATCAAGAATCTGAAAGAAGGTTATAACAGTGATTATTGAAGTGAGGTTTGTGCTCTAAATTCTCCCACAGCCAATATATTTCAGCAAATGATGACTGAAGAGCATTAAGCTGATTGTAAGACATGTAGCTAAATGGAATAATGCAGTGCACTATGGCAGGATTATCTCTGAATTACCACAGGTTCCATTTTCAACTCAAATATTGTCAGCAGATATAAGATTGCTGTTATTCCTTGGGTATGGTTTTGCAATGGTGTAGTGTGTGCTGTTTCATCCTGAGCATTGAAGATCTGTTCATTTTTTCTCAAGGCAGTTTCTAACTTATAATTTATTTTTTATTTATTTTATCACTCATGAGACAGTTTCATGAAATCTAAACAAGACCAGGCTTTAACTACATTTTTCTTTCATATATATATATAGACACAGACACAGTAACTACAGAATTATGAATTCTCTCATGTTCCTTGGATCAATGTTCCAGAGTGGCACAGATTTAATGTTTTTATATTTACTTATATCCCTTTAGCCCTAAGCATCTGGATTTTGGTGGCAGTAAATATTTGTAATTTATCTTATGCATGTTTGGATTTTTTTAACACATAATAAAAAGCTTTGGGTTCTGAAAGTCCCATGTTTTATAAGCATGTACTGACAACAACATTTTTATATGGCAGGCATTTTTCTTAGAAAGACTGTGTCATTCACTGAAATATTACTGTCTTTGTTTTACATTATTACTGAACTGTAATAACACGTGCTTGGCTTTAAATCTCATAGATCCTTAAATGAATCTCAACTTATTCTGCAATGTTGCTTTGCACTAGACATGACAGTGGCAGATATAGTTCTTTCAGTACTATGTGTGTCAGTGTATTGTAGATCCAGACAGATATGGGAGGGAAATATCAAAACAGCTGCAGCCCTAGCTTGCAGATTTTTAAAGTCTATTAAAAAGTTGGGGACATGGGTTTGGTTTGCAAAGTATTCAAAACCTCACACCTTGAATATTCTGGAGTTGAGAGAAGAGGTTGAAATTTTGTAAATTGTGTTATTAAATGTGTTGTTTAAACAGCTGTAGAAATTTTTCACTTTTAACTTCCTGAAAAGTTAGTAGGAAAGTGAAGACAAACAGTTGTTTATGTAAAGAACCGTAGATGTGTTGTTTGGCTGTGATGAATCCTCCTTTTACCTATTATTCGTCAAGGAATGCTGCCTGCAGCAGCTATCTTACTACAGAGTATATTCTGTAACTCCAGTCCCTATGTCTATATAATAATTACAGAGTTAATTATTGTTGACTTATCATCACTGAAATAACTCTAGGTCAAACAACAGCTCTTTGCAGCAGAGATTGTCTTTATCTGAAGTTATTATTGTGTTTTGTTTTACAGTGCCACTAGAGAAGCAAGTGAGTCAGCCCAGGTCAGACAGCCCAGGGGACAGAGCTGTGGCTGGAGCAGGACCACACAGCTGGAAGCAGTGGGAGGTGGAAACAGGAGCAGATGTACTGGGGAAAAAAAATCAGGATTGCCTCCTGCTCTCCAATTCTTTGAAAAGGGACATGTATCAGACTCTGAATCTGAACAATCAAGAATCAGATGACATTCAGGGCACAAACATTCAGATCCTAAAACAGTAGAGGTGTCTCGTGCAGGCTTCATGCCAAAACAGGGGTTTAGCATAGTTACACTGGGATGAGAAATGAAGAAAATGAATGCCAAAGAGTCTCAAAGAAATACAACACAATTGATTGATTGATTGATTGATTGATTTAAAAAAAAGTTTAGGAGTAAGAAAGTAGGAAAAAATAGAGAAGAAGAGCTGAAGTGTGTTTCTACTTCTGCTTATTTTTTGTCAACTGCACTTTTTGAAATGCCTGTGATTATCTGTAACTGAAGGAAATTCATTAAGAAATTAGTTCCTTTTATTTGCAGTAGTCACTAATATGGGGCCCAATAATGTGGGCAGAGGCTAGGAGCCAACATTTTAGAATGTTCAAGAGCTTATTCTGCTACATTGGATCATAGATAATTTCATACTTTTCATTTTAACTTTTTATTTTCCTGTTTTGCCTTGTACTTTTCCCTTTAAAATAAATAATTCACTCAAATTGTTAGAAATGGTCCTAAGAACCCAATGAGAATGATGTATGATAGCTTTACTCTTCTTTTGCATTTATAGCAGATATACATCTTTTCTGTTTGTTTTTAAAGAAAAATGGAAAAATCAATTGAAAACACGTAGATTTATATTGATGGCACTTGTAAGTAATCAGCAGGGCATGTTGTCTGAAAATTTTTCCTGTCTTAGATACATATATTTTATCTCTAATTTCTGACACTGAGGGGAAGGAGGAAAATTACTTACGAACTATTCAAACTAAAACCAGTCTTGATTTAGATTTTTGAAGAAATATCTTATTATTTTCATAGTGCAGTCAACAGTGTCAAAATCCCACTGGAAATTATTTGTGATACATTGCCAGAATACAGAAATAAGTGGCTTTTCCTCCCAAGATTTTAGTTGTTCTTAAGTGTTCTGAGAATAGAGAGGAGGTTCATGAAGATGAGCATGGAATAAAATCTGAAGGAACTGAGTTTGTCAAGGCTTCTTTAAACAACACATGAATTATGCTCATTCTCCTGATCTGAATCATGACCACAATGCATTTCCTAAAACCATTTTTGTTTTCTATAAGTCAAAAAAAACCCAAAAAACAACAAATCAAAAAAAAGCCCCGCCACCTTCATTTTATCTGTCATAGTGAATGGATGGTGACAGTAGACTGATTTCTATGCCTAGAAAGATTAATGATGCCTCAAGAGCAGATCTTTTACATTCATCATTCAACAGAGATTTCCATCACATTCCTAATGAATACTTCAGTATCCAAGGGCTTGGGAATAGATGTCATCACATATCACATGAGAAAAAACACAAGCCAGCTACTTCATCACATAGCAGTATTTTTTCTAAATGTTACAAGCTGTATCTGTGTTGACTGTTTCAAGCTTTTTTACTAAGGTTGAAACGTTCCCCTGTTTTTTGCTACTTTTACATACTTTTAAGAATTATTGCACAGACACACATGCACAAATATTTGGTTTCATTCCATTTTTTCTTGAGTAGACATATACATGTTTTCTTCTTTGTTCTCTTCTGAACCCATCCCTCCAGTAGAGTTCTTCCAAAACCAGCTCTCAGTCTCAAATTTACCTTCTTTTGTATTTTTCCAAGCTGTGCATTTTTTAAAAAGTTACTTTTTTCCAAAAAGAAAAATAATCAACGCTTGCTGTGTCTTTTTCAAGTGTGGATAAGGTCAAGTAATTTGGTGTCTCTACACATGTTTTAATAAACAAATACTTCTGTTCAGAAGTCAAATCCTTTTTTTTTTTTTCTGTTTGGTTAATTCTCCAAAGATATCCAAAGATTCTCAAAAGATACCTCCAAAGGAATCTTTTTATACTTAAAAAACCCACACCTGGGAGTGCTTCTTTTTCCTTCCTGGGGGCTTGTTATGTTTTATTGTAACCAACAAACAACAAAGCTCCATGTATTTTGGGAAACTCAAAAATTTTCTCTTAAGAGGCTGGTTTTGTTTCTCTTAACTGAGGCTGGTCATGTTTCTTTTAACTGAGAAGAAATAGCCTTTTAAAAGCTCAGTCCTCCAATAAATAATCACATTATGGGTAACCACTGCTGCTGTCTGTACAGGCAGGCTGTAACATGGAGTAATATAGTTACAGGATCTGGCAAAGGAAATAAAGATGCACAATGTGCAGCTCATCGTCATAACCTCCCATGTAGGATGTCATAATTACATGAAAAGAGAACCATTTGAAATAACTCATTTTGTATTTAGGAGGTCATGAGCATCTCTTGCTAATGGACTAAGCTCAACATCAATTAGATGAGCAAATAGAAACACTTCAAAACTCAATTTCTATACTACTTCTCTTATATTGTAATAAAATTTTATCAGAGTCCTATGTAGAATAAACTCGTTTGGAATTATCTTTTTTATTTAAATGCAATAATTTCTTAATGCCATTTGCCATCAGTTTTAATTCTTTTGGAATGTACTCAAACATTCAGCTGTAAAATAAATACAACGAAGTATACATTTGTATGATAGGTTTAGAATTTAAAGCTATAGCAATGAATGATTCCTGGAAAACCAAAGATAAGAATTTATATTTTTACTGAGACTTTGGCGGTGAATTGTTAATATGGATTGTTACATTTGTGAGAAGTTAGAATGAAACTGGTAGACTGAATCATGAAGCTGAGACATAAAGAAAACCTGAGATTGTTATTAAAATTTTAAATATTGACCAGACAATGACTTCTAACCAATGGGTTTATCAAGATATTCTATCCATTAGTATTTAATTAGTAAAAAAAAAAAAATCAATAGAAATAACAAAAACATTATTTAATTATTGAAGGTGTAGCATCAGAAATTATTTACAAAAATTACTTGTAATTTTTTTTTAAGCATGCTATTATTATGACTGGAAGAAAGTATTATAATGATCTGCTTTGGGGTGTTAAAATATGGTACTGGATAATTTTAAAAGACAGACTGTAGAGTATTAGAAACAACAGACAAAAAACCTCCAGGGTCTTAATGGAAGGAATGAGAATTTGTGTATTGGTGGCTCATTTTTCACAAAAGGCAATGTGAAAAATTCCTTGTTAGGAGAATGCCAACTCTTTAAATATTCAGCAGCATCTCACAGTAGCTTATGGTACCATGTTCATTCACTGGAAAGGTTTGTTCTGTTTTATCATCTTTGAAAAGCTGTGCCACAAAATCAGAAATGCAACTCACAAAAGCCCAACATATTTTAAGATGTTTGGATTTTTATGCTGTCTCTGTCCTTGCATTATTATAAATGTTCTATGATTCCTTAAAGCCATATGTTACCCTGACAATGGCAGCATATGCAAGTTTCAAAATCACCAGTGTGCAGCTTTGCAACAATTAACCATCTGCTTACAGGGCTGGTACAAACTGAGAGTATCTCCATGGAAGTCAGGAAAATATTAGAATACCACACCTGCCAAGCCTTAGCCATGAGTTACCCTACATTGTAATTTGCAGTACCCTGACAGCAGTGAGAGGCAAAACTGCACCAAAGCTGCAAACAGCATTCTTTCTAAACATTTGTCTCAACACATTGCTAGGGATGGATAAACAGGTCCAGGAGAAGATATCATACAGAAGAAATGGATTAAAGAAAAGCACAAGAGGATGGAGTCAATAAAGTGCAAAAAATTTCATGAGTCTGGGACAGGTATTCATTTGGCTGTAGCTTCATCTGGGTGTGGACACATGAAAAAGAATAACTGCACATCACCACCTTTAACCAGAGTCCCTTCATCTGTTCCTACAATGTATTTATGTGGTACAACAAAAAAAAAACCTGGGGAGTTTGGGCAGTCTTATCTTTGTTAGTAGCATAAATATAGGATTCATATTATTATACAGTGATGTGTGTAAAAAGAGACAGCAAAAAGGCCAGCCCTGGATAGCTGTGGTCAGAAGCTGGAATTTCATTTGTGCAGACAGAGTTTACATCATCTTCCTCAACCGTAATTGAGCTTGTCACAGTAAGATCTTACAGGTTTATTTAGTTCTATAGCTTAGCATGGGATTAAATAACCTAGTATTTTCCTGGTATGTTACTTTGAGCACTAATATTTGATTCTAAAGAGATTTGCAGGAATCTGCCTGGCTAAAAATGCACATGAGGAAGAGTAATCAAAGAAACATTCATTTCCTTTTCACTTTCTCCCTTCATGAAATAAATCCTTTTGTTAAATTGAAATAATCTCCAGACTCTATATTGTGTTGCAAGAGAAAACAATTCAGACCCAGGGAAGAAATTGAAGTCCTATTGGCTTCTATCTCAAAACATACAGTTGCTTAGTGTGGAGGAAAAACTAAATAGCATAGAAAAAAGCTATTAGGAAGCTAAGTCCTGGGAAAGACAAATTTTGTTTAAAAGCCCATGTTAAAATAGTTTAGTTACAGGCTTTGAACTACAACATCAAGTAGGATGCAGTGCTCCTGCCCTTGATTTTATTCCAATACCTGTCTCCTGTGTCCACTTATGATATCACTAATTTCTGAGGAGCTACAAAACCTATACAGTTAACAAGAAATAAGATAGCTGCCCACAAAACAGCTCCTTACTAACAGCTCCCTGAAGAGTGAGACCATAATTTTGTTTTCCCGAGCCAGTGTAAAGCAAGTTATCACCATATCATGTAGTGCAATAAAAAGGAAAAAGTATAATGAAAAAAAGAAATTTCCCAAACAGTTCACCACTTTAACTTCTAGAGGATATTGGAATTTAAATCGTTTTGTCACTCATATCTGAAGAAAATTCCTTTTCCACATTATTTCCTCTTCCAGTTGGATCTTGCATCTTAATCCTAAAAACATGATCTATTCCAAGATAAAATCCTAATCTTTATCTGATTCTTAAGAAAATTTTAGGTGATGGTATTCACTGTGTGTGTTTAGCAGATTTAGTTAATAATTTATTTGAGGACATCACCAGCTGTATATACAAAACATTTTGCTTAATACAACCTCTAATCAGTCATATATCTCAAATTTATACTCTGATAATGCAGGACTGGAAACACTGCAGGTGCATGAAATTTTTACCTCTGAGCAGCAAAGAATATCTTTGTTATAAATTATGTATATTTAATTTGACAAGGTGCTTTCATAGTAAGAAAAACTTCTGCCATTCACTAATCTTATTGCTCTGCTGGGCCCCATCAAATGTCCAGAAGAACAGTTTGATGACACTGAAAATAAGCAAAGCTTTTAATAATTCTTCCTACAAAAATGATCTCATGGAAATTTAATGTGTATACGGTATATTTGAAAGATATATTCTACATCAGCATGTAGGCTTCAGAAGGGAAACAAGGCTATCAAATAGCACATCAGAGGTAGTGTGAGATGAAAAGTTATAGTTTGATCACATAGTCTTCCTTGAAAAGTAGGATATAAATGTATAAATGTTAGATGGGAGGGAAATGTAGAGGTGAATGGAAAAAGAAAGGTTAAATTAAAAGAGAATATGTTGGAACTAAATTAGTCTTTGGAAACAAGACAGTAAAAGAGTCTTCCAGGTACAGACAGGAAAGAAAAAGTGAAAAGTAGTTCATCAGTAGATCACAGGGTAGGGAGTAAGCTGCTAAAATAAAAGCAATAACTTTTATACAGGGAGGACAGTATAACAGCTAAAACTGAAGTAGAAAATTTAAAAAAGAAAATTGGGGTAGAGGTTTGACATTTGATCCAGGGAGAGGGAGGTAGAAAGCTTAGATTAATAATGACTTTGGTTTCAGATGATATCTGTTAGTCTTGTTGAACTCAGACGTAGAAAATTTAGCTAGCTCCAAAGGACTCTAGCTAAGTCTCTTAATTAGGATTATGCTTCACTCATGAGCACAAGAAGCCTCATTTTCCCTCCTACATAAAATACCATTTTGCTGTTAAGGAAGAATGAAGTGCATAAAATGGACCATGCCTGTGCACCCCACCTCAGTTTGCAGAGTGGAGTGAGGCTGTGCCTTGGGGACAGCAGTAAGTTATGACTGCACAGGAGCTGGATGCTACACTCAGAGTGCTCACTGCACCCTGGGAGCAAAAGAGAATACACCCCACGCATGGAGGCATCAATCTATTGTTAGTACAAGGAATGTTTCAACAGCCTGACAATCCAAATTAACTAATGCCAAAAAGGAATAATTTGTTGAAAATATAATTTAAATTATTATCTAAGCAAAATTCTTAGTTTTCTCAGTTTCAAACATTAGACTGATTTCTTTTCATTAACACTACTTCTTTGTGACTCAGTATTAAAGGGGGCTCTGGGATGAAATGGGAAAACTACTGTCTTCCCTTTTCTTCATTTGGATTTCTCAGTGCTCCTCTGGATCCCAAGTTAGTACCTTAGTAGAGAGACTCACAATGGACATGAGGATCCCAGGTCCTTCTCTTTATAAAGTACGGTGCTCATGGTGAGCTTTTCTTCCTTATCAGTCTTGAGTTCAGCTAGAACTCCATTTACTTGTCTTCTCATCACATTCTGCTTCTCTCATGTCAGTCTACAGCTAAAGGTTAAAAATTGCACAACTTCCTCTCCCACCTTCAGTTAATCCAAAGGGCTATGGTTAGTTTTGCAGGGACTATCAAGTCTGCTGGACTTTCACTTATCCACGGGATTCACTGAGTTGGATTGGACAAAACCATATTTTGAAGAACATCTCTGCTTTTGGAATTCATCAGGCAAAAGTGAATAGCATTGAGTAAGGTTGTTGCATCAGTGAAAAACTAACATGGTTTTAGAAGCCAAGGTGAAATAAATTTTTATAAGTAGTGAGTATCAACTTGCATTTTAATTCCTGTAAGAAGTTACAAAGTGATTACAGTGCAAGTTGCCTTTTTAAGACCTACAGAATTGTAGGTATGTGCGGAACTGTTTTTGTTAACAGCTTTATTTCTAATATTAATTTTTAATACTTTCAATTGTATAGATAATCACTAGGCTGAAGAGTTGAATGATTTTTTTTATCTTTTTGGATTTTTTAAAGGCTTGTACACTCTATCTGCATGGATAAGAAAGTATGTGTCCATTGCACAAGTAAAAAAATATTTTCAAATTGCATCCTATTCCTTATATCTCTTGTGTGCTTGATTCTGCTCCATCTAAGCATAGTGTTATGTTGTCCAAGTAGCCTTATTATCATTCAGGAAAGATATTAGGTGAAATGTAACCCAGGCTTTTTTTGGTCTGATTTCC
This sequence comes from Pseudopodoces humilis, assembly GCF_049639895.1. Classification (NCBI taxonomy): domain Eukaryota; kingdom Metazoa; phylum Chordata; class Aves; order Passeriformes; family Paridae; genus Pseudopodoces; species Pseudopodoces humilis. The sequence goes on from NC_142200.1 coordinate 102,408,370, forward strand.
AAAAAGTGACAAATGAATGAGTAAATATTAGATGAATAATAATTAAGAGATAATTCTGGGAACACTAGAAATAATGGATAGGATTGTGTCATACATTATTAGTCTACCTCCTCACAGCATTTCCTGTGATAAATTTAATGATCTAGAGGCAAGCACAATACTATTAATATGCTGATAAACATCTAGTGATAGCAAGGATGCTTGATATCCAGTAGAAAGTGGGGATTTTTCTCAACACAGGCTAAGTTTGTATCTCTGTTCTCTTGGAATTCACAAAACTTTTAGTACCTCAGCTGTCTTAGAAACTTGAGCCCCCTTTAATATTAAGTCACAAAGATTTAATGTTAATGTAGAGAAATCAATCAAATGATTGATTGATTGAAAATGATTGAAAATGAGAAAATTAAACTGGCCTAGGCATGACATTTTCTGTATAACACTCCTTTAAAAGTCATCTAGTTTTGTGAATTACTTTTTCTGCACAGAACAAAGGTTAGTTTGATTAACAAAAATTAGATAGTAGTCCTAATAATTCTAACAGAAAATGTGTAGAGAAAAGTAAGACTTCTAGCTGAGTGTAGTGAAAGAAACAAAAAAATACATGTGAAAAGATCAACATGATACTTATTACTGCAATTGCAAAACAACAAAACAAAGAGCCTTTTGATGAAAGGATTTGAAGAGAGTTTTAGTGTTGGAAAAGACTAGACCCAGAAAAAGAAAAATGAATTTGACAGAGGTTCAACTGTGCTTATGTAATGGAATCACTGTAATAATATTTGCATCTGAGGGTAATTTCAGTAGTAGTCAAAATGATATTTTGTAAGAAAACTTGATAAACATGAAGCAAAGAACTAATTGCATATGGTGTATTTAAAGATTTTATTATTCATTCTACAAGGTTTAGCCCTTTTTCAGGAGAACTTCCTTCAAGGCAAAATTCTGTCATAAAATTATGTCAGAAGAGTCTGCAGTGAGTTATATTGGTATCTCCTAAAATAATTTTTCCTATTAATGTTAGAGTAAGTGTCCAGCAGCATGTGGGTCATTTTACACACATCTCAGCATCCATCTGACTGGAACATCAGCACAATAAAATCCTTGCAGTTACTGAAACATAAAGTACCAAAACACAATTCAGTTATGCACAATATATATTGATATATTCAAATATCCATTGATCAAAGCATTGCAAGAGTCCATTTTTGATTGGACATGCTAGACTGATAACTAAAAATGCCAGATGGAGTTACTGAAATAAAAAGGGGGAAAAGAACATAATACACTCTTTATGTATTTTAAGAAGCAAGACAATAAAACAAGTGAAAAAAGTTAACTAAGTTTTCTAAAACAGGAGAAGTTCATCCACTCACTTTTCAATCATTTTTAGTTTTAAATAAGACAAATAATTTCTATTTCTTCTAATTTTCAGAGGAAAAATATTATGTTCATACCAACAGCAAGTCTGTAGACATTTCAAATAATAAAATTTTGCATGTTATTGAGAATAGTGTACACTTTTTCCTCTAAAGCCATTTGCATATTCAGTTAACAATATTTTTAGTATGAATTGTCTTTTGCTCAAAAAGAACTCTAAAGTTTTTGAAGCTGTTGTGTATTTAGTCTTCCTGCACACTCTAGTGTGCTTACCTTAGGAACTCCACAAGTTTTTAGGGACTTATCTAATTTTGGACCAGCAAATTTTTTGTCTACTTGTACAGGCCTTCTGTGAGAGAACAGGAACACCAAATGTAGAATTAAGGTATCATGATGATATTATTCCCCCTTCTGCAGCAGCTCAGTGCAATGCTCCTGACTGTAGCTTGTCCAGAGTAGCATATGTGTAAGTCTAAGAGCAAGGTGTAACACTTGTCATAGTCCTTTTCAGAAGTAAGTATGAACTTCATCCACAGTGGCTTAGGGATGAAGAAAGGACAAAATACATCATTGAGTACCCCTGTGTCATCTATCCAAGATCCTAAATATGAACTCTCTTTCAAAGTAGAGTGCAAGGTCTGGAATAGTATGCATAGGCAAATGCACACAGTGTAGGAAAATGCATCCTTCAAAACATTCAACACTCACAACTGGGTTATATATTTCCCTCCATTACTATGAAGTGCAGAATTGGTGACATTGGAGTTTGTTAGATGGTTATTTTTAACATTTCTACAGGTAAATTATTATGACTAGAACCTTTCATCCATTTCTTTTTCCTCTCCATCTCTTCATAATTTAACTTGTCACATAAGGCCTTATTTTTTTATCTTCTCTTTGATTTAACTTGGGTTTTGGTTTATCTTTATACCACAATATTCATTTTCCTAACATTTTGTAGAGGGCAAGTCAATGTGCATTTTTGTCTTTTACCTAGTCCTTGTGTAATCTCTGTATGGCATGGTCACTGATTTTTTAGAGTTTTTTATCCTGAGGGCACAGCTAACTGCATGCTCCCATAATTCTGACCAACATCATTTGTTTTAAATAGATGCTATAAAACCTAAAATTGTAGTAGATTTTTATCAGTTAAGACTTAAACATTGCAATGGCATTTAGATAATTTTACTTTGAAAATATCAAGGAGAAATACTTCAGGAAAGAGAATGTAAACTGTGCCATGTTAGTAATTATAAAAATTATATTTTGTAAATAAATACTCAGAACATAGTTATTTATTTATATTATATATATATTATAAGTATATAATATATATATGATATATTTATATTTATTTTATTTATTTAAGGATAAATCTGAATGGTCTGTCTTTGGAGAAGTAAAATACAGTATTTTAAGAATGATGGACTAATAATACCAAAAGGAAACAAACAAGTGATATTTGTTGATGCTGTCATTCAGTACTTACAATTATGCATTGATAAACAGCACATGATATACAAGGAAAATTTTACAGCAAGAGGTATTATAACAATCCATGAAAATACACTTCTGTTGTTATTATAGGGCTCAAGGATACTTTGGGTTGGTTGTCTGGTCCAATCTCGTCCTAAGTGATGACTACTCTGTGATAATACATTGAAATCCATGGTTCTATGTGCTGTAAAAACACTGCCTAGTGGGTGTCTCAGACTACCTTGTCTCCTAAGAAATGAATGTAAGGAAGTCCAGAAAGATTATCACAGAGTGAGAAATACAGGCAAGGCACTTTTGCCCAGCCACATTCCCTGTTTCGTGAGGACAGTTGGCATAGGGGTCTTATTCAAAGTTCATCAGAGCCAGTGCTTCCATTGAATTCTAAATAGGATTCTCATAGGTGTTTTGAGGAGGCAAGTTGCATTGGTCAGATAGGCTTGAATTCTCACTGCTGAATAAGAATCCTGAAACAAAACAATCTCTGATGGTTGTTGAGCTCACTGAGTGGCCATGTGAAGCTAAGCCCTGCCAAAGAGGATGTTATCTCAGGTGCATGGTGAACACAGGCTCAGAGGTTTTTCTCATGACCCTCATTGGCTCAGATATTCATATGAAATCAGGGATTGCCTTTTTTGTATTTTGTTCACCTTTTCTGCCAACTTACCAGTGGATGAAAGGGAGGTAGCTTAATTCATGAAATAGGTGCTCTTAACACTCTGATGCTTTAGGAAAAATCTGATTTCTCATGACTTGAGAGTTTTTCCATTCTCAGAACATCGTTTTACACAGTATAAAGAGCAATGTAGCTCTGTCATGGTATTAATGTTCAGTGTGACTGATTTTGTTCAAAGATCACCCATACATCATCAGTAAATTGTAAAGATTACTGATGATGTATAAAATGGCAGATAGCAAAGAAAACAAAGCCATAAACAAGCCAAAGTGTCTTGAGCTTTGCAAGAAGGAGCAGAATGCTCAGGAGTAGACAGCTTTGGATCTGCTTTTAGCCTCTGTAACACAGCTGAGTGGACAGGACTTGTGGTGACATCTGGATGTAGATCTCAGCCAGAAAGTTGTATTTGTGAAGTAGAAGTCAATAACTGTAATTCAATCTGTCATACCTCTATCTGTTCTTAAGCAGTCAGTAAGTCTTTAATCAAGAAAAAGACAAGCAAGCAAGAATTTCGCTAGTTTCATGGATTATGTTTCCTCTATTCTCTTTCATGCTTACAGTATGGGAATAAGGTGCAGAACAGTAATGTCAGAGACCTCTAGGAACTTTTTTTTCCTTTGTCTTTCCTGACACATATTTCTCTGATGCAACAATAGAGCTCACAACTCACACACGGCCACCACAGCCTCCCCAGGTTACCTGTCCCAAGACTTCACTCTCCTTACCATTAAGCAGTTTCAGTGAGGTCTCTTCTGGATTTTCCTTGCTCCAAATTTAATTATTTACCTGCCCACTGTGAAAAAGCAATACAGACTGCGCTCCTGGCTTTGAAGTCTATCCTTTCAGTAAGAACTGTTGTGTCCCTCAGTCTTTTCCTCCTTAAGCTAAATCCTGACAGTGTGATCTTCTGTGTATGTCATGTTTTCTGGACCTCTGGTTATTCTCATGGCTATCTACTAGTCCCTATTCAGTCAACCTTTCTATTCCCGCTTGCCTTCTTCTCCCTTTCCTTCCTTTTCCTAGTTACTAGTTTTGAATATTAGTTGGCAATGAAGCCTCCAAGAGTTGAAACAGAAAGAATCACTATGCATCTCTTGGAAACTCTGTGTGAGGTGTTTGTTTAATTCACGGCAGAGTGACTCAAATTTCAATTGTGGTTCCCCTGGCTCTTGCTGTTCCCTGTCTTATATTATTTCTGCTTTACATTTATTCCTACTCAGCAATGTGTAGCACTGTCATGATAGTTTGTTTTTCTGCAGCTTAATTTGTAGTGAACTTTTAAATCAATTAAGTTATAGGGTTTGTGTGTGTGGTAGCTAACACAGTGAATGTGTGAAAGAAATTTATCAAAGCATTGAGCTTTTCTGTGGACCAGAATTAGAATCATATTGTGCTGGGGCTCAATGCACAAAAGCAAGTTCTCACTTTCAGAGGCCTGGGAATTACTAGAGAGATTTTAGCATTTCCTTGATGCTCCTGTTATTAAAAGTTATTAAAAGTAATTGGAGACTGAAGTGGTAATACTTACTACAGAGCTCTCATTTATTGATTTTTAGCTCTTTCTGGGCAGCTTTGTGAAACGAGGAATTAGAATGAGCTCCTTGAAGTGCAAGCATTTCTCTCGTCTGTCACAAAAGTGTTCCAGATGGCCATTGAGCTGGGCTGGTGGAGGTGTGGTGGGAGGAGATTTCAGAAAATTGTTTTACCCTTCTGTTATTCATGCTGAACATTGTAACTGAAATGCCATTCACTGTGCTGTCAGATTGGGACTGCCAGAACAGAAAGACAGACAGATGCTATTACACAGAGCAGAATTACCCAAAGGAAAGACATTTCTTGCCTAATAAAATAGACCACATGTTAGCTGGTAAAGGAAAATAGATCAGAAATGTGCATAAGTTTAAAAGTACCTGCATACATATATGGATGTACATAAATAGCTGTATATGCATGTATACAGGGTACATTTTTTTTTCATATATATATATATATATGCATACATACCTACACATATGACATACTGGAATCCATTAAGCTAGCAGGGATCCATTTTGGATTCTTTTTTTGTCTGCCTTGTTTCTGAACATGGTGCATACATACATAAATTTAATGAGATGTGGACTTTCTCTTGATATGGAATTACTTCATTTTGTCTTTGATTGTGTTGCCATCTTATGAGGTTTCCTAAATTGATAAGCAGAGAACTATGACAATTTGGCACTCCCTTGTGTTAAACACCACCTTTCCCCTTTTCAATTTTCATCTCTCTCCAACTAAAAAGTCCCTTACTTTACAGATAAAAAAAGAGGTAAAAATGAGCTAAGTCAGATAGAAGGTAGCATAAAAAAAAAGTTAATTGGAAGTTAGAGGCAGAATTCATAAAGAAAATAAGCATATCTTTGACAAAGGTTTGAAGGAATGATCAGTTTCATCAGAGAGAACTTCCTAGCCATCAGCTTATTCCCTAACACACCTATAGCCACAGGGTCAAATCTCTTAATTTTCTTCCAGGCTGGTCTGAGCCCACTATAACATTCTTCACAGTTGAACGTAGCAATTGGTGACAACCATAAAAACAATAACTTATTTGAGTCTTGAAAAGTAGCGACCAAAGCATGGTGGAGCTAGGAAAATAATTGTTCAGCAAACTAATTGAACAGTGTTTCATGTATCAATTGTCATTTGTATCATCCAAGTTACCATATTTTTAGTCATTATATATTCAAATGCATATTTTTATGTCTCAGTGAAAAATTTTACTTTCTACACCTTTTTATTAAAAATAATGTAGTGCTTTGACTGTTAGATTTTGCCAATTCACTGGAATTCTACTGAAAAGCATATGTATTACATTCCATCTTTATTCTGCATAGCTGCATAGAGAAGAAAATATTGTCTGCGTGAAAGAAATTGATCTTTTGTTATCACCTACCTCGAATGCTTCAGTGATACAGAGGTTTGTTCAGTCAGGAGTCAGAAACACCCTATAATTCATCGTGCAAGTATTTGTGTCATTTTCCTAGTAGCATAGAGGGAAACTAGTGCCTCATCTGAAATCTCTTGAAATTCCATTTACAGAAAACTCATTGTGAATGGCTGGATGTGGGGATTGTAGAGGAAAGGAATTCTGATCCCTTTAATAAAAGACATAAGTTGTGCATGTGTGTGTTCTGCCTCTGCCCTTTCCCCAAAAAGAAATTGATTTTGCCCGCCATGTTTTCTTCACCCAATGGCAAGATTTTGTTCCATTTCTGACTAATTAAAGTGATGGTGTTATTTTGAGATCACCTCTACAACAAAAGTAAATGCTATAATGAAAGAATTGGGCAAAGACTGTATTTCCTTACTTCCTGTTACAGAGTTTTTAAAAAACAGTGCATCACAACAATCTGAGCATTTCTTTAAAAACTATGAACTCAGTAAACCAAAACCTTATAATATTCTAGTAGATAACCATTGTTTGATATCTTGCCTGATAAAGTTACTATACCATAGCATCTTCCGAGAAATGTGCTGCCTTAAATAGTTGTCTCATTCTTTTTATTATGTTGTCAGTCAAAATTTTAAATAAACATCTGGCATGCTTTTGGAACAATAGACCTGAGCTTTCATTATACTTTTTCTCTTAGACATTTATGTTTGCAATAATCAATGACACTGTCTGGATCAAGGAACAGAGTTTTGAAAACTTGGCAAAGTTTCAAAAAAGTCATTTTGTAGCTGTTTCACAATCATTAATATCAGATCTGTGCAGTACTGGATGAGCCAGAAATGTATATTTAATCTATTTCAGGCAGGTGAACATCACGGAATCTCATTTGAATTTTTTGAGGATGATGTTAATACAGTTAACAGTTTCATGCACTCAGGCTGGTTTGATGTCACCTGCAGAAGAACAGATGCCAGGTGGTACCTCAGCTGGAACAGAGTTGCAGTTGCATAGACAGGCAATACTGGATGTGGTACAAAGCCTGCCTAGACCAAGTTAATCCATCATTGTCGTTGGACAATTTGGACTGCTGTCCTGGTTTCAACTGGAATAGGGTTCTTTTTCCTAGTAGCTGGTACAGTGCTCTGGTTTGGCTTTAGTGTGAGAATAATGTTGATAACTCAGTTGCTGCTAGGTACTGCTTACCCTAAGGACTTTTCCATTTCCCATGCTCTGTCAGAGAGCAGGTGCACAAGAAGCTGTGTGGGAGAAAACCCAGGACACCTGACCCAAACTGGCCAAAGGCATATTCCATGCCATATACACAGAGCATTATACATCATGCTTTGTGTATAAATTGGGGGAGTTGGCTAGGAGGTGCCCATTGCTACTTGGGGACAGGCTGGGTGCTGGTGAGTGGATGATGAGCAATTGTGCTGTACATCACTCGTTCCTTTTGGGGTTTTTTCCTCCCTTTTTGTTACATTATTACTATAATTGCTGTTGGTTTTGTTATTGTTTCCATTATTGAACTGTTCTTATCTCAGCCCATAAGTTTTAACTTCTTTTTTCCATTCTCCCCCCATCCCACTGTGGGCGGGGTGTGTGTCACCTGTGCACAGAAAGCAGCTATGTGGTACCTAGTTAAGAGCTCTGGTCAAACCACAGCAACTGGCAGAGTGAGTTCATAAAAAATCTGTACCTTTTCCATTATCTGTTTGCACAATTTCTGCTTTGGTACTAGGAGTCATAAAGCTATTCTTATTGTATGATAGACCTGAGCAGTGTGAAATGGATTATATAAAAATGACAAATAAAATTATTCTTGATGAGTCTGGTTTTGAGCTCATTCACAGTTATTGTCTCTTCATACCTTATCACAAGGTAGCACAGAGATAAGAGTGTATTCTGCTTCATACCCAGCTCCAAATATCTTAAGAGTATGTGGTTCACTGGAACTGGAGAAACACTGAATTAGACTACTGGAGCAATGGGTTATTTATTGGGCATAAATGAAAAATTCTGCATTATAATGCAAAACCAGTTTTTGCTGCCTCACTCCATGCCCATCCTTCAGTCTGTCTCCCTTTCTGAAATAAATATGTCCAGTCTGACGCCAGGATTTCCCTGGTAGTAGTTTGTTCAGATCATCCATCAATAAAACAGACTCACAGCTGCCAGTTCTGTTAGGTCAGATTGTACAATACCTCTATTTTTCCAGAGGCTGACAGAGTTTAAGACTTGAAGAAGAGGCAGCAGCTGGTCATTGCTGATAAGACTCAGTGAACACAGTAAGTCATAAATAAAATATACATTTGATACAGAATGTGCAATCAATTTTATAAGTTACTCATTAACAGGTCCACAGCTTGCAGATCCTGCTGGACCTCACCCAGTAAGTCACACTCTACAGCTGGGTTTAGTGCTTCTTTCTGGGCATCAAAATTGTAGTTTTTTTCCAGTTTCTCACTAAAGGTTTGTCGCTATCTACAAAGTAGCAGTATGTTGTGCACAGCTGGTCCAAAATTCTTACACTTCTCTCAAATTGCATCTTTGTTCTGGAATGGGATAGAATTTAGACTAACTATAGTATAAACAGCAATTCCATGCATACAATTGCAAGTGCCTCTAATTCAGAGATCATTCTGTATGTCCATCAAAGGCTTTTAAAAACAATTTTAGTGGTCTCAGACTTCTAGTGTAGATGGAGAATTAAGAGCTAGATGCAAGTACATCTATCTGAGTTCATGTTAATGGAAATACTTTGAAACCTTGATAACTTGTGTCACACAATAAACTTGGTTAAGTCATTCACTTGTAGAAGAAAGATATTGGAAAAAGGCAGTTACATGTACCTTCTAATCTAACCCAATTTTCAGAGTTAGTTCTTCCAAACAGAAGATGTCAATAGTCACAAGAGAAGCAAAATGTAAGAAAATATTACATGTGAAAACATAGGACTCTCCAAACACCAATTAATCTGTCAGATAATTGTAAATACCTGAAACCAAAACAAGGGAAATCTCATACCAGACTTCCTTGCCTGAAAACCATCAGTCCTTTGGTCTATAAGATGAGCAGAAAACTATCTCAACAGCCAGCCAGTGGTTCAGGGTCCACCTAGGACTGATAGGCTAGAATGTCACTCAGAGGAAGCTTTATATGCTGTACAAGTGGTCTGGCAGGATGTTTATGTAGTTTAACAACCCAGTTTGGGACTCCAAGCTGGAGAGCCATGGAAATGGTTTGAAGTGGAGAAGATAATACACAAGTAAAAGTAGGGAAACCTTGGCTTGTTTAGGCTGGAGAAGGGAAAGCAAAGGAGGGATCTAAATTCTGTATTCTGTTATTTAAGGAGTGGTTTTATAGAAGTCAGGGACAGATTTTTCTCCAAGGTAGACAGTGGAAAAAAGGTACAACAGAGGACATTACAGCTGATCTAAAGAGAAAAAATACTTTACTGTGAGAGTAGTGATCCACTGCAGCAAGCTGCCCAGAAGGGTTGTGAAATCCTAGACTGGAGATTTTTCAGGTCTGTAAGTGCTTTGATTCACTTCAAGCTTGAAGTTAACTCTACTTTGAACAGAGGTTTGGAGTAAATGATTTCTGGATGTCCCTTATGTCCCTATGTTGTTCTGTATTTTGAGACTAATGCAGGAAGCCAATTTTGAGCAGGAATTGAAGGGTAGATGAAACCTTAGCAGACTGAGGAGAGAGTTTTGTGTCAATGCCACATCTTGTTGAAGCATCATTGGACAGTTATCAAATTATGACAGTGAAATATGAGAGAAAAAGGAGCCTCTCGGAGTCAGAACTTCAGTAATGTGGCACAGCATGAAAATAGCAACCCTGAACTCCACTTTCAAAATTAAACAAGAATCCAGTGCTGTTTGAGGAGAAATGACAGGGTATCCATCTTATTAATTATATAGCAAGTACAAGTGGAAAATCAGTCATGTTCTGCATCACTAAAGCTTCCAAGTAGTTTTCAAGGGTAGAAAACAACTTTTGTTTTATTTGGAAAGATTATAAGCCCAGAAGGGATTTTTACAATTATTTATTCTGACCTCCAATTTAAAAGATGCATGGCATTTTGTTTTTACATAGAGCATATGTTTTAGAAAAGACCTTATTTTTCACTATACAAATTTTTAGTTGTAAAAAATGTAACATAACTCACAGCAAATTGTGCCAAAGGTTAATGAACTTCACTGGACTTTATTTCTACCTTAAGAATGCCTCGCTTCATCTTCTAACCCCGGTGGGTTATTTCATGCTTTGCCTGCTACAGTGAGAAATTTCATAACAACTCCTGCAACTTCTGCTTTCTGTCTAGGTATTTAGAGAGTGTAAGCAAGTTTGAATTTTGCCAAGTTACTCCAGGGTTTTCAAGCTCATATGCTTGAAAATCATCACTCCTATAGCTGGCAGTGCTCTGGGCTTTATGGAGCCTTTTCACTGAGGAAGAGACTTTGCATGATAACTGGGATTCAACACAACAGCCCTCTTGCAAAATGCTTGTGACTCACAAGTCAAGAAGGGCTCTGTATGATAAAGCTTCAGCCCCTTCAAAATGATCAGTCTAAACCAGCTTTGTCAGTCCATTATTTTGAATATTCCTCCATGTTTTCTTTATGGCAAGAAGGGGTGTTTCACTGCTTCACTGGCACTCTGCTTGGTTTAGGAATGGTATTCCCCAGTTTAGTGTTCCCACTGAAACTCCAAACCAGGCACTGCTCATTCACTTTCCCCCCCACCCTCCCTCAGAAGCAGACTGGAGAGGAGAACTGGAGGCGCAAAAGGTAAAGTTCACATGTTGAGATAAGAACAATTTCCTGGAAAGAGAAGTGAGATAAGAAAACAAGGCATAACTATAGTATCAATCACAAAATGTACAAGAGAGGCAAACAATTCACATGAGATTGTTTGGAACTGACACTATCCAAATGCTTCCCAGCTTGGAACCAGCATTATTCCAACATTCCTTCTGCCACGCTTACTCAGATGGAAGGGACCCCTTCCCCAGCAGCCCCAGCCATGACCTGGGGTGGTATAGAGCAATCTCCATGTCCCAGCCATGTTCTTCCTTTTGCTACTGCAAAAATCAACCCTGCCCTGGCCAGAAGCAGGACACTCATGTCAAAAGCCAAACATATCCATAACACTTCTCTCAGTGTAAATTATTTCTGTATTGTGTGCCTCAAGGGTTCTCATCAGTATCAATATTTGAAGAAGGTATTTCCATATTAAGTCATGCTCAGAGACAATTTCCAGGTTCAGAAGGCAGCAGTCACTGGGTAAGTCCACAATGACAAGGCAGGTTGAAGGTCAGGCCAGAAGCTGATCCATTTGGCCTAGGTCCAAACTGAAGAGGTCCAGGGCTGCAATGCCTGCAGTGTTGCACACATGGGAACACTCTAGAAAGGAGTTCTCCAGGAAATGGAGGGGCCCCCAATGAGGTTTCCTAGCAGGAAGGAAGGAAGCCTCTGCTGAAGTATCATCCAGCTTTTTTTGGAGAATCTTCAGAGTCAGCTGAGGCTTTTAAAAGACCTCTCTGAGCAAACTAGCCTTGATGGCAGGGAGGTACACTCCAGGTCCTCACGAAAGAAAACTGCATGCTGGAGCAAAAAGAGTCCAAAGAACTGACCACAGGAAATAACAGGTGTTGTTATCTTCTCCAATATGTCATTCTCCCTCTAGTGCTTGGAGCTTAAGCTCTGTCACACAAAGCAGGGGCAATCATTCATCATGTCAGTGCAGTAATGCAGGATTTTCAAGTCAAGTTTTTCAGAAGCAAATGAAATTTGAGTTCTACTTCTACTGTTAATAGTGCAGCTGGAACTCCATACACTGCAACAGCGTAATTCCTCTGCCCTCTGAGCATATAATGATAGTTAAGAAATGTCATTTCAACTCATAGAATAAGATATTATCATAATATCTTATTAAGTCTTCAGTTAAGTACGTCATTAGCCAATTTCAATTTTCCCATAGAGAAATGTGAAACCCACATTTGAGAATTAATATGCTTGAATGGACTGATGAAACAAGCTTCAGCAAGGAAAAAGACTGCCCTGAGCCCAGACTGTAGGAGGTGGTATCTTGACAATGTGAAACACATCACCTAACATTTCTGTTTGTCAGCCTAGATCAATATTTGTGTCTGTTTTCCAGAAATCAATAGAGACATAGTTCTTTACAGTAGCCATGAGACCCAACCTGACCTGGAAGAGAAATTGTCTAAATAGCAAAACACAAGCCCATTATCAAGGCTGACAAACGATCAGCTAAAAAAGGGTTCTGATTATTTTCATTTATAATCCCAGCACTGGATGCAAAGATAGTTTTCTCCAGAGTAAGCTGCAGATAATGTGACACAAATCTGAGGTCCCCTGCTTGTTCCCTTTCACACTGAAATTTGTATTCCTTTAAATAACTTCTCTGTAGCAGCATTATCATCAGTAATGTCTCATATAATTCCTAAAATCTGTGTGTTTTAAGTATATATTTTAAAAGGTTATTATACATTTGTATGAATACTAATAAGAGAATATAATAGTCTGCAGTAATTTACAAGTTGATCTGAAACAGCAAAAGCATTTTGAAATGGAATGGTTTGGACTGTAGAAACATGAAAATATGAAAATGCCTTCTGAGACGGCTTCTTTGGGAATGTTATTCTTTACTGTGTTACATTTCTGTCTCAAATGTCTTTCCTTAGCAGATGGCTTGTGTTTGGACCCCCAGCTTTAATCTTTATTTGTCCCAAAATGATGTTTTTTTGTGTAGTGTGGCTTCCTTTATTTCAATTTGGATATGCTTGATAGTCAGCCTGTTGTAAGCCTTAGTGCTCATTATGTCATTTTTTCCTCATTTGAAATCTATTGCTATTTTATGAAACACAGTGCATTGCAAGTCGTGGTAATACCTGTTTAGGTCATTATTAGTTCCAAAGGATGGGATACCCTTCAGACTTGGCAGTTTGGGAAGGGTGTTGTTATCATGAAAAGAAGCTAATATCTGTATTCATATATTAATGTTAGTTCTGGCTTCAAAACTGTCCAGGCACACTATGTAATTGGAAGAAAAAAAAATAAAAGACAAATTTTCTTAGACTGAAATATCAGTGTTATTATCAAGAATTCATGGCTTTCAGTACAGCAGTGGAGGAACAATGGAACAGAAGTAAAGCTGAATGTTCTGAGGTTCCTCAAGGGTCAGTGAGGAAAGAAAATCAACAGCAGCAGCAGCTGCTGCAGCAGTCTCATCAACAAAAGAAAACCCTTGTGGTTCCCAAAACCAATTTCCAATAGTGCCACAGTCCGCATTCTGTATGAAGAGCCAGATATTAAGTTCACATGGATGGAGAGAAGCCTGAAGTCCTTCTGTCTGTTATAATGTGGGGTTTTTTCTTTCAACTTAAACTATTGCTTGGGGGAAGGGCACGGCATTTCAAAAGGAGAAATACTTATGAGAGGCATGGGACCTCCAAAGAAAGACCATTTGGCAAAAAGCCTTGCATCAGTTCTGCTCACATTGATTGTAGCTTAATTTACCTTGGGATCTTGTTAGTTTTAGCTCATTTGTTAGTAAAATGATGGCATTGGCTCTTAGGGAATTGTCATATTTAGTTCCATGTAGGCTGTTATTACTGCAAGTCAGAAAAAATGGAGCAACAAGATATTCTGGGTTGGATGATGTAGGTGCACATAAGAATGTTACCCGTTTTCTTCTCTGTACAGGTTAAAGACGCTCCTATGTGGGTGTGTGAAGCAAGATCCCAAGAATTATTTAGCTATTTTAAGCTTGTTTAAGGAACTTTGTGATTGTCTTCATTATATATTAAGAGTAAGGGAATTAATCTAAAAATAAGATCATGGATACAATTCTGTGATATCACTATCACTGACATAACATTTTACAGAACTTATTTTTTCTTTTGCCCTGTTGCCACATAATGTACAGAGCACCACCTTATCTGATCGTCTTTTTGCTCTCAGTCTGACCAAACCATTTCAGTTTGATCTTGCACTCCCTATAGAACATGCTACTTACAAGAGTAGCCATTTTTGTGCTAATAATCATAATTTCTGATCCTTACAAAGTCTTCCAATGGGACTCTGCCATAAAATGAGGCTGTGGCTACAGAAAACTTCAAAAGGCATCCCCTCACTGTTGAAATATCATTGGTGAGTTCCTAGGCTTTTTAATGCCCTTTTTAAGAAGGTAAATAAACCAGGGTCTTTAGCTGTATTCACTTGCAGAATTTCAATGCCAATGACTGCATGTATATGTGTATGCTGCTTATCCATCCATCAAGTTTGGGTAGAGATAATTTTATCAACTAGTCACAAAAAGACACAGAAAAATCACAGAATCCTCTGACTTATTGTTTGTGGGCTCTTCTCAAGACCATGACACGGGCATGTGCATTCTGACATGAGCTGGCTGGGAAGAACCCAGAAGTTTGATGTGGGACTTCCCCAGCTCTGCTGCTGCTGCCACCTGTTCTAGCTCGGGTATCCTAGCTGTGAAAAGTTTATTCCACCTGCAGTTACACTCTCTAACTGTGATTCTCCTGTATGTCCTCCTCACAGAGGATGTGCCATAAGCCCGTTCTTTCAGAGCACATAGTAAAAATTATAATTAACTGGTTCTTGTTGACTATTTATGTCTGTAAGTGTTCTTTTTATTCCACAAATGACGCTTAGTTTTTTGAAAGTACTTGCTTTTCCCCTTAGCACTATCTCAAGTTAAGACGTTTATTCTTAGGCCTTAAATGATCCAGTGAATTTGCAGTAGACAATTAATTGCAACAGTAGCAAGTTTGGCACACCATGCTGTTAGGGATAGCAGGGACTGTAGTGATTTTATAATGAATTCACTCAAAGTCTCAGCAAATAGTAGCATACAAGGACATCTGACAGCTGCTTTCCCCAGCTAAATCTCACCACTGAGACTCGATTCCAAGAAAAATAACAAGTCAGGCTTGGTTAGCAGTGCTGCAGCTTGGAATATGAGTTTTGACAAGGGAAAAAATCGTTTGTACTGTACCAGCTTTTCATGAGCTGGGGCAAGGAGTAAATCTCTCCAATGGCAAAATAAAGCTGTCAGACAGCTTTTTCATAAGATGCCATTGGACATCAATGTGACAGTTCTCCCTCCTGATCTTTTTTATAGGTTGCTAATTCTGATAGAAAAGTCATCTTTTCCTACATATTTGTGGATTCAGGCACTAATATTTTAAAAGGAGTTACACTAGAACAGAAATACAGACTCAATAAACAGGAGTACCCCTACAGTCTTGCTGATAAAATGCTTTAGCTAAATATCTATTATCTAGGAAAAAATACTGTATTTGCTGCTTTACATTTTGAGATTGATAAATACATGTATGAAATAAATTTTCTGAAAAATTAACAAACAAATGTACAGGCACATGAGAATACTTTAACAAACTGAAGAACATGGCATTGGCCATCAGCCTGAGGAATGATCATTAAGGCAGTAATTTTGTTTCTCAAGCACTTGAATAGGTTTCTTCTTCTTGAAGAAACTCGTTTTTACTTGACATAGATGAGAGAATTTGGGTTTTTCTCAGTTTGGCCACTGCACCAAAGCTTAATTGAAGCCTAAGAAGTACTGTGAGAACTGATTGCAGGGGTCTTCTCTTCCAGGATAAGTGGAAAAGACAGAGCTCCTGATGGGACATCTGAACATCTTATTTTAGTCCCTGATACTGAAGGTCGTGGAGGTTCTTCTAGTTTGGGTTATGGAGATGGTTATCTTTACCTCCACTTTAAAATGCACTACTTTATGACTGTGGAGGAAAAGGAGACAGCAATTAATTCTTAACATGCTCTTAAGAAAATGGTAAATAGTGTGTGTTATATAACATTTACTGATATTCTGTATGCTTTTCACATGTATTTTCCAATATTTATCTTCATTTTCTATTAAAATCTTACGAACATTTCCCTTTCATAGATTACCTTTGAGGTATGGCATAATTCTGAATATCTTACAAAGTAAAAAAAAAAAAAAGAAAACAAACACTTCTTTCTAAGGGCTGTTGCATTAAAATGCTTTGACCATGAATTCAGACATCACATCCATTCTTGTATTAACAAGCAAAGCATGTTTCAGAGTTCTCTTTCTGGGCTGCCTTTAAATCTTATATTTTCAAGCAGTTTAAACAGTCTTTGCAAATAAATAGTACTGTCAAATAGACCAACCACTTTAGTGAGCTTATAAAGAAAATGAATGTTTGAGGCTAGTCTTAGTAAAAGAAAAAAAAACCATTTGATACTAGCACTGTGAAAAAAGAAGTCAGATGTGAATGGCTACAAAATTAAAATTATCAATGGCAAACTAAAAGTTTTAGGTTATATTTCCATTAAACGCACAAGTAGCAATAAATTAGGTGTTCCTAGTTTTCTGAAGTGGCCAAGAGTACTTTTTGTTTCTTTTCCTTTTGTTGGCAGGTCTTTGAATGTCTGTTTTCTGCCCCAAGTTTCCAGTGTGGTCAAATGTTTAAGTTTCATTTTGCCATGAGGGTTTGACTAATCTCAAGTCTTAGTCATTAGAATGGTGACCACTGAGGCAAACTCTATTCGCAAATAGTAAGCACTTCTTGTATTTTTCCCAAATATTCTTAGTTGCAAAGAAAAATAATTTACCAGTTAACAAAATGAAAGTAACAGCATAAGAATTTACTTCATTTAAAATTGTCATATCAAATTCATGTGTATGAAATTCATGTGCACAGCACATTAGTGAGCAAGAAGTGTAATTGGAAGAAATGGAAAATCAGTAAAATATTAATTTTTAAAAAATAATCTCAATATAACAAGAAATCTTTTATTTTAGAAGGTCAAAGTCAGTTTATACACAAGTACTGTCATTGAAATGTGGAAATGTGACCTGCCAGACTCTGAGTCCTCTTTTCTCAGTTTCAAATAATTTGGCCCTCTGGGTGATCACTGAAACAGACTGAACTTACTCATAATCCACCTGGGTGGCAAGCAGGAGCAGAATCTCTCAGTTTGGCATCTTCAGCTGGCAGTGTGCACTCTTGCCATGAAAACTCCTCAGCTGCTGGGTTTTCAGTCTAGGTGAGCACTTCCCAAGACATAAGACAGGGGCAGCAAACCTGCAAAGTTTCTTCTCAGCATCATGTTGGTCCTAAGCATGCGCATAACAAAGATGAGGAAAAATCAAATCAGCACAAAATAAACTAGGTCAGCAAAGCCTACCCAGCTTTGACACCATTGACTTTAAGAATCCTAAACTGGAACATGTGGATGTACTTGTGTGAGTGACATTAAACCACTTTCTGATAATTTTTTCAAAACATTAAATCTTCAAAAGCTCAGATAAATGGCTCACAATGTTCATTAAGATGATTTGACCTGAGTGGAATAGATACTGCTGATGGTGTGAAGACAAAAGCTGGCAATAAGAAGCAAGGTGAAAGCTATGAAGTGCACATATTAACATGCTGAACTTTTCAAACAGTGACAAAATTATTCTTTCAGTGTCTGTTTCTCCACTGCAAAAGCAGATAGAATTCCTGCACAGGTGTTAATGAACCATGACCTTAAATCAAGCTGACCTTGTGTGAGGCTAAATGTACTGGGTGTTATAGTGTAGCTGAATGCAAAATGCACATTTAAAGTATTTTATTCAAAAATAGAAGAATTATACCCAGCTTTCCACATGTACAAATTGAATTTTTTTTTAAAGTTCTGCCTTTAATTTCATCATCATATATTACCCCTGGGAAATAGCTCTTATTTCTACCTATGATTAATTCAGGTGTCCAAAATCAAAGTATGTTTTTTAAAAATGTCTTTGTGCCTATTCTGCCAATAACAATGACTGGATAATTAATTCAAGCTGTTCCATTAAAAATAAGTAAAAGACTGAACAAGAGAATATTTTCTTAAAATAATAACAGTTATACAAGTACTGTAATTGTTGCTGATATTCTTTAGTATTTAATGGGGATCTGTAATACTAATGGAAACTGGAAAGGACTCACTTAAAATAAAACATTTAAAAATTCAATTCAAAACTATCCAGTCCTGTAAATGGACACCTAAGTGCTTCCAGAGAAAACTGAATGTAGTTGTTGAAGTTAGACAAGGTCTCCAGTAAGTAATTTTCACTGATCTTGTTTTTCAGTGGTTCTGAGCTATTGGCTTCCATTTGAAAGAATTCCTAGCTTTTCTTTTTAACCATTTCCCTTGGTTTTATGAACCATATAGAGGTCAGGCAAATTTTCAGAGCAAATGGAAGAAATGTATTTAGATTCTCCAGGTATTTTACAAATAAATGCAGTCATCAGCATTCAGAGGACTATATTTTGAATGGAGTCCTCTAAATGCAGAGTGCCAAAGAGCATCAGTCCACTGAATTAAGTTCCCAGAGTTCTCTCAGTATTGATGCTTCAGTTACTAGTACTGAACAACTAGAAATAAGAGCCCTAAAATGTTGAAATTTTAGGCTCTTTAATTAATCGGTTGCATTTAAAAATAATAAAGCCAAATGTTTATATGAAATGCTTAGTAGAATATAAAGTGTACTTTCAAAAGTTATACATTTTGAGACTTCAGATAAAGTGCACTTTAAAAAGTTATACATTTTGAAACTGTTCAGCTATATTAGAAATAAATATATTATTGACTATTAAGAGTTCTGTTCATACTACATTAACTTTTGTTGGGTATGGTTTTATATTAAATTAAATGGTTCACACAAAGATACATTTATGAGATGAAAAAGGAATCACTTTTTTATGACACTCTGTGAGAATATAAAGTCATCTCTGAGAATACAGAAAAGTTTCCTTAATCTTTACTTTTTCTTTAAAATTCTGTACAGGGGAACTTGATAGAAAACATCAATGACCAGATTCTTTGCATACTTTGATCTAATAACTGCATAATATCTAGTATCCAGCTAGATTTGCACAAATATTGGCCAAATATTACAAAAGAATGTAAATATGAACCCATATTTTGCAATAATTTTCACCAAAGTCCAGCACTGCAAAGACACTGAAACCACTGTTAAATGTATTACATGTAAATGTTAAATAAAGGCTTTTGTGTGTGTGTGAGAGAGAGAGAAAAATTCAACTCATTACAAATATGATTTGTTTCTGATGTTATAGCCATGCTCACATGCCCCAAAAATGTTACATTGGCCATTTTGTCGTTAGAAGACTGTTCTTTTCTGCAAGGTTATAGGATCTTTATCTATTTTCTTGGTATCCACACCTTACGCTGATAATATAATTATTTTTCTGCTTCTGTACTGAGTGCTGAACACACAAAACCTCACAAGGGGCTCCTCTTTAAGAACAGACATGGAAAGGCATCCTGGTCATAACTCAGTACACACAACCTTAAACACCTCCCACAGCATCTCTCGAAGGAGAACTAGTTTGTACCCAAATAACAGTTCTGCATCAAGGCTTTATCCTAATAAAAATCCCTTGGCAAGCAGTCTCTTTCCTCCTCCATCTTATCAATATGCTATTTGTCCAGAAAACGTGGGGGTGGCGGGGAGTGGGGGAAGCACTCAATCAGTGACAACTAAAAAGCTTCTCATGACTCAAAATGAGTATATAAGGTAAGAAGAGGTAGTTTTAAAAACCAGAAGAAATATCTTCCTGTATTACTTCTCTTTCCAATACATCCCAAAACTACTTTTTGTCCTTCAACTGAATTTATATACTCTTCATTCCATAAGACCAACACTTTTGATAGTTTAGCAAAATAATAATTTTCGGTAAAATAGTCTGATATTTAAAATTGCATCCATAAATGATCATTCTTCACACTGGACATCACTGCTCCTTCTACTTGGATTAGCCTTTTCCAAAACCTTCCAAAGCAGAAAAATAAAAAGTAAAGGGCTCCTGAGAATAAAGAACTACATCCTCAAAAGGAGACTGTAGAAGTATAAAAGAGAGTGAATTATAAGAGGGGAACAATGATCTTATTTCTAAATATTTTTTTCCTTCATGATGCATCCTTCTCCCTTCTAGCCTTTCTTCTCTATTGTTTTATTAATCTCTCAATTTGCAGGGTTTTACTCTTTGTTATGCTCAGTCATAGCAGTGTCTGCAATATAACTGCATAGCATTCCCAATTTGAAGCATATGAAATTTAGACAAAACGTTGCTCATCTTTTTCTTGGCCGACACAAAGCAGGAAGACTCAAAAGGGCTGTTCTCGTTTGATTTGACTGACGCAGAACAGATGGGACATAACTGTGTCTCCACACCTTTCAGTAACCGCAGACTGTAAAGGAGTTCCAGAATCTCTTGTATGGCCACTGTGGTGCAAAGTGCTCTGGTGTGAGGCTCATCTTATTCCTGTGCCTGGGGTTATGTCCCACTGTGTGGATGCCTGATAATGAGAGCTGTCTAGCAAGATCTCCTCTGTTGCAAGCCTTAGCACAATATGCTAGGCATTCGGAGTCATGAGTGGTGTTCACAAGGCAGTGCTGTGATTATTGGTTTTGGGGATGTCTAGCAGAATATGTGCTGAATGCAGAACCCTTAAAATCATATATTATCTTCTTGACCTTTCTGGAAATTTTAAACATGAACATTAGTCTCTTCCTAAGTTTGTGTTCCTAAGCCCAAGAGTAGATTTTCTTCTGAATGAAGAAGCGCGGGTCCAAATGGGGCCTAGCCAGTATATAAAAAAACACACTAAACACACTAAAAACCATAGAAAAACAGCTCTGTCTGTGCTAGAATTCACTCATAGTTTAACACTGTACATCAATTGTCATTTAAATGAGTTCAAACATGCCCCATTTGTGTCTGTCATAGTGGTCCGTGACAGCCATCACTGTAGTCTCTAATTCTGCCATCACTTTCATCTGCTTTAATCATTCTACCTGTTTCTGAATTTTTGATCTGCTTTTTGGCAATTCTAAGTTGTTTTGGTTTTTTTTTTTCTCTTAGTGCTTTAATTAGCAGTCTTGCTTCCCAGTAAATTACTTGCTGCCTGAATCATGCAATCCTTCACTTGACAGAAAAGGATGTAAACAAAGAGAATTTTGAGTAACAGTCAAAACAGCAGCATTGGCGCTACAGCATAAAAACTAACTTCAAAGTTGATATAAAATGAAAAAAAAAAAAAGGAGTTTCAGATATTAATAATTTTGTAGTTGGATCCTGTATTAATAAAAGCAATTCTGTCATTTTCTGTGGAAAGATAACATTTACCCTTAAATGCTTTTTAAATCATCTTTTGAAATCCAGGGATACGTACTCTCAGAATTGCTAGATTGCATTGTAGGTTGGGAATGTTGCTGCAGCAATCACGTGGCATTTTTTTCTAACTTTCAGCACTTAGTTCTGTGATAATTGAGTCACAGAAGCTAAAATGACCAATTTATAATGAAGTCACGCTATTACCACACCCATTGCACTAGCACTAGAGCTGAATGGCCATAGAGTGCAGCACAGCAACATCTAATAAAATCCTTTGGCCGCCGCTCATTTTTCACTTTACCTTATTTTTGTTACCTTATATGATGTTAATAATTTAAATACATTGAAGAAAGTGTTTTTAGAGAGCTGAACACTTGCAGGGTTTGGTACTCTTTAAATGTGTGTAGATATTTGGTTGTTCTCTTCATCTCTGGAATTTTATTTTCTTGAGAGTTTGGTGTGAATTGCTTTTAACTTCTGTCTGGAATAAGTAGCTTTGTGGTCTAGATGATCAAATCTAATTGTGAAATGGCTATTTTAAGGATTATGGCTGTAGTTTCTTGGGGATGTGTGAGATATGCAAACAAAAAATTATGAAAGTAGAATATATATTATGTAGTATTTTATTAGTAAAAATTTATTAATCAGTGAATTCCATAGATTAATTTGATTTAATATAAAATTGCCAGTAGCAGATTAGATGAAGGAAAAGAGACATTTTAAAAATCATGCTTATAGTCTGAGCTCAGTCATTATTTTCAATGTCAAAAATCACTAAATACATTGATACTGATTAAGGTATTCATTTATGTTTGAAGTTCATATTTGAGTGTTTTGCTGAACCAGAAGAATAAAAACTAATTTTCCAGTAAGGGCATTTTTTTAAATTAAAAGTTAGAATGAAGGGTGTTTATTTGTTTGTTTGTTTGTTTTCACGAAGTTCTTTAGTCCAAAAGGATTAGAAATAAGCTCAAAGCAGTATGTGAAAATGTCCAGTTGCAGACCCAGTGTGGAAATATATGGTTGCATCAAAGTTCTGAACTTCTCTGCTAAAGTATTACATTAAAAAATCCTTTTTCAAAAATAGTTAAGAATATGGTATTATCTATTTATGCTTTGTTTAGCACCAGCTGGAGAGAGCATGTTGAACATGTTTGTTTTCCAGTAACAACAGAATAATTTTCAATTAAAAGCTGTTGTTTCGAAAATAAAAAATAAATAAATAAATAAATACCAGAAAATAAACACTTTTTCCTTTGCAGCATTCAAGGCCACATATTGAAATAATCCATCTGATAGCTTAATATGTGAGTTTGAAATGAATTGAAAATAATTACAGTATCTGCCCACATATTCTCATTATACAGAATAAAATTTAAAAGCTAAACAAAGAGCACATATGATAAAAAAAAAATACTTTATTTCAGTCATTAGAAATTGCTTGAATACGGAAAAGAAAATGTGTTCTGTTTGCCTGGCAAGGTCCTTTGAATACCTTTAGTAATAATGAATTAATTTGCTTGCCAGCAATGTGGGATGGCTCCGGTTATGTGTTGTTAGCATTTGCATATTAAACATCTGAGCTCGGTTAATGCATTATGGAGCTCTACCTCTTCGATGCACCGTAACCTTGCATTTTCATTCCTTGCAGAAGGGAATCCTTATACCTGGTGGGTTGGAAAAGCCAATGAGAAGCACTACTATTGGGGCGGATCAGGACCTGGCATTCAAAAATGTGCCTGCGGCATCGAACGCAACTGTACTGATCCCAAGTACTACTGCAACTGTGATGCTGATTATAAGCAATGGTGAGTGCTTTACAAGAAGGCAGGATGAGAATGACCAAATCTCCTAACTTTTACAACACTGCCATGACTTTGAATACATCTTTGTTCTATATTTCCTTTCTTACCTAAAAACAAAGGCAAAAATATTCTATTTGTGATCCCTCCTGCAACATGTCAACCCATGCCTTGACCTCCATTTTTTTCATGGTGTTTACTCACTGTTAAATATAGGGACTGTACTTATGATTTCCACCACTGAGCTATAGAAAAGAATACTAAAATTGCAAAGGCAATTCCTCATAGGAAAGACCAGCATTTTGGCCACACACACACAACTTTGTCTCCATCAGATTCAGTTATACCACAATACAGAATTAATTAATTTTACCCCTGCAACTTCATGTCTTTTTCCCAGAATTTCTCATTTTTAGAGTGTTGCTGCTGCATTTGAATGTGAGTGATGTGTATTGAAATCACTCATCTAGTGCCTCCAACTCTCATTATCCATCTTTCATGAGAAAAATATGTTAAGAACTAGATTCAATGCATATTATGGAATGAGGCTATGTATTTCAGAGGAAGCTACCAGGCTTTGCATGAGATAATTTAATTAATTAAGGCAGGAAAAAAAAATAAACTTGTGTCACTGATATTCCCCATAAACATGTAAAGCTGTGTAAAGCTCATCATCATTTAGAGTGAGACACTCCCTGTGGTCTTATGAGACTTGGTTTGTGAGCCTTAATCATTTGTGTCTCTTTTGTCATGACAGGCAGAATTATATTTCACATGGTATGCAATGTTCAGTGACATAGTGAAACCATACTTTTATGAACATTTCTCCCATTAATAGCAACCTGTGGGTAATTGAATCAATACTGGCTCATAAACCATTTGAGGTTAATTGAGAAATTCTACAGCTATTGATGAATGTAGAGCTACAGAACTGTAGAGGTATGTCAGGGACTAAAAAAGAGGAAAAAAAGACAGTAGGAAGAATCACAGAGCCACAGAATCACAGAATAGTTGTGGACGAAAGGGACCTCAGAGTTGCTCTAGACCAACCCATCTGTTCAAGCAGGGTCACCTATAAACTGTTGGCCAGCACTTTGTCTGGACCATTTTTTAATAAATCCAAGGATGGACTCTGCAACTTCCCTGGGAGCATTGTCCCTGGTCCTGGGATTGGGCAGCGTTAGGAGGGATCTGACTCCATCTGCTTTGCACCCTCCCTTTAGGTATTCATAGACATTGATGATATACCTCTCAACCTTCTCTTCTCCAGGCTGAACAGCCCCAGCTGCCTCAGCTTCTTTTCATAGGAGAGATGCCCCTGTCCCTCTATCACCTTAGCAGCCCTTCATTGGACTCCATCCAGTAATTCCATCTCTCTCTTGTACTGGGGACCACAGAATTGGAGCCAGCACTCCAAGTGTGGCCTCACTAGTGCTGAGCAGGGGAGAAGGATGGTCTCCCTCAACCTGCTGGCAAAACTTTGCCTAACGCACCCCAGGATCCCACTGATCCCTGCTTGGCCTCAAGTGCACATTGCTAGCTCATGTTCAACTTGGTGTCCACCAGAACCCTCAGAGTCTTTTCTGCCAAGTTATTTCCCAGCTGGGTGGCTCCCAGAATATACTGGTGCATGGAGTTGTTTCCCCCAGGTGTGAGGCTTTACGCTCTTCACTCTCGAACTTCAAGGTATTTCTTCACTTCTCCAGCTTATGAAGATCCCTCCCTATAGCAGCAGGATTTTTTTGGTGTGATCTGCAAGAATGAAGTATGTAAACACAAAAATAATAATAAAGTAATAAAGGAAGCCTCCCAGGCCCTGCAAAAATTATAGATTAGGATGTGGAAAATCAAATACTGCCACAGACATTGGCACCCTAAGCTTTGACATTGTTAGGACGGTATGCTGTTAGCTATGACATGGGATGAACACCGCAAATACAGAGGAGTCAGTTTGAGAGACAGGGTATTCACACCTGCTGCCAAACTTCAGAAATAGAATTAAATAGAGAGAATGAAGAATATAAATTCAGATGACTCCAATTCAGTCGTAGACACTAGAGCAATGTGGTAGGAGCAATGTAGGTTTGGTTCTGTGTCAAAATAGTAACAATAAAAGGAAGATATTGTGATAATAATTACAATAATGGTAGAATTAGGAGCACTTACAGTTTTCATTGCCTGAGGCACTGTATGCATATCCATGAATAATAGGGCTCTGTACCATATGTTGACTGTTTTCTTTTACATCAAGGGAAATATATGGGGAAAAGGGCACTGGATTTGATCTCTTCTTGAAGATTCCCCAGGAGTCACAGATGGTAATTTAATAAGCAGCATTCACTCAATAATCATTCTATAACCTCTGCACTCCCTATGTACACTGAGATTATGTGGATTCTCCTAATAAACAGATTCATATTGTTATTGGATTTAGATCTAAAATAGGCTGATTATCATAAAAGAGCTACACTTGTTTCTTCAGAACTTCATACAAGAATATATTTATACATTACTTTAGATAATAATAATTATCTAAAATACTTATTTATTAAATAATAATATTTAATGATTATTTAATATAAATATTAAATATTTATCAGGATTAAAATCAGATTTTTTTTTCAGGACAATTACTATTTATTGCAAGACATTTTATGAAAAGCAATTATACCACTAGATATTGTATTTTAATCTGTGGTGTGTGTAAATCACAGGAAGAAATGAAAGCTATATTATAAACTTGAAGGACATTTTTTTCAAGATTCATTTTTTCAGTTTGGTTTTGGCAGAATCTAATCTTTTCAATTGTCACATCTTTTGGGTTCAGGAGTTATTTTGAGAAGTCCTAGTTAGGAATTTTATCTAGCCAGGTTCATCAACACCTAAAAAGCAAGTGAGTTCCAGAGGATAGGAGATCTTGATGACTTCAATCATCAGAGCAGAATTCAGCTGGGACCTCCAACAGTCTTGGGCAATCTGTGCCCAAGTTTGGTGACAGCAAAAAAATTCCTGGTTTGGACCACAGAATATGCAAGTTTATGATGAGCAGACAAGTCACAGTTCATATATTGCCAAAGCAGCTTACCACAGCTTGCCACCATAGCTCACCAGCACAACTTATTTTAGAAGGATTTACAATCTCCTAAAAGAGAAGAGCTGAGTAAATGCTAAACTGTGTCTGAGAGTTCAAGTAGGAATTTTGCAGTGTTTGCCTATCTTGTTCACAGCTGGCAGCACTGCATTTGGTTGTGGTATGTCCACAGTGATGTTCTGCTCCTGCCCAGGTAGCGTTGGAAAAATTGTTTTGGGGTTTTTTGGATGGTTGCAGGGGTAATATACAGTGGGGAGAAGGCAGTAGCCAGAGCAATAACAATATTAGAAAAGATAAGGAAGTAAAACATAAAAAGAAGACTGTGAGAATGTAAAAAAAGTGAGAATGAAAGGCGAAGAAGAAGAGCAAGATTCAGGGAAAATATTTTTAAAGGAAATTGGGGTGCCTCTGAAGAATGGGTCAGGCTGAATCAGAATGATGTAGTGTAAGTAGAATATTGTCTACTATTTTTATTGTAGAAGTTAGAAATTGTGTTAGAAATGAAGAAAGTAATTAAAATTTGATGAATGATTTCATAGCAAAGGCAGGAGAATGCTTCCCTGGAGAACTGGGTTCTAACCCTGCCTCTGGAACTACATTCCTGCATAATGATTCCTCAGTTTCATAAAGCATTTCTTCACAGAACAGTCATTAGTCTGATCCTAATTTTCTGGGTATCTAGAGGAAACCCAGAAGTCCACTTTGTGAAAATACCAAACATTCACAGCTGCAACCAGAATAAAGGAACACTCTCTGAATGCATCTACTGCAGTCATTCAAAGCAAAAAAGAAAAACCAAAAAACCAAAAAAGCATGTAGGCATCTCAGATGGAGCACTAAGTACGAGTGTTTTTATCATTAACATATTTAAGCTTCAACATCCAATCTGTAGAATGCAAATTATGCCAGATACTCCCTCGTGAAGGTATTGCAAAGATAGGTAGATTTATGAAGCAATCAACTGCTGTACTAATGAGCGCTATAAAAAATCCAATGAGAAAATGCAGACTTTATAGAAAGATTTGAAATAACACATTAGACATAAAATGGGATCCACATATTGAAGCATTAGAGTAAATTTGGAAAGTAGGCAATGTTACACTAAATGAGTATTGTCTTCATTCTATACTGAATAGTGCTGAAGTCCTCCAGAATAAATAATCAGAGACCAGTCAAGGATTGTATTATGGTGGTAGGAACAGGGGACTAATTAAAGCTCCTTAAGCAGCCTGAGATATTTTTTTCTGAAATTTTGTGTTTGATTTTTACTTCTTTTTTTTTTTTAAACCAAGTGTGTGAATAATTCTATGTAAGTACAGAACCAGCTTTGTTAATTATGGACTCATAATGTAACTTTTCCCAGGATTAGTGGATACCATAGGCTTGGATAACCTAACATCTGTATGGTTTTTCTGTTGCTGATTTTTAAAATTTCACATCACACCTTGTCTATCTGAATAAAACAGTTGTAGAAATATTTAGCACATGCCTGATATGTTGATAGATCATCACATGATTGCCATCATGCCTGTATGGTAAATAAGCCAAATGGTAGATATTGGCAGGGAATATGAGATATGGAATTCAGATTTATGTGTATTTGCACACATTGTCTAAAATAGAACCTGATTCTTTAGAGAGCTCATGTTGTTGCTGCGATGTAAGTAGTAGTCATTTTTGTCATGATAAAGAAACAAAAACACAAATGGAAGAGCTTCAGCCAGAGTAATCCTACAAAAATGATCCTTAGATCCCCAATTATCTATGATTTGTGTCCAAAATTAAATTAATTCAGAGTTAAATGGATCAGAATATATAAGAAAGGTTAGATTTGCTCGCTAATAAAGAACATTTTTAAAGTGTGTGTGGTTGACATTTAAAGTCAGATTTCCTCAATCTTGAGAGAGTAAAGGTAGCTGTTATGAGCAGCAAGAAGTTCTCTGGGTCACTGTTAAACCAAATTCTAATCAGATGATTAATTTTAGATAAAATATAAGACTTCTGGAAAAAAATAATCTTCTTTGAATAGAAAACATTATTATTACAATTTAGGCAGTTCCTTTAAAAAAATGACTGGTATTTGTATTGTAGAAATAGACACACTGTACTAATTAAGTAGCAAAGGTAAAGCTCTGCAAAGAAATTTTGATTCCTACTCTCATTTGAGCTTAGGGTCAGTTAAGACTCAGATTGGGCAAAGTTTCTACACCACAGGCTCATTGCTTTTTATTACAGAGAAGTCACATTAAGCCAGAGCACTTATCATATCATGCTGTTCAAGGATTTACTCAGAAAAGGAGTAGACATACATAAGAAACTTTTTAATTTAGCACTTCCTGATGTGAATGCACTTCTGGTTAAAAGGTCAGTCATAGACTTCACTGCTGACTACTGGTGTGGTTGATAATCTTTCAAGAATTATTTGGTGGCCCGAAAGATGATCAAAAGGGTTTAAGCAGAATTTGCAGATAAAAGTGCTTTGGACAAATGGAGAAAATCAGTGGAAGCAACCTTATTTATAATCTCACAGTTTGGATATTAAAGTTTCTTTCTCCAGTGCCTGTCAAATTGCTTTATTTTTGTGAGGTGTTTTACAGAACACTCTGTAGGATGCATCCCTCTTCCCTTCACAACTCTTCTCCTACAAAAGGAGTTTCAAAAGAAAGTTTCAGGTCATGGGAAAAGATGACTAAACAGAGCTCAGAATGACATGAGTTGTTTGAGTGATGGGACTATAGGTGGATGTTGAAATGCTGGCCTGAAGCTGTAGAAATTACAGGTAGGTCATTTGTAGCCAGATTTAACAGGATATTAAACACTCTTGGAGCTATAGGTAGACATCAAGGCTTAAGTTTAGTATGTAATAAGTACCATTGAAATCATAGATATTTCAGTTCCTGACACCCTTTGGCACTTTTGAAAATCCATCTGTCCTTTAACCTTGTGTGCTCTCAGTAACAGAGCTGCTGATGCAGACAGAGCTGCATAGTTAGAAGACACTGGCTTCCCCTGTCCTTCATTAGAAGCTGCTAACAATGTCTTTGTATTTTTCTTCCATTACTTTCTCATCTAGGCAGCAGCTGGAGTTTCCACAGAGGTGTTACATGATCAGAAGTGTCTAGGCTACACATTCTCTGTGGAAAACAAAAACCAAAACCAAACTGAGAACTTATTGTTGGCTCTATGTAGGTACATTTTGTTCAAATTTAATCACTATTTCTAGCATTATGTAGAGAAATCTTAAATAGGTAAAAGTGATCAAATTTGAATATACCTAAAAGAACCTGAAGGACTATAAAAGTAATCTTGAGGAACACACATGACTAGAGACAGATAGACAGATACATAGATAGATAGATAGATGGATAGATGATAGATAGATAGATAGATAGATACAAACAAAAAATTTCCAATAAAATTAGACAGATTGCATAAAAAATCAAGCATTTATATATGGTAACCTTATATTTAATCAGTAACTTGCAAAACAGACATTTTTTCTAAAATACAGAGGCCTGTATTTAATAAGAAAACACACTGGTTTGTATTACAGGAAACCAGAAAATAAACAAACAAAAAAACCAACCAAACCAAAGAAAAAGAAAGCCAAAAAAAACCCCAGAAAATTATCTAATAAGATTTGCAACGTTCTGCTGTTTTACTTCACATCTTTATCAGATGAGTAATTACAATTTCCTAGAAATCTAGGAAACTTTGTAGAATCAGGCCACAGCACTCTGAAAACTTTCATTCAACATTTTTGCAACAACTTAAAGGCCATCTCTGAAATGATAGACAAGAAAATACTATTAGTAATTGTATGCAGTAGTTACATCTCCCAATCAAGTAAAAATTGAGATATCAAAACTTATTTTTCAGTTATGCTTAAGGAATTAATAAATTTTGTTGACTAAGGCAGGGAAACTTAGCTGACAAATTGCACTACTTCAAATAGTTGTTTTTCTTGTACTGTTACAAATCCAGACAGGCTTTTTTAGGTCTTTTAGGGTTACCTTGCAGAGTTCCTTTGTACGTTGACATTGACACCTAATGTTTATAATATATTTCCAGTCAGTCAAAATTTAGCACTTTGACAGTATGTAATGGCACAGAATAAAAATTTACATGAAGGGGGACACTGAAGACAGAAAGTCAAGCATTCAAACCTTAGGAAATATTAGATTTAATACAGCTGGTGGTACTTCTTTTCTATATGAGTGATAGATTTGAGCTGAAACTTTCACCAACAGACAAGCAGATAGCCAGAAGCCATGAAGTTCATTCCTTCTAGTTACAATTTGGCCATTTAAACTACTCCAGTAAGGAAAAGGGTCAAGTGACTGAGTATTAAATAGGCTGCTGTCTGTCCTGTGTTTCTCAGCTCTGCTCATCAGATGTAACTGGTGTGCAATATTGAAACAGAGTTTGCAGACTGAAAAATGTGAAATCTTCCTTAAATTAATTCCATCCTCTTAGTTTTATAACCTGTTCTATGTTTTTATTTATAAAAACTAAATGTACCTTCTGTTTGTCCATTATGCACTCCTCTTTTCTACTTCTTCCACAAGAAAATGTTGAATTATTTTGTTACTGATAACAAGAGATTAAAAATTTGAGAGGTGGAAATTTTGAAGTTCATCTCTTGGTCATGCTACAAATGTGCTGAATAGTGCCTTTCAAACTCTCCTTTACTTGTACCTTAGTACCACCACAGGACTCTGGCCAAAATCCAGGATTTTGTTACACAAGGCTGTCTACAAACACAAAAGGACTGTTTTTTTTTCCTCAGTGCTGTGCATTCACTATCATAAATGTGTATATGAGACTGATTTGAGTGGTTCAAAATTTAACACAAGGGCCGATGAAGGGCATATTATCTCTTGCACAGTAAGTTTTCAGGCTATTGCTTTTATGTAGACTTTGAAGGACTTTGCTGTCTGGAATTGCCCCTAATGCTTGTGTTGTGTTTCTAATGAGCTGGCAGCTCTAGGCCAGGATCCAGACAAACCTAGGATCACATAGACTGCTCTTTCTCTTTTAGAGATGTTCCATGCAAGTACGGACAACAACCATGGTATGTAGCTCACAGGAACTGACAGATTGAGAGGTTTAGGTGTTTCAAGATTCAATGAATCATGAAACTTTCAAATTCTACTTGTGTTTTTTCTCTTCTGTATTACTCACCTTCAGGACTTGATTCAGGCCTTGTTTATAGCAAGCTTACCCTACTTGTACTTTACCTACCATCCTACTCACTGGGAGTAAGAAAAACATTTCCCCTAAGACTTCTGGCTCATGGCAGTGACCAGACATGTGAGAAACAAAGTCTTAATGTTCTCCAAATCTGAAAACACAGGAAAATATGTCATTGATGTGGCATGAAATAACTCTTTGGTAATTTGTCTTTTCTTTGTTAAAATACCTCTTTCTTACTCAATGTTATTTATTCAGTCCTGTGTACTTATTGTGCAGTTACGATGATTTCTCTTCCTGCAATCAATACAAAACCAAGAATGAGGGAAGAGGATTCTGTAGTGCATCATGCATCATGAGCAGAGTCTTTTACCTTGTTGTAAACGTAGAAATGGTCAAGCTATAACAGCTTGCTAAGGTTGAAGATGATTCCTATTTTACTTCAAATTCATTCATTCCTTGGTGCTAGCAGTAATGAATGAACTTAAAGGGGAGAGTGATGACATTATCCTTGTTTATTAATTTGCTCTGTAAATCATTGTGAGACAAAAAGTGAGTGTTCATCCTGCTGCCAACCTCACTTCTGAGTGTTGCTGTTCAGGTTTTCTTGACTTCAGTTCCAGCTAGTCACAGACAGATGGTGTCATCCAGATCTTTTTAAGTTAGATAATTGTACAACAGCAGTACTGAAAAAAAAGAAAAATCAGAATTAGGTATTTGTAATTATCATTCTCTGGCATATCCTTGCTGTAATTAAAATTCTTATTGTTATTCCTTCTCCATGTATTCTAAGAAATTTCTGACAGGGTTATGAATTAGAAGGTGAAAAGGCAGATACATGATTTTTACTTCTATCATGCAGATGATCAGAATATAATTCCCAGCACAATTGTATACTTTTTGTTATTAAACTTAATGACTAGTGTGAGTGAAAAATCAAGTAAGCAAGAACAAAAACGTCTCCTATGTTTTGCACAGAAATCTGCAGACTTTTTAGTCTGAATGAAAATCTTCTAGTCATAGCTTTAAAGCAAATGACCTTACTGTCACAGCTTGTCAGGTAAGGACAGAGTACATTGAGCATTGTGCACTGCAGAATTTTCAGCTGCCAATTATTTTCTCCTCCTCCACCTTTTATTTATGGGCTAACTTAAAGACTAATGACTCTGCCCTCAGTGCCATGCTCTGAAGATGAAATCACCCCAATGCTGACCAGCCCAATGTATTTCACTCCATACCTAATGCTGCTTAAGTCTTGAAAAGGGTGCTTTTCTTCTTAAATTGTAGGACTCCCCTGACGTTTTTATTTCTGAATCAGTGCAGTCAGATGTAAAGACATCTGAAATATATGGCAGCCTGTGTTATAGGGTAGATGAAGACTGCAGCACATGATTAGCTGTTATTACTATTAGCAGTCATATTTTAGCTGAAACAATCACAAGGGAGTCCATCAAGCTGAAGGAGTTAAACCTCCAGTGTAAACAAAAGATATATCTGTTTTCACTGTTTGTTCTTTGGTGTACCAGGAGATATATATAGATATACAGATATAAGGAGAAGAATGAAAATCACCATACGGGGGGAAGAGTTGGGGGTCTTGGGGAAGAGAGAACTCAGAAGCCCTTAAGATACTTCTTTTGTATCAGGTCCCAGACTTGATGGGAATATTGTCTTCAGAGCATTTGATCAAAATATCCTGTCAGTTCATCACTGAGATAGTTGCAAAACCTCAACATTTGAAGGAAGAATTGTTTCTTGTCTTCTTCTCATTTTGCCCAGCAGATTCTTACCACTGCAAAAGACCTGATAAAGAAACAAAATAAAAATAGACAAGACTCACCTGTAGCATTGTGTTTGCCTGGAAATGATTGTTATATACATAATGTATTATTTTACTCTAAAGAGGAAGATGACTTACACTGGTCTGTGAAAAACACTCAAAGAAATCAAGTAACCTTTCAAAAATCTTGAAATTGAGCAAAAACTGCAATAGTTCTAACACCGAGAGAAAAGGGAGACTGCTTTTCCTTTTTTTATCTGTAGTTAGGCTTGTAGAAGAAGCTTAAATTCTGTAAAATGTTTAATGTCATGGACCATGAGTGGGTTTATCTTAGTTATCATCCATGTTTCCCTCCTGGTTTTCCCTAAGCTTTCAAAATTAGTGCTTGTCTGTAACTAATTATGGCTAGATATTTTGTCCTAACTGCAACTCTCTTTGTGTCCCCCAATTCTTCCCCCCACCCCTCCTCCAGCTGTTTCTCTATTCCCTGCCTCCGATTGACATGAAGAGTATTATAATTATGAAAAATATTAGTATATTTATTTTTATTTATTTATTATTATTTATTATAAATTACAGTCCCTGGAGACCCCACAAAGTTTCAAAGAGCTGTCTGAGTGTGCAGTGGACACCTAGTAAATCGGGTCTAAGCTAATTTGTTGCATTTTTATCTCAAGTTTTTTTTTAACTCTCTTTAAACTGAAATTAAAATCCTACATGGATTCTTTACAGTAGAAGTGCATCTACATGAGCCAGCTTCCTGATGCAATTCAGATGGCTTTTTTTTTCTATTTTGCTGAAAAATAAGTGGTCTACTAAGAAGAAATTATTCTATCTAAACCAATATACCAGGACAGTTACTTATCTGTATTCCTTTATCACATATATTTTGTTCAACTATATTTTGTTCAACTTTTGGCTAAGTGAAAGTTGATTACAAGATTACATTAAATGTAGATTAGGGAAACAAAATCTTCTTTGAGGCTTGGGGCTGCTTTTTAAGTTATACAATTGCCTTTATGGAAGTATTTAAGTATATATGTATTTATTTCTATAAATTATTAAAGAGAAAGCAAAGCAAAATTAAAAGGAAGAAAACCCAAATTTTCAAACAAGCAGGCAAATACAAGTTAATAAACTAAGCATTTCTAGCATTTCTGATAGTGTTAGAAAATGTGATGAAAAAATATAGTAAATATAAATAAATATATCTATGATGCAAAAGCTTTTTCTTGGCAATGTAAAAACACAAATAGATTTTTATCTATGAGAGAGAAATGTTTAAAATGTTATCACTAAACATGTATTCACATGTCTAAAACCAGTTATTTGCTGGATATTACATAAAATGTCATAATATTTACTGGTCAAGAGTTCATCTGTTAAAGCATTTTGGAAAAGAGAATGAATTCAAGTATCTTATGTCAAATCTAAGATACGTTTTCCTGAAACGAAATTGTATGAGAAATGTTTAAAGGATTTCATAATACTCAGGAATCAAAACCAAACTCCTGATTTATACAGCACACGCAAATCATGCTCTTAAAACTGACCTTATGTTTTGCTGCCATTTCATTCAATAAAAAAGCCCAAAACACAGAAAAAGAAATTATTAATCCCTGACATTATAAAGAACAAAATTATATGTTCCTTTAAGGACCTTGAAAACCAACAATATAAATAGTATCAACTGATGGAAATCTCTTGAATCAAGAGAGCAGATAGAAAATGACAAATGTGAAAAGGAAGCTCAGAAATATTATTACCTTACTTTATTATTATCACTGTTATTAACTGTTAAATTATATGTGATGATTTTGAAGCAGAACAAACGTAAATGATAAACAGGAAAAAGTGTCATCGTCTGTTCTGAAAGCTGAAAAAAAGCAAAATTATGTTTAGAATGAAGATAAACATTGACCTGCTTAACTCTAAGGTAAAGAACTGAGATAATCATTGAGGAAACCAAGCATGGCAGCAACAGCTTATTAAATACTTTTCTTAAAGACAAATTATTTTGGAGATTCTTTGAGGGTGCTTAGGCCTTACACTGTATTTGTCTATACATACACACACTCATAAGATCACAGAGTGATTCAGCCTGGAAGTGGCCACCCAAACTCTTGTAGTCTGACCTGCTGCTCAGGGATGGTGGAATCAAACTGGCTGAAGACTATGTCTGTCTGAGCCCCAAACACCTCCAAGGATGGTCATACCAGAATCCCTCTGGAGAGCCTGTGTCAGTGTTTGACCACTGTCATGATGTAATGTGGTGATGTAGGGATAGCAGACACCCTTTCAAAGACTGGAACATTTGATTTAAACCAGCTGTGGCTGAATAAAGCAGGTATTTCTAACAACCTTTTGGAGAATCAGCTTTCTCTCCTATTGCCATGGAAGAGCACTCTAGTTACAGGGAGGATGAAAAAGTCTGAAGACATTGAAAGCTACAGCACACTACTAATGCATGCTTCAGATTTTTATTTATTCTTTCATTGGTGTAAAGAATAACTTTTTGACTCTAGTAGATCCAATATGCTGTCCAAGCTGAGTAGAGAAGTGCCCAGTTGCAGAGCTTACAGCAGTTAGGCTTGATAATCCTGGGATCTTCCAGCTATTTTCTACTTATATTTGTTATGTGGTGTGCTGCTTCTGGCTTATGTGCATTTCCTGAAATTTGAGGATTTCATTTAGTTGCAAAATGATGCAACAATCTTATGATTGGCTATAAAGTCCTGGTAAAATCCCAGGCCTAAGATTTTTAGTATTTTGAAAGAAATAATGAGACAAGTTAAAAAAAAATCTGTGATTCAAAATGTGTTTATTTGTTGACATATTTTTGCCTCTCAAGGGATGGAACAAAAAAATAGGAAAAAAATCTAACTCCACAAAAAAACCCAACCAAACAAAAAAAGCCCTCAGTAAACAGGAAAAAAAATAGCATGTGGAAGCATTTTCTTCTCTTTCTGGCAGTTGCTTTTTTTTCCTAGACAAATTCAACACTTTTGTGGTGGATTCACTTTCCACAGGTAGGCAGTCTGAACAAGCTGCAGTTCTTTATAAGATTCAGGGTCTGTTTCTTCTCTGACTCTATGTCAGTTTTGCTCCTGACATGTGCAAAACACGATGAAATATATATTATAAGGAACCAATATGTAAGCAAAACATGATTTTCTTTTTTCTTTCATTATCACAGTAGTAGTTCAGCTTCAGTTGCTAAATAAGTTGTGTGCTTTTTGACTGCATGTGCTAACCTTGTCTTTTATTACATACAGTATTTATGCTGGTTCTGTCTTCTGAGAGATTTTTTACGTGGGGCACTTACTTATAGGTAACAAACATAATGTGTGACTGAAATAGTTCAGGTTTGTAGGGGGAAATGGACATACTGATGATTATATCTGTAGTTATAGCTTTCATTTAGTTGTACAATGAAGAAAATTGTGTGCTTGGTTTTTTTAGCCTAACAACTCAATCTGCCTTTGCTTAAGTTTTGTAACTCATTCAACTTCCTTGAGAACCTTCTAGTAATTTAATTTGAAAATTTATAGCACCTACCTCCTCGTGAATCTTATCTAATTTCAGTTTCCACTTTTGATATATGAATACTTGCAAATTACTTATGATCTTGTAAAAAAAACATGTAAATTCAGTATAAATTGTACTGATACAGCTGAAGAATGCATCAGCAAACCTCCAAATGTTGTTGCTTTGTTATCAGTGACTCCTCTATCATCTTAAAGCAGATTATTATTATTATTTGTAAACGTTTGTTTTTTTTAAAGAAAAAGATATTTTAAAGCTATTAACTCACACCTTCCTTGAGGGCTACAAAGGGGGTTGGACTAGATAATCTCTGGAAGCCCCTTCCCATCCCAACCATTCTGTGATTTAGTGATTTGTTAGAGAAGGTGAACATAATTTCCTTGCTGACCCCATTTCTGGCTTGTACCCTTAGGAGCAGTGGAATACCTTGCTCAGAAGGAGCAGGGGTATTGTTGGATACACATTGAACCACTCCTTGTCTTTTGCCAAAGGAAAAGGAAAGGGAAGTTCACATGCAGTAGAACGCTTACACAGTGAACATGAGCAGAGCACAAAGACAGCAGAAGCTGGTGCCAGACTGCTATCTGGGATGAGACCTGATTTAAACAGATGGGGAAAATGTGAACTTCTGGAACTGGCTGCCAAAGGAGGCTGTGCAAGCAGACACAAATTCAGGAAAAGATTTAACAGAGTCATGGGAAACAGGTCTGTAAATGGGTGCTGCAAGTACTGTTTACCCTGTAACATTTTCAATGAAGAATGTCATTCTGGAATAGCTTTTAGGTAAGAATATTGGAGAAGAACAAATTCTTCCTAAGCTGGCAGTTAAGTTCCACACAGCAGTTTGCTCACAGCTCCTCACTGGGATGAAGGAGAGACTTGGAAAAGTCCAAAATCTTTTTGATTGAGATAGAGACAGTTTATCAGATAAAGCAAAAGCTGCATGCTTGAGCAAAGCAAAGAAATTCAGTCACCACTACCCATGGACAAGCAGGTTTTCAGCTATTCCCAGGAAAGCAGGGCTCCATCACGTGTAAAGACTGCTTGGGAAGACAAATACCATCACTCCAAATATCTCACCTTCCTCCTCCACGTGATTATGTGAGAAGCAGAAAGGGTCTTGACCCTATAAGCTGCTGATCAATTACAAAACCATCCCTGTGTTGTCCTGGTTTGGTCACAAATCCAAAAGATAACACCACGGGAGCTACTGTAAAGATAATTAGGTCCCTCTCAGATTAAACTACTGGAGACATGTTCAGATTCTGCAGCAGATTAGGTGATGTGGCTGCCTGCAGTAGCAGAGAGTTGTCACCAGTGACTGCAAACTTTCTTGCATTGCAAGCATAGTCTTTGCTGTAGGTAGAAGTGGCAGATTTCTTGGTATCCCTACATCCTTGAGGCAACATTTATCTCAAAGGTTTGTTTTAAGGCAAGAAGCATCTGCAGTAAACTACATTTAAGCTGTCAGAAAAGAAAAGATGCATCAACATTTGGCTTATTAACATACTTAGTCATTGAAATGCACCTCAACAGTGGCAAGGCTCGCAAGGATACCCTCTGAATACTGTGAGCCATAGGCTTTTCAACCTATATTATACTATATTATATTTTAATTTCTGTCTTCACCTAATGCTGATAAAAATGTCACAGTCTAAAATACCAGAGAAGCACAACCTGATTGCTTCAGGGTCAGCTTCCCCGTAAAATCTACTCAGAATTGCTCGGAGTCCTGAAAAGTACCATTCTTAGAGATAAGAGGGAGGGGGAATTTCACTCACTTCATCATCAGTCTCCTTTGCTCATGACCGTATTGTCAAATGTTGTTAGAAACCTGTGGCCCAGAGCCATTTCAGTCCATGCAGTCAGGGCTGCCACAGAGGACTTGGTAGAAAAAATCTTGGGGGAATTCGTCAAGTATTGTACTAGGAAAAGACAGGCTGAGGGCAGATGGAATTGTGTTAGGAAGTAAATGGTGAGTTCTGCTAAGTTTGTGCCAGTCTTCTGTTGGAGAAAAAAAGTGGTGATATGTAATGTAAGGAAAGCTGAGCTCAAAGGCTAACAGAAAGGATAATGGAAACCCACTAGAGCAATAAAGTGAAGCAATATGGCTAATGAATAGGTCACTAATCCTGTATCAGTGTGATCAACAAAATGTTAAACAAACACTTGACATGCTACAGTCAGCACAGCAAAACAGATTTTTCTAAACAAGGGCATCTGCATTTAGCCTAATATATAGCACAAAGTGTGGCATACCATGCCTTCCCTGTGGCTCAAATCCTAACCTCTGTCACTCAGTTTTCTCATAATGCTTTGAGTAAATGCAGTGAGAGAATCTCTGTGTACAGTCCTGCAGAACCCAGCTGCTTCTGGAGCTGACACAGTTGTACACATTGCAGGAATTTCATTTTTTTTAAAAACTTCAGTAAGTATCTTGTGTACCTTCCTTTCTCCAGTTACTCCACTGTGTGTGGAGATACACACACACACAGACAAGGAGTA
This sequence comes from Pseudopodoces humilis, assembly GCF_049639895.1. NCBI lineage: Eukaryota > Metazoa > Chordata > Aves > Passeriformes > Paridae > Pseudopodoces > Pseudopodoces humilis. Next base: position 102,448,001 of record NC_142200.1, read on the forward strand.
ATGATAGCAGAGAATCACAAAAAGGTCAGGAAGAAATTAACCTACAGATAAATTTGCATATCACCTCAAACCAAGGTCATCCATCTTTTTAGCAAAAGCACTGAAAAAGGAACCTAATTGAAATTAAATCAATTCTAAGAGATATATGTAGGTGTTTACTAGGACAGGAAAAGTATCCTGCTTTTGCTCATGCTTGATAGCAAAGTGTTTGCATAATGAATAAAGACATCTGTTAATTACCTCTATGCTGCACCATTGCTTTAAATGTGCTTGAATATCTTGGAGCATTCAGTTTCAGATAATTATTTCTGATGAATGGGTGTACATTTAAAATGTTTTGTAGTGGGATATTTAATTCCTCTAACTAGAGTGCTTTCATGATAATAGACCCCACTTTCCTTCCTCAGTAGACACAGAAACATAATTCATTATGTTTATAGCACAATTTGTAGATAATCTTTTAAGGTTTCATTTTGGTAGGCTATTTGTTTAGTTATGGTTGTCACAAATTTCTTCTTCCATTTGACTTTGTCATGTTTTAAATAGCTGTTTATTCCCCATATACTCACCAGTTGCTGGATCATTTAAAGGTCTAACAAATATATAGGTCTAACAAATGATTACAACAGCATTAAAAAACCACAGTCCTGATGCAGAATTCATTTTTAGATTATTTTTACTAACTGTTTTTCCATTAGAAACTACTTGTCTATTTACTAGTATAAGCAGAAAAAAAGATAATAATTTGTAGGATCACTGAGTCCAGATTCAAACATCAGTAGGTTAGAAATCCTCACAAGGAGAAAAGAGCTACAGATGTACAATCTGTGTGCTATGTAAGAAACACTAAATAAAATTGGTCATCTGTCCTGATGGGGTAAGTGCCACTTTGAGAGAAGGATCGCTGCTGGGGATTTGCCTTCTTCCACATACTCATGAAAGTGATATAGGAAGCAATCTTCTGGGGCTGAGACTGGAGACAAAATTAAAGTACAAGTTTCTAAGGGCAGAAACTGAGATCTTCTTAGGCAACACCTTTGAAACACAGTATTTAAAGAATGTGAGTTGATTAAAGATACAGAAAACAAGATGTGGTTGGTACAATTAAACTTTGAGGTCAGGTAGAATGGGAAGAGCTTACTGAAAAATAGGCTCAAATACCTATGTTTTCTTAAATATCAGTACAGATGTGGTAGGGGCCTTTACAGAAAGGAGATAGTCAAATAATAACATGGAATTTTAATAATATGTGACATTACTTCTACTGTGTTTGGGCTCTTTGTTACTTAGATTACTATTTAGAAGTGGGGTGCTGGTGTTCTTTTTTCTATGTGATGTCTAGCAAGTAACTTAAATTTTCTGTCATCCAAACCTGTGATGTTTTTCCTACCTAAGCCTCTTTTGATGGAGCTGGAGGCCATTTCCTCTAGTCCTTGTTACTTGGGAGAAGATGCTACCCCCAGTTTTCTACAACCTCCTCTCAGGCAGCTGTAGAGAGTGATAAGGTCTTTCCTGAGCCTCCTCCAGGCAAAACCCAGCACCCTCAGCTGCTCCTCATTGAACTTGTGCTCCAGACCCCTCACATGCTTCATTGCCCTCTTTTGGTCACTCTTATCACACATATGGAGATTTTGTGAGATTATCTAATCAAACTCTTTGTTCCAGGGTGTAATCAGTATAAACCTTTTCCCAAAATATTTGCTGCCAAAGCTGTACAAACAACCCAAGACATGAGCTAAGTCACAGCATCCTTGTCTTCCCCAATGTGCCTGCCGTAGATTGGTTTCAGTTTTGTATGAGATATAAGCGTAGACGTCACGTGAGGATGAGCACTGCAGGAAGTGCCAGCAGAAGGGTAGGAGTGGTGGTAGATATACAATTATATATTATTATACAATTGGGTTTTACTGACATTTTCTGGATGCAGTGAGTACCATACTCCTTTCCGTTTTCTGGACCAAATTCAACACAAAGTTATGCACTTCAGTACTGTATTGAACTGGCATATAGGGGCTGAAGTCAGCATTAACTATAGCCATCTGTTATTTTGTCATGTCATAGTCAATTATTTTTATTTAGCTCTTTCAGTCATACAAAATAAAACTGTCAAAGTTGTTGAGAACTCCAAAAAATGAAGCCTCTGAGCTGCACCTCTGAGATTTTTTAATATTTCTTCCAATACAGATCCTTGTGCCCTAAAAATCCTGCCAGAAGTACTTTTGGTCTGATAGTTGGAAAGGATGTGATCCAAAGGTTTGTGGCTAGTCAGTAGCATAGATACAGCAAAGAGTTCATCATTTATCTGCATAGACCTTGCAACAGTACATTCAGTAGTACAGATATTAGAAATGTACATTTCATTAGACTACTACTTCTAATGTCCACATAGTAAAGCATTACAACCACTGTAATGCATTCAGATATACAAAAGTGTAATTAAAATTCTTGGTGTTTTCAATCAGGTAATTTTTAAAACAGGTGGAAATACTCAGGAGAGTTCTTCATGATTTTCTTCCCTCAGAGCTACAGTAGCCTGCTGTTCCATGGGAAAGTTCAGCATCTGTGAGGGGATCATGGAGTAAATGTAGGTTTCTCTCTGTCAAAGTGATATACAAAGACAGACTTTTAACTTCCTGGGATATGTTGAGTTGCTGAAGGGGGCATCATTTTATTGCCCTTCAATTGATTACACCTGTTCAGAGAGTCTTCTCATTTCAGTCATAAAACAAAGACTTTAAAACCTTAGGATGACTTTTGAGGCATTGTTAATTGTGGGACATTTTTATAAACTACTGCTTTTTAAAATAATTTTTTAATTTTCAAATATTTTGAGATCAAATAACAATACTGATTTTAAAATGCCAAATGAAACTGAACCAAGAGAAAAAAAATTATTTGAGAAAGATATTGCCCTTTCCAATGTCAACTTTTCCTTTAAAAAATCCCATATCATCCATTTTCAGCTCTATATTCACAGAAGTTTCTTTTCTTGGCTTCAGTTGAATCCCAAGTAATCTTGTCTCTGTAATTATCCAAGGTGAAAGGGACATCCCAATTTTGCATTTCTTCTAAAGGAAATGTCACATATGTTCCCTGACTTACTTAAAAATTAAACTCCAACATAATATTGATTCAATTGCTGACAGATGCAAAGATCAATTACAGCATGGTAGAATTCCTAGATTTCATTCTTAAAATATCTCAGTATAGAAATAAGAAAAATTAAAAGTCAAGTCAGAACAGTTGCTGGACCTCAAAAGATGAGAATACATAAATTTCCTTTATTTCTTAAAAATAACACTAAATAAATAAAGATTGTAAGAGGAGCTACTCTGCTTGAAGAGACTTTCTGTCTCAGCTGGCCTTTTGGAAGGAGAATATGAGCAAATACTCAGAAAAGGCATATTTTCACTAGAAACTGATTCCATATTGTTCAAAGGAAAACAGAGCCCCATTTGTTATTTCCATTGTTCACCTTTCTCTGTGCTTTCTCACAAACTGCTACTTGAAACGAAAGTCAAGAAGTCCTTTCAGGCAAGAGAACCTGTCAATTTTTGCAGTCTCCTTCCTGGTGGATTTTTTAAGTGAAACATATTTCTGACTAATTTCTCAGTGTATCTACCCTTAAATTAATTTAATCTAGTCAATTAAACCTTTTGAAATTTCTAAACAAGGATTATTTGTGAATGCTGCACCATCAGCCTCATTTTTAGTATAATTTATATTTACTAATAGAAGTCCAAGTATGGATTTATGTTAATAATTTGGGTGCTGGGATTAGATGATCTTTTATCAAATTGTTTAGACATTCATGAGGTGAGTGGTCTCAAAAGTAAAAATATTTTATGCATGATAGAGAAGTTTAATTGCCTTAAGATCAGTCTTAACTGTAAGAGTTCCTCCTTCTTTTGCTTTTAGGAACCACATATTTCCTAGGATCTTATCCTGTCCAATGCCAGAGTATTGAAAAACCCTAAACTGAGTTATGATCTTCTGTCAGTTTTTATGACCGCATACAGTAATGAGAAATTTTCCATAATACCCCTTGTCAGACAAATCAAGGGTGAGTCATTAGCTCAAACTTAACATATAAGGGCATCTGAGGTGGCAAGACACATGGGAAAGGGAGAAAAGAGATATAAGAATCCCTGAGAACAGCAAAATCCAGTGGAAATAAAAACTTTTGTCATAGAGTACATGGTTTGCAGTTTATAATTCCAAAAGACAGAGCCCTGGATATAGGGTGAATCTAAAAGCATGGCTTTTGTGCTGCATATTATGTCTATTAAAAAGTTAGCTAAATTTTATCAAAACCTTTCAAGGGTTGCTTTTGCTTTAATCCTAGTTTTTGTTTGCCCTGTTTTTAATTGTGTTAATTAGATCTTGCTTATTTCCAAGTAACTTACTTGTAGATTATTACATTTGCTGCCAAAGTTACATTTTTCATTAAATTGTCTGTAATATTCATTCTTCTTAGCAGTTTTAATATAAATAAAATTCTTGCCAGATATTTTTGGATGAGAGAAAGTACCAGTGTTCAGTATATCTGTGCACTTCACGATGTTTTCACAAGGATTGGTTTCCAGATCCTAACTGGACTAAACTGCTTTATACCTCCCTCAGACAGATTATAGAAATGCAGGGATTTATACAGTGGTGCTCATATAGTAAAAACCTGGGTCTTGTGAGAGGAGGAAAATTGTACACCTTTGAAATTGTCATACTTTGGAGTTTGAATTCTTCAAACCACTGCTAATCGCTAAATTATATGTGCTTAACACTACATTTTCAGTCCAGTAGGTGTTTTATTTATGTTATCAAAATAACTTCAGTTCCTCAAGTCACTAAACCATATCTTTTAAAACCAAGTCCATTCCTACCCGTAGTACATCCTTTACTCATTCTACTTTGTATGGCTGGGCTGATAATTAAGTGAAGTCTAACAAAATGGGAAAAAATAAATTTCTCCAGTAGCAGTAGTCTGGTTGTATTAAATCATTATATAAACAAATTAATAATGATACGGAATCTTATCATTACTTTGAATATGTCATTTGCTGATACATATATAATGCTTTTTTTTTTTACATACCACTGAATGCTTATAAAGAGTAAGTAGATTATCACAATCAAAACAACGATAAATCTCACACTAATATCTGCTACTTTCATTCAAAGGCACCCTGAAGCATTTTGCAGACTGTTATATATAGGAAAAGAAATTAGGAGTAGAAAATTACGCTGAGATTTCATCAATATCTCCTGGTAATAATTACAGGATTTGATCAGATTCATTCATCTCCCATTTGGCTATTAATAGGAATATGACACTCTCTGAATTCAATCTTTATTCTCTTGAGGGGATTTTCTTTGGTGAGGAAAAACTTCAGAGACTTTCTCCACCCTATTAATGTGCAAAGTCTTTAAATACCGTCAGAAGCATTACCACTTGCAGGAGTTGAGTGTTCTAGCTATGATTATTTCTAAGTGTGTTGTACAAAGACAGGCATAATAACCAGGCCTTGGTTTAAAACTTTTTTGATTTTTGTCAGCACTGATTAGTATGTCCAGAGGAAATACAAGCATGTAAGAAAAGCATAACCTAGCCAGTCGATCTCTGAGTCTATTTGTCTTACTGGCACATGTATGGGCCAAAAAATCATCATTGTCCCATGTTTTTAAGAGCAAAAGAACTACCCAGGTTCTGAGGCAACTCATCTCTCTCAGCTCTTAGTTCAGCACTCCTAGTCCTCAATAGCTTCAGTGCACAGGAAAATGCATTTGCTGCAATGATGACACAAGTAAGTGATAACAAGAAAATAAGGCTTTTTCTGAAAAGAACTCTAACATTTAGCGTTTATTGTCATGGCAACAGCTTTAAAGTGACCATATCACTAAGTGCATAAATAAAATATTAAAATGAGCAAAAAATGATCAGTAAAGAGGGAGAAAATTTTTACTGCTCCTTTTTATTTCCTTCATAGAAGGTGAAAGCTATTGGTGACAGGAAAACTGCTGCCCTTTAACATCCTTATTTGGAGCTGAAATATTAGCTGGTTTTGTGAGAAAGGAAGAAAAGAAAAAAAGAGAAATGCCAATAGTTTTCTTTTTACCTCTCTTCAAAGCATTCTTTATTTTAAATTGATATGTCCAACTTTAAAATATTCTTTGAAAGAGTAAAAATCAGCAGAGAAAGTCTCAGAGGAAAATCTCAGAAAGAGTAAAGTGATGACCTACATTTATCTTCTATTAGAAGGGAGTGGATCCCATGGATGCAGTCTTTACCAGTGATGAAGATTAGGTCCACATACTTGTCTTTCTTATTCACTTTTTTCTTTCTTAAATGGAACGTCCTTTAATCTTTCTTTTCTTATACTGCTTGTCTCCAAATTGATGAAAAGGATGCCTTTGTAAAGGACATGGTGATCTGGGGATGAAAAGCAGTGTGCTACAAGCCAGCACAACGTGCAGGAGCAGCCTGCCAGGGTTCCTGCTCTCTGCTTTCCTCCTTTTCTACCAATGTCCAATGTAGCAACCTCACCGAGAGAGCACTTGGTGTAGCTCCAGCCAAAGAGGGTTAATGATCTCAGCAACTCAGAGTCACATAACACAAAGGACCACATTCTCTGAGGGGGAAGAATACACACATTAAGTAAAACAGTCACCTGCTATTTGAAAAAATCCAATATTTTAATCTCTTATTGCCCTCTTCCTGACAGAGAACAGACACTAGTTCCAGTGAACTGTTGTTTGAAACTAGGATGGTTATTCTCTTAACTAATTCAGTTGTGCTTCTTTTAAAAAGAATGTTTTGCTTTCCATCTCTTCAGATGGACCAAATAAGGATGACCACAGGAAAACTGTACTGTGCTATTGGAAGACTCTGAACATTACCACAGATCTGAACACTATCACAGATCCCTGCTGACCTGCCCAGTTATTAGCAATATAATGAGTCCAACCTTGGAGTCATCCAAGTTAGAGATGAAAAAGACTTTCATTTTCCTGAAATCATTACAAGTTCTCAGTTATAGTCATATTGTGTGGTTTTGTTAACTTTTCTAGATACTGAATTAATCCTTCATCCTGTGTTATTTTTGAACAAAGGAATTGATATTTTAGATCAAAAAGTTCTTTGCTTTAGATACCCAATTACATGGCAGCATAGAGCTAAAAAGAGGAGCAGGGGAGAAGAGAGAAAAATAGAAGGATTTATTTTGTTTCTTCTTTCTTTCTTCTCTGTCCAAAATTATAATCTTAATACTATATGTAGGGCATTTTTTCCTGTGTGGATAATTTAGCCTTTTATATGTGTGTTTATATTAAAAAATAAAAACACAAACAAAACAAAACAAAAAATACAAACCAACCAAAAATATAAAAACCTAAAAAAACAACCCACAGAGGCAAACCAGCTGAGAGATAAAGTACCTCATTAAATATTGCTTATTTCATTTTCTATTTGGAAGAAAGAACACTCAATGCCGGTTGGGCTCATCTCTTGAAATAATAAAGGAAAAATATTGTAACTGTGCACAGTGATTTGGTCTAAGCATAAAAAAAAACACTTGCAGTTGGAATGAGGAGCTCTAAGACATGACTATAAATTGAATTTCTGTGGTCTTGCTAGCTAAAATGGGGTTTGAGCTGCATGCGACTGTTGTACACCTATTCTTTTGGTGCTTAGAAGGAAAATAATTTCATGTGCTTCACAATTGCTTTCTTTTTGTGTCTCTGTAATTCAGGAGGAAAGACAGTGGGATGCTGTCATACAAAGAGCACCTACCAGTCAGCCAGGTGGTGGTTGGAGACCTTGACAGGCCTGGGTCAGAAGCCAAGGTATCAGTGGGTCCTGTGCGCTGCCAAGGAGATAGTAAGTTCTCTGGTTTTCTTCCTCATACTCCTGAGTAGAAACTCAGTTGGAAAGGGCTAATTTTGGAGACACCCCTGGGAACTCATGGCTGTCTACTCAAAAGACCTTTTGCTATGAAAGCATGATGGGATTTGAGAAATTTTGTCTATGAAAATATACATATAATGGCTTATCTTTTCATTTAAAATACCAATATTCTTCTTCATTTTATGGCAAATGTGGCAACTTGGATTATTCAACTAAGTTTATGTAGATGAGCAGTAATAGAGATTGCATATTAATATCTCTCAACATCTGTGCTTCTGTTGGGTGCTCTTGTCATTATCATTACTATGCTTATAGGATATAAATGATACCACGAAGGCAAAACTCATCACTAATCTCTGGTTGTAGGTGTGTAAATTTGACAAGATTTGATCAGATGCTAGCTGTACCAGGACTAGATGTTTCCATGTAAAGCACTGGGAGTTTTTTGTTGCAGTCTCTGGTTTCCAGACCTAGTGATGATAAGAGGTGTACATCCTCCAATTTGATCATCTAGTGATGGAGTAAATCAGTATCATGTTTAAATTTCCACTGCACACACACTCAAAATTGGAATGCACTGACGAAAACTGTAGTCCTGATTCAGTCTGTTTTATATTTCAGGTGAAATTCACTACCAAAGGCAGAGCAACTGTTTAAGGCCTTTCTAAATCACACTTCAAAAATTCAAACTCTGTGCAATTGACAAACACATTTTATTTTTCCGCTGTGTTTTAAGGCAGTTCTCTTATAATAGGTGCAGTAAGGAAAGGTTGTCTGATTTAATATAAAACAACTAATATTTGTATGATCTATAAATAATACAAAATCCAGCCGTAGTAAAGAGTACTATAACTCAGCCTGTAAGACTGAGGTGATGCAGAAATATTCACATCATATATTTGTTGCTTGTTATATATGGTGTTTGACCAATCACAGGTGAGTCTGTGTTTATTTGTATCTCAGCTATGTTTGATAAACTTTTTTATTATGGTCTCTTACAACTGATGACACAAAAGAACAAACATTATTTTTCTTGCACCCATAATTCCTCATATCATGAATCTGAGTGCTTATAGAAATGTCAGTCTCTAAAGTGTGAGCCATTTCTAAATATTAGTATAAATGAAACCTCATCTGAGCAGGCAATAGCCTTTATTAGTGTGACTGAGTGACACAGCCTTTTGGGAAACTGAAGGGGTGTATTCCTACCATTCTGGTTAATTTAATTTCTCCTTTGAAAATGAACTTTACAGATATTATTTGTAGTTTTTAAAAAACTTTGCCTCTGAATAAATTTGATTTTTTTTTTCCATGACCATATATTATTGTCAGAAATCTGGTATCACAGATATGTTCTCACAGGAGATAATATAAACCCCAGTCCTTTGCAAAGCTCCTGTTTTATATTCCCAGGACATTTACTAAACATTCCCCTTTGTATTCTTTCTTCAATGTATACAAAGCTGCTGTTTCACCTTGTGGAAAACAAGGTTTCCATTCCAGAGAAAATGCCAAAATTTTAAACTGTGCTTTTGTTCCAAATTTGAAGAAAGATCCAAAGTGCTAAATTTCTGGAAAAGAATTAAAAACAACAACAAACCACAAGCCTATTGCTTTTTGGTTTTTTGTTGGTTGTTGTTGGGTTTTTTTGGTGTATTACATGCATCAAAACCAACATTATTAGCACTAAAGATGTTGAGTGACATCACAGAACAGTTCATGCATTCAGTTAAATTCAGTTGCGTGTGCAAATGAAATTCAGTTATAGTCATGAAGACTGTCTAAGAAATGCAAATTTTTGTTTTGCTTGCAAGGATGGTAGAAAAAGTAACCAGTCAAATAAAAATTTACCTATTTAGGAGAATTTCTCATTGTGGTTGCAGCCAAAACCTTAACAACTTGTCTTGCCCTGAGGGTTGTCCATACCATGTGTTATATTAACCCATAGTCCGGGGATATTTTGCAGCGCATGAAGTCATATTTTCCCACCAGAATTACAGTATAATTTGCCACTTCATAGCTAATTCTGTGTTACATCTAGTGACAGTGACATGTCACCTAGGCCAGCTCATGACTGTACCTGAGTCCAGCAGTAAGAGTACACAGAGCTGATGGCCTTTGCAGTCCTTAAAAAGAGACAGCTCAAAGCTTAATGTTTGAGGGCAAAGACAACTAAAGAAAGCAAAGATATTTATCATTTCATTCAATTCACTTCTTCCCATGTTCATCAAATTCTCAAGAATCCATTAATAATCAGAGGCCACAAAAATTAACTGTTCCTACATTATTGACTGACCAAAGTAAATCTGAAAATCATCCATCTCAGTGCAATTTGTTTTGACACAAACCAAGAAAGATTTCAGAATCCTAAGTGCTTTCCTGTTACAAAAATAACAATATTTTTCTTTCAGAAATATAGGTTTTATTTTGGTCCCACAAATGACAATTTCATTTTTTTTTTGCCTGATTTATTACTTGATTAAGGCTGTTCTTGAATAGCGGCTACTGTTGGAGATAAAGATCAGAAAACTGGTTTATGCATGATTACACATCTTTGTGTTCCAGAAGTATTCTTCATATTTAACTGCACAAAACACTACTTGCATTCTGAAAAGTGGTCAGCAAAAAGGGCCTTTATTACCCCTCTAAAGATCTGCTTAAGCTGCCATATTCTATCAGAATGATGAAGACTCATTCAGTCACTGTGTCAAAAATCCCATAAATCTGGTTTGGGCCTATTTTGAACCTTGGATTAAATACCCAGGATGTGTCTTTCCTATTTGCTATTTTAGTGTTAAGGAATGTTTTCTTAACATCTAATGATTTTTCTAAGTGGTGATCTACCAGGGAAGCAAAGTTACCCAATTTCATGGAGAACAGGTGCACAAGGAGGAGATGAATTTGGTGAGATTTTTTTGTCACTTTTTGACACTCATGCTGCAACAATTCAAAGATCAAGCAAGGGTTTTTAGCAAATGTTGACTCTACACAGACTTAAAGCAAAGCTGTCCTTCCTGACCACAACTGTATGAGTGTTGTACTTACAGCATGACAGTGACAGTTTGTCAGCACATTCTCAATATCCTCTTAGGAGAACTGGAATTTAAAGTATAAACAAAGAAAATCAGTCCTTAGTCTCCACAGTAATACTGGATGAGGGAACTACTCTTGTCTCCCCTGAAAATATTCCCTGATTCTGTGCAGGATTAAGAAAAAGGGCACCATAGAATGACAAATTATTAATTTTTATTCTTCAGTTAACTTTGAGACACTGATTAAAATCCCTTTACAGACCTATTACATTTTTTCTAATACTTATGCAATAGGACCTGGACTCCTCAGTTGCCCTGCATTTAACCTTGCCCAACCAGTAAAAGAAAAACCTTGTCCATCTCTTTACGCTATTTTACTGTAATGCAAAAGGGCACCTTGAGCCTTCTCCCTTTGGAGAAGAACACAAGTGTGCTGAGGTTTTTTTTTGTGTCTAAACTCAGCCTGAGGTGGTAGATCAAGGCTTCTAAAGCAGATCTGGTAATTTCTTTTGAAGCCAGACTGGAGGACTTAGCTTGCCATAGTGGGGCTACTGCTACAGAGATTTTTGTCAATAATCATATTGAATCAAAATTACTTTTGTGGCTTCTGGCACCTTCTGAAAAACTTTTTTCATTCCCCTTAGGAAAATACCGGTTTTCACAAAGCTTCTATATTTGCCACCTGCTAAGAGTATCCTTTTCCCAAGGACTTCCAAAGATTTTTATTTCAGTTTGCTCTTTATATGCCCAGAGGGGAATAGACTGACTATTCTGCTCTAGATTTGCTTTTCTCCTTGAGTCTGTTTTCCTTTTGTCCCATTTCCTCTATAGCAAAGACAGAATTTAAAGGGGAGATGCTTTTTACACAGCTCAGATTTATGTTTTTTCCATCTCCTCTGCTGTACAGTTTTTATCCTCCCAGTAAGACTTTGATTTCTGAGCCATGAATCATTTTCTTGTATATTACTTCTATTATCTGTAATCTTCAAAATGTGGAGGAGGAAGCAGCTGCATTGACTGTGGTTCTTCCTAAGCTAAGTTTTTGTGAAGACTAGCATCAGCAGTGTGCTTGCAGAACCCGCAAAGACAGACAAAAAATGTCCCCTTCACAGATAACTGAAGTTCAGGAACAAATCAAAGCTCAGTTCTTCCATCAGTGCATTGATTTTGTTTGAGCACGTGTACATATGACTCTGCATGTGTATTTTCAGGGGAAATATACCTGGAGTTTCTTTTTTCAGTGATTTTGATTATAGCTCATTATTACTCCTTTCATTACTGATGCTTTGTTTCTTTCAATTACAAATATCACTTCTGGTTTTACCCTTTTTAGAATGTTCCAGCAGAGTTGGCTTATTTATTCAGACAGTGGTATGGGCATGCACATTTTTTGTGACTCTGGGTTTGTATTGAAACCACTATGTAGTTATCTCAACCAAACAGCCACTTCCAGGGTCACTGCTTAGAGCCTGGTATCCTTGGTAAGGAGTGGGTTTGTATTCCTTAAGTACTTCTTATGCATCACATGTGCAGGTTGGTGACTCAGATCTGTCACTTATAATGAAAATAAATTAACTGTTTCATGTGCATGCTAAATCCATTTTCATTACATTGCAAATTGAGTACTCTTTCAACAACTTGAACTTGTTTTTCAAGGGTACCACCTGAATTTCAGGGAAAAAAATAGCATAGCCTTACAGTGCAGTTTCCAGTTACACATTAAACCTACATCCAAGGTCAATTCTTTAGTAGGATAATGCAGTGTGTCAACTCAAACAGATCTGCAGTGTTGTTACTGTTACAAACATAAGTACGGTGCATAGGTAAACTGGAGATATCCTGGGGGGGAAAACAAAAACAAAAACAAAAACAACAAAAAAAATGTAATTGAGTTATTGAAAGATTCAACTGGAATTGAGTCCTCTACTAAAAAGAGAAGCAATTTACTCTTACTCTGTCTTAAACAACATTCCTGTTATGTAGTGACTTGTCTTACAGGTTAATGGAAGTGAAAGCACTGCATCAAATGAAAATTAACATCAGTGATACCCTCTATGATACCCCCTATCAAAAAACAAAATCGAGCCACCAGAGTGCTTTCAATAAAATACAAATTTTTTTCTTTTGAAACTCCTGAAGCAATGATTCTGCTGAAGGCTTGTGTGATGGGATTCCATATCTGAAATTTAGGCAATTCCCTTTTGAGTTGTTAATTTCTCTCTGCTACTAAAGTTAGAAAACCAGTGAAAATCTCTCAATTTTCTACATTTATCTTTTTTTATTTTTTTTTTGTGCTTGTATTGCTAGGTGTATCTTCATACATTTTTATACTATTATTTTTATCTTCTTGTGATTTTCAAATAAATTGTGGTATGTTCAGTAGGGAAAATACAGATCAAAATTTGATCCATCTAAGAGTTTAAATATTTTTTCACCAGTACATAACGGTGCCTTCAGTACACATGATAATTTGTCGGCTGTATTTCCACATCTATTACCACAGCATGTCTTTATGTGCTGCATTGGATTGTAAATTGTGCAACTCAAGGGGAAATACAGATTCATCCAAAGAACACCAAGGCATTGTGCTCACTGCTTATCACAGTTGTTCCAGTGCTACCAGCAAAGCAGAGAAAGAAAAGTGTCCTTTTTATTTTTTCTTCAATAAAAGCAACCTGCCAACCAAGTGCTGCCAGAAGTACTATTTCAGACTCATTTGATTTTTTCAGTGGATTATATTGAGGGTGAGAAAACGACAGTCTTCAGTTCAGAATCGGGTAGGGATCTATGCTTTAGTTAATCAAACTGCTGTGGTTATCCTTCATATGCAATTGCTTTCCCCAGAGACCCAAGTGAAAAAATGACCCACTAGGTCATTTTTCTGCAACTTTTTAAGTAAAAAAAAAAACACATTCTTTTGCAGTTGTTTAACATCGAATTTAAATATTGTCACTTCTCATTCTTAAGACTTTCACTTTCCCTTCACCTTTAACCTTGTTTCATAATGCATAATTAAATTTATTGTGAAGTTTAACTAGAATTTATTTTCATCTTCTTGCAGAAATATTTTCTCTAGGAAGCAGTGCTTAAATGCCCTCCTGTGGAGTCTTAATGTTTCTCAGAGAACTCTTCATTTTCTCACCTCCCAGGAAAGCTTAGACTGTGGCCAGTTGCCTCATACAAGTATAGGCTGTTTCTGGCCATGTAAATAAAACTTTGCCTGGCTTGAAAATAGGAGCTGGAAAATCTCCATTGTTCACATGAATTTCAGGCATTTCTCTGCCATGCTGAAACACGCCAGGAAATTTAAAGGTGGATTTGGGATAAAGTATGTCCTTCTTTTACATATGTTTTCATATCCTTCCTAAGCAGCAAAGTGCTCCAAGTGCTGGCACTCTGGCTGGTAGTTTTGTCATCCTTTTTAATTGGAACCAGTTCTCAGAAGCACTGTAATTACATTCAAAAGTGATTCTCTGATGTTGTACACCAAAAACTTTTGACTTTAATTTAGAACTTCCTGTTATGTATGTTTTTCAGCAAGATAAGCTCTACCTTAGATGATCCATGGTGGACAGTACCAAAATGAGAAGACTTAATCTGTCTGAAATTGCAAATCAGCTGGAATTGTCTTTGAGTTTAGATGATGGGGAGTGTAAGGCAGTGTGAATAGTATTTGAACATGTATGGTTGGAATTATTTAAGTTCCAAAAAAAATATTTTCTTTCTTTGTGATACTACTTAAACCTAGCTAATCATTCTAGACACTTTTCTCCTACTCTTTTGCATTTGTACAGCAGGAGACATTTTTGCCTAGATATTTGGAACAAATTGGTCTGCATAGGACTGTTAGATACTGTGAGTGCTCTTTCCACATAAAGCTCTGTTTTGCTTCTTTTTTTTATATCATCTCAACACTCACAGGGAATTGGTGACATTAATGCTTTATAAGCTCTCAGTGATTCTACAGTACACGACCTTTACTGAGGTTTATTTCATGGCCATAAAATTCTCTTTCAGTTCAAACTTGGAATACATGTGTATCCATGGAATAAGTGCTTGTAAAATGACACATTTTTAACATAGAAATTATTGACTCATAGGTTATATATGAATATTCTCTGTTGCATCCCACTCACTGTCAGGTTTTGTTCTGTTTCCTTTCTGAAAACAAATCCTATCCATGAAATCTACTTACCTCACAGAGCAGGAAAAAGTGCAGTTTAACTGTTTTCCTAGTGGTCATGTCTTTTTAGCCTGACTGAAGCAACAGGATGCCTGCAAAGAGTGCAGGAAAATAAGGTAATAGTAGAATCAAATTTCATTTTGGCATATTGAGAAAAGCAATGTCCCATACAGTTTGTTCCACATGCACATCAGTAATCCAAGGTAAAAAGGAAAAAAGTGGATTTCTTCCCATTAGAATATACTGAGGAGAGGTCATTTTAACCACAAGCAATGGCTCTTGATGCAGTTTGAGACCCTTTTTAAAATCCTTTTCCAGCTTTGCAAAGATCCAGCAGAGGCTGGGTTCTTTGTTCAAAAGAGTGAGATTTATGACACTTTTTCCTAGTACCTGGTAGTGTATGAAAGTATTATAGATTACACTGTCACTCTGTGCATTTTCATTATGAATGCAATTTACATTGCTGGAGACTTTTCCTTAAGGTCATGAAGGCAGTATGCTCTGAGTATCTGTTTTGATGGGAAATGCATTTCAACCTGTTAATCTTTACTGTTTACCTTCCTTTAGTTACTTTTTCTGTGCAGCCTCTACTGCCTTTGAAAAGGAAAGTCACACCTGTTTTACACATACGAATGTGTGTACATGTGAATGTAGGTACAAAGAATAACACAACTCCACAATTTACATCTCCACCCTTCCTGGATTTATCATGAAATGTAAATCTGACAGCAAACTTTTACAATAGGCATTGACCTGCATTTTATCAAATACTTTTAATTCTCATATGCATTCAATTCTACCAAAATGTGTTTGTTGGTATAAACTACAGAAGGCAGTTCATTCAAATATCAATGAACTAATAAATTTTGCTCTTTTTACATATTTGCTGAAGTAATGAAAACATATGGCAATCGATGCCCATGTTCAATTCTCCAACTGATCATAAAAGAAAAAAATGGTGAAATTCCAAAGCGGAGTTATGAGCTTAATGTTTTAGAGATACAGAATTCAAATGCAATTAAGAGCTAATTTTATTCAAATCCTCATCATCATTATGATTATACTGCCATTAATTTTATCTTCTTTAATGCAAAAAAGAAATATCTGAAGCATTTCACATAAAGTATTGTCTCTAGATTCCTAGGGAATCTAAGCAAGCATCGTTAGTCTGACAGATGACATACTGTAGCAGTTCATATTAAACTCAAATCCTCTTGAAGTTATGCTTTAATTATAATTTCAAACATTTTACCATCTCTGTGATTGTAATGCATATTACTATCTTACCTCTTACCTGTTGCAAAATAAGAAAAGCCATTGTGCAGGTTACAAACAAAACCTAAGAATGAGATGATGAGAGAATTCCCACAGTGTATTGAAAAGTGATGAGAAGGAGATGTCAGTAATAACCATAAGGAATTAGGAGAACCTGGGACTAAACTGGGGATTGAGAAGTTGCTGGAATCCTATCTATTACATGTACAAATTTACAGCCACCTTTAAATTTGACCCCATAAACCTGAGTTTTCTTAGAAATGAGGTATAATAGGGAGGGAATTATCTATATTTATTTTTTAGGTTTAAGTCTTTCTCACTTTAATACTTTTGGCCTGCACATTCCTGCAGCACTGACTGACATTTAAAGAGCAAAAGGAACAGAAAAAGGCAGAGAATTATTGAAGGTGAGGTAGAGTGAGGTCAGTGTCGTTCATCCCTATGTGTAAGTTATGCAAATTCAGTCTCATTTAGACATAGATAAGTGATTGGCAGCTGGATGGAGAATAGCCATTTATAACCTCATAGCACCCAATATCTGACACACAACACAAAGTATCTCAGTAATATTTAAAATGTTCAGTCACGAAGATGGAAAATCTAATAAGAAGAAGTTGGAGACCTTTGGTGCTTGTTAAACTTGCACCACTGGTCTCCGTTCTAGGGAGCCAAGTTAACTCTAATTATGTCTAAATACAAGCATTCACAATAGCTGAACCTTTTCTATCCAATGATAGGCTAAAAAGGAAGGTCAGGGATGTATTCCACAATCACAGCTGCTATTCGTAAAGATTTCTCATCCCACAGGCTACTGTCCCCATCCTTTAACTGTAGGACTGAATTTTGACAGCTTCAGTTTAACACCTTCCCATAATCAAGTCCTATTATATGGGTATATATATCATTATATACAGGCTTTCCAAAATTTTTGAAGGAATATTACTTGATCCTTCTCTCTCAGTGAAACAGGTCATTCTAGATTTTCATGTAGAGCTATGATGCAGTTCTCAAAGGAGCTACCTATTAACACAGGGTTGCAAAGTCATGCGTTTTTGTCAAGTGATTAGAAGACTGAACTGTTAAAAGGGAATATAGTAATAGCATAAGAGAAGTGGAATAAGTATATTAAAAATTAACATCCTATTTCTTTTCTCTGATCTATTTTTTAACGTTTTTTTCTGACCTTTGTCTTCTACAGAAAACTTGCAAATGTTGGAGAGAAAGGGCTAGAAAAATGTCAGAGAAATATGCAGTATTGCCTACTTACTCCCTTTTCCAATGATAATGCTATGGAGAGCTTCCACTGGTAAATTTCTGAGTTTGAATATGCTGGGTTCCAAATTAACGATGCAACCTGTGAAGTGCCATAAACTAGATATTTACAGAGCAGATTTCAGAGAAATGTTTGCAATTCCCCTTCATTCTTCCTCTTTTCTATGTTTAAAACTTACCTTTTGTGAGGTGCCAGCTTGGTTTGTCAAAGCAAAACAAGAAACTTGAAAAGGCTGATAATTTTAGTCAAGGCTTTAATTTTGAATCTGCTCAGCTAGAATTAAAAGGAGATGAGGGGAAAATCCAGTACCTTACAAAATAGTATCTTTTTTGTCATTAAAGCAATTCAGAGTAGTTCTATCCATTTCCTGTTGCAAGCTTACAGTAAACTGTCCTTCAGAAGTATTAGCTAAGCTTGCAGAATCATGAAGCTTTCAACTTTACAATATTAAGCAGCAAATTTTAACATTTTATATGCCTGTATTTCAACTCTCATTTGTGAAGAATCATCTCCACATCTGATTTGGTCTAATTCAGAAGAGCAGTATTTTTCATGAAAACAGCTTTCAAAGAAGCAATTATGGAAAGAGAGCCAGTAGCATTTTATGATTTCAAAAGGGTTTTTTCAGCCTTTTCTTTAGCTAATCAATTTCCAGCATGCCCACTGTATCTATATTTTCTTATTTATCTTTGGTTTCATCAACTCCTGCTGATAGAAAACTTTTGCCTTGTCACTCCAAACAGATCTGCTTTTGAAAACTGAGGAACTAAATAGGTGTAAATCAATTATTACACACAGAACATAGTTCATGTATCTGTGTTCAAGTAACTTCCATTATCATTTCTTTTAGATTAGATATGACAAGGTTAAATTTAAAAGAATTTATTGTTCTTGTGTCTTTGTGTCTTGTGTCCTATGAACTGTTCTTGTGTCTTTGTATTTCAGATTGAGGCAGAAGTAAATTGCATCCACAGCTGGCAGGATATCTTCCAGGAAAGTTAAGGTGTTCCCAAAAATGTAGAAAAGGGATTCTTCCAGAAAATATTTTAATTTCCTATCCCAAAAGAAGAGGAAATTCTCCAAAATTCATGCCATGTAAACTCTAAAAATATAAAAAGTCATTTGAAACAGAACATATTGGTTATCAAGCTCTCAATTGATGAGATCAGTGGAAGGACTTCATTGTGACTTTGACTTTCAACATTTTACAAAATAGCCTTTTTCATCACTCTTTAACTATAGTTCATAAATGAAGTTTTGAACTAAATGCCTGTTTAAAATGTCTAAATCAGAGCAAAATTTTCAAACCAATTGGCTCAGTGTAGTTACATTTCATTAACAGTTTCAAGAAACTTTTAATTTCCTTCAAAACTCTCAAAAGCATCAGTGTTTTCTAAAAATGACAAGGTCTTGCTAGAAAACTGGCATGGGAGAGGCACTCCTTCTTTCCTTTCTATAAATACAAAATAACTCCCTATGCTGAGACAGAGATTTTAGAGATTTTGCTTCTGTAAAATAAAAGTAAACATTCCTGAAGAATCCTCAGTCCTGCTTAAATCGTAATGTGATTAACTGATATTTTACTCCTCCTTATCTTGCAGCTGTCTCTCTATATCACCATGTAGAGAGAGCTTTTCCCTATTCTCTATGCATACGCTGTATTTCAGGTGGCTAATCTGATTGTTCTGCGTAATATCACTAGGCAATTTTGGATCCCATAAGGACAGCC
Organism: Pseudopodoces humilis; assembly: GCF_049639895.1. NCBI lineage: Eukaryota > Metazoa > Chordata > Aves > Passeriformes > Paridae > Pseudopodoces > Pseudopodoces humilis. The sequence continues at coordinate 102,467,393 of NC_142200.1, forward strand.
AGTCATTAAATAAAAATGTTATTATCATACAGTTCATTGCAGCTATCCCAACCTCAGAAAATCTGTAGTAGTGTAGAGCAAGATACAAGCAAATAAAATTAAGATGCATAAAGCAATAGGCAATTTTTTTTGAGAAAACAGCAGACCAACATCTGAAGCTGTAATTTCAAGATGTGTGTCATTGTTATCAGTTCAATAACAATTTCCCATGGCAACCCGAAAAAAAAGGTGTTTTGTTGATTTTTTTTCCTTGAATCCATGAACTGTTGGAATTTCTAAATAACAAAAATATATAGACTTCCATTATCATAGTTCTTTATCTTTTTAGCCCTTAATTGATAAATTTATCTCATATTGTAATAAAAATATTTTCTGAAATGAGGATGGGGGATAAGCAAGCCCCATCCCCTCAGACTCTCCTCACTCCACATGTTTCAGTTCTCGCATGCCTGTTAAACATATGGATACCTTGTTAACCAGGAAAAGGGCAGCGACAACAGGTTGACTGTTTTAATGGCTCAAGATCTGTAAGTCAGGCCTTTCTTTCTCCAGGGTTTTACGGGACAATCCTGCTAATAGATAACTAGTACTGATGCAGTAGCTCAGCCAACATCTGGATGATGCAGTTCCACACATATCTTTAGCTGATATTAACATCACAGATAAGCAGCTGAGAGAACAGTATGATTTGTTTGTGTCTGCCTAGCTATCAAAAATCTGTCATGTTCTGAGGAAGGGAATACAAATGGCACAAAAAATTGCCTCAGTTCCTGATCTTCAGTGGCATAGAAGCTGGTGGACATCCTAACAAACCAGAGACCCAAGGATATACCTCAGGAGCTGCATTGCCTATCTCCTTCAAGTCTCCTGGAATCACTTTGAAAAATCCCTAGGTAATTACTAGAATTAAGTATTCTCCACTAACATCTAAAATGCATGACCAAAACCCTAAACCAAGATCCTTAACCAACAGGAAATTTCATATATGGGTAGGGACTTACCAGGACAAAACAAGATTTTCTGCCTCTAAAAAATACATTTGATGTTGAAAGAAAATGTGACATGTAAGACTATCAAACTCAATTTATATCAGCCTTATTCTATGCAGTACCATGCATGAAAATAGGGAAATTATTCCATGATTTTCCACACAATTTCTTTTCCTTTGTGATTTCAGTGTGTACAAATCAAAATTATTATTGAATAATATTCGAACGTTTCTAAAGTGCACCTGCAAATTTTATTTTTCTGGGTTTCAGGGATTCTGAATTCTGCAGACTGTACTAAATATGCATCGTAGGAAGAATTATTAGACTTGACCTTTTCCCAGTGATCTTTGGAGAAGTGGTGGGTTTTGCTGTAGATTTCTCTCTCCACCTTGTTACTTATCCCCTCTTTCCTAGTTGTACTCACACCCTTGAAGAGACTTTGGCAAGTAAACATCATCACTTATCATGAAAAGCAAGCCAGAGACCCTCCACATCTCCTCCTTCTTATTTACAGATGAAGAGTCAGTAGTTCATAGTGACTGAGCTATGATCAAGGAAATTAAATTCATTAGTAAAACAAGAAACATTCCAGACATGCACAGCACAGCTTGAAGTATTCAGCTGAGGAACTAATTAAAGACAGATAGCTGAGTGGGTAATGAATAAACACACATTATTGTGGGTAGAAATAGCTAGCACAAATATGTGTATTCCCTGTTATATTTGATGGGAAACTAAATTATCACATATACTGAAGCAAATTGAACAGTAAGAGCTCTCCTAAAGCTTCTTAGTGAAGACTATCCTTAAAGGTGGGAAGCAGGCAGCAGGATCAGCAAATGGAGCCCCTGCAATGTTGTTTTTGCAGCTCTCAGCCTTCTACCACAAGGGTCTGTGCTGCCTGCAGCTCTCACACAGTAAAAGCAGGCCAACACTTGCCTAGTCCATCGTGCACTCCCTGAGCACAGACCTGCTTGACCCTCTGAACAAGAGGCTTTGAATTACTTTTTCTTTCTGCACCCCCTTCCCTTTCTCACCCTTTCTGTGCCTCCAGCCAAGTGATCCCTCTGTGGGCACTCAGCTGTGCAGCACTCTTGGTATTTCACATACTGGTGCCGGGGAGTGCCCAGACAGGGTAACCAATGAGTTGATAGGAAATATTGATTAATATCAAGTAGGGATGCAGATATTTAATCCCACCATTTGAAGAGGATCAGATTGTTTCTGCAAGAAGCAGATGCAAATGGCAGGGCTGCCTGTAGCTGTTAAAAGACTTTATGTTGTCTTTTTTTATCAGATTTGTAGACTACGATATGCCGCACACCAGCCATTTCCAGAGGCTGCTTTTTGCACAGCAGTCTGTAAATGAGCAGAGAAAACACTTTTCATTACATGAAGGAAGCCAAAAGACATATGAGCTTTGAACATACAGATCAAGAAGAACTCCTAGAGGAACTCAAATAGCTATTTACTAGATGAAAAACAATATTAAACTCAAGTTAAGTTTGCCAATGCTTATCACCAAACTGAAAGCTGATGGCACAGTTTTGAATGCATCAGTATGATAATAAATCTTACCATCCTAGCCATTGGTGGCATAGATTGCTAAACACTTCTATGACATCCAGTGTTCTATCAGAAGATGTGTGGCTCGTAGAGCAAATACAGCTTGCATGCTCTTGATTTTCACATATGAGGTCAGGGAGAAGGAGGGTCAGTTATAAAATTTAGCCTACCTAAGTCTGTATTTCTATACTCACAGGTATTCATACTTTTAATTTTCCTTGGAGTGTTAAGACCCTTTTGAAATTTATAAGGGGCAGAGAGATGGAGGGATCCAGTGAGTAGGAGTTCAGACAGCTGGCTGCACTAATAACCAGTAATAATTGGCTTAGAGGTACCACTGAATCCCCTGTAGCTACTGTCCTCATAGCTGCTGGAAGCCTTCTGCAGTGAACTTCACAATCTCCATGGCTGCAGGCGACTATAAAAAAACAAGATACTCTGTTATTCTGTTTGTCACTTGGATCTAGTCTAGTCCTTTTACCCAAGGCATTTATCCCACACTGTCCTGGATCATGAGCTGATAGCCTAGGCTTTGTTTGGTTCTATAAAATGGAGAAAATCCATCACATTTCCAGAAAGAGCAATAAAAATAACTTGACAATTGATCATGTGTGTTCTTGCCTGCTTGTGTGTTCCAGCTTAGTTTGTTTCATTTAATAATATTGAACAGTGAATGGAAACAAAATCCTGTTTTATTCTCTACTGCCTGTAAATAAGCACTGTATTACTCCTTCTACCTCAGCATTTATGAAAGATAGACATATGTAGCCCAAATATTCAGCATTTAACTCATCTGGATAAGTTTAAATAGAAGTTATTTCAAACTCTCTCTAGACAGATTGAGACTACCAGGTGTAAATCTAGACTTGATATTGTAATATATAATGGCTGAGATGTTTTTGTGGCTTTAACTGCATTATATTGCTTCCTGAAGCTGCATCTACAATTTATATAAAAGATACAGACCAGAAAAAAAAAAAGAAAAATAAATCTTGGAAAAAAGTACCTGGTATTTCCATGCAGCTCTTGTCATATTTTTAAAAATCAGTTAAATGCATTTTGCCTTGCTTACATTTATAGTATTTTAGGTCTCCTCCTATTCCAAAAATGGCTTGAAGAAATCCTGTGCCACAAGGCTATTTGGTTCAAATCAAATGGACACTGTATCACCAAGAGCTGCTGCCAGCTGTAACACCTGATGAATTAGTAATTCCTGGAGTACTGCTTTGCAATCTTTTTTAAAGTACTTAAAATAATATACACCTAAAAAACAATGTAGCTGTCATTAAAAAGTGAACATTTATGGATAGTTGACTGAGCCAGAATTTTGCATGTGCAACACTAAAGGGTTAACACACCCGCCTCAGGCTCAGCTGAATCCCTGTTGTCAGAGTCCACAGTCAAAATATTCACCACAGAAAATACTCATACCTTTGAAACAGAGAATGCAAGAAAAAAGACACTTTACAAGCATAGCATGGAAGGATCCTAGACCTTAAAAGAAGGATATGTTCTTTTAAAATATAATATATATATTTCATATTTTTATCTTTGTTGATTTTTTTTCACCCTCAATGTAACTTCTTTGGCCTCTTGGAGTTGTTTTTGTGGGGTTTTGTTATTGTTGCTGTTCTTGTTTGGTTTTGTTTGTTTGTTGGGAGTTTATATTTTCTATATTCTGAATTTATTTTCCTATCTCCTTCTCCTAGAGTTAATATCTCTCTCAGAGATACTAATGCACTGCTGGAGAGCAGAGTGAGGGCAGAGGGAACAGCTTCATGTGGTTCAAAAACACACTCATATGAGTGTGCCAGAGCTTGTCTGGCTCTCTGCTGTGCCCAGAAGGTGAGGAGTTTCCTTTAGAACTCTCCTGTTTCCAGCAGGAAAGACAAAGTCTCACCATACTATTTCCTCATCAAATTGACTTTCAGTTCATCAAGGATCAGAGATGAGCTGTCTGGAGACAGCTCTATCAGCCCTGCTGTGCACAGAACTTTAGGAATCAAAATTCCTTTCTTCAACTGCTGATGCTCAACAATATATCTTAAATACAAATTTATTCTAAAAGTTTTTGGAATTCAAATTTCGAGTGGAAATTAAAATCATTCGTTGTCATGATTCTACTTTGCTTTTTTTGAGGACTTGGGAATACATGGAAAAAAAATTGAAGAATGTAAATGTTCAGATTTTATTTTAATGGGGAAAAAAATTAAATGCTAAAAGCAGTGCTCTTTTACTCTGAAAGTGTTTCCAGGGTAGTATATGAACTTCATTATCCATTGTACCAAGTGTAGATTAACAAGTATTTTTATTTTTTTCCCCACACAAAAACTCCCTGAAACATACCAGAGTCTCAAGTTCAATATGAATTGTAAGAAAGGAATGTACAGCATATTCACCATAATGCATCCCATGAGATTTCCAGAGTGTTAGCAGTATAATAGCTGTAGTTTTATATTTTTGAGTTGTACTTTTGATCCCAAGGTACTCTGAAGCTATTTTTTTAAACACAAACAAGCTTACTTGCTGCTGAGTTACGGTGCTGTAGGATACAGTGCTCAGCAGCATATAAAAACTTTAACCCAAATGAGTTTCATGAAGTTGCTAGGGCAATTTTGGAAGGTAGGTTGCAATTGCCCATGTTTTAGCTTTACAACAGATGAGCACTGCTCTTTCTGAAAACATAATTTAATTTTCAGCCCCCTTAGAAAGTTGACTGTAAAAATATTTCTATGCAAAATAATATAACTTTGCATGGGAAGTCCTTGTCACAGGACCCTACAAATTTTGCATCATTCATAAAGGGACTGGCAAATTCAAGGAGGAAAATAATACTCAGAGTTATTAAATATATTGACACTTCTGTATCAGAGAGTTTGAGGTACAGACTTGTGAGTGTTCAGAAAATGACAGTATTAATATCTGGTTCTCCTGGCATTGTACTCATCCCCAGACATTCACAATTTTCTTGGAGAGAAGAAAGGTGGATGGACCTTCAGTGTGACATAATCTTCTTAACTTTTACAACTAAATTCTTACAGGAGAGGTCTTCCCAGATCAAACACTTCAAAGGTAATGATATTATAACCAGTACCACAGAGCAATTAATGGCCATTTTCAACATTAAGCAAATGCTTAAATGTCATAATATAAAATAGAATAGCATGATTTAGTGAAGTGATAGTAATAATATTATTCTAATTATTTTTTCAGTAAAGTACCAGTACCATATAAATAATAGAAGTATAGTCCTTGTCATGTGTGCCAATAACTTTTCTTTGGCTCATTTAATTATACTCTTAATAGATGTGAAAGTAAAATCCTTGCAAAGGGAGAATATATTTTATATAGCTCCAAAGGAAGTTATATATTCAGTTCATATTATTTCTGTGACATGAGCTAGCTCACAATGCTCACCAATATTTTAATTTGGAAAAAGAAAATAAATCAATCTCTCTGTTTCAATTTTTAGTGACCCATCAGAAACAGAGCAATAGTTTAAATGAACAATTTAATTTGTACTGTCACTATGAATATTTGATCTAAATGAAGTATCAGGTTACCTTTCCCTGCTGTTCCTGCTGACAAAGCTAATTTTCTTTTTCAATTCAACTTCAGTACAGGCAGCTGCATTACTCCCAGGCAAAGGAAAGCCCACTTTTTATTAATGTAGTTTAAAAGATTTGTACTTTGAAACACCATAGGAAACATTTAACTGTTCACTTCAACAAGTAGAAAGTTGACCTCCCTTGGGAGAGTGTGGCAGTGCTACACTCATTACATTCTAAGTAGAACAAATAGATGCCTTGGTCAATTATGATTATGCTGCACAAAATACTATATTCTGATATAGGCTGTAGCTCCCTCTGTTGCCTCATCACTGCAACTGTGGTGTGAAAACAAGGCCAGGTCTAGGAAGACGTGCTATATAAGTGTATCTATTTTCCACTGAAGACAATGTATGCACATACGCCTAGGTTTCGTTATTCAGTGGGTCATGATGGTTCTTTGTGTGGCAGCATGTGGTATCGTGATATAACCCACTGAGTCTGCGATTGAAGGAGAGGCTGTTTCCTTTGATCCTGCAGGATATTGGAGAGGAAGTTTGTTTGAAGCCATTTCAAAGGGAGAACTCTGAAGTGTATTAATATGTGTCATCATATAGTTGCAGTTAAGTTTATTTATTCTTTTCTGTTCCTTTCTTTTGTACTCAGATGGTATGGAAGTTTCTTTCCTCTTTTCCTTCTGTCTTTAAGACCTCACTGCTAAAATAGCCAAGACACAATGGTGCAATAAAGGAGAAGTTCTTGGCCACTGACACTGTGGAATACATGTCCTGATTATAAAAATTGAGAGCAGAAAATAGAAGCAGTGTAAGAATAATAAGACATGAATGAATACTCTTTTTTCATAAAGTAAAAACGCAAAGTTTTCTTGGGTGAGTGCTGATGACGGATGATTCAGAGATTCTGGGATCTTTTTAAGTGTATGTCCTGGCTAAGGAATTACAGGAATTACAAGGGGCTTCTCTTCACAGTATTCAGATAGCTCTTGTATATGTTGCCCCCAAAACTCCTCACCAAAGCCTTTGGATTAAGTAGTGAATTGGCACTTGAACTGGTTGAATCAAAACCTCCTAGATATTGAGCTCTGAGTGATTTGCACTTTGTTTTGCTCATGTTAATAATAAAATAGGTATAATCAGATAATGAAATCTAAAATTGGAACCTGTAATACAATTTTAATCTCAATAGATCAAAACACAGATTGTGAAGCATGATGCTATTAAAGCTGTTAACATGTTTAAATGTTATTTCTTTTGCACATATGCTCAACTACCACCACCAGTAATAAACAATTTGATGTTCTTGTCATCATAATTTAAAGCCATACATAGCAAAGAATGACCACAAACTCTAATTTTAATTTTAATTTGTGAAAGTTTATCATTCCCATAATGAAAGAAAATAGCAGCACCTTCCTCATCAAAGGCTCTGGGAAAAAACAGTTTTGGAAATTACAGTAAGTTGTTTATGTGAGTTTATGAACATCAAGCATGATTTGGAACCCATTTAACATATTGCAAACAACTTCATAGGTAGGAAGTGATATATTTGTTGCAGGCTCAGACATGCAGAGAAGAAACAGATTGGTTTGGGACAGCTGGAGACAGCAAGGCTTATCATTTCTTCAAACGTCCCCACTGCTCAATTCTCATTCCACCAGAGTATAGCTTGATTATAATTTTGAGAGACAGAACTAAAAGTCCATGAAACCTTGCTGGTTGTCAGATGTGAGGAGAGCATATAAAGACTGTCCAGTGGGGAGTTCAAAATAAAAGCCACTATATCAAAAGAAAGTGTTTCTACATAATACTGCAAACAAAATTAGAAAATGGTATTCCCTAAGGAAAATGAAGGAAAGTGAGTTCAGATCTTGGTACACTTGAAAAAAAAATGGTTTTCTATCCATCCATCTCAGTGCTATCAGGGATAGTTTGAGGCTGTGTTCAACCCATCTTTCCATCCCTTATTTTTCCCCTGAGGGAGAATTCTGATGTCGGAATCACAAACACATTTGAAAGTATTTGTATAGTGGGCTTATTTGGGGTAATAATAATATTTTGCATCTTTCTTCATGATTTGTCATGATCTCCAGACTCAAGAATTGCCCATTAATACAAATTAGACACAAAAGTCAAAGATTATTTAAACTCTTAGAAATATACCACTGATACATTCATGCAGTGTGTTTTTGTGCAAAAAATAATCAGTTACTATTCAGAAAGGAAGAATAGAGCACAGACAAAGTCTAAAAAACACTTTATGTAAAACTCTGGTTTAAATATCTGATTCCCATAAAATGTGACACTGAGTTCTCATTACTTTTAAAATTAGATAATTTGAAACACGTTGCACTTAGTTGATTTTTTAGGGAACCTCTAGAAGATCTTATTTGCAAATTTTCATGCGGAAAACCCAAGAAATTCTGACTTCATTTACATCTGAGAAGAACAGGTAACAGGAGAGTATTGTATGCAAATCTGGTTTGAGAAGCCTCTCAGTGGTATAACTCTCAGCTCTAGCAGCCACAAAATTAGTTAGAAAATTAAGGGAGGGAAAGAGCAGTAGACAGAACACAAGCTCCTTCCTTACATTTCTCTTAGGTGTATGAACTAGCACCCTTCTTTAAAAAGTACTAGAAGAGTTTTAGATGTAATTTATCGAAGCACAAACTGTGTGCTGGGTTCATCCTTATTCAGGATTAATTAGGCTTAATTAATGTTTATGTGAGGATAACTTTTTTTCCTGAAAACTTGATTAGTGCAGTGGACCAAGCCCTTAATATTAAAGCTTACTTTAAAGGCAACAATTCAAACTGCACCTTCTAATGCTGTTCTAAAGCATTTGGTAACTGCTGATATAACTATTACAATGCCAAATCCAAATAAATACCAATTCCACAGCTTTAGTAGCAAAAAATTTCTGATAGAAGACCCCATTTCCTCCCAAACTGTGAGCTGACTTTTGTTTGCTGGACTCTTCTCAGGATGACAGCTTCAGATCACACTACTGCAAAGTGCTCAGTTATTTTAATGGGGCTCAAATTTACTACATGAAGCGTATCATTTAGTTCTATATGCAACTCCAAGCTTTTTTGGCAAGACATTACAGAGTCATATATTTTGACAGCTATAGCTTTTCTGCTTATTCTAAAGAACATATAAAATTGTATATCTAGTAATACCATAAATTAAATTTAAAGTTAAGTTTTACAATAAAGTGATTTAGAATAAAAATACATTTCATAGCCCTACAAACTGATGGCCATTCAGCATATTCACAATCTACTTTTAATTTTATAACCAAGTATTATGCTCTCTACAATATTTGAAGGCTTTTTTTGTACTGAGAAAAATAACAAGGGAAGACAGATTATCTGTCTCTCTTGTGGCACAGCCTACACTGATGTCTACAATATCCTTACCAACATAAATAGTGCAGAGATGTGATCCACTGATCGACCCATACGTTGTATATTCAGAGCTGCCCTAGCCACTCAGTCTCTAAAACATTTTTTGAAACATGGATGTGTTTCAGGCTAAAACTGCACTACTGACATGCCTTCCACTTTTCATTGCCATGAAAATTTATCATTTTGGGGTTATCCTTCCAGGGCTTGAAACAAACAAACAAAGCAAACAGCTTGAAATGTTTGCTCTAGATTTCAGTTTTTTCTCTGTGTGAACACAAGTAGCTTTCTAGAGCTATTCAGTATTATGTTTTCCCTTTTTGAACCATCTTCATTGCAGATCTTCTCCACTGTAGGGAGGCCCCATCTTCATCTTCTTTCTTTTCTTTCCACTGCTAACAGTAGCAGTTTTCATCTCTAGATCACACCAGCATGTGTAATGCTTGCTGCATAGGAACCAAAGCTTTTGTGTCCTGGCAAAGCACTAGGAATGGAAAAAATTGCAAGCAATTAAGGTGTCAAATAAGTAAATTAAAATCTTGTGAAATTTCTTATGAGAGTGACAATGAAAGTATGATTGGAAAACAGGGGAAATACATCAGTTAGCTTTCAACTGAATTACCATGTTCTTCCTTACTCCCTTAATGCAAAGGAGGAAAGATACCTTTATTTCTCAAGTTTGGATTTGAGCTGACTGGTGAACTATGACTAGCCATTGCTAGTTTCTTGAGAAAGAAACCCACACTTTTTTTTTACTCTTATGTACTTCAGCTGAATATATTTGATATTGAAATTCTTAAGAAAATAAACCCCATACTGATATTTCATGAAGTCATTTTTCAGAGGAGCAGATGGGGAAGTACTTTGAATTTTTTCTCAAACATTATTCAAATGGGGCAAGTCCAAATCATATTCCAATGCAACTTGTAAGTCACAAAACCTGCAACACTTGCAGGGAGTAAATGCCTGTGAATATTATGCAGTTGAAGTAGAGCAAGAGTGAAAATTACAAAATTATGTATATAATCTCAAAACATTCTTCATTTCATAGTGTTCATGCAAAGTGGAATGCAAGGGAGTTTTGATAAGTACTACTCTAAAAAGTTACGTGAGTATTTGGGAAATGGAAAACTGGATGAAATTTGCATTTCAGGACTAGCTCAGGTAAATCCTACCCTTCCATTCAGAACTATGACCTTGTAAACTTTCCCCAATATAGGAAATTTAAATTTTCTTGTCATAATAGGGTTTTGGGCCATGATTGGAGGGAAAGGCATAGGACAGAAGTATTAGAAGTATTAGACTTCAGGAGTCTGCATTGTTTCCCCACTGCTCCATCTTAAGCTGGCAAATGACCCTGGTAGCAGCAGAAATGAAGGAGATTTGACTGGAGCTTTGGAAGAGCTTAATGGGGAAATGTGACCAGCAGTCCTTGGGGGCTGCTATAATTTATGATACTTCATGGACAAACCCATCTATTCATCCCGTATTCAAGACACATGAGAGGATATTCAGCCCTGCTTGCCATACCTGTTCTGCCCATCACAGGGCACATCTCAGTATCTGAGCAAATTTACTTTTTCTTTGCTGAAATACTGCAAAAAATTATTTCTGCTTTTATTTTTACTATACGATTATAAGTAGGAGTAAATAAAAAATAACCAGGAGCTGTAGGAAGTTTGTTTCATAGGTTTAGTTCTACTAAAGCAATGGCTAGTCATAGTTCATCACTTCCTATGTTGCATTTAATTTAACATTTTTATCATTTTATCAGGTATTCTTTTGAAGGGATTTGGTAAACACAAGGGAATTTGTGCAGTCTTTTCGGTAGTAGATAGGAAAAGTTAATTTAGTGATTTCTACAGCCTTTGTGAGTTTTCTTTTTCAATTATTTTTGAAGGTGATTGTGAACTCTGCACAAAGCAATCATGTAGGGCTATTTTCAAATTTGTGAAATATATATTTAATGCCATTTATTAATTTATCCCATGTAGATGAAGCAGCAGCTCTAATAATGACATACTAATTGGTTTTCATGGCATTAAGCAGCATATTAGCTAGAGGTTTACAGCTTCTTTGTGTGCAGTGTTTGCTGGTGACAATTTCACAACAGCATGTACCAATGTACCTTATTACAGTTTCAGTGTATAGGAAGTATTAAATTCCATTTGGAATAGGCATCAGCTTTAGGAAAAGCTTCTAAAAGTTCCCAGAGGGCAGTGATCTGATGTCTTTCAGCAATGCAGTACCTACGGCTGCTAAATGAAACTGTTCTCTCTACATTTGTTTCTACATACACATGGCATAAACGCTTTTAATCTGGCGTTCAATTTGGTACATTGTTGTTTTGTAATTACAGGTGTTTATAATACTCCATGGGAGTCTGGGTTTTTTAAGGTTCCTTTCACTGCTTTCTAGTTTCTGAGTATGAATCTCATGGTTTAAAAAAAAAATAAATAATGCAATCATTAAAGCTTGAACCATTTTCTTTTTCTTCTTTTTTCTTTTTTTCAGTTTGGTGTTTGGATTTTTGTGGGGAGGGACAGTTGAGGGAAGCAAAAATTTCTACATATTTGTGTGACTTCAGAAGCTGATTTTTTTTACACAGTCAAAATACTAATGATCAGATCCCAAGAGCTAGAAACAGTAAAAGTTTAGACTTTCTGCACAAGGAAACTAAATCTGATAGTCTCATTCAAACGAGGCAGAAATGATCACACATTTGTCAGAAACTCTCTACCCTAGTTACTGTGCAGCAGGACTACATGCACATCACTTCAGACAATAAGGAGTTCCACCCTGCACTGATTAGACTCAATAGTACTGTTTTATACTGATCAGAGGGCAAGAGACTGACAGCAAAAAAATATGCCTTTAAATACAATAGTTTGTGAAGTACGTGCATTCCTTTTCTCATACTTGATCTCGGGAGACTGATAAAAGTAATTTTTTGACTCCTCATCTTTTACCACTCATTTTCATCCACTCTCTTTCTTCACCTGTTTTACAAAAAAGGATCCCCACGTGAAGTTTCCAGCACAGGTTCATTAATCCATCTGTCCTGGTGTCCCTGGGTGCTGTGCCTCAGTCTGCACTTCCCAGGTGTTAGCGTGTTTCCTGCATGCTGATCTCCTGGCCGCAGTGAAGCAGGCATTGATTCAAGCCAGCTCACACTCGCATCGCTTTGTCTCCCTTTCATCCATTTCTGAACAGTGGCACTGAGCTCCTCGCAGCACAGTCAGAAAGGAAGGGAATGAAAATGAGATTTTAGAAACCTGTAAGCCTTGCCCAGTATTTTTCACAGGGCATGACAAGCCTTTCTCATTAGGCATGAGATCAAAATGGAGCCTGACAGCTTTCTCAGAGAATTAATAGGAGTTTCAGCATTGTGTGCTGAGTCTGATCATGAACCATGAATGTGGCCAGATCCCATGTTCAAATTATGTTTAATAATGTGAATCAAGTAAATACAGGACTGCTCTCTCTGTATTTGTCCCCGGTTAATTTGTCTGTTACTTTGTGTTACTAAGGCAAAAAGAAAAGCTGAAAGGAGAAGTTGAGTGCTGCATCTTTGTCTGAGAAATATTTTCTCCGTAAAAACAATTCAGGTCTGAAAACTGATTATGTAAGGTTGCCATCTTTCACTCAGGAGATTTGCTTGCTCAGGACCACCTGCTAATGTGAAGGCTGGTATGCCGTCTGCTCTCTTTCATGCTGGCTGGGTCCAAGAGCACCTATACTCCAGCGAGGGTAGGAGCTGGGCACTTTACCGACTCATCAATCATGGACAGGCTGCTGACTAATTTCCATTATAGTGTCCATCTGTGTGCCTCATTCTGTGGGGACAAAAAGCCACTCTGTAATTATGGAAAAGCCTCTAATTATACCTGAGCAACTTCCTGAATAGAAATAGGGACGCACAGATCAAACTTTGATAAGTATTTAGCCATCCACAGGCTTCACAGCTAGTTATGGAGTTTGAGCCAGAGAGAAGTTACCTATGTTTCCCTGGGCCACAGTGTAGGACTGGTGAGGAAAGAAAGGAAAGGGTTTTGTCTTCTTCTAGAAAGACGGAATGCCTAATTTTGAAATTCAGTGTTAAGTTTGAAAGCACGCTCCAAAGAAAACTGTGGAAAAATAAATGAGCAGTATGTATAGCCATAGGGTAAATTAGATCCCTGAAGAATTCTATAGAAACTGTGTATGAAATGATTTTGAGAAATTGAAACACTTACAGCATACAGATCCCAGGAAAACATCTAGGATTTCCACACAACTTTCTCTCCTTTTGTCATTTTTTGTCGAAATGTCCTGGGGAACTGAAGGTCTTGAACTCTTGTATGATCATATAATCTAGAGTCTTTATTGCCATTTAAGAATGTGTGCAACATATGTACTGTCCACCCTCCCAGAGGAATTGTAAAATATTTTGTGTGTTAATGGCATGAAGCTAAGGAAGGTTTAGGTTGGATATAAGAAAAAGGTTTTTCACCCAGAGGCTGGTTGTGCACTGGAACAAGTTTCCCAGTGAGGCGGTCACAGCACTTAAGCCTGACAGAGCTCAAGAAGAGTTTGGACAATGCTCTTAGACACATGGTGTGAACTCTTGGAGTGTTGTCTGCGCCTGATGGGTCACTTCCAACTCAGAATATTTTATGACTCTATGATTCTGGGTTACTAAAGGCCAAACTGCAGCCACCTAATTCACACCTAACCTGTAGGAATCACAGACAAGCCATGTATTTCAACAATGTCACACAAATTAACCTCTACAATTTGTGAGAGGAAGGTTAAAGTCAGACTGTTAGAAACAGTTTGAAGAGTTAAAGCATTGAACCAACATTCCACTTGGAATGATCTATCTTTTAAAAGAATGTCATAAAAGGCTATATTTATTAATATAACACTTGGGAGCCTTTGGATTATGTAGCAGCAAGGTAGTGTTATTGCAAAAGAAGTTTCTGCAACATTAGACTGAGAACTACTGGTGTAAAGTTACTAACACACACAGCCATGTCAGAGTCACAATATAAATAAGATTTAATGTTATTCAGTAGGAACAGTTGATGGGATTGCAGTAGCTCTCATGGACTTCAAGAATTGCCACAAAACACACTGAAAAAAAATGACCAAAAAGTTTTGGCACAAGCAAAATGTGGATTTAATATGTAAAAATGGTGAATTGTCACAGCTTGAATTGCATGCCATGATAACTATCTCCCAGTCCCACAGTCAGATTTACCCTGGCAAATCCAAATGCAGTCACATTCCATGTGGGCATAACCATCTGCTTGTGTGAGTTAAACTTGTCACTCAGGGCATTATTTAGAAGATGCTTGTCTCTGTTACTAATAACATTTAATGTTACAACATCAGCTTTAAAAATGCAATCCATTTTCCACCATCCATCATTTAGTTACTCTGATTTCATTCTCTGTGAATAATATACATGGCCTCTCTTTGCTGGCAGTTCTACTTTCAGATTTCAGATGCTACTACAGGACTTTTTAAAAAATTCTGTAATTACCATAATTACAATGCAATGAAAAGACTGTATGTTCTTATGCAGTTTCAAAATAAAAATAATAACAAGGTTCCTTTTTTTATTTAATTCATGTCTCATGCTCTGCTTCTTGCACAGTATCTGTTCATAATTCTGTTAAGGATGTTGACTGCTTTCTGTTATTTTTCTAAAAATTGCATTAAAATGTTTCCAGGATGAAAGCTGAAATCTCAAAACTCAAGACCAATATGACACCATCCTGAGGTTCTGGTAAAGTTTATTATGTTTCATAAAATAAGATTCCTTTTTACTGGCTAGTGTTTATTTGCTATGCCAGGTGGAAAGGAGGTATTGCTAGGAAGATTGACTGGGATGTCCTGAGAGACCCTGGTGCCAGCTTTGTCACAGACTTAGATGTCAAAGTAGTTCTGATTTTCTGCATCTCTTACCTCCTCCATGCAATGTGCAATTAGGATGACAATACTTAATCAACTTAAAGGGGAGCCATTAGACTTAAGATCTCTATTAAAACTCTATGCTGTGATTCTCAAGAAGCATTGAAGACTTAAACCTTGGCCAGGGGTAAATGAACAGTATATTGCTTAGTTTCTAGAGTGGAGAAGAACCTGGGAGAGGAAAAAAGTCCATCAATCCCAGCACTTCATGGAGGACTTCCAAAACAGCGCAGATGTGTTTGCAAAAACCATAATCATCTTCAGCCTGAAGATAGCTCTTCCACAAATGACCAGAGCTACATTAGACCTTTCCACGTGGCCAGCATGTTTTGAAGAAGATATTTTAGGACCTGGAAACTGAAGAAACACAGAGTACAGTAATTTCTTAGTAGCAATATTTTTTGTTGCTGCATTCACAATTTATTCTTTGGCTGGCAGTATCCCAGCCCATGTATTTTTATCACACTTGAACAAAGTACCATGATGGTGCAAATACATATGTATATGACCCAGAATAAATAATCTCTTCTGTCTGAGAGGGCTCAGCACTAGAAAAAACAAAAGCATGCAATGTACCAAGCATAGTCTAATAGCATTAAACTCTTCTTTTAGGTTACAGGGGGGTTATATAGGCAGGATTAGAAGAAACCTAGGATTGTACAACCTTGCCATTCCCCATGAGAAACTAGTTTTGTTAATGATTTCCAGGACAGTGCTTTCAAGAAACAACAGAGAACATGATCACAGTGTTCTGTGGATGGAGTATTACCTGCAAATTTGAATACTATGTCTCCAGACAATTCAGCAGCACCTGTGACACTAAAAACATCTATTTATATTCCACACTTCATGTTTTTGGCAGCTTGATGGGCTGCATCTTCCATCATTCTGACATACTGAAACAGAGCTCAATGTGACTCAGTAGAACAATGAGCATTAGCTGCTGGGATTAAAGTTTTTTGCTAAACCATCATCTATCCATCTATTTAAAACCAAGCACATAAAGACACTTTGCTAATTACCAAAATTAAATGGATTATTTGAATACCTGTAATTCTTTATGACCAAACAAAAACGCATTATTTCAACTAACATGTTTGTGTCTGTTCAGAGATGCCCAGGTATTATTCATGTTGAACTGAATCAACTACCCTGTCTGAATGTTCAGCACTCCCATTAAACTCCCTGAGAACTTGTTCTGTAAGTTGATGCTTGCAGCCCAGAAAGGCAATCAGACCTCAGCCTGCATAAAAAAGCAGTGTGGTCAGCAGGTTGAGAAGGCAATTCTGCCCCTCTGCTCTTCTGATATCCCACCTGAAGTGGCGGATCCAGCTCTGGGGTCCCCAGCATAAAAAAAGACATGGACCTGTTGGAGTGGGTCCAGAGAAGGACCACAGATATGGTCAGAGGACAGGAACAGCTCCTCTCTGAATACAGGCTGGAAGAGGTGGCATTGTTCAGCCTGGAGAAGGCTTTAGGGAGACCTGATTGCAACCCTTAAATATATAAAGGTGCCTTATAAGAAAGCAGGTGGGAGACTTCTTACCAAGGCCAGTAGAGATAGGACAATGAGCAGTTTTAGTCTGAAAGAGGGTAGATTTAGATGTAATATAAGGAAGAATTTCTTTTCTGCAAGGGTGGTGAAACACTGGATCTATTTGCCCAGAGAAGCTGTGCATGCCCCATTCCTGGAAAAGCTCATTTCCAGGTTTTTCTGAGCAGCCTGGTTTAGTGGAAGGTTTCCCTGCTCACAGCAGGGAGTTTGGAACTAGATGATTGCTAAGGTTTATTGCAACCCAAATCATTCTAGGATTCTCTGAAGTCCACACTGTTGGACTACAGTACACAAGAGTTGCTGAACCAGATTCAATATCACAGTCTTAATTATTTACAATATACAGTAAAAGAATCTCCATAACATTAGAGTGTGTCATGATGAAAGGGAAATAGTGGAGTCACCATGCCTGGAAATGTTGAGAAAACAAGTGGAAGTGGCACTATTGCCACAGTTTAGTGGTAATATTAGGTCTGAGGTTGGATTTGATGATCATGGAAGTCTTTTCTGTCATCCTGTGAAAACATGAAGTAATTGAAAGCTCAGGTAGATAGATATGTTTGTGCACTTACAAATTTTAGTATCTAGTTCTGCAAGCCATTGACTGTGTTGGGAACTGCACTGACCCTCTGGAATCTCCCAGGACAGCAGCACAGGACAGTGAAGCTCTCAGGCTCAGACCATGTTTCTGGTGTGCAATCCCATCAGTTAAAGAACAGGCACAAGTGCTGGGCGTTGCTTCAGCCTGTCCAGCTGTTCTCTGGGGTCAGCTGTCACTAGCCTGAAGTGTCAGAAGCTGCTCCCTTCCTCAAGTTGTCTCCTCTTTGATTTAGTGAGGAAGGCATGTCTTTGTACAGCAGTGTCCTTCCTTCTTGTCTTCAGTTTAATTAGCAATGCCATCATTCCATTCTGGATATATATATATATATATGCTTGAGGGGCTACTTGAGCTGTATTACTTTGCTTTTTTCCTCCCTCTTTTTTTCTAAAAAAGGGCCATGCAAATACATATCTTAAAAGATGCATCACAAATTACAAAAATGTAAACTGTTCTTATTAAGGACAAAAAGATAATGCAGTCAGATTTCATTATGCATATGTTATAAGAGTAATTGCCTTTTGCAGTTACAAGGCATTCTATTTGCATGCTGGAGATATTCATGGAGACAGCGCATAACAAACTGTCTCTCAGCTCAAGAAAAATAGGCTGAAACCATTGCCACCATGTTATTATAGACAATAAAGAAGTAATTAAATGTCTTTAACTGCCTTCCTTTTAAATGTCTCTAACTCAAATTACTTTCCCCCTATTATTCATTTTTACCCTTATTGTAAATGTATCAATCTTGTAAATGTTCATGTTTGGTGAGCTCACTTTTGGTAACTGACTGGCTAGGGACAGTCCTAGGAAAAATGGGAGACTCTGTGCTCCCTGACTTTGTGAAGAGGTCAGGCAGAGAGCTTGTAAGGATCGTAATGTTGAGAGTAAAAGGAAATGAAGAAATGAAAATAGGATCAGAATTCAATATAGTCTGGAAAATAACATCAGGAAAATAGGTGGTATGGGAAAAATCAACAGTCTGAGCTGGAAATTACTCGTTCCATTGTAGTAGAACTCACCATTAAGACGATGGTCAGTTCCTGAAAAGGCCAATATGAAACACATTCCTCTCCTACCAGCTTCAAAGTTTGTGTACACTGTTCATTCTCCCTCCGTCCTTACTAGCTTTCTCTCTCCAGCTCAGATATTGATGCTTCCCTTTTGCCAGGGTGTGTACAGGCATGGGAGAAAAGGACATTTCCTATGAGTCCATCACTCTTTGTCCCACTATTGCCTTCCTGGCTGCACTCCCAGAACTGGCTAATGATTGCAGACAACATATGGTCTGTGAACAGGAGGTTTCTTGTTTTTAAAAACAAAGATCAGGTGGGAAGGAGTGCTGGGAAAGAGAGCTTGAAAGCAATGTGCAAATGATAGGAAGTCAATCAAGGGAGGGTATGATATGAAGCTCGTGAAACAGACACACCAGGAGAGATTTTGTAGAACTACTGCATGCAGCTGGAGGCTTTCTGCTGGTAGGGGAAGAAAGTGGTAGGAAAGCAGACAAGGAGCTACACAGTTCCCATATCAGTACCTTGCATTCAAAAGGGTCTGCACACTTTCCTGGTCAATGCACCAACTTTCTAACACCCCCCATATCCTGCTCCATGGCTCACATCCACAGAGGTGTTTGAGTAATTTATTCCTCTTTAAGAATTTATCCATCCAAATTAGTAGCAATTCATGGGTTTTTATCTAGCAGAAGCAGTGGGCAGAGCTCTGATTCGGAGTATTTCACTGAAATGAAAAAGATCTGAAGTGCTTACATAGGAATTTAGTGCTTCGTTCTCGCTAAGTACTTTTCTGGATTGAGAGAAGTCTGCTTTGTGTGCCACCTGATGCTGGTTTGATCCAAAGCCTGAAATGTTTGAATAAGAGGCAGAATAATTACAGGGGAGATTTTTCATTAAAAATAGAAGATTGGAAATGTAGCAGGCATTCTCAAAATAGGTATAGGGTTTTTTGTTACTTCTGTAACACTTCCTTCTGAAAGTCCTGAATCAAAAAATAACAGCAAAATTAGGGTAGCCATTGAGGATTATGTTTACTTTACTGAAACAGTTTTGATACATGTCCATATTTCTCCACCACTATGATACACATATTACAATGCAGTATTTTTCTCTGCATGTCCTTTTTTTTTGCACCAGTTTGGTTTCCATATATTCAAATACCATCAGCTACCAGTGGAAAACATCATAAAGCTTTGTTGCAGATAAAGAATAAAATATGAATGCGAAGCATTTACTATAACCCTATTGGGAAAATACAGATAGCATAGACTTTCTTGTCCAATTTACAATGTAGAGGAATATTTTCATCTTGTGCTTGTAAATTCACATGAATATTTATTTCTGTAGACTGTGGCTTTCTTTCACCCTGAAAGCTCTCTAAAGATCTATCCAGATTTTTTCTTCTGCCCTTTCGTTACAATAAAATGAGTTGGCTTGCTGATTCCCTAATTTAAGCATTATTTGAATGGTGCAGATGCTTTCTGTGGTATTTATAAGACTGTAAATGTGTGCTGATTTTGCTCATAATAACTGACACACAGTGGGGCTGCTCTTCTCACATCAGGGATGGTCAGAAAGTGCATACTACAAGGTTGTAGGTATTAATAATGGCTTTCATTTACTAATCCAAAGTGCTGTCTTTCCCCATTTTGATCATTATAGATATTTGGTTAGAATTAGCAGACCTGTGTTTCTACTGGGAAAGTGCTAACCCTTGTCTCAGTGCTGTTGAAATTCAGAAAGCTTTCTGTAGAAGAAATACCTTCCATACACTGAAGCCATTTTCTGTGAGCAAAGCTAAATAAAAACCAACTCATCCTGCCATTGCACTCATCAAACCATACTGTACATTTGGGAAGGTACAATTTTCAGAGGTTTTATGGATCTGTGAATCATTAAGAGGTCTCCATTCATCTCTCTGTGAGGTACAAATGTTTTGCTACTTAGTATTTGTAAATATAATTGTCAACTTAATTCAGCATGTTAAAACAAAACATAACAGAAACCTATCACGTTTACTAGAATTGAAATCCAGGAAAACCAGACTACTAAACCTGTTCTTCAGGAGTATTTTCAACCACTTAATTTTTATTAAATTGTCTACTTCCTTAAATAACTGAGAATAGGAATTAGGGAAACATATTCAGGCTTGTAGGTTTGATGATTTTATTCTTGATTCCCCTGTTCATAGAGAAGCAGTGTACTGTACACATCTTTGAAGCTGATAAATATGCCAGGTGTGATTGAAAAATTACAAAGTAACATGTCTGAAAGACTGGGTTTTTTTTTTATTTATTGCAGACTTCTATTTATACAAAAGTTTTCAAGTAATCACTCTCAATTTGAAATCACCGATGGATAATGATGAAAACATCAGACATGTGATTCATACCTTTCTTACCCCTGCTTTTTATGTTTTTTGCATATGTACAGATCTCCAGAGTTGTGAAAGAAAGAAAGTTGCCTAGGATATTCTAGAGTGTCTGAAAACTTGGGATGAATAGTCCTTTTTCATGTCCTTGAGTATCCATTCTGTGTCCAGCACCGCTAAGAAGGTGTGCAGCTGAATGCCTTCCAAAGACTGGAGCTTTTCTCCTGCAAGTGGTTGCTGTACTGCATTTTTGCCTCTAGGGAAATACTGAAAAGGAATTGCACAGAATATGGAGACTACTAAAGAAATGTGAAAATTAATGTAGTGCAGAAAAGTCATGCAGATGTTGTGATAAAAATGTAAAGGCTGATTTTTATTCCATTTGTGGTTGGTATTAAGAAACGGAGGAGCTTTACAGAAGAAACAAAAACCTACTTCCATCAAGCCATAAGGCTGTATTTTATCTTTGAATTCTTCTTGTGGTCCATACAGACATCTTGAGCTTTGGTCTTCCAGCTCATATTATCTGAGGAGATGCTATGTCAGGTACAATTTATCAGAGTGTCTCTTGCTCCCACATCAGCCTGGAGCACAGAACCCAAGCGGAGCAGCATGCACCCTGGGACAGAAATCCCTGCTATTCATGCTGACTCATGCAGAGAGAGAATCTCCAGACAGCATATTTCTGTGCTACCAGTGGAGAAACCCAGAAAGCAGAATATGAATCTGAGAGCCAAAATCTGCCTGGAGCTCTTCCTTTTGCTCCTGGAAGAGAGCAGGCTGTTGAAGTATACCACCTGCTGCTCCAGCCAGCCGCTTTCCCCTCCAGCTGTCTCCTATTCACCTGCCACGGACCCTATTATTCTTTTGCAGCCTTAGATGATCTTTTTGTCCTTGCTTATGAAACCAACCTGTGCATTTTACAAAAGAAGCAGAAACTCTTGCTTTACCGGGGTTTGTGGTTGTTGTGGGGCAGCAAGCACGAGTGCGTTTCAGGGGTTGCAGCCAAGTCTGTGTCACAGAGAAGTTACAACGTGGCTCCAGACACAGCAGAAGGAAGGCACCAGGAAGGCAGAGTGAAAGCAAATATTGAAGGAAGCCTAAAGAATGATTACTGAGTCCCAGCACTGACTTGGGGCACCGTGCCAGAGGCTGGGATGTGGACAGTCAGGGTGCATTACTGGCAGAGCAAGAAGTGTTGGGAGATGATGGCAGAGCAGCTCTCACCCCGTGCTGTAGGTCAGACCCTCTGCCTTTATTGGCTCGCTGCAACCTGTCGATTCCAGTGGCACACGATTACCCAGCCATGTCAGGGGTGAGGAGTGAAGCTTTCTGGTGATTAGTGTCAGGATAGTGACAACAGGCATCACAGCAGGCTTTGAACTCGCTGTGCCCAATTCCTCCGCTCCAAAACGTGCAGCTAGTAGTTTTTAGGAATAGCTCTTCTCTTTAAAAAGGCAGCTACTGCCTGGCTGCCAGCACCGAGGAGAGCAGGATTTAGTTTCTAAAGCGCACAGACTGATAAGCAGCTCTCCGAAGGGCCACAGGGGCTCGGGAAGGATGGAAAGTCGCTGCAGGCAGCCTCACAAAGAGAGAACTGCTCCAAAGCAAGGCCGAGACCCCTTGAGAAGCCACCTGGCTTTTCTTTGCTGCCCTCCTTATGCAAGACCGACACGGCAATTGCAAAGCAAGAGGGGCACATAGAGCCCCTGAGTAACTGCGGATGCAGGATACCTGCAACTCGGAGAGGACAGTGAATTACCCATCCCTCTGCTCTGCACACAGGGGAGGGAAGGGAGTGGTGGGGGGAAAAGAAAACAAACAAAAAAAAAAAAACAAAACAAAAACGAACCTCTAAAAAAGCTGAACTATCCGTTCACACTTCTTTAGATACAAAGGTAAAACTCCCATCGCCCGAGTCTCCTTTTCGCCAAAGCTTGTGCCCTGCTGCCATCTGCTGGGGTATTTTAAGGAGACGGCATTGCTCAGGTATCCAGAAGTGTGCCAGAGGAGAGAAACTAGGATTCTGCAAGATGTCGAGGTTGAGTGATCATACAAGAAAATGAAAATTCACCACTGAGACCTACCTGCAGTCACCTACCTCGCCCTTCTAATCCTTTTGAAAATCGAGTTAATTGCGTAATATTATTATTATTATTAACTGCCAGCATTTTGGAAAGAAATTAATATTTTGCAACAATACTGTGTATTGTATGCTTTATTCTTCCTGCTGAAACACAGAGTTGAGGGAAGATTGATTGCTTGCTCTGCCACAGTTCTGCACAAACTCTAGGAGGAGGATATAAAATAAAACAGCCATCAAAGAGAAAGTGGTGTCATTCCTGCTTGTGCTTCATTTTATGTCAATGGGAAAGTTGCAATTGAATCTTTAGAAAGGTTATTATCAGTCTCATATCTGGCTAGCAAAGCTGGCACAAAGCAGCAGTGATAAAGAAGAGCAGCCTGTGAACTGAAAGCAATAACACTGCAGACAGGGTGTTTTGTTAAACCTCTGGTCCCAGAGGGTGATATATATAAATAATGGGTTTATTTATTGAAGATATGATAGTTTCCATCACCAGTGGCAGCAATAGATATAGTCACTCCACTACCACGTGATCCATGTTGGAAAAAAGTTTGAAATCCCACGCTCAGAGCCAGTAGCCCATCCTGGTTTTTGCTTGCCTTCATTTAGAAAAAAAAAAGGTTGTTTATTTGAGCTCCATTTAAGAAGTAACAGCTGTGTCTGCCATAAAATATGGTTTGGAAAACAAGACAGCCCTGATGTTTAACACCCTGACAATCTCTGATGTCTTTTATTTAAGTAATAAATTAGTGTTTAATTTTTATGGCATTACACATTACCCAGGAGAGTAATTTAGCAGGTCATTTTTAACATAGTGATAAAACTTGGAGTAATGGGATTGAAGCTGCCACTTTTGAAGGTTTGTATTGGGCAATACTACAAATTTAAGTTCCCTAACATGCATTCAATTTAGATTTAATAAGAGTTATTATATCCCATGTTAATTAAAATTGGATTATTCATTGCAAACACTTTCAGAGAACTAGCTATAGAGCTGTGGGTGCACATACCAAATTCGGCCTCAGAAGTGCCACACAGTATTTCTTCAACTCTTTTGAAATGACAAATTTGGATTGAATTGTACCTTCCATATCACTCTGGTCACTATAGTGGCACTTGTGCAGCTTTATCCCTTCCAGTGTGAAATTGCGATGGACGTAGCATGGAAAAGAGAGACTTGGTGGGGATGCATTCCTGAAAACTCCAGACTTTCAGTGTCTCACAGCCATGACACTGTAGCAGAGCATGAGGTAAAGGCCCAAACTAATTTTTCTGAAGTTCCTCAAGTGTAGTGTATGTGAGCTGATGCCCTCATTGTCTCTCCTCTCACACCACTTTCATTTTGTTCCTGTAAAGCACAGGGAGCTCACTAGCAGCCTGCCAACAGGTAAGCACTGCTTTCCTGAGCTCAGAGAGAATGTTCTTAGGGATGTGTTAGGCCCTGCCCAGCCTAATACATCAGTAATCTGCCTCTGCCAAAACCCCAGCCACAGCTCTGGGACAGAGCCAGAGAGTGGGTTCACACTGGCCAGACAAGTAATGTGGCTGAAGTTCTATGGGCCAAGAAGATTAAGTGACACATCCCTAGATGTGCAGGAATCCAGCAGTGACATGAGAAGTAGTAACAAGGCTGTAAAAAAAACCAAAACAAACAGGGGAATGAATGTACAGAAGATACATTTAATTCGCTCTGTGGATCAGTGTTCCAACTTCTTGTGGGACGGAGATCAGAGAAATAGACACAGAGGCAGCAGTGTAGGTAATGCAGGGAGAAGCACTTTTATCTGACATTGCAAAAGAAAATTTCAGGCCTGTAACAGAAAACACTGTAGACAGCACAAATACAAGACAAATGCCTTTGCAAAGCCTTGGTTTCCAGCACTTCAATATCCAAGTAATGTTTTTGATGTCTCTGACCAGTTTGAGAAATCAACAGTATTCAAAAAATTGATGGGAGGACAGAGACAGATAGCTAATATTCAGGAACCTGTCTGAACAACCAGTCGAGGCACAAGTTTCCTTCTCCTTAACCACACAGAGACCTTTTTTTTCTTTCTTTTTTTTAATTTTTTTTCTTGAGATTTAAGACCCCAAGAAAAACTGAAGTGTTTCTACTGTTCCTATACAGTGTCAGCTTTTGCAGGTGTAAATTTGAGGCTGAAGAAAAATGACTGACCATGTCCCTCGAGCATCCTTTTCTCCAGGCTAAACACCTCCAGCTCCCTCAGCTGCTCCTCATCAGCCTTGTGCTCCAGAGTCTTCATTAGCTCCTTTGCCCTTCTCTGGACATGCTCCAGCATCTCAATGTCTTTGTTGTAGTGAGGGGCCCAAAACTGAACACAGGATTAAGGTGTAGCCTCACCAGTGCCAAATACAGAGGTGTGATCACTTCCTTAGTCCTTCTGGTCACACTATTTCTGATACAAACACTCTTTCTGATACAAATTTTTATCAAAATGCTGTTGTCACATTCCCTGGGATGTCCATGCTGAGGGAACTGATGTAATGGTAGATGAACACACAAGACATGACCTTACTATATGTGATGAAGAAGCCTGGACAAGAGAAAGATTCATAATGAGATGGACTTAAGAACAAGAATGGAAGAAACAAGTAACAAGACTGAGTACCATCATTTTTGCTCTAGAGTTTGTTTTGTTGATGTGAATTATCCTCTTCTCAAAAGCAAAGGTTTTCTGCCTGGATTTTTGTTCAGCCCATTTTATTTTGTTGCTCTGGGCTAATTGTTCCTGAGCTCTTCTCCTTTTCTGTCCCTCTCCTTGATATCTGACATGCCCTATTTGAGGCTCAAATGGATAATGGCCTATAGGAAAGGTACCAGATCCTCTTCCTCATCCTTTTTTCAGAAGGCACAACCTATCAAAATACTGACACATTTGATTAGCAATGTTTACCTTCAAACAGGCCTATGTTTAAGTCCCATGAGGAACTAAGGCCAGAGACCTTCTGTTCATTAAGGCAAAATTCAGTATTTGGAATGGGTACCTCTCTGACAAACATGCTAACATGCCAAATGTATTAGAAGGCCAATAACTTTTCCTTTTTGCCTTTTTATTTCTGCTTTTCCTTTCTGGAAGGACTGATAGCAGCACTCAGTTATGAGGATTCTTGGCATCAAGCCCAGCACGATTGTTTGAAGTCTGGATCCTTTCTGTGCAGAAACCTGTGATTAAGTCACCTTCAAACAGAACATCAGACCATGTCAATATCTTAAGTTTTTTATACTCGGTTATTACCCTCCCTGAGTAGATATGATTCATCATGTCTCCTTTTCAGCCATTTTGATTGGTGTTTTCCTCAGGACTAAAACTCATGGGAACGGGAGAAAAGGTTTAACCTTTTACTATGAGAGGCTGGTCCGCTAAAGCTTCTCAGTAGAAATACACACAGGAGTTAAGACATACAGATAACTGGGCATTAGGTTTACATTCGGGAGGAAAAGCCATAGCTGACATGTTGTTTTAAAGCTTAAGAAGAAAATCTGTACAGACCTTTAAAAAGCTTTGTGTGTGTGTGCAGGTTTTTTCTCCAGGCTTTTAATTCACACCATCTTTCTCTTCAATTGTCATAATATCAGATAAAATTTCTTATAACATGAAGTTGGATAAGCTTAAGAGACTTTAGAGCAGTGGCATATTCAAGTTGTAGAAGGACTAAAAGTTATTAAGATCAATATACCATTTCCTGATTCGCATCTATAATTAGTAGCAGAATATTTCCAATCCATTTTAAAAAGTAATCTTCATTCTATGAAATACTGGTTCACCTCTGTAGAGGAGGAATCCATCTTCCCTTCAAAATAAAACCTGGCATACAATTCTTCTATTATTCTGTATCTTTGGAAAGCATTCTTTTTAAGTGGTGACGGAGGAATAAAATAAATTTGATTACCAAACTGCAGTAGTCTGCAAATAAATAATCATCTGATTAAAGTTAGTTTCTTTCTTTCTCAAGCCAAAACACACAGATCTGTGGATGAGACTGGGGGTAGAAAGGGGGGCAGGGGGTGAAGACACAGAAAATTCCCACTGAAATTAATTTTCAAATCTAAAAATGTAGTAACAGAAGAGGAAAAATGCTAATATAAAAGCTTATGAAGATAAAGGCTAGATTTTCGATTATCATATGATTTTGACAGGGGTAAAAACACAAATGACTTTGCAGATAACCATCTTTTACCTAGATTTATCCTTTGACTTAGGAGTTGTTTGCTCTTTGAAGCTATTTGAAGAATTGATAGAATAGAATAGAATAGAATAGAATAGAATAGAATAGAATAGAATAGAATAGAATAGAACAGAAAAGTACTGATTTTCTGACCCGTACCTTTTCATTCCTTGGAGGGAGAGGCTGCTAATACTTTTGCAGAGTCAGTGAAACTGTAAACAGTGCTAAACTTGATTATGATACTTCTAAGTTACTCTTTCCTCTAATGGGTCAATCATTATCAACTACCTTTGAAACTGAAGAACCATGGTGTCCCTCAAAGGAAATAATTTTCTCTGTAAAAGCATAACCAATACCATCACCAGTGTAAGCCAAAGAAATTGCGTAATTACTCATCAGATGCGGGGGAAAAAAAAAAAACTAAAATAAAAAATAAAAGCAAACAACACATCCAACATAGAGAAAAACAAGCACACAAAAAACCCCCCAACAAACACAGAAAAAACAAACAGACAACAGAAAAAAAACCTGACAGGTCAGGTTTAATCTGCAAAATAAGCTTTCAATCCCTGCTTATTGTGTAATTTTCTCAGTAAATATTTATGAACAGAATTGTCCTCATGTTACTCATCTGAAGACAACGTTTCTTTCCTCCATGTGAGTATTTGAGCCTTTCACTGAGCCATGACCTTTTTTTTTTAAGAAAAGCCAATCAACCCTTTTCTGAAGAAGACCTCTCTCTCTGCAGAACTCATACATTTTTAGATGCAGCTGGAGTAATCCACTTTGCTGCTACCCTATTGCCCAGCCCTCACTACCTCAGCGCTCACAGCAGCTGGCTTACTGTGCTCAGCACATGGGACAGAAAGAACATTTTGCAGGTTCAACTGTTCTTCTAGAAACTCTGTAATGAAATCAGAAATGACAAGGTAAGCTCAGCAGTGACCAGGCTCTGAGATGATTCTTTGCTAACCCTTTGCTGGCTTTCATTCAAATTCCCTGAAAAAAATCAAATTTGAATCTGTCATTAATTAGTACTCTTTTTATTCTCCCTGGTTTGCTTGTTTGGGTTATTTTTGGGGGG
Source organism: Pseudopodoces humilis (assembly GCF_049639895.1). NCBI lineage: Eukaryota > Metazoa > Chordata > Aves > Passeriformes > Paridae > Pseudopodoces > Pseudopodoces humilis. Next base: position 102,495,776 of record NC_142200.1, read on the forward strand.
ATGGGATTGAGAAGGAGTGAGGAAGAGGGGATGTGGGGGGAGAATGGCTATCTTTATGTGATACTCCATGATTTGCCTGCACTGTCACTGAAAAAATATGAGAGTAAGTTTCTAGAGAAAAACAGCAAGAACCTGGATTGCTGACAAATACTGATATGTGTATATAATAATATGTACATAAGCTGTTCACTTGCAATGAGACAGCATAATAAACACAGATGCCAGTCTTGACTTCATTGCAAAAACAGGGTTCCATTTGATTCATCCTCATCAAATTTGCTATGTTAACCTGTATTTGTTCGTACTTCAAGCTCCCACAGAGTACTAATCAAATTCAGAAACAAATGGCTATGAACACATGACAGTAGCAGACCAGGTCAAGTACCCACAAATCCGAGTTAGTGATGGTTGAAGCCAAGTGCTCTGGTTGGTGTGCTTGGTGTGTTCTTAAGCAAACACTGTAAGATGGCTGAGAAGGTGACCCACCATCACATGCAGAGAGTTGACATCAGAAAGATTCACTAGAGCCTAGTTTACCAGCTGTTCTGTCTGTTAGGGATGACTACACAGGAAACATGCAATGCTGGTTACAGGCTGCCTATTTATAGTCTGAAAAGGGAGGACTAAGATTAGTTTCCATTATAGTGACTTACTTGAAGGCTGAATCCAAGCCAGAGCAGCCCCACTTAGAGGATCAAGCTGCAGTCGAGGTAATTACTACAGGTAAATGTTAAGTTTACAAGGCGCAGTGCAGCGCTATCTACACAAAGGAACTCCAGCCAAGCCCATACAGTAAATGACAAGAACACAGAGCAGTGCAGAGAGTCTCTCTTAGTGCTGGCTGGGGGAAGATTGTGCAGGCCAGCTTCTCCTCTCAACTCCCCAGCCCTCAATCCCACTTCTGGAGAGGTGTCTGAGCTTCAGTGACCTGGGTACACCTGCAGAGCTCAAGTGCTTCCATCCCCAGGCTCTGGCTTTGTTCCAAGACATTTCTTGACTCAGGCCAATATTTTCTTAGACAATTGCTGCATGCATTCATTTTTTGTCACTGGGAGAATTTCCTCCAAGAACAGAGATTGTCATGCAGTAACAAATTCCTCTGAAGTTAGGTGGTTTCCCTAAATCTGATCCCGATTCATCTAAGTTTCTGTGCAGGAAGCTTTTTCCCCCAAGACTGCCCTTTAAATGTTTTTTTGACATCTTGGTTGATCAATACAAGTATATTTTGGTCCATTTGTGCCCTTCCTCTCCATTTGAGAATCAAGACTGCTGTGCACAAATACTATCTTTTCCCAATGAAGGAAACTGTAAAGTCAAGTGTTAGAGTACAACTCTTCCCTCTTTCAGAAGAAGAAAGACTTCGCAGATCAAAATGAAGTACACCCCTGGTGTCAGCAGCCCAAATTCTTCACAGTTTGTGCATGAATTCTTATTTAGACTAAATATAGACTCTTTTCTTGAATTCTCTGATTCTTTAGTTTAGTCTGAACTCTTTCCCAACACCAAATGCCTGATCTAGTAGATGTGATAATAAGCATGACTGTGATGTTCCCTTTCAATAAGTTTAGATCTGCCATGTCAGATATCTATTTATTTTTCTTATAAAAGGAGTCCAAAGGAGCTCGGCTTTGGGCTGCATGATAGCACATGTCATACAGTGCTTTTGAGGTTCAAGCAAAATATGAGAAAAAATCACCAGTAATCATTAACAGTCAAAGATTCTTATTACATTTATTTATTTTTATCTTGGAAAGAAATGTCATAACGAGTAATGCACCATGATGGGTATCTTGGTCATTGTGAGATAATTATGGTCATGCAAGGTTACAAAACACTGTGAAGAAATATTTGCTTTTAAACAAATAGTAAAATATTTGTCATCTTTGCTTTTTAAGTGTTGCTAGATCTAATATTTATGCATGTAATATATTTTTATCCATAAATAATGTTGCCACATTGTGTTCTCCAGTTTCAAACTATTTTGACACTCATTTAATGACTTCATCCAACACCAATGCATTTTGATAATGTGAAAAGTAAGAAGTAAATTTGTGGAAGATTATTGTCAACTCTTGTATCATAGGAGCATGTTCAAATTCCAGCCAAGTTTTGTACTCCATTTCAAGTAGAAAAGCTGCCTCTTGCAGCCTAAGATTGTAACCAAAATTTGTTGCAAATGTTGACAGTCCTACAAGATCAAGATTCAAAAACACTTTATAAAGGAAGAAAGAGAAATGGTATTTTCTTCACCTCAGAGATCTTGGACTCTGGAGCCATAAACCATAAACAACTTGTCCAGGGTCATGTATGCTAAGAATGTCCGAGCCAAGAAATTGAATTTAGAATGATTAAATTATGGCACAATGCCTTTACCCCGAGTCACCTTCCATTTCAGATAAAAATCTTCACTGCAAGGGGGTCCTTTTGTGTTCTGAAAGTCTAGTTTTAGATGTTCATGTTTTTCCCACTCAGTGCCATGCTTTGTAAAATGTCTAGAGGTAGTTTGTATCTGCAATCTGTTGTTACAAGCCAGCTGAAATATTCTTTAAAAGTGAAAATCTCTGGATGAACTGTAGAGAGTAGAGAGACATTTAGAATGGGAAAGCTACAAAAGGCAAGCAGGCAGGCAAGAAAGAAAGAAAGAAAGAGAAAACTTTGGTTCTTAATGAGTCATCTTTTTACTCCCTTCTCTCTTTTACTGCATGGTCTTTTGGCTGAGATGGAAAAGATTTGGGAATATTTTTTGGGGGGGAATCATTACAATACTGTTCATAAAATGCCATGAACAGTAGAGCTATGTCTAAGTGATTTGCAAGAAGTCAGAATCAGATCTCCTGTAGATGCAGACTTGTGTTTTGCTCCCACATACCATTTCACCTCCAAAATACTAATTTCATTTCAATTTTTGTATGAAATTGATTTTTCTTGTAATTTTTTATGCAAGCCAGAAACATTGTTCATACTTTTGTGGAATAGCAGAGGTTGGAAGGGGGTCTCTAGGGAAGTTAAACCTTTAAAAGGTATGGGTTATTTGTGCTAGATTTTTATTATTATTATTATTTTTAATGGTAGATCTAGTATACTTTTTATTGTGATGTGCTATGTATAAGTCGTTGTTATATATCTGTAAGTTCTGATTGATTTAACAGTCATGAAATTCATACAAGGGCATTTTAACATATATACATTTAAGATTCTTGGTCTCAGTGCTGCTACCACTAAGCTGCAACAGGAGTCAATAGATCTCTCTCCATATGACAACCTATTTAGTCTAAAAAGTTTTCATTAATGTTCTGGCTTAGATTTGCTATTACACTACACATATTTTCTTGCTTCACCTGTGTGGAATTTGAAGTGTGAGTAGCCAATGCCTGCCAGAAGAGGGAGAGCTGCAGTTCCTACAGTAAATTCACCTTTCTACAGGGAGCCCACCTTTGCCCACATAACTGCGCTCTCTGATAACAATATTAAAAGTGGCACTAATGGTAATGTTAAGATATTTTTATTTTTTAATTTAAATTTTGTAGGTATTCTTTCTTTGTGTTCTTGGATTTAGAACACTGCTGAGATAGTAAGATCACAGGAAAATATCTGGGCACAGTGATAGGCTTAATGAGTTATTTTAAAGATAAAGAACAAACAGGGAATGGAATAAATGCTCAAATGCAGTCATGTGAAAAGTTTCTCTGCCAGAGATGATATAGAAATGAACTGTAAAATTACTTTTCAAAGACATTTTTTTCAAAATCAGAAGGGGTAAAGTCTATATCAACATAGGCATATCAAGCAGCATTTCCAGGGCCACAGCACACAGTAGAGCAGATGCTCTAGCCAAGGCACCAGTGTCTGGGGTGAAATGGTAACATACCACAGACTCTGGTGGCTCCTCTCAGTTCCTAGAGCACTGCAGGACTGGGAGGCCATGGAGGTTAAGCTCTTAGCTGTTTGAATTCAGAACCAAATGTCCATCTCTATAATTCAAATTCTTTGCAAGTGCTCCTATAAATAGCTATGGTCCATAAAAACTACATTAAAAAACCCCATAAAAAGAAATAATGATTATTGGAAGCTGGACTTTGAATAATGTTACAGTGACATTAAACTGGAGTGGTACCATTAGGATGAAGATAGTTGTACTCTACTGTAGGTTTGAATTATACCTGAAATATTTATTAATTTCTGGGAACTGGGACATGAACAAAGGAGTCATTGAAAGTATATTTCTACAAATAAACAGTAGAACAGCATGACTTTTTACATCTGCTGAATTAAATAATTACTTAAAGCAAATTATTTCACCTGTTTCATCAGGTTAGAGGACTACAATTCACCAAAGGACCTAGTCAAATCTCGTGAGTTAAATATTCTCAGCTTTAGTTCAGAAGTCTCTGAAATCCATCCAGTAATAGAAGGTTGAGGGAAAAAATACCATAATCTCTGTGAATAACAATGGAATCAATGGCATGAAGAATAGTTAATGTACTACATCAAGACTAAATTGCATCTTACATTTCTATTCTGAAAAACATTTTCCATTGTGAAAATGTAGCTGCTCTGGGAGAACAATCAGGTGACCAAAGAGCCAGGACACTGAGTTCAGATCCATAGCCAAACACCAGTGATTTTAAAGCCACAAATAGGAACAAAAATGCCACTCTAAGCAGAGAAAATGAGAAAATCTAGAGGGGGAGAGATGTATAAAGATTACCCAGCACATTCTTCTTTTAAAACATCATGCCAGGAAGAGCAAATGGGAATGGCAGAAGAAATAGAATTTAGATCATGTTGACCACATGGTGTTGGCCAATGTGGCTCTGACTCAACAGAGCTCTAGAGCTGCATTTCATTGTCCACATACCTAGCCAAGGATCTGGAGAACAGAGGCTCCCATTTCCATTTCCTCCAGTTCACCTCCACAGCACAGGAAATAGATTTAGTACCATAGGAAAACTGGATTCTATAGAAAATTCTTTTTTTTTTTTTTTTTTACATTGTTGTCCTTGTGTCTTTGCCTTCCATCTTGCACAGACACGCGCTGAGCATACAGTGATTTTACGTAGCATTACCAGGTGGGAATGGAAAGCTTTACAATACTTTTGCACAGCTACAAACACCCACCAATGTATATGGGACAACAGAGAAGCAGAGTCTTGCAGTAACATGGTTTGTGGACAGGAGCAGGCTCCTGTATTTAATGTTTACCATTCTGGCTTCATGGCAGGGTTCCTACATACTGTCTTGACTGTGGCACAGTGGTGATCAAGCTCATGTTTACAGGTCAGTTATTGTTTAAAAAAAAATTCCCCTGAAAGAACACCAGTTTATATGCATCATTAAAGCTCCATCAGCACATTACACAGCTCCAGGTTGTAAACCAGGCCAGATCAGGACCTTTCATTCTTTAGATGGATGAAAGTAATGATGCCAGCAGTGACAGGGTATGTATCGTGATTAGACATTTGACCAGGAGGCAAGAGTTTTGAAAAATGGTCTTCCAAAGATGATTGCAGGAAACACAGCAGGTGGTGGAAACATTTCTGCATCACTGAATCTGTTTTATTGACTCCAGCATTTCACTGATGAATGTGATTGCACTTTTCCCTCACTCAGCAAATATAGTGACTGGTAGAATAAAGCAAACTTTATCATCTGTGTTTATATTCATTGATCAGTGTCTTGTAACTGTTATGTCACTTGAGAATCTTTATGAAAACAGATAATTTATAATGCCAGCAGACAAATTGCTATCCATCTTACTGTAATGTTAATATAAGTTGTTTTATGTCCTTCATTGCTGACCAGAGAACTCAAGCTGATCCCAAATAGGGATGAAACTCTTTAATTTGTAAATAAATCATTTAAGGCTTGCCTGCATTTGTAATTATTTTAATACACTTACTCTTTCCTCAGTATTTTGTTATGCATAAAGGAATTTGGGGCTTTAGACTTTGGGCCCATGTGAAAAGTTCTGTAATGAGGTCAACAATTGTCACAACAGTGGCAGGCATGCAGAAAGAGAGGTGGCAAAGGTCTGTAAGTGAGGACCAAACAACCTCCCCACAACTGCAGGAGACAAGAGCATCAGTGGAAGATCACCACCCAAATGAGAAGACAGTTAACCTTTTCCGGATCTCACTTTCAGAGAAGGTGCATGCAATGAATTTCCAGAAGAGAAGCCTCGAGGAATTACTTTGAGTTTCAGGTGTAGTACAGAAATTGAACATCAACATTGGACAATCAACAGTCTGGATGCAGTAGTTGAATGCATCAGCAAGTTTGCTGATTTATCCAAACTGGGAGGTCCTGATGATTCTCTTGAGGGACAAGAGCCCCTGCAGAGGAATCTGAGAAAATTTATCATTAGGCTTTGATTAATGGGATGAAATTTAGTATGCCAAAATGCCAGATTCTGCCCCATGGAACAATGTCAGGCACAAACCTGTGAGAGAAGTGTCTGGAGAGCAGCCCTGCAGAGAGGATTCTAGGAGGTCTGGTTCACAGGAGACTCAACAGGAGTCAGCAGTGTGTGCCCTGGCAGTCAGGTAAGCAAACCTCATCCTGGGGTGCATCAAACACAGCAAGACTGATGGTCCAAAGAGGTGATTATCCAGCTGTATTCAGCATTGTTGGTCTCATCTTGAATGCTGTGTGTAATTCTGGATCCTGCCATTGAAGAAAGATGTGAAGGTCCTTAAATGTGTTCTGCTGACGGCACCAAAGGAGGGGAAGGGGCTGTCAGGAATGTCTTCTGAGTAGTGGCTGAGGGCACTGGGTTTGTGTAGCTTGGTGAGAGGGAGGCAGAGGGGTGATCTCACTGCTCCCTGCAGCTTTCTGAGGACGGGAAGTGCAGAGGGAGGTGCTGAGCTCTTCTCCCTGGTACCTGAGTGCCAGGACAAGTGGGAATGGCTAAAAGCTGCATCCATCAGGGAAGGTTCATGCTTGGCGTGGGGACTCTTTTTTTGCTGAGAAAGTGGTCAAGCCCTGGAACTAGCTTTCTGGAGAGGTGGTTGGTGCCCTGTGCCTGTCAGTGTTTAAGAGTGTTTAAGGACAACATTCTTAAAGCCATGATTTAACTTTTGGTCAGCTCTAAAGTGGTCAGACATTTGGACTTGATGGTCAATGCAAAAAAAAAGTGTCAAGGTATAAAAAGGTCAATGTAAAAAAAAAAAAAATTCTTCAACCTAGAACTTATCTTTTAAAATCTGAGTTGTCTTTTACATGACAGGAACCACTGCAGAGTTAAGTTTTCTGTTTTGTTAACTCTGAGCTCATCTCTATATGTATTGATATTCTCAGCAGGTTTTATTCTGGACTTCAAGCCATTTGTTACTTTGTTGAAAGATACACAGCTAGTTTTAGCTTGGAAATTGAAATCTAACCTATATTTTTATTTAGCCTGAAAGGGGATAAGTCAGTTTGCTGTTATACAGTGCTAATACACTCTCCATCTGTTCACTTGGGGGTTATTTTTCCTGTGTGTTGTCAAAAGACATTTCTGCTATTAAGACAACATCATGTGTAGCAGCTCCTTCTGGTTTATTTTTCTTGATTTGGATTGAATAAATCAGGACACTATAACATCTTAATTTTAAATTAAGTAGCAATTTACATGCTTCTTTTCAAGTGATGTTCTGCTGTGATGTTGATCAATTGTTAACCCATAGCCCAAGAAATGCACTATTGCTATCTCTAGTTAGTCTTTGGAGATGGCAGGGAGTATGCAAGGCCACAGACCTACCAGTCTTGGACTATTTTGAGCCCTGTCTCAAACTTTGTTTATATGAAACACTTTTTTTTTTTTTTTTTTTACAATGGAAAGAGTGCTAGTTTGTTTTACCTTCGCTTCTCTTCCTATGGTACAACCCCATTTTATATAGGCAATAATAAAAAGTAGTTACTTTGTGCAGAATAAGATATTGACGGCTAACATAATTACAGAATCGTCAGTGTTGGAAGAGGACTTCAAGACCATCTGGTCCAACTGTCAACCTAGCACCACCATAATCACTTAAATCACCTAAATCATATCCCCAAGTGCCACATGCAGACACCTTTTGTAATCTCCCCTGGCAAAACTTAATGGTATTTCCTCTCTTTTACCTAAGATATGGCAGAAGAGACTGATCCCTACTCCACTACAACTCCCTTCAGGCAGTCCCTCCTGAGCCTCCTTTTCTCCAGGCTAAACAACCCCACTTCCTGCAGCTGCTCTTCCTAACACGTTTTCTAAACCCTTCCCCACCTTTTTTGCCCTCTTTGGATATGCTCCAGCACCTCCATGTCCTTTTTGAAGCGAGTGACACAGAACTGGACACAGTGCTCAAGGTGCAACCTCATGAGTACAGTGAGATAATTTCTTTCCTACTCCTACTGGCCACACTATTCTTGATACAGGCCAAGACGCTCTTAGTCACCTGGGCACGCTGCTGGCTCATATATCCATCTGTCTGTCAAACCCCTGAGCAGCCTGAGCAGCTTTCCAGCTGCACTCCCCAGCCTGCAGCAACGTGTGGGATGTGGCAGCCCAGGTGTAGGACCAATAAGAATAATGGCAGTGGGCAGAGAGGTGCACAGCTGGCACATATTCAGCAGTCCTGAAAACATGGGATTCTGGGAAAAGGGGTACAGGCATGAGAGGATACAAGATGACTGATACAGGGGATCCCAAGGTTCTAAACGACTCACTGACAAGCAAATAAGTTCAGGATGGGAACTGGTCAAAACTGGTTCTAGGGGTTCCAAAAAAATCAAAGCTATGCAAAAATTACCATATATAGTAAATTGTATGTGAATTAAATATAGGAAATGTGGTAGAGCAAAACATAGTAGATGTGGCACAGAGTTGCAGACCAGAGGAAAACAAAGGTTTAAAAACATGTTAGCACAATGAATAACAACACCAAGCAGATATTTCAGTAAGGAAGAAGCCACTGGCATTTCTCCCTGCAAAGGAAAGAATGCTGAAGAGTTGCCATCCTTGCTCTCCTCTCCCCCAACACACCCTCCCAACTCCAGCTCAGACTGAAGCTGTGATCTTAACTCCCCTAAGATTAGTGCTGATGACAGAATAGTGCCTGACCTGCTTTGAGGTCATGGTTACATCTTTCACAATAAAGTACAGCTCAGTGAAAGAAACACTGCCAATTTTCTTTGACTTTTCAAATAGAAAGTCCAACAGCAAATTTGGTTTTCATTGCAGCCAGTTCCACTCTGAAATGGATCTGAAGACTTGAGTCTCAGGTGTGATTGTTGCTGTACCGATACCCAAACTGCTCTGTGTGCATGCATAGGTTTCCCTCTCAGAATGGAAAAAAGAAGAAAGGAAAAAAACCCACCAACTTGATTTGTTGAGCATAATTGTATGGATAATCTCAATCCATTACTTTGTACCACAGAACAGTTTTCCATTCACACATCCATCTCCTCTGAAATAGAAGACTATTCTTACATTTTATTCACATAATGGTTTTGATAGAAAATCTGTTTTGCTGCAGATGAGGGCCCTGGAGGTTTTTTGGTCTATTGTAATACATAAGAGCTGCCTGACACTGCAGCATTCGTTCTCTAGTGTGATTGCCTAGCAGGGCTAAAAGCACTGATGTCTTTTACAGTTCTGGTATTGCCATTATCCATTTCAATGGGGTTTAAATGTAAAAGTGAAATTGATGGTGTTAAAGCATGAATTTCAATCATGCTAAGAAAGAAGATATTGATGGGAGCCAGCAAGGGAGCTCTGAACAAAAACATTGCAAGGAAGAAGCTGAAAGGCTGATTACTATAAGGCCAGTGACTCTATGTTTTCAAGTTACAGAGCTGCCACACATTAAAAGATGCCTGTTCATGTTGCATAATTCAGGACAATGTGCGTTTGTCCCTGTCAATATTATGGCTTTCCTTCCTTGCTGCTGAGGTGGGACTTCATGGGAAAAATCTTGAAGTCTTAGTTCAGCTTTTTATCTGAGATTTAATATGTCCCTTCTCATTAATTTTTTTAGTAGAGGTGGTTTCTTGTGGCTACAGACTATCGCTGTTCTTGTAAAAATTATACCTTTGCAATTATAGTGCAGCCTTCTGTCTGAGGCTGAGTCTTTATGGAACAGCAGAAGTGATACTTTTGTGCCAAATTACAAAGAACACTGTAATTCAGGGTTAGGAAAACTAATGAGAAAGCAGTAAGAGTATTTTACGGGAGCTTAATGAGTTGGATTTTAATTTTCACAGCAGAGAAGCAAAGCTGTGAGCAACCTTGACACAAATTGAAAACAGAATCACAAAGTGTTACTTGGTGCATTGAAACACCTCTGTCTCAGCTACAGCTCTGATTCCTGCTGGGATCCAGGCAAACATCCATGGCAGTTTCCTCTGGAGCTGTGGTCAGCAATTCCCTTGCCTGCCCCTGTGTCTTACGGCTTACTGCCATCACCATGCAATTTTATGAGAAACACAGCCATGTCTTGGGGATCCCCACATTTACCTTGAGTTGCAAAACAACTGAAAAGGCTTGTCTGGTGTCTTGATTGATTTGTGTTTGTGCTTCCATGACAGCAGCATGTGCTGTATCTGTTTAATTCATTTAAATCAAACGCTAAGCAAGTTTAAAAGAACAGAGCTGTGGCCTTCATTACAGAATTATAGATGAGGTTACAAAGAAGAAAGTAAAATTGTAATGTCATATTTCAGACAATACAATAAAAATAATTCTTAGACTCTGGTATTTTCATAAATTAAAAACTTATTATTTATAGTATTCTTTCTAAATAAAATCCCTTTCCCACCTTCTGTCTGATATTCCTGCTGCTGTACTTCTGCTCTGTGGTTTAAGTTCCAGCCCCAGTTTTCTCCATCTACAGCTTGTCAGAATAAAGTGGGAGGAAAATGCCAGTAGGATCAATACATTCAAACCGCTTGAGGAAAGAATTGTGACAATGTACCAAAGAAATTTTGAGGCATAGTGGCTGATAAAATTTCCTAGCAAACTGTAATAATGTGTATAAAGTGGATTTTTATACAATATTTCCTTAGAGAGCCTGTTTCTTTCAAAAGATATCATTTTATGATAAAAATCATTATTTATGTTTAGCAAAACATTTCTATTGTCCTCTTAATAAAAAGTCATTTTCCCCTGAAAGTGCTTTGAGATGAATGTGTACTAGAGTGCAAAAACATGATTTTATCTTTATAGGAATTTCTCATGAATAGTCTTTGAAAATGTCCCTCTCAAGGTGCAGATTCCCCCATTCTGTCTGCATTGTTTGTATTTATCCTCTCACCAATAATATCTGCAGCCAAGGCTTTCTGCAAAGTCAAATTGTAGCATTTTGAATTAAATGTAAAATCCTTAGTGATGGACCTCTTCAGCAGGCTGGATGTAGCTCTAAATAAAAATTGATTCATTTTGTTTCAATAAGAAGGTGATGAAGGTTCCATCTGAACCCACCTGCCCATCTGGCCCTGCTGTCACACTCAGAAGCAGCAGCCCTTCTTGCAAGCGTGCTGTGGAAAAGGTGTGAAACCTTTGCCATAGGGTTGGACCCTACTGGATAAACCCAAAAACAATACCAGTCCTAAAATCTCTGAAATGTCCAACTGGTCACATGCTACTGAAAACTACTACCCTGTAAATGCAAACCAGCACTTCAGTTCTGCATTCTTATAGTTAATGATTTAATCCACAGTGTCCCAGCACTGCAGTAAGTCTATGCCAAATTGCATTTAATAATTTCAAGTTTGCAAGATAATTAAAAATATTTAAATACAATACTGCAAAATATATAGCTGTTTCATATATAAGCTCCTACTCTTATTTACTTTATTGCAATATTCATTATAATAATATACTGTACTGGTCTCATTTGGTGAAGTGGCTGGGACACCTTTCTCTCTGAAGAGAGATTTGTCTCCAGTAGCACTTGAATTTCATAGCTCTCATGCTCATAGCAATTTTACTTCTCGTGTGTTCTTCATATTTTAGGCTAACAAGTTTGGTAATACTCCAGGAGTGTAAAGCAAGGGTTCTAAAATACTTATTTAAGTTACAAAGACATGCAAGCATTTCTACAAGGTTATTCAGGGCAGCTAAATTAGCTCCTGAACAGAGATTTTGTTAATATATTCCTGGCTTTTTGTCCGAGTCCCACTTATTTCATGTAAGTTTATTCAGCAAGTGAAGTAAAATCTTTTCTGAGTGTCTGCCAGCAGCTAGCATATCTGTAGATCCCAGGAAAAGAAAACAGAGATGCCCAGGTACATCTGCAAATTGAAAAGCACATACAAAGTTTCTCCAGACCCTGTATTAACAGATTATTGACAAAGCACTCATGAATCTAGACCATAAGCAACCCTAATATTGAGAGAGTACTTTGCAAAGTGAGAAAGACACCTGAGACCATGAACAAAAATAAAATTCAAGACCTTTTTTATCTGTGCTGCTTTAGCACGAGGTATGTTTTCAGAGAACAGCCTTGCAAATAATGAGCAGATATTTCTTGCCCAAGAAGGTTTATGATATGGCAATTATTGACATTTCTATAGAAATCATTAATAACATTCAATCTGGAAATTACTGGTTTGTATAAGTAGGGTAAATAGTAATACGTGTTGAAAACTAGCTGATCTAGCCTAACCGGTTAATTCACAGACCCATACCTGCTTCATGAATGCCTATTTCTTCCCATTTTCACTGCTCAAATGTGTATTTACACATATACACACGCAAAATGTCAATTACAACTTTCCTCCTGGGATGCATTGAAGTAAATGGAAAGTGGCTCCTTATTCCAAATACCCTGAATCTTTGAGAGAGGCAGAATTAAATGGAGGGTATGTAATAGTACTATGGAAAGCAATAGTATGCACATATTTATACCTAAAAGCATCTCTTAATTCAGAAGTTTAATTTAAATTGTAATAGACAATAATAATTACTCAAATAATAAAATTTCCGACATGGGTTTGGGCCAGTGGTGTAATACATCATCGTAGCTGATCATCATCTGAAGCTTCAGCTATTCTCATTCATACTCATCCTATGCTAACCAGAAAAATAATAGCATTATCACCTATGTCAGTAATCAAACAGTTCAAAACCAATATCTGGGACTTTTGACTGGAATGGAAAGTACTTTATTATTGTGTTTATTTGCTGGAATACTAAGGACTCAGCTTTGATGACATCATTAGTGATGATCTAATGAATTTCTGAAACTGGATACATAAGAATTCTGATGAAACTAGAATGAGATGTTTCAGTCTCTCATTGGCTTACTCTATCACCTATATCATCGTCATAGAATCATTGTAGCATGGCCTGGGTGGGAAAAGACCTTAAAGATTGTCTAGTTCCAACATCCCTGCTGTGGTCAGGGACACCTTCCACTAGACAAGGTTGCTCAGAACTCCATTCAGCCTGGCCTTGAACAATTCCAAGGGGCATCCACAGCTTCTCTGGGTAACCTGTTCCAGTCCCTCACCACCCTTACAGTAAAGAATTTCTTTCTAATATCTAATCTAAACCTACTGGCTATCAGTTTGAAGCCATTCCTCCTTGTCCTGTTATTACTGCTTGCCCTTTTAAGAAGTTCCTCTCCATCCATCCTGTACCTCCCTTTAGGTACTAGAAGGCAGCAATTAGGTCACCCCAAAGCCTTCTCTTATGAATCTTATGATCTTATTATTAAGAGGATATTACCTGCTCTTATATCTTATATCTTATATCTTATATCTTATATCTTATATCTTATATCTTATATCTTATATCTTATATCTTATATCTTATATCTTATATCTTATATCTTATATCATCTTATATCTTATATCTTATATCTCATATCTTATATCTTATATCTTATATCTTAATCTTATATCTTATATCTTATATCTTATATCTTATATCTTATATCTTACATCTTATATTTATGACCTTTTTTTGCATTGTAATTCTACCTTTCACTGAATTTGACTGTCATTCTAACTAAACTACAGTAATAGTTCTTGGATGTTATTAATTATTATATTTCTCCAGTGGGAATGTACTAGGGGACTATTAGGTGCATATGCTAATTGTGTCTGTATTGATTAGCTTAATTTAGTGGATTTTTCCTGTGATTTAAATTAATAGACTTATAATAGACATGGCTACATTTTCAGCAGGGGGTGCAGCTGTGTAGAATAATTTTGAAGACAGGTAAGTCACACATGAAGCAGTATATGAAAGCAAAACATGTGCCTGAGGTGAAGCAGACACCAAATTAGTGTTGTACTAATTTGTTTTAAATTTGGTGTTTCCTCTGATCTCCCATGAGTTCAGTGTTACTATAATAAATATGTAATAACAACATTTGAGTGTGACTGAATTTGATAAATTAAGAGCTTGAAATTAGATTTACCATTAACATGCCCTGTTTTCTGAAACCTGAAATGGAGGTAGCAAGAATCAAGGTGCTTGAGGTTCTTTCTTCAGCACAGACAGCACTGTAGCATACACAGACTTTAAAATCTTCGACTTTTCCAACAGCTTCAGGAGAGCACTGGAACATCTCTTTTCTGTCTATCCTCTGCAGGGAATTACTGGAACGCAGCTTCTTTCGTCACTTCATCATCTTACCTCCACTTCTCCACCTTCCAAGGGGAAACCAGCGCAGACATCTCTTTCTACTTCAAAACATCGGCCTCGGATGGGGTGTTTCTTGAGAATCTGGGGAACACTGACTTCATCAAACTGGAGCTGAAATGTAAGTGTAGGCTTCCTATCCCTGCTCTCAGCAGTTGAAGTATCATGTAGAATAGTAGGTTTCAAAAAATGTATACCATTTAGTAAAATGTGTAAGCTCTCTAAATCCTGGAAAAACTCACAAATCAAACCGCTTGACATGTTTTCAAGTTGCCTTTTGTGAAAGGAGTGCTTGAAGTATATTTGAATTGTTTATTGAAGGGAAAATACAAAGAAGAATAAAATTGGTAACATCAATTACAAAAATGACACTGACCTGAAAAAGGTTTTCAAAATTGCATGTCAGAATTATTTCTTAAAAATTTATGTCTTCAGCTCTGTGTGCTTTTCTATTTTGTTTCATGGTTGCTTTGGAAACAGGGGAAAGAAGGGAAAAAGAGACACCATCCTAATCAGCAGTGCAAGGAGCCAAAGAGCTGAAAACTTGCATATGATACTTAAAAGCCATAAAAAAACCTCATAAAAATAAGTCTTTATCAGCATTATCTGTTAATAAAATCGCTGATCTGGAAAAGAGGGTATAATGACACTAAGAGACAAGTCAATTTTATTATTCAAGCCATTTTTAATGGCCCAGGGGCAAACTTTCCAAGGAAGGTGCTGAAATCCTCAGCCGGGCCTGAATTCTGCTTCGTGGCATTGAAGCAGTTGAACTAGGGGGAAACATGTTTCATGTCTTTGTTCTCCCCTGACCCTGCCATAAACAGGAGCAGGGAGAAGCCCTCTGTGCTATGTGTGGTTGTCATTACAGCCTCTAGCAGCACATTACAGCCTCCCTGCTCTCCAGCCCTGGGGCAGTGGGAAAAGCATGTGTGCTGCCTTCTGCTGCTGGAGCTACTCATGGATGCCAGGGACCCAGATCTAAATGTTGATGCACAAAAGTCAGTGAGTCATTAATGATGAAAGAAAAGCAGCTGGCTTGTGGACCCTAAATAATCTATATTTTTATGTAGATTCAATGTGATTTACATGCACAGATCTAATTTAAAAGCAAAAAGCCATTTTCAACACTTCCCAAAGTTTAAACACAAAAATCAGAGTGTAGAAATTTAGAATGCACTAAGAGGCTCCTTTAAAATGCATTTAAATTTTCCCCTCCTGGTAAGAATAAAATGCCAAGTTCCATTTGGTGACTTTTTTTTTCTTTCTTTCTACAACGAATTTAGTTCACTTTGCTTAATCCAATTTCTCTAACCTGCAACTTGTGTGAATCAAAATAGCTCCAAAATAGCTGCTACTGAGTTTCAGGTAATAGTCTTATTTGCTTTAACAAGGGGCAAAGAATTTTTATAGTAAAATGCAGCTATTTCTAATTTCCCTTTGACTTTAGGTAGGACTTAGAGTCAGCTGAGGTGGGCATCTTCAGAGCTTCTTGCTCTTCTACTTTATGGAAGGTGTTCTCAGCCACAGCAATCAGACCAACCATGCTGTTGTTCACTTACCTAAAAAGTGACACTATCAGTGTATAAAGGTGACTTGACAGCAACTAAAATTCTTTTGAGCTTAGCTCAGGGCAGATAACAATCAGCCACTGCTCACTGAATAGGTGTACCAGTTCAAGAAAATGTCAGAGTGCTCAGAGTATCCTTTAAACAGGAGTTTAATTTTAAACCTATGCTTGAGATCCACTGGCTTTGCTGAGACCTGGCATATGCAAAAATTTAACCTCTGCCTTATGTCCCTGCATCTAAACTTTAGATTATAAATTCTTGATGGAAGAAGTTGAAATATGATCTTTAAGAAAATATGTAAAACAAGCGTAAGAACTGTGCAGACTGTATTTGCTAAAAAGTACAAAGCAGTTCACTTGATATAATTGCATTCACTCTACCCTTTTTCTCTGGAAACTATTGTTTGAAATTTTCAGAGCCCCAGGAAAAGGCCTTTCTGTGACTTAAGTGCTCTACAGGTCAAAAATGAAAAAGTGCTCAATCTTGTGAGTTCAGTAATAAAGAGAAACTCACCCTCTCCTAAATTACACATTTATTAATTAATGGGTTTTTTATATATTTTTAGGTTTGTTTTGTTCTAGTCTGCATTTATGGTTATCTGGAATTTATTTAAATTAAGAGTAAAATTTCAGGATTTCAGAACTACCTTACACAGCTCTACAGCCAGCTCTGCTGCTTCTTAAGCCTGTTTCCTTTTTATAGAAATCCTGTAAAATTAATATGTGAATTTGTTCCTTAATAGGAACATAAATTTAGGTTGGTAAGGTAATTACAGAATTATCCCCAAACTCTGAAGAAGCTTTTCTTTGGCAAGATACTTTTTAGCTACCCATCACATTCTCTAATAGAATACCTATTTTATATTAAAGTTTTTTTCAATAATGACCATCACCACATATTTACTGAAAGCTGTTGTCCTTCACCCAGTAGATTGTTTTTGTCTGTTCATTGCCTTCTCATACAAGTACTCACTGGAGGAGGATGATTTCCTACAAAGCCTGTTCTCAATTTCTTTAATTTTTACCATTCCAAAAGGAAAATGTGAAAATCAGCATCCTGTGTGTACAAATTCTATTTTCTTTTTTTCCCTTATGTGTAAAATACCTCTGTCTACCTGTAATACATGGTTAATGATGTATAAGCTTAGCCCTATAGACCAGAAACCAAAAGGTTCTACAGTATTTTAATCAGCTTGCTTCACTTGGTGAATGCATTAGGGAAAAAAATCATTCAGTCTATTAAAATTCTTAGCTTCAAGTCTTTGGAAAGGAGTTTGCATGTTTTATTCTGAGTACAAAAATTGTTACTAGGAACACTCATTAAATTATTTTACTTCATGCTGTCTTTGAGTCTAATAAATCTAAAGTCTTATATTGTCTTAGGGTCTAATAATTGCACAGATTTTCTAACTGTCCACATTCATATGAAAAAGAGATGACATTTGCAGTATCTTGAAGAGAAACTTCATGTGCCTTTAGATTGCCATCTCTGAGGAGGGAGGGATAGAGGAAGGAAGGGTCCATGTTTCTTTGATTTCAGAAATAGCTTTTCCAAACAGCTGATAAGGAAGGCTGTCAAGAAAAAAACAGGGATAAAATGCTGCTATGAATGTGGCTGAAGACCTTAGCTATTCCATTTATCAAGCAACTCCTCTGGCAGGCTTGTACTTGTCACGATGCATGGAACAGTTGACAAAGATTTAGCCGCAATTTTAGCCTGAAGCCTCAATTTTACATACACCAGTAAATCTACGGAACACCATAATTTTCATAGCTGGCTGGTCAGCTGACAATGGCTAGGATTGCTTAGAAAGGTGGTAGTTGAATAAGGTATTAATTTTTCTGTAAAGCAGGGCTTCCATCTCTTGTCAAAAATTCCAGATGATTTTAAAATTAAAACTGGTTTTTAGAGTGAGAAAGAGAGGATGCATTCTCTTTTAGAGCTTTCCTATATGATTATGAAATATGGACTGAACATTTTAGAGTTATGACTATGAAAATGTAGCTATTTCATACTTGAGATGCTTGTCAAATAGATCACATTTGAATTTTCTGTTCGAGAGACAGCCCAAGTTTTGGAAAAGATGTATTCCTGAAAGCAAATTGAAGGGAGCATATTTGTGGTAATTTGGTAAGAAGCATCTACCATCACTGTTTCCAGAAAACTCTCTCAATGACACTGGCATATAATTTTAATGAAGAAGACATTCTACTCACTTCTGTAGCTCCTCTCATCCCAACACCTCCAAGCAATCCACAGACACTAATGAATTGTGTCTCACTGTTACTATTCTGAAGTAAGTAAACAGCAAGTCACCTTTGCAACAGAAAAAAAAAAATAAAGAACCTTAGAGATAAAGGTCAGCTTGTGTTTGATCCTGGCATTAACATGTTAGAGAGGAAAGATCTTTCTTATTATTTTTTGTAAAAAGCTGGAAACATTTATAATCACTGCATTCAGGGATGTCACTTGGCTGATAACCCCTAAAAGTGCCCTAAAAGTCTCCCCAAGGAGTGATCAGTTCAACTTGGCAGCTGTGAAAGGGATCATTTGGAGCAGCTTGCTAATGAGAGCAGTGGCATGGCTTCAGGACGGGTGTACTTGCTCTGTGAGCAGGGAGGGGATACTCACAGTGCTCTAATACCTGACATTTGCACATGGAAAGTCCCGTGCTGCTCCTGGTGCTCAGCTGTTTCTACACTACTTAGTTGAAACGTAAGTAACTCCTCTAAAACCAGACAAAAAGCAGTGGCAGACTAGGGACCATGATTCCCATGGCTGCTTGGTTCTGCCCAGGCAGAGTTCATTCCTCCTGACTAAACGCTCTAACACAGGAATGATTAATATATTTTCTTGCAAATTTTAATAACTCAATCACGTCTTTCTCCAGAGGCATCCTAAAACACAATTCTACCATATCAATGAGTTTTCCATGATGCTCAAAGTCCCATATGTTAAAGCTTATGTTTTCCAACATTTGGTTTTTCACCTCATAGGGAAACTGATGTGACCTTCATTGTGTCTTTTAATTGAGTTGTTATTTTGTTTTTCTAACAGAAGGTCACTTTTCTATAAAACACCCCTTCAGAAAAGCATGTTGCATTAGCCACATGTCAAAGAATGCATAGGACACTGAGGAACATCTCTACATCCCAGAGGCCCACAAGAAGTAATTAAATTAAATGGAAAAACATTACATTTCTTCAGGGAAATTTACGACCCAAATGTTTTTACAACAGTACTTGCAAACTCTCATCTTATTCAGGACAACATTAAATTTTCAAACAAACAAAAAGAAAACCTGGTCTGAAAAACTGCAACCACCAGTCTTTGAAAGACAAGATTCTGTTTCAGATGAGGCAGGTGATGCAGAAATGCCTGATACTCAAACAAACAAATTTATGACTCAACTGAGAAGAACAGTTCTACCTCTACCTTGTTCCAAGTTAGCAGATGGGGATAGGTGCCCAGTCTGGCATGTGGGAGCCAGCCAAAGGCAGCAAATAAACAATCCAGCTGGGGAACAGCCTTAAACTGACCAGTGGAAAATCTTCATCAATGCTTTACTTTGGTGTCCTTCAATGTCAATATGGCATTCATGACCCTTCAGCATACAGCACATCCCCTCAGCATTAGCCCTCCCCTTTCAATGGTGATGGGATGCCTTTCTCATTGCCATAAATGCCACTTTAAAAGTCATTTTATGTGCAATGTCTTATAAATCAGTTACAGCTCACACAAAGTTCAAGGTGGGAGCTAATTGGCATTCAAAGAGCATAGTCCTGACTTTGCTTTGCACTAAAAACATGCAACACATGGAAAACCATTGCTGGCACTACCACCCAGTAGCTCATCTCAGGTCTTTGTCCTTATTTCCAGTTTATTTCCTGTTACGTGCTGACATTGCAGAGGCATTGTTACCTTCTTCATGTGTGCTAATCATTTTTATGCAGAAAGTAAATATTTACTATGCTACACAAAATTGCCAGATGCTATAGTCATATGACAGAAACAAACCTTCTGGGTCCTTGAGTTTAGATCCTCACGGTCACAGACAACCAAAATGCATAACGTGTGTCTAACTCCCTAAATTTATGCAATTCTCTACTGAAAATAGTTTGAATCTTTGCCAGCTGGACAACTTTTTCAGACCCACATCTTTGTTTTTTTAGAAGTCTTCTAATTTCTACCAGTTTGATTTGCATCTTTTCTTTATAGCCATGCATTCTTGTTTCTGTATCGTTCTTTGGTTTAATTGTTTTCGCTTCCTAGCATTTACTCTCCACTTGTGTGCTTATGGTGCAATCATATCTTCTCTCAGCTTTTAATTGCTATGTTAAGGAAGATGAACTCACATAATCTCTTCTCATAAGATATTTTCTCCTGTTCTCTGATTATGCTAATAAGGTTCTCCCTACTCATTGCATCTTGAATTCTTTCTTAAACTCAGGTAATCCAAATTGTCCACATTAATTCTGATAATGGTTTACCAGTGCCCTCTACAATGACATTAATTCTTGTGCTGCCCATTTGTCCTAGGAATTTTTGGCTGATTACACTGGGATACTGTTTGTGGTGTATTATTTTCTGACCTCTCCAACCTTGTGTTACTGGCAAAAAAAAAAAATAAAATAAATAGAGATATGCTGACTTCTTGTGCAAAGGTATTTATTATAATACCAAATATGAGTTGACCCAAACCAAATTAGAGGTCCTCTAATTTTCTGGCGACCTATGCTTCACACATTTCATCAGCAATCTCTGCAATTCTGTTTTCCATTTCTGCTCTTTTTGGAAAAAAAATCAATTATGCTAAATCTGTAACAATTCTCTTCTTCCAAAAATCAGAGGGTTTTTTTTTAATCAAAGAAGGATATTCATTGTGTTAACTTTGGCCACTATATGCTTTCATATCATTTGTGTCTGCTTCACATTAGGCAATGATATCTATTTCACTTGCTGATTTTATGGGCAGTCTTACCTTTATAGACTGCAGGGTAAAATCTTGCCTCTAAATCACTAAAGATATGGTGATTACATTAGTTTACATATTCATTGTAACTACCTATAATTTGAAGTAAAGAGTCACCAGAAAACTCTCATCATTTTATACCCTTATGCCAGCTGATGTGTACCAAAGCCAATCACAAACATCTCAGCTCCCCCATCTCCAGAACACATCAGCTAGGAGAGCATCCAGACAGAAATTCCAGAAATTCCTCCTGCAATTTCCATCTGATGTTCTCCTCCTGGGACAAACCTCATCAGAGTGAGCAGAAAGGAGGGGTTGGGGAGGATGCACACTAAGACCTGGCTCTTTTGTCATTGTCACTCTTACCTTTAATCACAATCACCAACGTCCTGCCATACCTTGAAAAGCCATGAGTGAGGAAATCTGAAAGGATTTCCTTTGGAAAGGAAAAGAAAACAAGCTTCACTGTTTCCTGAGGCTATGTGGCAAGATTTCAATGGGTTTGTTGGCCTAAATTATTTAGATATTTTTGAGAATCATTCTTCTGAGTAGATAAACAGAATCTTGGTACTCTGAAAACTACTTTTTTTTTCTGTAAATTGGGCTTTTTAGATAAAGTGTTAGCAATTATTCTGTTAGCCTATTGAGAGTCTAAATCAGTCTTTAGTGGTTTTACCAAGGCAATTCAGTTTTAAAGTAGAAAAAGATTTTCTGTGACTAGAAGATTAGATGTAATGAAAGCAGAGGTGTTTGTAATATTAATACAGTTGTATCCATGGTACTTAATATATTTATGCAGATGATTAATTCAAATTATGTCAACAGACTGATTCAAATAAATATAATTATTTTCTCCCTAGGTGTTTGTAGGTAGATGCTAAATGTTCATACAGAATTTTGGTCACAGATTTTCCTAACACTTTGCAGCATTTCATTACAGTTTAAATGCTAGTTTAGAAAAATCAGTTTAAATCATGACGGAAATTAATTAATTGTTAAATCATGTTCAATTTGGGCTCTGCTTTTCTATCTCGCCTTGATACAGTTGCTCTAAGGAAAACTAATATTTCTGCTCACAACTTTTCGTTTAGAAACTTTGAACACATGTAATTTCTTACATTTTAGAAGGAAAGGAAAACTTCATGTAAAATTTTGTTTAAAAGTTAATAAAACGATAATCTATTTTTTAAGAGCATGAAGGCAGTTACTATCACAAGGCTGCCATAACACTATCTTGAATAATTTAGACTTTTTATACCCTCTTGATCTAAAAGTCTTGACTTTGTTTTTAAAATAGAGCTTTTTGTCTCAAATTATGCACTGCAGACAGCTCTCTACTAGTATGAAATCTTAGAAAAAATGCTTTATAAATACATAAATCCTCTCACTCACCCTTTTATGTTTTCCACTGGTACAGCAGGAAACAGGAACAGGTCTCCTGCTGGCTTTACATTTCCCGAGACTCATGCATACTCAAGCAAGATAGTTCACAAAAGGTGGCTAAACCAGGCAGCTCCCTCACTCACGTACTGCATCAAGTTTTCTACCTCTAATTACCATGAAGTCTGAGAACATTTTTTTACCTCCAACAGGTCAGTTCTGTTTCCCACTCTTGTACCACTCCATGATACTTCTGATTTGTATTTCTAGGAGGTACTTCTTCCTGCTGCAGGATAAAAAGCAAGCAATACCAAAGATATCTTCTTCCATCTTGGGAAATCTACCCTGGATTTTGGCAACCATAGATTATTACAAGTATATTTTCCAGAGCAGAAAATCTTTGACTCAAACTTTTGATAAAAGTTTGAGTTAGCTGGGTCTCTCATACCCCACCCTCTCACACACACCCCTTTCATATACAGAGTTACCACACTAAAAACAAAATTGAGTCATATTTTTGGATGGCCTTTTTTTATTGTGGCAATAAAGTGCATAGTGCAACAGAGTCCTTACCCTGATGGTGACCCTGGACAGCCAAAGAGAAATAAATAGCCATGAAAAATTGCTTATAAAAGTGGCTCTACAAATTACAAAAACCTTACACAGCCAGGCAGAAAAATCAATAAATTCATATCTTCATGAGCCCCTGCTCTGATGCAAAAGTTTTTTAGTAGGTACCACCCAGGCACCAGGCACCTAAACACCTTTACAAGTCTCAGCCACACTCCACAGCAGAACCTACAGCTAATAAACAAATTACAGAATAAGGAAAGCACCAGAGGAGAGGAAGAAAAGGACACAGGGAATGTGCTTTCATAAAAGCACATCACAGAAGAGTAACAGTCTGGATATCTAGTTTTCAAACCTGCACCAGACTCTTACCACTTTTAGTATGATGCACAATTTACAGTTTTGACTGATTTTTATTACATTCAAATGTGACATATTTGAGAGGGACATTGATATAGTTGTGTCTGTTTGTAAGCACTTAAACACATTGCTCAGCAGTTTCAGAACTGTGCCAAATTCATAACAATTTTTCATAATAAAATAAGCCATTCTATCCTCTCCAAAAACCTCTCTGATGCTTTACCATGCTCAGACAAAATCTGATTTCATGAACATTACCACCTGCTTTTATTTTGTCTTTTATCCAAAAAAACTAGCTATCAGTTACACAAAACCTTTTACATGCTGCATGGGAGAGCTCTGTTCTGATGTCTCTGCTTCCCCCTTGTTGTGCTGCCTTCTGTTGTATGGGAGCAATTCAGTTTCATGGTAAAGTGCTGCAGTTAAAAGGATATAATGAAGTATATTATAAGCCACTACAGACAGGAGAACACACATCTCCTCCCCTTTTCCACTCAGTGCACTGACTACAGTTCGCTTTGTGTGAATCATCTGTCACAAAAGAGACCAGGAGATATTGCTGCTGTATTTTTTTTAAGCATTAGTAACTCTCATAAGATGAATCAAGAGACCTTCAATGAGTCACCATTCTTGTCCCTTCCTTCTTTCCAGGCAGCTAAGTAGTTATTGGAAGAGAGCTGCTTGGATGGGAGGTAACATCAATCTGCAATCGTATTTATTGCCTTAGAATTAAAGCAAGTGGGTTTTTCTCAAGTTCTGCTCTAACTGTTTAATGTTTTACTTTAAAGTCATTTCACATGCCTTTTCTTTGGTTCCTTGGTTATGCAGGACTGATAATATTTTTTTGTTCATACTGCCCATGGCTGAAAATTGCTGCATCAACTAAAATACAACCATAAAAGTATGGAAGTTGTTTCCAAGTGCTTATCTACAAGACAGCTGCAGTGCAATTAGCATAACTGAAGTAATGAATAAATAATGATAATAAATAATTATCTTCTCAGGGCATATTTGGCCTTTGCATGGTCTTTTATGAGAAAACTTGGTACTTCCATTAACTCAGGTTTTTTTTGGCCCCTAAAGCAATCTAATGTACTGTGTAGGAAGACTGGTATTTATGTTTGAGCAGTTCATTGGCAGTCAAGATTATTTAAAGTGAGATAAAATAACTTAGTTATTATCAAAATCAAATCCCTCCTAATCTTTGTCACTACACAGATGTTCACTCATGATGAAAAAGGTTTTGAGGTTTTTGAGTTCAAATTCCCCCTCATTTTGAGCTCCAATATAGCTATGCCTTTCCAAAATATTGCAAGTTTTTTGTGTAAGAGCTTGTCTGCCAGTAGAAAGGGAACTGCTGTTTGTTTGCAAGGTGAGAGAAGCCACCTTGCAGGTTAAAAAAACCCTGGGATTTTTTTAACTACCTTTCACCTGAAGAGTTTTTGGCCAATTCAGGTAGCCTGTGTGCAGTGTAGTGCAGTACTTTTGAGTCAACTTGTATATACTGAATACTTAAGATTAAAACCCCAGGTGAGGATAATGAATTTTGAGGCTCAGCATGGATACAATAGGCAAAGGTTATTACAGTAGAGTCTGTTCCAACACAGGCAATGAAAGAACAAAAAAATTTAGTTATTATTTAGCTAGTTATTCAGTCAGACAGGCAGATACATGAAAATATATTTGAACAGTCATAAAATTAAATGATGAATTATTTTAACATATTTAATTCCCGTTAACCCAAAGATGCTTTGTTTCTGTAAACTGAAACTAGAATTTAGGCTTATTAGCTGTCCAGTTGTTGAAATTACTGGTCCAGCTGTAAATCTTCCTAGAAAGAAGGTATTAAAGTATCATGAAGGAAGAAGGACAATAATTCATTAAAGTTCATTCCTTTTAAATATATAGCAAAATAATCCATTTGTATGCAGCCTTGTCTTACAATGTAACAACATAGTCATATGCATAAAAAAACAGCAGCTCTTGCTGAATCAACATCTGAGGTCAACATCTCTCAGTAGATCTGATTCCCTGTCCATTCTCAAAGAAATGTCACTGCAAGTTTACAGCTACCAGATGTAGGTACTGCACACAGCAGAGGCTGAATCAAGTGCCTTCAGGCTGCAGACCAAACAGTGGAGAAAATGAGGATCAAAAATATGAGGATAGGCACTTTAGAGGGTGCTCTTTCCTGCATTCAACAAACCTTTCCCTTTATTTTTCATTCTGATATGTTTTTTTGGGGGGTTTTTTTGGCTTTTTTTTTGGTTTTTTTGGTGTGCAGGACACCTTGGAAATTTCAAGATAAAAACAAACTGAAAAGATCATAAGAAGCTTCAGACATTCTGAAGAGATATATATTCCTAATGAAATTAGACAGGAATTTAATAAATTCTGTTCACCATAAATTAGTTTCTTTAGTCTTTGGAAAAAAAAACCACCCTTGGATTACTATTTGTATCTTTTCTAAATATTATGTTATAATTTCTTCCAAAATTTTAACAGTTAAAGCCATTCAGCTATAAATATTTTCATTTCTTTACCTTTCATTTATAAGCTAATTTCCCTTCTCCTTTCTGTACATGTTTCTAGACTTCCTATGACTGAAGATAAAATGTGTCTAAAAATATTTCCTCCAGGCAGCAAGAATTTCACTGAGAGAAATCAGTAATTCTGTTACAGAATGTCTGAAATCACCAATATTTAAAACTAACTTTACAGTTATATCATCAAAATGTTAATGCCAATAGAAGTCACTGTACTTTTTTTCAAAGAGAAGTAGTATTTTACCAATACATACGGTAATCTCTCTTCCCACACATCTCAGGTCCCTGAACATAAGGGCAGGGACTGTGAGGAAAAGGTTTCTCTCATTGCAACTCAACTCAGCTTCAAGATCACCTGAGGAACGTGAGCAAACATAGAGCCATGGGATTAATAAGATGCATCCCATGGTCCTGAGAGAATTTGCTGCTGTAGTTGCCAAGCTATGCTCTGTGATATTTTAAATATCATGATACTCAGACAAAGTCCCCAGTGACTGGAAAAAGGTAGAGAACGTTAGAAACTACTGGTCAGCCTTAACCCTCTGCCTGGTAACATCGTAGAACAGATCCTCCTGGAAGCTATGTCAAGGCATGTGTATGACAGGAAGGTGATTAGAGACAGCCAACGTGGCTTCACCAGAGAAAATTGTGCCTGCCTAATCATCAGCCAATTCTCTCAGGACTCTAGGAGAACATCTCCTTGGGTCCCATAGAGTTCACATTCAGGTTTCTTAGATGGTCATGAACCAGGTCTTTACTCGCAGTAGGAAGCACGTTGCTCCCCCAGTCCCCATCCTGCTGTCCATCCACTCGAGGTGTGGGAAGAGAGGATGACACAAAGACTGAGGCAAAAGAGGTGTTGAGTACCTCAGCCTTCTTCTCATCCATTGTAACCAGTGTCCCACCACTGTTTATGGGGGGTGGGTGCACCTTCTTTGACCTCCCTTTTCTGGCTAACATACCCGTGGAAGCCCTTTTTGTTATTCCTTGCATTCCTTGTCAGCCTCAATTTTACCTTGGCCTTCCTCAGCTGTATTTCATCTCTGTACTCTTCACAGGTTTCCTGTCCTTGTTTCCACTTTCTGTACATTTGCTTGTTTCCCTTTCATTTGACCAGCAGTTCCCTACTCAGCCGTGCCCATCTCTCATTTTCCCTGCCTGATTTCTTGCTCCTGGGGATTGCCGGCTCTTGTGCTCTATGGAAGACTTCCTTGAAGATCTGCCAGCTCTGCTCTGCTCCCCTCTCCCTGAGGGCCATTTCCCTGGGAATCCTATTAAATATCTACTTCTAGAGCTGGAAGAAGCAGTTTGCTTTTCCTAAAGTTTCCCTAACTTTACTCCTCAGCTGTTCCATATATCTCAGGACTACAAACTCCACCTGTGCATTATCCCTTGAGCCCAGGTTGTCGCCAATCTTGATGTCCCCAGTTCACTCACTCACACTGGTGAATCACAGACCTAGATGGATTGTTCATTTCCTACAGAATATCAGCTTGTTCTAAAGGTTCAGAGAGATGCCAAGCCCTACCTGTATCTTGTGGATGGATTTACGCATGAGAAGTGGGTCTTATTAATGTTAAATCAAAGCAATAGCTTTACTCACCCTTTTCTCCTTCTTGGCACTTACATAGATGATTGCATAAGATTCAAAAATATGTAAAGTTACATTATTTTTACTTATTTTACTTGTAACCCAAAGGCAAATATAGAATGTGTCTAGTCTGTACAATGAGCCCTTATGTTGGATACCTGAGCTGTTTCTGAGAAAAATACAGCATGTCCACATAAATCAGCACTCAGCTATGCTGGGATTGATCCTCGGTGCAGTATAGCCTCTCATTAGAACTAATTACTGTTGGCACAGCATCATGCTGATGCAGTGTGCAGCTTCCAGAGCTGGTTCATTTGGCACTCATCTCAGGGATCACTGAAGTCTTGGGCATGGATGTGCACTGTCATTTGGTCAAATGAATGAAGCTTCTGCTCATTAGTTCAAATGGACTTTTCATTTGGGAATTAGATAAATGATGAAGAAATCCAGATGCTTAGTCCCATTATTGTAAATACAGTCATGATTTTTGACAACTACCTGATTATTAACAGTACACAGTAATTCCTGTATTGCAGTCAAGCAACTTGGATCAACAATTTTTCTCTGTTATGTTGCTTTGGTAGCTTTAATTTTAAGTCATGTCCTTTGAGAAGTGGCCTCCTTAAAGCAGGTCCTGTGTTCCAATATGGCACTCCAGGGTAACATCTGTAGCCCTTTCCACCTATTTCTGGTAGCCAGGAGCAACCTACCAGTGTTGTTTCCGTGTCAGCATTGGCATGGCCTCTCTCAGCCCTGTGCAAATGAGGGCACCAGGGAAGGTAATTTAGCGATGACTTTGTGAAACTATCTTTAAACTTAAATATATAAATGGGAAAGATGGACAAGATAGTTACTTTCAAATTCTAGGATACCTTCTTTTCTATCCAGAGTCTATTAAAGGCAGTGGGAAGAATTTCAATAACTACGTATATCAGACCTGATCTTGACCATTTGATAGATTTCATATAAAGATACATAGACCACTGGCTCTAGAAATATCTCTCATATCTCTCTTTTGATTAAGTTTTCTTTCATTTTCAATTATTTCACTGAATTCTGTCTACAGGTTCAGACAGTGAGCCCTCTGTCAGAGGTGTATCTACAAACAAACTGTCCAAGAAGTTTGGCAGTTGTTGCCTTACAGAGATACAATATTTTCAAGCTGTTGTTTTCTCAGAACAAATATCTGTCTGGCAGATTCATTTACAGTTTATAGCTTTTTGTTGTAAACTATTTTACAGCCAAGTGAGTGAACTCTGATTCTATATGTAACACAGCATTTATGTTCTAAGAATGGGATTTCAAAAGGATTCTAATGAAGTTAGATCCTCTTCCCTTTCATGTAAGTCAACTAAAACATCAGTCAGTCACATTTGAAGGATGTAAAAATACATCAGGAAAGGTAAGAGAAACAAAGTACAAGGGAGATCAAGAAACTATGTGTTTCAAAGAAAGGATAATGGGGAGAAGGAGAGAAATAGAGAGATGGGCGTATATTATAGAGAGGATTGAGTGGAGGGTTGTTATCCCTTTCCTCTTTTTTCCCCAGTTTATGAGTCTTGAGAAGATCCACCTACTGCTGAGCATCTTGTGAGTACCTACCCATCCATTATCAATTCTTTCTTTGCTGGCAGCCTCATTATAACTAGAGATCCTAGTCTGAAATTCATCCACTAACTTCAAACTAGAAAACAGGGGAGAAAAAAGATACTTGAAATACAAGGAGTTCAAAGAAAATGGGAGACCTAGCTGGTCATAGATCTCGAATGCCAGAAATGTTTATCAGCTCATTTAACCTGACCTTCTGCATAGCAAAGGACACAGAAGTGTCTGTTTCCCCTGCAGCTGATCCTCAGAACACGGGTTTAACTAAAGCATATCTACCAGAAAGCCTTGAAAAGAAGGACCCAAGAAACATGGAATCCTACAGACAATGCAATCACAGAACCATAGATTCATAGAATCATAGCATGTCAGGTCAGAAGGGGCCTCAAGGATCATGTGGTCCAACCTTTCTTAAAAAAAGCACAGTCTAGACAAAATGTCCTAGCACCGTGTCCAGCTGAATCTTAAAAGTGTCCATTGTAGGGGAACCTACCACTTCCATGAAGACATTTTCCCAGTGGCTGGTTATTCTCATTGTGAAAAATTTGCCTCTTGTGTGTCCCCAGGACTAACTTGTACCCATTACCCTTCATCTTTTCCATGTGACTTCCTATAAAAAGGATGTCTCCTTTGTAGCCACCCTTTAAATACCATAATAATGGCGATAAGGTCTCCCCCAAGCCTTCTTTCTTGAAGCTAAACAAACACAGTTTTCTCAGGTTTTCCTCCATAGGCTTCCAGGTGCTTTGATCATCTTTGTGGTCCTTCTTATGTTTGTCTATGCTGAACTTCACAGGTTCTTATCAGACCACTCTTCCAGCCCTATCCAGATCTTTCTGCACAGTGTTTTAGTTGTACTCCTTCATTTTTATGGGCAAATGCCTCATAGATTTAAGATCAGGAAATGGTGAGACCTGAATAGAGCTAAAAACAATACAGAACAGAGCGAGAAGGGCATTTTGTTTGCCAAAGTTGCTCTTCTGTGTTCTGAACAGATGGCTGACAACATCCTGAGACCTTAGAAAATTGAATCGATGAGAGAAACGTGTTCAGATTTAATTATATGTAATTGCACAAGGCACAGAAAGGGTAAAACTAAGCCACAAAACTCAGTGTATTGAGTGAATTTATGCAGCAGGAGTACATAAAAAAATTCACCCTTGTTCAACTTTATGAAATTTTCATCACAAAACCTTGTACTGACTGAATAAATTAAAACCCACATTAACTATTTTTTTTATTATTATTAATTAGGCAATTTCAGATATTTGTTCAAAGTCTGATCATTATTCTCATTTCTTAGAAAAATTGGCTTGGGTTTTAATGGTATTTGGTAGACTAGAAAGTAAAATTATTATTAGGAAAACTCACTTCATTACTCACTAAAACTCACTAAAAAGTGGCCAGTACAAACCTCTGGTCATATTTTTGCAGCTCATTTCCTACACCTTTTTGAAAAAATCCTGTGCTGGGTCAGTCATTGTGAGTAAATACTCATATATGCACGTGTATGTTAGATATTTTTTCAATCACCCTATTCAAATGTTTGACAAAATAACACCACTGTCACATCAGTCAAAGATGTACTTGAGTCAAAGAGATTTTATTATACAAGGACTGTATGTGTAGACAGAAACTGCAAAGTTTAACATATTTAAGGAAAAAAGCTAAATAATTGCCAGTCTTCTATACAAGAAGTTACACTGAACTTCTGAACAAATTGGATGTTGTACTGGCTCTGGCTGAGGTGGAGTTAGTATTCTCCGCAGCGGCCCATGTGGTGGTGTGTTTTGGATTTGTGCCTAGAACAGCACTGATACCACACCACTGTTTTGCCTATTGCTGAGCAGTGCTTGCACAGTGCCAAAGCTCTCTGTCTGTCCCCGGCAGGATACTGAGGCTAGCAAAGGCATTGGAAAAGGACACAGCCAGGACAGTTGATCATTGACCCAAAGAATAACACCTTGCTCAGCAGTAAAGCTGACAAAGGGGAAAAAGAAGGAGCTGGGACAGCACAGTATGCTCAAATCCGACCTTGAACTCTTCATTCTCCCAGCCTTGATATTCAGGGTCTCAAGAG
Organism: Pseudopodoces humilis; assembly: GCF_049639895.1. NCBI lineage: Eukaryota > Metazoa > Chordata > Aves > Passeriformes > Paridae > Pseudopodoces > Pseudopodoces humilis. Next base: position 102,527,059 of record NC_142200.1, read on the forward strand.
ATGTGGGAAAAGCAATTGCCAGTAAAAACGGAGACAAAAAATGAATGTTCAGTACCTCCACCTTCTGCCTGTCGGTTGTCACCAGGTTGCCTGTCTCATTTTTGGGGGTGTGAAATTTCTTTTGTCTTCATTTTCTGACTAATGTTCCTGTGGTCAGATATTCATCCATTTCTGTTAAGACCTGTTATCTTACCTAGAGATGTCCCTGGTTGGAAAGTACTTATTCCATAGTCTGAAAATGGAACTAAGAATGAAGAGTCAGATCCAGAAACATAACTTGCATGTGAGACATCCTGTTTGCAGCCTCTGCCCATCTATGAAGCTCTTTTCATTGACATATTTCACGGATTTTTTTCAGTCCATCAGTGTAGCAAATATGTTTCCTCGCCTTCAGTATGAAAAAAAGCCTTGAAAAAGCCTTTGGTATGAGAATCATGTTTTCAGATTGGTTGAAGAAGGGTCAGGAAGTCCACAGATGCAGTATTATTTCCTCTAACTTCCAGCATCTCAGCAGGTACATGCACTGAAAATGGCCTATGATGAGAAGATTTTGCTGGAAAGCCATTATTTCCCTGACTATAAGATTAAATATAAAAATATAATATAAATTTATACAATTGGTACTCATTTCAAGGGGACCAATTTTCTCCAAAAAGTACAAATTTAATTCCATATATTTTAGGCTGTGATACAAATTTTAGTTTAAAGCCATGCATAGACTATGCAAGCACAGAGCTTCTACTAAATATCTTTATTTGCCAGTTTTCTTCACTTCCCCTTTTAAAAGAAGACTGACTTTCCCTTAGAAACTTTGGGAAAACTTCTATCCAGAAGACTAAAGGTTTGCAAACAAAGAAGCATTCTTGTGGAGGTTTTCAAAAATTCTGAATGGATAATAGTCAAGGTACACAGTGGCAATATTGACAATGTCATCAGCTGCCTCAGAGTAAGAGAAAAAGTCTGCTAAGAGGTTCTTATTTTACAGTCTTGTTGACAGACAGCTTTTGGGAAGCTATTCAAGCCTGACAGCAAAGAGATCTGAGGCTGTTCTTCAAAGCAAAATTGGAGGAGAATTAAACACAGACACTTGAAAACAGACTTGAACACAACATACAATTTAAGTACTGGAGAGGTTTTACTGTAATTCCTGCTTTGCCTGGGTCTATTGGCAGAACCACTGAAGTTACAAAACATAATAACATTAAAACTAAACATCTTTATTTCTGTAACAGCAAGCTTTGGCTTATACAAATTTTGTGCCTTGTAAAGTGCAAAAGGCCAAACAGACTAAATCCATAACTTATAAAAGGCAGTTCATTCAACAAATTAAATTATTTTATTCAGCAAACAGAAAGAACAACAGCTTTTCAATTCTTTTTATTTTAGATGTAGCCAATTTGGAAAAAAAAAATCAATTATATAATAAATTTGGGTTGAAAACACATTTTCTGTTAAAAATTTATTTCTATCTGTTCAGTTTTCTTAAAAATGCTGTCAAGTCAATCTGATATAACCTTGTGAAAATCTATTAGGCCATGTACAAAAATATTTCCCAGTATTTATCAGCATTGTTAGCCATAATGAACATGGAGTGGTGTTTTTACCCCAATTTAATAGCCTAGCTGAACAAGAGTTTTAAAATGGTGCATTATCAATTCAACCTAACCAGAAACCACAGCTGTACTGGAACGTGTAGACCCTAATTGGGCACCCGAGATCTTTGAAGGAAATTAAAAGGGAGCTCTGGCTCTTTTATTTTGCGTGTAGAAAAGCCAAATTAAATTGAACTCTTGTTTGTCTTTACTTCTGTCTGGTATCCTCATTTGTGAATGCTGTAATTGATAATCCATTCTCTTTTAACCCTTTAATCTGATGTTTTGCCACCAGAATAGAATTTGCAGCCCAAAGATATATAATCTAAATCTCAATTGGAAAGACATAATTATACTACTTTATTAAAAATAACTTTTATATTAAGAACACTCAATATTCAAAAATAGTTATAAATTATATATTTGCCAAGGATGACCTGAAGGAATGTCTAGTAGGGCTTAATGGACATTTGTAAAATTTCTAGATATGGTTTTAATCATAAACAGAGCACTGTAGAACTTAGTAAAGATCCATTTCTTTTAAAATGTCACATGGATCTTAATCACAGCATTATTAGTTCATTGCAAGAATTAATTGCCCCTCAAAATCAAAAATAATTTAGACTTCTCCACCATTTTTTTTATCAAAATGCTTATTCCTTAAAAAAAAACCCATATAAACTGGAAAGCTGCAGAGTTCAAAGATTAATGCAATTGGTTGAGGATCTGCTGATACTTTTTTCTGAAAGTTGCACTCCTACTCAAGTTAGAAGGAACTGAACGTGCTTATAAATTCAGAAAGATGACTTAGCAGCACACATATCTATTTGATCTGACTCCTTACTCTTTGGGAAGTGTGAGTGAATGTGTTTACAACATAAGACACAAATTGTGGACACCTTTTGCCTGCTATTTCAGCCGCTACCGAGGTCTCCTTTTCATTCGATGTGGGAAACGGGCCGGTGGAAATCGTGGTGAGATCTCCCAACCCGCTCAACGATGACCAATGGCACCGGGTCAACGCCGAGAGGAATGTCAAGCAGGCCAGCCTGCAGGTGGACCAGCTGCCCCTGGAGGTCAGGAAAGCTCCGACAGAAGGACACACGCGGCTGGAACTGTACAGCCAGCTCTATGTTGGTAAGGCGCAGAGGGGGCAGCTGGGCTTCGCTCTCACCGCGCTGAACATTCTTCTGCCTCGTGTCTGGCCAGCAGCAGTTGGTGAATGTGGGAAGCTGTGCTCCTCGAGCATTTGTGTGACAGCAAAGTGGGGGAGGAGGAAAAAGAAAAACAGAAAATAAATAAATAAATAAATAAATAAAAGAAAAACATGTCCATAATTACAGAAATACAAAGACCAACTAAGAGAAAAATCTTGTGCATTAGAAACTTATCCTTTTTGTCTCACTCCACCTGCATCTCCTGGCTGAAAGTGCCTCCAGCAGACTGCAGTGCCAAACTCCTTTTTTACTGAGAATCTCTTCCCAGACACACACTTTTCCACCACAGAAGTGAAAACTTCTGCAGAGTTCTTGCCAGGACCTCATGTGCCTGCAGTGCCCATCCTAGCCTCGGCAGCACTTCCAGCCTCTTTAGATTTGATCATTGGCCATACCTTTTCATTCACAGCTCTCACTGCAGTCTTTTCCCTCTCATCCTGCAGGCTATTTACTCATTTGATGTAGGAAAGTACCACACAGTCTTACACAAATGCATTCCCTGGAACCAAGTTAGCCCAGCTGCTTTCTGCAGCTACTGGTTTCCACTACTTTTGGGGCAGGCTATTCCAACAGCATTTGTATTTCTCCAACTGTTAGCTGCAGGGCTGCAAAGTGCTGACATGCCAAGTGTCATTAGCTGGAATCAGAACTGCATGAAATGTTGAGCAAAGAAGCACTTTCATACTCCTCTAGATATCTGTTACAAGAGAACAAGGAAGTGAAAAGAGAAAAAAGAAAATCTCTTTTCTCCATGTTAGTCAGCATTCAACAACTCAAATGAGTTAAAATGATATTTAAAGCCTTCATTGCCTTAGTAATCAGCCCAGCGTCACTACAAACTGTGTATAATGTGTCACCAGATGTGCAGGTGTTATTTACAAGCTCAGATTCTCCTTTGCTGCTGTGATCCTGGTAAATGGCAGTTTCAAAATAAGCTGGAAGATGAAGTTTGTTTAAAAGAGGAACACTTAACCTTTAAAAAAATTACCCAGCCTTTTGCCGCAAACAGGAAGAGCTGATTTTTTATTTTTTTTTTTTACCTAGCTTAGGTCTTTGAGAATTGTTGATAATGATGATTTTATTTGTTAGTTTTGAATTGACTGTAACACCAGCAATGTTTTGAAGTACCTTTATTGCCAAAAGAAGAATGTCATAATTTGCACCAGATTTTTTTTCTTTCTGAATTACATCTATTTCATATAACTTGGTGATTGGAGCACACATGTCAGAGAACTGCTTTAAACTTTACCTGGAGTCAGCCCTAGGATGGATTTGAGTTGGAGTGCCCAGAATGAATACCTAAATATTGGGGCCCTGGAGGGTAATGTTGAACAAGAATTATTTTGGTTCTTCCTTTCCCATTTTCTGTAGAATAAATATCTATTCTTCCGGTGAGCAAGGTGGCCTGAGGTGTGATGACTTTGCATCCTAGGGTCTAGGACAGTCCCTGAGAGGGGAAAGAAGGTTTTTCATTTCTGCAGTGTATATGAGACATATATACACACCAGAACACCCTCTGCCATGCACACTCAGCAGAGACCAGGTCTTGCCAGCTCCTACTCCAAATCGTCCAGTTACCAGGACTTGGTTTGAAGCAGTCCTCTCTGGTTTGTATTTAGTCCTCTTCCCCACTCAGGTAAATATCAGTCTCTGTGCCCTGTGGTGATGAGCATTCAGATTTCCTCAGGGTCTCTCAAGCACCTGCAGCACTGCAGTAATCAAAGAGAGGAGGGATGAGCAGAAAAGATGCCAGCACTCGTTATTTACTCACATTTTTTAGTTCAGTTTTTTTTCATTGTTGTTTCTAGTCCAGCCTCAGATAAGGCTTTCCTTAGCTGAATCACATTTTTCCAGTGAGTGTTTACTAGGGGTGAAAAAGAACAGTTCTTATTAACTGCTATAAAAAACCACCTCAACCCAGATTTTCAAATGTTTTTCAGTGTTCCATCTTTCAGTTTATGCTCTGATAAGTAAATAGTATACATGATGTTTCTTGGAAATTAACGTGAGTATTTCCTATTGTAACTGAGAATGGGGATTTGACTCCTTTTTCCTTTGCCCATTGTGGCTTTGAAAAATGTAACACTGCATAGCATATTATGGCATTATTGTTAGCACCCACCATTATGAATCATTAGGAGAGAAAGGCTACACCTCAGCAGTTGAACCAAGCTCATTTCTTCCACTGTTATCTCTAAAAACATTGAAGTTGAAATTAAAGGAAATCTTACTGTGTAGGGTTAGAATCTCAAATGTCTAATCAGTATAAAGCAAGCACTGATAACAAATTGCTATTTATGCTTGCTAATGGTATGATATCAAAGGGCTAAGTTTCACTGATTTATTGTCATTAGGACAAGGCAACTCCTTATAATGAAGTTACAAGGCTTATTATGTTTAATTATAGTATGTTTAATGTGAAGCATCAGCAATAAAATCCATTCAGCGTTGTCTCACGGCTCAACAATCCCTCTCAGGTGCAGCAGGAGGTCAGCGAGGCTTCCTAGGCTGCATTCGCTCCCTGAGGATGAACGGGGTGACGCTGGACCTGGAGGAGAGAGCAAAAGTCACACCTGGGGTGAAGCCTGGCTGCTCTGGCCACTGCACGAGCTACGGGATGTACTGCGCCAACGGCGGGAAGTGCGTGGAGAAATACAACGGCTACTCCTGTGACTGCTCCAAAACTGCCTACGATGGGCCATTCTGCATAAAAGGTAAATTTTACCTCAGTGCAGGAGGCAGAGTAGGGGGGAGCTGTTTGCCTGAGGAAAAAGAAGAAAACACGATGAAATCGATGCTTCAGCTTCATTAAATAAACAAGTAAATCCTGTTTAATACCTCTTGCTAGCAAGTCAGATTATACACCCATCTGTATATTTAAATGTGATTATTGCAAACCACATCTCTTATGAGGAGTACATGTTACCTGCTTAAATGATATAACACAACAAAATGCATCAGGAATGCCTGTAGTAGTAGCAGGTCTGGCAGAGAGTGTTCCCCCTACAGACTTGAGTTGGAGAACCATAAATTCCAACTAGTGCAATGTCATGGTAACTTCTTTAGAAGAGAAACATGGATTTAAACAGAAGCTACCTAGTCATTCAGACATGTAGGTATGATGCTTAAGTTGAATATCTTATATATGGGGAAGCCATCATTTGGCTTAAAAATTTTATCCATCTGTAAATAGATCAAGTCCTTTAGTACCTCAAACTGGGTAAGGGATTGAACCTGCTAGAAATAAGGGAAGACAGAGATCCCACATTTGTATCAGTCCTTTGGAAATCCTTAAAATATGTTCTGAATTTTCAAAAGCAATGATTGTAAGAGAACAATGTACTGTGGATGGTCTGCATGAGAAAGAAAGGCAAGGAACAAGGGAAAAAGGGACTCAACAACAAAAATTGAGAAGAAAAGTACTAATTTATCTTTTCTTGTTTGACTGTCTAATCAACTGCTTTTCCTAATTATTTTAAAAGCTTTCTCAACATTTCAGCTATAAATGTGAAGGCTCTTCTCATTAGTATCCCTGATATTAAAGAAACCTGTAGCCTCATAAAGTGCTCCTCTGCTTTCACATTGCTCTCTGAACCAGGAATCCTGCAGGCAGTCTAGGTCACCAGACACCAGAGTCCCCTCGTAAAGCAAATTTAGCTGTAGGGGACAGAACCTGGCCTTTGATGTTCCAGTTTTCAACTCTTTCTTAACATCTCAGGCTTTTTTCCAAGTCAGAATCTGAGAATTATTTTGAAAATATCCATACCCTGCTCTCTTTTAGCCACACTTATAAGAAGCATAAAGTTTATAACAGAAATAGGCAGTCTTTTTACCTGATGCTGTGTTATGGACTGCATTTCCTCCCCACACACTTTTGCCACTTTCATTTATATTCCATGTATGTTCACTTTAATTTTGTTCTGTCACAGCAAAGCTTTGTCCATTGCTGATGTTGTTCGTATACTGGACCACCCTCTTCTAAAAGCTAAGGGATTCTTTTCATATCACCAAATATTCACATCACCAGATAAGGATGAATCTCTGGCATGATTATTTTATAAATTCCAATAAATATGATGTATTTCTAGCAGAAGGGAAGCAGCTGCTTCTTTAGGTAATGGCTTCCACTGTGCTTGCATGCAGGAATTTCATCAGCTTTCACCATGCTGTGTTGCTTCAAAAGCAAATTATAAAACATGTCCATTCAGTTCAGGACTGTATACAATCAGCAACTCCTGAGAATGTGAATACAGTAATTTCAGTTAATTTAGCAAATGGTTTGTCATGAATAATGGTAATGCATATTTAGTATTTCTGTTCACTAATGCAGTTATATGGTAGAGAAAACCCATTCATGCTGGAATTGGGTCAATCTCTTACAGATTGCATGTGTTGAATCAAAAAAAAAAAAAAAAAAAAGATAATTTACTGCCATGCCATAGTTACTGAATTCACTTTATAGCTTTTTCTGTATTTCCTGACCTCATCACATTGACTGTTTTTTATGAGGGTTTTGTTCCTCTTTTGGATAGGTAAGCCCCAACCTTCCACCAAAACTAGCTCTAAGCTAGAGTGTTTGAGTTTTCTGGGTGTGGGGCTAGCAGAATGAAAACATACCATTAGGGGAATAATTGGGCACCCAACGCAGCCAAACCCTGGTTTTGGCTGGCCTGTAAGCACTTCCATAGCAAAGGCAGTAATATCATACTCTGTAATACTCCTTATAAGTCTCCCAGTGCACCCAAGGGCCCAGAGCTCTGAAAGGGATACTTGGGGCATGCAGTGAGACTTGCTGTGAGCTGGTGCTCATGAAAAGTACTCTTAGTGAGTGCAGGGATGTCGGTGCCATACGGTATTGTGCCATTTAAACACGACATCAGATCTCTGCTTTCAATATTAAATCTGTTCCAGGCTAAAAATGGCTCTCTAAATCCTTTTGATTGTATGTACAAGGTGCAAATTGGCAATTTCCTATCTGTTAGTGCTGAAGACTGCTGTACTCATCTAGAATATCCCCAAGTGTGATTTAGTGTAGGTGAGTTCATGAGGCCTCCCTACAGGAGGAACAATGGGACACTGGGGGAAAAGCTAGAGGATAAATTACACAAAATAGACTGGGTTTGGGGCATCCTATGATTAAAATAATTGTAAAAGCTCTGTAACAAACAATGCTGATAATGAGATCTTTAGAACAGTTCATTTACAGCCCATTACATTCACATTGTCAATTTAACATGCATTAAGCCTATTAAATCAAGTAAAGTACTGGAACAACTTATGTGTGTTGTCAAGCTTCCTAGACTTGTGAAAGAAGGGAGTCCTACATTTTCTTTCTAATAGCAGCTCCTGGAACCTAATACTGTGTCCTCTTGGTCTATTAGAAAAGAATGAATGTAGTTTCTAGAAACAAAGGGCAAACATACATAACAACTGCAAAGTAAGTAATGGCAAAACAGCCAAGTATGTTTTAGTTTAAAAAAATATTTTAAAAATTTATAAAAATTGGAAAGGTTTTTGGAGACTTTTTTCTGTAAAAATAAAAATTATGCCTAAGTCGTATTTTAATTGATTTTGATGAAGAGGTTGTAATTCTTATATTTCAATCCATTTTTTCATTAACACTTTGACACTTTTCCCTCTGTAAAAGCACTGAAACATCTATGAACAGATTTTCAAATTCTCTATGATCTGTTTTCAATGAATGTTGTTCTTTATAATGACAGAGCTGAATACTGCTCTGTCACTTTTATAACCTGCACCACAGGTTTGTTGCTGTCTGTTGCTGTAATACTGGGTAAGTCTAATATGAGGCAAGCAAGAATATTTTCCTTTGTCACCTTCACTAGGAATTCACACTGGCTGCCAGAAAATAACATGGTTAGTTCTTGGCAGGATAGACCAGGGCTAGGTTTCATTATTTTACTCCTATGAGTAAATATTCCAGGCCAAATAGATCTGTTGATTTGATAATCAGTAGTGCCTGACATCCCATCCAAACCAATATGAAATATTACCAGAAATACACGCTACTCAGCTGGAGTGAAAAGTGGCACAATGTAACCCTTACAATATAGCACAGACTTCTCTTCCCATTGATTTTCATTTGCCACAGGAAGCTTTCCTTATCCAAAAGCTTTATTTTGATATTGAAATCACTTGCTTGCAGTGGACTTTTTGGGGTTGGTTGCATACTGAAAGTGCTAGCAGGAGAGATGGGAAAATCAAAGGGAAAAAAACATTGATATAAGGAAATCACCATACAATGGTTCATGAGTAATAAACACACCTTACAAAAAAAACAGGCCTTGTATGTTGTGGATTCTTTGCTGATGAAATCTGTCCTGAGAGCCACTGACTGATGACTGACAAGAAATTGCATTGTCTCCAGCCTTATTAGCAGCATATCACAATGTGAATGATGTAGTGGACTGGAAATACACTATTTTTTTACAAGGACAAAAAGAAGTATGAAAATGCAGTCTGACATTTTTTAACTGTATTTTTGTTTTGTATTTGAGGCACATGCAATTGGTTTTACTTCTTTCATTGCTCAGAGAAATTGCTCTGAGGAATAGCTGAACTGTTTCTGCCATCCTGAAGATTGCTTTCTGACCTTTCCCTGTCCTTTGTTTAAGCATAAATTCTCTTTATTTTTTTCTCCCACAGCTGTCCTATCATCATAAGATGAGGAAACAATTAACTTTTGTTCCTCTAAAAACAAACTTTTTCCTCCCTTTAAACAAAAAATAAAAAAAAAAACAAAGGTCAAGTGCTGGGCATGTGGTAGCATTCTGATGTGGGACATACCCCAGGGAGAAAACATTCCTCCTTTGGTATTGAAATGCAGCAGAACAACAGTAGGAGAAGAAATTGCACCCACCAGGAGTGAGACCAAAAATAAAAATTTAAGAAATATTAAATAGCTGCTGCTATGACTCATGTGCCTTCAGGTATGCTGGAAGGGTAAATTCAGAGCTTTCCAGTTTCTCTGCAGTTACTCAATTTGCATTAACAAACAGCAAGAAGATGCTATACCCTTTTTTCTTTCCTCCTTTGGTGTAAAGCTCAGATTCACAGTGTGAATTCTTGCAATCCTTAAGACAATGCCCAAAATGAGCTCCTTTATGTTTGCTTTTGTGTTTGCATGAACCCTGAAAACACAAGTCACATTTGTAACAGCCAGATTTCCTTCTTTTCCTGCTCTCTTCTATGTCTCAAAGAGAAAAAAACAGTGTTTTACCAGGTTGAGTGGATGCAAGATATATCAGGGGGCAGCAGCTCTGCAGCCTTCCACTGACTCTCAGACTGACACTCGACCACCTCCAAATTTTGCCCTGGTTATACTCATTCATTTCCCTTTATTTTGCTGGTTGTAAAACCATTGCATTGTTTTGTTGAAAGCAGTGGTGAGGTGATTGCTAGTGTATTTTAATGTAACTAACTTCTTCGTTTTCATAGTTCAGAGTGACAGAATCCAGAAAATCAAGGTAACATTCCCTCCCAGACTCCAAAAAATTGTGCTATTTTCAATGTGTTTGTGACCTGTTAGCTGAAAGTTGCATGAGAAATCTTTTTCAGGTTGTTAATGTTAAGCTCTCACTCTGGTAAATCTGAATGCTGCAGTCGGGCTTTTTTACCTATAGATCATACTTCAGGACTCAGGTTTTAGCCTCTTTTGGGTAAATATATATACTCACAAAAAATAGATATACTTTCTAAACTATTCCACTCTTCAGTCCTGTCTGTACTGCCCGATTAAACATTCACAGTTATGCTCTAGTGCTTTGAAAGTTGCACTTCAGTGCAACAATTCTTTCACTGGAAAAAAAAAAATTGTTTTTCTCTTCTTTTTAAAGAAAAACAAACCTTCCCAACAGTACTTACATGTCTTAAAGAGATATCAGCCTAGTTATAAACTGATGCTCAGCCTTATTATATTATTGTTAGCTTACTTATAAAAAGCATGAATTCCTTATTTTATACACAGGAAAAAAATAAATCAGGGGAATAAGTTAAAAAGAAAAATACTTAGTCCTGTCTCAGAAAATGCGATTAACTTTCTTGGCCAGACAACTGAAATAGGCCTGCTTTAGTGTCATTGCTCACTGAATGCAGATGTTTTGTGGAAGTAAAGCAGCCTCAGCAACACTGCTGGCTGCTGCATGCCTGTGCAAAGGCAGCTGAGAGGTTTGAGGTCTCACACCAGACACCCGTGTGCAATATTTATACATCTGTATGCTGCTGAAGTAGTTTTGGCACCTCACAAGACGATAGGGCATTTATGCTTAAATAGCTCTGTGATGTGAGAAGACGTTTTTATTGTGGTAATGCAGAAAGTGAACAAGATAATGAGGGCAGGAAGGGTCTGCTCACGGTAAAGTGGAAACCTGTAGTACAGGAAGGAATTGAAGCCAGGTGTCGCCTATTGAGGTTGTTGTTCTGAACACCGTGCAATCAGCAAATGACATTCTCTAATATTTCTCAAATACTGCAAAGATGCAAGTTTCCCTCTGAGGTTGCCTAAAGAGCATCTCTATAGACTCCCTGGCAGGAAATTATGAAATCTGGTCTGCTGTACACTTGACATCACCTTTCCTTCATCCGTCCAATTTTATTAGATGGTGGCAGGGAAAAGGTTGGTGTTCAGATGCTGTCTCCTTAACCATTACGGATATTTCCACTAGAAATGGAGCTGGCTTGTCATTTAGATTCAACAGAAAACACATGGCATCTGTTGCCATTCCCTTACTCTGAGTCTGTCGTCCCAGACATCAGATCAAATACCTATCATACTTTCAAATCATACAAAACGAACTGCAATTGCAATTTTCCTGGTATTTTTTTGGCCTTCTGTGGCATGCACAATTCTGTCTAGGTATAGAAAGGTAGAACAAATGACACCTGTTTTACAGGGCTATTACAAAAGTAGGTTCAGAGCTCGGCCTTGTTTAAGCATATCAAACTGCTTCCTGGCAGAATCTACCTGTTGGCATCAGCTAGGGAGGCTTGAAAGTGTAATGAATCAGGTGTCTAAACCGCATTTCTTCTGGCACTTATCCTGTTCTACTGAAGGCAGCAGGAATCTTTGCATGGATTTATGATCACACCCCACAGTTTCACTATTTTTTCATTATTTTGCATATACCCCGATTCTGAGAGCCATTTGTTCAAGAAAACCTTTTTTATACTGAGTGCTGATACATTCATATACAAGAAGCAAGTCCTCACTAGGTTTGTATTCTATTAATAATCCACAAGCAATTGCTGTACTTTGGTGGAAAGTTCCAACATGCATCACAGATTATTAGAGTAAGAGCAGCCAGAATATGAGACCTGAGGATGTAGAACAATAACTTTAAATCCCCACTTCCTGATTTCACACACAAAATGTGCCTGAAGGTAGAATAAAATGTTGAGTGAGCTAACCAGACAAATGGTAAGCATTATCACCTTCAGAGCCCTCAAATTCTCTCCCAGAACAACAGTTGTGAGATTCTGACCCTTTCCTGATGCCCTATGGCCAAAAGATATCTCAGCCAACAAGTCTTAGTCTTTGTGACCTAAAATGTAGCCATTTTAGGTGCTCCCATGCACAGTTTTTGCCATAAGATGAACAATCAAGCTCTGGTTAATCTATATTCAATATTCATTACTACAGGTAAAATCAAAAAAGAAAGGAAATTATGCAAAAAGAAATAGGTTTTATTCAACCATCAACCTTGTCTGAAGAATCTTTGTACATATACCAAGTGTTAGAACGTCTCCAGTGACTGTCCTTGCTTAGGATTTGGAAAAAGCTTCTTTTCACACCCAGAACTCCATGCAGGGAAGACATATCTTTGAGCACTGGCAAGCGGCATCACAGAGTAATAATTTTAATTTACCAAATCTGAGCAGGCCCAAGGAGGCATTAAGGGCCTCCAGATGGGACATGCTTGCAGCTGCAAGGCAGCTTTGTGAAACAAAGAGGAGAGAGTATTTTCCTTCTCAATTTCTCATGTCCTTGCCAGGCTTCATAATTGCCAGGATTTTGTCTCCAGCTTCTGAAAGGCAGGTATACCCTATTATGCCCATTAAGTAAATAACCAACACTACTTCCTCCTTGGTATTCAGGTAAAAGGTGACAGAAATCAGGTCCAGTTTACTTGGAAAAATATGAGATGGCAGTTTGAGCCAGTGAGAGCCATCCTACTAAAGAAGAGAGATTCCACTTCTTAGGATGCCACTCTTGAAATTGTGGGGTTTGGGACTGTGGTTTGGGGCTTTTCTTGGTAGCTCCACAGATCAGCAGCTTCTTTATTTATTAAGAGTAATACCTGGATCTTGATTCATGACAATTCCTATTAACATTCCATCCCAGCTGTCAGCATAGAGCAAACTCAATTGCTGTAAAGACTGCTGAGCTCTGTATCTCTTATATATATGCACCCAGATAAAAAAATCCTGCTGAAGTTGTGTTCAGCCACACCTATGCCATGCTGGCATTGTTTTTCAGAGGTGAGAAAAAGGTTATGGAGAAGAAGACAACTTCTCTATGTGCCTGTATGGCTAACAGAATCATCATATCTACCTAAGAACAGAAGAACCAACATTGGTTCACATTTAACTGATGTAGAAAGCAGTAGAGGAGAATCAGATTCCTACTCACATTTTCTTAGGTCTACAGCACCGGCCCAGAAATGTCATGAGACTTTGAAAATTTTGTAGGAGAAATGGAGATTTTTGTTGCTATTTGGCTTTTTCCTCCTGTCTTTCAATATCTGATCAACGTCTGATCCCAGACATAATGAGAGTATACAAAGATAAAAGTACCTGAGTGGGGAGAGGAAGGCTGTGGAGATGACCAAAGAATCATAACCTTCAAGATAACATTGCCAGTTCTAGGTACATGCGCTTTTTCTGTGGAAGTTTTGGATCACCTTTCCGAATTGAAGTTGGACAATTTTGTAATGCATGTGCAATTCACACTGGGAACACACACCTTGCTTGATAAAATTGTCTCTAATGATCCACAATTCCTGCTCTGGGTTCCTGTACAAAGCCAGCCCAAAGTGTTTATATTTGAAAAGTCTGTCAACAGAGAGTGACTGCACTGTATATTTGTGTAAATATAGGTATTACTTTCTGAAGAGAACAGATCTGTTACCACCACATTCATTTCCCTAAGGTCTCTGCCTTGAAAGGGCAGTTTGCAGAGCAACCTTTACTATGCCTCATGCCTGATGTCCCAAGAGTCATCTTTTCAGATAGCATTTCAAATAGTACAGAAGAAAAGGGAGCTGTGCATGGAAACTTCCCTCACATTTCAGCAGCAGGGTTTGGGCTGCATTTGACCCTCTTTATTCAGGGAGCTTGAGTGGTTTTCTGGATGAAGGACTTCCATACTTCTTCTAGCACAACTTCAGAAAGATACTGCACTTGTGACCTCAAGTGTAAACCTCAAGGTCACCATTTGTGACCTAAAAGTAGGTAGCTTTTTTGTTGGTCAGCCCTCAGCATTTCCCAGTCATCATATACCCACATTCAAGATAGAGAAAATTATCTTTTAGCTATTTTTAGTACATCCTAGTCATTTAAACAGCCTGCTCCTGTGAGTTGCTGAGCACTTTCCACTCCTGCTGCAAGGATTTCAGCTTCTTTCAGTACAGAGCATAATCATGTGCACCAACCTCTTTGATGAGCTGGAACTTGAGAGAATTCAATATATTCCTGTTGAAGGCCCAATACACTCACAAAGCCAAAGTGAACCTTCCTCTTATCCTGCCTTTTAAAAGAGGTGATGTGCACGTGAGGAGAATTTCAAGGTTCATTACAATACCCTATATGCCTATAATAATACAGCTACATTGAAAATTATTTTCTCAGCACAAATCAAGTTAAACATACAGAACATTCTCAGCTCCATCATGAAACCCTTTCGGAATAAAAAGTCACAGAACAGAGTACTGAGATTTGGAAGGGACCCACAAGGATGATCAAATTCACCTCACAGAACTGCAGAATAATCTGAATACCATTTCAGAGAGCACCATTTACTTAAAGCTTTCTTTGTAGTAATGAACATTTAACATAGCAATTTATAACATTTACAGCTCTGGAAAAATGCTTCACACGCTCTCCAGTTCAGCCCCAGAGCAGTGCTGAGGTCAGGAATGAAGGTCCCAGTATTCCCAGAGCACGAGGCCCTGGGCAAGCATAGCGCCAGGCAATTCCAAAGATTACTTCTGAAAGGCAAGGCGTGAGAAGCAGTAATCAGGCTGGAGGCAAACATAATTGTGCATCAGTGTGCTGTGTGCATGCGTGGAGCCCCCACGGGTGCTGCAGTCCCCACCAGCAGTGGCAGTGGCAGGACCCGGCACGGCCGGCAGCTCTGCCAGCGTAATTGATAGGGCATCTGCCCCAGAAGCAGCTTGCATGAACCAGAAGCAGGGCCTGAAGAATAAATTAGTGGTCATGGGGATATTTTTAGGCCCATCTTGCAAATACTCAGAGCTACTGCTTTAGATTTTTGCATGCTAATGCTTCTTTCTTACACAACTATTAAAGGCAGAAGGCATCATGAGTTGGAGAATTTTTTTCTTGACAGGGCCCTTCACTTTTAATCCTGGAGCACTAAAGTTGAGACTACTGCAAAATATAGTTGTTAAATGAAATTGCCTCTCCCATAACTTTTTCAGGGTGATTTAATTTTTCCCCTATAAAATTGCAGTTATAAATCCATCAGAATGATCGAATTATTTATAGCATTTCAGGACCATAGCTTGGCTCTGTGTTTTATATGTCCATTTAGTGACAGCACTGTGATATTTTGAGTTTGGAAGAATTTTTATATGATAGCAAGAAAACATAAAGCTTTTCCAGCATTAGATTTAGGAAAATTCTGGATAGAATCATCAATATAGTTTTATAATTTTACCTATCCTCTTACTTATTCTCTGCTCATCTACCCTGAATGAATTCTGAAGGCTCGTTCCCGACTTGCTTTGTGTCTGTGTAAGACTTCGAAAATATAAATCTTCCTTTATGTGTTTTAAGATAAAGCCTTTGCTTAGAATTGTGTGAAGACTCAAAATGCTAAAACTCAATAAATTTCTTGTTTAGATGGGGAATTTTGCACAAAACTGTGTCAACGTTACATCTTGTACAAAGGTAGTAGACAGTGAAAGACTTTTCCTTAAAGACTGTTTATGGAGCCTTAAGAATTTCTTATAGCCCTTCTTTAAATACAGCACTCATATGATTATAATATTTTTAATCATTATTTAGTATCTTACAAAATGTTCATAAACACACCTTCTTAATCAAGTTCACATACCATTTTAAAATCTCCTTTCACAATGTTGTCCCAGACAGCACTTAGCTGATCCAGTACCATTTAGGGTCACTAAATGAATGACTGCCACAGGAAGTCAGTCAAGTTATCCCAGTGGAATAACGATACCAGTGGTGGCCAATTGTGCAGTAATTCCTGTAGGAGGTTACCAAAGTCAGCCGTTGCTGCAAGAACATCAGCCTGGAATTATGATTTTAATGTTGAGAAAGAGGCAAGACTGCATGATTATGGGAAGCACTACTAGTGCTCTTTCAGCTGAAAGTATTAATTCTGTCAAAAGTAGGTTTATTTTCTGTCAGGAGTGTTGGAACACCATATCTTGTCTCAGATTGGTTTGAAAACTATAGCACCACGTGGGATCTACAAGGCAAGGTATCCCTTGCCTCTTGTTCCCAGCTAAGTGAAACTCCCTAGTTATTTTTTTTTTTACTCTCATAAGAGCATCCTTGCTATGGAGTTCTCATGAAGGATTGTGCTAGCAGTGGATAACTTACAATCATTATGTCCAGTCCTTTTAGGGGCTAGAATTGTCATCATTCCTTTGGGAGGTCCTTCCAAATCCACTCAAATTTGCTGGCCAGAACTGCTGTTTTTCCTTTTCCTTGGCTGCTGTTTGTTTACTGTGTCCTTTAAGCTACTCTTCCTTGAATCTCCTTCTTTGGAGCTTATCTACTGCCAAATTTCAATGAGAATAAATTTAAACCATAATTATTCTTGTCTGTAGTATGGATATGAAATAGGCATAGGCTTTCTGTGTGCCCCAAAGGAAATAATATTTCCTATGCTTTGTGAGTCCAAATACCCACGAATAAGATGGAGATTGTTCTTTTAATTCTCGTAGGAAAATAGTGAGGCTCTTCACCTAAATATCGTGCTTCAATAATACAGCAGTAGAAACATGCACAGATTAGTACTGATCAAGTCACAGTAATATGTTTCAACCAAAAGGTGTTGGCACATTTAGTTTACCTTTTTTCTTTTCATCCTCCTTTTCCTGTTCTGTTCAAGATGTGGGAGCATTTTTTGAAGAAGGAATGTGGCTTCGTTACAACTTCCACTCCCCAGGGACTAGCATGAAGGATTTAGTTAGCCGGACACTTTTGAGTTCTGCAGACCCTGAGATCACAGCACCTGACCTCAGCTTGAATAAAGAAGAGCTCAGCTTCAGCTTCAGCACCACCAAGTCCCCTTGTGTGTTATTGTACGTCAGCTCCTACACCCCGGACTTCATGGCTGTGCTGGTGAACCCCACTGGTAAGAAACTGCTCCGGGCTCTCTCCGCTGAAGGCACTATTGACAATACCAGGCTGGCACTCAGGGGAAGCTCTGAACTAAGGAGAAAGTCTCTTCACCCTTGTCACGTAAAAGTAAAGCACTTAGAAATCTGAACCTCTATTCTGCTTCTACTAGATTTGGTACTGATGTAACTGTTCTGTTTAGTGGTGCTTATTTAGCCACTCCTCCCTCACAAAACAAAACCAAACAAACAAAAGAAACCAAAAACCTGCTATAACAGCCAGACCCATGCCATGAACCAGTATTAAAAACAGTATTAAAAACAGTATTAAAAGCAGTATTATGGTGGGGACAAATAGACATCCACATGAAGGCACCTGAATAGTTGAACTGGCAATATCTCTGGTAGTCATTAGAAAGTGTCATGTCCTGTTCTGAAAATCTGGATACTCACTGAGGTGACTAAAATATGCTTGTAATATAGTATATAATGTCCTAAACATTTTGGTGATGGATGAAGGTTGGATATGGACCATTTGCTGCTACAGTATTAAAACTCTATATGAACAGAATATACTTTGATTCCAAATAGTGCCTTAGTGCCCCATGAAAATCATAATTAGGATGATTTTACTACTGTTCTCTTTTATGGGATAATATGAGCATTCTACATGCCATTCATTTTTTCCCTTCATGGGAAAGAAAGGCAGTGCATGAGAGCAATTCAACATCACACAACTAAACTATATTTTTAGAGGTCTAAGTCTGCTCTTTAGGGCCAGAATATTTCCATTTTTCATCAAAAGCGGGGGCTGCATTTCCCTTTACAAACATTCTTCCTTTTAATCAAATATTTAAATGTGTTATGAAGAGCAGACACTTCACTTTTGTTTAGAAAAGAAAAATCTGTCTGCAGTATGATATGAATATCAATTAACCACTCCTGACAATACTTTTCTACCAATGTAACCTCAGGTTTTCATTTCATAATATAATACTAAATTTCCATGGAAGTCCAGACGGTCACCCATCAACAACAATTAAACGTGAGAGCAAGAAAGTCCCTTGTGTGAATTATGTGTCAGTGCTAATCTGTTGTAATTTTGCCTTTATTCAATGCATGTCAATGGTGTATTCTTTAGAAAATTTCATGCTTTGTATAATTTCAAAGAATTTTAGTGCAGCAAGTATAATAATCTCAACAATGAAGTGTTACTTGATGTGCTCAATTTTGTACCAATTGTCCATATTGTTCAAGGCATAACTCCAATTTGTTTGTTTTGCAGTCTGGAGTGTTTACAAACACTGTGGTTTGGAGATGCTGGTCATTGTCACACTTCTGGGTTATAAACTAGAGGCAGTTTCAGCCCAGTAGCTTTATAATCTCAAATACCAGCTCTTCTCTTACTGCAGAGACCAGCTATGAGAGCAATTAAGTGTGAAATGATAACAGCTGTATGTGAAAATAAAGACAAGAAAATAGCTGGTGAATAAAGATCAAAATACCTGAGGGTGCTTTTCACATTTTTTTCTCTTTCACTAGGGAATCTGCAAATTCGGTACAACCTGGGAGGCACCAAAGAGCCATATAACATTGACATTGACCACAGAAACATGGCCAATGGACAGCCCCACACTGTTAATGTCACACGGAACGGACGGGACATCGTGCTGCAGGTGAGTTGTTTGGTGCCATTACTCATATCTTGTAGCATTTTGTTTCTTGATGGGTCTCCGGTGCTCTGAAAAGATCGGTGCTATTTAGAAAATAAAAAGTACAGTAGATGGGGTTCTGCCTGCAGACCACACTCCTAGGAGTTAATAAAAGCTATTCACTCCCTCTGTTTCATCAGCTCATGTTGTTCTGAAATCCACATTTTAGTGCGATGACATCTGGGCTAATACAGGTGTCACTGTAGATGCTCGAGGGCATCAGAGACATCTGGGCTGATAGATAACGTGGGACTTAGGATAAACCTGTGCCATTCTGGAGCAGCAGCTGGAAGCCAGGAGGGATACCCCACAACATCTTAAATGTTAGTGAAGCCTGATGCAAATAGCATCATTCTCTAAGTCCTGAGTCTGCAAATTAGGATGTCTTTAATTTTAAATTTACCCTGCAGTTCAGTGAAATTGCAAGAACTGTTTTGCAAAGATAGACAGATGCCTAAGTGTTTGCATGACAAGAGTCTGGGACAGAGCATTGTTGAAGGCACATACCTCTGCTTTATTTAGGTTTTGGTACAGCACAGGTAGAAACTTCATCTCTCCATATATCTCAGTTTACAAAACTTCAAGATAGTATAATGTTATTAAAATAACTGAGGGGAGCACTGCAAGAAGCAGTCAGTGTTTCCAGGCAGCCTCCTCTCTGTAGTCAGCACAGAACTCACTTTTCATTCCCTGGTTATCACATCCACAAACATGGAGATTGTGAGCAGGATGCAAGAACGGTTTGGTTGGCAGGAGAATCAGGTGAGTGGGAGACATTAATCTGGATTTGTTAGCTCAGAAGAAGCAAACCAAAACCAATACCAAATGAAATATAAAAAGGGGAAGTTTCCTTGGGAACAAAGCCAAAAGATGAGGGACAGTAGCTATCACACTACCTAAAGATTAAAATCAATCCCTGACAATTATTGTTTCAAGGTCTCAAAAGGAAACTTTTCAGCGCATTACAATGTCATTTGACTGAGACTCACAGTACTCAGAATAACACTGAATGCATTGAAGTAGAATTGTCACAAAATTATTCACAAAATTCCAAACAACATAAAAAATATACAGATGGTACATCCAAGATCTTTACAGGCTTTTGGAGGTTAGGAGGGGTATAAATTGATATATGTGTCTGTCATGCATGCTGTTGCATTTATTTCTCCTATAGTTAGACAGAATCAAAGGAAGACCTATAGTTTGCTGTCCCTCTGCTGTTAAATGCTCTTATTTTGAGGAAGAATGGCATGTTTCCTATGGAGTCCTAGCCAGCTGATTTAGGCAGCTGTAAAACTAAACAAATTATTTTCCAGAGGGATCAGATGAGATACCTTGCCCAGCTGGAAATTATGCACACAGTTAAATGATCCAGCCTTCCATCAACTCACCTGAACTTGGTTCCTAACAATTTTTTCCCAGTGTTTTATGAGACCACTGCCTGTGGTCTATGTTCATATTCTATACTCATATATACTCATATACTCATGGTCAATACTCATATTCTAGAACTTCAAATAGCCAGAAATATTTTGGTTAGTGTTACTCTGCTGGGGTAAAAAAAAATTTAATCTATTTAATGTGCTTAGTGTACAACTTATTTATGGAACCAGAAAGCAGATACATTTGAGACTTATTACATGAGATGATCTGTCTGATGCACATGGAAGAATAGGGAAAGAAGGGTCCCATATAAAGCAAATCTAGAAATCCTATCCCTACTGTATCCTGAAAGAGACTATTTCTGTCAAATTCTGTTTGTCCTCTGTAAGTTTAATTTATTACTCATCTGCTTACCTTCTGTGAATGAGAGAACTGATATGAACAGAAATTAATCTGCTAAGTAGATTGTTCACTTGAAAATGACTCCTGTTCAAAAATGAACTCCTCACAGTGTTTGAAAATACAGAAGATATAAATACAGTTTTTCTCAGTATTCAGAGGACAAATCATAAAGTATGAGTTTTCTCTTGCAGATTTGAGCTATGAACATTTGAGTAGACTTTTATTTCCTGCTAAATCCTTCTCCAACCTGATGAGCAGCTGGTTTTCTTGCTTTTAAAGAAGACAGCTTGCTTGCCAGGTGCTGTTGCTCACACTTCCACATCTCTACAGGGCATAAAAGTGTCACAAGAAGGATTTATTTCTCATCAAAGCTTCAATTCAAGAGCACTCAGTATTTCTGAGATCTTAACAGCAAGTTCATACTTAGAGTACCTGTCTTTCTAACTTACTGTAATAACCCTGTAGTGCCAGAGAGATTTAAAAAATCTGAAGCCAGGCAATAAATTGGTACCCTACAAACTGTGTGAATCAGAGTTTTATCATGATTCTCAATTTCACTTACATATAAATATGAAAAAAAGACTCATTAGTGAACTCTCATAGAGTTCACCTCATGCTGGCAGAGAGGAGGCCACTGATTACTTACATAAAATCAGAATTTGACGTGGGATTTGAAACCAACGTATCCACAATACTATGTGTCCATAAAGTAACAAAATAAACCCAAGAACAAATATTTAGTGTGAATTGCTTTTATTACAACTGTACCACTATTCCTAACATACCATGGCACTCAAGACTGAAGGTAGTAGCAAAGGTTCTGTCAAATTATTTTTATATTTCAGTTTTATGCATTCACTGGCTGCAGACAAATCAATAGTTAGTTCTACATTAAATAACAAGCTCTCAATTGTGTTGCCAGTGGTTTCTTGAGGATAAGATTAAGGATATACAGTCAATTTATATGTCAGGAAAAGCAAATTACATCGATTCAGGGACAAAGATATGCTTATTTTCTCATTTCCATGAGGGGTACAAAATTAACATTTGATAGTAACAATTCCTATTCCTCTCCTCTAAAAAAATACCAGATACTAGCAACTATGGCACACCTCCAAGGCTCCATTAGTTCACCTGTGGCAAGAAAAAGCCCAGACTGTCAGATGGGGAATGCATTATTCCAATAAATGACATTTCAAGAGCTGAGCTTTAGGTTATGGAGGGCAAGTTTTACTTTGTTTGACTTCATTAGAAGATTTCATGCTTCAGCAGGGTATTTAGATATCATAAAAACCAGATCACTCTTTACCAAGTGTTCATGGGTGATTAACACTATTCACACATCAGTAAAATCTTCTTTGAAGAAAGCCAAGGACAAAAGCTCCCTAGCAGAGGTTCTGATCCAAAGCCCATTGAAGTAAATGAAAGGCCTTCCATTGCCTCCAGCAGGCTTTAAATTGTACCTTAAAGAACTGTGATAGTTGCAGCCTGAGTGCAAGATTCATACCTTCTGCTTCTTTGCATGTCCCTAGAGTAAAATCAGGATGGAATCTGGATCAGAGACTTTTATGTTCTGGTTCACAAAGGGAGATAAGACTGCTACAAAGAAAAAAATAAAGGAGAAAAAAATGAAAGGGAAAAAAATGTACGATATGCTCTGATTATTAGTGGAATAAAGCTGATAGTCAGCAGGACTCAGACTGGGCCTGTCAGTTTCCTTACATTCTCAACAGGTCTCCAGCTCTCCATCCCTGCTTTAAAGTCATTTCTGGTAATGGGCTATGAGTCACAGTTTGTAACACCTTCTTTGTTCCTGAAAAGAATTAAACCAGAGCAACTTCTTCAGGACTCTGAAGAAACTCTGTCCTAAACTCTCAGTATGCTTTCAGGACAATTATCAGCAGCCACTGCTCATCTTCTCAGAAGGCCACACAGAAGGATGGCTGACAGTTCTCTCCCTCAGGCTTGGACACTATGTCAAAATGTGGTGTATGGGCTGCACACAACCATACCATATAATTTCAATGTTAATTGTTGACTCTGCTCCAAATCAGCTAAATTATGAGGCTTTATGGCTGAATCTTGACCTAAACTCATCTGAGGCTGAGAACAATACAGGAAATGTATTTGTACAAATCACCGTTTTCCAACTTCATCAGAGGCAAGCAAGAGTATACACCCATCTTTGTGGAAAATGATCAATGAAATATTTGACCCTTACCCAAATGAAATCAAAAAGAAACAGAATTTTTACAAGTCCATTTCCATTTAGATCTCTGCATTACTTAAAAAGAGATAACAGCTGCAAACTCCTAGATGCTTTAAAAATGTAAATCATACAAAGTTAATTCAAAACTAATCTGCATTACAAAATAAAATGGTAAACATAATAGCATTAAAATAAAATGGGTGAAGTGGAGCAAAGCAGTCTGCATATAATCCCAACCATAAATGCAATTAACATATCAAAGATTTTATAATTGTAGATTTAATTTTGTTCTCATTAAAGCAAGTGGCAACTTTCTCATAGACTTCAGTGAGGCTATAATGTCCTCTCCCATCATTATTGTTTCTGTAGGATCACATCTAACTGTTGAATTTCCTTTACTTTGAAGCCTCAACAGAAAACGATCACTGTTTGAGCTCTTGCTTAAGAGAGCTATAAAAAAGTTACCAAATTATTTTCAGGAACTAACCCAAAAATAATGTTAGCAGTAAACAAAATTTTGTAGAAAGACATTTTATCCAGCTTTAAAGACTTCAGATGATAGAAAATTTAGCATATCCTTTGGCTGTGTCTTAAGGTGCATAAGTACCATTCTTGTAAAGAATTTGCACCTAATTTACAGTTGGAATTCTGCAGGCTTCAACATTTAACTTTGGGATCTTTGTGTCTAGACTGATAGATGAAAGCAACGTTTAGTGTCAGACGCCACTCCCCTTCACACTTTCTCAGAGATGCTGATTAAAACATCTTTTCATCTTGTCTGCAAGATGCTAAATAAACTGATCTATTTTATTATACCCTCAACCATCTATAGTTTTTGAGACTTAAAACTATTTTTTAACTCTTCTCTGAAAACTCTCCCTTTTGAGTCACATTTTGAAAACATTTACCCTAGAATTAGAAATGGTAATGGTTGTTATGCCATCAAAATGATGTAGAAATACCATATTTATTTATTTCCTTCATTTTCTGGGAATTATGCGGCCTCAGCATCCTTTGGGTAGTGCCATAAATTGTCTAGACACCAGATTAATCTGAAGGCTGGTTTAGCTAACATTTAACTGGTAGGGAATGGAGAAGTACTGTTCATGATTTGAAAGGAACCAGTCAGATAGTATTTACAAATTCCATAGCCGCTGACATGAATAAAACATGTTTTAAGTATCCAGGGCTTTAATTACAGGTAAAACATGTAAACCATAGTTAACATCAATGCAACAGTTAACCCTCTGCTTTGTTTCCTAACACCCAGGTAATTCTATTATATTGAAAGAATAATTAATGAATTTCCAAACACGTTTTGCTTAAAGGCAAAAAAAAATCATTTGTTCTCTCAATGGTAAAGGCCTTCCTGCTGAAATGAATTATTTAAAATCCCTGGGGATACATCCTTTTCACTATGTATTGCCCTTCTGTACTGGCAATGTATTACTCAAAATGCTAGTGCCACAGAAAGGCAAACTCAGACCATTTTCTAGAGCAGAGTCATACATTAGATCTGCATGTTTAATGCGTTAGCACTTGGTTTACCCATAACTGCTAAGCTCTTTTTTCAATCAGAAGTCACAAGGAAGTGTTTTTTACTTGGGTCTGAAAATACAGCAGGTTTCTTTCCACAAATAGGTGACAAAGTAGCATAAAAAGCTATCAATAGATATCAATAAACTTCTTTATTTCTGAAAGAAATAAAAGTTTTTATTGATATAGGATATCATGCCTATAACCCTAAGCAACATCTGTTTTCCAAATTATAAATAATTACAGACCCTGATCTTTGAATAATTCAAGTTCCCTCCAACTATAAGGATGTTACAGATGTTGCAAATTACCAGGTGTTCAATACTGAAAAATGTCTGTAAACAAAAGCAAGAAACAGGAGTCCAGAATTAAAATTGTGTGTACCAGAATCAGAAATGAGCAAATAATTCACTGATTACTAATTTTCTTACCTGTTCTTTTGTGTTCACCAGATGACCATAAGCTCCAAGTTGTTTTGTTGATTTAAACCTTCACTGAATTTACTCAATTTCTTTATTTTACAGTGTGAGACACAATATTTCAGTTAAAGAGGACAGTTATAGGTAGACAGGAACCTCAAAAATTAACAGCTTCTACTCTGTTTTTGTGTGTGATGGAGTTGGTTAGTAGCATCTGTCAAGGTGAGCCAGCACATCCCCATTGAATCTCAGCTTGATGAAAGACAGACAAAAAGTTTTCAAAAACCGTAACTCCTTTCTCATCAACAAACTCAAACTCATCAACAAGCGAGTGGGTGGAATATCCTCACCTGAACATCAGGACATGGCATCATATTTCTCTCTTATTGGAAAAACACGGTGAAACAGTGGGAAAAACGTCATCCCTACACCCCAGTCTGGGCATAGCATTGCTCCCTGTGGTATCCCTGTAGCTGCTGCAGAGAGGCAGAGGCAGGTGACAATGTAGATATCTTCTTAAAAGTTTAACCCTCTCTGCATCAGCCGAGATAGTTTCAAACTTAGAGGGCTTTTGGAAGAATATTCCTCATTACTTTCTGCTTTGTAAAACCCCTCCATAGGAGAGGAACTCCTTTCCTTTATATCCATCCTTCTCATACCCTTTTAGCAGAGCTTGTGTTGCTGGATTCAGAGTCATATTTCAGCTGCCTTGTCCCAGACTTTGCCCATGTCTAGGCCACGTATTGTGATAAGACCCAGAGGTGAAATGACTTCTTCACCCTAAACCCCCATTTTCCTTGGAAATAAAGCTAAGGCCATTCAGGTCAGAAGTGAGCATGGTGCAGTCTGGTATTTCCTGAGTCTGCATATCAGAGAAGAGCAAAGGTCTGCAGAGCGTATCAGCAGGCTTATCCACCTCACAAATGTGTTACTTACATTGGCGACGCTGAAACTATTTCCTTCTTCTCTAAGATATTTTCAGCGATGAGTGTGTGTGTGTGTCTTCCTTGGCCTGTGTGATTTCTGGTTTTATATAATTTTATTGGAATTGAAACAAGGAAAGAACAAAAAAATCATTAGGCAATGCCAGAGTTCAAGACAAAGCTAAAAAAGTCAAAACCTACCATGAAATAAGTGATTTCCATTGTATGGAAGCACACATTGGACAAATTAATGTCCTGTGAAAGTCATCTTTAGGTACCTGAGGTAGATCTCTTTAATTTTAATGACTTGGCATTATATGACTTGCTATTGCTTCTGTTAACATTTATTGTAATTCATCTACTAAAGAGAGCAATAAAAAGTCAACAGATTTGTGAAAGAAGCATCAGAGTATTGTTTCAATTGAAGGCAGCCAAACTAAATGGTGTGTCTTTCCTTATCAGTGCTTCTGTTACATTTTCAGTTATGTTTCTATTTTTACATTAAAATTTTAGCCAAAATTTTGTGGTTTTTTAGAGAGAGGCAAATTATGCCTGTCATTATTTGGCAGAACAACAGCAGCTTTCAGGTATATATACAAGCTTTCTGTACATAAAGTATTCAAGTTTTAAACCAGAAAAAAACCCACTTTATTTTTTTTCTGCAATGTATCTATTTTTTTTTCTGTGCCTGTTTCCTGTTAATCATTTTTAATATAAATCCCTGCAAAAAAGAGACTTTATTATCAAATACTGAAGTTGACCTTTACTTAAAAAAACAACTGCTAAAGGCTAAATCAGTGCATTACACCAGCAAAACAGATTTTTAAGAGTAGTTCCTAAAATAGCATTTACTATACCTCTATAGAAATTTCAGCTGCAGAGCTCAAAGCACAATGCCAGCCTTTAGTTTGCCTAGCATCACACCATTGAAGTGTGTGCCTCCTCCTGTGTTCCGGATGAGCAGTGAGGCTGCGGGTCTGTGACAGTCCAAGGCAGTAAAAAATGCTGGGTTTATGGTCCTGCCTGTTTCTCTGGATCCACTACTCATTTACAGTCCGTGGCTTGTCCCTGCTCTGGATCTGATCTAATCTGCACTAACCTGGGTCAAGGACCTGACCGGGCAGAAACAGATCAGCGGAGCACTAGTGCCACACTAAGGAAGGAGCTGAATTGCAGTGAGAGTGGCCATGATTAGCCTAATCAATTACACAATTACCACTCCAATCTGCTCCTTTCCTCTTGTACTAGGGAAAAAAAAAATTTAAAAAAATTACGATATTAAAAATATTGGGTTTAAGTTTTTTCCTAACCTTTTAGCAGGTGAATAATCATCTACATTACACCAATAAAAGGAATGTAAGAAAACCTCCCATTTGATTTTCATAATCAGTTCCCTTCTTATACACTGGTATCATACTTGTGAGGAGCTCCATCTAAACACCTGAATATCACCTTGTTACTTTCTTGAGGTCACAGGCCTAGTCTGTTCAAATTTTTTAGGCATTTTTGAGAAGGAAATTTTTTTATTATGTATTATTACTGAATTTAGCACAATAAAGCCCTTGTTCAGGACTTCAGAGGTTGGTAACACAAGTGATAAATCATCATAATAATGCAGAAGATAAATACTACACTGATCGTGTTTGTAACACCCCGTTCTTTATCCTGCTATTGCTGAAGTCAATAGCAGAGGTGTACTGACATCAGATGGTATGAGATTAACCCTTACAGCAATATTATCTCATCAGATTTTGACATTTTTTTTCTAAAATGCCTCCAGCATAAAGAAAAACCCTAACTTTACAGCAGTGCACAGGCTGGGTTGACAGTGATTCAGATGTAAATATATCCACAGGGTGGATGAGGTAAGCATTTGTGTTTATACCTTTTTTCCCAAGACTACTAAAGTGATGCAGACATTATGTTTGCCCTTAGATTGATATCTGTGTTAATCTCAGAACTCCCATCAAGATTACTTTTATTATCAAAGTGAAGAGTAATTTAAAAGAAAGAGAATTTTATTGAACTTCTGCTTAAATCCAAACAACTTCAGAAAAAGACAGTCTGCCCTGCTGTGACGTGACTTGAGAACAGAAACTGCAAGTTCCTCAGAAACTGCACTTACTTTCATCTATGTGACACTTAAAGCTACGCTGTATGTTTATATGAAGTTCAAATGAAATTATTGAGTTTTTAAAGAAAAGTAGCTTTAATGAAAAATCTTAAATATAATTTTAAAACCATAATTTTATACTAAATCATGACATCAGCATCGGTGTATACAGAGGTTCTATTTAATTTTCATTAAATAAGGAAATCAAATTATCTTTTAAATATCAGTTGGCACTAGTAATTCCTTTTTTATTACGTGTCTTCTATTAAATTGGTAGGCTAGTATTTCACGCAAAGATTGCAGGCTGCTCTGTTCCAGCTGCGTACACTGGAGCCCCCACTGGATGGCAGTCACATACAGGTTTGGAAAGAATTCAGCATGGTGCTTTAATTCACAGATCGGTAAAGAAACCCGAGGCTGAGGGTCTCTAAAAAAAAAATTTAAAAAATAAGGTTTCTTTTATTAGGTAATTCTAGTTTAGTACAAAGACAATCAATAAAAGCATGTGGACAGAAATCTCCCTATGCTCTCAGCCACTGTTCCCTAAACCCACTGTCTTGTGGTGCATCATTTCATCCCAGGTGCCAGGATTAGAGAAAGGCATCGCTCAAAGCTGTGGGAAGCAATGCAGGTATCCCCTGACAAGAGATGCCAGAGCTGGCAACGGAGCAGGAGCTGGGTCTATCACTGATCAGAAATGTTCACCCTAGAAAATTGGTATCAACAGCTTTTAAATAGAGATTTTAAATAAAGATTTATTTTAACTAGGAATCAGAACAACCCAAAGCTTCAGAAAGTCACTAAAACAATCCACAGCTGAACCCACTGGGATATCTTTCCTTGACTTTCCTTGACTTTCCTTGACTTTCCTTGACATCAACAAGATGTGAAAAATATATGTGAGTGGCTAGACTCAGGTTTTTATTCAGTACAAGAGATCTGTTTAAACTAGTAAATCTCAGCTGTAAAGTGTCTGTTCCTGTTAGAGCCTGCAATGTAACACATCATTGCTCTCATTGCTGCAATCCCTTTTGCCTCTGTACCAGGAAGGAATGCTCTGCTATGCTGAAGTCCCAAGGGAAGGTGAGGTCACTGGAAGGACTTTGTTTTTTGTTTTTTAAATCTGGACAAGGTTACTGCTAACTAACCTGTTCCAAGATAGGGAAAGAGAGGGCCTTTCCAAATCCTGAACACTGCCAGAACACAAAGGGAGTCTTATCACGCCACAGCTGGCAGGATTTGATATTCTGTAATTGTCCATGTAAATGTTCACAGTGGTTCATCATTTTAATTGACTTTTCATTTTAATGTATATCCTGCAGATGCAACTCGTGTACACAGGTACACAGCCTTCACATTTGGCAGGGATGCCTTTTTTATTACTTGTTAGTACTTATTTGTTAGTCTGACATTGGACACTTTAGACTGCTTTCGGACATCCAGCGTACATTTTGTCTATAATCCATAAATTGATTATAGACATTGATATTTAATTAATTCATTCATATTTTATCTGATTAATGATCATCTGATCAACACCACTGCCTAGAGTCCAGATCACAATAAAAATAAATATTTTAAAGCTGCTACAGACTGATTGTGAAAAAGACAGAACCCAAATGTTGACGATACTGAGAGATTTCAATGTAAGTAGTAGTATGCCTGATTATTTTATCAGTTAATTCAGCATATTTTAAGTCATATTAATAAAAAGAAAACCAAGAAGATGAATCCTGTGTATGTATTGGAAGCAATTCTGCAGCAGACAAAGAAGTTACACAAGGTTAATCTCTTGATATATGAGAGGATGGAGAATCAGTGTTTTGTGGATTAGTTTTCACCTGATATACCTCTCTAAAGTCTACACTTTTCATTTAATAATCTTAAGGGTAAATACCATGACAGATCTAAGCCATTTCTATTTATGTCCTGAAAGAACAAGAGAATATTTTTTTTCACCAGATATGCCTGCAGTTCCCAAAATGGGTCTGGCCCTTGCAATGTTGAATGCTGGAACCTTTCTCTTCCATCAGGAAAACCAATAGCAAGCACTCAGGTGGAGTCTGTATTTAGTAGGGCCTGAGATGTTTGAGGCTGAGATCTGTTTACTATTTTAACCCTTTGTATTCACTTGACTACACATTTTCCAAAATAACTCTTTTCAATTTAAATTTATATAACTCTAATTTCAGGCAAAATATGTATTTCTGCCCTTTATTAAAAATCTAAGAAAAACTGTTCACAAAACTCTGAACAAACTGAAGCTCCTTATTTTCTGAGTAAGAAGATGGAACTATGTTTTTCTACGTATTTATCTCAAAACAATCAGTGTGAATACTAGTTATGATAAATTAAAAATAATTTGTGAACATTAAGACTTGCCAGCCCTTTCTTGCAATCTGCAGAGACTGTTTTTCCTGTCTACTATGTATATATACTTTTCTTCTTGGGGTTTTATGGGGAATTATAAGAAAGACAAGACTCCTCCAATTGTTACAGTTTTTTGAGATGGCTGCCTCTGCAGATTCATGGCACCAGGAGGCTTTACAACTACCTGAGCTCACGGTATTGAAGGGAATCAGGGGATTCAGCCCTTCAGTTCTACACTACCTGCCATTCATTTACTTTTAACCACTGAACTGAGCATTTGCAGTATCATTAAAACAAAGTAATCCACAATAATTACATTTTGAAATTAGAAATACGGCAAAAAGATATGGGAAAATATTGCATGCCCCGTAGAGTTGCCATTTCTTGAGAATTACTTTTGCAATCTATTGTACCCTGCAAAGTCTTAAATCACATTTATGAGTTTCTATCCTGTTTTGTGCCAAAGCAAGGCCAGAATAAAATAAACTATTACTGCTCTGTCCTCTTTAAGCCTGTGTAATAAACATGTGAATCTGAGGAAATAAATAACAGTAAAGATAAAAATTCATCCCAATTACCTTTATGAAATGTGAAATCTAAACTCTATTGAGCTATATTAAACTATGTTAATAGCACTATTACTAAGCATAGGCAATTCATTTTATTACTCTCTTTCTTCACATTTTTCTGTTAAATAGCTAAAAACCTGGGGGAAATATGCTAATGTAACGTGATTGCTGTGCCATATCAGGGACAATATGCATTTCCTATAGATTAAACTATTTAGCTAAGTTGATTACTCTTTAATTTATTTAGGTTTCAATAGGCATCATCACAATCAGATTGAACAATATTCTCCACAAGAAAGTAATAAGCATGAAGTGCAAAAAAAGAGTGCCTTATTAATTTATGACTTTTCTTAGAGAAAAGAAAAATGCCCAACACCTGAATTAGTCTCAAATTCCCAGCTATGTAAATCTAGCTTTAGCAGTAATATAGGTCCCAAATGGTAATCTATTTCTATGAAAAGAAAAAGTTGTTTTATTATTGATGCTGTTGTTATATTTAGCAATTGAAGAGCACATAAGCAAAAAGTGATGTGATTCTACAACAATCAGAACAAAAATATATTCAGTATAGGTATTCTCCAGGCCTCAGGAGCTGTGGAGATGGCAGATATGGAAGGAAGGGTATTTACTCTTGTTTTCCTTGTATGAAAATGAAAGTAGAGTGTATTAGACCGTTATAAGAGATGGCATAAACTCCATGAAGTAGACCTGATTGATCAGAACTGTAGTAAGCAGATCAGTTCAAAATACTCATAATTTCTTTTCTCTTTCTCCAGCTTGATCACTATCCTCCAACAAGTTACAGCCTGCCAGCCACTTCTGACATTCAGTTCAATTCCCCAAAGGCACTGTTCCTAGGAAAAGTTATAGGTAAGATTTCACTTTATACCTGGGACAACGATGTGTGTGTAGCAGGATGCTTGCTGGACACGTCATACAAATGGTGATACTGGAGTTATATCTAAAGGAGGTTCCTAAAATGTTTATCCTGTCACAGAGGCTGATGAGCATGCAAATAAATAATTTTCTGCCATACATGGTGAAAAAAAGAAACTGTGGGTGAAAAGACCCTTCTAACAGCGTCTTTGTGAGGTTTCATTACCCTCTCGGTGTCAGACAATGGCAATCCAAGGAAATTATGGAGATCACTGCTTCTACCAGGAGATACTGAGGTTATTTTGAATATTATCATTCACTGTGAAGTTATTGTGTGCCTTGTCCAATGTCTTTATCTGTGCAGACAGCCTTCTTATGCCAGAGCATCCTCTTGTGGCATTACTGTCCCTCATCACTCTGGCAAACCACCACTCTCTCCCACTAACACCCACCAGTGAGGTCCTTTGCAGTCTGTAACACCTGCAGCAACGCTCATCTGGACATTTCCTATCCCTTTTATGGATTTCATGGTTATTTCCTGTGCAGCAGACCCTGGCCAGCTCCTCAGATGAACTCAAGGCATACAGATGCCTTGGCCTCATTTTTAGCATTCCATTGCTCAATTTTTCTGGTACTGGCTTCTTACATGAATTTCCAGGGTTACTCACTTCAATAAGCAAGTCTTCCCAACATTAACAATTTGTAAGGAGGGCTTTTTGCCCTTTTCAGAGATAAAGGGGAATTAATATTATTTCCTCTAAGCACTTTACACAGAGATGTGGTTGCTTGAACTCAGTGAAGAGATTAATCCATAAAATTGCAAACTTTTCTTTGTTAAGTGATTAAGGCATTAATCTGTGAACCCTTTGCACTGTTTTTTTAAGTGGTAAAGAAATTGACCACATAGTTATGGGATTTTTTTGTAGATTCCATTTGTTTTGTTCTTAAAATTTAACGCGGAGAACTTCCATGAAATAGGAAATGAAAAGCCTTTAAAATGACTGGCTATCAGGAAAATCATGAACTATTTTCTAGTACTTTCCAAGTCACTTCTGTTGATAGTACAAAAGATGATGCAGTCTGATTTTGATCAGTCTCTGGATTCTGGGTGCATTCCCACCTTACTGCATTTAATTTGGGCAGCTAGGCTGGAGCTGATGGTCTGACTCAATTTTTTTAATAGCATGGGATTATATTAGCCCTTTGGCAATATGACTGGGTTTTTTTTGCTTCTTCCTCTCTGCTTGTTATTGTCTTTGCAAACAGAGCATTTTATCAAGCAGAAAAATGTATCACTATTAAAGAAACAAACAAGAAAACAAAGAAAAATCCCTTTTACAGTTTCCACCAAAGAAAAATTGAACTTCACTGCAAAGAGATGGATTTCCTGGTGCAAAATTGTTCTGCAACTGACCACGTCTGTTGATAAGCTTTACTGTGCAGATCTTGGAGTCATATTGAACGAGGGAAGGGCTCCTTTAACAGGGTTACCCAGGTACTGCACTTTGAAGGGGAAAGTAGACATAGAATTCAGTATCTTTAAAGCCTCTAGCTGTCACCTCATACTGACTAGGCATATTTTAGTGGTCTAGAGGGATTAGAACCAACAGAAGATCTGGATACATAGATCAAGTTGCAATTTGTGCCCATATGTAATTGCATTCTCCAAATGGGCAATATGGGAGTAGCCTCCCATTTCACTGCTACTCTGGCATCACTTGCATTCAGTTTCTGTTGTTCCCATACTGTGCAATTCTTATTTGTCAGCAAAAATGAATGCAAGGCCCGATTTTTAAAGACAGATGGGTTTTTGAAGAGCACTCTGGAACAATCTTACTGGGAAACTGGTCTTCCATCTGCCTTATTTCCATTTTTATTGGTGTTATTTGCATAGGAGCAGCCGTTTCTGCCACAGCTGTGCTTGCTGTGATAGAGTTCATCTGCTCCCCGTCAGAAATGATCCCTTGTACAACACCTATTGCAATGCAACACCTCTCTCTGCTCTAGGTGTTACAGTATGACTGATTAATAAAATGTTGCTTTGTAACTGCTCAGAATATTTTCTGTGAAGCAGAACATCAGAACAACAGCAAAATGTTTGAGTCGCAATCAGGGAGAACTTTTCTTCTTTAAGTTGGGATGCCTTCTGTTTCCTTGAAATACTAGTTCAAAAAACTGTTCACTGGATTGAAAAATACTGATATAAAATAATTTTAACCTTTTGGAAAACTGGAAGTAAAGGCATTTAGTACACAATTCTTACCTAGGCAAAATGGATAATAATTTGAGGTGTGAAATAAAGTTGAAGGACACAACAAATGAAAAATGCTACATGTGTGTGTAGTAACAAAAATAATAGTACTAGAGAAATACTAGAGAAAAACTAGAGAAAGTTTCACAAAAATTATAGAAAGCTATTGTTAATGTTTCAAGGAAATTCTTTAATCTGTTATTTAGATGTATTTAGGCTTTGATGGCTGACAGATAAGGAGAGAGGGAAAACCAGGATATCTGAATGATAAGTAATGAAGATGAAAAAGTGAAAATTAGACAATGTGACAGGCATCTACATTTTCATGTAGGCTGCAACTTGCAGCTCATTACTGAGGTAGAATAAAGCAGAGGTTTGATTTTTCCATTAAGTGTAGAGGGTTTGGATGCAATACTCAGCTTTGTCTTCACATCCTTTTTGGGTAACTACACCTGTACTCTCTTAGTCTGTACTTTATTATTAAAAGTGGAACATTTATTTGGCTTTTAATATCTATTTATAAGGAATTAGCTAAACATAATTACACATGATTTTGTAAAAGTATCATTCTGGTGAACAGAAATAATTTGAGAGTTTGTCTAACAGGATATATGATTGAGCACAGAAACACCAAGATCAGACAAGAGTTGCTCTTGAGAGAGTGGAAGGGAAGTAAAGGAAATGTTCTTCCTGTCTTCATTTCCACCAACCACTCCAAATTAAATAGTCTCTTTTCAGAAATACTTGAATATCCACTTGGTAACAACTGACATAATACAAGTCATCATCAGACAGATAATCATTTTCAGAACTGACAGCTGTCCCTGCAGCTCACCTCAGTGGGCCCCATTTTTGTCTCTGCCTCAAGCTAGTGCTCTTCAGGGACTTCTAGTATATAGTAGACAAAAGGGAAATATCTTTCAGGTCCTTCTTACAAAAGCAGCTGCCACCACTCTACAGCTAAAGAAAGGTCCTAGAAATCGACCCCAAGGGCCAGGATTCTTTACACAAAAAGCAGTTGCTTTGAGAAGAAGTGGTAGAAGGTCAATTTCTAGATATGGTGGGGTTTTCCTGATGTTAATGCAAAGATTGTTTATTGTTACCTAATTGGAGTTTCTGTTTGTTTAGTGGTGTTTGTGGTGAAAATTAAAATTGGTGAGGAGACATTTCTCTGGATTCATTGTGACATTCAGCACCTTGGACTGGTGGGAGGTAGGACCAGCTTACATCTAGCAAAGCAGTTAGTTTCAAATATGCAAAGGAGAGAACAGGGAAACTTCACAAAAAGGAGGAGATAAATGATATTGCTTCATGGCTTAGGTACGGTATAGAAAGAATGACTCCTTTTTTCTTGCATGACATCTGTCTACAAATAGATTCTGAATAATAGGAGGCAAAAGTTCAGAATGCTTTGAATTTCCAGCAGTGAACAATGGCAATTATTCCAAGAGATAATCATTCTTTAGTCCTAGATAAGATACTTTCTTTTCTATAGAAAAAGCTTGGCAGTTTAGTACTTCAATGCTTGTACCTGAAAAACATCAATGACCTACAATGTAATTCATCCTACCGAAACCATCACACACTTTCAAAACCAGCTTCAGTGTCCATGTTTCCACACAACTGCAGTTTTATCACTTAGAGGGTTTGTTTCATGTCAAAGAATGGACATTTTATCTCTTCAAGAGCATTCACCATCATTAAAAAGTGGGTTTTGATAGCGTCTATGAAAAAAATCTGGAGAGGATATAGGCATAATCATAATAGGTGCTCAGTTTGGGTATGCTTTTAGACATTGACTTCATCTGATATGAAGTTAATGTTAATATATAAAGCACCAGTTTAGAATTAGATGTCTATACTGTAGGGCACTTTTCTCACTTTTCAAATTTTCATCTTGGAAAATAGTACAAGCTGTAAATAGATCATGAATAATATAAAAGTATTATTTTGCTATGCATCTTTGACATGTATCTACTACTACTTCATGATCATAACGAGTTTAGCACTTCATTATATATGTTGGGAGTGTGGCATTCAGAGCTGCACAGCTTGAGCTCTGCTGCTCTCCATTTTGCAGTGCAGAGAGACACTCTGAGTGCAGGGTAGCTCAGCCTACTTTCACTGATAATGAGGAAAAAACAGCTAGCATGCAGCAAATTCATCCACCAACTTGCTTCAAAGTAGCTGCCTGCTGCTTCATTTCTGAGCAGCAGCATTAACATTCTGTACTGTAATCTCACTGAGAATGCATCTCGTCATTTTGGGAGCCCTCCTGCTATGGCAGGTAGCAGTTGAATATTAGAGATGTCCTTTCCCCTGCATGAGTTATGTATGAATTGTCATACAAAAATATAACATCTGGACAATTCTCCTACTCCTCCTGTATAATGCTATCAGCCTGGTTGAAACACCTCTGGGATTTAATATTGCCTTTTTCTCTGATCTCAGATCTGTCTGTCCATACTCACTGTTTGAAGTGTTTCTGGTAAAGGCAGCAATGCTCGGCAGCTCTTGTAGTCAAAACCTGACCAAAACAAAAGCCATTTTTCTTTCAGACCTCTGGTTTTGATCTGTCTGGTTTTTCTCTGAGAATCCTACCTACAAACCATATTCAGAAAGAAACATTTTCTATCTACAGGTCTCCCATCCAAAGGACATGATAAACACTTTGATTTGCCAGTTTAACCCCAATAACTTCTGAGGCAGAAATAGGGAATTTTATCCTTTGAGAACCAAAATGAAGAATAGAAGCCAAGAATATTCATTGCTTCCTCTCAGCAACCATGCAGCATCTTCCTGCTGTTTTTCAGAATATTGAAGGATTCATCTGCCCTGGCTCCAGAGAGGCAGAAGGTAGACTCCAGACAAACCAGATTAAATTAGATGCTTAGGTAATCTCTGTTGTCATGATTGTAGCCAGTTTTGCTCTCCCAAAAATTAGCTGTAGTCATTTACTCCCACAAACTTTTCACTCTTACCCTTCAGGTGATTCTTCACCTCCCAGCCCCTCTCACACTTTTTACTGGAAGCTGCCTTTTCATTTCCTGTTGCGCTAGTCTCTGTGAAAAGACTTCACTGATTACCAGCCTTCAAATCATCCATGGGCATCCAACAGCTCCAGAAGATCACCTTTTATTCTCATGGTCTTCTAGCTCACATACCAGCCTGTAATAGGATGCAGGAGTATCCTAAATTCCTAAATTCTAAAGTTATTTCCCTTATGCTTTAACATGTCTGAAAATTGTTTCATAAAAATCACTCAACAGAATCTTGCTGAGAAAATTATTCCATTGTTTTACAGTTCTTTCCAAAGTATTCATCTACTGGCTCTGAAAGAAAAAAAGGGAAAAAAAAAAAAGAGAAAAGGAAAAGAAAAGAAAAAAAATGTGATTGTAAGGCAATTTAATTTGGTTAGTGCCATTTTGAACAGAGTATTTGCACAAGTCTTACCTGACATTCAAAACACTGATAACACTATTTAAAAGCAACAGAATAAAATGAAAACTTAAACTTCAGTAATTGGACTCCCCTTTTCCTAACTTCTGTATTTTGTTAAGGTGGCATATCTTGATTATATAACTTTTCCCTGCCATAGGAACTATATTGCTTGTAATGTGTAATGCCTAATACTAATTTATTTCAAATGCAGCTGCTTTCAAAGGTCAAAGAAAGGAACTGAACATGACAGGGGCATCAATAAAACCTGTCATTGGCCCCATAAAATTCTAATGGCATAGATAGCAAAATCGAACAGTTCAGAGCACCTTCAAGGCTTATAAATCACTAAAATAAAAAGGACTACACACTCTGAAAAAGCCAAAGGTACTCCTGAAAGTATAGCATCTTATAATTTTCCTTCAGGTATACTGAAAGGAAAAATCAAAAATTAGAATAGAATTCCCCTAAGATAACAGACAGAATTGACAAAAAAATTGTCTTTAATAAGCCAAGGCACAAGTCTTAAAATTTTATTTTACTTTACCTGGCTTGGGCAACCTCTACCCATAGTTCTAGATATAAAACATTCAAAAATAATGTGAATAGGTAGTAATTATTTGATCAGAAAGAGCTTTAGAAATAGCCTTCTGGACATATTATTTTGCTGAGAGTGCAGATTAGTAGTAGTAGTAGTAGTAGTAGTAGTAGTAGTAGTAGTAGCAGTAGTAGTAGTAGTAGTAGTAGATGCCATTCCTTGTAAGAACACATACAGAAATTATGTCTAATTCAAAACTCACTCATTGTTTGACAATTAAAAAAAACTCAGGTTTTATCTGACGCTTGCTTCACTTAGGGAGAAATCATAAAAAAACAACACATAGCCTGACTAAAATATTGCCGAGGCTGTCAGACAGAAAAGGAAGTGACTCGTGTCCCATGTTTTAGAAGATCACTGGGATCAAGTCAAGCCTTTCCCTCAAGGGCTGTACTGGTTTTCACTCCCACCACTGATAATTTAGAAGCTGTGTCTTCCTCTGATCTGCAGAGGCCTCTTATGCCAGAAGGATCACAGGTTTTCTAGAATCTGGAGAAAGTTTTCTCAGGTTGCTGGAGAACCTGGGAATAGCAATGGATGTGGGAGTTTCTGGAGTATAAATTAGATAGAATTTCATGGTATGTGCCACTGTGCCTTAGGCTTGGACAGCTTTCATTCTCTCAGACAAGCCTGGGCCTGTCCATGTGGTTTTAAGCTGCTCAGCTTTTTTAGATGAAATTTAACTGTGTTCAAAGTCTCAACATGATCTTCACACTATTAAACTCTGCTTAACTAGACTGGATATAGAATGTAAAGTTTATATTGTGCTGCTGCTTTTTGCAAAAGCAAAAAAACACCTTCTCTGCATGAGCATGTTCAAGACATAGTAAAATAAACATGTTCCTCAAACAATATTAAGCAATGAATAAATGTGAAGATAAGATAATCTTTCTTTAGGACCTTTATATAGAACAATAAATTCATAGACTAAATTATTCATGGTGAATAATTTGCTTAATTCCCACTGTCACAAAAAGAAAAGTAAGTATATAAATTATGGAAAGACACTTCAACCTTTTCCTGTTTAACCAGATCTTTGGCTGTAGGCTACTTGGCATTTCTTTTAAAAGAAATGCTCTTATTGTTTGAATTACAGAGCCAAAACCTGGCTGATGTCTTAATTTCAAGAGTTTCTGCTCAGCAAATTTTAAAGCTATATATATGCATTCTCTAAGTAAGTCCTTTCTGATAGGTACAGTAATGCATTCTCCATCTGCATATTTCAGGGAACACTTAAAACACTATTAGTTGTCGTGGAGAAGGAACTCATTTGGAAGATTGTGTGATTCCCAATGGTGTCAGCTACATCCATGCTGTAAATAAAAACAGATACTGTGGTTGTATCAGGATCTTGCTTTAAAACTTGCCAAGCCAATAGAGATGACACCACTTGGCAGGAACTGGTTGTTTGAAATGATTCTATCAAATATTTTTCTTTTTTTTATTTTTTCTTTTTTCCTTTTTTATTGTTTGTTTGTTTGGGGGGTTTGGGGTTTGGTTTTTTTTTCTTGTTGAGGTGGGTCTTAGGGTATCTTATTTGAATATTTTGCAAAAATTTTAGACTTATCAAGAAAATAGTGTTGTATAGTACTAGGACAGGATAGGATAGGATAGGATAGGATAGGATAGGATAGGATAGGATAGGATAGGATAGGATAGGATAGGATAGGATAGGATAGGATAGGATAGGATAGGATAGGATAGGATAGGATAGGATAGGATAGGATAGGATTGTGTAGTATAGTACTAAGGATAGCATTGTTTTTAAATAGCTTCCTGAATTAGATTCAGAGGTTTTTCACAGCAGAGTCATTGTCACTAATGGTTCCTTGTGCTGCAACTTGGTTGTTTATTCTGATACTAAATCTGCCACAATAGTAGCACTGTTATGCCACCGAACACAACAGTCACTGATTCTTAGATTTATATGCCATAATAAAACTGTATTTAATCTGCAGTACAGTGACTAGTTCATAAACAGCTCCTTTAAATACAACAGGAATAAACTCACATGTTTACAACTTGCTTTTGAGAGAAGCCTGTTTCCTCTCCCATAAATGTAGACCACTACCTAGAAATCTCTCCTTTATGACTATATGAACTCACAAATCTAGCTCAGTGACTCCCAGCTACTGTACCACCAGGGTTGTACTCTACTTGCAAACAAAGCAGTTGGGTAAAGTTACAGTCAGTCTCCCAGCAAAAGGTAATATTTTTCTTTTGTTCATTCTGATAGCAAGATAATATATGTTGTCACTGGTTTTGTTACTCCTTCCTACTTTCTGTCCTCTTCAGACTGTGTTCTGAGTTTTACCACTCCGTCCTTCTTCTTATTTTGGAGAAAGATTGTCATCTGTCTCATTGTTACATGAAAATGCTTATTGATCAAAAAATTGTCTCCTGATCCTTCTTGTCAGTTGCAGAATCCAAACTGTGTAAAGGTTGCATCATAATATATACAGTTATCTCAAAAATGTCCAAGGTGAGAAATTAATTTGTCATGGAGTGTCAGAAAAAATGAGTTGTTTAAAATACTTCAGTTAGAATGACTCCTCCCCCAAAAAAAAAACTTTTTCCTTTAGAATAATTTGAAAATCATTTTTTGGGTTGTTGGTGATGAGATACCTCAGAAATACTGATATTGTGAGACATCTTCAAAGCAAAGCACTATTACAATTGCTAATGTAATTCATCAAACTGTCATGTCTTTCTCAGCCAAATTTGATTTGATTTCAATTTAGCACCTTGAAAATATGTACTTTCTTCACTCAGTAAAAGCTCACTTAACATAAAATTAGCATATTTGTCAGTCTCCCTGGAGCAATGGCAACCTCTTGGTTTCCTGCTTCTGCTTTCACATGGGATTCTTTGCAAGACAGTCAAAGGCATGGCTAATGAAGCTGGGAGTGGTCTACTATTTCTGTATTAATCCAACCAGGATTTAAAGACTTCCTTTATGTTTTCCATAGGTAACATCTTAACATTTCCACTTGCATAAATGCAGACAAAGCTATGCATTTAATAAGATAGTTACCAAATCTGACTTCCTGGCATCACAGGATGAGACTTAGAGGTTATGAAGGGCATGTAAAGGCTAATGAGATCTCTGTAACCCATTCACTATATGTGAAAAGGGCATGTGGAGAAAAAACAGCAGTGTATCAGTGGTTAAAACTGATCTGACTCAAGAAGTACAGAAGCTTGGTGACTGTAAAAGTGACAGCAGAGAGGGACGAGAACTTCAAATACAGCTTCTCGAAGTATTTTACATTCCCTTAGGCAAACCCAAGCCTTTGCTCAGAGCAAACGAGCAGACCTGGTTATACCAGGGGGGCACAAGACCCTGCTAAGTTTCTAGGCCAGCATGAGAAGGCAGGATATTTAAGTGGTGGTGTAACATTATGTCAGCTGGAGCAAATGGTTTTTTACACTGCTGTACTTTCCGGTACTTCCTTTACCTTGAGAATGGAGCCTACGCAGCAGCTCTCCACTAAGTGCCTGCAGGCTTGCAGGAATCCACAGATTTCTCTCCATTAATGCATAAAGCATATCTTAATTGCTTAAGTCTGTTATCTTGACTTTGTAATAGTGTCCCCTCCAGGGATCAAGGAATGCCTGGCTGGCAGCTCAGTTTGCATTGAATCTGCTTCCTGGGAGTTGTTTGTGGTGTGCCACATCCTTTCTGCTGAGGATGCACTGAAACCAGAGCATTAAATTCATGAAGGACTTTTTTTTTTTTTTTTCTGAAATTGGAATAGGCTGCACCCCTGTCCTCATGCAGGAAAATATATGAATGGGAAATATTAGAGTTGTGATGCATTTTCACTTTATACTGAGGGGATCAGAGAGGGAGTGGAGAACAGGGAAGAAGAGTGGGACATGCTTGACAAACTCCCATTTTGTGTTCAGACCTGAATCTGCCCCCTTTCTAATTTCCCTCATCAAGAATTATCTAGCAAGATGTTCACCGCAGCATTCAGACACTATCCTCTACTCTCAGTGTAATTCCTTTACCAATGGTGCTGCACACTCAGCTCTTTCTGCAGTGGTTTTGTGGCTTTCCAATGGTGTGCATGGCACTTACACACCAAATTAATTTCTATTACTTCCAAGCTGGCCATTTCCAGTCCTTCCTTAAGACTCACCTATGACTGGTTTGGTTGTTTTTCTTTAAAGAAATTTACTTTGTGTATAATTGTCAAAATAATATATTCAGTCAAATTAAAAGCCATGTTAAACACAGGGAAAATCATAATATAGAGCAGAGAGGTACACAAGTTCCCCTGCATTTCTCTCCCAGTTCCCAGCCTGCCTGCCTGCCTCTGAGCTTCCCCATAGCCCCATGTGAGGGCAACAGGCTTAGGACACCTTTTTTAACTAAAAATTGTGCTGCATTTCAGCAATTCACTGAAAAAAATACATCCATTTACTTTATTACTTCAATTTAACTTCAATTTCTTCTCAATATCAATTACTTTATTACTTTCTTGTCTCCAAAACAAAAGAATTTGAGGAGCTCTCCTCATACACACATTTGTTATAGGTCTCTAGCCTGTATCTCCCTTCTGCTCCCACTCTAATCCTCTGACTCCCTTTCCTGTTCTGCCTGGTTCCCTCTGGCTGCAGTTCTCATCTAAATTTGCAGCAGGCAGCTTTTATCTCAGCAATACTCATGTCAGGCTGCCTCCTGTTGCTGCAGGTGGATTCAGAGTGCTGTGTCTCTGCTGCTCTGGACCCAGCTGCTTCTCTCCTCTGCTCATTCACATTTCAGTGGCCCTCAAGCTCTCAGCCACCAGGAGCTCAGGCACCTAAAGCTGTGGTGTGGTCTGTAAGACAAGGGAAAGCTCTGCAGGTCAGCTTTCTCCAGGCTCTCAGCATGACCAGATTGTAAACACCTTCTGCCTTTACTCCAAAGCTCAAATGGAAATCATCAAATAATTCTATGTTTTGAAAATAAAGTAGAAATTGCTATCAACTGGTCACAGTTTTCTTTCTGTAAGACTTAAGAAGCTGGGGTGCCTTCTGAATTTCAAGTCCTTGCTGCAAATTTGGGTAAATGCCTCTGGAGGGGGAGGAAAAAAAAGAAGATCCAAAGGGACTAAGCAGACGCATGGAAGAAGCTGTGAGAAACACAGATGTTGGGAACAAAACGGTGGTGACAAATCAAGAGTGTTGATAAGCCAGAAAGATGGCTGATGCCAGCTGTGGATCCCACAGGGATGTCCTGATTCTGTGGTGCCAGACTGGAGGAATAGACAGCTTGGGAGATGGCACTTGACCAGCTTTCCTTGGGAGGTACCAGTTCTTTTTGTTTCTTCGAGTTTTTCTTACTGCCTGACCATGAGTCAAAGAAATGAGCAAATGTATCTTTACCTCACCCATCTTATTCTTCTTCTTCTTCTTAGTTATTGTGGATTGGTGTCTGTTCCCTAACAAAGTCAGATCTCCTGTGAAAATGCACAGCTGTCCCAGCTGAGTGTGTGGCAGTTTGGCTTCAGCCTGTGCTGCTTTCACAGATCTCAAATACAAGGCATCAAGTTTTGGGCCGGTTCATTTCCATCCTCTTGGACCTCCGGTCACAGTAATTCAGTGTCAGGGACAAAATTAGCAGCACATTGCTCTCCCTCTCCATCTGCAAGGATGAGATGATAACAGAATCGTGTGATCAGTGACCTTGCTGTGACCTTTTCAGTTTGAGCAGCTGCCAGAAGGGCCCTCTCTGACCAGCATCTTCACTGCTTTGCTATTTGACTGATTTACAGACTCATCAGCCAGCCTCTTATGGCAAACACGCCAACTAGCCACAGATTTCCTAAAAGGACAGGGTTCTCTGCATCTTAAACTCCTGCAATCTCAATCTTGCCTTCATCTTTATTATCTAGGTTGTGTCTGGAATCAAACTCTTCCTGTTTGTAATGCACTGGAGACAGGGAGAAATGAAATGAAAAAAATGTTCATTTCAATCTTTTCCAGTTTTCAGACGGATTCATCCACAAAAATCCCGGGTATTTTTCTAAAGGATATTGGAGATTTCTTGTGCCATTATTCAGCTCCTCTTGCAGAGCTTGGTGCTGAGCATGCTTAAATACAGTCCATGTACAGAGTTTCTGCAGGTGTGTACCTACCAGCTTGGAAGCTGCTAAAAGACACAAATTGCTTTTACAGGTCACCTATCACATTCCTTTTTTCCAGCTCTTCTTCTGACTCACATCCTGTCAGCCGCTCAGCAGACACTCTGTGAGGGTTGCTCGTCCTTCAGAAATCCTAGACAACTCACCACCATATCTATGTGATTAAACTCATATGCCATGAACTGCAACATGCTGTGGCTACATGCACAGATGCCCAGCTAAACGTTATGCCCAGCAAATTCAGCATATCCAGCATATTTCAGCCTCGCTGTACATCTGTTGATGTGTCAGACTAAGTGTTCTCTGTGCATTTCAATGCTGTCAGACGTGTGACTGGCACAAAGCTCACTATTAGATTGGAACTACCAGCAATATTTA
This sequence comes from Pseudopodoces humilis, assembly GCF_049639895.1. Classification (NCBI taxonomy): domain Eukaryota; kingdom Metazoa; phylum Chordata; class Aves; order Passeriformes; family Paridae; genus Pseudopodoces; species Pseudopodoces humilis. Next base: position 102,571,746 of record NC_142200.1, read on the forward strand.
AAGTGTTTCTTTTTACCGGTTTCAGAAGAGGAGAAGTATGGGTGAAAAGAGAAGTGCAGATTTTTAGGGCAAAGAGATCATTAGTGGTTTGTTCTTTCCTCAGTTTACATTAGACTGCTTCAATGAGTAATAGTGTGTAGAGAAATAGAGGAAGCCTTTCATATTTTAGAGCATTTAGTGCTTCAACATAGAGGTCTTGATAAAAAACACTAAGATTTCCTAGTACAGAAACTCTATGTTTTAAAAAAGCCTATGTTTTTGGAGTACCTGAGGCTTCTCAAACAAGGCAATTTTTCCATATTTCTGTGAAGAACTCTTGTGGTCTGTGACAGGTGTCTCGACAACAATCACCCAGCCTCAGTCTACCAATCCAAATTACCCAGGGGCATGAACCCACCACGATGCTCAATGTCTCAAAGAAAAGTATTTGTCAGAAAATGAGAACACTACAAAAACAGTAGAGAGGAACTGCTCGATGTAACAATAGAATAAAGGATATATCTGATGATAATATTTGGAATAAAACAGGGAAGAAGTAAACAACTGAAATAAAAATAAAGAAGATATGGAAAAACAGTGGTGAAAAAGGAGGATGGGGAGAAAACACTGAGTGGAAAACCATAATTGATAGGTGGTGACTTGTATCGCATAATCAGCATCAATTACTTGAACAGAAAGCCCCTGAGACAGGATGCCAAACATTTGGTGAAACATTATAACCTTTACTCCAGGTAAGCCATCAAATTGTACTTAAAATCTGTACTGCCTAAGCTGACTCAGCAAATACCTCTGCACATTTTATGGAGAGCTTTTTCCTGTGAATCCTTAGTTCTTGGATTTTTTTCTTCTAATATTAATTCTCTGGTGTTTTTCTTCTAGTCATGCTGCAAATGATTTAGCACCTTGGAACAGCAAGGATTTAGCTTCTCTGCTCTAATGATTTAACATATGTGTATTTTGCAACTGATAGTTACTAAACACATTAATCTTAAAGTCTTAAAGAGCCTTAATATAAATCGTTAATCTTAAAGGGGTTGGGCTTTTTATATGGTTATTTTTATATTTTTTTATATCAATATATAAGAGATAAATAATTTCAAGTGCAGTGATACCAAGCAGAATGCAGAAAGAAATTGATTTTCTCCTATAATGTGTGCCTTCTTCAGTATATTAACACTGCATCTAATTCATCAATGCAAATACTATTTCTCATTTTCCAGCAAAATCTTATCTGAACATTCTTCCATTCCAGAGGGTTTACAGTTCATACATTTCTGTATGTATTAATTAAATATCTAATTTCTTAGTTGGGTCTCTAATTTGGATCTAATGTTTTTTCAGCTCAGTCAATATTACCCTTTTGACAGAAAATAATAAATTCATTTCTTGGGGAAGGAAATACTGCTTATATATTCATTCTTTAAAAGAAAATCTTATTTTTATTACCTAATTTTCTTCTCATTGGTGTCTCACAATAATCTTTACCCCTTTTTACATTCAGTGCATTGTTTTAAAATTTAAAGGGCATCAGTAAAATCGTAGAATGCTGGGATTGGAAGAAAGCTTAAAAATCCTCTAGTTCCATGCCCCCCTGCCACAATCAAGGACACCTTCCACCAGACCAGGCAGACCAGGCAGGTTGGACCCCATCCAACCTGGCAGTGAACACTTCCAGAGACGGAGCATCCACAACTTCTCTGGGAAACCTGTTGCAGTGTCTCATCACCCTCATTGCAAAGGATATCTTCCTGATATCCAGTCTAAAGCTATCCCCTTTCAGTCTGAAGCCATCTCCCCTTGTTCTGTCACAACAGCCCCTCATGAAAAGTCCCTCTCCAGCTCTTTTGTAGCTCCCTTTAGATACTGGAAGGCTGTTTTAAAGTCCTCCTGGAGCCTTCTCTTCTCCAGACTCTTCCCAACCCCAGTTCTGTCAGCCTGTCTTCATAGAAGTATTCCAACCCTCTCAGCATCTTCAGGCTCCTGCCTTGGTCCATGTACTTCTTAAGTCAGGGTCCCAGAGCTGGACACAGTATTCCAGGATGTCACAAGAGTGCGGCAGATGAGTAAAATCACATCCCTCGATCTGCTGGCCACGCTGCATTTGATGTAACTCACCATGGGCCCACATCTCCAGCCTATCAAAATCCCTCTTTCCTTCCAGCAGGTCAGCTACACCGCACAGCTTGATGTTGTTGGCAAACCTGCTGAGGGTGCACTCAATCCCACTGTTCATGTCACCAAGAACTACATTAAATGGTGCCAAGAAAAAAGAAAATTAATCCAAAGAAGAGAAAATCAGCAGGAAATACAACCCTTCATGACAGGGAGCTGTGGCATTTCAATCCTTGTCAAGAGATTTCAGGCACTCCAAACGAAGTAGACTGTGCTCTGTCTTCACATTGTATTCTACCAATGAGAAATATTTGTATTCTATGAATTTTATTTGGGCAGTCAGGAAGGGGCTGGAATATTTGTACTTCACTGTCATTTCATTACCTTTCCCAATGTTTCTGCTTTTGGGCAATAGTTTAATTTTTTGTCCATTTGCTAGATGTCCTTCTCTTTTGGTGAAATATCCATGGCAAAAGATTCTTGTGTTTGCACAATGCCCTGTGTTGCCATAGGACAGCTCACCACCAGCCTTGTTTTGAGTCCTGGCAGATGTTGTGCCCCAATAGGGTTCTGAGACCTTCTATATCAGTGCTTTTTGCAGTGGTTCACATCCTGATCAGCATTTGACATAAAAATAGAGACTGTTTCACAGTTTTAGGCCCCCTACACATTCATCTACTGCTTTTATGTCTCCTTTTTTTCTGCTGTAAAACTGGGGCATGGCCCATGCAACAATCTAATCCAAACCTCCGAGGTTGCAGCTCTGTTTTCCACATTTAATCAGGCTTTTTATGGGGCTTTTAAAAGCTTCTTGAAATAGCCACACAATCGGCCAGTCTCTGTCCTGATAAATGTGTTACAGAGACAGCATATGTTCAATAGGATGGAGACAGACAGTGCTGGAGACTCTGCTGGCAGGATTTGAAGGCGGTTGTGCAGTACATTTGTGGTGTCAACTGGAATGGTGTCGTGGAAAATAAACCAGTCTGCTAGTTTGGGATTTCAGATCCAGAGTTTGGTTCAAAATACCTTGGTGCCATCTGCCTTTGCACAAACCTGAAGGAGTAACGAGAGCATGGCAGCAGCAGTCTTCTGACTGACCAAAGAAACATGCAGCCCATTTGGCCTGAGCTGTGGAGGCACCACAGCAGCTTTGTAGGCATCCTTCCATTCCAAGTGTGTTCTGCACTGTCAGTCTCGGGGATAAATTTTACCTAAATAGCATGTGAAATAGTTATTTTTAATGAGTTCTTTGATATAATAAAACTCTTGATTTTCTTCTAATCAGGAGGAGCATTTAATTTCTGTACTTTGCAACATACTGCATAGACAGAGATCCTTGAAGTTTGGTTTTTCTGACTCAGGACAGGAAAGGCATGAAGCATAGTCCTGGTTTACAGCCAAATATGTGTATTTTTTATTAACTATGCACATACATTATAGATACACTTTTGTTGGCTTTTATCTTCTATTTATAGAGGCAACCTGATTTACAGTTTTAAATACTAAAATCCTTTGCAAGCAGAGCAGCAAAACTGTTGTGTAAGTTGCCTGAGCATTGTGACCTCTGCAAACGTGCTCCACTCCTTGGATAGATAATTAGGCATGTCTTTCCATCAGAAGGGGCAAACTTCTCAAGACTCAGCATTCTACTTTGATGCTCAAAGCATGAGGAACTGGGAGATTTACCTCTGATGCACTGCTATGGCACAAAGGCCAAAAATAGCAAAAGAAATTCAGCATACTTGTTTATCATAGCTCATGGAAATTATTGTCAGGCAAATAAAACAGGGACTGTGTGTATATAATGAGTATCACATTAGTCTGTTTCCTGTAACAGATAATGGCTGCTGTTTTCCTTTTATCTCTTGAAAAATCTGTTTTCTGACGTACTAATACCCCATATGAGGGAAACACAGAGTGCTTGTGAAGACAAAATTGCACTGATTGATTGTTCTAAATTCAGTGATTTGCAGAACAGCAAACTGAACAGGTGCTGCAGTGAGAAAACAAGTGGCTTCCTAGCAGGCGATGATGACAAGCTGACTTTCCATTCTTATAGCAGATCTTTGGAAGTTCTTTTTGGGGAGTGATTATTGCCATTTGGATCATCATGTCCCAGTAATTAAGATCTGAATTTCCTTCTCTGGTGTATCTTCCTTTGGTATTTGCACACACTGACTACTGCTGTTGTTGTTTGGGTAAAATATATCCTAAACTTCATGGAATATTTCTTGTGTTTGCTTCAATTAATAATTGTTATTTACAGTGATATCTCACTGGAAAATGAATAACACATCAGCTTTCAGCCATGACAGTAATTCAGTTTTAGAGTCCTGATAAGTGCATGAAAAGCTCAAACTGAGGTCTCTTACTTGTATATACTGAAAGTACATTGGAACTGTATTGTAAAGCCCACTGGTCTAGCAGTGAGCCAGAAAATCTAAAAGCCATACAATAAAATCATGGTAATCAGTAATTGTTTTACTTTTTTAATAAAAGAACAAATAATTTTTTTTATTTAGGTGATTCCAGGAAATTCTGCTAGACAGGGTAATCAAATTTATTTCCCAAAATAAAGTGTGAACTCTGTAAGAGCTGCCTAAGTGCATATCTCACTCCAAACAATCACTGACCATGATTCAAAAGTGCCTTGGCTGAATAGGTAATTGAAGAAAAATGTGTAAAACCTGGTTTTAGCTTTTCTATTATGGTTATCAACTTTGCAGTCGAGAGTTAAGTCCAGTGGCAGTCTACTTTTTAGGGAAACAAGGAATAATCTTGCTCCCAAATAATGCAAAAGCTCAAGCGGCTGCCCTAGGGCTGCACTCATTTCAGAGAGGGAACTTCACCAAAGACTGTGTGCAACAAAAGCATCACCAATAGAGTGACCACCAGGCTGCTAGTCACCCTATGAAGGGTGGAATAATTGAAACTTTGGCAGAAATAACTAAGTGGAATGAATGTCCCAAGATCTGCAATGTGAAATATACACAAAAGGCCTTCCCAGTCCTTTTGCTTGCACTAAGGGCCTTCCTTCAGGAGGACAAAAGAATCACCTCCTTCACTTATGGCCTTGTCCTTCAACAACAAAATAGGTTTTATGCTTGAATGTTCATTTTCTAACATACAGAGGAAGAGCAGGTGTTTCAACAGGAGACACACAAACTCTTTCTACAATTGCCCCATAACTATTTCCATTTATTTGAGAGGGAATAGAGGAAGGAATAGAAGTACACTCCCCTCTCTTCTGCAAACATAGAAATAGATTTTTTTGCAGCCTCTAAGCCTTTTGTGTCATGGTCATTATGCCAACCTTCTTGTCCAGGTGTTTACTCTTGAAGCAAGAAAAGGAGACTGCTGTTTTTTCCCTGTTTGCTGAACTTTAAGTTACAGTTTCTTCAGTGACTAATGCACATAATCAAGCAAGTGAGATGTATCTTTCATGTTGATGACTGGCTTAATCTCTAAAATTTAAAGCCAGGTTGGAGAGCAGGCTTGGAGGTGAGGTAACATGCACATTCTCCTTATCTGGCTCCAGATTTTAGTGATGAAGTTTTTGAAGATGTGAATCAGAGTACTGGAAAGCCTCCAGTTAAAATGTTTCAGCTAAATCTCTATCCTTTTAAATATTATTTAGAAAGCTCCCATGCTGTAGGTCAGAAAGTTTTTTTCATACTTTTTTCTCTGCCATGAAGTATGCCTTATCTGCTACCAAAACTGTCCTCAGTGTGCCAAGAGCAATACAGTTTGGCCACATATATCAGTGTTCTCACATTCACCCCCTCGTCCACAAAATTAGCCTACAACCTACAGTTCTTGTTTTTGGAACAAGCATGTGCTCAAAAAGAAAAAAAGTCAGTGACAATTTGCTCAAGATTTCAATGAGAGCATAGCTTCCAAAAGGAGCCTGCCTGAATCTGAATTTATTATTTAGGATCAGCTCTCTTAACATCAACACAATTGTCATAGTAAGATTGTGTCTGCAAAGAGGATTTACTGCTGGTCCAACACCAGTGCTTACTATGATTGATGAGTTCTTTTTTTTAATATATTAAACAATTACTGGAGGCATATGCCACATGTAATGCAGGGGGATGTTTTCCTTAAAGATGTTTTCCAATGTCTTTTGTGTCTCTTTTCCCAGACTGTCTCTCCACATAATAGCAAGAAAATCTTGTGTTATTCAATTATTACATGGTCCTAGAGTAAAAATGTTTAATTCATCATGAGGCTGCAGAGACCTCAGAATATATGCTTTCAGGAAAGGCTAAAGCATGGGAGCACAAGGACACCCAGCTGCTTGATGGCCCTTGGGAGAGGTTCCACCAGCTTACGATAAATTTTGAATAAGTCTCTTTATAATACTGAAAATTACTTTTTGAGATCAGATAGCAGAGTAGTAAAGGTATTCATCTCTATAAATATCCAAAGACTGCTCCTAATTTGTCAGGCTAGAGCTGGCTGACATTTCCAGCTCAGTATCCTATTATATAACTTGGTGTTTTAACTTAATGAGCCAATGTAAAGCATCACTGTCTGTTTTTATCCAGTGGAATGGAAAAAGATAATGTTTCTGGTTTTCCTTTGTCACAACAGAGAATTGCTTGGGTTTAAGTCTCATCTATGATATTGCTATTTTAATCCAGATTAATTGGCTATCCATGTAGCTCCTTTTTTTTTTTTTGTCAGTTTTTACAGATTTCCTTATTTTTTTCTAATTTTCTATACCCATAATAATGAAAAATAATGGTAATATTCTTGGGATTTCAGTCAGTTGGTGTTTTTTATTAAATAATAGTATATTTTCTGGGTGAACATTCTTATACCTGTTTAGAGGAGATTCATTCAAGTGACTTGTCTTCCTCAAACTGATCATCTGGCAGTTAAAAAAAGCAATTCCAGCTCTAGTGGGCAGATACCACTGACTGTGTTTGGTACTGGATGGGGCCAGAGGAGGCAATCTGGAGGTGTCCTCAGAAGGGCACCTTAAAAATGAAGCCAACAGGCCCTTAGCCTTTGGCATCAGCTGAATTTGTGTGTCTCAAGGAATGTGTTTGCAGAGCTTTTCTGCAAGGGTGGTGGGGCTCTATTGCTTCAAGCATTCCTCTGCAGGTGTCTTTCCATCATGTTCTCATGAACAGTTGAGGCACCTTCCCTCGTGCATGGCACATGGAATAATAGAAAAATTGCACACATTTTCTTCAACTCCAGCCAAGCAAGCAACAAAGGTTGGTAACAAGCTAGCCAGAGACAGGAGATGATATTTCAGTAATGTGAAAGAGGTGCCAAAAATAATACTGAAAGCAAGGTTGCTCACATTAAAATGTTTGATGGAAAAGCTGAACACGCTTCTGGAACTGCAACACAACATCAGGTGATTACAGGGTACTCATAATTTAATAATGACTGGACCATTTAGCCAAATGACTAAGCTCTTGTGGCGAGTCCCAAAAATAATTCCACACCCTTCAATCAGGACAGCCATCAGTTTAAATATAGGGAGTGAGAGGGAACCTAGCTAAATAGTATCACAAAACTCTGAGGCTTGTACTGAAGCACAACAGAACTGTGCAAATTGGAACAGGAACCATAATGTAACACAGTGTACTTCCCTGGCTTGCTCCTTCCAACAATTAATCTGCTACATTTTCAAAAATTGCAGTTATTTCCATAACGTGTTTGGCTTTTCCTGACAGACATGGATTTTTTTGCTATGCCTTTCTTGACTTGGTTAAAGAGCTCTTTCTACCTTCTTAAGTACCTCCTCAGCTTCTTAGCTTATGATCCCTGACTTGCTTCCACTAAATACAAGCTTTATTGATATTGTGGATTCTAACTTCATTAATTCAACGTCGTGAAGACACATGCACCTTTTTAAAATACAGCGATATAACTTGATGAACTTGTACTTGAAATCAGAAATTTGAAATTTATTTAAGGAAACATTTTTAGCTGTTAATTTATTTGAAGATTTCCTGTGCTTACTTAATTTTTTTCATTTATTTGTTACTTACAGATTTCCACAATGTTTCTTCCATTGCTTTTATGAAAAGTGATATTAAGTGATATTATTATCCAATAGCTAATCATATGATTTTTTAACCAATTTTCAGTTTTCCTGGAAGGATCTAAGGAATTTTTCAGTCCTCTGCAACTTCTTCAGTGATTAAAGGTCTGTGTAATGCTGCAGAAAGAGTAATCTCTTCACTTTACACCCAGGAGTACTTAGAGAACACTACCAGATGTTTCCAAATAAGCATAGAATCTTGGTATCATAGAATGGCCTGGGCTGGAAGGGATCTTAAAGATCATCTAGTTTCAATGTCCCTGCCATGGACAGGGACTCCTTCCACTTGACAAGGTTACTCAGAGCCCCATTCAGCCTTGTCCTAAACACTTCCAGAGGTGAGGCACCCACGACCTCTCTGTCAATCTGTTGCAGTGCCTCTCCACCCTCATAGCAAAGAATTTCTTTCTATTACTTATTTAAAACTTACTCTCTTTCAGTCTGAAGCCATTTCCCCTTGTCCTGTCAGTACATGCTCTTGTAAAAAAGTCCTTCTCCATCTTTCTTGTAGACTCCCTTAAGGCACTGGGACACCACAACTAGGTGACCCCAAAACCTTTTCTCTTCCAGGCTGAACAAACGCATTTCCCTCAGCCCTTCCTTGCAGGAGAGGTGTTCCACCCTATTCATCATCCTAGTGACCCTTCTCTGGACTCACTCCCATAGGTCCATGTCCTTCCTGTGCTGGGACCCCAGAGCTGATGCAGCCCTGCAGGTGGGGTCCCACCACAGCAGAGCAGAGGGGCAGAATCCCTTCCCTGGCCCTGCTGCTCTGGATGCAACCCAGGACATGTTTGTCTCTCTGGGCTGGGAGTGCCCATGGCTGGGTCATGTCCAGCCTCCCAAACACCAGCACCCCCAGGTCCTTCTCCCCAGGGCTGCTCTCCATCTGTTCATCCCCCAGCCTGTGTCACTACTGGGGGTTGTCCCAACACAGGTGCAGCACCTTGCCCTTCGTCTTATTGAACCGCATGAAAATCCCAAGGGCACGCTTCTTGAGCTAGGCCAGGTTCTCCTGCATGGCATCCTGTCCTTCAGGGGTGTCAACTGCACCACTCAGCTTGCTGTCATCTGCAAATCCGCTGAAGATGCACTGGATCCATTCATTTATGTCATTAATGAAGATGCTAAATAGCATCTTCAATACTGGTCCCATTAATGATCCTTGATATGTGGTTTTGATTTTATTTGGTGTTTTTTTCTGATTAAAAGGAATTGTCACATCTTCGTATGATACAAGCATAAAGTGTGGAGCCCTGTTCTTTGAGATACAACCTATCCTTTAACATCCACTTCCATCCACAGTTCTGTACGTCTCTCCTCCCTCTCCCTGCTGTTCATTATTTCTCTCAGCTTTGACCAGATAGCCTTTTTAAAGCACATACATCACATATTGAACATAATCAGGTTATGATTGCTGGTCCCTAGGCAACCACCATCTTCCAGGCCAGTCATTAAGTCCTCTTTTCTCATCATAATGAAGTCCAAACTAATTACCTTATGTCATAGCCAGTAAAATTTTTAGGGAAATAAAATTCAATAATCTAATGATGCTCTACTACTGGCTGCGTGAGATCCCAGCATCCCAAACTGAAGTTTCTAGGAAATGAGAATGGGGACATTTTTTTTCACACACACCAGACATGCTTATCACCCCCTTTTCATTAACTTTATTAGCATACATGTTGGGACACCGACATTTAAGATCATGCTGGTTTAAGTTATTCACCAACAGAAATCCACCAGTGATGTGTTTCTTCCCTACCAAGCTGTCCTCAGTATTCTGTAATTAACATTCCTGTCAAGCAAATTGTCCCCCAAGAATGTAATTATAAGTGAGAATTTTCCATTTCTTTTTTTTATATCTCAGATCCAGAGCTTATGAATACAGGCAATTAAAAATTGATTCTGTGAGGGTCTTTCTCAGCTAAAGGCGGAACAAATACCCTGCACCCTGAATTCTGTTCCTCTGCAGCTAAACTGCTTCTAGTACCTGGGCCAGCTCATTTAAATGTAGTCTGAGTATCTCTAAATTGCAGACTGCCATGATGAGAGACCTTTCAGCTCTCTGCTGAGTTCTGTGTGCCTTCGCTACCTAAGGCTGAACTACTGCTCACACAAACTGCATATTGTTTCTGCTAGAATTATTACAAATGACCGTTCACCAGTTACAGAGTCCTCATTTACTGGTTTTTTTTTCCTTTACAAAAATTTGCAGGTGCATGCATTACTTGTGGGGGACTGAGGGAGCTCTCAGAGTTTTCTGTGTGAAATACTGAAACAGAACTGAATGTTGTGTGCCTGTGCAGAAGAGGATCCGGTTCTATTACATCAAACCTGGCTTGGTTCAGAACAACCATAATAATGGACCTCAGTAAAATGGCACTGACAGCTGGCTTACAGGTCTCAGGTTGCACTCTCCAAAGAAATACATAGATTGTATGTACAGTCAGTGTCAGCTCTGTTCATTAAAGCCCTCCATTTTTCTACATTATCATTTAATAAATCCAAATAGAAAAAGCCCCTCTGTCAAGCTGCTGCTATTTTCTCTCAGAGTTTCTACTCGAGAGCTGAGCATCACGGAATTTTAAATATATGGACATGTTATGGTTATTTAGTGAGGAAAGTACTTGCTGGTGCATGTGGTGGCGTTAATGAAGTGCTATGGCAAACACTGCTCAAGACACATCCTTACTGACACAGCAAAAATAAGAGGAGAATGGAACAGACGATATTGAAGAGGCTCCTGCTACAAATCTCTTATAAATTATAATTCACACCTGAAACTGTGCTGTAAATGAGTGCTCCCCTTTTAACCCACAGGAAAAGATAGGACCAAAAAAAACCAACCAAGAATATGTAAGCAATACTGTATCTCTGGAAATATGGAGAGGAGAAACTACTGTTTTCTTCTGGACTATATTTAAAAAATATTCTGTCTAAACTATTTTAGATTCTCTGGTTGTTTCTCTAGCAGTAAGTAATGAATTATTCAGCCGTGGCTTTTGAAAGTTTTGCTGTTCTGGGCAATATAGAAATGTCCAGGACAGGGACAAAATACTGAAATTGAAACTGAGAGTTAAATTGATGTGACTAACTGTGATGCCATGCAAGTTGAATAAAGGCCTTAGATGAGGTCCTGCTGAAGAGTAGTGTTATCCCTTGCTTTACTTCTGGAGTGACAACTTGCATGACTTGTAATCTGAGACTCTGGTCCTATATTTTCTCCATCCTGGTTCCTCCAAGATCAGTAATTCCCATTATGGCCTATTTCTGGTAAAGTGCTAATTTATTTTTCCTTTACTCACTCAATTCTGGCTCCTCACTGGGGAAAAAGCTGAGCAGGCCCTATTTGCCCCCTGGCCGGTGCATTTTGTTGGCTGCAGTGATACTTTTGGCTTGAGTCAGTGCTGGCAGCCTCCTTCCCTTCAAGCCATGCAGCATCTGCTTCCACACTGGGGCTCACAGCAGCGAGAAGAGCAGCAGACAGCAATGGCCAAGCCCAGCCATTCCAAGTGAGCTGTAGCCTGCATTGTTGACTCTTCAGAGTTTATGCCAATCCCAAAACTGTATCTGCTTCTTCTACCTTTCTCCCCTCCCTCCAGCACATGGGGCTTTCTCTCCATTTGGTAGTTGAGTGATGGAGCATGGATGGAGATAGGAAGGTGATGGTGCAGCTGGGAGAGCAGGAGAGAGCAAGGAGGCACTTTTGAGAGCAAGTGGAGGAAGGAAGAGGTGGTCTCATCATGTCTGTGTTAACAGCTGGATAATAGCTGGGTAATAGGTGGTGTCATAACCTCTGTATTAGATTGTTAATAGGGATAGATGAATAATAGGTGGTGTCATAATCTCTGTATTAGATTGGTAATAGGGATAGATGAATAATAGGCGGTGTCATAATCTCTGTGTCAATCGATGGATTTTAACCCCTTTTTCCAGTGCTCTCCAAGCAGGATGCTGAGTCTCCCTTCTGCCATCTGAAAAGAGAGCAGAAGTCATCTCGCTTTTCTATGCGAATAAATTAAAAGCAAAGATAGTTTTGAATTGTACCTTTCAAAACTTATCCAAATAACGACCTTCAGCTACATTCCCCGTTTAACAACGCCGCACCTTGATGGTGAGCAGCACCTTGCAGGGAGACGGGCGCTCGGAGGCCCGGGACCCCCGCCCACTCCCCCTGCGGATCCAGTCCGTGTATTGCCGCCCGCAGCAGTCGGGCCGGGAGGCTGCGCTGGGCTCCGCTCCGCGTTTTCCGCCCGCCCCCCCTCAGGGGCCGGAGCCGACGTGCCCGCAGCTCCGGCCGGGACGCGCCGAGTGCCCGGCGGGCAGGGCCGGCCCACAGCGCCCGTAGAGCGGGGCGGAGGGGCCGGGAGGCTCGTCCTGCGGGGCGGGGGCTCGGGGCACTCGTGTGAGGCGTTGGTGCCGGGTCGCAGCCCGCGGGGGGAGGCGGCACGGACGCGGTCCCACGGCAGCGTGTGCCTGTAGAGCAGATGAGCGCACCTCCGGTGCCGAACAGAGCTGCGAGGTGCGTCCGAGGTGCCCGTCCGGGCTCTGGGGATTCCTTGTCCTTCGTGTCTGCCTGGGGTTCCTCTGAATCGGGGGCTGGGGGCGGAGACAGGGGCAGCTCGAAGGGACGAAGAAGGGCGGTCTGATTTAGATCGTCTTCTGGCGCTGGTGCTGCGGTCCACCTGTAAGTTTTTTTCTTATTTTCTTTACGATCTGGTTGTAAAAGAAGCAAGTTAATAAGCGGTCCTGTGTTAGACATGTCTGATCAGCCGATGCGGCACGAAGTGTTTAATCTTGTTCAACACTGAAGAAAATTAAGCAAATGGCAGGTTTTTTATCTTTATAGCATCTTGAACTTAATATCTTATTGTAATGTATTTCTCTGCTAGAGCAAGCGTAACAAGATCCTAGAATTACAATATTTTTATATTTCTTTTTATTGCAGCTTGATCAAAGGTTTGTCTGTCCCTCTAAAAAATCCATTACGTTTGGGACAAGGAACAGCCAAAGCTCTGCTTCAATATTTGGGTGGGAGCACATGCTACAGCTGTTAACAAAGCCATTATACTGCAAATGGCATTGTATCCTTAGATACTAATCCAGCACATCATTCTGTGCTTGGGTGCGATGTAATAAAAATTATAAAGCGTACTGATAGTGCACAGTTTGATTTAAGCCAGCTCGATGTGTTCGGTTTACACCGTCTGACGAGATGCAGCGATAGTCACTGAGTTAGTCCTTGCATGTTGTCTCGTCCAGTTCGTCCATCATCACTTCACACACCCGGCTCTGTCTTTTCCTCAAAATGTCTGTTATCATTACCTGCTGAATAGGACTCTGGATGAGAGCATTAAAAAAGCTGTGTACACTGAGCATGCCTGGCATGTAATATTCTGGATGTGATTTGAAAAGCAATAAAGGTCCAGTTTAACTATACATATTCCTTACTGTTCCTCATGGAGTGAAATTCGTTGGCTGGCATCAAACTGCACCCATTTCTATCGTCTCCAGTATATTTATTGAATGAGGGAGCATTTTTGGTTTCCAGATCCTAGTGTAATGCTTTTACGTTTCGTTCTTTATGAAATCATAATTTCCACTGCCTAGAGGTGTAGAGGGTCTTATGCTGAGCTTTGACACTCGTAATTGAAGTGCATTAAGGTTTCTTTTAAATGAAGGATTGAGAGCTCTCTTTTTAATCAATATATAGTTGGTCCACCCAAATTTTGATACAGGACAGTCCTATAGTGGTGGAGGTGTGCAGTGGTTTTCTCTGAAAAGAGAAATTGAGACCCTCAATTACCTTTTCCAGGCTGCAGCCTTAAAATGACCTGCAGGAGGTTATTCATCCCAGAGTGAGTAGTTCAGCACTAGAACTCATTGGTGTGGGATGCTGTGTAGGTCAGCAGCATTAATGGTTTCTGAAAAGATTGGGCACGTTCACGGGAGACAGTTCTGCTGGTAGATAAATCCAAAAGGCAAGATGCAGCTTTCATCTGAGAAAGGTTTAAAGCCCATGTTTATGGGAAGCTGAAAAGGTGTTCTGGGAGAGGATCGTTTTACATGCCCCATGCTGTTACAGTACTTGTGAATCAGCTACTGTCAGTCACTTTTCATTTCTGAGAGAGAACAATGAACTAGAGAAGTCATTGATCTGTGTAATGTGGCTGTTAAATTTTTATGATAATTTGTGCATCAAATAGTAATACTTTGCAGAAGTGAATTTATTACACATAAGCATATTCCAGCAGAGGAGATACAAAAGTGCATTTTATGCTAGTAACAAAGAAAAGCACATAATAGAGATTGTTCAAATATGAATTGTTCAGCTTCAAATTGTGAAGCATACAATACTGGAAAAAACCCCAACCATAAAAGAAATTGCTTCTAAGAAATTAAATTGATTCTTTTTCCTTGCACTGTCCTGTATTATTTTTTCCTACAGTATTTTTTGAATTGTTGAAATGGTTTTCAGTACTACAACTAGGTTGGCATTGTCTATACAAAAAAGTGTGTTTTGGTCTGAGAAAAATTAAATAGCAAATGAAGAAGTAAAGGAAACAGAAGGAAAATGTTGGAAGAAAAAATTACCTGTTAAGTTATAGCATTCCTATTCTTGCTGTCATTCTGCTTTTCATTTGCCTGCTTCTTTCAGGCTTTTGGTAACTGAACTAAAATTGCCACTACTTCAAAACATCTTTTTTTATTCATAATATGGCATTGTGTATATCTTCTGAAAAATGTCAGTTCCAAAGAAAACTTCTACTTATATGTTACGTTGGATTGAAATCCAACATCATAGGTGCAATAACAATGGGTTTCTTTAAAACTAAATGAGGAAAATTATGTGAAACTGTTAAAGAAGTTTTATCTTTGTGATATTATGATCCCTAAAAATGGTTCCTTAACAGATTGCAAATACTTTACCTTTCTAATTATTAAAAAAAAACCAAACCCTCAACAACTTTTATATATATCTAAGGTTAATATGAGGTATAAATTATATACAAATAAAGATAATATCCTACTGAAATTTTTTTTCTAGTTTTAGTTGCAAACCAAGGATCTTCAAATCTTCTTATTCTAGCATTTTTACCATTTCTAAGTGAGACTAAGCAAAGGGGGAGTGAGGCAAGAGAGGGAATTTCAGCCTACCCACTCTGATGACATTGCAGTTTTACTGAGATATTTGAGGCTAGTGAGATAGAATGAAATGCATATTATGAGGTCATTCGCAGGTAGTCACAGGAGAATACCCATTAAAATGCAAAGTAATGGCAGACTGAAATTACCTAATTTTAATAGAGTTGTAACAAAAGCACAATATAACAAAATGCACTGGACTACTTTGGCCAAGACACATTACATTTGACTACAGACTGCAAAAGACTTATTTGATTATTTATTTGCTTTCTGGCCTGAGAAGAATTTTCTGTGTTATGTTGCAGCCAGCTTCCCTAAGACATACAAGCACATTTAGATAAATGATGTGAATAAAACTGCGTATTTCTTTCATATAGTGATGCAAAATGTGTGTGTTTTATATCCTTCTCTAAGGGTTATGAAGGATGCTGTCAAGGTTATTTATCATGAGCATAAATTAGGGCGGGCTTATAAATCCTGCTGAAATACAATGTAGCAGCTAATTCTGTCTGTAATAACAGCCCTGTTTTTTCATAGCGCTATCTATGATGACAAAATTATTTAGTAAATTTGTTGTTTGTATTTTTTTTAAAGAAATTTTGTCTGTTATTTTTTCTCCTCCCCCATCATCCACTTCCTCTTGCTCAGTCAAGAGACTGCCTAGTGAAAAAGAAAGCAGGTGAAACATTTTAATTCTTTGCTGTGGACGAAATATCTGGTGGTGGCTCTTCCCCTGCCCTCAACCCATGATCTGATTGCTGTTGGTCAAAAGGATAGAGGATGGGGTAGAAAAAGAAAACTGTTCTTGGAGCAAGCCATCATACTTCTTATGCAGTTTTGCCTTGAGAGCTGCTGGTTTCTGCTGCTTGGTGGGTTACACCCATTTGTGCTGAGCACTTTGTTTCTTGATCAAAGGATTTCCCTCAGCTCTCAGGAGGGTTTTCAGCCAAGGTATGTGGTGAAGCCTGAGTGAACAATATTAGTGTTCTGTTCTGTTCTGTCAGCTCAGGTCATCGTCTGGGTGAATGGCCTTTCTTCTGAACTCTCCCTACATTTGGGACTCCTCCTTTAAACAACAGCCTGAGCTTTTTGCCTCTGGTGCCCAAGCAGAATGATTAGTGCTGTAGAAGGGAATAGAATGCTACAGAAATTTATGAAATGACTGTATTATCTCTCACAGTTATGTAGAGAAAGGGTAATGTACAGAAAGGCAACTCCTTCCACAAAACCAGTGGGAATTTTGGTCCCATTGGCTTGGAGTTGATTGTTTGCTCCCACTAAGATTCTGTCCCCAGTTGAACGCTTCACAGCAACCACTCTTGAGTGGGACCATTTGAAAACTTCTGCCTAATTCAAGACTTTCATCTGATATCTGTATGCTGGGTATAGTTCATTGCCAGCAAAGGATCTCCAGAAACTTAGTATTTCTTCTCTTTTGCTCTGATTTTACATTGTTTTATTACCCTTGGGAGAACTTCCTTTTCTATCTATGTAAATGTGCCATACAGTCTTGTGTCTCCATTAGTCACCTTTCCAAAGTCATGAGAAGTTTGAAGTGTGTTTAAAAGAAAACTATTTCATTTTATTTTCATGTTTAAAAGCAATACCCATACCTTTTTTACTTAGGTCTCAAAACACCTTGAGAAAGATCTCAGCTACAGAGTCGGGAGAATTCCTTTGTTCTACTGAGAGGGAGAGACAGAGTTTGGCATGAATATCTGAAGTGGCTCAATCAAGGTTATACAGCAAGTCAGTAGCAAAATGTGGAAAAATTACTTGTTTCCTTGGAAAAATGATGTTCAGTTTTACTCTTGGCCTTACTTTTGTGGTGTTTATAACACAACTACAAAGAACCTTGCAGGATTAGTTAATTCCCTATTTGTTAAAAAGCATTGTGAATTTCTTAATGATAAGTGTTGGCTAACATATGACATTTTAAAATGGAAGATTTCAGGAAATCATACATCCAGTGTAAAATCTTGAAACTTGTAAAATCAGTAATTATATCATCAGTACAAAAGAGCAGGAAAAAAAAATCCAGTTTGTTCTCAAACCCTTTACACTTGTGGCAATGTGAAAACAGGCTGCTGTCAAATAACATCTCCATTTAATAGCATTCTTCACGGTGCCTTTTTTGACAGAGGAGCTGCAGTCCAGCACTAGTTTTATTATTCCTGCAATAATGGGACTCTGATAGGAGTATATTTCGTGTCAGTGATTTACTGTCTCTATTACAGTGTGACCTGAAAGCCGTAACTCCTCTGCCAGGGACTGAGGCTTGGAAGTGTTCCAGGGCTGCAGCACAGCTTCCAGGCCAGCTCAGATTCTCTAATCCTGTGTATTTTTCACCCAGTTCAATCATTCTTCGCTTGTGCAGACAGTATCAGAAGTGTTTCATAAAGGAATGGCCTTTGTTTGGGCAATTCTAATAAAGCCACTGGTGCAACTACAACGTGCACTGAGCTGTTACAGTCTCCATAAGTAATTTTCCTCTTGCTGGTATCGTAGGTGGAAAGGCCATTTCTTGAGTGTCAGACAGCACATGAAAGCACTATGCATATGCTGTGCAACACTGTTGATTGGCTCTGCTGGGTTAACATTAAATCCTTTGGTTTCTGGCACAGTGCTTCACAGACCTTAAATAGCATCTTCTCTGTGTTTCAGTGCATGGTCAGTGAGGCTGCCAGTCTAGATATATATATAAGCCACCTAAACAAAATTATTCCATGCAAGCTATAACATCTTATGAAAGGAAATCAGAAGAGTTACAGCAAGTAACATAAATTTACAAAGGAAAAGTTAAAGTAGCCACAGAAGGATCATGTCACAGGATAGGTCCATGCTGGAAGTAGCACCTTAAGGCTCTGGAAAGCAATCAGTTCTAGGCGTATCTGGAGGCATCTGACTTTGGGGTCTGATCATGGTTGCAGGTTGAAGGGGACAGACATGACTCTCATGACACGTGCCAGAAGAGGGAGTGACGGGATGGCTTTCTCAGCACACTGCGGGACTAGAGGCCACCTGCAGCTTTATTGTATTAACTTGATGGGAAGGGCACAGGTGGGGAAGCTCCTGGATACCACCTGACCCTTGCAGACCTGTGGATGAAAAAAATGTGTATCTGCTGCTCAGGATTTTAATTTTTGCATGAGGAGCCCTTGGTAGCCATTTGCACTTGGGTCTTGTGAAGCTCAGATGCCCATTTTCAGGGGCTGTTCACCCTTTTGTGCCCCCAGCATCCCCTGAGCATAAATGAGCATCTTGTTCCACTGGAATGAGTGTCCAGAAAGCAGCATGCACTAGCTCAGTTTTGAGTAATGAATGAAATGGATTCCCTATTGTTTCATACTTAGTTTGTACCACCTGCTGAAATTCACTTCAGAGACTGAAATCAAAAGCCAGGGAAGTGTGAGGGCCATGAAGAGTCTTTACAGTACCTCAGTTCAGTCTCCATACATGTCTTGAGGTTTTACATTAAGTACAGCTCGTTATGATTGTTTAGCTTCTTTGGTTTGTACTGGGAGTATTAAGCATCTCTAAAATCACACATTATCTACACAGTTAATGGGTATTAGCCAGCGTGTTTTAGGGTTTTTTTTATGTAGAAATTACTGCTTTTAGGACAGAGGAGATATAAACAGACAGATAGCAAACAGATGATTCCTCTTCACACTGGAGGATATTGACCAGAAACCCAGGTAGTGTGTCAGAACGTCAATTTCCCATTCTCTGGTGTTATCCCTCTTTTGGATGTGTAGTAACTGCTCCTGGTATGGACTTTTTAGCCCTGTGGCTTTGGTCTAGCAGATATATGCCACCCCAGACAGGTTCTCCTGATGACTGGGATCCAAACTAATTAATTTATTCTCCTGAGTTTTTTACACCATGCCAGTTCTCAAGTATTGGCATGTGCTGCAGTTTGATGTTGCACTGAACGGCTCATCTAGGCTTCAGGTAAGTGAAACTGCTTTAGTAATCTCTGTGGACTGTGAATTCCTTAAATCAATAGCTTCCTTTCAGCGGAGTTTAAACTGCTTTCTATTATGTGGAGCCTGACTCCATAACAGAGAGATGCTTGGGATGCTGATTGAGTTGCTCCTAGAGCAGTGGGTGACATAACAAGGTATCTTTCAGGAAACAAGGGGGCACATGGTACTTTATTTCTAGGAGAAAATCTATTGCTAAGGTTGACCCAAAAGCAATTAGTGGTTCGTTTAATTGAACTGGTGAATTCACCTGCGCAGTCTATTAAAATATTATACAGTTTAGGCTCAATGTAGTACTGCTAGTGGAAGCGCTGTAGAGATTGATAATGGATTACATTTTGTCTACCCACTGAGTGGATGCTTGTTCTTAGATGAAATAGCAGAGCAGCCTGGTAGTTCAGCCAGAGATACCACCATATGGCAAAGATGAACTTCTCCCACTGCTGATGTATGTGGCTTCTTGCTTTCCAAAACCATTAAGCTCTTGTATTCCTGAGCGTAAATGGGCACATATAAATGAGTCATTGTCCTAAATCCAAACAGTTAGATTTTTCACCATTTTCAAAACTCAAATGATGTTCTGTGCAAACTGTGTAAGAAGTAGTCTTCTTAGCAAATTCAACTGAAAGGGGCTTTGGTTGTGCTTCTGAAACTTTACTTTGTTTAAAAGGTATTTTCTGTCAAGACCAAAATCACACCAGTACACAGAGCTTTGTTTCTCCCTACCCTGCTCCGTGTGCTACTTTGGGCAGAGCTTTCCCACTACCAACAAAGAAAGAAGAGCTAGATGGCTGTAACAGCTTTACTGACAGCCTTGCTGAACTAGAATAGGTACCCTTGGTTATGCCTTGTTTCTGCTTTGAAGGGTTCCATTGGAAAGTTCCAAGGGAATTCATAGGAGGATATTTATTTTATACATTGTAGTACATACCTACAAACTATACTTCAAGTTCTGTTACATTTCCTTCATAATGGAACATAATTTACTATAGATAGATGTCTTGATCTCTGTATGTCAGGAACAATGTTCAAGGTTCAGAATCTATTATGACCATCTGTATTGGTATGCATTTAATAGCCCATCAAGAAAAAAAAATGCACAGATCAGCTACATAGCAAGAAGGTATTGAGCAAAGATACTCAGCACATAAGTTTAATAAAAACATGTTTTGTAGGTTTACTTCCCTCATGGCTGGTTCTCTCTCCTCTGCCACTTTCCAAGGTCCATGTGTAACACAATCTAAAGCTATCTTTCCACATGTGGCACGGCAGTAGTGGTTGGGCACAGTACTGTGCTGGATTGCACAGCTTTGTGCTGCAAAAGCCTTGGGTATGTGTGAAACATTCTAGGATCCTCACACAGGGAGCTTTACATAAATAGAAGGCTGTTCTTCATCTATGTAAAACCTGCTCAGAGCTGTGGGACCAAACACATCATCTTTGTTTTCTGCTACATCACACTCATTTTTTTCTTGCCTTTCTAAGTGATTCTACAAGAATGTATAAAAAATAGATTGTAGAGCTAAGTGGAGCCAGACTTCTCCAGCAGTGCAGTAACTTCTTGTTCTATTAGAAGCTCTATGGCCCTTTGAGCTACTCTATAAATTTTTTAATGGTAAGCATGGAAAGTAGATAAAAAGTGTATTTGGCAATGTGTTTACTTCTACAAGTAATTCATCAGAAGCATGCTGACTAGGCTAGCTTGGGTAATAATCTGAATCAAAGTGTTTATTGGTTTCTCTTGTAATAGCAAGGAGGCACAACTCTGCACTTACAGGTAGTAGTAAGGGCAAAAAGGCTTAAAAAGTAGATAACCTGATTACACTGACTAGTTTGCTGTGTGCTGCTTATACTTTGTCACTTATGCACTGGTCTGACCACAATTTTATCCTCAGTGTAATTTATTTTGTTTTCTTCTAGATTCATAAAATAATCAATTTCAGCACGTTGGGTACTCATTAATGGTGTCTTATGTTACAGATGAGATAAATTTAGTTGGTTAGAGCTGGGTGCTAATAATGCCAGAGTTGTGGGTTGATGGACCATTGATTTAAGAGTTATACTCAGTAATCCTTGTGGATTACCAGCTATCTACCAGCTCAGAATATTCTGGGGTTCTGTGAAATATGCTTGAAAGTAAGCATCCTTTACATCTTTTCACTTAGTAGTTAAAAATCTTCTTTAGTAGTGGCACATAATTTTCAAGAGAGAAATAGTATTATTTTCATTGCTATGTGGCATGTTTCTGCCACAACCATGAGAAATAAGTCCTGAAATCAAAATTAGTAACTAAGGATTAAATTCCTGTATCTTTTTACTGTTAAAGAAATAGCAAAAGACAAGTAATTGATGTTAAAGATATCTTTAGTGAACGATAACACACAGATATGGATATGGAGATATGGAGCAACATCTGTGAGATTCTTGGCATACTGTGTGCTAGTTCTATAGATTTTTAAAATGTTTAAGTAATGTGGGTGTGCAGTTGCGTAGTTATTGTGTGAATGATTAGTGTTAAGGATTTGTACACTGCAATGCATGTGTGCTAGAATGGGTTCACCTGACCACTCTTGTGTAATTGTGGCCTTCGTCTCAAGTCAGAAGGTTGTGTGGTCAAGGTAGAAAATGGCTAAAATCAGTTGAAGTATAAAAAATAATAAGTGCCAAAATAATAAGTGCCTTTGCAGTCTTTCATTACAGACACACCCAAGGGTAAGTTGCCAGCAGGAGATTGCTGCATCAGGTCTGAAAGCAATAATATAAATGTTATTATTGGGTAATAATAATACTGTATGCTGTCATATTTATATGACTTTGCACCAGCTTATGTGCTGAAAATTGGAACAATGTGAAGTACTTGCACTGTACATTTCCTTTTTTTAAATAATGTCATTGTAATCATCTTTTGATTTTCTCCCCACTTTGTTACAGGGAGAAAATTGAATTTTAGTCATGAGAACAAAGACATATTTCATTTTGCAATCATTGCACTCCACAGGAATTGTTTTATTAGGCTCAAATGCACAGGGAAACAAAATGTAATGGCCTAACATCAGAGGGTATCAGTGTGCTGAGCCCCAAAGGACCTGCAGGGGCAGGAACACGTTCACAGCCATGGAAGCTGATCTATATTGCTGTAACACCAATGAGATGTGAGCTGGCAGGAAATTTGCATGGGATGATATTCACAGCCATCGTGTGTGGAATGTGGGTCTTTAGCAAGGTGCCTTGTTATGTTGGGTTTTTTTGTTAT
The DNA here is from genome assembly GCF_049639895.1 of Pseudopodoces humilis. Classification (NCBI taxonomy): domain Eukaryota; kingdom Metazoa; phylum Chordata; class Aves; order Passeriformes; family Paridae; genus Pseudopodoces; species Pseudopodoces humilis. The sequence goes on from NC_142200.1 coordinate 102,594,316, forward strand.
TTTCTTTTAATGCATTCAGTCTAGTATCCATCACTTGTTTATGGAGTTAGAGAAGCATGGAGCTGAAGTTTCTAAATTAGCACAGTAATATTCATGTATCTTTGTTCTTGTCAGTCAGGACTGTGTGTGGGAGGCTATTAGCTTCTGCATGAAGTTCCACAAAATAGCTAAAATGTGAGTGAAATCACTAAACTGTTAGCAAGAGTGGTTACAGTGTTTGAAGAATCTTGTCATTATTTATTAGATTATAAGGATTGTTCAAAAACAGCTCTTCAGTGAATATGCCATGAATATTTTATTGAAGTAAGAGAGAGTGAATATTGTGGTCAGAAAGGAACTTAGTCTGAGTGACATGGTCTGCAGGTAGCATTCAAATGCATGAACTGGCTTTTGTACAGCTTTTCTACTAACAGTGGAAAACGTACGTGCATGGGTGAGGTTTTTTTACTTGCTCTCAAATTTTTCAAGGAGGTATTGCTAATGGTTTGGTCAAACTACTTTTTTGAAGGAGAGCTGGATGTGACTAATACAATTAGTAAGTATTTAAGCTGAGTCCTGAGGTTGTGTCCACTTTATCAGAGGTGACAGTCACTGCTCACTGTCAGCTTGTGAAATGTGGAAATAACATTAAAATAGGCTGGATAAGCCCTAGCAAAGAAAAGACATTCTCAAGTGAGAAAAAAGGAAAATGCAGGGACTAGAAAATCCATTCCTGTGTTGTGGATTGTATAACGATCTAATGCAAGTAATTTTCAGATTATCCATCTTTGTTGTGTGCCCTTATGCTAGGTATGAGGGGGACCTAAATGCTGCCTGTTTATCATTCTAACATGATTGCAAAGACAGAAAAAGTAGCTTCATTCTGTGTGAAAACCAATAAGTTGTTTTAGTCATGCTTTAGATTTGCCACGATTACACCAGTTTTCTCACACTACATACTTAAGGTGTAAACCCCAAAAATAAAATTGTTTGTCTGGTTTGTAGCCTTGAAAATCCATGTACATATCCCTGATGCCAAGCCCATAGCATACGTAGGAATATAGCACTGACATATATATCATGCTAGTTTTTAGGGACACTAAACAGCTCAGACCTCATATAATTGTTCCTGATTTGGTTAGAACTGAACACAGACATTACCAAAAGATTAGTAATGGATTTTCTAATAGTTTTAGTTGGTTTTTTTTCTTTTTTTTGCAGCAAAATTCAAACCCGGATATACCAGTTTAACCCCAAACTCTTAAAATAAAGTCCTTTCCCACTTCCTCTTCACATCTCTCATAAGCTTTTATTTCCCACCTCTGTTTTCCTTCCTTTCTTTTTTATGACACAATCTTGTAATTTACAGGAATTTTTTTCCTAAAAAAACACCAAATTTTTCAATGCTTATCATTGTTCCTGTCTGAAAAGGTTGCCTTTGAATAACATGGTGCTTTGACTTACGTGCTGCTGCTGCTCCCTTTTTTTTGTCCCCTTCTTCTTTGCTCAGCTTAGTATGACTTTTTGTACTGACTTCAAGGGGCAGGCATTAACCTAAAGACCCAGGGAAAGGTGGTTGGAGGTGTCCCAGTGCCTCTGGAGCAGCACAATCCCTGATACAGCAAAAACTTGATGCTCCCATGTGTCCTTTTCATTCACTCCGCACAACCATGGAAGAAAGGAAGCCAAATTCCCCACTGTCGTGTAAATATTATATTAGACACTGCAGTGAGGCTTTGAAATGTTAATACCCCTCTAATGCAGACAGCTGACAGAGAGGGACAGTTTTGATTTGGTTGTGACTCAGGCTGTTCCAACAGGTCCTGGCAGAAATCAAACAGCTGGGAGCAGATGCCAGTTTCCTGGGTAGTAAGGGCATTTTACATGATTTTAGGGTCATTTTAGCTGGTGTTTTAGAAGGGAATAAGCTACCTGGGGGGCAACTTTGAGAGACAATAGCTGTTTTAGAGAGTGGTAGCAGAGCCCTGTGCTCAGCTCATGGACACCAGCTGCCGGCTTGTCTGTCAGCCCACAGGAGCAGCAGGATCTCAGCTCCCTCAACCTTCAGCAGGGCTGGATGAGATCCTGCCACCTGTCTGCACTTCAGGGGAGTAAAAGAAGGAGACTGGAGTTGGATGGTTTACCACCTCAGGCCACAGGGACACGAGTGAAGGGAAGTTTGGCTTCCTGGCAAAGGAATGCTTGGCACCCAGGAGAAGGGACCAAGGAGGTCCCCTCACCCTTGGTTTCTTGGTGAAGGGACACTTGGTCTCCCAATGAGGAGACAGGAGAGAGACAGAAATGACCACAAGTGGTCCCAGCTCCCCCAGTAGAACCAAGAGGACAACAGGCCAGGGATATGGAAGGGACATCTCTCACAGCAGTGGTTTCAGCTGGGAGGAGAGACCCTGGCCAAGACTGCCCTGCCTACTGCCTTCTCTTCCAATACTCTTCTCAGAAAAATATTTTTTTTCCCAGCCTTTTTTATTCTTTGATGACTCCTTCACTGACTCCTTCATGCCAGCCTTTCATTTTAATGATAGCATAGCAGTGAAACCGAGTCATGTTAAGGCCTGAAGGTTTCCAGCTTTAATCTGTAATAAAATGTAAAGAAACTTGTCGGGGTCTGACACAATCTCAGTCTCTTTCAGAGAGGGACTTGGGAGCTGAGGTCTGGGAATCAAGTGCGCAGACCAACTATGCTTTCCAAAGCAACAAATTGTTTTCATTAACTTTTTTCCACCTTCAATTTCCCATAGAAATTGGGAAGATTGACCAAGATATATATAAATACAACACCCCAGGATTCACTGGCTGCCTATCAAGAGTCCAGTTCAACCAGATTGCTCCTCTCAAAGCGGCTCTGAGACCTACCAACACCTCCTCTCACGTCCACATCCAAGGAGAACTGGTGGAATCCAACTGCGGGGCGTCTCCACTCACCATCCCACCAATGTCGGCCGCCACCGACCCCTGGCACTTAGACTCAGGTAAGGTGGGGTTCATGTCACATTAAATCAGTGGAGCAGCTCAGAGAAGAAACCTGTATGCCTTCCTCTGTAAAGAAAACAAAAATGAGGGTTAAGTGATTGATAGGTGACTGTAGGACTGTAATCATGGTAGGAAATGCAAAACTGGAATGGCAGAGATTTGCCACCACTTTTAGATGCAGTTACAGGGGGGAGTTTTTTGCTTTTTTTTTTTTTTTTTAATATTCTGCTTTATTTTTCTTTTCTGTAAGTCTTAGGCTATTTAAATGTTTAGTTTTGACTTAGCACTTTTTCTGTAGTCAGCAAAAAGCTTCAAGTGCATATAAATAAGGTACAGTAACATTTCTTATGCTGTATTCCTAAGAGAGTATATTGCAGTCAGCTTCATACAAAAAAAAAAAAAAAGTAAATATAATTTCAGGCATAAATGCATTTATGTAAAGTGCTGATTTGTTTTCTGAGATGTCTACTTTCCATAGGCCATGTTTAATAGAAAATCCCATTAGTCACGGTAACATTCATCTTGTGCTGAAAATGCTGGAAGCCGAAATGATTTGCAGATCCCAGCAATCTCACCCTGCTTTGTGAACTGACAGTCCCTGAAAATATACATTGTGGCTAACTATAGAGGATTTTTTTTTTCTCTCTTTTGCTCCTTGAGTATCAGGTTACTTTTACATTTATAGGGTCAGGTGTATGTTGATGCCTCCCTTGCATTTTGTCCTCATTCTGATTTCACTTGTAGAGTGTAAATTACAACTCATCCTGGCAAATTTGTTGTGTTTCAAGTGGTATAAAATTAAAATGCTATAGGAAAAACGTGGTCCACAATGATTTTGATAATGATTAGTCTTTGAGTTTGGGGATGCATCCATATGCCAGTTTTTATATGAGAGGAGGCAGGTACATATATCTTTCTCGGAAGCACATGTCAAGGTTGCACCTTTGCAGTTTGTTTTTTGTGGGTGGTTAGTTGGTTTGGTTTGTTGTTGTTGTTTAGGGTTTTTCTCAGTGAAGTGTCAAGGAACTCCTTGCAGCATTTCCTTTCATCTCTCCTTCAGCAGAGAAGTAGGGCAGTTCTTTCTAAGGAGAGACAGCTCCTTGTAGAGCTGAGGGTCCCAAACATTAATACAAGCAGTATCATTCTTTAAAACCTGTTGTTCCCTCCTTGCTGACATGTCATGCCATTGTAAGATTTCAGTGTCTCTTCCCCATTGCAGAACATGTAATTTTCTACCTGAATCTTTTTCATCATAAATTAGTGGTCCCTTTCTTCTCTGAAATTAGACCTGTTTGTACCTGAAGGTTATGATCTGTACTCCTGTTCTATTCAAACACATTTTCTGAAGGATCCCTCACTGGCTCATGTCTTTAAAAAGTGTGCCATAAACTTCTTGAGGATGCACTACTGCTGTGACTCGTGTATCTAATGGACTTTGGCTGTTCATTTTTGTTGGTTACTTTTCTATCCAAAAGACTATAGTGGGATTTGCTCAGGATATTTGTGCTATTCCTAATAGCTCCTGCAGTACAAAGAAAGAGGTCCTGTTTGTCCTTGGCACATGCTATTATGCTTGACCTTGTGTCTCATCTTGTAAACTTTGTTGACCTGGCAGATTACAATCTACACTTTTTCTTCTGGATAAATTGTACTTGGACACGGAGACAGCGTGAAAGATGTTAGGGGACATGCAGCATGCTAGTAGGTTGGCTCGAGCTGTCTGTTAACTTCTGCCAGTAAAAAATAAATTCCACTGCCATAGTCAGACTTAACTATTTCAAGTCATGGGCAGACAAAGCTCAAGAGACACACCTTCATTATGGTAATGATTAGTTTTTGTAAGACTGGGAGCTAGGAACCCCTCATCTTGTCCTCTCCAGTCATCCACAGCAGTAGAGGGAGAAGATCATATTGCTTCAAAGCAAAACTGCAATACTTCTGTACACCAAAGAAAGCAACAATTTCAGGAGAGTTATGGTAGAAATAAATTTCACAGCAAAGGAGTGGCATTTCACTGATTCAGGAGTAAAAGGATATTCAGGTGTTGGTGAGCAATGTCTGGCTTCTACATTTACCAATATCAGTATAAACAACTCAGTCTTCGTGAAAGTATCGGTGGTCTGACACACACAGTTCAGTCACAGAAAAAATATATTCTGTAGACTGTATAACACTGAGTCATCAAAGTCATGGCCTGTCAGTCATGAAAATGATCTTCATGACTGCTAAATTAAAATGCTTGGGTTTAGTGCCACTTTGCATTAGTAAATTGGCAATTTTCACTGAGGATTTTTCAGTTTCCCAAACCCTACTTAGGACTTTTTAACACAAATTATGGTGAGAGAGAAAATGGAGGAAACAGAGGTATAAGTTATTGGCTTTATAACTGGAATAGTCTCAGTTCTCTCAGTGTGAATTTACTCCTTCACTAAATTGGCTGAAGGGACAAAGACAAAAAGTGGCTTTGAAATTCACAGAAACACTTGTAGTAATTTTTGCTAAAGCAAAAGCTACTCACACTTTGCCACAAAGAAATGGTTGCAAATAACATGGCTTTGAAAGCAGCAATTACTATGTGCAGTGTTTCTCATTTCAAACATGTTTTCATCTGTAATTTTTAGTGTTATGTTACCTATTTAATTTTAAAGAGTTCTTAGCATTTAAAAGCTGAGGATGGATGTTTCAAAATGAAACTAAAAAAAAAATCAGAAAAAAAATTGTGGGAAGTATCATATGGTTTAAATCTCATTCAGTGACATACTCTGAACTCATCCTGATCATGTTTTGGGTTAAGCATCCGTTTTTAGCTTTGTTTCTCAAATACGGTGGAATTAAACTTTGAGGATTAAAAAATATTGGAGGAGGGGATCCAAGATAAGTGTCTAAATAGAACAGATACACCAGACAGCAAATGTAATGATCCTTTCACCTCTCAACTATAGTGCTGGATCAAACTTTGCAGATAATAACTAGATGTTAAGCAGGTTCTGCCTGATGGGTGACCTACATGAAATGTTTTCTTTTAACTCTTCTGTGCAGTTACTACATGAACATTTCCTGCTAGCTGCAAAACGTTTTGGATGCCCTAACAGAGAGGCTAAAGGGAAAATCATAATGACATGCATCAGTCATTTGGCAGCTGACCTTTAAAAACTAGTTCAGGGATTTATCAATAAGAAGCCCTGTTGATTTTCTCCCCAGACAAATGAGCTGTACAGCTTGTCAGTTCACTGTCCTGCACTTTCTATTAGCTTTGAATACACATATATTTCACATTTACAATATTAGACCTTTTATAATTCCTTTGTTATTGTAGAAGTCCCACTTCCCTCCCGCCCCACCCCTGGCTGGCATTTTGCCATGCTCCTGGGACATTATCTTGAAGCATGATCTTGTTCAGCTTGTGAGTATTCTCACAGTGCATAGTCTTTTCCTGTTGCTATGGTGATCCTTTCTTGGTGATGATGAAGCACAGGAATTCAACAAGTCATTCTTTCCTGGAATGTGACTTTCTGGCGATTTAAAAGAAAAAGGTCAATAATGGCATCAAAGCAGATCATCAATATAGTTCACTTCCTGTGTTTTCCTCCCATCAGCATTATCTCAGTTCATGTCAGACAATCCAATATGCCTTGGTTACACATCAATAAGAGTGTAGAAAAGAGGCTAAAAAGAGCCTGATCAATGAACATAGTATTTAAAAATCACATGTTCTACCTTTACATATTGTCCAAACCATTGAATTACCTGTCTGGCATACAATTCAAAACAGAACTTTTAATTTCTATAGTCTTTAACTGTATTGGTGTGCATTTTAATATCTACTACTGCTGCATAGGTAAAAAAAAGGTTAATAGCAAGGGGGTTTTAATACCTCTCAGTTCAAATTAGCTAAGATATAGGTGAATGATAACTGACACCTTGCTCATTGTAGAGAAATAAACAAAAGCCCATACAATTATATTTGTAGTAAAAAAAATCCACACCTAAAATGCCTTGTAGTTGAAATTAGAAATTGCATATTGTAGTGATGTTGTTCAGTATGTGGGTGCTTTTACCTAAGGTTCTGCCAATTACTAATGTAATTTCACCTCCTAATTTTTCTTATTTATGTAAAGAAAAGGATAAAAGAAACCTGTTACATGGATATACCTCTCCATTTTAGGTATAATGTGCTCCAGCTTGCCAAACTTCCCAATCTTGAATTTAGTAAAAGCAGAAGATCCTAGAAAGGCAAGGTACAAACAATGGTTGGCAAACTATGTTTTAGCAGCTCTAAGCTGTCATAGCACTCTGTAGCTGCAAGATGCATTTACTCTGATTATGAACAGAATGGCATCTAGAGTATTTAGCATGGGATTTAATTAAACCTATATTAGCTTTGACATATAACAAATTAAATGGAGCAAGATTAAATGCTACATCTGCAGTGTTTTTCCAAGTGGTGTGACTTTTTTTCTGACTGTGTGTGTTTAAACCCTAAATGCTCTTTATTTTTTTGTAATAGTTGAAAGGTCTTGCCTTTTTACAAATCAACAGTTTACTTTGAAACCTATATTAAACATGTCTGGCAAAATCATGTGCCACTGTCATCAAGACTAAAACAGCTACTTGCAGGATTCACTCTCTTTTTGTTAGGAATTCATCCCTCTTCCTTTAACAAGTGATGGCAGGAGAGCAACAGCACTGAGCACTGGCCATGTATCCAAGCTCACCTATTTGGCCAGCTAATTTCTCTGTCAAGTGGAAGAGAGCAGTCAGTTTCTGCACTAAGAGAAAGTGTCACTCATTTTACTGAAGATCACCTTCCAGATTCAGATGCCATTGGTTGTGTCGCATCTCACCCCCTGACCACTGGTACCACATCTCAGAGGGCAGAGCAGCGGCACCTGAGGAGCTGGGTCAGATGTGTGCTGGTATTGGTGTGGCTAGAGAGATGGGAAATGGATTTTGCCCTTGTCAAGGGCTTGTTACAAATGATGCAGTGGGAAGGAAGAATCAAATTACTTGCAAGTTATTTGCTGATGGGTGACAAAGCAGCCCTCAAAGTGGTCTTAAGTCACAAAGACATGAACAAAACGTTCTTCTCCTGGCCACAGACATTGAAAGAGTCCTGTACACATCAGTGAGTCCAAGAGCATGAGCATTAAAGTCAATGGTGACAGAGGACATGGTGCTCATTCTCTCTTTTAAGGGGTGGCAGGGGAGCAGGGTCACTTCCCTAGGCTTCCTGCAAGGTCATGCAAGTCCAGGCAGGAGGTGCAGAGGAGCTGCACCACCTCAGTTCATGATGCAGCCTTACACATCTAAATTTGATCTCCTAGTGTTAGCAAAATTAGAAATAGCTATGAAGACATTTCCTAGAATAAAATTACACTCCTTTTTTCAAGCATAAGCAAACCTCAACTGCAATCAGAGAATGATGCCATATTCTCTCTTCGGGGTTACTGGTTACTCAAGGTGGTTAGTTTGATTTTTTTAATTAACATTGCATGTAAACATTGGGAGGCTGTTTGTTCACCAGTAAGGTAGCTTAATGTTTATACTCTTTATACAGGAGACTGAAGATGCACTTGCAACCTGCCCTCTGGGTCAACAGGTTCTTCCACTGCCAGTCTGGTGTATTTCTGTGATTGTTTACTCTACTGAGAGTGGCCATCCCACACGCTGCCAATATAAATATTGTCTCAGAAGTCAGTGGCCTTGACCTGAGTTGTTTTCAAACAGGAAGGTAGTGTTTTTTGTCAATCAAGAGGGATTAAGTCTAGCAGAGCCTCATAGCTCAGTTTCTAAGCACCAAGTGTTTCTTGCAGACAAGAGGGTAAGTGGTAAACATTTAAATGCAACAGTTTCTATTTTTCTCCTGCCCATCAAACAGCTAGCTAGGAAGAGCATCTGTCTGAAATTTGGCACAATCAGTGCTTCATCCTTAAAGGGTTTAATTATGGTGCTTGAATTACTGCATATCTCTCTATTGATTTGGAATAAAAATGCCTCCCTCAGTCTCATGTAGCTCCTTCACACAATTATGCATAGCTTTCTCTTAACTTTAAGACTATATAATTTCAGTGTGGGATTTCTGACACTCTGTCTAGTGTATCAGACAGTTGGCAGACTGCCAAGCTTGTAGATTCTTCTGGCAGTCGTTGACAGACCAGTATTGTAGCTGTTTCATAAGCAGTGATTTGAATATTAATGCTGCTACCTAATGTCAAGAGAAGGTGCTAATACTAAAAAGAGAGTCCTTTCCATCCTATGCAAAGACTTTATTTTTTACACAAGTACTAATCTTAACCAGGAACATAGGGGGGAAATGAAGTAGAGAAGGAAACATTTAGATGCCTGAGCACTTAATGTGACTGCTTTCTTTTTTCTTTCCTCAGGCAGAAACGCACTTACTTCCTGTGTAAGAGGTTGTTCTTGATTACAGTCAGGTCATTACAGCTATTAAAGGGGTTTTTAGGTTTAAACTCTCCAGTCTGACCCATTTTTTATCCCAAATCCAAGCTTTTCTATTTTTTTTTTTCTCCTTTTTTTAAGCTGTCATAAGTTTACAGGTTTGTTTGGTATTCTTGGTCATTGGGGATTTTCTTCTTTTTTGAGGGGGGTGGGGGTGAGGGAGGGAGGGGGGGCGGGGGGGGAGGGGTGTTTCTTTCACATATTCCCTGTGGGTGCATTGTCAGTGATTACCTATATACAGCCATGCTTTGACCAGCATTAACTCCACTGGTCTTTTGAGACCATCAAAGCGCCTCATCACCTACATTAATTATAAAAGGAAGTATTAGTGTATCTTCCTTAACAGGTGAAATGTAAGATCTGTTCATAAAATTTTCATGGAAGTGATATCTTAGGCCAGCATGACTCTTGTCTGGAGTCATAGTGAGACTCAGTGTCAAACAGATGTTACTACCAGGAATTAAAAGATAGATGAGTTTAGGTCTTTGATAGATGAGGGTGCTCTAATGTGCTGCAAATCAATTGGAAATCTGGCAGAGCAAATGTTCAAAATACTAATTCTGAGATCCACCTTGCTGAAGTTCAAATGCAGATAAAATCAAAAAGTGGTGCTAAATGTCTGTTCTTCTTTTTAAATGAATAAAATTCTGTAGTTTGCAAGTACCAGATATATATACCAGTATTATGAAGTGTCTTGCCTTACCACTACTCTGTACAATTACTTGCTTGTGTGCAAAAGAAGGTGTGAAACAATCATACAAAGGGGGAAGCAAGGGAGAATCACCTCACCCATCCCAAAAGACAGTGCAGGAATGCTTTTCCTGTTTTGTATTTCATCCAGGACTGACTGGGGGAGTTTGAGCTGCAAGGATGGGTCTCGTAATAATAAGGCACAAGTTTTTAGTCCCTTTCCTAGGAAGATTGCCTTTCAAGACCAAAAACTAAAAAGAATATTGTACAACTCTCTTAGTGTAAGCCATTGATAAAACTCCCTTTCCTCCTTTCCTTAAGAATATCGACAGCAAAGCTCACCTGCAGGAGGAAATTGAAGGGCTGGTACTGTCTTGACTGATTGGGTTTTCTGGTGTCTAGTGTTGAGAGTCTGTATTGTCCCAGTTCATTGACCATGGAGATTTCACTTCATTTTCTCCCAGCACTGCCATTGTTCATTGTTAGCATTTCCATTGTTCATTCTAAAATTTATGCTTTTTTTTACAGTAACATCCAGCAATTTTCTTCTATAATCCCCACTTACTTTCCCACTGTCCCAGGCATTTGCATACAGAAGGGTGTTCAGAGAACAATGTTTCTGTTAAGCCATCACTTAAGAGGATTTTTTAATTTATATTTGTTTTATATTGGAATAAAAAGACAGGATTGGAGAGCCTTCACACTAAAAATGTAAACCCACAGGTTTTGTGTTTTCCATTATGTCTGTGCATGGATCTCTCTCAGCAGAACTCATCAGAAGCTGGCATAAAAAACACTTGAGATTCAATGAAAAGTTCTTAGGGAAAATAAAGTGTAACTTTGCAAAATATTTTTGATATAACAGAACATACCTGCAAAACTTAGTTTAAGTAATTGGTCCAAACAGCACCAATGCTTTGGAGGAATCTTTATCATTTGCGTTAGGGTTTTTTCTTCTCTATCCCCCAAGACAAGATGGTTGTAAAAGATTGAAGAAATTAGTGACTTTTGTTCCAACATGGAGATTTCCATGTTCCAAATAATTAGCATTATTGGCAACAGAGAGAAGAAGATGACATTTTTAAAATTAAAAGCCCCAATTTTTCCTCTCAGCTGCACGTCTGTTCTGGTAGTTACAGAATTGCTAAGTGGGTGTATTTTTTCCAATATCCTGTAACTTGTGTTAAAAAAAAAAAACTATTAAGTCTGTGACTGTGAAGATTTCTATTTCCATATAGTCAGGGAAATGGTTCCTAATAGGGACATACATATAACCCTACACTTGAGGCATCACTAAAAATTCAAGGAGTGACAATTGACCCCACATAGTATGCTAGAACAAACCTGACCTTTTACAAACAACATGGTTAATGATATCTTTTAAATATTCTGTGGGAAATAAGTGTGAGGTTGTTTTTTTAAAAAAAACTTGGAGGTGTTTAATATTAAAAATTGCTTCAGCCAAATTCTTAGTTCTATACTTAACCTGATGTTAGTAGGTTTTCAAGTTAAGTCTGTTAACAGAGTCTAATGTTAAACAGCCCTCCCTCAGAATCTGCTCTCAAATGCCTAGAAAAGCAGGAGTAGGGGTAGTTTTTCTCTTTTATGAGTTTTCAGCTTAGAGAACTAGGAAAAAACATAGATTTAGTAATTTTTAAAAATATATATGAACTTTTAATACAAATACATATAAAAATGTGCATTAATAAAAGAGACAGCTTTTTTAATACTGCTTCAGATTTATTTTTTTTCTTTTGCTGAATGGCTGCACTTTACATGTCATGGGAGCTCTTCACAGAGCCAAACTCAGGAGGAGAGAAGTGGTTGGGATGGGCACAAAAGGACACTCTAAGGGTTGTGTTGTTCACCTTTGATGTAGGACTGTGTAATGGTGTTGTTTACTCCTGCTCCATCATTTCTATGCATGTGTTTAGAGTTTCACTTGTGATCCACTCCCTTCAGGAAGGGGAATGTGGCTGCGACCGCACATTAATTTCTACTATCAAGAGTCAAGCAATTTGGTTCTGTACTTAGAGTCTGTAATAAGGAGAGCTCTGTAATTTCAAATCACAGCAGTACAGTCTCACCCAACCAGCCAAGTTGATATAATTTACAGAATGCCAACAGAGAGCTTGCTTTTACTTTTCTCCATGCTGTGGTCCTAAGGAGAACCAGATTTGTGAATGGATCTAGTGTCCAACACTTTCTCATAATCCTAACATGTAAGTGAGCATTTGCTGTCATTGCAAAGTCAATTCTTGGATGTTTGGCTGCAAAATGGAATTAGGAAGAAGGAGTTATAGTTCACATCTTATATTTTATTTTCTTATCTTACTGTTCTACTTCTAATCAATGCCTTGATTGATGTGGATTTTATAGACCTTGTGATCACCAAATCCTGTGCTGGTTGTTTCTCCAGTTCATATTTATGTGGAAACTCAACTGGTTTTCATAATGGACAAACGCTTCTCAAAATTGTGGACATCTGTAAAGATGAAAGGCCAAAGAAGTCTTGCAGCACATTAGATCTAATCTGAACAAGCTCACTTTCCAGCATTTAACATTTCATTGAATGTTTTAGATCTGTGATAACTTTCACCCTTCATTTTTTGGATAATATTTAAATTGTGTCTTCCTTTGTAATGTGGTGTATTTTAATATTTAAGACTTGTCCATTCAGTAAAAAAAATTCAGTTTAAAAAATTGCTTTCAATGACTTATATATAACACTCTTTGTTTAAAACAAACTTTGCCTTTTTATTGTGTACTTCTTGATACTGCTTTTTATCTGAAAACCCCCACCCCTCTTTGGTTTTGGGTTTCCCCTTGCCTTTACTGAACAGCCTTTTGCTCGTTTCTGAGCCCATGCTCATCTTCTGGACTACTTTACCAAGGTCGTTTGTTATCTCAATTTTGTGAATTTGCAAAAGGCTTTTATGTGGGATCCATTGTAAAACATTTTCCCTCTGAAAATGGCAGATGCAAAATCATGCCTGTTATAATGAAGCAGATTTAATTCACTCAGCTAAACCAAGCACATCTGTCATCTTTAACATCTAATTCTAATTGTGCTCTGTTTATCCAGTCCCATCTTCCCTCTCCATTCATTGAGGGCTGCTGTTTTGCATCTGGCTGTGGCAATGACCATGTTGGGCATGCTGAAGAATAGTAGGTCTCCTATTGCATGTTTGTGGTCATTTAAAGCTTAAAATGTCATTAAAATGATGGCCAGAATATGGAATTTGCCTGCAGCCAATCTTTAATCACCCTTTTTGGTGCTGCAAAGTTTCTTTAACCCCATTTACCCTAAGCCTAATAACAGAAAGTTGAAAAGTGTAAAACGTAAGTACAGACTCTGTAGATTCTCTGTGGTTATTCAAACTATGGCCTTGTAAACAGCAGCCCATGAAAGAAAGAGAAAGCAAAGTGTACTGTGTCCCTTTACATAAGTTAGCATCAGGATGGTGGTGTTTGAAGCAAACCTGATGACCTGCTATGGAAAGACTGGGCACAAAACACAGCATCAGCCAGCTTGGATCCTGGAAGGGAACCAGATGAAGTGAAGCTTAGCATTTCCTGGTACAGAACACTCTGTCCCTTATTTTCCCTAAGAACTTTTTCATTGAATCTCAAGTGTTTTTTATGTCAGCTTCTGGTGAGTTCTGCTGAGAGAGATACATGTCCCTGCACTGCAGGTTTTAGGAAAAGGTCTTTGGTGTGCCGTGACAGCAAACTGATGGCTCTGTGCCACAGCTGCGTGAGCAGAGGATTTCAGGCAGCTGGCAGGACATGTCTTGGGTCAATATTTAGCTTTTCAGGATAGATTTTCTGTTTTCCCAGATAGATTAAAAAGCTCTTTGCTCCGTTCTTCATGTTTTGAATCACACACATGGGACCCTGGATACTTGGAGAAACCTAAGGAAGATTCATTTTAGGAATTACTCTTTACAGCCTATGAAGAGCACTTTATATAGCCCTCTGTGCTTTTACCAGAAGATCAGTATTACTGCTGTCCCTTTGTCAGCATGCTCTAACGTTTTCTTTCCTCTTTTAGTTCCTGAATTTCAGCAGCAATGGAAGAAAAACTCTTGTTAGTAATTGTCTTTTTGGCAAAGGTGCTTAATATTGCAAAGGAATGTGACTGCAGTAAGGTCAGAGAGGAATCCCTATGTGTTTGAATGATGCATCTCCTGTCTGAAATACCTGCACTTGGTACCTGTTGGGAACAATACTCCCTTAAGCTCCTCTTGGAGGGTCAAGGACTGTACCCTCATAGGTTTCTTTTCTGCCTAATTGCTGTGGCAGGAATTGCCCTTTTGCGGTTCTTAGACTTCTGGTGTGTAGCTATTTCTGATCTTTTGAGAAGCTACTGAAGAATTTCAAGAGAACTTCCTGTTAAAAAAGGAAACTAATTAGTTGTTTGCTTTGTCCTCTATCCATCTGTAGTAATATATTAGGTAAAATAATTGTATAGATTCTTTTGCAGCAAAATATATTCTATAACCCCACATTTGGCTGAGATTTTAGGTACAATTTTTCAGTCAAAACCCCCCATAATACACAGGTAGGTCACTCGGTTACATGAGAATAATAGAGTAGGAATTCATGAACGATGGCAATAATATCTGCCAATATTTGTTTGCTGCAAGTGCTCCAAACAAAAGATTCATGAAGTCTAAGCTCCTTTTTTTTTCCCTTTGGCACTCCTGGTTCTCCAGCAGCTGCAGCAGGGCACAATTTAGCTAATCTGATGGTGAGCTCTTAGAGTGCCCCCTGCTCCCAGGCACATGTTCCTATTTCCTTTTTGTCAGAGGTGAGAGTCTCAGTGCTTGTTGACCAGATGGACTGCTCCTCCTGAGTGTGTAAGATGAGTGGGTGCAATGGAGAACAGCTGTGTGTGGAGGCATTGGGTCCAGTCTTAGCAGCAGCTCTCAGACAAGATCAAGGATGGAGCTCCACATCATGCAACTTGTTCTTCCTTATCCTAACATGGGTTTCAGTTCCTGTTGAAATCAGGCTGTGATCTTCCATCTGCCAGGAATCCCTTGTAGCATAGCCAGTGTGATGTGGGAGCTCAGGAGGGATGATGCTGCCATGAACAGCAGCTTTCCTCTTTCTTAACACTTCATTGGTGCCATTGTCCTTGAAATGACCTTTTAAAAGAAGATAAAATATAATCTTCAACTGTAAAGGAAGGAGGAGCTGTGACCAGTGTAGATTTTCAGATTTCTTGTGTGAGGACACAGGAGACCAGCTCTCAACCAAGTGGCGAGTGGTAGGACTTGTTAACTGTCTGTGGTGCTGCTCGGATGACAAGGGGACTCCTTTTGGGTAAGAATGGCAGAGAGGAACTCCTTGTGATTTATCAAACTGATATTTCCCCTTAGTATTGTTTGGCTTTAGGATTTTCCTTGAGGTGCAGGAAAGGCAGGTTTAAAAGTAGGATTTCCCACTGCCAGCCTTTAGCACTTTTTTACCCTTTTAGCACTGCAAGGGTATGTTTATGGATCCTGTGCCAAAATGTCTTCATTAATGGTCCTGCACAGTTCTTTGGAGCAAAATCCACTGATAGAGAACCAGGTATTTATTTCTCTTTTACGATTTATAGCTTGATTCATTTCAGAGGGGTGCATAAGAAGGTTTTCAGAAGCCAGACCACCAACAAATGTCACAGGCACAAGTGCTGCTGGCAAAAACTGCTGGACAGGGCCCCTCTGCTGAGCTCTGAGAAGGGCCCTCGTGTTTGTCCCCCAGGGGGCCAGCCAAAAACTAACTGCTGAACACACAGCTGGTTCGACTCTCTCCCAGAGTAGGCACACAGAGGGCTACTCTAGCCCCAAACCTCTTTTCAGGCCACGTGGCAAGCTGAAATCATTCATTCTTTTGTGCAGCTGCTTTACAATACAAAAAGAACATTATTGTGGATTTTAGTCCATGATAACAGAAAAGCAGTTGAATTCCCTCAGCCAGTTTTTGGTAAACTGAATGCATCACTGCTCTGTAAAGGCAACTGACTATTTTTGTACAGTATCACCTAATCCATCAAGCAAGGAAAATACAGCTGGCTTTTAAATGCCGCCCTAAGAAGCAGTTCATATCCTTGATTATTTTAACTTTCTCCAGTTAACACACTTTTAACAACATTTTCTCTGTTTCAAAATCGATGTCTTAGTCCAGTGGCAAAGAAGGAAATTATTGCAACCACTCAGCCGGCTCCCTAGGCGTGCTTAGTCATTGCAGTGTCTAGTTGCTATGTCTGACTATAAAGAAAATGCTGATAAGTTTAATTGATGAGAGTGCCTTTGAAAAGCCTCTGTGATATTTTTGGGAGGTTAAAACCATTTGGGCTACCATCCAAATTAATCCAGTTTCATCCAATTCTGCTGCACGGAGTTTCTCCTTTTCAGATTACTGGCATATGAATGCTGGCACATCTGCCTGTATTTCCTTTCCTTACCTGTGTGCTGGAGGCTGTCCTCATCCACAGCCTCCCATGCCTGCTGTGCCTCAGCTCCTCCAGCTCACAGTCTTGCTTCTCAGCTCCACAGCAGCTCCAGCAGTGGCTCAGCTGACATGCTGGGCTTTCTCCCAGGGCAGCAGAAGTGCTGGCATGTGCTCTGTGGGGTAGCTGCTCTGTGGCTCTGACCAACAGAAGTTGCAGCTGCACTATTACCTTGGAATGTGCAGCAGCAAAAGGGATTCAAGTTTTACTTTGAAGGAGCTTGAATTTGTGCCTAGTGGTGGTCACAAAATCCTGGAAGCTTCTGAAGACTTTAATAGGTAGCAGTGACAAAGGCAAAAATCTCTGTAAAAGTATGATCACATGCTTTTAAAAGAGAGGGGTTTGTTTAATTTTGTGCTATTTTACCACTTAAAACTTACCGACTTTATGTTAGTAAAGGACAAAATGTCCTTCTGTGCCAATAGCAATGCTTACTGAGGGTATCTCCTTTATTTTATTTTTGTTACAAGGAGAAAGGAGTTCTGAGGGATTAGATAATATTAGCAGATCTTTTTGGTTTTATTCATCTATAGGTAAATAGCTAGTGATCACAGTTTTCTTTAAGTTGTATCTGAGGATGTTGGATGTATTTCTGAACTTTTACAGAAGTTTCACTGCTATTACAATATGAATCTTTAATTCTCTGTTTACAGCAAGTGCTGATTTTCCATACAATGGTCAAGCTATAGGAGACGGAGTTAACAGAAACTCAGCTATTATTGGAGGTAAGAAAACTGTCTACTTTTCCAAGATACATTGCAGTATATATCTCTGATGGCTGAATTGCAGTTGTTAACAAGGGTATATATTTGCATATCTAGGCCTAGGTTTGTTGCTTTAGTTTTGATTTGCTGTGTAATTTTTCCTTTCTAATTTATGTTCCTGTTATTTCTTATAACTTTTCCTTATACTTTGAAACTTCACGATACCGGAAGGATAGCATTGCATTCGTCAGAAAAATTCAGGCCACACCTGAACAGCCTTAGTTCACCTGCACCTTCAGTTAACATGAAGTGGCATTATATATGATGGCTGATTACAAGATTTTTCTTGACCTGAAAATTCTATAACCTTTTCATCCTGGAAGATTCCTTTGCCTGTAGAGAAAGGCCCAAACAGTTACAATGCTGTTTTATCACATAGCTACCTATGCCTAAGATTACATTCATGAGGCTTCTCTATAACAGGGTTGAACCCAAAATAGACCATTGCAGGAAGAGCAATTAAGGCTAGAACTGATGATAAGATAGGAACATCTGCAATTGTGTGGAGCCAGTGCTTAGTGGGAGGTGTGAGCCAACAGTGAACCAAGCTAATTTTCAAGGACATGTAGAGGAGCTCTGATAGGTCTTTACAGCTGTTGACTAGGAAATGAACACCAGAGATTCCACCTTCAAAGAGCTGCCCACATATCACCAATACACCCCCCTGTTCTGGGAGTGCTCAGCACCCTCTGGCTCATGGTCAGCAAAGCTTAGGTCTGTTAGGTAGGTGTTAATGTTGAAGATTTTACCTACAGGATGAGAGTCACCAGCAGCATTTTGTATATGGTGTATTAGATATTAGTATATAGATATTAGAGCAGTAGAAACCAAGCAACTGTGGTGATGCCCACCTGCCTGAGTAGCTTCAAGTCAGCTCAGGAGTTTTGGGATCCTTTCTTCGTGTTAAAGTCTGCAGCTGGTTTTACCAGGGGCATCTTTTCTTTCCTCCTGTGTGCAGGCGTCATCGCAGTGGTGATCTTCACCATCCTCTGCACCTTGGTGTTCCTGATCCGCTACATGTTCCGCCACAAGGGAACCTACCACACCAACGAGGCCAAAGGGGCAGAGTCAGCCGAGAGCGCCGACGCCGCCATCATGAACAATGACCCCAACTTCACGGAGACCATAGACGAGAGCAAGAAGGAATGGCTTATCTAAGCCCACGGGGATGGGGCCTGGGGTGGGATATCAGCTGGGCCAGGGTGGGACTGGGTTGACTCTTGCAGTGGAGAGAACACTCTGTGTCGGACACTTGAGCACACATAGGATAAAAAGATCAGCACAACTGGAGGAGCAAGTGACAGGAAAATACCACTGAGACTGGAGGAAAAAAAAATAATATCTCAAGCATTTAAGAAAAAATACTTTTTAATATTTATTTACAGCAAATTGCCCCTTCTGTATTCCAATGACTACAACAAAGAGCAGTTTTGCAGCTTCAGCATTGGTTACGATTTTCAGTAATACCTGTCTATTTCTGTGTGTGTTTAAAGATGTTCTGGATACCTGTGACAAGAAACAGGGCTGGTTTTTTATATTTTTAAAAGCTGTTCAAAATATGGGTGGTTTTGTCCTGAGAGCAAGTGGCAGCCCTTTCTGCCCAGCGTTGTGTTCCTTCCTGGCTGGCCACTTCCCCACAGGCTGCCCTCAGCCCCACACCTTGACCACGGCACCGTTTATTTTGGTGACATTGATCCAGGGGTTCAGGCTGGGGGTGGGATAACGGGTGAGGACTAATGCAAATCTTACTCAGCAGTTTCTCAACATCTCATCAGCCCATGTCAGCCCTGGCAGGACCCATCTTCTTGACCCAGGCACTTGACAGATTGTGTGCAATTCTCATCAACAATGTAAAAATACTGTTATTATGACTACTACTACTACTCTTACTAAAGAGGATTATCATAAAGCACAGGAGGCTGTAAAGGTTTTGTATTATTTTGTTGGTCTCTGAGGCAGGATGATGCTGTGTGAGTCTGTAGACCTAGTCTGTTCCTGTGTCTTTGTCTATGGCACCAGGTCACCACCTGAGGCACATGTCAGGTTGGACTGTGGCATATTGGCATATACTGTAACATTGTAGTAGGCAATTAGAGCCAGACTTTGTTTGCTTCTGTTTCTTCTTGTCATAGAAATATTAGTACAGCTCTAGTCAATGCATTTGAACCCATGGACTTCACATCCTTTTGTTTTTTCAACTTGAGAGTAGCAATTTATTCCTTAAATCCCTTGTTTCAGTCCCTTTGCAAGGAAGGCCTCCGCTGGCAGTGTTTGCACAGTCAGGAAGGTAAGAAAAAGGAGGCTTGAAAATTCTGCCTCCAGAGCACGTGAGGAGCACACAGCACACAGGGGAGAGTTCCTTTTCAACACAGAGATTTACCCAAACTATTTTACTGTCTTAGTAAGGCATTTTTAAGAATAGCAAGGCCAGTGCCAAGTACAGCATTGCATCCCATTTTTCCTCTCAAACCAGGAGTGTCGTAGGTGTCACCTGAACAGCAGGCAGGCAGCCAGAAGGAAAGACAAAAGGGCAGCCTGAAGACTTAATATCCTTCACTGGCAGTAACAAAGCTTTAGCTTGCCCTCTGTAGAGAAGCATGGTCTGAATTGATAGGAATTTAAGGCCTTAATGGATAGGTTTTGCAGTGGAACAGAATGAAGGAATGAATGTATCGCAGAGCTTTGCCATGTGCTAAAAGAACAGAAACAATACTAGGAATTTCCCTTTAAAAGTATTTATTCTTGTGACAATCCTAGATTTCTTTGTCTTTAATATTCCTGGGTTTAGTATGCACAGATTTAATTATTTTTTCTGCACAAGAAAGATTTATTTTTCACCCAAACAAGCAATCTGTTACACTGAGTAGTGCTGGCATTTTTGATTTCCTTATTTCTTTGGTTGCAACTTTCATTATTCTAATTGACACTTTAAAAATTAAAAAAAAAAAAAAAAGTCATGTAGGGGAAATAAAATATTGGAGTCTTACCAGACAAGACATTGATAAGCACAATTTGTCAGAAAGGCAAACCAGATGGTTTGGGTTTTAAAGATGGTAGCCTAAAGTCCTGTTCTGGAGGAACATTATCAATGAACACAGATATCAGAACAAATCAAGCACATTAATTTCTTCTATTTATGGATTTGGAATTAGCATACAAAAAAGTTGCCAGTTTTAAAAACAATTACTGTTTCTCAGGTAATATACATGGAAGAGAGGTTCAGGTAGGCATAAAAATTACCTCTTTCACTCTTATGCTCTGCAGTCTTTTGCCTTGCCTCTAGTATTAACCTCTCCCTCTCTTGCCTGTAATCAAGCTGATGAGACCTGAGTTTAATCATGGGTGTAAAATAAGTCTTCTCTCCTTGGGGAGTATCAGCAGGGGATGGATCTACCCTGCAACCACCACTCAGCAAACTACATAGCAATCACAGATATCTGTAGGATTGAAAAGGCATTGTATTTTCTCTGTGATTTTAGGTTTCATTTTATTTTAGTGGCATTTTAGTCCACTCTGAAAAACATCTTTGCCTGTAACTTGAAATTAACAAGAGAAGTGAATAGAGCATCATTTGCATAGACTGGCATTTGATTTGCAGGAAAAAAGCTACTAATCTGAATTTAATGTCTGTGAGGAAGATCAGACTTATGTATCCTGAGAGACTAGAGTCCTCTGCTACTTTATGTGGGAGAGACAGATTGAACAGCCATAGTGCAAATTGCCAAATGCCTCAGCATGGCATTAGAAGGGAAAGATGGCTTGGTCTCCATATCTAACCAAGTTCTTGGCAAAGCTAGAGACAGTTGTCTCTGGTTATGGTACTGAGGCCTGTGATATCTATTCACTGATTTTCTAAAATTTACCAGCTAATCTCCCACAACCCTGGGAGATTAAATGAGAACTTCCGAAAAATAACCTTTGACCATTGCATAAGCAATAGTTATAAATTACTGTCTTAAGTTCGAAAAACAGTTTAAATTTATGAAATCAAGTCAAGAGCATCTGCACCTCTCCACTGACTGGACACCATGGACCTTCTTCTGTGAAATACATTAGTGCTTTGTTAAAATACAGTCACTTTCATAACCCTAGAAACCTTTAAATATTAGAATTCTTGTTTCTCCTTAAACTGGACCTTAGACATGCAGCTGTCTCTGTATAGAGATTTGGTGACTTTGGGTGAATTCCTGCCTGTCTTCTTTGTATTTCATTTCTGAGAATGGTGTATGTTTAATTATAGGCACTGGTCATTCAGCATCCTGGCAGTGAAGCAGGAGCAGACTCAGAGATGTATCCTGTGTATTATGCTAGTACTGTATCTATTCTGATAATTTCTTCTGCTGCAAGCCTATCACTGAAGGCTGACACAGTTTATTTCCCCCACTCCTACTAGTGCCAAAAATCCATGTTGCTTAACAGGTATGTGGGAAAATCTGTTTGAGGGAAGAGTGGATCCTGCTTTTGTAAAACTCTGTATTTTCCCCAGAGAATATTAAAATAATCAGTCTTTTATCACCTGTTTTTTTAGCTGTTTCACCTGTTTGAACTCTGCAGAAAAATGTAGCTCCTTGTACTGGTTGGGGAACCAAAGTGTCCCAGTTGTGTTTCTAAAGGATCATTCCTGACACCACGGGAAACGATGGCAGTGGGGAGAGAGATCAAGACTGGGCTGGAGATCAGGGCTCTCAGTGTTAGTGAAATAATGTAAGCAATATTTTGGATTCTCATTGACAAGATTTGCAGACCACCAGGTAATGAGATGTGGAGCTCCAAAGAGCCAAAACAATGGAAAATTTATTTTGATGTCAGCCCAGCCTTGAGGAAAATCTGCAATCCAGTCTGGTGGTTTTGAATCAGGTCTTTAACACACTGCTTATTATATTTACTGATAGAAAATTCAGATGTATGAAAGAGGAATATTTATCTTTAACTTGTACTGAAGCATTTCTGCTTTGTATTTTTTGTGTCTTAAAATTTACCTGTACCTTTTATATCTCTTCTAGCAGTTACCACTTCAAAAGTACGTCAGCATTTTAGGGTCATATCTAGGCAGCATGATATACATGAGAGGATGGTCATCACAAATATTTTAGTAAGACTGCCAAAGCAGTGGTGTATATGTACAAGTTTATTGTACTGATAAGAATTCATTTTAATTAAAACAATGTCCTTTAATTGACAGATGCATCTGATTTCCAGGGTATCTGTTGAAATGTGAAGCTAAGTTTGACAAGCAATAGCTTTCAATATGGTTTCTCCCATAAATGATTTTACATTCCATTAAGCATGGTAATCCTGAAAGGGTGTCATTCTTGAAAAGCAGAACCTAAATTCTAGTAATCAGATGTCATTATCCATCCTAGAGAAATTAAACAGAAATCTTGCCTTCTAACAGCAACAGCATGCAAATTAGAATGAATGAAGAGCAGTGTGTTTGTATGCATAAATATCTTCTGTGAATGTCTTTCTTTTTAACTAAAGTTCTATTAGAAACCAGATTGGTAAATAAAGAGGAGGGGAAAAAAAAAGAAAAAAAGAAAAAAGACATTTGAAATAGTTTTAATCACCGTAACAGCTGTTTCTTCATGCTTTGTATATTCTTATCATTGCCTTTATTTTTAACATCTCTAATACCAGGAAATCAATTTGGAAAGGACAGAATTTGGAAAGGCCTCTTAAGAAAAGACCCCCTGTACATGAAAAAAAGGTACTTCAGAATAAGAGGAGAGGGTGCTAAAACCAGGGAAGATTTGTTGAAGTGCAAGTATATTCCTCCTGCATCAGTGTTACCTGTTATGTACATCTATGCTTGTTGAGGTGGGAAGAGGATCTGAGAGAAGGGTTTGGATAGAAATTTAATGACTGTCTTTCTGCTTTTTCCCTTTCTGATCACTTTGCAGATAGCAGCATGCAGTCTGCTTTCACTTCTGCTCACATTTGTTACTGCAGATTCTGTGGCATTGTCAGTCCCACAAGGGTTATATACTACAAATGACTGAGCGTGGGTTGTCTGCCTTCTTTTCCTATCACAACTCTGTCCTTCTTTTCATGAATGAGAGCCTTTTATTGAAACCATCAAGAAAAATGTATGCCCAGCTCAACAGACTTGTGTCTGTTACTTTTAATAAACTACTTTATCAGGCTTTAAAACATTTTTATGAAGCATTTTATAAAAGAACTGTGTTAAATGCACTTGAATGGGAGAGTGTGAAACCTAGGCAAAGAAGCATCAGTGCAACAGCCACCTGAGTCAGAGTCATTGCCTTAACCACCCACCAAATCCCTGGATTTGTCTAAGACCTTAACTTCTTTTGTGGAATATTACAGTGGCGAAGTCCTGGTGGGATACTGTCTTCAGACCGCATCCTGATCATTGTTTTGTGCTGACTGTTGCAACCCCTAGAGGGAGAGCCACGCTTTATGCAGGAATATTTCTCATTTTGGTAGAAAAGCTCTAGGACAAAGAGACAGGACTGAAGGTTCAAGGGTGAAGCCCAAATGATACTTGAACACTGTGACACGAGGAGTCTTTGCTCCCTTCTGCTGCCACATGTGTCTCTCTGCAGCCGTGTGGGGTGCACACGTCCCCCTCCAAAACCTAAGGCTATTTGGGATTTGATGTCTGCACCACTAGGACAACTGTTAAGATACCAAACTTGCTCCAAATCCATGAGTCTGCAGTGCTAGCAAAATCACTCGCTCTTGAAATTAAGTGCAATTTTGAAGACAAACTCAGGCTGTGCCCTACGGTAGCAGGCACATATGGTGCCTCAAATGAGACAAGACTTGGACCTGGTAACGGAAAAGCATTTATTTAACAATCTGTAACACAGTTCTTCTAACTCTGACTTTCACATATAAGCAGATTTTTCTTGAGGCACTATGCTCAAAACCCTAATTATGCCAACAGCTTAAGAATCAGGAAGAAAAGGGGCCAATTCATGGCTTTTTTACACAAGAAGTATTTTTTAAGAAGTCACTTACTGTAAAAAAAAAACTTTGGTATCAAGAGGTCCTTTCACAGAGAAGTATTTCTTTTCACTAGTCTTCTATTTTCAAAATATCATGTGAGAAAAAATGGGCAATTACTTAAGCACAACCAGAACCACTTCAGTGAAAAGGGGGTAAGATATAATCTGGAAATACACCTATAAGCAAATAACAAATTTAGTGCATCCTGCTGTTTCTGTGATTCAGCAGCTTCCAATAATGTCTATTTGTTCTCCCACTGCTTTCCTTTTTTCTCCACTGCTTTTTCCTTTTTTTCCTTAAGGAAAAGCATCTGGATTAAACAACAAACATAAAAGTGTGTACCTTTAGTTTTACCATAGATTAGTGTTCTCACTTGATATGTAATAGCATATTAAGGAATAGCAAATTGTTACTTCCTCAGATTCCGTAGTATTAATTCTGCTGTGCTGAAGGGTCAGAGATGTACTATCACCATATTAATTGTTACAACACAGAGGTATTCATACTGATAATATTCAACAACTGGCATTCTGAATTCTAGCACAGAGCTGCCCAAAGAAAATCTAATTTATTGAAAAGGCAGGTAGATGATGTTTTCTGACAGGTGAGAAATGTAAATAACTGGAATGACACTAGAGCAGAAACCATCTGAGGGAATGTTCAGCATGCAGAAAAATAAACTGTACCAGAGTTTCTTGCCTTCCAGTCAGGAGCTTGTGGTAGGTACTGTGCTGTGGCCAGTTATATATTGCCATGTGTTTGTTGCCTTTTTGGCTAAAATATTCGAGCTCCTGTCTTTCACTTTGAAATAGGCTGTTGCAAGAGTACAGCTGAAGATGTGAAACTTAAACAAGCTTCTCTAGGCTGGTGGTCATAAGACCCAAGCTCTTCTACCTGCTTAGAAGACAACTCTCAGATGTGTTGCTGCTTGTCCCTGTCTTTTGTCACCTTTTCCCCATCTTATTGAACATCACAGGTTGAAAGGAACCACAAAAGACCATCTGGTCCAACATTTTGTGGGAGAAGGAACCTAGATGAGATAATCTAGCGTCCTGTCCTGTCATAATGGTTTTTTCCCCACTGACTCAATTTCCAGGGTGGTAGGCTATCAACAGGCTCTTAGAATCACTGGAGCAAGACAGCAATCTTTTGAATTAGCCAGAAAACAGAAAATTTAGATGACTCATGTCAGGTGGAAGCAGGCGTCATCTAGAGCATTCCCAGCCTAACAGCTCTTCTTCATTTCATCATGGCTTTGGTTAGCAGTGGAGCAGCTAGCCAAGTCAGTGTATTATTTTTCTAAACCCTTGTGGAAGTATGGAAGATAAACTTGGCTGAATAAAGACAAAGTAACCATCCCCTGTATGCTAATATTTGTTCTTTAAAGTGCACATTCTTGTGCTTACAGTGCATGTGTCACTGAAGGAGTCTGACCTTGTGACAGTAAATAAATCATTCACAAGCTGAACAAATAGCCCTGCACTGCTTTGTCATGAAAAACTCCTTTGGGTCAATGTTTAAAAGTAGTTTGCCATCATAAAATACTGGACACAGTATCAGCAGCTAGTTGTAAGTTATTTCTGTTGTAAAATCGAGGTCTGTCTGCAGTTTTCTTGTGTGTCTTGCACTAATGAAACCTTTATCCCTGAAGTATAAGCTGCTACGACATGGCAAGGTAACAAAGAGAAATTGCCTTTGCTGCACACTCTGAAACGCAGCGTAAAGTCCCTTTCATTACACAGTTCCTGGTAAGAGTAAGGAGTAAGATCTCTGTAGACATCTAATGTTTCCTTTTTTCCAAACCCCTCTACCCATTACTCCAAGGAAAGAAAATTGCTGACACTTCTGGGTTTTTTGACATCTCTTTACTTTAGAAGTGCTCCCTCTCACTGAGAAATTTACTACCTTTCACTGTCACCTTTAAACTCCTTCCCAGAAGTGCTTACTACTTTGACCAAGGTGAAACCTTTCACCTTCCTAAAATGTAACCATTGTAGTGGAAGTGTTATGTGCCACTCCATTCCTGTCATCTTTTATATTTGCAGTAGGTTTTTATCTGTTTATAGTACTCAGTGACTGAAAATGCAAGTTTGGTTTCTGCAATTGGCAGCATTATTTTTTAACTTGTTATAACTCCAAAATCACAGCATTGCCTAGCAAGGAAAGTCTGAAAATTAAGCAGCTGCATTTCTTTCCATTCAGCATCGTTACTCTCTATTGCTTGGTTCAAATGTTCCCAAAAACATCAATAATAAAATTAATGCCTAGCAAAAGCCAGCATCTATTTTTCTTAGGGCCACAAGATGTCAGGTTGAGCTCTCAGCCATCCTATTCCCTTGTGCTTTTGTAGCAGCTATACGAGGCTGCTGGTAATCTCCAAAGTAGGACACCAAAAAATTGTATTATAAAGCCTCTAGTGATTTTAGTCTCTTGGAGTGTTAAAGGTCCAGTTCAACAGGGCCAACAAGTCAACACTCCTACAGGTTTCTGTTATGAACACATCTGAGAAAACTCTCAACACTGGTTATTAAATAATTTTATTTTCATTGGATCAGCATCTCAGAAGGGAAATAATGCTTCTGTATGTGGAATACCTGAGATATTACACTCGGCCTATTGTAACTCCTGCATTGTATCTGATCTTTTGAAGCTCCAGCTGCTTAAGAGAAGGGATCAGAGCCACTTGAATAAAGAAGGCTGAGGCATCATTTGGTTGCTATTAACTCTGAAGCACAGAGAAGTGGCTTTCCACAGATCTGCTTTGCATGGTCAGTCTCAGTCATACATGAGGAATGGGGAACTTTTCCTTTGCTCTTCCGTGGATCAAGACCCATCAGTGGGCTGGCTGGGCAGGTATTACATAAATTATCTTCAGCCCTAATGAGCTGACTCACATGTTGAGCAGCCTGAGTCCAGGGAGTTCCTCTGACAGAAAAGCATGTTTTGGCACAATATCCCTGGAAGGTTTCAGCTCCCCAACAACTCTGCTACCCGGTTTGACTAGTGTTAATTAAGAGAAGCCTGCTGGAAATGACCTGTACTGACTTTAGTCCTAAGTGTGGATGCCAATCCTGACTAAGAGTGCTTAATTTCATGGAGATTAAATAGATTTCCCCCCCATCATGGAGTGCTTGGGCTGTGCTCAGTCTGATGCTTCTTACTGACATGTATAAATAGAGATATAGAGATAAATAGATATTTTTATGGAGATGTTTTATAAGTGGCCTTTACTTTGTGCATGGTAACTATTGCCAAACTTGTTATTTAGGAGCTACAGAAATGGCTGGTTCTGCAGTTTAGAGAGCAATCAGCTGTCTCTGTTGCAAGGGACAGACACTTGGGGTACAGGCTTGGATTTTGTTTTTTATTATTCAACTATAATTTGCATGGTTTGGATTTGGGTTTTGTCTCAGTGTCAGGTTTTCTTCTTTCCTCACTGGTTCTCTGGCAGGGACATATTGGGCTCAAGCAGGAACTTATTTCTCAGTCTCTGAGAGATGGTTTGAAGCCATCGGTGCCATATAACACTTGAGAAACACCTGCCTTGCACAGCCTGTGATGTTGCTCAGTGTGCAGTCCTCAAAACACAGTTTCTTTAGCTGTCTGTTGGGGGCTTCACAGCACAGTGAGGTGCTCCTATTCTGCTGGCTTTGCTTGACAAGATAGCAAACTAGCAACAGCTGGTTGCTGTTTTATGGGTTTAGCCTTGTGAGCAGAAAAAGGGATCAGCAGAGACTAGGACATAAATGATGGTTCAGAATTAGATTCATATACATAACAGTAGCAAAAGATTGTGAAAATTTCTACAGAGGCAGGTAATTTTACTTCCTTTCTTCTTTTATTCCTTTTTGTTTTGTTTTGTTTTTTTGTAAGTACTGTTTGTATGCCACATCTGAGTAATTCCTCTCTACCAGCCATCCAGCTCTCAACAGCCTGGGCTGTTGGTTAGGGATGGAAATGCAGTAGTCCTTTCTTACTGATCTAGTTCCTGCTGCTGTGGAGCAGTCTGTACCCAGAAAAAGACCAGGGCCATTAGGAAAGTAAAAACAGCCTCTCACCCCTTCAAACCAGGCAGAAAGCCAATCCCAGGGTTGTGTGCCTACAAAGCTGGCCCAATTTCCTGTCAGGTGAACCAAGACCTTCTCTGTTTGCAGTACTCTAGTCCACAGGTTTCTTTCTTGAGCACAATTTTCCCATGGGACGCATAACCAGGAGTTAATGGTTACCCTAATTAAACGAAAATGTGTATATTAAAAAACATCCTAATCTGAAAGTATAGTGTATCTGAGATTCCTCTGTTATAGACACTTAGTCTACAAGATTTATGGCTACATTTGCTATGTTATGCTTGAATAAACATATAATTCATTGAAATACACAAGACTGATAAAAGTAATATCTCTTTAAGGAGAATAAACTGTTTGTAAATTTATAAAGAGTATAATCTGTTAGGCCTTATTTGAAGTATGTACTGTGGTTTGGTAAAAGTACAACATTAAAAGAGCCTTGCCAGATGAAGACTGTTTTTTTTTTTTTTTGTGTGTGTGTGCATGTGTGGTTCCTTTGGAATATCTGACATCTTCATTTAACAGGAAAAAAAGACAAAAAAAACAAAAAAAAAAAAAAACAAACCAAAAAAACCCCAAGAAAACCAAACCAAGCCTTTACAGACTGTGTACAAGGGCCTGAGATAAAGTGCAGAGGGCTCTTCAGATTTCTGTGTACAGTGACTCCATGGAGGGAACAGGTGAATATTTTCTTCTGAATAATTTGGGCCCAGTTTCTTTTGGAAACAAAAGTGTTTGGTAGCACTACTGACTGGCTGGAGATTTTTTAAAGAAGGTTTCATAACATCAGTAGAAAGAATTCAGACCAATACACATGCAAATATTGTTTATTTAATGGGGGAAAGATCTAAAGGAGCTTTAGGCCCCTTCAGAGCAGGAGCTGGTGTGTCACAAGCTGTGGACATGTGGTCATTGAATAATGACTAGTGCTGCCCATGGAGCTACTCATCAGGGAACAGACATCCCAGAGCCTGTTCTTCCTGCAACCATCCTCCTGCCCTGGCCCTGTGCAGACCTACAATAGCTTTCTGGCACACAGTGGGCTGCTACTCCCACTTCTCCTGCCAGTTCTCCCTCCGTGTGCAGCCCAGCTGTGAGTACTGAAGACATGCCAGTGCTTCCCACAAACAGAAAACCACGCTGTTGTACTCATGATGCAGTGGCCCGCTGCCTCTCTGTGCAAGGTTTTGGTTTTCCTCAGCTCGCTCCTAATGGCAGGCGGCTCTTCCTCCCTCAGGCCACTATGTGAGCCCTTCCCTGAAATTCAGCAAGAGAAAGAAATTCTGCCTGGAGGTTTGAGGGGAGAGGGATTCTCATCTCTGACAACCCTTTGGTTTGCTGGTGGAATCTCAGGAGCTGCCTTCAGCCTTTGGGTCCAGGGTAGGTCAGATCAAAGGTACGCCTCCAGTCAGGGCCTGGTTTTCTCATGCCCAAAAGCAGATATCTAGGGATAATGATAACAAGGCAAGTCCATAGCACAGAGTACTTGTTCTTCCCCAGAAGAGCCTCTCAGCTGCCAGCCATAGGCAGCTAAAGGACTTTTGGGGCCAGAGGTGCTTTTGTATTTATAGCAATCTCTTTCAAACCTACTTGCCATGTCCTTGTGCTGAACAAGTGAGATCTCACAGCTCTAGTCCTTTCAAAACTGAATTGCTCTTCTATTTAATTTAAAAAACCCACCAGCAACTGAGCAAGAAGGGGAGTTTTTTCTTTATGTCTGCTTGCTAATGAAACAACCTCACCATGACTTAAAGCAGAGATGCAAAAGAAATCTCTCAAATCTAATTTGTGTTCTGCACAGTTCCAATTATATCTCTGCACGTGCCCATAAGGATCACTGCATTTTATAATGCTACACTGAGCACAGACTGCAGAGCCTTGATACCCAGATAAATCTGCAGCCCTGTGTGATTTGACTTCTGACTGATACTTCCCATCACCACCTAACAAGATTTGTATCTTGATCCCACGTTGCGCATGCACTGGAGAATTATTTTTTATCTGTGACTTCCTCATCTATCAGTGTTCATGGAGAGTCATGGTGCTTGTTTGAGAGGCAGGCAGACAGACACTCTGCTTTTTTCCCCTTGTTTAAAGCCAGGCCCCAGCAGCATGGCTGCAGGCTGCCTGACCCTGCCAGCTCCAGCCTGAGCAGCAGCAGCAGCTTTCGGGGCAGAGGGACGGGGGGGACCTGTGCAAGGTGACCCATCCAGGGAGTTCAAAGCAGGGAGAGGCAACACAGATCAGGGCTGGAAGCCTTCCTGGAGGAAGAGTGAGAAAACAAGCTTCAGGGACAGCAGAAAGAAAGACTTTTTCCTAGGGCCCTGAAAGAGGCTTTGTTAATTTTGCTGCAACCCAGGAGGGTGTGGAAAGTCGTTGAACTGAAAGCAAGGATGAAAAAAGGGGATGGCTTGGGAAGGCAATGCAGACCTGTTCTGTTTCTCCTCTGAATCACCCATCAAAGGTGAGAGGTTGGGGGTTTTTTTGCTTTTCTTTGTTTTCAGAAGTTCCCTTGTGCTAATTTGGTTTTTGATGAAACCTAACTATGTGATGGAAAAGCACCTTTGGTATATTCACAGGGAGAACTGTGGGCACTGCTACCTCAGGGTCCTGGCTTATGGGTCTGATCCCATGTAAACCAAGAAAAGCCAGAGGCACTTGACCTCTCCAAACCTCTCCATTCTCATGGATTACATCTGTAATGGTTCATTATGTTTTTCTGCAGCAGTCTCTTCCCAGATGAAGGGCTTACCTCATCTTGATGACCAGTCTTGTCTGAATCCCTCAAGTATGGCAGTGCCCTGTGAGGGTTTGTGGACTCAAAAGCCCCAGGAGGAGAGCAAAAGATAGCAACTCTGACTCTTCATTTTTCCCACCAGCCTTTGTGCTACTCCCTCACGCCTCTCACAGTGTTTTGTACATCTCCATTCCATTATCCTCAAGCACACAGCAGATTAAACACTGCTTGTCCCCAAACTGTGAACAGTGCACCTCATCTTCTGTCTTTAGAGGACACAGTTGAAAATCCTGAAGATCCTGAAAGAGTTTCAGCTATTCCTCTCTCTTCCAACCAGTGTGAAGTTCATCAGTGCTGAAAATGCATCACTGCAGTGCCTGCTCCTCTAGGGAGGTCAGCTTGGTTTTTATTCCAGGAGTGTTAGGAAGGGAATCTTCACTAGCTGGAAAAAAGTGTTTCCACACCCTCTTATACTGATGGCTTGATCACTAAGATGAGGCAAAGAACTCATGCAGTCAATGCAGGTTTGGACTGCTAAGTATCTTAGCAGGATACAGTGAAGGGAAGCGTAGAACCAAGGGGTTTAGCTCCTTGATTTGATTTATAGCAAAGAAGCATTTTAAATCCTATCAAACATGAAGCCTCAGAAGTCAATGAGACAGGATATCCCTGTGCAGCACTGTGCTGGGTAAGCTTGTTAATCTCCAAATCCTTCACTTGTTTCATGATGGGATGTTGTAGGCAGGTCACCATTACTGGCTTTTCTCCATTTCCAGATGCCGACACATTTAGCTGGATAAGAAGTAAAGTGAAAATGCTACTTTTGTGCATAAGGGATTTGGGGGGAATACTTTCTACTGTGCTGAAAGAAGGCTTAAAAGAAGGCAGGGTTTCAAGCCACAGAATTTAATTATTTGGATGGGGTTTAGTTTGGTATGGTTTAGAGGGGGGGTTTGCCTTTTTTTTTTTTTTTTTTGAAAGAGACGGAAATGGCAGTCCCTGGGCAAGAATTTCTCATTCTTTTTAAGATTAAGACACACTTCTGGTTTATAGATGATTCTTCTAGTGGTCCATCAGCTGTAAGAAACCTCCTACAGGTGCTCACACCGCCATGGTTGGTCCCCTGCCCTGTTCCAGCCACCAGTCTTCACACCAAGCACTGGGCTGTGTGGAAGCTGTTCTGTCCTCTGCATGCAGGGAGCTGTGAAAAAGGTGAACCTGTGTGTCATGACATAGGAACCTGGATGTGGGGAGCAGAGTGCCCTGAGGGTTACCATCAGGCACATCCCCAGTTCCCACCACAGCAGGAGCATCACAGCAACTTAAAATGGGGCTGCCCCTGCAGGTAGACAGCAGAATGGAAGCCAATAGGTCAAAACCTTGCTGACGCTTCCTGCCACCCAGAAGAAGGGTTTGCAGATGGACAGTGATATTGTTGACATGCAAAAACACATTTTTCTTTGCTCAATTGACACCAATTCTAACTCAGCGCCAGTGAGGCTGCCAGCTCGCTGGGCTAGGATGGCCTTCCCACACAGCAATTATACCTTTGGGAATAGGATGGAGGTTTTGGCTGCTGGCTTCCCACGACTCACTTGGCAGTGAATGAGCTACAGCAGCTGCAAACACACTTCTGTGAGCTGAGGGTGCAATTGCATCTGCTCCGAGAGCAGCCAAGGCCAGGGCTATTTAAAGGATGGTTAACAAGGCACCAGCCCAGGCCATTGTACCAAGCAGAAGGGCAGTGGGTTCTTTGAATGGTGTTACGGCTTTCAGACCTAGATAGGTGTTTTCATCTTGCTGGTTCTGGTCCAGAACAAACTTCTAGACTGCCCTCCCTCCACCTTCCCAGTCTTCTCTCATTTTTGAAGTCCACAGGGACTCTTTCACACTGACAGAAAGAGGAATTACCCTGATGCATTGCAATAAGTTGCAATAAATTGCATTGACTTTTTTTCCCTTTTTTCTCTCCTTCTGCTACTTGTACAATTGATTTTGGGATGAAGCATGTAATCACAACTCACTCACAGTGTCACAGCAGGGACTGAATTTCCTAAGGGAAAAGGGTTGGAGGGTCCTGTGAAGGACCATTATATCTTCCTTCTTTTCTACAGACCTGAACTGCTTTTAGGGCAATTCAGTGCTGGGTACACCAAGGAGACACAGGCAGGAGCTTGAGCTAAAAGAATGGTGAAAAATCTTATTGTGGCCTGCCACAAATGTGATTAATGACATTTGGCAGGCAGAGACAGGGGAAAGAAGGGAAAGCGCACAGGATGGAAGAGTAGCACTCATCACAAGCAGCGCAGCCAGCAGTTCATGGTCAGAGAGAGACAAGGATGGTAAGGTGAGCCCAAGTACCACTTAAGTTGTGAGCATCATTTCATTTTTAAGGGCATCAAGGATGGAAAAACATAATGGCAACCATTTTCCTGGGTGAAGAGGTCAGTGTGGATGGCAGTTTCAGGAGGAGCACTCAGCGTGATACAACAAGCAATAAGAAAGGTTGGATAAAGGGCAGGGAAGAGAAAACAGAAATGCCAAAATATCTGGAGTCAGTTTAGGAGGCTTTGGGTGCCACTGGACACCTCATGTGCTCCAAATGGTATGATTTCTAGTGCTGATGATTGATATTGTCACTAGGGACTCAGTAAACACGACCAGTTTGTTCCCCACATCACACTTCTTCCATTAATACTTCCATTTGCTGCAGAGGATGCCCTTGAGATTTACAGTGGAACAGCAACGGCATTTTGGACTTCTGTCAGGAGTTGCATTTTATTACTGGAAGCTGAAAGATTAGGGAATAAAAATAATTAAAGCTGTTTTTAAAAACTAGTCTAAACAAAGTATTTTAAAAGCTTCCAGTAAGAAAATAACCATCAGAAGTTAATATGCTAACAGTATCTGAGTATTATCTTTTATGCTCTGAAAGACTGGCTATGATTCAGGACAAAGTCCTCTCTCTTCCCATCTCCTACAAGAGCTGGGAAGGAGAAAAGAGGTAAAACCTGGTGTATAGAACATATTGGGCAGCTTCTCTTTTCAGTGGTTTTACCTCTCCATAAATCCACGTCACAGAATCAAAACCTGTGGATGCAAACTGCCAGTAGAGCCTCAAAGCAGAATCTGCTTCTACAGAAGCACCATGAATCGTTCTCTTCTAAAATATTTCCTGCTGTACAACAGAGCACCTGAACCAGAGCGTTTGTGACCTGGTGTAGGTGTGAGTGAAAAAAGGTGCCAAGTCAGCTATTCTATGGACTGTCATGACAATCCTTGCCTCCCCAGCGCAGATACTGTGACTGGCACCGTGCTCTCCCCAGCACAGGCTGATGCACATAAAGGATTTTTGTTCACAGAAAGAAATTAACTGGGCTGGCCATCTGCTCTGTGGATTTACAGGAATTAACAGTGCATCAGTTGCACATCTCAAGATGTCAATGACCTCAGCTGAGTCATAAGGCTCCACAGGTGGAGCTTGCTGAGTTCAGAAAAGCTCCTTAAAGGAGAATTTCAGGAATGAAAATGAAATTTTAGAATAATAATAATAATACAGCAAAAACAAATACAGCCAGGCAAAAGCAGCACACGGTTTGCTTTCCTGTGGTGTGAAATCTAACAGACACAGTGCTACTCTATGGGCGCAGAGAACAAAGGCTGAAATTTGGAATTTCCCTGGACCTTATCAAAATAGCAGAGCCTTCATGTAGCTCACTGAAGAGACCAGAAAGGGAAGATAAAACAGGAGATGGGAAAGCAGAGACCAGGCAGGACAGGCTTTATGTAGGCAGCCTTTTGTGAGTTTGTGCCTTCCCACTTTTAAAAAGTGTAGAGAAGATTTATCATCCCATCTCATTATTACACTGGGAATGTGTTGGGGAAAAGTTGGAAGGCTGGTTCTCAAGTTGGCACTGAATGTTCATCTGTGTAGGTAATTTAGCATCCTTGAGAGGTGTTATTGGAAGCCAAGATGGAAAGAGAAGGTGTCTATTTACACTAAGGAATTAAAAAGAGAGATAGGAACATTGGAAAACACACAGTGCAATAGCAAAATCCTGGAAACTAGATTAGACTTGACTTCACTTTGTTTTTTTTTAACGGTGCCTTAAGTAAAATTTCAGACAAACAGATTTTTATTTTATCATTTTTTATGTGAACCAAATATCTCTATCTCTCTCTCTCTCTCTATGTGTGTGTGTGTGCGTACATGCACCTGTTCCAATAAAAATTTCTTAGAGCAATTTAATCCAAAGAGTGCCATCTACTGCTCACAAGAACAAGTTGCATGTGTAATCACAGCAAATTTGGGCGCTGGATATGGCTTACTGCACAAAGATGGCTTTATGATATGAGGAGTTCAGGCATCTCAGACCATTTTAGACCTTTTTTGGGACTAACCCAAGGCTGGGAGACCTGCTACAGGGGCTGGCACTCCCAGCAGTGCCACAGCTCTCCTGTCAACAACATTGAAGCCAATTTTTTTCTTTTGTTCTCAGGTTGCTTTCCAGTTTATCATCTCAAAACGAGCTTAAACTGGCACTGATGCCATTTGTGTGATTGTACACCTACACCATTCAAGATATCGGCTGTCTGAAAGCATGGATGTGAAAGGGAAGGCTTCAGGGTTGCTGTTTGGTACGCTGCTCAAATAGCAGGCTGCAGTCAAGCATAAAGACCATAAATTGCCTCTATGCCCCCATTACTCTTCCCTAGTCACTCACAGTTCTGAGGCTTGTCACGGTCTCTTCTTGGCTGGAAAAAAAAACCTGCTGGGTGTTGCACTAAGGTTGGTGCTGCCTGTCTGCAAATAACAAACTGAAACATGTATAAATGCATCTTGTGTAATATCTGTTCGTATGTTAAAGCACCAGTAAGTGGCTTTCTGTGGACTGGGCTTTTTTACAGACTAGCTCAAGCTGGGCACTGAGTGACTTTTCACCTGGCCCTGGAGTACTTTTAGTAGTCGTTACACATTTCTTGCTGCAACTGTGATGGTACATGTGCTACCTGTGTGAAATACTCCACATTCACATATAGATGGAGGGTGTTACTGCCAAGCATCTCCAGCAAACAGAAGGAAATCTTTGCATGTTGCCTGAGGAAAATACAAAAACGAGGATCTTAAAATGTCCTTTATTCCCCTAACTGGAAAGCTTGGATCATTGTGTATTAAATCAGCATACTCCGAGTCCTCTGTTCAAAATAGATTTCATATAGTAGCTCTTGCACGAGCAATTGTTGAAAAAATAACTGAATGCCAGTCATATCAGAAACATCACATGCTGTTACTGAGTCATGATGGGTCCAGATTTATTACCTTAGAGTTCCTAAAATATGATTTTTGAAACACTGATTCTCAGATGCAGATGTCTGGGGGTTTTTTCTCATGATACTGTAGAACATAAATAACCAGTTTGTCTCATCCTGTCAGCCCAAAGAAGTTTAGTTTTCTGCACGTAACCTGCAAGAAATAGAAGTCCAGCCAGCAGATGATGAGATGTGGATGGCTTATGGACAGGAAAAAAGTGCAGCAAGGCTTGAATGCTGGTCTGAAAAGAAGTTGTTCCTGCAGATTTTCCTGTAAAATGAACAGCATTTCAGCTCTGAAAATCCCTCTCTAGCTTATTCAGTCAGGGGCTAGATGGCACTGTGCACCCAAAGAACAAGATGTTAGTCACAGATTTTATAGTCAGATGTTTCTGTACAGGGTGTGAAAAGTGAACAGCAGTGAAAAGCTTGACAAGGCAGGAGCAGCAGCCAGAGAACCAGGCTTCTGATGTTGCGGTCATCTATACAGGAACCTTTTTTATTGGGAAAAAGTTGAAGGACCTATCCTCTGAGCTGAATATCCCCATCTCTCACATCTCTTTCCAGACCTGCACATCTCTTTGCAGTCCCTTGCCACCACACGTGCCTGGTGTGTCAGGCTGGTTGTTGGTGTTGGGAAAGAGCACAAGGTCCTTTCTGTCAAACCACAAGCTGCTTTTCTGCCAGAAGCATGTGGAAGCACCAACACAACTTGTCCCCGCCAAGGGGAAGCTGACCTCCTCCCACAATACCTGCAGGGCTGCTGGGACAAATGCCAGGGCATCCAAGCAGCAGATTACTGTGCCTCTCGTGGGGAAAGAAATGTTTGCATCAAAATAATTGATAAGGCATGATAAAACACAGCAAATTGCAATCAGCTCTGAAATCTAGGGGGATTTAAGACTTTTATCGTAGGGAGAAGGTCTTTTTTTCCTTTCCTCATTAAAGCCACGAAGGCAGACTATTCAGTTTGTCTTAAAGCTACAAGAACTTTTCAAAAGCTGACAGTTTACAAAAACCTAGTATTTGCACACACAGTATATGGAAACTTACATTGGCAGGTTGTTTGGAGTTTGTTTTTTTCTGCTTGCCCCACAACACTCACAATTTGGAAAAGTAGAAACAGTTCCCCCAGAATTACCCCACAATGATTCATTTCAGCAATGATCCCCTGCAGGACCAAGTGTTGCTTTCTTGATTATGGTACACTGGCACACAGTGATGGGAAATAAAGTGGCAGCTTAAGCAGTGAATTCTTTACAGGCTTGACTCCGGAGCTTTCCCACTGGTAGAACAGGAGGAAAACCAACCTGGATGGGGAGAGAAATCCTGTGTCCTTTAGGTAATATCTTCTGAGGGGATCATTTGGCATTTTGTATGCACCGTTTGAAGCAGTTCAGAGTGGGCCAGAGGCCACAAGCAGATATGGATGAAATTGCCACCATGTTATTTTTCCTGCTCCAAGAGTATTTGATGTCTGAGTTGCAGATGGAAGCCTGCAATGGTGGGGAAGAAGGACCTCCTGAGGAAGTAATCCATTCTCTGAACCATCTACAAATTACTAACAAACCCTCCACCACTGTCCTGCACACACATCGATTGAGCTGCTGGGTACTTGTCACAACATGCACTTTTTGATTGCTTTCATCTGTCCTGAGGGGATGAAAGCTTGTTTTGGCTCAGAAGGACATCCTTCCTATCTGCTCATTATAGGGGCTGTTGTCTCTGAGTTCCTCAGACCAATAATCCCAAGCAAATCGATGGCTGACTCTTTCTTGACTTGCCTGAATGGGCCATGGAGATGAATACACAGATTAGGTGTCTTTAGAAATGCTCTGCCCAACTGAAAATAGTAACATAAACAGGAATATAACACAATCTGAGTTGCTTCTATATAATGCTTTCCTGAAATTGCCATTTAGATATTTTCTGAAACACCAAGGAGTTATGTTTTGTTAAACCTTAGGGAGATGAGTTTTGTTGCTATAGAAAACTAAATGAGAAGTAAATGCAAAGAAAAAATGTCCAAGGTAGTTGATATAAATAAGTGCAAGTGGAATATGAAGACTCAAGTCTTTTGGGAGCCTACAGGAAACAAAAATGCTCCCACCAAGTGGGCAGGATCAAATAGCAACACCACAGTGAGAAATATTTTCTCATATCATCAACAAAGGTCTTTGAAACCATAAATCCATTTTAAAAAATTCTCAGTTGATTTTCTGCTACTTCCAGCTCTCATTTTCCTACTCTTATCCTTCTTATTCTTCTATTTACCTTCAGGGCAGTATGTGCAGACATACCTAGAGCAGCCATTAACACAGAAAAACTGGTTACCAGCAGCAGTCAAGTCATAGGGCACATCCACATGATGTTTTGCAGGGAGTTATGAATTTACCAGCCCTGAACTCCTGGGCTGTCCTGACACAGCTGTCCCCAGCCTGGGTGATATCCACAGCATGACATTAGATATTTGGAGCCTTGAGTGGACTTTTACAAATGATTGATGCATGTGCTGGTAAATCTTCATGTCCAAAGCATCAGCCACTGTCAGGTCCAGCATATGCTCAAGCCCATTTCTTTGTCTTTCCTTCTTTTTTATTTCCTTCTATTCATCTCTACACCTTCTAAAACACTACTATATTAGGAAGTTTTAATGAACTACCAAGTTCATCTTATCCTCTCCAGCCATCACCTTTTCTTGCAGAAAGGATATCAAGTATTTGCAGTGCTGCTTCATCCCCTACTCCAGCCTGCTCTCATCTCCAGCACAGGGAACTTTAAGTTTCAAATCCAGCTCACCAAGCAGGTCACCAAGCACAAAATACACTTATTATCTTTTCTTTCCAGCAATCAGAGAAACTTGGGCAAAATTAACCAGCAAGCAAGCAATTGCTTTGATAGCTATGGAAATGAGCCACTGCATTTTATGTTCTTGGCTTGCACAGTACAACTAAGGTGCAGTCTGAGTTCATCTTCCAATGAATCTTGTTTTCATGATCCAGCCCTGGGCAAGCTGGCAGAGTGAAGCAGCTGTGGTAGGTGAGTGGCATGGCAGGTGAGTTGTGAAACTGACCAGAGCATTATTTAACTAAGTGATGTGGAAATGCACCAACAGACTCTCGCTTCCATATGTAAAGGGATTTCTAAAGGGACTGGTTGAACTGGTTGTGATGACTGATTTACATAAGCAGAATAGAGAGAACCGATTATGATAATGCCAGTACTTGTCCAAAAGTGTGGATTTATCCTGTATTCAACCATGTAAAATGAAAGGACAAAAAAATTCAGCAACTGTTCTGCTTCTAGAGCATGCTAAATCACACCTACTGCTCTTAATGGCAAGGTTAAGCTCGGCACTAACTTTCTCCTGCGGCTCCTCAGGAAAATTGCAAGCAATTGCCCAAGTGCAGGTTCAGCCAGGGTGTGTGCAAAGCTAGCACAGAGAGCAAAGGTGTTTGGGTGTAGCTGAGGGCTTATTTTGGTCTGGAGCATGGCTATAAACAACAAAAAG
Source organism: Pseudopodoces humilis (assembly GCF_049639895.1). NCBI lineage: Eukaryota > Metazoa > Chordata > Aves > Passeriformes > Paridae > Pseudopodoces > Pseudopodoces humilis. The sequence goes on from NC_142200.1 coordinate 102,634,298, forward strand.
CATGATAAGAATGCAGTCAGAGTTCAGCGTCCTTCCGTAAGTATACAGGACTAAGAGTTAATAAAAACACATTCTTACACATGCAGAAGGTAAATATACACCAGCCTCCACAAAAGCATTGTAATAATTTCATAACTATGATAATTTAATAATTTTAGAGAGTATCAAAGCTTTAGTCATCCTGAACTTACAGGTTGCATTACAGGTAGCATCACCACTGACCTGGGTGGTGACCTGGCTAGCTGACCTGGAACTTAGAGGGAACCTACAGAGAAGTGAGAGGGATTGATTTGAGATTAAACTCAAAGCCTGCATCTGCACAAATATTTTTACTGGTTTTTTTTTTTTTAATCTATAACATAGTCATTCTGCAATACCAATTTTCCAAAGCCTGTAAATTATTTCCAGATATGCAAGTTTAGACTGTATCTCTACAAAGATTGTGAGATATTGTTGCCATCTCATGAACTAAATTTTTTGTCTGCTATGTGGATGCGGTCAAAGAATGAATTATTGAGCAGTTGTCGTGGGTTTTTTTTATGGTTTACCGCACAATAATTTAGAAACTGTAGCTCCTGCTAAATTCAATTATTTCTCCTGCAGCTTGGCTTTTAAAGGTGCCATGTCTGTCTAACATCCAAAGGACTTTGCCCTAGAAGAATTAAGAAAATTTACAGGATGAAGGTTAGGTGCTAGTAGGGGATTTAAAAAAAAAAAAAATAAGAGCATTAAAACCATTAAAAGCAAGCACCATAAACTGTAGACGAACAGCTAATAAGCTGAAGGAAAAAAAATACCTGATTTAGCTTTCATACATGCATCTGATAATCCCTGAATATTTTTAAGCGTTTCTGGGATGGTATTTTCTTTTTTACAGTTATACTGCCGATACAGACACGTAAGATTAACATGAAAGTTCAGTTAGAAGTATTTTTTTTTAATATTACTGAAAGTATTAGAATTTTTCCTGCTATATATCACAAATGCATAGCTGAATTCACACTTATAGCACCAAAAGCTCTGGGCAGTCATTATGAAAATGTAGAAGCACTGCTAGGAAAAGAGGGATGTGGGCAGGAGTGATAGGACCACTGGGTTAATCAAGACTGATTCTGTCATTAAATATGTATATCTATATATATTACATATGCACACTCACATATATATATAGTATGTGATAGAAGATATGTATGATATACAGCATATTATATACCACATATACCATATATTACATTACATATTATATAGTATGAATATAATACATACTCTGAATTCTGCTATACTGTGTTGTGTTAAATTGTTACATTATTTATAGATATACTTACTGTCTTTTAATGTTTCTTTGATAGTTGACTATATTAGAAATGTCCAGAAATTCATAGATTCAGCTTTTTTCACCGTGTTTCCTGCCAAACATGCCTACTTTTACTGGACCAGTCTTTCTGAGAAATCAAGTGTTTTTCTGTTCTGGAGGAATCAGTTTTAGGGAAGACACAGGAACCACATACACTGCCATGACAGAAAGTCAACTTTTCCACAAAGTTCATCCCCTCAGTGCTTTCCGGTGGGAATGGGGTGCAAATGAAGGGGAAATCCAAGATTTTGAAGACAAAATCTAAAGCACACAGTAACTTGCCTTCCCCATTTCAGGAACTGCAAGGATATTTTGTCCTGATTATATCAGCTGTCTGGGAGTGCCTCTTTTCTAGTCTATTCTGTAAAGATAACTCTCATGCAAATTGTGCATTTGGGGTTTAAAAGGCGGCCTGGTGTAGAAGTAATCAGGCTGTTGTTATTTTTCAAACAGTTTGAAGAAATTTCAGTAAAGGTTGAGAACCATGTGCATCCTTTCTTAGACTTTTATTTAAACTTTGTATATGATGCATGAGAGAGCCCTCTGGGCAAATACCATGGTAGTTCAGCCACGGTCTGATGGCTATTTTTCTAATGTGTGGTAGTCTTGATAAGTGCATTAGACCAGGGCTGTTGATAAAGAGCTCCTGAAAGCAAACAAGTGGTAGTGCTGTCTTTTTACAAAAGGGTTGTAGTTTACACAGCAGGCATTCCTGGCACTTGGACAACTTTGAGCTAATCTACAGCATGCCTAATCTCCATCAATGCCTAAGCTGTGACTCATTAAGTTCTCAAATCAGTTTGGCTTCTGTTGTTAAATTGTACAGCCACTTACACTGTAACATCATGGAGTTCCTCAGCAACATATTCGTGCTGAAAACCCAAAGAAGAAGTGCAGATCAGATGGGGCTTTGAGCAACCTGGTCTAGTAGAAGTTGTCCCTGCTCATGGCAGGGGGGTTGGAACTAGATGACCTTTAATGTTCCTTCCAACCCAAACCATCTGTGATTGTAAGTATGTGTATATAATGTGAGCCTGTGTGTGTCCTCATTTGTGCGTAGAATATACCTATGTGTGTGTGTACATGTGCATGGAGATTTGTGCACTTGCATATATTAAAATACATGTACATAAAAAAATTTGATACACAATGGACTATTTCAGCCAAGCATTTGTGAACATGATTTCTGAACCTGAGAGAATTTCAAGCTCTCAGACGCTGACTGCTCCCAAGGGAAAGTCTTGGGAACCTTTTCTCGCTCAAGGATTATTTGTGTAAATAAGGAATTACTTTCCCAAAACAAGACACAGATGTTCTGAGAGTGTTGTCTCTCTTGTCCCACCAATGAGATGAGGGAGGTGTTGTTCCTTCTACCAATCAGGGTGACCTGATCGAAACTGCTTATATAAGGGTTGAGAAAAGCCCACAAGAATGGCTTTTTTCGCCTCACGAAAAGTGGCTGTGTTTGATTATCTCGGAACACTCAAAATACTTTGTGTCCTCTAGCAACAAGCATTTATAAGCAGATGATCTCATAAACAAAAGCAGTGTACCATATTAATCAGTGATGAAAAAAATACTTTGTAGGGTAGCATCCTGGAGTCTACAAAATTCTCATTACAGATCCTCAGAGCCAGCTTTTGCTCTGCCAGAAGATACAATGCAGGCAAGTCTTGCCCACTTTAAAAATATTACTCCCATTGGTTAATAAACCAATTTGGTTTTCTTCGCACAGTCAAGTTTTGTTCTTTAAAACTACTGGCAATATCTTAAGCAAATACTTCGCATCAGTCCTATTGCTTCATTTAAACCAAATAACACATGCTGCTAATCCAATCTGTTTCTCAATCACACAGCCAGCTGGGTACTTAGTGTGCTCCCGTGCTAAGGTAGTTCTAGGGGTAGTTTCTCTGTATGCATCTATAAACCACAGTTAAACATAGCATGACACGATGAAGTGACAATGAGTTGCCAAGAAAACAAGAGACATCAGCAAAACGCCTCTGACTTCTAACCCAACCCTGGGTTCCTCACAGAAAAGCTTCCTGTGGGTTTGGGAAAACGGTTTATCTCTTCCAAGCAACAGGAACCAAAAAGAGACCACGACGGATTTTGCACACAGAGTACATGTTTTATAGGTATATGCTCTAGCTCATGTCAACAAAGCCAGCAAAGGTGGAAGAGGGTTGCAGAATGGCCCATGGGTTGGATTTTCTTCTTGTCCTCTGACCTGAAAACACCTGGCACTGATGCTACTTCATTCTGAAGGCAACTATTTGCTGTGCAGAGTACTTGCAGGGAGAGCAGAAGCTATTGCTACCTGTTGCCAGACCAAAGAATTTACCCAAGGAGATTAAAGACCTCATATTCCTCCTACCTCAGAAGAAGAAATTTAACGACATATTTCCAGGTGTCTCCCCCCCGTACTATCCAGGATATCCCAGGATATTTATTGATGAATAAATGAATAAATAACTAAATAAATAACTTTAACAAAGAAGTCATTATGATCTGTATTTCCCTAAGTTGCATTTAGAAACGAAACAGATCAGAATGGAGATTATGCTCTGAGAGAATTAAAGCAAAAGTATCCTACCAGTCTCTGTGGAAGTGCATGTGCAAAATACAGATATATTATTTGCATCTGACCAACAGCTTGCTATTATAAGAAACAGCTGGAAGTCAGCCCATGTTTGCTTTTCCCTGCTGATCATCTTTCTATTCATCTTCTATTCTTTCACGGCAGACTGAAAAATACCTTGAGAAAAATTATTAACTGATAACTACACACATACACCCATGCCTCTGTCTGAACAATACCACATCCTTTCCCTGCATCTAGAATTGAAAATAATTTTCCTATATGTAACATTAACATTTATTTTTTCAGCATTGCTGGTAATTTGTTTTTATTTTACACATTATCCTAAAAAGCAATTCTTGCCCTGGGAGTGCTATGAAAATTGCATTTTTTTCACCTTTACCAATACCTGTTGTTGAGAATTCATCCTTCAGGATAAATGAGAAAAAAAGCCCACATCTTATCTAACCAGATAGAAAGTAACATGAATTTATGGGGCAAATAAGACCTTTTATAGGTGCCTAATATTTGTAGGGGACAAGTCTCCAGTCAGAAGTCAGGAGGAGACAGTGAAAGGATATCCATGGAGCTGGTTTTAGCCACAGGAGTAGCCAGTATCTTCTTAGTCCAGGGGCTGACTGGACATATACCTGAGGTCATTATTTTCATTCCCTAGTGTTTGTTAAATGATGAAATTAAATTAAGTTACAACCAGACATGAAGTATGGAGACTTGAAAATATTCCTCCCCAAATTGCCCTGCTTTAATGGAGCACTGGCTTGTGCTTTTTTAAGCAGTTACACTTTATGACAGCATTTTAAGGGCAGTGGCTTTGATTTACTCCCATCCTCATGTCAACAGAAGACTTCTATTATTTTCACCAGAACATTTTTAGTTGCTTCCCTTCCTGTGTCATTATCTGGAAGCGACACAAAGAAAAAAGATTTCCAGTGACACAATGGAAAAAGTACCCAGTTGTGCATCACAGAGGATGTCTACCTGGTTTAAGGTGTGGAAGTCAACAGCTGATAATATTCAGATTGAATGAAAATAATGATACTGAGGATGATGGGTTGGCTTTTTGTTTTTTTTAAGATCTCAAAATTTTATGTTACAAAGTATTTGCTAACAGTAAAAACAATATATAAAGTTTTTTGTTTTTTTTTTTTTAATTAGAAATTGTACAGGTCTCATGTTATACAAACTTAAGGAGGAGTGATTCTGGAACAAATTACCTGAAAAAAAATTAAATAGTATCTGTTCCTAAATGCAACTGTTATAAATGCAAAGGCAGATTTGGGTTAAATAAAAAACAATTTATTATAAAACAATTTCTATAAAAAAATAAACAATGAGGAAAAACCACAATAAAACAAACAGCGCAGCGCTGGGTGGACAGGGGTCTATACCCAAAGGTATAGGTGTTCCCAAATCCACGAAGGAGGGTAGACTGTCCGGGGTTTTTATAGGGGTTTTGTGCCTTGAGGCCAAATTCCAGGCAGGCACCATTCACCAAGGGTCCTTGATTGTTGTATGAATTGATTTCCTGGCGTTGGAGAATAGAGTCAAATAGACGTCCGGGCAGAGTCTCCTCATATGTAAAGAAGTTTTGAGTGTTCCTTGATTTAATTTTTGGTTTGGGCTCTCAGAGTGAAGTATCCAAGTCCGGTGTGGAGTCGACAGATATCTCGGCTGGGCTTCCACTTATTGTCCGGCCTGTTTGCATCTTCAGTCGGGGTTTGCAGGGAGGGGTGCCCCAGTGCGGTGTGGGGTCGATAGCCATCTCGGCCTGGCTCCTTTCTTTGTTTAGCTTAATCATTCGTGTCCTGCTTTTTCTTTCAGGCTGATGAACGTCGCCTAGGGTCGTTACCGCCTGAATGGGTAGTTACTGCTGGGTTTGGGGAAATTCTTCGGCCACACTATATTTTATATACTTTTTACATTGTTATAAATCTAGTTATATACTTATTTATTCTTTCACGAATTTTTATCCAAGGTTACATTTATCACACAACTAAAATATGAACATAGAAATTTCTAGAGCACTTTAAAACAAACTTAAGGAACTGAAGGCTCTGCAATACATAGTGCGGCCAGCAAGAGCTTTCATTGTACTCTAACTGGGGCATATTAATTTCTGTTAATACCTTCTAGTGCGCTCATCATACAAAGAGCTGGACTTAGATGACTTGTGCAACAGACTGGATGAATTAACTATGAATTAACTATGTTATTTGCTAGGCAAACGTGTCACAAAATATTTTTGCAATAAAGATAAAAAATTCCTTTATTTTAATTTAAGAGCTTGAAAGTTGTGTAGGGTGATGTTGAGGGTTAGGTGTCCTTTTTTTGGTTTTGTCGTTCTGGCCTGCCCGGGGAATTTTTACCCATTAGCTGCGGAGACAACCTAACTGTGGGTATTTAGTGGGTGATTGATAAAGGACAAAGAGTGCCGGGCCCAGGGGGGGAAGGGGGCAGAAAAGGAGGGTGGGGACAGTTTTTAGCTGGCTTTCTTCGGCTTTCGGGGAAGGACGTTCGTGTTCTGGGTCGCGGAGCTGCTGCGATGGAGTGAAGGGAATTTCGCCATCACCGAGACGGAGCTGCTGCTTCTTCTCCTTCTCCCCTCTTTGTTGATGGCCTCTCATCCCCTGTCCTGCCGGGACGTGTGGCAGTGCCAGGCACCGCCACAGAGCTGCTGATACACCTCAGCCACCGGCCCAGGATCTCAGCTCATCCCTGCTGATACACCTCAGCCACCGGCCCAGGATCTCAGCTCGTCCCTGCTGTTTCCAGCCGACTGTTCCTCGGAGCCCCGCAGGAGCACCGGGACTGACTGCCCGAGGGGTTTGTGAAAACAAAGCCTCTCCTCCATCCCATCTCAGCCGAGAAAGCTGTCCCGGGGTCCCTGGTTCTGTGTTCTTGTTATTGCTGTAGTTATTGTTTGTTTGTTTGCCTGGTTATACCAGTAAAGAACTGTTATTCCTATCCCCAGATCTCTGCCTGAGAGCCCCTTGACTTCACAATTATAATAATTCGGAGGGAGGGGGTCTACATTCTTTCATCCCAAGGGAGGCTCCTGCTCTCCCTAGCAGACACCTGTCTTCTAGAACCAAGAGAGGGTGAGGATTTTTAAAATTTTTTAAAGTTTTATTAATTTTTCATTACAAGTGTGAAGAGACATGCTTAAGTTCAAAAGATTTTCTATACTGAGAAAAACGGAACTGAATTATTAGTGAGATAACATTACATTTTAATAGAATTTTTTAAAAATTTTTCAATGAGAATGATACCTGAAATTGCTTATTTTAAAATGTCATTTATTTAAACTGTTTAGGCACTAATTTGTTCTCTGTTTTATGTGTGTTTTCCTTTTTTCTTCTTTAGGATCAGATTTGTAGCTGGTTACAATATATGCCACTAGAATTGAGGAACTGAAAAGGTTAGTGTTAGATTTAGCAAGATCCCAAGAATGAGAACCATTTCTCAAAAAAATCCAGAATATCCTCCCTCTCCCTGAGCTCTTCCGCTTGAGGAGCTTTCCAGATCTATTAAAATAGATGTGCATTCCAGGTTTGTTGCCTGTATCACCACTCACCATGGGTGATAGTGCAATCTCTTCCACTTAGCCAGACTTGACCTAGAAACACCAGCCAGCTGAAAAAGCTGACACATAGATGGATCAAGAAGACACTGTCAATGTCTCACTGTGAGGCACGGAGATTTGGAGACAGTCTGGTTTGTGGGTTGTTTCACCTCTTTAAAATGGTCATTTTACTTCCCATTTCCAACTGGGGATGTAGCACCATGCCTGCTGTGATGCGAAAGCAGCAGCTAGGCAGGGGAGGAAAGGGCAAGGGGGGAAGAAAAAAGTTTGTCTGCAAATCTTTTCAAACATGAGCTTATTGAAATGTTGACATCTATGTGGAAGCAGCCAAGAACAGACCAATCTTCTTGAAAAAGCCAGCTGTGGCCTTCTTGGTAAGCTGTAGTATGTCTTTGTGGGGACAAAAATGTTCACGAATGATTGTATGAAATGTACATATATATATATCTTTAGGATCTTTATATTTCTATGTTAGCTTTTATTTGTATTTATAAGTTTAATTTTATTTCTATTTGCAAGATTCCAAAGTGGGGGAGCAAAACCAAAGCCACAACAACATCTAAGTCATGGCCTATGCCAAGGCTTAGAGTGGCAATAAGATCACAATCATAACCTGTCCCATGTTCCCTGGGTATGACAGCATCCCCGACATCTTCCCTGCTTAGGATGCTTGGGTTATTACAAAATACTCCTGCTAATAAAAACAAGCACCCCAGAGCAGGCATCAGTTTTATCCTTATAGCTGGTGGATCATATATATCTTATGCTAATAATTTTTCATTTCTAAATCACAATGCAGAAATCACTGTAAAAGATAAAACCAGACAGGAATCTTGCGGGTTAATAATTCCATTTCTTTAAACATCTTTTGTAGTATTTTCTAAGCATTATTTAATTGATTTAAGGTAATCCCAAGCAGCGAATGTATTCTTTCTGTTCTACAGCAAATTAGAAAGCCAGTTAAAATTAAGAGGATGTTATTTTTTTATTCTTATTTTAATAATTTTAATTGCTATTATTTATTTTATTATTTTTAAGAGGATGTTAGTCTTTTTGTCACTCTCACCTCCTGCAATCTCAACCCCCCCTGAACAGCTTAATCAGCCCAGGTTGTGCCTGCTCCTTTCCACTCCACAACTGCTATGGCCTAGTGAACGTGTCATTGTTGAGCAGAGGGACCCAACCTCTGCTGCCTCTCTCCCTCCTCCTTAGATAGGTTTCACACAGGTCCCTGATGAACCCCGGATAAGCAACACCTCTTCTCCAGAGGCTGCAACATCAAAGGCAGGGGAATCCTGACTGAGCTTCCCTGCTTCCATACTGGTCTCTTACCTGCTGCTGCCACTCACCCTTATCCAGGCAGCCATCCTGCTGAGGTCAGGCACCATGACCAAAGACCTGCCCAGCAGCAGGAGGGCAAGCAGGTTCAGCATCTGCTTTTGGCTGCAGCACAAGCCAACCACCTCACTTTCCCAGACCTCACTTCTGCCTTTCATAAATAGATGTTGTCTTTTCACTGTGTTTTTGAGATTTGGGAAGGAATTTGAAAGAGTTATTGATGCCAGCTATAGGCACTGCCAAAAGAGGTTATTGTCTAAGCATATAATTAATTATTATTATAGTTATTATAATTATATAATTAATTATTATAATTAATATATATATTAATCCAGCTTTCAGACGATATGGAGCTAACCTGAAAACAGACCCAGCCACATCCTTATAGGCCCATGCCAGGTATCTTACTTTACTTTCTGTAATGATACATCTGTGGGAATGCAAGCTGAAACAGAGCTTACAACAGATACACCCTATGAAAACATGGGCATGCCACATACAAAACTATTTGCCTGTTTATATTTTGTTAGATTACCCATAGTACCATTGCACTATGTATATTTTAAAAACCCAAGGACAACCCATGATTAATGAACAGAGTTGACATCTGGAAACCCTGAGATTTGAGTGATGGCTGTCCCAGGTTTTCCTGCAACTTGTGCCAACCACTTGCAGATAAATACTTCAAAATAAGTTGCCTGACTTAATATACTCTAATAAAGTTGATCTCTTTGCCAGAGCCACTGAGTTTAGCTGCTGCTTATAAGCTATGCAAAACCTGGGGGTACTCAATAATTCTGATAATCAGGCTGCCATTTTTCTTTCCGGTTACTAAATTGAGATACATCTCAGCACAAAGTGAAATTCATCTTTGTAAACCTTGTTCTCTGTTTTGATGAAACTTTTCCTTGAGAAATCTTATACAGGCATTTAAAGCTATAACGCCTAGATGAATATTAACTTTAGGACCAGGAATAGGATTTTTCTTGTTTGCATTTAATTGTAAAATGGAGGTATGGGTATTAACCTTACTCACCAAAGGCATGAATAAGCACTCCATTAAATTTGTATATTGCTAATCTTGTGTTTGAGGTTCTCCAAGATCAAGGACTTTTTGATCAATTGAAACTGTCCCCTGAGCCTATCTTTCATACCAATGATATCTTCCCTTTTTCGTGTTCCAAAGATTGTCTTTCAGTCTTTGAAGTTAACCTGAACATTTTCTGTCATGTTCTGAGTGTTGTCATTCATGATTCTCAAAGATAAACCAGACAGAAGACAGAGTTAAATAGGTTTGGAAGACTAAAGAGGCAGTAAAAAGAAAGACACTAATAACTGGAAAAGATAAATATGAATGAACAAAATGCAAAAGGTTAATTTCAAATTTCATAAGAGAAACAAAATACCAGAGAAGAAAAGTTCAGAAATGAAAAATATCCATTAAATCAAAGACAAATGTCCAGAACTAGTTTTGTTGCTTTGTTTTGCTTTGCTTTTAAATTGAAAAGGTCATGTAGCCTATTAAAACATTTAGGATTTAATTGTTAAAAAAATAAAAAAATGAGGTCATGAAATAGAAAAATTGGTAAAGAAAGGCAAAAGAAAATGGAGAGAAGGGAAAAAGAAAATGTTTGTGGTGACTTACACTGTTTTTTAATGACAGAAAGGCAAAGACTGAGAGAAGTTACAAAGAAAGACATCAGCCTTTATTTAAAGTCATGATTACTACACATTTTAGCTGTAATGGCTTTGGGACTCCTCAGCTTTTCATAGCTAAAATCCTCACTGCTCAGTACCTATGAAGGTTACAATGTTATAAAGCAATTGCAGCAGATTCTGTGATTACTGTGCAACAATAATTGAATAACTTTAAAACATATCTTTAGAAATACAGAAACTTGACATTAATAATTATTAATGCAATAATATTACTATATAGTTTTAGTGTTAATAATTAATATAGTATTAATGCAGAAACAGTATTTTTCTGAGATAATATTATAATTTTTCATCTTCTTCTGTTTCAAACAAATTTCTTCCCTGGGCATATTTATTTCCCCAGACATTTTATTTCCCTGGGCATGTTCAAATGTCACTGTTTTCTTGCCTGACTGTGCTAGACCCAGCACGAGAGACAGAGTGCAAAACCAAGTGAAGAAGGCATAAATTGCCCATGAAAAGGAAAAATGGGTGTGGCTTCACAGCCAACAACATCTGTCCTGTTCTGGGGAGGAACTGCCCTTCCTATTCCTGGCTTTGATGCCACTTCACAGAGTTAGAACAGGGTAGAATAGCAGGGCTCAAGCACGTTCATTGCTGGGCAGGGTTGGTGGGATTTATATTATTTTAGCAGTATGAAGGTAAGGTGCCTTGTCTCTCTTACACTCAGCTTTCACTGGCATTTGTTTCCCTAAAACTCTCAGCAATCGCTGGCTAGAACAGAGGTTAAAAACTTGCCCAGTTCATTGACAGCTATAGAATGGAGAACAACCTCAATTCACAAAGTAGCTGAGTGCTGTATCTAGCAATCTCTGCACAGGTTGTGGTGTTTAAGTTCATAAATATTTGCTTTTGATCAACATTTGAACACAGAGGTAGTGAAGAGATCCTGGTGCTGTATGAAAGGCCTGTGATGGTAAATACCAGCTCCATGCCCATCTCTGTCCAGCTGGGAGCATGTTATGGTTCAGGCAAAGGGATTCTTACTTCAATATGTGCCATTCTCTGTGCTGCCTCCATCTACCAGCGCATCACTTGCCAATGGTTGCAATATATTTTTCCTCTGACTCACCATATTTTTTAAAATGCTTTCAGTACTGAAGGTTTCTCTATTTTTTTTTCCCAGAGCAAATTCTGTAGAGCTAGAAAAGAAACAAATGAGAGGGAGGGAATCAGTTCCTGCAGGCTTTTTAAAATGAATTTATCTATTTCAGCTTGCAAATCACAATTCAGGTAGTATTTTTAACACCATGTCCATGCTTAACTTCTCTTTAATGCATGAGGCGCTTGGAACCTATGTGTTTGGGAAATCTCCCTGTGTACTCGCCTTCATCTTTAGATGTGAAAAACAAGACCTTAGAATTTCAGTGCCTCTTGCAGTTTCTTACAAAAATAGTGCCTCCCTACAACACGGATGTACTTTGAAGAGAATTGCACAAAATTAACACTGAAAGATTCTTAGATTCTCTCTTGTCAGGATCTTATAAATTAAACAGCAATGTTAACATGCTTTTTTAGTTGCTGTGGTGTTCCTGCTGTTGGTTTATTCTGGTATGTTGGTGGCTTCAATCAGACCAGCTGATTGCTTTCGTTAGGCAATAATTCTGTAAATACTGAAAGATTCTGGTATTTTATATTTATACTGCAAAAATTCAGACTGCACCTGCAACTAGCACTATGCATTTGACTCCATCATTGATCAATTTTTCTCTGGCACACACCCCTAAGAGAAATCAAGTCTTTTCAATCCATCATGAGCTGCTGTAAAAACTTGCTTCACAGAATTTTGCACTTTCCACTAGCAATACTCAGAGATGAAAAGGCACAACAGCTATATGAAGCACACTGCAACCAAGTACTACACTCATAAAGTCATGGAAGAATAATCTTGCTAACTTTCTGTGCTTTTTTATAAAGGATCACATTTTCAAACTTGGAGCTGTAATTGTTAGGCACTTCAATAAAGCACCTTCAGTGCTGAATACCAACAGCAGGCATAGAAACTTAGATTTCCTCAGCACCTCTAAAAGGTAATCTACATGCAATTTGGCTGCACAAATATGAGACAATATACCTAACCCAGCTCTGAAAAGTTGTTCTATGTTATACAATATCCTTCCAGCTTAAAAGTGGGACATTTCAAAACCCTCCAGCTATACTGAAATAGAAACTTTGCCTGTTAAGATACCATTATTGAAAGATTCCTTTCCTCCTCCTCCCCCTCAACCAATCCACTATCTTTGGAAGCACAGACACCATCCATTCTGAGCACCACTGACTTCCAATAGAGCAACACTGGTCCATTAATAACCTCTTTGATAAAAATACCGTAATAACAGCAGCAGAGAGGGTGGGAGTCCCATTTCTTCACCACGTGCCCCCACACACATGCAGATCACTTACTGCCTAATGGCACACAGGGACTGTGCTTTGTGCTGGAGCCAGAGCTCAGCACCTACCCATCATCTCCTCCCATTGCTGCATTTACAGCTTTTATTTAGCAAGAATTTAATGAGACCGATTGTTGACGCCTGGAATTTTGGAGGGTAGAAATGTCAGGGACAGTAAACAAAAACAACAGCCACCATATGTCCTTGCAGAAAATCACACAAGCCTTCTGAACAGCCTCAGCAATGTGAAGCAGCCAGGACTCGAGTGTCTCTAAATAATTTGTAATGCTTTGTAAAAATGGCTGCCCAAACTTAATAGATAGACCTCTATCTGTAGAGGTCTGTAATTCCTACCTTTAAGTAAATTCTCAAAGTCTTAACAAGAAGGAATCAGGCTAATATAAGACATTTACAGTAATAATAGTTTAATAGAGCTCCTTAAATCTGTAAAAAATTGAGAGGTCATTACAAAATAAGAAACACTTGACTTTACATGATCCTTATAAGGCAGATCAGTATTGCTTTAGAAAAAAAATTAAAAACCGATATATGAATCAGTTTATTAGAAGTTAGGATAATTTCACTGTTTATTTAATCAGAAGTAAACAGAACAGATCACAGCTCTGAAGTAATGGAGGCTTTAACGATAGTAATTGAGTCAATGAGCAAATGAAAATTTTTGGCTCACTAGAGATCAGTTTAACAAATATTAACTAATAGTTCTCTTAAGTGCTAGTTTCTGAATATTTTGAAAACCAGATCAATAACTTACTATACTTCAGTAAAATAAAGTGCAAGAATGTAGATTCCCATTTAAAAATCTCTCTGTGTGTACTTCCTTCATTTGGACAGTAATGGATTTTCTGGAGATTTCTGTAACAGGGTGTAGTCTATTGGCAGTGGTAGTCTTCCACTACTGAAATAAATCTCAGTTGCATATCCGATATTAAGCAGTGGTATTCAGGATGTTTCAAATTAAATGGAAAGCTATTCATGTTTGTGTCAAAGAGGAGTAATATTTAGCACCTCAAGTATGTTTACACCAGCTGCCCTGCTTCAGTACACAGCACCTTTGTGGTGGAGCTTGGCTGCAGTGATGCATCAGTTACTATCAGATATTGACCAACGACACTGATGTTAAATATTTGGCAAAACCAAAATTATTCACATTGAAAACTAAATCACACTTAATATTTTATTAACTTATGTGTTCTAAAGCATGGTAAATATTCCAGTTTAGACAATCTATTGGACAAATTTCCTGAACATGGCAAATAAAGAAAAAAAAAACAAAAAACCCTTAGCAGCAAGCCCAGTACATGTTGTGTAGAGCATCTTGGTAATTATCAGTCCCAGCCTTATCAAGTCATCTTATACAGCATGGAAACAAAAGAAACAATCAGTATCGTATTTACTGGTAAGAACAGAGGAAAAATAAGATGTCTGCAGTCCAGCAGCTGCCCTGTGTTCAGTCTACAACTCTACAGCTTGTGAATTGACCATTCACAGTGTGTACTCTAAGGGTGTACAAAGCACCTGCATGATTTACTAACTTTGATGTCATTAGAATTATTACCAAGTGTTTTCATATGTTGTGCCCCAGGGATTAGTTGCCTTGGGAATCACTTGTATTATTTACCATTATTTTCCTTACTGACATAGCATGATCTTGACTGATAGCCTTAACTGGTGCAAAAGGTGGGGGTAGTATACTTTTTGACCATCAGTCTCATACTCTGATGTAACAAAATTGCTGTGATTTTAAAGATAAGTAATCCTTCCCAAGCATAGAGCCAAGCTTGTATTAAAAGGTCAGTATTTATGCTATTCTGTATCTTCAGCAGAAAAAAAAAAGCCAACAGGAGTTAAAAACTGATCTGCATAGAGCCGAGGGGTGTTGTGGCAGTATAACACCCCGGATATGGCATCTGGGCCCAAACACTGCATTTAGATCTGACAAAATATTTTGTTGTCTTGCTATATTGTATAACTGAAGTCCATGAGGCTCCTACAGAAATGTGAATCCATTATTATTATTATTATTATTATTATTATGGGAATACCTTGTTTCTGGAAACCAAAAAGAGTAAAATGAGCATATTTTCAGCTTTTGGGTCTATTTTTGTGTGTTTATTTCTAACAGAGGTAGATGTTTTAGAGACATTTGGTAATGTCTCTAAGTAGATGACACTCTAAACTGCCCCAGATTTTAATCAAGTTTAGTGTAATCACAGTTTCTATGATGAATTTCAAGGAGTGGAGACATTGTTGCCTGGAATTATTGCTCAAGTGTACTTATAATGGCTTTTTGGAGCACTAGGTTTTTCAAATACTAATACTACTATTATTCATTTTATGTAGTCTTTTGCTTAGCAAAGAGATAAGAGTATTTATTATCCAGCAAAGTGGGCTAATTTTGCAATGATATGCAGAAAACCCACTGTACATGGTTGAAGAAAAAAAGCAGACATAATGACAACTAAGAGCATCAGTGATAAACAACACAATGTTGTTGGTTTCTTTTACAACAGCAATTTTAATTCCTTCATAATTGACTTGTAAATTACCTTCCTTTTTAAGAAAAAAATGTACATCATCTGTTACTACCTGAGTTTTGAGCACTTCACTGAAAAAAACCCAAGAGAATTAGGGAAAAAATTATTACTTGCTCCTCTAAGTCTACCACTTTTTGCTGCAATGGTGTGAAGGCAGTTGCTATTAGCCTACAGAATAGGTGTCCAAGCTATAAAGATTATTTTTTTCTCAGACTTCTGAGATAGGAACATTAAGGCATTTTGGCAGCTCTCATTAGGCAAATCACTAAAATCTATCTGATCTAGACAGTAAACACACAAACTATTTTTGGACATTTATTGATTATACTACCTCAGTATGGCAAATTAATTCAAGGTTTTGACTTTACTGGACCTTTAAAGACTAGAGACCCGTGCCCAGGAGGATGTCCCTGTCCTTGGAGGCCATGTGCTGGGTACACCTGCAAGGCATCCCTGTAAATTCATCTGGACATCCAGACTGCATAAAGAAAGGAATTATTACCATGGGTATAAATGAGTTCTCACCAGGGCTTTACATAATCCACATATTTCCTATGGAAAGCCTTGGAGCACTTCAGAATTCTCCTCTGCTCTTGTTACAGAGAGGAATTTAACATGAGTAAATGTCTAGTTTGGGAGTTTACCATTTGTATTTCTATTGCTAATCTCAAATGCAACACTTCACTGACTACTGCTTAATTTCATGTTGTTGACAGATCAGTAAAGCACTTGGATCCCAATTTGCTTTAAGCCATGTGGACTGAACAGGTTTTCCCTGCAACACTCAGGGAAAACAAATAACCGACTCAGTTGTGTAGATCAGTTTAAAACACCTCAGCTAAATATACCTGAAGGAAAAGGTCCTGTATAGAGGATAGAGATTGAGACTTCGAGAATGTATCACCCCAGCAAGTTTGTTTGTAACCCTGGAATGCAAACCCCTTAAGGCTTATTTCCTGAGTGGTCTACAGGGGGAAAGGGAAAGACACCCAGTGTGTCACTGAAGATGTTGGTGTAAGCTACTGAAGATGGATGGATTCCTGTCTGAAATGAGGAAATATTTGTGTCTATCTGAACAAACTTCTTTTAAGCAAAACACCATTATTCACATAGAAAACAGCAGCAGAAAATGGTACTGCCTCTGCCTACTTCTGGTACAAAACAAGCAGAATGATGTCTTGGAAACCAGGAAGAAAAGATGCAGGCACACAAGCACACATCTATACCTATGCCTGTATCTACCCCTCCAGTGAGCTCCTGGATTAGTGCCAACAAACCTCACATTCCAGCAGCACTGGTAAGGGCAATGGAGGGCCTGTGCTGAGGATACCAGTTAGAGACAGCAGAGCTGCATCCAGGCAAAGCTGGAGGAAGCTGCAGCAGCAGTGCTCTTGCAAGAGCTGTTTATAAGCAAAGGCAGGAAACAGAAGCCATGAAGGAGCAGCTTGTTTCCAGTTCATGAGATGTCCTGAACTAGTACCAAAAGGGAAGGGTCAACCCTAGAACTAAAAGCTCAAGAAACAGTGACCTCCCTAGCTGATAGAAGTGCCAGACCATGGGGGAGAAGAGGCAAAGGGTTGAAATCTCTGTGTTAGAGAAACACATTGCATGCTCAGTAAAGGGCAGCACTGCTGAGTTTTGCTGTGCCAGGCAAAGGACCAGTGTCCTCTGGCACCGGCTGATGTCTCTGTTCGTGAGCCTCACTATCAGTCCCACACCAAGGGTCTTTTCATGGAAAGAGCAATCTTCAAAGCTTGTAGATCCCCCAGAGGTGCTGGAGCTCCTTTTGACTGTCATAGGTACCCACAGACCCACACACAAATATCAAAAGCAGAGACTTGCAGAGATTTCTGTGGAAAAGGCTACATTTCAGACAGCTTTTCAGGTATCATCTGATTTCCTGACTGTGCAAAGCACCTGTCTTCTTACCATTCCTGCCAACATTCATCTTACATTGGTGCCATACAACTGACATGTACAGATAACACATTAACTTACTACAAATCATTCTCTTTGGGATTGTTTTAGAATCAGAATGTTAAGGGGCTAGAAGGCACCTTAAAGACCATCTAGTCCCAACCCCATTTCCATGGGCAGGGACATCTCCCACTAGACCAGGTTGCTCCAGGCCCTATCCAACCCGGCTTTGAACACTGCCAGGGCTGGGACATCCACAACCTTCTTGGGCAACCTTGCTTCACCACCCTTAAGTAAAGAACTTTTTCTTAATACCTCACTTAAATTTCCCATCTTGCAGTTTGTATCCACATATTTAATATATAACAATTCACTAGGTTTCCCTGTCAAGCTAGTGAGAAGTTAGCATACAAATATTTCCTCCACCTATTTTCTTACTAAAAACCTCTACAAGACCGAAACCATAAGGTTTAAGCACATAAACTCTGAAGTTTCATGGCAGTGAAGGAAAAATCAGAAGCTTGTCAGTATTTAAATACACTACAAAAAATCTCCTGCCATGCTCCTTACTAGACCTTCCTGCTTCTAGGAATTCCTTGCAGAGAGGCTAGACCCAATGCTGATCAGACAGAGTCTAATTACCCTACAAGAAAACATGTTCTGTGAAGCATCTCAGTGGGCTCAAACCAAGGAAAGTGAGCCTTGGAAGGTCTGAAGGAAGCCTGAGGAAGAATGCAGCCAGGATAAACTCTTATTTTGAATATGCTGAGTGTGAAAATCTGACCTATGGCTTGCTCCTGTGACACTGTTCTTCCTCGTTCTCCCTCGCTCAGGTAAAAATATAGTGAGGAAAAAGCCCAAAGAGCAGTGTTCCTCTGTGAAAAATGTTCATACAGAACATCAATTTCCTTTGTTACACATGCTGTGTCTGAACAGCTGCCTGTTCATCATCACAAAATATCAAATAACTACAGAAAAAAAACAAAAAGAATACTAGCTTTAGTAAAGATCAATGAAACTTAGAGTTCTGCTGCATTAGCAGCAGATTAGCTGCTACTCAAAATTTACAAAAGAAAAAAGAGAAGCATAACCAAGGTTGTCTTTCAGTCTGTAAAAACTCCTACAAAGAAATAGCTCTAATGAGTTAAACCAATGCCAAGTCTTGGATCTCAGGCCCAAGAAAAATCTTCAGCCCTATAAAGGACAGGATGGAAAAAGAAAGGGCAGTGGATCAGTGCATTATTTGCCACAGGAGAGGCATTAGTAGAAGGAGACCATTTTTGATTGAAAGCTTTTAGTCTAGAAATTATTGCAAAGAAAAAACCAAACCAAAACAACAACAAAAACCCAACCAACCAAACAAAAAACTACCACCATCTTCTATTATGAATACCCAGAGCACATGTGTACCTTTAGATGTATGAACAAATACTCTTCATCTTGTAATTTAAATATCCTATAATTGAGCACAAGGTAAATATTTGCTCATCTTCTACCCAAAAAGACGTTAATTGTCTTTGCTCTGGATGGGCAATGATGCTTCACTTCTTGTGATCCTATTCTGCATAACACCCTCACATCCCAATTTGAGGTCAGAGCTGTTAGAAGTGATTAGGCCAAAGTGCTCATGGAGCAAAACATGGTTGTAGCTCCCTTCTAACTCAACTTTTCTCTGTTCCTTTTCTCTGCTCTAATGCTGGAATTCAGATTGCTGCAAACCTCTGAAAAAAAAACAATTGTCCAGGTGACAGACAACCTGTCAGAGAAGAGAAAAAAACAGAAAGCTTGAGGAGAGCTGGTCGTGTGCCCTCTATACACACATCTGTATACACATTGCATTGCTCCTGCTGGTGATACAGCCAGAGTGCTTAACAATAAAAACATTGGCCTGTGCTTATAAAAGGAGCAGATTAACCAACAGTTACTGTGTTTGTGAGCATTCCTAGGCTGCCTTTTTATTCAATATAGGAGCCTGGCACTACCTGTCTGACGCATGCAGAGACTGGCCTTTGTGAAGAACAATTTCATGTCTGCAAAATGTTTTTCACCTTCCCATAAAGGTTCACAGCACAAGAAGCAGCAGAGCAGTGGAGTATCATCTGTCATTCACAGATTCTTTTGAGCACCTTTGAATTTGGAAGCACAGAAGATATCTCTTCTCAGTTACTTTATACAAATGTGTGTGACAGACTGAGCTCAAGATTGATTACAAGCAATCAATGGAAAATCCTGAAACTCGAATTTTCAACTCAACAAAAAAGCTGAAGAAATTGGTAGTATGTTCACATACTGTACACAACCATACATCCCTTTCCCAAACATGCTGTTTTTTATTTCCTGTGTAGTAGCTTGCAACCCTCCCAAGAAGAAACATTAAGAGGAAAACACCTGCAGCCTCTCACTAGCTCAAAAACAGAGGCTCTCAGAGCTAAGGAGAAAACTGTGCTCAGCTCAAAAGCAGGAATAAAGCATTTAAATGGGGAACCACCACTTAGGAGCCTAGCCAAACATTCTTGACAAAAACACTGAGGAAAACAGATCTGCCAGAAAAAGCAAGAGATGTTCAATACAGCCATGCAACCTTTACCAAATCTGGTTGTCATCTACCCTGCCTATACCAAGCCTGTCCTCCTGGCTGTGTGGAGGGGGTGATACAATTACTGTTTTCAGACCATCACTGTGTATGTAGGTAGCAGGGAAGGTATCCTTCCAAATCAGCCTAGATTCCTGACAGTAGTAATAAACTAGCAGCCGCTGCAACTCTGTGTCTTTGAATGACTCAGGCTTTTCTTCTTTGCTGAGGGAGCTACCTACTTAAACTGACAGCAAACATTGTCATGATAATTTTCTTTCTTAGTGTATGCTGATTCACTGCTGATGCAACAAGTGTCAGACCTGCAAGTTATTTTGAAAACAGGCCCCCCTCAGCAGCAGCACAAATTCGTTTTAGTAAAAAAGAGTGGATTTCTCTCACTGCCTCAGTCTCTAGGGAAAGTTTCTCTCCTTTCATACAAAGTACGTAAATTCCATTGGACAATTTAAAATGCATTAGCCATCCTGCTATGAGTACTTTGGTAACAGGTATTTTGGCATTCAATTCCCTTTTCTCTCTGTCATTACTGCTTCATGTACCCTGCTGCTGGAATTCTTTCAATGGATGTATGGAGCCATGTTATGCACCATGTCCGAATTGTGAGGCTTTTTTTATGGCCTACTTTTTCAGAATGTCAACTTAGCTACCACTATCATGAATAAAACCAGGGTACTGGGCCTTGCCTCTATGAAGTGAACACAAATCATAATGCAACCCTGGGGAAAAAGAGAAACAAATTTCAACACTCCAAACTGTCAGATCTCAGGCTAGTACTGCAGTTAATCATAAAAGCTAAAAAAAATACAGCTTAGTGGAAGATGGTGACAATCCAGGCCTTCCTCTTCCCCTTGTTTTGTTCCCCTCCTGTCATCTCTCTTCCACTTTCTTTGCTATCCATAGCTCTACTGTCCCCTTGTTTTAGGCTTTAAAACAATGATGCCTTTACCTCTTGCTAAGTCAGCTGCTGTAAAATACAGCACCAAAACTTAATTTTCCAAGACTAGTCTTTAAATCAGTCCTTATATTTCATGATCAGTCCACCATCCTTTGAATTTGGTTCCTGTCCCCCACAGACTATTGTTTGCCCTCACTGTCCCAGTCTTTAACACATCATGCAGAACTAGCCAAGCTGATACTGACCCACACAAACGCTCCTCTACTACAATTCACATATGTCAGCAAACCAGAAATTTAGTCATGCCCAGGAATGGTATTTGCAAAATATATCTACATAGGCAAAACTAATATAAGCGTCGTGATGCCACCCAACCAACCGAGACAGTGTCCCTGCTACACATTAAACCAGTTTCTCAGACAGTGCTCCTTAGTCAGCACTGTTTCATTGGAAGAGCTGTGTCACTGACTTTGCTTGTGTCCACTTCAGTAGGCTGGGTCATGGAAAGGCATTATTATACAGGGAAATAATTTTTCCAGCACTTACATGACTAAGGACCATTAGCTTTGAGAAGGCAAATTTTCAGAAAAGGTGAATGGCTGGTAGAACCAGAATGCAAGTGAAGCATTTTGCAAAGAAAAGAAATCTTGTGTTTCTTCTTATTGCTTCCCCATTTCTCTTTCCTTTCCCATGAAGATACTGACTTTCATGGGTTTAACTCTTGATACTAATAAAAAGGATAAGACCTTTTTATGACATCTTTATAAATCTTGTTCTTTTCCTTCACAACACTGCTCCAGCAATATAATTTCAATCTTCAGGAATAAATAAGACAGAACTGACACCAAAATACTACTTTTCTGAAACCTGTCCTAATTTTGGTATGATTTTGTATCATCAATTTCATACTTTTAGAAAGACAAAATCACTGCCCCACTTTCAATCCACATATAAGTGATGAAAATTTGCTAGGAGGTTTATGTTTTATCATCATATATTAAAGTTATCTACAGTAGGTAGTTTTGCTTAAATTTGTTTGCAGATTGCGAACAGGTTAATGTAACTTATCCTTCAATAAGCCAGACCAAAAACCTTAACACATCTTCTAAGCAGCTCACAGTTGAACAATATAATATCCTTTCTTTCAATTTCTATCCTCTTCTCTCCACACTGTTGTTTCCAAGTTGTCTTGTTACTACTCTGAAACTCACAATTACAGAAAGATTTCTATGTTCTTACAAAAGCCACACTTTAATGAAAGTTTTCAAGGCAATGCTCATAAAGTTAGAGATTCCTGACATGAATAACTCAGAGGAGCTTCACAGTTTGATTTAACACTCACTTGACAAAGGCACACTGTTCACACACAGCTGTACCATCTACTCAGGGTCCCAGACTTGGTGTGGTGCCATTCACTGTGTCCAGGACACTTTAGAAACCCATGTTTCTCATAAATACAGAAGCAGCTGCTTAGCTATGGATGGAGGAAAGTCCTTATATCTAATGTTGTCATCCTGAAACACATGGAATCATATGTAATGTAACATAACCATGTTAAATGTTTGGAATGGACCTCAAAAATCATCTAGTCCCAACACCCCCAGCCGTGTGCAGGGACACCTCCCCCTAGACCAGGCTGCTCAAGGCCTTATCCAACCTGGCCTTGAATACTGGCTGGGCATCCACAACCCTGGACAACTTATTCCCTTGTTCCAGCATCTCACGACCCTCACAGTAAAGGACTTCTTCCAAATGTCTGACTCAAAATTCCCTTTGTTGAATTTCTACCCATTACTCTGTGTCCTATCACTACAGTTCCTGACAAAGAGCCCCTCTCCAAGCTTCCCTCTAGGATTCTTCAGACACTGGAAGCTTGTTGAGGTCTCCACACAACCTTCTCCAGGCTGAACAGCCCCAGCTTTCTCAGCCTGTGTTCATAGGGAAGGTGCTCCAGTCCTTTTATCAACTTCGTGGACTTCTTTTGGCTTGCTCCAACAGCTCCATGTCCTTCTGTTGAGGACACCAGAAGCGTACACAGGACTCCAGCTGGGGTCTCGCCAGAGAAGAGCAGAGGGGCAGAACTACCTCCCTCGCCCTGCTGGCCCCAGCGCTGCTTTTGATGCAGCCCAAGTTGGACTGGCTTTCTGGCCTGAGGAGCGCACACTTGCCGGCTCATGTTGGATGTTTCATCAATCATCACTCCCAAGTCTTTCAGCTCACTCTTCAGCTCTTCAGGCACTGGACTAACTCGGGGAGGGGTCGGCGCAACGACCCCTCGGGCAGGGCAGGGCAGGGCAGGGCCTGGCAGCCAAGGAGATGGCGGTGGGCCGTCGGCCTCCCCGGCCGAGCAGCTCATGTAGGCGGCCAGGCTCCGCCAGAGGCCGAGGCCGAGGCCGAGGCCGAGGGCAAGCCCCAGCCCCACCGGGCCCTGCCGGCGCGGGCAGCCGCAAGCCCGCTTCCCCCGCCCGCCGTGAGCCGGGGCGGGGCGACAGCGAGGGCCGGCGCCCCCGCGACCCCAGGGCCGCGCCGGGGGGAGGCGGCGGCGGCGGCGGCGGATCCGGGCCCGGCGGAGGCGGAAGGGGCGGGCGGACGTGGCCCTGACTCTGCGGGACGCGCGATGCTGGTGAGTGCGGGGAGGCCGCGGCGTTGTGTCGCAGCGAGGCCCGGCCCAGCCTGAGCCGGCCCGGCAGGACGCGAAGGCGGCGGCGCGGGGCCCGGCACTGAGTCACGCCGCGGGGAACGGGGGAAGGGGCGGTCGGGCCCGGCCCGCCCGCCTGCCAGCCCGCCTGCCTTTCTTCTCTCGGGCGCGCTCCCGGCCCCTGAGCGCGGGGGCGGCGGTGGTGGCTGCCCGGCCCGCTCGTGGATCCGGCCCCGGAGCCGCGGGCCGGGCCGGAGCGGGGAGGCCGCGAACTGCGCACTCAGAACGCATCGCCCCCGCCGGGGTGCGGGAGCGCCCCGCTGGCTGCCCTAGCCCCGCAGGATCTGCCCGGCCGCCGGGGGGCTGCCCACTTCCTCCCTCCCTCTCTCCGTCTTTCCCCGGCCTTCCCGTGACCGCGGCCCCCGCATGGCCAGGGCGCCTCGGTGGCTGCCCCAGCCTTTCCGTCCCGCCCCGGCGGCTCTCAGACCTCGGGCCGTCCTCCCGCAGCCCCCGCTGTGCTCCCCTCGACCCCGGGACTGCCCACCTCAGCCATCCCAGGCCCTGCTCGTCCCACGCCTCTGCCCTCTTTTTTTTCCTGTGAGCTTTTGTCCGTAACCTCGCCGGGCACTGTTTTGGGGTGTTCACTTGCTCAGTGTCCTCCCTGTCCTTTTCTGTGCTGCTTCCTTTCACCCTGTTGTATCCCAGAAATCCTCATAACCCTAGTGATACTCAGGTCTGTCTAGGAGCTTTTCGGTTGTACCTAGAGAAATTCCCTAGTGCTCCCAGTACCATCGTGGCTGGGGGATGTTTGCCATCGTTCATCTTTGTCACCTTCTCTAGGTTGCTCTTGCTCTCAAGGACTGTGCACCGGGCTTCCCCTTGTTGCCACCTACTGTTGTGGCCTTACCAGAGGAGGTGCCCCCTGTAACCTTTTGTTTGTCTGTTTGTGTATTTATTGTCTCTATCCAGGTGACTAGTTCTGCATTTTTTGTTGTTTCAAATAACCAGCTCATTTGTTTCCCAGTAACTTTGCCACTGCAAGCTGTGTCTTGATTGGGATCCTGTCCCCATCCTTCTTGTTTCCTCTTGAAGTTATATTCCAGTACCATCATTATCCCTCTGTTACCTTCCCCCTTTCTGTTCTCTTTTTCCCAGTAACCATTTCCTTCTTCATGTTTTTTTGCTCTTCTGATCTTACTTTCCTGTCATTAAAATCTTCCTTGTGATCTCTCCTAATACTCTTTTCTTTCCATATACTCCTTTCCTTTGCAGATTCATATGCTATCTCCCCCACTTTGTATTTAAATCCTCTAGCTATGCCTTTGAGGAGAGAACCTAGGGTAAAATTCCTGTCTGAATACTTGTGTTCTGGTTTCAGCTGGGGTGGAGCTAAGCACTGAAAAGGCAGAGATGACTTACTTGTTTTACTTGGTTTTGTTTTGCTTTTTTACTGACTTCCTCAGCAAACTTTCCCTTGGCATATGTGTGCATATATAATCACATACCTCAGCCCTGATACAGACACATGCCCTGATGCTACGCAGGGAGAAAAAACTCTATTGGGAATCCTTTTGGCAGGACTGGGAGGAATTGTCCACAGGGGCCAGAAATACCTGGTGGCTACATAGATTGAATTAGGTCAAATAATGTTTGTAATACCATATTGTGAATTTGTACTCAATTGATACAGAGTGTATTTGGGATGTCTCCTCATTGTGAAGCAGTAAAATACTATACAGGTGTACATACTACTGTATGTAGCTTTTACTCACGATGAGCTGCTGCAATGTTGTGTGTTGATGGTTAGGTGTCCATGTGGCATTGGCACTTTGTGTCTCTGATGGTGACTTGGCCAGAAAGAAGTCTTCTCCATCTGCTTTGTAACTTCTTGTTTTTAGTATTTGTTGTCCAACTTCTTATTTTGCGCCTGTCTTAGTTGCTTTGGTTTTAAGATTGGTTGCATTTCACGGTCACCCCATGACCACATATTTGAGGTGCTGTTTAAACACTGGACACACTTGGCCCATGAAGGCATGGTGAACACATTTGATCTCAGGGGTAATTTGCACACCTAACTCTAGAATCTCAGTTCAGTGCCTTGTGTTAACAATGTCTCTGGAGGAAGCTTTCCATTGCTGATCCAGGTGTTATGTAGGAAACAGTCTTAGTTTGGGCACCTAAATTAGGCATATGCATTCTGCTCCTTGGCTGACAAAATAGTGTGGTGGTTTAGTGAAATGATTCTTCTTCCACCTTACTCCTTTGTATGTTGGTTTGAACTGGCCTTAAAACTTGGGCCTTCTACACGAACTGTTGGCATGAGAAAATCACATTGCTTTAATTTAAATAACCTAAATTAATTTAGGCTAAATGGATGCACATCCTTATTTGGGTACTGATTTGGGGGGGGTGCCTCTTTTTTTCATTTAACTTATTTGTAGTCTTGGTGCAAGCTCTTGGATTTTAGATGTATTATTATGAAAACAATACTGAGTCCTTAGAGAAAGTTCTCAGATACTCAGCTTAAAAAGCATTATCCTACAACTTAAATGTTAAGATCACGGAATACTGCTTTTCATCTGTTGTATTTCTTAAGTAGTGCCTAGTTTTGTGTAGTTACAATTATTTCAGTAGGTCCTGACTTAATGATGAGTCATATCCCAGGTACCTGTGGTTGCATGAATTGGGAATACTTGGAATCTTCTCTCTTGCCACTGAAGTCTGATTTTTTTTTTTTTAATTACTCAAAAACCCCACAAAATTCTAGTGAATGAAAGAGCTTTAAAGATGTTCCACTTGCACTTACACTACTCTCAACATAAAAAATTTGTGTTATGAGCATGAAGTGAGGGATTTCCTAGTGAGAGGTCAGTGTGTTACCAACTCCGCTGTTGTACTTCCCATGCTGTCCAACAGGGTCTGTCTCTGTGCATCAGAAAGAAAACAGGGCAGATGCCTCACTTGGATGGGATATCAGGAGGATGTCCACAGGCAGTCATAGCAGCCTGCAGATTGATGCAGTCTTCCTGCTGCACAGACCTGGAAGGAAGAAGAATATGGAAAACTTAGCCTTGGAAATTCTGCATATGCTTTAGGAATGCATGATCTCATTTTAAACAGAATACTTAGGTGCTAGCATGTTTTATAGGTAAGAGTACATTAATAGAAAATTTTAGTTAACTGTATCTTTCAAGCTTATCTCCGTGTAAAGAAGTGGTTGTTGGAACCAACATTCAGAGGTCTGGTTACAAATTATAATCTATACAGCAAGCAAACTTAAACTATTTTTTTCCTGGTTTGTTATGGAGACCACTGAGTTTCTCTTGCTTGATAAAGCAGAATTTTCAGTAAGAAAATAAAATGATTGGAAAGTTATAAAGACATGTTGAGCTTGTCTACATGAGTAACTTACTGTTATATTGTAAGAATTGTGGATTTTTCAATAGAAGAGCTACTAGAACAAAAACAGATTGGCTCCTCGTGTTTCTACAACGCTGCAGTCCAGACCTGTTACAGGCATGACTAAATGACTTGGTAATAAAATTGCTCTGAGCTGATGTGCCCTGCTGTAGTGCTGTAACTTGTAGCCTTTAATGTAACCACACGTTTAAACACTCCTTGCATTATCCCAGCCTCTGGAAAGAGCACTGCTTTAGGAAATTATCTGTGTCCCAGTGGATAGTTCTGTCAGTTTTCTCGTTACCCACAGAACCTCCAATGTCACAAGAGAGAACCTGTTCCTGTTGCTGCCTTACCTCTTCTTATAAATGATACAAGTCAAAATTGAATACATATATTTTTTTACTAAACTAAGCATTGATTACATTCCACTTTATTTAATGCAGTGTTTTTCAAATCTTTCTTTATCTGTGAGCCTTAGTAAAATGAATGAAGGCTACTGTGAAAATAGGAAAATAGTAATTTTATTTTGCATTTCAAGGAATGCGTATAGAGTCATGTAAATTTTTGCCAGAGGTGTCTCTTTCTCTCCAAAACTGCACTACTTTCTTTGCCAGTTGTATCCTGAGCTTGTAAAAAGAAGCAGGTGATTCTCACCCTCTGTTCTGCTCTCTGGTGACCTTACCAGGAGCACTGCATCCAGCACTGTGGCATCCAGCAGAAGAAAGACCTACATCTATTGGAGCAGATCCAGGGGAGAGCCGCAAAAGTGATCAGTGATGGAACACCTCTCCTGTAGCTGAGAGAGTTGGGGTTGTTCAGCCTGCAGAAGAGAAGGTTCCAGGGTGACCTTATTGAGATTTTCATTCACTGTATAAAGGGGGATTACAAGAAAGATGGAGAGAGACTTTACGAAGGCCTGTAGTGACAGGACAAAGGACATAAAGTTTAAAGGGAAGGAGAGTAGGTTATAAGGAAGGAATTCTTTACTGTGGTGGGTCGTGAGGCATTGGAACAGAGAGCCAGAGAAGTTGTGTATGCCTCATTTCTGGCAATGTTCAAGGCTAGGTTGGATGTGGCTTTGAGCATCCTGATCTAGTGCCAGATGTTTGTCTGTGGCAGAGGGGTGGTTACTTAGGTGATGTTTAAAGATGCCTTTCAGCCCAAACTGTTGTATGGTTTTTGAATAAACAGTGTAACTTCAATGCAATGTTCTTCCAAAATCTCAGGAAAAAAAATTATATTATCTCCTTCTCTTTTGGAATGTTCTGGTTTTGGAGTCAAAGGGTTCCCTGCTTTAGTTTTGTCTAGTGGATACAAGGCATTGCTTGACAGCAGGACTAAGAGTAAAGGATTAAGAAAATATATTTTGTCTGACATCTTTGTAGTTATGCGCTAGATTTGAATACCAATTCAATACCATTGACTTCTGCTTTTCTTTAAATTAGAAGTACCTAAAGGTGATATGAAATTCTTGTCTTTGGATTTCATTAGATTTGCTCTAGTTTATGTTGCTGTATGTCTCAAGCTTGGTGTTAATGTGCAGAAGAAATGGATTTCCATGTAAGAAGGTGAGGATCATGATGATGGGAAGTTTCTGCAGTGCAGGGAGCTTCTCACTCTGCTCTGGTAATGTATTTATCTTTTGAAGATATGCACATGCTTCTCCTATTTTATTGGAGATGAGTGGCTTTGCTACTGAGACCCAGATGTATTTGATTCATTAATATACAAGGTAAACAAAGGTGAAGTTTTTAAATTTGAAGCAGGGACCTACAAAAATTTGGGTAATTAGTAAGGCAATTTCAGCCATAAGTGAACTCAGAAACTTCTTGTATTTTTAATATGTATTTGATGTAACTTGGCATTTTGTTGCTCTGTGTTTCAGGTTGGACAGTATCTTAATGGGAATTAGAGTTCAAAACTAAGGCTGGTGGTGTGACCTTAGTTCACCATGTTTTGCTCTGTAATTTAAACTTAATTGCATATGTAAATTTGCAAGTCTCACTGGCAGTGGAGACTGTCACTTGGAAATTTTTTCTGAAGTTTAAAGGACTGAATTAGGGGAAAAAAGAGTATTTTAGGAAATAGTTCTTTGTTTGTTAGCTGTTAGTCTTTTCATGGTAATAATTTCATGGGCAAATGCTCTGCTTGCTTCTGGGTACCCAAAGGATAAACTTTTCACTGTACAATTAAAAATGCTTTTTTAGAATGTTTGCATTTTCTCCTTAAGAAAATGGACTGTTGTCTTACAGTCTTTTTTTTTCAGAAATAACTGAAAAAGTTTCGTTATTTCTGAAAGTGTGCTTATGCTAGGATGCCATCACTAATAGGAGTTGTATAAAATCAAAGTTTATATCCTTAAGTAGTTAAATTGATTTTGTTAGATTCTAATGGACGCTTAGCTTTAAAACTTAATGATGCAAGCTTAATCAACAAGAAGGAGAATTTAAATGTGGGTGTTAGAGATGTGTGGCAATTTTAACTTTTACAAAATTAAGTTAAATTGTTTCACTTCTATACCAAGGGTGCCTACTGCAGTCATTAGAGATCAAAACTGATTAAAAACTTGCTGAAAATGATACTGAATTTAAGCAGAACTAACTTTTTGTGAGGTATAAATATTTGCTGTAAGTTAAGGCTGCTAGAATTCAGACTCCGTAGTTGAACCAGAAAATTGCATATGAATCCCTTTCTAGAATTTAATGAGAAAGTTCTCATTCTTTTTTGGGCTGATTGTATTTAGGCATCTAGAATAAAATATGAGAGTTCTACTGTTCATTGCCAACAGTGTTTGCAGCATTACACCACAGTAGGAGTCAAGATCACTAGCACGTACTCCTGTACTTAATGTAGACACGATTTAAAAGGAAAAGAAGAAAATAGAGGGAGCGGCTTTCACAGGTTGTGATTTTGTCACATGCAGGAAATGAATGTAAGTAATTGCAACAGTCCTTGATTTATCCATTATTTGTCACTTCAGAATGAAGCATTAGTATGAAGGTGAATAATGGGAGGAAGCTCTTCAGTATTTAAGCTGTGCTCTTGTGGTACAGTGGAATGTCTGAAAATACCAGACTGTTTGCAAGATTAGTCGGTGTGACTATCATCTTTATATATAAATTGAAGTGGCAAACTGGATTGCCTTGACCAACTGAGCTCTTGCACAAGTAACAAGAGGGAAGAAGTTGTAAAATTAGCAAGCTGTTGGGAAGAGATTCCAGCCAGAATTGGTTTTCACTTTTTAGCAACATGTTAATGGTTTTAAAGTTATTGGTAAGAACTGCTGCCTTCCAAGAGCATGGAAAAACTCTGTTGAAAAATTATTGCAGGTGAAAATTCCTGTTTGTGTCTTTAACAGGGCAGTATGGAAGTGTGTGTTGTGATGCATTGAGTACTGTTAAAATGTTGGGGGATTTGTGTTAGGATTCAGAGGCTTACCCTGGATGTTCTGGTGGAGGTCATGCTGTGTGTGAAGCAAACTGTAAGACAACACTAATGTTTTCTTGTTGAAGATCAGTAGGATTATGATGTTTTAGCTTATTAAGTTGGATTTAGTTGAAGTTTTGATGTCTGGTAAGATCTTTTGGGAAAACAGTTATGTGTAAGAATTGTCCTTGCAGGATCATTAATGTCTCTAAACTGGCCCAAGGTATTTCAGAGTTTCCAGCCCTGTGTGTTTGTTCTTTCTGAATTGCATTGGATTTAACTCCCTGCTGCTGTTGGTTTTTTCTTTTTCCTTTTTTTTTTTTTCCTTCTTTTTCCCTTTCTAAGAAAACAGGTATATTACTCTGTCTTTTGCTTGGCATATTGGGTATCTAGCAGTTTTCATGGTTTGTCCTCCCTCATTTTCCTTTTCTGCTTCTGACTGATTCAAGAAGTGCATCTTCATGTGCATTGTCCTTCATTATCTGTGTTTATTTGGGTTTCATTGGGCTTTGTTTAGTCTTGCTTTCTTGTTTGTTTTGATTTTTGTTTGGGTTTATTATGCAGGTTGTATCATATATATGATTTAAGCCAGAGAGAATGTGGGAATACTCAAGGCTCTTTATCTTACTCTGGTGGTTTGACTATGTCTGGATGCCAGGTATCCACCAAAGCCCTTCTATCACTCCCCTCAAGTAGACAGGAGAGGAAAAATACAATGAGAAGCTCATGAGTTGAGACAAGGACAGGGACAGATCCCTCATTGATTACTATCATGGGCAAAACAGATTGGACTTGGGCAAATTAACTGAATTTATTATTAATCAAAATCAGAGCAGGTTAATAAAAAGTAAAATATTGAAAACACCTTCCCCCCCCACCTCTCCCTCCTTCTTGGGCTCTACCTCCTGCCCACCAGCAGCACAGGGAGACAGGGTCTGAGGTACAGTGAGTTCACCACAAGCTGTTTCTACCACTGCTTGGGGAGAAGAGTCCTTCCCCTGCTCTGATATGGGATCTTCCCACTGGAGACAGTTCTCCATAAACTTATCTTGCATCAGTCCTTCCCATGGGCTACAGCTCTTCATGGACTGCTTCGATGTGGGTCTCTTTCCACAGGGTGCAGTCGTTCAGGTGCATCCTGCTCCAGCATGGGTTTCCTCACAGGGTCGTAAGTCCTGCCAGGAAACCTGCTCCAGCATAGGCTCCTCTCTCCATGGGTCTGCAGGTTCCTTCCAGGAACCTGTTCAATGATTCCCATGGGCTCACAGCCTCCTTTCAGGCATCTACCTGCCCTGACAAGGGTCTCCTCCTTGGGCTGCAGGTGGAAATTTGCACCCCTGTGGACTTCCATGGTTTGCGAGTGGGTCTCTGCATCCCTGTGGTCCTCCGTGGGCTGCAGGGACACAGCTGTTTCACCGTGGTCTTCACACAGGCTGCAGGGGAATCTCCGCTCCAGTGCCTCGTCCTCCACTGACCTTGATGTCTGTAGAGTTTCTCTTGCATATTCTCATTCCTCTCTTCTCTGAGTGCAATTACATCTGTGCAATAATTTTATTTTCCTTCTTAAATATGTGCTCACAGAGATGTTACTGCCCTCTCTGCTTGGCACAGGCTTGGCCAGTGGCAGATCCATCCTGGAGTTGGCTGGCATTGGCTATCTTGGACTTGTGGGAAGCTACAGCCAGCTTCTTACAGAACTCCCTGCCACTACCAAAAACTGGTCACACAAACCCACTACACTTTAGTAAAAAGTGTTTTTAAAAGTTTTGTAAAAAGTTTTGTAAAACTTTCTTCCTTCTATTGCACCCGTATCTTGACTTGATTCTCTTACTTTGTTTCCTAATCTGCAGCATTCCTTTTTCCGAGGTGTAAAGCCTGAGCATAATCAGTGTTTGAAGAAGCTGTGAAGCACATTAACTGCAGGCTCAGTTAAAAAATACTGTAGGGTCTGCATCCTGTTTTTGACACAGGAATATGCAAGACCTTAGGTTAAAAAGTACATTTCAGTTTAGGAGAAATCCACAAACTTTGTGCATAGGAATTACTTCATCAACAGCAAAGTGAACTCTCTCTGAAGATGGCCAAGCAAAACTGAGAAGTTTTACCTACATAGTACTTAAGGATGTAGTCCTGTGCACTGTTTTCCAAATTGATGTTGATGCAGTAAAACAACGATGAAACTTACTGTAGGTGGGGTTCTAAATATTGACCAGTGTTTACTTTGTCTGGAATTGCAAAAGGGAAAGTTTGCTTGTGTAGAATACAACAGCAAACTTTGTTGAATGTAGATCTTGCCTTTGTTTATGAGGCAACATGTATATGTTGGGGTTTGGTGTGGGTTATTTGGGGTTTTTTGTATTAGCTATGGCATTATTGTAGGGAGATACCTGTCAAAAGCTACTGGAATTGTTTGTTCAAGGAAGACAAAGGTAAAGCTGAAAGGAAGAAATAAAATGTTAAAGAACTGGTAAAAAATAGGCAAAGAGAAGGGAAAAAGTGGCACACGCCAAGTTTCTTGGTTTTCTTCTGAGGAATATTGATATTTTAGAAAAATCCTTATATTCAGGCATACAGATAAACTACATCAGTTAAAAAGGCTTTTAGTGAACACGATTATGTATAATTTAAGTAAGAAAAGTGTGAAAACTGCAATTCCAAGTTACTTCCATATATTGTGTTTAAATTCAAACATAAATGTGAATTTTAGAGTCTTTCTAGCTGTGAAGAACATGTCCAGGCTTTGTTTTATTTTTTTCAGCTGGCAACTGTACCATTGGCACATGAAGTAAAGTAGGAGTGTATTAATTACAGTGCTTTAGATATCATTGATCAGAGCTGTAAAACATGGAGGAGGGGGTGTGGGGAGAACATTGAAGCCTAAATGAAGTCATCGTTAGGAAGATACAGTATTAACCACCCAAAATTTACACTGAATTTACACAACTTGGTCTTAAATTGCTGCCAAATTACACATACTCACTTCTGCTTTTTTCTTTTTTTTTTAAAAAAAAATCTGCACAGAATTTTTTACCACCCAAAGACAACTTTTGGAAGGGAGGAATGAATGCATAAATCTCTGCCTTTTCTCATAATGAGGTGAATTTAACTCCCTTGAAAATAAGATGAGCTAAAGCTTTTCACACTGCATGTAACTCAGTGTTTTATAATAATACAGAGGAACTGAACATTGTAAATTTTGTAATTTCTCTTAAAATGCCTTTATTGAAATGGGAGAAAAAAATGTAGTATTTATCTTCTGGTACTGATTTCTGGAATAACCATTTTTTACAATAGTTGTGTAATTCTGCTGGGGCACAGTGAAAATGTCTGCTATAGGCAGATTCTGTGGATGTCGATTAATTGAACGTTTGTAGCATGTGAAGTGCTATGGACATTATGCTTGTTCCTAATCTTGCTTTAAGGATTGTGTCATGTGAAATGCATAAACTGTCTCCCTAGCTTATAGCCTTTATATTTAGTAGCCTGAAATAATTCTGGACAGAAATGTGAGTGCTGTGTAATGTTGCATGCAGGACCATGGCTCAACTAAGCAATGTTACAGTTTAGAGCTCATAATGCTAGCCTCAACTGAAGTCAAGTAAACACTAAATTAATTTGCAGGTACATGGATATGAAAGGTGTCTTTGAAATCATAAATTGTGAGTGCAAGTGATTATAGGGACAAAATAGAAATATTTCACTTGTCTCCTTCCATCAGACAAATATGTGCTGGAATGGAGATTACATCCTTTAGGAGTCAAGAGGCATTTTTTTAACCTGGAAAAAATTTCAAAGAGATAACTTATAAATCATAAAGGCGAAGAAGTAGAAGGTAAAAACAAACAAATATTAAATCTCTCCCCACCTTATACTTAAATACTTATATGTATATGCATATATAAGTATACAAATATATACTTATGTCAGGCTCCCAGCACGTATATCTAATTAATCATGTAGATTGTATCTTACAGGCTAACTCCACAGCAGTAGAGGGAGGTACATTGTTCTTAGCTCGGTACTTAGTGTTTGCATGCCTTTTTCAAAAGGTATTCAAGAAGAATCTTAAGCCTGGTTTGTAGGCTGGATCGTTGGTAGTATCCTTCCTATCTCTGAAGCTGTCTATGTTTGGTAAGAGAGGATATATGAATATTGAATTGACTGCTTTGGTTGCAAGAGGGGTTTGGTTTATTTTTTGGTATGTTTTGTATCGAGCTTAATGCTGAAAAAATAGGTGTACCTTTGGATGGGTATTGCAAGGCAAAAACTTGCCAAATATTTTGATATGGTAATACCTAAGGGTCACTTCAACTATAGCCATTTTGAAATTTATGTCAGCTAGAGTATAAACTAGCATGCGATGTTTTAAGTTGTTTTTAAAATAAGAACAAGCACATGGCTTGTGCTAGGCCAAAGGTAATGTTTAGTCTGCTTCTGATTCAGGTTTTTTTAAATACTCGCATGCTTGTGTCATAATGTTCAATCAGTACTGAACATCTTGGGTAACCTGAGTAGTTGCCTTGGCTCTGTGAAGAGACTTAGAGGGAGTAAAACTGGTCAAGAACCTTATTCAGTGCTGCTGTTTGGTGAACACAAGAGCATCTGTTGAATTTCTGAACCAGACTTGCTAAAATACAGCATCAGGAGAGCAGAATGAAGTAAGTTAGAGGAGTTGGACTGGAAGAATGTGGGAAAAGGGAGTTTAACAAGAGGATTTTCATCCTGCATTTTTAAGAGAGTGACTGTACCAAATTTAGTAATTTTTCTTGACTTTTTAAGCCAAAGATTAAACTTTTGTTATGCTTTATTCTTTCAGCTCAGAGGGCTGATATTTCGCTTTTAGTGGCCATTAAAGTGAGCATGGTCACTGCACCAGTTTTTACAAAAGATACCAATCTGTAGCCACTGTCCAAATGAGCTAGCACTGTACTCTTGTTACTGAAGGACTTGGATTCAGTTTTAGAAAACGGATTTGAGCCAGTGTACAGAGGTGAAATTCTGACTTTTAATACACATTCTTGTAAACTTTGGAAACTTAGTAATGCTGAAGGTTTTTGAACTTATTTTTAGTGTCATTCATTCCACCATAGCTTATTAGTGAAACTTGGTTCTCTTCCCAAATGGGTTTGGGTTTAGTATGATTAAATCCGGTCACTTAAACTCATGCTACTAGACATGGCAAGAATATTCTCCTCATATTTAAAATTAGACAAGAGATAAAATAAGTCTAGAGGTTATGCCTCTTTATTGTGTCTTTAAAACAGTGCTATCTTGGCTCTTGCATTAGCTGGGAAACCTTGCTCTGAACCTATAAGTTCTTACTGCGTAAGAAGCTTGACAAGTTCAAATTCCATCTGTAATTACTGAAGTAAACTATCTTGAAGTATGTAATTTAGAAATAAGGGGTTGTAAGAGAACAACAGGTGATGCACAGGCCTTGGAGCTGTAAAGCTGAAAGTTGTATTGTGTTAGGATGTAAAAATTAGGTATTTGCTCCAGCATATGGCTTGGGATGCTGAAAATCCAGTGGGATTTATTATGTTTTTTAGATAAACACAGGGTTAACTTTCACATTTTCCTGGAGGCCTCTTCTGGTGTACACATCGTTTTCCAAAGATGTGTGAAATCTAAAAAAATACTCTTTATTATTAGATTATCAATAAAAACAAGCCCAGTGTTTTCTAATGTATATGAGGTTTATCTGTCATGATGTGTGTCTCCAAGTAATGAAAAAGAGAGAGTACCATTTCTTCTAAGTCCTTCAAGGCTGTTTTAAAGTTTTGGCAGAAGTGTTACCTCCTTTTGTTTGGACTGGTTTAATTGCAGTACTTGAGTGCCGGGTTGAAAGATCGTCTGGCATTGAACACTATCATCCTGCTGCCTCAAACTGTGCATATATTGTCTGGAAACTACAGGGGTAATATTTCTCATGCAAATATAGCTGTTTCTGAATCTATAATGAAGTCTGGGTTCTCTGGTCCAAAGCTACAGAGTGGATGTTGCAACTCAGGCAGCTGGTTTTATCCTTGAAGCAGATCAGCAGCAAGTCGCATCTGTTTGGGTGAGAAAGCGCAGTGTTGGTCAGTTCAAGACCTGCCTGTGCAGAGTCCTGCCAAGAGCACTTTGCAAGGGAGAGATCTCACTGATTTAAGGGTCATGACTTAATGGTGAGGTTTTAATTCAGGCGGTTGCGCACAGCCTGGGCACTGAGAAATCTGGCTTAGGAACTCTTTTTCCTTCTTTTCAGCACTTGGGATGTTGGGTGAAGAAATGCGTTGTGATTGCTGTGGACTTGCTTTGACCTTCAAGAATTTTTTGCCTAGGAAAGGGGTTTTTTTTGTGTGTGAATCAGAATAATAGCACTTTTCACATGAAATAGAATTTCATATGTTTGTGTATAATAACTGTGCCAGGTAACAAAGCCTTGTGTTACCCCTGCTCTTTCTATAAATCCAATACCATAGCTTAGTTTAACCACTAAGTAAGAACAGATCTTTTCATAAATATGCTTTTGTAGTTAAAGTCATCTTACATATTGAAATTTTATTCTTGTTAAAGTAATATATTAACTACCTTTCTGTTTTTCTGCACATTAATAAATCTGGAAAAAATTGATAGTAGCTTACAGAATTACTCATCTATTGCTCTATTTTCTGATTGTTAACCAGTAATTAACTGGATAAAGTAAATTGTTTGAGTCTAGGAAGTTAGTGAGATGGTACTGTCATTCTGTATTGATGTGTTTAATTGCAAAATTCAAATTGGAAGCCAACCAAAGGACAGTGAGGTAGTGTCAAATGCAGTGGGTTTATGACTTATAAAGAATATTTTTATGTAATGGACTTAATGAGAAAATAAAAACCAAAATTAAGTTCTTTTTCATAGTGTTTTTTTTTAATACTGCATCCTGACTTAAATACAGAGGTTTACTTTAGGGGAAGGGGAAGGAAAATAAAGTGTGAATGAGGAACACCTGAAGTTGAAAAGATTCTGGGAAAAGGTGGTATTCATAGATGCACCAGGGTTCGAGCAAAGTAGGAGATGTTTAATTAGAGAAGTGAGTTAAATATATCCATCATCATAGAGGGGGAAACTCAACATCTGCTGGTTATGCTTTCTGTTAGCTAGCAAGGGGTTGGCCTTTTGTTAGAAGCTCTTACACAGCAATGAAGTATTTTTACACAACGTTTTTACACAAATGCACTCTAACCCCAGGCTGCTTGCTATTGGCAGATTAATAAGCGAGTGACTGAGTTAATTCTTACACATACTGCAGTTGTCATGGGATTGCAAATTCAGAACCATGTCTTCTTTAGTACCAGATTTAAAAAATCAAAGTGTTTCTGCTCTCTTGGATTGTAGACATTGAATTAATTTTCTTGCTTTTATTGCCATGCTGACTTTGGAGCACAGTCTAAGACAGTGAGTGTGTAACAGGCACAGAGTATTTCCCACAGCAGAGGTGAATGGCCACTGGTGGACCTTTGTTCTTCCTGGCATTTGTTGCTTAGTCCTGAAAGTCCATCATCAGTAGTACTGCAGCAGGTTCAATTTCCAGAAATTAAAGAAGTTAAATACAAGCAAGGTATGATCTCGATTGCACTTCAGCATTATGATGCACGATTGTCATGCGTCTTTAATAAGTAGTTTGCTGTAATTAGAGAAACAAAAATGGCAGGGTTGAATTTTCAGCATGTGTTTTCTAAGATGTATTATCAATTGAATTCTTGCTTTTCCACTTAATCCTCTGAGTAACTGTTTCCCCTGTAAAAAGGAAAAGAAGCTACATAATCAGTTGTATGTCAGATTAAAATGAGACAGTACTTGTTGCTGAGACTCACATAATGAAAATACTGGTATTTTCACTTAGAGCTTGAGATTTAAATGCATATGGGTGATGGGAAAGCAAAAGACTGTGAGGAGTGGTTATTTCTGTATTACTGTACTAAGACAGTCGTTGACTGAAAAGAATGAAGAAATGTCTGTCTCTCAGCCAGTCTTTTTAGGGTCCAGGAAAAAAGGCAGAAGAGAACTTCAGATAATTGGGTGGAGCTCTAAGAGGGTATAGCAGAATACTTAATCTTCAAAACTGTGAAGCCTGGAGTAGAACATAGAATAGCCTAGAAGTATGACTTAACGGTAGGTCCTGAAGGAATGTTTTTTATTTTCTGCTGCTCAGAGATCAAGAACAAATAATAGGATTTCCTTGGTCTCAGCCTGTACTATTCTCAAAATTACAGAGGGTTCATATGAGCCTTGTATGACAGATTTATCATAAAGCTGTGTTGTCTGTAGAAAACTAGAAAGCCATATTGTTTCACTGTGGTTTGAGTATTCCAGTCAATGAGCTCTGGGGTGTAGAATGACAGAGTGGTTTGGGCTGGAAAGGATCATCTAGTCTAGTCTCTTTGTCTTGGGCAGGGACACCTTCCATTAGATGAGGTTGCTCAAAGCTCTTTTCAGCATGGCTTTAAACACTGCCTGCGTCAGGCACCCGCAACTTCTCTGGGCAGCCTGTTCCATTGTCTCACCACCACCCTCACAGTAAAGAATTTTCTCCTTATATCCACTCTGAATCTCCCTCTTTTAATTTAAAACCATTGACCCTTCTCCTGTAAATTCAGCTGCTAGTAAAAAGTCTTCATCTTTCTTACAAGCTTCCTAAATGAATGGAAAGACTTCAGTAAGATTAAGTTGGTCCTGACTTGGTACAGCTCTCTTACTTGTGGGCTAATTTTTTACATTGTCATTTTCTGATATGTTCTTAATTTTATTGCTTTGGAGGATAAGGCATGTTAAAATTGCAAACATGTTTTTATGGACTTGTGTAAAAATGGATCTTCTCTGCCTGATGTTTTCAATGGGCCTTTCCAGGTGAATGTGTTCTTTCTCCATAATATCAGGAGGCTGATGAATTGGTGGTCATCTCTTCACTGTGTCCTGAACTTTGTGCACTTAAAACTCATGGGACTAGTGCATTTTCTTACTTTCTTATTGTTTCATTCACAATTCATTCAATATTTATCCTGTGTACTCCTATTAGTAGTTCTTTCTTCCCACCATTACTGACTGTATGTTCTCTTGCTGGTAAAATGACATTGAGAGAAGTGGTGTCCTACTTAGCAAAGAAATTAGTGTAAGCTTATGCTTGCCAGATATAAGCATTCTCTGCTACCAAAATGCCTTAGCCTTTCAGGTAATCTGTAATAGAATCTCAAGTCTGGAAGAGTTATTGATAACTGAAGAAAAAGTTACTTGTAGTATCTTCTGGTTAATCTTTGATACCCATAAGGGTGTTTATTAAATGATGAGCTACCACACAACCCAGAGTTGCTCAGAAGTACTGGACTTTCACTGTTTAATGGGAAGGAACTATTTACACTTGCTGGTAGGTAGTGTCTGCTGTTTGGAAAGCTTTTTACCATTATGTTTTGTTGTTAGCATTAGGGTATTGTTGTCAGCTGTGCTGATCTAAATACCTACAGCCTTTGGGTAATTCTGGGTATTGTCTCATTTTGCAGTGAATTGCAAAACCAAGGAACTGGTATTTCACATCTTAAGATGGATTTCTTATCTGTGTAAATGACAGTATTTCAATGAAATATAAATAGTAATAATAAATTTTGAATCTTTAGCATGGATAAATCTGGACTGTCATATAATGTGTATGTTTTCTTTTCCTGTTGCAGGTTATCTTCTTGGGAAACATCACTTTTTGAACACTTCTTTTGTGAAGAATATCTTGCTGAGTTGCTGCAACTGAGTTTAGAATGTTACTTGACTTGTGATTCTGATGGAGGAATAACAAGAGCTCAGGCTGCTGCACTGGAAGACTTTACAGGAAATACAAAATGTCATCGAATAGGAGTCAGAACCCGCATGGACTTAAACAGATTGGTCTTGACCAGATATGGGATGACCTAAGAGCTGGAATTCAACAGGTTTACACCAGACAAAGTATGGCGAAATCCAGATACATGGAACTCTACACGTATCCTAGCACCCATGATAGTTAGTGCTTTCACTGTTGGTAGATTAGAGATAGCTTTTTACTTTTTTTAGACACAAAATTGCTCCATAACTATTTCACTTAATGGTTTTTAAGAATGCATGGTTTTCTTCTGAAGATTGTCCTTTTCTATTTAATATTACTGGCAAATAGGAACATTCTGTTGTCTGGAAAACCGGCTTCCATAATTATTAAGGCTACCTCTGTATTTCAGGTTTGATTTCTGTTATCTTCAATAGAGCACATGTTTAAAGAGATTTTATTAATATGTCAAATTTTGAGTCCACAATGCACACAAAGAAAATAGAAATTATTTTTTTTTTCTGTTAGTCTGACATTATGCTTCAGGTCTTACTGATAATCATGTCTACCTGGAAATTTTTCAGTTGTCGTTCTCTGTGTAATACTTCACTCTTGACTAGATTGTGTAATTTTCCAACTGGAGTAAGAATGTCTCCAGTGGATTTTGCTTTAATTCCTAGCTTGCATTGGAGAGCTGTTTTCCAGCATCTCCCTATTCTGGGTGTTGTTAAAAGATGCTATAAGGGGGTTCACCTCCTTGTAAAAGTGCGCTGAGGTACTGTTTGGAAGATTGTAGGAAACTTGTTTCTGTCTGGTAGTGTATAAGGATTTTTTAAAGCTAATTTGAAGAAGAAATGTGTCTCTTGTTGTATTTTAGCTTCAGTGTTTGATTTAAGACTTTATTTAGAAAGGAAATACTTTTTTATTTCGCCTATAAGGTGGCATGTAAATGGATGGAGTGATCTTTGTTTTACATCTCCTGTTCTGCCTTGACTCTTGTAACCTTGTATTGCTCAGTAAAGTCAGCACTGCTTAAGAAGGTAGTGGTCTACACACTTTGCTGTACATATGATAGAAATGATGACTGAATACCTTTCCTATCATTAGTTCTGCTAATGTTCCTATTAGTAGTTCTGCTGTTTTTCTCTATCACTATTTAGAGTTGGGATTTTTTAATTAAGTTATTACTCTGAACTAATGTCTAGCTATTGCTGGCACTGATTTGGAATTGCAGCATATGAAATTTTAGTCCGTATTAATTTTTTGGAAAAGACAGCTTTTATAAAAGAAAGAGGAGTTTGAAGGCTATAAGCCAGTCAGTTCTGTAGTTTCCTGGTCTTTCTAAGGAGGTAGGAAAGTTTTTCTGTACATGTCAGCGTGTAATCTTTTCTATCTGTGCCTGCAGAATCCATGCTCCAGGGTGTGGTGGGAGTAGCTCTGAGCAGCCTGTTTCTAGGATACTTCTTTAATATTGATGGGAAGATGAAATAACATTTGTTTAGGGTCAGAACTTTTCCTAAGATTTAAAATCAGTGATTTCTTGCAGCACTAGGTACAGCGTTGGTTTTGACACCATGAAACAAGTCTGTAAAAGTTGTCTGATAGAAATTTGACATGTAGTAGAACCTCTGAGTTATTTCTACTGAGTGCCTCTTGTTCATGAGGTCTGTTAATCAGGGGAGCTGAAGACTAAGACTACTGATTATAATGGTAGTGGTAAAACACTGGCTTTTTCCCTCTCCTGATGTTGTCAAAGATGCTCAGAATGAAGCTGTAAAAGGGTTATGCTGTCTATTACTCATTTCCTCCTTGCTTCAGCTTCAAGGAGCACTTGGTTCAAAAATAAGGACTGTTTTTGTTAATTTTGTAAGTGAATTAATTTAGAGGGTAATTTTGGTGGTCAACTTGGATTAATATAATAATGCAGTAACTCAGAATATTTGCTACTGGTTAGGCTAAATATTTAATCAGCTACAAAGATAGCAATGCATTTTGCATCCTATACCAAGTACATGTGTTGAAAAGTTGTGCTTAAAAGATTACACCCCTTCCAAAGCAGAAACTGTGACACATTTGCTCAGTCTTTGTGTACAGCAAGTCTTGTAGTCTGGTGGACTTTTATTTCAGGAAGCTTTGCTTATCAACCAGCTTAGTTTGGAAAGGGGAACAGCTGCAGATGAGTTTCAGCTGCAGCTGTAATTGCTGTGAAGATCAGCCCTACTTACAAGAATGTCTTGACAAATGACAGTTTAGTCTTTCCTCATCGTCTTTTGTCCTCTTGCTTTCTTTCCCCACCCACCCCTTTTTTTTTTCTTGTCAGGATATTGCTCCTGAAATTGATTTTATTTCATTCCTCTAATTTTTAAGAGCAGAACCGTGCATACAACCAAACTTACCTTCAGTCCTATATCTGCTATCAATTTTTCAACCAAAATAGATTGGAAATGTAGAAGATTTTGTTGTGCCTTGGTCAAGTCCCTCTGGAAAAGAATTAGAATAGTTACGCAATTCAAGCATTCGGACTTCTCACACCTGCACTTGTTTTCTTCATTCAGAGGGTCTCTTTTTGTGAAGCACTAAATTCAGTCTGAGTACAGGCTGGAGCCTGTGCTTAAGGTGTTTTTTTCCCCCTTTATTTCAATGGCAGCAGAAACAGGTTGAATATCCCAGGAGTTTTCTAGATCTGAGAATATTGAAGAGGTGAATGAAAAATTTTGTTTCTGCATGGTGGTTACCAAGTTCCTCATCTATACTTCTTGTAATTTAGATTTATTTGTGCTTCTAATTGCTAGGCACCCTTTATTGTGAAATCATCTGATCATGTATTTCCTTCTTGTGTGGTTTGTTGTTTTAGTGTTTCCTTCTTTTCCCCCACATGTGAGATTTTTGAAAATGAATTTTTTTTCTGTTCC
This sequence comes from Pseudopodoces humilis, assembly GCF_049639895.1. NCBI lineage: Eukaryota > Metazoa > Chordata > Aves > Passeriformes > Paridae > Pseudopodoces > Pseudopodoces humilis. The sequence continues at coordinate 102,677,433 of NC_142200.1, forward strand.
TTACCCAGATAGTATGTGATTTCTAGTACTGAAGACCCTAGTTGTTCCTACAACAGTAGCTAATATCCTCTGACGACCAGTATTACAAGCTAGCTCAGAATTACATGGCTAGCATTGACTTTATGCCAAAAAGATAAATAGTCAATAAAATTAACTAGATTTCTAGGAACAATAGACCTAACAGCACTACTGATATTGTGAGGGAAGGGCCTGTTCACCCTGTTTTCCATTTAGTGATTATTAGTTTGGAGGCTGTGATCCACAGGACTCTCTTGTAAAAGTCATTGTTAGTGGTATATGTATACAGAACATCTCCTGGTGGCATTTAGTCTGTTTGGAGGAAACTTCAATTAGTCTGTCCAAGAAAGAACTGTATTTTTGTGTAACAAGTTTGGAGTTTCTGTTTTGAACTGTTGGTTAAAAACCTATTATTTGGTTTACTAGAATTATTCTTACTCAACTTATGTATATTGCTGTAGGCCACTTGTCTTTATAGCCACCTCTTCTTAACTCCATTTGGCAGTGATAAAATATTCATACATCTTGTGCTGTTTTCTTCTCTTTTGGCAGAAATTCATGTCCATTTTTTACAGTAATTGTATGGTGAGTCTGCGATTTATTTTCCTCAGACCTCATGGTATGAGAGGATGAATTGGAGTTTACTCAACATTTGTATTGAAACTCAATGGAGAGAAGGAAAGGGTTTTGTTAACCCTTTGTTTTTTGTATCTTAAAAGATTCTCAAGCCAAGCACTAAAATGTCAGAAAACTTTACTGCACTGTATCAAAGTAGTGTAATTTTTCACAGTGACTTAGACAAAGAGCTGAGTAACTTTCCTAAAATACTTTTTTCATAGCACATATCAACAGTTTTCAGATAGCACTGGTGAATGGAAAGATTAGTGGTGTACTTCTCTGTTGTATGTGTGCCCTGTTCATTTGAAATGCCAAAATTTTGACATAAACTCATGCTTTCACTGCCCTGATTTACAAAACATAAACTGAGAAGCATTTTTAGGGATTATTTTAAACAATGTAGTTAATTTATGTCCATACAGAAGAGATTAATGTTTTTGTCCAAGTTTAATATTTAAAGAAAAATTGAGGAAAATAAGATGAGTTTGAAGATTCCAATTGCTATTAATTTATAACAAATGTCTGCCTGAGGATATCTAAAAATGTTTTCATTGATAAGAAGAGTTTATAATACTGTGGAGGGTATGATGTGGTTGTTGAACTAAGATATGAATTGCAATGTCCAGATTGTAGTGTTCAGGTTGGCTTTCAAAGTCTTTCAAATGTTATATATATATAAATGTTATATATATAAAAACTACACAGTTGATTTCAACAGGTTCCTAGAATACATTTGAGTAGTTGATTGGCATCATTATCATGGCATATGGGGAAATTTGAAGAAAATGACTGAATTTATTATGGCTTAAAATTTGCTGAAGTCTTACGCCAGTAAATTGGATCTTAAAATGTGTTTCTTATATTATTCCAGTATTAGCCATCATTAGTAAATATTTTCAAAATAATTGCTTGAAGTTTGTCAAGTATAGGTAATGGCTAGGCTGTTCTGTCTCACATTTCATTATTTTATGAAAAAGCCTTGCTCTTGTGATTCAATCTTGTTCACTTATTTTAACAAAGTGGTAGATATTGAATATCCATTGGATCAAATATAAGTAATTGTTTATCAGAAAAGGTTACTCTAGTAATTTTATAAAATGGGATTTTTATTTCTTTTCCTCACATGTTAGCAAGTGATATTGGAAAATACTGTGTTGAACATGAAATAATTAAGTGTAGTATGCTAACACTTCAAAAATACCAGATGATTCAGGATAACCTGTCTTTAAAATAGGAAGTATAAATATATTTAACTTTTTTTTTTTCTCTCCTTTGAGTAGATTCAGCACCAGTAGTATATGTTGACCAGGCAAAACCATGAAGCCCTTTTTCTGGCATCTGTTTGCCAAGATCTTTTGTAGTTGCTTCTACTGCAATCTTTTTCCTTGTTGAATTCCTGTATTTTTGTAGGATTTTAGATCAGCAGATGCATATTAAAACTGTGAAAATATTTTATTTTCTAATCACATGAATCTGTTGTTACCAGGCAGCACGGTATGTTCTTGTTTTTTTCTTTCTGAACAGATTATTATGCTCTTTCTAGGCAGAAAAGATACTGAGGTGTTAGAGGATGCACTTTTTATTCACATCTCAGACACTGTTCCGCTTTCTCTTTTAAGATTCTGTCACTCTAAGCCATCCTTTCACTTCAATGTCAAGTTGTTTAAGGTCGCTTTGGATACATCAAGACAGCCTCTTCTGTCTGCTAGTGTTAGTCCTGCATATATTCAATATCCTATTTCATAGGACTTCTCATGTTCCAGTTAGTGCTTGTGTGAAACATGAAGATAGAACTAAATGTATTTGTTGACATGTTTGAAGGGTACATAATACATTTTTTTCTTGTGTGGAAAGGTACATGTAATTGTATGCATTTGTGTATATTTACAAAGATTGCATCTTCAGCTTGAAAGAAGGGCAGAATATGTTTATATTTGTGCACTCATTCCCTTTCTTTATGCACTCTTCCACAATGATTGCTTGCTGTTCTACTTGCTTTTTATAGTAACCAATAATGTTCTGTTCAGAACCAAATTCTGTCAATGCAAAGAAAGAAATTTAAAAGCAACCTCAGCTATGGAGTTTCTTAGACTCACTGGCATAAAGACTGTACACTTTGTTTATACATTTGGCTTTGAAATTTTGTGTTTTTCTTGTAAAGCAATGCTTTTCTTGAGTTTATGCCATGGAGAGGGAAACAAGAAGTTATCTCTTAGTCTTCAGATGGCTTTTGCTGAAAGTGTCTGACCTCAGACTTGCAGAAACGTGTTTGAGCTGAGTTATGCCTGGATTTTCATAGCAGCTGCATGGCTGATGCTGTAATAGCTCCTCAGTCTCTTGCCTCGGTCCTTCCCTGACTAAAATGGTTTGTCTCAAATGGAGTAATTTAGCATAGCAGTTGTATCAAACCTAAAGACATAAATGTATCAATTAAAACTTAATAGCTTAAAGTTTTTAGCACAAGTGGTGAATGTGTGGGGTTGAGTACAGGATCTTAATTTTGTTTGTTTGTTTTCCCTGAATTGTTTGTGGGGGTAACCCTTACTTACTGGATGATGAACTGAACATACATAAAATCTCTTGCTGATACCTCCCTGAAAAGAATGAAGGTTTCTGGGGTGTTTGTTCTACTGCTACTCCTCACAAAGCTAAAGTGAGTGCTCAAAGCACCTATTCTGAAAAACGATTGGTTTTTGACAACCTCATAACTTCATAAACTCATGCAAAATTTCCTCATCCATTTGACTCACAAAACATTAAAGTCATATAGGCATGTCCAGTTCTCTTAGCAGCCTAAGTCTGGGGTAATCCAGACTAGTCTTCTGGATTTCAGCAGGACTTGAATGGCTTTAATTTTGAGGAAAATATGTAAAGCTGTTCTTTAGTAAATATAATAAGCTGTGTTGTTTGTATTAGAAGTGATTCTACAATAATACAAAGCTTCTATAATCTTCCCTAGCAATTTTCCTATCAGTGTTTTCAATAACTCTATATGATATTCTTGCATGCTTTTGGTCTAATCTGGGAAAACACAGATTTTTGACAAAAGTGTAACTAATCTCAATTTAGTCCTGTAGGCCAGCTGCTGAGCATGAAGTTAATTACTGCTTAAGGTCTGTGAAATAGCAAATATATGCCTAAAACTGATCTTTATAAGGATATAAGGAGACTAGAAGTAATGAGAGAGAAATTGCAATTGAACAGTTGTTCGGCTTGTTTTTTTGTTGTGGGCATCTCTGCACTTTAGCTTTCTGCTGTGTTGTGTTAATTCTGCTTCCCTTTCATTTCTTTAATTTTGCATACCTGTTCCTCATGCAGACTTCTTCCAGTTATGTGAATTTTTCATAGCAAAATGGAAGAACTCTGGGGACCTAGCTGTGCTGGTGAAAGGTGAATCAGTTACTGCCTCAGCAGAACTGTTTTCTTTTAAAAACTTTAAGAATCACACAAAGCTCAGTGATTTATACTCACCAGTGTAGAGTCTGAGTGCTTTCTTGTTGTGTGTTGAGTTACAAAACTGATAATTTTTCATATATAACTTTGGTTTGAAGTTGCTTCCAGAGGAAAAAACCTATATGGAGTACTTCGGTACTTTTCAAGGGCAGACGGTAGATTATAGTTGACTGCAGCATGCTCAACTTGTGTTTTGTTGTCATACTTGCTCAAAAAATGTATGCGGTGCTGCTGAAAGAGCCTGTTTCACTTCCCCGATGTGGACACAGAAGTTCAGATCTGCTCACTAAAGGGTTTGGGGACAAGGGGCCACAGTTGGTTTTAGTGTTGGTTACTTCCCCAGTCCATGTGACTGACTGCATGAACTCCCATGCTACTGTAAACTAGTTGGCAAGTAAGCTCTCCAGCTAAATTGTGTGTTAGGACCATTTCCTTCAGTGGAAGTGATCTTATACAAGGCCTTAAATCCATTGGGGTGTGGCAGCATGGTTTTTTTGGTGTTTTTTTTCTGTTGCCCATCTTTAGAAACTGAGCCGAGGCTGTCAAAAGTAGTGTAACTTATATTGATGACAGAGGTGGTAAAATTAATTTGTCTTTGGCTGTTTTTTGTTGTGAAGACTTCAGGAGGAGAATAAAGTTCTGAAAAATATTTTTTATCTTGACCAGCACAATGCTGAATTATTTAATAAACTTTCTTGCAGTGTTCCACCTCAAATTTACTTTAGACAAGTAAATTAAATTTCACCTTCACTGTAGAGAAGGTGTAGAGGTTCGAGGAGATTGATCTTGATCAGTTCCTCCTGTAGATAGTTTGTCTGCTTGGCCAAATCTGAAGTTCAGCAGCCCAAAGCTTGGGGATCAGCACCGCTTCACTGTGGTTCAAACTTTTCTATTGATGAATTAACTTCACTGCTTGTTATGATAAGCAAATTGCTATACAGAATTGTGCAAACACCCCCGAAAATGTTTCCTGGTAGCTGTTTGCATATGTACATAGCTTCCAGCATACAAAGCATTGAGGGATTTATTTTGCCTTCTGCAACTAAGAATTCTTTTCATAGCATTCCCCTTGTGATTCTCAGATGGACTGTCATACACTTTGTTGTAAGCAGCACAAATCTGATTTTGTTTTGAATATGTCACTTTTTCTGTCAGTGGCTGGCTCTAGCAGATGGGGGGACAGCTTGTAAACAAAGTGGGAGAGAGCATGCTTTATGTAGAATATGTCAAAGAGTTACATTTGCAAACTGCCTTCTGCATGGGCAAACTAACTTCAGTTTGACTTGTATGGAACAATGAAACAAGAGCACTTCAAAAGTGCTGTCTTGGACCCTTTGGCTAGCAAATCTCCAGCCAGAATAAAAGGTAAAGATGAGCATTACTGGAATTGAAGCTCTGAAATGATTACTGTCACGCATGGACAAAAGGTCTCACTCTGTTTACTTTACAGGGAATCCTGGGTTTAATAGTAAATGTATGGGGTAAGAAAAAGGCTTATGTCTTCTAATCTTGGCCTTTTATTTTTCTGAAGTCTGTTGTGATTGCTTGTAGAGATGAATAGTATGTTTTTGTCAGGCAGTACTCTCGAAATTGCAAGAATTACCATTCATCTGGACAGTTTTCATATTTTCAGGCTTGCTCAAAACCACTTGGGATAGGAGAGTTAGGGGAATAAGGAGGCAAGACTGTCAAGGGGGTGTTTATGAATGAACCCTAAATTCCTAGTATAATGATGGACAGGTTTTCCATAAACAATCTAGAGAAATTTATATATTAGCTATTTTAAAATGAACCTGTGGGGTAAACTTGCTTTCCTTGTTTGTAGCAAGAAAAAGAAGGAAAATGCTGGTGCTGTGTGGTGTTCTTCACTTGAACAGGGAATTCTGAAATCAAAGTGTAGATAGTAAAAGTAGCAACAGTGCCAGGGAATTTGAACAAATAAATAACTAGGAGGTGAAAGAAATCATTAATGTCCAGGAAATCAGTGTCTGATTAAGAGGCTGATTAAAAGTTCAATTGCTTCAATTCAATACAAATGAAGGCTTTATGTTATTGGTTGATATCACTGGAAATTTGGTTACTGACATCTGGATGAGCTAACAGATAAGAAATAAATGTACACTGTGTATTTTTTAACACAGGATAATCTTAGGCAAAGAGCCCTACTTTGCAGAATGCAGTGACTTTCTGAACAAACATGTAAATATAGACTGTGAGTAGGCTTTCCTTGCAGTTTGATATGAAGACTCTGAGCCTTGCTCGTGATGGCATGCAGGGTCATGATCATTAAACCCAGTTTAAGGGTATGTTTTGTCTGTGAAGTGTTTTATAAAATTAATTACAAGGAAGTTAATTGGATATTTGGAGACAATTTTCTTCCTGAGCTTTACTACTTAGAAGCAAATCCGTTTATAATGACTGTAATGCATCATATATTTGTGGTTTATAATTCTCTTGGTATTTAATTGTGTTGATGTCTTCCCATTTTGTTGTGCTGGACTTTTTGAAGGAGAAGATAAAAGTCAAGTCTCTGCAATATATTAATTTCCTAATTTGTGTTGTGCTGTGGAGGCAACCTGTCTAGTGGTTAAAGCTGGGTCCACTTGTGTTGAGTGATGAAGTACTGGAATGGTCTGCCTGAGCAGGTGGTGGAGACACCATCGCTGAATGTGCTCAGAAAAAGACTGGATGTGGCACTCAGTGCCATGGTTTAGTTGAGGTGGTGTTAGTGCATGGGTTGGACTCAATGATCCTGACAGTCTCTTCCAACCTAGAGATTCTGTGAAAACACAGAGCCAAATTAAACCTTCTGGATTGGTTAATACAGTGTTTTACAGGGATGTGACTCAAAAGCCTGTCCTTGGACTGTCAGTAGAAGAGTGAGTGCTCAGTAGCTTCATTCCTGTTGGCTGATTGTTGTTTGTGTGAATCATTAGGGTGATTTTTGTTGTCAGATCTGAGTCCTCTTCAAGTTAAATTTGAGTGGTACCTAGCTAGTTTATTTTTCTTGCTTGTGGAATGCAGCTTCTTTAAGGATGCCTTCTTATTTGAAGTGTTTGGGGCAATGTGACTTCCACTTACTACTTTGGCAGTACTACTACTTCTGAATATTTGAGTTTTTTAGATGAGAAAACAGAATGTGTTCTTGAAGTGTTACATTACCAGTTACAGAAAGTCTTCCAGGCTGTAGCAGTATAAGAGGAAAAAATATTACTGCCACTTGCTAGGATCATCTGCTGCCTCTCTGATACCTGGCTTAAAGATGTAAAGAGCAAACTTCCTACCCTGGGACAGTTCTCAGATTTTTCAGGTAGACAGCAGTGAAGTTGCAACAAGAAGTCTCAGGGTAATCAAGAGACACTTCAGGGACTTGGGATGACAGGTTAAGAGATCAGAAGCTGAAGCAGTTTTCACCTTTCTCTTTCCAGTTGCAAGGAATGGTGAAGGAAGAAACGGGAAGAGCTGGCAGATCAATACTTGGCTCTGAGCCTGGTATCAGTGCCAGAATTTTATCAGGGCTAAGTTTATATGACACTAGGTCTGCTAGTGACAGACATGGTACACCTGTCTCAAAAAGGGGAAAGTATCTTTGCAGATACCAGAGTTACCAGGCTTAGAGAGAGCTTTAAACTAGATTTGAAAAGGAAAGGAGGTAAAACCAGGGGGAAGCATGCCAATATTTGAGGGATGGTCTGCTAGTGAGGTCCTTCAATAGGTATCTCAGTGGAGGTAGGTGATGGAGATCCATATGGTGGCAAAGAAATAGGGGTCACTTGTGAGGAGCCACAGAATTCCCTGGTCACATTGGAATTAGGTCTTCTAGCCGAAAAAAAAGGTGGTGGGATCAACAGCCCAACCAAGCGTATCTGTATGCATGCATACAGCACAGGCAACAAGCAGGCAGCCAGTCACAAGCCTTCTTCCCAAGGGCTCAGTGCTGGAGCCAGTTCTGTTTCATTTCTTCAGCAGTGACTTGGACAAGGGGATCAAGTGCACCCTTAATCATTTGGCAGAGGGTACCAAGTTGGGTGAGAGTGCTGATCTGCTGGAGTGTGGGTAGGTTCTGCAGAGGGGTCCAAAGAGGCAGGACCAGTGAGCTAAGGCACATGGTACGAGGTTCAGCAGGGCGAAGTGTTGGGTCAAGCACTTCAACCAAAACAACCCCAGGCAGTGCTACAGGTCAGGGGAAGAGTGGCTGGAAAACTGCCTGATGGGAAAGGACTGGGGGTGCTGTTTGACAGCTGTCTGAACATGAGCCAGCTGTGCCCAGGTGGCCAAAAAGGCCAATGGCATCCTGGCCTGGATCAGCAATAGGGTGGCCAGCAGGGCCAGGGCCGCAGATTGTCTCGCTTTACTCAGCACTTTGAATCCTGTGTCCAGTTCTGGGCTTCTCACAACAGGAGAGACATTGAGGGGCCAGAGCGTGTCCAGAGATTGGCAGTGGAGCTGATGAAGGGTCTGGAGCACAAGGCTGATGAGGAGAGGCTGAGGGAGCCAGGTGTGTTTAGCCTGGAGAAAAGGACCTTATTGCTCCCTACAACTACCTGAAAGGAGGCCGTAGCAAGGTGAGGGTCATCCCCTTCTCCCATGTAATGAGCAGCCGGACAAGAGGAAATGGCCCTAAGTTGCATCAGAAGAGAAGGTTGGATTTTAGGAAACTTACTTTACTATAAGCATTGTCCTGCATTGGAATTATATGCCCAGGTGGAATCAATGTCACTGGAGGTATTTAAAAGACCCTTAAGATATGGTGATCAGGGAGATGATTTAGTGGTGGACTTGGCAGTGCTGTATTAATGGTTGGACTCAGAAGTCTTTTCTAATCTAAACAACTCTATTTCAAATTCAGTGATTCTACACTGAAATTTTGGGATTAACTTTTAGCCTGCAATTGGGTTTTAGTGAATCTTATCTTACGGTGTGCATTTAAATGTGTGTGTGTGTCTCACCATTGTTGCTTTCCAGGTTTGTCCAGCTTGTGCTAGTCTTAAGTGGCCAAATCTTTTATAGAGGATGCTGTTTGAAGGAATGCAAAAATATTCTCTTGAGTTTTCATCTAGTGAATGTTGCTTGAGGCTACTATTGAAATTTCTTTCAGTTCAAATGAAAGCCTATGTATTTGTAGAAGACCAATATAATAGATCAAATAAATTCCATTTAAATAATGTTATCAGCAGGTTCCACTGCTTTGTTTTCTTGGTGGTCTTGTTAAGTGAGCATTAAATAAATTTAATGTTGGCGTAAGTACTTGCAGTGCCCTCAGCAGTCGTGACACAATTTTGCTGCAGATAATTCTGCTGAAAATTACTTAATTTTCTTAGCTGTGGTTTGATTTGACGTGGGCTAGTGCATCTTGTAATGCATTATGTTTAAGTCATTCACAGTTGTATAAATAATAGCTTACTGAAATTAACATTATTTTTCATTGTATTTTTAACGTCTTATGGTGGCAAATGTATTCCTTAACTTTCCTGTCAGTCACGTTTATAACTACTGTACCAGTGTACACCAGTCTAATCAAGCACGGGGAGCTGGAGTACCTCCTTCTAAATCGAAAAAGGGCCAGACACCTGGAGGTGCTCAGTTTGTTGGCTTGGAATTGTACAAACGGCTAAAAGAATTTCTGAAGAACTACTTGACAAATCTCCTTAAGGTAAGATGGGTTATGAGATCAATATGCACTTGTAGTAACATAAACTGGGGTTAGAAGAAAAGCTGTATCAACAAGCCTAGAGCTGTATGCAGCCACTGGAAGTAAATGGAATGATCTTAAAATGTACTTTTGTCTCTGTAGCCATTAGAATGTTTTGTTGGCTTTACCTCAGACATTGATCAGTCCCTAAGCTTGTACCTGTTCCTGCTGCTTTTGCTCTTCAAGCTGAAACAGCATTCCTGTGTTTTACAGAAGTAATGTTACATGACATCTTAAGCTGTCCTATACTTGAGCAAGAATAGCTAGACTTTCCGAGCAATTAACCAGCATATTAGGAATACTGAAAAAGGGGATGCCTTTCATGTTGAAAATGCCTTTATTTTAGTTTAATAAATAAACTACTAATAGAGCTGGATGTTGTTTTGCATCCAGAGGGACAGGGATGTCTTCTGGAGCTATATCTGTGCTGTGCATTTTTTTCCCAGCCTTTTAATTTCAAAATCTCATGCTGGCTTTGTGCTTTATTAATGTAGAACTAAATGTATTAGCAGTATGTTTCCTTTAAATACATTGCATGGTGTACATTTATTACACAGTCAGTTTGTATACCCTCATATGTCTTGATTGTACCTTAAAATTACGCAGCAGTACTGGCAAACTTGTAATTTCAGGATGGTGAAGATTTGATGGATGAGAGCGTGCTGAAATTCTACACTCAACAGTGGGAAGATTATAGGTTTTCAAGCAAAGTACTGAATGGGATATGTGCCTACCTCAATCGACATTGGGTTCGTCGTGAGTGCGATGAAGGTCGTAAAGGAATATATGAAATTTATTCAGTAAGTAGCTTTTTGAAGTGAGTGATTTGTCCATCACATCTGCAATGTTTGCATTATCATCCTGCAGATCACTCCTTGAATCTTGCAGGAGGTTCATAGAAGTTTTGAAGAAGTGGGCAATGTGGCATTCTCCTTCCTTTCCCTACTCCTACCCCAGTATATTTGTAAAAATTCCAAAGGTCTAAGTCTGTGAGATGTTTAATCTGCCTTGTATGTATTGGGATTTCCAGTAGTAGAGTACTGAGGGTTGTCTTGTCTGAGTATTTGCTGCTTAGTGTTACCTCTGTGCCTCAGCGTGGCCTTGTCATCCCGCTTAGAATTCAGCCAAGCATTTCAAACACCAAATTAAGCAGTAAATAGTATTTTTTTTTTTCTGGTTACTTCAGTACATTTCTACAAATTTTTTAGCATCCAAGCTAAGATTCAGACAACCTTTGGTTCTTAGTGTAAGTTATTTTGGTACAGTTACGGAAGATTGATATGTGATTTTAATAACTTTTTTTAACATGAAGTAATATAAATAAGAACTTAACATAACTTCTGTATCTCAGGTAACTAGAAGGACTTTTTTAAAAAAACAGATAATTACTGTCCTTACTGGTAAAGCATTAGGAAAGTGCTGTGCTATTTTCCTGCTTCACTAAAATAATCTTGCATATGGTAGAAAAACAGTTGGTATCCTTAGTTCTCTTCCTCTTAACTTTAGTAGCCTAATGCTAAGGGACTATGTCTGCTTGGAAACTGCCAACAAAAAAAGCTGCATGTTTTCAAAGTAACACACACTGGGTTTTGTTAATTTACAGAGTTGGCAGTGGATCCCCTGGTAGAAAAAGGAACAACCTAGTAAAGTTACTGGTAAAGCCAGTTGTAATTTCAATGTGAAACAATCTCATTGCTTGAAAAATGTGTGTGCCAAAATATAATGTTAGAAGTTCTGATTGGTTAGCATACTATATCAGCTTTCATTAAAGGGAGTTACCCTACATGTATATGTGTATATGTAAATATTTTCATTATTCCTTCTTTCTTCTCCCTTCTTTTACTTCTAGCTTGCCTTGGTGACCTGGAGAGACTGCTTATTCAGGCCATTAAATAAGCAGGTATATGCATTACTATGTTACAACTACAGTGTTATTTTATAGGGTTAATTTCATATATTGTTAGTAAGGAGCTTCAAGGACTGGGGGGGGGGTGTGTGTGCATAGACCTGGAAAATAAAATAGAGCTTTCTGCTTCTCCTTTTGTGATACTAAAAAAAAAAAAAAAAAAAAAAAAAAAAAAAAAGAAAGAAAGAAAGATAAATATTTGAAGGAGTAGGCCTTTGTGTATGTGATTGAACCTTGATACCAAGACTGTTCTGTTATCTCTCTGCTGAGAGAACCTTTGGCTTTTCTTTAAAAAGCTAAGGGGACTTGAAGTAGCAATTTTAGTGGTTGCTAAACTAGGCAGGAGTACAGGATGACAGTCATGTCTTCAGGTTTGGGAGGCAAGATTGGATGAGAACAGATAGTGACAGCCTGGGATTTTGGTCTCTCCTAATGTTATTGTGAGCTGTTACATTTACATTGATGTGTGGGAGACTGAGGTCAGCCAAATGTTTAAAATTTGTGAATCAGCACAATATGAAGAAAGGCGTTCCATCACAATTTTTAGGTACATGTATATGTTGATTTCACTTCTTACCAGTACTTCATGATGAAGTAGTTGCAGCAGATTATTTGTCCAAAGAACAGGTGGTTAGTTCAGGTCTTGCTACAGTGTTCTGTATTTCAGGTAGGAAACAAAGAGGATTTTGGCTTAGTAGGTGTTTTTTTGAAATAAAAGTACTAAGGACTTTAATATCCATATACATCTAATCAGACTGTAATTTTGTTGTATAACTCAAGGGTGTATCATTCTCTGTAGGAGCTTTGAATGTTCAGATCTCCTTAAATGTTGTTCTCAAGGTACCTGACTTCTCTTGAATATGGAAATACACTCCTAATTAAGTATGGTGCTTGATCTACCAGCTGCTTTCTCTGTGCTTGACTTAACTTTTAATCCCTGTTTTCTAAGGTAACAAATGCAGTGTTGAAATTGATTGAAAAGGAAAGAAATGGTGAAACTATCAATACAAGGCTGATCAGTGGAGTTGTACAATCCTATGGTAAATGTGATTTCTTTAAGATTCCATTACTTTCTTAAAAATAAATAAATTTATGTACCCTATCAGAGCCCAGAAGTAACATCCCACCTTCTCAGATGTCCAGTAAAGATTTTTTTTACAGTAACATAAATGCAGTTATGTATTGCTAACTTCACATTTTTACCAATACTTTATACAAGAACAATTGATTATACCATATTTGTAAACCTTGAGAGTGCAACTGATAGACAAGAGTGTTCATTGTTTCCAAATCAGTTACTAAGGAGCTAAATTTAGAAATGAGGAAGGATGATAGCTTACATAGCAGAGTGGGGTTGCTTTTTCCCTTTTGCATAATATTGAGAGCATTGCCATCCAAATTGCTGACTAGTTTCATTAATAAAAGCAAAAGCATACAACCTAGAACTCTCAAGAGGAGAAAAATGAAAGGAGAATTTGGACTAGTATTTAAGATAGTGAAGTTTAACAAGTCCTGTAATCTTACATTTAAGAAATGTATCTAAAAGTGTAGTTGATATTAGTAATGTCTTGTACTGATACTTTTTTAAATGCAAAATCAATGTACTTTTTTAAAAGTGGTGCTGATACAGTCCCAATTGATTGCATTAATCTAAGTTAGGAGGAGTGTCCTTGTTTAATTGCAGGAGACCGCTTCATAAAAAACTATTTTGTCATTTCTTGGTCTTTTTTGTTTGGTTGTGGTTTTTCCCTTTAGTGGAGCTGGGGCTGAATGAAGATGATGCATTTGCAAAAGGACCTACACTAACTGTCTATAAAGAATCCTTCGAATCTCAGTTCCTTGCTGACACAGAGAGATTTTATACACGAGAAAGTACTGAATTCTTGCAACAGAACCCAGTTACAGAGTACATGAAGAAGGTAAATTACTTAATCTTCTTTGTGATTTTTGTTTTTCTGGATACATATTTTTTTAGAGGTAAAGGAATATAAATTTTAGGCTTTTATTATCAGTTTCTTAAAGTGATGGTTATTTTTCAGAAACAGCTGGTTTTCCCTGTAGTGATTTGCTTCTGTATTTATCTGGTCTGAAGTTTTTCTCCTTCCTGCATTTCAGTGAGTGCAGTGAAATTATGTAACTTTCTGAACAGTCAGAACAGAAGATCTAGTTAAAGTAAATTCAGATTTTTTTTTTTAGACTTCAAGACACCAAAACAATAATTCTGCTTTAAAACCACAAGTTTACCATTCCTGTACAAAAAAAAGTATGTTGACACATTTATTGAAATACCTTCCTGAGCAAGCTGGCTAAGGAAATACATCATTAATTAGCTTTAATACTCTCAGAATACTTTAGTGTCATGAAACCCTGTATAGTACTTCTTACCAACAGAGGCCAGATCTAAATTCTTAATTTGTGTCTGGTTTTGGGGATCCCAGACTGGGCAACTGAGAGCAAGCAGGATAAACATTGGCTATTTCTAGCCTGGTTATTAGGTCAGTCTTACTGACACAGTAGTGGATAGAATCATCTTCCACCTTGGACAAGTGTTGCTTTATATATCTTTTCTCAGCACATTTCTTCACTTTCTTAGTTGCTGCTTGTTTATTCCCTTTCATCTTAGTTAAAAATAAGAGAGCTTTTCGAGTAATATACAGATATACATCCCTCCCTGCAGTATTCTTTGTGGAATGTTTTTTACCACAGAATATATCCTTTCTTGGCATTAAAGTCAATGAGTTATGCAAAAAGAAAAAAAAAGGATGGGAGGGGAAATCCTAGAAATAACACAGTAAAAGGAATTATGCCTTTAGTAGTTTCCCAAGAATTACCAGACCAACCTATGTTTACTTTTCTGTTGTTGAGTTAATTATTTTTTGCTACTTCCCTTTCAAGTTCTTGTTTTACCTTTCATCCTAATATATGTATAAAGAGAAAGTAAGGAAATTTCAGTCATTCAGAACCTGAATGACTGGCTCGTCCAGACTTGGTACAGAACAGTAAGAAGCTGTCTCAAGGTCATTGCTATTTCAAGAACTAGAGATTACTGGCAAGTAGAAACAACTTATTAGTACCTCAGACAATCCTGAATGCTTCAGAAAGCCACAAAACAGCAACTTGCTCTGCTTGAAGCTGGTGTTGAAGATGAAAGCACATACAAAGTTAGCAGACAGCAGAGGAAATGTTCATCAGGAAAGTGTGTAGCCTTATGTATCTGCTCAAATTAATACATCAGCCATTTGGGCACTCTTGGCATCTCCTTACAGACTAGTGACTATAAGATTTTAGAAGTAATCTAATGGAAGCATGAACTGTGGATGGAGTCATCAGCTCTTAGTATAATTACTTGACATTCTCACTGGAGCACTATACTTTGAGTTCTGTCTGTCAGTAAATAGCATTGCAAAATAAAAAGAAATCTTGGAGTACCCTAGGGCACACCACTATAGGGTGACTGTTACCGGGTTACAGTAGAACTGTGGTAGTGTCTTCTAGAACAGTCAATGAAATCTTAACTAGTGTGTGTATGTAGCTATATAGGCAGACTTACTGAGTTTAGGAGGACTGAATTTTTCTTCTCAGGCCAGAACTCATGAGTAAAGCTGGCATAGCCTGGTGTGCTGTAGGGAAAAAGGTCAGTACTTCTTAAGACTGTCCCTTGAAATACAGTCTTACACTGAACTTTTCATCTTTATAGTTGAAACAAGTGAAGATACTGTTGTGTGAACTGATTATTTTTCCCTTGTTTCTGAAATGTGACTTTAAAAAGAAAATGGAGTTATAAGAACACCAGAAAAAAAAGAAAGTATAAGGAAACATGAAGTTAGAGTAAATATTTCTTTTCATAAAAGAGCTCACAATGAGAGTCGACTGTTAACATTAAAAGTGAAGGTGTAAGGATATTTGAAGAAGCAGCATTTGAAGCGATGGAATTTCCTGAGCTACAGAAATACAGAATTGGTTAAATACAGGATAAGTTGTTCCAGTGTTCATAAGAAAGATTTGCTGCTATTTCCTGTCAGTGAGGAAGTTGATTGTAAGTCCTTACCGGTAAGAAACTGGCAAGTACTCTGGAGCTGAAGCTTATATCCCTTCTCAAATTGCTGATTTCATTTCCTATATTTTGATCAGTCCTGGTTTAGCTCTAGCAGACAGTAATCCCAGGACCATTTCACAAGACCTAAGCGCAAAATCATTACAGAGTGAGTGAAGCTAACAGTAGCTGAGATGATTTAAAGCTGTCCATGTATGATGCAGTGCACTTGCAGTGTAACTGTTCCTTTTTTTTGTCCAGAATATGATCTTTCATGCTTGCTTGTTACTTTGGCAAGCTAGGAAAATGAATTAACCTAATTCCGTTTTCTTGATGATGTTGTTAATTTAAATAATTTGGACTGATAAGAGGACATATACACCCTTGGTCCCTAATAATGTGCTGGAATTACAATGGTTTGTAATGCGAATCCTTAACACTTTTGCAAACAAAATAGAGGTAACTGTTATGTAAACAATTTCAGTTTTACATTTTGGCATAAGTTCTATTCCTTCAGTGACATTTAGAATTTTAGTTTGCCAGGAAGATATGCATATGTATGTAGCATTTCATATGCCAAATTAAATGCTAGTATAATTTAAACGATTGTAGTTTATGGGCAAGGTTTTCTGTGTAAGAATGTAGATGAGAACGTTCAAATAAATTTGTCATGGGCATAGTGTTAAATTGCAGTTTCCTGCCTTTCAGTTTTGTGGAGCCATGAAATACATTCATGTTTGTCTTAAACAAAACTACCTTCTAGCTGGAGAGCTTGCTGATCCTAAAACTGTCAGCATCTCATGTCAGCAGCTTTCTCTTTTTCTGACAGCAGATTTCTATCTGTAAACTCCTTATTCACAAGCAGCAGGAAAAGAGTCTTGCTCCCCCTGCCATTTAAACAGCACATAGTATTTTCATCAACATAAACATCAATTCCAAATGTATATTATGATTCCTGGAAAAAGATCTGTTTAAGTAGGTGGCCCACAACACCAAACTAGAGAGAGGTTTGCTTGTTTTTGTTTTCTAGAAGAATTTTCTGAACAGTCACCTGTTTTCTGTTGTTGGATTTGTGTTCTGCCTTCCCTGCAGGTTTCATGTTTATCTCTGTGTTTCTGTAGGCCGAAGCTCGCCTTCTTGAGGAACAGCGTAGAGTTCAGGTGTATCTCCATGAGAGCACACAAGATGAGTTAGCACGAAAGTGTGAGCAAGTACTTATCGAAAAACACCTGGAGATATTTCATACAGAGTTTCAGAATTTGTTGGATGCTGACAAAAATGAAGGTAAGGAGTTTCAAGCACTGGTTTTAGGCTTAGAGCTCTCCTTCCTGGATGATTTGTGAATGATGTAAAATCTGGTGCTAGCTAAATGTCACTTGTTCAGGAATTAGGTTAAGATAGAAGATAGTCACTAAACTGATGGGCAAGCAGGTTTTGATGAAATAAGGATGGCTGATGATACTGCTTCAAAGGACCCTACCCCAATCCCAGATATTAAGGCAGAACAGCACAAGTTTGATTTCTCTTAATGTGGCTGGAAGAGTTGCAAGAGCACTTGAGCCACCTTTCCAGCAGGAGCTGAAGCTTATGTGAGAGAGATGGGAGGTGAAAAACAGATCAGTACTCTTTCCAGCTGTTTCAGTTTAATCCATGGATCTTCCTGAGTCAGCACTGAGAATTTTAAAATCCAAAGTGTTCAGAAGTATGTAAAGGAAATGCTAAAAGAGGAATAGATGCAAATAAGTAGCTTTTAAAATAGACTATATAAAATACATAATATTGCATATAGAGCACAAGGAAAGGGTGGAAATCGTTAATTGATGAGTTAATTTTGGCTGTGAAAATTATCCTTAAGTGTTGCTAATGGATCAAGTTTATATTGTCATAAAGAATATATAGAATAAAAATTTCTTCAACACTTTCTCTGAAATAAGTGAAGATAATTTCAGATATAAATCAGATATATTAGGTATCTTTAAGTAATTTTCAGTTGTATTGGTTTGTACGAGTTTCTTCAGGAATTAATAGAGAGCACAAAATAACAGCCAGAACTAATTCCTGTGGATCATGTAGATGATAATGATGAATGATGATTCTGATTTCCCAGTTGGGAAACTAATCAAATCTGTATTTCAAGTCTGAGTATGGCTGTATAACTGAAACACTGCTCCTACAAAAGTGGCAGAATATAATAGATGCTGTGGTTAAGTTATTAATGATGAAATTGTTCATTTGAGAGTTTTAAATTGTAACTATGACTCTGTCTTATTGTATATCAGTCTTATAATAGTAACTATGAATTATTACTATCTGTAATTGTTATGTTGATAACGAAGAGATGCTTTGAAATCAAAAAGGGCAATTCAGCATGATTAGTAGGTCAGAAGTTAGCTGATTCAAATGTAAATCATCTGTACTAGTATTTTAGTCAGATGTTTGTGTTTGTAAATATTTACTCCATAACTACAAGAGATTTTAATGGCTGTTGGTTTGTGAAATGACTTCATAAATGACTAAATTACTTCTGACAATTGAAATAGCAATAGAACAAAGAAAGTTTATTCTAGACTCAAGATGCCTTCACAGACTTTTCTTTTTTCTTCCTACTTTATCAAGCTCATGGTTTATGTGAGCTCTTACTACAATCACTTAGCATAGTGCAATAGATGCAGTTCCAAAAGTTTGTGTGGGTAAAAAAGAAAAGAAATACCTTGTGTCTCGGGCACTGTCTAGTTACACATCTTTGGGTCTCCTTTCGTGTGGGTTATTTCCAATATTAACTAGAGTTTCTTTAAATGCTTGATTTATTTTTTTTCTTTCTTTTTCAAAATATTTTCTCTTCTGTTATCTTAAGGAAATTGGGTAGCTTAAGGAAATTGTAGCAGTTCCCTCACCCTTTTTAAGATTCATGAAGTTTCAAGATTCAAAAATTTATTTTCAGTAATAGTCTGGCAATTCACTCTTTCATCTCTGTAATCAGTTCATTCTCCATTTTGTCATATGCTAACATAGCCTTTGGTAGACTACCCTTAAACTTAAAATAAAAAGTTGTTCTTGGTTAAAATATTTATTGCTTTGCTCTTGAAAGTACAGTGGTTTTGAGGTCCTCCCATGCAAACTATGTTTGAGCATATCATATTACAGGCCACTCCTGTTGGTGCTCTGTAACTTTTTAATCTATTGTGCAACTAATGCATAAACCGGTTGTAAAGGTTGTGGGACACATTGCTCATGTGTTAGGTACTCACATCAGTATGATACCTCTGGGAAACAATTGAGTTTATTAGGAGAGGGCTGTAATGATGTAGGTGGAGTTACCATGCAAATCTTACATGCAACTTTGTAGCATCTCTTCCTTATTTCACCTAACGCAGACATCCTGGTAAACCAATCTGTGAACACTTGTTTTTGGGTAGATACAGCAGCAGCTTATTGTATCTGTGCATGGCATTATTTTCCTACCTGTTCTCTTAAGTTCGGCAGGGTATTCTTATGTTCTTATAAAAGTTAATATTGGGTTGCAATCATGGTTTTCACAGAGAGGAAAAAAACCTTCATTTTCAAATCTGCAAGTTTAAGCTTGACAAAGTTTTAAGCAAAGTGTTGTACAGAAGCCTAACTGAACTGGAATGTCATCCCTTCAGTATTAGAAGGCATAAAACTCTGTGTTGTATTTCAGAGTTAGGTAGAGCACCAGCTCATTGATTGCTCTGTTTTGTTTAATCTGATAATCCTCTGGTCGTAATAAATTGCTCACAAGCCCTTCAGAGAAGTCCTTGCACTTGAGAAGAGCTAGATGCAGCTGTCAACCTTTAGATGGGTTTCACAAGGTGAAATATCCTCCTTAGTTTACAGTAAGTAATCTGATTGTTTACTGTTTTACTGGAGTGCCTGTTCAGTGAGGGCAAGATTGCAAGAGGTGACTGGTAGCTTTGTGGACCTGATTTATGGCCAATTTAAAATTTGCTTTTTTTTTTTAAAGAGTTCTGCTCTCAGAAAATACAAAGCATCTATCCTGTTGAAACTGAATAATAAAACCCAAAACCCTCTTCAGTATTAGACTTTCCAAAATTGCGAATTGATTCGGAAAGTCTTGGCTGAAGACTGGTGAGATTTTAATGTGAAGCCTTAACATACGTGAAAAGACAAGCAGTTTATTTTTACCTTAATTAGTTCTATTGTAATGCTTTTCAGAATCTCTTTTGTCTTTCAGATACAATTATTGCTACTGGCAATCAGTCACTTAAAGCTGTTTTTTGTAAAGAGTTGTCTTTTACTGACAGTGCTTTATTGAAGTAAATTTGATTTATAATATTCTGCTAAGGTCATATCAATACATAACATTTTATCTTAAATTTCTAACTGTTACCACTGATGCTGCCCAAAGTAAAAGTGTTGATATGCGAACAGCTACAAATAATATTAAATCTCTGAGAACTGTCTTGTTCAGAATAAGATTTAAAGGACAGTGGTCAGCTGGAAGATGTAGTGCTTGTAGCACAGCCAGCAGTAACATTAATAACAGTCTCAAATTCATGGCAGCACCTCAAAATGTTATTTAAATAAGAGAGGTTTAACACCATTTGCAATAAATCATTGCTATGAAAACTAAAAATTAGAAGTAAATTTTCTGCTGTTCAGATGGTAAGTTTTTATTCTTGAGATTTGTTGCATTATGGAGGTAAATAATACCTAATATAACAGATTGTTTTCTTTTTAACTAGTGCTAGCTTTCCAGGTGAGTGCAAAGGTTTGCTGTACTACATAATCGTTTACTGTCATTCTTTCTGGCTTTTTACAGGAGCAGTTGCCTGTGTGTTTTTGTTGACAATGGATGTTTAGCTCCTGTTGACAGCTTGTAAATGAGAAATTGAACTAATAGCCAGTAGAGATGGGAGATGTTAGCTTTCCTTTTTTTTTTTTTTTTTTGTCTTTTACAGACTTGGGTCGCATGTATAACCTTGTATCTCGAATTCAGGATGGCCTTGGAGAGCTGAAAAAACTTTTGGAAACCCACATTCATAATCAGGGTCTAGCTGCAATTGAGAAATGTGGAGAAGCTGCACTAAATGCAAGTATCCCATCAAAACAAGTCTGTGTGTAGTTGCTGCCACTTTTACATTAGAGGATAGTTAATGCTTCCTGATAAAACTTCCAGTTTGCTTCTTTCCCTCACTAATTTAATTTGTAAGGATTTGGAAATTCTCAAATGCTGGTAGAAGGCTTAAAACAAAACTTACATCACTTTTTCTACTTTTTAAATTTTGGGAGTCTTTGGGGTGTTTTCTTTTTGTTTTCATTTGGTTTGGGCAGGCTCGTAGTGGTTTTTGGTTTTGTTTTGAGGGCAAGGGTGAGTTTCCTTCTGAGATTTTGCTCTTTATCAGGATGTCATGGTGCTTGGAAAGCTGGTTGTGCAAATACAGCACCCATCACTTACAATACAAGCACACCTGAAAGTCCACTGTTTCAAGAAGCATTATCTCCATTTGATTGTATTTTATTTCATCATCTTAAGGAATTCTGACTTGTATGGGACTATCTAGAGAAAATTTCTGTTGGTTTTTTTTTGATAATGTCTCTATTCTGTTTGGAAAAACATGTGTAATAGAAGAAGAAGAAGGAACTGACATGGTAGGAAAGGTCACAATATAAGGAGATCAGTCTTTGGAAAGGCTGCTTTTTCAATTTTTTATCCCATAATTGTAATTTCAAACTTAGTTTTGTATTGATTAGGGTTGTATCTTGGCTTCTTGGCAACATTAAGTCGTTTAAATCCTTTGCCAACCTTCCTCTCTATAGACAATATGTTTTCCAGGGTAAAAGAAAGAATGAAACACAATGTTTCAATGCACAAGGATAGAATATAGAGTCTGGTAAATTTTATTTAAAGTGGAATTCAAGAAGCACTTGGATAATGCTCTCAGGCATTGGCACTGATAATAACATCAGTGTGATTCTCAGGGTGGTCTTGTGCAGGGTCAGGGGTTGGACTTTGATCCCTGTGGGTCCCTTCCAACTCGGGATACACTATGATTCTATGATTAACTTTGATTTTTGACAAAGTTTATTTTAACTTGTTGCTTTCCTTAGAAATTCTTGAAATAGCTTCATACTAAAGCAGTAATCTGTATTGAAGAGTGTAGTGTTTGTTGTTCACTTCTACAGCGTTAAGTGCATAGCTTTTTAGCAGTGTTGATCTTTTACAAATCATAAAGTAATCATGAAGTGAGTTCAGGAATCTTCAG
Source organism: Pseudopodoces humilis (assembly GCF_049639895.1). NCBI lineage: Eukaryota > Metazoa > Chordata > Aves > Passeriformes > Paridae > Pseudopodoces > Pseudopodoces humilis. Next base: position 102,699,398 of record NC_142200.1, read on the forward strand.
TTTAATTTGTAGACATCTCTGTAAATTTTGAAATTAGATATATTCCATGCTTAGCACATCCCCCTAGTGGTTATCAGTCTTGAGGGTGTTTTCCTGTTTAGGCCTTCAAGAATTAGGCCAGAAAAAAATAGAAGCTCTTTCTCCAGGAATTGTTTCATCTTTCAGAGTGGGGAGGTCCAAGATTTGTATGTATTAGTTGACACCAACCATGTACAGAACCCTTCCTGCCTCTGACACTTTTTCTTGTTTCCTCATCTTTTGCTTTTGTTCCTTATTCCACACATTTGTTCTTCATTTTCATAGCAGTATCTCTGGCTGTTTCCCTTGGGAACAATCTTGCCTTTTCTTCCAGAATTCCTCACACCACTGTATTGCTGTTCATTATTGCGCTGTTAATCCTCTATCACACTTCAGTAGGATTGATTCTTCCTAGCTTCAGTTACATGTACTGAGCAAATGCTTCTCAGTTTCTCTGTAGTCAGTGCAGAGAAATAGTCGTACCAGCCTGACTCATTTCACCTATTTTAGTTTTTTACTGCAGAAGTATTCTTGCCTCTGTTAACCGTGTTAACAGGACTGCTTTTCAGTCAGATTTGCTACATTTTGTGCCTTTAGTTTGTTGTTTTGGTTTGGTTTTTTTTAGTCCTTGTAATCAGTACTTTTCTGAATGTCCTTCAAATCCACTTGCATTCCTTATCTCAGAAGCTCTCAATAATCTCAGTTCTGTATCTCAAGCATGGCATTAGATTGGTGGTCCATGGTAGTCCGTGTCTGTCTTCACTGGCAACAGGAAATGTTTTTCAGGATCCTGATAAAACCCTGCCCATATTCTGGCACTTCTTGCCAACGAGACCTGATCTCCAAATTGAAGACTTCAGCCTTTTTCAGTCTGTTGTGTAGTAGCTGTCCTATGTGCACGATGATTCACTTGCCCGTCATTGTCCGTAGTCCTTGACTCCACTCCATCTTTATTGAGAAGCAAAGATCAGTAACTGCACATAGAACTCAGTCTGAGTACAATAAACTTGATGTTTATTGGCATTTGGCTGCCACTGGGTGTTGAGCAGATAATTTTTAAGAGCGGCCAATGACTGAGCTGTCTGTACTAAGTTGTACCTACTGGATATACAGCGGTCACATTCTTACTACAGAGATTTTCCTCTATAGCAGCTGCCATTTTATGATTGTCCAGCTCTCTCAGGGTGTGGCTTGAAATAAGTTTAAGTCTTTGAAAATATTTGCAGTGGTTGATTAAATACTTTGTTGTCTGTTGTGGTACACTCTGCACTCTAGTTGCTGCAAATGAAAGCTTGCAGTAACATCAGTCAGTCCTGGACACAGCACCTGAACCAGTCTGGGTGCTAGTTTACCTTTAAATTATTTCTAATACTTTATAGACTTTTCCCACACAAATTTTCTTGGGCCAGTGAGTAGCTCCATTTTGGAGGAAGTAGAAAACAGAAAGTCAACAGGTTGCAAAATCCAGTCTCTCCTTATTGCAGGATCCAAAAATGTATGTACAGACAGTGTTGGATGTCCATAAGAAATACAACGCTTTAGTCATGTCTGCGTTCAACAATGATGCTGGCTTCGTGGCTGCACTAGACAAAGTAAGTGCATGTCATAGCAGATGCTGGACTTAATTTTTTTATTTCCATGCAAAATAAAAAAAATTGTCTCACAAAATTTCACTTTCTTTCATGATTTATAGGCTTGTGGTCGATTTATAAATAATAATGCAGTGACGAAAATGGCTCAATCATCCAGTAAATCCCCAGAGCTACTGGCACGATACTGTGACTCTTTACTAAAGAAAAGGTATGTGCTCAAAGACAAATTATTATTTCATGTTGGCTTTTATTTGAAAAGGTTTTAGCCTATGAAGTTTTATACTGTCTTCAGAAACAGAAATTCACTTTGCAAGAAATGAATTGTATCAAATTCTGGATACAAACATTTCAGTAGGACCATTCCTAAAGGTTGTGTTGTTTGCTTTTCTTTTTAAGGAAGTATGGAGGAAATAAGCAAACCTTTCTTGCCTTATAGGAATCTTAAATTTTCGTTTTTCAATAAAACTGAAGGAGGAGGTGTAGATAGGGTTTTTTACACTGAAAAACTTAAATTGGGTCATACGTTGTAAAGAGCTGAACATTCCCTTTTTCCATTAAAACTGTTGCTTTCCTCCTGTTGTTTTTTCAATACCTTCTATCTGGGCAGAAACTGAGGACAAAAACTGCTTTCTAGCTTCTCATAGTTCATATTTTAATTCAATAAAGCTAAATTTTATTTGGCTTTAAATGATTCAGCAGTTCTTATGCTGAGTTGGTATCAGTTCAGTTCATACTGGATCGGTGTCAGTTTTGTCCCTGGCAACATTTCTAGTTGTTTTGACAGAGGAAAAAAAGCCACCACCAAACAACCCAAAAATGGGAGAACTTGCTCACTTTTCCCTTTCCCATCCCCTCCTTCATTCAGCAGAGGGTTTATTTTCTCCTTTACAAATACTGACAGTGTGCAGGGTAGGTTTGGGGTTTGCCTGGTGGACAAGCATGAGATGGAGGAAGACAATGTGGTGCCACCTGAGCTTTCACCCAGTCAAATCCCATTTCTGTGAGCTGGTTTCTTCTCACTGTACTATCTAAGATAAGAAATAAAGATAGCATTTAGCATCAGAAAGAGAGAGGTTCATGTTTAAACTCATAAATCCTGGGAAGTACCATACTACCAAGTCACAATCAAGTCATGGTCCAGGACTTGAACCTGTGGCATTTGGGAACTTCAGAATTGCTGACAGGTGGAGCAGTGAACTGTTAACTTCATTACATTGTTTCCTTTTTAAAGAGATTTTGATCCCAGAACTACTTGAATTTGAATTCTTTTATTTCTGAAGCTTCCATATGCATCCATATGTTGATTTAATTCTGCCGGTTTAGGACCCATTAAAAATACACTTCTTTAATTGCAGCTCAAAGAATCCAGAAGAAGCAGAATTGGAAGATACACTCAATCAAGTGGTAAGATGTCCATAAATACATTTAAAATAGAAAAAATATTTTATTTTGTTTATTAAAAACCCCTTTACAGCAGATTTAATGTGGCTATATTGAAGCTATGCTTTTACTTGATCTGTATATACATATAAAATATATAGTTTTCACTTCCACATCTTTTTATATCATTATATATACATATGTGTATGTGTTAAAATAGTATCCATATTTAAAGCAAACACACACCAGCAGTCCCTCCACCCTCCCCCAAAAAAGCCAAACAAAGTCCTCAATCTTTAAAATTTAGGTGCAAATTAAGTAGCTCCTGCTGCAGCTTTATCAAGACAAATGTTTGAATATTTTTTCCTTACAAATTATATTGGCTTTTCCAGATGGTTGTCTTCAAGTACATTGAGGATAAAGATGTGTTTCAAAAATTCTACGCTAAAATGCTGGCAAAGAGACTTGTGCATCAAAACAGTGCTAGTGATGATGCTGAGGCAAGCATGATCTCCAAACTAAAAGTGAGTATTCCATGACTGTCCCATGATCTACTGCCCTGCAGGTCTTCACACTGTTTGATATATGTCCTTTCATTTGTTTATTTTATGGACAGAAAAATACACAGCCTAGGTCTTTTTTTCTGTTTTTTTTTTTTTAATTATAAGAACTTCTAGTGTATATCTGTCTGATGGAGCTAAGCTTACTCTTAACCAAATCAATGACATGGATTTAATTATTCAAGGGAATGAGTACTGAAAAGTTGCTTAATTTTGTTAACCCATATTTATGCAGAGTTAAGCAAAATACAGTCAACTGTCCTTTTGAGTAGTCTATTTCATTATGTTTTGCTTAATTTTTATATAAAATTTTCTTCAGTTTTCAATGACAGTTAAAGTTCATATCCCAGGGTTGATCGGCACTTTGAGTAAGGGAAATACAGAACTCTCTACATCTTCTGTTAACAAAATAAGTTCCAACACTTTGTTCTTATCATCCAATGTCAAAAATGCGTCTTCCTGATGTATCTGTGCTTTTAAAATACAGCAAGCTTGTGGTTTTGAGTATACCTCCAAGCTGCAGCGGATGTTCCAAGATATTGGTGTAAGCAAGGATTTGAATGAGCAATTTAAAAAGCACCTGACCAATTCAGAACCATTAGATCGTAAGTAATACCTTTACCTAAGTTACTGTTGCATTACATAGCTTCCTCTTACATCTGCAGAACTGTGTGAGGGAAGTATTTGACTTACTCATACTCACACAAATTAGTGTTCTTCTGATCATGATAGCTGGGATGTTTAAATTATTCTTCTAGGTCTATTCTTTGTCATTTAGTAGCTCTTTATATATTTTGTGAGTAGCCTCCTCCTGATTTTGCAGTTCATGTTTAGGTACATAACTAAATTAAGTTGAATACTGTCGTGTCTTTCTTCTTCCTTTTTTTCTTCTTTTTTTAATGTTTGATTGGAGAGATGTTTTTCTTTAAACATCTTCTTTATCTTCATAACATCAAACATCTTCATAAACATTTTCTTTAAACAGTTTTGATTTTTAACCGTTTATTACTTAGACTTATGTGAAAGTATTAAAAAGTATATTACATTCCAGGTTGTTAAATGCTCCTTTTTATACTTACCAATTGAAGCATGTTGATCAATTCTGTCAAGAATTGATAATTATTTCTTGGATTACAATTAGAGTTGGGTATTGTCAGGCTAAAATTTTACTTAGTTTTGGTATTATTCATGCTTGACTTGACCAAAATGCCTTACAAGTAAAGGTGTGAAAGGTCTGTTCCTGCAGTTGTGTAATGTGGAGTGATGATGAGCACTTAGTCTTCACACTTCTGTGTTAAAAGAGAAACCCACTGTAGGGATAGAAACAGAGTAGTAACTTCTCCAGATGAGAGAGGATTGAGTGCCTGTAACAGTAGATCTAAGGCTCTCCAACTGCAGGGACACCTCTCATTAATAGCTTTGGTTATACTCTGACAAAAATAAATAGTGCTTAATGATTTTTTTACCATGTTAGTTTGACCACAAGGCCAGGACCATTTCTGTGTTAGAATTGGGACTGTTTGAAGAGGGGGTTAGGGGAGAGTGAGATAATGCAACTCATCCTCTTCACCTCTCTTTCAGTGGATTTCAGCATCCAAGTGTTGAGTTCCGGATCGTGGCCGTTCCAGCAGTCCTGCACGTTTGCTCTTCCATCTGAGGTGAGGCACTTGCACTTGGTTCATCTGAACATGGAATGATTTATTTTACGAGGCGTGTGTCTCCTTCTGTTCTGTTGTGTATCAGAGAGGACTGTAAGTGTCTCTGATATTTGTCTATTTGACCTGAGGATATTTGGAACAAGATAATTGAGTCAGGTAGTAGGGGGGAACTGTGTGAAATGTGTTTTCATATCTTCCCCATGAAAACTCCCTGGTTAATGAATCTTTCTTCAAAATATTCAACAGCAGCTAAAGCAAATCTTTGTTAGTGTGTTTTTCTGGCTATATTTAATTTAAGAAACTTTTTCATACCATTGCTTCAGCTTTGCCCAGTAAAATCTTTAGATATTAAAAGCATTAGTATTCTGCTGAGTGCTTATCCAGAAAAGACAAGAATATTTAACATTAGAGATAAGTTTAATACTGTTACCTGGAGGATGAAGGTGGTTAAAACAAATAGTTTTTCTAGCCGTGCTTAATGTATCCTAAAAGGAAGAATGAACCATAAATGCCTGTTTACATTTGTACTGTAAATGATACTTTAAAGGGGAAGCTCATAACGGAGGGGAATTTTTCATTCAGTCTGCTGAATTTGAATACTTTGAATTTGTTTGTGTTATTTAGACAACATAGTAGTTGAGGGTGATCAGATTTGATGATCCCCTGTTGCTTCCATAACGTGGAAGGGTAGGTGAATGAAGGTAAATAATATTTATTTATTTATTACTGTTGTTTTTATACAGTTAGAACGGAGCTATCAGAGATTTACTGCATTTTATGCTAGTCGTCACAGTGGAAGAAAATTAACATGGTTGTATCAGCTGTCTAAAGGGGAATTGGTTACCAACTGTTTCAAAAACAGATACACATTACAGGTAAGGACAAGTCATGCCAACAGAAACACTTGGTGGTGGTTGTATTCAGAGGACTGGATGCAGCCAGTAGAACCTTTGTTGTATGTTTATTTACTGTACTGGTACCAAAGATCTGTGTTTAAAAGAAAATTGACTCAGGAAATGGAACATATTGCCTGTGGTTTGAACAGGTGTTGAAATGCATTTTGTGAGACAAATGCAACCTCATGCTGCTTATGCTTTCCTGTCTGCTTTCTCTCAACAAGGAGATGGGATAGGGAGTTCACAACAGTGAGAAGAAATAAGATAATGTCAGACTTTGACCTTGTCATCAACATATGTTAACCCTGAGGTATCCATGTGATAGACATGGATAAGCCATTGATAGCTGCTTGGTGTATAAATTTGGTTTCTGCTTGAGCTGGGAGGATGAGTTCAGTAGTCTGTGTTGAGTTTAATGAAGATTAAATGAGTAAGAGTTGGAGTGACTGAGGAAAACAATTTAAAACTGTATTAGCAAGTAGAAGGATAATGCTTTGATACCATAATAGAAGATTTGATGAAGTGTCTGAAGCATGCTAAATGATCCTAATCCTGGCATTTATGTTTAGATAATGCTGGAAAGGGGAGTTCTGGTTGTAAAAGCAACATTAGATTTTTTTTTTTAATAGCACATTTGGGTATTCTTTGTTGTCCAAATATTCCAGTGTATGTGTTTAACTGATGAATTTCAGGCTGTTCATATTCAGCAAGTGCTCCTAAGTTCTCATTTTCTGATTTCCTCCCTCTCCCCTCTGTTCTCGGATCTGTCAGGCATCCACATTCCAGATGGCGATTTTACTGCAGTACAACACAGAAGATGCCTACACCGTGCAGCAGCTGACAGACAGTACTCAAATAAAAATGGTAGTGACTTTGCACATTTTACCACACTCTTGTGAGCAAGTGTTTTGGTCTTCAGGACTCTTCCTGCTATCATAAGATATTTGGATTACACATGCTTGGAGCCAGAATCAATTTCTGTCCCAAGGGAGACAGATGTGCTCTATTCTTGGTCAATTCACTTTCCTATAATCATAATTGCCTAGTGTTCTGATGAATCTTATTGCTTGTACATTCCTGTTCATGACTGGAGTGAATTGTCTGTCTTCCTGCTCAGCTCTGGTTGGAAGTTTTCAGTGTTTCTATGCATACATTCTAATGTTAAAAGACAACATTCTAGCAAAAACAGTGTTTTTACTAAATGATTGATCCATGCATCTGTCATTCTTTTGTATCTCAAGGCTTTTTTACATGAACATAGTAAATCTGCAGTTCATTAGCTAACTCTGTCCTGTGGAAAAAGTTCCCTTCTTTTCTTTCCAAGCAGGCTTTATGACCCACCATTTGGCATTTATTTGACCTTTAGTAGTATGTTTGAATCAAGTCTGCTCTGACTTCTGGAAAGTTAGGTATTCCTATTCAGTAGGATCTTTACTTCTAGAAATGCATATCTAGAAAGATAGTGTTGCTGATGGATTACAGCAAACCCAGAAGTCTTAGGGTTTTGCCATTTATTACAGACAGTGGTAACCTTCTGGGTGATGCAACAGCAACCAGAATGGATCCCTGTAAAAACAAAAATATATTAATCAGAAAGCAGAGAGTGCTTGCTTTCTGAAGTTTAAGCTTGCCATGGTATATATATTTGCATGGTTTGGGAAAAATGATTTCTTAGGCATATAAATCTGCTTGCAAAATAGTTCCTAAAGCAGCAATTGGAAAGATCTCTTGTTTGGAATTAGTATTTCTTAAGAATTTTATATTATTTGACCAACCACAAGGGGGATATGTCATAACACCCAAAGAAAGAGCATTGTTTTATTTATGTGAACTATGTTTTTACTGATTTTTTTACCCCCTCATTTTGCAGTGTTCTGGGCATATTAGTTCTTAGTCTAAATATGTGCATTCTTGTTCAAGTTTTCAGGTTAGACAAAGGTGCTGTCTGTCTGTGCTGATAATATTTTCTTTAATTCTGTAGGATATCTTGGCACAAGTTCTACAGATACTGTTAAAATCAAAATTGCTTGTAAGTACTCTTGCTTTCTTATGACCTGCTTAACATACAGTGACATACGTTAAAGACTATTTATTTGTTTGCTTCCTTATTTCTTGCAGGTTTTGGAAGATGAAAATGCAAATGTTGATGAAGTGGAGTTAAAACCAGATACTTTAATAAAACTGTATCTTGGTTACAAAAAGTAAGCAGCATACATCACTTAGATGTAATGGGTAGCATCCTTCTTGGCTTTCAAAATATGGGTGAAACCTAATATACTTGGGATGAAAGCTTCAGGGCTCAAGTGCCAATTCAAATGTAGATCCAATGTATACCAGTATTAAGGGAGAGGGCTAATGAGTGGTGGGGGATGGGTGTGATTTCAGCTCTTTGACCTGTCATAGTCTGTCAAGGCCTGACATATTTTCATGTCCTTTTTATTTCTTGCTTCTTGTCTAATTCTTGAATAATTGATTCAAGTGCTGCCATTTCACCAAGGTGTGCTATTCGCATGCACTCGGCAAAATCTGTGATATTTTATAAGTTACAGTAGTGTCCAGTGACCAGCAAAGGCATAAATGTTCATCCACTACTGCTAACATGAGACAATCAGGCTTGTTATATAACCACAGAGTATAGAGTGATTTGAAGACTTAATAAACATATTTTTCAGTAGGTTTTATTACTTACTTTAAACGGTTATGTATTTTAAGCTGTTTACAGCACTGTGGTACTTTTTATCATGCTTACCAGGGCATAGATATAAACACACATAAATTCAGTGTGGAGTTCAGTACTTCCCTAAGATCTCAAGTGAAAGAAACATTTTAAAACCTCTCTTTGTACCTCACCCTTTATCCGCTTTCTATTCCCCTTCACCAATAATTAAAGGTTTGAGAATGCATGGTCTGTTACATTAATGCAGTGATGGAAACAGCTTGGTGTTGCTGCATTGTGCAGCTGCTGGTTCCCCATATATGATGCGTGCTAAATAAATAACTCTTTATTTATTTACTGGGATCATCTCCCCAGTGCAGCTAACAGGCTGAGCAGTACCTGTGCTCCCTGGTGCTCTGGTGCTGAGGTTTGCTCCCCATTTGTGACACAGGGGTGAGAGAGGTCTTGAGAGTGGCCGCATGTGGTGATGGGCTCACCTCAGCACAGCCATCGGTGCCAGGGAGCATATGAGAGAAAGACAGAGCTCAGTTCTACAGAGCAAACAGATTTCTCCACACTATGGTCAGAATCCAGTCTGTAAATAAGAAGGGTGATTCTTTTTCCATTGACTTCCTTTGTCCCCTTCACTGACTCCCAAACTTCTTACTACACACAGAAATGGTTTGAATTCAGTGTACTTTTACAGGGCTAGTTAGACCTCACATATCACTAGGATGGATTCAGTAAGATGTGAAATACACAGACACCCACTAGAAAGGTATTTTGTTTTGTTGGTTAGTTGTGGGCATTCTTTATTTTTATTTTAATTTTTTTAAACTTGAATAGGAGTGTCTGAAGTTTACAGAAGAGCAAAAGTCCTCTATTGTTGTAAAATAATTATGGTGGTCTGGCATTTATTTTGGAGTTGGGTTTTGTTTGGAGTTTTTTCTGTGTTTCTTTGGTTTTTAAACAGTACAAATGTTCATTAACTTCTGCTTTTCTTTACAGTAAAAAATTAAGGGTAAACATCAATGTGCCAATGAAGACTGAACAGAAGCAGGAGCAAGAAACCACACACAAAAATATAGAGGAAGATAGGAAACTACTGATTCAGGTGACTTATTGCAGAATGCTGTCATGAAGTCAGAATTGCAAATTTGTAATCATTTAATGAAGCTTCCTAATTTTTATTAGAAGACAACATGCCATTGCAGTGCACTCTCTTAGAGTTCAAAAAATGTGTTTAAAATGGTCTTAAAGGTGACTGGAGTCTGTAGTAGAAATTCTGGAGGAAGGCATTTCTACAGACAGGATGTGTTCTTCACATTTGTTCTAACCTGATGTTGATGAATGTTTGGGTTCCTTTGATGCACACATTCACCAGACCTTGTCCTGGGTGAAAACTGAGTAATAAAGAACTAGTAATACCCGGGTAGTATGAAATTACCAGTGGATCTGTGTTAGTTCATTTGGAATCCACTTGAGAGGCAGGGGAAGAAAATAAAGAGGGACCACTAAGAAAGAGAGTGTCACAGTTAAGGTTAAATATATAAAGGCTTTTTGCTACACAAGTAGTTTTGTGTGGCTCCTGTTACCATTGGTGCTATTATTCCTATGACTGACTGACTGTAAGTACAGTTCTAAAAATTCAGGTGTCAAAACCTCTTTTGATGACTCTGTTCTGTGGAGACTCTGAGTTCTTGAAGTCTGTGTGAGTAACTGACACTCATGGGCAAGCTTCTCCCCGTCTGGTGCTTGAGCTGGTTGTGGTGGTGCTTCTGCACGGGCAGACATGATTTAGGGGAGTTCAGTGGCTTTACACAGAGGGACAGGTACTTTGTTCCTAAACACACCTTCCCAACTTTGCTGTGCAGGCTGCTATTGTGAGAATCATGAAAATGAGGAAAGTTCTAAAACACCAGCAACTGCTTGGAGAAGTGCTAACGCAGCTGTCCTCAAGGTTCAAGCCACGAGTTCCTGTAATTAAGGTATGTGAGACCCACATCTCTGAACCTGGATTCCAGGAGGTGAGGAGGATATATAAAGAGACAAAACACATGCTTCTGAATTAAAAAGGAAAGCTAAGGAGATGGGATCAGCAAGGACAGATTTTTTGAGTTGCAAGTAGGAAATATTTTAACCAGAAATACTGTATTTCTCTTAAGGTAACATCCATTTTTGCATTGGTGGTAAAATAGTAGCTGGATTCCATCTTTTCACATCAGTGTCAGCTTACCATAGCCCTTGGTGGGCTTACCTTTTGTTCCTGCTCTTCCAGTTGTGGGATGACAGTCAGCCTTAGGGTTGGTTCAATGAAACAGCTTCCTGCTTTCCTTTACAGTAAAAATGTTGGGGAGGGGAGCATTGTATTTAATGATTTACTCATAATTATATTGGTTATATTATTCATTTATGTATATTAATTGCTTTATCAGTTTAAGTGAGCCCACCAGCAGTTTTTACATCACCAGCCAGGGGTATGTGGTGCAAAGGACAGGCAGTCAGAGCAGTTGCATAAACTGGCACCAGTGCTGGGCAGTGACACAGGCAGCTCCTCACTGCTGCCACTGTCTTTTGTGACCTTACATAAGCTCTCTGCATCTTGGTGTAATTCTTTATTTGCTCTCTTACTATGAAGTTGCTCAGCATACCAATGATCTCCCAGTCACACCCCTGGAATAGCATCCAGTAAGTGTAGTTCAGTTTAGTAGATTAGCAAAGCCTTCTGCTTGTATGTGGTCAGAAAGAGGAAAGTGAACTGCTGTGGTTTGTGTCCTTTGCTTACTCCCGTCCTCTACTTGGAAGGGAACTCCCCCAGGGGTGAAAATCAAAGTTTGGAGCAATCCCAGAGAGGGCTTTTATGCCCATGTCCCACCTCTTACCTCCGTTCTGTTCCTCCCACAGAAATGCATCGACATCCTCATTGAGAAGGAGTACTTGGAACGTGTAGATGGTGAGAAGGACACCTACAGTTACTTGGCTTAGCATTTTTATTAGCAATTACCTGACTGTGTGACACTCGGCAAGTAGGTATGTGATGCAAAGAATGAAAGCGACAGAACTTCATAGCAGCCACCCTGCTGCCATTTGGACCTCCCTTTTTAATGACTGAGACCAGGACTCCATCAGCCAGTCTCAGATTTACATCAGAACTGCTCAGGATTGATACATTTCAAGTATGTAAATATGGACACCAATGCCATTTAACCTAATTTAAGAACAGAAAGGAATCAGACCCTTCTCGTTTAAGGGTTGCATGCTACTGCATTTAAATCAATACATTGGCTATATGATAAATAGCTGCCATCACAGGCAGCACTTATACATGTTGGCAGCACTTGGAGAGCAAGTCTGAATGGACCCATGTGTAATCTGCTATGAAAAACCATTTGTATAGTGTGTTTCATTTTTTAATGTGTGATAAATAATAAAAAAAATTTAAAAGATTTCTGTACAAGTTGCATTTGGTTTTATTAAGTTTCATGACTTATCTTTCTAAATGTAAATAAAAGGTATAATGGTTATGAAAGCTATTAGAAATTCGTTTTGCTTTTCCTCCCTATTTTCTGGTGCTTTAAGAACATATTCTTCTCTGAAGATATTGTCATCCATCATTATCTGTGCGTGTTATTTCTTTTTGAAGAGGAAATGTCTCTTTCAAAATAAAAGAAATTTGTCATGATTCCACAAGATATGCAGCGTAGAAAATACTCAGAATATATGTGGCAATGCTTGGTCATCTGAAATTTGAGCTGGTCTTAATATTGCTCATTTTGCTATAAAGTGCATCACACTTGCATAAATGCTGCCTAGAGTGAAGGTTTAGGCTGCTCATTTCTGTGACTGGAGCAGAAAATGGAGTGTGTTCCTGAAGAATAATTCCCATTAAATGCAACCTGTGATTGGAATTAAAATACTTTCAAGTGTTACTACACTTGATTGACCAGGCCTCATTCCATTTCTCTCACAACATTTTATGAAATGAGTATTGGCTTTCCACATGCTACAAGCAAAATGCTGCCATCCTCACAGGTCTCATTTTTGGTAATCTATATTTTCTAATATTGATCATGAAAAGGACTTAACTTCTGTAGCTATTTTACCCTTTATGGAAATTGTGAATTGTTCAGTGTTCCTTCTAGCAGGAAAGGAGACAGGTTTAGTGTTGCTGATGTTTCTCTCTTGAGGGAAACTAATGGTTACAGATGAACTCTGGGTTTAAAACAAATATTATGGAGCAGTACTATCTGTGATCCAAACTGATTTGGAAAAAGGGTGGGGTGTCATCTGCACTTGAGATTTTGTATGCTTGCTATTTCTGTTATGAAAGAGCTCAAGCCTGCCATTAGGGGCAATAGAAGCATCTTACTGCTCAGTTCTAAAATTGCTTTTGAAAATTTAGAAGAGGAGCTGGTCATGCCTCTTAAATATTTTTTTCTAAGATGCAGTTTTGTATTTGTAAACCCTTCTTACAGAAAGTACAGGGCTAATAGATTTTTTTTAGTAGGATGTGTGTGCTATGATGACAAAGAAGCAGCCTGAATTCCTTTCTAAGTTGCAAGGCCAGAAATCACCTGCTCTCAGCTGACTTTCCAAGCCCTGGGCTGGTTAAAGCAGTGCTTTGTGTACTGTGCATCCAGGTTCAGACCAGGAGCTGCGCTCTACCCGAAAAGGGAGAAAATCAGGTTTTTACTTTTGGACTGTTCTTTTACTCATGAACTCTTCGTTCTTACTTGGGCCACCACCATGGTGGAGGGCATGTGGCAGCTGCTGCTGTACATGGAGTGTGGAAGCAAGAGCTGAACTCAGCCCCAGGCTTGGAGCACCCTCAGTGCAGCAGGTAAATTGGTCACCGTGGCCAGGATGTCATGAACTCAGTTTGGCAATAATGCCACCTTCTGCCTGCCCTCTGACTCCAGCTGATTTGCCAAGAGCATTGTGATCTTTGAAGAGGCTGCAGAGTTCACAGTCCACTAGCAAGAAATAAATGTGGTAGCCCTGTACAGAGATCTGGCTGCAATCTAAATTATCTTGGATGAAAAACTATACATTTCTCTTCTGAATCTCTTAATTTTTTTTAATATATATATATATATATATATGTAATTACTGTTACTCATCATTCAGTATTGCTTCAGAGAAGCCACAATGAAGGCACCTTGTACCACACTTGTCTTGAAAATAGTTTATGAAATCACAGCTATTCTGGTAATTGTAGGAGTTTCTGGGCTGCAGCCATTATCCCAGAGACCATGGATGTATCTGCATGCCAAGGGAGCAGAGAAGCTGCAAGACCCACACCTGTGTCACTTGGGCACTGCAGCACCACAAGCACCTGACTGGCAGCTTAACACTGCTTGCATCTTCAACCCTGATCTGAAACGTGACCCAAAGTAACCATAGCAGGAGACAAGTGTGGAGCTGCCTTTGCACAGAACTTACAGGTTAAATTCAGATTGCTTTCTCAAGGGGCTGACACAAAATTCCAATTCAATTCCAGTAAAAATGAAGAAGTTCAAGTATCCTTTATTCAAGGTTGAAAAATGTACCACACCACATTATTGCAAAAGTTCATAGGTACAAAACACTTTGCAGCTGGTGAGAAGGCAATAAAAAGTTGTTTTTTTTAAAATTTGTTACTATAAATTACTGTTACAGTACTTTGCAAATACAGAATTTCAAATTGCATCATTTTTATTTTTCTAAAATTGCCCACAGTACTAGAAATTCCTGAAGATAAGGCAGCTGTTTGTTTAAAAGAAGAGGTAGTTGGTGTCAAGGGATTTCCATTTCTCTTTCAATGCCCACATACTTAAGGGCATCAGCTTGGCTATATCTGAAATTAAAAAAAATAAAAAAAATAAAAAAATCAAAAACAGTATCATGGAACATTTCAGCTTCATTGTTCTGACAGAATGGCAATACAACCTGGAATTCTCTCAGATTTCCCATTATTTCCTCACCAGCTGTGGTGTTTCTCGTGTGATTTTGCAGGTGCATAACACTGCTGATGCACTCAAGAAACTACTTTCAGTAGTGTTTGATCAAGAGGAGACAAATCACTAAAATTCCATACTTTTTCACCTTGAATCTCACAGTCCTGAAGTTCATTTTCACTACTGGAAAGCAACTGCATTTCTCAAGGTTAACCTACACAGTAGTGCCACTGGACAGTTTACTTCCTGTCAAGTGAAGCAATTGTAGAGGAAAGTAAGAACACATCCTTAGCAAGCACTTGTCTGTAGTAATTCTGAAATTTCATTCTCTGAAATTCTTGCCTATTTCTGAATGATGGGGGAGTTAACTTGTACTGGTACCTAGGGAACCCAACCAGAGAAAGTCTGTTGCCATTTGTCACTACACTTTGCTCTGTACAAGCTGCTGTTCCAAGTTTGCAGGCTGTTAACCAGCTGCTTTCTCAAATCAGTCTTCCTATGGCATCTGGGTTAACAAAACCAGTGTGGGGAACGCTGCCTCTCTGCTGCTGAGGCAGGCCTGAGGTTGCAGGGACCAGGCAGGCACAGGAATTAACTCTGAGCTGTGCAGATACTGGAAGCTAATCCCATCTGAAATCTGTCCACCCACCTGTAGTCAAAGAACAGTTCTTCACCAGTCTGAATGGCTCTTTTAGCAAATATTCCTATTCTGTGATCGCCATTAACCATCATAACTGTTTTAAAAGAAATTATTAAGTATGTTAGTACAAATACTGATAAAATGCAGGCTAAAGAAATATCTCAGAGTATTTCATACATCGATGAAAAGCAAGTAAATGTGAAACTTACCTTTTGCATAGCAGTTGGGATTTACTGAATGGTTTGCAAATCTAATTTTGTTGCCCTTGCGTGTTGCATCAACCACAAAATCTACGGGGGGCAGAAAGAACAACAAAACCCACAAATGATGGATGGGTCACCTACAAGCACATTTTTGAGTTTAATACCTAGTGTGCTTGGATCTTAGCAGCTGGAGAAGATAACAGCACAGCTTCCCCCATGGAAGAGCTGGCCCACCACCCTACAACAGCTGAACTCTGCTGTCTCACACTGTGCCTTTCCTTAACCTCCTGCCACGGTGGCACCACCTTAGCTTCTCATTGAAGCCTCTTTACCTTTATTCCACAAGGACAAGCTCCATAAATATGCTAAGTCAACACTGACATAAAGCAGCAGGGTTTTTTTTCCTCATTTCAATTATTTTCTAGTATTTTATGCTTGACAGGGGGAAGTTTGTGTTCTTCTAGTGGCAGCAGCCACATAGCACATATCTGTGTGGCTTTTTTCTCCCCAACACAATTACCACCATAACATACTGCTGATTTAATTCACTAAAATTACTTCAGACAACACCTGGCAAGCCTACATTCTTTTGTCTACTTAATGTCTGCACATACTTTTACTCCATTAAGTTCTACTCCTCTTGTATAGTTGCTTGTGCAATAGGCTCCATCACTACATCTAGCTGACTAGTGTTTAGAGAAAAAAAAAACAACCCAAAGACTAGCTATCAACAGGATGAATCCACACACTGATAGGGAAAAATGTGTGGAAAAAAATTCACATTGCTGGCTGCTGGCTGCAGAAGAACAGGGCTGAACAAAATGTTGAGTATACGTACTTTACTGATGCTGCCAAGGGTTGCAACTAATGCATACGTACCATTATTCAAGTTAAACAGAAAGCTGCACATGTATTTGTCGTACACTTTTCCTCTTCTGTCTGCCTCATCCTGAGAAATAATCTGAAAGAAAGACTACTTGTAAAAAAGAGAAGCACTCCTCCATTGTGTGTAACCATAGCAGCTTAATGTCAAACCTCCCCCCACAACCTTCTGAAAGACAGGTGGGAGATTTTTATTCTCTGAGATTCAAAGTATTCCCAAACAAAGTGTTCTTTTCAGCAAGCATTCTGCACTTACCAAACATCCATGCTTTGCTCTTAGCATAAAAAACTCTTTCAGAGCAGCAGAAAAGCAAGAATTGCTTCTCCTCCCAAAATCAGGACTGCATACCTGACTCAGTGTTTTATTGCTACAGAATATAGCTTAGTGAAAGCTCCTACTGACTGACTTTCAGTACTACACTAAATGATTTGCCACCAAATTCCAAGCATGTCTGAACTGAAATTCCATCTAAGATCAAAAGGACATTCCACCCTCTCCTTCTGACAAGAACCTGTTTCAAAATTTTTGTGACATTTCAGTTGCGTAGCTCCTGGGGTTTGAGCCTGTGGCACTTAGTCAGGCACATGGCTCTGTCTGAACGTGATACCAGGTTACAGACAATGCTATCCCATGGTCGGTCCCTGTCAATGCATAACTTCACCAATCAGACTCATATCCAGTGCTCTCCATCCTTACCTCACCACAGTATTCAGAGATGAATTCATTCTTCTGTACAGGATCTTTGATAAAAATTCCCCAGCCTGCCACATCTGAAGGTGCCAATAGTAAATGCTGTGGAACAGAAAAACCAAAAAGTTTAGATATGCTTGGCTTACATTTGACTTCAGGGTTTTTTTTCCATTTTGTTTTGTATCACTTAGTGAAATGTATGTACTGGGACTCCAAGGAGTAGACAAATCCAGAGTCTTCTAATGAACAAACACACACTGAAATTACAGTGTGTGGATCAGAAGATCCATGTAAAAGAAAAATTACCAAGTATTTGAAAACTAAATTAAAAATATTAGTTTAGCCATCCCAAGACACCTTGAAATGAGGGGGTTGCATAAAAATTCATTTACTAAAGACTTCAACCTCAAAAGGTCTGCAGACAAAAGCCCACTACTGATTAACTCAGTAATCAACTATTTTGTGATAAGACGTTCCAGAGTAGAAATAAACTTTGGCTTATTTATTTATTTGCTGGAACTGAAAGGACTTTCAGAACTTAGTAGACTGTATACAAGTTTATACCTTAGAATCAACAACTGAATAAAGAAACAGCTTCTAGACTCTGGGATAAACTTCTTTATGCTGACCTGGGGAAAAACTGCTGAGGTATCACTTTAAAACAGCAGCCTATTTGCAATTAAGCAGCAAAGCCTGAACAGGGAAAAAGAGATATTCTGCTGCAGTGCTGCACAGAAAACACTAATTGGTACATGACAAAATGTAGATAGAGCTTAATAGCACCACATGAGCAAGCTAACAAGTCACAACTCCCTTCCTTGCTGTTTGGTTTGGGGTTTTTTTTTGTTTTCTTTTCCTGTTTGGCAATGTGAAGGCAAAGAAATTCCATTCTCTGGTTTGAATATACAAGAACATCTCAAAACCCAGGCAATAGAAATGCAGTTGTATAACTCTGGACGTACTTTTTTGGATCCTCTCTGAATGCTGCAGTTCTTGCAAGAAACATTTTTGCTGTCCCAGTGGTCAGCTGCTCCGCAAGTCAGGCAGAGGTCAGGATCACACTCACGGACAGCCAGGTAACAGGGGCACTGCTTGGTGTTGCATTGTGCTTTACAACGACACCCAGGAAAACGATTTTGGCCTACAGAGGAATGTGCAGAAAAGAAAAAGAGCAAGTATGAAAAAAATACAGCGTAAAAATTAAGACTGTGTAGATAACAGCATATCAGAATATTGGTAACACAGCCATTGATATCTGCATAGGACATTCAGAAGTACTGCAAATTCTCTCCTTCCCTGATTTTAATTCTCTTCCTCCAGTTTAAGTCTAAAGACTGCTTCTGACCTCATGCAACGGCCAATTACAATGACCAAATTAAACTGAACGTGCTCGCACTGTTGGACACAATTTGCTTCTCCTGTAACTGCAGTGTGGACAGACTTGGTAGTACACAGCTCAATGGTGGGACAGTGAGACAAGTTTAGAGAGAACTTTTAAATGTTTTACTTACATTCTGAGCTGCACTGACAAAACTTCTCACAGAAGTTTTGAGCAATTACACATGGGCATGAGCTATCACAAGGCTGACGTGGGTGATCACATGGCTGATAGTTGTAAACGTGATTCGATGACCCATCTGAATAAAAATAGCAACATTTTGTAAAGTTGAAAGTTGCAAACAAACAATATACAGTTCCCCTTGCAGTAAGGCAGAAATTCCCTTTTAGTCATTTAACTAAGAAAGCCCAAACATGAACAAAAAACCCAAACCCCCAACAAGTGGGGTATAAAACCCAAAAGACACGAAACCAGAACTGTAACATTAGTGAGGTGTTGTACACCATTACCTGCCTTCCTAGTGCACCTCGTTCTGCCACTGCTCAGCTGCTTTGAATATTCAGAGCTGTAAACTGTTTATGTGGAAAACTGAGAAACGAAACTACAATGGTATAATTTCCTCTCTGAACATGTTTTGGAATAGCACTGACATTATTCAGCAAAGTAAATTTGCTTAAATACCCAAAGCAATTTTTAATATGGAACAACAGTCAACTTTCAAACAGGTAACACTAGCAATGTAATTCTATTATTATTATTAATTATTATTATTCTACCACTGTACTTTCCCAAGTCAATTTTCCAGTACAGACAATGCCGAAGTCTTCTAGGCAAGAAAGGAACTACCAGGGCCAAGTCTTTACTTACAGAGCAGATAGGAGAATTTGGTGCTATATAAATTATATTTGCTATTAATACTCCTGAGCTTGTTTTGGGTTTGCATGAATTTGTTAATTTGTAAAAATGCTCAAGTTGGCAATCAGCAACAAAAAAGGAGAGACAAATTGATCAATTATTTATGCTGCTAGAAGTCCCAATCATTCTCAACAACTTTTCAGAGAACTATTTCTAAATTAAGCTGGCTTACAAAAAAAAAAAAAAAAGGCACTTTTTAATGCAGCTCATATCCTTAATACCTTTTTTACCTGTGCTTTAATGAGGCCATACTAGAAAGACTATAAACTCAGCCTCCTTTCCTTTTTATGGAATTACACAGAGCTCTTCCAGCTATGTAAACCAAAGAGTACCTTTTTTCTCTATAATATGTGTAGCAAGAGTTTATGTTTTTAATTTTCATTCCCCTATAATTTCTAGCTCCCAACGGAACATATATAATGGCCTAACACTAAAAAAACCAAACAACCAGCCCCCTCCCCCCCCCCAAACAACCAAAACCAAAAAAAAGCAATAGTAGAATCTTAAAAGTTCAGGACATAAATTGAATGGAAAGATGCTAACCCTTTTTCAGCTGTATCTTTCTGCAATGAGCAGCCCACAACCTGCAAAAACACAAAACAAACAAGAAGGTTGACAGGAACTCCTCCTGCAGTGGGCTGGGAAAGGCAGCTGCATCTTGCACCCACACTTGACTTAAGATGGGAAAGTTTCTGGAGACATGAACACCTGCTAACTGCACACAAGTCAGAGGGGCTGTAGCAGAACCACCCTGTCCCAGTCTCTTGGGCTTGACAAAATCAGAGCTCTGCAGGCTGCTCCCCCCGCTCCCACACCACTCCTCTAGTCCCAGGATTGTACAGATGAGCAGTCCCCCCCAGCCCAGCCTAGAGGTGCTTAAATCCAGATGGCCTTGAAGGAAACCCTGCCAAGAGCAGGCTGCTGGAGCTGCATCGGGCAGGCAGGAGCAGCAGCGAAGGAAGGATACGAAGTTGCAGATCTGGAGGGTCATGTCCCAACAGAACAGGGGATCAACACGGGACAGCTGTTTGCTTCACAGGACTTGCCCCCAGCACCACTCTGGTTGTCACCTACAGATCACAGCCAGATCCTACCCTTCCCCTGAGGAGCTCCAAGTACTTGACAGGAGACAGTGTCTGCCTGGCACAGCCACACTGATGGGACCTCAGTATTCCTTCTGGCTGGATGCTTTTCCCCAGTTGTCCTGTGGAGCTGCACTGAGCCTTTCCCCTCTGCTTCAAAGTCTACACGCCTTTCCCTTCTGTCCTTAGTTTTCCTTCAGTGTCCCCTTTCTCAGGTGGCCCAGCCAAGGACACCCTTTGCCAGAAGCGGTGTTTGTGTTGTATGGTGGATTTTATTGTTTGCATTGGTTGCTTTGCTGTGATTTTTTAAAGAGTAACACAACGTAACTTACTATACTTGAAGGTTCTTGCAAGTTATATTTATCCCTTTATTTTGTATCCATTTCAGATTGCAAACTCTTTGGCCAGGGAATGTCAGCAATTCCATAAATGGTGTGTCAGATACAATCAAGCAAAAACACCTGACTGGACCTTTAGTACTAAAAGGAAAACCAGACTTTTAATTTCAGTAGCCTTAAAATTAAAGGAGAAATTAGTTGTTTAATTTTTTTCTTCTTCAATTCTGTGCATTTTAGTTACCACCTGTATTTCAGTGAACACACATAACAAAAAAAAAATTAGATCAAGGATTTTCAAAGTTTATACTTCTTGGACTTCCTCAGTGTATCATATATTGTCTAATATGGGAGAAGCCTCATTCCTTGGCCAAATAATACATTGCCAGCTGCACAGAGCAACTTCACTTTCTCTGCAGATTTACTGAGCTGCCCAAAACACTCCTGAACACAAGTAACTAAAAGATCCCCAGTACAAAACACCTACAAAAGCTATTCTGCCTTTCAGTGAACGCAACAGTCCTCAGAAGTTTGTACTCTGAGAAAAATATCTCCCACTCTAACTACTTAAATAGGACTTTTTAGCTGCTACTTCTTTCATAAAAGCATAGCAGCTTTTACTTCAACCAAATGGTGTGCAGGGCTCTCCAACAGCTTCAGACAAGTAAGATTCTCTATAAAATTGCCCTTCTGAAGCATTACTATGAGATTTAACTCAACAACTAACTTTCTTACAAGCACTGAAGGAGCCCATACGAGTTAGAAACCCACAAAGGCCGATTTGTTCAAGTAACTAAGGCTGAGGGGAAGGAAGAAGCCCAGCATCACAGAGTACTGTAATAAATAGATGACATTCCTATTAAGAGTGATTCACTCTAGAAGAAAAGGCTACCAACATATATTTATGAATTATGAGACATTGACTCTGCATGAAGACACTTCCCATATACCTGAAAGGAGCGCAATTTTGACTTAAATTACTCTAATGCACAAACTACTTTCTTTCTTGTCTACCTGGTATTTGGAAAATGTAACATACCACATTTTTTAACAAGTCTCTCACAGAAATTTTTATGTCACCCCGAGATAGTAAGAACCTACTAGCACAGCAAACCTTAAAAGCATTCTGTGGCCAGACTTATAATACTCTTTCATTATCATTAGCAGTTTTATTTCTTTTCCTAAGGTAAGCACTATCCTAATACTTTAAATGTACACAAATGTGCCTACACATTAACAAAGCATTAATAATAACAAGTCAAAGCAGAAAGCAAACTACAGGTGGCAAGTCACAATGGGAAAGGCATCCATCTGCTCTGCCCCTCTTCTGGAGAGACTGAAGTCACAGGACAGTGGCAGCAGGAACTGTGGGGAATGACACAAGGCAACAGGAAGCAAGCTGCCAACACTGACCAACTCAACAGCAGTTTTGACCGGCACAATCCAATAGTATGTTCACTCATTGCCTTGTAACTTCCAAAAACTGCTGCAAAGCACTGCAAGTTCCCCTGGTTAGTGCACAAAGCTGGAGCCCAAGCAAGCACCACACTAAAGGCAGAGTAATTTTTTTATCTACCCTATATAAATCTGCCATCTCAAACAGAAGGCAAGACCTGGTCCCATGCAGCAGGAAGCAAAAGCAAGGAAAAGACAAAGTTGGGAAAGCACTCACAACTTGAAGCTTCATTGCTTCATTTAAAAAAAGCCAACTGGAAACTCCGTGGCAGGTTTCCAAGCAAGCCAGTGGATTTGTACATCTGGCTGCTGACATCTGCAGGAGAGCCAGCTTAGAAAACAAGTGTTTCCAGAAGCATCACGACAGAAGCTGTCAAAGTTACTGTTCTTCTCTCCTAACAACCTACTAGACTTTGCCAGTGGTTTTAGGCAGCAGCAGTGTCAGCCAACCCAGCACTAAAAACACTCTTTGGAAGAAGCTGCTCCAGCACTTCTTGCTTTGCACAGGGGTATTCTGCTATCAGAAAGAGCACTAAAAATTCAAAATACATGCCAATTATGTTAAATATGTAGTTGAGTCTTTGCAGTGTTTGATTTTCTGGCAACACTCCAAGACTTCAGTCCCCCAGATCATCTTATCCACAGCCTTCCCACCACTCCAAGACTCAACCTTCCAACCAGGTAGCATAAGAGTATCTGTGCCAACACCTCAGCTGCACCTTTTGCCTGATAACAGTGAGACTTTAAATCCCAACAAAAAGGCATCCTGAACTCTTGGCAGAACTACATAAGCTATTCAAACACATGCAGTGAACAGCAGTCCAGCAGAAGGTAGGTACAGAAGGAGGAAAATGAGAAAGCAGGGGGGAAAAAAATAAAATATTTCAAATAAAATTACTAAGTGTCCTCTGAATAGGGGATGAGGAAGAAGAGGAAAACCAAAATAATAAAGAAGCAGCTTTACATGGCTTTAAAATCAGTACCAAAATAGAGGAAGGCGTGCTGATTAGTTATAGCAAATTCAACTCAGCTCCCAGAAATGGAAGAAAAACATACACATGAAAGAATAAACAGTACTGAAGTACACTCCCCCCTCCAGCACACACCCATGCTTTTCAGAATTCTTTCTTTGCTCAGGTTCTTTACTGGCTTCTATGCAAGTACTCACTTCTCATCAAAGCAGGGTTTTCTCAACATAACAGGTTAATCTGATACATATGCCAGGTTCTGACACTGGTTCTCCAAAAAGCAACTATAAGTCTTCTTCTCCCACTGATCAGTCTTATTATGGCTATCTTGACAAAAATGACACAGGAAGGAGGGAGACAAGACATTTCTTTATCCAAGAGGGGTGCAATCTTGCCAGCTACTTGTTCAATATGCCCATATGGGCAGCAGGATGACATAGGGAACAGGCAAAGTCTTGCAAGAAAATACTTTATCTGCTCTCAAATCTGTTACAAGAGGCCAGCAAAAGCAGCCTTTTGCTGCTGCTTTTCCCTCTGGTGATGCTGCTTTAGCTCAAAGCCACACGCACGTGGAAAACCTGCAGACAGCTGTGAGCCCTGCAATGGAAAAGGAAAGGAAGGGCCTTCCTGGCTTTAGGACTGGATTTAGTCTAAGAGTAAACTCAACAAAAAGAAACAGGAAAATATTTCCAGATGGTTGTCCCAATTGCTGGCTGTGGGAGATCTTCAGACTGCTCAGGTTACAGCAGGACGTAGGCGGGCGAAACTGCTTTCCTTTTTGAAAAGGCTAATGCCATAGAAGAATGGAGACAGCTTGACTGTCACATATTCTGGGACATGAAATCTGTAAAATTATCTCCTTCCTTCAATGAGAGTTTAAAGAATTACAAGGCATTTCAAAACTAAACTGCCACCATTAAAGTTTTTATATTGGCAACTAATAAAAAAGAAAATCAAGTCAAGAAACCCCATGCAATGGAGTGTGCTTTCATTTACTTGGGAAGAATACCTCCTAAAATAAAAAAGTCTGAGAACTACTCCAAAACAATGTCAGCCTGGTAATCATACAATCCATTTCAGCTGCAAAAATACACCTGAGCCTTTTAGCTGCTCTTTTCAAATAGATGCAGTGGCACCATTTTTACGGCAACTTGTATGAATCTGACAGCAAGCTAATTCTTAGCTGCATATTCCAAACTTGTACCATGGCTAATAACCTAAATTTAAACAGCCAAGCCCACCAAATGCCCAAACACTTGAAAACTGTGCCAAGAGCATTAAAATCAATAGCTTTTGCTGAGAAAAAAATCTCTTCCAGATGCTCACTCAATCTTTTCCCAGCTCATGTTGCCTGCCTCTATCCTACAAAGCAGAAATATTCTATTCCACGTCAACAGGATCTTTGAACCAGTTAAGGAATTTCACTAGGCCTGGAAATAATAAATACACAAGCTAAGACAGAAGCAAGAATTGATGGGAGAAGAACTTCAAGGACAAACTTGAGGGAAAATAAGGAAAGTTAAAGGCAGAAATAGGAAATTATATGGAACAAAAGTGTACTTACTGCTTGCTAAAGAAATGTTTTTGCTAATTTTCAGTCAACTTTTTATCTCCTATGCTCTTATCTCTCAGAATAAAAATAATCAGTGCAGAGCTGCATTTTCCAAACCTCAGAATTCTCAAAGAAAAATGCATTTCACTGACAGACAGTAGCCACCAAGCTTTGCAATTTCAACAGAAATTGTGTCAAATGATCTTTGTGGATCCAGAAAAGCGTAATTCTGTTCTTCATTACAGCTTCATTTCAAATAAACTTGGTAACCTGGTTCTTTAGTTGGTGTTCTTGGTGCTAATGAAACTGGGGTGTTACAAAGGAATACTCTCTCCTAAAGAAAGAGAAGGCAATCCTACTAGCTTGCTATCTGAAGCTTGCTAGAATACACTTCATCTTAAAAAAACCCTATAAGTTTTAAGATTAAAATACCATATAATCATTACTCAATCCTATTGAAACTCTTCCAAATTTAATGTTTATCACTGTAAAAAAAATGGTTTTACCACACTACCTTCAATGTTGCAACAAGCTGCATAGGTGATTTCTAATCTAAGCAGAGTTTTTACTACTCACATAAGTACACCTACAAGAACCTGGCTATCAAAGTTCTTAAAAAGAAAGGAAAAGGAAAGAGAAGAGAAAGGTTATACCTGCCAATGCAGTAAGACTTGTCTGAAACTAAACCACCATTTTGTTTTATTGCTGCAACTTTTGGTTTTGGAAGCAAAAGAAGAGTTGCACAACTTTTCCTCCAAACCACTTTCTGTTCTGATCCCCTGTATCTCCAATTTATTGTTATGCTAAGGGTATTTAGTAACAGATTTACCTGTGTTTCCTTTTCTTCTTTCTGGGAGGAGTATCAACATCTTCAGCAGGGACTGGTGCAATAATACTAGATTCCTTTACTCTAAACTCATACACCTAACAAGAGATACCATAACACATCCACGATAAATCTCTCACTAATACAAAGTTGCTCAAATTCTAAGTTAGTATGATTTCCTCCAACCAACAACTTACAGATTATATCCAGTCATAGTCTCTTTTCAATACATTTAAAGTAGCTTATTTTTGTCATTTAAGAACTGATACTCTAATTTAAACCTCCTGTAAATTTAATTTAAAAACAATTTTAAAACTAACTTTTATGTATTTGTGGTATGAATTCTGGACCATAGCATTCTTGGGAAAACCAAGAAAATTAATTACTTTTCCCTTTTAGTAATCAATACTAGTATTTGTATACTTTAGCTTTAAAAGTAAATCACTATGATTCTTAGCAAGCAGCTTCCCTTCTTACCTGTCTGCATGTTTTGGTCCCAATCAGTCTGGCAATTGCACAGAAGTTGTCATAGTAGGTGCCAATAAGAACTCTAAACATTGAAGCTTCTGCACCACTCCATTCCACGTTCTCAGGAGGCTCAATATTTGGTTTCATCTTTATTGGTGTTTGACACCTAGAATTTGCTTCTGTAATAAATAATTGAGAGTAAGACTAAGTTTCAAAATTTACACTGCCCTTCAAAATGTGAAATCATTAGCTGCAGTTAAGAAACATCCCAGGTTTTCTGCTGTGTTTCCTAAGTGCCAGAAAAAACGAGCATTTTTCACATGCCTCTTACAGAAGGTAGCAGTAGCTAATCAAATTACATGACCTACACATAAATTGAGATAATATGGACATTCTCTTACAGCTTGACTGAACTCATATCATTATTTTGTCCTTTCACTCAGTTCCATACGTCCCAAATGCGTATTTTCTAGGATTGCACAGCTCGACTTGTTTTGGCTTTTTGTTGTTTTTGTTGCATTGGTTTCTTTGTAGTTTTGGTTTTGTTTCACCCTCTCAAGCACTACAGCTCACTGAATGAAGCAGCACTGACACCAGCCTTACCAGAGGAACTGGAGGTTTCATCTTTCTTTTCTTCTTCCTCTTTATCATTGTTTTCCCCGCCGGTTTCAGTGCCAGCCTCCCGATCACTGTCCGTGTCCTTCGACTCCAGAACGTTTATGGTGGGCGTGCTGGGCCTGCTGGTGTTGTTGGGGAGCCGCCCCCTCCGGCGGCCGCCGGGCCGCTTCGGCGGGGTCTTGATGCGCTCCGCTGTCAGGGCAGCCGCAAACTCCTTGGCGCCTTCCTGAACGCAAGGACAGAACAATTCACAGCAAAAGAACCAAAAAGCGTTTTCACTTGTGGTCAGGGCTCGTGGGAGAACACCTTCTACTTGCACACGGAGTAACTACCCATTCTTCTACAAAATAATCACGTGCCCCAAAATTCCAGTTAAAGGCACTCCGACCATGAGCACAAGTACTTTTGATGCTACCATGAAAAAAGACCTACACTTACAAAGAACTCATGTCAGTATTTCGGTTCACCTTTTACTTTGGCTACCAAGTGAAAAATAATTCAGCAGTATATTTCTGTTTTCCCAGATGACAAAAAAAATTATAATTTCCCACAGAAAACACCCATAAAAACACAAGAACTCTTCTTGCATGTGGCACTTAAAAAATATGTGTTCTGCATTTTTTTAAAATGCAAGCATTGGTAACTTGTTTTCTAGTAGAAAGGGGTATGACATAGTGTAGCAAGTTTTCAGATGGCGAAAATTGCATAGTTTCTCATACTAAAAAATTTAGGGGAATTATGAGAGAGACTTGAAATTATATTACTAATTAAGAGCACAAGTTCCAGATAGAATCAGCCTTTGGTAAACTAAAAAATCCTTTATAACTTTTAGTTGTGATATAATTTAAAGGAGAGCAAAGCCTGCAGTCTCTTGACTGTATTGGACAGAATAGCAGCACCACCATTATTAGGTGGTAGTAATCTTTCCTCCCTACAAATATCTCAGGCTACATCTCCAAGTATTCCTACTTAAGATGACCGGAGGTTATATTTTTTCTCTTGCAGCAGATGAAGGTAACATACTTGACTGCAAATGACCCACAAGCAGATGCACTATCCTAG
The DNA here is from genome assembly GCF_049639895.1 of Pseudopodoces humilis. Taxonomy (NCBI): domain Eukaryota; kingdom Metazoa; phylum Chordata; class Aves; order Passeriformes; family Paridae; genus Pseudopodoces; species Pseudopodoces humilis. Next base: position 102,727,130 of record NC_142200.1, read on the forward strand.
ATCCAGCATGTCCTTAAATTAAGTATCCCGCTATACTGCAGCCAGCACAAACACTCAGTGAGTTTTGACATATAAAATTATCTTACCAAATGTTGGTAACAGTGAGGTCCACAAGGCTTATTATCTAATGCTGTTTCTGTATTCTTTCGTTTATAAGTATTGGGAGTTGCATGGAATGCTGTTGAATCAAAACATCACATTTTTAAGTTTTCATATAAAAATACATTAAAATATGTAACCTCAAACTGTATCCAAAACACAAGGTTACCAAGACTTTACTAAAACCAGAATAAAAATACTAACAAATGGGGGGAAAATTGAAATAAAATAAACCCCATGTAGTGACATGACTTACCACTTAAATACACAGAGACAGTACATAGGTAAGTTTCACATATCATGGAATGGTTTGAGTTGGATTAAAAATCATCTGGATCTAATCCCTCTCTGCCATGGGCACCTTCCACTAGACCAGGCTGATTAAACCCCATCTAGCCTGGCCATGAACACTGTCAGGAATGAGGCAGCCACAGCTTCTCTGGGCAACCAGTTCCAGTGTCTCACTTCCCTCATAGTGAAGAATGTCTTCCTAAAACCAAATGTAAACTTATCCTCTTCCAGTTGAAAGCCATTATGCCCATTTACATCAGCAAAGACAATCATCACCTTTGTTTCATGTATCAAGGAAGATTTGGTGTATCATCCTTTCCAAAAAAGGAAAAGACTTTACTTTGTTGTCATGTTAAACAGAATTATTCAGGGCTTCTCCTATTAATGATCACCTCTTTTACGTGTAAGATTCAGGTGGCAAAATTCTATCTTGTCAAAAAAATCTGATCCCATACACACTTTGGAAAGGTAATAGGACCCACTTTACATTTTCATCAGTGAGAAGGACACATAAGCATTTTTGCTCTATTAGTTTATCAGCAATCCAGCTAAGCTGACAGGATATAAGAATTCTTGTATCCCAGCTGCAGGGTAAAAATAAGTTAGCATTGCACAGTCACTCTGGATAAGTGAGCCAAGTCTGCACCTTGCAGAGAAGCGTCTGTCCTGTACCTGAGGACTGTGCATAGCTCTGTAAAAGCTGCAGAACAGTGACTCAGAAAGGAGCAGAACTGGGTATGTTACACATGCAACACAAGCACCTCGTTAACAGGAGGGCACAGCTTCCTACCCATTCTCTTTGCCAGAGCCAGCTCTCCTCCCTGGCAATCCCTGTCTCCCAGCAGGGTGTTTTCAGAGAAACTGACTTTTCACGGTTTTGCTGGAAGTCTTGGGAACTCCTCTGTACCCCTTACAGAGCTCTTCTGAAGCCTGGAAAACCTGCCACTAGACTCTCACCAAAACTCATACATTCATGCTCCCACATTTTATTAGGAGCTTTTTGAGATACTATCATTAGTTTTCTCAATTGTCCTTTGAAAAACAACTCATCTGTGCTCAAGGGAAAGTTACGTAGTTTTTTATAGAGAGATAGATATCAATAAATAGTTTTTCCCTCTAAATGTGTTAACAGTGGCATACAGAACTGCAAGGAGCAAAAATAAAGAATGGACTGTAATTTAAAAAAGAAGAGACTGCTCAGTCTAGCTGTCTGTTTGCTAATGCTCCATGAAGATGCTTGACTTAAAATGTTCAATTTCCAAACTATGCAGAGACACATGCTGCAGTTTTACCACAGCTGCAGTTGGGCAACTGTAACTTACAGTGAAGGTTATAAAAATTCAGTGAATATAAAGTGCTAATATGTTCAAAATAAAGAAGAAATTCCTCCCCTCTTACCGATATTAATCTAAAAAGGCAGTTCCACACCAGCACCTCACAAATCTCCTTCATTAAGTCATTTGTTATTCGTCTTATTTCCAGATCATGCTCGAGGCTTCTCTCTCTATGTCCACTATGCTTTAAAGACTCAACTTTTTACATGCAGTTCCTTCCCTGTTAAAACATGTGGGCAGAGCCCACGTCTTCCCAAACAAGGCTTTTAAAAGCAAATTTCATTTCAGTGGTCTGGTTTGCAGCATAGCTCTTCAAACACTTGATTTGGCACCAGTGGGAAGGGTGACTAGTTCCATCTTGGAACCATCACTTCAAGTTTGCCTCCCATAAAGGAACGTGATTTGAAAAAATCAAATAATAAATTCTATAATAGTGTGCCTGAATTAATGATAGCAGCACATGGGAACCCCTCAGGAAAGCAATGTACTCTTCCAATACTTTCTCAAAATGGTATAAATAATACAAAAGTATCACTAAGGAAACATTACATCCCTTTCTCCAGACAAATATGTTACATTTTATAAATCTGGAAACACAAAAAAGCTTTAATTTGCTATATATGGGCATATAGATATGCAAAAGTTATTTACAAGCAAGTATAGGAATTTAATTTATGTTTAATTTATATTGTTGCTGTAAGTGCTCTTTCTTCCCCCAGATTCCAGTTAAAAGCTCTCATTGCTATGCCACTTCTCGTTTCACATATACTTCAAGTTTTCATATATTCTGTAGGTAAAATACACTTTGTTACAATAACAAAGAAACCATGCAATTTAATGCCAGGTTATTCCACCTTTTTCCATTGTTTAAGAAACAACAAGATGATGGGAGTCCTTTATCCAAAAGGTGGGGGGGGGGGGGATAAAACTCCCATGTTTTTCAACAGTGCATCTTTACATTTGCACAGCATACCATTTTATTCAGGATTTTTTTCCACTAAACTGTTTTACTTTCTCTTCATACCATAAGGAAAATGATTTTTCAGCAATGCAAAAGAACAGTAAAACATTTGCAAACCATGATCTGTACCAGACTGCTGCAATGTAGGAAAATTAAAGTTATTCCTTTTACATGTCACTTGCAGATGCAATAATTTTTCTCACAAATTCATTTCTGCAATGTCCTAAAATGAGTTTTTTTTGGAAAACTGTTTTCCTTTAGAAAATTAAGAAATGCTTAACTTATAAAAAATGAAACAAAACAACCTTTGTTATTTTTAAACCCGTGAGATCTCAAAAAGAGGTTTCATCTGATACTTAAAATTAGAATCATATCTTGTGTTCAACTATTTGTACCAACACGGTACAGTAAAGACAACTACAGTCAAAATCTACCACCTCTATTGTGAGGCATCTTTTGGAGAGGCTTGTTATAAAGTACCCAGGACAAGAATAAAACTATTTGTATAGCTGGATTATGAATTTTTAAAATATCAGTAGTAATTTTATTTAAAAAAAAAAAATCACAGAAGGCTTTGTAGAATTTTCTCAGCACCTGGAGTCTGTATTTCTTTAATGATTTCCTTAAGAGAAATCATTCTAAAATGGCGTCACTGAACATGTTTTCTGTCTTAGAGATTTATTATCTGTCTCATCCCCAATGGGCTCAACTCTCATTTTCAATAATGTGAAAGTACACAGGCAACAGTTTAGCCTGAAATGTACATTTGCTTCACAGTCAAGCTATTTGGGAAATTCTCCCTACCTGATATTTTTCCTTCTTCTAAATTCTTTGTTAGTCCAGACATTTAGGCATAATTCCTTGCTGTCAGCAAATGAAGTCGGTACACAAGTTTTTTCAGTTATGTCATCACCTGCACATAAAGGGATTGCCAGGTCGTCAAGGGGACTTGACACGTTAAAAATCTAATGATAACTTTTCCTATATTTAAGTCAAATGTTCTAGAACAAAGATTGGAAACTCCACAAAATAAGGCTAATCTTAACAAAAATGGAATCTAAGAGGGGGAATACAAGAAGCAAAACCAGGCCTAATAGAGTTCCTGCATTTTTTTAATTCTCTATGCTTTCTTGAGAGATTTACGCCTTTCAAAGTACAAATCTGATCACTGTAGCCCACCACATTACCAAAGTAATTCATCAAAAATGTCATCTGCAGAAGTCAGGACATCATCCCACAGCACTTGGAAAGTGCATGAAACAGACCATAGAGGAAACTGTAGAAATGTAATAAAAGTTAAATTGTTAAATTGTTGCAGAGACACTGAAGATTGCTACTGCAGCCTTCCAATAACCAAAGCAGTTTGGTTTTGGGATTTTTTTCTCTTTTTGATGAGTTACTTGTTCCCAGCAATGAGACTGGTGAATTTTGACCAACAGTCTTAAGATTTCACAGAAAACAAAGAGGCCAAACAACTGACTCTCTAGGTTTTTAACAAAAAAATTCTGTGTTCTAGACAGACACGCAGACAGACAGACAGAAAATAATCCTCTTTCCTTGGTGTAACTACAGACAAAAGCAAAAGGAAGCAATGCATCCAAAGCAGCGAGCAGTCATCATTGCGGTGGAATTTGGGTATGTTTTCAGGGAATGGCAACTGAAGCATCAGTTTACTACATTCAGAGTCCAGTGTCGAGCCCACGCAGCAAATGTCAAGAGAACTCTTTGCTGTGATTACATATCAAATACATTATTATAGTGACAATGAATGTGCTGCACAGGCTGTCACTAAGAGCACTGTCATAACTGGTAATTTCACCCTCTGTCTGACACAAAGGTACATCTTGAATGCCTCCCCAGTGAGAGTGCTATGCATCCCTCTTCCTGTCATCACCCTAAAATCCTGAAAGGATGATTTAAAGTTTGGGCACTTTTGAGTACGAGGCACGGTTTAAATAAAGCCTTGGACATACACCACTTTGGCAAGAACACCAACTTGTTTAAGCGACATATCAAAAATCACCAGCAACAAGAACTTAGGCAATCTTTTAGTATAAACACTTTGTCTTCCATCTCAAGATTATGAACCCAGAGAAAGAAGGCACAATGCTTTTGGCTGAAAGCGTGCTGCTGTGAGAACTGAAGTCCTTCACGCTCAGGACATTCTCACTGGCTGAACCTGGCACCCAAGAACATGACAAACTCCAAGTCTGTGAACCCATTCTTTCACAGCACTTATATAAAAAAAAGCCTCTCAGAACTGGTGCCTCAAAACTGTGGTCTGGTAAAATAGCCAGACCACAGATAGAATAGACTTCTATCAGTCTGCAAAAATGACCATGAACAGCAAATCTACATAGACTAATGAAATAGAGTAGTGAAATATATTATGTTTTAGAGGAGCCACCATCTCCACTGAAAAACTCCTAAAATTTTATAAAATCATGGAGAAAAATGCCTAAAATCACTGCAGCAGAAATATCTTAAGTCTTCAGAGGTGCCACTAGAGTAAACTTGTTCTCATTATGTCCAGACAATGCTTTTTGTTGACTTAAGAATCAAAATTGGCACCCAATCTTTCTGCTAGACTACTGAGAGTGTCAAGAACTCCAAAAACCCCTGCCAGACAATTGGATTGCCAAGAATCAGTATACAGCTTCACTTCCCTGTCCTACAGACTAGGACTGCACACAGCACTTCTGGAATGAGTGTCCAGGCAACCAAGACACCACAAGACCTACAGTTTTCACAGAACACACTGTGCTGAAGCTGGCTGGTCAATGCAGCAGCTTACTCCAGAAACTTACTGTTCTTTAATGTTACGCAGAAGTAGCAGCTTCCTTTTATTCATTTTGTATTTTCTAGCAAGGCATGTCAACAGAATATAAGGAGAAAGTGAAACTAACAGACCAAACTCCAAAATGCTCAAGTACTAAAGGAACTAGGAACATGAAAAGCTTCCCCCGCTCCCCATCATCTGAGAACAACTCCAATTCCTCCTCAAACTGAAAGGCAACCAAGGGATATGAAAAAGCAGCAGCACTGTGCAAAGCCTTCAGTGTGGAGTACAATTACAGGCAGGTTGCATGTGTGCTAGATGAGGAGCTGCTGACAAAGCACAAGGATTCCCAAATGAACATGCACGCGCACTCACAGTGGAACATGCAAATGAACAGCTAAGTCAAAAGCAAAAATTAATTTGATATAGAGGGCATCACAGGATACTGCTACAAGTTGAAACCACTTCATATTTGACTGTTAGTTTCCCCTTTACATTTAATTCGCTGTCCAGAATAATTATCTCAAGTAACACTTCAGAATCTCTTCACACTTTGCAAGTGAAAGCCAACATCACTGCTAAGCTCTTGTCAGCTTGTTGGCCCAAAACAATGGGGCAACATGAAAGCAGTTCAGGGAAAAGGATATTACAGTTTCTAAAACTCAACTCTCTGAAACAATTCTTCAGATAACCAAGTACAACTAAATGTGACTAGAAAATAACATGGCAGAATAAAAGAGAAAACTGTTCATGAGTGTTCATTCTCCCTACTGGAAAATGAAGCAAGTCTGATGAATAATCAGGATTTTTAATGGAAAAATACATCCCATTCTTCATGCACAAACTGAGAAAGTGGAACACAGAAGCAATAGTAGAAAATAAAGTCGTTTTCCTGCAGACTTTATAAAAAGAGAAGTGATGTTACAGATTGGTCCAAGTCAGGAATTCTATGCAAAGTCCTAAATGCAAAAAGGATAACAAACTAACACAGGTGCATTTGTTTTTCTGAGGAATAATTTTCACTGCAACATATATGAGCTGTTCTCAAACTTTAGAGACATTCCTGCTTTTTTCTTCTCTTTCCTTCCTTCTACATTGGCTCTTATGGCACTTTTAACCTCCTGACTTACAAAAAGAAGTAAGATATATACAAGATATATACAAGTACAATTGTACTTACGATGTAAGAAGCAATCGTATTTAAAACAGCGTCTACAGAAGAGTGTGTGAAAAGAGTGCAGGCTTTGCTCCCTCTGAACAGATTTAGCATTTGGTCCATCTATGTTTGGTGTGCACTCAGGAGGAAGAGCTCCAGGAAGCTGCTGCTCCGTCAGTTCTTTGTATCTTTAAAGGAAAAGAAGTTATTTATTAAGTATATTTTTTTTATAAAAGTGTTTTTTATTCCAGTACCACTCTGCATTTTCAATGACAACTTAAAAAAAACCCTAAGAAATATGTGCCAGCTAAAAAAGGCCAATCTGTTACTACATGACAACTTATTAATACCATACTCATTAATTCAAACTGACTAGGAAATAATGCATTTGTTTTCAAGACCATCATCACCTCATACATAGTATCATTAACTCCAAAAAGGAGATAAGGGGCTTTTTTTAGCAGTAGCTTTTATTTTACCATCTCAAAAAAAACCAGATTATTAGAGACATACAAGTACCCACTTATCAATAGTTTAAAAAGAAGGCTAACAAATTCTTCTGTATTGTTTGACTTCGGGGAAAGAGCCAAATCCCTTTCAGTGTCACTTCCAGAAGTTATACAAATGCCACAGAACTAGCTGCAAGGGGAACCATTCCTAACCAACAAATATTTAAGTAAGGATTTATTTCATAGTGGAATCTTTGTTACATAATGCAACACAGCAATATACCCTAAGAAATGTGTTCTTACTTCTCTTTCAATTCTTCTGCTGTACCCTTGTCTGGAAACATTGAGGAAATGGCTTCGAATATCTTATCAGAAGGAAATCTCCGAGGTGGGTGGGTTTCTTTCTCTGTCAAGGAAGCAAAAAATTTGGAAAACAAAAAAAATATATTTCTGCTCCTTTGCGACCTCAAGGTGTTCAGAGAAAGGGGGAGTTTGCCAAAATTCTAATGTAAAAAAGGTTTTTATTTCTAAATTGCTTACAATTTTAACTGTGTTAACTGATCTTTCCTGATGAGAAAAATCTACTAGTAAAATAGTGAGAAACCATTATTTCACCAGCAGATGGAGATGGAAATTCAGAATTCTTCCTGCTTTAGAATAACAATACATCATTATCTGAGGAGTCCCAAAGCATTTATTAGATTGATACCTGACTGATTTTTGGTGCATTTGACTGCCTCAATATGCCAATGAATAAAAATTGGAAAAGTGCCTTTCACGGTGTTCTCAATACAAATCTTGAACTAAATGACGAAGGAAATTATGAAAATTACGGTACTTTAGACCTGGAAACTTATCACATAGGAAGATGGGTTAGAACAAATTTAGTGAGTGCTTAAACAAAATGTTTTGGGTTTAATTTTTAAGGTCTGCAGATAGACGTACCCATTCTGTTACCTTCCCGATCTTTTTGCTTGTCATCTCTTTCATCAGGATTGTCATCTCCATCATCATCATCTTCATCATCACTATATTGACCAAGGGCATTGACCAACTCAACAAATATTTCATCATTGATAAATCCACATTCTGAAATCCAGCAAAATTTGGAGTGAACAAAAAAAGCACAAGGTGTATATGAAGTATTTTTAATCCTTCCTACACTTAAATTAAATTAGTGCAAATGCTGTCATTTATAAAAAGCAATCTTGTAGTTTTCCCCTCTTAAATTGCAATGTATGAATCAACACAAGCCAAAAATGGTCATTATTCATTTCTTAGACTGACAACTGGGAAGGGAAGACTAAAAATTCCAGCAATTTTTTTCCCAACTCCCTGTGCTACATATGTATATAAATCTCTCTTCCTTGTAAGATAAAAAATACTACCAACTACATTATTTAAGAGATTTTATGCCAGAATCCCAGTTCCAACATGGTTGGGAGTCTGGAGCCAGTCTGGAAATGCATGCTAACAGTCTATAAACTAATCCTTAGGCAGAGAAGGAATCTCCAGAGAAATTTCTGCTTGGTAGTTCTTTAGCATCTACCCACAATAGATCCCACTGGCTGGGTGATAAAAAAAGGGATACAGTCATATACAAAATATTCAGGAGAAAACTGAAAGATACAATGCTGCATGTATCTATTTATTAGATTATATTCTGCTGTGACATTCAGATGACAGAACAGATTAAACAATAAGGCATTTCTGCTCAAAGGAAAAAATCATAGTGCTGACAGAGACTATTTTCAAAAAAACCAAAATAAACATGAACTGTGTGAGAACTGTAGTGCTTATTACCATCCTTTTGAACCTGGACTGGGTTTGGATGTCAAAATAACTTGACAGAAAATAATAGTTTTATTACTATGTAGACAATGGAAATACCACTCGGATGTTTTAAACTGACTCTTAATATATTCACACAGGTTAGTACAAATTATCTCCCAAAAGTGCAATTACAGAGCTAGTTAAGAATTCTGACTCTTACATGGGAATGCCTTTGGATTACAGATTCCCACAGTATTTACATTTAATTACAGTCACACAACATCAGTTATTGGGAGACTAGAAAAAGTCTTACTACTTCTAATACATTTTATATGTTATGGAGAATCCATAGTAATAGTAATTGTCATCATAAACTTGCCCCTCAAGGTGCTCAAAGAGGATTAATTTTAAAGCTAAACTCCTTCAATAATAAATTAAATCAACAATAGAAGACATTTAGTAGCAATGTCATCATTTTGACATAGCCAGTTTTCTGACAGAGAAATCAGAAATCAGTAAATGTGTAAAAATATTCAAAGGCCAAAGCCTAATAAACATTCCATCTTTCTTATGAAATACACAGGCACCATCTATAATGAGGACATTAACAAGTCTAGTGTACAGCTGAGTAGCATTTATTATTGAATCACAGACTTAAACTTCATGAATGGTACATGAACTCAAAAAATTTGGTTCTCTTTCTAAGACACTTCAGCATTAACAGGAATATGATTAATTTTAAGAAGCTATTCTCTGAGTGAAGGGGTGGAGTGTGGGGGTAATATTTCTGTGAAGGGAGAATCAGAGTAGCCAAGAGAAACCTCTACAACTGAGGGTTGCATAAGCCAGTTCTGAGGGAGCACAGAGCAAGTCATAGGTCACCACTTCACTGAGACTTTAGCAAAGTAAGAGACAGATTACACTGCAGGTAGTCCAGCTCCCACACAGGAGAACAGGTAAGCTACATCTCAGAATAAATATATATAATATTTCTGTACCAACAGAAGGATACAATTTCTCTCTATAAGCTGACTTGCAGAGACGAGGTTTTTAAATGGCTAGCAAGTTCCTTAAAGAAAGGAAGGAGAAAAAAACCCCACAAACCTACAAGAGATTATTCTGTTGAATCACATGTGCAAATGTTATTATTAGCAGAGTTCTGCATAATCCTCCTGCCACTTTCGGCTAGGCAGGACACATACACACATTACAATATATTCCAAAGCTCTGAGCACAAAACTGAATACCAAGAATCACTGTATGGTATAATAAAAAAGTTAATGTGCTTAATTTCTCCACACTACTGTTTAAAACTTTGCAGCCTAATGAAAATGCAGAACAATACGTTTAAATAAGGAAGCCTTTTACAGTGTTTACACACTGTAGAGATAACTACTGTAACAATCATACATCAGGCCTTAAGCAACACTACAACAATAATTTATATAGGAAGAAATGATTAGTATACCTGAGTGTTTGGGCTCACCTCTGTCTCCATGCACTTTCCCATCATAGTTCTTGATCAGTTCTTCAATAAAGGTACCATCCTGGTCAAGCACTTCATCTCCCATATACGGAATGTTATGTAAAACAGTTTCATCCTCTACCTAGGAACAAAAGTGATAATCAAACAATTTTAAATTGTGTTGTCAAGCAACCATTTCTGCACTGCTTTTCACTATCTACAGGAGTCTGCCTATAACAGTAAATTAACTAGTTTACTGCTTTAGAACATTTACCATTAACTAGAAAACAAAAACAAAACCCTCAATGATTTTCAACAATTTTTTGCATTCCTGGTGGCTGGTTCTAAGTATTAACACTAGCTCCTAATATTAAGGTTAGCAAAGCATTTCCACAAAGTTTCTAATATGGAAACTCATTAAGTTACCTGGCTTTGGGAAGCTTGCTTTTGGTAAATTCATTCATCCCCCCTTGGTTCTCTCTTACAGTGATGTAGGAAACCACCATGAGAACCACACTTTCATTGTTTGTCCAGAGATAAGAAAATATGCTACCAAAAGACTCTAAATTAAAGTTGTCTAAAGAGAAAACAGAGAAATATGCCTAACAATTTAATCTCAGCTCCACTGGCTCTTTTTTTGACTGCATATAGACTAAATGCATCTATACTCCCGTGTTTTATCAATAGAATCTATGGACCTTGATACACAGCAGCATCTTCCAATACTACAAAAGAAATCTCTATTGTTAAGAAAATAAACTATCCTACTGATTATGATTCTGTAGCAATCCAAAATGTCCAAACACTCTTGAATTAAAAGCAAGGAGAAAAACATGTGGAAATACTCTGTATGTACACTGATAAAAAATGGTTGTTTAAACCACTTCGTAATAATTATTATCAAAATAACCACTCAGCAAAGGTGGTCATATACAAAAAGATGTGACAGACATTTGCAATAAGCTAAGCTTTGAAAAAGTCAAATACCTATATCAGAAATCTAATGTTATGGCTTCTGCACACAGTGAAGTTAATCTGAAAAAAAAGGGCATACTCAGATATGAGAATGACCATTATGGGGATACTATTTCAGGATTTAGTTCCCTTTATTCCACAAGAATTACTATTCTGTTACAGATATGTTGGTTGATTGACTCACATTAAAGCAGTCATATCCCAGAAAACATTTCTCACTACACTAATTAGATACTTTCAAATAAAACTACATTTGCTAATGGCCACAAAAGACAATAGGTCACCTGAATTAAATAAACTTTACAGCAAGATTTTGGAGATACTTAGATACACGGGGGACAGAGATTCAGTTTGCAAAGTTACCTTTTTATTTATTTTATTTTGAGGGAGCTTATTTTTGATTATTACTGCCCGACTACCAATACCTAAAGTAGGGAGGGTAACTGGCAATAGATTTTGTAGGCATACTTCTCAAATTAACACTTCCCTTTTCTCCATACCTTTCTCCTCCCTGCACTTGTTTAATCTTACCATAAAATTCTGTTGAAGGGGAGACCAAGAATACATTATAGGCACAGAAGCAACAGCATTGAGAGTCTTCAGTGGGATGACTTGTTTTGGAAAATCAATGTCACTGGTAACAGAGCACTGAAATAAGAAGTTGAAGTTACACTTACATAGCAACATCAGGAAAAACACCGAACAAAAATAAATCACAGAACACTCTACAATGTACAAAATTCAAAGAGTTTCTCAAAATTAGCCATATCAACCTTTGAAAAATGCATCAGTTTTTTTAGGCATAATAGCAAAAATAGTTTCAGCAAGAAAAAAGGACCTTTAGAATTATTTTTATGTCATTACCTCTGCTAATAGATCATGATGAGGTTTTTCCACTTATTATTAAGTGTCTGAGATAGTATTTTACTCAGACTATGAAACCTAGAATACAAATTAGGTTTGGTATCTCAAAACAGATTTAGTACCTGTTGCTGCTGCTACACTGATGTTAGTGTATTTACTCAGACCATCTGAGAGGCAAGTGAATTCCCCTAGCTTCAGATCAATACACTGCAGAAATCATGTATTATTTATGTTATAAAAATAAATAAAATTTTACTTTCATGCCAGCAAGACACCTTATATAAATAAAAACTCCATATGGCTTTTTAATTCCTGCCTTGTTACCCAATTATTGTCTGTTTATCCTATCCTCAAGCCTTTTATTATGTTCACTGCTTGCAAAGGGAAAAATGAAAGTTAACTCTTATGTAACTCTGAATACATCAATGAATTTTTCAGCTACAGGACTTTCATTTTGGATATTCAGAGATTTATGTAGCCTCCAAAGGATAAAAAAATCCATAGAAATACAGACAACAATTAGGTTATTCTCACATCTAATAATCGACAGTTAACAAACACAGATCAACTTTTCTCAAATACTTGGACTGTAGTATGGAGAACTCTGAGAAAAAGGTTACAAGCTAAAGCAGACAGGAACATACAAAGTCAGGGGAAGTATAACAGAGAAGATTTGGAGGTAGGTAAAACAAAGTTTAGAACAGCTATCATAGCTACCTGAAAGGAAAAAAGGAAGTGGAGACAAAAGATCTTTCTCCTTTCCAGAAGGGAAAGATGAACAGAGCTTCACATTTCTAAAGAAATACACAAAGTAATGTAACAAACAATATACAGAGACAGTACCCCGGCAGAATGACACAAGCCAGATTTCTTTTCTTTTTAATCTGCAGCAAATTGAATTAGATTTCTGCTGTGTATATTAATATTCTAGACACCATCCTATGGTACCACTTCACTCCCATTTCAGGTTAATGTTTAATTTTCTAGCTAGCAGCCACCTAGCATATTTTTCATGTATTTTTAAAGCAAAATACAAAAGTAAAAGAATTATTTAGTTTTATCTTTGGAGCTAGAAGTCTTGGGCTGACAAATGGGCTAAGTCAAAGCGACTCAGTGTTTGGTACTAAGCCTCAGTTATGCTGCTCTGTTGTTCTGATATGGAACTCAGGTTAATGTCTGGTAGGCCTGCACTGGGCATCTTATGGTCTCCACTTGATGCTGACTGTCACCAGCAATGCCCTGCACTCTTCATCGAACACAGGAAGGCTCTCACACAACCCTTCTATTTCTAGCCAGTGTCTTATGCAACTCTGAAAAAATTCAGCATATTGAGAAAAGAAGATTTTAAAGTAATCTTTTTAAGTCCCCGCCATTTTTTCATCTTGCTTCTCTCACTATAAATTATAGAAACCTTAAATCAAACATTAGAGTTCTGATTCATGAGACAGAGACTGTATTGAATGTAGTAATTAGTGTGCTCCACCAATACAGGCAAGAAATTAACATAAAGAATAGTGAACACCACACTTGAAAGAAAAGAAAAAAGAAAGAGGAACAATCTTCTACTAACAAAAAAATGTGAAAATTGGATGTGTACCTGTGTCAATTATTATCAGTTCTGAGCCCACACAATAGCTATAGAGCTGTACATGAGCAATTGCATATTCAAGAACATTTAAAAGAGAACACCCGAAGGTCCTCACCTCCTTGCATTTGAACATGCATGCACACAAATGCACTTCTGTGACACACTCCCACTCTCCAGTTCTCCACTAAAATTTTAGGAAAAGAAACTCTACAAATTTCTTTGCAGATAAAGTAATTTGGTTTGTTTTTTTTAACCTATTCATGGTAAAGTCTTTTTATTCTCACCCTACTGAAAATGGTTCATGTTTCAAATTATTACAGATAAAACATCTTCAAACTTGTTAAACATGAAGACGTGCTTAAAGAGCAACTTAGAAATAAGGTAAATTAAGCTGGGATGAATACAGAAAGCTGGAATAGGCTTAAATCACTGTTGAAGCTAACATGACACAGGACACAATCCTGAATAACATGCTCTAGGACGACCCTGCTTGAGCAGGAAAACTGCACTAGATGACATCCAGTCGTCCCTTCCAACCCTACCAATTCTGTGGAAACCAGTTTAGGTGCCCAAATTATGCCACAACTATGGAAGTGTTTTTCACAAATTTAGCATCCAGTCTGCTTGTGCAACACAAAGATTTATAAATCTAACTCCAACAGAAGCAAGAGTAAACTCCCAGTACCATGGAGATAGAACAGTTTGATTAAAGGATGCTGAGGTATGATCCAATCATTATCAGAAATTAAGAAGTTTCACTTCTGTGTGTCATTCAAAGCCAGCTAGCCTGTTACATATTTATTACTTTGCAGAAGTCATATGAACGAAGTACACAATAAATGAATTTTTAAGACACTCATACAAAACACATTGAGCTGCCAAGTCATATCATGCTGAAAAAAAGAATATAAAGAACAGCCAACTTTCCAGTAATAAAACAAAAATGTGCTAACAACCTTGTAAGTGGAATTACCACAACACATGTTAACCAACCTCCCTGGTCCCGCGCAATGAGCTCACAGAAGTCATGATGTGAACAGGCTGTATCCTACGTTGTTTCCATTCTTGATTTAAGATTTCAGTTCTTTCCAGTATCTTCTGACGATTAGAATTAAACATACTCTAAAAATTAAACACAACATTATAAATAAATTAAAGACTAAATTCATCTGTTAGCATCTTAAGGCATTCTAACATTTAACCAGACATGTTATAACAAAAAAACAAAAAAAAAACCCAAAAAAAACCCACACAAATTTAGCTTAAACATCAGTGAGGTTCAGTATAGTTCATTATCCCTTTCTTTAATTCATACCATGTTCTCTCATTTAGAGAGTCACACATTTAGCACGGAAACAAATTCTAAATGAAATTTGGAAGAATATGCAGCTAAAGAAGTTGCCATATTAGGTCTCCTCAACCTCTTCTGATACTTAATATTCTCAACCCAATCACATATAAATGTATCATACCTGTTTATAAGACAAGACCATAGAGTTAAGACAAGTTCTCATTAGGTTGACAAAGTATTCAATGAAATTGCTACAGCAAGTGTTAACTGTAAGACACATACTTCAGAAAATAATCAATACTTGTAAAATTTTATAAGCAATAGAACTAAAAGATTAAGTACCTTTACTTCATCAGCACGTCGGAACCTCTTGAGCTGCCTCAGTCTCATATATTCTGATTTTACACGTTTTCTCCAACAAATTGGTCCCTTCTCAGATTTTTTTCCGGTTTGACCCATGATTATCCTACAAGAGACAATGTCAAATTTGTATTACCAAATCTGACACCAATGCTTACAGAAGTTAGATAGGAAAATAACATTCCTTTAATATCTTTTATATTCAATTCCTTTAATTCCTTTTAATCACACACTTGCAATAGCATCCCAATCCAACAGAAAAAAGAGGAAAACACATTTAAGTAATAGGCACAAGAAAATAGTAATTTTAATTGCAAATCAGTGGACCCTTCACATTTGCACTTCTAATGCCTCTATTAAAAAAGTTACCAGATGGATTTAAAGGGGTGAAGAGGAACAAATCAAGATTCCCACTACCAAGATACACACTGGAATGAATCCTTGCAAGTAGCCTTGTAAATTAACTTCTGAAGAACTATGTTCACTTTTCCTCTTTGCAGGAAGGGTCCTCTTCACTAAGACACTAATTCCTACAACATGCTTCTGGAGTTGATCTCAAGTAGAAGGAGGTACCCCAAGGAGTACTCAGTCTTCCCACCCAGCCACTCAAGCATGAAAAAATTGTAGAAATTCAGACAATGAGTTTTGCAACAGCCAGAATAAGAGATTTTGCTCTTTTCTCAAGTTTTCTATAAGAACACAAACTGCCCACTGATTCCACTTTACTGATCATCCTCCTAGTGCCAAGTGGTTCATTTTCACGTTACAGGACTGTTGGAAATGAAGTTGTATTTTTATGTTATAATCCAAATGCCTTGCTAGAATATGCCAATCTGCTCCGTATTTTTCAAAATCAAGGACCGTATGCTACAGCTATGCTGGCAATGACTATTTTGACAGCATCCTGAAACTAAACCACTACATCAAAGACTGGCTTCTTCTCAAGAGCTTCATCGTAAAACCTACAATATTTCACTGAACAGCTCAAAATATCATTCACATGGACTGAAAGGCTGAAACATCCATTAGCCCACGGTTAATACATTCTCAAACAAGCATAATCAGTCTGAGCAGGAATAATTCCAGCCCTTCTAGTTATCAAGGCAGGTCAACATGAATTGAGGTGTCATATTTGGGCTTGAACCCAATGACCACTGCTACCTTCACTGCCCCACAGTACAGCTCCCCTAACAGTAATAAGAGTACAGCTTTATCCCAGTTACTGGAAGCTTACTGCTCTACTTACAGCAATTCTGTAGAGGTCAGATTTGAGTTCTATCAGACTTTATGATGATGATGAGAGGGAGAAATTGATACAGAACCTGTTTATTCTCAAGACTATGCATTAATTTACAGTGAACAAAAAGGCAGTAAGTCTATAAAAGCCTGAACCCATTTTCATTCAAGACTTAATAAGATTTAAGAATATGCAAGAAAAAATATTGGTCTTTTAGATTTAGGATGAAAAAATAATCTACAAACAAATAGCAGAATTACCAACTCAAATCATGGGAAATATCCTCTGGGGAAAAAAGACACAGGATACAAATAACTACATAATGCACCTGACTAGACAGAGGGTAAGGACAGAGAATTCACCATGGGGAGAGAAATCTAGAACAAAGCATCAAACCCAGTTACCCTGTTTCCACACAAGATAGCAAGTAAAATCCACCTGTATCTCATTCACCACAACCCTAGTGATTACAAAAGATAAAAAATAAAATTATACTTAAAAAAATTATCCTGGACCATTCATGTTAGAACACATCAGTGTCATTGACAAGACTTGTCATTGTCTAACAAGACAATCAGCGATTCAAAGTGCACTAAGATATTGATTAAAAAGCAGCATAAAAGCATTATGAAGTACAGAAAATACACTGTATCATATGCTAAACAAAGCAAAGTAACAATATTGAAAAACAACCCATTAACTGGAAATAAATTAGACATAGAATAAGTACCATTAAATAACAGACAATCTCAATTTTTAAGCAGCATAGAACATCAAAATTGCTTCAGTTATGATTCAGCCAAAAGACCCAGGAAAAGCATCAATGAACTCAAAAGATAAATGAAAGCTCAGCTGACAATACTGGAGCGACATAGCCCATAAAACTGAAACACAAATTACATTTACTTACTCTAATATTGCTCCAACCACAGCCCTTCTTATTCTAGTTTCCTGGATAATAACAAATGACTCTGGCTTATAAAAAGCTTTCTTAACTGAAATTAAATTGCCAGATAAGCCCTGCTCATAAGAAGCAGATCTATACAGAAATCACATACAATTGAATTAAAAACAATGACAAACAGACAAACTCAACAGAATTTTCATCTTTCTTTCATACAACTTAAGTATAGCCCCAAGAACACCCCACAAAACGATTTAAGACCTGAGAGAAATATATACCCATTAAAAAAAAAAACAAAACAAAATCCAGTCCATTCAATTTTCCAGTAATAAACATCACTGTTACCTGTTGTATTAAAATGGTAACAAAATAACTTTATAAGAAGATTAGTACTTCCTTTTAAAACAGCATCACTTACAGTCGGGTTATTCATCTGAAAACAAACATGACTTATAAGAACACTCTCCTCTTGCACTAGTTTCAAGTTGCTATCTGGGGTACAGCACAGACAACTTAATGGCAAAGGCACCAAATAACATAATAGAAAATGAAAAAAAACCACACTGTTGCTTATGTCAAGTTACAGCAAGACAAAGTTCTCCTACATAAAGCCGTAATGTTAATGTGCAACAGTCAGTGGGATATACAAACAGATTAAGTCCAATATGTATAAACAAATTAGAAACTACATCTTAAATAGCAAATCCATATTAAGAAAAAAAGCACTTAGTGGAAAGGAACCGTATGCAGAGTATACAAAAATTATATCCAAGAAAAAAGAAGTGTCCTGGATGCATGTTAGTAAAAAATTTTCAGAGATTGTCAAAATTAACATATTACTGGTCTCTAAGCAGCAGAGCCAAGTGAACTGTGTTTATATGTTTTTGGGCAGTCTAACGTAACCCAAGTAGAATTACTGTGTTGCTAACACATGTACAGTGGTAGGAGACAATTGGTTTTATGTCCCAAACCTCAGAAGAAAGTACAGAATAAAAATTAACCACGGCGGGGGGCAGGGCAGGAAAAGCATATTCAGAGAGCTAATTTTCATACTGCAATTGATCTATCGTCTTCACATTAGGACTACAGACAAATGCCACTGATGATTTCTCATGTCAGTTTAAAGGTTGTCCCGAAAACTTTAAATATAAGAAGCTAGACCTGAGAAACTGGGATTAGAAGTTCCACAGGCAAGGACAGCCAGTCCTTTTTTGTGGAGCAAAAAACAACTATGAAAGTAGGGTGCTTTACACTGCTTCCCATCCCTGAAAGCAAAAGTAATTTGGAGAATTAAAAGACTTCAGGAAAGCATCAACATAATCTCTGGGACAAGTTCAGAGTTGTAGATGCTGTCTCAAGCCTTCTAGCGGTCCACTTGCCTACCACCTATGTGTAAGACAAACCTCTCCCAAATCACTTTCTTGTGCACATCAACAGTAGAATTGGTCAAAGTGCTCTGAACTGTAACAGACTACACAGTCCCTACTTTGGTAGATAGGACAAAAAAACCTGCACATTTCCTTTAAACTACATTGTATGGGAGTCACAGCTAGGACTGCAGAACACAGAATCTAGTGAATGTTAAGATAAATTTGTCAGAACTAGTCAACTTTTCATACGAAGTTTCAGAATATTCCCTACAGCAGCTGAAGTGGCACAAACTAAATCCCATCAGTCTGAGAATAGTTAAGCCTGTCTTAAGACAGAACAGTTTGAAACAGTTTCCATTTAAAAAATAAAACATGATACTGACTGTCTTAGCGCAATGGTCTGATTCCGAGAGCCCCTAGGCCTTGTCCCTCTTCTCTGTCCTCATTTCCCCTTCTGAATCCCACCAGTTGTTTGTATTGTTTTAAAATCTTATTGTTCCCCATTTTTAAAATCCTTTTGATAAAAATGATCCAGAGAAACCATGTAACTGCCAAAGAGCCAAGTCCTGAGAAGTTCTATCCAAGCAAAAAGAAAAACTATGTAACAGCCAACTCAGCTATTTACAGGCAGAGTACTGCCTCTCCAGAAGAGATACAAAGAAAACAAGCATAACTAGAGAAAGCTCTTCTCCCAAAGTGCACTATGACTTCCAGGCAAAACCTCAGCTAACCTGAATAGATCTCACCTGTCATCACAGTAAGGAAGGAAACCTTGCCATAACTCCAGCAGACTGTCCCATTCCACACTGGGCAATCACCCCAAGGCCATGACAAAAAAGGAGATAATTATACTAATGAGGGGACCAATGTTATTCCAGACCCTCACCAAGTACAAAAAAAATAACAAAACTAACCCCTCTTAAGGAGAACAATAAGGGGTTATTAGGAATGAGACATACTAAAGCCACCTAAACACCAGTTTAAAAGAAAAAAACTACAAGAAAATAGAAACGAAGACATAGCTGATCTTTTCAGTTTCTACTCATACTTGCAAAGCTGGAAATGAAAAACAAAAAATGGCTGTGTCCTAAAGCATATATATTTTGTTTTTAAAGAAATCCTGCTGATCATTTCATAATTCTGTACAAGACTTACATTTTTACACCAAGTTTTTAAGAAAATTCATGCCTATAAGCTTAAATCAGGCAACCTTTACTTTCAGCAGACAAATTGTGAACAATACATCTAGGATTCATAATGAGACGAAGTGTAGAACAATTTCTGTTCAAATTGCTCGTGTTTTGCCTACAGAACATAGAAATAGCCTTATTTAAACACAATGTCCTATTTTTCTTTGATCATTTTGGCAATATCCATCAGTGACAGACAAGCACACAGATAATTCTCTAAATTAGGCAGCCTATTCAAGCAGTCATACGGCTGTCAAAAACTATATTTAGGCTCCTCTGGCTACCATGCCAAATTTCAGGAAAAAAGATAAATTAATGAAAATTTTCAACTGAGAGGCAAGGGGGAATAAATGAAGGGGTCTGCCCTTTTAAAGGAACACTATTAGTTTGTAATTGTGCTTAATATTAAAGACTATTTTAAACTGCAGAAATATTACATTATCTTCCCACTACTCAGGAATCCTATTTGGAGATACTTATGAATGAAAACATTTTGTACAGTATATTATAATTTACAAGCTCCTTTTTTTTTGAATTAATCTACACTCATAAGGTTATTCACATACTTTAAATATATGCTAATATAATACAGCACTTCAGAGCACTCTTAACCACCAGTTTCAGTGCAGGGGGTGGGGGGACAGTGAGGTTGCAGTAGAGAAACTGCATTTGTAATCTGATGCAAATAGAATAATGAAATAAGTAATCATGGGGTTTTTAGATGCCTAGAGTAGTGGGAGAGTAATGAAGGTACAAAATAATTCAAATGGGGCATGGGCAGGCAGGGGAAAAGTACTGCTTCTACCTCCCACAAAGCCAAATGCTTTCACACGTGCTTCTCAGAAGCTGGAGGTCCAAAGGAATTATTTAACTGCAGGACCCTGCTCAATGGATGATACCACAGTGCTGCTTATCCCCCTTCCAGCTCACCTTCAGCATGCCCACAGCCGTGTCTACAGTGACCTACTGCCACTGACTGGAAAGCTCAAAGCCTGCACCAGCGCTGGCTTCAGGAGCTGTCATTTCAAATACTATACCCTTTATTACTATACCTAATTTAGAGTCAATTCTACATGGTGAAGGTACTCACCAAAGTAACTTCCTCAGCAGCGATGGCACTTTACCATTATCCCACCTTTCTCAACTCTTTATTTTCACCCCATACAGCTCATCAACTAGATTCAACTGACCAATGGTAAATAA
Organism: Pseudopodoces humilis; assembly: GCF_049639895.1. Taxonomy (NCBI): domain Eukaryota; kingdom Metazoa; phylum Chordata; class Aves; order Passeriformes; family Paridae; genus Pseudopodoces; species Pseudopodoces humilis. The sequence continues at coordinate 102,748,419 of NC_142200.1, forward strand.
AATCTCACGACTGCAACTGCTTTTGGAAACAGACGAACTTCAAAAATCCCATCCACAGCTGTGGTGTCCTCTGCACAACTATAAAGCAGGAAGAATTTTATAGAAAATCAGGCCAACACTACAGAAAAACTAGTGCAGGCAGTGAAACCACAAACGGGCACTGGTTTCGTACATCAGTTTGCTCTGGAGTGGCAGGCATGCTCTTCAGCTGTAAGCTGTTATCAGATCCAGACAGCATACATTTCAACCTGAGCTTATGCAATCTTACTAATGGACAAATTATTATATAATAAACCCTACCTGAAGTCAACACAGAACTCCTTCAAGCATCTACAAAACTTAAAGAGAGAAAAAAATACAAACCAAAGAAAACCAACCACACCCCACCGCACCCTTCTATGTTTTTTCACAAACCAAAAAAAAAAAATTCTCTTGGGCAGCAGAATTTAGGACAACTTTCACATTCAACTCAAAAATGAAGAATTTTAGCAACAGAAGGGATTAACAACATTTTTCCACAAGCCTGCAAAAAGATTCAGTACTTGCTAGAAAACAGGAAAAAAACCAAATAACCCCATAAAGAATGCATTTCAAGTATCAAAATTCAGTGAGTTAAGCTTAGACCTGAAGTTGTTAACTTTACCAAACTACCTCATAAAAAACTCATATAATCTTCTTGTTACAGGATTTTACACAGCACAACACAATAAAATGATTGTTCAACTGCAGCTAACTATTTTTCAGATGTTAAACTAAACTTTACTGGTTAGAAACTCTTAGAAATTTCATTTTAGTATTCTGTTTCATGCACCCTATATGTAAAATAAGGTAATACAGTCCATGAACTTATCCTAAATCTTTCCAGAGTAAGCAGTTTCCAGCACTCTTACAACTATCAAGCACCCAAGGAAAAAACCCAACAAACCTATAAAACACATACATATAGACAAACTTTAAAAAAACTAACTTGAAGATTAATTATAAATTAATGTTCTAATCTACCAGATCTTTCTTTTACATTTATATCAAACTTTTTTAATAGCACAGAGAGATTCATAGAAAAAAAATATGTTCAAAACCCAACACTTTTCTTTTGGATTAAGTAAGAAAAAATGCTCAGTTGTGGTTTCAGAGCAGCTAAGTCTTTCCACATTAAGTTATGCAAGCTGTAGGTGTGGGGGGAAAAGGACACTCACAGAACCTCAAAGGGCTTTTTACCTGTACTATTACAGCAAACACGCAAAAAGATATGACTAGAAGTTTTATAGTTGCCACTCTGCTTTCTGGATTTTCTAAAGCAAAACAAAACATGGTTTTCTTTCAAACTTATCTATGTAAAATCCCACATTCTCATTTCCATGGGAAGAAAAATATTCCCAAGGCCACTGTCAACTTGGATATTTCAGAGCCCACACTAGACCAACTAACAAAAATCTCTATCTCTGAAATACAGCATAGGAAAGATTAATATAGTTTATTAATAATATTTTACTACAAAAAAAAATACAGCACATTTAATCTTTCACAGAAATAATCAGAGAAATAGATGGGAATAAACTGTAGTGTTTTTACTATATTATATCACAGAAATGTGGTATTTCAAGTTTGTAGCACAGTTCAACCTATTTTCAAGCAAGAAATACCTAAAAATACTTATATATGCTTTAAAATTTATATCATGTTGTTATTCCATATGCTGAAGTACTGTATCATTAAAGGCAGCTTAAATTTCAAGAAATAACTTACATCAAATGCTACCATCAGTTCGACTACCTTCCTCAAATGCTATTTGGTGTCAGTTTGACCTGGAAGACATCATCTGTCCACTGTATCAGTGGTCACTCATTTCTACTTCTACACAGCCTTCTCTGCTGTGAGTGCTTAAGTGCTTATGATTCTGTAATCAAACTAGGTCACGATTGGAAAAAAAAAGTCTGTCTGAACAGCCCAGAAAATGAACATACTTGGTTTTCAAGTACATTTTTTCAACAAAATCAGCTCCACATGCTGGTTTGTTCAGCAGCCACTGATCTGTTCAAGCCATGAATTCTTGAATTCACACAAGGGACACAGGGGCGAAATTGGGGCAGAACCAAGAGGCAAAGAACTAAAATTGGAGAGGACAACAGTTCAGGCTTCAACATAATCATCTGTCAAACCATGCCATCCCTCTGACACTCAGTTTTACTGGTACAGAAAAATTATTCTTAAAAAATAGAAACAGGAAACATTTATTAAGCCATCTGTGCCTCTCTTTGGGCAGATAAAGGCCAGCAGCTTGTATTTGCCTACAAAGGCTTAACCAGTACCAGGTTCTCTTTGGAAGAATCTGAAAGAAATGGATCAGTTTGTTAACTGATCCAAGCAGGTGACTCCAAACATTTCATCTGTTCTTCCTCACTTTGACAGGCATCAGTGGTTGTGGACGATGTAGATCAACAAAACACCCATGATCAGCTCTGTCAAGATTACATGATCTGCAAGAGTGTTCTTTATCATTCAAGATATGGAAACTTACAAGCTACTATCAAAGACACACTATTAACTTTAACTAATCTGATGGAAGGATGAGAACCATCAACAGCCTCAGATGTACCAATGCCAACTCCAAACTGAGGAGCAATGACTGTGTGTGAAAACTCAGAATATTTCCTCTTTTTCTTCCTCAACTCAGCAGCAAACCCCTGGCTTACAAGTAGAATTAAAAACCTGTTCTGCAGTATGGGTAACAACTGAATCCAAGACATTTTAGTGTCAGCCCTCACACCAACATAGATTGATGGTGGCTATAGACTTTCCAGGTAATATGGCAGCTCCAAAAGCAGGAGGTCTGCTGCTATAAATAGGCATGCTTTTATTATGAGCAGTCTCATTACAAGGAAGCTCCTGTTATTGTGACAGCTATTTATTTGTAATTACTATTTGCAACACTAAAATACTTTTCAATTAGTAAAATCCCTTTTACATCAACCTGTCATTACCATATTGTGGGGTTGTTTATGTACCAACAACATGAAGATTTTGCCTCCACTGGAACTGCTGTTAGATCCAAGGCCAGTGTACTTTCTCCTTCCTGATACAGACAATGGTTACTAGCTTATTAGCAATTACCTAACAATTTCACTTTGAAAAACAACATTTCAACCAAAACTAAACAGCACTTACCTGCTTGCTTTTGGAACCCGATGACAAATGCATTCTAGTGTACTTCTCAGCTAGAACTGGGAAAGAAGTGGTATCTTATAGTGGCATTCATTTCCTCTCCTCATTGTCTGTCTACACTACTTCAGCATCTCAGACTTTACAGAGAAAATATGTTAAGTTTGATTGTGCTGATCAGTTACTTCAAATTATATCTTTTCTGCACTCAAAAGCAGCATAGTTTTCTAGCTGGACTAAAGCTGCTCAAGCTGGCATCATAAATGCCCAAACCAGCACGGAAGAAGCAGAACCATTAAACCAGAGTCAAGAGAAAGCAGAAAAAATCTCTCTTCAATGCAAGCAAATTCCAGCATATCATCCACTTATCTTAGACTAGAACATTTATCTTCCACACCATGTAGAACATATCATTCACACCACGTAGTTTTTTTGTTCTTTACAGCACTTCGCACAATCAATGCGGTTAATGCGTTAACTACTTCTGCAGGAGTAGCTTTCAAGAAGCTGTTTCCTGCTATCTCTTGATCAACTAAAGATTGCTCTGAAAAGATGTAGTCAGTGGCAAACAATAGCAGCAAACTTGTCTCCATCACTTGCCTCTGCAAGACAAATGAAAAGCTAGTGCAGGTTCCTTCGATTGCTTTCTGCCTCATACATCCCACATCCTTCTACAGCCACTCAATGAGAATTAGCACAAGCCAAAGGCTTCATGGCATGTTCTATTTATTCTTACAAATATTCTTTTAGAATACCACAGTTAAGCTCCCCAAACTCCTGAACACACTCTTAAGATTGTGTCATACTTCTGTCTTATCAACATTGGACGAGTCACTCCCAAGAATTTCAACCACTACATAATGGAATTAAATCCCTGAATAGCTTGCTTTCCTACACAAATCGGAACTAAACACAATCACAGAATTTGAGCACTGTTCTAGCTCTTCTACTGAAACATGCTAATCTATGCTAAAATGAAAATACAAGAGGCAACAAGACAAGACTCAGTAAGGGGTTTCATTCCAATACAGGAAGAAAATTCTTCCCAGTGAGTGTGGTCCAGCATAGGAATGCATTAAATAGAGGTGTCAGAATCTCCACTCTTGAAAACATTTTAAAAGTGGTCTGGAAAATATGATTTCAGTGTTGGCCTAAACCCATGTTGGAGACTGGATCAGATGACTTATAGATCTAAAACTATTCTACAAACTATAGATCTAAAAACTTTCTCAGCTGGGCCCACCATCTCAAAATAAGGACCACACTATTTCTGAACCTCACGCCAGGGAGTCTGCCTTTTAAATTTCAGTTAATATTCAAAAGATGAAAACAATCAGCGCTAACACTCCTTGTATTTCAATCTGCTACTGACACAATGTGAAAAACACTACCATTAAAGGATCAATAATTTGTGAATTAAAATGCTTAAGAGCTTAATCAGACTAAACTCTTGAGTCTGGTGTGCAATCACTGATTCTTATAATCAGTAGAAACATTAGTTTCCTTTAACAACTCCATCAACTAGCTAGCTCACACACTCCTTCCCACTACTATGGCATGTGTTGGTTCACTTGAAAGATGCCTTATCTTGTTAACAGTACAGTTGGAACTTTCAGCTCCCTCTCTTAGAAACTGTAATATAAAAAGACAGATTGGAAAGCCGCTCACTAATTAAGAAAGAAGTCTAACTAGAATGCTTAAACTGAACATTATGTTTAAAATAAATAAAAGAACACATATAAGGTCTGTTATTTTCAAATTAGTTGTCTTCTTATCCTAATGGGGTTCTGCTTCTCTTATAGCCCAACCTTTGTGCCTTTGAAGTGTCACTCTTATCAGACATTTTACTTTCTGCCATTTAAGTGACTGCAGCCTTAGCTTGCACTTGGCATACTTAAGATCAGAAGGTTGATCTCTACCCTGGTATATTAAATGGTTGGTTGTCTTTTGGTTTGGGGTTTGTTTTGGCTTTTTTCCACTTTTTTTTTCCCCCCCCCAATATAAACTTAAACTTATTCTAGAAGAAATCACTAAGTGAGTCAAGTGATACACATGTTCACAATAAGCAACTATTCTATGATTTGCTTCCCCAAAACTTGAAACATGTGCTGCCTCAATTATTTCTTCCCAAACACAATGTTTTTTTCAGCCTTGTTACTACCCCACTAGCTCTGTAAGTTAATAGCCCCCAATTCATACTTCAAGATATACTCAAGAGATGTATCAAAACATCATTTTTGAGTAAGAATTTCAGCTAATTTCAAAACAGGCTAATAGAAAAATAAAAATCCCCATTTTGTGGAAATTTCACACCTGGTCATGACCTGCTACCTTGATCTATCATATACAAAATGACTATGCACAGCCTTTTGCTCTCACAACTATGTATAAGTGGCTATCTCAGTGAACTAAGAGTACAGTTTTGTGACATATTTAATCCATTTAAACTACTTATTTGTAGTAGTACTACTGTGAAACTAACTTATTAGCTATAATGACTATATTTTTTATTTGCAGGATTATTTCCCAAACCAAAACTAATTACCACTGGAAGGCTTATTAAAATATTATAACATAGGCAATATCTTGAATCTGAGCTAAGCAGTGTGTCAGAATTTTCTCTAAATTGCTGGTTTTTAGCCTTCCTGTAATAACAAGGCTGATGAACCCTTCTGCATACATACTCTACAGGAACTTCTGATGAAAATGGCAAACATAAACAAAATGTGACAGTTTACTGTCCACTGAGTTACATATATGTTCTGCAACAGTTTCATGAAGGACTACAAGTGCTCTGGCATTATGAAAAGCTTCAGCATGTACATATATTCTGTAAAAAAATAACAAACTTAGAGATTGGGGAAGCCATTAAAAATAAAATTACGAGGGAGAAACACCACTTAGGGCTACAGACACTAATGTGTCCACAGAGAGCAGCCCCTATCCAAGCAATATCGTTGCAGCCAACCACCATTCCAAAGACTCACTGTCACTGCTCTCTGCTCCAGTATGTAACATAATTACATACAGTATTTTACAGCAGCTACAATCCCGCACTGTATGCCCAGATGTTGCTAGGGAATGCTCCTATCTTAGATATTAGGAATTCCAAACTTCCGTCCAGATTTGGTAGCAACTGGTAGGAGCACCTGCTTCCCCTCTGCATATTTAACTCCTGACTTAGGCTTGCCTTGATCACAACATTTACTTTCCTTCATCAATTACCATTTCCAGTCTGTTTTTACCAGTTGAAGTAATCTCTCCAAACACAGTTCCTCATTACTGCCCAAACACATCAGACAAAAACTGCCAGCCTCGACTTTCAAGCATCACCCCTACTTTACGCAGGCATTGCTACAAAAAGAAGTCCTTTTACTTGCACCTGTGCTATCATTGCCCTCCTGACAGCAGGAGCATTTTTGCAGCCATTGACTGGAGCAAGGAAGTTCTCTAGCTGAAAATATCTTGCTGCTTTTGACTGAAGAAAGTGAGCATCCAATCGTTCTGGCCTCACCTAAAGATACTGACCCATGGCCTTAGGCATTCTAGTTTTCAGCTCCTTGTGACAGTATTAAATGCCTACGTCTACAGATCAGTTTCTGGATGTGCTCAGTTCATACCACTTATTTTTTTAAATGCTCTCCTCACTTAGTAAGCCAGAGCAGTTCAATTTTACTGACACCCAAGACAGGAGGAAACATGTCAGTTCAAGGGCTCACAGAACTCATGTTTTCTTCAATCATGCTCCCCATCTGATTTTTTTTTTTTAAGTTATAAATATTAGTTTGCCTCCTACAGTATTTTATTTCTTGCTTTCTCCCCTAACAGTTAATTCACATACATAGTTAAACACTATATTGCATTAAAATCCTTCTCAGGAGTTTCTACCACCATTATATACTGACCAGGCAGATATTAAAAACTCCCACGGACAAGGAAGAAAGAAAGGAAAGAATGAGGAGTCATGAAGCTCTTGGATATTAAATAGAAATGGTTTTTCACTCCCTTTTGCTTCCTGGAAAAACATTAGAAATCTTAATTTATCTTCTTGCTCTTTTTAAATGAGAATCTTCTATTTTTCTGCATTAGAAAACTAGCAAAGCAAAGCAACTGCCAGTATTCAACGCCCCTTACTCTATCTGCCAGCATGTTAAAAATTTTGCAGCTCAGAGTTTATAAGTAACTCTTGACCTTCCAGAAGCATTTCAGAAAATATCAAATTTGTGTTCCTTAACATCTAAAATAATTGTAAACAATCTGCTTCAGAAATTTAAATAATCATCATTAAGAAAGCCCACAAGAACTCATCTGGTCATGACAAAACCCACCAATCATTTTAAGTTTTTGTAACTAGTTGTAAGTTGATTAAACAAGAAGTACCTGAGCAAGATCCCACAACCGCACTGTTCTAGAAATCAAGCTTATTTCAGATTTTCTATGAGACAAAGAAGGAGGACATCAGTTTGATGACTTCTTTTTTCCTAATACCACACTGCCTTCAAATTTATTTTGACATTATCCCATTTTGTGGGAGTTCTTCATTTAGAACATTTACTCATCAAGAAACACTGGTATGGATGCTTCTCAGTTTCATTCACTTCAGTAGATAAAAACAAAAATGTTATGTCTGTTTATAAGAAAACAAGATTTCAATACAAATAATTAGTTTTTAAATACATATCCTTAAACAAATACAACAGTAGAACACAAAAAGTAACTCAACATAATTTGCTTTCAGACAGTCCTTAAAAGAGAAAGATAAATCCATACTGGAGTGTCCTATCTGTATAAGCAAGCCTGCAACTTTCAAAGCTATTCTTCCCTTCAAAAAAAAATCTTCCGTGTCCCCACTTCAGGATTTAGGGAAACAAAAACAGACACAAAATCATTATTGAATACCATTTAAGGAGTAGGAGTAACCCATTTAAAATAAAAAAACTTCTGAATTCCCTACATTACCACTTTCTTCCAGCACATTTCAACATTTGATACTTTTAGAAAAATACCGGTTTGGAAATAAAAATAAGCAGTTTAAGTATTTGTCCACTTGGGTGGGGGGAGGGGAAAGACAGAACAGGGAAATCGTAACCAAATATTTTATAATAAAGACTAAACCAAATTGGCAGTAACTGAAACTGACTGACATCTCACTTCACTTTGGGCAACATGCAGCAGGTAATGCAACTATTTGCTTTTCACTTAGATATCTGCATCTATAAATACTTCTAACATTTGCATGGATGAGTAAGATTATTTGGCTCAAAAAACAAATAAAACATTCTAAAACTCCAAGCAGCACCACAGCAACAAAAAGTTTCAAGCCCAAATTTGATCATACTTTTTACGAGTCACAATTAAAACCATCCCACGTTCCTCACAGCAAACCAAGCCTGGTTATTTGTTAGGAGAAAGCAGGGTTTTATGCATAAAACTTGAGCTTCACCTTTGAGTTGCACAAATGCATACCTCCAGAATTTCTTTCTTCACACTCATTCACAGACACCTAGAGGAGTTAGATGACTCCCACACACATTCCAATTAACCTCTGTTGCCTAACACCTCCATCTCTTAAAAATTTAGCTTTTTGATATCCTGGATAAATCTGGCAGAAAAAGTAACACTTGCTGGGAACACTTATGACATGTCTCCACAGGAAAAATAATTTATGATATGAATTTGAAGAGCACAAACTATTCCACCTGAACTTGTTTTGTGGACACACCTTTTATACTCTAAAAACTAAAATAGCCACAGGTTCTCCTGTTCAACCCATACTTGCAAAAGCAACACACACTTCACACAGGAAAAGCCCTGATGCACAACACTTGAGGTTCAATAGTTCTTCCATACTCTTTCCCTGCTTAGGCAAATAGCCTAAACTTTACAAGACATTATACCTTCACATATGCAGAATTTACAGTAGAGCAGTCTAGCAAAGTTGAAGCTGAACTGGTATTTGCCATTTGCCTGAGTAATTCTAAAATGGGCCTCAAATGATGAAAGTAACTGTAAGAGTTATTTCAAAAAATGATCATTTTAAATTTCACAGAATAACTGGGTCTAATGTATGCCATCCTTATTCTGTAAGGTATACAGCAATAAATCCACCTGCACATATTATTAGGTGCTGCTTAAAAAGGAAAAGAAAACACAGATACTACTTTTCCAGAAGCTTGACATAATACAGAAAACTAATTAGAAACAGTTTATCTTGATCAAAAACAAAGAAAAAGACAAAACAAAACAAAACAACCAACAGGCAACCTCAAAAAACTCCACCACCCTTCAATGAAAAAGAAAACATCTTCCTTCGGCTGTGGAAGAGAACTGGAAATTCAAATAAGGTCTTGGGACCTTATGTCTCCCAGTTTCAAAGTAACCATGTACTGAACACCAGGAATGGTTAAACTATGTTAAGAATAAAACAACATATGTCAATCTTGTCTTCTAATAATTACTGGATTTAGCTTTGCACTAAACACATTGGTAATAAATACTCCCTAGAAACATGCCACAAACTACTGGACATATAACAGAAAGAAGCTATCACAAAGGACAGAATTTATACCATCCTGGTTATATACTGTAACACTAAAAAAGAGACAATAATAACAACTGTAATGCATTTGCCTCAGCACAGTTCCACGGCTAAATCAAGTATCTATAACACACATCCATACAACTTCTTACAGAAGCAGAAAAATTAATTCCAGCTCTAGAATTTTTTATCTTATTAGTAAAAACAAAATCGGACTACACACCAAAAATATAAAGCTTGCCAGATCCACTCATCTAAGGAACATGGAAAGGAAACCAGCACACATTAAAAAAAATTACAATTATGTATGAATTATAAGATTTTAGTTTCCTTCCTTTCAAATACTTTGTTTCTTTAAATTACATCTGATGGCTTTGGGATTTAAACCGAACATGCAGGCTGTGAATAGAGAATGCATGGCAGGAAAAAACTGAACTAACCATGAAAAAGGCAGAATGGAAAGGAGCCAGATACTACAAAACACTGACAAGGGAAATAGGCCTGGTTCTAGATCAAAAAAACTACTTAAAAATATAAAGAAATCATATCCTCCTGTAAAGATTTATTTTCAGTTCATATCTAAAAAGATTCATAGGATCTGAACTGCAATTTGTACTACTTTGCTTGCATAATTACACATACAATGTTATTCAAGCAGGCACCATATGCATATACAAAAAAGGAAAACTAATAGCAAATTCTGGAGTAATCTGTAATTGTATAGCAAGGAAGTCTTTATTTGCACACAGTAAGACAGCAGTTTTACCTCATTTGCCAATGAAATTGTATATATATCCAAATTAGAAGCTTTGGAAGTGCTACATCCCATTTTCAAGCAAATGACAACACTGTGCTGATCCACTCACATCATTACACTGTTATTTTTATCCAGAGCATTCAGATCACGTGCAGTATCTATCTAAATGTCCAAATGGCCTTCTTACCTTAAGAGTACTACTGATTTTACTGCTAGATAGAAAGCAGAGAATGCATTATAAATCATTCCAAGTCAAAAGCAGTTTTTACTAACAGAGCAGAAGCACAATGAATGAAAACTCCTATGTCCAAGCTTCAGCCAGGTAGCCAAAAGCTTTCTTAAATAAGACCGTGATCCACACTAATTTGGGGGTGAGTCTTATTTGTTTATATTTTTTTCTAAACACAGCAGGGACATCAAAAGTCTCCCTCTTCTCTCCCAGTATTTTAAAATTACAATCAATTTACAAACCTGTGGCTAAATAATTCATTATATACTTAAAAATTCCTTTCTATTTTAGTATTTTTAAGACAAGTTTGTCAATTTTATATGCAAATTATACCTTTCACTCTTCTTAATAATGGCCAAGTTTAATAGTGTTACTTTACCCCTTAATTCAGAACCAAGTCCACAGTCTGACCCATCCTAGTGGAAATCTAGGTGTACAATTAGAAAAAGACCGTGACAATCAAACTGCCTACTACTATCAGTTACAGAAAGCAGCATGTTTTAGAAAACTTCCCTGTTTCTTGGTTGGAGCTCAATAGAACTGTCCCTCAATAGATTTTATTTTTAATTTCACCTCATCCATAAATAGACCTACACAGCATCATCCCTAAGTTTTTAACTGATCTCTGTAAGAACAGATAGGATACCTACTTAGTAATTCCGTACATTGTTTTCCTTTTAGTCTTTAGCCCAACAAAACCCTTGGGCATATGCTCAGAGCTAAAAAACAAACCTGAGCATTTGACTAACTTGTAACAAGTGTTGTCACCATCCCCCTGTGAAGCACCCCTATCTCTTCTGCATACAATTTATACAAGATTTTGCTGATTTAGGTACATTTTATACAAGATTTTAGTTTGCCTCACTATCCTCAAAGAGATAGCTACTTTAACTAAAAGCATTCCTTCAACTATGTCAGTGCAGGAGTAACTCATCCATTTAAAGACTGACTTGGCCACTCCAGAACAGTTGTACAAGTCATACACTTAGGTGTTAAATGTGTAGATACATTTATAGATAGATACATTTACAGATGCTGTCTTCAATCAGACACCACTTCAAGGGGCCCAGCACAGCTCTCCATGGACCTCGCTGACAGAAGGAACAGAAGGTTGGAAGCAGCTTCAACATTAAAATAAACCTCCAGTTACTGTCCTACAGCTTCTGTTAACAGTGGTCATGTTGGTTAATGTAGGTGTAATGCAAACACCTCCATCAAATCATTAAGAATTGTATTTACCGTATGCAGCCCATTTCCTTCACTCTTTAAAGAAATTGTTAAAGTGAATTTTGCTTGGATAGGTAATACTGCCAAAATTACTTTATCAACTCAGTAAGCTTCCTTGCTTAGCAAAGGCAAGGTTCTGTTCCTGAGATTCCCAGCATCTCTGCTGTGGAAAACATTATTCCCCCTAAAGCTTCACAGATACTTTTTCTCAAGCCAGATAAAATCCACCCCTAAGTACTAACAGTAGAATTATGGAACTTCCAGATTACAGCCAACATTAAAGTTTTTCCACAACACTTTTGCTCAAGCACAACATAAAGCAGACATTTATTAAATGTCCCTTCTGTCAGCATTGCAGCAATTTTTAAAAAATAACTCTCACTGTTCAATCACATGAATATAGAACCGTCATCTAAAATTTTTTTTCAGTTTTAACATTACAGCTGTGAATTCATTAAAATGCATCCATGATCTATACAGCTAAGGAAGCTGAACTGTCTCGTGAATGGTGACAGAACACTTCTTTTGATTAATTGCAAGAGGAATTTTAGAGTGCACCAACTTTCCTGAGAGCACTGTTGGCCTGCACTGGATTCTAGATGTAGCTTATTCTGACATAAGCTGCTTTACAGAAAGGGGCTTGCACTCTATATCCAATACAGCTCATGCATTCCATAATGCACTACAAAAATTCCCTTCTCCCTAAGCCAAAGTTTCTTTGCAGGTAAGAAGTAGCACAGGAATATTTACATTTCAACTACGAAGGTTGCAATGTTACAGAAAAAAACAAAAACCGGTTTGAAAACATGTCTTCAAAGAAATCACCATATTTCAGCTTGTTGGCAATTTCAGCAAGAAAGGAAAAAAAACACAGCAGGGGGGAAAAAAGTTGAGCTTGAATTTCAAGTCTCTGGCCTAAGTTTACACACCATTACTTTAGCTCGTTTTAAACAGAGTGGTGATATTTTATGACTTTTTGAAAGTGCAGATTTCCAGTGTCTTCCACTTTCCAAGGTGAAATTACATATTAAAAAAATCTCTGAAAGAACACTGAAGTTTTTCCCAATTTTTCTCCTAAATTAAAGTCTTGAATCCTTCCAAAGCTCCAGATGAAAATAGCAGTTGGTATCTCATGGAACATTATACTGTCACAGACTTCTGCACAGGTTGTTTAACTTTAATTGTTACTTTCATTTCTCATGGAGGCAGAGGAAGGAAAAAAATATTTTTCCTTTTTTCTTTTTTTTTCCTTGTAAAGGAAACTCCAGAACAAGAAATGTGTTGTTTTTATCCAGTACTTTATGAAGTACTAGCTCTTAAAAACATTCAACACATCACAGAAAATTTTTGAGTCACATCTCCTAAAACACTGGAAACGCGTTTTCTTTAAGACTTTGTGGCATTCAAATATTCAAATTTTAATAATAACTAGTGAGACTAGTTATAGTACACTATGTAGAAGTAATACTCACCCTTCTGCAGATGCTTTATTGTTACCACAAATAAACATTCCCCCGACTCTCAATTTGATATAGACACTGGGGACAAACAAAGAATTACCTTTAATTTTTTATAAATTGCAAAAAGAATCTGAATGTGCCAACCCCTAAAAAAAATATTAACCTACCTATAAGAAAAACCCTCACTTAGATGTGAAGATTACACTAAATGTGCTGATAAAAACTCTTCACTGAAATCTGTATTAGTAAGAACCAAACTCACAATAGCTGAAAGTAGAGCTGCTAAACACGCAAAGACAAACCTATCCTGCTAGAATTAAATTACGGTCTCCAAACTGTTAAATGCTTCTCATCAGAGAGAACAAGAATCTGAACTTCCAGCTTTAAAAATGCAAAAAACTTTCTCTTAAAATCAGTGTGGTGCTTTGTAAGTTAGAAGTAAGTATCCCGAGTAATGCAAGTTTGTTATCCCATTCCTGCCGTACATCTGTGCACGCACTGCTTTTCTTTCGTGTATGAATAAGAATTTTGGAATCACCACGAAGACCTGGTAATAAATAAATGTGCGTGATGCCACAACGCACCGATTTCTTTATCCAACCACACGTTTGTTGCTCACAGGAGGCTCAGCCAAGTACCCTCCTTCGCACCTCCCCAGACACCCTAGCTTTAAAGAGCGTTTCGTATCGCCGTGCTTGGCGACATTAGACACAAAACCCCAGAATTTTCAGCTATCTGTGAACTTTCTTGGGGCGCTCTGAAAGATCGGGATCGCACGGTGTCCTCCACGATTAGGAAGTTCGCCGGAGCGGCCGACAGACTGAGTTCCCCCCTGGCTCCTCCTGAGCTCCCTTCCTGAGCCTGGAGCGCCCCAAAGCCGGGGCGGGAGCCCCCAGCCCAGCCCCGCCGTCCCGCGGGTGCGGGCGGGCCGGGGCGCGCTCAGCCTCCCCGCCCGGCTCGCTCCGGCTTCCGGGAGCCCGGGCGGACCTGTCCCAGCCTCCCGGGAGGAGAGGGACGAGCTGCGTGCCGCGCTGCCCACGGCGGGCACACGGATTTCCCCTGCCCGCCGTGCACCGGGCTCGCTCACACATACACACACACCACACACACACCTCCCTCTGCCCGCGCCGGAGCCGCCGCCGCGTGCCGCCGGTTGGAGCGGAGAGGAGGGGAAGGGAACCGCCGGGTCTGCCCCCCGTTCTCCTCTCGCCACCCGCCCGCCGCCCCCCGCCCGTCGGAGGAGCGACGGCGAGCTCGCCCCCAGCCCGGGTCTGCGCCGCGCCGGGCGGGTATCGGAGCCGCCGGCCGGGCTGGACGGAGCCAACTTAGACAAAGGGCACTCCGGACTCCATGTCTCCCCCCTCCAGCTGTCACCGGCCGGGAGCGCGCGTGTCTGCCCGCCGGCGCCCCGCGGGAAGGGAACGCCGGGGGCGGGTGCTCCTCCGGAGCCGGACCCGCCCCCGCCCCCATCCTCCCCTCCCTCCCTTCCTCCCTGCCGCCCCCTCCCCTCCTCCCCTCCCCCATGACAAAGGACCCGGGTATAAATAGCCGCTCCCGGCGCCGCCGCCGCCTCAAGCCCGCGAGGTGTCGCTCGCTCGCCCGCCCACTCTCCGGCCCCCCCCCCGCCCGGGCTCGGCGCCGCCGCCGCTCCCGCCGGTGCTGCCGCCAGCTCCGCTCGGCGCTCCCGCTCTGCCTCCCTCCGCCTCCGGCTGCCGGATTCACCCTCCCGGACCGAGCGCCAAACACGCCGGCCCAATCGCCATCGCGCTCATTGGCGAGCGCCGAGCGCCGCCCCCATTGGACGGACGGAAGCGGCCGGGGCCCCGCCGGGCCAATCGGACGCGGCGGGGGGCGGGGCGAAGGGCGCGGCCTCGCTCCCCACGTGCGGGGGGGGCAGGGAGGGGTGGGGAGAACTCTTTGTTCTCGCGCTGCCCGCGCGGGGGGACGGGAGGCTCGCGCTCCCCCCGCTCCCGCCGCCCCCCGCCCCCCGCGCGCCCGCCCCCCCCGCGCCGCGCGGCGGGGCCGGGCCCGGGGCTGCGCCGCGCCGGGGAGGCTTGAAACTCTCCGGCCGCCTCACGTGGAGATGGGGGGAGAGGGAGGGGAAAGGGGAGGGAGGCAGGCGAGAGGATTGGCGGGCCCCGGGAGGGGCCGCGCTCCCGCTCGGCGCCGCTGCCGAGTTTGAATCGGTCCGAGAGCGGGAGAGGCGTAACGGCCCTAACGGTCCCGGGGGGCGGGAATGCCCCGAGCGGGCCCTCCGACCCTGCCGCCGCTCCGCATGTCGCTCCCCTGGCGCGGGAGCTCAGCCGCTGGAGGTCACTCCAGCCTTCCTCCATCTTCAGCAGGGAAAAATAAAATTGCCTGGATAAGTTTTCCTAGCGGGTATTTAGCCCTTCCCTTGCGACCGCATCCCTTTCCGATGCGTCCCGCATCGAGTACCGCTTCCGAGATGCGCAGGAGCGGTCGCCGTATCCTTACTTCCACAAGTACCGGTCCTCCTTCCTTACGAAGTATCACCTTCCCTCTTCCTTGTGGCTAACTCAGAGCATCTTCAGGGGCAGAAATGAGCAGCGGCCACTGTGAGGGGTCCTGATTGGTAAAAGTCTCTCGCGGAGGAAACAAATCACAAACGCGCCCTCATTGCCAAATGATGCCGTGGGCTTGCCGTGTCAGATCTGTGAGCCACGCTCTGACACGTAGGGAAAACGAGGATGTATCAGCCTTGGAGGCTGGGGACAGCCCACGCCCGCGGGGCAGCCCCGCCGCTCCCCGGCGGATGTCTCGGCCGGCTGAGTCACTTCGCAGCGCTGCTGCCTCGCGTCCGCGTGCTTGACCTTTGCTTGCCCAAACTTTACCGCCACCAGCCCGCCTTTTGTGCATCGCACCGGCGCCTTCCTCTCCCTCGCCGCTCCGCATCCAGCGCGGTTTCCCCCCTGTCGCGGGGGGATGTCATCAATCGCGGCAGCAAGCAAAGCGCTCGCTCCGCGTCAGGCTCGCATCCTGTTGCTCGCTACGTGCTGTCTCCAGCCTCTGAGGTTGCTATCGTTTTCCCTCGTTTCTAATCCACGAGCCGTGCTCATCAGTCTTGTTGCCGAGGTTGTCTTTAAACCTTGAGGATTCGTGCACCGTTACTCTGCTGTCGTCCTGCTCTCTGGTGGCTCCAGCCTTTACTTCTCTTCAGCAGGGAAAAATGAAATTGCCAAGATAAGTTTTCTAGTGGTACCATGCACCTCCCTTGTGACCAGATCCCTTTCCCATGCGTCCCACATCGTGTGCCACTTCCGATGTGCACTGGAGCAATCGACACATCCTTGCTTCCATCATCCTTCCTCACCAAATATCAGCTCCCCTCTTCCTTGTGAATACCTTAGTGCTTCTTCAGGGTCAAAGCTCAAAAAATGAGCAGCGGCCACTGTAATGAGGTCCTGAGTGATAAAAGTCTCTTGCGGGGGAAATAAATCACAAATACACCTTCATTCCCAAATAATACAGTTGGCTTATGTGTCAAGTGAGGCTCGGTGGTGTTCTACTTAAAGGCGATGTGCCTGTGTGTTTTTATAGTCTCTTTCTGTAAGTACTTAAAATTTCCAGACTTCATTGTGTATTAAACTTGGAGTGAGATCTCAAGCGTGGGCATTCCTACACTGTATGTTCTTGATTTACCTCATGGCCTTGAAAAGGGGTTTCTAATAGTAGATCTTTTTCTTTTCTTTTTTTTTTTTTTTTTTTTTTTAAAATCTCTGGGGTTTCATGAGTTATGAGCAAAACACATGCAGCAGAAATTATTTCCTGTTATGGTTACATGTCATATCGTGGTAGATAGCTGTAACCTTCCTCTAAATCTAGTGTAGTGGCTGCCAATTGGGAAGATTATCTTAAAAATATTAGTCATTTCTGAAAATTCAGCTATTTTGAATCTATTCTGCCCCAAGATGGCTGCCATCACCAAAATGGCTACCTAGCCCCTTCACAATTTATGTTTTGTAATTTATTTTGATCCTTCAAGTTGCACTTCATTGAGATCTAGTTTTGGTTAACAAGAAAAGTAACAATTGCTAGATATGGGTGAGGTAACTTAATGTAACAGGTACTCTCAGCCACAAGTTGGAAAGATCTGCATTGTAGAACCTACCCTGTGAACTAGAACTCAGCACTGATCACATCCTTTTCCTCTCTTGCACAGATTATTCATCTGCTATACCTGAAACTGATGCTTTCAAGAAAACTTTACATGTTTTGAACTGAGTTACTCTTTCTCCTTTGCTCTGTAGCAGAACAACTTCTCTAGCAAGGCTCTATTCTAGAGTCTTAAAGAGATGAACTCCTGCCTAGAAACTCCATGAGGTGCTGATTTCCTGATCCTGATCACAGTTCAGGCTGTCTCAAACATTCCAGAGAATTTTAGCAACTGTTTGATTCTCTACACAGGGGTTTAATGTTGCAATAGGCTCCATACAGACTTCTCACAGAATAAACCACTCGAGTGGTTTTCTGTTTCTGTGTGTATTCTGTGATTAAAGGACAACTACTTGAACAAGGATCTGTGTTATGCACAGACATTCAGATTGGACCTTTAGGCAAAACTAGTGCAACAGTTTTTGAAAGAATTACAAAGTCTGGTATTTTGAAGAGCTCTTCTGATAGGAGTGGATTCTGGTGGCAGCAAGGAACAGTGCTTTTGAGGAAAGTGGCTAACATTGAAGAAATATATGATATAATGAATGATAACAAAATAAAATTAGGGTCAAAAAAAAAAGGTATCAGTATTAGACCCTTCTGGAGCTGTTGAAAACATTTGCCCTTTTTTATAGCTAATGCACTGTAGGAGAGTTTTTTCCGTGTTCCCAACACATGAATGTAACATGTATGTTCATATTGTATGTATGACTAAAACAGTAGGATAAGGATTTGTCAGTGCTAGATCACCAGCATCAATCAGACATAAAAATAATTGTTTGACAGCATCAGAGGATCTCCCTAACTATGATTGCTTCCATGGGGGGGGATACTTCTGTGCCTCTTTTCACCCTTTAAAGAGTGGCATTTGAGTCCAGGAAAAAGAAGGTGCAAATAAAATTTTGCTACAAAGCACAATTAAGTGGTTTCTTTTAGATATTTTTAACGTCTCAAGCAAGGTGGTATTTCCAAAGTAGAGGTTGTTCTTTATGCACTATTATCCTAAGACTTCCTGGTAGTCAGAATCATATGGTATTTTATCCATCTGGCTGGGGGAACCAAGCAAGACCTGTCCGGGAACTATCTTGGCCTGGAATAACGAGAGATGTTGGCCAGTTTTCCCCTTGCCCATCCGGTTTCGTCCAGGAGAGGCACAGCAAGGCTGCTCCCAGCACCAGCAGCGCGGAGCAGACACGCCGATAGCTGCCTCTGTAATTCTCGTAGATAAGCTGGTGACTTGCTGATGGCAGCGTCGCTTTCCTTTGTGCTCCGGAATGGCAGCGTAACAAAGCTGTGTGCAGCTTTGGGCTGGGTCTCCTCTGTGGCGAGGGCTGGTGGGCTCCACGGATTAGTCACATAGCCTGGAGAGATTCAGCCTGCTCGTGTTCCAACTCCCTTGCTCGCTGGAGGGGAGGGAAGGAGGATGCACACCCTGTCCTGCTTACACCTACAGCTACAATCAAAGCCGGTAGCACTGCAAGTAATATTTCATCCAGCAGAACGTTTAGGAGTATGATCATTGTTTCTTTGTGTTTTGAGTTTTTTTTAATAGATCTTATTTATTCAAGAAGTGCCATCCATATATTAATGTCCTAGTTTAGGGACATAATAACATTTATCTCTTATCCACAGCAATGATTACACAGAAATCAGCATATACCCTACCCTTTTTTAAGTATTGGCCTCTTGTAACATTATTATAAAAAAGCAGGGATTTTGCGTTACCTTTTAACAAGCAATTAATGATTATGTTTTGTAACTAGCCACTCTGAGATCAGCTATGTTTTAAAATGTTTTACGTTAATATCTTACTGGTACTTATGGACCAATTTCTTTGAAAGAAATGTAGCCTTATGAACTGTTTTGCACATCCTTTCTGACCTCTTTTGTTTCCCCATTTGCCATATGCTTCTCTGCAGAATTGAACTTAATAATCAGAAAATAGGCCAATGTAACTTTGGGTATGGTGTTCTTTAGGCTAAATGTGGAGGAGACGAGCCATTGCAAGATATAACACATTCAACAGTGTCTGTCAGACATGCCATATCTCAGGAATGGTGCTCGAGGGTCCTGCACCATCCTTCCTGGCCTCTCCCACACTCAAAGCAGAGTGCTGTGGGCTGAAGGCACAGGGCCTGGGGGCTGGAAAGGACAGCAGACCCAAAGGTGTGCCCCCAAAAGAAGCACCACACCATGCTTTAAGAGTCCCTGCTATCAGGAGTTACTCATGCTGTGGACTCTTTGCCTGCTGTGCAACTAAAGAGTGGCTGCCAATTCACTTGATGCATTTGTCACAAGAGCTGGTACCTGAAAACTCACTCAGCCAAAGGAGATG
The DNA here is from genome assembly GCF_049639895.1 of Pseudopodoces humilis. Taxonomy (NCBI): domain Eukaryota; kingdom Metazoa; phylum Chordata; class Aves; order Passeriformes; family Paridae; genus Pseudopodoces; species Pseudopodoces humilis. The sequence continues at coordinate 102,768,297 of NC_142200.1, forward strand.
TTCTCAGTCTAGGTGCCAAGCAAGTTCAGTGGCAAGAGTGGGCATATTGTCTAACAGTGATAACTAAATAGATTGCATGCATGGAGAAAAGATGTAACATTGCTAAACATAGCCAGGATGTGATGCAATGCTATTACAGGAAAATGCACAGATTTCTGTGCCATTTATGGGCTGCCTGCATCTGATGCTGTGAATGGTAACACATGCAGCTGGTTCCTAGCTCTGCAAACACATCAGTTGCACATACACACACACCTCACACACATCCCCAAGTAATAGAAAGCTACCTGACCTTTCACTGAGTGTTTGCCTCATGATAAAGGTATTTTATACTGGGTTTAAGTGTTTTCACTATGCTGGGCCACCTGAGCTCTGTCATAATTGCGTTCAAGATTTTACTGGGGTGTAAGACAAATAAAGGTGGGAAGAAGAGTGATGCAAACAATCTATGGTTCTAGATAAAATGCAGGAGAGTATCCTTTTTTCTAAGGAGAAATGTTGCTGAAAGGAAAGCTTCAGTGTTGCTTTCATACAACAACTGAAGCAGTGTAAGTGATTTCCCATTAGCTTTCTTTAACACACAGAGATGAAGGTTGTTGCGTGTGATCATCCATTTCAATTTGTGAAAGCGATTAATTAACTTCCCCTGCCTTCAACTGGAAATGAACTTGTCTTTAAGACTATCTATAGGAAATTCTTTTACCTCAAATAATCTACGTCTGATTATTTTGTGGTCACAGAAGCTGCTTAAGTTGTGTGAGAAAAATATTTTCTCTTCCTTTTCTGCTTGCATTTTCCTTTTCTTTTTATTCCTTACCTGATCTGCATTTACTCTTATATTCAAACCACTTAAAGGTCTAAATGGTATAATATCACAAAATTGCCACAAAGATATATGCCTGACAACTTCAATTGCAAAGCCCTGGCCCCATTTCCAGGTGGTTTTGGCAGCATAGCTGTATGATACTGCTGAGTGTGCCACTCACAGGGGATAATTTTGCTGCAAATTTAAAGGTTCAAGTGGGTATTCAATAAGTGTTGATGGATGATGGTCTCCCATCAGGCCAAATCCAAGATTAAAAGCCTGAGCTCTATTTGAATATTGTGTTTCTGATATATCAATGTTCTCCAGAGGCAGTGGCTAAATTTCCCTAGCAGATGGACAGAATTCACTGACTAGAATTAAAGCTTCATGTTTGGCTGCAGAAGGTACTTCTGGCAGCCACATGCAACATACATATAGTGATAAGTCAGACTGTTTGCAAAAGCAAATGCCTGTTCATCATTTCATCTCCAAAGGATTACCTCCAAGTGTAACCACCCTTCCATCTCTGTGTGAATTGGCCATTCATATGCCTCTGTTTTTAGCATCATTTACCCCTCCTCATTTTGTCTTTGATATTTACGTTATGTCTGCTTTCAGTTTCTTTGTTAAGGTACTGTCCTGTCCTGTTCTGTCCGCAGGAAGTGTTTCCACTTAAGGCAACCCTACATGCCTGTTTTGAAATAATTCATATTGTATTATGTATGTACACAAGAGATCTGACATATTCAAGGTTAGTAAATTCATAAATGTAAAAATGAAAACAATGGGTACCAACACAGACTTGATTAAACTGAATGGAACTGAATGCCTTTATGGGAGAAGACTAGGAATACCCATAGTTTGAAAGTGGATTTGATAAACTGTTAAATCTAGCCAGGACTGGTAAGTTATATTGTCAAAAATCAGTATAAGAAGATGTATGGTAAAGACTTTACAGTGAAAGTAAAAAGAGAAAGATGCTCATCCATCCATTAAACAAACTAATGCAAGTCATAAAAATAAAATGTTTACACAAGTTTATGGAGATGTACAAAGTACAAAATATGTCACATTTGCACCCCAGGCTTTTTCTTTTCTAGTCTTAGCCCTCAATAAAAACATCCACAAATCAATGCGAATTTAGAAAAGGGATTACCCAGAGCCATTCACTATTGTGACATTTTGTCAGTGAGTTCACTTCCTAGGTATAAGTATTCCCAGTTATTTCTAATTATTCTTTGCCAAATACACATTTCTTTCTAATATACACATCTCTGAAGATCAAAATGGTAAAAAAACTATACTCTGCTCCTGGTCTGAGGAAGCTGTTACTGAGAGCATAATCTGTTTCTGAAATCAGAATATGATAAGCTTTTCATGCTTTATGACCATGCTTTATGAAAGGATCATCATTGCAGTGATTTAAGTGTATGAACAAATACAGACAGACCTGTACATTAAACTCTGTCATGCAATGATGCAAGACTTGGTCATGAGATTGTCAGACTACATTTTGGGTGTCAGCTGAATATGCTGGTCAAATATGTAATGGAAAGAATGACCAATTTTAATTTGTATCCAACTTGAATCATAGAATAAAAAAGGTCATTAGTTTAACAATTTAAGAGTGTTACATATCACTCTCCTCTCTGAAGCCTTCATGAGGGGTATGAAACATACAGTTAAGAGAAATTAAGGGACTGGACCTTAGCCAAGAAAATTATTAAGTAACTGAGTGTCTACACAGACTGATGCTGGGAAATGTTTTTTGAAGGATAGATGGCTGACAACTATGTAAGTGTTGAAACCTTGTCTATAATTTACATTTTAAAAGTCAGATTATGCTCTCAATAGTGCTTAAATAATACTGAGGGCAGAAACCTGTCTTTTGCTTTCAAAGCAAGAGAGCTAAAGAGGAGAAAAATAAAAGGCTAGGCTAGGCCTGTGCTGCACTAAATTTCTACTTAAGATCTTAAAATACTCCAAGTCACATTGAGGGATTGCTTCATGAAGTTTAGTATCTGCCAGACTGAGGGTGTAATTCTGATTTTCTCAATCTATGTGGGCCTTAAGTGAATTTTAATTGGCATTACTCACTGGGAAAGTGAGATGAGATTCTAAGGCTGAAAGTATGAAGGACTGAGTCAACCAAGTGAGTGAAACAGTGACTAACTAATTAAGTGAATGAGTGAGCACGGCATTGTTTGCTTTTGTGATCATTTCTATGCATGAGTGAATGGCAGGGCTATTACATGTGTGTGAATGAGTGGGGTCAGAGTTGCTGAACAATCCATACATTTGTGTGGTCTTCCCATCCTTGATTAGACTAATGAGCCAAGTGTTTGGAATATTAATGCATGTAGACTAGAGCTAAACTTGTTATTAGTTGGGAGACAAATTTAAAAAAATACGATCTATAGCCTGTCAAAGTCTGTTTTCAGTTTCATACGTGTAACTCTGGATTGGGTAATCAGCTGCACCCTGGCAGGTTGCTTCCAGCTCATCAGCGTCAGGGAGCTGAATGCTACACTATTGCTTCTTCCAGGATTATTGTTGTAAGTGACATTATCAAATCTGTTTGTAGTTTATTGCAAATCTAATTGTGTCGTATAAACTGAAGCATTATCTGACAATGAAATGATTTTCTGTCTTATTACACTTTCATAAAAGAACAGATTTGGCTATCCTTATGTCAACTATTTTGCTTCCAAAGTAGTTAACAAGGCTAGCAATAATTTTGGCACCCTAAAAGCTTATTCCTTCAAATAGCACAAACAGAAGTAGAATGAAACCTTGTTCTATTATGTCATATATAAATCACGTCCTTTGTCACTTTTCATTCAATAGCTGCATGCAATTAAGAGAACAGGAGTCAACAATTTGCTAAAATTCAATCAAATTATAGGTGTGATATGGGTATATAAAGAAATAGTCTAGAATTCTGAAAAACTCAGATTTTTTTCCCCCTATGGCTTTTTTTTCCTCCTGAAGACTTGTTTATCTTTCCATTTTTCTAAAGAAAAAAACAAATTTTAAAAAGAAGTAAATTCCAGTAGTAGAAAAGGTCAAAGAAAATATATCAAGCACTAGTCGTTACCAGTATTTAACAACTCTGATATCTTGACCTGAGCTGGAGAATGCTTTTAATTATTGTAAATTATTCTGAATTTGAAAGTCAAGTTTATGGGAAACATATGTATATTACATAATTAATCCTACAGTTTTTTCAGGCTCTTTTTTGCATGTTGGCTGATTGTTCCAGTACAAGATATTTCCTGATCCTAAGCCAATTTCTGCCCTCTCATCTGTAGACTACACTGCGCTACACTCTCTCAGAATGTTTCAGTAAATTGAGCAGCTGGCAGTATTTTTTCATATATCTTACGATCTGACAACACTTTGCATTTCTTTAAAAAGCACGAATCCTTTGCTTTTTGCATCCTCCAGGTTTGGATGGCAGTCCTCCAGAGAAGGACATGATTTGGCAAAAAAAGTGATTTAGCAAGATGCTGATGTTCTGCATATGCTGCCATCTTTTCCAAGTGTATTTGGTCTTGATTTGAATGCCTTAGACTATGTAGCTAGCTTGACAGAGAGTAACAGTTTTAGGATTCTTGTGGGTTTTCCTAGCCAAAAAAGCTATCTGACTTTACAAGCAAAATTGTCACTGATATGTGTTCAAGCCCAATGCCAAAGGTAAAAATTTGTGACTTGTACTCTGACGGAAGTCACATAAGTATGTCCTAGTTATCCAGGCAGTAGCTAGTAAAACTAGGGTACAATTTCATTCAGGTCTCATGACAAAAGTGATCAAACTCAGGAAAAAACGGAGGTTAAAATTATTGAAAAAGTTTTAAATGGCAAAACTGTTTTATAGAAAACAGTGAATTATCAGTCTGTGTTTTAAACTGATGGTTAAAATGTTTCAAAATTCTTCTTTAATCAAAACATGTATCCCTATCTAAGGCTACTGTTAGCAGCCACTTTATTAAGAACTGAAAATTGGCTGATGTTCTTCTGAGACTCTGAGTCTCCTTCTACCAATTCCAAACAGTGTTACTGAATAGAGAAGGCTGAACAACATTTCTATGAAATGTACTGTGTTTCAAAGAACCGGGTTTATAGGTTATTTCAGTCTAGTTCTTCAGTTTATGATTAACTGCTGGGAACTTGAGGTGTGAGGAGTAGATGGTCCAGGAAGCAGATGTGATTTACTCTTCCTTTGGTTTACTTTGTGGATTTTTGCAACTACATTTGCATGTGCTAATTCTCACATTTTCAAAATAAGGATGAGATTAATGAATGTTTATAAAGTGCTTTTCATACCAAGAGAAAAGGAGGCTTTAGATCTCAGAATATGATTGTTAGAGTGGAAAATTACTTGTGAAACATTGAAATTATTTTCAAAGTACATTCCATATTGGATGATTTGAACGCAATATCGAAATACAGTATTGGAAGATAAGTAGGAGTTAAATCATGCCATATTTATTTTGGGTGGCCAAATACATGGAGACAGAAACCTTGCCCACAGCTGGATCAACTTTTCAGATAAGAAAGGGCAATGTTACACCACAGAGCAAGCAAATGCTTATCTGCCTGTAATTCTTGCAGATCTTCAAAAGGTTGCATTCGGGCCATGGCTTGACATCTACCATGGATCATGAAGCTTAACTGAAGAGCATTTGCTTCATGAAATTATGTCACGTTTTAACCTCAGCCAGCAGCTAAATACCACACAGTCACTATCCCCTGCCTCTCTGGTGTGATGGGGAGGAGAACTGGAAAAACAATGAATCCCATGGGTTGATAACAATTAAAGAATTGAAATACAGCTGAGAATAATGGTGATGATGATGATGATAATAATAATAATATAGTTATAAAAAGGAGAGAGAGTGGGGAATAAAACCAAGAGAAACGAATGGTGCACAACATATTTGGTCACCAATTGATGCCCAGCACATCTCCCAGCGGTGATCAGTGGCTCCCAACGTTTGAATGCCCCACCACCTATTGTTGTGTTTCATCTTTAACAGTCCAGTGTACCAGTAGATTTTCCTGGAGGCTGGTGCATTATAGGGGATGTGATACAGCTAACTCCATGCCCTGTTCTTTAGGCCAGGTGTCTTTTAAGTTATTTCAGAAATGAGTCCCGTTATCTCACTTTTTTCTGGAGTATGATGTCACCATAAGTCCTGCTTCCCAAGGCCCACGACAGTGTTCTGGGTGGTGGCTTGGATCTGTGTCCAGCCATCCAGTGGCTGCTTCCACCATTGTAAGCACATGACCCCGGCCCTGGTGGGTTGGTGGGAGTGAGTTAGAGCCAACCTGCCAGGCCCTCCTGTGTTTATACTGCAGACACCATCCTCCACACAAGCTTGTCCTGCTTGATTGCAGCTCGTGTTTCACGTTCATGGAAAACCTTTGTGAGAGTGTCCATGGATAAGTTCCACACTTTGGTGATGAGCCCAGCTGTGGGTTACATCCTTCCTTTATGGCCCAAGGGGCCCAAGGTGGGCCCACTGAGCTAAAAATTATTCACACTTATGTTGCCAATCCAGATCCACCTGAGATACTTTAGTCTTAGCAGCCTGATCCATCTGCTGGTTATTTTGATTTTCTTCTGTGACCCAACTCTTGGACACTTGAGCATCTGCATGATGAATTTTCAAACCAAGGGTCTTCACCCAGGCATCAGTATCTTGCCACAGCAGTGTCAATGCCACAATGCCAGTGCTGTCAATTGTTCTGCTTCTATCACTGCAGCCATTCCCATAGGACATTTTGCCAATATCCATGAGTCAGTGTAGAGATAAAATGCTGGCCATTTCTCTCATTCAGCAATGTCTAAAGCCAGCTGGATAGCTTTCACATCTGCAAACCTTCTCCCTCAGCAGTTTCTGTGACTTGTCATAGGGAACTCCCTACAAGCGTTCTCCATCTCTGATGCTACCCTACGATATGACAGGACCCATCAGCAAACAGGACATTTTGCTTCTCTATTTCTGAAAATTTATTATGCAGTGGGGCCTCTTCAGCGCATGTTACTTCCTCCTCTGGTGACAAGCTATCAGATTGCACTCTGTTTCTTAAACTAGACTAATAGACAAAAATAAATCAAAATCTGAATGATTAATTCTGTATTTTATATTTGGCCTGATAATATTGCCTGCACAAAAGGAGAACCTCATGAATACTTTCGTGCATGAGGTCACTAAAGATTATGGACTACCATCTGGAAGTTCTGCACTTTTCCACCTTCTTAGCCCATACTTCATGTAGCCTATTCAGAATTCTCCTCGTGCTCCCTCAGAGCGTGGAAGTTGAATGCGTAGGCTTTGCACATCGCATACTCTCTCGCAGTCCCTCTTTCACAAAGTGCCTCTCACAGGTCAAGAAGTTCACATCACTGTGAAGATAGAGAGGATCAATAATAAAGAACTGCTGTCATTTGACAGCTGCTCGTTGACACATATTATGAGTATCCAAATTTATTTCACCAGCTTTTGCTGCCATTCTCTGTGTATAGACTCAAGGGACAAGAAAACTGCTACAGAAGCTGCATCATTAAAACCTATTTGTACAATGCTGCAGGAATGTCCAGTGCGAACAGCTTTAGATTCATGTTTTTTTGCGAGTTCTCAGAGCTGCAGCTCAATTATTTATACTATGTACAGTGTTTTCCTGAGAAACTGAATGAAGGCAGGTAAGGAGAAACTTTATTAATCCTGGGTTTCAAGCTGTATACAAAGGACACTGGCAGTTCAGAAGGCTTTTCTAAACTGCACAGCTGAGAAACACTTATCCCTGTGTGCCTTACCCAGCACACAGAGAATACCACATCAAAAGCACTAAATCAGCTTCATTAGACTGCATAAACAGAACACTTTGTGTTTTTATTTGCTTTCCTTCTTATTAAAAAAAAAATCAAACTTAGGAAATTGCAGGCAAAAATAAATAAATGAAGACCTACATTCATACGCACATACAGTTACCTAGTTAAAATGTAAGAACTCAGGAAATGCAAAAGTTAATATTCTTATGTCAGCAATGCTGCACTGAATGGAGTTTTCTCCTCTTGTTTTCCTTTTTACATTTATTCAAGAATGTGGCCCCTCTCAAACTGCAGAAACATCACAGTTTTTGAGAAAAGATAGTAACATCCAGATCAAACCAAGCAGACTGCCCACACTTGTTTGTCAAAACATGATTAAGCCTTTGCTTAATAATAATATAAAGCTCTAATAAAATTAATGGAATACATTAATTGCTATACTTCTGGTGTTTAATATATGCTGTAAAATAAACCAGATGTACATTGTGACCAAATTAATGTTGCTGTAAAAGCTTGATATTTGCATTTTGTGGTTGCTAACATCCTGTATTAGTGAATTAGAGAATAATTCTGTGCTGTCAGATTTGGGCTTCTTAGTTATCTTCTATTCATTAGCCCAAACTGACCGATATTCAGCAAGTTACTAACAAAGAGAAGAATTTCAGCACCTCTCTGCTGAAGGAGTTTCAAAATATATATCCTTCTAAGGACTGCTGAAATATCTTTATTAATTAGCATGTTCTTCATTTAAAAATGTTAGGTATTTGGCAATTTATTATCTGAGCAACACTTCAAACATAATAATGTATAAAAAATGTTTGAGACCTGAGTTAACTGGTTAACAATCTTTCTGAAGCATATTTTTAATATGATTGATCACCAATATTCTACAATGCTAAGTATACAACAATTTCAACTGGTTTAGTCCATTATTAGTATATTGTATATTTATAATAAGTTATTGGGGGCAGGGGTCCTCCTGGGGGGAGTGTGGTCCCTGGTTTGGTTTAAATTTTAAGGGAGGAAACCTCTGAACCATTGCTATTTACTATTTACTATTATCTTGAATTTGATAGTGGGTATTTAATTTGACTGAAAGGACCAACAGAAATAGCATGTACAAAAATTCCCCAATCATATTAGGATAAACACTGCTCTGCTGATCCCAAAACCTACTTACAGTCCTGTCTTCTAGTTGAAATCAAGTTTGCCAAGAATCACATAATTCTGATCTGTTTAGAAGAAAAAGTCATATGTTAGAGATGGATTTGCAGCCTAGCTTGCAAATAAGCCTACCTTGAAAATGTGAATGTTTCAAATTAGCAGCTAGTCCCAAGCTTCTTGTGTAAGTCTGCTGTGAGTGCTGAGAAAAGAAAAATGCAGCTTGCAGAAGCAAGTGGAGACCTTGAGTAGCTGTTGTTTGGCCATTCAGTATTCATTGCCCATAACCAATGGCTGTGAAAGTGTTTATGAGCCCTGACCATTTCCCATGGGATTAGAAATGTCAGAATTTGTAAAAGAGCACTTTATCTTCCATTTATGCATCATGCTATAGTTTCTAAAGTTTTAATTACTTGTATGTTTCAAAACATGATGTGTGTGTAAATGAGTCAGTTCCTTTTATAATGCATATAAGCTATGGAATACACCAATTTACCAACAACAATAATTTTTTTTCTGTTTTATTTCAGAAATCCAGTCTTTTTAATCTTATCTTCCCTGAGGAAGAACATCTAGAATTCACATGTATTGAAAGAAAAGAAAACTAAGGCCTATACTCTTGCTATCCACAGAGTAGTAGAAGGAGGGATCAGAAGAGGATTTAGTCCCAGTTATTGAGTAGCTGAAATTTAGATCATATAATCAGTAGAGGCTGCTTTGGTGGGTTGAAAAATGCTCAGACTTAGTCCCAGTATCATACAAAATCAATAATATATATATACAATATCAAATATGAGTGTAAAAGTGGATAGTTGGATGTAAATGAAAAATTTTAGAGGGCTCTGTTGTGACTTTATGAACCATCTGCCACATTAGACTTATGTAATATATGCAATATAGAGATAGAGTAGGCCTGCAGACAGGAGTCTGCAGTTTTGCACGATATTTTTCCGTTTTTCAGCTATATTAAAAAGCTGTTTGTCATGAGTAAAAACCGGGGAGGACAGAGAACATCTGCCCTGCAAAATTTAACTCAAGACAAATTGTGTTTAGTTGGCCTTATTTTTTTTCCCTCTCTATATGTAAAAAAAGCATAAACAAATTATTCTTTTCCCTGTGCTGCAATCTTTTGACAGGGGCTTCAGAAAGACTTGCAAACACTTAAGATTGTAATCTTATTTTCAGAAAAGCGGCAGTTGAACTGAGTATATTTTTTGGTGGAGCAGTGGTTCCCCAGCCATCACTTTGTCATCAGTTCACTGTGCTGTGATGTTTAGTGCCCTGCTCTGGCACTAAAACCTTCCACTGCAAAGTTCTTCATCCAAGGCTATCAACACACTTGAAACATTGGGAGAATTTATATTGGGTTGGTGCTTCAAATTGCGATGGCCATTGTGGTTTTCATCCAGCGCTGGTCTAAGTGTTAAATTCAAGTTTACACTGTCATAAAATCACAGTCTAGTTTTAAATTCATTTAATATTGCATGTGGCACTGAGATGTGATCCTACCTCATAAGCTGCTAGTGTCCTAATTTAGGGAATAATGTCTGTCAGATCTAAAATGGATTAGACCAAAATGTTAACACTAGGAATAACCAAAAATAATGCATGTTTCCTATCCTTAGGGTCAATAACATTTTTTGGAAGCATGCATATCTTGTAATAAAAGGCAGCTTATTTCTAATTACAGAACCAATTTTTTTAAAAAAAGAAAGCAATATATTTGTTAGTCAAAGATACCAAGACAAATTCTGGAAAGGACTGTGTACCTTCTTATTACTGGAAAACAGTAATAAATGCAGCAGTTTAGTTCAGCCTCTTACAAAATTTAATTTAATTATTGGTATCTGCCTTGCTTCAATTAAGCCATAGTGTTGTGTAAATTGAACAATCCTAATAATTTTCTGGATTGTTTCCAAATGCCTCAGTTTCTGAAGGAGACCAACCAGCTGAAATGTCAAAATTTGCAAAATGACAGATATGCTGTGCCCAATATAAAATATTTGTCTTCCTTGATATGTCACAGGAATTTTTATATTGTAAGAATATTATATTTCACTTCATCCAAGTGCTTTGTGGGTTTATTGGCTAAGTGGTTTGTGCTAACCCCTACACCTGTTTTATAAGTATTAATTAATTTAAAAATTTTGGATAGCAAGCAGTGATATCTTCCAAGTTATGAATAACAGCATTTTTAGTAGGATTTACCGTTTGACAAATTTTTTTTATATACTTAATCTCTTCAAGTGCTTTTTTCACTGCCATTTCCTGGCAGGCTTATTACACCTGTGCCAATCATACACACCCTGTTTTGTACAGGAGGAACAGCATTTATCATTAATAATAAAATTTACAAAACCAGTCTGGCCTGAAACTTTGAAAGCTATGACTTTGTCAGATTGTATGATGCTCTCATGAAGTATTTAATTCAACAGTTAAAAGAGGATGACAGATACAGTTTTAGAATTACTGATGCTTTTCACTCATTTTATTGAATTACTGTCCTTTTTAATCATTGGTTTCCAGTTACTTCTCCCCATTTTTATTTTCTGATATGTTTTACTTAAGCTTACCCAAGCATAGATAAATCCATTCTCTCCTGCCTGAGTATCCTCACAATCAGCTCTTGAGCACTGCAGGTCAGGCTTGGCAAGACCTTCAGGACCACAGTGATGTGATTATTCCATGGTCTGAAACAAGGAACCAACATCTATAACCTGTTACTATATATTGCATACACATTCAAAATATGCAATAAAACGTATCATAGACCAGAAAGGGTTGAAAATGTTTGTAGTACAGCTGGTCAACTTTGATATTTTAAAAAGTGTATAAACTTTGTAAAGATTATTTGTGGTATAAAGCACATATTTGCTGTGCAGCAGATTTAAAGCAGATGTAGCCTGTCAGATTTTGTTGGAAAATAAAATAGATATTTGCTTTCTAAGTTACAGGATCAAGGTTGTTTGCCTCCATCCCTTTTCTTGGAGAAGCCAGCCAGTTCCTTGCTCCCATGCCCAGACTTTGGGCTCCAGAGAGCTGCTGAGATCCCTGCTGGTCCCAAACTGATCAGGAGAGCACAGGACAGTTGCATATTTGTAGGGGATCAGGGAACAATAGCAAAACTTGGGTCTTAGCGTTAGAGAGAAGTTATTTTTTAGCAGAAGCCATGCTTTTGTGTACCTGTATATATCAGTGGAGAATAATAAACAGAAAAGGACACTTAGTATAGGCCCCATTTTTATAGTTAGCAGATAAACTAGCAATCCGGTTTCTAGATTAGTATGAATGCAAATAAATTCTAAATAAAGTCTGTCTTCAACTGATGGAATAAAACTCTACTTAGCAGTAAATTAATTCATTTAATAAGCCATAAGACTCTATTCTGAGGTAAATGTGAGGTAACACCTACCTTGGTGAGCCCATGGATAGCTGAGACATCACTTCAACTGCAAGGTTTGCAAGGAAAGCCACCCGAGGTAAGTTTTGTCTACTACAAATGCACATTTATGAATTAATTATGTAGCTGGGGATTTCCAGGGTTTTGGTTTGTTTCAGCATTTTTATGTGGCTCTGGTGTTCCTCAAATACATTGAAGTGTTAAATATTATGCAAAGCTTCCCCTGAAATGGAGCTGCCCTGGTGCAACCAAAAAGGGGTAAAGATAAAAGACAGAAGTAAGCAGCAGGAGGGAAGGGAGGGATTTCTCTGCACCCCTGTCAGGAAGTCAGTGTGGAAAAGAAGAAGGAAATACAAATATCTGACTGTAAATCAGTGAAAACCCAAGAACAGGGGGTATGCACAAAACGGGGAGGGGAAGGCATTGATATGTTATGTAGCCTGTAAATAAGCAAAAGGAGAAAGAGTTATGGAGTCAGCTAGGGTTTAAATATCAATTACAGGACGTAGAGTTTGTGGTAGCCACTGTTAGACCTGATGAGCTAGAAAATACCTTGAAGGCTTCTGTCCTAAATATAGCATCTTAGTAGCACTTCAGTCTTGGGGGATTACTTTGCGGGCTATAGCACTGCTTGATATTTTTCTCATTGCTTTTGGTCTCATTTTCTCTAGCTGATAATGTATCTGTGCTGATGGGCTTTAGGGAAACCACCAGCTTATCTACCAAGCATAAAGAAAATAAGTTCCAGCAAAATAAGTTTGCTATTACCTCCTGTTCAAATTCACTCATAGAAATGTAAAGCCTACGTATCCTTTTCATCTCTCACTGGTGCTCTCTTTCATCGCTGACACAACAAAGGAGACCGATGCAAGTCAAGAGGTTTTGGGTTTATTCTTCACTTTCCCAGATGTATTTGGCTTTTGGAGCAATTCATGGTTTTAACACCTATTTCTTTATTATTTTACCAGAGAATACCAATGAGATGCAGACTTTTATAAAACACCTCATAAACCTGGGCTGGCAGAACATCAGAAATATAATTAGCTTAAAATTTAGCTGAACTATTAGCTAAAAAATTATTTTAATTTTCCAGCATGATTTCTTAGTAACAAATATTTCCTACAAAAATAGTAGTAGTAGTAATAGCAGTAGTAGTAGTAGAAGTAGTAGTAATAGCAATGATGATGAAAATTCACAGCTCACTGCACTGAATTTTTTTTCCTACTGTTATTTTTATCTTTTTTTAATGAAAGTAAAATTTAGATATATGTCAGAATGTAAATGCTCAGACTGGCTTCATATAAATTTTCGTTACTGGTTTATGCAGGAAAATTAAGCAAAATAATATAATCCATTCCTTTTATACTAAGTAGAATTTTTAGCATACGCAGTGAGTTACTGCAAGTTATGCAGTGGTAATAATGACAAGGGAATAAATTAATAATAGTGTTATTTTCTGGTTTGAGTTCTGTTAGTGCAGGCAAAAACACAGTGTTAAAAAATTGATTGGGAAGCAGTTTCCACCTAAAAAAAAAGAGAATAGTTTCCAAAAAAAGCAGTTAAAACGTTTGTATTTGCAACTAAAATACTAGTTTAAGAATGCTGTATTTACATATAGATATTTAGGTAATAGGAAGGATTTCAAGCATTTGCTTTCAACGTATCGGAAAAAAATGTTATTTTACTAGGTGAATTATCTCACCTCTGCCTGAATTTTGCGTGCTTGTGCTGCAGTCAGAACTATACCCTTGACCACTTGTTAGCACTTACAGAGCTGATGTAAAGCCAGCCGGGTTTTCCTGAGACTCCCGCCTCCCGGATGAAATTACCATTGGAGCTGCGGTCCCTTCCCGCCCGGGGCGCTCGGGGGGCAGGGGGAGCCGGGCCGTGGGGCGGCACTGCCGGGCGCTGCTGCCGGCACGGCTGAGCTCCGAGCAGGGCTGCCAAAAAACAGGCCATCCAGCATCCCGGCGTGGAGGGAATCCCAGCCGGATTCTCTTCCGACCGAGAGAAAGCCCCAGCCCTTGTCTTGATGAGGAAAATCTGGCTGTGGGTTCGGGGAAACCGAGAGCCGAGAGAATCCATGTTTATCACAGTGTGCTGCGTGGGAGAACGCAGCCGTGCGAAATACAACCCCCTTCATACTCAAAACTGTAGATTTTTCTACTGTTCTTGCAATTCATATCTACTTATACATTCAAATGCTAATTATAAATGTCCACTGAGACTACTCACTTAACATCTTGATTTATATTCAGGCTTAACCGTCACTTCTAATTAATATTCTGTTTAAGCCTGTATAAATAATACATGCCATGATTTAAAGTAAAATAGTTAAAACAGTAATAAAATAAGCAGGTAAAATTTCCATATGATGCTTACCTTCTACATCCACAGCACAAACTCTTGTAAGCCAATGCATTTTGTGTTTTTTATTATCTTTCCCTGCTTTCTGCAGAGAAGGAATAAATAATTTGAAATACAAGAAGAATATATACTCTAGGATCCTATTTATTTTTTATTTGACATTTGTTGTTTCATTGTTTGGGGGTTTTTATTGTCCTTTTGTTATTTTGGTGTATTTAAGAGAATATATTCTCCCTCCTTGAGTCGCTGTTTCTTGTAATTATCCTTTCTAATATCTCTGCATTCATCTGCAAAGGAAATTGAGCACTGCCTTATTTTTTACACACTGAATGACCCAGAGAACCTACTCTGCATTATGGCTTATCACTGGCAGATCATTTCTGCTTTACCGTACTCAAAAGAAAGCTTAAATGAAGATTTTTTTTTAATTTAAAAATAAATAAATTAATAAATATAAATAAATAAAAAGGGAGCATTTAGACTATGAATTTGTCTCAGATACCTCTTTGAGTATAATTGGTTTGGGGTTTTGAGAAAATGTCGTGTAATAGCTCGCATAAAAATAAAAAATAGGCCATAAAAGGACACTAAAGTTAAGTGACAGGCATAACTGGAAATTAAAATCCCCAAAATATGGGAAGAGCATTTTCTCTTAGCACAGATGTACCGCAGCATTCTGCCCAGCAGCAGCAGATCATACTCTATATGCCTCACTGGCTAGGAAAAATGGGAAGATTAAATTTTATGTTAGGGACGTATGCAAGATAGTTGAGGTTATGTGAGTAATCTTCGTATCTTCTCTGTGTTTGTTTGATACACATGGCATAGTAACATCCTTCTTGTAAAGGCTAAAGAGCTGCTGTTCTACTTACTGTGAAGCCTGTAGATGATTTTACATAAATGCTTCAATATTCATTCTGAATACAGCTCCGAACAAGACAGGGTTGTACATAATTTCAATTAATTTATTTCACAGCCAGTAGAATTACTTTACACCCATCACAATAGTGGCAGAAATTAGAGCTTTGCTTCTCTCTAAGTGTGAATAACATTACGGTGAAATTTTTAAGCAAATAACCTCCAAAGAATAAAAGATGTTATACGAAGTAATTAGATGGAATGCCAACAGGCTGGCCTCCAGGTTAGTCATGAAATAATTACTTTCATTTTCATTGACTGGTTTGTTCCAGAAATTGCTTTTCTGATGAGTTGCAACCAATATGTAGATATATGAATAGTAGGAGTCATTTTAAGAACAATTTTTTTTTTTTTTTTAATTGTGGAAAGGAAAATGTCCACACTCTTGAGCTGAACTGTCAGTGAATTGAGCTGATGCCAGCCAGACAGAAAAGACACATGGTTTTCTGTGTTGGAGTTTCTGGGACTGGGCTCTGCTTGGTTCCCTTCTTAAAGGCATTGAATTCTGCAGGACTATTCCAGATCAGCTTCTCCTCATCATAATATTTTTGCTTAAACTTCATTGTAAGTATCACACCTACTAGCTTGGAGACACACAATGAAAATGGGCTCCATACTCATAAACTTTACCTGCAGAACAGTTTCTGTTAGCATATCTTAGTCACCACTGTGTTGCAGGAGATAAGCGTTATCATCTAATGATTTTAATTAGTTCATCTATTTTGCACTGGAGTTGGCTGACTGAGGCAAAAAATTCTGGATGTCATTTTAAAAAGAAAAATAAACTAATTATTTATTTACTGTTCATTTGTTTGCTATTCATTTATTTTCTTGACCACTGATAAAAGAGAAAGATGAATCACTTTTCCTTAAAAAAGAAAAAAATTTCTCAAGAAAGACAGTAACCAAAACTGGTTTCAGTTCCAGGTATTAAGGCACTTTACTCAAACACTGGTAACTGATGGCATTCCCGAGAGAAGAAAGTCAAAGCAAACCCTGCAGCTGGGCCACAGGAACGCTGAAGAGAGGCAGGGACAGAAAATTAACTCCTCATGGGTGCTTTTTAATGAGAGCTGCGATTAACAGTGAATCTCATCTGCCTATTTTTTTTTTTTAAGCTCATTTCTTAGCCTCTTGGTTAAAATCAAGGGCAGATTCATTGGGGAGACACAAGGGAGCTTCAGCACTCTGCATTAGGTGCTGGCTGGGCTTTGCCAGCTCACAACAGTTTCCATCCTTAGCACAGATAAAATCATGGGGCCAAAGATGTCAGAAAACTGCAGTATATACAGTTAACCCATTTCCTTCCTAACTTCTGATTTCAAGGCCTTGCTGGTGCTTTTTTTGGAGACAGATTGGTGATGGTTGTATTTCTGGGACTGGCCACAGGTACCCCTCTGTGGGGAATTTTGGCCACTGCTGTACTGAAGGCAAATGCCTCCACGTGCAATGAGATCATAGTGGTGCTGTGAGATTTGCCAGGGTGTAAATCATGGGCAGTTAAAAAGGCAGCTACAGAGTGGCTGAAATCCGAGCACACATATGCCTATAAGTCACGATTCCCGACAACTCATGTCCAAGCCACCTTGCAGCTCATCACCTCTGGCGATGCTGGCTCTCTCCTCTCCACAGCCAGGTCATGAGGGTGGCCACAACCCCCTTGTCACAGGTCACAGCTCAACACTTAAAAGCAGAGCATCACTGATCTCAGGTTCGATACATATTTCAGCAGCAGCTGAAAATCAGATGCAGCACCATTCAGCTAGTTCTTCTAAATCTGTCTGTATTAAAGCTGGGCCTTGCACTGCTCCAGTGCAAGCTGCGAGGTAGAGCCCAGACTTAAGGATCTGACAGAATACAGAATGAGAAGGAACAGTATGGAAACTGGGAGTGGGAATGCCTTCAGACACCTCCCTGCTGAAGGTCTTCTGAGTGGCATCAAAAGGAGAATTTCTTTTTCTCCCTTCATTTTTAGTCAAATATTTCTAAAAATTATGTCATAATCTCCCCAACACATGGCAATAATACTTAATGTTTCTCTGTAAGACTTGCCCTATTTTGCTGAAAATTATTACACTTTTTTGCAGGAAATATGTGATGAAATTCTGTAAATTACACCATTGAAGAGAGCTGTACTGGTCTTTTTCAAATAGGCATGAATCCATGAAGTGTACTGCTTTTTAAAAGCCATAAAAATTGAATTTATCTGCTTCACTCTTTTAATTGCTGGTCCAGGTGATCTAAAAATATACTAAAATGAAGTCAAGATGACATTCTTTTTCCGAGTAGGTGTGTCTTAATATCAGCGGCTCTTTCTTTTCAGGTTATTTATTTATAACGACAACTCAGTGATGTTCTTTTGAACTTGTAAAGACATTCAGCTTTG
Organism: Pseudopodoces humilis; assembly: GCF_049639895.1. Lineage (NCBI taxonomy): Eukaryota > Metazoa > Chordata > Aves > Passeriformes > Paridae > Pseudopodoces > Pseudopodoces humilis. The sequence goes on from NC_142200.1 coordinate 102,786,172, forward strand.
GATCTTCCCGTCTGATGCTCGATTTAAAACGCTTGCTGACAAAGAGACAAGAGCGAGCTGAAATGCAGAGCAGTAAAATGGAGACATTTAGCAGCTCTAGGGCCAGGCAGTCGGTGTGAGGAAGGGTGAAGTCTGTGTGCTCAGAGTAACCCTGACATAAGCCGAGGGCAGTGTTTCCTTTGTACATTGCTGCCATCTGCTGCATTTCGTCAGCAGGCTCGTGGAGCCGGGCTTTTTCCTTCATCACACGCGGAAGAGCTCCGAAAGGAGAAGGAGCCCCACAGAATCCGTCTCTCCGCAGCAGTTTCCGAGCAGCCTGTATCCTTTTTACTTCGGTAACTAAACCTCTCTCTCGATACTCGCCCAACCCGAACGATGTTTCCTCAGCACAGACAGGAGAGTTTACAGCTCAGTCATTTGCTTATATTTCCCATCATGCAAATTTGTTGCAAGCCAAGAATTAATTCTGCTCTGTGAACTGCCAAAGAAATGCGGGGAGGGGACGGGGACGTGGTTTAGCGGTGCTCAGGACACAAAGTATGTACTGTTCTCTAATCATCTTCTTTGCTTATAGCAAGTTACATAGATCATCCTACCTGTAGAAGAATAGTGATTTGAGAGACTTATATAAATTTCAGTACAGCAAAGTGCCTGGCTGGTCCGATGGTAGTGGGTACCCAGAAATTATCACTGTTAGTTAAACTAACCTTTCTATATTCCACCCCACTACTAACCTTGACTGGTCTTTTCTAAGCCATTTGTTTTAAGCCTTCTAGACCCCAGCTCTTCCCAGCAGGCAGGCAGCTGCTGCTCACAGATTTATCAGTCTGTAGTTATATTGAGATTGTAGCTTTTTAGGTAAATTCGGTGCTGCCAGGGTGGATTCTCACTACCTAATGTGATATTTACAGAATGCAAAATTTCATTATGTGGTAATACATTTGCCCCTGCAACAAAAATAAATAATAGTTCTACGTATGGAGTAAGCAGCCCCAAATTTCGAAGTTTCTATGTCTTTTCAGCAGAAGTAAGTACTCCATCATTGTAGGTACTTGGGCCATAATAGCCAATAAAGGAGACTACCTAAAAGTAGAGATGATAAATCCAGCTTTGTGACCAAAGTAGAATCAGGAGTATGATACTTATCTGACATTTATGTGGGTCATTTTCTTGCACAGAAGATAATTTTTTTTATACAACAGAAAAAAGCTGAGTATTGGGGGGAAAAAAAATATTTTACTGATTAGAGATACCTGCTTCTGTAGGAACTGGCCTCTAGATTATTTGCCTGGGTTATGAATTATCATACTAGATAAATGTTCTCTGCAGATTTCCAAGAAAAGCTTTGCTTGTTTCTCAATATTTTTGTTTTCTCAGACACATTTTGATTTTTTCCAGTGAATTTTAGCTGAAAAATTCCTCAAATTATAAGAATGTAAGAATTCCTGACATTGTTCTCCAGAAGCTGGGGAGATTCAGGGACCACAATGTAAAATTAATGAAAACTTTCAATTGTCTGTAGAATGAGCTGAGTAAATTTATTTAATTAATGTGGTTGTCCTCACAGCAGTTGAGTGTCAGATATCATTTGCAAGGTAGCGGGGGGAAAGGAAATATGAAGACATAAAGGAAAATTATTTGTGGTTAGTAGTCTAAAACATATCTGATATCTCAAAGTTTTGGGGGCTTTTTTTTTTCCCTCTTGCAGCAGTGTGCAAGACAGCAGAAATCACAATCCTGAAACTCAGAAAGAACTTCAGTTTCTCATTCTATTTAATGTAACTGATTTGGAAAGAAATAATATTTACAATACAAAAGGAAAGAAAGTCTGGAAGGAAAACCTTTGGAATAAGAATCTCTGGCTAAACTTGGATAACAGTCTACGTTACTATAAAAGTAAACTGAATCCAAATGAGGCCTCCTTAGGTAACACTCCTCCTGAGTGTTGTAGCAACATAAACATTACTTTTGCTTGAATATATGCAGTGATGTGTGTGTTTGTGCTTGCCCAATGCCATTCAGTGCCTTAATAAAGTACATTCTCGAGGATCACATAACTTTATCTTTCTCAAGGACCTTCAACAAATGTTAAATTTCCTCATTAGCCTTGACTGACTCCTTAGAATAAAAACTTTTTAAATGAAGCTGTTATTTTAAGGGTAATATGCTGATTATTATTTTTCCCCTGATACAAAAACACATTAGTATCTTTCAAGAACTTGAATCCTTCCTTGCTAGTGTACTGAAGTCTGTCAAAATAAACCGCTTTCATATTCCATAGTGCATTCTTGGAGCATAGAAAGTAGCTGTTATTTAGGTTTCTGCAATACCAAATGTCTTATTTTTGATGTCAACAACTTAAACTGCAAGGTGAGATAAGAGGAAAGGAGAAATAACAGTTATTTTTGTTTTGTTTACATTACAGCCACTCAGGAAATCATTGGGACACACTTTTGCAGAGGCATTTAAGTGTACAAAATTTAGGAGGGACTCCACATCTGCCTCCTATGGACTGAATTATCCTAATTTTCTTGTGTTTCTAAGCCTTGGCCTTTCCTAACACTATGGTTCTGAGGAGGGATGCTGTGAAAACAGCAGGAGGAGGACTGTTTTCCACTTGAAGCACAAATATGCAACATGCCAAAGCCTTCACAGGAAAACATCTGTAACAGAGTCTAGACAAGCAGCACAGAGGAAACATTATTAGGCCTTGATTCAGGATTAAGCTCATGCACAGTATTTTCAAAACTGAAAGGAATAGCTGCATGCTTACAGTACTGCCAATATTTAAATATTTTGCTGACTTCAGCTGACACTGCTGCTAAATGAGATTTGATTAAGCAATGTTTTGCCATAAACCATTGAATGGTTTGCATACGGTCATAAACTGCCTGTACAGTAAAATGTGGCAACTTTAATAAGAACATGTACTGCAAAAAACAGTAAACAAACAAACAAACAATAAATAATGCAAAGAGGCATATTTTTTTTTACTTGAGATCCAGCTGAGTGCCAAGTCCTGATAGTGAAAATTATTTGAAACATTAAGTTAAAACCATTATATACTAAGCACTTCTCAAGGACAGCCCTAAACCTTTATTAGTTGGACCAGAGATATTTTGAAACATGATTTTATTAGCATCCCTGCCAATCATTTATATTTTTGTATTCAAATTCCTATTCTCACCACAACAGAGTCTTATTCCCTGATCAGGCCCACCCAAAACAATTCAGCTGAGATGTTCCAAACGGAAAATGTAATTGATTTACCAGTTTATACAGGGCATAACATCACTACTGCATTAAGATTTCAGCATCTGTCAGTTCCTGAATAAGATGACATGACACCTTAAATTAGGAAATTGCAACATCAATTTAGCTTTGGAAGAACAAGCTGGATCAGAAAGATGAAGTACGGAGACTATCAAGAGACTTCTTGGTAGGCAGTTTAAACAGCAATAAAAATTTCTGAGTGGCCTTGGCCAAGGCTGTCAGAAAAAAATAGAGCAAAATCATTTTCCTATTTGAAATTGATAGAAATCAATTTTCAAGTGACATTTCCTAAAGTTTTCCAGGAAGAACCAAATAAAATTAGGTTTAATCCTTGAGAAGATCATTTTCAAGTAGCTAATAATTATGAACATCACAAGCTTTTAAATATTTTGTTTGTGATCTGTTGCCTATAGAGGTAGAAAAACTTGTTGCTCCATTTAACATCCTTAATAAATTGCAACATTTAGTTTACTCATCTTACTAAATTATGCTGTACCTTCAAAACAGAAAGAGAGAAATTAGAAAATACTTTTTCCCCATGTCAGAAAAAGCTTGAAAAGTAGTATTCAAATTTCTAATTACATAAATGCCAATTAATATGCTTTTCCCTTAGGTGAAACAGCAAAAACTCCCTGCCCCCATAACTCATCATGTCCCTGTCTGACCATTCCTTCAATGTCTGCAATATCCTCCCATTTACTACTGCATTTATAGACACATTATAGTCACAAAAGCAGAACAGCAGAGCAGTTGTTCTGCTGCTACATATGGCTTCTGATGATTCTGTGCTGTTATGGTCTTACTAAAACTGCTGGCAAGGAGGAAGCAGTATATGCTAGCAAAAATTAAGTTATCCAGTGAATCTCTTTGTCTTCAGTGGACACTTGCAAGTCTGCAGTGAATTAAAGAGCTTATGTTACAGAGAACACAAAGAAGTAATTTCAAAGGAAATGAGTGCCATACTGTAATATTTAGTTGATTTCGACCAGGAAGCTCAGCCATCAATGAGAAATTTGTACCACTGAACACTCCTTTTACTACTACTTCTTGGCTACACTTGTGATGCTTTTTTAAAACTTTATGAACCCAGGGACATTCAGGAAAGAACAAACAAACAAAAACCCCAGCCAAAAAACCAAACCATGTTTCTCCTAGAAATTATAAGGTACAAGAGAAAAGAGATGGTTTTGGGACCTTATCTCCATCCAGTGCAACCCTATTGGCAGATTAGTTCACTTGGAAAAATCCAGAATATATCCCTCAGCGTGGTCACTTGACTCCTTTATTTTCTTTAGACAGATTAGAGCTGTATGGAAATCAAGGAAGTTTTACATCTCAGTGCTTTGAATGGGTAACCTGATTAACAAAATTCTTTTCTGAGATACTAGCTGTACTACTGTTTGCTAAAATAAGCAATATTCATCAAGCATTCCTTCTCAAGCATCTACTTTTATTGAGGAAAATGCTTTGACTAATATAAGTTACCTTTCCCTTCCTACAGGAAGGAGACACCTCTCATTCTTTATATTGGCAGGTGTGAAGACAATGTGAAAGTGCTCATAGAATTGTGTGTCTTCTTGCACTCCTCAAACCCTCCTAGGAATGTTGCTTACAGTGTGTGTTGAAATGTCAAATTAAGTAATTTTAGTGAATGCCTATACCCATGTCACTAACATTAGATTTTTAACTGTAGCACGCTGTACTTGAAGCACATTGTAGAATCTTTGCCACCTTCTTTTCAGTCTGTAAAAATGAATTAAAAGTGACTTTACAGAAGTACTCCTAAAGGTTCTTGTAGCAGCATTAACCCTGACTTAATGTCAAGTATTTTGACTGTGTGTTAAGTCTCTAGAGACACAGCTAAACACAGAGAGAGTGGGTGACAAGACAGAAAAAAGTCAGAATTCAACAGGGCTAGTCAGAAGAGCAGCTGTTCTCAGCAAGGAAATTAACACAAGCCACCTAAAGAAATCCTCCTGAGCTCTTATCAAAAAACCCCTGCCACGGTGGGTCTCCACTCCAGATGGGCTCTTCTGGAACACATAGCTAAGCTCCAGCCTGTATTTTCAAATGTACATTCAAAGAGGTGCTATAGAAGATGACACATACCCCAGAATTTAGCCCTGAAGCCTAGCTGATATTGCTGGCTATCTAATTAGTGTGATAAAATAATACCAAATTTGAGACCTGGGGGATGTGGCTGGAAGGAGGACAAAGGTGAAGCCCTCCAAACAACCCTGTGGGTTGATTTAAGGTTACCATTTTCAGCCCTGGTTTACAAATATTAGGGTTTTTTTCCATGGTAAGGGATTATTAGATTCAAAGATTTAATCCCTTGTGAATCTCTGCAATAGGTAAAAGATGTGTCTGTGAAGGTAAGTAGGGCCCTGTTGTAAAACAATAGACATGGAAAAAGGGGTATGAAAACTCAAGGAAAATACATGGTCCCTCTTAAGAGGGAAAAGAGATAACTTCCAATGATGTTCACTGGCTGGACCCACTGTAACAATGGCACACAAGCACTGAAAGACAGCTGAGACTGGCCCAATTTTGCAACTTTTTTAAGAAAATAAATTCCATGAAAAACCTACAGAGATTTTGGAGTAGTAGCAATTGAAATGGATTTCAACTGTGATAAAGTCCAAAAACTTTTTGACAGATTAGGAACTTGTTTGAAGAAGCCTGGATACAATATTACTGATGTAAAACATGTGCAAACAGGCTGAGTTGCATAAACAAATCCCTAACCAAACATATCTGCAGCATTACCAAAGTATTTGACAAAAACGAGAGGTAGCAAATAATCTCGGGAATTGTTCCAAATTGTGTGTGCAACCCTTGCATTGCATTTTAACTAATTTTCTACACTGACATTTTCTTTCTTTTTTTTTTTTTTTTGCCTCCCTTTATGCTCGGTAGGTTTGTGCAGCCAAAAAAAACCAAAAAAACCCCAAAAAAAACAAAAAAGAAAATTAAAAAAACACAGAAAAGCAACCAAAAAAAACCCCCAAACAAACAAAAAACAAAAAACTATTTAAAAAAAAACCAGCACTTTTGATTTTCTGATAAATCAGGAAAAGTAATGGTGTCTTCAGTTTAAGGAGGAAGGCCAAAGACAAGAGATTTAGCTGTTGTTGCTGGCTGGAAACTTCATTCCCATGAAAGAGACACTGCTTTGGTGCCCATGACTAGTTTTATTTTAAGCTTTCCCAGACCCAGGTTGGACCTGCTGAGTCTTAAGCACAACAGAATGTTATACCTTCAAAAAGAACAAATTGGATGAAGTTTTGATTCTTTACTTCCTGGTTTGGTTTCAGAACATAAATATTCTGGCACTCAATAGTGGTATTGGAATAAAATCGCAGCACTGCTCTGAAGAAATTCATCCATAAATCACGGTCCCATCAGGATACCAGTATACTACAAAAAACAAAACAAAACAAAACAAAAAAACCGCACCAACCTAAAACTTCTTTTCTGGTTCAAAACTAACACTATAAATACAGAGGCAGAATAGCCCAAATTTTGAAATTCAGACATTATTTCAAATTTCTGAAAATAACTCCATTTTCTATTCTCCTTTTGGAGCAAGGAATGACTGTGTTTTTGCTTTTTATAGCCCAAAGAAGCCTGATGGATCACAGACATCAAGCTGAATTGAGTCTCCGGAATATTTGAAGCCAGTCTCTCTGAAATCACTAGAAATTATGTTTACTCTCTTTAGGATTATTAAACCTACTCATGAGAAGAGATGGTGAGATACTGTTCACACAGCAATTTGAAGACAATCTAAAATCAGGTTCCTGAAGATTTTCCAGGGCAATTCCTTCTTTCCTCACCTCTGTTGTGCTGAAAATGTAACATTTGAACTGCTATTTGCCTCTGTATCACTTTCCAAGCCTAGAGAGAGGGTGGGACTGCAGGTGGGAAATCCTGAGCCAAAGGCGTGACCTCAGGACCTTAGAGGCTGCAGAGCTGCTCCAAAGGTCTCCTTTGTGGGGTGAGCAGAAAGAGGACAGTGAGAAGAACTGCAGCACAATGAAACAGCAGTGAGTGAAATGCTGATTTTGGAAGGTGGAAGAACTTCTGTCCCAGTGCTGTGGTTTAACCCCAGGTGCCAACAAAGTACCACACAGCTGCTTGCTCACTCCCCGCCCTTCCACCCCTCCCCTGGCATGGGGAGAACGGGAAAAATAAAACACATAGGTTGAGGTAAGAACCACTTAATAATTTAAATAAAGTTAATGATAAGGAAAAGAAGAGAGACAGAGTTAAAAAAGCCCAAGAGGTCATGCACATTATTGCTCACTCACCACTGATTGATGCCCAGCCCATCCCTCAGCAGTGGTCAGTGGCTTCCTGTCAACTCCCCCCAGTTTATGTACTGAGCATGACATTCTATGCTATGGAATAGCATATGGCTATTACTGGCCAGTGCTCTGGCCAGTACAGGCCAGCTGTCCTGTCCATGCTCCCTCCCAGTCTTGTGCACCTGCTCCCTGGCAGAGCCTGGGAAACTGAAAAGTCCTTGACTTAGGGTAAGCACTGGACAGCCTCAATGAGAACATCAGTGTGCTATCAGTGTTATTCTTACACTAAATCCAAAACATTGCATTGTACCAGCTGCTAGGAAGAAAACCAACCCTATCCCAGTCAAAACCTTTACACTCAGTGCTGCAGTGCATTGCCCTTGCAGTTGTGCTCTTTTGCACTTTAAACTGCTTGGCTGAGCTGCTCTGCACTAGCCAGGACCCTCCACATATCACATGGGGTTTTTGGTTTCCAAAACAGAGACAGCTTTCTTCCAGGGTGTGAGGTTTGCTGCAGAAGAAGTTGCTGATGGGCAGGAGGAAGGGTCTTCTTCGGGTGATTTTGTTTGCAAGGAGAGCATTTCACTGAAACTCTACCTTTTGGGTTTGCTTTTTCACTGCTGCCCTTTGACTCTAATATTGCCAGAAAAGAAAAAAACAAACTAGCAAACCAAACCAACCAACCAACCGAAACAAAAAACCCACCACAACCTTTTGTTTTTTTTGTGTTTATTCTTCCCCTAATAGAATAAATAAATAAAATAATACTAAATATAATAATAATAAAATAAATAAAATAAAATAAAAATAAAAATAAATAAAAACATAAAAAATTAAAATAAAATAAATAAAAATAAAATAAAACAAATAAAAAATAATAATAGAAATTCTATTTTGCAACGACAGTCTCTTAGTAGAAATTAACTCATTTGCGGCACTGATGTGGAGTGGTGGAGCAGAGAGGCAAGGCTTCGGCATCACCTCTGGAACAAAGGTGTGTCCCGCTTGTTACGAGCTACAGCACAAACAACTGAAAGAATACGCTGGAGATGCATCTGTGAGACTGCCTGTTTGTCTCTGCACGCTCCGCTTGTTAAAGATTATGGGCGAGCAGCCTTTTTGCCAGTACCGGAGACCGCCTGGGACACCGGGAGGAAGAGCAGCGGCACAGCCGCCTCCCCCCGCAGCCTCCCGGTACTGCCGCGGCTCATCTGCATAGCGCTTACCCAGCAGGCAGCGGTGCCCGGGGATGCTCCCAGGACAAGTTCCCGCACGAAATTTAACACCCTAGGAGACTTCAAAAGAGATACAGCGTGTTGTTTTCGAAAGATAAATCCAAAAGCGTTTGGTTTCGTCAGATCAGTGTACTAGCACCACTGTCATAACCTGAACAGCGTACCTTTCTCAGAGCTATAAATAGCTATTCTGCAGGGCTTGATTTCGGCTGGTCCGATGGCAGTGGTATTTATAATTGATCACAGTCAGTTACAGATTTCTTTGTTCTTTCTCCACACCCACTGCTGCACTTGACTAGTCTTTTCTTCTTGCTTGTAATAATTTATTTTTTTTTTAAATATCCTCTAATTTTTTAGTTGACAGTCTCTTTTGTTAACCTCTGATTTTCTGGAATAATTGAGGATCAAGTCAAGTATATGTATTTTAATCTTAATTCCTCATGGAACAGCCAGTATCTGGTATTTATTTGATTTTTGCCATTGTTCACAGCACAGGCAGTGTACTTCAAAGGCAATTTGTGCAACAGCAGTTGAGAGTGTTACTCACTCTTGAGGGCAGAGGAGGAAAGCAGCCACTTACCTGAGATTCTGCTTTAATTATATGGCTTTCATTTCTAATACACAGCACTCTTTTCATGGATTAATGAAAGAGCCAAAAGCATAAATCGCAAAAGCACATGATGACTACCTAAACCTTTCACCTATAAAAGACAAGAATTTCTGCTCTAGGTGCATCAGGCAAAAATGCTATTTGATTACCAGAGAACACAGCAACTGAACAATGTGGAGGTCCTTGTTTTGCGCAGAAACAACTGTACTTAATTTTCAGTTGTGAGCCTGAAATATCTCTTTAATGATCACTCTCACAAATGGTGGCTCAAAGCTCATTTCCTTGAGCCATTTTAGGCCCCTTCTTCTAGACAGGGGGAAACGTGCAGGGGATTTTTATAAGTTGGCTGTGAGATGTTAATTGCTGAGAGGAATATATCCTCAGCCACCACAGATTAATTTTCCTGTAGGTTCTTTAATCAGCATTTATCATCGATTTGAAATCTACATTTATTGTTTAATTATTAAATCCTTCTGGGTAAAATGCTGTTGTTCCTGTTGACCTTTCTCTTCCATTCCCCTTTGGGTATTTTTCCTTTCAGCTACCTCATAAATGCCTTACAGCCCCACAAACACATAGCCTGTGAACAAAAGGCTCCTTTTGTGGACTAAGCTGCAGAGGCAAAGTTGTACAGTGTGCTCCTATCACCACCTCCACAACCTGCCTCCAACCATGCCCACAGGCTGAACATGCAAGGCGGTGACAGCTCTCTTGTGCTCACACACTGCGACTGCAGACACAGCTCTGGAAATTGAGAGCCATCTACCCCTCCATAAACCCAAATGACATGAATATGCCATCAGAAACCTGCATGCTGTCATAGATTTAAATCCTAATTTTATTTTTTTTAATTTTTATTGTTTTATTTCCCACCTTCAGGATTTTCTTTACCAGTTCCAAGTTTCCCTGTTACAGGTACACCACTACAATGCTTCTCCAAAGGTGCAGAAGCTTTTTCCTAATGTGGGCTAAAGATTACCTTCCAATAACACTCCTTTGTCACTTACTTTAATTTGTCACTAATATTTAAATTAACACTGTTAATCACTGTGGTAATAATTGTGCTCCCTTTCCTTTCAGTGCGTGTGCTGCTTGCAAACACTCAGCTCTGTCTGAATCACAGAATGAGCCCTCCCATCCCTACCACAGGGACACAACCCTTCCAAATATCATGGAAATGCACACCAGGGATAATGCTGAGAGCTGGGTTAAGTGATGAGGATCAATATGTGAGGCACCCCTCTGCCAAGCCACTTGTCACAAATTCCCGCTGGATCCCAGCAGAGAGCCTCAGTGTTCCCTCAGCATTGAGACATCCATCTTTGCCTAATAGGTGTCCTGGATGGCATTTTGTCAAGCAGGCACAAGTTACGAAGCTGGTTCCAAACTCAGCATAGCAGGTTTTTGGGGAGGAAGGGCTGAAAATGCCTGGGGAAAGCCCCCCCTGCCCTCACACCAGGCCCCTTTAGCCAGCATTGCCGGCAGCCATGGCCAATGGCCAGGCCCACGTGTGGGCAGCTGGGAGCTGAGGGGCCTCTCTGGGAGGTGCAGCAAGTGTCCATCTCTTCTTTTGGCATTGCCTTTTTTTGCCATCATGCTTCCTCCCTGCTTGTGCCACCAGCCCACCTGTCCTGCTGGCACCTCCTCTATTGCTCTTGGGCAGCCAGGCCACAGTGCCATTTTCTCTTCTCTGCCTCATCCCAGTTTTCAGCTTCCTTTTTGGCCCTGGCTGGAGCCTATCCCAAGCTGAGGTGCTGCCTGACTCCTCACAGTCCTGCATGAAAAACACCTTGGTTACTCACCACTTTCTCCAGATGTATTTATATTTTTCTATAATTTTACATTATATGATCCTAATCTGCTCTGCTTTCATGAGGAGTTTTCTCTTGGTTTTCCTGCTTTGGAAACCCAGTCTTGATTCTCTTTTCTAACCACTCCTTCCTACTACTTGCTGCATCCTCTAGGCAAACACAGTCACGTTTAAAGAAACCTTTTAAATAAGCAAGATGCAGCAGACTTTCTGACTTGAAGTATTTGGGAGCCCAATAGGAATGTGTCAATCAGCTCTGCTGCTACATCTCCTGGTTGGCTTTGCAGTCATTAGATCAGTAGATAAAAACCTACTAAATACAACTCTTATCTCTAGACATTTTAAAACATCGTACCTAATGTGAGAAAGTAAAAATGACACCAAGTACTTTTGTATATATGCGATGAGTTTTTTCCTAGAAAATTCCTTGTCTTCATACCATTTTGAATTTACAAAGTTTGTATACAGGTGCTAGGTTTTAAATTAAATTTTATAGGCTGGTTTTATTAATCATCCAGGGTATCAATTAATATAATATTAGTTACTAGAACACTGTAAAGCAAGTTCTTGTGAACTTTTTATTACTGTGATTTAAACTGCAACAGCCAAGTCTCACATAAATGAATGTGACAGAAAGGTCAGTGACAGTGATAGCAACCACCCGCTCTTAGTTTGATCACCCAAGTGAAATTTTCATTAGGAATTTTTAATCACTTCTCCCAGGCTCATTGTTCTTTTATATGATCAGAGCAGCTTCTTTATGGAGTCACTGTTTTTCTACATCTCAGGCCCTCAGAGTTCAGCAGACCAAGAAAGAAAGGTTAAGGTAACTTAATACCAATGAAATTTCCACTGGGAAAACAAAATCCAGTCATCAGCAATTAGCCCCAGTGGTGCAAGTCAGAGAGCTCCTTCCCTCTGGAGAAGAGGATAGATCCTACCTCCTGCAGTGCCATGGAGTCACACCACACTGCGGCAGAGCCACTCTGTCTGCTGGGACAGCAACTCACTGGGGGAAGCCCTTGTGTAGGGTGATGGGCTCCTCAGACCTACAGCTGATGCTTTCCATGCATCCCTGTCCCCCTACACAGGTGTGGCACCTGCTGCACCCGGCACAATACCTTCACCTTCTGTCTGTGACAGAAACAGTGCTGTGCTTCTGCCAAAAGTTTGTTTACACCTGTGCAGTAGGGAAGAGGTCTGTCCCCAAAATAAGATGCAAAACGAAGATTGTTGCCTTCCCAGCTCCCACATCAGCCTTTAGACACCAAACACCATCATTTTGGCCACATCCACACCATAAACATGCAAGAGTCAAATGTAATAAACGAAAACACATAAAAATAATCTTCCTTTCAACACTACCAAATTTCTTGTGAAATTTTCTCAATTTCTTTTATCTGAGTTTTATAAAAGTACTGTAAGGCTAACATATTACAACATTCTCTCATTAAAGCAAAACAAACATTCTGAAGAGAACACAGCTCAAAGTACAGTTAGAGAAAGTATCTTCTCTCTAGGCAAAGTTATCCTTTCACTAGAAGTTTGTTTTGTTGTTTAAACTGAATTCTGGAAGTAGTAACTTAGATGCTTAGTGTAAGAAATAATAATTGCACATATGCAACATTGTTACCCCTGCTGAAAAAGCTGAGCTGTTTCTTTAGCAAGCATTCCCTAAGGAGAGATGTTAGAAGACTGAATATACTAATACCTATAGTCTGCAGAGATTAAATAAAGTCATTTTAATTAATTCCCAAGGGGGAGAGAGTCTTTCCAATCTCTAAATTGTATGGAAGCTCTGCAAGAAAAAAAAGACATGGTGTGTAATTTCAGATACTCCACAGTTTTTTTCCACCCCAGAAAACACATAGCATTTTCACAGTGGTACAGGTTATCTCTCTTATGACTGATACCCTGAGAAGGGGAAAACCATGTCTCATTTTGCTTCAGAAGGAAGTGTTGCTAACAATGTAATATGAAATAATTTTCTCTGTTGTCTTGAAAACACAGATCTATAATTTGAGAAGTCATTCCCCACCAATCTAAAACAATGTCAGGTTACACATCTAAAGGAGATGTGCTTTCAGAATGTGCTGCAATAACTGTGTATCATTCCCTGTCACTATCCTAGCCCTGTGAATACTCCAAGGACTGTAGCTGCTGTAAATCAGAATGCATTAATTCTGTGCCTTAAGGAACTTGCAGGGAAACGTCTCTTGCCTTCTGTTGGTACTGTCATCTGTCAGAGGGGGAGCTGGTTTTGTTAAGACATGTGGGTGCTCTTCCAATGTCAATAAGAGCTAACAGTAATTGATGTTAATAAAACAATACTCTTTTACATTTATTGAAGGCATGGACCTAATTATCAGCAAGCATAAAAATAAAATTAAATTGAAACTTATCATACGTGTTTGCTAGAATAGAACAGCTACAGTACAGTACAGTAGAACATCTCCTTGAAAAAAATCCCTGCATTGCAGAGAAGCCAAACTATGGATAAAATAAACCATTTTGCAAACAAATTTTTTTTCATGGAACTTTCTATCGCCACAATGATACAGCCGTGGCCTCCAAATAATTTTCCATACTTCCTGCTGTTCTAGAATTCTCACCCTAAGCAGGAGGACTAGGCCACAAGTCTGATCCTATTTGTGTTTCTGTAATTGGTTCCAAAAGAGAAAGCTGGCCAGATAAAAATCTGAGTCCATGACCTTCTAATGAAAAAATAGAAAGAATAAAAAATAGAAAAAAGAAAGAACAAATTGATATAAAATTGCAGGAACTTAACATCTCAGTGATCATCTGTGACCATATTTAATTGTCACCCATGCTTTGAAAATAGAAGGTAAAGAGCATAAAGAGCATCATGAAAATTAAAGTAAAGAGGTTTCGGATAACTAACAATGCTGCTATTCCTGCTTAAAAAAACCCCAACAATAAAACTGAAAAAAACCCCCAAAAAATATTGCTACTGGCAATCCATCCAAACATTTAAACACCAATCCTTTGTTAATCCCAACCCTGTCACTACTTCTCCTCTTTACAGATGGGTATCTTCAGCATTACAAAAAATGAACATTCAGGAGAAAATGCAGGAAACATCATATGATTCCGTGTAAAATACAGCAAGTGCAGCCCTTGGAGGATTTCTCTCTGCTTTTACATATTCTGTATTTCAGGTTTTACTGCTGTTGAGACAGGTCATCTAGCTGATTTTTTTATGTGACACAGAACCCTTCTGAGAGCAGTCTGTGCGACAGAGCAATGAGTTTCCTTCCTGTTTCAGGCAGTTTTACCTACCTCAGGTTTCATAATCACATGTCACCACAGATCCAAGGGAGCCACCAGGTTTTTTTCACAACCTATTTCACCACTCTCACTGGGGCTCCTCACCATGGGTCAGGCTGTAGCAATTTTAGTGGCAGTTTGCAAGGCCACAGAAGGAAAAGACCACCTGATGCCATGTCTCTGGGAAGGGTTAAGAAGGAGACATAATGGAAACAGAGCAGTGGGTGAGAGACAAATAATCTCTTCCTGCATATGCATTGGAAACTCAAGAGCCAAATACTTGTGTCTTTTCTGTGGTGAGTATTAAAATTCCACGCAGCTCAGGCTTGTTATGTTTTGCTATACACTCACCAGAGCAGGACTATGGGGATAAAACTCTGTTCTCCTGCTAATTATTTAACCAGGCCAGATTTTCCCCAGCATGTATGCTGGCACCAAGGAAACTTTCAAGAGTTTGAAAAGAGACTGAGCTGCAAAACATTCCTCCAAGTCAGTTATGGAAACACTTCCAGTGAAGAATTACACCAACAGCCATGGAGACAAGAGCCCACAGGCCTTGAGAGAAAACCCCAGAATTCCTCCAAGTCCAGGAAAACCTAACTTCCTTCAGTAATGATAAGCCATTGGGGAAGGAAAAAGGTAGCAATCAGAGAGGTTAACTACCAGTTCCTTCTGCTTATTACCTAAGGAGAGAATGCCACTGTGCCTGGGTCAGGGTTCCACTAGGCAGAAGAGACTATGAATCCATAACAAAAGCAGCCCTCTTGAGGAAGGAGAGAGAAGCCAAAAGAAAATAAATCAGATGAATCAGTGCTTATTGATGTCTGCATTCATTACATGCAGAAGAAGCTGCAAAATAGGCTGAAGAGAAACTCCCAGACATGAAGTTCCTTTCCACAGCTGATCTTTCTTCTGGCAGGTGGGGATGCTCTCATTTCCTAACTCACCCTAAACATGTGCTGCCACTGCTCCCCTTGGGCTGCCTCTAGTGCTCATTAAGTTTCTCAGTGAGCTGATACAAATTTTCAGCATTGGCCCAAAGCACAAACACATAGAATCACTGAAGCTTGTCCACAGGCCATTCTTTGAAACACCTTGGTTGGAAACTGCAGAGCTCCTTCTCTATCAGGGTCCTCCCTCCCTCCCTCCCTCCCGAATTAGTTTTGCCATTCTACCGATTAAAGCCATGAAAACAATCCCACAGAGGGAGATGCAAACGAGCAGTAATTGTATTTATACACTGGAAGCTCGATTTTCTTCGGAAAACGCGGTAAAGAGAAGTAAAGGGGTGAAAGCCAGCTCTCAGGAGGCTCCCGGGGAAGCTCTCGGGAGCGGCGCCGTTCCCAGGGAAGGGCGGCGGGAGGCGGCGCTGGCAGCAGGGGCGGGACTGGAGATTTCCATACCGCTCTCCCAGAATGCGCCGGGGCCCCCGAGCAGCAAGAAAAGGCTTTTTCCCGTGCTTAAAGGCTTGTCTTTGCAACAGTGGCTTTCATCGCGCTGTCAGAAAATAGGAACCCAAATTCCAGGGCAGCTGAAAGCGAAGCCAGCAATTTCAGGGCTAGCCATAACCGCGAAGGTGTGACTCTAAGGGAGGTATAAATACTCATGGGGTGAAGAAAACTTTCGGCTGGTCCGAAGGTAGTGGGGTATCTCAATTGATTGTTCACAGTCAGTTACAGATTGATCTCCTCGTTCTCTCTTTCCCCCCTTCCCACTACTGCACTTGACTAGTCTTTTGCACCCTGAGCAGACCCTCCTGCAGCATTTGTTCATCGCCATCACCAGGCTCTCAGTTTTAGTGCAAGGAAAAGCACACGCAAACAAAAACCACCCCCCTCTAAAAAAACCCCGAACAAACTGTCTTATAAATATGTGTAATAGTGCATGCTATTGCAATATCCACACTTCCAGCCAAATTCTTCCTGGTTCAGCTCGCCAGGCGCTGCCTGCAGCCTCCAAAGCTGCAAAGATAACCTGGCTAATTTAGATTAACCTGGTGGCATGCCGGGACAGCAGGGTGCTCTGAACAGAGGTGTTCCATAGATACAGAACTGGCTACATGCATTTATAAATACATACCACTTAGCACAATCGAAAGTGTTTCCAAGTATTTTTGAGAAGTAGCGTAGGAACCTCATCTTCAGAACTACACCTGCTCAGAGAGGTGAAGCAGAACAGAGGTGGCAGAAGGGACAGCCTAGCTGTCTCTGATGGCTAGAGAGCTAAAGCATTGTCTGAAAAGATGCACATCTGAGGATTTTTAGGAAAAGAGAGGCATCACCTTAGCCTTGGGTAGAAGGTCTAACCACTGTTGTAAAAGCATGGAGGGTCACACCCGCCGCTCAAAGTTAAATTCTTTGATGGGGCATGTCAGGCACCTGCTTTCCAAGAGGGAGTTTTATGCTGACAATCACAACAGACTGCAAGCACAGTTCTGTGACCTCAAGATGGTCCTCACTGTGTTTAAGTCTGAAAAAGGGATGGCTTTCTGAAAAAGGCCCTTTTCTGCTGGCTGGAGTTTCATTGGGCTTTACTCACCGCCCTGTTTGTTTTGGATCTTGTCTGATTCTCTCCCTGCAGGCAGACTTCTACCCTGTAGGTGCATCCCAGATATCAAGCTTCAGGCTTTACATTCCAGTGCAGGTGCCAGGCACCTAAATTTTTGATACTGAATCTTTTACTAGAATGGATAAATCATGGCTTGGGATGAGGAAAACATTGTTGCATCCACAGTGTTGGATGGATCTTGCTTATTCTGAAATATTAACACTGGACTCAATTTAGTAGAAGGAAGAAAAACTCACCTTGGAAAAAGGAAATGTCATAGACAGCAGAGAACCACATAACCACTCCTTTCTTGTGGCAAACAAACAAGTGCAGCAAGATACTTATGAATGCATTTGATATTCTCTGAAGTCAAAGTGTCTGAAGAAACTAAATTTTGCTGTTAGACTCTGTTGAGTCAGAAAAAGTTCATTCGTTATTTTATCACTATTAAAGTGCATGTTCTAAATTGGTTATTGATTTCAGCCAGTCACCAGATGAAAGCAAAGAATGTTTCAAACCAAAAGAGTTTTGAGGCAATGTTATTTTTTTCCCCTCCAAACAGTATCCCAAGATCTACAATTCTCAGTAGAACATTTTTGTACAGTTCTTATTTTATATCTGAGCTGATGCATGTCTCAGGCTAAATGTTTTCTCATGGTTTTTTTGCTCTCATATAGTTATTGATCTGTATTTGCTAGTGGCAAATACACAGAATTGGCTGTATTGCCTGGTACTGCCTGTGATTAATTTACATGTGTAGGAATCTTTACATTGTCCTAATTTCCTCTTTCCATTCCAAGCAGTATGTTTCCCACCAGTGACTTAGGTCTGGCCTTTCAAAGTGCAGTGCTTCATGCACAAGAGGATGAATTGCTCCTTATGTATCCACAGTTCCTCTTCAGGCTGAAGTGTTCAAGTACTGGATGTCTTGTGACAATGAACTTTGACCATTCCTGTAATTCTCAGCAAAACCAGCTGCACTGTTAGAAAAATAACTCCAAACAAACGCTGATTTTATCCTACCACTGAAGCTGTTACCACAGCACTGTGATAAAAGGACTTTTTGATCCTTACCAGTTCCTTTGGACATTCTCCTGGATGAGCAAGCACTAGCCTTATACCCACTGCTGTGTAGCCATGGCAAACAACATGCTTCAAGGAGATCATTAACACTCATGGTGCACTTTGGAAGTGAAAGAATGAAAAAACCAAAGCCCACTGTGACCCCTTTTTTTTTATTTAAAATGTGATTTTTCTATTTAAAGATTGGCTTTTTTGTCCAAATTGAACATTAAGGGTGATCTCTGAGAAAAATGAAGAGGCAGGCAGATTATAGTAAGGCCACTTACATTTCCATGGACTCATTAGTACACCAGTAAACAGCTCTCTTGTTTTGCACCTGCTGAAGTCAGGTGATCTATTACTGCTCCTGCAGGCTCAGGAAAAGGAGCTTGAATGAAGCTCAGCCCTCTTGTCACTATCCCCTCTGTGAAAATCTGCTGTCTGGGAAAAGCTACAGCTTAATTCAACTAGTGGAATTTTACTTGCTATCTTTTAGTAGTTACCATAAGACTGAAAAAGATGAAAACCAACTCAAAATCACAAAAGAAAAGCCAACCCCCACATGAAAACACATCACTGAAGCCCACTGTCCAAAGGCACCAGCAAAAGTTACATACGAAATATTTCCCATGACAAGTGAACCCAAAGCTGCCTTCCTTACTCAAAGCAGTAGTACCAATTTCTAGTGGCATGTCCCATTTCCTGAATGCATTATGCGGTTCAGTGCTAGTGCAGCAGGAGCACTCAGCAGAGCTGTGGACTTTTGTTTGTATTGCATACTTTATTTGGAACAGGCCCATAGGTTAAATGCAAGTTATTGGGCTGAATATGGAAAGCAAACAGCTGAGACCTTGTGGTCCGATATGTAAACCAACGAGATTAGCTGAGTAAATGGCCCTGTCTAGCCTTGATTTCTCTAACTTAAGGGAAATTTATAATTTACCTTTTGTCCTCCCCTGAGATCACCTTCTGCTGTATTTTTCTTTTACTTTGCTTTTATCATTCTGAGCAGTATTTTACCAGGCTGTATTGCAGAACAAATCTCTCGTATTGTAAGGCAAAACATACTAGATTTCAAGAAGGCCACTATAACTTAGACAAAGGCAAGGAGAAGGGCATTAATGCAGGCCAGGCTGTCAAGTGTCAGCTTTCACTATGAAGAAACAACTGGCTGTTCAAAACCCCAGCCTGCAGAAATCCCTCAGAGGATTGGGTTACTGATTGTGATAAGGGTTTTATTTGCATGGTTGGATTAAATATAGCTTATCTCCTTTATGTTTCTGTTAACCAAGTCACACACAGCTTGAGATGTGAACATCATTTCTGAAACTGAAACTTCCACCTTTCTAATGAAAGGATTTGGAGCAGTTCACAGAGCAGATTCCTTTCTCTCTGGATGCAAAAATGAAACTGGAGAGTGGTCATGTCCTTCCAGACCCAAGCAGCCTCATCTAGCCTTTACAAAGACATGCTAATTTAGTTTTCATGGTACATATAGATCTTGTTCAGACAAATTACAGCACAATGGCTTAAAACATAAAACCAGCTGCTCCTGACACAGAAAATCCAGCACCAGCATTAACACAACATCAGTCTGTGGCATGAGAGCAGGCAGAGCTCTGTCTAAAGGAACTGGCTTCAAGTGCAGAGCAACTTCCAAGGATGAACAAAACATTGACTTGTGAGTGGGATTCTGGGCAGATATGAAGACAAGCTGTGCATGGTGGAAGAACATTTCTTCTGCCCATGGTTGCATGGCTTCACACAACCTACCATGGGTCCAGGCAGGAAAAGAAGGGGAGCCCTTTGTAGTCAGCAACTGAGAGCCCTCCCCTGGCAAATGCACTGCAGAGACGTGCAGTAATTCCTGTGACACTTCAAACTGTGCTGAAGTCTTAGAAATGCCTGGCAACTGATCCAAGATGCTACCACATTCAATTTTTCTAGGGCTGCTCATAGATCCCTGATCTGCATT
The DNA here is from genome assembly GCF_049639895.1 of Pseudopodoces humilis. NCBI lineage: Eukaryota > Metazoa > Chordata > Aves > Passeriformes > Paridae > Pseudopodoces > Pseudopodoces humilis. The sequence goes on from NC_142200.1 coordinate 102,806,282, forward strand.
GACAAAGGGAGTTCTGCAACTCAAGCACACACAGCAAACCAAAGCCAAATTGCGTAACAAATACAAGGTTCTATACCAGTTTGACTAAGCAAATTACACAGTTTGCAGAGGGCTTAACTTGCTGCCCACATCAAGGGCTGAGCATACAGACTGCAACACTCAGACTTCTAGCCAGTAAAGGTAAAAGACCTGTCAGTAACAGGCCTTTTGGAGCATGAACAGTTTGCAGTTGCAAAAAAAGGACAGGAGTCTGATCACTACAGTAAATGATACTTCCTGAGGAGCCTTTAACCTGTATCATCTATTCATGTTCTACTTTCCAGAAGCCTGTTTTCTCAGCACATACCCTCACGTACAAGAACGCAGATAAAACTTTGTGGCCCCAGCTCTGCAGTGCCTTTCTTGCTTGCCACCAGCCAAATCCTAGGCCACATCCAGGCACTACCATAATTAGCAGTTTGGCTATACAAAATTGCTGAGAGTAGGAACCAGGTAACAACCTTGATTGCAAACTCTCTACTGCTAACAAATCTCTTCAGTACAAAAACCCCAAACCTATCACTTAATGCAGTATCAAGATCCCAGGCCAGTATTTATTGTCACAGAGACAGTATAAACTCATTCCTGAAGAAGTATCAGCTGTATCAGTACCTTAGTTCCTAACCCTTCAGAGAAAGGAGCTGACCCTGAAGAAGTCACAAGTCTTACTACTTTAAGATGTACTACAGTTTACAGAAATAAGTTTGTTTTCGAGAGGATTCATGTGTGGGAGATGCACCAGGCCAGGCTCCATGGACTTTCATTATTACACAAATCAGTCCTGTGCTGAGGCATAAACTGCAGGATCTCTTCCACCTGGAACCATAATCAGAAATTATGCCATATGCTCATGCAGCTCTGGCTAAGAGCAAGTGAGGGGAGCTCCCTTATTCTCTTGTACTGTGCATTTTTTTTTCCTTCTGTAAGACGGGAATACCAAAGCTAACCAGCAGCATTCAGGTAACTCTTTAATAAAAGAACTTAGGATGTTTAGGAAAGCATCCTAACACCTCAGGAAGTAAAAAGCAGGCATGCATAATGCATTGAACAAATTCCAAAAGAATATATGACCTGTTCTCCTTAGAATGCATCAATCACATTAGTATCACTTTCTGTACAGAGATAACAGACCTCCTGATGTATCCACCTCGGTGAGTTTCACAGAGGGTTCATGCGATGTTGATAGTGCACACAGCACAGAATAGGATACTTGAACTAAGCAAAGCAATTAGCTTTCCACTATGACTCTGCCCAAAGCTTAGAGACAACAGTATCCTCATCTTGCTGGGAAGTTATAAATGCATTTATTATGACATGCAGCTGACAAGGTGAGTGGCACAGCCAAGGACTCACAGGAAATGTGGTCAGGCAACACCAGTGTAAGGATGGAACAAATCCTCATTCCCTCTACTGCTCACAACCTAAACACGTAACCTACTTGGGGTAACACTGCCTGCTCTTGCAGCTCACTGTTCTGAAGTAACTATAAGCAGTACTACAGTTACTGTATTCCTATTCCTTATTCAGCTCTGACTTAAGCACTACTCCTAAACAAGAGTCAGGTGTTTCAGCAGAGTACTGAAGTAACTGTTTATGTACCAGGCTGCCTCCACGCGTGAAGGCATGGAAGAGAGAGATTGCAGGAGCACTGAGCAAGCTCACCTAGGACACTCCCCTGGGCCTTGTGTCTTTTATTGCCACAGGGTCTCCCTGGAGGCTGTAGAGGTTTCAACCCAGAGGTGTTGGTTCCTACGGAGAGGAAGCAGTATATAGAAACAGTACAGCATTGGCAATGACAACGTTAATAATTTAGCACCTGTCAGAAGAGAGGTGAGAAATGCTCCTGCTCAACTTTAACCCTTACTGTCCCAAGGAGAACGGTGCTTCAGTCCTGACTGTAGTCCATCACCACCAATAAGGGACTCTTCACCCTCCCTTCTACATGTGCCGTACTTATCCATATCCCCCTGTTAGACAGCAGCTGTTTTGGAATAAAACCCTTTAAGTCTGCAACCAACTAACAACGAGCAATTTAGTTCCCCATAGCATTATGTGAGGTATTTGCTTTGGCATAGAACCTGAACTATGTTTTAAGAACTGATTAAAAAAGCCTGTGCCTACTTCTTTGAAGAACTGAATTGTTAACACTGACAGATAGGACAGAACTTGTTACTTGGCTTGTATGTATATTCTCTAAAGCTGAAAAAAATCACCTCTGGTGCTCAGCAAAGTCTGATCTCGCTCCTGTTGCCTGCACAACACATTTAGAATAGATTATAGCTTTTGAAAGCTCTACAGAAGAGCTTCAAACTGAAATGGCAGTAGATGGGAAGATAATGCACTTTACTTGGTAAGAGCCTTGTAGATGAAATACCGCCTAAGCTTAACAGGCATCTGTCCACTTAAGGACAATAGGAAAAAAAACCAAACCTCTAATCCGAAAGGAGGAAATGGACAATGGTAGGGCCTGAGATAAATGATGACACTACTTTAACACTTTTTCTTATGCTTAATAAGCATTACTGTTAATGTTAATATGCTTATTTAACACAAATGCTAATGCTTAGCATTTCCCAGCTTTTGCTGATAAACAACAGGAGCTGAACAGCATTCAGGCCCACCCCAGCACTCCCAGATTTGATACTGTTCCTCTCACTCATAATCTGCTGATGAGCTTTGTTCACTATCTTTGGCTAAACCATTACTTAGGGGAAAGCCTTCATGCAGTCCCATACACCTCTGCAAAAATAATTTCATAGTTATGCTTTGCTGTGTGGGTTGTTAACAGTGGGGGACAATCCCCTGTTAAGGCAGAAGGGAAGAACATCCCTTCAATAGGGATGTCAGGTGCAGTAGGAAAGCCCCTTGCAGTCCCTTTTGGGTCCTCAGACTCTACCTGAACAGCCACCTCCTGGACGTGGGTTTATCCTTGCTACACAGAAGAATGCTCCCCAGAAAAAAAAAAAAAATGGTAATGGTTTTAGATTTGCATACCCTCCAAAATCTAAAAACTAATGCAACAAGCAATTACTGAGGGAAGACTGGTGATATTTTGCAAGACAGAAAACAGTAAGGGAAAAACTACCTGTAAAATGAGATGTGAATCAAAACTGCCTCAGGGACACTCAAGTCCCACACACCACAGCATCACAGCTCTTAGAGGAGGCAGACAGTGCTTCTATAGCACCTAAGTCTGCAACCTCAACATGGCCCATAAATTTATGGACATATCTAAACTGGGCCATACAAGATAAAAACCTACTTTTAAATGCATATATTCCTAAGGGGAACACAGAGAGGGTGTGATTATTCTTTGTGCCTGCAATACCTGGTAGAGGAATAAAGACCATTAGAAGGTCTCAAGTCTGCTTACCCAAAGAAGAATCACTAGCAAACTTTCTTCTCTGCAAAAGGAAATGAGACAGTAACACACAGATCTGACACCAGGATCCCAGCATTACCACCCACTAGATGCTCTTTTTCTGCCATACTCCAGTTACTCCAAAACATATTTAGGAAGACTAAGATGTAAATGGGTCAGTAAGGACTGGTAAAGAGAGGTACTTTAGAAAAACTTGCTATTTTAGTATCACCCCCTCTACAGAGAGGCACAAAGCTAAAACAGGTCTACAGCATATTTAGTTAGCAAGTCCCTGTGTCTTATCTCAGTAGGACCAAATAGTTCATCCACACTTTAGAAAACCTCCATTCTTATCCTCAGCTATAAATACACAGATAGAATCACATGAATAGGTACACAGAAACATAACAGAAAAGATTAGCTGAAAAGACTGCTCCCCCCAGTAACCATAACAACAAATAAGAGAAATCCATTTGTCTGAGGGATCTGCTTCTCTCTTTTTGGTAGTATCTTTTAACTTAAAAACAGCTGCATTGGAGTCAAAGAATAAAGCTCAAGATAGTCACAAAAAATAAAGGATGTATTTTTCTCCAAAGATCAAAACCGTAACTAACGTAAGACATTCATATTAGAGTATTAAGTTCAGTGTCCAGAAAAAAACTCATCTGCCATATAAAAAAAAAAAAAAAAAGATACTGCAATTGCTTTACTGCTCAAGAATCTCTGCTCAAAACTGCTTAATTCTTCTCTCACAAAGTTTTGTCAGTAACTTGATTTTAACTACATTGTACAAACAATTTTTGTTCTCCACCCTCATCTTATCTAAAGCTCTTCTTTTGTTCTGGAGAGTTTTGTTGCATGCTCCTCTATAAATTTGCTCAAATGCTCTAAATCTCTGTCCCCGCCTTCAAATTTAATAGGGTTGTTCTTCTTGTCCTTCGGAGCAAAGTAGATGGTGGGGAATCCCTCCACTTTGTAGTGGTCATTCGTCACGTCATTGGCAGTAGCATCCATCTTGGCTATAATCAGATTTTTCTCATTCTTGTATTTTTTACCTAGCTCATTATACACTGGTTCTAGTTTCTTGCAGTGTCCACACCATGGGGCATAGAACTCTATGAGAACATCATTCTTTGGATCCATCACTATGGTATCAAAAGTTTTACCCACTACCACTTTCACGGGCCCTTTGTTATTTTTTGGCACTGGCTGGGACTTCACAATTGGCTTCAGTTTTCCTAGAAGGAAACAAAACACACAACACTGTTAGAATGTGGTAAGAGCAGCCTTTACAATCTCCCCTAAGAAAGGGCAGAAGTACATCCTCCTGCCAGGGAAATATCACTGCACCAGTAAATGAACTTGCCTCAGCATGAAACACAGGCTAGTTAACTGGTGACCTTTTGGCCCAATAACCTCATGAAATATGGGCAACAGTTTGTTTTGCAATTTCCTAGAACCCTTCTCCTCCTTTTATGGCTGTCCATCCACAAAGTACTAAACCATGATTTAATATAGTAGTCCCCAAATATGAATGACCAGCTCACTCTTTAAAGCCACAGGAACATTTTAGGCTTGTAAAACAGACTCTGCCTACTGGAGCCATTGCCCCAGGAAAGAACCCTTGGAAGAGTAAACAATATGGCTTAACAAACCTCTATTTTAGAAACTGTACCTTTTTTGAATGCCAGCACAAACTGTCTGAGTACATCAGAGTCAAACTCTTCTGGCTCCATGGCATATTTCTTGCCACCTTCATCCAGAATGGCAGCATTGACATCCTCTCCACTCTCAAGCAGGCCCAAGTCTTTTATTTCGGAAGAATAATCTTCCTCATCAGAAACAGCAAACACGTATTCAGGGAAGTCTTTAGCCACTTCCAGGACTTTGCTTCTCCAGTACTGGGTAGCTGAAAAACCGGAACAGGACAGAATTGGTAATTTCTAGTTATTTAGTGCCTGCTTCCTCTCAAAGTGGAGGAAGGGTAATTGTAGCAAACCTACCAACACGGTAGTCGAAACTGAAGTCCACAGAATAGTAGACAACCACTAGAGGACGCTTGGAGTATCTCTTGGCATCGTTAGAAGGCTTGCGATGACCAACAAGAGGCAAAGCATGTTTTAGCACGTGCTCTTTAATCTCAGATCCATCTGTGGAGTCCTGTAAAGAAGTCATGAAAAAAATTCAAGCAAATGGATTTAAGTGGCATTTCTGCTACACACTACTAAAAAACCAACATTGGTACACACGTGAATACAAAAGAGGGAAGGGCACATCATAAAAACAAGGCTGTCACCACATTCTTCAAATTTTTGAGCACTGAATATTGTAATGTTAAATTATTATTTGAAAACATAACATCTGGACTAATTTCATATTGTACAAAGCAATATAGTTTCAGAGGACAAACAGGTTGACTCAAATATCTAGAGGCAGTACTTCCAACAGGAAGATGCCATCTGATCATAATTAGAGAAACTTCAATCCCACAAAGAAACCTTTTAGCTCTGGACCATCTACTCACTTTAAGATTCAGAACATGCATCTTGGGCTCATGCTTTGACTGAAATTTTTCTGGCTGCATGACAACCAGTTTTCCTGGAGATGCTTTCAATAGTTTTGCAATCTCGTTGCTGAAGGTGTGATGGAATTTATAGTCTTCTCTCAAACCATTAGCTGAAAAATTAAGGTATGGGAAAAGGAAAAGTCATTAGAAATGAACTGACAGCCTGTAACAAATCTTGATATTACAACTGCAAGGAAACTCTCTTCCTGTTCTCAAGGTGATGCAGAACAATCCAGTCTTAGACAACAGTTCCCATCCAGGGGTGAATAGCATGTGAATATACATACAATTCCAGTATCACTATTTAAATGCTGTTCAACAACCCATCCACTTGAAGAGTTGTTCTACACACTCAAACTCCCAAAACATATACAGCAAAACAGTTATTCTTTTATCAATCTCCTACCTCTTGGCTTGCCCCCAAACAGGTCAGCTAGCCAAACTACTTGCTTTGGGGCAGCCTGAGAAACAGTTCTGTATCTTGCCATGCTGAGGCAAACAAATCACCTAATAATCCTAATCCAACTATGACAGCAGCTCCAGAATTAGACATAGACAGGTTGCCAGGAACAGTCTAACTAAACTGACACAGAAGTGGATGATGATTGTTTCTCTGGGCCTCTCATCCCAAATGAGTTTGGTGAAGACTGACTGTGGACTACCAGTTATGAAACTAGAGTAAGAGACAGCAAACACATCTAGACTTTAAGCCAAGAAATTGTGGTTTGTTCATCAGGATGGAATTTTCCCTCCTCTCTGGTGCATGTGTTTTTAGGGACACAATTACCAAGCAGAGGTATATTCTGTGACTGGCTGACACTTTAGTTACAGCCTCAAAATCTGGTGTGAACTTACTTTCTGAGTACAAGATCACCCTTCCTCCTACTTCTTCTCTCCAAACTTCCCTACTCAACTAGAAAAAGAAATAAATGATCTCTCTATGCCCAAAGTCCCAGGCAGAATCCAAACAAAACATGTATTTCATTAATATTTGAAAACATTCTTTACCTGCTTCCTGATAGAGCTGATAGGCTTTATCATTCTCTCCACTAAAAATACCAATGATGATGACATCATCCCCATCCCTCAGAAATTCTTGTACCTGCTTGGTAGCCTGAATCTGTTTGGATGGAGGACCAGCCTGTTCAATCATGTAGTCGACAATACCTGTGAGACAAACCCGCCCGCAAAAAGTTGCTTAGAACATTTATTGAACTGCAAGATTTAGGAATTCCATCTACAACATTGTATAATATCACATTTCCCATGGACACCTTTCCTCCTGTGCAGCCCTCCCACAACAACCTAAAGACCAAATCAGCAAGACCTCAGTCCAAGTTTTTAAAGCTGCAGTTCTGAACATTCCCTTTCAGGTTGGTTTCAGAAGAGGTGGCCAAGCACACAATCCATAGATATCAGTTGATCTTGTGAGCAATGCTCCTTTCTGAATTTCCAGACCCTTCACTGTCTCCTGAACCTGTTATGAGCCAAAGTGCTACCTGAATAGTCTTAAGTCCTCCCTCTTATTAAAACTTAATAGTGAGTATTTTGCCAGTCCTCAAGGTGCATTCCAGTACAATTAAAAACTGCCCATTTACTCATACTGCCACAGCTTCACCATGTGTATTTAACTTACTTGATATTGAAAAGAGCTGATGCTACCACCAAAAGATGCCCTCAGAAAACAAGAAAAAGCTTAAGTTGCAGTACCGTATTTTTCCCGTGGACCACTGTAGTCATAAGGCTTGCCCTTGCGGAAGATTTTGAGAGTTGGGTAGCCAGTAACATCAAACTTCTTGGCAAGCTCAGTTTCAGCCGTGGCATCGACTTTAGCCAGGGGAATGGGAGGCGTGCGCTTGCTGAGCTCCTTGGCAGCCTTCTCATACTCTGGAGCAAGCCTCTTGCAGTGTCCACACCTAGGGAGGGAGAGCAGAGGGCACTTTTTACAAGCTATTAAGCCTGCCAGGTACCTTCTACCTCTGAAGTGGAAGAGTTAAGTATTCCAGAATGCAGAAATGGGATCATTGAACCCACAGAGGACACTTCAGCCTAGGAAGACGTGTCTCTGCAACCTGAAGCTGGCCCCTGTGCCTGGCCTCACACCACTATAGGCAGGCTTCATTTTTAGAGGCCATTTTTAAACTAAGGACCAATTCTCTTTGGTTTTCAGTATCTAACTGTGTTCCCAAATTAGTAAATATTGTGAATCTCCAGTGAAGATTTGGACACCACCCCTTGCTGAGACATAGATCCAGTCTAGTCTGCAAGTGATTTGCAGTGTGTTCCTAGATGCAGATTAGAACTGAGGTACACCACAGCTACACACACCTGCATGAGGCAAAGGTGTGTAAAGAGGCATAACAACACAGGTGACTGCCTTCTTGCTTACCATGGAGCATAGAACTCCACCAGGATTATGTCAGCATCATTCACAACTTCGTCAAAATTATCCTGGGTCAATACCAGAGTAGCTTCGGGTGGAGGAGTCCAGTTGGGGTCAGAAACCTCCTTGACTTTGGCCACAATAGCTGAAATACAGTTCAATAACCCAATTAGCAAGCATGCATTTTATCATACCAGTAGCATGTCAAATGCAAGAATTTGAAATCAGAGTGGCAAGCACGGTGTAGGACCAATGCTTACACATCAAGCTTACATGAGAACACTTTCTTAATCAAGCTTCTTTATGCCTTATTTCCTTGTTGGCATTGCCAAGAAGGTCTTCTCTTCACCCCATAGAGCAGGGCACAGATCTGTATTTTACAGCACTGAATTCCATCTCAAAACAGCCAGGAAAGGTAGTTTTTCCCCATCTAGCTGGAGATGAGCATATTTATTAAGCAAAAGTGGGTTTCTACACAGTCAATATACAGACGAAATGTTTATTGTCTGATCCTTCAGAATTTTTGATCCTTTCAAAAATGAGACTGCCTCCTCTTCTAGTCAAGTCATATTTCTAGAAACCTTCTGTCAGTAACAGCACTACCCACTACCTGTAAAATTGTCCTCTAGCACGCAGCCCATTGAGAAAACAGGGGACATTTCAGCATTCATAATATATATTATATATTCATAATATTACTTGGCTTAATAATAAGTTGAGATCAGAGTCCTTCAAAACGGCCACAAATTAAGAAACAAGGCCATATGCTACCTTGCTTTCTTACAGAGAACTGCAAAGGACTGGTGCTTACCATCTTCCGTCCGAGACCCATCATAGTCAACAGCTTGGCCTTTTTTCAGGATTTTGATGGTTGGGTAGCCACTGACATCGAAACGACTTGACAGTGAAGTGGCTGCAGTAGCATCTATTTTGGCTACAGGAATAGGAGGGTCATTTTCCTTCAGAGTTTTGGCTATCTTTTCATACTCAGGAGCAAACTGCTTGCAGTGCCCACACCTGTCAGAGAAGACACAAGTAGGTACAGAGGTGCTCATGTTTGTCCTGCTACATGTTTGCATCACGGAGAGGTAGAGAGCAACTGTAGCTAATGTACTGTTCATATCAAAAACATTTTTTTCCCTTAATTTTCATTCATTGTGGAATGTATTACCATATAAAAGCAATGTAAAAAAATTCAACAACTGCTTTTACAACAAAGTTGTAAACTTTGTATTACAAGGTTTATTGCTCCTTACTCCTACTTCCTTCCTTCCTTCCTTCCCCCACAAATACGGTCTCAATTCAACTTCAGCTTCTCCCTTAGGTTCATCTTCTTTCCCTAGCACCCTAAATAGAACTAAAGAGAAAATAAACCAGCAGTTAAGCTGGCCTAATGAAATCTCCCACCCACCATGGTAACACAACATCTGCTCCCTCTCTGGCCACACCATAACTCTCCAGGAAGAACAGAGGCTCCTGCTGCAAAAGCAGGCATAACAAAGGATACTAGCATAAGAAATGCTAAATATAGCCTGACAAACTAAAGATGAAACCAGGAAAATGTAGGAAAACAGAAAGAAGTGTGTGGCAGCCCGTGCTCCTCAGCCTCTCAGCTGGTAGGAGGGGGAGTAGAAAAATAGGAGAGGTGTTTAGCCTATGATGACACACATCCTTCTGCTTAGATAAATTAAACTTCACGTTTAGTTTCCATGTAGACAAACTACAGCTGCAGAATTAGTGCCTACAGCCAAGCAGGGATGAGATTCCCTGTGACAAGAATGGCACAAGTTAAAATGCAACTCTACCTCAAGCAAGATCATATTCCCCGTCTATTCAAAGGCTGGAGAAGGACCAATGAGTAAGCCATTTTTGTATCACTGAACCACAAAGGAAAAGAGGTTCTGGCTGCAACACTAATTCAGCAACTCTACTGAAAATATCTTCTACTCTTGTTTTCCCCCACTACTACCCCTAATCTGGAAGAATCCAAGAGAAGACACATCCTGGCCTAAATCCTTTGTCTTGGTTATATGCAGGTAAGTCCATTGTAGCTCCCTGGAGCAGACCAGTGGTGCTGTATACCCTGGGATGCCAGCAGAACTGCCATCATTAGGTAGATGTATGAGGCACTGGTTAAATTGATAATACAAACAAGCTACGTCCCTAATCACACCAAACGCTTCTGGCAAGGATAGAAATGTGAATTTGGAAAGGAAAACCTTCTGGCAATTCCCCTGCTAGGGAAGCCTTCATTACACCATCTAGATGAGCAAGTACACACGTTCTCAGTGGTCCAGCACTGGCACAGGATGATAGCAGGCTGCAAGACCACACTGTATGACTTTTCTGGGCCTCACTGGGACCATTTCTGTTCTCTGACAGGCATAAAACTGTAAAAGGATAGAATCAGGCTTGTGCTCCCCATGGCATGGGATCCCTCAGTATGACCCATATCTGGGTCATTATTGCATGGTACAAGGGAGGGAAAAAAGGTTCTTCTCCACCACCAGAACCATCTCTTTTTCTGGACAATAGCAGAGTCTAGGGCATCTCCTGCAGGCATGTTACTCCTTTGTCATCTTTAAGGTGGCAACCCAAGCTTTTTAGGAGCTTGCCCTGGCAGAGAAACCCTCTGAGGCTGCACTCAAGGAGGTACTGCTATGAACTCACCATGGTGCATAGAACTCCAGCAGCACAGTGTCCTTGTCTGCAGTGAAGGTGTCAAAGTTTGCATCATTCAAGACTAATACACCATTTTCTTCTTTAACTACAGAATCATCGTCATCTTCATCATCTTCTTCTTCATCGTCGTCATCATCACCATCATCATCAGCTTCTTTTATAACAGATTCTGGAAAGGTAAGAATATAACACAGATGAGATTGTGTCAAGTTTAACATTATATATTGGTTATATATATTTCAGTGTATATATATAAAATATATGAATGTATTATATATTATATATGAATATATATATATTCAGTATATATATATATATTTGAGTAAAGTATCAACAGATATTTCACATTTCAGGATGAACTAACAAAATGGACACAAGAAGAATTAAAGCACACAAATCTATGCAACAGTTGCCACCAAGGTTTGGCGGACCTCTCATTGAAATGTGGGCAGTGAGACAAGTTTTGCTGGGCAAGAAGGACACACAGATGATACCTGAACTTCAAACAGAACCCCTTCATCATGCAACAGAACAGCTGTCCTTTAAGTGTAACCAATTTGAAGTTCGAAAAATTAGTCTTACACCAAAAAAGTAGGTGTTATCTGTCCCCAGTGCTTCCCTCATACCCCTACTCACAAGACCTGTAACACTACAATAGCTATGTGCTGCCTGTCTGAAGGTCTAATAAACAGACAACACTTGCTATAAACCCAAATGTTACAATTTCTCTACTGTCAAGGTGGTTTGGAGGCAGCACTTCAAAACTGTGCTTCTTTCCTGACTGCTCCATCCGCCTCTGTCACTCTTGCTTTCAGTCACAGCAATGTTTCAGGTCTGGTATTCATTGAGGAATCTCCACTCACAAGAGCATCTATCGCTCTTCTCTGGATCAGCACCACACTGCATTGAGTGTAAAATCAAGTAAGTGATTGCAGGAGTCCCATGAAAACCCACACTTATGTAACTGACAAATGCCAGGTATCCTTCTAAAAATTAAAAAAAAAATTAATAATAATAATAAAAGATATAGCAGTGAAAGCTTCTTCTTTCAAAGATCTTTTAGGGAGGCCTTGGATTTAAGATCAATAACACTGGTCTAGAACTGGCCTTTAAAAGAGAAAGCAGATTTGTTAAATTACCAAAGCAAAATCAGCACGTGAAAGCTGAAGCTAGGACATTTCTACTGGTTCATTCATTGTTAGCTTGGAATTTGAGATGTTTTTTTCAATATCTGACCTTTCATATGTTCCTTTAAACTTTTTTTTTTAAAAAAAAAACAACATGTTATCTTTCAAGGAAACCAGACCTTCCGGAAGGACTTTAAAAGAATTTCAGTTACAGAACAAGTAATGAAAATATCTCATCCCAAATTAAAACTGTAAAACAATGAAGCTTAAGTCACTTTTGACCAGTGGGAGTCCCAGGAGAAGGATGGGAAAAAAAACTAAAGAACAGAAAAAAGGATTAAGGTTTCTTGTTCAAAATTATTTTCTATTTAACTTTAACTGGCTTTTGACTAAGCTGAGAGGAGTTATTGCAGCAGTATTCTGAAAGTACTCCGATTTCATCAGGAACTTGAAAGCTAAAAATGATAAATGTGTGCTGTCCAGGTATGAAAAAGCAAACAAAACAAAACCCACTTTTCTCAGACCAACAGCAGACAACACGAACAACCTCACCATGGATAAAATTATGCCATTTAATTGCAATAGCTGTTTTTATTTTAGTAGAAAGTATACAAAAACAAGCCTACATGCTCTCAGGAAACAGTATGGGGTCTTCATGTAACACAAAAATACTAAAGCTTCTGATGAGGGGAGAGATCACAGGAGATCATTTATCACACAAGAGTAGTCAGCTGGATTAGGTTTCCTTAACAAGTACTAGTGTTTCACCTGATCTTTGAAACAGCTAAAAGCACTATTTGCAAGCAGACAATGCCTCCTGTGTTGCAGCACTTGCTCACTCTTGAGTGAATCTAGCCGTAACATACTTGCAGGACTGCCCAGGTGAAGCAGCTGGATTTCAGGGGGCTTCAGCAGGCAAAACTTGTGCCTTACATGGGTGCCCAGCAGCTCTGAGGGCTGTGTTTCACTGCAGGTTGTTCCTGGTTGGCCTACGCCTGAATTCCTGGCTATTGCATTCCTGGCAAATTGCTTAAGATACGATTTTTCCTGACACAAAGAAATGCGAGCAAAACCAGCCAGCCGGTTCTGCTCCTGCACCTCAAATTATCCACCAGGTTGTCACCCTTGTTCCTGCTGACTACCCACACTCAAGAGAGACAAAGACCACAGCAGCTACAGTGGCACCCACTTTTTAGAAAACCAAGAACAAGAACTTGCATCCAGCACCAGTGGAAAATGTAACCATTAGATCCACCATCCCTCGCTGAAATAATTTTATATCTTCAAAATTATTTTGTATCTACAGCAAGTGGCTGTACAGCCTTTGAAGGTAAAACTTCCCTGACAGTGACACATTGTCATGGGCATTACACACACCCACTTCTCCTCCCTGGAGATGGAGGCAGGACAATAGCACTGGAACAGCAGAACTCCACCTTTTCCCTAGTGGCTTGAGGAGGGCGTGCATTAAAGAAAAAGTTAACCACGCTTAGATATTGGTCCTTAAGAGTGCAGACTGACTTTCTGTAGCTTCCAGCTTCACCAACACCTAGGGCTATCATAGCTACCTCTACCATCCCTTTACTGTTGGGACTGAAAGACCTGATTCAGGGACCCAACCATGGAAGAAGCAAGCAGGACTTTTTTTCCCCCCATTAAAACCAATAAACTTTCCTCTGCATTGAAAATTTACAATTTAAAGAAAATTAGTGTAACTGTGACACATGAAGTGGCAGAAGTAGCTAATAAATACTTGCATAAATCAGCTCATGAAAATAAAACAGCTGCTCCCAAACTGAAGTGTCTTTATTTCTTAAGGAGACTTGCAAAGCCAGTGGACAAACCAACAGCTGTGACAGCTGTGGCTAAAATCTGCCATCTGGTAAAATACAGAAAAAACACTTTTACTCAGGGAAGAAGAAAAAAAAAAAAATCCAGAAATTTCAACACTTTACTACACAAGTCAAAAAATGTGATCAAGAAGGTACTTTTTTTAAGACTTGAAGTACATGACTCTGGCTGGCAAGCCTTCATTAGGATGACAACTACCGTGAAATTAATTCTTACAGTAACTTCACTGAACACTCAGTGTTTATCAGAAATATGGCCTAGTAACATTTTCTTAAACAAAGCAGATCCTGGACAAAAAAAAGCTGCATCCAGATACCAATGACTTTGGGATTCTGCTTGAAAATTTAATTTTGAGGAGCACACTGTTCCCTAACTGGATGAGCTCAGTTATCAGAAACCGAGAACTCAGGACTCATAATGTGTTGCTAGGGCATTCAAAAGATTTTCAATAATATCAGCCCCCCTCAATCTTTTCTGAGGTGGATCCTCTACATGATCCCTCCTTTCCCATCATCAGGATACTAAGGGAGTAGTGGTCAGGATCCAGGCTAACCTCACTTTCAGCATATCTGTCTCCCTGCCCTGCTCAAACCTCACTTCCCAAATCATGCAGTGCAACAAACTGGGTTTGCTCGGAACTTTTTATCTCCCCAACAATCAATGTGCATAAGATTACTTCCCTGTTGCAAAGTAAATTTATTCCACCTCATCCAAATCTGTATTCCAAGGGCAAAAATGGAAATCCCAAACTATGTGCACTTTTGAGGCAAAGGCTTTGTAAAGCCTAGTTCATGATCTATATACAAATTCAAGACACACAATAGAACCTGGAAAACGATTCATGTTGGGGAGTGGATTAGTGTTCAGCTCCACACAGCAGGAGATACTTCCATCAATGTGTACCTTTGATCCCGAGAACTCCTATAATGAGAAGTACAAGCAAGCATGGGAAATACTGTTGAGAGCCTGGCCCACAAGAAGCTGAGCCACTGCTGCCAGCCACAGGTAACACTGTAACATCACAGGTGTTACTTCACCCTTTGAAGGTGGCAGGGGACATCAGTACTAGGCTTTGTCACATGTTACAAAGAAACCATAACCATACTCTAGCTAAAAGCCGAGAAAGAGACACAATAATTGTATTACAGTTTACAGAAGAAAAGTGCTCCACAGGAAGATTCTGTATTTCCATCTCCTTACTGCAGCTGCTATATCATTAAGAACATATCTTCACCCTTATCTTACAGACTATACAGTTAGTCACACAAATAGGGTAAACGATTTAAATGCACTTCTGCAAGTTTTAGTGCCTGTTAGGCAAGCAAAAAGTTGCAGGACATGAGCTCAGAAGATCATCCATAATCTAGTCACTCTAAAAGCCCTCTAACACTTAAAATACAGCAGTGTTCATGTAGGAATTATGAAAGATGCATAATTTACCAAAATCCACATGAAAGAAACTTAAAACCAAAAAAAGAAACACCTTCAAATGTCTGCCTCCTACATACAGGCACTATACTCAATAAGCCTGAGCAGCTTTGTTTCAGCTAATTTTGGAGACACACGTCAGTAAAATTCAAAGACAGTAGGAAGAAACACCAAGAAGATGGTAACAACAGGCCTTCCTTCTGTGCGGGGAAAAAAAATAAACATCAGTTTGAAACACGAAGAACGCACAGGGTCCCTGAACAAAGGAGTAAGGAAAAGAGTGCTCAGTCACAGAATCATAGAACACTAAGGGTTGGACAGGACCTTAAAAGATCTCAGTCCCAAGTCCCGTAGTCCCCAGCCATGGGAAGGGACACCTCCCACTAGGCCACTCCTTGGTGGCCGGGATTGAGATATCCACAACCTCTCCGGGCAACCTGTTCCAGTGTCTCACCACCCTCAGAGTAAAGCATTTCTCCCTCATATCGAACCTAAATTTCTCCTTTTTCAATCTGCACCCACTATACCTCATTTTATCACCGAAGTTCCTGATGAAGAGTCCCTCTGCAGATAATGAAATCGCAATATGACCTGTTTGAGTGGGAATAAAGAAATCGCAAATTCCCTGGAGATTTAAAAGCCAGGGCTTGATTGCCAACACGGCCAATTGTTAGCGAGCTGTTAACTCCGTGCCTGGGAGAGGCGAGGCAGAGCCGCCCCACGGCGCACGACAGACGAGCAGCGCCGGGACAAGCTGCTCGCACAGACCTCAGCGCCTTCACGGGGCGGGCTCAGCGCCCTGCACAGAGGCCTGCGAGGAGCACCCCAGCCCCAGCGGCGCCCCGCCAGCCCGGGCTCCCCCCCGCGCCCGGCGCCGGGGCCGCGCCACCGCCTCCCGCGGCGGGACCCACCATGCGCTACCGGCCCGGCCCCTGCCCGCGCTCACCTCCGTCGCCATCCTCCTCCTGTGCCGCCGCGCCCTGCGCCAGGAGGGCGATCTGAGCCAGCCCCAGCAGCAGCACCAGCACCCACAGCCCGCGCATCCTCATGCCGCCGCAGCTCCCGGCCTGGTCCGGCCCGTCCGCTCCCGACGCTGGGCTCCCGCCGCCCGCCCCGCCCCACACGGCACGCCGCGCTCGCTGATTGGCTGCCGCCCCAACACGTGCTTGGCGCGGCCACCAATCGACAACCGTCACGAGGGCCGCTGGCGCGGGGTGCTCGGGTTTCGAGGGACCCGCGGCGCCCCCGGGGACCCCCGGCGGCAGCGGCCGCGGTGCTGCAGCGAGACACGGGCGCCATCGGCCGAAGCGGCGGCTGAAAAGCGGCGGCGACACCGCGCGTAGAAGCGCCCGGCCGCTCTGAGGTGCCGCCCCGCCATTGGCCGCCGCAGAGCCGCCAACCGCGGGCCGCCACGCGTGGGGCGCGCGGCCGCTCCAGGGGCGGGAGGCGGGAAGGACGGGGCGGGCCCGCCCCGAGCGGGTGCAGCCACATCGCCCTTCGGGATTGGCGGGCTGGCGCTGGGGGGTGGGGCTAGCGGCCCGCGACAGCCTGTGAGGGCGCGCCGCGTACGAGGGGCGGGGGGAGCTGAGGGCAGCCTGAGGGCGGCGCTGGCGCTTTTTAAATTCTTGCACTGTGAGAGGGGGATTTGGGGAAATTGCTGCGGATGGGAAGGGTGGGATGGAGGCGTCGCCCCTGAGGGTTCCCACAGGGGCCAGGAAGGGTGTGGCGCAGCGAGCCCACTGGTAGCGCCGTGATTGTACGGGATGGTGTCACGGCACAATTTCTGTATGTGTTGCCCCGATGCTTTATCCCGATGCTGGTGAACATCTAAGATGCGAGAAGACAGCGCTAAAACCTGGGCTTTTGGCGCTAGAATTGCCAGTCTGTTCCCGTGCTTGGGCAAATTACAGCTGCTCATAGGCTCGCATAAGGGACCCTTATTTTAGTTTCTACAAAACTTCTGACTCTTGAACTG
The DNA here is from genome assembly GCF_049639895.1 of Pseudopodoces humilis. Taxonomy (NCBI): domain Eukaryota; kingdom Metazoa; phylum Chordata; class Aves; order Passeriformes; family Paridae; genus Pseudopodoces; species Pseudopodoces humilis. Next base: position 102,823,694 of record NC_142200.1, read on the forward strand.
GTAGGTTGTAAGCATGAGGCACTGCTAAGTTCGGTGTGCAGCGGTTACACTGTAAAAGAGCAGCAGTAGCTGATGATAAACAAATACCTTCAAAGTTTTGAAGTGCAAGCTTAAAATATAAACTCCACAGTTTTAGAGGATTAAGACGTTGTGTTGCTCTGAAAGACTGCTGTTGCATCAGTAGGCATTTGGCATTTGTAAATGGTCTATAGGTTGAAAAAAAAATCAATCCACATTAAAAGGCCTGCTGTGTTCTACATTCTTAAAATTATAGCCTGGAAGTCAGTGCCTTTTCTCAACTCGGCTACCACACAAATTATCCTGAAAATACAGGGGCAGTTTATTAACTGACTTGGCATATCACTAGAATGGAGTGGGATCTGATCTGAACCAAGTTAAAGTTGTCTGGATCCTGTCAAGATTGTGATCCTGATCCTGCCTGGTTCTGGTATTGATATAAATGTTAGTTTGATTAACATTGATATTCAGTAATTTGATGATATCACGTGATCAAATTGGACACTCCATGCTCTCAGTGGGAAAAATTAAGAGTATGGGAAGCTTTTATTTAAAGTCTTGTTCACTGTTTAGCACAACCCTTCATTTGGCTATCATCTTAGTGTGTGAAAATGTTTGCTGTCTTTGTCCTCTGAGTTTATAAAAGAAATAGTAGCTATTGTAATCCTTTTCTTTTTTTTTTTTTTTAATTTATGTTGGAGATTTTCCGACTGTCAGTGATCTGTCAAGGTAGAGGAATGTACAGTACTAATGGGCACTGCAAAACCAGTTAAAATAGCTTGCAGAAAAAGTGAGCATGTAAAATGAGGAAGTAGTGTCAGTATTGCATTTGTCTGCTGGAATGTGAAATACTGAATTAAATGCTTTTTCTTTCCTAATGAAACCCATAATGAGTTTTATGGTTGTTATGGTTTCTATCTATCCAGGTTAACCAACTGAAAAAGGAGATCAGTAAATTTGCTCAGCAGTTGAAGGTACCAAGTACCAACATCCTGCCAGACAGTGAAAAGGAAGTGCTAACTGTACAAATATAGGGAAGGTGGGTTTGTTATTGCTTATTTGAGCTGCAGGAGGAAAGGCTGGAAGGCAGAACCCCTGTGATCCCTGTTCAGCCAAGGACAGCCTGACTGAGAAATTTGCTGAATTGTCAGTTCATTGTGTGGGTAGTTACAACACTGGTAGCCCGGATGCATCTTAGGCACGTTCCACTAGACAAACAGGGCCTTGGCAAAAGACCATAGTCTGATCTGTCTTCAAACCAGCAGGGCTGTGCCTGTCTCCCTAGATTAGGGTTGCACAGGATGGCTCAGCGAATATAGAGCTGCAGATGGCACACCAAGCAAATGTGTGATTCATCACAGACCAGCTGGGGTGCCAGCTCTATACAATTGTGAAATATACAGGGCACTGGGAAGAGTGCCAGCTGTGCAGCTCTTCCAAAGAATTCCTTTCTGCTCTCTGAAGAGCTGGTTACCTGTAAGACTGACCATATGAAACTGAAAATCCTCTGGGCTAAGTACTCCTGGTAAGAACACTACTGCCTTTTGCTGAGTGCGTGTTCTTTATGCAAGTTAATAACAGGAATACTCTCCCCTTTGCCAGGAGGGTCTCTAGGCAGAAGGCAGGTGGAACACACTAGTATAGGGTCATCTATGGGTTAGATGCATAGAAAAGTGAATGGTACAGGTCTCTTGCGGCTTGTCTGATTGTGAGAAATTTGCCATACAAAACCCTCATCCTGAGACACACTGGAGGGCTTGGAAAGCATGAGGCCTCACAGAGCATCTATGCTGTGGTTTCTGGGTAAAAGGCATTTCTACCTGATAACATGGGCTGTGCTGCAGAAAAATGCAGGTATTAGTGCACTCTGGTTATTTGAAAGTGGCATTTTGTGCATACTGTGCTTTCATATACTGATAAGGTGTTAGCATCACTGTGGGCAGACTTGCATCCCCAGAAACAAACAGATGATTGTGGTTCTTAAATGTGCTTCTCCTCAGGAACATTCAATTAAGTGTCTTTCCTGTTTAAGTTGCCAGTGGCTACCTTAGTCTTCACAGGTTGTACCTATGTTCTCCAACATCATTAAGTGGTGGACCGTAGAAATCTCTCCTTGCATCACACTGTGCTTTTCTCCTTCAGAAGGTAGCCTGGACATGAATAATCCTGTACCTCATTCTGCACATTCTGTGGGGCACAGCTGCTGCTCTTAGAAGAGGCATATTCAGCAGCAAATATTGAAAAAAACAGTGTTCTTCCAAAAAAATCATGAAAATGGTAAGGCATGTCAGACTAAGCTATATAGGTCTAACTTCTTCTATTAAAAAGTATTACAATCTCAAAAGTAAGTGTGGACCTACTTGGCCTTTCACAGGCTGTGAGTCGACACAGGCAGGCAGCTGGGACAACCCCAAACTCACAGCAAGGACTCAAAGATTAAATGTGAAGTAAAAATGTAAGACTTAAAAATGGCACAGTGTCATACAAGTGTTTTGAATGATTTTTCTGGTAGTTTTCTTGTCAACCTTGGTTATCCTGTTTGCATAATAGCTAAACTTTCACCTGCCTTGCACATAATCTTCATGTAAATCACTTCAGTAAACCTCAAAATAATGCTTAAAATATCCATCCCAATTTGTGTTTCAACTAAATCTAAAAACAATTTAGAGCAAGAGAGTCTTGTAGAACTCATCATTTTTTGCTCAGTGGATGATTCATGTATTATGATGCTAATTTTAAAATACCTTTTAGTAATTTTCAGTCATCATTGTAGAAAGATGATAGAAAGTTTTATGTGAAAATGTTCCACTTCAATACTACAAAATTCTTGTAAGTTAGTGAAATATTGTAAGTCACAGTAATATAAATACTATTGATTCCTGTATTGCTCTCTTGTTTTGCTGCAATGATTTTGAGTGTCTATCTGGATGACTTATTTTTTTGCCTTTTCTTTTGCTTTTTTTTTTTTGTTTGTTTGTTTGTTTTGTTTCAGGGATCTGCTTCTTAGTTCTTGGTTCTCTGTTACACCTTGTTCTGTCACTACCAGCCTTGGTAAAAATTCTCTCTCCATCTTTCTTAAAAGACCCCTTCATGTGTTAAAAGGCTGCAATGAGTGACCCTGGAGACTTCTCCAGGCTGAGAAATTTCCACACTCTCAGCCTTTCTTCGATGGAGAGATGTTTTAGTCCTGTCATCATTCCTGTTGTCCTCCTCTGGAGGTGCTGTGACAGGTACATGTCTTTCTTGTGCTCAAAGAAAGGAAGGGGATTCCAGAGCTGGACACAGTGTTTCAGGTAAAACCACCACAGCAAAGTAAGGGGATGCCTCTGGATAGCATCCCATCCTTGTGGCATATGAAGTATATTTGGACACTCCCTGCTGGAAGGATTTGGGCAGCATTTATGGTAGTTAGTTAACCAGGGCCCAGGCAGAGGAATGTGATTACTTAGTGAACTCAGATGCTGGCTGGCACAATGCTGGCCCATGCCAAGCAGAGCATTTCCAAGGACTTCTGAACATTCTTCATGGAAGCTGTTTGTGTGCAGCCAGCCTGCTTGGAGAGAGAATTAATTAGTATTAGTAGGCACAAGCACCTCCACATTGGTTGGCCTCAGTGCCTAGGAATATTCCAGACATGCCTAATTTACTGGTATAGGTGTGGCAGTTCAGTGATGTGTAAGTTGGTGCCAAGAATAGCAGAGAACATGTTGGAAAGTATGTACTCACTGAGGTAAGTAGTCTGAATGCTGACCCTTATAGTATTTTCCCTAGAGTTCTACATTGTAAGAACCAATAGATAATGAGATTACTTCAGATGTCTGTGAAGTTACATCCCAAATTTGGATGACCACCTATCCAATACAGCTCTGTAAGTGTAGTTCATATCTAAACCGTAGTTTATATCTATTTTTTAATTTTCTTCAGATTAAATATATACCTATAGAACACTTTAATGGAGTTTATTGGTAAATGAACATGGAATAAGCTTCAGAACTTTCAGCAAAGTCACATTCTAGTGTTTTCTGTGTGCAAACCCAGTCTTACCAGTGTCAACCCTACAGGGTGCTGATAGGTTTCATGTAGCAGGGTGGATGTAACAGAACCTTGATAGTGACTGCTGGAGAACCTTACTTTTTCAAAAATCGTTTTTCACTTTTTGTAGAGGTGACAGAATGTCCTGCCTCCTGCAGAGGACAATTAAACATGGTGAAGTTAAGTGCATTGCTGGCTCTAGTTCCTGGCTCTGAGGGGCAAGTATTGAAGGATGCATCTTAAGCAAGCAGTAGAGAAGAAAAGGAACTGTGTTTTTCTCAGCAAAGGTGCTGGTGAGGGATGTGTAGAGGAGCACTTGTGCTAATGGTGCTGTGCACCAATCACTGGAAACACTGGTTTCATTCTGGGGTTGTTTTGGGGGGTTAGTGGAAACAGATGGAAATACAGATTTCCCAGCATTGTCTGTTTACACTTCAATGCCTGAGTGGATTTGTGTCTGGTTTTAATTTATCTTTACTCTGATCCTTTGGCCTGTGAAGAGACCCACTGATCCAACAAGAAAAAAGTAGGGGATATAACATGGAATGAGCTTCTCCTGGAAATGAGGGTCCCGTCTCCATCAGAGTAAGTGAGTTGTCATATGTACAGTTGGTCACAAGATGTCAGTGTCAAAGAGCAAGCTGGAGTGGAGGGCCTGGGAAATTGAGATTTCCCAGTTCCCTGTTCTGGGAATGCTGCAGGAAACATTTGCTGCGTTGGCCCCTGGCATTAGTAACTGTTGCAGTTCTTGGGGCTTGAGGCCATAGTGCAGGTCAGAAATCTTTCCAGCTCTTTGCAGGGCGGTTTTGGTTTGGTTTGTGCATAAGACCCAGCAGATAGCTGAGAACTTTCTTGAGGCAAGGTGAGAGCAGGAAGCAGATAGGATTAGGACTAGGAACAGATTCTGGCCAGAGGGGGAGGCTGTTGCCCTTTGGACATCTATCCTGTATGTTACAGTACTCCACTAGGTAAAGGTAAGTATCTTGCATACAGCTTTCAGCTGACATGTGAAAGCACAGGCATTCCAGGTTGTTACCTGTAAAGAGCTAATTTTTTTAATCCAGGATCATGATACAAGGAGTTAAGACTGATCTGGCTTGCTATGGTCTGTTCCAGATAAAATCAGTGGAAAAACTTCCTAACAAAAACGGCTGTGTGTAGCTGGCACAACATGGCACAGCTTTTCCATCTCACACTGCTGCATGGGAATCAAGGGCAGTGGAGCTTGTGCGGCCATGGGAAGCCCATTCTTGTAATGCTTTCATTAAAATCATGATTTTGGCCCATCTTCCTTGGGATTTCCGGGAGTATCAGGAAGCAGCTGTTTACCAGAAAGAAAAACATGTCAGGATAACTCATGATTTCTACTGAAACATCATTTTCCAGAACTGTAGTTTGGACGTGGTCTCCTTGAGATTCGGTTAGATGCTCAGTACTTCCTTCATGAAAAACCTTTCAAAAGGGTTACAAAGGAAGAGTACAAGTCCTAATTCTCTCTCTTCCACCACTGACTAAAGTAACAAAACATGCGCTACTATAGGTCAAAAATTCCTTCTATTTATAGCATATCAGAATTAGACTCCTTGAACTGTGAGATATATTTGTTTTCTAATTAGCATTACTTTTTTCCCAAGATGCTCTTGCTTTCTTATGCTCTAAAGGCTCAACTTAATGTATTTTTCTCCTATTTCTGTTCCCAAGCACAGGCAGTTTGTTGTGCATTATATGTTTAAAAGCCATGTCATTCCTGTGTTGCTTCTAGCTTTTAGGAGTAAAAGGACCAAGAGATGCTACTTCTTGGTCTTCTGCTTTCAAACAAAATCAAGACATAAGCTGAAATCCTGAAATCTTAAATTCTTAAATAATTACATTATCTAGTTTACATCCATTTTCCTCATATACATACAGTTTGCCAAAGTAGGAATCACATTATTGCCTTGAGAATTCCCTCCCTGCTATCCAGAGCTGCTGTCCCAGGCCATATGGGCATAGCCGAGCTCATGACTTTGGGTACCACCATTGACAAAGCTGTTGAGAAACTGTAAGCGTGAAAGCCTTGGCAAAGCTTCTACAATTTGTCCTGATCCAGATACAACACCATGCAGCTTAAAGCTACTGGAAGTACAAGAGAGTGAATTTTCCCCTGCAAGCCTGCAGAACTGTACACTACATTTATGTGACTGTTGTTTCAGTGGTTTCCACTTCTCCCTTTATAGAGCCTCTTACCAGAGCAGTACATTAAGAGCAACCTTCTGTAATTCAACAGACTTCAGCCACACTTTGGCTGTATGTGAATACAGGTGGAAAAGCCATTTTTATGTTCATTTCCATAAGTAGGCGTACTGCTCTCTCACCTCATTCTGTGAGTGGCAGCTGCTACCAATTTGTGGTCAGTATTCTCAGGTGGATTGTGGGTGAGCATATCTAAAATAAGTCACATGTAGGCTTGGAAGTGTTAGGAATTTACACTTTAAAGTGTCCTGCAGTTCATCTCCTTTCTTTTGGTCTTCCAACTCTGATTGTTTATTGAAAATAGTTCTTTCTAGAAAATCCTGCCTGCCTCCTATTAGGAAGCCCCAGCCTCACCTCACCTGGCATCTGTGGGAGGAGCCCACTATTTTGGTGGATGAGCCAGGAATGGGGGCAGTCAAACATCTGTGATAGATAATATTAGCATTGCATTACCTGCTGCTACATTGGCCTCATGACTGTAAGGCAGCTTTTAACTGGTGATTCATCAAAACTGAGTATTAGTCATGTGACTGCCTAAAGTCTGAGATGGTCCAGCTTGGGAACAAGTTTTATGCTATTCTTTGGCTGTCTGATCAGGGCCTGTGTAGGAAGGGTCTGTAGGTGCCTGAAGGGACTGTGTGGAAATCCCATATTTCGAGCCTGCTGGTGATGCCATGAGGAAATAAAAATCACACATAGGATCACAGAGATGAAGATGCAAATACAGTACCTGTGTCTAATTTGGCTTCATGTTGGGCCATCAAATTGCCTTGCATTTCTTATAATTTTGTGCCTGTATTTCAGTCCTACAATGCTGTACATCACTAATACTTTTACTCCATTAATTTTAAGTATCCTCTTTTTGCAAATGAATATTTAAGAACTTTCTACACATGGAGACTGATGAAAATGAGGAGACAAGGTTGTTCTTTAAGAAAGGATACTACTTTTTCTTTCCAGTCCCTTCTCATGCTCATGGAAGGTCCTTCCTGATCAAGCAACATCACTGCAGAGTGTGGCATTTTTAACCTAACTTGCTACTTTGTGCTGAAACTAACTTCCCTGCACGAATAAATCAAGAAAATTCAGGTCGAGACACAGAGACAACAATAAAAAATTGAACAATTACAGAGGTAAATTCCCGTTCACAGGTTTTTAAGTCAGCTTTGCAATACTTCTGGACCTCATTGTAAGGAACAGAACTGTTTGGGAAAGGAGGGGATTCTTTCCAGACACAAAGGAGAAGTGGGATATCAGGCTGCAGTTTGCTAACCAGCTCCGCAAGCTCGGTCCTGGGACGAGCGGCACCAGGACCCGGCCGGGACCCCCGTGCCGGCCGCCGCTGTCCGCGGTGCTGAAGCCTCGAGGGGAGGAGGTGGACCGGGAGCATCCGGCAAACTGAAGAGTTTTTAGTCTTTTGCAGGCGAATGATGAGGAATTCCGTAGGCTGGCTTATGCTGAGGTGGTGGCGGCGGTAGGTCTGTGCGGACTGGTGGTGAGGCTTTGGTAGTCAGACAGCCTCGTTTACAGGGCTTGTAGCTGGGATATCGCTTCAATGCAGAGAAGCCTGGACAAGGAACTAGGGCGTAAATCCGGCTTTGACCATGTAAAGGGTTTGGATTGAAGTGTATCCAAGGCTGTAACCTGTCCTGGAAGCGAGTCCAAGTCATGGCACTCTTGGGGGTCTCACATATTTCAACTTTTCATTGCCTGCAGCAATGAAATGGTCACATTCCCTGCCCACTCACACTCCCACACACACCCCTACCTACCCCCCTCGACGTCCCCCCCCAACCCAAAAAAAAAAAAAGAAAGAAAAAGAAGAATCCTTTGCTTGTTTGAGAACAGTGCTTTTTTACAATAAAAGTCAAGCTATTTGTGCCCTGTTTCAAATCTGCTGAATCGTGCTAACTGGAGTCATTGCAGCAGAAACATTACTTGGAATCAGCAAGGAACTTAATGAGGCTGTTAGCTGGGTTTTGTAAGATAAACAGGAATGAGCTCTCTGTATGTTTTGCAAGGTAGAAAAGGTGTGAAAGCAGAACGCTTTGTGTTTAAAAACCTCAGCTCTTCAGGCCACTTTGAATATGTATCCTTAACCATGTGTAGTCACTGGAAAGCAGGAGTGTACACAGTTTATGGCCATGTTTAAGACAATGATCCTTCCTGTTGGCTACGGCACAGAGTGGATGGCTGGGAGTAACTTGCTTCTGGGGCTGAGAATGTGCTCACCAGCCCAGTGCAAGTATGAGGTACTGCCCACCATCTCTCTCTAGGAGTGGGTCAATCCTTGATCTTACCAGATGTCTGTCTTCTGACCCTCTGCATGTCTCTGAGGAATTTGGTTCTTTTTTGGTTGTCGTTACTCGGGAATATTACATGACTGTTTCTGACTTCACAGCTTTTTCCTTTGGATTTTGTTGGGGCTTTTTCATTTGCTTATCATGCTCATTTTAGTTTGCTTCATTGACAGGAAATTTTTCTAACTAAATTGAGCCAAGGGCCCAGCCAAGCCTCAGGTCACATTCAGCTAAACCTTAAAAGAAATGGCTATGAGCTCCAGTTCCACTCTTTGAGGGTTTGATCTCTTTTGATCATTGATGCCATTGCTTTGTTGATAATTAGGTCTAGCATCAAGCTGAGTCTCCACTTACATCTCTGTTTAGTGGGCTGCAGCAGGGTTTGGAGTCTTAATGGCAGCTCTCAAACCAAAATCTGGTATCACAGTATAAACAAACACCAGCCTGTTTAATACCCTGACTAACCAGGCCTCTAATATCACCACAGCCTACCTTCTTCTTGTTCATTTTTAGCTTCTAGCATTTTATTAGCATCTGGTTTTGGGCAGTGATGGAGATATAATACAGAGCTAGATATAGAACACAGAGTTCAGTGAACCTTTGATCTGACACAGTAGGGCTGTATTTTTGTTTTTAATATTCCAAGTCAGTTTGTCAGCTGATTTAGAGCACCTGAGAGAGTTCTGAAAAGATAAGAATTCAAGATTCTAGTTTTGTTCATTGACAAAAGGTTTTACAAAAGCATACAGGTGCTTGAAGTCTAAATTCATTGCTGCTCCTGTAAAATTTAATTGTGTTAGGAACTGAAACAACAAAAGCACATCTGTTTCTTATAGGTGCCTTTTTTTTTCACAACTTCCTCTAACATGTATGTTGGAGATTGGCAGACTGGGTGGGTATTTAGTGTAATTTGATGCAGTCTTTGATAAAAACAGTCTTCCTGAAAAAAAAGTAAAGGGACAATATTAAAATAACTGTGTTGTAGTTGATAGCCTGAAATGTATCTTTTCCCATCTTTTAGTTGTGATTCTCCCCCCACCCCCAAGCTTCTCTTTCTCCTGTTTACCTGGCGTCAAGTTACCATGGTTACTGAAGTTTCTCTCCTCAGCCCCACGGCGAGAGGCCGGATAGAGTAAAGAGAGGACCCCGCTGGCGTTTCCAGCTGCTTGAAGTTTCTTTAGCCCAGGAAAGCACGGGGTTGGGAGAAGAGAACTCTTCTTTCCAACACGGAAGTTTGTAACTTTTTCCTGTCCCAGAATGCCTCTGAGCTATGGAAGCTGAGAGGGCATGCTTACCTTGCCTTCCCTTTCTTTCCCCCCTGTGTTGCCAGGAAACCAAGCCCCCCCTCTCTCCCCCTCTGCCCCTCTGTACAGAATACTCCCACACCTTTGTGGGCATTTGAAGAAGTTGGTGTCTGTTATTTCTTATCTTGGTGTGTGTAACCTTGATTTGTAGAAAATTTGTAAGATGTACTAACTGAGAAAAATAATTGGTTCCCTCTCTGATGTTCCCTCCCTCTGAGAAACCCTGTTAAAAGAGACCCCCCCAGACCCAAAATCCTTTGTCTCTCGTCCTTTGGATTCCCCTTCACAGAAATAAACTGTGGAATGCAAACCAGAGAGAGAGTCCCCCCCTGATTTCTTTACTCGCTCTATAGACTTGGATTCTTGAAGAAAATCAGTGAACCCCACAAACATATGCTGGCTCGAAACTCGAGTGAAGAGAAACCTCATCACTGAGCTAGCCGGGCCACACTCGAGAAGATCGAGTCATAACTGCTGGTCTAGGTACTGACAGAGTGAATGTTACAATGGCTACATGCCCAGTCTGTTTAGAGCAATAATAATAAAAATAAATATTTTCAATTCACACCCTGCTTTTCAACTCAAAGGATCCCCAGGTGGTTTACAAATGACATGCAGGGTTTGCTCTACACGGCACTGAACTGCAGTCACAGGTACTGTCCAATAATCTTTATTGGTGCTGTCTGGCAGTCCTGAGTAAATCTGTAGGGATTGTTTGGAAAGCAGAATGTAAACAACAGAACTGAAATGCAGTCAAGACCCAAGTGTTGTAGTTAATAGTTGTTATTATTTCACATGTCACTCTTGAAAGGCTAAGCAACCTGGAAGACCAAGTCCTCTTTCCTGTGAAAAAACAAACAAATAAAAAAGAGAACAAAGCCCTCCCCTCAACAAAACAAAGCAAATCAAAACAAAACAATGAAGTTTAAAAAGAAAACATTTAAAACCAAAATGTATGAAGTTTAACAAAGACAAGTTCCAGATTCTGCATCTGGTATGGGACAACCCTGGATGTATGGACAAATCGGGAATGATAGGCTGGAGAGAAGCACTGTGGAAAGGGACCTGGGGGGTCCTGGTTGATGGCAAGTTGAATGTGAGGGCACAGCATCACCAGCTGGGCAAGGGTGGGGATTGTCCCACTCTGCTGTGCTCTGCAGTGGGGCAGCCTGACCTGGAGTCCTGGGGGCAGTTTTGGGCACCACAATATTAATAAGATATTAAGTGATTAGAGAGCATTTATCACTACATAAAATAGGGGATGAGAGATATCAGTAAGCTTAGGCTGTCTGAGGTCCTCAAACTCCTTTGCAAATGATTCTTAAAGCAGTTTGGAAGTGGTTCTTCACTATATAAAATAATGATTATAGTCAGAGCTACTATGATGACTTTCTTTGCACACAGTGAAATTCAGGGAGAGCCTAGAGCAGGAATCCTTAGTGCACTAATTCCTGATCCTTATTTTTACAAAACTGAGCTCACTTTCTGTTCAAACAGACATTTTCCATTCACATTTCACAGCTGCAGAGTAAGACACATGACTTGAAATCACAATCACCTTCAAAATAGCACAGTTATTCCAAAGAGCACAATCATTCCAAAGAAAGAGCACAATGATTCACAATGGTACAATTAATCAAGAACATCCACTGGGAATATCTGTTCAAAGGGCTTCAACAGCACTGGGATTCTGGATCCTGCTCTTTTACTCCACTGAATTTTCAGGATAAAGAACAAGTGATTCCACAGCTTTTATCCCTGTAGGCCATAGGCAGGTTTGAAAGAATCCTTATTCTTTGAGCTCCAATGCCTGTTAAATAGGAATCACCAAAGGGAGGATTCCATTTCCCTTTACCTGCTGTTCCTGCTTCTTGCAGGGCCATTGCTTGCCATGGAAACACCCGTGTCTCTCCAGCCAGTCTGGGCATGAAGCAGATGACTAAAATGTCTACAAGTCATCTTAGAAGGTAGCATGGGATCTTGGTAATGATCTGCAAGGCTGCAGCTTTTAACTATTCTAAACTTGACTTCTTTGGGCTTGACATTTGCAGGGCGTTCCAGGGGCCAGGCTGCTACAGAGCACCAATAGAACAAAACTGGAGCGGAATCTGGCAGTCCTGGATGTTCTCAATTGTTAAGATTCCAAATAATGAGTTAGCAATCAGAAATTTGGGGGCTTTACGTCAGGGGGTACATCTTGCTGCAAAAAAGTGAGGTCTGGCTCCATAGTCAGAGCAAAGTTCAATGTCTAAGTGGACAAGAAGGAACCTGAAACCATTCCACCTTGTGGAATACTCCTGAAATTAATTCTATTTCTCCTTCTGGCCCCTAAATGTCACTGAAATGGTGACTCGTCTTTGTGGCTTATTTTCAGAACTAATGAAGAGAAGAGAAGCATTCCTATTCTTAATTGGAAGGGTTAGTGACCCAATGTTATTTTTTTGTTCCTTCATGTCCTTGTTTCTTCTCTGTTCAGATTGGAGTACAGGGCATACTTGTTTGGTGTGCTGTACTCTTGGATCCTTTCAGAATTTTTTTTTCATTGCCTTTCCAGAAGATTCAGTTGCCATGCATAAATTTTCAAACCAACCAAGAACAGCTGCTGCTGTGATGTCAGCAGAAAGTTGCCATGCCACGCTGCTGCTAACAGAATGTTGCTGTTGAATGTTGCAGGCCTGGAAAGCCTGACTTTGCAGAGCACCTCTTTGAAATGCTCATTGCAAGAGGATTCTCCTAATCCAAGGGTTCTCAGTTGACAGGCTTTCCCCTTGCCACTGCAGGTCCCATATTTTTCCTTTTCAGTGCACAGTCTGTGAAACTGCTGCTCAGCATCACTAAAATATTCAAGCAAATTTTTGCTGCAGTTTGTATTTTTTTTCCACTTGCCTATTCTTTCTCTTCTTGCCCAGACAAAGTCTGGCTGATGATTCAGCTAGCAAGTAAGTAGAGTTTTTTTCCTAGGTGCATCTGATCTGGCTTTTGTATCAATGTGTTGTTCATGCTATCCCTTAGTAACTGAGTTGATTTTGAAGTGAAAATGCCATTAAAAAACTAGTACTTCAGTAAAGCTCATGTCAACAGCTTCAGCCAAAAAGGGGATGTCTGTAGCTCTCTCATGGGGTGTGGGCAGCTTTTGTAATTGAACCTGCAGGTTCTTTTTCCGGCACAGGTTGGCCTGTGGCAGTGGGGTCTGTAATTTCCTCAGCTGCTGGTTAAACAAAGACAAGTTCCAAAGTGCAGGCTGGCAGAGCTTCTGAGAAGTCTGTCTAAAGACTGCAGTTATCTTCAGAAATGAGGGAAATCAACTGATTTTCTAAATTCTGTGATTAAAGGATTTAATGGTCTGACTTTACAATGGTTGGAGAAAAAGAATAGCCTAGCATATTGTGCTGTTTTCTTGCTTACTATGTAAAAGAATTGTTGCTTCTGGAGGGACATCCTGGAAGAAAAATGTTCTTTATTTGGGTTGACTTATTCTGTGGGATTCCCCACAAGAGGCAGTTTTCTAACAACATCTGTTTTATTTTCCCTTGCCCGTTACAGGTGAAGTCACATGCAGATACAGCAAAGCCCATGAGTGAGTGGCAAAGTAACCTCTGACATTTCAAGCATTTCACAATCATGGAGCAAGCCATGAACTTTGCTTGCTGCCATAGAAGCCAGCCTTGTAGCCTGAAAGAAAGTCCATTTCAGTGTCTTTGCATCAGCAAAAAATCCCTGGCTGTTTTTCTCTTGAAGAGCTTTTAAGTAGATGAAAGTCTGGTTTTGCAGACAGAAAGTTGATTGCTGTTTTTAGCCACGGTGGAATATATGGTTCACAACAATATGCAGTGCTGTCTAATTAGCTCACTCTAATTCAGTTTTAGCAACTCAGAATCCCATTTCTATTGAAGTTTGTGATTTCTCCTTAGTATAGCTGGATAGATTGATGCATATTAATAAGATTGCAAATAATTTGTAATGCTGTCTGTCCACAGAGCACAACTCCAGAATCAGCAGCTGCTTGGGCTGCCTTTGTTTCTAAAGAAGATGATGATGAGGAGGAAGACAACCAAGCTCCACCTGTTTTTGGACCAGAACCTGAGCATCCAAAATCAGTAAGGGCTAGCTTTGGTCAACATTGTGTTTGATGTAATTCAGAGCTGTCTGTTTCTGATCAGGCAGCACTGATCATTCATGGCTGAAAATTCAGAGGGCTGGAGTCCTACTGTGACAAAGTACTTCCCCCACTCCCAGCCACTGACACCTGGAAAATCAGGTGATTTTCTCTGAACTTTCAAGTTTAGTCATAATTTTCCTGGCATTCTGATAGAGGGACCATGACTTTATCTTAGCACTGGATAAGAGGTAGCGTTGTGTCTTTAAATGCTGCTGGTGTAAAAATGAACTACTTTGTATCTGAGCAGGCTCCCTGTCATCAGCAGAGACAGCAGTCCAAAAGCAGACATCACAGAAACTGTCCTGTGGAGGTTCCTGCCCCTCTCTGTGGACTAAGGTGCTAAATGAATAGCTTAGACTACACCTTAACTTTTACATGACCAAAATTTGATGGGGAGAGTCCTGTGTAGTCCTGCCATGTCAAGAGAAGGTTGGCCTCTGAAGGGCTGGAACATGGTTCCTAATGGACACTTCTTTTTTTTTTTTTTTTCCTTGAAATAATAGGGCCCTAGATAGATTCAAATAAGAGATCTGAGAATGGAGCAATAAGAGCTCTTGAGGACTCAGCAAGGCAACATGGAAAAAGAATGAAAGATATTACTTTCCAGATTTTGTAGACATGCTCCATGTCCCACCCCAAGCCCCTCATAGGTTTGGAACTAAAATAAATGCAGTGTGTGCATCTGAGATTTGTACTATACGTTCATGTTGAACCTAAATATTCTTTTGGACACACAGCATGGCAGAGGGCTGGTGGGGTGCTCTTGGCTGAAGAATAGGTGGTGCCAGGTGTTTTTTAAACACTCCAGGCAGCAGAGACCTCCTGTCTGGACTGGCTTTTACTTGTAGGAACTCAATGGCTTCTCCTTTCTTTGCTGCTGTTTTGTTTCCAGGGGTTTCAGAATGGTCTATACAGTGACCAATATTGCCACAGGAGGAGAGGTAAGTGTCAATAATCCCAGATTTTACAGCTGTTGAGTGTCTTTCCCTCTGGTGTAAGCTGTGGCTGGAGCTTTGGGTTTCCAGGAGATCTTTCCTGTAAAGGCTGTTCCTACAAATCACAGACTAGCATCATCCTGCCCAATCCATTTTGGACAGCTCTTTGGGGCTACGGCTTAAGATTTCTGAAAACTCCTATCTGTCTGACAGCACATATACCTGATTCTTCCTGGTAGCTTCTAATCCCCTTAGAGTACCATGCTTTGTAACTGTGCTTAGACAGAAGTCTACCAGGGACTCGGGGCATATCCATAAAATGCCATGGAGTGGATTATTTCTTTTTAAAGCCAGGAAACAGCTGCAAATCTAAACAGTTCAAGAATGTTCTTTAGAGTTGCAAAATCAAAATTCAACAAGTTAGGAAGTGGTAGGATTCTGGTTTTTGAGGGATAACCTTAACGATCCTTTTAAGATGGCATTTTATCCATTATGTCTGTCTCTATTTGCTTTGTTTTGCCATCAGGAAGAGCAACAGTTGCATTTGAAAAAATTATCGAACTCCATAGAATTCTTAAAGGATTCCCAGATATTTTGTGATATTTTCACAGGAACAGAACTATTTTGTGCTTGCAAACCATGTGTGAATGGTAATAGTAGTGATAAACTAAGACCATTGGAAAAGAATTTAGCTGCAGGGTGTTGTTAGAGCTCCAGGCTTGATAGACTAAGAGACAAATGTCTATGGCCATGTGTCCTACCTAGCACCTGAGCTGACAGAGACATGGGCTGCTGTAATGTCAGTGACTAAGTTCTGATGTGTAATCACAAGGCAGTTTGGCATAGCTGGGCTCTGTTACTCCAGAAGTGCTCACTCCATGTTCATTCTGATCTTATCCCAGAAATACTCACTCCATGCTCATTCTGATCTCGTGCAACAGACTTCTCGGGTTAATGGTTTTCAATGTCAATTTAGGTGGCTGTAAAGCAAGTGAGTCTCCTCCAAAAGGAATTAATTGCCAAGGAACTCCTAGTTGTTAGGAACAATAAGCACCCCAGTATTGTTAACTATTTACATCGGTAAGTAGTTCCGGTATAATTGCGTGAATGTTCATTTGTGTTCTGCAAGACAAAGGTTAAAAATAACCTCTTCAGATACTGCTGGAGAACTGAGCTATTTACTTTTATTTATCTATTTGTATACAATATATGGGAGGAGAATGAACTTTGTTTGCATTAATCTTTTCTGGCATGCATCATTGGAAGCCTGGGTCAGCCCTATCTGACTAAAACAACAGTCCCTAAGTTCACTACCTCCACGTGGTTTTGTTGGTTTGGGGTTTGTTCGGGTTTTTCTTTTTTTTAAGTTGAACATATTTTCTGTATTTTATGGTAAGTGCTGATAACCCATCACAGAAATTATTTCACTGTATTTTTCACTTTCTTGCCATCTAAATCATCTCAGTTTTCATGAATGAGCCTTTCTCATTAGACTGCAGAAGTAGTGTGGAAATAGGAAGAAACTGTAGTGTTTTTCGTAAGGTAATTTAGCTATGCACATTCAACTCCATTGTTTCCTTCTTTCAGTTACCTTGTTGGGGATAGACTCTGGATAATTATGGAATACATGGATGGAGGACCTTTAAGCAGTGTCATTAAAGAAGTCCATATGGCTGAAGGAGAGATGGCAGCCATCTGTCAACAGGTAAGCGATGACACTGGTACTTCTGATTGTTAGGGCAGTCTGTCTAGACAGGTGGAATGAACAGGAGTGATTTCATGTTCAGAGCTTTGTTTCTGTGTTGCTTTGATGATAAGGAGAAGTAAGAGTGTCTTGGGTGGAGGGCCCACCAGTACTACTGTTGTGGCACTCACTTTTTAAAAAAAATTATTTACTTTTCTGAGCATTGCCTCTTTGAACATTTGCCTGGAGCCTGTCTGTATTGTATTCCCTGCCTGTAAAAGCAAACATGCTGGTAGCAGAATTTCAAGCTAACAGCAAACAATTACTTGTCACCTGGGTAGAGAGAGCCCATGCCCTGCAGCAGCAGTCATTCTGTCTGTGTTGGCAGGGGACACTCTGTAATAAATATTGCCATTTCTCTTTCAAGAGGTAATAGGTCTTCACTTAGAAAGATACTGCTCTACTACTGAAGCAGCAGACTCTTCCTCTTGACAACACCATGTTCTGCCACTACTCACCTTTCAGCTAGAACTGAGGTTCTTTAGAGCCATTTTCTTTCTTGGTGATGAAATCAGGTCATTCATTTTTACCCTCCTGTTTGTTTTTTATCTGTCAGTGCTGCAAGCACTAAATTCCCTTCACTTCAACCTCGTGATTCATAGATATGTAAAAATGAATGCAATGAATGCAATGCAATGCAATGCAGTGCAATGAAATGAAATTAATGCAATGCAATGCAATGAATGAATGAAAGCATTCTTCTTGGAATGGATGGATCTGTCAAACTGGGTATGTATTCTTGGTCAAGCACAGAATTCCTGGAATGTGGGGCTGCTTAGGACTGACCACCAGTTCCCCAAGAGCGGTGCCTGTGGGAGTACACAGACCACTGCTGCAAGCTAAGAGTGCAGCTGCCATCTGCAGAGAAGTCTTGAGAGAAATAAGGTGTTTAGAGTGGCTTTGGTTTATGTGTGACTCTTCCAGAGGGTGGGAGTTCCAGTCTTACACTTCAAGTGAATTAAAAGCCACTGAGTGAAATGTGGAGGTTTCTGTAAGTGACGGATTCCAATTTTCCTCAGTTACAGCCCTGAGGAAACAGCAGGGCCGCTTTTTCAGCTAGATTCAACACCACATTCTCAGACTCAGAGTGGGAAATTCTTTAACTTGTTTTCTTAATTCAAGCTGGCTTTAGCAATGCTAGGGTTTCCTCCTCAGCCAATTCTGGCCTCTGTGCTCAGATGACTTCTTAGCAAAGCAAGTGGAGTTCGATGGTTGGGACAACTCACTGGATGGCACCGGAATATGTGAATAAGGATGTGTATGGGACCAAAGTAGATATTTGGTCCCTTGGCATTGTGGTGTTAGAAATGCTGCAAGGAGAGCCACCTTACTCCAAGGAAATGCCTCTCAAGGTAAGGTGCAATACTAGCAGATGCCATGGTCACTCTAATCTGTCCCATGCTCTGTCTTCTATAAGACAAGATCCCATTCACATCAGCTTGGACTTGTTCAGCCAAGGCCCATCTACCAAAAGCTGTCCTTGGAGCATATCAGCATCTGGTGTATCTTTGGCTGCATCAATGGGAGAACCTCAGAAGAGAAGTGATATGTTCCAGTTAAAAAATGCTCCATTTTGGCCTTCAGTGATGCTTCAGATTTCTCATGCACTTTTTGAACTCTTTCTGAGATGTGTTTCAGAATGACAAGAAATGTTCAGCAGCAAGTTTCTTGAACTGGGGAATTTGTATGAAAAACATTTCAACCTTGTCTTCAGGATCTTTTCAGTCTTGCACCTCTGCCAGTTACTTACCTGAGCCTATCAGGAAGTGCCTCTGGTTCTAGGAATGCCTTAATTATTCATTACCAAATAATTTCCTAAAAGTACGTTTTAGTACAGGGCTTAGATTCATTAATGCATTTACTTTATCAAAATTAGCAGAGTTACCATAGGGATATTACTTAGAGTCATGTAGTGGTTTAGATTTGCTAATTTGAGTTTCCCAGCCAATGTACTAAACTAACATTTATTTTTCTGATTAGACCATTAAAAGTTTTTCTTTGACCATGGAAGTGAAGCTGATTGAGATTTTGGAGTCTAATTAAAGACAGAGTTGCAGGTGGCTGCTGTCTGCCTGAGCAGCCATTTTCATCATAAAATATTTGTGGATGTAACTAAATGTGTCTGTGTTGAACTGAGGTTCCAAAAGTTTCTGTTCCTTTAAGCAAGGAATAAGTTGATGGATTTCCTTTTTGGCATCTGGGTAACCTTTTTTTTATGGAAGCTGTGCTTTAGAGGCCAGTGAGCACTGCAGAGATTAATTGTATGTAACAATGCTTGGAAATAATGTGCTTAGACCAAATTCACTATTTAAAAGAGTCTGCAAAGCCTGTACAGTCAATCCTCAGAGCAGCCAAACGTGCTTTTGGCTGATGTAGTTCCTACTAACTTGGTCAGCTCATGAAATCAGGTGTCAAGGCAAGATCATGTGAATGTTGGATTAGCTGTGACAGCTATTTTATGGGGTCTTTTTGTTGGTGCAGAAAGATCATGCAAGAATACTGGGGAAGAAACTGGAGGCTGGAGAATTAAAAATGGGGTCTATGTGAGCAGTAAGGAGTATGAAAGAAACAGGTAGAGTCTTGTGCTTCCTTTTTTTCTAGGCCCTGGATCTCATAGCTAAGAGGAATACCAAAGCTGGAGAATGCTGAGCTACTGCAGGACTTTCTGAACTGCTGCTTGCAGACCGATGAGGACACTCAATGGTCTGCTGAGCAACTTCTGCAGGTACAATGTGAGGCAGCTGCAAGTAAAATAGCTGTCCAATGAATCAATTTTCTCATCAGCTAAACTTAAAGGCATCAGATGAACTTCCCCTCATATTAATGCCCAGTGTGGGTGGTTTTCAAGAGAAAACTGAGTAGAAGCATAGAATATTTTGGGTTGGAAGAGACCTTTAAAGGTCACATAGTCTAAATTTCCTACAGTGAGCAGGGATATCTGGAACCTAGATTAGGTTGCTCAGAGCCCTGTCTGAACTGACCTTGAATGTTTTGAGGGATGGGGCACCTAGGACTGTCACCCTGAAAACTCAGCTTCTGAGCTTGTTGACATAGTTTTCTAAAGACTTTCCCAGGACAGTAACTGTAAACATAGATATGTGTACATTCTGTTACACGTCTTGTGATGGGCATCTCTCATGGCCAGTGCAGTGAGAAAGAGTTATCCTGACCATCCAATCCCTGGCCGTGGTCAGAAGCCTATAAATCCTGTGAGGAAAAATAAACTTTCTCTTCCTTTCACCACACCTCGACCTGTGTCCGTGTGATCTATTCATCTTCAGCAGCAACATAGGACCTCTCTGGATAACCTGTTTCAGTGTTTCTCCACTCTCCTCATAAACAGTTTCTTCCTCAGACCTAATCTGAATGGACCCTGCTTTGATTTGAAAGCATTTCCCCTTTTTCATAGGCCCTGATAAAAAATGCATCCCCATCTTTCTTAGAACACCCCTGAAGCCAGTAAGGCCTCCCCAGGGTCTTCTCCAGGCTGTACAACCTCAAGTGTTTCAACCTTTCCTCATAGGAGAAGTGTTGCATCCTTTGATCATTTTTGTGGCCCTGTTCTGTGTTTTGGTAGTAGGTTCAGATTTCCCTGGTGGCAAGAGCTGCAGTAGGATGATCCCAGGTATGGAGGCATGAAATAGTGCTGGTGGTGAAGAATCCTGATGAAGCCATCCCAACCAAGCAGGCCAAGACTTGGCTGTGGGAAAGAAGGGATTGTTGGGGATCTCCCTTTGAGCATCGGGAGGGCCTCAGCTTGTCCCTCCTACCCCACTCAGACGTTTCTGATACCAAAACAGGGACAGCTGAGCAGGACTTGTCACAGCCCTTTTTTGCTGCCTAGCACAGTTGAGTAGATGAGAACTGCTGCAGGATTGCTGCCAGGTTTTGTGACAGATTGGGAGCTGCAGAGTGTGTGCCACTTGGCTGTCTCTGCTGTGAAGGTGCCAGCCAGCACAGGAGGTGCAGGAGATACACTGCTCTCCCTGCAAGCCAGAGCTCAGTCCATCAGTGTTCCACCACTTGTCTCCCTGCTCTTGGTGCTGAAAACCTCAGTGGTCTTCAGATGAAAACATGGGCCCAGATCCTCCTGGGATAAACATTTCTTAGCTGTCCTCGAGTTTCTTGAAGAACAGCTTATGCTACTCATCTTTTTTGACAACTAATACAGCCCATGCCTACAAGAAGGAGAGCCCTAAGTCAATTATTTTGTGTTTCCTGAAAGTGAAAATTCCTGGACTGCAAGCAGCATTCCCAGAGTCTTGGCAGGGCAAATATTGCATCAAGCTAGAGACACCTTGATAAATGGATTAATAGAATTACAAGCCAACTATTCCAGGTACTGGACGTGTGGTAGGGAGGTACATGAAGACAGAAGTTCAGATAGTTCCTTCAGACCTATTTCTGCATCTTTGTGGTATCTCAAAGAATAGTACTTGAGCCCATTAGAAAATGAGCTTGGAAAGTCATGGATCATTTGTTTTCCTGTGGTCAGCATCCATTTTTACTCTCAGCCAAGCCTCTCTCCAGCCTCACCCCTCTGATCATTGCAGCAAGACAGGAGAGGGAGGACAGGAGATGGGACAGTGACAGAACTGCTTTATCCAGTGCCAGCGATGGGTGGCTCTCAGAATAGAAATCAAACTAAACTCAATTCAGTTAGAAGATACCCTTCCTTCTCACCCTGTGAAAAAGCTGTACATTCCCTTTTCAATTGTCACTTGTTTCTTAAAGATGCAAAGCCCCATTTATGAAGGGGTTTTGGTATGGCTTGGGATTGGAGAAGGGTCTCTTTCATTCCTAAACTCCAGACTGCACTGCTTTTGGAATACAGCCCACTGAATGGTTTTTGCCCAGTCATGGTACTCCTAGATGAGGAAGAAAGCACATTTGCATTTCCAACCAGACACAAATGTAGAGTGGGACAGACAAAATATCATGTGGAGATACAGCCTTTCAGCTGTAGTTCTGGAGGGTTTTAGCTCTCAACCGTTGCGTTTGTACAACTAATATAAATCTCTTTGTCTCTCTGTAAGATGAGAGTCTTAGTCAAATGAAAAAGCAGCAGGATCAGTCACTGCTCTCAGAAAGCAATCTGATGCAAACCATCTGATGCAAAGCTGTCAATGGAAACATGAGGTGAGAGTGGGCCCAGCTGTGGCCAGTGCTCAGCCCCAGCAAAACCCTGGCAGAGCACAGAGCAGCCTCAGCATTCGCAGCCTGGAAGAAGGAGTTCATAGCAGCAAGCAGCAGCAGACCAGCCCTGGATGCTTGCCTCTTCCTAGGACCAGACCATTCATCCATATCAGAGCCAAACTGGCAGTGGGCTGCTCCCAAGGGGAATCGTAGCTGTGCCATGAACTGCACAGTCTGGTAGGATTGGCCACCTGGAGTCTGTGCAGGCTTAGAGAAGCGCCAAAGAAAGGGGAGTGGTGGTGTCACTGCTGAGAAGGTTGCTGTCCTTGGAGACTTGCAGCTAAAAATTAATTAACTGTCCTGGATTTCCTTGAAAGCACAACAGGCCTGATTTTTCAGATGGCTGCTGGAGTGAGCAGCTCTGGTTTCCTGAACAGGGGATCCCCAGGGGAAACAGATAGAGCTGCCAGGAGCCTGCAGCTGGCACAACAGTGGCTGATGGGACTTGGGTGTTTCAGGAGCAATGATGGCAAAGTGCCCATCCCCATGGCCCCAAAAGAAGTTCCTGGGGAGCACCAGCATCCAGGGCAGGAAAACAGTCTGTGGCACATCAGATCACACAGAAGTGCCTGCAGGAAGGGCACTGAAGGTCTGCCAGCTTGACCAGGGAGCAGCAGTACCTGATGGGGAGAAAGCCACAGAAGCCACGGCCTCTCTAAGCTCTGCATCTCCCATCACAACTAACACAGTTGTCCAGAGAGAGCTCCAGTGGGATCCTGCTGCCACCCAGGTGTCAGCTGCAGGCTGTGCCTTGCTCTCAGGGCAGTCCCAGATGGAAGCAGTGAGCAAAGCTGTGGGGGCTGAGCCCAGGAACTCAGTGCCAGAGCTGCAGGAGGTGAGTAGGTATACACTATATACAACTGTATATCTAGACATTTATCTATTTATCTGACCATTTAGTGCAGTATAAATTAGAGTGTTTTTCTTCCAAGCTTGGTGTTCACAGCCCATCCTTGTGACCAAATCCAAGTTCTTTCTCAACTGTTTGGAAAGCTGGCATGGGCTGATCCATGTTTGTGCTGGATGTTGTAATTGCCTGGGCTGTTGAGAGTTTTCAAGCTTATTTTCTTCTTTTAGTTCTCCCCCTTTCTGAACAGAAGGGAAAATAATTAAAGACTTTGATTTCCAGGTTGTGGTAGCCTAAAGAGGAGCTGTGATGCAGGAAGGAAAACAGAGAGACAGAGAGGTCAAAGAATGCCCCTCATTTTTCTGCAGGATGTTTGAGACATATGAAAGTTGTTGCTCTTTCTGCTAGAAACTTGCTGCTTTTGATTTGAAATAGATTTAATCTTCCAAAGCCACCTCAGTGATGCTGAGGGCAGTTGGAGTATCACCCCTCACAGCCCAAACATCTTACTGAAAACTTAACTTTCAGAAGGAAACCTTGGCAAATCCACAGCAGGCAACATTTCACATAGGTCAAAATAACGCTTCTGGGTTTAGCAGCATTTATGGCACTAAGGGAATTAAGAAGGAAGGTTTGTTTTTTCTAACTTCCAGGGTGTTTGACACAGCAAGAGGAAGGAACATGTATATGAGAAGCCATCACCTGTGGGAGGAGGAAGGGTCTCTTCCCAAGATTAAAGCTTAATTTCGAGGGTTTACTGGGGGTAGAAAGAGTTTGATAGGGAAACTCATGAGATTGCTTTTCTACTTAGTTTATTAGCAAGTAAATGTAAGAGTTTAGTAAATGTAAGAGTTTAGGTGTTGCTATGTTTGGTCTTTTTGCCTTTATAAAATCATGAAATTAAAAAAGGTCACACCCAAACCAGACAGAAACTCAGAAAAGTAGAACTGACCAATTGAATTAGAAAAAAAGGAATTAAAATGCCTGGGTTGTTTCCTCACTTCCAGGATGACTGCCACAATGTGAGGAAGGAACATTTCTGCAAGAAGCCATCACCTGCAGGACAAAGAAGAGTCTTTTGCCAAGACTTAAAGAAGAATTTTGGGGCTAAAGGACTTGAAGATGGAATAGGGAAATTAATGAGCTTTACTATCTGCTTTTCTCATAAACTTACAGTCATGTGCCACATTCCAGATATCACTTGCCCTATTTTTTTAACATTTGTTTTTTTTTTTCTATTTCATTTATGTAATTGTGTTTTGAATAATGAATGTAAGAGGGTTTGTGTTGGTTATGTTTTTATAACGTGCTTTTATAAGGTTTTATAATATGTTTTATTATATGGTTTACTATGGTTTTAATTTGTTTTATTAAGTTCCATAATGTGTTTTTTGTCGGTTAAACCCAGATTTGTTTGCTTCCTTCATTTTCCAAATGCAGCATTGATTTGGAAAAAATCCAGGCACTCACTTTCTTCCCTTTGGAAAGAACACAGCCCCTCACTTAGTGGGTGGGGAGTGTGAAGGTGGATCCTTCTTCCCCCAGCCTGTGGGGTTTTATAATTTATTCCTAAGAATTCCAAAACATAAGCTTGAAATTGCAAACACTTGAAGCCTGGGGACTGATGCAGGTTTAACTTGCTGTTGCATGGGAGCTCCTTTGCTTTCCAGTTCAGATGTAAACATTTCCTTCATTTTGCTATTTCAAATCCTTTTGCATGGGGCTCCCTGGGGGTGGATGCCAGTGTGTTGCCTAGTTTATTTTAACACCCTGCTCTGCTCCCTATTTTCCCTGTGACGCTGCTTCTGTGGCTCCCCTCACTCCTGGGAACCTGACTAGCACAGTCACGTGGCACTCAGGTTTCAGCCCTCCAGAGACAAGCAGCAGGTTCTAATCCAGTGAGACAGAATGAGTCAGCCCCAGATGGCACTGCATCATCCGTGGTCTCCTGCCTGTACTTGGAAATGAGATAACTTTGCTAATTAATGGTTTTAATAAACTTTTTGATTAATTTTTTTTTAATAACCCTAAGTCGTGTATCAGTCTTTAGCAGTGTAATTTTCCATTTTAGCCAGCATGTAGCTAAGTTTTTTTTACAGACTGTTATTGTTAGTGTGTGATTATTAGATCCCCAAAAACTTCAAGTTATGATGAGCTAACGCTATTAAGCTTCAGTGAACAAAGCTCTGGGGAGTTAAAGGCTGGACACCTGGAATCCAGAATTTAAAGGCCTCCAAGGACATATTGAAGTAACCAGAAGATAAAGAAGAGACTAACAAAGATAATTCAATAAGTTCTGGAGACTTTCTGTCTGGGAAAAAGATAATAAAAACCTTAAAAGATGTGGACTAATTAGCATGAGAAGTGAGAAATCAATAACCAATAGAAGATAGAATAGTAATTGATGCAAAAAATTATGTAATTTAGAACCAATGAACATTAACTTCTTTGCTAAAAATGTATAAATAAATGAAAAGTTTTGAAAGTCATGTGCATTTAGGTGGAGCACCCTGGCCTGGAATAAACTAATGCCTGCTCCCTAATACTACAAAAACAGTGTTAGAAAGTTTCATTCATCCTGATGTTTTTGGCAACATACTGGCAAATCTCAGGGAATCAGCTGGCAGCAAAACTCAAGAAACTGTCAATGAGTAAGAGCAGGAGTGACTGTGGGAATAGGGCAACAGGCATTCAGCAGGAACGATGGCAAAGTGAGCAACATCCACATGTACACACAAACCAGACTGTCAGACTTCCTCCTCCTGGGGGTTCCTCCCATGGTGTGTAAGCTCCCAGCCACATCTTTGTTACCCAAGAAGGCTTAAAAATGGGATTCAGAGTGCTTACAGCCATCTGCCAGGAAAAACAGTAATATCATCCCTATTCCATGCAAAGACAAAATGCAGGGTCCAGGCTGGCAGAGCTGACACAAAAGGCTGGCAACAAGCCAAGGTTCAAAGCCTGGCTGGGGACATGTTGGTGCTCAGCCCTAACACCAGTGACCTTTGATGTTTTATTTTGGTTTTGTTTTGGCTTTTGGTGTCTGTCTTCCCACAGGAAAGAGAAACTGGGGTTCCAGGTTTCTCAGCCGTTCAAGCCTGAAGTGTGAAATAGTAACAACCACTTAGATACATTTCCAACACTTGCGCCTGCAGGTGATTCTGGGCTCAGAAGGGCGGGCTCAGCTCGGTAATTTATGAGAGCCCCTGCTATAAAGGCAGCCACTGCAATGAAGAATCCTTGAGTAGTTCACCAGCCTCCATCTGTCTCTGCCTCTGCTGAGAAACGTAGACAAACAGTCCAAGTATTAAGTCTTTCTAAGGAATAATTTTCTTCATGATTGGTCAGTTAGGTGGCACACCTACATAAGCACTGATACTCAGCCTAAGAAAGCAAAGGGATAGAGAACTATTCTTTCTAGATCCAGAAAGCACAGGATTAAATGTCATTTAAAGGAAAGGTAAATACTGGAACTGTCATGGACATGGGGTTGTTTTTTTTAATTATTCTTTTATGGGGTGTGTTTTTTTGTTTTGTTTTTAATTACCTGTGACTTCTTAGTGTAAAATTTAAAAGAATAGACAAAAATCTGGGCCTTCACTATTTGTCTAGTTTTGAAGCCATGCTATCATTTGTGAATGGCTCTACACAAGTTTTTTCCAAGCTGGAGGGTTCTTCAGCCCCAAGATCGCCACTTGACTCCCCAGGAGTCCACCAAGAGCAGTGGAGAGAGAGCAGCTGGTCCAACTCTGTGAGATCTGAGAGGTTGCATATTGTTATATTGCAAATGATCTGTATGTGTCAGACTGAAAGAACAATTAAAACAAATTGCTTGATTAGATTAGGAACTTTCAAATTCTTTGGATCTGCAGCCACGGCTTTTCTCGCTTACTAATGATTACTAATTATCAATGTAGCTGGACATCAGCAAATGCCCCAAAGCACTGCACAGAACCAGTGGAGGACACACTTGGCATTCTATTGCTCTATGACTCACATTTGAAGTATACTTATCTGGCAAGTATCCAAAAAAGTGCAAAACCACTTTCCTTATAGATCTGCCACGTTATTTTTCCTCAGGAAACCAAACATCAAACAGCAACAAGAGGCAGAAAGAGTACTTAAAATTCTGCAACGCCTTCTAACATCATATCTAAAACTCCAGTTTCAGGGGAAATAATGCCCAGAATTCTAGGGGTATTCCAACAATGCACTTAATGCTCTTCATCACATGAATGTGTGAACCCATGTCACAAGTTTTGTAGATAAACACACACCAAAAAAATTTGAAGGGTACAAGAGATTGGTTTAGAGCACTTATTTTCCTAACAAAACCTAAATTGTGGACGGCAGAAAAAGCAAAACACATTAAGGAAGCTTCTTTGCGGAGGTGACTGCCGCTGGCACCAGCTCCGGCTCCAGCCGGGCAGCAGCACCGAGGGCGGCCGGAGGAGCCGGCGCTCCGCCCCGCCGCGGCCGGGCTCCCTCCCCGGGGCCGCCTCTCCCTCCGCCCCGGCCGCGGGACCGCCTCTGCCCTGCCTTCACCCCGGCCCACCCGCTTTTCCCTCCCCTCCTCCCGGCCCGGGGCCGCCTCTCCGGCCCTGCGCCCCGCCGGCGGCAGCGACGTGGTGCGGTGCTGTGCGGTGCTGTGCGGTGCTGTGCGGTGGCGGAGGCTCAGCCATGTGGGTGGCGGCGCTGCTGGCGCTGCTGGCGGCGGCGGGGGCGCAGTACGAGCGCTACAGCTTCCGCAGCTTCCCGCGGGACGAGCTGATGCCGCTGGAGTCGGCCTATCGCTACGGGCTGGACCAGTACAGCACCGAGAACTGGCCCGAGAGCGTCAGCTACCTGGAGGTCAGCATGCGGCTTTACCGCCTGCTGCGCGACAGCGAGGCCTTCTGCCACCGCAACTGCAGCACGGCCGGGCAGCCGCCCCCCGCGGCCCCCGCTGCCCCCGGCGCGGCGCTGGAGGAGCTGCGCCTCCTGTCCGGGGTGCTGCGGCGGGCGCAGTGCCTGCGGCGCTGCAAGCAGGGGCTGCCCGCCTTCCGACAGGCGCAGCCCGGCCGCGACCTGCTCCAGGAGTTCCAGCGCCGCGAGCCCTACAAGTACTTGCAGTTCGCCTACTTCAAGGTGAGAGCCCCCCTCATCCCGCCCCGCTCCTTGATCCCTCCTCCTTTCTCCTCCCGCCTCTCTGCCCTGCCTCCGCTCCCCCCGCCTCTGTCGCGGGCTCTCCTCTTCAAAGTCTCGCCTGGTGCGGTGCCACCTTCCAGCCGCGCCGAGCGCGTCTGTCGGTGCCGTGGTGGAGGGGGACAGCATGGTGTGTCCCAGGACAGTCTGGACAGACCCCAAGTGGCTGGTGCACCCAGTGCTAGAAAAGCCTCCTGTCATGCCGACCTCTCGCCTGGCCCTCGGAGCAGGTTACTCTGGGCCACGACCTCATTCCTCATCACCTTCTCCACACCACTTGTCACCTGCCTCATCTCTATTTCTTCCCTGCCCCTGGTCAGTCCTTGTTCCCCTAGGCTGCCAACCCTATACTTTGTAATCCTCTCCTTGACAAGCTTTTCTGTTGTTTCATGCCACTCCTGTAACCCACAGTGGGATTAGTGTGTGCGTTGTCTTTCCCCTGCTTACCCATATACCATTCAGCTCGCCCTTCACCCGTTTTTTACAGCTCATCCAGCATGTCCCTGAGAATCAGCCCTTCCAGCTCTTCCTTGACATCCAGTCACTGGACACTGCCTTTGTGTTCGGTAGCTGTGTCATTCCTGCCCCTCTCATCTTTCCATCTGCCTTACTTTCTAACCTTCTCTGGAACCTTTTTCAGACTCTTCGTGTCACAGCTCTGCTGTTGCAAACGATCTTCACTGCTTCTCCTTCAGCGTGTCCACCTTCTTCACTTGCTCGTTTCTGGTCCAGTTCTTTCAAGTGCAGCAGCCCCCAGCCTGTGACTTGCAGATAGCCTTGTGCCTGGAAAACTCCAGTTTCATTACAGCTGTGAAAAGGAATGAAGCAAAAATTGGCTGCTGAAGTGGGACACTATAATGCTAGCCCTGGAATGGTATTTACCTTTTGCTCTTTGGTCAGCCAAGACTGGGAACACTCTTAACAGGTTTCATCCTGTTTTTCTAGCTTCTTGTCATTCTTCAGTCCAGGATCTATTTGATTATTTTCTCCTTTCTCATGTTCACCTTCTCATCTCTATATCAAGGTCCATCTCTCCTGCCATCCCCTCAGATACTGCAATTATTTGCATTTGAAGTAATCAGGGCTTCTCTGTGGGGAGGAAACAAGCTGAGCTCTTTCGTTAGATTGTTTTCTCTTTCAGGGATTCACTGCTAACCTACCCCAGTATTCATTACATAGGGTTGTATGCTTGTGCAGTGTTTTGAGATTGCCTCTTGAAAACACATGTCTTCTAAAACTGTTGCTGTGTCCTGTTTTCAGGAGTGCTGTTTTCTCAGCAGTTTTTCCAAACAGATGCAGGGAAGTGTGCTCTCATAAAACCAGAACAGTATCCACAAGCACAGTATCACACTGGCGTCCAATGCCTTCCCTAAGACCATGCAAAAGAACTTGATACATTAAAGCCTCTGCCTTTTCAGTGAGATGGCAGGAATTCCTCGAATTCTCAAAGCCATATATGGATACCAAAATGACATCACCACAAATGTTGCCTCTTCTTATCTTAACTATTAATTCCCCCCCTTGTGGCACATACAAAGTTTGCAATGTATGGATAACACCAAATATCTTTTCTTCTTATCATTTCAAATACAGTCAAGTAACTGCCAGGTAGGAGTGTGAGAGGGAAATTGGAGGAATCCCTCCCCCTCCCTTTAGACTCTTTTTTTCAATCACATTTGCATTAAGTTTGAGCAGCCTAGTTTGGCGGGTTTGCCTTTAGTGTCTGTTGTTTATATTGTGTTTCATAGTGGATTTGTAGTGCAGCTCCGAGCCCTTATCTCTGTCTTGGGGAGTTCTGAATGGGCCTTCTAGAGCTACAAACTGCTGCGTCCATAGGACTTTTTCCTGGCTGGTGGTTTCTGCAGAAGGAAACTTCCTCCCTTCCCCCACCCCTCTACCCCCACAATGGCATTTATAGTAGAGGAAGAAGTGGGAGGAAAATGCTTTATGTAATTTTTTAGAGTGACCGCGTGTGTATTCAGGTGGGCTCCACAGAGAAATTTGCCACGTTGTAAGATTCTGGGAGTAGCTTTTCCTGCGCTGCTGCTTGCTCCTCTGGAGGGAGCTTTCTCAGAGCCACTGAGCTCACTTAGGAGTGTGTTTCTACAAAATCTTTCATTTTTTTCTAAGAGATGAAAATGGAAACCAAGGGTGAATCATGAGCCTAAGCAAAAAGGAGACTTGTCAGCCTCCCAAGGAAGCAGGGTTGCAGCTACGGCACGAAAGAAACCAGGCATTTGACGAAAGTGCAGCTGAGATTTCCCTTTGCATTTAGCACGGTCTGGGCTGACTGGAAACACGTAGTTTTGGGACAGCCAGGAAGGGCAGCTGGCAGAGTTCCAGTGCTGGGCCACTGCTAGCGGCACAGCAGCAGTGCGTGGGTTGAAGTCTTGCTCGTGTGCAGCCGTCTCTCAGGTTCCTTTCTGAAATGAAAGGGCAGCTTCTGTGGATGCAAGCAGAAGGCTGTGTGTGCACATGGGCCTGGGATTCTTGCTTGTTTCCAGCATGTGCTGCCAAAAGCTATTTCACATGTGAGCTATTTCACTCTGTATCGCCTGTACATCAATATGCTGAGTGGGCTGATGCGGATCTTGGCCTAGAAAAAGGGTTTTAACATTTCACAAATACCCCAGACCTTTGCTTACTCTCTCACTCTTCCTATATATGTGCATATATATTATGTAATTTATGAAAATATGCATGTGTATGTATAAGATTTTTAAAAATCTTAAGTGGAATGCACACAGAAGTGCATAGGTGTTTGGTACATGCAGTTGTAAATGAGAAATGAACACTTCACAAAATATATCTAACAGGGATTAAAGTTTCTTTAAAAATGGGTGCAGAAAATTGCTTTAGGACACAATTTTTGACCAAGCCTCTGCAGTATGCTCTAACTTTGTAATACCACCAGGATAATATATCATAGTAATAATGTCCTCTGTGCTGCTAGGCAAAGAAGTGACATAAACACAAACAATGATGACTCCTGACCAGTATCCGTAGGTTAGCATCTGTACTTGCTCTGAGATTAATCCCTCCCAGGAGCCCTGGTATAGACTTTTGCTTTGTCAGCTCTATGTACAGGGGAGGGCAAGGGGAAAAACTTAATCTTTTTGATTTACAGCAATCATCTATACTGTCTGCAAAAATATTAGATTTCTAAAGTTAAAAAAAAAATTGCTCATAGTGATGCAGCTGGGAGTAAAACTGGGAAGAATTACATCAGTTTTACTGTACCATGGTATCTGCTGAGACTGTGCTCTCAGTAGATTTGTGAATATAGAGAATGCAGGAAAATTCATTGACAGAACTAGGAACTTTTGAACTGTTTGGGTTTTCTTTTCTCCTGCTAATATTTTTTTAACACATTCTTTTCCTTATCCCTATTTAGGCTAATAATCTTCCAAAAGCCATTGCAGCAGCTCATACGTTTCTTCTGAAGCATCCAGATGATGAAATGATGCAAAGAAATATGGCCTACTATAAGAGCATACCTGATGCTGAGGAGCATATTAAAGACTTGGAGACAAAGCCTTATGAGGTATGCTTTTTATTTAGGAGAGTCGGCTCTTTTGGTACTGTTCTATTACTCCTCTTATTTGGTGAGATTCAGGGATCTCATTTGCTTATGTGTTCTCAGTTCTTAATCTCCCTCTTTTTGTCACCTCAGTCATCTTTGTTCTGCCTTCTTGCTGTATTCAGTAATTCTCACCTCTCCTGCACTTCATTGTTCCACCAATGAGTCACAGCAAATCAGACAGCGGTGTACCTGAAAGCTGTTGTGTGTAGATCGCTGCTGGAGCTAAGCAGGTGCCTAGTTAGCCAAATTTATGAGCGCTGTAGTGGCACAGCTGAAAATAGCTCAGACATTTGGCTTCAAGATTCCATTGAATATCTCTGTCACAGCCTGTGCTTTAGACTCACACTGTTACTTCTCTCCAGCAGGCTTTTCTTCTGATTGGAAATTGAATTACATACTCTGGTCTATAGGAGATACCGTTAAAATCCTTTGGTCTCCTGTATTTATATCCATCTGGAGAGCAGCTCATACAGTCATCCAGAAATGTGGAGACATCATTTACTGTATTTGAGTTTACACAACACTTCTCACAGCTACTGCTGATTCATTCCTGCCTATTTTTCAGAATCTCTTTGTCAGGGCTGTGAGAGCGTACAATGGCGACAATTGGCGGACATCCATCTCGGACATGGAACTGGCTCTTCCAGATTTCTTCAAAGCTTATGATGACTGCATAGCAGCCTGTGAAGGCTCCCGAGAGATCACAGATTTTAAAGACTTCTATCTTTCCATTGCAGGTGAGTGGTTAGGACACAGTAAGGAAAGATGTCCCCAAAGTGCATCTCAGTTTATTCATAGGATTGGTTACCCAAGTCCTGTTCCTCAGTTTAGGCCAGTAGGAGTTTATTAGATTCACTGAAAACTGCTTGAATTCTGGTTTACTTTTTTCCTCTCTTCAGTAACATAAAAGAGATCTATCAGGAAATCAGAGCAAAGATATTACATTAGCATGGCAGTTCTGTGTCAGAGCAACATAGATGTGTAAATAACAACTGCTCCATCTGGGTAGCAGTGGTCATCCACCCAGGTCTCTTGATCATCATCTCAGTATCAGTTTGGCCACCTTTGGGGCTCAATGGTTAGCCTGCCTTTGAAATCAGCTGTGTGGTTTGTGTAGGTCTGGTGAGCTGTGTTTCCTTTCTCATAAGTATGGCAAAGTTCTGTTGGCTATTTTTAATCTTTCCTACATTAGAGTTTTACTAGTAGGTAACATCTGTATTTTGTGTGTATAGCCAAAAAAGAAAAAAAAAAATCCATTGCTTTGCAAAGGAAAAGGGACATCAACTTTTTAAATTGTTGTCAAAATGGCACATACACGTTTCTTTCTCATGCTCTTTGGCAGCGAAAGGAACAAGTAATTTCTCTGTCAGTGCTCTGACAGCTCAGTGGTGTTGAAGATATTTTTGTGGGGAACACCTGCATGTTCTCTCAATAAGCTTAGAAATTCTCGTGCATTTTTTATGTTTTATATTGCCCTAAGGAAAAACATACCGACTTTTTGTCCTAAAGCCATAATATGTCTTGGTGAGGGGAAACTTTTGGGAAGCATGTTTACATAAGAGCAGCTTCAGTTTCTCATGCTCATGGTGTGCAGCTGGTATCCACCAGCACAGCTGACATGGAATAGCTATTGCAGGCTATTCCTCAAGCCTTGACTTGCTCTTGGGCAAAACAGGCAGGTGTCTAGGATAGCAAATACGGAGTGGAGCGCAAATCACAAGTGGTAAAGCAAGAAACACAGACTTTCTTTCCCAGTGGGTCTGAGCTCTGACATCAGGACAATTCCCAAGGCACTGTAAAGAGTAGTTGTCTGTGCTCAGCTGTGATTGACACTTACTGTCACCCTTCTTCTTCCTCTTTGGAAGGAAAGGACAACTCCCAGCAGTAGTGATGGCAAGGAAAGGTAGGAATTACTTCATGATGTCACCATGGCCATGTTCATGCATTTCAAGTATTTTGCTCTTGAGATAAGAATGTTCACATTTATTTGCACTGCCTGGGCTGAATCGTGCTTGTGTTCCAGGGAGAGATATTCTGCCTCCAAGGGTCTGCATGAAGCAGATGTAGCAGTAAGTGTTAACCAGAAGTATTTGGGTCTTGCACTAGGTATGTATTTATTCCTGAGCAGTGAGTTATGTTAGGAAGCCAGCTGTCCTCATTGTATGGGATCGTTTCACTGAGGGACTCGCATCTCTGGCTTTAACTGCTGGCTGGAATTGAACACCACTGTGTCTGGAAATTCCACTGCTCTTATAAAAGATGGGTCTGGTAATTTCATTAGCCCAGTTATTTTTAGATAGTTTCAGCAGTTATTTTTAGTTAACCTTAGTGTTCTTCATGTTAGCAGTTTTCAGGGATGAAAAGTGTTCTTTTGCCTTGGTCAGAAATTTGCTGCACAGGCTTAGCTAACTTGCTTTCACCTGCCAAATGTGGATAACAGGGAAACTAAGACTTTAAAATATTTCTTTTCTGTGCTGTTGATGAATATGATATATCCAGAAAATGCTTGAAACTTTTTGCTGGAAGGTTTTCTTCTTTATTCTTTTATTCTTTATTCTTGAAGATAAAATCACTTACAGTCCTATATTGCATTATATATAGAAATTTTTAGACTGGGTAAGCTTGTGAACTTACCTGTTTCTGTCTGAAAGTTTTTCTGTGGTAAGCAGCATATTCTCCTCTTTCTTCTCTCTTAAAACATCCAGACTCTGAACCCATAACACAGCCATCTCTGGAGGTTTATTTTGCAATCACCTGCTGTGTCTGTTTGTGACACAGTTTTACTCAGCAGCATGGGGACCTTATTTGTGCAATAATGTAGTGAAATTACAGAGGCTTGCAAAATTTAGGAAAGGAAAGAAAGCACTGTTAAGTTTACAGCTAGGAAATAATGCAGTACTGTGTAGTACTCTGTAAAACCCACAACCACATGCTGCCTGCAGGTGTCAGTGAAACCTAAGTACTCGGTTCTCTGGAATTCAAGCTTTGATGCCTTGAAAGTCAGCCGTACAGATTTTTACAGGAGGGCCTAGTACCAGCACTTGATTCATACTTCAGATGGAGTTGTAGATTCTCAGTACTTCCAAGCAGCAGAATCCAGATGCACAGGACCCAGGAGAGCATTGTAAGGCCGAAGTTTAGTGGGTGACTAATGGGAGAGATTATTACAATTCACTCTGTGCTATCCATATCCTCTGTTGCTGTTTTCTTCCTTCCAGATCATTATATTGAAGTCCTTGCATGCAAAGTGCAGTGTGAGAGCAATCTGACACCCATTATAGGAGGCTTTGTCGTTGAAAAATTTGTGGCCACCATGTACCATTACTTGCAGTTTGCATATTATAAATGTAAGTAGTGATTTATTTTGCTTAAATAATGCTGATGTTGGATGATGTGGGACAGATTCCATTCATCATCTTTTCCCTCTAATTTTATGCTTTAGAATGTAGGAAGTAGCCTCCAGAATCTACATTTTAAACTGTTCTGGGACAGAAAATCTAAGTTTCCTGATGTCTTTTGCTCCCTGTTGTCACTGTAGTTAACATACATGGGACAGAATTTCTTCCACAGACAAACCTACGGAGTATTTCATAGTATTTGCTTTTTCCTAGTGGATTCTTATCATCCTCTTAGAATGGGGCTAAATGGGTTTTGAAGAAAGAGGGGACCACTTAACAAAAATTGTAGTGTTTGGTGCTCAGTGATGACATATTTGATAGGTAAATTAACCAGTGAAAGTTGTGGTTTCTTGAGGAGCTGCTTGCACTGTAAAGAACACATTACAGTTGTAAAGAACCCTTACAGCTGTTCCTGCAGGCTCCAATATCAAAGGGAAGACACATCAGCCACTAATAACTCTTTCTTGTGTTGTTTGACTGCACACTTTACCTTGACCCTCTTTATCAATCCTAATAGAGAAGTAAGGAGGGGTTTAATATATTTTTGTTTGTTTTTGAAATAAATATCCCAGTGTGTATCACCAAGCTGTGTGGTGATACTGGGATACCTGGGGGTAGCATTTGGTTAGGATTTTCATAGAAAACCATCAAAGGTTGATGATGAATTGATTTTTGAGTCATGGCTGTATGTGTTTCAGAACACAAAAATAGCATATCATTTCTGGGGAGCATTTTTTTTTCTCTATGCAGCTGGTGAGGAGGTAGAGTATGGGCTGTGTTTCCATTTGAGTTTTCCAGAGCTTATGTAATAGTAGGAGTTTGTTCATTTACCTTACCTGGGTTTTTTTGGTGTGTGTTTATTAATTAGTGAATGACATGAAGAATGCAGCTTCTTGTGCTGCTAGCTACCTTCTGTTTGACGCAAAAGATGAAGTAATGAAACAGAACATGGTCTATTACCAGTACCACAAAGACAAATGGGGACTTAAAGAGGAGGATTTTCAGCCCAGATCGGTAGGTCAATTACCTAAAATGCCTTCTAGACATGTTTCAAATATTTCTCTGAAAATATAGTGGGAAAATGTGGGAGATCTGCTGGTTCTGGAGTTCAACACATCCTGTTTTATTAAAATAATATAGAAAGTTGTACACAGAGGTGTAGTGTGTCATGTAAACAGTGAATGTCATTATAACTCTTCCCTTGCTGTTGAAATGTACTACGATAGCATATAAGATATGATGAGAAGTAAACTCCTGGTACTTCTCTGGCACTTAGGCATATTTATATCTTTATGTACCTCTATAAATGAAGCAGCTGGCTCCTGAAATCTCTAGTGATGAAATCTCTGAGTGACATTCAGGCTTTTGTGAATCATTATTTGCCAACACATAGTTGCCCACTCGCTTGTTATTTCAGGTTCTGTGGGCATTGGAATGTGTCTGAATATGGTAACTCCAGCTAAACTGGCTTTCCACTTACTCCATTTAGAATACATTTGGGTGGATGAGGATGGAAGAAGGCTCAGGACTGTATTGCATCTAATTATCTAGATGAAAATGCTTGCTGCAAAGAAGACGCCAGTCCATCCAGCAACAATTGTCATCTGGCTTTGGAAAACTATTTTAAAAATGAGTTTCCATCCTGTTCTTAAATTTTCATGTCCAACGAAATTTTACAGCCTGGACTGTGGCATCAAATTGTATTTTCCAATGTTTCTTGTTACCAGGATTTAAGTCATGCAGCTAAATTGTGACACTCAGTGACTGCTTAGGCATCAGTCATATGGGCTGTACAACTAGTTAGTCATTAGCAGTGTATGTCCCACAAATTAAATTTAGTGCCTTCTAGTCGTGCCTCTTAGAGCACACATTTAATTGGCACAGTGGGAACCCAGGCCTGCCCTGGCTCTGCAGGGCCAACTGAGACAAAAAGCAGCAAAAATGCATTTGGTTCTTTCAGGCAGCAGAAGCAAGTCTGAGCTCACAGGGGAAGGGGACTGCTTCTTTGTCACTGCTTTTGGGAACAGAACAGTGCTTTATAACCATGTTGGAGACAATGTTTGGTGGTGGAGGGAGTGAGGGGTAGCAAGAGCATGAAACTGCAAACCGCAGACAAATTTGGCATACATGTGCAGAGAGCGCAGAACAAGGGCCCTACACATGCACTCTGAATGTTTCATTGATAACTCCTGGAGCTGGCCACTACAGATAATTTTGTTTTAAAACACAAAATATTAAATGCACACAGCTGTATTGTACTTTGATCTACGTAGCTATAAACAGAAGTTGCTTGCTGTCCTAATCACTTGCCTGGAAAACCATAATGCCTCTGGTCTATTTCCAAAACGTGGTAATGGGGTGACAGCAACATTTGGCTCTGGCACTAACCTTTAGATGTTCTTGTGAAGGAGGGAGTCTCCCGTTTTCTTCCCCAAAAGGAGTTAAAGGGAGTAATCAAAGTGGATGACAACTGGTGCTCACAAATACCAGAGTGTGTGAGTGAGCCACCCTGTGCTGTCCAGGCTGGGAAGTGAGGAGGGACAGGTGAGTGACCTGGCAGAGTTTCCCTAGCCCAGGCTCAGCCTGGGCTGGTGAGTCATTATCATGCAAATCGGCTCAGGGTGTCTGTTTCCCAGAACTGGCTGCTGCCATAGGCCAGCACAGGGAGACAGAGGCTTTCTCCTGTCCAAAGCCCACTGGAATGCAGGCACAGGCTGCTGCTCAGCCCTGGCAGTCTCATTCCTTACTCTCAGACTCGCCAGTGCTTTGAAACATGAGAAAGAGGAGAGTGTTTTGTTGTTGCAGTGAGGGAGCCTGTGCTTGGGAAGATCCACAGGAGAGTTTGGAATATGCTGTTTGCTGTTTCATTTCTCAAACACTGTGAACCCTGCCTGGGGTCTACCTTTACAAGGTCTGGGTCTGACTTCACTGGGATAGTTTCAGGACACATGTGATGACTCTCCCCTGTCTTGCTACCCTAAAGTAACAGAAATTTTGGGTTTTTTTGCTAGGAGGCAGTTCGATACCACAACATTACCACACTCCAGCTGGAAATGTATGAATTTGCAAAGGAACATCTGATGGATGATGATGAGGTGAGTTGTCTAGAAATGAAATCATGGTCAAAAAAGCAGCAATCACATTTAAAGTGAAGATGATACATAGCTGTAATTCCAGGATTTCACTAATATGGAAAAATCTTCTTGTAGCCACAACCAATTTATAATAAATTTTTGTTTGGTAAGTGGACTAAAAGAACAAACCCAAAGAACATCATGTACCATTTAAAAGAAACATGACAGAATTACCACAAAGGTGAATATATAATGCACTGAGCCCACGGGAAAAAAAGGAAACCCAGTTTTTGAGTTGTAGCACCAGGGGGCAGAGAAATCGTGTATATATATTTAAACCAAATGTTTTTCTGGATTTGGTGTTTTGGGGGGACTGGAGGGGGTGTGGATTTTTTTTTTTTCTGAAATGTTGTCTAAATTAGATTTAAAGGTCCTTATGATTTTGTCCAGAAGTAACCACCTAAATTGTAATTTTTGTCCAAAGGAAGTCTTGTTATCTGTTATTTTTTTTCTCCTCAGTGGCATTTTGGTCACCCAGTCATGCTTTTTAAATGGTTAGAATTCATGGCCAAATAACATAAAATGACTACTATTTACACTGGAAAATAAGTAAAAGGGATTTTTTATTTTGGTGCAAGAAAAGTAGTTTAATTGCTGAAAGGGCATTTCCTTCCACAACTGAAGTTAAGGTATAATTCATGGGAGGTTTTGGATTGCCTTTTGCTTTGTTTTTGGGTCCTTTCATTCAGAGGTTTAAAAAAATTCCTCAAATGATGAAATGTTGCTGGCATTGACAAAGAAAGAGCTGTGCTTAGTTAGGACACGAGGCAAGGGTATCTGTAATGAGCACTGCCAAGGTCTTTTCTACTTAGAAAAGACAAAGATGGTTTATGTTAAAAAACTAAAACACCTTTGCAATTTTTATTATCCAGCACAACATAGGGTGAGAGAATATTTTACAGCAGAGAAGTAATGTCTGTGCTGCCTTCGGTATTCTTGCGATCTGAACACACCTCTATGTAAAATTCCATTGCAAGGTTACCAGAATTCAGGAAGACTTTCCTGAAGATTTTGGTAAAACCCCCTGAAAGACAGTTTCATAAGCTTGCTTTAAGGTTAAGCTTAGATGAGGACTAGTCTGTATGTATTTTAATCAAGGTGTGAAACACTTGAGCACTTTTTATATTGCCATGTTGGTTTGTGCTTTGTTCATGATGTTTTCTTATGTTAGGCATTGACTTAATTTATACTTTTTTTCCTTCTTTTCTATCTGCTGTTTCAAAGCCCAAGGATAAGTAATTAAGGGGAGGGTGAAGAAGTCCATTTTGAGGGTTTTCCCCTTATGTTGTTAGAAGAAGGGGCTCAAGAACAATCTTAAGCCTCCAGCAGCGTGTGTAGAACAAACAAGCATTTATTTGCTGGCATTCATTCCTGTAGCCCCTTTCACCAGGGCAATTACAAATGACCTTGCAATCTGCAGGAGGGTGGCACAGTGTAAACCTCAGTTCGACTTTTGGGCTGACAAGGAAGTCACATTACACTGGATTATATGTTTGGATCAAACAACCAAAATTACTGGGCCTGCTTATGCCACAGATATCTCTACCTCCCATTCTCTTTGTATTAGGAAAGTTACCATTCTTCTTCTCAGGGGAAAAGCTGAAGGGCCTCTGTGCCCTCCCTTGCTAGGGCCCAAAAACCTGTGAGGGATGGAGGCTGTCCATGCCACTGGCTTGGCTCTGGCTTTTGTAGTGAACTCATAAATCCCTGGCTACCAGAACTTGTCTTTGGCTGCCGGAGACTGCCAGGGAGTGCAGACAGAGCAGGAATAGCACAAAGGTAAAACCACTGCCTTGCAGTTTCTGCTCTATGGGCAGGACCTGGTAGTATAAGTGGAATTTTTTATTTTGTTTAATATTTCTCCTGGCACAGATAGAAAAGTTTGTTCCATAGGAATGTTGAAAACTGATGAAAACCCCAGATAAGGCATTGCAGTAAAAACTTTATTGAAAATTGTTAAGGATGGAGGCAAGCTCTCTTCTAAGTGCATTCTGTTTATTTAAACCATGTGCTTGTTGGGCTGTAGGCCATACCTTCTGTGAGTTTCTGTGGTCCATATTTGCTGTTTGTGAAGTGGCCAGTAAGAGAGCCCACAGGATAATCTGCAGAAACAAAATAATTCTTTTTCCCTTGACGGAAGCGAAAAGATTGATGTGGCAAGAGGATTCCTTCCTATGTGAGTGTCATTATTTTCATGTGGAGAATCTCATTTTATTCAGACATCTCAGTGCTCCTGTATCCCAGATCATCCATGTGTCTTTCTAAATCCCATTAGCAAAGCGAGCGAAAACATTTGGCTTCCTCAGGAATACATAGCAGTAATTGCAGAGGCTGGAACAGGCAGTAATGGTTTTTGCATATGTTACTACAAGAAATACTGTCCTGCTTGTGTTACTCCATTAATGTTTTTCCACAAGGAAATGAAAAACTCTTAATTCAAACATTTAACACAGTAGAGGTGACAGCATATTAGCGCCAGCTAATTTTAAGAAAAAGTAATTATTCTTAAATATCCTTGCAGTTTTCCACAGGGAAGTTAAAAGAACATTACAGTGTTGTCATCTTAGTTGGCCATGGATAGACAAGCTTCTTGATTTCTGTTCAGATGTGTAATGCATCAAGGCTATCATGGATACAGCTCCTGGTACTGCACAGATTTAAGTGGCACACTGAAATGCAGTTAAGAGCCAGACAGTTGGTGTAGATGTAACTCCAGCACCACACTAATTGTATGAGATGTGTTTTTGGCCCATAAATTCAGCGTTCTTATGGAATTTTTTTTTGGGGGGGGAAGATAGCTACTTAGCTGTTCTAAATTACATAAGAACCACAAGTATTTGGCAGGGATGAGCCTACAATGTGATTTTTCTTTCAGTACTTAATCAGTAGGTGAAAAGCTGTTGGCAGCTTTGACCCACTTTTTTTTGACATCTTTCTTTTTATTTGTATATAGTGTGTGTCCCATTTGTGTAGTGGTTGAAATTAAGATGCTCTGTGTTTCATCACATCCATGTAATGCAAAGAGGAATAAGTACTGAACTAATATGACTGGTGGAAAGAGGACATAAGGAATAGCATCAAAACACAAGGGCCCCAGTGGAGTACTGATAGCAAATAGTAATCTGAATTCAGCCTATTTTTCTGTTTGGGAATTGCTAACACCATACTTTGAGCTTTATTAACTCCTTGCATATGTTCAAATGATTTACACAAGTGTGCTTGTATCAGCAAGTTGTAAGTGCAGACCTATAAACCCTGCCCTGCCTGTGACCTCAGACCAGCATAGCTCCAACAGCACTGCTGCCCTGAGAAGAGCTGGTGGCAGCTGCTTCAGAGAGTTGCCAGCTAATGGGCAGTGTTATGGTCCCTGTTCAACACTTTTTTAAAGAAAAAGGAAGATGAGGTGATTTTGGTTGTTTTCCATCATCATTTTCTAGTGGAGATTTTTCCCATAGGGCTGGGTCTTTCTGCTTTCTCCTCTTGTTTCTGCACCACTGGATATGTGTCTGCGTCTAAGGTGTTCCTGCTCCCATTTATGCCACTTTGCATGGGAAACTGCCAGCATGGTTGGGCTTAAATGGCAGGATGGCCCCAAGCTGCAGGTACTGGCATTAGGAGGAACTTCTACTGCCCAAATTCTCTTAGGCTTCTGCATGCAGCAGAAAGCAGGCCAGAGAGCATAATTAGAGCTCGGAAGTAAGGCCACTGGAAGGCTTCTGCTCTCCGTGCAATTGGTTCAATGTTGAAGTCCCTCTGCAATTGGGTTGACTCATGTTTTATAGGCATTATAAATATGTTAAGAGGAGAGCACATTTCTGTTTTACTGTAAAATACTACTGTAATAACTGCAGTGTACTGTAATCTCTGATAATATACGGGAAAAGAACAGTTAAAGGTTCAGAATATATTATTAAAATGAAATGGGAAAATATTTGAGAAAGTAGTTAATATTCATGTAAAAAAACAACTAAGCTCTCTTAATATTGAAAAAAAAAAAAAGCCCTAAAAGTATGTGGCAGTTGGTCACACTGTGGACTATGTATCTGAAAAAGAAATAAGTTACAGGCCAAATAATTTTTCTGCACAAAGAATTGAGTGATTTTCTTATTTTTTCCCCAGCTAGAATGTGAGGAATGTCCAGCCTGGACTGTCCAGCTCATGGAAGTTCTGGCAGGGCTTTGAGGTGGTCACAGTGAACTCTCAGGTTTTAACTGAAGGTTAGATCAAGAAACTTTCTCTTGGTTGAAGGCTGAATAAACCTTTCAGGCTGAGCCACTCATTGACACTTGCCTTACTGTTACTCTCAAATAATGTTTTCCCCCTCCAAAACATTGCTGGCCAGTGGGGTGTGTGGTGTGTATGTGCAGGCTCTGCCAGGTCCACGAAGCAAATGTCCTCCACAGTCATCTGTATCAGGTATTTGTCTTCGCTCTTGCAAGGTGATTATTTGTTCTTGAACAAAATCTGCTGGTTTTCATAGCCTAACCCTTGTGATTACTCCCATTACTTACTAGGACAATAATTAATTATAAGGCAGCTAGCTCCTCACCTAGAGGCCACCCTTCTTACCACATCCTGATCACCTACACTCAGTACATGCAGGAATCAAATCTGTTACTCTCACTGTTGAACGAGTCTCCAAACGTTGAGGTCTTTGAACTTCAGCAAAATTTGAATTTTTGCTCTGAAGGACAACTGGGGGACATTTTGTGGGTTAAATAGTTTTCTTCTAGGTCATAGATTCTAAGGAAACAAAGATCCAGCCAATTCTTCATGCTCTGTGGGTTGTCTCTTAAGGCTGTTGGATGAGTTAGAATAAAAGTTGTTTCCTATCCATTCCCTGGTAATCACACATGAAAGCATGCCCATAATAATAATAATAATAATAATTTTCTGTGGATCTGAATTCATTCTAGACCACTGTCTTTTATTATCTTCTCTGTTGCTGCCCTGAAGAATGGGGTATCCCACTGCAGTACATACAGAATCCCTATAGGAGAGGCCATCAGCAGATCTGCATTGGAAAGTATGGGTTATTACAAGAAAGCTAATTGTTTCCCATAACTTTTCCAGTCCATACTGGGAAAGGACAGAACAGATTACAGGTGGAAGCAAGGACCCATGAATGATTAATGCTTACATTTGCAGAAGGCAATCATTGCAAGCCATGGCAAAGTGTCTGGGTCTGTCAGGGCAGTGCAACTGCTGCTTGCTACTGCTTTTAAATGATGCTGTTGAAAGAAAAGTTAGTGCTGGACCATCAGCCTCAAGTGTGCCGTAACTGAGCCAGGTGCTCATAGCTTTTCCTCTTTGCTGTTTTATTTTAATAGTTGGCCAGGAGTCTCCAAAGTACAAATGTTTC
This sequence comes from Pseudopodoces humilis, assembly GCF_049639895.1. Taxonomy (NCBI): domain Eukaryota; kingdom Metazoa; phylum Chordata; class Aves; order Passeriformes; family Paridae; genus Pseudopodoces; species Pseudopodoces humilis. Next base: position 102,867,122 of record NC_142200.1, read on the forward strand.
TCAAAAAAAGCTGTGTTTTGTGAGTGTGAATGTGACATTTAATTTTGCATGAGGAAGGGCCTGGCCCAATGTATATCATGGTCTTGGACACTCAGTACATTGAGCTACTAAGTGAGGAGTTTTGCATTCTTCTCTTTTTTTGGTCTTTCATTTTAATTTTTTTTTTTCCAGTGCTCTAGCTTCTCTTATGATGGTGCCCCAATCTCACTAGCCTGGGTTACAATCTCACTAGCCTGGGTTAGCTTACTCAGAATTGACCAAGAATTCTGTTTTAAAATTATTTTTTTTGTTATAATTCACCTACTCACATACCCTCTGTAAAACCTTCTTGAATTAACTACTGTGGCACAAAAGTTGTTCTTTCTGTCTGTGCCTGTGTTCAGTTGTTAATCTACACCAAGAGTGCTCACTTCGCGTATCTAACAGATAATTAGAGGTTCCAGTTGGACAGATCAGCTTCTCTGATTCCTCCTACCACTCAGACCAGTCTGGGAACATTCCCCTTTTTCTGCTCAATGTCACACCTTGCAGGCTATACCTGTCCCATCTTTTCCCATACAACCTTGGTCTGTCAGCCCCACTTTCCACTGATTGTCCCTGTCCACAGATTGGGAGAGGGAAGTGGTTGGCAGCACAGGGAGGGAGGCTGTGGGGTGCCACAGAGCTGCTCATCCTGTACCTGGCAAGCCTGGAGGACACGACTGTGGACAGAGGAAATGCTTCCCTGCAGCTGACCAAGCAGCCCACGAGTGTTATTTGCCACTTGTTGGCTGCCTAAGTATCACTCATGTGATAATATCACTGGTCTGGCAACAAACCCTTCTCTTCCTGAGCTCAGCCACACTTCACGTCCTGATTTCCTACCTAGCAGCCAGGTATCTGCATCACCTTTTTGGTCATGGGTTGCTCACCATGACTTACATCAGCACCGGTGTGTTTATGGTACCTGCGTTGGAGCTGGTGGTCGTACTGCCCTCGAGTAGCTGGCAGCAGAAGGAATTATGGGTTTGCAGCCGACTTTGCATGGAAAATTGGATGTTCTTTCTGTAAAAGTAGGGAGGAGCCGAAGAGCACAGCAGGTGACAGGAGGGATTCTGTCTCACTGAGGGAGTGAATCGTATCGAAGACTCATTTCAGACTCCAGGTCTGCAGGCATAGATCAGCACCAAGTTCCTAGATAGGATTTTTCCCCTGGAATGAGCCCCTGTGGAACATGTACTGAGTTCAGCCACGCTGAATGTCTGGTGCAGTGTGAAGTGAGTGCTAATGGGACAAGGACAGTGATCAGCCTGGTGACAGCTGCCAGTGTGACAATGTGATGGCCTCCTCTGAGGCAGTGTTATCACCTTTTCATTGAGCTGCCAACCACTCTACTGACATCTTGAAAATGTTTTACGTTTTGATTATGAAGGCTCAGGCAAAAATATTTTAACTGGGGTTTTGTTTAATCTGGAGGTTTTGCCTTTTCTAAGATAACCAATATCCAGGCAATTATTCAGTTGTATTGCAGAATATTTTATGTATATTCTTTCAGTAACTGTTTTTATATTTTTGCCATATTTCAACCTCTCTTATTCCTCAATACATCTAATTAGACCACAACAGCTTCTGCAATGCTTTCCATTAGAGCTCAGTTTCAGACACTAGATATTTCAGATTTCAGGTTTGTTTAGGGATTTTTTCCTAATATTGTTGCATTTAAATATCCTTTTTAATTTCTTACATGTTTCTGGATTTGAAAACATGCCAGAAATAAAATCTTGAATTTTGTCTGTATGTTGTGTGTCTTCTGAAAAATTCTATCTTAGTGATGAGTCTGCCAATAATATGAATTTGGTTACTTAAATCTTATGAACAAATTCAAGGCACAAAAATTGCCATCCTTCAGTAATAGCTGCAAAATCTCAGTGGTCTTTTGAGATGGAACTGTGAAGCAGGGAGCAAGAACAGCAGTTATTTCAGCCAGCTTTCCTCCTGCTTTTATTTTTGTTTGCTCAGTTTCATTATTTTTCTCCCAGCTAGTCATACGTCCTAAAAGTGTGATGTTGATACTTTTTAATCACAATATCCATAATACCATTATTGTATTCAAAATAGACAAAATTTCTCTGTTTCCTCTTACTGTTTTCATTGTCAGAGTTTTGATGCCCTTTTCTGACCAGACTAGAAAACAGTGAAATTTTGAGTCTCAGAATGTGTCTAGAAGATGCTGTCTTTCTAAGGAATACCTATTTAGACAAAAATGTGCTAAAAATGTAATTGGGATTGTAAACATCAGTTGAACAGACTGAAGCCTAATACAGTTCAGAGACTTGGAATGGGTGGTGAAGGAAAGAGGGAAAATGAGCATCCAAACAAGGATGACTTGCTTTCAATGAAACTGGTGTAAATTCTCATTAATTTAAATATGAGAGTGAGTATGAGATGATCAGGTTTTCCAACAGAAAATTACCATTTGTTCTGGAAAAAACCTAAACGACCTCTTAAGACCTTTTCAGACCACAGGTTTATGTCAATAAAGAAAGGACAGAAAGGTTTAAAGAAAACAGAGTTAAATTAGGAGTTTATCAGAACATTGTAGTTACTAGAGTAGAAGGCTGGAAATGTAGCACTGAGCATCTGCATCTCTCTACTTTTAAGTTGTTTCAAAAAGTGAGGATAGGCACAGGTATTCCCACAGGGTCTCCCCTCTCAGGCAGTGTTTCTGAGCTGTGCATGGAAGGCAAACCAGAAAATGCTGGTGTTTCTGAGAATGTCAGCAGACGGGCTGCTTCAGTCAGTTGTGAGTAGTTTGAGATGCTGCTGCACATTTACTGCTTTTCACCACTGAAGGTGTTACCTTGGGGTGATCACAGAAGGTTTAAGCTCAGTTACCATAGTTCAGTTGACAAGACAGTAAGTTCCATCAAATGGGGCTCTATAATCCCAGAGTGCTCAGGCTTGACTGCAGGAAGACATTTTACTAAGCTATAATAGGACATAGAACTACCTTAGGAGTAATTTAAATAAAGTTGGATTGTTAGATTGTGTTAGTGCCCTGTGTTAGCAGAGTGAAGCTTGTAAGTTTTCTGGTCTGAATCTAAATCCGGCATATTTGTTTCCAGTATGGAAAACATTCCGGTATCTCTGGTTCTTCACATTTTTGCTGCATTGAAGCATGGCTTTATGAAGATCTGTGGTTGAAAATGGAGAAGGTGTGTGTTGAAGGGTGTGACAGGGGATGTAAACAGTTAGAGCAGACATACAAAGTTACGGTTCTAGAAAATGCTTTGGCTTCAAATTTTGCAGCTTTCTAAAATTTTTTATGTTTTATGGTATTCTAACAACTTCCTAATTTAACAGGTGCTTTAAACATTTATTCCTCTCTAAGTCTGAGGATTTCACTGTCTATTTAAGTACCTATAAAGGTACAAAAGGATGTACTGTGAAATATATAGCATTGTCTCTTTTTAAAGTCTGTGTCACTGCAAGTCTTGTGCTACACCTGTATGGGCCATTTACCTGCATTTTATAGGTTTGTTAGACTAGTGTCTGCATGGAGGGTGTTAAAAATATTCAGACACCTATCATTGCAATTAATTTTTTTATTAAAATTGCAGAAATTTCCCACCAATTTTGGGGGTTAATTTATTTCTGTTAAATTTAATCATTTCTAGGGTGAAGTTGTGGAATTCCTTGATGAGCTGTTAGAAGTGGAGGAAAAAAAGGAATCCTGATGAGTGAAACCACCACAAAGTATTTTACGGAAGTGAAGACTCACCATTGCTCCTTACTATTGTTTTTGATCACCTGTAGTTCCAGTTAGATATACCTCAAAGGTGCTTCTTTAAGCTGCACTTTCTGTCCCAAGAAAATCCACTCCCGAAAGGTCACTTCCATGCTGCACTGACTCTTCTGTGAGCATGGCTTTTCACTCTGCAGAACTGGTGCACATGAGTTTCCCCCTTGAGCTTTCTTTCCCTTACACAGACACAACAAAACAGACTGTTTCTGTTTTCTGGGATAACACCAAGGTTCCTCATTTTGGTGCTGTTTTACTAAGTTGTAGCAGTACAGCTAAATTCTCAAGAACTTTTGTCAGATTATGAACTATGGAAGACATAACAGTTCCTCTTTCTGAGCTATGAATTGTATTATTTATATATGTCTTTTTATATGATGTTGAATAAAGTGATGATGAATCCCGGTGCACCTGAAAGATAGTAAGGTACATTGAAATAGCTGAAATAAGGTGATTAACAAAGCACAACTAATGATCTTGTAAACATTGCTTAAAGAATTCTGAAAGCAGTGTTGGTTTTTCTTGAAATCTAAATTAAATTCCACTATGTGAAACTGAGAATAAAAATAATTTTTGCTTCCTACCAGTTGTTATTATTTATGTTAAATAGTCTGTGGTCCCTGTTGAGGTGGGGCCATCTTGTATGAAATACTGATAATTGATGTATTCTCCTCTGTAAAAAAAATAGTTTGTGTGTTTTTTTCAGCCTGGTGGGACTATTTACATAGTTTTCATCCAAAGGTAAGTACTGGTGGAAACTGAGGTGACTTTCAGTGGAATAATGAAAAAACATTTGCATGTGATTTTTTTTTTTTTTTTAAATTAACTGTATAGCAGAGTCCAATACAGAAGTATTGGTACAGACCAAAAAAGGTATGATAGAGAAGAGTAATGAATTAGTGCTCAAGTCTATTGAAGAGAAAAAATCCCCTTGAACTCGGAGAAGGATACAGGATGAAATCCTCTGCTTTCCTCTTTTGTTTTCAAGGATCAAGTCCTGCAAGTGGTTTCATCAAGGGGAGATGAGCATTCTATGCATGTGAGCATCCAGAAGAGCATTCACCTCTGATGGAATTGTAATTCAGCTGAAAGGAAGTGTACTACAAACCCTTAATCTGCTTTGAGTTTTTAAAAAGGCAAAACATGGTCTACATTAGCTTGCCAAGTTGTTGCTGCTATAGTTTATATAAGCTGTAGTAGTCTACACTATTGAGTGTCTATAGGGAATAAGAAGGAGAATCCAAAGGATGAGGTTTCAGTGTCCTTCAGTATATGACAGCAATGAAGCATTTGAATTTGAGTGTGAATGATGTTTGGAAGATCAGATTGGCTTTTTTTAACTGCTTTAATATAAATCACAACTAATGCACTGGAGTTGATGGGCAGACTGTTTTAATCTCAAAATGAAAATCTATCAAGAGCCTTTTAACTTTAGCAGATTTGCCCAACTCAGCTTGTGGTAAGGAGACCAGAAATATGGCTTGCTGTGTGCCTTGGACTGACAGAGGGTTGTACATATCACATTTCCTCATGGTTTTGTTCTACACAATATTAGCACTCTGCTCATTGTAATTTTATGTAAGAATTGAAATTTGCTTTTTGTAACTTTTTAAAGTTGTTTACAAGCAGTTGATTGTAAACCATCACTTCACCCCATGAAATACACTAATATTCTACTGGTGTAGCTTCTCCAATTTATCCTTTGTTTTCTCTTGTTGGAGGTATGTGTATGCTCAAAGGAGAAGTTACTGCTCTGGAGTCCCCTTTTGACCTTCTGCCTTCCAGCTTGCATAGACAACTCCAGATTTTGTCCTCAGGAGCTCAACCAGTGATGGGGGAGACTTCACTGCAGTTACAACTTCCTTGTGAAGAAAGAGGAGAGGCAGGCACTGATCTCTGCTCTGTGGTGAACAGCTACAGGAGCTGAGGGAACGGCCTGAAGCTGTGTCAGGGAAGATTTAGGTTAGATATTAAAAAAAGATTCTTCACCCAGAGGGTGGTTGGGCACTGGAACAGGCTCCCCAGGGAAGTGGTCACAGCACCAGCCTGACAGAGCTCAAGAAGTGTTTGGACAGTGCTCTCAGGCACATGGTGCAACTCTTGGGGTGTCCTGTGCAGGGCCAGGAGCTGGACTCCATGATCCTTGTTGGGTCCCTTTCAGCTCACAAGATTGTGTGATTCTGTGATAGCCAGTAGCTTCAGCTTTGATACTCTTAGCATTCAAACCCAGGAATCCCACCATTAGAGTGTTGGAGATGGATGTATCCATCTACATTGTCTTTGCTTTACAGCATTTTTAGTTCACTTTTTTCTGTCACCATTTACCAAACTGACTTCAGAGCTCTGCCAAGCTCTGGCTGTTCCCCTGGCTGTTTGTTTCTGTGGTGCCTTGTGGTGCCCCTGCTCCTGTGTGCTGTCTGTAGGTACTGCAGTGCAAAGCTTCAAAGGCTCCAGGAGTGATGGTTGTAATTCAGGTACCTGAGCCCAAGGTGTTCCATGACTGTACATCCCATGTGGAAATGGCATGTGTGTAAAGCTCCTAATCAGGTGTTGCCTGTTGGTGGAGCAAGTAGCATAGACTGCAGTAAGTATGAGAGAAAGGAAGTTCCAGGACCTCTTTGTTTTGCACCCAGAATTACTTCTGTGCAGTTAAAGAACTCCATTCCCCTTTCCAGCATTGTCTGAGAGTCCTATTATGTTTTTTAAAGAGCAAAGGACATGGTAAAATACTGCCATATTTTCAGTCCACCAGTAAAAACTAAGCACCCGAGTTACCTGTTTTGTGATTCATTTGACTTCAATGGATTACAGTGGGAATACGTTTGATGCCTCTGAACCCTTATTTTTCCTCTTCATCAAACAGTTTTTCAGTAGTTATTGCAAGTCTCTCAGGTACTATCAATTTTCTGGCAAGCTTGTGATTTGGTCTTCAAGGCTTCCTTATCTAATCCCTTCTCACGTTCACTGATTTCCTCTTGATCTTGCAGCTAAACTCCCCTCCCATTGTGCCTTTTCAGGTGGGGGTTTCATGGTTTACTAAGATGTCCATCAGCCAGTGATCTATTTTTCTTAAGCCTACTTAAAGTAAGTCTGATGTCCTCTACCATTTAATTTAACTTGAGGAGGAAACTGATACTCTTGCAGACTCGTGAGATGGCACCGTGATCCCTTTTTCATTTTGTTCAAGTGTCTGTGGATTTTCTTTCTGGCTTTCTTCATTTCCACTACATACAGTCCCAAGCCAGTTCCATCTTAATAAGTACAAGCAGTTCTCAAACCCTTGTTCTTTTCTAATGAGAAATAGCTTCTCTTCCAGTTCTTCAGTATTTATTGTGGCTTTTTTCAGCATTCTCAGGTTCGTTCAAGTGATTTTTCTTTTCCTGCTGCTATTGTTAAATGCCAACTTTTACATGTGACTGTAATAACTTAGTGTCTCTTCTTCCGATCCTGCCAACTCCTCTTGGGAGGCAGTGGGAATATTCCTGCCTCCCTTCTGCCACCCCAGATTCCTGCAGTTGTGAGTTGTCAGCAGCTTCTGCCTAACATGATGGGATATTTAGATTTGTCTCCACTTTTGGCAAGGTTTACAGTATGATGCTGATGCTCATGGAAACATCATCGTGTTGAACACACCGTGTTCACATGACAGGTTTGAGTGCGGCATTGGTACTGTATCTCTGTCCACCTTGGCGGTAGTATTGCCTGTTGTAGAGCTGTATAGCTACACTTTTTAATTACTCACATTTCTAATAACAAAGCTGGCTATTCTGGTAGCTGCTGTTGGCCTCTGATGCTCTGTCAGTACTTGCAAGCAAGTCTGCAATAATTCCCTCTGCGTGTCGTTCTGTCACTACTTGGAGGAGAATGGAGGGTGAAGTCCGTCTTTTGCAGATTTGTAGCACAGGGGGCTGCATGCATGTGAGTCCTGAGCTTGTTTTCTTGTTGAATGGGGTCCTGCATGGTGGGGAGCTGCTTGGAAGCTGAAGATTAAACTGAGTTAGAACCCGTCACACTGAGGTGCATATTTGTTTAGGTGAAAAACACAACTGCTGGCTGTCAGGACATTCTTTGTTATGCAAGAACTAAAGCTTGGGTAAAGGAGGACATGCACAGGTTGAAAATCAGTGCATTTCACAGAATCTGCTAAGACTATAGTCCCTTTCAAATTAATGCCTACTCTTACCAGCAGCAATTCTTTTTAGTACTGGCTCCTTGCGAATTCATCCTCACAAATGGCAACATTCATTAAAAAAAGGAAGAAGGATGGTAGTGATTTTTCTCCTCAAAGCTTAATTTTGCTCCCATAAAAGAGCATTTCAGGCTCCATACTTCTGTGCCTCGGCAATTCCTATTGCCAGTAAAATCAACAAATACTTCTAGAATGATCAGTTCTGGCAAATTCAATGGGGATACAAATGTCCTGCTGGGACCTTTCATTTGCCATAGCAATCCTGCAAGCAGACCTTCATTACTTCTGTTGACAAGGCATGAGCCAACAGCAAATTCAAATTGCTCCATTTTCCAGAACTTTACTGCTTTGGAATGCTAGAATATAAACCCAAAAGTTAGTCAGTTGCTGTTCTTAATTCACCCAAAGAGCCCATCCAATCAATGAGGTGTCATTTCTCCATACTTTCCAGAAAACCTACCCCCCCTGAAAATCTGATAGCATGTCCTGCTTTACAGAGTTCTTTCTCAGTACTGTTGCCATCAATACCCTCCATTTATCTTCACATCCTTTACAATGAATTATTGGTCTGTATTGATAATGGAGGCACACTTAGAAAATATTTCCATTTCAAGAGAGTCTTCGTGAAAAATGGTTTAAATAGCATGCAAATTTTGCAGCTCTGAAAACGGAGCTGTGATTAGACAAAGATTTGTTGGATTATAAAAGTACAAGTGTTTATTATGGCTGGTACTGAGAATAAACAGTTGCCTGCATATGCCAGCTACTATGGAAATATGTTTTTAAGTTCTAATGTGAGCTGTAAACCAAAGCTACTTCAGTTAAAAAAATTCAATACTTAAACTGTGGGGAGGAGTAGTCTGCGCCAGAGAAAACATTCTCATTTAATAATGTTTGAACATAGAGCTGTGATGCAGTTTGTAGCAAGGCAGTGAGAAAAACCCACAACTAATCCTTCATTGCAGCTGTCTGAACTTTTGGTCGTCTGCCATACTTTAAACAGCGACTTCTTTTTCCTGGTGACTCAAGACCTGAATGACCTAGTGTGGAGAGTTTAAGCTCTATACAAAAAAGGAGTTAAGTAAGAAATGGCCAAAGTAAGTTGGGTTGCACACCCCAGCAAATCAGGGGTTTGTATCTTAAGTCCTCTTCAGTACCTAGCAGAAAATACTAAAAAAAACAGATACATTTTTATTTATTTATTTTTGGCAAGGAAATATTCAGTGGTTTAGGCATCCATCTCTCCTCCTTCCCCTTCTCTCTCTCCTTAAAGTACTGATGTTATATGGAAATGAAATTCTGTAGAGAGTTCGAATTTTGAAGTTTATAAATGCTAACTTTTCTTGTAGAAAAACTTTCTAAGTTTTCTTTGATTATTTTTAACTTTTTCTTCCCATTGATATATCTCATGGGTCAGTCTTTTCACCATCATGAAGTAACAAATGTGCTTTTTCTTCCTGATAAATTCTTTTGCAAAGTAATGGAACTTGCTTACTTTCAAATGGGAATATGGGAGTCAGAGAAGTAAATTTATAGGTCCATTAACTTAAAAGAAAATAAAAAAGGGGCTTTCTGCCTTTGCCCCATTCTCACTATCACTTATCTGAAAAAGGATTAAACACTGAAGTATTATCCTGAGCTGGTAGAAACCCTGTAGTTTGACAAGCCTTATGATGGTATAATAATTTCTTATTAAGGGTAATTTTTAAGTGGTCATTCATAGCTACCTATTCTGATCTTTCACAGATATGTATTATGTTTTATCATTGCATTACAAATTATTTGGCATAAAAAAAAAAAGATAAATCATTGAAGAAAAAAGTCAATCTATGCTGGGTCCAATGCCCATAGCAACAAATCTCCAGCATAATAGATTTTGAGGTACAGTAACCAATAAGGCAGTACAGTACAATAACTATGTATTGTTAGGACAAGCACAGAAATTGAGGGGATTTCAGCCTGAGAACTTAGCAAACACCTAAAATGCATGAACCCAGTGTTTCTGTACAAGGGGGAGCAACCTCCTTTTGGTTGCAAGGGTTTGAACCCCCAAACATTGCCAGTAGCTGTGATGTTACACCCTACAGTGTCACTTTTCAGCCTGCTGAAGTCAATTTGTAGTCTCTGTCCAGACACAGCAGCACAAGGTCTGTATGAAATGGGGGCCAAGTTAATAGGTTAACAAAGGAAAGGAGAGGAAAGGGAGATCATATCTCAGTCTTGACTCCAGTGGGCAAATTCTGACCAGCCTGTTGTAACATGTGATTTCCCTAGAAAAGAATGATACATGACTTCTATGACAGATCAATGGCTGGATGTCACCACCACAAAAGCACTTCTGATACTCCCCCCCTTTTTTTTTCCTCTCCTAATTTCAACATGCAGCTGGCAGTTTCAGCTTTGATTCCTAGTTAATTTATCTCCTACCCTGTTTTGACTTTATCATGCTAAGATTTTGTATTTTTTGTATAATATATATATATTGTTTGCCACTCCCATTATCTGTGATTAGCCAAGTTTCCCACACAGAAGGAAGTCTAAGTCAAATGTGTCATTGAAGAGCTGTTTATCTCCATCTGTTTATTAGTTTTTCCAAACTCCCTGAATCATTCTGGTAAAGTGGATACTGTGAATACAAGCAAATGATGCTGGAAAGGAGGGTAGGTGTTCTTAAGCAGAACTGGGCTGGCAGTCTAAGCTAAACACTTTTTAGCTAATATTCTTGATATCAAAGTGCCTTCCACAAGAATTATGAAAGTAACAGGCCTATCTTTTCTCCATAAACTTGTGGGTAAACTGGATGATTTGCACAAGAACACAAGCACACACTTCCTTTCCTGGTGTTTTTGTAACTTGAGTTTTATTTAAATACCTCCAAAGTATTATGTTAATGTACACTTTCTTCTGGTTCATGAATAACAAGTGTTTCTAGGTCTCAGATAAGATCCTTGATCAATTTGTATTTTGAGTCTCATTTTTACACATTCTGTTCCTAGGACAAATAAAATTGACTTTTCATTTTCAATGATGCTACACAGAACTGCAACACCTACTTGTACCTTTCAGTTAAACAATATTTTTAATGGACATTCCTGTGTTTATTTTTCAGCATATTTCCATGGGATCACAGATGATATGTTTTAGTTGAGTTAACAGTCTCCATGAAGTTGCTTGGTGTGAAATCCATTGTTGGGGTTTCTTTTTTAACTGCTTTAAAAAAAATAGTTTACAACAGAAATTCTAAGTTATTTCATAGTGTAGAATGCATTAAAAGCATAAAGTCATGCATATGTCAGAGACATATTTACAAATCTGTACAGTTACTACAGCTCTTGCCAGGCAACAAGATTCATCTCTTACCCCTCTGAGGTCAAACTCTCCAAGATAACCATAGCCATTGTCTAAAAATGCTTTTTTTGCTTACCAGCCCTGAGATTGATGGCTGTATGTATGATGGGCCCAGTTCTGCACTCCATTTCATAAAGCCTACCTTCCATGGAGTTAGAGGTGATTACCACTGTGACTCAAGCCAGAACATGGAATTAATTCCACCCAGGCACCTTTTCTTACTCTTTGACTAAGGCTGAATGGCAGATGAATTTATTTCTGACCGGCAGATTATTCACAGTTGCCAGACTTCCTCTTGTTCATTCAGAAATGTAAGTAAGAAAGACCTCATACTAAACTCACACAAACTATGCTAAGGGATTCTAGAAAACATATTCCACTTTCTTCATTTCCGGAACTGGTGGAGATGGAATGTGCTGTTGGAAAAGCATCCGTGCTTTTACACCAACAGCCAGTCTAGAAACTGAGTGCATTTTATCAACTAGGTGCAATTTATTTCCTTCCCAGATCTGCTTTATCTTTAAAACCACAATAAGCAGCATGCAAAGGGGCTGCCCATCTCCCAGAGCCAATGTCCACCCCTCCAGCCAATGCAGGAGCAGAATGGTGAAAAATCAGTCCTTCCACAGAGTTCACATGGCAGAAGTATTACACATGGCAAAGTATTACACATGGCTTCAGTTGCCAGAGGTACTGCTGGCTGTGAATATAAGTTCAGTATCTTGGTCAGTCAACACTGTGTTCAGAAAGCAGCCAACTTTATACAGGGTTCCCCTGGAAAGTGCTTTACCAGCGTTTGGCTCTGTAATGAGAGGCTATTCATCATAACACCTGGATCCAAAGGTGCTCTGACTCCTCTCCTGCTCATACTGAAGGAAGAATGGCACTTACCATATTCTCTGAATTCTGGGGAAACATCGTCATTTCTACAGGAAGATTAGTTATAAGAATGGCATTTCTTCACTAAGCCTAAAAGAACACCTTCCAGAACAGTAGCATAATGATCCAACATTTGTGGCTTGTTAAATTCACAACATTGAAGAAAATTACCTTAGTAATCATTGCAATACTATCCATTAAAGTCTGGTAGCAAATAGTTTTTCTCTTTAAGACACATCAGGTAATAATTTGTTATGGTGGTTTATTCTGACCAGCTTGGGCAGGTTCTAAAAAAGGAGCAAACACCAAGCGTGTGGTTGCTCCAAAATCATCCTTCTTCCATTCTTCCCTCCTTCTTTTCCTCTTTTACTGAGAACAGACCAAAGAGGCCTGACCAGCCCTACCATTACATTATAAGCAGGTAACACAGAAATTAATCAATTAATTTATTATTAATAGGAGCAGAATGTAAAAGCGGAACAAATTGAAGATGTACTACTGAGCACACTGTGTCCTGCTGGTGTCTCCAAAAGACCCTTGTGATAAAAATGTACAGATTCTTTAGCTCTGAAAAGTCGAATATGCTAGACTGCAATTTCAAAAGGATGAAATCTCTTCTGTCTTCTATGTTCTTCTAGCATTCTTTTTTTCTTCTGCTTTCTGCACTGCTGGATTTTAGCAACCATGAGTCATGTGTCTTCTAGCATCAATGTTTTTTCTTCCGATCTCTGCCAAAAGGCCCCTGGTTAGACTTTCTGCATTTCAATGTGCTGGTGGTGGTAGTGGTGGTAACAGTGATGTCTGGGCTGACACCTTCCATTTAGTTTATAGACAGAATTTTTCTGCTGCCGTTTTTTGAAAAACCACACTGCCAGAACAGCTGCAACCAGTAACAAGCAGAGAAGAATCACTATTATTGCTATGATAGCACCTTTACTGGACTTGGGACAATCCTCTCCTTCACATGGCTCAGAAGTGGGGATGGGCTTTTCTCCAAGGCCCTGAGTGAGACTTTCTTGCTCTGCTAAATCCTGGGACACTGTGTCAGTAATGATGTCTGGTGCAGTGGTTGCTACTTGTTCTGTGTAGGTGGTTGTGTCTCTTGGTTCTGTGTATGGAGTGTAGGGGCTGACGGTCACAGAGGTTTCTGACATGGATGTTTTTGAGCTGGTTATGTCAAACAGCATCGTTGTAGTGGGCTCCTGAGTCAGAGTTTCCAGAGATGTAGCTGGATGTTCCCACACGGCATCATCATAACCCCTGCTCACACTAAAGTTCTCCAGACCACTCACTGATGTAAGTGGTGCTGGTGTCTCTTTAGCCCCTTCATCGTCCACCCCTGTTGCTGCCACAATCTGCGTTAGGCTCTCTTCCAGAGCTGGGCTGCCATTTCCTGATTTTCTTTCTTCCACGTGATTTGGTTGATCAGTTGTGAGGATGATGTCATCTTCTGTTCCCATCGAACCATCAACTTTATCACCCTCTTCATCATCCTCTACCACCTCTTGTGTTACTGGATATCCATCTAACCACGACTCATCAGTGATGGCAACTGCATCCATCGTTATCTTTGTATCATTAGTTGTGAGAATGGGTCCAATGGGGAAATCCTCACTGTCATAAAATATTTTGGCACCAGGTACACCATAGGCTGTCTTCCCTCCAATGTGGTTATCACCTTCAGAAAACTGTGCTTTAGTGGAATCATCTGTCTCTTTCTCTGATTCAGGCTCACTGAAACTTTCTGATGGAAACCAAAACAAGTTTTTTTGGCTTAGGAGTGACACGGGGGACTCAGTTGGTGCCCTGCTTCCTTTTTCAGAAATGTCTGTGTGCTGAGTAACCCCTTTAGTACTTCCAGTTCTTCCTTCCTCTGAACTTTTACTGAAGGAAAGCTGCATTTGCTCCTGCTCAATTTCCTCTTTGCCATTGCCATGGTCATTCTCAGCAATAGGTATTGATCTGTCATCGGGAAAGTTATCTTCATAGTCAATGTGTGCCTCAGTTTCATCTAGAAACATTAAAAAAAACAAAAGCTCATAAGCCAACATTTAATTCTCTGGAAAAGCACTGAGCTTGTTTATTACAAGAAGCCAAGAAAAAAGATGCAATGAGAAGTGACTTCTAGGCAGTATTTTTCATTCTGTGTAATTTTTTATTTGAGAAGTGCATGGTCCTTGGGCTGATATTCAATTTCATGTTTTTTTTTTCTAAAAGAATCACAGTAGGTGTCAATGCCAGCAGCTAATATCTTATCTTTCCAGATTTAAAACCTCACTGTCTACAGTTAGAGGACTTCCTCTGCTTATTGTTTTCTCAAACCTTTTCTCTCCCTAGTAGGACTCTTTGCAAGATTTGAGGAAAAACTTCCATCTTATTCAAGCAAGAAACGTGTGTGGAGAGAACGATACAACAAAAACTAATCAATTACTAATTGGTAATAAAAAAAAAAAAAACAGAACAGACAAAACTAGAAGTTTTGCAGCAACTTCATCCCATTTCAGATAGATGATTTAAAAATAATTTGTTCAGTACTTTATGCTTGCAAGATATCAAGGCACGTTTTTATCAGTATACTGCTTTTTTCAATCACCTTGGTGTTAGAATGATACAACACCTGGGGCCAGAACAGTATTTCTTATTCCATAAGAGCTCTTCAAAGCTGACAGGCAGACTCCACCACCAGGGCTGACACTGAGTTCTGCTGGTTTTCATCTGAAAAAAGCAAGATGCCCCCTGCAAGGCTGGAAAACCCTGTCTCAAACACTTAAAGGCACACACCTAGTTACCATGATAATGGTAATCAACTCTCAGGCTTCCACTTTTAAGGAATTAAATGTTGCCATGGGGAAAAGAGAAAAAAAAATAACACAAAACACAATTGGTAAAAAGACTGAGTGCAACAGAGGGGCTGATTCATTGCAAAGCTCGAGTTTGATTTAGAAATACTCAACAGCACTCATACAAAATAGACTTGACTCAAAGCACAAAGCTAAATGTTTGAATTTGAATGGAATAGTACATTGTAATTTATATTTCTCCAAATATTCTAAAGCCTTAGCTCAATGACAAATTTTCCAAACTGGACAGGGTGGTTGATTTTCAGTTCATGAAAGTGTTACTCCATAGAAAGTTGATGTAATTTCCGAGATTTATGCTGGCATTAAAAGTCATAAAAAATAGTGCCTTGGGATATGGAAAATAAACTAAATCATAGTGAGAATTTTTCTTTTTAAGAGGGCATTTAGTCTTTTATGAAGATGGTGAAGCAATAGACCTGGCATGACATAGGAAACAAGAAATTAACAGGAGAACCTGTATTACAGTTCACTGCATTCGTAAAGCCTTATCTTTTTTTGCCTTTTTACAGTCAGACAATTTTGAATTACATTTTCATCTGGGGCCCACCTCAATTTCCGCCTGAGTCACTTTCTCCTTGGAGACTGCTTCCCAGACTTCTGGCAGAGCCATATTTGGTCTACTCTTAAGAAAGATTAGAAATATTGTCAAACCAGCCTGACCAAAACCACTTAGCAGTGATACAGCTCACACCACCTCACTTTTTGCCAGAACAGCTAAAGCCAGGTGCCAAAACAGAATGAGCATTTGCAAAAGGTATTTATCTTGGAATAGCATCTGGGTCTACCAGAAACCAAAGCAGTTATGCTAAGGAAGCTCAGAGAGTTAATACCTCTGTGAAAGCTATCATACTGGAGAGCTGGATGTTCTTAGCAGGTCCTCTCATCCCACAGGAAGTGCCAACAACAGACCTCTCTCCCTGCTGGTCCCAGTGTCCTCATCTGCTTGAGTAATCTTCTAGATCCTCCCCATCTTCTCCAAAGCAGGAAAAACTTCTGTCCCGTTCAAGGATGATTTAACAGTCAGGGGAATACAACTCTTAGAGTGGAAAGCTTCCTGGTAGGACTCTCACTTCTCTAATTAATCCTAAAATCTTTTCCAATAGTATTTCAGACTTTCACAAATGAATGGAGGATAAGTCTGAATACCAAGGCACTTTAGCACTATCCATCACAATGCAGCACTTCTACTAACTGTCAAACTTTAGTCTCACTTTGTCCCTTTGTTTGCTTCCACTTTAGAATTTTTCTACCTGGCTGGCACTCTCTTTGCACAGAAATGGTGCCTCAAACTATTTTATCCCCTAATCATCCAGACTCCTGCTAGAAGTTGATATCTGGCATGCCCGCTTCACTAAAATTCAGTGTGTCTGAGCCTATAGGTGTCTGTGGCATGTATATGAACTGGAACATCAAGAAGCCACCGTTTGCCAGCTGTTACGGTCATTGTTGTCTTTTTTTAATTGAATCACCACAACGGCCTCGCTTCACCTCTGTGTCTCTTGTAACCTGTATTTTTGCTACTCCTTTGCTTTCCACACTATGGTAATCCAGCTGAGGTTCAAACAGTAAACAAAAATTACATCCACACGCTTGTGTTGTTTCCTCCAGACCTATTTTTTAAGTAGCAATATGAACGGGCAGCTAGCATTCATCACATTGACCAGTACCTTAAGTGTGAGTAGATCATTGGTGAATGCTTAGCTTTTTAGAGATTTTGAAGCTCTTTCCCTTCAGTGTTTCTCTTGCCATGTAGATTCAGCCCTCTAGGAGAAGATCCTATGGAGGCACATCAGGAAAAAGCATGTGCTTCTAAGAAAGTGCAAGTCCCCATTCTATCAGAACATATTAAAGGTTTGTCGAACCATCAGTCAGGTCTCCATCAAACATGCTGCCTTTTGGCATGATCCTGCCTTTAGAGAAGTGAATTGGTGTTTTCTTAATGCAGAGCTGGGGGAAGAAAAAGCCCATTGTAGTCTAAAGAGATCCTGAGATTGGAGCTCATTATGCACTGCTTGTCACCACATAAGGGAGTCTTGTTCCCTCTCACAATCAGATTGTGGCCCAAGTTGTAAAGCTGCTCTAACATATTTTCATATTCAATCTCCCGTATTTGTAGAGTTTATAGCAAAGACTATCAACATAACTAATGTTAGCTTATGGGATGCCAGAATGAAAGCAACTATTGAGCTCTCTAACCATCAAAGGAAATACAGACCCCCTTACTCTGGAGCTTTGATTTATATGATCCTGGATTGACTTACACAGTAATAATACTCTGTTCTTTCTTCTGGGCCTCAGACCTTCAAATGGGACTTGGAGTCAGTATTTAGTGGCTCTGTGTTACCATGACAATCTTCTAAGTCCACCATGAGCTTGATTTTCCAGGAATAGGCACAACTTCTGCACTTCTTTTTGCTTGCCTCCTCAGCACTTTCCAGTTCCCTGAATTTTAGTGTTGGTACTGAAGAGCAATGATCAAACTAGATTCAGCTCCACCTCTTATCCAAAAAGTTGTAGCCATTATTTATACACATTTTTAAAACTGCTAGCAATTGGTTTAAAAGTGATTACATCTTTCTTTCTAACTAGGCAGGTCTGGTTTTAAGAAGAGCCAGCCCTGAAATTAATTTATCCAAGATCAAAATCTTTCTATTTTTGGTCATTGTTACATCTTGACCATACCCTCTTCTGGCAGACTCAAGGATCAGTGAGTTTTTATTCACTGTCTGAGGGATTACTGAGTCTGAAATGAACACTTTACAACAAGAGGTGCTGAAATGACATACTACCAAAGATGTGAAGCTCAGTTAAAAGGTAAAATCCTTTTAATTCTTAATTAATCCTTTTTGGGAAACATCCAGTCCTCTAGAGCTTTCATCTCCTTCAGTTTTTGATCTTAGTGTGAAAACAGTGACCAAACATATAGACAGGCAAAAACAAAGAGCCTGTGCTTCCACACTCTAGGATCAGTTTAATTTCTCTTCTTGATAGCATATTGGCATCCAAGCTCTATTTTGAGTGTTGCTATTTTGGACAACCATAAAGTGCACAGCATATTTTATGGGTGTATTTTTGGAGTACAGGAAATTGAAACCTGATTCTATATAGACCATCATTATAAATATTTATACTGTATAAAAAGATCTTTAGTCTAAGAATCTCAAAGTAGCTACAGCAAAGATCAACAAGACAGAATCTGTCTTTTAGGATGGGGAGGAAAAGAGCATGTAGACTGATTTGCCTAAGATAAGTCACATTTGTGAACTACAATATCTCAAAGAATTATCCATTTAGTTTGGATCAGGCACACAAACCACTTTCTAGTCAGCCACAGTATACTAGACAGAAATTGTGCCTTTTGTCTTTTGCAATAGCTACAAGAAAGAGGATAATTTTTATTCCAGCAGAAAGCCTGCTAATATAAATAAATAACCCATCAACATTTTTTAAACTTATTCCATTTGGCAGAATCCATCCATGCCAGATCAATACTTTACATTAATCTAATACAACCCCTCAGTGACAGGTCTGAAAATGGAACCAAAGTTTGTAATAACAATTGTTTTGACAGGCCACGGACATATTTGTTGCTGATTATATTTGTCTGTCACAAATCTTCCTTTGCACTCACAGAATGAACAAAAAGAGAGCATTTTCCAGTAAGATCAAAAGCCAGAGACATTTTGTTTGATTCCCCACATTAAAAATAAGAAACCAAAAAGAAATGGTGCTAGCTCGTCATGCTTACAGACCACACATATGTGAACCAATATAATTCTTGAAAACTCAGAAGGCTATGTTTGAAGTAATGAGATTTGTTGAGGCAGGCAAAAGGACTGGTAGCTGCAGATTAAGTGATCAAAGTCAGCCAAATCATCCTGGCATCAGAAGGATGGTCCTCAGCATGGAAAAGTTGGAGTACCTCGGAGCACACTAGCTGTGTGTCCAAGCGTTGTCATTGGAGAGATTCCTTAGATGTGTAGAAGGTTTAGGCTCTCCTGCCACAAGCATATAGCTGGAAAAACCCAAAACAATCCAGGGAAAGGATAGATATATGACATTCCTCTGAGCCGGTTTTAGGGCAGAGATGGAACATGATTTCCCATCTCATCTGCCCTCTCTTTGAGGAAGTAAACCCTAGAGAATGCAGCCTAATGCAGTCCAGCCCTGACCTCCACCACTGAAGTGCTGGTATTAATGCTTCTGATATTGAACTCATGGTTTATTTTGCGAAAAAAACAAATGTCATTTAGCAATTGTCAGTTTAATCTCTGTGCTTGCAGGACAGTCCCAGCATGGCACATATTCATCACTTTCAGACCTTACTACAGTGTTCTTCAGGATATATTTTGTGAAACAAATGCATTCTAATGAATTAAAAAAAAAATAATAAATGGCAAAATCCATTCTGTTCTCTCCTTAAGGTTACTTTGTTGGACTAAATATCCCTGTGTTTTCAGCTAGAACACAGTGCCTTTTCATAACAAAGAATTACAGGAAACAGAGTCACTGTTTTTCTTAAAAAGCATCTTAATTAAAAATTACTGTCTATTACCTGGTGTGCACAATGTACATTACAGCCATTTGTAATGTACTGCTTTCCTAATTTCCATCATACTTTACTGTATCTGAAATCCACTTAATATAAGTCCAAAATTACTTTTTTTCAGTTATGTCCATAGCCAGGTTTTGCCATGTATTTTGCATTATGTGTCTATTTGATTATATATGTATTTTTTAGATTTTAATTTGCAAATCTGCTGACTGTATGGCCGTACACTTATAGGCCAGGTGCCAGAATGGACTGTATCTCTTCTTTCTGGATCAAAACAGAGAGGAAAGATGATCACAAAGAGACTTCAAAGAACATTTAACTGCTATATTTAGACACTGCAATGATGATAGTTCTGTGACTCCGTATTTGCTCTGTGTGAGCAACTGGGAATGTAAAGCCAGTCTGATGCTTTTCCACAGTCAAGAAAAGCATGCAGTCGCTGCTGTTTAGTCTGCCTGGACAGCTGGGTATTATAATGGGGCAGTTACCAAGTAGAACAATGCTACTCGAGGTGTAACATCCACAAATCCCAGCAAGCTTTATGAGATTGGATAAATGTCACCACTTTTCCACAGATGAGGTGGAGTAAGCAGCAGAGAGCAGTACAGTGACTTGTCCCTAGTCTCAGAGACACTGCAGGATATAGGAACAGGCCTTATACCTCTTGATGCTCTGGCCAGGGTTTTGTCCCCTTTTTGTTGGAGTAAGAGCATTGGGACTACTTTACATTTCTCAATTGCTCACCAAGCACAGATGCAGAGCAAGGGCACTGTATCATCTTACCAGGCTCTAAACATAGCACTTAAATGTTCACTGAAGTGGCTTCATGAACATCTTTCCACTGATGTCAGCCTGTTAGGACAGAAGTGGTCCAGTCTGCCAACAGGAATTTAAATTCTCCATTAAGTCCCATCATTAACCTTCATGATAGGGAAGGTGCTCTCTTGCCTCAGAACACTTAAAAATCAGTCTGTGTGCTGACTTCTGGAGTACTTAATAATTGTTCTCCTCTCTCCGATGACCCCAAAATATCAGTCAACTCTAAATCAAGTTCCTTTTAATTAAATTCCCTTTTTTTTTGCTGCCCTTTTTCACTGGGTTCTCACTTTTTTCAAAATAATGAAACCTAGTATCACACATTTAAATCATCCTGTAAAGTGTTCTTTCTTAAACAATTATGATCAAAAGGATTAAATGCATAATTATTACTAGAACAATTATTGTATTTTCTGTCCCATGTCCTTAAAGCATTTGAAAAATATTAATCAGAGGAAGCCCCCCAGCATGAAATCTACATCTAAATAATTTTAAAAATCATAATCCACAATATCATATCTGCTCCCAAGTTTCAGTGTTGATGTTTGTGATTTTACAGCCACACGTTCCTATTTTTTTTTTTTTTTTAAATATTTTTCTCTCCCCTATGGCTGTGTGAAAGGCTCAGGCAAAACAGGGGAAAGAGACTATTTATCCAAAGAAAACAGTGAAACACACACAGCTGACATGGTCTGATTCTTTCCCTTCCTTACTTTGGTGTAATACAGCTTTATGTCTATGGGTGATGAAGATAGCATTTCCACAAACCTCAGGAAAAAAAAAAAAAGTAAAAAAAAGGAAAAAGACTAATCAATTTGGTGCAGACTATAGGACATTTGGACCCACTGGGTTAGTTGAAGATGTCCCTGCTTATTGTAGGGGGGTTGGACTAGATGACCTTAAAAGTTCTTTCCAACCCAAACTGTTCTGTGATTCTTTATTCTATGATCAGATGCATATACTTGTTTTTTATCTCTTCCCTTCACATTCTTCCTTCATGCCCTGCATTGTTTTGCATAATCATCTGAACTGCTCTTTGTAAAAACAGTTTTAGAAGCTGAAACAGTTCAGAGAAATGCTGATGCTTTCATTGGGGCTTTTTTGTATATTTAAACCAGTTGGATGGGTTTGAGAATCTGGTTCCCTGGTGCACAGGCGTGACCTACTTCTACTAAGAACAAATTTGACCTTTTCTCGTGATTATCCACTGCCTGATGGTATATTCATGAGTAAAAATAACTCCTTGCAAGCCTCCAGACATTAAGGGATATATAGGTTCTGAAATGGATATACTAACTCCAGCCCATATAGATAGCTCAGCTACTCAACAGCTGCCCACTCCTTTGCTTAAAATTTATCTGTTTTGCCAGAAACATTACTTTAGAGGTGTGATGGCCTTCTCAAAAAAATACAAAAAATTTCTGATGACCATCCTTAAATACTGGAAAAAATGGTGGGTTTATGCATTGAGCAAGGTAACACAAGAAAGCAGAATTCAGATTATATCCACACCTGAACTCATGGTACTGTTTAGCCTATGTTTAAAAAAGGGGAAAGTTAAAAGACTGCTGTAGAATTTAACTAACACATAAAGGTGAATTTTATTGAGGGTTTAAATTAAGGAAATGTCATTTTACAATTTGCTTGAGGGGTTTGTGGTTTGGGTTTTTTTTTTTTTGAAAAATCTTTTCTTGAGTCCAGTCACTTGGTAAGAAAATCTACTTTCAGTCTTTTTAATGGAGTAAATATCTGGGTAACTACTCTTGTGTTTGCAGACAAAAGTCCTGAAGGCATCGTACAGGATAAAAACTGCTTGCCTTTTCATTGGGGCAAATTAAAAAATCATAAACGTTTTCGGTCACAGTTTATTTGTGTGGCACAGGCATCTCTCTTAGCTTACATGGGCCTTTAATGTTCCCAACCTAACCAAAGGAAGCAGCCTTCATTATCTGTGTAAGGGCAGAAGTTCAAGGGTGTTAAAGCTAAAGGAAAGGCCTAGCAAAAACTCTGATCAGCCAAACTGGCTTCTTATGAAAAGCCGGGGGACAAAGTGAAGAGCTCAAAAGATTTTTTTTTTATACTGAATGGATCCTTCTACCCAGAGAGAAACTTTATGTTCATATAAGTATGAGAAAGCTATCTTTTCCTGTGGTTTCTTGGAGCCATCTACCAATGGGATTGTAAAAGTCCTCTTGGGCCAGCTGAGACATTGACTGAGACCTTCACTGGGACTGCAGGTGCCCAGGGCACACGGTCCAATGCTGGATCCAGGCTGCTGGGAGGTTGTTGGGTGAGCTCACCTTTGACACAGGCCTGGACGTGCCCGTACCACTCCCCGCAGCTGTCGCAGAGCAGCGTGAAAGCCGTCTCCTTGTTGCCCATCACGTACCCCTGGGCACAGACGTACAGCAGCTCGTCCCCCATCTCAAAGCCAGTGTGGCCATGCAGGATGGTGTGGGGGAAGGACGGCGGGTCCCCACAGGGCTTGTCTGAAAGGAAAACAGAGATGGCATTGTGAAGAATTCACAGTAGTCTTTTAACGCAGTGCTAACAGCAGTGCTAAGAGTTTTTCTGACGATAAACTTTTACGCATCTACAGGAATTGGATCTCATCTGTTTCATGCCCTTATGTCCCTTCACAAATATTTCCAGCTGTGATTGGGAAGGTATATATTGGGCTAAAACTGTCATGTGATTACCATAATGTTACTGACGTCTGACAGCCATGCATCTGTATGGCTTTTTTCAAACAAGTCGGGATGCCAAGTCACAGCCGTCTTCCCTGCCTGATTCTACAAAAGCTAACAAAGGCTTGGGCAGGTTGGGACTGGAAAGCAACAGCTTGGACACAGTCATTTTTCTTAACCAAGGAAATGCTTGTGGAATTGTTTAAGACCGGCACTTTGCTCTCTTCTACACTGTAGGAAGCCAGCAGAGGCTGAGCAATGGCCCAGTCCACACTCACAGAAAGAAAAGGTACAGGTGAACAACAGTCAGTTTTCAGACTATCTCTAATCTCCTAGTCTTTCTCAAATCATGTGTCTTCCCAGTTATTCAAATCTCCCTTTTTAGGCAGGAGACACCCAAAAATAAATAGTGACTTGGGCTCATCAGTTTAAGAATACCCAGGGGTAACATAGCTTTGCTGTCTGTGAGAATATGAAGAGCCAAATTTACCAGGGTATAAAACTCAACAAGATGTTTGGTAGTATTTTTGCTGAAAGCATTAGAAGCCAGGAAGAAAAATTGTTATGAATGAGATCAAAACTGGTTTTTGTTGCATTAAAGAAGTGTGGAAGGGAGGCAGGCTGGCAGCTGCCACCACCAGTGTAAACTAAATTTTAAGTCTCTTTTTCTGGTTTGAATGATCTTGGCCATTGTTAATAAGGTAGATCAAGAATTTCTAGAGAACTTTTGAGCATTGTGAATTCTCTTTCCTCAAAGGCCTTCCTCTCTGAAAAGAGCTCTTCACAAAGGTTTGACATGCCCCCTTTTCCTCCATGTTTTTTACAGTCCTTTTTGGAACAGGTACCTCTTAGTTACAGAAAAACAAAACAAACAAAAAAGTACAATGGAAGAACATGGATTTTACCAAGAAACCCAATGGGCAAAGACTGCAGTGTTGGTACAAATTATCACTTCTATATTCTTTCTCAAATATGGGAATTTTTTCCCCATGGTTCTAGAACCCTTATTGACTGTGTTAGAATAAGAACAACTGTTCCTCTTGCCAAAGTAACTGAAGATCCAAAACCTGCTTTTGTCCAGATACAGAACAACCAAAATTAAAAGACTCATGAGTTCTGGTAATTATATTGGATAGGGAAACATGGGACTTGGTCTATGTTCTAGTATTGATCTCTCCTGTTGAAATAGCTTGCTTTGGTAAAAAAACCTGACTGCTTAGCTGCTAAAGATGATGTTCCTTGAAAAGACTTTTGTTTGGGAGCTGAAAAGACTCCAAGACTATGCTCCTGGACATGCAGAAGGAGAAACATCTTCAAAGTGCACCCTTGCTATTTTGCTGCAGTCTGCTTTTACGGCATCATCATCACAAGATCTTGCAAGCCACAGTTCCATTGACACCAGTTCGTGTCCGGGGTTTTCAATGGGAAACAGGCTTGACAGAAAAGCTTTTTCAATCTCCCCTCTGCAAAAAACTCCAGCTTTCCTGCTTTCACCCAGGGACATTCTGTAAAACACTTCTGAGTCTCAGGCTGCAGCTCTTCCCATCATCTACCCACTTCTGACCCAGGCATAGGTAAATGCATGCTTATTTAGAAATATGATTTATTTATTTTTCCAGTAGTTTACCTTGTAGTGAAATGAAAATCCTATGATAAACATCCACAATCTGTGAAAGTTCCTTTGGATCAGGCTTTTGAAAATTGTCTGATAGACCTGACTAACCACTTCGTAATTGGGTATGCTGAAAAATATCTGCCACTAATATAAGGGACATGGTACTGAAGTCAAACTTTGAAGCCTGTTCTCTGTACTGTACACACACACACACATATATATATATCTACTGTCTAACACCTTCAGAAGTTAGTGGGAGTTATGCACTGACAGAAAAAACAAGCTTTTGAGGCTACACAAAGCTCAGTTTATATAGAATCTTATGGAGGTTTGACATCCGAGGAAGTGAGGAGCAGTTAGCAGCTAATGCCTTTCCTGTGAACTGGTCAGATGAATAGAGATTGATGTGGATGAAAGGTATAAAAAAATATTTTATTGCCTCATAGGAAGGCTACAGAGCCTTGCATTTCATGTACTTTATGTAGCTGCTTCTATGCATACAAATGGGAGCTGTGTATCTGTTCTGAGGGAAGTATTGATCCCAAGGCTGTATAGGACAATTATACATCAGAGAGTATTCTTATCTATAAAGTCTTGCTTCTTAATCCTGTTGCCAGAGGAAGCAGAGAAGCCACACATAAGTTAACTGTGGCAAACACATCCAAAAAGCACATTATAACCTCCCAGGAAGGAAGAAATCTAAAGGGATCTTTACAGTAAAATTTTACAACAGACATGGTAACAGAATTATGAGAGCCTGAAAGAGATCTGGCTGATGCATGAATAGAAAGAAAAGCAGTGATTTTAAAGATGTTCATGGACTGACACTGTGTGGGGAACTTTTGACTCTTTAACGTGAGACTTTGTAAGGTCTGCATGTTTGCTGCAGAGCATACTGACTGACAGCATGGACAAGCACAAGTGAAAGCTGCAAAGACAAACTCAAGCTCCTACATCCATTTTGTTGCCGTCCTCTTGTGCATAAAAGGTACAGGAATTTTCCAGGTTTCAGCATCTTATGTCTCCTCATCCTGCTGCAGTCTCAGTTGCTATGACAATTCCTGCTCAGCCTTTTGCCAAACCTGTTCCTTCTTGGCACACGTACAGAAGTGACACTGGCACAGCAACTCATCAAATTGAGCCACTTCTGGGGCTTCATGTTTTTGTCTGCAGCCTTCGTACCAGGAGCTGGAAGAGCATGGGCTTATTTGGAACAACAGTCTGTGCTCAGTGCTGGCATTCAAGCCATTTTCTTGCTGGAAGAGAGGAGGCAGATCTGGGCCACCGAAGCATGACAGAGGGTGTGTTGGCAGCAGCTTGTCATGTAGAGGAACAAGAGTGCTCTTTGTTAAGGTGACCACAGGGGTGCTGTTGGGTAGATGAGGGCTGGGCTCCTCCATCCATCTGGAGCACTGATTTTTTCCTCATCTATCCTCCCATAAACCAGCATGTTTTCTTGCTACTGGCTAAAAAATTCACCCAATTCATGCTTCCCAGTAAAAAAAGCTGGATCTGCCTGATACTCGAGGGCCATCCAGCAGAGCATCAAGCAGGTCCCATGCTCTGCCTGCATATGTCCAAGATCATATTTTAAGCCTGAACACTTGGAATTAGTTTCTGGGCATCATGACCCGTCCAGAATTTTCTACGTGTTGACACTGTGGTCAAACACGTAGCAGGCCTCCATATGTTAACAACTGACCTCCAGTAACAGAGGGTAGATTTGGCTTCAGAGCAAGACAGCACAGCACAGATATAAGGAAATTCATTAAAGTTCACTGGAGATCCTCATGTCAGCAGTAATTTGGCACAGACTGTGTCCTGCAGTGAAAGTCACCACTACAGACAAGAAAGACCTCAATATACACATGCAGAAGTCAGAACAGAGTCAACATCTGGTAAATTAATGGGAATAAGTGGCACAGCAAAGATATGGGTGTTGAGCACAGATAAGTAAGTTAGGGCTAGTGACAGCTCTGGTTACAGACCTCTTGGAGACTCAGTAACTATTTTTTACATGGGACTAAAGAGATCTCCTCTTGAGTTAGCACATTCAGTCATGATTGGCTTTTAGGAAAAATATCTCCTCAGAATAGTAACTTTAACCCCAGAACACATGTGGAAAGGAGTTTGTGACAGGTGATTTCTGCCAAATAGTTGCCATATGTCATTTTAAGAACACAGCAATTCTCCTCCCCAGTCCAGATGACACCAGAAGCATCTTCTTTATTTGAGCTATGAGTATCCCATTAGTCTGTAAAGACTTTTTTTTGAGATGTCTTGATAAAATACTGTCTACAGAAAGGACAGCCTAAGATCAATGCCAAAAAAATCAACACGAAGAAGATGCAGACTTCAGCTTCCACATCACCTGGCAGAACCAGGAATTTACTGAAATCTGATTATCTACAATTGCTGCTTTAATCTGAAAGCTGACATGAGACATCCACTTTGACATAAAATTTTTCCCCTTACAACCATCCAATTCAGTGGAGTTTTTCCAGAGAGGTCACTGGAATTTTTAGGATGTTATCCTGTCATTAAGAAATTTGAAAATGCTAGAAATGACTCTTAACAGTCAGATCTGTGAATGAGATGAGTGAGGATGTTTATTTTTCTTCTTGATTGCAGAGACCCGAAAGTATATGGAATTTTTCTGTTTGGATAAAAGTACTGAGTATGAAGAATCAAAACTCAATTATAGCCATTGCAAGTGTTGCTTGTAAGCTACCAGTGCTAGGATGCCAACATCTCTTACATCAGACAGGGCATGTAGGACTTTATTGGTTTAAGTGACATCACCAGAGAAGTGGGAATTAATTGTCAACTATATGCAAAGCCATGAAAAATAAAGCTGTAGCACTAAAAAAAAAAATAATTATAACAAAAACATATAAATAGTTCAAATATTACACAAAGCAAACAGCAGTTTGATTGCTCTTGTGAAGTACACTTAATATATTTGCTGTAAAGCATACACTAATTTCTTTTTTTCTTACTGCTGAAAAAGGCTGACTGAAATACGTACATAAACCATCATGATTTGATGGATATCTGGAGCCAGCAGTCATGTTTAAAAAGTTTGATTTGCATTTATGCTGTACCCTACTACAAGTTGCTGCCTGTTTACTTTTCCTGTGGTGGCAGCAAATCAAAGCCTTATGGAACAGATCTTATTTGTTGCCTGTAAATATCAGTGGGTCACTGGAAGAAAGAACCAGTAAAACTTGAGGGTTATTAACAAAGAGATCTTTCCTTGCTGCAATAAAAAAAACCAAAAATGAAAGAAAACCAAGAGGATTATATATATATATATATATATATATATATATATATATACATATATATATATATATGAAATTGAATGGTATGTGTTATTACAAAAAAAATAAGGCAGGAAAAATTCCAGCTTTCTGTTTTTCTTGCTTTACCTACTTTATACTTTGAGATATTTTCTTATGAACTCTATCAGAGATACACACTCTGTGTGCCAGATCTAACTTTTGTGTGATACTGCATTTTCAGAATTGGCAGAATCTAATATATTTTTAGATATTTTTTGGCACTCAGGGCCTACAAGGGAAACTTTCTGATCTCAGCAGATCTTGAGCTGGTACAGAGTTGTCTTGCTGTCTCTAATGGCTGCATAAAACATGTGTTTATGAGAAGCTGAGAAGACACATTTCTCTGTACTGTGAAAACTGCAGCTATACTCAGAGCATTCATAATACATTACAGCTACATCTTTCCTTGTCAAACAGAACCCTTAGAATGAATTCCCTGTAAAAGATAACTCTTAGTCTCAACAATCTCTGTGATTCTTCTGTGTGGATCAAAATCCATTTCAGAAACAAAACTAAAAACTGTCTCTTTCTTCAGGACTTGTATTTGTAAAAGCCTGATGCCTTAAGCACACCCAGAGCTCTTGCTAGCACCTGACTACTGCCCTGGTGTGGGGGCATGCTGAGATGTGTGCTTAAGGAATCTGACTCCACTCATTTGCATGGTAAATGTTAATTGAGTAAAGATTAGTTATAAATCAAGGGATAAGAAGTGAATTTGTCATGGGTTTTACTAGAACTTTCATGGTGTTTCGAGATGTGTTCTTCACAGGCCTAAGAACTGAAGGTAGAGTTGCAAGTAGTTATTAACATCAGCTTAGTTTCTGAAGTAGAGGTTGATGTGGCTGTTCACTCTGTCTATTTTCAACGTACCAGTCTGTCTGAGCCTTTGGCTCTTCTCAGGCAATTCTGACAAAGAAGGAAAGCTGCTATCTGCTCCTTATTAGCTGGATGGATATAAAAGAAGAGAAAGGGCTTGAAGAAATTAATATAGGTCTCAGTGTAAGAAACCTGGGATTTATCACTTTCAGCAGAGCAAA
Source organism: Pseudopodoces humilis (assembly GCF_049639895.1). Taxonomy (NCBI): domain Eukaryota; kingdom Metazoa; phylum Chordata; class Aves; order Passeriformes; family Paridae; genus Pseudopodoces; species Pseudopodoces humilis. The sequence continues at coordinate 102,896,234 of NC_142200.1, forward strand.
ACATCTTGCCTTTTGTACTTAACTCCAATGTACTACTATATTATAATTGCAAATGTATAGATTAAAAGTGGTGTCTACTTTTCTAAGACTAAACAAAATATTCATGAGGTTTCAAGTAAGAAGCAACTCATTAATCCAAACTTAGATGTGTAGTTATTAGCAACATGTACATAAGATCAGAATATATATGCTGTGTGTGAGGTTGTGGTACAGGGTTTACTCTTGCTGCTCCTTACTGGATATTTGCTAAAACTGGAAGTGGCATCCCTGAGGATGTTTTTTCATCAGTCAGCAGCTCTGTGTTGGCTTGTGTGTTACTGTTGTAATGTTAAGGCTGTTTCCTTTCTGGACTTAGCTCTTTTCATACCAGCTACAAACCAGGTTCTGACACACAACTTCACTTAAGTCTTTCTGTTCAAACATCAGCTCTGCATCCCAAGTTTTTAGTATATTTAGAGAAGAGGGAACCTTAGAATCATCCAGAAATGTTTCCGTGTGTTAGGACTACTTGATGAGTGCGTTGGGATGATCATCTCATTCCGTCATCAGAAAATTCCCTGCCCTCTACAAAACAAATTCTTCATAACTTGTACATTCTTTGCAAGCTATCTGAATTTCCCCAGAGTTTAAAGTATGCAGTTTCTGAGTCCCTCATTGCCAGCATAGCCTTGTGTGGTTACATTCTTGTCTGCCCCTTTACCATGAGCAGTAACCAAACACAAAAAGTAAACACAGCTCCTTTTCCAAGATCCAGCATCCACGCGTAAGCTCGGATGGAGCAGGTGGGGACAGTCAGGGGAGCACAAGGGCACAATGGAACAATAGTGGCCAGAGCAATGATTTCAGCATCTCACAGCTGTCCCAACCCACTCCAAGGTTTTTCTCGGGGTGGGGGGGGATGATGACAAAAGATGTTTGAAGGAAGACAATGAGAGAGTTTTGCAGATGTTTACAGGGAGCTGGTCCTATGTGTGAGCAGAAGCATGGAGAAAGCACAAAGGTGCTTGTGTGACCACATTAGCAATTGGGTGACAGGGTTGGCATTGCTCACAGCAGCACGGAGCCTGGAGTTGATATCACAAGGGTTACTTGAGAGGATGGTCAAACTCTGCTAAAATCATTCTTTCTAAAAAGAATGATTTGGTATAGATCAAATACGCATCACCTCTGCCATGTTTTGCTTCAACCATATTTTCATCCACACTCCTGCCACTGACAGTTCATCAGAATGCCCCCCGTGTGCTGTGAACCTACTGTTTCCCAGTGAATAGCATCAGCTTACCCTTGCTTTTCTTGGAAATCATATAATATAATCCTATCATATATATCCTATCATATATATAATCCTACCTATCAGTAGCAATTTACTTTTTGCCTTCAGAATTCATCTTTGTTTGTGGGTTCTGAAACTTAAATATTGAAAAATTAAAGCACGAACTTACATTGGAAATAATTTGGTTTTCAGATTCATCTGGGATATATCAGCATCTCTAGCAGCCTGGTCTACACTTTAGAAAAAAACACTCAAACTAAAGCAAAATTAAACTAAAATGGAGGCAATGAAGTTATTTGCATACAAATGTTGTACACTGATAGGTATACGACAGGGTGGTGTGTTACAGCTGGAAACCAGCTTGCTGAGTTACGTTCAGCTACAGTGCTGAGTAAGGGACACGCTTCAGCCGTCTCCATCAGATTGGTGCCATACATATTCCTTTCCATAAAATATGTTCTGTGAGCACCAAAATTGATTCTGCCAGACCGGTGGTGCTGTTTGAATTCACTAAACTGCAGCAAAGACAAAAAATAATACAATTTATTTGCTGCAACCAGTGTCTTTGCAGCAACTGGCTCTTGTAGTGGGCAATTACTACAATGATTTATCCCTTAACCTTCCCTCTTTCTCTCTCAGCAGTAGAAAAATTGAAGGCAAAACTTTTAATGTTGCAAGACAGCGACAACTCTGCGTTATTTCAAAAGTATATCAGTGCTGACCTTCATCCTTTACACAAAAAGCATCATATTGGTCATTCACAAAGGGATCGGTTTCAATTTTAACATCAATGGCTTTCACGCTCTGCTGTTTGCTGCCCGTCTTTCTGCATATAATTGTCCTAAAATAAAGAAGAAGAAGAAAAAAAATAATCAGAAATCTTCTGGAGTTGTACATGCGGGTGAAATTTGGAGATTTTTTATCAGAGTAGTCAGGCTTTAGCCTTAACAGTTTCAGCATTGGCACATAAAGTAGTAGAGTGGGAAGATCTATGAAAAAAAGCCAAGGGAGAAATAGAAGTAATTAGAAAAATGTTTGCTGTAGATCAGTTCAAGGCATAGGGAGCAATAAAGGATGTTTATCTTATTATATTCTGTAATACTTCTAAATATCAGACCTATACCCAGAGTATTTAAGGCTATGTTTTGTTCTCACATACATATTCCCACCAATGGCACCTGGATAGAAATTAATAGGAAACTCAATATTTTATCTGAAATTTTATAAATCATTAGCATTTACATTAAAGAACCATTAAGGTTGCATATTTAACTGCTCTCAAGCTAACACAGGCAAACTCGGAAAATTCAGCTTGGGTTCTCAGAAGAAAACAGCCTCTTTTTTTTTAAATAGCAATTTCACACTTTTGAGTAAACTCCATTTCTTCTGTTTTGGTACTCAGCAGTACCTAATCCATCCTGTTGGCCCTGATAGGCTTGAAGAAAGGTATTAATTAGATCTGTGTTGGGTTTTACAGCCCTGTAGATGCTGATGATGAAGTAAGAGTTTGCTAATTATCTTTCCTCTCAGCTGCTTAAAACTAGTAAATGGAAGAGAGTTTGTTGTGGAAAACACTGGTTTTACTGTTACATTGAAGGTTACAAAGGCTGGGAAAGTCATTTCAGCCCAAATTTCTGCAGCTGGATATTAATGGTGTGGGTTTATATTTCTGTGGACAGCAAGCTTGTAGAAGTGTTGCACAGTCAGCTATTCTAGTGAAAGGAAGATAAAAATGCTTTCCACAGAACTAATCCTTCCAGTGGAGGAAATTTATCATTTTGTATTGTGCAATGGTTGAACTAATGTGCCACCAATCCTCCACTAAATTTGAGGAACAAAAGAAGATAAAATAAAATACAATAATATAAAAAAATAAAATAAAGTAAATAAAATTCCCATTCGTTGATGGTGGAAAAGATCCAGTGGAAACCCAATATTTGATCATGCACTTAAATACTATATAACTATTGATTTATAGAAATGGACTGAATTATGGTTGCACAGACTATTTTCATTCAGGCATGTGCTAGCTTTGGAGTAGTTAAATATGCAACTTTAATGTTCTTTTAATAGAAACAAACAAAAGCAACATGAAATGAGCTGTATGGTGGTGGTCACACATATGCACCAGAATGGTTCCTGCCACACTTCTGCTCTGGAAAACAACATGATGTCATTCCCTGCTGAAAGCCCCTTTACAATTTCAAACCAAATATGTTTCCTTTGTAAAGAAAGCTCCACTTGAGTTTTTGAGGGGAAAAAAAATCCCTTCCAAAAAGTCCCTTTTTAAGGACAATATGGTCCCCACAAATATTAAATCCAGTTCTCTGAGAATCAAATGGATTTAAAATCTGAGACCTCTAAGTTAGTAATTAAGCACTTAGACTGCCAAAATGAGTTCAGATGACTGGGAGGATCAGGACACCGGTTAGAAATTTTCTGTATGTATATAATATTCACATATTGTTATGCTGGGTCTTGCTGGGTCTTACAGGATTTAAGAGAATGAAACACTTTTGCCTCCCTTCAAAAATTAACTCATCAACCTTAATCTTTCCAATAATTATTGAGTTGCTTAGATATCTGGATCAGTTATGTCCTGCAACATTGAGTAGAAAGATAATGATATGACTGAAAAAAAATGTTCTTTTTGTCTGTAATTTTGTACTTAGGCTTCAGACTCTCTCTCCCTCCAAAAAAAAAAAAAATAGGAAAAAAAGAAAAGAAACCAACAAAATAAAACAAATTAAACAACTTGTTTTGAAGACTTTTACCATCCTAAAATTGTGGTCTCTGAAAATCAGGTAACATTCACTTCTATGTTCTATCAAAGACTAAAATTCCTGAGACTTGGAAGCCACTTTTGACATTCTTATCTTGAATTTTCTGATTTCTAATTCCAATTTCTATATTTATGTATTTTGCTTCTGCCCAAAACAATGCAATTTCTTTATCAGTTTTTCATCAGGCTACAAGGTTATCTGTGGATGACACATCCTTGGTACAATGAGGTCATTTGCAAAACAGGATATCTGGCTCATGAGTAATATCATGTATTTAAAGTGCTAGTTTTTCTCACTTTTTTTTCCCAAATATTGTACAATAAATTACAAGTTTGCAGTTGATAGGTTTTATCAATTAGCTAATGTATTTTAAGAACCTTTCTCAGCTGCTATTCAGTGTGACCAAACTTACAAAGGTGTACCTTACATATAGTTTCAACATTATATGTAAAGAAAATCTTTAAATTAAGGTCTTTTAAGTGTATCTACATGCATTTGCTACCTAGGACTTTAATTTAGAATTTTGTTGTATTAAAATTTATCCAGTTAAAACTGCAAGCATCCTAATGCAATCCTTCTGAAATGAAAGAAATCTTGTCTTGCGCACAGAACACAGTACTGGGTCTTGATTATCTCAGATGTCTTTTCATACCTTAATGATTTTATGATTCTAAAAACTGAAGGAAAAAAAAATCTATTTAATCTTTTTCATTCCTTCTTCTCTGAGAGTGGTTTCCCACCTCAAGCTCAGTCCTGCAAGCTTTAAACACCTTCAGTAAGCTGTTATTGATGCTGATGACTGAGCTTCAAGAGTGCTCAGCATTTCTCAGTAGCGGGTCAATCAGACCACAGCATAGAAATAGTCTCTTTGCAATCAGTAGGAATTCAGGTATGACTAAAAATACACATTAACAGTCTATTTTCTGAGTTCTTGAGGGTTTCCCTAAATCCTGAAATGCTAGCTGTTAATCTACAGTTAGAACTTAAATACGCATGTATACTTTTGTCACAGTTCTGAAAGTTAGAGTGTGATGCTTTAAAATTTGTTACAATTTTCATGACTGAAAAATGGCTACCAATTCAGAATTCATTATATCTTGAAATTCCTTCAACAGCAGCACAGCCATGCTGAAATAAGAGACAAAAATTGTACAGTTGTCCTACTCTTTCCAGCACCCTGCTGAGATGTGTTGCTGCCTGGTTTGTTTCTTGACTGTTTTAAATTATTGCCCTGGGGCATGCATCATGGCTGAGAGAATGTCACAAACTTTATACTTTTTAGGGATACATCCACCTACACAGCCATTCAGAAGAAAGCAATCATGTACATTTAATCCTATTTATGGATACTTCCATGCATTAATTGAACTGAAGCTCATTACTCAGCATACAATGTCATCTGATGCTCAGAGCAGTGTAGTGCTTGATTTTCTGCCTTTTAGTTAAGAAACAGATTTGATTTCATTTTTTCCTTCTGTGGGCATTTCTGATGAAGGCAGATGTTCTCAGAAGAAACATACTGAATTCAGACAGCATATCACCCATAACAATGGAATATGATGCACATCTGCCTGAAACATCCATGCATCCCTGAAAATTACTCTTACATGGCCATGAACTCACAATCTCAGCATAAAAATCAATCAGAAACACTATCACCATAGACATGAAAGTACTGCCTATTATCCAGGAAGATCAAAATGTCATTGGTGGTGTTGAAAACAGCCCTTGCTCTCTGATGAAAAATTGGAAGGTGCCTGAAGGTGTCTCCTTTGTTTCCTTGACAAACTACTGAGAATTTTCCCAGTCTACTCCTACCCAGCTTGGAAGGAAAAACTTCTTCATGACTCCTCTTCTCTTCCCAAGAGAGAAAACAGGAGACCAGGAATTCTGCACTGTGTTGAACCTCAGCTTAACTCCTGCTGTACAATACAATTCAGCCAACTATGAGCAATTAACAGTCCTTCTTTTGTACCCACCTTGGAAAAAAGATCAGAGCTTGGCTAACCTGATCATTGTTTTCCTGTGCCATGACTCAGATATTGCAGATATCATGTGCACACACAAGGAGAAAATCTAATATGTAGCGCAATAAGACTTCCCAGAAGCCTTCAGCTTGCTCTTGTGCTGCTTAAATTTTTCTCTAATGTATTATGTAACGAATGAGTAATTGGTATATTTTGCTCTTCTTTTAATTCCTCTGTTTAAAGATGGAAATAGCAGAAAAGCTGGCATGATTAGTATTCATTTTACAGTATGCCATAATATGCCATAATATAATATGTATTAATAAATAAATTATAATTATAGGCTTGAACTGTTGTGATTATAGTTAATGTCATAAATTGTATGTACATATATATAATAAAGGTATTTTTAATAAAAACATTGTGTTTTTATATAAATTATAACTTTTGTTTATAGTAGTATCCACTGATAATTTTGCTTTCTAAGAAAATTACAAGGCAATTTAGTAATACTTGCAAATTTTTCAGTAAGCCCAAGTTAAAACATATGGATTTGACAGCTGAGAAAGCGTGATCCATCAGCTCAGAAAACAGTAGGTGGGACATTTTTTGTAGTTGCTGCTTTATCTGCCAGTTGATTTTAGCTTTCGTAGTCTTAGTCAATAAATTCACTGAACTGAGTCAGAATGGTCTTATGACATTGATTCATAGTAGTATGAGCTTGCAATATATTCAGCTCAGAAGAACATCAGGAACAATGTGTTTGTTGAGGCACTGTGAAAGTCTGGTTCATAACATACAATAAGAAACCCTCCCCTAATTAGAAAGTTAAAAACTTCATCACTTTTCTTAGTCAAGATAAAACTTTAATATGTTGTGCTAATTCTTTTTCATGGGTCAGCTTTTCTCTTTGTGTTTCAGTAACTAGGTAAGAGAAAAAAAAAATCAACAGTAGTCTGGGAGTCAGACTAGGGGATTTTTATTCTTAGCCTTTCCCCTCTGTATTTTGGGAAACTGCAAATTACAAAGCTGGCTCTGATGAGGAATAAACTATAAATGACATGTTCATGACTACCAAAGGGAAGAAAATTTCCCTGAAAAGTCATGAAGGGGAACACAGGTGGGCTTTGGAAAGTCCATTGACTGGGAACTATAGAGGCAAATTTTGGCTGGATGTGGCCCAAGGAAAGCAGCTGCTAAGTGTGACATGAAGACATTCCAACAGCAATACTGCCACTGGAAATGTCAAAAGGAGGTCTTACCAAGGCAGAACCAATATCCTTTAGATTCTTAAAAATATACACCAAAATGCAGCCTTTTGTGCTTAAAATTGTGCATAAGACTACTGAAATAGTAAGGCCTCTGTTCATTAAATAAATATGGCCCATTCATGCAGGCTTTTATACTGTAGCCTAGTATGAAAGATTTTATATAGCCATTTTACTCTAATATCACTAGGTACATATAATTTGAGCATTTTTAGTGCATGCAAAGGAGAGTCGTGTTGCTTCCTGGCCTGGACTAGTTGGATGCTCAATGACATGTCAAGCATCACTAGGAAGGTGGTTTTACCCAATTTCACTTTATGGACTCCAGTTTAACCCATGGCTTTCGTAGCAGAAGTTACTGATTTGTTGCCAAAGGGTTTAAGAAACTACAAAAATATTTCCTGAATGCTATGATTTTACAAAGCAGCTCCATTCTCAGAGGAAAGGCTTTCAGATACAACAAAGCATTACAGTTATTCAAAAAATAAAGGCAAAATATGTGAATTTCTTTTGAAAAGTAGAAAATCAGCCTCATTAGAACTATCTGGCAAGTTAAAATCCTGGTATTAGCCCCTCTCATGCATTTGAAAGAGTAAGTATGACGCATTTCTGTCTTCATTTGTTCAGATAAACAATGATCACCTTTAATTGCCTATTGAAAAGAGAGGTGGTTTTTGGACTACTCCTAGTCTGGGCCCAGACCTTCTGAGCTTGGATGTGAAGAATTACATTACAGGTGGTGTCTCACTGTTGCCTCACTCAAGCCCTTCAGCACTGCTCTCTCTCCTCTGGAATTGCTGCTGGATGTCTTTTAGGATGGTCGCGTTTATTTTTCTCAGAAATTTTACATGAGTTATTTCACTTTACAGTAGACCCACTGCCATCCTGTGTTCTGTGACTACACCCAGCTCTTTCTCCTGCTCTGCCTTTCTAGCTGGTTTAAGGCAGAAATTCCCATTAGCCTTCGTAAAATACAGTTGCATTGTACCCCATTTCTGTTACTCCATCTCTGAAGTCAGGCTTACCTTCCTGTTCAATATTGTGGTTTTCCTTGGTCTTAGGAACGATTTCTAACCTTCTGGCATTAATTAGTTTCACTAACAAACCCATGTCTTTTGTGCCAAAGCTTGCTAAAGTTTAGCTAAATCCCTCAGAGTTTGTAAAAAAAAAAACAACCTTCCAGTAAAAATACAATTTAAAAGTGAGAGTCATATCTCACTTAGTAAATTGCAACTCTGAGGACTGTGATGCTACAGTTCAGCAAATGGTGGTTTGGGTGCTTGTCCTAGAAAATACATAAAAAATATGTACTTTCTTTTGTGCTGCTTTTCCTCAATGAGGAAAAAGTACATTTTCTAAAATGTTATTCAATTATTAGGTTGTCTCTTTTACAAGAAACACAGCTGTCATACTTTGTCCATGTTGTTGCCCAAGTTTTGCTAAGAAAATATTTGCTTCTCTCCTCCCAAAGCTGATGGAAAGTGGCTCCTGTCTACATTGCTCAGTGATATCATCCCTTGGAGTAAACTGGCCATGCCCATTTCCTAAATTCAAGTTTCTTGACTGAACTTTATCCTTATTCCTGAAACACAGTTACTTTGTTTTTACTTTGCAGGAGACTTTCTGAGATGATTGACAAGAAGCCTCAAAAAGACAAAGCCATCTTCTAGGAGAGCATGACACGAGCTGTGAGCTGTGGGACTAGAGTTTGTGACACGAAGGCATTTTGTAATCTAAGGCCTCCTCAGACAATTTCATAAGCAACTTTAGCATTTTGAATTGAACCATGTCCTGTCAGTTATGTTTAGATTTTTCTTTTTAAGGGAATTATTTGACCTGCCTCAAATACATGTCTGGGAGCAAATTCATATGCATTATTACCAGTCAGCAGAGCACAGCCTTGAAATAAAACCAAGGGCTTGCCAAAGCAATGTATAACCAGAACTGCTTCTCTGTAAAGACCAAGAGGGCCTACTTAAGCATGCACACCTGGATGAATTTCAAGGAACCCACAAGCCCAAGGCTTTACAAATACAGATGAGAGGACTTGCAATGGTTAGCAACTGACCCTTTATTTCATTCCTTGGATATTGCTTTTCTCTTTGCCAGGAAATGTGATTTTAGTACCATACTGTCAGGTGCTGGGCAACTCCCATGCAGTAGGCAGAAAAAGAAGTAGGTAGAGTCTTGTGAAATGCCATATTTGAGTCTTATTATTACATTTCCCACTGGTGTCATCTGCAGTGAGGGCCCTGTTGTGTTTGACACTGTAGAAGCATTCAAAAGCAGCCAGTGCAAAACCCAAAGAGCTAACAAAGGAAAAATAGAGACGAAGTAATTTTCCTAGTAGCAAACATCTGGTCTGTGGTGAGCTGAGAAAAGAGCTCCTGTCTTCTGACTCTCACTGCAGAGCTTATTCTAGCTGACTCTGCTTGCTCACTCCAGACTTATTCCCTCTGGGATAAATCCTCCAGGGACTGGGTAGGAGCCAGCCCAGGGCAATTTCACTCAAAGGAGCAGGTTAACAGCCCTGCAGGAGGTCTGTCATTGAAGAAAAATTCTATGCAGCACTTCAAAGCTGTTATAGAAAAGATACACAGCTCCATTCCTGTGTAGGGAAATAAGGAACAGGATAGAGAATAGGACAGCTTCAGCTTTTTCATCCTACAAAAGTACTGGAAATTAGTAAATTTGCTAAGGGGATATTAATACAAGGTGTTGAGGATGTTTAACAACTTCTAAAATAAATAGCTGTTTTCTAATGTGCTGTGCACAAGGTTGATACTAAGACCAATTGTGTCATGTTTACTTCCCAAATTTCAAATACCCCAGTAAAGAGGGCAAGACCCTACAGGATGTGCTGACCAGTACTGGAAGACTCAACACAAAGTTTTCCAGCATGACATCTGAATTCAAAAGATAGCAGTGAGAGCTTTTCAGAGAACTCTGCCACCTTTTTTTCATTTACATTCTGGCAGATCTCTTGATGGTTTTACTGACTCACTTGTCTGACATGCAAGTAAGTCATAAGAGTGTCATTTTTAGTATAAATAGTTATTAGGGCTCATCTGACAAATGAGACTTGCCTAACGACATTTCATTTCCTGAAATGCAACAATGTGTAATGCTTTATAAGTTACACATGTCAGGACTGACTTGTAAATGGCTTACTTCTGGCTTGCTGGGAGAAGTTATCCCTACCTACTTGTCAGTGGCTCCTCTCAAAAAGTTCCCAAGCCCCTGGACTGCCAGAGACTTGTCTGTGTGAAGAGCCTTGAACCCTGAATTGGGTTGGCCTGAAAAACTGCAAAGGCAAGACAAGAACATCCCCTTATTCCTGTGAAAGAAGTTCTGTCTCAGGCTGCTCAAACCACAAAACCACCCAGTTTATTGTGTCTTTGGATTTGCTGGCAGGGATCTATTTGTTTAAGCAATTTCCATTCTGCATCAGTTGAAATGAATCATATTTGTCAAGACCTGCTGCTTGGGCTAGCCCAGTTTTCAAGGACTGAAGTAGGTATATTTAGATATGGGTGATGTGCATTTACATGAGAGTCATCAGAAATTTGACAGTCACTCAGACTGGGCTGGCTCTTTAGTCCAAATGCTCCTCTTTGCCCAAAGAAGAGGTATAGCCCAGAGAGCAGGCAATACAAACATGCTCGCACTGACTCAGTGATATGCCTCTGCCATAACAGGAGAAACTCCCACAGGTTTCCAGGCTATGATTTGGCTGTAAAAATAATAATAAAGACAAAATAATTAACAGTGATGGATATATTTACCAGGAGTGGGATTGTAATTACTCACTAAAACCATAAATAGGCATCAGAAGTGAACAAATAACAGATTTGTGCAAAACCTGGAGAATGAAGTTAGCAGTGAAAAACTCCTTACATGTCTGCTATAGCTCCTGTTCAGTTTTAAATCTAAGCGATGAAAGGAGAGCTGAAGCATGTCAGAAAATCTGCAACACTGTAAAGACTTCAATCACATCATTTGTTTGTGTTTACTTCTACTGTCTATGTCTAATCCATTTTTCCTCAGGGGAAAGATTGGGGTACCTTCCAGGCACCGAATAAATAAACCGAACTTCATTCTTCCTGAAATGAGGAACTTCTTTTATCATGCTCCCTCCTATTCATCTCCTTTCTGATGCACACAGTCCAAGAGGATATGGGAGAGTGTTCGACTAAAGCTCTGTGATCTGCATTGGACGCCAGTCAGCTGCTGGGAGGATTCCAAGGTTTTAGATCCAACTTATAAAGGCCTGAATAATTTTGGACCAGGCAGATGTGGGGACGTCATTCAAAGATGTGGAAGTTCATCAAGATAAATACACAAGGTGTGCCCAGCAAAGAGTCCTTTATTTTGGAAATAATTTTCCATACTTCTCTAACTTGTGGGCATGCTGTGAAGCCTGCTTTCCCTTCTCTGGGTTATATCAGCTGATGTGGAGATTTCTGTATGTCGATTTTTCTGTATATCAGCTGTCCTTTACCCCTCCTTTCATGTTTCCAGTTATCAAGTAAATGCCCAAGGTATTGAATTGGTAATTTTTAAAATAAAATTTTATTTTTAAATTTATTAATTTAAATTTATTTTTAAAATTTATTATGTAAAATTTTAAAAATAAAAAAATAATTTAGTAAAATAATTGGAGTCCCTTGTTAATAGACTTTCCACTACTTTAATAATTTCTGAGCCCTTTTTTGAGACACTTTTAGTACCTTTCCCAAGATACAGTAACAGTACATATAGTGTTCCAAAGAGCCTAATACACTGACCTACATGTATATATTTTTTTTTCATATTCTTCATCCCATTCCATAAACACTAGAAACTTCTTTGTTTGCTTGAATATTCGTTTGTTTGTCTGTTTTTACTACAGCTGCAGTCTGACAGAGGTTTTCTTTGTGCTGTCCACAGCCATGTCCTCATATTTTTCCTGGCCTGACAGAGGTAAACCAGAACTCTGTAAAGATATTTTCAAGCAGATTGCATGTTCCTCCTGCATGAATTATCATTGAACTCCTTTTGGCATCATTTTACCCTTTCCTCTAAATTTCTCTGCAAATTTCTATATTGAAGCTGAACTTATTCAACTTAAACAACTTTGTCCCATTTGCACACTTTGCACTTGACTGCTCAGTTCTTTCTCCAGAGCTGCATTAACTTACAGTTAAAACAGATTAGCCTTTTTAGGCAGTACACAATCCCTATTTTTTCCCCAGAGCCAAAAATATCCAGTTCAACGAACCAAGTAACATACTTTCTGGTGCTTGCCCAGCCATGGGTAAAATAGCCCCAGAGTATAAAATTCCAGCTCTGAAGAACTTTTCTCTCTGGTGAAGCTTTCCAGTGAAGGTCAGATCTGGTGACTACACAGCAACGGTGTGCTGATGTGCCCCCACAATGTTCTTTCTGATAAATAGTTCAGAGACTTCCATACTAAGGACAGGTTTACTGGAGGAATGGAGTACAGCAAGTTGGAAGGGCTGAAAAGTCTACATTTCCCTCCCATTCTTACGATGTGTTTTTATCACAGTACACAATTTGATATTGAAGATATTCAGTCCACAGCTGATCTGTTAATAGTCAAGATCCAGCGCCCTCAGCAATTAATTGAGGATCTCATTGGACTAACTAGTGGTACTCCTTAGATAAAAAAAGCAATGTTTTCTTTTCCTACGTGTCATCATTCCTTACTTCCAGAATACAGAGGTTGTATAAAAGAACTCATACAACAACTTTGCCATGGACTTCTTACAGATACATAGTTTTCCTGGTTTGTCAGCCTGCAAGACATCTCAGCAATTGTCTTGGAAGAAAGATTTTTAGGGTTTAGGTCACTGTCTTTTATCCTGAGACATTTCTGGATTTTTTTTTTATTTTTTTTTAATGACCAAAAGTAAATACAAATAAATTTTCAAACAATTTTTTTTACCTGGGAAGAAATATAATCAGAGAAAATGGTTGTTTTTCCTTGAAATTTCTTTGAAATATGAAATTTCATTAATAGCAGTAATTTTCTGTCCTTTGGAAATTTTATTACTAAAAATATAAAAACACCGATGCTTACTTAAAAAACTGGTAACTGTCACAAAATCTAATAATATGCTAAAGTTTGGAAACATTTTTTTCATAAAACAAAACTTTATCACCGTTGAACATTGGAAATAGTTTTTATACACTTTTTCTGGGCATACTTTATGTATGGTCCCAGCTTCAGTGACATCAGACATTCTCTCAACGCCTCCATTTACATTCCTGATTTAAATGAGTCTCTAAAGAGGCAACAATGTTTCACACAAGGAAAAACAGCCTAGTGCTAAATTTGAGCACCTCAAATGTATTGAAGGACAATATCAGTTCCCTGGTGAGCTTTCTCAACAAACTCTCTACCAGATGTGGGTTATCATATCTAAGTGCATCTGTGCCCTTTTGAACATGCCTATCATCTGTTCAGCCATGCATGGATACCTTAGACAGACATGTGGTTCCCATGAGAAGTTTAGTTTGCTGAGCTTCTGAAAGAATAACAGAGAAAAACAGAGTCAGTGGGAGCACTGACACAAACTCCAGCACTGTATCCTCAGCCTGTGGGGCTCTTTAGGGCTCAGCACCCCACGAGAGGCCAGGGGAACAGGAGCCACAGCGATGTAATTCAGGAGGAAAGGAGAGGAAATTGTGTCAAATCTGTGAAATCAAAACGTGAGACTGATGAATAATTGTATACCTGCAATATTAGCTGTAGTAAACTAATTCTTGGGGGAGAGTGGCAAATTTAGCTTTATGTCATGGTGCTTGAATTGCGTTTTTCAGCAAATCTTAGTCAAGGTGGAAAACTTTCTTGAAAACCATCACTCATACTTCCCAGAGAGTGTTATGCTGTTGTCCTTACCCAGCAGAGCCGCTGGCCAGCCATCCTGTGGTGCAGCCAGCAAAAGAACAGTCCAGAACAGCCCTTTTCAGTTCTTCTGCAGTTGCTAAGCGAGCACTCAGGTCAACACAAGCTTTCTCAGCTTCGGCTAAATCCAGACCCTGAGAGTTGTTCTTGGACTCAAGTGCAAACACTTTCCCTGCAACACCAAGAAAGGACATGTCATCCATCATGGAATTGTGCTCAACACATATTCAACAGAAATATTGCAAATTATCACCAAATAAAGCCTTAGTGCTTTTACTAAGTTTATTTTAATGGCCCACCTTTTTTTTTTTTTAAACCTAATTTAATCAAGACTGTAAATATCCTTGTGTTAGCTTTCTTTTAATTTTAATCTATTAATTTAGTTTTGTCCACTACCAGAAAAGCAAGAATGGCTAAGCCACTAGTCATTCCTAACTCAGAGGAGAAGCTTTTTCTTGCCTCTGTAGGTCTGTGCTTGAGATCTGAGGAGAGAAAGCATGATACTCTCTCATATACACATATAAAGTCAAAGTCACAAATAACACCTCCTGTAGGCTAATAACACCAGAAAAATCCACTGCTAAACATTTTACAGTTACTCTATAACAACTACATCTATAAAGTAAGCACATGCCTAAAAGCCAGTATTGCAGCCCTGTATTCCATGTCAGAAATAGATTAATACTTATTCCCTAAAATCAAAATTATGTCATTCTATGACAGCTTGTGTCTAAATACAGACTGCTTCATTATCATGTCTTTTTGGAAAGACAGACAGAATTTTTTATTAATGGAAGGCTTTTTATTTTTTTTTTGAATGAGCATGAGAACATATTTAGCATAACATTTTTTTGTGATATTTTTATTTTCAGTTCAGTTTATTTTACTTTAATTTATCTAATACAGAGAAAGCTGAAAGGGTGAAAGTTAGAGGTTTTGGCAACTGGGAACAGGTCAGTTAGGGTTTTGGCAATGAAGCTTGAGAAGTTACTGGGTTGTGGAATAAACATATTAGCTGGGTGCTCCAGAAAAATAAATAAACAATGAGACAGTTTGCAGCTGACATTTAAGTTACCATAACTATCTTTTTTTCTGATGATCACACCCCTCAGAATACATTCTAGCTTTCAAAGGTACAGTCTGAGATTGCTTGTAGTTGCAGGAAGAAAATTTTTAAGCACTTCTCATTCAGTAAATGCCTGGAAACACTTATTTATGTCTTATTTCCAGAGTAGATTAGTGATAATGGTTGTATGAATGCATGACTTCCATCTTATATCAGGTGTTCACCACGTAGCCAGCTTCACACTCATAGGAGATATTGAGCAGCATTGGGAATCTTTCAGATTGATTCAGCCTGGTTCTGTACCAAGTGCCACTCTCACCACATACTGTTTCAACAATTTGGTAAATCTGATTCTAATCCTAAAAAAACGGAATTTTTACAGGGTAGGTCTGCCCCTGACAGCTTTCTGTTCTCACCTATGCACAACTAAACCCACTAGAAGAATCACAGTTCTTGCATCAAAAAATGTGAAGTTCTTTCAAGTTAACATGTCACTTGTGTTTACATTGGCTAGAAAGGACAGATTAATCCCAATAAAGACTCCTACTTTGCTCGGAACTCTACGCGTGCACAGCAAGAAGTCATCCTGACTTGGGAAAATGGCAATTTAAATAATCAGGACAAGCAGCTAAGAGAAGGAAGAGAAATTCAGAGTATCCAGAGTGATTCTCCTAAGGCATTTAACAGTAGCTGACCAAGGGATGCAACCAGAAACACTGGTCAGTGCGATAGCCATTAGATTGCATCATTTTTGGATTTTCTGCTGTAATCAATACCATTAACTGTAATTAGAACTGGAGGCTCTACACAAAGTAGTGAAAGCAGCAAGCCTCTACAGCCCTGAGTATACAAACATCAGGATTCTTTACAACATGTCTCAAATAAGGCACATGGCACTAATGTAGCTCCTGTATCCAAAGCCTCGACAGACAATGAAGCGTGTGTGGCCTAGGGCGAGAGACAGTGTAAACAGAGAGATGATGGTTTTGAACAACTCTTCTTAAGCTGCAAAACAACTTTAGCTCCTAAAGGAAAACAGGGATTAATTGTAATACTTTAAAAGGCTTTGTCCCAACTAAAGGCTTGTCCACATTCTGTATTTCACCATTTGACTGTCGGGATTGAGGTGCATCATCAAAGATTTATAGGGTAAATTTGCATAACATCTAGCTTAAATCGTGAATGTTATTCTGACATGGCATAACCCTTATTTTCTGGTTATTAGTATTTCAGTTAGAAGCCTTAAAGAAAGGAAAATCATCAAGCTTTGAGTTCCATCTAGGTGTAAGTAGTTAATGATTTAGTTGTTTTACCAGTAAGCAAGAGTTACATTTTTAAAGAAATTTAGCCTATCCAAGACAGAGGCTGAGACTGCTTCCCTTGACTACTGTTATGTTGTTTGCTAGTACTTAAGATACACCAACTTTTTACTAGGACCTATGAAGATGCTGTCAAAACAGAGTCCTGTCCTTTGAAAAGGTATCTGGGATGATCAAATTATATAAACAAGTGAATTATAAGGTGAGCTAGGAAAGACTTACTGATTGGGAAGTTACAGTGAACTGCTTTATAGGAAATTCTGGTTAGCCAGAATTTGGTTAGAAGTGGGTAAGGAAGGACAACCTGTATACCAGACCAACCTATAAACTTTCTTCAAAGTTTTAGAAGCTCTTTGGGTATCTGCCCAGTTTTCAAAATGTGCCCTCTGGTTTTGTCAAATTTTTACTTAGAAAATATAATTGCAAGAAAGGTTCACTTATCAGATGCAATGGAATAACTAGATCCTCAATATCCTGAGATGTGTCACATTAATGAGAGGCATTGACAGGAAAAAAATACAGAAGACATGCTAGCATGGTAACAGGAACAAAACAAAAGCACATGAGAACAGAAAATCCCCTTAAACAAAGAAGACTGCAACACTGAATTCTGCATCTTACAGCGTCATGGCTATCATACGCAAGATATTGATGTATTGACTTTTTATCGCTTTTAATCTCAAAAGTGGTATAATTTTCAGTCTAAGGGAATCTAAGGGTCCTGGCTAATTATTTGTAATATTTTTATCAGTCCTACTTGTAATGAAATGTTTCTTAAAAATGGATTGTCTTGCATACTTGATGACATAGCAGTCATTTTTTTTTGTACTGGGGTGGTTGAAGTCAGTCTTATCTCTGAGACAGTATCAAGAGACGTGTTGTCATTGTGTTTTAAATATGAGACTCTTCTGTATTTCCATAAGACACAGGATGAAGGATGATGTCTACATGAGGGACGTAGTATGTCTTTGGTTGTGGTACCTTTGAGCAGCCATGGTGCCTCCCTCTCAACTCAACTCTGTCACTTCATTTCTGCCCTGTAACATTTGTTTCCTGTAACGCTTCCACCTCCACAGGGGGTGCAGAAATTTGTTACCAAAACTCCACAAACTTTTCTGAAGCTTTTCTAAGCAAAGCAAGTCCCTTTTATTTAAAGATCAAGCTAAAAATCCACACAAAGTAGTGTTTCTCAGGATGCTTACTGAACATGTTGAGTCTAGCAGGTTCAGAATGAAAAAGATCCTTGTCACAGTAAGGTTCTTTTAGATTCCCATTTGAAACAAGTGATACAGCTTTTAACTTCAATGATGAGGCATAAATAATAAGACATCATTCTTCCAACCGCTACTTGTCAGTGGGATTCAGAGTTCACATGAAAAATTAATGCTTGAAAAAAAAGAGATTCCCTATAAAATAGCTAACCCATATTAGATTGCTAGCTTCTGCCATTATCTGATCACTATTATTGCAGAACATGGATTATATTTTGATATATTGATAATGTTTTAGTTAGTTTTTGCAATAGATTAATATATTTTTTATTTAAGAGTACCCCACTCTATTCTGATTGAAAACACACCCACAGACACATAGATCTCAGGGCTTCTAGGAATCATTATTATCACCTTGTTCAATTCCTGCCTTACTAGACTGTAGATTTCCCCTTGTAATTCCACCATCAAGTCCAAAAATTCATGGTTGAACTAGAGCATGTCTTTTCAACATGCATTCAATGCCTCCAAGTAATGGAGAATTTACAGCACACTTCATAGTAAACTGTTCCAATGGTTCATTACTCTTACTCCACCTTATTTCAAGCTCCAAATTTTGCTAAACTCAGCTTCTAACAACTGATCCTCATAAAGCTTTCAAGACTTAGCAGACATCTACAATCAGATATATGGAAGTGCATAAAAGGAATTCTTCAAAAATAAAACCAGTCCAAAAGCTGTTTCTTCCTATTTTAAGGAAGATCGGTGGGTTTAACAGAATTCTATTGGTTATCAAGAAAAGAGTTTGGCTGATTTATTCTTTTGCAGTAACAGATACAATGAGAAGTTCTTCTGACGTGCATAGCTCAAAGCCCACTGAAATGAGTTCAAATTTCTCCATGTCTTCATCAGCATTTGCATTATGCTTGAAGAAGGAACATAAAATTGCATAGTCAAATATGCTTTAAAGTAAGAACGTGCCTTAAAAAGAATATATAATGAAAGCACTTTAAAAGGCATGCCCAGTGTGCTGATCTCATGACATGGCACTTCCTATTTCAAAGAATAAAAACTAATCAGTTTCAACAAAACAAGTTTGGTGAAAGATGTGTAAATGTGGAGTCAAATACATTTTTACTTGAATGTTAAAAATTTCAAATTGAGGTAAAAGAGAGCAGAGGAAAGGAAGGGAATTTCAAGAGAAATTTAATTTTCATTAATATGGATGTGTGTAACAATGTAACTTGATTGTAAGTGTAAAGGTAGAAGATCCACTAACTCTACAGAGATCTGGTTAATTGCCAGTTCTACTTAGTGTTCACAAACGTGGAGTTTATTTCTGCGAGAAACAACACTAAATGATGTTTATTCAATTCAAAAATTATTACACCATCAGAAAAATAGCAAAATCGAGGTGTCACCTTTGAGTTCCCCATCAGCTAAACCCAGCTTGAGCCTAAATTTTGATTTTACTGGACACTTTAGGATCAAATAGTTGGAATTATTTACGCAAGAATGTGTGCTCCTTTGTGAGCAGGAGAATGAAATGTGTAGACATCTGCTACTGAAATGTGAGAGTCTAGAGAGAGAAGAGAAAAAAACATACATTTTTTTTCCTTTACTTAAAAAAAGGATGCAAAACAAGCCAAATTTAATACTCTAGTAGGGGGGGTTTTCTTACTTTGGATGTCATCGGTTTCTAGTTAGAGGCATGTGTCTCAGATCCTCACCTATTGGTGCCCAGCTTCCTGGACTCTGGATCCTTTCACTTGCAACCTGTGCAGTCACTGTACATGGTCATTGCTGATGACTGGCTTGACCAATAGGGTCTAATGTAATCCAGATTTAGCCAACAGACCAGCTCCAGTTTGGCACAATTAGTAAAGCTTTGAAATTAGCACATTTTTAATTTCAGGAGCTTCTCAATAAATGAATCGCCATCACCCTCTCCTGACATGCTCTGTCTCAGAGCAAGTACTCTGCAGCAAACTATGGTTTATACCTGTGGATATTTTAGGAGCCTTGAAAAGGCAAAAAAGGGAGGCAAAAAAAGTGGAGGCAACTCCTGTGCAGGATTCAGGAAGTCGCATCCTTGTTCTCCAATTCCAATGCAAATGGAAAACAATTTAAACCCCCTGAATTTGCACTGATACAATTGAGAACTGGCACAATAACACATATTATCCCCCAGTAACTGCACTGGCAGTGGCACACCATGGTACCCCAGAGCATGAACAAGCCCTTGGGGAGCCTTCTGTCCTTCTGACCTGGACCTGAACAGCTTGGAGCAAGCACATTTCTGTTGGGAAAAAAGGCTGCAAAGTAAAACAAAGCTATATTTTATTTCTGCATTTGCCTGGTTATTTCTGCAGCCTACTTGTGCTACAGTAATGTGCCATGGTAAATAATGGTCAAAAGAGATCAATTAAGCTCTGAAGCTTTACACCTTCACCAGACCTCGACAGCCATTAGTTTTATTGCCTACTCTCTGTCATTATTTTTGTGTGAGATAATAAAGTGAAAGTCTTCCTTAGGGAAATATATTGCAACCAGTTTCAGAGGTTTGACTGCAACAGGGGCCAGTCTGAATTTCACAGGTTTTTTACAAGACATATTCAAAATCCCTTTAGCAGTTTGCAACACAGTCAGATACCTTCAGTTAAAAATAACAAATACACAAACACGTATGTGTCATTCAGAATGGTCCATTGGCACTTAAGTGACATTTACATGTATTAGAGACTAGCGCAATTATATTTTCACCCACACCTTAAAAAATGGGAAGGTGTTTTCTGACTGGACCAGGCCAGAATCTGCTATAAAAGCAAGTATTAATCCTGTTTTATACTCTCAGATATCCTTAAATGTATACCATTAAATTTTAAAGCTGACATACTGTGTTTTATTCTGCTTTAACCTAGATGGCTTATAGGGCAGTGTTATAGTAGTTTCCTTGAATATTAATATTAGGAGAACTCACTGAAGATCAAGTAAGTAGCAGACATACATCTTTCACAATGTTATTTAGAATTTAAATAGAACTGTAAACCACAGTATTATAATAATTCTTGACAACTGTAAAGTACTTCAGATATTCTGCCCTTTCATTCTATAAATATTTTACCTCATGTGAAGTAAATTTGACAAACTGTTGAATGACAAAGTCTTTCATGACCTCTGCTTTAAAATGATGTCCAACTTTTTTTTTTTCCTTTCTCTTAGAAGATGCCTGTTTAGGAATCAAGGACTTAGTTTAGTTAATTTTATGGTAATAATAAAAATTGGAATGAGCTCCTGAAAAAACAAGGGGATCTTCAGGTGAAGAATTCTTAGCAAGGGAAATTATTATTCCTGCACTGCGTCCTTAAGTTCTGTGAAGAAACCTTTTTCATGGATATGCTTTTCCCACCTCTTTTCATTTCAAAGACATTTTGCTAGGGAAGGAGTACATCCTAAAAACAGAGCCACAGTTTTGCCTACTGCAACATAATGCAGTTGTCAGACACATTTATTTTTTTTATGCTTAATGAAATGTAACTCTCTTAAACTTTACATGACAGGGTTCTGTTGTATAAATGGTATACATTTATGCATTCTATTTGGAGCAGTAGAGACATACAGGCAAGATTAATTTTCTCCCTTTTCTTTGCCATTCTTTGTCATCAACTGAAACAAAATTTAACTTAAACAGGAAAAATACTCAGAACAAACAAGAAGAGATTTTTATTGCCCTATAATATTAAAGTTCTATTCTCTGAAACAATCCAGCAAACATCAATGGTAAAGTATTAAGGTATTGAAATAAAAAAGTCCTGAGATTGAGCATAAATCTATCGCAGATGTGAAAGTGGAAAAATGTGACCATTCAGCATTGCTGTCCCAGGAAAAGACACAGTTGTTTCAAAAGTCAGTCATGTTTGGGTTTAGACAAATTGGTCATCATTATCACAAGCTGAATCATTAAAAGGGCATCAGGCTAATGGAAACTTTCAAGGGATGCAGCTATTCAGGATCACCATCAGAGAGTAAAAAGTCCCATTTCAGAGTAACTGGTAGCTGGTGCTTCAGCCAAATCCGTGTCCTGATCACATCCCTCAGCAGTGAAGCGCAGACGAAGCCCATATGCAGAAAGGTGAGCAGTCATTTTCAGTGTGTGTGACACTGAACAGAAGAGGTTATCAAAGTTCTTCACTTCTTGGATTCCCTTCCTCAAGTACCTGCCTGTGTAAAGTGACACATCTGAAGTGGGGAGATGGGAAAGTTCTTTGGAGAAAAGGTACTTTGAATTATAGGAGGTCTCCTAAAATATAGCTGAGTCTTCTTAGTTGTGTTCTGGCTTTGTTTCATTTTTTTTATTTCCTCTGGAAAAGTTCACTATCCTGTCATTTTGTTGTAATAAAATAATCTTAGCCTTCTGGGATCTTACTTCCTTTCTCTGCTTAACCCCAGGATATTTGTAAAGTCTCAAAAAGCTCTGAATCAGAAGTTTCCTAATGAAAACTGGGGCATGTATTTAAGCTTCTTATTAAAAAAAAAAAAAAAAAAAAAAGTTTGGGATTGTTCTCTTCTATTTTTTTTGTTTTTTGCAGTAACATATTTCAACATACAGCTCTCACTCCAGCCATAGTAACCCAGCCCAAACTGAATGGGAGACTCACCATCAGCCTTAACAGAGATGATCTGAAGTATGAAGAAAGATCCCACGCCCTGGAGAAAGGTGAGAGAGAATCTCTGAGAGCCTGGAGCCATTGCCCTGCTTGCACAGCCCTCAGCTGCAGGAGGTTGGCTGCCGAGGCTTTTTCTCTCTCCTCCTCTGCACTTTCGTAGTGGGGTCTGCCGTGATGATTTCAAGGAGCGCTTTCCTTCGGCAGGATCCTTCGTCTTGGGTTTGCACTGAAGGCGGGAGGGGTGGAAAAAGAAGGAGGGAGGGAGAGAGGAATCCTTGGCTTGGCTAGTGTGAAGGGGAGGGGAAGGTGGGGGGGGATGTCCAGCCAGCTGGGGCTGGGGAGAGGCTTTATCCAGCCCGGTCTGCAGGGCAGCGCACACAGAGAACCGGTGTGAAAAGTCACATTATCCTGCCGGTAAATACCTAATGGATCACGGTGGAAGAAATGCAAAAGCCAGGAGGGAGAGAGAAGGGGGGAAAGGATAAGCGACGAGCAGCAGTAATCCCTGTGTGAGAGGAGAAGGGCAGCTACATAGCTGGTGCTGGTACACGGTGAGTTTGTGGGCTCAGCTGTGCATCTCCAGAAGGATGTGGGTGCAGGCGTGGGGAGTGTTTTCCTCTCCGCAGCACAAAATCAGGCAGCCGTGCCTTGCTGAGGTCAGTGGCTGCCGCAGCAAGAGTGATGTTGCTCAGGTGAGGGCTGAGAAGTGCCAAAAAGGCACGGGACCCTGGCGACCAAGCCTTCCTGAAGAGCAGCACTGGGATGGATTCATCCTGCTGTTTCAGATTCCAGCTTCAGCATGGGCATGAGGAACTGAAGGTTGAAGTGGGGATCCATCAGCTGGTCTCTGTCAGCACTCCTGGTCCAGATGAATGGTCTTGGTCAGGTTAAACACTGAAAGCAGCTGATGAAAGGAGTTTCCAGTTCCCACTAGCACTTACAGAACTGACATCTGTCCCTCATTCTCATTTGTCTTATATTTGTCCCAACACGAGTCAAAAGAAACCCCCACAATGAAAGGAAACATACTAATGGTGATGCCAGGATTTATTTAGCTAAATATATAAACGGAATAGTTTTGTGTTGCTGTTGGAACTCTGCAGGGCTCAGAAATGTTGTTTTCATATTCCCATCCTATTTTGCTTTTATTTCAGCTTCTTAAAATTTTTTCCCTTAGAAATTTGAAGCTGGGCTGAAATGTTCAGTCTGGCAAGAAACTATGATCCAGGAGCAGAAAGAAGGAGATGACCCTTCTCTCTGCCAGAAGCCCTGGTGTCCTACAAGGCAATGTGCTGGTAGGCAGATACAGGCATGGTCTGAATGACAAACTGAGAATGACAAACAGGTGCAGTGTTGGTTTCAGTCTCACAAAAATCTCACAAGCTCAGGAACGCCCATATAAGAAATTCAAGGAAGCAAGTAACACCACAGCAGTAGAAGTTTTTTAAAATACCTACATTTGATGAATTTGGGAAGATGATGCTCCAATCCTGCTGACTTTAAAAGAATTGTTGTCTTCTTCCTCTTCTGTATAGCCATAGCAGGCATATGAATGCACATGCTGAAAACTTGCCAATAGCTTTTAGGTAGCTTCGAATTTTCTGTTTATTCAGAGAATGGGAAGGGCAGCAGGTTTGGGTTTTTTTTTTTCGCATTGTCTTGCCAGCCTTACTCGTAAGGATTGCCTCCAAAATTAGTAGGATATGAAATTTCTTTCTCACTTCATCCTTAACATAGGATAGTGGGCATAACACAACTACAAAAGTGCATTTAATTTCAACAGAAATTCCATGCTCTGTATAACAGGAATGAACATACAAAATGACAGAAAGGGAAACAGAAAATTGTAATATGCCTTGAGTTTATGTTTCTTTTACTAGCAATGTAGCTAATGGCATAAATGCAGTTTTAATCCTCTGATACACCAATAGTTCTACCCCTATTTTAAAAAGTGGTGGACACTTCTAGTGAGACAGCAAAGAGATTCCATGAAACTGGGTAAGTAATTACAGCAAGACTGACAGACATTAACAGGGACCTAACATGACCACAGCAATTGCTCCAGGTTTCCCTGACACTTGTCATAGGGATGATGACTTTATTGGCCCTTTGCTGTCCTCATGAGTTTGGTCAAAGCAGGAGGAGGACAGGGCAGTATCTTCCGGATTTCCATCTAAAATTCCGAAGGTCTGTTGGGTTAGTTTTGCTATAATTGGCTCATTTCCTTGTGTTGATATATGTAAAGGCGTGTTGCCACTCTGGCTCCTGTCTTGGAAAATCTCAGCTTGTATTCTTGAGTGGAACATCTTACTGGTTTTAAAGAATTACCACAAGACCACAAGATCCATTCCTTTTTGAAGGCATGAACAGTTCATAGAATGACCTGGCTTCTTCCTGCCATCTGATCTCAACTGTAAAGTAAGTCCGTAAAGTGTGGAAAGGTAAGGATATTTACCAGTTATTAATTCCTGGAAGGTAAGTATTTCACTGCCAAACATTTGTCCTTCCAGTCTTATATTTATATCAGCAAAAAACTCCTGGTCTTAGTGTATTTTGGAAGATTTTTATAAAGCTCAGCAGAGTAGGTTTTATACTTAAAAGATATGCATGGTTTTGCATTGAAATCAACAATAATCAAGAAAAAAATCCTGCTTTTAGAATCAAATCCTTCTTGGAACCAAAATCTCAAAATGAGATCTGGAAGTTAAGATACTTAGAAACAGATATAATATTTTGCTCAGAACCTCTGGCATTCATGGCATTAAAGTAACACATCAGTCAGACTATTCAGTGTATAAAATACAATGTATTATGACAGATTACAAAAGATTAATTGTGCCTGCAGCTTTACACCACTGATAGATCGTGCCTGCTTTGGGAGCAGTGAAGGTGCCAATGGGGATATTTTTTA
Source organism: Pseudopodoces humilis (assembly GCF_049639895.1). Classification (NCBI taxonomy): domain Eukaryota; kingdom Metazoa; phylum Chordata; class Aves; order Passeriformes; family Paridae; genus Pseudopodoces; species Pseudopodoces humilis. The sequence continues at coordinate 102,921,609 of NC_142200.1, forward strand.
AAACAATGCCTCATTGTGTGAAAACTTTTATGCAGTGAGTAAGACACAGGAAGGCACTGGGTTATGTAGCATGTACGTGCATGTATGAATGCACACACACAAGACACTTGTGTGAGGTGAAGCACACAACAAAGATTTGAACACCTACAACTTGAGCAGGATCTGTGCACATTTATGTCTGGAATATGTCATTCAAGTTGGAGTGGATTTTTAAGATTAAATAAAACACCTAAAAGAAATAAAAGTGACACATTTGCAAACAGCAACATATGTGTTTACATATTAGATATTATTGTATTTGGTCTCTTCATATCTACTACTAGGAATATTTACTTTCTGCCGCAGAAAATTTACATTGCTCCAGTTCTGCAAATTCTAACACATGATCTTGAGCCTTTGCAAAATAAAGATTAGGGTCCTGAGGTCTTGAGCAAGTAGACACTCCGAAACATTTGCTATTTCAAGACAAGCTGAGCAGATGTTGGGAGATTTGTTAAAGTTCTCTAGCTGGCTAAGAAACTGGTCTTTGAAGAATGCTGGAAAGTCATAAGAATGGTCACTTTTCGTATCAGAATAAAGCACAATAGAAATAAAGTTTCTGTTCAGAAAAAGGTACCTCTTCCTTCACTAAAGCATGAGCTTCTGTTAAACTTGATTGTCTGCATAAGGCAATAGCTTCAGATGCTGGCAGTCAGCATAATTTAACTTGAAGAACTGAATTTAAACGGGATATAGGCTTTAGCTTTACTTACCATCCTAAATTTTCACTACTTTATTTTTAAGAAAGAGATGCAGATTAATATATGAGCAAGGTGGTGACTAAAGCGCTCTAACCAGCATGATTATTAGAATTTATAATACAGTTTGGAAGTTCTGAAGTCCTGTCTTGAGCTGAAATAGAAAGGACCTAAATGCAGGAAAAACTGAGGCATACAGCTTGCTCAGTGCCCCTAGACTGGGCTGCAGCATCTACACAGAATTACAGCACTAGAGGAAAACAGTAACTATTTGCGGTGATCCATGCCCAGGTATGAGTTACCATTTCCAAACTCTCAGATACCAGTTGATCTATATATAAATGCAACCAAATAACTGGTTTCCTATGAGCCAGACATGTTGACAATGGTTCTTCGTAGATAGTGGGGGACTGTGGAAACCAAGAGGATTTGGGTTCTGTAGCTTAGAAGCACATCAACTTGTAAGCTTGCACAGCCTCTCCAGACTCTCTCACTTCACATCAAAACAGAGATAACCAACATTACACACCATTCTGATATGCTCTTAGTAAAACAACGTAAGTTCTCTATAGATATTTTCATAGTATCATATCATTATGATGGGGGAAGTCTATGCCTTGTGCCCCTGCTAGAAAAAGAACATAAAGAATTATGACTTGACTTCCCAAGGACCATGTAAAGAGATCTGAAGTACCTAATTTACATATAAGCACTGCAATGACATCTCCTAAAGGATATGGAGTCTGTGTGACTGAAAGGCAGGCAGGGAACCTTGGTAGTACTGTATACCTATTGTTTGTCATGGATAGTACACCTACTGTATACTGGGATCTAAACTTATTCTGCAGCTGTATCCAAGCTTCTAACCCCTAAAAGCTAACTGGAAACGTGAGAGAAAAAAGCAGGAGAGAAAGATTTCTTTGTTTATAAAATGTGAATTATTAGGCAATGGCAACACAGACAAACATTTTTCAGTGTCTGGCAGTCTGCAACAGTCTACTAGCTGCAGGGAAATTTTTATTTTATTTATACAGAGTGTTTGCACCTAATTAAATGAAAAAGTAGAAATGTGCAGAACTACCTGAAAGTAATTCAGGGAGCTGGCAAAAAAAAGAAAAATTTTAAAAAAGGAAAACAACATATTTCCCCCACTTTGTGGGTGGTGGGTTGAACACAGGGATCTGTGTCATGGAGCTGCTGACCCTAAGAAAGAGTGTGATTCTTACACTCATATCATGCTATGTGGGGTCAGGCGTTGTCATGTGCCAGGCCATGACCCTCATATGAATTATTGCCATGTAAACTGTAAAAATCACACTTCATTTCTTGGAGACTGAGCAGTCTCAAGAAATGAATGAAGATACCTGGTCATAAATCAGCAGCTGTAATATTAGTGAGATACAAAATTACTTCAATTTTTTTTTTCTGACAAACAGAGGTAAACCAGATTTTGGCTGCTCTTGGTTGGTGTTATTTGGCTGGGGGAGTGTAGTAACTTTTACTTTCTTCTTTTTTTAAGGCCTTGCAGCAGTTTAATGGGTGAAAGTTATGTAGCAGTGTAGAAAATGATGCAATTTTATCCAGACGGTTTATCTGTGTTCTCTGTGGGCATCTGTAGAACTCTAGGTGGGTAAGAATCTTGCCTAGAATTCTGTGTTGAGCCTGCAGAGAACACACTCTCGTTTCACTATTTCATCCAGTTTCTCACACTCTCCAACCTTCACCAGCCATGATCTGCAGTTAGATGAGAGAGAGCAATTAAATCCGAGGCTGCCTGTATCTACCCAGTCTATAGGTGCTGAATGCCTCACACTGTTGGTATGTGGCATGGCATGAACAAGTATGGAATGTGGCTCATCTCACGGTCCCAGGCCAACAACCATATAAAAGACAGAAAGACAGGTCTCACTGATGCTTCCTGAGGTCTCACTGATGCTGTGAGTCTCCTCCAGAGTAGGCTACCAACACCTGTACCTGCACACACAGGGCCAACAGGGACCACCACACAAGAGCTGACCTTCAGTATTTATCACAGAACCTCACAGTGTCTCCATCCACTCCCACTTCAAGTGCCTCCAACCACCTGTGAGCCACGCTGCATGGAGATCCAGGAATACTACAGGGCCAGTGGCAGGAGGACTTTGGCCCCAGCAAAGTTGCCCCCTCCCTGGCACACAGCGCATAGCATGAAGTTTCCTTCCCCTTGTAGAATTGTGCTCCAGCATCTCTGCTTTGGTTTTCAAAGGGACATGTCCAGTCCTTCCATTGGCAAACAGATCCTTGCAAAGAAGGAGGAGTCCCTCAGAGCTGCAAATGCTCCCAAACAGCTGTGAGGAATATATAAACCCATGGTTGTAGTGTTTGTCATGCTTTCAGCATAGCAATTAATTTGTCATTTATTTTACCAGTCGCCTAATATTTTGACTTTTGTGTCTCAGCTTCCTTCTCCAGCTATTTCCTAGGAGTTGATTTGACTGCACTCTAAGGTATGTTCCCTAGACCTTAAGGCACCCTAATTTCTCCTCAGGTGTTAGCTCTGCCCTCTAGTGCTGTGTATGACACAGGGTGTTGTGTCAGAGCCATGTCTGGTGTTCAAAATTTGACTGGTCAAATGCTAAACTGCCAAAAACTTACAAGTTGACTAAACTGACTTGACATTTTTTATGCCTCCTGGGAGTGGGTCACCAGTCTATTTCTAATAATTTAAACAGCAAACCTGTTAAACACAGCCTTCCTAAACCCCAGCATTTTATAGCACCAACCGGTTCAACTAAAATCTATTTATTGCACGTTTAAGTGGCTCAACCTGTGGCTCTGATCCACCCCACAGGTTCTGGCTGCTGGGGGTGTGACCAAGGGCTGTGTTGAGAAAAGGCAGCTGAGAAAGTTCTTCACCTCAGCGCTTGCAATTAAAGGCCCCTGTGAAAGGAGCAGCTGAGCCAAAGGGAGCACAGGGCTCTGCTGAAGCAGAAGGTTTTTATGGCAGACTGTCACAGTAACCAGCCATGGTGTAGTCGTGAAATGTAAGTGAGTTTTGGCCCGGACACTTCGCAAACCTTGTGCAAGAACTTGTGATAGTGCTTTGCACTACGCCAGTAGTATTAAAAGTATCTACTTTTTAAGTAGAGTTTTATGCAGATTCTGAAGTGCTGTGTTTTCCTAATTCCACTTGGGGAAAATGACATTGCTGAAACATGCTGTAGCACTTTGGATAAAGCCATCATGTTTCCTAACTCAGCAGAACTGAGTACAGAGAATTGAAAGCAAGGCTTTTGATATCAATATATGAAATGACTTCCCTTCTTGCACAAGCCAAGCATGCCATTACTAAGGTCACAACAATTTTTGATAAGACTAAAAAGAATAGGAAAATGAGAAATGCTGAAGAGGCTTTGAAAGTTTCTTGTCTTAGCTGCTCATTTGTACTTGGGAAGAAAATAACTTTCCACAGTCCCCATCTTCCCTTTTTCCACACAGCATGCTTTCAGGTCAGACCTCTTTCACACCTCTCCATGATCTTTGCAATATATATGGGAATATATGCTTGAGAAGCATGGAACTGAGCACTTGGGAGTATAAGGCTTCTGAGTAATATGTAAAGATCATTGGAAGAATTAGTATAACAGAAAGTAGATTAGAAAAGCTCATGCAGATGTAGATGTTGCCAATCTACTGTGGGAGTCTGGAGAATTGAAGCATAGAGAAGAGGATAGAAGGAAAATCATCAAGCTTTTTTGCTCTTAGGCTATGGAAGTCCAGTTTCTGTTTTCTCAATTCCCCCACCTCCATATTTTAAAAAATATGTATATCAAGTTTCTCTCAATCTCTTCTCCTGCCTCTTTTTTCATCTTTCCTCCAACATTTCAGCTTTTCAGTCTCATGCTGACACTCAGCTCTTCTGATGGAATGTGTAGGTGTGGGGGTGTGTGTCAAACACCCGAGCAACTTGTATCAGCAGACCTACCTGCCATCAGTTTTACAGTAGTTAGGGTTCACTTTGGGAGCATCACCTTGCATCTTCTCCCTTTCAAAGCACCCTTCAGTTTGTGTCAGGAAAATGGATGCACAACATTCAAACCACATTCACACTACCTGCCAAATACCATCCAAAACACCTAAGGTTCACTACACTTCCATCCTTGCAGTAAGTCCAGTCATCAGGAGCTGACTAACAATTGAACGACTGTTAAGGCAAACCCCACAACCCCCTAGTGGTGATGGGGGCTGGGCAATAACATAGTTTGTGTACCAAAATATGGTCTTAAGAGTGTATGAGTTATAGTCAGCCCCTTGAGCTGGTCAGTTCTTGCAAATGGGTTTGAGTTTAATAATGTAAGAAACTGTAATAGGTGTGCCCACAAATGCCAGGCTAATAATATTGCAGCCACTGATTTTTATTACACACTACAAAAATAGTAGTGGATTATTATTAGCTAAAAAACCCTGAAAATATAAATATGTTGTTACATTACATTTAAATGGACACCAAAACATGCTCTTTTAGCAGTGGAAGTAGACAGGATATTTTTGATAAAAAAAATATTTATTTAGAAAAAGAAAAAGACATATTATCCCTCATTTGGTTTTTTAAAAAAAAAAAAAAAAAAAGAAAAATCAACACTATGTGTCTTCAAAGAATTGATCATTTTAATTCCATAAGTAGAAGGAAATTTGTAATAACTCTGTATTCCTAGGCCAGTTCAAGGGATGAATATTCCTATTGAAAAGATGAGTAATTTTTTTTAATGTATTAATCATATATTTCATTTGCAAACAAAACTGAACCCTGCCCTGAAGTTTGGAACATCTGCAATTTGTAATTGTCCAAAGAAGCTGGGAGAAGGGAGTTGAAACAGAAGCTTTTTGTGTGTACGTGCATGCATGCACGCACACCCACATGTCTGGGTGGGTGCGTTCGTGTGGGTGTAGGAGAAGGAGGGAGGGAGAGAAAAAAGGAGAAATATTTTCCTTGGTTCTTTATTGTTGCAGCTTAGGACCTCACAATAGGTGATATCCAGGCATGGATCTGATGTTGCAGACTTCATCATATGCTGATACCGCCAAAATTACATGTGTGACTAAAGCTTCCCACTTGGAGAACTTTTGTATTTTTTCTGTGTGCCTCATGAGCATGTGATATGTTTCATTAAATGTATGAAAATGATGCTCTAAAGAATCAAATTAAGTTAAAGTTCAATATTTGCAAAAAAAACCAACCCAGTCTATGGGATAGGAAGGTTAAATAACAAGCTATTTAATAAATAAATAAATGGAATATTTTGATAAATAAATCAGTATTTAATTATATAATAAATATTATCTACTTTCTGTAGCTGAAGTATTGCTGGCCAAGTTACTTTACTTACAGTCAGTTTTAAATCAGCAACAAATTATTGACCAACACACAATGCCTGAAATAAGTCCTGTCTCAATCATGTTTTGTCTTTAGTCACAGCATATTTTTCAATCCATCTTTTCTTTTTATTTGCCTGATCTTTTTCTGTCTCTTTCAGTCTATTTGTTGTCTTTGCAGAGCACAACCAGTACTTACTACTAAGCCAAGCAGACTTAAGGGAGGAGAGATGAGAGAGAGCTTTCCATGTGAATGCCAAGTGCAAATATTCTGTGCCTTTGTGTAATAGATCTCTCTTTGTGTAATACTTCTCTCTTTGTAATAGAGAGAAGTTAATGACAATTCAAGTTTTTTCTGTTTCAACCTTTTACTGGTTGAAGTTGTACCACAATATTCATCTTAGCTTCTCATCTAAGTCACAGAGTCAATGTTTCTCTGGTTATGTATTGATCATTCAGTGAGAACACTTCCAGGTAGATTGTATACAAGGAGCCTTATTCTAATTTTGGCTTTGCATTTGAAATCTGGGGAGGGGAAAAAATTCTGACATTTACCAAGATTAAATATGGCTCACCAACTTCAACAAAGCTAAATCCAACCTCCCGAACTAGATAACACGTTAATTACTCTTCAGTCTGTAAGGACATAGGATATGTGGAGTGGCTAAGCAGGTACTAAACGTGACACATCTATTTCATAAGCTGTAAGAGTACATGTTTGCAAAGAGAACATGTTATGGCTCATTTTACAGAAATCTTGCAAACTCACTGATGTATTTAAAAGAAGATGGGAGGCAGTTCAATGTATATTAAGTAGGACATCTCCGATTTTTGGGGCAGAGAGATAAACAAAAAAGAGTTAGAGCAATGGAAAGACAATTCAACATCACATGAAAGGGATAAGAATGCTACAGGAGACACAATAGCAAAAATATTCAGAGGAGTAAAAGAAGAAATTCTAAAATAGAGAAGAAATACTTTGAAGAAACAGGCAGACTTCTGTGCTTTGCTGAATTGTTCCTTCAAATTATTTGCAAGACATGTATCACATATACTGAGGCTATCAAAAATCAGACTGTGATAGCCCTCACCAGAGTTACATACCTGCTAACAAAACCAAATTTTGCTGATTTAATTTCAGACCCAAGAATTTTAAGAGTGTCCCTCCAACCCAACTCTCTAATGATCTCTGAATTTCAGATTAACTTGGTCCTGTAGAAGACATATAAATACAAACTACATGAGTATGCAGCATTTAGAAGTTTGAAAATAACTGGTCTCCAAAGGTCCATCTGCTGCTGCCCATTTGCTTTGGCAGAGATAATTCTTGGTTAAATATTGGCACAACTTCAAATAATTAGTTACAGACACATAGCTATTTATAGCCCTGATAGATTCCAGAGCTCCAAAGCCGCTGACATACTAAAGGACAGGTATAGGCAGAATTATCTTTGCTCTTTGTTAGCATTTCTTTCTCCTCCTAAATCTTTCCCATGGCGAATATTTCCATCCTCCTGCTTCATCATGGTTTCCACCCTTGCCCTCCTCTCTCTTTTTTGTTTCCTTAAGCTGCTGCCTCTCCTTCCCTAACTCTCTGTTCTCATGTTTTTATTCAGACTAATTGTCTATTTTTTTTCCTTCTGTTCTATGCAAGACTACAGCAAACAAAACAAAACATGAGGTGAACAAGATGAATGATTTCACCTGCAGTAAGCTTATTGCACATCTTATGTTATTTGATACATGAAACTTTAGCATAGGGCTAGGCTGGACTTGAGAAATGAAAAAGAGAAAGCAGCTTTCTAGCACACATGGTTTCTGAGAAAACATTATCTGAGCTTACCCTGAAGGCTAAGAAACCAAAGGCAAATAAAAGGAACCTCAAATTGATTATTTTTAAGCCAGAAGGCAAATAAAAAGGAACTCCAAATTGATTATTTTTAAGCCACCCTCATCACGTATGATTTTGGAACACTTAGCGCTGGCAACAGTGCAGCACAGATCAAGCAGAGGATTTGCCAAAAATCAGTTGGAGCTTTCCCCATATATTTGCTTCCTCTTCTATTCTTACCTTAAATCTAAGTGCAGGACTTCAAAACAGCAGTGTGTACCCTGAAAATCAGAGAAAAGAAGAAGTGGTGATTGAAATAAGGAATAGAGGAATTTTGTGACTAATGTGCTACCTCCTTTCTCAATTCCCAAGTGTGGATGGGCTCTGAGTCTGGCTCTGAAAACAATGTACTCCTCTGCCTCATTTCTGTGGCTGGTTTCCCAGGCCACCTATCCTCTTGGGATCACAAAGACCAAATAATGGTGAAAAAGAGTGGCAACATGACAACACTGGCAAGTGGTCAGCATTATTTGCACGCAGGTTCCCAGGAACAAAAAGGGAACATGCTAAGCCACAGCGTCATCTATCTTCTCCTTGGGTGTGAGGGGTGTTGCTCACTTTGCTTTTAACAGCCTCAGTGATGTCTCAGTAATGTAAGTTTAGTCTCAGTTTATGTAAGTTTAGCTTACATAAAAAAACTTCTCCAAACATGACCAGATCAGACCAGTGATAGGTGTTTAACTCTCATGAACCTTTGTATTTTCTGTTCTGTTTTGTTATGTGAGGGAGCAGAAACATTACAAACCTGTGGTGAAGTTCCCAATTCTCAGTTGTTTCCTTCTGTTTGTGTAGAAAAGTGTCTGGCACCCTGGTCATACTGGAAATACCCCACGACATGTGTCTCCCTGTGCAGCTGCTATCTTATTTTTCAATCACTTCCAGGCATGAATTTACCTCTTCCACTCTGAGCTGATCTAAAGCTCAGAAATCAGAAATTGTGGAATCCATAAGGGAAATAGCATGCAAAGAAGAAAAACAGCTATTTACAATTATAGCGACTGGGGTTTTTCCAAGAAATTCTTATTTTGTGTATTCCTCTGCCCACGGTGTTTCAGTTTCTGTGGTGGATTGTTTGATGGATCTGAATTGGAATGACGTGCGACACCGTCAGGGCAGAAACAAATGCAGAAACCTTGGCAGCTCTGCTGCTGGCTGCCTGCTGGGGTCAAGCATATGGAGGCTAATCGGCGGTGTAGCTCAGGACACAGCGAGCTGGGGCTCGATTGCTGAGAGCGAGCCATGGAAGGAGTTCAGCAATTCCTGTCCAAGCAGAACCAAGCATGAGGGTTTTATGGGTGCACTGTAGAGGTGTGTGCCTGCCCTGACTGCATGCATGGCATGAGGAAGGTAAATGTCTCTAAAGCCTCAGCAGTGCTAGGAGATCACAGATTCAGATTCACCTTTCTAGAATTGCACCAGGCTATTTCTGCATGTTAATGTCACCTTGCTCCTTCTCTATGTGCAGGCACACCTGTCTCCTTCCTGAAGCTTTTCTAAGTTTTCACATTATTGAGTAAATGGCAATAAAGCAGGCTCTAAACTTACCCTACTTCTTTCCTGAGCTGCACAGGAAGATAAGGTGCTTAAAATCTGCAGTAATATCCAAGGCTGAATGGTGCATTTAAAAGCTGGCAGAAAGAGGCCTTTGAAGCAGCACCTTTTTGAGAGTCAAAGGGTCTCTCAGAGATAGAGCCAAGCTGTTAGAAAAATTCCTGACTGCAACGCTCATTTGTCCAGTTCATAAATCTGCCTCCCTATTCTTCAAAGTGCCAAAAGTTATCTAGCCAGACATCCAGCTTTTATAAGACAGTCTAACAAGCTGTCTGGCTCAATTAGTTGAACTCTGATGGTGCTCCAGATTTTCAGTCAGCAGACCACTTTGTTAGGAAAATATCTACTTGCAGACCCAGTTCCCTCCCAGGGCTGGTAGCTTAACCTACAATGTTACAGTTCTTCAATGTTTTTTTCAATGAACCACAAAGAGAAAAGCTCTGCAGTCCATCCACACACCACAGTTTCAGCTCCACAATTTCTCAGCCCCTTTTGTTTTTGGCCTTCTTCACTGTAAATGGTAGAAGCAGTATTTTCTATGATCTGGTTGTGCAGAACACATTGTGAATAAAATAAAAGCTACATGCTTGGTTATGACTGAGAAATTCTGAGTACAAAAGTACTATTTGGGGTTTCTTCAGCCTGAGCTCACTCTGTTCTTGGATAATCCTGTAACAGACTATTCCATATGACTGTGGATGTAAATGGCCCCACAGAAGCTGGACTCTATTACCAGGTTTAGCTGCATAGCCAAGTTATATCTAATTTCTGCTTCTACTATAACTGCTAGTACACAGCTGATATGGCTCAGTTAAACAGAAGCAGTACTTATAAAATCACAGTTAGGACTTTTGATCAATAAAAAGTAAAATAACTACTAGAATTACAGACTTGATGTGATACCTCTTTCTAAAAAATGACGCACTTAAGAAAGTAACTTTTTGTACTGGCTACCCAATTAACCTAATCTTTCAAGTTTTACCTTTGTCAGTCAGCATATATACTGAGAGATTCACTTTCTCTCCAAGCAGACAAGGGGTAGAAATGTTTTCACCATCCTGTGTTTCTACTGTTCACCGCTAGTGACTTCAGGAACTTCCCACCAGCGGTCCCAAGAACCCATTTGCTCTGGTGATCCCTCACTAGTGATGTAGACATAAGTAAGGCAACCACGGAGGCAAAACTCTGGGGTACAAAATCTAACCAGAAACCTGAAAAGCTGGAGTTTCATAATGAATTGTTCCCCATGATTTCATGCACGGTTTCCTTTTTCTTTTTTTTTTTTAAATGTAGGCCATGCAAAGCTTATTCAAATATGTTCTATCCTCTGACTGAAAGTTGACAGTGATAAAATTCTCAGTCATGCAAAACACAAAGAAAAAAGGTAAATACACAGTAGGAATGCAGTGTTATCAGAGTACTTATGTGTTCAATATTTACTAGATTTTAGCAAGCAAATTCAGCAAAACCAAGTAGATTAATTTTTTTGTCTGTGTTTAGTTTTTGGATTTTGAACAACCTTTAGAAATACAAAATTAATCCAAATAAGGTGCTACTTCTGTATAGTATGTCGTTAACTTAATTCTGTGCAAATTTTTCAAATAAAGGTTTAAAGTATAGGACAAAAACTTACATTCTGTATGAAGAAAATATCAGAGAAGAAAGCTGTTTTAAAACTTGTTGCATTGACTTCAACACATTATCGAGCAGACCTTATTTTCATAAACTTCACAAGTTAATATGCTATTTATATGAGAGATAATCAGCAGGATTATGCAGAAAGATGTTGGCACTGTAACACACATAGTAAAACTATTCTCAAAATACTAGTCATTATTTTCAATTGTGTTTTCAATTTGATTGTTAGAAGCCAATCTTGTTGATCCAGCAATATACACTTGGCTTTGCAGCCACTGCTGCTGCTTAATAATGTCTTGGGAAATCCTATGCCTTTGAAACTCCATGCAAATTATCTGAAAGGAGCCAACATTAACACTCAAGCTGAATTAGAAAATAGAAAAATACACGAAGAAAGTTGTTTAAGGACAAAGTTGTCTCCAGCTAAAATTAAGCACTGATTCACAGTGACATTATGAAAACACTGAACTGTACATTAAAATTCCTAAACATCGCTGCTATTCACAACAGGCCAATGCAAACATTTGTTACTTCTCTGTCTGAGAGGGAATTTATAAGTTAGGAAAATGATGTCAGTACAAAAGAATTCAAAACTAATTTTATCTGATTGGCAAGTGAGTTAAAGTACTGAGATACTAAATAAATATTTGACAGCACCAGTCCATAGTATAATTTATTTCACATATGTACTAAATTAAAAGGAAAGCTTTTTTAAACTGCAAGCAATTTCCAGGCAAACCACTAAGCAGGATGATGGTGATTGCTGCCATTGTATCATGGCACAGCACCTTCTTACCCTTGCAAAGGGCACCAGAGTTTTGAGCAAATAATCAAAACCACAAGGCAGAGAATGGTACAATAGGTTCAGTTTTGTCACACTTGTGACAGGGAATTTAATTTTATACCACTAAGCATTTCTGCTTAAGAGGATGAGGAGACAATGCTGAACCCTGGCCTTATATTTTTGTCAATATCTCTATTGATAAGGAGTTCAGAGTTTTGCCTAGCAATGGGCATTGCTGTAAAAATTCATTCCAGCATGATAGGGATGTTCTAAATTTTTGATGTGTCTCACTAAGAGAGCATGTGGAAAAGTGTTATTCATGCACTCCTGGGCATACAATGGCACGGGGAAGACACAAGAGGTGTGCAAGAACTATTAGATGGGATGTAAAAACAGACCCAGAAATCAGAAATGCTTTCAGAGAGTATATACCAAGATACAGTGTGTGCCATTTCTTGTTGTGTGGTGAGATGGAAGTTGCAGAGGTGCTACACATTTAGGTCCCCACAGTTTTGGCAAGGTAGGTCTGTTCAGTGGTTCCTTCCAATTTTCTATGAAAAGTTTGGTGATCTGAGATAGAAGCAAAGAAGAAAGAGTCTCACATCATTACAAGGGGTACGGAGCTGCACTACAATTATGGAGAAAGATATTCAGCCTGGTGGAGACGTTGCTGAAATGCTAGGGTCAAAGGTAAAACTGAAATTCCCTGAATTTGAACTGAATTTGAACTGAAATTGAGTGGCTTTTACACAGGACTTTTATTAAATTCCCTGTAGAGACAATAAATAGCTGAAAAGTTCAGCTGGTTTATATGCCAGAGGACTCATCAAGGGCAAGGTTTATAACTAATTATGGGAAAATATAGGTAACACTTAAAAAATGCAAGCCTTAGCTATATGTAGTATCATATGTTTTGTAGCATCATATGCTTTTAAAATTTCTGTACACCTTACAACGTTTTGGATACTAAAAGCAAAACAAATATTCAATACTGATTTCACTTATAAAACAATCATCGACAAATCAGTGCTTTTTTGCCCTTTACAGGAAAAGGAGAGTGTGGACATCTATTGTCAAAAAACCAAAAGAAGCAAAATGTAAATGAGGACTCGATTTATATGGTGAGATTAAAATCAGAATAACAATTTTATCTTTTTTTTTTTTTTTTTAATAGTACATTTTACGGTTTTAACTTAATTTTCTCCCTTAACTTAGAGAAGCCAGGAATATCTACTGATTATCCTACAAATCATGAAACCTTAACTAACATGTCTTTAACATGCTTGAACTATTAAAAGGAGAGTGAATGCAGACAGCATTGGAGGTTGTACATTAATCTTTACTCTTGATTAAACAATTTATATCATGTGTGAATGTACATGCTGTCCTCTTCTTGATATACTTTCTGTCATGTACACAGGGTCTTTTTTCTAGAAAGTGCTAATACAGAAACATGTACTTGTTGTGAAGCTTCCCTAATACAATCCCAGGTCTGTATGGCACTTTGGCATTGTTCTGGGTGAAAAGCATTACATGCACGTAAGCTGTGTCATTTAAAAAAACAATTTGGGAGATTAGAAAGCGTGAAAGCGAGAAAGAAATTTGTGGCTCTGAGAGAAAATAGTGGTGCTAGGAAGTCAACATTTTATCTTCCTAGGCTTGCAGTGCAACATAATCACCAGTCTGAAGCAGCTGTTCACTTTGTATGTCCAGTTTAATAAACTCTCTTTGTGTGCGTGTAGGTTCTGTTGCACTTTGGAACTGAGTACAAATCATGTCTATGGAAACACCAGCAACAAACCATTTTCAAACAATAAGCAGGAGGAGTCAGATGGTTGACTCGTAAGTAAGCACTTACTCAGTTACCTACTACCAGCCTGATTTCCAAACTTCAGAGGTCTCAATGTCTTCCTTTGTAATTTTTCCTGTTTTAAAACTTTCAGCCTAAATGTCCATGCACAGCTGTTGTACATGCAATCTTATGGGCAAGTACACCTGCTCCCAAGCTGGACACAGACTGGATACAACTGTTTGGTTTGTATAAGTTGAAAGGGTTATTAGAATGACAAGTTTAGGTAATTCGATGTATAATTTGTAGCAGATGTTTGAACTGACTGAATTACCACAGGGAAAAAACAACTGTTAAATTTAATAGCATCTCTGAGAATATGAATGCATGGTATAAAGTTGTGGCATACTGAATGAGAATTGTTTTAGCAAAATTTTAATTAAACAGCTACTGTGAATGCCAAATCATGTGTGCCTAAATTGGTGAAATTCAATGAAAATATATTATTTTCATCTACATCTACCTGTGACCACACCTGGTGTGAGCTGGAGTATAATATATTCTGGTATCTGACTAGGCTAAGTGCTACACAAGAGCTGACTTATTCTTTGGTTACTATAAAATTTTCAGAAAACACCTTGGTTTTGACAGGAAATAATTTTAATAAAGGATATTGTCACCACAATACCTTACTGTTTTCAATGTAATATTACTGAGAAGTACATTTTTAATAGGTGAAAAATTTTACCATGGGATCTAAAGACAATTGCACTGCTCTTCTTTCTCTGATCTTTAAGTACATTGACTTCCAGCTTTTCCTTCATTGCTCACTCCTGCCATGCCCCAGTGCAGTGCTGGGTAGTCCATCAAACTGTACTGGTTTCTCTTCTGTCTTTTTTCTGAGCACAGGCTTCCCTTCCCACTGATCTACATGGTGCCAGGAGAGTTGGTTTGTTTTGAAATGAGGTTGGTTTACCATCCTGTGTTGTAAGTGGCACTCTAAACAGCGCAAACACATATGTTGTTTTGGCTTACCCCTGTTGTTCAAATCCTCCATGTTATGCTCCAGTAAATTTTACCACAGAACCTTTGCAATAGGCACATTCCATCCACCCAAAGCCTGATTCTCTACAAATATGCTCATGCAAATGCCTTGTTTCTCAGTATCATTTCCTAATTCATTTCTGTTGCTTGGCCATTCTTGCAGCCAAGAGTCTTTTTCATCTGGAAAGGGTAAGAAGACAAGTGAAGAAAAACAAATATGTCTACAAAATTAAAAAATTGGTAAGGTAACTGGAACTGATATTTGCTTGTTAGTGATCTCAGATTTGCAACAAGGGTAAAAACAATTTGCAGCAAGGTGTAAAATTAAGATTCTCATATTTTTGATCAGCTGAGGAAAATCAAATGGTGGGAGCAAAGGGGTTGCTAAGAAAAATTAAGACAGTCAGCGCTTCAGTCCTGCCTCACTGAACAAGGAATCTGTCTGTCTCCATTCATTACAAAGGGAACACAGATACCACATTTGTAGAACCAGTACATGCTACACTTCTATGGTGTACACTACACAAAGGCTGCAGCTCATGTGGCAATATCTGCAGCCCTAGACTATCCTTGCCTTTTCTGAGAAGAAACAGCTTTTGATTCATCCATCTGCAGGACAGCTGGCACCTTCAGGCTCCAGGACCATGCCAACAAAAGAGGTAGGTGGAAGGGGTAAAGCCAGAACAAAATAGCATCCCCTCATATGGGTCACAGCCCTCTTGTCCTGGGGGTCAGCAAGGCAAAGCACCAGCCAGCAACAAAGAAGGCCAACTGCATCACGGGCTATATTAACAGGAACACATCCAGTAATTTCAGAGAAGTTATTGTCTGCCTCTGCTCAGCACTTTTTAAACCAGATCTGGAGTACTGCATAAAGTTTTCGATCCCCGGTACAAGATAAATTGGAGTAAGCTCAGCAAAAAGCCACTGAAATGGTTAGAGAGAGTTGGAGTGCTTGTCCTGTGGGAAAAGGCTGAGGGACCACAGGTGGTTTAGCCTGGAGGAGAGAAGAATTTGGACCTAATAGAAGACTGCCAATACCTGTTGGGAGGCTGTTGAGAAGACAGAAACAGGCTCTTCACACTGTGGTACAGGATGGAAGTTAAAAACAGTTAAAAGATAAAAAGCAGGCTTTTACAAGATGTAAGAAACCCCTTTCCCTCTATTAGGGAGTGAAACATGTTACCTAGGAAGACTGTGTCATCTCTGTAATTGGAGGTTTTAAAGACCAAACTGGCTAAAGTCCCAAGCCACCTGCTCTCTTCTTAGAGCCAATCCTACTCTGAGCATCAAGTCAGACAGGATGACTGCCTGAGGTCCCCTCCAAGCTGAATTACTCTGTGATTCTGTAACACTAAACCATTGTGTGCTGTTCAGAAAAACAGCTGCTGGAAAAGACAACTTCAGTTACCTCCAATGTGTTGATTTTACCCTGTCTGACATTCTGCACTCAGAAGAATGCTGGGTTGCACTCTGAAAAATTTTAAGACTAGTCCAAAACCATGCCTTTCTTCCCAATTAATAACTTTTATAGAGCTGACTCTTGGGAAATGTAGAGACTTCAGGTGTTTCCATTAGATTTTTTTTTCTTCCAGCACCCTATCTCTCAAATCCACACCTCAACCCTGTTCTGCTGCTGTAGTCTGTAAATGCCAAGAATACAGCAGAAGGATGACCATGGATAATTCCAGTGCAACCACATAAAATCAGACAGAAAACAACAGGAAGAAATAATAATGCTGCAGAACGTTATAAAACAAGTTTTTTTCAAGCCAAGTAATTTAATTGGTATGTAAAAAGCTTTTTTCCTACCTTCCTTGCATAAGATGACATTGTTTGCCACCACTTTAGGATTGATACTTTTTTTCAGAACAGAAGATTGCACTATACAAATTCACACTATACATTATTGGTATTAATAGCTTAGCATCAAATTCACTCTTTTAACAATGATAACTCTTTCTGCCTGAAATCTGCTATTGCTTCACCCTGTTGACACCACTGCTCTGTAAAACATCTGTTTTTCATCCATCCTCACTCTCCTCCAAATTCTGACTCTTCTCCCCACAGTTTCAGAGATCTCAAGCATGCTCATTTTCTGGCTGCTTCCTGCCTTCCTTGTTAGCCAGACTGTGACTGGCAGGAAGTGAAAGCATGTAAGGTCAATCAAATTGCTGTAGAAAATACACACAACAGATGCAACAAATGCACAGGCTTTGTAATAATCCTATAGACGAACAACACAGGAGGTAACACACGCTCCAGCAAGTGACCTTAAATAACACATTAATTGGCATAAGAAAGGAGACATTGCAGTTGAATGTGAGACCACAGCAGAAAACATCTGTGCTGTCCATAGATGTCACTTACATTTTCCCTAGAGGCAGGTGATGTTCAGGCTCCCAATCATGGGACATCACACCTAGGTCAGATGGGACCAACAGCAATTATTCAAGGGATCAGAGCCCCTCCACACACAAGGGAAATGCTTTTCTACCACTTAGCACCGGTAAAATGTTCATGGACTTCCAAGGAAATCCTAAACCATGCCAAACCTTGACCCACTAATGTCAGTATCATTTTTTCAATGGATTTATTGAAATTGGGACCTTTCCCCTAGAACAATTCATTATTCCATTCTGTATCTTTGAAATGCTTTCTCTATATGAGGTACACTGTGGGTGTTATTTGACGTAATTCTGGAAAATCTCTTTTCCTGCAAAGCGCTCATCCTCCAGAAAACTTAAACAGCATCATACCTTTCTTTTATTTTCCACATAAAGTACAATCAAAAGAAAAAAAAAAAAGGTGGATTGCAGGGTATGAATTCCTGAATTAGTTTCATGAATGCCAGTAGAATTAGAATGCAGGTTAATTTAATTCTGTGACCCTTGAGGAAAGAAATTGACAAATTTTGTATTTTTTTGGTGTGCCTTTATTTTTCTGGTAATGAAGGGACACAGAAATATATTTTGTATGGAACCCTATATTGTCTAAATAACATATTCAGTATGAAGTAAGTGTGATTCACCCTTCAGAATTTATTATTCTCTTCATGAATGTGCCTATTACAACAGATAGCTGCAGCGTTGCTCTTAGGATTTTGTCACCATTTCATGCAAACCAAACTGAAAGCTATTTTTATCTCCTATGTATCCAATATTTAAGATATATTTCCTACATAAAAATGTAGAAATTATGGAAATTCCTTAGAAATATGGTCTTGGCCTTGATTTTGCATGTTCTTCTAGTAATTGCACACTTTTTTGGATATGTTACAAAATTTTCAATCAACCATTAGTGATAGGTTTAGCAGTTGTTTCAACCTCCCTCAAAATCCTTGTTCTCATTTTTATTCCACAGAAGGCAATTTATGGATCCATCTGCAAACACTGCTATCCAAAGCAGTGCTCACTACCATTGATAGCCCTTGTGAAATCAGTGCCACCAGTACTTTACCTAGTAATGGGAGTCTGGAGGACTGGAGATGATGTTACAAATGTTCATTTAATTTTGGTAGGACCTTCAGGCAGGCCATGTTTCGCTCTAGAAGTGTACATACCATGTTCAGTAATGCCTTCCTTCTAGTTCTAGCACTGCCTCTGCCAAGATGTACGACATTGAACAGGGGTCATACTGGGCTGTGCTTCAGTTTATCTTGATTTAGAATAGCAACAAAAACTGTTCCTGGGCATTTGGGAACAAAATGCTCCATCAGATAATTTGAGAACTAACAGTGCCAATGACAGAAGTACACTGAAGTTTTCAGTGGAAATATATCCTTCTGAAAATCCATGAAAAGAAAAAAAATCCAAAAATCTTACCCTATCCATCATTTCTATATGGACTTCTAAATGGCCATCCCATTTGTGACTCCCACTGTTTCTGTATACAGTGGTCCTACCCAGGGGTCAATTACATTTAACACTAAATATCCTGACAGCATTAATATTTATGCCTCACTTTATACATATAATTGTGTTTGCATCTTGAGGCATCTAATTCCAGGCTCCCTATACAGTCAATAGGGAGCACATAGATTCTTTACTTTTCACAGGTCATTATAAAGACAATATGTTCTTCTAGCCTAAGCAGCTAATTTAGATGCTTAACTCAGCTCTATCCAAAACTGTGCGTTGAAGCAACTGAATGCCAACAAAAGAAAAACCTCTGGCATGAAGTTCCAAGTGGTAATTTGGGAAAGCATCATTACCAAAAGGAGCAATGACTATACAAATTAGGTACCTTTGCTGCCTCTTCATCTGTGCTCTTTACTGTGCTCCAGCCTTTTGTTGGTGAGCCAGATGAAAAGGATGTCTTGCATTTATGTCTAATCCAACGAGTCCAGGGTTTCACAATGTTTGCTTTTTCAAAAAACCAAATACATTCTTCAAATTTAAGAAATCACAAATAAGAAATATATGATAATGGAAATAGCAGAGCCATTAAATATTTCTTCTGTTAAAGTAACAGAATGTTTTCAAAGTTTAGAGAAAATAGACATCCTGCCTAGGCATTTGACCACATTAATTTTCATTCCTGATTTAAAATTCTAGTAATTTTCTTCTTTGTTATCCAATAAAACTCAATTCAGGTTTCTACCTCCTGAGACAAAACAGATGCAAGGATTTTTAGTTTAGGTGACCAACAACTAAGTACATTAAAAGGCTTTTATTTCACAGTTGCAAACTAGCTTTATTGGAAAATTCCAACATACAATTTACAGCATAGTATGGGTTTATCAAATATAATTTTCAAACAGAATTTGTTGGAAACTATGACACACATAACCTAAATTCAAATGCTAGGTCTGATAAATGTTATGAAGAATTTGAGTATAACAAGCTGAGATTTTTTTTTCTGGTACTTTTATGCAAATAAATACACATGCATTCCCCCAAAATATAAAGCTCAAGAAAGAAAGCTTTTGCAAAGCATCTTTAAGAGTTCATGTTTGTATCCTTTAGTGAGTGGTTTATTAAATTAATAAGAAAGTGGTCTTTAAATTAATAAGAAAAAAAACCAAAAAGCACTGCGGCACAGTGTATAAACAAAAGGTTTTATTGTACTTTGCAAAGGGCATCCTATTCCATCACTATTTCAGCCTCCCTAATAAATGCATATTCACATGACTGCAACAAATGGGAACTAATTCAAAGAAGTATTAAACAGTAAATTTTATTGGCATTTATTATGACACAGACAGAACATTAGGACATGCAATAAAATACCACTCTGCTTGTGAACCTAAGTTTTATTTTTATTTGCACCACACAAATCTTACTACAGTGACTTTTTATACCTCTAATTTTGCTTCATTTTCTTTAACATAGCTCCGAGCCAACTATGCTAGGCTACTGGGGAAACCATACATGGTCAAACTGCTACCAAACATCTGCACCCTGTGTACTGTTGATAGACATATGCAACAGCAGCTAAACATATGTACTATGTCCTTCTCTGGAATCCAAGTGAACTTTCCAAACTTTTATCAAACTAGCTCTCTGAAACAAACATTTCTAAGGGCAAATGTGATAGAAATTTCAACGCCTCTAACTTAAACTGGAAATTAAATTAAAAACACCTGAGCGGAGATCCTTCTGCATGGCAAATGAAAGTGTGCTCTGAAATGCAATTTAAAATACACCATGTTAGAAGAAGTACATAGTGACAAAATTCTGGATATGGAGGAACCTCTACAGCAGCCCTCTGGTTTTGTGCTACCGAACTACATCAGTAGGTGAGGGTAATGCATTACACAGACACTTACAGGACTGATTCCATGGCTTATCAAAGTCTATCACACAGATAATAATTGTCAAACTTTGCCAGCTCTTTATTATTATTATTTGAGTGACTGTGATAAAGTTCAAAGACTTTGGTTGAATCTTTGTTCTTTTTTTGCATAAAGTAGTTTTCTGCTGCAAAGATTCACTACCATGAAACGGAGTCTGAAGCCCACTTTGAATTTTCGTAGAATAATGAGAACACAAAGGAAGGACCAACCTTGGCCTATCAAATCTAGGAAAAATGGGTGTTATGGGAATGTCTTAAACACAAAGCTGTCACACATCATCTATCTGTGCCTGAAAATACTGTCTAGTTGACATTCAGAAGATTTCCTGTAAGTCCTGTAAGTAAGTGCAGGTTACTCATGACCTTGTCCAGCCATGTGATGAAAATCTCCAATACCAGAGACACTACTGTCTCTCTGATCCCTCTTCTAGTGCACAGCCACTCTTAATGCTGCAAACTTTCTTGTATCCAGTTGGAATTTCCCTTTTTGCAGCTTGCAACTGTTATCTCTTAGTCTTTCAAAAGACATCTTCAAGGAGAGTCTGGCCTCATCTCTACAGCCCCCATTTTAGGTAGTAGAAGCTTGCAACTAGATCTCACCTGGTCTTGTCTAGGTTAAATGAACACCTGATCTCCCCTCGCTCGGCACAGTCTGCAGTCTTCAAATGCTATACTGCTTTTACACTGGATTCTCTCTGTTTTGTCAACACCTCTCTGATGATGAGGACCCAGACCTGCTCACAGCCCTTCAGATGCAGTCTCATGGGTGTTGAACAGATGGATATAATCACTTCTCTCAGCCTCCAAGCTACTCCCTTGCTAATGCAGTTTTTTATTTCTGCCAGAGCTCACTTCTGACTCATGTTCAGCTCATTGTCCACCAGGACCCTCAAGTCTTATCCTAAAGAGCTGCCCCAGTGTGTTCTTGCAGGAGGATACCTCATCATAGATGCAGGACTTGTTATTTGCCTTTCCTGAGTGTCTTGAGACTCCCATCAGCCCATTTTTGCAGCTTGCAAAGGTCCCTCTGAATTGCTGCCCTGCCTGCCAGTGAGTTACACACTTCTCGCAGTCTATGAGTGGGGTGGTTGAGGATGCACTGTGCCACTTTGACAGTGTTGGGAGGAATGGCTTAATGCAGAAAACTGGCAAGGAGGACTCTAAATTGCTAAATTGACATTTCAGCTGGGAATAACACTTGATGAGCCTGAGTGAACAGCAGCCCAGTGACCCCTAGCATCAATCAAGTTTTACAGTGTCTATGTCTCTGCTTGGGTACCTCTGCCCAGGTGTCCCATTGGGGATCCCCTAATTAGTGAGCTAATGGAAATAAATTTACTCCTAAACTAAAACTCTTAAATAAATTACTTTCTAGCCGTGAGATTGTGGTTGTCCCAGCTGCTGGACTGTTTCAGCTCATAGGTGTTTTTTGATTAAATTTTTCTTGAATTTTCAGGTGATACCACAGTATAGACAAAAAGGAGTCTAAAAAGTCAGTAGTGTGGTGCTTTAACACCACAAGTTGGTCCAGTTGGACCCAAAAGCTTGGATTTCTGTCTCTCACATCCTAAATAAATACATAGGTGGCAAATGTACGGCTGTCTTTTCCTTCTTGTGGGATGAATCAAGGAACTTTTTTTCATATAGCCTTTTTATACATAAAATATTGATTCAAACCTATTTTGCAGCAATTCAGTCCTGGCAGTTTTCAATCGAAGAACCGATGTTAGGCAATGGGGAGTCTACTCACACATTTGCCTCCTGTCTTGCATCTCTTGCAAAAACATATCCAAATTTAGCTAATTATCCTGAATTCCTCACCATCGAAGATGGCTGATGTTTTGCAATACTCCTTCTTTTTGCAAAATAAGATCTTTTTTTTTTTTTCTTCAGGTTGCTGCAACTTAAACTGATTCTAATTCCCTAGATTTCTTTCCTTTTACTGTAGTGATAGGGAAATTTGTCACTATCCTTATAATACAGCCCAGGGATTTGCCATGTGAAACAAAAAAAAATATAAATGTATCATGGGATAGTAATCTCGTTTGTTTTTTTTTAAATGTACCAATAGAATTTAGAAACTGCTAGTCTGGGCCTTCTGCAATTCAGCTGAACATGTCTAAATTGTTTATACATATTTAACATTTCTGAGGCTTTCTTCCCTTCTATACAAACCAGATCAACTGTATCAACCAGGTCATTCTCCAAAATCTGGAGAGTAGAAGACAGCAGATTCAGAGATGTGCCAACAAATGGTATGTGCATGTACCAACTATTTCCGTGCGGGTTCTGAGAAAGGACACTTTCGTAAGAAACTATTTTTTGCTGTTAATCAAACCAGAATGTTTCATTCCTTAAAGGAATGAACATCCGTTCCAAATAGCAAACTCCTGTTACTCTGCAACAGACACTTATGATTCTTAGAAACCTGAAGGACTGAATCAACAGAAAACAATACCTGCTGGGGCAATTTTTTTCCTCACAATTTTTCCCATCTCCTCGTTTTTGCGTGGGGTATTGTGACTGCTGAGCAGATGTGACCCGTAAGTGCGCTACTAACAATGTTGTATTTGGCTCTGACAGTGGTTTTATGCAGAGAGTGTTTGCAGAAGCAAGCCGTGCTCTTACTGACAGCACGCATTGCCTGAAAACTCTTGGCTGGCTGACAGACCGGCTTTTGTGGATTTTTCCGTAGCGATTTAGGATGCTATCGTCCCCTGGTCATCTAGAGTCGCAAGCTGCAGCCCTCCGCGGTGGCCAAGGCGGCATCTCAGGCTGAACTTGTCATCGCTCCCCACAACTCCCTGAGGAGCGGCTGTACCCAGGTGGGAGCTGGCCTCTTCCACCTCCTTGCAGTGAGACGACCAGATGTCATGGCCTGAAGCTGAGACCAAGCAGATTTAGGTTAGATATCAGAAAATAAAAAAATTCACTGTTAGGGTGGTTAGGCATTGGAATAGGCTGCCCAGGGAGGTGGAGGAGTCCCCGCCCCTGGAGGTGTCTGCGTCTGGATCTGGTGCTGGGTGATGTAGTTTAGTGTTTCAGGGGTTCCAGTGGTAGTGCTAGGCTAATGTTTGGCTCTGATGATCTCTAAGATCCCTTCCAGCCTTGACGATTAGACGATTCTGTCTCACGGAGGTCATTGTGCCCGATACAAATCCCACGCCAAGCTGCAGACAGGAGGCGCAGGCTGCAGCCACACCTGGGCTGGCACAGCCCCGCAGAGCCCCGTGAGGGCGGCCAGCCGCCCGGCCCGTGTCGCGCCCGCAGGGCCGCCCCCGCCGGACGCCAGCGCCTTCCCCCGGGAAGCGGCGCGGGGCGGGCCGGCCCCACGGCGCAGGGGCGGTGCCGGTCACGCGGGCGCGCGGCGGCCCCGCCCCGGCACCGGCGGCAGCGGCGGCGGCGGGGGCGCGCGGGCGGGTGCACCTGGCGCCCTCCTCGGGGCTCCTCGTCGCCGGGACAACCGGGATCGCCGCCGCCGCGCCTCTGCCATGGTGAGGAGCCCGCGGCACGGCCCCGCCGCCCGGCCGCAGCGGGCTGGCCCGGCCGCCCGGGGCGGGGAGCGGGTGCCGGCCGGGCCGTGCGGGGCGGCCCCGGGGGCGGGGGGCTCAGTCCGAGGCGAGGGTGACGGGCGGGCGAGAGGGCGAGCGCGGGGCGCGGGCAGTGCGGATGCGGGGCTGGGAGTGCGGCCCGGCGCGGGGCTGCGCCCACCCACGCTGGAGACGAAGGGAAAAGAGAGTGTCTGTCTGTCCCTCTGTCTGTCTGCCCCTCTGTCTGCGTGCCTGCCCAGAGCAGGTGGGGCCGCGCTGTCCCTCGCTGTAGCACATGCCTGCGTGTCTGTGGTGAGGTGTGACGGGCGCCTTGCCTCCTCCCGTGTAGCGCCGGAGCAGCCATGGCAGGGCTCTGCCTGGCGTGTGACGCGGGTCAGGTGTATTGTCCGCCCGGATAACACAGCAGGGATGGTGTGTTTATATGGGTTTGTAAAGCGGCTGGGGAACGATGGAGGTGTGTGTAACTCCCTTATAAAGTGGAGAGGAAAAGCCAGGCTATCTATCGGTGCACAGGGCAGGGATGGGGTGTCACCGTGTGGATGCACGGGATGCTGTGTTTGGGCGCTGTGCTGTATCCTTATGCATGTGCCGTGAGGCAGGGTGTGGCCTGGGATGTGTGTAGATAGCAGATATACAGTAGGACATGAGCGTAATGCTATGTCTCTGTGTGTGTATCTGCTGTGATCTGGGCTTCGGGTATGGGGTGTTGTAGCAGAGATGTGACATTGTGTGCAGGGCCGTGACATGGCATCGTCTGTATCTAGTTGTGTCTGCCTGCTGTTGTCTGGTATGGGCTTGTGCCTGTGTGTATATATAGTGAATATTGGGTGTGGCATAATCTGTGGATATTTTTAAAGGCACGTATGCTATGGGTGTGGCAAGGATTATCTGTAGTCCTATATGTACGTAGCAGATACAGGCTATGGTATTTTGTGTGTATAGTGCAGCAGTGGCTTGTGTGTGTGTGAGCCTGCATCGCTGTGATGTTGTGATGTGTGTGCACGGGTGCATTTATAACACATTTGTGGGGTGAGTGTGGCGGGCACAAGGTTTGTTCCACCTGTGTGTGGGGACGCCAGGACATGGAGCACATGTGTGTGGAGGCTTGCAGCGGAGGAGGAAGAGCGGCTGTGGTTTGCCCTGTGGGGAGAGCATGTGGGGATGTGACACAGTACGTGTATGCCACGAGTGGCAGGGCAGAGATGCATCAGATGTTTGTGAAAGGAAGATGACAAGGCATGTAAGGGGGAGTGTGTAGGGCACAGTATGTTTGGAAAGATGATTGGTTTGAGCCCTGTTTTCAATTACTTAATTTTCTGATGCCTTACTGCTTCACAGTGATAGTTACAGTAATAGGTTCAGCAAGAAGGCACAGTTGCTGGCCTTTCCCACATGGGGAAGTACAGAGTGTTTTAAGGCAGACAATCACTTTATGCGTATATTTACGTGTGTGTAATGATAGTAGGTTTTCTCTATCAGATTATGGGGAGGTGGAGGGAGTGCTCAGCCTCACAAAGGGAAGATATTTCTGTGGTGTTGCAACTTTTCCTCCTTTGCATAAAGCCTTGTTCATATGCTCTTTCTTCCCCTTCACATTGCCTTCTGTTCCTTCCCAATTCTAGCCTGCTTGTTCTGAACCCAAACAAAGCAACCTTGAAAACTAAGATGTGAGGTGGAATAAAAATACAGATAGACTGTGCATGATTGCAGTATGCTTCTGCGTAGAATCAGTTTGGATTTGCTTTGCAAAGGTTTTAGGATGTATCTGTTGCTACAAGAAGGAGTAAACCTCAGTGAATGAGACTATGGATGGTGTAGCATTGGTGGAGTGATTGTGTCTTAATGACATGTTCTGCTTTACATTAATATTCCATCAGAGAAGATGCAATATCTTAAGTCAGTTGAATAAAATGGATTTATCTCATGCTCTAAATATAAGATAGATTACAGACCAAAAAACTACTAACCAAATGTTTATAAACTGCACCAGGGGAGGTTTGGGTTGGACATCAGGTAAAATTTCTTCACTGGAAGGGTTGTTAAGCATTGGAATGGGCTTCCAGGGAGATGGTGGAGTCACCATTCCTGGTGGTGATCAGGAAACTACTGGATGTGGCACTTAGAGCTGTAGTTTAATTGACTATATGATGGTGTTTGGACAGAGGCTGGACTCAGTCTTGGAGATGTTTTTCATTCTTAATGATTCTGTTATTCTGTATTTTCCATTTACTGAACTCCAGGCATAGTGGTTTTCTTTGTGGTCCATTCTGACCACATTACCTCTGTGTCTCTCATTCCCAATGAGATACCTTTAGCAGTCTGAACTCAGCAGACCTAGAATCTGCAAAGCAGCATTGGTGCTGTAATTGCACAGGGGAAATCTCAGAAATTACACCATCTGCTGTGCAGATTCTTATACTGGGCAGCTTCTTAGTTGCACTTGACAGCTGTTGTTACCACCATTTTTGTTATTATTTTAACATTTTTCAAGTATTTTATTCAAAGCATGCTTATACTTGAATTGCTCTGTCTTATAGGATTAGTCCTATTCAAGTTGTTATTTCCTTCTTAATTCTTTATAGCTTCATAGAATTAATTTTGAGCAATTAACGCCAGACCTTTTAGTACAAGGAATATCAATGTTCCTAAAAATCAGAACAACTATTAGCTTACTGCTTGCTTATTTTGACAGCAGACTGGAATATTTAGTTATCCTAGTTAAAATGAGGGATAACATGGGGCTAGCAGATGTGGAAAGTTGAAAATAAAAGTCAGGTTTTCAGAGAAGCATGGCAACTATTTTTAGGTAGGTGTAGAAAAGTAGTACTAGTCTTGGCACTGTGACAATATTGATCTGAATCCCAGCAGAAGGCTACACATTGACAGTACTTCAGCTGTTTTGTCATTTGGAAGTCAGAAAAACTGTATTAATTTCATGTGAATTGTTATCAACTGGTAATTCTGGTAGTCTTTCTACTGAATTAGAAATGCACATAAGTGGGATATGCTAAGTTGGACAAAACCAGATGAAATTGTGACCAGATGAAACCAGATGACAGTTGTGAACTGGGAGAACACCAAGGAGTTCTCCCTCAAGCTAGTTTAGACAATAGCCACAACATTCACTTGCATTATTTCTAATAATCTTTTTAGGAAGGCAATCCATATTCTCCATATTCTCGTTTGTTTGTTTTACATTTTGTTTTTTATTGTTGTTGTTTTAACCCCTCCATGTGTTTTAGGACAATGCAAGAACTGTTAAAATTTCCCATCATACTTGACCTGTGTATTTTGGGTGACTTGATATGAATGTGATAGGGCTTAAGTCCAGCTGTTCCCCTGAGCTTTTACAAAACAATTTTCCCACTTGAACTTTTAAGGTAGATTGGGACTTTCTTATTCTTTGTAAAGCTTCTGAGAAGGAAGATTGTAAAAACAGTAACTTCTATATGGTGAAAATCAGATTTACATTCTTAAAAATGCAGAAAAACATATACATGAGGCATTAAAAGTGTGTAATGGTGAACTTATAATTCACTACATACTGGTATCTCTTCTGTCAATTCCATTTTTTTCAGGATCAAATTATTTGCATGCCTCTCAAAGCTTAGACTTGAATTGTTCTTGAGACTGAAGAGCAAATGGTTTGTAAAGATCAAACATTTTCCTCAGCCTAATTTTTCAAAAAATGTACTGTACTATGAATGTCTGAAAATCTGTGTATATAATGCAATTCTACAAAACTGTGTGAAACCAAATGTATTATTTTTGTGACAGAATTAATTATAATGCGACTGCAGTCCCTGTGAATCATTTAGTGGTGGAAGCTGCCTTAGGTTATATTTCAGTATGTCCCCACAGAGTCTCAAAGTTACATGAGTGGTCAAAGGAAAGTATTTCTCAGGTGTTTTGAACTTAGACTTTTGCAACTTACATTTGAGTGTTTGATACTTAAGGAAGGATTTATTTGTCAAGGAAAAGTAACCACAGGATCTATAAATGCTTAATTTTTGCTGTCTCAAATGACCCCCTTCTTATGCATCCACCCCCCACCCCCTGAATCAAAACAGAACAAAACCCATCCAAACAAAACTACAGCATGAATTTTAAGGTTTAAATGGATTAAAATAATTTCTGTTTGGTACTGGAAAGCAAGGAAAATGCAGCAATAGTTGATACAAGGGCACCTCAGCTGACAAAATCAATTACAGCAAATTTCTTGAGGGGTTCCCCCTGGGTTTTTATCTTTGTTTTGGAGGAACCACTACTAGAGGAGGACCGGATATTTGCCCTTTTCTGGACTTGCACATTTATGACTGTTTGGAACTATGAACTCCTGCTGTGTAGCCCACAAGAAAGTACTCAATATTTGGTACCAAGCTTCAGCTCAAAATATTTGTCTTAATTCTTGTTATACTCTTCTTTTTCTATTCCACTGTTTTCCTGTATTCTCCTTGGTAGGCAGGAGAAAACAGTAAATTTGGTTTTCATTGGATTTGATTGCTGTTCAGCTGGTTACCCAGTATGTTCTGTAAATTTAAATCAAGGAGACAAAGACATTATCAAATCTGCATAAATGTGAAACTCTACCAGTATGTCAAGTTTGTCTGTCTTTAGAGGTTGAAATCGAGGTCAGAGCTTCACAGAGAAAAGACATTTCCATAACATAGCTTGGTGTTACGTAGTAGTTATATAAATATTAAGGGGGAAAATGTCTAAGTGTGCTTGTAGATTAAAGAACTATTTTCAGAACCACTGGAACAAAAGTATCAAGATAATTTTATTTTTGAAGAAATTCAAGAAACATTCAAGTAAATTTTGGCAAATACTGAATGTCCCATTTCTCTTCTAAATCTCAACCTATTATCTTTCTTGAAACAATTTGAAAAAGAGGTTTTGGAAATGCTACTGTGATGCTATTTTCTTTGAAGTCAAGTGTAATTACTGCTTGCAACCATGAAGAGGTACCTAATTTTGTCTCTTGTAACTGAAAGTTTTTATTAATAATGCATTACATGTATGGCAGCTTTTATTAATTATGCACTACATATATGGCATATGTAGCCATAAATCAGATTTTTTTCTTGTTTTTTTCTTGTTCATTTTCTAGGGAGATTTGCTTTGAAGAGAAGATTTGCCCTTCATAGTAATGATTTCATACTCAGTACTGGAAAAACCTCAGTTCTGGCACAATGTTTATGAGGCAGATCAAGTACTGCTTTAAAATGGCTTTGTAGAAACTATAGAGCCATTCCTGTAATAAGCCATACCTTTTATGTCTCAAATGTGTTTTTGAAGAGCAGTTATGGTGGGGGGAGGATTAGTACTCAAAATTTCTGTTTCACAGGTGCTTAGAACAAGGGTTCTGACTGCTTCAACCATGTAGTCAGTACTTGAGCTGTGATTTCATTTACAGTTTGAGCTAAGTGCAATAAGAAGAATTACCTTTCTGGATATGGGATTGCGTGACTGGGGGGAGGACTCTGTCAGTTCAGATTAGAACGGTGCAAACTCCTGGGAAAATGGACTTGCAGAAGACTCTTCGTGTGAACACTCCAGGAGGATTTCAGGTCTCTGTTGTCGTGCCATCAGCCTGTTGGTTTGTGTGCTGATATTGAAGACTGGAAATAAAACTTAGCTGTATGTATGTCAGTAAAAACAGCTATATGCAGAAGTGGGGATTCAGAGGAGTTTTGATAGGTGTTCTCCTAAGGGCTTTGAATCTGTGATGTGGATTAAATTTGGATGGCTGAAACTACATGGCTGTCCCTGAGCAAATATTGCTACATTGAAATGGACACTAACTTGGACTGATTTTGTTCAGAAGCATGTCATGTTCTGAATGCCTTTGAGAACGTGTATTTATAGAATAATTCTACAAAATGGCGTGACACCAGCTGGATTATTTTTGTGATTACACAATTTGTAATTTGAGCACACAGTCCTTGTGGATGTAGTGATGGAAACTACCTTAGAATCTTCTCCAGTATTTCTGCTTAGAGTCTCAAAGTTACTTGAGTTGTCAAAGAGAAGAGCCTTTCTCAGGTGTTTTGAACTTTGGCTTTTGCAAATTCTGTTTGAGACTCTGCTTGATGCTTAAGGAGGAATTTGTCATTTGTCACCTGGTCAGGAAATACAGAATCCGTATGATGTATTATCAAGGTTGTGAGGGGCTACTTTGTACCCTTGTGATGGGTTACAGTCAACAACTGCTTCATCCATCTGATTTTAATTTTCTGCCATTTTCCCATTAATTAATGGGTCTGTTGCTCTCTGAGCCACAAAGATGATGATATGGGTTTCCCCATATTCCACTTCAAAGTAATTATAGATTGGACTGCTAATTAAATACTTTATTTTAATTTAGTTTTCTTAGCAATGATGTCTAAATGCATCATCATGTACTGTTTGGAAGGGTATAATCTTAAAAGACAAGTAATGGATAATTATCTGAAAAAGGAAATGTTCAGTCATTATTTTTTTTAAGAGAAAGCAAATTGAAGAAAAGATTTGCCAATCAGTATGTGACTAACACATGATGAGGATAAAACTTTGTCAAACCTGTTTTTTCAGCCGTCTCTCTGTGTATGTTTGAATAATATATGGGGATACAATTAACAGCATTTTCCAAATTTCTTAGTGTTTATGCGGTAGTTGTTGGATTTTTATTTTATTTCGTTTTCTTTCCTGGTCTGAACTAGTCTTTAGTCGTGGAAGATTAGGTACGGAATAGTTTATTTTTCTGTGCGGTTCGGATTAATTCTGCCATCCCTGGTAGTGATTAGAACACGATGCCTTGAAAGGCAAATGTGAGCCGGGTTAGTCTATCTCAGAGTAGCGTAGGGAAAGCAGAGCTTGCAAAGCTTTTTGCCAATAATAGTGTAATGCCTCTTTCTTTTAGTGAGATAGTATTTTCTGCCATGCTGACTACCAAACATCAGTTACATAATAGCAAGTATTGATAAAATGTTATCTTTCAACTGAATTTTAGGCCTGCAAGTAATGAGGTCAATCACTAATTCTGCAAACCATTGGATTTCCCTTTTTTAACAAGCAAAAATAGGAACTACCACACTGGAGTCAGAGCATTGCTGTCTCTGGTGACTTAGTAGGAGACAAGACTAGGGTATGGGCATCTCAGCTAACAGGTCAGGTTAACCTGTTAACCTTAATACCCTGTCTGCTTGCAGGAATGTACTCTTTAAAAGGTTTGAGTGGCGATTTCCAAATATGTTGTTGGCAATAGCTGACCGCCCTTTAGAAAAACACACAGAAAAGGGTGATGAGAGCTGTCTGAGCAACTGAAGATGGGCTGGTGTACTCAAGACGGCAGGAAAGGCAACCTCCAAGCACCTCTTGCTCTGCACGGGGAGGCAGTTGAGTTGGAGTAGCCAGAGGCCTCAAGGTAGAGTTGTGCAGCTGTGGACATCAGTTCGGAAGTTCACAAATGACCTTGTTCTGTCACCCAGTAAGAACAAGGCCTTGCAGAGCCATGCTGATGCCCTCTAGTAAAATGTGAATGATGTGGCATGAACACCAGTGCTGGCAAAACAAGAATGATGGCTCTTCTGGAAAAGAATCAAGCAGCAAAGTGGGCAGTGTGGCCAGCTGCTTCTGCCTGGAAGATTTTATTATGTTAAAAA
Organism: Pseudopodoces humilis; assembly: GCF_049639895.1. Lineage (NCBI taxonomy): Eukaryota > Metazoa > Chordata > Aves > Passeriformes > Paridae > Pseudopodoces > Pseudopodoces humilis. The sequence continues at coordinate 102,953,385 of NC_142200.1, forward strand.
GCACTTTGGAGAAATTTTAAAAGCATTATGGCCCTTATAAACAGCCTTAGGTCATTGGAAGGCATTAAGGAAAAGCAGAGAGATATGCTCAGGTGCATTTGATATTCTCTGAAGGTGAGCCTTAACTCTTTAAGATGACCAGCACAGTAAGAACAGAAGTATTTGGTATGAGATGTTGCTTTTGTTCAGTCAATTTTTCGTCACAGTGTTAGAAAATACCCCAAGGAAAGACCTGTGCAAAAGATCCAAGGGGTGTCTGGAAGCAAGGAGGAAGCTGTAAGGCTACTGAAGACCATGCCCTGGGCTCTAGTAGCTTTTTCTTCCAAAGGGAAGAAAATGTTAGCAACCACAGCAGGCCAAGAAGGCTGAATTTTAAAATGCACAAAGGCAAAGCCTGAGCCAGGGCAGGGTGAACAGCTGGAGCATCGGAACAAGAGCAAGGCAAACAGTGTCTATGTGTTGAAATAAAAGGTTTTGCTGGTCTGTCTGTGGTGTAGGCAAGCTTGGTTCAAGATGGGATTGCATTTCAAGGTTCACTTTGGTGTGTTATAATTTGTATTGGTTATACAGAAAGCTTTACCCTGGATTCTAGTTTAGCAGGAGTCCTGTGTCATCAGCTGTTGTGTCTTTGATATCACTTATTTCAGTTCTGTTGGCAATGTATATTCTGTCTAACGCTCCTTTTGTTGCCTGGATACAGCTACGTTTTGCCACTTGCCTGGTGTTAAATAATTCTGCCTGTCTGATGCATTGATTGTACATTGCTGGAGGAAACCCTACTTAGCAGCAATTCCCTGACCATTAGAGAATTTTATACAGCTATACCAGAGTGTAACATGGGATAATCTGAAATTTATGTTAAAGGAAATTTAGGAATTTTAAATTTAAATGTTAAAGGAAGGTTGTTTTGCCTCTTCTTCCTCCTCCATTTCTGTGGTGTATTTAAATAGAGAGCTTTTTAGGATGCCATTCATTAGTTTGCTTGTGAGTTGCTCTGGGTAGCAAAGCCAATTTTGTGGCTTTCCTACCACTATAGCACCAGGTGCTTTCACAATACCATGGTAAAAGGAAAATTGCACAGGCAACAATTAGATGTCTCATCTGAGGAGGAGAGATAGGCAGCAAGCTGCTGGGTTTTGTGTTTGGTAACAAAAATCTGCACATTAAGGTACTGAATAAAACTTTAATTTTATTTTCTCAGGATTTTCCTTTAAAATTTGTTTTTGCCATGTCTATTAATGCATGAATAATACTTCATAAAAATTGTTCTTGCCAGTGAAAACCTGAAAGACTTGATACTTTATACTTATGGCTGTATTTACAGTTTAAGTGAAGTTAAGGATGTGTGTTCTGTCAACCATAGAAGGGAAGGAAATATATTGGTTTAATTCCAGCCTACTGTCTCCTTTGGTGAAAATGACCCAATGTTTTTTTTTCCTGAATTGATAAATACTTCAGCCTTGTTTTCAGTATATATGTCTTTTGCTGATGCTCTTTAGAGTCTTTCACACTTCATCTTCCCCAAACCTACTTTTGCCCATAATTCCTTTAGCATGCTACTAAGCAAGGCTATTTTTGAGAGTCTGGGTTTTTAATAACTTCTGATTTGAGAAGCTGACAGGTTGAAAGTGGTTATCTACTCTGATTTCAGTGGAAATTAGATACATAAATATCTCAGTGGAACTGAGCAGTAATGGATGAGCTGCTACCAAAACTGTTTCATCTGTTGAGAAAATAGTCCTCTTCAATAGAGGATTGAATGACAACTGAAATTGATGCTTTAAAAAAAAAAAGGACTATCGCCAAAATTAATAGTATAACCTTATTTTGATCTTGAAATAACTCTATCAGAAAAGATTTCTTCATCTCATTAATTCTGGTGAAAACAGGAGACCTTTATCACTGGCTGTTAGACCAGAAGAGATTAACGTGCTGCTTTCAATGGTGGCAAGCTAAGTGTGGTGTACCAAGAAGTTATTTTCTAGGACTAGTGGCAATTAGTATGTTTAATAATATGGAAATGGAATTAAAACGGGAAGAGTATCCTTTTTGGGTTTCACAGATTTACATAATGGATGCTTTGTTTATTTAATAAAGAGATTTTTTAAAATGTAGTTGCTAAAGAAATTTAATGTAAGAAAGAATCAGGTAATTTTAAAAGAAAATACTCTGGTTTTAGCTCATAACCAATCTTCCAAAAGTACAGAGAAGATACTACCAAGAGACGTAAGTTAAGGAATGCTCAAGATTCAAGTAAGGAATTACAGTTTTCTCTTGTAGATTTTGTTTTGTGTTATTTGTTCTTGCAATTCTTTGAAGAATGTAGAGATCTTCCATATCTCTTATTGTGTTTACAGGAAATTTAAAACTGGTTTTAGAGTAACACTTATTACATATATTCAATGGCATAGTTTTTCCTCGTGCTCAGATTTGTCAGTTGTATTTGGGGATTTTATATAGTTAAAACCATACTTTTGTAAAGTTTGAGATAGCCTATTATTAACATTATCAAACTTGCAACCAACTATAAAAACAAAGAGAGGAGAAATAATCATTCTACATTCAGGATATTCTTAGTTGTTGGATTACTGTGTACAGGTATTCTGAGGGCATGTCACTGCAGCACAATTTGTATGTAAAGAAAAAAAATCAAACTTGACAAGAATAGTATTTTTTGCAGTGATCAGACACTTCCTTGACTGAATGTTTTTGGTGTTTTGTTTTTTTTTTTTATAAATAGAGACAGAAAACTAGAGGTTATGTAATAAAAATTAAGTAAAAAATAAAAAGAACAATACAAGAATGAATGTACTAGGGTTCTTGCTTCATTAATGGAAGTTTTAAATTAGCAAAAACTATTCAAACAATGAATATATTGTCCTATTTGCACCTTCTGTCATCTTTCTTTGCTTGCATGCATTTGAAATCATGTTGCAAATGTTTATCTAGAAAATGATAACTCCAGTTGTCCTGTATCTGTTCTGTGTTAGGGGGAAGACCTGTTGAGGAGCCTTCAAAGCAGCCCCTCTCTTCTTCTGAGATACAAATGCAATATGGCTTTAGAAGCTAATAACTTTCACAGTTTAAAAGAGTACTATGAAGAGACACTTTCATTTTTCTAGATGTGCTTACTCCATAATAATAATATGTTATTATTTGGGAACTGCTGCTAATGCATACAAGAACACTAAAGTTACTGTTTGAGGGAAAGCAGCTCTGAATGTGTTTGTGGCCTCATCTGTGACTGGGGTATCAGGTGTGGTACTTTGTGTGGCTGGGCTGGTAATACACTTCTCATAGTATGTAGAAAAAGCTGCATTTTTTTCCAGTTTTAACTGGGATTCCTTAATTAACCTTATTGGTCAGATAAGCAATCATGTATTCAAAAAAAATGTCCATTTAGCTTTAACTTTAGAATTATCTTCCATAAACATGAAGATTATAAGCCTTTTTCCCAAGAGTTGGTGGTTTAGTTGGTAGGTTTAGCTTTTCGGCTTGGCCTCAATAGGAGAATACTTATTACTGTTCTATGATTTGTAGTGAGTTCACTTTTGTTGCTGAGTAGTTGGAAATACTATTTAACACAGAGTTATAAGGCATGCTCAAGTCTTTAGAGTAAATTGCCTCATACCTTACTAACTCAAATCCTGCGGTATCCTCACACAATGAGCATATATTTATCTATTTGTATCTCTACATATATATCTTTGTATTACTTGAGAATCTGTGGTGTAAAAAAAAAAGGATAATGCAATTTTTTTTTATATAGGCAAAGTGATGGCACACATGTAAACTGGCAGTCTGCAAAGTAGCTTTATTTAAAAATATATGCTTATGCATATATGTGTCTGCTATGATGATGTAACTTTTGAGACATTATCTGCAGCTATAGAATAGTGTAAGTTAAAAGAGGATTTTTAGGTCTGTGATACTGAATGCTCAGACTCTCAACCAGAATTAATGAGATTTAAGTTAACTTGTCTGTTTTACCACTGTTTCTGCATGCTCTCATGGAGGTGACATCCTTTTTTGTGATTTATGTTCCTAACCTGCAATGCACAAGAATATTTCCTTACTTGACTCTTTAGTGAACCAAACTTCTAGGAGGATGGCATATATGCCCCTTTTTCTGAATGAGTTCTGCTGTAAACACAATTAGGCATACAGACTGTTCTTTTAAAAAAAAAACAAATCCCAATATATGCTATTGTTTTCAGGCCACAAGCTGCAGACTTTGAGTGGCATATAATATAAAAATGGCACACATGTGCATAATTCATAAACCTATGAGTTGTCAAAGTCAGAAGCAGTCAACCAGTTCTAAAAATGTCGTTGATGTACATAGTGTATTTCAGCCTAAAGGCTGAAAATACCAGCAGCAATGGGTATTGGATATAAAACAACCAGAGCAAAGCTGAGCCTATGGTCAGCCATGTGGAACTGCTTAAAGCCAACATCTCTTCTGAAGGAGCTAGAATTGTCCTATTGAAATATATATTCATGGTTCTTTTATGCTTCGAATATCTGTAGTCCTCAGTCTGTGAATAAATGTGCTGCTCCAGTTGTTGGAAAAGGAAGCTTGATTAAACCTGTCAGTCCTGTTGAAAGTTGACAGCTTTATTGTCTTTAGATGTGTGGATAGCTGTGCACAGAGGTAGTGGGTGAAAAAAATCTGTGTCAGAATTGAAGCAGTAGTATGCAGTTAAACTTGAAATTAGTCTAGGATGTACTGGGAGAGAAAAAGTGTTCTTGGCAGCAGCCAGAAGGAGGTTCAAGTTTTCAAATCTTACAATATTTTTTAGGAAGATATTTTCAAAATTCCCAGATGTGTAATTTTTGCTGTCTCCCTTCCTTTATGAAGATGGACCCAAGCCTATAGTCAACATTTTTTTTTCTTCCTTTGCTTTTATATATATTTTTCTTTTTTTTTTTTTCCTTTTTTTAAAAAAAAGAAGTAAAGCAAATACTTTCTAAGTATTCATTGTGTGTGGATAGTAGGATGAACTACTAATGCTGCTAACAACAGCATATGCTTAATAAAGGGAGAAGATTTCTTCCAGTTGTTTTAATGTTTTGTGTGATTTTCATATTTACCTTTTAGCATTCAGAAAACTCATCTGTTTTGGATTCTTCTTTCTAGTTTTGTTTCTGATATTATGGACAGCAAATGAACTAAAGCTCTTCTCTTTACACGGGAAATGATTGCTTGTGACTTTGACATCTTCCAGTATTTGCCATGGTTCCTTAAGTTCAATTTCATCTTCTGTTTTGTTTATTGCTGTGCTCCTCTGGTAAAATTTCTCAAGCCTAAATATTTAGACTAAGTTGTAAATCTGATCAACATCTTTGTTTTAGTCTTTCTATTTAGCTGTTGACTGTATAACCTTAGTATTGCATGCTTTTTTCCTTGGGTGTTTTCTTTTAGTCGCTCTTATATTCCCCTCCCCCCCCCTTAGGATATGTACTAAAAATATGAAATTTGGGTGAGAGGTATTTTCAGGTTTTCTTGTAGCGTTTCTTGATGTGCTTATTTTGCTTATATAGCAGTTGCTGCCCTATCTGTGGCACTATATTGTTGAAATGTGTAGATAGTTATATTTTATCCATATTCACCTATCTGGGCCAAAGTATTTGCACTGTAGACAGTGAAAGGAGGCACCTGAATAACTGAAAAGTGTCTGGTTTGTTTTTTGTAATGGGACAGTTTTAGGACTGTGCAGCCAGTGTGTGTTTGTACGTGTCTTGTTTCACTGAATTGATTGAAGTTTCACTACTGCTTAAAACATTTTGTGCAGTATAAGTATGCTTGTTTCATGATTAAGTTGCTCCACAATTTTTGTGTGGTTAAATCTCAGCACTAGGGAAGAGCAGGTGTATGTGGGGGTGTGGCTTTGTTTTGTACATTAAAATAATTTTGTAGTATTGACAACTAACATGTTAAAAACTTGATATTAACAGCAATTTAAGAGAATTAAGCACCTAATTAGGAGGTGAATAGCCTCTTTAAAATATGTTTTTCTTGTTGGTTTTTAAAATAGTGTTTTTTCTTTCTGTTTCTAGGTTTTCTCAAATAATGATGAAGCCCTTATTAACAAAAAACTACCCAAAGAACTTCTGTTAAGGTAATTCTACATAACATTTTAAGAAGTAAAGACAGCTGATTATATGTTGCTTATGTGTCTTACAGGCTATCAAGTGTCCTTGATATCCTTTTATATATCCTCTTGAAATAAATAATGCCACACCTGATTTAGTTATTGGAATTCTTGAGCTTGTTGCCTTGATTTGTTTAATGTGTTCAAGTTATACCATACCATGGAAGATTAGTTGTGATTTTTGACTTGCGTGTCAGAAAAGAAAGTGAAATAAAATGTCCAAAAAACTTTGGTGTATCAAGTAGTCAGCTCTTCCACACTCTCAATGTTTTATATCTGTCTGAAGAGCCTAATTCTCTAATGTAGTTCACACTCTTTGTGCCATAAACTTTATTAGAACAAAATAAAATACAAATTCAATGTCAGAGCTTCCAAAAAATTCACTGCAGTGAAAAGCTCTATCTATTACCATTACTGCCAGTCTGTGTTGTATAAAGGTAGAACCAACAGAGGTATCTTTCTTATTATAGTCATTGGGTAACTCATACATTTTATCAGCTTGCTGGTTTGTGAGTAGATCATTGTTGCAAAAGTTACCTAGAACACCAAGATGAGTAAGTTCAGGCCATGACTGGTGGATGTCTTCATGCTCTCATATGGTTGAAAGTTGATTTCAAGTATAAACCAACTGCCACATGTAGAGCTATTGCTTGGTTGGATATGGCCACTGCAGAGCTGGAGCTGAACTAGGCCAGCAACATCTTCTGTACCTACAGAGAGGATTTGTTACAGACTAATCCTTAAGATGAAAGATAAAAAAAAGAATAAGTGTTTGATTATGATAGTGCAATTACAGTTTTTAGTAGTGGTGATATTAAAATTGAGCTGATTATTTTTTTTCTCAATATACTGAAGAGATGTTTGGGTCAGCTTGTGTGTATGTGATTGCTTCCAGTCTGACTTGAAGTGGAAGAATGTCTCAATGGTATTTTGCATCTTGTGCCTCAAGACAATGCTCCTAAAAACATTGTGACTATCAGACTCCCCTCTGAATGATATTAAAAAAGCAGACTGTTGTTAAAGGAATAGAATTTTAAAATTTTCGTTGAGATGCGTTCCATATGATGGCAGACTGTAATTAGACTCTGAAAACTATTGGAAAATGTGATTAAAAGAGACAGTCTCCGAATGATTCCCTGAACAGGAATTCTCATACCTTTTGCTTTGTTGAACAAATGTTACACATGAACCACAAGATAAAAGTCAATGTAGGATGCTGCCTCCTTAGCCAAAAATCATTATCTGCAAACACTTCTTTTCAAGCATTAGGACTCCCCAGTATTTGTGGAAATGATGGTCCTTTTCACTGTTATGGATGCTAAGTATCTCATTTATGTAATTGAATATAATTTATTTATATGGTTTAGATAGTGAAAAGTATCATGCACTGAGATAGTAAGGATGTCTTTTGGAGCATCTTTTCTAAGAGAGAGGCTGGGAGAGTTGGGCCTGTTCAGCATCCTGAAGAGATGACTGAGAGGAGCCCTCAACAATGTTTATCTGTACCTGAAAGGAGGTATCCAAGAGGATAGAGCCAAGTCCTTCTCAGTGGTGCCCAGCAATAGGACAAGAGGCAACAGGCATAAACTGGAACACGGGAAGTTCCACCTGAATATGAGGAGGAACTTCTTTACTATGTGGGTGACCAAGCACTGGAACAGATTACCCAGGGAGGTGGTGGAGTCTCCCTCACTGGAGATATTCAAGAGCCATCTGGATGCAATCCTGTGCCATGTGCTCCAGGATGATTGGATGCTCCTGCTTGATTAGGGAGGTTGGACCACATGACCCTCAATGTTCCTTTTCAACCTGACCCATTCTGTGATTCTCCGATTTTAAAGAATTCAGCAGGAATAAAACCCAAACAAACAAGTCCAAGTATTTAGACTCTACCAGTGGCTTAGCTTTTTGTTCTTGAATATTCAAGATAGCTTCTTACAAAGCAACTTGAAGGTCGTGCAGGCTTATCTTGGCTTTGACCAACTGAGGAAGTGGTGCAGTTAATCCCTGCTGCTGCACTGTTACGGCAGTGTCTAAAGAAGCCTTTTGCATGGTTGAAAGGCTTCGTGCGGCTGGAACAACAACATAAAATATCCCAGGCCAAGCATGCACGGAACTGATTCAGCCAACCGTCTATTTTTTGCGCACGGATGTCCTTTTTGCAGTTACACAGTGATTTGCCAAAGTAGTGTTGCAGATGTAGCTAGAAGAGTTGATGATCTGAGAAACTGAACTGGGACTGTCAGCTTTCTCCATAAAGAACATGATGATCTCATGCTGAATGCTGGGACTGGGTCTGCTCTGCCAGAGAGAAATAAAGTGCGTATTTCATTATACCCACAAGACTGTGCTGATCACCAGGGTTTTGAAATGGAGTGGAAGATGGGTGGAAGAGATGCTCTGTAAATCTCCTTTTGAAATTGTACTACTGCAGGGACAAACTCACAAGGCCAATGGCAGAGCATGTTAGAGAGGACATGCATCTGGGTTCTCATCCCTACAGAGTGTAGATATCTGAGGAATAGGTATCTAAGGAAGTCTCAGGGCACAGAGCTGCCTGTCTAAGGTTTATCGGTGGGGAATTTGTTGAGCCTGCATGTAAAGGCTTTTTTAAGACTGAGTCTGAATGCCTTTCAACTCCTGAAACAGTATCTGCTCATGCTGCAACATGTTTTAAAATTGTCTAGCCCTGTGGTTATGACAGGAGAGCTTAAATATTGCTGCACTGGGTGTAATTAATATTCTAATTATTTTTCCTTTATTAGCAATGCAGTCTACCTTTTAATTAAAATGAGAGTAAACCAGTTGCAGTGGAAACATTTTGCTCAGAGCTGGAGCTGAATAGTAAATACCACTGAAAGTGTCATCAAATGCACTTAGTTTTCTGCTCGCTTGTATCAGATATGTATGAAAACTGATAGCACTGCAGCCCTCTTTTAAAAAAACCCTATTGGACTTCTGGGAAAAAAGTGATTAATAGCTTGTTTCAAATATCTGGAAATTAAATTTAAACACAGTTTCTTCTATTGCCAGAATTGGTCTTGTTCTCATTTGCGTGAAGTATTTAAATTTATTTAATCTTGCTATAACAAGCAGTCAGTCCAATTTTTTCCTCTAAAATTGAAAAAACTTTTTCTTGATGGTAGACTTATGAAATAAAACCACTTTTAAATTTATTCATAGAATAGTGTTGCTATACTTGCATACTCTAAAGTTGAGCAAAGTAATCCCTTGGTTTTTTACTGCAGTTCATCATCATTATTAATATTATTATTGCAGTTATTACTATTACTAATATAACAACCAGAATTATATTGGAAGGTTTTCAAGCCAGTGTCATGTCTGCTGCACATTTTCTGTGTAGTATCTACTATGCTTGTAAGAAAATGGTTGAGACCCCCAACTTTTCAGGCACAAAACTCATTTGAAAGTATAAGAAAAAAGAGATTGTTCTTTCTCAAGTAGACTCAGATAACTGGGCAGAAGAGGAAGAGGATATCTGATTAATATGGACAGTGATACTTTTGAAGAAGACCCTTGTTTGGAGGGGCCAGATATACTTTGAGGTTAGTAGTATAGCTTGAGTGTAGAGAGAGAAGTATTTAATCCGTAACCTTTTCTGGTTTATAGACATTCATTTTTATTGGTAGTATTGGAGTATATTTTTTACATGTGAAAGAAACAGTCTGCTTCTAAAAATTATTTTTTTTAGTATTCAGGCTAAAGGAAAAATTATCACCCCTCTTAGCTGTTGAAATGCTACTAGTTTGCCAGTTGGCAAGGAATGCTCTTTCCCCTCTACTATTTATTCCTTATTGCAAGAAGTAAAAGGTTGAATAAATGCTCAATTGTATGATGTTTAAGTAAGAATTGTGTGGTGGTATTATAAATCATGCAATTTAAACAGTTTTTGGATCACTGTAGTTTTGTTTTTTTCTTAGCCTATCTGTTTATGAGAAAGCATCAATTGAATATACAGGACATTCATTGTAGAATTGAATTGGTGTCTGAAATTCATAAACCCATATCTATCATCAGAAGAATAAGAAATCAAGTCAGGCGAATGCAATTTTAATGGTAACTTCTATAGTAAGTGTCACTGCCTTAAAGTGGCTCTTTTTTTTTTTTTCTTTAATTACTGGGGGAAAACCCTAAAACGATGGATTATTACAGTGTGAATTTGAAAATAAATTTAAACCCAAAAAATGTAGTGTATGTAATTAATGTTAGAATGTTCTGATATTTCCACAGATTTTTTTTTTTTTTTTGGCTTGACAAAAAGTAATAATGCATTTTGAAAAGGGAGATACAGCCAGTACTTTTGGCATGTAAAAAGATGGTAATATTTGTTCATTTGTATTTTAACTGCTAATGTTCTGCACAGTGGAAACTGTAAATTTTTTCACAAAAATGGTAAGGTGAAAGAACAGAGATGTTTGTCCCTTTCAGCCACTTAAACCAATTTCAGTTCCTTTCTGCCTACAAAGTGCCAACTTCATAAATTGTACCACAAATACAGAAACTACTATGGGTTCTGTTAAAAAGCTTACTTTTTGAATGCATATACTTAAGAGTAGATCTTAGCTATTAGTCTCAAAATTTGAGTGGTCAATCAGATTTAGAAAAGGGTAAGTAAAGTTTTGGGACTGAAATTAGGAGAGGAACCCAGGAGTGTTGTTCCAGCAGCAGTTCTTCTAGGCAGGAATATGCAGCTTGAGAGTTGAAAAATGAAGTTTTTGTGCTTCTATTCTGTTTTTATTACTGCATGCTGCTTTTTGCTGGGCTTTTAGTGTGTGTTCATTGTTGTAGAGAAAAAGTTACCATAAGCTTAAAACTGGTGAAGTCAAACATAGTATTTGATATATTTGAAGTGGTACTTTTCCATCTTATCTGTGTGCTTAACTGTGGGGAAAATAGAGAGGAGATACAGAAAAGGCTACAATAAACAATTGCCATAATGCCATTGGTATTTCTTAGCTAGGTTCTGGAGCTACTTGGATGGCCCACAACTGCTGTAAAATTTGGCTGCTGTATCTTAACATACAGAGTACTGACTAGTGAGTCAAAGAACTGAAAAATATAAAACTTTCGTCTGGAGCAGTTCTTAGTTGGTAATAATTTCGTAAGCAGAAAAACAATATATGTGTTTTGAAGGGGAAAGAAAAAAACAATCTGTCATCTCAGACAGGATTCATTTTCCCCACTACAAGGATCTGTATAACTAAGTAGGAAAATATTTCACCCTGAATAGCTGAGGCTGCTGTTCAGTGTTTGACAGTCTCAGGGAAACATTCCAGTTTTATAATGCACATGCAATCTTTTATTTTGATTTTAGAGTCTTTTGCAAGTCTTCAAAATCCTTTATAGTAGTCTGCCAAACAATTACAGTTTAACTGTTTAGAATTGGAAGGAGCCAAATTGATACAAGTATATAAACTATTCATACAGATTATGAATTGAAGGGATTATATTTCTCATGAAAGTAAGACTTCTTTTCTGTATATTTTTGCAAATCTATGGTTTTTGTAAAGCAAATTCTAATATTGCCTCATACAAGTAATTTTCATTAAGTCTTTTAATGTAACATGGCTGAAATACATCTGTCCAAAGAGTTAGTGCCGAGCAGACGTAATTGACACTGTTCAGTACAGTGTGAGTATCCTTTAAATGTTTGCTAACTAGAAAAGACTAATACTGATAACAAGCAAGCAGAAACAATGCAACTGATGACAGCAAAATAGCAAATCCTGACTCACTTCTCTGGAGTCATATATTCATTTCCAGTGGTCCTTACCTCCCAAAAAGTGATCAGAAATTAAACTGAGTAAGTGATCTGAATGAACCACAGGCACAGGTCATGGACAAGATAAAGCCTTTGGGAATTAAATATTTTGATCTTTAGCTAGAAAAACAACAGAATTATAATAATTTTAGGACTGTATAAGATATACAGGGTTCTTTCAGAATCCTTACATGATTTGGGAGCAATTTAAAAATTAATATCACATTATCAATGCTATTTTTGTTATAACATGATTTTTGTAATGTTACAATGTATAGTTGTTTAGTTTCTCTGTGTCTTCAGACTTCAAATATACACAGACAATGCAGTAAGCTGCAATTTTCTCATTGATCAGCTTTTTAAAGAAAAATTTCCTTTTATTCTGAAGAGGGATAAGGTTTTAAAACTTTCCAGTGACTTATATTCAGGACAGAACTTGGGCTCTGTCTAAAGGAAACTAAAGGCTGAATCAATGCTTGGTGGTCAGTATACCCTGTTCAGAATGTGGAGAAAGTCTCATGCTGACCTTTTTATACACTGCTGCATGCATTGTTTGTCTGCTTGTGAAATGCTTACCAAGATCAGTTCCAGATGCAAGTTTATGTTTTTCACTTCTTATCCTCACCAGTCGGCACTTTGTACGTGTTTTCTGCCTGTCTTTGTATGAGATGCTAAACATTTGCAAGTGATTATATGAACAATTCAGTTTGGCCTTTTGAAATTGGAGTAGGTAGCTGCCATCCTCTATTTAGTATGTTTAAATGATTTGGTTTTGTTCTCAAACAAGTGCCAGTGTAAGCTCAAAACAGAATGTTTTGGGCTGAGATATTTCAGATGGAATTCCTTTAAAAATGTGAGTGAGAAACTTGATGAACAGATGCAGAAAATTGCACACTAGTGCTCTTGTATACTGTGTTAATGAGGAAGAGAAGATATGGAAATGGAAGTGGGGTTTTATTGTGTCAAGGTGCTAAGTAAAATTTGTCAGTTTTGAAAAGTAATTATTTTATTTAGTGTTTTTGCTTGGGGCTTCCTTATAAGTAGAATGCTTTAGCTTTACTTGGTTCAAGTTACAGGTATTATCTCTCAGTAAGAACATGCTTGTGACAAAGGATTAGTCACACTGGAACAAACAAAACTAAGTAAGCATTTGAAGCAGGAGTAACAGCTAAAATGATTATAGCAATGACTTAACCCTTGGAATTGTACTTTACCATTTTGTTTTTCTTTTATTTGCTACTAAACCTCTCTTTGAAATCTCATATTGAATGAAGACTTAATTAGATTTAGGGCTTTATTTACCTTGAAACTGGAGTTTATTTAAACTCAATCTCTTAATTCGTCCATTATCAGAACTAAATGCTCAGAAGTATTAGTGATATAATGTAGTCTGGTTTTTATATGAAGCTATGGGAGGCAGAGGGGGAAATGTGCTTCCTCATTTCTATGTGAAAAGTGCCATCAAAGAACAAAAAAGCAGTCAAAAGGAAAAAAAAAATATTTCTTAAATATTGGTGCTAGAAAGTTTAAATAGAAAACCATACATCAAAAGACTTTTTTGGTCTGTAATTCATGAAGTATTTGCAGGAGAGGTAAACATTGTTATCTGTGTGTTCATGATGCAAACACAGATATCAGGAAGAGAAATCTTTTGTTCGAGATCATCCTCCAGGCCAGTAGCAGAGCTACAGGTTGGATCAAGTCTACTGAATCGTACTCCAACACCTAACCAAGGCACATAGCATCTATGGCGGTAATGATCGTGGTTTATGGAGCATCCTTAGGCTGCATGGTACCAGTGCATCATGTTATTTGTCCACATCTCTACCTAGCCACTAATGTGCAGGGTGACTATAGTGGATTTTTTGCTGTTTAGTGCCCAAATTATAATCCCTTCACTCATGGGGAAAAATAGACTTGTAGGATAGTTGGAATGGCCAGCAGGTTGGATTAGGACTGTGAGTGCAAGTTAAACCACTGTGAACTAATCATTAGGCTAACTGCTTTTATTTAGTAAGATGTCTTATAGTTGCCAAAGTTGTACTTCATAAAATCACTTCATAAAAATAAAATCTGTATTAAAATGTTATAGACCAGCTAAGGCAGGAAAATGAAACAGAACTGGCCCCTTTTGAATTTATCATTGGGCATTTTGTTTCAGATACTGAGAGTATCTGAAAAGGTTGCTGATGTGTTGTTACACATGGCCATACTTCACAAATAAATAAAACTAATTTTCAAAGAATGAGTAATAGGATCCACTTGTCTTGCAAGTAACATATACACATAAAAGGTGAGATGCTGTCCTCTCTAAAATGAATCCATCTAAGCTGATTTTCTATTTCAATGGAAAATGGATGTCAGACATCCTGTAGTCAGCCTAGCATTTTGCAATTGCCAATACTTTCGCCAATGTTCTGTAGTAATAAGGTACCTTGGTGAAAGAAAAGGAGGTTTGGCTTCTAAGAAGTGTTTTTTGGTGCTGTATTTGTTACTGAAAGACTTTATATGGCAATCAGCTGAGAAAGACCTGAGTTGCTTACAAGTGGAAACTGCAGGGTTAAATTACTGGAAAGTTTTGGGGTATGTCAAAAAGCTTCTAGTTTAAGTGCTTTACTTTACAAAATAGCTCATCTGCAGTGAAAAGGGGTTTGTTTTAATAATTGATCTGGAAGGTGAAGCATTGGACGAGTCAATGGATGTGTGCTTTGTGTAGCAATTGGCGTTCCTCAGCCTTTTGCTACTGAAACAGGCTTGACAGAAAAGATACTTGTTTTTTTGATAGAAAATAGTCAAATTCCTTAAGATTTAAATATGCCCCACTATTTCTTTCCAGGACAAGTATTATTTTGTGGTTTTATTGAATAAGATGTTACAAAATTTAGCTGCAAAGTTGGTGAATTTCAGAAATACACCAGCATTAACATGGTTAATTTAATCATATAGATACAAATTTATTTATTGAATTTAATATTCATTAAAGATTCTGCTTTTCTAGATTATGGCTGTGAGTTATTTACCTTACATGTATGTTTCCTAGCCTGCATATTTTTATTCTTGTGTTTGTACGCACTGCTGGACTACACTTAACCATGAGATGCCTCATACCTAAGTAGGGTGTTTATTAAAACAGAGGACAAAGGGTGAAGAGAAACCTTCTGTGTATAAAGAATTGTAAATATGATTTGTATTTAATGAGTATTACATTTTATGAGAAATACAAGGCAGTTTCTATGGTGGCTATCAGAATTTGCCTCTGTGCGTGTTCACAAGTAGTGAACTGAGAGTGTCTGATGCCCATTTCCACTGTTGCTTGGGCATGTGTGGAGAAAATTCTGAGAAAAAAATACTAAAAAATGAAAATTAAAGCTGTGGAAGCTGTACTTTGTCTCTCTGATACTTTTACATGCATGTAGGCTTTACTCTTCCATATTGCATGTGGTGGACTTTAATGTGAACAGATTTGCTATGCAAAATCAATTGTAAAATTGTAAATTTTAAATTTGTAAATCAGTTGTAAATTGTACAAAGAATTCTACAAATCAGTAAGAAATCCATAGTGTTAAATGGGGAAGACATAACAGATTTGTTGTGTGCATGTTTTATAACAACTGGACGGTGTGGTAGTTGAAAGGATCTTCTAAGCAGGTTATCTAGCTGATGTGCTGTCTTTCAGTGAGGCATTTCTCATCCTTATTACTTTGGTTTTCATTTTGGTAAAGTTTGTTATCAGCCTTGCATGCAAAGTTACTATAAATTTAAACAGCATGAAAAACAAAAGTTCTGATGTGGAATTGCATTCACAAGTCAGTTATAAACAAACCCATATCTTAGGTTTTTGGTGAAGCTTTTTAGAAATTACCAGATGTTATTTCTGTCATACCCAATTCTGGGGGTAGGGACAGAATTTCTAGGAAGTAAAGTGTCTGTGTGTGGTACTCACTGCATCTTGTTATCCACTTTTTATCAATATTTATAGCATTGTATAACATCAAAATACCTATAATAAGTAATTGCTGTGCTATTACTTCAAAGACTTATTCTCCATGTGATCAAATGTGGAAGGGCTTTACAAAAGCAAGAGAGAAGCAGTTTGACTCTTGCACTCTTTGATTTCTGTCTCTGTAGGAAGTACACTGTGCAGTGTTGAGGTTTTGAGAAATAGCTCTTTCTTTCTGTGGCTCCCTAGGGAAGGAAACAATGTTAAGAATCAGCTGTCTCTGTGTTTAGAAAGACATTGCACAGTCTATTTATAGCACAAGGGAATAATGAAGCACATGTGGAAATATATGGGAAGATGATGGAGACGGTAGATAACCACTTCTTTTTGGCAGAACCATATAAATTGCAGTGAAAGTGTCTCAAAAAGGTGACCTAGGTCTGTGGCACTCTTATGCTGAGTTTTGGTGAGTCTTGGATATCAAGCAAATTCCAAACTAAAAGAATATGAATCCTAATCTACAGCACTTTTAAGCAGGCAAGAGAGAGGTGGGCAGAAATCTCAGCCTCCTATTCAGTATGCAGTGGAAAAATTCACCATAGATTTGTTTGATTAAAAATTGAGAGAGGAATATGACAATTCTGGTTTTCTGGAAAATAAGCCATTGGACAATATCATTCCTTGAAATTGAAATTTTTTTTGCTTTGCCAACCAAAATTACATGTTTGTACTTATGCATTTGACTTCTAGTATTTGGTGTTTTAATTTTAAAAGTGAACAATATGTGTGCAGTTTATCAGTGGATGTTAAGGGGATTAAGTTATAGATGACACAAAACAATGGTTAATTAATTAGTTAATGGTTAAGCCTTAGGAACACATGGCACTCCTAAGGAATTTCATTAATAACATGATAAATCCTGTATGTTCAAACAAGATTAATTTTACAGGTTAATTTTGCATGGATAGATTTGCAGGGGTAAGAAAGAGCTGTGGCTTGGGCTGTGTACTCCCAGAGCAGAGTGTGATAGTGAAATGGGTGAGATACTGTAAAATTCTTTTCTGATGCTGTGTCAAAAAGGCTGTTACAATGGCCTGAAATGGCTTTGAAAAATGAGGGTAGTGAAATCATATTTCATGTCTGTGTACAGCTTTGTTGATACTAATAAATTTTTTAATGCTGCACATGCTTCTGATGTCTACGTTTGAAGAAACATGCTGAAAAAATAATGGGCAGAGAAAAAGAGATTTAAAGAACTGAAGTGAAACAACTGTTAAAATAAGAATTAAAGTTGACATGATAAGTGGCTTTAAAACTCAATGAAGAGAAAGTATGAACTGCTAAAGCACTCTTTAATTTGGTGAAGAAAAGTAGAAAATAGCATAGAGCTGGAAGTCAGACGTTCACCTTGGAAATAAGGGAAACATCTTGACAGAGTGATTAACCAGTGGAACAAACTACCAGAGAAGGTGATGATTTTCCATGTCTTGAAGGCTTTCAAATGAAGAATAGATCCTTTTCTGTAAGTTAGGCTTTAGCCAAGTGCTAGTTTGCCATGAGGGAGTTGAGGAACTCTTAAGGTTGTGCAACTCTTTGTGCCTTTGGCATGAAGCTCATATGTGGTGTAGGGACTGTTAACATTGAAAGGTCTCCAAGGCCAAACTCATGAGGCACATGTCCGGAGTGGTGTGTGCCTAGGGATGAAAAGGCTCGAAGGGCTCCAAGTGTTGGTAAGTGTATTTTTCTTCTTGAGCTCAATACAGGCTAACTGTGGAGAATTGAATAACCTGGGACACTAGAACTCAGACTAGATGATCCTAAACGTTACTGTGAATTTATTAATTTCCATTTCCTTGTGTTAATACATGCCAAAGACTGAAGTGGAAATGATTGCTGCTGCTGGCTGCTTCCATCTACGTAGCTGCGGTCATAGAGGACAGAAGTGCTATACAACCAGCAGCTGCCCTGCTTGGTAGTTTTTTCCACTTTTTAAAATTGCAAGTGCCTGCTGATGGTCCTTCACCCAAATGCCAGACAGTGTCACTGTCTGACACTGATAGATTACGGACAGTATCAGTGTTTCCATCTCATTTTGTTGGTTGCATTTAAAGTCTTTAAAGACTCTGAAGTCTTTTAAAGACTTGAAATGACTTTAAACCTCAGAGTCTTGTGCCCTGTTGACTAGTTTTCCTGACTGGTAAGGATTTGCTAGTAATTCTGTGGGACTGCAAGGAGACAAGCAAGTATGTATTAATGGTACAAGTGAAAGACTGTATTATAGAGGGCAAATAAATAGAAAAGCATGGAAAAAAGGGTTTTCAAGCATGTGTGCAAGATGCCTCTTTGGAATTATAAAAGTATTTACTGGCATCTCTTGCCCATTATACTGTTTAAGCGAAGGGTAATAATTATGCTTTTGATTGCTGATAATGTCTTAATGTTGTTACCTGTTTTGATGGGGACAGCTTGGGCTGCCTTGCAGGAAACGTTCTTCTCTAGAACAAAAAAAAAAACCCCAACAAAACCCCTAAAAGCATCACAAATGTTTACACTTGCTAGACTATTTCTTCTCTTAATATAGAATAACCACTTTCAGTTTTTAACTTTTTGAAAAGTCACTTCATACAGAATGAAGCAAAAATAAATACATCTGTTCTCCATTTGGTTTTAGTTTAACTTTTATTTTGTAGCAGAAATCCTGCATCAGCGTTAATCTCTTAACAGCAATAAACAATGAAACATGAAGACAGACTGACAGACAACTCAAGAGTGGGGGGGATGTATAAAATACCCTTTCCTCAACATCTTACAGTTTCTTCTGTTGTTTCTTATTTCAGTAGAACTGGATACCTCACTTCTAAAACATGTCACGTTCTTATTTAGGCAAGGGTGTTGTGTCATAAGTTCTTTCTTTGTTACAAATAACACTGAAATCTGTCTTTTGTTCTTCTGTAAATCTGAGATAACCCTCAGGTTCCACTCTCACAGTGGTTCTGAGGAAGCTTCTGCAAGCCAAGAAGCTTTTGTGTCTCTCTCTCATGAAATCTCCACACACCCTCATCTGCTGACATTTCCCTCATGGTGGGGAGAAAGGTGATTGCAGAAGAGGGTTACTGGTGAGTCGCTGATATTTATGATGCTCTTAAAAGAGAGAGAACACTTTTCAGTGTTTATCTGAACAGTCCAATGATTTTCTAAGCACACTGTGTACTTTGTGCATTAAATGCCACTAAGCTTCCTAAAGTGAACAGGCCTCAGAAAGGATGTTCAAATGTCAAAATAGATGGTATCAAAATAAATGTTATTGACAGGATTTTATAAACTGTTTCATAGCTTCTGAAAACATCTGTCTTTCTGTTTGCTTGGCTATTATTTTTTTTGAGAAAGAGTATTACTGTATGGTAAAAAAAGAACAAAAATAATTCCAGATGTCAAATGAAATATTGGAAGATTATTATCTGAAGTGATCATAATGAATGTCCAGAACGTTGTTATGTTTAAGAAGTACTTTCATTACAATTTTAGCCCTTACCACAGTCAAAATAGTGCTTAAGATGTAGGTATCCATTTTGAGCTCTACCTTCAGATTTTCATTTGAAAAGCAGTAACCATAATGTTATGTGATTAAATTAAACTAGTTGTTGATTAAATTACTAGTTGTTTGCGCCTCAATGTTAGCATCTAACTATAATATGAAATTGTTCTTATTATGGTTCATGTATTTGATGACTGAAAAATTCCTTGGGAAGCAGATAGCAGTTTATCAGTGAATTACAGGAACATCTTTCATATATTTTATAGCTTTCATTCTCTGTAATACAAAATTATTTTTTAATAGGATCTATATTTTATGCTTAAGTTAATGGTTTCTTCTTCACTGAGAACATTCTCTGAACCAATTTTGTTGGTGTTTGGAAATGGTATTTAGCAAAATTAATTTTGACTGTGAAAAAATTCTTTCTTTAAACTATTAAGAGTTGACAACCCTGAAAAATGGTTCCATCAGAATATTCCACATCAGAATAGTAAATCTGAATTTTTAGCTGTAGTTGTTTCTTGTAATTTTTTTTAAAAAGATACTGTGTTAGGCTTGGTAGTCACTGTGAAATCCTTTCAGAAATCTGGTTCATTGTTCCTTGTATTAAGTCTTAGATTCTTGAACTTAGATTTATCTATGTGTTGCCTATTTCTTATGCTTCACCAGCCTCTGAAATCTTCATCTGTATTCATAAAGTTACTTCTTTAATTGTAGCACAACTAAAGGAATAAAAGCTGGTTTCTATGCATTAAGAAGAAAAGATTATTTGTTATAGAAGGAAGAGGGACTAGAAAATAGATTTTCAGAAGCAGCACCTGCTGGGTTTTCATACGTTCTCATATGTTGGTGTTGACTGTCTTTAGATGATAGCTATGATACTATTCTGTAAGTCTCAATAGCAAAAAATAATCTGGTAAAACACTCATATAGCATTTAGTCTGCTGTTTGTGTAACTGGTGTCTTTCCATAGAACTGCAGAACCGTGAATTCATACAATAGTCCAGCTTTATAATTAAACATTTTAATTGTAGTTGTTTTCCTTTCTTTCTAGAATATTTTCTTTCTTGGACATAGTTACTTTGTGTCGCTGTGCACAAGTTTCCAAGGTATGTATTTCTTTTGGGGTTTTTTGGTTGTTGCTTATGTTATTCTCTTAATTACATGCAAATAATAGAATTCATTGCAATTTACTTACTGTTTACAAAAAAATAAATTCTCAGTCTCTTAATTTATTGAAGCAAATGAACAATTTTCAGCAAAAGGTCCCAGTTTTGCATGTAGATGTGGACTTAGTTGCTGTGTACAGGAGTTCTGTCTAAAGGCTGTGGAAAAGATATCCAGTCGTGTATGCTCTGTATCTGGAGAAGGGATTATGCCCAGTCTGGCATGATGGCATTTGCTTTTTATAAAGCATGTGGCTGTATAACACTATTTTTCAATTGTAATTGCTGCTTAAAATTCCATGTAGTTTGGTTAATGTGCGCCATGTGTCTAAGAAGTACATCCATCATTTTCTTGCCAAATACAAAAGGTGTTAAGTAGATGAACTACTAGTGGAGGAAAAAGGCACACACAAGGTATTAGTGAAGGCATGCTAAGTAAGTTTTTATGTTTAGCTTGTCTTCATTTTTTTTCTTGAAATAAAATGAATAATACTCCATTTCTACATCAACTGTGTACAATGAACTATATTATTATATGACATGGGTGAACTTCATTTCATATTTTTCTTCCTTCTCTTACAGTTTGGCTTGGTTTGGAGTTTAACTGGTTGTTTGTTTTAATGTATAATTGTGTAATTATTTCATTCTTTACCCATTTCACCCTGTCCTGCAGCTTCAGTAAGTCTTGTGAGTCAAGTAACATCAGGTTTCATCTGAAACCTACAAAACTGCATAAGAAAACCAAAATAAATAGTATCTTTCTCTGAAAACTACCTATCAGTTGGATGCAGTATTCTTTTTTTTCTCATTTTCTGCATATATCTATGTTTCTCTGGCTTTTTAATTTTGCTTTACTTTGAACAACTATTGCTTCGACAGTGAAGAACAAGCTCTCAAACATGTACATGTAACTTAGCACGTGTAAAGGAAAGGCCTGGTCCTAATAGTGGAAAGTCAGCAGTTTTCTGAAAGGTTTCTGTTTTCTCAGAATAGTAACTAGTGAGGTTGAGGAACTGTGGTTTTATTGAAAGGAATCTCATCTGCAGCTACTTTTTTTCCATTTAGATCTAGCAAAAGTAACTCATTAGAAAACTTTACAAAAGCTTTTTAAGAATGGAGGGTTAATTCTTTCCGTGTACGTGCTTCACATTTAATATCTTGCTTTCCCGTATGTTTTGTAGCCACAAGTTAACATTTGAAGTGTAATCCATTTAGGAGATTTGAGATTAATTTCTGTAAATTCTATGTTTTTAGCTACTTTGTACTGTATGAGTACTAATATCTACAATTCTTTTTATTTTAAATGCTGCCTGAAATTGTCAAGTTTGTAGTATTTGCGTTACTGAGAGGAAAATTAAGGGAATGGGCAGTGGAGGTAATAAATAAACTATTTATGTATTTCTTTTCTGTAGGCATGGAATGTTTTGGCTCTGGATGGAAGCAATTGGCAAAGAATAGACCTCTTTAACTTCCAAACGGATATAGAGGTTAGTGTCTTTTTCATTTTTAGGGTATTTTTCATTCCTATTGAGATGTTTAAGAGCATAGCCCATTTTGAGTGCCCCACATACTGTGCTTGGTTTCACATCTTTTAAAGACTAAGTTCAAGAAAATAGTACTGTGAAGGAGCAAATGAAAAAGAACTCTATTTGCTTTTTTTTTTTTTTTTTTTTTTTTCTGGTTGCATGTTTCAGTTTTGGTTGCCAGCTGTGTATCAGATGATTCTCATATATTGTACACATATTGGGCTCTAGAAATCCAAGCCTGCTCATTTCCAGAAAGGAAAGGTGTAAATGGTGCCTCTGGATGGAGTGAGATTCTTGGAATCGCTTTTATGATCTAGAGGATAGTTTTGCTGTTCCCAAATTCCTCTATGAGGGGGCCACCTAGTGCTGGAAGCTCACTGGACACCTGGCTATAGGATTTGGAGATTGAAGCACTAAAATGCTAGACAACTTTTCTTACTGCAGACTTCCCTAGATTTGATTTGTTATTGATATATTGGTGTACTCAATTACCATTCTATGACCATTTGTTTTATAAGGTTTCAACCTTGTGTGAAATGCAGATACATGTGAAGTAAAGTTGTTTCCAGTGTATAATGAAAGGTTTTAGGGCAGACTTTGTCTTCTGTAAGAAAGACATGTCTGCATTGATGCTGTCATAGTTGTGCATAACAAAATAAAAGATAACATCTGAAAATGAAGAAAAAAATATAGTGGTTAACACCAATTCCTTGATTCAGTCTGAACTTTTTTTTTTATTTGTTGTTAGATACAAATTAAATATAGACAACAATAATAGATTTGCTTCTGTATTTTATGTTTTAGCTTCTTAGCTGCATAAATAAAATCCAGATGTGTTTAATTTGCTATATTTTGCTAACCATGGTACAAACTGTTCCTAAAGCTTTACAGTAACGTAGAGGGTAAATTTTTTTCACCGCTCTTTTAAAACGTTATTGCAAACTCTAGGGCTCTACTCATCTTAAACAAGAGGATCTTGCAGAGGCAGGAGAAAGATTTTTGGCTGCTTCAATCTAAATGTGTCGAAGAAGACTTGGAGCTTTGAAGTCAGGTTTTCTTTCAGTTGCCTTTAAAAATCTTGTGTTCCTCATTTGCCAAGAGATAAAGTAAAACACGACAGGTCTGCAGTTCTTCCTGTTGATAGGCCTTTTCTGTGCTTGCAATCATTTTGGTATTTAGAAACACAGTATTGTGTTTTCAAGTTTTCAATATTTTTGTCATTTTACCTAACGGTGTTGCCCTCTGAGATGCTGAGATATCTGTGGCATGGGATTCAGGAGGAGTGAAACGAAGTTATGATCTTCTTTTTCTAGAAAAAGCTATTGTGGTTTGGAGCAATTTGGTTACTTCAGTGTATTTTCTTTAAGTACATTTGTAGTATATACCCTTTAAATTTACTCCTAAAAGTGTGTTCAGCAAGAAGTTATTACACTAATCAGTTCTTCAACAAAATAATTTCATATTAGGTGTCTAAGAACTCTGTTTAGCTTCTTAGTAATGTATTTTTTTTGTCTGTGAATTTAGTATAGGTAAAAACTCCCAATTGTATTTGACAACTTTGTGCTCAGTTGGACGAGCTGTTTCATGATTTTTCAGTTAGTACTTGACCCGAGAATATCAAATTAAGAAAAATTAGTTTTTGGGAAATTTTCTGTATTTAAGACTTCACATGGTAGAGAATAAAGTGTGTGTGGGGGAATCCTATAAAAAGTGTTTCTTTTATATCAAAAAGGTGTGAACTTGAATTTAAATGTAGCTTCGGATTTCTTGGTATGTGGAACCAATTGTAAGCTGGGGTAGGTTGAAAAACTAGTTTTTTTGAGTGACAAATTATTCAAACAGCTAAATGCATTTGGATGCACTAAAGTTGTCTTCTTTAGTATGCTGGTTTTTGGAAGGTTTTAAGTGATTAAAGAAATAAATGGGTTGGGGAAAATTTACCTCATTATTTGTTAGTATTTTCTCTGAATACTTCTTTAGGATTTGGCTTTTTTCTGCAATGTAAATTGAACTTGCATTATATGTTATTCATTCAAGAATTTGTCCTTACAGTAAAGGTATTTGGCATTTTTTGAGAAATAATATTGATTAATTGAAAATATTTTTAAAATATATGATTTTCAGTTTTTTTTGTTTTGGTGTAAATTCTTTGTAGTAAAAGACAAGCAATTTTATTTAGAGACCAAGAAACAAGCACTGATAAGAAAATATTTTCCCATTCTGGCCATAAGGCCAGAATGTTAATATTAGAGAAGGACAATAAAATACAACAACATAACAACAAAAAAATCCCCTAACCTGTAATTCTATATATATTTCTTCTTTCAAAAAACAAAGGGAGAGAAAAAAAAATGCACAGTGCTGTTAGGTATTAGTCCTATTGTAGGCTGCTCCCACCAAGGTGCTTGGCACCTTTCAATTGCAAGTGTCCCTATGGCAGGAGCTGTAAAACAAGGACTTACTAAAGGCTGTCATGATGTACTGGCCTAAGCAGGTCTCTGTGGGCAATTTCAACTTAAGTGCTGTAGGAGTGACTGAGAATAAAGAATAAAGGGGCCAAGCCTTCCATTCCACCTCTGGGCAGTTCCCAACACATCTTAGAAAACTTGAAGCTCATTTTAGTAGTCTTAGTGGGTAAAGTCTGCTGTGACAAAAAGTTGAGCTCTGTGTGATTGAAGGAAGAAGAGAGAATTAAAGATTGAATTGAATAGCACCTGAGTGTGAGTGGAGATTCTCAACAGGTAACTGTTCTTTCTTAAAGCAGCAAAAGAAATTCAAAGAGTTGTAGTTCTAGTGGCGTATAGCTGAGGCTAGTCTTAACTCCTGGGATTTTTAATTTGGTTAGGATATTATGTCAGAATAAAACTCAGCTAAATCTTCCTTTTATTTGGTTTAAGGGTCGTGTTGTGGAAAATATATCAAAAAGGTGTGGTGGGTTCCTGAGACAGCTTAGTCTGAGAGGATGTCTTGGTGTTGGAGACTCCTCTTTAAAGTAAGTAAAATTCTCTATTAAGACATCACTTGTTTCCTAATGTGCCTAAATGCAATTAGATTACTGTTATGCCTATTTGTATTTCTGAGTCCTGACTGATGACCAAAATGGGATACTTAGATAAGTACTAAATGCCTTAATGCTGATTAAATGAGTGATCACTTTGAGATCAAAATATAGCTTCTGTTATTTTCCAGAAATTAACTAAGAAATTAAAGCTGTGCTTTCCTGAAACATCTTTTTCTTCCATTGATTGATATTTTCAAGTGGTTAAAATGTTTTCAGACAATACTCTGGGATCCTACAACAGTCAGATTATCAAGATTAGTGGTCATTTTATTGTTTATCATCTAGTCTGTCCAAGAGATGACCCTAGCAATTGGAGAAAGGATAAAGATGAATACAATTAAGTGCCTACAAAATCAGAAAACATCTGGGATTCTCTTCCTGGTCTAAATAAGAACAGGCAGGCAACAAGACACATCTTGGGAGGCTCTAGAGAGGACAGTGACCCTTCTTTCACAGTGTATGAGCTGAACTGTGCAGTTTGTTCCCAGAAGAATGTTTGAATCCACAGAAGCTTTTTCCAATGCAAACTGTTTAGCCAGGTTCCTCCAGATATTTCTGTGAGTATTTAAATCCAAAGATCCTACCTCCAGCTGATGGTCCCTAAACCACAAGTGCTTTAGAGCTCAAAGAACATTTGGAGGAAGGCTTTGGGGTCTGGCCTTTTGCACTTACGGTTTCCTCCTCTCTCCCTGGAGTCTGGGCTGGATGGTGTTCAGTCTGATGTAGTGTGACCATTCTTAAGTGGAAAATATAAGCACAATGATTTTGTTAAGCAGTGGACATTAAACTAGTGTCCTCTGACCCTTAGCTATTTCTAAAATTTACAAGTAAGTCAATTCATTGACTTTTGTCTCTAGAGTAAATTCTAGTGTAAATGCAGCATTAATTTTCAGGTACTTGTTCTGAAAGTGATTTTTGCTCTAAGGCTATTTGTGTTTAGTTGTTTCCAGATAGACTAGTTTTGTGGGTGATAGTAATTTTTCTATTTATCCTTCCTCTACATCAACTTTTGAGTAAAATAACCAATTACTGATGTAGGTGTTGGTTCTGTAAGCACTGAATTTTTGTGGCAGGTCTGTCAGGACATGCCCCATACTTGAATCTCAGAGGCAGTTTGCTGTTCCTCCAAAGTGTAACATCTTTCCAAGTGATTTGAAGGGTGTCTTGACTGTAAATCTTCCTCCAGTATATGAATTTTGGAATAGCTGTTTTGAGAATTCAAGTGTAAACTCTCACCAGTATAACTGCTTGCTGGGATTTTTTTCCATTGTTTTCAATTCACACTGGAGAGCCAGAAGATGTTACCAGCTGAGCATGTAGTCAGATCTGTTAACCAGGGCAAGACTCCAGACAAATTGTTTTTGTGTGTTTCCTTCCCTGCTGCCAATAAAGTCCATCTGAAGGAAACATGGGTGTAAAAACAGTGTTCTGAAATGCAGTGCATCTTACAAATATTACTTTGCACAGATGAAAAGAAAGTTTATGTATTTCTTCAGGGTAATTAGTATCATGATACATACAGGCTCTCAGCAGTATAGTAGCTCCAATCTTCCTTAAAGTTCATACCTAGTAGAGCACACTGATACTTTTTAATTTTTTTAAATAATGAAGAAGCAATTTGCAGTCTACAGAGCTTTCCACTGATGGTTCAGTAGGCTTAGGTTACACTTTGGTATTGCACCAGGTGTGTCCCTTTCCATTTGCTGTGGGAGCAAGCGCCTTATTAAGACTTGCAAAGGCTTCAGTAATGAGATGTGCAAAAACTCTCCCCAGAAGCCTAATGTTTAACTGATGTAACACCTGAAGCTTTCTGTTTATGCCCTTTGAGTTTTTTGTTACAGTATTTGAAGCAAGTTATATATGACAGAAATAACCACCTTGCCCAAGTGGTGTTTGAGAGAGAAAGAACACTTTCCTAAGGTCAGAAACTGGTCTTAGATAGGAAAAGGAAGAAGCAACCACTGAGACAGATGAATTTGAGCAATACTTTGCAGTTGCTCTGGGGTTTGAAGATCAGGCTTTTTTGACCAAGGTGGGAGGAGGTACGGGACAGAGCGCTCTCTAGTGACTGCATTGCACTAGGACATTATATTAATTCAGCTTTTTGTTGCTGTTTTAGGACCTTTGCACAGAACTGCAGAAACATCGAACACTTAAATCTGAATGGGTGCACAAAAATCACTGACAGGTAAGTCAAAGAGGTTTTTTGATTGATGGGAAAATTTGGAAAAAGAAGTAGCTGAAGGTATTTTTAGTGTGTCTGCTGTTTTGCAGCACGTGTTACAGTCTTAGCAGATTCTGTTCCAAGCTGAAACATCTGGATCTGACATCCTGCGTAGCCATTACAAACAGTTCTTTAAAAGGCTTAAGGTAAGAATATTCAGTGTTCTGTGTTAAAGAAAAGTGTTTAAAGAGCTGCTCAGCATTTAATAAAGTTAAAAAATTGGTGCTGAACCTTTATACTGTGAATCAGCACTGGCTGTATTCTATATCTAGGACTTCTGGGGTGTAGACTGTGGTGCTTGTGTGTGGTCTTTTCTCATGACTTTTCTGTGGAGGCCTGGCACAGTCCACTGGCTATCATTAATTTCTAACAGTGTGTTTAATTTGGGTTTCCCACTGTTATGACTATTTGAAGGCTGGATTTAACTTTATGTATTTTTTTAATTCTCCCAGTGAGGGTTGCAGAAATCTGGAACATTTGAATCTTTCCTGGTGTGATCAGATTACGAAGGATGGTATTGAAGCACTGGTGAAAGGGTGTAGTGGACTAAAAGCTCTATTTCTTAGAGGTTGCACACAGGTACATAATTGCTTGGGCGATCCTTTAGGAATAAAATTTTATTTTGGGTTTTTGAAATCTCCATGAATTAAAAGATGTCATTTTTGTTATAGTATTTTGTTCCATATTGCAAGATGTGTACATTTTTTGGGCTGCTTTGCTGTGCTTTTAATTTCTTGTTTCTTTTCCTATGTCCAATTTAATTAATAAATCCAGTTAGAAGATGAAGCGTTGAAACACATTCAAAATCACTGTCATGAGCTTGTAATCCTGAATTTGCAATCGTGTACAGTAAGTATTTGAAACTTCCAAAGGTACATTCTTTAAAAATCAGAAATAATTTTTGAATGCTAGTGAATTGATCTGCTTTACACTTAAGTAAGATGGTACATTTCTGCAGTTTACAGGATTTTGTGTGGAATAGTAGCTTTAAATGAGCTGGTTGTTTCTACAGCTGAGTTTTGACATGAAGTGTTGGGCTTTTTTCCCCCTCATTACATCTTCTAACTGTGGTAAGCTCCAGAGTAAGAATTAACTGCATTCATTCAAATTTCATTAACTGTATAGCATTTTGGTCTATTGATAATTCTTAGGTTTCTAATTGAGCAGAAGTCATGTTCTGGGCTCCATAATAGAGAGTAAAATGTAATGGCATCATAGCTGAAAATGATTCAGAGCTGTCTTAAGTGGCAGAAGGGCATGTCTTTTCAATATTAATGGAGAACACATTCATTAGTAATGAAATGCCTGGGAATCATTCATGAACTTTTAATTCTACATAGAGAACACAAATTTTCTTTGCTCTGGTTCTTTTTCAATGTTACTGATGTGACTTTTCAGGAATGGGAAAGGCCTTCTTTTAGATTTTAAATATATCTAAGTTATTCTTTCCCTGCAATTAAGCCTTAAAAGATATTGAAATAAATTAGAATTTCATTGTTTCAGGCATGCAGAGTTGAATAATGAAATTATACTTTTGTTTGCTTGTTTTTGAAAAGTTTTCTAGTTTTGTTGCTAAAAGGTATCATAAAAACCTGCAAAACTTTCAAATCTGTTTTACAGATTATTCCAGAACGAATGTGGCATGGGAACATTTTTTGTTAAGATTAAACCTAATAGATTTTTTTAAAGTGTTGAATATTTTTGAGTGTTAGGGATTATTAAAAGTTACATTAAAATTGCAGAAAATAAGAACTATACAAATACAAAGCTTGAGCTTCCATGAACTAGATGTTTAGTGAAAGAGAATTTTTCAGTCTGAATGTAGGTGCCCACTGAAGCTGGGCACTTAAAGATAACAGCAGTGAAGGGAAGTTCCTTCTTTTTGTCAGAACCACACTTAAATAAGGTCTGTAAGCAATTTCTTCCCCTCTTACTCTTCCTTTTGCTGTCCTTCTCACATGTTCTTTTTCTGTTGTGTTTTGCCTGGGACTAATGAGATAGATCAAGGCCAGCCTTTCTGACTGCTTTTGTGGAAGGATCTCAAGAAGTCTGATAATAATTAGTTCTTATCTCCCCCACTTAACAGTGGCACTGGCACAGAAGTGCACCAGAACTTTCCCTTGGTCAGGATGTTTGTTCTTATGTAGTGCAAACCAAAAAACCTCCCAAGGGAAAGTATTTTTTTCCTTTGAGTTTTTTGAGTTGCCAGTCTGTGTGTCCTACCTAATATTGTGCTCTAGAGCTGTATTTCACTGGAGGTGTGTCCTGCTTACTATGGCTTGGAAGCACACTTCCAGAAGCATCCAGGCTCCATATGATCAAAGGGATTTTTACACAGCAGGTCTCCTTTTGCTTTATATGACCCCCCACTGTAATTCTAGTGACTCTGTTTTGTGGGCCCTGTAAAAATGCCAGGCCAGCTCCAGCAGCTATGGAATGAAGTTGTATTAGCTTTGGAAACTGCACATCTGAAAGGTTCCATCTTAAGAGAAAGATTTTTAGAAACTTGCTGGCATTTTTCAAACACTTTTCTTTCTTGACAATGATATGGGCATTTAAATCACAAGCAATTTCAGACTGGAAAATTTTCATATGTGACTTGAGGGCTTTTTATAGCAGCATAAAATTTACATAGCCTTCAAAGCAGTCCCTTTTCCCAGTAACAGTGTCATGAGTATTTTTCAAAGGAAACAGAACAGTTCCAGAAAATAACATGATTTTGGAAAGTTGAATCTAGAAGTACCTGTCTGATTTGGACAGAACTCCAAAACTTATCTTCTGCCTGTAGATTATACAAATCCTTCTGTATCCCTGAAAAAAAACCAAGACTTCTGTTTTCTGATGAAAGTAATTTGACTGACCTAGTTGCAAATCTAAACTTCTGATATTAAAAAGTGCTGGGCTAGGGAGGGGGGATCATAAGGCAACCTGCCTTTGTGCTGAGCTACTGCTATTTCTCACCCTGTTTTCATCTTGGAAAGGATATTTTTGTGATAATAGTATCAGAAATATGCTACAGTTGTATGAGCTTACTCAAATGAGGGGCTCATACAAGGCTTGTGTATTTTCTATTAAAAATACAGTGAGGGTCTTTGCTACTATTGCAAGAGTATTATTAAGCCAGGAAATAAAACAACCTGTTCCCCACAGCAGAAAAATTAATTTCATAGTGTTAGGAGGAGGAGGAGAGAGCTTTTTTCAGAACAGGAGACTTGTAAACAAAATCGTTTTTGCACACACACAGTAATCCAGTTCCTGTTGCTATTTTGTGTGCAGTGGGGCTATTTCTTACAGTTCCTGTTTTAGAGAGAAAACTTACTCACTCATATTCTAAATTTGGAGTTACTCCTTACAGAATATCTACTACAAAATGTTACTGAGAAATGAAAAGTCCTCTTTTGAGTTAAATCTTTCATCTAAAGACAGCTGTATAGGGTAGGGCAAAATCTGGCTTTTACCCTTACCTTCCATAAAGAATGGATTATATGTAATTGTTTCCCTCTAACTCTTGCTTCAAAAATTATCAGTAGGTGAAGGATTTTGCATTTGGATCCTACTGCTCCAATGCAAATTAGGTACTTTTTTTTTTGTCTCCTGCTATGATGCTTTAAGCTCTCTTTTGCACTGTTCCCAGATTTACACAGTCACTTGAACAAAAGACATGAACCCCAGCAATATATAAGAAGTGAGCACAATTTAAAAAAAAAAAAAAAAAAAGTAAAAAATTATAAAACAAAAGCAAAGTGAAAGAGGAAGACAACAACAAACAACTCTGTGCTTCAGAATGCCTTAGAGTAGGACTAATGGTCTATGGAAAAATACATAATTAAGTAGGGATTGTAAATGTTGATTTATCTTCAGTGTTATCATTTTATGTGGTTTCACAACTGTATTTTTTGGTTGAAAATCCAGGTTGCCTTGGTTATATGGTGTGATAGTAGCAGTTCAGTAGCAGTGTCTTGAGTTTTTTTCTTGGCTGATTGCTTGATAAAGAAGTAACTTCAGCCTTCTTCTGTGTTGCAGCAAATTTCAGATGAAGGCATTGTGAAAATCTGTAGAGGATGCCATAGACTGCAGTCACTCTGTGTTTCAGGCTGTAGCAACCTGACAGATGCTTCTCTCACAGCACTTGGTCTGAACTGTCCAAGGCTGAAGTAAGTATGTCATGAGTGTGTTGTATGTCATGTTCTCACTGGCCTGATCTAAGAAATCCACTTTGGAAGATGAGTTGCATTTGCAACCAAAACATTAAATTACGAGTACATAAACTTGAGGGCTGGTCCTCTGTAGCTTCATATTAATGTAGTTCACTGTATATCAGAAAAACAAGAGTTAATATATAACAAATAAGATGTGCTGAACCCAGCAGTTCAATTCTGTGCTTCTAGCTAAATATTTTAAGTACTAATTACAAGTGAGAAAAAAAGAAGATAAAAAGCCCATTACTTCTTTAAAAGCTAAAAATATCTGTGGTTGTGTTGTGTCTTGTGATGTTTGTACTCTGATGTAGTTTTATTTTTATTACAAAAAATAGCTAAATTATATCTGATTATTATATTTAAAGTTTTTATAATAAAAGTGCTTTTAATATGCTCTGCAGTACAGCCTGGTGTTCTTAACCTCTGAAATAAAGTGTGCTCACATTTTTGCAAGCATTGAGGACTGATATTTATGAGAGATGTTTTGAACAATAGGGGCTTATCAGTTAAAGATAATATAAACTTCCACACTGTGTGCAAACATGTGTTATGGTGGACTTTAAAACCAAAAACCATCAGCAGCTCCCTGATTATGCAGATTATATTGTAGAGACAGATAATACTTCTAATTTTGATGTAAATTAAAAAAAAAAGACAAGATTTTTGGATGACAAATTGCCATTTATGACAATAACATGCAGGAGTCAGAACTTGTCATCCTTAAGTCACAGATAGTGGAGGAATGAGTAGTTTGTAAAATTTAGGGGATGCTGCATTCAAATGCCAGTGTACCATATGCTGACACACAGTGTTTCTTTAGCTGAATGGGTGAAAAAGAGCTTTTGTTAGTGTAGAAGACCTGTCCTTAAGACAATTCCAGGCTGACAGTCCCCTTTGTCTTTGAACAGGGACCTGTTCATATTTATTAGGGGCTTAGGAGTCTTTTGGCACCGCTTACTGGCATTCCCTAGAAAGCTGTGCTGTTATTGCTGGTCTTTTTCCAGCATTTCTCTCATTTTCTCTATTAGCATCTCAGATGGGAAATAAAAGGAGGTCTAAACTGCTGTTAGTTGTGCAATTCTTTCCAAGGGCACCAGGAATTGTTTCGACTTGGGTAGGAAAACTGTCAGCCACAAGGGGGAAGGCGTCCGCTGCTCTCCTCCTGTAATGAGGAACAGCAGAGAGAAAGAAAACGACGCTTTGCAGTGATTACTGCTGAGGATTACTGCACGTTGGAAGAACAAAGGATACAGCTGGTTACAGCTAGACTTTGGGGATCATGGATGGAAAGTAGTTGATAAAAATTATGTTGGAAATCAAAGGGAAATGTAATTCCACACTTGTTCTGTACCTTATGAATATTTCAGTGTTGAGTGTGAAAGAAAACTCTGCTGCCTCTGTTGGACTTGCTGGCCCTGTTAGGAAATTTTTGAGTATTTTCTGTGCTGTGTTACTCTCACTTCACTTCAGGATCTTGAAGTTCTATATGTATCTATGCTGCTTTCCATAATACTGCTGCATTTCCCTGATTCAGTTGTTACCAGTCACAAATATCTCCTTGGACAAAGATTTAGGCCAAGCTTTCAGCAGTCTCTTCAGCTATATTTCTTATCTCACATCAGCATACAGGTGTCATGTCATCCCTCTTTGCATTTGCTCTTTCAGGTCCTTGGTACCTTCTCTCTTTTTTCCTTTATTAGCACTTTTTAATGCTAAACTACTTGTAGGTATTTTGGCAAGGCTTGTCAAGAAGAGCACCTGTGAACCATGAAAGTCTTTGGGTGGGGCTGTGAAAGTTAGGATCATATTCCTTTTAGCCCCACCAGCTGCTATTCCACAGGAGGAGGGAGGTGCTGAGTGCAGAGACATTCCAGGTGTGCCCAAAAAGCAGCTGTTGGTGATGAATGCAACTCTGTCTTGGAGAACATTTCTTCATAAGAGTGGAGAATCTGCTTTGAATATCATTTTGCCTCATCAGCTCCTATGTTAGCTACTTTTTCACAAATCACTGGGTGGGAAATTCATGTCAGCTATTACAGGAAAAAAGAGCCCTCTGTATTTAAGCACAATCACTAAAACAAAAGCAAAAATTAGAACTTTGCTCATTATTTCCATGCTGCCCAGTGCCTTCCCACCTGTTTTTTCATTCTGGGGCCTGATTGATGCAGCATGTGTGTATACAGCTCACTCCCATTCTCCTGCCCTGACTGTCTGCACACCCAGTTTCAGGAAAGCTAGAGCTGCTTATCTTCTGGTTTCTTATTCTTCTGTTTCTATAGTTGTCTTTTCAACTGGGTGTGCAGGAAGTAGCATCCTCACTATTTTGGATATCATTGCAGATGTCATTCCCTCTCCAGCCCCTCTTTAAAGTCAACTATGTAATGAGATGGGGTTTGTAGAAAGTAGGAGATGAAAGGAGTTAGAAGGGTGACAAATGTGACCTGAATCATGAGGGGTTTTTTTGTGGTGTTGGTGTTTCTCCCCTTCCTATTTGGTATTATAGGCAATTTTTAGAGTAGCTGAGAGTATTTTATGATAGGCTGCTAACTGCCCTTGATGGAAGGGCACAGAATTCCTGAATGTGGGTCTGTAAAGTAAGTCCCAGAGATATTAGAACCATCTATTTGGGAAGAGGTGCCTGTCTTTTACTTGGCTTGAGTTTCCCTCATACTTCTGAACCTTGTTGAAGACTGTAACTCTTAAAGTGGCTTTTCAAGCCTGTGGGGCTGCTCAGCTCTAAATTGGCTGTCCTCTTGCTTTTGGCTTGGAAGAGGCTGATCCTGCAAAGTCATAGTCAGAGCCCCACATCCTGTACAACTGTGGTTGTAATTAGTTCATGCACCCAGTGTGGCTTTTCCCTTTGCACTTTCTCTCAAGAGAGAGAGTGTTCTAATGACCTCCTAAGCCAGTGGAAGGATCTAGAGGCCTCTCAGTAGTGCCACAAAAAATTCTTTTGTCCCTCTTTCCCTGCCTTCTCCCCACCAGCTCTGGTATAGCAGCAGTGGTTGCTGTGGTTGCATTTAGTTTGTGCTGCTCATCCCACGGCACTATGGTTTCCCTTTATTCATCTTCATACTCACTCCACCTGCAAAGGAAAGTGTTCATTAAAAAAGGGCAAAGAAAACAACAACAAATCTTTAGTGGGATGGAGTCCTGGTGTGCATACTAGTGGTGTTGTCTGGGGCAGTTGACCTTTTGGGGTTTTTTGCCAGTACTGCTTCCCAGTGCCTCTTGGAAGAATGTCAGGATTATCTTTCCAAAACACTGTCATTTTCTTTAAAGTTCTGTTGATATAGTTTGTTCTTACTGTGGGCTTGGAGATTTTTAGTTCCTTGCCTTCTGGTAACTTGCTTCACTGTGCTTCATGCAGAGGCTCTGAGGGGATTTCTAGTGAGCACTTTCTCAGTTTTGTGGTTTCCCAGCAGCCTGTGTTTAGGTAACAGGTTTTAGATGCAACTTTCTTTAACTCAGGGTTTATTTTCCCATATTTTTCCTTAGATAACATGTGAGAAAACTTGGTCTCTATGCTTTTAGTGAAACAAGAGTTTAAAATTGCTCTAATTGTGAATAATTTTTTTCCACTAAATATTCTGTGACTGTCAGAATCTTCTGATAGACTGGATTAAAAGTCTGGTTTTTAATTTCAAATCACAGTGAAAAATGGCAGGGAGGGTGTATATGTGTATATGTAAACATACTTTAGCTATTGAGAACTGTTAAGTTGCAGAAGACAGATTTGTATCTCAAATGCTTTTGCTTTTCTCTATGTTAATGTTTTCTTTAACATTTAAAACTTTTCCAGGATTTTAGAAGCTGCAAGATGTTCACATCTCACAGATGCTGGGTTTACCCTTCTCGCACGGGTAAGGGTCGTTTCAGAAGGTTACAGCTTGCCCTGTTTCATTGCTGCCGAGCAGCTGTGAATTGATGTAGTCCTGCTGGGAAGCAATATGAGAAGAGGAAAATTAAAGTAGAAATAAGCCAGTGGAGGAGGGGACTAAAAAGCTATTTTATTTCTGGATTATACTTAGATCGGCAACTTGATCTAATTTACTGTCTATCACTGCATTTTTCACTTTTTTCCCTCTCTTTTTCCATTTGTTTCAGCTGTATTTATTACACTTAACACAAGTCTAAACTCATGTCATGTATTCTAGCCAAATTTCCTTTATATTGATGGCCCTTGTGATAGCTACATAAAAAAATCAGTGTATAATAGATTGTTCTGAAGATAACTCTAAATTAAAGAACACTTACATTATACATTATAAACTAAAAGCACTTGTGCCCTGATTCATGCTGTAAATATGTACAGTAAGCATATTGGTGGTATCAAATGCTTCATATTAGACTTGTGTGCTTGCTGGTTAGGAAATCTGAATGCAAAAATTATACTCTGTAAATGGGATTTA
The DNA here is from genome assembly GCF_049639895.1 of Pseudopodoces humilis. Taxonomy (NCBI): domain Eukaryota; kingdom Metazoa; phylum Chordata; class Aves; order Passeriformes; family Paridae; genus Pseudopodoces; species Pseudopodoces humilis. The sequence continues at coordinate 102,989,385 of NC_142200.1, forward strand.
TGCTGCTGATACTTAATCTGAATGAAAATGGTTCTTTTTGGTAGCCAGAGGGGTTAAAGTGGTTTTCTGATTGTCCAGCACTACATCCTCAGGCTCTTGGTAGTCACCTCAAGCCTGCTCTTAAACCCTTTTTTTTTCTGTTCCTGGGAAAAACAGATTGGGAATTGAGCCGAGGTTTGGCACTGTGTGGTCTGCTGCAAGGTCACAAGGTTACATCCTTTTCTTGAAATTAGTCATGATCATATATTGAAAACATTTCTGAAAACTTGCTGGGGGTCTCTCAGAATGTTGCTGAGAAAATTGCTTGTGTAGGTGTAACATGCAGCTTCCCTCCACCATTAAAGTAGACCCTATTTTAGTATTTTCAGCATTCATTGGCAAAGCAGTTTGGTTTTAAGGCTTCTTGCTAGTGTATGACAACGAAGAGAAATGTGCCATGGGCTTAAGAGTATTACAGATGAGTTAGGTGCAGCTGATAAATGCAGAAGTTGGATTCATGTGTGTGCTTTAGTGCATGGGCTGTAAATACCATGGGTTTGGAGTGAGGGGGGCAGGGAAGCAGGGATGCTGAGCACTGGTATATCCTGTTCAAACCTTACAGGACAAGGAGGAGACATTTCACTTCATAGGAGAAAGGCTGAAATCTAGACATTTCAGAGGGAGGTGCGGTATTGCTTATTAATTTATCTGTTTATTTTAACAGGTTTTTTTTGTCTTTTGATGGTGATCAAATATTTGAAGGGATTTAGATCACAGTTTCCTCTTGCAAGCTGTGCTGTCCCATATTACAAGTCCTGTGCATGATTTTGTTTTATTTAATTTCTTGTTTATCTGTTCATTTTTTGTTTATTGTAGAATTGCCATGAGCTGGAGAAGATGGACTTGGAAGAGTGTGTTTTGGTGAGATTTAATATGAAAAGGAATATTGAATGTCCAGTGTAATGCAGTACATTAACGCCTTCATCTAGATGTTCTTTGGTTTTTATAAATAGTGTTGTGCTTATGGTAGGAAATAAAAATAATTATTGGGAAACTCTAGACAGGGAAATACTTGGAGGGTAACAGGTGATGGGTTGTTTCCAGAAATAACAGAACCCTCATCTGGTAGAGGAAGAGATACCTTATTTGAGGGTTGTCCCTTCTGCAGTCTGTTGCTTATGGCTGACGTTTGGTTTCTTTTATTCCCAGATAACTGACAGCACATTGATACAACTTTCCATACACTGTCCTAAGCTGCAAGCATTGGTAAGTGTAACTCCTGGTCTGTGGCCTCTGATGCTCCCCCCAAATGGCACACACAGACAGCTCCTGCAGTACAGACACAGGCTGTTCACTCTGTGTCTAGAAATAATTCCTGATGTACAGTGACACTGTGCAAAATATGTGCAAGTTTTTTAAGTATTCTAAAAGCAGCACATTACTTCTAAAATATTTACATGCATTGTGTGATTAAAAAAATGTTACCAAATCTGTGAGTAAAAACCAGAAAGCTTTTGTTTTACAATTAACATCCTTCATATTTGATTCCTTACATATCTGATTTAATTTAAAGCACTTAGATCCTTTATGGATATTCTCATGTGTTCAGTAATGGTTTTCTTTGGGAGTATGACACTTCACATCAAATACTGAATAAACAAAACCACACAGAGATGACAAATGCAATCACTCTGTAAGCAGTTTTGCATGCAAGCACTTTTTTGCAAGGACTACATTTACATAATAAATTATGGAATGTTTCCTTGGACTTGACCTTTGAACATAATTGGAGAGGATTGAGAGTGGGGTACCCTGCTTGCTGGATTTAAAAGCACTGTTTTCTAGGGAGTGGTGGCTTAGATCTTTCAGATCATCAAAACCAATTTGAGGTAACATAAATTTGTCTGTTCTTCAATCAAGATATTTTAAAATTGCCAGATTGTTCTTACAGTAGGAGCTCCTGTACTTTAGGCCAGTTGTCCTTTAGTGTAGATTTGTTATAACTACTTAGAGCTACATGAGAGAACAAGTATCTTTATAATCTGTTCTTAGATGGGATTAAAGGAAGGTGTTCTTCTTCCTTAATTAAATTGTGTTATGATTAGTGTTACTCAGTGTTACTAAGGTAGCAACATGAAGAAAGATGGCTTTTAAAAGGAGCTTGTTCACTATTTTATATTGGGGTTTTTTTAATTTTTCCTTATCAACTGTCCAGCTTCATTTCTGAACCATTATTCTTGATGTTAAACCAAATGAGTTGTCAGGAGATGTGGAGCCATTTACATGAGACACGTTTTTGTATTGTAATCTCAGCTGCAGCCAGTTCTTGCAAGAGATCTTTTGTATCAGTGCTGTCAGTGCTTCGACAGAGATACCATAAAACCTCATAAATCCCAAGCACTTTTTTCTGAGCCTGCTTCTCTCTGCTGGCCTTTGTGTGTTTGCCCGTGGACAGGGAAGTGTGGCATTGGTAAAACATCCCAGCTTTTCCAAGGGAACTGGATAACTTAATTTCTTTAGTGTGTGTATATATATATATATACATATATCTATATATATAACCTGTGGGTAGGAAGGATGCATACTTAGAGATTGTGTGTGAACAGCAGTGGCTAAGAATTACAGGAAAAGACAAGACAGGCAGGTGCCAAATAAGTGCATGAATTAATCTTGGTGCTTCCAATTTTGCTTCCAATCCAAGTTTGCTTCCTGCAAACTTCTTTGAAGGTGTGCTTTAGTTTATTTGCAGTTGGAACAAACATTTTGGAGTTGCAGAGATTAACTTTGGATTTGCTTTTGTCATGTTTGGAGACTCAGTAGATGGTGGAAATAGGCAAATCTTCAGTAACAGAGTGCTTTATAGCTTAATGTACTTAAGAAGTAATTTCTGGTTAAAGTATTTAATAGTATATTTAAATTAGTAGAGAAACTGTCAAGTACTCATAATAGTTCTGAAGATGAGAAGACAATTGAATTCTTCACAGTGTGTGAAGTTCTCATAGTATGTCATAAAATATTGATTTATGCACAGCATTTAGTATGTATTAACAAAACAAAAAAATAATTTGACCATATGTCTTTGTTCTTACAATTTCAAGCAATTGCCTTTGTAAAATTCCACATTATAAATGCTTTTTAGCTGGCTTAGGAAGTCACAAAAATCCTGTGGTTTAATATGGAGTGTGTATAATTTGGCATATTTGTTCTACAAAGTTCTACTAACTCGGCTGTACATCCTGTATTGTCCTTGCGGTACCAAATATCACGTCCCAGGAAAGCTGATTTTATAAGCTGCTTACTTCCTGGGATGGAATACTCCTAATTAGCCAACAGCTTCACAGAACCTCGTGTCCTTCCTTGGAAGAGCAGGTGTGTTATGAATGTTGGTTAACCCTGCAGCTGCTGATTGTTCCCAGGCTCTGAGCCAAACCAAGTGTTCAGAGCACGTACGCAGAGAAAGGATCTACAGGAGAGAGCTGACGTGTTTGAAGACTTGAGAGACTGCCTGAATGGGTGTCAGGAGTTAAAACATTGTTGATAGGAGTAAGCGCTTCATTTCCGCTGTCTTTTGGAGACAGTTTGTCCTCCTGGTGTTGCTTGGAGTCCCTGCTGGCTGCTCACACTTGGTGTGTAAAATTGGACCAGCTGGAGCTGAAGGGAAGCTGCCGAGGCGGCTCCCATCAGACTCCAGGGGAGATGCAGACCTGTCACCCAGCCTTTCTTGGGTTCCCTGCTCATTCTGTAGAGCAAAGGCGAAAAAAGTTGAGGGCAAATTGTTTCAAAGAGCAGGACAGACCCTATGTGTCTGGTAACAGGAAGGAAATGCTCATGACTAGCTGAGGTGAAGTAAGGCTGAAAGTCCCCAGGCTGGAATGAAAAGATGTGTTGTATCCAGAGAGGGGAAAGGTTACATGTTAGCATTGGGGGATTGGCAGGAGGTCCTTTGGAGCAATTGGTCCTTTTTTGCTATTTGCTTGCTCTGAGTTATTAAGTGCTTTTGGACTGCTACAAGTGTTTCTTCATCAGTTGTTGTCTGAAAAAGACAGCTTGGGGGAAATGCTACTTCAGGCACTGTTAGACTTAGGTACAAGTACAGGCAAAACACAGGGCTGAGCATGAAGCAAGGCGCTAGCTCGGAGCCCAGGGCAAGAGGAGTAGAGTTCACAGATCCTGCACATTTCACTGGGGAAGACTTGAGAGCATTCATTTCAGTGGTGACAAAGAGTGGTTTCTTAAGCCGCCTCTGAGGAATGTCTGTTTCCTGTTGTTGTCATCATCCGTGCTTCTCCAAAAGTCATGAATTCCCTAAAGAAATGAGGAGAGTGCTTTATGTGGTGCCACTGCCTAAGATGCAACATAATTTTCCGTGTTCTTGAAATTCAAGGGAGTGAAAAAAATGTGCTGAAGAGGAGCAGATTTTTTTGGTTTATTATGCTGACTGTTGCAGAAAAGACTGCTCCTGCAGCTGTACAAGATGTTTATTGCTCTTTGTCTGTACAGCCTGAGGTGCCAAATGTTCATGGCTTGGGTTTTTTTGAAATCATTATTTGGCAAATCAGTCCATTGTGATTGTTTTCTATCTATGTGGACTTGCACAGGCTTGGTCCCGGTGTATGCATGAGAACATGGCAGCTGTGAAACAGTAACCCCTGAGCACACTCATCTATTCCCGTATGTTCTCCATCATCCTTTAACGTTGTTTCTGGCACAGTGCTGTTTGCACTGTGTGGGACAATTGAAAAAGAATTCCCACATTCATAGAGAGCAAAGGGGCCCGAGGAGTTTTGCCAGTGATGTGTTTTGGGACTCAGCTTGTTTTGAAACAAAGTTAAAATCAAGTACAGCCGTTTTGTTAAGTAAAGCAGTTTCTTTTTTTACTCCTCTGGATTTCAGCCGTGTATTATTTGTAGCTGTTTAACCACTGGAGTGAAGGAGGTTGAAGAGGGCTTCTGATGTCCAGAGGCTCGAGCAGCTTAGGACTGCAGGATGTTGTTAATTGTTTGCCTCTCTGTTTTAGAGCTTATCTCACTGTGAACTGATCACTGATGATGGGATTCTTCACCTGAGCAACAGCACATGTGGGCACGAGAGGCTGCAGGTGCTGGAGCTCGATAACTGTCTCCTCATCACGGATGTGACTCTGGAACACCTGGAGAACTGCCACAACCTGGAGAGAATTGAGCTGTACGACTGTCAGCAAGTCACACGAGCTGGAATCAAACGGATCAGAGTATGTGTTTCCTGGCTTGTTCCATGGAAAAGCCTGAACTGTTGGTACTGCTTGAGATTGTAGGAGTCCTACAGGTGTCCCAGGCAAGGAAGGCTGGATCAAGAGTCTGACTGTCCTTCTGTTAGGTCCCCATGGTGTAACATCCCTGGATGAACAGCAATAATTGTCAGTTCTGACTTGTGGCATTTTGCTCTTGGAATGATGAGCTCTTATCTTCTTCTTTCTGTATTTTTTCAAATACAGGCCTCCATTTTTAGGATGGTGTAGTGGCATGCTTTACCCTAAAAATATGTTATATACATATATATATATCCTAAAATATATGTTAATACACATTGCCAATAGTAAAACAGCTGCATGGATATTTCAGTTGGTGGGCTGTAGGGCCCTTAGGCCTGGGAATCCAGCCCCAAACCTTTTCCCTGTGTATGTCACCTGTTAGGTCTGGGACCACCTGCCTTGTGGGGGCAGTGTTTTAGCCTTGCAGTTAAACCTGCCTGCAGCTTCGTATCCAAAATTGTGTCCAAACACTTTTGCAACTGGAAAGCTCATGCGTGATAGTGACTCAAATTGAGGGCAGAAGCAGAGTTATATTTCATGCTGCTTTCCAGGACGAGAACAGCAGTGGGAATACGGGAGACAAGGTTCAGACAAGTTGTCCCTCAGTAGCCAGGGTTCATCCCTCTCACCCTGCAGCAGAACATGTGCCTCTCCTGATGCAGAGCTTTATTGGGGAACCAGGGGGAGCCCTGTGTAAGCTGAGTGCCCAGATGCTGGTGTGCCTTAGCTGGATAGGGCAAGAATTACATGGAAGGAGACAGCTTGGCAGGTATCCACTGTGGAGATGCTTTCTTTATAGCTAACTAACCTTAATGAGATACTGTTTGCTGGCACAACAGTTGAGGTGTGCTGCTTCTCTTTTCAATTCTGTTCTTTCTCTCCCATGATAATGCAGCCTTTTCACCCACAGGCTCATCTACCTCACGTGAAAGTTCATGCTTACTTTGCTCCAGTAACACCCCCTCCATCGGTCGGAGGGAGCGGACAGCGCCTCTGCAGATGCTGTATTATCCTCTGACAGTGAGTGCAGCCACACAGAAAACGTGGTTGAAGAATGGGACAGCAAGTCAGCGGAAGGAGTCGGTTTCCTGACAAGTCCTAATGGTGGTGTTTGGTCATCCAGTTTTGTGACAAGAAAAGCGTTTTTTTTCCCCAGGTAAAAATCTTAACGTAATGTGCAGCTGTGGATTAAGTTGGTGATGCTTTGGTCTGTATTAGTAACTCCTTCCTTCTGTTGGCATGAGAACTGCGGTACCGTGTCAGACATGTGGGCATTGCAGCGTAGCAGCTGCGCAGTGGAAGTTCACGAAACTTGGAAGTTAATTTGCATTTGTCAGCACTACTCGGTGTGAAGTTCTGCTGTAACGTGGGCCATGCCAAGGAACTGAGCCTGCTGTTCTGTAATATACACCACAGATCAAGTATCAGGTTTAAGGACAAATCAGCTTTAGCAGATGTTGACCAAAAAATGCAAAATAATCATAAGCTCTTACAGTGAAACAGCAGCTTGTTCTTTTTCATGATTCAGCTTCATATTTAATTATGTAACAGGAGCTAATAGGTAATGTCAAAAGGTAAGGTAGTACCTCAAGATACCCATAGAACTAGATATACTTCCCAAGTTTTGGACTTGGTTCAGTTGAACTCTGCTCTTACAAAGCTTGCCCGTCGCCGACGCACGTTCTGCCCGATGCCATCGGCCTTGAACGGGGTTAAGAAATCCACTGTGGCAGAGCCCGTGCACTCTACTGTACCTGCTGCCACAGCCATCCATGGTGCTTTCGCCAACGCCATCCCCGTGTCCTCTGGGACCGCCGTGGAGCGCAAGGAAAGGATGCTTCCAGGAGGAGGGGTGTAGCACACATGCTTTTCTACAGATGAATGGAAAACAGGATGGAGCAAGGAATTCAGTTTGGCCCACCCATTTTAGGGAAAAGCATCTGGGCTCATCAGTCTGTAGGCAGGAGTTGAACCACACCAGACCTGTGGTTTTCAAATGTAGAAAGCCAAACTCTTCACATTTGGTTAAGAAGCTGTCAACGTCTGAATGATAATAATGATGATAAAAATCTACGTATTAACTCTTAAGGCCATGCTTTCATCTTTAGTTTTTCAGTGCTAGACGATTAGATAAACTTTTTTTATATTAAGCAATTTAATTATCTGAGAGAAACTACTTGACAGTTCAGAAAGCTTTTCTTGTGTAAGTTTGACTTTCTGTGTGTGTGTGTGTGTGTGTGTTTTAAGAGTTCAGGGCCTGTGTTTACTGAAAATGAAAAAGCAGTTGGAAAAGCTACTACTGGACAGAACTGCCATTTCCCCCCTGCAAATTTTAAACCACTTCTAAAAAGGATGAAGTGTGAACATGAACTTCTGTGGCCAGCAATGGCTGGGTTGTGTTCATGACTCACAGAGAATGGGGACAGTGAATTAAGACCTGAGCTTTGGGATTAAATTACACTTTAGAGTACAGTACATGGATTTCTTTATTACTACAAAATAAGCCAATCTGGGCTTCTTTTGCACAGTAGTGGAGTGCTGTTACATTCTTACTTCAGAGTTCCATTAAGACACTGCTGGTCTAATGAGAGTTTGAACCAGATTTTATTCTCAACTGTACCAGGGCAGTCATTGGTACCAAGATGTGTTGCCTTTTGTTGGCTCATTTTTTTTTCTAAGACCATAATGAACCTTGTAAGTCTATTGCATTGAAGATGTACAAAAACAAATGGAACCTACTCTGATATAGGACACTTAAATAAACAATCAGCTGATGTCAAACTTGAATTTGTTGGAATTATTTCAAATCTAAGCAAGATTTCTGCTAAAGATCCATGTGAATGCACTGTGTGCAGGATATGCTGCAGAGCTGGTTTACTTCCCTTCCTCATCTTGACCTACTATTCGTGCTAGGGCAGGTCTTGCAATTAATCTGAACCTTAACAATGGACTGTCTCTAATGTGGGTGTTGGAAAAAAGTAAACAAAAAGAAAAGCACATTTACAAAATTATTGAAAAACATTTATTATACTTAAATTGAAATGTGTACATCTTATTAAAAAACAAAAGCCATTTGCTGGTGCCATAATTTAATTCCAATTTCAAGTGAGCTGGACAAACTACTGTACAACTTTCAATATTCTTTAAAATTAGATATTTGGATACTTTCCAATCAAGGATTTTTCCACTTTTATAAAACATTTGGATTTGAATATGGTGTGAGCTAAAAAGACACAAGTGTCAGTTCAGGAAAATACTAGGACCAAACAATACCCAAAGATGAACAACTTATAGGCAGAAATGTTTAAGAACATAAAATTTTCCTTTCAGTGCAGAAAAAAAAAAACAAACCAAAAAACCAAAAATAGGAAAAAACCCTCTAGGTTTGATGAATTTAAATTTTCAAAATGCTACAGCTTTCAGAAGCTTTTCTGCTAAGCATTTGAGCCACTTATGAAAGGGGAAATGAACAAGTCAAAAGTTGCTTTTTTACATGCTGTAGTATTGGTTTACACGGAACACCGCAGCATAAAAAGCAAACTATTCCCAAGCTTTTAAGCCAGAGATCAAGTTGGAAATTTCCAAAGGCACAGAATAACAGCTCTGAAACTGTCACCTACCTCTGTGTACCTCTGGAAATACTCCCCTTTAAGTACCTAACCAATTGCCACTTAATGTTAGCCTAGGAAATGCTGTGCCATGACTTTACAAGACACATCCAAAATACCAAGAAAGCACATTGCCTGTTTCAGAGAAAAGTAAATATTTGGTCATATGGAAGAGGCACTGTAACAGGTGTACAGTATGGATGGATGGAGGGTGCAGGAAGGACAACTGAAAAGGTAAGAAGAGATTTGTCCAGAATAGGAGCGCCAGCAGGGCGTTCATCTGCTGAGAAGGAGACTTACAGGGTGTGCATTTAGTGTTTCTCAAGCAATTTATTCGATGCTGCTGAAAGCTATGACAGCCCTGTGGTGCCAGTGGGTCATCTTCCCTCATCAGCATAATTCCACTGAAAACCCCACTTCTCACTGCCATTATTTTTAAACCCACAATTTTACAAGCAAAGAGTTAAACTGCAGCAGTGCTCCGCAGAGAACCTAGGAAACTAAACATAAAGGATGCATAGGCAATTCTTTTCCATTAAATTCATTAAAGCAAAACACAATTACTTGGTACCCCATAGGATTTATATTAATCCCTCCAATAAGGTACTATTGATAATGCAGTTTGCTGCATGCATATATTGCATCTGTCTAGGGCTTCTTAAAAGCCCTGTTCTGGCATTTACACTTCTTACATACACTCTTATACACAATTTACACGGGAAGCTGTTTTGACAGCTTTACTCTCAAAGACCTGACAACCTGATCACTATCACCTTAACTACTCATCTTCACACAGATTAGCATGTGCTCTGCTAACATCAAAAAATAAAATCAGCGTAAGGTACAAGCACGTAATAGACAAACTGGCACAGAAAGGTAAATGCCCCAAAATAAGTCTACATTCATCTCCAACTGGATACAGATAATAGAAAAGCAGCACTGCTTCACTTCTATAAACTGTATCTACTGGCCATAGTTTGCCTTATTTCAGTGAAGGGCAAGCACCTTTGCTTACATTGTCTTCCATGCCTGTACAGAAGCTGTCATGGCATTATACCTCTCATGAGGACACTTAGCTATGGCAGTGATAAGAAAGTTCACCTATCAAACAGCTCATTAGAAAGGTCATTTTGTGTTTTCAATATGAAACATCTTATACAGTGAAGTTAGATCCTAAGGTTTTGGATGATCTTCATAATCTTTAGGCAGGACTTCATTCTGTGTTGGAGTATCAGTCTAGCAAGTGTGTGAGTCATTTCAGAATTATATGGAAGCCTTCTCCATTTTCAGCTGAAAAAAACAAAGGAAATGTCAGTCTTTCTTGAACAGAATCACAGAACTACAAGCCACTTCACCCAAACACCCAAGTATGGACTTGGTTTTGAAAATAAACTCATGTCTACAACAAAAACTTTAAAGTTTCCAACTTGTGCTAAACAAAAAGGTTATGATTAATGATTTGTAACTCGATCTTCAAAGAGGGACGGTTTCTGTAGGTAAAGTTTGCACAGAGTCAAACTTGTCCATTAGATTTGTCCAACTTGATTAGAGCCATTTGCTGACACCTTGTATCAGAAATAAATTGGAGTCGTAAGGAAGAGTGGGATTCAACAACAGCCTACTGAAGATGACTACTGACTAGCAGAGAAAGAACAAAATGTTATGCTCAGTTCTGCTGACTCTCAGGACTCAATTAAGATGAAATTTCTGAACTTCAGAGTTACTACTGCCAGGATTTTTAATATTTTTTTTTAGCCTATTTTGAAACTTCACCATTCTCAACAATTATTAGCAGCATCACTGTCCAGTGATGTTTGACTAAATTTTACATAAGGTTTGTTACTGAATCCTGCACTGGTTGTGAACTGAAAGCTTGAAGAAGAGCCTGAGATGCTACACAGAGATTGAGATCTGGCTAGGAGAGGAAGAACTCTGAGTATCTTCTGCCACTGCGTATGCAAAACTTTTATAATTTTAAAGAAGGCTTGTTGCTGGAATAAACAAGTTTTAGACTGTCAAAAGAGACAACATACCTTTTATTGTGGTGAATAAGAAACAACTCTCATCTTGAAAGTTTTGAACCATCTACAAAAAAAAAAGTTTCAAAACCTTCTGAGTGTGACCAATACAAAACACAAAACAAAAACACCCCTCAACAACCCTGATATTAAACACAGCCTTTTGTAAGCAATTGTATATTTTTGGTTGTGTTCAGCAAGTGACAGGCATATACCAAATTAAAATCCATTACTAGTAAAATACTGCTTTTTTACTCTTGTGACAACCAGCTGGGAGCCTATTACTGCTGGCTGTGTTTTTGGCACTGTGGAGGAGGAGACACTTGAACAAGCAGAGTTCAACAGTGTTTAAATGCTCCCTGCCTTTGGGCGTGCTCAAAATAAATATGTACTAAATAATTGCTGCAGCTTCTCAGAACTGTATAAACCAGGTGCCTCTGTCTTCTCAGTTCAGTCAGGCAGAGGAAGAGTCACATTTAAGGAATCCTTCTGTTCATTTTATTGTAAAGGAAAAAATAGCCTAAATGTCAGAAAATACTAGGGTTCCATTATCAAACAGAAAAAACAGTAATAAATAAGCAACCATAAGAAAACCCTCCAGTCCCAGTCATAAATAAAATGCCAAGAAAATAGAATTTCAATTACCTGATCACTAACAAGAATGTGGATGCCTGTGGGACCCTGTCTGTAAACTTGGTTGATCTGATGCAAAGGAATATTAAATGCCAAAGCAAGCTTGCGTGTGACTTCTGAGGCTGCCATCTCCTCTAAGTAGATTGCATGATAAACTACAAGAAAAGAAATTATTTACATAAGCATGGTACTAATCAGTAACTCTAACAATATTAAAAATATCTGAATTTGTTGATATTCAAGGCTTTCAAAAATTTTAAAACCAAAAACTTTTAGTTTACTCTCTCCCTGCTCTCACTAAAAGCATGAACTGCCCTAACTTTTCTTTCAGGGAAAAGTCATAAACACAACTCTGATGGGGGGAGGCTTCTATTTGCTCTGAGACTAAAGGCAACTTCCACGTTTTTTCCTGTATCCTGCACAAAAAGGCACAGTCATGTCAAACAGACTTAAAAGTGGATCTTTAGAGAGTCACCTAAAGGTGGTTTTGAAAGCAATTTTGGGCAGTCTCAAAAGAATCAGGTAATACCTACATCCCACTTATGTGCCTATGGTATTGCTTTAAATACAGATGTAGATTTTGGGATTTTGGTAAATAAAGCCTTTTACAACTGAATAAACTTTCTACAGATCATCTCAGAGCTGAATGCAGCACAGCAAACAGAACAGTAAGACAAAGCAGCTGTTCAGTTTGAAGCTGTATTTACAGTTCTGTATCTTTATTTAACAGTGCAAGAAACTCTTGGCAGCTCCAAGGTTGCACGTTCTTCTGGCTGAAGATATCCTGAGTGGAAACATGTATTTAACAGCAGCCGTATTTTATTTACAGATCCTCCTCCACCTCAATTCTTGCATGGAAAATCCACAAGCACTATTGAAGTATCCTGTGCAGATTTCAGCTGGGGAGAGAGGTCTCTCAAAGCCAAGAGCAAGAAAAGAATAATTTCAAATAGTTCCATTCTCTTAATTGTAAGAGTGACATGAATTTACGAATAAACAGTTACGCTTCCATCTGTGTTGAATCAACAACTGTCAGGGAAATAATACTAAAATCAAGAGCCCATTCACTACTTGGTTGTTCTTCCTTTCCAGGCTCTACAGTTTCAGATCAGTTGCACAGAAAATGACAGCAGAATCTAACAGAAAATGGGAAAGAACTGTTTTATTTGCATGTGGCTTTTACATGCACCTACATTTATATGGTTGATATCTTGTCTGTAACAACATGCACAGCTGATTCCAGAGCTCCTTCATTCATGACCCTGTAATTACAGTTAGTTTTATCAACGGACTGAAAATGCTCAATGGTTTACCCTTGAGAGGTTTCAGGTTCTGTTTGCTCTGTGCTGTTAAAGCAGCAATACTGTTGGGATACAACTTCCCACGGTTGCTCTGTACACCAGGATCAGCAATTCAGCCTCTTCACTGTTTTTTTCCCTTTCCCACCTATCCTGTTTTACTGCTGTAAGCCCCAGCCGTGTCCTGCCGTACCGTATATTGCACCGTTGCTGTCTCCGCTGCCCGCGTCCTGGCATTCCAGTTGTATGTTCCGTAAGGGCTCCTGGCACACGTAGATTGTTAAACGGGGCCTCACGGACCTGCAAGCCAAGGAAATCACACATCACACAAAAGGCTACGTGCCCTGCAAATACAGAGGCTGATATGCCACAACTGTAGGTTTGTTATCAGTGCACTTGATATGTTTTTTATCGCTGAGCCCAAAAAATTACATTAATCTCTAAATAAGTGGTCTCTCACATGCAGCTGAATTTAAATAATATTTCAGTCCATTCAGAGCTCCTACAGACACCACTTGTTGGACTCCTGTAACAAGACTACTGAATAACAACAGCAACTCCTCCAGGAGGGCCAACGGTACCAAACACACATTTCAGACAGAATCAGACGGGATGCTCCCTGTGTTAGCAGACAATACCTGTAACCTCCAAAGGCTTCAATTTGTTCTTAGCTCCCCAAATGACCAGTTTTGTGGCTTGGCAATAAATCCATCCATATCCAAGAAGCTGGCAGGGCCCAACTGCATTGGTGCAGCCTTACAGCCCAGCTGCACCTCACCTGGGCCTGTCCTGGAGGTGTGCACAGGAGGAGAGTTTTAAATATACTGCTGCCAAGTCCTGAGGCAGATGACACAGGCACCAAGGCCCATCCTGACACTAACTGCCCAAATGTCCCAGTTCTAGAATCCCCCACCTAAACCCACTCGGCCTCACAGTCAGCACATCACCTGGATTTCAGTGCATTATACAGCCGAATTCCATCGGCTGGACCACAGATTTGTACCAGATCTTCTCTTGTCAGCTTTAATAAATCAGCACCTGGACAAACACATCAGGATTTAATGAAGATTACTGTAGCACATCAGTTTTTTCTAAAATAAATTGTAGGTTCATTTAAACTAAGAGTAACAAACTTCACCATGTCCAAAATGGAATTTTGGACACAGGAATAAGTAAAATTCAGACCAGGCTCTAGTGAGTGCTACATAAATCAACCTGTTTTCCAAAAGTGGTGAGTTACAGTTTATGGGGTTTACATCTTTGAAACAGTACGAGTCTGCAAGGCACACAACTTCTGTGGAGAGAGATGACCGTTCTAGAGACAAACACTGATTTTTGCTGGCACCCATGGTAGTGTATTCTGAACACATGCAAAATACAGAGTGAAAATATTCCATGGTTTGTCACACAGTGAATTACCCCAGACATTCAACTACTCATCCATCTCTTCCTCTGTGCACTTAAGTTGTAACAATGCACTTGTGTATAGAAGGTGCTGCTGAAGCAAAAAATGGGAGGATAGATTCTTCTGAGAAGCAGCATGAGTGTCAGCAAAGAAAGTAACACTCCAAAATATCAGTCACTGTAACAGATGAGTGGGAAAACAGGAAAAAAAATAGTCTTTATGCATGAAAATACTACACAGACTATTCAGGAATGCACAAATAAAAGCCAGCAAAGAGGATTGATCCTAGCCCTTAAATACTATAGCAAAAAAAAAAACCCAGACCTGAGATAATATAATAAAAGTCACATATACCACACCTCTTGCTTAAAAAAAAATGCCAGCCAGCTAGTACTTGACTTTTATAAAGATAATAATGAAAAAGAAAAAGTTTTCCAAGAGTCTTTGTCAGAAATTTGGGACTAAAGTTTATTGAGAAAGCTCAGCAACCCTCATACAAGAAGCACAGGTCAAAAACTAACCAGCAGCAGAAGAATAAACCTTCCCAGAAAAAAAGCCTGGTACAAAGGGAATCCTGACAAAAGCAGGAGCTAAGCCGAGAGGCAGAGAGCTGGCATCATTCACAACACTGTCCCCAGCAAGTGTCACCAAAGAAAAAGGAATTTACTTCTGGTGAATACTGTGTCATGCCACCCTTTGCACAATTCTGTGGAAGACTGAAGAAGTAAACAGCAAAACACAGCCCCACACAGTCCATCTATTGCCATGTCTTGTGGCCATATAGTGGGAACTGCACTGCTCTTTAACCAGAAAATTAGTAAATATGCATAAATATGTATACTATAATGCTCTTAGAGAACTCTTTTCCCACACAGAACCTGTTCAGTAACACAAAGAAAGAAAAAAAGTAAACTATAGATACCTGAGAAATTTGAAAAAAGCCTTGTATAGGCAGAGAACCTATTCTTGAGCAACCATTGCTGAGTTTCCTGGATTGTGGCTGAAGGATGAAGCTGCTGTAAGAAATGAGATTGGATATGATAATTTGGACACTAAAAAACCCAAACAAAACCCAAGCAATTAAAAAAAATCTCCCTCAGTTCAATACTTTCTTAGGATCTATTAACATCAAGTGTAAATCAAATATTCTGACACAGCTATACAAATACACTTACGATCAATATCAGAAAGCAAATACTCACATCTCCTGACCCTTGAGAGGTTCCATCTCCTTGATGATTTGGGGAGGAAGAATTGCTACAGGTTAAAAAACAAAACCAAGTATTACTAGAATTCTATAAACCAACATATTTAAGCATTGTTGAAAATTAACTTGAAATTTTCAAAACAATAGGCATCACAGTTGAAGCAATTAGAAGATTGCAACTTGTTAAACTTAAGAGAGAGAGCATTCCACAGTCTATGGATCAGACTACACCACTGTCAATTATTTTTGGATGAAGTGCAGGTTTAGTTACAGTAGATTAATTAATGCCTCAATACAAAATCTTTTCACTAGTGCAATTTTTGTTTAAAGCTTTTGAAAATATTTGTTGGGGCTTTTTCTTGCAAATTATACTAACTGTATGATGGAAATGAAGACTGTTGTTACTGAAAAAAGCTAAAAATAATTTCCACAGACAAAATCACAATAGTGAAAAGGTAAAGAATTTGCTATATAACAAAGGACAAGAAGTTGTTTTAAAGAATGCATAGTAAGAAAGAAAGGTGGTGAGGCAGAAGTAATTACATTGTAACTGAACCATGTGATACAAATGCCATACTCTAAAATGGATATATAGGTCAAAACAATCTCCCAGTTCCCCAGTAGGAACAGAACACAGTTGAATTTACTCAGAAAACATTTTGAATAAACCTGATTAAAAATGTTGCCTTTAATGGAGATACAGAATAGAAACCTACCTGTCTGGGACACTGTAGGTGTTATGCTGAGCAGAAGTGAAAGCTGGAGCAGGAGTAGGACTGTTGTTTACAAATGTTGTAGGAGTATCAGGCCATGGTGAGCACTGAGGATAAAGAATTAAAACTTAAGTTTCTCTTGACAATATCTTTTTTACTCTGATGCACACTTCTGTCATTTAAAGCCAGGGGTTTATCCACAGAGTATTCTGATTTGCACTCCCAAATGAAGACTCCCTCTATCCCACATATTACATGCAGATATTCCAGGTAAAAATCAGCTCTGTTTTATCTTGTTCTTTTATGAAGCCTTCTATTTATACTGTCTTCTCTTTTAAAAAAATGAAGGTATTATTGGTGAAAGTGACAAAAGACCTGTACAGATTATTCAGTTTAAATGAAAAACTACCAACCCCCAGACACCTGATGGGAAAAAGAGTCTTTTATCCTGCACAGGATGAAAGGGCTATTTAAACTGCAGGGATAATGACACGACAAAAAGTGTTCTGTAGTAGTAAGTAAAGCTGTGAAGCTAGATTGCACCTTATGGATAAATTTTATGTCTCTGCCCTGAGAGCAATCAAATACAAACAGAATTTTCAGAGGAAATTTTGTGAATTCAAACTTTCTAATAACTTACTGCAGGACTAAAATTATGCTTACTTACATGGACTGATTTTTCTGAACTGCTTGGCAAACTAGAGTTTTTTAAACAAGCTTAAATCATCACAAGTATATGATAAGCCAGCTGTCCAGTACTGTCAGTCTTTTTTTGGGTATTATTAAAAATTGTCATGATAAAGCTTTTAGAAACAAGGCTACCTTTCAGTGCTTCCAACAGCTAAACTAAAAACCCAGTATTTTAAAGAAAAACAAAAACCAAACAAGTTTTGATATGTTTAAAGACATAATTTAAACAAGCAAGCAGCTCAAGATCAGGTAAGCTAAGACCATGCCTGTTAAGACAACAAAGATTTTTGATATACTTATCATGTACCAGCTAAATACCTTGTAAAAAATTTCCAGATTTATATCACAGCCTTGTAGAACAGGCTGGGGGGCAACAACTATGACTCAATACCATTGGAAACTTGTTTCAACAATTTTGTGTTGAATAATCCTTCCTCTTTCTGAGGGAAAGAGTAAATAAGGGCAACACAAGCCGCCACCTTCTCTAAGAAAGTTAGCAACATTTCTGTGCTGGATCCCAGTCTTCACTTGTCAGCAGAAGACAGCAAGTTCCTCAGCATGGCACATAGAATTAAAATTAATTTATCTTGCATGCAAATAGCTTAAAAATGAGGAACTTTCTTTATCTCTCTGAGATTTGACTCAAACCAGCATTTTTGTTTGCCACAGCATGCACAGTATATGATTACATAATCAAAGCCACCCTTTTGGGCTACAAACAAGTGTCCCCACACATTCCTCCTCCAAATCTATATATTCCCACCTGTTGTCTCTCTTCTCAAACTCATTTAATGTTAACCTCGAAGACATTACATCAGATAGTTACAACTAGCCTTCATTCACTAAATATGTGATCCAAAGCTTTCATTTTAGAAGGAAAGCTCGACATAGAAACATTAACTTGGTTCTTCTGAAATACCTGAAAGTGCACATAAAACTCTTTAATTTTGTGAGGTTCTCTTCCTAAATTTTAATGCAAGATGTTTATGTGGACACACAGATGCAAGTTTCACATCCTTGGCTATCATTCCCATACAAGAGTCTAGCCACCATATATTTAAATTTGGGGGCAGAGAAGAATGCACTGGTGCCAGAGAACACCTTTTGAACCATTCCCATCCCAAGGTAGGTACTGCAGTTGGTGTTTCTGTCCTTCAAACCCAGCTGAAGTTCTTCACAACGAAGCTCTGGGTTTAAATCCAGGAAAAAGCACATTTGAAGTATTCAGAAAAATAAAATCTCAACCCAAAGCAAATAGCCTTTCTTCTACCATAAACATGTTTTCCTGCCTCATCTCCTATTCCAGCTAAAACACCACTAACTATCTACTGAGACTCAATAGCCTGGTTAAAAAGAAAAAAATAAATAGGAAGTGTAAGTAATACCACTGCAACACATCTATTATCTGTTTTCCTTGTTTCTGCCTTACAGGTTGGGGAGGGAAAAATGGTATTTGAGCATGGAGGTACTTAATTCTGAAAGGTTCAAGGAACAAAAAAGTCTTCTAGCAATTAGCCCAAGCTGATTATGCTTTTGGAATCACTCTCATGCACAAATGTCCTGCACTTCACAAACTGGATCAAGCAAATGCCTGGCCACCAAATCCATTAACACTACAAAGACTAAACAAGGATGTGTTTTCTAACATCCTGCATGATGATTCTGGATTGAGGGGGGTGAGGGGTACAAGGGGAAAGGATCATAGAAAGTGGCACTGTTGCCCTGAAAACACACCTGCCATTATCATTTGCAGGGACAGAACACTGGACTTCATCCTTGTGGACTGATCAATCAGGATATTTCATACATTCCTAAGCCAAAACTGAGGACAAACCAAAGAACATTCAGGAAGCTAATTATACTAATACGTAAGTCCCTGACCGGTAGACACAAACCTAGGAGAAAATGTCACTCTGTCACAAGGAAGCATTCAATTCTGTAAAAAGCCATCACAGAACAGAAAGAAGATTGGCATGATATCTTTACCAGTAATAAATAATTAATATATACTGATGCATTTACCAAGATCCTGTTTTTGAGACGTCAAGATTAAATGCCCTCTATTACTAGCACACTGATACAATATTACTGATACTACTATACTCCAGAAACTATGTCTTATTTCCAAATGTGGATTAATTCAGAAGGAGAAAACTGTTTTGGTTTCAGATGTTTACCAGCCTTCTGTAAAAGGCCTTGAATTAAGTTTTACTGGGTTAAAAAGAAATGTAAAAGATCTAAGTATGATTTATCAGATTTAGGATATATAGCATTTAAACTCAAAACACTCCTAACTGCAGAGGAATTGCAAAATATCAAGTAATTCTAAGTCATGGTTTAATGTAATGTCCCTTTCTACCTCCAATATACTGGAATCTGCCCAAATTCATGCATTAAGAGAATAAAGCTGAACCTTGGCAAAGAACTCCATACCATATTCAAAGACCAAATAAACATGAAAGCAAAATACAAAACCAAATTACAGTAAGTCTAATTTGTTCTCCAGTTTAGACTTGATATATCCTTGGGCACACAGCACCTTCTTAGAGGATAAACTATCAATTTTCTTATACATGGCATGGAGCTTTTTCCATCTTTCATGTCTACAACTTAATGTTCCAATTTATTTCAAGGCCTACACCTGGAAATCTTTTAACTTGAATGTGCTCTATAATCAGCTCTATCTGCAAAAAATGACCATTTGACCAACTTTAATCTGTTTGTAGTTTATATATTCTAGCTTGTGACATATGAAACACACTATTATAAAAATCAACCAAAATACCGCAGACAGAAAAAAGTGCAAAGGCCCAACTACTACAGCCCAAATTTTCCTGCTTTTACAAATTCAAAGCAGGGGAAAGAAACCGGTGGTGTTTTTTTCTCTTTTCCATTAGATAAGAATTAACCTTTATATACAGAGAGAAAAACAAAGTGCCTCCTTCATAAGGTGGCCCCTGATTGAAGGTCACATGTATGTAAACATCCACTCTGAGGTCCAGAAGGCAAGGTTAAATTTGTAGCCTTTTATATCTACAGAAAAAGTTGATGCTCCATAGCGTGAAGAGCCTAACAAGCTGTTTAACTGTGTCCTGTCAGTTTGGACAATACTGAGATAAACACTGCAGAAACTGCAGTGAATGCACTGAATTTTGATACATCAGGTGAATTCAGAAAAGTAATGGAAAAGCTTATCTAGATGGCATTCTTATGAAAATAAGTGATATGGGAAAGATGGGTGATGGTAGGAAAAGAAAAACCCCTGGTTCTTTGAAAGGACAGAAGAGCAGAGCAGAGCTATTCAGAAAGGAAGCTTCGCCAAATTCCTTTTATTATGTTAGAAAGACATATGAATTAAATTGGAAAGAAAACATACTAGATTCCATGTTTTCTGAAGGAAGCATAGTAAAAAACCATTCTGTCCAAATCCAGTTGTGACTGAGCTGAAAATAATCACATAGGAGAAAAAAAATAAAAAAAAATAATA
This sequence comes from Pseudopodoces humilis, assembly GCF_049639895.1. Lineage (NCBI taxonomy): Eukaryota > Metazoa > Chordata > Aves > Passeriformes > Paridae > Pseudopodoces > Pseudopodoces humilis. Next base: position 103,009,713 of record NC_142200.1, read on the forward strand.
TCTAACAAATAGAACAGCAGAATCTCGGAGGGGTAAAATAAAAAAAACCCAACATACAAAATGAGATCCAAGAAGCAAGTAATGAAAGGTTAGGTTAGGTGTAGCAGGAAGTAAGAATTCACAGCTTTAAAAACAAAGAGAATTATAGACTGGATCAACATTAATTTCTGGAATTCAAGAAAAGGTAACAGATTATTATTTCTGGGCAACTAGTAAGTGGCACTGACTAACGAACAGTCAGCAGTCTTGACTGCATCTAGTAAAAATACATTCCAAACAATTCTGGTTTGGATTTTTTAAAAGAGCTACAGTTCCTCTGGACATGTGAAGTAAAAAGATCCATCCTATAGAAACACACAACATGTGAAAGACTGTCCATCTCAAAGGTAGGGAAACAGGTCTTCACTTTTTGTGTCTTAGCACCTTTGTGAAAACAGTACCACACATATGGAACACTTGATCTGCATGTGTGAGGGAAGTCTGGAAACAGCCAAAGCTTCTGATGGCCACATTTGGGAAGACAGATTTGCAAGGACAGAATTGCTTTAAGTAGAAATATTTATCATCCCTGTCTATATTTACAGGGCCAACAAAAATAACCCTGTCTGGTGACAAGTGAAAAAGGTCCATGAATTTGCCTTCAAAATGTGTATCAGACACTGTTTTTCTGCATCAAGCAAACCAAGTTTTACATTCAACTTCTATAGCTAAAACCGATACTGAGTGCATAGCTATAACCAAGGCTTTGCTACGAACACAGAAAAAAATAGTGTTTCTTGGTATTTTTATGGGCTTTGTGATTTCTAATTATTTTGCTAATGATGAAAATCATTGTAATGATGGAAATACCATATGTTGAAATCTGCAAACAATACCAAGTTAGCAAGGCTGAAAAGATTTTATCCGGTGTGGATAAAATTCAAAATGGCCTCAACGAACCATTTTGAACAGTGAAATTATCTCAAGACAGCATTGTATTACAGGCAAATGAGAAACAGGAATAGTGAGCTGCACGATTAAGAGAACTGGAAAGCTGTACATAGCTGCTATTCAAAATAGGCTGTGGGTCATTATCCTTTGTGTGCTTTGGGAAAGACATCAGAAGTCCAGAACTGTCCTATCTAAGGTATTCTTCACTACAATTAAGGTAATTCATAGAAGCTTAGTATTCCAAGGGATTGTTAAGGAAAGGTTATACAACTTCAAGGTATGATTTAGCTACAGTTCGTCTTACTGTGGACAATGGATTTATCTTGTCTGCTTAAAAATACCTTTCTCTATTATTCTTCCTATAAGCAACAATTATTCAATGAGATACTTCTAACAGCAGGAGAAGAGAAAAACACAGAAATCCCTCCAAGGACAAGCTTCAAAAGATGCTTTATAAGCAAAAGTGATAAAAGTCTGTTTTCTCCTGCCTTTCCCCCAGGGCCAGCTGGAACAACTAAAATAATGCACTGCCAAAGAATCATAAAGGTGCACCTCAAAAGAAAGAACAAAAACCAAAAAACCAACAGCCAAAAACAGAAGATAAATTCAGACAGCTCAGTCCATACAGTAGTTTTGAGTGCACAAAACAAAGAAGCCATATGACTAATACTGCTTGTTCCTTCCCACCATGGGTTATAAACAACAAGAGGTATACACTGAAGTATTTTATAACCTAAATATAAAACCTGATACATCACTTTCACAGATCATAAATATGAACCAAATTATGCCTGAGGGACTGGAGTCAGTCATTGCTTAAGCACTGCTAGGAAAGCAGTTCAGCACAGTATGCCCTGTTCAAAGAAGAGTCAAATAATGGCCTTCCACAGTCACATTATTAATTGACATTTAAACTTGCCAAATAAAAGATGCGGAATTGTTCCTCTTTAAGGAACAGCATTTAAGAAATCCAAAATGTGAACCCTTGGCAAGATGACTGCACAGGACATAGGGAGGGCAGGCACAGGATATATGTCAGGTTCCCTCTGAGGTGCACAGATAGGGTTAACATAATACAGATCATGAAGATGAGCTGACTTCTGAACTGCATTAAACCTGCTTGGAGCACAATAGATAGATGGCTAAAGGAAAAATCACTAACAACCACCTGCAACATGACATAGCTTTGAAAAAAATACTGATGTACATGAAAACTTCTACTGAATATAAGTACAAATAGGAACAAACCACTAAATTTCACTATTCTTACTTCCACTGATGACACATGTATAGCAAAGCAAAATGCTACTTCATTTAAAGTCATATAAACTGAAAGTTCTTGACTCAAATTACACAGTCCCTCTGCAACAGTTCAAGTGTTAGATTTAGGAAGGATTCCTTTGCTGAAAACAAACATGGAGCAATTGGGATACGTGGAAGTGAATAAAATTAAGACACAGCAATAAAAGTATTTTTACTTTATATAGTGGAAGTTTCTCCTATATCTAACACTGCACAAGGTATCTTGCATAATCAAAAGGTAAGCAGAAGTCCCTTACACTGCCTCGCTTTGCCAGAGAATCACCGTAGTCTGCTGGCAAAGTCCGCTTGCTGGACTTTTTCTGCTCATGTTCAACTGCATCTTCAATTATAGGCTCAAGCCTCATCTGGACAAACACCAAAGATGTGGATCAATTTTTTTTCATTAAACAGTGAGGAAAGATCTAAAAGCCTTTTAAAAACTTCTGAAATATTTAGAAAACTGCACAGAACTCACTGATGTTTAAATAAAAAACCTAATGAGGCTCTAGCCTTAAATTCAGTAATATCTGATAGACTTTGAAGCTCAAATTTGGTAAATACACTTTAGGAGTCCCCCCTCATTTTTTCACTTTTTTTTTTGCTTTTCAGATGTAAGATTTTGAAATCTTTATCAAAAGTCTTGCTAAAGGGTTCACTACAGTCAGTCAAACAGTGTTCAATCTAAAGTGTGTTTTAATACAGCATTTACTGAGTATCTAAATCCAAGTTTATTAAACAAAATCTTAAAACTGAATGTTGCTGCTTGCTGGACAAGTTTTTCAAATAAAAAGTTTATCTCTATGCAGAACTAATTCTTCTCCAACCCTTCCAGGATTGCAGCTAAGTAATGTGCTGCATCTATGTATATTCTCCTCAGTCAGCAGATGCAATTTTATTTTGTTACCTCTGTAAGAACTGTGGTGTCATATGAAGGCTGATACTTCTCTTTTTCATGTGCAGTTCGCTTTTCCATCTTTTCTCTGTCTGTTTTCTGTTTTCTGTCTGCTCCTTTGGGCTAAAAATGAACAGTTATGTGAACATGAACACAAGTGGAAAATGGTTCTACAACTGAAATCTGATCTCAGACATTAACCGTTACAAGCAGCAATATAACGATTTCCCATATCTTTATAAAAAATAGAGACTGCAGTATCTGTTTTCTAATGTTACCTTAAAAACTTTGATTTGACAACTGGCTGAATGCAGATGATCTGTATATTCTCCATTTTCAGTCTGTTTAAAGGTGTCAACCTGAATCCTAAAAGGAACTCCTTTTTCTCCTCCATGTTTACGAGGGGTAAATTCAGTGCTGATACAATGTACCTGAAAATAAACAATGACCAAACAAAAAGGACCCTCAGAAGCATTTCAGGCTTGAACTTAATTATGTTACCTAGATCACATGAACAGTTTATTGTAAAAAAATATGGCAAAGCTATAAAAGATCACTGACTGGAAGAATTTTTCATCTCATGCACCCTCATCTCAGAGTATTTTCAACTCCTATATGCTCAACTCCTTTAGAAATCCACAGATCTTTTAATCAGTGTGAAATCAATTCAGCTGCTACATCAGAATTAACATTGTGTTTATAAGCTATGAAGACCCCTTAAGGGTATCTAAGAAGAAAATCAGTGCAATAGGAGAAATTATGAACAATTTCACTGGACAGTGTTCCCAGTTTTCTTTTGCTTCCTTATGGAATTTTAAGCAAGCCTTTAGAACAACTGAACTCTACTGGCATAATATCAGTTCCATTTTCAGTCTGTTATTATTTCTTCTAAGGAAATGCATAAACAAAACTGTTCCATAATTTATCTCACAGTTCTTCAAGAAGACTACATTTTAGCAATTATGTAACTCTTACTAAAAAAAGTATCTTTTATTGTACTAGATCAAAGCTAATTTACTGATAATACAGCATTTAACCTATTTTGACAGCCAGAGTAAGAAACGTTGCAACCTGAAACTTTACAGCTATACTTGTTTATAAAGAAATCAGATCTGAAACAAAAGTAAGCAATGTGAATATGAACATTCCATCTAAATAATTTCCAAAGAAAGCATGCTGAGTTGTCCTGAATATCAAATACACAAATAACAGAATTCCTACAAGAAAGCCTACCGGCACTGTAAGAAACATCTTTTGAGTGTCTGATTTAAAACCCTTTTCTTGTAGGAAAATACTTTTAATTTTGAATCCTTAAGCCGAGCTTCTGCTGAAAGCAGTAGTAAGAGTTATTGAGAGGAATGTAATTTAATTCTTAAATTTCATACAACTAAATATTTTAACTCTGACAGTTTTCTTCAAAGAGCTTTTTGAAAAATTTCGTTTAAATTTTTCTATAAACCCAAATTAAATAGAAAAACCTTACTAGGAGCTCTATTAGACCTACAAACTGGTGTTTTTTCACCAAGATGGTATTTAATGGCCATCCCACAAATAGTAAACCAAGAAGCTTTGTAGTTCAAGTATACTGCTGTTTGTGTCCTGAAAGGCACCAAACACAGACATCCAGTCAAATAAAGTTTCAAACCTGAATAAAAGCAGATGTACATTTTGTTGGATCCCATAAAAATTCAACTGCGTTGAGCTGGCTTGGATTTGTCTTGATATCAATGACTCCGACAGACATTGGAATATCTATTGAAATAAGTAGCATATATTTCAGAACAATCATACAGCAAGTAAACACTATAAATAAATTGTAATATAAGGTTACCATCAACGTACACAAGGTAAGGTGGAAAATGCTGGCTTTGGCGACTTGACCAGCTTCTTAGGACTGATACAAAGAATCTTAGTAGATTCAACATACAAAGTGCTCAAGGTTTTGGGTGTTTCATCCTCCTCCCCTGCTGCCACCCCTGAGGTCATGCACCAAAAATGACCAAGTTATGCAAAGTACAGAAACCATGTTGGCAGCATTTTCACAATCTAGTAGAGAAAGTTACTTCTGTCTGTGTTCTCCTAATCAATGCAACACTTCGCAATCAAAATTAGAAAGACTATTAAATTAAGTTAAATGCAGAGTTGCTATCTTAGTTTTATAGCACTTAAAAGTTTGCAAAGAATGTGGAAGTGGTAAGAACATTTATATTCAAAACACACAGCAAGACAAAGCAGCATCCAGAAATCTGGTCTGTCCTTTTTCATGAACCTCAGCATAAATGTGAACATGATCAATTTAAATTTGGAAACTGCATTCCATACAGTGGCAACAACCAGAAACAATTATACCTAAGTCGAGCAGTCTGTCCCCAGGTCGGTTCCACTTCCAGCCCTCTAGCTGCTGGTGCTCTGTGTACTGCAACCTTCTGTCATGGAACACGACTCTTATAATGCTCTAACAAAGAAGAAAACAAGCCTGTGATGAGCCACAGATTCACTACACGTTTAGAAACAGCCTAAAGATAAAGTAATAAAACACCCCAAAATAGTCACAGTGCCAATAAATACATATTTACAGCAAAAATTTGGCAAGCATCAGTATCCCAAAATATTCCAGAACACAGAAATAGAACTGAGCAGCAGGAGATATCTGAAAATGTGGTAAAAATGCAAAGGAGAATTACATCTGATTGGATACTCTAAAGGTCACTGTCAATTACATAGAGTGAACTGAGCAACAGTGGCAGCACAGTATCAACACTATGTAGGCAACACCAAATTATTTCAGAAAGCAAACGCCAAAGATTTCATTTCTTATGAAAAGTGGTGACTGTTACTTGACCATTCCTTCACTGGGAATTCTGTGAACTTTTGTAGGACATTTTAAGAAATAAAATAGGAAATTCCTTTCCTAGTATTTATAAGATATTTACAAAAAAATCTATGATTTTACTTAACAGAATTAAAAAGTTCCAAACTTTCTCAACTACTCTACATGAAATATTCATCCAGAAAAACTACAACATGATTAACTTCATTCAGCTAGAAGCCATTACCTATCAACACTTATTTTTGTGGGCAGTTTTGGCACTGCTAAATGAATGCATATAAAAAGCAATTTGTTACAACAAAAACACTGTTTTCCAGAGGCTGGAAAAAAAACTGTACACATTGATTGTTACCCAACAAATACAATGTAGACAGATTTGCATACTTTTTTTACCTTATTCTATAGTCCTCCTTGAATTAACAACAACTAAAAGTGTCCACAAAACCCAAGAACTTTTAAATGGAGTGCCTCTTCAAGATGGATTTCACTTCCTTGGGTTTATTTCAAAGATAATAGAAAGCAAATGTGTGTGCATGAGTGCACATACATGAACAAACACAAACACACAAATGCACCATTCCTTCTGCACTGTAAAATGGCATGTTTGGGACTTGGCAATATCTGCAGCCACCTTCACCTCCATTAAATGATTTCTTTGGTAAAATACTGGGATTCCAATATTTAATTGTCCCAAACGGAAAATTCATTGATGCAGCATTACATGGTAATTCCTTACTATGGTAAAATTGACTTTTTTAAACTTTTACCCTGCTTTTCTGTGTTGTACCTTCCAAATGACTCATCACCCACATACAAACCTAGAAAATTATGGAAGAGAGACACCTCAAGCCTACAAGAAAATAGCACCTAAGGGAGCAAAAAGTCCACATGCTTATTACAGCAGATCACCATGCCAGATTGTAAAAAGTTTAATTACAGAACTCTCAAATCCCACATTTATGCTCGTGCTTAACTCCTTCTGAAATGATCTCTGAACAAGCATTCCACAGACAAATAAGAACAAAGCCTAGGACTATACAAGCAAGCCAAAGTTCACAAATTACACACCCCGAAGCTGGCAGGTAAAGATTCAGCCTCCCACAGGCACACTGCTCTGGTGCATTTATCAGCACCACTTTCAAAGTGACTTTAATTGAAGTTTTTCCCTCCTTTCCTAATACCTGAATAAGATTTTTTTTGAGAATTCAATAGAATCAATAATCATCAGGTGCTTAGAAGAAAGATCCAAACCCCTCGATCAGTTCTTCTAATCATCTGTACTCCAAATTGGGTAATTTTCCAGTTTGCCTCATTTTCATGCTTCATATAATACCTCAGATCCACAGTACTTTGTACTAACATTGAAGTACAAGGAGTCAAATCTGGAACTGAAGAAAGGGGCTCAGCTGTGGAATAAACTGCTCAACAAGCAACAAAATTAGAGATCCATTTTCCTATGGATGTATCTCTAATATCCCACTGCTGCACAACCCACAGGCTGGCTTCATGTGTTTTCTATAACACTTCTTGAGAAACACACTTACAATACCTCCACTTCTATCTAAATGATTCTCTACCTTCCTCTCACCTCTCCTAATCACTTGAAATGGACAGTGTGATGGATCAGAAGATACTGGATACAAAATCTACAGACATTGGATACAAATATCTACAGACACTGGATACAAAATCTACAGACAAGTATCTTAAGCTTTGCATAAATACTTAGGTCTTCTGGGCACACAAGTGTGTATTGGGTATTTATATCCATACATTTTTATTTGTAAACCATCACTGGTCTACATATTCTGACCAATACCTAGTGACAGCAGAAGGAAAAAAAAAAAAAAATCAATAAAATATACAGTTTCTTGCTCGTTAGTAACACTATCTAGTGAACTTAAACTCACCTTCACCAGTTTTCCATTGATCTCTGGTATGTCTCCAGCTTTCCGATTATCTAGCATCCGGATCTCATAGGACTGACCTTTAAAGAGAAAAAAACCGCATGGGTAAAAGAGTAAGAGCACAAGGCTATTTTGTGTTTAATGCATTTAGATTAGCATTTGGTTCACAGTACACTAGAATACCAGTACCTGAAACTTGAGAGACCCAGATAGCAACATGCACTTCACAGCATGCAAATTAACAAAACAAAGTGACACTTTTTGGTCCCCTTAAACTAGAGATATTTTCGAAGTTTAATTATTTCCTTTTGTGTCAAGTGTAAGCACTTGCCTCTCTATTTTTTTTGCTGAAAAAAAAAAAAAATAATTTCAAGGCTGAATTCCTTTCTTTTTTTAAAACTGCTGAATGGCAACATACTAAGAACCACTGTCTTCCCAAACAAACTCTTGCAGAGTTTTCATACTTTTTCCAAAACATAAATACTGTTCTCCCATGTTTAATTTTGTCCTTATACCTGCTGCCTTTGTATGATTTTTATGCTTTCTATGATTTCAGAAACAGACCTTTAAAAGAGACAGTTACTGCTTACATTAACAGTATGAGCAAACCTCTTTTCCAGTGAATATGATAAGCTTTTGTGCTGCAAAAAGCAAAGCTTACAGCAATTTATTTAATTAGAAGGATTTTTTTTCCTTCCAGAGTGAGCAGCACATATTCATTTGCAAAATCACATTTCCCTAACTAAAACATAGGACAAAATAAATTTCAACATCTTCACTAAGATGAAATGCAGTAAAATCATCACCTACAATGCCCTTCAGGCTACCTTTATGGTGCAGTGTATAACACATTTAAGACATTCTGACTTGCCCTACAAGGCAATAACCCTGTGGATGAGCAAATGATTTCTTCATCTCCTTTCACTTTTCAGACTGATGTTGTTTCATGGTCCATCAAACTAGGGACTGTTTCAGGGGGGGTTTTACCTCAAACACAATGAGCATATTTATGTACATACTCTACATGTGTAAAGGCTTTCTTTACCCAAGCAACACGTGAACATTGATACACTCATTGATGACACAAATCCATATGAAATAAATGTTCACTCAGTGCAGCTGAGTAAACAATATATAATTTTTCCTCCTATATTTAACAGGAGGAAACTTTTCCTGTTAGTGTGATTCATTCAATTACCAGTTATTCTATTCATATAAATATACTGTGTAAGTTCAACTATATTTAAAGTCTGCATTTTTTAGCTCTAGTAATATTAATAAACTTTCTCAAGTATTTCTCTGTTCTCTTGAAACATTCTTTTTGGGGGTAAGGAGGTGGGTGAAGAAAAAATTCTGATTGTTCCTTCAAGAAGTGTGGCTAACCTTTCATAGTTACAAAACAGTATTAAGACAACAGATTTGATAAAGGTAAAAATTAAAGAATACGAGACTTGAAAATGTAAAATCATCTCCTGAAATTTTCAAGACAGGGGTACAGATACATTCAGTTTTGGAGTTTTGGACACGTAGCTGCTCTGAAAGTGTGAAAAGCACCACAGTGCTGTTTTTTGTCATCTCTTCATGAGAACTATATACACTACTTTCTCTACTCTTTCCTGGAGAACAGCCAGAGGAGCAAGGCAACACAGGCTATGGACAGTAACTGCCCCCTGCTTCACACTGAATCTGTGGTAGCTTCGTTCACAAAAATCCCAGAATATTCAGGTTTAGAAGGGACTTCTGGAGGTCATCCTGGACAATTCCCTTGCTCAAGGCAAGGGCATCTACAGCCCATTGCCCAGCACTAAACCTGGCTGGTTCTGAGTATCTCAAAGGATGCTCATCCAGACCATACTTCATAAGCTTATCTGTAAAGATCTCATGGGAGAAACCAGCAAAAGCCTTACTGAAGGAAGTCACTTGTAAACAATACCTACTACCCTCTCCTTGTCTACCAAGCCATACAGTTCAGCATAGATGTTTATCAAGCTGGTCAAGCATGATACCCCTTAGGGAAATCTGTGCTGACCATTCCTGATTATGATCTTGTTGTTTATGTACCAATGTATGTAATGGTTACCAGGACACACTGCTCCATCACCTACCCAGGAAGCCTATGGTTCTCTGGGTCTTCCTTTTTGAAGATCAGAGCAACACTGGCTTGCATGTAGTCTCTAGCACCTCTCCTAGTCACCAAGATCATTCAAAGACTACCAAGGTGGCCTCACAGTGACACAGGCTACTGCCCTCAGCACTTGTGGGCACATCCCATCAGGAGCCATAGATTTATGTATGTTCAGTTCGCTTAAGTATTCCCTGACCTGTTCTTCTTCCACCAAAGGTAGATATTCCTTGCTTCAGACTTTCCCCTCATCTCTAAGGCCTGGAATTCCTAAAGATCAGTGATACCAGAAAAGAGTCAGCCCAAGAAAGCATTCAATACTTCAGCCTTTTCTGTGTCCCGTGTCACCATGGCCAATGTCCTGTTCAGCAGGGGGCCCACTTTCAATTGTCTTCCTCTAGCCATTTATGTACTTATACAAGACCATTTTGCTTTTGACGTTCCTCACCAGATTCAGTTCCAGCTGGACTTTGGCTTTTCTGATTGCATCCCTGCAAGCTTGGACAGTATCTCTGTACTCCTCTCAGGTTACCTATCTCATCTTCCACATTCTGTATGCCTATCTTTTGTATTTGAGTTCCCTTGCTTACCCATGCAAGCCTCCTGACATTTTCGCCTGACTTCCTGTTCATTGGGATTCACTGCACTTATGTCTGGAGGAGCTGATCCTTGAATGTTCACCAGCTATCTTGGGCCCCTCTTCTCTCCAGAGCTTTATCCCATGGGACTCTACTCTTCTGAAGTTCAAAGATGCAATCTTGGTCTTCTGCCTTGCACCTTCCTCTCAGGATCATGAAAGCTCACCATCTTGAAGGCAGACAAGCCTGACTGACCTTGATACTCGCTACCCCAATGAGCCCTTCCCTGTTTAGTGAAGTATAGAAGAGCTATCCTCTATCACTTGCATCAGGAAGTTGGCAACCAGCACAACTGGTAACTTCCTATGTTGCTCATGCCCTGCTCCGCTGTCCTTGCAGGAGACATCAGGGTGCCTGAGGTCCTCCTACAAGGATCACGGCCTGTGAATGTGAGGCTACTTCCAGCTCTTCAAAAAAACGTCTCATCTACTTGTTCTTTCTGGTCAGGTGGCCTACAGCAGACACCCACCAAAATGTCATCCATATAACATAATCCATTCATAATCCTTACCCATAAGTTCTCAATTGGAACATCACCCATCCTGAGGCAGAGCCCCAGACATTCCAGTTGTTCTCTCACATAATGCTTAACCTCCCCTTCCTCATCCTCTTGTTCTGTCTTTCCTTAAGAGCCAATATCCTCACTGTAACAAGGCACTTTGCAAGCCATCCCATTGTGTCTCCCTGATCCCAATATCTTAACTTCTAGAATCAGCTTCAGCTGAACATAAAATATAATCATAAAAATCATAAAATATCTCAAGTTGGAAGGAAAACATAGGAATTTAGTACAACACCCTGCTCCTTACAGGCCTACCAAAACCTCAATCACATGACTAAGAACATCAGCCAGATGCTCCCTGAAGTTTGAGTGATACTCTTAGCTATACTAATTAAAATACTTACTGACAGGGTAAAGCCAAGGCTTGTTTAAGCATTGCCTTAGGGAATGTCACCACAACATAACAAACACGGCAAATGTTCCCACTGCTTCTGATATTCCCAAACCAGCAAACTAGAACAACTGCTGACAAAATTCAAGAGGGTACTTCCTCTTTAAAATTATTTAAGGCAAGACACTGCCTGAAAATGGGGCCAAACCTGAAACCAGGTATCTGAATAACCAGGACACAAATTACTCTTTTGCTAGAGGACTCAATCTAAATCATTACACAAATGTACCTATCAGCACAACTCAGTGCTGCAGACTGATCTAATTTTAAGCTGCCTTCAGTATGAAAGAAATAATGTCTCACAATTTTTTTTTTTTTTTACATATTACAGAATCTCCTGAGTTGGAAGGGACTCACAAGGATTATGAAGTCCAACTCCAGGCCCTGCAGACGACACCCCAGGAGTCACACCATGTGCCTGAGACCCTTGTCCAAATGCTTTTTGAACTGTCAGGCTGGTGCTATGACCACTTCCCTGGGGAGCCTGTTCCAGTGCCCAACCACCACCCTCAGGGTATACACATATGCACACACTAAGAGCTAGTAGAGGAATTTTAATGAAAAAGCCTTGACCTAGGCAGTAAGTGCACTGTCTTTATGTCTGAAGTACTAGCACAGAAAGGAGACAGACAAACCTTTTCCTTCCCATATTTATTTAAGGAAAGGGTGTACCAACACCCTCATTCTTCAACATTAGGAAAACTTACCTAGGACACTGAGAATCATCAGAATTTCTTTGCCAATGAAATTTTTATATTAAAATTATTATAATAATTATTACTTATATATCTTAAAATTATTAAGATATTTTCAAGGACAGATGAAACATTTACAGTCATTTTAGATGCTGTCACTTTAAATCGTAAGCAATTCAGAAACTCAGAAGCAAGACTGCAAGCACTTTCCTCCTTCAGCCTGCTGCTTTGTGCTGTCTTCAAATTACAGCACAGTCTATTGAGATTTCAAGTCAAAATCCACAAGGAAAAGAAAGCTGAACTAGATACAGGATTAGAGATCCTAGGGCATTAGAGACAGAGGAGGGGGATGAAGTTGTGGGGGGGATATGAAGCCATTTATATGGTCCAAAACAAATGATAAATGAGTTTGAGTTCAGAATATTAGCTGACTAAACTTAGGACACCAATGTAATTCTCAGAGGTGAGGAAAGTTTTATCATACGACAATGACTACATTCAAATTATTTTAACCCAGCAGTCAGTGCTCTCTCTAAAAAAAAAAATAAAATCAATTTTCATGCAAATTAAAACCCAGGAAAAAGGAAAAAAAACCCAGCCTGATTCACATGAAGTAATTATCTAGGTAATTTCTGATCAATGTATACAAATGCCAAAGGTAACTGCACTTGTGATCATGTTCAAACATAATACAGTTCTGGACAGACATCTGGCTAATTTGAGAGCAAGTACAGTCGTCTCTCTTGTGCAATACCTCAGGGACTGACATTTTAACATTTATTATGACTTCTGAGGGCTGTTTGTGTATACCTCATGCATATATCAAATCAACTTGCTCTTCTCAATCAAATTTAAACAGAAATGCCAAGTAAGTCCCAAATTTTCCACTATTACTAACTGAAATTTGTCTCCTAAAAGCTCTACTGGCTTGATTTTATTAGGGGATGGAGAAGGGCCACACACACCAGGAAAAAAAAAATAAACCAAAACCAAACCAACAAAGGAAGTAAGACTCCAACCCCACCAGAATCCAAAGAGACGAGTAACACCATACTATAGCTGTGAGCCTACAAGTTGGACAAAAAAAAAAGACTACTATTAATGCATCCTTCTAACCTCAAAGTAAACAACCTCATTTCTGACATGCATTTATTTTGGATATACACACATGTATCAAAATCTGAAACACCATTCCAGTTTCAGACTTGCACCACAAGCTGCATTCACATATGTATACCAACCTTGATTCAAGTATGTGAGAGTTTCATCATATAATTTTACTGCTGGAGATGTTGCAGCACACATAACATACTGGAAAGGTGGATGTTTGGTCTCATTTTCTTGTGGAAGGCTGGAATCTTCCTGTTTGAAAATAGGCAGTGCCAAAACATCACTGAAAAGAAAAAAACAGGTAACTTTGAGGATGTTGGCCCTGTTTTGATTGATGCTATAGAAAAAGTTATTTATGACTTAAAAACAACCCACAGTGAAATACATAGAGAATTTCGTTACTCGTTTTATTAGTAAAATCTGTATGAGCAGTATTCAAAATATTTTCCACCAGAACTTTAGGCTAGGATACATGAACAATACCATGGGACTTAAGCAGACAAACAGTTGTGCTGATCCTCTGAAAATTTAATCTTTGTTTCCTGTCTTCACTTAAAAATTCAGTTCGCTCTTAACTTTTCACCTGTCAACACAGCCAAACTTGCCTAATAAACATGCAAATGAAAGCCTTCATTTTCTTCTTTGAAATAGTGTATTTCCCAAAGTAAGTTACCTACACTGTGAAAGTATCTCTCTCCTCATTTAGTAGCATTATATCTAACCTATTAATTCTGTTGACATTGTCAATCTCTTCTTAGGCTTTAGCACACTGATTAGCTCAAAAATGATTAAGCAGCAGATTCACAAAACAAGCTATAAAAAGTTTATGCCAAGATTCACTTCACTTATCTAAGATTCACAATCAACAGAAAAACCCTGGAAATGCCACATTTCTAGAGAATAAAGAGTAATCCATGTTGTCCACAAGCTGCAGTAAGAAAGAAAACTTCACCACAACCAGCAAACACATCTGCTTTCTACAGAAATTAGTAATCTGTATTAGTAATAGATTAATCTTCCTTGTATACAGAAATCCTCCATAAAGTAAACTTCTGAGAGTTTTTCTTGCACTGAATTTTTGTTCATGATGAAATCATCTGCATATACATGCAACTTTCTTTAAAAATGTTTCTAAAGTGAATTAAGATCTCACATCACCTCACCTGTTTATTTAGTTTTTATACAACATGCATCTTGTTTGTATCTCTTGCACTTATCACAAACATACATTTAATACATTTTGTAAAAAAAATATAAATGCCTGTATTGCACTACTATTTGTTCACTGTATCCTAGAATTTTTGAAATAAAATGGTTTTATTTACTGTTCCTTATTTCTGCAAGTCTGCTTTATCTAAAGAGAACTCTATTAATTCCTCTTGAATTCGAGCTTATAACTGAAGAATCAAAAAAGTATCATAAATTCAAAAAATGAAATGATAGCCAGTATTTTTGTGTCACATAGGTTAGAAAACCTGGTCTACTTAAGTCTTAGATGTGCAGGTGGGGAACCTCAACTTTTTTTCAGAGCAAGTGCCACGTTCTGTTAGGGACGTCACTCCCTGGGATACCTGGAAGACTTTATACTGAACAAGAAAGTATTTAGGATGGGTGAAAAAGTCTAAGAAATTTGTCTAGATGTTTTAGAATCTGTACAATGTCTCCCCCAAGAAAACAGCTAGAATTAAAAAAAAAACCACCAAAAAAAGACACCCATACAGGCTCCCTTTCACTAGGAAAAAAACACTGGAGATGCTACAAAGACTGATGTAAGCAGGACAAGGCAGTACACTGTCAAAAAAAGCATTACAAGCCTACTGAACCATGTCCTAACTAGTTCTGATGCCAGCTCCCCAAACTGGAGCCCAGAGAGGACTTAAGTAAGTTACAAAGTAAGATGTGAAATAACCATTTAGGAGAAGTGTACATCCTTAAAAGAGTTTGCTTATACAGAGACAAGGATCTGTGAGTAGGACAGCAAAATCCACAGATGGGTGACTGCTCCTTGAGGATGGCTCAGAAGAAGCAAGGAGTGCTTCAAGCCCTCAAGTTATCTTGAGCGGCCCAACACAAGAGGGAGTGCCATGACAAGCAGAGGGAAGCATGGTCCCGAGCGTCCCAAGACAGGACTGCCACATCAGGAACCCATGCTCACTACACACTTCAGCACTCAAAACACAAGTGCTTTTATGAGGAGGAACTTTTAAATGGCTATAACATGGAAGCAATGGCAATGTTTAAAAATACACACATTGAGTCAAAGGGCAACAACCAAGGCATGAAAAGTATCTCACCAAATAAATTGCCTGTAATTCTCGAGTAAGTTCAACAGTACTTTCCTTCACATAACACACAAGATTAAAGAGAAATCTTTTCTGTATTCATGAAAAATAAGCCTTCATTTTCTAATCACAATTTGAAATTAAAAATGTAGCTGGTCTGGCTTAGGAAAGCGTGATGTGGTTAATGAATTAGTTAAGAAATGTGGCATTGGAAGCTTACAAATACACCAATTTAGGCAGCTTGAAACCAGTTTTTGCTAATACTTACAAAACATAATGGCTAACTGCCACTGCAGAAGAAGGAAAAATAAAGACATCCAACTCTACAACCCTACAATTTAGCTGTAAAGAGAGCATAATGTTCATCCTTAAATGCTACCATTCCAAAAAATATTCCAGAAGACAGCACAAGGCAAATTTTTCTTATAAAACTCTTCCGAGTACTAATACATTCCAAAGGAAAAGACAAGACAATGCAATGTAAACTCCTTCCTAGAGTATCCTTAAATAAATACCATTTAAGTAACATTTTGATTCATTCACTTGCAAAGAATGATGTTTTTTTGCATTTCAACATACACTCTTTCCCCATCTAAAAACAGATGAAAGCTGCAATTAAAACAGTCAATAAGGTATGAGTAAAATATTTCAAATGAAGACCTGAAGTATTAGTTTAAATAGGGACTAGCTAAATTTCACGGCAACAAGCATGTCCTACAAAATGAAATTCACTGCAGCACAGCTGAAGATGCAAAGACTGTTCACAATCGGAAACAGAAACTTAATATTTTTAATAGTGCTCTTTACTTAAGCTAATGATAAACTGCTTATATGCTGTTGCATCAATCACATTCCCAGAAACTATGGAGATGCTAAATCAGTCTTTTTACCACCTCTAATCTTATACTGAATCTATTTAACACCCAACAAAACAACAAAAAAACACCAAATAAATCCCACAAACAAACACACACAATACAAAGAACAGATCTGCCTTGTCAGTTCCATCCTTTTTCCCCCTCAGACCCCTGTTACAATTTCTACATTTATAATGAGCCAGTGTCCCAGCAGGACAAATCATCTGCCCACAGTCAATCCCTGACAGAATATATGCTTATGTACATTTATGTAAGCATCCTTTAGTCGTTTTCCTACTCACCTGGTGAAATTTTATTTTTGCTAGGCCAGAACAGACAGGGACTTGTAGTGCCAGCTTTGCTGAAGTTACTTCACACAGCAAAGAACCTTTTACCTAAACTGAAGTGCCCAATGGCAGAGCAGCCCAGATGGAGGAAAAGCAAAGTGTTCCAAAATAGCTACTGTTGAAATTATTTCAGACTACAGGAGAACAGAGAGCTTGGAAAGACTGATTCTGATCCTTTTTTGCCATTGTTAACTTTTGATCTTGTGAAGTAAAGACTCGCTTACTTCACTTGTCTCATTTAAGTGAACTTTAGAACTACAAGCAAGCTGATGTATGGGCAAATAGTAACATTTGGAAGCACAAGTAGCATCTTTTGTTATATTTTTTTATATTATTTGAGAAAGTCCATCTACCAGGGTTTACCCTCCTGATGACCACGTTTTTGAAACTATTGGCTCTAGTAAAAAAAGTTTTATCTCAGTTCCTCAGCATGTGTTATCTAAAGCATTCAAATGAAAGGCATTCTTCACTTCCTACAGGGAGGGAAGAAAATTTACCCAGAAAAAAACCCAACAGAACCAGTCTTCATTATACTCCAAATGCAGGCAGCAATTCTATCCTCCAACACAAGTCTTAGATAGTAGTGCTACAGATGTGCATACAAGAAACATCACCATACAACAGCAAGAAGCAGGAAGAGGAAGCAAGGTGAATGTTACCACTTAACTAAAGCATCCAGTGGGATGCATCACATGTGAGAAGGGTCATGTCATGTAGCCTACATGAGCATAGTACAGAAAGACCAAGACAATTGTAATTTATTCCCCCATGCTTGTGAAATGCATTTGTAAGCCTTCAAAATCACCTTCCTTAAAAATTTAAAATCTTCTTTCCACACTTTGTCCAAAGCATTTTTAAAAAAAAACCTCACACATACACAAAACCCCTCCCTAAAAATAATAATAGAGTGAAAAAATAAATTAAGAACTTCCTGTCCTTACAAGAAAAGGAACTACTATGCTAACAAAATTCAAACTGATGTTCCATCAATCATCTGCCTTATCTGTCTTCTGGGTTGTATACTTTTGGGTGTGAGTACTAAAGCATCCCAAGAACACACTTCTGAAAAGTTTGAAACTTTACAGCATGGTTTTTACAAGGACAAATACCTTTAAGAAAAATTCTTCTCAAGCAATATTTGAATTAAGAGTTAGGATCTCAAGGCCAAGCTCTGAACTCTTCAGAGGTGTAAGCAAGCCATATGAAAATGTAAGGAAATGGAAGACCTGGTACTTCCTAACACTTTCCCTATGTCCACAAAAGCAAGTTTGATGGGGGGCAAGACCCCTGGAATTAATTTCTGGGAAACAACCTTCTCTGCAGCAGCTGTCCAAGAAGTCCAACACAAATGCGAAACAATGCAAATGCACTGAAACATTGCAAATGAGAAACAGTGCAAATGTAATGCTGTTCCTGGGAATCCCATAGACCATCACACAGAAACTTGGATAGAGAAAGGCTTCAACTTAAGGGGAGTCTGGCACAAAGTACAAGAAACTACCAATCAAAAAAAGAAGAAAATGCCAACACCAAAACCTGTGCTCTTCCTATCAAGGAAAAGGAGTAAGAATGCTCACCATGGCAAATCCACAGTTCCACATCCACTCCTCCGACACAGGGAGGTCAGGCAGCCACCCTAACTTGCAGCAGCTCCAGTACAGATGGCTCCAACACCGGAGAATGTCTGAAGAGCAAATGAAGGCTGACCTGCTGCCCTGCTCTCAATCTGATATGTCCATCCAACATGAGAGGTGTCAGGGGAACAGAGAAGAAGACAGTTCTGAACTTCAAAGTCTTTTCCTTAAAAATTAAACTGGCCCCTGACTTTTTGTAATGTATTCACATACTCGGCTTGGAAGAAAACAACAAAAAACCCAAGCCAATGTCAACAATCTAGAACATGAAGTTTATCTTTCAACATGTTTTATCTGTGGTAACAAAGCAAGAAGGTTTAAGTTTATGGATTCACTTTTTCCTCAAATGCCTATTTTCTGACAGGTATTTACATATTTGTGTGCTTGCACAAAGAATCAAGCTCCAATTCTAATCAGTACCTGACCTTTTATTTTAGAGTCCATATGTGAGTGAAAATTATTTTTTCTACAGTGCAATGCATAAAAAAATAGAACAGACCACTACAACAGAAGCTTTATAATGTATTTGACAGAAAACACTTTATACATCTAAAAAAGAAGAAAATAAAAATCAGGATACCATCAGTAACCATTCCTCTTTAAAAAATCCAATCTAATCAGCAGCAGAGTCTCAAAAGAGTGGGAGACATTAGGGGAAGCATAAACAGCAATTTTGTCTGTCATAATATAACAGCCAAAAACAGGGCCTGAACAACATAACTCTTTCCTGCTTTAGCAAAGTAAGGATGAAGTTAAGGCAGTAACTGTCACGACCCCATCATGTTTATAAAATGCCAAAAAAGGCTCAACAAAAAAGTTGATAGAAAGGAACACTCTCCCTCCCTCCTGAGGGCTCTTAAGTTCTAAGATCAGGTTCCCCCAAGTTCCTGACTTACCATCTCAGGGTTACCTCAGCCTGAACTGTGCTTGAGAGGTGTTACACAAAGTCCCCTCACCAGCCAAGGCTCTCCACAGCACAGAAAGGAAACAAGACTGAAGACAGCATTAGACTTTCCTTCTTTTCAACCAAGGCAGCAGACAGCTGTATTCTCCAAAAACATTTAAGTGTTTGGGAGATGCAGCAGAGTCAAACTGACTTGATTCTCCAAAAATGGAGGATTGTCTGGATGTCTTTTCATACAGTCTTTATAAAAGACTTTTCCATTTCAGAACCAAAGGTCTTTTTTTTGTTACCTAGTTTGATGAACTTCAGGGTTTAACCTACAAATTTATATCAAAACAGCTACTTCTGAAGTAATTATCACGTTTCCCATAACAGGCTTGAATTTTAGCACTACAAACACCATTGGAACTGCAAGCATTTGAATAAATCCATATACTAAGCTTTCAAATTACACATAAAAATTCAGTTATTAAGGTCCTTGTCTATTAATGCTCAATTAACACATTTTATATTGATTCATTAATCAAATAATTCATTGATTAAAAATGGAATTCTACTAGAGAGATGGCAGGCAGTTCTTTGAAATTTGTCTTTTCAATTCAATAGCCTCCATTTTTTTGCAGTTCATAGCAAGCATCAACGGTCCTCAAAAGTACACAACTACTGTTATGTTACAACCAATATTATGAGGGATGCATAAGAAAACATGACGGATGCCATTATCAACTGAAATTAACATTAACTCCCTTAACTCAAAATTTACTATCACTGAAGGGCACAAGGTTTTCACATGGGTTTTAGCGCAGGTGTTATTTGACACATCTGACAACTGTTATTATCAACTGAATTTAATTTTGTGATTATAAGCAGTTTCTTAATGCATAAGAAGGTTCTAGAACAGTAGCTGGAAAAAAACGGGTTTCAAGACTTTATAAGGAAATTTTGAAAGTTATTTAAAACCATGAATATGCAGGGAAATTTAGGAGGCACTTAGCTGCCCTCTAACGAAATTCCTACTATGGACTGATGATCAATGAATATGTGCAGCTTTCTCCGGAAAAATAAACACAAAAGTAATTCCATGCATTCCACCTAAGGGCACTGACTTACCATCAAGTCCAGGAAGCATCAACTCCTTTATACAGAACCCCAACAGTTAAAAGATCTACATGCAGATATTCCTAACAAAACCAAGTGGGCATATACCTTGAGGAGCTCCCCCAGCACTCTCATCTAGGCAATATTTAATTTTCTTCCTTTTTTGTAAGAAAGTGACAAGTAATTAACTTCTACTGGCACACTGAACAGTGACAGTGCAGTATCTCTCCTGTTCATACTTTGCCAATTTTCTTGGCTTCCCCCCTCACATCACATCTCTAAAGTAGAAATCTAACCAATATGCAGAATAATTTACGTGCTGAGAATCACTCTGAGTCCAGCGAACACTAATGGCAATTAGGTGATCCCTTTAACTATGGGGTCCATGATTAAAGTTACAAATACTACTACTACTGTGTATGTTTTCCAAAAACACTCTGCAGACCAAGTGTGTAACAAGATCCAAGACTACTATATAGCTTAGCTTATACAATATTACTTTTTAAGTGCTGTTTTTAATGGCTACAACTCTTTCAGTGGTAATTCAAAATGTCCTAATAGGCAAGTATATGTAACAAAAAGCCACTTAGGATTCTTGCCCACCATAACAGAATGATATGACCAGAAAAAACAATCTATCCAACAACAGTAAGGACGATAATTCCTACAGTTCTTAGAAACTGAAGCATGTACATTACTGGGATGAGCAATAAAGTTATGAAAACACAGGAAAACATAGAAAAACCTAACACTCAAAATGCAGAATTTTTCATCATAAGAGATCCTAGAAAGAACTGAATCAAGATAGAGAAGTTCCTGAACATAAGTGCATGCATTTTCCATTGGTGTCTGCACTTAGAACCCATCCAGGCAACAACCACATAGCTGCCCACAAAAACTGGCACACCACTTCATGGGATGAATGTCAGAAGGTTTGCTAAGACAGAAATGGGACAGAAGTGGGATAGAATCCAGACAAGCCGAATATAATATCAGGAGTATTCCCATCAAGAGAAATTAATCACCTTGTTCCTGAACTGGCAAGTTCTCAACGTTATTTTTAATTAAAACCAAAACCCAACCAACCAAAACACAAACCCAAACCCCACAAAGAACAAAGCCCCCATCAAATACATGGCATAAACCCACTGAACTCAAAGTAATAAATACTATCAGAACAGTCCTCTTTATTATCCAGCAGAAGCCCTTATTTGTAAATTCCAACAAAGATACTGCACTTCCAAACATCTTACCTGGGAAGTACTGCCTTGAAGTATACATAATAGATGAAGCTTGTAGTCACCTGCAAGTTCCAGTTTCCCCTGAGAGAGAATGTACCTTTAATAAAGGCTAGGCCATCAAAACTATCAAACGCAACTGTTTTACTTCTCCAGACTTAAAACACCGACAAACCCTGTCGAAAACCTTGGACTTAAAATGTCTGTCGTCTCCAAAACAGTTTCTCTTTTTCACACTAAGTCGTCACTCAGGAATCCACACATTCTGCCCATGAGCGAACTAAAATTTACTCAAACAAGTACAATTTTAACTTAGCTTCGAAAAGGCACATCCAAACGCTATTCAAACGCTAACTTTGTAAAACCTGGTAAACAGTCAAAAGGTAAGGAAACCGCCAAGCTGACTACGGACAGAGAGCTACACGGCAAGAAAACCCTCATCACTAAACATACACCACATAGAAAAAAACCCCATCACTATGCAGAAATACAGAATAAACAGACTGAATGAGGTACAACCATACTACCACCCTACTAACTACAACGTTTACCTGGTCGAGAAAGAACATTTTTAAACCTGGCAGGAAACACCTATTGTTTACCACGAACAAGAATTACATTTGTTGAGTGCAAGATGACCATAATTTGGAACGCAGGGTCCGGCTACACCCCGGAGGGACAGCGAAATGTCAGTTTTAGGGCAGGGATTTCGCATATAAGAACACCCCAGCGCAGGGAGCTGCCCGCCCTTCCCGAGCGGCCACCTGCCAGCAGCACGGGAAGGCAGGGCGGGAGCCGCTCCAGCACGTGCCCATTCCTCGGGAAAAGCTCTCGGAATAAATAAAAAAAAAAAAAAAACAAAGAAAAGAAAAAAAAAGGGGGGGGGGGGAGGGGGGGGGAAGGAGAAACCCCGGCTCCTTCCCGCGCAGCCTCAGCCTGCCCAGCGGCACGGGCAGGGCTGCGCGGCCCGAGGAGGCCGGCGCGGACGCGGCGCCCAGCGCCGGGGATGAGCTGCGGAGCAAGTTACCTCATGCTGTAGGCACCGGCTCCCAGCTCCTGCCCGATGCCCGAGAGGCTGGCGTCGAAGTCGTGCACCAGCCCGGACTCGATCACTTCATCCATCTTCAGCACCCACGCCATGTTCCGCCGGCTCCGCCGCGCTCCCGCCGCGGGAGGAGCCGGACGGGGCGGAGCCGCTCGGCACCGGCGCCGCCGGGGAGGCGGTGCCGGGCAGGCGAGGGGGCTGGAGGAGACGGGGGGAGAGGGGAGAAAATGCACGTGCGGGGCGGGGGACAGGGGCGACTCCGCGCTCAGCCCCGGGGGGGCCCTTTCCTCGCGGCGCGACCAGGGCGCGGGGTCGCTCTCAGCATCCTGCGCCCGCCCGGCCGCCGCGGGGCGCTGGGGACCGGGCGGCCGCCGCCTCCTCCTCCTCCGCCGTCGCCGCCGCCGCTGCCCGAGCTCCGACCCAGCCCAGCGGCGCCTCCCGCCGCATCATTCGCAGGGGGGAGGCTGCGGCGGCAGCAGCAGCACCGCGGGCGCCCGCCGGGGAGGAGCCGCCGCCGCCGCCGCCGGAGGTCACGGCCGCCCCGGGGGCTCGCGCCCGCCGCTCCGGCGCGTCCCGCAGCGCCGCCGCCGCCCCCGCTCACGACAACATGGCGGCGGCTCCCACCCCCGAGCGCTGCCGGGGCGGTGCCTGCCCGCGCTCGGCGCAGTCGATTGGCTGGGCCCCGCCGGGAGGGCCAATCAGGGGCCGGCGCGGAGGGGTGAGGGGGAAGCCCGGCCAATGAGGGGGCACTTCCTCACGCCAGGTGACGTCAGCGTGACGGGCGCGGGAGATCCCGCCCCTCCTCCCGCGGCATGGCGGGAGCGCGCCCCGGAAGCGGCGGCGGCCGGAGGCGGAGGGGCGGGAGCGGGAAGTGGCGGCGGGGCCCGCAGCCCGCCGGGAATGGCCGCCGCCTCAGCCCCCGCAGGGCCAGGCAGGGCCCCGTTCGCTCCCAATGACCTAGAGGGCGGTGACTGCCCTGAACAACCGGGTTCGGTGGAAAGTGTTCCTGCCCATTGCTGGGGGCCCTGGAACGAGATAAGCTTTTTTTAAGGTCCCGTCCCAACCCAAACCGTTGCATGGTTACTTTTTCCAGAGAACGTCTAGGAGCCTTCCGGGAAAACACCCAAACCCCACAGATTGACTGAACATTCTGAGTTGGAAGGGATCCTTAAGGAACACAAGGGTCAGGTTGGAAGGGACCACACTGGGTCATCTGATCCAACCTCCCTGCTCAGGCACGGCCACCCTGGAGCACATAGCACAGGACTGCATCCAGAGGGTGCTTGAATATCTCCAGTGAGGGAGACTCCACAACCTCTTCAGGCAATCTGTTCTGGTGCTCAGTCACCCACACAGTAAAGAAGTTTTTCCTCATATTCGGGTGGAATTTCCTGACCATCAGTTTCTGCCATTCTCATCCTATTGCTTGGCTCCACCAAGAAGAACCTGGCTCTGTCCTCTTGACACCTGCCCTTCAGATAGTGACAGATTACTGGTGAGGGCCCCTTTTTATTCCCAAAAAAATTCCCCTCACATTTAATAATTCAGAGAATACTTATAAAATTTTATGAGACATTTCATTAAAATGTTATGTCCAGAGAACAAACTACAGAACAGTACTAAGACTGTAAAATGTATTTTGATTCCATAGTAATATGCATTGAGTACAATTGCACCAGTTTTACAAAAGATAAAGGCAGGAAGGCCCTAAGTTCATTAATGGTTAAAATACTAGCTGTTGTTCTAAATGTGCATATGGCAACCTCAAATATAAAGAGGTACACAGACTGTGATTTATAATCTTTAAAGGCAGTTTGTAAGTTAAAACATGACTGCCATCTTCTCAAAAAAAAAAAAAAAAGGTTACTGGTGTTTTTCCTGCTCTAATTGCTGTAAGAGTTCTCTGCTCTGGCTGTCTGGGTACAGATGAACAGTTCACCTGCATATAAGGGAAAGCTTAGGAAAACTGAAATTTATGAAGAAGGCTTATGGACAGGCCACTGACATAGGCACTAGCTAGCATGTTACAGCTTTTAGTGAGAAGAACTGAAATTAACACAGGCAAAATTGATCTTTTAAGCCTCACAAGTTGACAACAATACCCAGGCAGCAGAAATAACACAAACCCCCCCTTTTTTAAGTTTTACAAGAGAAGGTTTGTGGGGAAACTGCAAGTAGTGCACTTTCTACTTCTGGCAGATAAGACGGGTCTAAGACCAGAGAAGCCACATACAGTTTGATTTATGCATAGCAGAACTGGTTTCTCTGCTTACTAGACCTATGCTAACATAGCTGCATAGCAGTTACAAGATCGTAAATTGGTGATTTTTATACTGGGAATTGTTTCCTTGTGACATAAATTCCAACCATTCCTGAGAATATCCTGAGTGGATACAGTGAAACCCATCCTCTTGCATTTCAGTCATTTAAAAGTTGGGTGTAGCTTGTCTGTAGTGAACTAACTGACTGCTAGTATTTCTGAAGATATTATCTTTAGCTATTTTAGGACATAAAATGCCCTTTTTCTGTTAAAGCATGAACATTAAAGGGAAGGTATTTTTTCTTTAGCATTATTTGTATCCCTGGCTCATTCAAACAAGTTTTCTGTAGAGGTGTGTGTTGTTTGGTTTTTGCTGTTTTTAAAGTACAGGCCTGTGATGTGTTTCTTTGGGGCAGGTTCCTTGATCAGTCTCAGTCTCAGATCCTCAGCTGAGTATCAGCAATGCACACAAATTGCTTCTGAGCAGGCCAGATCCACAAGTCTAACCTGTCAGAGACAACACTGCCTGTGGCCCTGCCATTCCATTTCTGCAGACCCAGCAACTGGAACTGGAGATATGATATGATGGAGAGAAAGTGCAAACAGTGGGAGTCTGATTTTGCCAATAGATCTGCAAAAAAAAGCATTCTTAGTACAGTTCTGCTGGGATGTGGGGATCCTGTGACATTTCTTTCTCCATCTGCTTATCACTAATGCTGGCTGGCATCCTCCCCTGAGGCTGACTGCTCCTCTATGAGCCTTACTGATGTCCAGATGTGGGACTGAGGTGTGGTGTTTCACTAAAGGTGGACAGAGCCAAGCAACTCAATGGTTAAGACCAGACTGAAGCCTCGTGCCTGAACTGGTTTGTGTTCTTTCTCCTCAAGGTAGTTGGCCTTGAGGGGCAATTTCATTAGAGATCAGCTCCTGTACATGGCCCGTAATTGATGGAAGGGTCCCCTCTATGCTGTATTTCAATACCAAAACACAGATGCAGTCTGCCATCCAAACCTAAAGGCTGCTCAAAATTGTCTGGGAAGAGCAACTTCAGAGTGACTCAAATGACAGATTTTTAGATAAGGGTGGGAAAACAAAAGGAAATACAGGGTGTCAAGGACACAGTGAAAACAGGCCCTGAGAAAAGCTGTGAGGGGACCAACCTCCTCGTGGCTGAACAGAGGCTGAAGAAGGGAAGACTGGAGGAGTGTGTGGACACCCTCACTTTCCCTTGTGGTTTGGTTCCTTTTGTGCTGGAGCTGAGCATGTCACTTGTAAACAAGATTGCGTCAGGGAACTCGATCACCCATCCTTCATTTCTGCTTTATTGCTTGAGTCAATAGAAACAGTGGTGTGTTTGCTATCTATTTGTGTTAGCCAATCTAAATTTCAAATCACTCTTACCTTTGTCCTGAGAAGGATTGATTTTATAGAACTCCACTGCAGTTTCATTTGTTTCGTACTTTGGAACCCAAGTATAGCCTCAATTCCTTTGGGTTTCTTTTTTGGTTGGTTTGTTTGTTTTACAATCTAAAACTTAACACATTTCTAATAACAACATGCTAATCAACAATTCTGCAAGAGAACTAGTAATGCTGTGATGCAGCAATACTTGTAAGTATTTCTACCAATACAGAAAAAGCCACGTCAAGATAGATGATTAAACACTATATACATTGTATATAGCTAAAAAGTAATAAGCTAAAGTTTAACAAAAAGAGTGACATTATAAATTGAAACTTAATTAACATCAAGATTATCTGGAATCTATAAGCCTAGCTCTTGTCAAAGCACAATCATTTTTAATTATAAGAAAATCTGAATACTGTACACAACTGATATTTCAATCATGCAGAAGTTAAGTAGGTTCATCGCTTACAGGAATATGCTGATGCAATAAGCTGTATATTGCATCAGAATTTCAATGCAAAGCATTTAGCCTGGACTGATATGACAAACAGCACAAAATCCTGGTTTTGCAGATCAACTGAGCTCCAGCAAATAATCAAAGTAGGTATGAGACATCTAGGTATTTCTAAGTCTGTATTATTTCATATAAATGGAGTTTTATTGACAGACTGCAAATGTAATTAAAAAAAAAATTCAACCAAACAAAACATATCTGTGAATATCATATTAAGCAGTAAAACATTTCTAACACTATTAGCAGCATGCACATACAATGACATGGCTTGTGAAAATTGTAGGGCTATAGCAAAATAAACCTCCACCATGTTGACTCTACTGCTCCAATCATTTTCCAATCACTCACTCTGTTTGAAGGCTTCAACTTGTGTATTAGCAAAGACTGCATATACAGTCTTCATTTTTGTGTATTATAGCATTATTATTATTATTATTATTATTATTATTATTAGTCATCCCCATTCTTCACTTACCGCAGGTAGCTGTTGTTGCTGGTGGGATACTGCTGGTGGTGATAATGTTCAGGCTGGCTGTGCCAAAAAAGCATTTTGGGATGAGGTGAAGCATTGTGCTCAGCTACGAGATGGTCACTGCAGCGATGGGAGATAGGAAAGAGAAAACAAATACACAAATTCAGATTACAGTTGGGCTGCTCTCAGGCCTTTACGTTCAGCTACTGCCAGCATGTTGTCTCTCTCTCTCCAGAAGAGGCAGGTAGCCAATGTCTTTGGCTGTTCCCCACATGCTCTCCTGCTCCCCAGACTCACTGTGCTGCTGCTGCTGCCCAGCTGCAGGGTTTTTTTACTACCACTATGACATAAGTACAACTCAGACCTCACCAGCATCCCTGTTTTTCTCTTCCTCTCCCCCCACACTGTCCTGGAGTGTCACTGAGCAAACGCTGTGTTATGGAGCCAGAGAAAGGGCTGTTTCACTGCCTCAGAGAGGCATCTAGCTCCCTCTTCACACACTCCAGAGACCTTGAACACTGTAACCTGCACAGGCACGACTGCAGGGAAAAAGGAGGAAGGTAGAATCCACAAAGAAAGACCTCTTTAAGGGAGCAAGATGCCTTCTCAGCAGTGCTTAGACTGC
The DNA here is from genome assembly GCF_049639895.1 of Pseudopodoces humilis. Classification (NCBI taxonomy): domain Eukaryota; kingdom Metazoa; phylum Chordata; class Aves; order Passeriformes; family Paridae; genus Pseudopodoces; species Pseudopodoces humilis. Next base: position 103,037,775 of record NC_142200.1, read on the forward strand.
ATCCTTTTTGCCTGTTCCCTTCATTCTGGTGGTAGACAGCCTTATAGTTACTTTCTTGCCATGAACCAAGATTAAAACAAACCCAACCCAACAATGAAAACTGTCAAATTGCAGGAAAAATATTTACTCCAGCACCAACCCAACAGCACTCCTCACACCCACACCTTAGGGAAAAATCATATTCAGATGCAAACCGGCTGCTTGGTGCACTCAGTGCCATTTGTTTGCTGGAATTTGCAGCCAGGATTGCAGGATCAATTTTAAAACACACAAAATAGTACAGACTGATCCTGCAAAGACCTTGACACAGAAATAATAGGGGGCACACATCCAAAATCCTCATCTGAAAATAGTAACCTGCAGAGGGCACCCATTCTGCTTGAAATGGGAAAGACTACTGACAAATAGTAGTAGTTCATTGGTGGCTTTGTTATTTTTGTTTTTTAAATACTAGCTCGTTCTATAAAAAGATACTTTTAAAAGGTATTACAATATTGTGGCAACCACAAGCTATTAAAACCGGAACATCAGAGAGCAAGATTCTGGGAAACAAAAAAAAATTATTTCATATTAGTATTCACAATAATATGTAGCAGCCCAAAAGGCTTCAAAGAAACATAATTGGTTGGGGATTTTTTATTAGCATCTCAGACAATTCTCCCTTAATTTACTCTATTTACTTAACATCAAACAATGCAAACAAAAAGCAAAGACCAGAATCATAGAATGCCTTGGATTAGAAGGGACCTCAGAGATCATGTAGTTCCAAGCCTCCTGCAGGGACTGCTTTCACTACAATAGGTTGTTCAAAGTCCAGTACAACCTGATCTTGAACACCTCCAGGAATGGGGCAGCCACAATTTCTCTGAGCAGCCTGTTCCAGCATCTCACTACTATCACAGCAAAGATTTTCTTTCTAATATCTAATCTAAACTTACTCTCAGTTTGAATCCATTCCCCCTTGTCCAGTCACTACATAATCAAATGTCTCTCTCTTTCTTGTGGGCTCCCTTCAGGTACTGGAAGGATGTAATAAGGTAATCCTTAATCTCTTGTCCAGACTGAACAAACCCAATTCTCTCAGCCTTTCCTCACTGGAGAGGTGCTGCATCCCTCTAATCATCTTGGTGCCTCCTCTGGACTCACTCTACCAAGGCCCATGTCCTTCCTGTGCTGGGGACCCCAGAGCTGGATGAAGTTCTCCAGGTGGGGTCTCACCAGAGTGGAGTAAAGAGGCAGAATCATCTCCCCAACATATAATAATACAGAATAATAGTAGAGGAACTGTAAATATGGGATGAGAAAAAAACACCCACAGGTAAGGCTGCCCAGGAAAGCAGACAAGAATTGGGACTGCTGCCTTAGTGATTCTGAGAGATTATTCTCTTCCAAGAGGCACATAAGCAGCTCGAGAAGGGCTGTTATGACACAGATCTTGTGTCACAAGCTTGTGTACACAAATTGATCTTTGGTCAGCAAGGATGAGAGCTGGATGAGTCTTTTCAAGGTTAGTTGTTCCTCTTATGTGTCTCTGTAACCACAGACTTGTAACAAGCATCCTCACACATGTAAAGGGCTGCATGTGTCCCAGTGATTGCTGTTGTATTTTTTTAATAGTCATTTTCATTTCAGTGACTGTAGGAAAAGAATATATATCCTGGTAGCCAGTTTGCTCCGTATACTGGTAAATTGTAAAATAAAGCTACTCTGTCTTTAGCCCTAGATTTTGGCAAATTAATTAAATGCATACAGTGCATTTATTTGGAAGCTCCAGTCCATTTGCACTGATTATTCTCAAGAAGAGAACTACACATCCTACAAAACTACACATCCCAAAAACCAAAACTTTCACAACCTTCCCTTTACAAGAGCTTCCCATATAAAGGGCAGGCATGTTTTGTTCTGTGACTTGTATTTCTGTCAAATGGAAAGGGTAATACCACGGACTCCCTTCCACTCGAAGAGCTCTACCCACAAAATGGCTCCCACCTCTCTATTCATATCCCACAGAGCACACGTGGCTTTAAATTGTCCAACACTAATCTCCCCTCCCCAAACCAGCCCGTTGCTTTTGACAGATGCTCATTTGTAAGAATGCAAATGAGAAGGAGCACTGCAGTTTTGATCTTTTTTTGTGTAGAGAGACAGTTCTCTCCAAGAGAGAACTTGGGAGCAAAAGCATTTGAGACACCTGGTTATCTTTAACATAGACTTGATTCCCAGTTATTAATTATTTTAGAATTAATTTTGATATTTTAAAATAACACAAGTAACATATATCGGGGTTGCAGATTTGTTCTTAATATCAAGAGAGATAATTTGCTGTCACTGAAAATAACCACCCCAGGGGGGAGCCCAGGCAAGTAGTTGCAGATTCAGCTACTGGTCTGGGTTCAGCTCACATATTCTGAATGCAGATAGTGAGCAAGAGTTTTAGTTCTCTGATTTCAGTTCTCTGTCATTAGCTTGCCCAGCTATTACCAGAGGTTTGATTCTCCTGACCACAATAGTAAGGCTGTAATAAAACACAGGAGCATCACAGCAGGTGTGCCCATTCAGTTCCTTACCTTCATTTGATCCTTCAAATACTACCCTTATGCAGGCAAGTGAATCATTGATAATACCCAAAAAACTACTGCCTCGTGGAGATGGGGTGTTGGTAGGGAGGGTGAAATAATGGCAGCTTCTCTGATCGAAGAACCTGCTCCTTACAAAAGCTAGAAGTCCCAAGGCCAGTGTGACAGGTGTCCCCTATGGTATGCAAACTATTTCATACTTGACAGAGTGTGACCACAGAAGCTGCTGCTACAAACCATCCTCCTATCCCACTGTGACCACTGTCCCTGATGGTGTAACAGAAGCAAAGCACAACCAGGTCTTGTGGACTTCTACACACAAGCACTGTGAAAGAGGAACTTTTACTTTTTTTTTTCCTTCCAAGGGTTGACTATATGGAATATAGTAGACGGAACACATGGAGAAGAAGTTATTATTCAAACTAATTTGGTGTTTCTTCTCTTTGTCCTATTCAGAGTCTTGTGTTTTGACTGATCTCTGTTGTGAACAGTGTATGGGTACACATTCAAGTACACTGTACCTCCGTTTTTTAGATCCGGCTAAACTTCCCAAGTTATGCCTAAATCTGGTTATTTTGCCTTGTGAAACCACTGTATATTCCCCACACCCACACCTGCTGCCCTTGACTAACCTCTAGACATAAAGGTATGTGGTTATACAGTCGTTCAAGTTTGGGGACAAATAAGGTGAGTTTTTTTACCTTGTACTGTTTATTGTTAAGGGGCTATTTTTTTTTTTTTTCTTGCTTTATGATCTGCCCAGTAAGTACACAGAACTCAGCAAAGGAGCACTGTATACACAAACAACAAGAGATTATTTATTTAAAACATCTCTTGCTCTAAGGCTTGTGTATGGCATGCAAAGTCCAACCTGAAATTTAAGGTGGGGAGGCTCATGTTTTGCTAATGGGTGGATATGCACTGAAGTTTAGTACTTGATAACTTTATGGGATTTTTTTTTCCCCATGAGCTGCATTCAAAGTGAGGAAGTCTCCTAAGGCATCACTCAACTTGCTAATCTTTTTTATAGCGATCAGACTTCTCATATAATTTTTCTGATTGCTCTTCTGAGAACTACAACAAATGACCTTAAATACTGGCATTATAACTGGTTATATATGACCAAATTTCATCTTTGCTCTTTGCTTGCAACAAGTAAAAATTGTTCTACAGACAACACATGAAAAACTTAATCAGGTACAATATAAGACACTTTGAATTTAGTATCTATTCTGAAAATTTTGTTTAACGGAAGTTTTTGCTGTCCAGTGATGATTTTCGTTGTACTTAAAAGTATTGTTATTTTGTAGCATTGTATTTGGTCTTTGAACTCTTGGTTGTACAGCAGTTGCTCCCTAATGCAGGGTGACTTTGAATTAATTATCCACGTCCAGATGATACTACTCCTGGCTTGGATGGGCTATTAATACACCATTCATCTCTATGGCAGGTGCTGACACATATTTCTAGCCCCTCTATTTTTGAGTACACAACCTCTCTCCTATACACCTTGTTAGTGGGACTGTATTCAATCCTACTGCAGTGAACTTAAACTTTAATTCTGGGTAACAGCCATGAGGAGGAATAACTTCTGCATGTGATCCTTTGCTGCAGTGACATGCAGTTCTCCACACACCTCCTGACACATTAAGGGCTGACCCAGTCCAGTCCTTTTGCTGTGTCTGGTCATCTGAAGGTGGCAGATGTACAGGGTCACTGCAGACACCCCAATGACAGCAATGCATTGTGTCTGTGGAGTGCAGCAGAACATGATCAGCAACGCCCCCACATGTTCTCCATGTCCACCTGCCACCTTTAATCTGGATTCTTGGATGATTTTAGGTGTCATTTGGGCCTGTTGAATGCTGAAGCACTGTAAGGACTGCTGCATTTATCAGCCCTTCTTCTGTGATACGGAACTCTTGAGAAGCAGGCCTGCCAGCAAAAATAAGAGGGAAATTGGAAAACCCACAACGAACATTTCTAGTAGACGTCCCAAATTCCAGTAGAAGTCTTAGGACACTGCCAGCATAGAGACAAGGCAACACATCCCAGGCTATCTGACCAGAACTCTGCTTGATGCATAACACTGCTGAGCATGCAAAATGCTTCAACATTTAATGCATTCAACATCAGAATGCCTTCTGATCATTTTGATCAAACACATCAGATATGTAGTAGACCCTGTGCTTGGACTTGCTTCAAGTGTCTCCTTGATATGAGTGAGGCACCCAGAGAAGTAACTTCATATGTGAAGGGGAAATACAGATTGCTTCCAATGTTCAAGTGTCAGGGTACAAAAAACATACATTTGGCTGCTTCTGAAGAATGCAGCAGGATATACTCCTTTCCTTATAGGGTCTTGTCCCCTTTTAAGAAAGTCTCCATTGCAAGGTATTCCTGGTCTTTAGTTTATTCCTCCATAGTCGTCTTCCTCACACTACCCACTTCTCAATCAGTAAGGTGACGAGGTATGAACTAAGGAATAAAAGTCTTACTGACTTCACATCTTACAAGATGGAGCATGGCAAGTATTACCTTTGCTTTCTTCTGTTTCATCTGCTGCCTTTTAGGAAGACCATGGCCTACAAAGAAACCTATGAGATGATTTGTAGGCACTGAGATGTAGACAGCATCACTGACCAGAGAGTATTTTGATTTAACCCATTACATCGTACCTGAATCTAAACTTAAGTTAGCAAGTTTTCATGATGGTGGCAAAGGGTGGAGTCCATCTCATTTTGAGATGACTCCCAAGTCTGTAAAGGTGGACAAGTTCAAGTAGTTGTTATTCTGCTATTCTGTGCTTGGTAGCCTAAAAATCAGTATTTGGACTCCCAGACTCCAGAGGCATTGCAGGCTGCCTGACTCAGAAAACAGAGCTTGGTTATTTCTCAGTCCTAATGGACTGACTCCCTTCTACCTGAGGCTCTGAGGCAGCTTTGGTACTCTGCAATATCTAATGTTTTCTACCATTGGGCTGGCTTGGCTTTGTAAATAAAGTCCTCCAACATCAGTGTTTTCCTCCCAATTCCCAAAGCAGAAAGAAAGACATCATGTATTCCAAGAAAGTTCCCTTCCTAAAAACACAGGGGCTTTAAGGTTTTTAAGAACATTACCTGCAACATACATATTATGTAACATAACATACATACATACCATACAATTAAGTACATATACCATATCTTTCTCCTCTTATTTTCTAGCAACATGCATTTTCCACCTCCTAACAGTGCAAAAATCTTACATGGCTCAAGCAGTGGCTAATTAACAGCATTCTGAGAAAAGGCAGCCTCTGACAGTACCAGCTCTCCAAGTAAGGTTTTAAGAAGTATAAGCTGGCACTTTCTGAACAATCATATAATATCCAATTTAGATTTCTTCTCTAGGTGAGGTACAGGCTATATAAATGGTGATGCATGAAAATTCCTTAGGCAAAGCAGGTAATTTTGTCTTGGAAAAGTATTTCAATTGATTAGTTGGCCAGCATGGCCATCATCTAACATGATCATCTCAAAGATCAAAAACCACATCAAACAGCTCAGAAATTCTTTAGGCAAAATACAACCATCTGTTAACATATTCACTATAGTGTAAAAATGTTTTATCTGTATCAGTTTAAGTTGTGTTGAAAGGACACAAAGTAACAGGCCCAAAATAACTATTTTTCCAGATTAGAGGCTTTTTGTAGTTGTACACAGGTACATTTCATTAGGTTCATATGTATTATTTCAGACTAGCATATAAATTAATTAAGCATTTTAAAACACGTTGATCTGCAATTTTAAATGGAACACACATCCATTCCCCTACAGGCTTGCACTTGAGCTGTTTATCCAAGCTGAAATCAACGGTTTCCTCATCTTCCCTGGTATTTTGACATGAGCAGTACCTGCTCAGGCTAAACACACTGTGCATAGAAACAGGTGGGTTTTCTTGTATTTCCTCCCGCACCACTGCCCCCCATACAGGCAGATCCTCTCAGCCCAGGACAGTCATTTGTTCATTCTCTGGCACAGGTTTGTGAGCCCTTGGTGTTGCTGGAGGACCAGACTGAGATTATTCCAGAAAAATCAGACTGGGGAACAGATTAGAGAAGCTCCCATGAACGTACTCTGTTGGCTCTGCCACAGGCAGATATGAATAGTTGGTGAGAGAACACCTAAACCAGTCCAGCTGTCTTTTGAGAATATGTCTACTGCATAACTTAAATCTACATATTTGTTTTTACCTGCTACAGGTGTTCCTTAGATAGACATATTTTCTGTGTTTCACTATCCGTATTTTTTTCCAATCTTACTCCCTTCAAAGTATTTCCACTAGAATCACTTATATCTATCTAAAATACATCAAAAGTTATAGAATTTTATATTCAACAGAAATCATACAGTATTCAAAACTGCTTGCAAAGTTCTTAGTAAACACACTTATTATTCTAAAATCCCATCAACAAATGAAGAAACTTCTTTAACTGGGACAATCCAAGCTGCACAGCTTGGAAACTCTGAGTTTTTAAAGTACACTAAAACATAGAAACATCAACAAAATACAGAAGAAGAGTAAGTAAGAATCAAACTTGCAAAAGTTTGATTTTTTTGCCAGTACAGCACAATTAGTTCTTCAAACTTCCCATATTTCTGAAAACCTTCTATGTTTTAACAAAAAAGAAAACAAACATGAATTATGAAGCAAAGCTTTAAAGTACGTACTTTTAATGAGTTGGAAAACTTATGTGGGGGAGAATTTGATGACATTTTCTTAAGTTAGCTCAATATGAATATTGATGTTTATCTTACCTGGAAGTAGACTGCAGTTGCAAAACTCATCAGTTTACTGTTTTAATTGGGAGAAAACAACACTTTGTTCTCCAGGTAATCCTCCAGTTCCAAACTGTTTATGCATCCCCATCGTAATTGTGTTTATTGTGTTCTCTGTGTTTGTGAAGTCCCAACCCAACACAGTGCAAGTTACCACAGCCAGTGGAACCATTCTCACTTGCCTCCCACAGGGAGTAACTGTACCGTAATAGAACAGATTTCTCAAATTGTTTTCTTCTTTTTCAGTTGTTTTCAAAGGGACAATGTCACATTCAGCATTTGAATTCCTTTGCTGAAAATTCAAACTGTGAGCAGTTTAGGCCTGCATTCTCAGTAGACTTTTTTCATGGCTATGTTTGTGACTTAAATGTTTAAACACGCATAGAAACCATTAAGAATATGTAAATGTTTCAGGATCCAGATGTTTGTTCTTTTTGCTCTGTGACTCAGACCGCAAATAATAAACACAACTCAATCTGTTCCAACCTTTATCTTCAAAAACAAACAAGCAAGCCAACTCAGGAAAATTTACACGATCAGCTCTCCTTTCAATTTACATTTATTATCCCGACTTCCTTGCTAAGACTTCATCTGAACATAATGTGTTACTCAAAATTATTTAAAGCAAATGACATCCAAACCTGAGACATCCACGAGACCCATTGCCCATCCTGATTCTGCATGTAGCTTTACTTCTCCTTCCTCTTTTTTAAAGCCCAAACCCAACCTTTAAGAATTACATTTCAGTATTCCAATGACTGCAATGACCTATCTTCACAGGATATTAGAAGGAACATGTAGAAACCCTGTCTGAAAGAACAGCAACTTATAACTGTCCTATGTTTTCCCAGATCTTTATGGTAATCCATTAGAGAAACCACTTCCAGCAGGAACATAAGGCATGACTAAGCACTGCTTGAATTTAACTGAGCTAATATCTACTTATAATATAGGAAATGAAGGCAAAAAGCAATGCAATGAATCTGATAAACTGGCTGCTGTGGAAATAACTTTCTTCTCAAATTCTTACATTCTGATGGCTTCATGTAATATAAATAAATTCTATCTGTTTACAAAGATAGCAACCCCATCTCTGCTGGAAACAGAACTAGTCATATCATAAGTAAAATATTCATTTAAATACATTGCACTGAGATTCTTAATACATGGGATATCTTCGCTTAAAACATTTAAAGATGGCTTAGAAGCAAAACTGATGAACAAACTTGGGGTAAATATTTTCCTCCCCCCTACCTGGAGCAAAATTTTTCAGTCATATAGGGGATAAAAAACATATCTTCTGTTTACATGTAAAAAAACTAGGTTTCATCCAGAATATATACTGTATGTTTCAATAACTTATATTTTCAGTATGAAATAGCATCTTCAAAAAGATGACAAGTAACAGTCATCTTGCAATGATTCTCTGAAAATAAATATTACCTATACAAAATGCAGGAATAACATACAGGTCTATTAAGCTTATAATTTGTGCAATTTTTTTTAAGTGACCATCTGTATAATTAAAATGTAAAAACTACAAGACTGTAGACTGAAAAATATTTTTATATATTAAAAAAGTAAAATGTAAATGAGGTGTAATGTACAAATAAAAGAAATAATAAACAAAAAATCTGCCTAGATGAAGTAAACCATGTTCATAAGATTTTATGCAATTTTTAAAAAATTTGTCTAATATACCTATATTCAAAGCATGTTCTCAAATGCCAAGTCAGATTTAGTAACAAGACTATATAAAGAAACATCATTTGGACACAAAAAACATGAATATTAAGATAAATTTTTTTAAACCAATGCTGTATGAATCACATTTATAATTTTTTCTTATAGCATGTGTTCAAATAAAACAGAAAAACCAGAATGTATACATTGCTAATCTTTTAAGTAATGTTATGTACATTTTATTGCCAGTATATGCACAATGGTAAGCATAGAACTATAAATACACAATGTAATTAAACAGTAGAAAACAACAAGGATGTTACACGTAACAAAGAAAAGAAGGAGGAGATACTATTTTCTTGATGTAGCTGCTAAAAAGGGCTAGCGAGGAGTTATGACAGTCTTGGGTTTAAGTCTTTACATAAATTTCTACAACTTTTCCTCCAAATAAATCTCTGCAATGGCATTGCTTCTTTAATAACCACATCTTAGCTCTTTCTATCGCATTCACTTCAAACTAAAGTAAAAACCTTTCATGTTAACTACAAGCATCTGACTTAATTTTTTATTCAGTTTTGTTTTTCAAGGTTCCTAGCAGGTAAAGTGTGTCAATAGTTTCTTATGATATTTGGCTGCAATGTTGAAGAATAGAGTTTTGAATACACATTAAGTGATAATTTGGAAAAAAAAAATAAAGATTTTTCTGTAGATAGTTCTTCTACTGGGTGCTATATGCAGCAGCTCAGTCAAAAATTAGTCACCCTGAAGAGGTAGAGAGAATTTTAGCCTAGCATAGATCATCATCCTTGGCACCACTATTTTCTCTCTTATCAGGATACACTTCCTACTACTAGACAACATCACAGTCAAAGAGAAAAAAAAAGGAAAAAAAAGTTCCACTCTTCCTGGGAAAGGTACTGTTTCATCCCATTTCTCACTTAATTAGCTTGCTGCTTATATAAAAAAAACCAAAAAACAAAAAGGAAAAAATAAAAAAAAAAGGAAAAAAAGGAAGAGACAACATTTAGGGACACATTTACTTATCTTTGTTCTCTTTCCATTATCAACTTCATAAATACAAAGAACCATTATTCACAATATACTAACTCTTTTTCAAAAATGGAAAAACAAACCCTTGAAACATTTCCACACCTTAATCCAGATGGGTCTTGAGGATGCTAGTCAAGAAAACCATGCAAATAATTTGGTGCAGCTTTTCCTACTCATCCAAAATATATATTTTTCTTTAAATTAAAAGGTGGCGAGATCCATAGCATTTGTGACTATTCCCCCCTCCCCCCATTTAAATTCAATGCAGAAAATCTTGGTGCTTTTAGGAAGGTAAGGGATAAATAGTTTTCTGCACTGTTGTCGTAAGATCCCATGTGAATTACAATACAAGACTACTTGTTCCAGCAATTAGGTTGAGAGGAAACATTCTAGTGATAAAGATAAATACATACTGAGCATGCTTGGGCAGAGCACTCCATTCTGAAGCATCCTGCTTGAAGAACGAAAGGTGACAAGGATGGTTCACGTCCATCAAGTGACCATGAACTCTGCTGCTCACCAGCAGGCTGCCACACTATCACCAGGTTGGCAGTGCTGCCCTGGCAGGGCTGTCTCCCACATTAAGAGGTACTGGTTGTACCAGTCCTCTGCTGCGCACACTAAATTCTTATTTATGCAACAAACATACAACCAATGAACAATATCACTGTGACAGAGCTGGATCAATCCAGCTTTCTTTTTATAGGCATATTTCTCAATCTCCAGAATATCCCAAACAAGCTGTAAATAAGATGATGAACCACCAACACAGTGAATGAGTCTCACTGCAGTTCAGACTAGTTCAGCCTTGTTTCACATCACTTCTTGTTTCTAGCGAAGGACATGATACTCAAACTAAACAGCAATAAAAAAGTAATGTTATCTGCAGTTGAAGAAAAGCAACAGAATTTATATTTTAACTTCTGAAGCTTAAAGCATACCTTTTTAATTAGCGTTAAAAAATCTTTTTTTAATACAGTAACACTGGCAGAAGTTAATGGGAAGACACAGAGGATTATGAACAGGGTAACTGATGGGTAAGATTATTTTGAAATTTTATTCTGCTTTGATCAACTGATGTTAATACTGCTTTTCCTTATTATTTTTCCAATAATTCTATTGCATCAGTCTCATGCAGGCTGAGGACAGCCGTTGGTTAAAGAAAAAAAAAACAACAAAACCCCAAACAATAAAAACAAAACAAAAGAAAGGGGAAAAAAAAAACCAAAACAAGAATAAAGTTCCAGAAGTTGCATGTAAGGATTTTCCTTTCACTGAAGAGGGCCTTGCCCTTGCTTTAGGAGACCTGGTTAACTCTTCTCAGCTTCATTAGCTTTGTCCAGACATATCTGCTGCTGTATCCCCTGCTCCAGAGCCTGTTTGTGCACGTTTGATGTAAAGGTTCAATAATTTCATCTGCAAATTTAAGGCAGAAAGTAACTCTGTTTAGTATTTGCAAACAGTACAGACTGACTACAGGAACGGTACAAGAAAACAGACATTAATCCCTTCTCCCTAAAAACAAAATTTTACTTTACGGTTATTCAAGAGGAACATACATGCCAATGTAATCATCAAACACAAGTAAAATTTGTCACTAGGAAACTGCTCAAGCTTCTTTAGGGATGTGAAGAAGAATATGATGTAAGCTAGGTAGATTAAGAAAGATGGAATATTTTCCTCCAATTAAAATGTTTTTCTAAATATCGTAGTGGTTTGGGTTTCTTTTTCTTCTAAGTTAATCTGAGGTTCAAGCTTCTAGTCAGAGTTGCTGATGCTGGTATTTACTAAAGCTTCCAATATTGTCTGGAGTCATTTTAAATACAATCACAGAAACCATTTGAAAGATAGAACTGTCTTATTCACAGACACACAAAATTATTTGTCCTATTTGACTGCCAAGGACAAAGAGATTCATAATTAACGTATAGCTGTTCATGCTAAAAAACTGCATGAAAAAGAGGTCAATAAAATCATAAATATCTTGAGACAAAAGGGACCACAGACTAGTTCTTATTATTTCAAATTAGAGGTACTGAAAAGACCTGTGAAAGCAAAGTAACAAGGAGGAAGAATAAATGAAACTGCTGTATGTGACATGGACCTACTATGTTCCTTGTTTTTCAGTCAGAACTTGCATGAAAGCAAAGACAAGAAACACTGATAGGAAAAGCCTGCTGAATACAGCCATTATCACTACTACCAGCATACAAAGAACTGAATGCATTAAAAAGCAGTAAGAAACACAGTTTAGTAGTTATCTTAATGCTGAAGTTTGTACACTTGCATAAAAATCTGTGGAATCTCAGTTTTGAATATTTTACAGTGAAGTCATATTAATACAACTGATTCAAGTATATACTTCATTGAAACTTTCTGGCAAAGGCAAACCAAAATGCAAATGCATAGATGCAATTATGAGCCAAGATTTGTTTAAATGGTATCTTGTACTTACTTTACTGCCAGTGAGTTGACTGAGATGTGGTTTTAGTTCATCACCAATTACTGCATGAATGGCTACAAGGCAGAAAACACATGCCTTACGAACACTGCTCTCTGAATTATCATAACCCTAGAAAGCAATAAAATTAACATTAATACCTTATCAGTTAATGATTAAAAGCCCCAGAAAACTATTTACTTATTTACTGTAATAAATACATTGAAGTCTATGGTAAATTAATGCCAATGCAGCCCAACGAAGCATTCCAACAAAAAAAAAAAAAAAAAAAACCAAAAAAAAACCCCACGCAAATACAGAACATGCAGTTAAAAAGCAGGCTGCATATTAATCACCACTGATAATCATTTTCAGGCTGAATTTAAAAGTCACACAGTCCTGTTCATGAGTTACACTGAAAACAGAGATGCTGCCATGCAATAGGTGAGCACAGAAGATAACTTTTCTAGATTATACAGGTATTTACTTAAAGCAAAAGACTGCTCACAACTTAGAGTTTCCTGACTGTGAATAAAAGAAGCCTCTCAACAGCTAGACTCTTTTCTTAACCCCCAACTCATTTTTCAATGATTTTTCTTTTACCATTTTTTTATCATCCCATGTCTGGCTGTCTCACTCATACTCCCTCCTCAGAGGGCCCTTCTCTGCCTCTGTTTTTCTTCAGATGTATGACTGAATCACACCCAATAAAGACAGAAATCTGCAGAATGCAGCTGCCAACTCCAAAAAGTCATGATCCATGAAGGAAATTAATGTATTTTGGCTCTTGGTATGATAAAAAGGTGGTTAAAAAAATCAGTTTTAAAGACAAAGGAAGAGAAAACTCGGATATCCTGATATCCTTCTAATTTTATTCAACTTTATAAACTGCTTCTTTCCTCTTGCCTCCCAAAAGCCCCAGCTGATAAAACTCTACAATTATATGCAAACTGCTTCACACCCAGTTATGTAACTTGGAAAAAGTACAAACAACAAAGAATTACCTTAGAACTAAAAGTTACTGCCAGTCCTACCTATAAAAAGGACTTTATATTCTAGTGAGATTTCCTGAGTTACAATTTAGCTCCCTGCTAATCAAAGAGATTGTTCCCACTATCCAAGGTATTTTGGGTCAAGGCAGCCACCAACTATCAGACAAGTGAAATACTTCATGAGAACAAAGCGGTACTATCTTTAAAAAGTCTTTGCAATTCGTATGTATAGTTTCTTTTTGTTAGTCTGTTTGGCCTTTTCCCCCCCATCTTCTTCTCTCTTCTCTCCTTACCTGTATTAGACCTGGCACAATCTCTGGTAAAAGCTGAGTAAGGGTTTCTTTAGATACTCTTTCTATAACTTTTGTCTGCATTTTGATTGCAGCCAGATTAATGGGGTAATCTGCAGTTTGGATAATTGGACAGAGAACTTTGATGCACTGATCTGGGCTAATGGAAGTGGCCAGCATGGAAGCAGCTTCTTCAGCAGATCTCACCACCTATTGAAAGAAAAGGACACAGAAAAGTGATTTATATGAGACTCTTACTGTGTGGTCCACTTTCTGTCAGTAATGGTCTTGAGCATGAAAGTTTCCTATCAAGACCTCTGCAATATTACAGAAATATGTAAAGAGTCCAGCTGTTGGACAATATTTCCTAAAATCAAAATTCTTCCCAATATTCTGTGGCTACAATGCCCTTGGCAATACACATACCAGTGTTTCAAATATGCTTGTTTAATATGATCTGAAATTTCTGTATTCTGCATACCCTCCAGCTACATATTGAGATATCACCACCTTTGTAAACCTGTAATTTCTAGTGCTTTCATTATTACTGCTTGTTAGGTCAGTGTTCACTGACAAAAAATATTTTCACATTAATTTCAAAAGCGTGTTTAATAGCATGCCTAGATTGCTAACTGTAGCCAATCTAGCTGTTTTTCTTCCCCTGTAATTGTGAAAGAAGCTATGAGAAAAGAGTACTTTAAGCCTGAAGAATATGCAGAATGAAGAGAACAAGAGTAATCAGGTAGGACATCAACGGGTAGAGAAGCTCAAAACACAACAAGGGCACCACAGAGAAAATTAACATCTAATCTTCACATTAGTGCTTTGGTGGCATCTGACATCTAAAAAGAGAAATCACTTTACAGAATGAGTGGTTGTACACTAGTGATGTACAAAATCCTCCAGAACTTTCTCTCCATCCTTGTCTCCTTTACTCTCTCATTCCTAACACACAAAACCATAAGAAAGAAAAAAACAGAGGAACAGAGAAGGGATGATGGGGAAATGACACTGCAATCGATACAGTGTATGAAACAACTCCAGAGAGCACAGGGGAAAAGAGAAACGAGCATCAAATGAGTGACAAAGTCACATGATAGGAGGAATCAAAGTCAACTTAAAAACCTGAAACTCCACAGTAAATTCCACAAAGTGCCCTTGCATGGGGAAGATGCACCCATTTAGAAATAAACATGGATTCTTTCCACAGAATCAGTGACACTGATGTCAGAAGTTGAATAATGGGTTTGTTACTGCATCTGTTTCCTATATTTACATGCATTGTCCTTTATTGTGTATGCAGGCATCACAAATAACTCTGAGCAAGCTTACATTTACATAGCTTCTCCTGAATCCCCTCACTATTCCTGGCACAAGCACCTCCCCCACTGACATATTCCCATGCATTTTCCCTTAACACAATTCAAAGCCATGCCCTCAAAATGGAGCATAATGGAAAGGGCTGACAATTCCTTGTCTTGTTTAGTCCCATCTCTCAAACATAAAACTCATTGAAACCCCAAACTTGTTTTAGATCTCTAGGACACTTCTATTTGGCTTAAGATGTCAAACAAGGGAAAAGCACCTTTCAGTTATTCCTTGAAGAGCCATGTTAGTCACACTGTCCTGTGGGATGGTACCCAAGGCAATCGTTATTAGGGATGATATTATTCATTCCAGAGCTTTTAGAACTGCAGAGGTTTTTTTTTCTTGCATATGCATATTAACTAATAACATCATTGTTATTTAACATGTGCTTATTAAAAAAATTTCTTCCTCAGTAAGAACTGGTTATTTCACATTTTCTGGACAGCTCTTTCATTTTGTAATAATTTGTCATAACCTTAAACAAATAAAATAACTGATTACTGACCTCCTTATGAGGATCTTTATGCGCTTCTAATGTCTTCATGATTGTGAGCTCTGCATAATTCTTAAACCTTGCTGGCTGGTTTCTTAGAATTTCTCTCAGAACTTTCAGTGCCAAAGCTCTAATTGCATGCTAAAGATTCA
Source organism: Pseudopodoces humilis (assembly GCF_049639895.1). Lineage (NCBI taxonomy): Eukaryota > Metazoa > Chordata > Aves > Passeriformes > Paridae > Pseudopodoces > Pseudopodoces humilis. The sequence continues at coordinate 103,053,636 of NC_142200.1, forward strand.
ATATTAAAATAAATGAGTTATGCATCTTTAAACAGACATATGCTTTTAACATTTGTTCAGCTGACAGAAAAGTCTTTAATAATGGAAAAATATCAGATTATGCTTTGCACACATACACAGTCTGAATCTAGTGTTAACAAATAAAAGTAGGAAAAAAAAAATCTCTTCAATCACTCTTTTTGCAGAAAATTCAGGTGATATATCATAAACATACTGCTGACATAATCTAACTTATCTATGTTACCCAGAAGTTAAGTTGCAAACACAAGGGCTGATAAAACCATCATGCAACATTTTTTACTACTTCTTTTTAAAATTATTTTAAAAATCTAATGCAAGTTTGATTTTTGATCCTCAGTAACTTCAGAAACATGGCCTTTTAGAGAACTATTACACAGAACTCAGTTTCTTCACAATGATTATTACTGTATTTTAGAAATAAATTTTTAAATGCTTTGCCACACACGATGTTTTGATATTCTAGATTCACTCAGGGGCTAAAAACAGATAAGCTTTGAATCTCAGTGCAAAAATGTTTCATTCAATCTGTTGTGTCAGAATCCACAAACAGGAAGCCTGGAGAAGCTAAGTATCACTGATGCCCTTTTCACTATCAGAGCAAGTGGACTTCATGGCATTTTATTTCCTTCATTTTTTTTTTGTTTTTCCATCAGTAACTGGAATTTGTGCTCTTTCTACAACTTGTGCAAATGTCAAAGGTACTAAAAGTAAGCCATGTACTTTGTCAGCATTCTTAACTGTATGTCTCTGAATTTACCTCTTTATCTCCAAGTGTTTCAAGCAGCAGAAGTAGTATTGTTTTGAAGTGCTCATCCCAAACACCAAAAGACTCTTCCTGAGTTAACTTCATGAGCTCATACAGGGCAGCCTTTCTTTCTTCAACTCTTTCATTATGGTTTGATAACTCTTTTAGTAGCTCTGCAACCAGATCAGAATGGTCCATGGGGGGCTCTGTCAAAAAGGAATGCACAAACACAGTTATTGCAAATAAATATTAGTGCCTGTTGTACAAGTAAAGAATATTTTCTACTATGACTTGCTTGCCTTTCAGCATGCTTTTGTTTTCTTCACCACATTTGCCTGGAGGAATTGCAGTCTGGCTACTACATTTTCAGTGCAGCCAACATTGCTGAACAAGCTTACAATCTCCCCCAAACCCCTACAATGATACAGCAAAAACCCCCTTGCAGGCTTGTTTACTGCAGGAGTTTTCAGGCTTGCAGTACCCACTAAGTTCTCTGCATCCTTTTAAATCTGATCTATACATGAAGGGCCTTCTTTCCCACATGACCCTTCCATTCAAGATGAAATTTTTTTTTTCTCTGTTAGTATTACATAATTGTTTAGATTTTTGTAAGCCATGATTCCACAGCAATAGCTAGGTTGCTAAAACAAGCAGAGAAAAAAAAATCTAACAATGGTTCTTGGTACAAGAGTTGAACTAAAGACAAACCAGGGCTATTAGTCCCACAGATCCCAAAAACAATTTATTAAAAGATGGCTCTTGATTTTAGTTTTGATTAGAAAGGATTCCATGGTAATGGAAAAATATGTTAGCAACACAACCTATATTTGTAAACACTGGACTGCAAACAGAGTGATCTGCAAACAGTCAAGAAACTTAAAAATGGTCTTAATGAAAACTTGAGTATCAACTTAGTACCTTTATTCCATCATCAAGACCCATTTAGCCTTTAAGAAAGGAAAGCATATAGCTTCCATCTTTGCACTGAAACTTTTGGATAAATTAAGAGAAACATGCCTTTTCCTAAGGCAAAAAATTGGAAGTTCTGTCATACAATGCAGATGCATTGCAACTTTCCTGAAATGACTGCATGTATTAACTAAAACATAAAATACAGCCTCCATGACAAATTAATTGTATCATACACTGAGAAACCGCAGCCCTGAACATCTCGTATTACTACATTCAGGACTATAACTTAAAAATGCTGTACAAAACACTTGTACAAAGAAAACAGTAAAAGCTGAATACCACAGAAATAAATATCTTAGCATCACTCATCAGCTACTGTAAAAATCATTCTGGTTTTGAACCCCACATTCCTATTTGCATTCTGTTTTGCATGAATAAACAGGAGCACCAGCATCTGAAAGCAAACTAAACACTTCTGCTGCCTCTGTATTAATGGATGATTAAGGTTTGACTAAAGGTCAGACTGAAATTGCATTAGGTGAGTTATTATTTAAAGCAGATGAGCAGAATGGACAATCATTTTTATGGAAGCAAGATCATTACTTTTATTGGCAGCACTATTACACTTTTCTACCAAACTGTAAGGATTATAGCTATAGCAAATCCTATTTCAGGGAATACATATTGACACTTCATTAGGAAAAATACTCATATCTGCTTAAATAAAGTATTTTCATTGTGGTGTGTTAAATGGATGAATGGAAGGGTTAAAGAGAGGGGAAGGTAATAGCCATGTCCATGCAGAAATAAGGGGGAGAAAAAAGCTTCAGTAGTGGACTACATAACAGAAAAACTTGAAGATAACCAAGAGGGATGTGCCTTTTCAATTTGTCTTTCCCATTCCTTTCTAAGAATTAGCACCCAGTGTTCATTTCCAAACATTCTCCAGATAAGAATGAAGAAGCATAAAAGAAGTCACATTCAAAGACTACTCCAAAATTTCTTTTTCAGAAAGGAAACAAAACACAAATGAAGAGGAGCAGATGCAACTCCTTCATTTGAATGAATTAAAATACGCATTAGAGAGATAAATAATTGATGAAGAACAGGTCTTCTCAAACCACAGGATAAACAGTGTAGGGGTTAAAAGGGAACATGTAGGTATGTCCTGAATTTAGGAAAGCATTTCCTACTTTCACTCACTGCATCCTAATGTAAAAGTTATGCAAACATGATAGCCAAAAGCCAACAAAGCAAGTGTAAAACTTGATGAATCACTTGCAGGGTGACTGGATTATAACTGGCTTTCTATTTATCCAGGAGGATATGAGTAATGTCCTTGCTTGGATGTGTACAGAGCCTAGTTCTGTTGGATGCATTTATTAGTGCTATCTAAGGAATATGGAGTGAACTCAGAAAATCTGTAAATGACATCACTTTAGGAGCAATCACAACCATTCTGGAGAACAGAGTAAGAACTGGAAATTATCATGTCAAATCAAAGGAATGGTCTGAAAAAAAAAAGATGCCAAGTGTAAGGCAAGACCCAGAAGCAGAAATCTTAAGCCCATACACAAAGTGGCAGGCAAAAAGGAAGATGTTTGGAAAGTGCAATCCACGGAAATAAGATGAAATAAATAAGCCTCTTTGTAGAACACTGTTTTTGAAACGGAAACTGAACTGCTTTTAAGGAGTCTTGAAGTGACTTAAAGAGCCAGGTTTCCTTATGCTTCAGATAAAGGGCATTTCCCTTGGGGAAAAAAACCGAAGTGCAAGTAGTTGGAAGATTTAGGCTGTTACTCTGAAAACCTTTTTAGTGAAATAGAGGCAAAACACACAAATGTGACTCATGTGAAACACACTGTGGCATCTCCAGAACTGCCAGACAAACCATCTGTAGAATACATGTTCCTGCCCCAGTGCTGCTGGCAGGATGGCATGAGCAGTTAAGGTTTTCCCATCTAGCCTTCTATTTCCACATCTTTCTGTCAGTAATGTCAGGACAGTTGGGAATCCAGTACGAACAGAATTTTGTGTCAGGAACAAGCAGCAATTCTGTGGAGTTTCCAAAAACTGTTATCTAATGTCAAATGGGCCCTTCAGATTTATTGGGGAAGTGTGTAACTCGCAACAGAGGAGTTGGAGACACAAGGTGTGTTTTGCCAAGTGTACCTTTTCTCTTGCACTTTTTATAAATAATCCCAGATGAAATTCTAAAAGTAACACACAAATAACAGAATATACATGATATAACTAAATACTAAGTGTGAACAACACAGGAATGAAAGCAAGTACTTCATCAAGATGCATTAAGGAGCAGACCTAAATAATGCATTGCACTACTCTTCCAACCAGGACAAACTAAGACAGGATAGGGATGCCTCACTCCAGCCAGTCATGAGTTGTTACAAAACTGGATCATGCTGGCACAGCACATACTTCATCTCATTTAATGAAATACCCAAAATAAGTTGTCAGAAGGTAGAAGGAGGCTTCTCCCCTGTAAAACAAGATCCCTTAATACGGAATCTTGAACATAACCTCTGTATGTAGATGGAAAAGCTATTTAATTATGTACATAACATGATTTGTAAAACTGTGCTTTCTTCTCCATCTTTTTCAGAAGAAAACATTTGGGTACGCTATATGCTTCTTCACAGATATGTAAGAAAAATGCACCATACTTGGATTTGGTTTTGATTTAATGCAAACTTAAAGCAAACTTACTGAATAGGTGAATAAAACACCATGTCAAAAAATAACTGTTTTTCAACAGTTTCTGTAACACATCTTTTGCAGAATGACAAAAACAAAACAGGTAGAAGGGAAATGATTAGTTTGTCCCTTGCTATTAAGAAAGCGTTTACTTAAAAACTTAATCTATAGCTGAACAACAGGAATACTAGATTATAAGAACCACTAACTATTTATTAAAATAATGATAGTAGTGATACTTAGGAACCTTCTTAACACATATAATATGTTAATATATAAAAAATTACCCAAAGATATATTGAGAAATATCATAAAGAAGCTCTGGAAGCCTACAAGACATCAACACAAGTTCCTAGATTTACATGGGCTAGATGAACCACCTTCCCAGTAAAAAGCTGGTTTGTTTTGTTTCATTTAAGAAGAATGTTTAGTCAACAGAAAATGCCAATGTCATGTTTCAAATACAAATATATTACTAACAAAATACTTAATCTTTCACCTAATTCCCAAACTGGTTTGATCCAGTTTTACTTCCTTGTTGTAAATCTTTTCTCCACCCTCCCGCTTTAAACTGCAATCATAAAACAATCTGATAAGTAAATTTATATTATACAATACAGATACAGGATGTGCTATCAGAAGTACACAACACAGCATTTCCTTAATTTTTACCCTTACTATTATTACCCTTATTTACCCTTAATATTATTATTTCATTTCTACCCTTAGTCTCTACAAATACCAGGTAATTACCAGGTAATCCAACTCAAAGAGATGACTTAACAAATAAACTAATTCAAAATATAGCATTTGCAAAAACTTCTCAAAGAAGTGATACATATATTCCCAGTAATAACTTCAGAAATTAAACTCCAAGATAGAAAATCTTAGAATTTTTTTTCTAGCACAGAATGTAAACTGAATCTCACCATCAGGAAACTGCTCTGCATCATCATCAAACATGGCTTCTTTCAAAGCAGATTTATTAAATGGACTGATACCATCAGAATAATTGTATGGGTTGTAATCTCGTGCACGGGGTGAGGAGTGGGGAGGCATTGTGTTGAGTAATGATGTTTTGTTATCCAGAGCTGTCCGACCTGTATCGCTCACGCCACTTCCTGCTCGCATGTCCACTATTCCAGAAGCACTGCAAATCTGCAGGAGGAAGAATCACATGAGCATGTGAAATACACTCTTGCACCTTTCCATTAACTACATCAACTAATTAATTTATGTAGCAAAAACTTACAAATTTCAAAAGGCTTAGAATTTTCAAACCAGCCCTCAAATAAGAAGTCTTAGTTCCCTAAATTTTGCTTTCCTTAAAAAAAACCAAAATAAAAACAAAAAAAGGGAAAGTATACATTGTCCAAAAAAATTCATAAACCAGAAACAGTTGTATTTTATTTTACAAGTCCAATGCAAAATAATTAAAACCATGTTTAAACATATTCGTATGTGGCAAGTTCAACAAAGCTTAAACCCCAAGTTCCATGGAAACAGAATTCTTAAATACTCTATGTAGCACTCAACAGCCCACAGGTTTTGTACACAATAAAATAAAACATGCAGAAAACCATATCCTAGGGTGCAAACTTTTCAAAAGCTTAACTCCAGCTGTTTTGCAAGATCACTGGTTTTTAAACTGCTAACATGTTAAACACACTGTGCTACTTAAAATGAGCATTTATGTTTTCAAAATGTGGCACAAGACTAGGAACATATTTTTCTAAAGCTCTTAAGTAATTCAGGAGAAATGTCCAATTTAAGAATATAAACATATGAAAAGATGAAAGAGATGCTTTCCCATCCATAATCAATCAGACACTGGCTTAGTTTGCTGATACCAACATGAACTGAGTTTAAATACTCACCGAGTCACCATCATCTTTTTTACCATCTCGTTTTACAGGCTCATTCATATCTTCCTGACTACGAAAACTGAAATTCTGAATGGCTTCAGTGACTCCACGAAGAGAGCTGTAAATATCTTCAGAATTCATGTTTTCAGTATCATAGTCAAATGCACTGTCGCCACAGAGAAGGACAGGAATTAACATGGATTTATTTAATGATGCTGTATTTTTAAATCACATTACCAGGCAATTACAGGGACTGAGGAAATATTACTAAGATTATTACTTTTCTTCAAATACATTAAGAAAGTTGTCTCTTCACAATACAAAACTGTATTATGGTATGCCTTAGTAAGTGCACTACTGCTGACACAGAAAGCACCAAAAGCAGCTAAGGGAAAAGCTACATTAGGTAACAGCATTTGCCTGAAGAAACAAACTTCTTTTGCTCTGTTTTACTCTGCTGGATGTGAAACAACCAGAATTTTTACACCATCCCCACATTCTGAAAGAAGTCTTAAAGGAGTGCTGATAAAACTGAACAGCAAGCAAACTGGTAAAAGCTAAAATACAAAGTCTACTTTGCTGACAACATCACTACTATAAAAAACATTTGTAAACTATTACTTCTTTAGTCTCTCCAATATTAAATCTGGTTTCATGACCAAGTGTGTTTGTTTTGGTTGGAATAGACTTAACTTTACTCATAGTCACTGTTAGGGGTCTATGCGTTGGATTTGTGCTGTAAGCAGGGTTGTTAACATAGGAGTGACCCCCCCACTGGAAGTAGTGAATTCCTTGTCTGTCTGTTGCTTGCACATGCAGCTTTTGCTTTACCTAATTGTCTTCATCTCAGTTTTCTCTCTTCTGTATTTTGATTGTCCCCCATCTCCGACCACAGGGATATTGAGGGGCTGTGTGATGCTTAGTTGTCAGCTGGGGTTAAACCACAACATTACATGACACATTCTAACACTTGTTAGAGAAGCACACTTTGGTTCATTCTCTTGCTAATCCATTTGCATTCCAAGATATACAGCCCTTTCTCAAATCAGGCCAGCATGTCAGACCCTTCAGGGAGGCTGAGCAGTACACTGTCATTTTATGGAGGAAGGGAGATTATTTCTAAGCATCTGTCATTTAGTGCAAGATTTTGCCCATGCTTTCACTGTTGGGGTTACATCTTTGGACAATGTGTTATAAGCCTTAGATGTGGAATTGTAACACTACCAGCCTACATTACCTTGGTGACAAAGTGTTCTGTGATGTATTGGTTGGGGAAGTGAGAGGACTTGACCAGCTTGCTGGGGAGCGTGGAGTAGGTCTTGTTAAAGGACTTCCCATTGATCCCTGGAGGAGGAGAGATGAGAACATATACTCTAGTATGATTAAATTATTCCCTTTTAACTTATTATATTAATTATTATATTTATTTTCTGGTGCTCAGAAACATTTAAAGAGCTTCAAGTAAAGTCATGGATTGTCTAACCCCTTTCTAGTAACTTCAATCCTGTGTAACTTAGAAATTAGAAAGTACAAAGTAAACTACATTTAGGAAGCACATTCAAACCTCTCAAGTCACTTGGAAGCAACACAGACTTAGAAACTAACTCTACAGGCATCCCACAAAATGCTACTAAGATAGGCTTCTACATAGTAATTTCAGAAAGCATAGTAGCAGAAGTGTGGATACCTGACCACTGTTGCCTGTATTCCGGAGATGATTATGGAGAAGCTTTGTGGCTCCATCCTGAAATGTTTTTGGTAAAGCACCCAATAGCATTGTAAACTCTGGAGTGTTGAGTTCAAAAAGGGAAATCAGCACTGACTGTGCAGCCTAAAAAAAGAAAACACAAACTAAAGACATTAATTAGAGTTTCAAAGTAATTTTATCAGCAGAAGATACTACAATGAGTGGTAACCATAAAACGTGACTTAAGTCTTGATCAAACCTGAATAAAGATGTCAACAGATGTGAACAAAAGGAGTTAATATTTACTGGTAAGCTGGAAGTTACCAGTAAAATTTGAAAAATTTAATTTTTCAAATTTGATATTTGAAAAATTTACCAGTACTGATTTTGAAAAATTCAGGCACACAACTATCATTTTAACAAGCAGTCTTTCAAAAATGTGCTTTTCAACCCCCCTAGCCTCATGTCCTTACTCAGAAAAAAAAAAAAGAAAGAAGGAATTTGCAAAATGGCTTTAAGGGTTTGGGAAGATGAAAAAATTTAGAGAGAGAAACTAAACACACCAGGGCAGAAGCACGCATGTGATCCTTTCTACTGAGTTCTGTACGTGGTAATTAGTTCGCAACATGCTTGTAAAGGAACAGTTAGCACTGCAGAAATTAAAACAAACCAAACCAAACAAGATACCCTAATCTGGAATGAGACAGATGTGATCACAGCACTTGATACTCCGTACAATTTACCCTACAGCCAAGTTAGTTAGTTAACCTTGCCTCTGCTTCCCTTAACCTTTCTAAAAGGTAGGCAAACATAATGGGCAATGAAATTTAGCTGACGACATATTCTGAGGATGAAAACTGTGGAGTAGTTTCTACTGGACGTCACCTCCCGTACTCTCAATTTAATCAATTCATCTTTACCATCACCTTCATCCTACAGCATGTTTCACATATGTTGGGATCTTTTTTACCTCAATAAAAAATTACTCTCTCTACTGACAAAGCAACACTGTGAATTACACAATAGTCAGATTCCCTCTAACATCGAAATTGTTGATTGAATGAATGACTTAAGCAATGTTTGTACAGCTTGCCAAAGATTCACCAGATAGTGTAACAGACCTGACAACATAGTAACTAAACTAACAAGTGCAAAGAAGAGCTGGAGGAAGTTCTCAAAAAATACCTCTTTGTAGCAAAGGACTGTGGTTGTAAGATTAACCAACTACGTGTAGTTTATACAGCTCACCATCAAGGTCCGCCATGCACTGGAGAAAACCAGTGCCTTGTGCTAGAACAGAATGATAGGCAGCTTGCTTAACCACCAATAAACTCCAAGCAAGTAGTTTAGAAAATTCTTTCAGACATTTATTTCCCTCCTTTTGCTTCCAGAGCAATGAACTGTAGCATTTTTTAATTAGAAGTGGAAAGCCAAGGTATGAGCACACATACCTGCACACATCTTAGTATGAAGTTTAACGACAAAAATCCTAGCATGTCAGATTGCCACAAATTATCTTTGCATACTCGTGACTGGTTGTTTTCTTTAACTTTTATTTCCTTCTCCCCTTGATAACCTTCCTTTCAAGTCATCACCCTGAATGTCCTCTGTAATCTGTCTGTTTCTCCTGTCCTTGTCATTTTTAATGGTCAGTCCTTTAATCAAAACTGACACAAAGCAAAACCAAGACAAATCCAGCAGCTGAGCAGAGATTTGGGAATCACCACTTTCATTTTACTGTCTGGTTATCCAGTCTCCACTCCTTAACACCGTGTCTATTTAAGCTGCTATTGAGAGAACACAATAGGCAGTCCAGAATTGTATCAGGATACAAAATGCGACCATCAAGTCTGCCCATAATGAAGCTCTGCCTAAAGTATCAAAATTGATACTCACTTGCAGAAGGTTTTCAATGCAACTAGCTATTTCCTCTCTTCCTTCCTTGCCAAAGAAACCCTGCATTTTACAATATTTGGAGGTTTTTATTCTCTCCAGCGTAAGGTCTCTCCTGAGATTTAAATTCACTCACATTAAGATCATCTTTAAAAGAGTGAAACAAGGATTAGAAGTATTTTTTTTTTTGTATTGCTCTCTTCTTAAAGATTTTTAAGAATAGATTCAAACTCTTCCCAGAAAAATTCTAATCTTAGAAGAAATCTAAGTTCTGAAACAAAATTTTACCTTCTAGAAAGAAGGTAAGTCCCATGTCACTGAACTACACTAAGAGTGTCCAATTTCAGACTAATAAACTATGATTTTTATAATACTTAGCACTGGAACTGTTTTTGCTAAGGACAAAACCAAACCCATGATTTACACAGAAATTACTTAGAAAAAGCTTTTAATTTAAAGAAATCACACTAAGTGCTATAAAGCTTATTAAACGAAATAAAAAGTCTGTGATATCAGGTTGACAAGACTGTTAAGAGAATTAAGCATTTTATACTATCAGAATAAATCTTTTGACCTCTTATTGGCAAAAATTTATTCTCAACAGTTACAGGATTTTGCAGTTAGTTGCCTCAAAGAGCTATGTTATGGAAAGAAAAACTAAAATCTGAGAACTTACATAATTAAAGTGTTCCAGATGATTAAACTCACTAGTAATTCTTTCCATGATTCAGTTACTTATTGACATAAAAATGCTTATTAGAGTTATGAACCATCAGATAAGACAGCTTGCCACGTGTCTTAGTACTAAAACTTCACTGATTTAGAAGATAGTGCTGCTTCAATTCTTCTCCTGTTTTATGGTCTTTTATATGTTACTAGAACATAACACCCAGGCAAGAAAAGTCCACTGGATGCAATCTATTACTGTTTTCTCCAACTCATGAAGTTAGACAAGAAGTGAATGACTAAAACATTACTCCCAAAATAAAAACTCTCTGGTGGTTTTTATTATGTATTACAAACATTCTAGATACCAAGGAGTCTAGTAAGTTATTTTTATTTTTGTTTTCTTCACATTGCAATTTGTAACACAGCTCCTACTGTTCACTCCTACATCCCTCCTAAACAAAGGAAGTCGCTCTTTCCAGGAAAGACAAAGCTGCCAAGATTCAAACTTAAATGAAAGTAGCAAAACAAACCTCAACAAATGAATTGTTGCAGCTTTTCAAACTGCAGAAATAGACGGAAAAGGAGAGAGAAGAGTTCGCTCTCTGTGTCATAGACAATTGCATTGAGGAACCATAAAAGGTATGACATTTTTGTAGTGTTAACATGTTGGAAATAGCAGTGTTAGGTTACAGCATAACCTGTAACCATCAAAACAACAAAACTATTCCATCAAACTGCAAATAAAATTAAAAAAATTTCTGCCTTCTACAAATTGAAATACTTTCCAAAGACTGCACTAGTATAGTCTTACGGTTATTTAGTATCCCTGCTGTACCTAGGCAGCTCGCAAATGTTAATTTTCACTTCACATCATTATGTGGAAAAGGGAGATTTGCACTGCAGTGCAGAATTACAGGAATGAGCCTATCATACTACCTTATCAATGCATAAACTTCCTTTGTCCAAGGTTCTATCAAGGTAGCTATCTACCTACCTGTTGTTAAAAATAAAGGACTCTAGAGAATCCAACAGAGATTAGACTGAGTTTGCTATCAAATTTACCACTCACTCCTTTTACAAACGTGCTATTTAGTATCACAGGGGGTGGTCTCTGAAATAATATTAAAACTGTACAGAAAATGGCCACTAAAGAGATTATGGTACTAGATACTACTTGTAATGAAGTATGATAAATTATGAAACAGAATCTCAATATACTAACGTATATAAAAACACAACCGTAATGGAGAGTTCCAAGATGTTAATTTAAATTTTTTACTTAAATATTCTTAATTACCTGGAATGCTTTGCAATTCTAAGGACACATTAACAAACATACCTTCCTAACATCTGAGCTTTTAGGTTCTGTGGTCCAGGTGATGATCCGAGACACTGCTAACCTAGTTTCACTTGAATTTACAAAGTCTCCTGGATCCATCTGCTGCGCAAGAGTTTCTATGTATTTTAGGATTGCAACTTTGACCTGCAAAGAGAAACAGAGTCAGGTGGGCAATAAAAACGGTATGCTGCAAGAAGTGAGCTCACAGAGTAGAATGTTCATTCCCTAAAATATAGATTATTTTTTTCCAATTAAACTATACATATTTTCAGCATTAATATAATTTTTTTGCAACAAAACAATTTACAAATGGATTTAACATTTGAAGAAGGAAGTTATTCCACAGAAATCCAAATACTCATACAAAGATTACATTTCACTGCTAGCAAATAAAAGACATAGATCATTCCATATGCAGAAGCTTATATTTAAAAATAAAGAAATTAAGAAAAGATTAATTCAGAATTATTAAGAAAGTCTTTCAAGTACTCAAACGGAAAATGAACATCATCTGATGAACCAATGATCATGTCTTGCTAGCTCCTACCAGGTAGTTAACACTCAGTGTTTTTTCATAAAACATCAGGTTGAGCAGTCACAGTCTCTGGAAATGAGCCACAGGAATCTTTCCATTAAATACTAGAAATGTATGGAATTGTATTTCTAGGAAATACTTAAATGCGTCACAGATGCACACTTTGTTTGAATATATTTAGATGATAGGGACATGGATTTACCAAGAGGACAGAAAACCTCCTATACTCCCTCATTTATCTGATCATTCTCTTACTCCACAAACTTGTTTTACTCCTTATGCAGAATCCCTTTTGCAGAATGTTTTGTACATCCCAGACTGCAGCCTCTCTCTGGTTTCTCCAATACTGCACCACTGCAGTTTTGGGCAAAGGGCTATTATGCCTGTATATGTCTAAAATATTTACTTCCTCAGCTCATTTACTGCCTCAGAAATTTGTCAGCCAATCTGTCAGTGAAAGTTGTGGACATTTATTTAGAACATCTATCAGATTTTTTAGCTTTTATTTCCACTAGTAATTATAGCGAACCAAAAATACCTACCAGGAGGGAGAGACCTACGTCCATCATAACCAGAGAGAAAAAGAGTTCTGGGTGTGTTTCTGGTTGTTCACAGCTTGTAGTACAACAGTTCTGAGCAAAGCTATTTAGAAATTTCTCTTGGTAATGAAACTTGCAAGCTATTAAAAACTCAAGATACAAGATACAGTGGCACACAAATGAGGATTAATAATGAATACTTGATTTTCAAAGCAGCTGCTAAAGCTCAACTTCTCTGAAGTTATACCAAGCAGCAGCTGAAGGCTTTCATCTTATGCAGATCGATATCCACAAATGCATACTATTTGCTAGCTATTTTCCTAGGAAAAAAAATAGCCTTGAACATCTCTACGGCAAAAAACCTTAGGCCACATGGTTCTCCAAATTCAAAGCAACGGCTGAAATTTCTAGATTATGTAGGGAAACCATTGTGACACCACTACATTTGACTGTTGAGGATTTAAATAAATCTAATGTAAGACTTGAAAAGGTTGCTGTTAAGGACCGTAACACCTAGAACACCCAGAGGCATTTCTTCCAGCGAAGAGACTCTGAAGTACTGTATCTGAGAGAGCATGATTATTTAGTGTTTGAATTGCTTCCTGAGGAACTTACACAGACTTCTGCAAAGACACAGGCTCTCAGACAGAACAGCACTGAACAGAAGGAGTTCTTACTAATAGAGCTTTTCACAGTGGGACAGATTCCCAAAGTTAAACTTGACAGCTACTTGAAAAAAAGCATTTTTTACTAATTGCTTTTGAAATAAGAAATTCTGGAAGGGGTACACCTTTCTGTGGTCAGATACCATGAGCCAGAATTATTACAGATTAAAAACCCCATGCTGAAATAAAACTCTGTAAGAGTAGCAAATCTACTTCAGAAGTATCTTTGCCAGTATTTCCACCAAATAGGTACAGAGATGAAATTTAGAAATAGAAAGGCTTCAACAATCTATTTCAGTCTTCAACAATCCATTTAATCTCTCAGAGAGAAAAATTTTTGGACTGCAATGAAAGTACCTCCAGAATTCTTACAATTAGTATTTGCTGTTAAGTTGAAACCACTCTCTGTGAAGTTGTTCAATACTGTCACTTTCAGACTGTCACATCCCAGGCATCAGTCTCTAAGTTACTGAATACTTAGAAGTGAGTGCCTGTGCCATTATATAACCAGATGACTAAAATATACACAAAAGGTAAATTTTGGAGGGCCCTCTCATAGTTGTGAATTTGTGCTACTCAGGGATTTTTTAATCCAGAAATTTCAATATTGACTTTGGTTAGAAAAAAAAAAAATCTTCTGGTCAACTGTGGCAAAAACCTTTGTCAACAAATCAGCATTTTCAAAGTAAAGAAGGATTCAGAAACTTGAACTTTGGTCACAATACTTCCTCACTGAGACTGACTTGATATGAAACCCAGGAAAAATGAAGTGATGATTGGTAGTGTATTTCAGGAAAATATCCATCCTTTGGAAACTGCCATGTTTTGCACCTGCAAAAATAAGCTAAATAGATTATATCCTACCTAGAACATTTGACTCCTACACCCATCCAAATATTTGACCAAAACAGACACATACATCTGGCACCTCTAAATGGTGTCTTAGCAATTCACCACACCTAAGTGTAAATTCACTGCAGAAGTATGACAGATAGAGCACAGTACACTGAGCTGCATCCTCCATGGATTAGGTCAGTAGAATTCCAGTAGAATGGTTGGTTTTCTCACTGCCCAGCTATCCAAATCCACCCCCATGGCCACTCTAAAAGCTCAAGTTTTATTGTCTGAGACTTAGCTGTCTTTCTATGTGTAAGAATGATAATGACTGTTCACCCCAAAGGATCATGATTATTTATGACTATCATGTGAAAACCAGAGAAAAAAAGAAGTCATTTGTAGAAGAGGATCGTTACATGGCTCAAATTTCTCATCTACCATCCCTCCTCCTATCTGACTATCTTTAGGGATGCTGAAAATCCTTTCTCTGACTTCTTCCTGTCACAGTGAATGCTGTTTCTCAGTATTCCTAGAACCAGATAATAATTTATCAAAGAACAAAAGCTCAAGACTTCAAGAACTGGAGTAGTCCTCTAGGATTATCTATTATTCTGTGGGTTTTGATCACACCAATTATTCAATTGATTGTATCAATTATTCTATCTGGGTCCATTGAAGATGGGATTTAGGCAAAATACTCAATAATGTGGATATTAAATAGATACTCCTGATCTGCGGGCAATAACTTTACTGGTCTGAGTTCTGAATTTGTAGTTACCACATAAAAAGGAAGTAGGGGGCAGATTCCACTTTCTTCTGTGAAAAAAGCTTATCTTCTTTTAAACAGTTACATAATTTACTGTCCCAAAAATTAATTCTAAATACTCTCAATTTTGCTTCAAACTAACAGGTGTTCTTCCATGAAGGTAACTTTTACCAGCATCTTGATTTCAAAATTTTCACTCAAAATTATTTTCAGAATGTCTTCCCACCAAGTGCTTCGTATTTCTGAATTCCTTCTAGGCCATTTAGAGAAGAATTTTGAACTCAGTCCCAAACTCAGCCTAGTAGGAGTCCATGTCTCATTCCAAATCTACACTCTCTTTGAAATGTGCTTGATACACCTTTAACAGCTACACTCTACCGTATGGAAAATGGAACATCTCAACCATCAAATTCACCTTCCTGGGGAGGAAAACCAAGTAAAACAAAACCAATCTCAATTTGTTCCAAGGATTCATTTAAACAACAAACTTATTTTTACTACCTCATTTGCTGTCTTCAATAAATGACAGCAGTCCCTTTTAAACACAGCTCTACGAAGTAACAGTGGTCAACGTATCAACTGTCCTCAAAAGCTTAAAAATGTAAGTTTTACTGTATTGTAGACAAAAAAGGCATATTCATGTGACTTTAGGTTCAACATTACTCTAGAAAGGTCATATTCTTGTGCAGTATCAAACTGAGTAAAAATATTTCGTGCAGGATAGAGCAGAAGATGCCAGTTATCATATGCTTGTTATTTCCCCATTATCATCACTTACAAATCATAGGATTTGATGCATTTGTTTCTAAAATCAACACTCTTTGGAACTGCAAATGAACTACAGAATACATTTTTACTTTTCAGATGTTCTGGCAGGTCTATCGACTACAGATTCTTAGGTAAAAATGTGTGTAATTATAAAGCTACACACCACTTTCAGAGAAGTAGAGTGTATCACATAAGGAGCTATTTTTTAATATAGTAACTCAAATTCACATTAATATTATAATAATTTAAATAACTCAAAGCCCGTTAGGCTGAACATAGGAAAAAATATATATGAACTAGGGAAAGAAGTATGGGAAATCACAAACATAAAATTAGAAAAGACTTGACAGAGTGAGTTTGCATAACCAGTTTGATGTTAGGCAGCCATATTTTTTGTTGCTCATTTTTATTGTACTGTGTTTTTATTAGAACTCTCTTGCAGCAAACATTTTCACACTAGTGTCGTGTTTAAAACTGAGCATCTGCATGCTTAAAGTTTCCCGCAAAGGTTAGTAGCAGCATACAACGCATTCAAATAAAAATTACTGGTAACACTGTAAGAGTTTCACATAGGGTTAAGAATAAAGACAGTAATTCAGACAAAAACCTTTGAGCTCCAAAAAGAGCGAAGTTGGTCCTGCAGTGCTGGCTTGACTGTCTGAAAGTTTATAAAAACAAAATCCACTAATTGAAAACCTTTTTTATCTTCTTTATTTTTACACAGAACAAAAATAACAATCCAAATTCAAAATTAAGACAACCAAACTTCCATTAATGATGATTTCTGCTTGCAAAGCAAGCCTAGAAAGTCTTACCTTCAGACTAGGTGTTTGGGTCTGGTCAACAGTAAATCTCATTAAAATACTGAACTGGAGGTCATTTGGAAAAGATTCCCTGTAAACAAACAAAATAATGTTAAGTTATGTTAAATTTTCTGTTAAGAACAGTTGAGAGGCAGCAAATAAGCCTTCATCCTTCTCAGTAAAGCTGAAATTGCTACCAGTTGCCACTGTATCTGACCTTTCAGAAACATTTACCTAGTTAAGGTAATGTTAAGGACAAGATTTAAGAAATTCTTACTATGAAGCAATTGTAACTAGACTAGATAATGCAAGCAATGCAGAATGATATAATAATGATATGCTAGAATTCTGATTCTATTAGTGAAGTCTGGGGAGAAGGAAGACAGAAAGCAAATACATTATTATCATAACCCCTTAAAAGTTAATGCTAATGCAGAGATGAATATTCCAGTGAAACTTATTACTGCAAAATAAAGAAGTTCAAACACAATTTCTGCATCACTGAACACAAGGCGAGACATCAAACATACATGGCTCAGGTGCATATTCTGGAATCAGGTAAGTAGTATCATATTAAGTTTTCAGCACTGAGGACTCAAACCCTTTCAATTAAGAGTCATTTTATGAAACCAAAATGGTGAAGCAACAAGGTTTACTAAAGTTTCATGATCTGCCATGAGCTATGCATTTTTACAGAAATCAAACAGCACACCAAAAAAGAACAAAAGCAGCAAAAACCTTGAAAATAGCTAACAACTACAATGTTGTTACTTTTTTAAGAGCTCATTACCTTGTGACATCAAGTGCCTTCTGAACTTTTGCTTGTACTGACCCAAGCAAATCAGCACCCATTTTTTTCAACAGCTGTGTCAGCAGTACAAACAGCCAGTCCTGCAGATCTTCTTTATGGACCTGGATGAAGTCGACCAGTGTCTCCAAAAACATACTGAACACCTAAAAAGCAGAAGAAGATGGAAAGAGGGTAGGATGGGGCAAAAGAGGAAACGACACTGACGTATGCCGAACTTACAAACGAAGAAAGCAGTAAGGGAATCAGAGGCAGAGAAAGGCAGTGTTTTGCAGCCAAGCGGGAAAAAAAGAAAAAAAAGAAAGGAAAAGAAAGAAATCTGCCCTGCTTGTTCATTGGATTTTGATATAAGAGTACGTTGGAAATGTTAGCCGACTTCTGTAGAAGTTTGACAATTAGGTATTCCATGCAGTTTCGTCAAGAAAAGGAATGCTTACTGTGATGGCTGGCGCAACCTCAATTTTTCCAGTAAAACTTAATTTTTTACCCTTTCAAGCTCTTATCATTAAGTTGATTTGTCATATTCCTCAAAGACTACAAAAACATTTTCTCTTTAAAACAAAAAAAAGCTACTACAATTCTTTAGCAAAACTGTAGTTAATTTTAAATATCTGCATTACTAAATACTGCAAAATCATGACAGCTGGCCAATTCCTAAAATACTCATGGAACAGAACAAGCTTCTTCTACTATTGCAGGTATCCCAACACGAAATTATTCACCACAGCAGGGAAAAAAGCCACAAGAGATTCCAGATTGGCAGGTGTTTAAAACACAGAAGTACTTGCAGGTTTTTGAAAACACAATATCCATTGTCTTCTTTTCAACAAATGTTGAAAAGACTGCATTAGGAAGAAAAAAAAAAAAAAAGAACCCAAAACAAAACCAGAAGAACCAAAACCATGTATTTTTTTCATCGGACTCACACCAGGAAGAAGGGCTTTTTGGAGGGAAGGGGTCAAGGAGGTAACTTTGGTTAAAGAGCTTTTTTAATATATCTCACTCATTTTAAGTTTTTTCCATACCTAAGACTGAAATCAGGATGTATACATTCTATACTTGTGTGGCCCATGGGCTTCCTGCTTCTCTGACAAGAAAAATGGGTGTTTGGTCTGAAAAAGGTTCCTTCACAACAGAAGCTCCAGCACAGAGTTGGGTACAGAAGTACTGCTGTGGTGCAAGGAGGGTTGGGCAGATATTGCCTCCTGACTATTTATGACATGGGTGCAAGGCTAGATGTGGCTGGTGCAGAGCAAGAGCTGGAACCTCACATCCTCCTGCAGCTGACCTGACTTGTCATTAGCCCAAACTCTGCTGCTTCTGTGAGAGTGAAAAACCCCAAAATGTGATCACACCTCACACACAGCTGGACAGACTAGGCCATGGAAGCAGACTTGCTTCCACAGCGCTGATGCAAGTGAGGAGGACGGAGCTGGCGTATGCTGCTGCATGCCCTCTTTGCTGAGGAAATTTGATCGCTTTGCATCATCAAGTCAGGGAAAGCAAATTCACACCATAAAGCGGACAAAATCCAGACAAGTATCTCTTAAAGAAGTGCCTCCAAATTTACACTAGAAATAAAAAACAAATTCAGATTAATTTGATCAAGAAAGGTTGGACCAGATCATCCTTGAGGCTCCCTTTTAACCAGGTATTTTATGATTCTTTCAGGATCTACAGGAGATGTGGGAAAATTTTTTAATAGATATCTTAAATACTGAAAATCTCTGTTAGAAATGAAACAATAAAAACCCCTACTCAATATAAAGCCCATCGGGAATAGCTACTTTAATTAACTTCGGTTTTGGGATAAATTACATTAAAAATTGGGGAAAAAAATTTGCCAACTTCTGTGCTGTCTACGTAGATCTATATTCAAGTCTGAGGTTTCAAAATTACCCTGCCAGTAGTGGGACAAGACTTTTATGTACAGGACTGGAAACATTTTCTGTCTCAGGCTAAACTGAAATAATACATAGTTTTGTGGATTCACAAGCAGTAGCCACAGTTATAAGACAGAGGCAAAACCAAACCAATATGAATTTTCTGTATTGTAATATGAAGCCTTTGGCTTTTACAGCCCTGAACTAAGAGGAAAATATACTTAGGCAAACAAACAAATTCTGATGCTATAAAAGATTATATTGTGTGTGGGGGTGTGTCTCACAAAATCCTTCGAACTGAACTACACAGCTCAGCAGAATTTAAACCTGCACCTGGCTTGAGTTTGCAGACACTGACACACATGGCTTTTCCATTAAAACATGGTAGGCCGAACAAACTGGTTACAAGCTCTGACTTGATGGAGTAATGTGGACTTAGTACGAGTCTTCAAACATGTGAAGTGGCTTAAGCTGAAATCATTATAAAGTGAATTATGATTCACTATGGCAAAAGTACTCTGAAGATCCTGTGCTGATGTTTTAACTGTTAAAAATACACATAACTGAGGACTCAGCTTTGTTTTCAAGCTTTGTTCCGTTTTAGATTTACCACAGAGAATGTCTAGAGAAAAATAAATAGAGCAATTCTGTTGCGTTTAAAAAAAATAGTAAACATATCATTTTGTCTCAGCATTAAGAATTTAAGAAGGCTGAAAGAGCATTTAAGGTAAAGGATGAATTTGGAATGGAAAATGGAACTCAACCACCTATATGTTGAAGAATGTGTGTGGATACTGCAAAAATTGCAGTTTCCGTTTTTATGATGCAAACTAAAATTCTGAAATCAACTACCTGAAGTTGAAGTTCATAATAATTTGACAGTGGAAAAAAAATAAACAGATATGGAAATAATTATAAGTGATCTCTCTCTAAAGTGAATTATTTCAGATGTGCCAACCACCACAATATAAAGCAGGAATGCATAACCAAACAATGTCAGTTAATTAGTAGATAAAGCACATCTCGAAACTTTACCACACGTTTTACTAATTGTTTATAGCATTTTATGATTGCAAAAGGCTTGACACTGCATGAACTCTTTGGGGAAGAAAAATAGAGAAAAGGGATTAATTGCACATTCATGCAAGTAAGATTAGGCTTCCAACAAATATTGAACCAACTTACTCTCTAAAGAGAGTTCCAACACAGGGGACAGCATGCAAAACGAAACAAAAACAGAACAGAACAAAACAAAACAACAAAAAAGGGAAAAAGATAAAAACACACAAATTAGTGGCCATCAATACAAAGTTCCTGTATGGAATATAAACCAAAATAAAACAAAAAAGGTACTTCAAAACTTTTATGACAAATTTAAGTAATTTTATTGGGATACCAAATGTATTTTGAAAGTAAGCACTTGGCATGTCCATTCTCCCATTTTCTCCTTCAAATATTATTACTCTCTTATTCAATGTAACTCCCTCCATCCAGACATCACGTTCAAGTATACCTTATAAAACCCCACAAAAGTGATGACAGCAAATTCCTACAGACACTTGAGTAGAGTCTAAGATGAGATTTATGTAGACGTATGTGTGTGATAAAAAAAAAAAAAAAATCACAGCTCATGAACTCATAATACTTAAAGGGTTCTCCTAATAACATACTGAAAACTACTAATAGTTTTACAACACCAAAAGGCAGGCAAGGTTTCAGTGATTGGAACAGCTGTACCACAGCTTACAACACAGGCCAAATTTTCAAACTTGAAGCTAAATTATTTCGTATCAGAGTGGCCAGTAAACAGAACAATCAACAAGAACAAGTCAATGTAACATTTTTAAAGGCAAACATATTTAAAAGGTAAAATGCTCTTCTGACATATAAAAATAAAGTTTGGAACATTTTCATTATCCTTCCCTGGCTCCCATGCTACACAAAAATCTCCACAGTAGCTCTGACATATGCATTGCTGCAATATCAATTACCACAGAACAAGCACAATTAAACCAAGCTGCTATTAACAATTTGGTCATTACTTCATTTAAAAACCAAATACTCCAGGAATATTTAAATATTTAATATTCTTTCCTATGCTTTGGCTTTTCTTTTTATGTAACATTTTCTTCTTTTTAGCTACTTGTTTAGTCTTTTCTTCTGGATTTCTGCAGTATGTGGTCAACTTTAACACCATGTTGCTGTCTGCAGTGCAAGTTATTCCAAAATACATGGTGTCAGAGGTGGCAGCTAAGTCATTTCTTCCAACAGGAAAAATAAAGAAGACACTAAGTTAACTAAGTTAACACTTAAGTTAACCTGTCAAGACATCTCATCACTCTGAATTTAATTTTCCATTGTTGCAATAAGGAAGACTTAAAAATATGTAAAATGTATTGCATAATGAAAGTAATTTTTCAGGATTCTTCTGGGAAAAATCAATACTTCTGAAATAATACCCTGTTATGAATTTATCTTTATAATCTTATCAATTCCAAAGTACAGACACAAAGTGGGACATGTTATACTCAACATAAAAGATACCAAACAAGCCTATAATTAAAATATAATGTACTTTTTTTACAGTATTTTATTTATTAGGCTCCTTACTTACCTGCATTCCTTCTGCTGAGAAATTGTGACATTTAATCAAGCTGTACTAGTAATCCACCTCCCACAATAACTGTAAAAATACTATCATGCAAAGCAACTCACTTAAAAATTTTTTATGGTCTTACAGAAGCATTATTTTCCTTGTCATATCATCCATACGGAGTCTTTACCTATGTAAAACTGAATAAAACATTACATTTTCTTTTATACCGAAGTATAGTCTCCTTATGGAATATTAAAAAATTGATGTAAAAATTATTCACCAGTCTCAACTTCCAGCCCTATCTACGGAAGTCATGGAAGATACCATAAGCTATGATAATACAAAATGTCCTGGGAAATAAATAAGTGCACATTTGGCACAGTTTATCTGATTATGTATGATTTAGTCAGATAACGTTATCTGTAACTTAAATTACTGCAGAGCCTTTTTTTCTAATAGAGAAAATCTGTGCTTGTGTTGAAGTGGCCTCTGTAAACAACAGCTTCTTAAAAACACAGATTTTGAGCTCAAACTGCTGAACTACTTGAATGCATTTTATATGACATTAACCTTCACTTTATTTCCATGATCCTGCAGAAAAAGGGGGCAAATTATCTTGTTCAAAACTCCCAATTAAATTAATTGAAATCTGATACCATTAACTACTTTTGCTTGTGAAATTTTACATATGCAAATTCACTGATGTAATTTATCATAACTACCTTTCTTTTAATTTATGTTTTCAGACATTTCCTGAAAATAAGAAAAACCTACACTTACTTTACTGTGAGGATCAGCAAACATTCTTGTGAAGATCTCACACAATCTTTTCAACTCAACACGACTGCCAAAAAGACAACAATACATTAGTCAATTCCCCTGCTAGCTCTGCTAGAACACTAATGCATAGCAATCAGTGAAATCAAGAGTAAGTACTGAATCAAATAATCTAGTAAATTAAGTAAAGGAAACCATTTTGTTTGAGACATGGGTAAAAATGTAATGGCTTTCATCTAAAATGAGACCTTAAACTTATAAATGTCTCTTTAAACTGTCTCATGTATTATACCATACTTTTTTAACAGAGCTGATACTGAAAAAGGTGTTCTTAGTAGTGAGTAGTAAGTGATTTCTTCTGAATAAAGACCCATAAAATTACAGTAAAAAAGAAAAAAAGCCTTCCATTGATAGTAGATGAAAGCATCTTATGAACCTTCTGTATTGCAAGAATGCTCAATTTTGAATTCCCTACCTCCACTAGTATATAAATATACACTAGTAGCCAGAAGTGAGAACAGCTTCCTTGTTCCTTCCCTCATCTTACTCTCAAAGCCACACCCTTCCTTCCTGCTCCCCCTGCCTCCCAACAACATGAAACAAGATGTTTCTCCTATTAGTATGCCACCTTACCTTAGAGTTCTCTGGTTCTTTAGTAAGTTCTGCAGGCCTAGAAGGCCTTCTTTCCTCTCTGACCAGTTGGTGCTGGCACAGCGGTTCAGGACTTCAGCCACGTCCTCTGTCTGCCTCATGTACGTCGGTATGCTCCCGTTCCTGGAGCTATAGGACCTTTCTGAACAGGCACTTGACGCATCGCTGTTGGCATCATCGTCTGAGTACATCCCATAGGATTCGTATCTCCTCCGCACGGGCTTCTTCTATTGTACAGAGACGGCCCAGATCAGCACTGGTTCTCAAAGAGGTGATACAACACACCCACAATGGGTTGAAAGACCAACACTTTAAGTAACTGGTGTGACCCCTACTCCCCGTAGTGACAAATGGCTCCGACCATACAGCAGGTCCAACCAAGCTAATGAAAATATTCTGAAGTATGGCTTACATAGTATTCCAAATATAAACCCAAAGCAAACGCAGAGAAGACATATATTTGATGAAACATTTAACTTCAGGTCTTCTTTCAAGAATCCATAAAATTGCATAATAGGGTGCCAAAAGACTGTTGCAAGTTAAGTTATTTCACTTCATAGCTTTATATATGTTACAGAATTTAAGAATCAGAGGTCTGATTCAAAATGGTATTTTGACATTTTAACTCACTTTGTATCAATCATGTTAATAGCAAAATATTAAACTATTGAAGAAGAAAAAGTTTCTATACCTTAGTCCGTATGTCTCCTAAGAGCTGTTAGCAGTAAATTATTGAAAAGAAACAGAAATTGAGAACAGGAAGGTAAGGCATAGCAGCACTGTGATTAATAAACTCCCTACCACTGGACAACATATAGTCTTAATGTAAATTTTGTTCTTAGCTCTCTGTGTCTGATTAGCATATCATCATTGTCAAGAAGTAGTTCGCTGAGCTTCCATTTCCAGGAAAGTATTACATTTCATGTGTGGGATGGTCACAAAGACTTCTCTGTCAAAATCTTTGTGTCTTATGCAGTGATACTTGAGCATGAACACATTAACTTAACACATGCAGTCAATTGTTACTTCAGTACAAAACCTTAATTTGGACTATTTGTTTAATACCTAAATTTTGTCATTCCAAAAATTACAGCCAATGTTCTACAAAAAAAACTGATTACGTAATGCAAAATCCCAAATCCATTAAAACAAAAAGAAGCCAACAAAACAAAACACAACATAACAAAGGTCAGAGGGGGGAAGAAAAGTTATTTATCCTAAAATGAAAAAACACACATAGCTCTGCAGAACAGCTCTTGCCATTCAAACTTTGGAACTGAAGTTAGCATTTAAAAACTCAGTTTCATTAAATACTTAAAGAATCAGTAGTATAAGTGATCGTTTTCCCCTTAATTACCACGGCCATTTGCACAGGCTTTTCATTTTTAACTATGAGTAACTTAAAGGATATCACAATACTAATCACAAACTAATCAATACAAGAGGTAACAAGCAAGGCTTATTGTCAACATAACGAGCATACATATATGTGTGAGAGAATAACTGATGGGAAAAATCACAGAGATATTAAGTGTTTTGGAAAAGAAACACCATAAGGAAAAAATAAAAGATTTCTCAATAAATGAATCTGAAATGCCAAGGATGGTACTAAAGTAAAAGACATAAAAATATGTAAAGATTCATTACTGCTGAGTTTTATATAGCAATATTCAAAACAGATCTTAGGCAGAAGACTGACACCTCTCTGGCTTCACTAAACCACCACCACTAAAACTGGTCAAGTATTTTTCATCAAATAAAAAGGAGTAGCACAATCTGGAATATTTTTAATTTTATATTTATATCACATATGTCAGGACTCTACAGTCTATCTTTTAAAAATACCATTATGAGTGAATCTTCATTCTGTGATAAAACAATAAGAGTGTTTATTACCAGATTTCCATCTACATAAAGCCATTTGTACAGGACAACCTGTACCATTTAGAGCACGGCAAGGAAGTACTACAAAAATAAAATGTTGCAGCTCTTGAACCTTCTTTGTAATGTCAGATTCTACTTAAAGTATACAGACTGATTTTCCTCTAACATTTCTAGCAGCATCCTGATATTTTGGATCCAGGTAATGAAAAAAACAGTTTCACTGAAGAAGCTTTATTGCTTCAACAACGCAGGACACATTCAAGCCTCAAGAGTCATTAGAAACATGACTTTCTCCTCAACTTCTATTCTTACTACGTAATTTGCACAGCAAATTTGAAAACCAGGAGGTTGCTAAAAGTACTGAAGTACTGAAGAGGTGCTTTGTGAAGCACCTCTATGGAGAGGACTATAGCACAGGCTTTCCAGTTACAACCAGAAAATTTCCATGTTCCATGGACTGTTGTTCTACCTATTCCAAAATCCAGACTGACTTCCAGTTTAAAAACCAGCATTCACCATTATGCTGAAAACTCTTTGCAAGTTTGTAATAACAGAAAGAGGAAAATGCACTTGACTTCACCATGACATCTTAGACAAGATATCATAGATATTCTGATCTCTATGCCAGTGAAGGCATACAAATTTTAAACTAATGTCAAGAAAAAAGAATTAACCAAGAAATCAGTAGTCATACTAAGAACATGACAGAGTTCTTGATATTTGGAAATTTTGTTTCTCTCTATTAAGTTATATCTGACTGTAATTTAGAGTCTAATTTGTAGCTTTTTACTAACTTTCAAAATAACAGTTTTTCTTAAACCAGAGAAATAACCATTTCTTTAAAGCATTCTGGTAACTAGAAAACAGGTACTTTCAAGTATTTAATGACATGCAAATAGTCTCCAATAATTGATAAAAATGTATCTGATTCACAGCATCAGTATTTTACATTAACTGAGGATTTCAGCTTGCTCATGGTAAATGCCAGAATGGCGAAATACATAATGTATTCAGTTTGGCTTACAGGGGCAGGAAGGCAGAGGAGTCAAACACACCCTTGTAAAAAACAGTGTAGCTTAAAGAAAATGGCATAACTAGTTGTAACTTAGTGTAACATTTTGAAAACAAAGGAAGACAAAAACTAAATTTATGAGATACTACTTGCTGTGCTGGTTTGGGCTGGGCTAGAGTTAATTTTATTCAGTGGCTGGTGTGGGGGCTGTGGTTTGGATTTGTGCTGAACACATGGTTGATAATATAGAGAGGTTTTGTTATTGCTGAGCAGTGCTCACACTGAGACCTTTTCTGCTTTCCTACTGCAGTGCTGGTGAGGAAGCTGGGGGTGCCTGGGAGGAGACAGCCAGGACAGGTGACCCAAACTGACCAGAGGGACATTTCAGACCATCTGACATCATGATCAGTGTATAAAGTTGGGGGAAGAAGGAGGAAGAAGGGGATGTTTCAGGTGATGGTGCTTGTCTTCCCAAGTCACTGCTGTGTGTGATGGCGCCCTGCTCTGCTGGGGATGGCTGAACACCTGCCTGCCCACGGGAAGCTCTGAATCAATTCCTTGTTTGGCTCTGCCTGGGCGCATGGGTTTTGCTTTCCATATTAAACTGTCTTCTCTCAACCCACGAGTTTTCTGGCTTCTACTCTTCTGATTCTCTCTCTGACACCAGTGGTGGGGGAGAGAGAGAGAGTGGCTGTGTGGGGCTTGGCTGCTCAGCCATCATTTTCACTCTTCAGCATCAATCTCACCTGCTGTCAGACAGAAAACCCAGGCTTCTTGTAAGCAGCGGCTTTAGCTGTAATCCTTCCCAGCTCTAACAAGCTTTCAACCTATCTTTAAGTTTTTCTGGGTTTTGTGAGAAACTGCTTTCTAGTTCTACCTGCTCAAGTGGCTCCTTGGGCCACTCCAACACAACAGTTCAAGACTGTTTCCTGTCAACCATGAAAAAAACCTCACTTCTCAGAAGTTAAAACTTCTGTAAGGAATGAAAATTCCGATGCTTACAGCTCCAGCAACAGTTTCTTTTTTTTTTTTCCCCCTAGAAGCCAGTAAAACAATAAATGACGAGTTCTTCTGCATGCTTCATGTACAGGAAGCTAGCACTTAAGGATCCTGTAACCTACACAAGGTAAGTGTGAGATTCTTACCAAAGCATCTGCTACTGCCTCTTCCACATCAGAACCTGTATTCAGAACTCTCATAGCGCTGACTGATGACGACAATCTGCTCGACTGACTAATTCCAAAGCCAGTACCTGTTACAACAACAAAAATATATACAAACAATTCAATCAGAATAGAAAGCTGGGATGTAAATATTACACTCACTTTTAAAAACCCAAGCAGAAGAGAAGCATTTGCTTAACATTTTTAATAAATTGTGTAGCAAATAAAATAACCATTTTCATTCTGAAGTCTTTAGTGGCACAGACAAAAGTAAAAATTCAAGTAAAAAGCCAGTCACCTACAAACATTCTGTCCCAACGTCACATGGAAAAACTCCTACAAAACAATGGTTTTATTTGAAAGAAGTTTTGCTTTTTTTAAAAATTAGTGTCTTCTTCATTTTGGGTTTTTGTTTTCATTTAGAAAGAAAGCAAATACAATAGTAAGGCTATTGAGACTGTTGATTAGAAAGCTACATGCATAAAGAATGCTCTACAAATACTAAAAAAATGGAAAACTAAAAAAGTTCTTCTGCAAATAAAAAATGTTAAGGAAAAAAGGACTAACATTGGAGTATGAGGGTGGAGACAAAATCTAGCAACATAAACACATCTATCTGGATTATTAAAACCACAAAACTCAAATTAATATAAATAATACTTTCTAAAACTGAACTATGAGAATAACCAAGTGGGTGGGAAAAAAAAAAAATCCAGGATGACTGCACAGATGACAGCAAAGGGTACTCATCCTTCACCTGTGGCCCCATAAGTATCAGGAGCGTAGAGGGCACCGGTGGATCTGGAGTGATGTCTGGAAGCTGCAATAACAGGATTAAATAAACCCTATCTATGACCATGGAATCAAAGTGCTGCAATAGCTGCTCAGACGAACAAGAGAATATTTGTCAAAAAGATTCTGCTTAAGCACAAGAAACTGAGTAGTAAACAGAAGCAAAAATCTTCAGAGAAGTTCTTTGATTATACCAAATATGATTATATAGGTTTATGTACACTGGACATTTCATGCATAATTTTTTTTTTTAATTTACAAGATTAAGAGCAGGGTAAAAGCAAGTACGTTTAAGTTCAAAGAAGAAAAGGTGCACAGACACATATCCACACACTCACACACAAACAGAATCATCAGAAATACCTAAAGAGTTATCAGTGCACTGACACTGGTCTTGCACTGTGGACTTAACTAAATTCTGTATGCTCAAGTCAGAGCCAGAGCTCACATATCAAACATTATCTGCAAAATGTGCCTCCTGCACTAACCTGCTGTGTTGGCAGCTGACAATTTGTACACACTTGAATTCCTGCCTACGTTGCAGACAACTCAACCTCAGTGAAAACTCACCACTATGTAAATAAAAGTTAAAATTATCCAGTTATAATTAAAAGCTTAACATAAGCCAGCCAATGCAATTAATAATTCTCATACTTACTATTCTATTTAAATAAATAAAATGTGAAATTGAAACACGTTAGTTACTGCAGCTCATTAAGATTTTTTAAAGTTATGGAAACTGGAAACTGAAGATTCTTAAGGATTTCTGAATAAAACTGAGTACCCAACTCCTTATGACACTTGTATAAAACTTTATTTATTTAGTGATTCTGAAAAAGCTGACTCACAGCTGCTAGTATTTTCTTTCAAATTAAATACGTTTTTAAACAATTCAACTTTTTCCTTCAGTTCGTTTAAGTTAGAATTTTATTGCCACATAAATAACAATTTTAACTTGAACCCAAACATCCAACCACAGTAGCAAAACCCTTAAAATTAAACAAACAAACAAACAAACAAAAAAACCCAAAAAAACCTGTAAATACAAATATTTTGCTCTTTCTAGATATATAAAATAGCATAAACAGAAACCAAATCAAATTAATGATCCTTTTCTCTGATTAACAAAGACCATTCAAGAGTCTGATTTGAATTGTAGTGGTGACATGGACCAAATGACATTTTAACCTGAGTGCACTTCCACAATGAGCCTAAGTCCTGTAAAGATCCCAAAAACAACACTATGTCTTTCCACATTAAGTTCTCTACTCCTTACATAAAGTACAGTGATGTACTTAATTTCTCACTAATCCTACATGAAGATGTTTGGCTAGGGCATTTTAGTTTGGAATTAACGCTTCATGGAATACTTGGCTCTTTAGAAAGGGTGTCTCAGCACGGAAAAGCAGACAGGACTGATGATGTCACAACACAGACATCACAGCTGACAGCTCTTTAAATACAAGCATTAATGGGATAAATAAGTGCTTGTATTTAAATAAATACTTGTGTTTAACCATCCCCTTAATTTACATCAATGAGCCCCAAAAATTAAAGGTTCAACTGGAAACTAAAAATTCAAATTTTAGGCAGGAAACTTGAAATGACTCTTGCCCCTACATACATTTGAAATATGCTGGACAAGTTTTTAAGACTATATATGGTGTGAAACATACCTTGTTCCAAAACATATTTTCAAGAACATTCTTTTTACCGCTCAAATTGCAGAAACTGTCAAGTAATTGCTTTCGCTGTTGCGTTTCTTTAAAGGATGAATCAAAATAAGACTTTCAATGCGTTGCCCTGAAAATTAAGCCCTCTGATAATGTTTTCATAGTTTTAGTTACCTTCCCATGTAAACATAAGTTGTTTATCATGTTCCTTCTAAGAAACATCTTTTGATGGACGTTTCGCATGACCATTGTGCTTGGAAAGGTGAAAACTTAATTATCCAATCCCTGGTCATTGTCGAGAATCTATAAATACTGGAGTCAGAGAATAAAGGGACAGGTTTTGTTCTGACACTGAGAGTGGTCGTGTGAATCATTTCATGTTCTTTAGTGACATAAATGGACTCACAATAAGATTATTTCTTAGCTTATGGACATTATACTAGCCTGATATCTACTACTGATTATATTTAACCAAAATAGACACTTCTATATAAATTATAACACACTTGCTTCTTAATGGCTCTTATCTCCGAGTTTTTTAACATGATACAGAGACGTGAGATAACATAAACATTTCATACCAACGTATAGAGTGAAGCAATTATGTAGCATTTAGGTCATTTTATACCCTAAAGGTGGATAAAAACTATTCTATTTTATTTGTGTTCATAAGTAAAAATTTCTGTGCTGACAGAAATGAGAGGAAATACAAGTTACATTCCCCTCTTCATCCCCATGTGAAATTGCCTCTAGCTAAACAAAGCTGAATTTGCCTTATTTCATCTTTCACTTGTACCAACAAAACACTGAATGACATTTTAAATCATTCAAATAAAGTGTCATACCAAAAGGAATCTTCATTTATTCCCAGTATAATTTCCCTTTTTGTTCTTTTTTTAAAACCAATGTTGAATTCCTATATATGTTTGTACATATAGCATTTTCTGTGCTATCAGATAATTCCACCTAATTTCACTAGTACAGGGGTACTTGTTTTGATATCTGAATTATAAAATGGAACTACATAAATAAGAATAAAGCCTCCAGTGGCATCTATCCCAGCAACATATCTCGTGCTATTGCCTAATACAGACTTAGAACAGCAAGCACTTGACTAATTACAAAATGTAAATCTGATCTTGCATGCAATACAATTCAAACCAAGCTGTAAGGCAGAAGAAGAAGCACAAAGAGTTCTGAAAAACACCCTTGTTTTTAAAAGAACAGAAAGTACATGTGTGCTTCAACACAATCTTCCAGCTGTGTTTTAGAAAAAAAGATACAGGTTTCCTAATGGATCCTGCGTAACATCTACTTTTAGTATCATTTCCCAATTCAACAACATCTGAGCAAACTAGCGTTAGTTACTGAAACAGCTTTCATTCAATTAATCTGTATTCTCCCAATGAAACCATGGTTGGCAGGAAGCACTAACATATGTCCAGTGCTAATTAGGAATACAGTTGGGTGCCTCAATTTGAGATAGAAACCAGAGATTTACTATTTTCAGACTATGTTTAGCAGCTAGTATTATAAAGTCCTTAACTGTAAGCTACACTGAACAAACCAAATAAGAAGGATACATACTGAAGACTGTTTCAGACAAAGGTAACATCAAAAAGAGATCTGTTTCAGATTCAGTTGTACAGACAAAGTTTGCTATTACCAAACAAGCAAAAAGAAAACCGCAGTCCACAAACCCAATATGTAAAAGCAATTGACGCAAAATTTACTATTAACTTTGTAGTAACCTTGACAAGGATACATAGAGCTGAAAACCTTCCCTAATCTTTAACCAACATGTTAAGGTAATTATAAACTAATATTCTTACGCCTCACTGTTATCTCAGAAACAGATGGGTAATCTTGCAAAACCTTGCAATTTGTATCATACCAATAAGCTGCTGACCATATAGCTAAGGGAACATAACTAAGTTCATTTTTTCCTTATACACTAAAATAATTCATTGACTAGGTAGAGAATTTTGAGCAACAGCTGACCCTGCACTCAAGTACCCAAGCGATGAGTGCTGCAATGGTAAGAGAAACAAGTAATTTCAAAAAACCGTCCAAAACCAGAAGAGGAGTGCCTTTTCAAAATGGCATCTAAATACTGTGTAGCACACACCTTTCTAGACTTGGTACTTCCCTAGCAAAGCCTTTTTTTTTCCTGTGTGCAGCCCATTCACACATTGGTCAATTCTCCATCGGGGTAAGTGCGGGGAGAGCCAGAGGAAGGGAGCACACGGTGGCCAGCTACAAGCTAAATGAAGGAGGCACGGGTTCGTTAGGCGCACATAACGAAGGGCAGGGACAGCCATGCACGACAAGGGCTCCGAGTACTTACCGAGGGGTGGGAAAGAGCGGACAGGGCTCGTGTCCCTGCTACTTTCACGGCTGGCCTCCCTGCTGCAGCCCTGACTCACACTAGGCCGAGGAATGCGGCTGCCTCGCGCTAGTATGATTCAGGGAGCAGACAAACAGCGGCACAGAAGGGAGAAGACATAAGAAAAGTTGCAGTTTTAATGCAATTCTGTTTTGCAGTAAGATCAAAGACGCATTTCTAAGATAAGACATTGATGATTATGTCGCATTTTAAGTCATAACCTTTTTTACAGACTTTGTTTATGTTGGATTTGTCTAAGTGCAGTTCAATTAAATTATTTCTTTGCACAGTTTAAAATGGAAATTTACTAACTCTTTACAGAATGGTTGAAAGACCCTATGGAAAGGATGGAGAAAAAAACAAACAACATTGAGCAATGACTCAGAATTTGTGCTCAAGATCAAGTTAATCAACAGTAGCACCAATGGAAAACCCCACAGCTTTCTAAAGAAGGAAAATAAAAATATTATGCGGCTAAGATAAAAATCAAAAATACAAAGGAATAACAGCATCAATACCATTAAAAACAGCAGAGGTTTTTCAATAACATTGTTTGCAATAAGGTATAATCTAATTATACTGTGAGGCTGAAGACACGTAACTTTCATTTTAGCATCACAGCACTTACACATGCATGCACACATACACGGAAGACATGAAGTAATGAAGAATGTATTTTCAAAACAGTATCACACTTTCATTCAAATGATGTGGGTATTTTGGGTGAGAAGTGAAAAAAGAGAGGGCAGAAAGGGAGGTGAGGAAAAGAACAACTACAACATTCTGCCAAGAAAAACCTCAAATTTCAGCTTCAGGTT
This sequence comes from Pseudopodoces humilis, assembly GCF_049639895.1. Classification (NCBI taxonomy): domain Eukaryota; kingdom Metazoa; phylum Chordata; class Aves; order Passeriformes; family Paridae; genus Pseudopodoces; species Pseudopodoces humilis. Next base: position 103,086,838 of record NC_142200.1, read on the forward strand.
AAAACTGTCTTGCACATCAAAAACTAATCTCAGAAAACAGCCACATTCTAGGATGCATTCTATTTTTTATATCCACCTATAACTAAATACCAGCTGTAGATATCCAGCACTTAGAATAAGAAGGGCTATAAAGAAACCAAGAGTTATTTGGTGATTCTTACCTACTGACAACCTAGAAGGACTAGCTTCTCTACTACATCCCTGACTTCGCGGGATTTTGCTCCGTTTTTGTGCAGCTGCAGGATTCACCAACACTCTCTGAACTCCTGTGCTCATAGTGGAAAGTGTGGTTGTTGTCAGAACTCTTCCAGGGGACCCAGATCTACTGCCAGCTGAAGATAGAATAAAAAAATATTAACAACAGCACAGCAGACAAACAAACACGGTTAAAAAGAAAATAATACCTGAAGTTAGTAGGAAGGTGGTGACAGATTGAAATGATCAGGAAAAACTTAGAAGGTAAAAACATGAAATAGAATGCCTTGGTCCCAGTTCTTACAGTACTGCATACAACGTAGATAAAATTATCAATACAAGGAAGCACTTGACATGGTATTCAGTACTACATAAGCTCAAGAAACCACAACTATGATTTCTGGACTTTATGTCAAGAGTTCCACAGTCCCTAAAATGAATGCCGCTGTGTTAATTTTTTTTAAGCTATGTGTTCTCACTGTCTATTTGTAATAATCACATTGTCTATTAATAAAGAAAAACAAACAAACCTGTTAAAAACTAAAGGGAGCAAATTTAGACTAGGATTTAAAAAATACCCCAGCTCATCCAATGCAACCAATGTCATAATTAAATAATGTGATTTTCCTAACATGTAAACTCTTCTCCTTTGCTTTTAAAAGCATGGGGTCTTCAAGCACTATTCTGACATTAAATAAAATGTGACTGAGGACAACTAAAGTACTCATGTACATTTCTGTGGAGGTTACCCCACAAATTAGAGAAAATCTTCAGTAAGTTTTAAACAAGCTAAAAAATTGGCTAAGACATATTTAAGCGTCTTAAATATCTGTCAGTTAAAACTGTATATTACAATGTACTACAGATGTTCAAGGTACTGTATTACTACCAGAAACTCTGGTCACTTAATCTTTAATTTTGAAGAACATTTAAGTTCTTAACAAAGAATTCATTCTTCCCTAGTTGCAATTGATTTATATCACCAGCTGACATTAATCTATTGTTTCCAGCTGTAGAATTCAAGAAATATGACCAAATAAAAAGCAAAACAGCATTTCAACCAAAGACTAATTATCACTACTCAAAATTCATATGGATTTGAACCCTTTATTAACCTTTAAAATACAATCAGGTAACTGTATGACCACAGTGATGCTATCAGATTTACAGACAACATGCATCTTTTCAAGTGAATTTCATGGGTTACTTCTTATGAGGCACATTGAAAAAAGATACAAGCTGACTAAAGCTTGACTATATGAGAAAAGAAACAAAATCCCAAACAAAATATGCTGGGTGGAAGAGAGAAATCTAAAATAATGTACCATGCATATACTTTCAGATTCATTGTTTGAATTCAAACTTGGAATGATTACTTAGCAAAATCCTTTTCCAAACTATGGACCTATTCAGCAGAAATGATAAATAAAGTATTATACAGCCTGGAAAGAAAACAAGCAGAACTTCTATAGCAACAGAAGAATAAGCAAACCTATAAAAGTACTGTAACGTGCAAAAATTAAGGGTTTGACAGTCTCTTCATATCAGGGGATTTCAACTTAGTCCTGATATTACTATGCCTTCTTCCTGTTTTGTATCTCTTTAAAAATAAAAGTATTGTATAAAGTTTTGCTGTGCTGCAGACTTGTACATTTTCTTCAACAGGCCAGAAATCTGAAAAAACTTACTCTTTTTACAATATTCAGAAGAAATGCAACCTCTTGAGCTAATGCTTTATTCAATCTTTCTATAGTCTGACCTGCAAAGCATACCACTGCAGCATAAATTAACTGAATGTAGCTGAATAGCCTGAAAATATTATGCTAGTAAGAGCATTGGCATACTCTTGTCAGTATTAACACTACCAACAGATCTAAGTGAGCTGAATGATGAAAGAAAGATTACTAAAGCACTATTCCAAAACGACAAACCCTTCCCATCTCTCCTGCTTTCTACAGAAGGATTACACCGAATTAAGTTATGCGCAGCATACGGGAAAAAGCCAGCCAGAATTTCTGCTGAATAGGGTCCTTAAATGAGGTATGTCAAACAGGTGATCAAACAATGATGTGTACACGAATTCTGTAGACTCTTACCACCAATGGGGTTAGCAGACTGTGATCCTGAACAAGTGTAAAGGCAGGATTAGGGTAGGGATTTATAATCCATGAAGAGGGAGGGAGCAGAGCAGATTAAAAAATGAATGGTAAATGGAAATAAGAAAGCTTTAGTCATTTCACACAGGAAAAAAAAGCCACAAGGGGGTTATGCTAAAGCAGTGCTATTAAGTAGCTTCCACAATTGAAGAATTAAATTCAGATGCTATGTATAAAGCAGATGAAGCAAAGCTGCACAAGCAAATTACAATTCTTCAGCTTTCTAATCAACAACTCAACACTGAAGAATTAAATTTCAATTAAGCATGAAACTGTAGCCTGCATATTACTTCAAAAGAATATTACATTGCCAAAAAGGCTCAAGAAATTTGACAGCTGAACAAAAATTACACACAAGATCAAAACTTTGTTTTTTGAGACACAACAGTAAAAGGAACTGAGCTGCAGGTGCGGTGGATGACCAAAACAAAAAAATCAAATTCACAATGGCACAACTGAAAAGACTTGCACAGAATTTTCCATTTTTCTCTTTAAAAGTAATTTTGAGTATAAAAGGATGAATTTGTTTCCATTCAGAAATTCTCTGAATGTCGGTTTTAATGCAATTTTAGCAGATCCTGTTGAATTAAGTAACAATCAAACCAGAAAGAAGAGGAAAAAAATGTAACCATTTTTTCCCATAGGTAAGAATAAAATAACAAGGCATTTACTTTATGCTCACTTAAAAATAGAAGAGTAAAGGGCTTTTAAAACCCTAAAAAAATAATTTTGTAAAATCATTCAAATTTGCAAGTCTTTCAATAAAATGATTTTTGAACAAAAGATAGCTGTAACCCAAAAATTAACAAAAGCATCTGTGCTACAGTGGTTTTTAAAAAAATAATAGCTTAAATCTAATATGAAGCTATTCTCTGATTATATAGGCTGGGGAACTAAAACAATCCCCTGTATGGAAACATTAAGCATCACGCTTCACACAATGCTGTGAAAATTTTCAGTCACATAAAGAAGCATCACCCAAATAGCTGGCATACAGTGCCTGAGAATTCTCCTTCGCCTGTCCATTTGTATTTTCCCTGTTTATCTTCCTTAAAACATCTCAGAATTCTTGTTCTCCCCCACTGACAAGTTTTAATGAGCTACTTGAAGCAATCGGTTCTGAACAGAAGTAGTAATAAAAGGCTGTAAAGATGCATTCATGCATTTAATTTTCACACATCATCACATGTAGTCAGATCTAGTTATCTCAATATCAATTTATGTCTTTAGACATTAACACTGTGTAAAAATGAAAAAAAAAAAAAGCCTGTCATTTTTAGTGAAAAAACTGGAAAGGCTTAAGTTTGCTTCCCTGAATATACAGTTATTTAATGTTATATGACAGTGATAATCATTAAAGTATTATATTGCTACCTAAATTTACCCCCTCCCCCAGACATTTAACAAACATCCTCACTTTTTAAGAATTTACTAAATCTATTCAAAGTACAAATGTATTTTCAAAAAGCTTAATTCCAAACTTTCCTAATACTAATGAAAAAACTGTTTCAGACACTGCTTATAGCTTTTCACAGAGGGGAAAAAGGGATTACAAGGAACTTTCGCTTCCCTCCCTCTTATATTATTCACATATTCTTTGCTTATGGTGAAGTGTAGCCATCTATAAAGTAAGTTTTGTGGAACTTTTGTCCCAGCCAATAACAATTCATTTTCAGGCTCTCATTTCACAAACTCTTCTGGGATTAGAGCACTGTCAAAGCTCTTAAGGGAACTTCTGAATTTTAAACTGAATTTTAGTATGCTACCTTTATGTGTTCACATTGTTTGAAAGCTTTATTTCAGAAAACCTGCAAACACCAGATCAGGTTTGATCCAACTGTACTTGTGAAATTATATATATAAATATATTATTATATAGCTGTACTTTTGAATAATGAAATTATGCAAAACTGAATGGCAAGTACTCTAAAAGGAAAAAAACTACCTGCTTTTTAAATTTCTAAAATCAATCTGTTTACGACAGATGCAGTCATTGCTATAAAGACAAATGTTTCTGCCATTAAATGCATTATTAAAGGGTTGTATTAAAAAAAGTAGATATGGTTAGTGATAGCAAAATAACTGTATTGAAAATTTTAAACCTGGTGAAATTTACTGGTTTAAAACATTGGATCTGACAATTTATATAAGTGAGAATTTAATTTTAATTTTATCATGTATTTGTCTTCCTTTCACTAATTTAGTTGCATTTCACTTAATTAGACAAATATAAAAATCTGAAAATGCTACAGAACTTAGTCACAAAATGTCTGTTGGAGACATCAGATGTGTGGATGAATTGCTGTAGGTCAGCCAGTGCCAAAGAGTGTGAGGTAATGAGGTCTTTTTAATTAATGACCAAATGCTTGGCTTGCTTAGATCAAAAATATTGCATCTGCTTTGGTTACTAAACACACACAGAAAATTACTGTGGATTAGCTGACACACATTAAATTGCTTGTTTTAACCCTATGACTCAACACAAGCTAAGTAACTGATTGTGAAGTGAGGGGTTAGTATTTTTCCTTCAAAGAAGAGTTAAGTAGAGGCAAGAGCTGTAACACAAAAAAGGGAGTTTATATCCAGGAGCTACAGCAGTGCCTAGCTTAAAGTGAAAATGGGTATTTCTGACTAAAATAAGACTTTTTTAAAAATGAAAAATTGTGTCTCGCAGGTAACAGTGAGGACACCATTCAGCCTACCCATTCCTCTCTATTACTAATCCATGTTTACTGGCCTTTCATGTTGGGTAAGTCAGAAAAGGGGGGAAAAGAATGTTGAGAAGTTATAACTGAAGACAGAATTTAAGGATAGATTTCACTCCCTGCTACATTATCTAATTTAATTGGCAAACTAAGACCTAACCTAGTATTTGGTCCAGAGAAAAACAACATGAATCAGAAAAGCATGCAAATACCACTGACCCAAAACACTGAAAAAAAATACCTTCATTTTGGTCTGGCGATGATGAACCTAAGGCACAGAACAACAACTCAGTATGTAGCTTTCTTTTTAAAATTAACTTTGACTGTAGCCATTGGTCAATGAATATATACTTAAACATTTGGCCTCTTTATCAGGTATAACTGATAAACAGAAAATACATACGCTGAGATTGTGACACCACTTTGGTTCTACTCCGTCCTCTGGAATCTGTTTTAGAATTTCCAATACCAACAGAAGGGGTCGACAGCTTTGATCGTATACGACCTGGAAAAGAAAAATGGCATTAAATCAGTTTTTCACAGTCAGGCAGGAAGCAGAGCATAAGTAGAATTTATTTTTATTAATTTATTAAGAATTAATATTTTCTTAAGTTTCTGCATATAAAAGAAGCGCAACGTAACTCAATTGGTGACAATTCGCTTGGGATAATTAGTAGAAATTTGAACACCTTGAGGAATTTAATAGCTGAGGAAGCAGAATACTTCTCTGATGCTACATGTTTCAGCAAACAATTTGCACATTACACCTTCAACACCCTGAACTGGCTAGCTAGTTCTGCTTTCCAACATACGTATGTTGATTACATTAAAAAAAGGGGAAGTTTACGCAATACAATGCAATGCAAACACTAATGTTGCTGTATCAGGTACAGTCTTCTCACCATTACTTGAACTTGTAATTCTACTTTGGCTGTCATAAAACTATAAAATTGGATTCTGAGCTTTCTTCCTAACTTCACTCCTCTTTTTAGAAATCTAAATACTAGCTTTTTCATTACTGAAGATTCTACTGTTGTCCTGGCCCTGATCATACAGACTTCTGCAGGATTTCCCAAACCTTCTAGAGCATTTTGCAAACCCTAAATACATTTATGTACTTCTCATGAAAACATGATATAAAGAAACACTACTCTCCCCAATAGATAGAAAATCCAAGCAAGAGACAAATTAATCTAAGTATCTACAAGTTAAACAAGAGATTCACTTTTCTCTAGAATGCCTAATAACAAATTCTCTTGGGTTTGGTGAAACCTTTCTGTGTTGCTAGCCATGTTCCTCTAACATCCAGCATATACAAATTACAAAAAAAAAGGAACCCCCCAGTTGTATTGTAGAATTATAGCTAACTGAAAGATGATTCATAAAATAAAACAGTGGTGTTGTATACTACATTTCCTAAACCAACCTCTCAAACAACAGAAAAATGAAATCAAAACCAAACTCATGCTAACCGTAATTCTTCTAAGTTGCAAGAACTAACCCCAAAAAGTCTGTACAGGCTTGATCTAGCTCAACAAGCTCAACACTTTCAAACACAGCATAATTAAAATATTTTCTAGACGTGCTGAGTCAATATTTGACCTAAAATAATTAGGTACAGACTATTATTTAGTTCTAGCCTCTTTAGGCTTTCCATAGCAGAATTTGGAGAGCAACCAAGTTAGTATTATTCATCCAAGTAGAGGGAATAGTCATAGATGAGAGTCTATAAGAAGAGAATCAGAATAAAGGAGGTTATTCACTAAACTATTAGAAAACAATAGGCTTAGCAAGAATGGTTAGATTAACCAGTCCAAACTCTACTAGTTATCCCTGTGAAATGGCAATGTTTTCCCACTGAGTGCTGTGAGACTGCAAGGCATGTAACTGCATTCAGAATTTGGCCCAAAACCTAGGAATACAGAGTGCCACTATTGCAATACTACATTAAAACACCACCTGGAATCTGTTTCAGTTTTATCAGCGTAAAATAAACCACTTTGTGTCTGTGAGTTAAATTAACTGTTAACTCATTTGGAGTCTCTACATCCATTCACTAATGGCAGGTTTAAATGCTAATAACAGATTGAAAATTAGCTTCCAAGTCTCACAGAGATGAGTAATAGTAGCACCTGCTTCCCAGAGCATGAACACATTTGATGAAATATTCTGTGACAAGATTTGCTTTAAAAAACGAATGCAAAATTATAAAGCCCCTGTATTTTCACAGTAGAAATGTTAAGCAATGGTACTTAAGACTGCAGATGAGTAACTGAGAATTAAAATAAAAGCAAAGTAATTTTAAAAATAGTACATGACAACCAAGTATTAGATGCATAAGCTGTTAGCCCATAAGCCCACATCTGTTATGAACCTCCACAAAGCCCGAGAAACACCAAGTTCTACTTTTAAAGCTTCATTTGTATCAATGAAAATATGAAGCTGAAAATATTAGCTAGTCTAACAAAGTAGTTTCTTACCATCTTCAGAAGCTGTTCCTAAACAGAAAAAATAATAAAATACATGATATTTCAAACAATACTATGCCTTGTAAATTTCTTTTTGAGATTAATCTTGGGAATCTTGACAAATTTTATCAAGCCAAATCAAGCTTTTGTGTTGCAACTCCATAACTGAACCCATACTAACTGATAGCAATTTACAAAAACACAATGCACATCACTGCCTTCCAAACCACAAAAAGTTCAATAGAAAAAAATTACATCTATGAGATCAGTCAACAAAATTACATATACAACAATAACAAAATTACAGATCAAAATAGACATTAAAAAACTGTAATGCAAGCTCTTCTGAAAACATGAAACACACTATTATAAGTAATCTCAGAGAAAAACACAGAGACAGTGTTTCCCACACTGGACAGTGATAATTCAATAGGAACTGCCAGCAAGAAGGATTTCTCTGAATTAAGCCTGTGATTACTCTGATAATACACATGCACAAGATCAAGTCTTGCTCAGACACTGGAAGGAATATGAGCTTGCTGAAATCAGATCACGCTTGGGTAAGTATGCCGAGCTTAACCAGGCTTGATTTTTGCCAAGGTGAGAGTCAGACAAGCCGTTCTCCCATCAGCACCTAGGAACTGATGAGACGCTGGATCACTGGCACTCCTTCCTCTAAGTTCCTTTGAAATAGATCTTACTATGGAATAAAATATATACTAGTAATGATAAAAATGTTAAATGCCCCTAAAAAAAATCGAAGGGTACTTCCTTTTTTATTTTCACTCTCTACTACTTCTGCCTTGCAAGAGAACTGCAATGATGAAAACATTTGTCAGTGTCTTTGGCTACCCTGAAATTAGTCAGATTTGATGGGACAGTTTTCTCATATTACAGTATCTCCATGGAACTGTTTTTAAAAACTCCCTCTAAAACAATAGTGTAAAAGTTCAGTCTCTATTTCAATGCTTCTTCACAAAAATCAGTTACAGTAACACACATGTAGGAGTGTCTCAAAGTTTTCCAGACCAAATTTGCCAGTCTGCAAAAACTCAAAACCAAACAAAAACCAAACCTCCAAAACTCTGAGCTACCCCTCCAAATCCAATAGTCTTGCAGAGCTGGATCTTGGAAGGCAGATTCTATGCAACACCTAAGACAGGCTAACAGACAGCTGCTCTTAAAAGCGGTGGTTCTACTTCTCTTTCCTCTCAGCCTTGTGCTACCATCTGGTTAGAATCACTAAAGGCTCACTGACAGCTCCAAAAGCTAAGTAACAGAATATTAGTCACTTTTATGAACTTTTATGGAGTTTGTTCACCTACAGTAATCAATAATGGAATATCACAAGGTGCTAACAGAAGACGAGATAAAAAAATGTGTGGACAAGGTTAGTGGGAAAAAGAAAAATGATTAGTTCCTCCTGGTGGTGGTTAGATCAGAACAGCTGTATCATACCACTACAGCTGGACAGCTAAGCTGTTTTCATTCCATCTTGCAAGATCACGTCTAGAGATAGCCTCTAGAATAAAACCCTACCCCCATTACTCTGATAATTGTATAGCACTTCCCTTACTGGTTTTAAACAGAGATGTGCAACATATCATTAGCTGTGACTTCTTAACAAACAAAAAAGCCTACATGGTCCTAAGAATCTTTATTTCTGGTGACAATGTCCAAAGCTCAAGATTTACTATAAATAAAAGCCATAAACAAACAGCTATAAATAAAGCCTACTATACATAGCCTACGGAAATGTAATATGAAAATAAGCAATACAGATGCTACTATCCTGTACAAATGCCACTCATTTTATCAAGCTAGTCTTGACACCTTCAGTGCTCAAAACGAGCTCCAATTCTTTCAAGAAGCATCTGTGTTTGGAAATTATTCAGGATTCTGGATTAGAGATTACCTTCTTACTCTTTTCACTTTCATGAGATACATTTGCTTCCAATAAACTACTTGTTGTTCCAAACATGCACAGTTAATAAATACATGACACAAAATATTAGGTAAGCAGCAAACTTGTTAAGTGCTTTTAAAGTGCTCCCAAGCAATAAATTAGAACTACAAGCACCTATGAGCAGCAGGTTGGGACTGTCACTTTATTATATGTGAAGCATTATTTGCACACACCTGAAGCAGACAAATTCTATGAGAAGCTTGATGCTCAACTGCTTTGCAGTCCCTCCATATGTTTGTAACAGAGTGAATTAAGAAAAATCAAGTGCTAAAACTTAGGTGGAATATTTGGTAAGCTATTTTAACAGGTAGGTTTTCACAAATGATTCCTTAATAGAATTACTTTGCACTACAGAATTTACAGGCACTTAAAATTATGTAGCAAAGCTAGATCATTTTGATAGAGGAAATTTTTTTTTTTGTTTTTTGCTTTTTTTATACTTATATGATCAAGCATCTTCTGCTCTCCCACTGCTTTTCTGCTAAGTGAAAAAAACTGACTTCACATGTAAAACTATGGAATAAACTGGAACTAGATTAATTTTAAAAGCACGTATTTACCTAGTTTAAATCAGCATGTAAAGATTAAAAAACTGCTCTGTAATTAACAGAGCTTCTTTTAAAGAAAGAGGGGTAATGTCAGATTTCTGATAATATTTCTGTTGCTGATACAGACCAAACATTCACAAAATTGACAAATACAGCAATAACACATATAATAATACATCAAGATTACACAGGAGTTAGTGGAAACAGCATAGTAATTTGTTAATAAACAGAAATATATTAAACATCAATACTTTTACATAAAAGACACTTTATTAGATATTTAACAGAATTAGAGGACAGACTAAATAATTTCTTACCATCCATCTTGTCAGAAGTATCCTCTTTGTTGAAAAAGCAGGCAAAGAAACATGGAAAACTTAGTGTGTTAGAATAAAGGTGTTCACAGCAAAGTCATAAAACATTAATTGAGGAAAATACATTAATATTAAATACAGCAGACATGTTTATCTAATTAATGCATGTATAGCTACCTTAAGCAAAGTTGGTTTTGCTCAGTGCAAGGTACAAAATTACAAAACAGGATACAAGTACCCTGCACAAGGAAATTGATTCTGTATATCCCAAATCTGAGAAAACCCTTACAAGTAAAACATTCATAAATGGTTTCACTCTTGGTGTAAACAGTTACTGAAGCATCACTACATATTTATATCATCACTGGACCACGTATTTATACTTCTTATGAAATTTGTTTCTGAGCATGAAGCCCCACCTGGGGTAAGGGACAGAAGGGAAAAAAATAGCACAATTAAGACAGAAGACAAATGAGAGAAAGTTTCATTCTGGTTTAAAAGCATTAAATATTTACCAGTTCAGCTGGAAGGTAGTGCATAAATATTCTGACAGTAACAATCAAAATTAAAATATTTAGCATGAGACATATATAATTACAGCTCAAGCCTCCTCAACAAGGACATTAATACTTAAGGATGTCAAAGATAGTCAATATTTAAAATAACTGGAGAGTACCCTCCTGCTTCTAGAATAGTCTTTTAATAAATCATAAATAAGCAAGAGTTCTTCTATTAATAATGAAACGGGAAGAGATGGGTGAACACAATTATGGATTACTATGCTTATAAGCTTCTGGCCTTCTGAGCTTTAAATTTTGGTGGAAGCAAAAGGTGGATGTTTCTCTGCAAGCCAGGCTGAAAATAAATTCAAGCTCTAGGAGACAATGTCATTTATTTTGGTACTGACTGCAACACCTAAAGGAAGTGGAAAGCATTATGGAAACAAAATAACATTGCCTAGGCCTTTTCAGACCATGGTCAGCATTGATAGTTCTGTCATTTAACTTTCCATATTTGGGCTACTATAAATAAATCCCTTAAAATAAATAGAGGAAAGAATTTGACAAATTAGCCCATTTTCTGAAACATGGCACTTGATTGAATTTGCATTCCATTCATTTTATGGATACCTTTTGAAAACTAGAAGTAAACAATATTTTAAAGCTAATCCACAATAAGCAACAGTCACACTGTCTACATCGTTTGTATCATTCAAATTACCTTACCACAGTCAAAAAACTGTTGGGAAATTGAGCCAAGATCAGTCAAGCAGTACTGCTTTTATGTGACTGCAAACAAACCTTGGTCTCCTTGACTACCACTGCCCTTTCACTGTCTGCACTAGGATTTGACTTTTACTATACTTTGCCAGCATTATGTTATTTTGCCATTTCAAATGACCATCACACTGTTCTCCACACATGACTGCATCTGCTAGCAAGGTAAAGCTTTCCAGCAACTCCAGTCCTTCAAATGAATAGGACCTAGACTTAGTGCTTAATATTTCTTTCCCCCATCCTCAATCATTTCATCAATAAATTACAAAGTGAATAAGCTAGTTCTGTTATTTTCCTGCATAAATTCACTACTGTTTACTTCACTAGAAACCTCTGTGCCCTTCTCAACCCTCGCTTACAAAATTCTTCGCATGAATCAGATATTGATAAAATGTTCTAAAAGCAAACCGATACTCCAATCAAGAGGTAATTTTCTGTGAAAGTCTGAAGACAATACAGTCCCTTCATTTGAGCAGCATAAAGATGACATTAACAGTGCAGGATCTCTCTTTGTTTTCCATTTGACTTTTCCCTTTGTCACCATGCTCTGCACCAGTTTTACTTCTCTGAATGCCAGCTTTGTCTGAGGTTCAAAATACGTTTTGTTGCACATGAAAACACACCAGGTAATACTCTGATCTTGGACAATAACCATCCCACATATTTCAGGCTTTTAGGCATTAAGTTCCAGAATTACAAAATGGTTTGAGTTGGAAGGGACCTTAGAGACCACCAAGTTCCAACCTCCTTACTGCGGGCAGGAACACCTTCTACTGGAGTGGCTTGCTCCAAGCCTGATCCAGCCTAGTGTTGAGCACTGTCAGGGATGGGGCATCCACAGTTTCCCTAGGGAACCAGCAGTGTATCCCCTCCACCAAGCAGCTTCATGTCGGTGCCCACCTGCGACCCAGCAGGTTCTGCTGCCCCCTCTGTGGGCACCAGAGGGAGCCCACATACGAAACTGCTATTCCAAGTACCAAGTACTCCTTTTAAGTCGGGATTGCTCACTCTTGAACACTAAAATCAGTGCCGTTCACAGTGTTTCAAGCAGGTCCTGATGACAAAAGAATCAACTAATTTTAGATAGCTTTTAATTTAAGTTTTGATTTTAAAAAGAACAACCAAAATCTTTGCAAACCACAGCCTACATGTATGCTAACATCTACCTAAATACAATGCAAATCAGAAGAACTATATAGTTTCTGTGTCTCTTGTGATCACCTATGGCCATAACATTAGAACATGTCTCTCCTTGATGATCTAACTGGCACAGAAGCTGAGAAGAAAAAAACAGTTTTGTGAACACTGAACCTCTCTTCCCCCACTATTATGCCTACAGCATGGAGAAGATAAAAAATTAGAACAAAACCATGTTCATTATCCTTTAATATGGCCATTTAGTGGATGTTCTAGCACTTACTCTACCCACCACTATCAAATACTTTTCTGTGCTCTTACCACTTGTAGCACTTCCTGTGTCTAACAGCAAATATCAGTGGAGGCTGTCAGCTAGGTAAAGCATACACATAGTTCCATTGATGCCTTTAGGAAGAAGTTATGAACTCAATGTAGTAAGTTATTGTGTAAAACACTTCACTATTTCATGAAGAAGCCACCTCTTACTCCCAGGGTATCTCTTTAGCACTCTTGTAAAATACCTGAAAAGCTGAGAAAAATGGAAAATCAAGAGCTCTCATACTCATTTCCCTGTTACTTTTACAAACAAAAAGAGGCATGTTCACCGCTTGTTGTTTAGTAAAGGTACCACTCCTTCCAACACTTAATAGTAATTCTAGTTTAAGACATTCAACCAGCATAGTATGGACACACTCTTTGCACTGGCATTCTTCCAGCACAAGAAAAATAAAGCAAAACAAATCTAGGCAAGTTTGCGACATACTTCAGAACACCTGCTCTTTTTGGCACACCCCAGTGCTACTAACGACAATGACTGCTTTTCAAATCCAGGAGTATTGCACTGTAACTTTTTGATCAAGAAAATCACAGAAACCTCTGAGAGCAGTGCAGAGGTGCTTCCCTTACCTAGGGAGGCGTAGGACCCCGGGGGGAGCCCGGCTGCTGAGAGGCGCCCGGCTCCAGCTGTCTGCCCAGCAGCGTGGCGGGCCTTTGCACCTGCAGCAGCATTCACGTCGATGTCACTGCGAGACCTCTGCAGCGTGCCCGGGCTTGGGACGCCCTTGCTGCTGCCTGAAACTACCAGAAAAGGGAAAAAAAAAAAACCAAGAAAGGAGTTGGTATTGAATAAAACAAGTGATATTTAAAAGGTTAACATCATCTACTACCACAGCTGCTTGCAAGAAAGCACGTAGAACTGTAAAAAGCTTAAATTAATATTAAACCAAGAATTACTGAGATTAAAAAGCAAACTAGACCTGGTCTTGCCATGACTGCTTATAAAGAACAGTTAGTTTTACAGTAGTATTTATTCAGCATGAAATTTTAGCATTTTTTAATGCAAACTGTCTGTTCCCACCCTAGCACAAATATAATTCTGAACCTTTGTGTGATTTATTACATTATCAAATGATTCACAAATGTAAGAAAATTCACACATCCTTCCTTGAGATATTGAAGGCAGAAAATATTCCCACACTTCAGCTAAGGTAAAGCCACAAACAGGTGATCTGAATGTATACTCTGAAATGCTTTAGGATCTAATCTTTAGTACTTTCACATTCACTTCCTATTGTTTACCGGATTTTAACTATTTGCTTAATTTTAACCATTATCTTAGGTCTTCTAAACCTGACTCCTCTTATCAGTTTCAGTATCCACTCTTAATTACAGTCCATTTGTAAAAAGCAGCTCAATGATTTACTTCAGAGAGTTACTAAGACATTATGGGAAAAGACATTGAAGTTATTCAGTCCTGAGAACTAAACACATAATTAAACTCTTTGAATTACAGATACGTCATTTGGCTGTTGTTTTGTATTTATTTATTACGAGCAATAGCTCACAGGAACAGATTAAAGAGACAGTGAGTCTTTAATTTCCAATTGCCATGAGCCTGATCATGAACAGACAAAAGAATAATGTTTTGTTTCTTTGAGAGTGACTGTTCCATGATAAAATTCCAGGACAGATGATCAATACTGAATTATGTCTTATACCTGAAACAACTCAAACAACATAAAATGTGAAGTGAGTGTGAGGCAATCTTAGCTCCAGGTACAGTCTGTAGTAACATATAGCATTATTTATCTTGAAAACAGGGTAAATGCTGATCCAGTCAAATTTTATGCTGCATTCAGAACTTTTAATTCGAAGAACATGAAGAACAGTAACTATGCACTGCACTACATTACTACCACCTTACCTCTGCCTGCAAGACTTGCTGGGCTGGCTGCAGACCATTTAGATGATAGAGGCCGACTGAAAAAAGTCAATAAATCCAGTAAGTCTCATGTATCAGATGCAAAAGTCAAAAATAAAACTGAGGGGAAAGAAAGTCTCTTTTTTTTCTCCCCTTCAACTTTCTCTGCAAATTTTATAGATAAATACTTTAAATATAGAAAGATAAGAAAAACAGTATTATCCTGTATATTTTATAAAATTACATTTTTATCACAAAGCACTAATCCTTCAGCTGCCGACAGGCACACTTTGCTAACAAAGTTCAGGCATTCCAGACTTGGTTGCAGAAACATTTAAGGTGGTCAGTACAAGGTTTTAACCACAGGGCTGATCTTATAAATCAGCCATCAAACAGGAACAGTGGGAGCTACCCAAAAAGCTTTAATTGTGAAAGACATGTGAAGTGGTGTCTGCAGTAACAAGAAAAACAGGTGTCCAACTCATAAGCTTCCTCCAGTCCCAGATGTCACAAGAATTAAGTTATAAATTAAAAAAGGAAATGTTGATGCTTCCAGCAGCTGGACTCCATTTCCCTTGCTGGAATGTAGAGGTTCCTGCAACTTAAAAAAGGAGAAAAATCGCATGTCTTTTCCTCTATGTTTTGTCTTAATTTCCTTTTCACTGCAAAAACGAGTAGTTACCGAAGCACAATCATTCAGTCTAGCCAAGTTTAATTGTGAGCCCATCCTTTGGCCTGCTTTGGAATGGTAAAATGCAGCCAGAGAGACCAGGGGAAAAAAAATACTGTTAGAAGAAAACATAATAGCATATATCAGACAGGGAAAGTTTGTATTTGATGAAATACTTGAGTATTTCATCAGCAGTCAAATTACAAGCTGAGTTAGTGTCTCAGCTTTAGTAAAAATAATTCTTCTGATTTTAAACCTAAAAGCAAAGAGAAAAGAGATACATCATATTGTATTTGCCTCAGTTATTAGCTCAGGTGCTCAGCAGTAACTACATCCTCACAGAAGAACATGTGTTTGCACCTTTTTCTGAGCAAACTCGCTTTTCTGACATGACTAACTAGTGTTTTGAAGGGACCTTGCCTCAAGTAAGGCGAGGAAGCTGAGGTAGAGCTCCTGGGTGCATCCTGACCTTACAACTTGCTCCAAATGGAAGTCCCAGACAACTGCCACAATCTATTTCAATTGACATTTTATGTAAGCAGTTTCATACAGGCAGGCAGAAGTCACCACTTTTCTCTCTCATTCCTCCATCTTCTCTAAAACAATTCTGGATTAATGACCTGTATGAGATGTAAGTTCAGAAGGTCAAAAATCACAGAGGATCAGACTTCTAGGAAAATCATATCCATATTTCCTAATTCGGCCTATACAGGGCGAATTCAGCATCTATACTAAAAGCCAGAAATAAAATTTTGGATAACAGACTAAAAACATGCATCTGAATGCAAAGGTAGTAATAAAGTAATTAAAATTTAATTAATTTCCAATATCATCACCTCTTCTTTTCATTTCTTATTCTACCCCTCATTTTCTGTACTGTAGCACTTACACATCTTGCAATATGGGAAGCAACATTTGAAGACTTAAGAGTATTTTAAGATTCTAATTTCCCTGTAATTTAGTTTTTAATGTAACTCATTAACAGCACTTTTCTTTTCAGATGGGGAACACGGATTCAGCTAAACAAGAATATTTAATCTTTGAATAAATATTTGTGGAAAATGAAGTGCTGGCAATTGCTTGCATCACAGGCAATTATTTTTTAAACAATTTTTTATAATTACAAGTATCATAGGAAATATAAGATAAACCTCTGGTATTTAAGACATTAGCCAAAAAAATAAAAAAAAAGCAACTTCCAATATGCAAGAAGCAGTCTTTGCTTTCAAGTCAAAAGTGAGCAGACAGGCTCTCTGGTTTTGGTAATGAAGATCTGAAATATTAAAAGGTTGAAATACTTTGAGGAAACTTTCTAGCATTTAAAAGCAAAAATTACCGCATACTACTACTACTTCACATTTCTGATAAAAAGCCAGTAATTTCCTTTGCTCATGGTAGCTAAGAAAACTTTAATTTATTCAGCTCAAGACTGTCTACGCATTTTAATACATCACTGACTGCAGCACAGACCCACCCTGTAGTAACTGGCAGAGCTGCGAAATACTGCTGATACATATTCAATACTGTGAAGACAGGGGGAAAAAAAAAAACCCAAACCAATCTCCAACCTGAATGAATCTCATTGTTGATGTTCCCCTTTCATGCTTGCCAGTGAAAAGAGATGAAAAAGCTGTTTTTCACCAGCTTTTCTTGACCTAATCAGTGCATCAGAATGCTGGACATCAATATGAACCCTGAATTTTGGTGTTTAAAGCAGCTGTTAAGGAATGAATATATGAATACAGCATGGTAAAGTCCAGTTAAAGGCTGCCTGTACTTTTCACCTTGCTGGGGTAACACTGTCATATAGCAAAACACCATAGAAGAATTTTTTATTTAAAAAATTTGAAGTCACAAAATAAAACTGCAGCTTTTCTGTATTTAACAGGAACCTGGATAAGTTGCTTTTGAGAAAATGCATTTGTTTCTTGGCTCAGAAACAGTGAAGTGACCCTTACTTGAGGCTCTCCTGTGAGCTAGAAGATGACCTGTCTGACTGAGGGAGAGATGCTATACTGCCAGAATTCTTCAAGTAGGTCTGAAGGCTTCTTTGATAGGGGGGCTCCAGAGAATTGTACAGAGTCTCAGCTTCACTAGGAAAGTGATTTCTAAGACCCAGATAAGCCCTGCAAAAAAGAATAACCACATGTAAATGCTCAGTGTTTTCTTTAAAGGGTGGAGTCAGGAAGTAAAGATCACAGAAGGAACCATGGATGGGAGTGAATGGAACTGAAGAGTATGTAAAGCACACAACAATGCTCATCGAGTCATAAAAGAAACCAGCCACACTGACTGAATTAATCTCTTCAAAATAACTTACATCTATCCTCTGAATGTCTCACATTCACTTACCAGTTGTGTGGAGAAGCAAAAGGAATTATTTAATGGCTTTCTCACTAGTTAAAATGCTGCAGTTGTTTAAAGACTTAATTAATGGGAGGAGAATGATTATGCAGCAATATCAACCTTTCTAACTCTTCTTTCAGTGGAAATATTAAATGCTGCACAACTGTATTGACTGACTCAACTTTGAGAATGTCTCTTGCAAAAGAAACTAGGTAGTAATTCAGGACAGAAATGTCAGTTTTAAAACAAACTTATGTCCTCCTCTTCAGCCATGAATAGCAGCTCACCTTAGCGCCTTCTCTCACTCACTTAGCACATGCAATTTTTCAGAGCAAAATTAATCAAAACTCACTTTCTTGCCTCCACTCTTGCCTCTGCATCAGCATCATGAATGCCCTTCTTGATTGTTTCAACCAAGACAGCTGCATGCCTAGAAGAAAGACATTCTTCATGCTATTTTGCTACTCCAAATTCTAAGCAGTAGCTTTACACCATAATTAACATTTCACCAAGTGAAAAACAGCTGCAATGCTAGTTCTTTACAAAATATACAGTAAACAAACACTTAAGTACACCGATGACATAACTGTCCCTTCTGTAAAGGTTTAGGTCAGCTTATTCCCTCAATCTAAAAGGATTTTAATCTACTTTTCTGACATACGTCCACCTATCACACTTAAAAAGTTATTTAAAAATACCTTTTTTAAGACACCTGCCTTCCTGAAATGGAAAAACTATTTTCACTGTTATATTAATAGTAAGAAAAGGGGAAAAATTAAGACTATAAGTTTTCTTTCAGCTCTGAAAGCTTTTGGCATACAAGTTCTAAACCTGAATACAAGTTGAGCAAACAGCACAGTATCCATCAGAACACAAACTTGTGAAGATAAACAAGTTTTAATTCAAGGTGAGCTCTGGGTGGGAGGTTTGCTCTTTAGGGGGTGGGGGAGAGGTGGTGGCTTTTGTGGGTTAAGACACTTTGGCATAAATGATTTCCCCTTACCCCCTTTCTCAGGAGCACCCTGGGGGACAGAAATGTGGAGCTGAATAAATTCTTCAGAGCCTTTTCTGGATGCCCTTTAGTTTCTTTGCTCTTACCCTGTGTTTACAATGACCATCCTACAGAACTGATGCACGTACTATTTTCCCATCTATCTGGAGAAGTCACAGTATGCCTGTACTCATTACCACAAAAAGTCCTCCAGCCTAAGCCCACTTGCCCTCTTCCATAGCAAACACACAAATTTCCTCCTTCCAGGAGAAAAGACAGATGCTTACCTGTGTATGCATTGCTCACACGCAGGATAGGAGAGGCAAAGGGTAAGGAGAGGAGGCCACAGGAAGCCAAGGCTGGAACATACAGCTCTCCTTCCCCCTGGCACCTGAATGAGCCGCATGACCTGCTGTGCTAGAAAGGCTGTCTATGCCAGAAAGGCTGGCCAACACTGAACAACATAATCCAATTAAAGGATTCAACGACAATATTTCTGTCTTAAATTACATTAGCAGTTTATTTTAGGGGAAAAAAGTATAGCCCATACCTTTCCAGTGAATGTGTTTGCCACTCTTGTAATAACAGGTCTAAAAATTCAAAGGAGCGCCTAAAAACACAGAACAAAAGTTATAATTAAATACTTATTTCTCTAATGTGCTTGTGGAATAAACACTAACTTTACTCTTTCCCCTGAGGGAAATAAATGAAATGAAAGTACATTTATCTGTCAAACAAGGGCATTGGTCACCTTACTGGAAAGTTAAAATATTCTGCATATTAAACAAACATGCAGGCTAACTAATCTCCAACTTCAAAATAATAGATGTGGTTCAATTAATGATGTGCTGTTCAAGTCATGTTATTACACATACCCTGTGTTAACTGTATTAGTCTCAAAATAACAGACATAAATTAATGATGTTGAAAATATTGTACAGAGTATAAAATCCTAATAGAAAAAAAAAATATTAAAGACATGCTATAGTACTTCTGTGGCAGTATACTTCTGTCCCAAACACTATTTTCATCCTTCCATCTGTCATTACTGAGTATGTAGCATAAAGGAAAACACAAGACCATTAGCAGAGAGCTCTGCATGTAGAAAGCACTGCAAAAGATTTTCTGGCACTGTATTAATGAAGTTATGTAACTGCATTCATTATTAATTTGGGAATCTTGACAATTTAGCAAACCACCATTAGCAAAAGGCATACTTTTAAACTACGTCTGAAGCTAGATCTTCGTGAAAAATCAAACTGACACAGATTAGGGAGGTGTAGATTATTTTCAAACATGTAGTGAACTTGACAGCCTGAAAATTTTTCTGGTTATTCAGCATTTTTGACCTGTTCTGGAGGGACAAATTTGGTTTTTTTCTGCCCAAATCCTTTGGACACCAGCAGGGCATGGCAAGAAACCCTGAAATACTTTTCACTGTGCTATCACTATTACAACCAATCTAGTGTTTTGTTGTCTTTCCAAAAGAATGAAAGCAGTATGGAGACAATGCCTTCACTGATACTGAATTGTCAACTGCAGTACCAAAGCCACCTACAGTCTAATGATCCTCAGTAAAGCCACAAGCACATGGAGGCACTGAAGCCCTGCAAATTGTTTTGCAGTCCAACCCGAAGTTGTGGCAGGTCAGTACAGTAAGGTACAGTACAGTACTGAGGTAATGCTTGATTTGGATGCAAAAGCAGCTTAGACTCAAAGAAAGTAATTTGGATGCTCAAGTTGTTTCCTGTGTACACACAGTGACATCACCTTCAGGACTAGTGTCGGTCCAGAAACATCATTAACTGCTTTTGTGTGATTTGGTGCAGAAAATAACACTGTCAAAAAACAATTAATTTTCTCAAGAGCCAACCTAAGTGTTCGAGAATCACATTCTTGGAGAAAGCAACATGCTGGATATGTAGCTGAGTTGTTGAACCCAACAACACATGGATGCTCCATGTCCTAAGGTAGCTGCCACTGTCTCAAGGCTGAAATTAATTTTTCTAGTTTGCAGTTTACTAGGTAACAGGTTTGTGTGTTCACAAACACAAAGTTTATGGCCATGAATGTTCTAATTTGTTTATTTTTAGCATATGATAATCATATTTTAAAAAGCAACAACTTTAATAATTTTCATTTATGATGTACTCACCTTCTAACTGCAACTGATTTTGAGGTACAGTTGCTTGTTATTAAAGGTATAAGTCGTGGCACATGAGTATGCTGACAAAAAAAAGGACAGTGCAGTTAATGAGAAAAGCATTCCTGAATTCTGAGTTTGTACTGTATTAATTCAAACAGAATTGACAACATAATAAAAACTGCAATAATTTAAAATGCTTACTAAAACTAAATTACAGAATACTATTAAATGAAAGACTGCTGTTAGAATGGCAATTGCTTAAAGCTATTTTATACCAAAAGGTCAAGCAAAACCCACTTTCAGTGCCATCAACAATCACATCATGATATGCAATACTTTGCTGTCAAAAGTAATAGAAGAAGCTCAAATGTAGCCGTCTCCTCAAAGGAGCTGAAAGCTGATGCTATTTTAGTTTTGCCATAAGAAAAAAAAAGTAGTAGACACAGCCATCTTAAAAGTCAGGGTTATAGTGCAAAAAGTGAATCAATAAATACGAAAATATGGGTATTCTTACAAGGATCAGTACGATTAGTGCCACAAGGACCAAATTTCCTTTAATGTCAATAAAGTAATAAAAGCATTGACATATAAACAAGCTTATATACATAATCTATATGGAAACACCTGATGGGAGAAGAAAGCTTAAGCTATGCATAACATAAAACTACATTAAATCCAAAAGCATTACAGAATTCAGAATTAAAGCTGCCTTACTTCAGCTTTTCTTAACTAATTGTGGACACAAAGCATTACCATTTTATTTCCAAGTAAGAATAATGTGGTTCAACAAATCTATTTTCAGTTAATTTCTTTAGCCTTTCCTTGATCAAATACCTACAGTAAACAGTCCCCAATGCAGTGTGAAACAGTAGGCAAATTTAAAAAAATCCAAGATCTTAAGAAGCACAATATTGAAGAGTTCTTACTCTCTCATGTATCACAGCTGCAGGATATAAACACACAAATCACAAAAAAAAGCAGAGATAATCATCAGCTCACGGAGTACTGCCAATTTTAGAATTAGGAAGGAATTAATCAAAAACTCTGGAAGAGCCTAAGTTACAGTTGTTTGTCCTGACTTTTTAAAACTTTTTAACATAGTTTTAGGGGGTTTGTTTGTGTTTTGTATAAACTTGCAAATTGAAAAGAAGCATATGACTTCCAGAAATAGGCAAATCAGGGTTAAAAATAAAGTTTTTTACAGGCAGAGAAACCTGTACATTCAGAGTCTTTGAAACTATTGATGTTGTAATTTCTAGAAAGTATTTTGCCAAGGAATCAAAACCTCAGACTTATTTCATTCAGTTTTTAAGACGTCACATTTCATCTGCTACTCCTTTAAGGATGTACTGATATGTGCCTCCCTGCAAAACCACTTCGAAAATCAGCTAACAAACCTGAATCCCATCACCTTCTGAAGAAGATTTCTGCCACCATACCATCTCTCCATGACTCCCTCCCTGCCCCCCCACCTTTTTTTTTTTAAACTGGCTTCCTGATGTACTAAGAGTGAAGAAAGAGAAATCAGACTACAGTGTAAGAACTTTCTGGAGAAGAAAAAGAAAATCCAATGAAGGCACAAAGATGAGATGAAAGTCTTCAAGATCACTGGTATAATACAACCTCCCTGCTTTTATGCAGACTCACTCTACAGCAATTACACCGTAAAGCATCAGGAACTGAACTGGCTGTCACTGGACGCTGGTGGGAATTTTTGAGTAAAACATTGACTCTAAACTGCAGTAGCTTGGGTTCTAAATATTCAATTCATCAAAGATCCCCTGACCAATACTCATTTAGTCCAAAGGACAGAAGTCCAAAGGGGGATGGGGCTGCACTTCTCTTTGATATTTAATTCTGAAACCCAAATTTTTTCCCATAACACCTCACATATGCCATTTATTGGTTGGGTGTTTGAACACTGTGGACAGGATTTTCTTGTTTTTATGCTTCAAATACAATACGTTAAGTCACAGCTAAGAAAAACAGAAATTTAAACAAAATCAGGGCAACTATAGCTGATGTGTAAGCTTGTCTTCAAATGAACTGAACCAATAAAGCAAATTTAATGTAATTGGTGAATGTTTACAATTTTTTACATGCCTGAGCTTGTCTTACATGACTGCAAATGGTATTGTTCTCTTACAACTTTAATTATCCCGTGTAAGGTATATTCCTTCCCTCACTCTCAAGTCTGTGCCATCTCAGGGTACAGTGTAAGAGTCTGGGGAAAAAATGCCAAGGGATTTTGTCTTAGCCCAAGTGCTGATGCAAAGCTCATGAATGCAGAGGTCTCGGAGCACATTCTCAGAGGCACAGACAGAGCAAGTACACATTCCAAACCATACTGAAGATGGCAACGAAAGGTCTAAGTGATGAAGCCTCCTAGGTTTTCCAACAACTTATAAAATTAAAACCACAGATGAGATCACAGTAAATTGCAGTAAGTGCTTGTCATTAAGAACACCACAACTTCTAATGTAGAAACTACAGGCAATCTCTCACCTTCTGTGAAACACCAAAGTACAAGTCCCAAAACTAAACATCTTACCTGAGAACCAATTAGTACAAGATGCTCAAAGAACATTCACTGTTCACTGCATTCCTCTGTTCCATATGCTATAACTTTAAGGATTTAACTTAGAAAGTTCTTGAAGTAAAAAAATCCTACTCTCTATTGGATTTTTTGCTCATGAACTTGTGCTTTCTGAACTGATCCAGGTATGTGTAGCCTCTTCAACATTTTACCATTAACTCTATGGTTACAAATTTTTTCAGGGGGGGAGAGTGTAAATGTAGAAAGAAATACCTTTGTTTTGTTGTTTGCATTATTCAAATTCTCACTAGTTTCTTAGCTACTAACTTTGTCTTTTCCAAGAAGGCAGTTAAAAGCAGTAACCCTCTGAAATACACTTGGTATTTTTTTCAATTAACATGTTACAAAAAAAACCCCACAAACATGAAAACAGACTTGTTTTTCATACCTATTCTTCCATCCTTACTATGGCAATGCTGTCAGTTGGTTTCAAATGGTATATAGTATTTGTCCACCCGTGAGAAACATTATTCCTCCATTAAAGAATGATTTAAAAACCTGTATTTCAGTATAGTTGTTATCTCTGCCAAGAGCCATTATCTGAAAATTCCTACCAGGCAAAGTGAGAGAGGAACACCTACCCGAATAATGAACCTGATGGCTGCGCACCCAGACGTTGCCATCACTTTGGCGCTGTTGGGAACCAGGTTAAAAAGAGTAGGCACAATTGCTTCAGCGCCATGGTCAAACTTGTTTCCCAGAACAGTTGAAAGGTGGCTGTTTAGGGAAAACAACAAATTAATTTCTTAGTCTTAAAATAACGAAGTTCATTGTGGATTTTAAAGAGTCATCTTTCCGAACAACAGAATTTCTCAATTTCACAATTTCCAGGCACAAGAAGAAGCCAAACATGAATAACTTAATTTCATAATGAAAAACAAAAACCTAAATTTTCATGTGCACATAAAGTATCATTGTATTTCTGCTTTTTAACACATGTTGAGATGTATAAATCTAAAATTGTAAATAAATTTGTGGTTTTTTTTTTTTACTTTTGAATGCAAGCAAAACTACTAAACTCACCAAAATCAGGTAACCATAAGATTTGACTCCCTTGTCTGTTCAAGGTTATGTTTGCAGTTTTAGCAAATATAAAAACACATGCGACACACAGTAATTTAACTGTCTGCTGGTGACAACAAATGCTTCCTTGGTGCAGAAAGACTATATAAAAAGAATTTGTAGCCAGCACAAAATGACACATCAAATATATCAAAGTTTTAGGGATCAAGGAAAATTCCAGGTTGTTAGGCCTGGATAAAAACATTTATAGAGTACTTTTACACTGCTCCTGACTTCATGTTAGGAAAGGTTACTATCATTTTCTCCAAGTCTTGATTTCCTTGGAAAGGGCAGTTGTATGCTTCAAGATTTCCCCTTGGTCTGTTCAAACAGGAGACCAGAACAGCAAGAGTGAACTCTGTGCTGTTCCTGTTTCAGATGGCTACTGAAAATCAGTGGTTACACTAATGTCTTTCCTGAGGATAAAAAAAGTCATGGAAAACATGGAATTGGGAAAGACTACTCTGGTTTCCCCCTCTGCCCTTGAATTTAAAGGAGTCAACAAGATGCTAACAGTGAAGATTTCATTTCAGTTTAGCCACCATGGCTTCTAAAATTACCACGGTCATCTGTCTCTTGTCCAGAGAGACAACCCTGGAAGTGTTCCAGGCTAGCTGGATGGGGCTTTGAGCAACCTGGTCCTATGCAAGGTGTCCCTGCACTGCCAAGGGCATTGGAACTATAAAATTTTTAAGGTCCCTTCCAACCCAAATCCATTCCATGATTCTGTGAGAGGTATTGCCTCACCAAAATGCTGTATGTTCAAACCACATTAACCTGCACTAATGATGACTGCAATGATGGTAACCGGGTATTCCCATGCAGTCTGTTACAGGATCATCAACTATGTGCATCCCCTAAGAGAACAAACTCCTTTAAGCATTTCTTTTCCGCTGTGGCTTCTGATCCTGACTTGGCTCTTTATCGGTCAGAGTGTATAGCAGTCCAACAAGACAATCTCTCCTGAACACGGGAAAAGCACCCCTAAGCCATCCCCACACCAACATGTAGCAAGGTACACAAAGGCACACGAACTGTACTTACGCTACAGTAATGCAGGCTTCTCTCACCACCTGGGATCTGAGGTCCTTGGCTGACAGCTTGAAAGCACCATCCAACAGCCGTAAATGCTGGAAAAACCCATCGTACTGCGCAGCTCCAGCAACAAGCAAGGACCGAACCTTCTTCAGCTAAAAAAATTAATGTGTTTGGGTTAGGGTACTGCCAATACGCATTTCAAAATAAGAAAAATAAAGGAACAGCTTCACTATGTAAAAATACATATAGGCATGCCTTTAAAGCAAAATTTTCAAAATACATGGCTGTAATTTAATAAACCTGATTAAAAAAATATAAATGATACATCACACAAACATTCTAACCCTGTAAGTGGAACTTTTCACAGCTGCACACAAGAGGTATTAAAGCAAGTAGTTAACCTGTAGAATATGTAATTTTGCATAAATGCCAAACTGAAACATATATGATGGCTTTCAGAAAAGCTTCCACGTAAACGTCAGCAAAAACGCATTTTAGACTTACTTGATATGCAGAACTTCAAGGTGTAAAAATTAAAATGAAAATTTCTTTCATTACTTGGAGAGTAATGACTTTAGGAAAAAAACATTTTAAAATATCTGTCTGTGCTTTATGATAAAAAGTTTACCGCATTAGTTCGTTGATCCCAATCATGTTTGTCATCTGAGAGAATTTCCCTGATTTTGTTCAACGTTTCTTCAAGTTCTCGACTAGAATAGATCTGAAATATTAAAAATTAAAAAAAAAAAAGAGGAAGTTTATATTGTCAATATCCCAGGTACTGTGATGAAGAAAAATAGCTTGAGAAGAGTGAAAATAAAATTCTAATTCCACAGATCTTACCCCCAGAGTTTCAGATATCTGTGCAAGGGTCATAAATAGGCACTTTAAAACCAGTCTGTAAGGACATCACTGAGTAATGAATGTTCATAAAAAAAAAAAAGGCTGAAGAAGCAACATTTTCCTTTCAACTCATCACAAAGATTTCACCTTTCACCTTTGTGATGAGCTAATCATACCCACAATTTCATTAACTCCACTTAAAAAAAAAATAAATCATTCAATAGGAGCAGAGGTTTTAGACAATCTGCTCCAATAATACAGAAAATCAGTTTCATTTTCATACTCACTCTTATAATGAAACTCAAAATATAAACCAACATTTTAACTCATTGCAACTCTTTTGGAGCTGGGACTCTCTGAGGAACTAATTGGGTTGTGAGAACACTAAAATTAAAATTTGTCTGAAAAATTAAATGAAAAGCCTTCCATAGCTTCTCTATGTATTGCTACTTTAAGACTATAATTCATTAACTTATACAGTAAGTAAATATAAGGAGCTACCTCTAGTCAGAACTCTCACTATACAGTAAGACCGCCACTACTGAAGCCTGAACAATCTATTCACACAACAATCACTATTTGGTTAGAAATGAACTTATGTCTTTATTGAACTGTACGTGTATAAGAATGTATTTTTAAAGAAGAAAGGAATAAAAAACCTACTCCTGAAAAAATATTATTGTCAAATTAAGTGATTTCTCTTCTATTTTCTTGGACATAAGTCAAAGGATGCTTTTTTCTGTTTCCACTACATATGCAAAATTTAAAGTTTTTTTTCCCTCCAGACTGCGAACAAGTTTAAGAGAATATGAAGCAAATAACTAAGGAGAAACTTAATCTGGCCAGAGTTGTGTTTCTTTAAAAAAAATATTTTCAGCTAAACATTTCCAGTTTTTTGGATCAGAAGTTTTTTTACATAATCAGATTGGGCAAAACTCACTGGCTCATCCACTAGCACCTGGTGCCACCTTAGACACCTTCAAGACACAGGGCTGGCAGATATGGGTCAGGACAACAAGGAAACTTACAGCTTTCTACTGGGAAACCTGGACATCAGCATAACTTACGTAGCACCTAAATAGCAGGGCCTGATGCTCCCTCAGTAGTTAAGTACAAGACATAATTTTTATATGTGCAAGAGCACACAGAGGAAACAAGGGCCAGGAGTTAGGACACCTTGCTTTGCATGAATTGCTTAGGAACTCTGTCTCTTGAACACACTGTTCTAGCACGTACATATGCATCTTTGATCTTACTGTTAAAATGATGCAATGACTTTCTTCTGCAGTTAAGCTGAATAATTATTTTCTTGAAAATATCTCAAATTCCCAGGCATCTTAAAATGTTAGGGTTATTTCAAATAACAGTCTAGCTTTCCAGTTTCCTGAGCGTATCAAATTAATTTAACTTACAGAAGATATGGAACCTTAACTCTATTGACATCTACTCTTTTTCCAACACTTCAACAGAACATGGTTATGGAGGCGTGCATATTTCATGCTGGAATATGGAGGAGGCGAAAGACATCAGAGCTCTAAAACACCTTCATGCTGCGTTTCCAGAATAAACAGGGTAGGAATCTTTTCAGAAACAGATGACTTAGTACACCCAGGCCAGCTTCACTAAAAAGTGGAAAACTATTTCTGAATATACTTTATCAACAAAACTGAGATTTTTATTACCATGCAGCTCTGTGAGTTCTTCCAGGATACACTGTAGAAGTATCTTTCAAGTTCTATACAGGAGACATGACTGCATCCATAAAAAACAGAAAGCTATTCCTCATGTTAACTTTTCCTTCACTGGAAGTCACTAAACATCTGATGTACAACTAACTTAAAATGAACGAACGACTTAACGAAAAAAATTGGGTGAGTGTAACGGACTTCCTACTCCACTGCCCACAAAATCAAACACAAGTTTTGTATCACCATTTAATATATTTGTGTATACTAGTAGCCTATTAATAGTTGTTACACAACTCTAGTTTATTCTAACACTAATTCTTGTAAGTACCATACTCAAAAAAAGTATTATGTGTCTCAGTAAGCTTTTTTATCAAAATTAATTTCCATTAAGAAAGAAAATTTTTATTTTTCTTTGAAAGCGTGAGGGACTAGTCATTGATTAACTCAAGATGCAGCTTCATATTACAGTGACACTTCATATATCAGAATTCATGACATTACTCAATTTCTTCAGGATCTCTCTTTATCATAAACTACCTTGACCTGTCTCCTGCTCAGTTCAGAGCTTTAATATACCAAAAGCTCGTCCTAACAAGAGGAGAGACAAAAATTTCTCAGGAAACTCAGCATTTCTCTGTGAACTTATCATAAAGAAGTGAAATGCAACAAGAAGGGAACAGGATGATGCCTTTTGGTGGCATCTAACTGAGGACCATTCAATGTACACTCAAATCTCAGTCTGAAGTCCTGGTAAAGGTACAAAAACCTTTTGCAAGCTGTTTCATTAAGCAAATCCTGAAAACAGGACTCTTTTGTTGTCAGCTTCTGTGTAATGGGAGAGACCATGTTGTATAGTATAGTACAGGATGAAAACATGCTGGGCACCAGACAAAGAAAGAAACAACCTCTTCAATGGGTTCATGTCCATGCTATTGGCATTTCTAGGCAAAGAATTAAATTTTTTCTTTAACTGCCAGGCACAAATAGAACTGGCCTAAAGAATATTCAAATTAGCATTGCAATGTAGAATTTAATAAGCGGTATAATTTTATTTTGTCATAAAATGGAAGTCATAATTCCACTGAAAAGTCCTGTATTTTCAAGGTTGTACATACCTACTTTAAGTTCACAGGAATAAAACGCAATATTTTAATAATTTCTTTTCTCCCTGCCCTCAATTAATTATACTTTTAGGAGGCCAAGATGAAATTATGTGTTCAGCCAATGACATAATGCATTTTCTGCTCACAAGTTCCCACATCAGACTTTATAA
Organism: Pseudopodoces humilis; assembly: GCF_049639895.1. Taxonomy (NCBI): domain Eukaryota; kingdom Metazoa; phylum Chordata; class Aves; order Passeriformes; family Paridae; genus Pseudopodoces; species Pseudopodoces humilis. The sequence continues at coordinate 103,116,457 of NC_142200.1, forward strand.
AAAGAACTGAACTTGTTTTCAAACAGATTTTAGCTATTAATGGGAGTTACACTTAATAACCCAAACACAGAATTTTCTTCTGTTTCAGCAAAGGCTTAAGCTGAAAAAACAGTAAGGTTGTAATCTTGAATATGAAGGCACAATCCTGTCACTACAGTACTTTCTGGCACACAGATCCATCAGACTACATCTAGAAATCACCCATCTATCTTCATAAACAGCTTCTATCCATTAGAGGGCAACATACACTTCATTAAAGGCAACTGTAACATCCAAGACAGAAAAATTAAAACCTCAAACACAAGTAAGAATGACTATACATATGGAAAGTATTTTCAATATGGGGATTGAAAACTGGGTACATGTAAACAATATGGCATTCCTAAAAAAAAGATGAGCTGTCATATGAACAGCTTACTGGAAAGTCAGATCTACCACTGGAGACTTTTAAGGGTGACTTAAAACATACCTGCACTGTAAGTAACCTCAATTTATTTGACTAATTCAGATGCACTTAAGCTTGATCCAGAACTGAATCTGGTTTTCCATACCGTTTCCTTTCTTACTTTCACTGAGGTCACTACTCAAACCCATAAATGTAATGAAAACAGAAGAGACATAGGAACGGGCCTGGTAACATCCAAACAACTTTCTCTCCTCATGCTGTCCTTTGCTTTTAGGATAATTTGGTAAACTACAGGTCATTAACATTCTTTCTTCACAACTCTAACAGAAAAATTTCCCACTTCCTTAGTATTTAATATAGTCACAGAACATAAAATCTGCTTTGGTATTTTTTCTGAAATATCAGAGATTGTCAGCAACCAGAAGCGCAAAGTTGGATAGAAAGACATTATTCCTAAGGACACTAAAAACAAAAAAATCCTGTTTTTTTTCTTGCATGCTCATCCATGAAACAAATAGGTAATTTCGGAATAAGTTATATACCATTCCTCTCCTGCGTCCTCACTGCAATTTGAGGGAGATGAGTAAAGACAAATGACTTTCTCCTCTATCGCTTGACCTACCTTCCTAGGCCATTCAGCAGTCAGACAGAAAATAACATGTTGGTCCACATCAGGTGGTCACCCCATTTTTCTGTTCTTGCAGTTACCAATCACACTGAGTAATTAGAGAAGTCTGCTTGGGACTGCAAACACTAAGGCACTGAACTACAAGCATCACATTCTCTGTTCTGTGGAATATGGCTCTAACGCAATAGGGATAAACAATATTAAGAGCTGCATGTTTTTATCCTCCAAAGAATTCTTAAAACAGTCTGCAGAGGCAAAGATACATAAAGCTCTTCCAGTGTTAGACAAAGACTTCCTTGATGTGACAGGGATCATGGAGATTGAGCACTCCCTCATGAAAGCAGACAGTACTGCTGCCTGCAGAAGCAGATCTAACAAATAACTATGCTAGGGAAATAAAAATAGAACAGAAGTACATATCAAGAAAAGGGAGTCTTATAAAATCCTGTCATTTGGGAACTATGGTTTACTGTGTTTTTGGTTGCGTTCCACACCTCAGCTGCTTAAGGAAAACTTATTCAAAGTAGCCCTCATAAGCGACACACATATTAAATGACTCAACTATGTGAAAGTATCAAATACATGCAATTCCCACGCTAAAAGACTAGAAATTAAAATCTGATCTTTTAATTAAGAACCCGGAATCCAACAAATTCATTAGTATGAAAATAAGGCACTGGATTTAATTCTTTTAAGTATTGCTAGAATAAGGACACATATAGCAGACACACATTATTACAATTCAGGCAAATTTGAAAATACAATTCTTGTTTTTTAAAATTATTTGCCTGTATTATTATTACTTGATTATGCCTTGAAATTGCAGCCCCAAATTTTCCAAATGCTACGTTAATATTTTTCTTATTAAAACATCCAATTATATTCACTAGCTTCTTGAAAAAGTTTGAGAAAAGCAATAAGGCATTTTAGTCAAAACACAATATGGTAATAATTAGTAGGACACTAAAGAAAAGGTGGCACTTTTTTTTGATAACTACTGGAAAAATATAAAGAGCTTTCCATGGAGACTCTAAGGTCAGAAAGAGGGAAAAGTAATGATGCTTGCTTAGAACACTGTAAAATTATGTAAATTTTAAAAGCAGGTTAACACATTACTACTACAAATAACATTTCTGAAGTCAAACACAAATATACACAGCATCTTACCTGTACAGTAGGAACATCTGTAAATGCCTTAATAAAATCATCCTCATCCACAGCTCCAGCTCCTCCTTCTTTAGAGGAACCTAAATAAACATTAAATACTGTTAAAAAGGATGTAACATACATCAAGGTTTTAAATCTCTTACAACCATCTTTCACCATACCTACTCTCAAGCATTTAATATACAATATTAAATACAAAAATGTTGCACTTTTGTGTGGAATTGTACATCATGTGTATAATCAAAAAACCTTGAACACTGACTTTATCATAAGAAAAATAAAAATTATCTTTTTTAACCCAAAATTAACAGTTCCAAGTAATTTCCAATTTAACAAATTTAATGATGTCATAATTTTTATTTTTGTGTTTAAATGGAAACATGTTTCATGTAACAATCCTCTAGCAGCTGTCTGCATTCAATTCTGAGACCTGCACCCTGACAATAAAAATGTTCTGAAATAAAGCTCCAAATTTCAAATTATTTACCAGAACAAGAGCTATTCATCACTAAATGGAATTCCTCAGGATGAATTTTCATCTTAACATACGTGCCTTAAGTAATCAGCCCTGAAAGTCTGGGGGTTGATTTTCCAGTATTCCCACATGGAGCTAAGAAGTATGAGTTACATTTCTTAGTCTTAAGGTTACAAGAACTCCAACAACAAAAGAAAAGACACAGTGAGAAGAATTTGTACTGGAGCAAAATTCGAACTTCAGTGACTTTGTTTTCAGACCACTCACAATGGAACTATTTTCACATGGCAGCCAAAGATGCCCAGCAGAAGGACCAGGAAAGAATACTGACAGGTATGTGAAACCTGCTGGTTTCACACAGGTACATGTTGCAAATTTCATCAAAATCTTGGACAGAAGCTAAAACAACTCTAAGAAAGAAAACTATCTGAAAACAATGTCTTGATTTTGCCCTCCTGCAAAAACTCAGGTTATGAAGAAAGCCCTCTTTTTAAAAGAAACGAGCTCCAGTTTTCTATCAAATTGAAGAACAAGGTCATCAAGTCCAGGCTATGCTACAAGTCTAGAACTCCAAGCACAAGGTGAAGTTTGGCAGAACCCTTAAATATCTCCAATACGTGCATCAGGAAGGTAATATGACTAAAACATTAACCACATGGAAAGAATCAGTCCACCTGAACATTTCCTTATTGAAGGGAAAAACATTATCTGTCATAGTAAATGAGTACTCGGGAACAAGTACCTCAGAGTGAGGCCAACAGGATATATGGCAGAATGTCCTCCCTAACTGACAGAATGTAACTAAAATGGAGGCATCACACAGAGAAGATACGTATTTTACTAACTACAGAAAAAATAAAAGCCATAAAGAAAAAGCATTTAAGAGGCTGAGTGGTCAACCAGAACAAAAAGCTAGGAATTCTTGATGAATCAAATTTTTGATTGTGCACTCTAAGAATCATGGTTTACAGTCCCTGATCTCTTAATTATGGTGAAGGAAAATATGTCTGCTATGATTGTATACATGAGTAGTTTGGAAGCATGAGGGTGCACTATTTACTACCACAAATTTGGTGGCAAACTTCCTAGATCTCAACACTGCTATGCAGAACAAGACCTCTCACATAACTTTCTCACTAAGACCACAGAATCTGAACACAGTACCTGCAGTATGATACAGGAACATGCAATAGATTTTGAGTGCCTTAGCTCAAGGTTGCTGTAAAGAGATGCTGTACACAACACAACACACGTATCTCCAACACCATCTGTCACAACTGCCAGTGGCAGCTGGAACAGAAAGAAGAAATTATAACCACCTATTTTTTCTCCTTTCAGAGCAGAGGGAACAAACCCTTCCATAAAGTTCCTGAGTGTCTGACCAGCTAAAAAACACAGAGGGAAAGATCCATTTACACCCAGAACACACCCTTCTGCCACACAAACTTGTACAGCTCTTCAAAGGGAGAACACCCTCATCAGAGTAGAATTTTGTGGAGAGAAACCTTGAAAGAAATAATTTAGCCCAGCGGCACCATGTTAAAGCAGGTGGCACAAACAGCTACTTAGATGCTCAGATCATAACCTCATTTGTTTGTCCACAAATACTCAGACATTTAAGAAAGTCTTATAGAAACAAAACAATCAGAGTCAACATAAATACCTACTCTGGAAAAGTAAAGTATGGTTATAAAAGTTCTGTGTTATTATTCAGTTACATAAACACACAAACATCTATGTTAACACAGGGAAAAAAGTATTTTGCATTCCCATTCTCTACTTACTGATTTTTTTTTCCTAGGGAGTAAACTACAGAAATATTACAAATTGACACATATAGGCCATGAACACAAAAATATAGAAAAATGTTTGGATTTCAAGTATTTCTAGTTCACTGCTATACACCAAAAAGGAAAAGATTAAAAGGAGATGAAGTTGCCTTTGCTAAGTAGATGCTGTCACCTTCAGTCTGCCTGAAAGTATCACTTTTAAAAAATTAAGAAACAGGATGCATTACATGACAGATACTTCTAGCACCTAAACATCATCCAGTAATGCACCCTAAGCAGTAAGGGAAAATCCTTTATCCAAGGAATAACAATTTTTTACTTCAAAAAGAGAAAGAGGAGGGATAGACTACTATTTAAAATCCATTCGACACAGTCCAGACACAGAGATCTTTCTGTCTTCCTGAGTTTCAACAGCTAGTTCACATTTACAAACCAATTTTCTTTAAAATTAATCCTCCCTAAAAGTTGTTTTATTACCTTGTAGACTGGTAAAAAAATATTATGTGACCAAAGTCATCTGTAAATCACATTTCACTTCTATTTCACTGATCTTTCTCCTCAACTGCATGATCACAAATGTATACCAGAACAAAGTATGAAATAACGTCTCTTCATATTGTATAGAAGTCATAAGTCCACAATGCCAGAGAAGGAAAAATACTGTTCAATTTTTTCTTTCCCATAAGTATTTCTATTTTTCTATTCCCATAAGTAAGTATTTTTACCAATTCTGTTTACCAAGTCACTATTTCTGTAGAGACAATCAAAAAATGAGAGAACTCCACCTGCTGTTTCCCAGTTCAGGAGAAAGTATTTTACTGTGCTAACAAGATACATAGCAGTCATACACACGCAGATGCCTTCAAAGGATCTCACATGCTTTTGTAAGGCTTGACTCTCCTCTACAAAAGCAGCACTAGAGCTTTACTAAATTCTCAGTTCAGACAGTTCTGCCACCAGACCCCAAACTGATATATCTGACAGAGCACACATATGTGTTTTGTTGCCATTGTTGCTTACCTTCTCAGACCAAGCTTGTGATTACAAATTTCTTATATCTCTCTCTAGTATCAATTCCTTTGACTGAAAAGTGCATGTTCAAGGCTCCCCACGGAACACACAGTCCTCTGACCAAATACGGACAAGTTCAGCTACTGCATTCCTAAAGGCAAGAACACTATAAACAATTCTAGGGGGCTTTAACCCCACTGCATTTTTAACATCTTCAAGTGCTCAACACACAGCTAAAATCCAGAGCCTCATCAACTGGGTAATTACATTACCCTGTCTTTGGACTTGAATCCAGCTGAGCTTTTTTCAGCTGAGACTCAGAAGAAAAAAATTCTCTCATGGAGAGGAAGAAAAATACACACAAGACATTCATCTACATTGTTTGTTAGTTTTCATTCATAACCTTTATTTATTCTTATTCTTCAAGCCTTCTAGTTAGACTCACAGAGAGTCCTGGAAGTCTCAGTTCCACTTCAGGAAGCTGGTGAGAATATACCAAACGTAACAGACATGCTTCCATATCAAGTCTATCACAGCAGCTGAAGTCCCTCTCAGTTTTACAGTGAAGTTGTGGGGGTTTTGATAGGTTTCTCTTATTTGTGTGTGTGTCTTCAGGTTTGTTTTGTTTGTTTAAACTGAAGTTCAGTGAGTCTGGAAATGGAAGCAAAAAAACCAAACAACAAACACCTCACTTCCTGCAGACTGCTAACAGAGATGACAATTTCATGAGTTCAGTTTAAGGGTTTCTAACATTTTGCAAGACCCTAGGAGTCTTTTTTTGGAAGAAGGTTTATTCCAGTCACAAGGCTGAGATCAGCACTGAGAATAACTAAACACCAGAAAGGGTACTGTATGCAAGCAAGAAAATTACCCAGTCTTTTGTGAAATCAATTTTTTCACCCAGGAGTTAAATCCTGTGGTTGAGTTCTTCCCCTCTTCAGCCCTCATGCTCTCCCCAGCATTATCTACAAATCTGTACATCATGGGATGACAAAACAACATGGGACAACACTATATGGGAAAAAAAAAAGATGCTGAATGTGATTTTGGACTTGTATTTCTGTTTTGAAATAGAGAAATAGAGAACTGCTTATTCAAAGCATGCCTAACTGTTAAATAAAGTACACAAGTGCTGGCCTAAAGTACAAAAAATTTTTCTCAATCTGTATTTGGTAGCAGACCTGTCAAATTCATTTTTTTTCTACTTTTCTAAGTCTATTAACAAAAAATTTCACAACAAAAAATTTCCTTGTGAAAAAAAGGGAACTTCAAACCTGATATAGAAACTTCGGAGTAAAAAGTACTCTAAAACTTTGTTTTGCTCTTTGTTCCTAAAATCCTTTTCTCAAAATGTTTCCCAAAAATAAATTTAACTATTTTCTGATACAACATGCATCACAATTTGACACTGGGATTTAACTGAAAGGGATACTGTTTCTCAGATGTCTTTTATCCCTCAGCAATCTTCAACTGCAGGCAATATCCTACATAAACATGTATCTAGAATAAAATGATGGGGACTACAATTTTTTTTCCCCCTGAAAGACAACAAAATGTTATGCCTTCGTCTCATGTAATTCAAAAGCTTCATTTCTTATCTATCAGAGACTGAAGCAAAAGATGCAGATCATTCTGGACTGAGAGAAAAAAATATACTGTTACCCTTTTGGCTTTGTAGGTTAATAAACAACCAGCTGGAAATTAGGAACAGCCAGCAGCTTCAGCTCTGCGTGGGATAAATGGCCAGAATAAGCTCAAGTACTTACTCAGCTTTTCATATAATAGGTTAACTGGCAACTCCCACTCACTCCTACTGACCTCTCTCATTCCAGCACTGGTACTGCTGAGCACTAAGTCACAAAAGGGAGTGGCTAAACCAAAAATAAAATAAACTGGCCAAGAAGAATAGTTTCACTGAGCAACTCCCCTAGTCTGCCTCACTGTGGGGCCATACAAACACCAAGGCAGCACAATCCAGTGGCTGGCTCAGGATACAAATGAGTTAGAGAAGACAGGGAAGGAAATTATCCCAGGCAGCTTAAAAAGTATAGCTGCTGAAAGTCTAAGTATAGGCTGAGGGGAATAGAGGAATACCTAAACAAAATGAACTCAAGGAAGGACAACTGCATAAGCTACATAGTGAAATGGACAGCTTCTCTCACAAGACACTGAGTGGAGTGGATCTAAGCAGAGTGATGATACCAAACAAAAATAAACAAACAAACGACGCAATGCACACACACAAGCTATAAATAATAGATCACAACAACCCTACCAATGACAAAGACACAAAACCTAATTGTTCCTTCAGCATGGTACTTCCAATAATAATCACATTCTGCTCTCAGCCACAGTGGGCAGATGTCATATTTCTTTGAATGTACATTCTGCTGTTACTCTCTCTAACTGGGATTTTTCCTTAATCTTCTGTAGCTCTCGGTCTTTGCAAAATCTACTTGTTTATCCTTGGGTCAGGCCCTATTATTTACTTTTAAAGTGGCATCTGTTGGGGGCCAGGAAAGGAAATTTCCAGTTCTTCATGATTTAAATAACCACCTCTGAGACAGCAAGGGTGACTTTTAAGACAATGACTCTGATAATGCCCTACTGTACAGACTGGTTTCAATCTCAGGAGCTCAGTAAGAAGTCTCCTTATCTCTCCAGGTATCATAACATAACTAAAATAATCTAGAACAGCATCTTTTCATATGCATTTTTCGTAAGTCTGCTTCTGTAAAACAGGAACCAAATGTTCAGAAAAATGACTAGAGACTGAGAAGTTTTAAAAATACCCTTCAGGTTTTAAACTACTGAGTTATTTGTTACACTGCATAGAGACCTTGATGTATTAACAGATTCTAACATTCTAAATGTTCTTATTTCCAGGTTTGGAAAACTGATCTGTGAACTTCAACTGACAAACTTAAATAAAAACCTCCCATAAAACAAGCAAATAAGCATTCTTCAGTCTCAAGTATCTGTATGAAGCACAAAGGTGTTCTTTCATCATTGGGTGATTGAGAGTCGCTTAGATGCGTTCAGCTTGCCTGCTTAAGTTAGGAAAATTCTTGAGAGCAACAAAGAAGTAGCAGTTGCTCGAGTAAAAACCACTTTGATCAACATTAGACAAGATTTTTTTTTTTTTAAACAACCACAGTTTCAGATAGCTACACTGGCATATCCTACAGGATGGATATAATTAGACCAACTTAGATAAAATTACGTTAGTTTAAGTAACTTTTACTGTTACCATCACTTACTGGCCTTCCTATACAAGTTAAGAAAGAGATAATGCTGCTAATTGCCACAATTCTGCTGGTAAAACTTTAGGGAAGACCAAACCATGAAGAGCTGCAGAGGTCCTAGCTTAGATAAAAGTTTTCATCAGCTGAATTTCACCTGCCTTGTGTCCATCTCCTGAAGAAACAGCAACTGCATCTCCAAACAAGTAACTCCCTGTTCTCCAAAACCTCTCTGTTATTATAAACTTTTGCAAGCACACACCGTGTCTACCAGGGAAGCCTCACAAATAGAAGTTTATTGGGAGATTGCCTTATTGGGTTGCTCAACACATTTGTCTTACGGTAGTTATTACCTGCATATAGGGAAATAGGAGAGTGAGAGAGAGAACAGCAAAAGGAACCTGTACCAGTCTCATGGGCCACTGCAGCTCATGATTCAGTAACTTAGCCTAAAATGCCACAGACTGAAGCTGAACTGCCTTTGACAAAGACACCCAGGCAGACAACTAAATCAGCAAACCTGTTCAGCTGTTCCAACACAAGCCACCAGAGTTTTTGAAATTAATTTCAAAAATGTGTTTCTAAATCACCAAATACAATACTAAACTCAAATGAACCTTTCCCCCCCCACCAGTATCTGGACTGGCAAAGCCTTCATGTTGTTTTAAGCCAGCTTAGAAAACAATTCAAGTGACTAAGCAGAGTAGAAAAGCATTCACTAGAAAGTCCACTTTAAGGAAACTGACAGATGAATTCTGTCATGTTCAGCCCCTGTGACTGACACTCACTATGAACTGACCTGTCCACACCACTTCTTCCAAAGCCAAAAGTCATCGTCCCCGAGGCACCCAGAAAGTCATTCAAACTGGAACAGCAGCATAAACTGAAAAAAAACAGCCCAGTATCTTAAAATACCTTTACAATACCTTGCATTCCTTACTTTATCTGCCTGTGTTAGAAATCTGGCAGACACAGAGAACTTCCCAAGAGAGCCCACCTGTACCTCGCCTGTTCCATTAAAACATTCCTCCTACATGCCAGACACATTGCTCATGAACAGAAGTTTCCACCCAACAAGTGAGTGTGCTGTCTCCAAGGGCTGAGATGCTAAGCAGATCTCTGCATACAATTATACACCCCACAAGAGAACAGGAGCATGTCCCTCTGAGAATGGACAAGCAGAAGGAATGAACTGCACTTGAAGAAGAAAAGTGGTGCCAGGTTTCCAGCTATTAGGATAGCACATCTCAAGCCTTGAGGTGTGACGTTAATCAGATACAAATACAGGACTCCTGTACTAAGAGGAAGCACAAAGTAATTCTTAGGTGGACTGAAGATGACAGCACCAGCATGCACACTGTAAATTTTGAAGCTGCTTTTGAGCATGCAAATTCCTTTGGAATTATGTATTGGATATTACATGCTCCAAGAAACTTAGTAATGTCTGAAGCTGATTCTTAACACTGACTGCATAGTTGCAACAAGTTTAGCCTCAATTCCTTTGTACACAGTTTCACAGGTACAAAAGATTAATAAAACTAGATCTTCACAGACATGCTGCAGAAATCAATTCAATTAATAAACATTTACAAAGCACAGCGTAAATAAGGAAATTACAAAATAATGAAAATGAAAGTGTTATACTTAGTACAAAGTTTGGATAGCATACATTAGGTAAGACCAAAGCCTGGATGTGGAGGAAGACAAGCAGTTCCACAAGCAGCAAGAACACAAATGCCTACTTTTTAGGCTTATCTAAAATTGATTAATGTTGGTTTCTACTCAACTGGAAGCTCATGCAGTCATCTTTCAACTCATGCACAATGTTCATGCTCCCATGGTAATCTATCAAAGCACTCATGTACTTCTTTTCTCTCTTGGCACTCAATTTTCATAAATAATTAAAAGGACATACATTTGTGATCCTGGCTCATTTGTTCAGTTTCAACAGGTGAGTTTTGAAGTTATACTAATATTATGAACATGATAGTATTGGTCTTATTTTTAGTTTTTAATGTAACTTCATAATAACCTATTTACACTTTAATTTGATCCAGTTTTACATTTAAATGGGCAAAATTGCACTAATTATTTTACCTTACAGAAATTACTGAGAAAAAGCAGGAACACATACAATTGATTTGTATCATCTGTAATTCTGATGCCAAAACAGAATGATTTGAGATACTGTGATGTAAATGTTTCAGTAATATAGAATTTTCATTACTGTTGTCAGAGCCCATTTCTGTATTCCATTCTGGAACAATTTAAACAGACACTTTATTAACAACGATTCACACCACCTGTCACCACAAACTATACAATTACCATTTTTACATGTTCTAGATAATACATTTTTATCTTTTACTTCTAGAAGTTCACTAAGGCAAGACAGAAGGTCCAAGTAACTTGACTATAATGAATTGTTTTTCTCTTATATTTTAAAAAACTTTAAGGTACATGTTTGAAAAAACCATTTCCAACACAAGTGCAAATACTTATATTACAAAAATAATTTCCATTCCCTGCTTCTCTGCTTGAAAGCATATACCATTGTCAAAAGAAATGAAACAAGTTTCTTAAGACTCCTCTCCCACACACCACCCTACAAAGAGGAATGACACCTGCTACTTCACAAAGTAGCAATGCAGGAACATGTTGAAATGGTTGTCTTTGCTTACTCTGCAACACAGTCACAGTCCGTAAGGACTCCAAATGGCAGGGTCAGCTGCATTTTAGTCCATCTTCCTCTTCCCTCCTTCCTCTTTTTCCTCCTAGATCAACCCGCATGAAAATATAAACAAATTGCTTCCCCTTCCTATTGCTTGAAATAATCAGTGCTCAGTGTTAGCAGCTAAACAAGGGCTGGGTTGTCTTCCTTGTTCTCGTCACTGTCTGGTACAACCATAATTTCCAGTAAGGTGTCGGGGACCAGAACCTCAGGCAGAGATGTCACAAGCAGGCTGGGCTACATCTTTGGTGAGCTTTTATCTCCAGACCTCTTCATTCATGCTCTGCTGGTACTCTCTCCCTATTTTATCCATTTGTAACCTGACTTCCAGACTGTGAGCCTTTTGAGAAAAGACTGCCTGATATAATATCATGCTTATACTAACATAATGAATCCTACAATCTAACTGAAACTTATAGAAATTAAGTGAAAAACAGGGTAGTACGAACTATCAGTTGGGTGACACAGAAAACAGAGAGAGACTAATGAAGTGTTATGGACACATACACATATTTTCTGAAGGTATGTGTATAGGTGTATAGGCATTACATATATATATTCATAATTTTTCATGTTTGTTTGATTTCATTCAGATTCCTTATTAAGGTGGATTTTTCAATCCCTCCGCTGAATAGAGCTGCATACAGGAATGCAAACCCCAGTGATTGCATAACCATTTATAATGGTCCAAGGAGAACAAAGCACTGATCGTATGAAAGGGAACCCTAAACTCAAGTGCCATTCAGGGAAATAAACAACAACAAAATCCAGTAACTCTCAGAAAGTTTAAAGTCCTCCTACTTCCCTGAATTCTGGATTAGGTTAAAATAGCTGCAGTTCATGACCACAAGATTGCAACCCAGAAATTCTATGGGCAAGGATCTCTTGGGATGGAAGTTAATTGACATTAACTGTGGGGAAAAAGAAGCAAACAGGCATTCTGTAGCAAATTCTCTGATTCAGACTGATACCCAAGGCTAATCTCTAGGGCTGCTCAGAATGACAAAAAGACTTATTAGCTGGGATGTTGAAGAAAATCCCTTGAATTTCACACCACCACCTGGAAATCAAAAAGGAAACAAAGTGCCACAGGGGTGCTTTGCTGACTAACATTACTTCAGAGCAGTTTTATGTCATACAAAGGGCGAGGGTAGAACAACGAAAACCAAAAATTCCTAGTTTATTTTACACAACAAATACAGCACTTTGGAAATCAATTAATGAGGGCTAACAAGAATAGTAGAGGAAACATTCACAAACTTATTTTCTGCAGAATTCAAAATTTAAAAATAAAACATCCTTATGGGCATAGATTATGAATTCTGTTTTGTTTTTTGTACAAGTGAACATAGAACTCTCTTGAGTCTGGAGACAATTGATACAGTGAGCATGAGTCTATCTTGTTTCAAGCCTATTCACTAACAATGTGTATTTACAGTTCCACAATTACTGAAGTCCTTTTAACACAGATGTTTCTCAACTACAACATGTAGTTTTAATGAGGTTAACTTCAACTGGCTGAGATTTCACCTGTCAGCCTCACATTTGTTTTATGCAGAGCCTTTTCATTTAATTTTTTTTAATACTAAAGCCTCCAAAGGGTCCAAAATGTCTTCTGCTAGGAAACTGAGCCAAAAAAAGCAAATAAGCACCATTTAATACTTTTCAACAAAGAGATGTATGTCCGTTATTGAGAAGGGGAAAAAAGTATAATGAAAGATACAAAAACCTAACTTAAAATTTCCTAAAGCTGGGAACAGCTTCCTGCAATTCCTTTATGTATGGTGTCACTCTAGTTCTTGCAGCCTTCTTCTGCCAAACTGTTCACCAGGTTCAACCAGGTTTTCCAGTAACTTGATTTCTACAGATATGTTGTTTCACAAAGTGTAACAATGTTGTCAGTATGAAACAATAACCAATACATAACTTTGCCAGCCCATCAGCGTACTAAAGATTTTAAAATCCCCAATGAACTATAGACTAAAATGCATCATGCAGTATCTTCCTGCTGAAAATGCTGCAAAAAGTATGAAGCTCACCTTGTTTCAAATTACAAGAATAATACTCCCGTCCCACAGAGGTTTTTATGAAAAGATACAGAAGAAAGCTCTGTCATGATTATATTTCATCAGCAAGCACTTCTTCCAAAGGTCACATGGCTCTTCTGAAGAATCACCATTTCTACATTTAACCCATTTTAAAGACTACTGGCCTAAACTGACATTTTGGTAAAAGAGAGGATGCCAGACTTCTTGCTGAGGCAGCCTGAGGTTTCCTACTAATACTTAGATTACATAAAGCTTCCAAATGGTATACAAATAGGCAATTCCCTAGAAGACTTGGAACAAAGCTTTCACATTTGCAAGAGAACTTGCCAAAGACAAGGTAAGAGGTCTCTCATAAGAGCTCTTCAACAGCATAGGGACAGGAATATAGCTCATTTGGCTGACATACTTAAGTCCTTTTCTACTGTAAATTATGGTGTCACTTACGATTAAAAAGCTACTTGTGCCATACTGCCAAGAAAAAGCCCCTGAGTATCCATTTCTGTAAGGCCAGAACACAGAGTGCATATCCTCAGTAAGAAGGCTTTAGAGCAAAGAGTTATTTCCAGAGGCTCTACCACCTCAATGAAGAGCTGAGAGCAAGTGTATCAGAAGAAAGTAGATCAGCTGTGTGCTTGCTGGCAAAGGTCTAACTGGGGAAGTGAATTGACCACGGAGTAAGAAATATGCCAAACAAAGCACTGTCCCATTAAGTGGAAGACGTATCACTTCTCATTGATCACTAACAAGAAGCTCAGTGTCTGAACCTCTCCAAACAGAAAAGTCAAGAGGAGAAACAGCCTGTTGGATTCTTTACTCCCAGGGCAGTAAACCACTGTGGCTGCCTGATCCAGTACACCTGTCAGCAAATCAACAAATTCTACAAGTCTTCCCATCCCAACTGCTAATAGGAAAACGTCTGGCACAGTCTTTCCCAGCACAAGGAGAGAGAATTCCAGGCTGAGTAGGACACTGTTATTGCTCATATAAATACCTGTTTCACCTGCCTTCCTGGACAATGATGTTGCACTTCCAGTGCCACCAAAGTACATTTCCTACATTAAATGGAAAATGCCCAAAACAGTAAGAAATTATTTTTCTGAATATCAGATGGGTCCTTTCACTCGAACAACATATCTGGGCAATGGTGGAATTACCCATTTCTTCAATAAGAACCATCTCCATGATGTATCTAATGAGAAGCCAAGCACACAGGCATCTGAGGCATAATTCAGCACATGTCAGCAGATATGAAAGCTGGCAGCATGGCTAAGGAGTTCCATTTTCTTAGTCTCAAGACAAGATAGCCTCAAATCCTTTCTGGACACAGGAAAAAAATCTGTAGTTTGCTGTCTACAGCTCATAGGAAAATAAACCTTCGTCAAGTAACATCCTATGAAAAGGATCTCTGGGATCCTTTAAAATATAAAAGGCAGTTTAAATGAATGGAACTTACAGTAATCTCAGCCTTTGCTCAACACAATTTCTATCTGCACTAAATTCTGCCTGGTCACAGAAGTCTGAAGAGGACAAACTGCAGTAAAAGACCTGCTTCAACTGCAGGTCACTTACATGACTTTGGAGATTTTTGTGGAAGGGAAATAAAAAGCAACACTGTTAAAGGAGCTGCTGCTAGTTCTTCCTCCAAGGCTGAACTGCATGGATTTATGGAGAGATGGAAAAAAGGGACAGGCAGGACCAACAGGTGGCAGAAGCACGAGGTGAGCAGTGAAAGCCTGAAATACCCATCCAGTGCTTATGAGGAAAAGGCGAGAAATGGCACGCCCACTGACTACTGACTTGGAATGCAGTGGTGAGCACAAGTATTTGGGACTGTAGGATACAGCAGAGCCTTACTACATCAGCAAGAGCAAACTTCCAAAACTATAAACTTACTCTATAGAGATGGCAATTTTGAGGCTGGATGAAAATCTCAGGTGTCCTTTAGGCACCTGCAAAGCAGATCCTACAGAAATTAGATGTGAAAGAGCATCAAGGTTTTGTTGTAGTCATAAAGATCCAGGAAGTCTTTAGATAAGCAGAACAAGACGCCCTGACTGGACTCTCCAAAGACCATAGTTCTCTGTGGAATAAAGCTTCCCAAACCCATAATTTTGTTCCATAATGACAGCGTGTCTCTAGACACTTCTGTTCTTGTACATGTCTCAGTAGCCGTTTCTGACCACTGTCAGATGGGACAGTGGACTGCCCAGACCTCTTGTCTGACCTAGTGTCATTGTTCATATGAAGATTACCACAGGAAACGCCTCACTTCTGGAAGACACTATGACCTTATAGTTTTAGAAATACGGTTGGCATCTATACTAATGTTCTTGACTAGGCTAGAAGATGCAGGATTTGTAAATACTCTATTAAAATTCTGACTACAGATACAGTACAGAATAAAAAAAGAAGGGAAATAGATGGATATAAACACACCCCAATATTTTCCACAGTTGAAAGAAGATGATATAAAGCAAGGAATGACCACAGTACTCTGGTTTTGGCAGGTTTAATTTAATTTTTTTTTTTAAGTTTGGCAATATAGAAAAAGGAGAAAAAATAATGTAATGATTTTTGGTGCTTTAATCTGTTTTACCACTGTATTTTTAGATTAACTGAAAAATCAGTAAGTGGTTATTCTGTTCTTATCTCCCCTTCACCTTGTATCTCCATGTTTTTACTGCAGAGCATGTAAAGTGAAAAGCCTACATGTAAAAAAACAATTACATTAAAAACCATCTATATCTAATAAAATATTATTAAAAGCCCATATTGAAATAAACAGGAATTGTAAGCATTCAGTTCTGGTACTATGTATATTAGTCTTGTCTGCAAAAAACAGCATGCTTCAGGTTAAAGGAGATGACATTGTAATTAGTTATTTATATTTACTTATTTATAATACTTACTGTGTGCAATAATAACAACAATAATAAATATCAATGAGATAATTTCCATTATGGAATCTTTTAGGTGGTATTTTCTGATACTATTCTGATATATATTACTATCAATTCTCAGTTTCACTATGACAGTGTTAATCCAGCCCTATGGAAATCTTCATTTTATTAGGAATTCTTAAGATCACCATTGAAAAACAATACATTTTCAAAACATTAGCTTTATCTCAGTAATGTGAAAATACTTAAGGTAGCTTGTCTGCCCTGTATATCTTCTTCCAAATTTTATATTTGTTTTGCAGATTACATACAGGATTACATGAACAGGAACATAGAATAATTACTCTTAAAAAAAAACCTTCCTAAAAGAACCACTTATTCATAAAAACCCTGTACCTGAAGTATGGTGTATTTCCACAGAATTATTTATTTTGTCTGAATGTGTACATGAACCATCAAAAAAACATCCACTTCTTTAGCAGTAAACAGTTGCTTTTGTTAGACTACCCCCGCCCTAAAAAAATGCGGATTTCCCTGTTCTAAGATCATAATTACTAAGCATTCCTCATTACACTGCTTTGAAGCCATACCATGAAAAAAAATCCTGCCAAGGGTTTTGGCCCTCATTTTTTATCTTTCACAGCCAATTTCACAATGCTGACAGTTAAAAGAATAATAATAATAATAATAAAAGTCATCCAGATGTAATGTACACCTCTGATGAGAGCTCTGGGTGATGGCTAATCCTCTCTAGCCACGTGAAACAGTACAGACCTACAGTAAAAATTTCATCTACACAGACTTTCTCCAGAATTTCACAGGATATTTATATATACAGAAAGTACAGTGTGGATTCCAGCAAAGACACCCATATGTATATGTGTGTATATATATTAATTTCACCAACATAGATGCTATCTCCAGACATTAATTTTATTTATAATATCAGAGACCTCAGTAAGCTCAGTGTACACTCACAAAAACAGACATGCACACACCTTTACAGATGAATAATTACATAAAACAGGGTCCCTTACTGTTATCAGCTCTGCAAAAATACTGCAGTCATGAATTAAACATCACCTTACAAAGTTCTCTGTTTTGTGCCTACTCTGGCAAGGTTTCTGGGAACACTGATTAGAATGTGAATAGCTTTACATTACCTCCAACCTTAGGCCCACCAGCTGATCCTGGCTTTCTTGCACTGTTTGAAGGATTTGCTGGCTTTTTAGGTGCCGGAACCTTGAAGGCTGAAGCAGCTGATGATGGCCTATTTCCATCCACTGACTCTTCATCATCAAAGCTTTTGTCTAGAAAAAGATATGTTAAATAAAAATAAGCTATTAGAATGGGGTGTGTTATTTCCTAACCAGCTATTTTCCTTCACATTTCATGCAAATTCACAAAATGCATAAATAAATACAAATATTTATCAGTTTGTCCAGTCTCCGACCGAGGAATAAAATGACAATGGGAGATAAACAGCATTTTCTACAGCTCAAGTTCTTGTAAGATATTATTTTACCTTCATAATTAACCACAGTAGAAGTAAGCACAAAAATGAATCCTACACATCCACTCCCACAAAGGGAAAATACCTTCGCACCTTCGTACCTTTTTAACCATTTCTTAATATTTTTCCAAAAGGAAAGCCCTTAATACAATTTTTATCATTCCAGTCTACCAAAGAAAAATGCTTCTCCTTTTCCTTCTTTCACTCATGCATGCATTTTCTGCTACACATCCTCCCACAATGTGTCTAACTAGCACTCCCTGTCTCCTTCCTTCCACCCAGATTTTTCAACTTACAATCACAGATCCTCTTGCAGATCAGTCGCCTCATTCCTCTGATAGCTCTTCAATCCCCTCACCTTAGGACGGACCAGCACCTCACATGGCCACATGCAGTAAATTCTTAATACTAATCAAAGATTTTATCAAAATCTGCTCGCAAACACCCTAGATCCACCACTGAGATTTGTGCCGGCATCTTTCTCTCCCTTCCCTGCACTAGGTGCTGCACAACCAATGAGCTGCAAGGTGACATCATCTTCTGGGAGCCAACGCCAGAGGAAAAGGTGAAAATTCTCCATGCAAATAAATTCATTCCCACACACGGTATTTGCCACTATTCCAATCCTTCGTTAAAAAAATTAGACAGGCAGACAATATTCTGGGGCTTGCACTCCTCTTTCCTATAATTTCAGGTTTGTGTATTTTTAATCATGAAAGAAATTCATCTCTAGTGACTAAACAGTCTCCATTCTAAACTCAAGGTATTGTGCCTTAAAAGAACCCCAATATATTCCAACAGTAGAACATCATGTTTTCCCCACCCAGTTAGGGAAGAAGGATTTATCTATACGCTTGAGCACAGAACACACACCAGCCTGTGGTTCCTACAATAAATAAAATGGGCGAGGCTGAGACACAGCTGTACTACAGTAATGAAAGACCAATTTAGCATATTACCTGCTCTAAAACCTGCCATCTGTAAAAAAAATAATAAATTAATTGCAAAGCTTCATCATCTGTGGAATGGTTAACTGTTTACCCTTTGCTTATTCAGAACTTGCTCCCAGGGAAATGTCAACTATATTTAACAATGTAGCCTCCCAGAGGAAGGCAGCTTGCACTAAAGGGTATAGCAAGGTTTTGTCCAGCAGCATCGAACGTCAGAACACCCTGCATTTAATGTGTCCAAGATCACTGATGCTATAATTAGTACATTTTTTCTAGCATTTGCCAAAAGCTACGTTTTGCACTAATAAATCTTCATGATCAAAGAAACAAACCATCACAAGAAAAATACTGATGCATATTCACCATTTTCATTAACATTATTTCCTCCTCTCCTATAAACACTGATTTTTAAGTCAATCTTGCTAAGAGTGATTGTTTGGATCTGTAAACTCTCCGAATCAGAGGAAAAGGCATCAGCCTTCCCCCTCACTGTCCTGTGTGTTGCCATGGAAACAGCACTCCTGCTCAGCATACGGGCTGAGCCAGAATACATTTTGATTCCTGATGCTTTTACTCTCACTCTCTTAAATAGAACCAGACATCAAGATTCTGAGCAAGGAAAACCACTAACACAAAGGCCAGATTAAGTGAAATGGCTTTAACACTGTCATAGAAGGGTAAGTGGCAAGGGTTACTACCAAGGATACCTGCAACATTACAGGTAATTTTGAAATAATAACGATACTAAAAACACCTTGCAGATTTCTTAACAGCATGAACAGATCAACACCAGCACGTGAGTATGGAACCATGAAAACAGATTAAAAGTGAAAAGACGCTTTGCAAATAAAAATGGTTCTGTTGCTGCGCTTTCAAATCTGATGAAGAAACAGGCAAGACTTTCATGCTACTACCCAACAGCTCTACAATGCAGCACTGATACGCAAATAGAGCACAAGCCTTTCAAACAATAAAGTTATTTGCAATACAATTTTAAAAATAGAAAGTGAGCATTTGCTCATTTATGCAAAATCTCCTAATCAAGAAAAATCTAGACAACCCCAAACAACCATGTACTTTGGGAACCAGTGACTCAGATAAATTAATTTTATTTTTACCAAACATTTCATTATGTAGGAGTACCAAAGATGGGTATTTGTAGAAGTTACTGCTCAACCCCAAAATGTGCAAACAGAATTTCAGAAAAAAATGCAAAGGCAAATGTTTCAACCTATTGACGTGTAGTATATATTAGAAGATACACTAAATAATGTTCTTAGTAACACTGTCAAATTACTTTGCCTAGTTAAAGGCATACATTTAAAAGATTGTTAAGACTGGATTAAAAATCTACACCATGAAGTAGCTTTATACAGTTTTCAGTCCACATGAAACTCATCTTTTTAAAATAAATGCTTTTTAAGTTACACAGAACTGATTTCAACCACCAAAATATGCATGTTCTTAACCACTTTTCATAGTTTATGTTAAAATAAATTAAAAATTGCTGTACAGTTACCTGAAGTTTTCCAAAATGACCGCACATTACCATAAGCATGTAAAATTAAAGGCTCAAAAGGATCTGTTTGAACTCTATTAGGGCTAAAGTGATTATGCAACTGGATTTGCTTGTTTTTTAAATAAACATAAGCAGGAAAATTTCATGCTGTCTTTTAAAGAAACCAGAGGTTTCTCCCACCCTTTTAGGCCTTTACACTTTTATTTCCCTAGGATTTACCATCAAAATCCCAAGTGATCTTTAGGGACATTCCATTTTCACAAATATGCCTTACACTGAAGATCCAAAACACGAAGTCTGTATTTACAGCACTTCATTAAAACAGAATTATATTTGCTTCCCCTACAATGCACCTTCCATGTGCTCTCACTCATCTGCAATGATCCACTTGCTGGTAGCTCCTGTAAAAGCATTTCCATGTACTTCAGCATGGAGCAGCCCAGCTCCAGTTGTAACTGTTGCTCCCCAGGGCATAATCAAGGAGCAGTTCCGCTCAATCTGGCTTTACTACGTGCCTTTGGCTGGCCAAAGGACCAGGGACGGAGCTCCTGACAGCCAACATGTGGAGCATGGGGATGGCTATATTTCAGTATCAAACTGTGCCTCTAATGTTATTTTTATGCAGACTACAAACAAAATATATTCCTATAACAGAAGTCATAAAAGCCTAAATGTAATTGGTATTTCAAACAAAGCCATCTGATGAATGCAAACTTTTTTCATTCTAAAATGACTGGATAATTTTCATTCCAGGTAATTTTAACACTTTCAGAGTATCAAATTTTGCATATGCAAATATACCTGACAGCTGAGAAAGCATTATCCCAACCACATTTTCAAACACAGCTTCAAGGTACTAAAAATAAAAAAGTTGTACAAATTGCTAGCAACACACAGAACATCTTAAAGGAAAAACACAGTAAATTAAAGACACCTGAGCCACAGTTAAATCTCACTACAGTGTTATTGTACTTGATATGTACTATTTTAAACCACAGTGGATAAGGAGTTTTGGAAGAACCGTACAGAGAAGAGCCTGGAATCTAGTACTGCCAAAAGCTCCTGAAGAAACCTGAGGAGCAACAAATGCTCTCACTCTGGTACAAGCTCTCTTCCAGATGAACAACTTCAAAGCAGGGGAAGAAAAAATTCAAGATAAGCTTTTTATCTTCAGAAAGCTAGGAACTCAAGATTCAAAAACTGAGCATTAGACGTTTTTTAATGAAGGGCAGAGATCTGCACACCAAGTGAACTGCTATCCATGAACTGCTGTGCATTTCTATAAAACCTCTCCAGAGTTGTGTAAGAAATCTTTCCAGTAAAAGACCCTCCAAACCAACCTGCAGGACACATCAGAACCCAACATCTACCACACTTTCTGAACTTAGGATTTACCAAAGTTATTTGAAGATTAAATCCAGGCAGACTTGAACTATCACAGAGCATTAAATACTAAAATTCTTAAGAAAAAAACTATGCCATTTCAACTAAAAATAAACAAAATATATGTGCTCTCTTCCTGCCCTGCAGCATTACTCTTGGGGGCCAGATCACAAATATGTAGTGTACGTTTTCTGAAGTATTCAGAGAGATCAAAGCATGAACATTTATAATGAAATTTGATATTCAAAGAACATTCTAGTACCCCAAATATTTTAAACTTCAAAACAATCTATTTACTGTGATTTGCTTAGAGCAGTAAAAGTAATTATGTATCCAGTAAACATAAAGATGTATCCAGTGACAAGGAGAACCTAGAGAGAAATCTAAAGTTTTTCCTATCCAGAGAGAAAAAGCACTTTATTTTCAAAGAAGATTAAATTAGAATACATTTATTGTCACTGCAACTCAAGCCTTGACCTTAACTGGTTTGAAGAGTCATAAAACTAATGTGGCATTCTGGTATCTAACACTTTCTAAGTCATAGTCAATAACAGTAAAATGAAATCAGTATCACCTACACAGCAGTACAAATACAAGATCTATATTCTACTTGCGCTATTCAGCAGCAGGAAATCAGAAGTTAATGGACTTGAAGTAGATCCTCAAGTGACATTATAAGGGTGAAAAAACTGGATCTCTGCAGTAATACTTAACTAAAGCTGGCAATAAAGGTAAATCTGGATACTGGTTTCAGTAGCAACATCTTACACATCTAACACAAATTGGGTTGTGTTGTGTTGGGTTGGGTTGTAAATACCAACTTGTAGTATTTTACTATAGACTGACAATAGCCAAACCAGAGAATACAGTATATTTAATATTTACATATTTAATAAAAAGGCTTTTAAAAGTACTCCTGCTCAAGACATTTGTATCAATTTTGCTTCAATAACTGGTAATTATAGGCTTTGCTAGCAAATAGTAAGTGCATTCTATCTTCTGTTAACACTTCTTCTTTCACACCACAAAATATTTATGAGGACAACTGCAAAATCCTGCCTAAGCAAAAAAAAACCAAAAACCAAGTAGATGAACTCTTTACATTTTCCAAGTCACTTCCGCATTCTGTGCCTATCAAGACACCCACTGCCAGTCTCCCTTCAGTGACTTAAAAACATAGACTGCATCAATTACTTGGAACATCTGGGAGTGGATCATTAGCTCAATTCCAGATGAACTGGTGCGGCCTACAACAACTTCTGTCAAGCATGAAAATGAAGCCGCAAGCACTACACATGCATCAAGTTAGTTGATCCCTCTAATCCATACTTCAAGCCAATGCCCAACATCATGTAGTGAGAACTTGATTTCTTACACATCAGGCATTCCATATAGTCCAAATCTGTTTGTCCTGATACAAAGGACAGGGTTCATTTGCCTAAGCACAGTCATCTAAAACCAGTTTAGACAGTCCTGGGCATCCTGTCTGGTGGCCAGCTGACATTCCAGAAGGCCACAGATCTCTTGCAAGTCTCGTATCACGCTTGCTTGCTCCACGTGGCTACCATGGATACTGCAAGGCACCTTGAGTGCCACAAGATGCCTATGGCTGGACAGATGAATCACACCTAAGAAGCTTCAGATTTACCATAAAGGCATCACTCCTCAGTATTCTTCCTGTGCCACAGCAGGTCTTGGGATCCTAAACCATTAGGACACAAATTCTCGTGCCCAGAGAAATGATGGAGCACATGCTTCCCACAATGATGGAGCATGGCTCTTCCAGAGACAATAGTGGAGGCACAGAAGTAACGTGAGACCACTTGTCGATGAATTTAACTTTACTTCATGTCACCTCATTTACTCGTCTTTGCCTTCCTGAAGGAAGCAACTGTACACCAATGACTCAGTGCTGGCAAATAGTTTTCTTCTGTGCAATATATGCTAATGCTCATCAGTAAAATCTCAAATCCCTATAAAAAAAGACTCCTTTTTCTGCAGTAACCTCATAGGGAATGGACAAGAAAAAATACCCATGAGAATAGTGTCTGAAGAGCAACAAAACTTGGTTCAAAAATCCCTCATATTTCTGAAACCAAACATATTCCTTCACAGGCTGTTTTTTCAAGCAGCTCCAGTGAACTAGTCTTAAAAAAAAACAAAAACAAAAAGGCAGCAAACAAGGAGAGCAAGAGTCAGTAACAGAAATAAAGCAAATACTTATCAGTTAAATTTGCTGTTGATCCGATCTCAAATTTTAATAAAATTCCCCTAACTTTTTAACAAGCAAAGAAATATACAGCTCTCCCACATTCCATGAATCAGTTACAGCACTGAAAGAGGCTCGTGCCTGCTTTTGGGTTTTTTGGTTTTTTTTTTTTGTTCTGGTGTACGCATTTGGCTCTTTTAAAAACATGACCCTCAATAAATAGGACAAAAGAAAAGAAGGAAAATGAGGAAGAAGATACTAGACCTTACAGACTTTTAAAAAAGAAATATTTAGGAGTGGCAATGACACATGCCACAATAATTATCTAAATTTAGAACAGGCCTATTCTAATGACATTAGTAGTTTATCCATTCTGCTCCATAGTTTCATGAATGACTATTCAAAAAAGATTATCTCAGAAAAAAAGTAACATATCCCCAGTATTATTTTCCTAGCTGCAAAGATAAGTTAGTCTTACAGTTTATCTTACTACTGTCTGGGTGAAAAACAAGATTTAACTACAGGTTTCAAATAAAGCTGCAATAAGCTCAAATAAGCAACTGAGCTAATTTTGCTCC
Source organism: Pseudopodoces humilis (assembly GCF_049639895.1). NCBI lineage: Eukaryota > Metazoa > Chordata > Aves > Passeriformes > Paridae > Pseudopodoces > Pseudopodoces humilis. Next base: position 103,141,007 of record NC_142200.1, read on the forward strand.
AAAGCAAAGTTAATTTCATTACCATTTTTAATTCTAGAATATCTCTTGTAAAACCTAAGTACTTTTCTAATTTTTACCTATCAAAGCTTAAGAGTTTCTGCAAATCTTGCCATATTTTATATTTTTACAGCATCTGTAAAATTATCATAGTCCATGCGTTTAATTTTATTAATAAATTATTTAGTCCTTTCTAAATTCTTGCAATTGGACTTTCCTTTGTTATACATGTGTAACATTTCCTAAATGTTACTCCCAGCAAACTTACCAAAACTGAATATGCAGTCAATATCACTATACTCTAAAATCATCAAGTTTCACTCTATTTACATCTTTCCTGAGGCACATCCAATAGCATTCTGAATCAACATCTAATAGTCTACAACCTGTTAGTAAACAAAGCATCATTTTCAGTACAAGGGGAAGAGAAAGATAATGAGGTTCTCCAAAATTCATGACAAGGCAACACCTAAAATAGGATTAAAGACTAAGGAGCAAGATTTAAAATAAAACTATGTAAAGTCATTGCTCTTCAACATCTGTACTATGTTATTGCTCTAGGCCATGCTATTTGGAAAACACTGCACTACGTCCAGCACTGAAATGTTAACAAGTCAGGTGCCTTTTAGGCAGGGGGGAGGCAAAAAGGTATAGAAAGGACACAGACCTGCCTTGCATATGAAATCAAAGGCTGAAAGTATTTGACATTTTAAACACACTATGAGTCACTAGCTGTAATACAGAAACTGATGGGATACGCCTCTATTTTAGAACAAAGTAAAACATGCCTACCACAGCACAAATGTTTTGCTCACTCTATGAAATATCAGAATTAAAGCTGAGAAAGACAGTAACTTCTGAAGCACTCAAGAGTTCTGCTAAATGACTGAGTACGCCCTCAGAGAGTTTCCCTACCCAGACACTGATTAAAACAAAAGCAGGTAATTCACTTAAAACTGTGATAAAAAAAGAAAGAGAAAGAAAAAGCTGTAACAGAATTTTTACTTGATGCCTGGTTAATTTTTGTGAGCCACTTTACACATAAAAGACTTTTAAAACTTTTATCAAAAGTGATGGTTTATTTAACTGTTGTAGCCTATCTGAATTCAGACCTCACCTGTGGCCAAACCATCAACTGTGTTGCTTAAGCTGCCTTCTAAAAAAGCTGTCACTTCAAGTATCTTCTTGAAATATTAAATTCTACTATTTGCATTTAAAATATCCTGTAAGCCAACAGCCAGTCGTTGCTCAGTAGGCCTGGTTTAACGACTATCTTTATTATTTCAGCTCCAGAAGTATTTTTATCTCTTTTTTCACTAATTCCTTTTGCCTGTACCTCAAGGATCCAACTCTCAATAGCACCAGCATTTTCTTCAGTGAATCTGATGACCTATTTTAAAACAAATATATTTATCACAAAAACACATTTTATCTAGAAACCACGATCCATAAACTATTATTGATGTATTTTAAGTTCAGAAAAGTAGAGAAAAAGGACCATCATATTTACCTATCTGCACACTAAGTCAATCAAACAACTGATATCCATTGAAGAATGATTCAATTCAGGACTTTTCCAGTACTTAATTCAGTCACACAGAAGTACCTGGGCTTAATGACTTGAATCTTCAAACTATCAATTACATCACAGCAAGGGTAGGAGAGGCACTCATAAGTACCATGTTCATTGATCTTTAACATATATCACAAGTATATGTGACAAGGAAGGAGCAACAGATATATATATGACATCAATGAGGAAGTTTACAAACAGAGAGCTTAAACTGATTTACTATTAGAGCGTGACAATGACAAATGTAATTCTACCATCAGAGAGATCATGATAGCAGCTAACACTTGCATTAGATTGTAGTGTGGCCAATTTCTGCATGTACAACTCAATTTGCATGGCAAAAATGTAAGACAGCAAGGCAGACTGATAAATAAAACACAGCAGATAAAATGTTGAGATTTATTTTTCTCAATTTTAGATCCATGTCATTGAGGAATTAAAAGTTTATACCTGCACATGAAAACATGGACACCACAGCACAGAATGAAATGGCCTTTCAGTTCACTGATCCACCTGACTTCTGCCTCACATAGCCAGAAGTAGAGATTAAGAATATATGGCAAATTATTTTGCCCTCAATGCTGCCATTTTACTTGTGGGTAATAAAACTGGTGGTTTTAAGAGGCTCAGCTCTCCTCAAACTGGACTTCTTAACACAGAATCATAGAATGGTTTGGGTTTTAAGGGACCTTAAAGATTGTCTAGTTCCAACCCTCCTGCCATGGGCAGGGACACCTTTCACCAGACCAGGTTGATCAGAGCTCCATCCAACCTGGCAGTGAACTCCTCCAAGGAAGGGGCATTCATAGCTTCTCTGAGCAGCCTGCTCCAGTGCCTCATCACCTCAAGTGAGGAATTTCCAGTCTGAATATACCACTTCCAGCTTAAAGCCGTTCTGCCATGCCCTTGTAAAATGTACCTCTCCAGCTTTCCTGTAGGCTCCCTTTAGGTACAGGAAGGTGCTGTAAGGTCTCCCTGGAGCCTCCTCTGCTCAGGGCTGAACAATTCCAATTCGCTCAGCCTGCCTTCACAAAATGCGTGCCCCAGCCCTCTGATCATCTTTGTGGCCTCCTGTGAACTGACTCAACAGATCACCTCCCTTGCCCAGCTAACCATTTTTGATGCAGCCCAGGACAGAATTGGGTTTTTGGGCTGCATGCCCACACTGCTAACTCATGTCCAGTCTCTCATCCACCAGCACCCCAGAAGCTGAAAAAAACCACACCAGATCTGGTAAACCTGAAGTGCTTGGTATATGGCTAGGCAGCTTTAGTAGCTGCCATTTCTCCAATTTTGTGGCAACATGATCCAACTCCTAAATAATATACAGAGACTGTTTCTTGCAGTGTTTCTAACGAGTTTGTAAAAATCAACTTGACAATGCAAAGAAATTTAAAACAAAAACAATCTACACAGAAATGTAGAAAGTCTGACCTTTAAGTTCAATAGTAAACCTCACACTGTGTAAGTTGATTGACTAAAGGACTTTTATCAGGTCAACAAACAAAACAATCCATAATGATAAAAGGATTTTTTTGTCAAATAGAAATCCACTCGAGCTCATTGCTTAGGCAATCATGGAACAGCATGGAGCTCTTGACATCTAATAAAAGCAAAAATATCTAATTTAAAGAAAGTAAGGTTTTTCTGCAGGCTGTTAAGAGTTTTGTTCTACAACTTCAGCCCTTCTCACCTTTCCTCAGGCTCCAACTGTCCGTAACTTTGAGGGCTTTTAAGTGCTTCTCAGTTGAACAGAAGAATTTTCACATCAATTAAACATACATGAAGAGGTACCAGAGAAATTCTGGTACCATGAAAATCCTGTTGTCTACACTCCATATATCTGGGAAACTCCTGTGAGTTTCAAATTGTAGCTACTTTGTATAAGAGTCTACACACACAGCTGGTATTTAAAAGGCACTTTCAGGTTATCAACTGCTCTTTCCAGCTGCTGCTATGAATATGTATTTTGATGAACGTGCTGGGCAAAGAAAGCAGACACGAAATCCAAACCACAAGTGTTTAAAACTAAGATGCTTTTATAAATACAATATACAGAATGGAATTTCTGATTCAGGTCAATATTACAGGAGACCCTCCACCTCTGAAGGCATTTCAGACACTGAAATAATCCAAATGTAGCTTTCTTGCTTGCCAGTATTTACTACAGGAAGACTTTATTAAGAATAACATGTAACAGTAAGAAAATGCTCCTTATATTTCATAGATAACAAAGATGAAAATAAACCCTGCGAGGCAAATATCCAATCAGTCAAGTGGAAGATTCTTGCAACATCTATCAAAGCAAACCCTTAGTAGGCCTTAAATTTCTCCTGTGGCAGTTCACAATTCTAACATTTTTTGTTGTTTTTTTTTTTTAATTTTTATTTTTCAAAATGTACCTTCAAAAATAATAATAATAATAGCCTCCCACCAAACAACCAAGAAACATGTAATATTACTGGAATAATCAAAAACATGCAGATAGAACAGAAAACACCAAAAGGAATTTGTTTTTATTATGTAACTTGTTCTTAAAAACTAATAAAAACTGACTCCAGTACTCCACACAACCAACATTTTTGAATTATAGATTTAGCGTATCTGAAAATCTTTTTAGTGAACTCACATTTCATGTTTAATGAAAACAACGACCACCACCACCCACACAATTCCTTGACATTTTGAAAATGTCATTTAGAAACAGAAAGACAAAATTTCTAATTACCCCTGAATATATAAAAAAAATCAGGTGTACTTATCATTCTAGAAGCTATGCTGCTTTTGAGAAAACAACAGTGTCTGTCATATGTTTCCAGCTTTAAGTAAAAAATACTCTGAGTTGCACCTTGAATTCTTCCTTGAATTATTTTTTCTATTCACATCAGTCTTGAACCTTGCTGTACTCATCCATTCTCTGTGTCTTTTCATATAGCCCTTGGCTTGTTTACACATCCTCTCCCACTCAGCTACTTCACTTTCCTACTGTTCTTTTACTGCTATTAGCAACAGTACTTGCACTTTATAGACAAAACACAACTCAGAATCTATGTTAATCACTAGGAGCAGCATATGACCTTACTGCGAAAAGAAGCTTTGCACTGGTTTGGTTCGGAACAGGAATGACATTCCAGCTCAGGGTACCTGTCCTTTCTCTCTCAGGCACAGTGAGTAAAGCCCTTTCCCAAACCAATGTACCTACCGACTGCTAGTAACCCAACAGGAGTGGTGGGGAGCAATTACAGGAAAAGGAGCCAGTGCAGGTGCAGTCAGCCTGTTAAAGAAATCACAGGCCCAAACAAGAACTGAAAAGGGAAGAAGTGATACGCTCCTATCCCACACAAAATCTCCTGCTATTTATATTCCCACACCCAGGAGACAGCTCTGAATAGTACAAAGCACCACAGTTATAGCCTGACCAATTTCTAGGCCAATGTAGCAACTGCTTTATTATCATCATTCAAAGGACTCTGTTGGTTTAAAAAGTCTCCAAACAGAGGATAAGAAAAATCAGAAATATACCTCAGAAATCCACATGCACTAAAATAACATATATATTTTAAATCAAACTAATGTCTCAAACATCACTGTAGCTTCTGTACCTTTAATATGTCCAATCCCTTTTTCAGTCAAGAGTAAAATATTAAAGCTGTAAAGCACCCACACTTCACAGAAACTAGTTAATCAGATTAAAGACTTAGGAAGACAGCCTTCCCTCTGAAGAACATCAGGGAATGGAAGATAATTGTTCTCATGCTTTAGGACCATGCATACATTAATCAAGTATTTTGAAAGAAGACAAAACACAAAATCTGATATGCATATGCAGTAAGATAGAAGGCTAATTCCTATTCATAAACTAGTCACATATGCTTTATCATCTAAAATCTGACAAGTGTTTAAAGTCATGAAAATCACTGCATTGTATGCCATTTACATAAAAATACACTACAAAATAAAGAAGTGCTTATTCATTATATGATACAAAACAGTGCAATAAATGTGTGTACCAAATATGTCCTCTTACAAAGCTGATTATATGCTTTTAGATAGCCCTCAAATACCTTATGTCTGGTACTGCAATATGTTTAGTACATCTTAAGAAAACCTATGTCTAATCTTCCCTTTAAGGCCATTTGTAGTTTTAGGCAGATAATTTTCTCCTTATCCTAATTACCTTGTTCAACTGGGATGAAGGCAGTCCCTTACCTACAAAATAACAGGGTAACATAGCACAGACTGCCAACAAGGTGAGGAAACACCAGAGGAAGCTGCTGAATTACAAACCCTGGAGAGAACACGCAATGCGATGTGCGCACTGTGATTCTGTTCGCCACCTCCTCAGCAGCCTAATCTGGTTACCAACGGATAATGGCAGAAATGCATTATCCTCTCCAAGGAGGAGAGAGGAACCTGGCTGGTTTTCCTCAGCAGCCTCCACAACTTGCAGAGCAAGCACAGACCTCCACTCACAAGTGTGTGACGTGCCTTTAAGATTGAGGCAGCGCATGCTTTCCCACTGGCATGCATTCAGTACAGTAGAAGTTACGGTCCATTTGTTTGCTGGGCCACAAGCACAGGATTATTTTTTCCCCCCCTTTACCTTCTTCCAACAGTAGCTTGGAAAGCTTGAGACAGTTAACATGGGGGCAAACAGAAAATCTGGTTCTTCCCCTTAATCTTCACTTGAGAAATCAGATTAACTGCTAAGCATCACATTTTATTTACATTTCTTCTTAAGAAAACTGGGGGAAAAAAATCCAAAAGGTTTCAGTAAGCCAATGCCTTGTATTCAAGATAATACTGACATTACTACTTCTAAATAGCATTTCCAAACATACTCTGCAATTGTGTAACACATCTAGGCTGATTAAGTGAGCATACCAAGTAAGTTCTCTGGAGTATCTGCACAATGCCTTCAGCCTTGTCTCACAAATATTAAGTTAAATATACATACTGGCCACAACAAAGTGACATTTTGCAAAAAAAAGACATTTCTCAAAGGCTGCAAAATCACTAACCTTAAAACATTTTCTTCTATGTCAAACGTATTAGGATATACAGAATATTTACAAAACAAAAGACCGCAGCCAAACCATCATTAAATTTAGGAAAAAAGATTATGATGGCTTGTTAATAGTAACTAAGGTTTTGTTTTCCCTTGCAGTTTCATAACACAACATCAGAAGACTGAAATCCTTGTAAATGTGGTAAGCAGTAGTTTTAAGAGAGACCAACAGCTACATAATCATCCTACACACTGTTAATTGTATCTGGCATTATTGCTCAAAGCTCCTACACAGAATGTCAGCTGACTGCCTGAACAGTACTTTGTTCTTAGTGCCTTTGTTAATGACGAATTAAATTATACAGAAGAGAGCTCCGCAACCACCCTCACTTTATAAACCTCGACCATTACAGAATGACAAAAAATCCTACAGCTTTGCCTACAGAATGCAGCTATTTCTTAACATGCTACAACTTGTATTCTTAATCTGCAAATTACCACAATTCATGACATGAAGAGCTATGTTGCTTCACAGGAAGGAAACCAAGATGAAGAAAAACATTTCCCCAAAAAAAAAATCTCAGCAGGAGTGAACTTGGCACCTTATTCATGACTTCCCTTGCACCTTGCAAATGACAAAAATACAAACATTAGAAAACTGCCCAAATTGGTTTTTTAAGACTGTACAGTCCAAACATAATTTCACTGCTCTGGACACACTCATTATCTCTTTCAGTCTCTAACATATGAAAGAACTAAGTGAAAAACACACATTTCAGGTCGCCTCAGTAAAAGGTCTCCCTGAGGACTCTTACAACTACTGTTTCAGCAAATTCAGATAAAAGATTTAATCTTCATCTGTTATCTTTAGAAACCATCTTCTTTATGTAAATCTGTATATACAGTCACTTGCAAAAGCACAGCCATCCACCTCATCCCTAAACTTGCTGCAAGTCCAATGAATACATCTCAAGTCTCTCTAAAAATAATAATACGTATATAGAAAGTCATCAAGGTATTAAGCTCAGAGAACCTGGCTGACACACAAACCCAAGAGGTGTCATAAAGATAAAACATATGTCTAGGTTTTAACGAAAACACAACCAGAGAGTCTGTATTGCTTTACTGACCTACTTTCCATTGGTTTGTGTAACAATACACTGTGCAGTGAAGGAAACGTAGTAACATCCCATGTCTTTATAAAATATACATCCCCAGCTCTAACGGCAAGGCTCTTCTTTTATGGCTATACTGAGTAAGTACGAATTTCTTCACATAACAGAGCAGCTTAACATGGGATTGTTTACAAAGCAGTATAGTAAATTCTGCCTTATCTTGCAGAGGTGGCCAACACAAGTAACACCGTGGCGAGAGGGGTAAACACAACGCCAACATAAAAATGCACAGCGGAATCTGCCAGAGTAGTAAATAATTGAGATCACGGTGCATCCCCGAAACCCAGGCACGGTTAAAATTCCAAGAAGGGCTGGAGGTGCCACGCTCGGTGCCCCGGCACCCTCCGGCTGCAGCACGCAGCGGCATCCATCGCCCAGCGCCCGGCTCGGGCGGAAGCCAAGCCCGTCAGCCCAAGATGCCAACCCGCCATACCAACCTCCTCGCCCCTCCCGGGCCGCCGAGAGCCCCCCGCAGCCCTGCGCCGGCCCCCACGGGCACGGCGGTCCCACTCACCGTCCCCCACAGCCATCATGCCCGGCGCTGCGGCGGGGGGGCGGGCGCGGCGGGGCCCGGCCGGATCCCCGCCGGATTCCTGCCGGCTCCCTGCCGCTACAGCCGCCGCTTCGCTTCAAAATAGCAGTCCCGCCTTGCGAGGGAGCTCCGCGCCGGCCCGGCCCGGCCCCCCGGGCGCTCCGCCCCCGCCGCCATGGGCCCGCCGGGTCCCCCCGCCGCCCGGCACTTCCCACAGCCCGGGGCAAGCTCGGCCCCCACCACCGGCACGGAAAAGGCAGCGAGAGGAGTAGCGGCCGCCTCGGTTAAGGACGAGCACGCCACAGCACAGAGATGGACCAAAACGTAACATAACACGAAATAAACCGAAACAATAAAGCCACAGGAAGTAGGAAAGGGCTCCGCTGAAGAAAGCTGCTGCCTGTAAAGTTCTGGGAAGGCTTGTTCGGAACCCCGTCCGCAACTTTGAAAGAGTAACTGCTTCCAAAGCATGCGTGAAGTACATGCTGGGGAGCATCAGTGACAGCCTGCCCGGAGCCTGAGACGCTGATCAGAGTTTGTACCCCAGTCTACGTGTTGGGTGACATGCTGAGGGGTAGAGACTGCAATCCAACAGTGATAAAAAGAGTAGCGAGTAAGTAGTACCAATTTACTTAGTCTTGCCAATAGAAAAGTTCAAAACTCAGGCAGACTGTAGCATATGCTGTTGCACAGAGCATGAGAACCACGCACTTGAAAGGAGTGGGACACAGTTCCCTGTAATAATAATCCAAGAACTCAGTCAAATCCCTTAAAACCGGTGGAAGCATCAGCCTGATGAGGCCCTTTTCTTCCAAATGGGCTTAAACTGATCAGTACACTTAATTTCCTATTTTTCCTAAATAAAATAGTAAATTTTCCTATTTAAAATGATGAGCCATCGGGAAGAGCAGCCGAAATTGAAAATGATGTGGCTATGTTTTGACCACTTGCATTAAGCAAGCCAAAGGAATACGTGCAGCTCAAAACCTCTATAAAATAATCATGGCAGCTATCACCAGTATTCCCAAACGATATATATTCATGTTGTGCCGCACTGGTGAGCTCTATTAAGAGTATGTCGTCACTGTCTCCATAGTAACTATATTTCCAAATAGAAAACAGCAAAGGGAAATAAAAAACAATAGTGTAATGTGGAAAAACAGATACACACTAGTGCTTATGGATTTTTATTTGCCCATTTTTTTTCCCAGGAGAATGTGTATTTCAGCTGCATCTTTATCACCCATAACACAGCTCTCTTACACCATGATACTAACATCACACATATCCTACCTGTCAAATTTTGTGTTTGTGAGGCCAGTCCTTTGAGCCATTAAATATTAAAATGGAAAAAGTGCAGGGGTTAAATAGAGATATACGATTTATCTTCAGCTCAATCATTCTGCTGAGTGCAGCAGGGAGTTCAGTATTAATAGTTTCCCTACTTTTATTCTAATTCCCTGTCTCAATAATGACACTACTATTCGATACAGGAGTCTGCTTGAATTCTCTTAGAGAAAACAGTATTTACAAATCTCAGGCAGCAGAAACAAGTGCTTTTGTAGTGCTGAGATTGGCTGCCAGTTCTGTTTCCATAGAAATGAACATTCACTTGCTGAAAAATGGGGGGGGGGGGTGCTTTAAAGAATCTCCTCCAGTTTGGAAGGCTACATACAGTTCTGGTGTAGTGAAAGGGCAAAACTAGCAGCACGCATAAGATATTGCTTAATAGGCAAACATCCTGATACGATTCTTTTAATATGCATCATTATGAATGTAAACAAATCCCAAGCTTTTCACAGCAGCTCAGTCATTCACGTAATTCACATTAAAGAAATTATCTCCGACTTTACTATACATGTCTGAGAGTAAAAAATAAAAAAATCAAAGGTCAGCTGGAGAGGCAAGCTAGCAGTGGGGTATTACTTAAGGCTATAAGCCACTCTCATCAAGCAAAAGCACTAAGATTCCTGCCCGGTTCCCTTGTTGGACATGGTACCTCCTCATAAGTTGGCTTTTGATACTCCTCGTTACATCCTACCCCAATTATTCCATCTATAAGTGTTTGAATGTGCTTTCCATCTCATCTACCCTCCAAGAGGATCTGTCAGTCCCTAATGGCAACTTGTTCTCCTCCTCCTCTTGTATCATTCCATCGCAGATCAGATTCAATAAAAAGGTAACACAAGAAAAAAGGGACTGTTCTCACTAGATCCCCTCTAGCACACTCAGAAGTGTAAAATATTAAATCTACCAGTGTGCTAAAGTGGCAGGAAGGACAAATCTTCCTGTCCTACCTGTATTTCTCCCACATACCTAAGCATACCAACACGATGTTTTTTAAAACTCTCAAGTGTTAAATCATGTCAGTACCAACATATTTTTTTTAAATATGTATTTGTTTTGACTATCAATATAGTATGGAAAACATTTTTGTACTCAGGTTGTTTAAAGCTGCAAGCTTTGACTCTTTATTCCTTTTTTTCTTCCTAAGTACATGCTGGATAAAAAGGCTGAACAACTGACGTTAGTATCATTTGATGAGAGAATCCTAAGTCACATCTCTGGATTCTCAGAAAATAGGTCAACACACCAAATATTCACTACCACAGCAGTGTCACTCAGGACTATGAAGAAGATGACATCTTCCAAGGTTGTATTAACAAGTTCCTCCCTATCCATCACACACCAAACAGGACCCACCCCCCCATCAGTACAGTCACCCTACTTCGGACAGTAACTCACAGGGCAAAAAGCCATTCCTTTTGTTGTTAAGAAAATTATGGATTTTGAAAACTCCACTACAGAGTTTAATTATATTAAAACCAGTTGAAGTGTTTTTGTGCTTTCCACCCCACCTCTGCCTTCCCCCACTTTGCAAAGACAACCCTATTCCCCCCCTCCACCTTCCCAAACCCTACTACAGAATATCCAAAGCACACAAAAAAAAGATCCTCAGCACTGTAACAGATGTATTTAGGCACTAAAATTTGGCTTTTATCCAGAGATGTTTGATAAAGCTCCTGAAAGAAAAGTTGGAACCCAGGCTATAGGAATTCAACAGTAACTTTAAATCTACACCTGCAAGCAGTAAATACAAATTGTCCTTCAGAGAATAATGAAGCACAAAGCCAAGATAAAACACTAACAATGGAATAACATTGAAAAACTGCCTAGATGGAAGCAACAGATGAACTAGGTTTAGGCAAAAATGCTGAAACCAACGTATTAAGAGGGATTCTGTCATTCATGGTACCAAAACAGAACTACAGTATCTTTTGCACAGAAATTGCCTACTACAAGACAAAATACAGTTTATACTGTCATAGATCAGCATTAATATTTGTGTTTCGCACTTGAGATAAAAATCACTTCAAAATAAACTTTGCTAACTCTCTTAAACGGAGACAAAAAGGACCAAAGTGCTATGTTAACTAGTGGTATATATATGTTAACTAGTGTGGTGTATATATATATATATATTCACATATTTAAGTTATTTCCATGCTTATTTTTTCCCTGGTGTGACTTTCTCTGCTCTCCTGAGAACTACCAACAGAAAAAATACACATATAAAATGCATCTTTGAGTCTCTCAAACCTATGAAACCTATGCAGCTGTATTAATGTTAAATGCAAAAGTTAATGGTTTACCCTTTCATAATGAGTAAATTTACAAGCTAACAGAACATAAACATTTACATTTTTATGTAGAGCATTTTTCCCCAGATTAGAATGCTTTGGGTTTTTTTAAAAATACAAATTTTTACATATCAATTTTTAAGTGTTCAAGAATAGCAATGTTTTATTTCAAAGCAAAATGCAGCACAGAAACTCATACGTCAAAGAAAAGGTTACAAAAACACTTTCCGTTGAACCTGCAGTCACTTCTGTTTTCACACAAGAAGAGTGACAAATATTTAAAACAAAAAAGGTATATTTGAATGTATTAAGGAATTATATACATTCATCAGGTATTTCTACTCTTGAACAGTTACACTTTTTAGATATAGCAGACCATAATTAACATAGTTACTTTGAAAGACAAATTAACATGAGAAAACTCTTCCCAATAAACAAGATCTATTGATTCCTTGCAGAAGACAATGAGGCTTCCAAAACTGACTATGCTAAAGCCACTGCCACAGCACAGCAGTTTGCCACAGCAAAACTCCTTTGTTTTGCTGTTATGTAACATTTTTTTTTCGTAATTTACAGTTTTAAATTAAATTTTCATAGTAAAAATACTGTAGCAAAAAAGCAGCAGGAAGCAATAAGGACTATGCATAACAGGTTATCTTTTCTTTAAATACACCAAAATAAGGAGCTCAAGCTCAATGAAGTCTTAACTTCAACAATTAAGCTGTCTTTGAATGCTGCAGTCTCCCAGTTCTATAATTTAAAGCTCCATGTATTACAATCATGATGCATCATTTTAACAGAGAAGATATCCAACACACCATCACTAAAGTACATTTTTCTCTTAGAAACATACTAAGGATAAAGGTACATCTGATCTTTTTTCCCATACATGAACACTTTTCAGCATTCTTCAATCCTCTTCTGAGCACATCTGTAACTCATTAAATATTCACTGCTTGTTTCTGCGCAGTTTCAACACCTTTTCCAATTGTATTCTGACCACAATCCAGAAAATACTTCCAATAAAGTGTACAAGCTTGTTTCACCAAGTGTCTCATTTTCTTAGCATTTACATGTTTCCACACATCCATCTCACATTGATAACGCTAGCATTTAAATATTTATCTTTCATTAATCTAAAGCTGATTAGAAATATATGATCTTTCATACTCACCACTGACGTTACTTAAAATCATATTGTCTGAGTTTCTTATTTCATCAAATTTTGCAAAGATTGTTTGCAACCTATAAAGAACAAAAACAACAAAGGATTTTTATGTCTCTGAAATCCCACTAGCTACTGGTAAAAACAGAAATCACTTTATTAGCATATATAAAGCAGCAATGCAGAATAGACAAGGGATTAAGTGTATGAAGAAACAATTCCTAAAGGATTCCTCTTTAGCTGAGCATCTTCACAGAAATGCATAGAAAACCAAGTAAACTTAGCAAAGAACAAAAATTGAGTACTGTTATTAGCATGATTAAAAATAACCTTCTAAAGTTCAGGTTCAGTAATAGCACGTATTGGTTATATATAGTATATACATGTATTTATTCACACTGAACAACAGGTTACAATTTAAACTATGGACTATTCACTCAGAAGAAAAAAAAAAAGGATTGCTATTTAATTTGTTCTAAGACTATTACTCACTTTCTTAAAGGTTTTTGTTCCACAAAATTTCCTCAGTTTGGTTATGAAAAGAGCTCTGTGGCAGTTAGCACTTCCACAGCAAAAAATAATCCCCAAGCAACAAAACTTTCTTCTAAACTTAAGATACACTAAACACTTAAATGTGTCCAACCCGCACACCATTGATTTCAACTGTCACAATAGAGAATACGCTGCAAAAGCTTTGCTACATGTAAAGAGCAAACAGACAAACAAAACTCCAAATAAACCAAACAACTCCACAATCCTAGATTTGCAACCTAGTCTCACAAGGCAAAAAATAGTGTTCAATCAAGAAAGTTGGCAAAACACTTCAACAGCCCTTTCTCATCACTTCTGCTGAAAACCCAATAAAAGCAGTGCAAGTATCTCCCAGAGAAACGTGACCCAATCCATTGCATTAGCAATAAAAAATAGATTTGTACTGACATAATACATTGTTCAGCTGCAAACAATTGAGAAAAATTTATTGTATTTCTCCAAAGACTTTGCATTTTAGACTACTTGGAATATGGTAATATTTAACATGCACATGGGATTTTTAGCTCCAGGACTATCAGGACTGAATCCTGATTTTAAATGAACCAAGTTATGAACTACAAATCACCAAAACTGTACCTGTCTCGGAACAGGTACAGTTCAGCTACATCAGAGGAACTAGAGACTATACCACCCAACTCAGAATTTCATAAAAATTTGCACTGAAAGGCTGTTTTTGCAAGTTACAATCCAAGCTATTTTGTGACAAACTAAAAAAAATGGGTAAGAATTACACCCAGGTATGAAAAGTCTCACAAGGAGAAAAGTCAAGGATGCACAAAGATTTCACTTTAACATTTCATTACGCACACACCACTTTTATGCAATGATCCGTGTAGAGAGGCAGTGCACTTTCACTGCATAGTCTGTGTTCCCTGAGACTTGCATATCCCTTTCACTCACTGTGACCTCATTTATCTAATAATGAAGAATGTGATAAAATAATGAAATGCAGACAGACAACACCATAGAAAATTTGAGCCTTCCCCCCCACCTCTGCAACAATTTAGGACTCCCATGATGCATTATTTTTACTTTTCAAATACTTCAAAGCAATCTGTTACAGAGCAAATTTGTCCCAGACTTAGTAGGCCCACAACAAGTACAGATCTCCACAAAAAGGCCTAACCTACTGCAAGCATCTAAAACAACACAACCAAAAATCTCCTTAATAATTTAAGTCAATAACCCCTAACACAAACCAGCAGTTACTCTACCATCTCAACTTATCTCAAAACTACATGTAGCTCAGTAGTAGTTTGGCTAATCTTTTCCTAGCATATTTGCCAGCTTGTCTCTGGAACCTATTATCCTTTCTCTCTTTTGCACTACCATTGCATTTCCAACCACTGCTGCCACAACAAAATGTCTGAAATGGCAGCAATTGACAAATGTCACTGTTTTATTATTAAACCTCAAGCCTTTTAATGAGAAGATCAATTTTGCAAACCAAAGGCAAATATATAGCAAAATGGGGTTTTCTGCACTTCAACTTGAAAAAGTAAAACTTTTGAAATTAAATGCTATTTGAGTACAAGAATTTACTAATGACACATGAAATCCCATTAACATGCTATGTGCTTTCAACCGTACGAAGTGAGAAGTTCACATGAGAATCAATATGTATAATAATCCATTAGGCCATCTTGCTTTCATAACAAGAATTTAATGTGCTTGCCTCATATGTTTGTGTTTATCATGGATTGTGAGTTCCCCTCAACAGTGCTGGATTCCATAGCAAACACTGCATTAACAGCTCACCTAGTTAATGAGGAAGACTTAACACTACATCTGAAAGGCTAAAACTGTCCTCCCAAGAGAAACTGAACACAATTAGATTAACAGATTTGCCTTAAAATGTCACTTTAATTTTTATATCCTGTAAAGCTGATGTTATCCATTTGGCACAAATATTTTAGATTTTTTTTTAAGATAAGATTTTTTTCAAAAGACAAAAAAATATTTCCTGCTCTTTTGAACTTTGTTTTCAAAAATGCTTCCCTGAGTGTTTTAAACAGAAGCTAAAAGCAAAATGCTTCCTTATAAATATGTTATAATAATATACATGTTGCCTCTCTGGACAAACATTTGATAAAGTATTAACTATAAACAATAAGAAAAATGTGCTTGTCAGCACAGGACGCTATGTTGTCAGTGGTGCAGGCTGGAGAACAACACACAGTACTGCAACTCCTTCAATTTTCAAAGCATGTCTTTATGACCAGAGGCACACTCTACAGTATTTGTCATAACTGCAAAAACAACAGAAGAGTCCATTATAACACAGTTGTCAACATGGTAAAGCACTACTGTAGAACCAACCCTCTCTTTAGAAGAGCTTACAGCATCTGTAACTACTACTTTGCAAAGTCTCTCACAACAAGTTTCTCCCTCCCTCTCCTCCCACCCTGCTCTTCTTACTACCTTCTTCTCTTCTCATATTTCTTCACACGGTCACAGGCAGCAAGGCAGTATGGGCTAGAGTCCCTAAAATTATTGCAACCACAGTCAATTTAAGAATGTTTACAGGAGGTTCAGCTCCTGGCAAAAGAGAGCCTGCCAAGAAG
Source organism: Pseudopodoces humilis (assembly GCF_049639895.1). Lineage (NCBI taxonomy): Eukaryota > Metazoa > Chordata > Aves > Passeriformes > Paridae > Pseudopodoces > Pseudopodoces humilis. The sequence continues at coordinate 103,157,214 of NC_142200.1, forward strand.
AATCCAAGCAATTCTACAGGGCTGGATGAAGACCAGTTTTACAGGAAATAAAGAATGTTCTTTGAGAAGAGATGCATTATTACTCCTCCATCTCATATCTGCAAGCCCAACTCTGGATGTGGCAATCATAATCAATCACTGAAGTCACCACATGACACTGGTAGACAGAAATACTATCTTCTTTTCCCAAAAGGACATGTACAGGTCTTCTGCAATTTCTCGTATAGACATGAAAATCCCCATTGACAAAAACCACATTTGAGACAGCAGGTACTTCTGGATGGGCTGTCAGGGAATGAATGAATGCATGGTTATAGCACTTTAAATGGGGGCTCCTGGCAATGTGTCAAACCCTCTCATCCAGCAGGTGACAGGTCTCTATCAAAATATTAACATACTGCGGTGAGGATGGGCAGTGAGAGGAATATATACATACCTTGCTAGGACACAGCCTGAGCTGACATGCACACACACAGAAACATGGATGCTCCCATAGAATGTGCACACCACCTCACACTGAAAAGCTGTTATTCATTACCATGCTTGATGAACTTGAACTGTTCGTATGACAGGCAGAGGGGTATACCTAAAAGTGTGGACCTTGTGGTGAAGAGGCAAAAAAGCACCACTCCCCTATCAACAGGAGAAGGATAAAGAAGAAGAACGGGTAGTAACTAGTCTGTTTTTATGTCCAAAGTGAGTCTAAAGCAGGAAATGGCCCATATGAAACTTTGCAGTTGTTCCTCCGTATTTTTCCCTTCCAAGAAAAAAAAAAAACAAAACAAATCTTGAAGACATGTGTCCACATCTGGACACACAGATGGACCTCATCTTCCACTTGAACTAGACAGATAAGAAGAATGTGCATACCACATAAAATGTGGTATTCAGAAATGCATACTTCAATATGCTTCAACATTTTAGGAAATGAAGTTGTGGCCCTAGACATAAGAACTAAACAAATGACTCTTTTTTTACATATCTGTTTCTCAAGCAACAGTGGGGAAATTTGTCAGATGAATTCCTCAAAGACAAAAGCTTTTAACACTCAGACTAAGTAACTGCTATCCAGAGCCACATATACTATTTCCGTTCAGGGAAGATCAGCCACACAGATTCCATACCGAAAAACATTCAGTTTGGCCCATAGAGAACAAAACCTCTTCAGTATTTTTGGCTCACTGAACAATAAATATAACATCCACTTTCGGTATTCACAAATACATTAACACTACTACTTTCAGGTCTGACACCAAACACTGTCAAACTCTCTGGCAGCAATTATAACAAAAGGGAAAACATCCAAATTTCCAACCACTGACTTCATGATTCTGATTGTTCTAGAAAAGGAATGTGCTTCAAGCAAAAAGCCTAACAATATTCTGAGATTTCCAAGTTAAAAAATAAAAAATAGAGGAACTCGCTAATTTTATTTATAAACAAACTCACCAACTAATCTCAGTAAAGAGGAGAAATGCACTGAAGTAAAATAAATAGCAAATAAGTAGACTTGAACTACTTAAGTACAATCCCGTATTTTATTCATTACTTAGATTCTGACAGGTCCAGTAAAGCCCTGTAGAAAATCCACTATTTTCCACAAAGGCAAACCCTACCAGGTTCAGATTACAAAACCTTTTAAGCCTACTATTATTAAACTACTGACTATTATTAAACTACTGACTGATTTGGCTTTACATAGACACAACATGTATATACCATTTGCATATTTAAGGAAGTTGAACAATTTCTCAAAACAATGCTTGATTAACTTTCCTGCCTTCCCTTCAGCAGACAGGAGCTCTTATTTTTAGTGCTCTAGGATGGAGTGCATTCAAGCAGCAACACACAGCTCTGTAATGTGTAATTTGCTTTGCAAACTAAACAAGCCTACATTCTATTGATTCATGTGTACACTAAACACTAAAGTAATAGATTTTTCTGCTAATAATTATGTTTACATGTAATTTTTAACACATTGACTTACAGTAAAGGAGCTGCAATGCAGTTCTTTAAGGCTGAACTCAACAACTGAAAGCAGTCGTGTCTGAACTACAGATTATCTGTAATACTTAAAACCCTTAAAACCTACCCAGACACACACACATGAACACAGATTCCTCTCAAAATAATGATGATACTCTACATCAAAGGTTTTTTTCCCACATATCACAGCTCCTGCATAACTACCTGAAAATTTTACTGCATATAAGCAAAGGGAAAACCTCTGACAAGCATGGGGGAAGAAATGCCTTAAATTAGGTCTGCCTCTGAAGGAACAACAGTCTGAGCTACCACAAAGCTGATCTGTCTTTCCTGAGCTTTGTCAAACGCCTTCTTAGTTGTGTGAAGGAATAAGAAGGGACTACAGGAACTCTGCTTTCTGTCAGAGATGGATGGGACAGAGAGTCTCATGGCTAACTCAAACAAATCATAACTCCCCCCTTTATCCCAACCTGAAACCTACTGCAGAAGACACAGCACTGACACTCAGCTCATGTACCATTCAACACTAGTCCTGACTGTCAGGTGCAAAGCTGTTTGAGATTTAGTGGCAACAACCCATTTAACATGCACCAAGTAGAGTCCTTCTTCTTTATGTAAATGCAAATTATACAACTATGCTTGCTTTCAGATCCGGGGGAATTCTGTATTCAGCCGATTCAGACAGTAGAAACAACAACTTGGCACCTACTGCAACTAAATTAGAAGCTGTTGATTGTCCTGAGGATACAAAGCACCTATGGTGTTTAATCCTATTTGGATCCCAAGATGTACTCAGCTTGTATCACATGGAATTGTAAATGGGGAGTACTGAACTTAAAACTTACAGTCAGACCCAACATTCATTGCAAAAAAGCTGTGTTATCGCACTCTTTTATTCTCTGTTCCAAAAGATGTCTAAGGCTCTATCTTAATGCAAGGAAGATCTTGGAAATGTTCCACTTACTTGCTAGGAAACTTAATTTTTTGAATTGTAGTAATAATATGGCCCAAGCTTCTGTGGTAACCATATAATCCATTACTTGTCTAAAAACAAGACTATCATTAAGAGAATGTGTACAACTTCTCATTCTCGTAGGCAGGGTAAACTTGTGTCTCAACAGGCTGAGCTTTATCTGGAACGTGAAACATTAAATTCAACACCCTTCTCCCATGGTGCTTTGACAGAACTGTAGAATGGTTTTGGATCATCCAGTTCCAACCCCTCTGTCCTGGGCTGAGACACCTTTCAGTAGACCAGGTTACTCAAAGCCCCATCCAACCTCACCTGGATCACTGCAAGGGACAGGGCATTCACAGCTTCTCCGGGCAACCAGCTCCAGTATCTTACCACCCCCTCACACTAAAGAATTGCTTCCGAATATTGAACCTAAACCTAACCTCTTGCATTTTCAAGCCCTTGCTGCTGGTCATATCACTTCCTTGTAAGAAGTCCCTCACCTACTCTCCTGAATGCCTTCTTTAGGTATTGGAAGGTGATCCTAAAGCCTTCTCTTCTCCAGGCTGAACCATCAGCCTGTTGTCAAAGCAGAGGTGCTCCAGCACCCCCTCAACTAACAGGTCAATGTCCTCCTCATGTTGGGGGCCCCAGAGCTGAATACATATTTTGATATATTATCAAGCTGTATTTTGCTATCCTAAAAATGACCATTAAAAACTAGTGCTCCTGGATTTAATGAGGCACTCATCTGATATTCTCTCTGACACCAAGCAGAAGACATATTCAGCTTTATCAAAATCAAGAAGTGAGATGAAGGTGATGATAAAGTGGTATATTAATATATAAGGGGTTCAAGTTCTGTCTAGCTTTCCTAATTAGTCAAAAGTAGAAACAAAACAATGGCTGATTTTCTTTCATATAAACTCATCAACAAACAACACAGTCAGGAACTCTAGTAACATCATACTGAATGGCAAAGCTAACTTGCATATAAAATAAAAATTACAGTAATTTTAAAACAGCTTTTACTGAGTTTAAAATTAAGATAACGAACAGTAGAAAATCAATGGCTCAGAATTACAAAACCAGAACAGCTAGCTCACCTTCCAGGAGGAATTCCTCGTTTTGTAAGATCTATTCGTACTTTCTCTCCCACATGTCTGTAAACCTCTACAATGGCTAGTATGGCAGCATCTCTCACCTGTGAAGACAGTTTAAATTGTTAATTTCAGGGTTACAGAAACCAAAACAACATTTGCTGACAGGCCACTAATCTTACAGCCTATATGGCCCTGTATGCCAATTCAGTTGAAACACCGAGGATGAAAAGGAAAGGAAATACAACTGTTACATCAAGATGGCATTTGTTCCAAATTACAGCATCCCCAGATGGTAAAAAATCCTAGAAGTAACAGCTTTAGAGGGAATTTCTGGGTCTGACATAAGAATAGCATTTGTGGAAAAAGCATGCTTTATCTAGGACTTGCTCACAGCAGGCAATACTTTCAAAAGTTAGCTTCTGCACTCATCTTGCTTTCATCTGTTCCTACACACAGCAAGGTCCTTTGAAAGACTAAGACTGCCCACAAGAGTGGACCAAAGCGATCAGTATTTTCTTTACTTATTTCAACTGGAATCAGATGGCATGACATCAGCACAAGAAAGGGAACAGGGCAGGACAGTGGAAGGGGAAAGAACAGTTAAAGAAAGGAGATAGAGTGCCTCTTTAAAAATTTTAAACCATGGTCAATCACAATAAAAACTGCTAAAAATGCATTTTAGTAAATACCATTACTCTCTCTCTACAAAGAATGTCTGGAATGACTTTAGTGTTGTTCTTTGCAGCAGTTCAAACTAAACACACAATTGCTCTAGCAAGATGTGAACTACGTCTTTACTAATGATCAGCAAAACAGGACAAATTCTCAACAGAATTTCTGTAGAACAGAGCAGTGCTATGCAGCACAGAGGAGACAAGAACTTCACTGCATTCAGAAATTGAGCATAAAGACCAATACTGTTTATAAGCCCATCTCCTACCAATGTTATCTTCTCCCTCACTGTATTCAAAGTCTTTTCCTTCAAACACAACTTCAAATAAATCAAAATAGTTTAACCATTTCCACTGGAATATTTTCTGAAGTTCATATGTCACCATTATGAACTACTTCCCGACTCACTGCAGATGTTCTTGCTTACTTTAATGATTTTAATGACAACCCTTGCATGTTCTCAAATGCCATTTGGGTTCCAATTGGAAAATAATTATACATAATATTGTTATCTTCAGCAAATTTGGCAAGCTATCACAGGTTTCATGTAAGGGCTGCTTCTGAAGGTGATTTTTTGTGTCAAAACCTTTTTTTATTTATTTCCTTTCAACATGCTCTGTAAGAAACAACTACTTTCAGTAATTACTAGTTTCAGCTTCTGAAGACAAAACTAAAGGGACCAGTATATCATGATACTGCTGCCTTTGCACCTCTACTTTCATCTTCCAGTGGATGGACTGATTAAGAAGAAGTTTGGTTTACTTTTTCTCATGGTAGAAAATAATGATCTGCTGTACACAAGCACTCTTATCAGCTTTTCTTTAAATGATTATATTTATTTTGCTTTCACAGCTCTGTCAAAGTATAGTTGTTCAAGAGCCAGTACGTAAGGTGAAATCCTTACCTGACTGTTGGAGTCACCAAATGCTATACACAGATGTGGTACCAACTTGCTGAGGATTAAGGGGTGTGCACCATAACTAAAAAAAATCAAGAAGTGTAGTTTTTATGAAAAAGCCAGAAAATAATTTTTGTAAAAGTGAACTTTTGGCTTAGATTTTATAGAATACAAAGTGACATCAATCAAGCTCTGACTCTCTCTTATTAGTCCTTTATCTACTTTTAAATAAGATAAAAATTCTGTAACTTTAGTCTTTCTTTCAGAAAGCCCACTACTTAAGTTGTTTGGCTTTTCCCATGTATTAATTTAATTGAACCAGACTCCCTAAAGAATTACTTTCAGAGAAAAATGACATTCAGAAGAAGGATAGAACCATCGCCATAGAAACAAAAAGCTTACATGTTTAAGGTAGCAACAAGACACAAACACACTCCTTCTCGGGATCGGTAATTCTTGTGTTTAAAACCAACAGCAAGGCGTTCCCAAATGTACTATAAAAGCAGAAATAATGGTCTTTAATTACCAGGAGCACTATACAATGTAATTCTATTCCATATAATTACATTCATAATAGTTGCAAAAAAATAAAAGAAGACCGGTCCACTGGAAAAGTAATAAAATTAACTTATGAAATGCACAATATGGAACACAACACAGATCAATTCTACGCCAAAACAAATTCCTTAAAAACGTCCTTCAGCAATCTAGTTGAGTATTTTCCAAATTTGAGAAACAGCTTTTAAAACGTACAGAATTGTTACAGTTAATGCACACAAAACAAACATTAACATTACAAACTACTGACTCAAGCAGAAGTTACTATATTCTTTTTGCTTCATATTCTGTTTCCCTGCCAAAATTTCCTCACATCCATTTTAGCTTGTCCTTATCCATATTCCTTGCTGTCCCACTTCTCCCTTACTTTTTCTTTAGATCTATTTCTTCATTTTTTGATTATTTCTTGTCCCCTTAGTCTAATTCCTGTGCTTCCATTTTTGCTCTGCTTTCAGTTCTCCTCTCGGTGCTGGTGCCGCTTCCTGTGGTGCGATCCCCTGGCTCGCTAAACCCTCGTTCACCTCCTTGCGCACTCGTTTTTCTCTGCCTGCCCCGGCTCTCTGCCTCCCGGCTTTATCCCGTTACCTTTCCATCTCCTTGCCGCGCTCTAGCTGTGTATCAGGGCGTTGGAAGCGCAAACGTGGAGCTGGGGAGCTCGGGGACTCTCCGTGGGAGCAGATGCAGGGGCTCAGCCTGCAGTTCACCCCAGCTGCAGCGCTGCCATTGCAGCCCGGCCAGCATCCGGGCAGCGTTGCCTAGCAATGGACGGCTGCACACTGCCAGGAGCTGCACACTTCGCAGCCCAGGCACCTCCCTCCTGCCAACTACACCCCGGAGTGCTGCAACTGCAACCTATAATGACGCCACACAAAGCTGCTAAAATGTATTACATACTAATTGCAATCGGCTTTCTGGAAAAAAAAATAAAAAATAAAGCCCTCAAAAACAGCTGTTGATAGACAAAAACAGAGAGCATAAGAGTAGGGAATATGCATCCTCATTATTAATGAGGTAGCACGCTTCAGAGAAGACATAAAATTTTCCAATTAGAACCCTGCTTGATAATTTTGTCCCATCTGTGGTTTTTTGTTTGTTTGTTTTATACTTCATTGCATTTAGAGAAAACAAACCTTAGACGAGCAGGATATGGTTTGCCAAAACTGCATAGCTTGAAAACAAAGAACAGGATTTTACGGAAGAAAACATTCTTCCAATTAACCCACTGTCACAGACAAACATGGGAAAAAGGAAATCTCCTTGCTAGATGTATAAAAATACAGGTAGAAAGGGAACTGGAGACTACTGAAGCAAACAAAGCAGACCAAAGAGAAATTTAGTCTTTCACTGAATTATCCCTTAAGAACTGAATTTTTTAAGCAGAGAAATTCAAATGGCTGGTTAGAAATTTCAACGCTCAGAAGTTCCTAGCAAGAGTTGATGTCAAGCTCTATTTCTCCCTTTCCTGCACACTTATACCACTTATATTTTTATGCCTTCCTGCCTATAAACAGTTACATCTAGATCCTGCTCATAAAAGAAACAAAAAACTCCTAAATATCTAAAACAAGTAAAGGATTTAATGACAGGAAAAATTAAATATTATTCAACAACATGTTAGAAGAGGCAAGATGAGTTGACTAGAAAGAAATTTAAAGGACTTATCCTCAAAAAATTATTCCATTCAGCTCTTCTAAAGGGATGCTTCTCCGCAGCAGGGAGCCTAAAGCTCTGTATTTCAGTGTTGGAGGCACAGGGAAGGCTTCTCTGTTTTGGTCCCTGCTGTGAGGATCATTGATGCTTTTCATCCAAAGTTGTAATGACCCATAAGCTCTCCTGAGAGCGGACAACCAAAGCCAGGCTTCTCCCACCCTGGGGAAATTACCAGGAGAGCCGTACCTTGTCTTACACACACATGCTCTTCCTTGGACTCCACAAACCTCGTACGCCTTCTGACATAGGGGATTCCATTCACAGGGGATGGAAACTTCCTTCCATCACCTCTATGTACAGCCTAAAAACTCTGCACAAACAAAGATGGACCGACAATGTACAGCTTTTCTGACAAGGGCTTAGCACGAAGCAACCACCAACAATTTCTTTATCAGCAACTGTCCAAATGAAGGTATCTCCAAGGTGCTCTGCTCTGCACTTGTCCAAATGCTGTTGCTGTAGAGGTTCTGGTCTGTATGCCAGGTAGTTGGAAGCATCTTGGGCACAGTAACATGTAATTTATGAACTACTGGCACTTTGACACAAAAAAATACTGCCATGTCTCTTGGTCAATGAATATGACTGACTCTGCAGCTTGTGAATGGATAAAGGCACATCTTTGTGGATAGTATTACTAAACCCTGATGCCTAAATCCCAATCAGACCTGTAGCCAAAGAGAGATAAACATGTTCTATAATAGCCTAGCATACTACATGTTTTACCGGGCAAACAAAGCAACTGACAATAATTTTCTCATTCCAGATCAAGTTCACAATGTCTTATACAGTGCACACAAACATTCAAATTTGTATCTATGAATAAACAAATCCAGGAATTAGCACATACAAAAACCCATATTTTTCCCTATTAACCTCTAGAATTAGAACTCAGAAACAGATTTTCCACAGGAGCTAAAAACTCAAACATTAAGTTCCTACTCACATCCAGGCTCTTCCAAATAACATCACTATTCAAGAATATAATCTTGTTAAACAGTCCTCCATTTTTCAGACTTGGAGTTGAGATATAAGATTAAACACTCGGAAGCCACATAATGCTTAGAACTGAAGGTTGAGTTAAGCAAGCCTCCTTACAACCAAAAATGACAAGCCAGAGGGCGTTTTATCCCCACCTGAGTTTGTCCATGGTTCACAGAGCATCGCTGTCATACAGCTAGAAAGCCAGATTCTCCTAAGTTAGAAAATGTGCACCTTAACTGAAGGACTAGTCCTACATGTTCAAGTACAAATCTAATTTTAAATAAATTTGGAGCTAATTAAACTTATTTATTCCCATTGTCCAAACCAAGAAGATGCTTCAAACATGCTTTAATTAACAAAGCCCTGTCACATGTCATAAAAACATCTACTCAGATTTTAGCTGTGATATGCAAGATATGCCGAATCACACTGTGCCAAGATTTTTATCTTCAGCTGAATAATACATCACTGTCAATCCATTAAGAGTATCTTTAACATTTACACCATTAACAGTCACCGTAATATTGTGATGTGTTCAAAGTTCATACGAAAGTCATAAGCTCACTGGAGGCCTCCATCTGAATCTGCATTAAGCAATCATACCATGGGTGGTGCTGCTTCACACATCAATTTCAGTATAAGATTCTGCGCTTGCTCTCGAACTTGGTCTTTGGCATCTCCCATACGATCTATCAAAGGCAGGAGAACTACAGGAGAGGGGGAAAAAAGAGAAAGTAAAAAAGATTAAGCACTCAATGGAGATTTTCTAATGCTTAAAGATATTTTCTGAAACAGATATAATATACATGTCATTCAAAAATAAAAGCTGAATTTAAGTAGGCCACAATATTTTGAAGTCTCAAGTGCATTTCTGAGATTTTATAAGACTAACAACAAATGCATATGGCTGAAATGGAAGAAAATGTTAACTTTCAACAGGTTAAAAAGAAAGCAAGCTTCCCATCTTCAAAACTGTGTGAATGACTTTGATTTCATCTTCAAAAAGTCTTCCAGTTAGCTTCAGAATGTCTGGCTTTTCTTAAAAATAATGCTAGGTGTGATGAGTGGCAAATAATTGGAATAGAAATATACAATTACCTTAAAATCAGTGAGACTTTGCTGTTTATTGTAAGAAAATCGAAAGTTTTAAATCCCTTTATTCACACATTGAATCTTCTGGAAACCCAGCCTTACTTCAGTAAAAGCATCGTTAAAAATTACTATGTTAAAACAAGCATCCTCAAATAATATTTAAGTAAAATTGAATGACAGCTGATGATTTTCCCACCCTAAAAATAAGTAAAAATCAAAATCTAAGGACTTGCCAATTATTTTTGCTTGCTTTTCCAGACAGAAGTTTATAATTACATCAGATAAATGAATGCTATGACATTACGAAAGACATCCCAACGAACACGTCACCAGCTCCATGTTGTGCAAGACACACTGCTGTACTGGTTCCCAGTCCTCCATCTGGGCCCCACTCTTTGTGAGATTCTTCCCCTGAGTGCTTTCAGTACCACTTCTCCCAAATGAGGGGTGATGACACAGAGTGTGCTGCCTTCCTTCAAGGAAGCACAACTCATGGAGTTGGTGGAATTGGTGGAGATGTCATCCCTCATGGGATGGTGATTTAAGATATTACAAATAAAAAAAATTATCTTTACAGCTAAAATAACTTTTTGTTACATTTGGTACTACATTACTGAACACCTGACAGTAATTTACAGTTGCTGCCTGACCTCAGACTGCTAAAGAATTTCTACTCATGAAAGAAGTAACTGTATTTGGGTATTATTTGAAAAGCAGATCTGAGGTAATTTTATCAGTACTTAATGATTTTATAGTAATAACTGAACAACAGATCTGCTAGCAAGGAAACAGATCATACATTCTGAGGAGGCTTCCTGAGTCCCCTGTTCGTACATTAAAAACAGCAACCCTTTCTGTACCATAATTGTTACTGACAAATACACTGCTGAAGTTTGAATTTCCCTTCCTGCAATATCTGAAGGCTTTCTTAGTGTCCTAATGTGAGTATTTAATTCTACCGATTCTGAACAGTCCACTAACATCTTCAGCCACCATTATCAAGGTTTTGTGTTTTACAGCTATCGTCTCTACCCTTTCTCCCCTGAAGAAATTAGTACAGCTACTTTCATTTTACAGTTTGAAGAGTCTGGGGGGCTTTTTGTTTGGGTTGGATTGCTGCCGTTTTGATAGCATGGGACTTTGTCTTTATGGTTTGGGTTTTTAAGGGGTCTTATGGTTTTGTTTGGTGGTTGGGTTTGGTTTTGGGGTTTTTTTCCACTTTGTGAACAGAGAAAAAAAATTCAGAACTTAAGAAGTTATTTTTGGGAGTACACAGCTGACCACTTCCATGAACTTCCAACCACTCATACACCTACTGATTACATTTTTCTTGCCAACAGTACTTTTCATGTCCATTTTCAGCGCTTCTGAACTGACCTTGTCCCCATGCCTTACACTATTAGTGATATCTCTACACTGACCTGACTGCTGGGCAGCTGAAGGCAATTCTAGCTTTATAGAGAAGGAAACAAACACAGCCAGTGCCAGTCCTGCAGGAACACAGCTCCTTTGTGACTAATTAGCACTCTGAGTCATTTGACGGAGCTGGAGATACCAGGGCTCTGCCCAAATCACCAAGGCAAGCACAGAGAACAGCTACTCAAGCTGCTGACCAGAGATGAGGTCACCGAGTTAAACTAAGCTATGACACAGCCTGCAGATTTTGGTGTGTGAAGCTACTGAACACACCAGCTTTTGTCACTCCTGGAGCTCTGACAGAGGGACAACACATGTGGGAGCTGTTAAAGGGCCCAAATGGCTGCAGGCTTGGCTTTTTCCCCTTAAAATTCAAGCTTCTGTAAGACCCCATATAAGGCATGATATATTCTGTTTGCACAAGACAAATGAAATTAGGCTGTCGAATGCTGGCAACCACCAGCTGGTTTTCAGTGTGGCTGTTCATCTTTTCTGTCAGAATAAGCTCCAACAGGAAAGCATTGGAAGTTGGGTTTCCTATTGATCAAGTTTCAAAACTGAACATCACTTTGGCTGCTACTTTTCCTTTAAGATGCACAAGCTTTCTTGCCAGAATTCTTGAATTAGTGTCCCTCTTTATACTGCAATGCAAATACATGCATTTGGCTGTATCTGGCATCAGCTTGCAAACTCAATAATCTCAAAGAGATGTCAGAATTAAAAGAAGGGTGACAAAGGAGAAGTAGGACCATACATGAAGGCTGTATTCAATGTGGCAGCCTCCTAACAAGTTACTCAGCGAGGTATATAATTTGTTACATGCAGCCTAGACTCACACATTCCTACTGTTTTATATTAGCCTTACCTATCTTCTGTTTCCTAGATTCTTCAATTATTCAATTATTTCAAATGCATTTTGGAAAACCTAATAACAAATGACATCTTTCTGTTATTTATTCCTGCTAATATGCTGAGAAAAACTACACTAAATTTAGGAGACAGTGATTCCTTTTGCAGCTGTTGTTTATTTTTTGTGAAGCAATGTATTCCATTTAACTTGCCTTTTTGCCATATTTTAGCATGTTGTCAAAGCTTCTTACCACTTCCAGCCACTCCTGAGGTTTTCCTGTTAAGACTTCCACATTGTTATACCACAATTTTACAGGTTTTGATTACTGAAGAAAACCTAAAAGTGTAAGCAAAAATGTTCCATAGTGGACATTAATTCTAGCAGCTCTATGTCAAACTGACCTGCTATTTTAGAGAGTCATAGAATATTCTGAGTTGGAAGGGATCCATGAGGATCATTAAGTCTGACTCCCGGCCCTGCACAGGACACCCCAAGAGTTGCACCATGTGCCTGAGAGCACTGTCCAAACACTTCTTGAGCTCTGTCAGGCTGGTGCTGTGACCACTTCCCTGGGGAGCCTGTTCCAGTGCCCAACCACCCTTTGGGGAAGAACCTTTTCATGATATCCAACCTAAACTGCTCCTAGCCCAACTTCAGGCCATTCCCTCAGGTCCTGTAGCTGTTCACCACAGAGCAGAGATCAGAGCCTGCCCCTCCTCTTTCTTCACAAGGAAGTTGTAACTGCAGTGAGGTCTCCCCTCACTCTCCTCCAGGCTGAAAAGACCGAGTGACCTCAGTCACTCCCCACACACCTTCCTCTCCAGACCCTTCACCATCCTTGTTGGCCTCCTTTGGACACTCTCTAATGCCTTAATGTCTTTTTTATGTTCTGGTGCCACAAACTGCACTCAGTACTTGAGGTGAGGCCACCCCAGAGCAGAGTGGGACAATCACCCCCTTTAACTGGCTGATGATGCTGAGCATTTACATCTGAGCTGCTATTTATGCCTTTTTCCTTTCTGCTATATCCACAACAGAGGTTATTATCCCATCAGTTTCTTATTCCATTGCCTACCTTCTCTTATCTCATTAAATCTGAATAAATTTTCATTTCTCCATATTCACTGAATAATTTTATCACCACCATTTGAGACAGTAGATGCATCAGACAGTAGTGAGTTAAGGCCAAAACCGGCCTTCAGAGTCAGAGCACAGCCTCAGAGATGAAATATTTATTTCTTCTACCAGGACTGAAGATGATAAAGCAAGTAAATCACAGAAATTGCCTAGAATGGCACACAACGCATTTTTAAAAACTTGAACAGTTTAACTATATGACCCCTGCAGCAAAGAATGCCATATGTAGCACAAACAATTTCTTTCTCTTACAATTTAACAAAAGTTCCTTCTGGAGCTTTTCAGTTTGTATTGTTGCTTTTTCTTCTCTTCTGACCACTTACACCTGCTGCTCTTTGTATACCTGTAGTCATTTTAAGTCTCAGGTCTACCTAATTCTATGAACCAACTATAGATGCTCCACTACCGCAGACTTCGAAAAAAGCATTAAGCAAAAAAGAATCTTTACTGAGGAAACATTATAATCAGTGTTGCCAAAAATTCTGTTACTGAAGTCTTTGAGGACAGAAAGGGATTAAACCTAGGCAGCAATATCTTCATTTCCTCAGAAACCTTGCCAGCTCAGGCAGCAGCATTGAACAGCTGTCATTAGAAAGGAGGGAGGGAAAGAGCTGCCTCTGCAATTAGGGCAGTTTCTGTTCTGTGCAGAATGCACAGGAGAGAAAGGCGTCCCACAGGGGCTCCTACAGGGCCAGCCACAGGGCCAGTCTGACAGATCCATGTGGTCAAGGGGCTGCTTCTAAGCAAAGAATCATAAGCAGGCTCTCAGAGAGGGCCTCAGTGCTCCCCTCCTCAACTTAAAGTCCAGGCCAGTTTAATCAAAAGCAATTTCAGGCATTAATGTGCTTCTTGGGGTCTCTCCAGAAGCTAATTAAGAAGAGCATTAGTGGGCTTAATGACACATAGAGTTCATCAGCAATAGCAGAGATGAAAAAACAAACACTTTCTTTTTTTTACATGATCTATCCATGAGCCTATCAAGGCATCAGCCTCAGGAACATGAGAACAGTTTTAAAGGCCAAAGAATTTCAAGAAATGTATTAAACCTGAAAGAAAACTAGAAGACTGTGAACAAATGTTCATGTCACCTTCTGAAATTTTTTAAGCTCTAGGACAGATTTTTTACAGAACCAGAATAATTAGAATCAAGCAGAAAGCAAAGCAGGCTAGGTTTTCCCTACTCTGAGTTAAAAGCATTGTATTTCTAGGTGTCATACAGTGAAGTGCCCATGGACAGCAAGCAGATGGTATTCTAAATCACAGCCTATCACTCAAGCATGGATCACTTCAAGTAAAATGAATTCCCACTGCTAATAAACTCCAGCACTAGCTAGCCAGGACAAAAAACCACCACCAAACCAAAAAAACTAAAAGCCTGCATAGATTTTTAATTTTTTTTTTTTAACTGAAACTTCAGAGAATCTAATCACACAAAGATGAAAGAAGTTGTAGCTTTAATCAGTTATGACCTTCAGCTGTGACCATTAACTATAGAAGAAAACAGAGAAAATCTAAGTATTTTCTGAGGTGTTGCAGGAGGTTAGTATTATTGTCACATTTGAAAAGACAAAAGCATCTATTATGAAAAATAAAAATACAAAAAATGGACTGTCCTCTAAAGGCCTTTTCAAAAAAGGAAAAAAATACTAAACAGCATTTTATTGTTTAAGAAAATCCTACAACAATCCAACACAGCTTTTCCTGAGGTCAGTAAGCTATAAAATGAAAAGGCAGAATCAGACAAAACACCTGACTTGCATTTAGATGCAACAAGGCATCCTTGACACATATCTTTCACATAAATAGAAAAGCCTGCTTTACTTTATCTGAGCAACTCAGTTTCTTGAGTTAATTTCCAAGTTTTCTCTAACACCATAGCTTGGCCATTTTTTTAAGAAAAGACATGGAACAGATAATTTTGAAGGTCTCTTCCAACCTAATTATTCCAAGTTTTATGTTTAGTTGTTCTGCAAGCATTTTTAATCTTGAATCCTCAGCAGAATGTGCCATTAGTCTCAACATTTCAATTAAATTAACAGCAATGAAAAATGAGAATAAAATTCATTCAAGCCTTAACACCCAAAGATCCAGCATTTTTCTACACGCTACATACCCATGGTAGTTCATGCTAATAAAGTTCTTGGTTTTCACGGATTTCATGGATTTTCAAAGCATTTCTCCATACCACATTAAAACCACTTATTAAAGAGTCACAGCTTGAATAAACTACACATTTGAGTCTTTTCCATCCGAAAGATTCTATCATTAAGTAAGAGAAAAAGCAAAAACTTACAACATAGATGTCACTTACTAAATGCTGACTTCCTCAAACAAGTATTTCCAAATTATTGGACCAACTGTTTTTTAACCCAGACTCACTCAAAAAGTTAATGTATGTTACAAATCCTTACAACTGCTTTAAAACACATCAGGCAACAGAACCATTTTGGTCAGAAAACCCCTTTAAGATCATCAAGACCAACCACTAACCCAGCACTGCCAAGACCACTACTAAACCACGTCCCTCAGTGTCACATGTCACAACTTTCTAATACTTCCAGGGATGGGGACTCACCCTCTTCCCTGGGCAGTTACAATGCTTGACAGTGCTTGACAATTTTCAATGAAAACATTTTTCTTAATATCCTATCTAAATCTCCCCTGGTACAGCTCGAGGCCATTTCTTCTTCTCCTATCCTTTACTCCTTGGGAGAAGGGACTGACTTCCACCTTGCTACAGCCTCCTTTCAGGTAGTTGTAGAGAGCAGTAAGGTCACCTTTTCTCCAGGCTACATAATCCACAGCTGCTCCTCATCAGACTTGTGCTCCAGATCCTTCCCCAGCTCCACTGCCCTTCTCTGGACACACTCCAGCACCTCAAGGTCTTTCTAGCAGTGAAGGGTCCAAAACTGAACACAAGATTTGAGGTGCAGCTTCACCCATGCTGGGTACAGGGGGTTGATCACTGCCCTGCTCCTGCTGGTCACAATATTGCTGATCCAGGACAGGATGTTATTTGTCTTTGTGGCCAGCTGGGCACAGCTGGCTCATGTGCAGCCTCATGGCACACAGCACACCCAGGTGCTTTTCCTGTAGCGCTGCCTGGGGTTGTTGGGAGACCGAAGTGCAGGACCCAGCTTCTGGCTTTTTTGACCCCCATACAGTTGGCCTCAATCCATGTCTCCAGCCAGTTCTGATCCCTCCACAGAGCCCTCCTACCCTCCAGCAGATCAACACACCTGCCCAGCTTGGTCTGATCTTCAAACTGTCTGAGTGTGCCTTCTATTCCGTTGTCCAGATAATGGGTAAAAACAATAAAGAGAACCAGCCCCCAGTGCTGAGTCCTGGGGAGTACAACTTGCCACCAGTCACCAATTGGATTTAACTCCAGTGACCATCCACAACCTCTGGGCTCAGCCATCCAGCCAGCTTTGAAGCCAGTGAAGAGTGCACCCATCCAGGACACGAGCGGCCACACTTGCATGCTTCATTACAACAATAAATTTGATAGAACATTTAAATTAATGTCCTCAGACTAATTTAAATGCTCTTCCAACACTTCTTGAAGCTACCTGCTGAAAAATTTAAACACTTCAAATTTGTTTCACATGTTAGTATGTGGCGCTATAACTATCTTCCAAAACTACTTTTGCCCAGTGGTCTCTTTCACAGTAAGATGAACTTAAAACTGCTATTAAACAGATAAACACATTTATATATGGAGTTTTTGTGTGTAAAATGTGTATCTCTGTTGAGATTTATACATATATGTACATATACAAATATAACCTGTGTTTGGTCATTTTAACTACATTTGTCAACTACATTTCCTTTAATTTTCAGGGAAGTAAAATATTTTGCAACACTTGTAGGGTTGTATGTAAAAGCTCATGTCAATATAGTTATATAACAGACTAATGGAAAGTTCAATATCTGCAGAAAAATATGTCATGGAATAATACAACACAGTAAAACTGAAAAAGATTCGGTATACCATTACTGAATCCTTTCTTTTCCTTTTGACAGTAACAAGTGGGCCAAGTTATATTTACTTGTCTTTAGAAAAGTATGAGTAGACACTTTTCCCAGAAATCCTATCATCCAGACACATATGCCCATAATTCTAATAGTCTCTTTTACTTTGGATATATACTATTATTTTAATAATTAATGTGATCACCTGGGAAAGAGACTGTGATACAGTAATTATGTACTTTTATGTAACATCTCTCTTAATCACAGAACAAGCAGCCGTTTTAAATACCAAACGACGTAACACTCAAACACTGCTTTATTTTTCCCAGAACAGAGACACGTAGTCTTATGAAAGAACACATACCCTGGTATTTACTGCTTCCAAAATATTTTTCAAGGATCTTAAGTGGAAGTACTAAAATAAAGATTACAAATTTGTGTGTCTAGACTTCCAAAACACTGATGCCAGTTGCAGAGCATGCTCAATGTGGTTAATCATAAAATGGTAACACCTTAGAAGAAATCTAGTGCAGCATTAGATGGTTGCCTAGGAAACTGAATTAAGTCCCTTATCAGGCATTATACTTCAATACAAAGATCACTAACATGCTTTTTGAAATAGTGAAAAATATATGCCCTACAACTGCTGTACTGATTTTGCCCAAATGTAATTTACAGCATATATGTAGGTTGCAAAGATTCAAGTAATAGTAAAGCATTCATGTTTTTCACTTCATAGCAGAAGGCTGTAATGCTTAAGGGGGTGAATATTCAGTGACATTAGCTGTTCCCTGCACTTAAGGAAATCTATCCACATCAAAACAGAACAGGAAATTAAATGGGGACGGGGGTGTGAAAGGTGGAATATGTTTTCCCATATTGCTGTTGGATAAAATATTATACTTTCATCATTTACTGAGATCTGAATCACAAATACAAATATCTCAGGGTCACCAAAATGTAACACTTTATTAGAAGAAAAATGCATTTAAGGTTGCAGGTATGTTATGAGCAGAAACAGTTATAAAATTGAAACTTCACCTAGAAAAGAGGATGTATTGCATTTGAAAAAAGGCAGAGAACAAAGCAGGCAGGTATTTTACATCCATCTTCCTTCGCTACAGTCATGGTGGAATCCTTGCTTTCTTTTGAAAATGGAAGTACTTAAAATAGGTTAGTGCAATAAATGAGAAGTTAACTATAGTTTGAGTATTTCAAAGTAATAATTGAACTGCCTTGAAAAATTCTGTTTGCCTTCAAAAAATATACTCACGTTTATTTAACCAAAATAGAGAAATTATAAAATAAAAATAAATTTTATTTATAAACAAAATTTATAAAAGAAATAAAAAATAAAATAAATTTTATACTATAAATTAAACTATATAAAATACTACTAAGATGGTCTGTGGGGTCCTAAGAATTTGTTACTTAGCTGAACTACTCTGCTTACAAATTTCCCAACATTTCCAAGCTTGATTCCATGTTTTTCGTTTTCTCCTCATATCACCTGAACACACTGAGCATCTGCAATACACAGTTATATACTTCATTAACAACACTCAGATCAAAGAATCACTTAACTGGACATAACCAAGCTACAAAAAAAAAACCAACAAAAAAACAACTAAAATGGCAGTTTGCATAGAATACTTGATTATTGTCAAATGTATAACTATGGATATGGGTTGTATGAAGTTCAACAAGGCCAACTACTGGGTGCTGCATTTCTGTCACAACCACCCCACGTAGTGCTATGGGTTGTGGAAATGTCTGGGAAGTCAAATAAAAAAAAGGAAGTGATATCTCACAAGCCAGCTCACAAGAGCTCTCTGCAAACAGCTGTACAGAAGGTAACTCTGCCAACAGAGTGCATTTGGACTTGCACACAGGTCTCAAGAAGGGGTCTTGCCCTAAACATAAAGACATGGAGGCAAAGACACTGCCCTTGAGAGTGAGCCCCAAATCCACCATCACTGCACAGGAAACAGGTTGTTGCAGTAGACACTCTCATGCATGTATTAGGTCAATTTTCAGGAAGCAGCTATGCAACAAAGAAATCTATTATCAATAATTACAAAAGCAACAGATGACAAATAAATACAATTATGCCTCTATGAACATATGCTGCCTCTCTGGTATGGTATGACAGATATGACTTGCTCAACTCAAAATGCACTACAAGAGAAAGGCACTGAAAGGGGAACCAGTTGTACACAAGCTCCATTGCGTCTCTGAGCTGGGGCAGGGGGAGAGATAGCAGAGGACAGGCATGGAAGAGATCCGTAAATAGAAACTGGCAGTCAGGAAGGTAAGAAATGTTGGCTCGCCTCTCTAACACAAGATGTAGCAAGCACCGAGTTTTTCAGGCAACCAGTCCAAAGGAGTTGTGCATACTAAAGTACTTGTACAGAACGCTGCAAAAGCCAAAGATCTATGTGGGTCAGAAACTAAACAGACGAAGCTGTAGGAAAACAAAGTAACAGGGCAGACTTTGAAGATGCCATGTGCCTCAGCTGGCCCTAACCTGCAAGACTGCTGACAACTCCTACTGATGAAGGGGTTATCACTGCCTGTTTCTCCTGCCCTTACTTTCTTCTTAGGCATCTGCAAACAAATCACTGTCAAATACAAGTCTTTGGTCTGACTTACTGGATTCAGATTACATTAGAAGACAAATCTGCAGAGTTAACAGAACATAATTTAGGAAACCCCTGGTTCTTTAAGTTTTCTTGAAGGAAGCAGTTTTCTGGTTCACCAATGTGCTTTTAATTACTCTCATAAGCCCTGGACTATAGAAACTCCAGGCACTTGCAATAAAGTTTTTGTATATTTCCTTCACTGACAAAAACCGAAAATTACTCTGATCTTGTTATGAAACTTGGAGAGAGAGTTACCAGCTGAGGAGAATTCGTATCACCCTTTTTAAAAGTGACCTAAAATACTGTTTTCTGCCTTTACTGAAGCTAAGACTTCAGCAACTGTTAGGTTTGTTTATACACAAGTTGATCACGAGTAACAGTAACTTGCATTTTCTAGATGTCTTGGTTCTGGAGATGCTCTGAGTACCAATTTCAGTTGAAGGCACTACTACTTAGCTTAACTATAAAATAATTTTAGAATATACAGCTTCAGGTGTTATGTGTGTCCAACAGTCACCCAGTGCCAGTACTCTCTTCTGCTCTTTAATATAAACACTACTGAAATTTAAATCTTCAATTTGCTCGTTATCTCAAACTACTCAACTACTGTGACAAGACCAAACCAACAACAGGATTTTCAAAGTGTTCTCAGATAGTTCCTACTTTGAAAAATTGAATAAGCTTCCCAACCATCCTTTACAAACATTACTGCAATTTTTGGGTTTTACAGTCTTAAAATAAAAGTCAGAACTTAGCCAAACTCTGGAGCAAAACAGTGTTTGTAACTACAAACAGAGACTATTCAGAAATCAATAGTGTGCATAGAACAATATGCCCCCAGTTCCCTTACACTGCTCCAACACAAAATGAACCAGCCAAAGAAAAACTCGCTGCAACAAAATAGATTTAAATTCTGTAGCACTCTACTGCAGTAGTTCCACAGAATATGGAAATATGCTTTCAATTAATTTAATTAGCAGCTTGTCTTAAACTATACTTTGTATTCCTGAGCTTTGAAATTTTATTTCAAAGTTCTTAAATACAAAACTAGACATGTAAAGAAGAGGAAGCTTAAAATTTTGACAGACAATTTGAGATAGCTAGGGATCAGGGAACATAATGTAACTTATCCCATGCAAATTCTGAAAAAGGACTTTACCTAGAAACTTCTGCTAAAAACAACTAGTGTAATAACACCAATGTTAATATCCTAATATCACTATCTCCTTTCAAAGTCAGCACCAAAATGAGTTGATTAGTGTAGTTTGCTTGTACCTCCCAGAAGAATGGTTTCATACTCCAGCACATGTAGATCTGTTAATCTGAAATTCATTTGAGTAAACATTTCACACAGGAATAACAGTCAGTACTCTTTCAACCCATAAAAACTTTAGACTACCAAAAGCTAGAGTGGAGTTATCTAACAGGAGGTGGACCACATAATCCTCTGAGACTACAGGCTTCAGCAGACATAAAGCTCTGATTAAAGTGATCTGCAAATAAAACCCTCCACCTTTAACATAAGTTAAAGATAATACTTGTGTTTCAATGTAAATTTTAGATGACTGTCTCAAGGAGTGGTAAGCAGCCATACAGCATGGAACTAATTACTGGAAAGGCACTCCTGGAACCTTTAAAAAAAATCCCAACCACCACCAAAGGAATCAGTGACAAATGAATACTGACATGCTACTATACAATTATTTCAATTCCAACACCAGAAAAATGCCAGCCAGTACATTACAATTAGCACAAGAATTTTTCAACATGTTCCACTTCCGCTGCTAAGACATGGGGGGAAGGGTATTTTACTGCTTGGTCTCAAGAAAAGAAGTTGTATTTCACTTACCAGTTCCTATATAGGGTTTAAAGCGTCCTGATAGTCTGTCAACAAAGGCACCTAAAACATCTAATCCCAGTAGTGCTACCTGTTGAAACAAAAGCATTAGATATTATAAACCAGATCAATGAGGAATTTTTTAGAATATATTGCAAATAACTGAGACAAGTATGCTGAAAAACTACCTTAAAGATAAATTAAAGTTTCAGTTGAAGAGCTAATAATTCCCTCAAAGTTCCTATCTAGACAAAGTTATCAGAATACGTTTGGAATGGATCAAATTTATTTTATATATATACTGGGACAATTTTTCAACTCTTGTCTTAAAACAGAAGAAAATTAATCCAATGCTTTAATATCTTCAACTACAAAACCCAAACAAAGACATGGTTTGAAGGTTTCCCAGATGCTAAGAGCTTACTCCAAGAGCTAAGTTCTGGCCACTTTGCTCATCCACTAAGGTCATTACATCATTTTCCAAACTCCCAAAAGAAAATAACTGAGAAGCTAATTCTGCTTTCCCTAGTGGCCCAGACTAGACCATTTATCCACCTGCTTGTTAAGCTAGGGAAGCTTAATTTTTCATTTTGTCATTAAAAAAAATAATAAAGAACCCACTCAAACCAAACAAAAACAACAAGAAAAACTAAAACAAAACAAAAATCAACTAAACTCACAACAACAAAAAAAAACCCCACAAACAAAAATTAAACAAAAACAGAAAAAGAAGAAAAAAAAGAAAATAAATGCAATTTGAGGAATTTCCCATCCATGAACAGAAGCTAGATGAGACGACAATATCCACTAATATAGAAACAAAACCACAAATAGAAATTATCAGTTAGACAAAATTATTTTAGGAAGTCAGGACACTTCTTTTGCTGTTTACTATCCTGCATATTGCTCCAAGACTTCGTTCTGTATTTCCTACAATAGCTCATAAGGAACACCAGAACCTGCATTTTCACAACTTGTAGTTACCTCAATTTGCTGCTGCCCATGAAGGTGCAAATGGAACAACCATTTGTCAGAGGAACAACCTCCTCAAGCTTGGGTGTTCCTTACAGCTTTTGCTCCACTTAATTTCCTAGTAAGACATGCACTGCACATTTTTCCCCATGAACTCATGACTAGAAATCCTCTCCTTGATTAGCTGTTTATTTTCATAGAATTTGGATCTGTATTTTTTGGACCCCTCTGGTTCCTCAATATCCCTATCTTTCACAGTTGTCCACATTGGGCAGCAGGCCAGAAAAAAATTTGACTGGATATGCATGTGATACACATGGCCCACGCACACATCATATGAGCCTTGTTTCCATAGGAAACTAGACAAATAAGGTTCCCATAAAACCTAGGATGAGAAGCAACTGCACAGTGAAGCTGGTTTTAATAAATTCAGTATTAGTATAACAGATCTTCTTTTTTAAAGGAGATACAAAACTTAGTTCGCAGTTAGTACAGCTTACCTGGACATAATTTTATTACGTACTGAAACAAAGGATAGCACATGTAAGTAGACGGCACCACCAGTTTAAATTATTATATTGCCAACAAGTAACTCTATCCACAGATTAGGAAAACAGAATACTATAAACTAGCAACTTACTTAGACAAAAAATACATATACAAATTAGCTTCATGGTAATGTCAAGGCCTTTCGCAGGATTTTTCCTTCAATGCTATTTTCCAGATTATCAAGCAATATGAAACCATAGTCAAAAATTCCATCTAAAAAACAGTGTCTGAAAGAAAGAAATTCCTTCTGGATACATTGTTTCCCTATACTTCTGTTTCCTGACTACAAATCTGAGACTTGCACTGACAATTTTAAGGTACCTTTCCATATAAGTGTTTTGCACAAACAGGAGCCTTTCCTTCTGTAAAGATACTTTGTAAAAAGTCTCTCTCTTCTCTGCACATTTGATTATCTTTGCAAAATCCATCTTGAAGACTTCTACCCTTGTGAAGAACAGCAACTCAGAGTAAAGCACACATGCACGAGCTTTACCTCATACAAAGTCCTCTGTGGTCTGCAACTTTGAAAACGTAACAGGTATGAATAGTCAGGATAACTGGAGAGTTAGAATCTGTGGCCACAAGTTGAAGTAGTGGCAAACTGCTCTAGCTACAAAATTTGCTTTCATTCCACATTACAAAACAAGTCACTTGAACTACACAGCTACAAAGGATAACAAATGAACTACCACCCATTGGTTTTGTAAATCAGTTTTAATATTTCTCTGTTTGGATACACAATGTTCTAAGCTTCAGCATCTCCTGGTAGGTATCATCTGTGCAGTATTCAAGAAGACCTTTGGAAAGAGTCCTTAATTTATATGCGGTCACATAAAAAAAAAAAAACAAAACAAACTGTAAGTTGAGGCAGAACTTAGAGGTTCTGCAGAAGACCTGCAACAAAAAGGTTCCAAGTACTGAGACACTGTGTGGGACCATTTGCCAACACAGGCCCTTCACTATCAATAGAAAAACCTTTCACCAGCATCACTGCTCTTTCCCCAACAGCTCCAATGAAGGATGAATGCCTTCTGGGATTAAAATCAATGGATTTGTTTCTTACTCTGCATTCATTAAGCCTTTTGCATGCTGTCTAGAAAGAGCCTTTGTATGTTGAGACTGATTCATCAGCTCACCATTGTTTGAAGCATTTAAAGTGCTTTTAAAGTTCATAGGGGAAAAGAAATTATGCTTATTTGAACTGGAGTTGGTTAATTGCTATTCTTTAACAAGCCAATATTAAGCCCATCCTTGACTTCTCAGATCACAACAAAGTTGCCAAACCAACTGAGAAATATTTTATCTGTTCTGGATAAAAAAAGACCAGACTCTTCAGTGAAATCAAGATGTTCCAACCAGAAAACTAAATAGATTATAAATAGAACCAGTGATTAGTAATTGAGCCTATTCTTGCTCTGCAGCTTGTTCCTTTTCCAGCTCTCCTTCTGCACACACTTTCCTGCACTGCCCCTGCCCTTCTGTGGACAACTTCCAGTCACCTTTTTTTGATAGAAAAAGAAATACTGTTCTTCAAACCATACCTGGATAACCATGCATGCTTACCATTAATTTTCACAGTTAATTTACAAAAATTCATTCTGTAACTTTCCATCCCTGTGGGGGACAGCTAGGAGCAGGACACTACCAGAAAAACATCTCTACTTGCCTAAGTTGCCAAATGACCTTAATACAAATGTCCTTGGATTTGGTAGTAGGATCTCTGAACTGTACATGGAAATACGGATTCTGTAGATCGGGATCTGTGAACTAGTCATGAAAATCTAATGGGGGAATTATGGAGGTCACTATCTGAAACTGCAAAGAATGAAGTTAGGGCATTTGACTTCCTGTCACCATGGGGACAGCTGTGGTATCACTAACAATTACTGACAAACAGGATACAGCATGCCAAACAACTACGCCCTGCAAGAGCAAGCATTGTTCCAGCACTGCACTGCTGGAACAAGACAGATGCAAAAACTTCATGGGATGTTTTTTTTAAAGTTCTGTCAGCCAAGACCCAAGGTACACTTTCTAAATTGTCATAATCTCTAGAACCCTGCAAGCAGCTCTAAGTGAAACAAAAATATTTATGTTCATGCAGTATTTTGTGCTTCACTTCTTCAAGTTTCATATTCTTAGTTCTCTCTACTCATCTTTCAGGATACACTTCTGCTCCCCTACTCCATACGTCTTGCTCCATATACTGTTTCCCATTCCAATTCTATCCACTTCCCTCATTCTGCCAGGATCTACCCATATTCCATTCCTTCCTTTAACTCAAAAGCTTGCAGGGATACTTAAGCGTGCCCGTGGCCCCACTGGCAGAAGGACACTTCTGTTTTCCTGGGTCATTTCTTCAACCCATGTGGTTCTTCAGTCCCAGCTATGTCATCTTCATACTCCATTCTCCCTGCCACTCAGCAACAGTTGGACAGCTGCCTCTGCTGACAGAAGCCAAAACTGCAGTCCCAGCTGCTGAAGCTACCACATACATCATGTATACTTCAGATATTTTAGCTGACCATAAAGCCTTATTTCCATTCTCTTGCTTGTTTCACCTTCAAGGGCACTAATGACACACTTCCAATTCCAACAATATGATTTTTTTTTAATGTATATCACATCACATTGCAAGGAGAGGGCAGAGTTGCTGGTATCTAAGCCTTCAAGCTGAACAATTGGAATCCAAGCTCATTAGCAAATACAGAGCCCCCTCTACCTAAAAAAATAAGGCTAGTGCCTTCAAAATGTTTTACAACCACAAGATTCTCCTAAGTATCCAATCTTTGCTACTGTTAAAACTACTTATGAGCTACCACCTCATTGTCTCAAAAGGGGTATAGACTATCAAACTTCTGATAACCTCCCTGGCACAATTCTCCTGTGATGACCAATCACAACATGTTTCAGCACTGCAGTGCAAGAAACTACGCTACCAGAGGATTGCTGAATCAATCACCAGTATTTATCTAGAGAGTGACAAGTGTATTTCTGCACTGAAAAGACTTGGTTTCTTCAGGTCCTCTCAAGAGGCACAACTCTTGGATGTCCCTGTTATGTTGACCTGTCCTGTACTGCAGCCAGAATAAGCAAGCATAGTGCTCTCACAAAAATTTTAGCGGTTATTAAAAAAAAAAAAAAAAAGTTTTTAAAAAAAAAAAAAAAGTTTTAATGCCCTTTCCCCAAGTTGGGAACTTTAGCTTCCTATCATGTCTGCCTGCATTAATTAAGAAACATTTAGCCAATTCTAAAGAACAGATTGATGTAACACTCAAAATGATCACTGGGAAAAGATACGTTTACAACCTTCCTGTTATTTCAAAATCTCTCATGATCTTCGAACTGAATTCAGACTGCAAGTGTGATCTCCAAACTGTTCTGTATTATGTGGATAAGACAGTATTCTTAAATTTTTGTACTGCCTGCAGCTTGATCCATTATAGGAGCATCTCCAGCTTGCTTCACATGTGCATTAAACATTCTTCTCTTATCTATTGTAATACATTTTTCATAAATATTGTTCGAAGGACTGTGAGCAAAACCCAGAAGTATATGATGCAGCACACTTGACATTGTAAGCCAATTTTTTTTTTTTGAGATTGTCTGGCTAAAACTTTATGTGCTGCATTGGAAAAAGTTTCAAAACAGAGCCTCTTTAAAAGCAGGGTTCAGTGGGAAGACAATGAAATGTATGGCATTTCTCTTTTGAATAAATAATTAATTAAAAATCAACTTTTTTTCCCCAAAGAAAATTGACATTGAAAGCCTTTCTAAGCACATTGATGGTGCAAAACAAAGAAACACTTTATTTTAGGACTCAGTTCTTTCAAAAGAATTTAATTATTTTTGTGCCCAAGGTCTCTTATTTCCTTTCCCATTTCCTCTTATTTAAATTGTATCAAGCATACAGTGACCCCCATTCTCTGCTACTCACTCCCACCTCTGCACCAGCTCCTCTGCTGTGGGAAGAGAAGCATTCCTGCAGCTGAACAGCAGCCCACTTCAGGAAAGCAGCCCAAGAGATGAACAAGAGAAGGAATCTTCTCAGCCGTATCTCCTCCCTGAGCCTGTTAGCTGTGCAGCCCCACAGGCATTCCCATCAGAGCAATGCAGGCATGACGCACCAGCACCACTCCTCAGCCAGGGACAGAAAGTGCTTGAATCAGCAGCGCTGCTAAAATCGCTCGGCTCACCCGCACCGACTGCTGCGAGCTCTGCTCTGAAGGATGCACCTCTCCTCTTACACACTGCATGGTGCTTGGAAAGGCTCTCTACCCACACTCAAGTCAATCAAACTGCAGGCTAAAAGTGGTGGTCCTGTTATCCGCCTCGACCTGCAGACATATTTGATGTGGTGGACTTAAATCTCTTGTAACAGGAATCAAATCAGCTTGCTGAAACACTGGAAGATGAATTCAACATGGACAAAAAGTTAATTGCCTCAAGAAGGATAGTGAGACTAGAACATCTGGTCACATGAGCAGCAGAGCTGCTGTTTCAAGTGAGTACAGTTAGGCTGAATAACACACACTGAAGCCACAAAACAATGGAGAACTGTCAATTCCACCTCTGGAGGAGATGCCTGAGACTCTGAGACTACATATTCCCCATTCTCAATTAAAGACCAGACAAAATTAGTTTTAATTAAAATAATTAAAACTTTTTGTAAGTGTCCCTTGTCTTCAGGAGACCTGCTTGACTATTTGGCTAATATTCAATTGTTGACTTAATGTAACATGAGCAGAACATAAATAATACATGAAAAAATAGTGATTATTACTCAAGAAGGAATCAAATAATTGAGTTGGAAAACTGAAACTGGCTTCATACATGGACAGGTGAAACCACATTTTCATTACATAGAAAAAAGAAAGTAGTTCCCACACAGCCAAGATCAAACAAAACCTGAAGAAAGAAAGCAAGAATGAAATGCAGCAAAGAACTCATTTCTTCTTCAACAAAGACATTTAAATTACC
The DNA here is from genome assembly GCF_049639895.1 of Pseudopodoces humilis. NCBI lineage: Eukaryota > Metazoa > Chordata > Aves > Passeriformes > Paridae > Pseudopodoces > Pseudopodoces humilis. Next base: position 103,185,527 of record NC_142200.1, read on the forward strand.
ACTGTTTGCTAACAAAGACTAAGGAAATACCGAGATCTACACAGTAACTGAAAAATAAAGGTTTAGCTGGGTCCTTTTTTATTCCTATTCTCAGTCCTGCATTGTTAGTCCTACAACTCACTATGGCATTTGCCTTTTGTGTAGCATATGTTGGCTTGTGTTCAACTTCAGATCCAAAACAACCCACACATTTTCTTCCTAAGGTCTGCTACTCAATCACATGCCCCACATCCCGCATTTGTGCATTCAGTTATTTGCAATCAAATGTGTGACCTCACATTTTTGGTCTATGAACTCTCTTTTTTCAGATCTCAGTATCTTCATTTTGTTCAGATAATTTTAAAATGTAGCTTCCACTCACAAACATACATGCAGTCAGCCAAGTTTCAACAGCTGCCATCTCTTTGAAAATACTTCAGACAAGCATGCCAACAACTTGTCTTTACCTATTTGCAAAATTACAGTTCCGATCTTCCCTTCCCTTCTAGAAACTGAAAGCTCCTCCTGCTGGCCTTTTGTCGAACTAAAGGCAAACCAAAATAAATACTTGCCAAACCAAGGAAATACAAGAATGCAACATCAACATTACTGGTATTTTAGTATATTTTGGTATTTGGTATTGAAACAAACCTCAGAAAAATCTCATTCTTCAAGATGCATAGAATAAGACTTAATTTCAAGGATTTGCCTAAAAGAAACAGTTTATCCACACTATAAGAAAGAGATAGAGTGAAATCAGATTTTCTCTTTCCCATGGCAAACAATCTGCTGCTCTGGCATAAAACTAGTGATTATTAATTACTCTTCTACTGCAGCTGAGGAATAAAACAAGCTAAGATATTAACCACAAAGGTAAGAAATCCAGAGGTGACTTGTACTCATAAACATTCCTGATGATTCTTCTCATACAAAATTACCTTCAGAAACTACCATCATTTTAGTCATAGGTTTTTGTTAGTTCTGATCAGGTGTGATTTGTTTAAAGAACCAAAAAGTGGCTTTATTGCCCAAAAAATAGTTTTAATGAGGGTAATTGTTCAATTTTGGTGTTCTTAAAAGACTCCTAACAACATGCTAACAGTCAAGAGTACATTTGCAAAGCTCTACATTTTACAGTATTTCCCCATCCCACATCTCTTCAGCAGAAATTCAAAGCAGATTTCCAGATTACTTGATCAGACATAGAACAGTTTGAGTCACCAGACTGCAGTTAGATAATCTTGTAATTATTTCAAGTGACTACTGAGTATGAGAGCCAACAGGTGTGTTAAACAGAACTCATGTATACATAGATGAAGATTCAGGCTAACCCAGTAACACCAGCAAATACCTATCAGTAGTACCACCCTCAGAATGGGTAACTAATTTACTGTTTGAAGTTCACCTGAGAGTCCCAGCACAAACAACAGCACTGTTCCCATTTCCTGAGATTGCTAGATATTTCAGTTTGAGACCAAATACCAGCAAAATAATTCTATCACTTAACTCTTAATACTTTGCATTCAACATACCTACTCCTATTCCTCACAACCTTGGGAAAACAGCTGAGGGAGAGAGGACAGGCATTGACATACACCCAAAAAGCCAAATCTCTGCACTGTAGAAGGAGAGACATTAGATGCAACCAATACAAAATAAACCAGATCACCAAGCAAACAATTTTCAGTTCAGCAAAGAATTCTTTCATTCTAGTGAGATACAAAGTAAAAGTTTAAATTATGCACATCTTCTGGGTACTCCTCGATGTTGCAAAGCTTTCAGGAGTCTTTGTAAGTCAATTTATCACTGCATAGACATCAAAACTGAAGTCCTCATAATTCAACATTGACTCATCTCTCTCTAGGTCATGCCCTATGTTCTGCAACCACTACAACTCTGAACCACCTGCCAATGAGTCAACACATTCTTAATCCCACCTTTTTGTTTTACCAGTAACTCAAGCTAGTAATTGTGTTTTCCACTTCAATGAGTTAGATGAACTCAGAAATTTTCCTATCTGCTCTCTCAGTTTGGAATTGCCAGGTTGTTTATTAAATAACTAGAAGGAGTTGCAAACTTCAGAACAGCAAAAGTGCTGTCTGTTTTATGTGGCCAAAATCTTTTGGAGATGAGTTAATACCTTGCTGATAACTAGCCACCATTTAGAATTATAGAACTGTTTAGGAAAAGGTCTTTAAGATCAGTGAGTCCAGCTTGTTTACTGAACGCTTATTCTCAACTCATCATCAAGCCTGCTAAGCTAACTCTCCAGAGTCTTTCTCTTCGGCTTACATGAGCCAAAAACCTTCTACGGTGGCATAACATAAAAAGGTTTCTCTTCACGGGCACAGCTTAAGAGTATAGACCAGAGCTCCCAGATCATGCATCTCCTTTTTCAGAATGGTGACCAGAGTGCACTGCATACAAGAACAGAGCTTTCAATGGGAATAAAAAATATCGCACATTCAGGGCAAGTCACATTAGTTATTCCCTTACTATCCATACCCATCACCAAGAGCAGAAATAATGCTACCCTCTCAAAACATCCTCCAGCATTCCCCACTTGCATCTCCAATTCATCTAGCTCAGCAGTTCTGAGTCTCCAGCCATTATCAGTGCTTGTGATATCACCAGTCATGTCAACTGGAAGAGACTCCGGAGACCTGCAAGTCCTTTAGCAAGATACAGAAGAAGGACGATAAGCAGAATTTTTTAAGTGCTCTATGTATCCATTTCTCAGTAAAGGGTGACCAACAATATGTTAAATAATACAGCAACCAAGAATCACTAGGGTTGTTTTTGAGAAGACACCTAAGTCTATTCACTACTTTCTATTGTTCAGGGCCTGAATGTAATAATAAAATAGGATGCAACATTTAAATGTGTAATGTCTATGCTTGCATGAGACAAAATACATAAGTAAAACACAACGTAATTTTTCTAGCCTATTAATCTTCATTTTGAGGCAGCACATGCTGGCAGTAACTACCACAGCCAGGAACACTGAGCAAAACACCCAAGATCTTGTGCTGTTGCCATTAATATAATCACAGAATCTTCAGAACTAGAAGGGACCCACAAGAATCACCAAGCTCAGCTCTTAAGTAATGTTCCCTACAGGGATCAGACCCATGACTAACACCATGCTTTAACATATGTGCTCTGAAACACAATAAAAAGTCACCACTAAGTGGACATAGAAAAGATGTAAACAAAAATCCTTTAATGATTTTGCAAGCTATCTTTAAAATTCTTAGAATTTGTAATACTCTCATTCTGCATGACTCTTTCCCAGAGGTACCCAACCATTAAGTAAGGGCAACAGGCTCAAACTGAAACACAGAAGTCTCATCTGAATACAAGGGGAAAATTTCCTTTACTTTGAGGGTGACAGAGGACTTTACAAGCTGCCCAGAGAGGCTTTGGAGGCTCCTCTGGAGATATTCAAAATCCACCTGGGATTCCGTGCAACCTGCTTGTTCTAGGTGAACCTGCTTTAGCAGGGAGGTTGGACTAGAGAAATCTTCCTTCTGTGACAGGGGCTTGCAGAGCACTGCACAGTTCTCATTTATCCTACAGTCCAAACAGCTACAGTCTGTCACCTTGCATCAACAGAAAGCAAAATGTCTTGCACTATGAAAAAAATACATCCTGAAAACTGAACTTACAATTTTAATGCCTAATTATGTTAATTTACAAGTGCAGGAAGAAACTTTTACATTACCCTGTTAAGTAAGTAGCTAGCCCTCTTCACAAAAAAGAGTATTTTTAAAGACCTGTCTAGGTTTCCCAGTAATCCATTTTATCACCAACAACTGCCCTCAGATGATGAATTTAAAGGCAAATAAATTATATTTGTCCAGCACACGCTACTTCCTCAAGCTAACCCGACCTTTACTGACAAACATGCTTCCAAAATAAATAAATCATGTGCGCAAATGGAGTTAAGCCTTTATTATTTTCAGACCTCAAACTCAGAAGTTGCTACGTGCAAACGCTGGCGGATTAATGTCAACTGGGGGGGAAAAAATACATATCCATTTCAGGAACATACTGCCCCTCGAGGTTACTCTGCGCCCTCCTCCTGTGTCTCAGAAAACAGGAAAAAAAAGCGAGAACAAGCTCACCGCAGTGAGTTTAAAGGTCCGAAGAGCGAGTCGATCACGCTAGGAGGGCAGGGCGGAGCTGGCCGGGCCGGGAGCGCAGCGCGGCCGGCAGCGCCCCCCGGCGGCGGCAGCGCGGGCCTGCCCCGGCCGCGCCGCGCACACGCACGGCGGGGAGGAGAAAATCCAAAACAAATAAATTAAAAAAAAAAAATAATAAAAATAAAATAAAAAATCGCCAGTGCGAACACGATTGTCCTCGGCACTAGAACTGCGCTGTCAATCGCCTTACCGGCTGACCGACGTTAGAACAACTCGCAAGTGTTAACACCGTGCGAGGGAGTGATCGCGCTTTTCCCGTGGCTACGTCTAAAAGACACACACACACAGGAAAAGGCGAAACGTGAGTCATCATCGGGCCGCTGTGAGGATACTGCATAACTTCCCAGGTACGGGAAAGTCACCTAAAGACGATATAAACATCTTCAAACTTACAGTGGAACCCCCAAGAAGCCAATTATTCCTTAAATCGTCTAAAATACACACAGCGTGATACAAATCCGGCGGAGCAGCACTCTTTACGGCCTGCAGAAAACGATGGCAATCCCACGTAACATTACACCCAAGTACAGAGACCATGGAATGGAAGTGGTAGCGAAAAAAGTAAGAAAAATGATCATCACCTATCTCGTTTCTAAGTAAAAAACACAACCCGAGTGTGTACTATAGTTGCAGGGCCAGGGAGGGTGGGATGGGTTTAACATTATGCCGTAAAAAAAACCCTCTCAAACGCAAACCAAAACCAAACCAAAACACGAAAACACCAGCTAGGCAATGATAAAGGCAAAACCAAAACTCCTATTATTGCTTCTTTAAGGACTGACGGATAGAAACAATAAAACATTAACCACCCTTCCAAAATTTTGGAATTCCCCTTTGCGCGGGGAGGGATAAAACTGGCACAAATGTAGTTTTACTTCTGCTCTTACCTGATTAAAAAGTAACCCGAGGCTCTGTACCTCCCTACCATGATGAATCATGGTCTTCCCGTACCGAGCCTCGCCGAGCAGCCTTACCTTAAAATTACTGGAGTTGACCCACGCTGTTAATTCGTCGATCACTTTGTCAAGGCGCTGCTGGTCCTGCTCCAGATCGGGAGACCTCGCCGGGTCGCCCAGGTACTCCAGCAGCTCTTGGCCGACCTGCATCCTGCGGCCCACGTCCTTCTGCTGTACCTGCTCGCAGAAATAATCCATGCCGGCAGGCTCCATCTTCGGACGCTGCGGAAAACTTTCTTCGTAGGCGAGCCGAGGGCCTCAGGGTCGGAAGCGCGGGCAGGGCAGGGCGGGCGGCGGGGGCGCGGACAGGCCTGCCGTCCTCATGGAGCCGCTCCCGGCGCTCCCCGCCCCGGCTCCGCGCCCGCCGCCCCCATGCGCACTCGCAGCCCCGCAGGGGGAAGCCCCCGGCGGGAAGGGAACGCGGCGCTGCGCAGGGCTCGGTGGGAGCCTCTTACTCCTGCTCAGAGCTTTCCAGCCGCCTCCGCGCCGTCCCGAGGGATCCCGACAGGGCTCCCCGCCGCCGCCCCTCCTCTTCCCCCGCCGGGGAACGGGAAATAGAGTTCGCTGCGGCTGGAGGGGCTGGCAGGAACCCCGGCTGTGGGCTCGGGGGGTCCCCGCGGGAGGAGCTGCCGCCCCCGCTCGCTCTGCCTTCTCTCCTCGGGCCCGAGGAGAAGATCTGCGGGCCGCCTCTCACGGGCACCGGCGAGGCCGGGGCGGACCACTCATGCTCCTGACGCCGCGGCCTCCGGCTCCTCCTGCCCGCCCTTCGGGGCGGTTCCCAAACTTTCGTCCCGGCGAGTCTGAGCGCCGTCCGCTCCCCTCCACCGCGAGCCGGACCGGACCGGGAGAGTTCCCCAGAGAGCCGCTCACGCTTCACCGCGCTTTACCCCGCCGGGCACTGCGGCGGCAGCGCCGCCTCCGTCCCGTGGAAGTTGCGCCTCCCGCCGCCGCTGCCGCCCTGGCCGGCGCCAGGCGGACACACCGGGCGTGGCCCGCGCCGCCCCGCCTCCCGCCGCGGCTCCCGCTTCCCCGGGGAGAGCCCGCTCCCGCCCCGCGCTGCGGCGGGATGGAGGACGGACAGATGGATGGATGGATGGGCGGGCGGAAGACGAGCAGTGCGCGCTCCCCCGGGACCCCTGCGGGTCGTGTCCGGCGGCAGTGGGAAGCGCATGCGCCCTCTGCCCCGCTGATCGCCGCGGTGCCGGTCCGGCGCCCTAGGGGAAAAAGGGGAAGTGTTGGAATAACAGGGGAAAAGGTGTGAAAGGCGCTGGGATGCTTGGGTGCTCTCCTCCTTTCCTCTCTCCCCGTTCCGAGCGCCGTCCCGGCTTTGCCCAGCGAGGCTCTGCAACCGCTCCCGCCTTGCCCAGTACCGGGTGTAAGGTGGGGGGATCCCCGTGGAGCCATCCCGGTACTCCCGGAGTGGTTGGCTCTGCAGCGTTGCTGTCCGCAAAATCGGGTTCCTTATCCGGAATGCGACAACACTCCAGAGAGATACTAAATTCAGAGCTGCACAAGCCTGGGTGCTCAGTGATATTCCATAAATCCAGCACAACCCACTGGACCTTCCACTCCGCTATTTACACAGAATCACTGAATCACAGTTAGGGTTGAATGCGACCCCTGGAGATCATCTAGTCCAACCCCATGCCAGGGCAGGATCACCTAGAACAGACACGCGTCCAGACTGGTTTTGAATGTTCCCAGAGAGACTCCATGAACTCCCTGGGCAGCCTGATGCAGGGCTCCACCACCTTCAACATAAACAAGGTCTTCCTCACGCTGAGGTGAAACTCCTTGTGTTTATTTTATGGCCATTGTTTTAATTTATGGCCCTTGCTCCTCCTTCTGTCGCTGGACACCACCGAAAATGAGTCTGGCACCATTCTCTTGGCACCTGCCTTAGAGATATTTATGTGCATTAATGAGATCCTCATTCAGTCTTCTCTTCTCTAGACTAAACAGGTCCAATACCTGCAGTCACTCCTCATAAGAAAGATCCTTCAGACCCCTAATCATCTTTGTGGCCCTCTGCTGGACTATCTCCAGTAGCTCCTTGTCTTTCTTGTACTGAGAAGCCCAGAACTGCACACAGAAGTTCATAGATGGCAATTTCCCAAGTAAAGCCCCAGCATGGCTGACCCACGTGCAGATTGCCAGGATGGAATGGATTCAAGTGGATACTTGAATAAAAACAGAGACCCTTAAGTGAGGGGCTGTGACTTTAGATGTTGTTCAGGGCTAGTTGAAATTGGTCCAAGTCCCCTTGATGGTGGGAAAAGCAGCCCTGTCCTCTCCATCCCTCTGCATTGGCCTCTGAGGCCTCCAAAGGTACAATTATGGCTTTTACATGCAGGGAAAGAAAAGCAGAGGAGGTCACTCTTCCTCTTCTCCCCCCCAAGCTGCTCCACTTGGCCCCCATCTTGTCCCCTGTGCCAGACCCTGCACACACTGACCACTTGGGTTGATTTCATGGGCTAAATGACAGAGCCGGTGTCAGTGAGCGGGCTGGCTCAAGTCCTACAGGCTTCTGCGTGGATCTCAGAAGGTGGGAAGCATAACCTCCATCAGTGGCACTGGACACTAACTGGAAGCTAAGTGTTAGCTTCCTGCCCCTCTGATATTGGGAAGGTTCACCTTATGCTAAACTGGAGACCCCTGCTGATGCAGGCAGTCCTTTTCTTCCCTGCTGTCATGTATACAATTCTTCCCTTCCTTGTACCAGAGCTGGTTTTTATTTATCTTCACTTAAACAGTTCAGAAAGATAATATTTTTATTCATTTTTCTCCCCCCCCTTTTTTTTTTTTCACATAACTAGCTTTTTGCTGATTCAGATTCCTAAATTTTCTTACTCTGGGGTTAAGCAAGTACCAGAGTTGGAGCAGGTAGAAGCAGACAGCTGGAAGATAGATGGGGAAGACGAGGGCTGTCATTCAGTGACAGCCTTTGTGTTATGAAAGCTCAACTTAGTTTCAAGACAGCAGTCTGGCTGTCTCCCTTGCCTTGTTAGTCCTTACACTGGGGAAGTGTGAGCGGGAAAGCAAGGTACTCCCTTCATTTGGCTGCTGGATTTAGAGGAACCACACCTGCGAATTGCTGCTTCACAGCAGTATAAACCAAACTAAATTGGTGGTACAGTGTTCCTACTTGTCAGCTTCTCACAAATCCCTTCTCAGGAATTCTCCTTCATTTTCCTTCTGTCCCATTGATGTGGGGAAAAAAGAACTCTCCATCCACAGGTGTGGCAAGAGGCAAGACAAGAAGCAGCCTTTTGTTGATTTTGTTGAGATGCAGCAAATTGAGGATCCCATGCTTCATCAATCCCTAGCCATTACAACAATGAAGATGGTTAAAAAGATTAAAGATACCTTTAAAACAGAAATGTATGTATTTACTTTGAGCTTACTATAATTTACAAGAATGATTATGAACTCCTCATTGTGTTTTCACAATAGATTTCCCTGTGCACTTATAAAAAAAAGGAAGTTTGGATGGAGCTGAATAGTTCTTGTCATGTGTGCGCACTGCCACTTATGAAAATAGGGAATTACAGGTTGCTTTTCTAGGAAAATGGGACCCAAGAAACTCTTGGAAGTGAAAAAAATAAATTTCAGAAAAATAAAAGTGGATTGCTGTATTTTTTATCAGTGCACTAGAATCTGATTCACTGGTGTTGTATGTTTAAAAAGCAAATATCTTGCTACGAAAGTTTTAAAAGTAATTGCTGACCTAATAATAATGGCTAAATAGAAAAGAACTGAGTAGATTATACTGGACTCTTGGAGTATTAACAACTGTAAACAATTTCTATCTTTGTCCAAACTATCAGAAAAAAATCCCCAAGTGATATAAAACTTACTTTTCATTACAGTCCACATTAAGGTCAGTCTCTCAAGAAAGAAAATCCTAAGCAAAAAGAGAAAAGAGGGGGTAAAGCTCTTGGCACTACTCTTTTGAATTTCTCTCAATTCAAAGCAAATACACTGATTAGGCAATCCAATTGCTGTGACTAGCATTGAAACTGAGGGGAAGGGTAAAGTATAATAAGACATGCACTTGAAATATCAAAACTATTTTGTCAACTCAAAGACGGCATTGCAAAGCTATGCTAAGGGCAAAAGGTCATGCTGAGCTATGTGGCCTTTCTCTTTTTTTTTCCATTTCACGTAATAAGTTCTTTCTTAAAAACCACATTAGAAAATTATTTCCTTGCTGTAAAATCAGAGGATTAGACCACTGTATTTCATCCTGTGATCCTGTGACTACCTGCCATGACTAGTGCCTTTATACAGTATTGATTATGGATACACTTTTTGATGTACTGTTATTGATATAACAGCAGAAAATGGGTAGCCTTTTTATTCCTGAGGTATTTTGCTTATATTAAGGCAATTTCACTTGAAACCTAGCACTGACAACAATTTATTTTTTTTTGTGGGATCAATAAATGTTGGTTGACTTTTTACCTCTGCAAACAAATAGCATTTGGATTTGGCAAATGGAGCTTCTGGATGCTCATTTCCTTTTTTAGCAAGGTAGGAGTAGCACTCCAACACTGAATCTAGAGCAGTCCCTCAGCTTGGACAAAGGACATGGTTTTGTTGTAGATGTTCTCACAGAATCCTGGTGGACTTTATACCTGGGGATGTGGGCCAGGCTCCAAAAAGAAGGCATTTTCATTCAGGCCAAAGATCTTTTAAAGCTTCTTATTCTCAGTTAAGGAGATTGCTTCCTTTGGAATGCAATCTTCTTTTTGATATGCAAGCATGTGAGCATAAATCCACTACTCTTGTGTATTTGTACAATGCGTAATATTTGGTAGAGCAATTAAGCCCCGTAATTGAATGCAGAATCAAAATTTCGTTCAGTCTTTTCAGTGTGACTTGCTAGCAACCAGAGCAATTACAGCAGGAGCTGAGGTAAATGACACTAATCCAGTGAGGTACATTTCCAACCTGAATTGCATACCGAACCTGTTTCTACACCCCCATCCTATCCAAGTGTGCTTAATTCTGTCTTGTTTTGAAAAGACAGGTGTCTGCTAAGGAAGGCAGGAGCTTCCCTTGAAAAGGAAAAAATGTAACCCCCCCCTTCTCCCCACCCCGAATTATAATTTTGAAATCAAGGGGCTCTCAGGCAAAAACATGGGAATAGGAATAATAGTTCTTTACTATGAAAATTAAAATAAAAATGCAGTAGTACAAAATTCCCATTGACAGAGTCAGAATACAACCTGACACCCTGTTCAGGGTGTTGGTAGCAGTCCCATTAAATGGTGTCTGCAGTCCTCCTGCTGTGACAGATGTGGTTCTGTTGAAGCAATGATCTTGTAGAAGGGTGTAGTTTTCCTCTGAAGGTCGACTGGTGCTATAGATGGGTCCAGTCTTCCTCTGGGAATCCAGTGGAGAAAGGCTGCCTGTGATGTTCCAAGTCTCAGATAATATCCAGGTAGGAATGCTTGGCTCCTCCCTCGGGTGGATCATCTCACAATGGGATGATGTAATTTTATCAGTCATACAGTTAGACTCAATGGCCCATTAACAGAAGACATCCCCCTGGAGGGAGGATGGGCTATGGAAGAGATAAGGACTACCCCACCTGGTTTTAACAGCTGGTAATTGAATACATACTTTTGGTTACATCTTGCATTGCAACCTAAGACAAATTCTTGCACGTATTATCCTGTTCTATAAAAGGCAAGAATCGTACCAGCAGGCTGGGGAGGAAGGATGCCGTGCTCTTTGTTCCTTTTGGCTGATAAGAAAGCAGGTAGCATGCTTTAGGCTCTGTTCTACCCTCCTTCCTTTGCTAGCAGGAAGCCTTAACAGGTTCAGAGCTCATGCAACCTGGTTATCGATCTTCTGTAGCAGGCCTGTCAGTCACTGCAGCAGAAAAGCTACTTCCACAGACTGACTTCCCCTTCTCAGAAACCCTTCCCACACAGAGGATATGATCCCATCTCTGAAAGAACCATAAAAATCCCCTAAAAAGCCTCTGATAAAAAGTTATCTTCATCACAAATAGCAAACACAGGCCATAACAATAAAAATAGAGTGGATTTAAATATGAGTCATTCAGAAAGTTTCCATAAATTACACTTGATGTAGCCTAGGTTGACACTGAAGAAGTCTATAAGAAAGTTGTTTTTCCTGTTGGATTCCCCAGGAGCTGGATCAGCACTTTTACAACATGTTCCACCATGGGTGACTTGAATCAAATATTTAGATTGTGTCTGGGATGTAGTGTCCTTCAGTCATGTACCACCTTTTAATGTCTTCTGGAAGAACTATAGGCTTTAATTTTTTTATAAATTGGAGATCAGTACACTGATGGTTTTCTTAGTACTGTCAAGAGGTAAAATACTGTGCTATTTTAAGCAGAAATGTGGCAGACTTTGTTATCCATGTTGTATAGGTATTTTGCATCTTTCCTGTCATTCATTGCAAAAGGATGATGTGTATCCTTTCAAGCTGAATTTATCACTGTCAATAACTTTAAATTATCATTTTAATTCCTCCCTCTGAGATTAACAATATCAGAATAATGAAGTAATAAATATCTTTTGAATATAAATAAATAGTTCATGAAGGAATGTTCTGATGATGATATTACAATATATGTACCAAGCTAGTTGAAGACTTGCCCATTTTCCTCACAAGGTCTTAAAGATGAAATCAGATGCAACTGTATTAAAAATGTACTTGGTGAACTTAGCTACATTTAAGCTTGTGCCATGAATGTTCTTGAAATTACATATTTAATAGAGATTGCTTGCATATGCTTATTTATAAAACAGACAGGAGATGAAACTAGTAGTCTGGTATTTTTCCTGTACATATGAAACTTTGTAATTTGATCACAGAAATAGGGTATAAGGAGTGATCAGTCCGATGCCTGATTACTGGATTGCTCCAAGGCATTAATTTGTTCCTTGTTGTCAAATATGTTTTAACATGTAGATGCTGCAATTAAATAATTCACCCTGATAAGTCTTTTATGAGTAATTTGTTAATTTTCCTGGCTCACGTGATATAGAGAAGGAAGAACAAATTAAAAACTGCAGGTGATAAAAAATAGTGTCAGAATTGACATGTAAGTGATAACTTCTCTTTCATCATGTTAGTCTTCCATACCTTAAATAATTACTCAAAGCACTGGTGCATAACTTAGCATCCTTTATGCCCGTTTTGCACAGTGACAGATATATTTGTCTCTAGTAATGGAAGTATTTGTGGCTTGTCAAGAAAAGGTTTCTGTCTATTTTGTGCAGCAGGTTATTTGCTAGACTTTTATCAATTATGATTTTCTATCTTTAAGTTTCTATGGTGGAATATAGTATGCCAGTGTTCTGTGTAAAACCTTAATTCCTGAATAATGATTTCATGTCATATTGGAAAAAATCTGGGATGCAATAGGTCAACATAATATAGTCCATTGATATAAAATCTGCTGAATTTTTAAACTTAATAAATTAAACTTTTAGTTAAAATACCTGTGAGAACTAGTTCAATATAGATGCAATTACCTTTGTATTGTAATGCTACTCTTTGTAACAGCAGCATGAAAGAACCAGAAAAGGATCCCAAATACTTGTGTCATCTGACCTGAAAAGTAAAAGCTGGTGAGCACACTGTGTGCTGCAGAGCAGTATCAAGGGACGTATAGCTGGGTGCATTTTGGCCTTGGAATTGTTAAATCTCTGCTCTTCCAAAACAAATCATGGCATTTTCTTTATCTACAGGAAGATTGCAAGACAGTGAATGCACTGAAGAATATGAAAAAAACGTGCAGAATGGAATCTTTCTCATTACACAGATACAACTTTCCAAGGCAGAGCAGTGATACTCATCCTAGTAACACTAGTGCAGTGCCAGACTCTGCCCCCATTTACACAAAGCAACCCACTTCTCACTGCATGGGAATGAGAGGGGGAAGAGAAAAACACATATTATTTAATTTGTTTGCCTCTGGTTGGGCCTGCTTTTGTTTCTGTAATGCAAGTCCTTCTATAAATAGGACAGACTCAGCAGTCATTTACTACTCATGGAACTCCTGCATCAGCAGTATTGATCCAAGGAATGTTTTCTCAGGTAAGAAATTGCAGGGTTCCTCCTCCAAAGGGGAGAAAATTTTCTAAACATGCATGTGGTTTAACGCATGCAGACGCATTTGCATACATATAGTTTTAAATTTCTTTTTTTTTTTTTTCCCTAAAGAATTGTAAGCATTTACATGTTGGGGTTAGGCTGACCGAATTTTTTTGGCTGTTGCCCGATTCTGAGGCGTTTCTCCGCTGTAGTTTGCTTGAGAGCTCCCTCTCGTGGTGAGCTCTCCTCTAAGGAGATTCCCGACCAAGCATTCCCGACCAAAAGGGATGAGGTTGGAACTTCACCGACCGCATCTATTACTGAAAACGCTTTGCAGCAATAGAAAGAAGCCAAGCTTGCAGTTGTTGCAAATATTTTTTTTTTTTTTCCTTTGCTGTCTGCCCTTCTCACGGAGAAACCTACTGGTTTGTATGGATGCAAATATCAGTTGGGGAGGAATTTCTGGAAACAAGTATACATATGAAAGAAATGTAAGTATTCATCTGTGTTCTTGGGGGAAAAAAATGTTATGAATGACTTGAATTTTTTGCCCTGAAAAGGGTAAATTAGTGTCCTTCTCTAGAATAGTTCAGGGTCTCTTGTACCTGGTGCTGATCAACCTGCTGTTTAAAGCAGACTGTGCTTACTTCGGCCGTCAGAAGTTTTGACCAAATACCCACTATCGTGGGCTTGTGCTGTACAAGGGTGTGTTTTTATTAAACTGACTTGCAGTTCAGAACTGTCACCCATTCTGTACAGGAGAAACACTGAGAGTTTCAGAAAGAAAGGGTCAGGCATTCTCCTCTCTCCTCCCCTCCCTCTCCCACCCCAGATCCTGACCTGGGGCTAAGTTGTTCATCTGCAGCATGACGGGCTGGAGCAGCAGTCACAAACCCTGCAAAGCTCTCGCACGCCGTGGTGGGGCCGTGGCAGCCGGCTCTTTGTGTCCCCTGGGAGAGATGCTGAGTCACGGCTTTTTGGTACCTGCCCGGCAGCGAGCGCTGCTTCCAAGAGCGCACAGAGCGCACCCATTATCCCTGTTTTCCTATGGCTAAAGTGATAGCCCGCACAAATCTCCCAAGCTACGTGGGATTATACATTTTAGAAGGAATATTTAAATGAGATAAATAACTATAAATACAGCTCTGAAAATAACAGCGCTGTAAATGGAGTAGAATAGTGGGAAAACTAAGGCAGATTAAGAGGGAAGACAAGAAGATTGCTTTTGTGTATGTGGGTTCTGAATTAGACTGTTTAAATTACAACTATTTTAATTCATGGTATTTTAATGATCAATAAATAGATTGCCCTGTCAAGAAAATACAGATTTTAGTCACATTTAAAGGTTATCTAACTGGAAAACAAGTAATAAAACCACATGAATCCAAGCAGCTCAAAAATCACGCAATTTTTGAAAACTAAGACTGGATTCAGATCCTATGACTCTGACCAGTATCCGGAATTGGGCTTGTTATTTTGGATTTGTTTGTTTTTTTGTTTATTTGCAGAAAGAGGATGAGGTACTGATGTGATGTGAATGGATGGGATATCTTAAAGAACGCATGTGGAAAAAGTCATAATTACTTATTACTTAAATTAATAGAAAATTTTCTTAGCATTAAAATGTAGTGTAATTGTTAAAATGTAATATATTTGTTAGAACTTAAAAGAGAAATTGCTATAGAAACATATACACAAATTTAATTAAAAACCCACCGTGTTTCAAATAATTATTCAGAACAGCCTCCAACTTTGCTTTGGCATTTATTGAACCTATATAGATTTTCAGTTTACTTCCAAATAAATCCTACAACCACTAATTTTAGTAGTGAACATGACAGTGCTGAGTTAATGGTTAGACTTGATGACCTTAAAATTCTTTTCCATCCTAAATGATGCTATGATTTTAAATTACTTGCTGCTAGCAGATACCTTTCTACACACCCATAGAAGGAATTTGATATTCATTTGCCCCAATCCATAATGTTGCAGTTAGAACTTCCATAAACAAGTGTTTAGATGCCAATTTATTGATATTTTATTTAAAAAGTAGATACTTTACCATTTCTACATTCTAGAAGGGAAATTGTTAGAGAAATGAATGTACAGATTTGAAACACAGGCACTTTGAAGAGACAAAATTTCTTAGAGTCAGATTATGAATAGGGGTTCTGTTCCCCTTTTAGAGGCTCTATTTTTCCACTGAGAGAACTCTGTTATCCACACTGCAGGTCTGGGGAGTATTTCACTAAAGATGAATCAAGAAAAATCTGTCATAATATAGGAAACACTATAACTTTTTAAAAATATAAAATCCTAATAATACCATGCAAATTTGTGGCAGCAACAGCGGACTCTTTTTAATCTGCTTTTGACTGAGTAATGATGATGTCTGTGATGTCTCAATTATGAATCCCTTTTTTTTTTTTTTCGGTATTGCATGAGTCACAGCAGAGACATTATTGTGTTCATTGCCAGCATTTAAAGACAATAACCAGCCTATTTACAAGTAAATTCCTATTGATATCAAAATTTCAGCCTACAAGTGTTTCTGCACACAAACATACCCTGTGCTATGGATTTTCCAGAACATACACCCTGTGCATAAGTGGGCAAGCATGTTAGTGCCTCAAGTGAGAGGAGAGAAAAGCCCTACCACCCCCAGAATGGTAAACACCTATCTTTGCAGTGGATGTCTGAACCATCCCCTGTGTTGACTCTAATTTTTGCCATGTCAGATTTGTTCATAGCAAATCAAGAATGTATAGAAGTGAGGGGTGACTAGCTAAAAAAGTCATCTATAAACAGATTTTTCATTTGTTCAGTTTACATACCTGCTTACATTAAACATTTTGGCTCATTTTAAACTAGTTTAAATGCCAATCTACATCCTGATCTTTTTGGAAGGAAAAGACTGTGCAACCTCTGCTAAATAATATCAATTTAGTGACCAATTTAGTAGCTTGTGGGTTTTTTTTAATAGAACAGTGTTCTTTCTTCTTAGGTCTTGACAATGTAACTTTTATTCAAGGACTTTGGTATCAGGAGGCTGTTGTAGGTTCATGTCGAATCCTGTGAACGGCACAGGGATCACTGCAGCAAGGACTGCAGCTGGAGCAGTCTGCTTTGTAAGGGGAGGAAAGGCACCAGCTGGGAAGCTGGAGTAGGGGTCCCACTGAGCCCTGTGCTGGAGCAAGGTGAGAAGAACTGTCCCCTGGCAGTGCCAGGGTCAGCCAGCAGCTGTGGGGCTGCCACATTGGTCACAAGGCAGGTTCCAGGTCAGGACAGGTGTCTGACTTGGGCACACCTCTGCTAGGGGCAACAGATAGAGCTTGAGCACTGCTCCCAAGTGAAGCAAGGAGGCCTCCAAAGGGGCTTCTCACAGCTCTTTCTCACCCACCAGCTTTTCACACCCATATGATCCAAGCTTGTACAGCTATACCACATCAGTGCTGGCTTCCAGCACAGGCAGTGCTGGGGGAATGCACTCAAGGATCTTCGTACTGTGGATTTAATGGTCTTTTTGTGGTCTCTGACTTCTTGCTTGCAATTAAAATAAACTAGTTTCTTACTCACTAGTTTATTTTTAAGTGTAAAAATACATGTTTCTTTATGTGTATGAAAATGACAGTATTCTTTTGTCTTAAATGCTTTAAACATTTGAATGTAGAACTTTTATCCCATTTCTGTCACAAAGCTACATGGCAAAGGAGGAGTAAGAGCAGTAGAACCAGTCCATCCAAACTAGGGATTTGAGATGGACCTGAATGACAACATCTAAAATTTCAGCATAGAATCTGATTTTCCACCCACTGTTCACTTTTATTCTCTGTGGTTTGCTATAGAACCATTGGAAGTCTAAGGACTTGCATTGAGATTCAGAAATCCAGAAAATCCTGTTATGATGAGGCTTCGTGTCAGTTCTTACCTAAGCACAATTTCCCTTGAGTGCAGTGAGCTGCTCAAGTATGAACTTCTGAAGTATGCCCAAAAATAGGAATGAAGCACATCTTGGCAATGGCTAAAATTCCTCATATTTATGAAAGCAATCCTGGGGAATGTTCACATTTTCAAAACTAGCATCCAGTTATATGTATATTTGGGAAAAAAAATGACACATACTTCAACAGAAAATGTTTTACTCTCCCAACCTTATTTTTCTGAAGCATGTATGGTGAAAGTGCTTTCCAATAATCCACCTTACTTCTTCAAGCAAACACTTTAATCAATCAGATTTTGCTAACTGAAAATACTTTTAGAAAACTTGTGACATTTCTCACATTTTGTAGCACTACTTTCTTTCCTTGGAATCCTGGAAGTTCCACAATGACTGTGCTCTCTGGGTTTCACAGGGACAGCTTAGACCAGCAACATTCTCCTTCTTTGATGCAATGTAATCGATATCTTGATGCTGCTTCAAGAAGTGCTAACTTGAGCCTAGAGAATGAAGCAGATACTCTGGCTATGTCTATACTCCATTTGAGGTTACTCTATCCATGTTCACACTGCTGACTGCAGCATGCTTCCAGGGATGTCCGTACATAGGGATATGTTATAGTTATATCAGAAAGAGAAATCAGACCTTTTGGCTTTAAAAGCATTTTTGAGTGCATATTTGTGCAACCTGATGTGTTTCAAGATGCATGTTTATGCAGACCAAAAGCTGTTCTCAAGGCAGTGTTGCAGGAAGAACAGTATTTGTGTGGTTATGTGACCATATTCCTGGCCAGGAGCTTTATTCAAGGAGTGTTATTCAATACAAAATACTCTTCCCGTTCTCATTAGCATAAGTTGTAGCCAGAGCCTGTCACAGTCAGCTCCAGAGAGTCTTGCTAGGCAATGCTTGGCGTCCCAGGGTCTGGTGTTCAGCTGGCATTACTGGAGGAAGTTCTGCAGCTGCAGGTGAAAGCCAAAGTGAAAACAGGTATAGCTGCTGTGGCTGTCTACTACCAACACTGCTTTGTGATTGTCACTGTAGGTGCATGGCAGACTCTGGCTCCAAGAGTCACCGAGCATTTGGCCCTTCTGGAGCTGGAGTGTGACCTCCTCTCCTGTGCTTTGTGGCTGTGTAGCCAGCCTAGCAAACAGGACAGCTGAACAGCCCACCTGTGCTGCAAGGACACCTGAAGAAGCACATGGCAGGTGAAGGTGGGCACTGGTGGTGCAGCCTGTGGTGTGGCCCTGACGCTGTCCTTGCCGCAGGGCCCAGACCTCCCCCTTGCACGCACTGCTGGAGTGCGTAAGGAGCATCCTCCGCTGCCTTACTGAGGTTGCCCTCTCTGCCTCAGGGCATGCGTAAATAATTGATGGTGTACAGTCAGGGGTTCTGGCCTCAGGCAGTGTACAGTCTAGTATGGAAATACAGCTGAGATAGCAAAACCTCTATCAGAAACCTTGGTTTTATATATACTCTTTAAATATACCATGCCGAGACATGGCCATTACATGAAAAGCCAAGAACACAATTACCACAAAAAGTTTTCCTGAACCATAACTGTGTCCAGTATTCCATATGAATGACTAATCCAAACAATGTTTTTCTGCAAAGAGGAAAGATAATG
Source organism: Pseudopodoces humilis (assembly GCF_049639895.1). Lineage (NCBI taxonomy): Eukaryota > Metazoa > Chordata > Aves > Passeriformes > Paridae > Pseudopodoces > Pseudopodoces humilis. The sequence goes on from NC_142200.1 coordinate 103,204,313, forward strand.
CACATTATATTTCACAGAACTGGGCAATAGCTACGTAATTGTTGCTTGAATCCAATCTTTATCAGCTTAAAATGTGTCTGTAATTTCTCCTTACAAGCATATAGATCTCAGCAGGTGTTTTGCCTGAAGGGTTGTACAGCAGCGGGCCTTCTGAGAGCAATCAAGCCAAAACACATCATATGGTTTCAGTATAAAACTGGTTTAGCTATTTAAAATATTTCCAGCTGTAATTAACTAAGTTCAGCCACCATTACTCACTCCTGCTTAATGTACCACCACTATAGTTTAATTGTGTACTTACTTTCTTTCCATAACCACTAACTAGCTGTTGGTTTTAGAAACCCTGTTTTTCTCCCACTCTGATAAACATCAATTATATGATACAACCTTATTTTTAAAATTTAACTTAAGACTTAATTTTAAAAGTATTCTGGTCACTGTTCTTTATTTCATGTGTCAGTAATTATAAAAAGAGAGCTAATCCTGCATCAAGGAGAAAATCCAATATTAAATAACATAGTAGCTTTGTACAGTGTAATCTTCTCACCCTGAGAGATTAATTTTATCAGCATGGCATTTGCAGCTAGTAGTAGATTCAAGAGATACACTGCTCCTCTTGGGAAATTAAGTCAAAACCATGGCATGAATATTATTACTTTTAGCTTTATCTTGTGGCTAGGAAAAAATGAGTTCCTTATCATTTCTGTCGGTATCCCCTATTTATTTTGACAAAGCTTAGGGTAATAGTGGAAACGTGATTCACATGGTAATCGTTTTTAAAACTTTTTTCATTCCTTTCTAAAAGTGAGTTTTTAAGTTACAAGGAGAAAAGTGCATTTTTCCTCTCAATGGCGACAATGTTTTGTCTTGTACAGTGACAGTGCTGTGACAGGTGCCTCTGTGCTGTAATGCAGAGCTAACTGGCATGCAGCAGCACTTCTAGAGGCTTTTGCTCTGAGAAGTATTGCTGCTGGGGCTACCTCAGGAACCCCTGCACTGCACATTAAATAAGTGACCTTGTACTTTTCCCCCTATTTTCATCTCTTAGCTCTTTACAGTTATATGGTGCTTTAGACAGAATTTCTTTTTTTGCATGTGTGCACTGTTTCATGCAGTTGTGTTCTTCTGCAGCACACTAATATTGAGAACACTACAAAACTGAGGCAGTGTCAGACAGCTTAGTTCCCTTCAGGTGCAGTACAGAGCAGAGCAGAAAGCAAATGGAAGGAACAGGTATTTATCTCCATTCCAAGGTTGCCACAGGCCAATTTGGTTCCTGGAAAAATTCCAGCTACCTCAAAAGTTGCCCTAACTTGTACCGTAATTGCTGTGTTTCCCATAGGACTTTTAAGCTCTCTGCATGACAGGTACTGAAGAACATCCTAGCCACACCTCAGACTGCTCTCATGCTGGCCCACACACCTAAAGATCTTCAGTAAATATTACCAGTCTAGCAATTTCTTCTTTTTTGGGGGTGAAGACCTCTTCTGGCACAGGAAGAATGTGAAGAAAAGTAGAAGAGGGAAGTCAGGGACAGCTAATGTCCATAATATGTAAATTAATTCTCCTGCAACAGAAATCCCTTGTTCTCTTGCTGGGCCTAGCATGAGAGTTCATCTAGCAAATAACTTCTCTGGTATGTTTATGATAGGTCTATTAATATATAATTGCTTCAATTATTATCTAACAACAAAGTGTTCCTAAATTTTTGCAAAGACCCTTGCATGCATCTATGGTTATTTATTAGGTATAACTGCAAGTAAAACTATGCTCTTTATATTCCTCATTGAACATGCAAAAGCCCTAAAAATTTTATACTCACCTTAATCAGGACACTAAGCTTGCTGATTTTTCACAAGTATTGTGTCATCACCTCAGATTCCAATAATTGCCTACAGTCCTCCATTCTTTACGGTATTCCCTTTTCCATTTCCTATAGAGTCACCATTCTGAATTCCTCCATTTCCCTGCATATAATCTGGTTAATATGCCATTCTCAAATATGGTTTATTATTCCATGTGAGCAAGGGAGAACACGGGAGAGGAAGTGAGCTGAAGCAACCTTTTTGTTTGTCAGTGATGAGATGCAGTGTCAGCAAACTGTCACAGCCCAAGACTGGAGATGACTGGTACAACTATAGCACTCCTGAAAAAAAATTCTAGTGAGCCTTAAGTTTTCATCTTTAATTTTTACCCTTGCTCTTAACAAATAATACATCTCAAGTAAAATTTCTCATCTCTTACTGAGCTGGTTTTTTTGGCATTTACTTTGTTGTGCATGTATTCAGGCCTTATATATGAGTTTTATATAGAAGGAGAGAGTTACCATTGAATCACTGCATACATTTCTGGACAATAAAACATAACATTTAAAGAATTAGCATATAAACACTAGGTACATTGAATGAAAAGTCATATTGAGTCATCTGCATAGTAGAGAAAAATTCTTTAGCTGCCTCACCCCTGCAAACAGGCACTGATAAAGTATTACCATGACAAGCAGGTAATACTGGTAAGATCAAAATGGAAAAAGTGACATGCATGAGGTGGAACAAAACACACCATGGGAAAATGAATTGACCTGCTATGATGACTCACATCGAGCTAACCAATCCAAAGTACATTCTTTGGAGCCTGTGAAAAGTGGAGGAAGCAGATGCTGTAAGTGCATGTAGACATAGGGGTACAGAAAGGATACACAAGACCAGAAGCCTGAAAGTAGATAGACACATGCACATCTCGTGTTATCAGAGTTACAGAAGCATGAACTATTGTATCAGCAGAGAAGTGGTTAGCCTTTGATTTTAACTTTGTGAAATTAATTTGCTATCCCAGAGTGATTCCAAGGGCAATTTAATGTCACTTCTGCCTAGTCATAGACAAATTTCTAGCTAAGTAGATGGGAGGTAAGGCCAACTGATTATGAAAGTGACTGCTGATAAGCCTGTCAATGCTTGCAAGAGAGTGGATAGTAATTAATCATTCATTTAATCTATCTCGTATTCCTTGAATTATCTTATTTGTGTATGTCACCACCTCTGTATCTGGAAGGAGAAGAAACAGTGTTAAATGCCCAAGCCTACCAACATACTAGTTTGAAAGGAATGTAACACTGTAGTTTACACATCAGCCTGAATGGAAATTGCATGTACAAATCATCTGAATGTTGGATTCTACAAAAGGAAATACCACTTAAGGGACTCATTACAAAAAATTCAGTCTGTGTATATGACACCAAGAACTATCGGGACCCATGGAGGGAATCCATGGAGTAAGTATTAGGGATAAACTCATGCTTGTAAAATATAATTTGCCTGATAAATTTCTTACTGTAAGGTTTAGATACTAGCATTAACCAAGCCCTGTCCATCTACTTTATGCCAGGATGAATCATATGTGACAAATGGAGCACTGAAATCTGCCCTAATGTATGTAACTTTTGCAAAGGTGTTGACTGAAGTTCGGTGTCATACCATGAACTGGCTCAGCCAGTGTCTCTCAAACTCTCCTCTTTAATATCTGAGTCAGACAATGGGAGGTCCTGTGGATGTCCTACAATAATGAGAAACAATGTGAGCCACAGTTATCTTCCCTGATGGAAAAAAAATTAGAAAAAGTCATGTATTGTAAAAATGCCCTTCAGCAACCCCTTCTTCCATTTTTTGTTCTAAAGCACACTACTAATGCTGCATTTTGTTGCCTGCTTGCACCACATACATTTTTATACAGACAGGAAAATGATGAAATAGAAGACTAAACAGCATTTTTTGCATATTATTTTTTTGCAGATTGCACTAGCACAAGTTTGTCTATAATTTCTCCTTTGAACATTATCAAGCAAGCATTTTTAGGAGGAATCCTCTGGCAGTGTGGTCAGCAAATCCTGTTGCCATTTCTTTATCCCCAGATTTTTGTGGTCAAACCAAACTTTTCAAAAGAGCTGCCTGTACTGGCATTTGTTACATTATTTAACAGAAAAACTTTGTTCCTATTCATTATATTTGGAATGTGTAAGATAAAAACCTCATATTATGGACAGGTTTAACAACAGGACATGAGGATCTTCACAGCTTTCAGAAGTTATTAGAGGTGGCTCTTTGTAAACCCATCAGTATGTGTGTTAAGGTGGTGTTTTAAAATGGGAGAAGTCATAAATTCCTCCCTGTATGGACCATGGGACAGCCTTAAGCTCAGGGTCCTCCATCTTTTGTTTGATATTCCCATTTTTTGTAAGGTCTCAGAGTATTTTGCACGGGAGTGTGTTGTTACCAGAGAATAAGGACCTGCTGCTGGGAATGATTCATTCCATTCTCACATTAGAAGGAGGAACTTTGAATTGACAGCTTTTAAATCATGTCCTTGCTTTCCTCCTTACATGCTCATCATCCCCCTTGAACCTAAAATTAGGCCTTGGCCCCTGTTGTCATCTCCTAGTACCTTCCAGCAGAGTGATTCTGCTCTGTCTAGAGAGGCAAATTCCTTCTCCTGACTGCAAGGTGCTTTCACAGAATAGATTCCATGTGTGCAGCGACAGCAGCAATATGCACTGGTGAGGGTATACAGAGGATCAGCTCACATGCTCAAAAGTATGTCTGGCTTTCCATTCAAACCCGTTCAAAACCCCTCACACCCTTTACTGAGTGGGAAGAGCATATTCCCAGAGAGTATCTGGATTAGTGAGTAGGTGGCAAATAACCTGGCAGTGAGTGAAGAGGTGAGCTGCCTCTTTGGGCAGCCACTGCTACAGGCACAGAAGGAGAGGCACATGCCTCCAGCCAAAGGACAGATACTTCCCACTCCACACACGAGCAACATGCTTGTCTCTGTTGGGGCATAAGCACTCAGCCCATAAGAGTGACAGAGTTTATTTTACTGTCTTCTCAAAATACGTTGTTTTGTGCAGTAAAGGAGTTCTAGATAATTGAAGAGAAACTTACAGGCTCTTCCCCATCAGAAATGCTGAGAAGAAAAACTTCACTGCCAAAAGAGAGGATCACTTAATGGTGTGAACCTCTCACTTGCTATATAAAGCATGTTAAATGACAGAACTGAATTTCAGCAGGTTTTTTTTAGGGAAATTTACCAAGTAGAGGTACTTCTGTTGGGATCTTTTATATTGTCCTGCTTGTTCCATGCAGCAAGAAGCAATGTCTCTTTAGTAGCAAGCCTTATTCTGCATGACTGACTACCTAATTCCCCACCTCCATCCAGATGTATTGCAAACTGTGTAAAATTGTTTCTATTTTAATATTTTATAAGTGATTTCAGAATAGAAAATACTGTTGAAGTACCTGCTACATCAATGAAGACTTAGAAAGGATCTTCCAAAATTAAACCAAATTTAATTTCTTCCATATCTGCAGTGTAATATACCTAGTAGTCTTCAAATTATACAAGCAGTTTTTAAACCAAGCCTTGTAATTGTACTGTAATAAATAGGAAAAGGTATTTTTCTTGCATTGAATATACAGACAAAACTAATAAAAAATTTAATTACATAGCGCAAAATACCAACAAAGGGCAAATATTAATTTCTGCCTCTTTGAAGGCTGCTCTGTCCTTTGCTTCAAAAAGTATTTGGATTGAATTGATGACATAGTTGAATGAAATTATTTATAAAATTTGAAATACAATGCTTTAAATAAAGCAAGCAATGTTTTAACGTGAATAAACTGAAGCTGTTGCTTTAGGTATATGCTAATATGCAATAATTAAGAGATTCAAAGTTACCCAAGTATCTTTCATCTATTTTGTTATTTTCCACTATTGATGTTTGTATTATTTACTAATACAGAATTTAAGTGAAAACTTCATGACTTTCAGATCTTAAGGGCTAGCTTAATCAAAGCTTGTAAGAGCAATTTGTAAAATAAAAACATTAGAAGAAATAAAACGCAGCATAGTTAGGGGAAGGCTATATTGCGAAACTCTTCTGTTTCAAGATCATTAATCCTTTCTTCTTTAAACATTTAATTAAAGATGTGATAACATTAGAACACTACCCATCTCCTGTTGGGGTTTCTGAAATCCTATGAGGCTTCAAGGAAATGTTCATAGCAAGAATAAGTGCAGAGTAAGGGAGAATTTAGTCCATTATCACAAAAAGCAGATGTTTGAGTTTTCATCTGCTTTTAATGCAATATGGCAGGTTCTTTGTTTTCCATTCCTAAGGGCAAAAATTGTTTAGAACACCATAATTTATATATGTAAAGTAGAATGAATGATTTAGTAAGTAATATCAGTGGTTCAACACTGAACAAAAGTAGAGCAAACCTTTTCTTCATTTCAACAAATTTAGAATTATAGAATCCTAGAATGGTTTGGGTTGGAAGGGACTTAAAGACGATCTGGTTCCAATGCCCATGCCATGGGCAAGGATACCTTCCACTAGAACCAGTTACTCAAAGCCCCATCCAACCCGGAAGGCTCTGAACTTTTTTCTAACAGCTCACCATAAAACTTGCAATTAAATCTGTTGATTACAGATTTTTCATGCCAAAATCAAAGTCAAACACTCATGCATGACTTTGGATTTTTCAGAAACTTACATGCAATGTTGGGTTCAGCAAATAGCTGTAATCAGTATAATCTGCCCAGAATTAAATTACAATGATATTCTGTATTACATCCACTTCTTCTTATGCATAGTTTCCCCATTACCAATAGATGGGAAACAGGGTATTAACTTATATCCTCACAAATGTTCTGATTCAGAGTAAAAGTTCCTCAAAGCCATTTTGGGGCCTTCTACTCACTGGACAGTAAATCTATAGCACTTCACATTTATGGTTTGCTTTCTTTCAGGACAATTACCTCTGTAATCATTGTCTCTTGTGTATCTGGAGGTAGAGCATGACTGCATCCTAACATACAGTACTATGGTAATATAGCTAATTAAAAGCAGTTTTATGCAATACATTCTGAAAAAGCATTTCATATTTTTATGTTGTGGCTGGGTCTGGGGGTCTGTCTGACCCCAAGCTGTGCCACCAACAATCCTGGATAGACATCCCGAGAAGAAGCAGCCGTCTGGGGAGTTTCAGGCAGTTTCCAGCCAGGGGAAATACTTAGGAGCATGGCCAGAGGTTTTAAGTGATCAGCTGTTTTACAAGTGATTTCTGCTCTTGTGATCAGCCCAGCCAGCTCCATTCATGGGTTACCCCAGATGACGAGTAGATGAGAGACGGGATACCGTGTGGAGTTCTGCAGAATCCTTTATTGTGAGGCTTCAGCAAAGGGGGCCAGCGACAGTCTACCCCTGAACTGAGCAGAAGATGGGGTTTTTATAGGGAAAGGGAGAACTGGGAAAAGGGCCAATGGTCTGAGACTTGGATAAGATGACCAATAGTTAACAGGGAGATAACATGGGGTCCCAAAGCAGGAAGGGGTCCACACCTTAGTCACCATGACTGATTAGTTGTGTCTTAGAGGACTGATCTCCAGAGAAGAGGCCTGTCAGAGGTCTGCGCTTCTTCCACGACTGTATTCACAGATCTTGAACTAATTCTGATCTTCACCTTTTGGGAAACATGTTTTAATAGCATCTCAGCTATTTCCTACTGAACTAGAAGCTGCTGCTGTCTTTCTCAAGCTCTTCTGCTTTGTAAATCTTCTAGAACTACAGTGATATGAATAGTCTAAGCAGTAAAAATAATAACATTTTTCATAGGATATATGAAAACACTCTATCAATGCCATGGTGATTAATATGAAGACCCATTACTACAAACCATGATGTGAGACAGTGAAGAGCTGTTTGTTCATATTTCTGTGGTATATGATTAACAAGAACAGGCTCCATCACTATGTGATCAGTAATTTGGCATATTTCTGAAGCCTGCTGGGACTTGAGGAAAATTCTAGGCTGTGATAATAATAAATGATAATAACCACTCCTGAAACTCATGGTCAAAAGATAATGGGGATAAAATACTTATTCCTTACCCTATCTCACCAAAAAATGATGTTAGGGGTATGAAAATCGGATTGGATCTGAGTGATAAAATAAAACTTTAGACAAAAGAACCATCAGATTTAATGAAATTAACAACTAGCTGCCTTATCACTTCCTTTTCTGATTTTTGATTTGTTTCCTATAGCATCTCTTTGCCAGTTAGTGCAATTGCTACAGGGCAATTCTTACACTATGAATAAAGCAGCATGATCAAACTGTACAGAATAAAAATAGTTATTTAGGAAAAAGAGGAAAGCTGGGGACATCTAATGTCCACACTAAAATGAAATGCATCAGAGACCATGGTAAGCCTTATATGTGGCTATAATGCATTTATGTTGCATGATTTCAAACATTTTAGGGGAACTTGTCTTAAAGTGGTTCCCTTAGATACTATCATAAATCTGTTGAGGAAGGAAGTATGGTCTGTTTTTTAAAGCACAGGACTCTGAGTCAGAGGATGTAGATTATGGTCCCTGTACTGATAACTACTGACTGTGGCTTCCTCATCTTTAAATTGGGAAATAGTACTTAACTAGGCATAGGTAACAGGGAGACAGGTCATTACTAATTATATCATTGTAATTGTAATAATCAGAACAAAGCCTTCAGGAGTACTGATTTAGTAAGCGATCAGTGGGAAAGAAGCAAATCACTTGTTTGAAGTTCTGGAAACTTGCTCTAAGACAAAGTGAAAATTTTCTTTGCTGTGTTCATGGACATTCAGGAATGCAAAATACCAGTATTGCCTTCATTAAGCAACAGCCATCTAAAGGTCACTGGGGCTCTAAAGTAGAACTATGATCTCATAGCTCTTTGCCCTTCCCTGTTCACACCCTTTCCATGTTTATGAGTGTTATGCTGGAAGGTATTGATGGCTTCCATCTTCCATATATAGGGAGCCACATATCTTGCAATGATGTGTAGGCTAACTATACTCCAGAAGGTCTTGATATTGGAAACTGCCCAGACTTAAGGGTATATCTTAAGATTGATCAGAATGTGAGCTTACGAGGGAGGAGGTTTTCCCTGAACAGGAAAGTGCGCCCAGTGCAAGGCTAACTCAAGTTAAGAGACCAAATGCTTGCAAGCTGGAACACTACACAAAGATCCTTCCTGCTCTTTCTCTGACAGCCTATTATTCCTATATGGAATGCATGTGAGTGCCCACCTGCTGTCTGCATGTTCGCCTGAATCCTTGGAAGTCGGAGATGGCTTTCATGGCTGCAGTTTGCCTGGGCCTGCACCGCTGTGTATGTGGACAATAAAGCCTTGGGGGAAAACAAGTCCTGAGGAACTCATGCACCCAGATACGAGTATGGGGACTACTTTTGTATTCATTGTATGATAAAACTGATTATGCCTACTTTTTGTATTCATTGTATGATAAAACTGATTATGCCTACTTTTTGTATTCATTGTATGATAAAACTACCTTTTCTTAATGTAAAATTAAGTCAACTACAACTTGGTTTTGATTAAGCTGGGGGTTTACTTGGTGCAGGGGAGCAGGAGTGCACCCAGGAACTCTTAATATATAGCTGTATAACTATAGACTATATAACAAAAAGTCACATTTTGTGCTTACAGCAAAGGTTTGTAACAGAAGGAATCTGGCAGAGCTCCAAAGGGTACCCACTTGGGCCCCACTGAAGCTGACTGGACACAACAGAATGAGAACAACTCCATCACCCCCGTGCCTGTGCCTGGGAAGGCCTGGCTGCTGTTGCCACATCGTCTTTGAATTGCATACAGGAACATTTAATACTGGACAAGCTGCCCCTCCCAGTGGTGACAGGAGTGGTTAAGACTGATTTCCCAGGCTCTACCCTTTTCCTCTTATGCCACACCACTTTAGACGTTCATGAGATGATAAAGACAGCTCAACTTAGTACAGAACACTTTCAGTGTGGAATGATCACCTGCTTTACAGCAAAACTCGTGGTCTGCTACAACATGAGACCAAATATGTAATTTTAAAAGCACTTTTACCATTCCTCTTATGGTGTCATCACCTGGTGAAATGAAAATAATGGAGCCTTAGCTGTCTGGAACAAGGGTCAGAAGAAAGGGGGAGATGAGCCCAAGGGCTGAATATTCCCTTTTGGTCCCCAGACGAGCAAGCCTGGCAGGCTGAGTGCCTGTTTCACTTGTCTGAGCCATGCTGGGCTGAGTCAGCAGAAAGCAGGTGTGATGTGAACAGCTGATCCATGATTACACAACACAAGAATCTGTTCCTTTTGCTGCCAATAGTGACATTTCAACTTTTGCTACAGAGAAGCCACATTTCACTTTATTTAGAGCAGTAATTCTTTGGATGGGATAGAACAGGACCCTGTAAGGTATTGTATGCCTGACTGCTGCACCACCTTTCTCAAGGCCACCGCTTTCACTGCCATGTCACAGCTTGTGTTCCCATTTAGTGGGGTTTTCCCTTGCCACAGCCAAGCTCTGGAGTCACATCTCGAGTGCTTGAGGTCACTGCCTTCCTGGGGTCCCACTGGATGGGCTGACCCTCCAGAACCCACGGGTTTATCCTGGAGCAGCGTGCCCTTTGTCCCTGAGGCAGCTGTCCTGGGGATACTGAACTCTGCATCTCATAGTCTTAGAGGGGGAATGATATGAGCCCTTCAAGATTTAAGTCCCTCAAGGTCTGAATTGAGGATTGAATTAATTTTTTTTTTCCTTTTTTTGGTTGTTAATCAGTAGCTGTAGCTGGACAGGTGTGACTAAGTAATTGCACTGTGAGCATCATATGGTGCCAAACTCTTTTTGGTGGAGCCCAGTAACAGGGTGAGGAGCAATTGCCATAAACTAAAACACAAGAAGTTTCACATCAACAGAAGGAAGAACTTCATATTGAAGGTGGCAGAGCACTGGATCAGGCTGCCCAGGGAGGTCATGGAGCCTCCCTCTCTTGTCTCAAGACATTCCAAACCCACCTGGACACGTTTCTGTGTCACCTGTTCTAGGTGACCCTGCCTTGGCAGGAGGATTGAACTAGATGATCTCTCTAAGGATCATCTTAGATGATCATCTAAGGATGCTCTCATTCCATCCGTTTGCACATTTGGATAATCTTTCGTTTTGAGAATAAGAGAAGATAATCCCAAGAGGGTCTGTCTGGACAAGAACCACCACGACTGAAGCCGGCAGACTTCAGTCTCAAACTCAGCAGACCCCCAGACTCAAACGGAGGGAAGAACTGCTCCTGCGGATTCATTAGCACCGCAAGAGACACATATAACAAGCAAATAGGAAGTTGAGTACTAATTAATATGAAAGTTACTTAATTTAGAACCAGTAAACGCTGATGCCTTCGTTTGTTAATATGTGTAAACAGCCTAAACTTTTGATGACCGGTAAGCCCGCCTTTCGAGGATCACAGGTCCATCGGTTCACGCCGATCACGGCTGGGGGCTCCCCCCTCAGGAGCCTCCCCCCTCAGGAGCCTCTTCCCCCGGCGCCGCTCCCGGGGGCGGTGCCGGGAGAGTGGCGCGGCAGGCGGGACAGGGCGCGCGCGTGCGCGGCGCTCCCGGAAGCGCGGCGGCGGCGGCGGCGGACCGGGAAGGGGAGCCCGAGGCTGCGGCGAGTGAGCGGCGGCGGCGGCTCTGCCCGCCCGGTGGCGGCCATGACGAACTTCATCTCGGTGCAGCTGAAGAAGGCCTCGGAGGTGGACCTGGCCAAGCCGCTGTGCAAGTTCATTCAGCAGAGCTACCCGGGCGCCGAGGCGCAGGCCGAGCACTGCCGCGCCGCCGAGGAGCTCAGCAGGCTCCGCAAGAGCGCGCTCGGCCGCCCGCTCGACAAGCATGAGAGCGCGTTGGAGACCCTCCTCAGGTAGAGGCCCCCCACCCCCTCCATTCTCCTCTGTCTCCCACAGCCCTGATGCCCCGCGGGGCCCCGGCGGCAGCTCCGGGCCCTGGGCGTGGCGGAGCCGGAGCCAGGTGCGGGCGGGCCCAGGTGTGGGCGGCCTCTCCTGCCGAGGCTGCCGGGCCGGCTCCGGCGGCCTGTGGGATGCAGGCGCCCCGGCTCTCGGGTGTCCTGCAGCATCCCGGGGACCCCGGCCGTCGCCGCGCCGCCCGGGTGTCGTGGGGCGTCACATGATGGCAGCGCAGGGAGGGGGAGGCCTTGTCCCCATCAACATCCCCTTTCCAGTGTTTGTGTCATGCCAGTAGCTCTCGGATGTAGGTGGAAATTGTAAAGTCACAGAGCGTTGAGGGTTTGGAAGAAAGCTTAAAGATCTAGTCCCAACATTAAAAACCCCCCCCGCCCCCGGCATAGGCAAGGACACCTCCCCCTAGACCAGGTTGCTCAAGACCTTATCCAGCTTGGCCTTTAACACTGTCAGGGTTGGGGCATCCACAACCTCCCTGGGCAAGTCCCTTTGCCAGTGCCTCACCTCCCTCACAGTAAGAAGTTTCTCCGAATGTAAATTTCCTCTCTTCCCATTTGTACCCATGACAGACAGTTTTGTATTCCATAGAGGGTTGCTGTTTCTTTGTTTTCAGTGTTACCTTTTGCTATTAAAGCTTTCTTTTCACTTCCTTTTCAGCTCTGTGTGTGGATTTGTTTTTGTATTTTGTTACTGGCATGATTTCCTTTTGTTTTCTATATTTAGCATCTTCTTAATGTATTTGCAAAGTCACATCCTTTCTTTTTTTCTGCTTAACACAGTTTTCTATCAGAAAGTTTAATGTAGTCTCTGTGATGCTGGAGTTACCATAGGTTAGATGAGCAGAAGGTCCATCTGTGTCTTCTATCTGGTGATGTGCATAAAGCCTGCATTAGGACTTACAGCTCCGTTGTCCTATCTCTCTAAAACACTGAGGGATTGCAGTATTGAGAAGAAAGAGAAGGAGCTACTGGATAGGGTCCAGAAGATGGCCACGAAGATGATTAGGGGTGTGGAGTATCTCTCTTACGAGGAGCTGTGCCTGTTTAATCTGGAGGAGACTAGAAAGGATTGTATTAGTGCCAATAAATACCTCAAAGGCAAGTTTAAAGAGGGTGGTGCTGGTCCCTTCTTAGTGGTGCCCAGAGACATGATGAGGAGCAATGGCCATAAGTTAAAACAGAAGAAGTTATACCTCAACAAGAGGAAGAAATTGTTTATGTTGAAGGTGACAGAGCATGGGAACAGGCTGTCCAGGGAGGACATGGAGTCTCCATCTCTGGGGACGTTCAAAATGCGCCTAACAAGTGCCTTGTTAAAAAGAAGGCAAGTCTTGTGAAGTAAGTTACTGATGATTTTTGAGCTTATCAACCCTTCACTGAGTATTTGGGTTGTAAAAGCTCTGATTCTGCTGATTGTGTTTTACAGTAGCTTTGTAGTTCCCTGTTCTATTTCTGTCTACTGCTGTGTATGCTTTTGAAGGTAGTTGTGTTTATGCCTTTGAAGGTCAGGGAAATTGTGAGCATCTGTGAACTGAAAGAGGAACTTAGCTAGCCAAATTGAAAAGCATACTATTATGTTCCCTTGCATGCTGGAATTGAGCTTCCTTTTCTGAAGGTGCCAGTCAGGTTTGTTGTTAGTATCTGTCTGAAATCTGTGTGGTCCAGCCACATTGTGCGATTTCTCCCTAAGAGTTGCTCTGCAGCTCTAAAAGAAGGCAGCCCACTTTTCAGTTCTGATCCTTACACCTTTTCTGGAAGGCACAATGTATGCATGGCATTCTGAGCAACTTGAATGAGTTCAGTGGAGGGTCAGATGAACATCAGAGCTGGTGCAAAATAAATAAAAGTAGTGTTGCAGAAAGCCAAGAGGCTGAGCAGGACCTCCCTCTTTTAGAGCCAGCAGATTAGTAAATGAATTTATCCATAGTATGCAACCTTAGGTTTTCCCTCTGAGTAATCAAGGGAAACCACTTGCAATTGCATCATTACCAGCTTTGAGTCAATTCCATGTGCAGTGATCTGTTCTCTCTGCTGGTGGCCAGTGATCAGCAGATGAATTTAGCTGGCCCAGATGCTTGCCCAGTAGACTGGAGCTGTTGAATGTGGCTCTGAACTGATGTAAATATGAAGTGCTATCCCTCACATGCAGAAGTTACTCTCTTAAAACATCTGCATTTTTAATTGTATTGTTTGAGAATATTTGCTCCTTATATAGTAGAAGTGAAATAAAATGAAGGTCTGAATTAAGTTAGAGAAGATAAAACAATAAGATGTGTTCCTTTATTTCTAACAAGTTATGAATGTTTGGTTCATGTCTGACCATTTATGTTTGTTACAGTTGCTAGAAAATAAGTTTGCTCTTACTCTGTAAGACTATCCTGACGTATATTCTCTTAATTTTTCTCTAAGGCACAGTTATTTTTAACTGTCTGCACAGAAGTTCGAAGTAGCCAGCTGAGATACACAGGTGCCTTGCGTTTGCCTTGTGTTTCCTTTGAAAATCTCATTGCCTCTCCAACTTCCAGTGTTTTCCTGTTGGTATTTAAGAACAATACTCAGTCTTAATGTTTAATTTCATGGAAGCTGGAGTTTAAAACTCTGTGGGTGAAGTAAGGTTAGAACAACTAATTAGAACATGGCTACCTTTTGCATAGTTTTACTTCCTTGTGGCTTTTTATAGACCGTAATGCCTAGTAGAGCATTGTAGACCATTTAACTGTTAAGAAACGAGGGCTTAGTCTTCTGCTAACTAATCTAGGATTTGCCCATGGTTTTGTAATTTCTAGAAGCCTTGTTTTGCTGAGTAGTCTCTACAGACTTTTTTTTTTCTTTTATGGAAGAAATGAACTTGGTTGCAGCCACATTTCCCTAGACAAGCATTGACCAGTAAAGCTTGAAAGTGTGTGGTGTACTGTTGTTCAACTGCTGAATGCAAATGATTCTCTTGGAGAAGCCTTTGAGATAGACGGTACCCCTTTTCACTGGCTGACTGGGAAAGACCTCAGCCTGCTTCCAAGCTTTCTTTGTTTTGTGAGAATCAGAGTGCTCTGAAGGTGATGTAGGTGAGCTTGGTACATATGTTTCCCCTTAAATTCTGTCATAGCAGATTTGATTTAGTAGTGTTTTTCTTTTTTGTAGTTCTGAGAATAATTACAGCTTCAAGGGATTCCTTGTTTCCTCCAGTATTAAAGATAGCCTGGACTTAATTTCCTTTTTCTGGAGACATGGAATATTGGTGCAAGTTTAATTTGTTTAATTCTGCTAACAACTCCTGCAGTTGTTTTTAAAAAAGAAAATCAGAAAAAAGAAGTGTGGGGGGTGGTATGCATGGTTTTATTTTGAATGCTCAAATTCTCTTAGGGCTGGAGGTTGCAGTTGTAGTTTCCAGCTGTGAATTCAGGACTCTGGTTCTTATCTTGAAGAGCAAAGACAGATCTTTGGTCTTTTTGATTATCTTTTGAGGGAGATATTTCTTTATGATTCTTGGGAGGAGGTACAGTTTTCGAGTTTAATGCAATACATATATTATAGTTAATTTCTAATTTAAACCTTGACTTCCTACTCATTTGTTGGCTGTTTTTTACTAGCATTTAGGAGTGTCTAATGCCAGTTTTGATGAGAGAGTGCTGTATTTTGAGCACTAGAGCTGTGTTGCTGACATGTGCCCCCACTTAGACTGCTGCAGTTGTAGTTCCTTACTGGTATAGCCAAACAGAACACTCGTCTGTGTTGTGCCCTGTGTTCTCTGTATCTTGATAGTTCAAATTACTGTAAATTGGATTTTAAATTACACATTTGTATTTACTGTCATCTTTTGTGTGTAACTGACTTGTGCATCCACTGTGGCTTTTCCTTCTGCAGTTACTTTCTGGTTTTATACTGATAGTTTTGTGCTGTTCTGTGGTAACATCTTCATTTACCATTTTTATATGTTTAGTTTTATGCATACTTTTATATTTATACCACTTATATTTATAAAACTGAAAAACTTTACATGGTTATGTTCTGGGATTTTTTTCGTCTGCAGAGTTTTAAAGAACTCTTAAATCTTGAGTAGAATTTCAAGTTCTCTAATAAGAAAAAATAACATCACATGCTTAAAATAGTAAAGAAAACAGTAACTTAAATTCTGAACTTGTTTAAAACCAACCAAACAAAAAGCCCTATTTAGGAGGAGTATACACCTCTCTGGCTTATTTTGTCTGTGGTTATGTTGACACAAAGAATAGTCTGTCTGTAGGGAGCCAAGGCTTGGGCACACCCAGCTTCACAAGGACATTTGACAAGCTTTGCTCCTTTACTTCATCCACATGGCAGATGAGGACAGTGTAATCGTGGAATGTGGGAAGACAGCTTGGCTTTAGTGGCGGCTTTTGGTTAACAAATTAAATTGAGTCAAGAGGAGAGAGCATGCAAAGTCTCCCTTTCTTTGTGATACTACGTGAAAGCAAGTGTGTTGAGACCAGATGAAGGCAATGGAGGAAGTATATTTAAATATATAGGTTGCAGTGATCTTCAGGGCTAGTTATTATTTTTAACTATACCTTTCACAAAGTTGCTAAGTTGTTTAATCTTGATTAATTTGCCATCACAGTAGATATTTGCAGACTTTTTTTTTAACCTTACAAGCAATTTCTTTCAATGCAGTTATTGGTGGAAGACCTGTTGCTGTTGCAGGTTATTGTAGTTTTTTATATGGCTTGCTATATTGTATCTTAAATTGCTGTGGCTCAATTGAAGTCAGAAACCTGTAGTCTGATATGCATTGGCAGATACAGTTAACTGAAGAATACACTAATACTGTTTACATGTCTGTGATTTTGAAAATTCTTCTTGGTATTTTTAACCAAACATTTATAGTCTGTACAACAGAGGTGTTGTATGTACATCTTCTGTCTGTATCTGTTGTGCTCAGTATTTAGTAGTGCAAGGAACGGGGAACAATGTTAGTCCTGTTTCACAGACTGTGAAAGCCATTACTGCAATGTGTTTTATATATTGGGACTAGAAATTCTATATTAAATAATTTGACCAGTATACTGTTGAGCATATACTTGTGTGGCCAGCGCTACAGGAAGAGTATAGGGAACAGGCTTCACATGTTACGTGTTCCTAGCAGTTTAAAGTTTTCCTGTTCTGCATCCAGCCTGTCATGTTTAACAAATGGTGCAGGTGTAGGGCATCACTCAGGAAAACTCGGAATTCCTTACTGTTGCCTGGATAGATTGTGTGATAGACTGTACTGTACTCAGTATATTATCTTTCTGGCATCCTTTCCTAAATATCTTCCACTGTGACTAGACAAAATATTGGCACAGAAAAATTGTGGGTTTCTTTCACTGTGACTACTAAAATATATTCCAATGAAAATTGAGTTTACAAGTAAAGAATTTTATCAATGATTAGTCTCTACAATTGGTACTGTGCAAGGCAAGTGGTATCTACTTCAAAGACAGAGAAATTGAGTTATAATGTTCCGATCAGGAGAGTACAGTGTGGGATGTTAATATTATGTCATGTGGAAAACATAGTTCACTTTTTAGATTTTTTAAAAGTTTAATAGGATAAAAAGGGACAAATATCCAGTGCTGGGGTGTTTTTTGCAATAGGTGAAAAAACACACCTTAGCTTAAGACAGTGTTCTCTCTATGTACTGTGGGTTAAGTCTATATATTTTATTTCTTCTTGTGTTTCCATCCTGTTGTTTTATTCCCTGATAAGGAGTTGTTCTGTAATTCTTCTCTGGTGCTCTGGTCTGTGTCACTGTTATGTTATCACTTAGGTTGGTCAGCTGATATGGGAGAAACAAGCGTAATTGCCTCACACCATTCTCTTAGTTACATAGGAGCATTTTAACATTTCATGTTTTGCTAAAGCCTGCGATAAAATACATTCATCACACCACTAGTTAATACGTTAATCACACCACTATTTCTACAACCTGTGCGGTGCAAAACTAATAGATTGTGCTACACTAATAAGCAGCCAAAAGGAGTTAAAAATTGTACAATATCTAAACACTAACGATCAATAACAACATGTAAAAGCTAATATATAAACGCCTTTATTATATGGCCATTTTTAACATGTCAAATGCTGCACTTAATTTACTTTTGGGGCATGACTCAGTGTACTCATTGTCTGCCTGTATGTATACAGAGACTCCTTTGCATGGTACTCTTTTCTAATCCGCCATCCATCAGGTAGTGATATCTGGATCAGCTTTGTCTGTGTTGCTTTTTTACTTCTGATTGAGACAGGGTTCCCATGTTATGTTAAAAAATACCTCCTGCTGACCTTGTTCCTCTACTGTAAAAATCCCTTTAGACAGAAGTTGTCCATCCTACAAATCCTCCATTGCTACAAATGAGCTTCTTAACATACTTGAGTGTAGGAATTTTGTGTCCTTCTCCCTACTTTATATGCCAGTTTAATAAACCAAAATTACTGATTTAATTTATCTAATGGCTGTGTGTTCCTTTTCTTTTCTTTTTCTTTTTTTTTTGTAGATACTATGATCAGCTGTGTTCAATTGAACCAAAGTTTCCATTCTCTGAAAATCAGGTAAGAAGACTACCAAATCAGTTACTGAATCATGGCACTTGTGATGTGTGACTTCCAAGCCTGTACCTAATCCTCTAAGGAGTACTTTTATTGAACATGACATCTAATCTCTCTGAGGCTTGTTTTCCTAATCTCTGTTTATTTTCTAGTCAGTGATCACATACAGTCTATGCTTAAGTGTCACCTCTAGTGGCTGTAGTTGCCTTTGTTTTACAGATTGAGAAACATTTTGTCTTTGGCTAGTGATCACTGTAGTGTAGGATAGAAAGAGTTGGGCTGTGCTGATTCCTCTTCAAGTCTGCTTTCCAAGAAGTCTGTTTCCTACTGGGTTCTAAAGGATTTTAAATTCATAATTTGTATGGGAAAACCTATAGAAATGGATGGAATATGATCTTTTTTTTTAAGCAGGACTGATGTTTCCTTCACAGCAGTTACAGAATAATTCATTAAAAAGCTTATCACTTTATTCCTGCCTCTGCATGACATAGTTTTTATATAGGTACAGTGTTGATTAGGGTTTGGGGTTTTTTTGTTTTTTTTTTTTTTTTTCTTTTGAATCATGTCTCTAGAGAGAAATTCAGTTTAACTTCTCCCTATTGAAGGCTTCTTCAGGTGGAGACTGGAATAGATCTGTAGGCTCCTGTATTTTTTTGGAAAAAGGCGTGGGTTTTCTTTCAATGTGTTTACAAGTTTGACAGTATTTATATTTTTTATCAAATCAACAAATCATACTTAGAGGGGTAATATTATGATTAAATGGAAAAATTTCTTTCAGTCTTACAGGTTACAAGTAATTTTAATCTGTTTCTAACTTTCACATGAGTTTTGCATGTAGCTGCATTTGCTTGCAGCCAAGAACTGCACATTGGTTTTCAGTGAGCAAATCCTTAGCTATGGTAATGTACAAACTCTGAGACAAGGAAAACTGGAAGACTTAGCAAGATCTGCATGTCTGTAAACTGTTCCACCTAAGGGCGGAAGTAGTCAGTGGAAACAGCAATGCAGCTGGGGACCAGAACACCCTGTACTAGCACTGCTGCTAGTAATACCGTTGCTCTTTCTGAAGTAATTCTCCCCTGGCACTTTAAACTGAGGAAGTTTACCATCTTTTCTGATTTGATACCAGTTACTACAATCCTTGATTGAGTGAATAAGGAATCACATTGTGGAACTTGAAAGCAGATTCTATGAAGTATTTGCATTGCCTCTGAAGTATATGCTGGAAGTATGAATAAAATGCACTGTTTCTACCTTTATTCTCTTTCCTGAGGGTATTTCCTGATAATGCTGCAATTGAATTCACTCATAATAATGAGTGGATTTTGGTATTGCACAACAGATCTGAATACACGGGTAATTAGGCTCACTGGAAGCTGCCTGGTTGAGTGGGTTCCTTAAACTGTGATTATACCAACCCATCAGACTTTCTGGGAAAGGAGTATCTTGTTCGGAAGCAAATTTATCTGTTGCTCAGAATATGAACAGAGCTGAAAAGTAATTCTGAGAATTTCTGCCTTGTCTGCTTGAAATGTTTTGAGCAAACTAACAGGGTGGAAAAAATGTAGCATAATTTTGTTTTGAATACTTCTTGATGATTTCTTGAAACTTCCAGAATGTTTGTAATGTTCCAAGAAGTGAATGAAAGGTTTTATGCAATTAGAATATAAGGACTGAATACATAAATTTGGGGTATTTTAAGATTATATTTGATTTTAGAGATAACGATCTTTCTTTTTCACAACTTCCAGGTCTGTGTAACATTTACGTGGAAAGATGCTTTTGATAAAGGATCACTTTTTGGAGGATCTGCCAAATTGGGTATGTGAATGTACCAAAAAATCAAATATTAATGATACTAAACTTTGAGAACATTTTTATGTAGTAGAATTAATAGTCTTTCTAGCATTCTCAACATAGCTTTCAAATTAATTCAGTTATATTGATAACAAATGAATCACTTCAACAATGACAATGAACAAATAAGCACCATGCTAAGAATTTTTATAAAATTGAGATTTTTATTAGATTTCCAGAGGGACAAATAGATGTGATATCTGATAGTTGCATCTGCCTGCTTCTCAGATGTTTTCTGGCAACAACTCCAATTGATACTAATGAAAATGGCTCACATTAACATGAAGATTCGGTAGATTTTGGGAATGCAGCTCTTCCTGTTGTGAATGAGTAAGATTATTATGACGTGTGTTTATAAGTGAGTGAGTCTGTTCCAGAAGAAGAATGATGGTGGCTGGCTTCAGTGACCTAGTCTTGATACCACAGTTTGTTCAAGAGCATAGAATTATTTGCCTGTGCTCCAAAATTACTCTATCACTTTTTCTTGAAATATTCTCATACAGATTTGAACACTTGGAAAGAAAAAATATGGTATTTTTCTCCCCTAAACATAACGAGTTTGAGTCTTATTTGTTTTAATCATAGAGGAACAATTCTGCACTACAAATTCAGGGTCATGAAATGGATTTGGGACACTTGCCAATATAGAAGTAAGACTAAATCCTTTTGAGTAAGTGAGGACCGGTTCAGTTGTGTGTCATCATTCTTTAATATTTCTATTTATACCTAAGTGTTCATCATGGTCAGCATTACAAGATGACCATTGCAATTTTAAAGTTCCATACAAAGCCTGAAAAAAAATGTTTGAACTTTGCTCTGGTTTTATTTTTATTAAGGTTTTTGCCTACTTTATACAGCTTTGCACTAGCAACTACTGAAAGTCTTGGCAGTTTTCTATGTTCTGAATACACATGTTAACAGTTGTGCTTGTGTGAACTATATCTGTAACGGTACACCACATACTTATGAGTACTCAGGTGATCCTTGCTTTCTGTTCCAACTGTTCTAAGAAGTCCTGGATAATTGGAAGTCTTTCTGAAGATGCTTTGGTTTTTTGGGGTTTTTTTTTGTGGTTTTTTTTTTTTTTTGTTATTTTTGTTTTCTCAGGATTTGGTTTGTTCTTTCTACTTTGGGCCTAACATTTAATGAGGACTGAATCTGTTTCATTGTAAAGTTCAGAATATTTCCTTATGATGTAAACATAGTCTGTGAATCACCAGAGATACGTAATAATTGTAAAAAGAAATTCAGTAGCCATAACAATGATGATTACCATAAGAATTTGAATAAATTTGATATCAGTTACTGCAGCTTGATGAAGCTTGCTTGTCTGCAGGTTAATATATATACTAGTCTAAATAATCTGTGAGGTAGATGGCCAGAGATTTATGCAGCAGTCTGTCAAATATCAAAGAAGTTTTTAACTAAGATGTGAGTAATGCTTAGTTAACAAGCAATGGGATAAGGGTAATTTTGAAATTCTGAAGCAGATCTTGGTGGAAAGAAATTAACAGAAGGAGATCAGAATTGGTGGTGAGGTTTCTCAGTGCAAAGCAAAGCTATCAGTAATCAAGGAAGCAAAATTTCTCTTGACTTATAAGAGGAGCTTCCAGATAGAAATTCAGCGTAAAACTTCCACGACTTCCATTGCAGGGATGCGACTTCAGAGGTCTGGCTATTGGTGTGGTGCTGTTTGCTTCCCACCTTCCCCTGGATCCCAAGTCTGTATCACAGTGGTGGCTGATAGACACTGTGACTGCTTGAAAAGTGACAGAGTTCACAGCATGGCATGTAATCTGAAATATATTGACTAAGTTAATAGGTAGTGCCATAAGCATATGAGTCTGTGGAAAATCTGTATTGCTATAGTAAATCACTCTTGAGATGCACTCTAAAGTAATTCTGCACTTCAGAAACTTCCAAGCCATATTTTTTTTCCTGTCATGTGATTTAGTCTTTTCATAGTCTAAACAACTTTTGTCTGAGTTCAAGACCTTATTCTTAGAAAAATTCTGGAAAGTAAACTTACAGAAGGGAGATTATCTAGGTAAAATAGTGACTGTGACAGTGTAACTCATTTGGAAACAAATGGAAAAAATGCATGTCAGATTTAGGCTTGCTTGCTGAAAACTTAATGCAGGTTAGTGAACACAAACATAGAAGCTTCAGAGAGGTGTTAGATAAATATGTAGCTGTTTAAGGAGGCTGGATGTCAGTGAAATAAAACACGTGTACATCTTTAGTACCTTCATGTTTTAAGGATAACCATGCCTGGATTTGTGAAATTGAAAATTCACTAGTTGTCACTTCTGTATTCTCCAAGAGGACTCTCTAGACACTTTTTGACACCGGTAGGAAACTAAAGTATCTAAAGTTATCTAAAGTATTTTTTTTTTTTTTTTGAGCACTTGCATAGGGCAACAATTGCTTTTGAAAGCAATTAATATTCAAAATGGCTCCTGTTCAGGTATTTCTAGTTCCAGAAGTGTGGGCTCCATCCTCTGGGTCTATGAAGTACTGCAGGAGTTGCTTCTGGGCAGTCTACACTGCTGTCTAGTGAGATCAAGTTTTAATTAAGTAAATCATTAACTGTTTCAGTACATGTATAAAGAAGATACTTTTCAGCATTTTCAGCCTGAAGCAGTAGCTTTAAAAGTACAAATTCCCTACATTTCAATAGATAGAAAAAAGAATATGTAAAAGTCTTTGTAATTGGTCAGTTATTGCAAAGTGATTAATGTGTGCAAGTTCATATTTCAGATGATGACTTGGTAATGTTTCAAGAGCCAAAAAGCTGCACTCTAGTTAGAAAGACTTTGAAATTAT
Source organism: Pseudopodoces humilis (assembly GCF_049639895.1). NCBI lineage: Eukaryota > Metazoa > Chordata > Aves > Passeriformes > Paridae > Pseudopodoces > Pseudopodoces humilis. The sequence goes on from NC_142200.1 coordinate 103,227,405, forward strand.
TTGATGTACCTTTTCATGCTACTGCTTTTTATGCTTTTGTCACTTTCTGTAGTTGCTCACTTGGAAACATTTCATGGTAGTACTAACTTAGGTTTTGTAAAGGCTTCAGAATGAAGATGACTTCAACTTGAAAAGTTAAGTAAGAATGGGGTTTTGTATGTTTGTTTTCACTTGAAACTGTTGATACCTTTACTGATAATAGTAGTGTTGGCCTCATCTGAAGGACGCTAGAGAACTGAAGTTTTTCTTAACAGTCTAGCTAACTGTCTGTCTTGCTTGCAGCTCTGGCAAGTTTGGGATATGAGAAGACCTGTGTTTTGTTCAACTGTGGAGCACTGGCAAGCCAGATTGCAGCAGAACAGAATCTGGAGAACGATGAAGGACTAAAAGCTGCAGCTAAGCACTATCAGGTACAGGGGTTCCGTGCTTCTGCATTCAGAATTAGTATTCTTAAAACATCAAACAAGTACCTCTCAATTTTAAGACTATATACACATATATAAAAATATATATATGTACATATTTTCCTGCTCTTAATTGTAAAGATGGATTGGCTGTGTACCTGGTCGTGTCTCATATTCAATCAGATTTGGAGGATATAATTCTATAGAGTTCCCCATACTCCTTCCCTCAAGTGAGTTGGTAACTAAACCTTCAGCTTCAGATTTCATAATTTTAGCTAGTATAAATTTTAGTTTCCACAAGTATTACAGTAATAATCTCTTACTTCTTTCTGGAATACATTAAAATCTTAGGCTGTTAGGTGTAACCAATATACTATTATTTATAGTCTGTCATGATAAATGTCTCATTGTAAGTGACTACAAGAAAAAGAGGTCACAAGGAGTAGTTTTTAGCAGCTAAACAAGACCATACACCAAATAAACTTTTTTTTTGTATTTTTATATGTATTGTATTTGTTAGTGAGAAAATGTGTATGAAAAGAATGGATAATAATGTATTATTTTGTTTCACTTAGTTTGCTAGTGGTGCTTTTCAACACATTAAAGACACAGTTTTGTCAGCCTTGAATCGAGAACCTACAGTGGACATCTCTCCAGACACAGTTGGGACTCTCAGTCTTATTATGCTGGCTCAAGCCCAAGAAGTCTTTTTTTTGAAAGCAACGAGAGGTATATTTTAGTTTTTGGCTTGTATATTTAAGTGCATGTTACAACTTCCCCAAAAACTTAGAAGTGTTCTAAGTTACTAAGAGCCTGTCAAGGCTGTTACAGAAGTTTTTATGTTTGCTTTTTCTGATTCTCCCCATGCTCATTGCAGGCCATTAAACACAAAATGCAGATGTCCCTTAAGAATTTGTCTAAGATTCTCCTGATGGTGCAGTTTTCCTATGTGCTTTTTTATGTCCAAAGCCATTAGTCTTGATCTTTACAAATGATATTACAGAATTTTATTTTTTCCCTTCCCTGCTTGAAAACAAAATACATTCTCTGGAAGAACTGAGAGTACTAAAAATGGTACGTAAGGGGTTTTGCAAGTACTCCCCTCCTTATCTGTCTAGGTAGAGATTTCATAAGGATTTAGAAAGAAATGACTGTGCTAGAAATAAAGGAGATTTTCTAAGAGTTGAAGGGAAACTCTGTTTGGTTGCTCCCGCTTTTAACTGAGGAGCTCTTTGACCAAATCTTTTAGAATGCCCAGTTGATGCCGGAAGGAGAAATTCTGCAGGTAGAACAAAAATTCCTTTTCCTAGATGTTAAGGGTTAATTGTGAAATACACATTCAAAGTCTAGCTATCTTAATACAACTATTAGAGAACTTACGCTTCAAAGAAATTTTCATGGAATGGTACTATCTTTTATACAAAATTTCTTATTCTTCTGCTCTTCTCTCTGTTCTGAAAAAAATGTTCATCTAGAAGTTAGAGATACTTAAAAGTAAAGCTAAGGACCTGGAGGCCAAATGTGATAGCCCACAAATGGTTCTCTCCTAACATAATTTGGAATACCTTAGAGGAAGATGTGGGTTGTCTTAACTGCAGTGTTTCTTGTCTTCACAGGGAAGACCCTTGAAAATTCTTGTAGTCTTTCTGCCTTTAGGAGAATCTCGACAAGAAACTGTCATCCTTCAGCCAGTTGATAAATTATATTTGTTCTTTATCATGCTGGTAGTAGTATTTTAGTCTCTGGCTGTTTGGACATTGCTTTGAAATAAGTTTGTACAACAAATGCCCGAGATGCTTCCTTCAGGAATGGAGCAAGTGCTTCCCTCATTTTGCACTACAAGTAGATTGTCACTGTCTTGATTTCTTCTTTTCCAAAACACAAAAAAGACAAAACAAGGCTAATCCAAACCCCAGATGTGCCCAGTGAACTGAAGATTTTTGTGATTACTCCTAAGACCACAAGTCTGATGGTATTTAAAGGACAGTAAGATTAATAATCATCTGATTATGAAGGCTGTAAATTTTGCTGGATTTATGTTCTTTTCTCTGGGGAGGGGGGAAGATATTTTGTGAAAAATCATGTTTGACAGCATGATTAACTTCAAAAAACTATTTTTCAAGCACAAATCCTTCATAGTTAGATCTCAGAACAGAAATTAAGCTTCTTGCTGCATTGACTATTTACCTTACTTGGAATTTTCTGAGTTGTCTCTCATGTGAGGTCACCAGAGTCTGGGAGTACTTGTTTCTAAGGGCAGCACTTTAGAGTGGACAGCCAGTGTTTGCATTGATTGCCTGCCTTCTTGGAAGGCTGCATTGCTAGTGCAGGCCGGAGGTTATCTTTATCTCCTTTATAAAAGGAGATAACTTCCAGCCTGCACTACTTGCAGTAGTGCACATCTCCTTTATAAAAGGAAACGGAGAATTGCAGAATGTTCCTCTTCTAGGGGTTTTGGCTTCAGGAACAGGATGAGGATGTGAGGCAGGGGGTACCACTGCAGATAGACACATGCACTGTTATGAAGTAGTGGATATGACTTTGAGGAGCTGTGGTTATTTATGTCTTGGAACGGTGTTTCTATATTTGGTGTAAACTAACAGTGATGCAATGGAAGGGACCAGTCCCTTCTCCTCTATTGCAATTTTTCAGAGCCCTGACATAGAACTGGGTTAGGAAGAGATCCTGCTGAAGATAGAACCTATTTTGCTAACTAGAGTTCAGCTAAATTCTTCAACTATGGCTGCACAAGTGCTTGTGCTGACACAAGGAAGGGCTGGGAGCAAGCTGCTAGAGTTATGAGCAGGATTGTTGTGGCTTTTATTGGCAGCTTGCCATTGGTTTGAGGTAAAGCATCACTCTTAATCCTGCATAAATGCTTGCAGCTGCCAATGGATTTCTTGTACAATGGACTGAGCCTTTAGTGTCATGACTGAAGTAGAAATTCTGGATACTGCTGCTCTATGTCAAGAGAAGAATAGGCTCCCACCTTTGAGCTATAATGTAAAGCTGTACACTTAAAATGCAGTTATTGCTGTTTAAAGATTATTTAATCACCTGTTCAGTTGTAAAAACTGATGATGATCTCAGTTGTTCTTTGTTTTTTCTCCTCCCACAGATAAAATGAAGGATGGTATCATAGCTAAATTAGCAAATCAAGCTGCAGATTACTATGGTGATGCTTACAAACAGTGTCAATATAAAGATACTTTGCCCAAGGTAAGTAACTCATGGAAATAATATAGGATATGTTGTTATGGTGAATTACTGTTATTGTTTACAACACACTAAATGAAAGACTTAAAATATCTTTTCTCAAGCTGACATATTGGTGTTTTTAAGGGAAATGAACCTGTAATTTGAAGAACAGTAAAGAACTGAGGGGGCAAAAGTGTGTGGGGTTTTTTTAATAAGTAAGATCTTATTACATGAAGTGCATGTATTTGTAATGCATTTCATTAATATGAATTTGAAATGGTTAGGGTGTTATTTAGGGATGCATTCTTAGAACTTAATGCCTTACTAAATTTGTTTTCAAACTAACACTTTCTATTTGGGCTTCATTGGCTTCTTAGTCCCAGTGTTTCCATGTGAAATTTGCTCTCATGTTGAGTACAACGATGAATACAGAGATACTGTTCACATACCTGTTAGTGAAACACATGATTGGAAAGGCAGTGTGTGTCTTCTGTCCTTCTGCCTGCCTTTTCTTGCACTACCTCAAAACAATCTTGATACTTGTAAAATATCCCAATTTAATCTTGACTGTGTATTTGAATGCTGTTGATTTTGGAAGAGGTAGAAAGATCTTTCTCATGGTTCTTGAATGTTTCTCGCGTAGGTGATATGTTGTTCATGACTTTTGGCAGGTAGTGAGATCTAATAAAGCCATTGCTTTATCTTTTGTTGTTGTGTACCTTTCTAAGGTGTAGATGTGCTCCTCATTCCAGTTGCAAAGTAATCTGTCAAGTGATTATTTGAAAGAACGTGAGGTTTGCTGGTTAACACCAGCTCTGAGAACAGTTACATGTTTAGGAGTGTGACATCAAGGTTGATTGGAAGTGTCAAACTTCAGTTGCAAGGTCTTCCAGACAGCTTTGTCTCCCAAATTTACCCTTTTTAAAAAATTTTATTTTTTCATCTCTGGGGGAGCAGCAAGCTTGCACAAATGTGAAGAAGCAGGTCTTTGTATACTGAGGTCTTTAAAACATCACTCTGGTTTTCCAGTGCTCCTTGATTTAAGAAATAAAACAGTAAGGCCAAATCCTTGATCTAAGACCATGTCTGTACTGTGCGCTGCAGCGTAATGTTTTCTTCATGTCTTGGTTGGTACTCCTGCAAAGATAAGTGCATTTATGTAAAGTCTAAAAATGACTTTTAAGTTGCTTTCCATGTCAGTAGTTACTGGTCTTCCTTATTTCTTCTTTCCTTTCATAATTGTAGTTGCTTTCTTGATAGGCTTGCTGCTGTTTTAAGTGTAATTACTTTCTTTAATTAAAAAAACTATCAAACCAAAAAACCCCTAGAAGGCCTATCTTTCCACCCACCTCCTTTTCTTAAGAACACTGTCTTGGCTTTGTCTGGGGGTATTTGGGTGTGTTCTTGCAACATTCCTTTCTACTACATGCATGCATTTCTTATCTTTGAAGTAAATGTTGTGACTTCATGGCTTGAATTTAAACCATAGCTCATCTAAAATAATGGACACCAAGAGTTTTGCAACAGCAGATTAAAAAAAAATATTCAATCCATGCAAAGCCACATAATCTCTGACATTTACCTCTAATGTTTTAACCTATCTAAACCATTAATTGGGTGATTCTAATTTCCTTTTCTTCTTCCTTTTTCTTCCTGCATCCCATGTTGAATGTGGTGGTTAATGTGGTTGGACTTTCCCCTGGTCAGTATTTTTATTTCCAGGAGGTGTTTCCAGTTCTGGCTGCAAAGCACTGCATTATGCAGGCCAATGCAGAATATCATCAATCTATCCTGGCAAAACAACAGAAGAAATTTGGTGAAGAAATTGGGAGGTTACAGGTGAGTAACTGTCTTCTCTGAAAAATATGGAAAAGCTTTTAGTCCTGAAAAGCTGGGTTGGAGTTCTGAAAATCCAAATAACTAGGAATGGAATATATTCAGAAATTGTTGAGCATGTTTATCACATGAATTGAATTATTATCAGCTGCAAAGATGAAAGGCACCTCTCTAACTTTTGTGAAGATGTGTTTTAGTGATTTTTGGGCAATTTGATACTGCTTGACTTGTTAAATCTCTATCTTTACCTTTGCATAGGCTTCATATCTCAGTACAGCTATTATGACAGATTTGTTGATAAATTTTTCTACATAATTTTCCTTTCCTACATTAAAAATCCCCCAACGGTTAAAATTCTATGTGATGTGTGCCTGGTTCTTTTGTTGATATCCTGCTTTAAATCTGATTAATTTCTAAAAATTGTACAAAGAGTTCTCTTTTTAGTCTTTATAGTCCCACCCCCCCATATCTATATCTGGTTTCTAGAGGTTTTCAGCTGGAGATGTTGTAATGAATAAGGTCATCTCATATTTTAAGTACAGTAGAGAAAAAAAAATGGCTAAAATGAACTACTTCCTTCAAGTCCCTGGATCTTTTGGAAAATAAATATTTGAAATGCTGCTTCAACTGATTGTAAAGATCCATGTTTACTGTGTATCTACTGATATCAAGGAAATTAGACTGACTTATGTAAGACAATTGTGTTGGCATCTTGAAAGTTACCATTATGCATTTATCAACTTTGTGCAGGATGGAACTTGAAACTTCTTTTTGTATGCTCATCTGCTTTCTTAAGATTATATCAAAGGGAGAAAGAATTTATTATTTTAACTGTATTTTAATTTTTTTTTAGCATGCAGCAGATTTGGTGAAAACGGTGGCATCTCGCTATGATGAATATATAAATGTTAAAGATCTGGTTGACAAAATCAACCGTGCACTTGCAGCTGCCAAAAAAGACAATGACTTCATTTACCATGACCGGGTTCCTGACCTGAAAGATTTGGAGTCCATTGGAAAAGCCAGTCTTGTGAAGTCTACTCCAGTTGTTGTTCCACTCAGTCAGAAATTCACTGGTAAGCAAAGTTTGTGGAGTGCGCAGGGTAATTGTTACCTTGTGAAACACATGGTCAACAAAGTTCATTTGTACCATGAAAAAACAAACATTTGCTTTCTGCATTCCATTAAGGGTACAGCTGTGTTTTTGAAACCGCTGTTTTTCTCCTCCAGTTTGTTGTTGTTCTTGATAAGTGTAATAAAGCACAGGTTAAAAAATTCTTACCTGAAGTGTACAATTCTCGTACAGATCTTCCTAAGATTTTCTTAGGAATTGTATTTTCTATATTAAATTTTTTAATATGTTTTTAATTTCAGAAGGAAAAGTTCTATTGGGGACAGTACTAAGTAATACAATATTAGCTAACCTTGTTTCTGGTCTGCCATGAAGTTGAAAAGTTTCAGTTTGTTGGCTCTACAGATGAGTTGTGAAAAAATTCTCTCTTAGCTTTCTCCTATTTTTCTTTTAATGAAACAAAATTAGAAATGAAGCCTTAAGACAAATCTGATTTGTAACCCTACAATTGGTGTAAATATATTGTCTTCAAATTATTTCAAATTCAATTCAGCCTTAAAAACTGAAATCTAAAGGCCTTTAAAAATAGATTTTTTGTTTTTAAGACATCTTAGGGGAGTAGGAGGAGAGTATCTTAAAATGTTTAGGTCAGTCTCTGTAGTACAACCTGTAAAAAAAGCTGTGAAGATGTTTGTGCTCTTACTTTCATAATACAGCTTGTGATTTATACTACTTTAATTGCAGACCTGTTTGAGAAGATGGTTCCATTGCAAGTGCAGCAGTCTGTGAGTGTTTATAACCAGAGGAAGGCAGATCTGGTAAACAGGTCAATAGCCCAGATGAGAGAAGCCACAAATCTGGCAAATGGGTAAATATGGCTTCTTGTGAAGTTTCTCAAGAGGGGTTGTGCATGGCCTTACAGCCTGCAGATATCCGCATTATAGCAGTGTTTTTTCGTTATTGTATGGTAGGCTGGCAAACTTAAACCACAACAGGGGGATTTAGAACTACTTTTCTGTAGGTGTTAAATCTAAAAGGTTATTAGAAAGAAGTAACGTTTATTTTTCTTCTATTTTTCCTCATTTTTTTAGGAGTCAAACACTTGCTCAGAAAAAGTTCCAATAGGATTTTCATATTCCAATGGTCATTTAAAAAAGAATTCTTTAAAATAAATAGTTACTAAAAAATGGTACCAAGCTGAGAGATAGCAATGTAATTAAGGCAGTTGTTTCTTTTGTCTACAAGTCACTACCTAAAATGCTTACTATGTTTTGTAAGTGCTAAAAGACTAGCATTTCTTTGGCTTTCTAAGAGCTTTGAAATGTATTTTTAGCGAGGTATATGTTTGAAATTGCAGCCTAGGTATACATTACACTTCACTTCCATTATAATTGACCGTGTGATTCTTTGTTTAGATAGCAGTGTTATTTTCAGGATAAAAATTGTTTATTTAACATGTTGACTTTTTCAGTGTGTTGGCTTCCCTCAATCTTCCTGCTGCTATCGAAGACGTATCTGGTGACACTGTTCCTCAGTCCATTTTGAACAAGTCCAAGTCTGTGATTGAGCAGGGGGGAATTCAAACTGTTGATCAGCTGATCAAAGATCTGCCTGAACTGCTGCAAAGAAATAAAGAAATTCTAGATGAAGTAAGCCCAAAACCCACTACACTAAATCATTCTTAAAATACATCTGCACTGGATGCTTCACTTTAAATGACAATAGAAGAAGTGCACAATTATTCAAATGCTTATAACTTTAATAGTACTTTCAAAATATACTATTTAAGTGTTCAGCCCATACAAAAAATGTGCTGTCACATGTGGATGTTTCCTTACTAATATTTTCTTTTTAAAAAGGTTGGTGGAGAGGGGGAAGTATTGGAAAAACATTCTAAAGAAGCTTGAGTGATTTGTCCCTTTTATGCCTACCTTTTATTTGTCAAATTATATTTTAAAAGAATGTAGAGGCAGTTTTTGTTTTCTGCACTAGCTGCATATTTTGAAGCTATTTTATGTTTAAAACAGGTCATAATGCATGTAACGTTTAACTCTTACAGTCTCTGAGATTATTAGATGAAGAAGAAGCTACAGACAATGACCTGCGAACAAAATTCAAAGAACGTTGGCAGAGAACACCATCCAATGAACTCTACAAGCCTCTGAGGGCAGGTAAAGTTCATGTTCCATGCTTTGCATTCTGAAGATGCCCATAGTGTAAATTAAAGTAGTTTTCAGTGCTCTGATATTATCTATAAATACACAAATTTCAATTTGAGGCAGGTTGTGCCAGAATATCCTGACTGCTGTCTGCACTGTTATTTGGAGCTGAAAAAGGATGTGACAGCAGGGAATTTGCTGCTCCTTTTGCACCTTTGGTGTGTATGTGCATGTTGCATATAGGTAAAGCCTTGTAAAATCAGGGCTGTGTTACCTTTGTAAAATCATGGCTCAGGCCTGTTACTTAGGCTGAGTAGAGGGGAACTGTGGGAGAGTGACTCAGCTGGAATAGGGGTAGAGAGACGTGAGAGACATGAGAGACGTGCTGTGTGACTGCCACATGTCCACATTGTGGTGTATGGTGGTTGGTTGACTTGGGCTTGTTGTGCCGTAAAACTAGGTAAACTGATAATGGCTTAAAAAGGCTGGGTTTTTGGCAATAAAGAGCACTCCTTTGCACCTGCCTGGGGACTCTGAGTCACTTTGTTTCATACACATGCATGCTAAAGATTGAGAAAGCAAATGAAATGAAAAGTGCCTGCCCTCCTAAGGATCTGGTTTCAACTGCCTCTTAAATACTACAGTGTATTTTTCCATCAGTGTGTTGTCTCTTTAATTCGATGTTATGTTGGGTTTCTTTTACCAGCAGTTAGGTCAAACTACTTAGGACCATCACTATAGCATGTTTTCTGTGTGCCTAATATGTGGTGGTTTTTGAAGCTAACAAGGGACTGATACCACTGACTTGGTCTTGCAGAGTTAGAGATCTGAATCTGCAGGGTAGCTCAAACCAGGGTTCATTCATATACCTTTGTATACTTCACTGGAAAATTAATATAGGTGCCTAGTTCATGCACTTTTTAAAACATAATTCAGAAGCTTAAGTTTTATATAAAAGTCTTACGCATTAAGCAGGCTTATAAAAAGGTATAATGACTTGCTGAAAAGCACAAAAATGGCTCAGGTGCAAGATTGGATGAAACAAGTTTTGAAATTATATAAACTCTCTTTTTATCCTCTTGCCCCCAGAGGGAGCCAATTACCATAATATTTTGAATAAAGCTATGCAAGCAGATGGGCAGGTGAAGGAGCGCTATCAGACTCACCGGGATACGATTGCACTTCTGTGTAAGCCAGAGGCAGAACTCAACGCAGCCATTCCTTCTGCCAACCCAGCAAAAACACTACAGGGAAATGAGGTAAAGCAGTGAAATATGTTTCTGTTTTGAATAGAAGTGCTGTTTGTCTAACAAAGTAAACTTGCATGAGTTGGTAAGAAAGCTGCTTCTTAGCTGCTCTTGTTTCTGTCTCAGTTGATACATAAGGTAGCTAAAGGAGGAAAAGAAGTTGCCTTCATGTTTAAAATCTTCTTGAGCATAGTTTGTTGCATTTAATGTGAACAAAGTCACCATGGACAGCAATACTGGTTGACCATTATAAAAGGAGCAATGAATATTTTTGTTATGTAGGGAAGTGGGATGTAGTGCACAGTTTCTTGGGACAACATAAGACATGGCTCAGTATTTTAAAGGATTAGGCAGTTACACCAGTTTGCTTTACAATAAGTTAATGGCTCATCTACAGCAATATTATTATTTTTCTCAGTAATGATTTGAAGCCAGTGTTTTTTGCTGCTATCTTAGAATGTCCTATTGGAAGGTATCTGATCAACTTAAGAAAACGCAAACATTTTACACTAATTCAGTCTTATTAGCAAAAGGAAATCTTTAGAAGGGAATATAGATTGAGAAATGCTAGATCTTTTTTTGGGTCACATTTTGTCCTAGTTTCTCACCTTTAACACATTCATAAGCAAATACTCATGCAGAAATACTGCCAGCATCAGTGAGGAGTGTAAGATGGAAACAAGTTATTAATAGGTTATACTTCTCCAGTAGTTTCTCTAAACCTGTTAACTTAGGACATTTATATTGCCTAGGTTGTTAATGTCTTAAGAACTTTGCTGACCAGTCTGGATGAAGTTAAGAAGGAGAGAGAACAACTGGAAAACGACCTGAAATCTGTAAATTTTGACATGACAAGCAAATTCCTGACTGCACTTGCGCAGGATGGTGCTATAAATGAGGAGGCTATTTCTGTGACTGAATTGGACAGAATTTATGGAAGTTACACACAGAAAGTGCAGGAGTCCCTAAAAAAGCAGGAAGAACTTCTCAAAAACATTCAGGTACGACACTTGGCATGTTTTCGTTTCCCCTAAACTAGGAGTGACGATACTTCTACCTAGTACTTTAGTACTTTAGAGGTCTCACTTCACTTTCTAGTCTGTCTTGCTTTTCATTCTGTCATATGTTAGTTGATACTTTTTTATGCCTTGATCACTGAAAAATACAGAGATGTCTTTGTGTTCGCTAGAAAGAAATGGAAATGTTTAGCAGGCTCTCCCTACAGCTCTACAAGTGTAAATTCTCTTGGACGTTTTCTTGGCACAATTCTGCAGATAGTTTTGTCCTTGAAAGAAACTTACGTGGTGTGTTAAAAAGTTTTTGGGTTTGTTTCATTTTTTTCCCCTCACTCCATTTAATTCTTTCTGGGATAACAGGAGACTGTCTTTACTCTCTATTAGAAGACATTTTGGGTCTCTGAAGTACAGCTTGGTTTATTCATAATTGCTCTTGAGAATTTATGGTTGACTTCCAGTATGTGCAGAGCTCGTTGAAGTAAAACTTAATAGCATTTCCCAAAGTTTATTTATAAATTCAGTCTTAATTCATCAGAGACAGTTACCTGAACCATCTGGCAAAAGAGGAAGTCTTAGTGCTTGAAGAAAGGACAATGGCAGCTTGAGTAATGATGAAGACATTTTTTCCAGTAGGAAAAAAAAATTGTTAAATTACCAAATACACCATGTTTAGCAAGGATTTTATATTTGGATATTTTTAGCACAATATATTTAAAGAATCTTGATGGGTATTACTTTAATGTTTCAATGTCCTGGAGTTCAAGTTTGTTGGCTTCTGACAGTTGAAACAGTCTTTTTAAGTTTGCTTGTTTATTTTCCTGAAAGAAATGAGATGTAAATAGGTGATCCTTCTGTAAGTTTTCCTCTTCCCTGTCCTTTTAATAGCTTGCCAATGTCAACCAAATTTGAAGTAATGCTTCTTAAAAATACTGACTTTCAGTATGATTGTATGAATATCAATGGAAGTTAGTACAGGAGATAGCCTAATTAGTATAGCCTTGAAAGACAGTCTGCAGGATGAGCTTGAGAATTATTAGAGGCAGCCCACAACAGAAAAGGTAATTGTCTGATGATAGCTACTACCAGTGAGTTAACATATGTATTGTTCTGAAATATGCATTATAATAGTCACTGTGCTTGGCAGGTAGCAAGGATGGAAGTCCAGTGTGGATGGGAGATGAGGAAAAGCAGGTATTGGGGATAACAGAAGCAATGAGTAAGAGGAAAAAGAAAACAAAACATTCAGAATCTTGCATGGAACTAGCTTGTATTATTTGCACTGTTTATTTGTTCTCTTCTTTTAAGAATGCGTATCAGGATTTTTCCAAGATGAAACAATCAAACAACGAATCTAATTTAAGAGAAGAAGTCTTGAAGAACTTAGCTGTAGCAAATGACAACTTTGTGGAACTTGTAGCCAATTTAAAAGAAGGCACAAAGGTATGGTAATGCTTAAGGGATTGAAAGGACGTTTTTTATGTATACAATGAGATGTGAACCAAAAATCACAATAAACTTTGGAGACATGATAGCTGACAGGTGCATTTTTGAGGATTTTACTGCTGAAGTGAGGACAGTGAGTTGCTTGAATTTTGATTGTTTCAAGAGTTGTGAAATACTTCTTTGTTCTTATCGGAAAAGTAAGCTTTTCTGAACAATAGGATAAGCTATTAATTACAGCGGAATAAATGAACCTGAAGCACCCAGATGAGCCATTTTATCTGAGAAATTCTTTCATCTGTTTTCCCATGGTATTTAATCACCTTACAAAATTGGTGTTTTAAATGTTGTTACTGCAAACATGAGAAATAATGAGAGCTCTATTTAGTTTGCTTTTTTTCATCTAGACTTCTGGAAGGTGTCTTATGGCTTCTGCGCTAAGTACTTTTGCTCGTTTATTGATAGCTCATTAGACAAAGAAAACAGAGCTTCTGAGATATCTGTTCAAATGAAATGCATGGTATTGAGAGTAATAAAATTAAAAATAAACAATTATCCTTTACAGAAATAAATAGTTCATCACCAGAAGTGATATAATTTTGCTCTGGTTTTAATACATTTTTTTAGTTATCCTAAACTATTTTTATATCCTACACCCAAACACCCACAGTCACACACACACCCACACCCATAAAATTCGATGATATTACAAGGATGGGCAGCAACAGCTGACTAATTTTGGTTTTGAAAAGCATAATAGAATGTACTAGCAAACTTTATTGGAATGGCAGGTTCTGGGCTCTGTAATAATACAACACTTATAACTGGATCAATATGTAGAAGTATGCCAGCCTGGAGTCTGAATGTATTGTTTGAGCATATTGTGTTTTTATTTTTCTTTACTAGTTTTACAATGAGCTGACAGAAATCCTGCTGAAATTCCAGAACAAATGCAGTGACATTATCTTTGCTCGCAAGACTGAAAGAGATGAGCTGCTCAAGTAAGATTTCAATGTTTTGTTTAAGCATTGCAAAAACATTAAAGTATTTATCAGAAATTTATCACTGGGGACATGTTTATTGTGGTACTTGTTGAAATGAGAAAGGAAGAATAGGTGTGCTAAGCCTATCACTTACTTTCTTTAATCCTAGTCCTACTCTCCTCTCTCCTAGGAAAGTGATTAGAGAAATAAATGGAAAAATCTACTTTCAAGTCTGCTCTACTGTTCCTTTGTGCAGTTCAGCACAAATCTGTTTCGTGTTATGATTTTACTCTCTAGTCTTTTTGGCATGCATTTGTTAGTAATTTTATTTTGTTTTGTTCTTTCCTTTGAGGAACTTCTGATTTCTGCACCCTGGTCCTGCTGTCAGTTTAGTTTGAGAAATCAGATGCTTCATCATATGATTTCCTTACATGTGTTCAGTGTGATGTGGGGAAAAGCATCAGTATTCTACTTCTGCCCTGTAGTCTGCTCTAGTCTCATAATTCATCATTGCTTAGATATGTGGATTGGTTTCAATGCTGGGGAGAGAAGAAGCTTTTGTCCTTCATGTGAGGAGGAGTGTTTGATGTTGTCATTGTCCCCTATGTGAGATCAGACCTATGTTTCAGGTGCCATTTTTAGGCTCTTCCCTTTAAGAGGAAAGCATAATTGAAATTTGCCATTTAATCAGTGTTCTTTAGCAAAGCACATAGCCTTTTATAAGAAAGGACTTGTTGGTACTAAAATTTTGGTTGGCGAAACTGCAATTCTTCTGTGTACTTGTCATCTTAGAAATGCCTTGCTCAACCCTCAATTTTTATCTTTTCTAACTTGATCCTTTGTAGAATTGTTCTTTTTCATTTGGGCTCTGTGCTTGTAAACAAAGTCTGAGTAACAGCCCCTTCTGCCTTTTATTTGGCTTCCTACATGCATGTAGTTTGGAAGTTGTTAGGCTGCCTAACCAAGGCAGAGGTCTGATTATCTCACATCTCTTTGTTTACATTCAGTATTAAGGCTGTAGGGTTAGTGTTGATAGAACATTCTACTGAGTCTTGCTGTGCTCTTTTACTGTTTTGGCTAATGCTGTGATCTATACCCAGTACTGAGTTAGAACATAAAGACATTATTAGAAAATAAATGTAACAGTTAATCAGAGAGTTGGCTAGAGAATGGTTTCCGTGGAAGTGATTTAGACTCCAAATTTAGTTTGAGCTAGCTCAGTGATCATGCTTTAAATATTACTCTACTGCATCTTTTTATGTTAACTTGCTGCTGTGTATAACAAACAATTCTTAAACTAAGCTGCATGTTTGTTCTTTTGTTTTTACTAGAGATTTGCAGCAAAGCATTGCTAGGGAGCCCAGCGCTCCTTCCATTCCTCTGCCTACGTATCAGACCACACCAGCAGCAGGAAATAAGCCAGCTGCATCGCCCACTCCCACTCCAGCCCCAAGAACCATGGTGGTAAATACATGCTACAGAATTAGTGGATTGAAAATACTGGGTCTGTACTTGAGAACTCTAAACCGATCTGTAATTTGTGTGTATCACTCCTTAAAATACTGGTGTAGTTGGAAATGTGTTGAAGTGAAATAGAAGGCAGAATATATTAAAAGCTTTGTGCCTTTTAGATGCTTTGCATTATCTGTATAGACAAAATATAGAATGTCTGTTTAAAATGAAAATAAAAGTCAGTTAATCATAAAACCACAGCTTTTGATTCCAAGACTTCGATAAAGAACCTCCTGCTTAATTCACTTTCTCTTATTAGGGGACTAAACCGCAGCCACCAGCACGGCCACCACCACCAGTGATTTCTGCAGCAAGTAGTTCTTCTTCTGCATTAGCACCCTCTGGATCTGCTGCAGCTCCTGCTGCTGCTCCAGCTCCTACTCCAGGAGCCAGTGCACCTGCAGCAAGCACTGCACCTTCACAGGCACAGGGACCACCTTATCCAACTTATCCCGGTTACCCAGGGTAAGTTAGGGGGGAACTTATGCAGTTTTTTGTTATCCTGTTACTTAGAAGCACTTTTTCTTGTGTGTGACATTTTAACATTAGTTACTATTAAAGTTGAAGATGTGTTTGCTGTTTGAGGCAAGGAGTTTTTTTGTTTGTTAGTTTGTGGATTGGTTGCTTGAGGTTTTTTCTTTGGTTGGGTTGGGTGTGTTTTTTGTTTTTTGTTAGTTTTAATCGTGTAACTCTTGTAGGAATCATTTTCTTGTACCTTTTGTGGGCAGGTTCATTTTAAGTGTTTACAGTTCATCTTCTTTAAAGGAGAAGGAAAATAGGATTGCATTTCCTTAACTGTGGTTTGTTGATTATTGCCAACACTTGCATAATCATTTGGTGATGTTTATCTCAAAACTGCTGGCATATCTCATTTTTCAAGTCTTCAGTATGATACTAAGATAATGAGAAATACAGAGAAAATTCCAGTTGAGTGTAGTGTATTTTCTTCTGATACTTTTTTTCATCTTCTGGTGTCATCACACAGAATCGAAGGCAGCTGGCTCTCTTTTGGTAGCAGGCTCAGTAAATGTTGAAATATGCACAGTGTTATTAAACATTTGAGAATCAACTGAGATCAGTTCTAGTTCCAGCAAGTTGCCTTTACTCCACCTTCTGTCTGCATTTCTGTTCTACACACTGTAATAGTTTTCATGTTTGCTTCTTGAAAGTTACCACATTTCCTGCTGCACTTGAAGCAAAATGAAAGGAAAGCATTTGTGGAGATTGCGTGTTTGTTTGTATCTATTAATGAGTTGTTTTTGCAAATTACCATCATTGATGTTTTTCAACTCAGGTATGCTCTTTTTTTTTTCTCTCCCACGCAGGTATTGCCAGATGCCAATGCCAATGGGCTATAATCCATACATGTATGGTCAGTATAATCTGCCATATGCACCCTCACCTGTATATCAAACTCCTGGACAACCACCATATCCACCACCTCAACAACCTGGATACCCTTTTCCTCAACAGCCTTATTACCATCAGCAATAATGTCTCTGCAAAGAAGCTCTGCTTATTAAAATTTGGGAGAAATTGGCAATAAGTGTACTAAAACTTCTAGCTTCCGTTAGTGTACCATACTGAACTGTATGCAGCTGTAACTCCTGTCTCTTGTTAACTGCTCCAAAATGTCTAGATCAGTTTTTATGACACTAAGCTCTTTGAAAGATCTACTGCAGTGGTTTAGACCATAGACTAATGCCAGAATTCGAGCCTAATTCAGCGGTCTGAAGCGGTACACTACATTCTTGTTAGACCAAAAGATTTGTTTGCAAAAATCTTGTAAGTAACAAATAGGTTCAGATGAGAAAAACAAAGCAGTGTGTGCACTGGGTGTGATATATTCTACAGAACCATATAGCATTTCCTTCTATTCTCTATTAGTTTGTATTTTTTTTAGTTTAGTTAAAATATGCTATTTTGTCTAATAATCAAGGCCTTGTAAATCATCAGTAAAAAGAAATAAATTACTTAAGATGGTTTAAGCACTTGGCATTCTCATTACCATAAAAATGTGTTTTGTGTGTTTGTAGATTGTTTCATTTGTCCCTTGACTTTCATAACATAAAGAAGTTTTCAAGGGTTTAGCCTTACAAGTGAATTTCCACCCCTTTTCCTTGATTCTGTATTTTTGTGACAGAATCCATAATTAACCCTGTAAGTGTTGGTAGATGAAGTCTTACAGGTAGAGTTTTCCTATAACTTTGACATGTACTGGACTGAAATACATTTATTACCATTTTAAAAGAATGGTTACTGTCATCTGTCGGATACTATGTAAAAGAAGGGAGGTAAAGGTCCTCTTACAGGACCAGTGAGTAGTTGTTCTAACTTGTGTTTTCCAAAGAAATGGTGGTGGGAAATGTGTTATGGCTCAAAATAGGGCAACTATTGATTGCTGGAGCTTTGCAGTTTGTTTTTTAAATGATTGCTTTTTTTTCCTTGAAAACATAACATTGATGTATTCCCTCAGGGAGCTTGTTATCGAAGTGGAAAAACTTTTTTTGGGGGGTGGGGAAAAAGACCTTGTAGATTAAAGCACATTGAATGTTTACTTTTGGATCCATCATCTCAAGGGATAAATAACCTTGCACTGCATTTTACATAAGATAGTGAAGAATCTAAGTTTGGGGTTAATGGCTTCTACCAAATATTTGATAACCGTTTTTCAGCCTTTTCTTTTTCCAACAGGCTTGTCTAATGAGGGACTCTCCTTTCATTTAGCCCTTGATCAGAGTTGGTTCTGTGGGACGGTTAATTTTCTGAATGCTTCATACAAAACGTTCTGGCCTTATAGAATAACTATCACAGTACCTGTGTTACTAAAAGTTACTCCTTTGTTTTTCTATTAAAGTGCCTGATTAAGATATCGAGGTATATTTTAGTGTAGGTGTTTAGAGGTGCCAGTTATTGTAGCATCTGGGTGGAAACCTCACTGGATCATGAATATTCTTCCTTGTAAAGAAAGCAGCATTTGTATTCATAGGAACTCCTTTCTGTCTCAAGTTCCTCTTGCTGTGTGATCATCTTGATTACTGTATCAAGACTCCTTGTCTTTAATACTTGCTAACCCCCGTTGAAAATGCAGATCAAAAGGTAGAAATAAGCACCCCGTATAGAACTTATTGAGAACCTAATTCTAAACAAATTTATTAATCTGTAGAAGCTCAGTGACGTGGGGAACATGATGGAGTAAGGGAATACAGCACCGTAGATGAAACCGCTGCACAAAGACTGGTGCTTTGCATTTCTTTTTAAATATTGCTGAATGGGGTAGCACAGAAACCTCTTCATATTTTTTTCCCTGATGAGAAGACATGAGGCAAGCGAGGACAATGAGAAAAAGCTAGGAAGATAATTGTTTGGAAACAGCAATCAGAACCTGATTTTATTCTAACTGAAAAAAACCAGTAGTTTTCCACTAATTTCACTGTGTCAATGTGAGCAAGTGCAAGTCTAATGCAACTTTTTAAATTCTAAATTTTTAGTATGCCATGGGCTGTAGGTTTTCAGTTCACACATTAGATGCATTTGAGCTGTTGTGTAAGTTTGTTTCTAGTGCCTCAATTGATAAAACTTATTTTCATGCTGTATAAAAAAAGTCATTTGTTCCAGCATAAAGATTCTTAGAACTGAAATTTCCTCTTTAAAATTTCATAGATCTGGAATTACTGTCAAAACATTTTTTCCAGTTGTGTTTCTGCTTGCTTTAGTCTATTATTTGAATATGTATAGAAATCTATGCATTATGTTCAGTTTTTCTCTTTTTTTTTTCCTAAAGAGAACAGAAAAATCCAGAGACATGTTATGTATCGGCTTTTAAGCATGCAGTTGTCATGACTTCGGTTGAAATGTTACCTTGTTCTTCTATAGTTTATTAAAAAAAAACAGTTAGAAAACCTGATTTCATGGTGTTTCTCTTGAGTCCTTTGGGTTCAGACAAGCGTTCTTTTGGAAAGGATGGGAACAAGTAATGGGCTCCCAAGAACGTTTGTGCTGTGGTGAAGGTGTATCAGCTACAGCTGCTCTGTAATAACAGCCACGTTCAGATCCTGGTAGTTGAGTTTATTTTCAGAGCTGATGCAGTGTATTTCCCTCTGTTTATATGAGGAGGAAATGATTAAGGTTGATTTATTGGTTCTGTGCCTTCAAAACTTGTATTCCAAATTTGTTTTTGTGAACTCGTGTTCCGGCTGGCTTACACGAGACTCCCAGCATCATGGGTATTAAAGCATGGGTTGCAAGAAAAGGGGTTGTAAGGGCAGCTAATAACAGCAGATAAACAGTCCCCTTGGGCACTCCAAGAAGTCAATTTCTTTATAATTTTTTTTTTTAAGGCTTAATAATGCCATGCTTGTTTCAATTGCTGTGTGGAGGGAAAAGATTACAACCATGTCCTTTCAGAGATTTTGAAGTCAAGCATTTATTTCATCTTGCATAAAAGCTTTCAATGCAATTAGTGAGAAAAGCAAGTTTTAGGAAGCAAGGTAATAGCAGATCATCAGTGAAATACCAGACTGTAGCAGGACTAGCAGGTCTTTGCTCAATTTTTTTTTTTCTTTATTAACGTGGTTTCAACCCATACAGAAAAAGGGTCTTCTCTCCTGACCACTAATGTGACACTGCCAGCTAATGGTGATTCTTTCACCATCATCCCATTGTTTTGACTGCTTTTTAGAGCTGATTTGTGAGATTCAGTTTGAATTAGACTGAATGGAGTCCTTTGCTATTTCAAAGTACCTTGAGGCAATATTTGAACCTTGACATACTCTTAACAACCTCACCCATTGTCAGGTAGTTGAAAATCACAAGGAAATCCTTTGGAAAACATTTTTTTTCTCTGCATTACCTGAGAGATGTGCTTGCTTGTTACTAAAATGTGTTCAGTTCTGAAATTACTTGCATCTCAGAAGCTGTTTTTTGGCATGTATTTATCCTGGTAGAACATTAAAATAGACTAAGCTGAGCAATTGTGGGTTTGAGTTTTGGTTGTATACTACTGAGTGAAACTGCCTGAATTTTCAAGAGTTCACTATGTATAGTTTAAAATAAATTATTTGGAAAGTTTCAGTGCCTGAAAAGATGAGCTATTACAGCACAGCAATACTCAAAATTGCTTTTTTGTATTGTTTATGGGGGAAGGATTTGGGGTTCTTGCTACTTTTGACTAACATTACTCAATGTGCTAACTTTTTAGGTTTGCAATGACTTTTGAAAGGTATATTGGAAATGGTCAGTGTTTCTTTTTTTTAAAAAAAATTTTTCTGATTTTGACTCAAATTTGGAACTCTAGTAACTTCATGGCAAGGATGGAGTTACTGCTAATCTCAAGTTATGACTTTACCCTTGCATCTAATTCCCCTAATTTGAGTATAATAGTCCCTTGATGCCAGCAACTGTATCTCAGTTGTTATATTGTGCTTTTTTTTTTCTTCCCCTGGGTTTTTTTTTTAATGCTTCTAAATCCTAGTGGGAGTCTGGCCACCAATTTTATTAACCAGGCTGTGAAGAAAAACTGTTCACTATCAAGCATGAAAAGGAAGAGGCAACTGCTATTGCAAAATCAGCACCAAGGCTTTGCCACAAATTGCTGCTTTTGGTCCCTTCAGTCCTTTCACCTTTATTCCATTTAGCAGTTCTTCATGGCACCACCTGTCTGCATTTGCGCTTCCCACTTAAAGCTCTCCTGGGTGCTGGAGTGCTGTTCTCAGTGCTGGTAAGCTGCTGGAGTGTTTGCTGGTGTGAAGGTAGCACATTTTTCCAGCCAAGTGCGGTGTGTTGTTGGGAAGGCAGAGCAGTGGAAGGGCCATTCCCAGTGGGCAGCTTGCCTGCAGTCCCTTTCTGTGGAGGCTGAGGTGGTGAGTGAGCACATGGGTACGGGCCTGGCAACCCAACTGGTCTCAGACTGTGCTCTTGGCACATATGCACATGACAGCTGACAGCGTCCAGGTGACAAAAGTGTGCTGAGACTTGGTTATGGCGTCGTTGTGGGCACTGGTGAGATTTATACCAAAACCAGATTTGACCTCAAGTGACCTTTCACTTAGAGTAACCTGTCTTGTGGCCTGAAGTAACCTGTATCCTAGAGTAACTTTTGTTGTGTGACCATGAGAACCTTTGCCATTGAGGACCATCTGTCCTTGGACCTCGAGTAACCTTTGATCTTGAGGACCCTCTATCTTGCGTCCTCAATTAACACTTGATCTTGAGGAACCTGTCACCTCAATTAACCTTTGCCTTGAAGTAAACTTTGACCTCATGTAACCTCTATCCACTGGCCTTGAGTAACACTTGAAATAAATTAACCTTGGCCCTATGACCTTGCAAACGCTTGTACCTTGAGAAATCTTTGTCCTGAAAGGACTTTTGACCCAGCATAACCTCTGTATTCTGGCCTCATACAACCTATGAACTCCAATAACCTTTCTCCTTGAGCAGCCCCTATCCCGTGCTCTCAATTAACTGCTGTCCTGTGACAGAGGCTGGACTAGCCTTATTCTGGAAGTCTGCCTTAGAAAGTAACCTTTGACATCAAGTAGTTTCTGTCCTCTGACCTGAAGTAATCTTTGATCTCAAGTAATCTTTGTCCCATGACACAGCCTGGCCCAGGCTCACTCTGGAAGGATGCCTTTGAAATTGTTGAGGACAAGCAGCATTGTGGGATCCAGGCAGAAAGGACTGGGCTGTTGTACAAGCAATATGAGGGAAATGGCTTCCTCTGCCATGGCTGAGCTCCAGCTTCTCCTGCCCCACCTCAGGCATGCTGCTAGCAGTGGGAGACCCTTCTGGCTTCTACGTCAGCAGTGGGATCCTCTGTGGACCTACAACCCTGGTGCCAAAGCAGAAGATGGGAGGACTTGCTCATGGCGTGTGAGTTGGAGTGCCCAGGGTTTGTTAATGATGGCTTCCACTGGAACAGAGAGGCTGCCTGAGGGAGATAGCTGCTCTGTGTTTCGGCTGGTACAACATTTACAGGTTATTTCATCTAACTGAGATTTGCCATTGGTCTTCCTGCTTTTCAGTGTGTGACAGCAAGAGTGTATGTGGTGTGTGAGGTGGGAGGTGTAAATACCAGCTACCTGACACCCGGGGAGTTCACTGCAGCGCTGCCTACTCGAGGGTGGGCCTACCCAGCTCTTGTTTCTCTGCTGTTTCCTACTAAAGGTTTTTAAATCTCCCCAAAGCCACACCTGGTGGCACCTCTTACTTTTTGCTTAAACTTTTCAGAGTTGAATATACATTTGGGTACACACACACACAATATCTGAGTTGTAAGACAGAGTCAGCCTGTGCTGTTTATGTTCTCAGATGAGCAACATTACAGAGCTGCCTGCTGAGCCTGCAGCAGAGGGCAGACTGAAACCGCGTATCCAACAGATCTTTTTGGTGCGAATATATGCAAAAAAGAGATTTGAAGTTTATGTTGGTGGAAGGACAAGCAAATCGTTTTTAATTAAGCATCATCAAATTTAACTATGTGTAGGTACCATGAGTGCTCCTTCATTGATGACCTGGAGCCTGAATATAAAACCAGCCAAATGCAGGGACAATTGTGTCAACTGCCTGCATCCAGCTTCCTGACCAGCTGCACACTGAGCTCGGAGCACTGTGCTGCCAAGATGAAGGGATAGGTAAGATTTCAGGTCACCCTAAACTGCTTTCTTGGCCTTCTGGACTTATGTAGCTTTTGGGAATTTTCTACTTTTAGTTTGTGTACTTGGACAGTGTATTTCTTTATATACCCAGTGTGATTTGAGCTCATCTGGCATGATAAGATGTCTGCTTACCTGCAGCAGTGCAAAATTAACTGGTTAGGTTTAAACAGCTGCAGCAATGAGGTGACAGTGGAATGTAGTAGAGGACGGGTGTCATGACCTGTTCTAAGAATAGGAGTAGAAAAAAAAATCCTGTGCTGCAGACAGGAGAAAAGTGTGTTGGCAGTAACAGCTCTGTCACCATGGGGGCAGCTACAATGCTAACAGCAGATATTGCACCAAGGGGATGAAAAACACCTGAGAAGGAAGATGTAAAAGTGGTCAGAGAGGGGCCAGGAGAAAATGGAAGGAAAGCTGAGGGAGGGATGGTTAAGGAAAGAGGAGGTAAATGAAATGGATTTAGGAAGAGGAGGAAGCATGGAAGTAAAGCCCCAAGACTTTGACAGCATGAATCATAAAACTTGGGGTGGTGCAAGGAAAGCAGAATTCAAGCAGAAAGGACTGAAGTATTAACTGAAACAAAAGGAAACTCAGTGTGGTAAAGGGAGGGGAGAAAAGGAGCTTTAGCTATACAGAGAGAGAGAGTTCAGAAAACAAATTTAAAGGTAAGGAAACCAATTTTTTTTCCAGTGAGTCTGAAGAGCTGGAGAGCTGGATGAAAGCTGGGGGTTGATGATGGATAGAAAAAGTATTTAGAAAGTAAGACAGAAGATGCATCAGATCATGTGCATTTGCCAGTGTTGGTCCAGGCTGGCTGTAATGAGGATTTATGTCTCAGAAATAAGTAGGGTAATCCATGGAGTGACCTGTCTGAGTAGAGGAATCAAGGTAGGTGCTTATGTGCCACTGGAGTCAAAAAAGGGTGATGTGAACCTGCAGCCTGTAAAGCAGAGGAGAGACAGCAGGTCAAGGTGCAAGAGCCCAAGACCTGGTGGTAGACAGGACTATCTCAAAGCAAATGGAGATTGTTATTTAAGAAAGCTGAATTTCTTCTCTAATCAGCCTCTTGCAGTCACTAGTTACATTTGATTAGTGGAGGAGCATTTCATATTCTATTAGTAAATTTTTCATTAGCCAGTGGCTTCCAGCAAGTATTAATTTTCATAAGCAGGAAAGGAGTATGTGACCTATCACAGAAACAGATGTAGATCCAGACTAAAAAAACTTCCCTGATGTCTTGCTGTTTTCCAGTGCTGTAATATGGCCACATTGAAACACTTTTTCATTTTGCTTTGAAGTAAACAAAACTTTGCAGGGCACTTCCAATCCCCAAATGTAGAAGGAACACCTAACCAAGTGTGCATGACAGTTCCTCAGCTCTAGATGGCATTATATGGAAAGGCATAACACAAACCCCGAGCCTCCACCGTGCACTGCACTGCTGTTAAATCTCCGCATATCACCAGCATCACCGGCTTTGTGTGGAAAATTTTGAGCTGCATCGTTAAGAGTCAAGACAAAATTGATGCAAGCTGATGGGAGAGAAAGTTTTGCTCTGCTACAGAAAGAGGTTGTTCTGAAAATATTAGAGAATTTGGAATGCTACCTGTAAGTCTCTAGAAGAATGTTTTCTGGATTTTGATATTCCCCACATACACACACTTCGGCTGTGTTAAGCACTTCACCACAGGGTTATCAGTGGGGCTTAACGATGGAGCCCCTCCACCCCACCCTAATTTTCTGTGAAATAACACACTGTGCCTTTTATTTTTAATTAAGGGACAGAAGGGCAATAGGTTGTGTGAAATACTGATAGCAATGACCAACACTACCATTTAATAACCTTGCTCGTATAAAACTCTTTTCCTAATCTCTGAAGAGGAGGTAATAGCACAGATGGAGTCTTCCTTGCCCTTTCTGAATGAGGGCCACAATTTTGGATAGCTGTTTATGCTGTTGGGTAAGGAAAAGTGTCCTAAAGGTGATTATTGAAATTCTACTGGTTTCTCCCATGATGTAGAGCTGACAGCAGGGCGTTGAATATGGTACACACACTACAGGAGGCTGGTTGTGGTAGAGTTTATGCCCAGGGAGAATTTACCTGGAGTAACAATTTGCCTCCTGTGGTTCCATGGTGGCTGTGTTTTGTGTGGCCTCTCATCCACTGCGGAGAGGAGTGGGAAGGGGTGGGCTGGAAGCTCGGGGTAATACAAGTAGAAACTTCTTGTGCCTTGGTATACTTCCATTGAGCTGTGCTTGCTGTCTTTTGGGGTAGTCTGAGGAGATCTGCTCCCTGCACAGCTGCAATAATATTCATATCACATGGCACAGAAAATGAGCAGGCATTTGGACAGCACTCAGTAGATTTTTCCCTGTTACTGAATGTTACCTGAACACAGGCTACTGAAACTGTCTGTGTATAGCAGAAGTTACAGAGCCTCTGCTGTGAAGAGGATAATCCTCAAATACTGCTCAACAGTCATACAGGTCACTTTGAAAATGACTATAGGTGTAAATAGAGTTTTCATCTCCTAGAATGCTGATTAATACAGGTCACAGTGATTTTATACAGCTAGTCTTAAGAATAGATGATTTCTTAAAGCCCGTTCAAGATGAGGCTGATGAAGCTTTGTCACAAATAACTTACATGGTAATCTAGTCCCTAAAGCTTTAGAATAAATGCAAATGCTCCAGTTTGCAGGTGTCTCCATCAAACAGATCCTTCTGCCTCCATATGTGCTCTGAGCGATACCTGTTGTGGCAGCTTTGCTTTGCATACTGTGAGCGGGGAAGACCAAATACAAACAGAAATTTGCAATTGGAATGACCTTGACTTCTGGTTGAGAGCCGCAGAGTAAGGGCAAGAGCAAAATTGGGCTCTGTGGGAAAGCATCTGGTGTGTGCCTCTGCTGACAGCATCTACCGCAGCGAGCAGAGAAATGGCTGGCAGTGCTCCTGGAGAGCGGATTAGAGATTGGGAAGTGTAGGAAAAGAAGACAAAGGCACGGGTTATACGCTTGCATGCTCTTGCAGCCTACTAGGGTGCAGTCTTGTGTAACTTAGTTCTTGTAATTGGATTACCAACTGTGACAGGGGAGCATAAAAACTATGAATATAAAGCTATGCTAAAGGATTTAATATCTTTCCGAAATGATGAATGTACTGATGGATGCTCAGCTTTTCCCCTGAATTTGCCTTGATGATCTGACCTGTCCTTTTTCTTGTGTACATGGCTGTGAGAGGCAGCATGGTAGTTCTTTTTGGAGGAAAGGGGAGATGGGCCGAACTTAGTTGCCTGCTTCATTTCCTTTGGATGCAGGTGACAGGGCAAGGCACCACAAGGGATGGACAAACAAAGAGGTTATTCTGTGAGCCTCCTAAACCTTCATGCAGGTTGTCTTGCATTTTGACAGTTTCTAAGTAGGAGCCCTGAGTTCCAAACCCAAGAACAGATTTCCCAGGGATCTGTGCCTTGTGGCAGGCGGTGTGAGATGGTGTTGAATGTCCAAGAAAGTATGGGCTTTCCTACTGACACACCTTCTGGAGATGTAGCAGTTACAGGGATGGCCTTGTTCTCCTCCTGTGCAAATTTTCTATTATCTAGTTAGATTTCTTTGGCTGGAAAACTTAAAAGATCACTTTTCCCTTACCTGAATGCTTTCACAAAACTCCTTCCATCTAACTGTCCTCAGAACCCCAGTTTTACTGGCAGGTTTGTTTAAGGTTGCTGGAGGCCAGGAGGAGAATTCACGGAGGTACAGAAGTATGTGCTCATCCACTCACTCCCTTGCAGGACAGCATCATTGCACAAGTGCTGTTTCCATGGAAACAAGGATAAAAATACTGAATAATGGAAATTAGAGACTCGTCTAACAAGTATTTTCTTTTCTGGACAAGGTTATTCTCATCTATATTTTCTTTTTGCATATGTTTTTGGGATTATTTTTGTTTTGTTTTGTTGGTGCTCTTCTCCTCTTGCACGCAAAGAAGGATCCTCAGCAATAGCCCCTGTTGTTATTCCTTCTGAAGAAAAATGCTGCATTGCATCACTGCGTGCTGCTGAAGCACCTCAATGAGATCAGAAATTCATGTTAGAGA
This sequence comes from Pseudopodoces humilis, assembly GCF_049639895.1. Classification (NCBI taxonomy): domain Eukaryota; kingdom Metazoa; phylum Chordata; class Aves; order Passeriformes; family Paridae; genus Pseudopodoces; species Pseudopodoces humilis. Next base: position 103,254,028 of record NC_142200.1, read on the forward strand.
TTTTTCCCTGTGTTGGTTGCTCTGTGACCAGATCCTGCAGAAAGCAGCCTCTGGGGCACTGCAGTAGGTAGCCCAAAGCACGCTGTGCATTCTTGGTCTTTGAATCAGGGACAAGAACTTCCTTCATGCCAGCAGTGGGAGTGTCAAAAAGGCACATTAGACACTGATTTATCCTTGCCCTGCAGCTCTCCCAAACGGGTGTTTGGGACAGCTGGGCTCTGAGCCAGTGGTCTAATGCACACAGCAACTGGCCGTGCGTGCCCCGTGCCCTGCCCCGAGCAAGCTGACACAGCCAGACAAAGCCTGCAGAAGCTGCAAAAGTGCTCATGCAACTTGCACATAAGCAAGGCTCTGCACTTTAGAAAAATCTTACATTTTATTTCATAAACATAGGCATCTGCTGCTAATTAAAGTAGCAGCAGATAATTATACCCTTTCTTATTAGTAGAGATAGAGTCTGACAGTTGCTTAGATACAAAATAAGCAACTACAGATTGTCTTCTGCACTTTAACAAGCACAGCGAGCTGGAACAATAGAATTGTAAACTTATTCTGTATTCTTTGGTAAATGTGTCTGGGAAAAATATGTTTAATCTCACTAGTAGCTCATAATGTCAGCTATAAAGTCCTTTAGCGACCTCTCTGCTTTCCTCCACGAAGTACCAACCAAACACTTTATGTGGAAAGGGCAGGATACCTCCTTGGGAGAAGCATTAGACAGAAGGAGCAACAGTGCAGTTAACAGCCATTTTGTTGAGATCACCTTTTCTAGCTTTGCATAGCCAATGAAAGCTTGTTTCTTCTTAATGATTAAAATATCTAGGTGCTACTGCAATTACACTGTGGTTTAACCTTAGCTGACAGCTAGCCAGCACACAGCCTCACCTTGGTGGATCCAGAGCAAAACCCTGAATGGCAAAACTGGTAAAATTTGTGGGTTGATATAAATGGGTAAAGTAAAAGATTCATGGGCAAGCAAAGCAAGGAACCCATTTCCCATGGGGGTGCAGGTCTTCAGCCATCCCTAGGGAGAGCATCATAAGTAGCAGTGACTTGGGAAGATAAATGCCATCACTCTGAATGTCCCCACTTCCTCCCCCAGATTTATATACTGGAATGCTGCCATACGTTATGGATCCCTTTGGTCAGCTGGGGTTCCTTTCCAGCTACCTGAGCAGCCCTGGCCAGCCTCAGTGTCAGGGCAATACGAGATGTGGAAAGAGACTTGACCCATCTGTAAGCCCTGCTAAGAAGTTACTAAAACATTGCTGAACTATCAATGCTCTTTTTGAAAGCACAAATCCAAAACTTAACCCCAGGGGAGCTATTGTGAAAAAAACCAATTCTGCCCCAGCCCAAACCAGCAGATAAAAAAGAACATGAAGAGTGCACATATTGTAGCTACTATCTTTAAAATGCAGGTGTTACAAAATGTGGTTTACTTATTTTTTATGGGTTAAGCTCACAGCCAAAGCCCTCTGGATGTGACAAGATGCATCTACAGCTTTGCTAACAAAGTCCCTGATGCTTCTTATCAGAAAACTCATGATGCTATATTGAGACATCACTTCTCTTGCCCCACAGATTGTCAGCTGTATCCTCAGAGGCATATTTGAGTGTGTGACCTTTTCTTTTCTCACATTCTGCTAATAACCCCAACTTTCTTTGCTCACAAATCCAAAACTCTGTTGATACACCTATAGTCTCACTGCTCCTGTTATTAAACTGTAGGGAATGTAATCAGAGCAGCTAATGCCACAATAATCCTCCTGATCCATGCAGTTATCTCTGAAGATATCAGAAATGATGCTGTCTGCAAGAGAGATGATGTATTTTGGTTAATTCTGCACCTGCAAACCTTTGGAGGAATACACTGAGCTTCCAGATGCTAAAACACTTGAAGCTGCAATGAAATTTCAAATGCCTTTGTTATTGACTATCAAAACTTTTCAACATTTCTCGATGGACGAAGCTAGCTCATTCCTGAAAAAGAAAAAAAAAAAAAAAGTTAATTGTTGACAAGTTCTTTCATCCCTCTGCAGCACGGTTGTAAGACACCTAACAAACAGATTGTAGGGCTCACAGGGACGCTGTAGGGCATGGGCTGCAGGGGGTGCTTGGTAAATGTCACAGCCTGCTTACTCCCTGAAGAGCCAAACTGCAGTGTTCTTTCTGGTGTCCTGTTAGAGGCATTAGGGATTAGACAAAAATCTCAAGCTTTTCCTTCACTTAGATATAGCAGCTTTGCCAGAATTTAGGGCACCATTTTGTGGCAACCTGCAGAGAGAGGTAATATGCAGAGAAGCAGCTGAGGCTTGCTGCTCAGCAGAGCAGGTTCAGGCAATGTTCTATTCTGCTCCTGAATTACCTCTTGGATCACTGATACATCAGGCTGCTTGCACAAAGAGATGATGGGATTTTTCCAGCCACCTGCATAATTTCTAAGATTTATAAATTCTGCTAATTGTGACTCTTTGTTACCCTGTGTCAGATGTGAAATGACCCACCCACATAAGAACCTTAATTGTAGATTTTCTTCCTCCTTCTCAAATGCATGATAAGAGTCACCATCTGTGCTAACAAGTACTAAATATTTAGGCTAGAAGTGTGTCAGGCAGGAGTTTGGGTTCAATATGAAGGTGATGGTGTAGTTTGTTGGTTATAGCTCACAGGTAACACCAGAAGACCCTCCTGGTGCACACAAGTCTGGGAAACAGACTACTGGTGGAGAGAGAAGGATGGTTTGCTTATCATTGCCTATGCAGCTTGCTGGGAGTGATAGGATGGCAAAGGTTAGGCAGGTCCAGAGAGGCTGTGCAGCTGGAATTGCTTTTATATGTGTGTTATTGTTCAAGATTTAAAAAAAAAGAAGGAAGAAAAGGAAAAAAAGTGAGGGAAAAAAAGAGAAAAAAAAAATAGAGAGAAAAAAAAAGAAAAACACATAAAGAATTAAAAAAATAGATTTCTGAGCCTGATGCAGTCATTGGATGCAAAATATGATCTAAGTACCCTGTGATGGCTAAGTGTTGGTGGGTTTGGAGCACTGCTGTCTCGCTCCAGATTGCCTTTTAGTGTTGGTGGGTTGTTGCTGTTGCTTTCTCCTCTGAAACATGACCAGTTTTAGATTCTGCCTTACTGTTTTGGCAAACGTGCCTTTCAGTAGCTGGCATGAATAGCTAAGCAGTCTAGTTGGTGCTTTCAAGTTGGGCAGATCAATAGCACAGGCATTCCTGAAATGCAGATGAAAATGCTTTTAGGTTCAAAGTTTTTGAGCTACAAACAGCCTCAGGGTGCCAGTGGGTAAAAGCCAAGGCACCTTTTACACTTGCTGTGTCAGCCCCTGCAGCCTGAATCCTCGTCTTCTTCCAGTCTGTATGTGAGCTGGATGGTTTACTCTGCTCTGCAGGCTACCTTACAGCCCACTGCGAACTGACACAGAGAGGACACAGATCAAAAGACACCAGAACACAGAGATGTGGGCAAAACATTACAAGAAGGTAAAGTGCTGCAGTGAAGAACTCTTAACAGCTTTTTCTATTCCCAGGTTTTGCTACTGGGTTATTTCCCTTTCCTTCCCAGTGTGATATGAATTTTATCATCCCAGTAACATTAATTTGCCAGATCTTTTTCTGAAAGTCTCCTGACAAGAAAGTTGCACTGAGAGTTCTTGTGCTCTTTCCCTCCCCATCAGATTTTTCAAATATTTTGATGTGGGTTCAGAAGCTTCTTTCTTCTGCTGTTTTTCTTTTCTCAGCACGAACTTCATGGTCCCAAGGGGTATATTCAGAGTACAAATGTAAGCAAAATGCAGTGTCATTGAATATGCTTCAGGCTCTTCTACATGAAACAAAGAAACATAACAATCCCTTCACCTTTTCCAAACATAGGGATTGTCCTACTTCCTGTCAGACAAAGTCATGCAAAAGTCAGTAAAATCCTCAGCCAGCTGAGTTGACTGCTCATCCTTTTGATCTATGGGCAGTTGACAGTTGTGTGAGATGGTTTCTAGCAACTTTCCAGAGAAGTTGCTTGTAAATTCTGCCCCCTTCAGAGCACCACAGACTCTTTTCAGGAAACCCAATTTCAAAACAAGGTAATTTTAAGAGGTAGGTTGCCTACTGTAGTCTTGCTTGACATTTTGGCTTCAGGCAAGATGTCTAAGTGCATTGGTGTGCTGTGCCAAAAAAGGTATTTCTCTTTTCTTTTCTGATACAATACATCTTGTAAGCTAAACTCAATTTACCTGGTGGATCTGCAGATGAGTTGTGGCAGTTTGCTTTGTGGTTGGATGATGGTACAGGTTCTACTGAGAAAACATGCATGCAGGATTCATATATGAACAGAAAACCAACCTCCAGTGAGCTGTCACACACCTCTAATTATACCTCCTTTTCTGTAATTCTGTATGCTACAGTTCCTTCATCTCTTCCTTTTTTTTTTTCTTTTTTTCTTTTTTTTTAATAAGAGATCCTCCTCAGCTGATGTGCCTCTTTCCAGACAACATCTCAGAAATCTGGCATAACATACCACTGAGAGGCTGTGGATATCCTCTTCAGCAGTTCAGTGTCTGTTTGCCCATCACCCTACTGCGGTTTTGCTACCTCAGAATCATAGCGATAATTAGATCTCGTTTTTCTTAGAAAGGGCTCCACAACACAAGAGGAGGCTGTTCCCAATCATCTGTAGCTGCCAGGCTGTAGGAGAAGGCTCTTCACATGAGCACATGCTTCCCATGGACAAGTTGGGGTGGAAATGTTTCTCCCAAGGCTCAGGCCGGTGTGCCCTTGGTGCAGGAAGGTGTCTGAGCATGGATAAGGAGGTAGGGGCTGGCTGGGAGAGGCTGTAGTGGGGAAGGGTATGGGGATATGGAAGCAGAATAGGATGAGAGGGCAAGAAGTATCCTTTTTGTTTCACCAAAGGGACACACATGGGCTGGTGTAGGACTGGTGCCCCTTTGTCCCAGGAGCACTGTGCAGGGAGCACTGCAGGGAGGCCTAAGCAGGTTTCATCTGAGAGATCTCCCAGAGCAGATATCTCTTATTATGCACAAGTTACAAACTGCTACAGATCCAGGAGTGAGTTCCTAATGCAATACATGTGATCTAGGAAAGATGATATCTGAGAGGTGGAGAGGTGGTCCTCCAGTTGGGGGTAAAACACTAAAAAGCCAAAATGCCTTCTTTTATCCCCTCATGGGCTGAAGTGGTATTTAATTTGAGCCCTCACAAATGCACATACACCATCAGAGCTGTAAATGTAGCAAAAAAGGAGGAAAACTGGGGACCCAGGAGCTTCTTTGAAACTTCAACAGGTCACATTGACAAACTGAAGGTATCACAGTTTGAGGGAGAGCTAGAGGATGGTCCCCTTTGGCAGACTACTCTCTTCAGGCTGTCCAGTCCTTATCCCTTGCAGTTAAAGGATGTCTGAAAGGTACAGCTAATTGGAATAACTTCCTCTACCTTTATGCATCTTCTACCTCTAGCATGTGAAGTGCCTTTGCTAAAAGGTGTTTTGAAAAACTTTAAATAATTCCTTGGCAGCAAATTAGATTCCAAGCACAGCTCAAGTCTGTCTTTACTCATGCCATGCTTTTCTTTTGTGACTTCCAAGATGTTGCTTGCCTCATTGCTTTGCCAGGGAGGAAAAAAAAAAGAATAAGAAAAAAAAAGAAATAAAAAAGTTTTGCTTTTTTATTGGCTATTCAGCATAAACTCCAGTGAATCTGAGAAATCTGGGGTGCTTTTGCATCAGTGGACTATAAGATACCCAAATAAATGCTGAGAACTCTCTGGTGCCTGCAGTCCAGGCAAAATGAGGGAACATCCATATTTGTCACAATGGGGTCATATTGTTCCCTCTGTTAAAAAATAAAAGTTTTTTTTCCCAGAGTATAGGTTTCAACAATTTGTTAGCCATTGTGTTTTTGGAAAAGAACTTCCAATTTTCCTGTTTGTGTTCTTCCTGTGCTGTAAGCAGTGATGCTCGATCAAATACCCTGACACCTTTATAATGAGCTGTACCTAATACCTTAATGAAAACATCTGTGTGTAGGCTCCAGGGGTGGTGAGAAGCACAGAGACTGTTTTTCTGACTGTATCAGCATATTTACAACTCTGTAGTTCGTATAGTCCAGCTGCATTCCCTCTTCTTATACCCACCGGCTTTCTTCCTTTTCTGAATCTGCTCAGGGTATCCACATTGAGTATCCAGTCCCAGTCCCAACCCAGGTGGCAGTTCTGATGCTTGGGCTGTACTGGTGATTTTGGGGAAATCCAGCAACCAGGAAAGACTGTGGTGACACTCTGTGGTTTCCCTGCAGGGACATCCCATGTGCCATGTTGCTTTGTTCTCTAATCCCCTTGAGCAAACATTTTGACTCCCACTCCATACGCATCTGACTTAGACCACATTTATGACCTTTCAACTTCATCTCCAACAGTTAGAATATTCTTCTCACATTGTCTATGCATCCCTCAAAGTCACTACAGCTCACGAGGGCATTGTTCTGCACACAGTACCTCATTCATAAATTTTCACAGGCATTCTTCTAGACCCAGCCAACAAGGGCATTTGTTAACTGAAAAGCGATTTCAACTTGTGTGATACAGTAACTGTGGGGTTGACTGAACCTGCAGAAAGCTGACAAGAGATGATTTCTTACAACTGTGAAGCCTTGAAGCGTGAAGTTGGCAGCATTTCTCATCCTTTCAGAACGCTGTCATAATTTGATGGATTAATCAGGGTTACTTAGCAGGGATGCTTACCTGGCAAGACAACTTTTGTTCCTCTCCTGTACAAAGCTCAAGGCCAGTGAGCAGCTGCATCTGGCTCAAACAGTACTGTTAGACTTCAGTACCAAGACCTGTGTGAGTTTTATTTTTCCAATGTGAGTTTTTCCACTTTTGAAGATACTGCTGTGCTTTGTCTTAGCTGACGTGCAGATACTTTTGTAACCTGCATCGTTTCATCTGATGCGTGGAGCGTTTTTCCCCAGCAGTGTTGAGGAGGCATGTATTTTCTCTCTCTGATATATATTTGTTACTAGCAGTCCAGAGTAAGTCACCATGATTGTGTAAAGGATAATGTGCTTCAAACCCTCTGGTACAAGTTCTGTTGTTAGCTTTTAAATCAAACTTTCTGCCTTTCACCAGTCAGTCTTCAAGTTTCCTAAAGCCTGCCCTGGGAGATGATCAGTTCTCTGACACAAGATCATGCAACATTGAGTGTGCCAGTGCCCTTTGGCTCAAATGTTCTTTTCCCTGAGGAAAGGTTGGGAAATGCCTTGAGCTAGTCAAGCTAGGGCCTCATTTGGCTTGGCCGTGAGATGCCAAAGACAGGACCCTTGGTCCTACCTGTGTGCAAACTTCAGGTTGGGCTTTGTGGCTTGTGATTCCTCCTGCGCCCCTTTGTGCTGCAGCCTGACCTTCAGGTTTCCTTCTTCTCTGACCTGATGGAGGTCAAAGCAAGCCAGCTTGCTGCTTTCCCTCCTGCCTGAGCTGGTCTGTGTACCATGCTCTGTGCTTGTGGCACCTGCCTGGGTGGCTAGTATTGGTATTTTGGTTTTAGTTGTCAGCCTTTGATCTGGTCTTCTTGAGCTATTAGTCGTCTTGTCTCATTCATCAGTGAGACTGCTTTTCCCCTGAGAGGAGATGCTCTCTTTCTCTTCCATGTTTCCCCTCCTATTAGAGCTACACCATGACCACTAAGCTGAACTTAACTATGCCACGTGTTTTTCTCTAATGCACTTTATACAGAAGAATGCAGCCTCTCAAATGACACCTCATCTGCAAATATACCTTTTTTCAAAAAGTTTCGAGAAGACTATTTAAAGTATTTTTCTAAGATTTTCCTTACTACCATGCCAAACTTGTGTCAGGACCAACAGGAGGAGTATGTTTTGCCAAATGGGAGGGCTGTATTTCAGATTGGAAAGCAAATGTGAAACAAATGATGCTACTGCCTCGGATCAAATGCTCAGACTAGAAAATACTGATCTCTCTCTTCTGTGACTCACCCGGGGCTGCAAGTTCAGCTTAACAGGGTCTTATTCTTGGTAACAAAAGTCTTCAGAAGCTCTGCAGTATTGAAAGGCTTGGCTCACCTTTTTTCCCCAAAGAACTCCAGCAGATCAGCAGTGAGCAATAAGGTTTCATTAGGGCTTCCAGACCTCGTGACTGTTTTGTTAAACCCAAAAGCAGAAGCTTAATCTTTTTCCTAGGCATCTCCCTACAAATTGCATTCTGTTAATTGAAAGCCCTTTTAATTAACATTTTCAGAGCACCCTTCTTGAATAGCCACTAATTAATGTTGGCTCTATTTTGGCGTAGAACCCAGGATGAAAGCTCTTTTTAAGTGTGGTTTTTTTTTTTTTTTAAACCATTTCATTGTGAAGAGTTTTACACCTTCTGAGTGGTTTTGTTTTTCACTGTTTAGGTAGCTTAACTATATATATTTTTAATGCTTTTTTCCTGTTTCTTTCTTTCTGCAGTTCTGCTGCAGTCTGTCCTAGAAATATCCTGGACCGTGCAGTCCTCCTCCTTGCTAATTCTCTAAATGCCACAAAGTCTTCCTGCATCCACATGAAGACTTTTCTAACCTTTTCTTACCTAGAAAACAATGTCTGTCTGCTGGAGAGAAGTTCAGCCTGCTCTTGGCCATGCTCTTTCAATACAGCCAGAGTCTTCTGTCACTAAATATTCCGCTTCTAAATGAGAAGTAGTTTTAAAAGTAAAATTTTAGTAAATTGAGCATTTCCTCCCTTTCCCACAACAAAATAAAACCCCTTTCAGACACACACAGCTTGTTGCAGCCTCACCACTGCTGAGCCTCAGCAGTGTGGTGCAGCAGAGCTTTATTTTACCGAGTTACAGAAGGTCTCCCTCACTTGCACCCTGCGGGGTGTCTGCCCGCCCTCCCTCTGTGCCTGGCTGTGCCACTGCATGTGGGAAGCCCCAGCCTTCCAGCACCGACCCTGCTCCAAAGCTGAGGGCAGCTTCTGAGCTGCAAGAAGAAGTAGGCTCTGACAGCATGATGCCCAGGCTGAGCGGCTGCAGGGCTTGTGATGTGATCTGCCAGCTTCTGGAGGGTGCCAGCCTGCCACCTACCCCTGGCAGAGAGCACCTGGAGTCAGAGCCAATTTTGAAGCAAGGGTAGGCAAATATTGAGTACTCCCAGATGACCCCAGACACGGTGCTTTTCCTAGCTAACTTTTTTCTCATGCAGACACCCATTTTTCAAGCCTGTCTGATGCAGCTTGCTCTGAATAAAGGTGGGTCTGGCTGCTCCTAAGTGGATGGATTGTACTGTTCTGAACTCTGACTTAGGGTTGGTCCTCCCTGAACCTTGCTAGATCCTCACTTGCTCCAAGACCTTCAGGTAAGAATAGACAGCAGGATGTTCTTTCATTCCTAGTTGTCAAAAATCTTTGCAAGAACTTTTTTTCTACAGATAGATGTGAACTTGCCCTAACCATTCAAGCCTTTTTCATCTTCATATTAAATTACTTCAGCATATTTCTACATAAGGCTATGCCAAGTGCAGCATACAGGAAAGTTAATAATGGAAGAGCACAGAAGTTAAAAGTAAATCTGGTGTTTTAAAATTCATTCATGTTAATAATGCAAACTTCTACTTTTTAACATTCCTCACTATGTTTTTACAGTGCTACTTCAAAAATCTCTCCATAAAGAAGGCTAAAAATCAAATACAAGTCATAATTTTTTAATTCACTTATGATTTTAACAGAGAAGCTGCTGGTGTCCCTTCCTTCAATGATTCTCCCAATGATTCCCTTAGAAGTGTGGGATGAAATCGAGGAAAGTTCATGTTTTTGCTTTTGTCTTTCTGTTGCTTGTGCCAGCTCTGCAACGCATTGCTACCCTTGGTGAGGGTTTTCTGCTGATGGCTTGTGAGTGGGCTGGAAGTTCCAAATGATGCCCTGGCATGAGGTTTGAAAGAGAATAACCAAACTGGGCCTTTTAACCTTTGCTCTGAGTTTTGTGGTCTATGTGGGCACATTTTATAAGGCCTGAAAAACTGGATGTTTTCTCTCTCTCTTTCTAAAAGGTGTTTAAATTTCCCATGGGATGAACTGGTGTCAAAAGCCTGAAGAGACAGAAGTCTTTGACTATTTGAGAACAGTAAGCCCTGGCACGGTGTTGGGTGCTCATATGGGTGGGTACTGCTGCAGTCACATGTAGGTTTTTCTTCAGGTGTTTTCATACTGCTAGCAGTGCTCTAAAGCTGTTCTTTATTTCATGGTACTTAATGGACTCATAGAATCTTTGACATTTTTGCAGATTAACACAGACTTAGAGCAGTTTAACTGTTCTTAGGTGCAGTATGTTCACTGAGCTGGAAATACTTTGCTGGAAAAGTGTGTATGGAAGAAAGGAAAGCATTCTTCACATCTTTAAATGACATGTGATTAAAAAGAGGTTGAAAAGGCTGGGCAAACAGAATTTGCACCTTCTGAACATCAGAATGGGTTGAAGTACCAGGTCAATTCCATGAACTTGAATTTTAATTCCCAAAGAATGCAGGTTGGAGAGATGCAGCTGCAAACAGCCCAACTTGATGGCTCCCAGCCAGTGCCTACAGCAAATACACAAGTTGCTGCGGCCACTCTGCAATGTAAGGCCCATGGACAGATCAGGAAGGTGGCTTTTTTCCTCATGTCCAGCTCTAAGAAAGACTGAGCTTCACTTTGTTTAAGATCCTTCTTACTGGAGACCACCAGCAGGAAACAAGGAGCACCAGGTGGAGGCAATACCCCCACCAGGACCACACCAGCCCCTCAGCACCTGCCTCACCTGGGGTCCCCCACCCCTGACCATGCCTGTGTGTGAGGCAGGTACATGAAAATTCCAGTCTCGCTGGGGTTTGCACAGCTCTGGCTCCATGGCTGGTGCTAGCCTGCTTGCCCTGTCAGTGCCAGCCTGGGTGTGCAGAGTGACACTCAGGAGCTGTCTGTCCCTCTGAAAGCCATCTGCTGCCCACTTGCTGAAATACAAAGTGTAGCAGTCCCAGCTAGTGGAGTTGACAAACTCTCCCAAGGAATTCTTTGTGGATGAGATCTAACAGGATAAATGAAACCCTCCTCTGAGAAGGGATCCCTGAAAGGGACGTGGGAATAAGTGCTGCCTTTCTCCTACCTACAGAATGTCAGTGCCTCTAACTCTGGCTGCTTGTAAAGGGTCTGTAAGCCACCAATCTCCTTTGCATTTGCTTTGCAATTCAAAGAATCCTTAACTTGATGACTTACTTTTCCCTAGTGACCAAATTGTTTTGGCCCTGGAGCTGGCTGCTCTCAGGCAGTACATGTCCTGGCCGTGGACTCAGTGAGGGATTTGTCCCCAGCTCAGTGTCCGGTTTTCACGATGTTAACTGTGTGAACTGAAGAATCGAAAAGTAAAAGGGCTAGTTCCTTCATTTATGGCCACTGATGACTGTGGGAGCCCTTTCCAGGCTTGTATTTGCCATCTACTTCCCCAGTGTGAAGCCAGAAGGAGCAAGATGAATCTATTTCCTACTGTTTAGCTGTATTTATTTTCCACTGTCTGCCTCTCTGCCTGCAGTACTGCTAATGTTCCCAAAGCACCTGAAGTCATTTATTTTCTACCTCTGCCTGTGGCAGTGGTATTGCACCCTAGAAGGTTTTGCTTGAGGCCTTCTGGGCTTGCTCTAGGCATGTGAGAAAATAAATAGACTTAGGAACAGCATGTGTTAACTCCATGGTGGGTGTCTAGACTGCCAAGGTTTGTATACGTTTTCACTTTTAATAAGTGTACATAGATATATTGCCAAATATCTTGTAGACAAACATACTCTAGATGCTGCAAACTTGCTGTTGGTATGGTCCTCTCAGGAGCCATTTGAACAGCATCAGCTTCCCTTTATAAACACTATAATTTCTTTAAAAACTTAAAGGACTTTTGATGGTCTCCTTTTAATTAGGAAAATCTTTGCTATGTTTGTCTTGTTTTATGAGCTTTCCTGAGTCATCAAGAGTCCTCTGTGAATTAGGAGGATGCTCTGTCGTTGCCAGGGCTGTTCAGGTCTTGCTGCTTGAACCAAGCTGTGCATGCACAGTCCAGGGTTCAGGGCTTTGGGTCAGAACAGCTGAGGAAAGGGGCCAGTTGGCAGGGTTTTTTGGTTTTTGTTCAAAAATTATGAGGTTTGACATGATGAAATGGCTACAGGCTTAAAAAGTAATAGGACTTTCATTCTTCTTTATGATTATAAATGGCTAGGAGTCAATATGGGTCCATTTATTACCACAGCTGGCTTCTTAGGAAGTTCATGCTTTGAATAACTTGTGTTTTCCCAGCCTTCTGATGGTCTTTTGCAGCTGTACCTACATTTATATCACATTTCTATCAGCTGTGTTCCTTTAGCCCAGGTGGAACCACTAATGTGATCTCTTCACCTTCATTAGCAGATTCCTTGGCTGCTGGTGCAGTCATATTAAAAAAAAAAAAAAAAAAAAAAAAAAAAAAAAAAGCAGAAAACGCTGCTGGCTTTAAGGTGGGGTAGGTGAGCAGGGCTGCTGTCCCTGTGTTGTAGACAATGGAACCTCTAACCCTGAGCCTCCAACAAGGCAAGCTCTGAGGAAGGAACAGGAGAGGGTAAGCCAAACCAGTTTTTCTCTACTTTCACTTGGGCACTTTCCCTCATTCCCCTGTATCTCGCTAGCAAAGGCACCTGCTGCTTGTCTGACAGCTGGCTAAGGCTCAAGCTGGAAAAGAGCTCATGAGATATTAAAAATTTCTGCAATTTGAGCTCCCATGTACCTTCCCTACTTACCACAGGGAAGACAAATCCTCTTACCCAAATGTTAAATAAGTCTGGCAGCAAAGCTGGAAATGAGGGAATGAGCTCTGTGTGATCGCCTGGTCACTGTGGGAGCTCCAGGGAGTGTGCCTGGCCCTCTGCTTTTTTTCTGGAACTTTATGGGAACCTGCAGGGTCATCCTGGGCACCCTGGCACTGAAAAGGTCAACCTTGCTTAGCAAACTCATCTAAGGTGACAAAATTGACTCAAGTGGTTTATGCAGTTTGAAGCTACAGATGAAAAGGGGAACTTTTCATCAAATAATTAATTTTTTTCCATTGTGCTGCTGTCCCCTGGCTTGCTGTCCAAACAATCCTCTTTGCTCACAGGGGTCATAGAAAAACCTCTCTTTCTACTGAGGAGGGGTGGAGGAGGAGAAAAGTCTAAAAGTAATTTGGTCCTTTTTTCCCTGTGAAATCGAAAGACATTATGTTTTCAGGAACATAATGTCAGTTTGGTCTGGCTGTGGAATAAGACCAGTGCTACACACAAATGTGGATATTTGAGTACAAAATGAATGCAAACCAATGTCTTATTCCAGTGTAAGCTGCAATGACTGCACAAGAAACACAAAACATCTGGTCTGTGTTCAACAGAAACTACAAGAAGCCATTAAAAATAAGACTTCTTTGCCCTTTTTCTGAAGTTACTCAGAAAGCTACAAAATTAAAAATAACAGATGATTCCTATGATTTTTTCCTTCTTGGGAGTTTATAAATACCTTAGGTATTTTTGTTTTGGACTGTATTTGACATTCACACATCCCTGTGCAGAAGGCACATATATAAGAGAAGTTGCTCTGAAATGCCTATTTGAAACATTTTGTAGGCTTCTGAGCAGGCTCTGCACTGAAGTATAATTGACATTATGGTTTCTATCTCTTAAAATTTAAAAGTGAAACGTAAGAAGCTGATTTCTCCAGTGCACTCCCCCAGGTCACAGTCTGAATACGGCTGTTTGTTAGCAGTGTGGGCTTTTAAAAAAGGTACCTTCTCAGGAGGTGAGAAAAGGTTCTCCATGAACTTTGCAGTCCCTCTGCTGAGGCTGCACCTGAGCCAGCTGCTCCCCAGGTCATGCTAAGGTGGATATAGTGATGATTCATAAAGTTTGGCTCCAAGAGAAAGTAGATTGCTTGAACAAGATAGGTGTCATTGAGACCTTTCAAAGCTCTGGGTTGCTCACCTTGAATGAGGTAACTGCAAAGCAACCATGCACTTGGTAGGAAAACTCACTCAGGATGGCAGTTTAGCAGAATTTGCTAAGACTGGGCAATTATCTGCTATTTAGTCAGCACCCATCAGGATAGCAGCTAATTGGAGCCAAAGGGCCCAATCATGGTGTAAGATACTGGGCAATGTGAGTAATGATAATACTATTTGGCCTTTAATTAGTCATTTAGAGTTCATTTCAGACCTGGAGAGCTTAGGTTGGATTCACTTCTCCTGCACATGGATTCCTTGTGGATTAATTTGTGGCTCCCACAGAAGGGGGCTGGTGACTGCAGAACTGCTGATATCTGCAGGTGTTTGTACCACTTTCCTACCCCTTCCATTCATTACTTGAAAAACTGGGATTTTTCTCCTATTTTGTCACAAAATATCTGTGGTCTCTCAGGTGTCTCAAATCTTGCAGATTTCTCTAGGTGCCAGCTAAATTACAGCAGCTTTGCTGCAGGATAACAAGCCTGGCTACTTTCCAGCTGGTTTCTTTGCTGGTTGTCCAGCTGTTAACCTGACCAGGAAAGTGCTGTGAATGGATGTCTGTCTGTCACAACACAGTGTTTGTTTTTTCTTACCTTGCTGTAAATATATTTGATTAGGGTTGAACAGCTGAAGTCTGTGAGAATTAATTTTCTCGATTATTGTTCATTAACATCTGTGCAGGGAAACTGGTTTTGATAAGGACTGCAGAATATTCTAAGTTGGAAGTCAGCCACAAGGATCATCAAGTATAACTCTGTGAAAAGGGATGGATGGGATTTTTTTGTTTTGTTTTTCTCTTCACTGCTGGGTTTCTTTTAGGAATATATTTTCCTGGAAACTTTTTTTCTATTTTACTTCTCCTGTCATTTCCTGTATACTTTATCAGGAAGAATAACTACTGTGGTGGTTGCTGCTGAAAAATTTTGGATGGGCAGATAGAATAAATGATAAATTTTGGTGCACCCTTAGCATGTGTCCTTTGAGGTCTGATTTTTTTTTTTTCCCTGTGTTCTGGCTATTGTAATTTGATGTGGATTGATGCTATGGCATTGCCTCTGATCATTAGATTTGACACTGCTGTGAATTTAGAGAGGTGTTTTCTTGTTAATCAGCATCTCTGTTTCTTTATTAAGGTCATATGTGCCCTCCTGCTGCCTAAAAGCTCCCCATGAACTTATACCAGAGTCTCTAGAGTTTTTTCTTGGCTTTGTCTCCTTGTTTCTGTTTGTGCTTGACTTGAGCAATTATATGTATTGTATTGAGTAACATATCATTTGCTGAATCCTGCCAAGAAAATAAATAAGTCTCCGATTGTTTGTAGTGGCTTTTTTTTTTTTTTTAAATAAACTGACTTCTGTAGGACCTGCCTTTGTCTGTTTGGTTAAATGATTCCTTCACTGAAAAATGGTTTTCACCAATACATCTACCTATAGCAGTACTGAAAGACAATCTCATAATGACAAGGATATTTTAGCAGTGGTCCCTTTAGAAAGTGTGACCTGGGCTGAAGACTCCATTTTGGTACTTTTTGTCTTCTGTATTGCTGCTAATGAATCATCAATGGGATGATGCTCTGACTGAGTTTTAAGTGGAAAATGCTGTTACACCTACAATGAAATCTAGAGCTGGGTAACCTGCAAAAGGCAGTGAACTCTTTGTGTGGGGGAGTGGAAACTTGGGTCAATGCTGAGTTGAAGCACAATAACAGCAATCAACTTGAATATGATTGCTACAAGATCTGCTTGTTTCCAACAAAGATGATCTCTAACAGAGCCTCCAGTATGGACTACCAGGTCTAAGGCTAGAGGGGAAGTTGCTGAGGGGAGATGTGCAAAGCAAAAGGCATTTTTTCTCATATTTGAAACAAGAAGCACTGTCTAGAGCCTTACTCTGCAAAAATTAGTTAGAGCAGCACAGGAGTAGATCCTCACCCAGCTCTGATCTATGAAACTTGAAGGTCTGGCTTCTCTCAGTCCCCACCTCCTGTAGTCTAAAGCTGCTGTGAAGAGTTTTGTAAGGATGAGTAGCTACTGTTCTCCCTAGTAAAATGGGGAGGAAAATGAACCACAAACGGTCATATACATTATCAGTTAGCAGGTGAAAACTGTAAAAGGAATTGTGGCTCCCTGTCCTCAGCAGTTCTGTGGTTGTTGTATTTACTGAGCCTATTCCTCTTGGCTGAAACACAGATCTCAGTATACAAGTTATCATGCTGCTGATTAACATGGGTAAAGCAGAGAGTTTAAAAATCGACCTGTTTATGGAGTGAATGTTTTCAGCTCTCCATTCTTTCACTTTTCTGCTTTTTCACACTGTTCTCTGAGCTGTGAAAGCTTTTAATTTCTCTGTGTTTGGCTGTCACCCCTGAGGAAGTGACTCATCGGAGAAAGGGATGGACACCAAATTTGTGTTCTGCAGTTTCTTTGTAGGGACACGTCTGTCCTGAGGCGCTTCTGCTTTTTAAGTAGCAGGGGATTTTAGTGAGTAGAAGAAAGGTGTTTTTGACTAGGAATGATAAAGGTTATCTAGTCGAGGCTTCTAAGAAAAATGCTCCCCTAAGTTCCTTCCATTGTATGTTAATAAGGTTTTGTGTCAGAGTGTGGTCTGTGGAGGCTGCACAAAAAGATGAGGGCACCCTAGAGGGCCTTCTTTCCCTATGTAGTTCTGAGCTTGGAAGGGCCACTTCTCTGCTTTTGAGCACAGTTTCGGAAAGATTGAGATAATCTCATTGATAGCGTAGACACAATCAGTGGGGGTGTGTGGGCTCTCACACGGAGTGCCACAGAGAGCTTCCTACAGCATTTTTCTCTGTGCAGCCATTTATTCTTTCCTTTGTCCCTTAGGTTGTTCCCACTGTTATGGTGTTGGGATGCTCCAGGGAGTTTTGCAGCTCTGGTGAGCCTTTCCTGACTAAATCAACAGCTAGCTCACCTGGGGCACAGGTGGTTGTGATTTACTGGACACCACTTGGAAGCAAGTCACAAAGTTTTGCTCCTGGACAGATCCAAATCTTTCCAGAGGTCTAGGTCTTGCCTGTGAAAAAGCCACAGTTGTTGCAGAGCTAGCTGGAAATACTGATGTATTTACTTTTAATTTTATTTCTTGCTTTATAATGTCTGTTCAACCCCAAGGGAAGCACAAAGACCTTTTTCCAAATAAATCAGTTCTATTAATTTGCTAGGAGGACTCTGTCACATGAGAATACTTCTGGTCCTAGGGGATTTGCAGCTGACCTGATGGGTGCAGTTTGAAGTGAATGAAGAACGGGAGTGTTAGGCTGGAGAACAATCATGAGATGGCTGCACGATGCAGTGACTTTTTCTGGTTTTCAGGTCTAGGAGAAGGGGCTTACCAGCAATGAACCTCGAAGCACCTTGCTCATGTAAAAATGAGATTGGTATGACTGAACATACATAATTGATGTAGTAAAGCTCTAGTGTTGGGTCTTAGCCATAATGTTTTTTTCTGAGTGATGGTGTGTGGAGCAGAGAAACATTTTGAAATATCCCTTACCTTCAGACCATTTTGCTGACTGGCATGCATGGGAGATGATGTGTATGAGTCCTGTGGAAGGGAAAGCTGCTCAAAGCCCCTTTTGATCTTGAAAATGTGGTAAGTACTTTTCATACTTATACAAATGGGGCCCAGAATTATTTATTCTCTGAATGGCTGCTGGTTTAAGGCATCCTGGGAAGATGTTTTATGTTACGAATTCTTTCAACAAACGCATATCGTGTTTCTCAAACTCTCTCACTCCCTCTCAATTGAGGAACTGCTGTGGTTTTGCTTTTTCTATTCAAGGTAACAACAGGTGTGTAGGAATCTAACTTTGTAAGCCCATGAGTTTGAAGCAAATGAATGTATTTCATCCAGTTTCTTATGGCTTTAATCTCAATAGGTTTTGATAATAAAAGAACAGGAAAAGGACAGCTTGTTGTGATGGACAGTTTAATCTTTCCTGCTGGTAAGATACACTGTCTGGTCTAGAGAACTGAGAAGCATAAATTTCCCTTTTAACACTGATAAACAGTAACACTGGGGGAGGGGAACTTAAGAAAATGTTACATCTTAATTGATATTACATCTTAATTGAAGCTCTCTGCTGAGATCCACAAAACCGGTTCATCTTTGAAGTTTGCTGTTTACTGAGTCTCTCCACCCCACAATAATTGTTTCCTTAACCCTTAGTAGATTGGTGACATCTTCTGTGGTGCAGCAGTGATTGTACGACAGCTTCACCATGGACTTCTTTGTCCATGCTTATTATATGACCTAAGCAATCAGCAGGCTAAATATCTGTCTGCCCCTTCTGTGACTTTAGGCAAACTCATAGTGTAAATGATCTCAATACAAAGAGAGAGGTCAGAGGGAGGACTCCCTAGTCCTTTACAAGGAAGTAAGCTGTCATTTTCTAGCTTCAGCTTTTTTGACTGGATAGAAAAGGAATAATTTGGGAACAGATTGAAAATATGCAACTTGACTTAATCACAAAAGTGCAGTACTGGTAGTGACACTTGAAGAGTTTGTTACACCCAGCTCTTCATTCTGCCTTGGAATGAGACAGGTCCTTGTCAAGAACTTCTTACTGCATCTTGCCTCTCTAGGAGGCAGAGCAGGCTTTTATCAGATTTCCAAGCTGATCTGACATAAGAGAAATTGAAAGTCCTACAGCCAGCCGCTTGATGACCAGGCAGCCAGCCTACAGTTGCCACAGCTTGGGAGTACAAGGATAAGAAAATCTAACATAGGAACAGAGAATGAAATTGAGTCTAGACTGGCCATTAGGTCAATATTTCCCAGCAGTGAGGTCTAACAGATTGCAGAGTACCTCTGGGTGAACAGTAGCAGAGATGCTGTTACCTATGGTCTCTGTGTGAGTGTTCAAAACCCAACATACGGCCCTATAAAGGGTGGTGCTGTGCTGTCAGGGCCGCAGAGCTTAGGGAAAATGATCCCAGTCAGAGGAAAGGGGCTGCCAACACTGTAGTGTTGCATGGAAGGGGTTTTGGCATCTGAACTGCTTTCTGTAATGCCTGCCTGGGTCACTAATGGCTCCCCAATTAACTTGCTGCTGTGACGTGGGAAAGGATGACTGGACTCTAGATTTTAAGAGCCTGTATATGCCTTCTGTAATTGTTTTATGTGAGCCTGCAAGGGCAGACATGGAGGAATTTGTTTCAAAGGGCAAAATGGGGGTTGTTTGACATTTCTCAGTAAGCTTGGTAGGTGGAATAAGCTCAAATATCCCCTTCAATTTTGTTAGGAGAAATTCCATTTGCATGTTACACCATTATTAGCTGAGACAATGGGACAAACATTGCTATCCTGTTAATTATAGGCATGTTAATGATATATATTTCTGCAGTCAAACAGCATTGCAAGTCTATTTCCTGTCTTAATTTTGTGCTGTGCTGTTTGAAATGTTAATGAAGCCAGAATTCTCAAAGGTCATTCTCCGAATGCATTTTCTTTTTTCCTGTTTTGTTTCAGACCAATTTAGACGAGATTTTGTACCAAATGTTGCTAACAGTGTTAACTTTCCTGTTTAATTAATGAAGGTGTGGGAACATTTCTGCCCTGGTCAGTGAATTAAATGAGAAAAGCTCTGTGTTCTTTAAACCATCCCTTGGCATTTTCCTTCCAAGACAAGTATCCTGTCCTTCCACTTTCCCCCAGCCAGCCCTGCTACTTGCTTTTCATAGGCTGTGTGAAAGAATGGTTAAAAAAAAACAACCCCACAACCCAAAAACCAACAGAAAAGTGCAAATTTAGCAGAACTGAGCATTGTGTTTTCCAAGGAGCCATTTATCATCCTTGGAAAGTTTTGATTCTTCACATATAATAAAAGAAAAGACTGGTAATTGCAGTTTTCAGCCAATTGACAGAATTGTGTCATGAAAGGAAAATTTCTGAATTACCTTTGCTGATGACACTTGAAGGTTGTTTTAAACTTTCAATTACTACCAAATTGAGAGACTGTCCCTTGTCTGTGCTCATCATTAATTCAGTAGGTGAGTTTAATTTGTTTTTAATACTATTAGATGACAGGCAAATGGTAAGTATAAAGGATGTTTCTATCAACTCATTTCAATATCATGAAGCAGACCCTGATTCAACTTCTGCTTTGCAATCTTTCTGTGGGTTTCACTGAAAAGTAGATGGAGGCTATTAAGCATTTGCTGGTGGAAGCCTACTCTGACCTCTTGGAAATGAAAATGTTGATTATGGCAAAAGGGATCCTACACACTCTCCCTACCAGGCAGAAGTTGGGAGACAAATGATCGGATACAAGTCTCTGCTTGAGGTGGGAGAGAATCTTCTCTTTGACTACCTTGCCTTCCTGGGTGCCCTTATACAAAAGATAACAGCCTCTGGAATCAGAAGGACAGGGACATGAGGAGGTGGATGATGTTGGTGAGGGGTCTGGAGCACAAGTCTGATGAAGAGTGGTTGAGGGAGCTGGGGATGCTTTACCTGGAGAAAAGGAGGCTCAGGGGCGACCACACTGCTCTCTACAGCTGCCTGGAAAACTCTTGTAGCAGGGTGGGGCCTCTTCTCACAAGTAGCAGCAATAGGACAAGGGGAAATTGCCTCACGCTGTACCAGAGGTGATTTAGATTACATATTAGGAAATCTTTTTTTTCACAGAAAGGATTATCAAACATTGGAACAGGCTTCCCAGGGAAGTGATTGTATCATCATCCCTGGAGGTGTTTAAGGGATGTGTAGATGTGGTGCTTAAGGACATGGTTAGTGGATATACTTGGCAGTACTGGGTTAGCAGTTGTACTTTATGATCTTAAATGTCTTTTTTAACCTACTTGATTCTGTGATTTTATGCTAGAGGAGTTGGTGACATCAGGTCAGCCTAACCCCCACTTCATGACCAAGTCCTGAAGAAAAAATGATGTCATAGGTGGCCCCTTTCTGAAGGGAAGATCCAGTCTGCCAACCAGAGTCACCTTTCAGGGAAGTATTCTTTGGGATTCTAGTTAAAGACATTGCCAGGAAATTTCCTAGTCTGGTATGTTCCCCAGATTATTATCTGTTGCAGCTTTTTCATGTGTGTACCAATGACGTTACACTGAAAACTCTGAGAGGGATCAAAAGAGCTTTCAGGGCTGTGGGGAGATTGGTAAAGAGATTGGATGCACAGCTGGACTTTTTAATTATCCCTCCCTGAATGACATCAAGTAGATCCAGCTTACCCCTACCTGCCTCTGAAGCTGGTGTTGCTGACAGAATGTGAAGGTTTTCCATCATGGGAAACATCAGACTTGGATGTTGTTTTGGGAGTCTGTCGGTTACTCAGACAGGATGATGATGCTGATGTATTGTTCTGTAAGGGATTAAGGGATACCTGTAGATCAGGTACCCTTATCCTTGTGGGAGTCTTCAATTTCTCAGATTTCAACTGGGTGAACAAATGTGAACAAGTCCAGGAAATTCCCAAAGCGTGTTGAGGATACGTTTTTGGTATGAGTTCTAAGGGAGCCGACTAGGAAAGGCAGCCTCCTAAACCTGTCATTTGTCACTGGAGATGGTCTCACAGGTGAAATGATAATTGGTGACTGTCTTGGCTACGGTCATCATGAAATACTTAATTTTAGAAGCTCTGACATGAGAAAAACTCTGATAAGAGTTGCCAATCTGGGTCCTGGAAGGGCAGACTTCAGGCTGCCTGAAAAACTAGTTGGTAAGGTCCCCTAAGAACCTGCTTTCAAGGGTAGTGGGGTGCTGGTTCACGTTTTAAGAGCCATCCTTAAAAGTACAGGAGCAGGCAATTCCATTGTGTCATATATCAGGGAAGCAAGGCAGAAGCCTGGCTTGGCTGAACAGGGATATCCTGGAGCTTTGGCAGAAAATGAAAGTGTATGTGTTTTGGAAGCAAGTTGAGACTATGTGGGAGGACTACAGAGATGATGTTCACTAGTGCAGGCAGAAAATTTGTATGGCCAAAGCTCAGCTAGAGTTGAAGCTCACCAGTAATGTGGTGGGTAATGAAAATACTTGTCAAAGTATGTTAACAATAAAAGGACCCCTAAAGTAAACCTTGGCCTGTTATTTGATGAAGTTGGTCACCTCACAAATATGGAAGAAGATAAAGCAAGGGATGTTTAATGCCTTCTTTGCCTTGGTCTTTAACACCAGCGATGGGCCCTGGTACACCTAGAGGCCTGGCTAAGAGGATTCTGGCTGGGGGAGTGATAAGCTCCCAGCTGACTTTAAATTGGTATGGGATTTGCTGCTGTAACTAGATGCCCATTCATCTATGGAGCCCAATGGGATTCATCCCAAATTACTTTGAGTAATTGGTCAATATTACTGTGAGACCTCTCTGATATTTGGCAACAGTCTTAGCATTCTGGCGATATCCTAGGTGACTGAAAACTAGAAAATGTTGTTTCAGCTTTCAAGAAGGACGAGAAAAAAGACCCTGACAATTACAGGCCTGTCAACCTCCCTTTGGTGCCTGAGAAAATTATGAAGAAGTTTATTCTGGGAGTTATTGAAAATACCACTTAAAAAACAATGCAGTCATTGGTCAAAGCCAATATATTCATGAGGGGAAAGACATGCCTTGCTAATTTAATATCCTTTTTTATGTCTAGGTTATACTTCTAGTGGACAAAAGGAAGGAGGTGGATGTGTTTTTGTTTTTTTTTTCATTTTCTATTTTTAGCAGGGCTTTGATTATATCTCTCACAATATCTTGCTGGACAAAATGCCCAGCATACAACCAGATACGTATGCAATATGCTGGGTGAACAACTGGCTGAAGAGTTGGGCTCAAGGAGTTGTAATAAATTGGATAGCATCTGGCTGGCAGCCAGTCACTAATGGTGTTCCCCAGGGCTTCATTTTAGGGCCATTTTTCTCACGCTTCAATGCACTGTAAGTATGCTGATAATACAAAATTAGGAGAAGCTGTTGATTCCCTTGAGGGTAGGGATTCCTTACAGAGAGATCTTGATAGATTGGAGAGCTGGGCAATCACCAAGCATATGAAATTTAACAAGAACAAATGGCTATTTCCACACCTGGGAGAGAGTAATTCTAGATGTACATATATATGGAGAAAGAAGAGGCTGGAATTAAGCCCTTCAGACAGGGATCTTGGGATTTGGTTGATGACAAGCTCCATATGAGTTAATAATGTATCTTGGTGGCCCAAAGGATCACTTGAACCCTATGCTGGGATACACTAAGCACAGCATAGCGAACAGATCAAAATAAGTGATATATCTCAACGTTGGTGCAGCCTCACCTTGATGTTCTATGTGCAGCTTTAGGCTCCATTGTATAAGAGGAATATAAAATATCGGAATATGTCCAAAGATAAACAACAAAGATGGGGAAAGGACTAGAGGGCATGACTTAGGTTCTGGGGTTGCTTAATTTGTTCAGCTTAAAAAAGAGAAGGCTGAAGGGTGATGCCACTGCTGTCCAGAATTTACTCATGATGGGGAGCAGAGAGGGAGGGAGGTGCCTGTCTCTTCTTTCTGGTGTCCAGTAATAACAAATGGCTTAAAGTTGTGTCAGGGAAAGTTCAGGTTGGACATTAGGATAAAGTTCTTCACTGAGAGGGTGGTCAAGCACTGGAACAGGCTCCCTAGGGAAGTGATCATGGCTCCAAGCATGTTGCTGTTTGAGAAACATTGGGAGAATACTCTTGGATTTAGAGCTTTTATGTTGCCCTGCATGGAGTTGTACTCAATGATGCCCATGGGTTCTTTCTATCATTCCAAACTGTAGTCTGATTCCAAGTTTTTAAGTCTCTGATATAGTAGGGTGAAGAAGAAAATGGCCGAAATGGTAATATGCAGATTTTGGTCTTTACTGGGTTAATCAAAACTGGAGTGGAGGAAAAGAACACAGGGTTTTAATGTTGTTTTTTTTTTTGTTCTGCTTGAGTGTACCCATAAACATATGCAGGTGAGGTAAGCCTAAGACCTTTTGAAGTAAGCTGGTTATTTTTCTTGTAGTTTAGATATCATGATCAAACTGCATATAGGAGGCCAGCATGCAGGTGGAATTTTACCTGCTTCTAATGTGAGCAATCCAGAGTTTACTTACTTCTTGTTTCTTCTGTGAAGGTGACTTTGGTCCACTTCTTACATTTCTCATTTCACTAGTAAGATTGTCAGTGTTTTTTACCTTCACTGCCTAGAGCTGGAGAGTTCCTCAAATATTATTTTTATCGCACGTGTTTCCACCCGTATCTCTGAATTTGTGTGTTAGAGCACTTCAAGGGCAGCTTTCCAGGCTGGAGACTCAGCTGTCATTCAGATGCAGAGGACACTTAGTCAAGCTTCTGAGTGGGGTTCAGCATGTGCACAACGTGAAACCATTGCACAGGCACTGCTGCTTTGTCCCTGTGTGGAAGATAGGGAAATATTTACCCTGTGGCCAAGAGCTCTGGATACAGAGAGGAGATCTTTGTGGGAAGAAGTCTGTTATTTGCATCTCATGAACACACACAAGCTTAAAACCAGGGCTGTGGCCATACAACCCTCTAATTTAATGCAATTGCAGAGGTTAGGGACCTCTTAAAAGAATAGTGCAAACGAAAGCTGGGTTTTGCTAATGCCAGCTACAGGCAAGGTCATTTTCTGAGGATCGCATTACTGGAAAAATTAAACAAGAGCGCCGTTGCACCCGGCAAAGCTCAAGGGACAGATTTGTGGGAATACTTGCCCATTGAGTGCAACAGTACAGCTGCCCTAGATCCGTTTCCTGATGCTGCAGGGGAGACAGGCTCTTTTTCTCCCTTCTTCTTGCTGAGGTTTTCAAGCAGCAATTGATGCAAAGGCTGATCTCAGCTTAATTTGCAACAGAAAACAGACCAAAAAACCTACAGGCAGAGATTGTCCTCTACTAAATGTTAAATGAAAATTTGGAAGAACATATACTGGTATATGTCTTAGACAAAAATATCTTATGCTTCTGCTCACAGAGTATAGGGCAATATTTTCCCCTTCCCTCCCCTACCCCCCAAAAAAGGAAAAAGAAAAGGCAGCTGCCCCTGCCCCTTGAAGTGTGAAGAAAAAGACACACCGAAGTGGGGCTGTGTTGTGGGGGCAGTCCTTAACCCAAACTACTGGGCAATACCATCTCCTACCTCCCTGTTTTGGGAGATTAAACAGTTTAGTGATGTGTGTGCTAGCCACACTGTGCTATTATCCAGCTGGGAATTCTTTTATCATTATAGATTTAATCACAAAGTCTGGTCTTGTACCCAAAGCACTAGCACATCCATCAAGATGGATTTTGCTCTCTATGGCTTTTTATTTTATTTTCTTGAAATAAAGACTGTATATTTGGTTTCGTATTAGAAATCAGCTTTGAGAGAAGATGGATGTTTTTAGCAGATCTTGGTATTTTATGATATTTACAAGATGCAGGAAAAAAAAAAGTGACAATAGCTTTTCCCAGGTAGTCCAAATAGTTAAATGGGAGTTCTTTGTAGCTCCCTTGCAAAAGATGTCTTTTTTGTGAGGTAATTATGGATTTTCATGAGCACTCCTTGCTAATTGTGTTTAATGACACTAAACCCAAATCACATTATACTTATTTTCCAAGGGCTGTGTTGGAGACATGCTGCATTAACCCAAAAGAACAAAGCACAGAGATGACAACAACAAGAATAAGAGTAAAAAGGAAACAGTGGAGAAGAGGAATCACTTGTGGTTCTACTTCCTGCACAATGAGAGTGGCACAGCACTAGAGGAGCAGCAGTGGTAAAATTAATGATAGGTAACATCGTCCTTCAATCTTCTGGGAATCTAAGGCACCCTAGAAAAACATTTGCTCGAATTTTATCATCTTTATTGCAAAGTCTAGCTGATTTAACTAACAGAAAACCCGTGTAACATTGGGTTGCGTTATTTTAGTGTAATGTGTTACTGCTTTTTTATTGCTAAGTCTAACCTTCAGTTATAAATCAATAATAATGGAGTTGGCTTCAAAAGAAAGGGTTATTTTGACACACCCCCACCCCTGCCAAACCTCCAGACCTCAGTGTTTTATTACAGTTTGCATGTTTTTCTCATGGCTGGATAATAATTTTGCAAAGCCTGTCCATATAGTCTGTGCTTTAAGTAAAAAGTTGATAGGAATTTCACTGATTTAAGGAAGGGGTATGATCATGTTGGAAGTATCTTAACATTCATACATGGAGCAGACTTTTGCATATATGAATCTTCTTAGTCCTGGAAAGGAAACAAGACAACACACTGACACATTTATATCAATTTTTCTATTTTGTTGTGTGCACTTATTACTTAAAAACCCTCCTTGTCATTCCTAATATGTATTATGGGGGATAACATAAATCACCTTGTGAATTTCCCTCTGCTATAATTTTGCTTTCTAAGCTCCATAAAACACCACAAGCACTTTGCCTGTAATTAGTATGTGAGTTATTTGTGGTATTGTAAAGCATTAACCAACTTGTAGCTGTTGTCTCTTGGCACTATGCATCTCTCACAAATGAGGTTGTGGTCTAAGATATCATCAATCTTTTCTCTGTGGTTCAGAAAAGGAATCTATTTTCTTTGATAAAAGACCCATTGGTCTTTGTGATCTATAAATCATTCTTTCCAAAGAAACCCTTCGAAATACCAATTCAAGGTAGTCTCACAGAATATCGCTTTATAGATTTTTCTTAGGATGGAAAATAATCCTTGTGCCTATCAAGAAGGAAGATCTCTACTATTTTTCACTGAATTTTGCAACTTTAGAAGAAGCTCTCTAAAGGCCTAATATTGCCATCCCTAATCTTGTCCTGCACAACGTTAGAGCTTTTTTGTCAAAACAGCATTTCTATAATGTCCAAGTATGAGCTGACTGAATTATAACCGGGTTCATATAAGATAGCATTCTTTACAACATTGCAAATCCTTAGCCCTGTTAGTGAGAAACATTGGTGTCCTGCATGTGTGGTTTTTCTGTTTGTGTGAGGGTGTGTGTGTTTGGTTGTTTTGGTATTATGGGGTTTTTGTTGTTTATTTTTTCCATCCCTATAAAACTGCTTTGCAGACCCTTCTGAATTAACCCTTTTGTCAGAAGCCTCCCATGCAATTAATTTTGAACATATCTTACTTTCTGTGAGAAAATACTCGCTATTTTCTGACTTTGTTCTGGTTCTACCTGCCTGTTTAAAGACTATAAGCCAGTTCTTGATAACTGTGCAGTCCTTGGTGAAACAGCTGAAGAGGATGTGGCCAGATGTCGGTGTCATTATGCTACCACATTCCTGCAGATGGCCTCCTGGTTTTGTTCTTTGTTTTTATTCTAAACACATTAATGTTTTCAAGAGTTTTATTACTCTGTGAAGAACAGAAACTTTTCTTCATCTAATTTGAAAACTTCATCCATAACTTTAAGGAAAATACCACACAGTGCAAAAATAACTGAAAAAATCGCCAGGGGAGACAGCAAAGCAGTCATAGGAAGGCTGCCTTTTGGTGGTATAAGAAATGAGCAGCACTTAAATGTGCAGCGTTTATAATTTCTTGGAGGCCTTCAAGAACCTGCTGTACAAACTAAATAATAATAAACAGTGTAGCTCTTCTACATAAATAATAATTTCTGTTTCTAATCTACTGGCTTAATTCCTGTGGTGGCATATTGTTTGCAGTATTTATTTCAAGGTACTATTATGGAGCTCTACTGTGCAAAGGAAATGAATTTATCTGCGTGAGACTACAATGTTGGAGAGGCATTATGTGGCTGTATTTACAGTTTTCTTCTGTTTAGTGATTATACTGTATCTTTATTTTTTTCCCCTCCCTAAATTTATCTTTTGGCTGGCTCAGAGCAGCAGGATATTTGGTGTGGGCTGTGAAACAGATTTAAGAAGTCAGAGGTACTTTTAATCCAGTCCTAACTTCTTCAGTCTGTAAACTGCCAGTGAAAATATTATTATATTTCTTTTTTTTTAATAACTTTCTTGCAGGGATATCATCAATCTGTACTTCAAACGTTTCCAACAAAATGAGGACAGTCATTAGAAGAGGGGAGAAGGGTGATAGAAACCTACTGAAATTGCATCCTTGGTAAAGCTGAGCACCATAGTCCTAAAGGGTGAGAAAGGGACCAAGATTTGAATCTAGCTCGAGGCAACCCAGGAAGGGTGGGGTGTTATGGCAATCGTTTTCCTCAGCCTGTATTTCCTGCTGTGAGGCATATGTGATGATTGAAGGCTCTTTCAAAGAGCAGGGCCTTCACCACACAGTTGTCTCATCTAAAACTGTGTAACAAACAGCAAGAAAC
The DNA here is from genome assembly GCF_049639895.1 of Pseudopodoces humilis. Taxonomy (NCBI): domain Eukaryota; kingdom Metazoa; phylum Chordata; class Aves; order Passeriformes; family Paridae; genus Pseudopodoces; species Pseudopodoces humilis. The sequence goes on from NC_142200.1 coordinate 103,282,341, forward strand.
CCCTTAGATGTGACTCTAGGATGAGAGAATAAAAGAGAAAAATCACAGTTCTATTTCTGTTCACTTGTCCTTCACGACATTAGAAATGGGGCGGTTGTTTTTTAGATTTCAGTAAGTCAATTATTTCTTTGCATTTTACTCGGCTTATATTATGGGTGGTGTCAAGGTAACCAACAGCTACCAAAGCTTGGTGCTGTTCCCATCAGTTTTCTCATCCTTAAAAAAGGAACTGAACTGCTTTCATGAGACCCAGCATCCCGAGCTGATCCTCCAGAAGATCCAGAACAACCAGCTGCAAAGGCTGGCTCAGCAGCTGGTTCCTGGGGCCTGACGGGAAGATGAGCTTTCTGGTGCTTGGAATTAGGCAAAGAAAAAAAATTGAATCTCCTTGGCCTGCAGCAGGATGTTGGGGAAGGCAGTTGAACTCAGGAGTGTTCTTAAAATTTGCTTTTAAAGAAGCCTTTTGCTTTTCCTTATGGAGCCAAGATGCCAGTTCATCTATTTTCTCCAGTTAAGTCAGCCCCATAGAATTACTGTGGAAAGCTACTGGCTTCAGCTTTGTGTTTGGCTGCCATAAACAAGGAAATCCATATCCTCCTTGCCAGTTTTTCAGCAGAACCAACCTGCTTGTTCCTGGGCAGCTGGGTGAATTGGATTTTGGAAGGATGCTTTGTGTCTTTGAAGTCTTTTTTGGCTAAATACCATTAATCTTCAGAGTGATTCAGTTCTAAAGGTAATTTGTGGCTTTCTTCTTTTCTTTAAATCCTTTAAAGGCATGATATGGAAAAACTTCTTTGCTCAAAGATAATCCAGTATAATTAGAACAGTGTCACTCAACTTAGTAAAGTCCTTTATACATGTTTTTTTTTTTTTTTTTCCTGTCTTGTTAAAATTTAAATCCATGGTAGATGGGAAAAGGTGTGATTTATTGCTCATTTATTCTCTCTTTCCCCCTATACTGTATTCCTGAAACTATTTAGCACTTTTTGGTTTTGTGACTATTAGGATGTGATATTGAGCACAGTTTCTTGTATGAGGGGCTATTACTAGGGTCTAGTGTTGGTGTTTCCCCATTCCTACAGTGAAGGAGACAGACTGGAGCGAGGGATATTAATATGGTGAGGTGATGGACCATGAGACATATTGGGGACACTGAAGGTCATGGGTTGGTTTAGCCAGGAGGTGGCCAAGGTGGGGAGCCAGGGATCTATTTGCAGCCTTTCCGTCTCCTAATGGAGGGCTGTAGGGAAAACGGGGTTTTCTCAGTTGCACAGTTCAAGAATTCTTATTGAATTACTGAATTATTGAATTATTATTGAATTATTCTTATTGCAGTGGGCAGAAATAACTGCATTGGTAATTCTTAGGGGATTAAGGGAAAATTCTTCACAACAAAGGGTGCCCAAGCACAGGAACCAGGCCCAGGGCAGCTGTGGAGTCTCTAACCTACAAGACTTTCAAATCTTGATGGGTGGAGGCTCTGCAAAACCTGGTCTAATTTTGACCAGGGGATGGGCCTAGATGATCGGTGGATGTCTCTTCCAACCTGTGGTTTTTTTTATGTTTATCAAAACAATGATTTTTCCTTCTTTTAAAAAGGCTAGCTGCAGTGCTATTTTCAGCTAATATGTTGTTTTTGCTGGTATATCTGCTGTGAATCCTTCTGCTCCTCCAGGAGCTGAATGTGGCTTGTTGATCTCTGAACTTCAACTTGAGCTGTGTCTTTCCAGGCTCTGTGAAACAGGTTGTTCTCATTTCCAGTGTCTGGGATGATAAATAAACTGGCTTTTCTCTGCTTCAGTACTTCATCTTGTTGTGGAAAACTTTATTGCCCAGATACAGCTTTTGTCTTCCTTCTGCAAATACCTTAGTTTGGTGGAAAGCCGACTGAGATGCCGTGGGGCACTGTTCCCTTCAACTTTCTGATCGCTTCAAATTTTATTAGTTTGAATTAATAAGATTTAAAATGCTATAAATTAATTATAATTTGTGTTACTAAATGTGGCATTCTCTCATGCCTTGTGTAACCATGCTATTTAGTAGATTTTAATAGCTATTTTACAATTTTTAACTATAGAAGGTATAAAAGTATTTTAGCCAGCTCTGAGTTGGCAGCATATCTATTTTCTAAGTATTTGATGTGGTTTAATTTCCTTATTCTTTGGACTTGTCTGTTATTCTTGAATGGCTTCTTTAAGTATCAGACTTTATTCTTCTATGCATGTAATAATAAAACCATCTTCTAGGTTTTTTCAAGGATTTTACTGACACTTTCACCCCTTGATTCTTGGAGACTTTTATTTGTGGCTTGCCAGATCCATAATGATTCCTTGTCTGTGTAGATCGCATTCTTTGTCAGAAGTTGCAATTTCTTACAAATTGCTGATTAACTGCACAGTGTTTTGCTCACTTTCTATTTGTGCTGGTTTCCAAAAAAAAAACCAAACTTCCACTATTCCCCATTTGCCATCACTGTAGTCTGCTCTCTGTTCAAAGTTCAGCTTTTTTACTTCTACAAGCCTTTGGTATTCCAGTTGTTCCATGTGAAGTCTCCCACAAGCCTGATCTTGCCTAGAGGATATGTTTCCAGGACTTCAAGAGTTACTTTTCACCTCACAGTCTACAAGGAGGAACTTTCCCTCTACCTTCATGACAGGGGGTGGTGGTGATGCAGGGCACCTGCCTAGATTGTTCACTTGCCTAAGGAATTTAATAGAAAGCTGTTATTTGCAGACATTTCTCCTGCTGCGTTTGAAGGACAGAGGAAGGCAACTGAGTGTTCTCAGGAGCCTGTGAAGGCAGTTTAACAGCAGGTGGTCATGCAAAAGCCTATCTCTGGGACAGGAGAGGGGAGGTCTATAAAAATATAATATGTCTTCATGGTCCAGTCTAATTCTCATTCTTAGTGGTCTAAAAGAGTCCAACTTCATCTTGATGTTCTGCAAGCTCTAATTTTAGTTTGAAGAAATATTGGGAAATGTTAAATAATCATGCTAAATGCCAAGTGAAATGTTCTTCCTAAGTGCTTTGAACTTAGAAATATTTTTGTCATTTTGATTGTCCTAACTTGAAGTCCATTTAAATTGCTCCTGGGAGTTCAGGAATTGCCGTAAGCTTCCAGATGCGGGGTCGTCTCATAATCTCTCCAGGAGTTCAGGGAAGAATACAGTTACCTGTAAACTGGTTCTGAAGTGTGCTGGCTCAGTTCACTTCATCAGATGTGATTAAATCCTTTACACTTTTAAATGGTTACCATGTGTGCTTACATCACCCTTTATAATCTTGACCTAAACCCTCCATGGCAAGGCTTTTCACAGCTCAACCTGCACTCATTAAGGCTTTTTTTGTAGATTATAATTGAAGTTTTCAAAAATATGAAATCTGATTGCCACAGCTGTGTAACTGAAGTAATGGAGATCTTTAGAGAGGACCTGTTGGTGAAACAGAGGGTTAAGGAGCAGGACATCAGTAATCCATCAAAGGACTAAGCACAGACTGTGGAAGGCTTGTATGGCTCTGTACAAGGAGAACAAGTGGCTGGGAAAATTCAGTGTAACGTCTCTAGGTAACAGCTCATAATGTGAGCTGTGTCTGTGGTACTGCTAGTCGAGTTTGTGAGCATGTTTTTTGCTGTGGAGAGAATAATTAGCCAAATATACAATGTATTGTAGATTACAATCAATAAAACCTTGTGCAGTACGTGATACTGATAATATACACAGGATGTAGCCCAGTTTGGGCTCTTTGGATTCAAAGAGAATGAGTACTATGGGTACAATTTCTAGTTGTTTTATTACCGATGATGTGTTTATTATTTTCCAAATATAACAATATAAGCTCAATATTAAAACATGACAAACTATGGTTGACAGAATTAAATTATTTGGAAGAGATGGGATAAGAAAGGTCTTTGAGAGTGAAACAATCGGTGGGTGGTCAGTTGTATTCTGTTAGCAGATTTTATTTTTTTTAAATTTAAAGCTTATTGCTGTCTTATCTTTTTACAGCCACGTTTCTTAAGGGGAAATTATTTGAGTACCAGCTCTATTTAACCATTGTGTTTGTTGTTTGTATATAGAGGCAAACATCTTTCAGCTGACAAGGAGCTTTTCTAGGATGTCATTTTACAGGGAAGAAACTTGGATTTTTTTCTCCTATGCAGGGTGGGAAGTGCTGACATTTAAGCCAGTAGAACTGCTCTGATGCAAAAATCCTTTATATATATTAAGAACCAAGGTACAGGAATTCTTTCAGTTGCTTGGACCAAACTGGTTCCCTGGTTTTGGATCCATTTGCTACTTTGCTTTACCTTACCATTGTTCTGCAATCCGGCTGAGAAATTTCTGGAGCTCTTGCAGATTTTGTTTCAAGAAACTCTTCCTCAGTCTGAGTGGGTGTTTCTTATAGACTTCCAGTTATATTCACAAATAATTTTTCTGCATGTATATGCCCCCATTGGCTCTGTGCCTCAGCATACACCATAGTATTACAGATGAATTAATTAAAATGCTTAGGCATTCATAGCTGACATTTGTTCTGTTTAATTGAAATAATTTCTTCACCTTTTAAAGTTAGCTTTTTATGACACATCTAAACTTTGGAACATTCTCTTTTCAATTATTTATAAAGCTTACAAGTTATTTCTTAATTTCTTGTTTAGTTGTCCCAGACTGTGTTTTTATGTGAGCATGTAGCTGTACAAGAACATGCCCTTCATCTTAAAAATGCTGCCTAATGTCTAGGTTTCTAGGAAATGCGTCTTCTACAGGCTACAGAATGAATGTACGACAAAACAGGTCTGTTAAAATGCATAGACCAGAGTGATGTTATGCTTCTGAAACAGAGGTAATTTTAATCAGTCTGTGTTTCTTTGTGTTGTAACCTGTCCACTGCTGTAAGTAGCCTGGCATCTGGAGCGCTGCCTAAATGAGGATTTTTTTGTAATTCAGCTACATTGCAATGACAGAAAATGCAGGACACCCTCTGTCTTCACTTCAGCTTGTTCCAATTTACTGAAAGCATGGTGGTTTTTGTGGCTGAACCTAAGCTTGACTACTTGAACTTACCGATATATATGCCTGCTCTACCTTGAAACATCCATTCTGCCAGTCTGTAATTGAGCTAGAACAGAGAAGGAAAGGAGGGTAAGGGTTTATTGACAGAACAGCATGTTCTGTGTTCACGGGCTTCAGCTCAAGCTTGTATTATCAACTGCAACATTGCTTCCCCAGCATATATCTGCTCTCTGGGTGTCTTAATAATTTTGCATTCTAACCTGTAACAGTGCCTTCAGTGTGTTGATATCAGCAGGGTCACTCTGTAAATGAGTCTGAAGAAACATTTCTTTTTTTTGTTGTGTTTGAAAGGGAAGCATAAAAGACACTACTGCAGCATAAATAGGTTTTGCCCGAGTGCAGAAAAGCACGAAGAGTGATGTGTTTTTACATATGTATTTTACTAGGTTTTTACCTCTGTAAAGTTACTGAGGAAGAACAACCTGGTTAAACTCGTCTCTGTGTGGGAGCCCTCTGTTCCTGAGACAGGCAAGAACTTGGTTTTCACAGGTGGAGAGGCTTTTTTTCTCCCTGACTTTTTCAACTTAATTTGTTCATCCAGCTACTTGAGAAGGCAGAGATAGCATTGATGTGATTTGCCAGGCTGAGTCTTCAGATCTCCAAATTTCTCTTTTTGCCCACATTGAGGTGTGCACCTCTCTGGACCCCTAGTTTGAGGCTTGTGTTTTCACATGAAGTGCAGAAGTTCTCTCAGTTTTTGGAGCTGTGATCTTTCTAAACAGGAGCACTAATTTTTTTTTTTTTATAGTGTTATAATTGATCATCAGTGTTGGCACTAATACCTTTGCTGTGGGCTGCACAGGGAGCTTCAGCAATACCACAGGGCTGTGGTTAAGTGCAGTGAAAAGCAGCAGTAAAAACAAAACAAAAAACTTGCAGGAGTTCCTGTGGAGATGTCTACTTTCTTGATCTTCATGTAAGTGCTGAGAATTAGTGTTTATAAAAAGATCTTTGTACTAATTGTCCTGTAGGTTCTTTTGAAATACGTTTAAATTTTTTCCCTATTCCCTCAAAAGTTTTTAATGCTGCCTCCTACACTTCTTTCAATGAACACAGTCTCAGATTTATTAATGCATAATGTATCCCAGAAATCAGTTTAACTGATTCTCATCCATCAGTCAGCATCACTTTTTTCTATTATTTGGCAGAACAGATTTCTTTGAAGTTGCTTTTTGTAGACTCTGGATGATATCTCTGCTTAACTTTTCTGAAGAAGGGAGAGAACCTATCAACTTAATTTACTAAGGCTCAAGGGTGCATTATCAAGAGCCAGAAAACTACTTTTCATATGAATACTGAGTTCTGTTCTTCAGAAATGGCCTTTCACTCACACTTTTTAACTCTTACCCATGAATTTAAAATCAAAAAGGGACTACCATCAGTAGTTAAAGCAATATCTAAGACCAGGTTTATGTAGAAATGTGAGATCTGTAACCATAGAGTGTGATTTCCAAATAAATCTCAGCTGGAAATGTTATGCCTCAGAGGCACACAGCACACAAGCCTGGTGTAAAGGCTAGATTGATCTTGGTGCATTGTCAAGCAATCGTCTTCTGTCCTGCCATTTTGTGTCTGCCCTTCCCCTAATGGTACTCCTGGTACCTGTCCTGAGGCACTGATCTCTGATGAATACAGAATAAATTGATTTGGATTTTTGCTCCATGGTATTATTGAAGTCTGTGTAGAGGGAAGCAAAGCTCGTGTTATGCCATTCCCCCTATAAAATACTTACGGCACTAAAGCAATTGGGAGATCTCTAGTCAGAAAATAGTCAACCATGCAGACATAAAGACAAACCTTAGACAAATCTTAGATGGCAGCTGGGAATGATTTAGAGCCTCCTCCAGCTAAGCATATCCAAGCCTATATCTAGAGCTGAAAGACCTCAGCTGCCACGTGAAAGACTTGTATTTCCTACGGAGCAAATCAGGAGACAAGCACTGCAAAAAGTTCATCAGCAGTGGCATATATCTAGTCTGGAAATACTTAAAGCAGACGCCTGGAACCTGCATTCAAGTAAGCATGCAATTTGATGTGCTAAGCTGTATGCTGTGGGCATGAGGAGGACTAGGAGTAGTTCCCCTAAAGTGGTTCCATTTGTGTTTTGCTGATAGAAAAGTGTATTACCAGACCTCCCTCTCTATGCACAGGGACAATTGAGCTTGTCCATGTTTTGAATCAAGCAGCTTCCTGCCTTTGAGCTACGGTTTGCAAAGCCTTAGATTAGTTACATCCTTGTTTCTCCTGGGGGTGAAAACTCTGTGCAAGCCCACAAGCAAGGCTCTATTTTCTTGTTTCACAGTAAAATGGTGCCTACAGCTTTATGCCTTTTCCCAGAGTATGTGGGGTAGGTGTGGAACGTATTATGAACAGCAGCACTTAAAGTTAGCTAAGAAGCAGATTGTGTGTTGAGAAGCAGCTCACGGCTGCCCCGCATAACTGAGTGCTGGAGCTCTACCTGCTGCACTCTGTGCAGAGTTAAACAGGAGAGCTGGGACTGCTGGCAATTTAGAAGCACAAAAGTGTGAGCATCAGCATCTATTAAATAGGAAAAGAAGTAGAAGCCTTGAGTCTGAAAGTGTTTTACAGGCGGGCAGCACCCTGTTGCTTTAATCAACCCAGTTGCTAGAAAAGAAGAGCTAAGGGTGACCTGTAAGGGTTTGCTGCTTTACCAGGTGTAAAAAGAGTCTTCAGGCTGGTGTGGGTAATAGCATAATAGTGACTTATAGACCTGAGAGAAAAGAGCTCACTGATACTTGCTAGTGAAGAAGAGGAAGGCACAGCTTTTGGGTGAGTGGAGACCTCCTGACTCCCTGAGGACAGGTCTTAGCTCATTCAACTATGCAGTAGGAATTCATATTAATTGAATGCAGCCCTTTTTTTCCAGTGAAACAGAAGCTGACAGAATATTACAACACATTTCAGCCATTTCCTGTTTTGTATTTTTAATAAGATTGTGACTAAAGGGAGCAGGTGAGCCTTGTGACCATAGCCAGAGAGTGCAGTTCAGACATGGTACGTATTAAGAATAACATCCCCCTTTTCATAAGATGTATAGCTTCTGTTCAGAGGTGGATTCTGGTCTTTGTGAGGCTCTGAGGAAGATCTGTATAAACTTCTGGTGCAACAGGTAGATAAAGAGTGGAAGATTTAATTAATATTTAACATCAAGAAGCTTTGGTCAACTAATGAAATATGTGTTGAAGAACAAACAGGAATGGAGATTTGATTAGTTTAGATTTTCCTCTGAAAGAGAGAACAATGACATTTGAAAGTCATGTAATGCACTCTTTATATAGAAAGACATTTCTGGCTGCTGTTCTGAACACAGATGTAAATAGTTTGTTTTCCTTGCTGTGCATATGCTGGATAATTTCATTTTGGTAGGACCCCAGTGGTTGCTAACACTGAGACTTCTGGGTCTTTTATGCCTGAGGAAGAGTCCCAGTCTTAGCTATGTGCTTTCCATGCTGTGTGGCTGTCAGCATTTGGACCTGCGACCTTCTTCTGACTGATGCATCCTGTACTCTGAAAAACACACACAAGCACGCCCACCACTGCATAGAGTTCATACACAGGACACATAGAATCACATAAACTTTGTTATTGAAATCTGTGGTCTTTGCCCTTTTCTTATTTGTTTGCATTTGTACAAGAGTGTTCTCTGTGCATCTTTGTCTAGTTTACAATTGATGAAATCTGATCTCCCTTGGTGCTTGCACTTGTTTGCTTCCAGAAGGTGATGAGATACAGGTTCTGAGAGAGGTATATTCATTGTGAAAACAAAACAAAAAGGCCCAGACGTGCTTATATACTTTATTTTTGTGATTAAAGCTTTTCCTACTGCATTATCTTTGAATCAAAATTGCTTTCAGGTAGTAGGGCAATAAATGTCCTAAGCAAAGCCCACGTGTTAGGTAATCTCTTCAAAACACAGTCATAGCTCTGCATAGTACCTTATATGAGACTTGTATTAGGTGACCAGTTAGGTAAGCCCCAAATGGCCTTTAAATCTCAAGTTATTAGAAAGATGAGTCCTTAACTTCCACATAATCACTAGCACTGGAACAAAGCAGATGAAGTGCATTGTGGCTAACTCAGCAGCTAGTAAGCAGCAAAGGATCATAGAAGAGGCAATGCAGAATTGTATGCAGATGTTTGTTTAGTGCTTCAGGTTGCTATAAAACCTTAAGGATAAAGATGATGGAGAAGAATTAGGACAGTTTTTTACTTGGTAACTTAAATTTTGAGCAATTTAATTTGTATCCCCCTTTTAAGAGTGTGCTTTTGACTGATGGTAGATATCCCACCTGTCCTTGGTGTGCTTCACTCAGGGAAGCTCTTCGCACTGCACAGGAAATTTCAGTGCTGGACTCTGAGTTGCAGATTTAGTGGCCAAATTCTTGAAACTTTCTGTCTGGATCAGGACTACCTTTCTTCTCTTTGTGTGCATGTAGATGTTTGCTCAGCTGGTAACAAATGTGCTTATTTGTGAAGCCCTGGTGCACGATAAAGGCCATCACAAAGTAAAATTGCATCAAAGCAAAAGTTTGTTAGGCTGTACAATGTCCACAGCAGGTCTGTCCATCTGAAAGTATCACATGGATAGGTAATATGAAATTAGAGTTTCTGTGCTGGACTCTTTGCTATGAGTGACTTAGACAGCTATATTGCAAAAGAGTGATGGGTTCTTTCTCCTACTCCCATTTTCTTTTATCCTCTGTTTACCAAATATTTATGACTGTAGAATGCAGTGTATTTTCTCTCTGAACTATCCAAAGAGATTCAGTCTTCACAGCCAGAAAAATAATACAGTTCTTTAAATACAACTGATGCAGGGAAAAATGCTCTTTGTGCTTTTCATCTTAGTATTGTCAAACAATTTAATGTTGTTGACCACAAAGTAGCTCTGATTAGTGTTTGGGTAGTGTATATAGATTCTTTACAGAAGAGGAAATTCATGTGGAATCAGAGTAAATATTCTTAATAGGCTCTATTATTTGATCAAACAGTAGTAATAACTTGTAATTGTATATGTATTTCCAGTCAAGTCAAAAATTTGTTTCAAAAAACACTTGTAATTACGTGTGGCTGCTCATAATGAAAAGGTTTGTTCTGGTTAATTTTCAGCACCTATCGTTTGATCTCCCATTGAAAATTGAGCTATGAGCCTAGTGTGGTCCTTGAAAGCGACACCCTTGTTGTGCTTTGCAACAAAGAGAGTTGTTCTTATAGTTTAAAAGTGGATTAAATTAAACTTGACAATGCTGCTATGAACAGAGGGAGTGGGGAGAGACAAGCATCCCTGAAGTCATCACTCAAAAGCAGCACAGCTCTTTATCAATGCCCTGCTCATTTCTCTATAATGAGGTATGGGCAGAATCAAAAGGAAAATTGCGTAAACTCCCATTTAGCCTCAGGGTCCTCTCAGGTAGAAAACGTTTATGACTCTGCATAGATTTAACAGGGCAAAATATGTCCTCTTAGTGCCTTTCCATGGCCTAATTTAACTAACTTCAGCAAAATGCCCTGACACCTGAGAGGGAAGCTCTAGGTACCAGTAATACCATAAGCCTCTTATCTCATTTTGTTGATGACAGTTCAAAGTGTCCTAGTAAATGTACAAGATAAGAGAGTGACAAGGAAATGAAAAATACAAGTCCTTAATGCTGAGGACATGCAAAACGATTCTGAGGGGTTGAGAAATTTGAGAGGCACAGGTTTTGTCATTTGTGAGCAGACTTTGAATGTTTCAAAGAAGCCTGTGCATTCTGGCAAGTTCCACAGAGCACCTGGCTGTTGGAAGGACAACAGACTTGGGGTGTGTGGGTGATGGACAGCTGACAAGGAGTCCGCTCCGTTTCAGTGCTGTGGCCTTTTGCTTGCACCAGCCTGTTGATTCTGAATAGGGAGAAGCAAGATGTTTTTGAGTTGGAGATGGGAGCCGCAGAAACTTTGCCTGGAACTGCCAACATTTGATTAAGGGGAATTCATTTGGGAATGAAGGACTGAAATGCTTGTAAGAATCCTTACAAGAAAGAAACTCATGCTTGGGACCTGACCTAAACACGGCTGTGTGGGAAAGTAACCTGAGGCTGGTGGTTTCTCAGCACATCAACTGCAGTCATGTGTGGTTATTAGCTACAGTACAGATAAAGGTGACCTCATCTCTTTTATTAGAAAAATCACAAATGTTGAGAAAATTAATAAACAAAGTATTGTTGTATGCTTGCATGTGACACTAAAATAGGAGACATCATCTCTATTGTTAATTTTGTATTAAGAATACCCACAAAAAGATTGTAAGAGAGTTTATCTTAGCAGAAGCAAGGTGAACAACAGCTGTCAAAGACCACAATTTCAGAATAGTAATTATTTTTAATGAAAACTTGGATTTTACTTGGTCATTTTAAAAACAGATTAAATTGCCTAGTTTAACTTTTGCTCCTATCTCCAGAAATGCAGCATGGTTAAACATAAAAGTACCTTCAGAAAATAAAACTTTACTGAAGTCTTGTGTGGGTGCTTGATGTTGAAGCAGCTTTATTTCCAGTTTATAGACACTTAAAATGTCATTGTTCTATAAGGTTAATTCCTCTTACAACTTCAAGAATTACAACTGCCTGGTTTGCTTTGTGTTGAATTAAGCCATTGTATATTTGTGTCTAGAGTCATATGCTTCCTGCATTTTAAATACTCTTATGTAGGCTATAGAAATTAACAAAACTTTTTTAGATGGGCTTTCTAGAAGCTGATGCAACTTTTAAATTGTGTTTGACTTCTGTTTGTTTACTTATAAAGCCATTAAAGAGGCCTAAATGTAAATTACGTTGTAACGTACTTGATGCCTAAGTAAAAGATGTCTCTTTTCATCCTCAAAAGATATGCCTGCTCTCCTCCTTGTACCATTCTGCTATTTTAGGGAGGTTGAAGAGGGTATCTACCACCTTAAAGGGCTTGGGTACACAAAGAGAACCTGTAGGGAATCCTAAACAGATTCATTTATTATCTACTTTAAAACAATAATGTAAAGACTATCATGCCCTCAGTATGGGTAAATAGGAAAGGAAAAGATATCAGGATGAAAAACTGTGAGATCTAATAGGTTGTCATACTGGCATATAAGTGTCAAGATGTTTTGTAGGGACATTTGCCCATGTGCAGTGCTTCTAAGCATGGTAGAGAGATGGTGTTTGTGATTTCCCACAAGGACATGGGTACATAGCTACCCGCTCTATGCACACAACTTAGCACAGAGCACAAAACGCAATTTGCGGATACATTAAAAAGTATGTGCTGAGAATGTAATTCCTCAGGAGCAAGTGTATTGATCATTTGACTCAAATTGCTTCTTAATTGAAACACAAAACAGCTCCTCTTTAAAATTTAGACTTCTTGAAATCAGATCTGGTGGGGAATATATAAACTGCATTTTTAGGGATGGTGTGACTACTTTCTTTCCCCCATGAGCAGATGCTATACAGATTAGTGTATAAGGATTGTTGTGACAGCAGCAAGATCTGATGAGGTTGTCAGATTCTCCTCAATTAAAGAGAACTTGACAACAACATAAATCAGATGTTATTGCTGCACATATAAAGGTTCATTTGTTAGCCCAAGCAGTAGTTCATTTTAGTACAGCTGAGAAATTCCCTTTTTTAACAAGATATGGTAATAATTCAGCAGTGTATTTGACCAGATTTATATACATAAATGACTTCAATAGCACCCAAAAAATGTTTGTTTCTCATCTGGGGCTTTCCATGATCAGAGGTTTGTCTTTTTCGGCTTATGGCATGGGGCAGAGTCATTTCAAGTAAAAACTTCTTCTGGTAGATTGACAGGTATGTGTGCTTCACCTATGATTTTGTTAAATTAAGTATATTTGGGATGTTAAATTCCAGTGTTCATTAAATCTATATCAGATCTGAGATGTCTGGACCTGGAATCTTTCACTTTCATTTTTTTAGAGCAAGGAATGAGTCTTCAAATCCCAGTTCTTAGCCTTAAAGTTGGGGGGTGTTCAGCACTAGCCTTTTTTTGGCAACCCTTCCTTTGTGGTCCTAAACAGAGCACTGCATTAGGAGCTGTGTTATGTACTTTGGTATAAGCATTCTGTATGTCAGTAATACCTGGGATTAACAGTTTCCTTTGTTCACAGCCTGACCAGGCATAACAACATCTTCTGTATATCAGAAGCTTTTGCTTAGGGAATTCCCTCTGAGCCGTTCTGAGTCAACCTTCTCTCACCACTGAGGTTTCCAGAAAAAAATATTTTGCATGCTTTTCTGATTTCCCAGTGGAGAAGTTGGTCAATTCTAATGTTTCTTCAGGCCTTGAACTTTGAAAAGACCCTATCCTTATGGTTATTTTTACTGGTACGCTTAAAAAGATCAGAGGAAAAAACACTGCTACCTGACAATGGCTGTATAAGTTGGGATGTTTCACTAATTTAGCACTGGTTTTCAGAGTTTTTTAGGTGGGAATCAAAAGAATAATGATCTTCTTGTTTCAAACAGTTTGTGATTTAGTACAGTTTAGAAATTTTATCAGGCTTTTTCCATAGTGGTACATGAAGGTGACTTCACTTTTGAGTGAGCATGGCCACACTGGCACTTAGAGCCCTGTACTGGGTGATATGAATTAAAGGAGAAGAGGCCCTCCTAGCCACGCAATTTCTGGCCCATAACAATTAACTTCTAACACGTTATAGCAAAACAATTAAGGACCACATGTTGCTGCATTTGCCCTAAAAGTATTGAGTAGGGCAAAAGCAGAGGGAAATTGGTTAATAATTCCCAAGAGTGGCAGAGCTAGTGGAATCCCAGTCTGTAGCTGTACTTGCTGCTGAAGGGGCAGATGCTTGGTGGTGCAGAAATTGTGCTTCTGAAGAAGAACCTCTAAGAAATATTTGCTTCCTTAGACAGTCTTTTGGACAGGGATATATATATATATATATTTCTCTGTACAATAATGCTTTAGCTATTCCCACCCCTTTCCAGCCTCCCTTTGGTAGTACTTGATTTGAAAGGTGCAATCTGGCCTTGCTTTGTTTACATATGCACATTATTTCTAGTTCAAAAAGTCTGCAGTGAGTAAAAGCAGTTACAGGCTAGGATTCGTCTGCCTACAACCGAGTTTCCTTTACAGTCAGTGGAGATCAAATCAGGACAGTCAACAGATCCTGGAGTGTAATTCCTGCTTTCCTAAAGCAGCACTTAAATAGGTCAGATAAACTATGCCTGAGAGGCTTATTTCTTTCCACTGATTTTAGAGGGATAATAGGTGGCTGTTACAGTCATCAGCCCTGTAGACCCTGAAGTTTGGTGGTGTGCCTCCCACCTGTTGTGTCTGTGGAGAGTGGTTCCTATAGTGGGGTGCCTTCTCTCACGAGGCTCAAGCTCTGCCCCTGCAGAGGGCCGGGCTCTTCTGTAAGCCCAGACATCACAGCTCATTGTTTTGAATGTGGAGTCCCCATGTCTTTTAAAATGCTGTACTTATACTAAGAGTGACATGTGAAAATTAAAACTTCTGAGTTTACATAACCGGTAGGAAGGGGGTGGATGTTCCAGTTGCTGTGTCCAGATGTTCCAGTTTTTGGTCAAATGGCTATAAACTTAGAGCAGATTAGAGCTGTTTGGAGCAGTGGTTGGGTTATGTGTTCTCTGAAGGCCTTTTCCAGTCTAGTTTATTCTGTGATTCATCTGCCAAAAAATCTGTCTACTGCCTGATTATTTAGTGTCAGATTTGGAACTGGTGTCTGTTTAGACTGCTATTCATACCACAAAACAACTTGCAGCCTCAGGTGTCGGCTCTATCATGTTTTCTGACCTGTTTGCTGAGGCCAGATGAGGAGCTCTGATTGTTTTTTTCTTCCAGAGATAAGGCCGAATCTTTATAGATACCCAGAGTATTGCTTTGTAGTATTGAATTAATTTTTTTCCCCCCTCCTCTGCAAAGACTAGATATATAAATTTGAGTGGAAGATGATTTTTTTTCCCCTGTTCTGCCAGGACTGTATTATAATACTTGGCATGAGTATCCTGGGAGCCTGAGCTAAAGATGGTGAACATATGGGAAAACCCAGGAGGAAGCATACGGTTTTAGGTTCTTAAACCTAGCTCTTGGTTTGTCACACTAATGTAATGAGAGGACATTAAATGAGCTGAGGTTATTAAACCCTATAGGTTACTGAGTCCTATTGGGGATCAAATTAAGATGTAATTAAACCAAGTCCAGATATTTTAATTTCTAGCTGGAGATTTACGCAACATAAACTGAATCTTTTTCCAGTTCTGAACTTTATGGAAAAAGGGCTTGTTAATGTGTTTATTTCTTTTTAATATTAACTGAATAGGCATTTTTTAGGCCCGCTTGACTCTAGTAAAACCGTAAGTATCAATTTCAAAGCTGTAGTTCAAATCAAGTATCTGCAAACATAGAGGCTTGCTTACTTTTAGTAAAATCTCAGTCCCCCAAAACTATGTGAAGTCTGCAGATGTCCTCTGAGGCTCTAGCTGTGTATTGCTCCTGACAGCCCATTGCTGGGGTGAAGATCCCCACTATAGTGTGAGAGGTAATAGTAGCCTAAACAGGTAATTTTTCTTATTAGGAATATGTGATTATGCTTGTTAACATGGATTGTTTCCACCTAAAATATTTCAATTATATTGTAACATGAACTAGATGTTTTTACCTCCTTAATTTTAAGAACACTCAATATCCTGTAAAAAAGAAAAGAACCCAAACTGGTTTGACGTCATTGCCCCAAAGAAAAGAGCCCATTTCTGTGTGAAACAGCATTTGAGTGAGCAAGGGATTTTCCTCCTGGTGACACCATCACTATTCACACAGAATATGTGAAAATCAAGGGGTAGCTGCCTGCAGGGTGACTGGTGTAGAAACACTGGGTTTGACTGATCAAGGATGGTCAGGCACTGTGGCTGGGGACAGAGACAGCCATGGATTAAACCCCTGAAGGTCAGGACAGAGACTCCAACCTGACTCGCTTACCTCCAGGAGTTCTCCCTGACTATTGGAGGAAATGGAACGGTACTACAAAAAATGTTCAAGTTTTGAATTTAGAAACAAATCTGGGATAACCAAAGCTGCCTGTTTAGGAAAACTTATTACCAACTCTAATTTTTTTTAGTCTGAAACTATGAAAAGAAGAAAACGTAGGACAAGGATGAGGATGAGCATTGTTTTGGGGGGAAAAAGATACTATTTCTCAAGTTAGATAAACTGTTAGATATACAAGGGACACAAGCCAAATGGGGTAGAGGAAAACTTTTAAGAAATCTACTTTCTTCAGAAAGTACTTCTGTTTGAGGGTACTAGAGATGCTTTAAGATTGTAGATAGGCTGCAAAAAAAGTTGATTCAAGGTCTCAGTTCTTGGACACTTTGTATGCAGAGAGATGAGGACGTGAATTTTTGCTTTTACTACTCTATGTAAAAAATTTCTTGGGCTGTGTAGGGGTTGGCCACTGAAGTGAGTGACTCTCAAATTAGGGAAAAGGTCAATTTAGGATACTCTTCTCCCTCTGTCAGTGATTAGGAAAAAAGTCTAGACAAGTGGAAAGCATTTGGTAATGTGTGACAGTAGCCTCGATATGCAGAACAGCCTGGAGAAACTGGCTCAGCAGCAGATCTGTACGTGGGAGTCAGCCAATAGTCCCACATTAATTAATGAGGTGAGGAAGGAAATGGAAATGCTTGTTCTCCAAGTTCATTCTCTGTGGAAGATTTATCTGGAAAAGCTTCTAAGTAGATTTAGTGGAAATTTACACGCTTCTGAAAAGAACTTGTATGTACATTTCTGGGCTATTCAAACAGAGAGCTCAAAAATAGAGTAGGGCAAGTAAGAACAGGTTTCCCCCTGTTGGTTATTTCAGGTTTTATTTATTTCTCAACGAGAGAAATTCCAAGGAATTGAAGGCATTATTTGAGCCAATCACTCTCCTGTCCTCACTCAGAGCTGTTCCCTGCAGGAGTTTACACTGAGGAAAACTGATGAAAGAATTTGAATTAAGGAACCAAATTTACCCCCAGAAGAGCAGTTCTGGTAGTTTTGTCTTGACAAGGTACATGTTAGCACAGGCCAGTGCATGAATTTATTCCATATCCAAAATATTTCCTTAATGCTGGCAACATGACAATGACCTAAAAAAAATAGGGAGGGGGAGATGAGTGGTGACAGAAAATGAGACTAAGCAGCAGTAGCAGCATGTAAAATAGATCCAACTGCAGGATTAAGTGAAAAATGAATGTCCTGTAGGTAAGGGGAGCTATTTTGGATGCGGTCAGAACTGAGGGGGAACAGGTCATGAATGCAAGCTAGAGAAGTTTGGGTTTGAAAGGCACTTGGGTGATTTTCTCTGCAGTGAAGTGAGGCAGCAGCCAGTCGTGACTCTGCTGTTAAGGCTGAGTTTTGTACTAGTGTTTGGCTGCATATGAAAAATGCAAGAGATCCTCCCTAAAATGCTGGCTGAGTGTGGAACTAGGTTTCCATGGAGTGCAGGAATAAATCAAATGTCTCAGGAGTTAAAATGAATGAAACTTGGGTCACTATGGATAGTCAGTGTCCCATGGCAGCCAATGGCTTTACCTCAAGTGATCCCAGGAATGCTGTGCCCTCTCTGCAGGCTCTCATCTGCATGGCTGGGTGGTACTGGCAAAATAGATGTAATAGATGCACAAGCAAGGGGTCCACATTCTATTGTATATTGAGAGCTGGATGTTTTGCTCCTATTGCCTTTAAACACAGAGTTCATCAGTCATTGCTGTGGCAGGGGGAGGAGGACACCACCTTCTGCAAATGCTGGGCTTGGGTGTGTTGGTTTGGGTGCTGCTGGGGCTGCTGCTCTCTGTTCCGTGTGCAGCTGTGGCTGGAATTTGGCTACCTGTGGGCTGCTGCCCTGGGCTGTGAGGAGCACAGCCCTTGCATGGGGACGTGTTGTCTTATGCTCTTCTGGTGAGGGAAGGAAAGATTTATTTTATAAAAGCAGTAAACTAGTGGTTAATGTTGGTCCTGAATGCCAATAAATGCCTTTAGAAGACAGTAACATCCAGAGCAAAGCACTCAAAATGCAGAAAATCCAGATGCAGTCAAATGTGAAACAGGCCTAAATAGTCAAAAATCCAAGAAATAGACAGCTGGGAAATATCTGAAGCTTTAGTTTTGACTAGTTGCATAAGGAATTATAAAAAACAGAACAAAGGCAGCATTTCTCAACTCACATAAAGTTGTCCACAACTAACAACCCCTTCAGGTGTCAGATGTTTTGAAAGTTAATGGGATTTTAAATATACAGCACTCTGAATCATTACACCTTTCAAAGAGGAAGAAATTGTATTGTGAGACTTCATAAAAATTTTCCATGCATCATATTTTGCTTGAATTTCTTTTCAATTTAAACTTAAATTGGAATTTCCTTAGCTTTATGATTCTTGTTTGAGCGATTATTATAATATTGTTATAGTGTTTTTTGCTTTCCCTATACTATTGTAATTCCATATTAATGGAGGTTTTATCTAAAATACAGAATGAAAGACAGCTAGTGCTGCAGTTTAAATGCACATGGAATTATGTGCATATTTAAGGAAACCTCCTCTTTGATAAATTTGTTTGAATAGTGGAGAGGAGGTACCCCTATATTTTCTGGAAATTGATTCAGAAAGTGCTCAAAAAACTGGAAATATTTTTTGATTGGAGGTTATTGCCTCTCCCTCCCATACACAGTGCTGAGCTCAAGTGGGAGCTCTGGGGACTGGAACAGATTTTATGGAGTAAACAGGTTCCCCTTTATTAGAGCTTGTCTTCTGAGCTTTGCAGAACTATGCTTAGTGCCCTGCTGTTGATGCCGTTTCAAAACCTATCACATACTCATTTTTAAATCTTTGACAGACCAATTATAATTAACATGATGGGCCTAAATCACACAAGGATTCTCAGCTCTTCTCTTGAAGTATATGGTGTGTCAACATTAAAAAAAAAGGTAAATACAGTCTCTCACTTCATAAATTTTCAGGATATTTAATCTATCACATCTGATAATTATAGCTCTTGAGATATTTGTGCATTTAGTTTTTGTGTTAGTTGTTTCTTTTAGGACCAACAGGCCTTAGTGGTTGCAAACACTGATTTGAAATTTGAATCAGCCGTCTTTTCTCTCTTAGTCTGAACTAGCATAGCTTAGGTCATTCGGGGTGCATGGCACATAGATACTCTTTGGGTAAGAATTTCAAGTGGGTCAAAGATCCTCCTGAGGAGCATCTATCCTTTTCAACAAGAGCTGCCTCCAGACCACAGGAACCCTGGAACAGCAGCCAGCCATGCCTTGCAGTGATCTGGACGGCAGGTGGAAGATGAGGCTGATCAGAAAATAAGCCTATAAAGCATTCTAAACAGGCAACTACTGTCTCTGCATGTATTCAGAGTCTGTGTTTAGCAATACCTCTGTCCTTCTCACCAAAGGTTTGCTGTTTGCTTTGAAGCTCTAGAAGAGCTTCTGCTGTGGTATCAGATCTAATCTGAGGGTCAACAGACTGGTCTCATTTGACACCAGACTCCACTGCCACCTAGGTGCCACTAATGCCTGGCCCCAGATACATCCTGGTATGTTTTTTCACAGGTAAAAGCGTGACAGTTTTGATAAAGGCAATGAAGTGGGAATTACTAAATCAAAATGGGTGTTCTCTGAATAAAGGAGAAGTTTCCTTCTGAGACTGGGGGAAGGACAGAAATGAAATTAATCTTTCTTCTAAATGTACTGGGGGAGGTGGAGAGAAGCACTTTACAGGCTTGGCTAAAGGATAGATTTAGCTAGAGAATTAATTGTATAGGCAATCATACAGGTAGACCCTGAATATTTTCATAAACACTGTTTCTTGTGCTATGTTAATGCTGTTAATAAGACTCCTAATTGTCTCTTACCTCTCCAGAGGTTTACTGGATGGTTATAACATATTTTCCACAGACTGGGACATTTAAGTGTTTAGTTTGAGCTCTATTCTAGCTGATTATTTTACAGCCATGTGCTGGCACCTTGATGGTGGACTACTGAAGTGGTTAAATTTTTTTCTTTACTATATGTTTTTCTGTCATTATGTCAGTCTGTGACAATTTTTGATCCAACGTTATATGTATGAGAGTGTTCCTATGAACAGTCAGACTTTTGGAATCAGAATAAGTGGAAAAGAGCATTTTCCAGTTGTCCTCTGTGTACAGTAACATGGCAAGACCTACAAAAAAGCAACATATACATCATGAGAAGAACATGAATTTGTTGTAAGGGGTCATTATAGTCTCCTTAGGTTAGAACAAATTGATGCTTTCTTAGAGTGAAGACCTTGGAAAAGCATTCAAAGTAGAGAATTTGATTTACTTGATGTGAAAAGAAAACAAATTAGCAGAAGCCATTCATGGCTTTTAAATATTTCCAGCTTTGCCAGGAGAGGGAAAAAAAATCCAGTAGCTAGTTCTAAACAATTTCTAGTGGTGACCCTTGCAGTCCACACTCTTTGAAGGACACAAGGGATGTCTCACAGTAAAGAGTGGTAAGTTTGCATGCTTTAATTTAAAATCCTGCTCAAACAGAGTTTAACTGAGACCTTAACTCTCTTGACATTAAATGCAATTATTTGGCAAAGCAAGTACAATCTTTTATTAAACTAACTAGTAGGATGGGATGGAGAAAGTAGGCAAGCTCCTGGGCATACAAGGATTTTCTGCTTTTTCCATTTCTCAGTCTCTCAGTCTTAAGAAAAAAAAAAGGAACAACAAAAGCAAGTATTTCCTCTTTCCATTCAAACTTTTTATTTTTATGTCCTCAGATCACCACAACTCCATCAGGGTGGAAGTATCCCTTATTATTATTATTATTATTATTATTATTATTATTATTGTTATTAACTATAACTTGTACTGAGGTTGACCTATACAAACATACTGTAAGAGATGGGTCCTGCTGGGAGAGGCTGCAGCCTCACTGGAAAACAGACTACATTGTGAAACCTAATAGGCTTAAGAGTAGGGAGCACACTGGAAAGATTATCGAAGAGTGCTTTTTAGCTCAGAGCTCCATAGGGCTTGTTTCAAGGTGCAAGCATATGCTGGAGTACTCTTTTGAAGCTGCCAGCAGCCTCTCTTCCTCCTTGCTGGAAGTTATTGATGGGCTTGAGGCAGTTTTGAAGGATGAGTCAAGAAATATGGCTGGAACTGATAAAACTTAAGATGTTACATATTAACATCCAGTAGGCCTGGGCTTTCAAGGCTAAGCTAGCCTCTGTCTTCTGCCACAAACCCCTGGAAAATAAAAGGTTTGTTAAAACAGGGAGAGTTCAGACCTAGGAACTGGGTTAGGCTCTTGAGGCAGAGAACACCAAAAAATTGGCCTGAGCCTTTCAACAACCAGATGATCTGAGAGGCTGGTGAGATGCTCAACCTTCTCTCTCCTGCTCACACAGTAAAATAGGGCTGAAGTTTGCTTGGAGTTTCCAGCTGAAGTTTTCTGCTTTAGCAGAAATTTAATTGATGTAAGTCATGTATAAGAGGTATCTGCAGCCTGCTCCGAGTCCCTGATGCAGCCCGGGTGTAAACAGCATCTGTGGCTGCTGTGTTCTTTCCTTCAGCTGTTCCTGGTCTTGTGGTGCTGTAAGAGAATGATGCAGAGATCCCTGAGCAGCTGGAAAGCCATAACAAGCAGACCTTGCTGTAAAAATTACTCTGGTTTGCAAGAATAATTAATTCACCTGCATTGTTCTGAGTTCGTGTTTTTTAGGTTAAAATGGATACATGGCTAATGAGTTGCAATAAACATATGCATCAAATCTGACAGAATGGTGGTCTAATATATGTAGTAATTAGTATAAGAGTCAGGAAAAGGCAATTAAGACTCTCAAAAGGCAAATTTATACCCTCTCTACTGCCCCATACTTGTCAACATTACCACTTCATGAAGCCTTGTAGGGCCTTTTCTGAGTGCAGCATGTAGTGCTTGTCCTCTGAGCTAGGCCTGAATCAGAGCAGGCTGATTTATACTGGGTTTCAAAACGTGTGTAACCCACTTCTGTGAAATATTTATATTCCTGAGAAGAATTTTATCATGGGAGGATTTCCCAGCAGGTTAGGTGCATACCTTTGTAGCTTTCATTTTTCATATTCTGATGTAACTGGGTCTGTTCAGGAAATGAATAATTGCTACCCCATCATGATTTTTGCTTTCTCTTAGAATTACAAGTTTAGCTGCTGGCTGTGACACTCTAACCTGAATCAGCTAAAGCAAGAACAAGGTGCTGCCTTGGACTATAGGTCACATGAAATCTTGACTTAGGTCACTTTGCATGATTCCTGGGATGATATGCAATGTCTCCTACACTGGAGCTGCTTAACTTCAAAGGATAGCAGGCAATGACTCCATCCAAGTCAGGAAGAAGTCTTCTAAACTGTGGCAAATTCAGACCCTGTGGCCCCAGTAATGCTGTGCTGTTGTGGCAAACCATCCTTAGCACTGGCAGGTCTTGCTGCAAGGGATGTTCAGTCATTGCCCCTGGCTTTCTGGAGCTTGTGTTTACAAGAGGAATGCTCACCAGGTCCAGAATTTTCCAGGCTGTTGTATTCCCTAAGCTCTCACTTCGGACTGGAAGAAGCTGATGGTTTGAGAATGCCCTGAGACTTGAGAGGTAGCTCAGGCTACAATGTTTGTAAATGATCTGACCCATATTTGCAGGTCGTTTAACTTTCAAAGTTGCTTTTTGTTTTTTAGAAAAAAAAACCAAACCAGAGCAGTGGAAAATTATGTAGGTTTTGCAGTAATAATGACTGAAAGATTCTTCTGTAAAAATATTCCTAGTGGTGTCCATAATAGCCACTGGGCATCTTTTCTCCACCTTCTCAAGCTTAGACTCCAAACTACACACTTTCATCTAAGACATGTATTGATTTTTTTGGGAAGGCTGTTTTGATGATCAAGTGTTTATTTTCTATCATTGTCTTTTTTAAAATCTGGAATGTTGTCTGCCAACTGCGATCATTCACACAAGCATGACAAAGAAAAATAAGGAGTAAGAACTGAGACATAGCCAAGATCCAAGAAATCCATCAAGTACTAATGTTGCATGGCAGTGTGAATCACAATTCTGACCAGTTTTGTTTTGGTTCCCTAAATTTACTTATGTTTCTCAAAGAGCTCTGAAACACAAGGCTGAGCTAGACAGAGATGAATCTACTCTGTGCAGTTTTTTTCAAATGCAAAGACTACCCTACTTTGCAACATAATATCCAATTTTTCATCTTTGAAGTGTTTTCAGACCATTTGCTTTTAGTCCTAAAAAGACAGGCATTATGGGAGTCAGAGCAGACAAAGAGAGGTTGACAGACTTGCTTCAGGCCACAGAGAGAGCTGGTATCAGAGCTAAAACCTGCTTGGTCATTCCTGGCAAAGGGTTTGAAAGCTTGTACTGAACATTTGATTCCCAGTTACCTCAGTGTTATGGCTTCCCAAGAGAAGCCAACATCTCCTTCTTTCTTAACAGAGTAATGTCTATATTTTGTTGCTCCAGCTTTACTCTGCCAACATTAATGCAAGTTCCAGCTCTGTGGGGGGAGAATGTGAGGTGTTTGTCAGGCGATGGCGTAGCGTTACTAATATTGATGTCTCCACACAAATGATAATTCAACAATTCCATGTTTGCATTATCTGATGGCGACAAAACTTTCAGAATCCATGGTAAGAGGATAATTAGGACTCTTGCTAATAATTCTGTGCACTTTTCATTTTTTTTCCTTCTCAATGAAATGAGATTCACATGGATTAATTACTACCTGCTATAAATAAACCCTGCGAATGGCAATCTACATCGCAGAGGCAGAGGGTAGCTGTCTTTTAATATATCACAGCTTTCCACGCACCTGTTTGCCCTATGCTGTTGCCATGGGAACTGCACTTTATAAGAGAAGCTCTGCATAATTAGCATGGATTGAGGTCTATATCAATCAGAATAATTTGGAGGAGCAAGAAGAGCCCGAAGGAGAAGGCAAAGCTACTTGTCTCTGTAGGGAAGGTATCAGACCTCTGCTGCGTGGTAAATAGTGAGGCAGCTACTGGAAGAATTCAGCAGAATTAGCAAATTGAAGGGAACCAAATTATACAAAAGACAGAAAACTTAGTCCCCTTGGTTTTCCTTATGAAACACTATTAGGATAGGCTTTGAAAAATTAATAAAGACAAAAAAACCCCAATGTTTGTGTAATTAAGTTGAAGGTTTTGTCACCAGCTAAGAAGTTTCATAGGCTGCACTAATGCCATCAGTCTGGGAGTCTAGTAATGATGCACAGCATTGCTGGCAACAATGGCAACAGCTTTACCTTTTGGACCATCTTCCAACTATATAGATAATAAAAACTAATTCTGTGAAATAGATGACAGAAGGATAGTAACTTATACATTCCCAGAGATCAGTTTCATAAGCCCTTCTACCTAGGGTCTGCCTAAAGCTGCAAGACACACAGCAAACCTGCAGATACAGTTATCCAGTCAGTGCCTCATCATAACCACAATGCATCAGATTAAGGACAGAACAGCAGCTTTAAATTTTTTCCTCTTTTTTTCAGCTGGTGTCAGAAACATCACTTTAAAGAAAAAGGCTTAATAGTTTTGCAAAATGCCTGAAATGGAAAAGTTGTTATTACAAAAAATGTTGGAAGAACTTTGTGTGTGTGTGTAAGTGACTGAGTAAATCTTCTGCTAATATTGGCTTGGCTGTGAATCTCAGCTGGGTATAATACAGTGTTTCTGGAGTGACTGCAGTATGGGAGCCATCTTAGACTGTTTGTGCATGCCAAGTAATACCTTTATATTCTTTAGGGGTCCACTTTGAATGCAGATGTCAGCATAACATTGTATCTCTGTGTTGGTAATCAACGTTGATAATATCATCCATCAAAACATCTCAGAAGGAAAAGATAATAAAACTGGGAAGTCTCTTCGGCATTAGTAATGTCAGGGAATGGTTTCTAATACAATGGAATAGTAGAGGTTATCTTACCAAAGGACTTCTGGTAAAACAGTAATGTAATGGGGTGTAGTAGGTGTCTTGTGTTTACTTGAAGGTGCAGTTACTGAAATCATCCGCTTTTGGAGAATTTGTAGACAAGTTACAGGTCTTGGATGATACTGCAGTGGCCTATGCTACTTTGTTTAACTTATGTAAGAAGATCATGATAATCTTCTGTAGGGGGCAGATTGTGAGAGGGGAAAAAAGGGGAATTAAAATCACGAATTGCTTTAGTTCATTTCCATGGTATTTTAGTCTGTGTTCTGGAATCCTTCCTTATCCCTGGGGTTTTACTGATTTAAAAGCTGCTTGTAACATGGAGTGCTGCACAAGAATATGTACTGGAAAAAACTCCTCTGCTGCATGTAAGCAACAAATCTGGATGAGAAGGTGAGGGGGTCCTTTACCTCTGCTGACCCTTGGTACTGGATGGAGAGCCTTCCACCTGTGCTGTAACTATTATCTGGTGGAGGGACACTTCATGGGCATCAGATTTGGATGCAACTACCACAGAACGTTGAAAAAAATGTATCTTACAGATGTTTCTGTGGAAAGACAGGGAAGAGACTTGAATCCTGGCCCTCTTTACTGAGGGACCCTCCAGTTTCAGAGCTGTGCTGCTG
Organism: Pseudopodoces humilis; assembly: GCF_049639895.1. Taxonomy (NCBI): domain Eukaryota; kingdom Metazoa; phylum Chordata; class Aves; order Passeriformes; family Paridae; genus Pseudopodoces; species Pseudopodoces humilis. Next base: position 103,308,096 of record NC_142200.1, read on the forward strand.
AACTTGCCACTCTTTCCTTCTGCTCAAACCCTTTCCCACATGGCATTGCAGCTCTGCAAGTCAAACCAGTGCATGCCTTCCCTCAAAAAGGGTGTTGGAGTGCTCATTTTGGAAAACCAGTTTTGAATGCCTTCTCCCTAAAAAGGGACCCAAGGAAGAGGAGCCACGGGTGTGGACTCCTGTAGCTGCTCTCACTCCAGTTTGGGTTTCCATCAGGCCAGAACTGGGTGCCACAGGTGCCCTGGGCAGGCTTGGAAGAACATGTTAAGGCACGTGACAGCTTTCATTTAAAAAAGGAAGTGCTAAAGGAGTTTAAACGCTTCCAGAGAAAGGTTGCAATTGTGTGAAATCTCTTGGGTTATAACTTTGAAAGGAGGCATCTGCATTCAGGAGAAAAATCCTGTGTTTTAGGAGCAAATCTAGCTTTAAGTCACTATTTCAAGTTAAGCATTATAGCTCTGAGAGTAATGATCCAACCTAAGTGCTTCCATAAATTCAATTCATTAAAATAATATTTCTTCCAGCCCCCAAAGTGTCAGATCTCATAAACTACCCATTTGAAGTTGTTAGATAAGTTTGGGGGGTTTATTGTTTTTCAAGAGAAAAATGTTGCCTCGAGACTAGGAATGTGTTTGGTACAATTTAGTCAATTTTAGAAGTGTTCTCATTGGAGTTATTCCTCGCTTTATTTGGTATAAAGGAGAGGAGAACTGGCTCCTTAGCTCTAGTGCTGCAAATCCATTTATATCTGTACAGTAATAATTTACAGAAAAAGAGAAAAACTTAGAAATGCTTAAATAATGGGGGAACAAGTTTGGAAGGTTATCTTTGTACCTCATTACGATTGAAGAATGGCGTAGATGAGCAGCTATAAAAAATTCTTAGCCTATGTCAAATTACTCTGTGATCTAGTAAAAGAGCAAGTTAGATTTTTCTGAATGTCTGTTTCCTTCTTTTTCTTTTTTTTAAATCAAAAGTTCTAAGTTTTGTCCTGTCTATTAAAAATATATTATCACCTGTTTACATATGCACCATATACACATCTAAGAGAAGAAGATGAATAAAAAAACCTCCTGGTATAAAGCCTTGAACAACTTGATGGAAACATTTTTTAAGTAGATGTTTTTAGTGTATAATATTTATATGCTAACTCTTAAATATGTTAGATATGTTTAATGTTTATAAAAGGAGCTGGATTGTGACAGCAGGGAAGCAACTGCTGTTGGTTTGAATTATTTAATACAGAAAAAACCCATAGATTCCCTGGCTGCAGCAACATTGCTGGCACTTTAAAGGTAATTGCTGAGATATCATTCGCCTTGGAGATGAAATAAGAGTTTGGTCCCCAACCCCCATCTTGCACCCATATCTCAGTCTAGTGTTATTGGAAAGGGATTGCTATTATGCAAAAAAAAATGGAGTGAAAGCACTGATTCATTTCCTGTGTGCCTTCAAAAGCCTCATTCACTAGACAGACTTCAATCACTGTCAATACCTGTCCTTTTGAGGTGAAATGAAAGCCTTGTATGTGCATTTTCCCTTTGCCAAGCCAGCCAGTATATTTGCCAAAACAATATGATCATATTCTAGGTTTAATTTCAAAGTGTCTTGCTGAAAATAGAGACTGTAAGAAAATTGTTCTACCTGGGAAGTTAGAGCTCCTCTTTGAAAGGTGCTACAGCCTTCCAAGGTAGGAAAAAGGAACCAAAGATGTCCTGAGATATCTTCTAGTCTGTGATAACAGCAGCAATGGGTTGGTACTTTTTGTAATTTAGAACATTTCTGGAAATTCAGAAAGCATTATCCTCTCATTGAACACTGAACAATGTTTAATGAACACCCAGTGGTGAGGCAGGCACAGCTTCAGGAAGGATTTTTAATGGATTGAGGATCAGCATAATGTATTTGGAGTTCTGATATTACTTGGAGATTTTTTGGTCTCATTGGACCTAAGAGAATAAGTTCATTTTGGAAGTATAGTTTATTTCATTGTTGCTGTTGATTTTTATTTGAATTTCAATACCTGAGACCTGCTTAGATCTGAGGAGAACACAGGAACAGCGGTTGCAAGTGTGCTTTTATTCCTCTTGCCCCCCTTCTTTTACTTGCCTAACTTGTCTCCAGTTTTATTGCTCTATTGAGTTGTTTAAAGTCCTCATTCAGGGCTGGAGAACTGAAATGGGAATGGAGAAGCTTTGAGACAGAATCAGGTCTGTAACCTTCATCTCTTTGGCAGAGCCTGTGGCATCAGTTCTAGGTCTTCATTACCTTTATTTTAGTAGTATGCTGGGTTGCTACACTGACTTTTCAGTGTAAACCTGGCACAATAGGCTTTTAGGAAACAATGTGTAACTCAGATATATAGCCACACAAGTCATATTTTAGAGTTTCACATTCTGGTGGAAAAAGGGAGTGAGAAAAGAGGCAAATCTCAAACCAAAAATACTGCTAACCTCATTCAGTGGGTACATTTGCTTCCACTGGCATATGGGGTTTGGAGGTGCTTTAGAGAGCAAAGGGATAAAAAAATTTTCCTGCATGAGACTGGTATTGAAATGTGACATATCTTTACCAGGCTTCATTGAGCCATTTAGAGATGCTTGTGCTGGGCTTGCCTCTGAGCAGAGTACTTGATGGACAGCAATGCAGTTAAAGATTTAATTAATGGTCGTGCAAGAAAAACCGATCATCCTATACTTTCCCTTTGAAACTCAGGGAGTCTTCAGAGGTCTGTAGGCAGCAGGGGCTGCTTATCTTGCTTAACTCTGTCTGCTGCCACCGACAGAGCAGCACCTTGTTTTTATAGTTACCATGGCAGGTTCTCCATTTTTGTCCCCATTTGGCTACCCATGGAAGTTATTTACAACCTCAGCAGAATGATCAAACAACACTGTGATAACTGGCCTCCATAGACACTGTCAGCTTTCCAGGTCTGTAAGACAAATGTTACTTCTGGCTCACAGCACACTGTGTGCTGTGCATTTTGATGCAGATTTTTATTACCTGGCAGGTGGCTTGGGAGTCACAAATGGGGGAAAAAAAGAGCTGAGATCAATAACTGAGAATGATCAAGTCATGTCAGAGAGGGGTCAGCAGGCAGCGGTTGTGGAAGTTGCCCCTTAACATGGCTCTCAAGGGGGTGGGGAGTGCAGGGGAGTGCCTTGATTTCTGAAAGGTATCATGCTGTGCTAAGAGTGCCTAATTATAGCTGTCACCGTGGCCAGCTAAAATAATGAAGGGCTCTGAACAGGGATGGTGAATAAGTGCATTTTGTTCTGATCCTTGGTGTGGCTGCCATCTCTCTGCCTCGCACTGGGCGATGTTGGCATGGGTGCCCTAAAGTAGCATAGGGTTGGGAGAAGCCCTGAGAGACACTCTAGTTCCATGTAACCCTTTTATTCCTGATGTGGTCTCATCCTCCCTACTCTTAAAGACCTCCACTATCAATTTCCTTTAATTCACTAACTTCTCTCTGTCAACTAGCGCTCCCTCTGTTTTATCTGTAGACATTTCAACATAGGATTAAATTTCCCAGCTCCAAAATGCAAAAGACTAAGACTTCTGGCAAAGGATATGGGCTGTTATTGTGACTTAATCCTGCTTTGCTTACTCCAGGATCAGAGAAGTCCTGCTTTCTGCAGTCAGAGCTGCAATATTTTTGTTTGATTTCAATAATTTGCTAAGACCCTTGCAATTTTTGTTCTGATTGCACTACCAGGCCTATGACAGGGAAAGGTCAGGCCAAAGTTTCAGGCAGAAGTCAGTAGTAGGTGTAGCTGCCTCCTTATTTTATCTTAGTTTTGAGTCCCCTTGGAATTATATGAGCAGCAGATTCTGCAGTTTTCTTCCAACACAATCCAGGAAGATGCCTGTAAGCGATTTCTGCATTATAGTCCCTATTTATATCTGTAATTAAAGGAATAAATATCATAGTTATATTTCAAATTTCATAATTGCCTCTTTGAAATAATAATCCTGTTCCAGGTGTTTTCTAAAATAAAACAACTAAGGAGATTAATTTAAATTAGAAAGGAAAAAATATAAACTGAAATTGAGTTTTATTTTTTTAAAAAAAAATCAACCTAAAATGCAAGCGCAAAAAACTCCTAACCAAAAGAAATGTGTTTTTCTTGGAGGGTACTTCATTTAGGTAATTAAATCTGTGCAGTGGGAATGAACCATTGACAGCAGTGCCCTTTATCAAATGACATTTGGAGCACATTAATCTGCTGAATTCTGAGTCTTCACAGCAGCTTAAAACACATCTGGGGGCAAAAAGCCAGTGAATTCTTAATGGGAACGAATAGTTTTTTGGTATGTAGTACAGATGCTCTAGGCTTTCTCACTGGGAAGATTTAGTAATGTTGAGAAACCCAAGCTGTATACATGTAAATTCATAAGCAATCACAAGTTTATGGTGTGTGCATGTTGGTGTTCAGAAGGAAGATAAGTTTTTCATCCAACAGAAAATGAGAGAACCGATGAAGGGAACAGCCTTATCTCAACCACTGCTTTCTTTTCTCTCTCTAATATTTCTTCCAGCACCTTTTGTACTGTCTGTGACTACTGCAAATCCTATTTTCTTCCTGAGACAGAGTTGCAGGGGGAAACTGTTTGATGTTGGTGTGTGGAAAGGAGCTCTCAGAGAGCTGCCAAGCCTGGCAGGTTTTGGGAGAAGGTCATGCTCGTTAAAGCTCAAAGTCTAAAGTTGAATTCTGCAGCAGTGCCTCTTCTCGTCTTCAGCTTTAGGCAGCCTTCCAAAATGATCACTGGAACAGAGCTCACGAAAACAAATATGTCCTGAAAGGAAATTATTAAGGCCACAACTCACTTCTGGAGTTTCTCAAAGTGTCTCTCTTGCTGTTATTCTTGTAAGGTTGCTGCTCCTGTCAGAATTTACATCAACAGGATATGGCAGCACCCACCATCATGCAGGACCCACTGAGCTATTTAAGTTTTCAAAGTATTAATGGTGTTTCTTTTTCCACAAGTTTTAATTCATTCACACAGCCCTACTGGGATATGAAGAGTCCTAGATGAGCCTTCAGGTCTAACTGTTTGTACAGGTGAAAGGATGAAAATTTTCACCTTTGAATTTGTGTGTAGCTGCTGAAACTGGCCTGGCCATCTCTTAGGAAAGCCTTCTATGGCTGGATCCTTAAAGCCTGTCTTGTTCTTAAGCAGCACAAGGAAGTGCTATAGCAGAGGTTGAAAATGAACAGGAGAGTTCACTTTAACTCTTCAGAGGCAAAATGCAGTCTTGGGGATACTGAGTGTACTTTTAGGCTTAGAGCGAGCTTACCAGGTCTGCATGTCATGCTACCCATATATGAATTCCATTTTGTGGTTGAATTTGGCACATGTCACCTCATCTCACCACCCAAACCACCTGAAATAAATGACTGTGTTTAATTGAAAAAGTTAATTTGAATTAAGTATCAGCCCTTTCAGTACTGAAATGGGACTGCAAGTTTGGCAAGGAGCTCGTGAGAGTGGGCATTGGGAAGGGATACAATGAAAATGACCAGAATTTATTCATAGAAAGAGCATGTTTCAAATGGTGAGTGGGATTACAGACTGGAAGGACAGAAACTAGGCACTTAGGATCTCTTTGAAATTACTGCTTCAAAAGGCATTTGCCTTCTAGGAAAAATATTCTTTGAACTTTGCAAAACATATGTGAATTTGTCTCTGATGTATTTTTCAAAATTGTTCTCTTTCTTTGTGTTAACAACTAAGGCTATTGCTGCTTAAGGACTTGATCCCATACAGCTTGTCTTTTTCTCTCTTCTTGATCCCTCAGTGAAGTCATAATACTGCTTTTTTGGTGATATTATGATGATTTCCATGGCAACAGACTGATGTCCAAAGTATGGGATCATGACTTTAGTGTGGGATCAAGCAAGAGGAGATAAAATCCTTATTAAAATACACTTTGTCAATAAGAGGAAAAGGAACCAATAAAAAAATCCATTAATTTTATTACGTGTTTCCTTTTCTAACTGAACATAAGTGGAAATGGAAGTACTTTTTTTAAAGATCTGTTTGGCTTTTACTCGTTTATGTAGATCAATAAAATCTTTGTTTGAAAGGAAACATGAACTAAAGATCTGCAGCTGCTATATATAAAATAACTTACCTAAAATACTGGTGGTAGTTTTTTTTTCTTGGAACAGAGGAGAGCTTTCTAATCCCAACAGCAATGGCCTTGAGAGGTTGCTTGGCAGACTCACCCTCAGCCATGCAGTGAGTGGTTCATAGGGAGAGGATAGAGAAACTTCCTGAACATGGGGTGATTGTCACTCCTGTCAACTCCTCCAACACCCTTTTCTAAACAGTTGTCACCCCAGCAAGGAAATACTGGGTTATCTGTATTTCTGTAAAGTACCTGTGGAAGGGCCAGCAGGTGGTGATGCGGGAAGGATGGCTGAATTTGGAACATGAATCCTAACCTATCCCATGCCTTTGGTTTCTGTGGAGCCATTATGAGTCAACCTGTATTATTCTGAATGTTCCTTCAGACCTTTGCCAGCGGGCTAAGATGCCAAATTCTCTATTGTCATCCCAGGGGCCTGCTTTTCCTCTGGCTTACACTGAGACATGTCAGAAGAGCTCCCCCCGAGGCCAATATGTTAGTGTAAATGAGAAGAGAATAAAGCAGTGGGTGAAGACAGTCGTGGGCTTCAAGATCTGTTCTCCCTTTGGTGCATGCTGTGATTTATGCACAGAACTCCTATTAGCAGCAGTGAGAGGAGAGATACTTACATTGCTAAACAGGATTTTTATTTTCTCAGCTGCCTGAAGCTACTCAGTATAAGCCTGTTGTGAAAGTGATTGGAGATTTAGGGGAAGGAATGTCAAAGAGAAATAAGAAAAAACAAAACTAATCCTGAACTAAGCAACTGTAAGAATTGTGGAGCTTTTGCTGGTTTGTTTTTTTTTTTTTTTTTTCTTTTTCTTGAAACCTGTAGGGGCTTTTAACAACTAAATAATTGTTCTTAATAGTCCTGATTTTTTTTTTTTTTGAGTGACTCTGGGTGAGGATTTGCACAGTCACTGATGAGTGTGGAAGTAAAAGGACAAGAAAAGTTGAAAGTTCAGAAGCTGGACTTGCTATTCTGCTCATTTCCTTCATTGCAGTTTGCGTTATAGCAGCAGACCTCTACAGAAATACAGATGATGCTTTTGGTGTTTTGCAAACTAGGTTTTGCTTTTTTTCCCCCTTTTAATAGAAATCTGATTGCCATCTTCAGAACTGTTACAATTAAGGGAAGTTTTTCCTCTCTTCTGCCTTCTCTGCAATGTCTTTTGATTTTCTAGCCTCATTAACAAAAGGCTTATTCTCTTGCCTTGAGGTGTATGCATAAGGGCAAGCTAGTCCTTGCCATTATAGGACAGAATCCACCAGTTCTGCTATTATCGAGGTCTGGGTATTGCAGCAAACTGGCAAGAGTTAATCTTTATTAAGCAAAAGCATACAGGACCCACACAGGCTCTATAGCTGCACTGTATTCTCATGCTTACCATTTCCTTTATTGATTTGCCTGTCTAAATGAGTACTTCTAAACTCTGTGGGTGTTTTCCAATTAGATAAAAGGCAATTCATGTCACCCTGCTGCAGCTCTAACAGCCATAACCAAGAGTGTGCACAGAGGACTTGTGAGCAGAACAACCCGGTTTAATCAAGGCAGCCCCCTCCAGCGCTGCCTCGTCTGTAGGACATCATTCTTTGCACTCAATGCTTCCCTTGTTGGAGCTTTGGGGCCACAATCACACTCACTGCTGAGGCTGCACTTTGTGGGACAGGTATAGGTTAGTGGAGAAGCATGAGCTTCCCTCTCTCAGGCTGATTTGGGAGAGCGTTGCAATCAGGGCATCACCTGTTCCAAATGGGAATGAAAACATCTCAGAGGATTGTGACTGCTGCTTATGAGAATGGTGCCTGCTCCTGCATTCAGGAATGCAGGATTCCTGCATTCGCCACTCCTGAGAGGTGAATCTGATAAACCTCCTAAAAGTCAGAACCGAGAAGACATTTGCTGGAGAATCACAGGCTCTGTCTTTTGTGGGATAATCATGTTTTATTGCATGTCCAGAGAGTTCTCACTTTCCCCTTCCTGAGAAAATGTGTAGCTGATGGACAGTCTCTGAGCATGGCTGAGGAAAACACAAAGGGAAGTGAGGGTTTCACTCTGAAATGCTATTTAGCTTAACACTCTGCCTCCTATCCTGGTTTTGACTCTTTGCATTTCTCCTTGCTGCTGCCTTTCACACTCTGCCTTACACTCTCTCAGCAAACCAACCAGCTGAAAGAATTTGGGCAGATGCTTCCCTTCACACATTGAACAGGGTTCCTCTGCTTCTTGCTTTGCTATCCAGCACCATGTCCCCACACACTCTGATTTCTCTAGTGACACATCCCATGGGGCCTCCATGGAAACCTTACAGCTCTGAGCCTGTTTGTCACAAATAAAATTTGCCTGTTTTATGTAGAGCCAGTGGAGTCAATCTCTAATACTTGAAGTGAGCAAAAAGCTGTTCCTAATGCATCAGCTAGAGCTCCGTGAGGGATGCGTAAGGCATTTCTGGCCCTATGTAGTTGTTAGTAAGAGAAAGAGAGAAATGTGGCTGAGTACACAGAATTTACTTTGTATTGTTTTCTACTGGTAGAAGTCTCGGAACAAATGATGGCTACATACAACCTCAAAATCACTAAATGGCTCTGAGCTAAGGAGGATGGGTTTCTCATTTTGTAATCCATGGTCTCATTCACTGTCTGATAGATAAGGTTTATTCATAGTGTCCTGCAGCAACAACAGAACTTTCAGCTTAAAATGTAGAGTGCAGTAGTGGCAAAATATAAATTCGGGTGAGATCACTCTATACAGAGTGAACTGAAACTGTGTATATATCACAGAACTGAAATTTCTTTTCTTGTGTAAGGTCTAATCCATAAACATTTCGGTATCAGATATTTTTGTCTGAAGGAACCAGTCCGTCTAAGTGCCCCTTGAGCAGCAATGCTGCTATAGACCCCAAACTGGGATTCAGTCTTGTGGAGCACCAGGTAGTCAAGGAGTACTATTCAGTTGCAATTCCTGAAACATAACCAAAGTTGCAATGAGCAGTATTTTATTTACCATCACTATATTTTGTTACCAAAGTTAATAATGTATTATTTTACTTTTTATTAAGAGGAGAGAAAAGAATATCCTGTTAACATCTGATACAAAGGCTAAGATAATGCTCTTTGTTGTTGTTTTTGTGGAGGTTTTTTTGTTTGCTTTTGAGAAAGGGCAAGAGAGTGAATGGCGTTTGGTTATGGTCCAAGACTTTAGGTAAGGATCTCGTATTAATGCTTGTGTGTTGCCTTTGCAGAGCAGCCAGAGGAAGGATGGCGTGTTTCCAGAAGTTCTGGGGGTGATTTTGAGCAGGTTCTTCTAATTTTTTTTTTCCTGGGCTTGGAACAAAATAGGTGATTCATCTTGATTCAGAAATTACTTTTTTTTTTTTTTCCTTCTGTGACAGCATGAAGCATCAAGGGATGATCTGAAGGATGCTTGGAACTAGGATGCCTGTAAGAGATGACTGGGACTCTCTGAGGTTTGGAGCTCTGGTACTTTCTGGCTTGAGGCAATGTGCACAGAGCCAAGAAACTTGCCAATGAACTATGTAACTCACCAAAACCTGTTGCTGGGCTCCACTGAATTCACTAGAGGCAGACTGCATCACTTTCACTGTGTAAAGAAATGGATCTCTGTAAAGATAATAAACTTCCTCTGGGTAGTGCTTTGTTCAGTGTGTGTAGAAAGTGCTCTCAGCAGTGGTTCTCCTCCCAGTGACACCAGTGTCAGCCAGGCTGAACGTTGCATCAGCTCCTCAACCTGGCCCCCTGCAGCCCTTTTCAAAGTTCATTAACTGGCTACTTTTAAAAGTCTAATTACTTCTGCCCTTATTTGCAAGACTACTTGAATCCTTCCAACCTGTACAACACCCTTTAGGTGGGAAGTTTGCAGGCCACAGCATTCATTCTTCAGAAACAGCGCATTTTTTGGAGAAAATGGTGTTGAGATCTGGCTGGTAAACCTCGTCAGGAGCATTAAAGTATGATCCCATTGAGAAAATACACAATGATTTGTAATTCCTTCCCCCACTGCTGCAACAACCCCTGGCTAACCTGCAGCTTTGCATATCCAGTGTGCTAATGCACCTGATTTCTGTGACACAAAATGTGGCTCAGCTCCACTTGACCCCCTTCTGGGATGTCACTGGCCACATTAATTCATGTCTGTCTTCTTCTAGCCTGCTCATTTTTCCATTAAACTTGTAGGAACTCAATTATATTGGAGGCTTATGTCCTTGTCTTTTAAATGTGGATGAAATTAGACATTGAGCTCTGAAGATGAGGGAGGACCTGCTAATTTACACATTTACTGGACAGAGCATGGGTGTGTAAGCATCCTATTATTAGAGTGTTATGCTAAACACATATGCTAAACTGTCTGGAAAGTTTACAGGATGACTCTACTTATATTAAACAACGTCATACAAAATTACGCTTGTCTACAAAAATAATTATAAAAATATTCCAGTGAGGAAAAATAAGGAAAGCTCCCCCCCAAACAATCATGGTAAATGTAACTTTTCATGTCTCATTGGAACATAAGCAAAGAAGCAGAGACTAAACACTGAAAGGTAAAATGAGTAATGTATTACTTATTTCTTGTACTGAGAGACTGAGAAAAATGTGAAAAAGAGTATGCTAAAAGTCTAAGAGATAAGTTGAAAATACTTTGATGGTAGTTTGCATTTATTTCTTTTCAAAAATTAATGCAGTTTTTTTTTTTCTTCAAAATGTGTATTTGAATGCCTCCAGCACACTTACAAGTATGCTGAAGGACTTTATTAATTTTTAGAATTCTTTAACCTTGCTTTACATCATCTGAGAGATGTAAGTTTACTCAGGAATGTGAAATCACTGAACAAGAGCTCCAACATAGGGCAAGATGAATAAAATTAAGGTTGCCATGGGTACTTTGCTTTTGATTTTTTTTTCACTTTAGACTTTAAAGTCTAAACATAAAAATCCCAGTAATTTTTGGCTTTTGTCGTTTAGCACTGAACACACACATAAATTAACAATTTACTCGTGGCTGCAAGTGTAGCTATTACTGTCTAATGTATAATTCCCTGTACACCGACAAGCTTTGTTTTTTCCCTTGTTCTGTAAGTTTTTAATTGCCTAGTGTTTTGCAGTATGACATACAGAGCAGGTGTTCAGAAATCACAAGAAATTTAAAAAAAAAAAAGACAAGAAACAGGTTATTTTTTGACTAAGAAATTTCCTCTGGCATTTGGAAGAATGGAAGAAGTATAAATGAAGATCAGGGCTTTTATTGATACTAGTGTAGGCCATAAAAAAAAAAAAAGTGAGAAGTAGACTGTGTATAAAGATATGTAAATGACATGGATTTAGGGAATATCAAATTGCAGAGCATTTCCTCTCCTTTATGCAAACTCATGAATACAATCTGTTGCTATGAGATTAAGCGATTCGAGACTGAAAGTTTCATAAAAAGTTTTTTGATGTTCACACAGAACCTGTAGAGGTGTGCAGATGATGTGGTAGTTGCTGCATTGAAATACAGAAAGATGAAATAATCCCAAGAGGCCTGAACTTGCCTCCTGTATTGCTTGATGCAGGGATGACAGGCTTGAAGGCTGGGGCTTTTGAAGTCCGCTTTTTGTACCCCTTCAAGCTTAAAGTATTGGGGTGATGATCTCATCTCCTGTTGGATAGGCACGAGGTGAGACCCAGCACATGCTGACCCTCTGGCTGCAAAACTCTTTACCAAATAGCTCCTGTACAGCCTCTATAGACAGAGCCAGGCAATTACTGAAGCAGCTGCTTCTGTCCTTAGGAACAGCAGAGCTGTTGGAGGAGTCTTTCCCCGTTTTGGGGAGAATTTTCCAGCCTGGTTTGGGTTATGCCAGTCCCAAGCAAGTCCAGTGGTTCAGAAGTACTCTGGACATTTGCAGGAGCCCCAGTCACTGCTGCACAGGCACAGTCCTGGCCTTGCTCAAGGTTTCTCTTTAGGTTAACAGGAGTTCTGGAAGTCAGGGTGTGCCTGTTGGCATCCCTGCTCCCCATGGCAGTGCTGGTTTGTTCCCCAGATTTTGGAGATTTAAGGAACCTAAAAGATCATCTTGTCCATCTGCTTGGCTGGCAGGGGATTGTTCCCCACAATGTATTTTCAAGTGTTTTGTCTCACTTAATTGATCCAAGTGGTGGGGCTTTTGCTACTTGTCTTGGGAGATGTGTTTCAAAATATAATAGACTTGCTTGTTGAAAAATATTTCCTGATATGCAGCCTACACTTTTGCTGTTTAATTGCTACTGCCACTTTGCAATTGCCAGTGCTAATTACCATTGCCATTTTAATTTTTAAAACAATGCAGTGAGTTGTGAGGTAAGCTGGCATTTTAGGATTCTGATAAATTTAACTGGATGAATACTCATCCAGTGGGAAATTCTCCAGTAAAATGTAGCATTCAATTATAAATCAAAGTAAACCATTGAGATGCAAAAATTTCTTCCGAAATGAGAGGTTCTGGGGGAAAAAAACCCACCCCAAACACTTAAAAATGAAATGTTTAAAGTTTGACATTATTTTAAAAAATTGAATCTAACTTTGAAAAACATTTTGCATCTTAGTTACCTATCTTTCCATATTAACCTTTTTTCTTTTTCCCAATGGCTGATATTTTTAGAATAATGGAAAAATCTTTTCTGGCTGACGTGTCTGTTTACTCAGACGTGTTGATGACGTTTTATCCTTTGGAACACAGAGGTGTTTTCTCACTATCTCTGGGGCACCTGGGGAACTGGGATCCCTGCCTCTGAGAAAGTCCCCTGGAAGAATATGTTGTCATACAAGCCTACATATCTGATTCTGACTTTAGAGCAGCCCCTCTGCTGCTGTTCAGCCAAAAATCCAGTGTTCCTAAGTAACCTTCACTACTGTTTGCTAGAGGTCAAGAAGAAATTTGCCTGGAATTATCTGCAATTGCCACAGTTCCATGAAGAGCTCATTTTTTTAGCCAGTAACTTCCCATGGAAAACTATTCTGTTGGAAAAAAATTCTGAGCAGATGTTGTGAGAGTTTCTGTGCAAGTGAACAGAGAAATGATGGTTATGTTGGAGCACTGCTGGCAGGACTAAATACCTTCTGGTTACTGGAGATACATTGATATGCTATTCTGCCTCCTCTCATCTTGTGAGATGTTCTGGGGGATATCTTTTTAATGGTAATGGCCACAATTTATAAGATGTGCCTTGAAATGAAATGGGTTTTATATACTCTTTACCTGCATTATAAATGCAGCACTTGTGATATGAATTGATGAGAATTATTCTTGATAGAATTTAGCTGTTACTTCAGCTTCAGTGCATTTTAATCATGCTTCCTCTGTCAAACATAGCAAATATTTCCATTCTTCACTCAGGTAGCTTTTTCTTTTTCTCAGTGGCTCTGGGAAACCAAACAGGGAAATAGAATTATTTTCACTTTTCTGTATATTTTTGTGTTTCTTCTCTTCACCAAAAGCACTGCATTTAAAAGTCCATGTTGTTTTGGGGAAATATTACTATTACCAGGCTGGCTGATATCCTGCAATGCCTGTAAAACTGAAGTCCACAGGAGTGTTTAAGGCTGCAAGAACATTTAATAGTGGGAAGAGAACCTGATTGTATAGGATTGTAGATTTTAAGTCCATTTGTGAAAAGGGTTTGCAGTTTATAGCCAAATCAAAATAATAGTGGGTAATTTTAAGCAGTGGAGCCAGAAATCTCAGCAGGATCAGCAATGCCTAGGTTGGGGTCTGCAGGCAGTTACTCTAAATTTCTCCTCCTGATTATCTCTAATGTTCTAAAACATTAAAATGTTTTAGTCTGGGACAAGTTTTCACTGTCTCCAGCTTTTTTCTCTCCTTCCTCTCTCTTTTTTCTACTATAAACTGTTACATAACTCAGTTTTCAGAAAACTGAATGAGATAAATGAGATAAACTTGCTTTATATTACTTCTCAGTCTGGGAGAAACAAAAAACCAAACCTATCTCCCCCACAAAACCAATTAAAAAAACCTCCACCAAAATAACCGCTTGAATAACCTCCCCACCAATTTGCATTACCATAATCATCCTCTTAGTCTTTGAAAACATTCTCACTCTCAGAAAAAGAGAAAGAAGGCAGGCTGAGTGTTCATGGGTAAGAATCAGGGGGAGATCTGCAGGATATCCTGGTGAGAGGCTGTTACAGACAGCCCCACCCAGGATGAAGAGGCAGAGGAAATATTCTACAATCAGCTGGGAGAAATCTCAGAGTCATTGGTCCTTGTTCTTATGGGTACTCCAAATTCCCAGATGTCTGCTGGAAATAGAGCAGAGAGAAAACAGTCCAAGAGGTTCCTGGCACAGCTGGTAAGGGAGGCAGCTAGTGAAGGTGTGCTGCTGGACATGTGTGTGAGCAGAGAAGGACTTGTGGGTGATGTGATGGTAGTAGAAAGCCATATTTGGCACAGTGATCATGACAGAATTTTTTATTTCTTGGAGAAGTAAGGAGGGGGATAAGCAAAGCTGAAACCTTTGACCTCCAGAGAGCAGACTTTGGCCTGCTTAGTGTGAAAAATGAGGTTCACATAATTTTTATAGAATTTAAAAGTTTAATAAAAAAGCAATTAGGAGAGAAAAATAAAGTAAAGTATACAGATACGGCCGGGTGTCTCTGCATTCATCTAAGAGAGCACACCTTACTAACAAAGGATTGTCCCTTAAAAACAGAATCCTACTACATATCCATAAATTCTCATACATATTCATACATTCTTCTTAGGATCTTTGGTGTTCTTCTGTTTAGTTTTCTCTTGCCCCCTTCCCAATAGATCAATCTTCTTGGCGCCATTGAGATTTACATTCTCTGATACCAGGAACACAATAAATTCCTCCCCCAGAGCTCTGGTCACTGCTGTCTTCATCTGGATAAGATAGTTTACAAATGCAGGAGTTCTCTAGCTATTTTTTCCTCTGTCTTTAGGTTATACAAACAAAGACAGTTTTTATTTTAATACTATGCTATAACCTAACATATATGTATTATACTACTATTTCTAAATTTCATCAATAACAGAAATAAAGAAAACTATATTAATACAACAAAATTTCTCATTCTTATACACATAACATTCATCTTAATATTTGCGAAAAGCCAATAACATAAAATGTATCTATAACATTAGAAAACTGATTGACAGAGTCCCCTGGGAGATAGTGCTGAAGGGCAAAGGAGCCCAGGTAGGAAATGTTAAAGAGGCAGGAGCAGGGAGCCCTACTTGCCAAAAGACAAGCCAGTGGGGAACAAGACCATCCTGGTTGAATAGAGAGCTTTGTCTGGAACTTGAGGGGGGGGAAATAACAGAGTTTACAACCTCTGGAAGAAGGGGCAGGCTGCTCAGGAGAGCTACAAGGCTATTGTGACGTTATGCAGGGAGAAAATTAGAGGGACCAAAGCCAAACTAGAATTTAATCTGGCTACTGATGTAGAAGACAATAAGAAATGTTTCTATAATTAGATTAGCAACAAAAGAAGGGCTAGGGAGAATCTTCATCCTTTATTGGATGTAAGGCACACACAGTGACAAAGGCTTAGGAAAAGGCTCAGGTATTTAATGCCTTCTTTGCCACAGTCTTTAATATCCATACCAGTTGTTTTCTGGACATCCAATCCTCAGAGCTAGCAGACAGGGACAGGGCACAGAATGAAGTTCTCATAATCCAAAGGGAAATGGTCAGTAACCTGCCACAGGCCCTAGGCACACACAAGTCTGTGGGGCAGGATGGGATCCAATGACAGGTACAGAAGGAATTGTCAGAAGTGTTCACTGAGACAGTCTCCTTTATTTATCAGCAGTCCTGGCTAACCAGGGAGGTCACAGTTGAATGGAACTTAGCAAATGTGATGTCTACCTACAAGAAGGGCTGGAAGGAGAACTGAAAGAACTACAGACTTATCAGCCCAATCTCATTTCTGGGGAAGGTTATGGAGCAGATCACCTTGAGTGGCATCACAAGACATGTGCTGGACAACCAGGGGCTCAGGGCCAGACAGCAAATGGGTTTATGAAAGCCAAGTCCTGCTTGACCAAAAAATCCAGCTGATAGTCTATCACAAATGATGTTTACTAGTTTAGTTTTGGGGCCAGATCTGGACAAGGGAATCAGCTGCATTCTCAGTAAGTTCACAGTCAAGACCAAGCTGGGCAGGAGTGCTAATCTGCTGGAGGACAGGAAGGCTCTGTGGAGGAATCTGGACAGTCTGGATCAATGGGACAGGGCCCATTTTATGAGGATCAGCATGATCAAGTGCCAGGTTCTGCACAGGGGTCACAACAATCCAATGCGGTGCTACAAGCTGGGGGAAAAGCGGCTGGAAAGGACCTGGGGGTGCTGTTTGACAGATGTCTGGACATGAGCCAGCTGTGCCCAGGTGGCCAAAAAGGCCAATGGCATCCTGCCCTGTATCAGCAATAGTGTGGCCAGCAGGACCAGGGCAGTGATAGACCCCCTGTACTTGGCACTGGTGAGGCCACACCTCAAATCCCATGTTCAGTTTTGGCCCCCTCTCTACAGGAGAGACATTGAAGTGCTGGAGCCTGTCCAGAGAAGGGCAAAGGAGCTGATGAAGGGTCTGGAGCACAAGGCTGATGAGACTGGGGGACTTTAGCCTGAGAAAAGTGGGCTCAGGGGAGATCTCATTGTTCCCTACAACTCCCTGAAAGGAAGCTGCTGCCAGGTGGGTGTTGGCTGGTCTTTCCATGTAACAAGCAATGGGACAAGAGGAAATGGCCTCATGTTGCACCAGGGGAAGTTTAGATTTGATATGAGGAAAAAATCTCTTCGTGGAAAGAGTTCCCAAGACTTGGAACAGGCTGCCTATGGAAGTGGTTGAGTCACGATCCCTGGAGGTATTTAAAGGATGTGTGGATGTGGCACTGTGGGACGTGGTTTAGTGGCACACTTGGCAAAGTATGATTTATGGTTTGACTTGATTATCTAAAATGTCTTCTCTAACCTAAATGATTCCATGATCTTACTGTATTTTATATCATTTCCTTTGGGTGTCTCTTGTCTTCTATGAATAACTAACCATGGACTTGAACTCATCTGAATTTTAGGCAACGTTATATTATTTTTGATATCAAATGGAGATTTGAAGCCATTGAAGAGACTTTGCATTTGCTGGCATATGTACACTAAACAAGTCAAAATAGGCCTTGTCATGTAAAAATTCTTTGGAGGATTATTCCATATAGTTGAAATTTACAAATCATTAATAATGATAGGCTTGAAGCATCAATTTGAAGAAATTTCTTCATGCAGTTTTACTATTCGTCTGGAAGATACTTTATGTATATATTCTTTGGTGCATGGGCTCCCTCTGGAGCTTTATCTTATTAAAAAACACCCAAACCTTAAAGCACTTTTAAAGGCTTTAATCAAAACCATGAGGCAAACAAAAGACATAAATGCATTTTTTCTGTTGCTGCAGCATTCAGTATGAATCTTTCCTTCATATATGTTTGATATGCCTGGAATTTCACCATATTATGCCAGTTTGGGAAAGCAGCCATTAGAATTAATGTCTAGTTGGACATTAAAAGAGCCTTGTATGAAAGCTATGCCACACAGCACACAAATAATTAATTACAGTGTTCTGAAGATGCAAAGTGCCGTGTAAATCCCAGGCATTCATCACACCATTGAGAGTCTGATGGCTAATAACAGATTTGATTTTGCTTGCAATCATTGATCAACAAAGGAAATTTTGTTACTCTGAATATTTTCACTATTTTCTATACATGTTTTAATAAAATGTGAGCACATACAGGGGAGAAACACTTAATTTATTAAAATTTGACACAGGAAATATTGGTGCAGACACTTTCCATGTTTTTCTCTGAGAAAATTTAGGTAAACTTGGACAGAATTGCATGTCTCAAATCTATTTAATGATTCTGATATGTTTACCAGCTTCTCTTTATTAAGAACTAAGTAAGCAATAAGTTCTGTGTTGGTTTTATGAGAGGGAAAGGCAGTAAAAGTAATATTTCCTTGAATTGTGTTATTACTATTTGAAGAATATACAAATAATGCTATTCTATAGTGTTATAGGAATAGTATTACTTCTTTTTATTTTCATAAAATGGGAAGTTACTGTGTGTTAACCAAGTGCATTTCCTTTTTGGGATTTTGATTGATATCAGTAGACAAATATAGGTTATATAATTTTTATCTCTGTTCTGTCTGAGCCAAACTACTGTTTTGTCCATCAAGGCACTCTATGAGCAAGGCAATTCTGACCACTACTGTTCTCACAAAAGAGACTTTAAATGTCTTATTGGACCTGGAGGGATTTCTATTCCATGGAGGCCTGACTGAATTTCGGTTTCTTTTTTTTTTTTTGGAAGGTATTTCAGTGTTTTCTTGGCTTGACTTTTTTTTTTTTTTTTTTTCCTCCCCATAACATGAATAGCACCTTGTAACATTAGTTTACAGACAGTGATGTGATGGAGGTATTTCTTCCTGTAATGAGTTTGTGACTCTCCCTGTAAAGACATTCTGTACCAAGTGATTATTTTCCTTTGGTGCTCCGGGAAGTCAAGATATCCAGCTCTGAAAACAAAAACTACCCGTTTTTCCTGAAGGAAACGCAAGAAAACCCTAAACCAGACAAAATTCTTTTTCAGAAGCAGAAGATCTTTTGTCCTCTATGAGTGGCCCACAGAGTCACCTCTGTTCTGTCCATGAGGATCTCTCATCCTGGTGTGCTGTTCAGGTCCCCTTCACATCTTATTATATGGTCTGTTTTTCTCTTGAAGCCTGGCTGACATTTTTGAGGCTAGTCCTACAGATCAGTTTCTTTGTAGCAGTGGCTGTCTGCTCCAAGAGTATACTCCATTACACTAATGTTTATCTTCCTTGTTTGTGTGTTTTATTTTTGCAGATACTCTTTCCTTGTTAGGAAAAGCTAATGATGGTTATGATAATCTTGCTGTTTATTTCATTAGCTGATGCAAGGCTAACAATATATGGGCTATAAAAAATAATAGAGCCATTATCCTTGAGACTATTATAGGGTACATGGCTTCTTCACTTAATAACTCACATTTTTTAAATTCAATTTTCCAGTTAAACATACCACTTTAATTTTTAACATTTAGTGGCTTTTGAAATTTTTAATTTCTCTTCACTGCCTCATAATTAAGCTCACAGTGCAGACTGTGTTACTTAAAGAGTGCTAATGAGCAGGACATCGCACAAGTTGTTTCAAATGCCCTTTAAAGGACACATATTGAACTTACCGTGGTTAAAAAACACCAAACCAGAACAAGTCAGGGAAGCAGTAAGGCCCAATGAGGAAAATCACTGTACTGAGTGTTGTGACTATGGTCCTACCTCATGAACTAAGTTTGTTGAGACTCATAACTGAGTTTTCTGTCAGGCTGAAACTCAGTCACCTTTGAGGCATGGTGCATACAGACATTTCTGCATCAGGTTTCCTTTCCTAGGTGCTGTCACTTTTCTCACTTGTTGGCAAATGGTGAAAGGGGCTTCAGCCTGGCAGCTACCATGTGGCCAAGGTGCCACAAGGCTGAGGCTTTGGATATAAGTGCAAAACATCTTCCCTAGGCAAGCACAGAGGAGTGGCAGAAGTTGGATGGGAGTAGAGGTTCAAGGGTAAAAGGGGCAGGTACAAGATCAGTGATACTAGCAAATGAAACTCATGGAAATCTAGCCAGTTTCCATAAATTGGAAAAGGTCTCATTTTACCTTCATGACAGACCCAACATTTCTTTGCTGCACATCCTGAGATTTTCCCATCTTTGTTTGCAGAGTGAATCCTGGGTATGTTATGAGCAGGTTCACAAGGCTCACTGTGATGCTACTCTGCTAATGGGGACTCTTTTCCTTACTCTGCTGGATCTGTGGCTGATGCTGTACAAAGCTGGCAGTAGAGCTCAGCCGGTTGTGCAGGAATGGGAAATAATATTCTGTGATTGATCTGAAAGGCAAGGGAGGAGTAAATGCAATTGTGTGGGCTCAGCTGTTTACTATTTGCAGTGTAAGACTGCAATCAGGAGATTTTTTGAAACACCAACTTCTTAAGCAAACCTGGTGAGTTGAGTGTACGATGTCAGCTCAGGCTGTAATCCCTCACTTTTTTGTGTTTTGGTTAAATACAGATAGTGCTTTTATTTGGTTCCCTAAACCCCCACTGAAAACTAACTGAAAGTTGTTCAATCGTGCTGCATCTGCTACTACCTTTTTCTTTCTCTCACAATTAACGTGTGACTTGACTGATGTTAAGATTATTTGATGAAGAGATCAAAGTTTCATGAGACTAGGTGACTGGTCACTGTAGATGAATACCCTTTACATGCCTCATGATGGGAAGAGTGTTGTAAAATCTATAGAGAGCACAGAAATGTGGAAAGCATTGGGTCAAAACTTTCATGAAACAAGGCTTCCTAGATTTTCCTGCCAATGGTGATGTTTGCTTTTCATTTTAAATGCACCGAGTTTGTGATGGCAGAATGGGAGTTATTCTGATCACTTGTTTTATGTGAGGAAACTTTCCATACAAATGATGCATGAACAGATTTATAGTCCCATTTGAGGTAAGTCTGAGGCTCTTGAAAGCCCTTTTCAGCCAAAAAACTTGGTGATTCATAGTAGTTTGACAGCACACCAAACTTTCCGATGTAGGAGAACATAAAATGTTAAAATTCCTGTTCTTGTTATTCCTGTTCTTGTTATGATTGGCCAGCCTGGGTCTCCTGTGAGGAAGGTCTACTTCACATTACAACAAAATAAAATTTCAAAGTTATTTGAGGATGGAAAAGTGTTTTTTTTTTCTTTTTAATTAACTATAACATTGTTTTTACACCTAAAGATTACTCATTTCCTTTTTTATGCTTTCTACAGTTAATGTTCAGAGGAGGCCTTATGAACCAGCAGTTTTTATTCCTTAGTTTATATTCCCGAGAGATGCATCTCACAGAAACTTTCTAAGAAAACACCAGAGAAATCAGAGTTTTTGAAGGTCTTATAGCCACTTCACTGAAGTATGTTTAATCTCTTTATTGCTGCATGGATGCAAGACTGCAAAAATTCCCACTGGTCCAAGTTTGTTCTGGGTAATATGAATGACTGCTTTTGATAGATGGGACCTGTCTTTGCTGAGACCAAGAGGCCAAGTATTTTAGATCTCAATGTGATTATGGTTCTGTCTTTCATTCCTACGTATATAAGTCTAGTCCAAAGTCCAGTGAATGAGATAAATCTTCCTTCATGCAGCACTGGAAGGAACATACAGATGGAACTACTATATGAAAGTATTTTGGTACTTTTGGCAAAACTGAAGCAGCTTTGTGGTTTCTTTGAGGAGCAGGGATAGGCTCTGTTCCCTCTGGCTTGAGGAATAAGCCTAGGGAGAGAGTGAGCAATCAGCCCCAGCTCCTGACCATGCAGAACAGCCCTGAAACAATTTGCAAAAGTGACAAAAATATACAGGGTCCCTTCTATATTCCTTTTTTTATTAATGTCAATGAGTACTTCAAAAATTGTTTTATTCATTAATATAAAAATAGATATTAAATTAAGTCACTGTTTTCCAAACAGTCCTACTGATGTATGTGGGATGCCTAGTCTGGCTGTTCTCCTTTGGAATTCTCCTGCAGCATCATGTGACTGCAATGTATGATGGTCATACTGAGTAGTGAAATTGCCCCCTGTGCAGGGTCTAAGCCCATAGGAAAAATGTTTTTTTGCAGAAATCTTGGTCTAAAAGTGAACAAGGAACTTAATTGGCATTTAGGGGTGAATGTAAGTGGTGGTTTGTATCAAAGAGCAGCCTTGATACTTTTTCCTTTTCTGTTATTATGCATATCTTCTTTGCTTTGGTGAAAAGTCCCCGCTTGATTATTTTCATGGCTGCATACCTGGGGTTGTTTTCTTATGTGTTTTTGAACCAACTCCTTTCCTCCTTCTGCACTCCAAATAATAATTTTTTGACTAATTTTCTTGTGAGTTAATATTCAGAAAATATTCTGTTTAAGCAGTTAGGCACCAATACAGAATTTGTATTATGAACAAACACCTAGTTTTGTAGGTAAAATATGGAATAGGTATGCATGTGCAGTGTGTAAATATGTGTGTCTCTGTGCATGTACATAAATTCTGTGTAAACAAATTCATATATGAATATGTGTGAGTATGTGTATATGTGAACACATAAACATGTGGGTATGGATGAGTAAGGGAGGGTTTTCTGCTGCAAGTGTGATATGTCATCTGCAATCTGTGCATCAGTTTGAAATGATCCACTTATTGTATGTTGAAAACAGAAGAGTTGTGAAACAGTGAATGTGTATAATGAGAATACAACAGAATGACTTGGAAGATCAGGTAGTTTTACAGTCAAATGTCTCAAAGTTTTAAGAGAATGTAGGAAAAAACCTCATTACAGCTGCCTGCTTTTGCAGTTGCTGTCCTGTGCAAACAGACTGCAGAGCATTTTGGAAAAGAGGCATCAGTAGCAATGGCATGTTTTCAAGAAACTACTTTAAAGCCAAAATGCATTAAAATGTAATACCATGCATTGAAATGTAACATTATGCTGTTCTAACTGTATTAAAAAGGGCTTCAGTTAGGCTCACACTGAACCAAACACTGTCTCTGTTTGCCAAGGCACAGAAACAGCAATGTAAACCAGCAACAGGATGCCTAAGGTAAGGGTTGGTTGTCTGTTCCTGGGAATAGGACATCTGAGCAATGGATGATATTGAGAAATTACTACTATTCCATCAGCCTTCACTGAATTTGTGTCCAACACACTTAGCATATGGGACAAAGGATAATATCTCTGCCTTTAACAGGGAAGAACTAAATGGAGATTTCTTGACTAATCTGATATTTTTTAAATCAAGCTGGCTTGAGAAACATCATCTAAGGCTAAAGCACTGCTGAAATGTCACAGCAAGTTACCCACAGTCAAAATACTGAGGCTCTCAGACCCAGTATTACTGAACATTTTCATCAGTCACCTGGAAGACAGGGTAGAGAGCATACTTGTTAAATGCACAGATGACAGAAATCCACAAGGGACCCCCAGAGTATTTTAAGGGAAGATGTGAATTCTAAATGACAGATTGAAGCAGTCTGAAAAAAAATAAAAAAAAGAAAAGAGGCTGCGCAATAGCAATGAGGAAAGATAGTACAGGTAGATAGGAGAAATCAATCTTGCAAATTCAGAATGGCAAAGTTCTGTGGGAAATGGGTGAAGTGGCACATGATATAGGCACAAAAACAAAAGAAAAAGAAAATATCATTCTGGGATGCATCAACATGAAACAATTCATTGCTCAGACACTGCTAAACTACTTGCCTAGAGTGGTTTTCCCAGTTTGGATGCCACAGTTCAAGGAAGATGTGGACAAACTGTAGGGAGCTCACGGAAGAGCAAACAGAAAGATCAGATTTTCAAAGACATAAATATACAAACAGGCAGCCTCTTAGCCTAGAGAAAAGGTGACAGGATCTGCTAACAGTTTTCAAATATTCAACGTAATACACAGAATGTTGTTTAAAAGGTTCAGAAAAAGAGTTGGAAGGAGCTTATCACGTAATCAGGCAATGCATTTTTGTAGCCAGTATGTGAGCAGTAGAGGCATGTACATTTAAAGTCACAAATGTGAATGGAGAACAGTTAGTTTCAAGCTTTAAAATTATTTCTTTAAATTTGGCTCACTTAAAGATAAAGCTAGGAAATTGACTTAGCTCCCTGGGTAAACTTCAGTCATCCTGATGAACATGTGCAATGATGTTTGGATAACAAAAGAGAGAGCATTACCACAGTGATGCTTAATTGAGCTAAACCCACATATAATCATTCCTATTATAGTGAAGAACTGTAGCATTTCGATGAAGTGAACCACTTACAAGATCCTGCAAGTGCTTCATTGTGTGGCTTTCTTCTCTAGCTTACACTGGTGGGGATGAGGAAATGCTCTATTGAAATCCATGGTGCTAGGCAACTGTTAAATGTACTTTGGCATACCAATATTAAGGCAGATTAATGTCTTATATTATTTGCTTTTTAGCAAATTATTCATTACTGTTATAAGTGAATAGGCAGAACTCAAAGAAATGCCACCCAAAACAGCTAAGAACATATGGACCTAAAGTCAAACTGCTGATGATCACAGGGCAGGACTTATACAAGTCAGGAAAAGGCAAATGTATGTAGCCTTTGTCTTCAACCATCTTTCACTACTCAAGTTCCTTATGAAAGAAGTCTTACATAGATTAATGTGAGTTTTATACAGCCTAATTAATCTGTATCTTTAGGAAAAGCTGTTGCCACTCACGTGCCAATCTGCCTAACCCAGGTAAGTTTATGGTGATATTCTACACTGGTAGCAGCCAATTTATCTGGGAAGAGAAGGTATGCTCATCCATTCTGGACACTTTTTTTTTTTTTTTTTTCCCTAATATGAATTTGGTAAACTGTTAAAACAAGTGGAACAGAGTAAAGCCTATGGTTATTTCACATTTTGTAGTTAGAAGTTCTTTTTCAGGGCATGACCTGAATTCTTCGGCCTTGTCTAACCCTGTCTGTGGTGGATAGAGATGGAGGGCATAACCCTAGTTTAAAACCACTATCTATTTTTTAATTTTATTTCTATTATTTTATTCTTTGTGGGCTTCTCAGCTGAAGTTAAATGCTCTGGAATTTACTTGAATAGTTCATGGTTCTTTTCCACAGGAGAAAGTGAAAAATTCTTTATATTCCTAGCAATAGTTTTCTTTAAACCTTTTCTGTGTGCTTTCTGTACACTTGCATTAAGCTTTCACTCTATCCTTTAAAAAAAAATGCAATCTCATCCAAGTGTGAATTCAGAAAAGCAAAGAACCATGTTTGGCCCCTTTCCTGAAAAGGGCAGATGGGGTTCTTGGCATCTGTTTATTTCTGAGTATTGGGTTGGGCATAGTTTTAAACAGTCTTTGCCTGTTTTTGTTTTTTTTTTTTCCCTCCAAGATTTGGTCAGCCTGAATTCTAGAACAGCTGTATCTTTTGTGAAAAATAAATGTCAAGAAATCCTTTGGGTCCTAGATCAGCAACTTCTTTCTTCCAGTCTTTCATGCTGCAGAGTGACTGATTGTGCCTGACAGTGCTGAGCTTCATAAACCTTTCTTTCCAGTTGTTTCTGACAAATGTAAGGAAATGTCTTCAGATATTGCTTTAGACTAAGAACTTGTCCTTGGTTTTCTTGTGGAAAGCTCACTAAAATATTATTATTCAGAGCTCAGCAATTCCTGAGAGGAATAACTTCTTTAAGCTGGACTGGAAATTTAGATAATATAGCAATATTTTCTTGAATCCACTATTTACAGTGGAAAAGAAGAAGAAAAATGTGGATGAAGCAATGAAAAACATGTCAGGTATTAGTTAATGAGACTGAAGCATTCTGTAAGTTTGTGCATATTTTCCATTAAAACAGAACAGCAGACCTGATTAGAATTTAGTCCATTAGAATAGTGCTAAGAGTTACCTCAGATAGATCCCACTTTTTACTTTAGGAGAACCAGAAGAAATGAGTTTTCAAAATATGAAATAATATTGGGATTTCTTTTTTGGAATATGAATACCTTCAGCTTTTCAAAGGACTTTGTGCATCACCTGTAGGTGTTAAAGATGGAAAAACCTTATTCAATTGTGACAAGGCTGTTACAGGTTTTTATTCTGTGGAATTGAGTTTCTAGTATTGTGCTCTCCTAGTTTTGTATTCTCTCAACAATAAGGCTACCTTATCTCTGTCTCAGGAGGCTACCCCTCTGCCTGATAAGGGATCGCTGTCAGGAAAGCTGTATGTCTATCAGCAGCAGGAGTTAACAGAGCAGCTAAGACACTACAAGCCTAAAGAAGGCTTTGACCACAAAAGAGAATGAGACTTTACCCTAACCTCAGTGGTGGTGAGAAACTGGAGCAGAGTTTGACCAGAGAACCTGTGGATGTCCTATCCTTGGCATTGCTCAAGGCTGGGTTGGACAGGGCTTTGCTTAGTGGAAGATGTCCCCACCTCATATCAGGGAGATTGGAAGTGGCTGATCTTTAGAGATTTCTCAAAACCAAACCATTCAATGAGTCTATGGAATACGTGAGATATTAAATGTACTGATTCCAAGTGCTCTGATGCAGCAGTGTATGGGCAATCATTCTGTAGTGAGCTGGTGCTGACCCTTTAACGCAGAGAAGCTCAGTCTGGGCTTGGGGCTGCTTGAGCTCACAGCAAGGTTCTTGTCAGAGGATAAAACTTTGCTACATCCCTGCTGGATTTATGTCACCTAAAATTAATTCTGCACAACACTTCTGAAAATTCATCATTACTTGTGGAATATTCTAATTAACCAGGGGACAGTGACTGATAGCTAATCAATGCTGGTGAAACTGGGCTTCTCCTAAAACTTGTCACAGAAGTCACAGTTTCATACTCTGCATTCCAGTCGTTCCTCTGGAGCACATTAAATATATCCTCTCTGTGTTTGTTATTGCCATATTTTGGGCATTTCCAGGCAATCAATATCTGCCTTTTTGCATGGCTTGAATACGTTGCAGACACTTGGCTTTTTAAATTTTTCTTTATAGCCGAGTCCCTTAATCTAATTTGTTTTCAGTTGCTTTTGTACTCTGTTTTACTGACAAACTGCAAATGATGCCATCTACCATCCAGGACTGAAGGCAGTTCAGCACATGGAGTCACTTGGGAGCCCAGAATCAGGGATTTTTACCTTCCTGATTGCTAAGCAGCAGCCCTAATAAGGCTGAAATACACCTATTAATTTTTCTGTAAGTGTGCTCAGTTATGTGAATCTTTCAGCTCATCAATAAAGTTAGAGCAGTGCTTGCAAAATACCAAAGAAGCAGGTTACATTGTTAGGGATGTTTCAATAGTTCTTCAACCCAATCACTGAACTAGTAATGAAGTTTCTCCTCTGTAGTACCTTCCCAGTATATTTTTGATATGCTTGTAATCTTCATAGATGTCTGCAGACTTCTTAAAATCTCTGGTGGCTGAGCAGTTGCTGAGGTGCCCTATTACTGACTTAATGAAAAAAGCAGCTGAGAGGAGGGACTTTCTGATAAACAAAGCTAATCAATAAATAAAACCCATTTAGAAACCTCCTGCAGCATTTCTTGGCTTACGGTGCCCCATTTTGGGTAGAAACACTGGAAATAGTTCTTTCTGCTGGAAATAGGGACGTGTTGTGGATTATCTTTGCAGCCAAGCCCAGAGCCAAGGCATTACCAGTGTTCAGTTGTTACCACATCACCTCCTTAAGAGTATGCAAAGTGTGACAGGGAAAGCAGGGATACATGCTGTGTGCATTTGTGTGTTAGTGTGAGGGGAATATTAACTGGAAGAATCTCCATTTTGCTTTGGTGGGAAGTTGCAACTCTTGTCTTTTGACCTGAGAACCAGATAAATATCTGGACCAAGTTTTTTCCAGTTTTCCTCAACATGAACCTGAATTCAGGAATCCAACAGAAGCTCTGTGAATTTATGGCGGTAAACCTCTCCCTGCACCACCTTTCCCGTCCTACTGACTTGAATTCTTCTGTTTGTTCCAAATTGTTTTCTTTGCCCATATTGGCATACCCTTTAAGTCTTTTGGGGCATGTTTGAAAGAGGAGATCCCTGGAGAGGAGATGAATTAATGATACAATCTGGCAAAGTGCAGATGTACATTGACATCTACCAACCCAAATAAGTGTGTTAAACTAATAGGACTCTGATCACAGTGTCTGGTTAAGCTTTGAGCTCCTGTGACCTCCTCTACCAATTTTGTTGGTGAGGAAACAAGAAATCCTTCTGTCCTCCATGTGCCTTGTTCACAGTCTTAGCCTGTTCCTGTTGTGTTATCTCAGTTCCTTTCATGCAAGAGGGCAGATTCATGCTCTGTCTCTCATATTCTTGTGTGGTTTTGTGACTCTGTGTCCTGTTCCTACATAAGACTCATGCATCTGCAATTGCAGTTTCATGGAATTGAGGGCAACCTCTTGGGACAGTTTGCTGTGCACGACCTGCCTCTCCTCATCAAGGTGCACAAAGCTATTTTCAGGAAGTAGGGCAGTTCTCAGGGCTTTGGATTGTGTTGTTTTAGTTTTGTTTTTCTTTGTTTTTTGCTTTATATATGTGCAAATATGTAACATGTTTGATATCAGGTTTTAACAGTGCAATTAAGTATTCTGGATTTCAATCCTCTGTTGAACAGAAAACTATGTTGGTCAGAGAGTGAAGCTTCATATTTCAACTGTATTATTCCTTAATTAAATAGTGCTAAATATGGGTAGGAATCTGATTCCAGGGTCTTTCAAAAAAGCAATTTATCTATTTTTCAATATCTCTTTGAATTAAGGATAATTGAGATTATGGTCTGCTTCTTACCAGGCAGTCTTTAAATTCATGTCTATTAAATTCTAGACAGTGTCAAACAAATCTCTGGCCAGGTAAAATACAGAAGAAAAATGGTTTTAATAAAAGCAATTGTTAATTTGGTTGCACTTTATGCTAGAGAGACTATATCAATGAAGTGAAAGTAGCAGTCTAAGGGAAGTTTATTTTTTTTATGTGGGATGAACAAGGGTTGAAAATGTGCTTTTCTATCCATGTTCTACCTTGTGCATTGCTTTTTGTATGAGCTAAACTTTTCCAATGGTTATGAATATGAAGATCTTGTGTCATTAGAGGTATTTTTTGCACATGGAGACTGATGCACATGAAATCCCAAGTTCCCTCACTGTGGGCAAAAGATGTTGATTATACATCTGCAGTCGCTAAAGCCCTTTACTTCTTGGGTTCCTCATGTGTATATTCACCATGGCATAATTTTTTTTTGTCATTTGGATACCTGGTTTGGGCACACAATATTCCCCTGCTTTATATATCCTTGAGGAATCTCCATGTCCTACCTTCTGCTGGGTTGCATGTAGTGGTGATGACTCTGGCAGTGCTGTGCCCCCCAGAACCAGGGAATATCTCAGGCATCCCATGGCAGTTTTCTTTGCCTCTAAAGGGAGACAACTAGACTGCCCCCAAAAGAAAAGAATGTGGTCAGCTTGGTGCTGTCTTGATGCCTTTTTTGGTGTCTGTCAGACAGAATATGACTCACAGGGTCCACCAAGGTGTGTGGGATCAAGAGGTCAATCACACTGTCCAAATAGCATGCTCTGCGTGGTATCAGCTCTCTCTGCTAATTAATCTTTAGATTAAAGCATCTGTCCTGGATTTTAACCTTTTCTGCCTAAGTAAGGGAAAAAGTGCTAATGCTCTAAAGTAGCTGATACAGTGAAGCATTGACACGTTTTGGTAGCTTAAAGAAGTGCCAAGGTTTATTGTAGTGAAGCAGAGGCTGTATTTGCATTTGATTCTGCAAATCTAATCTCATCAAAGTTAAGACAGCCAAGATAAACCTCAGGCAACTCCATACATAGCATAACTTCTTTATGCAGTCACGCTTAGCAGAGCAACTATATATTCCCAGGACAACTATGGCCTGTTTTTTAGTGTGTATCAGTGTGTTTCTGTTTTTAATATACAGGTCTGACTTTGAGGAGGAGGAAAACATGCCTTTTGTAAGTTTTTCATGCTGAGAAGCACAATTAAAAGTAATTGCTTCTGTTTCCAAAGTAAAATATGCCTTTTAAAAAGTATAAAATTCACCAGCACCCAGGGAGACACTTCTGCCATGTAGAGACAGTTTCCGTATTTCACTTTGTAGGTGCTACCATCTGCCCCTCTTGAAGCAGTTCTTCCTGAGGAATGAATGAAGCAGTTTTCTGAAACAAAGCCAGTATAACAGGAAACTCAACATACCAGAAGTAGAAAAGTGAAATAAAAGTGATCATTGCATCAGTTTAAAGGCATTTGTGCAAATTCCTTTATAAACAGTGTAGACTACTGCAATAAGCAGAGACATTTTAAGGTTGAGATGTTTCATATACAACTCTGATGCTAATTGTAAATGAAAAAGATTATATTGATAAATTAATTTTCTCTTGCTTCTTTTTTTATAGGTTGTTTTACCTATAAACCTATAAAGAAAAAAGTTGCTACTTGAACCTTGAGACAAGACAGAACAACATCTATTCAGAAACAAATACTGACTTAATGACTAAATTTTATGAAACAGTCTAAAACAGAGTCCCAGAACAGAATATTCCACTTTTGGAATTTGCATATTTATGCCCAGAAATAAAGATATGTGTAACACACATAAAAGCACAGGTGTGGGGCACACTTTTGCTCTTTCCAGGTTATGGACTTCATGTTTTTATGTAACTATTTAACAGGGAAGAACAACTGGACAGATATTAGTTTTGCCAACTACTTAATGATTATGTTCCCTTGAATACAGGGTAGAAGTTGGATTATTGCCAAATGCTACGGGAAAAAAGGTCAGATCTGGTTCCCTATGCAGTCTTTCAAATATTTACAAACTCCTGAGATTCCCACAGTTTCATCAGTGTTTTCTGACTAACTAAATTGGCCAAATCGATTTTTTTTTTCCAATTCCCTTTGGACTTCCTCTGCAGTTCAACTTCCTGGGCAGATGATTGTCCAATAAAGAAATCAATCAATCAAAAACATCTCAATCTATGAAGTGACAGTAGACTTAATGAAGGCTTGAGCCTCTCTGTGAAAAAGCTTGGTTTTCAGAGTCTGTTGATGTAGCCATAGGCATAGAAGGTACTTTTAGAAGTAAGGTTGGAGTAGGAGGTTGGGGCACTGGTAGGATGCTTGGGAGACCTGGTGCCCTGACATCCTGCACTCCATAGATTTCTTGCAGGATTTGGGGCCAATCACTTTGCCTCTCTGCATCACAGTTACTCAGTTGTAAAATGGGGACAGCTGTCCTCCTCTATTTCTCAGAGGACTTGTGAAAATAGAGGCATTAAAGATTGTGAAGCCATCTGTTGCTATGGTGATGAGGCTTATTTAGGCACTGAAGAACCAAGATTAGAAACTAATATGTTTCCTTGTACAACTTATTTAGAATATGGATGGGCGGTGCTGACGTAGAAGGTCTGGTTCTGCCTCCAGTAATGTGGTTACTGATTCTCAGTGGGGACAGGAGCAGTCCTCAGCAGATTACAAAAGACATGTATCGTTAAACTCTATTATTTTAAATGCCTTCACATTGAGTCAGTTGCATAATGTCTTGTGGTGGCCTGTTGTACCAAATAAAAATGATGTGCAGGATTTTAACACCTGCCATAGTTGCTAGATGCTTCTACCTTTTTTTTGTCAGGTGTTTGCAGCTAAGGTGAATGCAGTGAAAATACAGAAAATCAGCACCAGGGAAGATTTATAAAATTCCTGTAGGTGTTGTGGGGTAGAGTGGGGAAACTTTAAAGGGTAAGGGACTTCCGTGTTTCAGATATGAGAGTGCTGTGACAGGGAGCAAACTACAGATGAGTCAGAGGACATGGAGCAAAAGGCTCAGGGAAAATGGAGTCAGTGGGATACCTGTGATGCTGTCATTGTTGGGGAACAAGAAACGGCTTCTGTGAAGTGGTTTGGCCTGCAGAAATAAATTTGATATCTGGAGATGGATAGATTTTGCAAATCCCATTTTTTTTCCCTGCATTTTCTCCCAGTACTGTGATAACATCATCAGTACATCAACACCATTTAATATTGTTGAATAATTTAGGTTGGAAGGTACCTCTAGGTCCTGTGCTCTGATGTTCCTCCCTTTTGTTGCTCCCTGGGCTGATGCACAAGCCTTGCTTCTGGCTGGATCCAAGCTATAGCTCTGGGATTGTCCTGTACCTCTGCCCACTGCCTCTCAACCCTGGTTTGTCTGGGTATCTCTTGCACTGCAGTTCTTTCCCCCACCTCTGTTTCCACAAGAGCATATTTAGAATGGGGAACTTGAATAACCACTTGGTTCTAATAGATGAAACATTTGAGGTCAGCTGTAAGATGTTTGTTTTAGACAGCCTATCAATATATGAAATACATCCTCTAAATCTGATATTGAGGGAAGTTCCAGAGATCTATGTCTCATTTCCAGATGGACTGGCTGTGAATATATCTGTGAATTATTTGGCACATTTAAAATATGTTCCTCTTTGCCCTGCACCTGAGATGTAAATATCATAATAATATGTCAGGATAGTGAATTGTTCTCATTCTCATACTAGGGAAGCAGCTATTCCCTTCCAGGCTTTTTGGTCCATCATAAGTATTCTGTTTCTTTTTAAATTTGACATGATTATTTTTCCCTGTCTATTTGTGTCTCTGGGTTATTTTAACACCCAGTTCTCACCCAGCTGCTTTTGTCTGGTTTTGTTCCTTTTTCATCTGATATGTCTGATATAGCAGGAACATAGGAGCTGGTAAAAGAACTAGAACAGCTAAATGATTGTATGCTCCTGCTTGACCACCACGAGTTTTTTCTGGTACTTAAACAATGCAAAAATGACCACTAAATGCAAGATTCTCTGAAGAAAAAGAAACACAATAAGCTTTCCTTATTTTTTGTATTTTGCCAAGGCATTTTAGTTAGAAGCAATAGGAAAACACAGATTATTTTCTCACATCTGGGTGAGACATTAATTTTAATGCTGAGAACAATTTATTTTGGTAGTTATCTGTACATCACAGGTAGTTTTGCAAGTAATTTTCTTTAAAAGTAATAAAACTGTGTAAAGTGTCCAAGTAAATATTCTTCTTTACTGTTATCTAGTGTTTAGTAAATCATTTTGGGAGGAAGGGTTCTTGTTTCCTAGAGTTTATAATTAGTTTGTTTGGTGATTCTTTACTTTTTTAGTGATTAAGCTAAGGCTCAAATTTTGCTTTCCTGTGCCTTTAAATCAATGCACTTTCATTGGCTTCTCTTGCCTGAAGTAAAAGCCAATAGTCCTATGTGAATGCACTTTGGAAATTCCACAGGTGCTACATGGAAAACCAACTCATGAATTTAATTCGAACAGAGCTGGATGCTGCTGAAACACAAAAGTAAAGTCTGTGTAACTGTACTGCTGCTACTGGGACTACGACTTGGGAGGCATTTACCTCTTCAGATTGTCTCCTAAGTGGGGCATGAAAACCCATGGGAATTGCTGGCAGGGTTCGGGCTGATCTTGTACTGGCTGCAATACCTCCACAAGCTCCACCACCTGGGCTGGCCCCTAGGGAAACTGGGGTGACTGCTCTCATGGCTAATGGCTGGGCTACAAATGTCAACCTCTTCCTTCTTGCCAGTGCCTCTGTGTTGAAGGGAGCAGAGTTCCTGGCTTTCTCCTAGCAGGCCATTGGCCTGAGACTTTGGGTCGCCAGGGATATTTTCAGTGAGGCATGGCAGTGCTCTCTTCAGCCTTTTTTGTAGTTAGCAGGCTGTGGCCCAGGGCTGCTGGGATGTGGCATGTGGCCTTGCAAAAGCAGTTTATTTGTTGTGCTTTCTTGGAGGATGATTGAATTCTCTGTTATCTTCTGAGGCAGGGAGGGGATGAGCAGATGGAGTGCTGTCACCAAATGGGAGCAGTGTGTCATTCTGGCTAGCCCTGTTTGCTCCAAGCACCTGGGTGAATCCATAGGGAGCAAAGCATGCGTGTAAATGGCCCAGACTATCTTTTAAATTGTCCTTTTTCAGTATTCTCCAAACAGCTCACAGCCTATGGAAGCGTCAGTGTTATGTCCACAAGGTGGGCTTTCATTGCTGTGCCCGACATTCAGTGAAAGGGTTCCCATGCCAGAACCCTTTGGACGTTCACTGCATTTCCACATTGGAAATCAATTTAAATGCCACATCTCCACTGCAAACTTATGCTCTGCTTTAGACACTGGACCAGTGTGTGGTTCAAAGGCCAGTGGACTACACCTGAAAGAATGTCCCATGAAGAATGACCACTTCAAAGGTAACTTTGCAGTGGTACCCCAGGCTGTAGCAGTGTCATCCCATTTTGACCCACAATAACTCAGTAGATCTGATTATGGTCTCAATCAGATATGCTTATGCCAGAAGGCTTCTATGAGGGCATTATTGTTTTTAACCATGTCAGAACAAGAACGGAGCTTTTGGGAGAAAATCTAGATATCTAGAATTTTTCGGTGGAATTCAGCTCATTCTTTGCTCTCCCTTATCCTGATTTTAGGTTATCCCTTTATGTGCCATGGGGCATTAGAGAGGCCTGTCACTAGGAGTGGGGTCTCTAGAAGTGAACTATACAAATTGCCAACTGCAGTTCTGTGTTTGGTGTCATCTTCTTTGCCCAAGGAGGGAAATGATTTTAATTGTATTTATATTTTCTCTAATAGCTGACATTTTCTTACTCTCTGAATTAAGAAGAGCATTTGGTTTGGTAAAATAAGTAAAAAAAGATATTTTGTCCCTCAATGTATTTTCAGAAAATTTCAAGGATGTGGTGATGTTCAGATATCCATGAAAACTAGATGAGATTTAAATATGAAGAGGCAGGAATTTTCCTTCAGGTGAAGGATGACATTTGCATAGAAACAAGAATGACTCATATGTTGTTAGGTGAATGTCTAACTGGAATCTAAAATTCCTGTGCATCAGTCACCTTTTACCTTAGATGGCAATAGGAAATATGCTAAGCAGGCTATCCAATCTTTCATCATGTCCCAACACAGGAACTGACTGGAGAGAATTCATAAATAAATTGTAGCAAAATGAGATGCTGAACCAAATTTTATCACTGCACAGGAAAAACTTGTATTGCTTTTTATAGAAAGACTGAACTTTTCTTTCCTTTTCTTTTTATCATGAAAACCATGCAAGAAGAGAGGACTACTTCTTGTAGCAACTACTTTAGAAGCCATTAACTCCACTGCAATTTCACTTTTGTAGTTTAAATTATATGAAAAAAGGTAGTGATTTATTTTCTTAACCACATCTCTTCTTTACCTAGAATAATAGTTTTCAAAGCAGAATATCTGAAGGTAGAAAGACCATGAAATGTCTCTACTAAGTTCTGTTGATCTGTGGTACCAAAATGGAAGGGATTGCTTTAGATATAATGTTTTTTCTGTAAAGTTTTGAACCAATTTTCCTGCAGAGAATTTGTTTCAAGTTCAGTTCCTCATCTCAATTTTTTTATTATTACAGGTTAACATCAACAGATTTTACTAATTGTTTTCCATTAGGAGGGCAACTCAGCCAGAATAGGAACCTGATCCTCTTAGCTACTAATCCTGTTGCTACAACCACTAGCTAAGGTCATATTTCTGTCACTTGTGAAAATACATATCTAAGGCCAACTCAGCTCTTTAGCACTTCCCCATTTTTTTGTTTTCCATTTTTTGTTTCCATTTTTTTGTTTTCCATTTTTACCTTGTGTCTATGAATTGCCTTCTTCTTGGACTTTGAAAAAACCCCATACAACTACTGAACGTACCCTGAAAATAAAAATGCTTCTTTCTTAATAATGCAAGGTAAAATAAATGAAAACTTTAATTTTTATTTGCTTCTTCATGCAAAACAGCCAAGTGACTGTAGCACCTATTCCACAGAGACTAAGGAATTATGGTGTCTGCTGGAGTCACACAGAGAGAAAGCATGTGTCACAGAAACTTCCTCAGTTTGTGTTGACAGAGCCCAGCACTGCTCATCTGCAGTAATTCTCATTAGTTCTGGGTGAATTCGAAGAGGTATAGACTTGTATAAGTCTACAAAGCACTCTTTAAATGAGATTTAAATATATAGTCTGTTAATGAGTTGTCTTTAGGAAACATGTGCCACAGCAAGATTTCCCACTGGTGAGCAGGGATGGAGAGCTTTTGGTAGTTCCCTGAAGGGCAGCACTGCAGTTTCTGATCATGCAGTTTCCCACTGTGACTGGGGATCCTGGATTTTTGATTTTTAATTAAAAAATGGGGTGTTTTCATTTCTATTAGAGTGAATAAAGAATGGCTCCACATTTTTCTGGAAAATAATGGAGTGGAAAAATTGTCTTAATCATTTTCCATGGGGAAATCTTTAAGAGGCAGTTGCTGGACTAGTACAACAATACTTTTCTATATGTCTTTTCATGTGCCATGGGATTATTTCTGTATAAGGAAATGTGTGATTGAAAGGTGTAACTGTTTGCTACTTGGAGTCTTCTTGGCCTTATAATATAATAGTTTTCTGGGAAATTTACTGACTTAAATGTATATCTACCAGCTTTATTCCTACATAAAGACTTGCAATACTTCTTTTTTTCTCCCAAGAGCTTCTAAATAAGCTAAAGCAAATTTATCTTGTCTCTGTGTCTCATAAAGGAGTACAATTGTCTGTGGATGTCATAAATCATGCTTTCAAAAGTGGTAGAATACATCAAACCCCTGACCGTCTTACAGAAGAATGTTAAGTGCTGATACTGTCCTAACACAGTAGCTCAACCACCAGGAATTACAGAATATTCACGGTTGGAAGGCACCCACAAGGATCATCAAGTCCAACTCTTAAGTAAATGGTACAGGGATCAAATCCACAACCCTGGTGTTATTAACACCATGCTCTAATCAACTGAGGTAATCTCAGGGACAGATTTTCAGTGTTTCTTGCTTGTCATGGTATTCAATGAAGGTTTCTGCCTACATTATTTAAGTCATATTCAGCATCACCTTCTTTTAATAATCAGCATTTAACTTGGGATTAATCTAGACTCTCTTATTTCCTCTGCTGCAATATCATAGGCAGGGCCCTTAACCTGTGCCTGCCTTCTGTTATCCACTTTAAAATGTTTGTCTAAATAGCAGGCTACTTATATTGTTAAGGATCAATTAATTTGTTAACTATTTAAGTTAATGCACTCTGAAAGTATAATGTGCTACAGATGTAATTTTTGTCATTAACAATGCTTCAACACTGCTAATGCTAAAACATTCATTGGCAAAGTCTGGTGGGTACTGAAAAAATATTACATCAATTAAAAATGGGAAGGTGTGTTATCTGGATACGTATGAAGTCCATTATAATATTGAGAGTGGAAATGTCCTGATTCTGGGCTTCCCCCATGCCAGCTCCAGTCAGGGAAAAAATATCTTCTGTTAATAATGCTAACTGATGTGCTGTCATATAAGTTTGGTGAGAAGTATGTGAACAGTTGGGCCTGATTTTCAGCAGATGTAGATCTATATTATGTAAAAATATTAATGTTTATTCCTACCTTATGATCTGTTTGTAATCCTTCCCTGTGACCTTTTAGAGTATTTTCCCCCGATCCTATTTTGGGCTGCCTATTTGACAACATGAAAGGATTAGCAGGAAATAGAATTTGTTTCTCGGTATTAATTGCTCCAATACATGGTGCTCCTTTGCATGTCTGCCTTCTTCAAAGTTTACTCCTGCTCAAAGTGTTTGCTTCCTGCTATGCTGTGTTAAAGGGCTTTTAGCAAAGGAACGGCTTGCTCGGTGACAGGGAGGATGTCACTCTTTGATCAGCAGCTTTTGTGCCTACTGAACACCCTTGCTCTGATCTGAGTGCTGTCTGCAACCCTCTGCATTCTTGATCTGTGTGGTTTGTTTGCTGTAGTTCTTGTCACAGTATTATGCAAAGCCTGTTAAAATGCTGACGCTTCCCTCCGCCCCCATATTATTTTTTCTGTGTTATTTTTGTGACCTCTGGCTGAGGCATAGCCCCTGTATACCTCATCTACTAATTTGCTGCTGTTTATATCAGAAATAGGATGCTCTAAGTTGTTATCTACAGCTATCTAGGTTATGAAAATATATATTCAGCAAATACTTCCTCTTAGTCTTGTTACTTTTCTGCCTTCCTGTCAGTGCCTAAGTACAACTCTGACCAAATCTAGCTGCCCACTCCTGGCAGATTTTAACCCTTACAGCAAAGCAACACAGTTCTCAATCCTGCTGTCTCTGCAGTCTGTATACACACCTTGAAGGCAACACTTACTACAAAACACAGCTTCATTGCATTCCATCAAAAGCTGGTGATGATGCCTAGATAGCCAAGGTGTGTCACTGGGAAAGTGGGCAAGTGGCATTTTTTTCTTACCCCACTGGAGGGGATTCTTTAGGACAGAAGTGCTTGCCACATGAGTCATTTTATGCTGTTTGAGAGCAGGCCCCAGATGTCTTTTCCAAGGTGCAAAATATTGCTGGCATTAATTATTTTAACCCCACAGTATATGTCACACTTTCATGATCATGAAGAAAACATAAGATACCTTAGTTTTACCCTAAGATAAATTTAATGAGATAAGGGACAGCATGGACCTCATGTAATTTATTTGCAATAAAATGTAAGTGGGAATCACCTTGAGATCTAGGCTATAGGAAAGCAGGTGTTTATTACCTTTGATAAGTATTTGTAACAAAAGATCCATCTGCATGTAAAATGTGTTGTCAAATACAGTATTGACAGCAGTGATAAGGCACTTGGTCATGTGGTGTGGTTTGCCAGTAAAAGAGAAATTGCTCCTCTATTCACTCTTAACCTTTGTGGACACAAGATCAAGGTAGTGAATGACACAACAGTAGCTGTGACTCTGCAACATCACAAGCTCCATGTTTGCTCTTATTTGCCAAATACGCAAGAAGCAAAACTCATAATTTTCTGAGCATCTCAGTGGAAGAATAAAATGGAAACTTTTATCTGCCCTTTATATGCCATGTACTGCATTTGTTGTCCTTTGCTGCAGCTGAGCCACCCTGTGCTACAAAGAATAGGTGTTCTGCCTTTACCCTTAAATTCTCTTGGTGGAAATAGTGACCCTGATTCTACTCTCACACCAGCATCATTCTGAGTGCAGGTCATGGGAGAAACACTCTTTCTTTAGGAAGTCTTATGTACTTTATTAATCTTAGTTTTATGTATTACGTCACTAAAACCCCCTCTTTCTGTGAATTGGAATAAATCCTAACAGCGTACGAGCATAAACAGTTAGTAAACAGTAAGAATAGTTTTACCTTTGCAGTATAAACTCTACCCATTATATTTAAGTTATGCAAACAGTTTGGGGTGCAAAAACATGAATTAAAGCGACTTCAGAAAGGGAAATTCATTGTTCTTAGGGAAAGCTGCTCTAATCACTTCATCCTTATGTGCAGTACTCGGACTTGGTTGTGGAAATACTGTGAAGTGCTCATTCCTGTGGTCTAAACCAGCAGTGTGGTAGCTGGCTGCTCTGCAACAGCAGCTGAAGAGCCAATGTTTGCTTTTCCAGCAATGTAGCTATGTAAGGAGGGACTCCAGAATTGTAAAATCACACCTTATGTAGCAAACAAAATTTAAAAAACCCAACCCCCCAGCATAAATGCCATTTCTTTTAAAATGGAAGCAAGAGAACATAGGTAACCCTCTTCTTTCTGGTTCTGTTACTGTAGTAGGATTCTGGTATTAGTTTCATAAGGCTGTTCAGACATATAAACACTCTTTCCTTTGCAACCTCTCAAATTATTCCACAGTTCCACTGGAAGAGATTTCTTGTGCAAAGAGATACTCCCAAGTCCCCTACTCAAGGAGCCAGGGGGATTAAAAAAAAATGAATAGAGATAACCCCTCTGCCTTAAGGCAGATGGATATTTAGCCTATTATGTTTTCCTTTTTTTTTTTTTTAAAAAAGCCTTATCTTCCCAAAGCTCTCATTTCCCCCTCCCTTTCCTTCCTTTTGTCATATTAAAAGCTCAATAAGACTCAGGCAGCTGGCAACCACCAGGTCACTTGGATGCCAGTGCTGTCTCAAAATTATCTCCTTGATATGAGCAAGATTATTTTTTTTCCCTTGGAAAAGAATCTGGTCCTTTTCAATCTCATCTGTTAATGCAGACTCTTCCTTCTATCTTGGAGTCTGTAATAACATTAATTGGGGCCAAGCACATGCAGCCAGGTTGGGTACAGCATAGGTGACACTCTGGGTGCAGAGAGATGGGGAAGGCTGGTGGAGAGGTAACATGCTTGTTATTTAAGGCTGACTAATAATCGCAGAAGTTATGTCTTGGTTGCCAGTTTTTAGATTTGTGTGTTGAAACATCTTGAACAAAATGTTAGTGAGAGCAATTCTGCAGCATCCTGCTGACTGAATTCAAGGTGCTGCCTCGTTTGCCATCTGCCTGCAAGCTCACAGTAGTAATTATAGTGAGCCTCGCAAGTGCTGGAACAAGAGGTATGTCAAATGCATTTTCCTTACATTTGAAGGTAATTTTCATTTTCTCAACTCATTTAAAACTATGTATGATTATGAGCTGCAGGTGTGGGAGCCACACAGAAGCACACAGACGTGTGTACACACCCACAAAGCCAGATATCAACTCCTAGAGTGTCCAGAAGAGTTTAAGTTCTTATCTTGCCACTTTTAAATTAAATGTGGTGCTGGAGACATTTCCCTTGTTATTACTACTCCTATCCTTGTGAAGATTCCTTAGAATCTTAACATCTCTTATTAGTATGACAATATATAAAAAAAGCAAAAAACATGCTTGATTTTGCTGAGCATTGCTAAAATAACATGCACTGGAATAACAACACACATAAAAACTGCTGAAAATGAAAGTTACTTGCAGTTGAAACTTCCATGGGTAGTGGTTTGTGGATGCAGCCATAGTGAGGATAAGCAGGGTGAAAATGTAAAATTGGCACTATGTGATGTACAAATTCATTTAGGGCTTGAATTCTGCAGAGAGTTGGGGTCCTGGACCTGACTTTTGTTTGGAAAGTGATAAAAGACCCAGTGAGCATTTGAGCACTGGTCACCTGGGAGGAGGAGGAGGAGGTTTGCATCTGGTATGGCACATGGGAGTGAGGTAGAACCAGGGAACTGCTCCAGTTCTTCAGGGATCTGGATTTTCATGTCAGGGTATACAGGGAACCATCTTTTAGAATTGTGTCTGTAACTCACTTAAAAGCAGTGGAAGAGTAAGCAGGCAGAAAGAACACTTGTCATTACATACCTTCTATAGTGATCCACCAAGAAAATTGGGGTAGGAAAGAAGACAATGAGTAGAAGTTTGCTTTTTTTTTGAGTCTGATTTTCCTGTGGGACCTGCTGGTCACCCACTGGAGGAAACAACATTCATAATCCAAACTTGGATTATGAAATCAAAGCACATTTTCCTAAAGGTGGCTGTTGTGGCTATCTGAACTGTTTTCTGCTCTGCTTATCCTCATGAGATTGGAAAGATAAGGACTCTAGAGAAAGAGCAACTGAAGCTGATATGCTCAGTGAGGAAGACATACATAACATCCAGGCTATGAACAGATTTTAAGGAATATAAAGAAGAGTTCTTTAGGAGGTTATAAGCACCAGGACTCTCTCAACCTACTTAAACAGGACATTCATGTGTGCCTGGAAATAATGCCTCTACATTTGTACTTGCAGGTTCAAGAGTTAGGCATGCTCAGCAGCTTTGTGTCTGGGGTTGATATTTTTAGAATCAACAACCCGAGTTTTATATCAAATGTAAGAGCAGATTTAAGCTTTCCTCATTACATGCTTTAACTGAAAGCACCACGTTATGGCCATCTCTCTTGTTCAAGATTTAACCTAATTCTGGACCAGTGGAATATCCCGTACTTTTCAGACAAGAATTTTTATAAGCATCTGGACCAATGTTTCCCGTGGATTTGTG
The DNA here is from genome assembly GCF_049639895.1 of Pseudopodoces humilis. NCBI lineage: Eukaryota > Metazoa > Chordata > Aves > Passeriformes > Paridae > Pseudopodoces > Pseudopodoces humilis. The sequence goes on from NC_142200.1 coordinate 103,349,812, forward strand.
TTTCATGGTAATTCATGAATACAACATTTCTGTGCCTGGGGTATGTGCCATCTTCTTTCCTCACCTCATTCCATAGCCCCAGTCAGTAGATTCTCAGGTGGCTAATGCAGGCTGAGCTGATCCAGCTCCCCAAACCAAAGGAGTCCATCATTCTGTCAGAGGTAGCTGAAATTATCTAATAGGATCAAAAGTTATTGAGGAACATATATAAAGTGTGATCACATAAATCACGTTTCCATAGGAACCGGCTAAAAATACATCTGTATGAACACTCAGAGTCTATCGTGATGAACTATTATGTAAGTAGGATTTTTTTCCTCAGTAAGAACATTGCAGATGCTTGTTAATAATTTGTGGCAAAATTTACAGACAAGTTTACAAGTCTTCATGTGTGCAATCAGCTGTGTGCTTATTACATTGTCTGCCTTCCCTCCTGCTGACTAAAATGAGAAATTAACAGAGCATCCTTTCTCAAGGATTAAAAACATCCAGAAGATTAAAAATAGCCTGAGGCTTAAAAACTTCCTCACCTGGTAAGACAAGCAGGATTCTGTACTAACAGTCATCTAACTATGAGTGTTGTATGTGAAAGGTGGAGAGGAAGGCTTGGAGGCCTGCACCTCACGGAAAGTGTGCCATATTGCACCATGGCAAAGTGTGAATATTTTTTATTTGCAAGAAATGAACCTCTGCAGAGCAGGAAATTGTCACCAAATAAATTATTCAAATTATAGATACATTCGTACCTTGGGATAAATGTTATTAGGATCCAGATTTTTGTGGTGTGGTGATTTAGGTTGTATGAGATGAGGCAGAGGAGGCATTTTTACCATGAGGTGATATATATTGTAATATCATACATCCTCCACGACTAAGTTGAATTTCTGTGTTTAACTGCTTTTGTCTTTGTTTTCAGAAGCCACTTAGAAATTGTTTATTGTGCCAACTAAAAGATGGGGCTAGGAAAAAAACCACCAAAAATATCTGGCTTGAAGAGTTGCATAGAAGTGTCCACCACTGGACTTCTCAATATTCTTCTGTAGCCTGTTATAATAATTTTTCCCAATTTCCAGAATTTATTTTCTAAATATTTGGAAGCAGTTTTCATCCTGTTCTGATTTTCTATTTCATTTTCCTTCAAAATAACATTAGGGTTAAACAGTAAGGCTTAGTATCAGAGGTTTTGTTTCTGTTTTTTTTTACTCAATTTTTAACAATAATACAATTTAAGACTGTATATGTAATAATAAAATTCTAGAAGTGTGCATAATGTTGTACCGTGCATATTGTTCCAAAGAGGGAGGAGGAAAGAGTCCATATGTCCTCTGAACCTTAGAAAATAGCATGCCACTGGATAAATTCTGAATTGTGATTATTAGAAAATGATGAATAACTTACAGACCTGGAGTTAATCATCAAATATATTATTTAAATTAAAAATGAATTCAAGAATTCAACATTCTGTTGGTGGACAATTCATTGATAGAAAAGAAAAAAGGATGAAATTAATCAAATAAATAATTCATTGTAAATCATTTGGTTCTAATTATAACAAGGTGCTAAAAAATAGATCAGCTTCTCAAAGCATGGCAGAGTTCTGCTACACATACATATCACCACAAATGCAGCTGTCCAAGTATAATCCCTGTTTTAATTGCTTTTGGTTCAGGACAATAGTCAGGTACAGGAGTGGTAACAAAAGCATTGACCTACCCCATTTATTAAAAGCTATTTTGTTTGCTTGCTTGCATGACAGAGCATCCTGAGCTAGTGCTTCTGCAACGTGAGAAAGACCAGCCTGGCCTTCCCAAATCCTCAAAGCAAAAGCCTGCATAAAAGTGAGGTTTTATGACCTTCTCTCTCACTTACTGCCAGCTCAGAGGTCTGTTCCTCTCTTTTCTGAGGGGATATAGTTAATAAAAAAGTGAAGATCAGACCTTTTCTGGCTCTCTTTTTGTCCCTCATGAAGAAGCTCTTGTTGCTGCTCCTGTGGGACACTGGCTGTCCACAGCCTGCAGAGAGGATCCCTTTGCTGGCTGATGCAGGACTCTTGGCAGAAACATTGCTCAGCAACCCACGTGCTGCTGAACTTTAGATGGAGGATGAGGGAGGGGCAGCATAGAAACAAATGAGCCCTGTATGAACACATTTGTTCTGAGGCTTCCAGAATGGTCAATCACCAGGCATTTCAGCTTCCTGAAGTTTTTGATAGCTCAGAGCTGGATTTAGCAGGCCACTGTGCTTCTGCCAGTGGGTTGGATCAGAAGATCCTTGAGGTTCTTTCCAACATGGTATTCCATTCTGTGATTCGCTCCTCCATCCAACTGAGCGACCAGCAGCATTAAAAAGACTTTACCAGTGAATAGGCAGTAGCCACCATTTACCCCCTTTTTTTTAAAGCTTTTGCTTATCTTCCTCCCTATCAGTAGAATGAGGAAGTCTTCTTCCTTGAAATTTTTGTTGTGTTTTCAAAGCAAGTTAGGGTTGGGTGGTACTCATTTGCAAGAGCTGTGTTACCCAGCCAAGGACAAATCCAGTGCTATGCCCTGCATTCACAGAGCTCCTAGTTCAGTTACCATTAAAAGAAGGGCTAGCAGCAGTTGCAGAGAGTAGATGACAGCATTTTTCATTAAATATCTGCATAGATTTTGAGCAAAACAACTTTTATTGCCTTAACAACTTTAGGACAGCTCTGGAACAAAGGCAGGAGAGAGATCCTGAGTGTAAAAATAGCTGACATGTGAACTGGAGCATCCATTTAACTACTAATTGTGCTTTTTCTAGAAAGCTAAAAAGTCCCTGTCCTGTCAAAACTGGAGCGATGGTTGGAAATCTGACATGCTTCATGGTTCAGTGGCTTCAGTATTTTTAAATATTTGTGCAGTCTCTTGGATTTTTTACATCATAAATTCAGGCAGCAGCTGGTTGTCTGACCCTGTGACCGTGCTGCAAAAGTGTCCAGTCCTTTAGCCATGAGAAATTGCTGAAGATGCTAGTTTTCTCTGCAGCCAAATAATAAAGCAGAATGCACCTTTTGTACAGTACCTGTAAGATGACTGAAAAGTAAAGTGGAAGAGCAAGATGAATATAAAGAGGGTTAAAGTTGCCTTCACATCATCTGTGCCATCATATCATATTAGTTAAAATAAAATCATTAGAATAATACAATCTCACAAATGTTTTTGCATCAGCATTTTGTCCTCTGAAAATATATTAGAAGCAGCTTTTTCACTGTCCTTGTAAAATCTGCAGTGGCAGAAATTTCCTTACCATTAATATACAAGAATTCTTCCTTTTTTTCTCCTTAAATTTCATATCCCTGGATACTACACAGTAACCCCCAATATGCTATTTTCTGATGTTAGAGATTTTGAATGTACTCACAGTGTTTTTGACTGAGTGATATGAAAGCCATCAGCACTTCAGAACAGGGAAAAAAAAGAGACCAATAGTATTAGTCAGACTCAAAACATGACAAAATTCGGATTACCCCATGCTGAATACAAATGTGGTAGAAATGTTCAGAAACTGCAATCAAATAGCTTTGAATGTCAAATGAAATTACTTTGGGAGTCTTCTAAGCCCTCTTCTTACAGCACACTGGAACATAAATCCCCTACTTTCATTTGATTAGTCCAAAAGGCTATAGGATGTGTTATTAAATCTAGAAAACATGACCAGAGTCTTACTCATTAGCATCACTGAGCACACAAATTCCTTTAGGTCTTTATTTTTTCTTGCTCTGTACTTTTTGAATGGAGCACGATCAGTGAACTTTTAAAATCAAAGTATACCCGAAACTCACTGAAAGTTATAAATAATTTATTTTTAAAAGAAAATGCTTTTGGGGGTTTTTCATCTGCTCTATTTGAGCGCCACAGTAAAATAAATACATATTATGTTATGAGTGAATATTAGAAACTGTGAATAAAGATATTTTGTTTCTTGTAGATGATCTTTGGTTGACAAACTTCTCTGCAGTACAGGGGAGCTATAATCAGCTTTAGCAACAAAGCTTTGATAGAATTAAGTCACAGAAATCTGCACTTAATGAATAGTGACAACACTTTGCACATTTTGCTTTTTTTAAACCTGGGAAAATGATAACAGAGAGTGAAGACAACTATGCAAATATATTGATATAAATAGTAATAACAAGACCTCCAATCCCAGAAAACACCTCAGTTTAAGAAAGGATTTATGCTTGTGCCTTAGTTCTACTAAATTTAAGAATGAGCTTAGAACAAAACAGATAGTTAAATGCTCTCCTTACAGGCCCCTGAGTCTGCAAGAAATCTCTGCTTTTCTCTCATGGCTTCTTTTTGAAACAGGTTTAACTGATCAGTATTGTGACTGCATTGGACCATGTGGCACAGTGTCTTGCACTTGGCAGACGTACAGGATATGACAGCCACAGAAGTACAGGGCAAGTATTTTGATCTCCTTGCTGGCAAACTCTTCCAGCCTTGAGTCGTTTGAGGTCCTCAGCTTGGCATGCTGTCTTGATGTTTAAGATTCTTTGGTGGATTTATTCATTCATTTTTCCCTGCACAATTTTTTTCTGAGCAGTTTCTTTACAGATGTGCATTTTCAGCATTCCACAGGTTTGTTAACAAATTCTACAGCTGAACTATTCTTTCTTTGTTTTGCATTCCTAAAACTTTGTTTGATACCAACTAGTTCTTGTACTGTAAAGAAAAAAAAAAAAAGAGTAATTGTATCCTGTTCTCTTTATGCCTTTTCCAATGCCTCTAAATCTCCATTTTCATGATCTCTGTTTTTTCAGATTGAGGAATCTCAGTATGTTGTTCCTTGTTTGGGAGCTGTGCTAAAATTTGCACCTTTATTATGTTTCTTTGTGTTTCTTTGTGTTTCTTCTAGCTCAACTGATGCTTTTCCTGAGATGAGTGGCTCTTAATTGAACACAGGAATTTAGATGTGGGCATAATGGTAATTTTGGTTTTATTCTCTATTTCTTTTCTTTCCTAATAATTCCTAACATTCTAGTTGCTTTTTTTGACAACTACTGAGCACCAAACTGGCATGTTCATGACACTATTGGTTATAACCCCAACTCTGTCCAGAGTTCTGGAGTTCCAACCCATCTCTGTCCAGAGTGGTAATAACTAGCTCAGAGCCCATCACCAGATCTTAAATATTAGCATTCTTTTTTTATTTTTCCTCTTGTAACTTATTGGTGCTTTTACGCCTGACACAGAAGGTGATAGTGACCCCTTTGCTCCTTTTTTTTAATTGGACAAACATTAGCCCAGAGTCTGAACAGAGTTAAAGGAATGCTGCCCTTGAGGACTGCAGTGGAACCATGGCCCTTTGCATTGACAGAGGAGCTGTCTACTGTTTGGAGTCCCTTTAATTTCTTGTCTAAACCAATAGTTTGAATGACATGTGGCATAAAAGATAATCAAATACAAAATGGAAAACCTGATCTGTGTGATGTTAAAAAGGCCAAGGTATCTTGGTAGATCACATATTGCCTCATGCTTCTTACTGTCTGATGCCCCTTTTGGTTGGTGTATTGTCACTGACTGAATTTTACACCTTTGTGGGATGCAGCTTTATAGGAGCTGATGCTGTGGAAGCAATTGGCTTGAACATTAGCTTTGGGGTCAAACTCTGTAGTTGTTGGTCATATAAACATAAAGGAATGCACCTTCTTGAACAAGTCTCCAGGGCATGTGTTTTCTTGACACATATTCCTAAAGGTCCCTCTTAAAGACCTACCTGTGTGGGTGTCTTACAGAAGTCTGATGTTGTTAATAGTAAGAGTGTAATTTCTTTACTGTTTTGCACATGGATTCTTTATTGAGGAAGCTTATTTTTGGTTTAACATACTTCATTTACATCTGCATCTTTGCTGAGGCTGTGACTACAACAACAATAATAAGCCATTGATTCTATGGAGTGGTTAAATAAATGTGAGTGATGGGGTCTTTCCACAAATACTTTTTATTTGGTGGAAAAATAGTCCATATTTCCAGGAGTGAGAAATTATCTAGTCTCAGCAAAGGATACTATTATTATTCCTAGCTGCAATACAAACACAATATTTTATTCAACACTCTTTTTATGTTTGAAAATAAATATTAAGATGAAAAGGAAAAATAATAGCATCCAGACGTGGGCCTGGTTCTATCTAAAGATGCTACTGATTCTTTTATTTCAATTCATTTGCACTCAGAACACAGGTCCTGTTTGTGGAAAAAGATAAAATCAGCACTTTTCCCTCCAACCAAGATTTTTGTGTATGTTGCAATTAGGGCAACAGATTGTCTCCAGTTGTAGAAATTTTTTTGTTTAAAGTTGCAAGTTTGTGTATACCTCTACAATATCTGACAACTGCTTGAACATACAGATACCTGTTTCAACACTGTGACAAGAGCAGAATTATTTTTTTTTTTTTTAAAACATGTCAATGCAATAAGATGACATTAATTCTGATTTGCCAGTTACAGAGATTTTAAATTCAAGGATTTTCTGATTTATTTGAAGGCCATTTTCTCTAGTCCATACCAGTTACTTCTAAAACCGGTGGTATTTCTGTAAGGTGAAAACATTATTCACTAACCTGCTCATCCCCTTTTCTCTTACTCCCGCCACTTCAGGCCTTTCAAAGTTAAGACTTCATTGTTCCCTGCTATTTATTTACTGATTAGTGAAAGATATTTGGTCTCAGAAGTCGTACGCTCCAAAATACAAGGTGACCTTTGTCTTAGTGTCTGAGCCTGTATAAACATGCTATAAAGCCCTCAACTACCTACTCCTTTCCAAGCATGCTAGGTGTGCTTCCAGGCAATACAGCTTAGATCCCATTAAGTCCATCCACAGGCCAAATGATTTTCCAGTCCTTACATCAATTTTTGCCCTGAAGGGCATACACAATGCTGTGCAAAGCCACAAAATAGAAGAGGATTTTTCACAGTCATAACCATGTTATGACCATAAGATGCAGGCTTTCCTGTATGTTTTCTATATAAACTGTTTTATGTCGTGATTTCTGTGCTGCTAGTGAGTGGTAACCTGGTGGTGTTCTCTGTAAATTACTATGAATAATTTCATTTTTTTACCTTGTCTCCAAGTTCCTGGCATTGTTTATTTCTCCAGATTTTTTATGGGGATTTCAGGAATTCCATCCAAAATGTGTTGGTTCCTCATAGTTGTGATGAAAAGATGATTTTTTTCTCTTTGTAACCTTTAGCATTTTGCATTGCTCTTGTAATCATGAACATCTCATGCATAGTTCCACTTGTTTACAGATCCCTTTTTCTTTTTAAAAAAATCTCTCTCTTAACTAGAATCTTTTTTGAACAGCAAGGAAGACCTGAATAACATCATGGCAAAAGACAAAGGCAAGCAGAGAAATGTCAGAGATAAGCACAGTTCTGAAAAGGTTCTAGAAACAAAGTTGGGAGTCAAGGTCAATTGTGATGTCAGGGAGAAAATATATTTTCTTGCACATGAGTTTGGCATTTTATGATTATTGGAGGATAAGCCTGTTCGGGACTTGAGTCTTGGATTCTTTTTTGCTTGCCTTGTATTCTGCAGCATCTTGGTGCTCCAGAGCTCTGGCCAAGTCTTAAAGGAGAGTCTCTCGAGATACAGATTTTTTTGAGTCTGGAGGCAGGGATAGTTCAGACACTTTGGTAAGTCTGAATCTTTGTTGAACTGTTTGGATGGAAACAGTTAATCTTTCCAAACTCTGTAATGGTCTTCCCCTTTGCTCTGTTTAGTTTGCAAGTTCTTTGAGGCTAGTCTACGTGTGTGTAGCAAGTGGTACAGAGAGCTGTAGTGTCATGGATTCTGTTCTTCATATTGACTTTAAGTTATCATAGAATCAGAGAATATATTGAGTTGGAAGGCACTCTCAAGGATCATCAAGTATAATTCCTGGTCTTGCCCACAGCATGTACTTGGGAGCATTGCCAAATGCTTATGGAACTCTGTCAAGCCTGGTGCTGTGATGACTTCCCTGGGGAGCCTGTTCCAGTGCCCAGTCACTCTCTGGGGAAGCACCTTTTCCTGATACACAACTTAAACCTCCCCTGGCTCAGCTTCATCCTATTTCCTCAGGTTCTGTCACTGGTCATGAGAGCGAGGAGATCAGTACCTGCCCCTTCACTTCCCCTCGCAAGGCAATTGTAGTCTGCTGCAAGATTTCCCCTCAGTCTCCTCTTCTCCAGGCTGAACAGATTAAGTGACCTCAGCTTCCCCTCAAGGCTCTTCACCATCCTAATGACCCTGTTTTGCATGCCCTCTAATAGCTTAATTTCTATTTTTATAATGTGGTCCCCAAAACTGCACACAGTTGTCCTTAAAAGGCTCATTAAATGAAACTTGGCTTATATAAAGGGAGAATAGAAGTCTGTGTAGCTTCCAGTGGTTATAATGTATCTCCAAGTGAAAGGCTTAGTCCTAGTGAATGTGATTTTTTGTTGCTGTAACTTTCGTCCTTTTTCTGAGGACTTTCTTTCCCTTCTTTAATTTTTTGACAATTTAGGGAAGGCTTTCAGTAGAAGACGAAAATTCTTTTCTCTGCTCCAGGTGAAGAATCCTGGGCCCATGTGCCCATAAATTTTGTCTGATGATACCCAGATGTATGTTTAAGGCTATTAAAAAGAATAATTCAAATAACAGAATTGCTCAGTAATAGAATGCATTTTACTCTTGTGCTCCAAGTATACTTCTCCCAGCAATGGAGAGAGGAAAGTGTTTAGGTCCCACCACAGGTTCATTTTATTCTTTTAGCTAAAAATTTACCAGCCCTATTTCAGTTATATCAGTGTTTACTAGAATGGTCGCCTTCATAGAGCCAAGTATTCAGCTTTTCAAAATTTTATAGTGCTTCAGTATATTCACTGCTTAAGCTTCTCAAGATCTCTATGATGGTGATGAGTTGGTATATATTGCAAATTAATAGCTAAGGAAGTTAATAACTCAGTCAAACAGCTTTTTTATTTAAGCTTTAGTCCTTTGACTTCTAATTACATGCTGTAGCAGCCACACTATGCTTCCCTGTTAGGGAAAGTTCTTTAATTAAGAGCTTTATTCCAGGAAATATCTTGTTCCCCTCCTGCTGATCAAGAGAGCTCTACTGGATGGATTTCTGTATCAGTGTGGTAAAAATGATGGATTTTAATCTGAGACAAACTTTGGAAGGCACACTTGAAGTTTGATTGGCAGAAGGAAAGGATTTGGGTACATGTGGCATTAAATAAGGGCAGCAGTTGGTTAAAATGTATGAAGCGCTTTAGCCATTTACTAAAGACTTACTCATGAAACAAGAAAATATGTCAGTAGCAGCACCTGGGTAATCTTTCCTCTTGCTCCCCTTCAAATCCAGGATTGGATATATTCAGCAGCCTTTTAGCTCTGTCTTCTGCAGAAGATAATCTGCAGCCATGGGTTTCTTTCTATGTGAGGAAGGATTTGAGTTATGGAAAAGGAAATTCTGTCAGTAGGTCTGAGAGGGGCAAGTGTGCAATATTAAGCCAGCTGGTTTAGCTCTTGGAATGATTCAAAGAAGATTTAAGATTATTCTAATATTTTCCAGGTCAACACTGGCTCCAAGCAGCTGCTCCAGCAGCTGGAGATCTGCGGTTGTGAGCTGCTGCTGACATTTGCCTACATCACCTCCACAGGGAGGAAGAACAATATGGAGTTGGTATTTGTGACTTTGTGGTGCATGAATTCCCTATGCAAGGAGAATCTTCTGCTTGTCAGCCAATGTGGCTTTATGGCTCCTTTGGGCTGCTGCAGAGACGTGCATTAGAATCAAGGTCTGTGCTGAAATAAAACAGGAGATGGCCGCTGCTTCCTGTAAGGACACAGCTAATTCTTTTTGCCCATTTCCATCCCTGTTTGAACTCAAGGAGTTTACCAGGTCAGCTCCACATTTTGCACCCTCTGAAAAGATACATGGCTGAGAAAAATTTCCAGGCTTTCTTCCAAAAATCTTGCAGCATCTATGAAATTGTGTATGAGTGCTCAGATAGGATTTTCACCACTGTTCCTTGTAAAAGGCAGTCGGATGTGAGACCTGTGTTGATACAGATGTTTTTACTGGCTAGTGATGGTGGGCAGGACCTGGGTCAGAAAGGCAAAGACCCGTACAGTTTCCTTGATGCCCAGACCCAAACTTTTTCTCCAGGGCCAGATGCATTAGACACTAAATCAAAATTTGAATACTTCCGTGCCTGCTTTTCTCTCAGAATGCTGACAGGACACTTTCTGATCTCAGTGTCATTGCAGCTTATGTGACACAAATTCTTACTCTCTGCTACAGGGCAATGTGTCTCAGAGGACCCATTTCATATTAAAATACTGGCTCTCAGTAACCTTGGTATAAATCTAGAATAAATTTTATATTTTCAACAATTATACATGTCATTCAGGGCACTAGTTATAGATACAAGTCCTGCCCAAAAGTTGATTTAATGATGATTAGAATGTTTCTCTGACTACCTGGTACAGGTATTTCTCATCTGCTTAATTTTTTGCGTGGGCTCATTCTTTCTTTTGGATGTTTTCATTCTGTGGTGCAAAACCAAACTTGTGTAAGAGTGCTGAGTATGACCTGGCCATGCTCATTTCCATCCATTTTCTTGTATTTGAGCAGACTCCTACTGAGTCCATCAATAGCTGTGACTTTCAGCATTTTATTTCTTCATCTGACTACATTCACATGGGTGGCATATGTTGGGCACATGAATGCTACTTTGGATGGCTCTTATTTTACCTATAGATCAGGAATCAATTTTTCTAGTCTCTCTTTCAAACTCCACTTTTTGTCCAATTAATTTGAAAACAAACAGTCCTTAAATGAAGAATGGCACCAAAAATGAACAACAAAAAGACTTAGAGCAAAACAAGACTACATTAAAAATGTAATAAGTACAAACTAATCTGAAACTCTGTTTCGGTTTTGCAGATGCTGTGATAACCCTCCTGATTTTTATGTCAGCCAAGGTTACTACCAAGCTGCAGGAGCTCACTGAATAAACCACCGAACACTGGGAATTCTCCCACTATATCACAATTACAGAAGCAGAGGTGCTAGGTAAGTTTATGCCAGTCCTATGGGAACATTTAAAAAAAGTTTAATAGCCCTTAAAATTTCTCATTTCTAACCTCTCATAGGTTTACCTCATCATGACAGCTCATTTTGCTGTGTTATAAAAGCAGATAGAAAATTAGATTTCTGGCTCAAGATCTCACTAAAACCATCATTCCTGTTTAAGTCAGCAATAGCCGCATAACATTTAAGCCTGGATAGTAATTTCTTTCTGCATCTATTCCAGCAACAGAGCAACACATTGCATGGCTTGAAATGCTTCTGGTCTAATTAGAAGAGCTTACAAAATTCTGTGTAAAGATTATCTGAAAAGATCGTTGGAAATAATAAATAAGAGGAGTCCAATTTCCCATTCTGTGTGTCTCAGAAATGAGAAAGGGATCTTTAAAATATGGATTCTGATGATAAGATCATTAAATAGCTGCAATGATTATACAGGCTTTGAACTCCAATGAGGAACTTCTGCTGTGATTCACAGGAAAAGGGGTGTTTAACTGTCTGATACACTTCCAGTCTAGTAGCTCCAAGTATCTGGAACCTGTCCAAGAGCACCTGAGCACAGCACTTGTTATGTATGCTGTTATGGGAAAGAGGTTAACAATGCACATAACTTTAAGTACATTAATTATACCCCCTTTTCAGAGAGCATTACTCAATTGAGGGAAGTGTCCTTGAAATGAAGGACATTCATCTAAGCCTTGTTGGATCAGAAGTACCCAATATATTATACGATTGCATTTGTGAAAAACGGACTCATTTATAGTTTCTTTACATACATGACTGAAAACACAAATGCTTATTAGTTGATTCAGTAGTCAGTGGTGAAATTTGGAAACTAGCCTATAAAATCACTCCTGTTGGGACGTCAAACAGCTATTAAAAATTGAATTGGTTATGGGTTCAGTATAGTTCCAGAGGAAGGTTAAAAATCTGGTTAAAGATTTTAATATCTGCCTTCTGAATAGTTTGACAAATCAAAAGAAAGGTCAGCTGCTGGGAAGCTACATTCAGAAAGTGCATTTTTATTTTTAAAAATTGAATGCATTGTCTAATAGGTCAGCAAATTAAGCTGATAAATGGGTTTACTTCTCTGTGATTATTTTTCCCGCTTTGTTCTGTACCTCTTGGATGGCTCCTGTCCAACTGAAGCAAAATGCACAAGCAGAACAGGGAGGCTGGGAAAAGGCAGAGATCATTCTAGGATGAACAGAGTTCTGCTCCATATGAGCCCAAATTTGGGGCATAAACGGAATGTACTGTTACGGAAGGGTTGGTTTTGGTTTCATATTTTTGGTGGGGTAGAAGAAGAGTTTCAGGTCAATTGTGTCTCAGCAAAGCCTCTGTTGCTACTCTGAAGATGGCCTTTATTAGTTTTCAAAACACCAATGGGGCTTTGCACTCTTCCTCCTAGAGTGGATGAGCAACCCTTTAAATCATGTCAGAAGCTGAGTCCCCATGACTGTAGCTGTGGTTGATGGCATGGTTGTCTGATTAGATTTAAAAACAGGTCATTAAGCCTTCCTTCTACAAGGAGATGTGATCTGGAACAAATCTCTGCTGACCTGGGGTGCTAGGGCCTACCTGAAGTTCTGGATGTACTCAGCAATCTGTCCTTCTGCATTCAATCTGATGAATACAAAAATATAACACACAGTTTGTACTGTTGGCTGGGTGTTTTATACCTGCAGAGGATAAAAACTGAAGGGAAAATTTCATGAGGTCCTTTAAATACCATCCTCTCACATAATTTCATAAATTCTTACCACATTTCTTTGAGAGTGCAAGGTAAAGACATATCTTTGGCATTGTATCCTGTTCCTGATGATGTACTGGTTGACTAGGTGACCTATAAAAGTCCTTCCAAACACAACTGTTCTATGATGTTCTGGAGTGACATCTGCATAGAAAATAGCCTTTAACCTTTATTGAACAGAATCATAATTAACCAAGGGTTAAAATTCAGCCACATTTAGACCAAAGAGAAATCGAAACTGGACAAGATGGAGGAAACAGTGCTGAAGAGACATTAGAGTTCTTTGAACATGTCTCTTGGCTATTTTAAGTCCTTAATTTTCTTTTCCAGTATGGGCTCTGGGTAGATCTGGTGGTGATCTGGTTGAGGTACTGGTTACACACAGTTTGTGGGAAGAGACGGTTTTGGATGGGAAGCTCCTCCCACTCAAATTCTGTGCTTGTGTATCTCTGCCAGCTTTAGTATGGTTTCTGGTGAAAAATCTCTGCCTGGTCTCACATTTTCTCTTCCTCTGCTATATTTTGAAATCTGAGATCTGTGTGTTTTAAGATTTTGTTTAATCTGTGTCTTTTTCTATTCCATTAGTTATTGCACCCAAAGCATAGCCGGCAGTGGGAAATGCTTTTCACTTACGTCTATTTCATGACTCATCTGAGAATGAGTGGGTTCACGGCCAATGCAAGTATCCTGCTTGAGAAAAAAGGCCTAAGTCTTGTTCAGTGCTGATGTGAAAAGTGTCCATCCAGGATATAACCAGCTCTCATTGCCACTCCTGTAAGTCAGAGTATTCTTGGTGCCAAAGAAATTGAGAAATTATTTCTTGCTTCTGAAACGTAAATGAAAATGAAGGCAATTTACTCCCAGGGTGATTCATAATACCAAAGGCCTTTCTGGCTGTAAGTCAGGCTGCAAAAGAAACCTTATGTGGTGCTCTTGGGTAAAGAAACATGTAAAAGTACATGGTCATTGCAAGCAATAATGAGACTGAACCCCCCTTCACTGAAAGGTTTTAAAAAAATGTCAAGCTCTTCTCACAAAATCTTCCAAGCTATAAACATAGCTTAGAAACATATAAACAGCTTCTCAGCCATTATCTGCTTAGATTAATACTCATACATTTGAAGATTCAGCACATGTAACTGAAGATTATGTAAGATAAATCTTTCTAGAATTGCTATAATCAGGTGATGTATTGACAGTCATGAATTGAATAATTTGTAACAAGATTTTTTTGTCTGTTTCTTTGTTTTTTGGAGCCAAAGTACTTCCATTCTTGCTATGGTGTTTTATTTTCTGGTAACAAGCATATTTTTTTGCAGGATTAAAGTCTCAGTTTCACCTATTTGATTTATACCATGACTTTATCAGGTTACTTCAGGTACTGATAGCAGTATTTATAATTCAGCTGGTTCAGAAATAAGGGCTGAAAAAGCTGCATACAATGGAAAAGGATATTGTTTCTGAGCTCTTAAACATCCACATATTTCAGAACACCAGCTAAGTCCAGTAACTGATATTTGAGTTGGGAATGAAAAAGAGGAAATGGGAGGGAGATATTATATTTTTAAGAGCAACGCATAGAGGAATGGAACTGGAAGGGTCATATATGCCAGAAAGAGGATCACATTGCACCTTAAAACTAGAAGGAGTTTTTGTTCCTTTTTGAGTCTGTTACTTTCTGACAGGAGTAGAGCTCTTCTGCCCATCTTCTCTTCTGACCTCTGTCTTATTCTGTGATCATGACAAAGTGATGATTTTCAGTGCATGTATCAACCTTTAGATCTTCACCTTTCCTAGAAGGTATTTATTCTCTGTTATGCTTGTGGACAGCATTCACAGCTCTTGAAGCCTTTGTTTCACTTCTGTTTGCATCCTTTTGGAAGATGAAACTGTTAATTTCCTTAATTATCCTGATTACCTGCTTGTGATTCAAATGTTTTTCTATTTAAATAAGACTGCCTGGAAGTGTAATGCAGTTGGTACCTCTGTGACACCTATGACCTCTGTAACAGCATTAATACTTCCCTGTTTCTACCAGAAACATTTTTTACCTGATAACAACAAGGACTGTATTTACACTTTCCATCATGACTCAGTCATCCTGTCTTCCATGAATAACCCTCAGGCCTTTTTCCCTGTCTGTCATCACTGACTAATGAGTTCTCAGCTCAGACAAAAGCTTCTTGTTTCTAGTCTGCAAGTGCAAGCTGATGCCACTTTTGTACTAGGCAATTTGATTCCATTTCCACTACTCCTGTTCTTGAATGCCTCAGGTCCTGCCCACGCAATATGCTAATGGTCATCTTAACCAATGACATCCCTCAGCAAATGTCGTAGCTCCGTCCCACTTCTAACCTACGTTGTTATATGAAGATGTGAGATGCGAATGATTCACACTGACTTTTCAGCTACAGCCACGGTCAGCTCCATTTTGCCCAAGAACTTCCATTTAAAATCCATACCACTGTATTTCTTCCACCAATCTCTGCCTTTTCCTGCTTAATAAATATTTTCCCACATGACATTTCATCAAATGCTTTTCTCATGTTAAGTTTGATGAAGGGCCTGCATTTATTTCATCTGTAAAGTCGCAGATAAAAGAAAACTGGTAATTTTATTTTGTGTTGTCATCCAAAATGTGCCTCTGATCATTAACTCTTCCATGGGCTCTTTTTCCTTTGCTGCTGCTACTGGCAGTCTACGTAGAACTAAATGTCTCCTGGCAAGACAACTCATCCACTCATTCAAAAAATCCTGTGCTAATTTTGTGATGTCTTTTTGTCATCTTTAAAAACTTGATTTCTTTCTTTGTGTAATCTGATGAAGGTGTGCCATCAAATCCAGGTTGTGGGAAGACTAGAAGTCATGATCCTTTACAATAGAAATGCCTTAGGAAATAAAAGTCAAGTTCTCTCATTCTTCAAAGTTTAAGGCTTATTTGGGCTGCCACATTATTGTTTTCTACTACTGCCACATGGATATTTTTCTGCACCAAAGTGCTTCAGACAGCTAGAAGGACAATAGCTAATTATCCAGCTAAAAGACACCCAGTTGAGAAATAGATTATTTTTTTTTTTATTTTTTTTTTATTTTTTTTTGTCTTCTGATAAGTTTGCAAGTGAAACATGGAGGCAGAAGAGTTAGTTTGAAATAGCATCTGCCCAGGCTGTGCTTGGTTTTATCTAGGGCTCTACACACCAGCCCTTCTGAGCTTCTAAATTCATTCTTTATTGAGAAAGAATGAATGTTAACACTACCTTTCATTTCAGTCTTGACATTTCAGCAAATTTGCCTCTCTGAATCACAAACTGAACTCAACAAAAGGTTTCTATCTGCTGATAACTTTCCATCTGAGAGATTTAAAGTTCCAGATGACATTAGCTCTAGCTCAATGATGTTATTAAATTCTCACCTTAAATCTCACATACAGAAAGCTCTTGTCAGGTCACATGAATGAGATGATTGCATTACTCATGCTACAAGACTGATACTCATTCCACTAAGTTCACTGTATTCAGTCTGAAGTTTGATCTATGAGAGGACACTTCATATCTAACATGATGTGGTTTCTTTATGCTGTGGTGTTTTTACTAGTTATAGTCTTGTCAATGCAATTTATACCCTCTTTGCTCTGTGGTAGGCAATCCTCAGTATACTTGCTGTTTTTGTTAAGATGCGATCTGATACAGTAAAAAGAATGAACCCATGATTACTTTATTCAAGACATTTCTTCTGCTCATAGTTCAGCTTGAAACTAACTCTACACTTTCGAAGTACAGTGTCCCTGAACTGGCCTCTGAATTGCAAAAACTAAATTAGCATGAATGACATTTTGCATGTGGGAATTTATGCAGGGATCTACTTGTGAAAAGTTTAAACACACCAGCTGAAACATTGATGAATTATGAATGATTATAATTAAATGGATTTATTTCTCCATTGTTTTTATTTCTTTTCCTCTTTTTTTCTGGCTTCTCTTAACCCAGTAATATCCAGATGGTTTGGGATAACAAGATTTCTGCGTGTGTACATTGATCTTGAAGCAAACCAGTGCCATTGACTAGATTTGGGGATTAAAATGAATTTATCTATGGATTAAGACCTCCATATGCCAGTTTTCGTGGGTGTTATGAAATAGGAATCAGCTAGCTACAGAATTCCTAGTACACTTATGTGCTTTTATAGCCTAAATCACCTTAGTATCAGAGCTCTTCAGCAATTTGAATGCACCTACAACACCCATGTGAGTTAAAAGGGTTATCTCCTGATTCTTCTAAACGGATAACTGAAAGTGCAGGAAGATTAAACAGCTAAGTCAAAGCCAGTAAGAAATCTGCAGCAGTCTTAAAGCTAAAAGATAGTTCTCTGTGTTCCAAGCCATTGCTTTGAACAGAAAGTTGTTTCTCCCTCCTTGCATAACAACCTTTCTGAAACCAGCTGTGTGCCACCCAAAGTGTTCTTTGCAGGAGAGCTCCTTAGGCAGGTGCCTGTCCTCCCTGTTTTCAGACCTGTAAATCTGTTGATAGCTTCCTTTGTGGAAAATCACAAGCTGTTTTTCAGACTTGGATTGTGCCTTCCAGCCCTTCTGGTAATTACAGGAGGTTTGTAAGTATCAATGTTTTATAGCTGGTGAAAAGGGAAGATGGGCTTGGTCATTTTATCACTGTAAAATGAAGCGGTGTATGAGCCAGGCTTAGACTTTTGCATTCCGTGAGATTGTCCCATGTCTCATCTGCCAGGGCCAGCATCATCTCTGAAGGAAGACCCTATCTCACTGATCATGCCAAGGAAATAGCAGCAAGGCTCAGCAGTGCAGCAGGAATCATGCAGTTAATTAAGATGTGCAGATGGTTTAAGAGTAGATCTTAAGTATCATTGGGGTATTTGTGTTTTACATATAAGTCTCATTAGTGCCATGGTGATGACATTGCTTTCTCTGTGTTCCTAAACTCAGTTGCCCCAGCCTCCTGTTAGCAAGTGTGCCACACCAGCTTGTAATACAACCTTATTTCCATGACTCAGAAGCGTGAAAACTGTATACCTACATATACCTGTGTCACGTTTGTGAAGTGAAAATGTAGTTGAATTTCTGTGCTGAACAAAACCAGATATGCTTATTTTGGTGTCTTTTTTTTTATGTTATAAGTTCCAAACAAACACCACAAGGAAATTTCTGGGAGTCCTAGGCCACCACCAGGTGTGCCTTTCTTGTGCTGAGGCTAAATGCCTGTTTCATCAAAGAATATTTTGTATTCAACCTTTCTTATCATCTTACCTATTCTCTTGCCATTTAAATATTTTCCCCTTGCTTTTCCCTATTCCAAATTTATTTCCAAGACTAATAATAATAATAATAATAATAATAATAATAAATAATTTTGATTCACACCACTGGCTTATTCAGTGTATTTTCCATCAGGCCTGGGACTGTTACTCCTGAGTTTCAGTCCTCAGCTGGAGTACTTCTTCCACAAGTCTGGGTTTCACTCTCTCCTGACAGCCCAAGCTCTATTTTTGCTTTAATCTGCTGCAGAAACAGAGCACTGCAAGACAATTTTTGATACAGTTTTCCATCATGTTACCACAAAAAGTGGGAATTAGCCTGTATTTTCTTGGTTTCTCACCAGCTGTGGCTGAAGAGGGCTGTCCCCGTCTTTTCTATGGACCCACGCTGTTTCCCTTTCTTGTAGTGATGAAATCAAGGGGTGACTGGGACCATACTCTGGGCTGGTTCCTGCAACACCCTCCTCATTCCCTGACCTCAGGACAGCGCCTTTGCACCATGGTCTAACAAGGGCAGCCAATGCTGAGTACTCCAAATAATCTGTGCAAGCAGGGTTAAATGGCTGCTGCTGCTGCCTTCAGAGCAGTAGTGCGATGGTGCCTGGTTCCACAGGATGCTATTTCTCCTCCAGGCTAGTTTGACTGTGATCCAAATGGATGAGATTTAACCTTTGTAGATGAGCAACGTTACCCTTGGGATTGACCCAAATCTATCTCTGCCCTGTGCTGGTGTGTGAAGTGACATAGGCATGTCACATTGTGTGGTGTGTCACCAGTCTCTTGTGTGTAAACTTTGTGCTTTCAAGCTTTTTGGCCTTCCTGGTTGCTGACAGGGACATTCTCTAATGCTTTTTCAGCTTAATGTACTGGCATTTATATACAGCTCTTCCTTGACCGAGTTTTATATTATTCTTTCACGGGAAAATGTATTGTTCACAGAAGCTAGGGACTAATAGCAGACTAGAGCTAAAACTAGTAGAAGCAGGTGTTATGCAATTTGTCACCACATGACTCTGCTAATGCATCTTTAGTCCAGGACTGCGGTACCCCTGCCATGTTTTAAAGTGCAGAAAGATAAGCGTATGCTGTACCCTGGAGTGCCTTAGTCTATAAATGTAATTCAGAAATATGGGAAACAGTGCTCTGAATCTGATGGCCTTTTTCGACACAATTACAGGAGCAGCGTGAGGTGTTGAACGTTTGCAGCAAGGCTGCACACAGCAAACGGGAAGTTGGATGTGCAGGCTGTTAATTCAAGCCTAGATAGGCTTCTGACTAACAGGGTTTTAATTTGTTTTTTACCCTAATATGATGCTTATATGGTAGCAGTTTTACCGAGAAGAACCTATTACAACCTATGCTCATCTGTAGAGCCACATTTAATGAGGAGGATACCTCACAGCTTTTAATGGGCCTCTACAGATTTCAAGGATATGAATCTAAAAAAGCCTTGAATATCAAAATGTTTTTATTTGGCTGCAGATGAAGACACTTTAATGTGGAAAAAACTGTGTGCTGTTTGAAATGAAATGAAAAGTGCAACAGATGAGAAAGAGTATTTTCTCTCAAAATAGAGACAAAGACAGATAAGGCATTTGATCCCTCAGTGCCTCATTTGTGTCTGTCTTTGTGCTTTTGGGATCACTTTCACGGAAGGCACCAGGAATATCACTCCAATGCTCAGTGTTCTCAAACTCCTGCTGAATGAATGGGGATTGAAGACTTTCAGTACTATAGAAGAGAAGCTTAATTCCAGGTGTCACAGGTAGGAAAGCATATGCCTAGGCTCCAGTTGCACACCCTCAGTCTTAAATCACATTAGCAAAACAAGCCAGGTAAGGTTGTGCTGGCCACTAACAGTTTTTCAAATGGTTGGATGGTGACAAATCATTCCTCTAGTTACCCACTGAGACTTCAGTGAAAAGTCAGAGCCTGTAATAAAGCCTGGAAATCAATAATCCCTGGCTCATGAATAGTTAAGAGCTAGACAGAGGACGGGCAAAGCAAGCATCAGCAGGTGCACCCTTACTGGGAAGGCACAGTCTCCATCATTTCATGCATATAGAATCAGAGGAAGATTTTTTCTGATTTCACCTGGCAACAGGTGCATGTGACAAGTCGAGCTTACTGGTGTATTTGCTTTTCTGTTTCTTAAGGGTATTATGTGAACTTATGTGAATTATGTGAACAGGTAGATGGAGAAATCTGTTTTTCATACATGGTTCCCTTTGATCTTACCTGTTGGAAGTATATGATGTCTAAGCAATTTTCCTGGCAATTAGTTATGACACTATCTAAGGAGATGGTTTTGGGGTAGGCTAGATCCTTTGATCTATGTGTGTTGCGAATGAGTGTTCATACAGCTGGATGGCAGCTCTTTAAAGTAGTATCATTGGAGAAACACAATGCTCTTGCTCATTATATATATATATGAGTGATTCTCTTATTAATACTTTGAGAATTTTTTTGCTCCCCTCCCAGTTTTCATTCAGCAGAGAGTGTGAGAAATAAGATATTTTCTTTACATTCTAATGGTGAAAAATTCTTGGGACTGGTTACCTTTCAAGTGATTATCAGTAGCAGATGCTGGACCTGATATTATTTGGCTTTGCTACCTTTTTCCTGACTGTACAGGTTGTGTATCTCCCAGCACTCTGTGTGCTTGACCAGGCACTTTTTCTGCAAAGAGCAGAGATTGTGTACCCTGGGGGAAATCTCATCATCAGCCCCAAGGATTGCTCTGTAGTTTTCTCAGCTGTAAGGAATGTGGTCCATCCAGGCACTGCCACCAAGCATGGCAGGCTGTCTCCCTTTTCCTCTCATGCACTTGTGTTGCTACGCCTGCATCAGGAATACTTATTCCTGGGCAGTGTCTGGTATTTTGCTAATATTTTGGCCTGGGTTTGGATGATGCTTTAAAGGTATTTCTGCAAGAGAAGCTGAACCTGCCAATTTTTGCCCTTTCTCAGCCTTATGGACCATTCTTCAGGGCCATGCAGACATAGAGGTTCATGCAATTATTTGTCCTGGCTGTGGCTCTTCCTACACAGCCTGTGTTGAGCCTGTGCTGGTGATACAGACGCAAAGGAGAAAGGACGTGCCTGTTGCTGGAAAAGGGAGCTCCTGCCTCTGAGGATATCCTCTGTACATTTCTGCTTCAATCAATCCTTCAGATATTGCCCTAAAGATTACTTGCCTTCTTTTGCTATGCCAGGTAATCCCAGTGTTTAACAATGGAGCATGCTGTTTCTGGCTGTTACTAATTAATATATTTTAACCT
Organism: Pseudopodoces humilis; assembly: GCF_049639895.1. Lineage (NCBI taxonomy): Eukaryota > Metazoa > Chordata > Aves > Passeriformes > Paridae > Pseudopodoces > Pseudopodoces humilis. The sequence goes on from NC_142200.1 coordinate 103,371,217, forward strand.
GACAATAATTAATGTGGAAATTAGGAAGAATAAAGCTGTGGAGGCTACAGCCTGAGATCTGCTGCCTGGCAACTGTGGATGTGCATATCCATTATATCAGGAAATTAGAAACTGGAGCAAGAACTGATCTGTCTGACATTTTGGAAGATGATATAAATGGCCCCACTCAACAAACACTAGATTTATGTGAGGGTATGAGTGATATGTGTCTGGGGAAAAGATATTATCTCTTTTATGAAGGTGCAGTTAATACCAGACATCAATTAAATATAGTTCATTAAAGCCTCTGGGTAATCTTATTTTTGGATGAGATCAGAGGAGCAACTTACAAGGACTGACAGAGGGGTTATCTCGGTAATAATCTCCACTTTTGCATCTAGCATCTCTCATAGGATGAGCTAAGTGAAGTAGCATCTAGACTGCAACAACAATAACCTTTTCAGATGGAGAGACCGTGCAGTGAAATGCAGTAGTGGCTTACCGTGTTTGAAGTAGCTACATTAGATAGGTTTATTGAGATATGCCAGTAGTGCTGACATGATAATGGTTGGTTTATGCACTCACTCACTGTCCTCAGAGGGGTAGATTTGTCTCTGCCGTGTTCATGGGATGTGGCTTTTCTAAAACATTTCATTTGTACACATGGAGTGACTGCAGGCAGGCAAAATGATGGTATACTGTTAAAAGGGTGATGTTTTATTGCTTCTTCCTACTCTGGCTAAAATATTCCTTTATATATTGAGTGTTTTAATGGAATCAGTTGTTTTCTTGAATTGGACCCGTTGTCTCCGTGTTTTGAATCCCAAGTGTAATGCACTGGTTGCAGGAAATAAAGTAAGTATTCAATATGTGAGGTGCTAATGACAATTAAGATCCCATGTCTTATTTCCAGTTAGTGATGCAGCTGTCAGGAAAAAGACAGAAGAAACAAATTTCTTCAACACACCTGGAAGAAATAGGGTAAAGCTTGGCATGGAGCCTAAATTTGCAGGGTAACTTCTGAGAATGTCTCACTTTCCTAAGTTCTGCTGCCAAAACAGGCTCCACACTTGTATTTTGACATTAAAACTAACCACTTCTGGAAATGATTCCTCTTTTCTATTTTTCTGGTCTTTCTTGTGAAACCCTCTGTGTCTCCTCGTATAATTTGTGTCACAGCTGCTCCTATGGAATGAAGCATGCGGGCTGACTGCAGAGCAGGCTTGGGGCTGCAGGAGGCAGCGAGGAGACAGGATCGCCGCAGGCACAGGGAAACAAAAGCCCCCAGGGTCTGCTGGAGGGTGTCAGGAGGGAGAGAGAAATGAGGATGGACTGCGTGCCCGCGGCAGAGCTGGGCTCTCTGGGATCATCCTTTCACCAGGGAGAGACAGCTAAAAAGGACAGAATAGAGAAACACTGCTCAGGAGATGGTTGTGATTTTAAGTCTCTAGATGCTAAGACAAACAGTGTGCTGCCTTTCAGAAAGCAGCTTGCTGAAACTGTAGCTCTTTAGGTGGGACCATTTTTCCACACCACTTTTTATGTCTGTGTTTGAAGCAAAAGCTTCATCAGCGTTTAGCATTACCAGCACTGGTGCTTTAACTTGCAGACCCTATTTGCAGGGGAGAAAAACCATCTTCATGCTCCTCACATCCCTCACTCCCTGGAGGTGAGAAGTCATTGGAGGGATTAGTACCAAAAGGTGCCATCCATGCAGCCCACAGGGTCCTGCAGAAGACCAGTTCTCATTAAATGCTGTGGTGCCAGGTACTTTTTGTTAAATGCTGTGGCTTTGCCATCCACACCTTCCTGACTCACTACCTCCTTCTTTTTCCCTTCTTCCTGCAGCACGAAGCTTCAGCCTTGCTTGCTCTGGGTATAATACATCTACAGCTCTCTGAAACTTGACACAACCTAAGTAGGCTAGGTTTATGGCAATGTATTTCAGCTAATCCTTGTTCATATCTGGGGTTTTCTGTTTCAGAGACAAGTCATGTCAAATACCGTATAATGAGAGAAAACTGGAAATGCTGACTTACTGAAAGGATTATTTGCCATGGGCTGTTCATATCATCATGCATGGTTTTTGAGTTTTCTGCTTCCCACAACTTTCCCCAAAGCTTTTGGGATCCTCAGAAATCTTTTCCTAGTAATTATTCTGCTTTGTGGATTTGGGTCTTTTCCACTACCTGTGTTAATTGGACAAACAATCATACACCAGATCCAGAGGAAAGAGATAATCCATGGAATTTCTTGGACTTGAGTAGGATATTCAGAATAGCATAAAAGCAAATCTAGTGATACAACATAAAGCAAAGCATTTCCCAAAAAACCCAGCTTGAAACATCCCTATTAACAAAGTTTCTACACTCTAAAGGCCTGGCAGTAGTATAGCCTGCTTCAAAAGCACTCAGTTTTACAGTATTACCTGCCTTGCTGCACTATAACCAGCACAGTTCTTTGTCAGGCCATACTGTGCTTCAGTCCACAGCATCTGTCATCTCCTATGGAGGAGAATGTAAGAGAGAAACGTGTTTCATGGTGCCAGTGTCCAGTTTGCCCTCATTTTCAGGGCAGCTCTTATGCAGATTTCCTCTGTGGGGCTTTGAAGCAGCAGTGCTGGGAAAAAAGAGTGACTGCGGGGCTGCCTCACCTTTTCAGAGCACAAGGATAAGAATACTCACAGCTTCCTGAAATGGAAGGATTTTAATTAATTAATCTTTCCCCCCTAACATCCCTCTCCTGCCTCCCCTTCCCCTCCTGGCAGCTTTTCTGCTGTGTTCCTACCTGATGTTGTTTTTCAGGTTTATTTGCTTATATCAACATATGAGAACCTGATGTTTTCCTTGCCAAAGTGCTGTCCCTCACAGTAGAGCAGACTAAGCCAGCTTTACTGAGCCAGGTGAGGCAGAAGGACTCTGTATCTCTTCCTGACACCTCTACTTTAAGCTTAGCCTTGGTCGCTGCTGCTACTTGTCACCACCTGAGGTCCCACTGAAACCTGAGTTCCTCTTCCCTGCAATGTACAATAAAGTCAGTGTTATTCCCCAGAGTATGCATGGTGCAGAAGGAGGAAAGACAGGAGGTGCAGAAGACAGAAAAGGGTAGATGGTGAGCTAGTTATCCTTTCTATTTATGCTCTTAACGAGATGAATTGAGAAAGGCACATTTAATAGCAAATCTCACTACAGCTTTTTCTGAAACATCTTTGCTGTGAGGCTGAGAGAAACTTCTAAGGTTGATGCTCTCATTAGACAGTGTGCTACTGAAGGGTAGCTAATTAGCAAAGCCATAGTATTGTGGCTGCTGTGGTAGGTTCAATCACATATTGCAAAAATATGGGAGATAGGAGCATCTCCCAGACTGTTTTCAAGATGCTTACTTTTCTTTAGGCTGGCTAAATACATAATTTCAGGGTTTATTCCAGTTCACATCAATATACCAAATCCTCACAAAATATATATGTAATAATTTGCTGTTCCAGCACTGTATCTGTAAACATTTAATCTCCCACAGTTTTTGTGTATATGTGTTGCCTTTTTCCCCACTGCTTGCATTCACTGGACATCTATTAATGCTCTGTAACCAAAGGGAAGAAATAATCCTTTGAAGCCTTGGCACTGGAGGCAGACGCTTATAATGACATAAAATTATTGTGGTGATTTGTTTAAGTGATTAAAATTTTTCCAGATTAGTTTTTCAGTTCATGTGTTTGAACCAATTATAAAAACCAAACAACAACAACAACAATCCAACCAACCAAACACACCAAATAAACAACCCCCCTCTAGCCCCCTGCAACTAAACTCCCATAAAATAAATTAGTATGAAAATATGACACATTCATTAGAAGACTCTCAGACCTTCATATCTCCATCAAAACTTTGTGCAGTTTTGTTGAGCATGATGAGTTCATCTCTTTACACTGCCTTCTTGGATTTCTACTTAATATATTATTTTTTTTCAACCACAGTTCATCAAGATTATCTCCTCTGTAATGTCAGAATTCAGATGATGACTGTCTGGCACATGGTCTGTAAGGCTCTTTATGGTCTTCTTTCTCATCTAGTCCCATTGCATATCTTAGAGGTCTCAACAAGCCTTGGAATAAAAAGTGGGAGCATATGACAGCAAAAACCATTGCTATGGAAGGCATAAACCAGAAAAGACTTCACAAGAAGTATCTGTGTCCTTTTTACTGAGTGGGTCATTGAGATACAGCAAAATGCTTCAACCTTGGTCACCCAGAAGGGAAATAGCAGAGCCAGGATGAAGACCCATGTATTCTGAGCTCTGATTTGACTTACATCCCACTGTACAGCCCTGCCTTTGAGGCCCTGTCATCCAGAGAATGTTGGTTTTTTCTCTTAGTAAGCAGCAGACCCCCACAGAGGTCTGGGAGAGCAATCCTACTGAAGGCAGTGAGGATGATTTACTTGGGTCTTGTTTTCTTCCCCCAGTGGTAATGACAGAAAAGAACATGAATCCCCCCATTGAAAATAGAGTTAATAGGTGGAAGTGTAACAAGATACTGTCTTATGCAAAGAGTGAAAGATACATGGGCCAAGAAGGGACAACGAATTACATGTTGGTGTTAAGTATCCGCTCGTAGTAGTATAATTTTGAGGACCAAGAAATTCCTGTCCTGGTTATGTATGCTGATTCACTGAGAAAATGTGCAGTGTTAAATCACTGTGTCATACTTATCCACGCTGGGGTTAGACCAGAGGTTACAAGCTGGGTTGTCAAAACAGCACACATGGGATTTCACCACTGTGAAATCTGGCTCTTTTAAACACCCATTCAAAATCTCTCTTCACTTAAAGAAGCTAGAAGGTGGGAAGATGTGCCAGGGGAAGGATCACCCTGCTGCATGTGTGTTTTACAGCTCTATATCCCCCATCATCTTCTTCTGGCAGCCATCTGAAAGCAGGCTTCAGATGAGGCGAATCTCTGGAGTGAACCTAAGGATCCATCCATATATTTTTATGCGATGTTTCAAGAACCTAAAGCAATAAGCAGCGAGCATGCACGGCACTAGAGCTTATAAAAGCAACACTCTTGTGTTTAACATTTCCTCTGCAGAGTTCTTCAGCATTACTGTAAAAGTAATAGTAGATTATGCCCACAATGTGCAGTAGGCAATTTCCTTTGATACCTTTTGGGATAGAGTGGAGGAGATAGAGTTTCACTACTATCATAACTCATATGGCTCTCGAGATTCTCAGTGTCATTTTGTTCTCAAGGGGAAATAGCATGATTGAAGAAAATGACACTCTTGTGATGTCTTCAACTCTTATTTTATTTTAATTTAATTTAATTTAAATTTTTTAGGACTGCTTGGTATCAAAATGTAAATGAAGACTATTAGCAGAACCTAGAGTCAGGAACTTGCCTGATGATTTGTTGAACTTGGACCTTAGATTTCAGCAACTTTTTTGGTTTTTTGATTTTTTTTTCCTCAGAAACATTAATATAAATTACATTAGGTCACACATAAACCTTAGGTATTTAGATGCATTTTTTCTTGAGGGTTAACCTATATATAGTGAGAAATTAGTGAAGGCTACTTACTTATTTTGGAAGAATTGGGTTAAGTACCTTAACTGGTCTGCTACAAGGCATTTGCCCTCTGACATATTGATTAGAATATTGACAGCTTGAGCAGAAATAGCTGTTTAAAAAGCGCTGAAGGATTTATCAGTAATCTCATTGAATTTTTAAAATCTTTATTTTCCCAAAGTCAACACTGAGAAAGATGCCTCCACTCTTCTGTCTTGCTGTTAATGTGAGCAAAATTTTAAGGACTTGATAAGCACCAAGATTGTCCTCTTTCAAGTCAAGACTGGTTCATGTTACTGAATGATGTGATATAGTTTTCAATATCCTCTCTGCTCAGGCTTGGTTTGGCAGCTTGCAGTGGTGCTGGGTGGCTGGAGCATATAATGTAAAATTTGACCTTTCTGTGACCTCTTGTTGACTCTTTTGTAAGTACTTCTTTGGAATTTTGTTGCTGGTCTTGCAGGCTCAAGTAGTAAATTGTTTAGGTATTTTTAAAAAAATTATATTCCGATTTATACTTCAGGTCTTGTTCCTCATTGCAGGCAAATGCATATTAATAGCAGGAATATTATATCTTTGGCAAATTATATCACAGTTGAAATCTTCACACTCTGTACAAAACAACTATTTGTGCTGAGATGGATGGATGATTATTACCTCTTTGTTTTCTTTTTCATTATCCTTTTGAATTAAAATCTCCTTGTAAAGCCATTATCCTTGCTTTAACAGCTCTCTATATTGAATGTCTCTGCCTCTTCTACTCTTTTTTTTTTTGCTTTTGCCTAGATTGAGTTTCAATTTTCTGTGATTTCTGAGCTCTAATTTCCTTGTTGTTTCATATTTCTACAGTGTCCTGTTCAAAAATTCAGTATGCTCATGCTCAATTTTGTTTCTCAAATGCATATAGGCCAAAAAGTAGCAGGAACCTTCTCTAAAAACTATATTTACAGGTCTAGTGGCAAGCACTCTCCTCCTACACTGGAAAGCTGTGAAAAACTGTCAAGATGTGAGTGTGCATTACAGTGCTTCTGACGACTGGAGCTGGTTTATTTTTTAACCATGGCTTCTTTTTGTCAGCTACACCAAATAGAACAGGAAAGAAGCTCTTCCAACAAAACCCAGCAAAATAGACTACACAACTACTTAAAATTTCAGCATCACAAACTACCCCACCTTCTTCTGTAGTGCTTCACAGTCTCAATACAGGCACAACCACACCAAGAAATACCAGTTATGACAAGGTCAAATTCACTTTTCCAGTTCCAAAATAATCAGAATATCTCCCTGAGAGTGACAGTACTTGATGACTTCCAAAATTTTTCCTACTACCTACAAGACCCAGTTGAGCACCACAGTAGAAGAGGACCTCAAAATTGCAACCTGCCACAGGAAGGAAAGAAGAGTGATTGTGGTTGTCATTGGTGTCATAGATCCCTGCAATGACATTAGGTGTACTCCTTCAAAGAGGACAGTGTCTCATAATACAGAGGAAAGAAAATAACTTCTCTACTCCATGTTGGTATCTTTCCAATGTGAACAGGAAAGGAACATCTCTTCCTGTCCTTAATTTAATGGTTGATTTCACCCTAATCATCTGATGCATAGGTTTCATCCTGTACATCAGCCTTTCCCAATGTGAGGATAGTAAGGGAGCTAACTTTCCTTAACTCCCTCATATGAGTTGAATTCTGACACTCCTCATACTGGACACTGTTTTACCAAGGTCTGGTTAGAAATGTGAAGTCAGTGCAACCCTTGGCTGCAATTACAGCATATTTGGAGTCAGTCTCTAATTGAATAGTCCTGTTAGAGTCAATGGGATTTCTTGTGACATGGTGTCATTAATTGGAGTAAAAATGCTGCAATGTGGCTTTGTATCACCTGGATGAATAACAAAATTATTTCAATTCTGTATATGTAACATTTACCTGCAATGTCACATTTTCTTTTTCTGCAATGTGTTCTGTACTCAGGATACCTAAAACTGTGTCCATGTTCTAAAGGAAAATATCAAGATACAAGAAATTATTTTTTTTTCCTTCAGTTTGTATAAGAACTTGAACTAATTATCCAATGGAAATTCAAAAAAATCTAACAGTAGAGAGAAAAAACCACAAAGCCTTTGACTACAGACCTTGTTTGTTTTCCCCATTTTATGGTTTTAAACTACTGGTGGTATTAAGGCTGAATCCTCTAAAAGCCCATCTGAGCTCAAAAGTAGCTAGTATGAAATGAAGATAGGAGCAGTCTAATACTGAGCTTCTGTCAAAAAGATGCAGGTATGATGTCTGTTTTCTGCAGATTTCTGTGACAAGTGTTCCTCCCCTGTGACATACTCTATCCTAGTCAGCTTTCAGGTGGTTATTTTTTTTTTTAAATTCCATGAAACTTAAGGTTTTGGGGGGGTTGGGGGTGTTTTAATGGCTGATTTGATTTTGCAAAGGTGTCCCTGTCTAAAACAAAACTTCTTGCGCTTATTAGATGAGATATCTTTCCATGGCTAAATGAGCTGCCAGGCTGGTTACCTGCTTGGTACAACTGGGAAGAAAACCTGCCTGACTTTTCAGCTGAGGATTAAGCACTCTGAAACATTTTGTCTGGTTTGTGAAATATCTCCGTCATTGGTCTTTCAGTGACAGATATCTTAGGTGCTTTCTGTGTCCATTGAAGGCAGGCCTGCATTCAGCTTCTTCTCATTATTCTCCTCTTGGGTTTCTCCACCTCTGGAACTGACAACAAAATGGGTGTGCAGCACAGGAACTGGGAGAAAGGAAAAAATTGTGAAAAATATCCAACAAGGAAACCCAGCATCAAGAAATGGTAGCTGCTACCTCCTTTGCTAGGCAGATGATGGATGGGAAAGAAGGTTCATGGAAGGGTGAAGAAGTGCTAGATTCAGGTGTTTGGAAATTTGGGAGATGGAAAATTATGTCTGAGCAGTTTGTTGGGCAACAATCAGAGGTGGGGTAAGAAAGAGCAAGCCCATTAAGGGCTGAAAGAGATGAAGGGACATGAAGGGGAAAGGGACAAAGATTTAAATTGAAGAACAGACATAAGCAAAAGAGATGGAGGTTATTCAGAGACATATTTTCACTTTTTCATATGCAGTGTAAGAGAGTATTGGCTCTGAGGAAGCTCCTGCTGGAGAAAGGATGAGGAAAGGGAATGGAAGTAGGAGGGAACAGGTTTTCCAGTCAGTGTCTGTAGGCCTGACAAATAAAACACCTTTTGCTTATCTGGAGAGTACATACAATTTGTATAGGCAAGTGTCATTGTTTATTTTCAGCGGATAAATAAGTTTGCTGTGGTAGGTGGGCATAGCTGCTTGAAAGTCTGTTATGGGGACATTACTGAACACCCCTTATCTCCCGTCCTTCATGTTGTGAGTGGGTTACATCTTCAGCAAGGACATTTTGTTTTTCTAGACCTTAATTGAAAAACTTGGCAGAGCGTTTTAGGACTGACTTAGGAGCTACAAAAGAATGTCACACCAGACCGGTGTTTTCGTGCATCGGCACAGCTCTCCAAGTGCCTCTACGTCGTCTGTTGTTGGATTTGTTGTTATGAGAAAAGGTTCAGCTGTCAGAAAAAGAATGCAGAGCACAGACAGTTGGGTACTGACCCATCAGATCGATGGATTGACAAGAAAGCACACAAAGATGCTTCTGAAATTTTCAGGTTATGGTCTTACTGAATCACTCAGAATAAGGAAAATAATTTATCAGTAGCTTACATTTGCTATAGTTAGACTATAGTCTCCTCTCAGGGTGCACAGAGACAGATGCCTATGTGAAAGGTGCAAGAAATATTTTCACAGTCAATTAAGGATGAGATTCACAGTAGAACTTTTCTCCTAAATTTCAGCAGCAGCTAGTTTGTGTCCTGGGGTACAATCTCTTACTCTTTGTGTAAACATTGCTTTGATTACATGGTGTAATAAGAGGTTAATATCTTGGTGTCCCTTTAACTTGAAAAAGTCTGGATAAAGTTGCTTATTTCCTCCTATTTCTGATCATTACTCTTTCATAGGTGTGTAGGCCAGTCTTGCTTTATAAACAGCAGTCAGTAGGGTGTGGCCCTGTTATTCCTGTTCTGTCAGTCCACTAGTCCATTAATGGAGAACAGTACTGAATGTGGGATTTATGTGTGATCAACAAATCACTCTGGCTAATCCTCTGTACATTGCTTTTTAACAACAAATATCAGTCAGTCAAGAAATGAGCAAGACAGCCACAGGAATTCTGGCCATTTTCCTCATTTTACAGATTTTAGGAGGTGGGTTTTTTTTGTTCTTTCTGCATACAACTGTCATTTTGCTGCACAGCTTGAGATGCTGATGTTTCAATATGGGTAATACTGACTTTTGAGCCAATTACAGAATTCTCTAAAACTTGTTTTGGGGCATGGGCATCACATCATCCATCAGGGAAATCAAGCTTAACACAGTCCTCAAATCTGTCTTAGCTCAAAAATGAGAAGATCACTGGACTTAAGCAGACATTTATTTGCCTTATTGAATGGCTGAGCAGTTGATAGACCTGAGAAATTGGTATGCCACAGGGAGGAAAGGACTAATACAATTTCTGATAGGAAGTTTTGTTGCAAGTATGGGCAAGTTTTATAAAATCTCATGCTTTTAGGGTAATATACACCCCCTACAACAATGGTTTTATGAATAATTATGATAATAATTCTAAGGCCTTTCTATCTTGTTAGCAGAAATCAGCAGTCTGGAAATTGAAAGGACTTACTGGAGTCCCCTCTCTGCTTTATCCCCCAACATCTACAGTTACTCTAACTTCAATGTTAGTTTCCAAAGTGTTAGCTAAGTGCCCTAGCTTCAATGTGGAAAGTTTATATTATTTGTGTCTGAAACTCATCTTACATAAAAGCTATGTCACAACATTGATATACATTGAATTGACACGATGTTCATTGATTTTTCAGCTCATTGCCCCTTGGTTATCAGCAGAGAAAGAGAATTATAAAGTAGCTATGCAAGACATTTGAGCCTCTACTGTTTAATACTAGATGAACAGGCTTCATGCTTGCTGATCTTGTGTATGAAAATAAAAAATGTTTGGTGATGTCCAGCTAAGTAGAAGGTATCTTTTCCTGTTGGACAATGACCTAATCACTCCTGCTTCTGACTGCCAGGTCTGACTGATTGTTTTCTTCAGTGCTGAAAGAAACAAATTTGCCAATGAGACCTTGGCTGTCCCTTTGTGTTTTCCAATTTACTTTTTTTTTAAAAAAAAGAAAAATAGGTGCGCAGTGTTTCCAACCAACTGGGAGTTTGGTTTAAGGGGAGGTGCTCAAGCAGAGCTGCACAGTGCTGATGTAATGCAAAAAGGAGAGGTATCCAAGCCAGCCTTTAAAAATAATTTTGAAAAATCCTTCTAGGAGATATATACTCTAGAAAGAAGAGCTGTGTGCCTGTTCCCTGACTTCCATAAGACCACTAGGACCCAAACAAAAATGGCATATTCCCAGACCACGCAATTCAAGTTCATAGAGACTTCATTTTGTAATGTCTCTCTTTGCCAGTCATTGCTGTGCAGCATACAACTACATAAACATTTGTTTGTTATCCTCACCACTTCACACTTGCCTGTTTAGTTTCTGATGGATTGGTAGCAGAACACTTCACGTCTGGGAAGTCACACCCAGTCACACGAAAGAGTTGCGGTCTCTGCAGTAATTCTCAAAAAAACTTTGAAATACGTTTCTCACATGAACATTGCTGATGGGTTACACTTGTGAGATGGCAATAGTAATCCTCTCTTTGGTCTGTCTTCAAGACATATCATGTAGTAAAGAGCTGAGCTAATGTCCTCCCCCCCACCCACCAACTCCCTTTCTGAATGCTTTACTCTCTGCTGGTGTTTCTACCGTTTTTCAGTTCCTAATGTGCCAAAGAGAACAGCTCGCTTTTGACAGCGAAATTACATTTTCAGGAATTGACAAAAGAAAACATTTGTCCTTATCTTGTTCCTGAAGACACCAACTGCCCCAAAATATGCCATCCTCTATATTAGTTTTCTCAGTTGTCCTGGATGGATTCTCTCTACACCCTCACACCCCTTTCCTCCTGTCCCTGGCATGGGACAGGGAGAAACAGTTCAGAAAGATATACCATTTGCACTGTTTATTTATAGCTGAGAGGAAAACAAATGGAGAAGTAAGCAAATCATGAAAGCAGATTTTCTGTCACACACAAATCAGACTGGATCTGTAACACAGCCAACATGCTCAAATCCAAAAGACATAGCATTTCAGTGGAGTGGGATCAGATTAGGGAAGAAAAACATTCAGGTCTAAAGCTTAGCTAAGATGTCTGGTAGAAATGGGAGCTGACATGGGTTCCTCCTCTACAGTTACACCAGAAAAGAGAAAGCAGAGCATGGTGCAAGTGACTCGGGTGTCAGAGAAGGCACTGCTTCTTTTCCTGCACACAACTGAACCAGCACTAGTGCTACCTCAGTAGGACAGACACCATGAGGGGATATTTAGACCTGGAAGTGAAATATAATCGCTACTTAGAGACGGAGATAATCTATGCAGACTGGCAAAATAGTGTTAAGATTGAACTGAAGTTATTTTCTGAAATACCGTCTTCAGTTGTCTCAAAAATCTCAAGGCAGTGACAGAGAAGAGCAAATTTTTTTGCCCTCTTTCAATTAAAATCTTGCATTGCATTTTGAAAACTGTATGGGAAAAGGAGCATAGGTGCAGGATGAGAGAAAAGAATGCAAGAAAAGCAGCTGTTTCAATTGAAGCAGATACTGGAGAGCATAAATGACAAGTTAACAGGTTAGAAAGACAGTGAAGCACAAAGGAGATACCAAAGACAGATAAATGATATATATAAGAAGTTAAAACTAGATTAGAAAATATATTTTAAAACAGAACAGAAACAATTGGCATTGCCTAAATTCTTATCTCCACACTCTGTTTGGCTTGTGATTGTAATTTAAGTGACAGATTTGTATGTTGGGCAGGTAGCTACAAGCAAAAACCCTAGTTTCTAAATATTTTTGTGACTTGGGATGATTAATGTTGTTTTCTTTCGGGGTACATAGTCTTTCTTTTGTTCCCTCCTCCAAGTTCCTTCTTTCCTTTCTGGCTTGAAAGAATTTTTCTGCATTATCTACTTTCTGAGAAGTGTCAGTAAGAAACACATTGTTTATCATGAGGAATTAGCAGAGCAGCCAAATACTGTTATAAGATCCCATCCCATGGTTACACATATGCATAATCTATGTGCAGATTCCCAGTGACTGCAGAAGGCATTGGTCCACACTGCTCGTAGAATTGTCACTGAAATAAACTCTTTCTTGTAAAAGTTTATTATGTTTAAAGTTGAAATAGAAATTTCACCCAGTTCTCCTTAAAATAAATTCTACTAGCAAAATTAGAAGTATTTAAATGTATATTTCTCTTAAGCAAGCAACTATTTGCAAACTTACTGCTGGATTTTTCATAGGGGAACAGTCCAGAATTTAGTCTCCCTGGGCAGCTAATCCTCACCCTTTGAAAAATAGGAATAAATTAATATCATTTCACAGTCTTACAGGTGACTAAGCTGAAGCAAAGCTTTCACTCCTTGGACAGCACAGATGTAGTCAGTGCTGTAGATATGCAGTCTTCGATCATGATAAAATACCTATTTCAATCCTGAGGAAGACCAGAGCATTTGTGGTGTAAATGCAGAAGAACAATGCAAGAAAGCATGTACAGAGTGGTACACCTTTCTTAGAGCTGATTAAGAATTAGATAAAGAATTTACTTTTTAGAACCTGGGTCATTTAAATTAAACTGCAAAATCAATCTTCTGATTGTTTAGTCATTATTCCGGAGGAATGGAGATTTATTTACAGTCTCTTTCATTAAGTGACTTTACTGTCCTTTCTACAAGTTATGATATTTTTCAGGAGGTTACAGTAACTTTATGCATGAACCAATATTTCTTCCCAAGCACATATAACATATATTTACTTACATGGTCTATGAACTGGACTATGAGACCGTGAATCAGGAGGTCCCATTTCTTATTCCTGATGTTAGGCTATGGAGTCTTGGGCAAATCCTGTTAAATATCGTTGTATCTCTCTGGCTTTTGTGAGAAGGCAGATCTGTGGAAGGGACATGCTTTTGTTAGAGAAGGGTTGAAAAAATAAATTGGGCTTTTATTTACATAAGTGCTCATTATGCTGGTGAAAGACTTGCTATTTGATCCTAACAGCATAAACCTCAGGATTGTTGTGGAGATTCCTTAATCATTATGTGGCTACAATAATGGTGATACCCATGACATTTCTTTCTTCTGAAAGGTTTAAAACAAGTCATGTTTCAGGAAAGATTGTTAAGCTGTGAAAAAGAGGATTGTAGTCCCTACCCATAATCAGGCTGTAGAAAACATGTTGCTAGTGTCCAAAATTTTCTATCAGGTTTTTTTATCTCAGTTTCAACATGCAACGAAAATCTAAACTGGGATATGTGCATCATGTTTACTGAGCAGATCAAGATGGAGTTCTTTCTTCTGCCAAACAGGAGATCTTTGCTTCTGCAACTCTTGTGAGAGAAATATGCATTAGTCTCTACAGGCACATTCATTGTCTGTTGGTTTGTGCATGTGCAAAACTGAGACGTTAGCCCCAGAAACAGAGCACGTTTTTTATGGATAAGGTGGGAGACTGGGTGTTGACTGCCCACTCTGTCGATTGTACATATGCAAATCTGAGTTGGAGAATAATGTTTGGTCTGTGGAATTTTGCTTGAATTTAACACCCAAATATGGCATCAGGGAAGGCATACTGAGAGGAAATTTTCTATTAAACGTATGTTGTGTGTGTGTGTTTGTGCATATGTATTGTATGGTGGTGTTATATATACATGTTATATATTAGCTAGATGTGGATAAAAAGAATGTTTTTTTAAAGGTTTAATTTCTAGGGTGTTGAGAGAGAAAGAATGGATCAATTTAAAAAAAGAACATACAGTAAAAGCAAATCAAACTGACAGTTAAAAACCCTATAAAATTTCTAGCACATTAGGAAAGCATTATGTATCTCATTACATTCAGGCTATAGGAAGAGAGCAAAGAGAAGATGGCTAATTACACGTGCTCAAACAGAGCACTTTGTGCAGATTGGATAGGATCATGAAATTAATCAAGTATACATGTTGAATTAGCCTTCAAAGGTCAGAGAAAAATAAGCAGGACATGTGTGAAACTGATCTTCCCCCAAAAGCAAGTACACAGTACAAATTAATGTCTGCATCAAGACACTTTGTCAGCAGTTGACAAGACTTTCACACATGCTCCTGTCTCCCTAGGTGTATTAAATTTCCCTTCTTCAGAAAGAACTTATGGAGTAGGGAAAGAAGCATGTGATCCCTTACAAAGGACATATGGAAGTCAACCAAGGAGACCTTGTTATGAGTCTTTTTGATAGAACGTTCAATCCTCTCCCCCATGCCCTGCCTATTAAGAAAACAACATGATAGGGAACTTGGCAGAATACTGAATCTAAATGTGTGTGAGACTGCAACACCCCTAACAGCTAAACTACCTCTGCTGCTGAGAAGCCAGAAAAAGTCTCTCCTCCATTTGTATCTATGGGGAGCTTAAAAAAGTTTTTGGACTTATGCGCTTTATTGCTTTTGTCACTGACAAAAAAAAGTATTTGCTGCCTTAATTTGATAACAAAGACAAAGGGAAGATTTTTTTGTAACTTCTCAAATTATACATCTTGCACATATAATTTTACATCTTTTTTCAAAAGTTCCTCTGCTAAAGCAAAAGACCTCTATTTTGTCAGAAAGTGAGCTTTGCAAAAGTCAAGTTACTATAACAACCAAGTTCACCTTTTCAATCAGAAATCATGCTCTTATGCTGATGTTCCTCTTTCTTTTAGAATCATAGAATCATTTAGGTTGGAAAGGACTTTTAAGGCCATCGAGTCAAATCATTATCCTAACACTGCAAAGTCCATGCTGTTTGTATAAATGCTACATCTACATGTCATTGAAATACTTCCACTCCACCATTTCCCTGGGCAGCCTGTTCCAAAAATCTGGATAACACAGACAGATAACCTCGTAGATGAACATCAGGTTTACATAGACTAAAAAAGTTTCACAGTTTGTACACATATTTGAGAGACATGCAACGTTATGCAGACATATTCCTTTCCTCATCTCTACAACTAATCTAGAAATAAAGGCAAGAATAGAAGAAGAAAATTGCTTTAATTGTTTCTGTACCAACATGCCTTTTTAATATGATCCTTCTAAAAAGCTGGTGGAGGATATTAAGTAGGATCATCATTGGATGAACTGCATTATTTACCTTTGTGTCTGGGATCCCACAGTAACTCTTCCTTCCCTTTCTGTGCTGTGGCTTCTTGAAGCTGCTGGCAGCTGATGGAAGAAGAGCAGTCTTCAGAAAACAATATATGTTAGGGGACTAACTGAAGCAATTTTCAAAACAGAAGCATAGGCAAATATGTGTAAATTGTCTTCTCCCCATTTTCCTCACAAATTGCTCTCTAAAGTCTTTAAAAATACTAATAACTGGACCCTCTAACTGAAATAAGAAGGCACAGTGTAGTAAAATTTAGTTTATGACCTATCTGTTTGCTAAGCACAGTTACCTTTTTAACTTTATAATTCGCCGTCTGAAAAAATACCAATAGTCTTAGGATTATATTGTCAAAAATGGAAAAGTAGCACAGATGAATGCACACAAAAAACTGCAGCATGCAACTCAGCCTTGACCCTCTCCAATTCCATCTGTTCTCCCCATGTAAATTATTACAGTGTGGGCTCTCTACTTAAAGAGCTGCTGCTTGTGAGAGAAAACAAGCTGGGGTATTTCTATTAAGAAAATAATACTATTTTGGCTTTAAGGCTAAGCAGAGAAAAAATAACTTAATTTGGGCCACTCAGAGATTTTTAAATCTGGAGTTGATCTTCTTTGGTGTGTATTAAATGAATAGGACCCCAACCTTTCTCCAGAGAAGGTTTTGATGTATGCCATAATGATTAGTTTGTAAGTTGTTGAAGGCAGCAGGAGTGAAAATACTGGGGAAAAGATCTGTCCTCCAGGGCTGGAGTGTGCTGGAGAGAATCTGCTGCAAAGAACCATTGTGGTACAGGAATTTTCTCATGGTCAGATTGAGACTTGAAAAGCAAAAGTGCCTTTATATGTGCATCACAACATTTTGGGTGAGTTGTTCCCATGTTGCTGTGTGTACCTTTGCCAAGCTGGACTGTGGGCCTCCTTTATAGATGTGAGCAAGGGATTTGGAGGATGAGGTGACAGGTGAAAGAATGAAGAGCTGGCAAAGGATAGCTAAGATGTGATCTTTTTTTCTCTGGAACACTGCTAGAAGTCTGAAAGAGAAGCCTATTGCCAGTGGTCGGTTAAATGAGGGTACACTTCATGTGCTCTGCAAAACAGAAGCAAAACGTCTTGCAGCATTTAAGATTTTAGGTCTTTAGACCTAATGTCTTTAGACATTGCATTTCCTGACTACTGCACAGAAGAGGAAGAAGGACAAGTCCTCATAATGGGTTGACAAAGGGATTAAAAAAGAGGGAATCAGTTGTATTTTTTTTTCCTTTCATGTTTACTGAAGGTAAAAAATGAAAACCCAGTTGAGATTCTTGCCTGTAATAGTGCAGAAACAGAGAAAAAGAAGAGCTGATAGACACATTCAACATTAGTGATCCCAACAAGACTGTAATAAGCTTCATAATGGAAACAAAGAAGTAGTATAAATCCTTGATGCAGGATCCATGTATGCTGTTCACTAAAGAATGGCAGTAAGACACCAGAGAAAGGCATTCTGTGATCCTCGGTTGTGTTGGGAGAAGCGAAAGGCCCTGCTTCTCTGCAATGGATGTGGAAGTCTGTGTGCTCTTCTGATCACCTCTACTTAAGAAAGAGAATTCCAGCTGGAAAAGATAGAAAGGAAAGTTATTAGAGTAACTAAGAGAATGGAGATCCTTATCCTACAAACAGAGATTAAACTATATGCTTCCTTTAGATTAGCAGTATTAAGGATGAGCAGGGATGGGTGCCATCCACACACACATCAAGAATTAAACACTGTGGAAGGATAAAAAAATCATGTTAAGACAAAGAATGATGATGATAAATGTACAAAAGGCCTATGCTATCTGTCAATGAGAAAAATTTAGAAATTAGAATAAAGTTTTCAACTGTCAAGGCAATATGGAAAACCCCTTCTTGAAGGTTTTAAAAAAGGAATTTGGTAGATTTACGAGAGGAATTACTTGGCACCTTGTTAATGGTTTAAAGTGATGTTCCTGATGGATCAGACTTTCCTGCCTCATGGCATGTTCCTGGAGTGAATAGATGTTTATGTTATCAAGATGAGATCTCTGCCCTTCTTATGTTACTTTGGAAACATAATTGACTGACTAATTAGAGCCAAGGTATGACCTATATATGTTTACAGGTGAGATTCTAAGAAATCTTGTTCAGCCTTAGAGAAAAGCAGGCAAAAACCAGGAGGAGATCAACTGTACAGAAAAAAATAAATAAAAATTATCAAATAAGAAAAGCAAGTAGTGGAAAACAAGTACAAGGTCCTAAGATAAAGGTTTAATGGTAGGAGACAGAGAATCTGAGAATTCAGGAGTCTTGCTCTTGAGCATGAGTGCTGGGGAAAGTGATGGAGTGACTAAGGTCACTCCTTAAAGAATCCATAAAACGAGAAACAGGAAAACTTCATGAACGTTATGAACAGGAAGAAAAAAAGCAGGACAGCACAGAAAGGATCGATGGTGGTGTGAGTGTGGCCCTGAAGCTGTGCTTAAGCTGAAACTTCCCTTGTATGAGAGCTGTTAGATAACAACTCGTGCTCAGGTGAAAACTGAATGAGTTTTATAGCACAGGTGGAGAGGAAGCTCCAGACTGGGCTATTTTCTTCGTATGTGCCGAGCTGTTGTGTATAGTTTTCTTGACTAAAGTTGACTTCAGGATCTGTCTTTGCAGTGACAGCAGGTGGCTAATATTGAGTTGCTAAACTGGCCATAGAAGTCCCCTTAGAAGGTATTATGTTGTATTTGGCACAATAAGACTGCACTGGTGAGTAGACAGGGAATAACACCCAACATTTCTTCTGAGCTACAGGTGTCCTGTCTTGACTCTCTGGTGTGCACTCCTTAGGTATCACAGAGACCTCCATGCAAGATGTCTTCAAGATGTGTAGAGAACTTGCATCTCTGTCAGGCCCAAAGGGTCTTAGTGGAACTGCTGGATGAAGGAGGAGCCAACAGAAATTACAGAGAGCATTATTACATCAGTGATCAGATGGATTTCATCTTCCCTATGGCCCAGCCTCAGTACAATCCTGGCAGTGCTGATAAACAGCGGGCCTAGGTCAGAAAAAGGTGAGTAGATCCCACTGCTGTGGAAGGAAACCATTTAGGGGCTATATATGCAAGATGCTGTCAAGAAAAGCAGCTGAGTATCTTGCCAGGATAACCCAGTACATGAAAAGATCCCCAGCTGAATGTGATCAGCATCTACTGTATGTGTTGCCAAGACCTCAGCATGTTGAAATGAAGATGAAATGTTACCAGGAAAAGACATTACTGATGGAAGGTACTGGTAGCTAGAAATAACTATCTGACTACTAGAGGTAGCTATGTGGAGGAGGAAAGACAGCACACTTGTACTAGCTTCTTGCATTTTTGTCAGGAATATGCCAGTGGATCACAAAAGTACTGAACAGGGTGTGTTACAACAGGCAATTGAAAGATTCATCTTGCAGTTGTGAACAGGCCTCAAAAAGGAAGCAGCACAGGAGATTGTATTTTAGGATTAACTGTGGGTTCAGAGTGGGATTTATTTTAAAGGGGTGAATGTGAATTTCAGTGGGGTTAGGAGTTAAGTTCATTAGGTGGATTAGAGTTTAGTATGCTACAAATTTCTAAAAATTTTGTGTGACTTAAATTATTAATTTCTTTCTTTCTTTGCCCAGGAGTTTGGTTTGATGGCTGCATTTGAAAAAAATCCACTTCATGCCCAAATTTGTACTTGGAGAATACTTTGGCAGGGACTGAGATCAGGCAGCTGGGAAAGTTAGATGCAGCAGAAATGACACAGGCTTGAGAAACTTTATCTGGGAGATTTCTGAACTCTCATATTGAACAGAGCGACATAGGGTTTAAATAACTCATGAAATTTGGTTAGATATTGTATACATTACAGCTAGTCTAAGATGAATTCTTTATTCTGGACCATCAGATTTGTAAAAAATTATTTTCTACTTATAGAAATGAAATGGAAAATATAGGGATTTTTAGAACTGGTTGATATCTTCATGGTACAATTCTGCAAATCTGGCTGAATATTTTGGTCTTTACATGACAGTCAATATCTTCCGAAAATCTGTCTTTAAGTATATGTTTCAAAGATACAGAGGCTATAGCTCTTGTAAACAATCTTATCCAGTGCCTAATCTCTTGCTACAGAAGCCTTACAGACTCAGGAGTTTGTAAACTCTAGAGTCTCACAGACTCCAGATTAAGGTAGCAGTATGCAACCTCCCTGGAGAGGATGACATGTGTCACAAAGTGGGCTTGGGGACTCTTGGAGAGCCTGTGTGCAGGCAAAAGACAATTACTGCCCAGTGCCTGTGAACCTTCACCAATGCTCTTTACTGCACTCACAGGGATATAGCCCCAGAGACTAAACATGGAGCTGCTGGTGTAGTTTTGGATCAGTTCTTGCACTTTAAAACTCAAAATTATGGTCTAAGCCAAAACCCAAAACAAAATAAAAAATTCAGGATTACAGCCCTGTATAGAGCTGCGGGAAAAGAAAATCCAGAAAGCTTTGGTAAATATATTAGATGGTTAATTGTTCAATTTAGTGCTTGGTTGATAAGGAAATCACACACATATGGTAATAAGGCTGGTTTTTTACTATTATAAGACACTTTGGGACATTTTGAATATGCAGTGTGCAATGGTATATTAAACCAAATTGTAGTTCTGTATTTGACAATTTGGCTTTGTTAGCATAATAAAATTTGGTTTTATTGTAGCAGTGAAGGGGGAAACATTTTTATAATAATTTGCTTTCATTATCCATTTATATTGCTTCTTCCTACTCAATATTTTATTTTTTAAGCAAAACAGAGAAACTTTACAACCAAAGGAGCTGACTGAAGGGAAAAAAAAAAAAAAAAGAAGAAAAGAAATCCCAGTCTGATTAGTTCTGTTTTCAATAATGTTTAGTAAGGAGACTGTCAAAATAAAAACTCATCTATAATATCCATCAACCCTTCACATATTCCAAATATGTTTACAGGAAAGGCTAAATATTATATTTTTAAAATCTGCATGATAGTAAAAAGTTATTGTGCTTGTGATTCTCCTAGGATGTAAGAGGGAGATGGTTTGCAAGAAATTATATTTTTTATTAGGTCAACGGATATAACTGAAAAAAAAAAAAAATAGAGGAGAAGCATATGAGATCTGCTTGGTTTTTCCCAGCTGTATCAGTCTTGTCTAATAAAAGGTACTGTTTCTTCAAATCTTGCCTCTTTTACATATCTCCATGTAAAATCTTACTAAAATACCCTTTGCATCTTGCTAAGGTATTATTTACATCCCTTAGTCTTTTCCATTCCATTCAACTAACCCTAGATCTGTTAATTTTCCTTCAGAGCCCAGTCTTCCTCATGCAGCTGGATTTTGGCTGTCTACATGGGTGGCCATGGATAGCTCTGCCACTCCCTTTCTGCTGCTGATGCCTTGTCTTGCTTTTCTCACAATCACCTTTCTCTTATTTTTCCACAGTGTCAGCCTCAGCAAAAAAAAAAAAAATCTTTTCTCTGTTGGTGGTCTGCTGAACTTCTCTGTGTTTTGTCTCTAATCTGAAGATGGAAGACACACCAGGAGAAGGTTGAACTGTTCTTTTTGTTATTTAGACTTATACCCCAAATGTGCATTACATTCCTACTGTGGGCTTGCTGTCCCCCACAGGGGCAATTGTACGGGCACTGGATCCTGCTAAATCTGTGTCCAGGAGATACCTTTGTAGTGGTCTGGTCCATACTCAATGTGTCTGATGATGGGTCCTACCTGCCCGCAAGGAAGGATTAATTGCAGGTGTGACTTAAAATCTGTGGCTGTGCATCCTTTGCTTCCTTAAAAAGGAGCCAATGTCTGCATTTTGGTATCCAACATTAACCAGCCTTTCCAATTCCCGTCTTATGGTTCTGAGTCGCTCTTTTTGCAATGTAGGCATAGTCTGTTCCAGCTCTTAGCTGTGGTCAGTCATTAAATAAGATAACGTTTTTCAGCTAATTAAAAAAAAGTCTAGCAGGAGAATGGAGTGTAGACTTCTGCAGGAAGTACAATTAACCTTAAGTGAGTGAGGAAGGGAAACATCAAATTAACAAACCAGCTGCCATTATTCTGTAACCATGCTTGGCTTTCCTCTCTGTGTTAATCAGACAGATTGTTACATGATTTGAGAAGTTTAGCTGACTTGCCGTATCAGCACAAAGCAGAATCTCACCAAGGAGATCACATAGTGTTTCCAAAAGCATCTGAAGGAATTTATAGCTTGTGAATTACAAAAGCAGCTCTAATTAGTCCCGAGAGGCAGTTGCAAAAGAAAAACTGAAAATACTGCCTCGTCATATTTGCTGCCTTCTTTTGATTTTCATAGAAGATTCTGATAATGAATGTTTACTAACAACTGGAGCTCAGAGACTCTATGGTTAATAACACTACTGAGCAAACAGCATCCTGTATTTGCAGTCCCACAAAGATAGGTCGGATACTGGTGCTTCTGTCATGTGTCAATATTGCCACAGAGCCACAGAGGTTTCAGCTGGAAGATTCTGTAGCCACCTGAGAAATGCCTGGAGGAAAATAAATGTCCTGACAGTCTAGCGGTAGCCAAACCACTTGACAATGTGTCATTCTGCAGTATGGCTTTATTTTCATTTTTTTTTGAGGTGTAGGTTTTTGTTCTAAGCTCTGGAGGTCTGAATTCTTCTTGGTGCTTTTCTAATGGAGTATGTTCCTACATTATGGTAATGAAAGAAGTTTTGCTATGGTATCAGTGATTACAGAGGATCTGTACCACAGATATAGGTGAAGGCAAATCATCACTCTTGAATATTTTTAGGTCTTACCATTCCCTGTCCCATTCTTAGATTTTGAAATGATGAAAACCAGTTACCTACAAAAATCTAAGAAGCCTGAATTTAGAAATGCCTCCTGTGCGGGATCAGTTGTATAGCAATTATAGGGTGAGGCCCTTTGAGAAATGTCAGTCCAAGAATTCCCTAATCTGTTACAAAGTTATGAGTTTCAGTCTAGTAACAATTTTCTTGTAGTTGGCTTCAAAAGCAAGCGTGAACTCATGCAGCGGCTACCTTAGGCTTTGATGGCATACATACCTGTATGCCTTGATTTACCAGTCATTAGGAACACTTTTATTTGCTATTTGCCTGGAATCCCTCAGGTCAATATGCATAACTCAGTGGCACCATGAATCATTAGGTTTGACATTATATGAGATATAAGAAGTTATCTTCTTAATCCCATAATTTACAATTGTCATCAAAATTTCAATATTTTTCATTTCTTATATTCGGGCAGAAGTTTCTCAGAATAGTTTTTCTGAAGTAAATATTTTCAAATGTGAAAACCCTCAGTTAAGCATTGTGTATAAGTACTCAATTTTTCACTAGCAATAAAGAAAACAAAGTGACTAAGGAAATCAATGAGGATTGCTGGAAGTTCTGTCTTTTTTTTTTTTAATTGGGTTGTTTATTTGGTTACTTATATATGGATTTATGTGCTTGTCATTAAGCACCAAAGTACAAAACTCTTGGCCTCGGGTAGTTTGTGATTTCTCTTCTATTTATCTTGATTAGTGGATGATTGCAAATCCCTTACAGAAAAGTGAAGAAAATGTTAATTCTCTTCACTAGTGAAAAAGAAATATTTGAATTAACAGCCTGATGATTAAAGAGTTTTATTAGTTTTAAAGGTGAAACAGTACCTCAGAGGTTCAGGAGAGAAAAGTAGGGAAAAGAAAAAGATACGCACAGTAGGAAGAGAAATCTGAATAAATGTAAAATGAGATTAATGAAAGTACTTCTCATTTAAGGTTTATGTTTGATCATGAATTAAAGGCTTTGGAACTAAAAGAATCTGCCTTTTTTTTGATTGTTAGTTAGTTTTATTTTTAATTCTAAATTTAGTGGCAGGATTCCTGATCAGCATTCAGGTGAATCGAGTTTTCTGAAAAGATGTGTGCAGAACTATAATACTTCTTGTTTCTCAGTCATGGTCTTTGTTATGTGTAAGGTGGTCTCCCATTGACTGAAACACAGAACAGGGACATCTGTGAGATGGCATTTCTGAGGTGTGCTGAATGCCATTGAAGCTCATTGACTCCTTGAATCATCACCTCATGCAAACACACCTCAGAAGATCAAAAAGCTGCAGGTAAGTAACAATTCATTGGAAAACTTGCACTGTGCTGCACCAATAGATTTATTTGATAATTGTCTATGCTGTACATTTCTTTAAGTACAAATAACAGAGTGTTAGCACAGTATCTTTGCTCTTACTCTAATAGAGGATAAGTGATCCTTTTGCAATGGTATTTGTTCATTAGATGCTCAGGAAAGGTGATCTGTTTTGCCACTGCATGAAGTTGTAACACTAATGTAGTCCTCAGGTATTAATTCTGCAGTCCTATATGCTAAAAAACATATTTTCTAGGCCATTAAATAAAATATGTAAGATGTTGAATGGCTTTGAATATATCTGATTAAAAGCCATTCAGCCCCATATTCCACTGACAGTGAAATGCCATCTTAACATCCCTCTTTCAGATTAAAACACAACTACTCAGAGTCTGGACATGCTTTGCTGAGAGAATTGCAGCCAGGACCTGTTTGATCACTGAAGCGAGAGAGACCATGATAAAGTCTTGATCTTTGTCTGATCCTTGAAACCATATTGGGTAATTGATCAGGTCAGCAATATATACAGGTCCTAGTAAAAGAGAAGTATGTCAGGTGTTACAGAGAGGAATGACTCTTCAGTAGACCCTGTGATTTTGGCTTACTTGCTTCTGCCAACAGACTGCCCAACTGGCACTCGTCAGGTGATATGACCTTGCAGAAGATGTAACAAAAAAAGCAATGCTGGTAGGAAAAGAAAAAAAATCCTTGAGAGAGATGATGTTTTGAAGTGTCTTAAGTTCTCCACAGTTAGACTTAAAGGACCCTCTGATCTTTCTATCCTGTAAGCAAATAAGTTTAATGGCTGAGAGTCAGTCAAATGATGAATTGAGACAATGGTTATCTACAAAAAGGTTTATTTACTGTACTGTTTATCTTTGAGGCTGTGATCTTTCTGAGAGGATCTGCAGATGGCTGCCATTTATCTAGACAAATGAACTCATTAACAGGAGAAGGAGAAGCAGAGACACACGGACTGACATTTCTACTGTGTGGTTTGAAGCTACAGTGTAATGCCCAGGGTCTCTACTGCCCTTGAGATGCTCATCTGTGCAGGTGAGTAAAATGCTAAATGTGTTTAGGGGAAAAATGACTGCAAAGGACAAATAAGGACTGTGTTCCTGTGAATCCATTTCTATGCAGGGATGAAAAGAGGGTGAATGCCAGATAACTGCTGACATGCCGAGTCAAGACAGTCACCTTTGAAAGTGAGATAACTTGGCAACAGACTTTGAAGGGATCTCGATGGCTGGGTATGAATCAGGAGCATGTGGGTGGCAGTCTGTGGGCATCTGTTGGCAGCTCTTGGTTGCATGTGGATTCTGTGGGGCACAGCTGAGTGCAAAACAGGCCTTTCTCAGGTAAAGATGGAGAAAGGACATTCAGAGAGAACAATGAAGGGAGGTGGGGAACCTAAGGAAAGCGTAGGAAAAGGATGGAGGGAGAAGTGTTGAAGAAGGTTTGAGAAGGGAGGTAAGAGCAATGTTAATATGCAGGCAGCCTGCAGCCTTGAAAATGAGAGCTAGGCAAGAGATTTATAATCATTTAATTGAAGGAATGATGGTGATTATCCAGGAGACCTGACATGTACCAGTTAGATTGAACAGGTAGAGGAGGGCATGTTTATGGTAAAGAACAGCACCCAAATGCTTCCTAAATTTGAAGGAGATGCACAAGAAGAAAAATGTTTGCAATGACTTCTCTGAATCATTAGCAATGTTCTGCCAGGTAATTTCTACACTGTCCAGAACTCTGAGTCCTTGTTTCTCCATTCAGTCTTTTAATTTATTAGCAGTTTTTGGCTCGATTGTGCAGGTTTTATTCAAGTAGATTTCCCTTTCAGTCTCAAATTAGTGAGAGTTTTGCCTAAGTAATAGCTGAAGTATTTGGTTCTTCAAGCTATTATTTCAGTATTGTAAAGCCATTACTCATCAGTAGTTAATTTGTGTGTGTACTTGATGTGCCCCACCTGAATTAAAAAAAGGACATTGCAAGAAACTGTAAGACAAAGCTTGGAGCACTATCCATAACCAGTGCTTTCTAAGAAATAATTTCGACTGATTAACAAAGTAAGATTAAGTTAATTTTTAATGTTTATAAAAGTTGTATTGTCAGTCAAGGGAATTGTGCTTAACTGAGGAAAAATGGGGTTGTTTTGGTTTTTTTAGTGGTTTCACAGTGTCAAAAAATTCAAGAAGTACTTCAAATTCTGAACAGGTATATTCAAACTTTTTCTGTGATAAAAGGTATAAATGCTGAAAACATCTGAAGAGACTTTTGGTGGGTTTCTACAAAAATCAGAACATTTTTGAACTCTTTATCACTGTGATGCGAAGGAAGTTTTCCTTTGCTTTGCTTTGCTTTGCTTTGCTCTTGGATGTCTACATTTCTACTGCCCTTAGCATGTGAAGTTCTCCTCATGACTGTGTCCTTTGCTGAACTTTTCAACTCTGCCACTGGCATCAAAATATGTTTTAGATTTTCCTCTGTCTCTCTGCTAGCAAATATCCTTCTATGCTCACCTGATACCATGGAGGTGAATATCTCTCCATGGGTTGCATAGTTCATTGCAGAGTCTTTCTAATTTAGAATGCATTTTTACTTTAACTTTTTTATTTTATGGTGACTTTGGCTTTTTTTTTCTTCACATTTTCCCAACTTTTTTTGTAGCTGTGTTAATTTACCTTAAACCTGACTTAACTTTCCTCTACCTTATCTGTACATGTTTTAGAAATAAAAATAAAGCCCTGTGATGTTACACGTGCTGTGTGATTGGCAAGAACATTCTTGCAACCTGTATTTTTTTGAAAAACAGCTGAAGAATATTTTTTATTTTAGATTCATGTTCTTCAAGAGAAGTGAATCTGCATTCTGGCTCAGAAGCACATTTCTAGGAGCAGAGACTTTATGTTTACTCACTTATTTTCATTGTTTGGTGCCATCTGGAGATGACTTATTTTGTGGGAAATGAAAACTAAACAAACTTTGCATTGACAGAGGACTCCAGGAACTTCGATTGCGATCCAAAATATTTTGATAGCTAATAAAAGCAGACAACGTGCCATTTCTTGATGACATCTCTCCTCCTCACACATTTTTTCAGAGCTAATCCAGTGCTCTGAGAAAGGTTTCTTGTGTGTGATAAAAAGGAGTCCTTCATTGTCACAAGCCTTAGCATACTGCTCTGGTACACGTGCCCCTGAAACACATTTCATGCCTCATCTGTTACCTAAATGAGATGTGAAAGCAGTTCACACCTCGTTTACATTTGTGCAGTTTTACGGAACAGCATAGATGCAGTTCCACTGAAAGTAACGAAATGAGGTCACCAACCCCCTTCTCTCTCCTTGTATTGCATCCACACGGCCTGATCCTTTCAGTTCACTAAACTGGAAATGAATCTATTTCTCTGAAGAAAGTTACTGCAAAAAGCCAGCATCCTCCAGCGTGTGGCAGTCATTGGCATTTTACAGAGATGTAAGCTGTCCACGCCGAAAATAAAAATGTAAGCTATGCATTTACATGAGATATCTGAATCCAGAGTGATTTCTCCTGCACTGAGCAGAATATAATCAAGGTGAATAAACAGGAAAATTGACTAAACTGATATGGGAATAACACCACAAAAAAGGCAATAAGAAATCCATGCCTCTCTGTTATCCCCTCCTTGGCTGAGTTTGCAGCAGAAAACTGCCTGGAGTGTCTCCAAGGTGTCGAGGGCAGCTGAAAGTCAGGACAGTTCCATGACTTTGGAAATTCTAGGTGTTAGTCCAGATCAGTTTCTGGAGAACTGCAGGGATTTTACCTCAAATGACTGTGTCCTTGCTGCCTTATATTTTGAACAAGCAGAGAGAAGTACAAAATCCTTCCTTTAAAAAAATTGTAATTTTTGAACTTTTTTGTAAACAGCTGTGCAACAGAGAACAGTGAAGGTCCAATAATGTAGTGACACAAATTCACCCACTTCTGTTCTTTCATCAGCTGAGCTCCCAGTGTTGAAAACAGTGGAAATATAAAGCTTACCAGGTGCCATCTCCGTTTGTCATCTTGCAGTTTCAGAAGACACAAACAGAAAATACTAACTTTCTTTGCAAGGAAACCCCTGTTTTTCTTCTAGTACTCTATGTTTTTTATGTAATTAAGATGCATTGGCTGGACTTCAACTCATGTGACTCTGAGAGTATGAAATAACCATTTACATCTGAGCAGTCAGCCTTGACTGCCTCTGTGAATGGAAAGAGACCACATTTCAATATAATGTTTTTTTTAATAGGAGAATATGGAGCATGGTATAAAGCATTATAAGAGGCTAGAGCCTTTTACTTTCAGCATCTACAAAGGAAATCTAAGTTGCACGTGTGTGTACTTATGTTAGGCAAGATGAATACCTCTCCTTTACCTTCTAAAGTAAGGAAGACATTAGGATAAAGGAGAAAATTCTCATATTTTCCTGAGATGAGGCCATACACACCTTTTCACTGTCCTGCACCAGAGATGCTAATGGTTATAATTTCATTTGATATCTATAGGAAAGGCAGGCATGCCAGTGCATAAACAAAGAAGCAAACAAACCAAAGCTGTCTTGTCTCCCACCTTGTGACAGCAGAAATATTATTGGCCAAGTGGAAAAAGACAGAATCTTTTGAGGAAGAAGTGCTATTTCCAAGCCTTATAAGAGGAATCACAAACATTAAGAATGAATGAACTGGAGACTATAAAATACTGGTTGTGTTTGCAAAAGTAATGAGAAAGAATGTAGTGGACCTGGTGGATAAATGTGAAAATATGCTGAAATGCTTGTCTTACAAGGCTCTGGGCTTAAATCACTGTATGAGCATGAAGATTTAATGAGTAGATTTCTTTTAATGGCTATCTCTGGCTCAGTTCTGTCTGGTGCTGTGGCCCCTCAGGCACCACTGGAGGAGGTGCTTGGAGTGATTCACAAGACCCCTCTCTTTGTGTTCAGGAGTAATGAAACAGGGAAAATTGTTTGGTTTGCTCCTTTGTACAAACATACCTAGAAACAGTGTTAATGCTTTTCTCTCTCTCTGCTCAACCTTTCATGTTTTTCTGTTTTTCTGTTATTATGTGCCTGTTTTCTCTGCAGCTTTCAGGCAGGGCCAGTTTGTCAGGTGTCTGTCCTGTGCTACAAGGCACTTGCATACATGGATTAACAAACCTCAAAGCAGACTTGAAGTACCTTTCTCTTGTGTGGGCAAGTGTTTTGGCTGCTTCACTGGGGAGCAGCACCATGCTGACTACACTCCTGACAAAATACCCTCCCCTTATTTTGCAGCTTGCCACACCATTGTGAGGTTCAGAAAAATCCCAGCCCAGAGCTTTTTCTAGCCACTGTAATGCTAAAAGTGTCAGTTGTATATTTTGTTTCCCATTTTTGTTGTATTTTGCTTTGCTTTCACTTTGTTCTGGCTGCAACGTGTTGGAGGATTTAAGCCATGATTCCACCCTCGCTTTTGCTCTGCAAGGAAACCTTCCTGGGAGGTACCCTGGGAACACGATGCTCCTTCAATTCATAGCTGGAAACACTGAAAAGAGGAAGCAGTATACTCATTGATGAAGAAAAATATCTCCAAGGCTAAATTACTGTGTGTGGATGGACTGGAAATATTTACAGTGAACCCTGGTGGATCTGAAGAATTAGGTGCAGTGCCTAGTTTTACAGTGAGAAATTTGACTAACTTTAAAAGTACTAAGGAGATTTATTCACAAACTCCTGGAAATCCTGTATTTGAAGTTGTTTCAGGTCAGTGTAAATGGGGCAAGCAGTTAAATGGGGCAAGTGACATATTCCCTGGCTTGGTGCCAAAGTCATACTAGTGATCTAAATTGTAAAGCTCAATGTTATGAAAGAACTTCACAAAGCATATTCTTCAGGTTAGTATAAAGGTCAGAAGTAAGTATCCTTGAAGGGTTCATGTTGATCTGTGGTAAAAAGTTTCTTGGCTTTAGCTCTGCAGTTTCCAGTGCTGACCTCAAATCTCTCAGACCACTGTACCAGTTGCTTGCAAGTGTTGGAGGGTTTATACAGAAACTCTCCATACTCTGAGCTTTTGAACAATAAAAATAGTCAGATTTGAGATCTAGTCATATCTGCTGAAAAAAACCCAAATGAAGGCCTCTTGGAGCAATCTTGGACCACCACATCTCTATCAAAGGCTAGGCTGATGCCACTACAGATGCTAAACTAGCAGCTTCTGTGGAGCAGAAGAGAGGGGGGAAAGGAAGGGTAAGGGGAAAAATATGGAAGAAAACTTCTACCAAATAGATAACAGGATAAATGAAGAAGGGGAGATGTAAAAAATTTGGAAAGGATAAGGGGAAACTCTGTTGCCTAGCTAAAGCCAAATAATAATGATTTTGCCTGGCAGAGAACCACTTCTCTAGAATAATGACATTTTTTGTGCAAACTTCAGCATTGGAAAGATGTGTTGTTTCTCAAATGGCTAAAACTGCAGTAAGACCCTTATGTGACATACAGACTTCTGTGAAGAACATTACATCTGATGTGACACAGAAGACTCCTGACCTCTAACTTACCTGCCTAGTATTCAGTTTCTCCTGCTTAAATTAGCCTTTTCAAAGAAACTATTGGGTAATTGATTTGGGAATGTTTTCCTGTTCTGTAAAATATTAAAGGCATATGGTAGTGCTGCTAGAAAATGCCACCTAGGTTCCACTTATATTCTACCCCTAACACAGGGGCAGAAGTTACTGCTACCTAGGAAGAAGGGAGAAAACTTGTAAATGCATGGATATTTACAAAATTTGGATTCTTTTTCAATCTATCTGGAACTTCATGATCTCACTCTAAGGGTTATGGAGTGAAAAGCTAATGAAAGTCAGGGGCCTGAAGAAATATTTTGGTTTTTTCCATCTGTCCATTTCTCAGCAACTGTGTCTCGTGTAGGCAGATCCCCAACTAAATTGTGAAATGTTGCATCCATTATCGCGGCATTTACTGTTTAGATGAACATCTTAAGCTGCCAGAATATTCAACAGTGGAGCCCTTAGCGAAAATATAGTGTGCTCCATCAAGAACTTGGCTGTTCTTACATGTCAAGTGCTTTTCAGAAAGACAGTGCTTTATTTTTGGCTTTATTTAGAAGAACATGGAAGTGTCAACAATTTATTCACAGTGTGAGACAAACAGATATTAATAGAATTTTAATGAAGGCCTTTCAACAGGATTTGAAGGTTTTTTTTACTGAGTGATTTGTGTGTTCCTGTTAATACTGGGAGAGTGAAAAATGCAAGCGTCATAGGACAAGTATGGAAACAACTTGCCAGAGACAGCAAGAAAGAAGAAAGTAAGGAGGCAGTTTCAGCTGGACAGTACCAGGGGCTCTGTCATCACTAAAGCCAAGGCAATTATTTTCAGATTTCCTTACAAATGATCATGTAATGGAGAGAACAGACTTGGGGACACTTGAAATGTGTCTTCATGTATTACTCCAAGGCAGAAAAGGCTTTCTTGTTTTGAGTTCATCTTAAGTGTCTCTTAAAAAAGTTGTCAGTTCTGCCTTTTTTAATATATGTATTTCAAAACAGCTGCTTTCAATTTGTTAGTGAGAAAATCCTTGCTGTGAACTCTCTCATCTCTGACCTTGTATTTTGTTACTGTATTGTAATCTTTTTGCACTAACATTAGCACTAATCCCAACTTTTTGAGGGGAGGGCGTGGTGTATCTATGGAAGGCAGCTTCCCAAAGACTTGATGTCCTTCCCTGACAAAAGACCCCTTCATTAGCACACAAGAACATAAAGGTTGGCTGTCACCAAGTGCATAGGACCAACCATCTGAATCCAATAAGGATCCTTGTGACTTATACTGTGTTAGTCTGTAGATCAGCTTTATAATTGTCAATCTCAGTTCCAACACAGCACATTGCTGAAGGGCACAGTTTCAGATGCAATTCATTCTCCAGTGAACACTGATAATTCCATCCCTTCTAAATCTTTCTTTATTGTCAGAAACATTACCTGCTCTTAACGTAGAGTATGGCTCAGTTACATCTCCTTGGCTCTCTGCAGTTAATTTAGACAGTTTGGTGGCTTTCACCCAGTCCTTTGCTTGATGGTTGAGCACTTGAAAAGGCTTAAGATGCTGCTGGGGGTGATGTGGGTGGGTGCTTATTCAGGGTTCCAGAAAAAGAAACCAGATTGGCAGCAGTTATTTAGTGGGATAGGACTAGGTATAGGACTAATTAACTTAAATCTTAGTGTGTATCAAAACAAAGACCTGTATCGGTAGACAATTTTTTCCTCAGTCCCAGGACAGATTTCTCACATGTGGCACTGCCACCTATACTTGCCGTGTTATTTGGGCTTTCAGTATGGAGGCTACAGGGAATCAAAGCCTAAAAACCTTGCTTTTATATAAGGCTTTTAGAGGAGTTTAGTTTCAGCTAAAAAGTAATCATACCAAAAATAGTTTACTAACCTCTTCAGGAAGCCAACCAAACTCCTGGGTTTAATTCAGAGAAGGGCTTTGCTGAAGTCAATAGAAAAATATTAATATCCCTCCCTCCTGCACCCAAGGACCTCAGGGTACGAAGCCATCACTGCAAAATACCATAGTGATGTCCTAAAGGGAAAAACCAACACAGCAGCTCCAGTTTGGTTTGCTTTAACAGCTTGTGCTCTTAGGAGCAGCTTCCATTTCAGTTTTTTAAACTTTTATCTTGGAGGGCAGGGTAAGTTCACTGCTCACATCTAGCAGGAGCTCCTGCCAAAAGTACAGTTCAGTTTGATTCCTGACACTGCACACAAGCAAAAGAAAAGAAGAAAAAAGGATTCACTGGTTATGAGGGAGCCTGTGTTTGCAGAAACCTTTCTTCCCTCTCCTATTTTTATTACTTTCACGCTATACAATGGCAGCTTGTTTTGCCAATATTTCAGCCTGTGAAATAGCTGACTAGTTTTACAGTCTTTTATGCATGTTCACCTGCATCAGGACAACAGAAGCAACAATATATTTCAGCTGCATCTTGGGGGAAATGCATTGCAACCACAAGAGAAACCAGACAGATTCCTTTTCTCCATTATACTCTAAGAAGCACTCCTGCACCTGCTCATGCTATCAAACACCCATAGTCCCCCCGGCAGTGTGTGAAATGCAGCTTCTTTTCCCCAGTCTTCAGTGCCCCCATCTTCTACCTTCCATTTAATTATGCAAGCCTGATGGGTAATTGCCCAGTCTTTCCAACCTCCTGTGTGCATGACCTTACCTTTAAGATTTAATTCTGAAGGCACTTAAAAGAATAATCTATTTTCTCCTCCTCCTTCCCTCCCTTTTATTTATTTTTCTATGTGTGTGTCTCATGTGCTGAATATTAAGCAGGAAAACAAAGATGTATATCATCTGGAGCACAGGTGCACCTACCAGGCAGTGAGCGAAAACAAAACAATTCATTTAAACGGTTTTGATTCACTATTGTTCACTCATACTTTATTTGACAGCCTGATATGACACCTTGAGTCCACCCATGCCTGCACGCAGCTTACAATGGAGATGTTTTCCTAGCTCCTCCACATTGTAAATTTTTTGCCATGGCTCCACTTTAGGTTGTTTGGCACGGGTACTTTGCTATGTATACTAAAGAGGGGGAAGATAGGGAGGAGATGGGAGAAGAGTGAGGAGTGAAAATTGAAAAAAATAAAAGAAAAAACATGAAGTGAAAAGATCATCTCAAATATTTATAAATTTATTTCTTTCTCAAATTTTCTAGTCTCGCTCCTATTGCTTATAGGCAAAGTTTCCATTCATTTTCCCGATCTGAGTTTTTGGTGTGTGTTGGACAATCCTTTGTTTAACAGGACATGAGAGCAGAGATTGCCTCTGGGTGATTTTGGCTGGAGGCTTGAGTGGTAGGAACTGAAAAACAACCTCTCTGTAGAAATCTTTTCTTTTTACTTACCAGCTTAAGTTTTTGTTTTTAGAGGAACAAGTGGTTAGTCAAGTTCCCCTAATATTTTATTCTGTTCTGGTTAGAGTAGGCAGAAAAAATGACTCTTACATGACTTAGGGGTGGAGATGCCTCTCATGGTTTTGCTCTGGCTTGCTGCATATCCTTGTAAGGTCACTTCATTCCTTTTTCTTTCCTTTCTTTGTCTCCTAAGATTTTAAGATCTTCTTGAGTCGAAATCTTGTCTTTGATGTGTTTATTTTATATCTTCCACACAGGAATTGGTGAACTCTGTGGCAGTGGTGGCATGTGGGTGGAATCTGCTCACTCTTGTCTCTCCTGATAGAGAAGGAGATGAGATGTGAATTGTTCTGGTACCCATGTCTGTGGCCTCACCCCATTTTACTGTCAATCCATGGTTGAATTCTGTCAGTTTGTTTTATTCTGCAGCTGGAGCTAGAGAGCAGCACTCCCCACTTCTGCCCTTTTTTAGGATGCTGTAAGTGCACACTGGAGAAATGGAGAGTTAGAAATGCAGTGACTCCCATGTTATTTCTGCTGTAGCTCTGCCTCTGCAGGCTGTGGAAAGATGCACATATAGGGAAAAAAAAACAGCATCAGGTTATATGTCTATGGACTCTGAGCTAACTGTTGTCCCCAGGAGCAAGATCTTGGAGTTTTGACAGATCCTTCAAATCATAAGCATTTTTTTTTTTTTTTAAGTAGTAAACCAATTAAAATGTTAGGAATTGCCAAGAAAGGATTAAAGAACAAAACAGAAAATAACCTTGGTTCACTCCTATCTTTAATACCATATGCAATTCTCATCTCCTTGTCTCAGGAAGAATGTAGTGGAATTAGAAAGGATTCAAAGGCAATGGGGGTGGGCAAAGATGACTAAATAAACTAGGACTCTTCAGTCTGGAGAAGACACAACAAAATCTTGAAAGGTACCGAGTAAAGCCTATAAGAATTGATTATGTGTTGTTTGTGCCAGTGGGAGAGCTAAAGCGCATGGGGTGAGGCTCAAGAGAACAAGGCTCAAACCAAACAAAAAGCAGTAGGGGATTGCTCATGCAGTGGGCACATCTATGCAGCTTTGCCCCAGAGTTCCAAGGGAAACTGTATAAATTTATCCAGTCCGTCAATTGCTATGGCTTCAAGATGGTTAAAGCCTTTCACAGGAATAAAAAAGAGAGTGACCATGGGAGGAGCCTAAGATCTGTGAATCTTGGACAAATTCTGAGTGATCACTTTCCCTGAGGACTGCTGGAAAGAGCACTAATCAGCACTTGGAGTGAGTGCTGATACCTAACCCTTTTACCAAATTTTCAGACTAAAGGCCAAGGATATTAAATAGTTATAGGAACTGATGGAATAAGATATTTCCCTAGGGCAGGAAGAGGAAGCAGTGAGGAATAAAAGACAGAGCAGCATATTAGGATAAGAAAAGAAAACCTGGGAGAGGCTTCTATGTGAATTAACAAGATGCTAATAGAGGTTTTGCCATGCTGCCTGGCAGGACAGTGACTCACATGTTTCATAATCTGCTGTGCCAGCCCTGGACCTGGTTCATGGCCATCTCTGAGCCAGGAGTGATACACTGGTTTGGAAGGGCACTTAATGAATGGGCTGCTAGGGGAAAATCACAACCCATTTGCAAAGAAAGATAAAAAGCGCAATAAAACTTTGGATTTGGCTGAGCTACCAAAAGAAAAGCAGGAAGCTTTTTCCTCTAAAAAGAATTCCCCTCTTCAGTGGGGATGTCTATCCCTGGCAGTGTTTAAGGCCAGGTTGGATCGGTTCTGAGTCTAGTGAAAGGTGTCCCTGTCCATGGCAGGAGTGTTGGAACTAGATGATCTTTAAGATCCCTTAAAACCAAAACCATTCTATGATTCTTTGATGACACATTGAGGACTTTTTTTTTTTTTTAAGAAATTTTCCTAAAATGGTGAGTCAAAAATGGAGGAGTGTGGAGGGCAGACTAACTACGTTTAGATGTCTTCAGTGGGTTAAATGAGAGAAGGACCAAAGAAAAAATCCTTATTGAAAACCATCCTGTGCGTGGAAAGAGCATACCTAGTTGACAATGGTGGTGCAGTATAACCCTAAAATAAATAACAGAAGCCAGAACTCAAGAGAGTAAGAGTTAATCAGTTATTCTGAAAGATAAAGTTCTGGAAAAATTACACTGGGTTAAAATATGCTTGAATTGTAGAAAGCACCCAGGTAGGAACTGGAAGAAAATATATAGTCACCATATGTACAGTTTAAATCATAAAGAACATGGTGAGCCACATGACTAATTGCCTCTGACCCTGGTTCTATGTTTGTAGAGATGCAGTCACTGAAGTCTGAGATAATGGTGGATGGTGGATAATTGCCATGTTGATTTATTCCTGCAGTTTTCAGGTTATTGTGATCAAGTTTCAGTGTGCTTTGGTTGCTTGACAAAGTTTTTCTGCTATTCAGATAAGCAAAATTTGAACTGGCTATGTCAGTGCGAAGCTCATCCATCCACGTGAGGGCCCTCAGGAAAGGTGAACGTGATTGTACTTTAAACTGTGTCTGTTCCACTGCATTAGGCATTGGAAAGGGTGTTTGTATTTTAATTTAAATAAGTTTTATTTCAAGTTTTTTTTATTCTAATACCAAAACAGAGCCAAGAAAAGGAGGAATTGCAGTTTTACTCAGGAAGTCAATAAATAGCAGTCAGGAAAAAAAATCGTGAAGAATCCCCTGTGGTGAGAAGGCCTGTACACACTTTAAAGAAATCAAATAATTTGTTCTTCTATATTCTGTGTGTGAGAGCTTGCCTTTCTGTACTACTTTCCAAGCATCTGCACAGGAGGAAAAGAGTAACCACATGATTCACATAATAAGGCGAAAAGAAGAGCCTATACCTTTCCATTTCTGTTCTCTGTCTTGATCCCACTGTGCATGGAGGGAAAATTGATGGCTCCAGGCACTTGACCAACTGTGTTTACCAAGCAGTGCTTAACCAGCTTGATAACGATGGCTAATTCTGAGTCAAGCAGATTTATCTACGTAACTCAGTCTTTTTGTGTGCAATAACCTTTCTGCATGAGCTGCTTTTCCAAGATGGTTGGTGAAATGAAGTTGGATACCATTTCATTTGTACATCTGCTACTACTGTTTTTATTTACTTGAGCTGCTAAATTTTTGTGCAGCTTACAATACATGCAGTCTTCTATTGGGGGGTTTGAAGAAAAAATGTCACATCTATGGAGATAAGCAGAGAAGAAGAGGGAGCCAGTGGACATTTTTCCAAATTCATAAGGAAGAAATGGAATGATTTGCACAACTTCAGAAGATACATGTACCAATACACTATCACTGCAGAGCATGAATTTGCAGACTGGCCTTCTGAAACCTGCCCAGAGCCATTGTCACTTTCCAGTTTTGAAATCTGCCCATTTGGAATAGAAGCACATAAATCTCTAAGGCTTGTGATGATACATGCCAAATGCATTTCAGCGGAGTTTGCTGTAATGACTGATTTTCACAAATCAACTATGGCCTTGGAGTATAACTGTGTCACATAAAAGCATGGTTACCTGGAAAGTGCTGGTAGTGGAATGTGCCAGAATTTTGTATTTCTGACATTGGTATAATCCAATTATGATGGGATTATTTTGGACATTTAAGCAAGAGAATGGGACAGAATTCTATTTTGTGAGTCTGTTTTGCAAGTGATAAATTGAACTTCTGTACCATAAGAGAACCATATCTACACTAGAAAGCTTCCCAAATGCCCACATACATCACAAAAATGGTAGACAGTCTGTTGGAAGAGAAGTGTTCTTGTTAAAAAAAGATTAGTAACTGGTAAAACACCAGATACAGACTTAAAATAAGTGTTACAAAAGGATTTATTCTTCAACTGGAATTGTCAGAAGGTATACTTTGCTGCTGAGCAGTGAAGCATTGTATGACAAAATAGACATGATAAAAGGAATGATTTCTTATTCCAGCAGATTTCTAGCTCTCTAGAAATACCAACCAATGGTATCTAGAAATGTCACTGGAACTGTTTGAGAACAGCTGGTTAGACCTGGAAAAAATGGAATAGATATAATCCACTAATTTGACTGCTGGAGAGCAAGTCCAGCAAGAAGATATTGATGATCTTCTGAAAGCAACAAAGATAAGCCAGTGAGTGCATGGGTGATTTCAAGAAGAACAGAGTGATGCTTTTGAAACTGACCCTTCCCCAGTGACATATGACCAGGTGGCCATTATGGGAGCAGAAATAGCTGATGGAATCTTAGAAAACTAACTTATGCAGAACACATTTTGATTCTTTTGGTAAATGTTGCTCAAAGATGGAGCAAAGTGTTCAATAGGATCTGTTCTCTGGGCATTACCATGGTTCAGTGAGTCCATAGAGAAAGCACCCAAGGAAAGAGAGACATGGTACAGACTGCAAATGCTGCTGAAAATGCCCTCTTGCCATGTGGTTACGATGAGACTGCTGCAGCGAATAAATGGTTTACCAGAGCATTTTCACAGCTTATGCACCATGCCTAGTTGTCAACACTGTGTGAAGATGAAGAAAATCCTGCAGAACTGGTGTAACTTCTAAAATTTACAGGAGATATTAATAAAAACTGCTGAGAGACGCAAAGTAGATCTAAGGCAAATAGTTTTTCAAGAACATAGCAGCAAGTTACACCTAGTGACACTTTTTTTTTCCACCCCCCACAGGTCAATAAAGTCAAGCCTAAATAGAACCTTGAACAAAGATTATGAGAAAGATAAACACATTAAAGAGAAAAGTTTTCAGTGTTGTACAAGAGTTCCTATGTAACCAAAACAGTGGTTTGGTGCTGACCAAAGAACACTGTGTGGAAATTGAACTCAAACCATCTCAGAAGCAAGAATAAGCAGCATGCGTTTAGTGACTCAGATGATGACTGCGCATCAGTTATAACCCACAAAATAATCAAAATATTGATTCTAATGATGTGCACTATCATATCAACAGAGAGTCCGAAAAGCAGACTTATGATACTATAAATTTGAGAAACAGTTTCTTCAGAGGGGTTTACAGCCAATCTATATGCTTTCACTGACAAAAAGCATGTACTTACATTTCTAACATTTGAAAAATTATTTTTGCTTCTAGTTCCTTAATTGCTGTAGGAATTTAGGCTCTATTATACATATGCAAATTGTCATAATACAAAATAGATTTGTCAGCATTTAGGAAGGTACTGCTGCTGAGAATATAATCATATGTACAATGGGCAAAGATTATTATAATTATTGTGACTCTATAGACAGAAACATCTGAAAAATAAAATTAAGGAAAAGATCTCAGGTGACAATAATAATAAAATTAAGTTTTGTGTTTCCTTGACTTTTAGGAGAACTTGGGATAATACAGAAAGTTCTCATGGCTTATTGTGAGACATTGATGGTAAGACTGTTACAGGCTGGAGCTGGATAAAAGTTTTAGTAAAGTGGCAAGGTATTATTGGCTAGAGTTGAAGTAAAATAGAAAGCAGGTAAGGCTTTGATCAAAGGGAAAGTATTGTGTTATGCAACCAGAATAATTTTGTGTGACTTAGGATAAAACATTTATTTTTTTAATATTGCTATTATTTTGTAACTTTTTTTACTCCTGCTGTTAAATATCAGATTTTCTTAAAAGAGTATGCAGCTTTACAATGATGATCCAGCTTTTAATGAGAGAATGATATGGGAAGGGTTTCCTCAGGTTTTTCTCTCTTTCTTGTCTCCCTCTCTCCCCCCTGAAGTGATGAAACGCAGAACAGGAGACAGCAGCTGAGGCAGCCAGTCAATAGGAAGCCCTTCACATGCCTCTTCTGCTGAAGGTAATTCTTTGCTGCCTTTGATCACAGGGAGGAAGTGGCCAGAAAAAAAGTTGAGTCCTGCCTGTGTGTGGCTGAGGTGGTGGTTTGCAGTGTTCCTACAAGTTCTTTGATTTCTTGGTGAGGTGTCTTCCCATTGTGCCTCCTCTGCCCGGCTGCTCTGGCCTCCCTGGTGGACACCAACTTTGTTGCCACGTGTTAGAAATGCTTCACCCTCTCATCAGAGAGCAGCACTAAAATCAAATGTACTTGAGATGTGCAGAGGGGCTCGTTCAATGAAGGGTGCAGGCAGCTGGCCTGGGCAGTGAGAGGAGCGCGGCTGGGCCCTGCTGGAGGAGTTGGGGCAGGCCGTGAGTGGGGAGCGCAGGAATGGCTGCGGCCTTCCGCTGCGGCCAGGCTCAGCAAACCGTATTGAGCAGTCACGCTGACCGATGGGGTGAGCGGTCTGCTCTTTTACAGCTGGGGTAATACGCTTAATTTTGTTCTGGGGTCTTTTCTGCAGTGATGCAGTGATGTCCTTGAAAGGTGGCCATAGCTAAAGTGGGGGGAGTTGTGGTGCTCCAGAAAAATGATCCCTGAAGTGACAGCATGAGGGTGTATTTCTTTACCTGGATGTATGTTTCTGTTTTATGGAGCAAGAAATTATTTTTCTTCCTTTCACAGAAAAATCACAGAATTTAGGCTGGAAAAGACCTTCATGACCATTGAGTACACACTTCCACCAATCACTACCTTATCAATTAGGCCATAGCACTAAATGCTGCTCCAGTTGTTTCTTGAACAGTCCTAGGGATGGTGACTAAGTGATCAAATAGTTCACACAAACCCAGGAGCCAGGCCAGAACTAAATGATTTAGACGTGAAGCTAGGTTTCAAAAGCTCCAAAAATAATTTTTTTTCAGCAGATCTGGGTGTAATTTTCAGTTTATTAGGAAAATAAAATCCAGCTGGAAAAACTCCACATGGAGATCCATTTCACAGCTTCAAATGTGGGCAGTGGGAAACAGTTTTGGTTTCAGATTTGTCTCTCTTTAATTCTAGCAAAACTGGATTTTGTTTTTATTTTAGTTGTGCAAGAGGAAATTTAAATTGCCACTGAACTAGTTGGCACAACAATGGTGCAGTTCCAAAGTCTCTACTGAGTTTATCTGCCAAATGCAGTGTTGCGCTGAGTTCCAGGTAAAACACCAACACATCGCTCCTCATGAAGTTCCTTATCACACCATTAAATGTTTGGGGAGAAATACAAGTGCAGCTGAGTGATTAATGGATAACTGAAAATCACTTCTGTCAACATATCTTTAAAATACTGAGAACCTATTCTTCTTCAGAAGAGTTGTAGGGTCAGGATGGAAAATGAAGGTGTAAACCAAATGAACTTTGTGCTGTCCTCCGTGTGGCTAGTTCCTGTCTTTCTACTTGCAGGCTGAGGTGTGCACCTTCCTTCACTCTCCTCGTACAACCAGGGGATATACATAAAAGCTTTTCTTTCTGAAAAGCCATCACAAAGTAGGGCATCTATGTGCAATCCCATGCAGTGTTTTCTGGTGGCTTCCTTTTTGTGTAAACCTTCTAACTTATTTTTTCATTTATTTAATTTCTCGGTGGAGCACTTGGGCCAAATCCTTAAGTGGTATAAATCACGCTGATGCCATTAGCAATGCTGACTTCAGCAAAGCTGTTTTCTGATTTATAGCAGCTGAAGATCTGGACCCCTATTAACAGCAGAGTTTTCGCAACTCTGAATTCCTGGACATTATTGTAACCCATTGCTTAGAAACAGATATAGCTGAAATAAATAAATAAATTCATAAAGGCAAGAATATTATAGGATGTGGCTCTGTTTCTGTGGAAACCTGATCTTTTTCTTATCCAGTTCTTTTTTTCTCAGTTAGCCAATGTAACCTCTATTTCTGTCTATTAAAACTCCTCCTCATTAAGCACAAGGTTCCAGGGTTTTTGCAAGAAAAATGTAGGCAGAGAAATATCAGCTTTTGCATCTGTTTGGTGAATTTGAAAAAAAAAAAAGCATCTGAGCTCTAAGGGAAAATGTGGAGGAGGGTGAAGGTAGCAGGAAATGTAATCGTATTAAAAATAAAAATATGAATCAGTTTGGATAATCAGTCTGTAAATTGGTAGCAACCATGCTACCCATAAAATCTGTATCTTTTCTTTCCTGTATTTGTTCCACTCCACATTATATTAAGGGATGCTCTGTCACTTAG
The DNA here is from genome assembly GCF_049639895.1 of Pseudopodoces humilis. NCBI lineage: Eukaryota > Metazoa > Chordata > Aves > Passeriformes > Paridae > Pseudopodoces > Pseudopodoces humilis. Next base: position 103,413,309 of record NC_142200.1, read on the forward strand.
GTGTACAACAGGGCACAGCTTGGAGTAATATGACACAATATTAGTTACATAATGGTATGTGACCAATAACATTTAAAAGCAGAATTTGCTGGCTGAATGGCTTGATGGGTTGGTGTTGGAGGGGAAGTTGGATATTGTGGCAGCTCTCTGTCTCCTTCTCATTTTAATTTCTGAGTCACTTTCTCAGCCATGGTGACAGGGCTTTCACACTGAGAACTGCCAATAAAGGATTCAATCCTTTTCTGAAAGCCTCCTCTTGCTAATTAATTTGTACTCTGAAATGCACCTTAATGACAATGGAGGCTTCTGAGCTGCTCCTGAATGCTTTCTACCAGGATAGGTTGCTCTTTCTGTCATAATTTTGGACATGGCTTTTGTCCTGTCTGCACTCCTGGTCATATTACAGTGCTTTTTTTTTTTTTTTTTTAGTATGGTGATCTGACACAGCACTTGAAGCAGTGACGTTGTTTTCTCCCCCTCTGTTTTTTGATTGCTGAATAATGTAGTGTACTTCAGTGGCACAGTGCTGGACTTCCACAGAGGACAGGAGAGCCAGTGCCCAAGAGAAGAGATATTACAGAAGATTGCAGAAATGTTCTGCATTTTTGTTACCCATGGCATCCAGTATTTTTAAAGCACATCTTGTGTAAATACATTGTTGCGGTAAGCTCCAGGCTGTTCCTGAACTCAGTATAGCCTTATTGGTCTTGTCAAAGCTGTGATTTCTTTTCTGTAGAGAAGGGTCAAGCAGTTTCACCATAGGTGAGATCAGAGGGCATGAAAGCTCCACAGGGGTGAAAACGTACTTTTTATTTTCTTTTCTGAAGGAGCATTAGTCAAGTTTATGTGCTATATGTAAATAATATTCATCATGAATTTTTATGATATTGCTTGTATATCTGAAAGACTTACATGCAAGAAATGCTGCCTTTTTTTCCTGTACCTTTCATACTCCCATCAATTGTAATTCTTCCTTTACTCTGCCTGATTTCAGGACATTACTTCCAGGGAAATTTAACCCAGCCATGTCTGAAAATGCATTTAGGAGTGGGGTGGATCAACCAGCCTCCTTTCCAGAGCTTCATGCTTGTACTGCCTCCCCTGACAGCGAGGAAGAGCAGCTGACTTCCACATTGCTGCTGCTGCTGTCTTCCCTTGGCAACATTCTTTCAGTGTCCAGTGAGCCTGGCTGCCAGGAGGGAGCCAAGGCCAACCAGAGACATATGACCACATTTCTGACTTGCTCAAGGAGCAGTTGTGAAAGTGGTTTATGTGTTGTAAAGGTGTTAATCAGGCCTGTAAGAGAGAACCTCAGATGCAATACAGCCACTTTTCTCTCCCAAAGTATTCAGCAGAGCTTTGTGTCAGAGAAGAGAGATGTAAAACTCTAACTGAGCATGTTGTGTTCATTCTGGATTTATTGAGCCGTATGCTTTGCAGCCTGGGGGGCTCATTTAAAGCAGCCTGGTTGGATTTTCATAAAGTCTTCCATCCTATACCTCAATTGCTAGTCACTTATCAGGGTGTGCAGCCCAGGGAAGGTGTTAACATCCGATTATTGAGAGATGATTTTGCCCAAATTAAGGTGCAAATGAGACCATAGGTCGAAGTCAAAGTCAATAGTATAAATTTTATTTAACAGTGAGTGCAAGGTAAAGAGATAGGAAAAAAAATAGAAAAGAGGAGTGGAGGGAGAGAGGGAAGGAGAGAGATAGTCACCACCCATGGACCCAGTGGCCTCCTGTTAGTCTTTCTTCACCTTGGTTTTCTTGGTCGTGGAAGTCCCAAGATTATTCAATACTTTTCATTGTAGGTACAGTTTTACAAACAAAGAAATTAATGCGTCTTTGCTATATAGTTCTCTTATTCTGTTGGTTAAATGATTCCCTTTCTTCTAATGCTGTTTAGGCCAATGCTCAGTCTTTCTCTTCTTTTGAGTGGGTGGGTTGTGAGTTGGTGCCAGAGTTACCTTTTATCCAGCCTGAGCTGAGTTGACTTTCCTTGTGGATTCTTCATATCCATTTTCAGTGATATGTTCTTCTCCCACAGCTTTGTTCACCTCCTGCTAGGGTTGAGGTGTCTCTTGGAGAAAAACCTGGGGTGATCTTTGTTTGACCAGTGACATGTGTATGAGCAGTTGCCATCCCACATAATTTGCCACAGCGGGAACCCTTGCTGGGATGCCTGGATTACCCAGGATGTGCCAGACCTCACCAAGCCTGGAGCCAGTGCCATTTTGTTGCTCCATTCTGTGCTTCTCTCGTGGCAAAGTCCTTCTGTGGTAATAATGCTCAAGACAGACAACTGTGAGCTTCAGGTCCTTATACTATGCAGTGGCTCAAATGCTCTTTTCCTGTGACTTTTCCCCAGTTCACACGAGCTGTGCACAGGGGTGGTGAAGATAGTGGAGGGTAGGAGAAAAGACTGAAATAGCAGAAGCAATAAAATGAGTAATCATACAGCCATCAATAGCTACCCCAGTTGTTAAAATGCAAATCCAATTTCAATTATCAACCCAATTCTCATTAGCCACTGCCCCCACCCTGTGCATCCCAGAGACTGGAGTGTTCTTTAATGTGTGGCGGGTGTGAGGCAATGCTGTGCCTGACAGACGTGGACCCAATGTGTTCTGAAATTAGACATAGAATTATGCAGTGGGCCCTGATTTTTAGATCCCCTAGAGGGGTATCCCAAACAGATCATGTATAAAGATGCATATTTTCTCAGTTAGCCAAATCTCAAGGGGATCTTCAGGCCCTGTACTACAATTGATTACTTTTGCGCACTGGAACAAGTGTAAATGGGTTTGCTGAGAAGATGTGCTCAAATATTTCAAAGGCTTTAAAATAAGGTTCTCTCTCAACCACATCCACAGAAGAATTTTATAGCTAATGCTCCTGTCCCACTGGGTAATGAAAAATTAACTTTTAGTGTACAAAATTCTCATACAAAATACAAAAATGTCAGCACAGAAAAGATTCTGATCTTCAGAGTCATTCGGTTCCCATGGAGATACCAATTCAATCCAATATATATCACTTCCTCTGTTTATGCCTTGGATAAACATGGTGGAAGCAGGGCATGGGATGGGGGAATTCCCATGGGAAGTATCATAGATACTCTTGATTCAGAGTCTGTCCTCTGGTAATTCTAGGATGCCTTTGCTCTTGCACAAGACTTCTCTTTCAAAAGGAAGAGAGATCTTGAGATTTTGCTACAGGAGTGTTCTGTATCACCGGCAAAGTGTCAAATTACGGACTCACAGATAAAAGGGCCAGTTGGAACCATTTATCTTGCCTGAGCTCCTGCATAACACAGAACATAGAATTTCATCCACTGCTTCCTGCATCAAGCCCAAATTTCTGCCTGATCTAGACAATCTTTTCTGTATGCTCTGCATTTGTGCTTTATTTCCTATTGTGGGATTGTCTCGTTCTGTGGATGTATCCCCAGAGAATAGCAGCTACACTTCCCCTTGTTCCCCCTGCCTTCAGGTAGTCCTCACAGTGATGTGGGGCTGATGGTAGGAAGCAGCCCCTCGGGGGTCAGAGGACTGCAGACCTCTGGGTTGTGGTGCAGGGATCTAGACAGGTGCGCTGGAGGGCCACTGGGAGTGCAAGATTAGCTGCAGCTGCACAGAGACGGGAAGCCACAGCTGTGGAGGGTGTGGAAATCTACTTGAAGCAGTGTGGTCCAGCAGGAACTAGATTGAGCTGTCAAATGCATGTCACGTAACCACTGATCGCCCACCAGGTCATTATAGAGCTTGAGGGGATTTATGAGGACAGCTCAAGGATTTGATTCTTGTTTTTTTGTTTGCTGTCATTCTACTTCTTATGGTGGAGATTTTTTTTATTAAATGTTTACCTGCTTAGAATTCAAGTATGCATTCAGATGCATACTATAGTAAAGCAGCTTGAATACTGAGCTAGTAATTCTACTGAAATACATGCCTGAGATGACAGCTCACATGAATGCCAGAAAACAACAGGTATATTTAACTCAGTAGTCAGTCGAATTAACTGATAAGGAAAATATACCTCTTTAATCTGATGTCTATCACGAGCATACTTCAGGCTCCTACATCTGGTTTCAGGTCTGTCTTTGTTCCAAATCAAGCTTTTTTATTTCAATTTCTTGGTTCAGCCTTGGAATTAACCAAAATGGTGATTGCCATATTTTCTGGAAAACAAGAATGAGCACAGCTTCCTTTGCTATCAATTGCTCCCTGCTTTCTTCTGGTGATACCAGCTGTTCCCTGGGAGGGGTGTTTGCTCTGGAGAAAACAAGGAGTGAGATCAAGACAAAATATAAGGAATAAAAAAAGGTGAATTTTAGTTCTGATAAGTAAGGAATGCTGTGGATATTGCATCTGTCCTGGTGCAACAGCAGTGCTTCACCCCAGCCACTCAGACTTCCAAGGATCTTGGTGGAGCTTTAGTGGATATGATGTAGGTAGCTAAACTCCTTTGTGCTTAATGAACAGTGTTATGTGCTTGGTAGGATTCCTTCTGCATTCTAGAGAGCTCTAGGTATGCTTATTGGGCAAGCATGAGCTTTTAGCAAGCTATGGTGTGGCTCAGGCTGATAGCAGATGGGATCACAAGCTGCAGGGTTGGAAGACAGAAGGCTGTGAACTGGGTGACTTTGTTGGAGCTGGACTCTGGCAGGAGATTAGATCACAATGCTACTTGCTGAAATGCTGAATAACATTCCTTGTACCCCTTCTTAAAAGCATTTTCCTAACTAATTCCCAAATCAGAGCTGTAGTGATAAAAGAAAATGCGGTAAGAATAAATCCACATTTTATGGCTGAGGCAGAGAACAAGGTAGAATGTGCTATTCTTTGCTTTTGCTAACATCTTTTAAATTAACACTGCCTAAAAAACAGGCTTGTGTGCTTCTGGCAGTCTGTTCTCTCCACAAATTCCTGTGCACCTGAGTCCATTTCTTGCCAACCTCATGAAATCCAGGGAATACTTGACACTGGATCTGTGTTAACATCACATTTTGTTTCTGTTGATGGTATTTGCCAGGTGTTTCATCTTTAACAGCTATTATGGCAGGAGTGTTGCCAGCAACCATAACTCTTGGGGGGCTAGTAGCACTTAAGGTTGTTTTTAATTTATTTTTTATTTCTGTACTGTGTATTCTTTGAAGAAGTTTTTTGTTTTGTTTTTTTTTTTCAGAAATAACCTCTTCTATTCTAAAGGTGTGAAGGAAGTTTGAAAATATGAACCTTAATGCTGAAACCCACATTTTAAGAAATGCCACATAAAATTTCATCAGATCAGTGGCTTCCTAATACTCAGACTGTAACTTTTCTTAGGTAGTCTTTTACTGCTTTTCACTTTTTCCCATGGTAGTCTTCCATGTTGTTTTTTTTTTTTTTTGCTTTGTTTTGTTTGTTTTTTTTTCTTTTTTTTGTTTTCTTAAACAGTGCCAAAAGAGAGAAAAGAAGAGCTCTAGTATTTGGCATCTGCTGAAATATGTTATCAAATAAAAAAAAAAAATCAGCACCACAATAGCTTAATTATATCATAAACGTGAGAGTTCTGTGTTGTGTTGACTTCATTATAGTTACTCCAGGTGGAGTTAATTATGTTAGGTGTGCCAAAAAATCTAGTGGTTTCAAATGACTGAGCAAACCTTTAATTGACAAATGGAGATGAATGTCCTCTGTCCTTCAAAAGCCCCCATTTAGGAAAGAAACTTCTGGCACTCATCTTTGAAATCTCTGCAATAGTATGTAGCTTGGCACTGAATAACCTGATTTTGCTGGCACATATATAAAATCTGTCTCTCCATAGCAACAAGAGATGATAATGGTAAAAAAAAAAGGAACTAAGCCATATATGTGCATTTTATTCTGTTGCTCTCTATCCAGTTTGCCTTAAGTGACTTTTCTTTTCAAAGTCAGTATAAAGCTACCAGATAGACTTTTAGGGAGAAGCAGTACCAAGACACATGGTTAAGCTTTATAAAATCGGGATGAATTTAGCTGTTATCCTTCACAAGCATTGCCTTGAATAGGACATTGGGAAAGTGACCATTTCCCAGTGGAAAGCAGTTGGAGTTATGTATCAGGGTAAATTTATTTGCAGTTCTTTCAAAATTCTGATCTTGCTTCTTGCTCCAAAGTTCTTTCTAAGCATCTGCTAAATTCACTGGAACTTCTATCTTATTCCCATTTTAACAGGAAGATGTAATCGTGGACTCTAGTTAAATAGAAGATGAAGGAAATTAATTCAGTAAGAAGAGGGAAGGGCAGGATGGCACCAATAGTTCACTTGCTTTGGCCAGTAATGTGTAAATCTCTTATTTTTATTCTAAAAATGTCAAATGTTTTTGGTAAATCTTCAGAGTTATTTGATAATGTCATTCACTGTTTTCACTAAGTTGCTTTAAAGCTTTCTGCCTGAATGCCTAGTGTCAGGAGGATATACCCCCAGCCTGTGGACCCTATCCAGTTTACAAATCCAGTGGCTTCATGCCAGTCACAGTCTTTCCCAGATGATCTGCAATGCCTTCCCCTCTTGATTTGCAATAATTCATCCATAATTCAGTATTTCAACAACTCAGACCTCCGTGTGATTGCACCAAGGCTGTGGATCCATTCCCATCAGATCTAGAAAACATAAGGCTTTGCATCACCTCACATGCTAGCAGAGGGCTGGCTACTATGCAGAACAAGAAAAGGAGAGTGTTTATCACAAAGGGCTTCATGTGCACACACAGAAGAGCAGCAGTGGGAAGGGCTGGCTGTACCAGTAAGAGGCATCATTGTTCAGGAAGGAGGGCAATCATCCCAGCCCACCTACCATGTTTGTATGTCTCTGTGTATGACTATAAAACACAGTTTCCTATCCTGCACAGTCATACCCTAAATAGTGGGGTTGTGGCATATGAAGTGTGAGCCTATGTTGGTAAAAATGTACTTTAAAGTGGGTTGTATCCCTTCAGCACATTTCTCAAAAGACCATTAGTTCCCTGTGGAGCATCCTCTGCTCCCCTGTACCTGAGATTTTGTAACCAAAGCTTTAAAAATTTGCAGCAGGCAAATTTTAAAAGCAGATACACCATCTCAGCTGCCAAGAGACGGTACTATATTCATCCATATCTTGATACCCTACACAATGGTGTAGCCTACCTAATTTTTCCTTAATGATTGCTTTCTAGCATAAGAATTCTTCCCTCCTAAAGTGACTCACTCTACAGCAAAAAATATGCATTCAAGTGGAGACTGAGGGTGATGAAGAGGCATCAGACCTCCTGCTGTAGTCATATCCCTGCTCAGGAGAGAGCTAGGAAAGGTCACAGGGAGCACAGGGCTGATAATGAGTGACTTGAGGAAACTGACCATACAGCCGAGTCACCTTTTTTTCCACAGTTTGCAATATTTTGCACTCAGAATGTTCTTTTCTTCTAGCATTTAATAAAAAAAAAATAAATTAAATTGGCTCAGTCATATAAAAAGGATCAGGACATTTATTGACACCAAGTGATCTGAAAAATAGAGTTAATATTTTTTCCTGTTTTCTTTCAATGTATCTGCAGCTTCAGTAGATCCAGAATAAGACACAGTCACACTGCGAAGAACTGAATTATGATTAAGCTTGTAAGAATAGCAGAGACATCTGTCTGTTTTGAGCAATAGGTATGCCAGACCTCCTTGCTTCTTCTCCTGAAGGAGAATTGTATGAAATGAAGGAGGCTGAGGTAATCATAATTGTCTCCAACTTTAGACAAGAAGGCAAAGCACAACTCTGATTGTTCTTTACTGCAGTGACACAGATTCAGATGCTCTTGCATGCCATAGCAATTGTGTATAAACTCAAACCCAGAGAAGAGTCAGGACCTTTTTTGTTATTTTGGATCTATTTTTTTTAATTGCATAAAAAGAAACCTTTTTTCTTTTTCATGATATTAATCATCTGTTTTGATGTGGAATAGTAGTATATGGTTGTAGGTAACATACAGAACACAGGTGAGACAGCACTGCCAACAGAGATAATGAAATTGCTCAGATATAAAAAGTTAGGTTTGAATACTGCTGTGGATCACAATCTAATTGTGTTAAATTTTTATTTGATGCTCAATTTTACCTGTTCTTAAATTACATCACAATATAGATGTAAAAGAAACCAATATTTTCTTCTGAAGAAGTAATTTCACTTAGCTATAAAATAATTTGAAGCTTGAAGCAATTATAACACCGAGCAGATTTTCAGAAATGCTATCTCCAAACAAGCTTTCTTGGACAAATATCTCCTGAGCTGCATTACCTTTACGCCCTGAACACCTTACATTATTCTTGATCAGAACACTGAAAACGTTTCACCGGCCCATCACTGTAGTCAGAATGCTCCAAGAACTACATTTTATTAATCCCTTTTCTTATCTTTTTAATAAATGCCATTCTGGTTATTTCCTGCATTCAAAAAAAAAAAAAAAAAAAAAATCCTTTCCTGGATAACAAGCTCTATGCATTCTGTCACATAGTCAACATTACTGCTGATGGACAGCTTAGGCTTTTTCTTTCAACCTAATGATTTCATTGTCTAAAACTCATGCTGGTATTTGAAACATATTTTCAAGTTTGAAATCCCAAAATGCCAGAAATATAAAGTGAATGTGGGCATGGCAAACCTTTTCAAAATAATTGGGAGAACAGGAACAAAACAGAAAAGTGAAGCATATATAGCAATAGCTGTTAAAAAAAATCTTTTAAGCCAAATGTCAAGAGAAATAGTTAAGGAGTTTCTCCTTTAACTTAAAGCAATGATGAAGAAAAAATCTGCTGCAGCACAGAGAGCTAGAGAGAGGTGAAAATGGTGCCACTTAGTGCCCTGGATTTTATGCCCAGATCTCCCCGACATCTCACAAAAGAATATACCAGTGGTTCCAGAGCAGTTTCGCTGTCAAAGCATGAGTGCAGGAAGCAGGTAAAGACATTTCTAGAAAGACAACTCCAAAAATCATTCTGCTTCTTTCTCCTCATGCTGTGTATTTTTTAAGCCTCTCCAGAAATCTCTTTTATAGGTGGGAAAAGCAAACTGAACAGACTGGGGTGTTTCCTTGCAAGACTGCAGATGGAGGCCATGTGTGCATGGCACAGGAGCCCAGGCTGACCCATAAACAAGCTATTAAGGTACTAAGTCTTCCACATCTGGTTATTACAGAGCTGGAATGATAGACTGATATTTGTGCTATTCCTTGAAGACTGATTTAGCTTTCAAAAGCCTCATCATTTCACACAGTACAGGTCAAGCTTTATAAATGCCAGTTTCCTGGCACAAGTAATTTCCAGCATCTCCTTACCTGCTCAGAGTCCAGCTCCACATTCTGGTAATTCAGTTACCCTGAACTTGAACAAGTTGCTTCTAGAGCCATCTGCAGGATTGGGCTCAATAAACTAATGCTTTTAGGTTTTCATTGCAATTAGAACTACTTTTAATTAAGTGCTTTATTTTTTAAAGGGTAATCCAGAGATTAAAAAAAATAAAAAATAAAATAAAAAAAAAAGAAATAAAAAAAAAAGAAAAAAAGAAGACAATTCAAGCATAAAGGTCTACCTCCAAGTCTTCTGTCTCTGACCTGTAAAACAATGTGGTCGTGACGCGAATTTTGTAAGGAAACACAGGGCATCTTGTCAAGTGGTACCCACATCCACTGCCGTATAAAACAGGAGAGTTTTCTCTTGTTTCCACAGTAGATGAGGGGATCTAGGCATGTGAATTTGGGGGGTGAAGATGATTTCTGGTGAGTGCTTATCTGTCTCAGGGTTCACCTGCAGCCTGATTGTGAGTACAGTTGCAGTGCTGCCTCTTTTTTTCTTCATTTTTTTCCTCTGTGTATATGCACATGCAGCTTTGCTTTCATTAAATACAGATTTCCTTGATGTTTATGCAGGATTCAAGTGTTTCTCTTATCAAATCACTTGCCATGGTATATGCCAAACTTCCCAAAGCAAATACAAGCTGCCTGCTACATATCCACTAGAACATAACACAGAAGCCAAATCTCATCTCAGTCCTTTCCTTGGGAACGATTAATGCTCACTCATCTGAGTCCAACTTTCTAGAGCTCATGTTACAACGTTCCTACCCAATTATGCTTAAAACACAGTGGTATATGGTGTTTCTATATAAGGAACATGCTAATGTGTTTTGTCACCCAACACATGGTAAAAGTGTTTCAGTTCCCAGGAGGAATGGTCTGTGTGTGTGGGAGTTCCAGCCGCACAAGTCCAACTGCATATATTTGCTGCAGCATGCTTCACTTTTCTGAAAGTGAAATTAAACCAACTCCAGTAGTGTAATTTTCTTTTGCTTTAAAGGAAAAAGAAAAAGGGACCAAGTCCTGGTAGAGGACTAGGGAAACATTATTAATGGTATGCATGCACTTACTAAAGAGAGAAAAAGAAGAAATTGAGTTAAAGGAATGAATTGGCCTCCTTACGTTTTGATATTGCTTACAGGGTAACACAAGGGAAGATGTGTGTAGTTTTGTCACGGACTTTGGTGGAGGTGGGTATCTGAGGAAAGCCAATGCAGCCAGATTACTGTGTATGATATGCACTGTGAAGCATCACTGTGGGGTTATGATGAAAAAAGTGGATGGTCCAGGGGGAGCAGCTGAAGGGGGAGGATTAGTTACTGCTATGCTCTGTGCCAGACTGCTTGCCCATTTGTCAGCTCCTCAGCTTTGTCTTGCTCTATGTAGTTCCTAAAACGGAGCCCCAGACAGCAGTTAGGCAGCACAGAAAAACGCACATCTATAATAAGAAAAGATTTGCAATAAAATCCCCCAATATATTTCCCAGCTCTTTCTAAATGCTGTTTCCCTTACCGATACTTCTTGTTTAAAAGAGACGTGTTCTGCAGTGTCTACACAACAGTCCTGAAGAGATGCAGCCTTCTTTCTATCAGTCACTGCTGCTACTCACCGTTATCTGCTAAAGGCCTGCCTAACCTTATGTTGCCCTGTAAAACTCACAAAATTATCAAGAGACTGTTCAAAATAGACCGTGCAGTGCTTATGGATCTGGGACAGAACTATTTAAGGCCTGTGTTTCTGTGGGTGTAGGTCCATGTTCCCTGGCCTTTTCTATAATTACTGTTCAACTATATTGGGGTTTTGTCTTTGAATAGAAGAGTTCAGTGCAACAAAGCAGGGGGAATTATTGGAAAATCAAACTAAAAAGCAACAGAAAGGCTTTAAGAAAGTATATTTGTTTGGTGGGGAGAAATGGGGGAAGAAGGAGACAGTGATGAACTGTGATGTAGGTGATATTCCCAGGGCTTCCTCCCAAGTCATTGTCAGGACTGGCAATGCTGCCAAGGAGGTCATTAACTGCCTAACAGACTTTTGCAGAGGAGGAAAATGGGATGGTTGATCCATATAGGATATATGAGCCTGTGTTTTTAGCAGGATTAGTTGAGAGCCCTCCAAACTGCCTGCACTACATCAAACACCACAACTGCATTCCCAGATGTGTTCAGCGGTAAGGGGCAGGTTTGCATCCATCCCCATCCTGCTTGGCCTCATGAAGGATGCTTCTGTGTTTGTTTTGCAGAGGAGGTGTTTTATACTTAGAGCAGGTCCCTGGTACCTTGAGAGACTTGAGACATGGACTTGTGAGTTCTTGATAATTCAGATGCAGCTGGAATTTGCTAAGCAGAGTGGGTAAGTTTTTGAGGCTGTACCATGTGTAAAGCCTGCTCCTGGATCCCCATGCCCCTTGCTTGCCCTCAGAGGGTTGCCTAGATCTGATCTGAAATGAGGACTTAGCCCTTTGTGAAGAGCAGAGGCAGCCAAAAGTAGTTTTTTCAAAGCAAAATAGTCTTTGTAAAGTGAATCAACATTTCTCAGTCAACTAGCTAAGCACATTGCTTGGGTAAGGTCTCTGCCCCACGGCATCCTTCTTGGGCAGAGAGCAGCACATCTGCTCAAGCTCACTTTGTCCAACCTGGAAAACATTTATCAATGTCTCTCTCACTCACACTTACCCACCACATCTCTGCCTCACCTGCTGCTATCCTCACAGGACCCCTCTGGCCAAGCTGAGTTCCATGTCGGAAAGCGGTTCTCAGAGAGGATGTCACTTCCACATTCTCTTCAGAGAAACTGTTTATCCTTCTCTGTTCAGTTCCAGATGGCTCATTTACCTCCAGTTCAGACGAATGAAGGCAAATGTCCCATTTTTTTCTGTTGGAATTTTTAATACCACCTTAGTAACTAATTGTTTTGATCCTGACACTTCAATTTGTAGCAAATATTCCTGCCAGAATCATGCCATAGCCCCATTCTTTAAATCAAGCACCTTTCCCAAGTTTTTCCATCTGCTGCTTCATTTTTGCATCCCTCCCAGTCTGCCTACAGCAATCACTTCAATTTCTAGTCCTTTCCCCATCACAGCCCTTTTAATCACTGCTTCCTTAGTCTTTTGCACAGCTTCTTGCACAGTCTCCCTGTTCCTGCAATCCTTTTCAAAACACCATTTGGCCCCTTTTGTAAGAGTCCCTGTTCCTGCCATATTGCCTTCCATATAGCCACACCAATACTGTGAGTCACAAGGGCTTGGCAGTGGGTGCAATCCACTGGGAGATGTGGTTCTGATGTTAAAATGGAACCTGAGCCATTTTCATGAGTGTTTTTGTTTGGTTTAGTTTAGTTTCTCCATCAGAAAGAAAAGTGATCAGGTGAAAACAGTGGTTTTGCACTATACTTTTTTTGTGATATTAGAGAGTTTACAAGGGTTAAAGGTGCAGAATTTCAGCTTTGAGACAAAGTAATTTTTTTCAGAGCATGGATATATAATTTTCATTCATTGATGGCTTAAACTAGTTTTGGTATGTTTAAAATAAAACAAAGTTTGAAGTATCCACATTTCCTTGCATAATGAAACTTATTTCACATTCTGAATACTCCTGCTTCCTACTTCTTTTAGAAGCACCCATTTTAGATTGGAGTATTCTGAGATGTACTTCTACATAACTTTTTGTGGCGATTTTCCTCTCACCCAGTCATGGTGCTACCACCCAATTTAGTGTTCCAGAACCACAGCTGGAGTGGCACAATTCATGTCTTCAAAATTTAATTTTGTGTAAAAAAACCAGAAATTGAATTCAAAAATTTCCCATTTTATCCCAGAGAAACCATTTTTGTAAATCTTAAGCCTCCACTCAACTCACTTTTCATACACCACAAAATCAGGTCCTTCTCCTCCTCTACCAAAAGGTAAAAAATATCCTTCAGAGACTCCATCAAACTAAAGGACAAAACTGAGCCAAAAAACCCCCCAACCCAAATGCTTTCAAATTCCCTATAATTTCAGAACTTGCCTTGATATTTACCAAACTTCTTGGAACAGGAGAGGATAAAAGGTAACAGAAAACAATCTTATACAATATCTTTTCTGTGTGGGTAGCTAAGGGACTTAAAATCACATCAGTGTTTGATTTAGTGTAGTAAAGGTGATGAGCCTAAGCAAATTTTCTGAATAAGGAACCATTAGGGGACATTCAGAGCTACCAATGGGACCTTCTTTTACCTATGTTTTCTGATAACATTTCAGAAATGCTCAAGAGACTTCAGCAGCTCAAGTGTTGCATCTATTAAAGGATCCAACAGGCTCTAGTAAATTATTATTTATTATTTTTATTACACTATTGCCTAAATGTCAAATTATTCACAGCTGTTGCAGAAAAAGAGGCACAATCTTTTTATGGCATCCTTCCTACATTACAGGAATTTATAGCAGATATTTTCAGTCTGGGCTGCTGCTGAGGTGAAATTCCTACCCCTTAGATAGCTGGTGCTATACCAAGTTGCATTCCATCACGCTGTGTGTCATGTCACTTTACGCCCTACTGTGACACATGATATTAATAAGAACTTCCTTCCACATTCCCTCTCCCAGCTGGTGATGCTATTCCCCTGGGGAGAATGGGCTGCGGATACAACTGTGTGGTTTAATACATCCAGGCACCTGGTGGTCCCTGGAGGGTTTGATGAGTAACACTGATGAATGCTCCCTGGATGCCGCTGCCACTTTGGCCCCTCTCGTAGTACTACTGCTCCGGGGCAGAGAGGAGGGGAAAACTAGCGGAGGGCTTGGATTCCAGCTTTAAGTCACGGGAATTGCACTTTCCCTTTATTCCCCAACTTCATCCTTCATCGCCTATCATGCAGCTCTCAGAGGAAAAGAATAAAAGGAGATTATACGCTTTGGAGAAGAAGCAAGTATATTTAGTTGCTGCTGATCTTGTAACTTTTGTTACTTTGTATGTGGCCAGCCATCCATTCTTGCCAATTACCAATGCGGTGCTTTGACAATAGCGGAATGAGATTCACAGCTACGCAGTCACAGCTTGAGACTTTGCAAATGAACATTCATAGCATGCTTCTCAGCTTCCTTTTTATAGAAAAACTGGCACTTGCAATTATATACTTTTTAACAAATACTCCTTCTGCATCTCTAGTCTCCAACTTTGCTTTGTGATCCTAAGGGAGCATTCTCTCACTTGGACTAAACTTCCCAAAAATAAAATGAGAAAGAGGCAAATTATGTCCTCTCATAAGCAGAAGTAGCTAACAGAAGCTATTAAATGAAGATATCAGTCATATGATTCACTCTTTAAAAAATATTGTTAATCTAAAAGTTGTATTATTTTTGGCATCACCAACTGCATCTAATCCAAGAGAAAAGACTTTCAAGCTAAAAGTTTTTATTTCTTGGGGAAAAAAAAAAAAGATATGACACATTAAAAGCATGAAAAACCTCAAGGCAAGATGAAACAGTTCAATGTCCTTAAATCTACAGTTATGCCTGCTAAAAAAGAGGTGATACAGACCGGTACTAATGGTCAGCAGGTAGACTTGGAGCGCTGCAGGTCACAAGAGGCTAAGGCCAGTGATTCTCCCAGGGGTCTTAAAGTGAATGTCTCATTTATGCCTCACGTCAAACTTAGAGTAGCCCAGAGCGTATTTATTTCAAGTTTTAGCTGAGTGCAAAATGAATTTTAACTGAGAGCTGCTTGCTAAATCAGCTGTGGAAAAAACCTGCAACCCCTTAACAAGGGATGACAGAGGAATGCATTTGTTTTGTTTTGTTTCTGAGTTTGACTAGAACAGAACAAAACCTTCTTCCCTTGTTTCAGACAACTGCCATCATGGCTATGTGGTTGCAGGGCAGGGTGATCCCTACTCTGTATTTTTGATTGATTTTTTCTTCCTTTCTTTCCTGTTCACACAGACTTTGTGTTCCTTCTCCTGTATCCTCCCAGCATCAGGCTGGGTCCTAGTTACTGCACCCCAACTTCAGTCCCAGCTTTGTTGGGGTGGGGGCTGACCCCATCTCCTTCCCAGGAGAAGCAAATGGATTTGTCAGTGATAGACAAATTTCCTAGCTAAACTCAGGCAAGCAAACATTATCAAACCTCCATTTAAGAAAATGGGGTTGTGAGGTAAGAAAAAATCTTCACTTTAACCCATATTTCTTTAAACCATTCACACTGGGAAAGGAGGAAAAACTGCCTACTTTAAACCCTTCAACAAGGTCTTCTTTCTTGCTTCCCATCAGGCACTTTGTCTGCGAATCTGCCACAGACATTCTCCTCTTTAGAAAAGTAGCTTTGTTTAACCAGATTTTACCCAAACAAAGCACTTTAGCTTGTAGTTTCCTGAGTGAGACTGGCTGTCCATTACAAGTGCAGTGGGGTCCTCAGGAGGTTGTCAGAGACAGAATTTTCCATAATATGCTTAGGAAGTCTTGTTTTCTAACAGCCTGCTGTTACATTTAGCCATTGTAGTCAGACAATGTAGTTCAACTGCATGCTTTTCATAAATGATTAAAGAGCTATTTCCATCATGTAGAACCACTTCCTTACGTCATGGACACCAGCAAAAACAAAGTGGTAACATCTGATATGGACATACCTATCAGAACTGCAGACTGTATCCATAGAAATAAATAGAATTCACTCAATTTAGGATTGTAAAATATCACTGAAGGCACAATGGTGAGTCACAGTTTTTTAAAGGAGTTGGGAGTACAGGGCAAATAATGAAGAGCTCAAGTCTGAGTTCTCTATCCTTGCTTATGAAGAAATAACTATCATTAGAATTCTACAGATGTGCCAAATTGAAGAATTTCTAGGCATAACTTGTTCTCTAAGGAGGAAATATATTAATAATCAGTCCTTTACAAAGTGGAATTAAAGTACATTGTTTTTCTAATTTTAAGGCATATACTGCAGTCCTAATTCACAAAACTGCTACATCATCATGATTCCTGTGATAATAGACAAGAAATCATAAGTCCTTATTTTATTGTGTTACAAATCTGAATATTTTAACAATATGACTATGAAGTAGGTGTGGACAAGTTCTAATTGTGTGGTTATGTATTCTTATTAAGAATCTCACATTCAGGTTTTAAAATAGAATGTTTCCTTTTATTTTTTAAATTTGTTTTGGAGTCTATTATTCACAATTTTTTATATTAATTCCACACCCCCCCCCCTGTTTCTGTCACTGAGACTAAAAATATGAGTAACATTTAAGTTTTTCTACTTGTTATCTCTTTTTTTTTCTTTTTAAAATGTTTACTCTTTCCATCTATGGGATGCAACTTTTGAAATTTAGATTACTGACTAGGTTTTAAAAATTTATTTATCCTTTTGTTACTCTGCCTTTTCAGTCTTGCTGAACTTTCTGATGATTCAGAAGATGGAAAAAAAATCAGTTCTGTTCACTCAAATGATTATAGTTACAAAAGAAGAAAATAGAATGAAGTCATGAGAATTTTGAAATCCACTGAAACCAGAAGGCTTATTTAATTTTATATAATATATCCTGTTAAAAAAAGAAAAAAGAAACTGCATAAATAGCATTTTTTAGCCAAATCTTGTTCTTGACACAATCTCATTTTTTTTACAAGAAAAACTTCCAGATGACAGTTTTCAATCTTAACAGTTGCTAGTTGTAGGAATGACAGAACAGTTGGAGCAGTGAAGCTTTAAGCTATTGTTCTTTTCCTTGGAGTAGCCTTGAAAGAATGCATTTGCAGCCTTACCAAGGATGAACAGTTTTTTAACAGATGATTAAAATTTAATTTCTTTTTCATTGACATCAATCACCAAGGAAAATATCTCGATTCTCAACTGCATGTAGTCATTTGGAGGATAAGTAGAAAATACTTCGAAACAGTGTAAATGGTTGCAAAAATTCTGTGCTGTCTATTATTGGCATATATTTTTGCTGAGTTTGCCTAACTACAAATCTGTGTGATAGAGTAGAGCAGTGTACAAGAAATGGACAATTAAACTCCATACCAGTATTTTGACCATATCAAGGAACTGAGAGGAGCCTGTTCTGTTTAAGAATCATAAGATCGTCACACATACATGTATTATATATATATATCAGTAGCTGCAAACCTCATTTTCTCAGGCAGCATTACATCATCTAAAAAAGAAAAATGAAAGCATCCTTTGCTGGTAAACTGTTAATAGCCATGACAGTCAGACTGGATTAAATAATTAAACTGGAATAATGGTATTTAATTAGGAAGACACCATTAATTGGCAACTGATAAAATTGGATCAATTTTCTAGCATTGGTGAAAGGTTTTTATCTTGAAAAACTAACCTTGAGATGAAAGCCAGCTAAGCTATAGACTTATGTGGACAGACTTTGGCTCAGCATGTAGCAGCGAAATTCAGCACAACTTACAGTCCCATAGTCATGATTAGGTTTCCAATACAAAGCGTGGGAATTCAAAAGTTTCTGTTTTGGTAGTCTCTTACATCTTCGGGAGCCCAAAGGATGTAAATCACACATGCTGTGTATTTCTTTGATAAGCCAAGATGCCCTGGCTTATCAAAGAGTGGCAGATCAGTGATGCAGCTTCTGCCAGTGTACTCGGCCTGCACTGAAATTGGTGGGCTGAACCTGGAATGAATTTTTCATGTTTCAAATTCCCACTCTCCCATGTGCCACACTGACTCTCCTTTCAGCCTGTCAGCACAGTCTGTCTGTGTGTGTGGGTAGCTGCCACCATGTGATCTGCACTTCCCTCTTCCTATGTATTTGTAGCCTTAGGGACCACTGAAAATGATACCTGATGTCTTGAAGGCCTCTGGGTGCACAGGTGTATGTACAAATTTTTATATTTATAAATATAAATGTATGCACACGTGTGTATATGTATTTATACATATATATGTATATGTGTGTGTGTGCATGCTCATGAAATATCACGCGTATTTATGTCAATGCCCAGTTAAACAAAATTGTGGTTAAGTTCTATTCCTCTCTGAAGTTCTTGCTTTGAAATAAGGCTTCCTAGATGCTAAAAAATGTACATGGAAATAATCTGGGATTTAAAATCATCCCAAATGCTGAAATATCAATAGGTGTTTTATGTCAGCAGGCTTGTAAAAGTCCTGCCACATACTGATTTGCACCTCTAGATCTAGTCCAAAAGTCCTGTGATCCTACTCTGTTTGCCATATGTCAAATCTCACATTGTGCTATGGTCACACCAGTGTTGACTCAAGAGAGGAGCCTTGCAGGTGGCTGAGTAGCCTTCGTTGCCAAGCAAATTGGGTGCACATCAGGGCTTGAGGGAGATGGACAAAATGGTTATAACAAATTGTTATAACTGAATTACAATGAGAAAGACATAGCCCAGTGCTAGAACCTAGGATGGCTATGCTTTTGCACAATATATAAAAGAAGGGAAGGAGAGAGATAAGTATGATAGCTGTGAAGTCTTTTGTTTGGTTTGTTCTAAGGAAAAATGGTGTGGAAGGCCTTGTCCCCTCAGTCTAGCTGTTGAAGCACTGTTTGAATACTGAATTTTTATCATTTGGATTTCCTATGGCTGTTAAAATAAATGCTAGCTGAAATAGGAGTACGAAAGCCCAAAGAAATTCATCAAACATCTGTATTTAAAATAAGCAGACTATTTCCCCTCTGTCTGGATTCTCTATTTGGATAATGGTTTCCATATACTGAAGTCTAAGTATCACCCACTGTCTCTTTTGCTGTAAATTCTTTTTTGGATGAGGAGCAGTATTTGAAAGTATTTATGTAACTGAAGACAGAGATTTGCCATTAGTAAAAGTTGTTTTAGAAGTGCAAAGCTAGTTACCTTAACCTCAAAGTCAAAACTTAATTAAGCTCTACTTTAAATTGCTACAAATGTAGAAATCTGGTATCTGACTTGCAGTCTATGTTATTTACTTTTCCGGATCATAATGTAAATGTTCTGGTCTGAAAAAGAATGAAAAGAATGTCTGGCACATGTACAAAGAGAGGACTGAAACCATTGGGATCACTGGCAGGGAGACACTAAAGTGGTCAGAGATATTTAGCAGTCTTCTAAGGCATTTATCTATAATTTTGGAGGATGCAAGCATCTAGAATTGTCCCTAAGCTGCTTAGACTTGATAGTGCTGACACTGACACCTCTAAAAAAATTTAAGGCAACTTAGGGAGACACTGAGATGTAGCTGACATGAGCTGCTCCCAAAGAAGTCTGCCTCTGTCAAGAGGGAACTGAGGAACAATCACTTCCTTTGGCTGAAGCTGGTCTTGTAAATACTTCTCAGAGACTCTTAAAGCATTTTAGCTCTTGTGTATTTTGATTCCTAATCCAAAACCCTGTGTGGGTTGGTTCTGGAGACCAATACAATTGGTACCGTGAAAGCAAAGCTACTTCAGAAGCAGTGCCAGGACAGGGTCTTACTTTCATAGATACAGTGCATTTTATTATTGTGTGAGCAAGAAAAGAGTGCAGCTAAAGCATCAGAGCTAGCCAATAAAAAATGAAGCACTCTACAGAAGCATTAGGGTGCTTAAAAATTAACTCCAGGCTCATGTATGCAAAACTTAATTATGTAGGCTTCAAATCCCATCAGAGTCATTGTTTAACTGCTCTCTTCAGAAACTAGGCTAACTCTTGAAACCTTTCATATTTATCATTTATTTTAAAAACATTTTAAATGCAGAAAATGTTAAAACTTTAAAGATAATTCAGCTTCTTTGTCCTGGGTTAAGTTTGTTATGAGGATTTTGTTGTATTGCCTTTTAGACAGATTCTGTACAAATACAGATATGAATGAAATAAGAACCTTGAGCCCACAATTAAAATGAACATAAGCTGGCATTGCTTTATTAAAGCTCACGGGGGCAGATTTGCCTTAGTAGAAGAGTTTGCTCTTGTCTAGTTTTGAAAATGTTATTCAACATGGCTGGCATCCTAGTCAGAAAACAGGAGTTTTCATAAACCAGAAAACCTGCAGGAAGAAGTAAACAGTCATCCAGTTCAGGAGTCTATGCTAATTTTTGGAGATTTTTTCTTCACCAAAACCCAGAGATATTCCTGGGCAGTTGATGCTCAATGCAGTACAAAAAACTGTTTTGAGATGTTCTAAATATTTTTTAACATGTTGTCATTCAGTGTCCACACAGATATTTAAGAAATGTAGCTGTTTTAAGGCACAAATAATGAGCTCAATGAATCCTATATGAAAATGACTATATTTGAGGTTCTGAAACAATCCAGGATGTAATGACAAATATTTTATATTTTATTTTATTTTTATGGTTGAAAAAGAGAAGGAATAGTGCTACATCTTCCACTATCAGAAGAATCAACTCATCCCTAATAGTGCTTTGAAAGATAAGAAAAGGTATTTTACTTTATCTCCAGTCCTGCCCATGCTTAAATAACATTAGTGTTTGATGATAGTACTTGTTGTGCAGCAGCATTGTGGTCTGACAGGGTCTTGGTCCTGCTAGAAACTTCTCTGTTTCAGTCTCTCTTTTCTCAGTTGTTCAAGGAAACATATTTATAATGGGAGCATTTAAGATACAGCTGATCTTTTAATGCTCTGCAGCGAATAACAATGTTGGGTGTAGATGCTGGCATGCTTTTTAGCACTGTTGAAGTGCTGTATAAGGGATTTTGCTGCCTGAGTCCCGTTAAGGTATATGGAAACCACATGGCCAGATCATCAAGTACCACTTAAAAAATGTAGGTTATTCTGTCTGTGACAGAGGACAGGATTTTCAAGCTATTCAGTACTCCTCTTTTTTTAACCTGTCTCAGGTTTTATTTTCTGCATTTAACTCATGGAAATTGCTGTAGATAAAGAATCATCCTGCAGGCTGGATTCTGGGTCATACCCTGCTTGCCACTGCTTTAGTTTACCACCACTGACTGTGTGGACGTAGCTTCTGCTGAAGTTCTTTTAACAACATGCCATTTGGGGCCACATAAACACATAGCTTGGCTCTGTTCTAAACATTATTTATTAGATGTCTTGGAGTCTTTTACACTTCCCTTGAAGAGTAAAGGCAGGTAAATGGTTATCAGCTGAGGGTTCTTTCTCATTTGCGAGCTTCTGAAGCCCTCTGAAGTTTAAGCCTCTGGTTTCCCTCTGCTTCCCCTGACTAATATGTGTTATTTAAAGTTTTTATTCCAAAATTGCTAACCAAATTTTAGAAAGACCTTATGCCTTGTGAAGCCCCAGGACAAAATCCCTTGGTTTTTAGGTTTTAGAGTAGGCATGGGATGATCTTATGTCTACTCTAATGTGGGAACAAGTACAGAAGAAACCCCCAGGGAAAATGGAGAACTTGGGTTTTGATAAGTTAAAATACATAGCAAATACTTCTTGCAGGTTTCCACAGCTACAGTGGAATCCCAGTCACACATGCCCTGGGAGGCCACTGAGACAATACCCATGTGGAGGCCTTTGGCTGAATCCAGATGGCTGCTATCAACAGGGAGGGCAGTGGGGTCACCAGTGCTCAGCTTTGAGCTAATCCAGTGGAGGTGATTGCTTGAAGAGGCCCAAAGAGGTTAAAAAGTCTGCAGGGGTGAAGATGTGCATATCTATCTATCTATCTATCTATCTATCTATCTATCTATCTATCTATCTATCTATCTATCTATCTATCTATCTATCTATCTATCTATCTATCTCTGTACACACTTGTGTTTTTCAAGGTACATACAGTCTGACAATCAAAGCATCTCCCAGCTGGTTCTATTTATCCCACTTTTACACTCTCCAGTATTGTAAGAACTGACAGGGATAAAAGCCAAACCCTTTAAATAAGCAAAGAACAAAAAAAAAAAAAAAAAAAAGAAAAGAAGATGGGAGGAGATAATAAAAGAGTATAACCAGAGAAGATGACTGGCACAAACAGCCAACCTATCTCTCTTAATTTCTATTTATTCCCTGACTCCACTCATGTGGACTCCATGGAAATTATGTTTGGGATCTATTTGCAGCTGGCAAGGGGAGAGTTTTTCCTATCCACATAGCTGTGTTTACGCTGCACTTGAATATTATAAAGCCTCCTTCATGATCCAGGCACTGTTGTGCAAAAAGTACCTATGAGCAAAGCAAACACAACTTTCAGAGATCCTTTTTGTACAATAGTGATTATGTAACTTGTATAATTATGATTGATTTTTATTATAATTCTCTGCATCTGAGAATTATAGAGGCATAAACAACTTTGCACTTCTTCAAGATAAAGGCTGGAACTGAATTTTTAACATAAGCTGAAATGTTTAAATGGTGCATTTTAAACCTGTACTTGTAGGTAGCTGAATGTGCATAAGACTGTTGGCAAATAAGTATCAGTGTTCTGTGTACAGATATGACTCTTGCACATGTGATTTCACAGCTGACAGGAGGGTCTATCACACATTTTAGGCATAATTGTTAGACAGGAACAAATGGAGGAAAAAAAAGTTTTTGATTCCCCTAAATTCCTTTGAGTGTCTTCTGAACGTAATGACAGCCTCACTGGCCTGTAAGGACCAAAAACCTGCTAGAGAGACCAGAGACAATGCTTACTTCATCCCCTGTCATTCTGAACAATCCTTTATTTTTATAGTTTCTGGATACCACAGAGACTTCTATCACTCTTTGCTCCCTGTCCCACTGTCTGCCTTTTAATTTGCAGTCATCTGTGCCAACCCTGCTAAATTCCTGCTTAACATAGCTGAAACTTGGTTGCAACAGCAGGTTCTCGGAAATGCCCAAGACAATGGACAAATGCCCCAATTCTCTCAGCATCTGTGCTAACCTTGAAACTCTACCTGGTAGGCACAGTGCAATCAAAAACTAATCAGTGAAATCAAGCTGAGATTTGGTCTTGGGAGCTAATAGGAGAAAAAAGAGATGACTGTGCAAATACGGTAGGGCATTCAAGGGGGAAGATACACAAAGCCATTCTTAATCATCGGTATCTCAAAGGAGTAGTGATAGGAGGACCTGGCAAAGCCTGTCAGCATCTGTGTTAATCCAGTTAATTAGTCAGAAAGGACAAACTCCTCTGGAAGCACCTATGTGACAGGCAGGCTGTCTTCATATTTCATTAGGATGATTGTTTTAAAGGTTGCAGGTAAAACGGTGCCTGTGTTCCTTTAGAGCTTCCCTTTACGTGCTGAAGTTGGGGCATGTCAGAGGGCATGTGGGGCTGGGAGGTAGCGTGGGGCAAAGAGCACCCAGACAACTTCCCAAGGAAGCAGCCTGGTAGGGAGACAGGAGCTTGGGCTACAACCTACGCAGTCTGTGTGATTTTCCTCTCCCTCCTTTTCTGCCTTGCTCTTTCAGCAAGAAAAAAAAAAAAAAAAAAAAAAAAAAGAAGGGAAAAGGCTGCAATGTGTCACAAAGGAACAGACTGGCAGACATCTGCCTCTTTCCTTCTTTATTTATTTTTTTTTACAAAAAGGAAAGGGTACAGAGCCAACTCTTCACTCCAGAGCCCCCAGTCCCTTAACAAACCAAATGGTGGCTGTTGGCAGGGTATTGACAGCTTGTTAATGAAGGAATTCTTGACAAAATGACAACCTGTGTGGGATGCTGTGTGAAGCTGAATCCTCCCACAAACCAGTACTAAGTAATTAGGTGGTGGTGAAAATAGCAACTAACTACTGTTGGAGAGAAGAGGGAAGGGGGGAAAAATCTCCTAAATTAATTATAAAAGCAGTTCTCATTTGAATAGTATCCTTCTTCCCCTTCCCTGAGAAGACACAACAGTTTTTCCTGAACTGACTGTGTCTCTCTTAGTGGGCCAAAGGGTTCATCTCAAAATGCTGAGCCTGATGACCGTGAATTCAATGCTTTTTTCTCTGCAAGTGTGTTCAGCAAAGGAAGCACTAACGAAATAAAACAAGAAGCTGTCCACTGGGGCTGCTCCTTTTGCTCCCCAAAATGGTCCTGTTTGGTTCACCTTACTCTGTTTTTCCCTTGATTTTTGTCTGATTGCTTCAGGCAGGTGGACTGTCTGTTGACAACTGTGTTAGATTTTAAACCCCTGAGAGGAGGTTGGATGAGGAACCAACCAAAGCAGAGTGCTTGAGTTACCAAGTGGATCTTGCAGAAAGACACATTTTTAAATGGTGTCTCAGCATCAGCAGTGTCTGTGCTCATGACCATGGCATCAGTACCAGGAGCTAGAACATTTAGCTGAAGCAAAATCTGTGACTTGTGTTGAAATTAGGTTTCTGGTGACCTTTCAGTTTGGTTCACTAGGAAGATACCATTCTCCACTGTGTCTTGAACAGCAGGTCATGATAATTTAGGTGTATAGTTCAATAATATAGACCATAGGAGTTTGTACAAGAAGGGAAACAATGTACTGCTTTATAAATGTTGATTTTTTTCCCCTCCCAGAAGCTGAAAACTTTTGGTATGCTGTAATATGCAACAAGCAATTTAAATTAAAGGGGAAAAAGTCTGGGAACTTTGAGCCTATTTTTCCTTAAATGAAAACCAGAATTTCGAGAAATTCAGCTAAGTTTGTTTTGTGCTCTTAGAGTGTCTGGTCTTTTCTAACCTTGTTTCTTGTAATGACATTTACTTTCTACAGCTGTATTTTTACATAAGCAATACAGACTGAAATGAACATTCTACACGTTTTAGTTCTAAAATAACATGGAGAAATTGAGAACTTGCAGAATTTGAAGACATTCAAAAAACTTATCTACATTTTCAATTCCTCATGACTTTTTTGTTTTCAATAGGCCAAGAAACCTCACTGATTTTCTTGTATCTTATCTATTAGTCAGGTAAGTGTGCTCCCATTTGTGGCTTTTGTAGTCAAGCTCTGTTTAAACATTATGAAAGCTACAAACAAATAGCTTTCTGAGGAATCATTTACTGATTCTTGAAATGGGTGAGCAATAAAAAACCTATACATTTAATTATATTAAAAATTTTTGGAAGGAATAGAGATTGACTTAGTTCTGGTTTACTGCATGAGGTCAAGAACAGACGTAAGAAAGAACACTTTAAAGGTTAAAGGCTTCACTTTAGAAGGAGCTGTGAAGATGTCTAACATTTCAATAACCTGTTGTACCAGGGAGAGGCAAAATCCAGGTCAGGGATATTTTATTATTTCCAAGTATACAAATAAAGCTATGAAAAAGCTGTTTATGCTGCAAGTAGACAATTTTGTTTTGCCTGTATTGTGTGCCTTAAATTACTGATTATTTTTTTTGAATGGCTTCCCACCTCTCTCAGTTTTCAAAGAAAGCAAAACAGTTTTTGATCTTGGATAATTACATTGCTCAGTAGCATTGGCAAATTAAGGATGGGACATACATGAATGCTTTAGAATTTGGACAGTCAGTATCTTTTGTGATGTGAAGAAATATTTGTGATGAAGAAATACTGGTGATGAAATTTTGACCCATGCAAATTTATGAACACTTATTAGCATTGGCTGATAGAATTTTGCTTTAAACAGATGAAAAGACAGGAATGAAAGTTGTTTGAGTTTCATTTTTTGCATCTGCATTAAAGCTTTTGAAGGTGTTCTTGTGACACCAGGGTGAAGAAATTACTCTTGAAAACTATTATGGCATGCACAAAGTAAATAAATTCATAGATGTGGTTAAAAGTGCAGATTTTAAGGTCCTTTCTTCTTGGGAGGATTTACTTCATGTTCTGGCCCCTAGAAAGGACCACAGGATGCTACCAACCGAAGGAAAATATATGCAAATGCAAAAAAAAACAAGGCTTGTCAGATTCTGACTATATTAAAAAAGTAAGTATTGCAAAATTAGTCACAGAACTTATTAAAATCTGGACTGGACTGTAGAGAATAATCTTTCCTTCATGTAAGTGTGCACAAGGTACTATAATAAACTTTCCCACAAATGGGAAGGCAAATGTATATGATGCCTTTGTGCTTGTGGTGGCAGTTTAGGGCTGGCTGGGTGATACTGAATCAGGAAGAAGTTAATTTACAGTGAACAGGATTGCTTGTGTTACTGTGCTCCTGGGGTCAGGTTCTTTGCTTGTAGACTCTGAGGCAAATATTAATGCTACCACTGATTTGAAATTCTCAGTTCTCAGGGAGATGCTGTGATCTGTGCTATTTATAGATTTTGACCTCCCATGTTTGGTGTCTGTGGAGGAAGTGGAGCTAGCATTGGCTTTAGTGGAAATTGCTCTCTTGTAGAATAGGAAAGAGCTAGTACTCGTCACTGCTACAGAAAGTGACTGTGAGTAGGGCTTGCTCCTCTGACACACTAAATAAAGCACATACATCATGTCAAGCACTTTGCAGGGCTTAGCCTCAGCATGCTCAGTCTTTTGTTGCATCAAACTGTCAGAGGAGCCAGAAAACTTCTTGGTCCAGGGCTATTTGTCCAGAAGCAATCTGAAATGTAAGTAAATTCCAAGTAACTGCATTAGTGAAACAGCTGGAACATTGTCAGCAGACAGACTTGTGCAAGCAGTGTGAGCTATGCTCAATTTACTTGCACGGCATTTGTTCAGCTACTGAACAACAACAAGAATGTGATGAGATCTCTATCCCATTTCCATTTATTTTAATAAATTTGTACATTTCTTATTCTAACTGAAATAAAGGGAGAAGGCTTTTCAAAGCCTGACAAAGTCTGCCTATTGGTACCCGTTACGCACAGACTTCTGTTATGCTCAGATGCTCAGAAAGGCATCCAAAGTACAGCATAGTAATGATAATCTTCAAAGACCTTTCTACAGTCTAGTCACTGAATCTTCTGAGTTGAAGGGAACCCACAAGGATCATCAAGTCCAACTCTTCCACAAGAATCATCAAGTCCAACTATTAAGTGAATGACCCATACAGTGACTGAACCCACAACCTTGATGTTATAAGCACCATGCTCTAACCAGCTGTGCTAATCATCTTGCAGATGAGGAAATGTATATCACTTTACATTTAAGGACCATACTGTTAGATTTCATGTGGAGTAACAATAACCAGTTGAAATGGTAGTGCCTTAAACATGCTTGCTTTTATGGCATTGCAAAATTAAGTTTAATATTTGGAAACTGGTTATGTAGACTCACATTCTGTTTAATCAGTAGTAAATATTATGATTCTTTCAGAGCAGATGAGCATCCATATTTCTTTCCTATTTCATGGGATCAGTTAGAGGTACTAAATACTTGAAAATTTTGCAAAAGAAATTGCTCAAATAGGTGCTGAGGTAAGGCCAAGGCAGCTCTGTCTCAGTGAGTGATTTTGAAACTCTTCACCTGATATTTGTCCTGAAATGAACCAAGAAAATGTAGTGCCAGTATGTAGCACTTTCATGGAATCACAGAATGACTAGGCTGGAAGAGACCTTCAAGATCATTGAGTCCAACCCAGCCCTAACACCTCAACTGAACCATGGCACAGAGTGCCACATCCAGTCTTTGTAAACACATCCAGGGATGGTGACTCCACCACCTCCCCAGACAGACCATTCCAATACTTTACCACCCTTTCTGTAAAAATTTTTTCCTAATATCCCACCTGTATTTCCCTTGGTGCAGCTTAAGACTTTTGTGTATCCTACACATTCAGCATCAGATCTTGAGCTGTCCAACATTTGTGTTCGTTACAGTTTCACAGTCAGTGAGTTCTCCTTGTGAAGGCTGACAACCAAGTGTCTGAATTGCAGCCTGCAATTTGAGTCTGCTTAAATCTAATATTTTCTGTACTATACATAAGGAGAAGAGCAGCACTCAGTAAGCAGCCTTCTTCCCCTCAGCATTGTTTAGAGACTCTGCAGGAAGAGCATTTGTGAATTTTAGGGCAGAACTCTGCTTTCTCTGTTTTGATTGCGTGAACCAGGAAAAATCCCAATAACATCAAATTGCCTCCTTCCTCACCAGCCAGCACCAAAACAATTGCTTTCCCACCAGTGCTTACCAATTCTAGCAGCTAGTTATGGCTGAGAAAATTGTAACCTGGTATCTGTCCTTCCTGTAGCTTATTTATCTCCCCACCACATGGCCTCAGTAATAGTCTACATAGTGTCACGCATGGTGACAACCTGATCCTTGGCAGTGGTTGTCCCAGAATGGTCCACGTGCTAGCATTAGACAGAGCACTGTCTCAGTGAAAGCAGATTTTACTACTGTGTAGATGCACATTGAGGAAAGGTACAGATAAAGGAAGCTGCACCAAAAATGTGCCTATGCAGCAATGCTTTACACAACTTCCAGAAGAGTAATGGCACTGTGTTAAATTGCTGTTACACCATTTGAAATAACTTACAAAAAAAAAAGAGAGAAGCTGAAAAGCAAGGCAAAAGAGGTAAACTATGCTAGAAGACTTCAATTAAACTATGGGAATTTTTGACTCCCAGGCATATATTCAGCTCAGTTTGTCAGACCTTGCTGCCTGATTATTATTTACAGTGAAATGTATGTTGGCTTGTTCACTTTATTTATTCACTTTAATCATCTCACTGTTCACTCCAGGGCATTGCTGGTGGACAGTTGATTTAGAATTTGGAGAAATCTTGATCCCAGAAATGGGTGAATAGCTACAGATCTTGTTCAGGCATAATTTCATAGCTCATGTAGATTCTCTGATTTAGACCAGTGAACATTCTAGGCTAACAGAAACAAAGCTTGTTTATCAGTCAGTAATATATAATTGGAAAAATAGATGTTGCTGCGTCGCTATTAGGATAAGAACTAGGGCTAGGAGATGTTTCCTCTGTCTCAATAGCAAGCTATCAATATTCTCAGCAGCATTATTAGTATTTATTGAAAATCTTTTGTAAAGCACTGCAAGTTTGCACAGAGGTAATTTACATCACATAATTAGGATGCCTAAAACCATATACAGAAGGATAGATACTAGTAGTGCTAAGTACTTGATTGTACTATATTGCAATGCTATTCTAGGGGGATTAGAGAATTTTCTGTCACTGCTGATTGCTTGGCAACAAAACAAGGAGTTTTTACACACATTTCTGGGTCTGAGTTTATGAGTTCTAGATCATGTCTCCAAATTAGCCTGATCCTGCACAGTCTAGGTGATACTGTCCAGCAAAACAACATGCAAGTGACAATGCCACAAAATGTTGAATCTCTTGTTTTGCATAAACTCTTCTCTTTGTGCATACAAATGGTTTTATAATGGTTTTATAAAGCAGCCATATGTAACCTAGTCACTTTGCTTTTATCAGTATGCAGTTTTGAAACACAATTTGGTCAAATTCAGCCAAATTTAGCTGTATTTATTGATTGTATCTTATCATAAGATAGTGTTCCCCATTTTAAGGAATTGTTCCATTGGGTGGACTGGGAAAAGATCTGGATATTACCAAACTGGTTTTCTGTCTACACAAACAAATTTTAATTTCAGTTCCAGATACTGTGAAACTTGCTATTTGCTCAATAGGAAGATGTAGGTCTGTCTGGTTTATGAAAATTCAGTGTATGCTTAAGTTTAGATTGGATCTTAAGCCACAGAGAAGTTCAAGTTGGTATCAATCAGCCCTCAAATTCATGTTGTGTTAGGGCCCTAATCAATACTGCGAGCCTGTTGCAAACCTCACAGAATTCACTGGAGCTGTCTGACCCATTCAGTGGTCTTAGTAAGCATCTACTCAGCTTCTAACAGCTTTTCAACTAAGGCATAGGTCTGACCATGCCACAGGCCTGTGTCTTATCACAAGGGGAAACTGGTAGCACTGTACTTGGAGGAATTTGTTTGCTGCTTCCTTAGTTCATGTTAAGGAGTGACATCTGGTTTAATAGTTTATCTGCTGCGCATGAGGAGTAACCTCCTGAACTCTACTGAGATGCTAAGGGGAGAAAAGATGAGACAGCACTGGTGCCCCTGCAGTAGGGAGAGTACAGAGTGCATTTCTCCTCACATGAGAGCTGTTAAATGTTGTGAAAGTCTCTATGGCCCCTCCTCCTGCCTCTTCCTTCAGTAGTCACATGGAGGCCAAGCAAAACGTGGTGTTGTGCCTGACAGAAAAATGTTGCTAGGTCAGGTGTGGGGATGATGCTCTCCAGGGCTACAGTTTCACAAAGAGCTAAGGCACAGAGATCCAGAAGCATTACTAAGTGGGCCAATCAATACCAAATCCATTTTTCATCATTCGTTCATAGGAAGAAAAGGGATGTCTAACTTAATCATTCCTTACAGAAAATAAACAGGCACCTTGTCAGCCCATGAGAAAAAATCATTCACTAATGCCAAGATAATATTTCTAAACAACTGACTGGATCAAAGGTGAAATTTAATTGATTATGTGTTAAATATTCTCTCTCTCTCCCTGTCTCTGACATAACACTCCCTCGTATACACAGAGTGAAAATACCCAGACAGTAGGCTGAACAATTTTCTCCTTGTTGCCATAGAAATTTCAGGCGATTATCCAGTTCCGTGGTTGGATTGCTCTGTGGAGCACTCTGTGGAGTTTGATCTCCTTTTTCACTTAAATGATGTAAATCAGGCACAGTTCTACTGTGCATTTGTAGAACTAGTGTAAACAAGAGGAAAAAGTAAGTGTAATAATGTTAGTGATTATTTTCTTATTTTGTCATTTTTTATCTAAGTGAAAGAAGTGATTGAATTTTGCACATAATCCAAAACACATTTGTTGTAGAAAAGTTCAAAATCCTGGTTGGACTATTACACTATTTCACGATTTTTGTTAATTGCTACTAAAGTTATTGGAGTAGGACTTGGATACTGCTCTAATTCATAGTACAGTTGTATCATTCACAGAAAAATTTATATCTGAATATGAAAAAAAAATGGTAAGAGGAGAAACTAGAAGAACTAGAAACATTTTAGCAAAGTGAATTGCCTGGAGTCACAGACCAAAGGCAGGGTAGGAGCAGGTCCTCTGTCTCTCTTGGTCTCATGCTACTGGTCAATGCCTGTGAGCGTAAGAGCACTGCAGCAGGTAACAAAAAGGCAGCACTTCATTAGTCGCTTTGCTTATACCAATATGCATCTGTCAGGTCTAGTTTGTAGGCTAATATCCAGCTGGGCATCCCAATAAACAGCCTATGACTATGATATCCAGCTGTGTTCTGCTGGTGTTGCGTTGAATTAATCATGGTTTGGCTCTGTGCTCTTCGTGGGAAGGGAAAGCCGAGGGAGTGGAAACAAATGAGACTGAGCTTCTTTTATGCCAGGCTTACGTATTTGTAACAGTGCATTTCACCCTTTCTCCAGGCACCCCACAGCTCTACAAGTCCCTGCCCACCTCCTGCAACAAAGCACTTCCAGTGCTTGCCTGGGAGGGGAACTTAGTGGGCAGCTTAGAGGGATATGTTCTGGTGGAGATGTTCAGTGTTTGAGGCTCCCTCTAGGTCCAGCTCCACCATCAGGAGGTTGAGTTGCCTTAGGACAACCCTGGTGCAGCAGGTCTCATACCTGGAGGTGTACTGAGATTGCAGCCTAGGCTTGGACAAGCGCACCATCAAGATCACATATCAGAGTCCTTTGGCTTCACCCTTGCCTGGAAAAGCTCATTCCAGTGCAAATAAGAGAGTAGCTGAGAACAGCTGTGTTGGAGATCTACAAATTCCAAGGACCGCCTTGTTGTTTGTACATGTAATTATACACACATAGTTTCAAATACGTTAATTTTGGCTTGTTCCTGGCCTCCAATGTGGGGAACATGGAGTGTGTGTTAGTCCCTGGAATTTCATGTTTGTGCGTTGGAAGCAGTCACCTCTGAGGGCAGTGAGGCACGTGGCACACAGCAAGATGTAAGTTGTTGTTCTGAGCAGCATTAGTCTCCCATCTGTAAGCTGATTAGGCTCCCAAGTGCTAAGGCTGATGGGATGGCGGTAGTAGGGAGATGAACCACCTTTACAGAAACCTTAAGCTGATCATGGACAAGTTGAAGTCAATCTCCCTGGCCTACAGAAGCCTGGGTCTACAGGCACAGGTTTTCAAGAAAAAAGTCCTACCAGATAACTGTTCTCCAGGGATATTTTCTTTCTCTTTTGGATACTTATATCCATGGGGAGAAAGATTTGCCATATTACATCCTTCCTATATCTTTCCTAGAAATAGGAATTCCTAACATCAGGGCATGGGTGGTGTTAGGCACCTTCCTTGTGCACTGTTGTTATTACCTGCCTTTGTCTAGAAAAGTGATTATGTACTCTTGCACTCTGCTCTTGCCTGTCAATAATTTCACAGAATTGATGGCTGAATACCTGTCAATAGTACTGCTCATAGATATTAATGCACTTCAAAGTCATTAAGATGCAGTCACCCCTGAATGAGCTTATGCTCTATAGCCATGCTATTGGAAGCACTATGGATTTTCACATTTGGACCATCTGTAAATACAGCAGCTCCATGGCTCGTGTATTTTTTTTCCCTATTTGAACTCAGAGAAAAATTAATCTGGCCCATCTGCAGCTGGACTTGTTTAGAAAACCTGATTGCCTTCCAGACACCAGCTATCCATGCTCCAGGGATGCCAGTCTTTCCACATGCTAATTAACTGAGGACAGAAGAAATCATCACAAAACATTCCCATCTTTGTGCCTGCAGCTGTAAATTCAGAATTAAAGTAATTTGGGGAGAAATAATGTTGTGAAGTGTCACAGAAGATTTGCAACTGCCAGTGCTTTTGAAGGAAATAGCTATGCCTATAACCATGCACTGAATATGACACTGAAATATAATATTCTCTTGTTTAGTGACTTCTTTGTTCTGCCAAAAAAGCCCAGCAGAATTTGGGTCTAGAAAACTTCATAATTCAGATTACAAGCTTGACTAGGGAATTACAGATGTAGGGGATAGAAGTTAGTCAGGTATGGACCTTGTGTTAAACTAAGCCACTGAGAGTTTTTAGCACTGTAAGATGTGCCAGGAGAAATGACAGAGGCGTGAGGCTCAGCTGCTAAATAAGGAAATCTAAATGAGCAATATCTTGAACTCCATAGATTTATGTTATAGCAGCTGCCTGAAAGACACAAATGTTAGTTATTCAAGAAGAACCACACTCAGTAAAGGCATATATGTTAAGAATATTGTGACATTGGTAAGTGCTGCATGCAAATAGGGAAGGTGAAGGACATCCTTAGGGTTTTCTCAGTGATGACTACACTTCTGTTACCTCATCTTTTACTGAAACTCTAAAGATATGTGCTATTTTCCACTAATCCTTGGTGCTAGTATAGAAGAATCTCAGATTGCATGGGATAGAAGTAAAACAATGGGGGAAAAATACTAAAAAACATGATTTGAAACATTCCCCATCCAGAAGATGAATGAAAAGAACCTAGCATTTTTTCTCTACCACAAGATTTATTCTTCAATAAAAGTGGAAATAACTCCTTAGCTGCAGGACTTCACTCATCACAGTGGCTCTAAACTGTCTGTGGACTTCCATTTATACCCACCCTGATTTCCCAACAGAAATCTTTGTGGGGGATGAATACATTTGGGACTCTTACAAATCTCATTAATCAGTCAGAGTCTTCCAATTGCCTGTAGTGGTCTTTGTATCAGTGATGTGAGCACTAATAACAAGTTAGAAATGGCCACTCCAGTGTCTGGCTACCCCAAAAGACTAATAGCATTTTTCTGCATGTGACTGTTCCAGTGACTGTTCTAGTTTTATCTGTTCCATTGAGCATAATAGGAATATGAAAAAAAGCAGTTAGAAAAATGTCTTCTCCTTTTCTGTCTTCCAAGTATCTTCCAAGTATTTAGGCATGCCTGCATCACTGTCAGTTGAATGCTAGATGCCTCAATAATGAATTAGAATTCAGCTTCCCCCGAGTATTCTGCTCTGAACAGTTAAAAAAAAAATCATTTTAAAAGACTGACAGATTGAGAGCAAAAGCAATCCCAGAAGTTTTGTATCCACTTGACTTGTGAATCAAATCCTGGGTGTCTAGGTGGTTCAGACAGAGTTTGCAATGATTTTCATCCTTGTAGTTCCTGGCTCCTTGGAAATGTGTTACCAAACAACGTCCTGTTGCATGGTTATACTGGTAAATGTGTGTGGTATCCCAAGGCTGGAAAGGCAGCAAGGCTAGAAAATGGCAGATGGAATCTGGAATATTTCTGTTTACTGATACAGTAAGCCAAAGCACTCTACAAATACGTAGCAGCAGGGTCAGCAGTCTGTGAAAGGTGGCAGAAAATGGTCAAATTTTTAATGACAATCAGCAAGATCAATGTAGTGCTGGGAACTAAGTCCAAAAAATCTGTAGACAGGTATCTGTGAAAGGAAGCATTTGTTGCCTTTTTTCTTGACAGGGAAGACCTGGTAACTCTTAGGAATGTGTGGATCCCCAGCCTTATCTGTTATAAGACAATACAAATCAGCTGAACAACATCTTTGCTTACTACTGGCTCCTGCTGGGTTTCTACTGGGTAATCTGGTAAAAACTGTTTAGCCAGCTTCCTGTGAAAGATTGAAGTAAAAACCCCCAAAGATTAAATTCTTTGACTATTTAAATCTATTTTTATTTCTAGTGTTGCGGTCCTGAATGTTAATTAAATCATGCTGAGAAAAACCAGCTCCTCTGCAGCTGTTTCAGGACCTGGGATATCCCAACAATCTCTTGAGACAGGTTTTACTATACAAAGTAAAAGACTTTTGCATGGGAGGGCAATCTGAACCTCATGCAAGTAAGCAGGGAAAGAGTAAGAGTATCAGAGTCTGGCTCTACAGGGTACATCAAAAGGTGATCTGGTTTCTGAAGTAAGGGAGTTCAGGGGCAGGCTGGCACATGCTGGATTTGCACCAACCCATGTGCTCAGCTTCCAATTAGATATGAAAGAGGGATGTGGTCTCATTTTAGACTGGAGTCTGGATATGACTCTGGCAGACATCAGCTGGCATCTGGCTAGAAAATTGGTTCCACAGTGTAGATAACATCACTTATTGTAGCAATTAATTATGTGGGTTGTAAAGGTGCACATATAGTGCAGTTATTATTGTGTCTGATACTAAAAGTACATCACTTGGCTTGCTCCACAGTGGCTAGCTTTTGTGCTTACACTGCCAGAGCCACTTAGCACACTCTGGTAAATTCCTAGGTGAGTTTTTTATTTACTACATCTTCCTTGTTCAAATTCCTACTGGGAAGGGAGCCCTGGCAGAGTGTCAGACCCAAATCTGCCTCCTTGTGATGACAGCAGTTTCATACTTCTGTTTCGGTAGTCCTTCCTAATAATAAAAAAAAGGACACCAATCTTTGTTTGGCTACAGCTCTGTTGCAGCTTAATTCCTCAAATAGTATTTTAAATCTATTAAAAGGGAAGTGTAGGCTATATAAAATACAGAGAAGAAGTGTGGAGAAGACAAGAGATGTATGGGCATGTAAGGTATATGTTTCACTAGCAAGGTGCTTTTCCATGGTGCCACACAGAGGAGGATGTGGGCATAAGATGCCAAAGCTCTGTGTTGCACAGGAACCAGCTGGAACCAGGGATGAGAACTTTGTTCCTCTTATAAACTGGTTTGTTTCCAGTTGCAGTGTTTTTCAGCAACAGCGTGTTTTCACAGAAAGCAAACTCTTTTCATTGAAAAATACCTGCAGTTCTGAAGAGCAGTTTTTAGAGGAGTTCTGAAGTGTGACTAGCTATAAGTTCAATAAATGGTGCTTTCCATAGTTACTAGTGTAATTTACCTCAGATAAGTGGCTATGTCTCACAGGCACTGTGAATTTATGGGTATGTTTTTATACCCATTTTGTATGGGACTTAAAAGAGATGTGCAAAGACATAAAGTGGAAGCAAGTATGCAGTTTCTGTCATCACCCAAAGCTGTTAATTTAAATTATGTTTGTGCTCTCATACCTTGATGTTTCATTTGTGTTCATATTGCTGATTTCCTGTATTGGTGTGGTAGGGCCAGTCTACCAAGCATTAAGTTAATTAACTGCATGTCTTTTATGTTTCTGTGCATCAGGCTCTATTTGTCATTCAAGTGATACTTAGAAATATTTTTGATTAGGCTATGCCACCTCTGCATTTGGGCTGTGACAGTCTGAATCTGTCTGATCAAGAAAAGGAGAAAAATATATCTGAGGTGACTAGTGCTTGGAATAGCTCCACCCTGATTTGTTTGAGTTTTGAACTTGTTGGTTCATAATGCACTGAGTGGACACAGTGTTTCAGAAGATTATTCATGCTACAGAGACTTTATATCTCTGTCCCAAGGGATGGGAAGTCTAAACTGGGCCAGTCACACAATACAGTCAAGAGGATGTTAGTGAGGCTTCAGTCATATGACAAAATATAAATAAAATTAAACAATGTGAAAATATTATTTAAAGAGTTATATTGACTTATCAGTGCATGCAAAGTGAATGCCTCTGTTTAAAGTCTTGGTTGCAGCTGAATAGACCCTGCAAACTACAAGCTGACACCAGACTGCATCAACCCCAGGACAGCAAATTCTTTTAGCAACTTTTTCAACCCACTTTCTCCTTTTGGAGCCTGGTCTTGAGTAAATGCCCTTATTTCACATTGCTTCAAGCAAGTTTGACCAGCAGATTTAGCACTGGAGATTGCTCCAAGATGCCAAGAATGTTTTCTTAACACAGTGTAAGCAGGTAAATAGAGGACTTGACCCAGAGATCTTCACTGTGACTCAGATTTCCTTCAAGTCAAAGTAGGAAAAGTTTAGGCTAGGTTTGTCTTTCTGTGTATGTACAATTGATGTGGGTCTAATATGCTATTCATAAGTGCCAGCGTGTTTTGTCTAGTATTAAGAAAGCAACCATTAACATGCAATGTGTGTGAGCAAGACATTTGATTAACTTTCTCTTTGTTTCTGGATGAAAATGTGGAGATAATGGAAATAAAATGACTTGTTAATGACTTTGGTAATGCAGTGTCTCTTAGAAGGGTACTTAGAGTGGCATGACATAGTTGCGAAACAACTGAAATTGTGAGTTTTGGCACCTACTACTCCATTTTAGCCATCAGCTATCTTTTCTGCAGTTAGAAATTGCCAGAGCAATATCTGCAGGCTCAGTCTAGCCCAAAGTGAGTGCCCTGGCTGAGATACAGAGCTCATGGCAAACTCCCTTTGGCTTCAGCAGGGCTCTAATTTCTCCTTCAGTACACAGTTGCTGGAATCTCTGAATAGCCCATAATAATGTTTCTAAGCTTTTAAATGCAAAACAAGATATAATTAAGGCTAGACTGAGGACTCACTCCTCATATGTCTGTGCACACTTGGGCATGCGAATGGCTAAGTGGTAGGTAGGCAAATAAAAAGTTACTAAGGGCAAATTACTAATTGTGCCTTATACTGGTTTCCTACCTGAAAGAGCTACTCAGATTTTAAGAACAGGTCTGCATCTGTTAGCTTTCTTTTAAACCTTTCAGATACACCCATGCATTTCTTGCACTTACTGAAGTGATCAATCTGCTTTCAACTCAGTGGTATCATTACCAAGGCTTTTTGTAACTCCTAAGAATGTCTATAAGTGCCTTGAGCAAGAGAGATGTGTATCAAATTTGATTGAGGTCCTAAGGGTGTAGAGAGAAAGAGTGGCTGTGGAAGCTTGTGTTGTTCTCTGCCACAGCTGAAATCAAGGAAAACCTTACACAAGATTATTAAAGTTTTCATTTTAAGCACAGGTTTATGTTACAGGTTCCTAACAGCTCTGGGGATTTCTGTTGAGAGATTGCTAATGGGAAGACCTTTTACAAAAAATCAATTGTTTAGATTCACTTCTGCACTAGCACAAAACTTTCTTTCAGCATGCTAACACCTTTATTGAGTGAAACCACTTTATAGAGGAAGTTCCTTAGCTCTCATTGGACTTTTTTCACTGGATGGTTGTCTTTCTTCCATGTTGCTGTCTGCAGGCTGCTCTGCCTATTCCCTCAGTTGAAGAAAAATATTTTCATACACAGTATGAAGTGCATACACAGGCCATTGTTTTTGCCAAGGTGCTTCTCATGCTGTGGATGTTCTCAGTAAATGAGGCAGGAGGCTTTGAACAGTGGTCAAAGGCTGAGCAGAAAAAAAAGGCTAAAGGTCAGGGAAAGAAGCGCATGCTTTCAGTCACGTCTGTGGCCCTAAACTCTTGTGGGAGGGATGGGGGAAGAAGCCATTTACACTAGTGGGTACCACCTATGTAGGCAACTGTACACATGCAGCAGCAGTTACATAGTATTGAAATGGCCCTTGATATATATATGGGAGATTTTCCATGCAGAATTATGTGTTAACCTATTATTGGTCTCCAGTATAACTATCACATATATATATAATCTTAATATTATTCTAATCCCCATATAAACCTAGTATTAGCCTGCTGCTATGCTCTAGCACCAGAGACAAAAGGAGAAAGGGTCTCACATTTTTGTAGCTATAGAAAATATATAGAAAATATTTAGAAAATGTTAAAGACACATATGAAAATACTGTTTTCTTACACTTGCATGTCTGATTCTGACATTTTGTACCTTCAATATCAATGGAATAAATATGAAGAACAAGGCAGCATCTATTCAGTTTGTAAAAAGAAAAAAAAGGTAGGTAGTAAGGTAAGGTAGACCACATATTTTGCAGAATTCAGGAAATAGTTGTATCTCAAACTTCTCTGTTGCTTTCTCTCCTCTAAAAGTTCTCTGTGGGTTCAGCTCTGGGGTCTCTCACTGAGCTATAGTGTATTGTCTGTAAAATCTCTGATTAGTATGGATTTTTAGCACTATTGTGAGCACCCTGGAGGGTGAAATTAAATGTAGATGACAACAGAGTGCTGAAACCCAGCAGAATTACAGCTTCAATTATGCAACTATAAACATGGATCAGAGGCATAATCCTAAGCCCTCAGTTCCATCTGGGTCTCAAATGACTTCAAACTGACGATTTCCTTGTTCACTTGAAACCTGTCTTATTTCTGCTCATGGTCCATTCATTTTCCTGGGACAGCTATTAAAGATGTTTAGTCTGGGAGGCACTAAGAATTGCTTTAGAAACATGAGCTAATATTACTGTTGGGAAATGGTCTTCTGCCATCTCACACTCTTTGTCTCCAAATGACGTCTGGTGCAAGTCCAGAGGCTGAAATTAGAAAGTACACTGCAGCTGCTTAAATAACCCAAATTCATTTTGGATGGTTTCTCCAGGAGTATAAAACTATGTGCATGATGAGCCAGCTACTTCTGAGACCTCCAGGCACTGCTAGATCATAATCTTATACTAACAGATATGAAATATAATAAGAATTGTTATTGTGAATGTTGACCTAACAATATGGGTGAATATATCAACTCTGGCAAGTATACTCAGATTTAAGATAACTTGTTCTGTTTTGTATGGTATTTAAGACACCATGTGGCAAGGCTGAGATGGATGGATATTACAGAGTTTGGTCCATGCCAAAAATTAAACAAGCAATTACACTAAGCATAGGCTCAAATAGACTTCTGGTAAGGCTGGAATAGCTAATGTTTCAGGAAGACAAATGTACCAAAACATCAGGTTTTAGTAACATAAAAAGTAGTTTCTTAGAGCAGAGTCTCTGGAGTAATTCTCCAGCTTATCTCTCTAGTGAAAAGCGTGAGCTTGCCAATTATATACGAAATATCCCACTAAGTTGTGCAAATTCTCATACTGTGACCAGGCTGAAAGTCAAAGATAGTGTCAGATGTTGGCTGTAATCTTTCAGTAAGTTCCACACTATAAGTAACCACATAGCACAAGCTATTAGACCTTAAGGCAGAGCAAGGGTGTCCTGGGCCCAATGCTATTATTTTCTGTGGCTACGAATTTTAGTGAATATGTGGTACAGTTGAATGGAGTTTCAACCCTTTCTGGTATGCTGCTCATTACAGAAATGGGGATTAACAGAGGAAGATTGTATCAAGCTTGTCAGAAAATGCTGAAAGGGCTATGAATAGTGGTGCAGAACTTCAGTAGGCATAAATTGGCACAGCTCAGTTCAACTTGTTGGACTATGCCTATTTTAAATCTGCTGAGATTCCAGCTCATTATATAGAAACCTGCATCCATATATAGATCACAGCAAGAAAAGGTTAAAATTTAAGATCACAGAAGCAAAGCATTAGTAGATAATGCTACCTTTTTCCTTTTATTTTGAAGTCTCAAAGTCAAAATGACCTTTAAAGCTGAAAGGATGTTTGGGGTGCTAAGTGTGTATGTTGCTGCAGAATAAATCCAATATTAGGAAGGCCACACACTTGTATTTCTTTTTATTGCAATTTTAATTTTTGTGCACTTTTACAAAAGATATAAAAAGTTAATGTGTCTTACAATTAAAAAAACCTAAAAAACAACAACCAGCAACAAGAAAAATCTAACTAGGTAAAAGCTCTTATATATTCATAGCACTGTTCTTGCCCTATTTCAGACACAGTCTGGATTTTTTCTTGCTAGGTTTGCTTTTCAGACATCTCAGCTCAAATGAAAACTTTATTTATACACAGAAAATTATAAAAAATAAAAAAAAAAAACGGCCTTCCTTCTTTCTGCAAAGAAAAGAGCTGTGCTGGAAGTTTGGTGGTGCTGAACAGCAAGGGAATGGCCACTGCAGAGCTACTTCATGATAAGCACATCCCTTTCAACCTGAGTGAGAAATTACTCAGCCTTTGCCAGGAAGGCTTCATGGAGTAAGTGCTGTCCCACAATCATTTCCTCTGGAGAGGCTTGAGGGAGGCAGCAGTTGAGAGATGTGAGCAGCCACAGCCAAAAATTCCCTCTGCCTGCTTCCCTTGCTGCCTCTTTGGAATGTGGGACTGGGTGACTCCAGTTTTATTGGTATAAACAGCAACCCCACACAAAGTGGGTTTACCATGCATGCTGCTGAAGGGGTCAGTAAAGAGACAAGCCTTGGGGGAAAAAAAAAAATAAAAAAAATTGTTGAGCTGTAGGCTTTTTTCGTGAGTTTAGGCACCACTCTGACTTTTGAGAAGAAAGCTGACTGGCTGATATGGTCCTGATATTTTGATGTATTTTCTGATAGAGTTCAATAACAAAAGGCCCAGACACACATGGTCTGTGGAATAGGGGGATTCATTTTTCCCTTGAACTGGAATAAATCAGGCACAGTGGCATTACATCAAAGCCACACTGGTATAATCAGACTTGGAACAGGGTTCGTTTAGCAGTGTGATGCTGTGAAAGATGTTATTTTGCATAACCCTTCTCAAAGAAATGAGACTATTCCTTTTTTTTTATTATTATTTTTTAATGCCACAAAAGAAGATGGTTTTGATGTTTGGCTAAAGACTTCCTATTTTCAGACTCTGTTGTCCACTGCTTATGACTTTAGCCCTTCAGGCTTAAATTCTTTGTGCTGTCTCTGTCTCAGGCTTAAAGCTTTTATGAGGAATGCAGCAGACAAAAGTGAAACAGCCACAGAATGCAATTTGGAGGAAATGCATTGCTTTGCCCCAGAACACCTCCCCATTTCCCCCCAGCTCTCTGATTTAAAAGCCAAAATCCCTGATGGCACAAATAAGCCTCAGTGGGCCCCATAATGGCTGTACCAGGGAGAGCCCCTCACAGGGCTGTGCTGTGGAGAGGCTCATGCACAGCCCTGGGCTCTGTGCCACTGGCTGTGATACTGAGGAAACTTCACTAAATAGCAAAGGAGGTACCTGTTAAAAAAATGTTAAGGTTGCACGGTTAACTGCTCAAGACCTGTGAGATACCATTCTCAGCCTTTATAAATATGAATATGAATTGTTTGGGTAGAAATCATTTTCTACAGACCTTGCTCACCAAATAGCTGCTTTTTCAGTATTTCCTTCCAGTCAGATCCATACATGGCTGTGAGGCTGTGTTCAGGGCTCCCCAGCCATACCCTGCTCCCCGTGTGCCGTGGCTGCTTCTTCCCAGAGACGTGCCTGGGGGTTTCAGGGTTGTGTCTAAATGCTTTTGAGTGTTAAAGGTCTGGAGAGGTGGGGTAGTGCTTCTGCCCTAGTGTTGGAGAACAGAGGCCTGAAGATAGAGGTTATTTTAATGTTTTTAGTATAGAATATTGTACTATGTCCTTTTAAGTATATGCTAATGTAAGATACCAAGCTTGAAAGTCCAGACTACCTGTTTGTATTGTAGACTTTATAGAAATGTGTCCTATTACTATTATTATTTTTAATTAATTAATTTCAGTCCTCGGTGATTAGGGATTTGGCAAATCTGATACTGTGCATCTTAAAATGGGTACCCAGAATACAAATATAACCATCATGTAGGTACGGACACTAGCTAAGTCTGAGCAATATGGTCAGTATCACATGGAAATACTGGTATTTGGCAGGTGCAAAATAGACTCATTAAATTCAGACTCATTCTCTCCACACGTGAATACAGTTTTTTACAGGCACGTGGTTTCCTGATGAGGCACCTGTTTAGGTTGGTATAGCAAGTAGCTCCAAATGTTGGGTGCATGTTTCATTTGGAGAATCTTTTATCCAGAGCTATTGCCCTCTTATTTCTCTAGTTACTTAAAGCCTTCTACATCTGGGGAAGAGTTAATCTCTTGTTTTGTAAGCATGCTGCTTATAAACCTTTCCTTACTGTGGTTCTGTAGGAAAAAAACCCTTTTTGGATGAACAAAGAAATATGTAGTTCTAGATTTACAATAAACTTGCACATTTAATCTTTCTGAAAAGCATTCAAAGGCATAGGTCTTGTTTTGGTGTACTGAAATTTCAAATTTGTACCCTGTGGTGAAATTCTCCAAATTATTTCTATTCTGTGGTCTGGACTGTAATGGTATCTCTATATGCATGCATATATCTATAGCTATATCCATATCTAATCTATATCTAATCTATATCTATATCTAAATATATATCTAATTTATATCTAA
The DNA here is from genome assembly GCF_049639895.1 of Pseudopodoces humilis. Classification (NCBI taxonomy): domain Eukaryota; kingdom Metazoa; phylum Chordata; class Aves; order Passeriformes; family Paridae; genus Pseudopodoces; species Pseudopodoces humilis. The sequence continues at coordinate 103,456,433 of NC_142200.1, forward strand.
TCTCTCTCTCTCTATATATCATCTATATCTATATATCTATATTATCATTTATGTATATATAACTAAGAAAACATATAATGCAAGTTATATTTCATCCTTCATTTGTAAAATGTGAAGGTAGCTTTTGGGCCCAAATTGAAGCTCTGAAAATAAGTTTTAATTTTTCCTCTATTCTGACTCTTGGACTCTGTTACTTAGATGAGAATGATTTCTATGAATAGGGAATTCATTTAATCCACTGTGATCAAGTGATAGGTAGTAAAAACTGGTAGCATATACATCATCTTTATTGTACTATTTGAGCTAAATTGGCATGTTCCTTGGACTTTTCTTTATCTTTTTCCCCTATTATTCAGTCAGTAGGAATGCCATTTTTTAGTATTCTAAGATAAATTATTATATTGGTTGGATGAACAAACATCAGGGCCTTAATTAAAGAATGAAGTTTATAGAATTAGATTTGTACAGAAAATATATTCCTTTTAAACAATGGAACTATTTAATATTTGAACTGTAATAAACCACATTTTTTACTTGAATGCTGTGTCCTATTAGAGTTAGATAAAAACAGCAGTAATCTCTGATTCTTCACAGTGTGATTTCATAAGAGATAAAATTTATGTATTACTGGAAAATATTACAAGTAGGAAATTTATTGAGTTGTCAGCATAATAAGCATACTGAGCATAAAGTCTGAGGCTTTTTGCAATTATGTATGAAATTAATGTAGCAGAACTCTGTGCAAGACCTTACTGAAAATTAAGGTGATACTTATCTTGAATACAGCTGATGGCAGTTGCTCCCATTTTCTCATGGACTTCTCTGGCACACTCACTAGCACCATGCCCAGGTGCTCTGGCTAGGATATGTGCCACATGGAAGAAGAGGGATTCCAGCTGCTGAGCCCTCATTACAACTTTGGGGTTCCCATTCATGGTGGAAGCAAGTGCTTTTTGCACAGGTCTGTCATACCTTTTTGGAATGAGTGGTTGCTCTTATTAAGAAGCTCACCACAGTGTTTCAGGATGATTTTTCTCCTTCTGGAGAAGGAGAAAGACGTATTGGAGCCATGCTTCCTCTTCCAATACTTTACAACAACGAGGCCCTCAGTTTAAGGAGAGCTGCAGCCTGGCTGCAGGTGTAACATCTATAACCAAGATGGCTTCAGGCAGTATGCATGTATTCTGTATTGCTCCAGAGTAAATTTGCTAAAGCAGGGCAGCTGCTCCAACACATTTTTTTCAGGCTGGTCTCTTGAAAATCTAATGTTTTCCAAGTGCTGTAATACACTTGGATGAGATGTGGATGCATTGTGGAACAGAAAATATTAATATTATTGATTTGAAATAATAAAGTATCTTTTTGAATTCGTGCTCTTTCAGGAGACATTCCTGAGGGACCGGATGACAGGGACCTTATTAAACTGGCAGCATGTCTTTTGAGATGAGAAATTACACATTTGATTCTTGCATTTGTATAAAGAAAACAAAAATCTCTGAGAGGTCCTCAGAGATGGAAGTGGAATGGAGAGGTCAGTGATGTTGTTATAGATGGTCCATTCCTATGAAATGAAATAAAAAAAATGAAGTTTTCATTGCAGTGGGTCTGACAGAGTTTCCTTTATAGAAAATGATGTGGCTTGACACAATGTAACCTGACATGATGTGATGTGATGTTATAAATGAGAGGTATCATGGTTAGTTGTAATGTATAATTTGACACAATACATGTGCTATGCATGAGCTGGCAGAAAGTGTGCTGTGGTTCACTGAGTACCCAAATTGCCATCAAATGACAAGATTGCCATGTCACAAAAGTGCACAAAAGTAAGTTTAGTGATGCAGTCATAGACTAAAAAACTGTGGGCACACACATGCTTTTCTTTTGAGTTTTGGGCTGATGCATAGGCACAGGTGCTGAAGTAAGGTGACAAAAAAAACAAATTGACATGTGAAAAAGATCCCTGCTACTGTTAGGGTGGCTTTTGTTTTCTGCCATGAGCTTGGAGAGACCGAGGCTGGTCTGAACACTACACCATTGCTCTGCTAATTGGAGTATGATTAAGTGCAAAGATTACTTTTGAATCAATGAACCCAAGTGCCCATGCTCTGATGGCTCCAGCCACCTCCAGATCAATAAGAGCATGTTGTTGAACATGCATAAATTTTCTGGTAAATTCTGCCTTTTGACCAGAAAAAGCATGGGAGTAGTCAGAGGTGAACTAATATGTGATTTTACTGCCAGCATCAGCATTGTTCAGAACACAAACAATTCTTTATTATTTTTAAAAATGAGCGCAGGAGAGAAATATATCTATAGATTGTCAGTCTTCATCCCCTCTGATAATGGTGAGTGACACAGGGGATACACCCAGGTTCACACACCTGGATTTATTTCCTAGATGATAGGACAGGAGTCCTGTTTTGTAGAGGTAGTCATAGAGGATTTCTGAACTGGCCAAAGTCTTTGCATCTCTGGATCTTTCTGTAGCTCATCTGGCCCCCAAAGACCTCTAGCTGATTTGCTGTGCCAGCATGCACAGTTTTCATGTTGGATTGCATAAGAGCTATTATTATTATTATTATTATTATTATTATTATTATTATTACCACCACACAAAGTACATAAGTGATTTTTTCCTGCCTCTGTTCAAAGCATTTAAGAAAAAATCCTCAAATCTCTCTGCTTGCCATTTCAGACGTGACTGGATATTCTATAAATGTAGAATGCACATGAACATTTTCTCTGCTTCTCTGGAGAATAAGTGTATTGTCTTAAAAATTATAATTTTGAAGCCACAGTATTAAATCAGACTATAATTATTTCAATTGAAATATTTTCAAAGGCAACAAACATTCAATAAATGAAAATGTTCTTTTTTTCACTGCCTTGTCCAATGCTGGCTGACTGGATTTCTGCCCATCCTGTGATGATATGCATTCATCATGCATATTGCAGCAGAGGCTTCTCAGCAGGCAGAGGTGTGGCAAACCAGAAACAATCTGTGACAAAATTTTTGATGCGTGTAAGCTGTCACAATTCTGTGAGTTTGGTGGCCAATTTCAATGCTCTCAGTTTTCTTGGCCCTGGTTTCATGAAAGTAATTTTGTTGGATGAGATAGATAATTTTCTGCACCCTTCTCCCTCTCACCTGTGTTTTTTAGGTCTGGAGAGACTAGAGGTGCCATGTATTTAATTTCTGAAGCAAGTGCTCTGTTTTCTAACTTCTTGATTGCTTAAGCTACACATGCCATAGCACCCGACATTGTTTGTACTTTGATCCAGTCTCTTCCTTGGTCCTGACTATGTTAAAGTTGGCAAAACCAGAAAGAAGTAGGATCTAGTGCATTTTCCCAATGAGCTGCTGTGTTGTAAAACCACTGCCGTGCAGGAGACACACAGGCATGGCTCCTGCAGAGCTGAGCAATTTGCCAAGGACACATCAGAGGATCTGGACAGAGATTTGCCATGGCATGCAGAAAAAAAGTCATGGTAGAGTCAGAAAAGAAGGTTTTGTTTCCAAGCAGAAAGCTCAGTTGTGTGTCAGAGTAGATTCCATTAGCTCCTGTGAAGGAAAAAAAGCAGGTAAAATGTAGATGTGTTTGGAAGAAAAACCTGAAAACAAGCAAATGCACAAACAGACAGAAACCAACTAGAAGTCAAACAACAACAAACCCAAAGTGCTTTCTCTAAGCTTAGTGATACTTGTTTAACAATTGCTAGGACTAAAGAGAGCTCTGGATAATCTCTTTGTGTGCTCTCTTTGTCTTTTAAGACTTTTCAGCTGCTGCTCTTAAATTCTTCATCTGTGGGGTGGAGGCTTTTTTATGACTTGACCTTGATTTCTCTGTTCAAGTTTTGAACCTTTTGCAAAGGTCTCTAGCTACTGACACACTTGGCACAAGAAATCTGCCTGGGAACACAGAAAATGTATCTTCTCAGTCAGCACCAGGACCTGTTGGAGTTGGGACAGGGCAGGGTACTTGTGGTGCTGCTCAGACTAGCTGGGCTAGGACTTTGCAATTTCACAGAAATTGCCCTTCCTCCAAAACTAAGGGAATGGTCCTTGGGGTGTATGGGCACCCACACCTCCAGGTGATGCCCTTCAAAATCAGTCTGACAAAGGATAAATGCACTCAGTACAGGAATTTCAGAAGTAACAGATGTTATTTGGGAAATTGGGTCAAAACCAGCAAATAGTTATTGTGAAAAGAAAAGATAGATGTATTAGAAATGTTAAAATTACTAATTTTTGTAAAGATTAATTAATTAATTTATTTCCCATTAATGGTGTTTGGTTTTTTTTTAAGTACTTTCAAATTTTTGCTTTAAAATAGTTTTTACCTTTCTAAAAAAACCTTGACCTAGGTAGAACATGGAGGAAAGCAATATGCAAGATGGTCATATAATGCCCAAACGAAAGACTTTCACATCTATTGTAACTTTTCACTTTTGACTACAAACGGATATTTCCCATTTAATGAAATATTCTTTCCTCTTATTGCACTTTCCTTCAATTCATACATAACAAAACTGATTTTTTTTTTTCTGCACAATTTCCATTCTTGCTGAGATGTGTCCCATGATGTCTCCAGTGTTGCTGCTGCTGCTGCTTCTGTCTAGGGAGGATGTAGTGGCCTGCTATTGGCTCAGGCAGTGCTGCCTTCTGTCACTGTTACCTAGCAGGACACATGAACTCTGCCAAACACCTTGACTCCATCCTTCTCCTTCTCTGCAGGAGAACTCAGATCTCTTGTGTAAAAACTTTCAAGCTCTTTTGCTGTTTGTTTTTCATGTAAGGCTGAAAATGAAAGAAGGCTTAGCAGATAGTTTGAAAAGAAGGGGAGTTTGAAAATGGAGGGAAGAAGATGCTGTTTTAATTCCTCTGATTATACAGGGGAAGGGAATATATCTTTTATGTCTCTGAAGTTTAATTATATGATTAGATATTTTTTAAAAATTGAGTGTTTCATTTTAAAAAAACAAAATATATCAACCAACCAAAACAAAACAAAAAAAACAAAAAAAAACAACAGAAATGCCCTCTCATTTTAATTTCTGCCACTGTGGGTGTGTGTGATCTTGAAAGATTCTGTGGTATTTCAGGGACAGTGAGTATCTTCAGGGATTGAGTTTGGGTAGATTTCTACTTGTTTGCTATGATGACTTATTTAGAGTCAGTTCATCTGGAATTGAAAGCTGTGTGAAAAGCCTGGCCTCTGAGTTGTATGGCAGGGTCAGAACCCATGCAGCACTTGTCTCAGAATTACCATGTGGCTAGCATGTTGAACTTGTTTTTCTTTTGTGCAATCTTACAGTGCGAAATATTTAAGACAAGGAACAAGAAATTATATAAAAGCATTATCTCATTTTGATAAGGAGGTAGCAACTTTTACTTCCCAACAGGAAGCCATGAAAAAAATTGAACAGAATACTAAAGTGAAAATTTCTACGATGACTTTTTCTGTGTGCTCATTTGATACTGAAATGTCAACATCAGGACCTGCTGACAATCAGTTTTACCTTTAAAGGATGAGGAATAAGGAGAATTGAGCTTTTGTCTTATGTTGTCCTTGACTTTGATATATTGTAGGAGGATACAAGTAATACCATGTTTTGTAGTCATGAAAGTAATTGTGTATATTGTTCTTCAGAATGATTAGAAAATATGAGTGTAATTAAACCAGTTATACTTTTTAAAAGTTCAGACTGATGTTATCTATTGTGACTTGTATATTCTGACACAGAAGCAAAAGATACTGAAAGCTTATTCTTTGTCTTGCTGTTACCTGTAAAACTGTTTCAGATATTAGTATAATGTGCTTTCACGGTGTGCTTAGCCCGGCTCTGCAAAATACCATACATTCCTGAACTCAGAGATGTTCCCCAGCCTGGATATGTTTTTATATTTATATTGCCTAGTTACTGAACTATTTTGTCCTTTTCCTGGTAGCTCTCTGAAATGGAGAGTGGCATTTGGCTCCCATGGAAATGGTTAGATTCAATTCTGAGCATATACAAGGAGTCAGCTGGGGATGAGAAATGGCAGCAGAGGTTCCGCTCCTTTTTTAATGAAGAGAGAAACTTGGTCATATCTGGCTGGGTCAACAGCAGGGTGTGTAGGGAAGGATTCTCCTGTACTTTGGCAGCTGTGTTTTCTTCACATGTGGGTGTAAGGGACATAGGACAGGAAGAATTCAGAAACACTCAACTTCTTATGTAAAAAAGCTCACAGCAGGGTTTTGTTTCAGGCAAGCAAGAGTGCTTTTAGAAAAAAAAAAATCCCAAATGGTGTGAAAACATACTAAAAAAGCTCATGTTAATGGAAGAGAATGATTTTTTTTTTAATGTTTTTTTCCCTCCCAGTGGCAGTGAATATGCATAAAAAACATTAATCCTTGCTTAATGGTGTAAAAAGATGCAAAGTCTTTCCTATTAAGTATTCATGAACACTGACATTGAAAAAAGAAGGAAATGCTTCCTTCCTAGTGTATCCTATTTTGTATCTGATCAAAGGGCAGAGCCCCATGAGAATGCCTGCAAAGTCCGTTGTGACTGTTGCCTACCTGATCTTGTCCCTGACGCAGAACTGCTGTAATGTGGACTCTCCTAATCTACTTCAGCACAAAGTCCTCTGCCTTGATTTAAATCTGCTGGATAGCATGGATTGGATGTGAGGAACAATCATGGGATTTATTTTGAGGCATAACTGTAATGGAAGTAACAAACTGTTTCCAAAGGCCACATATAACCACTCTTCATATCAGTGACATCAAGCTGAATTTCAAATAAATATGTAGTCTTTCTACCTGAAGCATTCTGAAAGTCTCTAAAAGTAGGGGTTATTTTGCCTCTGGTATTTTAAGGGAGCTATAGGGATGTTAAGCGATTTGTACAAGGTTATTTAAGTCTAGAAGCTAGGAAGAGAATTTAGCTATTTCAACAAATCTACTTAGATAAAACTCTCTCATCTACCAAAACTGAGTTTTGCATAAAACATGAACCAAGCAAGGCATTATTATTTTTGTCTCAAAGTAATGTATTCATATTTAGTGAGGGGGAAATATAAAAATCTGTCTTTTCCAGCTATTTGACTGACAGGCTTCTGCTATGCTTTTAAGAAATTTTATAACATTCGTGTTTGATAAACTATGGTGGATGCGTGTGTACACACACACACACACATATATATATATATACACACATGGCTTTCTCTACGTGCAGATTTTCTGCATATAGAAGTACTTTAAAATCAGACAATTGAACTGCTAAAATAATGATGGTTAAGTAATCCTGATGCATCCCTAATCCCTATCACTGTCCAGGGAATAGAATGTAGTTCAAACAAGAATTGTTACAAGAGGTATAGAATATATAAGAGTTCAGTCTTGAATTTATTATTGTCAAAATAATTAGACCTTCTGTATCCCATTGGTGGCTTTTTCCTCATGGCTTTGTGGTTTTTGTTCAAGTTGGCAAGGAGAGTCCAACACTGGGCCATAAATTAACTACAAATACCAAAATATCATTGATGACACTGGGGGAAACACAAAGAAGACTGAGGCAATTTTTATACTGATTCTTTTAGTACCCCAATAACGTTTTCCTTAACACTCTAGATCCATATGTAATGGTGACAGCCTTACCTTTAAGAATAGCAGCAAAAGAGATTCTACTCTCAAACCTATAGGAAAAAAACTTTAGTGCTAATGCGTTAAAGAATCAGGAGATGGATGAAAGAGGTCCTATTTTTATGTGATAGAAAAATGATTTTTAATCCCAGTACTGGGATCAGCACTGGAAATACTTTCCTGGGATATGCTACTGATCCAGAATAAGCAACAGATGTTTTGCAAGGCGTTGTGGCAGGGGAGCAACATGTCTTATGTAAGAGAACAGCAGCAACATTAAAGGTCCAGGGAGAAACTACACTGTGAGCATGAACAGGTAAAAAGTTACTCAAAACATGTAAATTCAGTGTCCTCCCTAAATTACCAGGATAGTTCACTAGTTTTAAATCGAGATCTCAGCAGCTGGTATACATAGGTCTAAATATTTCAAGAAATCAGACTTGGGTTAATTTCACAGTTTTAGTCAGCAGAAAAAGAGGCTCTTGTACTCTTAAAACCCATTATTTTCAGCTGGGTTGTAATAAGTGAAATGCATATGCACATAAAATCCCCAAGCCCCAGGCTCAGAAATTAAGCTGAATGACCAGAGTATAGTCTCTATATAATAAAGATAACTTCAATTCAGGTAAATGTTCAGACTCTATAAATAAAGGTGACAGGAAGGGGAGAGCACAGTCTCCCTAGACATCAGGACCTGTCAAAGTATGGAAAATGTGACAGTCAGTTTTATGCAGTCTGTTTTTTCCCACCATCTTGCTGAATGAAATGATGCCCACGTTTTTCTGCAGGGTCTTTCTAGAGCAGCAAGCCCATCTTGCCTTGATGCCTGCTGGCTGATGATTGCTGCACCTGCGTTTCCTTACATTAGTCACAGGTTGCCTGGCAGTGGTCTAATGGCATCCAGTTGAGAAGAAATAGTTTAGGGACTCATTCTCTGTCCCAGGAATAAACTGGGATTATTGAACTATGATTTTTTTTCCCCCAAGGTGATAACTTTCTTCATGGGCAGCAAGAGAAAAGACGAAACAAGCTAAACTAGATTAAGGGATTTCCTCTTATTCCCAGCTCTTATTTTCATTTGTGCTTGTTGTTTCCCCTCCTGCAGTGCTGTGGAACTGCATCTATGCTTTACCTTGCTGTTAACCTTTGAAAGAGAAACACAGGAATGTGACTACCTTCTCTTTCTCTGAGGGGAGACTGGAAATGCAAGGTTATAGAAATTAGAGGGAAATTAGGATGTTAAGGGATATTGCTTAGAGAGGAGTTTGCTATGTAGGTAATGGGCACAGAGGATGCACAGCTCTGGGGTGAGTATGAATACATTTTGTAGTGTGTCAGAATGGCACTCATATTCCTACATCTCAATCCCTCTGTAAAAACCAGTATGCTGGGTGAAGAGCTGCTTGAAACGAGACAGCAGGAAAATGCGTGTAAGGAAGTACATCTATTTGTCTTTCTTCTAAAGTGTGGAAAATGAGGGAAGATGCCGGCCTTTGTTGCCTGTACAAAGAATTTGAATATTTTTGTCAGGGTGTATAAGATGTCAATTTGGTTTTCTCTCCTGTCTGAGAAAGCTGAAAACTACCTGTCTTGCTGAGAATGTTACTCTTCAGTTCTTTCAGGGCTCTGGTTGTGTTGTTTTTTATTACAGAGGTGCTTCCAATAAGAAGAGATCCATGAGACCAAATAGAACAAATGGAGGAGGCACCCTATGCCCTAATAGTTAAGATATTTCCCTGGAAGTGTTGGTATTCAGTTCCCTCAGAAGATTAATTTATCTTGTGATTCACCATATCATAAAATGCAATCTTGTAATTTCATGATGGTGTAAGTAACCAAGGCAGAGATGAGTGTGGACATGATTTTTGAACCTGAGAGAATTTCAAGCTCTCAGGGGTTGATTGTTCCCATGCGAAAGTCTTTTGAGAACTTTTCCTCCCTCAAGGACTGTTTGTGCAAATAGGGTTTTACTTTCCCAAAACAAGACACAGATATTCTGAGTGTTTTCTCTCTTGTCCCACCAATGGGATGAGGGAGGTGTTCCTTCTACCAATCAGGATGACATGTATCAGAACACCTTATAAAAGGGTTGTAAAACCCTGAAATAAAGGCTTTTCTGCCTCATGAAAAAACCTGTGGTTGCTTGTGATTCTCAGAGCCTTCACTCTACATGTTGTGTCCTCTAGCAACAGATGAAGAGGATTCTTCCTTTATCCCAAGCTGTAATTTTGGTGGAATAAATCTGTTCTCTACTGAGGTCTTGCTTTACAGCCATAAAACCTGTTCTGAGACTGGTCCCAGATAATTTTTCTAGTCCAAAATGTGATGCCTTTGACAAAAAACTTGTATTTGTATCAAGTTTTACACATAAAAATTTAAACTTGTATTCTCAGTCTTTTGAAAGGGGAGAATACTTCTCTTCCATTCCTGGAGGGAATGCAGTCTTGGATGCTGAGATTTGCATGAACTTTTCTGCACACAGCTGAACTTGGCTTGTATGAAGACAGTACCCATCTGTTGGGGGAAAGAAAGGGAAAGAAAAGGATCCCTTACTTATCCTGCTGTCAAATAGTTAAACACAAGTCAGCAAAGGTGCCTGTGGTCATCACCTGTGGAAAAAGTGACCACTGAAATTGCTGCCATAACATGGTTTCCAAAATATGCTTGGCTACCTAGTTTTAATGTAGTTCAGTATGACTACATGTCAGCAGTCCTTGTACACATTAGCTTGCAGAGATGTGGGACTTGTGTTCCTAGATCACTTCTGTGCTTGCAGGAACTTTGTCCTGTGCATTCTTTTTCTGCCACCTAAATTTATGTTTTGTTTTATGAAAGAAAATAGCTGGTCACTCCCTTAAAATATTCATTTCATTACTCCTTTTTCTCCTGTTTTAATGTCTCAAAATTCCACCCAAGCTAATTTGCACTGGTCCCTGCAAAAGCAAATTGTTAGCTATACTCTCTAATAGAGCATACAAGAAATCAGAGGCCAGGCTCTTCCTGATTTAAGGAATTTCTAGAGGAGTCTGAGAGGTTTGTCATATTGTTCTGTGGGGCAGGATTAGGTCCCAGCTATTGTTAGATTTAAGATTTCCAGCCTTCCAAGGTGATCTAATGAAAAAGCAGTGAATAGAGTTTTACAATGCAAGATGAGTCTATAATCTTAAGAGTGGTCCATTAAAGAAAATTATTGTGAAGGCACGTGTCAGGGTGGAGCACCACAAATTATGACATTCCACTCTGGAAATAAATAGTAAAACAATAGAGAACTGAAAAAGCTTTACTGTCTCATAATGCTTGGCATTTTTAATCTACCTTCCCACCTCCATTAGATAAAGCAATTAAAAAGTGGGCCATGGAACCGTTCAGATATAGAAAATTAAACAGAGCTTTAAAGGTGTCTCTGTAAGTGTCTATGAACAGTCTTATCTAACTAAAAGAAAATAAAACTGAAGGTGGCCATTTGGTATTTGGCTGCAGAACAGGCTGAAGGTTTCTAGGGGGTGTGTGCCACACTCCTGGGACCAAGCAGTTTAATTTCTGTGCACTTTCCCTGCACATTTAACCCTTTGTCTGCTATGTTGCCAAGCATGTCCTACAAAACTGCAGTACAGGTTCTCAGCTCTCTTGTTCTGTATCCTGATCAGCACAGACAAAGGCTGATGGGGCTTCAGGGCACTGACAAAAACTCCTGGCTTTAATCAGCAGACTCATGGCTGTAGCTACTGAACTGCTGCTAATTCTTTGCTGTATTCACTCAAAGAGAAAAGGACTTGTCTGAGTCACTATTGCTACTTTTTTTGCAGTTGAAATGAAACCCCTGTGTTCTCCATCTTCTTTTGTTCTGCCCAGCTCCTTTCATGCTGGGCTGTGGGTCTGAAGAATGTTTGGACTGCAAAGCATGTTTGTGTTCACAAGTCTGCAGACAAATCTTTCATCCTTCATGTAGTGGTGTTGGGCTCATTGTGCATGTTCCAGCACTGGGCATCAGAGACCCCGAGTTTCTTTGTTGGAGTCACCTGTATCTTAATTTTACTGACTGACCAACATATGCCCAAGGCCTTTCTCTGAGCTGTGTTTACAGCTACTTTGGCCTTTTGTCCCATCTTTCAGAGATCTACTCCACACTTACAAGGCTATTGATAGATTTTATTGATCCCAAGCTTATTTCCTGTCTCCACCAGTTCCTGTTTCTAATGGTCAGGCTGTGGCTGATGCAAGTGCACCCTCCCCCAGGTCGAAATTAATTGGACTGATTTAAAATCCTAACAGGTGGCTTTAAACCGTTGCCTGAAACAGGTGGGAAGTGTTGAGGTGCCTGACCTGCCAGCCAGGTCTGAGGGAGCAAGGACTCCTTCTGCCCAGCACAAGTGGGATACCTCTTAGCTGGGATACATCAACACGCTGTCTTGTTTACGGCTCTCTTTTGGAAACCTGCCTGCTGACGGTAATTGAGCTGCCTTTCTAATTCTCTGCAAAACTTTATAAAGAAATCTGTTTGTGCTGTTGGCCCACAGAGATAGCTAGTAAAAAGGTGTAGGGAGAAGGGAAGGGAGTTAATTTCACAATGTTTTCTCCTGAATGGTAACAATTGAATTAACTTCTGATATGAAAATGAACAAAGCACTATGTTTATAGCTATATGGCTCCTGATGACAATGCTATCAAAACAGTTTTCCTTTTTTCCTCCTCCTATGGATGTTTTGATGCACCTGGTGTGAGCTGCTCTGAATCCAGGCTTGTTTCAGCATGAGCTGGAATTATGTTACTGGGGGGAAAACACAAGTAAGATATTTGTGCTGATACACAAAAAGCCTCATTTGTAGACTTGTTCTAAGTTCCATCCTTGTTTCTTTCTATTGTTTGGCTTCTCTTTCTTACTTCTGAGATTTCTGCTTCTATTTCAAGATTTTCTGCAATGTGGACTCTGTCTTTGATATTGTTTTGTTTGTTCTCAGTGTTTTTGCAATCCAAGCAGAAGTAAATGGTATTTGGAAAACAGTAAATTTGAAGCTTTTGGTGATTGCTTGTTTCTGCTAGGAATTCAGAACAAAACTTTTTCATTTATTTTATTTGGGATACTGCTGATTCTTCTACAATCTATGAGACAGAACTAGTTTATGGGGTTTTTTTAAAGTTTTTTATCTGTGAAAAAAGCTGCAATATCTATAGATAGTCAAGTAGTTTCAGCTGGCAGTGTCATTCAATGATTATCATTGTTGGGCTCTTAATTCTGGGAGTCCAAAATTAGACCACTAATTCCGGACTTGCACCTTTCAATAATTGTTTGGGGGGATGTTGTCACAACATTGAAGACTTTTATTTCAGCTGTACTGCAGAGAATTTACTTTTTCTAACAGTGCTGTTAGAAATTCAGTTCCTAAATACGGATGTAGAATCTTATCAGTATCCATCTATTTTCTAATGTCTTGGACAGAATTATCTATCTCTGAATGTGTCTGCTAGTTATTTCCTTTGGGCTAAGGAGGCTTTGGTGGCTTCTGACCCCAATATTTCCTTTTCTGTAAAGGTTGGCAGCAATCCATAATTCCCTTTGAATTAGGCCTGGGAGATGTAGTTTTGTTACTGTTCAGTGACAAAACATGCTGTGAAACTCTCCTTGTCTGCAAGTTTGAAGTGGCCTGGTACATCAGCAAAGCTATGGCTTTACTCATATAAAGTCTTAACAACATGTGATGTGTTTATATATTTTAGCTATATGTAGCTATTTGGTATATCTTGCATATGTTGTTGCAATGTACAATGTTCCATATCATGGGCATGTTCCTGTGATAATGGCCATGTTCCAGAGAAAGCTATAATGAAACTGTCCTATGTTTATAAACCATGTTCTCTACTTCTTTCTGTAAAAGGACTAAGCCTTTCAGTCATCTCCCCAGCCCCAATGAGAAAGCTTGGAAACATTTGCATTTTTTCATTTTTTTGTTTGTTTTTGTGTGTTTAATGGTTGCTGGTTTTGTTTTGTTTTTTTCCAGTTGTGCTTATTTTATTTGTGAAAAGCTTTGGTCTTTTTTTTTTTCCCCCCCTGGAAATTTCAATGATAAGAACTGTTTGTAATAGTTTATCTTGCAACAGGCTGAAGGAAAAGGGTAGCAGTATTCCCTTATTCTTTTAAGGAGCAATCAGTGTGCCATGTGTGACATGAAAAGGTAAAAATGGCTCAGAGTGAAATGAGGTTTCAAATTATTTATCATTTCCCCTTTAACCACTTCATCTTTTGGCTTATGTTTGTTAAACTCTACTAAAAATCAGTGTTGAAAGGTGGTACAAGATGATATTTTCCATAGATAGACATCACTTTTAAAATTAAATTGTGACACTTTTCAGTGCAGCAAACAGATATAATTAATGTTTTATTTTTTCAAGGTGAGAGACAAAAAGGTGTAGGGGAAGAGAAGAGGAGAATAAACTCTCACAGCCCTAAACCGTGAGAACAACTGGCTTAAGGTCTCCTTTCACCTTTTAGTTAAGAAAGGGTACTAATAAGGGTTATGACTGAAGGTATTAAAAATCTTTGTAGGTCACTTATAATAGATCATTCAACAACAAAGAAAATCACATTTCTGGAAACTGCTTCTTTTGCTCTCTTGCTGAGATACTGAACTGAACTATGATTTTCTTTTTTTTTTCAGAAGAAAAATTTTCATGGTGTAAAGGTAGAACTTCACCTTCATAGGACCTAAGCTAGATTCCCAGGCTAGCTGTCACAAAAGATTGAAGTTTGTTTGCAATTAATTTAGGAAAACAAGTTGACTGTTCTGTGCTTGGTACTGACAATGCTAGCAGAAACTCCATGTTGTCAAAATGGATAGAAATAATGTAATCACAGAGCTGGGGCTGGCAATGGCTGCTGGGCTTTGCAGAGCCACGGTGGGTATAGTGCTCTGAAATAGGCTCAGCTGCTCCTTATATCCTTGAGAGCAGCAGCTTGTTGGCATCATCTCCAAGTTCTGTCAAGCAAAATGTGCAGCTCCTTATGCATATTGTCTATAACTATTGTACCTTTCTGTGGACAAATTGCATATAATGTCATAAATTGGTTTAAAGAAAATTGGCAAAGATCTACTCCTTAATTGTCTCAGGCTGACATCTTCAGTAACTGAAACTTGACAGTCACAGGAAGAAAAGTCAGGCAAGGTGAGTGTCTTACTTAAGGTGTGATCCTGGGCGGCTTGGAGGTCTCTAAATAATAATCTATGTGGGTCTTTAGGGTTTGTAAGGAAGCTGGTGGAGTGAGAGACCGGGACTTGAGATTACTTTTGCAGAGGAGGGAAAACACCATGTGAGATGGAGTAGATTTTAATTGATGATTAACTCAATTGAGATTGTAATTTGTTCCAGCTGCAGGGAACATACCTTGCTGTCTCTGTCTCTGGTTAATTTCAAGAGCACTCCAGGCCTTTAACGACAACAGTGAAATCTCAGCACTTGGTAAAGCAAGTCCTTAGCCATAGACTAGGTTTTTCCCTTTTGTCCGGTTTTCCACAGAGCTAGTGAACACGCCAACATACAGTGATAACACACTGCTTCAGAACAGTCTCAAATTAGCCTCTGTTTCTTGAATGAAAATGCTATTCATATGCAGACAAAACTATTGTAAAATCAGATCTTAATTACTGTTTCCTAGTGTCCTGTCCCTTTTTTCTGTCCTGCAAAAAGCTTAAGGTTATAAAAATGGTGTAAACTTTCCTCCCATGTGTGTCTGGATTACTAAATTACTATGGTTTGGGACCTTTCTTAAAACTATAATATTCCTTTGTATTGGGAAATCCGGTCAAGATCAAAGCTGCATAAAACAAGCTGTTGAGAAAAGATGCAGTAAGATAATGTCCTGCTGTCCTTCTGTCACATGTGTTCTCCAGCAGTGTATGGAAATGATTTTTGTAATAAGTTCCAGTGCAGGAACTGGATTATCTGTTTGATGAGTGAATGCTTTTTAGATTGTAGCAGATAATTTGCTGACTTAGGCTGCCTTTCTGGTCGAAGTGCTTATATTGGCAAACTTCTGAATATGGAGATAAATGATATCTCATTGCTAGTTTCTCTTTTGTGGTTGGAAAGGCAGAGAAAGGATTATAATGTACTCCTATGCTGGCATGCGTGTCTTGATTCAGACCTGTAACCTACAGGAGAACAGCACTGTAGTTTGCCAGAAATCATGAGATATCCAAATAGGAGCAATTCACTTGGTTCTGGCAGAGCTGGCTTTGAAACCAAATTTTTATCCATCGGGTTTTATCCAAAACAGTGACAATTCTAAACTGAGACAAGAAGCTATCCCCCTTCTCCAGAACATGCTATTAAAATACCACAATGTTTTGCTTAGGAAACTGGTGTGCTCCCCAGGATTCCTCCCTGCTGCTGTGTGAAGCTGGCAGGGTTTGACTGTTTGCTGCTGCTAATCAGTGGAGTTTAGTAGTGAAACTAAAAGGATTGTAGCAATTTTATTCAGCAGCTTCACGGGCTCCCTGGAATCCATGGTGACTTGGAGGCTGTCCTGGGAGTCACAGGCTGGAGGTGGCAGCTCAGGTGGCTCTGAAACCTGCAAATCTTAGCATCCAGCTCCTGATTGCTGAGGAGACAGGTAAACAAACAGCTACAAAACAGCAGGTTTCCAGCCTGTCTCTGTGTTCTGTCAAAAGAAAGTGTTTTCGTGAATGGTTAACATTTGACAAATTGCAATTTTATGAGGGAATAAAGATCAGATAGAACAAAATCTAGATATAACAAATTTTCTTTCTTGCATCTCTCTTGGGAACAATCTGCTCTTTGGATAGAAAGGCATGACCTAGAAGTTTGTTTCTGCCTAGAAGCAGTCGGTAGCAACATGATTTTAACTTATTAGTACTTACTAGTTTGAGTTTTATGCTCTATTGAGCTCAGACTTGCAGCTCCTCACTGTCTTGGAGAGAAGACAAATCTTGTTGTGGCTTACTGGGAGATCTTAGGTGTAGTCAGTGGAGGTATGTCCTCCCCCCCTGTGGTTAAACTGTGACACCCAGTGCCTGCACAGCTGTGTGCCTCAGTGTGGTCAGGTGCACATGCTTGTGACTTCTGTGTGTGTGGGGATAGGTGTAAGCATAACTGCTGCTTCCACAGACTAAAAATGTGATTTGATTTTTAATGCTCTTTTAATCTTCTTTAAAAGGTGGATATTTCAATGTACATGCTGTGGTTCATATGCCTCTTTAAAACATTGATAATCTATATCCTCAAATTCTAGTTAAACACTTTGTCTGAGTAATTGTTATTTAATATAAAATTGTTAGTTGTTATTTAAGATTTTTTTGTTTTGTCAATTTTTTTTCTCCCCTCTATGACCTGACAGAATTAAGGTGGCAATTTTGCACAAGATAGATCCGGCAGTATGTGAAGTACTTTTTGGAGGAAAGGGAAGGAAGGAGAGGGAAAGGAATGGAGGGAAGAAGGAACCTGTCATTAATCAGGCTTAGGAATTTTTTGTTATATCACTTAAACTAAGAAATCCAGGCAGTGGTAGTCCTTAGGAAATGACTCCTCCTGCTCAAAGAGATGTTGGTTATGAAGTACAGTTTCGGCTTAGTTTCTGACTCTGGTGGCTCATCTAAAAACCAAATTGTTTTGCTTCTCTGTCCTTTCCTTTCCCTCTTTCCTATGGGTGGTTGTTACTGATGGCTCTAAATGGAAGTGTGCAGCTTGGAGACAGAGTGGTTTCCCTAGTGCTTGGCACTGTGAAATTGGTGCTGCTAGGAGCTAGAGGGCTACAGATTATGCTGAACAATTTCCAGCAAAGCAGCCCTACCCAATTAGTGTTCTTAAGACACACACCCAGACACAGATTAAAATATTGTTTATAGGAGCATAGAAGATGCAGGGGTAAAAAAGTTGTACTACCAAATAAAAGTTTGTGGCTATCCCATTGCAATGAAGTGTTGGTCAATTAAAAAGAAATCCATTTAGAAATTTACAGTGGGCTCAGAGTATTATACTGACAGCACAGCTTCTATAAATGTATCCCTCTGACACAAAACCAACCTGAAATGCATTGAACTCGTAGAAACTGGAGATTTTATCGTGCCAGTTACCCACTATGTATATTGTGCTGAAAAAATCCAACACCTGGAGAGGAATGGTTAAATCAACCTGGTTTTCTTAGAACATCATCCAATCAGGGCCTATTCAGCACACAATGCTGTTGCTGACATTGCTAAAGTCCATAATGACATCTTTTTCTTTCTGCAACAGAGGAAGGATTTTTAAAAATTGCTTGTACTATTTGTGGGGCTTAATAAGGCCTTAAATGTTGTGAATCATAAATTTTTTGCCAAGTGATTTCTTTGAAAAGGCATGTAACAGTCTGGCTGTTTGTACAGGAATAGTTGGTAGTAGCAAGTTTGTAACTGGCTCAGGCTGGATACGATTGTGCTCAGGGCTGAGTATCTTAAGGGCATATTGTCTTTAAATTTGGATTGACTGTTCAACTGAACTGGTAATAAATCTTTAGCTGACAAATTGCTTGCTCAGGGATTTCCCTCCCCCCATACTTTTTATTATGTGTTTAATTCCAACGTTTCCTGATTTATGAAAGGAAATCCTAGGAAAACAAATGAATTGGCTTGGCATTTGCAAAAGTGGTTCTTGGTGTTCAGGTGCAATTCCATTGAGGGACAAGTCTAATGAGGAGAGTCCTGAAGTAAGACAAGGAAGTCAAACAAATATTCACTGAAGTGAAGAATTAGGGGTTTTCTAGGTTATAAGAAACTGTTTAATTGCAACCCTAGGTTGGTTATTCGGTCACTATCCAGCTTTAGCCTGCTCATTTCAAGATCCAAATTTTCTTGTGAAGTAATTTAAATAATAAATTTTTAGAGTTGCAACTGCTGAATGTCTTAAATCCTTGATCTCTTCTGATATTAAAAGAGGAGACTTGCAAATGCTTCTCAGCCCCGTTTTTGCAAATTAGTTTAGTCCAAATGTTCTTGAAAATCAATAAGGCTGCATAACTCATCTCTGAAAATAAGTAGTACAATTATAGATCTCTGGGATGGTTTTGGAAATCTTACATCAGAATATTTATTTAGAGGTACTTTGTGGGCAGAAGGTTGAGTATCCCAAAAGGAGAGTGCATTAAATAAAATCTGTAGCTTTTTCTTTTATTTTATATATTAGTTTTCTCTAGCTGTTTAGGTAACTGTTTAGCTTGAGTTTATTTTTTGTAAATGTATAAGAATCCATTTCATCATTAAGCTTAAACCTTCATGTTTCTGAAGTCAAGGGTCCAGTTCTAGGAAACAAGAGACCTGTGTGACCTTCTGAAGTCAAAGGTCAGGTTATAGAGACAGAATGAAGTGAAATCAATAACAACTCAGCTATTGTCAAAACGTGAAGACAGTGCTCCAAACACTTTTTTTTTTTTTTCAGAGGGGAGGGGGTGTCTCCTCAAGATTGATTTCCTTCCTTTGTGGGGTAAGTGATAGTTATTTCCCCATGAAATATGTGTGTTGCGGAATGGCTGAAAGCAGAGACTCTTTTCATAGGAAATGCCTTAAGTATGATGATGTACTTCCACAACCGTGGGATGCTCTGAAGACCAAGGATTGCTATGAAGAGCCAATGGGATGGTTGATGTAGTAAAAGGAGAGCTTTAAACTAGGAATGACATAAATGAGATGTCAAACCATGTACAAGTAAGGACAAGAGAGACCTTCTAATCAAAAAAAGAAAAGGAAAAATTGGGCCCATTTCAAAAGTAGGCACACAAATAAGGGGTTAGTGAGATTACAACATGATGGAAGAAATGTTCATCCATTTATTGGCAAATCAGCACAAGTGGGCACCTCTCTCAAGTGGCTGTACACTAATGTTTGGTGCAGGGCTAACAGTGTTCTGTGTTTGTAGCACTACAATCTCAGGGGTATTAGAGACGTGGGGGGACAGCTCAAAAGGAGATGTGCTGCTGTGTATGGAAACAGGACCTTTAGGAAGAACAAGCCATGACAGTGAGGTGGGGGAGCTGACCTTTATGTGAGAAGGTAGGAGGAACACTCAGAGCTGTCTTGTTATGCATGAGCCAGTTGAGTGCTTAGTAGTCAGAATTAGCAGATGGACCAATCTGGATGATATGGTGGGTGTTTGATCAAGAAAAAAAATGTAGTTAAGGCCTTCAGGCATCTGGGAGAAGCCTCATGTTCACAGACTGTGGGACTTGAAAGCTCCCCAGTCTGCTAGCTGGGCAGGGCACAAGCAATCCAGGAGGATTCTTTCCAGTGTGCAGCAATGACAGCTTCCTCACAGAGGTGATTGAGAACCTACTGTCCAGGATCCCTTATTTACAAGCAAGGAAGAAATGGTGAAGAGTGACCAGTGACAGTGACTTTGAAATGGGGGAGTTCAGGATCCTGAGAGGAAAGATTGAAGCAAATAATAGGAGCACAGTTTTGTAGTTCAGGAGAGCTGACTTCAGACTGTTTAGGAACCTGCTTGAAAGAATACCCTGGGTTATGGTCCTGGAGAGAAGAGGGATCTAGAAGGTCTGGATGATTTTTCAGGAATGACTGGCTCCAGTCTCAAGAATGATCCATTCTGATTTTTAGGAAACAGGCAAGGGTGTCAGAAGTATGCACAGATCAGCAAGATTCTCCTGACAGAACTCAAATACAAAATGTAAGAATATGTGTAGTCAGTTGACCTAGGAGGAATACAAAAATAACTCTGAATGCAGAAATGAGATTATGAGAGCCAAAGTGTGCATGGAGTTTAATCTGGCACATGATGTGAGAGGGACTGAGGAGGATTCCTACAAAAAGAGAACTAGGGAAAATGGGGGTCTGGTACTGAATGTGATGCCCTGATGACAAAGAATATTGGGAGGGCCAAGGTTTTTGATGCTTTTTCTACCTTTACTCAGGTCTTTTTCTGGGCTTTACTCAGAAGATCTACCTTCAGGAATCTTAGTCCCCTGAGAATACTGGGAAAGCCTGGAGCAAGGAAGATTTATCTTTGGTGGAAGAGGCTCAGGTTAGGGGGCACTTCAACTGAATATACATTAGTAGATGGGGGAGCTGGCTTGTATCATGAAGCTACATTTGTTTGCCTTTGAAAGGTCACAGAATTTGAGGTGATGTTCCTGTGAGCTCCCATCTTCAAGAAGCAGGAAGATCAGGCAAACTACAGGCCAGTCACCTTCACCTTGATCCCTGGGAAAGAGAGCAAATTCTCCTGGAGGTCACTTATAAAAACAGCAAAGAAGAGAAGAAACAAGCCCGGGTAGGGTGACTGTTAGATGAAGTCTCCAGGGAGGGAGTCTGTAGCATCTCTATCCTTGGAGTTGCTAAGAATCCAGACAGACCTGAGCAGCCTGCTGTCTTTGACCTTTCTAAGCTGGAGAGATATGACTAGGACATCTCCAGAGGCCCCTTCTTACCATTATAGTTTCATGATTCTGTGTTTTAAATAGTGAAATAGTTGAAGGACCTGATCTGCCCATGGGTATTTTGTGCACACAGCCACAGTCAGCGAACAGGATTTTTTTAGTTTAATTTGTCCACTTCAGAATTGAATATGCTGAAATTTATTTCAATTGAATAATTTGTGCTATCCTGGATAGAAAGCTGATAAATTTGGTTTCTTTATAGATCTAGAAAAGTTTGCCAATTATTATTCCAAATGTAGTTTGACTTCTTTCACTATTTTTAACAACTCTTGTGCTTAATATCTGAGCTCAAGAGTTGCCATCTTCTACAAAGACTGTATGAACAGTCTACAGTTTTGATTTCTTGAAATAATTCTGAAAAGTTCCTACTTTGTATTTGAGCATCTTAGTATATTTATTCTTATAAATACAAAAAAATTGTTTTTTTTCAGTATGAATAAAGATAGCAGTAAATACTGACACAGAGTACTTCTCATTCTCAAAGTGCTCTAAATTTGTTGTCTAATTACTATTCACAATACTCTTGGGAGGTTCATGTATTTAATTATCTTCATTTTATAAGCTCTGGGAATATGAAACAGTGGAACATGGGACCAAACAAGTCTTTGCTTTTTTGCATTTCTGCCCCAGTACCAAAATGATTTCCTCCGTGACAACACATCAGAAAGTACAAGGGGAAAGAAAAGTGACCTTGAAGTGAGTCAAGGTCTGATTTAGCATCTAGGCTGCTCCCAACCAGAAAGCTGTTTTCAGTCACAAACTTTCTTGCTTTCATTGCATGACACCAAAACTAATGAAACTTGACTTGTAAATAAATAGGGCTTAACTTCATTGTCCCTTTTCTCTGGAAAGTTGTTGCAAGATATAATTTTTTTTTTGGTTTGTTTTGTATAAGCTTTGCTCATGAACATGTTGCAGTGAGTGACAAATGCATAGAGTAAAATAACATTTTAAGTGATATTTTGTAAAATAATTAGAGCCAGACATTTTGGTAGCATTTCCATTGTATGCCCCTTCACAGTCCATCTTTTTTTTTTTTTACAGAGAAAGGAAAAATCAGGATAAGTACTCACTTTATAAAGTTTTTTTTTTTTGTTTTTTTTTTTAAAGATTGATTAACTGTGCTAGAATGATGGGAGGAGTAAACTGTTACTCTTCTGGAAAATTAGGCCATAAATCGAGGGCAAAGGTAGCTGAACTACTTTGCTCCCGCATGGCAGTTGTGTACTTAATTATTTCATAAGTGTCCTTATATAAAAATTAGGAGGGCTCCATATAGTGATCCTTGATGATTCACTCAGCCTGCTAATGCAGGAGAGGAAGTAAGTTTTATAAGTGTTAATACAAATATATATTGAGTAGTTAAACTGACTTGTTTTTTCCCATGTAGGGAGGCAAATCTTATCATCTTTAGTATTTCAAGAAAACACAGGTATTCAAATTTGCTTCACTGTGTTTCTCTAGATAATCTGACTTGACAATGGAGGGAGTAAGTGGCAGTTTTGTCAGATACTCTCTGCTTGTGAGAAGAAAACAAATAAATAGTTCTTTACTAGGAATTGTTTATTCATTCTATAAAAAAAATTACACTTTCTGGCTTTGAACAAGTAGCACATGATCAGTCATTTCTCCTTAGACTTCTTGGAGTTATATTGCTTCAGTGCCTTTCAAGGCTGGGAGCTACTCTTGCACAGTAGCCCACATGCCAGTGTTTACCTGTGAAAGTACTCTCTGGTACTGTGTCAAAAATATGTATTTTCTGGGGAAAAATTAGGCTATATTGGAAAGCCTATATTATGTGAGTGGTAACTCCAGAACTCTTCATGTCTCTCACTTTCTGACAAGTGCTGTTATTCTTCAGTGGTTTCTTGAATAAAGCTGACCTATCAAATGCTATTTCAGGTCTTCACGTCTGTGGATTAGCTACTGATGGACTTTCACTTGTTAGTGATAAATTTATATTTAGAGTAATGCTGTAAAGTTCAAGGCTAGAGTCCCAATTTAAAGCAGAACTGTCCTTTGTCTTTAGTCAGATGAAGACTAAAAGGTGTGAATAATGTCCATGTGCTCTAACTTATTTCTGCAGTCTCCAAGATGGTTTTAGGCAATCACTGCTATTAAAACAATAGTCTATAACTAACATTTAAATTTCTATTTTGCTTTAGACTTTTAGCTGTTATTTCTGGTATAATTTAATGGATTTGGTCCACAACACTTGTGTGAATGGAAACTTCCACTAGAAAATGACACCTTTAGAGGTATCTTAATGAAAATCTTGCTGGGAAGTGTAAGGGTTTTTTGAGCCCAAGTGACAATGAGGATGAGGCAGAGAAGACAATAAACCCAGTCATTTAACACACTCTTCTATCCTTAATAGGGCACCAATTGCAGCATTTATCACTCACAACTGAGACAAGTGCTCTTGGCTGTTCAGCTGTGGGTCTGCTTTACACTTCATGTAAAGAATTAAATATTGCCAGAGTTGTTTCCTATCAGTCCCCTAACTAGTAGTTGGGATACCTCCTTGTACACTGAACCTCTGCTCAGTCAGGTAATCCAGGGATCACAGAATGGCTGGCCCACATCCTGAGTAAATGCAGCAACCGTGAGCAAGCCAACTCTTCTCTTCTGAAAGGAGGAGTGGGCTGTTTTGGTTTTTGTTTCTCCTCTTCATTATTTAATTGTTCTGACACCAGTCCGTTTTTCTGACACTTGATTTCATATGAATCCTAAACAGTGGGATTTTTTTTTAATCTGCAGGATTGGAAACCTCTTCTGTTCTCTGGTTCTGTTTGTTACTTCATTTTCAGGCAAGATGAGGGGGCTTGTGGAGTGTGTGTAAGAATTATGTTGTTGGAGCATTACATGCCTCTAGTTTAGAACTGAGCAAATTCATTATGCTGATGACAGCCATACCTATGTGTTAATACAGATATTGGTGTGTGGAAGAGAGTCACAGCTCAGTGTACTTACACAGACTAAACTTCATCTCTCTTTTTTTAGGCGTCATTATTGGGAAAAAAAAATAAGAGTAAAGGTCAGTAGAACAATAGCAATAGGATATTTATAGTGGGGTTAAGTAAATAATTTTTAATGTTGTTTTTGAGTGGTTGAATTGATACTGTAGTTTAATATGTAGTAACCTATTGGGGAGGGAATTAAAGAGGTAAATCATACAGGGCCAAAATGATAATTCTTCCTAAAATGATAAAAAAACCCCACAACACCCCTTTCCCCCACAAACTGAATGCTGTACCTATCAAGGGTGCTCATAAATGTCAGAGGTAATACTGATTTTAAACCATCTGGCTTTTCACAGTAAGTTATGAGATCTTCTAGCTTTAAATACAATATTGGTTCATGCAATTGACAATATAACAGACTTTGACATCCCAAAATATCCCTTCCTACCCTGCTTCAGCCTCCTCCCTCTCTTTCCTCCCCTTCCTTCAATGTCTTATCTGCAGTAAAATACCAAACCACTACATCTTGCATTTCTCTTTGGGCTAAAACTTCGTTTAGACTTGTGAACAGACAGAGATAGTAAAACTAATAAACTAGCTCTGATACTCTGTCTTCCAGCATCAATTTGAGCTCATGATCAACCTGAGATCTGGTATGTTGTTGAGGCTGTTTTAAGCAAATTCTGAGCATGTCTTGGTTGGACAAGGAGGGAATTAAGCTGGTCTGTGAAGCTACACAGACAGAGATGTAAGTGAAGAGCTAAAGGCAGCAATGGTCTAGGAATGTTTATGCAGGTAAAATATCCAGTAAAGACAATATTACTTATATAAATATATGTGTATATATATATATATAATAGTAAAAATTCTAGTTGCAAATTATCCTTTAGGACCTGACTTTTAGAGATGGTTTTGAAATAATGCCGAGTGCAAATTTGTCTCTCGTTCTTTTGCCTGGCACTGGAGACAATGAAGTCAACACTGGGGACCTTTGGAAAGGAAAAAAAATATGGAGAAAAAATATCAGAAGGAACTTACTGGGTTATCAAGTTTACTAATTTCAGATATTGTAAATACCTGTGTTGTAGATCTCATAAATGAAACTGTTTCAAAAGGAACTGTTTCTGGTTTTTCTCCTCATATATACAAGTCTAATCACAAATGTTATACCTTTCATGATCTGAAGCTTTTATGAGTTCCAGAGAGAATGTGTCTGTGGGAATTTTTATCATCACTGCCTTTAAACAGTTTTTTCTCTCTATCTTTGGCACTTACTATTGAGATGATGTGGGTTGGCCATGTCTGGATGTCAGCTGCCCACCAAAATAGCTCTATTGCTGTCCATCCTCAACTGGAAAAGGGAAAGAAAATATAATGAAAGGATTCTGAGTTAAGGACAGGGAAATCTCACTCACTGATTGCCACTGTGGACAGAACAGACTTCAACTGAGGAAATTAGTTCAATTTTTACCAGCCAAATCAGAGTAGGATAATGACAAAGAAAGAAAACAAAATCCTAAAGTACCATCCTGCCCTACTTTCTGTGCTTAACTTTACTCCTGATTGTATCTAACTCCTCCCCCTCAGTTGGTACAGGAGGATGTAGAATGAGGATTGAGGTCCATTCATCACATGTTGTCCCTGTTGCTCCTTTTTCCTCAGGGAGAGGACTCCTTGCACTCTTCCCCTGCTCCCCAATGGCAGAAAGTTTTTTATTAACCTCTCAAATGTGAGTCCTTCCCATGGGGAGCAGTTCCTCAGCATGCATCTCCTGTGGGCTCACAGATCCTGCCAGAAAACCTGCTCTAGCATGGGCTCCTTTCTTAGTAGACCCACAGGTCCTGCCAGGATTCTGTCATAGCACAGGCTTCTTACTAGATCACACCTGCTCCAGTGTGGGGTCTTCCATGGGCTTCAGGAGACTATTTTCTCCATTTTTAACCTTCATGGACTGCAGGGGCACAGCTACTTCGCCATGTTCTGCACCACAGGCTGCAGAGGAATCTCCCTGGAGCGCCTCCTCCTTGTTCTTCTTCACTGACCTTGGTATCTGTGCAGTTATTGCTCTCACATTCTCACTTCCCTCTCCAGCTGCAAGTGTGCAGGGTTTTTTTCCCCCTTCTTAAATGTGTTATCCCAGTGGTGCTACTGCCACCACTAAAGAGCTTGGCCTTCTCACAGAAGCCACCCCTGTAGTTCCCTCGATACACATACAAAATCCTTTTGCTAAGCTACAAAAGTAGGCCCTTCTATTTGGCTTCCACAAATGATTTTTTAATTGTTCTCCTTCAAGGCTTTTTGTTTTAAATTCTTTTTTTTTTTAATTTTTTTTTTTATTGTCAAATGGAAAAGTTATGCATAATTTTCTAGATAAGGTCCCATCAGGACCACATATGATGGCTTTTTAATTTCCTCCCTGACAACACCTCTTGCAATGTGCCCTCTGTCTCTCTCATAGCCATGTCACTCACCTTGAGAGAAAAGAAAAGATTGAATCTGCCCCAACCTCAGCAGAGCACTCCATATGGTGCTGTGTGGGAAAATGCTATCTAAACTGGAGGAGATGGTTGTTAGTACAAATGCTTTGGGAATGACTGAAGGAGATAACAAGAAACTGTGTTGAAAGAAGCTATAAGGCTGGAGGGAGGTTATTAGTGGAGATCCTCAGGGACTGGCTTTGACATTGATCTTATTTATTATTTTCACTAATTACCAAAAAGTAGGATGAAAACAAGAATGTGCTAATGAAATTTGCTAATGGCTTGAAGTTGAAGCTACTTAAGAGACCAGGATTGACCTTGAATAATGGTGAATTGGAGATGGAAAGGACTTGGTATTAAAATCACAAGAAATTGCATGTTTGGAGGAAAAATAAGTATTTCTGGGATTCCTCATTCAGTGAAGCAACAAAAAGTTTCAGGAAGTCTAAGCTGTGTAATATAATCAGAGACTCACCATGTATCTTGTTCGAAGTGTAGAGAGGTCTGATCCTCCCACCACTGGAGGGAGACAAGGACCAACAAGAACAAACACTGATAAATGTCAGATGATGTGTGAATTCATGTGGAAGAGTGGAAAGCAAGTCTGACCCCTGTGAAGGATTGCATAGATCTGTCTGTCTTCAACTGCACCACCTCAAAATGGACAGTACAGCACAGTGAATGGGAAGGGAGGATGCAAGTGGTCTGTACAGAGCTGCTGTTTTATTTGGGGTGTATGTGTTATTTTGAGGTAGTTACTTTAAGAAAAAAAAAAAAAACAAACAACAAGAAAACCCCAAAGCAAACTAATTGGGAAATGCAGTTTTTCTGAACCAAAACAGTCCTGAGGATGATGACAGAAGCTCCTCTTAAATAGCTGTTCTTAATCTGTGCATCCTAGAAAACTACAATCAGTTTATTTTAAACACACTTATTTAACCGTAGTGGAATTGTCCTCTATTAATTGTTCTGTATAGCTGTTTACAGCAATAAACTGTCTTACCGTTTACAAAATTGGTACTACTGCATTTCTGCTAATAGGCCAATTTCTTTTTCTATATTTTTAACAGAAGATAAAGAAAAAGCAGACAAGCCAACAAGAGTCCATCAAAGACAGACCACAAGTACAGTCATGAATAGAGGGAGATGTTAACAATGACATCAAAATTGAAGCAGAGGCAATATTTGCAAAGAAAAGAGGATAATCACTTAATCCTGTTCTCTGCTCCAAGCCAACATGGAACATTAGACTGTAACAAGACGGGGACATTGCAGCTCCAGTGATTGTTTTCTAAATGTGGGAAACCCCAGTTAAAGGAATAAGAATAGATTATACAGGTCCTAATGTAACAATGACTTGCTGTTCTTTCGCATGCTCTTAATCTGGATGTCCTGTCTCCACTACAGGAAATGTTATAAAGGCAACACTGCTTTTCTAGTCACACATATCTGTGGTGTGTGAATTTCATAATTTATTTTAAAAGGGAAGATTGCATCAAATCAAGAAGTTTCTATGCAGTTTTTAAGCCAACTTTTCCCTCTTGTTTGCCAGAACATTACTTTCTGAATGGAAATGCCCATTTTGCTTTTTTTATATTTTTTTTCCTCTTATTTTTTCCTCAGGGTTGATTTTTTTGTTGTTGTTTTTTGTTTGTTTGTAGTTTTTGTTTTGTTTATGGTGGCTTCTTTGTACCAGTGTCCTTATTTAAACCAAATTTCTCCTCTTTGTTGTCAAGCTTCTGGGGACTTACATGAAGACTTGGCTGTTTTAGAAGAAGTCTCAGTGGTGCTATAGCAAGCACGTACACAGGATTTAGCACCTTTTGATGCAATTTAGCTCTGGTGATACTTAAGCTACTGTTTCACCTGAAGTCTGCAGTTCTTTTACTCCCTCATGAATATGTTAATGAATTATTTCACACTCGTTAAAAAATATATCTTTGCAGTCACAGAGCCAACTTGGCATCTTGGGGTGGTATTTAAATAACTCCATGGAAAATGTATCAGTCTAGTTTTTTTTTTTTAAAAAAAAGAGTGAATAAATTCAGTGTGGCACGAATCTGGCAGCTGCATTGCAAAAAATATTCAGTGCAAGTAAATTATGCAATTTTTTTGTTGTTAAAATAGTTCAGAAAATATACTTTCAAATGTTATTTTAATTACTACCTTTATTCTACTGCTTCTAAATAAGCTTTCTACTTGGCAATGTAATATCTGAAATCTGATATTCTAAATGATTCCTTGTTTCCTAATGTATCTTTTATGATCATTCCCAAATTGTAATTCTTTTTCTGTCAATCAAATTGGTGTTTCAGCCTGTTTGTTTCCTTTACCCATAAAGACACAGGTGCATAATATTACTATAATTTTCTTCATGTGGTATCTTTTCTCAGTGTTTTTCATATATGGACATTGCTGTAGTGATTATCTGTCCTCCGCTTTATTTACGATTTGGATTATTTTTATTCTGCCTAATTTCTGGACATGTTTTCATACTAGTAAGTACTGCATTGTTTTAAAGCATTTAAAAACATATCCTCTATATAAATTAGAATATATTAGTACTAAATGTACTAAGAGTTACAAGTGTTTTTTGTATTTGTAGTTTCTGCTATTTTTGTGAACTATTAGAAACCTCATTAAAAAGCTTGACAATAAGAGCCATACAACCTACTTTCCAGATCAAAGCAGTTCAAAGAAATCTAGATATGCATATATATTTTCATTAATATGGTATTTTTACCGAAGCCTGCTCTGGTTATTAGGCATTTTTTTTCAATTTCCATCAGTGAGTTTGAACAAGAGTTTTGATTTTACAGTACTTGTAGCATGATGGAGTTATTCAGGTGAAAAAATACAAGTCCATATTTTGATTTGAGGGTACTTATTTCAACTCCTATGACCACTGAAGTTCATTACTGCATATTGTGTAGTATCAGAAACTGTGGGGAAAGATCAACAGTTCTATCAAATGGTACTAAAGGATAATGGAAAAATGGATAGGAGCCTGGTTTTGGAGAAATGCTGTGGTTTACCAAGGACTGACTTAGAAATCCTTGGCAGAACAGGACTCCCAGGTACTGGGATAATGCACTGACTCCTCTCTCTCTTCAATCTCCATGCCTTAAATGCACCCTATCTCTTCCTATCAGCACCTTCATAATGAGATTTTAAATGATTTCTGCTACTGTAGCTGTTGTTGGCTATGCATTTTTTGGCTGTGTATATTTTTTAGCTCCATGGAAGTGCAGGATGAGGAAGAGAAGTATATTTCCTCCTATTCCAGATGACTCATGGTCTCAGTGGACCTGTGGGTAATGGAAGGAAAAGTACTGTAATGAAGACTGTTGAAAGAATTGAAGTCTAAACTATAATATTCAAGTATCAGGAGGAAGTACTTCTCCATCCTCAAAATAAAGTTTGCATAAAAGCAAAAAGAAGTTTGGTCTCTTTCTGTGAAAGAAATAATAGGTTTTAGGTCCTGGTCATAAAGTGGATGAGGAGTATTCAGAAGCATCTGTTACTCCTTTTCCTCATGCTCAAGGGCGCAAATGGTTTGGTTCACTTGGGTAAAAATGCGCTCAAGGGTTTCAAAACTTCAGAAAAAAAATTATAATGTGCCTTTGCACTGCAGCAGATTGTGTTTGGGTCTCTTAATATTTTTTATTTTAGATGTTTGGAACACCAAGAGAAGAGGGTTGAGTATGGCACCAGAGTTTGCTGTTGAGTTGCGCTAGCCCCAGTAAGTAATTTAGACAGATGGGATGTGAGACTCAGGCTGTAACTTAAATGATTTTAAGTTTGATGGGATTTTAAGTTTGATGGGATTACAACTGAGCCCTCCAGGGACCCAGAAGTGTTTTTGTTATGGTTGTAAATGTAATGTGGTAGATGTTCCTTGGTGAACTGTTGAGGGTTTAAGTTCTTCCTAAAACAGGCTGGGACAGAAATTGGCATTGTGACTTCATGATGTGAATCCCTTATGTCTCTGTTATGAATAGGTTTCTGCTGAGCACTTTGCCTTGGGGTATCTTTACCTGAAGGAAAGGGTAAAACACAGATGAAAATTACTCTGAATTTTCCCTTAATATTGGGAGTGAATGTTTTCCTTGTCTTCAAGATGGGCAATGTTTTAAACCATGTTAGCAGGTGCACTTGGATCAATCATGATTTTTTGGTTATTCTAAAGTATAGCAGTCTCCTTCACATCAGATGCCAAGTTGTTATTCCCCCCATCCATCATTGTCATCCACAATCTCTTGCCCTACCTTGTAGACAAGCCTTGAAGGTGTAGGCTTGAATCTTCAAACCTTGGCCACCTATGGAATGAGTATTATTTTTTAATGCTTGGAACATATTAATATTGAAAGGAGTTTTGCTTGAATATAGATTCCAGAAAGAACTAATCACATACAATTTAAAGAGAACTTAATTTTCAAGTACAATAAGAACTGTAGTCTTAGACTAGGGTATGAATAGCTTTATATTTAGATGCTTGGAAAAAAAACCCAGAATCATGCTGTTGTGTGTTTGCTTGTCTTGCTTTACTGACACACCACTTTAATTCTGTTGTTGTTGAGTTGAAAATTGCCACTATGAAAGAGTCGTGAGAGATCTGGATATTTTGGATCTTGGTGAGTCCTACCAGTACCTACATATATATAGTCAAAAAAGAGCTCAGCCCATCCATGGTTCAAAACACCAGGTTGTGAGTCAGCCCTAATCAGGTATTCATTCTGTCAGTGAGGGGTTGTGGCCGAGGGACTGATTTTTGTTTGAAAAATTAACTCTGTATTCTTAAAATGTGCAGAGAGAGACAATGCCTGTTAACAACAATTTCACATTTAATTCCTTTGTTTCTAATACTTTATCCTTGCTGAACAATGATCCTAATTACAATACTTCTGTAGTGTAGTTTAGCTTTTGTAAACCAAATTGTTGCAGGGAAGGATATCCTACTGGGTTGAGATGGAATCCATTGTATGTGGGGAGAGGATGCCAGATACATTGGCCCACCCTGAGGGATGGTGAATATTTGCACACCGCCAAAATTCTCAGTTCATTTTGAGAGCTCCACAGTTCAAGAATCAATTGGATTTGCATATCCCAAAAGTTCAGGAATTGATTTCCTAAATGGTGATATTCAGGGCATAATGATCATGTCTGCCTGTTATTATATGATCAAATATATTCCATGGAGGGTGAATTATTTAATCTCTGTGGAGACATGGAATTTTCATGATGCATTAGGACTGCAATGGACACTTTTTTTTGCATAGGAATGAAATTGTTCTGTCTTCTAAACATATGAACTGTGATGCCTTGAAGGCTGCTTGGAGAGGTAGATAATTAGCTACCCCACTGCCTAGAGAAATAGCTTGGAGATTTTTAGAAGCCTTATGCAAATGGTTTGGGGTATTATACAAAATTAGTTTCAGTTAGGCTCAAATTTATCTAATTTAATTTAATTATTGGGAAAAGTGAATCTTTGACTGAGAAAAATAAGGAAGGAGAAGACAGGGTAAGAAAATACATTGGCATAGGAACTTCAACAATTAGATAATGATGGATTTATAGCTGCCATTCACTTTGTAGGTGTTCACCTTTAAGGCATCTGTAATGACTTTCTTTTATAAGACTCTATCAAAATTAATACCCTACACCACAGGTGAAATAATTACTTAACGGAATTAAACCCTGTTGCTGAATATGGCTGTATCCTATTTTAGCGAACTGTGAACTGAACTGGTAAATCTACTGCCTCCAGGGAAGTTGAAGTCCCAGCTCATTCTGCACATTTTGCTTGAAGTTTCAGGGAGTCTCTGGCATGGAGAGGAGAGTTTTCTGAACAGGAAACTTGACAGTTTTAGCAGGCCTGCTTTCAGATGAGCATGAGCTGTGGTGGTCTGTTTTATGCCTGTGTGATGTCTCCAGCAGCCTTTCATTCTCTGTCTTGCTTATGGGGAAATCAAATTTCTTCTTAATCCAGGGAAGATGGTCAGGAGATTAGAGGAACAGGTGGTGCACAGCTGATTGCTGGTGGCTAGCTGTTAGCTGCCTCTTCAACATGCAGGGCCCAGGCAGAGAGCAACGAGGAGAAGGAAATATATTGGAAGCCGCTCAGGCATTACAGCTTGGCCTGTGGTTCAGTGGCTGAACTGAGACCAGGGAAACTGTGAACTGGTAGTTGTATGGCCTGAGGTAGGAGGGAAGGCTGCCAAAGCAGGACTGTACAAACAGGGATGAGTTTTCTTCCATGGAGAATAATAGTAGGCATACAGAGTCTTGGGGTGGTGTGGATAAGTCAGCAGTGTCTATAAATGAGGAAAAAAGTGCAGGCAAGTGGGGTTATCACAGATAGGCCTGAGGATTCTGTCTGAGCATGTAAGATTTATACCCACTCTTAATGAACTAAATTTCTGCATATTTCAGTGAGCTCTTGTTCAGTTTCAACATACAAAGTTATTTTGAAGAACTATCTGAGCAACTTCTACTGTGATTTGACCACTGTAAGAGCAAATTCTTTGAGCAGCCTTGAATATGTGTTTCTGTGCAAAGCTTCCTCAGGCAATGCTAGCTTCACTTTACTGCCATTGGAACATATGCTGAAGTTCACATCTAGGATGTTTCCTTGTGAGCTCTTAATTTGTTTCTTGAGCAGTATTTTGTGGGCAACTTCAAGAATATAATTTGGAGTTTGATTAACTACAGTAAAAGGTTTTCAATGAAAGCTATTCTATACATTTATCAGTAAGAGACATGTTACATTGCAGCATGAATACAGTTTTAGGCAAACTCAAAAGTAGATTGCAATATCTTAGATAACCATCACAGCTTTAAGAAAAAATACAGTACATTGTTACTATAAGATACATTGAGAATATAGTATTGAAGATAACAGGCCCTGTTTGTGACAATTTATTATAGAGCTCTGAATATAGGATACTGTTGACCTGCAGTTAAATCACTTTTGAAAAGCAAGCCTGAAATGCTGCCCTAGAATTCTCCCTGGGGCCCTGCAGCTTGGTGAAAGATATTTAGGAAGATACACTGTTGGGGCTGAGAACTGTGGTGCTTTGTTTTGGGCATGTTGGTATATGCTTAAGCATTGATCCTAAAAGAAAAAGGTTCTGTACAACTGCACATTTACAAGAAACTGTATTTTACCGCATTTACTTGCTTTTTTTTTTTTTTTTATCTTCTGGGTGTTGTATTTTTTCATTTATGTATAGCAGTTTCTTGATGAGGACACTCTTGTTTTCTGTTCTCTGTCACTTGGAGAACTATGCCAAATGAGTCAGCTGGAGAGAACAGCCAGGGAAAAGCAGAAACCCCTTTATAAGCTAAATGACAGGTTAACAATCTGTTACAAACAAAACCAGAAAAATGAACCCT
Source organism: Pseudopodoces humilis (assembly GCF_049639895.1). NCBI lineage: Eukaryota > Metazoa > Chordata > Aves > Passeriformes > Paridae > Pseudopodoces > Pseudopodoces humilis. Next base: position 103,490,334 of record NC_142200.1, read on the forward strand.
GACACAAGAAGCTAGCCAATCCCTTCTGGGGCAGCAGAGCTGTCTTTTTCTGCCCCAAACAACATTTCATGGTACAGGAAGATTGTTTGTATCTTACCCATGCATACTGGATTTGTCTACACTTCTCTGGGATCTGTTCTGGAGGTATTGCAAAAATAATATGCAAAAATCTCAAAGAGTACTTTAAAGTTTTTTGTTGTTGTTAAACTTCTAGTGGGAGAATGATTTTATTTATATTATTTTTAAATTGAATACTTGTTGCTCTTTGCTCACAGTAAACTGTTGAAATTTGAGACTATAATATACATATATACATATATACAAGAAATTAATTTATCAAATTTACAACATTTTATTGTTACTGTGATATTTCTCAGGAATGGCTCAAGAATTCCTTTCAGGAACAGTAGTTCCCCATAATGAATGCTCTTCTTAGCAAAAATCTGTGATGTTGAGCAGATGCTAAATGTTAGGTCAAACATTGGTGTTATCATCCTTTGGTTTCCATTTGAACACCAGGGACATAATTTTGAAGCATAACTTTCTAAACATGAGGAAGAACTTTGTGAGTGACTGTGCACTCACGCAACAGAACAGCTTGCCCATAGGAGTTGTGGAGCCTCCCTTAGTGGAGATATTCAGGAGCTGTCTTGACAGAATCCTGTGTCATGTGCTCTAGCATAGCCTTGCTTGAGCAGGGAGGTTGAACCAGATGACCCACTGTGGTCCCTTCCAACCTAACCCAGTCTGTGATTCTGTGACTTAGGTTTCATCCATACTGCTCTGACCTCATCTCTGATAATCTGACTCATTTGTGTCATGTAAAGTATCTTGATGACAAGATGTTTTGAAACCTCTGAATATCCATTATGTAATGAGTGACCTTCTTTTTAGTTTTCAAATATGCAAATGTTCATAAATTTTCCTTTCCAGGTTTTATTCATGTTTGCAGGGTGGTTTTAATACTGGAAACCAAATGCAAACTTCATGTGGAGCCCCTACTTTTTGATCTAGTTTTGACCATTATTGGTAACTCATAGTACTCTAACCTTTTAAACCCAGTTTTAAATTGTTAAAGCATGAAAAAATGGTTTCAAGTAAAAAACTTGATATTACTGATAAACTTGGACCTGAAAGTGAATCTAGTACTTGCAAGGCCTTTGTTGAAGGAGATGGGGGGAAACATAGTTTTTATGATTTGTATCTCCCAGTTTAAAATGATAATAAATCTTCTTTCAGCAAAGAATGAAAATATTATTCTTGTATGCAGATATGTTCTGAAATGCTTTGCTAGTTATGGATAGGCCTCGTGCTTAAACTCTAAGAGAAATTTCTTGGTGTTTGTGATAGCAACAGTGCCAGTAAAAATACAGACACAGGAACACATGCTGTTTGGCTCAAAGGCAAAAAGAAAATAGTGTTCTGCAAGCATCCAGAGGGAGAATATTAGGGTTTTTTTCAAAACATAGAGAAACACTAGTTAAAGTCAAATGAGCTGTTAGATAGCAATGAATGGTCCTTTGCAAGCCAACTTTCTTTGCCTTTAAAAAGCAAAGGAAAATCTCTAGTTAATATACCCTGACTTTAATAAATATCAAGTGTTCTCTTCCTTCAAGGCACATATTGACTTGCTAACCTTCTTCTAATCTGTCTTAATCATTGTCAATATTTACCTCTTCATGCAATAAATACTGAGAAGTCAACTTCGTCTCTATTTTTGAACTTGTGCCATTTCTTTGCCCATTTCAGTGAAATTCATATAGAGCTTGAGAAGAAAAATTAAACTTGTTATGTAACTGCTGCTATGCAGTTTATTGTAATAATCTTGAGCTGTTCAGACCTCTGGCTGTAAGTAGAACTCACATTTCTGTAGACCTAAAATAATATTAGATACTTTTGACTCTTTATAGGTATTTCTTGGCAAACTGAATATAATATTGCTATACTGCTAACCAGCTGAATTCCTCATCAAATTAGGTGTATTATACAATTTATAATAAGGTTCCTTAATGGCTGGTTCATGAAATGATCACAAAGTATCCTGTGCAAGCACGTGCTTCTCTAAAGACTAAATTATTGTGAGCATATTTTTTAAAAGAAAATATTGGTATCTTTTCAGACTACTGATCTGTTAGGATGCATTCTGCTATAGTTGTTTTTGATCTCCTGGGGGAACTCCTACTTTTGTTTGTCACTGACTTCAGTGTCCCATTTTGTTGCTGACTGAGGTGACAGGAGGGGGAGCCTTTTGTGAAATCAATACCCAGCCTAAGCCCCTTGAACTCTGTCCATATACTGAATCAAGCAGAGCTGAGCTGCAGTATGTGTTGAGGGCAGTATTTCATGCTTCTCTTCTGGCACTGAGCACTTCTGAGTCAGATCTGTCTAAAACCTGCTCCTCATGAAATCTGAATATGTAGAGCTGCCTCTGGAATTTTAGAGGGTGTGGAAACTGTTGAGTCATGTGCTGCCTGCACAGACCTCAACTCAGATGGTCTTCCCAGATGAACTTCTCTGTACTCATTGCATCCTTAAACTTACTTAACTAAGCTTCCAAAGGTCTTGTGAACATTAGAAAATCTTAATTATTACAGCACTGATACTCAAGGTGAAACATTTAGTCCTTGAAAAATGCTTGCTTGATTGCAAACAATTTGGTTTTGAGCTCAGATATAGTATGTGTGTGTGGAGGGGAAAGTGCAGTTTAAAAGTACTTCCAGAAATAGAAGTAGTGATATAATTTTGTGCTGACTTTGGGAAAGTAGAATGTGAGAGGGAGGGAAAAGAGTTGAAGCATGCAAGAATGACTATAGGGAAGAAAGGGGAGCTTGGGTTGTGATCTACATTCTACCTCAAATCCCTCAGACATGGTGTGGATGTCTGATATCGTACAGTTGTAGTTCATTGTCAGTGCTGAGTCACCCAGAATGTGTCTTTGGTGCTCATTAGCAAACTGCTGAAGACGGGAATTATCGATATCTTAATGGTTTTCACAGTATTTAATAAAGCTGGTTGCATATTTTCCAGCTGATCATTTTTTCAAATCAGAAAATCAAAGCATTTCCTGGAATATTGCCTATTTAATAGAAATTTTTGGGCAGCAGATTGTTGGAACACCTTGTTTCCGTTTGCACATCTTCAGGGCATGAAACTCAAAAGGTTGGATCACGAAAACTTTAGGTTCCTTTCTTCCCAGTTTGAGCCAGGAGGGATTTCCCACTATACAAATTTTATGTGACCAAGGAATAGAGGGAAAAAATTTGGATTATCTGCAGATGTACAGAGCCATCATCAGTTTGAGAACTGAATTATGTCTTGGGAGAAAACCATGTTAAGATCCAGACCAAATTTGGCTGTATAAGTAGCCCTGTTAATTAGCACTATATCTGGACAGTGCTGCATTCCTTGATACTCATTAGTAGAAAATTGTAAAATAAATTATAAAACCCAAAGGGCATTAAATGTCTCTTACCTCAGATATTGAAAACAAGTACTGCAGAAGGAATAGGAACAGGCCATTCATGCTACTGCTTTCTCTTCCTCTGGAATTTCATGTCTTATTAAAAACCTTCCCTGTAGGATTATTGGGCTGGAATTATACATTAAAATGAAAACACAGTAGTTATTCTCTTGCCTACAAAATGAAATGGTTAGCATAACTGTATATTGTTTAGAAAAGTCAATTATACCACAAATAAGGAGGAGAAAAAAAATTTAGCAATGTCTTTTGAGATTAAGCCTCTGCTGAAATATGTTGGATAAAAGAGCAGTGATGCAGCTGGGGGTGCACAATATTTTAGTGTCTGCCTTTGTGAAGATTTGGGACTGATTGAATCAAACCCCCTGTGAGAGTGGCAGTCCCATTATGTTTGTTGCAGGTTGACTGGTGCAATGTTTGTTTCTGAGGTTATCAGCATGTTCAATCAAAAAACTAATATGTGCATTATTGCTTTGCTAGGTTTTAAGCCCTTTTCTCATTATAAGTATTGATCTTGATTAAAAGCTGTTCTCCAAATGTTTGGTTCCACTGACATGAAATGATTCTCATCATCTCTGCTACCAGAGGGAAGGTGTCTTCATTCAGGTTAATTGCTGGTGCCCAATGCTAAATGCAAACACCAGACTACTGCTCGAAGTGAAAATTTAAAACTGGGGAAAAAAAAACAAACCACAAAAGCAAAACTCAGCTGTTAAAATGTCTTTTCCTTCTGTATTTACCAGAACAGTGAGGTTTCCTTTGGCATTGCAACATGCTAAAGAAAATCACATTAATACTTTTTAGATGACACAAAATTTTCAGTTCTTTGTCAGTGAATGTGTATTGTTCTCTCTACCCAGAAGCAGGGGGGAGGGCAAGATAGTAGCAGACACAGGTGGGTATAGAAATACACAACAATAAAACCACAGTAACCCAGTGCCAAAAGGAGGAGTGATGTAGAGTCATGTTTAATTTAGACAAAACCAACAATCCTGCTATTGTAATCTGAAATATGTGGGTGGACCCTAGTGTCAATGATTATGGTGTGCACAGGCATATAACTCCAATCAGAATTTGCAGCAAGATTTAGCCTTTCCCTACAGATAACTTGCACAAAAATACTTAGGCATACATATGCAAATGTATTCTCTATCCAGAGCTTTATTTATGATGATGCCTTCTTTATTGTAATTTTGTTGCAATTAAAGGAAATCTCTCCTAGGCTCAAGATGTCCTGATCTTTATCTGTCTACACGTTGCACTCCACAGTTGTCCAGGCAAGGTTCAAAAAATCCTAGGAATTGCATACCAGATGGATAGGAGGAAGCTTTTTAAGGTTAGCAGGGATGTGTGACCCAAAAATTTCCAGTTTTTTTTGGTTTAAATTGTTCATAAACTTTAGTAAACTGTGTCAATGACAAACTATTCTTATTTAACATTTGGGCTTTATTCTCTTTCTGAAATGGTTTCAACTCTGCTTCTTGCTCTTAGATCTTGCTATGTACTTGTTTGCTGGATTGAGATCCTCCAACTGTAGGTATCTTGCAGGTAGTAAGAAGTTAAGTTATTCTTCTCAGTTAAATAAACTGATTTTCATTTTTAACAGATCAAATATTTTTAAATAATTTTCATTGCTCTTCACTGAATTTTTCCACAGTATTTTACTGGGCCCAAAGTAAAACCTGGAATTTTTTATGAAAAAATTTATTGCTTCATGAACTCAGTTTCAAAAGAACCCTAAATTAAGTGGTTTGGTTTCTTGGTTGCCTGTGTGGAGGAGCCTCTTGACAATAACTTGTCTCAAAGCAGAAAAAGTCCAGGAAAAATATGGAGGTTCAGTCTTTGTGGAGTCTAAGTGCCTTGGCCATTCATCTGTGCTCTGCTAACATTGAATCTGGGTATCTGCCACCAAACCAGCCATGCATAGTCCAATGGTTGCCTACAAGCCACTTGCCAGGTTGAAACTGGCCACAAATTCCCCAACATGAGAACAAGAACCCATTACTTCAGTTTTCAGGATGGATAGTTTTGGGTTTTTTTCCTATTAAATTCAACAAATCATGATAAATAGATTTTTGAGAGGTGGGAGAGGAACAGAGAAAATTACTCCTGCAGGGGTCCTAAAGGGGGTTTACTTGAAAATGTAAAGGGGTTGTATTTCTCCTTGTGCTTATGAGAACGTGGGTTCAAGCCCAATAAATACGGCATCAGCCAAAAACCTTCAGTCCTGGAAATTTTCATGAGAGAATTCATTTTTTGTCTTATCACACACTCAATATTTGCTGCTGCAGCTCCAACTGAGCAATATCTTGTCCCAGTAGAGCTATTTTTTTGTTGCCCTTGGGGAGGGAGTGTTCATGTGTAACCACTTACTGGCAAGTGTGGGGGCTTTCATACATTAAATCAGAAAAGAGCTGTGGGTCCCTCAAAACAAAGCAAGAACTCCAAAGTCCTTTGCTGATTGCTGTGTCTTGTGATGATGGAGGTCCTTGGGGCAAATGTTCTTTCTTATGGTGTCAGGTGTCCAGTTCTGCCAGTGTCCCTGCTACTGTGATATTTGGAAGAGAAATTTGAGCAAAAAGCTAAAAGAACATTCCTTTTTAATAATAGGAACTTATTTCGATCTAGCTTATACCTCTTCTTTAAAATACAATAAAAACCCCCAAGTTGCATATGCATAATTTCAACTATCTTCCATTGTTTATCCCTTGTCTGAGAAGCAGAAATTCTACAGCATGCATCTCAAACCTACATAAACATATTTACCTTGCTTCACCAAAAATTCAGCTAAAAGTAAGATAAATGAGTAGTCTTAAACTGAAATAATTTTTTACTGATATTCCAAATGAATTTAAACTGTCATTCTTGATTTGCTTTGCTCAACTCTAAATGGAGTTGGACCTGTAGTAATAATGTGGGAAGATAATAAAGTCACTCTTATTCTTTAGGGATTTTTATTTCTTTTTAGAAAGTCTCATATATTACTGAAGCAGATGGCTACTTTTAAGAGCAGGAATGTAACTGAATGGCATCGATGCTCTCAGGTTTGGTTGTCAGAAACTAAATAGAGGTATGCTTTTGTGCTGGTTCTGGCTGAAGGAGAGTTAATTTTCTTCACAGTGGCTGGTGTGGGGGCTGTGGTTTTGATTTGTGCTGAACAGGGGTTTGATAATATAGAGAGATTTTGTTATTGCTGAGCTGGGCTTGCACAGAGCCAAGGCCTTTTCTTCCGGCTTTTCCTGCTTCAAGGCTTTTCCTACTGCCGTGCTGGTGAGGAAGATGGGGTGCATGGGAGGCTGGGAGGAGACACAGCCAGGAGAGGTGACCCAAACTGACCAGAGGGACATTCCAGACCATCTGACATCATGCTCAGTGTATAAAGTGGGGAGAAGAAGGAGGAAGAGGGGGATGTTTCAGGTGATGGTGCTTGTCTTCCCAAGTCACTGCTGTGTGTGATGGGGCCCTGCTCTGCTGGGGATGGCTGAACACCTGCCTGCCCATGGGAAGTACTGAATCAATTCCTTGTTTGGCTCTGCCTGGGTGCATGGGTTTTGCTTTCCATATTAAATTGTCTTTATCTTAATTGACAAGTTTTCTTTCTTTTACACTTCTGATTCTCTCCCCGGTACTGCTGGTAAGGCGGTGGGGCTTGGTTGCTTGCTGGGGTTAAACCACAACAGCTTGGAACACAAAGAATGATATAAAAATGCATTTAAAATCTTCTGTTTTGAAAAATTTTCAGATATATCCTGTACTTCTACCATCTTGAATCCCCCTAGAGATAAACTTCAACAAGACAGCATAAACTTCTAAGGACATACCTCCTTCTTCAATCTCAGTTGTCATTTATCTTGTCATTTAACGCACGATAAGTCGCCTCATGAAAATGCAATATTTGATACTCTGTACCTCTCTGTTTTTAGGAATTTAATAAAATTTGAGATTTTGCAAGGAATTGCTTTTCTTTAGTGAATTTCCTGATGTGATTGGATCTCAAATGTTTTCATTTTGTCTAGCTATATGTGAGAGTATTCTGGTTCTTGTGAATGACATTAAAATGATTGTTCTTAGGTAATGAATATAATTTTACTGAAAAAATTAATTTTGGACAAAGTTTTAAAAAAAAAGTAAAAAATCCCAACCCAAAGCACACAAAAACTGAAGAAATGTTTAGCTTTTTTTGGATATAGTTTCCACGATGGAGCACCAGAGGAGTACTGAAGTGATCAGTTGTCAGTCATTACAACAGTGACACTGTTTCTAATTTGATTTAGCTTCAGATTAATTAAAACAGGCAGTATTGATTGCCACTAAAAGAACTGGAAGTTATTTCATATGACAGAAGTCAAATGGGATGGTTTGGAAGATGAGTCCAACTCCTACACAGACATGCCTATTTTCTGTTTTGTATTTGCCCTTGAAGGAAAGAGCTCTATTTGCATTTGTGAAGAGATGCTTGTTCATAGTTGAGTGTATTATTCATGATCCAATCTACTGCAGTTTACAAAGGCTTTCTAGTCCTTAGTTGTTCTTGGATGCCATCTTGAAAGATCATATATTTGAGCTATCATTTTTTTCTTATATCAGAACCTCTCTTTTACCTATAAAGCCTATGTCTCCCTACTTTAACTAATCACCTTGTATTATGTTGTTGCCTGCCAGAAATTTCAGTCAGAAATAATCAAGAACTGGCTTCTGGATCTTACTTAATAGATTGGGCAAAAAAGCATACAGCATTAGTAAAGGTCAATGAATTGATATTGAAAAAATAGGAACATCACCTAACATAATTAATTTTATTTAGTTCAATGAATAGTTGTTTCATTTCTGGATCAAGCCTGAATTTCACATATAGCAGTCAGGCAGTTCACTGATGTTTTTATCAGGCGCATTCTAAATGATGCTTTTCACTAGTTTTGTTTAGTGTTTGAATATAAATTGGTAAGAAAAGGCAGAACTGGATTTCACTTGCTTCCTGAAAATAAGGTCAAGGCATGTGTAGATGCAGGAAATTGAGCTACAGGATTTTAATGAAAAACTTTACCTGCAAAGTTAATCTGTGCTAAGAAAATTAAAGTGGGAAGGAGGCTTTCATTTATTTGCCATACCAGTCCCTGAAGAAATAACAGCATATACCAGGGCAGTAGCACTGTTTAATCCCAAAGCACTGCTGAGGTGCTCTAGAAGAGTCCTTGTTAGCCTGTGCACAATGCCACATGGTGACTCCCACTGGGAGGAAGGACCCTGGCATGTGTGCACACAGTCTGCCAATTTACTTGTTCCACCAGCTTTCCACCAATTTTTTTCCTCTTGTTCCCACAGTACTGTAAGAGTAGGAGGAATGGCTCAAAATCCCATATTAATTTCTATGAAGATATTTCATATTTAACATCATGTGCTGCAGTCTACAAGAAATCTGAGCACTTTGAGTTTTAGTTAAGATGCCTATAGGGATATTTTTTCCTGGATTGAAGTGTGGCCTAAAGCATCGTAATGTCCACGCAGAAGGAGCTTTTGTGCCAAATGAAAAATAAATCAATATGAATTGATATATATTCTGTAGTTTCTCCAAATTACTAGTTGGTGCTGGAAGAAGATATCCTGGGTTTTGGAAGGATCCTGAGGGTTTGCCAAGCAGTGGTCCCCGAAGGAGAAAGTTTTCATTTCTAGTAATGTGTTTTGTGAGGCTAGATACAGGTTTTTTTTCCTCTTCCATTGTTTCCAAACATGTTATGTTCATCTTGTAGGTTTCTTTTTAGGAAGCATCACAGTGATATTCAGCACTGGCTAGCCTACACAGATGGGCATGTAACTTCCTATTGTGGGCCAGATTTTAAGCAGAGTTTTTGCCAAGTTTCAGAGTTTACCAGCCCCCTAGGTTGAGGAGGACTGAGTCACTTGTTCTCAAGCTGGCTGCTCACTTAAATTTGGAATGGTGTTTTTTGAATACTAATGTTATCAATATTTTTAAAGGCAGGTTAAATTCTGCTCCAGAATGTTTTCTTTGATTTCTGGCCTAGTAGTAAGCCACTCAAAACTCTGCTTTTTCTCCAATCATTCTTGAATCTGTCTCAAAGTAGAATGTTTTTCTATATAATTTATTTTTTATTTGGGTACATTTATGGTCAAGTTGGATAATTAAAACAAGCATCCTACTAAAGTTGCAGTTATAGACTCTTAACCCATCCTCATTTCAAAGTAGTATAATTGTGCATGTCTTCCCACCAAGGTGTTGACAGATGAGCTGTAGCAGTTGAAGTTACTTCTCCCAGGTGTCCATCCTTCCCATGAGGAGAGCTGGAGAGACAAAATGTGTCTGTGAGCCTCGGGCTGTTCAGCACGAGTCTGGCAGCCCTGCTCCAACCCCTCAGAAGTGTAAAGCAAGCTGTCTGATTTTGCACTGAAGTGGGAGAATTGAGAATACATTCCCTCTTGCTGACTATGCAGGCAGGGTGGCAGCCTTCCTACAGCCATAGTTAACTGCACTGGTGTCTTTCACTGCCATAGACAAGATGGATCAGAGACCTAGATTCTTTTCATGTACTGGAAGTTCCACCTGTCTTGAGAAGATGCTCTGCCAGGACTTGGACCAGGGTCTTTGACATCTTCTCTTAGGTGAGAGTGTTTCATTCATGACAGTTTTCATGGACACTTACACAATATCAAACTGGAAGCTCCTATTAATGCACAGTGAGTTTCATAAGTGAGTAGAAGTTGGGGGGAGAAAGAAAACTATCTAAGTATAATTTACCTACTTTTATAATTTCTCTAGATTACTGGGAAAACAACTATTGAGGGTAGGAATGCCCAAGATGTGACAAATATAAAGTGTATTAATGTCATACATTGAGTTGATGAAGTAATGAAGCCTTATTTTTTATTTACTTGTTTCTGTGCAGCTAAAACTTTCTGCCTTTAAAGGTGATTTCAAGGCTTTTTGCTTGTCTAAATTTGTGTTTGGATAGATTATTAAAGAATCTACCTTCTTATGTTTACTGAAATGTGGATGCTTTCTGCTTGACAAATCAGGCTGAAATAAAAAGATGCTGTTTCTAGTAGGCAATTTGCTGTCTAAAGGAAGCAAACTGTCTTAAAAACACTAAAGCTGGAACTTTAAAATGAGATTAAAAAAAAAGCCCAAACCAAACCCCACCTACAGCTTCCCAAACAAGACATAAACCCTCTTCTTTTTCCTTCCCAAATAATTTTTCATCTTTAGTACATTACTGCCTATTACTTTACTGTTAACAAGCTGTCAATTATCAGGCATCTTTCCCCCCTGCCTCTCGCCACTATATTTGGAAAAATGATCAAGAAAATGTACTTAAAGGATTGAAAAGAATTCCAATATAGAAACTAGACAAACTTTTTTTTGAAGCTGCACATCTGCATCCTTTCCAGAGTGGATAGATCCATGTTACTTTGAAAGACTGCTTTGCTGCAACCTCCTCTTCTTGCCTTTCAGATTATGTGCTTATTGTGACTGATGTCACAGCTCTTGATTGAGAGGTCTGTTTTGGTGATTACATGAGAGAAGCAGTCTAGAGCTCCTAATCCATTTAAATTGCCTGTAAATGACTCATCTATTTTGTCTCCTGCTTCTACTGTTGTGAGATACCTTCTTACTCATATGTCAAGGTGAGCTATTTCCTTATGCATTAAGAATGGGCTCACATAATCACAAAGTATAATGAGAGTATGGCACTTAAGTAGCTACTGAAACTTTATCATAGGATGTGTATGGATTTCCATTAGACAAACATCTCGATTACCAAGTCGAAACTTTTTTCTTAATTCTCTTCCTCTGTGTTATCATGCAATTTTATCAGATCCAGAGGACAACTATTGACAGGAATTATGGGGCTCTCTTGATCTTCATGGTGGGACCTTATGTAGTGAGTCTCCTTTCAAATTTTGTTTTCTAGTCCCTGTCCTGTCTGGGCTGGTTGTTGGACTCCACAATACTTTGTGTTCTCCTATGACATTAAGACTTTTTAAGAGGAAGCTGACCTTCTTTTTCTGTGCTTGCTGAATACAAAATCGCAGCGATGGTAAAATAGTTTAAGTGAGATGATGCAGTGGGTTTAAGCCACTGAAGTGGGGCAGACTATTCATTTTTTAATAATTTTCTGCCATTTCTCAATCCTTGGACCCTACTCTGGGCAGGTGTAGTCTTGGGTATTCTTTGTAACAGGAATTTTTTAATCTGGCTTTTTTTATGGCTTTACCATAAACTAATTGAACACAGTAAGTAAGAAGAAATATTGTCATTGCATGTGTTGGGTTAGTTTCCTGTTGGATTGATGAGGTTAATTCTTTCCCCACACAGCTATAAAAGCATTAAGAGTTGTGAATAACTGTCTAATAGGAAAAGCTGTAAAGATAAACTCCTTCCAAATATCTTTCATCTCTCTATGTGTAAGTAATACAGATAATGGTATTTTTTCTATTAGCAACAGTGTCCTGCTTTGACCCCAGCTGCCACCTTAGCCCCACACAGCTGCTTGTTCTTTTTCTCAGGGGGATGGGGAGAGAACTGAAAAGGGTAAAAGTGAGATATCCTTGAGATAAAGATAGTTCAATGGGTAAAGAAAAGGCCTAGTGTGCAAACAGGGTAAAACAAAGGATCCATTTACCACCTCCCATGGGCAGGCAGGTGTTCAGCCATCCTCAGGAAAGCAGGACTCCATCACATGTTACTTGGTAAGACAAATGCCATCACTCCAAATGTCTCTCAGTTCCTTCTTTCCCCCCAGTTTTGTATGCTGAGCACGATGCCAGCTGTGGTCAGCTGTCCTGGCTGTGTCTCCTCCCAGCTCCCTGTGTATCCCCCAGCCAACTCACTGGCAGGGCTGTGTGAGAAGCAGAATAGACCTCGGTCCTGAGCAAGCCCTGGTCATCAATAACAAAATTATTCCTGTTATCAACACTGTTTCTATCCTAAAAGCAAAACAAAACTTAGCCCATATTATCAGCTGTGGAGAAAATTACCTTTATGCCAGTCAAAGCCAGCACAGAAACTAAGGTGCTCTCTTTTTGATGTTGTTGCTTGTTTTGGTGTTTGTTTTTTTCAAATTTTATTTTTATTTGAGTTGGATTTTTTTTTTTTTGGCTTTAATTTTGTCAGTGTGCTTTTTTTTCTTTTCCAGTTTGTTAGTATCTAGTCACAGATGAGGTTTTACTTTCCCTTTTACGAGCTATATGCCTTACCTTAGATAATTGCTTGTGCCTGTTATTAGCTGAGTAATAGAAGACCATAACGTTGATTTTTAATAGTTCATTATACCCTGTGTGGACCTTGGGAGACTAAAGAGGCTAAGCTACTTGAGTATAAAAAAGAAAAAACATGTCACTTTTATTGGATCAAAACCACAAAGTATAGAACAAAATCAATTTTTGCAGCATTAGGTATTTGTTTTCTTAATATAGGTTAAATTTATCTCATGTATAGTTTCCTGTATTAAGATTAAAATTTTATTTTGTAAATGCTTTGATGACTTTGTTTTTATACCTTTTTTTTGAACTGATAGTAAGGAAGATCAGAGTTTCCTAAAGGGAAATTTAAAACATCCTAACTGCATCTGAGTCAGCAGAACCTTTTGGTTTCCCATTTGCTTTTTTCCTGTGTTATAATACAAAAGTTGATTCCAAAGGAAAATAGAAATACAGTTCTGCAACAGTTAAAACAATTGATTAAATTTGTACATGATTCTACTGGCTCAGTTCTCTGATCTCTGGAACAGGCATATTCTCCCCATTTCTAGTGTCATTTGAGGCAACACTGGAGATGCTTGAGAATTATCAGGTCTTGGCTCACCTCAGCTAGAAAGGAGCTTGGAGTTGGTAAGCAGGAATATGACTCCATGTGTTAAGGCAACTGCTCTGAGGAACAGATGCAGCCTCTGCAGGAACAGGCAGGCTGACCAGCCCTAATCACATCAGCTGGCACGGGCATGGGACGCCAGTCTCTCTTACCTCCCTTCCCTGCCAAGTGCTGGCCAGCAGTATCCCTGAGGCCTCAGGATAAATCTTACACTTGTTTAATAGTATTGTCAATGTAATCCAAATTTAGTAACTGCTGCAACACTCTAAAATTTGGTATCTTTGCTCCAGGCTTATTCAGGTAGATTATAACTGAATCTGCTAATCAGTGACAAAATATCTGCTTTTTTTCTTTTTTCCAGGTTTTTTTTTGTTTGTTTTGGTTTTTTAACTGTTTTGTTACTTAGAAGTAAATAAATAAAATTCACATCTTGATACTACCTTGATTTCTATTGACAAGTATACTTGTTAATGTATGCTTTAAAGACCATTCCTTGTTTAAGGGCTAGAAGGTTAATAACTGAATGCAGAGTGTCTCCAGTGAATCAAGCTCAATTTTTGTGAGCCTAGTGAAAACAATCTGCTCCAAAGAAGCTAATTAGAGAGAAGGATATGGATTTCCTGGGTGATAATGTCTTTATGTTGTCATATATATTATGCAATTCCTCCTGCAATTTTGGAAAATCATTTAGTTGTGTCTAGCTCACTTTCCCTTTCGCTGATGGAGAAAATGAAAATACATCCCCCTCAAAAATGTCTAGTTGGCCCTGATGTGATTCAACAGCAAGGATGCTCTGATACTGATAGCTAACTAACTTTGCTAATAAAAATGGTACTGTCAGTTTCACCAGCTTCCTGTGGCTGAATTGATGACTATTGGCTGGCTTGGATGGCAACAAAGTATGAGAAAAACACATTTATCTATTTAAGGATACGTAGTTGACGCTGATAATGTTCAAGCAAGCATGCTTTCCATCTGTGTTTTTATTTATGTTTAAAGTCACATTTGTCTTACCCCGGTAGATTGTTTATTTTGAACTTGAGAGTCGTCGTTGAGGAACCACTGTTGTATTTAATTCCATGCACGAAGAAAATATTTCTTCATTATATAGAGGATGACAGCATGACCTCAGAGCCAGATGTAGATGACCCTGAATTTAGAAACAGTTGAGTCAAAAGGCCTGATTTCTAGACTCAGTCTGTGCTGTGTAGGCCATGGATTTGCAGGTCTAAGTTTTGACAGCTTAAAAAAGCTTTAAAGTTTCAAAATTACTAGCTTGTGTACTGAAAACCTTATTTTGTGGAAACTATAATAGAACATGTAACAATTTTGAACTTGCTTGATATCGCTCAGGTGATGGGTCTGGTGAACCCATAGTGGATCATATCTGATGTGGAGTACCCTGGAATCTGAGCCCTTTAAGGACACCATTTAAGTCTTCAGCTTCTGGGAAAGTGTTCCAGTAAAAATGCTTATCACCTACTCCTCATTCTCTTGGCCTGAGACCTGAAAAATATCTACTTCTGTGAAGACTATTAAGGCTGTTTGCAATAATTGTGTCTACACATCCCTGCTAGATAATAAGGAAGTGGTTTTCTTTCAGTAACTGCTTCACTGTTTCAGAAGCTTTCCTAATTCTTCTTTTCCTTCCTTGGAGCTATGTTTTAAGATAATCCGATTCCTCTCCTAAGCCCCAAAATATTACAGCTAAAAATAGATGCTGAGAAGCAAGGTTTTATTGTTTGTTGGTTTCCCTTAAAAACAAAGAGGTAGCACAAAATATCCAGGGGGTAAAGGGAAAAATATTTCCAACATGGTCATCTGCCTTCCCTTTGTATGAGGTGGTGAATGTGAAAATCAGAGTAATTAATCAATGTGAACTTTTCAGATTCATCATTGTTAATGTGCACCTGTGCCAAGCAACATTGTGCTGATTCTGGGCAGAAAATAATGCATCATATTCATTAACTACCTCTGGTTTTTGTGCCTCATTTGCAGAGCAGCATCCAGGGAGCGGTGGGATTTTGGTTTGTGCTGAGCCAGTGTTGTACAAATTGAGTAGAGGCTTTGGCTAAAGATCTAAGCTCTGAGCTTTTATCCCTTTTCTGCTTAAACCTTTAACATGAATAGAAGCTGTACCTGAGCACCTGATGGTCATTTACCCAGTCCCATGCACTGCACTGCTCTTGTGGATGTGTTCTTGTCTAATTTTGTTTTTAAACAAGATGTGTAGGTGGCAGCTTGTATATATCTAGGATGACATATAGTGGCATATAGTTTCAGAGTTTATGTTCCTTCAATATTTTGGAGATGAGTCTGGCTGCACAAGTGGTTACTGGAAGGAGGGGAGATCTTGGAGCACGCATGTGGAGTTGATGTCTCCCCCCTGATCTGTAAGGTGCCTGGGAATTCCTTCTGCCCAGTGGTTATTAGCATCTGCTGAGATGTCTCACTTGTGTTTGCTGTGATTGCATCTCTGCTTTCATTGCTGACTGGTATATACAGCTGTTGGATTTATCAGCCTCGTCTAAGCAAATGTTTATTTTGTTGGTATTAATTTTCCTGACAACATTTTGCATGCTTTAATTATGGATTAGAGGAAAAAAAACCAAAACATGAAACTTCCCAAACAAAAATTGACAAACTTCTGAAACATGTTAATTTTTATTTTTTTTTGTTCTTAATGTATTGTCTGCTGCTCCAGATATGGGAATATTATTTTACATGCTTTTGTGTCAAACAATTTAATAGGAAAAAAGAAACTGAGATTCTTCAAACAGTACTAATTACAAATTGCCCTAGAGAATGTTGAAAATAATGGAACATAGATGTACTGGCATCAATAATAGTAATATGTAATTATATAGTACTACTTATTTGTTGTGAAATAATGGGAATCCCTGCCAAATGTGGAAGAAATAATTGGAGGTTCTAAAAGATCAGCACAGTTTTCTGTTCAGAACTGCCATTTTCAGGCATTCATACAAATTAAAATTTTGTGTTTGTTTTGAAGTTTCCCACAAGTAGAAATTTAGAATTTTGGTCTGCTTTTATACTCTGATAGTTGAAACAACCTTTTATAGAATAAGACAGATGTTCATGTTCTATATATTCTTATATTTGGATTATTAGACTTCTGGCTAGATATCACAATCAAAGACTTTTAGGAGCTCTTGTTCCAACAGTATGTATTGCTACCAATTAGCATTCAAATTCTCTGACTGTATGATAAGGTGTTTATTCACTTCTTTTTTGCCGTTAGAGTTTAGGCTGACTCAGGTATCTATTCACAACTGTGTCTAAAAATAGGAGAGAGATACTTGGGTGTGACTGCCTAATAGAATTCACAAACTGCACATGGATTGTAAATAAACAATAAAGATAAGGATTAAATAAATCCTGCAGAGAATCAAAAAAAATCCCTGTCTTCGGTAGATCCGCTGCTTTTTAGTTGTCCACCTTATAAATTGTCTGTAGAGATTGTCATACTCCTTTTCCCTACCTTGCATGTTGCAGCTGGCTTTTAACTACAGGCATTTGCAATATCAACAGCTCTGTAAACTTGGCCAATTGAAATATCTTGAGTGCTCAGTGTTTATATTCAGGCTTGACTGTTACTGGTCAACTGCAATGATGCACGCCAAACAAAATGAAAGGAATCATTCTGGAACTTTATCCTTCTTCCTAAGCCCAAAGTTCCATATCTCAACCATAGCCAAAGCCATCAAAAAGCAGCATAACAACTGTAATAATTTCACATATGGATTGGTAACATCAGCTTTTGCTCTTGGTAGAACTGATAATTAACAGGAATGGCAATTTATGGTCTTGCAGACCTTGTTTATGAAGTGTTGCTTGCCATTAAAATAAATAGGAGCTGAGGGGAATTGATGCATGTCAGAAAGTTCAGATGAATCTGGAACACCTTGTGCTGATACAGTACCACCCAAAGTATTTTACTAAACTTGTCACTCATCAACATGTCAATCATACTAAAGATGGATATGCATTTTTGTTGACAGTCTTCCCACTTCATTGCAGCTATGGGAGGATAAGAGATGGTTATGTCACACAGTCATAGGGTGAGAGATTACTGTGTCAACACGAACTTCATAAGAACATGAGGCATGCAGAAAAAGAAATAATTTGGCGAGGTGTGTGATGTTTCAGCCTCGTTTGTTTTTTAAGGACATCCTCTGATTGGCTCCATTGGTTAGAACAGGGTGCTAATTGCACCAAAGTTGTGGATTTGATCCTCTTATAGGCCATTGTCTAAACTAAGACAGCCATTTAAGAGCTAGACTCAAAGATCCTTGTAGGTCCCCTCCAATGCAGAATATTCTGTGATTCTGGGATCACTGCTTCTTGGAGGATTCTTCCTCACAGAGGAAGGAAGGGAGAAGATGGAAGCCTCCATGCTAGCAGATAGAACTAACACACTTGTGTTGGAAAGTGTCATCAGACTGGTGTAAAATTTGTGTTCTACCACTTCATGCTGTTCTTTGTTTGACCCTGCTATAGACTGCAGCAGAATTGGGAATAAACAGAACTGGACTAAGACAAAGTGTTGGGAAACTGAACATGGAAGCTGAGAGAAGCAGGGTCTTGATAAAGTGCAGTACTGCCAATACCTGTTTCTCTGTGCTTCAGGACCTGCTGGGCTTTGGTAGAGTTTCTGCCTCTTTCCAGCTCTGAGGAATTTTACTCTCTTAAACTCTCTACACCACTTTCCTGTTGGACTAAGCCAGTCAACCATGTTCTGTCATGGGTATGTGCTGAGCCCAAATACTTAGTCTGTTACAATCAATTATTTAGATTAATGCCTGCTGTGTTTTAAGAGCTACTTTCTTTCCCTCTCCACCTTTCCTCCCCAAGACATTTGCATTCCATTCTCTTGTGTCCTAGGATTTAGCCACTGGGAATTAAATAAATTAACATAATGCGAAGGAATTGAGTACTGAAGTTCTAGAAAGGGTCTTTTACCCTAGGAACTCAAACTGCAGCTTTTTAATGTGCCTTGAGGTTCTTCATATCTGAATGTGACCTTTTTAATATGGCAGTGTTCCAGGAATATTTTGTGCTGGGTCATTTTTCTTGCACAGTTTTACCTGCTAGTTGTTCTTGCAAATCTTTGCTTGTGGTTTTGACTGATTTTCCTAGTCAGAACACAATGTTGCTCTCAACACAGACTGAATTTCTACTCAAGGTGACAAGCTCCAAAACTGCCACCATAGTTTTTTTCCACCTGTGTTCCTTGCAGATCCTTGTGCTACTTATTTAATGAGATGAAGCATTATTTGAGATGCAGTCAGAATTCCAGATTTGAAGCCTTGATGGCTGTCAGATTGACTTTCATTCAGGTGTCTGAAAGCTAGGCAGCTTCCTGGAATGCTGTGTAGCAGAGGAGTCTTAGAGCTAGTATTCAGTACAAAGAACAAAGCAGAATATATAATCATTTTATAAATGCTGCACTTCCCTCCTGTCCTGTGCAAAGACAGCAGTATTGTCTCTTTTGTTGTTGCTTAATGTCTTTCCCTAGGATGCCTCACAACAACCCTCTTCATCCAGCAGCTTTTTCTAACTCTGAAGAAACTATGTGTGCATATCATTAGCCATCACTTTTTGAAATGGGTTTCAGAACTGTTGTCTAAAAGCTGAGGTTTTAACTACTGCTCTTAACTGTCCTACTTCACAGCTAAAAATGCCTTAATGGAAACAAAAAGTTACTGTATTAAAATAATTTTTTTCCTAAAGAAAGGAGAAATGAGATGCTGTCTGTACTACTTCTGGCTCCCATTCAGCTCCTTCAAATGAATGCCAAATTAACAGCAGCACTTCTTCCTCCCCACTTCCTTCTCATCCCATAGTGCTCTTTCTAAGGTTCATCCAGAATCCTTGAGTAGGCAGGGAGTATCACCTCTGCAAAAAATTAAAGGGATTTTTTTCATTTATTTTGTGTTTATTCTCTGTGGCTGTTACAGCCCTAGTGTTTCATTCTTATGGTCTGACCTCCCTTCCCTGATGGGAGGGCACAGCTTACCTGGGAAGGTTGGACAGAAAAGTGTGTTTTCTGCTATGATGCTTTTTGTAGTTACTGGTCTTGGGTACTGTTGTCCCAGGTTGATGGGCATCCCCTGGCACTGGTCTTCACGTTTCCATTATTTCTAGCATCTACCCTTTTTTCCCATAGATCTCTCTCTGGACCAGCATTTGGACTGTTACCATGTTTTCATTTCAAGGCCCCACATCTTGGCATGATATCTTCTTTGCTGGGAATAACCTCTCAGTTCCTCCATTCTAAATGAAGTATGTGCAGAAAGCACAACAAAGGAGCAGCCTCTTAATTGGTGTGTTGATCTCATGCTTCCTTCTTAGCATCCAAACTGATTGCTGCTAGCAAGTATCAGACTCCTGCTTGAAAGTTCAGGAGGTTAGTTTTGGGAATTCACCCATGCACTGACACAGTTTTCTCCTGCCTGTTTATGCTCATTATTTCTGCTAATTTTTGCAATGATGCAGCTGTTTAACTTTCTGTGCCCTGTTGGATGCGCCTCTGTTGGACTATGTATCAAAAGAAACAGAATCTAATGTTTTAAAGGCATATTTTTCCATGTTTAGTAATTATGATTATGTATCTGAGTTTGGCATAGGACAGAAGATGTTTGAGGTGGTGATAGTGGCCATGTGGAACGTATTATTTCTACTGAGGTAGGCTGCCTCTGTTTTGAAGAGAAAATTTAGTTACAGTGTGCTTGTTTAATGATTCTACTTATTGGTGCGGTGTTTTCCAAATTGTGGTTTGCAAGGCTAATACAAAGCTATGGGCTCATGTGAGTGCATACATACAATCCTGACTAGCTCACACTGTTGTCTGTACCTTTTCATATAACAATAACATTAGCTAGAGCTCTCCTGAGTATTTAGAAAATTCTCTGCTCTTCTTCTGCTTGAATAAAACACTTTCCATGTGGCTATTTGTTTTGTTTTTTCCCCAATTAATTTGGGGATAAGATAGGGAAAATATTTTGATGTTTCTGTAGCAAAAGGCTTAAAGCAGTTCAAAGGAGAGTGGAGTGAAGCTCTGAATTCTCCCATGGAGGCTTGTTTCATAGCCTATTCCTATGACAGAAAATATTTTGCTCCAGCTCCTGTGAAGCTTGGTCTGGGTTTTATGATCAGCATTGTCCCAAAGAAGCACAACTAATGTTTAGGAAACGTATAGATAGCAATTTGGTCTCCAGTGTAGCAGAGGCTCATCTGTTAATTGCTTTGAAGATTAAAGTCAAGACCTTGAACTGGCATCTGAAACTGCCTTTAGAGATAAGCCCCAGCTGTGAACTTCCGTCATCTCCTTCCTAAAGCCTTTGGTATTTAGAGGATAATAGATAAGCAGGATATCAAGGACAGCATCTAACTGATGTAAAAGATTTGTGGAGACCCAAATTGTTATGGGGACAAAGCCAGTTGTCCCTGAATAACAGATCTAGAGAGCTTTCCAGAGCAGATGTCAGCAAAGAAAAAAATGTGTGAATGTAAGATCAGATAGTAGCCACATGGAAGTGACAAGTCAATCGAGTGTTGATAACATCCACTACATTTATAACAGCCACTCCAGTTTGTTGATTGAATTGATATAATTTTGTTTCTTGAAAATTAAGAATAATCTAAAGGAATGTCTTCTAAGGTGGGTGTCTCTTTCTCTCACTTGGTATTGCACCACTCTGCTCACTTCCCTGACTTCCCACTTCCTCCCCCCAACCCAATTTGGACTGAGTTGAAATCCTTTGCCAAATGAAGTGAAACGTTTTATTCTGCAATTGTTTAACCATTTTGTCATAACCTCTTTTTTTTTCAAGACGGTTTCATTTCAAAATGTTTATTTTTTCTTCATGTTAAAAATGTTGAAGAAAAATGCTTCTGGCAAGTTAAACAATTTGTTTAGAGATGTTTAGCAATAACTGAATTCCCTGGTAGTCTTGGTTCCATCACTCAAAATGTCATTCTTCATCAAGAGCAGCTCTGTTAGTGTAGTATGATGCAAGCAAATGGGGATGTTTTCAGAGATACTCTACTGTCAGCACGTCAAAAGCTGTTTTGAATACAATGCTTGTTAAGAGAGCCCTGTGGATGGCATTTGTTTTCATTGTGTTTGAGAGCAGTGCCTAAGGAATAGTTGTTGCACTTGGCCAGCTAAAAGGACAAAGTTGCAGACACTTCATGCACGGTTGGGTCTGTAGCATGTTGCTAAATGGTGGGAAATGAAGATGGTCTGAGAAAAATAGTGACAACAAATTTAATTAGGAGGGGATACATTTCAGAGGAAAATAAAACATTGAAGGGTGAGGGGAAATGGAGGTGAGCAGTAGAGAATGAGCAAGTAGTTGGCAAAATTTAAAATAGAAATGAATTACGATGCTGCACAGCTGGCACATGATGAACAAATAATCATCATTGAGAAGTCTGATGAAAAACTTAGAATTAAAAAAACCCTGCCAAAACAAAACCAAAAGCCAGTCTATTTTGGTTGTTTCTACTCCTATCTAGCTCTTCCCTAGGTTTCTTTTCCTCGGATTGCCTTTCTTGAAGTTTACTTTTCCTTTTAACGCTAGTGAAGTAGTCCAGTGTGGGATATAATCTGCCTGCCTCATGGGTTTGGGAAATAGTCTGTCCTCTTTGCACTGCCTGGCCTGGGACATCAAACAGTGGAGTTATCCTTCTTGGGGCTTCCTTGCTTGCTTTTATGTCCTAATGTAACTACTAGCATTGCTCAGCTTGGAGAAGTGCAGGAGCCAAGGGAAAACCCTTCCGACAGCCACTGGTCCTCCCAATTTGCAACCAAAGGTGAGGTATTAAGGAGATGTGGAAATTAGGGTCCTGAGTTCTGTTTCAGGAGATCATTTGGGCACCTGATAAAATGAGCCTTTGCACCCTTCTATATTACAGGATGGAAAGAAGGAAGGAGTAAGAAAAAGAAAGGACTTGAGTTTCAGGGCTCTTAACCAGCTGGTGGGCAGCTTGCTGAAAATGATGCTGGGAAAGATAAGAGTTCCCCTTTTGCTCAATGAGCAAAACCTTCTGTTCTCTCTCTCTTCCCTGCTCCGTCATTCTCACTGCTTATTGTGCTATATAAAGTGGATGTAGTTCTCTCTGCAGCATCCTAGCCCTGCAGCTGGTGCTCTATTTTGAGAAGTGAGATGAAAAGAAGATATTATGATTTGGTTCAATTTGCAGCCCCTCTTACCAGCTCAGCTGGGGCTCTCCAAATCAGGAATGGGGCCTTCCTTCTCTTTTGTTAATTTTTTATTAGTTTATTTGTGTGGGTGTTTGTGTGGCTGTAAATAGAAATTCTTTTTTATTCATTAATTTTATATTTTATTAGATGTAAACTACAGAGCCTGTAGGTAATGGCGTCCTGCAACATGAACCAAGCACAAATAGAATTCAGATGAACTTCAGGAAGCTACAGATAACATACTGCTTGGTATTTGTTTGTAGCAAAGACTGACTACCAAACACTTGTACAAATTGTTTATGTGACGAGGAATACAGGGCAACCTTATAGAGCATCATATTGCTTCTTTGCCCGGTTTTTATCATGAGAGTATCCTAAAAGTTAAGTTTCAATAAACATTGCTTGCATTTAGGAGAGGTGTAAGAGTGGTCTTCACACTTGAAATGAAGTGAGTTTCACACGGGGATCTGCTGGATATGTTAAAATTGTCACTTCTGCAGAAGCAATTGATATGCCCTGGTTTATTGGCAAAAATAAGTCTCCTCAGCTTTAGACGTGGGTAACATCTGGTTTATGTCCTGAACTAATAGCCTGATGAGAGAGATAGAGACTCAAGGATGTTACCTTAGTTACCATGCTATTAGTGTTTATCTTAGCATTTGTTTTAATTCTGATTTATCTTATTTTTGAAAGGTAAAATGAGCTTTCTTCATATGTGTGAAGAAAAATACTGCATCTTCCTGAGCTTATGCCAATAAAATGTTTTTTTATCTTTACACAAAATTATGATACACAAAAGATCTTGAATGCTACAGCTCAAAATGCCACATATCATACTTTAACAATAATCTTACAGGACTTAATAGGACCCATAAAAGCAAGGAATCCTAGGGCAAGTACATGTAATATGATAGCCTCTCTGCGTTTCAGAATGAATAAGGAAAATCTTTGTAGATGCTGTGAACATGCTTCTGCAATGACTAAATATGTATCCTTAGCAAATTTGTTATAGAAGTCAGATTCTGAAAATAATTTTCATATATTTCAGACAACAGCAGGTTTAAAGGAATATAAGCAGCATGATTTTTTTTGAGGAGTGAGGGGTGTCTGAGCTACATTTGGACCATATCAGTTTACAGATAATCATAATTTAAATGATACTTTTACAGTCATCTTTGAAAGTTGCAGCTTCAAGCTGTATCAGTGCATGATGTCTTGTCACGATTTCTTTAGTACAAAAGTAACTGTGGGCACGAGGCTAATATTACATTTTCAATTAGGGAAACATATTTGTGACTTTTTTAAAGCAAAAATATATTTCTAAATAGCACAGTGTTGTATTTTAAAAATTAAACTTGAATACAAGTTATTGACTGGGTAGATACTCAAAGGATTGACATCGATCCTACATTGATCAATGAGGTATACAAGCCAACAGATTCTTTCTAGTTTGAGCAAAACTGTGATGCCAGTTGAAGCTTTCCTTCACTGTGGGAAAACAATATGTGGTGGTCTTTTAGCCACATATTGTGGAATCTTTGTTGGTCCAGGTCTTGAGGTGTTTTAGGCACCTGCATTTCTCATTGACTTAAGAGGGATCAGTAGGTAATACAGTAGTATCAGCCTGTTGGAACTGAGCAGAGTTTGGAGAAATATCCTTTGAAGTTCCTTTTGAAGTCAGCTGTTTTTTAGAAGGCTTAAAATACTTATTATAGATAGCTTGTGACATTCCCATCCATCTTGTGTCTGATCTAAATAAATTAAGGACTGTAAACAAAGCAAGAACATTCAAAGATAATGACTCAATAATATTGCACTGATTTTTCTCTTCTATTTCTTTCTGTCTTCAGGCTATAAGGCTGAAATTTGCTTAAAACTGATTAAGCCTTTAAAAATGAAGTACATTTTAACAAAAGTATTTTTGTTTTGGAAACAATGGCAGTATATTGGAGGGAAATAGCTTTATTCTGCACTAATTAGAGAGAACCTGAAGTTTATCCCACTCTATATAAATCCTAAAAGTTAATTACAGGTGTAAATGTTGCATTAATTTTGCCCTCCCCAAAGATACTCGAAAGCGTGATTCTGACTACAACTTGTCTACAATCTTGGGACAGCATAAATTTGCATAGATGGATTGATTACAGGAGTGTCAGAAACATAAAGAATGCCCAAAGATTGTAGGCCGTTATGAATGATACTGCTAAGACATGGATTATCTATTTCTTACCAATTTAATAACTCTAAATCCTAAATTAAAAACTTATTTAATCAAAGCAAAGAAAAATGATCATTCTGTCTTAGCTTGTTAGAAATTTGCAATGCAGTAGTCAGCAAAGTAAACCTCAACTTTCTTAGATTGGTAACCAAATGTTTGGATGCTCTTCAAATATTGTTGGAAGTTGTTTGACCCACACCATTGAACCGGAAGATCTGAATCTTATAAAAAAAGTCTCTGTTTTTATTGAGTCTTGAGTCTAAGCACTAAAATGAGAAGGTAAAAAAATTCAGTATTAAAGGCAAGATAAATTTGGTGTTCTTAGACATCAGTAAGCTGTTCTTGGGTTAGAATTTGATCTCTTGTCTGAAGGAGCAGACCAGATCTTACAAAGGGTTGCCTTGCATTGTTTCTGAGTTGATGACAACATTAAACTGTTTTGGAAGAGAGAAGATGAAAATATTGATAATTGGTAACTTGCTTAAAACTTGGGCCACATCAATTCATACCAGAAATTCTAATTCACCATCACCAGATATTTCAAGATTTATCTATTATCTATTACCATTTCCGATAATGATGCTCACTATTTCAGTCTAGTTCTTTAAGCAATCGCTTTTGATAGTGCCTTAAATTAACTGTCATTTTGAGGTTTTGATTACCCATACCCTGATTTCACATGAAATTTTTTATTCTTTCTCGTTCTTCCCAGAAATTAGCGCTAGACTATTTCACTCTGAGTCAGAATTGAGAGGGGTGATCTGTGCACCTTGCTGAATACTGTGCTTTATGCTTTGTCTGAAAATCTACCTTGTGCTAATTGCATAAGGCTGAAGAGGAGTTATGATGAATTGCTCTGTTGAAGAGTGTCTTAGTAGGCTCAGATTAATGATGATTTCTGAATATTATATGGGACCCTTGGTGAGAACAAGAGAAAGTCTAAAAATGAGTTTTCCCAGATCAAATTGTGAAGTACTCTGACTACCTGACAAGATGACATGTGAGACCAGCTCTGGAGAGGACAAGCCCCCAAGAGATCAGCAGTGCTGGAATTGGAGGACTTGAACGAAGCCAGCATGATATACCCTGAGCATATAGCTGCAGCAGGAGAGGATGAGTTTCTCTTTTTTATAGCTTAAACTTTTCAGTTCCCCATCCAGTTGTTCAGTACTTTGAGTGGGTTTATAAGCAAGGTTTTCCTGTATTTCTTTCTCTTTGGAGTGGAGAAAGCTCAATGCCTTGTAAAGACCCTAAAAGGGACCAGCTAGGTAATGCGAGAAAAGTATGCATTTTCAACAAAACTCCTTTTGGAAGCACAAGCTGCACACAGGGAAGTTTGACAAATGAGTAGGGGACAGAGCTGGAATACTTTCTTGCTGTGTGTATTGCCAGAGTTCATCACACGTAGCTGCCAAATTTCTGCTTTGTTTAATGACCCAGTAGACATCAAGCAGCAGTGAATCTGTGGTTCTTGCTCAGTGTTTCACTCAGCTCTGGATAAGAGATTCTTGACATTAGAAGTATAATTTGTCATTTGCCCCCTAATTGTAACTGGTGTGGAATGTTAGTTTGCCCCTTTTTAGGCTGGCTTTAGTTTTCTGAATAAAAAATTCTCTCACAAACAGAAATGTAATAATAAATCAAAAAAAGTAGTCACAATATGTCTTTCTTGAACTAAATGCATTAGTAAAGATGAAGAATAAATGCAAGTACAAGATGACTATTCTTTGGCAGTATGAAAAGGGTCGTTTGAGACCATGAGGAAAGCGACCAATCCCATGGGAACAAACTGTCAAATAAATGAAGATGAGTAAGGGGAAACGGGAGGGGGTTAAGGAATTTGAGTGAGTTTGTCTTCTCTTTTGTTTGTATTTATTATCTTTGGCAAACATTTTGAACACAGCACTCAAAGGTATTTGGACTTTCTTTGGCTAGTTTTGCTATATATCACTTAATTTCCCCTGTCATGATGAAAAGACCGCTTACCTGCAATAGATGCATACTATTTCTTGCCATCATCCTCTGATTACAAGAGGGAACATATGGGTGTTTTCTCAGCATGGCTTTGTTTATCATGGCTTGGCCTTTCCACTGTCTTCTTGGTGGTTCTGTGCCATCTTAGTAAGAGTATGGTCGATTTGTGCTCCCTGCTTTTCCTATGTTTTTTTGTCTTCTGTATGTGTTGTAATCCTTTTTCAGTGCTCAAGCATTCCAGTTTAAATCTCATCAACAGAAAGTAAATTTGGACTACTCTTTTTTATTTTGTGTCCAATTTAACATATGTTAAAAATTCCTAGTTATTTTGATATCTTTTTTCTTTAAATTTTGTATATTTATTTTATTCACATTTATTCATACTTATTGTTAGGAACTTAAATCCCTAACTGCCTTGAAAATTTAGGCTGGTGTGGTGTTGGATTATAGTTGCTCTTCCTGAATTTCACAATGAGTTATTTTTTAACAGTGAGAAGTCCCCGGTCTTCTCTGTATTTCTGTGAGTAGGGTACCTTTTGTTACTCAGATTCTGGGAATAATTCAGCTTGTGTTTTTCTCCCAGTCTCCTCCACAATTAATTGAATTACCTGTGAGCATCTTGTGTTTTGAGTCTCAGGGGGATGGATGTAGCTGAAGTTGGAATATCTGA
This sequence comes from Pseudopodoces humilis, assembly GCF_049639895.1. Lineage (NCBI taxonomy): Eukaryota > Metazoa > Chordata > Aves > Passeriformes > Paridae > Pseudopodoces > Pseudopodoces humilis. The sequence continues at coordinate 103,517,729 of NC_142200.1, forward strand.
GCTGTATGTATGTTTTTTTTTTTCTTCTCAAATAACCGCAGTCTGGAATCAATCTTAAAACATGTTTTCCAGGAAGCCTATGAGAGTTTTTTAAGCCTCCATAAAATTACTTCTGATTTAAATGATGAAAGAGTATTGTGCTCTTCTCAGAGATAAGCATAAGATCTTTATCTTCTTATGCTGTTTGTTTTGGATGTAAACTTATGTTGCCTGTTTTAGGTTTCACATTTCGAGGGACAAGCACAGACTGCATTCCAACAGTCATACACTGTTATGTTTATAAGTGTAACTATACAAATATTTTTTTCTGCACAGAGGTCTACTCCTATACAATACGTTTTTTCCTCATATTTTAGCATGAAATAAAACCATCACTGGATTTTGTATCTGTTCGTATTTGACCTGGATGAACTCTACTGTTCTAGCAATCACCCTGAGCTTGCAAATGCTTTTCTGTACGTATAAAATTAGAAACTTGGAAGAGATAGTTCTTGCATAGTCAAAACCAAGAACAGAAATAATGAGGTAAAGTAATGAGCAGAATTTTTAGCTCTGTAAAGGTCTGGAGACAGAGCTTTGGACAGAATTTATCCAAACTGTCAGTTCTATATATTGAACAGGTTCACCTTAACACCTGCCCAGTGGAGCCAGCTGGACACAACAATGGGAGTATAGCAAGTGAGAAGTGTGGCTCCTTGCAGCCTTACTCCTCCTCTCCTTCTGGAATCCCAAAAACTAGAGGAGAAGCCTAGCAGGGAAATGAAAGGCCAATCTGAACAACTGTGAACCATAAAACTTGTCCAGAGCTTCCTGGTTTTTTTTTTTTTCACCAGAGTTTCCAAAGCTCTTGTAGCTGTTAAGATTGAATTTTAAGGCCTTCGTAAAAATATTACTGTTTCTCAACAAATGCAGCAGTTTTTAAATTTCCTATGATATGGGGTTTGAAAGAAAGATAAAACGTTGAACTCAAAATGCTGCTCTTGCTGGAGTTGGAAATGTTGTTGATACACCATTCCAACATTTTATGAGATTCTTCTTATCTCATATAAGAAGAGTATTTCCTAAAAACAAATGAACAAGTTTGTTGTGACACAGCAGATCTATTAAAAATCAATCTTTGGACTCTGATATTATAGCTGTGTCCTGAAGTTTCCTTCTTGTTCTCGTAGACATCTTTTTATACTGGCTTATAACATTCAAATTGACTTAGCTGAGCTGGGAGAAACTTGTGAGACCTAGTTGAAAGAGTCTGAAAGGAAAATTGAATATTTCTTTTGGAAACTCAAAGCAGAAAGAGTAGTTAATTATTAAATGGGAAAAAATAAAACTCTTTTTCCCTCTAGGAAGTCTTGATCTAACCCAAATTTTTAATTTTTTTGTTTTATTTAGTAACCTTGTTTTAATAAATAATCAAGTTTCAATTTTAACTGGAAATGCTTAAATACTGGATGCTTAAATATTTAAATGCTTAAGAAATGGAATCAAAAATCTGTGATAGAGAACTAAATGCTTTTACTTTAAAATGGGGTTTTTTGGCGGGGGTTGTGTGTGTACGTGAAGGCATATTTTGGTTGGGGTTGTGCTTGTTTCCAGAATTGATGCTGCTGTGGAACAATACCAATTTAGAGAGCACTGTCCCTTACACAGTGCTCTCATTAAGTGTAATGAGGCTCATCTAAAAGTCTTATAGATCCTTCAAAATATTAATAAATCCTAATTATTTATGAACAATACTAGTGTATGTGCTTGAGGTCAACGTAGCTTGCAAGCCATTTAATTAGTGCATCATGTCCAGTTGTATTCACTTACATTGTTTTAATTAGAATAGTAATTGAGAACTGAGTTTGTATGTTTTTTCTTGCAGTTGCAGTGCCTAAACCTACTTGTTTGCTGCTGTAATTGCTACTTGCCCTACATCTTCTACCACCCTTCCTTTATTTATTTATTATTATTAAATTAAGAATATTTAAAGAGGAGACACAGCTGTCACAGAAAACTCGTTTCAGTGTGACTAGATCACATTATAATGTAACTGAATGATTGTCAGAGATGACTATGGAATGGAGTCTTACCTGTAATCTTCATTTCATCCCTGCCATGTTGAATCTTTGGTCCTGATTAAGCCATGCAAAACCACTGGAAAAGCAAGGAGGTGCCTTTTGTGTCTTCCAGACACGTTTTTCTGACACTCAGTAGATCATGTACTCTACATACCAATTGTGGTCTTACCAGCTGCATTAGCTGCAGTATCTTGGGAAGTTTTACCATTGCCAAAATGGCTTGAATGTTCTGAGAGAGAAAGTGGAAGGGAGAATGAAAATATAATTTTTATCAGAGTGAGGTTTGCAAATAGCTGCAGTCTGACTTGGAGTTTGCTTTTAACATTTGAACACATAAGAGCTAATAATAATTTTTGTTGCAGTGGAACATCTGTTAGTTAATCAGAACTTGAATTAATGGAGAACTGAAAGCAATTAGCTAAAGGTTACAACTAATTAGTGTAATAATATTATTAAACTAGCCCTTCCATAGCTAATATTGCAGCCAGATTCTGTAACTTAAAACCTTTACTTTAAGGGACCACAAAATCTTGGTTTGGAGAACAAAATTAATCAATGGAAAACATTTTTGCAAGGTTTGAGATATAAAATCAGATTGCTCTAGGAATATACTTTAAATTAAAATTAAAACCAAACAACCCACTTTTCATTTTGGATTTAAATATTTTTTTGCCACACATAGGGTCAAGAAATGTTTGTTTTCATGCTTTGTACTCACCCATACAGTGAAGTCTCCCTGGAAACAAATGCAGCTGCTTTGACTGAAGAAGGTTCATTATAACTGAAATAAATTGTTAATCTTGTTGAGAATAATATTGAAGGGGATTAGCCCATTTCCTTGACTTTGTAGGCTGCTATCAATGTGTTCCTGTTTTCACTAAAGCAAAATAATGGTTTGGAAATTTTTTGCTATTTGAGAATATCCAGTGGCAAGTGATTTCAAGAGGGGACAGTTTTGTTTTTTTTCCCTAAGATGATCAGCATGTAGATACTGGTTGAAAATTCAGAAGCCTGTCTGAGAGCTGAGGGGCTTTTTTTTGTGGGTGTGTGGAAAAATGACAGGCAAGTTGACAAGCTCCTTCATTGTTATGAGTATATTGTTCCTTCAAGGGCTGTGCTACCTGGAAATAAAACTTTCACTGAGAAAGCAAGCAAAGAAAGTCAAATTTCTTATGGATTTCCTTTTTGGGTTGCAATTGGAGTCTCTCTGTAGTTTAATGGAAAGGGAACTTGCAGCTTTCCTGGGGCTAGATGACTTGTGTTCTTCCTTGTGAGAATTCTCCAGTGGAAAATAAGTTGTGCTCACTCTTCAGTCTTTCCTTGGGCAAGGGTAGTAATAATATTTGTCATTTATCTGCTTGCTTGTTTTCAAAAAGTGTGAAGAAACTCAATATCTTTGAGACAATTATTGCTTTATTAAAAATACAGGGTCAGGGGTTCAAAAGTCAGTGACAAAGGGAGAGAAGAGACAGTGCACCTCTGTAGTGTGTCACATGATTACATCAGCGCGGTTTCATTAAAGACATGCTAAAAATCCTCAGTGTTATTTGGGCAGTAAGAGTTAATACATCTCTTCCTTGAAGTGCTGTGCTGTTAGACTAGTTGTATGTTTTTAGACTCGTTACTCTTCAGAGCAGATGAATATATGTGGCTTAGTAATGAATAAGCTCATCTTCATCTAATAGGATTTGCAAGGTCCCAGTAAAAGCCTGCCTCTGGTTTTGTGCTTTTGAAGTATATAAAGTGATATTTAATGGATAAATAATTTAATAATGATTTTTAAGTGTTTTGAAATAGAAGTACCAAGTGTTTGTCAGCAGGTTTAGCTATAAATTACTGTGGTTTGTGGGGATTTTTTTTGTTTTTTTAGGGTTTTATTTTTGGTGGTTGGTTGGGTTGTTTGTTTGTTTGTTTATTCAGTTTTTGTTTTTCTGGAGAGACCTCTCTGAATACTTTCACACTTTTAAGGAAACTCATGTAAGAATATGGACAACTCTACTTCCTGCACATTGCTATATTTATTTCTTTGTCATCAGGTTTCATTCTTCCCTCTGTCCTGCTCCCATATCCCCAGCTGTGCTTTGCAGCCTTGTGCTTGGTGCAAATCTCTCACTGGTGACTTTGAAAAGTTTGCTGAAATGAGTTATTTCATACAGGCTATGGAACTGACTGAACTGTTTGATTAATCAGCTCTTGAAATATCTGCTAAGTCTCTCTCCAGAATTTCAAAATAGCTCATTTAATTCTTCCAGGAAAACAAAAAAGCAAGCAAGGAAAGCAAAACAAAGCAGGTTTGGCACCTTCACAGAGAGTGGGGTGTTTTATTAATAGTCTCCATCTTGGTATTTTTTGTTTGTCCTTTGTCATGGAGAAATGTCCCATCTGAGTAGTAGTTACCGCTGCATCCTCTCACTTTCAATGAAAGTTATGTCATTACCATCCTGAGAGGACACACACCCTTGAGAAGGGAGAAGGAACAAGGATCAGAATGCTTTCATGAGCTTTCTTACAAAGTTTGGTCAATGTAAAACATGAAATCATTTGGCATGCAGCCTGTTGGAAACTTGGAGGCACCTTTCCCATCTTTCCAGCAATCAGAAACTGCCTTTTTACTTTTTCAGTGGAGGTTGCTAATTCTTTATTAAGCTGCAGGTAGAAGTTCCTCAAGATCATGGCTGATGCGCACTGGTGGTGCTACTGGCTTTGGCTACACCTCTCCTGTCGTGGACCACCTCCTCAGTTGTTTTTTTTCCTTCCCCTTTGGAAAGACAGAGCTGCTCAGTGTTGGGAGCTGTCATTTTGGTGTCATGTCATACATGCAAAAAGTAGTTCAACCAACCCTTAAAGCAGAAGACAATTATTCTAGTTTTATTTCTTAGAGCACTTCATTACACATGCACGCTCACATGTGCACAGAGTTTTGCATTTTCTCACTGCCCCAGGCTCCCCATATGTGTTTGCTGCCTGCCTCACTGACACCCTCTCCTGTGAGTCAGCAGTCTGGGAGGGAGGGACAGGCATTACAGCCATTTTTCTTGCTCCTGTTCAGAAAAGAAGCCTGCTGCTCTGACACAGAGAATAAAGCTGCATTCCCCAGCCCTTTCTAAAACATACACGTTGCACTCAGTGTGATATTTGCTACTTATTGGCACTATTCAGTATTTTGTTCCAGTGCCCGTCCAATTATTACTGTATATTAACTTTGATTAGACAGGCGGCTGCTTTGTGAGTCTTGATTTCCTGCCAGTAAAATCAAGTGTGAGCCATGGGAATGAGAAGCAAATGTTTCTTTCAAAATCTTGTGAAGAATATATTACTTCCCAGTCACAGTAAACATATATAATTTTAAAAAGAATAAATGTCTTTGTTGGTAGACTGGGAATTGAGATAGGGCATGAACCTTCCCCTTAGAAGGTGGAAGAATATGTAAAAATTGATGAAGTATCTGTATAAGCTATTTTATTTGTGTGTTCTCAGTACTCAAACTTTGCATTTTTAAATTTTTTAATTAGCTGTTTGCTTAATTCATCAAGCACTGTGCTATAAATTAGACGAGTAGAAGCAATGTTAGGTAGGAAAAAAAAAAAGAAAAGAGTGGCACAGGTTCCTAAACACCTTATTGTGAAATGTAGTACAAGGAATTCAGGTAGAAATATTTATTTGGGCAAGTTCTGTGTTTGGGGCTGTTGGGAATGGGTGAACACAGTGTCATCCCTCTCCTGTTCTTTACACTCCCTCTCCCCTCCCAAACATCTTTGGTTTGATCTATGAAATTATGAATTCTGCAAGTTTAACTCTCCGAGCTCAAAAAAAGGCGATTGTGGTACACACAGAGCTTTCGTGGGGCCCAAGAAATCAGTTTTGAATGTCTTTCTTTTTTTCTTGCTCTGCTTATTTTTCTGGCTGAAGTAATTGTCCTTCTTAGTCCCCTTGCTCATTTCACTCCTTTCTTTGGCTGGCAACTGCTGAGTTGTCATCATACATTACTTACTCTTGAGAGGGTAACTCCTGTGGCTCTGCTTGTATGCAGCTTGGTCAGCGGCAGGTGCTGGAGGAGCAAAGTGTGTCAATATTTCATGCATTTAAAATCAAACACATTGACTCACATATGGCTGCTCCAAGTAGCACTGTATAGTAGGCATGCTTGCTTTGTGTAGGTGTGCTGAACTGCTATCCCTAATGCACCTCCAGCCTGGCAATGTAAATGTGATGGCGAGCAAACGATGTGATAAAGAAGCCTCATCTGGGTTATGAATCTAAGAAAAGTGACAAAACTATGTAAAATTACAAAATTGCAGATTCATGGCTGGATAGGGTTTTTGTATGAATCCACTACTATGACAAGAAAATGACACGTGATCATGGAACTACAGAATGGGTCATAAGGGGAAAAAGGCTTTAGTATGGACAATTCCTAATTTTTTACCCCTGATTTTACAGCTGCAATATTTCTTTAACTTAGCTTTCAGATGTAATTTATGCCTATGGGAATTGGAATATCTTAGACTTATTTTTACCTTTTTCACTGCACAATTGCTGCCCTTTCCTTGAAATCTTCCTTCAGAAGGTGATCTTGAGCTCTGAATTTTTAATATTGCGGCATGGATCTCCACGGGTTGAGCTGCAGAAGTAACTGCTCTAACTCTGGGGGTAAACAGGCGTGTGTGGGTCAGGTGGGGGCTGTTGAGTTACTGGCTGTGTTTGATCAAGAAGGAGCAGCTGAGATGCCTGGTTGCATTCTTCCATATGTTGTACACATTTTAAGTAATAGCTCTCTCTTCTCTATGTTTACCAACTCAGACCTTGGCTTAGCAGATTTCTCTACCTTTGTTCTACTTTTGGTTGCAATGAGGAAGAGGGCTGCTCAAATGGAAATGAAGGAATGCCTCACTTGCCAAACTGCATGTCAAGAAAAGGTGTGTCTGGCTAATGACTTCCAGATTTTCAAGTATTTGGCATTAGGACTTAACGAAAGAACAAACCCACCACTTTAGAGGAAATGTTAGGCTGACTGATTAGAAACTTGGTGTGTAGGAAGTGTTAACAGTTTTTGCAAAAAGCAAGCATCCCTCCCTGAAACCAACCAACTAGCCAATGTCCAGCACCACAAAGAGGAAGAATCACAAAATACCTCCAAAAGCTTTTTTTATTAATCATGCAGCAAAGCCTAGCCTGCTGCTGGAAAAAAAAAAAAGAAAAGAAAAGAAACTAGACTTTGAAACTTTGAAGACAGTTTTTAGTTTTTAATTTTGTTACTATGAGGCTGAGGCAGCTACTGAAGAAATCTGTGAATGTTTAGCTGCCCTGGGGAAAAATCAAGGCATAGTGCATTGACATTTTTTGTCCTCAAATTATTCTCACTGATTCCTTGTGCCATTGATGGGCATGTAGTTGAGATTTAACTGTCTACTGAGAATGAAGATGACAGTGCAGAGTACAAGGAAAGGGAAACAAGTGGAAATATACTGAATGAAAATCTTTTCTCTAGGAAGGTAAATTCTCTACAAGATTTTATTTTTCAGGGCTGGAATTTTACTTTAGTGTTTCTGTGTTTATAATGATTGAAAAGAATTAATCTTTATTTCCTACTTAATGGGGAGGATATGTTATTGCCTTTTTATAAAAAAAAAAGAATTCCCAATTTGTTTTTAGGTTGCAATATACTAATTGTATTACCTAGATGCAAACTTGAATAGGGTTTTTTGATTGTCATTTCCATTATCTGTTGTAAAATTCTGCTGAAATCTTGAAACAGTCTTGCTTAGAAAATAATTCTGCCAGCTAATGTTGCAGTTGCAAAGTAAAAGATATATCAAATCTGACACTTTTTTGTTATATTTTTTTTGCTTCTTTTTTTTCAAATTTTGAACAAAATTACTTACTTTTCTCATACCTCTCCTCCCACATCTTTCCATTCCCTCTTTTGATCTGCCTGGCTGCAGGAGGTTTGGTAGTCTGAATACCTACCTTGAGGGACACATACTGCAGCATAAATCATGTTGATGCTGTTGAAACAAAGTATCTCTGCTTTGATTATATTTCAAGACTACAGAAGATAAGAACGGACACCTCAGTAATCCTCAGTACCACGGACCGGGAGAAGGCAGCAAAGGCTAGATACTGCAAATTAACGTAACAAGCAGAAAGCAGACAAAAAGGAGCAAGGCATAGGAATCATGTGCTTTTGGAAAAATTTTTAAAGTATATTTTCAGGAATATCATTTATCTCAGCTCTCCTCTGTTTCCTGAACAATGGGTGTCAGTCTTTGCCTAGATACATCGTCACATGAAAACTCCCATCTGTAGATCCCGCCCCACCTCAAAACCTACAAATATATTTAGCCTCTCAAAATCCTTTCACAGAACCAGGAAACAGCAGCTCTCTGTCACCAGCCTGCCCTTGACTTTTAAGAGAGATTTATTTTACCACCATGGATAGGAGCAGTGGGTCTGATGTTAGATGTTTGCAGGTATCTTAAGCAAACTCTGCAGCACATAAGATTTCCTTTTAATTTCCTCTAAGTAACAAGTGCCTGTGTAGAGGGAATAAGCAAAGAAATGCCTGGCTTTGTTGCTAATCCTTTGTTTTATTAGCAGTTGCCCAGGAGTAGCAAAGATTTCCTCTCCTACAATGCCCTTCATGCCTTTTACTAATTTGTTGACTTGTGGTCTTCTAATTTATAGGCAGGATTTTCAAAAGTAAATGCTTGATATACAGTTGAGACGTATTTGTGCAACTCTGTGTACATTGTCATACATGCAGTGACCCACAAATTTAATGTGGGTTTTTTGGGTGTTTGACAGTATTGATCCCATGACTTTTACAACTACCTTGCCAGCTTTGGCTGCAGGAATAAATCCCTGCAAAAATAATCAAATAGGTGATAAATATGTAAAGAGTTTACAATGTTGGTGGAGTGACAGCGATTATGGGCCTGACCTGCATTTTTCTCATTCACTGTACTTAGGTTTTGTCTTCCTTGGGGAAAAATCCTGATTGTTTTTATCATTAACTGATTGTCTTTTTTGCAAAACAAGCAAACAAACCCCAAATGTGATGGAAATCTTCATAGTAATAAAACAGGTATTGTCATCACACTCCAGCTTTCTGAGACCAACCATTTACAGCCCTGTGTTTCTCAGGGTGGACTAGCAGGGAGGTAACAACATCTTTCTGGCTGTCTTTTCATGGAAATTTTCAACTTTTTTGAAATTGTTTTGAAAACAATTTTCAACTATGTTTGTCTAACACAGCTGAGGTAACTTTAACAGGATAATACATTCGTTTTGGCTATTAGCTGTGTTCACTGAGACCACAGGTGGTGGTACCTGTTTGTCCATGCTCCCTAGAGCAAGGAACGAGTGTTTTGAACTTTGAGTCTCTGTGTACAGCCCTGTGAAGCAAGATTCATAAAATGTATCATAGAAAAGGTATGGGATTTAAAATATACAAAGAGGATTGTGCCATTTGTTTACAAAAAATCTCGAAGGTAAGTTTGTACCTTACTTATACCATAATGCAGCGGTTACAGTACATGTCCAAATGTGGGATGTCTGGTCTGTAGATGTCTGCTAGCTTTGAGGTGCCCCCAGCAGGTTCCTGATAGCTGACACTTAGGTTCTGGAAAAGGCCAAACTTCTATGTTTCCTTGATAGCATGTCACAGTAAATTATTTAAATGGATTTGCAGGAGCAAGTTCTGAATCCAGACCCTTCAAAACAAAACTCAGTTTTCATCTAAGATACTGAGTTGCTTCTAAGCAATCTCAAATATTAAAATCAGACTTTCATTAAGCAAGAGTGCTCAATGGCTGTAACCTTCCAGTTTCCTGTGTTGACCTAAAGCTGCTTCAAATGCTCCAGTGTGGCAATCTTTCTGAGACAGGCTTCTGTCTTCATGTGTTGCATAATCTGAGCTTAGAGCTTTCCCTGAAGTTTCTGCTGGAAAGTTAGAAGATGTAATGCTGTCCTTTTGTGTAGATGGTCTGTTGAGACTCCATTTCATCATGCTGTTAAAAGTAAAGGATTTTTTAATCAGAATTGGTAACTGCTCAGCACAAGGGAGCATAAGTAAATCTTTAATGAAAATTGCAAATGGTTTGCTTTACCAGTGGATATGAATTTTGTCACTGAAAGATTCACTGAAATCTATTTGAAAACCATCTGATTAAATGAGAAAGACCTTTAGAACAATTTAAAATTAATTTAACAAACAGCCTAGAGCTTGACCTCATTTGGCAGCCAGTCTCATCCAAACTACTGACCTTCTGACTTGCAGTCAGTGTGTCTCTTTCAGCTGCCACCAACTCCCTTCCAAAAGGTGGATGCCTAAGAAGTGGTCTCAAACTTGCCAGTTAGGATTGTGTTTAGGCTTGAAATCTGCACCTAGAAGTCAGCTCAGTTCTCTGAGCTTTAATTCTTTCAGGGTCCTACAAAGCACCTTTTTTTCAGAATATCTGTACTGTGCAAGCAAGACTCATGCAGAAGTACCTGAGATAGATCAAACCAAGCGGTAATCTGCCAGATTTCAAAGTAATCCTGAAACAGGTATATCTATCTTTTCATGTTACCTTCTAACAGTACATCTTTCCTTGGACATTGCACCACAAGGGTACAATTGCATTGTTTTAGGAACTAGAGTGGTTTGAACTAGCTCCACTGTCCATGTTATGATCACAGTTTGCAGTTTAAGTGTGTTCTGTAATCACGATAAAATCTTCTGTTAATGGCAGACCTATGGGCTAGTCGTCTTAATTATACTTTAAAAAAGAAAGGTAGTAAACTTAAACCTTGATTTCTCATAGGCTTCCACACTTGGATATAGAACTACCCATGACAAATATATGGAGAAAAGTTTTCAAGTTCCCTCTAAGAACCAGGATTTACTGGGGCAACACTGTGGCTGTGGAACTATGGGACAGGCCAGGGATCAGGCTGTTCTTCTGAGATGCTCTTGCTCTGGCTGCTAAGTGCACGAGGGCCAATCTCATTTTTGGCTCTTGGAATGCTGCAATGAAAAGTTTATCCTTGAAATGACAGGTCCCTGAAATATTAAAATCCTTGTATGTTCCCTGCTGTCCTCAGCTCACCCAGCCAGCTGGCAGAGAAAAACCGAAGGAAAATTTTTAGACACTCTCCCTCTTCACTAAGGAAGGATTTATGTAAGTGTATATTGGCACATATTCATGTATGAGCACATATACAAGGACTTGCTGAAAATACAATTGCAGCATTAGTTGACAGAAGCTCCTGGGATTTTAGATTTGGTTTTCTGCCTCTGTACGAATATTAGAAATACTGGTTTTTCTGTGCCACATTTAGGTGTCTGTGATGTTATCATTTGGTGTACAATTACACTTAAGTATAAAAGATTCAAAAATTTCATTTTTTCAACAAAAGATGATTGAAGAAAAGACTATAAATTACTTAGAAAAGCAGTAAAGATTTTATTTTTCTTTACAGATACGGAAGAGGTTTAGGAAGTCTGTTATTCAATAGGATGCTTCATAGCTCTCAATAGTTACAAAAGTGTTACACTGCTTGTAGTAGGGTGATTAGCATGCATGCTTAAAAGATTTTCAGAGAGCTCAAGTATTGTTTTCCTAATTTACTTTAATTAGATGAACTGTGTGCTTAATCTCATTGTTTCTTATGAAATTGGATTCTTAAGTTACTGATAGTAGAGCAAAACATGAAGAGAAGGGTTTATCTGGGTATATGAGGGACTAGGAGAATAGAGAGCTGGGAATCCTGATGTGGAAAGGAGCAATGAATTTGGGAATGGAATTGGAAAGTGTCAGATGCTCCATGTGGTACCTTCATGCATGACTGCACAAGGAATGGCAGGACATTGTGGAATATGCTGTGTAAGTCATACAGATGTGATGTAGAGACAGATGGAACTATTGCACTGAAGATGAATACAGCAAAGTAAACAAATCTGAGATTAGGAAACTGAAGTAAAAATTTAGATAGTTAAAAGACCTTAAAGACAGCACTGTAAATTCTGTTTTATATGATGTTTTAAGGAAATGGGGGTGCTTTGATATCAGAAGTGGTAAAAAAGAACAGATTTATAAAAATCTTGACCAGACTTCATGCAAGAAATTCAAGGAGGTAATCCAAGGATAGGGTGCCACGTTCACACTTACTACAGATCATGGTTACTAAAAACAAGGAGGTGTTTGTGATATATGCATATGTAATATTTTGATGTTTATGATTCTTACAAATTTTAATTTTACTTTGTGCCTCATATTGTTTATGCTGTCTATCAATAATACAGTGATGAGCTCTCTATGTTTTGAAAGATTCTGGGAGAAAAATTTCCCTACATATATGTACATAATTTGATTGTTATTCTTGGTCTTTCTCTTGTGAATGTGAAGAATAGTCTCTTCCTTGTGGGTTAGGACCTTTCCTTCTATAAGTTTCAATATCTTTTCTTTGTCATACCTTCTGGCAAATTTAAAGAGGGGCAAATTGGATATAATAGAGATTGAGCTCTTTTTATAACCTCTTAAATAATTAAGTCCCCTCTACATCTGCACTGTCCAAGACAGCCTAATCCTCTCTCTCAATTAATGAACCTTATCATTTCCCTGTGTGTCAAGATATTCCTTCAAGAATTTTCCCTCGTAACAGTTTTGACAATAGTCTTGTAATCTTTGCTGAATTATATTTTCATAGGTTATACTAGGTAATTATCTAATTAGTATAATTTAAGGTTACATAGTGAAAGGTTTATTTGAATTTTTCTTTCCATAGAAAGGATGCACCCAGAAATAATTTTTCTTGTTTTCTTAGTTTGAAACCCATAGGAAAAAATAAGTTCTAATTACAGATTTTATTTCAGTGGCACATAATAAATATATTTAGCTGCTGACCATTGAAAGGATTATTAGATGTCAGGGACAGAACATAAGTCTGATATTTTATTATAAGCTGCAGGAGAAAACTTCAATATATTTGAATTATGCAGTTCAAATGTTACTTCTTCAAATAGGACATTATTGAGGCATGAATCTTCTTTATTAAAATAAAAATCTGATCTTTATAAAAGCATAGCATTTTTTAAGACTTAAAAGAGTGAGAATCCTTCAATAGGTGACAGCACTTATAGCAAGGAAGGCAGATGTGATTCATGTATGAAAGATGGTTGTGAAAACAGAGAGCTTTCTCCAAGGTCTTATTATTGGTGAGGGGGTGCTTCTAGACAAGGTATATAGCATGAAAGGATACTATTCTTCTGGAGAAAAGTAATTTGTCAGGTCACGACGCATGTAATTCTGCCTTTCCCTAAGTATTGACTTGCTGGTGAAAATGATCATGTTTTATTCTTTCCTAGGGGCTGCCACAGAAAGAAGTCAGCATACTGCTGCTCTTTTGCTCGAGATTTAAATACATAATATGCCAAGTGCTCCACTAGTTCATTGTTAGATGATTATCTGAAGATCTGTAAGTTGAGCACCAAAATAACATTGATAGACACTGTGATGCTTTGTATTACTGTTTTTATTTTAGGTTATAGGTGGTGTTTTGTGTGTCTGTTAGGTTTTTATCAGGCTAGGCTTTATCAAACAGCAAACAGTTTGGCTGGATTACTGTGAATCTGAGGTTTCCAGAGCAATGAGGGACTGTTCTGTCCCAAGATCCCACATATTTGCTGAATTTGGCCTTATACCACACAGATAACACTGCAGTTTTTTTCCTGAGAAATGTGGACTGAAAAATGAAATTAGCTAGTGGGGAGGCAAGATGATCTTAAATTGTAAAGAAATAAATAGGTGATAGACAATAGGTAACATGAAGCAAAAAAAAGTAAATATGAGGGTGGGGTGATAAAAAGACACTGCTTTTCTTTCAACAACAATTTAAAAATTGAGGCAAGGTGCAGTGAGGAGGAAAGAACTCGTCAGAATTCTTCAGAGCTGGGAGATAAAAAAGCATTCCAAGCCAAAAGTGATGGCATTATGACTGGAAAAATATGCTTGTTCCTCCCATCTTCAGCAAAGGCAAGAAAAACAGCCCAGATAGCTTTGCATTTATGCCATGGAATGCTATGTCCTTAGAGAAGGACACAGTCAGTACATGATGGACTGACTGGGGGACATCTATCATCGATGTAACAAGGGTAAATTATACCTGACTGACATGGCCACTTTCTGTAGCGGGATGGGTCCGTCTCTCTTGCTAACAAGGCAAGAGCAATGAAAGATGTATACCATAGCATGATTTTTGTTGTGGTTTCTCACAGCATTCTTTTAGTCAAACCAAGGAGACATGGTTGTAGTGTCTCAGAAACTGGCTGGCTCACCAGTCTCGGTGGACTGCTAGTATTTCAAAGCCTCACTGGTCGTCATCTGGATTAAAAAGCAAATAATTCTCCATTATTATCTCCAAGTACTGGAGCAGGGCCCAGAGTGATTGCAAAATCTTCATACTGGAGCTTTAACAGAATTTGACTAGACTATATCCTGAGCAACCAAATATAAAATTGAAGCTCGCCTTGCTTCGAGCAGAAGGTTGAGCTGGATGTCTCCCAGATGTCCCTTTGAACCTAGAATTGTTCTGTGATTGTGAGTTGTCTCAGTACTTTCAATAGTCACTCAAACCAAGCCTGATTGTTGAGTTTTGTCGTGCCCACTCCCTACACAAATCACTCTGAATTCACCAGGAAAACAATATTAGATGCAGGTAATCACTTCAACATTCAATGTGCATGGTGAACAGCATATCATTACCAGAAACTGCATCATTAAATATGTAAAAGGCCCTGCTAATCACTGACCATTGTTAAAGATTTATATAGTCTAAATACTTTCCCAGAATTTTAACAACCTTCCTCTTCAATTAAAATAAAATAAATGCATCAGAGCACAGAGAGAATCATCAAGTGCAGAAAAGTACAGTTGAAAATGGACATCCTTACTTGATTGAAAAAGTCACCTAATCAATGGGATCATTGAAGTAATATATAATCAAGTAGCAGGGAATGTTCAACAGCTTTCCTCTGCATAAAAATTGTGAATAGAATTTAATTGTTCCTAGACTGAAATTTCTTTAACCACATTGAGTCATATTTCAGCAACACCATTGAATGAACTCTGAGCTGTTACTCCTAATCAACCTAATGAAAAATTTGCTGAAGCCTATCACAAAAATCTTCAGGAAGAAAGCAAGAGGTTTCATATAGGTATATAAAATTACTTTTGTTCAGAGTTAGAAAAGCTCCTTAAGAGCTAAAGGGTAGCACTTAAAGCTATCCAACCCAGACATATCAGTTGAGAAAATATTTTGATGGATATTTGCTTATTCTGCTGGATCACTGCAGTATTTAAGAACCCCATAAAGAAGTTATAATGGAGACTATATTCTTTTGGAACTCATTATGTTTTGGCTCAGTGAAGGCCCTCTTGATAAATGCTGCTGTTCCCACCAATGGCTTTGGTGCTTCCTTTGTAGATGATTTTATGGTATAACAGGTTATATATTCATGTGTATGGCATGGAATTCTACCCTTGGAGTAAGCTCTCTGGAACCAATTTTGCTGTTTTTCCATAGGTCTGCTACTGACTTGTATGAGACTTTTGGATCCACACTAAATATAGGATAGGAACTAAAGGGACTGTGTGTTATTTCTGTAAGCCACTCTCTTCTGTAATGGCTACAGGAGATAACAGCAAGGTTATAGTTATATTTGTTGGTTTAAGCAACAGAGGTTTGTTTTGGTTTTGCATTGTTGTTGTTGTTTTTATAAGGTTCCCTATTTTTCCAGCATTGAAGTAAGAAAAACTTCACAGTAGCTTCATCGTACGTTCGATCTATGAAGTCGTATTGAGTGTCAGGTGTAAGCATTCTGACAGCTGTGAAAGGAGGGGATGCTGTGGTGCTAAGGAATGAAGAATTTGTAACTGCAGGAGTTCTAGGGCAAGGAGTGTGCTTCTTATTGTCTTTCCGTTGAAAGTGGCAGATGTGGTTGTGAGTGAAGAGCACTATTATTTCAGTATCCACCCTGAAGTCTGTCACTTGTATCACTAGATACAAGATGGTATTTGAAAGAAAAGGTTGATATGCACAATAGATAAGGCTCTGAGAGAAAACCATCCTATTATAAGGAGTTACAAAGCTTGTACCTGTCTGCCTTTTACAAAGTAGTTATCCGAGCTTTTAGAAGAGAGTTTTTCAGATATGGAAATGGGACTGAGTATTAGGGGCATATACCATTTGGCAATAGGAGATGGCTCTTTGCCTCTGACAGGCACAAAGTGAGGTTTTAATTTCATCATACCTTGTCTTTCTTGTCAACTGAGCTAGCAAATGTTAACACTGTTATATTAAAACACTCAGAGTTTGTTAAATCAAAATGTTTTTCCTCAAGATTGCAAGTAGTGGACGTAAATAGATGGTTGGAGATTAATTTCAGAATTTGGAAAGTAAACTGGAGAAGTCTCAGTCTTCAGTGAGTAAGCTCTGAAGGGCAGAGAATCCCCTTTTGTTATGTGAAAGGATATGTTTGCTATTGTGATTAGATTGTTATGGAAAAGCATCATAAAATGTAATGCAGAATCTTGTAAAATGCTAAAGCACTTTTGAAATGCCACCAAAAAGTTGTTTCTAATTCTCCGATTAAAAGTTATTATTCTCCAGTTTTACCTTGATTGTGGGGTAAATTCCTTGGAACCTTGTTTCATTCCTCCAAATTCATCTAGACTCCTCCATAACATGAACGACAGATGACCCCAAGGGGCCTGAACTTACTTTGACTGCTATTTTTACCCTATTGGAGACTTGGTGATTGAAGTTCAGTGTCATGTACTGAGAATGAAATCTGTCAAACAGTTTAGAAAAACGTGGCTAATTTAGCAGTGTTAGATAAAACAACTCCTTCCATTTTTCCCTCTGAGAGTAATAAATAGCCTCTATTTTCAGCACAATTGGCCTTTGGCAACTGTTGGTACCATGGGAGGGTATTTTTGGGAAAGGAAGGAAATAAAAAAAGGATTAAACCACAGGGAATTGCAAGGGAGAGAGAATGCTGAAGAATAGAACTGCTAAGGAAGAAATAGCTTTACAGCAAGTTCCTGGACTATAGCTTTTTATGTCTCTTGTGTTCCCTATATGGGTTCAAAATAGGTCAAACACAAAAAATGCACACTTTGTCTTACCATTGTGGTTTTAACCCCAGCCAGCAGCTAGGTACCTTGCAAGGTGCTTGCTTGCTCCCCAGAACTCTCCCTACCCTTCCTCAGGATGTGGAACAGAAAACCTGCGGATTGAGATAAGAATAATTTAGTAATTGAGGGGGGAAAAAATGTAAAATATAATAATAATTTTAGTGAAAAGGAGAGGGAGATATCATGAAAATCCAAGAAAAAAAATTCATGCACAGTATAATTGCTTAATACCCACTGATGGGTGCTTAGCCCTCATCACAGCAGAGACTGACACCTCCCAGTTAACCTCCCTCAGTTTTTATACTGAGCAGACATTGGGAATGTCCCTTTGGCTAGTACAGGTCACCTGTCCTGGCCATGCTCCCTCCAAGCTTCTTTGCACCTGCTCTCTGACAGAGAATGGGAAACTGATGAATCTTTGACTTAAGGTAAGCACTGCTTGGAAACAACTAAACTATCAATGTTTTACCAACATTATTCCCATGCTAAATACAGAACACAGCCCTGTATCAGCCACTAAAAAAAAAGTAATCTTTATTACACACTGCAACAGTACCTATCTCTTATTTGACACCACTTGTGTCGTGACAGCTTCCTTGCTTTCCAGTACACCATCACCTTTCCTGTCCTTCAATTCATATACACACAGGTATCCTTCCCTTAGTTTATAGACCGTCTTTACAACACTCCATTGAGTCCATGTAGTCCATGACTTCACGCTCTATCTATCAGAAATGTCTCAGGGTAAGAAAGGTGTTGTGTAGCATTGGGTTGTTGCATGCTGAAGCCAATACTGATTCCAACACTGTTGTGCTTGTCTGCTTTTCATTCCTTCATTAAAGTTCATTCTTCATTAATGTGGTGATTGGCAAGGAATTGCGTTCAGATCTCCAAGTCTGGAATAGCAGCGACTGGTACCATGAGATGCCTAATGTGGTGGTGGGCAACTAGCAGCCATAAAAGTGATAACGTATAGCATTATATAGGAGTTAATATAACATAATTTATTGGTTATTTTTGCCTAGAATCAAGTCCCTTTGAGGCACACATCAGAATCCTGTCCTCCCACATTACCCATCTAGTGTACCAAGGTCCTTGAGAAAAAGCTATCCCATGGATGTGCAGCCTTTGCCTGAGGCACGAATAACCCAGCATATTTTTATGTGCACTATAGGAACTTTATCAGCTCCTGCAGTACATGAAGGTCTTGATTGGGTGTCAGCCAGATTGGCAGATCCTGTAGTGTTGATTAATCAAATGGCTTTTGTTAAATGTGTATCCCAATGTCTAAAAGTCCCTCCAGCCATTGCTCTCAGTGTAATCTTCATCAATCCATCATATCATTAGATTTTCCTGGAGGCTGGTGTGTGTGACACATCTACTCTGTGCCCTGTTCTTTAGGCCAGGTGTATTTTAAGTTATTTCAGAAATGAGTCCTGCTGTCTGTCTGGAGTATCATGTCACCATAAGTCCTGCTTCCCAAGGCCCACGACAGTGTTCTGGGTGGTGGCTTGGATCTGTGTCCAGCCATCCAGTGGCTGCTTCCACCATTGTAAGCACAAGACCCCGGCCCTGGTGGGTTGGTGGGAGTGAGTTAGAGCCAACCTGCCAGGCCCTCCTGTGTTTATACTGCAGACACCATCCTCCACACAAGCTTGTCCTGCTTGATTGCAGCTCGTGTTTCACGTTCATGGAAAACCTTTGTGAGAGTGTCCATGGATAAGTTCCACACTTTGGTGATGAGCCCAGCTGTGGGTTACATCCTTCCTTTATGGCCCAAGGTGGGCCCACTGAGCTAAAAATTGTTCACACTTATGGTACATCTGAGCCACTTAGAAGCCTCATCTACCTTTTGGTTCATTTGATGTTCTTCAATGGCCTAGGTCTTGGTACATGAGCATTCATATGATGTACCAGGTTTTCCACCTGGGCAGCAATATCTTGCCACAGCCATATAAACATTAAGGTTGGAAAAGACCTCCAAGGCTGTTGAGTCCAACTTTTGACCAAACACCACCATGTCAACCTGAACATGGTGTTACTACATCGAGTAGTTTCTTGAACCCTTCCAGGCATGGTGACTCCACTGTTCTCCTAGGCAGCCTATTCCAATGACCTGATCCCTGGATAAAAGGTATGTGTGATGGATGAATCTTTTCATAGTACATTCAGTGGTACATTTTGCATTGTCAGGCTTCAGCGTTGTAACTGGAGATGTCTTGAAAACCTGAAGTTAAGTTTACAATACAGGGTGATGATGTGCTAGTCATTTCCTAATTCTGTTTTACTGTGTAGGTACATCTCAAAGGTATTTTTACTACTTAAATTGGTACTTTCATTAAGTGTATATGATGCCCATGGCAAAATCTGTTCAAATGTTGCTTATGGTAATTTCTCAGCCAAATGTAAATGTGACTCACTAAATCTTTCTGTAAATTTTAATTAAAAGCATCTAGATGTGTCACTTAAGGACATGGTTTAATGGTGGACTTGGCAGTATTAAGTTTACAGTTTTATTCAGTCTTACAGGTCTTTTTCAGCTTAAGTTATACTTTGATTATATCTTCTGGGAAAAGGAAGGACCTGTGCTTTTTTTCCCCCCTTTTATTTACCTTTGACAGATCTTTCAACCATAGTGCCAAGACAAGAAATTCAGGTTTCTTCCTATTTGTTTCCACTCAACTTTGAAGTTCATGGCAGTGTAGATTTAGTATGGAATCTGAACAAAAAGGAAATGTAAGAGAAAATAGAGAAATAAAAAGAAAGGAATTAGTCTTTCCATTGTTGTTGAGTATGCAACTAGGACTTCTTGAATTTTTAGCTCAGTTATGAACTTCTGGCTTAATTCATTTTTTATGTTTCTTGGTCTTCAAAAATATAGATAATCTGATTTAATAAGATTAAACCTATTAATATTTGAACAGAATGTTAATAAGGAATTAAAGTCTTCTCTCAGTTCTATCAACATGAGTCCAAAATAACTCCCTTGATTTCTTAGTATATTTGTCCAGTAATGCAATATCACAAAGAATTGAAGGTAAATTATGGTGTACTGCTTTTGAGCTCTTCAAAAGTACTTTCTTGCAAAATTAAATTATTTTTTTACTGGCTCACTAAATAGTTATTAACTGCACTTCTCTAGTTTACACTAGAATTTTTTATAAACAGTGATTAGATTGAGCTTTCTGCCAGAATGAATCTTTCTTGTTCCATACCCAGTGCCGGTGACTGAACTTTGAAATTAGCCCAAATCTGCAGAATGGCAGTTTAATGATGTATTTACTGAGATATTCTTCCTGCTTCCATGCAGAAAAGAGGACCTGACTTGCACACTGTATATAAATCTGGTTTGATGCCAGATAAACTTGGATCCGTCAAAGCATTTTCTTGTTAGGATTAAGCTGCACTTAAGCTTTTATAAGAATAATAAGGGTCTTCCAATAAAAACGAAACCAAACCCACAAAAACCCCAAACCAAAGGCAAGCCATGGGCAGTCCTATTTTTCTAGGTTTTTTGGTTTTTATTTTTCTTCTATTCATTATCAGAAGCAAGGCATCCTTCCTCATTAGCCAATAGCAGATGAGTGTCTCCAAGCTGCTCCTAGAGTTTTGCTGGTTAGTTTCTTGCCATCTTGAGTTACTAACAGTATTCAGGACTTTTTCCTTAAGGGGACATATTCTGCAGGTTTGGTTACAGAATTGGTTAGAGATGAAAAACTACAGGAGTGAGTTGCAAGCAAATAACTTCATAGTGTTGAACCTGTTTTCAGAGTAAAAATGTGAATTTGCATGGCAGCCCAGTGCTGGCAACTCTGAGAAACCCTGGCTTTTTGCACATTTACTATCAGTTTACCTCTGTATCAAATGAGATAAACAATGTAAATGACTGACTTTGAAGTCACTATCCTAGCGTTTAGGGATTTTCTGCCTTATTCTATACGCTCTGAACTATATGCCCTTATAAAGATACTATGCATTCACAGGCTATTCAATAGCATCTGCGCAATAGCTACTTGTCTTCATTGTGGATCAAAGACATTTTTTACAATGTAAATATTGAATACTTTAGAGCAGTAAAGAATTTCACAGCTTTGGCAAGCTAAATAATGTGAACTGAATTTTGGCTATAATGAGTGATTGCCAGCACTTAAATTCAGATAAAACTATCGTGACTTAAACCAGAGTACTCTGTTTTATGATTAGAGGTAGTTACTGTCTCCAGTAAGAGTTCATGATGTTAAGAGTCAGTGCAGTAAGAAGTCATAGTATAGCAAGGTGAAGTTGTATTTGTATATGACCCTCACTAAAATCTTCTGACAAAGTTACCTGCTATTTCTAGCAATTTAAATAACTTCAAAATAACTATAAATATGAATTGTACCATTTCATATGTGTTCTAGATATGTCATAATTATGTGATGGATGGAAATGCACTGATTCTGACACTTCTTGAGCCTGGTTTTAAAACTGGGTGATGTCTTAGTAAAGTTTCTTTTTATTAGAAAAAGTACATTTCATCCCCAAAATAGCCCATAAACTGGTTTTTGCAGCTTATTAGAGGTTGTCCTAGTAGTTAACTTCCCAGAGCTATGCCTGAGGCTGAAGTGGTTTCTAACAATCCATTGTTAACTTCTATGACAACCTCAGGTAGGCTGTGATTGTCAGAGTTGGTCATGACACACTGTAGACATCCTACTGTCATTCTAAAAAATGCAGTTACACCGAGTTTTGCACCCTGGCTAAGTGACTGGGTACGAGAATGGATGTGAAACGAGTTCATTTCACACACTCTTGCAGGCAAATCTATGCTGTATTTGTCCAAGCCCCTCCTTAATGTCTTAAATATCTGCTGCTGGGATCATCTCTTCAATATCAATGCCCCATTGTCATCCGTGCATCAAAAATGCTCCAGTTTTTAACCCCAGCTATGTGCAAATCCCTGGAGGAGAATCAGAATCTGCAAATAAACCTGAGGAACTGGAAATAGTTGTAAATATATCGTGACATGAACTGTCACTCTCCTATTGAGAAGAAAATATGGATATGCAACTTTAGCTTCTCAAAGTTAAAATTAATTTTTAAGCATGTGCTGCTAGTACCACATTTCCTGTAAATTATTCCAGCTGCCAATAATTCAGGTGTTTATTGTGCTGTATGTTATAACTAGGACAGAGAGTTACCATTACAGACTGAAGAACTCCCTTCTCTTTGTTGGAATAAGTTTTTAAGCAAACTACATTGTCCTCCTTTCAGTATCTCCCTGTAAGTCCCAAACATAATAAATACCTCTGGTAATCTAGGTGTTTATGTACCTATATGAATCCAGTGTGATAAATCATATTATATTGCATCAAAAAGATCTGATGTCAATTATTGGAATGGGACACTTGACTGAGAAAATGTTTTTATAACTGTATTTATTCTGTGACATACTATATTTTTACTTCTCTATCCTGCAGGAAGAAAACCTGTACTTTTCTGGACTGACTTAATTATTAAATATGCATAACATTCACACACAATTTGAAGAGAAAGAATTTTAATTTCTGTGGATAAGTATTGATATTTAACCTTTTTTTTTTTTAAGTTGAGAATTTCCTCAGGGCAGAAGACTTACTAGTGCTGTTCATACATTTAGTCAAGACTGACAGGAAGATCATGCCTTTCTATTCTGCTAGGATGCAAAACTTTGTAGTTACTCATTTGTTTGGGCCACTTATGAATGCTGAATGGAAAATACCTGAATGTTAAGGAAGCTGTGGTATGATAAACTGAAGAACAAAGCATGTGTTTGAGGAGAGCACTTCAAGGGCAAACTGAAGTACTACTTCAAGTGATGTGCAACTGATGCAATTAACAGGAAATTATAAAAAGTAAACAGATCATGATGGTTTATACATACATTTAACACAGCACCATAACCCAGCATGATTCTGTCTGGGAAGATATGAAGAGGGAATGTGGATGTAAAGAGATGGCCTTGAAGGCAGCCAAAAGTTCAACAGGCACCATTTTCCTATGTGTGTAACAAGTCCTGAAAAATCAACTGCTTATCTAGTAGAATTTTTAGCTGCAGGCCCAACTGTAGTGCATAAAATTGCCAGTTCTGATTCACCTTAATTTTCAAAAGGTAGCACAACAACAATGTAAGGAGAACCAAAGAACTGAACGAACCTTAGAAAGGTCATCTAATTCATCCCTTTATCCCCAAAGTTCACTAAGACACTTTAAAATCATTCCCAGATGAATTTCATCTGATCTTTTTTTTTTAAGACCAAAACTTTTCCAGATAGAGATTCCATTAAGTTTTAAACAATCTGTAAAAGCTGTAACCACCCTTACTGCTACAAAGTTTGGGGTTTTTTTATTTCTTCTTTTTTCTTTTTCCTTCCACCTTCTTACACTGTAATTTAAATTCTTCACTTACCCATCTGCAATTAGGATAAGAAAACAAATTTTTCTTTCTTTTCTCCTATGCTTATTATATTATCCCACTTTTCAGCCTTCTCTTGCCTAGATTAGATAACCACTATTCCTTCCTTCTTTCCATATAGATATTTTGCAGACCTCTCACTTTCTCATTGATCTATTCTGGACTTTGTCCAACATGTAATAGAGATCTTATTAGCTGCACAATGAGCAAGATGATTACTGAGAATGACTTGCCAACAATAGCTCTATTTATGTATAACAAGATAGTATTTGTCTTCTTAAAAGCACAACATTCTTGCTTTACCCTAGCTTGTAATTCATAATCACTTACATCCTCTCCGTCCCTTCTGCAAAACAGTTAATAAATCACCTTTTCTATGTTTGCAGAGTTTGCTTATTTTTGTAGGAAGTTGTCTTTATTGATTAGTGTCCTTTGTTTTTTAATTCCAGTTTTCCAATATTTTTGAACTGTAACAGTGATTCAAACATGCTTAAATCGCTTCTACACTGATGTCACTTCATGTTTAATGAGAATACTTCTTATTGCATCATACAAATTTGATTAGTTGTGATTTTCAGTGGCATGGGCAGAAGACTATTGTGGAGTTTCATCTTGCTATAGTTTATTTTATTGCTGAGCCATTGATAATTATTGAGATCAGTTTTCTGTCTTATAGCTATATATATATAGTTATAACAGTTTCATTTAATCGGAACTGGTTTGTTGGTAGAGAAATGAGTTTTGATAGAAACTGTCAGAAATGCCCTTTTCTCTTTCCAAGAAGTTAGGTGAGGTAGCTGAAGTTTGCATCACACTGCTGTGTGAAAGGGAGCAGCAATCAAATAAATAACAGCAGTGTCATTTTCATGAGAGATCTTTCTCTCTGCTTTTCTGTGTATTTGGAATTTGATTGAACCAAAGTGAGAAGTTATGGATTAGATCTAGAAACAATAACCTTTCTGAAAAGCTAAAGACATAAAATACAAAAACTTTAAAAAACTCTCCTTCTTTTTCCTGGAGTTTGGAACAGTTTTAGCAAATAAGAAGTGCAGAGTCTGAGAGATGAGGTGAGTTAAAGACTTTTCACCTTTGTATCTTTCCAAAAACAGTACACACCTTGCACATAATGACTGTGGGGTGTCACTGGTTTCAAGCAACGCAGGGTAGACGTAAGAACATAGAATCCTTTAGGTTGGAAGAGGTCTCTTAGATCAGGACTAACAGTTAACCCAGCACTGCCCTGCCCACCACTAAACCATCAGCTCTGTGTGACTTTCAAATACCTCTAGGGATGGCAACTTAACCCCTTCTCTGTTTCAATGCTTGGCAATTGGCAATGAATTTGCATTGAATTTCAATATGAAATTGAATATTACATAATATTCAATCTAAACATCCTCTGGTGCAATTTGATATCATTTCCTCTTGTCCTATCACTTGTTCCTTGGGAGAAGAGACTGACCCCCACCTGGCTACAACCACCTTGTAGAGAGCCACACAGCTGCTCTGAAGTGGCCTCAGGACAGGGACATTTGGCCATGTTTGCTGTCTCCTCATGGGTTGCTAACTCACAGCAAGTGCACGTGTTTTCTATTTGTCTGGATGCTGAAGTCTGAACTTGGTGTTGGAGCTTCTGCCTGTGAATTTGTGCTGATACATCAGCATAGCTGAGCAGGGGAGCTTTCCTGATTCATTTTGCAAGGTAAAATGCTGCTTATGAGTTCTTGCTCCAGATAGTCTGAATAAATGCTGGGAAGGTGGAACTGTAACTATACAAGCATGTATTCTCCAAGCCTTTTCAGAGGGATCTAAATGCAGGTAGCATCTTCACAGAAATCTGTCCCAGTCTAGATTTTCTGTTCTAGATGTACTGTATTTTATACATATTTTTGTTAAATCAAAATGTAATGTAAACTAGAATGCATAAAAAAGAAAAACAGAGGAAAAAGCCCATAAAATCTCTCATATTTTTGGGAAATATATAGTGATGTTATTTGCAACTGATAACTGTAGTTAAAAAATCCATTATTATGATCCATTTTTATTCAAGAAGTACTTAACCAGGCATCAAATACTTACGATTTTTTTTATTCTAATCTAGTGCTTTTGGAGGAACAAATACTACCACGCTCTTTCAAACTGAATGTCATAGCATGAAACTGGTCCAATCATCAATGTTTATTTGGGAGAAGAGGTTTAAAAAAATGCAAAATTACTTTTATAACAACTCTGATCAAGATAAGAATGCTCTTGCTTATATGCTGCTATCTAATTGTAAAAATTAAATACAAGAATTATAAAACCCAGGCATTTCCAGATGCATGATATTGTCTTGCTACTGCTCAAAAATGCTGTAGCAAGGGGAATAACATGTAAACACTGGGTTATTATTTTGCTTCATGTAACATGCAGCTGGGTAAATCAGGTTTTTTGAAAGGTAGTTTTGTCAAAGAGGTAAGTTTATCTTTCTGCTGTGGACAGGAATAGAATTTTGTCCAAGTGACGTATCTGTACTTAGCGTGGGGTAGTAGTGGTGGGGGAGGATTTTCCTGAGGGTGCACTGAGATGGCATTAGACAAATCTGTTGCTATTTATCTCCATTAATGTTCTCTTTCTGAAGAGGAGGTTATCTGTGGGCAGAGGGCTTGGATGTTTAAAGGGTAAGTTTGTTTTTTTCCCTTTCCTTGTCACATGAGTATGTCTTATGTATGTCATGTGGGCTTTACTTGTTTTAGATTTGATGTGTAACAAACTGCTGGGAAATTCAGCATGCCACTTTGATCTCTCTGATGTCACTCAAGAGGACCTGAAGTAGTAGGATGGGATCATATCTCTGAAACTGGTAATAAAACTGAAGAGGTTAGCATGGGGTTAAACCCTGTGATTAAACCCTAATATTGGGAGAAGAAAATTATTCTGTTCTCTTGTGGCTCTTGGGGACCCTATCTCAAATTTTATTATATCTCACTGGTAGATTCCCTGGTGTGACTGTACCTTGTCTTTATTATTATTATTGATCACATATTCTTTTTTTTTTTTTATTTTAAGAAGAACATTTTCTTTCCACACTAGAGCAAAACACAATTTTGAGAATGCAATACTTCTTTCAAAGTAGAATTGAGCTTGAATTTCCCACTACACAAGTTGCTATGAATTTGCAGAGGGACTTCTATATGGAAGAAACCAGCCTTTACATGATGTTTTAAAAAAAACTTTTTTTGCCTTTGATCCATGTCTGTATTCCCCTGACTCATCCACAAGGGGGACATAGTTCTAAACAAATACACAGCTTGAATATGCACATTTCTAACCCTTCTTATTATAAATGATTCACTTGGAATGCCTTGGGACAGTCTCAAAACTGTGCATGCAGTCACTAAGGAAACCCTTTGACAGGAATAAAGCTAACTGCTTTTTTTTTTCTTTTTAAATGATTATTTTTATTTTGGGGAGCCTTCTTTTCTTTTTGATGATGGAGATTAATTTGCTCACCTGAGTGTAATAAGTGACTTCTAATTACTCGTATATATGCACATGTCAAAGAGATCTTTGTTTTGTTGTTTTCCAAAGAATGTTACTTTGGCCTTCTTGAGAATGGATTGACATTTCTCCACTTGCTTCAGACATAGCTGGAGCAATCTGGTAATTAATCTGGAGGATGTGGTAATGAGCATTTTCCCCTCCCTATGTCTATCTTCTTTCCTAATAATTAGTTCTGCATGAAACAAAGATTTGAATTACAGGACAGCAATATGTGGGTTTATATAACAACTCAGCTTGACTTGTGAACTCCAGAATAGAGTTTTTGGTGTGTATTACAACCATGTTCTAGGGCTCCTAGAAAAATGAGAAATATGATTGAGGCCGAGGTGACTGTGGGATCTTAGATTCTTTCTGACCTTCTGGTATTAAAAAATACAAGTCTGCATGCAAGCAGACCCTCCTGAAAGGGAGAGTAGGCAGTCTAAGGATGTTATCTTATTTTATAACCAATTTTGAGCAAAAGCACTCACTTTGCATTTTGTGGCTAAGTTTGAATTTTGGAAAGGGAATTTGGTACTTCGTTGAAAAGAGCTGCCCTGATTAATGATTAAAGAAAGGAAACTGTCACTGTAGCCTCTTTTTCATTCACTAGGAAGCCTTGATTTTTCCCATAAGATGTTTATACCAAATGTCTTTTTATGCTCGGTATTTAAAATGTAATTCTGCTTACATAGTTATCCAGTATCAGAAAAGAAGGAGCAAGATATCATCTCTCTTTTCACCTAGCTGTAAATATTATATTGATAAACATTATTTTGCAGACTAAATTGCTGTGAGTTTACCTAAAATTACTCCTCAAGCCCACTCAGATGACTCATATTATCCACAGGAGACTAGATTAGATTGTCATAAAATAATGTGCTTCACATTTATGTTTATTTCTCAGCATCTTTTTTGAAATTGTTCTTGTGAATGAGTGACATTTTTCCTATGTACATTTGAAGCTTGCTTTATTAGTTAATTTTCTACTTAAAAATCCCAAATGTCCAAATACAGATTTTTTCATCAACCCAGCAGGGAAAACAAAGATTTCTAGTCATGTGAGATTTCTGGAATCTTCTGTAAGTTCTGAAACTTGTATTTAGAATTCTGAAAGTTGTATTTAGAATTGACACCACCTTGGCAAAGATTTGTTAAATCTATTCCCAAAATCCCTGCAGGTAAAAATTTGTAGAGCCCTAAGTATTTTTTTTTTAATCCTTTGTAATCCTTGCAGTTAAAAAGCTTTTTCCAGTAGCTAACCTAAACCTTATCTGCTTGAAATTTAGCTAATCTTTTATTGTTCTGTCTCCACACTAGACATAGGAATGACTGGTTACTTTTCTCTTCAAAGCAACCCTTTACATTCTGTCATCATATCTCTTCTCCTGTGATCCTCTTTAGTTTCCTTTTTTTCTATCACAGATCTTTTATTTCCTGTAGCTCCCTTCTGCTCTCTCATTTGGCTTCATCCTTCTCAAATCTGAATGCAGCATTGCAACAGAAATCTCAACAGCACTGAACAGAATAAATAATTGTCATCCTTTTCTTGCATAGGGTATTTCTGTTAATGCATCTCAAAGTGATAGCCGCCTTTATGTATCATCCTAGAAATGAGTCAATGGTCTGTGTTCCTCTAACACTTCAAATCCTTTTCTTCAGAAGAGTTACCTACACTCATTTCTCAGTTTGATTTAGCCTAAATAAATGCAGTACTTTGCATTTGTGTTTACACATTATTTTCATTGGTGACATTGGATTATTTTTTCTTTCTTTTGCTGTAATAGCAAATCATTCCAGCTTGATGTCATCTGTATGTTTTGTGTGTGCTGACCTAACTTCTTGAGGAAAATAATTAACAGAACTAGACTTCTGCAGGGTCTGAGCTGAAACAGCTTCCCTTAACACAGAACTGCTGACAAAAATATGTTTTCATTTTGGCCCTTTATTATCAGCAGTAAGAGCTCTACAGCATAAACAATTCCAAGCTGGCAGCAACAAATCTTCGGTTTATGTCATTCGTGACATGTGGTGCAATCTTTCAAGACAGTGTTCTCATGAAAGTACATTTTATGGTCAAAGAGAACAACTTGATCAAAATTGCCATCATTAATGGGTTTTGAGAAAGCGTTGCTGGCAATCCAAAGACACGAAGTCAGCCTAGATGTTCCTCAAGGGATTATGTGATTGACACATCTGTGTAATACCAACACTTGGCTTATTGAAATGCCTCCTCTATTCCATGTTCTAAAGAGACTTCACCACTTCTGTTTCCCTAGCACAATGATGGGGGCAGCTACAACACAGAGAATTTAAGAACAGCTGTGCCAAGGCCATGCAATGTGTCCCCCTAGCCCATGATCCTGTCTCCAGTAGTGGTCAGTAGCAGTGCCTCAGTAAAATCACAAGTACCAAAGAAAGCATACGGTAATTGCTGTTCCTCCTGACTTCTTTTCCCCAGGTAATTTCTCAGATTCTAATGCTGTATGGTGTCAAGAGCTTTCTTAAGCAGAGGTAATGCTGTTGTATAGCAAATTATTCTTGCTTTTGTATAGATAATTTGATTGATTCAAATCCACATCCTCACATTTATCTGGATTAAGTTTCATTTTTTTTTTTTTTCAGTCTATGCTAGATTCAGAACAAAGGGGTAGGATGTAGAAGTTTGACATTTTCAAAGTAGGCATTGTCAAAAATCTTCCCTCCCTGCAATTGTTTCCTCTACATACTGCAGTCTCAAACTTTGCCTATTGATCTGTCCTGGCTTGTTTAATCTGAGCACAAGGACAGCAATATTGATGAGGAGAATGTGAAATATTTGCCCTCTATATGGCAGCTTTACCAGTAATTATACTCCCTTTCATCAAAATATATCTGAATATTGTCACTGTAAATCCTCATTCATTGTCAAATGATTTCCTTGTTACTATTGCTGCTTTCCTCCCATTTTTTAGCAACAGCTGTAAAGAGTGTTTTATTATTGCATTAATTCTAGACACTACTTTGAACTTGTTTTTTCTTAGTTCTAGAACTTTTTGAATAGCATGAATTGTATTTCATACTGAACTTGGCATAAAAGCTTGAATTATCTGTGAGGAACTTTTTGTTTCCCTTTTTTCCTCCTACCATTTTAACCACATTGGCAGGATCCTTCTTGCAGTGCTACCGTCCAGACAAAGGGAAGCAGACTGTTCTAGCACAACTCTATGCCATTTTTGACTGATGTAGCTTAACTAAATACTCACATTTTGCAGGTATAGCTTTACTGGTGAGCATGTAGGGGTCGGTTTTTGGTTTTTGTTTCTTCCCATTTTTTTTTCTTACAGGCTTGTAGCTCATAAACCTATCCAGCAGAAGTTTATAAAAAGGACCTGATGTAAAACTCCCCATGTTTCATGTTCCCCATGTTTCCCCATTAGTTTCACGTTATTGTGTCTTCTCACTTTTTTTTTTGCTTATTAGATTTTGCTGGATTACCTAATTGAACAGGCCCATTGAGGGGTTGTCGTGGTTTTAAAGCAGTAACTAAAAAATTACTAATTTCTTGCTGTGAGATATGAATTAGAACAAGAGCAAAACAGGCTTAAAACTTAAAAGGAATAAAGGAAGTTTATTAACAAAACTACTAGAATAAAAACACCAGAATAAACTTCCAGAATACTCTTTTATCCTCCACTACTTGACCATTCCTTTGTACATGTGACAACATAGAGACAAAAACTTTAGAACTTTGGTGGTTAAAACAGTCTTAATTTCTGCTACAGTCTTTTCATCAGTCTTTGTAGAGAACCAGAAATCTTCTTCTGCTAATCAATGGAGTTTCTCATGAGAAAATTATTTCTGTTATAGTTTTCTATTTTTCTGATGTCAGCTGCCTGGAAATCTGTTATCAGTTCACTCCTCCCATTTCACATCACTCTGAGGTGTGTATGGGCCATGAGTCTAGGGATGTCATTTTAAGGATGAGTTATTCAAAGGCAAAAGTCTTCATCTGTCTCTGTGAGCTTTCCTGGAAAACAGTTTTCTCATTGCCCCCAAGGCTTCAAATCTTCGCTCAACTCTGTTCCAGCAACTCACTGTATCACAATTACTCTTTCTTTTGCTCAAAATCCACACTTTGAACACTCCATTCCTCTCAATATACTCTGTCATGAATTAAAGGAGTCTTTTCAAGCTACTATTGTCCATCTCCATAGCTTTAACAGAAAGATATTTTCAGCTTATAAAGCATCTCCTTATTCTCTCCCCCATCTAAAACTTAACTCTTTTCTCACTGTTTTTAGTGGTTCTATGTCTTCTTTATGTTGATTGTCTCTTTCTTTCTCTGTCTCTCTGGGAAAAAAGAGTAATCTGTATATTTTATCCAGGTAGTAAAAGAATTGAAGTCTTAGAAAAGCTGCAAGAGTTCATGGTGTCAGGTTTCAGTCCAGCAGCAGAGACTGAAAACTAAACCAGGCTGGCCGGCTCTGCTTTTCTTGCCCCCCCCTCCCCCCCCCGCCCTCTGTGGCCTTGTCCAGCCTGGAGTGGGGGGAGGAGGCCAAGACAGAGCCTTGTTACCCTGTGAGTAGCCAGAAACACAAAGGGGACAAGAGTGTTCTGACTTTACATCTTAAGGGGGTGTTCACAGGTTGAATTCACTTTTTAATGGTCGAAACTGCTGTCAATTCTCAGAAATGACTGATAACTGGTCAGGAGAAAAGACTCCCATCAGTCACCAGCAGCTTCAACTTCCTTAGCTCCCAAAGCTATCTTAAAGGTAAAGCCACCCCATGACAGGGGTCAAAGAAGTGTAGAGCCAGAACCAAAGGAAGAGAAGCAAGGTGTGATGGGGAGAAATAGAGGGAGCTGCTTGCTCCTGTACCTATTTTGTTAGCAGTAAAAATACACAGGTTTTGCGATCTTGTCAAACTGCACCATAAAATATGCTGATTTACAAGTTGGTTTTCCCAGTCACCGGAAAATAAGGATCTTCCAGGGAGTATTAAACCACAGTGAACTTTTAAGCCAATTTATTTCTGAATGAGAGCATTCTCATAGGTATGTAACATGCTTTGGTGGTTGATTTCATACCTTTAGCCTCCTTAATTTCTCAGTGGTTCCCCACATAGATCTGTACCAACTACATTTTTGTTTTCATTATTTTGTATTTAAAAATGAAGGGGAATCTGAAAAAAAGCAAATAAGGCTAGAAAGAGTGCTTCAAAAGTTTGCAGCTCTTACACATCTCATCTTCCTCAGTGCCTAGGCAGTGTGACTAAGCTGAATTCTTAGAAGAACAATGACGGATCTCTGCCATCACGCTTTTTCTAGACAATTGTAGGTTTCTGTTCAGCACAGATGCACATTACAGCAACTGCTTGGGCTATTTTGACTTGATGCCATGCACCCTCTTTTTCAGTGGCATTCCAAGGCAGGTTAATCCCAGCACAACATGACAAGAGCACTCCAAAGGCGAGGCACTCTCTGGAGGTTGGTGTTGTGCTCTTGCTCTGCTTCTCTTGCACTGCGTCCAAATGGAAGGGGGTGGGGGTGGTGGCAGTGGGTAGTGAACCATGGTGACAGATCTGACAGCTGCGGAAGCAAGGAGCTTAGGCTTTGAGACAAAGCTCTGTGTCCCAGCCATCTGGGAGGCAGCTCCCTTTCCTTGGCTTTGCTGGTGGGTGTTGCCACTCCGACTGCTGGGGCATGGTCTGCTGCCTGCGAGAGCGTGCGGGCTCCTCATCTGCTATTAGGTTGTGTGAATATCTGCTTGCTACCATATGGCTGCATTGAAAACAGGCAGAGAGGAGAATAAGCTGTAAAGCAACAGGAAAAATTCTGTTCAATGCTATTCCATGGTGAGAGGGCTGCTGGCTAACCCTTCCTCTTCCCCCAAGTCCTTACAGCTACTGGTTTAAATAGGTACACCTGCATCCATTCAGCCCGTCACGTCCCCACTGAGCTGCTCCAAGCAAAGACATGCTTCCCTGCTTGACAATCTGAATCCTGTGTGATTCAGGGTGCTCTTGCCCTCTGCTACTGGAAACTAGGAGGCTAAAGGGGGAATTGAGAGATGGGATTTGATTTGATGGAGGTATTTTGGAAAAGTTGCCAGTCTAGCTGGATTGATCTGGTAAGGAAGTGGGGGCTCTTGCGTCCTCTGAAAGAGTCTAATTCCCTCACACCACAACAGGAGAGAATCATGTAGCAGCAGCACCAACAACATAAAGAGGATATTTTGCAATATAATAATTGTCTGTATGGCTGAAGAAGAACAAATGCTTTCCTTGTTCCCCATGGAACTAATAAAGAAAGGCAAGTTGAGGAGTCTAGGATAATTATTTAGTCATCTTAAATATTTATGAGCTACAGAATGTGCTACATGCAATTTAACAGGGACTTGACAATTGCAGCATACATCATCTTGTTTCACAGGGGCTAAAAATACTTAATCTTACTCCTTTAAAATAAAAGCATTAATCCTAAATATGTCTTAAGCTAAGAATGAAGCTGTAAACTGTGAGAGGAAGGAGAAGTTTTGTTTTTTTTTTTTCTCATTGCAAAGATGCAGGTTGGGGAAAACACTGCAGGAATAAAAGTTTTGTTGAGAAGATTTTATGTAAGCTTTCTGGGAGTGGTGATGGTGGTAGAGGGTATAAAATTCTTGCTATTAAAAAGTTTGCCATTGGCTTCACCAAGATCTGGAGAATTTCGTTCTGCTTAGTAGGCTGGAAAAGGGATAGACTTTCCAGCTTTGTTTTGGTGACAATAAAATTATTGTTGCAAATCCAAAGAATCAGTTACAGTGGGATAACTCCACCCATGCCATCTCTTTACAGAACTTTGAAGCCACAAATCCATAACACAAAGTCTCTTCTCTCACTTTTCCTGGCTTTCACGTGGTTTTCTGTTTCATGTGTGACTTGTTGATTCACAGCTGGTAGTGGAGAAATTCACGTTGAAGGACATCTTCCACTGGCCGTGGAATCAGACATAGTGGAACTCATATTTTCTAGAACATGTTGCTTTATTTTAGGCAGTACAAGTGCTTGAACAGACTTTCTGAATTTTGTATTTTGTAATTTCTGTATGCATCCTAATCTTCAAATTAGTAGCAGTAGTAATAATAAAACCTTGGTTACATAGGGTTGTATTAGGTAGAATACTTTGTTAGTTCGTTTTGACAAGAGCAACACTGATGTGGAAGAGACCTATAATGTCTCTGTTTCTTATTTCCTCACAAGTTGTACAGTAGACAAATTTGTAAGCATGAATGGATTTGGTCTTATGTATTTTTCTCCATTTACAACTCTGTGCAGTTAGTATACTTTAAAATGTTTCAGTACTGCTGAATTTGGCAGCCTGCTTAAATTTTGGCTCTTAATTTTGGCAGTTGTCTTCATCCATTGTGATAGCTCAAGAGTGGCCAGGATTAGAGTTACCAGGCATTTGGGTTTCCTCAGACATCTCTTTTCTGCCAGGAAAATTTGCCTAGGAGTAATTTGAATGCCTTGTCTTCAGGATAGGATGCATCTTTATGTGCGCACCTAGAGTAAATTTGCTTGCTTTATGATACCTGGGATTCAGTGTGGACACGCATATTAAATGCACAGAGGCACATCCAAAAAAACAAGTTGTCTGAGAGCATTTTTGCTGAGCAGATGTGTCTTTGCTGCTCAGTGTCACAGGACATGTGCCAGCTGTGTGTGTGCAGCACAAGCGCCGAGGAGGTGCCTGGTACTAGAATTCCCTGTCTGACTGCACACAGCACATGCACTGAGTTATGCTCAGAAATCCATGGTCATGCTCTGAAGACCGTCTCTCTGTTGCATCAGCTACAACTTATGCATATTGAGCAATCTGCATTGGAAATGATCAAGCAGAACAAATGTTCTCCACCCTAGCATCTGAAATACTTGGTATCTTTTGTGCCTAATGCAAAAAGTGTCATGTGCTTTCACAGAAATGTGAGACTTTTAATTTATTGGAATGAAAATGTAGACAGTGTAAAGGGAAAGGCATTGTTTTTGATCCAGTGTAAATTGTATAGGCAGGCTGAATGTACTGTATATTGAACATCTCAGAGCAGGGAGCCCAGGAGGTTGCTTATGTTGCAGCTCACTTTCCATTGCTGCAAAGTGGAGGGTTTTAAACACTTGCTTGAGCTTATGCCTGCTGCATGCCATGATACATGCTCTCATCTTTGTGGCTCAGTGGCAGCAGCAAGAGTGGAATCTAGAGCTTGCTGCAAAAAGGAGAGACAGAAAAGATGAGGGAAAGCAAAATGTGCTTTCCAATTAGATAATGGTAAATATCATACTTGTACTTCTGGAGGGTCAGAAAGGTAACAGCTGAAGGAGTCAAATAATAGACAAATTGATGATGGTAACTAAGAAAATATAAAAGAGACTCAATCTCTCTCTCACTGATAAAGCTGTTTGAGGTGCAGTAGATCAATTTAGCCATGGCTGTTGTTAGGAAATTGCTCTTGTTTGATGTTCCACAAGCAGATCATGCAGTTTCCTAGGAAACATCTTTTTCCACTTAAAATCTAATTTTCCTACATTGCTAGAACTGATGAGTCACCCTGCCTGGCTTTTGCTTACTTCCTCTTACCTATTAAAATGTACTCACCAGGTAGAAATCCAGGGATTTATTAGTCTTTATCACTTGGCTGTTCAATTAACTCTTCTGGTTCCTCTCTGTTATCAGACAATGTGCTTGATATGACAAAAGTCATGGGTTAGAAGACAATCAAAATCTGAAATAAATCATGGATCTCTTAATGGGACATGCCTCCTAAACTGCAAACAATTCCCATACTCACTAAGAAATTCTCCATGTTCCTTTGCCAATAACATGCCATCATATTTTCATTACTGTTTTGTTAATTATTCCCTTATTCAGCTCGTTTATAAATGGGCTTCAACTTAGCAATGACGATTGCAGCCAGTTACTGCCAGAAAATAGGTAGGTTCTGTTAAATATTGCAAACTATGGTTAAAATCTAAAAGCCTCACTTCTTGGTTGAGATGCTGAATTGTAGTTTTTCATAATGAATGGAGCTTGGACTGAATGGAAAGTTGCCAGAGAAAGAGGCAAGGCTTATTCATGGCTGTGTTCAAAGGAACAGAGGTCAAACAATGGGTTGGCAGCCTGAGTTTCGGTGACTGGTGGAATTAATTCTTGTTTCCCAGTACAAAGGTACATGCTACAATTTACAGTTACCTGTTGTTTGGGCTATATATAAAATCCTTGTCATTTGCAGATGCCTAATGAGCCCCTGTGGCTACATCATTAATAAAAGGTTGGTCCAGCAGAATACTGCTTCCATAAAAATTCTCCATGGGCTAGAATTCTTACCCTGTTTCCATATGCAGCTGTGCCATAATCAGTATTCCTGCTGCTTCCCAGTGCCTCCAATGCCTCAGTTGTCAGTATCCTACTGATGTGCCAAACCCTAGATAGTAATGCTGTGAAGCTTCAGCTGCTGAGAAATGGCTTTCCATTCAAAGGGCAATCTCCCTGCAAGAGTA
Source organism: Pseudopodoces humilis (assembly GCF_049639895.1). Classification (NCBI taxonomy): domain Eukaryota; kingdom Metazoa; phylum Chordata; class Aves; order Passeriformes; family Paridae; genus Pseudopodoces; species Pseudopodoces humilis. The sequence goes on from NC_142200.1 coordinate 103,554,435, forward strand.
AGGCTCAATGTGACTCTACATCCCAAGAAGAGGATGGCTAAAATAATTTGCCATCCCAACTTTATTTTGAAACTTACGGAACATTTTGGTTTGAGATTTTGGTGTAGTTATTTATTATTGGATGACATACTCCTATCTTATTGTGTATCTGTTTGTCTCTGCTAGCACATGGCTTGTTCAGCTGCAGCTGGTGAGTGGGTGGCCTTATCATATAAAGCTGTACATAATGCTTAAAAAATTTGGTAGGCTTATCACTTGCATTGGCTTGTGCTGGTTTTTGCTTATATTTCCTAAATATAAAAAATTAGAAGGAATGACCATGGCTTTCAAGCAGCAGCTTCAAAGTATGGTTTCAAAGCAGTTTCTCTAAATTAACTTTATATTATGAAGTCTGTGGAAATGGTTCTTACACACTTGCCATCTTATAGACTCTTAAAAGCTGTTTGTCTTTGTCTTAATTAAAAGCTTTGACTTCTTATGATGAGTTCATTTAAAATAGGCCTTTCAAGCTAAATTTCAAAATAATGATGATAGTTTTGAGGGTTTTAGGGACTAGAAGACTGAGTTTCCGCAGGGCATATGCTAAAAACTTCACCTGGCCCAAAGAGCAGCGAGGTTTGAGCCAAACATTTCTAGTTTGATGGCTGTGTTTGTACCTGAAAGGCCGTGCAATATTGACAGAATGACTCTATGTGACTTAGACTTCAGTGAGTGTAAGTTCTTCTAGTATAAAACAACTTTATAGATTGCACATTTTCTTTGAAATGTTGCAAATGTGAAAGATGACCTTCATTTAGAGTCTGAACTCTTGGAAAATTTTGTGTGAAAATGTGTTGGTGGCTTTGATTTTTTTTTTTTTTTAAGTGAGTTACGGGAAAGAAGAGACCGTAGAGACGAAGGAATAATAAAAAGGACATGCTTTAATGTTGTCATTGCTAAACAAAGTATTTGCCAAACATAAATATTCACCTGGGCTCTGGGATTCACCCTTGATGAGGGAAAACACATTGAGCCATACTCAAGCCATTGATTGCAGGCATTTGCTGAGGCCATTGGCCATAAATTAACTTTCTGTGCTATGCTACCATAAACTCAGTATAACTTTCCCACTCTTAATGAAGAAAACAGGTTGGATCAAAACTCTGGCAGCAGAATCCACTGCTTCCAAGTAAAATGATGAAACTACTGGTAACTTAGGAGAACTGGCTGCTGCACTCCCCTTTTATTCTGCTGGTGATGGATAAGTGCATTTAGATCTTTTCATTCCTGTTTCTAGCTCTCTGTGTCCTCCTTGATTAACAGTTGTGGTATACCACCATATAGTTCCTATCTGGCATCTGGTTCAGGTGTCTGTCACTTCAGGGGCTGGTTGCATCTGGGTATGACATAAAATGCCAACCTGATGTCTTTTGTCCTGGTCAGTGGCTCTTCATGGTCTAAAGTGAAGGGAATTAGTTATAGGTTTATTTACTTATTTCTGGAAATGTGCTGAATGTCTCAGTAAAACATTCCTAATAGAGAATAAAGGCTTTTTACTGATATATGGGTTACCAGAGTAATTCACATTCCAAACCACTGACCCACTGCAGAAGCTGTCCCCAGACCACAATTTGTTATCAAGGAGCACAGCACAAAAAAGAGGCTAATTTATAAAACTTATGCAAAACATCAGCGTTTTTTGATTCTCCAGTTCATGTAAACTTTTCCCCCTTGTTTTGATTCACATGGGTCATGCCTGTGTGTTAAAATCAAAATGAAACAAAATTTTCTCTTGGCCCCCAAGAGAGAAATAATTATTTGTTTGTTTCATTTCCTATCCAACCATTTCATAAACTCTACATTTATTATAGCAAGACATGCATAAAACCCCAGGTCTGCTGAGAATATTCATGCAATTGTTGACTGTTAACATACCATGAGTAAGTGAGTGTAATTTATATGTATAGAACATCTAAATCCTGTAAAGCCAACAAATTTTCTATTGCTGAAAATTCTCACTGTTTGTTCCTCTTTCTTTGTCTACCCTGTTGGCAGGAAATAATTTAGCCTAACCTTAGTGTAGCTCAGGCCATCTCTGTAATCTTTACCTGTCTTGCATTTGTGTAGTGAGAAGTAATTCTTGTCCAGAGACACTTGAGATTCTGGAAGTAAAGCCAGACTTTGCTCTCATGTATGCAGTATTCCTCTTGGAGAAAAATGGTTGCTGTGCTAATGGTATAATTATGGGGTCTCTCTTCCAGGAGTAGAAAGAAGATATTAGTTATCATAGTGTGCATGAACTTGGACTTCAATGTAAAATTTATAAAGAAGACACAAATGAATCATTTCTACTAAATAAGGTAGGTCTTGGTGAATAATAGTATGCAAAAATATGCTCAATAAATATAACTTTTACACTCACAGAAGTGCTTTTTTTTGGTTGTTTTGTTTGAGGGAGAGTCTTTGAAGTCTTTTGCTCTAATGCTGATTGTAAGTATTTGAAATGTAGTTAGTGAAATTTGACCTCTCTTTTAGGGGTAGAGATAAATCACATACTGTTGTTTCCACTTCCTGACTATATTATCAGAATTCTTGTAACCAGTGAGATGTCTTAAGAATGTTACTGGGAATTTTAATATATCCTTCTGGATAATGAAGGAAAAGAGAGGATTTGAAAAATTGTCAGCCACTTTGTCAGTCTTGAGTGACCGGGCCTTTCCTGAAGCATTGCACGTAGAACATTTTATTTCCTTCCTGATATATGGGTTTCACACAGAGTTTAAAATTTACCTGGTCATCGTATTTGCACAAAAACATTACATAAGCAAGTATGGTCCTAATTGAGATAGATATTTTTCTACCTTTTTAATTAGTTCTATAAAGGTCTTTGAAGAGGTTTACAAACTTAGATTATGCAGTGTCCCAATTGCATAAAATCTATTGCTTGTCTTTTATTCATATGCATGCTTAAGATTACTTGTCTTTGTGTGCATATGAGAATAGGTATTGATTCCTTGACAGTCCATGTTAAGCAAACAAAAACCCAAAGGAAATAAGTTTTCAAGCCTTTGTGACAGGTTTTGGTGTGTTTAGAGATGGATGATTTGAGATGAAATGGAGGCGCCTCAATGAATTAGTGAGATATAAGTTTTAACCAAGGTGAAAAAGTTCTGGTATCTTTCTAGGTTTGTGCTGGAAGTAAACATTCTGAGCCTGTATAAATGAATGAATAATTTTCCAGTTTAAAATGGGTATGTTCAAAACTTCCTACTTTTGGGATACATATACATCAGCATTATTCTTCAAAATTTTGCTGTTTTGTTTGTTCTTCCACCCTCCCCCACCCCCCTCCCCCAATATTTCTTCCTCCCCTAGGAGGTGGAAAGTAGTATGAAATATGATTTCACAGGAGCAACAGTTACCATACACAGATAATGCTACCATAATGATACATCAAAGCAAGAATTCAGAATTGGAGCATTTCAGAACTGGAAATTACCAAAATTAAGGATTTTCTAAGTTATGAGGAAAGACTTTTTTAACTTCAATAATGATATTTTAGTAGATTCCTTGTTATTTAAGACGTGTTTTTAAGCTGCTTACAAGAGCAATCCATTCTCTTCCCTCATTCTGTTTCTGTTCTATATCATACAGCTGTAAAAACCATCAAGGCTCTTCAGGCTGATGGCTCCAAAGCCTGGTACCAGAACAAAGGTAGTGCAGTGTCAGATCTTTGTCCCCTGTGTGAATGAGCACCCAAAAGGGGAATTAAACTTTTTCTGTGTTGCAGAGATCTGTGGGTGACTTGAAGTTGCAAGCTTCAGGACTCTTTTTCTCTGATCCAGAATGAGGAGGAATGTGCCACCTGCCTTTTTGCTCATTTTCTCTAGATAATACCTCCACAATCTCTTGTGCTTCTGGGTTGTCTGAGTCCTTTTTATTCTTTATCATAGAATGATTTGCATAGGAAGGAACCTTCAAGATCATCTAGTTCCAAACCCTTGTTCTGGGCAGGAGCAGCGTCTTCCTCACTAGAACAGTGGAAGGTGCTCAAAACCCCATTCAATCTGGCATTGAATGCTTCCAGGGATGGGGCATGCACAACTACTCTAGGCAACCTGTTCCAATGCTTCACTACCCTCTCAGGAAAGAATTTATTCCGAATGTCTTATCTAAATTCACCCTCTTTTACTTTAAAGCCATTCCCCTTGTTCTGTCGTTGTATGCCCTTGTTTAAAAGTCCCTCTTTGCCATCTCATAGAGCCATGCTTTGTACTGGAATGTGCTCCCTGAAGCCTTTTCTTCTCTAGGCTGAGCAACCCCAGCTTTCTCAGACTGTTTCCACAGAAGAGGTGTTCCATTCTTCTGATCATCTTTGTGGTTTTGTCTGGACTGGCTTCAGTGGGTCCATGTTTGTCTTGCATTAGGGCCTCCAGCGCTGGATGCAGCACTCCAGGTGGGATGTCATGAGAATGATGTAGAAGGTGAAAATCACCTTTGACTTGCTGGTCACACTTTCTTTGATGCACCTCAGAGTCCTTTTGGCCTAGCTGTATACAGGGTTTTCATTTTCATTTTCACTTCTTCAGTGGGTGGTTGACACTGCTAAATATCTTTGTTTTTTAACCTTGACTTGCTCCTATGGGCCTGGAAGTTCACTTCTGACAATCCATGTGTTGCTCCCCATGTCCTTCACCAAGTTCCTGCTCCCACTTCTCTCCATCCTTCCTCTTGTAGGATGTGTCCTGTCCATGCTACTTCCATGTACCACACTAACCATGTTCCTGATTCCCAATTCTCTTAGCAATCTCCTTCCCTGCTCTTATTCTATTACCCCCTCTAGGGAGATCTCCCAAGTATGATCACCAGTTCTGCATGTGATAAATATTTTTTCATCTACCACCTTACATAGCTGGGTCTGATTTTAGTGAATGTGAAGGTGATCAAAATGAGAAAAAACTTGAATGAATTATGTAAAGCTATTTGCTGCCTCTGAGAAGCTTGCTGCCTCTGAGAAGCTGGTTGCTTGGTGGTTATTTTTGTTGTTGTTTTTGTTTGGGTTTTTTTTTTGGTGTTTTTGGTTTTGTTTTTATTTTTAAAAAATTTGGTAGCTTTTTATTTTTACCCAGAGTATTTCTTCAGTTGTATCATTTTCAGATATTAATATTATGTGGAGGCTGCTCTTGGTGCCCCCACTTGTCTTCTAAATAGTTTTGTTTCCCAGCCCAAGATGGGATGTCTGGCAAATGACCTTCCCCTACGGGTCTTTTCATTACTGCTGAAAAAGGCAGAGCTGGAATTAGAGTCAATGTAACTGTCAAGGCAATGCTTCACCCAAGTTAACAGTGACGTATTAGGTAATGTGGCTATAATGCTATTTTTTTTCTCCATATGGCATTTCAGTGAGGGGATAGTCTGAGCTACAAGGTGTTACAAAGTGTGGACCATGGAAACTTGCTTCACCATAACTATTCACCAGCTTTAAGGTGAGTGCAGTAGCTGTGTACTGAGTGTCCACTACTAACAAATAATTTATAGCCCAGGTGAATCTCAAAAAAAATTCACCAATATCATGTGCTAACTGTGACAGAGACAAATATAGTCAAAATCTCCAGGGCCTTCTTACTTCCTGCCTGCCAACTTGATAATGTGGAGACCTTATCACATATACTGTGACAATGTGTGTCTTTCCCCTGAGCTTCCTTCCAGGCATTGGGACTTTGGTCATCCTTTTGCCCAGGAGACTTTGTAAGCTTGACACCTTCGTTGAAGGCAGAGCATATGGAAATGAACTGCAATGCAGCATGTGGTATGAAAATGATTTTAAATTCTGTCATTATCACAGTTTAGCATTGTGGCCAGAGCTTTCCCTTAATTACTCCCTAGAGGGAAAAACTGCTGATGCTATAACTAGACTGAGGCTATCTACTAAACCCAAAGCTCTTTTTTAATTCTGAAAATTAAATATTTATTGTTCACAGGAGCATTTTGTTAAAAATAAAAAGGGAGACAGAGAAAGAAACAAGTTTTTGGGATTTAGTTCATCTCCTCAGGGGTGTGGGTTGGCAGATATGGATGTGCATTGCTTCAAGAGGTCAGACTCCCTGCTGGCAAAGGCAGTCGGATATCTGACTCCAGACAGGTTAAAAAGGTAAATTTTGGTTATGTATATTACAGGACTGCATGGTTCTGAAAGTTGAATTTCAGGAGCCCAGCAGTAGTCATTTGATCTATACCCTCTCACTTTAAAGGGGCTGTGATTTTTTAAACCGCAACTGTAGAGGACATTTCATGTGAGCTCCATAGATTTCAGAGCATTAAATTTGATCTGAATGTCTTTGTGATAACTTAGGCCAGCATATTCTAGCCTTGATTTTAAACTCTGCTTTCGTGTGTCATCCTATACCATGATGAAACTTTTCCTGACTTTCCTATGCTGCTCTGTTCATAACTTCCATTTCTCCATATTTCCACGTACTCTTTTTCTCCATCTTTAAATAGTAATACAATGAATAACTGTCTTAACAAGGTGCATGTACTTTCCAAGTGAGAGCTGTCCTGTGGTCATTAGCGCTTAGTCTAGCAGATGACATTCTAGAAGTGATGAGATCTTGGTATTACTCCTTATCTTGCTTCTAATTGGATGTACAATTTTGGGCAAGTCTTGTCTGCTGGCATCGATTTCTAATGAAGGGGAGATTACAATTGGCAGTGGCAACTTGACTGAGGAATGATCTGGCACACAGGGCAGGAAGGTCCGACTACAAGAAGGGGTTAAAATGGCTGAGAGCAGGAATGCCAGAGGCCAAGCAGATTGCTTGCAAGGGTGGAAAATTTCCCTTGGTGGTGAGGGAAGAAACAGCCTCAGCATTGCCTTTTGGCCATTATATAGATTGCAAGGGGCCATCTTTGGACAGTAGAGCCAGGGCTGGGTTGAGGTGCCTAGGGCAGTAGGTCTCAGGATGGGTGCTGGTGCAAGAGTGCACAAGGAATCTGCTTGTGACACGTCTTTTCAGACTCCACATTCAACCTGCATAGTGTGGTAGGACTCTGCTCGATGCATTGTTTATTACCTTTTTCTTTTATCTTCAAAAATTTTTAATCCATCTTGAGGGATACCATAAAAGTTTCTTAACACTTTTCTAATGTTTGTCTCTTCCATGTATGGTTTTCCCTTTTCAGTATGAAGGACTCTCTTATCATATGATTTTGATGTGGTTTCACACAAGGAAAACACAGACTTTTCTGGGGCTTAGTGTGGATAGTAAAGTACAACTGAGCAAAACACACTGAAATAAGATTCACAAGATGAACTCAGCTTTTTGCAAGTTAAAATAAACTCTCTGTTTGGCTGGCAACATCTTCCTGGAATTCAGATATTTCTGCAGATCTTTTTAAGCAATGTAATACTTAGCAGGCCCTTGCATGGAGAACAGACTTGTCTCTTGTCCCTGTAGACTTTGCCTATTCATCTTTCTTTGGTTTTAGTTTTGCAGCCTGAATAACCAGTCCTATGTAGATAAACCAATATTGTTCAAGTTTAGAGAGATTATGGTTTGGGGATTAACACACGTGTAGGAAGGGTCAGGCAAAGTGAAATTCTCAGAGACTTTGAAGAAGTAGTGTAAAAGAGAATGAATGCAATGAAAATAGGGATATCAGCCTTGCCTCCATAAGAGTCTATATTTTTTGTAGTTGTAGTCACCTATTGCAAGATGCAATCCTAAGGAAAATGAAAGTATAAATAATTTTTATTTTATGTTGTTAACCTGTTTCTCAAAAGCCTCCCTTCAAGGTTTACCTTGAGCTAAGAGGTACACAAAGCACCTTGTCCATATCAAGGCCTTTCTATAAAAAGGCTTTAACAAACCCTAGACTTACTGATCCTGACACTTCCAACAGCCAGAGCTTATATGCTGGACTTAATAGGCCTTTCTGGAAGTATAGATAGAAAAGCTAAGCTTAATTGCTTCATTTAATTTTCATAAAGCTTGGTAATTTTCAGTGAGTGTCTTTATGCCAGTTCTCAAGCCAATTTTTAATTATTTAGCAAAACATTTAAGCACATACTTTGATCCATGCTATTCATCAAAGCACTTTAGAACCTGCTTATGTGACACTTGAACAGGTTGAAAGAGATGTTTAAGTGTCTCCTGAATAGGGAAAGTTTATAAAGTCAGGACCTTAAGAGGGAGCTCCTTGAATACAGTGTTCAGAGACACCAAAAAGCGTTCACTTCTGTCAGCGCTGCAAAGACCTGAGACCGGACTTGAGTACGTAGCAATGTAAATGCCCCCCTCCACTTCCCCCCATATGCTTTGGGCATATTTCACACACAGTCTTCAGCTGGTTTTGCTTGCAAATTGATTTTTGTGTGTGTGTCTGTGTAATTTCAGTGTCACCAGCCTGGCATGCCTGACACTGCAGTCTTTTTCAGAAGCAATAAGCCATGCAGTCTGATGTAGAAACAAGTCTCCATGGAGCTAATCGGCTTTGGTTTCTTTGCTTTGAGCACTTGCTGTTTTTTTTACCTTGCAGTGATATTGGAGCACTGTGTTAACTCTAACAGAACTACTGATTGACAAACTAGTATCATGGAGCTGCCTTATAAGCTGAACTATGAGAGTAACTTAAATTTTACTGCATCAGAGAGGCAAAAGATAAGATCAGTTGGGGGTACCGCAATATTTTGATTAATCATGCTTTCACTTTTCAGTGCTTTAAACAGTGAATGATTTTAGGAATTCTGGACCAGGGACTTGGCTGAGGACAGATCTCTGCTTTCATGTTATGCTCTTAATTGTCAGCTCAGGCCTAATGTTTTAGACTGCCCTGGAATACAATGTATGTTTTTATCAAGTCATTGACGTGGTTGCAGCAAGTCAAAATAAACCAAGCTAAGGTGATACACTGAGTTTACCTATGCAGGTTTTCTGTCTGCAATTCCTGCAGCTAAAGCATGTCTCCAGAGAGCAGCACAAAACACAAACATGTAGGCTTTTTGCTCTTTTAATGTTTTCTTTTGTTCTTCTGAATTCCTTTAGAGAACCAGGGTGTTGTCTCTGCATCATATCTTTAAAATTCCAGAGAAATGAAGAAACTTTATTGACCAAAACTGCAGTGACAAAATTCATTTCAGTAGGCAAGGCAAGAGGTCTTTGGGGTTTTGAGCATGTGTAGAGCATCATGTATGTTCAGGCAGGAGTTGTGGGGTATTTTATGAAAAGGCACAGGTATTTTAAAGCACACTGGACTCCTCATACAGACTTTCTGAATTAACAGAGAATTAATACTGAAACTTGAACTTCAACAGTTTTGTTCACAATAGAACCACAATCCCTCAAAATCAAAATATGTATGGGGAAAGAAAAGGAAAATAAAAAGATGGGTTTCCATGATAACAAAGGAGACCTGGCAGTCTATTAGTGGGATGACTACACCAGCTGACAGGCTGATAGACTGCTCCACAATCCCAGCACACCTGTGTGGAGCCACCTGTCACAGGAGTGAAAAATGTACTCTGAGTTACCGAACTGCAAGCTCAACAAAAATTCTACAAGAGATCAGAGGAGTGAAATGGCCCTCATGCTAAGGTTTTGTTGCCAGAAGATTTCTCAATTAAGGAAAAAAAAACCAAAACACTAACAACTCACTCAGAAAGTAGTTTTGTCATTTTTACAGTATTAGGACTACTAGAAGATATATTACCATAGTAATGAAAAATATCTACATCTGAATTATCATGTATAGTCTATGTAAGTTGGTTAAGTCAGGTAAAAATACTGGCTTATTATATACTGCTTTACAAAAGAAATAAAAAATGCACCAGAAAAATGAAAGATGGGCTGGGGAGTGGAGGGAACACAGGACAGGAAAATCAAGGCTGGCAGAGGGACCAAGGGGGAATCATTCCATATCCCATACTCACTGTGGATGGTAAATGCTTCCTAGGTCTCAATCTTATACCACAATGTGACATGCTGCAGAAGAGATAGAGGCCATGGTCAAGGGCTGTGGGAAACAGAAGACTTTCAGAAGCTGTGAAAGTAGGCCTCAGAAAAGAAAAAAGAGAGAACTTAGAGCTAGCTGCAGCTTCAAAGCTTGAAAGTAAAGAAGATACAATAATGCAACATGAAAGGATGTGAAACAATAGTTGAGTTTTTAGGCTTGGCTAAGATAGACCTTAAGGGTGCAGAAAAATAGGCTTACCAGGATAGTGGGAGGTTTTAAACTTAATAATGGAGTACCATGTATTGTTAATAGAGAGCATAATAGCAAGCATTGTTTGAAGCAGGTGTATGTGTGCTCTTAGTGATTGGGTAGAACAACTGTCTTGAAGCTTTAGCAATATGCTATTGGCTGAAAAACTTTTGAAATGTTCTGTAACATAGAGGTCTTGGGCTGCTCATGGCAGACATGAGCTCGTGCCGTCTCCTGTGTGTGTGGCTGAGACTGGTGCCTGAATAAAGCTCATGACACATCACCTGGCAGTCCCATCCTGTTTGTGAGAAAACTGCCAACAAAGGACTACATAAGAAATCTACTGGGTAAAATTCTCAGATGATTCTAGGAAACTGAGGGTATCCCAATGGACATGAAGACAGTCCTTATTCATAGAATTGTGGAATGGTTTGGGTTGGAAGGGATATTAAAGTCCATCTATTTCCAATCCTCTCTGCTATGGATGTTGATAACTGATCTAAGTAGTCTGACTGTAGGGAAAGTTCCTACATAAACTGATTTCTGCCTGTTTCCTAAGCTAATGAATGCCACTCTTTGCCTAAAAGGATTTTGTGTGTTTGGCGAGCCAGTTTATACAGCCCAGTGTTTTCTGCCTAGCTGTGGCATGCTCCGGTGCTGCAGTGGGAAGTGAAATAAAAACAGCAGAAACTAGTTGTGGAACGGTTTTTTTTCCTGGTAATTGGTAGAAGGTTCAAGCATAATTGCTTGTAAAAATGATGCAAACAAAAGATGATTGAATCTCCTCAGAGGCACTTAAGTTATCAGCACATCAGGTACCAAGGACTCAAATTATAAATGTAATTTCTCATTGCTGGGATTTTGTAAACAGTCCCCTTCATAAATTTAGAAAACTCACATCTTCAAATGTCATTGATCCCTTCTGATGACTCTTCTCAGTAATTTCATCACTCTCCATATGATTAGAAGTTTCCTGTATTCATTTACCTCCTGAATAGTCTAGTTATTGTCTTTTGGTTTACACTTTGTTGCTGTTTTCATATTTACCCCTACAGTATGTTATTAAGGAATTAGCATATAACATGTCAGCCTTAGGATAAATTTGCCAATCAGCTCATGTAATTTTATGTTAGATCTTTTGTATCATGGCTGTTCCCATAACCAGGCATTATACACTTTCTTTACTTGCTGTAGTGTAAATTTACTTTTGTAACCATAACTATGCCAAGCAAGTGTTCCCAAAGACAGCAACATCTTATTTCACACATTGTTACTGTATGAACTGCTTTTGTTGTTATAAATATTTTGCTTTATGAAAACATCCTAAACCCACATTAATTTTCTCTGCAATGTAGTACTGTAGTAGATGATGGGAAGTTCTTTAAAGCCTCCAGTTGATGAGCCCAGTCACAGATTTAGATCTTGAAGTATTTATGTTCAAAGTACATTTACATTTATTAATCTTTGAGTGGATAAATTTGTACTTTGGGCTGTTCAGTGCTACTCACTCCTTCATTCTTTTGGTTGTGTTGTAAGCCAGAAGGGAAAAGTTTTGTGATCTTGTTCCCTTTCTACTCATGTTTCACAGAAGAGACTTCTCCCATACCTCTGGGTAGAAGACATAGAAGCTAAATATTGGAATGAGAAAGACATTGGAATGGGGCACGTTATATTGTTAAATGTTTATTTATTGAAAAGTACAAATCTGGGTTAACTTAATCTACTTATGTATCCAAATATATTCACCCAGAAAAAAAAACAAAACTGAAATGTTTAATTGAAAAAAAAATCCTTAAATCTTTACTTTGTTTTTAAATAAAATTGTTTTTGTTTTGTAAAGAGCACTGCTTTTCTAACTCAGAAACATAATGGCATGATTTGAGAATTTTAACTGCAAATGTTTGCTTAACAATGCTCTCATTTTCACAAGAAAACCACTCATTTTTTCCTTTTTGGTAACCTGAAACCAAACTCAGGCAGGAAGTGAAAAACAATGGTATTTGTACAGCTTTAGTTGATATTAAACTGCTCCTATTTCTTGTGGTGATAGTTGTGCAGAGGCTTCGTAGCAATCTCAGCCATTGTGTCATATGTTTCTTTTTGTAACTCATTCTTTGCTAAGTAGAAATAAATTTCATTCTTTCTAAAAAATTTCCCAAATGGTAATTTTCCAGGGAAACCCAAACATTTGTCAGAAACTGTGGAACCGCTGAATAAAAAATGTCTCCTTCAACTCCTCTTCATTTTTAATCAACTCCAGCCAGAGAGAAAAGGTTGCTTTCTGCAGGAGCAGCCCTTATGTTGCTGCAGTTGCTGAAGATTCTAAGACATAATACTTGATCAGAAAGGCTTGCTCAGAACTGAGATGCAAGCCGTGACCAGCTGCAAGCTTTCTTTCCTTATTATTTATTTATTTATCTCCTTGCTGTTAAGGTGCAGAATGGAGAATATTCCCATATTTATAAATTCAAAACCTAAGTATCTTGATAGTAATAAAGTATAAAAAGTTTGTGGTAAACATGTTTGTCTGGAACAAAGCAAAACTGGTTTCGGTTCTTGCCTGCAACACTGCTTTCCAGTGTGACTTTGGTCAGCTCAGTAAATCATTCTGAGCTTAGTTCCAGTCAGCTGTAATGCCAAGAGAATAGTGTTTCTTTTTTTTCCACCTCTTCTGTAATTTATTACAAACTCTTTGAGACAGCAACTGATTTTTCTTGTATGCTGCTTTCTGTGGACACTTAGCCCAGCTTTCTGGAAACAATTAATTTTTCAGTTCATGATCATTCTAAGTACTATAAAAAATTGTATGTGGGTGAAATGAACAACTTTCCCCTGTTTACTGCAGTAATCAGGAGAAAATTTTCTGACTAGGGGGATATTTTCAGATTTTTGTTTGTTAGGGTTTTTTTTGTTTTTTTGTTTTTTGTTTTTTTTTTTCTTTCTGGAGTGAATGTCTGAAACATTAGCATTATAGTTCTTCTATAAGAACATTTTTCAAGGTATGATCCAAAATTTGGTCCAGCTGTGTCCAGCATGGTAAAAACCTGATTTTTTTTTTTTTTTTTTTAGGGGAACTGTAAGCGTTCTGTAGCAGTATGAGCTATTGACCTCACCCCTTGTTAAATTCAGCCCTTCCCTGTACACATGTAATGAGGACCCTGAGTCTGACCTGCTGATCAGGTAAGGGAGTTCAGAAGGCATTTCTTCAGCCTTTTGGAAAATTGCCCTTAAATTTGCTAGTGATTTCCTGTGTGTATACATGTGCATGTCCTAACATGGCTCAAACACTGAAGTAATAAGGAAATATTGACTTCCACCCAGATGGCTGCTTCACTGAGCAAGTGTTGGTCAATGGATTGATGCAGTATTAGCAAGCATCTGACTCCCTGCTAGGGGAGAGCTGCCTGCACACCAGCGGGCATTTAGTTGCAGAAATGTCTTTGGTAGTGACTTCCCACTGCAAAATAGCAGCCATTTCTCTGCAGAAATGTCTTTGGAATAAAGTAACAGAGCATATGTGATTACTGGATATCAAGAAGACTTCTGTTCAGTTATTTGAAAGTCATTTTTAAAAATACATCAGTTTTAGCACTTTAATTCTGGTGGATTTCATGCATGCCCAGGTTAGGATGTATGGACTTTTAACCCATTCATTTATCTTTAAGTCAGAAATGCAACAAGCTAGTTGCAGCATTAACACCAAAACTATTCAAGGGATACAAGAGCAGATATTGCAATAGTAATGTTATCTCCACTGGGGTACACAAGTCAGTGTGGACCACATACAGCCAAAGGCGTGACCAAAGAATGAATATAAGCTCCAATTAAGGTCAAGGGACCACAGCTCCATCTGCTCTGAATCAGTGTAATTCCACCAAAAGAAAAAAAAATGTTGGCACACTGTCAATTTGTGCATGTTGACCCTACAGGCTTGGCTCAGTTTAAATCTCCATTAAAATATGGATGTGGATGCTTTCAGAGAATGGTCCTGCAGCATACTTGGCAAGTGGATAGCTAGATAATACCCTGATACAGAAATACTTCTTGGACATGTGCTTAAACGCTGTTGCTAATGAAACTAATGGTACATTTACATCCACAGGAGGTAATCTCTGAGTCCCTACATTCACTTCTGAGCATGGATGATGGTTTGATTTGACTTAGGTTTTGGTACTGTTTTGAGGGACATGCATTTCAAAATGTGGGTTTTCGCTGTGCATGCATATTCCTTGCTCTGAGATGGAATTTCATGGCCTTGTGTGACTCCTCCAGTGCATCTGTTAGGGGGTGCTGATGTACCAGAGCCTCTCACATTTAACTGCTAATGAAATTGCTCAGGGTTTATGTGCAGACATGTTAGAGAGAGGTGCCTGGCTTATTATGTGTCAAAAAAAAAAAATAGTCTTTAGAAACCTTTCACTGTTAAAGTCACAAGTTAGAATTGTTTATCATCAGCAGCAGACTGAACTAATAGCTTTTGTCATGAGAAATGTTAAGATTAATTAGGGGTGTAGGGGAGGAAAAGCTTTTATCTTTGGGAGTACTTGTGTGCATAGTGTGTTAAATATCTTTTCACAAGGTATGGCATCCAGGTATGAGGAATACCTAAAGGACTTGCTGACATCACTGGTCTGCAGTCTGCAGGAATTAGCACAGTTGGAAGGGAACACAGACCTTGCTACAACTCAGCATGATCTAAACTTCTTCAGGTTGTTTTAAAAGCAGGGATCTGAAAACATGGAGTCAGTAAAGATTTCAGTGCACCTTCTGTAGAAACAGAGTGTGTTAGATCATCAGTTGTGGAAAAATCTCAACTGGGCCATTGCATTTCTCAAGCTTTTCAAAGTTCTTCCTACTTTTTCATGGGGAAAATCTTGTTTCAGTTGTGTATGAGATTTTTCAGGCTCATTTTTAGCCTGTCACATTATGTGCCAGTGTTTTCTTTTGCCATGGACAAGGTTATATAGCTGTGACACATATAAATTGTTTATTATG
This sequence comes from Pseudopodoces humilis, assembly GCF_049639895.1. Classification (NCBI taxonomy): domain Eukaryota; kingdom Metazoa; phylum Chordata; class Aves; order Passeriformes; family Paridae; genus Pseudopodoces; species Pseudopodoces humilis. The sequence goes on from NC_142200.1 coordinate 103,569,609, forward strand.
TGGGTACAATATGAGAGAAAAAGTGTACCTGAGAAGAAATAGATCTATTGTAATCGTGTGACTGCATCATTTATCTTTTGCTATTGACGCTACACTCTACCTGTTCTGGGATTTATTTCAACATTTTCTGTTCAACTTTCAGGACCAGACAGTCTTGTAATGCACATCATTAAAATTTACCTTTTAGGAGTTATATATGTGTGTGTGTATGCATATAGATAAATATATGTGTGTGTGGATATATATATGTGTGTGTATGTATGTGTATGTATATGTATACGTCCTTTGTTTAAAAAATCTCCTGAAGTACAGCTTTGCTGTTAGGCATGTGCTCCACAGAGTTTGCAAGGTGGCATAGCACAGGGCCTGTGGTTAGACCAACTTCAGCATTTGTCAGCAGTCACACAAATGAATGAGTTGCTCAGGTGATAACAGCCTGAATTCTTTTTCTTTGTTTTTTTCCTCTCTGCTGGTGTGGGGCTCAAGCATGGCCATGCTGTGGCTCCAGCAGAAGTCTTACAGTGTGCTGTGGGATCCAGTCTGGCTTTCCTCAGTGAGGAACGAGGTCTGAGGGAAGCCTAGGAGAAGTGACTGGGGTTGTTTTCATCTTTAGCTGAAATATCCCATGACTTTGCTGTGATGGATGGGCAGTCAGGAGGAACTCAACTCCTGCCAGTGCCCTGGAGAAAATCTTGCTGGACAGTCTTCTTTTTTCAAAGTGAGCATGCACTTTTTGGTGCTTTGTTGATGGTTAGAATTTTTAAAAATCTGTTTAAGGCCTTATTGTTTTTTGTTTGTACTTGAACCTCTTACTAGTACAATAGATGGGTCTGTGGACAAAAGCCAAATGTATTCTCAATCTATTTACCAAAATGTGAATGGGGAAGGAAGATTAGTGGTGCTTGAACAGTGATTATTCTACACTCAGAAAGATAAATCTGTGATGTCGAACTGGTGCTGACACTTCCTTCTAGCAAAACATATTGCTAGATCAAGCAATTGTCACAAGAGGAACTCTATTAATACTTTGTGTCCTAGTAGATGAAGGGGTTTTTTCCCCTTTCCAGAACAGAAAGTTGTCAAGGCTTAATCTATATTGTGTTGAGTCCTATGTAGATGAATTTGCCTGTGGAAGACAATGAAATGTCTCTTCTTTTTCTGCCTTACTCCCCCCACCCTGGCATCCTTCAGAAACTGGTACAACTTCTGACACAAACCCTAGTGGAAATTCTGTGGTTAAACAGGTGTGGATGCATTTGGGAACACAGCAGGTTCCAAAGTCATGCTGTCTTTAGACCAAAAATGTTCTTGCTGGATGCAGGTTCATATTATCTTAGTGAATAAGAGGAATAATTAATGGGTTCAAAAATTTGAGATGCTAAGTGAAACTGCCCTAAACCAGGATAAAAACATTCATGCACACATTATGACATAAAGGGAAGTTTGATATGGTTCTGGGGGGAAAAAACCAACAACCCATCAACACAGTTGCATCTTGTAGCAGAACATTTATGAAAAATTCTGCTGTTATTATTTTTTTCTATGGGATGCTACTGCAGTTACTTTTTTCCTTACCTGATAAAAGCCAAAAGAATGTCTTTGTAACAAATCCTGTCCATTACTGTAAGCCTCTAAACTTTAGTTCATAGAGCAACTATGATTCTTGCCATAAGCAGAGAAAAGTTCTCCAGGTTTATTTTGTTGTGAAACAGTTGAAAGAGAAGCTGGGCCCTGTGGTGGGTCCTTGACACTTACCACAAGCCACATCCAACTGTGCTCAATGCATCCTCTTGACAAGTACACACAGGTGTTCCAACTGTACATGCCCAGGACTAGTTTTCAGGTGTAAATATCAAAAGCAAAGGGAATAAACAGAGTGAATTTTAAATATGAAGTGGTATTGACACTACATGTTTTTAGAGACAAAGGCATATTCAGCAAAGTTAATGAGAATAAAGTGATTCTGCCAGATTATTTAAGTGCAAATAGGATTTACTCAAAGGCTATGTAGAGGATGACTGTGGATTTTGTATTTATCTATGTTTGTTTTATTGAAATTTTGTCATTGATATCACAGATACTTCTAATTTTGATGCTATGTCAGGACAGAATAGCCAGCAGAGGGAGCAAAGGCTTTTTAACTTTAAGCTGTTGGCAAGAATTATGTGACCCTATAGGGGGATCAAGAAAGAAGAAAACTTTCTCTGCACTACTTTCTCTCCCTCAGGAACAGAGGAAGAGATGAGAGAGAAAGGTTTACACACTTAGGAAAGAAAAAGTGTTGTGTGTTACTTTTAAACTTGTTAAAAAAATGTTAAAAAAGTTGCAAATTCAGCCCCATAAATAAAATGCTACTTTACTGTGAGGGAGGGAAGAAACAAAACCAAAAACAACCAACCAAAACCTACAAAAAAAATAAGAATCAGTTACTATTTTTTTTTTTCTATTTGGCCATATTTTCAATGCCCAAACCATTTTTATCTAATGGCTGGGATAATTATAAATGTATCCTGTGGTTTTGGCCACTTACACAAAGTTCTGTCACAGAGGCCTCTGTAATGAGAATTTGCTGTTAATTGCTATCTAAAAGGGCCAACCATTGTAATTTCAGCACAGTCTTATTCATAGATCAGCATCAGTTACCGTAGCCAATCCCAAACACTTTGGGAAAAACATCAAATTAAAACATGAAGGAGAAAATACTGGGGTTTTTGATGCCAATTCTCCCCTGTTTTTTAAATTTTTTTAGCTCTTCCACCTGTAGTCCTTTGGGTTTGCATGTAGATAATTAAGGTCCAGTATATTAAGGTGATAACAATTTCAGATCTGGCTAGTCTCTGCCTTAAGCCTGCCTTATCATCTCTGGAACAGCTGCAGATTTTTGTGCTGAGAGACTGGACCAAACACATTGGGGAGTGCCTTTGGTAATGCTTTCAAAGGGCTAGGCACACTCATCCCCAGACCAGAGAGCTGGAGAGGAGGGAAGGGTTAGCAGAAACATCTCAGAGAAGGAGAGGGCCTGCTGACGTGAATCGGGATTTAATGAGCTGACCACCTGTTCTTGAAATCCTCATCTGTAAGGTATTTGAGCCTATGAATTCAGACATGATACCTACAGGCTTCTCAGCTAATCTTGTTGTCTGACAGCACAGTAAAAAGAATGCGACCTCGGGAATAGAGAAGATACCTACTTGATATCCTGGCAGAGCATGTTAATAAACATTATAGCATCAGCAGTGCCTGCTCAGCAGTCTGTAGGTTAGGAGGCACATAAGGTTACTTCTTAGCTCTAACATTTATTCTGTTCTGTAAACTCCCAAATTTCAGGTTTTCGACTCACTTGAATCCTCAGTCTTAGCTGGTAATATGCAGTGTAAGGGCAGAGAGGGAGGTGTGCACCACAACAACATCTGCAGACTTTTGCATGCAAGTACAAGACTAACTTTTGGTAACAGAGGAAAGAGCCACAAGGATTGTTTCCCACTGCTCTAACCTTTCTATATCAGTCTTCCTCTGAATGTGCCAAAAGTGAATGGCTCTGCTTCCAAGATAACTGTGCGGCACAGGGCCCTCTGCCCTGTTTCAACAGTGCTTGGGACACTGTCATCCTTATGCAACATTCAAATAACTTATGAGAAGCTCCAGCTTAAATCGAATAGCTGTTTTAATTATGAAGCAACACACCAATTAGACCATGCTACAGAATATTCCAGGGCTTCCTTATCCCAACAGGGAAGGTGTTACTTCATGCTTGCAGAGGGATTCCCTTGAGGGCCTTCTGCCCACTGTTTTCTTGGAAAAACCCATTGCTGTGGAAAGCCTGACTCCATCTGCTCCTTTCTCCTGAGGAAAATGTTTCTTTTAAGGTCAGGAGAAATGTGAAGTCTTTATAAAGATGGCTGGAATGCAGCATTCAGAGCAAGGCTTGTGGTTTTTTTTCCCCCCTATAGTATGCCTCTGCAGAGAATTTTAGGCATAATTTTCCTTGTTCAGGAACATTAGCCCCTGTTATTTTTCTTCTTACTAAAACTTAACAAATTGAGCTGGAAATATATCCATTGTCTGATTGAATGGGAACATTAGCAGTATGATTTCCTTCCAGAGGCTGATGGCTCTGATCCATTCTTGAATTCTGAGTGTTGCAGTGTCAGCAAACTTTCTTTGTCTGTCTATGATTTCTATCTTTTGCATTTGCATCTTCACCTGTTCTTGTGCTGCTCTTGATTCAAGAGCACACAAATACAGGTGTACCACTAAAAAGTAACTTTGTCTACTTGCAAGTAATGAGCACAAAGCAATCTGAGAGTAAAAGAGGAAGAGATCTCCAAGGTGAGTGAAGAAAAGAATTTGGCTTTTCAGCTACCCCCTGACACCTGTGACTATGAGCAATCCCCTTTAGGTGCTCAAGTAGTGATTTTAGAGCCTCACAGTCTGCTCTGCAGCCTAACATTACATAGAAACGTCTCAAGATCCATTTTAGAAAGTGGTTCATTATTCTGCATTTGCTACTATTTAAAAATCTCATAGCTCAGGAGGCTGGACAAATTCTTAGTCTTCAATCTAAACCTATTTTGGCAATTTTATAGCTATTAGTTCTTGTACAAATGTACTTATTTTGATTAATTCTTTAATTCCCTACTATTCCGTCTCTCACTCCCTGATACTTTTATAGGCAGCAATCATATGCCTCTTAGTCTTTCCCTGACTAGACTGGGTTTTTAGTTTTCTTATGTAAAGAGGGTTCCTCATTTCTCTGTTTATACTAGAAGACTTTCACTACACCTCATCTGTAACAGACTCATCTTTCTGAGCTTGGGTGATGAAGGAAGTGTGCAATATTTAAGGTTCCATTGGTTCTCTGCGCACTCAAGTTCACCATTTCTGTTGGAAAGCTCTCTCATGATCACATTTCATCCATTTCCTTAAAACAATGCAAATACTTTTTGAATTAGAAATGATCATTAGAGCTGTTCCTACTGCATATGATCTTTTGGTGCAGAACAGTTGCCCTAGGCATATCCAGCTTCTGAATAAAACAAGTTAGTAACCCTGTTACTCACATGTTTTTCCCCTTAATGGTTTCACTACCATGCCTTCTGAGTGAAGAGTTTCAGGGGAGGGGAATCAGGTAAATAAAAGTTATGTCACAGCACATGCACACTAGGGAGCTAACTTAAATCCTGCATTTTTTGATTGCTGTGTTTTGCAGACACAACATATTTCTTTCAGCATCATGTAAAGTACTGTAGGCTGAGGCACCGCTGTGCAAATGCCAGCATGAAGCTGGAACGTTTGCTGTAGTTTGTGAGGGATGAGTCTATTTGCAAAATTAGGCAGATCATCCAAATGGATGTCAATGGGATCTCCAGTACTCATCACCATACCTTTAAACACTCCTCTCTGATGGATGTCACTCGTTTTGTCAGTCCCACTGAAGCACTTTGGTACCGAAATTTCAGTTTTACCACAATGGGTTTGTGGAAGACTAAACTCTAAACTTGGTGGTAGAGAAGGGAAGAAATCCTCTGTGGAGGGAAGGAAAAATTTTCACTTAAATCAAAAGGAAAGGTGGGTTTTTTTTTTATGTTTGTCTTGGCTTATTTATTACAATCACTTTAAATGGGAGGTCATTCATACTGCTGAAGGGCACCCAGTGGTTAAAGAAGTCTTGAAATTGCAGAGAAGGACTTGGAGGTGCTGATGAATGAGAGGCTGGACAGCAGCTGGCACTGACAGCACAGAAAGCCAGATGTATCCTAGACTGCATCAAAAGCAGCGTGGCCAGCTTTGCCACCTGCATCCAGGTGGGGTCCCCAGTGTAGAAGGAACTTTGGCCTGTTGGAAGGAGTCCAGAGTTGGACTACCAAGACGATTAGAGGGGTGAGGAGCTCTCTCTTATGAGGAAAGGCTGAGGAAGTTGGGTTTGTTCTGCCTGGAAAAACAAAAAGTCTAAGGGGTGAGCCAATTGCAGCCTTCCAGCACCTGGAGGGAGCCTACAGGAAAGATGAAGAGGGACTTTTTACAGCAGCATATAGGGACAGGACAAGGGAGAATGGATTAAAACTAAGAGTAGGTTTAGATCACATATTAGAGAATAGGCTGGGGGGAGGTTAGAAGTTGAACTTTAAGGTCCTTTTCTATTCAAGCCATGTTATAATTCGAATTAAATCTGTTCATTAATAAGATGAGGCCTTTCAAACACCTTTTCAACTTTAAGACAAATATGAAGAAAAGTGAAGTAAAGCCCTCCTATTCTTATTTTGCATTGTTACTGTGCACCCTAATTGATAGCAGAGCAGGCCCTGGGGTGACCTCCTCCACTTCTGCACGTTTGTTAAGCTCAGATGATGTCAGTGAAACAGTGGTGATCCACATGAGCTGAGGACATGGCCTCTGGAGTTTAGAGGAGTTACGGTAGAATATCAGGCTGAAAAATGATTTCTGAAGGATTTTCAGTTAACCTAATGCCTAAAACCAATAAAGAGGAGATTTCTTTATGTGTTTAAGTCCTTTTCTTTGAGATACTCAGTAAGCAGTGTATGTCTTGACATTAACAAAAATATACAAATATGGTAGGTGTTTACCAATTCCATTTACTCAATGTAGCAGGGTAGACATATTGGCTATACTAATCTATGAGTTTGGCTGATGTTACCCAGAGAGGAGGAAAATGTTTTAATAGGAGTATAATTTAAACTTTATTACAGATCTCAAGTTTATTGAAGCGTGACACAAAGAAGTTTTTTTGGATGTTAACCATATATCCACAAAGCATCAAATAAAACCAGGAAAAACCAGTCTTCTTTCTTTGTCAGATCAGCTAAAAATCCAGATTAAATTTCCAAGAAGAAAAGATACAAAATGACTAATGGCTTTCATCAAGCATGGTTAAATTTAGCACATCCATTTGGATAAAATATATTTGAAGTGATGGCTGGTTATTTCTTTTCTTTGATGTTGTGCTTAGGTGTCTTTTTTTCTGTTAATAAACAAAGAATTTTTTTTTTTTTATATCTTTGCTTTGATTGGGATACAGAAAACCTAATGACTGTGAAATCAGGGGATGGCACTTAGTTTAACCTACAGTTTTAATTGCAGCTAGCCATGAAATTTAGGTCTGGATTGGGATCCCAAATTTCACAATTATTTCCAGAACTTTTCTTCCAATTAGTATTTACAAGTGTTCTATGGTTTAAAAAACCTAGTACATGCAAATATATAATGCAAAGAAAGGGTTATATTTTTGCAGAGTCTCTTAACATTTTAGGATGTCTGTCCTGCTTGTTATCATTGGGACAATTAAGAAGGATATTCTGGCAATGAGTTAATTTATCTGGAATGCAAAATGTTTTTTTTTTTTTTTCAATTTCAGAGGAAGAAACTAGGCTTTATACCAGTAATCTCAAAAAACACGTCTGAACTGCTGATCCCAAGGCATGCTGTGATTGTATGAGGTGGTTTAATTGGATATGTGGAACGGAGTTCACTGTTTACATGCACACAGCTATTTGGAAAGGGAGCTTGTTAATGAAAGTAGAAGAAAAACTTGAAGGAAAAAGCACGTTTGGCATTTAACTAGCAAAAGATTTGCTTTCTTCATTAAAGTCATTATAACTGAGCTCAAGAATTGCACATGCACAAGGGAATTACTTGAATTAAGTTAACAAAGTTGTACTTTATTAGGTGTGAGGGGCCTGATTATTCCATTAGTAGCACAATAGAGCCTGAGTCCAGATCTGTGGGCTGGAGCAAGCAGGTTATGAGGATGAAGCTGTGAAGCTCCTGTCCTGTGCACCTCTTCACCTGGGTAAGAGGAAGGCTTTTGTTTCTGTTTTTATGAAATGGGACAAATTGGTGCTGTGCTGGCTAAGCCAGTAATCAATAGAGTTTGTTCTTAGGAAATTTAGAGGAGAGCGATTCAATTACTTGGTAGAAAATCTACGTGTCCCTTAGCTGTCTCTGAACATGTCAGGCCTGGGGAATATACAGCAAGGTTTGGGAGTTATTGCATGTTCTTTTCAGTGCAATTGGCTTTTGTTTGTTTTCTTCTTTTTTATTCAGCTCCTGAAGCAAGATTCGAAAAATAGTGTTATCTATATAGCTGCACAGTGGGCACTGGTAATAAGGTGCTTTCAAGCATACAGTGTTATCTGTAAGGTGAAATGCTGAAGTATACCACCCACTTGCTATGTAAATATCTTGCTAAAAGGTCAGGTGAATTCTTTTTTTTTGTCTGGGAAATGCTCTTAAAATTTTGCCATTTTAGGTTAAAATAGATTTGATCAGCCTTGAAGCCTGGTAAACTTTAGTATCACACAACAGTGAAGAAATTACCTGAAGTGTTGTTGATTTTGAATCACGCAACCGGAATTCTCCAAACCCTCTTCATGAAAAATATTGAGAGCAGACATATTAAGTGCTGCTTCCCAGTTCAGTGGCAATAGTGAAGGAGTCCAAAGACATGCAAAATAGGATTATTAATAATTAAGGAGAAAGTGAACAGGTTTTTTTTGGGTTGTTTTGAACAGCAGTTAACATGAGGGTGTGATGGGCAGTAATGCACTTTGCATAATGGGCCCCACTTCTGAGTGCACCTTAGTATCATCTGATCTTGAACAAGTGCCTCCCCTGTCATTTGTCACTAAAGTGTGGAACCCACCCTGAGTTGACCAGATAAGTGTGGGCAGGGCACTGCTCTTGTCAGCTGGGGGCTGAGTTGTGCTATCAAACCTGTTCTATTGGCTTTCCATCAGATTTGCGCTTCCTGAACCACTTTTTGAAGCATGTGAGTTAGAAAGGGTGTTTCCAACTATGTTCACAATATCAATAAAATGGAAGAAAATGTAATGTTATTACTACCAATATATTTTAATTTAGCAACCATTTTCCTAGTGAGGACAAAATCTGCTTGCCCCTTTTCGCTACAAAACCATCATATTATAAAAAATATTGCTCATAGTGAAGATGGTGAGAATTTTGCCACAGCTTTGACTCTGTGTTCACTACTGAGTGCATAAAATGGTTTAGCCTGATGAGTTAAGGAGCTAGCTAAGAAGTTAGCCTGTTAGGCAAATTGTCTTTTCTATAATAAACCATTCTTTACCAAATATTCACATCTGTAGGCCAGCAAAGAGTTAATAATCAATTGCTACTTAATGAACCTATAACCATCTTATTAAATCTGCATTGAATGTGTAGTTAAGTGTACTCAGAGTATTTTAATTTAAATGTTACCATAAAATCTGCAAGTAGAATTAGTGTAGTGCTTTTGAGATTACATTAGCAGCAAAATAGGGGGTGGATAGTTATTGTTAATTAAACCATACAGGGAACATCCTGTAGAATTCTAACGGCATGTAGGATGCATCTATTTGTTTAATATGTTACAATTTCAAGACTCTCTGTCCTCCAGCTTCTCCCTCCCCTCCCCTCCCCCTTTTTTTTTTTAAATTACCAGTGGAAGTTTTTGGACTGATTTTTTTATTCTGTAAGACTGATGAGATGTTGAAGTGAACCTTTCCTTTGTCCGTGGAATGGGCTTGACGTTAATGCACTCCATAGAGGGATGGAACAATATAATTTCACTATGAGTTTGTTTATTAAAGTATTTTATGATTTTTTTTTTCTTCCATCTAAGCAGTCTCTGAGGAAAACTCTAGATTTGATTTCCTCTAATGAAAGTGTCCCCTTTATAACATATTCATGACCACATGAGTCATGACATCCTGTATTTTCTTTTGCACTTCTGTGCTTAGGTCAAATACTGCAAAAAGCCACCTTACTCCCCAGTCATTGCCCTTTCTTTTCCTTCTTTTTACATATCTACGCTTGCAGTATGTAAGACTGAGAACACAATTTTTGTGTTATTTTTTTGAGGGTAATTTCTGTCAGACCCAGTGTCTAATTTGTGCTATAGTTCCTCTGCCTTTTGAAGGAACAAAACTTCTCCTCTCTGTGATTACCCTCAGTGTGACACTCCCTTCTTAAGCTTGTTTTCAATACCTGCTGGGCACTCAGAAAGGAAATAGTGCTGCACACCTGTCCTCTTTTAGGTGATATATTCTATTATTTGGGCTAAAGGCTTCGGAGTTCTGCAGACCTGCCTCCCTGTTGCCTGTGCTGACTGTCACGGGATAGGTGTCCCAGTAAAAGGGCTGTATAGCTCTCTTTTTGTCCAAAAGAAAGTCTTGCCAAACAAACCTTTGCTTAAATTATAAACTCTGGTAGAGATAAGGTTCTGAAGGTTTTACATCTTGTTCCCATGGTCTTTTAGAGCAGTTATCTGGTCTTTAGTGCATACCCTTGCCCTCTAGCCCTGACACTTCTGTAATACCTTGCTAAAATTCCCTTGTTGGTAGTTTCTGCTTTGACTTTTCTCCTAGCTGAGGAATACAGTGAGTGCAGGCAGCTAGGTGTACAAGTTGCAGATTGAGCTGCAGTCTCTGCACAAAGGGCATGGGGACCTGTGTCACCAGCCAGGAGACATGACAGATATGACAGCCAGAGACATGGCAGGAGCTGCTGACTCAACAGGAAGACCCCAGACTTTTCATGGATGAACAATTTGAGCTGTTACTGTGTTTATTACATCATGGATAAATTGCTTTATGGATCCAGAGGTTTTAGGCTCTGCTGTGGGAAGCCTGGTCTGACTGGGTGAGAGTGGGATGTGTAGGGAGTCAGGTGAGATACCTGTTAGCTCACTGGAGCCACCCACTGCAAAGGAGCTTCAGTCTTAGCAGTGAAAGTATCTGGTGGCAGGAATGTGACTCTCAGAGTGCCTCCTGAATGGTCAGACATGGATGTTTCCTTAATGTTCCTTATATGCAAATGCCTCATCAAAAGACTTAGAGAGTCATAGAATGGTTTGGGTTGGAAGTGACCTTAAAGGTCATGAGGTTTCAACCCTGCTGCCATGGGCAAGGACACTCTTACACTGCTGCTATATATTATCTGTCATGAATTGCCCCTTGTCCCCCAGGTCCTTTTCCCAGACAGTTCCTTGTCTATTTCTTGTACAGATATCACTGGCAAACAGATCAGGGCAGTGCTCATTCCCCTTTATTACTTTCTGAGGCACACAAGCCTCCCTAAATACCAGTATTTGCAATAGGTTTTTTTGTTCTCCTATCCATTGTGGAAGTTTAATTTAGACCCTCTGCATCTTTCAGCATTGTTTTCATTTTTCTGTGAAGGGCCCTGCACCTTCTAGGCACCAGAAGAATATGATACAATAATAATGAACACGAGACTACGCTTCGGCTGTTCAACAGGTCTTTTTACCCCCAGCCATATAAACCACGTGGTTACTCTTCATTTTCAAAAAAGCCAGTGAGGTAACTCTTCTAAGCAAATCCATTGTACAGTGTGAAGTGTTCTTCCCTAAACACTCTTAGACTACAATACAATTTGACTCATTCGTTGCTTTATTTTAGTCACACAGATCTAATTCCAGGTCTTTTCCCTCTGCTTGCTGAAGGTCATAGCCTGGAAACCTGAAATTTAAGTCAAGTGCCTGACTCCTGTGAAATAGACAGGACCTCATGCATTTTTTGGTAGTCCTTTCCATTCATCCTCTCTGTACCACCTTACTTGTACAGGCCACAAGTAAGAATTTGCAAAATGGAGCCCTCACTTTGTGATTGAAAACCATTGTTGGAGAAACAATGATTCAATAACCTTTTCTGAGGCTGGCCTAATGTCTATCTCCAGAGACCATGGTGAGCACAATGGTAAATTGATTTTAAAAAGAGTACAGCATTTCTAACTCTTTATGCAAGACTCACTGCAGTTTCAGGCTTCTGCTTAATAGCTTTGGATAATGCGGGGTGTCAAGCATTGATGTGAAGTGTATGTGTGCAGGGGCACTTTGCATTATCATCTTATTTCTTCAGATTTTTCCTACTGCAAAAGAAAAAAAAAATCAATATTAAGATGAGTGAACAGATCATTCTAATGAAGAAATAAGTGGTAGTTGTTTGATCCCCTATTTTACACAGTGGTGGTATATGTTTGGAAGGAGCCACCCTTGTTACATCTCTTGTGGGAGTTTTTCTTTCTGTTTTCACCTTTCTACTGGGCTGGCCAAAAACAAAGCTGAACAAACACAGAGAAAACCAAGAAGGTCTGTTAAGGAGAGGACAGGTGAAGGAGCTTTCCTTAACTATGTATGAAAAATAAAGAAAATCTTTCCTTTCTTGAACTAACAGAACTTACACACTGATTCAAACACACGTGTGTTCATGTGTTCTTTAATCTCAAAATAAAACCCACCCCAGTGTACTCTGATGGAATAAGATTTGCTGGAGATGAAACTAGCTAGTATTGTGAAGGCCAACAGAAAACTCCCCAGTACTTCTGTACCAAAAGAAAAGCTAAGAAAAGTGAAGATGTTAATCACTGGACAGGATACATAATGACAAAAGACAGGGAAAAGATGTCCTTGACTTGATTTTTTTTATTTTTTTTTCACCTGTATGTTTTGTGCACTGGCCATTAAACTTTCTGGTTTTATTAGCAGGGCCTAAGCGAAGCTTTATCCAAGCTACAAGAAGGTAAAGTAAGGAATGTTTCAACTAATTGAAACATTCTATGCAAACAAGTCTATGGAATCAGATAAAATGCTTTTGGGGAGCTCACCAATATAATTTTAAGGCCACTCTCTGTACACATTTACAAGACAATGGCAGCTAATAAAGATTTATAAAAAAAATAAAGACAGGCATCACATTCATCTTCAAGAAGAGCGAGGAGAAAGAGGCAAGAAACTAAAGGGCAAGTCAGCTTTACCTTAGTCCTGTGATGATCATGGAGCAAATCTTTATTGGAAGCCAATTCCATCTATATGAAAGGGAGAAATCTGACTGAGGATGGGAAGAATGGATTTACAAGTACAAATTATGCAGGACCAAACTGACAACCTTCTGCAATGGAGGAATGCTCTGTAGATAAGATGAGATCCATGGATGATGTGTAGACCTTGATTTTAGAAGGTCTTTTAATATGGTCTGCTAATCTCCAAACAGCCAAGCTGATGATATATAGAGTAGATAAGCAGATAATAAGGTGGGTGGAAAATTGGCTGAACTATCAGCAGCAACACAAAGCCCCAGATGGCAGCTTGTTGCCAGTGCTGTCCCTCAAAGCTCAGTATTGGGGCCAATGTTATTGAGTGTTTTTATTAATACTCTGGATGATGGGAGAGAGTGGACTCCCATCAAGTTTGGGGAGAATACCATGTTGGTGGGAGCAGTCAATATTTTGGCAGGGAGAGTTGCTATTCAGGGGGAAATGGAGAGGTTGGAGAAATGAGATAGTAGAAGCCCCATGAATTATAAAACATCAAAATCCTGACCTGGGACAAAATAATCCCATGATACAGCAGAGGCCATGAGCCTGCTGCAACAGGAAGAAACTTTGAAGGAAAATAGGTTTCTGGTGGAGAGCTGAACAAGAGCCAGCAGTGCATCCCTTGCAGCCAACAAGGCCTGGCCCACAACAGGCTGTTCTGGCAAGGGTGCAGCCAGCAGGTCAGGGGGAAGTGAGGTAACCTAATAGAAGTGGTGTAAACCTCATCCACAAGGACTAGCTGAGTCAATTTGAGAATAGACCAGTGCAGTTCAAAATCACAAGTTATTAAAGATAAACAATTTTTGGGGTGGTTTAGGTTTTTTTGTCCAATTTATCCAACTTAGTCAGCTGGTACAGCAAAACAGTTTACCACTCTTTACAAATCTGTCTGCTTTGAATAATTACAGAGAAGATGGGTCAGTTGTCAGCTGGCATTGAAAATGTTTTTGTTCCATTAACTTCATGAGGTTAAAGCAGCTCATGCCAGCTGCAGATCTTTTGACCACCACATATATTAATTGTGCCAGTCATCAGGCTGAGCTTGCTCCTCCCATGTGAAAAACTTCAGGCAGAGGATGAGTGACAAAACAAGGAGGATGAGGACATCTGTCATGTTTAGTGGCTGCTATTAGAAGAAAAACACAACCTGCCAGGGAGGTAGGAAGAATGAATGAGTTCAACCCTGACAGGAATTGTGGGCAGCTGATGGCATCTCTTTACATTATGTGACTAGCAGAGGTCATTTTTAATAGCTTGCAAATCAGCTCATGTCAGTTTTCTCTGATATGCCAGGACAACATGCAAGACACTGATATATACTTTTCTCTTATTTAGAGCTGTTTAGAAAGCAAATCAATATACTCTTTTCCCCCCCCCTCTTTTTCCTGTGTAGGGATACATGGCCTGTTATATTTAAACTTTTGTAACTATTTGAATCATACTCAATACTGCATTTTCAGCTCCTGGACTAAATTATGATGTGGAAGGTATAAATTACAAGGGATTATTATACTGTATTTTTCCCTAATAGCCTACATTCTGTAACAATTTTGTTTGTGTTTGAAAAAAGTCTTCTGCAACAGATATAGTCTGGTTCAATGAGTCCATTCAGAAGTGCTTTCCACTCTGCAAGGGTAATTATCTTTATTAGTTCTGTACCTTGATAGTGTTTCAGCAGAGCATTTAGGAGTGTCAAATTCTATTAAGCATAAACTAGCTCACAAAGGAAATAAATTGGAACCGTGTGTAAATGGTGATAGGTTAAGAGGTTTAAGTGAGTGTTCTGCTAGGTGGTTTTGCCACTTGATAGCAAAAAAAAAAAAAGGTCCAATTTTTGTTTATTTGAGGGGAGGGAGCTTTGTATCATTTGGAATGACTACCTCCCTCTCATGAATAAATGTGGAAAATTTAAAACTTCCATATGCAAACAATTGATCACTAAGACTCCTAAAATTTTTCATCATCGTTATTCATAAGTGTAATTTTGTTGGTAGACTAAAGTTTGAGTCATGAAGGAATGATACATAAAACACAGTGCTTTTCTGAAATTTCTCCTTTTCCCAAGAGCTGAACTGCAGAGGTCAGGCAGGACAAAAGCACAGACCATGTTTGCATGGCTTAGCAAGACAGTAAAAAATGTTTCTAACTTCTATCATATAATGTTTGTGAAAGCTGAAGTAACTATGGATTCTGTAGAGCTACACCCACATTGAGAAAGCAGGTCCCTGGATAAATTTCAGAAGGATTTGTCTCACCTGAGCTGCAGGAGTAACTGTGAGAAAACCAAAGGAAAGTGCTGAGACCCAGAGAAAGGATTTTGTTAGTGGTAAACACGAAAATTAAACTCTAGAGGAAGGCTGTGGTGTTGCAAAGTGTGTCCTGCTTGATTTCCCTAGACAGCTCAATTTCATTGCATGCCATTAGTGCTTACATTCAAGACTATGCATGTATTAATCATGCTGGAACTGCTGTCCTCAGCTCTCAGGAGTTTGTCTTTCCTCCCTCCACAGACTCTTTACCATCTTCAACTTGCTCTTTCTCTCATTTTGTCACAGTTTCATATTTGCCTTGTGGTTAAAAGGGATTGATGTAGAAAGACAAATCTTTTGTAGTAGCAGAAACCTGTCAAGTAGTATGGGCTGGAAGAGTGTTTCCCTCTGCTTAAAGTGGTGCCATTCTCACTGCTTATCTTATTCTGAAGTTGATGTTCTGTGGAAAAAACTCAGGAGGAAAAACCCAGAAGGAACTGACTTTAGCTAGTACTAGTGCTATTTGCCTTGGAGTTGGGTCAAGTGAAATGGTGAGGGGACAAAAAGGCAGATGGTTTTTGGCCACTAGAAAAACAGCTGGTGGAAGCTCATGCCCCAGAACCCTCTTGCTCTTGTGGGAGACAAAACAAGAGAGAAGCAGTTGGAGCAGGTGTGTCTAGGTTCACTAAAATGTACATAATTCTGCACTATGCCTTTGTAAATAGGTTTATGTTGCATGCTTTGTCTGTTCATAATCAGGTAGTTTGGGCGAACCAGAAACACTTGTGCAGCGCTTTGTCTGATTTTATGTCGATTTCTGGCTTCCCCTTGCTTGGCTAGGCTGTGGTCTGGCATCCTGTTTCACTGGCACTGGCCGCGTGAAGACATTATTCCCTGCAGACTCTACTGATTAACCTCCAGTTACTGCTGAGTTCTGTTGATGTAATTTGATTCAGTCAGGATGACCTGGACTGGAAAAGGCTATTATGCCATAGACTGGTAGGTCTGGCAAAATTTTCTGTTCTCTAACACAGGTCAGTAATAAGGCAGTCCAGTAGTAGGAGGGAGCTGTGATCTGTCTGAGCACAACTAGGATGAGACACATCAAAAATAATGTCAGCATCATTCTTGACTTGCTACTTCTTGCCCTTTACCATCCACTGTCTCAGAAGCCTCAAAGTGGTTTTCATTCCATTCACTTGTGTAGCCCTGTCTGACTGTGGTTTTCTGTGTCCCATAGGGATAGTACCAAGGTTTCTGCCCAAAGATTCTTTTATCTCTTTCCTAGCAGGAGGTTTGTGGAAATGTGCCCTAATCTGCTTTTGGGCAAAATGACTTGCACTAGCTGGGTGACTTAAGTGTTGCAGGTAAGGGCCAAATTTGCCTCAAGCAGATTAAGCATCTTTAAAGCAAACGCTTCCCAATTTCTGTCAGATGTCCCATGCTCTCTGGGAGAAGGTGACCTCCAACTGGAACAAGTACTGCTCTGACCAGCCAGCTTGAGTGTGGAAGGGAACATCTGCAATGAGCTGACAAATGATGCAAATTGAAGCAATGTGGATCAGTTTTAAAAGAGAGAGAGTATAAGTTCCACTGGTTTGACTGTTTCTATTTAAATGGTGTAATGTTATGAAAACCTATTCATATGTTAATGGAACTGATCCATCTTGCCATAAAGAAACACTTACTTTACAAAGCAATATTGATATTTCATTTGTCTGATGGCAATTCTATTTTATGCTCCTTCAGACTACCCATTTTGAAAATCCCTTTTTTATCCCCTCATGCTTTTGCTTTATTGTAAGCACTTAAAACTCTGTCTTTCTTCAGGTATGTGAACAGTCATAATGAATGTTACTGGGTTTGCCATCATAGTCTATATGCTTAAAGTCAACTACTTTTATTGTGCTAGTACAAATACTGATTCAGTGAAACCTGAATTTTGTACTTGACTTCTCTGGGAAATGAATCCAGGCTAATTGATGTAAATTGGATTAATTAAACCACATTAAAGTCATGCAAGGGCTTTCTCATTTTGAAAAAAAAAAAAAAAAGAAGAAAGAAAACCACCTAATTTGCTTTTGTTTGATTCACTTCCAAATCAGAGAAACCATTCTGATCTAATATCACTTTATATTTGTGTTCAGTATGGTCCCTGTGTAGACAACCCATTGTCTTTATGTGAGAGCAAAAGGGAGGTGTGCTACTGATGAGGGATATCAGCTTGTCTAGAACTGCATGAGGACCAGTTTTCTTGATTTTTGCAGTTTACTACATCATTTAACTTCTCTTTCATACTCTTATGGCTGAAGCATTCTTGGTGGTGCCGGCTTTGGAGGTGGAAAGCAAGGCAGATACATTATGGTTCAGAAAATTAACTCTGGGTCAAAGTCAAAACTTTTACTTGTCTGGCAGTAGCTGAGTGCTCTTCTTTAGTCTGGACCCAACAAACACAAGAGTTCTCATGTTCTCACGATCCTTTCCAGTGTATAAGATCACGAAGAAAAATCCAGCTGTCCCAAATAGGGCTGAATGCAGAAGGTGTAGTGCAATGTGTAGTTTGATGCAAATCTAATTGGATGTGTAAGTACTGCTGAATAGGAAGGACACTTTAAATATGTAGGGAATGGTGCAGTGATTTGGTGTTTAAGACTTTCTAAAATATTCAACACTGAAATGCTCAGAAAATGCTAGAAAATGGTTTTTGGGAGTTGCATAAGTGTTGTTTGACCCTACCATGGTATAATGCCACTTTTCTATGATGCATCAGCATTATTTTATTAAAAGTAATTTCTTCAGTTAAAATGAGAAAAATATTTAAAATTTTTCAAGTGGTTCTATTTATTTACCCACCTCTACTTTTGCCCTGGTAACAGCAGGAATTGTTATAGAAAAAGTGGTTCACTTACATTTTTTGTAACAGAATAAATTGTAAATATCAAAATAAGTTTTAGGAGATGTAAAAGTCTATCCTAAATTCTTTATGAGCTTTTTGTGTTGAGAAGGTTCAAAATAGCTTGAGTAAGAGCAAAATAAATATCCAGAAGTACAAAAAATTCAGAGGTTAAGTACAAAATTTTCTCTGGTGTCTGCTGTCCTGATTCAGCCGGTGCAGTAGAATGTAGGAAAGCTATACTGATGTAAGTGAATGAAAAAAAATATGATTTGATAATGGTTTCCATCTCATAGGGACTGGAATAATACACAATCTGCAGACAATTAAGAGGACTATCTTATGACTTAAGTCAGCCTCAAGGTGTATGTCCAAATCTTCAGAAATTGAGAGGCAAGAAATTGTATTAAGTGAAATGGTGGGTATATAGAATAGAATTTTTGGCTGTGGACAAGTTTGGGTTTTTTTGTTTATTAGCTCTTTTTAGTTTCTTTACATTCTTAATAAGATTTTAAGAAACTCAAACAATATTGAAACAAACGTTGCACAAAATGTTTAGAAATGTTTCATTTAACACATTAGCATTCAACACTGAATTCAGCCTTGAAACTTGTGTGGTGAGTTATCATCCTGCCTCCTGCAAATGCTGTTTCCCATCTCAGGATGAAGCTCCATGGCTAGATTACATCTCTGTTATCTGTGCTTGTGGCTGAAGACTTTTTTGAAACACCTCATTATCATGGCTAGAGCAAAGGGATCTGACTGGTGAGTCTGGGCTATAGATAAGGAAAGAACCTTGAGACTCTGTGATGTCTCATGTCAATTTGCTTTGATATTTAAATATCTGATTAATAAATCAAAATATTTCAGTCAAAGAAAATATTTCCTGGAGAAAATGGAAATGAAAAATTGCAAAAGCATTTTTCCTTTTTTTTTTTTTTAAACTAGGAAGTTTCTGTCATGTTAAGCTTATCTTAAGAATCTGCTTGAACAGAAAACCTTTCTGCATCAGATTTTAAACTGTGTGCAAGCCTCATGATTCCCAAGAGTGGTACCATGAACATGATACATATCTTTAAACATCTCTGCTACATTAGAAGTTAGACAATTTTCTTGTCACCTGAGACAGACAGAAACTTCACCTGTTGCACATTTCCCCTTTTCAGTGCTGGTTCTTGCCCTATTGGAGTGCAAATCTATTATGCCTCTTATCCACCCTCTTTTGCTTTGACTCATGCCTTGAAGAGTCTTGCAAGCATGATGTGCCTAGCCTGGAAAAATGTTATAAAGCATCCCTACTCACCTCCTGATGTTACACTGGTGGGATCCAGTTACTGAAAGGAGGGAGCTACATTGCCTAAAATAATTGAAAGTAAATTTCTGTAGATTTTCTTTCAACTGATTTTGAATGCAGAGTTTGGTGAGGAGGTTGAGGGGTTGGTTTGGCTCTACTTTTTTCAGCTTCATATAAAAATAAGTATTAATGTCTTGGCATGAAGAGCCTTGACAAATTATCTCTGGAAAAAAAGAAAGGCACAGAGCTTTGAGTATGAGTTCTCTGAAATGACAGAGAAGAACAGAGCACTAAGATGACACAAATGCCCAACTACTATGTACATAAACAGTAAGAGATACCCTTGTCATTGAGTGCTTTGTTACCAAATACCAGTCTAAAAGCAGAAAAAGGAAAGATTACTACCTTCATTTCACAGATACAGAGCCAGTCTATTATCAGCCATCACTGCACTGTGTATCACGAAACAGTGAAAACCTTGAGTGGATTAGATACAACTGTTACAGGAGCAGCAAAGGTTGGAACTCAGAAGAGGCACTGATGAAACAATTTGTTTCTTTTTTTTTTTTTTTAAGTTTCCTGAGCAATTTCTATTTATGTGCTTATTAATGCAAATCATCAAAAAATTAATAGAAATCTGAGTTATTGAGGCACATGATCATGAAAGCTGAGTCCCCAAAGGCAAATTATCCTAGTTTTTGGAGAATACCCTCTCAAGCTTTATGTGCCTGTAGGTGGTAAGAAAGTGCTTTTCCCCCAGTGCTGCAGAGAGGCATTCAGAACATCTCTCAGATGCCTTTTGTTTTACTTGCCTTCTCTGGTACCATTCAACCTGAATTCCCAATAATAAAGTTAGCTGTCTTTTAACAGTAAAAACACCTGCCGTAATAGGGATAATTTATAATCTCTGAGAGGAAAAAGACTGATCTTTTCACAGAATTTAGGAAATTATTGCTTTCAAAAGTGGATTATAAAACTTCTTTGATTGAGTGACAGTGGTGCATTGTACAGATGAATTTTTCTGAGTCTTGTACTTGGAAAAGCTGTTCAGCAGTTAGAATAATCAGTCTCTATCAGAATTTTAAGCAGGTTTTTTTTCAGCTCTACACACAAGCATTCTACTTTTAAGGATTTTAGTGTGTTGCTCTGTATAAAGACATTTGTAAAGCACAAGGAAAGAAGTGAAGGTGGAGTTCTCTCACTGTACTCTCTTTTCCCTCTACCCAAATGCAGATGTCAGGCAATTTCTGTGAAAAATAGTTATGGTGATTTTTTAAAAAAAAAATATTTTCAACATGTTGGTTATATTAAGGGCCAAATTGACTTAGCTTATGAAGGTTATGGAAGATACAATGAGTAAAGGGCCTCTGTATTTCTATTTTATTCTCTCAAAATACATTTTTAGATTAAGCTGACAACCAAGAATGGTGAATAATTAATGGATAGATCCTTCTTATAATGACACAAAGACTAAACTCTCTGAACAGGAAGGTTACTGCTACATTCCTTTTTAACCTTTATCATCCAACTCAGATGCCCAGTTTAGGAGTCTAAAATCCCCTGGTCTCTCCTTAAAGAGAAAGGGAACAGTCTCTTCAAAGTAGGAGCCAAACTGGGAGTGAATCACCTGTAAACAGGAAAGTGTCCCAGTGGTGCTTGTAGCTGTCTGTCTGAGCTGCAGTGTTACAGTGCATAGGTGCTTGGAATTTGTTTTAAACTTAACCATGTGATTATGCCAAAGAGTCTGAAATCAAGGCTTCAGCATCCCTGATACAGTCTAATTCCCTGATGATGCACCTTGCCAATCTTCTGTTGAAATAAGTTGCTTTAGCTTAACAAATGAAAGGTTGGCTCAGAGCTGCACATATCTTACAGGAAAAAAAAATAAAATTAATCACTCGGGGCCAGGGCTTCTGAGAATTCCATTAAATAATCACGTATCTCCTAAATCAAGTATCTTCTGAAGCAGCTATTTACATGAGAAATAGTCCTGCTGGGCTGTTAGTGCTGCTCAGTGTAGAATGGTCAGGGTCTCATGATAGTTTAAACTGTCTCTGTTGCTCCTTTTAGAAATCTACATTACTATGGAATAGGGGGAGGAAGAGAATGAGAATTTTGAGGGAGTTAGAGAAACTGCACCATTTCATGGCTTCCACCTCAGAATTTCCTATTTGATGTCATTTTACCTCAGGAACAAAACACAGAGCTCTTAATAATGATCTCTATTCCTGATCTCCTTTTTGGGCAGGTTTTCATCCACACAGGCACCCAAAGAAAACAGGTGCATGTACTTGCACCTTAAAGCCTAATGAAGAAATGTGTGTGCTTATCCAATGTTTCTTTTCACTGCCTTTTCTGGATTACTCTTCTATTCTACTGTGGCAAGCATAATTCAGATATAATAAAAAGCCTAACCCAAACAGACAGAGAAATGAAAAATCAGGATTTCAGACAATATCTGTCCCTTTCAAATGCCATAATAATAAAAGCTAGTTCCAATAGAATAAATATATTTAACCTCCAAAGAGTTATCAGTGCATTACCTCCCTATCACTTATGAGAAAGAGATTCAACTGGCTCATGAGTTATCTGTGTTTTATGCTCATGACAGAAAGATAATCATCCTCAGGGGTGAAATATGCTAAATACTGCATAACTATGCTGAACTGGCAGCAGCTGCTCCACTCTTTATGGGAGTGCCATTTGTTCCCACCCACACCATACAGTCTCTGGACAACTATTGCTTTTCCTTCTGAAACCTATTTCACTGTATTTAAAACTGTCGTTAAAAGTTCAGCTCCCTGAAGAGCTCTGTAAACTGGGCCACTGTTTGTAAACATGGTGATTCAAAATTAGTTCCTTAATTTCCCTGCAGTCTGCTGGAATGTGGGCTGATGTTATTTCATTTGCCCACCAGTGCACTGAATGGATTGCACTACAAAAGCAGCAGCAGCAGCAAAGGGTCAAGTGAGAGGGTCACCAAACTGGGTCAAATATACCAAAATATACCAAATATACCATCTGATTCCTGACACTGTCATTCCTGAAGGGCAGTTTTGGATCTCAGCCTAGAGCCTTAGGGATGTGCTAGAATGCTTCCTGAGAGCCTGTGTTTTCCTTTATATTTGTTGCTAGGCTGTATTCAGTTTCTGGAGATAAATGTAATTTTATTTCTGTTTTGCTGTCTGTTTACTGGTAATCTGGGTTAGGGAATGGTGATCTCAGTCATCTTGATTGTCTAATTAGTAATTATAAGGTTTCATAGTGTGTGCCATGTTCTAGTGGAATCTAACCAGAAGTACTCCCACACAGAGATGAGTATTTGCTTTTTACTTCCCTACTGTGAACAGGCATATAATTGTTTTGGTTTCTTTTTGACAGCTGACATTTAAGAGAATGTAAGGTTATAAATAGTAAACAAAGGTACAACATGAATGAGGTATAATGATGAGGCTGATTCCTCTCAGGCCATTCTTTGGGTTAACCTGCTTCTCACAATTTATTGAACATATCCACTTATTTCAGCACAAAATTCAAAAACATCTACCTGTGTCAAAAAACGCAGAATTTTTTTTTAGTTTTATTTCTTTGTAAAGCCTAAAGATTAAAAAGTAAAACCTTAAGTATTAAAATTTGTTTTTCTGACCTTGATATCTTTTTAATAATCCTTACTGAATTTACAAGTAGCAGCTTGAGGCAATGGACAAGAGGGGAAACAGTTGGAGAGAGAATAGATTTCTGAATAGAAACCTCATCCACGAAGCTGCTGCGGAGGCGGTTTTGTGCTTAGGTAGACTCTAGTAGGAGAGTGGGAAATTGTCTGTCACTCCAAAAGCATGATATTCTTTCTCACTTTGAGAGAAGCTACTCCTTCCTTACAAACACCTGATAATCTGTGCTGGGAACCCAAAGGTAATCAAACAGATGACAGACCCTGCGCTGTCTGATAACAGAGACTGTATTAATCATGGCAGCCTTGAAGGCTACCCATCTGTGCTTGTGACAACTTTATAGAACATATCATTTTTCCTTATTTCCTGTACTTGCCCCACCATGGTGTAAGATAGGTTACACTGAATGAGCCAAATTCTTTTCTTTTCAGAAGTGAATTTTTTCATTCTTATGATGACCTTTCTAGTCACTCTTCCTCATGCACATTCCAGTTTGAATTGACTTCTTAAGCGTGCTTGGCCAGAGCTGTGTTTTGCATGATGTTTCAGCACAAATGTTATTATTTCCTTAGATCCCAAGGAGGTGCCTTGTGTTGGGCATCTTACTTAAGACTGAGTTTCTCCCAACAACCATACATTTGTGGCTTGTAGTTCATCCTGAAATAAACAGCTATGTTTTGTTCTTTCTTTTTCTTTTCATCTTAGTGTATGAGCTCCCAGTCCTTAGCTGAAATTACTGATATTTGTCCCGAAAGCTGTGACTTTGCACTTAAAAATAGTTATTTTCAACCCATAGTTACATCTGTTTCTCAGTCTTCCAGCTCTTTCAAGACAATGCTAGAGTCCTTGCCATTTTGAGATGCCTGTAGTATTACATCATCAAGAGGTTTCACCAGCATGTTCTCTACCTATTATGCCTGAGTTGTTAATGAAAATGTGAAATATGGTTGCCAAAGATCCATTCTCCCTTACTGGTGTTCTTGTCTTGTCTATAAACTATTTTTATAGGCATTATAATATTTTTACTGCTACCAGTTTTCTCTAGTTTAATAATTTCCCCTTATGTGCCTGCAAGATGCTTTAATTAAGTCCAGATAAATGAGACCTGTAGCATTTCCTTCATTTAAGAAACCAGATTCATTAGCAAAAATGGTAATAGCTGGATAAAGTTTTCACCATATACTGCTACATTTCCTTTTTCATTTAGCATATATTTTGGTTGGTTTTTACCTTCAAAATTTGTTTCAATCTCTTCTATCTTTGCAGGCAGACTAAAGGGCCAGAACATTTTTCACTTATTAACTTAAGAAGTCTAAATATGTTAGTTTTCATCTACTATCACAAACTCAGAAGGCATAAAATATTTGCTGCTAGATCTATAATTTAGGTTATTAATTTCTAGGCAATTATCTAGTCTGTCCAATTTTAACTGCATTTTCTAATATGCTGTTTGAATAATGCCTATAGAGTGTTCATGTCCCTTAATTTTCCTCTTTTTGCTCTCTGATGGTCTTGTGTTTCTGTAGCTTTGTTTATCTTATTCCTTTTCCCTCCACTTAAACTAGCCACAAAGATTATAGGTCAAATGTCTTTTGTTCTTGTCACCTTTCCTCTAAGCCTCACACTTGTCTTATCAGTCACACCAGGCTTGATTCCTAAAGGTCAGATATGCCACATACTCAGGGAATTATCCATCTGTCAAGAAGGGTCCTGTGCCTATGAATTCTTTCTAGGGATTGGATATCTGAAATCTTTCTCCTAGGGCCAGTTCTTGAGCCTCATGTTGATCTTCAGTGTCTTGTCCTGTTTCATCCTCCTTCTCTAGGGAGGAGCTGTAACTACTCTTGTTAGAAGCTGTTTACCATAAGTGTGATTCTTCTAATACAAATGTGCCACTAAGTGGATAAGACTGGGACTTTACATTTTTTATTTCCTGGTAGTCTGGGAATATAGGAGTTCTTTCTCAAGAGATGGCCCTTTTATACTCAGAAAAGAAGATTGCTACTCAATGTATTTCTTTCAGGTGCTTCTCTAAATATCCTGAGTGTATGAAGTACCAGCAGCTGTAATTGTCAGGAGATATCTTTTAAATTTGAGTCTAAACACCATACAGGAATTGAAAATTTCCATTTTCCTTATATAATAATTGATAGATATAACCTTGACTCAGTGATAGTGTAAACCCACACTATTTTGTCAAGTTCCCCAAAAGTTATAGGCATTTACAATAAATGCATAATTTAGTATGGAAACAGTTGAAAGCAGTGCTTTTCTTGGCTTTTAGAACTGCATGGTCTGTGATGTATTAAAAACCTGGAGGGCAACTTGCATTACAACAGCAGGATCTTGTGGCAGCTAGATAAATTAGAACAACTTATTCAACAAAGTGAGGAGAACCTTGAAATTAGTAGTCTTGCATACTAAAGACTCAGCATTGCTTATTTTCTCTGGGCAAAAAAATGCAGTCCATTGTACTTGTGATGGGAAGGTTATCTTCAGCCCAGTTATGTTGTCTTAAGGAGGAAGGAATGGTGTTTCTTTCTGATGATGGTAGGAGGATACTGTCTGACTAAATTTCAGTGTCTCCCTTACTCTAAGATGGTTGAAGGACATAATCTGTAACATAAGAAAACCAGCGTGTTTCTTTGTGGGCTTGATTTTGGTTTTGGCTTTTTTTTTCAGGTTTTTTTGTGGTTTTTGTTTGTTTTTTTTTTTTGTGTTGCTGTTTTGGGGTTTTTTGTTTGGTTTTTTGTTTGTTTATTTGGGTTTTTTTGGGGTTTTTTTTGTTTTGTTTTGTTTTGTTTTCGGATAGGCTAGAAAGAGAGGCAGAATAAAGCAAATAAAAATATTTCAGTGTAAAAGTGCCAAAAAGAGATGTGGCATTTCTTGAGCCTACAGAACTCTGTTTGCAAGTAAAAGCCTACACAGGTGCAAGAGACAGTTGATCCTTACATGAAACAGAGGGATAAACATCACCTGTGACCACAAATTGTCACTTTGAAAATGTCTACAAATACACTAGCTGTTCTAGCTTAGCATGTAATCTCCCACATCTAAGGTTTCATTTCAGAAGAAACTTCCTCAATATTTCCTGGGAAAGCTGTTCTAGATTTACTGATGGGCTGAACATGTGTGGCTCAGCTAGGCATTCTAGCAAATACAGGCATTTACTGATCTTGTGTCATGCCACGCAGTTCCTCAATGTGATGTCTCTCAGAGCAACTGCTTCCCTGTGTTTACTGGAATTTAATGTATGTCATCCTCTTCTACCCCATAGAAAAAAATCACCCTGGATCTATTGCTATTATGAAAATCCTTGCTTGCTTCAGTGGCATTTAGAAAATAAAAGATGCTTTAAATAATAGCTACTTGAGATCCCTTCTCAAGAGATATTTCTGAGGCCTCCTGAGTGTGCTTACAGAGCTAGAATTCACAATGGCCTGTCATGTACTTTTCTTTTGCTGTGTAAATTGTCAGCAAAGTTATCTAACTTCCAGTTCTTGAAGGTACTAGATTATAACTTTATAACTGGGGGTGAATGAGGTGTTATTTGTTGACGGTTAATAATTTCAGATAATGGCCCATTAAATGCTTCACCTCAAACAAAAGCTTTCTTTGTCTGGAGGAGCCAAGGTACTCAGCCTGGGAACATTGAACTGAACACCTGTCTTTTCTTGAGTGTTACTTACACTATAGTTACCAAAGCAGGGAAGTAAAATGACAAATTTTACTGCCAGAAATAATGGATCTTTAAAAAAAATAAAATTAGACCAAAAATCCTTCTGAACAAAAGATCTTCCCTAAACAGCAGAAGGGTGTTTGGAAAGATTAAATGGCTAAAACTGAAGCAGATATGAGAAGACAGTAAGTTGGAAACCTTGAGATTAATTTTAAAGTGGAGATACTGTGTGTGCTGCAGCTGAAAATGGAATGGTGATTCTTGGCTCAACTAGCTTTAAATAAGATACCAAAAGAGTTGGCATCAGTGTAGCTGCAGCAGTGCAGAGCAGGTTGCAGATGTAACATACATTTATATATTTTCCCAGCTTTTGAGTGGTTTCTGTAGCCCACCATGGACTCGCTTATGTTGCAGCATGGGTAAAGCTGGGTTTGTTTTATCAGCTTGAGAAAAAACAGCATTTTAACCACAGTAAAATTCTCTGAGAAGTTGTGGCTGTGGCCAGGGCTTTTCAGTTCTTATTACTTGGTGACAGCTGGTGTCTGTTGCTGTTCATTGGCAAGATGGAGTCGTAACTGTGAAGGGGTTCTTGAGAGCTTGGGTTTTGGTTCCTTCTCCTCCCCAAGACAAAATGACAGAGACACTCAGGTGGAGAACCTTCATAAGTCTGTCCATTAACAATTTACATTTTAATGGAATTTGAGCTACCAGGATAAACAGGTGTCACCAGATGTGGATGTCCATCACCTCAACATCCCTTATGACTTTCAGATGGCAAAAATACTTTAATGTCATCTGTTATTTTGCAATATTGTCCTTGATGCATTTTGTGGGTATTTTAAACTTCTAAAAAATGTTTAAGTATGGTTAATATTTCAGACCTTTCCATCAGTGAAGCTTACAAATAATCCTTTCTCTCTTGGATCTTGTTTGGTTTTTGGTTTCCTTTTCCAAGATGGACAGAGAGCAGCAGCAACTGTGAGGGTGGTGGAACGCTTCAGGTGCTGAGGCTTTGGCCTCCTTCACCAGCTCCTTACTCTTTTACATGCCAAACAAGGTGCCAATCTGAAGTGGCATCACAAGTGTGACATCTTCCCTTTGTGAAGAAGGTCAGAGCAATCAAGGAAGCACAACTCCATATGGTGGTGGCAGCCCACAGCCTGGCACTGACCACTGTATCTCTCATCAGTTGCATAAAGCACTTCTACCCAAGCAGGGACTCCTGGCTCCTGCAGTGTCTTTGCTGTGACAAAATGATCACTGTGCAAGTGGCTTTCTTCACTGCCCTGGCAGGATTTCAGCCAGTGCTGAGAGCAGCTGTCCTGCACGAGGTACTGCCCTGCTTGGCAGTGCATCAGCATGATAGGAAGGACAGGTTGGCCTTAGACTATGGCAGCAAAAGAAATAATCCTTCGTATTTGCCCTCAAGACAACTGGAACCACTTAATCCATTACTGAAACATTGCTCCAGACCTGAGCATTAGCTGTCTTAGCTTGATCCAGAGATGTATATAACAAAAGCACAGTTTTCCAACTGAATAAAAAAAGTTAGCTCTGACATGTTGCATTATTAAATTATTATTTTCCCCTCCCAGTTCCTATCAAATACATCAAACAAACTGTTAAGAACAGTTTGTTGGAGACAAATGATTTGTAACAGGTTGGCGTCAATCATGAGCAGCTCACGCAGATCGCTCTGTCAGATGCTTGGCGGGACGTGTGCCGACGTCCATCAGACATGATTCAAGTTCTCCCTGACACATTGCAGAGGTGGTGGAGTGGCAGTGTGTAGCACAGGCAGGTACTATTGTTAGGATTCAGAGATGCAGAAAGATAAATAAACTTTTGGAGATTTTCTTCCTTTTTTTGAGGGAATGTGGGACTGTCAGTTGTATGTCTCTGCTTACTATGCATTGCTTGGGAAGATCCAGAGTCCACATTTCTCAGAAGTCAGGGCTGGACAGAGATGAGATTTTGCTGATGATTCTCTCCTGGGAGAATTATAACTAGGTCTCAGGGGACTATTTTTATAGATGGTAAAGATTTTTCTGACAATGTGGGTTCCCAGTGGAAAACCAGATCATTAAATTGACTTTATTTTTTTTTTTTTCTATGGGAACATCTTTACAACTGCTTCTAAGGAGCTTCTTCCAGATAAAAGTAAAGAGATGGAAAAGTTTTGACTTTTGAAGGGGAGTAGATGGGAAAGAAAGGAGAGGCCATAGGCAAATACAGAATAGTCTGCAAACTTTTCTACTTCTTGTAAAGAACTACCGTATTACTGGGGCAGGAGATTAGAAACACTTTCCTGTGTCCCAGGCTAGAACCACCACCACTGGACTGTGGAATAATCTGTTCCACTGAGTATAAATATTCAATGTTTTCTACAGAGCCAAGACTGACAGATCAATCACAGAACTGTCAACAGCCTGGTGTTTGGTTTTGTGATGGATTTTGAAGTTCAGACTTCCAGCTGGTCACTAGAAAAGTGACCAGCTCAGGTGTAAACCTACAAGTAAAAGAGCTCAGGTGTACACCTACATTTGCCTCTGGTTTTCAAGACAAACTTTGTAAGATTTTTAGGATTTCTCTGAGGCACTGTGAGAACATTTTTCTAAATTATTATTTTTAAAATGTCAATTGTCCTTTTTATTTTAATAAAGTCTGTAGTAACTTCATCTAAAAAGAGAAGTTTAGAGTTGGTCCTGATATAAAAAAGGAAGGTCACATTGTAAGGAAAAGTGGCATTGTGTTGCTTGTAGAGAACACTGTTCTTAGATTCCAGTGCTTCTGAACTGAAAATACACATGTAAATACTATTCAATGCTTTGTTATTGTTTTTATGTGATTAAAAGAACATACAGCTGGGGTCAATTACAGCAGTGCACAGTAACATCAGGATCTTAGTTTTCTGATCAGATTCTGCATGATATAGTTCTGTAGAAGAAATGCTTCATAAGTTCAGCCTATCTCTTTGGAATATCTTACAGGTTTGTGGCTTTTTTCATATGACTGGGAAGTAAGAATACCTTTCCTCTGATGGAAGCTTAATTTATAAATAATTATAATATATATTTGAATATGTAATATTAAATAATTTGAATTTAGAGCAAACGGGATGAAAAGCTGTCAAAAAGGAGTCAATGCAAACCTGGTAAGGCTTATGAAGCCTATTTCTCACTAGACTATCTTCTCTAGTTCTCTGCAGTCTCCAAATGGTACTGTTACCTTCTGTGCTCATGTTGAATTATTAGTGCCTTCTAGATAGATACTGATGGCTTATAGACACCTGCCTGAGACTTTTCTCAGACTGCTGTTAATACAGTCAACACATTTTTCAGATTGTCAGAACTAATCTTATTATGGAGTGAGTTTTCACTTACAAAAGCATTTATAATTATTATGAACCAAATTTTGCCTCCAGATATGTCCCTGAATTTGCATCCTTGAGGGCTGTTCTGCCTAGGCTTTCATTTTTCGGGGTCATTCCCAATCTTCTTCCAACCCCTTGCCTGCATTGGTGAGTCAGCAGGATCCACTTCCCTCTCCCAGGAAGATCAGCACTTGCTTAACACAGTGAGTTCACAGGCAAAACCAGCCATTTGTGTCATTATGCATTAACCTCAGAAACAGATTCAATTGTGCTGTGCCATAAGTAATTTATTTCCAAGGACAGCTTTCTGTGAGAGCATGGCGCTGTCTCTAGCTCCTGGTCACAAGCAGGCTGTAGGCAGATTTCTGAGAGATGTTGGAAAACCATCTATCCATGGAGAGATTTAAAGTCCAATATATGTTCCTTAGCACATACAAAAATGGGAGTAGGTCAGAACTGGGTAACGAACTCAGGGTTTTCTCCTATGTCCTGGAAAATGCTTTGAGTAAAGCCTAGGTTTTCTGATACTTGCATGACTGTGAATATTGATCCTGAAGTGTTTTGTATTCAAGAATCTCTACAGTTTGATTTGGCTTGAGCAAACTATACAATAGCCCTCTTCAGTGTAGAATTGTTATTACTTTGATGATTAAATAACCTTTAGTTTTTTGGCATTTCAGTCCAGCTAGCTAAGTCTCATAATCTAATTACAATTTGGTATTTTATAACTGAAGAGACTATCAAGAAACTCTAAATTAAATATTTCAGAAACAAAATGTCTCGTCTGAGAGTTAAATAAAAATGGTTAAAGCAAAACAATCTTTCTTTTATTCAGCACTGTTTACATTCTAGTTTATTCATTAACGTTTAATGCACAGAATGAAAACTTAATGACCCCAGCAGGCAGAATTTCACTTTGTCCTGTGTCTTTTTTTCTCTTTCATTTCTTAGGCAAAAATTGACAGTCAAAAAATGTCCCCCATTTGCCATTGTCTACGTGTATTGGGAATAGCTGAGCAGTAATCTTTGACAGCAAATCATTTTCTGTCTTAATGAATGTCAAATGGTCATAATGATGGCCATATATTTATTAGTGGATTGTCTGCCAGAATAATTTGCTATCTCATGCAGTTGTTTTCTATTAGCTTATGTTAATCAATAGGATTCATGTATGTGAATAAAGCTGATCACCTCCTTTATAGTGCCATTTGAAAATTTGGCCTGCATCTGACTACTAAGTCAAAGTGGGTGGCTACTTGCATACTTTATACCTGTCATATCATAGTAATCATTAATTTTTTTAACCATTTAACACTGGGACTCAGTCAGCAGATAAAAAACTATAGTGAGCTCAGATTATTCAAGTTTGAAGTTATCATTTAGGACCATTCTATGTTTTACTTTTCAAATGTAGTGAGGAAAAAAGTAGATAATACTCCAGGTAACAGGAAGCATCTTTTGCATTAGCTGTAGGAGAACAGAAATGAGCAAAAAAAGAGTAGTCTTGTACCTCTACTCTTTTTATTTTTGGTGGTAGGGCTTAATTCTCTGTACTCAGGTTGAAGGACTTTTGTCCTATGGCTGGTTACTTGAGTGAAAATGGTAAAACTAGTTTGTTTCTCAGTCTATGACAAAAAGGAATGTATTCTATGCAGCTAAGCAGAAGAATCTGAATTATACCTAGAAAGGAATGGCTGGTGTTGATAAATTCATGCATAAGAACAAATTCCCCACACTCCTGGTGCCTCAGTGGTGACTGTGGACATGGGGCAAGGAGTGTATTGTATATAAAGAAAAGAATATGAAGGCATTTTGTTGAGGTGTAGCTATTGCTGAGAGATCATATTGTTAACAGCATTTTACTTTCACGTTCTCAAGACTGCTAGATAAAATTACTTTTTTAGTTGTGTTGAATCCATCTATTGTTTTCAATACATTGGATCATGCAGCACTCCATTGAGGAACATCTGGTAATTCCTTTTTTCCTATTCTTCTATTAACAAGCTAGTCATTCTTCTATTCCAGAAGCTGGCTGGTTTTGACCTTCTTTTGCCTAGGATGTCTTTTGAAGAAATTGTTGTACACCTTGTTTAGGGGTTTCAGTTTGCTAATAGGATGTTGATTTATGCTTTCTTTCCTGCAAAAACAAAAGGCAGAATTTTCCTGTTGAGACAGTATAGGAATAATAAGCTTTTGGTAAGGCAGAAATAGTAATGGGTGTTAGAGGGACAGAACTCAATCTTATTAGTGTTCAAACTCAGCATCCATCACTGTTTTGTCTGACTGCCCCTCAAAATTTTAAATGCAGCATCATCTCTTCCTTCAGGAGTGAATTGAAGTTGTTTGATGCTTTTTATTTTCAAGAGAGAGAAATAATATAATGAAAAGGTTAGGTGAGGAATCGGACTTAGACTTTAGGGGGTTCCTACGTGATCTTTTCTAGTGGTAAATTGCACTTTTCCAGGTAACTTTTCTCCTCATTGAGAATTCTTTCTTGAGCTTAACATTCACTTCTATCACTTAAGTCAGTGCAACTGACTCCAAATGAGACTCAGCTGGACATTTATAAATAAAAAGGAGTTATTTTCACCTCACCTTACTTTAGATAACATTAAAAATAATTTCCCATTCTCTTGTATTTCTAGCATCTACTCTGAAGAAAATATATGGAAATGATGCCTCTGATGTCTTCTTGGATTGAGTGGAAAGGAGAAGCTTGAAAAAATGCTTTTCATGCAACTATTTTTATAGACAGCTATGTGGCCACACAGAATTGTTCATTGCTGGCTTTTACTGATATGGGTCACAGCCTCCTAAGATAATATTTTAAGGTTGTGCAATTTATCTGCCCATTTTTCTAGAGTGCCATGCAGACTAAGTAGTGTGCTTTTCTATTTCCCTGCAGACACATGCACATATACTTCCATCAATAGTTTTGAGGTGTTTTTTCTATCTTGGTGAATACAGATAATTTGAACTTAATTCCAAGAAAATATGAGGGAAGTACAGTTAACAATAGTACCTGCAAGCGCAGCTGAAACAATGCCCGAACTTTTCTAGGTCACAGATTTTTTTTTTTGCTTCCACACCACCATCTGAGAAGCAAAAACATAAACCACAGAAAGAAAAGTTGGTACACAGGTGCAATAGTTGCTATTGAACTGAAAACACTGTGTGGTTTTTGTGGTAGTTGCCATAGAAACAAGATCATTTACAGAACATAATCCCATTAGAAGAAAACATTTTTAAACTGAGCTAATTGTACATGAGTTTATATTGCTTCACAACCTGTTTTTGGAAGATTTCATTTTTAGGATACTAATAAAAGCCTGATTAAAAGCATTACACATTGTCCTAAATTGCCTACAGAAAGAGAGGAGATGGGAATTATGTAAATTATTGCAGGTTTCCTTAGATTGAAACAGTATGATCAAGGAAATTAATTCATGTTCTCATTTCTGTATTAAAAGTCACAAGATAGCAGCTGTACCTATATTATCAGCTTGGTCACATTTTGGTCCTTCTAAAAGCACTCCTCAAATGGCTCTTTTCCTTAGAGAGTCTGTTCATCCCTTTAGATGTCTCCCTGTTCTAGAAATTTTGGTGACATTTCCTCTGCACTGATTTGTGCGCTAAAGATGTAAAAAGCCTGTTGATAATTGACAGAAAGCAAGCTAATGAATTGTAGAAAAGCAGAATGAATAAAACTAAGATGAAATGTTTCACCTGTGGGAAGGCTGAGCTGGATTTCGGAAAAAACCTGAAAGTAAAAAGGAATGCTGAGATCTGCAGGTGCCATGAGGAATGAGGGATTTCCAGTTAAATACCCTAAGAAGTCATGTTCAAAAGCCTATCCTTTGTATTTTAGCCTTGTTCCAGAGAAATGTTGCTGCCGCATAACTGTTTAAAAGAAATAGAAACATCAATGGTTAAACAGCAGGACTGTACCTATTGAATTATAACTGATGGGACTGTTCTGCTTAGTAATGTTTCTGGCCACCAGTCACATTCAAGATGCGATGTGAGAAATTCATTGGCACTGCAAGTCAAGGAGGTCAAGAGCTCAGAAAGTTTCAAAAGGGATTTGGATAGCTGTATAAGCAGCTAAAAATACCTGGAGTTACACAATATTGGTGATTATGGCTCTTTGTCTTCTCTCCCTTTCTGTGCCTCTCTGCTCCATTTAGATCCTGTTACATCTGGAGCAGATGGGGTCAGTGCTGTGGGAGTCATGGTGTGATCTGCATGGACACAAACTCTCATGCAATACAGCAACCCTATATAGCTTGGGAGCAGAAAACACCACAGCTCTAGAGGCCAAACTGGATCTTGGTGTGTGGGTTTACAGCTTTATATAAGCTTTCACTGATTTCAATGTGATCTTTTCCAGCTTACACTGATCCCTGGGAAACTATATTTTAAAGGCACAAGCAGGTTAAAAAAATGCATTCACATCCAGCATGAGGGGAGGCAGAGACCTCAGAGCCCAACTTCATCTTGGTTAGGGACATGTCAGGGACTGTTTTATGGAATTGAAATGTCTATAAGAAGATGTTATGGAACAAACTTTTGGAGTAAGTGTTGACCTAAGACTGTAATTGAAGACAGGGATAAAATAGTGGAATTGTGGGAATTGTGAGCTGTGGTACATTGTCTCTTGTCTAAGACTGCTGGAAGACTGGAAAGTGATAAATGTGACACCAGGCTTTTAAGAGTTTTTAAGAACTTTTAAAGAGTTCCAGAAGAGATCATGGGAACTACAGGATGTTATTCTTGAGTCATAAATGTAAATCTGTCTGTACCAGTCAACAGAAAAGGAAATAGAATAGGAAACTTAGAGAATTAAGAGGTGAGAACCACACAGCCATGAACTTGGCTTTTGCTTAAAATACAAATAACTATAAAAAGGTCTGCCTCAAAAACTCACGTCAACAGCCATGTGGACAAGGAGTTCCAGTTGATAAACTCCACCTGTAACATAATTCTTTCATTTCTAAAAGGCAGTTTGTGAGGTCCATAATAGAAGAAAAACAAATAAAAAATTAAGAAGCTGTAAGAACGTCATTATATAAATTGCCAAAAGGTAGGGAAGTCAACAGGTGTCAATCACTGCTTCTTGTCATAGTGAAGTTGCTGATGATGTTGTGTAGGGAACTGTGCTGTTGAGCACATATATAAATGACACAGAAATGGTACTGAACAGTGTTACAATTAATTTTTCTAATTACACTGAAGTAAACAAGGTAACAAAAAAAAAAAAAAAAATAAAGCTTGTTAAGAAAATTGCAGGACAGTCCTATGAGGCTGTGTGACTATGTTAAAATGTCAGGTGAAATTTAATGTAAATGTAAAGTAATATATGGAGCAAACAGGATCCAAACTTTACATATAAATGAATTGTTCTGAGGTGATCTTTAGAGGTCAGAGTGAAATTTTAGGATTAGGGCTTTAAGGATTTAAAACTAAACCGTGGAAAACCAGAAATTACAATCTTTACATGACTCAAATCTGAAAGAGTATTCAGGGAATGTTTTATCTACAGACATGACCTGTTGGAGCAATTTCAGAGGAGGGCTAGCAAGATGATTAGAGGACTGGAACACCTCTCCTATGAGGAAAGGTTATGAGAGTTGGGATTGTTCAGTCTGAAAAAGAGACAGCTCCAGGGTAACCTAATTGTGGCCTTTCAATACCCGAAGGGAGCCCACAAGAAAGGTGAGGAGAGACATTTTACAAAGGCATGTAGTGACAGGACAAGGGGGAATGGATTCAAACTGAAAGAGAGAAGGTTTAGGTCAGAAATTAGGAAGAAATTCTTTACTGTGGAGGGGGTGAGGCTGGAACAGGTTTCCCAGAGAAGCTGTGGATGCCCCATCACTCAATGTTCAGGACCAGGCTGGAAGGGGCTCTGAGAAGCCTGGTCTAGTGCAAGGCATCCCTGTCTGTGACAGGGGGATTGGAACCAGATGTTCTTTAAAATCCCCTCCAACCCAAACCATTCTATGATTCTAGGTGTTCTGTGCTTTGCATTGTTTCTTGGGCATCTGCTTTTTGCCAGAACATGACTGAGGTGGCATTTTTGATCTGTTCCCTGCAGCCATTGTTAATCTAGATGCCCTTTTACCTTGAACTGGAAGGGTAGAAAAGATATTTACAAAGTTCTTGTTAGTCTTAAGTTCCTCTTCAGAATGAAAATCATCCTATGAATGATTTTCAACTTAGTGAAGTAATTTTACAAAGTTTGTTCTTCTTTTTCCTTCTCAAAAAATAACTCCTATACTAATAGGTGGCAGCACACCCACAAATGGCAAAGAGAATATCTGTCCTACTGACAGGATTTGTCCTAAGTAGAATACATGGAAAATATAAATTTGGTCAGAAGAGCTTTCTTTGTCCTCTTCACAAGAACTTTAGGGAAGAGGGAGAATAGGTAAAAAATAATGTAATGCATCTGAATTTGCAAAAGACCACAATGAATCCAAACAATAGGTGGCAATATGTTTTTAAAGCAGGCATTAAATAATGCAGCATTAATAGTGCCTCAATGTATTATTTAGAATGTTTTTATGTAGTCAACGTGATATAAATTATCGGGATGGCTTGTGGCTTATTTTTGTCATGATCTACTAAAAAGTTCCTCGAAAACTCTTCAGCTGTAGTTTTTCTACTTAAAAATTATTTTCTTGCAGCTCAAGTTTAACAAAGAGTAACTCTCTTCTACAAAAATTTCTTGTTACTTTAAGAAAAAACAAGTTGTTTTAGATAGCTGAAGTGTCTCACCTTATATTTTAAAAATTGAAAATAAAGTGACAGGTCTATGGAAAGGAAGAAGTAGGAATTTCTAAAACATTTTATTTTTAATGTTGTCTTACAATAAAACCAAGCATGTCTCATGTAAACATGTGAAAATAGCAAAATAAAGTGACTTAATTAATGCAAAACAAAGGGAAAAAAACCTATTGAAAATATTGGATACTTTCACTCTCTGTCCTCTTTGAAACCTTAAAAATTATAACACCTTTGCCTAATTCTGCTAATAAGTAGCTTCTTGGACCAATTGGAAAGTTTTCATTTCATTATTCACTGCACATCATTAATCTTGTTCTTTAAGGTCAAAGCATAAGTGACTGTCTCTCCCTTTATTCTTTTTGCTTTTTCTTTTCTAAATCAACTAAAATATCTAAACCCTAAGGGTAGCTATTATGTCTTCAGTAAGAAAAAAAACATTGCTTGCAAAATAACTTTGATTCTTTTCTCCATGGGATCTTTTACTCACATTTAACATTAATGCCAAATCATGTAATGCTGACCTGTATGGTACTCAGTTGATTTTACTAGGTCATTAAAAATAAATTTTAGACAAAATCATTTTAGTTTGCAGTCTTTCCAGATCATAATGCTCCATCTTATTCTGGATAACAGTAACATTTTATACAGAAATAAATCAACAGTTAGAATGGCAGAATGGCATTTACCCCTGCACTCCATGTTCAACTCTTAAGATGATGTGTCAGGAAAAAGATATGTCAGTGTCAGAGCAATATTTAAAGTGCGGTTAGGTCTGCTGTGTCACTATTTAAATCAGACACACAGCAAAATACATATGAGACTTCTGCCCACCTTTCTCAGAAAGTTATGAATCCTGAGAAAGGTTTGTATCCCTGAGTCATCTAACAGCTGGATCACTTTAGATTTCTTAGGTGTTAGGCTGTCCAGTGTCTCTCAAGAGACAGCATGGCCTCATATGGATTTACTAAAACACTCCAGTTGTAACCCTCAGAGCTGTTTTGGATACTGTTTTGTTTCCCCACCATGCTTAAGTGAGAGTTCGCCACTTCAAAACATTAATGCTATGAGAGTTGATGTTGATGATCTCATCATGTAAATTGTTACTAAGCATGAGGGATCTTCATCTGTACATTAAAGACTGGTCTAGACCCCTAAATGTTGAACCAAAGGTAAGCCCTTCAAGGTTATGGTAGTTTGTGCCATTCATTCAAACACTGCTCTAGTGGGAGCTCATTCAAATGATAAAATAGAAAAAAAGGGCTATTTTATCCATCTTAGCTTTTTGTATTCCATGCCTTTCAGTTGAAGGATTTTGCAGATGGAGAATTACCTTGAGTTCTCACCTTGAATACTGTGTGCAGTTTTGATCACTGCCATAGAAGAAAGATAATAAGTTATAGGAGAATGTCCAAAGGAGGGTAACTTAGATGGTGAAGGGCCTTGAGGGGAACTATATGAGGAGCAGCTGAGGTCACTTGGTCTGTTCAGTCTGGAGAAGAGGAGACTGAGGGGAGACCTCCTTGTGATCTTCCATATCCTCAACAGGGGAAGAGAAGGGGCAGACTCAGATCTCTACACTCTTGGGACTGGTGACAGGACCTGAAGGAACAGCATGAAGCTGACATGGGAGGTTTATGTTGGGTATGAGGAAAAGGTTTTGCACCCAGAGGGTGACTGGGCACTGGAACAGGCTCCCAAATCAGTCATCACGGCACCAAGCCTGACAGAGCTCAAGAGCATTTGCACAGTGCTCCCAGGCACATGGTGTGACTCTTGGGGATGTTCTGTGCAGGGATAAGGGTTGGACTCAATGATCTTTGCGAGTCCCTTCTTGCTCAGCATATTCGATGATTCTGTAATTAGTGCTGAGTTTCTCTGTCATTAAAGTTTTTTCCTGCTC
Organism: Pseudopodoces humilis; assembly: GCF_049639895.1. NCBI lineage: Eukaryota > Metazoa > Chordata > Aves > Passeriformes > Paridae > Pseudopodoces > Pseudopodoces humilis. The sequence goes on from NC_142200.1 coordinate 103,608,306, forward strand.
CAACCACAACTGAGTAAAACACACTGAAACCTTCAGATTCAGGCCTCCATTAGCCTGAGACAGGGTGTTGGTGAAAGAGGATACTGATTGGCAGGGCACCAATCCTTTTCAGTAACTTTGGGGATCACTTTCTAGACTTCTGGTGTTGCCTTCCTTACTTCCAGAAGACTGCTTTAACTTCAGCATTGATTTGGGCACAAACAGCCCATGTTATTTTACATGAATATGGTAACATGAGGTCCGGGGGACAAAGTCATACACTGAAAAGAAACTGTCATGAACAACTGCATATATTTATTGGGCAACATTTAGTAAAGATGGTTTTGTTACATTAAGGAAACTGATGACATTTTCTTTTTATTGGCTTGCATCTGGGCTGCAGCACCCACTCCATCTTCAAGCAGATTCTAGTAGTTCTTCAATAATTTCCATTTCATGTTATGATATTTTTCTGTGTTAAGGGACTATGTATTGATCCTGATGCTGACTTACCAAAACACGATTGTTTTTGTTATTTGTGGACAGTTTATGAATCTACAAATGATCTGAATTATTCCCATCAGGATTTTGTATGGCTCAATAGTATCCTTTTAAAGGAATGTGTTGTCATTTTAAATTGTATTGCAATGATAGTAGAAAAAAACTGTCTTTGTTTTGTTTTTTTTTCAAAAGAAGCTTGGACCCTATATTTTGCAGAATATGAAATGTTCTTTTTGCATGCTTTCTCTGCAGGTATTTTTCTCTCAGCTTTCTTTTCCTTATTTCAGTTGAGACTGGCAATAGAAGGCTCATAAAGTCAAAAGCCTCTCTTATAATATTTCCAGTCTGCATTTTGAAGCAAAAAGAGTAAATCTTAAATCTGAGTGATTTGAAATGTTCCAAACCAAACCCCAAGACTTATAAGTTTTCCACATCAGGCTGCTGTAATACATTCTACATTTAGGCAGACAATTATAAGCATGGAGCACATTTAACTAGGAGGTAGTTTTCATATCTGTATTTGACATTTCTGTTTGCTGCCTCTAAAAGTCTGTCTTTTATGTTTGGGTTTTTTTGGTTTTTTGGGGGTTTTGGGGGGTTTTTTTGGGGTTTTTTTGGGGTTTTTTTTTGTTTGTTTTTGTTTTGTTTTTGGTTTTTTTTGGTGTGGCTTCTTCCCTATGCTGGATTATTTCAGAACTGTGTTTTATGCAAAGTACTAGATATGGCTTCTGAGAATACATTAAATTTCATCCAGTTGCCTTCCATTTTGTCATGCTAGCAGTGAGTGGAGCAGTCCAGACAAAGGCAGTGCTCATGAGAACAAGGGCTTCATGTGGAGCAACTGCTTGTGTGCTGTTTGGTTCTGGGCAATGCAGCAACATATCCAAACATCTTCATCATCCTAGTTCTGGATGTTTGCATATAGCCTGATCCAAAGACCGTGGAGAAGAAGGATACTTAAACTCTAGCAGAGTTTGAATACAAGGATAATATTTTTTTCTTTTCTTGTGAGTAGAGACATCTCAATATCTTGTTTTTTAGTTTTCAAAACCAAGGCCCTTTTGTTTTACCACTGTTGATTAACTTTCATACAAGAGTATTTTCTTTGTGTTGGTCCTAATGGATTCTATTATGGTAGTTACCATGAAAAATTGATTCCCAGGGAAGGGTAGCCTATTAGGTAGGTACTAAAATATTTCAATTAAATAAAGCTTGTGGAATTAATTGTTTAATACTTCGTAGGAAGGAAAAAGCTAAATTTTGAGGCTACACTTAATATACTCCACTTTTACAGAAAATTACAAGTGTCCCTTTCCTTGTCAGACATTAAATTTTCTTATTTATCCAAAATAAGTCTACAAGACTTTAGTTATCCCTTGCTGTTTCTGAGGCAGTAGTTTCAAAGAAAATATAATTACTGAGTTCTAATATGACTTGCGTTACTCCTGCCAAATGCTGTTAGGATCCCTCCCTGCTTACAACATATTAATGTATAGGATCTGATGAGACATAATTATCCAATCCCTGTATTGTAAATATGAAGTCCCAGCTTCTTTCATTCTTTTTCCTAAATTATTAAAATGATACAAATGACAAGAAATAATCTTTTCTTGCTGCTTGAAGTTTTGGAATCACCATTCTGAGCCCCACAGAACTCCCCTTAATGAGTCTTTTGAAAAATATATCAGGAAATAAACTTGTCCCCTGAAAGATATAAAAAGACTAGAAACTGTAAACTGCATTTTATAGAACAAATACCTTTCTAGAGAACCCACTCTATACAATAATAAACTGTGATATGGGGATCCCTGAAAAACAAAATTCAAAACATAATGTTTTCATCAAGGTCAAATCTGACTTTCTTCTAGTATTTTAAAAAGATTCTTGTGGAAGGAATTGGTAATGATTTTGAAAATGTTTCAGGAAGTGAATGTCACAACTGAGAATATCTAGTCTAAAGGTAAAAGTGTTATGCATTGACATTTGTATGTAGTTCAATGGGTAAATGATTATTGTAACACGTCAAAGGTGTTCAGATTGAATAGGTCTTTCCCAAAAATCCAGTAACAAGTCTTCATAACCACAATCTCTGACCTTTTTTGTTGAAAAGGATGATGTTTTGGAAATCTCCATCTAAATAAATTTCTTCATCTTTTTAGTGGTAACTAAGTATGTATTTTCACAATTGCCTTTAAGAGTCTCAGGCACAGTTCAGTTACACAGGAGTTGGTGTACTCTCTTAATTATGATGGTCTCAATCCAAAGAGAGAAGAAGGGATTCAAATAACCTCTGCATCCAACTGTGTAACCCAAACACTGAAAACAGTTGAGATGCTGGTTAACCAGGAACTCAGATGTGCTTGCTTATGGCCATCTAAATGAGAGGTTATGTGTTAAATAATAATGCACTTGGACTCAGAGGATGAGAAATGCTGGGCAAAGGTATTCTTGGAAAAGAAATTACATTGGCATTTGAGTGCAATGTTGAAATAGTCCTCTCTTAGAATAATGAAAAGGAGTAGTGCCATGTGAAAACTCAGTTAATCAAACTGTCCATCACTAAATATAAGGCTTACCTAGCTGTGATCTTTGCAATGTCTCCTCTGGGAATTTTCACTAAAGCTTCGGTTCAATAACTTCTGTTCTGTGGCAGTTTTATAAATATATATATATATATATATATATATATATATATTTTTTTTTTTTTTTTTTTTTTTTTTTTTTTGAGAAGACTAAACCTTGCTTCTAAGTAAGTAGTCTTACTGTTGACAACTAAAAAAAAAATTAAAAATCTGTGTATTCCTTCTGTCTGGAAGGAAAACAGGGTGGCAAAGGAAAACTAATTTTTGTCTTGCAAAGGGAAGGTATAAGGCTTTTGGCATATTTTGGAATATGCCTGTGATCTTTGCAGTCTCTGAATTTTTCAGATTAAAAAACCTACAAAATCAAGTGACTTATTCAATTTTCCACTAATATTGCTGTGTTAGGGTATGTTGCTTTCAGATCCCATCTCCAGAATTTAAGATGCTAAAGACAATTGTTTTGCGATTATGATAGGAAAATATCATTCTGTAATTGTATTGCTTTCTATATTTTCACCTGCTCATGCACTACTGTCCAATGTCAGGTAATCATTAAGACATAACTTTCATCTGACCAAGTATGTCTAGTCTCATGTTGTAGTTTTGGTTGAAATCAAAACATGTTTTTTATTTTGACACAGACACCTCTATCATAGCAGAAAGGAACAAAACAAGATGCTTTTTAATATCCCACTGATAGAAACTGTAAGAATAGAAAAAAGGAATAGACAACTATATGTCCTTGGATCCTCCAATGCTTAGGTGGTTCTGAGGATCTTTTACACTTAATAGGCATTTCTGTGGTTTTCTACTAGAGCACATAGCTTTGTAGATGCCATTTTTGTTTGACCTCTTTGGTAGTTACAAAAATTTAACAAGACTGGAAGAGACTGACTCCATACATTTACCAGAGTATAGAATGTAATGGTTTCCTTTTGTCCTCTTTCTTATTTAAGTTGTAAACAATATAAAAAGAGTACTTTCAAAATCATGTAACTAACCCTGTCTATCCTACAGCACTTGCTGGAAATTTCTAATACAAAATTAATTTAACCACTCCAGAGTATTTCTTGAAAACAGCTTAGGGCATATGGTTTGAATGTTTGATTCCATTCTGAGAAGTGACAATACTGAAGTGTCACCTTTTAACTTATCAGATCTGTTCCATATGTGTTCAAAGTTTTATTTGCTGACTTCTGTGGCAAAAATATGTCTCTAGTGCTTGTTTTACTCATGTTCATCCTCCAGAAGTAGCACAGCTCCATGAAGAGATCTTGATTCTGCTCCTCTCTGCGTATATTTATCATTAGAAGTGCTTTCTGAGTTTTAATTAAAGGATATATCAGATAGCCTCAAGAGACTGTATCCGACCCAGGGATGTTGTGCTAGTTCAATATATACATAGATGGAAGTGGAATTACTGAGATGTGATTACAGATCTAATTAGTTCTGCACATATATTATTTACTGATGGTCATGTAGCAGAGAGGGAAGATCCAGGCTGACTTCAGATGCACAGCATTTTTTTAGAATTGCTACTGGCAGAGGAACTTGGAAGCAAATTCCCCATCTCTAAAACAGATTTGATCTGAAATTTTAGAGGAACATCAACTTTTGAACTCCATGCTGCCATTTTTACAGGACTGCTTTCCTTAGAATTATTCTCTGGATTCCCAAGCAGTGGAGTGTGTCCAAAGAAGGACAGCAAAGAGGGTAAAGGGTCCAGAGAACAAGTCTGATGAGGAGGGGCTGCAGGAGCTGGCATTGTGCACTCTGGAGAAAAGGAGGTCCAGCTCCCTGCAGCTTCCTGAAAGGAGGTTGTAGCCAGGTAGGAGCTCATCTCTTCTCCCTAGAAACAAGTGACAGGATGAGAGGAAATGGCCTCTTGGCCAGAGGAAAGTTGCACCAGGGGAGGTTTGGATTGGATGTCAGGAAAAGTTTCTTTATGTGAAGGGTTGTCAAACATTGCAGCAGGCTGCCCAGGAAGTGATGGAGTCACAATCCCTGGAGGTATTTAAAAGATATGTAGGTTTGGCGCTTGGGGTCATGGTTTGGGGCTGGCAGTGCTGGATTAATGATTAGACTCAATGATCTTAAAGTCCTTTTACAACCTAGATGATTTTAGGATTCTATGATTTGAGGTTTTTTTTGGCCTTGTCTACCTGAGATATTTGAACAAAACTATTCTTTCATTCAAGTTCCTGTACACGATTGTTCCAGAATGTTATTTTTAGCTTGTTAGTGAGACTTCTTTGTGTATATGATTCATATATGCCACACTGCTGAGTACTTATATTTATTATTTATAAAGCCATGCATATTCCATGAAATGGACATTTCTCTGTCACCTTCATTGATGTCTGAAGTTTTATGGAGAAAAAACAGCCCTAAAAACCAGCTTTTTATTTAAGATGGATAGGAGGGGTTCAGAACACAAGCTTTTTTTCCCCTTTAGATCCAAGTTACATCAAAACCCTCAAGTTTTCTCATGGGGAGTAACTAAAATTCTGCAAATTACCATGGGTTGATATTTGGATGCTTGCTCTGTATTCAAATTTCCCAGCTTCAACTCAGCATAAATTTCTCACTGGGAAAAAAATAAAAAAACATTTAATCATAAAAAAAATTCTTGTGATGCTCACAAGCTTGGAAACTATGATAATGAATATTATATAGAAGGGAAAACCTATAATGGGATTAAAATTAAGAAAAAAAGAAAAAAGCATTTCACTTCTTCTCTAAAGCCCTTTAACATCCCAGTGTAGTACATTTGGATTCTTTAGTAGATTAAACAAATAGCAATTACATTGGAAGGTCCATAGGATTAGACTTATGCCATATTATTCAGTTGAATGTAGTTTTAGAAGTGAGTTATTACAGGATTTTCATATTTTCTGCTTGCTTTGCCTTTATGCACCATTTAATTTAAAAGTGTTATCTAGCTGCTCTTAGTAAAGTTTTCACCTAGGAGAGATCTATGAGCTTTTGTGGGTAGCTCTTGTTCACTCCCTGGATGATCACTTATTTTAATGAGAGAAATAAACATGGTAGGAAAGGCTCTTAGGTGAATTGTTTCTGCCTCAAAATAATTTCCTACATTTGTATCATCTTCAATGCAGCAAAACAAAACAAAAACCTTTCATAATTGCTGAGATATACTGTTTTTAATAGGCTGGTTAAAGAGAAAGAATAAAACTGAAATGCCAGCTTTAGTGACTGAGCAGAGAACAGAGCAATGAAGATGGGTGGAGGTGGAGAATCAGATTAAACCACCTCAGTAACTTCTAAAGCCAGCACAGTGTTGGGGCACAATATGTGTGTGACACCCACAAAAGAAGCTGTCCTGTAAATCTATTGCTTTAAATCCATTCATCTCTCAGGGGACTGCATGCAATTGATGTGGCATCAGAATAAATAAATGAACTCTCTGTTATTCTTTGCTTAGTAGGCTATTATAGGGCTCATTGCTTCAGGCTGTTGACCAGCTTGTTGATGACATTTTTGTCCATGCATTTGGGAAAGGTGAATCAATATTGGTTATTAACAGTCCTTTTGTTGCTGTGAGGCTCCCTTGCATATGGGATATGATCACACGAACAGCTATGATGTTCCCAGCTCTAATATTGATTCTACACATGAAACAGAAATATAAACAGCAGAAACCATCTTCTTTCCTCGCCCAAAAGGTTTGCTGTCCCCTGCTATAAATTATCATGGATCATTTTTAAGGGTCTCTCTTCAGTTCATTGGAAAGAATTTTATTTTTCAGATTAAAAAATTCCAGCCATGGGCATTGCCATTTATGTAGAAATGCTCAGTCATCAGTCTCTGTATTCTGCTTGGATGCTATCTCATCCATGAAATATTCCTCCCTTGTCTTCTCAAGGTTGCACTCTGGATAATTTGATAATTTTCTTTTCCCATGAGCATGGGATTCATTTTCCCTAACTTTAGCTTTGAAACCTTAGGTGTGTAGTCAATAAATGGCTATCTGGGCCAGCTGTAGTCCATGGAGGAGACCTCTCAATGAGCATTTGTAGTAGAAGATGTTTGTCTGAGATACAGAAGATAAATTGTCATCTTGAACATCAGTTCCCATTGCCAACATATGCAGTCTGGACAGCTAGCTGTGTGTAGGGGCTTACTTTTTAAACTAAAGAAAGATTAAACCCATCTTATTTAACACTGTCTTCTGAGATAGTACATAGGCCTAGGCAATATGCAAGGTGTAATGAATGGCGAATCAAAACAAGAAGGCTCAAAATTAAGCCATACACTTAAAAAAAAGATTGTACTGACTCTGGCATGTAAAATAAACATCTAAATATAATCTATCTATCTATCTATCTATCTATCTATCTATCTAATCTCCTGACTTAATACCTAGAAGGAGATGAATCCTAAGGAAATCTGAATGATTTGTTGTATTATTTCTGTCTACTTTAAATGCAGTGTTGTCCCTTCTACTGTCTTACTTGAGATTACACATATATTAAATATATATTATTTTAGTCTGAAGGAAATAAAGGAATATGATCCCCATTTCACAGGTGACAAAGTGTGACAGGCCAACTAATGTCTGAATTTAGGCTCCTTTCTGATTCAATTTCAGTATTTTTAGATGACAACAAATTTAATAAACTTAGAAGGACTTATATTAGGGATTTGAGCTAATTTCCCCACAATACAGCTTCACACACCAGATCCCCCTTTTTTTTTTTTTTTTTAAATATATATTTATTGTATGAGAAAGTCTGCTGGCTCATCAGTCTTAGTTTAGAGAGAAAGCATTTTTCCCTTGGAAGAATTACACTATCCTATTGGACACAGCAGCAGCATTTACGTACACCTTGAATGTAGGCTGAATAATCATCCAGTTCTGAAAAGAAAAGTGCATAGAAATAACTTCTTTACTTTTGAGAGATGATACACAGGGATGTTTTAAAAAATGTATCTTCTTTCCTCCTGGGTTTTTTTGGGGTGAGAAGTTTCCCTCTCCTCTTATTTCTGTCCAAAGTATTCTTCCTAGTATCTTCCCTTTTCCCCTGAACATAATATTCTAAGGATTTGGACAGTGTATTTTTTCCTTTGATTTTTTTTCTTCCTGTTTTGGCACTGCCAAATATTTCCACCACTATCTGCTTTTTAGTTTAATTCAGTAAGAATCTTAGTGTGATGAGTGTTCTGGTTGTGATTTTTCTCCCTGTTGATTCAGTAGTTTCAAGAAAACAGTCATTTGTACCATCCCACCTTGATTTTTCTTTCTTTGCTGACCTGACATTATCACAATGGCACACTTAACTAGTTTTAGATGGTAGAGAATCAGAAAAAGCTCTGGTAGTCAGTGGAGAGCAGAACACAGAGCTTATAGAGGGCCAGCCACACTCTGAAGACTCTGCTCTCCTTCTTACTCCCCATAGGAAGGAGACATGGCTTTGCTGACATGCCAGGAGTGAGATGTGAGGAGGTCAATGAGTCTTTAGCCAATTAATTAGATGCTAGTGAAGAGTTAACTGCTGCAGAGGTATAGTTTAACAAGTATTTCAGGTAAGGATTACCTTTTTTTAATAACTCTGGAGCAGGCAGCAGCAGTTGCATAACTGCATTATGCATTTACATAAAAACACAGATACTGGGAAATTTTTGTTTTCATTCAGAGCCCAAATCAGCACAGGTCTTCCTAAATCTATGCTGCTGACATAAATACCTGTATCCATTGGGCATAGAATTAATCATACTTCTAACAACATGATCAGCAATTTCCCATTAATTTCAGTGAAGCTTGGGTCAAGCCTGAGTTAATTTCTTCCTTTGATTGCTATGATGTTGAATTTGTTAAGGATTCCTTCTGGTTTAGCTTCTTCTTCTCTGCTACCATAAGAATGATATGGTGAAAATGAGACTGTTTAGCTAGTACAGCCCAAATTGCATAATACCCATGGGCATATAGAAGCAACTTTGGGACTTCTTAATATTTTCTGCCAGTTTCTGTTAAGACTTTGGATTTAACACAGTCATGGCTCAGGACTGACTGGCAAGATTCATTCTATAGTGCTGGTTGAGAAAGAGAGAAGAATCCCCTTTTCCTCTTCATTTTTCAGTATTCAGCCTTTGGTAGGCTCCAACAGTGGACTTCCAGGTTCCCCTAAAGGTTTGAAATGTGTCAGCTCCAGAGGCTTTCAGCAAGACCTGCAATCCCCTAAGACACTGCTAAAAAATCTCTCCTGAGTGCCTGTTTCTTTTTTGCCAGCAATGGTGGCAGGCTGCTCATCTCTTCAAAGCAGGTCCTGTGGTCAGAAAGGTGCTTGCCTCCCCCTCCAAGGATGAATGTCTGTCAACAAGGTGGTTCATTGGCATTCTGCTGTGAAGATGGAAGAAATCTGCCTGTAGCGACACAGCACTGGCAAGGTCGGTGAAACAGAGAGAGAAAGAAAAGAGTTTGCAAGGCTTTTGCTCTCAGTGGGGGAAATTAAAGGTGGCTTGTGTTATAAAATATTAAATAGTGATTTAATCAGCAGTGAGATATGTAAGTGAGCTTAATTAGAAATACATATTATTCTTTGACTTTAAAGCACAAAATGAAAAATTAAAGCAATCTTAGAGGATATGTAATCAGCAAGGAATAATATGTTGGAAAATGAGCCTGATGTTGTAATTGGTGTATGCAATTAAAATTAATTAATTTTAGTTAGCATACATGCATGCAAATATGAAATCAACGAATTTCAGATATTAAACTCATAATTATAGTGATACTATTGCCAGAGCTAGTGACAGAGGAATTGACTTTTCAATGGCAAATACTTGCTCTTCAGATTTGAGGTCTGTTCTCTTTGCTATCATGTCAGGCTGAAACATAATGATTAAAGCTATTTGATCAGGCATGATTAAAAAAAAATGTTTAGATTCCCCCTCATTTTGACTTGTGCTTCCTAGCTTCTCAACTATATCAGTTATACTCACCTCTGGGGTAACTGCAAGACATTTTTTGATCAAGTGCAATTTAAGTTTAAGAAGTTCCCACCCACTCACTCACTGGTTGATAGACTTCCCCCTCCCCAGCCCCTGCCAGATTGCTCTCTCTGTCTCTTTACTAATATAGTCTTGAGGAGATGTGCTGTAAGCCAACTCATGGAATGATCTGGCTTTGTGAAAAATATCTTCTCTCTTCTTCCTCTGCAGATTCTTTAATAACTGTTCACCAAACAAAGCGATTTCCTTTCTTTCACCTACGAATAAAACCCTCAATGCTTGCAACAAAATTATTCCAGTGTATTAAATTCCAGTGTAAGGAAATTGTACAGAGTAGCAGCCCTCTCATCTCTGGTCAAAATTTGCTTCAAGTCTTTCCAGTTCCTCTCTTTGGAGACTGACAACATACTGTTATAAAAGCTCCTGCTTTTCCAAAAGTCATCCAAGGTAACATAGGAGCAATTGTAACACTGAATGATTATACTGCTACCAAAATGAATAAAAAGTCTAAAATGACAGAAGTACCAATGACTACAGCTATTATTAAACATTAGAGAGGGTACATTATGCTTTAACATTTTTTGATCAATTTTAGCCTAGAAATCAGCGCCACACTAATCCCCTTCAGATTATACACGCAACCCAAAACAGTAAGCGGACCCCTGTTGGCTCAAAGTGTCATTAAAATAAAAGCTTTTAAAACAGCTTTAAAGTAAACTTCCTTGTTCTCCCATGGTACAAGCATACCTGTAAGGAGAATTCAAGGACATTCGCTGAGAGAGATGGAAAGGAAAGAAGTGCTGATGAGTGAAAAGGAGGGCAGAGCTCCCCTGCTTCAGTCTGTGCATACCTGCATCACCAGCACGCCGTATTCTGCCATGTCTTTGTTTATCATTTACTCCAGTGTTCTTTCCTGCTCTGGCAGCAGTCTTTTCACTGAAAATATATTTCCTTACTAAAGCCTCCAGGTGTTTAAAAACAGCCATTTCTCATATGGAGTATCCGTGAAGGTTTGCCCAGGTTACAGGAGCAAGGTGCATGGAGAGGGTGCAGTAATCCCTGAGGGGCAATTAGGCAGGTAGTGCTGCCTGTACACCTTTGTGCTCAGCCTGTCAATTTGGCGAGGAGACATGAAGCTGCATTTACTCTGGCTTCCTCTGCCTATTTCAGGTACCTGTAGGTTTTTATTTCTACATCCCTTCCCTCTCATTTGCACTGTAGCCTGTTGGTGTGCACACTGTATGCTAAATGCAAATGAATGTATTGAAGGAATGATAATTAGGTGATGTAGGTAGTCTGTGCAGAAAGATCATGTTTGTGTAAAAATGGAACCTGAGCAGAGTTATACAATCACCAGGAAAATGCCTGATTTGTCTAAGCATTGCCACTTTCATCCGCTGCATGCAATAGCAACAGGAATCAAAGCCACTAACTTTCCATCGTCTCAGGACAAAGGTGCCTGTTTGATTCAGCTTCAAGGGCTGCATGCACAATCAGACCCCTGGAGATACTGAAAGGCAGGAACCAGAGAGATGCTTCAACAAAGTTCATAGGGAGGAAGCTGCCTGCATGGAAAGAAAAAGACTGAGAAAGGAAATAAAAAATGGAATGGGACATGAATACACTCTGAGGTCACAGAGAGGTCTAAAAGAGGAAGAAGATATTCAGAAAGACACTTAGAATGGAAATATTGTTGCTGTTATAACTAAACAGAAACATTACTTAGGTTTAATGAAGCTGAATTTAATCAAGAAGGAATTGAACAAACTGACGATTGCACATTGTAATGTAACAACACTGTGTGACAGCTTTGCAAAATGGTGCAAATACTGTCCCTGCCTCCTCAGGGATGGAGGTGGAGCAGGCAACCTGCACAGTAGCCCAGGTCCCTTCTGTGTGAGAAGGGGTCAAGTCTCTAGGGCCTTCTTTCCCCGGCAAGTGTGGATGGATCTCAGGTGCTGGAGCAGCAGGGGAGAGGACTGCCCTGGGCCACTGTGTAGCAGCCAGCTAAAAGAGAGAAGAGTCAAACTGGGAGCAGCTGGATGATTAAATCTCCTTTATTCACTGTGCCCCAGCTTTCTCAAACGATCTTCTGCGTATTTTCTCTGAGATGTATGCCTCAGCTCTGCTGGCCACATGTTGAATGTCAAGCATGGTCAGCCCAAATTCTCTGTAGAGAACTGTGCCTCTGTGCATGTGCTTGCACTTGCACAGTCCCTGTTTCCAGAGTTTTGGAGGAACAGACATCCAACAGGCTGTGTGACACCCTGGCCCCCCTTCTGTCACCTCTCCCACCAGAGTTACCCTGAGCAAGTGCTCAAAAAGTAGGCTAATGCAAAAGTAAATACACAGCTATGGTTTTCTGGGGTCAAACCTCTGACTTTGAGGACTGCTTTGTTTCCCACTAATAATTCAGATTTATTTCTACTTTATTTTACTTTATATTTCTACTTTATTTATGCTTTCTAACAGTTCCTGGCATACTGGTAAAAGGTGCATCTATGGGTTCCACACATCCTACTTCCTGCAAGGTTGCAGGGCAAAGAGAGTGATTTAAGGGCAGGGACAACAATTCAATCATGATGACAATGTGGATCTACTGCTCTGCTCTCTGGGGCTGGATATGTGTCCAGTGCTCCATGCCAGCTGTGCTCAGCTATTTGTGTTTGCCTTTTGGCAGAATAATGAGTCTCAGAGAAAAATAAGTGTCTGAGGAGGTGTGTGCTTGCAACGTATTTCTGTGGCAGTAGCTTTTGCTGATCAAATACGAAGAGAGACTGGTGAGACTCCACAGTGTGTGGCACAGTGGCCATGAAATTTGAATGAAAGGAAGAAAAGATAAAAGTTTAATTTACTGTCTTGGTATTTGGGCAACAGATGTAAAGAAGTTAGTGATTTTGTTGCCTGTGTGGCTATAGTCATCCTGATCTACTGAAATTTCACTTTCACATGGCAGAAGGTACTAGCACAGCTAAGATACAGGTTTTGTTTTCTTTTTTTTCTGAGTGAGTGAAAACAAAGGGACTGAACTCTGCTGCTTTAGAATGCAGATGTATTACTGTCATCAAATTTTACTATCAAGTCTGGAGGTAGAGTTTATGGCAGGCCATTATTTCAGTTTTATGCCCTGGGAACTTTTGCATGGTTCTTTAGGAAGGAATGCTTTTAAAGTCACCTTATTTTGCCCCCTTTTCCATCAACAACTGTTGTTGGTAGTTGCAGTAAAAACAAATTCTGATGTGTGAAAATAACATGCTCTGTTTGCTTTTCAACATGGAGAGATTAAAGGAAATAGTGTGATAATTATTAATTTTGCTCTTTTAAGTGAATCTACACATTTTTCATCTGTCCCCACTCCTCATTTTCCTGCAAAAGACATTTTTCTTTTTATCTCATATGTGTCTGATAGCTATGTCTTGAGGTTGGAAATCCCTGTCCTGTTCCTCCAACTAAAGCATAAAATAAATGCAAGCAACGTAATCTTGAATTCGTATGAATACCTGAGGAAGAAGAGATGGGTCACTCTAACATCATAGTCTTTTATGAGAGCAGCACTACAGTTTGATCAAAAGGAATAAACTTTGCTTAAAATTTCTTGACTCATCGAAATTTTTTGTTGGGTATTGAAATTAAAGCTATGAACAGAAACTATTTTATTGCTTGCATTACATTGTGTTGTGACCAGTCATCAAGGAATTTAATAATCACCTTCTAACATTAGGAAAAAGAATATTTAAAGACAGAGTATGGTGACATCAGTTCAGTGGTATTTTAGGCTTCTGCTGCAGAAATTTTGTGTCTCAATTTTGTGCTTAGACCCTCTTGCTATAAGTGGAGGCTTTGGAGATAATAGAAGATGTGGCATGAAATAGTGAGGTATTGTCAAAACAACAGGAAGGAAAGTTACATGGCTGATTATATACTTTTTCTTTGATTAAGTGAGGAAGACATATGAAATATGTAAATAGAATATGGATTTTGTGTCAGTCGGATTGAAATGGGCCAGGATTTATTCACACTGTATTGTTGCTTCTCAGAACTTGAAACAGATGTAATGCCACTTTTTAAACATATAGGCTGCAGGGAAAATATGTTTCATTAAGTACTCTTAAATTTTCATTTTGACCCCAAGTAATAGTGTAGAACAATGGTGACATTGAATAGACATTGAAAAGTCAGGCTCTTGCCACTCATAAGATCTTCAGAAATTGGTTAGGTTAATGTGTTTAAATTCAAACTGAATAGATCATTTAATCTGATGCCGCCAGGAATGAAAAAAACCTGCCCATTCTGGTGTGATAGGTGAAAAAACTTTTGCTCTTAGAGTCTTCAGCCTGCATTTGCTTAAACTCCTGGTGCTGAATAGCCTTTTGGAGATTGTAGTTTTCTGAGAGCGATGAGAAGTACAAAGACAGTTGAAGGTACACAGGTGAAAAGTATATATCATAAAAGGATATAAGATTAGCAGGGAAATTGCATTCTTAGTAGGGCTGACTTTTAAGTGATTTGTGGGCAGGTTAAATAGTCTTGTGTCATATCCTGTGCCAGGATCCTAAATATTTGTTAACAGTTGCTCAGCTAATGCCACTATTGAGGAAAGGATGCATGGTTTCCTGACAGGTCTGCATGCCTAACTTGGAAATACTTTTCAGTCTGTGCTGCTGGAGGCTATTCAACTTACCCAGGGCTGGACCAATATGAGCAGAGGGCTACTGGAGTATGAGGGAGTATTCCTCCAGCTAAGGGTTTCCAGGAACAAGGGCCTTTTCTCTGGGGTACTCCTTTTCATCAGATGGGCTTTGGGACTGAGGTAATGCTGACACCATACCTAGGCCAGCAGCTCAGTGTGCTGCAGAGTGTCTCAGCAGGTGGGTAACAGGAGAGATTCAAAGAACACCTGGAAGCACTTCATTTGGCACAGTGCATCTTAAATCAAAGCTGTAGACATGCAGGGCGTGTTCAACTGGCTAAAACAGTTGTAGACACCAGACCCTCAGCTTGGCATCTACAGACTGACCTGTCTGACTTAACTTCATTGTAATTCTTCAGATTGAAACTCCAAAGTGACCATCTCAAATTTCTCATTTAAGAGTCTTAGAAGTGTCGGGTTGACTTAACATGCACAAAACAATAGCAGTAAATTCCTGGAGAACCAATCAAAGTGTAAAAAGGACTTCTACACCTGACACGGTTTATTTTAAATCTGTCACTATCAAACTCAATGGTGGCAACCCATCCCCTTTTTTTTTTTCATTATCTTGTAATTTGCTCATAATTTTACCAAACTTCAGCAAGTTGGGGAAACATTTTTTGTGCTTGATGTCTGCCTTAGACTGATGATTTGATGATGTTGCTGGTGCTTTGTTTTCTGCTTTATGATATTTAAAAGATCTTCATATACCTTTTTTCATTCTTGGGTTTTAACTTTTACGTTTCTTCTTGAAGGTCAGAAATTTTGGACTGTTCCAATTTTGTGCTGAAAGAATCAAAGGAAAGCCTTTCACTGTCATTTGAAGGTTAATTGGTGTACTCTTTGGGGTGTTCATCTTGGGACAGCAATGCCCAGATGACAAAAGAAAAAATGTGTTTCATCCAAGGCACTGACCTGGCAGAACAATGGCCTTTGATTGGATTAAGAATTGAGTGTGATTTCCCTGCTTCCTTGAAACAAAGGGAGAAGTCTCCAACTGCAATGCAGATTCCTTCTCCTGTATTAGACCCACCTCAAAGATCACATGCAACTTTGTTCATACCCTTGTGCCCGTTTATCACCGTGGATCTGATCACTGCCAGCAGTTGGGGTCTTTAATCTGATAAATCTGACAGGAGATGCTTATGCATACCATTAGGAAGGCAATATTCCATATGCTCTCTAATTGGTTTGAATTTATCCTATTATTTCAGCATTTAAATGTTGCTGAACGTAATTTAGATGTGTCAGGCTCATAAAGGGTAGGCTCTGGTGGGAGTTCATTATTGAAAAAAGATACATTCAGCAGGGCTTCTTCTGGCTCCAGGCCCAAGCCCTCAGCATTTTGCTTACCTCACGTGTGGCTTTTGTCTGCTAGCTATACTCCTACAACCATGCTGAAGTTGTCCCTGACATATTTTTTTATTGTTTTCCCCTCCAGTAAAATTTCTTTTCTTCCATCTCACAGGGTGTGTATATAATTTGTTGATTTAAGAGAGCGATAGCTCATTCAGAACGTGTGGTTGACGTAACCAGGGTAAACAAAACAAGCTTTTGTGAGGATGCTGGAAGACATGAACATCACGCTCTATATTAGTGACTGCCTGGCTAATGCAATGAAACCTGACAGTCAATAACTTCTAGTCTGGGTGTTGTGACCAGTGCTACCATCCAGTTATTGAAACTGATGAAAGATGATCTCGTTCTTCCATTTATGGGAATGCACAGTTAGTGGACATGGCAAATACTGAGAACTTTTCTTATTTTTTTAAACCTCATTTTATATCTAATGGGGCAATTGGGAAGGCAGCATGAAGGTTTGGGGCTGCACAGCTTTTTGATATATTTCTGTAACTGTAAAAGCCTCTCTGGAGAACAAACATCTTGAGCTCCATGGCAGAACAGGTGTGAAAGCATGCTAATACCTCCAACACATGTGCAGTCACATGGCATGGTGGGTAATGAATGAGTCAAACTCCAAGGAATTTGTTTTTCATCATTCATCTCAGTAAGAAAAGTTTTATATGGTTGTCTTACAAGAATTAGTAAGCAGAATTCAATCCACTGCTGTGCTTTAAGGAGCAAAAATCTTTATACCCACCCCACTTTATATAGCCTTCTCGTTCTATAAGGTGCAGGCATTCTGTAATGGTTTATGCTCCTGCTTTAATGGCAGCCTTCATCTCTCAAAGAGGAATCATTTTCCCTCTAGGCAGATTCCCCGATTTCAACAGCTTTGTGAAGCTTCTTTACGACATCATCACAAAGCAGGAAGGCCAACAATGCCTTTTAACCATAAAGAAGAAAAGGCTTTTGGATGAGGTACGACTTTTATTAGACTTGCACCAAAATAACAAAATCGGCAAGCCTGAGAGCCTTCCCTGCTTGCATCAACTATCTGATCCAACAAGAAGATGCCTACAAGAGATGTGTTGTAGACACCTACAAAACAGTGACCTCACAAATGCACATGAATTAGGACAAATAGGACTTGTAAGCGTGTTTCAGGCCTCACACCTCAAACACTTTTCTCACATTTTTCCTTGAGTTAGACTTGTGATGTTGGGAGGAAAGAACTCTATCTGGATGTTGAGAGGCAGTGTCTAACATGCTTTCCACCTTAACATGTACTGTCTTGGTGCCACATTCACAAAGCAAACTGCCAATATTACACCCCTTTTAACTATTCCTGACTTTCTTTTCATGGTTCTTGGTGAAGCTTCTGGTTCAAGTACACTAGGTTGGATTTCTTGAGGGTGAGGCAGATGGTGGTATTCTCCATCCTCTAATATGTTTGCCTGCAGCAATTATAGATGCATATGGAGTCTGAAAGTCCTTGTTCTCTGGGCAAGGTGGGGTTAGCAGTTAGAGAGACTAGGTGCAAAACAGGCTTGTTAAAATCAACATAGTATATTTTCATTTATCTAGTGTTAGGAAGCATATATTTAATGAAACTATAATAATAAAAGCCTTTCTACATATTTATTCATATCCTGAAAGGCTTGGTGCAATATATAGCCTGCTGACCTCCATCTCTGGGATGAATTGAGTAGAATTCCTTGCTGAACGTTCTTTTTATCTCTTTTTCCCATCTCTGACAGCATGAGTCACCCTTGTCAATTGATATTCTGGTTGGTAACTTACTGTCTTCTCTGGCTCGAAGCTCTGTAACTGTTAAATAACTTCTCATACTGTGCTTAATAATAGAAAACCATTTTCATATCTAGGTAGACAGATTTTTCCAAACTGGTGACCCAGACAAATCCTTTGAAGACAAATCTTTGAAGCTGTTCACCTGAGCTGTTTTATCCTCGCCTTTTTATTCTAATTTCTCATTTGTTTCCAGAGAATTTAACTACTCCTGTCCTTTAGTTTAACTCTGGCCACAGATGTGGGAAAACATCACTAAGATAAACACATGATAAAATTTTTCACACTACATTATTGCACTACTTCCAGTGCAGGAAGATTTTATCAGTCTTCAGTTTCCTGGATAATTTCTACCAATCTCCAGGATAGATAATTGTCTTTCCTTCATATAGAATCATGGAACCATTCTTATTCAACTCTAAACTATACCCCCAAGTGCCACATCTACACATTTTTTTGACGACTTCCACCAATTATGATTTTACTATTTTCCTAGGAAGCTTGTTCCGATCCTTAACAATCCTTTAAATGAAGAAATTTTCCTTAATTTCTAATCTGAACCTCCTCTGTTGCAACTTGAAGCCGTTTCCTCTTGTTCTGTCACTTGTTACCTGAGAGAAGAGACTGACACTCGCCTTGCTACAGCTGTCTTTTAGGTTGTTGTACAAAGTGATAAGGTCCTCCCTGAGCCTCCTCCTCACCACTCCTTCCATCACTCCTCCTAAGACTTATTCTCCAGACCCTCAACCAGATTTGTTTCCCTTCTCTGGATATGGTCCAGCACCTCAAGGTCTTTCTTGTGAGGAGGGGCTCAAACTGAACACTTGAGGTGTGGCCTCAGCAGTGCTGAGTGCTGCAGGACAATCCCTGCCCTAGTACCGCTGGCCACTATTTCTGATACCAGCCAGGATGCCATTGGACTTCTTGTCCACCTGGGGAATTTAACTGAAAGCATAATCTGATCTCCACTTGAAAATAACTTATGTTTCACATCTCTTATCCTTACATCATCTTTTTGTCTTTGACTGATGAATTTAATCTGCCTTATGCAAACTACTTTTTTTCAATACATTAGAATGAAGTGCATCACTTTTGAAATTTATATCCCAGAGCACTACCACCATCACCATTTGAAAACTGTATTTCTAAAAGCTTTTCTTTCTTGTTGTTCACTTGGACTTATAATCAGGCAAGGTTTTTTTATTATTGTTTTTACTTCTAAGAGATGGATGCATTGAACAATGCTCAGATGTCATCAACCTGGTAAATGGTGTTAGAAGTCATACGGAGATAGATGCTGGAACAATTCATACTTTTTTTCTCCCTGGATAAAAATTCATCCTTGTAGTGGCCTCTCTATGTGAGTATATGCAAGTAGGACATACACTTGCAACTAACTGGTCCTGATGCCTGGGAAGTGAGTAGTAATAGTGACTGATTTAAATTTAAATAGTTATATATAGCAGAATTTGAAAATCTACTGACCTGTGGGATATGCTGGCTGCTGAAGAATTAAAGGAGTTTTTTCCTTGGCCAGGGGGCATGGTCTGTGCTGCAAATCAGTGTGAGCTGAGTTTGACACAAAAAAATGGCTGGAAAAGCAGACAGCTTCTCTCAGTAGCAACAGGTTGAGGATATTAGTCCAGGCTCAGTAAGGAATTCAGAAGTCATGAACATAATTAATGGCTTTAAATGGGAGAAAGGGACATTTGGATTTACAAGGAACCATAATGTATTTTTCAGTTTGAATTAATCACTGTTATTGTTTAAATGTCTCAGGGACATTAGGGAAAAAAGATGAACTTTGTTTTTGGAATTTTAATAGCAATTACAAGCCTCCATAACAGCCATAAACAGAATGCACTGCCTTGTGAGTCAAAATGACTAATGAAATCAGTGAAAGAGTGGATAGCCAAGGAACAATACCCACTTGACTTACAGGTACCTACAAACTCTTTTGAGTATACAGGCAGCACAAAGAAAAATTAAAATATTTTCTAATTCTTTAGGACAAGGAGAGTAAGAAATTTGGAAGTTTGATTCATAGTAGGATGATACGAATAAAGCTCATCTTAAGCAGTGAAAGATGAGGGAGATTTTTTCCCAAGAGCCTCTAGGCAATTTGACCTCTTACATATTCCAAGCATGTATCTGTGCACACTTAATCCAGATTTACCCATGGCAGAAGGGACAGCCTCCTAAAGAGAACTTTGTTTCCTCATCAGCTTTTACCTGTGAGGTTCAATGGCAGGTTTGAGGAGCATGAGGACAGACATGAAATACAAAGGACCACCTAATCTATTTGAGTCTACTGGCATTCCCAGCATACTGCATGTGTGGCAGAATGTTTTTTCTAAATGTCATGAAATGGCTGTTGGAGCTCTGAGGTCACATAAGTGGCTGCACAGGACTCAGGCAGTGCTGCATATTGCAGTGCTTGTGTCTCTTTTCAGTTATACTGTTAAATACATTTAACCTTGCAATGCAGCACAGGAGAGAAGTTAACCAAAATGGATATATTCAGGCAGCTTCATCTTTGAATAGCTTTAAATAAAACATGAGGCTCAAAGTATTTTGATTTTGCTTGGTCCCAAAGCAAATAATTTGTACAGTCACTAGTATGACAAAATTTCCGTAACCAGCACAAGTCAAGTAGAAGCCGATTGAAGTTTTTCTCAGGATTACTCCCATTTCCTAAAACCCAAAATCTACAAAAGCTGGCAAATCTGGTATGTCCTCTGGGCTTGTAACAGGCAGTTACAAGCAGTGTTTGAAGGGTTTAGCGATATGACATACATACGAAAAATCTAGAATACTTGAGCAATGTGGTTCCAATCAAATTCTGTGTTTTTTAATGCTGCCAGCTGAAAGACCACAAAGTTGGGAGCAAACACATGTACACCATATGTACTGAACCAAATTTTTGAAATGTGTGCCTCTGACTGTGAACAAAGAGATGCACATGAAGCACAGTGTAACACCATATGCAAAAAGATTGGATTTAATAATGGTATGGGTGGTCTGTGATAGTTCCTCTCCTAATGTGTAACTGCTAGCAACACACCCCTCTGCCCTAAATATTCAGTCTACATATAAAACGTGTGTATAGTCCTTTATCTGCTGAGAAATGGAGTCATGAACAGGACTATGGAGGTGATATTCCCTTTGTTATATAGCACCTGTGAAATTGTTCCTTTTGTTCAAAGATAGGTTAAAAAGTGCAACTCAAACTTGAGTCTATTCCTATCTACAAAAGGAACACCAAAAATGCAGTTGCAAGTAAAGCAGGAAAAAAGACAAGACCAGAGGTGATTTTTCAGGAGTACAGATTACCAAGGAATTCATACTTTAGGAAAAGTTTAATCAAAGTTACAGACCCTTATTATTTTTTGTGCTATAACCATGAAGCATTGGGCTTGATTTCAAGCATTACAGGGTGAAAATCAATGTGATGCAGGAGGTCATACAAGTGGCTTTCAGTAATCCCATCTAGCCTTAAAATCTCTGGGCTCAAGGATTTTTCACAGCTGCAGTGTGTGCCAACAGATGTAATATTATTGATATTGCTTCCTGCATTCCTTTCTGCTGCTGATGAATAAACGCCTCCCTCACTGAGAATTTCTCAATGCAGCCAAATATGAGTTTATTTTGTGAATAACTTCAGATGTGACAGCTACTGTTTGATTCCCACTGGGAAGCTGTGGCTGCCCCCGTTCTGCCTGAGCAGAGGGCAGAGGGTCCAGCCCAGGGGCTTGCAAGATATCAGCCTGGTGTATGACTAGATTTGTATCTTCGTGGGAGCAGAAAATGGAATTTCATAAAGGGGGAGAAAAATGTGTCTTGGGGAAGTTGTTTCATAGCATATCTTGTTCTCTTGGGAAGTGTGGGCTGGGAAGTGAGCATTAGTCCCGCGGCATATAAATTTATAGCCTGTCAAAGATAAAAGAAAGATGCAATATATAACAGCGTTAAGCTCGCTAATTATACGTCAGTGTGATTACTGCATCTCTCTCTCTCTCTAAGCAGCCTTTGACACACTTTGGTATGTGTGTTACCATGCAGGTGCTCAGTTTTGCACGTGCATTGCTGTGTGGCAGGCAAAACAGGGATTTGGGTGTCCTCGAGTCCCTTTTTCGCCTGGGGACACCTAAGGACATCATATGGCACCCAACTTCGGAACATTATCCTGTAAAAGCTGAGATATAAAGCATACAGTGAAGCTAAGTCTGAGGTTAATTACCTTGCTGGGGCTTACACCAGACTTAATTCTGGCAAGCTAAACTAGGCCAAGGTGAGCTAGGAATGGGATCATGAAGGGATCACAACTGCAGTTTTACTCAGCAGTAAAACTAATAAGAGTCAAACTGCTGACACAACTGTCAGTATCCTATTTTCTGAACCACACAGGAGGAGGAAGAAATAGAGAATGAGGCAGCTATAAATGGACTGATGAATTAAATATGGTCATGGATTGAAATGCAGGTTTTCCTTTTCCATAGGTGTAGTTCTTGTTAATAATTTGTTGCTTCAAAACTGTCAGAGTTTTGATGAAGGAGTGCATACATGTTTAGCAGATTTCCAGAGTGTTTACTGTACTTAGGAAAATTTACTGTTTTGTTACCAGGCCTGAGGTCACTTGGAGAACTGGGAAACAGAGGATTTTTAAGGATTTGATTTCCTATCTTCTAGAATAAACATATATATATATATATATTTATATATGTATAACATATATATATTAATTAAACATATATATATATACATATAAATGTATGTGTAAATATATATATACACACACACATATGTATATACACACACATATATTTTAATGAATATTTCCTTTGTGTGCAAGCTCTTTCATCTCTGAATTGCAGTTTCAAATCATGCAACAGTATTTTTGGAAATAAGTGTTTTCCCTCAAGCTAAAGTTTCCAATTCTTGCCCAGCTCTAGATTTGCAGGATGTCTGTGGGTGAAAGTGAGAACTAGGAGTTGAGGGAAGAGTTTCTGAGAAGTAGGTTATCTAGGGAGGACCATATTGGACTAACTGAAGTGTGGACAGAGACTTCAGCAATAAGGATATTTTTACATGGTGATACAAGATGTCTGTAAACTCAATGAGATCTCAACTAAGTGAAGCCTTTTTCTCTGAAGGGACGAAATGTTCCTCTTCACTGCTCCCACTCTGTTAAGCAAAACAGTTCAGCTGCTCCTTCAAACAATGGATTCAGGTTCCTGTCTTTCATGTGCTCACCCACCACTTAAGAACAGTTTCACTGCCTTACAGAATTTTTACAGTCTTCAATGATATGAGGTTGTGTCCTTGCACCGTGGTGCTGCTTTGTCTCCTGCATGAATATCACTTATTCGGGCACAAATATACAACTGTTGACAGAATAATAACCATAATAACTGATATTGTGAGCTGATTATTAAAGAACTCTGCATTAATTTCTGCATGTCAGGAGAGGAGGATGAACACCCACCTTTTTGCTTACCGTGAACAACCACTCGTTAAGGTGCAAAAAGAAATATGATGCAGTCCTTCAAAATTGAATGTTCACTTGGATTACTCTAACATATAATTAGTTAATGCATAGATATGGAACACCAGGAAAGGAAAATAATTAAATTATTGCTGGGAAATGCTTAGTTTTTAGTTGGTACTTTATATATGAATAGAAGCCAATGCAGCATTTTCTGTGGCTCCCTTCTTAATCTGAACGTTGCTCCTATCCTGTGAATAGCTCTGAGTTGTCACCAGAAAAATCACTACTTCTTAATCCTCTTTCTTAAGCTTTGTAAACAAAGGCAATATCTGTACTTTTTGTTCCAGGATGCCCCATCCTTGGAAGTGTCCAAAGTCAGGCTGAATGGAGCTTCAAACAATCTGGTCTACTGAAAGGTGTCCTTACCCATGGCAAGGGAGAGAACTAGATGACCTTTAAGGTCCCTTCCAACACAAACCATTTTATTAATGATTCTATGGTAAATTCTATGAAATCCTAGTATCTGTTTAGACTGCACTGAGTCTACTAATGTGTGGAGGAAAACTGCTTGCAACATAAATACTCAGTACTGAGGTCCCCTAAATGACAAGAAAAATCTCAATGCCAGTTTGGTTAACTCTAGTAAACTTAAAGAAAGCTACTTTGCCAAACCTATGTTCGAAACTTTTTTTTTTTTTTTAATAAAAGGCTATGTTTCTACTCAGCTAGGCCCATTATTAATTATGTGAATTTGAAGAAATGTGTTCATTGTACAGCACTTGATAACATGGCTCTTCCTATATTTCTATATAATACTACAAAATAATACAGCTAACAGTAATTTTTTACTTGCATGACTGTTGACGAGGGAAAGTTGCTATTGCCCAGTATTTCATGCCACCTGAAAATAAGGTTCTTTAAAAAAAAGGATAGGAGAGGAAGAGTAAGAAAAAGAAAACCTGCTGCTCTGTTGGGAGAAAATTTTCTTTGTGTCTAATGCATTTTTCCAGAACAATGCAGGATTGCTCTGCAGTCACCAGAGCTGTGCTCATGGTTCTGAAAGATAGTCCTCTGCATTTGGCATCCTCTCCTCTTGCTCTTTTGCTTGGCAATGTTGGAATTTTTCTAACCCTGTAAAACTTGAACCAGCAATCTCTCTCCCCACCCCGCCCTAGTTTTGTCTCTGTGCATCAAATTATCATTTTTTGAAAGGCATTGTGAAGCAAGAAAACACTTGCTTTAGCATGCCATTACATGTGGCATTACCAAGATAGAGTTTAGTGTAAGCTAAAGATTTAAAAGAAAAATTATCTCTAGGATTCATTCTGGGAAAGGAAGATACAGAGTTTAGGGATTTTTCTTTTTTTTAAAGAAATCTAAGTCTATGCTTCCGCCTGTGAAAGAAGTATGAAGTAAATGTCTCTGTTTTTAGCCAAAACCTTTTTTGGTGCAAATTGCACATATGGTGTCAAAGAAATACCAACTGAATAAGTGCTGCTTTCATCAAGTTACAGGGCAAAATGAAAGGGAAGAGAAGGAGGTGCAGAAGGAGGGTTTTTAGGCCATGTAAGCAACAGAGCCAAGAGAGGTGCAAATTGTTTCAATGGAATTTATTTTCCACAAGCATAAGCATAGGCATATCCTGCTTTCAGTATTGCTATTACAGGAATCTTCCATTTCTCTATGTAGTCATTTCTGTTGCTGTTTATTGTGCATGAATCTAGCGGTGTTTCACAAGGGAGTAAGAAGA
Source organism: Pseudopodoces humilis (assembly GCF_049639895.1). NCBI lineage: Eukaryota > Metazoa > Chordata > Aves > Passeriformes > Paridae > Pseudopodoces > Pseudopodoces humilis. Next base: position 103,633,418 of record NC_142200.1, read on the forward strand.
TATGTTCATCTTACACAATGCAATCTCAAGCTCGGCGTGTGCTTCCCAAGCTGAGCGCTTTGGCTTTGCATAAGCATAATTAGAATAAAAAAACCCTTATAACCATAAAATTAACCATAATGAACAACTTGGTGCTTGTGACTAGATGGCTCCACATTGCATTCTGTGGCTTGCACCCAGAATGCGCTTTCACAAAGATGGCTTTGTCAGCAGACACTCATGGGGGTGGATATTTGCGCCAATACTCGTGGCTCCTTCTCCACCAGAGTTTGAGAATGAGCATTTATTTATGCAGTGTGGAAGTGTGCAGGTAGGAAGGAGCTGAACATATATACATTTATCCGGCTAAAGAAATAACACCAGCCATGTTTTCAGTATTCATTCAGTGTGCATCGTAAGATTTCTCGCCGGTGCTGGAAAACTCACTTTATCCTTTAAAAGGAGTGAGTTTTCTTTTTTGCAGTCAGAAGCAACAACGAGTGAAAAAACTGCAGTACCAGTGTTTGTATCCCCATGGCTCAGCTTGCGTCACTGACACACAGAGAGGCATATTTCAGCCAGAAAGACAAAAGCACATGCAGAGAAGCAATCCTTTCCTGATGACATTGGCTACCTGGAAGCTGGCCGGCATGCAGGGTGAGCGGGAGGTCATGTTGGCTCCCTTCAGGCTGGCTGGGGATGGCTTGGCAGGGATTAACTAGCTGCAGCTATGCTGCCACTTCTGGCCTGAGTGACAATTTGGCAGGGCGCTCAGGTGCAAGAAGCAGAGCAGCAATCTGTTCCCTTCCCCAGCCCTCCTGCCCACAGCAACCTTATTTCTTCTCACTTCAGGCTGGTGCTCCCTCCCCTTATTTGTGTGTGTGAGTGCATGCACGCCTTTCCCTGTGGTAGTGGCATTTGAAAGACACCAGCGTTTGCTCCATCTGGCTCCCGTGTCTGTACTCCTCACGACACTGCGAATCCAGGATAGATTTCAACAAAAGAATAATGGTCACCACTTTTTCCTTCTGTTTAATGCTCTGATGTGTGGGTCGCACTGGGGTCACCGTTTTAGCTCCTTGCCTTGAGATGTGCTTGCAAGGATGTGGCAGCCCACTGGAAACTGATAAGAAGCCCTATCAAAATGCTCCCTGGTTAGGCTCCCTGCACCCTTCCACCCCAAGCATCCTCCCAGCCCTTGACAGGGTGTCGAATGAAAAGCTACGTGGGTGCTCACTGCTGTCAGAAAACTCCAGTTTGCCAAAACCATAAGGTTTTGCAGAAGTGCAGTCCAGCCCTTCGTGCGCAAGATGTTTTAAGATGCAGAGAGCAGTGAAAGGAGCCTGATGAGGGAGCAGACAGAGAGATTAAAGGGTGACAGACAACAGGGGCTGGTATCCAGAGATCACATTCCTTCACCTTGCAGTAGCCAGCATGTGATTTTTTCAAGCGTGGGAGTATTTCCTTCAAATCCTTTGTCTGTCAGATTTTCAGTAAAATCTAGGCATATGTGCATTTGGGCTGGGGGGGGTGGGGAGGGAGGAATGGGAAACAATTTTGTTCACAAATATTTTTGAAAAATGTCTGTTTTTTGCTTCATCACAACAAAAAAAAACTCTGAAGACTTTCTGTATTCCACAACTTATTTCTCAGCCCCACAAACTATCCTATATTCTGGTAGTAAATAAGACCATTTACACAAACAGGTATTGTGAAGAAAGATCTAGCAGAGAGCAGCTAAAACCCATGATGAATAATCAGGAAGCAGACATCATCAGTCAAACACTTGGAACTGCACATTTTTGGTGTGCAGGTTTTTGCCTTTGATATGAATGTAAGAAATAACTGGTTGGTGCCCTATTCTTTGATTGAGATATTATGCTGAGATTATGTTTTCCAATATAGTTTTTATCATGGAAGAACATTTGAATTGGAAGGTGGAGGAGGGAAAATAATTTTGATTTCTTAGCCCTGAGACTATTACATTCCCACTACTGCTTGATTTCACTCTGATCCAAGCCCTTTGTGTCACACCATTTTCAGAATTAAATTATTCAGGAATGTGTCTGAATTAGACTGTAAAACTGCATTATGTTACTCGTTATGTAATTAATAATTGAAATTTCAGTCTTATTAATATTTTCTGACTTGCATTGCAAAGTTAAAATATAATTAACACATTTCCAATCAGTCCTGTCTTCCTATTTTGTGCAAGTCATCAGAAGCATAGTGACACTTCCATTCTAGTGATATATCCAGAGAAAAAATAGGCTTATACCATTCCAAAAGGACAGACTCTGTAGGTATTAAATGGCGAAGATAATTGGTGAAGGCTATTTTATATGTTGCATTATGCAGGAGAAATGTGCATTTGAATGCAGTTTGCAATCAGGCAGAGAAGAGCAATACTGAAAAAAACCCCAACATATAACACAGAATCCTATGTATTAGAGGATAAAACCTTTATAGGTCATCTGGCCCATTTGTTAGATTAAGATATTTTTCAGCTGCACCTCTGTTAATACATTCCCTGCTATACCTTAGATGTTCCAGTGAGAGACCTGTAATATTCTCCCAGGGAATTTGTTTCACAACGTGCTAGACAGTCAGGCTTTTTCTAATATTCATACTACATCTTCTGTCTTTTCTTTCATTCAGTGTACTAAAGAAATGGGGAGGCATGCTCCTAGAGATGTAAATAATATTTGACATGGTGGTCTTCTTGAAAAAAAAAATATGTTCTTATTGAAACAGTGGACCAATGAGTAATATGTTCTTGCCTTGTGCTCCCCTCTCAAAATTTGCTGATGGTCTCAGTCTACTGCAAGCCTGGGAAAAAAAGCCATGAGAAATAAAGGAAAAAGAGATATTATCTAGATACCATAATTTCCTAAAAAGATTTGCTAGGGTTTTGTTGTTGTTCTTATATACTGTTGAAGTAGGATGAAGTTTCAGAGAACAGGACTTCAGCTCCAAGTTTTCCATAGGTTTTGTGTGCTCCTTCAGACACATTGTTGGTATCTATAACGAAGTTTAACGTTCCCTCAAGAACAACCTTGCTTTTCTATGCCATAAACTGAAAAGAAAAAATTGCTAATTTCAAGTGTTCTGGGCTAAGAAAAAATATATTCATCATAAAAGCACTGCAGATAGCTTCAGAAATAATTGGCAGTTAATTTGTTCGCTGCTTTTTGTCATCCCAGTGGAATTCAGGCAGCTGAGGCCAGACCACAGGTAAGAAATTATCCATGTGGCTTGAAAATGGCAATGCTATTCTAATGGAGGATGTATGAGAAACCAAGCATGGATAGCCTGTCCAGGACTTGCTTTTACTAAATAAATTCCACACAGAGTAGTTATATGTCTGCCCTGGAAATAAAATGACAGTTGACCTGAGGTGTCAGAAATATGCTTTCAAATGGCTCAGGAACTGCTTTTATTCCTGTCTCACTTCAAATACCACCTAAATGGCAAAGAAGGTCTATTGCTAGACCCAGATAGACTCGCTTTAGCAGCCTGTGTGCGCATCTTCCTAGTAACTGGAGCCACCTTGTCAGATCAATATGTAATAGAAGCCTTTACCTTATTTAATAGCTCATTAAACAAGTCCCATTTTCTTTTACCAGCTCCTTAGGTGATTTCAAGAATCTCCTACATGACCTCTGCATTGGCATTCAACTGCACCTGCACAGAGGGAGTACGTAGGGACCTCCCAGCTATTTTCAGCCCAGTCTTTTTAGCCTTTTCATACAGTATGCCACACACCTTGTATCTCCCCATCTTGCTTCCCACAGAGCTTTGTTCAGTGAAGTGCTTGGAAAAATCATCACACAGGTACTATACCAAGAAAATACAAAATGAACTTTGACCACTTTTAGTGTCATCAGTTATTATTCACATTTTCAGTAAAGAAATCTTCTTGTCTAGCAACATACTTCAGGTTTTTCCAGAACTGTCATTCATCATGTCTCACCCTATTTGACATACCTGCTAAGGCTGAGAGTTAAATGAGACATGCTTGGTTCTGTAAATAAGCAAGTTAAACATTGCATCTGATTACCGTTTTTTTTTTCACAGCTGGCCATTTTAGGAAATGAGGCTGGTAACAAGCATGGTCAGTTCCTTCATTTGGCCTATGGATGAATGGGAAAAGGTGACTGAGTGACCTGTGCTTCCCAATTTATTTCTTCTCCTCTGATGTGTGGTAATTGAGCATATTCAGTTACTGACCAGTTGCAGAGTAAAGCTGGTCTCTTAAACTGATTGCATGCATGCTTTTCAACTAAGCTGTGAAGCAGAATGTCTTCTCTCTTGATGTGGTTCACAGCATACTCGTTATTGTGGTTTATGTGTCTCAGCTGGTAGGCAAGGTCTCAACTACTTTCATTCACATGCAGGCTCTTCCATCTTCCACAGATAAACTCTGATCTCTCCCAACTGCAGGTAATATTACTTCTTATATTGTGTTATTTCTTTTAGAAGAAATATATTCATATATGCACAAACACATATATGCATGTATCCATTCATATGTAAATATATAAATTAAAATATGTGTATATAAAAGGTGGTAAGTGACTATGGTATATGAAAGAAACACATTCTGGGTCAGGAGCTGGAGTACTGTGTTTGCTGTGTGCACTATTTTGAGTCTCCCCTGACTAATCTTTCACACTGCTTTTATTTTATTTTATTTATTTTATTTATTTTTTTATGTGTGTTAATAAAAGCTTAGTTCTCCTGAATTTGATGGATATATGGAAATTTGACTCTTTTATCTGTAGTAGACATAATGTACAGACAGTAGCAAAGCAGGGATCCTTCCCAGGCTTTTTTGATTGGGTGCGGCATTGGGGCTGTAAGGGGTTAGAATATAAATTTGGAATTATGGTTAGGGAGTTCTGATTTCCTCCCCTGACTACTGAACTTCTTGCAGATACCTAGTCCTTAAGGAGAAAGGTAGTTTCCAAACAAGTTAATTCCTTGGTTTGTTATTGCCAGCAAAACATGCTGGAGACTAAATTGATAGAGACACTTCTAAAGACTGCAGGATGATGAGAAATGATGGCATGTTGGGCACCCATTTGGGATTAGGATGCATGATTGCACAGAGCCCAAGAGCAGAGCTCCTACATCTGTTTGTGCAGGTAGGAATGCTGTCTGACAAGGGCACAGGATGATGTTTGCGTCACAGAATTGTTGAGTATAGCTTGAACATACTTGGCAGCATCCCATGACCTTCTCTCCTACTCCAGCTTTTCCCTGATAGTAGAACTGCTTCTGGCCAAAGGCAAATTTTTTCTGATGGCTCCTAAACTTTCTGGACAGAGAATATTGGTGAAGTCTGAAAAAAGGAAACTAGAATAAATAAATGGCAAGCCCTGAATAACAGACAGTTTCATTCTCCTTCTCTGCTCCGATGTGGGCCATTTCAACAGGAACCCAGAGGATTGCTTAAATCTACTCTTAAAGTATAAAAATGCAAAGCTGATTTCCCATTGACTGGCATCTTATGCAGTCACTCACACCAGGATAAAGCAGCTGGAAAGGTGTGGCATTCTGATTTGGTCCAATTTTTATTTGATTTCTGCTGGTTTTAATGAAATTATGTAAGGTTTGGGACAGTGGAGAACTGGAAACCATGTGTCTGACTATGCCCATCACTGCTTACTACCATGAACAGTAGGAACACTTTCAAAAGTCACCGTGTCTAACTTACTTCACAGTGAATCAAGTTCAGCTACCAGCAGAAGTCTGCTTCTGTTGGGAGGTTCATGTGTGGGTAAGGAGGTAGGAATTTTAAGAATAAACTTTAAAATTTAGAAGAAGACCATTAGCTATTGTACATTGTTGCTAATTGCTTACCAAGATAAAAATGTTAAAATACCAGAAATTTAAGTGAAAAATATAGTTCTGGTGTGATTTAGTTTGCCAAGCTAACAGGAGGTGAGCAGAAGCAGTAAATTTTTTGAGCTTCTATAGAGCTGAAATCTCCAGAGATCACAAGTAGGAGAATATCTGGTCCAATATGTGCATCTATATGGATTTTAAAAATATCTGGGGGAGGAGGCAACCACAGTTGAAATGAGAGCTGCAAAAGCTGGAAAATCGTCACTGGTAGGCAATTTATTTTTTTTTTTGGTAGCTGTTGTTGCTCTTGTGTAGTTTATTCATTTATTTAAATGTCAACAGCAATGCTTTATTTAGTCCATTCCTTGATTATTTGCTTAATCAAAACTACCAGCAAATTTTAAACACAGGAAGCAGAGGAGCTCTTGTCTAAAAGACTATATGTTGCTATATGTATCCTCACAATACTCGGATAGAAATAGTCTAAGAAGATCAAATGACAGTTTAACAAAAATAGCTTCTGCCCTCCTTAAATTCCCGTGCTAGATTCTGACACCCTTGTCATAAAAAGCTCCACTGTAAACTTTGGGACTGTTGATGTAGCAGTCTGTAAGATTTCTCTGTATGAAGAGGAAAAGGACAGAAAAATGCAGCCTTTATTTTGGCCTTATCAGCTGTAAAAACCTCACCTTATTTTGTAGGAGAATGGCAGGTTAGTATCTATTATTTAAATTCCCTCTTTTCAGATCTAATCTTGTTTCCATGGTTAAATCAACACTTTGTAGGGATTTATGAACACTCAGAAATTCCACGAAACCTGGGATTCAGAGAGTCAGGGAGGAGAATTAAAATCCTGGAAAGCCTGTGAACACATAGGCAAATCACATAGATGGAAGGGAAATGAGTGTTTTAAAGAGGATTTCTGTCTGGGAGGGTGCCGTGTGGAATAATTTTCATCAGATGCATTGGGCAATAAGTGAAGGAATGGTCTCTTTGGTTCAGCCCCAGCCCAAGTCAGCAATTGTTGCTATTCTGATAGCAGCTAAGTGGTCTGTGGGAAATGATGTGGAGGTCTCACTCCAGTCTTATGAATAGTTTTTCATTACATGAAAGCAGTAATGAACTGAGCAAAAAAGGAAATGGTGGAGGTAGTTGTGAAGACTGAACCTCCTCTTACCCTGCATTTCAGGGCTAAGAGGTACAGGCAGAGTAAGGAGGAGTGCAGGAACTGAATGGATCAGCACTACAGCTCTTTTGTGGGGAACTTGGGTACTTTAGCCAAGAGGGCTGGCAGTTTGGTACATCCCACGAACATCAAAGTCATGGGATGATAAGTGATGATAGCGAACCCTGCTTCAGCCTGATAGCACCTATAGGTTCTGGGTGCGATCAGCTCTGTGCGAGTCACGCTGGTGCTGCCTCTGTCCTTGAGTCAGAGCCCTGCCCACGGCAGGCTGGCGCTGGGACATCAGCGCTGTGCGAGCAGTGGGGACGGGCCACGCGTTTCAGGCAGGGTGGCTGGGCAGCAAATGCAGAGATGGGGGAAGATGGATGTGAACCCCGCTCCCTCTTTCACCTCACGCTGCCAGAGAACTAACAGGGCTTGTGCTTCTGCTGAGATTTTCAGATGCATCACTGCTGGGGTCGGCTCTGAGGGCACACTTTTCCCAGCTCATTAAGGAGCTTCGGTCTCTGTTTTCAGCTCCCTGCGTGCCCGAGGAAGGGGAAAGACAAGGGGTGCCTTGCAGCCCAGAGCTGTGGTGCCTCCTGGGGAGGCAGCAGCAGGGGCTGCTCCCACCTCTGCTCCCCCCCCATATGAAATCCTTGCAGAACTGTCTGTGTGTGGTGCCAGTTTCCCTTTCTGTAGGGACTCGTTTGTGTTGCTTACATCATATGCTGGATTTAGACGACCTCCAGTGTTACCATGGCAACGGTTTCTGCTTAAGTATAGGTGAGAATATAAGTTAATTTTAAATAAGGTGAAATGAAGGAGGGGGTGAATAAAGCTCTCAAAAGCATTTGAAGCCACACAGATTTATCTGTCTAATCAGTTTTGTAAGAAATCTTCTAAAGCTTATTTTGCATCCCAGAGGTTACATCCTCCTCATAACAGAAAAGAAAAAAAAAATAAAAGTAGTTACGGGCATATTTCTTTGGACTGTCACCACTCAAGGTGGTGGCAGACCTGGGAAGCCTCTATCTCTGTCTCGTCTCCCTGTTCCCCACGTACACAGTGCCAAATACTCTGCATGTGGTGGGGTCAGAAGATGAATAAGACTTAGAGACAGCATATCTTTGAAGCTTCATGGAGTACGGGATTAATGCAGTTTTGCTGCTACTGCTGGTTGTTATGAGGAGAGGCCAATATGCTGTCCTTTATTTTGTGAACTCTGCCCTCTGTGGTATCCTTAAAATCTTAAGCCAATACTTAAAAATATATTGCTAAATATATTAAATTTAATATATAAATCAAAATATTTAATATATAAATCTCTGTATGTATATATTTTTGCATATTTATTGTGTTCTATGATTGGAAACTAAAAAAAAAATAGCAAAAAAACCAAAACAAAGATACTGAAATAAAAGCATTATTTTTATAGTACAATTATCTGGAGAAAAAAAAAAGAATTAGTATTTGATAAAGCACCAGCATGAGGAGCACTGCTCTCAAAAGCGTTATAGGATTGCCCCCGTTTGCTTCCTACCAGCCCAGTTGGAGCACTATTTCTCTCTCATCTCCATAAATGCCACTTATCACTATTGTGTGAGAGTGCCTAATGCATTAAATAAGTATCAGGGTAATGGGAAGAGATCCAGAAGCCCCCTTAAACATTCACCTAGTTAGTTAATGCACTGTGAGCCACGTTTTCTAAGAGCTGCCTTCTTAATAGACACAATTTACATCTTAAGAGTGGGCAGCTTCAGAAAAAGCAGAGGCAGGTTGCTACCAACCCGCTTGTGGCAGTGGCCGTGCTCTCCCAAGTGGCCTGACACCACATGTGTTGGCTGACTCTTCTCAGATCTGGGTAGCAAGAGGATGCTATTTGGATTGTTGTCATAAACAGCTGCCTGGCAACCAGTTTTTGTAAATCTTTTGGCGGCACTATTAGCACGAGTACCTGTGCCCACGTTTGTCTCCTTGTGCCATGTGTTTGTCCCTTTCACTTACCTTGAGGTGACAGCCTCACAAGAAGAAATAAGGGTGCTACTGCTCCCTGGCTTGTTCATGGCCACACATTTGCAATTCAGTAAGACACAAGAGGCTGAGGTAAAATTACTCATTGACTGAGGCAAAATGGTACTCATTAATAAACTGCATAACCTTTTAATACTTTCCTTTCTTTGCCCTGATTTTCAGAATTGCTTTTTCACTTCTTATCTTCATTTCATTTGTTTGTTTTGCCATGAGTCACTTTCCTGCTGCTGCTCAGCCCGTGAAAGAAACTTCTCTTTTCTGGAGTTTGAAAGAGGAAATTTCTAACAAATAAGGTCTACAGTACTACAGAGGAGATGTGCAGTGTCATGGATCACTTGTAAAGATGTTTCCAACTTTCTACTTTGAATTTCTTCAGTTGTGTTTGGTGAACTGATTTATGGTAGCATTTGTGCTGGTGATTTTATATCTCTATGCAGAATGTTTAATTAGTTAGTGTGATGTTAAGCCAGCCACAGTTAAAACCACAAGATAAGAAAGGAGGTGGCTGCGGACATAATGGTTATTAGATTTCTTAAACCATCCAGATTAGAGGAAATGATTGTGTGGGTTGCATTGCCCTGACCATGCAGCCTGAATCTGCACTGCTGATCTGTGGGGAGCAGGTAGCTTATTGCATGTCCTACAAAGAGAGAGGCTCCTCAGCATTGTGTTCATGTGGTATATGCTGAAGCAGGTATTCTGCCACCCTAAGCAGTCAGAAAACTGGTATGGCAGAAATCTTAATGGAAAGAGGTTTTTTGTGTAGCTAGTGTCTTATAAAACAGGACCTGAAGGAAGGAAAGTAAAGCAATGGTGGGACAAATCAAGTAGAGGCCCCAAACACCAAGAGTGATGGGAATGAGTAGCTCTGAATGTCAAACAGGAACCATGATGCCATTTTCATGGAAATACAGAGAGGTCTGCTATGTGGCACTGACAATGTGAAAGATGTTGGTGATGCTGCCTGGAGTGTGTTTTGCCTAGGAAGGACAATATGAGGATTATTTTGTGTGATTTCTACCATATTTCCTTCTGCTTAATGTGTGCATCCAGGTACAGGGCAAGAGCTACACTGCAACAGCCATCCTCCTAACCACAGCACAAGAAGGGGAACTCACCTAAGTGTGATGGAGGCCATCTGAAATTGGCCAATCAGACAGTTCCCTAAAGGAAGCAGTCTGGAATTTCTTCTTTACCTGTGCTAAATAAGTGCCAGGAAAGAAAGGAAACACTGAGTTTCAAAAGTGTGAGTAGGGATCTCTGGTGGCACCTACCAATTACTTCCAACTCTTTGGCAAAGGGGGACTAAGAAAAGCTGTAGACTAAACCATGATACCCAGCAGTCTACAGCTATAACAGACAATCTGAGTCTACTGATCGCTCCTAACATCTGCTGTATTTATTGCTAACTCCCCCAAAAGGCCCCAAGGGGACTTTTTTATTACATTCATGATTGCTTACATGTAACAGTGCTTCCAATGTTAGTCACCCTTGCCACTTCTTATACACAAAATCTAGTACTTACGGGATATGTAAGGGCCTTAGGCAATTTCTCTCACTGTGGTGGAATATACCTCCCTTCTAATCAAAGGCTACATAAGATGGAAAGAAGTCAAAGTCCTTGATTTTTTGCTTGCTTTTGTTGTTAAATCATATAATAATATAACATAAACTGAAACCATATCTTTCCCTCCAAAGATGGCCATCTCAGACTACAGAAATTACTTTGCCTATGGATTGTATTTGAGGGAGGATAAAATTAATGGGAAAAACTGAGTCTGCTGGGTGAGCTTGATGGCCTGCAGCCCAGGAAAGGAACACAGACAAGACTGGCAGCTGGGAATAAACAAACAGCAGCAGTCCTTAAGAGTGAGAGATGAATATCTCAATTACAAAGAAATAGGAGTTATAACTGCAACTGCCATTTTAATTAATGAGGGGAGAATCAAATGGTTTTGGAATGAAGACCTCATAGAGAAAGGCTCCAGCATCATTTAGAGACATTTTTTTGTGTAGCAAGCAATAAAAAAATCCCAAAAAACAGAGGAACACCAAACATTTCAGAAAGAGAGAGAAAAAAATTCCCTAATTTAAAGTTTGTGTTTCTAATTTGTGTTTCTATATTGTCCTGCTTATTGCAAAGGAAGGGAAGATTTCTTCTGCTAATATATATTCTGCTATTTTCTGAAATGAGCTATTCAGAAGCACTGTCACAGTGTCAGACTATAGATAGTTTTTGGGCCACGTGGTACCTTTCCTCTGCAGTAATTTATTCCATGTGTAGGATTTTGGAAGGATAGAGAAGCTTATTGAATAATTTCCACACCACCTCTTTCATTATAGTGTGAAGAGATGGAGGGCAGAGATCATCCCAAATCTGTAGGAAGTGTCTGTATCTCAAAACTAGTTGCCGAATAGGCAGTGAAACATCTACCGAAATATTAATGAATTGGGCAAGGTGTGGTTTGCCAAGAAAGTAAACCAACAGGAGCATGTGAATCCAGGAACTGCAGCTCTCCTAAACAGTATTGTGACACTCACAGATGTAAAGTGAAATATTGATCCAAACCAATAGATTTTGTTCAGGTAATTCTCAGGGTGTAATGGTGCAGAAAATCGTGAGTAAATTCTCATTTGGTGTTTGAAGCAGGACAGCATTAGTGTTTATGCCAAATTATGCCACAGAGGATTTTCACAACTGAAAGTCCACCTAAAGAAAGTGTTTTCCTGAGGAAGAGATCTGTTTAATTTTCTCATACTACTTCTTCCCTTTATTCTTGTTGAACAGTCATAGGATCGAGCTTCATTACAGCTTTGTGCTATACAGAAGTCTAGTGCCTCAAACAACCATTTTTATAGCATTTCCCTACCATTACCCAGGAACACTAATTTGTATCCAGAATTGGAATGTACTTTTCCCTTTAATTCTTGAATGATAATAGCCTTCTAAGTGTATTATGTATTTTCTTTCCTGTGAAAGGATTTCATGTCATACCAAAGAGGCAAAATACCTCTCAGACTCTTGGAAAAGGTAGTTTGGGAATAGTGGCTGGAGACTAACCTACTGGTGAGTCCCTATTGCATTGGACAGAGGGGAATCCCTTTTTCTCTGAGTGTTCCTGCCCTTCTTGGCTCTGATTCCATGAGGAAATTCACACATACTACTCCAATATTGAGCTAACTTCCATGGATCAATGTAACAATCCTTTGCACATTTTTGATGTGTTTCCTATTAAAGAACCTGTATAATGTGTCTTTCCTGGGGGACTGCTGACAGCATGGATTGTTAGCTTCCTTTGCAATATTTGAGTCAAGAGCTCACCTTTCATGCCAGTGGAATTAGAAAGTGTCTCTTTATGAATCAGCAGAAATTATTCACCAGTTTTAAGTGAGATTATAATTCTTTTAGACAGAGAGACAGAGGCACTTGCCCCATTGTACAAGGACAGAGATCCTGCCCATGCTCTTCTGTGTTGTTGAGCTGTTCTTCTCAGTGGGGTTAACAGTGACTGACCTAGATGAGCTCTACTTTTGTGGAGGAATTGAACTTCATTTTCTTCTCACTGATTTTTTAGATCCTGTATCACCTTTGGAACAGCCTTTCCACTTAGAAAGTAGTGCCAGGCCTATTACTTCATGGTTTCATTCTGTTTGCTTCTCTACATCCCAGATGCAGGGAAAAGGTTTTGATTTTTTTTTGTGTTATTTGCTGGAGCAGTTCAGACTGTGAATTGCACACTTACTCCCCATGACTCATCTTTGGTTTGCAGTGGTCTGTCAGAGATAGCAGTGCTGCCAGCACCATTCTAGCTTTCCTTTACTGTTTGCTGCACACTTCCTTACTCAGGTCCCTGAAGATACTTGTCTTTCCGACTTGCAATCTTTTATTGTATATATTTCTTTGTCCAAGACCCTTCCTGGTTTCAAGGAATATACCTGTATGACCTGAAAAGCAAGAAGGGAGTTGAAGAATAGCTCACCAAATAGAAAAAATGGGGAGGCATTTATTCTCTGTCCCTGCTTGCTGACATTTGAGTCCTGCAGGACTCAGGGCAGGTGTCTTGAAGAAGCTCAAATTACTGTCTGAATGATACAGTAGACTGGATACTAAATAAAGCTGGCTCCTTATACTGCTGGCACCAGTCCTGCCACTCTGTCTGAAACAACATAGCAAAGTATCTAGTGAAGCAGGTCAGATTTCTTTTCTCTTGGCCTGTTCCCTCCTTACTAGAGACCAGAAAATCAGGGAGGAATTTAAATATCAAAGATCTGACAATAAAATAAAAGCTTGAGTAAAAATGCATATGTTCTTTTGAAAATTGCAGCCATGAGTTGATCAAAGGCTGGCCTCAATGTAAAACCAAAATCACTGAGCCTAGATGAGCCTTCAGTGATTCCTTACTCCAGTGTGGTCCCAGCTGCTTTTCATATTCCACTCTGGCCTTTCCTGTCACTATCAGCAAGGATTGCTAGGATGTCAAAAAAGAGGTGAAACCTACAGCATTGCAAAGCCTATCAAACCTCAGGCACATGGCACTGGGGTTTACGATGTGTGGCATGTTTCAGTCAGGGAACTCAAAAATGCACAGAAAAAAAGCCCCCACACTGAAAGCTGAGTTAGAGAAAACTGAAAAATGACGTGAGGGTCTCTTATTCAACAATGTATCTGCAGTCTCTTTTTAAAAAGAGATGGGTGGGAACTGATTATTTTTATATACAAATGTGTATGAATCCAATTTTGCGAGCTTGGTTTTCTTTATCCCCTCTAACATCTCAGAGAGAATGGATGCATAAAATGGTGAGAAGCTAAAGAAGCAAAATTTTAGAAGGGGAGCTGGGTAGAGAGTAGCTTGTGCACAGTGTTTCTTCCCAATTTTTATTTTCGTGTCATGTACCAAACAAAATGGGAGTTGAGATGAAAATTTGGTTTGAAGATGGATAATCAAAAGTATGCATTCCCAGAAAGCATCAAAACAATATGTCCTCAAAATCAATCAACATGGTTCTGTTCTACATTTAGCTGTCCACAAACTAGCAATTCCTGGGGAAAAAAAAATAAAAAAAGCAGCTGTATTTGTGATTCCGTAACGTTCCCAAAGCTGCTGGGTGAATTATCCAGCTGTCAGGTTCATGTTTGTGCTCCATCTGCATCAATATTTTGTGCTAGCATGGCACCTTGAGCACAGCACACAAGCATTTTCCCTCCCTGGTGCTCTTTCTCCCCAGTTTCCATGGGAGGCGACTAAGATGGATCAGAAGACAGCTAAGGCACAGCAACTGCCAGATCCCTGATGTGATTTGGTGTGCATCTAGACTGCAGTGTAAAAGATGTGACAGCAAGTTCCATACTTCAGTGCTTTTATTATCGGAAGCTGCAGATTTCAAATTACAGTGCTGAGCTGAACAATTACAATAATGAGGGAACGTAAATTTTGGTTGTAAACTAGCACTATAGCTCATGGTATCAAATTGAAGGAGAAGTATCTTTATGCTTTGAGATGGAAGGCAGCAGAAGTGGACTGGGATGTCTTCTGGACCCAAGTGAGAAATAAGGGGAAGAAATATCTTCAATTCCCAGTCTCACAGAGGGAAGAGCCCAGACATGCCTTTATTTTTCATCATGGACAAATAATGTATGGGATCAGTGAGCTTAAAGCATATAAAGTCAAATCATAACTCAAGCACTGTCACTCACTAAAGACCATCCTTATCAAAAATCCACACAAATACCCCTTCAGCTGTGAGCTGAGGATTTTTTAATACAAGCCCAGACTAAAGCTCAGCAGATCCTGACATATTTATACTCCCCACACAAATCTGATCTTTTTGTGTGGTCATCTGGTTGCCTTGTGCTGCTCCAGATTTATGTCACATGTATCTGCCTTCACCTTGATCTACACAAACTGGTGTGAATTAACTCAGCAATGAAGACATGTCTTTGGAGTTAAAAATTGTGGTGAGGAAAGATCAAACCAGGCTACAAAAAATACTAGGAGCTAAAACTAACCATTGAGTATTAATTCCAGATGCTCCAAGGTAAAGGCTAAGGATTAAAAGAACTAATGGCAGTTATGCCTGTACATGCAGAAAACTGCTCTAAGAATGCAGCCAGAGCACGTCTGGCACAGTCTCCAAGGTTTTTTGGGGTTTTTGTAGATTCCCCAATGGGATTGCCTAAGTCCACAATCTCAAGCTTCAACTTGGTAGTTAAGGCAAAAATATCTTATCAAATAGCTTGTAATTGATGACAAAAAAGGGAAACAGAAGTGTCAGCCATTTATTACATAAAAAAAAATTACAAATTAACTGCTACATCATGTTATTTTCCCATTTAAATTTTAGATTTTAGGCATCAGAGAGGAGTTACTGACAGGAACAGGAACAAGAGATTAGCAGATTTCATAAATGGTACTTGCTGTGTTTCCTTTGTTAATATTGGGTGAAATCCTGGTACTATGAAAGCTAAGGAAAATTTTGCTGCTGACCTGAGCGGAGCCAAAAATTCGGTTCTAAAATCCTGGTGATCTGCTACTCTTTGATTCAATTATTTCATTTTTGTTGCTGTTTTTATATAAAACCTGTGTATTGTCATAAATCTATCAAATTATGTTGTTTTTTTTTCCTGTAGTCCTTATCCTCATGTCCCATTTATCAATCTGCATGGGATATCTAATTCTAAAATAAATATTTTCTTTTAATTCCATGCTTTCAGACACTGAGACTGTGTCAGTGCACACATGGTGCAACTTGTCTTTTTAGTAGAATAGATGTTCCAGTAGGATCATCCATGATGATTCAGCTCATTGTTCTGCACTGTCTAAAATACAGCAGATATTTCAATTAAAATGTTGTAGCTAGGAAGCTTTGTGATCTCACTTCTGAGCAATTCATGTCAGATTTGTTTGACAGAACCAATTTAACATTGCATCCATTCTAGGGTGCATGGGAATGCAATTATATGTCAAACTTTCTGAAATCTTCAGGGACCTCAGGGCAGTCAGTACTAGACAGGCACTATACTGTTTTGTCCTCCAGATTTTTATCTAGACAGGAAAATCTAGCATTTTCTCAGTTCTCTCTGTCAATGAAATGCAGTTAAAGTTTTTTTGATGACAATTTTTTTGTATAGCTTATTGTTCAGAGAAAATCCGTTTGAAGACATTTGTCTCTGATAGTACAATCTAAAATAAAGGGTGCAAAATTTCTTGTTAAAAAGATATTTGAAGTAATTTTTTCAGCTCCCACATATACCACTGAGTTATATCAGGGAATATGTTACATGTAGTATTATAAGTCCTTTATTGTTTTCAAAAAATCTGTTTGGTGTGAGAGAGTATTAGTATATATTTTAAGTGGAATCTAGATGTTTATTTCACTTGCTTGTTTGAAAAATCACAAAACTGTTGTAGAAAATGGAATGGTTTTCCCTCCTTAAAACTCAATGGTCCTTCAGTCTCCAAAATTTCTTTAGCAACCGGATCTTTACTTTCACACATTCTCCCAATTAACATTTCACATACTTGTTGAAAACAGATTATTAATCTTTCTATAGTGGAAGTATAAATGTAATTTCTAAATATATTTAAATTTCCTATTTAATATACAAATACAAGAATTAATCATATGTTGAATGATTTTAAAACCAGGACCTCATAATTTCTCTTTTTTTGATTGGCACTTTATAGTATCTCTATGTCATTATGCTATACAGAAGCTCTACATCCGAAGCTGTATTTTGCTAGGCATTACCACTCTTCACCCTCAGTGATTTTATTCTCTAAACAGTTTGCCAAAGGACTTCAAGACCAGAGAATGGAGACAGAGATTTCAAGCAACTTTTCTGGACATGAGTTGAATCCTGATAGCTACAGAGCATATGGATAAAAACAAACTTTCCCTTCGCTTTAGCTGATTTCTGTTCGTACTCCTCTTGCAAGGGAATGTTTTACTAAGCTGGTATTGCAAATAATTAACATATTGGAATTGTAAATTGATTTTTTTTTTTTTTAGTGATTAACTTCCTTCACATTTTTGTATTAGTTTTGTCCAGAGAAAAGGATGCAGTATAGTATAGTAGAGGGATGCTGAATGATTTAGGTATCACTTGTCCAAGCTTAATTAATCATTTGAAATGATAAAGGCATTTGTAACTGTTCTTTATGCATCTGAGTGTTATAGGACTCCCTGTGGTTCCCTACTGGTCAAAGAACATTGAAATTGCAGGTAACAACAAGAAAATATTTTGTTGTTATTTGCAATCTTCAGTAGTTTTTAAGACCATTACAACATGCAGTCTTGCCTTTTGGTAAGTTAAAAAGGCACAGAAACATCTGTTATCTCAGGATATCCATTGAACCATCATTGGGTTGGTTTTTTTCCCCCTTCATCCTGCTCTGGCCCTTTCAAGTGCTGCACATCAACAGGGATGCTCTGGTTTCAAAGAAGCTATACTAAGCAGTAGTGAAGGACAGCTTCACCTTATTCTCTATGCTTCCTTTCCCTTTCAGTTCGTTTTATTTCTTCTCTCAAGCCTTTCAAGAGATGAGAAGCCTACGTCTGACAGATGGATGCCTTTTTTTCCTTTAATCTTTTTTGAAAATTCCCCTTCCTAAGAAGTAAATTACAACACTTGTTTTGCATTCCTGGTTTTGAGCTACTGAGAACTAATGCAAGTGGTAAGAGGCCATCTTCTGCCTACACGCAATCAAAGTCAGCACAAATTCCTAAATTCAAATGTGGATTAGCATGTTGAGATCTATGCTTGCTCTCAGTGTAATCCATGAAATGTGTTGTTACCTTCAGTAAGTCTGTTCATTTTTAGGGAAAGCGGTTCGTTTCAGGGAGATGAGAATCTGGTCCTGAGTGTTTGACTGCTTCCTGTGAGTTGCAGTTTACAGGGAGGCGTGTTATATCACTTCTGCTTACACCAGAACCCGCGCAGCTCGCTGTGCTGACAAAGAAATGTCTCCACCTGCCATTTGAAATATGCTGATATTATGGACTGTTGCAAACCCACTCTGCAGTTCAGTGTGATTGGCAGCCACCGCTCGGAGGCTGCAGGAACTGAGACGAGAGAGGTCAAACGGAGTTAGTGGAAAGCTGGCACACTCCCTCCTTGCTCAGGGCAGGAATCTCCTCCCTTCCCTGCGCTGGGAAGCGGGGAGCGCTACTGAGCAGTGAACAAACAGATGGAGCATGTTCTTAACCTCTGTGCTGCTCCACCAGACTCATAAAAGATATTCACCCTCCCACTAAATGAGTAAATGAGAGGTTGATTGATGACTCAGAAATTTATTTATTCAAACTTCTATTTAGCTGCAGCTATACAATAGCTTTCTGAACTTACAGAAAATCAAACAATTCAATCCCCTGTAGGTTCAAAAGTGCAAGACGGCAACAGACAAGTTGCAATATGCTTATTCCTTTTAAAAGTATTATAAGAGCTGCTTCAGGGTCAACATTTCCTTATTGGTGGAATCTACAGAGATTTCCCTCTGGAGTGATTTTTGCCTTTCTGTACTAGGACATGATGTGGCATGATATGTCCAACTTGATGCATGTGTTTTACTTGACTTCTTAATTATTTTTCTTTTTGGAGCAAGCAGACTCAGTTTACCCCAACAACTGTGTCTAAGTAGATTTGAGGTTTGTATCCAGCTTAAAAGGAAACACAGTTCTGTTCAGGTGTTTATTGGGGAAATATGTATCAACTCACAAATATGTGTTTATCATAAATTGAGAACAGTACTTCCTGTTACTTTTGTTGTATTAACTGTGACATGGACCTTGATAGATCATTTTAGTTTAAATAAAAGCTTTGCTGAAAATATTGCTGAAACACAGCTGCTTAGATGTTACGCAGGCCTATGTCTTACACAGAATCTATAATAAACTCTTTGATGGAAAGTTGAGAGGTGTGCACGTGTTCATGTGTGTGCATATATGATATGTTATCTGTTGTCAGTTACAGCTAAAGTATCAGATGGCATTTACTACTTTATTTGCTGTCATATAAATGCCTTTTTTAGGTATTTGAGAAATAGGGATTATTTGAAAATTGTGTATAATTTGTATTTACCGAGATTTCTGATATGACTCACAATAGGATCCAGCATTTAAAAAAAAAAAAGGCAACAAAAAATGCTTGTGATTTTGTAGTCCTGATATGCATTTTAATATATGCAATTTGGAGTGGTGCATAGAAATTATTTGCAGTTTTTACAAAACAGCCCATCTACCTCTTCTTTGGAGGGAACCCTTGTTGCAGCTCTAGGAGGACCAAAAAGGTGCTTAGGGCTCTGTTCATTCTCTTTTGCTCAGTGTTTCCTTTCTGGCTAGTACGTCTGTGGGTGTTGGCTACTGTAATTTTGATTCAGCAGCATTATTACAGATGTGTACAAATCTATTAATTCTTCTTGCTTTCATGTGCCTTGACAGGAGTGAGGTCAGATGCGTCACTCTCTTGTAGAGTGAAGTCTGCACCACCATATTTCTCACAGACCTCCAAAATGAGGAAGGTCTCACAGACCTTCCTCACACAGATTTTTGTTGCTAGTTGGCCTGGGTTAAGGCAATTCTGGTACTCTTCTGATTGCTGTGCAATACCAGAATAAATCATTGTCAAATGGGTAAGTACCTCTGTAAATATTCTCCCTACCAATCTCTTCATGCCAGCATGTGGGATCTCTGTGGGAAAGGATATTTCTATTTTCTCTTATTATCCAGCCACTGGAGAAAGTCACTGTGAATTTTTCCTCCTGTCCTCTATCCCTTTCTCTCTCCTAATAATTGATTTGCTTTGTTGGTTTGGACTGCAACTGCACCTTCCCACCAAGAAAAAGATCACAGCATTGAAACCTGAAATGTCTGAACAGAGAAGTGTTTTGTGTAGAAGAGACGCTGGTTCAAGATTGTTTATACCCATTAGTTCAATCAAATTCTCCTTCAACAGGCTAGGAGAGGATTCATGGAGTAGCTCATGTCACTATGGCACTAGTTCCATCATATCTGTCCCAAAAGTCCTAGCACACAGTTCACTGCAGGACACAAGAAATCAGTGCAGTACCTGTGCATTGCAGACTGATCTCCTTGAAACTAGATTGTTCCAGATTAGTACTGAATCAATGAAAAAAGTTACAGTCAAAATAATAGCTTAATTAGTTACTACAAAGGTAACATTCACTCATTCTTGTTTTAATAACATTTGTAATAACATTACTTTCCAATTTGTTGCAGTACAGAAACTGTGGGTAAGCAGAAGATATTTCTTCTTCTCAGAGAAAAGACAGGTCAAAAAGTGATGTGTCATTTCAGTTTGATAGTGGAAACTTGATCCAATGAGCCAACAGGAGTTTTGTTATGGAATTTAGTGGCATGAGAGCTTCAGCATGTGGCAGACCAGTGCTTGGCCTGTCATCCTACGCATGAAAGGTGAATGAAACACTGAGAATGAGAAGAGAAATCCAAGTGCATAAGAATCTTTGGCTTCTCCTGGCATAAGTTAGTTGATTGCACAATTAGGTCAATGTCTTCGTCATGCTATTACTAAGTATAGGTTGTTTTTTGGTTATGTGAACTAGCTGTTCTTTAGTGGATTCTCACTAACAGCTGTGGCTGGAAAGCTGCCTGGTGGAAAAGGATTGGGCCTGCTGGTCGACAACTGTCTGGACACAAGCCAGCGTGTGCCCAGGTGGCCACGAAGGTCAATGGTATCCTGGCTTGTGTCAGCAAAAGTGTGGCCAGCAGGGCAGGGATTGTCCCCCTGTACTCAGCACCTTAAACACTGTATTCAGTTTTGGGCCCCTCTCTACAAGAGAGACATTGAAAGGCTGGAGCCTGTCCAGAGAAAGGTAAGAGAGCTGGGGAAGGGTCTGGAGCACAAGGCTGATGAGGAGAGGCTGAGGAAGCTGGGGATGTTTAACCTGGAGAAAAAGAGGCTCAGAGGGGATCTCATTGCTCTCTACAACCCCCTGAAGTAAGGCTGTAGCAAGGTGGGGGTCAGAGTCTACCCCCAGGTGACATGATGAGAAGAAACAACCTCAAGTACCAGAGGAGCTTTAGATTGGATAGTAGAAAAAATGTCTTTCCTGAAAGGGTTGCCAAGCATTGGAACAGGATGCCACAGAAGTGGTTGGGTCACCATGCCTGGTGGTATTTAACAGATACACATCTGTTGTATGTGTCAACATATGTGACACCTGGGGACATGGTTTCATGGTGGACTTGGCAATGTTAAATTTACAATTGAACTCAATGATCTTAGAGGTCTTTTTCAACTTAAGCAATTCTATGGCTCTATGAAATCACTGTAGGCAGGCTTTGTAGCAACCTTATCTCTGAGCTTCTATGAGCATTCAAGTTCATCCTTAGGTTTCAGTAGGAATGGCATCTTGGAGTCTAGGATCTAAAAGCATCCTGAAGGTTCCTCCGAATGCCTGAAGTCCTGGAATCCCATAATAAACCTTTTCATCAGGCTGATTCACTAATACTCAGAAATTATATCCACAACAGCCTCAGAGTGCTCAATTCACACATCTTGTTTCTTCACTCACTCTTCATTTCCCTTATTCCTTTTTCGTTTTTGAAGTAAGAAGGGGGAAAAATGGGATAATTTTATGTAATCTTGAATGTTTCTTAAAATAGATTGCAGCAGTTATCAGCTGTTTAAGCACAGGAATATTTCCTATTACTTTCCAGGATTTTAACTTCACTTTTATTCCCTGGAAAAATAAACTTTTGGGAAAAATATGAACATGAAGAGATCCTAAATCTCTGTGGTTTTGATTTTAAAAAGCATTTTCCATGTGGGAGCCCTTTTCTGTAGTTTTGTTTGTTGTATTCTGTCTGTCTTCTCTCTATGGGTGTTTTAGACTTTGAGTTAATACCAACTGTCTAGCACAGAATACATTTGATGCCAAAGTAATATCAATGGTTTGAAGGTAAACTCCCCCACACCTCCAGATCATAGGTATTTAATAATGTGCCATGAAGCCTGAGCATGCTGTTATGTTGTCTGCCCACATCTTCATGGAGTGTCCTCTTTTCAAGCTACACTGACTTGTAGCTCCAGCTCTTTCAAGAAATGATGTCAGCCTCTAAACACAGAGCCAAGTTGGCATCAGGCTGTAGGTGCATAGCCAATCTGCTTTCCATATTGTTCTCTTGGCTTTCATGCAATCATGAATAATCTGTTCAAGACAATCTGAAAACCTCAGAGCAAGCAGGATGCACTTTGTACCCCTAAAGTCACTTCTTCACATTTGCATAGGCCTCATGCCCAGTGAGGAATCTGTAGTTATGAGAGGGAGAAAAGAGAGAGATCTCACAGAAAACAGTTACATGATTTTATTTATTTATATTGTACTGCTAGAAACCATAACTGAAGGTTGTGATTTGTCCACTGACATATGCATGCAATTTTTCCTGAGATGCAGGAAACAAATCTGTCAGCCTCCTGATGAGCCTTACAGAGAGAAAGACACCCAGGATAATTTAATTAGACACCAAGAAATAACCCAAACTGAAGGACATTTTCTGGTTGTCAGAAACTAAATCCATCTTTAAAACAGGCAAAACCACCACCACGGTTCAGAGACTTCTCTGCTCTCTGATCACCTCTGAATTGCTTTTCCTCAATGATGCTTAGGGTTCCTTGACCCTTTCTTGAGATTTTCTTCAAGATCTTCAGCTGTGTTAGACCCATAACACCCCCCAAATGATTGAGGAAATAGTGACCTCCTGCTATAGTCCTAAGTGCTATAAGGAATGATCCAGGTCCAAAGAATAATTTAGAGCAGCTTCAACATGTCTAAATTACTCTGACCTGCATTAAGCAGTGAGGAACTGATGCAACAATAAATGATGAATGGCTGATTCTTTGTAATTTTCTATATAGTTCACAGCTCCAGAATAAAGTGTAATGCTGCTTTGGTAAGTAATGGATTATTTGCAGATTTTTGCTTTGTTGCTTTGATTCCCCCCACCTCCACTCTCCCCTCTTCCCCTTCCTCCTGGAGGTGAGTTTAGTAGAGGGGGAAAAGCACAGCAGCCTGTCTTGGACAAAGTAGAGCTGAAGGAAGGAAAAAATAGAGGAAGGAATGAAAATGGATAAGTAGAAAGATGTATCTTCCTCCCTTATCATGGCTGAGCAGTTATTGTTGCGAGCCAGGACTGATGGCCTGTGACTTCTAAGGTTTCTTATTATGGCTTGCTTATGGCCTGCAGTGTGCTGCTTCAGAGACCTAGGCTTGGCTGAGCTCAGGAATACAGGGTCTGCTCTGAGTTCTGCTAATGATTTCTGACCTTTGACAGCTTTCTGCTCCATTTAAAGCAGGGCTTTCTGATCTGAGAAAGACAGAATAAGACTCTTTTTTTTTTAATATTTTTGCATCTTAAAATACAAAGCTGTTTCAGAAGGGACAAGCTGGCATTTGCTACACGTAGGTGATTCTTTCTCGACTGAATAAAGCAAGAGCTTTTCATGACTAGAGCTGTATGTACCCATTTGCTGACTGCATGAGTTATGCAACTTGCCTACTCAGAATAATGTCATACGATTATTAATAATTATATGTAAATTAGTTCATTAGGCCTCTATTTTTCAAAATCTAATATATTAACTAACTAAAAATTATTTTCAATGACCCATCTACTAATTACCAAAATCAGAATTCACCCTCCATCTGCTCAGAAGCACATGCAAAACAAGGCACTTAAGTCATCAAACAATAGCAGATCCAAACAATTGTGAAAGATGCAGCATTATAAACTGCACTGGTTTATCATGAGTAGTAGAATACTATCAATGTTCTTAATGTTGTTAATTTGTGCCAGGAAAACCTGATTAACTAAATGTTTCAGATATTGCTCTTCTCCTTGTAAGCATTTTATTCATCCCTGCTGCAATTGGTTTGAATTTTTTATTATGTTTGTTCCGTACTATAAAAAATGAACCTATCAGAGTCCTGTATTTTCAGGATTGCACTGGTGGACTGACTGGAATTTAGAGATCTAGTATCTGAGAAATTGACATGACAGTTTTAAAATATTTGGTATAAATATAGTGTGTGGAGTAAGTCAACCTGTGCAGTGTAAATATAAATGGCACCCATAATGTAGTATATCTTCAATCCTCTATGTGTAGATTTAGAATTTAGTAGAATAGCACTGACTATTTTCTATGTGTAAATTTACCTCAAAGAGTTAAACTTGATTTTATGAAGGCTAAGAAGTAGCTTTGAAAGTGGATTTACTGACAGATTTAGCAGTGAATATTGTTTAAAAAGTTTATTAGGCAATGTAAAAGGAAGTCTTGGATCTAATTCACTGTTGTTTAATGAAGAAATTGGTCAGTCGTTGAGGAGGATGGAGTGAAATGCATGATAGGTCAAAATTTGTAATATTTAGCACTGTGTTTAAACTGTACGCCTTTGCCTTACATTTTTAGACCTCAAAGGGGGCTTATGTTCTGGAGGAAAGAGCCTAAAACTAATTTTCTATGTAGTTTGTATCACTGAAGAAAAAAAATATCTCTTATTTACACAAGAAATATTCTTGGAAATAGAAATAGGAGAGTTTTCCATCTTTCCATATACGTTACTTTTTCAGACCCTTTTCAGGGATGTACACTTTCTGTGACCATTAATTTTTCTTTAGAGTAAGCAGAAGTCTGTTGTGTGCTGAGTGTACCATGTAGTAGCTGCAAGCTGATTCCTCAGCAGCTTGCAGGCATTGATGGACCATGGTTTTAACTTCTTGAGTGAAAATTTTGAAAGTGATTGGCATGTGTGAAATTAAATCAGCAAAAGCTTACAAGCTTACTGAATCACAGCACAAGCAACAGGAAAATGATCTTCTGCAACTCTGATGTTTTGACAACAATTAATTTATATTCATATTCTACTGAAACCAGGGAAAAGAGAGGTTTTCTTTCAAAACAGAGTCCAGCTATATGTTGAGATCGGAATTAGATTTAGCTCACAGAGCAGTCATTAACAAGAAAGAAATTAATACCTTCAAAGTGTAGACGCATTTCCTAATTTCTTTCCCCTCAAGAATTACCTGTACCTAAACTTTCCTATTGGTGATACTGTATCTTATATGACACAAAGGAGTTCAGCCCTGTCAGCATATTTGTGCTTGGCACTGATGTATTTCTGAGTCTTACCCATTATTCGGACCATCAAAGAAACATATTGGGTAAGAAGTGAAGGAAATAAATATGATAGAAGTTGGAGACATGTACACAAGCACTTCAAGTAAACATATGATTTTAATTTTTAGGTTAAACTGTCATTCATCAGTAATGAACTGTCTAATTCATTCTTTAAACTTTGAGCAGGATTATTATTACTTTTAATATATTTTTGTAATAATCTCACAAAAAGGATAAATTTCCATGAACAAAAGAAAAGAAAGATGGTAAACATTGAAGGTTATTTATAATTTATTAATTCTGCATGGCTTATTCTTTACATGCATGTTTATAATGTAGAAGATGCCTAGAACATCTGTTAAAAGTACTTTGAAATGAAACTTGTAATCTCATGGGTATTTCAGAAGAACATAAAAATGATTTTACTTTGAAGAGTTTATTAATGAGTAAAGATTAAGAATACTTTTACCACGGTAATTTCTAGCTGTTTTTTAAAATAACTTGGATATATCTAAGACAGAGGCTTTATTTCACCAGGAAAACTTCAGGACAGGACCTCTCCATAGACACAGAAAAGGGGGAAAAAAGGTAAAAATTGTTCTTTCTCTCCTGTAATGTGGTCTTTCAAAAACTTAGGTCTTTCAAAAAATGACATTTAAAGGCTGTTTTAATGAGAGCCAAACTAAACTAACTACTGTTTATTTTAATGAACAGTTCTTGAAATATTTGGTGCTTTTGGAATTGTTCAGCTGAAATCATACTCTTTTCCTCCAATTAGCCTTCATCACAAGGAGTTTCCTTGTCTTTGACCCAGCTCTGTCTGTTAACAACATCAAACTTTAAACATAAAGTGACAGGCTTAATAACAATAGTTCAAGAAATATCCTTTCTGCCAGAAAGAAAAAAAAATCTCATTATTTTAAATTGAGGTGGTGCTGAAAGGAAACAAAAAAATGCAACCTTGTACAGGACAGGTCTTGCTTAAATACAGGTCTCAGGTTTTGAGGACTATGTGAAATGAAATCAAAAGTGTGTGGTTCATTTGGGAAAAAAAATTGCCATGTGTATTTTATGGTAGGTGAATTTCTCTTGTCCTGGTTCAATAAGCCAAGCATACTCTGATTTGCACCAAGGGCAAATCTAACGTGGTGATTTAAATGCAGCTACTTTAGTGTGTCTATCCTTCTGTTTCTGGGATCCACCTGCCTATGACAAATTTTTCTGTCCTCTCTGTGCTACCTGGGCCAGTCACTGCAGAGATCTAGTGGTGATTCCGTATCCCCACCATTAAACTTCTGTGATTTTGCCTCCATCTAAAAATGTTGTCAGGGACTGTTAGAAGCTTTTCTTCTAAATTTGTGTAGGCACCTTCTTGCAGTATAAGTGAAACAGAAAACACATTTTTTCTCATACAGAGGAGTTTATTTTCATTCATTCTTTTCTTATCCTTATATGAGAATATTTTATCCTATGTCTTAATTGATAGCTGACCTTTTCTCCATCTGCTCTAAACCAGGGAAGTACAGTGTTTCTCTTGTAATTACATTTCTGCCACAAGGTATTTTTCTTCTTTTAGGAGATCAAAACCATTATTGACAGCAGGAAGCAGTCTTTTCAATATTTTAATAAAGAAGCCCACTGCGTTTGCCTGATGCTTTAGCCTGCCAACAGGAGTTTAATAGTCTAGTGGAGCATTAACAGCAACTGATCATTGTTCAGAACATCTAACTAGCCCTAGGTTATATCAACCTGACAGACAGGACATTAGCTGAGTGCAACAGCTCTTCATTAATTGTTTATGCAGATGACCCTCTGGTGGAAAGGTGGGCATTTTCTCATTTGCCTTGGGCAGTGTAAACCAGCCCGAAACAGCCACTGCAATTAGAGGATGTTAATGAGGAAGAAGCAGAGAGAGAGAGGGGTGGCACGGAGAGCACTGCTGCAAGCACAGGGTTTATTCTTGTTCCCACTGCAGCCGGTGGTCAAATCCCTGTTGATATAAAGAGAGGAAGGAGATGTACTCCTGGCTGAGATCCAGACTGGCAGCTTCGCCTGTGTCATATAAGCTGCTGTTGGATCATGTTGGAATGATATTCTGTCCAGACATAGTGCATGACTGTTCTTTTTCTAATTAGTCTTGGTTCAGTCATTTGGGTTGATAAACATGCAAGGAGAAGCTGAATGTTTCTCTGCCCTGTAGTCTTTTACCCAGAGACTTGAGAATTGAGAATACCAGCTGGTTCATAGGTTGTGAGCTGTGCAGGCTGAGATCAGTCACGGGTGGTTTTGTTCACCTGCTGGAGAGGCAGCACTTACTATTGCACTTGAAATCATCTAGCATCCAGAGTCACAATGTCTAGACAGCCTGAAGGGACTGCTTCAGCCTGAATGGACTGAAACATCTGTGTCCCCATCATGGAATTCCTTCAAGGGAGTGTGAGGAGGATTGCTGGAAATAAAACAGATAGGCCAAGAATAAAATGACCATGGGATCATGATGACACCCCTGTTGGCAGAACTGAAAGCAGTGTAAAACGTGCCTTCCATGCTGTAAAGATATGTCCTTGATTGTTTTTGTTTCATTTAATCAGATCAGAAAGGCAAAGACTTACTGCCTACTCTGAGCTGTCTTTGGGTTAAGGTTAACTTTTGCTCTGTTAAGTAGTGTAAATCTAATGGTGTTTCTGAAAGCAAAATCTAGTTTATATCAGAGTCTGTTTTGGCACTGGAAAAGTTGATACCATGCAATTCTGAGAAGATGTTATCAAGAAGCAAATAACTGTGGTCAATTTAAAATCAAGGCAGGAGAAATCAGGAGAAGGAGAATACTGACAAAGTATTGTTTATTTTTAATGTATAGAGTTAGAAATCTTCCAGGTAGCTTCAAATTTTTATTTTTTTTTTTCCTATTACTGAAAGATTTCAGTTTATAGCCATGGCAATTAAAGTTTCCTTAAGAAAATCATTGTCATCTCCCTGATGTAGTTTTGTCTCCATGCACATTGTACTATGTCCAAAATGGCCACGCATGCAAGATATTTTTGTGCCCTTGCAGTTTTCCCCTTCTTTGTACAGCTTAGATCTGTGATGATCCTCATCTGTTTATATAGGCAATTCCTTTCCTGAATCCAAGCAGGAAGTCCTGAGCACTCACATTCCCTCAGTGTTTCACATGTTTTGGGTACCTGCAGCACCTGAATCTTCAGTCTGGGGGAGGGGACTTCATTTTAGTGATATAATGGGGATTTTGCTGACATTTTGATTGCGTTTGGATGAACTGCCCACTTCAAGACCAAAATCAAGAGTGGGGTTGAAGCAGCTGCAAAATGTCATGTCTAGCAAATGATTTGCTTTTCTCAGGAGCCTTTTTATTTATGCTGTCTGTAGATGATGAATACTTCCTTGGTCAGAGGGCAATCTGTCTTGGCCTGCTCTCTGGCCCTGCCTTGTGCTCCCTGGCATTGCCACTGGAACCCAGCTGGCATTCAGTGGACAGCACACTGACAGGTAAAAGATTCGTGTTAAGAGAAAACACAGATAACTGGTAAGAGAGATACTGAACACTCGTAGAAAGGCTGAAACAAGACAAAGCATTTAATGGGTAAACAAGACAATTCTGAGGATGTAATATAGGTAGTTCTTTTCATCCTTTAGAAAAGGGCATTTTCCTGCTGCAAAAGATATCCCCCTCATTTACCTTTCAAAGTATTTGTTTGACACATTCTATTAATTAAAATCAAATATTTGTCTTACACCTGCCTAACAAGACCAGATATCTACACTACTGACGTGAGGATAAGACTTGCCTTTTGTTTGCTTTTTTGTGATTCTGCGCTGAACTTATGAAGTGGCAACTGGCCATCTTTTGTTTTGAGTTACATATCCAAAAAACAGGCTCAGAGGGAAGGAAAATTCCCTGTGTGCAATCCAGAAATATTGAAGTGAATCGTTCAGCATGTTCAGATCATTTCCTTTGTCAGCACTCAGTTGGAAGAACAGGTAATCTGGTACAGGGTAAGGAAAAGGGATGCCTAATAATTGCCAAATAACATGTAGCACCCATAAACTATTGTCAGGCAAGAGCAGTGAGGAAGCACAGGAGAATGGTGACTCAGCCATGAGTGTCTGAATCACAACGCCTCCTGGATCCGCTCTGCCAATGCCATTATGGAGCAGGGGTTTAGGGGTTTGTTTTTTCTAGCACTTTTTCAGAGCTGTGATTAAAATCATAGAATGATTTGGGTTGTAAGATTACAGATTATAGATTATTTTGTTCCAAGCCATGTGCTGTGGGCAGAAGCACCTTACACTAGACGAGGCTGCTCAAAGCCTCATCCAGCCTGGCCTTGAACACTTCCTTGGATGGGACATTCACCATTTCTCTGGTCAACATATTTCAGTGTTTCATCACCCTCACAATAAAGAATTTCTTCCTAGTGTCTAATCTAAACCTATCCTCTTTCAGTTTCAAGTCATTGCTACTTGTCCTGTCACTACATGTCCTTGTGAAAAATCCCTGCCCAACTTTCTTGTAGGCCCCCATTAGGTACTGGAAGGCTGCTCTGAGGTCTTCCCAGGGTCTTCTTTTGTCTAGGCTCTTCTCAACCCAAACTCCCTCAGCCTGTTTCCATAGGAAATGTACTCCAGTCCTCTAAGAACCTTCATAGCCCTCCTTTGGACTCACTCCAGCTGGTCTGTGTCCTGTTCATGCTGGAGGCCCCAGAACAGGATGCACTGTACCAGGTGCACTGAGAACAGAGAGAAAAATCCCTTTTTTGAAGCAGCATGGGATACAACTAGCTTTCTGTGCTGTGACCACACATTGCTGAGTCATGTCAAGCTTCCTGTCCACAAACACCCCTAAGTCCTCCTCCTTAGGGCTGCTCTCCATTGTCCATACACCCTGTCTTTGTGCTTGGGACTGACCTCACACAAACTTCAGTGCATATTTTCCTCCTAATGCTTCCTTTTGTCTGCTTTACAAATGAGTGGGCTGTGTAAGGCAAGAGGCTTTCCTTAACATGGCAATAGTAATACAACTGCTTTAGATATGACTGCTTTAAATTGTAGTCTGAGGTTAAGTGCAGCTGACTGCTTCAGTTGAACAGAAATGCAGAAATTAATACAAATAGGCATCATTAGTGTCTAAACTGTGGCTCTTTAGAGAGCTGGGAAATGGGTTCGGATTCACCAGACCAAAATTCCAGGTAATCTCCTGGGCCAAATGTTTGTTTCTTGTGTCTTGAAGAGCTTGAATGAGGCAGTGGGAAACACTGTGCACAGGGTACGAGTAGGAGTATCAGTGGTACTTCAAGTCCAAACAGTTAGTTTCAAGAAAATACCTAGGTGGTTATAAAAAACATCTGCATGCAATGTTTAATCAGCTATGGCTATTGCAGAAAAGGAGGAAGCTATAAATCCTGCTAGTGAAACAGCTAAAAATACCTGCAAAACTCTTACATTTTCTCTGTCTGCACTGGTAACAGAATACTGTACAATCATGTGTGAGTGGATAGGGTGTCTTTTGCCATGTAATGATGAAAGGTGTTAAGGACCATTGTGTTAATGTTGCCACATCCTTCAACCTCTCCCTTCATCTTTATTAGCAGTGAATTTGAACAATGCAGCCTGTGCACTTTCCGATGACTGGCACATGACTGTATGGCACATGGAATATGGATTTGAGGATACTAAGAGGGACTGTTTTATAACCACTAATCCTATGTACGTCAACTTTCAATCAGAACACATAGATATTGAACTCTGTAATATGTCTTGAAAGCTTTGGCAGAGTTAGGGTAAAGAGGGATGTGATGTGAATGTTCTTGTCCATGTCCTCAGTTCCCATAGCTGGCAGTTTTGAATAGGCTCCTGTGTTGGGATGGGATGGGATCATAGGATGATGCTATGATGCTGACAAGGCAGGAATCTAAAACAAACTCCTGATCTCCTAATTTTGTTTAATGATGTCATTATGACATGTTTCTACTCTGTGTTTCTACTCTCTGGGCTAAGGCAACAGCTTCTGCTGTTGCTTCTTATGTGGGCTTGACTTACATGACTAAGCAGGCTGTAAAGCTGGCAACTGTCAGAATAATCTTTCCATTAAACTGATGGTCCTTTTTAATGGGGTCTGCTTTCTTTTAATGGTAGATAGTATAGCAGTGCAATGGAAAGCAAATTATTTTTTCTTAGCTTAATCTTCTTAGGGAAAGCGGTAATCCTCTGCTAATTTCCTCCATCAGAGCAAGCATATGTCTCAATCACGTTTGTAGCTGGAGCAGAACAGCACTCAGCACTCAAATTATGCTAATAACCATTTAGATTACTTCTTTGGCATTTATTCATATTGGGGATCCAGCAAGTAAGTCTTTCCCCTATGTGAATTTATGTGTTTAATCCACATTATTTTCATTAGTACCTCTGCAAGCTTTGGCATGCAACTGTCTGGCTCCTTGCCTTGTTGTCAGGTAGATGTGAAGCAATGGTGTGGTCCTTCCAATGCATCCAAATCCTGAACCCTTTCTTTTCAGTCCTTCTTACCATGACCTGGCAGAGACAGGGAGACAGAGAGGGACTGCCAAGTATCACCTCAAGCAGGGGGCATGTCATATTAAAAATTTTGTGGAGATAGATGAGGTTCAGGTCACGTGGTTATGGCATTGATGTTATGTCATCCAAGCTGTCAAAATAATACTGAAGATGGACTGTATATAAATGTATATAAATGCATAGCCAGAAGAATGCCAGAAGAAACCTTGTAAAACAAGAGTTTTAATCTCTGGACTATGCTATTGATTGCCTAGTTTGATACTAGTTTTGGAGTACTATGGCCTTACACAATACAAACTCTTACAATATAATTTGTTCTGTGTCTAAGCTGAAAATTTATCAGTCCTTCCTGCTTTCTTATTGTATTGAAGTGGAAACACTGTTCCAGGCATATATATATATATTTATAATAAAGTATGTTAAGAGTGATTGATTGAAGCTAAGCCAATAGGATTGCCACTCATGTTTTGGTATACCTTTTCCTTTCTTGTCAGCTTTCCCCTCTGAGCAATTCTTGATGGACTTGCTTTTCAACTGATAAGCACAGCTGAGTAGTAGCTGTGAGAGTGACACCAAATACAAATTTCTCTGCAGCATCTCCTTAACAATGCAGAAAAAGAGGCATCAGTCATTTGTAACTGTGTTCTTTGGGTGAAAGATCTCCTTTTGCATCAAGGTGTACATGAATTCCTTAACTCATTTAAGATGATTATAAGGAGCAATTTTCATAATCCAGATATTTTATTTTGATAAATTGATGGATATTGGAAAACCTGACCTGAGAGTCTATTATGCTACTGTGTACAGGTTATTTAGGAAGGATTTTCCTTTATTCAGAATAGGCTTTCGAAAGGTACATGGAAGCCTGTTACAACATCTCTGTGGAGTCAGAAGTTCCACAGTGTAGATCTTGCTTAGAGCTAAATTAAGTCTATATTTGTTCGCATTCAGTCTTTTAGCATTTATGCTTTGCAAGGAAACAGGGTGTCTTCTTTGGCCAGAAGCTGGAAACTATGTCTGACCAGAAAAAACATAAAATAGTGAAATAACACCACACAAGCTAATAAGAGGATTGCCCATGAAAGCAAGACAAGGACAATGTTTTTCTTATGTCTGTTTACTCTTACCTTTTTTTTAAAATTAGAATCAACAATTTGAAATCTCAATTGAATCATTGCGGGTTTTGTTCATGCTTAAATTTGAAGTTAATTGGAAGAGCTTAAAATAGTTGCGTTGCTATTTTACTAATAACTATTGTTTAGCCTTCTGTTTGCCACATAGTATTCAAATTTGCCACATAATATTCAATGTCAAACCTTCAGGAACATTAGGAAGTATCTTCTTAATTATGCTGTGAAGAAGGCATTGATAGATTTTGTTAGTGTGGCTAAGTTGTGAAACCATTATGTATTTCCTACCACTGGAGAAAACCTTCCTCTAAGAACCAAGATCAACAAAACACTTAAGCAGCTGCTTATGAGATGAAAACTCATCCCAAGGCATTTTTTTTAAATAGTGCTTTTGATCATCTTTGTAATTCTCATTTACTGTTTTATTTAGGGTGCTTGGGAATGAAGGAAATAGGGAAAACTTTGTAACGATGTTGTTCACAGATGGAAAAAAATCCCTGAGGAGAAGCACAACAAGAGTTTTTAGTTTTACTCCTGTACTGTTTTCCAGTACAGGTTTTAGATAAATGGAGGTTGAAATAATTTACTCTACCAATTACTCTGTTCATTTTATTATTTTTTCTAAATGTGCCATTGAGCCAGATCACTAATAATTTCATCAATGAAGTTCTCTGTCTCTCAGTCACTAACCTAATTGTTCAAATATTTCTTTTTACAATAGAAGAGTTTGGATGCATTGTCAGGACTAATTTATTTGTTTTGGTACAGATACCAAGTGCTAGATATTCACCAGAAATCGTCTATCTCTCTTGTACAGCACTCAAGAAATCCTCTTCTTGAATTCTCATGTGTTAAATCATACCCACTATTTTCATTAATGTCGTTATCAAGGTAGTGGAAGGTTCTGTCTAATGGGAGGAATAGTAATAATTGACCCTGGTTCTGAAAAATTTTTAAGATGTACTGGCAAGAAGTGTGTAGGGAAGCAAATTAGAGAAATTTGTATAAAATTTGTATAAAATCAGGTGTAAATGGCAGAATTCAGGTGCCTGACTCACGCATACTATCTTCTCAGGGCACCTCTTCTTTTAGGCAGATATATATTTGCATCTGCATACACACTTAATCTTTGCTAATATGCAACCCTGTCCTTACAAATTGTTCTCTTTCAGAATATCATAAGGATTATTGCATCCTTAAGAGGATGACTGAAATACCCAACGATCTGTTAGGGGGTGCCAATTAAAGTTTTAATGCTGTAACAGCTGTTGTCTGCTTGTAAATGATTTCTCCTAATTTTGAGATTTTCTGTTAGCACATAAAATGCTTTGTTAATAAATGTGAAAGTCCCTGAGGAATTCTGTGCATTAAATTTTAATAATTGAAGAGTGCAGAGGAATAGCTGAAACGAAAATGACTGCATTATAGAACAACTTTTAATATGTGCCAAATCTACTAACAATCATAAACTCACATAATATAGCATCTATTTTGGGTTGGGTTTTTTCCTCTCTTTTTTTCTTTCTTTCTTTTTTTTATTCTTTTTTCTCTGCTTCTGAAGTGATCAGCTCTCAAACCCCCAAAACAATTTAGCTAGGACAGATTATTTGGAAAATTAAAGTTCCCCTTAAATACTCTTTCTGTTTAATAAGATAGTCTGTTACCTTCCAGTACAGGTCTGCTAGTTTTGGCAAAACTATGACTATTTAAATCATCTGAAATCTTGGCCCACCGTATCATTTACCATTCAGCTGGTGTCGTTAGCTCTTTCCTTTCAAGTCTTCTTTTCCCATTTCCTTGAAATCCTCACATCAAGTCAAATTTGACACAGTGCTGGAAAATGCAGCATAGAAAAGTGAGTAGTCTGTTGATGATATGAAATATCCAACGATCAGGATTGCTGTGAGTAAAAAATTTCCATAGTGTAAGTTACATATAAGAAAGACTAAAAGGCCAAAATTTACCAATGATTCAGAGAAACAACTTTTTCTAAAAGTATTTCTGGAAGTAGGTGTTTTACCAACATCAGTATTTACAGGGGCTATAGAGGTATATGGTGATGCTAATGATAATTATAGTAACAGTAGTAGCAATAATAATAATAATTTAAAATATATACCACCATAAGTAACACAGCCAAAACAACAAAAGTAATAAGATATTGAAAGAAGTAATATAATCAGATGTAATAAACGCAATCCTGTATATTCCAGACAGCCAGCATAGGACTTTTGTGGGGCTGATCACTGCATTAGCAGACATCAGCCTCCTTTGATAATATTGCTGGTCTCCTTAGGTTGTGCTAGCCAGGTCAGCCACAATATTTTTATCCCCTCGAGTTTGTTCACCTTGTATTTCAGAGAATTAGCAGCACTAGCTGTTGCCCTAGATCATGCACCTCTGAGCTGCTGCCGAGGGAGCTCAGTATACTCTGTGTTCAGCAGTGGCTCCAGCGTGTTTTTAATTCAGACGGGTCGAACCGATGCATATATTTTCCACTACAGCACTCATTTGTTTACTGCATCCTCCCCGTCTCTGTGCTAGTCACATACATTATGCACACTGTACATGCTGTCAAATCGCTGCAAGGCCCAAGGGTAACCTCCCTCAGATTCACTAGCAGGTTTAAAACTGTCCACGGCTGCACATGAGCGGTTTCCCTGTCAGGATCAGGGCCCGAGTGGATCTCCACCTGTATCCCTGACAGCTTGGCCCCACTCAGGGCACTTGTGAGGAGAAGAACTCTGGGGCTCCCAAGTCAGCTGGGGCCGTCGCTGTTTTGCCCTTCTGCTCCTTTAACTAAACAGATCTAGTGCTGCATTGTCCAGAGTGATCGTGCTGAGCTGGGCTGGAGCCACACACTGCTCGCTTTCTCTGGAGGAGCTGCACTGGCAGAGGTCATCCAGAGCAGAGGCTTTCCGTGGTCAAACACTGGAAATGTCAACCCTTCAGAAGCAGTGTTTTTCAGCTGTGGGAAATTCAATTGCATGCTGCGTTTCCAATTTCGCATCAGAAACACATAGAAGAGAATACTTCCTTTCTGGGGCTATGAGAAGAAACAGAGGTATAACTTTTTTAAATTCTTTTTTCTCTTGATTCTGCTGTGCTTTTTCTGCACTTCTCTTCACTCCTGGATTTCTCAGTCTCCTCTGAGCTGGGCTCCTTCTGGATACTCCCTCACAGGGAGTCCTGCTTATTTCAGTTCTCCAGGTCAGGACAAGAACTCCAAAGCCTGTTAGGATCTTGTTTCTCGTGTTTATTAGGATGTTATCACAAAACTTGGCAGGTCTCTCCAGACTTTCTGCACAAGTTCAATTCACCTCAACCAGGCTCATTTTGGCCCTCATGGCTCAAAATGGCCCTGAACTAAGCAGTTTTTTTATTTTTATAGTTATTCTTATCCAATTAACAATAGACACGTCTATTATTTTTCTTAATGACCCAATGACCCATCACCTGTGTGCTGCACTGCAACATTTCCTATCCAATTTCTTACTATTAAGTATTACTTAATTACTTTAAGTAATTAAGTAATTATTTTACAAAAAAAACTCTAGAAGAACACGAAGAAGAAAGAAGGAAAAGAAACAACATTCTAAATCCTCCATCTTGTCTTCTGTTTTCTAAACTAGCTTAAACTCTAAGCTAACTTTTTCACCCTGTGACTTAAGAAAAGTCTCTAATTTACACACTCACACTTCTAGATTTTCTATCTAACTTTAACAGTTGTTTTCATGTGTCACCATGAAAACATGCTGATAAATTTCATGTTGTATGAAATTCAGAGTTCTTCTGGATCTCAGAGCTAGGTATCAGAAACAAGGGCACACACTCTGTGTCTCAGACTCCAACAAGAGGTGTCCCTTACCGTGCAATGCCTTGCATAGAACAGTTCAAACTGAGTAGACTTTCATAATTTTTTAGCAGGATATAAAGAATTTTTTTTGCTGATCTCTTCAGTTTGAGTAAAAATACCCCTTTCCTTTTCAAAAGGTATTTAATTGCAGACTTCAAAAGCTTTTACTTTGAAAAAATAATAACTTTATTGGTTTTGAAACAATGTAACTATGAAGTAGGATTAATTTGGCTTTTTTTCATAAATAGAACAAAACCAAATCAGTACAACACCATAATTATGTCTTAATTATTCTAATAACTTTCATTATTGCTTTTAATCTTGATTCTTTTTTCTGAAGAATAGAAGACAATCTAAACAATGAATTAATACATTACTCTAAGCTCCTTGCTCTCTTTCTTGTTCTTTCCATCTCCTCTTTTCAGATCATTGGAACTATGAGATAATCAGGGCAAGATTTCATTTGCTAGCTCCTTCCTTTATTCCAGCTCCCCCATTTTTTTTTCTTATCCAAATCCCACTTTTTTCTCTCTCATTTTTATTCACACCTTCTTATCTATATTTAAGTTACTTAAGAGCAGGTAGAATAGGAAGAAGAGTAGAAAGGAGCCCTAGCCATTATTAGTTTCGCAGTCGGTGAATTTCTGCAGTTCCTTCTATAGCCTATTGAAATCAGTGGAGCTCTATTGAAATGTTCTTGGGGATCTCCTGTCTCCATGAGAGTCACCAGAGACACCACTGTGCTTTGCCATTTGGATCTGCTGCATAGAAAATAAGGTGTTGTGTAGCACTGAGAGCAAGAAAATCTGTGCCCCCCACATGACTCATAATTAGCAGCACTCCTTCTTCCTACCTGCTGTGGCTTTCACCCTCAAATGCCACTCCCTGGAAACTGGGAATGAAATCTGGTGATGGAGAGGCAGTTATCTGCTGCCTGCAGTTTTGCAGTGTAGGCTTATTCAAACACATCAGATTAAAACTTATTTCACAGGAGAGAACAGTGGAGAACTCTTGCTGGTGCTGTGCTGAGGGCTTCAAACAAGATCTGGAGTAAGAGAATGTTGCTCTGAGAGGATCTACCAGTGCAAATAAAGCAGATCAGTGATGAGTGACAGAAAAAAGAGAGAAGACTACTTTTGCATTGCCTTTTGCAGGCAGGCATAAGAATGCTTAAGAATGCTCTGCCTGTGCTACAGGTGGATTAGAAGCTAATATATTTTATGTTTAGATGTACATTTGGTGCTAGCAAGTCTGGACGTAGCTACGTGCTTCTGCTTCATAAATATCTACAGTCAGAGTCTTGGTGTTGGGAAGAGAAAACTTGTGTCTGCCTCCACAGTGGGGGCCTGAACATCATGGAGGCTTGGAGAGACTTGTTCCTTCCGTTCCATTCCTGGCTCTGTGCTTCTTCCTCCCTCTCATCTCCCTCCTTCTCTTCATCTTAAGTTAATTCAGCAAGTTGATTTAGAGAACAAACTCACATTAGAAACTGTCCACTAAAAGTGGATCGGTTGATTTCTTTTGGGAAGCAGCACCTTCATCATCTCCAAAAGTGTGCATGAAAACATGGTAGTTTTGCTAAGTGGGATAATTATTAAAGATAAAAAAGTCTTGTGTTTCCTTTGAGTCTGTGCTTTTTTACTGTGACCATTGAAAATATGTCTCCACTGTAATAAGTTATACTTCTGTAAGC
Organism: Pseudopodoces humilis; assembly: GCF_049639895.1. Classification (NCBI taxonomy): domain Eukaryota; kingdom Metazoa; phylum Chordata; class Aves; order Passeriformes; family Paridae; genus Pseudopodoces; species Pseudopodoces humilis. The sequence goes on from NC_142200.1 coordinate 103,671,830, forward strand.
TATTTAATATATGTAGTAGTACCTAATGATGCAGAAATGCTGAGTCCATTACAGTAAAAGAGAGTTTTGGCTTTAATCTCAATGTAACTAGGATTTGATATGGAATTTCAGTGTAAATGGAGAACAGGAGAGAACAATAACATTAAATTCTGCTAATAAATGGTGAAATCTGAAAATCCTACTCAGTATTTAAGGTAATATACTTTTTTGACTGAGTATGATTTGCAAGGTTTTACTTAAAAAAGAAGCATGTTAACTTGCAGGGTTGTTGTTGGCATACATTCATGGTCCTATAAAGCTGTCATTATACAATTATATATTTTCTCCAGCTCTTTATCTTCTTCTTCTTCTTCTTTGCATCTTTTGCATATTTTCTATTTGAGCCTATGTAAATATTCTTTCTCGCTTTTCTTTCTCTTCCTTCTCCTTTCCCCCCCCACTCTTTCTTAATCTCATCATCTCCTTATTCTTCTAGAACATGCCCACCTGTATGCTAAACCCAATGCCATTTCCACAATCTGAACAACTGCATTAACTCAGTGGTGAGCTTCTACACAGCTCTGATGTGTTCTGAGAACAGGCACACCTATACTAATCACACTGTGGAATGTATTTTTTTCCATATTTGCTTAACAGTGTCTACAAAGTCTCAAAGTCTGCAAAGTTCTGAGCATCTCTTCCAAGTTGTGAACATTACCTAATCTCATCAGTGTTGAGGAAGATGCACAGAATATATGCAAGTCACCCCAAATCCCCTTCCAGTTCTAATCAGGGTGATATATGAATTATGAGAACGATGACACTCTTATCAGCTCCAGTAGATCTGTCATATCTTAGTCATAATGCATCTGTAGGTGGAATTGTATTTGTTGTTCTTAAAAAAAGGCCTGTGAACTTTGGAGCACTCTTAGTAAGAAATAAAAAAGGCAGGTGATTTTTGGATATGTTTGACTTCAGTTTAAAAGAATGTATTTAATAACAAGATGCAAGTTTTCTTCTTCGCTTCTGTTTTTCATTCTTCCAACATACTTCACTGGCATTCTTCTGTTTCTCAATCTGGCCCCACAGTGCATCGACAGCAAGCAGTAAACACTGAAGGAAGGCTGTGATTACTGCTTGCACAAGTTACATCCAAAGAAAGATTGATTTTAAAGTGAGAAAGAGGCTGCTAAGATGACGGATAACTACAGCTTGGCTTCTGAGCCCTTTGAGTGCTTCCTAGTGTTTTGTGTCAAGTTTGGAAGTGAAGCAAGGCCATGAAATGGAGTCAGTAGCATCATGGGGACAAGAGGTGAAAGGTCTGAGGGTTTCACTTTGTGCCTGGGAAAGAAGATGTGTGGACATTGGAATTTCACAGCCAGAATAAAATCATGGAAGGCAAGTCTTAGGATCAGAAGCTTTTGTCCACTGCTTGGGCAAATCAACAAATTGTTTTAACAGTCTTGTAAGAAAATACTCTTTTTAGAGAGTTGCAGACAATGACTGAGGATGTTTCTGGTCTTGAATCACAAAATTGTGCACAACAATGCTGAAATTAAACTCTTTCATCTGTGTCCTGTCAAATTAAACATAAGGTAATATTTTTCATCTTTGAATCTTGACAAATTAGTATTTTTGTGTAACAAGGAATACATAGCATAATAAATATCTTTCTAGAGTCTTTGAACTTATTAAAATAAATGGATATCTAAATTTTGGATGGTATCAGGCAAATTAAGTCAATATTTGTTTCTGAAATGCAGATTATATTGGAGTGTAGATTTTCTACTAAGGTTAGATTTGAAGCCAAGATTTACTGTTGGGGATCCCAGGGGACACCAAATTAAACATGAACCAGCAAACTTGCACTGCAAAAAAAAAAAAAAAAAAGGGAAAGTGTGTCTGTGGCTCCATTAGGAGTGTTGGAGTGTTGCCAGCAGGTTGGAGGAGATGATCCTTCCCCTTTATTCAACCCTGGTGAGGTCACTCCTGGAAAGCTGTGTCCAGTTTTTGACTCCCCAGTACGAGAGACAGATGGACTGAAGTCCAGCAAAGGGTCACAACGATATTTAAGGATCTGGCCCACCTTTCCTGTGAGGAAGGACTGAGAGAGATGGGCCTGTGCAACCTGGAGAAGTCTCATGGGGACCTCATTAATGTGTATAAATACCTGAAGGGCAGGGTGCACGAGGGATGGAGCCAGACTCTGGCCAGTGGTACCAGTGACAGCAGCAGAGGTGATGGACACACTGAAACACAGGCAGTTCTCCCTGTTCTAATTATATTACACATTTTAATTATATTAAAATATATTACACATAATAATTATATTACACATTTTTATTGTGAGGGTATCTCCATCTCATATTCAAAAATCCACCTAGGCTTAGTCCTGAGCCACCAAATTCTAGGTGATCCTGCTTAGGCTGGGTGTTGGACAAGGTGACCTTGAGATTTGCCTTCCAACTTCAGCCATTTTGTGCTTTTGTGTGGATTTTCCATAGAGTTCTAATAATAGCATTGGACCTTTACTTTTAGTGAGAGAAGAGCATGATCTAGTTAAGATGCCAATATTCTCTTGTATCTCCGTGATTGTATTTGTAAGTTTTTGGAGAGAGCTAACTAAAACTCACAGGTGCTAAAGAAAAAAACATTATAGAGTGTTAGAAACACTAAGTTGCTCTGCCTTTTCCCTTCTCTCATTTCTTCAATAGTTTTATTTTTTCTGTCTGGATTCTCCCATTATGTGCTATTTAAAGATGAATTGTAAAAACCAAAGGGCCTATAATGCATCTTTTTGCAAAAATACTTTTTGCTGGTATCTAGCAGGAATCTGAAAAGTGGTGTAACACATCACACTGAACTCAGAGAAAACTGCCAGCAGTGGAGAAGCAACAGTCATATTTGGTGAGTGCCACCAATTTTGGTTGAATCTTCTGTTGAATAGAAATGATGCTCTTGATAAAGCCAAGGGTTGGCTGAGTATCTCCAGAAGGGAAAGGCCTGTCCTATCCTTTACTTCTTACCTTCTGTGAGACTATAGAAAAGTCATATGTTCTCCACATGACAGACAAATGAGGAGCTAAACTTCTTGTCCCCACAGGTGGGTCATGAAGATCCTTAGTGAAACACATTGTGTAAATACATTCAATTTAATATTTTGTTTATCTGTATCATGGAAATGCCTGTGACCTGCAGCTGAGCTCAGAATTCCATCCTACTGAACACAGTGATCGAGGGAATCAGTCCTTAGGAACTAAAATCACGAATCTTGATGCTTGGTCCTGACTCCTGGCAAAACTGTATTCTGCCTTGTCAAGATGAAAAAAAAAAATTGTAGTATTTGGACATAGACCAGTTCCTCCTGGGATGCCTCTTAATGAAAATTTCTTTGTACATATAATCAAAAAGGTAAACCAGATGAACCAGCCAAACAAATCTTCAGAGGAAGGGTAGAAAACACATCTTTCTCCTCTCATTTGTATGCTTGAATTGCTTCCTTATAATGATGCCACCTGCTTCCTTTAGGTGAATAACAGTCTTTTATTTGCAAGGATTTTTCTTGAACATATTCCAGTTCAAGAAGAACATGTTCTTATGCTTCTGGTAGAAAAAAATTCCTCAAACCCAAAACTTTCATGTAGGGACAATCTGTCTGTCAATATGCACCAGATGTGTTGACCATAAAGTTGATTTAGTATTCTGCACCCATATTTTCTCATGAGGCAGACTAATGAGAAAGGAAAATAGATAAGGGAAATGTCAAGGAGAATTGCAGTGAAAATTTAGATTGTTTTCCAGATAGGTAAATAGAAACGGGGATAAAAAGAGAGAACTTTCATTCTGCCACAATTGCTTCTGTACAATACCAGACAGTTTGAAAAAGAGGATTTCGGAACTAAGAAAGCCCTTCATTATAGAAGCCTGGCTGCCTGCATCAAATCTGTAGCTAAATGTATTCTTACACTATGCCTGACAGGAGAGGTAATCACAGACATGACTTGTAGCCAATAAATGTTATTACCTAGTATATTCTAGTTCACTTATGAAGGGCATCTGTGACCACTTGCACAGTTTTAAAGAACATATTACTGAAGCCAAATTCTATCTTTTGGAAACACTAATCCTGTAGGAAATGATGCCATCTTCAATGATGGAAAAAAGAAATTTAACATGTGCAGGGTCCTGTATGTTGACTGATGACCAAATGTCTTTATCAATCATCATTCAAAAGAACTCATCTACTCAGGTTGTGCTGATAAAAGGATTTGCTGCCCCAACATTTATCCCTTTATGAGCAACTCCCTTCTTCTTTTCTCTATATGTTTCAAACTATTTATTTGAAATAAATAAAATAAATAAATAATTACTCTCTCATTATAAAAAGACTGTGTACAGCAAAGAGTGGCCCATGATCTAGGATGCATGAGAACTGGTGTTTGTGTTAAGACTCACACTGATCTGGAGACCTTTGCAAATTCAGGTCTCCTTTCTTTGTCTTTTTTTCTTGTTTCCAAGTTGATGATAATCATCCTGACCTCCTTCAATAAAGTGATATTTACTTGCTGAAGATATGAGTTATGTGAAAGTCATGCATTTCAGCAATTAATGCAAGGCAGAAGGTCTCCTCCTGCTGTATTCAATCCCTACTCTCACTTATAAAGTTAGATAAAAATATGTAGCAGACAGTAGCAGACAAGCAGTTGCCTTCTTCATGCATAGATACATAGATAATCTCAACCAGATGGGAACAAGGAACAGATGTTCTCTAAACATATGTGCAAACAAAAAAAGTGTGAATGTTCATAGCAATGAATAAAAGAGGAGAAAGGAACAAAGTATGATTTCAGGACTCAAACAAGTATTTGTGAGGTCTGAACTGGGAATTTTCATCTAGCTGTAGAAACAGCACATTGAAAGGATTTATGGATCTTTATTCTTTTTGACTCTGAGACATGAAGACATTCACCTAGATGTCCTCAGTCTTTTCTGAATATGGTGGCTAATTGGATGTTGTGCCAGTACATACATCTGTTTGCATTTAGGCTTCTTTCCACATGGTGGGATTTGTAATGTAGACAAAGCCTACAAAACCTTTTATTTCCAGATTCTTTCTGTGCTTAAACTAATTTTCTCATAATTCAGTTTCAGTCACCTTACAATGTCCTAGTACTTCTCTTTTTGTCAGAGTGAGCATTAAAATACTTACTGAAAACCAAATTGTTCTACTACTGCTGCATTTCCCTTCCTTCAAACAATCTGGGTACATTTCACTTAAAATTTCCCTTAACAAAATTTTTAATTAATACATCATAATGACATTACTTTCAGTGCAGATCTACAACATATTACAAAAGAAAGTTAAGTTGAAGTCAAGCCTCTAATTGCAAAGATATTTTTCCACTACCTGTCAAGCATTACTCATTAGCAATACTACAAATACAAGCTAAGTTGTTAAGCTTAGATTAAATATCTTAAATTGCTACATGCTACCTCCTTTTCTCATTGAGTGGGATGAAAAAACAACTATGGGCTTTGCTAAGATGCAAAGAAGACATGATGCAAAATAGGTAATAAGGTTATTTTTTTTCTGTAAGCATAGTCAGGTTTTCAGTGTTAGGATGTTGATCTTGTTCAAACTTCTGAAATTTCAGAGATATTGTGGGTTTTTTTCTAGAAATGTTAAAGCAAATATGAATTACATTGTTTTTTTTCTCAGTATGTACACTTATAAAATATATTAAGTATAAAGTATATTACACTTATAAAATGTCAAAAAAATATTATTATTACTTCTTAAAAGCTTTTTTTGGGATATGGATGAGAAGCATGTTAAAACACATATAGTTAAAACACATATAGTTCTTCAAACCTTTTCACAAAACGATATTTTTCCCTTTGGTTGTAGAAGTTCCAGATTCCATGCCAAATGGGAAGATCTACAAGTGTTTTTCTTTGATGTACATGGTTTTAAAATATATTTCACCCTTGAGGAAATACCTATATGATAAATTTTTTACTCCATCGGGAGCAAATTCATCTTAATGATGATTATTGTCTCTGCTTAGAAATCTTCACATTCATGGATGAGAGCTCCTTCATAAGGTCAAAGGCATGAGTTCTCTTTTTCACACTAATGTGAGCAAAGCAAAGGTGAAAGCTGTAAAATGTCTTCAAGCTCACTTGGCACCTGATCAGCTCTGATTTACAAGGATTTTCATATTGCTGCTATTGAATTAAAACATTTTCATAGCCTGCTTTTATTTGAATGTGTTTCCAGACCAGTTAACTGGAAGAAGTAAATAGGTGTTTAGCGTTTAATGGATATGATTATCATTTTTATTTAACTTATTAATAAAACTGGGTAGCAAATTGTTGCCTCAGCCTCTGAAGTGTTTGGAATTTAGGAAGAGTGTTCCTACACCATACAAGGAAAATATTATATATACTCTGGGTTTTCATGTCTGCATGTCTGTCTGAGTACACCTATAGAACTTTTAAGAAAAGATGGTAGCAAAATTCTTGCTCTGCAGCCTGCTGCTGAGAGTATTTAATGAGAAATATAAGCCCAGAGCAAATGAGCTCAACTTAAGTAATTTTTATGTCCGTAATACTAAGTTGTGTGCAATGAGTCTTTCTCCTGTCTGCTCAGGAGGTCTGCACTGTGCCTGTGGGCCTCTACCTGAGAAATGATTAGAAACAGTCTGCTGTGAAAAGTTTCATTTCTGTGAATCAGTGAATCACAGAGAAAGCATTTAGTTGAGAAATTCCCAGTCTTTCTGTTTAGTCATTTTGGTGTTTTCTTCTTGTGTCTTCCATTCTTTATCTCCTCTCTTTTCAGAGCATATTTTTCAAAAACTGCTGCTTTCAGATAAATCTGCTGAAATTTTAACAACAGTGATTCTTCAGGCATCTGTCACAACATCTGGACTCAGAGTCCTGAGAATAACTAGCATACTCCCTCCTGTCCTCCTCATTCATACTTAAAGATCAGAACGGGTATATAAAGTTTTTTCTGCTACCTCTATTAGTATATAACATGTGAGGGACTCCACCAGAAAAGAGATCTCTTAGAGAAGGTGAGTACACAGCTCTCAAAGGTGTAAAGTGTGCTAGGCAAGCAGAGCCTGATATTGGATCCTGCTTCTGCCCCTTCAGCAGCAGTTTTCTGCCCTTGCTTGACTTCCCTCTTGCTGCCCTGTTCCAGCTGCTTTTTCCTGTCTCCAAATTTGCAGCTGACTCTTGTGCTTATGTTCAGATGCTTTTTCAGCAGTGAGTTGCCTCTGGTTCCTTAAAGTGGCTTCAAGCTTCTGTTTCTCAGTGTCTCAGTGTTTTTTTCCAGCTTCTCATGCTGTGCAGCTGCAGGATATGGACAGGAATGTCCAGGTTGCCAGATGTGCCCAAAGCAGATTTTGTCCCAACAGACTTTTCTTTTTTTTCTGGTCAAGCTGAGCTAGCTATGATTTTTTTTTTTTTTCTTTTTTTTTTTTTCAGCCACATCAGCTCTTCCAACTAGACTGGGTTTTGCATGGTGTGCTTTAATGAACTCACTGAAAACTTCAGGCTGTTTCATCATACCTAATTTAGCTAATTTTGCAGTCATTACTCCACAGTAGACAGTGCCACACTGTCGTAAATTGATGGCTGCTGCTTTTCTAATCTAAACATTCAAAGTTACTTGGATAGACCAAGCAAGATCCATTTCTAAATATCTTTATTGTTCTGATTTTGTCTTAAAAATAAGACACATGGTTAGCTGAAAAAAATAGTGTTCATAATTTCTGCAACTTAATTTCTTTATCTGAAAGAATCACAAGAATTTCTAATATGTTTTTAAAGTTTTTTGGGTAAATTCAGAAATGGAATATAAGTTTGGTGAGGAGGCAAGGAACAGCACAAATAGAGCAAACTGCCTCTTGAGTGTTGGCCCTTCAGCTCCCATGCACACTCTTCCTCCTAACCTAACCAAGCCCTGAACCTTACATAGCCAACAAATGTTACCAGGACGCAATTGCATACAGCTGTGCATGATCAGCTTGTGCATCTTACTGGAGGAGCAGACTTTTGTGTGTGCATTTTTTGCACTAATGTACACTGGTTATATCTTGAGAGAGGCATTTGGATGCTGAGCACCCAGTAAAATGTTTTATCTTAGCTTTACAGACCCTTAAAAAAAAACACGCCCTTAAATCCCATTAAGGCAAAGCTGGAAGAAGTTAGTACTTATTTAGTAGGTAAAATAGTCTCCAAAATTACTGAGGTTTATAAAGTTACAAGATGTTCAAACAGTCTGGTTTTTGATAGTGTTTGTTTGTTTGTTTTTGCTTGGTTTTTTTAAGAAGAGCTCTAACATTTCATCCCACACTCAAAACTTTAGACAAAAAAACTGACAAAACATTAGATCTTTAAAAGCTCCTCATTGAGGATTTATTCTTAAGAACCTTTACTACATACATGACATGAGGGAGGTGTTTGAGTTGCAGACAGAGTTTCTTGTTTCTGACCTTAATTGTTACCGCCTCACCTTTATTTGGAAGGCTAAAGGCAAAACAAAGGCAATCATGCTATGCACTTAGTTAAACTATTAATGAGCAATACCTTGTGGATAAAGCATGTCCACCTGGTGAAGCAAGGAGCAAGCTCCAGTGAGGAGCCTGTCCATATCCTGGATTTTATATTTTACATGAGGGAACTGCCAGTCAGCTTCTGCACTTATGTACAAGGCTGACCCATGGTACCGTGACACTGCCCGTTTGACAAAGTCATTGAAAAATAGTGTCAGACATCCTCCATTACACACAGAAAGAGCAAAACTGGAAGTTTTCTATCCTGATCTTTATAAAAAGATATCATTTGGAAACATCTCAACTGTGATGCCCACAAAAAACTTTGTTAGGCCCTGGTGTCTTCTGGCCTCTGATTATTCCCATGTTCACTGATGCCTTCTACTTTCCCCATCTGATTGCCTGTAAACTGTTAGGTTTAATGCTATTATCAAGGGGATAGCATTTTCACTACTCTTTTTGCATGATTCGTACCCAGATCAGGATTCTAGGTGTTAACCCATAAGCATGTAGGGACATATTTTCTCCTGACCCTGCAGATCTGGACAAAGGTCCCCATGTGTTCTGTTATGTTCCAGCCCTTTCCTGGGTGCCATCCACACTGGAACACAGTGATGTAAAGTTTTAAGATTGTAATCATTTTTAGACATCTCACCCACCCAGGTCCCAGCAGCCCCATGTCCCATATTTGTTTTAAGCCATTTGGTCTCAGCAACTCTGTAGTCACTCAGTGGAGCTATGGTGTGTAGATAAAACACATTAACATAACATCTGCCCCCAATCCCAGGGCAGCTGACACATCTTGCTGATGTTTATTGCTGAATCAATAGAAGGGAAAAAGGGCATAAATGGACAGAAAATTTTGAGGTGTCCAGATGTCAGAACCAGAGATTTTTAAATCAGTATTTCTAATGTCTCCCTCTGTCTTCTAAAAGTGCCTACTGACAAAGGCAGTAAAAAGAGTATGTAGAGACTTGCCCTTATTAAGAAAGTTACATTTCACATTTTATGAAGGTAAAGGAGCTGCCTTAACACAGCAGAAATGTGACCAAATACTGCTCTCTCTTGACCTTCTGTAGCTCCCTTGCCTCTCTGTTTTAAACATCTGAGGACCTTTCTGTACTGCACATTGTACTTTATAAAGAAGTAAGCTTTTTCTTAGGCCATCAAGCCAACTTCTGGTGCCAGGTCCTCTTTGCCAGGCCTCACAAGACATGTCTTCCCCCTCCTTGGAAAGATCAGAGATGATCTGCAGTGTCTCTTTTGGGAGCAATGCCCAACTGCTCTGCCACTATTCTGGTTCCACCACCTGTAGCAGAGTGTTACCTTTGCCCTGGGGCTGAGGAGAAGGCTGGAACCATCTCCAGTTGATCACTGCCTGGGGCTGGGCCCTGCTCCTGCCTTGTGGCTCTGGTGTTTGGAGGCTGTCAGGGGTATCACAGGTGCACCTCACAGGTGCACGCCTCGGTCAAGGGTGTCACCTCCTGCTCTGCGGTCTGCCTCATCGATGAGAGCCCCCTTGCTTCATGCTTCAGAGTCTGCAATCCCCATACCTAATACTCCTTCCTAAGTAGCCTTCAGTAGGAAAAATCAGGGACTCCACAGCTGAGCCTTTATACACTGTTTTCAGGGTCTTTAAGAAAAAATAACAGGCAAAGCATTGCCTGTTGCTACTGTTGCTCTTTTAGCCATGTGTTCCTTTAGTGCCCTCTAATAGTAATCAATAAGTGCTAGCTATTCATAACAGAGAAGCAGAATGAAGAAAGGGGTGAAAATATCATTGTTTGCTAGCACAGCATTGCTCATCATCACTGTAACTGTAAACATGCATCGATTATTTCTCTTTTTGTTTAATGTGAGGCTACTTCAGGTTGTGTTTCCTTTCCTCTTGGCTGCATAAACTGTGTGCTGGTCTTAAATACACTCAAGAAAAACATACTTTTCTTTATCCTATTATATTTATCTCATGAGGATATAGTCATCGTGCATGTATTACCAGAAAAAATGGATACCCAGAGAAATCTCAGAAAGTTCAGGCATCCCATATCTTAACCCATTTCCACTGGTGTTCTTCTCAGAACACTTTTGTCATAGTTTTAAAAGATATAAGTTTTCTAAAAATAGAATAGTTAGAAAAAAAAATCAAGTATTTTACTGAGAAAATTCAGTATATGACAGCCTCTGTTTTTGAGGTCCTAATGATGAGTCCATCAGAATCAGTAGAAGCGATCCTAATCTAATGGATTACGTCACATTTTTCTCTTGTCTAGAAAAGTCACCTTATCAGGCCTAACTTGTGCTGAAAGACTCTCCCAGACTGGAGCTGAAATCAGTGACCCTGCACTTTTCCTGTGCTTTGGCCACTCACTGCCATCCTGTTGGAGTTCTGCAAGTCTGAAGAGGAGAAGTTGAGTGACAGTAAAGGATAAACAGCAGCAAAGAGCAGAACAGGGTGAGGAGACACAGTGAAATGTTAAGTCGCGATGTTGAGGGTGTAACTTTTCTCTAATCCTTTTTCTGTTTCTCTGCTTCTGCTATATCTCTTCTGTATTTTTCTTTATATTCTTTGATTTCTCAGCCTCCTTTGGACTGAATTCTTTTGGGATCCTCCCTCGTGGGGAGTCCTCCTTATCTCAGTTCTTATGATTCGAAGAAAACTCTCGAGCTCATTAAAATCTTGTTTCTCGTGTTTATTAACAGGTGATCACAAAACTTAACAGGTCTCTCCAGGCTGGTTACACAAGGTTAATCTTTGCAATCTGGTACATTTCTTTCTTCTGATGGTACAAACAAGGCCTTGTGGCACACGTCGTGTCTGATGCACAAAATGGCCCCGAAATACGCAGTTCTTTCATCTTTATACCTATTTTTACCCAATTAACAGTAGACAAGTATATTATTTTTCTTAATGACCCAATGACCCATCACCTGTGTGCTGCACTGCGGCATTTTCTATCCAATCACTTATCATTACCCAAAAACCTCTAGGAGAAGAACATGAAGAAGAAAGAAGAAGGGGCAAGGGACAACACCCTAAATCCTCCATCTTGTCTCCTGTTCTCTAAACTAACTTTTTCACCCAGTGATTTAAAAAAAAATTCTAATCTACACACTTACACTTTTAGCTTTTTTCATCTAACTTTAACATTTGTTTTCATGTATCACTATGAAAACATGCTCATGAATTTCATATTATATGAAATTCAGTGTTTTTCTAGATCTTATAACTAAGTATCAGAAACAAGGGCACACATTCTGTATTCCAGACTCCAACAGAGGGTAGCCTATGACACCCAGGTCTAGAGGAATCTTCAGGCAACTAAACTGAAGCCAGTGGCTAAAGGCTTGGCCAAAATATTTTCAAGCCAGATTAAGTCAGACTGAAGCATTTCCATACATGTTAATTATGACTGTGGCGAAGAATCCTCTTGTAATGACTCCAGTGACACACAAAAAGGTAAATCAGTTTCCATACTATTATTATGATGATGATGATGATGATTATATATTTTTAAAGCCAGTATTGACAATATTTAGTCCCACATTTGCAATCATAAGAACTGCCCATTCTGAATTAGAGACCTTCTGGCTTAAAAGCCTATGCGTTGAACAAAGCAGGTAGGAAACAATATGTGCATGCTGTGTTCTGTGCTCCTGACAGAAATCAAGAGAGTATGTCTTCAAAGTGTAATTAGTACAACATGTACACCATGCCTCCTGTGGACCATTAAATATTGTATTCCATAGCAGCCAGACCTAACTTAGATGCATGCATATATACACTATTGTTTTCACAGTAAATCAGCTATCTGTCTGGATGTGCTGAAGAGATTAAAAGTTTAGGCATAATAAGTGTTGAGTTTATCCATTTTTTTCTTTCAGTAGGATTGTAGTTTGATGCTCATATGGCATTTTGTATTCAAATCTGTGGAAAACATCAATCCAGATAGTCCCCTACATTGTTTCCCTGGAGTATTTCAACTTCTGTCTTATGTTTCATTTCATTTCTCACAGACAGCATAACGTGTATTAACAGAGCATAGCACTATATGTGCAAAAAATCAGTTCCATCAATTCTTATTTTAATTAGCAATTCCACTGGACATTTAGAAGGGCTATTAACAGAGGCTGTGTCTTTTGGGGCCTTTGATGTCAAGTCCATTCTTTCATGCTATTTTCACCTATGGAGAGGAAATCATCCTGGTTCAAACATTGCCAGTATGTCAGAGGTATTTCCAGGGAAACATTTTGAGAAAGTCAGATCTGTTGAAAAGAAATCCAAAGAAAATGGGTAACAAAACAGAAGAAAATAAGTTGAAGGGAACAGAGTCTAAAAATGAGCTAGGAGTAGGATAAAAAGGCTATTTGAAAGATGGCTGAAATACTTTGAAGGACTGAAGGAAAAACAACGAACAAAAATGTAGAGGGGAAACAGTGCAAAGCATTCATCAATAAAGAGAAATGAGCAAATTTTTTAAAAAAGATACAAACATTAAAGGCAGAAAAGAGGAAATAATTAAAGGTATGAGAGAAAGTATATGAATGGATTGACAGTAAGAGAAAGAATGATACGAAAAACTGGATGGTTATGGAAATTTATTTGGAGAGAGATTATGTCCTTAACTTTATCATCTGGGCATTATCTGAGTTTTGCTGACAACTTCAAAATGAAGAAGGGGTATAAATGGAAGAGAAATTCTTTACTATGGACATCAAAGATGTATGAATACTTGTGAAAAATAAACTATAGGTAAACCTGGTTCAGAACTGACAAAATCAGGTTTTGGGAATTAGCTTGTGAGATATCATTTATGTCAAGTGGAAATTAAATATACTGGCTTTTAGTTTTGATGGAGTGAATCCATATTTCCTGCTGCTCTAAAGAATCAATAGTTATAATCTTAGTCTGGCATTTCTTTAATAAATGCTTTAAAGGAAATGAGGTACAAGATCAGTACTGTTTTTGAGTTTGAGAACCTTCAAAGGTGCACCTCAAGTAACCCAGGCCTTACTCAGACCCATTGAACTCTAAAAATTAAGCTGGAAAAATTCTTTGAAGGCTGAGATCAGTGTACATAGCAGAAAATATTCTAGTTGATATTAGGGTAGCAAATCTGATATGCAAGATCAGTATTACCCAATATCAAGGTGTTTGCATCTTCCATACCTTCCTCAGGTGATCTGAACGTTGGTTTAGAATGTCCCTGTGGGTGAACTTCCTTTCATCACAGGACAATCATATTCACCCAGAAAGTTCTGGCACAACTCTCACAGTGAGTCTAACAAAGATATATTGCTCCATGGAAAAGGATATTCTTTCTTGAGGAAGGAAACTCTGACATTTTAGGTGTGAGAGCTCAGTGTTAAACATTTAAGGGTATCTTAAATTAGAAGTGCTGAGTTATTCCTAAATGATTCAGCTTATTTACCTTTTTTAATATATGTCTAATATCTGAATTTTGGTCTTCTGCAGTTTAAAATTTAGGCCAAAATTTATCACCAGTTCTCCATGCTTTTAAAAATCTATCTAAAATAAAGTAAAAAAAAACTTTATGGTATTTATCTTTATACAATTTATGATATAAACAAACCATGCTTGTCTAGTAAACAGGAACCAGTATCCCCTTTTAGAAAAGTCAGATTTGAGGCTCTGCTGATTGTTGGAGAACAAAAGATTCAAAAAATCTTTATTTATAAAATGAAAAAAATCCCACTTTCCTAAACCCACAAGGAATGGAATAGGGCATATTTCATTGCCAACAACTTTTAGACATAATTCTGCCCAGATGGTTCTCTTTCTAGGCTATTCTTCAGAGCTGCACTCCTTTTTCAGTCCATTACCTTCATTTTATCTCTAGTTTGTGCTTTCCTGTGGCTTCTGCTGCCCATGGAAGTTCCTCTACTAAAAGTATTTGCTCTAGAACTTTTTGTATATGAGCCTGGTATACACTTCACTGTGGGCCAGAACGTTTGGAAGCTGCAAATTTTTTCGCATTTTTTTGCGCCATTAAAGAATTTCTTATGTTTTTCCCTTTTCAAAAGAAGAACACTTGTTCTTTCAATAGGATTTTAGCAAATTGACCCACTGAACCCTAAAAATTAAACTGGAAAAATTCTTTGAAGGCTGAGATCAGTGTACATAGCAGAAAATATCCTATCTGATATATACAGTGAAGATCACTCTCATGGGTAGCTTGGTCATTTTGAAATGGGTTCTCTAATGAATATTTGTTGCCAGTTTTCCAATAGCTTCTCTCAACACTTTCTAGTGAAAGAATGAGAAAGAAAAGACAGGGCTTTACATGGAAGTTGTGAGTTAACACTGGTTCAAGTGCTGGTCTGGTGACAAATGGCATCAGATCAAGAATCAGGTCTCTGAGCAAGTTGCTGAATTCTTTCATGCTTTAACTCACAAGATAAAAACGCAAACAATCATTTTCTCCTGTTATTTACATTGGTCTTTTAAAGAGTTTGCTCTTTCCCATAAATATTTGGGCAGGGGTATATCTGGTATATCTTTGGTTATCTTTGCCCATATCTGAAAGCAAACTGATCACTCACATTTCAAGGCCATTCTCCTTGTGCTGCTGTAATATAACAATGCAGCATAAAGCTGGAAGCTACTGCAGTAGAGCAAAGCACAGAGAAGTTCAGGAGCAGAGATGAGTCTCCTGAGAATATCTTATCTACCTGCAATATACTTAGGAACAGGCTCCCTCATGAGGTAATCTCTCCTGCTAGAGACCTAGGTGGAAATGCCACAAAACCAGCCTGTCTCTGACATGTGAGGATTTCAGTTACTCATGCAGGTTGAGATTCAGTGGGAATGTCTAAATGCAATATACCAGCAAAAGAAATAAATCATTAGTGTAAGTTAATTCAGTGTTCTATTCTCTACCTACCTTAGAATAGGGTTAATATTTTTACAGTCAATATATTTCAATTAATATTGGGTATATTTGTGCAGTGAATGTGTGTTCCATGACCACCATAACTTTAATGCTTTTATGCTTTTATGTCTATTACAGAGTCATTGTTCTTGTTGAGAAATGGAAAAGAGCTTTATAATGTGTCTGTGCAAAGTACTTAGCTTATAAGGACTTCAAAATTGTTTCCTCTAAATCTCTGCAGCTTTTTAAAGGATTCTACATGCTGCTGTAGAGGCAAAGTACCATTTTTTTTTTCTTTAAACAGACCTTAACAGCTCATCATACTTTTAAATAACAAGTGGTTGATCATGTACCTTAATTACAAGAGCAAATTGAAGACAATTGTCCTATTCATCAAAATAAATCATATATTAGTTAACTAATGGAAAAGTCAACAGACACAAGAAAAATACCAGAGCAGTGTTAGCAAACGTGGGGTCAAAATCATTAGCTGGTATAAATCAGCATGGCCCTAATCTCTTCAACTGGGCTGTGCCAGAAAATACCAGGTAATGATCTGACATTTTTTGGGTAAATGTGTGAAGAATTATGTGCATTAATTTTCTTTTGAGAAATTAGGGGACAATATTAATTGGTGTCAGATCTTCAGATGTTGCTGTGTATCTGTCCTTTTAGATTAAAAAATAATGTTTTTCATATAATGGGAGATTTTGACTTCTCTTCTGGAGAATTTGATTTGCAATTCTCATTTTCCAAGCCAGTTTGACATGCTTACACACAGAGATTAAATGTCTGGCTGGGATCAGAAAGTTCAGTCGTTAGGTGAAGTAAAGAGCCATGATGCCACAGATACAACATTTACAGATCTAGATTAAAGATTAAAGACCAAAGTTATTCAGTGTTCAAAAGGAAACACATTTCACACATGAGGGTAAAATTTTTCTCTTAGAGAACAAGTGAAATAGCTGTTGAAGATGCAATGCTGGCTCACAGAAACCAGAAAGTTTTCTCTAAACACTACTCAGGTCTCTTGTTTTTATTGTAGAGATTTTGTTGCTGAGAATCTCTGCTGTAGGTGCTTTTCAGATGTACAAAGTTCCCATCCCTCCAAATATCATCAATAAACAGGGGTCAGAGGGAGGAAGTGACAACATGGATTTTCTATTTGAGCCAATACGTTTTCCTATAAAGGCATCAGAGCATAAAAATTATTTTGAGGTAGGGAAAAAGAACAAAGGAAGCTTCAAGACAAATTAATAAGGGCTAGCTGATGCAGAGAGGGACTGCAGAAGGGTGCGACAAGGTGACTTTTTGGGTTTGTGATAAAAGGGCAGGAAGAGTTCAAAAATGGGGCAGAACAGAGGTAATAGGAAGGGCAAGTCTCCTGCTGAAGGGCAGTATCCACATGTCTTTAAGAGGACCTTCAGTGCATTTGACTACAAGGGTATTATATCAGTTCTTGCTATGAGACCATTATTTGGAGGGGAAACAATAAAGGGCTAAGTGGCAGATGACTGGGAAATGCCAGATTTCTGGGAGCTGTGTTACTTTGAGACTGTTCCCCTGTGCTGTCATGCTGTCTATAGTATAATGTAAGGGCCCCGTAAAAAGGGATGAGTGGGAATCATGTAGTATTAAGAGAAAGAAAAGCTGTGAAAGAAAAATATCCTAAGGAAGCACAGAGTGAATAAAAAGAATTGCTTATTAGGTCATGCTAAGGGTTTGTCCGACTCAGGACTCTATACATACTAATGTAGAGAATACTCTCTTCCCTAATGATTTTTTTTTTCTATTAATCTGCATGGTAAAATGGCTTTAGATGCTTTTCTTTTTTTCTTTTTTTTTTTTTTTCAGAAGATCTACATAAGTGTAGCAACTTTGTAAGGGTTAAGAGGGAACAGTGAGTAAAAACAGGCTGAAGTACCTTCCATTTGGCATTCAGATCCCTTATGTGTGATCTTGAATTTAAGCAATGGACTTCTTCATAAAAGATATACTCATTTGTTCTGACCACTTTTTCTCAAGAGCTTCTGATTTTAGTTCAGTTCTGAGTTCAGTCAGTGACTAGCTGTCAATACCTGGTGAACAATACCAATATTAACTTGTTTATAGAGGAAATCACCTACAAAAGAACATGAATTTAAAGAAGCTTAGCTTATCAACTGAGCAAAACCACTGTCCAGGTCTTAAAGACATTTCCTCTGAAGACCTCCTATATGAAAAATTATTTTTATATATTTTAAAATGACTGTTCAATAATTTCAAAGATTGTTCCTAGGTGAGTGCCACATAATTGTGAAAATTTGTAAAGAGGAGAAGCAGCAGGCTCATTTAATTATCCTTTTCCCTTTGCTTCCTATGTCAAAAGCCTTGGCTTTGTTTATATATCACTTTTTCTTTTGCAGAAAGGGGAAATATTTTAGACACTGATATTAACTGATGCTTGTGTGAAGAACAGCCCTGATGGTGTTTGGCCATCTTGAAATCTCCTTTTGGATGTAGGACTTCTCCACTCCTGGAACAGAAATAATACCCTGAGACTTAGACAATCAATCACACAGCATGAATAATGAGAAATCTCTCAAAGCAACAGTCAAATTTGCATAAACCATTCATTCGGTTTATTTGAATATCCACCAAATTAATGAAAATCAAAAGGAATCCATGGATCATTTACGGTCAGGAAGGAGGGCTGAAACCATTGAATAGATGACTTGCTGAAAAAATGTTCTTGGCCCTGTCTTTCTAGAACAATATAGAGGAGACAGGTTGGGGCAAAAACTACCAGAAAATGAGCTTCTTCTTGCCCATCCTGATGAGGTTTCTTTCCATATAGGTCCTCTGCATCACTCTATTTTTCCTCTGGCTGTTGTTTTCAAGAAGGTTTGGAGGGAGAGAGAGGAAATCTGGGAACCCCAGTTTGCAACAGTGTGGGGGAAAGTAGTTAAAAACATGAGTTTAATTGATTTTTGTAAGAGGAGAACCAGAAGTAAACATTTTCAAGAAATATTAGTTTCCAGAGATGCCTGTACTAATCTTTTTTTTTTTTTTATGATACACAACATGCCTGGGAAAATCACTTATGTGAGAGTCTCTTTAGATACATTCAGTACATTTCAGTTTTGAAAGAAACTCAGGAAGACATGTGCTTGAATTCTGTCTATTCCACTTCTCTTATTTTTCTCCCCTATTTGTTGAAGGTGCCGACAACCCTTTGCTGTGAGTCTATATTCAATTTCAAGACAGTAAACTCTTCCAAGCTGTCATACCTAAGGGAAAAACCTAAAATCAGCAAATAGCTTCTCAGGAGGTGCTTTTCACTTCTCCACTCCTACCACTGCTCAGGCTTCCCATTTCTTGGGAACCTGTTTTTCAGAAAAGAAAAAAAAACCCAAACTATATGCATCATTCAAACGTGAAGGAAATTAATTTTATTAGGAAATTCTGTAATCCTGATGTAAGAACAATTCTATATAGGATAGAAGATCAAATAATATGTCTCCTTCAATACTTGAATTAAAGAAGCATGTCTCTGTCTAGTTACTGATTATTGTGCTCTGTTTAAGAGCAAAACGCTTCCACCTGTTCTTCATACTTTGGCAGTATGATATCAACAGAGATTCCATGCATGCCAAAATAATTACCCAAATTAAAAGATACATATTTATTGCTTAGGTAACTCCCATGAGTAAGGAGAGAGCACAGTGTACTTCGGATAAGTTGGTCTCTACCAGACAGACTGGTGATCTATGTCTTTGAGCAGTTCTTCAGCCTGGGCTCCTTCAAAATGTCAATATTTGACACTCAGCATTTCCTAAAGCACATGCTGATGCTCCTGCCAGATGATTCCCTTCTTGCAGGACAGGAATGACCAGTGGGCTGTTCAGAGTCTCCCAGAGAGACCCTTTAACTTAAGGCCTGTGTCAGCAGGTTAAACAGATGGCTCTGTTCAACAGGCAACATCCTGCACAGAAGTCCCTGTGAAGATACTGAGCCTAACAGCTGACAAAATCTGGGGAACTGCCAGTTCCACAGGGAATCCCATTTTGGGGGAGACAGGAAGGAAGAACCTCACTCAGGAAGCAGCTGGCTCACTCCTAGAGCAGTCCAATCTTTTTAGGTCTTCTTCATCGCTTCTAGGGCTCTTCTGGCAGCTGTTTTATAGGGTGGGTTTTTTAAGGATTACAAATGGAAATACAACATACCTGCCTCTCATGGGGCTTATCCTACAGGGTTTGGAATATGGGCTCTGTGTTAGTTGAAATTAGTCTGTCCCATTGCATGCTGATAGAAGGGACCTCATGTTCCGAGTTCTGTCTCCCTCACTGGTTACTATTTTGTCCATACCTAAATCTCAGTAAAGTAAGCCCCTGAAATCCTCTTTTCAAAAAAAAAAAAAAAAAAGCAAACCATCAAATAACACCATTTCATATTTTTAACAATAGCCATCTGATGCCATGTCTAGTTCCAGGAACACAACAGGAGATGACACAAAATGTACAGATTCTGATTTTCAGCTTGGAGAGCACAGACCTCTTTTGTTTTCTCTGAAGGCAAATCAAAGGCCTAATATATATCTATATCTAATATATCTAATATATCTATATCTATATAATCTAATCTATCTATATATAGATATAACTCTAATTTCTCTTTTCTTATTTCATTATATTCAGAGAGCAAAAACTGTGTCAATCAAATACCAAACACAATTATTTTTTAGGAAAAAGTGTATCTTAAAATTAGCCCCCATGAAAATAAATTTAACAATATTTTAAAAATAACACAGTCATATGAATCAATTATATAACAAAATCATATAAAACAAGCTGCTTATAGAAAGCTGGTAAGTTTCCTGATTTAAGCTGCTAGAGACATAGTTACTGGCATCTGGAAATTTCATTGCTATTATTATGCTTTTTATTTGTTAAACTAGATCACAAATGAGCTATTTATTTATTTTTCCTTGCTCTTTATTCTGTAAAAAAAACCCGCTGAGATACACTCCAGATGTCTGTCTCTGTTCTGTATGACTTTATTTCTCATACCTGCATTTGTCATGGCTTATTGCATGCCTGACTGCTACTTCCTGTTGATTTATTGTATAGTTTTACACAATAAATTTTTGTCATATTCTTTGTTCTCCCAGCTGTTTCTCAGTCATCTCAAAGGATGTGACTTCTAAGTGGTTCCTCTCTTAATGTTCATGTACTGTGCCTCCTATAGCAGAAAGGCAGAGAGCCTTTGCCCACTCTTTGCAGATATGCATGCATTTAGAAAGCTTTACGTCATCATAAGTGAACGCTCATGTATATTTCTTCTCCTTCTGAAGCAGGGGGTCTCCTCAATACACCTTCTTTTGTCCTCCCAGAACTCACAAGTGTTTAAACCAGCAAGGCACAAATGAGAGCATTATGGTAGAAATCAACAGGAGAGCAAGAAGAGGCATATCAGTAAAAGAAATAAATGTAAATGAGTCATGGGGAGAATGGCAACTCCAGGGAGGATTCCAGTCACCTGAAGTCATACCCACTTTGTCCTCACAAAGTCTCCCTCCCTGCTGCAGAAGACTAGATTTACAGCTCTCTGCTGACTTCTCTCCACCAGCTCAGTAGAGCTGTCCATGGCCTCCTGACCTCTCTCATCATATTTCTGATGCCTATTCAACAAACCTTAATTAATGCTGGCTTTCTTGTCTGCTTGTTAAACTGCAACCCCCCCACTCTGTCTTTACCTTTTATGAACCAGAACTTTCCTTTCAAGATTTGTTTTCTTTTGCTAATATATCCATCCACTGTGCCTTTTGTTTTGCCAGTTTAATATGGCCTGACACCCTATTGCTTGTGAGCAGATCAGTTGGCTTTGGTGGAGCTGCCACCCACATTTCTCAGTGTCTTTCACTGCTTCTGAAGGTCAGTCAAACTCAGCCTCCAACTTCCCTATCAAATCTATCAGTTAGCTTTTAGTGGCAATCCTTCAACACTGGTAACCTGCCTGATTTAGCATTATCAGATTCAATATTCATGCTAAAAGAAATAAAATGCTTCTGGTTTTTAAGCTGAAGCATTACAGAGTAATGTACATAGTAAAACTTATTGCTACATCAACTCTAGTCTTCAACTTTTAGCTTCCCATGTGCTCATCACATTTTAAATTAAGTCCTAAAGCTGTATGTTGCTCTGAGAAAGTTTGGTGTCTGCATTAAAATTCAAAGAACCCATACTGGTGATAAGGCTCTGAATAGCATGTAGAACCAAAGCCCTTATGGCACCAGGGTCACCAAGAAAGGACTGTCCTACTAGTAAATCTAGAAAATAAATTGAGTCAGAATTATGTGAAGAAATTTTCAGAAATCCAGAATAATGTGAGGAATATCAACTGATCTCCAGGTTGCTTTGAGATGGACCTGATCCACACCATGCCTGCCCTTGTTCCAACCTTCCAGCTCCTTTTTTTTAACCACTTCAGTGCATTTCTCTGTATTCTTGGAAGCTGTACAGATGCTAAAATCACCCAGCTGTATTTGCTCTCTCGCTACCAAGATACTTATCTGAATCTTTTACAACCATCTGCTACTTTTTCAGACAGGTAATGGAGCAGAACATCAGCAAAAAACCAAAACAAAACACCCCCAAAACAACAAAAAAACCAAAACACTACAAAATAAAAACTGCCTAACTTAGAGATTTCAGTTTTATCCTAATGAATAGTTTTATAATCCACAATTTTTTTCGTTTAGCATCATGAGCTCCATGCTATCATGGAGATTTCTTCCCCCTGCTAAAAGTGGTAGTACTTCTAAATATTCATGACATGGTTATACAGTTTATCAAATTCAAAGCTTTTAATTTAGAGCACATCTCAGTCATGTATCACTTGTAGCCAGAAGTGGTTTTCATTTCTTTTAACATTTGAATCCAAAGTATGCAGAATGGATAACTGTGAATTTAAAGCTCCTCTTGTCTCTCCTCAGATTCTTTCATTTGCACTATTTTGTTTTGATTTCAGGTTTTGCTTTTTGAGCAACCAATCAGTGCAACTCAACAAGATATAATGGGAAAGTAGCTCCCAACTGTTACTTTCCATTTTTCACATCTGTACTGTAATTCATCTGAATAAAATCTCCAGGCTTGAATTGATAGTCTGTTTAGGGCATGAGATAGTTACTCACCAATGAAAACTCGACCTACTCTAGTTTAATCAAGAAAAACAGCCGTTTGCTTCAGGTAGATTATTGCAAGGAGAAAATGAAACTTAGCTAAAACCAAAGAGAAAAATACCTTTATAACTTATTGGCTTTCAAAATATTACCTGTTTTTGCAACCCTTCACTCCAGGTCCAGAGATGAGATCTACTGCTGCTTCCCTTCTTGAATGCATTTATTTTTTATTTCCAAAAATAAAATGGTATGGTTACATTGGGTATTTGGCAGAGGTGGACAGCAGCTGCTGGATGTTGTTACATGAATATAGGCAGCCACAGGAACCCTATGACTGTTTTTCCTGGAACCACAGCAGCAAAACTGTTATAAGAGTACAGGGGATGGGAATACGCTTTTTGTGCCCTGTGGACTCCAACTGTCTTTGTCACTGTTTATTTTTGATTAAATTGTCTGGGAATGTAAAAAGTAAGGACTTTCTAAGAAGAAGAAATTGATGCAGCAGGTTGCGGAAGAGTAAAGGTTGAGGAAGGTGTAATAATTTTGAGATTTGTGATCTATTTCACTTTGGGGCATAACAGGAACTCCACTTTCTAGCTGTGTTTTGGTAAGTAGAGAAGGGTTAAGAGAAATGTTTAGAGGGGATGTGTGGTTATGCTGTTATTTGTCTGCTTGCCTAATTTTACATCAGTATTACTTGAATGCCTTCATCTGAAATCAGGTGCTTAAATTAAGGGATGCCCACTGTCCACTTGTCTAAATGGACAAGGCAGGAAAATGGCATTAGTAAAGATACATCCACGTTACAGATAAAGAACTAAAGCATAGAAGCTGTTGAGTTGTGCTGACAAAAGGCCAGACATGGCTTCCAGCTACTGTCAAGCAGAAGCCAAGAGAGACATTGCATGTAAAACAAAATGTGTGGTAGCAGCTTACAACAGAACTGCTGACTAAGACTGAAATTACTGTGACACTACTTTGTCACAAACATCAAATAAGAGAATAAAATCAGCCAAACTGGGCCCACTGGAAAGGGCAAAGAGACAATGGCTGTTTTTTAGGAAGGGGGTGAAGGTGGCAAGGGAGAAGAGCTTGGGAGGGAACAAAGCTGTGAAAAGAGAATATAAGGGGCAATAAATCATGTGAACTGATCTGACTGGGATAAAATTTTAAGAGCTTTAGTCTATGAATATTAGACATTTGTGATTAGATTATGTTTTGATGCAATTGGTCATTCATCCTTTGTTTCTGTGATAACTGTTTCTATTCTGCAAATACAGATAAGACTGCATTGCGTCAGATAATCAGCATTGTGTCAGGTTGTCAGCACTGCCTCAGACTGTTTTTCACCAGTAGAAAGTTTATTTCTGAATCCTCCAGGATCTTCTTAAAAAATGTTAAGCTGTAGAATCTCCGTATTATTGTTGAGGGCTGTTACTTTCCGTAGGTCTGACTTTAGGAATTGCAATGATTTTTGTACAACAGAGCAGTGACAAACATTCTTCAAGATACCTTGTCCAGTTAGAGAGAGAATGACCCATCCTACTACCTCAGCTGCTTTTAGGCTTTCTAAGGTTTAGCATGTATTCTTGCTGTTGAGTGTGACCTTTGGCACAGACACTTGGTCTCCACTCTTTCAAGACGATTGCCTGCTCTTTTGGTAGAGCCTGCCATGCAGCACAAAGACCTCTGAAGTCCCTTCACAATCCATTAAGAGATTGGTTTATTTACTGTCTGCTATTGATTATTACTTAATCTCAGACTTCTTCCCTGAAGAAAAAGAAAATAATCTTTGTGCAGTTTCAGGTTTGTTCTGTGGCCAGAGAGAAGAAAAAGCTCTGATGCAGCTGACTGAAGAGACTCTTCAGCTTTGAATCAAAGTGCATTTGTTTTCATTTTCGAGCCAAGTTTCTAGCCAAAAGATTTGTCTTGTGCTAAAGTGTAGTGAAAATTGCCAGGTTGTTGATGTCCCTAGCGATAAATCTCTCTGTTTACCTGTGGGTCAGATGCAACCCTGGCACAAGTTTCCTAGATCTGTTTCCCTGGTTGTAAAGAAGACTTGACCCCCCATTAGAGAATCAGGACTAACCACTACTGGGTGCTCTCCTCTAAAGCCATATCTGTGGCTCCCAGGCTGGTATTTTTTGAACACTTTGGGTTAGTCCCAAAAGTAGGGTTGGTGTAAGAAATATGTATGCACAGAAGCAAACATTTTATTTTGTCCCACTGTGTTGAACAGCCAAGGAGTGGCACACATGTACACAAACCCCACAGTGTCCTGTGCCACTCACATAGAAAGGAGTGAGAGTTCTCAAAAAGAACAGAAATGTCTTTTTAGGCAGCAGGAAAAAACTCCTGAACAACAGTCAGGTTAGTTCCTGAGGAGCAAAACTGGGAATGCCAACTTTTCTGTGTGTTTAAGCACAAACCCTTGTGCTCCTACCACCGCAGGGGCTCCTCCCAGCTTCTCATGGCTCTGCTGTCTCTTGGTTCACTCACCCACTGAGCAAGAAAAGCTGTAGCTACAGGGATGAGAGCTGAGAGGAGCATATGCTGATGAGCCACTTATTAGGTAAACTGCTTTGAGGAGATTGGGAGGTCACACACAACAGGTGATGGTTCAATTCACACTGAAGCCCTTTTCTTCCTGGGAAAAACTTACTTGTCTCCTCTCTTCTCAATCCATCCAGACATAATTTGTGTGACATTTTCAGAACCATAATTATTGTTGTGATTTGTGCTACTTTGTCAAATTTGCATCCAGTTAGCTAAGAGCTGAGATTGATCAGACAGAAACTGATGAAATTTTTCTTTCTTTATGGGGAGACTAAAAAAAATAAAAAAATAAAAAAGTAGAGGGGAATCTAGGCAACTAAAAGTAGTGATTTAATTAATTTTACTTTTTTTCCAAAATTAATTTTTAGCTGCACTTTGTATTTAATTGTGACAAGGAATACGAGAAAATAAAGAATTCTCAATATTTCCTGTAGATTTTGTACAAAGTTTGTCATCAAACCATATCTTCTATGTCCGGAGAAAGATAAAAGCAAAGCTGAACAGCTTGATGCAGTATTGTAATCTCATAAATATGGAAAACAAATCATTACCCATAATTATGAAGTACAATAAAGCATAAAACAATATTTCTATTTCTATAGTTAGGATTTTGTTCTTCATTATTTTTTGTGCTGTGGTGTTTAATTTTGAATATTTTTTTAGATAAATGATGGGTCTAAAAGGCTTTTAATTACATTTACTAAAAAAGAGCTCTATTGCATCTAGCATCATCCCACATATAGCTGCAAACTTTCAAAGGAGCTGTTCTTTCCTTCCATGGTCTTTAAGAGGTAAATTTGGTAGACCTTCTATCTGACATTTCTGGAGCCTAAAATCCTTTATTTCCTGACAGAGGGGTCAATCCTTTCATCCCTTCCCATTTCCATGCCCTCTCCTGGGACAATGGGAACTGCAGAAGTGCTTAGCACTGTCCCAGCTCTGCTCCCTCTAACATCCAAGAAGGGCTGCTGATGCCAAAGGCTGTAGCTGAACTGGACAGTCTTGAAACCCCATCCCTTATCGTCATCCCTGTATTACCTGTAGGTGTATAGAAGGAAGCAGTGAAATTCTTCTGGCCAGAAGCTTGAAGAATATACTGTAGCAAAGCCCATGTGGATAAAGTTCTGAATATTTCCCTAATCCTGACTAAGGCTTTAACCTCTCCTAGTTTTATTTCAGTTTTATATCCTTGAGGTCATAGGATTTCTGCCAGTGGAAAGTAGAGGGACCTGGCCCTGTAGCTCTCACTGTTGAAGTGATTTGTTAACCAAGACATATGAGCAGAAAATATACCTATTTCCCGTTTAATCCACTTACTTATTAATACTTGATTCTCTTTCAGTATTGAATAATAATAAGCAAAAATCCTCAAGACATTTGCCTAGGAAAATTTCCCCAACTCCCAAATACGATTTTTTATGCAAGTTATTAAACATAACTATCAGCAAAAGATCGACAGCGATTCTTTTGGGCAGAATTTACAATCCCTATTATCCAGGTGTACTGCCTTTATGAGGGTGCTGTGCATCTGCAGTGGTGCTTGGAACCAGCAGGGCTCTTCTGACATAGCCAGTGAAACCTTCTGCAGCATCATGAATTAAGTGCACATCTGTGAGTTAGGAGTGCATTTACTGCAGTGCAACAAGGACCTGAAGACAGCTCTTTCTTTTCTGCTGGAGTACATGAACTCCAGATGATGTGCTAGAAAAGGAAGCACCTGGCTGCTCAGCCCGTTCCTGTCTCCCCCTTTTCTCTCACCGCCCACAGCACCTGTGCTTCCAGCTGTGAAAGTGAGAAATTGTGCCAGCCAGTCCAGCTAGGATTCTGGTCAGAATTACATGTGTTGTTATTGCATTTCTCTCTCCTTTTTTTCCTTTTTTTTTTGGGGGGGGAGGGATAGAAAGACTATTTCTTGTGTACTTGCTTTAAAAGTCCTCACTTTCCTTGCAGCAGAGAAGGTTCCAAGCAGGTATTTATAACCTAAATCATTTCACTCATTAGCTGAGCAAGACATTTTCACAGACATCTCTCCACCGTTGGTACCAAGTAATTTTGAATGTGCCTGAACTCTCCAAGCCCCTCACATTTAATGTGAACATTCCCAGGCTTGCTGTGACCAAGCAGTGATTAGGGATGTCCTGCCAGGTTGCAGGATCATGGGAGGCAGCCTCTGAGTGAATAACAAGTTAAAGCTGGTCCCATAACACAGCTGGACCTGTGCATGCACAGGTGATCTTCCACAAGAAAGGAAGAGCTGGAGGACAAGTCTCTTTGACTAAAAGCCAGGAAACCCTACAGGAATGTAAATACATTCTCTGTCAACCTGGCAGTCAGGTAACTCCTAGGCAAAGATGCTGTACTGTAGCTTATTAATGCACAAAAATAGACCTTAAAGCCTGATTAAGCTACTTGTTTCTGTTCTTCCCTGTACTCACCTTTTTTGGGAGCAGGGGGTGCTACTTAAAGTCTCTCTATGCAGTTTATGTGGTTTGAATCTTATTCTTAGATATATAATTCACCATGTATAGTGAGCAAGGAAGTGGGAGAGAAAGAAAATCAAGAGCGTAAATGTAGGTGGACTCATGGACTATCTTAAGATATCTAAAATAATGTAATAACTTAAAGTATCATGTATCAAGTACAGCTCACCTTTTGTATATAGTGACTATGTAGGGATGCCTCTCAAGCCTAGGGATGTCTAAAATCATGGTAGATCCTTAAATATAGACCTATGGATCCCACTGTAGAGGTTTCTATCCCTGTTCTGGATTTTGCTTCAGTGGTCTAAAGTAGAATTTACTGTGGGATTGGTGAGAAATTCTGCATGCCTTTCTTGGATAGACCCTTTAGTTGTATTTCTGCTGCTAATAAGGATAGACTATCCCTCAAGTTCATCAGGTGTACTCCAGAGAAGCCCCTGTTGTTAGGAGTGATGACATTTCTCCTTTAATAAAAATATTCAACTAGTAGTCAAGAAAAAAAACAAAACCCTGATTTAAATGGGCTGCATTCGTGCCTCCATCAGCTACTTGCTTCATGATCTCAATTACATCTCTAATCAATTCTCCCCATTAGCACTATTTCTGCCATGAGTTTCATGGAGAAAAAAGGTGGTTTGGGTTTTCCCCCAGTGGGAATCCCTAACCCAAGAGGGCCTGCTAAGTTAGGAAGATGAATTTCTAAAAACTATCATGAGAAGTACAATGACTAATAAAAAAAAAAAAAAAATGCTCAACATGATGGAGAAAGCAAAGAGAACTCAGGCAAACTTCACTCTCAATGAAAAATGGGAGGATGTGATTAACTTTTATGTTTTTTTTTTTTTTTTACTTCTTTATGTGTTTGTGTGATTTATTCAAAATTTGTTTCCTCAAACAGTATTTTGTGAATAACAAATGAATTAGTGATGTTTATTTAAGTGAACGTTTGTAAAACTGCTTTATTGTGTAGATGTTGCTGTATCTAAGCATTACTTTTCAATTTCATTTTAGTATAAATTAACTTATCTTCTTTGGAATGCCTTTAAAGCTAATAATCCTAAAAGAATTAAGATTAGAAAGTAATGCTATCAGTGACAAAGCTCATTAATGGCTTTTTATCGCTGCAAACTGGTGAACTATAGCCAGGATAATTGGAGTAAATGGAATATACCTATTTTTTAGCCAGGTATCCCTTTACACTACTTTACATTAATTACTTCAAAATTTTGTTCTGGTCAAATAAAATTTGAGTGGCTTGTCTGCTGCTTTTCTGAAAGGCTGAGCAAATGTCAGGTGTGCTGTTTTGAGAAGGCAGAAAGGGTAAATCTGCAGCAGTCTAGATAAGGATAGGCAGAGCAGGTAAATACAGAGACCAGAACAGTTGCCACTGATGATCATTTTCAGGTGGTTCTAGGGAGATTCAGGTGGGATATTCCCACAGAAAAGGGGACGTAGCCTTCTGGAAGGAAATTATGCTCATTTTGGAAATTATGCTTTTTTTTTACTAGTGGATAGCTCAGGTTTGCTGGGGGAGTAGAGATTTTCCTTTTTAAAATAAACTCTTCATAAGAAGTGTGTTACTATTCTAAAGTTGTTTTAAAGTCTGATGGAGGCTGGTCTGCCCCAGCCCCCTGAGAACTCACCTGCACAAAACAGATACTCTTTTGATTATGGACCTCAATAGTCCTTACCAGAGAGATAGCCTTCTCTAGTAATTCCAAATTCAGAAATCAAAGTGTAACATGCTTTAGTACCCTTATTAGAGCCCTTAAGAGCCCCTCTCAGGGGTCTGTAAGCACTAGCTAAAGACCTGAGCTAAAGAAAAAGGAGTATTAATTCAAGTAGGACATCTCTGGTCCATCTCTACTGGAAAATACTGGTTTCCAAACCCAAAGATAGAAGCAGATTTCCGGACTGCACCCCCTGTTTTCCTGCCAGCTTTTGCTCTGTTATAGCTCAGAATGCAGCAAACTTACATCCTGTAACAGCTGCTGCATTACCTTTCCTTGCATTATCTTTCCTTGCATTATCTATCTTCATGAGGTACAAGGAGCTCACCCCTTTTCTCCAGTTAGTTGAAATGTTTGTTATTTATACCTGGAAAACAGGATCTCATTCAAAAGAGAGCAAATCAAAGTGTTAGGAAAACCTGTTCTTCCCTCCTCTGCCTCTCTGGTTTGGATTAGTTAAGGTGATCGTATTCTCATGTGATTTTGTGCCACACAACAAGCAGGAAGAGTACTATAGGGTTTAGGTTTTGAAGGCATGAGAATAAATGTATTTGTAATTTTTGAGAATAAATGTAAGTTTTGCCTCTATGGCAAAAAGTAGGAGAAAGAAATTTTTAACACTTTGAGACACTGGTACAATACACTTTTTTTTTTTTAATCCTTCCTTTTGATCCAGTGCAAAATAAAATTAAAAATTAAGCTGTGTGAGACAGAAGAAGTTCTGACAAAAGTCTTCTGAACTGAGCACAGACTATTCCTCTCTTCTTCTTTTCTTCCACAGTTTATTTAGGAAATTTATGTTTGGGGTGACCATGGCATAGTACATCTACTCATGTTCAGCCAGCTTTTACTTGGTATTGTGGCATTTCTGGTGGGGAGTAATTCAAAGGGTCTATTTCTTCCCTGTCCTACACCTCATTTACTGAGCAGATCCTGCATCTGGCAGACAAATCAATTGTAAACCAATACACTTTAGGGAGGTTTGGTGCCATGATCTATGCATTTTTCAGCAATTCAAATGGAATGAGTTCTTTTACCCATCCTAAAAGTTTGCTGTGTTAGTGCACTACCTCAGCCAGTATCAGGAGCTGTGCAACTAAATGGAGTCAAATAGGTACTTAAGAGTCACATAATGTATTAACCATTTTTGTAACTTAATTCAGGGCATGATATATACAGCTGACATCAAAAGCCTTTCATAGCTGTTCTTTAATTTCAGTTTCAGTAATGAATATAGATCCAATTAGAAGGGAGCTGATACATGATGAGGAGAATTAACAATACCCCTAATTTCCACATTGAAGTAATGACTGCTATTATAGACTTCTTGATTTTAATCAGATATTCTCAAAAATGACAGTGGATTTGGATTCATAATGCTCAGCTGATTCTACAAGTCACATTCTCTCATGTTCTCTCTCTTTCTCTGTATTTAAAAAAAAAATAATTAAATCTTACAAGCATAGACCAAAAGCTTCTTCCATGTGCTATGTATCTTTTTTGGCACATTAATATTTACCTAACAAGTAATCCATAAACAGCGTGTCACTGGTTGTGAAGGCTTGCTGTAGCAGACCCTGGGCACCAGGTTTGTGAGACAAAAGTTGAGTCAGGGTTATTGTGAGTCTGATATAGTTTTTGAAGGCTGTGTGGCACTGTCTTAAGATCAGACCAGGGGCTCTTGGTTCAAAGCATTTTATCTTCACGGTATAGAAAAGGATGTTGGAGCAGCTGTCACAACTTAATGTCATAAGTTTTACATCCCAATCTAGACACACTGCAGGGCAAAATGCCCCTGTGAGTCTCTTTCAGCAAGTGGTAATGTACCTCTTTCAGAAATACATGGTGAGCTAAAGTGGATGAGAACCTGCCAGTGACAGAGGATTGCATTTTGTCTGCTACGTGAAGCTTTGTGTCAGAATCTGCTCTGTCTCCAAGACTGCTCTAATTTCTATGACTTATGTGAGTTTAAGAGGGAGGAAAGAAATTTGTGTGCATGCAATACACCTGGAATGAACCTATTTCTAGATGAATGCAGGTTTTCATCTCAGCCATCCACCCTCATGGTAAGATCTGAGTATGCTTCTGATAATGCCTGTCTTGACTGTGCTTTACCTGTGCCTTTCTACAACCATTTGGATTTGGTACTGCAGGGAAGCCACACTAACAGTTGCCACTTGTATCTTTTTGATATGGACAACATATCAGACAATGATGTGAGGTCTCTTCAGTTTGTATTGCTTTCCTGACATTTTTCAGTTGGTCTGTAAATCAGACTTCAGTACCTGTGGGAGCAGGTGGGATATGCAGTATCTTTTGTAGGGACACTGGAGAATATTATATTTTCTGAAGCAATAAAGTCACAGAGTTTAACTGGGAAAATAAACCTATTTGGAGAAATTGAAAGTTCACTGGTTTGTTGTCACTGAAGCAAAATTCCCCAAATAGTCTCACCTTTTAATAAGCGCTTGACTGACGCACAAGCTCAAAGTGGGAGCTGTTGCTGGCAACAACATCTATAATGCAATATAGATACATCTATCCAAATCTGCTTTGAAGGATACCTTGCATGCAGTTGAGCTACTAATCTAAACATGTATTAGTCACAGAATTTTAATCAAGTAGCTTGAATTAGAAAATTTCATCAGCAGGGACACAATCCTAAAATTGAAAGAGGAATTGCGTGCTGCTGAATGGATGTATATTTTGTGTTCAGATTTGGCTCCATTTGCAAAGAGCTTTGGGATATGCTGTGTTTATTCCAGTTATGAAGCATATGTAGGTTCTTTCTGGAATGTGCTTCCTTCCTCTCAATAGGTATTGCACCTTATAATTAATGCTGCCTACCCAGTGTTAGGATTCTTCTTTCTGTTGTTGCTGGAGAAACTAAGATAAAGGAGCCTGTGTTTATTATCTGAGATAGTGGAGAGATGGTCTGGCATGTGTCTTGGCCCGGAGCCAACCCTGAAACTGTATTACACGTAGAACAGAGGGTAGAGGAGACAAGGGCGTCAGAAAACAAAGTTGGGAAGTGACAGCTGCATTCTGAAGGAGTGTTAGGAAAGGAAGTATTGAAATTATCTTTGTGTTTAATAATGCTAATGCATGATCCTACACCTCTGGTACTTAGCAGAAATGACAGTTCTATATGTAATATGTTTGCTATACTAGACTAATGCAACTTGATCATATCTACTGTTGCCTGAGATATGCATGGGAGAGAAAATATTAAACTAAGTATTTTTGAAGCAGGGTCGGGTTGGTTTTCTTTTTTATTGTTTTCATACTAAGCAGTGTGAATATGCTTGAGAGCAAAATTTCTGAAGGAAGATAAATCCTTGATATGTGCTGATATGAGCCTGTAATGGAAACTCTTAATTCCTTAATATGCTTCCTTCCTCTCAGTCCCTTATTTCATGCTGCATTGTGCACAGCATCAATTCAATTGAGTTTCATTAAATTTCTACTTAACCACTTCTCAGCTGTTATGAATTCAAAACTTCTTTCTTTCCAGGAGCTGTTCTCTAGTTCAAATCTCCTTTGTTGTTACTGAAAACATTTGCCTAGAAAATATTAAAATTAAATCTAGGTTGTTGGAGTTTTTTTGCCCCCAATTTCTTTGAAGAAAGAATGTTTGAGTGTTAATATCTTTGAGGGGTTTATTTGGCTTGCCAGTAAAGTATTTTAATTTGTATTTTGCTACTTATTGAAAAATGTAAAAATGAGTACTGGTTTGAAGATGCTAAACAAATATTTGGAAATAGTTAATAAATATTAATTCATGTTTAAATGCCTGAAAAATTAATTAATTTTTGCAGTTGAAGGTTTTGCATTTGAGGTCCTGTTTATAGTGTGATTTATAAATATATGTTTACATTGTGTGTTGATGATCTGTCCCTCCTGACATTGTGGCTGCAACGTGTGGGCAGATCATCTATTACAACTGTACCAACTATTTCAAAACTTGCCTTCTGTATAAGGAGAAACTACTTAGCCATCAAATTTTAGTAATTGTTCTTGTTCACTAATGGTGCTTCCATTCTCACAATAATAATTAATTTAGTAACCCAAGGCTGTACGAGAAAAAAAGAGTGGATGAAAGCACCAGGATCACACATGAAAAAGCAGCCTTAAAATCCTAACTTAGCCAGCGAGGCTGGGAAGACTGAGAAGCTTGGCTGTGGAACTACCAAATTGGTGTACACATAGAATTTTAAAATATTAATATCTACTGGCAGTCCATTTCATACCTAAACATCCAGGCATTCCTTTCTTAGGCACCTCTGACAGTGTTGGGCTCTGACGGGCATTGCCTGTGCATTCTGCTTCATAGTCACTGTATCTCTTGAAATGGCCCACCCAAAGTCAGGGGCAGAGCTTGTGGCCATTTCCACCATCCTCCCTGTGGTTGCTGTCTCTGAGACACTGGCTGGTCATAGACCATTACAAGCAGAACTGCCAAGACCCCAGTCTGAGACCCAGACTTCCCAGCTGAGCCCAAGTGTCGCATCACCTGAAGCACCAGCAAGTGCACAGTGTAGATGGACAGAAGAAATATATACAGCCTCCTCTATTGGTTCGTGTGGGGCAAACCCTATACTTGAAAAAATATGCAGAAGGAATTTTCTCTAAAATTAAAAATCAAACCAAAAAACCCAAACCCAGATTTGGAGTAGGAAATGTAAATTCAGACTTAAATATTTGTGCTGGGGCAGTACAGACCTTAAAAACAGCAAGTAGCCACTGTGTGAACACAAATGCTGTGATTCGGGTCAATTTTAGGGGTTTACCTTCAGGACTCATCTAAGAAGCCTCATTGTCCTGGCTTCCCTTGAAATAAAGTGAACTGAGACAAAACAGGGTGAGTCTGGACCTGCCAGTTCTATTAGGTCAATCTATACTGACCTCTTAAACTTGAAAATGTTGTGATCATTGGACTGTTAATATTTGTGCAATTTTTCTGGTGATAATGTCTTCTTTTCTCCTCAGTCAGAGAGAAAAGCAAGGCCTTTGTCAGAGTTTTCCACTTTCTTTTTTTCTTCTTTTCTCTCATCTGCTTAGCAAATAGAGTGGAGACTGTAGATGGTATTTGTTTCAGACGTGTGATTTTGAAATGATGATACATGATTTAATTTTTCTATTATGCAGCCTTGTGGAATCCTGAAGAAATTACTCACGGTATGGAAGTACAGTCCAATAAAGGCTTGCAAGATCAGGGGCTGTCTTTATCCTGAAGTGTTGTCATTACATTGTGTGTTACTGATAATCGGTCTGCCTCAAAAGTATTTTTATTTTGCTTTTAATGTATCAAACTTTTATACAAGACCTATTGCTGTGCTTTTCTCTCCTAATACATGGAAGTCCAGAACATGAAGTTGTGCTGTATTAAATGCTCTGACCAAGCAAATCTGCATCCTGATGATGCTGCACAACAAGCAATTAAGCTTTGCTGCTGGGCCCAAGCAGGCAATTCAATTCAAACTTAGCAGGTTTTGTGGTTTCCTGGATCTAGGGCTCCCTGTGAATGCTCTGGTGCAAGTTCCCCTCCTCTGCCTGCTGGACTAACTATATTATATTATTCATTAACCACTCTCAGCACTCTTCTTGGTCTTTGGTGTGTATATTTTATCTACACATCCCATCTCTCTCAGGCAGTATCACACGATGCGTCTCTCAGGTGGAAGGATGTTTCCCCTAAGTGAAAACCTCTCTGCTCCCTTCTCAACAAAGAGAAAGGAGGGTTGGCTTAAAGTATGAGTATTAAAATATACTTTCTCTAACTTAGTGCTGTCTTTAAAGACAATGAAGAAAGATACGATCAGATGGTTCCTAAAGAGAGGAAATGCTGAAACTGCCAGTAGGCAAATTATGTCAAATGATTATAAGCAGCAGTCTGGGAGGCAAAAAGACTGATTTGTTTGGGGCATAGTAATATTAGGTATTACAGCAGCAATAAGATTTTTTTTTCGTTAAGTAATCTTAGTCTGAAATTCATGCCCTCTCTAAATCATCTGTATCCAGCTGTAGATTTACTGCTTTGACACAGATGATAATACTGAGAATGTAGATATATTGTTCTTTGTTTATTTACTTGTACTTTTAAGGGGGAAAATACTTCAGGCAATAACTAGTTCAGAGGTCTTGGATTTGGATGAGTTTTTGGCTGGTTGGTTTGGGATTTTTAAAGTAGATTATCTTTGGAATATGCTTCTCTTGCTATTAGTGGTACTGTAACTAATAGATATATGGTACAATTATTGAAATGTCCTATAGATAAAACAGAATAGTTTCACAGACCCTGGAAAGAAGTAATTGTTTATGCAGACAAATTGCCAGCTAAGAATTTCTTATGAGTATTTTCAATTTTTAATGTCATGTAAATTATTCCTACACTAACATAAACAGGAAAGCAGGCTATGATTTTCAGAGCCTTTTGAGCAACATTTGTTCCCGTTTCTTTCATTCCCTCTGCATTTTTATTGTACCACCCAATAACGCCTTTCCCACCCTGTTCATCCATTAAGGCTCGGATAATGACCTCACTGAATTTCAGTGAAATACACTTATCGCTGGGATTCATTACTCTGTCATGACAAGGCTATTTTTAGCCCAGACTCCAGCTGGCAACTGAGAAGAAACATAGGAAGGGAAATTGCTTCAGGTGCTATTAGTGTTATCTAGTTGCCTGTAGTGTCTACAGTTTAATGTGAAGTGTTCTGGAGTGCATGGCTCCAAAATTAATTTTTTTTTTTAATTTCTTAGGCTGAGAAGAAATATTCCAGTCTGTGAGAGGGAAATATATATAAATATATATAAATATATATATGTATGTATATGTGTATATATATATATATATATATATATATAAAATTGAAATGAATGCATGTCTTTGAGGGAGAGTAGTTCAAACCTGATCAATAAGGGGACGTAGAAAATTATACAGCAGGCAGAGTTATGATGAAATTTATTCCTTTTGCATCATTTGCTTTGAGCCTCAGCTGTGCTGGGCAGAAACTCACCTCATGTTTGCATATCCAGAAATC
Source organism: Pseudopodoces humilis (assembly GCF_049639895.1). Taxonomy (NCBI): domain Eukaryota; kingdom Metazoa; phylum Chordata; class Aves; order Passeriformes; family Paridae; genus Pseudopodoces; species Pseudopodoces humilis. The sequence continues at coordinate 103,708,231 of NC_142200.1, forward strand.
TGGGGATATTCATCTAAAAGCTTGTGCTTGGGAGTGACAGATAAATAACACATTTTCAGTTTTGCACAGCACAAAATATTGAGGGGTTTAAGGACTTAAATGAAAAAAAACAAAAAAACAAAAAAAAAAAAAGACTTCTCAATGTTTTCCTGCTGGTTTCACTGAGTTGCTGATAGGACAGGACATTAAAACTATCTGTGGAAAAGAATTTGGAGAAATTTTCCAACTCCCCTGTGTCTCTAGATTTAAGGTTTCAAATGGGCCCATTGCATGTACTACTCCCTAACAAAAGATTTCAAGAGGTACTAACTCTTGGACTGGAAAAAAAGAGTGAAATTTGCTGTTCTATGCCTAGCAGCCTTGCCTTAGGGAATGGGAGTTTAAGGTAACAGTCCAGCTCACAGTGCACAGATCTGTTCTTCAAAATTTACCAGTTTTCATAGAGAAGGTAAATGAGTGTGAAACATGAGTGTGAAACATGAGCTACACTGGAGAAATCTCCTTTGTTTGTAAGCAAATATTTTGCAGTGGGGACCATCTTTTATTGCTCTAGCATCTGACCTGGCTTACCATGATTCAAGTCTCCTTTTCCTGCAAGAACAGACCTGCCTATTTAAGGTTTTTATACATTGTTAAGAAGACTGATAAAACTGATTTTGAGACAAATACAAAATCTCCATTAGAAGAAGTACCTTATGTTCCACACATTAACTTGTGATGCATAGTCTCTGTGAAATGCTCATGAAAAATCATTATTTTACTACAGTCCAAATACCATTTGTGAAAGCATGCTTGAAGTGGAAAATAGATGTGTTAGAAACCTTTATAGTAAGACTGTGCTTATCAAAAATAATTCCTCTTAGCCTCACTAGAGCTTGAGGTGTAACAACCCTACCCTGATCTTCCTTGATACCAGACTGAGCTGATGAGACCTCATCTTGAAAACCTCTAAAACTGCAGCAAGTCTTCATGGAAATTAATTGTTTGATTCTGGATGAAATTCACCTCTAGATCTTTTTATTTAGCATAAACAGCTATGATGCCTCTGTGGTCCATGTGACTAACTCGATAGATGGGGCTACAACCTGTGATGGGAGTTACATGCCTCTGGGAACTTTGTGCTAACATGAAATGATTTTAAGGCATGCCATTTAATAAAGGAGAAAGATAAGCTCATACAAAATGCAACTTTATGCTGCTGAGAGGCATGGCCTAAGAAATTAAAAAGTGTAGCTATGGGGGGAGAGGGGATGAGATGGGAAGTGCAAGTTATTTCTGAAAAGTGCGATAGCAATGGGGTCCATTTTTAATGGCCATTGCCAACACTTCTACATTTAGCTGAGTTAAACAGAACTCCATGCTTAGCCTCAGGCATCATTACTTCCAAATGATTCCAAAATGACTATAATATTCTCCATTATATCCTTAATTAAGCATCACAGGACAAAGAAGCTTTGCAAACAAAGAACGTTCCTGTGTGAATTGTTTTGAGGAGGGAATTGTTGTGCATGGCATCTCTTCATGGTTCTGGTAAAGCATGATGGAAAAAAACCCTTTCATTATTTTTGTAATATGGTTAATCAAATTATGTGTTATGAATCTGTGACTGGATAATGGCTTTACAGTGACTGTTGAATGCTAAGGCGATAATGAAAATAAGTATAAGGAGATAAATATAAAGCAACTACTATATGTATAAATCTATTATCTTTGTTCCAGGAATACTAAATAATTGGATTTAAGCAATAGATAGTAAAGTACTGGCGAAGCAACCTTTTCTGGGCTTTTAAAGCTACTAGAAATCTCATTTAACAGCAGTTGAAGTGGGGGACAAATGATTCTTAAACTTTAGAACATTTAAGAATCACAAGATATTAACTCAGCAAAGAAAACATGAATTAATGTGATGAATAGAAATATTCTGACTGGCTTGGAAAATAATCCTTTTCCTTCAGACAGTTGGAAACTAGCATATTCATTTAACAGAAAAATCCAATTAAATTAAGCTCAAAATATGTTTGTTTTCAAGTAGCTGAAATGCCACTGTATTCTCTGTGCCCTTAAAAAGCTCTCTTCTAAATGATAGTGGCACTTGTGCATCCGTGTTCCTTTGGGTGGTGTCCATGGCAGTAACACCTAGAGATGACAGCTGAGTTGATTCCTTGGTATCAGGCAAGAGGCTCATGCCCAAAATGTGAGGCAGCCTCTGCTGAAGAGCTCATGGAATTGTGGAAATGGAGAAGCAAAGGACTGGGAAGTATGAATGTATGAGAAAGTATAAAGGCAAAGAGGAAATAACAGCACTTCCTGAACCTGGAACTGATTAAACCTCTCTGAAAATGGAAAAACATCTCACTTTGCATCTGTGATCATGTGGTCCAAAGTACTCCTGGCATGGGATATTTCTGGAGTGACTCGAGAGCTAGCCAAAGAAATAGAGGCATCTAAAAACCAGTGGTAATTCAGCAAACCCCACAGCAATTCCTCCTTTACTTAGAGTTCAAATATTTTTTAGAAACTTAAATAGGAGGGAGAAAAACAACAGCACGGTGCTTCAGGGATTAATTGTTAGTCATTAAGAAAAAATTCAGTAGCCTTTGCTAATTCAAAGCAGAGTTCTGCTATTGAAAAATGTTACAACCACCCTGCACAGTTGCAGCTAATAAGCAGCTACATTTAACTAGTAAATTTCTAGTAAGTCAGTGGAATATTACTGATGGAAATGCAACATTTCCAAGTGGTTTGTTTTTCTCAAAGAAGGTTAGAGCTTCTTGACACTATTTCTTTGGTTTAAAGTAGCTGAGTGGAGGTATTTGAAGAACTGTGTGCATGTAAACACTTGAGGTGAAGTCTGTGGCCCTGGGGGACAGCTGGTGAGAGGGCTGTGGTGCAGGGTAGCTGTCTTCATCCCAGGCTGCAGAACAAAGACAGGGCTCTTCTAAGACCTTGTATGGAAGTAAAAACAAGCCAGTTTAATTCATGAAAACTCTGGAACAGTTTAAGCTATATTTATGTATGCCCAGCCTGGCTGCAGATACTGAAATTAAATTAATTATATAAGATCAGTTTTCACTGACTATATCTTCCCGTTCTGATCCAAGAATTAAGCTAGAAATGGCTGTAGCTTACTGATGGTTTTATAGCTCATTTTTGCATGGTTTTCCAATTAGGACCATTGTTTTTTTCTGAAACTCTTCTAAACTTTCACTACCTTTAATAAACATAGAGAAGTCCCAAAAATATAGTTTTCCACGTATGGAGTGAAACTTGATGCTAAGAAAAGAGAAAAGGTCATATGAGTGCCTAATAAAGGGGGAAAATAAACCAAAACCATTATGCCTGCCACACACAAGCAAAGTCTAAATCTGGTCATAACATTATATATTCAAGCATAATCCTTAGCTGAGAGATGTAGGAGAGATCTGGAGAGCAACAGGGGTTTACAGGAATGCATAACCATGGAGCAGGAGACATGGAAGGCAGGTTTCAACTGTTAAAGTATGGAGCAGCACCTCAAATGTATGGCACAAAGCTGTTAGAAAATGGGCATCCTTAATTCTGAGGTGTGTGGAATAGTTTGTCCTGCATCACATTTCTAGTGTTAGGAGCTGGTATCTTTATGGCAAAGGAGGTCCTTCACACTGCGATGATCTGCAATTTATATTATGATGGTTGCCTCTGACTGGACTTTTGCCTCATGTGTTGTTTATGTCTCAAAACAGATGAAAATAACTCTGTTTGTGAGCTTGTCCCAGAATGAGCTTCCTGTGGTGCTCACTTAAATGCATCCCAATTGAGTTTTCTCCAGTGTTTGCTTAAAATGATTAGCAAGCAGGTTTTAAGAATTAATATATTTTCTGGCATCACTGAGAAAAATGAATGCAACATGCAGCATAAATAAACTGCCTCTCTTACTTCAGTGACTGCTCTGTGCATACATATTTTTTCCAAATATTCAGGGTGCGTAATGCAGCCATTGTGGTTGTTTAATTTCATCCCCTAGCAGTTTGTACAGTATGGTAATATTTCAGGAAACTAGTAACTCACATCACAAAGAATCAATATAATTTTTTTTTCCTTCTCCATTTTTCATTTTCCTGCAGTTGATTGAAAATATCCTGTATGTGAATCTCCCTGGCTCTTCCTCATTGCAGCAAACATCAACTGGGCAAGTAATTGTCTGCTTTTCTTTCCTGGTGTTTCTAGCATTTCCTTTCTTTCCTCCATTCTGAATGCTACCTTGAGTGTTATAACTGAACTTTTAATATCTAATAAATTCCTTTGAAAAGTCCACAACCACCTATATTGGTTTTGGAATATATTTAGGCCATTATATTTGAGGGCAGGCTAGGACGGAGAGGTCAGAGTGGAGCAAAAGTGATACTGCAGACAGATCTGCTAATTTCAAATAATTTCCAGTACACTTTGATGTAGTTTAGAAGTCTTAGCCCTTTAATAAACCTTATGTACTTTTTTTCTTAATTTTTGTATTTTTTAATTTTTTTGTCCCACCATTTCATTTCAAATTTGCCTGAACTGAAATGCTGATGCAGCATTTACTGAAAGGGTGGGATTCTTCTGTTTTGGGGTTGTCGTTTTTCTGTTCCATTGAATCAGGGTTATAATATTTGAAATTTTATTTTTTGATACCAAAAATAAAATTTAAGAAAGAAGAAAAATTCATATCGTCATAATATGAAATTTTGAAAATTTTAGTGATAAGTAAGGTGGCTTATTGTTGTATGTGACTGTGGGATGAGGAAAACTGTCATATCAGTGCCTAATGTACTGAATAATGGGCCTTCTGCATAAAGTGCATTTGCTTTGTTCCTATAGTGACAGATGCAAGGAATTAATTGCTCTTAGCAAGAAATGTTCATTGAAGATAAGGCCTGAAATGAACACTGACACACAACTGTGAAACGCCCTGAAACTGTTTCATGGTGACAAATTACTGCTGAGGTATATAGACCCTTCCACAAAAGTGACAACTATTGAATTTATTAGACAGATTATATAGAGAGGACTGAATCATTTTTTGTCCTGTTTGTAGAGCTGACATTTACCAGCTTCTTCTAATGAATTGGATATAGGCTACTGAAAACAAAAGTCAGATGGTTATGAAATCTCTTGCACTGACTGCCATGGATCATGCAGCCACTGACAGTGTTTGTGCAGTGGCATTTTTTTTCTGTGGAGGTGGACAGACCCTGAGTTTCAGCCTTAGGTAGTTTTTTTCCTGGGAAATTGTAATCAGAACTGTGAAGCCTCAATGAACACAGTGAGACATGCAAACTGTGCATGGCACAAGCTAAGGCTGGATGTGATGACCAGCTTGCAGCAAAGGAGGAACACGAAGCCTTGAAAGTCATGCAGCGGAGCTAGTGTCAAAAATCAAATTTCCCAAGTGAAGGAGCCAGTGCAGTCAGTGAAGTATAAGCAAGCATTTCAAAATCAGCTTTTTGTAGAGGAATACATGCTGCAGTAAATTTATTTTGTGGATGTTTATCTTTGGAGACTTTTTAAAAAATACTGTATTTGGTCACCAGTTAGCTTGAATGTGGATTAATCTTAAATTATGTCTCTTCTTTACACGTAGCCAGAGAAGACTTATATGGCATTTCTTATCAGTGTTTTGAAAAATAAATTAATATAATGAGCTCAATTTATACAGAATGAAGCAGAGATGCAGGAAAGCGACTGAGTTAGTAATTGCCCTTACTCCCCAGCCTGTTGACAGAATCAGCAACAAAAGCAAACCTGTTGATCACAGCTCTGTGTTGCTTTCTACAGTCCAGTTTATGTAGCTACAGGTCATTTTAGTCACCTGATTTTGTTATTTTGGGTTTTGAGCTCAGGTTGCTGTAGCATGAGGAACAAAAGCTTTATCTCCTGTATCAAAAGGTCACCAGTCACTCAAGAGTCAAGAAATGTGGCAGTCCATGGGGCTCAGCATGCAAAGTTCACTGAGTTGGTGTGCATTTAATCCTGTGCTTAAAATTCAAGTGAGCAAGCTTGTAATTAAAGTCTCCTTTATAATTTGCAAAAACAGGACCGTAAAGAATTTCCCTGTTGCACCTCCATCTAAATTATTATCAATGATCTCTTAAGAGCTAAACAGAGAAGTAATCCTTCCTCAAGGTATTCTGAAGGAGAGGAGAATAAAGTATTCTTCAGCAGCTTAGGCTCAAAGCAACCATGAGATAACTTCTCAAAACCAGGCTGTGTTACTGAACATTTACTGTGGGTGAGATAACATGACATGGCTCCTTGTTTCGCAAGGGTTAGATCAACCCTTGCCCAGAATGTCGTATAAACCCAATGCACTGCTTTGATCCTACTCTGCTCCCTGGTTTGCTGGATGCCAATACACAGCTGACTTTGCCCTAACACCACAGATGAAGACACAGTGAATAAAACATTACAAGGAAGTATCACCCAGCACTTTCCTTTTACCCGCTACAGGGCTACCTCTGGAAATAATCTGTTGATTTTAGTTCAGCTTTCAAGCATGGAAAGTTTTACCTCATTTTCAGGCTTCCTAATGAGTTCTCCACAAATGTGTAAATGGAACAAATATATCTGAGTAGCAAATCCCAGCTCTGTTTGGCCTCAAGGATGGGAAGACAATCCAAGGCTATCATGTTTCTGTAGTGAAATGTTAAAAGAAATTCTCCACTGTGTTAGCCAGAAAAAAAAAAAAAAAAAAGGAAACCAACTCTCATCCTTGTTTTATTCCCTTCAATCCTCCCTTCTCTAATATCAGGGCTCAGCTACATATTTGAGTCTCTGCCACTCCTTTCTTTCTTTTTGCCTACTCCAAAATATCACCTGCATCAGGGAGTGGCAGAAATCTTTCTCTATACAGCTTTAAATCTTTCTGAACCCCAGACCCCTCTGCCTCAGAAGAGCTATGGGGATGCTCTAGCCAATGAATTCTGCACCATTGCACTTTAGCAAGATTGTGCACATACAGTGTAATGTGAAAAATGAGGAAACTTCAGCCAAGCAATGACAGCCCATAAGTGCTTTGGATCTCAGAAAAGATTGTTTTGATATTCTGCTATATGTGTAATTTTAGTATTTTTTTTCTCCCCAGTGATTTAAATTAATTTGAATCAAATCATTAGGCCCCAGACTGGTATTGAACATAATGACTCATCCCTAAATTAATATTGTGTATCCTGAACAAGTCCTGTCTAAATCACTGGAAGATTCATGCTCCTCACAAAGTCAGCTACATTCAGATTAGTTCTGCAACAGTTCATTAGGTAATGATGTCATTTATATGTCTGGGTCAGCAAGAGTTTTTCTGCTTCAACTTAAAATGGACAAAATAGAAATAACTAAACAGGTGTTCTGTAATTTTTTATATTTCTCTGAGTTGGGAAAAAGAGGGGTAAAAAAAAAAGAAGCAAGAAGAGCTTGAATCAGGACAAAATGCAGTATTGCAGGTACTTCCAGTTTCAGCCTAATTTCTTCTTTGTACAGAGTGGCATTATAAAATAATCCTCCTTGCCTTTCAGAAAATTTTGTCTTAAATGATCTGCTTGACACCAACACTTGAAAGGTTCAGTGCTAAAGGGATCTGTTAGTATGAAGAATAAATGCACATAATTAGTCTGAGTTCAGTGGTAGGTGAAACCTCTGTACAACTGAAGTCAGTCATTCCAGATGCTTGCTGTACGTTGGACCTCCTGCCTGCCTGCATCTCTGTGCCAAGTGCTGTATTTCAATCACAGGAGGAGAGACTGGCAACAGCACAGCAAGAGCCTCCTACAAATGCTTTTCTGTGGCTGTAGAGCCCACACACTAAATGGTCTGCAAGCTATGCATAAGGCAATTTATCTTCTGAAGGACTTAAATAACATAGCCTTCACAAAACAAATGGAGAATTATTAACTTTTTATCAACTGAGCACCAAACCTTGTTTGTTGTTTTTAGTGTTTTGTTGTTTTTTTTTTTAACTGATTATCAACTTTGGATAGTGACTATTTTTATGTATTACCCAGCCTGCCAGTAAATGAGCTTCTCTCCTGTACACCTGTGTTGACAGGGTATGGCATTTCAGATTTAAGTAATCTTGGCCTCCTTAGGGGAAGAATCTGTCAGTTGTTCCCTGTAATGAATGATGGGTTTATGGTATGAGGCACTGCCTGTAGTATTAGCAGCAAAGAGAGCATGGCTGTCCTAGATTGTATAGTGCTGGTTTCTGGTCATGGTAGCTACAGTAATGAATGAATAAATGATAAGAGTTGACAACTGCTCTGCTCTATAAAACATTACACTATTTTTGCTTAATTTCTGTGTTCCTGTGAACAGCAAAAACTTCCTATCTTCCTCCCACAAATAAGAGAGAAGTGGTGATAGAAAACAAAATAATTGTTTCTTTCTCTTTTCCTTTTACTGGCACAAGGTGATTATCTATCTATGGAATCTTTTAGCATGAGCCTCTTTCAAAGCAATCTTGTGGTGAATTTATATGACTGACCTTGCTGGCATCAGTGACTTTTGTAACCTGAATACGCTGGATGCAGCACATTTATTTTATTGTGCTGTTGGGCTCGGAGGAAGTGAAGGAAAAATACTAAAAATGAGTGACCAAGCTGATGGGAATGACATTTGAGATGACAGTTTGGAGGGGCTCAGAATAATTCAAGTATAATGGGTGTGAATCATACCCATATCAGCAGATTTGATATCTAGAAGCCAGTTTAACAAAACTCTTTATCGAGTTGTGTCTCTGTAGCTTCTGGGTTCTTGGTGATTGCTCAGTCCCCAGGGTGTCTGGAGATGGTCTTACAGAGTGCTTTTTATCTGGCTGCTCTGCTCTAACTGCTCCCATCAGTCATCCCATCTTGCTGCCATCCTTTTCAGGGATTTGAAGCATAGGAATTTCTTACCATACTGAGGGACAATCCTGGGGCTATTAGTAACAGTCATTTTTGTAACAGATGGAATCTGTAAGGATACCAAATCCTTCAAAAATATTCAAAGTAGGTTTTTACACTTTTTGATCTACTTTTTGCTAAGGTTCCTTCATTTCCTCCTTGTGTCTAGTCTTGTGTTTGTTTTGTTTTCTTGGGTTTTTTTCCAGACCAAATGTATTATAGAACTCAAAATGATCAAGAAAAAAAATTAAAAGAATGTTTTAAATTATGCAGTAAGAGGCTGTTTTGTGTATTAGGTCTAGAAAATGAAGAATGACTTTTTCTGATTTGTTTTTAACAGGAATTCCTAAAATATATGTGGTTGGAAAAATTGTTGGGTATATCACAATAAAGTCAATGACTAAATTTTTTAACAAAACACTGAACAAATTCATTAGTGAAATATTTAACTTTGATTCTATAAAAGCTGTTGTTCAATCGTGTAATTTTCTCCTTTGGCAGATTTTCAAAGTTTCCAAAATATCGATTGTTCTGTAATTTTAGTCCCCACAGCTGTGGCATAGAGTTAATTTCCTTAGTAGAGAAGCCAATCTGCATAATCAAGATCTGAAACAATAGTATGTTTTCTGCTTTTCCTGCTGAGTGTTTGCCTAAAGTAATCCTTGCCCTATCATGAGCTACTTTCAGGAACATAGAGCATAATATGTAACACAGAAGTTTCACATGAAAAATAAGGTAGTGAATGATTTAATGTCCCTGCAAGCTGATTGTATGCATAAATGTATGTACTTCTAGTGCCACTGGAAGAATAGTTTCTAGCCTTCTCACTTCCTGGAGTACTGTTCTTTACACGTACATTTCTCTTCTGCTTGAAAACCCATGCACCCTTCATTTCCCACAGATGGCCCAGGGAAGACTCCCATTTTCCCAGAGGTGTGGAAAGCATTATATTTATCCAGATGCCCACATAAAGTCTCTCTTAGAATATGTCAAAACAATGACAGGTTAGAGAGCTGACAGGTGCAGTGAGCCTCTGAGAGGTCTCAAACACTTCAGCTGATGAAAGCAAAGTAGTAAGCGGGCAAGAAAAAGCAGGGACAATAAAAGGACTTAAATAATAAATATTCCTGCACATGTGAGTTGCTGTGCAACATCAGGGGGGACTAGAAAGATACAAAAGGTTGAAAAATATGAGTTTCTGCAGTGTTGCTGACTGCTGGGCAGTCTCTTGCAACACAGATCCAGGCTTCTCGTGCTTAAATTGGTGGGTTTTGTTGACTTAAACATTACATTCTGAACCTGTTGTTCTGTTGCAGGGACCCAATCGGCTCCACCCAGGGAGATCACCACCAGTTCAGTGTAGTTTCCTTCCCAGGGTAAAGAGAGATGATACTGTGGAGGTAGAGCCTTTGTCCACCACTTACCTTGTCATCAAAATTGAGATCTGTGCCTATGAGAGGCCTTGAATTTAGGAATATTTTAAGTCATCCCTTACGCCTTAAAAACTAAGTTTAAGACTCTGGTCTACAGATCTGTCTAGTGTCACACACCCGATGACATCTGCAAGGATGATGGGAATTACTCAGCCATTACTCAGCCAACACTTTCAACAGCTCCCCTGTTTTGTCTTTAAATACCAGAGAGCACTGCAAGTCATGATAAGCCACATGGCTGATCTGCATTTTTATTCTTCAACAAGCTACAGCAGTCAAACCATTGTCTTAAGTGCAGTTTGCTCCTCTAGACCACAGCTTTGAATTCATACCACATATGGAAAGCTAAATCTCCAAAGCAGAAGAGAACCAAAGTGCTGGTACTTAGAAGGAAAAGTCACAGGCTCTTTCAGTGAGAAAAAAAAATTACTTGAAAAATAATAGTAATCTCTGTTCACAATATATGAGTTGGAGGAGTTTGCACGCTGGTTACCAGAGCAGAGGGTGCATGAACACTGAGTGGGAACTCACAGTGGTCTTTCAGAACCCAGAAGTTATTTGGGTGTAGGAAGTGCTGAGCTTAACATTAAAATATGTGTTCATAAGCCTGAATCAAAGGTCCATCTTTCCTATTGCACAGCTGGGGAAACTGAGTCACTAAGAAGATGTTCTGTTTAAAGACCGATGGTGAGTCTGATAGAATCAAGAGTAGCAATTGATTCAATCATGCCTTATCATGATCTAGGGTCTATAGCACCCTATAGGTGATAAGCAGCTCAGTGAGCTGGGGTTGTTTATCCTGGAGAAAAGGAAGTGGAAGGGGGACCTTATTGATCTCTACAGTTTACTAAAAGGAGGTTGTAGTGAGGTGGAGGTTGATCTCTTTCCCCAGGTAACAAGTGACAGGATGAGAGGAAATTGCCTCAAGTTGTTTCAGGGAAGGTTGAGATTAGACATTGGAAAAATTTTCCTCATTGAAAGAGTGGTCAGGTATTGGAACAAGCTGTGCAGGGAAGTAGTGGAATAGCAATCCCTGGAAGTGTTCAAAAGGTATGTGAATGCCACAGCTGGGGATATGGTTTAGTGGTGAATACGGTGCTGCTGGGTTATTGGTTGGACTCAATGATCTTGAAGGTCTTTTCCAACCTTCATAATTCTATGTTTCTGTGATGCTTTACACTGGATAATCACTTATTCCCAAAAGGCATATGGTTTAGAGTTATGCTGACACCCCAGCCCAGTTTTTTCCTTCGTTGTTAATTGTTAAATTATTTTAACTAGGGGATAGCTACATTTTAATTTGGCTTTATTTCACCAAGATTGAGATATTTATTTAATTTAAGAAACCAAGCAAAACAGCCTTCTATTTTTGCCTTTTAAATAGGCATTAAATCCAAGGATCTCTTTTCAGGTTTTAGTTGTTTGTGTTTCCCTTAGTTTAACTTCACTACTAGAATGTTCTATTTACTCTTACCAAAGTCTGGGTTTTTGCTTTGTGAAGGTATGAAGCTACTCGACTTTCAAGTTATTTTAATATATTATTTTAATTGTCCTAACTAATTGAACTCTTTTGCACACAGAAATACCATTTAATTGGTTAATTTCTGAGAAGATTTTGGGAAAGTTTCTATGGTAACTAAGATGCAGATAAAACAGTGTTAGTTAGAGATGATAAAAGTCAAAGTCTGTCTCTTTTCCAAGTCTAATGTGGTTGGAGCATTACTCATTAATTTCAGATTTATGATGAATTTAAATATTGAGTGTCATGATTTTATCTATGTCTCCTGCTGCTCTCTGCTGTCTCACTTCTTAAGCAACAAGGATCAAACAGTGCCACTATTTTCAGGGACAAAATGTGTTTCACTCAGTGAAACACCTTAGCTGTTCCTGTGAACAAACAAGCAAACTAATGTAGCTAAAGTACTTGGGAAACACTTTGCCTTCCAGGAAAACATTCTCTATCCTGCTTACTCTATTTTTCCAAGGCTGTAACTCTAAATGGCTTTCAAGGTGCTTTTATCACAGCTTTGTGATTATATGGACTGTACCTGTCATTCAGAGGAAACAATTTGCTTAAGTATCTTAGCATCTCCTGTGAGGCCAGAAAACCTTCTGGAGGCTTTTCTCCTCATGGAGAGTTGATGTAAATGCATGGAAAAAGAAAGCAAATTTCATTTTGTTGGAAGAGCACTGCTGTCCACACATTTTTGGTAAGAAATGCCATTTGATGAGTTCAGGTCAGGATTCCTGTCTGCTGTGCCAACCCTCCAACACAGGCACTGAGTCAGATGACATTGTCTTTACCTCATCCTCAGAAAATTATGCCTTCACCAAATGTCTGTATATATCCTGGTCTTTAGATGTGATTTGTCAGTTTGGGAGTGCATGAGGGAGGGTTAATGATATATCCAGGAATATCACATTAATACAGATTATTTTGAATACTCTGTGTGTGTGTGAGAGTGTAAGACTGTGAGGACGGGGGTGACCCCTGTTGATGTCACTAAGAAGTTTTGGCATTAAAAAAGGGCATGAGGAAAGGTGGTGATCAGAGGTGGGACCCATTGACTCAACCACAAAAACTGAGCTTAGTTTTGATTCTTAAGCTGATATCCATGGGTTTTTGATGCTAAAGAGATTTGCAGCTGCTCAGGGTTGATTTCAAAGAAGAGTATGACAAAACTTTCAAGGTATCCAGCTAAAGATTGACACTGAGCATTGCTTCTTGACATTTTGGAAATGAGGGTCTCCAGATGTCACCAGTGATTTTGCACATCTTAAAATGAGAATGCACCTGAGTCGCACATCTGCCCTGACAGCCCTGCAAAACCTCCAAAACTGTGGAGGATCTTGGGTTACAGAAATGGGTACAAAAACCTTTTGAATGAGCATTGCACTGGGTTGTGGTGCCCTGTTCAGATCCATAAACATTAGTCCCTGCCTGCAGTTTCACAGCTTTGGAGCTTGTTCTTGTGAAAGAGCCTGCCCGTGTGCTCATCAAGTCTCAGAACCTCCCTCTCCAGCTCCTCCTGGTCCTGCCCACACTGGCCACTGGCCATCCACGGCACCAGGAGGAGGCAGCCTGAGAGAGACACACCAAGCACCACGAGCCCTGCTCTCACTTCCCCTTCACTCCCTCTTCCAGGCACAGCTGGTCAGGGTCCACTGACTCCCTGAAGATGAGCATGGGGCATGCCAGGGTGCTCTCTCCACCACCATCTAGATAGGTCCTTTCCATTTTTCAACACTAGATTCTTTCTTTCCTCATTAGCTCTTTAGTTGCTATTTTTGCTAAGCCTGTATTTTTTTTTCCATGAGGTCTTAGGGGTTGGTTAGGAGGGATTAAGGCCCTTGAAGGGACATGGTAAAGGATCTGCAGTTTGCCAGCATAAAGCTTTTCGTCTCATTAAAATCACAGCTAAATCACAGGTGTGCTTTCTGTGAGAGAATGAATTTTCCTTCTTTTCTCCTTTCTCTGCCTGTGACAAAGGAGGCATTACTCCTGCTTTTCAGTGCCACTGTAGGATTTTTTTTCTTATTTATAACATTCCCCCTACCTCATTCCACACATCCCAGGGAGCGTCAGACCACCGCTATACCACTGCAGCTTTGAGTCATGCTGTTTCCTTCATCCTCCACTGCCTGCCTGGCTGTGAAGGCATCCTAACAACTCCCACAGCCTCTGAGTGCAGCAGGATGGGCAGAGCTACTGGCAGAGCGTGCTTTCAGCTCTCGGTGCTGAAGTGGTTGACAGATGTTCGGAGGATTTCTTGTCTCTGGACCAGCACTTCATCTGTTCCAAGTTATTCAAAACACAAACAGTAGGTTGGCAGGAGTGAAATATGTTCAGAACCAGGATGTCAAAACAGAAATATATTTTTAAAAGACAAGTGTCAAAAAAAAAAAAAAAAAAAGGAAGGTATTCAAGCAGTTTACAGGAGGATGTACTTAAATAGTTGAGAATTTCTTCTTTTAACCCCTTGGGCTCCCTTCTGACATGTTATTCCACTATGCTTATAGTGGCTTTCTTGCTTAAATGTTAACAAGGGCATTTTGGGTCCTAGGTCCCTGATTTGATGGTGGATGGATTTGCCACATTTACAAGGTGTTTGGACTACCAGCTAGCAACATAATTTGGGATTATCCTGTCAAGCGTACTGTTGTAAAATTGAAGTGAGATCCTGCAAATGCGTTGAGTGGTAGTGTTGAACAGAGTGGTGGAGGAGACATTTAGTGAGAAAGAACATTATTCCAAAAAATAGGGAGGAGTAGAGCAGAGATAGAGAGGAGAGCATAGCAGAAGTAAAAGATGGCTTGAATTAAGCAAAGAGAGGCAGCTCTGCTTATTTCATTTCATAGTCAGTATGGAAAGAAGAGTTTCGGGGTCCTGTAGCATATACAGCCTGCCTGCAGCCTCCTTTGGCTGCATGTGAATAGTAAGGCAGGGGTGGTAGCTGAAAGCAAAATAAATCAGCACCAGAGCCCTCTGAAAAGGGCTGTGCTTTTTTGGCTGAGTTACTGCCAACAGGGTGTTAGTAACTCCAGTAACAGGTAGAAAAACATTCCTCCGTGAAAACAGTTCTAATTAAATTTGAGAGAAAGGATAGGAAGCAAGAGTTTAAATAGGCAATGGAAACAAAGTCCAAAGACAGAAGACAAACGTGAAATTATTTCAATTATGCTTGTTTAGTGTGGTGATTACTTCAGCAAAAGACAGGAAAAAGAAATGTAAAAAAACCCAACAGTCCAAGAATATTCAAAGTTTTCATGTCCTATCAAAATGATTTTTGGTCAGCAAAAGATCTGTCACTATTATAATAAGGGTGTCATAAGATAAAGATATAGTCCCATTATTGCTCTGCAGTAATAAATCAACAAAATGCTGCTTTGCTGGCTGTCCCCAGTTGTAGAAATAATTTTTTTCTTCAGCTACTGATGCTGTTCATGTGGGTATCATCCACATAATTTTCTGTTCTAGCTGTCATCAGGACAGGGTCATGCTGTAACATTACCCAATCTAATGACGATCTTTGACCTGCAAATTAATCTGTTGCTATGCTTCATTTTGAGAACACTTTTGATGACAGTGGATTCTTGCTGTATTATTGCTCCTCAATGTCATGACAATGTGCTTGGTAGGAACACTTTGGGGTTTTTAGAAGTTTTCTGTTCTCACTGAAAAACATACTGATGCTCTGGTATTCTCCATTTTTGTTGAGATTTTATGTGAAACTGAAAGCTCCAAATGCACGTGCATGGTGGATTTATGAATTCTGGTTTTGAGCTTGCAGCACTTTTATTACCTTTATAACAGTGGACTGTGACTTAGTGCCCATTCCTTTTTCTTCCCAATAGGCAGATGGTTGTGGGACTAGTTAAAAGTGAGGGGACTGCTTTTCTTTTTATATTTGTGCAATTCTGCTCACTTCAGCCCAGCTGAACCTGACTGCTATTAATGCCAACTAAGAAATGAGCAAAATCTGCCTGCTTTCAGAAGATGTTTTACACATTTTTTCTGCATCCTCTTTTTTTCTTTTATGTTAATGTAAGCAGATTTTGTGAATTCTTATTCATGAAGACAGCACATAGCCAGGGAAGGTACTGCATTTTTGCCTGAAATTAAAATTATTATATTTACCCATGTTAGATTCATAATAAATGTCAGTTTTGATCTGCTTCTGTGCATTTGTGGGTGGACGATACTTAAACATTCATACTTAAAGCATTAAAACACTTTGCAAACTATTGTAGCCAAGGGCAATACGACACCTACCTATCTTGTGCAAGCATCATCGAGTGGGTGCAGAGAGGAAAGGACAGAAAAAGATAAAAAAGACAGCCTGGGAAATCTGTATTTCACATAATTTAATCCAAACTATGATATGCCTTTATTCTCTCTAACCCCCGGGCTGAAGGTGTAATTGCTTTCTGTCATTGGAGGCATTCTGACTTGGTGTGCTGTAAATCTGAAGGAGAGATGATCTGTGACTCGCTATGCTGGGTGATCCTAGAAGTATCCTGCTGCCTCCAGCTGCTCCTGCTTGTGTTGGTGGACTGTTTTTGAGGCAGACCCAGCAGGCTGAAGTCTAGATCTGAGTCCGAGTATGGAGTATGAAGCCATAATGCTGGGCACGGGCTTTTGACGTGGTGAGTTAGAAGATACGTTTACTGTGTAAGGACACTTCAGATACAAAACACTCTGATACAAAACCCCTGCTCTGCCATAGCCTGGGAACTGGGTGTGCTTTTAATTTCTGTCTTGATGGCCAGTAGAAAACAGCTGAAATGTCACAGCCTACACTTAAAAAGCATTCTGATTTGGGTTTTGTTTGTTCGCTATTCATTCATCTTTGTTTTAGGGAGACTTTATTTTAAATTGATTTTGTTATTAGTGGATCTGTTCAGAGGCAGTGCACCTGTTACATATATTGAGAACCTGACTCCTGACTTTAGCTGGTGCAAGCGACAGTGTTTTAAATTAAGCTGTCCTCCCAGCAACTATCTTTCTTTTCTTTATCTCCCCACCCTGACATAAATAACCAAGAAGCAGAAGGCAGGTAGTGTTATAAATTTTCAGGCTACACAATTGTCTCATGTTTTGCATTCTCTTCTCTTCCCCCATTATCATCCATTTTGAACTAAAAGTTCATCCATTTGTGGTTTTGCCATGAGAAGATGTCAAATAAATTGATATTGTACCCTTTAAAAAGTATTAAAGAATACAAATATATATCAATACATTGATAATGCTCAGAAACTACAACTGTAGTGCTTTACTGACATTTAAAGACCAAGGGAAGTAAAGTCTAATATAGGGAAGAGTGATTATCTCTCACAGTGTCTAATTTAAAATCTGAGCGCTGGTTTTGCTCGCCAGTGGTCCCATGATCTATTAGTCCTCTGTTTCCCTTATACAGTAGGTGTTCCTCTAATAAAGAGTTTGATATTTGCTCCTAAAACGTCAGTGTGTCATCCATCCCAGGTCTTCACGGTGGTTCTGCTAAACAGTTGCTGTCAGGAATTGTAATGAGATATGGCCCTCTTGCTTTCCTAAATGCTCAGCCAGAAACGCAAGGCACAGTGTCAGCCAGGCAGTCAAGGCAGCTGGCAGGGGCAGCATCCTCGGAGAGCCTGGCCACCTCTCGGGGTTTTTTTCATCGTGGCATTTCAGGCTGCCTCACTCTATTCCACTCCCCTCTGACTGGGGCTTTACTGTATTTCTAGCTGCACCATAACAAGTGGAAGCGGGTTTGCACTGCAGTTACTTTCTGAAACATGGCTCTGCTGTCGTGCAGTGTACAAGGAGCAGGTCTGAGTTGCAGAAATGTGCTTACATCATACCTAGAGCTGTTGCCTCCACTGGGGCTGTGAGGGGATTGTGACTTACTAGGGGCACTAACCACACTCTGCTCCAGGCTGGCACATGCATGCAAAAAAGACTATTCCAGTTCTTCAGGTCAGCCCTGAGTTTTTATCTTTATTCATTAAAACATGCAAGGGTGTGCTTCAGTTCAGCTCACAGAAATCTTGAAAGAAAGAGGCAGAGCAACATCTACTCCTGTCCAGACTCTAATGGGCATATCTCATTCATGTCTCAAGTGCAAGACTAAAAGTGGGTCAGGCCCCCTGTTGGCCTTAAGGGGTCCCTTTCCCTGGCACATCAACTATATCAGTGTCCCTGTTCATAAAGGAAGGAGACTTTGGGGGAGAAGGTGGGTGGAGATTGCCTTTTGGTCTTTGTGTTTGGTTTTCTTTTTTTTTTCTTTAATCCATAGGACTTTCTAAAATGTCTAGTCATGCACTAGGAAATAAAACCTTATCTGTGTTGTCAGTATCCTCATCAATTTGTCTGAATGTTTCCCATTCTGTATAACCTTCAGACGTTATGGAGAACCCCACAGGCTGTATCCTGCTATCAGTTTTAGAGCTGAACTCCCCTCCCATAGCCACTGAAATTTACGTGGGGGAGAAAGGTGGGGAGGAGGGGGTTGCATAAAAAGTAATGACACAGTATGGTCCAGGATTTTGTTCTAACAAATCAGGCTGACTTGTCAGATAGGTTTCTACTGTTGTGAGCAGACAATGAAACACTTGTGTCTGATTTTTGGAACTATGGGCATGGAGACCAAAAGTGCTGTGACTGAAAGTACTCTGGCACTGGTCATCCTCCATTCCCTTTTCACTCTTCTGAAAATCTTTAGAACTGCAGTTTTGAGAGTCGCAATAAAAATAAAAAAATTGGCATCTACATACTTGAACAAATATTTTGGAATATTCTTTTGTGCATTGCCAATCTCAAAAAAATTATGTAGTGCTGATGAGAAAGCTCAGAAGGTTTAGAAACTTATAACATCTGAGAGAGAGCATGGTCATTAAACTACTCTTCATGTTTCTCCTTTTTCTTGTGATTTCAGTGGTTAAATCTGCAGACGGGATTTTCATAGAAATAGTCACTAAGAAAACCAGCTTCAGCAGGAGGATGACAATAAACTTTATTATATTTATGCTGTCAGCTTCCAGGAGAATGCAGGACTATTTAAATAGATGGTCTGATTCCATGTAAGGAATCACTGGCCATGAGATATGAATATCAGAGTGACAGCAGTGATGTATTCCAGGCTGGAGACTAATCAGGAGAATAATATGTGTTTGTCCAGTTAGGTGTTAGTCTTGCTAGTTAAGCTGATTAGTGACAGATATAGATAGGGATAGGGCAATGACTTTTTATCCACTATAACAAATCAGTCTAAAAATAAACATATGACAGAATAAACACCATGAATCGGGGAAACAGTTTTTTTCAGAGAGATAAGAATGTCTTGTTTTATCCAAAACTGGAGGCAGTCACACTAATGAGTGGGAGATGATTGTGATATATCAGAAACAGGGATTGGAGTTAGTACTCATCTTTCTATGCTCTGGTTTTTGCTTGAAAAAGCTTTCTAAGAGGGTAACTTGGTGGTAGAATGTGAGTTGGCCTTGGTAAGTGATGCTAAGGATGGAATTGGCAACAGAATAGGATGAGCCTCACATAATTTGGGGGTGGAAGGGGGAGCTTGAGTGAGTGAAATATAATTATGGCTTTCCTGGCTGGTAAATGCTGCCTTGAAGTTGCTCTCCTCCCTGTATTGTGAAGACATTTTCAGTACAGCTGGAAATGTGTTGCTAATCAACACGCAAATGTGAACACTGTGAATATAAAACCATCAGCATTTTTTAGGAGAAAATATAAAGGCTTTTCATCTGGAGCATATTTGTACTTGCTAATAGCTTCTGACAGTGATAAACTTGTGGGCAGTGTCACTTCACAAATGAGAGGTTAAAATTCTGAAGGATTTCTCCAAACATGAACCCAGGGTCTTTTTAAGGTTCCTGTCAGTGAAAAAGTCTATCCTAGTATAACTTGCCATCCAAACATGGACTTGTTCATTTCATTGCAGATCTTCATTTTCTTCTTCTTAGAACTGAGAATTAAGAAAAAAAAAAAAAAGAAAATTGGGATATTTCAAGAAAATAAATCTTATAAAGACAGGAATTGCTGTATTAGGCATTACAATGAATCCAGTCAACCACCTTTAGTAAGCTCCTGATGCCCTGCTTCATTTGTGACAGCCAGCAATTCAAGGTGGGTATTGGAAATTAAAGTAGTCTTTCAGAGCTAGACCCCCAAACTGGAGATAGATGCCATTTCACCCGTATGTTCTGCCAAATGATCTACGATGAGCAGAGGCACCACCTCTGCAGTGGAACCTTCTTTTTTGCTACTTTGCTAGACTTCAGTGTCACCTTGCCGCTCATGATTTACAGAAACTCATTCTGTGTTACCAAAACTGGAGGCTATTGCAGTATGTGGATGTCTGAAGAGCAATTGGAGATATATGTATTCCTTTTTTTAGTGTTGTTTTCCAGACCATGTTCTTTTAGGGTGAGACAGAATAGTCTCAATATTCCCCCAAATCATCTTTGAAACCACTCAAACGTGTTTTTCCAAGAGATGGAGAATTAACTAGGATTGAACTAGGCTTGGCTTGAGGTATTTTTTTATCTAAGCTAGAATAGCCTTTTTTTGCATGTTCCCTTGTGTCAAGAATACCTGTAAGTAAATGCAAAAAAAAAATGACAGTTAAGTGCACTCAGACAATGATGACACAATCTTGTTTCCTACCAGGCATGTTTCAGATGTACCTTTTCTAGTTAATCTCTAATCATTAGTGTCCCATCCTTTGACAATCTGGCTTTGCTAGCAGCTTGTATCGGTCAAGTGTTGAGGCCAGCATCTTGCACTGAGCTTGTTCTCTCTGCTCCCTCTGCTTATCTCTGCTTCCTCTTCTCTTCAGATGGTGCAGTTCAACACACTTCTTCCTCCTTCTGATAGGGCTGCAGCACTCACTAAATCCAGGTCCAAATGGCAATCTGGGATAGCATCACAGTAACCATAGGGAGTTAAACCAAGTGGTCTTTCCCAGAACCTCTGTCACAGCAGCCAGCCTGCTGGTTTGCTGGGTGAGCTGCTTTGTGAATGGGCTGGTGCAGAGCAGGCAGGCTGGATGCAGGCGGGGTGTGTGCGTGTGCACAGGAACATCCACTCAGGCACCTGCAAGGGGGTTTCTGTGTCCTGATCTCTGATTATGAGGAATTTTTAGTTCTGCTTCTTGCTTCAGCTAGGCTCTTGCATCATCCAGGGGCATTTTTGGATACCTCCTTAATGCCAAGCTGCCATCTGATTTTTTTTTTTTAAACGATTTTTAATCTTTTCTGTTTGGGGGAAAAACAAGCTGTGTTCGAGCACTACTTCATATCTCTAAAAATAAAAGTTGGCTTTCTAAGTGCACAGCATACTCCCTCTCTTTCTGCCTCTCCAGCTCCCCCCACTTCCCTCTCGCTGCTTCTTTCTGCTGAAGAGACTGGGAGGGGGTCATTCTTGGCAACCACTGAAGATGGATTCTAAGTGGTGCACAAGTGCACACATAGCAATTTGGCACACAGCAGGGGCTGGGGGCGGGAGGCATTTTGGATTTGTCAGCTCATCGGCACAGCTAGGTTCTTGTCAAACAGCAGAAGTTGCACAAGTCCCTGGTGGCTGAGATGCAATTGGTGAAGCTGTGTTGGTCTGGAAAAGCAAAGATGTGAGGTCACAGGATCATTTTCTCTCTCATGCTGCAGCACAGTTGACAAATTAGCTCATAATCCAGCATTTCTTCCTCAATTCCCATTCCCTTTCCTGTCTCGTGTGCCCCAAATTTTATGTCAGTTCTGATATCTATTCTTTGCCTCTGTATATTCATTTCCCTGTCTTCATGTATCAGCAATTCTGTTAATTTGGATTCTGTGACCGGACAGGAAATTTTAGAGACTTTATTGTGGTCAGCACAAGCTTGTGCCCAGGAAAGATTTTTGTTAGACCCAGGGATTTCTAAAAGGTGATACACGTACCAAGGGAGTTACACAAGCTGCTGCAAAGCAGTACCCAATACAGGGCTGAATCAGGGGTTGTTTTTGCCAATATTGCTGCTGCCACTGATGTACTATTGATGGCCTGTCAAGAAGTATATAAAAATTGAAAGTGTATTACGTTCCTGGTCTAGGAGCTGAATATAGCCTGCATACCATGACACAGATTTCCTTTGATGAGATGCCTCACACTTTCCTAAACTCATTTTCTGAGTAAAATTATTTTTTTCACTGTATTTTTGCATGACTCAGAGATGCCTTTTCTATTTGTGCTTGCAAGCAAAAAGTATTGGAGCTTTTACGTCTGTGCTGTTTGGGAGAAGTGCTTTCATCTGCAGGTAGATATACAATGTAGTTTTGGATATGCTTGACTTCCTTCCATGACTCTGTTAGTTGCTTCAATTCATGGAATCAGAATTTCTTTAAGATAGCTCAGTGACAGGTAATCCATATAGCTGTGTGGATTATGTTCCTGCCTTGACCTCTGCTGCTGTAGATGTTGAGTCCTAATGAAGGGAGTAGGAGGATGCTGGCAGATCTCTGTTTTTGTGCGCTCACAGTCCTACCCCCAATGCAGCACTACACTCTAATATGGTGAGGGGCTGCTTCTCTGTGCAACAAACTCCTCAGAAGTTATTTTAGAAAACATTAAGCCAATCTGTCACATAAGACTTGGCCTGGAGTTAATCTTGGAGCAACCAGATGATCAATCCACCCTTCCCCAGTGTGGTAGAGACTGCCTAATTACAGACTTCTGTAGGAATGGGGCTAGGATGTTCTGGAAATCTCACTTCAGGAGCAGTGCAGAGTAGCTGCTGCTCAGCCTTATCTCCCACAACACAGCCCTGCACATCACACAGACTATTCTGCACACTGGATGTGTATTGCTATTTTTCAGATGAACTGATATACTTAAAAAAGTGAAACAGAACCAAAATTTAATTATTATTAAAAACCAAAGATAAGAGTAGATCCAGATCCATGTGCATCAAAACATCCAAATTTTTGTTTGGGTAATTAAAGGGTAGTTGCCAGAGTTCAAAATTAAGCTACTAGTCTAGTGATCAAGGCATTCTGCCAAGTTAAAGTCCTGTTGCGGAAATATGTGAATATTCCCTTGTATATACAGACTAGCTGTAAACTTGCATATTGCTTTTACCTTATAAGAATTTATTCTACCTATTCCACTCAAATAGCAACAGTTTTAAATTGCAAACATCTCCCTCAGAGTGCTTTGTAGCTTTAGCTGGGTGCTTAGTTTCTTGTAGATGGAGAAAGGGACATAATTTATTTCTTTCATATACCCTGTAACAGCTCTAACCACCAGATGCTTTGGAAAAAAAAATAAAAATATAAAGCTATGGTTTTGGTTGGCCTAATCTTCAGTATAACCTACAGATTCAGCTCTTCAGTTTTGCTGTGACAAAGTATAAATGAGTAAATTCAATAGCAGATATTTGGAACAGTTGTATTGAAAACTAGAGGCATCTACACAACAAGGCAGAAGCCGAGTGTTTCTTTTGAGCATCCAACTCTTGTGGATCTGACTGTATCTATTCTTGTCCTCTCATACCGTTGGGAGTGCATTTAGCAACACAAGGGTTGGAGGGGCTGGACTAAAAAAATGGTTTTCTTCTCATTATTGTAGTTTTGATTTTTCTGATAATGCATAGCAAGCTAGGTCAAAAACATCATGGGAAACTATACACTCATTACAAGTTCTATTACACCATAAAAAACAAAATCAACATAAACATGAGAAAACTCGATAGGAGGATAAAATCTCTTGTGGGAATTGCATGCAGGCATATCCAGCCCCAACACTAGCCTCCTGCCAGCACCTGAGCAGCTTGTTTTGTGTTGTAAGGGCTTGTGCAGTATTGAGTGATGACACCAGCTGTGCTCAGGTTCTTGAATTACAGCTCGAAGGGTGGTGGCCATCAGGGCCTGCAGGAATGATTGGCTTGCTCCTAGACTGAAAGGCAGAAGGTTAGGAGCTGGGGCTGAGGAAGAAATAAGTAGTTTCCCGAGTATCTCTGTCTTTTACTATAACTCTCTTGGAGAATATGGCTTTGCATGCCAAATTTTTGTTCTTATATGCTTACCTTCTACTGGTACGTGCTGGCACGTTGTCCTGTATGCAATAGAGGCTTGAAGGAGACAGTTCATCCCAATGCTCTCAGAGGTGAGATAGTCTCCTACCTGCACTCAAGCTTTGCAGCTAGATTTGGTTTTCATTTAGCTTGAATTATTTGTGATGAGAATTCTAGCTGAGGACACACATTTCCTGAAATGGATACGCTACACATGCCTCAGCCACAAAGTTCCCTCACTAAACTGATGTCTGGTGCTTTCCTCTTTTAAGGAAAGCTGTAATTTTCTTCCATAGTAAGCTTAATGCCTTTGACAGAAACTGAACAAAGCAAAGACCAATTTAAGTAATTTGTTTATATAGGTGGCTGCACATAGTCACTTAACAGCTTGTGTCAGATAAAGACAAAGCAGACTTCCCATGTTCCAGTTTGGCATGCATTATAAGGACTGGAAGAAGTAGATCTGAATCCACATTCCTTAAGAGAAATGTTCCTTTCTCTAGCAGGCTGGATTATGTAGCTTTCATCACCTGACATCTTTTCTCTGAAGGGCTGTAAAATGCCAAGAAAATTTTCCAAATCTAGCAATAATGATATTTGAAAGATGTAAATGTAAATTTTATTTTTTTTTTTTAAGATTTAAAGATAGATTTTCTGCTTAAATTGAAATATGTTTAAACTGAACTGCTTGAATGATTAGTCAGGGAATGAATAGACATTACTTGGCTATTGCAGTCTGGCGAGCCAATCTTGATTTGGTCAGCTAAGCAGGGAACAATACAGCTAGTGGTGATGGAGGAACCTGCCCAGATCTTGGCCAGGTTTATACATTACTATCAAAAGAGTGACCTGGCTGTGGAAATTAATCAAGTTTCTTCTCTCCAGGGATCAAAGAGGCTACTCAGAGGATGCAGGAGAAATGTAGGGTTTCAGCTGTGTCACATTTTCTCTCTAATTGAGCTGTCTAGGGAGCCTCCCACATTCTGCAGAAGTGGAAACAACCAGTTTCATTTTATCTCTCTCAGACTGCAGCCACTCTCTTCTGTGGAAGCCAAGGTCACACTAGGTATACTTTTGGTGTTTGTCCCTTTAATTCTCCTACAGTTTCACAAATGCTTCTGGTGTATTTTTAAATTTTAGCTTATAATCACTTTTCTTTTTCTTAAATGCACCATCTGGTCCCTGATATGGTTTAAAATAACAATCTAGCCAGGATACAACCAGCAGAAGGACTTTACACCTTTCACAACCCAGTATGAGAGCTTCCCCACCTATATTTCTCCACACACATCGTCACCATCAGATCACGTTCCCTCCAGAGAGATCTTGCAGAAAGCAGGGTCTTGCAGCTCTTGCTTTCCGTCCCTTTCATCAAACATAGTCATTTTATGGAAACAAAATGGATGCACTAGAGAAGCTTATAGCTAGGAATGTGGGAGGTCTGCTATAAACAGCTCAGTCAGAGAATTTGTAGTTGGAGCTCACTTTTGCATTTAAGCTGCCCTCTGGTGCTTACCACTTCTGCAGTGCATGCTTTCATCATGTGCCCTGGTGCCTGGAGACACCTGCAATATCCAGGGAGAAGAGGGAATCAAGCATTACAAAACATTCCTCTAAAAAAAAAATAAAATTAAAAAAGGCCCCATTCTGTGGGTGTTTTATTTTAAGCAGGACATTAACATGCTATGTTATCATTGCAGGTTATGCTGGGCCGGAATTTTTTTTTTGTTTTTTTGTTTTGATTTTTATGCGTCACAGCGTAGTTTATTTTATCTTCTTGCTGCGTGCAACAGCGCTGTCTGTCATGGTGCTTTCCCAGTAGCCACAAATCAAAGCATGCCACTAAGCAGGGCGATCGTGTGACTGTCACCCCTGGCACAGCTGAGGCTCAACCTGGTGTTTCTCCTCTGGCTGTTGGAGGACCTGAGGTTGTCAGTGCCAAGGTAGCACAGACAATAAATACGAATGTACCTTTTCCTAATTACAGACAGCAGTTCTAAAGGGACCTAAACCACTGCTGGAGACAAAAGCGGGCTAATGTAATGAACGGGAAAGGACCGTGAACAGCTCTGGGACTTCTGTGTAGGTTATCTGTATATCGGGATATCCACTGGTCTTTTTGGTTTGTTTTCCTATTGACTAAAGGCAAAGCTGAGCAACTATTTCCCTGCAAGTTGCTCTGTGCCTGAGTGACGCTGTGTCCTCGCTGCACTCCGCTGCCGCTGGCAGCACTGGTGGCTAATATTAGCCACACAGCTGATTGTCCCGGTCGCTGCCCTGCAACAGGTGCGGCACGGCCGCCGTGCTGGAATCCTGCCCGGACCGATGCCGGTGCTGGCACAAGCCTTCCCATTATATCAGGAAGGGCCATGTCCCGTCTGCACGATGCCCCGGCACCCCAGGCTGGCCCCAGCTGTCTGCGGGACGTGGAGCAGGGCCACAAGCGCCCAGGGAGGCTGCCGAGGGAGAAGCGAGCCGTGATTCCTCCGGAGCGGGAAGACGGGAGGTTCCTGGATGGGATTTACAGCTGTGCCTGTGGGGTAAGGAGAAGGTTCCTGCAGAGCCCCAGGCCCCGTGGTTTTATGGCATTGCTCTTAGAGGCGGGGGGGGAAATCACAAACAAATAAGTACTAAAAATCAAGTATCAGCACTCTGGAATGAGCAAATATGGGTTGCATTTGCTCATCGTGTTGGCCGTAGTTTCTTTACAGCACAGTACTTTGGGTTTACATTAATTTTAATTGGCACTCTCTAATTTTAGAATGCTCCTGTGAAAAGTTACTTTCAATTCCAGTGGTGATTAAATGGTGATGATGTGTTTTTGATAATAAACATGGGACAGATATTGAAAAAGAAATCAAAAGCACTGGCTGCACTTCTGGGCCAGGGGGGAAGAAGTGCTATTGCTCTGTTCTAAAATTATCTGATCTGTCTGCTCTGGCATGACATCTTAAGGTCTCCCATCTCTTTTTTTTAAAAAAAATCTTTCTTTTTTTTTTTTTTTTTCCTTTCTTAACACCCTTTTTTCCTTTTATTTTCTTAAACCATATCAGCATCATTTGGTAAAAACAGCAAAATATCTAGGTGGTGTTTATGTAGCCTAAATGTTGGAGAGAGGAAGGGGGAGCCGGAAGACTTGCAAGGTTTTACAGGATCACTTGTAGCATCCCGTTCCCTTGATGTGACCCCTGTCCATTGATTGTGTGAAGACAGGCAGGGCTGCCAGGCAGGTTGGAAGGGATCTGTGTGCCACAGTGTGTCCCGTGTGTGCTGGTGCTGTGACTGCTGGCATGCTCAGGGATGGAGCCAGGAAGGCTTGCTTAGGGACTTGAGCAGGCTGTGGCAGTCTGCTGTGTGCTGGAAAACAGATACTGCTGCTGCCCCTAAATCAAGGAAAAAAAGCAAAAATAAAAGAGAGGCTCATCTCTAAATTCAGTGATTTCTTCTCTGAATGGGTCCACAAAGCAGGGTAGTACGTCAGCCTGAAGTAATGCTTCTGGAGAGTTAGATTGATGCAAGGGACTGAAATCAGTGGGAATCTCTCCCTTGACTAGGGTAGGTTTTGGGTCAGCACAGTCCTCACTATTTCTATTTCTATATATGTGTAGCTGTGAAACAAGTTTTTTGGGAGTTGTGGAAAAAATAAGCACTATCTGGGCCAAATGAGTACGATAGGGAACTGATGAGAAAGGTCCAACTTCGTAAGTGTTAGGTGTCTCTATGCATAGCCTAGGTTTAAGTTCCTTCCAGGAGAGGTTTTTTGATTGAAGCCATTAAAATTTGGACATTGTTTTAGCATGAAGGACAGAAAATGTCTTTTCTCAGTGCTGCATGTGGGGTTGTGCCTCAGAGCGGAGGAGGTTCCTTGCTGTGGGAAGCATAACGTCTTAGGGGATTGTGAAATCCTTCCTGGGCCAGTGCCTCTGGCTGAGGACACTGCTACTGTAACACTACTACTGTCCTGCAGCTCCTGACCTCTCCTCAGGCAGCACTGCGCTGGGGGCTTGACGTGCTTGTTTGGCAATGAGGACACTATGTAAACTATGACAGTCCCGCAAATCTCACAGTGCCTTGACTCATGCTTCCAGCGAAACCTTTCTCCAGCTCCCTCTCTATTTCCCAACACCCACCCACACTGGTTTCTATTCCTCTTGATGCGTGAAGCAGAATTTGCTGCACCTCACACTAGAGCTTCAGCCATGCCTGAGCAGGAGCTCCCACAGGGATGGGCCAGCACCGAGGGCTGGTGTTTTGCTGAAGGGACGTGTGCCAAGACACAGGGAAGATACATGACTATCTCCCTTTGAAAGGCATTTATTTGTGACTTTGAAAGCGCCTCTATGAGCAGCTCACAAAGAAGCCATTTGCAAATTTGATGGCAGTTTTTAAGCGCAAGATGAGAGTGGATTTTGCTGCCACTAAAATCGGTAGCTCCGAGTCCCTCAGGAGAGGTGCAGCAGTCTGCATCGCTGGAGAGCCAGATCTGTCACCTCGCAAAAGATCTTGTATCCAGGTAGGAAAGCATAAATGAACATGTGAACCTCCAGCAGTGCTGGGTACAGAACAGCACGTTACTAAAAATGTTATTTGTTTCGTAACACGTTATGATAAAACACTCAGAGTAACAAAAGTCTGAGAAGAATAAAATGGCTTCTCCCACTTTGTACACAAATTGGTGATCTTGGAGAGAAGTTAGAGGGCATATCCAAGTAAATTTTACAATTAACCTTTTATAACCAAGCAAGTCATGCAGTCATTAATGTATTTAGAAATTTTTTTATATATATTTTTAATTAAAATTATGCATCGTTTTCATAGGAAACTGACATTGTGGGTTTATGGGCTCCCGAATTACATTATGTAGTATATCATTATCATAACTTACCCTCCCATCATGCTACTAATTTCTTGGAAATTAAGCTTTTAATTTTACTACAACATATTACAAGAAAATCCAGTTAAATTTAGAAGCATTGTGGGAATCCTCTCTTGTACTGTAGATGCATTACCTCGTCAGATTTATTTTAATTTGCTGTTAAGGAAATAGAAGAACATACTCTAATAACATACACGTCTAGGTAGTGAGAAAAACAATCCTTTGTACCTTTTACTATTACAAACATCTGCTTTTTCCTATGCCTTAGGAGTGTATACACATATATGCATTTGAGAACATAATTTCTATGATATAAAGATCATGTGCTAACTACTCAAAAAATTTACCCTGTTAGGGTCCTTACAGCACTGTTGGTGAAGCTAATGATAGCCAAGCATGCAAGCAAGGTATCCCTTGGTCATAGACAGGCAATCTTGTACTTCTGTGAGTTTATAAAAGTTCACTTCCTTCTTCTTCTGGCACAGAAAATGTGATGATGGCCTGTTCCCTCCTCACCAAGGTCTAGAGACAAAGAGCAAGGGAGAAAGGATGTTTGGCAGAGCAGCTGGGGAGAGAAGACTGGGACATTTTCTATTAGATGCTCTCCAGAACAAAGACAACATGCAGACAGGTTGGTCTACAGCTATAATAGTGTATTGACAAAATCTCACCTCCTAAAAATCAAAAGAGAAAAGGGAAATTACTGGAAATACAGAAAAAGGATGCATGAACAATCTTACTGGAGGCTGCAGAGGTACATCTGTAGTGGAACTACATGACCCATTCCTTGGGGAGTTCTGAGGAGGACATACCCCTGTGGACCAGGGGTATGAGTCTGAGTCTGTTGCTGTCCTGCTCTTGCCTGACTTGTTATTGACAAACTTCACTAGAAAACTAGGGTAACATTAACATGTTCTCACTAATCATGATTACATTTAGATGTCTTTGTCTTGAATCTAGATCTGTCTCAAATCTATCTAGTTATGTTTCTCCCCTGTTACTTTCCTGGCAAGTTCAGCAACTTCTCCCTTGCTACTATGGCAGCAACTGCATCCTTATTTACTCCTTCATCTCTTCCCTGCAGCAATTAGGAAAGGTTAGGTGGAAATCTGTGTATCCCTAGGCTAAAGACATCCATATGTGTGCATGCAGGAGAGAGCAGGCAGGCACCACAATTTTTCACAGGGAAAGAAACCTGCATCAATTTCTCCTTCAAAAAAAGAAGGAGGTGAGTTGTTCGTGAAGCATGCAGGCAGGTTGGTTTCTCCTGTGTTAATAAGAGGTTATAGGAAAGGCTCATAAAGGAGATGCCCACTCAGTCCTTAGCAACATGCTGGCTGCTCCAGGCAGGTCAAGTGTTAATGGAAGAATGACGAAATGGAAAACAGCAGCAGCCCAGGCCCCTGCCCCCTGCAATGGTGAATCCCTGTGTAGTGCAAAGGCCCAGAGCAGGAGCAGGGCAGGTGACTGCCAGTGATGGATGATGTTGAGCCCCCAGAGAGAAATGATATAATAAATGGTTGGTCTGACACAGTAGGAAATGTTTGCATAGTGAAGTGACGGGTAATAAATAAGATTATGTTGCTATAGGTCCTTCAGGCAATGCTGGTGCAAAAATAGTTTCTGATTTTCTTTCTCTAAGGAAAAAAGGTACAGAGGCAAGGACTCTTATTTGTAATAGCCAGGCATGAATAAAACCATGTTTGCTGCATACAGTCAGTGCAAGCTAAGGCTGATGCAGATCCAAGCCAAGTGTTGCTGTAGCTGTAGGTTCTCAGTTGTCATAGTTAAGGTTACAAAACAACTTCCCTCGCAGCTTGTCTAATGTCACTGTCTAGAGCTGAGGCCACACCACTGTATCCATGGTTAAAACATCGTCTTGCACTTGTTATCAGGGCTGCCACTACGACTGGAACAATCAGACAGTTTGCCCTAGGCATTGACTCATTATATGTGATACATGATAATGCATAGAGGGATACAGACTCCACTTCTCACCTGAAATTTCCAGGTGTTATGGTTTATTATTTACAATAGCTTTTTTTCTGTTTGGGTTTTGCTTGTTTGATTGGCATGTTTTTTGGTACAAATTTTCCTCTCTTGTTATTTTTTATTTGAATAACAAAAATAAACCTCTATTACTTCTGCTGCAGTGGTCCATTAGGTAAGTTCTCCATGCTAGTTTTTGCTAGGTAGATAAGTACTACCTGGATGCAGCATTACCGATTAATAAATACTTCGATTATGAAATCTATTCATCGCTTTAGCTGTCTGGAAGGGATTATTCAAAAAACATTTCTTGTTTTGTTTTTTTTAAAGAGTAGGAATGGGGGGGACTACATTGGTTATATTTTTAACATTTTGAGCTAGCCCTCATCTCCCTGAAACCAGTGAAACAAAGTTCCCTCTCTTTTATTTTTCCTTATAAACAACTAAGGAATGCATAAGAAATTTTAGGTTGAACTTTTCTTTTAGTATGTATCTGAGGGTTAGTGTGGAGCAAGGGAATGAGAGTACTGAAATTATCTACCTAGCTGCAAGGTTTAAGGTCTTGTATGATGCATTTCAGAATACTTTCTCTGGGGAATTTTAGAGGCTTTCTTCCCCTCGAGAATCCTACTTCATGCAATGTCAGCTATCCTGCTATCCATAATTAAAGGACAACCATCCTGCAGGAAAAATAAACTCACTAAAAATTCAATTTTACACCACTGAGTTCTAGTTTCCAAAGACTACCCTGCTGAAGCGATGAGTTTTTGTGGCCCACTGGTAATTAGTGAAGAAGGACCAGAAGAGCATTTGAGGTCCCCACCCAGATGTGGTCCTGGTGGTTACAGTGGGTCTTCTAGGACTGTTCAAGAGACTGGGAATTTAGAAAATCAGGACTGAAGTTTTTCCATGTGTTTGTAATTTTAGAAGCTTTGTCATTTCAATGCCTTCCTGTGCACCTGATTTCATATCTCCTGTTTTTCTCATCCATGATAAGTGTTTCTGGGACTTAGGACTTGGCAAGGAGGGAGGACTATTTTGGAATAGGCATGTAGTGACCTATGATTTGACTTACAGTATTAGTCAAAGACCCAACAGTTGCTGCATAGACCTAGTGAGTGCCAGCATTTGGAAAGTGAGATCTGAAAAAAAAAAAAAAAACCAAAAAACATTTTTTCCCAAACCTATCCCTTAATGATGGTAACTCAAAGTGCCTGGATAGATTCTTGCTCTTTCCTGTGCTTCTGCAGTACACTAAGCCCAGGTTAACTGGATTTTAGGATTACTTACTGTTCAGTACAGCATTGACACCACGGGATTATAAAGCAGGACTTTCCAGCCACTCGAGTATACAATATTAAATCCTGCAATATAATTTCCATAGTATTGCATTACCTTCTCTCCTCATTAATCCAATGCTCCCTAAACCCTGAATTTTTAATGAACAAATAATTGTTCTATTACAGATAACTCTAATAGGGTCAAACCTATTTGATAAAAAAGACTACACAGTTTTACATAGGTGAAAAATAGGGGTGGAGGTGAAATATGCTTGTGGGGAGTTGATAATTATATACAACACAGATTTGTTCCAACATCATATTTATCTTAATTATAAGAATATGTTTGAGAGATAAAGTTTCCCTAGAAGACAGCTAACTAACAACAGTGGTTTTATCTGGCTGCTCTTTTTATTTGTATATTTCATATTTTACAGAATAGTTGTCTGCATGGTTATCCCCACTTTACAGATGAGGCAACCAATTTCTTTCAAATAAGAAAAAGTTAGAGGGCATCGCCAGTTGCCAGCCATGCTGTGTCCTCTTTGACTTTCCAAGGAACATTTTTACAGCCACCCATGACACTGCTGCTCACTGCAGGCTTCCAACAGCACACGCACGTCTGGAGGTTGGATTTCCCCTTTTGCTGACACTGCATTAAAGAGCTGAAGAAAGACATTATTCCCAGGCCTGCGTGGACATTGCTAATGCCAATGACTAAGTAAAACTTATTTGTTGTGACAAGGTGATAGTTGTGTATTCTGTCAGATCTTAAGCTGATAAACAAGAAAATCTCTACAGATTTTCCTGTTTTACATAGGAAATAAATACTGGAGGGGAAAAGAAGAATCAATATTTTCAAACTGGGAATGTATGCTTATCAGGCTTCTGAGAGAGATTCTGGAAAAAATACAGTCTCACATAATAATTAAGGTTGAGGAATTTTGCCTTGAAATTAGAATCTGTTTCCCTTTTCACACTTCCAGACATTGGGAATATAAAAGCAACGTCAAGTCAGTAAGTTTCAGAAGGGCAGGGAGCTGAGCTGTTCATTACCTTCCCAACTGCTTGTCAAGGCCCCAACAACACCCTGAATTTAAACTCCTAGTGGTTGTGTGATAAGACAACATGTGGAGGGGCAAGAGCTGTTGCTTTGGTTGGCGTTGGTTGGCTGTGATGGTGGTGTTGGCAGGAGACAATGCCAGGAGTTTCAGGGCCCATCTTGCTGAGATGAGCAAACAGGCATGAACACTCCCGCTGGCTTCATTGTGACCCAGGCAAATGCAACCATAGTCCTTTGGTAAGTGCCAAAAGGTGAGCACAGCAGAAATGATTCTTTAGAGAAGGATATGTTTGAGTAAGCTTATATTAGAAGTCCCTCAGGAAAGCTCAGGAGTCCTCTGTGGATGTTTGAGCTGTGTTTGATTACAGGAGAGAGAGGAGATGTTGGTGTAGACCCTTCTTTTCTTTTGCTAGGCCAGGAGATGAAGCAGGGCCCTGAGAAACTTTAATATTTCAACAACATCCTGTTAGAGCCTAAACTCACATTCCAGGATCATACAGCATATTTGGATTATTAATACTTCTATTTCTACTTTTGTAGCATTATTTACACTTTACAAGCATTATTACTGAAAAATAGCAGAAGAGATTTGTTTGTCTGTTTTACAGGATGGATAAACAACTTCCCCAGGCAGGCTGATCACCCAGGCAGTTGTAATCTGACTCCTTCTCATAAAGCCTTCTGCATTGCAAGGAGGCTTCAGTGAACATCACAGCTGAGACAAGGATGTTTTTGAATGGCAGATTATGGGACAAAATCTTCCAGCCAGAGTTTTCATGAACAGCATGAGCCAAAGTAGACATCTCCAGATTTGGCTTCCAGAAAGGGTGATAAATAAGTCTTAAATGAGCAATTTTATTGACAAATACCTCAGTCTGTGATGTGTGAAAGGATCTGGTGGTTTTCACTGAGTGAAAACTGATCTGTGCCATAGCAGCTAGATGAGTCACCACACAGGGATCAGAAAGTGCCTGGTGACAAATGGTCAAATGCAGCACAGGGCTGAGCCCATTGGAGTCCTGGGTGTTCTTCTCAAGATGGTTAACTGTGGTCAGAGGTATCTCTGTGCTGCTCACACCCAGAACCACCAGCTCCACAGCTCATACCAATTTTCCTGTTTGTTATGCAGAGGAGGTGGGAGACTACCTATTCGTCTAGCTTGGGATCCTGGGAACAGCAAGAACCAAATCCTCCTTTCCCTTCCACAGCTCTTTGCCTTCAGGCATTGAGAAGTTTAGGAAGTACTTCTTGAATGGTGTGGCACCCCAACCATCCTGTTTGCTAGACACATCCCTCATGAATTTGCCTAGTCCTGGCACAGGCTTATTTTATTCCTTATGGCCTTTGCAGCATCCTGTGGCAGTGAGTCACAACTTAATTACACCTTGTGTGAATAGGTTCAATGCTGCACTGGAACCAGCAATTAGTACTTGCAAAGAGATATTTTCTGTGCAAAATGTACTTTTCATCAGTGCTACCCCATGAGAGGAGCTGCCTGCTGAAGCTCGCAGGAGATAACAGTTTCAGGGGGAGAAGGGGACAGTGCCAGCAGTTATGTCACTGATGAGCCAGAGGAGAAAGTCAGGTACTGTCAGTGTGGTGTCACACACCTTGCGCTACCCAGCACCAGAACAATTAAAATCCCACATTACTCACTGAACCCCAACTGCTTATTTGGTTCACTGTGGCCATGGAAACATCTGACCTATTTACACCTTCAGCAGAGTGAGTGGTGGCTGGTGGAAGAGAGGTGGGAAAAGGAGAATGCTTTGAATTTGGATTTTGGAGACTTTTAATTAAGACGTATGCATGTGCATGTGTGCTCACAAGGGAGAGTCAGAGGAACACGGCCTGAGCAGGCCAGGGGTTGCTGTTCCGGTGCAGCTGTGGCATGAAGTCCTCCTTGAGCAAACATGATGTACCCAGAGCCTCTGCTCTGCATACATAAAATTACACCCACCATTTCCAAAGGTCTTATGGAAATTCCTTCTTCTGTCGCTTTGTCAGCAAAGTACTCCACACTGTCTTTGCAGCTTTCTTTCCTGAAAAGGCCCCAGTAGATGGGGATCAGCTTGTTCTACCAAGGAAGGAAGGGAGGTGAGTCTCATTCTGCCCAAGGCTTGTCCGTGCACCTTGCAACCCTCATCTGCTCCTTGCCTATTTCCCAGTACAGATGGGAAGATGGAAGAGAGCAACGTGCAGTCATTTAGGCACATCAGATGGAGTAGGAGATGGATTTCACTTAATTGCAACTGGGGCATTTATCAAGGCTGCAGGTTGCCATGACAAGATAATGTCATGTAACTTACCAGACCAAGGGCACAGCACATAACAGACTGAGCCTCCAAATCCTATTCCTCTGAGGGCGTGTATTAATATAAATGGGCATATTAGCTTTTAGATAGCCTTTACCTGAAATGGACCCCAGCTAAAAAGAGATCTTCTGGAGAGGGGAAAATATTAAAATCTAGGTGTAAAGAAGACTTCTGCAGACACAACATAATCACAGTGAGTACTAAGAATGAAAGGAACATCAAGACTTTAAAGATCTGTTGGGAAATCTTGAGGAAGAAAGGACGTTCACTTTTGATATTAGTGAGAGAGTGTCTTTAATATCCCCAAAGCATCTGATTGATAACCATAGTATCAGACCTCAGGAATGCAAATTTGGTTGCTCTTTAAGATGAAAGCTCCCCCTCCGCATGCTTTTTATTTTTTTTTTATTGCACATTTCAAAACCATTCATATTCTGGCAGGTAACAGTTTTTTGTCCTGAAAGTAGGGGTTGACCGAGGAACAAACTGTGCAAATTCTGTTCTCAAACACCAAAATCAGAGAGAAAATACCATCTGTTTCCTCTACAGCCTACTTTCCCCGGTTCCAGCTATATCTTCTCATGCAAAAACAGTCATGAAGCTAACAACAGAACACACAGCAGTGCACCATAATGTAATAGTCTGTTTGTGTGGAGGGACCATTGTTCCTCCCTAGAGGAGGCAGCTGGAAACCCTCTTCCCAGCTGGATGGGGAAGATGCTCATAGCACCTTGTGCTGTTGGGCCCTTGCCTGTTCTTGGTGGGATTCTTCTTCCACAGCAAAGGTTTTCAGGTGGCATTCCTAAGAGTTTTCTCCTCGACCTGCTAGAGCAAATTGATGGAGCTTTGACAGCAGCTGTGACTCATTTCAGGAAGAAATCCACTTGAGTGCTCATTATCACTTCAGCATCATTTACATTTTTCCCAGTCAGGGTGAATATTTTGTAGTCTCAGGGCGAATATTTTGTAGTCTCAGGGCACAGGCTGTTTCCTTTGTCCTGGGAAGCTCACACAAGCAGACTTTCTACCTGTAAGTTCCTTCCAGAAGCTTTGCAGCTGGATGTCTTTTGTTTCTGACTTCTTTTTTTTCCCCCCCTCCTCCTTATCCTTTGTAGATGAGTTACACAACACTGTTTTTTCCTCCTCCAGAATTGCTGAGCAAATTTCAAGGCTGCGGAGGAGGGGGAGAAGAGACTGATGCACCGAGCCACCTTTGCCCATCCACTTGTGACTGGGGTATAATAGGTGCAGTTGATTTGAGACTGCCAAGAGTATGCTGCCAAATTGAATTTTTCATAAACTGATTACTGCAAAGTGCTCTTGGCAGAGGAAAGTTAACACCTTTCTAACAAGCTCAGCTCAGCACAGCTCATAAAGAGGGATACTGTAATAATATTCCTCTTCTGGATCCTTGGCCAGGATTTTCGATTTTCTGAGAAACTGTTTCCACCCCCATTCCCTCACCCATGAATAAATCCACTTAAGGCTTTTTTTCATAGCTGTTGGTGAAGGCATAGGAAGACTTCTCTGCTGGTGCAAAGCAGCCAACCTCCATTGATTGCAGTGCTCTGAGTTACTTTAGTACTGTGGGGGTGATGGTATGATTCAGACATGGTTGATAAAGTTAATGGTAATCTACCCTTAATAACTTAATCTTAGCGTTTTTCTCGAAAGAGAGCTATGGAGTCAGGGAAAGGTGCTGGCTGAACTACTCAAACAATTTATCTGACAATTTCTGCCTTGTGTTTTCTGCTTGCAAAACACTCATCCAGAAAGTCTTTGGTTCCTAAGGGATTTTATTCTTCATTTTGTGTCAGTGGGTTATAAAATAGGGAGGTAAATTTAATTCCTCAAGTTGCAATGCTGTCCTTGTTGCCAGGTGACTGTCACCCTATGAGCAGAAAGAGGCCACTTCCAAGGAAGAAGGACAGTCTCCTATCTACAGGCAAGAGTACCTTTGCTCATTCAGAGACATGGGCTGAGTGGACAGAGTTCCCCAGAATTTATTTAACTTTCATGAGCTTTCATGAAAAGAAAAACAGAAAACAGATTTTAGGTGCATCAAAGCTGCTATTTGCGATTAGCCCAAATCACACTTAGAGATCAAAAAATACACACCAAGAGTAATATTTTGGACAGACTGCATCCCTTTAGCTCAGCTACTGGAGGCTGTGCCCACTCAGTCACTGAGGACCTAGTTTGTGGTGGTGTCTTGATGTGAACTCCAGTCAGATATTCCAGTGGGTGGGCAGGGATCCCACAGTGTGAAACATCTGCTTCACAAAACAGATGCGGGGTGTAAGCAATGCCTTAAGATAATGATAAAAATCATCATTTCAAATCTCCCAACCCTCAGATGACCTTTCTAGCAGGTGCTCCTAATTTAAAACAAAAAGTGCTTTAGCAGTGGCAGCAGGGAGAGAACATGTCTTTGTTAACTATTCTCTTTGCTATGCTTTTCCTCCACATTTATACCATTAAAACATGGCAGGGCTTCACATTTGACGCTGACATAGATGCAACAGAAAGCTTTTACTACTCCAAAGGGGAAGCATTTATGGAAGTGCCAAGGAGCAGACAACAAAGGCCCAGTGTGCTGTTAGGTCCGTCAGCAGCGAGAGCTTCTGTGGAATAATCCGTACAGTGTACGGGACACAAACAGATCATGTGGTTACGATTTAAAATCATGCCATCTGTTTAGGAGATCTGAATGGTTTTGATCTGCTTTGAAACAAACAAGAAAAAAAGAAGTAGGAGTACTAGGGCTTTGATTGTCTTTGGTGGTGCAAACAGGCAAGATGTTTTCAAGTGTCCAAGCAGATCCTCCTTTGCTTGGCAAGAGGGGTGGCTCTGCTGGCCCACAGAGCAGGCAGGGAAAATACGATCATGTTTACAAAAATTGCAAAATCTCAATTTACAAAAATGGAGAGTTAATTTAGGTAATGTAGATATATTGATATTTATAATTCAAATTTTTCCACTATAGCTTTTATCAAATATTGCACCACTGGAATAATTTTGTGGACCAGAAATCTACAAAAGCTACGGATGACAGAGGAAAAACCTGTGTGAGGTCATATAAGGGATTCTTGTTTTCATTTTACTACAGGAAAATTTCTTTTTGCTACCCATTAGCATCCATTTTGAAATGAAAATTCATTTTGATTTGGAAAATGCAGCTTTGAAATTAAGAGTGAATTTCAGTTAGACATTTTAAATTATGTTGAATGTTCACTGAAAATTGCCTAAACCAATGCCAAATCCTCTCAAAAAATGCTTCATCGTGTGGCTTGAGCCAGTGTGTGCCAGCTCTTCTCATCACAGAGACATTATCTATAGCAGTAGGAGTCCTGGTGTTAAAACAGAAAGGGCATATCATGAAAAACTGCCATTTCAGCCAGATAATTTGTAAATATTAAGGAGAAATTTTTGACATGATAAATGATATTGAAAAGCACTATGTGATAGGAGAGAAAAAAATGGCAGCTGTGAATGTGCTATAGTTAAGTGTCAAAAGAACTTGGTGATGAAAAATCATGTATTTGTTGTTTTAATAAGAAAAAACTATGCTTTATTGTGGTTTTAACATTTAAGAAATTGAACAGTATGCCAGTAAGAAAGAGTTTTAAACAAGAAACAAGAAGATTTTTTTTTTTCTGTTTTTCTCTTTTAAACAACTAAGGAGCTGAGGGAAAGACAAGCTGCCATTGCAAAGTTCAGTTGCTTTGTTAAAAAAAAAAATTGAAAAATTCTTTCATTTCTTAAAAAAACTACTCCTAAAGAGGAGTATACAAAGCTGACCCACAAACATCAACCCTTTCTGGCTTCTTTGCAAAACCACTTGTATCTGCAAACACAGCTTTAGTGAGATGTGTCTGTCCATCGACCTCTTTGAGTTGGCAGTCTGTTTCCTTTGGTGAGTCTGAACCAAGAAGATTATGGCACGCTTTTCTTCTTGTCATAGCTCTTTCCTAACTCTTCCATGATTTTATATATGTTAAATACATTTTGATTTAGCCTCCAGAAGGAGCATGGCTTTTAAGACACCAGTGCCAGGATCTGCCCTGCTTCCCTTCATCCACAAACCTCTGTGCACTGCCAGAGCAGGGGACACCAGGCTTGTGAAAGTGATGGCAACCGCAGGGATTCCTCTGTAATCTGTCCTTCATCCTCACTGCTGTCTCCCAGCAAGCCTGCTCCCTCACCATCCCCAGCAGGAGTGGGAACAGAGTGCCTCTCTGGACTCGTCCAGGCACAAGTCAGGTGTAGCAAGGACCATAAAAACCTTTTGGGTTTTCCTACTCTGCCTCCACTAGGCAGAAGAGAAGACAGTGACTTGTTTCCTCAGGTTCATTCTTGTCCTTTCACCTTTGTTAACGCAGATGCCAGATTTAGGGGGGTGGGGGGGGAGGGGTGGAAACAGTTTTACATTTACTTTAGAGAAATAGCTGAAGTGTTGTTTTGATTCTGAACTGGGAGCTAAAATACTCTTGACTTTCTCAAGGCACAGAATTCTAAAAATTCACTTAACGTCCTATTTTACTGGCTTTTCAGTTCTGAATTTATTTTCTGTATTTCTCTGGTATGTCAATAGCTCACAGTGCTGGTTTTCATCTTTCATTTGGTCTTGTTTGCAATAGCTGAAATACTTATTTTAATCGATTCTTTTTTTAAATGTTAAGAGCAGCTGCTACTCAGTGTTGACTAGCACATCTTAAGATTGCTTGTAGATCACAGGGTTTCTTTTCCAAATTCTAGTTTAAAGTGTTTTTCACTTGGCTTAATCTTTTCTGTAGGTATCTAGTTACCATACTTTCGAATTATTATTTTTTAAAAATAAAGCATACTCTTTTCTCTTAATTGGCATGACATTGTTAAGTTAGACCATGTAACCCAGCATCATTTATTTAGCCACATACCTTGGCTAGTTTCATTCAACTTGGAGGCATCAGGCAGAACCCTTAAGCAATTTGTTTCCACTTGAGAGATACTAATGTTTCTGTGTGATAAAGTGTTGTTGTTTTCTTCAGTTTCATCTTTCTGTGGCATTATCACTGTAAAGGCAACAGGTGTTGGTAAACAAGGAACTCAAAGAGCCAAACAGCAAACCCACATCAGGGAAAGCAGTGACATGAATTAGAGGCAAGAGCCAACTTTTGATCCACTAATACATGCTTGCTGTGCACATTTAGGTTGCTGTACAGTGCTGTCGTTTACTCATTGGCTGTATGACAAATGAGGCGCCCTTGTCATCTCTGACCTGTGCCTAAGGAAAATGAGCTTTTAAAGCTATGATCTTGTGCATATGCACTTCCCAGTTTGCTGCCAGGGAATGTTGCATATATGTATGGTATCATCATCTGGTAAACAAATTGTATTTGCAGTTTGGTCAGCATCATTAGTTAATTAGACCCTGGCTGTTTAGGCACCTGGAATAAGCAGTAGGAGTTTAAATTCTTCTGATAAAAGGATTTATTTATAATGAGTCTCACCCCATAATGAGTTCCAGCCAGGGGAGACTGACCATTAGCAGATGACTCACAGCATTACCATAAAGATCAGAGTCATACATTCAATTTTTGTACACACATATACAATTTTATATGGCTTACATACACTCATCTAGAGCATAGATTCTAAAAACAAGTCTTTTAGCTCCAGTTTTTCAGTCATGTTAAATTTGATACAGTCCCCCTATGCCTGAAAGTAAACAGGCAAGATACAGCAGACTATTTATTTTATTTCATTTTTTTATTGCTCTTCCTCGCTACAGTTTCAAGAGGAAAAGAAGCTGAGTTTTTAATATTGTGAGAATGCTTAGCCCTTTTCAGCTGGGAGATGTCAGAAGCAGCTGCAGACCTAAATGAAAGGAGCTCATCTCTGAAAATTTGCTATGCTGTAATAAATGCAGGGTTCTGCTGGTGAGCTGCTGATGGCCCTTTAATGTGTTCAGCAGCACTCCAAGGCACTGAGGCTCCTCCCAATCCCTTCCCCCCATCCCTGCCCACCCAGGCTCAGGATTTCATTGTGTGAAAGCAAAGATTTCACTGCAACACTCAAGGGCTATGCTTAGTTTGAGGAAAGGGGTCATGCCTGGTTTTATCATCCAGCCATCAGGTTCCCTTCAGCCCAGATTGATGGTCTTTACTGGCATATTAGCTTTAAACATTTGGCTCCCTGAGTCATGTTCATATAATGGGAGTTGTTGGTATGCAGCAACATGGGGGCTGTTATCTATTTATTTTATCTAAGTAACATATGCTATTCAAGAAAAAACGTGTTTTTCCAGCATCCTTGTAACATATTTTCATGATTAGTTACAAAGCACAGTCAAATGAAATCCAAGAACTACCTTCCAGCCTCCAGGTCCCTGCTCCTTTTTAATTAATCTATGATCATGGGGCATCTGCCAGTCTGGAGACTTATGTAAGAGTGTTAAGAACATGACAGATTCCCCAAAAAAAAACACTTTTACAGCTGGGAAGTGAGCATAGCATATGTGGATCTTGGTAAAACGATCTCAGAGTTTGAAGAAGACTCTGGGAAACTGTTTAGGAATAGTGCAACCTGCAGTTTAGAAACCTTAGAAAGCCTTTTCTCCCTGAGATTTGAAAGATATTGAGTCTCCTCATGCTGTGTTTGAATATGGGGTAGGTGAGGCACAGTATTTTGGGCTGGTCGGTGCAATCCCAAGGAAAGGGGAAGCCTGACTGATGGGCAAACCAAATACTGCCTGGAGCATCTCTGGGTAATGTAGAAGAGCTACTGAATACCTGTAATGGTCAAGAGAATCACTTTGAGGCAAATGGGCATATGCAGACAGATGATCAAACCGCAGGATAGTTTGGATTATTTGGAGATTATCACAGCTGAAGGGCAAGAGTACTTTCACTGCTGGGTAGAAATAGGACTTAAACTCAGCATAAAACCCAAAACCTCTCTGACAGAGGAGGAAAGAGGCCAAGTTTTGTGATGCTCCTCAGCCTAAGAGAGACATTTCTAGGCACTGATAAACACATGGTTTGAAAAAGAGCCGTATGGGGTTTATGAGACTGTAGTGAATGTGGTGCTTGGAGCCCTGCAGGAGGCACTGAAGCTGGCAGGACTGTGGTCATGAGCTGTCACCATAGTCACTAAAAGCTCCATGGTTAAAGGCAGCAGTCCCCACTGCAGTAGGAGGCTAGATGTTTGAAAAAGCCATGGCTTCCAGAACAGCAAAGGATATTGTAGCAAAAACAACTAAAGATTTACAGCAGTCTCCATAATTTGTCCTGACTCAAGAGGGTATGAGTGAGAGCATGCGTGATGGAGAGAGTCCAATGTGACGGAATGCCAGCTACAATAAAAAAGAAGCATCAGATGACCCAATGGTGATAAACCCCATTTCCCTCAGGCAAGTAATGCTCTGGCAAGCTCTCACCCTGCAATTCAGCCCGTGCCTGTATGTCAGACTAAGCAACAACCACTTCTGAAGTCAGAAGTGATCTCTGGAGACTGGAGGAAAGGACATCAGTGGTGAGACCACCCACATCCCCATGGTCAGAAGATGTAAAAAGAGGTGTAAAAAACTCATGTGAAAAATCTGTTGGTAAAAAGCTCATTTTGTTTGGCAAGCTTAGAGTCCTAACCTGAGTTTATCCAGCACTCAGCTGGCAGGTGTACTACTATAAAGAAAAGAATCAGCAATCATCATTATAAGGAAACATCAGTTTTTCCATAGCTTGGAATATTGCAGCAAAATACCACCAGAAAGCAAGTTGCTCTGAGTGACATGGTAAGAATTAACATCGGGAAATCATTTTTTTGTCTTAAATTTCCCTCAGATTTTTTATTTTAGATGATGCTTTTACATTAGTTTGAAGTTTTTTTCAGACATAAATAGTCCATTATATAAGATTTTAGCCACCCCTTTTCTTCTAAAGTTGCTCATTTGTTCATCTATTGTAGGAAACCTGTTTGTAGCTAGGATATGCCAATAAAATGAAATGGTCCTTTTGCTCCTTTATCCCAGCATGTTATGCAGCTGTCCCAAAATCTCTCTGCTCTGTAATGCTGTATACTTCAAGGCAGGGGGAGATAAATAGAAAGGGACCAAAACTACCTTTTTATGGGGCAGTTTGCCATTTGGCACAAGCCTGTCTGAGTCAGAGTTTAATTGTATTTGCTGATCATGATTTTGGAATGGATATTTTAAACTAAATGTTATCTATTGAAAAAAAAAAAAGAAATAAAGGAGAGCGTGAAAGAGGAAAATTCACACTTTAAGTTGTCTGAATTCTTTTAATTTTTTTTTTTTTTCCTTTTAAAATAAACAGCCTAGGAAATGGAGAACATGCACATTATATTAAATGCAAGTAGAGACTTTGGAGTTCCGGTTTACCAAATATGTGCAAAATTCAGCATAATTAATCCCTGATGCTGCAGCCAGGATGAATTCATTCCAAGATCTATATAGAAGCCTTTAATTCCCTGGTTTGAAAAAGATCAGCTATGTTCTCAGCCATGTTATATTAGACATTCAAAGCATTGAGGCTGTGGTTACTTTTTTGCCTGAAGTAGTGCCCCTCATTGCTGTCAAGTACTTTCAGTGGCACTGCACGCATGAGCAGCCAATATAGTTTGTTCAGCCTAAAATACCACAGCCATTAGCTAATGGTGAGGAGTTTGAGGGGTGTTTTCTCAGTTCCTTTTGGGGGAGGGAGGGTTGTGTTCCCTCATCCAGTGAACCCACAATTTGAAATTCCTCCTCTAACCCTACTCGATAAGGCTGTAAATTGGAAGATGAGCTATTGAAAAGAGAAATATTTTGGGGGTGTCTGTGTTGTTTCTTAAAGGAGTAAAGCTGCCTTACTCAACCTATAGGAAGCATCCCGTGAACCACGGTGGAGTGCAGGAAGGGCAGGTGTGGAGGCTGAGGCTCCCACCTCCGCACTGCCTGGGGAGCAGGTACAACGCTCTCAAATTTTGGCAGGTGAAGTGTGATTCCCGGCAGCCTAAAGTTTCTTACTGGCATAGCTCCTCTCCTCCATCAGGGGTCCTGTGCAGGTGTATCACACTTCATCAGAACAAGAATCCAGCTCTCTGTGGCTAAACTGTTTCCAGGTGCAGACAACAAACTTCATGTTTGTCTCCTCATGCTCTGCCTTCCCCAGAGGAGCCTGCAGCAGCTGTCAAAAAGTAGTATCAGTCAAAAAAATAAAAGCTGTCCTTTTTTATAGCTCATTTTCTTTTAGAATTAATGACCATTGTAAAAAAAAAAAAAAAAACACCATAGAAAATGTCCTCCAAAAAAACCAACCCTGACCACCAGTGGGAATTTGGGGTGGAATTTTTCATGGCTGTAGACTGGGA
Source organism: Pseudopodoces humilis (assembly GCF_049639895.1). Taxonomy (NCBI): domain Eukaryota; kingdom Metazoa; phylum Chordata; class Aves; order Passeriformes; family Paridae; genus Pseudopodoces; species Pseudopodoces humilis. Next base: position 103,752,973 of record NC_142200.1, read on the forward strand.
TGGGGGCAGATTATCAAGATCTATGTTGTGTGTGGCATTTGCTATGATAGCTTTTCCCTCTGAGAGTGATTCTCAGGTTTGTTTTATTTTCAGACTTAGCTTCCAAAATATGAGAAATGGAATAGATCACGTATAAAGTGCCCTGGTGGTGTGTAACTGGTTTAGGTCTTTCATCCTTAAACTGTGAAGAATGTTGTGAGTTTCATAAAATCTGAAGGATACATCTGTGTTCCTCCGGCAGTGCAATAATAAAATCAGCAAAGGCTGATGCTCCTGCACAGCTCCATCACTCACAATAAATATTTGAAAGGCATTATGGCTCTGCAGTAAATGAGGCTGTCAAAGAAGGCTAATTCCAATAGATCATACTAAATTATGGCATGTGAAAAGTACTGAAGATTAGTGGCTCTTCGTTCATTCAGCGCTTAATGGCCAGTCGTGTATGGCAGGCAAGAGGAGGGAAGCTGGTGGTATTCAGTGATGTATTATCTATGTATATATAGATAATACAGGGGTGATGTCTTGAACCCAGTTCTGCTGCCTGCCCTGAACCTTTCAAATGCCATGGAGCTTCATCATCTCCAAGGAGGATGGCAGCAAGTGCTTGGAGCAGACTCCTATGGGTGCTGCACATTGTGCTACCCACTGCAATCCCTCTTTGTGGGGCATTTTCCTCTTCCCTGATGTCACTGAAGCCATTCAGGCTGAAAATGTGCTTTGCTCTCTGTGTATCTGCAGTACAAAGAACATCAATGTCTCCTCACTCTTGGTGACTAGGAATAGCCCATCCTTGCCTGCCCTGCCTGCCTCTGCCCCCTCCCCACCCTGCCACCAGCTCTCCTTGCAGTATTGGTCAAATGAGCTCCCTCTCTCTGCTTGCAGCTGATACCAAATGGCACTCCCAACACTTGTTTCCATTTTTCTGTGGATTAGATGGATGAAAAGCTCCATAGAAGGGAATTATTAGCAATTGTAGAGTGAATTATTAGTATTTATTGTGCCTCTGGCAAACTCTGCCTTTTTAAAGGAAGTGCCAATAATTAGTTATGGTGCTTTAATCAAAGAGAGCAATCTATAATTAACAAAGGCATATTAATCCCTTTATATCTGACTTTTATTATTTTTAAAAATCAGCAGTACTTCACAGATGTTATATTTTGAATTGTTCGTACTGCTCTTTTGCATATTTTTTTCCCACTTCAAGGTGCACTAATTGAGGGAAATATTTTCATTAGGCTTAAGACACAGTCAACCTAACAGAGAGACTGTTCATGTCATACTGGTGCTTGTGTCAGTGTTGTACAAGTTACTCCAGACACTTCAGAGAATGTAAATTTAGGTTCTTGTGCTTTAGTTTCAACGCTTCGCTTCTTCTGTGGTGTAAGTCACCTGCTGAACTTGAAATATATAGGTAATTTAGAAGCTTAGTTTACTAGCCAGCTTCTTCTCTTCATATTAGCAGTAATTTTTATTAACTGTGTGGTTAGGCGTCATTGTGCAGTATTTAGATGAAAATAACTCGTATCATTGCCCATAGAAAAAAATACTGTTCAATTGTTCTTTTGTATTTCTAAAATTTAGCCATGTGGTGAACTCAGACATTCTTCATGTCAGCAAGACGTATATCCCAAATGACCAGTTTGACTGTGAAATATATTTTGTTCTAGTATATGGTTGTTCTTCATGTGGTTTTCTCTTAGTCTGGATAGCTGAAATTAGTATTAAAAGCTAGAAAACACCCAGGGATGATACCTGAGCAACTTTCAAAGGGCTCATATTTTTCTATATTTTGCTTTGGAGATGTGTGCATTCAGTTGTAAGTGTCTAGCTGAGAATGACCATGGACATTATTTTCCTACAAGATGTGTATGACCCTTCATCAGTTTGTGTGCTCTTCAGAGACATCAAGAGGCACAGTCTCCAGGATTGTATGCTCCTTAAATAGGTTGCTGTGTCGCAAAAGCTGGCAGAAAATTTCCTGAACAGCTCCTCACTGCTGGCATTGGCAGTGAGATTAACACCTTTCCTGTATATGACAGGCCATGTGAAAGAGGTGCATAGTCACCTAAGCTTACTGTGAAAAGCAGAGTAAAATGGTTCAAAATGTCAGTACTACAAGATTTATATTCATTCCTTGCTGTTAAGTCCAGCACACACCGTGCTGGTAGCTGATAGCCCCCTGATTTTAATTTCCAGACTAAGTCCCTTGACACTTCTGCAGTCCTCACAGCTTTGGTGGTGGAGCCACTCCTGCAAGATGTAGCCTGATCAAGAGATCCTAACTGCAGATTTAGTCTGAATGTTAATGGATGTGGAACTCATGTAGGAGGGGAGGGGAAGTAAGATATTTTCTTTCCAAACAGAGATGCCTGTAGCCAGGAGAAATTGGTGTGATCCCACCAGTCTCCTGCTTAAAATGCTCCTGCCAGGGCTGACAGAAACAGTGACGTGACCCCTGCCTTGGAGTGAGGGACACATGTACACGTGTGTATTCATCCAGGCTTTGCAATGGAAGCAAAGAGACTTCAGCTTTTTCTCTCCTGTTTCTGCCTCCTCCTGTGTCTTTCCTCTTTCCTGAAACTCTAGGTCTAGATGTAATTGCCATTGTTTGTTTTGAAATCATTTGGGAAACTTAAGGAGAAAAAAAGAAGCTTAGCATATTGCTATCTTGCATCAGCCTTATTTTCCTTATTTATCCTTAAAGATATCTTTTAGAAAGAGTAGCCAGGATTTAGGATGCCCAAACTGACTGTAAGGTGAATCTTCTCAGATATCCTAGTCACCTTTCCTCCTAGCTCCTCTCCTAACTAGTGTCTCAAAATAAAAAAGACCTTCCTTGAGGGGAGAGCTTACCTGTGCTTAATTAGAGATTGAACCATAGCCTTAAACGCTTTTCCAAACAGGAATCATCAAGTGAATCACAGACTTGTAAAAATCCCTGGCAGGGAAACATTAGTTCTGAGGCTTCCAGATGGTTAACCATGCCCTTGTTTTCAACTCCACTGAAGAGTGCACGAAAAGACTCACAGCTAGAAATACTAGGGCTTACATTTATTTATTTCTCTTAGTTTGGTTGTATTCCCATGAACACAAGTTCATGATCTTCTTGAAAGGAAAGTTGAAGAATGTTGGCATTTACTAAAAAGGAAATGTTTTCTTGTGCCAATGTATGCGTGAGCTAATGCAGTTTTCTAGGCTAGTGGAGAGATTGTCCTGAAAGTCCCTCTTCCTTATTATTGCTGAAGGAAAGAATGGAAAGGAAGAGGGAAGAGAGCAAAAGATGGAAGGGGAAAAAAAAAAAAAGAATTAAGAAGCTAATAACAGTGAAAGCTCATTGCCCAAGATATGTCTCTTTCTGTGTTTGAATGATTTTTCTTTGTAGACAGCTTTGCATGGCACTATTTTTAGAATCTCTTTAATAATTGAGCTCTAGTGATTGTGCTCAGCAGTTAGAACAGGCAGGGAAAATAGCATCTCAAAGAAAGTGTGCACCAGGGTAATAATTTAAATCAAACCACATTAGACTGTGCTCCCTGTTCTTCCCTCCCCCAGAAAGGTGAAATGCTGCAGAACACTGAACGCAGGGGAAAAATGAAAATCGGTCAAGTTTACAACATGCAATAAAATCCATCAAGAGAGTTTATGTTTTAGAGGTGGAGCACAGGAAGAGGTGATCTGGTCAGCTGTTAATGAATTGCTGTGACTAGGTGGTTTACGAGGGGAGCGCCTCAAGTTCCCACCCTCAGCAGTGAATTAGGAGAGGACAGGATGCCTCTAAGTTGCAAGGAGAGGATTGTCACAGTGGAAAAACATTTGTCAAACCACTCTGAAAGAGGCACAAAGCAGCAGTCTGGTGAGATGCAGTGGCACTGTCAGGGTTGGGTATGTTTAGTTTATGTCATTCTGCACAGCCAAGTCCGTGGCAATCCCAGCACGGAGCTGGGTGCCCACTCTGCTCCTACCAACTGGCTCATACAGGCAGGTTTGCCCATCCTGACTGCAAAGTATTGTCCTTAACACCTCTTCTTACAATCAGAAAACCTGGGGCTCCCACAGGGAAATGGCTGATCTGTGGACGGTCAATCCACAATCTAAATTCACGGTAAGTCATTATCTAAATTCTCTTGAAAATACAGAGACAGCAGCAGCTATGGCAATTTGTAGATTATTACCACACCCTTGATTTTTTGTGAACTCTGTCCATCCTAATACTGCTATTTCAAATACCATTTTATAATATTTCTCTTTTTCATTCCATTGTGGTAATGTTTTTTTAATGATATGTCCAGGCCTGATGACATGGGTAAGTCCTGGTTAAGAATTTCAGACATCTACCTTGCAGTTCCATGTTGGTTGCCTTGTCGTAGATTAACACCTTTCATTACTATACAGACTGCAAACATTTTGAAACAGAAAAAGAATATAAAGTGTTATGATTAGCATTAAGTAGTGACTGCCTTTAAAGATACAAAAATATTAAAAAAATTCTGTTATCGTCTCACAGTGTAATATTACAAAACAGTAATAACTAGAATTGATTTTTTAATAAACCCATGGGAACAGGTAACAAATTCATAATTTCAAAAATGAAATTACAAGACTCCAGCTTCTATTCTCTTGAATTTTTCTTTTAACACAAAAACTCTTAAGACAACTGAAACAAAGATGTTGAGAATTTCTTATCAAACAAAAGAGTCTGAGTGTTGACCTCTTCTGCTCTGCTTGTCTGCAAACTGTGTGTAAACTTAAAAATACACAATAATCCGTTGGGAGGGGGTGTAAGCCTGTTATAGATTATGACTATAAAGAAGCTGTATTTGCCTCTTAGGAAGTTTGATTTTCCTATCAGCACATGGAAGATTCCCCTCGGCATTTTTTTATTCAAACCTTTTACAACTACTGGAATTTAATATATCAACTCATATTCTTCTCTCGTATGACCTTCTTCTTCCACTTTTATGACAGTTTGTATAAAATAATAACATTGACAGTGTGATATGAGAGATATCCCTATGATAAGCTAGTGTCAAAGTTATTGGCTTCCCTTCAAGTTTTAACTTGTCTGCCAGAGTGAAAAGATGCTTTATAAAAGCAATTATAATTGCCTAAGTCGTAAAGATCCACTAAAAATATTAGAAGTATCATACAAGACATTGGCCTTCTCTCCTGTTCTGCCCTAATTTGGAAAGGATTCCCTTTGAAATTCAAGATGAGTATTAAAATTATCTGACTTCTCTCTGTTGTATTTGCTAGTTGGACTTTTATTTCCTTAAAAAAAAAAAGTGGTTTTTTGCTTTGCTTGTAATAAGACTAATTTTTAAAGATATTTACTTGCAACTAAATTTTAATCTCCTGAGTTTTGACCAAATTTGAATTGTTTTATCTCAGTTCATGAATTGTAAGCTAACCAGAATACTTAGCTTAATCTGGGAGCTGTGAGGCAAAATGAAAAGTAGGGAAGTTTATTTCCCAGGATAAGTTATTCACCAATAAATGTGTAGATAAATAGATCCAAATTGTTAGCACTGAAGTGTGTATTGCCTGTCTGCAGGCAGACTAATTTTAAAATTAAAATAAGAATATCACATAATAATAAAGAAATCCTGGCATATTTTGTAGAAGGTATTGTGTCAAAAACTGGTAGTTTGAAGACTAGGCTGAGACTGTGATCACTGGAGCAGCTAATGCAGGCTTGCCTGGGTTATGACAAGGCAGGAAGAGGCACAGAAGCAAGGCCAATGTGTACCTGAAGACAGATTATATACATATATATATATATATGTGTGTGTGTGTGTGTATTTCTGTATAGATGTATATATATATATATACACACATATATATTTTTTTTTCCAGTTGTCTATAACTGGTGACTTTGGGACTGAGATGTGACTGAGGGACTCTTTGTTAAGCCTGTGATCCTTACTTTTCTGACCTGTCATCGTGGGAAGATTAGCCTGAGAAACTCTTGAGTCCTGCACCCTGGTGGTGTCTGGAGATGGGGTGTGAGCAAGATGAGGTGTGGAAAATGCTTAGGACAGTCTGCTGCAGCCCAAAGGATCCACACAGAGAAAGCCCAGGAGGGCTGTGGGCTGTACATGACAGATGTCCAAGGAGTCAAGTGCCAGGGCTGAGCCCCATGACTGGTGACTGCAGCCATGGTGGGACAGCAAGGTGGAAAAGGGCAGAAGTGCTTGGGGCCAGTACTCTGATCTCCCTTCCTGGGAGGACAGATTGGATATAGACTACAGTACACCCCCACCCTGGAAAACATGCACTAATTTCCCTCCAACAGCACCTGTACTAATCCAAAATAGAAAGACTGAGCCTAAAGTGTTCAGTATCACAGCAAATTACTCACCCTCTGAAGAGCAGAATGTCTTTGCTCTGGAGTTCTTTTTTGATTGTCTGTTTGCTTGCCCTGCTCCCCAAGTGCCTGCTCGTGTCCTCCCTCTGTCCTCTCCCAACGTGGAAGAAAGATGTGTTTGGGGCTAGCTGAGAGTTTGCAGACACAGCTTGGCTGCTTGGCCACTTCCCAAAAGAACTGGCAACAGACAACCTTTACCTGTGTTTTCCTCAATAAAAGCAGTGCCTTGGGATCTGTCTACCTGCCCTTGTCTATAAAATTTGTAGGACCCTAAAAGTCCTCACGCGAGCTCTGTCCCAGTGGCCAGGAGGAATTCCTCAGTTACGTGGGGAGTAAAGAGAAGAAAGGAAATGTCACTAGGCAGCATGCAGTCAGTACCATCACTTTATTGAGTTGGTCTCACAAGTACACTGAAAGAGAAGTTTGGCCTTCATTTTGAAAAGAAGCTATTTTAAATTTGTTAATGTCATATGTAACAGAATGTTTATAGCACTATCTAAATGCTAACAGAGGGAAATATCGTTGCCAGTCAGTGGGCTTTTATATGAATAAAAGAAGAATTAAACTTCTATTTGAAGACTTATCAACTGGTAAGAAAAAGTTACTGATGGAATAACAGAGAGATAGAGATATATGAATAGGCAATAAAAAATTAATTATATTGTTTTATTTTCAGACTGATATTTGGTTTTTTGCTTACCAAATGTTGGCTTCTATTTATTGGGGAACTTAATGTTGGAGTTATAGCTAAATATGAAATAGAAAACTGGAAAAAAAACCCAACAACCCCAGAAGCATGAATTCCTTGGAACAAAAAAATTCATTGTTTATGGTCTACAGCTTGGCCAATATGCAAAGAACATGTGTGAGTAACATCTCTCTGCAGAAAGGTAGGAATATACATATATCATTATACTTGCAGGCATTCAGCAGAATGGCAATTTTCAACTTCACAGACTTTCCCAAAGCTCAGATGCATGAGCCAATTGGATCCATGAAATTGAAAATGAGCTCAGATTGGTTTGAAGGGATTAGAGCTACAAAGAGCATCCACAGAATGGTGAACTTGGCCTCTCTGAATTATCTGAATCCAACCTCAGAAATTCTAGTTGGAAACTTCATTTGATGGAATTTGCAGTGTGCTGGAGAGCATCAAGTGGACCTGTGGTCCCAGAGATGGCTTTGTGGCTTAAATGTTGTGAGCTCTCAGCTCAAGCCTGACTCCTCTGAAGCTACTTAGTATTTGAGGGTATTTAGGTGGATTATATATCAGCTGGAAAGCCCATGAGTCCTAACTGTTCATGTAAGCTTGTAACTCTACTTCTGTTCCTCTTTAACCTTCTCTTTTTTTTTTTTTTTCTCCTGAATTATGACTGATGGGAATTAGTGTTTAATTTAATAATTTTGCTTTCAGGGGTGGGAGAAAAAGGAATTTAAATTTAATTACTCCTAACTTCTTTTTTATGAATGAAAAGAGACAGAGCTAATAGTCAAATATCTGGAAAATCCTTCATGCTTCACCTTGTTAGCATTTCCAGTGTTCTCTGTTTAAATACAAAGACATCTGCCACCATAGATTCCTAAGATAACAGTAATGATAGTTCCTGCTTTTGCAACATCCCAGTGTCCCAGCATCATGGAGATTAAAGTGAAGCCATATCTTCAATAAGAATTGTGGTGGCTGAAACACCTGTGTTGGTAACAGAAATAAAAGCTACCTACTGTTGGGAAGGTGCCCAATTCCTTTTACTGCATGTGACATTCTCATCTCCTCAGTGTTCAGCCATTAAGATATAATGAACTTTTTAATGTGCATTTGTTTACAGAGACAAGTGATCATCTAATTGGGTTTTCAGTGTATTTTCTCGAAAGTGAAAGCCTATCACTCCTCCTACTGAGATAGATATTTTCTTTGTGCAGATAGCAAAGGATGCTGTTCTAGAGAGAAAAAGAGCTTTTAAAGGTTTTTAGGATCACTTGATGCACTGGTAGTTTTTTTAATTGTGACTGCCAGCAATTGTATCAAAGCAGAACTCTAGTCACAGACTCATTGCACCATCTGTGCATTTGATAAAAGACATGTTCATTTAAGGATATGCTGAAAGGGAGATAAATGAAGAAATTAAAGACTCCTATATTCATGGACACTAGACTGCAGTACAGTGCAAGTGTCCTTTTATATAACTTCTACAAAATTATAAAATCTTGTCATCAGCAGTTTTATTTTTATAACAAAGATTTAACAATAGAATATACAAGAATCTTTTCCACGCTTAGCTAAATATCTATCTTCCTGCTTCCTTTGTTATTTGCTTGTGTTTTTCCTCCCTTCTGGAAGCTTGAAAGAAGCTCCTTTTTTCACCATAGCATATTCCTGCCATTGTTCTTAACCAGATTGTCCTCAGCTAACATTCCATCATTATCCCTTGTTAAGATACCCATTACAAAATGACCATTGCTTTCTGTGTCAATCTAGAGAGCCTGAAATTACTGTTAGTGTGCCTTTTAGTATTCTCATGGCGAAAAATAAACCCTCAGAAATGGAGAGTAATGGAAAGAAAATGACCATTGCATACCAGTCAGGTAGACACAGCAGAAGGCATCTGAATATTAATTATGTAGGAAATACAAAGCCTGTCCATTGTTATGTTATCAAAATCACTTGGGACAAGGCAACAGGCAATTGTGAGATGATAAATTGACTGAAGGATCCATTTCAAATTATATATTCATTTAGAAAATAATTAACAAATTTACTTGTAAACACATGGAAATACTGATTATGTTCTGAAAGTGTAAGTGCATCAACATTAAGAGGCCAAGCACTTTCCTTCTTACATGGCAAAAGTCAGTTCAAACTTATCAACGGGACATACACGTAATCTACACATATAAATATGTATCTGCTGAATATATACTAGTGGTCTATTCTGGTATTTTATGTCTTCATTCCTCTATTCCTCTACTCTAAAATGTTTGAATCGAGAGTCTTTTATTAGACTAGTAAGTAATTTAAGGCTTTGCATTACATTTGGGCAAGTATGTATTTCTAACAAATTTATTTTCATTAGATACTCAGATGTATAAATGCACTTACAGCAAACTTAAAAAGCCCTCAGGAAACAAAAATTGCCTTGTGTTGAAGAAATTTTATGGTACCATTAAGGCTGACCCTAGATAACTGGTTAGGAAAGTTTTATGCTATTTATGCTATTCAAGGTAAAGTGCTAACCTGGCATTGTTGTGTCTTCCGAAGTTACCTGATAGGTATGAGCATCTATTTTACAATATTTATTTATTAATATGTACAGATATTTTATGCTTTACTATCATTACTTCAAACAGAAACAAAAATAAAGGTTTTAAGAGCACTGTAAATATTGAGTGTTGGCAAAATACAGTGCTAATAACCAGTGAGCCAAATTTTCAAAAATATTTGATGTTCTGGCTGACTTCTCAAATGAATCTAGATTACAGCTCTGTAGTTCAGTCAGACAGCAAAGCTGCAGGGGAAACATCTTGTCCCATTAACTATTCTGGGGGGAAAATCAGTTAATGGGACTGGACCCAGTATTCCACCAACTGCTGACCAACAGCATCACCATCCACCCTGGGGAGGAGGGAGGAGCATGCAGTCATGGAGGAGAAGGGCTACTGAGGTTTCTTCGTTCTGTTAAGATTAAAAGCACCTGTTTCCAACCCTCAAGGCTGAAGAGCAATGCTAAATCATTAAATTTACAATATCATACAAAGTATTCTGGTGCAATTGCTTTCTGATCTGGTGAATTCTGGCAGTTTGCAGAACATGAGACTTTGGATTTGATTGCCTTTTTGAAAGAAAAAAAATCTTTAGACAGTGTTTGAGATAGATCAAGAATATGGCAGGATGGAAGCAAGGCTAGTAGAAAGATTTCTACATCACTGCACTAGATTGTTGTCTATATGCAAATTCACGGAATATAAGGTGTGAACATGTTTACATTTGCATCACCTTCAACTGACAACAAACAGAAAAAGATAGCAGAAATCAAACTTTTAATGTCTGCAACACCTTCTCTAGCACAGCCCTCAAAGGACTGGCCTATCTATAATGGTCACAGCATTTCTAAAAAATCTACATTTCTTGCATCATGAGGAAGACAAACCCTAAAGCTGATGCATGGCCACTGGCATCTAGTCAGATACTGCTGTAGGTGGAGCAGGTAGCACAGCCAGACACTGCCCCTTAAAAAACAACAGCAAAAGCAAATAAAACACTCTCTTATTTCAGTTATTTATAGTTCTGCCTAATCCTCTGCCATTCTCTCAGTAGAGACTTTCCAGGGTGTATGCTTTGGGCTAAATTTCATTGAAATTTCATTCAATGTCATTCAGCTCTTTCTAAGAACAAACTTAGGCAAAAGTAATGTCTGGCTTTCCCTTACTAAAACCAAGCAAGTAGAAGAACCATTCTGATAGTCTTTCCTTGAAATCTTCATTTCCCTGAAGATCTGAATGAGATCTTTGAAAATAGCCATTGTTTTAGAGATGTGCATTTTTATTCTTCCCATGAGCTTCCACTAAAATTACACATTTTGAAAATACTGCTCAGATGTGTGCAGAAGAGATTTCTTTTAATTTTAGTATGGGTTTTTTCCTATTTTTTGCCATGTTTTCACAATATTTTTAAAATTCTCTAAAAAATTTAGTTGTCTGATGCTGCAGTTGTACAGTGAGTTCAAGCAGCTAGTATTGGCAGAGTTGTGGATCTCTTTAGGAACTACCAATGGACTATTGATTTTCTGCCCCTTGCAGTCTGGTTTTTTTTATGTCATATGCTGCACAGAGGTTTTGGCTCACAATGTTAATATCTGACATTATCTGACGTGCACAGATCATATATGCCTCATTTCTCATGAGGACCTTTTACAGGTCACAGCTTTCTCAAGAACATGATATGTGTGTTTTATCAGCTCTTTAGCATGTGGTGCTGCCTATAACATATTTAATTATCTGCAGAGATTTGCAGTTGGCCTTAATTTCATTGAAATACTTGATCAGTCAAGTCACTGAAAAGCAAACAGCTGTGTTTACTTCTGTTGGTACTTTGTTTGACCAATTTACTTTGATCCCTCAAACAAAGAAAAAGTCATTTATTCTGTTTTTTGCCCAGCAGAAAATGAGTTTGATATATACAGGCCTCTATACTAACTAAAGTTCTGCTTCTGCAGGCAATGATGAGGAAGGTGGATTTTAGTCCCCTCCTAGTAAAGGTGTGAGGGGAGCTGAGTGGAATTCTCTGGATCACTACCAGTGACAAAAGGGGAGTCAGAGAAGAGTCTGGATGATGAGAAATCAGCTCAGGCAAACCTGAAAAGGAGATGTAGAGAAAACAGGAAAAGGCCAGAAATAACTATATAAATGATACTGGTGTGTGTGCCTTAAGGGTTGTTAGGATAAGTTCACTACACTTGGGTTTTGATGAACATTAGGAAACTAAGGAAGAGCAAGATCTGTGGCAAGTCTCAGGTTTGCAGGCTGTGATTAGCTGTGCAGGGAGAACCATCATGGAACAAGGAGTCCAACTGGATAAAAAGGAAGTCAAGGTCACAATCAGGAGCTTTCAACAAAGCATGACACTTGAATTCATGCACATGTGCTATTTCTAAAACCTGAAGAGGCTCTTCAAGGACCCTGAATACAAGCTTCACTTTTTTGAAACTTCTGTGAAGTTCCTACCATCCCAGCCAAGTATGTGTTTAATCCCTTTTAGCATTGTTGCACCTTAACAATAGTAACCTATGAGACCTCCACTAGGAAGTGACAGAATTAGTTTTGCCTGTGTCACTTTAATTAGCCTCTCCCTGCTCTGCACATAAATAATTTACTCTTTTCAAAATAGACTTTAACTGCATGATGAAATTTCTCCCTCTGGACTTCGTTCATTGCAAAGAACAGTTCTGATACAGCAACAAATAAAAACTGTGCAGTTAAGGATGCTGTATATCTACTGATGTCCTGCCTCACCAGTTGGGAAATTAGGGATTGTACAGAGGAACTGAAAATTGAGGTAGAAAATTATTGTAGTGAAATATTTTCCTGAAGGCTTTTTTTTCCTTACTCCTGCCATGTTGTTTTGATGCAATATTGAAAACAGAGAAAGACAGTGGAACTTTCACAAGTCCCACCTGAAAAGTTCCAAAAAATGTTGCACTAAATGTCCGCTTAACAGAGATTCAGTTACTGACCATGTGAAAGTTACAGTACTGTGACACTGGTTGCTTCTGTAATGGATTTAAAGAGCCTTTTCTACCTCACACTGAACAGGAGCCATAATACTCATGTGGTATTACTCCCTCTTGGCTGAAGGTACAGTAACTTCTGTGTAAGCTGCAGTAACTGGGAGGGGAGAGGCAGGAAGACTCAAATTCATTTGCAGCAGCACCTGAAACCATTCTTTCAAGTGGGAGTGGAAGGTTCATTTCAACAGAAATTTGAGGGTCTGATCTCTGTGAGCATTTGAAGGACTCAGCATCAAATGAAATCTGTGAGAGATTTACTTTGGACATAAATGATGCCATTGAATACTACGTACATTTAAACTCTCCAAGCAAGTAAAATATCTCTTTAGCCTATGCTTTTTTACAAATCTAAGCCTCAATTCCTGTAATTTAAAATGGAATTAGTATAGCTTTTTAACCCCACAGACGTTTGAAAAGAAAAAGTAGTATTTCACCAACCACTTGAATGCTTTAGTGATATGTGTCAAAACTTCTGTAAGTAAATAATTATGCTCAGAGCAAGGTGTAAAGTGTGAAGTTGAACCATTAGCACTGATGAGAAATGAAATACTGAGTGGGTTCCCATGGCATGGGTGCCATCCAACCCTGGTGCTGTATTGTTTGAGGAATCTACAAAGCAGACCATGTGCTTAAAAACACCTTGCTAATGCATCCTCCTCAAGGGATTGCAGCTGCACAGGCCAAGAAAGCAGGAGTTTAGGAGTAGCCTTGAGATTGAAGTCAACAATAGGGTGTAGTTGAGCATGGTATATACAACACGCTGAGGTTTATTGTATGGCTGTCATCATGCAGAATTTTCTGTAGTTGCAGAAGAGTTTTCCATAAGAATAAGTTTCCTTTCTAATAAGCTTGACCATGATTTGTCTTGTTTATTGGTTTTTGTTAATTTGGACTCTTCATGGAGAGTTTTTAATGTGTTTCTTCTCAGCATTACTCATTTTTTTTCTAAATGAAATTTACTGTTATATTTGGAAAAGAAACAGTACAAATTTACCTTTCTTCTAAACATGAAAACTAGAACCTGTTCCATCTCTGCTGGAGGCAGTTTTGTAATAAAGTGTTTTAATTACAAGCAGTCTTGCTGTCCATGATAAAAGTGCATAATCATGCTGCACTGTGAGCTGTAACTGATACCTCTGCCTCTTTCCCTGACTTTGTCTTTCCCTGAACCGCACTTTTTGCAAAAACACCGTATATACTTTCATTTAGTCACTTGGAGAAGCTGATCAACTGGTGCTCATTGGAAATAGTTACGTAATTTATCTAGGGAGTGGATTTGTTCATTTGATTTTGGGTTCAGTTTTGGGGGGCAACACAAAGGAACATGTGGTATGTGGGGGAAAGAAAAATTCATGATGTAAAATAAAAGGCATAAAATGGAGGAGATGTGCAACAAAGTCATCTTACCACCTATGTCAAGTAAGAGTTAAGGAGACTGTCTTGGAGGGTCTGCTACTGGCTGGAGAGTAGCCAGATAAATAGATGAGTAAATTTATGAAGTGCTTAAGCTGCGGTAGAACTAATTTTCTTCACAGTGGCTGTTGTGGGGCTGTGTTTTGGATTTGTGCTGAACACATGGTTGATAATACAGGAAGGTTTTGTTATTGCTGATCCAGGCTCACACAGAGATGAGATCTTTTCTGTTTTTCCTACTGCCATGCTGGCCAGAAAGTTTGGGGTGCATGGGAGACTGGGAGGAGACACAGCCAGGAGAGGTGACCCAAACTGACCAGAGGGACATTTCAGACCATCTGACATCATGATCAGTGTGTAAAGTTGGGGGAAGAAGGAGGAAGAGGGGGATGTATCAGGTGATGGTGCTTGTCTTCCCAAGTCACTACTGTGTGTGATGGGGCCCTGCTCTGCTGGGGATGGCAGAACACCTGCCTGCCCATGGGAAGCACTGAATTAATCCCTTGTTTTGCTTTGCTTGTGTGTACAGATTTTTCTTTCCCTGTTAAAATTTCTTTATTTCAATCCATGTGTTTTCTGGCTTTTACTCTTCTGATCCTCTCCCTGATCCTTTGAGTCAGAAGGGGAGTGAGTGAGTGGCTGTGTAAGACTTGGTTGCTGACTGGGGTGAAACCATGAGAGCTTGTCTCCCTGTATAAGCTCAAAATCTTGTTTAGCCTCTTTGAACTGGGAAGGGCCCTCTGCTTTTATTAAACAACAGAAAGCACATTGGTACTGAGAATGCTGAGTTTGTATAACCAGATGTGCCTAGATTACTCCAGTTATTGAGTAACCTAAAGATTTTGTTTTCCTAGCAAACAGTATTTCCAAACACAATATAAATCAGTAATTTTCTGTGATATTCTGCATTTTTTCATGAAGTTTCTCAATCGTCTCTAATTGCTTTTGTGGAAGTGTGTCTAAATTTAATAAAAAGGCTAGTAGAATTCCAAGTTTGTTCATGATCTGGGAAGACAAAAAAAGCAGGGGTTGATGAGTCAGCCTCTCCCTTTTAGTGAAAGAGCCTTGAGGTATGTTGTCCTGCAAGTGAGATATAAGTTTGATTTAATTCCCAGCCATGACCACTTGAGTATTTTCTGCCACCGGGTCTAGTGATAACAGGGAAAAACAAACCAGTCAACAAGAAACAGCAGGAACTATATGGGTATCACTGGTAAGCCAAAGCTGCCTCTAGGTGGTTTCCCCCCCGCAATAACTGTCTTTTCTCATGATACAGAAAGCCATCTTTGGTCATATGAAGAATGTTTGAGAAGCCAAGCCAAAGAAAGGCAAAGCCAGGGTTTTGAAATTAATTTTTTGGCAACTGAAAACACTTAAGGGAAAAAAGAGTTTCACAAGGAGTATATATATATAAAAAGTACTTTTTAAAATTAAATCTTTTTAAAATTAAGTAGTTTTATTTTCAATTAGCCCCTCTCCCTCTTCTGAGAAACTATTTCTTTGCATGAGACCTGGTAGTGTAGAAGGTGCAGGTATCTTGCACTCTGTCTGGTAGTCTGGTACTGCCCATAGTACAATTTTTCATTAATATGGTTGTATTTTAATTATGTTTAAAAGTTCATTGTAATCATGTTGGATCATAGACTGTCTCGAGTTGGAAAGGACCAATAAGGATCATTGAGTCCAACTCCCTTCTCCTCAAAGGACTACCTACAACTAAACCATATGACAAAAAGCAACATCCAGATACTCCTTGAACTCTAGTACTCATTTGCCTTTGAACTAAGGGAGAATGCATGCAAAAGACTGAAAGTGACCAGTTTAAAAGATACACTTTTTTTTTTCCTAGCATATTTTTATATCTTAATGATACTAATACAAGTAAAAACAGGAAAACAAACTACCAGTTAGTTTTCCATTCTAGTTAAATCTCTGAGTAATTTAGACAACACATCCTATTTTCAGTGAACCTGAATTGTTTACCATCATAGCAGGATCCAGCACCTCTCAACAGGGAGACACTTTCACAACCAAGCCTGCTTTGAAATGTGGTCTTTCAGCACCTCTATGAGACACTCCATATGTGATTGGAAGCAGTCCTTTTTAACAGCAGGAATCCCATACTGCAAAGAATGTAAAAGGATTTGGATTTTCTGTTAGATATCTTTAAAAACTGGCCTTTAGCAATGAGTCCTTATCCAAACCTCAGGATAGTCTACGATCTCTCATTTCTCTGACTTCACAGCCATAGACCTGGCTATCAATAGCAGATGACAAAATTTGGCTCATTCCCACTCCTTTTGAGTTCTCCTTTGTCAGCCCCAGATTAGGTGTCTGTATGGCATTACTTGGGAACTCCACAGGAAAATCTAGCCTGTGCAGAAGAGAGCTTTGGCTTCCCAAAGTAGTAATGTGAGACAGTCAGCAATTATGATCTGTTAGTTTTCGTAGGCCTTGCTTGTCAACTGCTGATTTTATTTAGGCAGCCAAGGGCATTCTGCAATGCACTGAGCCAGTTTAGAGCAACAATTTACATGAAATCACCTTTCACTCTTCATTTTTTCACAATTCAGATAATTTGTAACTTTCTTAGACACCCTCTGACACTCGGCACTGCAGTTCATGTGTAGCAACTTTTTTTCCCCCCTCTTTTCTGCTGGAACAGCATTCAGGGAGGCTGCTCTGCTCCAGAGCATCTTTAATCCTTTCTGTCTACTGGTATCAATACTCCTTTCCCATGGGGCTTACTTTTCTTGGCAAGACTGGTGAGCTATGCCAAGTAACTTTTAGATCACCACTCAAGGCACATTTTTGCCGTTTCTGTCTTTTTCATTGGGGTTTTGAAACCAGCATACATAATTCATGTAGCAAGCACAATTTCTCATTGTCATTGTGCTACAATATGGCATGTAGTACTGATCAGCAAATTTTAAAAAGAAAATTACACAGGAAATTGAGAGGCCATGACGAGAAGTAAAAATGTATGGATGTACTTAGCTGGCAAGCTGGAAATTAAGTGTTGCAGTTGTACACTACTAATGCCATTCACAGTGTTCTCTCTCCTTCATTTTTCCTATGTACAATGCTTTGAAAGCCATCTCCATCAATTAGGAGTTTAACTGGAACTGGGAAGGCCATGTAATGGAGTTGCAAGCTTACGTTAGTCACAAATGAAAAGACAGGCTTAAAAGTAACAACAGGAAAGTAAGAAAAAGTGTATTGTGCCTTAAGATGCTTTTTAGTTGCTTAGGGAGGTGAACCAGTTTTTCAGTATTAATTAACATTTTAGGGCATGCTATATCTAAAGCAAGAGACTGTGTGTATGTGTGTGGGAGGTGTCATTTCACCATAAAAAAGATAGAAATAAATAAAAAGTGGTTATTTTCTGAGGAGTAATATTTTACTTATGTGGTACAATAGAAAGGTGAAGAACATGTTTTTACTATCAAATTAAGAATTTGGGTGTTTTGGCAAAAGCCTAGCACTAAAAATGTTGAGGAAAAATATGAAGTGTACGTGCATTTTGATACCTCCTTCTGTTGTTAATCGCTTCTCTGTGTCTCTGGCAATCAAGCTGTCCCTCCTCCACTTCAAATGCATAAAGGATGCCAAGAAAAGTTGCTTGGCCCCTTTCCCCCAACTCCACAGACACACAGTGGGGCTTCTCCATCCGCACAGGGAATTCAGGACTCTCAGTGAAGCCTCACTCAGACTGATCTTTATAGCTTTGTTCATTGCTGGTGTCTTTCCCACATTGCTCCATCGTATCCCAGCTGCACATCCATGGCTGAAAACCTCAGTCCCTCTGAGCTGTGATTCCTCTTTCCAGTGCCTCCCCCTGACGTGTGGCACCAGGAAAACAGCTGGGCTGATACAGCTGCTCCCTTCTTACTGGTGTCTTGCTTCACAGGTCTCTTCTAGATGCAACATCTATTTTCTGAAAATATTGAGGAGGCATAACTGATGGCAGTATACCATGGAATCTTTGAAATATCTGGTTACCCTTCAATCTACAATTACCATTTCACCATATTTATTTGTATGCATCCCTTTCTGTGCAATCGTGTGTTTTTGAGCCCTAAAGTTGCTTTTTATTATGCCAGGATATTGATTTCCTACATTAAAGAAATATTTTGTAGGTATTCCTAATTGAGGGTGTTGATATTTTAGCATCTGGCCGGTGTAATAAGCCCACTTAGGCAAATAAAAGGAATTTGTAACAAACTGAAAAAAAGCTGTGACTAAGAAAACATCAATAACCGCGAACAATTGAAAAAAAATGGATAGTAAAGACTTGGAAGGAGATTTGTCCTGCTGGGAAGAAAGCAAAGAAAGAAGCTAACTTTCCAGGGAGACTTAGGTAAATAATAAAACTAAATGGTGGACATAATAAATACTGAATTAAATGCCTGAAGAGAAATCCTGACATCAGCAGCAATTACACATTTAATATGTAATCTGTAAGGTAATGGAAATTATTAGGACAGGTGTCTAGATTTATATTCTGTTTTAAATTAAGCTTTTACTTGATATAATTTTTAACCCAGAAGCAGAAATTGAAGAACACAGCAGCATTTTTTTGTAGAAGTCTATTCTTTGTGTATCTCTGTGGCCAACTGTGTATTGATGTCTACAGTTTTGTTGTTAAAGAAATCATCAATCAGTCATTATGATATAATGCTGGAAGTACTTCAGCCTTTCATACTGACTACTGCAGGCCAAAATATTGATAGATTTATTTTCTAAGGTTATGTGTTATACAAGTTAACTGACAGTTCAATAACTCAGCAGCATCCTTGAATTTAGCTTCTTTATATTGTTTTGCTCTCACAAAGCAAAATGGAAGGGGGGAAAAACCCAGCTGAGATGCTGGGTTTTAGAGAGCTTTTCTGCATTTTTCAGGAAATAACATAGAGAAATGTGTTATAAAGTTAAAATATAGAATGTCTCATCAACTTATCAATTCTTGGCTCATTTTTTTGTGGCAGATACGGGTATGGTATAATTTTTCCAGCTTTTCACAATTGCTAAAAAAGATAGTTGGAATTTAACTCTAAATGTATGCATACAGCTACCTATGATAGCTGCACTGGACATTCGAAAATATCAAAGCTTCAAGTCAGATTGCATACTTTTAATTCAGAAATCTGAACACATTTTAATTCTGAAAAGTTCAGGGAATATTTTTTTTGACTCAAGATTGTTTAAAGACAAAGAAGCTAATTTAAAAGACATGAAAAACTGTTGTCATTATCTTTAACATTTCTGATGTGCTGGACTTTTTACAAATTATGAAAACTAAAGCTTTTGTAAAGTTTCACAAGCAGCATATTTTTTTCTTTAAAAGATAAATAATAAAAGAGAAGGCTATCAAAAAGCAGGCCCAGAAATACTTCCCATCAGCATGACTCACGCTCCTAAATCTCATTCTGTGTCTGATACATCAACATGTGCTACCCTACATAAGCCTGTGGATTACTTTCCATCGAAAAAGGAAATAAGATGTTTCAGGCAGGAGGTAGAAGACCAGATTTTGCGACATGTATAGCAGGATCTCCGGCTGACGGTGTTAGCAGAGATTTACGGAGAGTTTAGGAGGTCTGCCTGTTAGCAGCACTCAGGACAGTGTGTTTTGTGTCTCAGAGACATTGCACAGCCCTGTGTTGGAAGCAGCAGCCATGAACAGGAGAAAGGCTCTGCACTTACTGTGCTCAGGGATCCTCAGAGCCAGGCATTCCTTCTGGATGGAAAAGATAACATCATTCCTGTATTATGTGCTGTGCTCTGCTCCCAGAGGTTTGCACGGTGCCTGGAATTAAATGATCAAGCAAGAAAGGAGGGGGAGCTTTTAACTCATGTTTGTGCCTGTATTTGCAGGTACGTATACACGTATATGCTGTATATATTTTATATATTGTATATATTTATAAGCCTTTTAATGTGCTCCTCTGCCAAAAAAGCATGAAAATCAGAAAGTAAACCAAGAGGCATTCCTTTATCTAAAACATGATGAGATTGTTTGAAATGCTCTCATTCTGGTCCTTTTAGGAGGTGTCAACTTTAGATGTATCTATAAGAGCTCCACTGAGTTCCTACTTGTATTGCCAACTGCCTTAGCTGAAGAATATGTTACAGTAAATCATAAAATTGATCATATAAATGAGTAGAGATCTATGCCAAGTTTTTCTCCTGCACTGTTTCACATGTTCCTCCAGCCTTAAATGAAGGTTACCTAATACATGGGATTGCACATGCAAGATTTCAGTGCCATTTAGCAATGATTGGTTTTCACAAAACAATTGAAAGCTAGCAAAGCTTTCATAACATAACAAATAACACTCTCCAGAGACAATCAACTGCTTCACTAGAGCTCAGTCTTTGCCATGAGTTCATTTTCCTTCCATCTTTTGCTTTACAGAATGAAACAAAAAATTGAGAAATATAGCAAACTGTAATGTGAAAAAGCTACATAGCGAAGAATAAAGCACACAGCCAGATTATAGGAAAGGGTATTGACTTCAGGTTAAGAAGGCCACTGATTCCTAAATATTCAAAATAAACTGTTTCAAGAAAAAGCCATTTTGGCTTTTTCACTTAAAAATTGTCATTTGTATGAAGGTTAAACTCAAACATTACTACATTATGGACTTTCCCATGTTTGATATTAATGTATGGTTATATACATGGTTATATAAACAAAGAAGACATTTGTTTCAAATGTTTGTGTTGAAATTACATTATATATGCCTCATGATAAAATAGTAGGTCTGCTAAAGTTCAACTGTTCTTGAAAAATAAAATTGCATCTTGATCATCTTCTTGTCTTTGTCACAGAAGAGGGAGGGAGAGGAAATCAGAGGGCTTTGCTAGATTGAGACTATGATCCTCCACAAGTGAGCTGCTTGTTACTGGAAGACTGTGAAGATCCCAGGGAGAGCAGTTAAGCTTTATTTTTTGTGTGGTTTGTGCACACTTTCTGTCATGTCTGCTTTTCCTTTTTCTTGAAATATTTGAGAACCTTGTTTTGAAGTAGAATGTTGAAATCTTGGCATTATTTCAAAAAATGTCTCTTGCTTACAAGACATTAGACAGACCTTAGAGGATTTTTGCATTAATACCAGTAAGATGGCAAAAGGGACATCAGCATGCAGGTTTATTATTATTATTATTATGCAGATAAGGTGCATTTGTGGCTAAAAATATTAATTAGGAATGTCATGAATTAGGAATCATTAGGTGCTTGTGAACAGTAAAGATGAGTGTTGACATGTTGTTAAGTGACTCACAAATAGTTTTTCACCTGGAGTGACCTGTATAGAACTGTAGGTCACTTTGTTTTAGAGAGAATTCTGTTGGGTTTAGAGGGTATTTCAGAAAAGAATGGTGACAATAAAAGCATAGGAAAGCTCTCATATGAAGTGAAAGCGATTACCTTAGAAACAAGAAGACTCAGAGTTGACATAAAAGTATAAAAAGCAGTGAATGGTGGCAAACAGTTGAGCCTTTATTGCAATGCTGGTGGAATTCAAATGGGGATGTTTAGCACTAGAAAATGAGTACTTCTCATCATGGCATCAAAATTCTATGGGGTATTGTTAGCAAATTTCATACACTTGAATCTTGGTCATTTGTATGGATAAAGAAAAATATCTCAAGTTTAGTGATAGGAAAGAGCTTATAAAGTATTATTTTAGTATTTATTTAGTGCACTTCAGGATCAGAACTGGGCTTCTGGTAGAGTCAGATCCACTCCACTGACTGCTACACATTTATATGTGTGCACATTTCTCAAATGGCCCCACCTTTACAGCAAATTTAAGTGCAGTGAAATGAAAAAAATTCCATCACCTCACCCCTCAGCATGTACCCCTAGCACAGTAAGCCTCAGGAGACACCTTATTTTTATAGGTTTTTATCTAGTGGGTGAAGAAACTTCTCAGGGAACGCACAGCTGAGCTTTGTCCAGGAGGGAAGCAGTTAATTCGCTCCAGGATAAAGCCATCCTTGCTTCCAGCCCAGCAGAAAACAGCTTCCTGGTTTAAGTGAAGCGAGTGGAGCATGATTCCTTCTATTTCCCAGTTCCTTTGGACAGATAAATAGAAAAAAAAGGAGATGAAATTTTATGGCAGGGCCCTTGCAAAAATGAACAGATAGGGGAAAGCTTTCTTATTGCAAATGATGTCAAACAATAACAACAAATACTTTCAGAAAGGCCTGAGACACAAGAGGAAAATAATCTGTATTTCTTCTTAAAAAAATATGTATAGTGTTATATCCTATTAATATTGTGACCCTCTTAGAACATTAGAAAGAAGAATGTGAGATATGTATGATTCTTTTTTTTCTGCAGAACTACATGAAAAATGCTAGGATTTTCCACAAGTTGTAGCAAGAAAAGCATTATTTTTTTATCTTTGTTACATTGATTATTACATGGAGTGCTGATAGCGTATACATGAAATTCCAACACGTTGTTCTTTTTTGTTCTCAGATTGTTGATTTTTTTTCTCAGCAAGGCTTGGATTGACAACAGTAACTTGTAATTCACTGGAAAGTCCTTTCTAATTTCATGATTGATTTTTTTTTTGTCTTTGATTAAATTATATTATTGATTAAATTATATCTTAAAACATACTGTCATTTGGACTTGCTTAATTTTTCCAGCTGCCAGCTGAGCCTATTTTTTATTGGAAATTAATTCTCTCAACACCTATCACATAGTCAAAAAGCAAAACAAAAGAGAATCCAATTCACCTGAGCAAATAATCCTGGAAGAACAACTACTACTGAGTACCAAATGATATAATAGTAATTCAGAAAAAGAAAATAAATTCATTTCTTCATTCCTGGACTCCTGTTTTCAGGACATCACTGGGACAGCTGGGACTCAAAGTTTCTGACTCCATCAAAAACTGGGGTTTGTGTGCAAAACAGTTCTTCTATTGCAAAAATGATATCACCTCCTCTTCTAGATGTTGGGTACTGATCTGGAAAAAAACCAAACATTTTATTTTTCTCCCAGTCCACCTCCATGGACAGTGTTTTATTGTTGCAACCGAGAAATTGTTTTGGCCTGTGATCCATTGCTTCTCTTCCTCTCCTTTTCCCCTCGGGCTCCGCGAGAGGCTGGCAGAAACATCTGTTAGAGTTAAGGTACACCGCCACGACTCCGCTGATACGGGAGCCCTGTAGCACATCGCCTGTGCAGGAGCAAGGAGATGGGCTTTTCTGTCTACATGATCTATAACACTGTGCAGCTAATTCAAGAGGAGTGAGCTATTTTTGGAGGTTACCAAATGACTCAGAATAAAGAAGCAATTGTGTAACAGATGCAAAACTGAACATTCAGATTATCTGTCCGTTAAAAAACGGAAAGAAAGCAACCTAATTTCAGTTCAGCTGGAGGGAGTAGGTTTCTTTATCAACACCCCAAGTTAAAGCATGTTCCTGAATATACAGCCTTCGCTATCAGGAACTACAGATGCTTTAAAAATTAAAAAAAACCCCACTTTTTACCCCCTTCTGATGGCAAATATGAAATCTAATGAGAGATTTAAGCCAGTGTTTGATGTTGGCTGCATTGCACCAGAAGTTTTAAATCCCATTACAAAAATGACTGTCTTATTAAATGTGGAATTTAATAGTTTGCTTGTATAGTTGACAGTCAAAACAAGATCAGTAGTGTTTCCACAGAATAGGAAAAATGATAAAAGTGATAATGACTGAGTAGGAACTAAGTGTCAGCTCTGTCAGGATCATGGGCTTGAGATAAAAATTTAAATAAATAATATTACTGAAACCTTATTGATCATCTTTACTTAAAATTAACAGATTCCCCTTATAATGCTTCAGAAACATTGCAAATGTCACTACAAATTCAACACCTGGAAAGTTTTGCACTTGATTAAAAAAAAAAAAAGACTGAAATATTTACCCTTAAAAACTTAATATTTCATCCATTTTCTAAGGCAGTATATTAGGTACACTGCATGAGGTTAAGACAGTACATAACAGGAAAGAAGCAATTTTAAAACTTAGCCACTGTTATATAACCCTCATATAAAGATGAGTTGTAAAAATTAGGCTCAGGTGAAATCAGTGGCACGAATTCAACAGAGCATTGTTTTTATTCCCGCTGCCAAAATTCTTTCTTCGACCAGATCCTGGGCTTAGAGGAAATATTAGTAGTGAAGTGACTCTTCTTGTACTGTAGGCAAGATAGGGCAACCTGATTTGACCATGCTTAAGTGGAGCCCACAGGATGGAGTCAGCAGTGGTTTATCTTTGCATATTGAGCTTTGAGGGGGAAAAAAGACACATGCATAGAGTGAATGACATGGGCAGACTGATGGAGGACATACCCTGTTTTGGCTGACGTGAGGGCTGTCAGCAAATTAGCACTGGTTGAGTAGACACGTGGAGTTTTTCCTGCTGTGTTGGATTTTTCAGGTTAATATGGTGGAACTCCTTACTGTTTCTGTGCTGGAGGCTGGGTGTTAGAGAAAGCAAAGCTTGCAGGGCTGTGAGGAAGGGACAGAGCTGTGACAGTCACTGGAGCCAATCTCAGTGTGTGCTTCTCATACTTGTGACACCTACGCACAGAGAAAACTCTGCTTGTGAAGGGGAAACAAATCCAGTGTGGTTTTTTCTGCTTGGCTCTCCAACTCTAATGAATGAAAATTCATCTGGAGAAATACTAATTGGGTTTGACACCACAAACATGCAAGTAATGGGAGCAGGTTTCTCATCTAGGCAATCTGATGATCTAACAAGCTGTCTCAATGAGAATAGCTAGTTTAAGGTCTTGTGACGTTATTCATTAGTTTTCTAACACCAATCTTTACAGTACACTTCCCAATTTGATGTTGTATCTCCCTCTCTGGCTATAGGCTCTGTTCTTTTATACCCAAGATAATACTTCTTGCTAATTCATTGACAATCACCAGGAAAGAATTATCACTCCCCAGCACTTCACCATTCTCACGGTATCGCTGAGGATGCTTGTTTCACATCAATGTCATTTTATCATCAGTGGCAAGGTGACCAGATGAGTTGATCAAGAAGGTGTCAGTAAGTATTTATAAATGGATATCTGGGAAATTTGTCAATGCTGAAATTAATTTTGTGTGAGAGATGGTTGAATATTATTGTGTTTTTAGGAATGGTCAAACTGTGGGGGTGTAATAGTCAATTGCCCAGAGGAAGTATCAAAATCCTGTGATTAGCTAGTTCTTTGTTCATGTCAGTGCAGGAATTTGAAAAAGGCAAATGTGTGAGAATGTAGTTCCATGAGCATGGCAAGTAGAGAAAAACAGAAATAACAGGTCTTTAAATAATACTGGACTGGCATCATTAGGCTTGCAGCAAAGCATCCTCTGTATCTTGTCTGACTTTAAAATCATCTACAATTCTCCTTGTACAGCCTACATTCCTACTGCTCTGAGGTAATTCCTATCAGTGTAAAAAATCCCTCTTATTGAAAGTAAGTGTGTTGTTTTCATGTCAATCTAAAATAAAACTAATTTGCTATTATAGAATAACTGCATTTAATTGAAAGGACAAATATTAGCTTCATTTTCATGGATATGGAATTTGTAGAGAGAAAATGCCCTGTTCCATTCCTTAGCTCATCACAAAATTGTAATGTGGAGGGAGAAGTATTTTGTATGCACAAATAAAAATCAACAAACACAGTGTATCTAACTATTTGTCTGGGAAGTTTCACACATTTCTTCTTTTACAATGAATCATAACATGAATGTAAGTATCAATTGCAATCTTCCAAAAAGTAGAAAGTTTCAGCTACTATTTTTGGTCACTCACTGTGCAAATAAACACTTTGAATATCATAGGAAAAGCTGTTCATAAAAGGAGCATTTCTCAGTTTAGAAATACTTTGTCCTATACTATTTAGGCTATACCTATAAATAGGAATCAGCTGCTGAGAAATGAGTTTACTATGCTATATAATTCCGTTTTATTTTGCTACACAGCTAATCCTGGTTAAGGCTAAAAAATAGTTAATAGGCAGTCTGTAAGATCTTATGAGATGACATTTGGAAATCCTGCAGTCATATTAGTCATTAGCCATGGCAATATTCTGCCATAAGGCAATGAGTCAGACAATTGATTAGAGAGCCTCATCATGATATGCCCTCTGGCATGAATATGGAGAGAGGGAAAGGAAAATGAGAAAGGAGAGTGTATGGGACACAGAGCAGTAATATGGAGGAATAGAAAGGCAAAAAAGTCTAAAATAGTTTATATTTTAGCGGTAAAAGGTAATGGAAAAGAGGGAAACAGCATAAATCATGGATCTTGGGGACCCACAAGGTGTGCTACCATCCTACTTTGTGAGTGAAGTCCTGTTTCACTGGAAAATCTAACTTTTCTTACACTCCTGGCATGGCAGCTTGCTCTGGACACAAGGCAGCTGTTGGCTACCTCCCTTACAGGTGTTCACTCAAAGTCTTGGAGGGGACTGGCGTTGAAACACTGTTTTTAAATCTGCATGTTTTCTCAAATGGATATGTAGATATATATGGCTTTACCAGCTACCAACATGTGTGCTAAGGAGCATCAGCAAAATAAGCAGTGCACAGAAGCTGACAAAAGGCCTACAGGGAGCACTGGACAAATGCTCACCATTGAAAAAATTGCTAGGCACTGCAATTAAAAGGAAAGATCTCTGCTATTTAGGAGTTCGTGATGCTCTTACTGGTGGCCCTACTATGACTCCCCTGCTGCTGTTTTGGAAATTAGCACACCGCTTTTGGCTGAGGTGTGCAAGGCTGAGAACCTACACCATCCTTGCGGTCAAGCTAAAAGGCTGCCAGGTCCTAGTAGGAGGCAGGGACTACACAGAAAATAGAGTTTACTGTACAAACTATTGTACAAGCAATAAGAATGAGAGATGCACCTAAGTGCAGCTAAGATTTTACTGCAGCACTTATATTTTTTTTTAATTCATGTCCCTAATGTGTGCTATTCTCCATAGCAGGGCATGATTTGCAGTATTTCCAAATATTGTCTTGGTTTTTTCCTGCATCAAACTCATCTAGGTCTTCAGGTGATGTGCAATTTTATCAAAAATTGGTGAGCTTTGTAATTTTAATGCTGCAGATTTAGTACAATTTGTTCAAGATGCTCATATGATGAACAGTCAGAGGTGCTTGTGCCTTCAATGCAGGGGAGCTGATAGTAACATGTTCTCCATAAAGGCAAATTAAAATGCCTTTATGACAATAAATTTAAATAAATAAAAATCAATTTAAATAAATAGATTAATAAATTTAGAACAATCTTTTATAATGTTCACTGGCTTTCCTGGCTTGCTGGGCTAATCTCTTTTCTGAGGCATTTCAGAAAAGAGCTTCCTAGTCTTGTTTATGTTTATAGAAAAGATATTGCATTTATAATACAGGGAAATGCTGATTTGTTGGGGAGTTTTTTGGCTTATTTTCTAAATATTCTGATTTGTATAAAAATACTCTCCCTGAAATAAACACTTACTATAACTACTTTATAAATCAAAATTAATAATTTATTGTCTGTGCTTTTAAAAACTGTATTAATCAATACAAAACATTTCAAAATAATATATACAGATGATATTATTGGCGAACAAGATTGCTGCCAAGATCAATGTAAAACTCCCATTGTCTTCAATGAGACTGTTCTCAGACTGGGACGTAGGAGGTTACATTTTTGCAGACTGCCATGACAGAAGTTCATTATGACAGATAGTACTTTCCCCAGAATTACAATAGCCAGAAGAAAAATCAGAAGAAGCAGCTGTGAAGAACAAACAGAGGCGCCAGGAAACAGGTTGAATTTCTCAAAACGATCAAGTCAGTAAAAGGTAGAATCGGGATCAGAGCCCTGATATTTGAAGTCAAGACCTAGTGTCTGGCTGATGATGTTGCTTCACATGCAGCTTTCTCAGGTGATGCACAGCTCATCTTTCGTGGGCTCATAGAGAAAGAGATCTTGCACAGCATGCAACAACAAAATCAACTGTAAGAACAAGCTTCAGCAGATTACTCCCCACCACCACTAACTAGCTTCCATAGTGGCATCTTGCCTTTCTCCCTGCCTTATCCCCACTCTCCTGAAGTGAGTCTCACTTTGCTCTCTGTCACTTCTGTCAGCTGTGAAGCTCTCCTGACTTAGAAAAGGCAAATGGGAAGAAGGCTTCATGACTCGCATGCCCATATAAGCAGTGGATCGCAGGGCCAGGTAACAGTTACAGATTTGAAAAAAGATTTCTGTTTGCCATGCCTGTCTCACTTTCAAATTATTTAATAAATCTTTTCTACTTCATAAGAAACATTGAGGGCCTATGTCTAATTCATCTTTGGGGGACTATGGTGATATAAACACATTTAATTATCTTAAACAGCTATAATTTCATGACACAAATATTACAACAAAAATACTGTTGGAAGCTACACAGCATAAGGATAATGCCATATGCCATTAAAATATATTTATCTTAATTTTCATATTAATTGGTAGATCCTGTGGGCTGTAAATTTATCACAAGTCTGGTCTGCATTAAGAATGGATCATAAGATTGTAACTGCAGATCCTCGTGCCACTTAATAGGTAAAATTAGGTGTCCCATTAGTCACAGTTGTGACTAATTTCACCTATTCTGACATTATTATGAACATTATGCAGTTGTTTTAATATCTTTGTATAAAGATTAGCCTAGCTGTTTTATTATGTTTGTGTCTTACTCTATGATGTCTCATTTCTTTTGTGTAACTGCTATTACTAATAGTCAGTACATGAAGGAGTCCAAGGACTACACTCTTTTCTTTAGAGTACAATTATTCCCGTATAACACTGGAAAACTATGAAGGTGTCTAACATAGAAACCTTTACATGGAAACAGTCCTCAAGATTAGCAGCTATTGTGGCTCATTAATCACTAAAATTTAGGGAAATTTATGTTCAATAATAAACACAAACAAATAAAACAGAAGTTAAGGTCACGGTCCAATTTTTCAAGAGCATATAGGACATCTCTTATGCCAACCAAAGACTTTTTGAGTGCATTCTGAAATTTCTTTATGGGCATGTAAAGGTGACTGAGGATCATAATCTGGCCCTTTGTGACAGCCTCACATTCTCTGCCCAAGACATCAGGAGGCTTTGAATATAAAAGACATA
This sequence comes from Pseudopodoces humilis, assembly GCF_049639895.1. NCBI lineage: Eukaryota > Metazoa > Chordata > Aves > Passeriformes > Paridae > Pseudopodoces > Pseudopodoces humilis. The sequence continues at coordinate 103,782,208 of NC_142200.1, forward strand.
TCCTATAGATATCTTAGTCCAGGGCTCTTGACCCCAGAGTCAGCAAAAGAAGATGAACTGCAACAGCCATAGAAAGCAGATGAATCTTGAGAAAAACAGATTTCAGGAGGACTCTATATATTTACACACACCAGCTGTACAATATCTGAGGAGAAATAGTGAATCCCTGAATCACAGGTTGATTAAAGCTGGAATCATTGCCTTTTTTTCCTGATTGCTAAACAAAGTAACTTTATTAGAATCAGAAAACTAATTTTATTCTGAGACCTACCCTCTTTCTGCATCTGTGTCTCTTCTCTTTTTACATCTGATACTTGTTAAATTTCTGCCAGGAGTCTGCCTGCCCTCTAAAGCTCATCATCTAGCTATTGATTTAAAGAAATAATAGGTGTGTTTTATACTTTTGGCTTTATTATATACTCCTAATAACTTTCTGTAACCTACACAGCATGCAAAACAACATTAAAGAGAATGGAAGGACTGATTTCCGATTAATATGAGTTTGTTTTTTGTTTTTAAACTACAGAACATCCTCTGATGTAAAGGAGCTTCACAATTCAAATTGCTGATGAGTAGCAGTCTTGAAATGAGAGCTTAAATGAAGACAGTAGGATGTTCATGTAGCTTACTCTGTGGACCTTGGATCAGGCCCTGAGAAAATTTCAAGTTATTTGCTGTGTAGGACCATGCAGACTGATGTATAGCTACGATCCCTCGGTTTTCACAAGGCTGAAGTTACGTTGTATGGTTGTATTGTGCTGAACTTCCTTGGAATTATTTAATGCAATATGCTTCCTGGGTTTTTCATGATACTGGAAACTGATTAGACATTTAAAGTATATGGTATTAAAGAGAAAACAAACCAAATATGGAGAAGACTTTTCTCACAGCAAAGCAAATTTTCTTATCTGCAGCAGATCAGCAGTATGAGTTAATATAAAGACAGCACATAGGTAAATGGCACTGACAAGTTAATCTTCATCATTCTAGGTGCCCCATGCTTGCTTCAAACGAATATGTCATTCATAGCTGGACATATCTACCGATTCATTCATGATAGGATGGACTTTTATCCCATTAGGAACTATATTCCTTGTATTCATTTGCATGGATACTGACTCCTGCTTTACTAACTTGGGAGAGGCATAAAAGGGAACTGCCTTGGAATGGCAGGAAATAAATTTTTTATATGTACAGGTTCCCCCCAGTCTTAAGGTCAGGTTTACTAGCCAGGAAATGGAGTAAGAGTTGACGCACTTTTTAACTAACCCATTCTTTATCCCGTGACTGTCAGTAAATTTACCTTTGGCTGCTGGAATCCAATTTCTGTTGGCAGCATAGGCATTGAGACATGTACAGCTTGTGCAGATTGCCTGTATCAGTACTTAGCGGGCTCTGAATTTCATTGCTAGGCTGTTCAGTACCCCCACAATGTCTTTCAAAGTCTTCCAGGCTCTGGTTTATTGTATTACCTTTGGCAGTCTGAAGTGCAGTAATTTATATTTGTCACAACTGCCCTTCGACTGGTGTGGTGCTGGTACAACCTTGGGCTTTTTTGTCTTGTCTTTTTTTTTATCAGTGAGGGAGTCCATTATTGTGAATAATTAAACACACATAAATAGTTGATCTTGGTGATACAGCACACCACACTAAATGTCTTATGTAAAAACCATGTATTTTTACTTCTCCCTTCTCATTTGCTCGAGCTATATTAAAAAATTCTTGTCATGAAAAATTAAAGATTATAAGAATAGCCATTATTATCCTGTTTACTACATGCAGCTGATGTAGAGATATTTAGCTTTCTCCTGAGGAATGGTTTGATGTATATTTGTTTTCAATTAAATTTGCATATGCCACTTTAAAGAGAAAGATACTTTATTTATCTCTCTATTTGCTTTCACTAAGGAGGGAATAAAAGTTCCATACTTTCCCCCCCCCCCCACTTTCCTGCATCACTGCAGGAGAGCTCTGTATTGTGCATCATAAAGAGATTGGGAAGCTGGGTAATTAATCATGGGCTTTTATGTAATAGAAAGTTTAAAATTCATTAGCTTTATATCGGAGCGAGTGTTATGAGGGAGAACATGTTGTGAATGAGAGGGAGAGCCTTATAATTAAGGAAGTGTGTAAATAATAATGAAAGTCATTAGTGCCATTCAGTTTCTAAGAATGTCATAATGTAATTGGAGCATTAAAGTGAAATTTGCGATGACAAACATTAACGATACAAAAGAGAGAAAATGTGGTTATCTTTAGTTTGACAGATAATGTCAGCTTTCTTGCAAGGCCCAGATGGTGCACAGGAAAATGTTATGAACAGTTTTGTTTTAATATTTTTATGATGTGATATTTGGGGATACAATGTCACAAACACACTCGGAGGTTTACATTGGTGAACCAATAGTGGTTGGTGAGTACAGAGTCCAATGCTGAAGCAATATATAGGGAAAGTCTTGTCACTGATGTAAGATTCTTGTTGCAATAAAGGTGAGTTGAAGTGTAGCACGTTATTATGTGGCAGTGAAGTTTTCTGTCTGTCTCTCTCTCTCTCTGGATACGCACTTTGAATCTTTTGCTCCTTTATATTAAAAAAAAAAAAAAAGGAAAAAAAAAGAAAAAGAGAGGGGGAGGGAGAAAAGGAAGAAAATGATTTAACAATTATGCAGGAAATTATATGATGCTAAAATTGTACCATGTACTGCTCTTTCAATGAAGGGACTTTCTACAGTTATTCACATTGCAAAGGCTATAATTTTAGGGCGTGAAAAAATGTAGATTCCAAACAAAAGAACATTTAAATATGTCTAGTGTATAAGGCAAGGCGAAACAAAAAGAAGGCAGCTGGAGAAAATTTGAGGGAACAGTATTATTTTAAGGGCAGTGACTTAGAAATAACTGCTTAAGACTCCAAGACCTGAAAGGCCCAAGACCTCAAAATGCTGGAAGATTTAGCTTCCATGTGTTATATCCATGAAGTACAGTGTTGTGGGATTTCCTACTGCCCCCATCACTTTGTGTCAAAAGGACCTAATTTTTATGTAAGTAGTTATTCATTCTTTACTGTCTCTCTCTGCAGCCCAGTAGCAAAACACAAAAGTTGATTCCAAGTGTTGAAGATGAAGCACTGAAAATTGTTAAATTAATGCCAATTAATCTCATATTTGCCTGACAGTTTTAAGAAAAGGAACAGTGGTGCAAATGAGTGAAAGTGGAGAGATGAGGGTGATTACCTCAGCAGGATTTTAACCCATGAGAAACCTCTAAGACTTCCAACTGTATGAAAAACAACACTTTTTTTTACCACTGACAGAACTTGAAAGGTTTTTTAAATGACATAGCAAGAATTATTCTCTGCATACTGTAGGGCTGCTACTGCTTTTGGGATCTTTGAGTAGGATGGTTCAAAGTAGGGTCACACTGACTGCACCAAATTGTGGTTACATATCTGCCTTTTCTGGTCATTTCTACTGAGGATGAACAAAACCAGCGTGATGATACATAAGCTGTGTGAAGAGGTTGCCTCCAGTAGTTTGGAAAGTTTTTGGAAAGTTTGATTTAGCACTGGTTAGGCTTTTGTTCAGTTTGATTCATTTTGTTTAATTTTTTTTTTCTGGTTGCTCCTGTTCTTTGGCACATCTGCACACAATTTTGCATGTAAAGCACAACATGGCTATAAAGGGGGCAAGTATTTAATTTCATTGTGAGGGGAACTGATCTGCCAGAAAATTCTGCTACTCTCCTGAATCTGTCTACAGTGAAGGGCATCCTCACCTCCTCTTGAAAAAGGTTCATGGCCAATGTTTGTTGTTTGCTATTCTCCCACTGGATGAGTTAATAAACGTGGCCAGTGTGAGCCTCAGAGCATACACTGCAGTGAGGTAGGGTAGGCAGCAGGAAGCCAACACATCCAAGAGACACACATGCTGTGGCAGCAGGAAAGAAATACATCCAGGTTACACAGACACTGTGGCCAGGATTCTTTCTTGAGACTCCGATGCGCAAAGATTAATATTATTCCTAAAAAATTTTATAGGGAAAGTGAAAAATGATATCTGGTTGAAGAGTGTCAACATGGTAGTGTAGTATCAAGTAACTTGTGAAAAAGACCTGCAAGGTAGGTCCAGGCCTCGTGTAAATTGTAAGCCTTCTGTTAAACTCTTACATTTAAAACATTCATGTCAGAGAAGACTTGACCTTCTAGAAGCAAAGGTTAAGAGGGCACCATATTCAGGGGAATTTCAAATGGAGAAGTTGGTGTTAGTGAGTACTCAGGGTTATGTGGGCTGATTGGCATAGCAAATCTTCCATTTTTCACCTCCAAATCATTTGCCAATTTCATCCTCTAGGTTTTCATATGGTATACAATCTATAGCTGGGGTGATGGTCTTCTCTAAAATATACATGGTTTTGAGAGTTAGACCAAGCCTACAGCTCCACAAACATGTTTTCCTGCTATTCTTAATATTGTTCTGGAAGCATTTCTGCAAAACAAGTGGGGATTCCTGTCAAAATTATTTTTTTCTTCTTTCCCCTCTCTGTCATTACTGGATCCACTTGCTTACCCATGACATTCCCTGGTCCCTCAGCTTCCCTTTTTCCAGGACACCTTAAGGGCAGATGTAGGTCTGTAATGTTTTAGCAGTGAGAAAGACACTATGTACCTGTGTGAAAGCCTGTATTACCCACATCTTATTGCGGTAGCTGCAAATTGTCACCAAGGCTTGTCTGCTGGCCAGGTGTGCTGGCAGGTAACCTATGCTTTTATACTTTGCTTTAGACAAAGGGGGGCAATAAAGACTTCTCCTGGTAAGGTCTTGATGGGAAGCTGCTTCCTTGATGGAAACTGCCAGTGGAAGTTGTTTGTGACTTTTCTGGCTCCTATGCCAAGGGCTGCAACTACTCTCTGTCAGATGCTGTGTTTGTCATATGTCTCCTTAGAGCCACTCGTATTTGTGAGCCAAGCAGTTCTTGGGTTCTCAGGTGACCCTGAGCCGTTGGATTATTAAATCTCATAAATCCTATTGAAAGAGTTTGGAATTTCCTCAGCCTGATTTCTTCCCTACAGTACTCTTATATGTGCAGGTAGTGCACATTCTGTATAACGAATCACAGATCTCAAGATAACCAACTCACTGCATTCCCTGCCCGGGACTCTCCCTCCTCCTCCTTTTCTCACCATTTTCTCTCTGGCCCATTCTAACATCACAGTTCACAACACTCTAGCTGACTCTCTTCTTACAACTCTTTCTCTTACTCACCACTGCATGTTTTGTAGCTTTGTCCTATCGTGCATGCCACACATACATATTATAAAAAGTACTACTGTGCTAAGTTGCTACGTCAGAGATGTGTTTCTGTCCAGCGCAACTGAGAGCTGCCCACCACCTAAATATCTCACGCTGTCACAGCTCTTTCAACGTTGTCAGCAATGTGACTGAGGATACCAGGATGAGCCCTTGCTGTGGTTGCTGGATTACTTTAGAGCATCCTTTTTTGAGCTGCCAGCCACTCATCAGCCCATGAAACAGGCCACTGCCCCTCCTACACTGTGACCTAAAAGTTCACTAGTCCTCCTGCCTGTAAACATAAATTGAAGAAAAGGCTACAACACGAGAGACAATGTGCACAAATGCTAGCTGTCAAAGCCAGAGTTCAAATTCCTGCTCATCTTCTGAAAGTCATGGCTGAGCAGGGCTGCAGGAGCTACAGTTTCCGGTCTTAGGGGGGGGATCAGGCAACTTTTTTTTTGTGTGGGGTGAGAAACTCCACACTGTAATATCCTTTTCAAGATACACAGATATGGCACATCAAACACTTCGGGATTTCTAAAAGAAACTAAGAGGGGATTTGAAATGTCAAATACAAAGAAATGATTCTTTGCTTTCAATGGGGGAAAAAAAAAAGCTGCCTCAGCCCCTCTAGCAACAGATTATATTTTTAAAGGGTTGTTCATTGATCTTTCTCCAAAGAAAGAATCTGAGATTTAGGTACCTGATCTTAATCCTAATGAAATCCATTGCAAAATTCTTACTGAGTTCATTGGGAAGAGCAAAAACCTTAATTTTTTTTGTCAAATCTTAGCTACCAGTACATGCTTTACACAGATTGCTTGGGTAATTTTCCTTTACTTGAGATTTTGTAGCTGGAAAAATATTTCAGCTCTTCCTGAGAAGTATTTAAAACTGGAGCAATTTGGCTATATTTACATTTTGTAAAGTGCCATTTTAAACAGACACGCGGTATTTTTAAGTCCATCTGCAAATTATGCATGATTAATTTGTTTGTAACATATAGGACATAAAAGTGGAAAGAAGTTCAAAAATAAATAAAAAACCCCAAAAGTGATCTCTTTCACATAAGATTATGATGAAATACATCATCAGTTATTTTATCATACTGCTGTGCCTCAAACTGAATCATTCCACAACTCCAAAACACAACAGACTTTATATGTTAGAGGGTTTTTTTTTTTACTAAGAAATGACTAGAAGCAGCAGAAATGTGCAACCAGTTGTGCAAGATTTTATTAATGTATTTAGTAACACAATGTGCCTTCTCTCCCAGGAATCTGTGATTGCAGAACTGCAAGAAGCTCTGTATATTTTTTTGACATCTCATACTTCCAGTCTGATACTGAGTTTTGAGAGCCCAGTAAGATTTTCTTGATTTCTAAGTGAAATTGAGATATAATAACTAGAAAGTATTCTTGCAGTGAACAAGTAATATAATCTGTTATCATGCTTTGGAAATACCTTGAGCTGAGGCACTTGGTGTTTTCTGTAGGAATTTTGTGTACATATAGTTCACATGTGCTTCACCTCTATATGTTGGTTCTATTGGCAGTACCAGAGTCCTAGAAAGCATGTGCTGCTGTTTAATTAGTTAGATGTTTGCTTAAGAAAATACTTGGTGAAATAGGTCTTGCATCCATTTTCTTTCCCCCATTACCTTGAAATTTTGTCACAGACAGAAAAAAGTATCAGAGGTCTGAAGAGTTGATCAAGTTCTGTTTCTGCTTAAAAACACAGCTTCTGCCAACTTTCATGAAGATTAAATGGACAATTATCCCTGTCCATGTTTACAGATCAGGACAGGCAGCAGCAAGTCATTGCCGTGGTTTGCCACCTCTTCAATATTATGATCGTGCAATGATTGTGGTTTTTCTTTCTACAAAGAAAAGTCCTGAAGAAAAGGATGTAGGCTTCATATTCTGTCAGATTCGTATCTGACTGAGAAGGTCTGAGGTGACTTCTTAACAAAGGAAGGCAATTTATTTGCACATGCTGTGTCTGATGCTACTCAACATTCTGAGCTGAAAACTACATTACATGATACTGAAGCAATACTGTTGTTTTTTTTTTTTTTCCCCTGATTATTTCCACTGGTATTGATGTAGCTGGTATCTTTTAGCATTTGGTAACTTGCTCCAGGCACATCCAGCCTCACAGGAGAGGGTGGAATGAACTGCCAGACTACAGCTTGGATTAATTTTTATCTTCTTACAGATCTGACGTACAGTTTTGGCTCTTCCCACTCTGAAGGCACTCCAGTATCTCAACAGTGGGAGACAAGCTGTGGACACGTGGCTGTTTTACATGTGCATTGTGTCTAGTGACTGCAGCAAAGTTCTGAAACGCTCACTGTTCTCATCCCCTTCCCTTCTGGAGGTGAGTTTCAAGGCATTTATTGAAGGCATGAGTGAGTACTGCTTTTGTGTCCTGGTGCAGTGTGCATTCTTTCCCTCCTCTGGGTACCCTGCTTGGGAGTAAGGAATGATGGGCAGCAGCCAAATGAGGCCCTCTCCATTTCACTGTATGTTCAGAAGAGTTTTGATAACCATCTTGGAAAATTGACTTTGGTCTGTTGTTGAGATGGCTGCAACATCAAATGGAAAAAAGCAAAGAACTGGTCCTTTCCCTGTCTCCAGGTGTAGCACACGAGTGCCACTTATAGCCTCTCTGCTGGTCCTTTTGCTGTCAGATGGAACCTGTAGCACAGTGTGGGAATATGTTAAAGAATGAAATTAAAAGTAGATGGAGCCACATGCGACCATCCTAGGGGGAAACCACATCAGGAGGTGCATTAGCAGAACAGGTTTTGGTGTGCCTGGCTGAATGCCTCTGATCACTTGAAGCATGTACCAAGAGCCAGCTAATGCACACCCTGTTGTGGTTCATAACTCACTGTATTCTTCCAGTCTGATTCTGTTCAGCAGTCCCCAGTAAAAGCAGGTGTTTGCTTCTGAGAGGAAATAGGGGTTCCAGGGGTGCAAGGATAATACCTAGTGAAGCAAACATTTCCCTGCAACTCTCTCCCGGCCTTCTGTATATTTGTCCATATTTACTGGTACACAAGTTCTGCTACATTCATTAATCGTGGCAAACTGTCTTCTCTAACTGGGGCTTTCTGAAAGCACATCATGAAAGGAGTGCATTTTTAACTGTGTATTTTAATAAGAATTGTCTGTCTGTGGGAGTTGGGTTACTTGTATCACCACAGACAGAAATGATCTCTGAATTTCATAGGACCTTGGTGCTTTGTATTTATTGACTGTTTATTTTTCATCCATAGGATTACTAATTGCAGCTAGTACCAGACGCTTCTGTCTCCTTTCAGGTTATTGTAGTAGAGGGCATTGTACCAGATGCATGGTTATTCACAGACATGCATTTCCAGCAGCTGAATTGCTGGATCTGCTCTAAATGATCTATGGCAATTACATTTGGCGTTGTACTGCTATAATTTTACTGCATATTAATAGCCACCTAGCAAAGAGGTAAATGCCCTTTTCTCGGCTGGGTGCAGAATGAATGCCTGGATGTATTCAATTGGGTAAAACGAGGCCTGGGTTTTAAATGCATAGCAGAGCGGTTTTATGTATCGGAAACGCATGTGCCGGTGAATTGCCTGTTTCCCTGCCTTGATGGTGTGTAGCAAGGCTCCGAGGGAAATATCAAGCCAGATCCTAGATAGAGACATGCTGGGCAGGGGAGGGGGAAGGGGATCATGTGCCCCATTTTTAGTGGTTCATCTGCTACCACCCAAAATCTGCTGCAGTCTTTTTTTTTTTTTTTTTTTTTTTTTTTTAACCCCTTTCTGCAGCTCGGCTGATCACCCTGAAGGCTGTCAGGTTTCACCAGCAAAAACAATAATTAAAACTACCCTCCCTAGACCGTTCACTTAAAGATGTCCTCTGGAGTCAAGGCCCATTTCCTTCCCTGTATATTCTTCTTGGGGGTCGTGTGTCGAGGGCGACAGGGAGTGGGTGGGAGCAAATAACAAGGAATCGGAGGGGATTAACGAGCTTTTTCCTTATTAGCCCCGCTCGGGTGCTTTGTCTCTGCTCCTGGCTGAGGATGGGCTGACGGGGAGGGCTTGAGGGACGGGGTGGGGGGGGGGAAACAATGTGACTGGAGGGCCCGGCGTGCAGGAAGCCACAGGCACGAGGGCGGGCGGGCACACAGACAGACAGACAGACAGACAGACAGACAGACAGAGACAGAGACAGAACCCACACACAGACAGACACCGGCCCGTCCGGGCCCCTCCGGGCGGAGCGCGGGGCTGGCTGGGGTGCGGGCGGGCAGCGCAATGGCGCGGTGGGCAGCGCGGCAGCCGGGGGAGCGGCAGCCGGAGCGGCGGCGCTGAGCGCAGCGAGCGCGGAGCCGGCGAGCGGCGGAGCCGGAGCGCGGCGCTGCCTGCGGACCGGGGCGCACCACGCTGCGTGGGCGGGGAGAGAGAGAAAGGCAGAGGGAGAGACTCGCAGACAGACAGTACAGCCCGGGAGCGCGGCAGATAAAGGACGGAGGACAGGGAGAGAGGAGCGAGCCAGAAGGGGATCCAGGCGGGCGGCGAGAGCGGACGGGCAGAGGCGGGCGGAGCGGCGGACCGGGCCGGGACAGGACAGGAGGCGGCCGGCGGGTCGGGCGGTGCCGCCGCGGCCACCGCGCCCGGGCAGCACCGCGGCGCGGCGGCGGATCTCCTCCCGCGGCGGAGGCGGAGGAAGAGACCATGTCTTTCAGGAAGACAGTCACTGTACTGTAACAGCAGCGTATCCGCAGCAAAATAAACAAACCGGCCAACCAAAAATACCAAACAAACAAAAATAGCCCGAGCCGCCAAGACGCTGGGGGCAGATCCCGTTTGCAGGCAAGGTAAAAAAAAAAAAAAAAAAAAGAAAAAAAAAAGAAAAAAAGAAAAAAAAAGGAACGAAAAAAACCAAAAACAAAACCCAAGGAAGCCAAAGCAGAATCTGTCGACATTTGCGTGGCGTGATGTTCTTTGTTGTCGCGATTTTTTTCTTGTCTATTTTTTTTTCTTCTAGCATGTGTTTTCTGTCATTTCGTTGGAGTCATTCGCCCCATCCCCCCCCCCACCCCTCCCCGTGATCTTTTAATTTTTGAGGTCAGGGCGTCTGGAGCATGTGGAGCGGAGAGAGGGGGAAACAGGAGCTGTGTATGGAACTGGGGCTTGCCTTTATTGCGTGCGATGGGCAATTATTAATAGCGGCTGCAGGATTCCGGCTCTAAGATGTGGTATTTACTAGAGGGGGAGGGAAAAGGAAAGGAAAAAAGGGTGTCGCTCGTAGCGCGGCGGGGCAGGATGCTATCGGTGCTGGAGCCTCGCACGGGACTGCGGAGCGGCAGCGTAGCGGTGGTGACAGCCAGGTAGGGCGGGAAGGGCTCGGCACGGAGGGCGGCGGCTTCCCAAAGTTTCGGCCGCCCTTCGGTCATCGCCAGAGGCGCTGCTGGCGGGAGCAGAGGCGGGTCGGGGTCGGGCGCGGAGGTGAGGTGGCCGGTGGCCGGGAGCCGGGCTGGGGCGGGGGAGACGAGCCCCAGGGAGTGGGTCAGCGGGGGGGAGATCGCCCTCCTCCTAGCCCTCGTTTTCGCAAAAATGGATCAAACTCTTAAGAAAATCTCAAGTTTTACTCGCCGCTTTGTGAATAGCATCGCGGGATCCGCTTTCAAAGCCGTGTTTGCTGGAGGGCAAGCCTGGGCTGCTTGGACTGGCATTGTTCTTAAGGGTGGCGATGTGAGGGCAACAGATTTATCTGATGCTTCCTTAGCATCTCTTTTTGCATGCGGTGGAGGAGGATCACAGTCCAGGAGTTACGGCCGTGTTGTAAGGTGTCCTGTTTTCACAAAAAAGCAGTTCATGTTTCTCCGCTTGGTGTATTCTGCCTACTTGTCTGTGCGTCTCAAACGATATCGCTTGTAAATCTAACCCCGACGTGCTCATCTAGCGCAGCCATTGCGCAGCCTTGTTTAATTGCTGTTATTTATTTTGCCTTCATTTACCGTGTCAGCCAGCGGGGGGAACACGCTCAGATTCCGGGTGCATTTTTACGCGCTAGGTGTGTCTCTGCGCTTCCAGGTGTGTGCGGTTTTGCTTAAAACTCATCCCGCCGCCGTGTGACATCGCTGTAAATGTGCCGGGAGGGGAAACAAAAGCATTAGAGAGCGACACAAGTGTCTGTGCATCACCTGTTTGACTTCTCTGCCATTGATTGCAATGCTGAGCCAGATGCATGCCCGGTGCGCGTTCTTCTAAATGGCATACGCACATTTTAGGCAAGTACAAAGCAATTGAAGCTGAGGGTGATGGGGAGGGGGGTAAAAAATACCCAACCAAACCAAAACAGTACTGTAAACCGATATGCAACTTTTCAGTCGCGTAATTTAACCGCACGCTGGTTTTGTTTTAGCAGTCTTCGTCACGGATCGAGGCAAGTTTGTGTGCACTATTGGGCTTGCAAATTGCTAATCTCGCACTGACTTTGCCTCTCAGTTCCCAGCTGGGAATGGTTACCTTGAGAGCTGTGCTATCAGCACTGTCAGAGCATGCTCCGGTGGGGAGATCGGGTGTGTTCTATTTTTAATACTATTTAATGAAGATGCTTCTCACTCTGCAATATACGAAGCATAATGGAAGAGCAGAGCGATGATTGGTTATGGATACTGGAAAAGGAAAAATGCAAAGGTAAAAACGGAAATCCCTCAAATATTTCTATTACATTAATGAAAGAAAATGCAGCTGTGCCAGAAAGGTGATTGATTAGCTCATTTTAAGCTGAAGAGTTTTGTGGTGTCTAGAATGCATTTCCTTTTTAAAGTTTTTTTAAAAAGTTGCATGGAGCAAACTAGCTAGATTATTTTGTGCTATTGGTAAGTCTTGTTCTATGTGGGCATGCTTAAGTTGAAGAATATACCTTTTTTGTTTTTTTAATGCAGTGGAGTAGCACTAAGGAACATCTTAAATATTTTTTATTCTTGTGATAATCAATTTTAATGATTAGTTCTATTTACATGCTTATTGGTAGCCTCCCAAAGCGGGAGTTCTGAGTTTTTAGTCCTTGCAGTTAAAAGTTAATTCAGTTGATATTAAAAATCATTGTTGCGTGCAATGCTCACAGAATGCAAGCGGCTGTAAATCTCTTGTGAAGTATAAAGGAAAATACCTATAGATAGCTACAGTGTATGCCACTTGGTGAGATAAATGGAGCTACTTTCGAAAAGTGCCCTGTTACGTTCAGTGTACTTGTAGTCAAAAATGTGCTTATTAGGTATTTGAAAGAATCCATACACTTAGAATTGTGTAGAAAAATTTGCCTTGATTAAAGATGTCTTCTGTAAATCAGCTGTATTTTCTCTCTGTTGTCTGCAGTTTTACAGGATGGTGGTCTAAGATACAGCTGAGTACCCCCTCCTGCAAAATCCTTTTTCAAGCATTTATTTCTTTCTGCTATGTACTAGTCATTTTGGCTGCCCCAGGGCTAAGTGTGCAAGTGAGGATTGCTCAGACAAGTCTTGCACCACATTGTACCCATGAAGGAGAAATTGCATAATGGTGGTAGAGGAAATGTTAACAGATTTTTAACACAGGTGTAATTATAGTTCTCAGAAAGGGAGAAAACAATGCAAAAGTAACTTTGAAACTTCATTCTGTTGGAGTAAAACTGTGGGCCAAATCATGTTTTCCTGATGGTGCTGCTTTTCCTGTGGGCTTTACTGGGGTTATTTGCATGATTACAATAACTGGACTTGGCCTGGGAAATTACTGTTATTAAACAGAATTTCAGGGAGTACATACAAGAAACCGAAGAAGTTTTCAAATCCGCTGCGCTCTTGACTTCCTCCCAGGTTATGATTTTGAGTAACTAACTTTAAACTTGGAATGAATAGGGGGGAAAACAAGTGAACTAATTCTAGGATGGCTTACTTACAGTCTGTCTTGCGTCCTGTAGGCATTGGTCTCGCTGCAGTCAGTGAGAGCTTTCAGCTTGGCTCCGTGGTTTAATCAGTGCTAAAGACAGACACCGGGACAAATTTTCAGCAGCTGCAAATTGATATAGTTTCATTGGTCTTAAGAACAATGTAGACTTACACCAGCTGATGATAACACCTCTCTGCTTATAACATGCAAGATCTGTAACTTGCATTGAATGGTATTACCAATTTCGAAGGCATTAATTTCAGAGTAGGAAAATTATTTTGGCAGATTGGCAAAGCCTTGTTTATAGGGACTACTCACAAATGAGCGGCTTAATGCAGTGAGTGCTCCCAGCTTAATTTCCTTGATCAGTTTTAAAGACAGTTTGTAACCTACATGATTATTCAAAGGAAATGCCATTTCTGTTAAGTAATCATTTTTCAAAAATACCATTAAAGATTGGCCAGTTGAGAAGTAATGTAACTACCATGCAATAAACTTGCAGAATCCATTTGTCCCCTGCTTATTCATTTATTAGATTTGAAGTTCTGTATTAATGTTCTCAGCAGGTAGTAAGTCAAGCAAATGGGTCCCTTTTTCTTCTAGAAGATTGAAACATTCATCAAACAAGTAATACATGGCAAAGACTCTGTGCGTTCCATTGGAGAGCACTTGGTTCTGAAGATACAAAATACTGTGTATGAGTATCTGTGTGGTAACATGCATTTCTAGAACACTTTCTATTTTGATGACAAACTGCAATCCAGGTAAGTTAGATTTTCCCTAATTAAGGCTGGGTGAATTGAATTGCAGATAAATTATGCAAACCATGTGAGGTCATGCATCTAGTTTTTGACAGTCATCAAGTGAGACCTATTCTGGTCTCCAGGCTTATAACTGGGTCACCCCTGGCTTATGAGTTTCCCTGATTAATTGCTGGTTTTGTTTTGTTTTCTAATTTTTCTACTTGATACATGAAATGCTGACTTTCAGAAACATGTAGATGTAAATAAGTTTACATGTTTGTTTGTAACTATCAAAGTTTTTTTTTATTTTTACACAGTAATTTAATGGTATGCCCTTCTAACAGGGAATTAACTTCAGAACAAGTGCAAATAATGACTCAACTTTGGTTTGGTTTCTGTTTTTTCAATAAATTAAACCTGTGTATAAATTCATGTAGACATACTACTTACTGTTCATGGACGGACTATGTTTTTCTTGGGGTCTTTCTTAAGGAGGCTTAAATCCAAATCAGAACAACAGCCACTATGGCTTGCATGAGTATGCTGGTGTTCTCACACAGACACAGAGTTTAATAGAGAAATGAAAAAGACATTACACCATAAAACTACAATACTTTCAGTTTTAGTTAAAACTGTATTTATTTTTTTTTTTTTTAGTAAATGACATCTACAATGGATTCTTGCCAAGTCCTCATTTGTCCCTGAAGGTCCAGACTGCTTAGTTGTAGGACTTTACAGCTGCTTAGATGTTTGAAGTGACTCTAGTTTTTAGGCTTCATGTTTTCTCATATGTTGGTTTTACAATAGGCAAGCTGGATGATTGAATTTAATTTCCTTAGCTTATGTTAGTTTATGAGACCACATAAATAATCTGTATTAACACTTAATGTGTGACATAGACAGTCCAAAGGCACAAATTGGATTGATTCCAGGGGAGGAGCACTGGAGCTCTCTGTCACCTTTAGTGAAAATACCCCAAGCAAACATTTCCATTATGTCCTGCCACAGCTGCCCTCTTCCGCCTGGTAGTAATGTTGCTGCTATTTACTACTTCTTCCTTTTTCGTTGTTGTAGTTTCCAGGCTTTCAGGTATCCCAGCATCATCTTTTTGGTTCCTTGGAAAAAGTTGTTGTGGAAAAGGTCTCCTTTCATTCAAATACACAATTTTTTGTCACATAGTGGGATCTTTAAACCGATCAAAGTGGGATCTTTTGATCATTCTAGAGTCCTAAACAGGTAATGAGCTGTTATATGAAAAGGATACATCATTTTTTTTGGCCTTTTTTGCCCTGGCTATTACACGTAAATTCCCTGTTACTGAGAGGAAAAAGTAGACTAAATACAGAGAGAAAAACATAAACAAGAAGTAAAAAGAATTGCTTTTTACTAGAGTGAGTTCATGATGGCTGTTTAGATGAACTAATTGCACCAGCGGTAAACACGGTAAACAGAAATACTAAATAGGTTGTTTGGTTAGTGCGGAAGGGAGATGTGAAGTGCGAGAGAGCAATAATGTCATATATCATGACTAAGCTGAAATGCAGAGGGCATAGTTAGACAGTGACAGCTGGGAATTTGAGATTTATGATTTGGATATCCAATGACTTTATGAAGCAGGGGGTTCAGAGTACTTTCTAGTTACTGGCAATGTATGGAGGCACTAACTATGTAAGGCTGTTTTTAGGGCAGACATTCACATAGCATATGCCGAAGTATGTAAGGTGAGAAGTGTGTTTTTATAAGTGAAAGAAAATTTTCACAGGGAAATTGCGACACTTACAGGTGTCAGGTCAGATGTCTGACCTTGATCTTTTAAGGCCAAGAGTCACAGATAACAAAGAGTAGTACCAAGAGAAAGCAAAGTCCTATAAAAGTGTTTTTATAATTTAATGCTTTCTGCTATATTCATAATTTAGTCTTGAACAATCCTCTGACTTATTTATGAGCTGTTTATGCAGTGCCTGTGTTAAAATTCTAGAACCTTAGTAACAACTTCCAACTGATAAAACTTCCTTTTTCCAAAATTGGGTGCCTTCAAGTCAAAGGAAAGCTTAAATGGTTGGCAGGATGGTGTGACAAAAAAATAGCAATTAAGAAAAACCCCAACAAATACTCCCACACCCCCTCCCCCACAATTAAATGCTTTGGGTTTTGATTTCTCAGTTTTTTTCTTCTGTTTTTAATTTATGCTAAAACATAAAAAGCAAATATATACAAATCACCTCCTTTCAAGCTTCTGTTTATCCCAGTTTTTACAGCCATACAGCAGTGATTTTTACTGGATTCATAAAATCATCAGAGTCAGTTTTATGTTCTAGGATTTGAACTCTGTCATCAAAAGCATGCCTGAACAGTTAATAATTTCGTGAGTAATGAATCCTGTTGCAGTATTTGTATTTTTATTGCCTCATGAGTTGAAGTCTTCCTGTGCCTTCGATACAGAAAGCATTTTGTAAATTTTCATTATTAAATATCAGTTAGATTGTACTGCTTTTCTTCACAGGGAGTGCATGCATCTTGGGTTTGGTGATCTGCAGAGCTTCTTGTGGTGTAATGCTTTTGTTTTACTGTGAAGAAAGTTATCTCAGTTTGTTCCTGCATGAAGAGGGATTGCAAGGCTTCTCAGTAGAATGAAGCTGATGAAGATAAACTGCAGTGATTAGAAGCATTTTATAAAATATTAATTAAATTATTAATTAATTAGCATGAAGTGTTCAACTATATATTTGATTCAATGGGAAATTTTACTGGGGAGCAAACTTCAGTGGTGTTGATCCTTGCATGTGAAATAGGTACAGCATGAAGCTCTTCTGAAGAATGTGCCTACTTTGTGCTTTTTGGGTGTTTGTGCCATTGAACTTTATTTGAATTGCCTGAAAGTAAATCATAAAATCATGGTGGTACAAACTATACCTTGAGGTTTTTCCATTTTCAAGTGACTATTCTGTTTCTAAACATGTTGCCATTGGCATAACATTTAGAACAGTTTCAATGAGGCTGCTTAATTCTTTATAAAGTATTTGTCATGGAGTCAGAAATGTTTATGGTGTCATAAAAGCTTTAAGGGAAACACATCAAATAAATTGGTCCACTCTAAAGGCTCACTACAGATCTTAATGTAAGCCTGGGAAAAGTCTGATAGCTTTATAATTTGTGTACTTTAAAAACCATGAAATCTGAAGTGAGAAGGTCTGACTTTCATGCTTTCAGGTTCTGTTCCTTTAGGAAAAATTCAGAGCTTTCTTTGACAAAACAAAGAAAAAAAAAGGGAAATTCTGAACACTGATGTACAAGGAAAACATAAGGAGTGACTTTGGGTTTCTTAAAGTACCGTATTTCGTGATGCATAGTAGTGTTTGCATCTGGAAACACTGATGAAACTGTATTTGATCCAGGTATGATTTTTGGGGAAGCTTTAACTCATCAAAAATGAGCATTAGTTGGAAAATACAATGTATTTACTATCTTTGTGTGTCTCAAAATGCTTTTCCACTATGTTGTGGCAGTCTGTTCTGCAGCTGAGCAGCAAAATGGAGTGAACTCCAGTGACAAGAGCTATGGCAAGCAGCATAAGAATCCTGTTAGATACAGACAGTATAGAAGACAATGAATTATTACTGAGGGATCGTGCAACTTTTGTTTAATCTATGTACTCTTGAAAATGACTGCATTTGAAAGAAGTCCTTGAATGACCTGCTTCTTAAAGTAGCACTCCCAAAATTGGAGGCTGAGATAAGGGAGTGGTGGGGTAAGGGCGTAGTGGAGGATTAGTGCTAGTAGTACTGCTTGTGATGTGAAATCAGGTTAAGGGGCTTCAGAAGTAGGAGGACAGCAAAGGGAAGTAGAACTTTCAGGAACTATTCTCTGAAGATTAAGTAGTTGGAATTTTGAAAAATGCAGAGAAAATATATAGGTGTACAACCTCTTTTCAGTATCGTTTGTTTTCTGATTTAAAAAAGAAATACAATTAGTTATGCATGCCTTGTGATGCCTGTCTTTTCATGGACAATCAGGACAAAATTACTACTGTGCCATCACACCTAATCTCACTAAATCTGAGGTTACAGGGATTGTAAATTATCTACATCTTCGGATTATTGCTGCTGCAGAATTGCTCCTCTCTGCCACCTATCTGGCAGGAGAGAAAGGAAGATAACAAAATTGTTGCCCAGGTCTCAGGGCAGCTCCACGGCAGCGTGGGCTAAAATGGGACTTCTTAGCTTGGCTTAATGTCAGTATGAGAAACTGGTGGGTGAGTCTTGGGGAGGCATGCAAGATCCTGGATTCTCTGGTCTGTAGCCAATTCTTGTATGAAAATAAATTGGTTTCTATCCTCGGTACCTCTTCTCTTGGCATCTTCTCTTCTCATAAGGCAGTCAGGTATTTGCTGGGATAGTGTCATTTACCCTGTGACTACATAAATCCCCACCTTTCCATAAAGGGCTTTCTATTAATGAGGAAGGATTGGTAGGAAGGAGCAAATTGAGACACAAATCTTGATGCAGCATTTTAGCTGTGGTTCTGCTGCCGGTAACCCTGGAGGCATGGTGGTGTGGCTGTGGTTCCACAGACACCCTGTCCACTCGTTCTTTTGTCGTGACGGTTTCCGCAATGCGGGAGGAAGACGCGGCAGGCACCTACCTCTTTCAAAGCCCACAATATTTCTTTGATGTGTTTGTTACTCCTCAGGGTTTTTTCTTTTTTCAGGAAGTAGACCAGAGAACGTAATTCGTACTCACAAAGGCTAATTACAATTTTTCCTCTACAAATAATTTCTTAGAGAGCTGTGTGTTCAAAGAACGGCTGCTATTTTCTGTGCTGCAGTCGTGCTCAATGTCCAGGCAGCGAGTGCTGAAATGTAGATTCTTTTGGCGCCCATTCCTGTTTGTGTTTGTTTGATAACATGCACTTACGTCACGTCTTTATTAATGTTGTCAGGCATGTCAAAGCCATCTGTAATAAAATTGCATCAGCAGAAAATCATGTCAGAAAATGTGGCAGTAAAATAGCGGCACTTCTTAACAAAACTTTTTTATTGATTAAACAGCACAATTTCAATATGTGGAAAAATGAAATCAGTTCTAATTATTTCAGGACTTTGAGAGCAACTCCAGTAAGCCCGGAGTCTTTGGCTTGCCTCTAAAATGACAGCAGACTGAGCAATTTAGTGGTATATTACGAGAAAATTCTATGGCATGGGAATGTGTTTGCTCGGTTTGCATTGACTGAGATCATAACAAAAGAGGAGCACAAGTGAGCCGTGTATTTCTGGTGTGTAGTTGAATATTCTCCTGGAATCTGTCATTTATTACCCACACTCAGCAGTTGGAATGAGGCTGGCATATGATGTAACATACCAGTGGTCCTCAGAACATCAGCTGCATGTACAAGCAATTTCAATGTCTATTCACTGCCAGACAGATGATTTCAATAAAAGGAGTTCAGGGGCTCCATTCTTGACCTAAGATGGTTTATTTTGGGACCAAGAACTTGATGCACTATTGTATTATGAAATTGGAAGAATGGAGATAATTTCAAGTATTTTTGCCACCTCAGCAGAGAAAATAAAAAATATGGAGGGGAGCTAACATTGTATTCCTTTGTCAGAGTTGAATGTGTGAAAGTATGAAAGCATACTGGTTTGGAGACTTACCATGTCCCTAGGTGTAACATAAACAAGGGATTTCCTTAAAAATCAGTCCATAGCCTTGATTTGAAGTTTGCTGAAAGTGCAGGAGTATAAATATTGGAGGAATTCATCACAGTTCCAATATAAACTCTTTTCTTGTTCTGCTTCTTGATACATCGATTTCAGGCAGTCACTGGCATGGATGTCTCTGCCTCTTTTTTTGACTGTTTCAACACTTTCATCAGTTGTCTCTATTCTACTCCATATATTGTCTGGCCACTCTTCATACTGAGCCTTTGCTTTTTTTTTTTTTTTTTTCCCCCTAAGTTTTACCCTTTATACAAACTTCACTTTGTTAAACTGACCCTTCTGGCTTTTCTTGGGTTTTTATCATTTGCTCACATTTTCTAGCTTTTTTTTTCTTGCCTTTTTCTATATCAGTTACTTGCCCTGTTTGAAAGATTTGAAACCTTTAATAGTCATAAAGTACTGCAATTTTTAAAATAGCCATTCTTGGTAGATTTTTGGCCATTTAGTTTACAATAAACATGTTATATAAAGCATACTATCATTATTCAGATTATGCCAATTCCTGGATCTCTTGGACTTTGTTCTGGTATCTCTTCAGGAGAAAGAGCCAGCAGATCTGGTTGCATTTGTGTAATGAAAAGTTTTATGATGAAAGCCAGAAGACCCCATGCTTTTGAACTTCATGTATGGAGCTCCTGTTGGTATATCTGCATCCATCTGGGGCCTCCATCCAATTCAGTAAGCTCCATAGAATTGTGTGTGTGTGTTTCATGCTCCTGGAAAATGTTGTGTCCTGTACTCCACATCTATTTATTTAGACTATTTTGGTTTTCTGAGATTAGTATTTACAATAAATTTTTGTCACTTGCCTAGAAAATAAACTGTAATGGAAATGACCCAGATGAAATACCTCTGACAGTGTTTTTGTTATCAAAGACTTAGGTGTTGATTCTCTGACCTTTCAGATGGACTTCTGTCTATGTTGTGAGCACCATAGCACCTAAAACATCATGCTGGATGCAGTTTACTGTGTTACTGGGTTGTACAATGAAAAAAGGGGGAAATGACTGGAGTTCTTACATAAGGAGAATTATTTTGTATTTAATGTCTATACACTTGTTGAATAAGCTTGGAAACTGCACCAAAAGCTGAAGATGGTCTATTCTTGTACCTCTGATTATCATGATGGCATAGCCACAGATCCTGGTCAAAACTGGAAGAAACTGATGGAAAGATTGTTACCAACAGAGGTAACTAGCTGTCCACATTTGAGGACCTATACTAAATACATAATGCATATATATTATTGTGAAATGCATATATCGTAGCTTCTTCTGAAGACAGAAATAAAGGAACTGCTGGCTGGAATTTCTCACTGTTGTGTTTGAAGGAATATGGTTTGCTGCCATCATCTGAAAGCTGAAATTTATTTTCTCCTGTATTTTATTACTTTTTTTTTTCTTGTTGTTGAGATACAGCAGGACAATTGCCTGTATTCAGCTGCCAATTATGGATTTAATTCAGTTATTTGTTTTTCAGTAATCTGATTGCCATTAGTGCCTAGTTCACTAATTGCTCACTGTACTCTCAGTTTATTATGAAAGTAACATTCTGAAAGGAAACCTAATAAATGATGGCAGCAGTCTCTGAACAGATGATGTATAGTAGTTATGAACTGATTTTTTGTTTCTTTTAATGGGTTAATTTTCAGACTGGTGGACAGTCAACTCAGCTATCTCATGTAGCATGAATCTCTTGCCATTTAAACAAAAAATTCTGTTGTGTGGAGTCATTCTATTTTTTAGAGTGATGTCATGTTAATAAGCTATTTATTCCATAAATAATGGTGTCTATGCTTTTCTCAGTGTCCTTGGTGGTAATTTAATTCTCAAATTCAATTGTTTGCCAAGGAGATGATTTGTGACTTTTAAAAGCATGTTCTTCAGCCCGGTAGAATGACTGTAGATGCAGCATGCAGTCTTGACCACCTCCACTCTTGTGCTCACTAGTGTCAGTGAAGCAGAACTTTATTATTGAAAACTTATTTTTTTGCTGGCATTTCTGTAAAAGCGAGAAATGGAAAAAAATAAACAACAACACGAAGTAAATTCTCAAGCTTAAGATGAGGAGGGTGACTCTGGGCTACTGCTGATGCCTGGCTGTGAAGTGTATGCATGTGGAAATGGGCTGGGAGTGGTCATGGGCCACTTGAGACCTGTTCCTCTCAGCCCTGCATGGGCTATAGGTGATGGATATGATGGCCATATAATGCTTGTTTATTTCAAGAAGCAAAAAGAAACTATTTTATAAACTGGCTCACTAGTCTGCCAAGAGAGGATGTGTTCACTGAGTCCCAAGTGGAAAAACAGGCTTGCTGCTTTTGGAAGTATTTTGTGGAAGTGTCAGTGAAATACTCTGACATGTTTGGTGGGGTTTTGTTGGGTTTAATTTCAGGAAGGGAGAGATTTTCAGTACTTCCAAATGCCTGTCTGAGGTTATTTGGATAATTTAGGGTTATCCTTTTCCATATCCATATCCTTTCCTTGAAGGCTTTTAATAATCTTTATGTCTTTAAAAGGTTTCTTTCTGATAGTGTGAGTAGCTACAAATTCAAGGGCTACAGATAGTGTAAGTTGATGACTTGTATGGCATACTAATGTCCTCACAAAAAACAGCAGCTTTCCCCAAAAATAAATTTTCCAATAGGAAAAGCAGATAAATGGGGATGTTGTGAGTGAGTAGCATGAAGCTTTTCCAAGAGAGTGGTCTGCCATGAGACAGTAAGTTGGAAAAAGATACAAGAACAATGAAAATTCCTATTGTTCAAGATTTGGTTTTGTTTGTTTGTTTTTGTTTTCTTCCAAACTTAGTCCAGCAATCCAGTGTTGCATTTCCCTTCCTCACATTCAGCTTTAAAATGCACGGATGGCCCTCTGGAAGGAGAATAGGCAGCCAGCCGTCTCATCACTTTGAAACTTTGTAAGAAAGATTAATATAGGCAATGAATAGAAGAAGAAAACAATACAAGAGGAACTGCTTTTAAACAAAAGATACTCTTTTGTCATCATTTGCACTGCTCAATGAAAACTAAGCTGTCCAACCTTTAATTGTGGTGACCCAAAATATGTCTGTACAGTATGCTGGCAGCTGGTAGGCAGTGAAGATAAAACCCATGGTATAAATGAATAGTCCCAGCAGGGCTTTGGAAAGAACTGGGAGTGAATTCTAAGTTGGGTAATGAAAGCAGACTTGAGGTGAAATTGCACTGCTTGCCCTTCCTGATCGCTGCGTTCAGCTTGCAGTGATACCCCGTAACATCCTGCAGCGGGTGTTACCCACCCAGAGAAATGCTCCTTCTTGTGAGACATGAAGAGATGGTCTGAGGAGTGTAGCCACTGCTAATCAGACTAGTAAAAGAAATATGAAAAATAGCAGTCCACTTTCAGTACTGCATTTGTCGTAAATAGATAAAATGCCATCACTTTACCGTTTAGATGCTGATGTGGTTACCTGTTTTTCCCCATCTTTATGGTCAGTTTTATGATGCAGGCTTTCACACTGCTTATTTCTTAGTTCATTTCTCTTAGGAGATAGTGAATCTGAGCTATTATTATAAATGGCTTGTAAGTGCTGTTTCAGTCTAGTTAGATTTATAACAAAATGGATCCTATACACAGAGTTTTGCCTAAATGAAAGCATTTGTCTTGCTCTTTCACTTTCCTACCTACTATCTTGTAGTAGTAGTTTCTGAAACAATTTAATCTAGAGTTTGCAGTTAATTCTAATATACTTCAGGAGGTCATATAGAAAGTTTTTCGTGGTTGTTATTACTCCTGTTAAAAATGCTGATGCTCAAGGTTTCTTATTACGTGCCCTGCATCTTTAGCTATATAGTCAAAATAATTTTTTAAAATGTCCTTCAGTTTTGTTAGTGGCTCATTTTCATGCACAAGCATTCACTGCCTGCCACAGAAGTGTCTGTTACAAAGGGGGGACTGGAGAATGGAAGATGCTGGAGAGTGCCATGTATATAGGAAAGTGGGTGCTGGTCACCAATCTAGCTCTTGTTCTGACCAACTTCATTGCTTATTTAACCCCTGTATTCCTCAGTGTCCTCACCTGGAAGGAAATATTCACTTTTTGTATTTACACTCCCTTGAATGTTGGGTTTTTTTGCCCCCATTAATTAAAGACGATGGCATTTTAGAGCCTTTTATTATAAAGAGGCACAATATGAATATTTACTTTGCCTCTGCTGGGCTTATATTTGCACATGCAATCAAGTTATAATGCCTTCACAAGTTAGCTCAGTCACAGGTATTTGTGTGCAGTCCTGCAATCTGCAGCAAATTTGAGGACCCTCACTTTCCTTTGGCTGGAGTTCCTCTCTGCTGTCACCCTTGGGTATTACAGTCGTTACTTACTGGTTATTTTCCAGACAAATAATGGGATAGTATGTTTCTATTTCAATAGGTGATAACGTTGAAGAATTTAAACAGGTACAAATAAATATAATTTTAAAAATAAAATCCCAACCATGTGAAAATTTAAGAATTTTACTTGAGACAGAGCTTGAAAGAATTAATAGATTTCTTTCAGCTGGTTTATTTTATATTTCAAGTCTAGAAGCATGCACTTACATATATCTATATCAAAGGTTAGCTCTAGCCAGGAAAGATTTAAAGTAAAAAGCAGAAAAGACAACACCCACCATTGTTTGAACCTGATGATAAGTACAAGTAATTAGAACACATCCAAAACCACCAGATTTAAGTATTGCAGACACCTGTCACTTATGTAGGCAGCTTTTTATTTTGCAGGTGAAAGTTCAGTAGACAAAACATTTTCAGGGGGAAGTTTTTGAAAAAGTTACAAAGTAGATATGACTTGTTTTCTTCTGGGCATGTGAATCCCCCTCTAGTGCCTTTATTTTTGTTTTGTATAGAATGTATATATGTATCCCCTTTTAGTAAGTAGTTATAATTTATAATCCCCTAAGCTAAGTTCCATTCAGTCTTTAAAAACCACTACATCTGATACAGATGTAATTCCAAAATAATCGGTATTGAAATTGGAGTCTTTAATTATCTGTTTTATTTTTGGTATATAAATATTTTTAACAGCTTTTCTAGAATATCATGAAAATGTATGTATTGTAATGATTGTGTAGGCACATATAAGAATTTAATTGTCTTCTGCATCTGTGTGTGGACTTTGAAATTTTTAAGACTATTACTTTGCATTAGGTGCTATTACTTTTCACTTGACAGGGTTTTCCACGAAGCTGGAATGCAGAACTAAAAACCAGGTGTTGTGTGGTTTGCTGGGCTCTGTGCATGTGAGAGATCCTGGCTTTTGCCTTTAAACCTTCCACTGGCTTCCGCTGTGGCATCACAGTTTCACTCTCGGATTTTGCCTGAACATCACTGAAGTTTTGTGACTGAGACAACCAGTTTTTCATATCACTGATTTGCACATGTAGCTTTGCTTAAATCAGTGGCTTTTAGGTAGAAATTTAATTTTGCTTTCTCCTTACTAAAGTTTTTCTACAACTGCTCCATGCTGTAAGTTTCAGGCTTTTTTACAATCTTTCTCAGGGCTGCTCTGGGTTCATTTTGAGGGGTACCTGTAAAACAGGTACCCTCCTTTGTGCCAGAGTTTGCATCCAGTTTCCCTGCCTAGCCAAGGAGGTACCAGCCATGGGTGAATGGCTGGGACAAGTGTGTTAATTGTTTCTTCAGTTTTGTACTCAGCATAAAAGAAGGGTTTAATTTATAACAGCAGTTGTCCTTTTTCTTTTCCAGTTGCCCTGGAGCACTGTGCTTCTCTGATCTCCAAATTTTCTCATACTACTGGAAACCTTATGGTTTCTTCTAGCTGCAGCCAGCTCCAGCCAGTCTTTCTCTTTCTTGTTTTCAGTAATGCCCTGTTTCTCTGTTCCTGAGTCCCTTTGAATTTTCTGATACTTTTGATATCATGTGATTACCCATTTCTCATACCTTTGTGAACCAGGGAACATCCCTATCCCTGTTCTGTGTTCCCTGTCTGCGCAAGAGCAGCTTTCTGGTTATATAGAGTTCTTTGTTCAGATCTTTAGTAGTTTCTTATGTTGTCGAAAATGTGTAATCCATTTTAAATTTTGAAAAACACAGATTGGCTTGAGGCATAAATTTCAAAGCTAGATTTGTTAATAAAATAAGCCTATGGCAGCAGTAAAACATTAATGTATTTAGCATTAATTTGCTCTTTGAGAGGGAAGAATTCCTGATAAAACCTATTACATCAGCCAGAAGAGCTGAAAGACAATATTTTCCTACCATGGTGAAGTACAGATTGAGCTACAGACTCTTGTGTTGGATTTCTGATTGTATGACAAGAACATGTATCCATTGTCTGAGCAATTGAAAGTCAACATGCATTCAGTAAATTTATACATGGAGTGTGTCAGAAGCATAAACAGTCTTCCATGCATGCCACTATCAGCACAAGTGTTTGTTTGGGACTTCATGCTGCAAAAATATTTCATTCTGATCTGTTAAAACAGTTGTGAATGTTTAAGTGTTTAATTACATGTGTTTGTCATTGCTTAGTGGATGTCACTACCCATTTGACCCAGTAGGATGATCGTCAGCTGACCTTAGCTTCCACAAAACCATGTCAAAATAGATGCATCTGCAATCTAAGCAAAAATAAAAGTTGTTTTACCATGTTTTACTCATACCCAGGTTTCTTGTATGGTTGCACAAGTTTGTTTACACAAGTAAGCTTAGCTGTACTTTCCTGTAATTAAATTTTTGCATTCTCTGAGGTCGTGACTAGGAAAACAGAGCGAAGAGAGAAGGAAACCATAAAAATTATTAGGGTGGATTTAACCAAGTAATCTAATAGCATTTCTGTTTCTTAAAAAATACGTGTGTACATCAATTGCACACATGAAATGATGGCATTTACAAAAAAAAAAAAAAAAACAGCCCTCCAAAAATGAGTGTTGAAATACCACTTTTCATTTAAAAAGAAAGACCCCATCAGGTTCTTTTGTTTCTTTATTTTCTGAAGATAGTCAAAGGCTCCAAATTGTCAAGTAAACATTCAGTGATTTCACAAAGCTGGTACTGTTAGAAGTGTCCACATTTTGGGAGAGAGAGAGAGATATGTATTTTTTATGGCACGTCTTTGTGATCAGGCCTCCCCAAGAGACAGTTGATAGATGGGGAAGTACCTGACTCCCTTCAGTTCCTGCAGAATCTCCTAAATGACCAAGAAAACAAAAATGTGGTGGTTGTAAGGTTTTCTTACTGGCCCCAGTTCACATCTGGAACCTATAATCTGTAATATAGGAGCAAACCCAGAAACAATGAAAGAAAACTCCAACCTGAGATACTCTCCTGGGAGGTAATTTTGAGTTTGGAACATGCTCAGAGAAGTGTTTGGCAGAAGAACTGAAGACCATTGAAAGAAGTTTTATGTTGTGTCTCCTGAAGCAGAAATAAATTTAATGTACTTAAATCATCCCTTCAGACCTCAAGGTCTATATTACTATGTAATTCTTTTTGGTGTTTTTGGTTTGTTTTTTTTTTCTTCTTCCCTGTTGTGAATTGCCAGAGATTCTAGCGAAGTATGTGAAATTTGTTCTTGTACTGGTTCGCATACTTGGACTGATACAACTATTTACCATATGAAGTCTACAAGCCTTTTTCATAAGGGATTATAGAAACTGAAGAAGTGATTGTAAAGGACAATTATGGAGATATTTTTACTTTGAGAATATTCAAAAATGCTGTTAAAATGCTTCATCATATTTTGGCTAGTTTTATCAGGTCACTCATGCAAAATCTTCAGTGTTTGTATTTAAATGAGAAGAGCTTTGATTTCAGTAGAAGAAGGCAGAGCATTTTCAGAATAGAAGGAGGTAAGCTGATCTCGAGGCCCCTAATACAATGTGTGTAGTACATGGATGGAATTACAACCCGCAGCCACACAGGACTGTGGAGTGGGCAGGTTGCATCAGTAGCTTTGCCAATCACAGCTTCAGCTGGAATACTGTTAATTCTGCTGTGGCAAGGAGTCAGTGCAGTCTGATATTTGCATGTTACAAGATACTAAATGTTCGCATACCGAGGAAATTACTTCCACTGAAATTGAAACAGGTCTCTCCCTTTGCATTTGAGCCCTTGGCAATCCCCAAAAAAAGTGACTATCCAGAAGTTTAACACTTGGGATATCTTTTTTGACAGCTCAGAGGATAATAGTGAGGCATGTTGATAATGAATGGAAGGGAAAGAATATCCTCTAGAGGACGTCTTCTAGCGGCTTGTTCTTTACCAATGGCATGCAAGTTGTTTTGCAGTGCTCTGTGAATGATGCTTGGACAGCCAAGTGTATTTTCATTTTCCAGGGATTAGCCTATTAGTTGTTACGATGCTAGTGGTGGTACTCGCCAAAAACAGGGGAACTGACTCTCTTAATTATCCCTGCTCTTTGACTTCATGCTTCGAAAGTTTTTTATGCTGTAAAGCCTCTTGAGGAGGAAAACAAGTGTTACTAATTGTTTTAAAATACTGATTCTAGCTTCCCTTATGATATATCCATTAGAGTTATGTTTTGCAGTTGTGCAGTTTGCAGTAAGAGCCAACTCTTCCCTTCTTAGTCCCACACACTGAGGAAAGGGTCCTTTACATTGAACAGGCATAGGTGGGAGGCAGATTGAGAAATTCAGGCAGAGAATTCATGCAGCCAAACCGAGCATGGGAAACACACCTTTGTATCATCAGGGTTTTATTGTCTCAAGAAGGTAAGTCACATTCTTCCTATCAGTGAGTGAGAAAGCATTTCCCACTGAATGCATGCCTCCAGTTTGATACGGTTATTAGGATATCAATACCTTTGTTACTATATTGGTAAAGCTGAATATAGTTCCTTGATTTTTGAGAGTTACAGGATTAAGAATGCCTTTCAAGTGCCTGTTTTACTTTGTGTTTTCTTTCCTGGTTTGTGTATTTAATACTGCCCAGTATTCTTGCTAGTACTCTTAGTTCTCTACAGCATGAGCATTTTTAGGCAGCCATGTAAATAGCAAACTAATGTGTCCTTTTTATGCATGTGCAATATACTAGAATGTCAACATACTTAATTTCTTAGGCTGTCCTAAATATGAAAATACCTATATGCCAGAGCCTTGAAAACAGTGATATTCTTGTCATGCTCTGATTGTAGCTATACATGAGAGATGAAAGATTTTTGGGTAGACAAGGTAGCCAAGAATCAGGCCAGTCCAGGTAAAGTACGGAAATTCTCATTGTGACCTTCTGGTCTCAACAGCATGGAGTGTAGAGCAGAATTGCACAGAACAAACAGAATATTTTCAGGTATTGGGCTTCTCTTTCACAGTTGGTTTTAAAGCCATTGTTGAAGAGATCCATCATTAACTTTCTTTTGCTACAGCTATTCTTTCTTTGATTTTATAGAATTGGTGACAAGCCTCTTGAAGCAAAGGAAGCTCAATTCTGTAAATACTTTTAGTTAGGTAGAAATATTTGGGGACATGTTGCTTTCTAGAAGTAGAAGTTTTATTAGTCAAAGGGAGTGTGTTTCAGAAAGATGGTGTTTTTGGTAGAGTAGGATGACTGGAGCAGGTTTCACTCAGCTGGCACTCAAACAAGTCCTACCCCATTGCTCCATTCTGAGTTGTCAAGCCACCAGTATGAATGCTGGAGGCTGCTTGTCTATCTCAGTATTCTTCTATCCTGTCAGTACCTTGGTATTTTGATTTGGTGAGGTCTTATGTTTCCCAGAACGAAGATTTCCAAGAAACAAGAAAGACCCTTTGTTGAACCTAGCAGTTGAAATTTGGACAGTTCTATCAGATAAAACCATTTAGAAGACCATTAATCTTTCAAATTCTAACCTTTGGTTGAATAACAAAAAAATCAACATTCGACACAAGGTAATATGTGACAATTACAGCTAGCAGCCTTTGCACCTGTTTTTGGCATACAAATATAAACAGCCTCATATTTTTTTACTCCTATATATCCTGTCATACTAGAAGCAGGCTAAAATTTGTCTGACTTTAAGATGGCAGTGGTTCAGATAAGGATTGAAAAAAGACAGATTAAGGAAAAAAATGGAGCATTAAACTCCCTCTCTATTTGTTGTTCTTCAAATACACTTCTATAAGAAAATCAGGGATTTTTATTTTTTTTTTATCCTCTTGTGGCTTTGAAATTTGAATTTTCAGAAGCAATAGTGTGTTTGGATACTTTTACAGGAGAAAACAGGCAGAGAAAGACTTCTCTGGTGGCAAGAATTTTTTGCTCCTTAATAATTCCTCTGTCTCTAAATGGGTGGGAAACTCGGGGTTGGAAGATTAAAAATTAAAAGTGTAAATACAAAGCCCTTTGAACAAGAAGTGTGTGTGGGGAGGTGAGTTTGGGGGATTTGCTTGCTTTTTTTATGAGAATGATCTCCAAAGCTAGAAATTACAATGATTAGTATTCAGACCTGTAGTAGTACTTAAAGGGTTGGTCTAGTCCTACTGGTTTAACTGGTGTGTAGTTTCTCAGGCTTTGTCTATATAGAGAAGATACAATAGGAATGGGAAAGTAATAAACGTGCAAACTGAAAAAATAACACACAGCAGCAAATGTAAAAATTAAAAGATAATTATTGAGATAATTATTAAAGGTAATGTGTTTTTGTATGTTTTAGGAAGGTGGGTTAGGCCATAGACCTCTTACCTCTCTCCTGGGGATAAAGAAAGAGGAAAATTGCTTCCCTTTGTACTGAATTTCATGGAATCACAGAATAAGCTGAGATAGAAGGGACCCACAAGGATCATTGAGCCCAACTCCTGGCCAGGCATAGGACTTGTCCATCTTTAGACCCCATTGTCACTTGGCATTTTTTTGGAGAACATATTGCTGTAGACTGAAGAATTTCCTTCTGATTATAGAAGATTTGGTTGCTGTTAATGGAAAATGTAAGGTCTTCCAGTTGTGCCAGAGACATAGGGTTTTTCTTGGCTGGCTGCATTCTTAACTGGGGGTGCAAAAAGGGGGATCTAATGGTGTTGGTGTTACTCCCCATAGCAGGGTAATACATTCCAGGGATAACAGATTTGCCTGCATGGTGTGTTAAAAGTGGATTAGTGTAAGCACTGGTTTTCCTAATACTCCATACTCTCAGCTCTTCTTAAATACCAAGTTCACTATGGACTTAAATAATTAGAGCACAAAGAAATGACAATATTCTTCCTCCTTTTACTTGTGCTATTTCCTTGTATCTTTTCCTCCCTTTCTTTTCCTCCCTCATTTTTTAAACAAACAGGGAAATTAGGTACCAAAACTCCATTAGTGCAACATTGCAGTTGAGAATGAAATTGTCAGGATGGCTGCTTATGGTTCCCACAACCATAATAACTAGGCTAAATTGCATAAAACGTAGAATAGAGCAATATGGAATATTTCTTATGACACGTTATGTATGCTGTGGGAGCCATCACTCGACTTCTGTGTTTTTAAAATATCTTTTGAAATGTAGCATTAATGTATTTTTTTTTCCTTTTGGATGAATTTTTTTTCTGTGCCCACAGGTGTTAAAAATCAGGTCATGAATGCCATCCTGATATCCCTGTGAAAAATGCATAGCAACCAGTCGTTCTCCTTTATTTAATGAAAACTGTTACAAGAAGAAATAAATTACAGCATGCAGTGAAATGAGAAGGCTAAGCAGTGAGCTCCATTACAGCCACAGTGCATTCTTTTAAATGATCTTGGATAAATGTTTTAGAAAAAGAGGTTGAAATATTACTTTCTTGGCTTACAGACAACTGAAGGAATACTTAAATTGCATTTGTATTCTGCTGACTCGTGTTGTACCATTTTGCAATCCAGCAAACATTTGGTTTTTGTATTGCTGTACAATTAACAGTTCCTGTGCCAAGGCTGCACCTTGGCATATTTATTGGCACCTTGGATATCTATTCCTGTAGATATCAGGAATGCTACTAAAGCCCTTACCTGAGCAGAAGTGACCTCACAGTGATTGCTGAAGCTAACCTGTGCAAGCTGCTATGGCAGCACAGCAAGTCTTGCTCTGTTCACTAGTCCAGTGTTGGGACTCCTGAGCTGTGGTCATCTCCTTTTACTCTGCTTTCAGTCTCATCTTTCTTCTGATCTATTTGATTTGGTTCTAATGTTTGAATGTTTTAATTGTCAGACAATGAAGGCTTAATTTGTGACTTGCAGGACCAGGAAGATTGATCTGAGACTGGCCATGTGAGAGTCTGATTATTTCTGTTTAGTTCAAGAAGATAGCTTGATTTTCAGTGTCAACATTACTGTCATTCTTCAGGTTTTCCACCAGCCTCCTCCTCCTATGACTCCTATTTAAATCAAGAGGAGTTTGTGTGGAGCAGCAGGATTGTTTATAATCAACAGCAGGGTATTGCATTTACAGTGATTTTGTTGAACTTGCCGTAGTTGGAGTTCAAGTGCAGAAGTTCTGTTTGGTTTTATCCTATTATGATAAGAAACTGGAATTTTTGTAAGGATCTTTGATATTTTGGTGTCCAGCTGTACTTGGAGGTTTACTAATGTTTAAGTGTCTTTATTTTTATTCTTTATTCTATATTCTGATTAACAGAATCATGATAGGTGTTTTACATTTTTATTCGAGATTTAGCTTTCTCCCTAAACATCCTTACCACATTCTTGTTTCATTTTGGTGGATTTGCTTCCCATATTATGGTGGCTCTAAGCAGCTCCTGTCAAAATGTGGAGGATTCTGGATAAACAGAATTTCCCTCATCAAACAGTATGCAAACGATTTAATTTGTTAATTCTAGTTAAAATGACAAATTAAACTTTAAAAGCATGGTGCTATATGAAATGCTTTAAAAACAGTTCCAGCTTTATATGGCTTCACAGATGTTATCTTTGCAGCTGCTGACAATCATGAATTGGTGTTGGAAGGTGTACTGTGTGAGTAGCTGTGACAGCCATAGCTTCAAGACTCCTTGTTTATAGGTCAAGATGGGGTTTACTGTTAGTAAACCTATCTTTATGGTCCTGTACTAGCATGGAGGAACTTGTACATGTTTTCCATGAGCTGGCTGTCTAACTCAGAAGGTCTTTTAGGAGAACCAAGATTCAGAAGAGGAGTAAATAAAGGGGTAAAGAAGAGAAGTATTACTGTTCATTGGGGGATTATCCATTTTATTTTATTTCTCTGATTCAAGAAGTACCACTTAGCTGTAACGATGAGATCAGAGGCTTGAGGTTGGTTCAGGTCACCATGCATGCAGGAGCTTTTGAGGATCAGGGCTTTTGTGGCCCAACTCTCAACTTGAATCAAACTTAGCTTTTTGGGTGCTGTTGAGCCTGTAACAGTGAACTGCATGGCGCAGTTGCAGGAGTTGCTGATGGACCTGCGCTTGGTCCCTTCTAAATAATGGATATTTTCTGAAGATGTTACTTTGCCATTTAGAGGATAACCTAGTGTGAACACAAGTTCTCTGACTGGAGACAGCTGTGGATCTAATTAAAAGTAAATTCCAGAACTGAACTTACTGCTAGATACTTTATTTTTAAGGTATACTACAGTTTTATTAATTTTCTTTTCTGTTGGATTTCTAGGGGAAGAAAATTAAACTTGTCAGATTATTATATGTATATAGTACATGTATATAAAAGCCAACACTTACCTGTAAGAGCAGTGAAAAATCACCTGTGCAGCATAGAAGCCTAGGAAATAGCAAAAAGAAAAAACTTCAGCCCAGTTAATTCTGATCAGCATACAGAAAATAAACTGAAAGTTGAAATATGAGGTTTTAAGGAGAAGAGAGAGAAGGTTGCTCAGAGATACAACTATTTTAATTTAATTATTTTGGAAAATAGCTAAAATACCAAACAGCTGAAGTTGATATCAAATATATTTTTTTCTAAAATTAGTTTTTCAAATCCTCTCAAGTTTTTTTACAATATGGCCATAACTTATACTGTCAGGTGATTACTCATGTAGTTACAAAGATATTTCTTATGGTAATAAATATTTTGATATTTTAGATTGGGATTTCTTAATTTCCGTAATGGAGCGAAAAAGTTCACTCAATCATATGGATTTTTTTTTAAAGGCATGCATTACTGAAAGTTCAGTGATTCTCTAGCAGAGTTGCTAATGTGTGGATATTTACACTGGCTTCTGATGGTGTCTGCTAAAATTTGGAATATTGGTGATCTTGCTTATAGTCAGCCCCTATACATAACAAGCCCTTGGGTGTTTTAATCCCATTTTAAAACAGATCATATTTACTGGGGATTTGGGGTAGAGGGGGAAGAGGAAGGTGTGTTTATTTATTTATTGAAAGTAATATTTATAAACTGGATGTCATAATTGTGTGATTTTGAGATATTGTAACACATAATACTGTTTGTGGAACAACTTACTTGCTTTATTCTTCTGTATGAAACTGCAGTGCTCTTTCCCTCTTCTCAGTGTCTCAAATTGTACAGCAGATAAAGGCTTTTATTCAGTATTTGATCAGGAGATTTGTTTTGCTGTAGTCTGCAATAAATTAAGCAAAACATACGGTAAATATATTGTCTTTTGCATGAAGTTCTCAGGCACATAAATTTTAACATCAGAAGAAAAAGGCATAAATTCTTGCCATTGCACTTTGACATGTTGCAATAAAGGATGCAAAGGGTAAGATCTTTTTTTTTCTATAGGAAGGGTGATTTGCAAGAAGGATCACAGTTCTGAGGAGAACTGGGTTTACAGTGACAGAAGTGGTTATTGACTTGCCCTTTCTCATAATTGTGTCATGTTTCATCAGCCTTTGAAAATCTTGAAGGTAGAGAAATAAATCCTGAGGCACAAATAACAGCATTACATATGAAGAATGAATTAACCAAATAGATTTTGTGTTTTACACAACAGGGTAGTTTCAGTTCTTGGAAGGGCAAGGTCTGGACTCTAAATATGGGTACATAGGTAAAAAACCCTTAAATTCACAGGTGAATTTTATAAAATGTTTAGAGGGAGAAAAAAAGAAAGTCACTGGAGTATGTAGTTGAATGCCACTAAAATATACATAAGCAGCCAATATGAAATTTTAGTTAAATAATTTAGGGCAACTGAATTTCCAAAGTACTCATTAAATTCTGAAATCTTAGAGATACCTTCTTGAATTATTATGAATGTCTTTTTTCTTTTTTTTTTTTTTTTTTTTCCAAAAACCTTTTAAATTGAAGTCTCATTTAGTCTCATTTAAGGGCTAGACTGGAACTCAAGCCTGGAAATACATCTTTACTTTAAAGAATTTTTAGCATAGAGCTGTCTCTAATAGATATCATAGTAAATTCCTACCACCTACATTTTTCTTCTTCAAATTTCATGCAATATATTCTCTCCTGCGGTTTTGGTGTTGTGCTTGATAATCATATTTTTGTTTTCCCTGTTAGTGAGCACAGCAATGAAAAAAATGTGATGATATGGCCATTCTGCAGTGGAAATCAAATGTATTGCAGGCTGTAGAGTTTTGGTCCCACACCTCTCTCCTGTAATTTAAATCTCAGTATTTTTAGATCATTGATGTAGTTAGTGGTTTCTAGTGCCAAGTAAGACAGATTGTTTCACCGCAGGTAAACACAATTTTTGATATTATAGGAGGTTTTTTTTAAATCATATTTGAACTTCTGGAGACTTCAGTCTGTATAACAAGATTTAAAGTACTGGAAAAGCTCACTGTTTTTCTGATTGTTTTCTGAATGTCCTTTTGGATTAAATATATATATTTTTTTTCTAGTTTAAATTTAATAGAACATATTCCTTGGAGACATTGGCTTGAATATTTGATTTCTTCTGTGTATTCATTGTTTTTTTATTAGTTCATGTATCATGAAGCTTTCTGTCTGGGTGTTTGTGGGGTGGCCAATTACGCTTTTAACAAAACTGCTTATCTCTATCA
Source organism: Pseudopodoces humilis (assembly GCF_049639895.1). Classification (NCBI taxonomy): domain Eukaryota; kingdom Metazoa; phylum Chordata; class Aves; order Passeriformes; family Paridae; genus Pseudopodoces; species Pseudopodoces humilis. Next base: position 103,817,792 of record NC_142200.1, read on the forward strand.
TAAATATGTCATAATTTCTTCCTGGAAAAACACAATCAGATATTGAAACACTTTTTCTGCCTTTTCTTTTGTTCATGATATCACAGGGAGCCTGGAATTACCCACTGGAAAAGGCAAACATAATGCGGAAACCACAGGGTTTCTGGCAAGATCTTTTCAGAAGCCAAAGTTGCAAATCTGTGAACTGGCATTGCCTGTTCCGTGAACCTGAGCTTCTGCCTTTTCTCTCTTGACTATTGTACCTGTTTCTGAAGATTCTGATTTCTTTCTCTTGTTGGCCTTAAGGGTGACAGTGTAAATACCTGACTGGTATTTCATAGTTGAATGTAGTCCTTTGTTTCTTCAGCAGCTGATTGCAGTGTGCAATGCATTGTCCTGATGCTGCTAAGGAGGAAATGTGGTGTATATCACTACATATTTTAGGCTGGGTTTTAATCTCTTATTCACATGACAAGGGAAGTGACAAGAGCTATAAAACTTGATTTATTTTTCTGCAAGTGAGCATAAGTTGAGGTTATTTGGCACTCCAGTTTTTGGAGCATAGTGCAAAAATGTGTATGGTTTCATTGGCTCTTATAACATGCATTTAATCATTAGGCCTTTTGACTTCTAATTTATTCTTATAATTTGCATTTTTCTTAATGTCCTTTTGAAACCATAGCAACATAGAGTATTGAATACAATCCATAGCATACTTAAGGCTTCTTTTTGTAATTTGTTGTTTTTATTACTTAACTGCGTTGCCTAAGACCAGACAAAATTGCAGCCAACAAAATGGGATTAATGTATTTTCATAAAGTACAGATATCCCTATATGCAAATGTAAAAATATATAGATTAAATACATAAAAATATATTTTCATATAGCTATTTATATCTGTTACATGTGTTTATTGTTACTCTGTACTATTAGGGCAGAAAGATAATGCCTCTGCCTTAATTTTCTTTTTCTTCAGAAGGGCTTCCAATAATGAGAAAAAGGGCATGTGGATCTGACGTGAAAAAATAGCCATTTTTAGAGAGTCAGAGTAAAAATAGGCCATCTCCTGACTTGATTGAAAACTGTGAAACTCTTGTCCATGCATCTTGCAAGATTTTAGACAGAAGAGCAGTTTGTAGCAGAGTGTTCTTGATAAGACTTTGTAAACTTCTCAGTTGATGTTGCTCTCCTAAGTCTACTAATGCACAAAAGAAGTCATCAACAAAGCATTTGTATTCGAGTATATTTTCTGATAAACACAATAAAAGAATTTTTAGGAATGTTCCATTGTTGATAAAAAGAAACTAATAAAATTATATATTAAAAAGTATAATATCATCTGGTACTGGGAACTCTCCAAGGATCTATCTGGCCTTTGTGGATTTTGATAGAGGAGACTTGGCTGGAATATGAGCTTATAAAATTTACTCAGTATTAAAACAAGCTTGATATGAACCGTCTTTGAATTTGGAAAGTATAATTAAACTTTCTGAGCAGAAGAATATGTGGGGGAATGTCTCATAGTGCATGGTGGTGCTTTTTTGATTTTGTTTTTTATTATTTATTGCTTTTGGTTTTGTTTGTTTTTTTTCTGGAACGAAGAATTTTGCTTCAGCTGCAGGCTGGTTTTGTTTCAGAAAATGGCCTTAGGAAAGCAAGAATAGCTGCTATGTTTAATTCTGGTAATCAAAAGGGACTTTTGGAGGAAAATAAGGGTTTTATTTTTCTGTCAATTCTTATATGAAAACTTTTTGCTGTTTTGCAGTCAGTGTTTGTTTGCTAAGTCAATTCTAATTGTTAAGCTCAGGTCTGCTTCATCAGTGTAATGCTGCTTTGCTCTTAGCAATTATTTTCTTTCAGGATTTGCCAATTAAGCTAGTGCTAGTGAAAATGCACCTAATTTGTCAAGAAATGGCAGGATGAAATATAGAGGCTATTATAGAAATTGGGAAAGAAAAAAATCAGGATAAGCACATGTGAGACTCAGTGATACTTGGTCAGTTCCTGATGCGTTTTCATCTGTTTGTGCCTCCATCCCATGGCAATGTTGCAAGATGTGTAAAGCAATTGCCCATAAGTAATGGGCCATCTATTTCCTGAGTGTTATGTTTTTTAAAGTACTGTGCTAGTAGTGTACAAAAATTTAGGGATGTTGTGGCTTTCTTTTCCCCCTTGGACTCAACTGCTTTGTGTTTGGTTATTAATGAGTGATGAAAGATGGCTTAGCTGGCTGCTCATTTATTACCTCTGGTCTACTTAAACTCAATTCTTCAAAGGCATATGTCCAAAATGCAAATGCACAGTGCTTGGGTTTTCTAGTCAAGTCTGTAAGCTTTAGGAGGAACTGAGTAAAGAAATAAGTTGTTCTTGCAGTTCTTTGTGTAAAGCAAAATGGACATAATCTATGGCTACCTGAGAGAAATGGCAAAGAGAAGGCATTGAAGGAAGAAAGAGTAGGGATGGCTTGACTTAGAAAAACAATAAATGTTTCAACAACTTCTTCATTAAACTCAATTATATGCATTTATTCTATAAAAATTAAAATTAGTGTGAACTGTATATTCTACCAGATTTCATTATGCATAGAAGTGTATCGTGACATCACACCAGGAGCTTTAATTGTCTCTCTTGTGCTGGGTGTCTGTAGCCTTATCGGTTCAGTCCACGGTGGGTCCCACACTCTGTCTCTCTGCAGTAGCTCTGATTTGCCCTCAGCACTGCTGAGACCCCTCTGTGGGGAGCCCAGGTTCATTTATGCTGTGCTGTTGATTAGGGTTTCATATTAAAATGGTAGTATTCCTTCTGGGATGTCCTCATGTTATTCATTGTCCTTAAACTGGTTTTAGATTTTGTGGAAATGAAGCTCCTCCAGTGCATTCACCACTATGTGTTGATGGGTGGAGGAACATCTGTGTTCAGTGTGTAGTCTTGGTGAGAAGTGAGGAAATGATGAAGAGACTGTCAGTTGACAAAAAAATACAGACCAGAGGTGGATAGTAATAGAAATAATGCAGACCTGTTTAACTGGCAGCTAAAAGGAATGGACTTCTTTAAACCTAACAACAAATTATGAGGTGATGTACAGTTATTTCCCACAGGAAGACAAAACTATTGTGAAATCAAGAAAACTAATTAAGCTGGAGGGCAATTATTGGCACAGTAAGAAAAACATACAAAGTATCGATGTGTACGATGGGGTAATGGAGATGCTGTCCTGGCAAAGCAGTGAGATTCTTGAACATCCTTACAGCAAAATTACTAAAGTATCCTCCCTAGACATCCTCTAGTCATAAAATAAAGATACTGGTCTCTAAAGAGGACTTTGTGGTATAATTATCTTCGATAGCAGAGAAATAGACCTGATTATCAGGGAAGATGAGTTTTAGTCCCTCTTTCCATTTGAATTGTGTGTTTGCCCATGCTGTCTATTCTTTTCATCATGGGATTTAAGGAAAATGACTTTTGTGTATTTCAAGGAGACATGTGTGCTTTGAGGATGGCTGGGAGCCTTGCTCTCTCTCTTTGGACTCACGAGTGTTCTGCTGTTTTCCACCACCCAACAGTGAGACCAGTTAATTTAATGACTTTGATTTTAGGGAAATTTGTCAGGTTTTATTGGGGAATGAGAGAAAATTTGGCATATGTGTTTGAAATGCATGAAGCGGTGTTGAAGGCTGTTCTAAGGCAAACAACTCATTCCAGGAGTGCTGATTTGTACATCTGATTAGCTTGTTAAAAGTTTGGGTGTTGCTCAGTTCCTATTAAAGTTGTGTGATTGACATTTATTAGCCAGATCACTCAGCCTCATATCTTTTCATGCGGATCCTGGAAAACTTCAAATGATCATTGTGACAGATAAAAGAGCATTTTTTTTTCCAAGCCTTTTCTTAACTATTAAAACAAAGCAGACTCTCCCTACAGGACATCTATATTTATTTTTCTGGGTAAAGCTTCTAGCTTTGCAGAAATATAACAAGCTGGAGGGAACATCATTATTACTTGGCCGAAGATGATGACATTGACATGAGGTTCTCTGACAGGGGATTAAAGTGGAAAAATATTGGTGGCAATCTGTTAGAAACAGGATCCCTTGAAGAAAGGAATCAGGTGTAAACCACAAAAGCTTGATTTGCTTCAGGGATTTTTCTTTGGTTGTTAAACTATTCTTGAGAATCCTTGTTGTTGTTTGTAAATACTGGGTTTCACATGCAGATTGGGATGAAAGCCAGTGCCATTCCAAGACAGATGTTTCAGCTGGGAGACTGCTCCATATCATCTGGTTGCCTCATTTAATAGACAGCTGTTTTTTGTGTAGGACTTGAAATCTAGTTCAGTGTGTTTCAACCTGCCCTGTTTTCATCAAATTGGGCTGCCACTGCCACTGATGGTTGATTCCTGGCCAGTTTAAGCTGGGTCAGGGGCCTCTGCCCTGTTGCTTGTATGCAGATGCTCATGCTTTTTTAACTCATGGGATATTGTCTGCTTACAGCCCCTGGTGAAGTGCCATCAGTAAATGAGTCTAAGTAACCTTTTATTTGCAAAGGTCTGTGGCACGTAGGAGCAGAAGATGTAGGCAATTGCACTATTTGATTTTTAAGTGATGATGAAGAGGGGACAATGTGAGGAGGAGGAGGTGGGAAATAAAATAAGATATCAAACACTTCAATTAAAAAATATTTTTGCACTGTTTTTGTAAGGTTTAGTCTTCTGTCTTGTAACAACCAATGAACTTGTAGGAGTCTGTGCATTTCACAGCCCTAAGGTTGTTTCTATTAATTTTTTCATACTAAAGCATTTTGATATAAGAACTATTATGGATTATTATCCTGCTATGCTAATGCACTGCAGCAAGCTTGGCTTTCAAGCTTTCTGTATTTCTTTGGGAAATGTGGGAAAATGGTGAAAAGGACACAGTCTAATGATGTAAAGACTAGAACTATTCCTAAAAACTGGGAAATGGGCAACTGAGTAGTTGTGTGTTTGATCTAAAACTGTAGGATTTATTTTACTTGCCCTTTTTATGTGTTTGGTAGTGGTTGTGTTTGGGGTTTTTTGTTGGTTTAGTTGTTGGAGTTTTTTGGTTTTTGTTTTTTTTTTAAACAATACGTTTTATATCATGAATGCTTTCTTTGAAGCAACCAAAGAGTTGAAACTTTTGTTTTCATTATGAAACCTTAGATTTTTCCTTTATTTTCTTAATGGTAGAAACCAGAATATTTAAGTAAATGTCAAATAATGGGAGTTTATGATTTAAGATATGAGAATCTGGCAAAATTTAGGGTTATGTCTACTCATAATCTTAAGGTAATGCTGGAGTCCATTTTTAGGGGCTTCCAGGAGTCTGATGAGTGAGTTAGCAATAATGAGTCAAATCTCTCTTGATGTATATGGATAAGGTTTATGGCATATCACAGAAATCCCAGCTGACAACTCTGCTTCCTGCTCATGGAGTCATACCTGCAAACCATTCATGAGAGTGGAGAATGATGATGGGATGAGAAGGATCCTGGCTCATAGATTTGACCATTATCAGCAAGTTTTCAGTAGCAGGATCTATTCAGGCTTTGGAATGACTTTTGTCTCTATGCTTGGCAGATGTATTTGAAGAAAAGCCCTTGGATTTCACTCTGTTAGAGTTCTGTCCTGCCTGCCTCTGCCTGCTTATGGTTGAGTATACTCTTTGGCCTTAAAGCCTGCTCATCACCTCTCTGAGAGAGGACCTGTGTGATACTGGGAGGGAGCATAATAACCTTGGAATGCCTGCTTTGCCATGCTAACTGAGGCCATCAAAACACCTCCTACATAATACAGAAGGGACTTGCTCACCTGTAGTGGCCTCTGAGGGTTTTGTCAGATGTCTCTCTTGAATTTCAGTTGATGGTAAGCCCTCAGGTACTCATTGCATGCAGCTTCCTAACATCTTTGCTTGCTTTTCTGTTCTGTTTTTAGACAGTTCTTCTTCTGTGTATAGTTTTTAAACTCTTGCATTGAATTAATTGTATTCCTTCCCACAGACTTTTCTTGGAATTTGCGTGGTATGTGTTGTATGAATGTATGTGACCATTCACGCCTTCTCCCATCCCTTTCTCTTCAAGCTCTGACTGTAATTGTTCAAGCTCAATAGTACCTTCGGCTTATAAAATGAAAATCCTGTTAAAAGGAAAAGAATTTAAGAAAAAAACCTCAGCATTCCCATCCCACAGTGTATACTGAGCAGCTGGTGCTTATAAATTCTGTACAAACAGATTATGTTTCTGTTAAAGTGGGTCTACAAGTGACTTGATGGGTTCCTGTATTTTCTGTTGGATTGCTGTATGCAATACTCAAGTTGCCTTAAGGAATTAGGGGCTGAAATTTTGCTGTGAGCTCCTGTAGACTACTAAAATCCAAACAGCCGATGAAATTTTGCTCACTTGCATATCAAGAAGGTGGTTTTTGCCTAGCAACAAGCTTTGTGGTTTCTACCTGAGAATCAAAAACAGAAGTGCATTTGTTCAGCCTTTTGCGTCACTTCGGTACTGAAGGTTTTGACAGTCAAATCATCCCTGACATTTCTGTTGATGCGCAAGAAAGAGAATAATCCTATATGTTTTTCCATAGCAGTGCTGTCATTGCAGCACTGACAATAGTAAAAAGTACATTCATCACTGAATAACGAGATATCGTGGAAATATACGAGAAACAGAGAGATATTTCCAACAAAAATGTCTTGCTTTTAATGGCTATTTTCTGACTGATTCCTTTTTACTATTTATACTTTCCCGATATATTTTATGGAAACTTGAGTCCCTCTGAAAACCCACCCAAACAACCCAAAGTGTATTTTACGTATTGTAGTATGTAAATGATTAGTCATCACTTGTAAATTGCTCAATAAAGGAGAAGCAAATCTATATTAGGAGAAGGTGAAAAGCTCAATTTGATTGCTATATGTCTCACTTCTTCTTGTCTTCTTTTTGTTTCCCAGAAGACAATTATGAATGTTTTCCTTAAAAATTCATCCTAACAGGCGTTGTTCTGGGTTTGAGGATGGTGGCTGTATGTTGTAGGATTATTTTCCACTTGCTTGTGTTTTCTTGGGGAAATTTATAGATAGCTTTTTTTTATTTTAATTCAAGATTCTGTGGTGTACATTGCCAGTGATAAATGATGTTGTCTTCAGAAATCTTCAATGTAAGAGTATGGGGAACTCATTTTATTATGAAATTTGCCTTGGGTAAGGAGTGGTAAGATGATGTTGAGCATCTGTGCACAAGACCAAGTCTTGCTGCATATGATACCCTTTGGTTGGTTGGTTTGTTGTCTGGTTTTTGTTTTTCTCTGTTTGTTTGTCTTATGAATAATTAATTCACAACAAATGGTCTCACTGGAGAGTTCTGAAAAAAATTTGTGTGTATTCTGATTTTGGTACAGATATCTGTGTCTCTGTTAGTTTTGGAGGGTTCTGATTACAACAGTCTATTTCTTGGATGGCTGTTTTCCAGGTGAAACCTTCATGCACTATACTTCCTTGGGATTTTTGGTTTGTGATTGATTTTGGTTGATTCCCTCTCCTAACCCCTCCCCCATCTCTCTTTTGGAAGTGTGAGGGAAACAGTTAATGGAAGATGGTTATGAGGATAAGATTTTGAGTCAGTGGTTTATTCGCTCTTTGCTCGCTGAGTATTGGCTCCACGACATACTTTTGCATGTGCTTGAGTACTTGGACATAGCTTTCCATGGTGTTCTTCCACTCCCATTGTGAGGCTGTGTTTGTAATGAGCTAGGATTTCCAAAAATATCCTGCAAGAAATACCAAAAACCTAGTGGGAAGACTTATTTTCTATTAGTCTCTGCAAATTATTAAATGGTTTGAGGAAAAGGAATAGTTGTGTTTATAAATTTTCAGGATGTCAGTGATAGTTTGCAGAACTGCCTGCTGGTTTCCTCTGTGTGCCAGAGCTCCTGGAGCGAGCACTGGAATATTGTGAAAGGCTAAACTCCACTTCTGGCACAGCAAATTCAGCTCTTTTCACATGGCAAGTTCCAGTCTCCTGACACGTGCTGTATGGGAGTTGCTGCCGTGCACAATGTAAAACTCACTGCAGAAACTAGGAGTCTAATACAATCAAAAAACATGAAAATCATCTCCTGTTACTGTTGCTTGGCTTCCTCCCCCCTTCCCAGCAGAATATGTGCTTTCTATTTGCTGGTTTTGTGTGTCTGCACTGACTGCTTCAACCATGACTCAGATGCAAGTCTTGAGAAGAGCTGCCTGTTGTATCAAGGCAGTTCAGCACATGGCCATGGCCTGTAAATCAGTCCAACTCATCCTAAAATGCTCATTTTCTGTTAAATCAGCTATTCAGCTGGCAAACGTAATCCTGATGAACAGCAAAAATTGCATTGCTGAGGCTACTCTTTCTTCAGGTTTATTTCTCCAACCATAACCTGGAAATCTCATTTTTCCTCCTCACAAAATGCTTCAGAATTTTTTTTTTTTGGTGGATATTCAGGCAATAGGATTTCATCCTTCTCCTCCTCTTCCTCCTCCCATTCTGAATTGCGTCAACTTCTATTCAGCTTACTAAATGAACATCTCAATTCACTACTCTGGTAAAGCAGGTCACTTTCTAAAAGCACCCACCTAGATATTTTTTCAATAGTGTTTGACTGTTGAAGTTTTAATTGGAGCAGAAGCCATAGTTAAAAAGCTGGCAAATCTTTTCTCCTCATCCGCTCATTGATTTCTGTTGAAGCAAACAGATGAGCTTATATATAAATATGTATATATGCTTTTTTTTTTAATGAAAAGTGCTGGAATTCGCTAAAAAAGGTTAAAATTGAAATGAGTAATCTTCAGTGCATAATGCAATTGTTAATTTTAGCTCCTTGCGTAGGAGCTGTTATGACTTGAACAGCCGGCTCTAGCCTTCATTAGAGAAGAAGCAGGCAGTTTTGAGACAGGTGGAGCTGGATCAAGCTGTGAAAGTGACTTGCTGGAAACTGGTCATTAGTGTTAGAAATTTTGTCCTATCCGTTGCATCCCTCCCTTGTGCCATGATCATTGCCAGTCTTACTTATTTTTTGTCTTTTCCAGGTTGGCTATGATGCGTCAAGCTCTCGGAAGGACCAGCATGGAGATTGGCACTCTGAACTGTTAATGGGGACATGGGACTCACGTTGCCGTTGATCATTTGTGTGGACTTAACCAGCAAAGACCAACAGAAGACGCTAGAAAGGCAGTTGGAATTATAGCAGTTTTTCAGGTAAACGGCTTCTTTGGTGCAACTGATCCCAGTGTTGTTGTTTTTGTGAGCACTCTGTAAGCATGTAGATGAGCTGCAGGTTGATCTGCTCATGAGGAGTTTGTGCATGCATGTGCATTTCTTGATGAAAATCCTTATCAGATTAAGGCTTATTTTACAGACCAGTAAAAAAGGTCTTGGCACCCACTGTGTTTTGAATTTTCTTCGAAACGGTTCAAGTTTCAGTTGTAACTGCAGAATAGCTAAAATCATCGGCCTTCTTGGGGAGAGCGGTGGGAGAAAGGAGAATCACAAATTAGCTCACAGTAAGGCAAGTCAAGCTTCAGGTTAGTTTCATATTCCGTTCAGTTTTTTTATGAACCTTATGGCTTGATTTCTTGTGAAATTCACAGTCCTTCTCAAACAGTAAGATTATATAGGAAATTTTATTTGCTTACAGTGCGAAACAAAGCAGAAACTGGAGGAAGTGTTTATAACCCAGTATGCCTTAGATTTTTTTCTCTTAAAACATGTCTTAAAAAAAAAGGTAAGTTATACTGGTTCTGTTGAGCGTCTAATTTCAAACTGTAAAAAGAAAGGTGGCAAAGTGTGATTTTGCTTCATAGCTGCCTTTTCACTCTTGAGAAGTGGCAATGTGTTGCAAAAGACCCTTCCTGAAATAACTTCATATTTCAAATACGGTTGTTTTTCTTGAAGATGCTTCTTAAGCCAAATGGCTGGGGAAAGGAAAGTTAAATTATTCATGAGTCTCCTTTGACAATTGATCAGTGGGGGAGTCTTCAGGAGGGAGCTGGGGGCAGAGAAAGAGAGAGAAAAGAATAGGCTTTAACTCTGAAAAGCCTTTAAAGCTTCTGTACAACAAACCCATTGTAAGCTGAGAGTAAATGCAGTTCAGTTGAGATTTCTTCATTAGAATTACCTGCCAAGGGCTTTCTGTACAATTTTCCTAGTACTCAAGAGTGACATATTTTGGGAAAAGGCTTAAGGTTTTAATAATGGAGGTGTTGGTTTGATCCCTGAAAATGTTGACCCTGAGAGCTTTATTGACAAATTTAAAGTTAATACTTATCTTTGAATTATCATCTCTTAAAAAAAAAAAAGATAAATATATATTTATGGTGGATGTAAGTACCATGGCTTCTTCTATGCATAAAACTAACATCTGACTACTAAAAACAGTGTTCTTGCTCTGGCTTGGTTTTTATTTCTGTTTGTTTGGTTATTTTTTATTAAAAGAAAAAAGAAATAGAGGAGGGGAACATTGAGATGCCAGAGACCTAGAACTGGTCCTTTTTGCCTGATACCATTGAGCTTTGTGGTAGAGTCCTTCACTGTCCCTGCCTGAACTTTGTCAATCCTGGGGCTGGGCTGGGGAGTCACAGGACCTTACCTTAAATCTGCTCTCCACAAAGACTGTTCAGATCTGCTTGCTTAACCTGACAAAATTCTGCTGTTACCCAATATTGTTGATTGAGTACATTTCTTCATCTGGGACATACATAGTTTTCCACTCCTGAGCTGCTCATTTTGGTTTGTTTATCGAAGGAAATGAAATTGGGAATTAAAAGGAAAAAATAAATTTCACTCCCAATGTTTTTTTTTTTGTGTGTATTTGTGTCGTGGTATCTTGACCTTTCAGGTCACCAAATCTTGTTATTTTAATTTCTGTCTGGAAGAATGTCTGAGCAAGGTAAATTGAACCAGGAGACAGCAGAGGAAGCTGCAAAAGAGCAGGAGACTGCCATCTCTGAAGCCAGCCCAGACAACTGTGTTCTTAATAAATCTGAAAGCTCAGAAGTAGAGGAGGAGAAGCTCAGTGATTCCAAGACAGAGCTGCAGGTAAGACAGGCAGAGTGAATGGGCGTGTTAAATATCAATGTGTTACCATTGCTTTTCCATTTCTGTGAGCTCTTTCATTGCCTACACTTCCCCAGTTTTTTCTTATGATTTGGAGACTGTTTCTATTTTTATATTTATTTATTTATTTATTTTAGGTTCTTTTATTTCACTATAAAATAAATGCTGTTATTTGTTATACCTTTCAAGCTCTTTAGGCTGCTGTCCATGTTATTACTTTTTCTGAGAAGTTAATTTCTAGACATCTGTTTTAAAGCTTGGTGAGATATTTGACTGTTTTCCCTCTTTGGGGATTTAGAAAACTACCTTGATCTCATGAATTTACAGGTAATACTAATGAATAATTACTTAATGTGTGGTTTGGTTTGTAGGTGTTACTGCCAACAAAAAGTTGTTATGCAAAGCCTAAGAAGGTAATTTGATAAGAAGACTTTATCGGATGAGGGGTTTTTAATCCTTTTTGCTCAATCGAATAAAAAAATAAAGGGGGAGACCACAATTTAAGAGGATTTTGGAGAGGGGGAGCATTTACTTAAGTATACCTTTTCTTACATTTTTCTTATATGCAAAATTACAGAGCACTGTGTAGTGTTTTTTCTTGTTTTTACTTGTTTGTAAAATGAATGAAAATGAGCAGAGATGATTCTTGGTTTTCCCTGCTTTCCAAACTGGGTTTGGGGAAGTTGCTTTTGCAGTCAGCAATTGATTTAAAACATCAGTTAGAAGTCATTTTAAAAAGTCTGTTTATGGGTAATGCGCTCATCATGCCCACTATCCACTGAAGTGATAACTACTTCTCTTTTTTTGCTGTACCCAGAAACGAGGTTCTAATCAGCAGAAAAAGAGATCCAAGGTAAGGGTCCATCTCTGGAGTTGCATGGCACAAGAGTATGAAGAATTTCAGTTAAATGTCTGTCTACAATCAAAATGGCATTCTTTCGTCACTTGTCTGGTTGAGCTTTTTTGTATGTGTTGTGGGTTTTTTCTTGCCCCCTACCCCATTCTTCACAAAAGGCAGAGAACTGCCTCTAGATATAATGTGTCAGGCATCCCTTTATCCATCATAATTTTAAGCTGCTAGGCTTGCTGTGTCCTTGTGTTAGACAGCATGTGTGCTTCTATGCACCACTGGAAAAGGAAAACGTTCACTCCTTTTGCTTTAGTAATCAATGTTTCTTTTGTAATTTTATTTTAATGGAATAATCTTGACATAAAGAAACAGACTGACTAGCTCCCTAAGGGGGGAATGGGTGGGGGAAGGTGCAGGAAGAAGCTTCTAGAAACAAAAACCTAAAAAACTTTTTAATTTTTCAAGTTCAGATCTGTAATACACGCACATCTTATTGTCTGTGTTTCTTGGATATAATACTACTAGAAGGAGGGGAGGGACTCCCAGAACAAACAATAAAACCCCCAAACCAAATGACAAAAGGAACCCTTGAGTTTATATTAAATTGCTTTCAGTATTGGAGTATCTGTTCTTTGTTGTTACGATTTTTGGTGGAAGTGAGTGAACTGTAGCTAAAATGATAAAAGCAAAAAGAAACCTGCCACCTTCCCTGTATGGCAGATGTCTTGCTGTGTAGAAACCTTTTTTATCCATGTCCAAGGCAAATGCATTTGTTTGGACTGGGTGGGTAATAGTTTTCTGGGATATTTGGGGGTAGCTGATGTGGGCAGCTTATGTGGCTTGGGGTCAGTAGTAGTGTTTTCTGTTTTGTTCTCTCTCTTTCTCTTATTCAGTCAGGAGCTAAGGGAAAACTCGTGCGAAGTCTTGCTGTGTGTGAAGAGTCATCCCCTCGCCCGGGAGCAGAAAATCTTCATGACAACCAGGTACACTTGCAATCATTGCTGTTAGCTGCATGGTTGACCTCCATCTTCAGTTGCATGATTGTGTTACTTAATCGGGCATTTAACAATGTCTTTCTTGGGGGAAAAATTACATCCAACAATGAACATGTTTTTATGGAGTTACTGGTTTAGCGTGAACTTTAATTTGAAATACTAGTTTTATACTATATCACAGGGTGTTGTTTGCTTTTTTTTCCAGACCCCCTGAAAATTTCAGCAAATGGAAAAGAATTCAAAAGAATTCAGATTTTAAAATTTAAAAAAATAATAACTATCAAAAAGAATATTAATATGTTCTTTTCTCTAAGGCTATCTCTTTCGAGGCTGCACCAAATACAGTTACGAATATGCTCTGATTGGTGGTTTCTCTAAGACTTCAGTTCATATCAGTGTCCCCCTTCACATAAAATTCTAAGGTCCTTTGCTCTCTAAAATACCTTGGTAGAACCAAGGATGCCTCCTACTGAGTGGCATTTGTTTTTTAAACTCTCGGTGTAAATTAAACTATATCAAAAATTGTGTATTTGAGTTTATCTGTACTGGTAGTGTTGCATTCCCAGCAGCTGCTAGAGTTCTGTCCTCTGCACTCCTCACCTCAGACAGTAACACTGGTGGAAGTCTTTGTAGACTAACTTCAAAAAGTACTCCAAAAAGCAAAAGTTAAGCCTCAATTACTCCTCTTTGCTTGCCTAGTGAGAGCAAGGCTTAAAAAATCCCCGCTAGCTAAACTAACTAAAACTCAAAATATGATGAACACTGCCTATAATTTATGAGATGTTTATGTGCAACTGAAATCAGCCATCGAGAGAGCTTGAGTAAGTGGCTTCTTGTGAGCTTAGCACAAAAATAAAAAATGACATTTAAGTGTACTTTCTCACTGTTTCTATTGACTTGAAATGAAACAAATCTGCTCCTCTTAGCTCATAAGTAAGGAGAGGTTTTTCTATTTTTTTAATTTTATTGAAAGACCAAAAACCAAGTTGTTTAGCAGCAGGACATTTACATGTTCTACTGCTCTACAATGATGCTTATGCAGTAGTGGGCAGGTTATTTTATCAGTTGTTCTGTTGTAGGTAGACGCTTTTTGCTTGACTTGCATTACTCAAAATATGTGGCTTTTGTTCCAATTCTGTTTGTATTTTCTATTGTTTAATGGAGAATGAAAAGGAGAACAGTACAAAGAGATTGTATTAAGCATTGCTGGTAGTTTATAATGTACTGCACAGGACCTGTACTAAACTACAGAGAGACTGGCAGGTGTTGAGGCAAAACCCAATCCTTACACCAGGCAGAGGAGGGGTTCCTGTTTCACACGGCCTTTGGTCTTACCTACTGACCAGCCTCAGCAAAGATTTCTTTTACCATCTTAAAATATTTATGGGAGATTAAATGTCTTCCTTGACCCCAGCACGTTTTCTAAGGGAGCAATTGGCTTGTGTAATTAATTTGATAGGAATTGCTCTGTTACTCTTGCTGACCCTTTACTAATGAATGTGGCTCAGCTTTGCCGTGGAAAGCTGGACCTGCAGGCTCCTCCTTGGGCTGGCTGAAGGATACAGGAAGTTTTGTGCCAACCAAATTGTTTTGCTTTCACTTTAGAGGAGAAGTAGCTTATTTTTGGTTTGGAATTATTTTTTATTAATTTTTATTTTATCTTAATGGTTTATAAACCACAGGGAATTAATTTTCAGAGAATGTACGGTACCTTGCCAGAACTACTGAGTATGGATTGTACTGCAGACTTGATGTTTGTACTTATATTTGAATACTTGCCTTCATTTTCCTGTATAAGGAAAAAACTTGTTTACCTGTATTACTTGATCTTGAGTGCTTATCCAATGGTTCACTATGTCCTTACTTAAAAGAAATGTTGCCTTTAATGTTATACTATAGACCAAGAAGTGTATTATTGCAATTTGAAAATCTATTTTGTTGTTCACTATACTTGTATCAATGTATTTATTAACATTGTATTTTATTATTGAGAAAAATCAATAAAAATCTAAGAAAATACCCAGTAGCTTGCTTTCACGACTCTACAGCCCTTTTGTGTGTTTTTTCTAGCGCAAATACATGAGTATTACGTTACATGTAAAACAGTATTTACTCTATGTTCATATATGTGCTTTTCTGTAAAGTCTGTCATTTTCATAAGTGCATTTTTAAGAACCACTGTGAATTAATATTCCAGGATTAATATCCTGGGAACAACGTGGCCAGTTACATTTTTCTCCTGTTGAAATGCTAGCAGCACAGTCACTCTGCTCTGGGCAGGGCATGGAATCAAGTTATCCTTTGGGGTCATTTGGCAATGGTTGATCCAAAGTTTGTTGTTTGAATGAGAAATCAAACTCCCATTAGTAGTGAAAGAAAGCAGGCATAGCATTAGTTCTCTGAGCAAACTGAGCAATTTAGGGAACATTTCTCAATGTATCCTTACCTCAAATGACCAGGAATTCCCACCCTTTCCCTCTGTAGGCTCAGATTTTGGGTAAGACTGTCAGCTGAAACTAGCAGAAGTAGAGATTAAGGGTGGTAGGTCAAGTTAAATTTTGGGTCCAGGTCTTTGTTTCTCTTACAATGCTTTCCATCTCACTTCTTTGTGCCACATTCAAATCTCACAAAAAGTCAATAATGATTAAGCTGAGAAGTTACCAATTTCATGTCTGTGGCATGTTTCTGCTGATACCTTGTTTTGTTAGGATCTTGTCTTACATGTCTTGTGATGGCTGATCCGTAGTTCTTTAAAGAATTCAGAAACCTAAAATTTGTAATAATTACTGGAAACATCTTTTGAATTCATAATGGTTGCTTAAAAACACACCCCTTACTTTAAAATATTCTATGGATCTTTTGGTATGCTAGTATTATTTGAAAAATAGTGAAGGAAGGGAACTTAGTAGCATTCAAGAAACTCCAAAATTCTCAAATATTGGTGAATTAGGTTTTCATTAATATGATGTCAAGTTATCAGGCATGCAGGACTCTATTCTATTAAAGAAAGCTGCTTTACCAGGGAGTTTTGTGACAGCTTTCTTCAAATGTGCTTTTTTACACTACTTAAGCATATAGTTTTTTTTCTTTAAAAGAATAAAACACAGAAGTATATACTTCCTTCAGTTTTGTCCAACCAGATTAGGATTTCTTGAAATATGTCCTGGTAATTTAAAAAGAAAACAATTTGGGTTTTGTTAAAACAAAGCCAGTATAAAGTTATGTCTTGAGCAGGGAAAGCAACTTCTTTAAAGAAAATTAGAAAATGCAATCCAGCTTGAATTCCAAGTTTTTATTAACTTTTTTAAAGCTGAGGCATGTTTCAAAGGGACTCATAGTCTCCAAAATACTGAATTTTTGAGGGTAAAATTTGTGATGCCTTTGAGAAGTTTGCTTACTAAAACATCCTTAAAAAATCACAGGGCATATTTCCTCCCTTTTGTGAAAGACACATCTGCATATTAATTACCTGATAAGTTAGTAAACCCTCTTGTATACAATGGAGTATAAACTTTGCTGGCACTCTTCTACTATTAGAGCCAGAAAACTCCATCTACCTGATACTGCACTTACATGTGCAAAACAATGCATATCAACTTGCAGACTTTCTAGTGAAAGGAAAAAAAGCTTTGTTTTTCAGATATCTATCCATTAATCATCACTGAACATATGTAGTATTAAATTATAGAATTAAGAAAGGCCATATGAAATGTATTTCATTATTCTGAAAAGTCTTAAAGGAGAACTACTGAAGTGTAGAATAATGTAGTCCCCTTAGTAGAGGTAGCCTAAATTTTATAATATTCAAAATATTAGAGAAGAAATACCTACTGACCACTAGAATTTGGCCTCTAAGATGTTATCACTCTCCTGGCTAAAAAATGCCACGTTTCAAATAGGAAAGAAATGTATCTGGCTTCAACTTTTCTAGCTACACATAGTTTAATGCCAATATCTGCAGGTTGGAAGCCATGGGAAGCGTACTGAATCTGGCCCATAATTTATCTATCTTTTTTCCCCAACAGGAATCAATCCAACTACAGCTTTCAAGTTTTCCTAGCTTGCAAGAAGAAGATAAATCTAGTAAAGATGACTCCGAGAAAGAAAAAGAGAAGGATAAAAATAAAGATAAAAACAGTGAAAAAAGCAAGATCAGAATGTTATCAAAAGGTGAACTTAAAATATTTAAATTACTATAATTATCATTGTAGAAAGGATTGTGCATTTTTACAAGGATGTCTTTCTTTACTTGTGTATATATACACAGTAGAAGTGTTTTCATACACTGAGAAAATTCAGAACCTAAAATGTGTATGCATAAGCATGTTTTTCATACAAACATCAGGCTTTAAAGTGAAGAAACCTTCCAAACTGAGGCCTTTTATAAGATTTTATTTGTTTTCTTTAATGTAAAAATGATCTTTTGACTGCTTAACCATGCTGGTATAAACACATAAATACATAAATATGTGTGAAATATACAATTATATAAATATATAAATATATTTAAATATTATATATATATATAAATTTATAATATATATTATATATATTTACATATATAAATATATAAAAAATATATATTGCATAATAAGTGTATATAGTGCATAAGACATTTATACTCTTTTATCTAGATTAATGACAATATATTGGCATGTAACTTTTGCTGTGTAGGCAGTAGAGAGTAATCCTCTTCAGTATTGCTTCTCTCTCGTGGATAATTTATCTTAAATGCTGTAAGGAAATTCATCCATGACATTTAACCTGCATTGCTATCTTCTATTACCACCTACCAAGACTTCTTCAGGAAAGATGTTCTCTCTAAATTTGGTATTGCTTTCTAAAATATTTTTATTAATCCATGGTATAAAGTTGCATTGTAATCTCCCAAGAATAATCATTGCCTACCTGGGTGTGGATCTGCAGCTGGTGTGAATTGTCATTTGGCTTCAATGGAGCTCTCACAGTTCACGCCAACTTGAGAATCTGTGTGTACATTTGAGTCAGGAGGTAATGCTGGAAAATTAATTCTGGCTACTGTCACGCATCCCTATTACCTGCCTACTCCCAGGTGTCATTGGATCTCAGTCTTTTAATGCAAATGGAGTTCCCACTGGCATGATTCCTCATTTGCTGAGTGTACAGCATTTATTAAGTGACGCAGAGAGACATTGATGAATAAAACTTTTCTTTCCTCATTCTGAAATGTTTTTTTAATGGTTTAAATGAAGAGCTCGGTAGGGTCTTGAATGGCATTGAAGCTTTCTGTGTTTTTATATGACCAGCAGTTTCTGTTAATGTTTAGTTTTGATGCTGTGTTCTCATTGGAGTTGTATAGAGGAACAATGAATGTCCACCTGATGCTTCAGAATATATCTCTTTCTTGGCTGAACTCCAAATGACTATTTTCTTTCAGAGCATATTCTTTCAGATTGGTGCTGGAAAATGGGTTTTGATTTATAGCATAGTTAATCAGAACTGTTGAAATGAAGTAAGTGAGTGGAGGCTGTGTATTTTTATTTTTCAGATTGCAGTCAAGAGTATACAGACTCAACAGGCATAGATTTGCATGAGTTTCTCATTAACACATTAAAGAATAACCCCAGGTAGGTATTTCCTGTGTTACAGCTGACATTCCTTGAAATTATAGTTGGCAGTCTGCAACTTCTCATAACTGTATACTGTGTTTTATTTGTTCTGGAGATGGTTGTGAGGGAAAATGTAAACGAGGTAGGCTGTTAACTGAGAAAAATGCTATAAAAAGTCATCAACTTCTACTTCCCCATCCAGTCACCCATTGCTTAATGTCACTTTCACTAACATCTGGTCTTTGTCCTTACCTTCTTTTATACAGCTCCACGTGGTGATTGCAATAATATATTATAACTATTGCAGTTGGAGATTTGTATATGAATATAAAGTAGCTTTCTTCTAGCAATGCTGCACACAAATAAAATCCTGTGCTCAGTGCCAAATTCTGCTCTCAGTATTCCCATAGTTTTCATCTGGAGCTACAAGCCCATCTCATCATTAAATTTGCCTCTAAACATCCAAGGAAAGATCTGTAACATTTTTATACACTGTGATTTTCAATGCTCATTTCATTTGAATGCGTTAAATAGGTACCGTGTAATTCTGCAGTTATTCCCAGCAGAACTGGGAATAATTGGGTACCTAACAGCTTGCATAACCCCTTGTACAGATGATGGAAGGTCCTTCAGTTGCTTTATCTGTGCAAAATAAGGAAGTTCAAAAGAACTAAGGAATGATGAGACTCTGTCCAGCTTAGGAATGTGTGGAAATATGCCAGGGAAACTTCTGAATGTTTTTTTTTACAAGGGAGGAGAGGGAAAAGGAACATCTGAGACCTTCCAGTGAAAACCACAGCATTTTGCCAGAGAAGTACTGTGGCATTTCCTCCTGGGAACCGCAGTTCAAAGGTGGTGGTCTCCATTATGCTCTCTAACTACATTAGATGTGTCCAGCTTTCTTGCAGCAGATCAATGCCTTGTGGAAGATATGTCTCAGGAACAATGTTGAAAATTTCTGTGGGTAGCAGCTCTTCTTGTGAAAGATCTAGCTTAGGTGGAAATCTCATTTTCCATCAAAAAAGGGTGAAAAAAGACCAAAGCTATGCATAGCAGTGAGAGTCTTTCCATGGCAAGCATTGATTGCAGCCTGTTTTGGCTGGAAGTACTCTCAGGCCATGGTTGAGCTCATGGAAGAGTGAAATCTGTATGTCAATGAAGGTGCAGAAAAGCAAGGTTTAGTCTTTTGCAGATGATCCAGGGTAAAGAAAAGCAAGTTTCGTTTTTAATCAAGATGACTGACAATGCTTGCTAAATATCCTTACAAACATTGTTATATGAATATTTTCCTCTAAAATGTCTATTCATAGTTGATGGTGAAAATCCTTGCATTTCTCTTTGACAGGGACAGAATGATACTCTTGAAAATGGAACAGGAAATTATTGATTTTATTAGTGACAACAAGTAAGTTGGGTTCCACACTTGGTTTATTAAGTCATGTGCATGTGTTGCAGTGAGGGTCATGCAAGGGATACACTCATATGGACCACAGTGCTCCTGAGGGCTGTTACTGGCACACTGCAAGAGCAGGCTTCTATTTCCTGCCACGTGGTGGAACTGCTTAAAATAAAGTAGATGTAAATGAAAACCTTTTGCTTTTCATTTTGTTGTAATTGCACTGGCTCTGTGCATATAGATCCAAAAATATAATTAAAGCTTTTAGTGTAGAGGATAATCAAATTTGTTATCTCATGGCTTTTCCTTTGTGCTGTGTTATTCTAATGTGTTGGAAAATAAAATTAAACTTAGGTGGGGGGATTCTTGCTACTATATGGCCTTTATAATAAGATAGTCCTGCAGCTTTAAAAATAGAGAGTCAGAATAGCAGCAGAGGAAAAAATTATGCTGACGGCAAATAAACATTTTGTCAGTAATAAAGGAAAAAAGGAGTGTATGCCAAACTAGATCTTTCCAGAATTGCCCTGCATCTGACCTTTGGGAGAAAGGCAGAAAGCTGTTGCCAGTGTCTCAGCAAATCTGTAGGATTGGTTGTGTAGGGAGCATGAGTGCGTGTGGGGGATTGGGGGATGAGTTCTTCCCAACACACAGAATACTGACTGGGTACTGTGAAGCATGAGCTTTGTTTGTATGAATGTTGCACATGGAAGTGTACTTATTAGAAATTCTAAAATTAATTCCTTTTTTTCTTTCTTTTCAGCCTTTCTGTAGCAAACATTTATATGTAAATGCATAAAGGAGAAGTTTTCAGTGAGATTTCTGTCCACTGAATTGTTAAACGTCTGCTGTTTTCATTTATTTATAGCTTAGAGGGAAATGTAATTGTCAGTGCTATTTGTTTCTTTTGTTTCTAGTAATCACTATAAAAAGTTCCCTCAGATGTCGTCGTATCAGAGGATGCTAGTGCACAGAGTGGCAGCTTATTTTGGAATGGATCATAATGTGGATCAGACTGGAAAATCTGTAATTATCAACAAGACCAGCAATACAAGAATGTAAGTAATAGCACTGTTGTGTTTTTTCTTGTTCCCTTTCTCAAGACAGGAGCTGGTTTGTACCATGACTGCGTGGTGTAATTATTTTATATATATAAATTTTTATTTGTTTTTGTATCAGCAGTGAGTGCTTTTTATTGTTTTCTAGGTTGGGAAGGGAAGACAGGGCTCTCATGGTGAGGTTATCTAAGGCTATAAAGATACATGAGGAGAAATCAACCTAACTGGTCTTTTGCAAGAAAGCAGGGTATCTTGGAATGTTAATTTTCCTGATTCCTTAGTGCCACCAGTTTGCTACAGGAGTGAGCTTGTTTCTTTACAAGTCACCTGATACCATACATTTGCATCCTAAACAGCCCAAACGTATTTGGAAGATGGCCTTTTTCCTTGTTCTGGCTCTGCCTGCTTCAAGAGTCATTTTCTGCCCAGCCTGATTATTTAAGATTTGTTTTCCCTCCACCACCTGCCACTATTCATTCCCTTTTCTTCTCCTCCCATCTTTTATTTTCCCTTCAAATCTCACTATTTGACTACAGTGCTTCTGTGAAATACAAATTCCTTCTGGTGGTTCAAATGCATCGCAAAATTCCTGTCAGGTTAAGCCTGTGCTGGCTTAAGTTCTGTGCTTCTCCATGAGCTGGTTAAAGCTGTATAAGCTAAAACTGTATAAAGCTAACCAAAACTCGATATGAGCTGTGGTAATGTGTCCATGCTTAATCACCATCGCTTTTCCTGCCAAATGCCACATGTAATAAACATAGCCTTTCTCTCCCCCTCTACCTATAAACTACGTAATGAAGAGGAAGTAATTACAACTGGGTAATGAAGTCGTGGTGTCTGGTATTGGAACAGGAAAGCCCCATTTGAAAATTGTGTACTTCCTGTATTCAATTAGTAGGAGAAATCTAAACATTTGTTTCATTTATATATCCAGTAGCTATGTGATTTATTTATATCTAGTTGCAGAGAGCATTTTTTTAATGTTATTAGCTTCTCCTGTAGAAGGGTGGAAGGACTTGGGAATGGTGCTATGTAGGGCTGGGATTTGGACTCAGTGATCCTTGTGAGTCCCTTCCAACTCAGATTATTCTGTGACTACCTAATTTTGCAAGATCAATACACACTGGTATTTGCTATTTCACGGAGACCTAAAAGTCTTCCAAGTGATTGTAATAAATTTAAGATAATGGGCAATTTATTTTAGATCCTTTTCCTGGGCTGTCCCTGAGATACTTGGAGATTTGTGAAACAGCTCTTGGGCATTACTGTTTTTCAAGGTTTGAGTAAAGCATGCGCTAACAGTTTGATTTTCAGAAGTCAAGAGAATTACAGTAGCTAGATAAAACACTCAAGCTGCAAAGGCTTAGCCTCAGGGTCTGATAATACCTGCCCCTGAAAGAGCTATCTTGGGTTCTGAATAAGAAAAAGCTTGGTATGCAGCAATCTGGTGTTCAATTTTGAGCTGGAAATGAGTCCCCTCTTAAACAAAACACAGTCAATCATATTTTAATGCTCTTTAAGCATTCCTCTCTCTTTTATAGTCTTCCCTTTTCCCTCACATCTATGTCATTGATGTAGTGCACCAGCTGCTACAGATCTTTCCTCACAGCATTGCCTTCTGGTTGACTTGATAATAGAATAATACTAACACATTAATACCTGTAAATGCCTTGCTCTGTTGTGTGCCTTTCATCTCAGAGATGGGCAGCACCAGAAGCACTGCTGGAAATGCTTACATGGTGGTTCTGGAGAGGTCACTGAAGCCTTCTTCAACAGTCAGAGCTTTTTCTGAGTGCTTTGGTAAAGCTGTGGCTCCATGCATGGTGGGAGTGAGCAAGCAAGGCTATTTTCTAGGTATGAACTGCCCTTCTTGCAAGCTCAGCAGGCAGGATATTGTAGGGATGCAACGGATCGAATGGCCTTTTCAGCTGTGGTCTTGCAGACTGGAGGTGAGGCCATTGAAAAATGGTGCTGACACCATTCCTGTCTAGATATTCCAGAAATAAATGAAGGGCTTTGCTGTTCTGTTGACTGTAAGTACGGCTGTTTTGTAAGCACCACACGAGCCACAAGCTGATGATTTGGTGGTAGGTAACTGGATTATATGAAGCTCATACTGCCTTGTGGTTCTTCCAGTGTGTTATTTACATTATTTTGATATTACCATAAAATAAAGCTTTTGTGAAGTGGCTGTTTCTTTTCATAACTGGAGGAGATGGCATGTTTTTGAAAACATCCCTGGCTCTGACAGAAAATAGTTTGTTATTATCTAGCATGAATAAGGGCTGATGAGATTTTATTATCCTCAGCAAATATTGTGTAAGTTCCACATCTGAAAGCATCCAATGTGATTTCATATGTTCAGCATTTCACTGCTCTCAGAGGAGACAGTTTTGTGCAGTTTCAAATCAACACCAAATACTGGGAATGTGTTGACTCTATTAATTACTGCTTGGACAGTATCCAGAATACCGGAGAATCTGAAGAGCGTCTGAAACGCTGTTCAGTGTGGTTATGTTGTGCTGTAAGCCTAAGCCTTGATAGCTTTATGTGGCTTTATGGAGAGGCCCCACAGACAGATGTTCTGAAGGTTTGCATTTTGGCAATAAATTATCTCTTCATGGCATGTTGTTTCCAAACTACTTTAGCCACTACTGTAGAGAGAGAAGAATATTCTTGCGTAATCTGGAATTCATAAATTCTGCACTGGCTGTGACTTACGTGTGCTTGTTTGAGAGGAGCATTTGACTCTGCAGTGTTGCCCTGTGGGCTTGAATAAGCACCTTGTGTTTATTCCTTTAGCTGAGTGAGGGTTCATGTCACACCTCTGCTCCTGCTTGCAGGTGATGAGTTCTTCCCTGGCTCCAGGCAGCGAGGTGCGTTTATCCTGTTCAACAGACACCTCCCGTGCTCGCTGCCTGCAGGTGCTCGGAGGTACAAGTGTCAAAAGAGTTACTGGTTTTGAGGTGAAAGGGCTGGCTGGAAAACTCTGGTATCAATGTTCCTTATGGGTGCCTTAGAAAGGAAGGACTAGTGTGTGTCAATCAGGGGATGAGCCTGTGAATGGAGAAGATTGGGGCATTGCTGTGCTTCCATCAGCTGGCTCTCTCAGGGCAGCATGGATCCACTTTAACGTACCTATGCCTGTAAAGTACCTAATTTACAGAGGTTTGGAATATGAGAAAGTGTTTATTGAAGAAATTGTAGCTGGAAGGAAGGCTGCAACTTCTCTCTTCATCCGTGCTGCTTTACATAGAGGGGGAAAAAAAGGGTGGTAAAAAATTGTTTGGGATCTGAACCTCTGGGAGTGCAATCCTGCAGCTTTCATGAGCTCTCAATGAAGTCTCTCTTAAAAATACAGTCAGACAATAGTGGCAATTTTTCAGACTGAAGAGTATTTATAATGAAGACCTTACTCTAAGAATCTAAGATGCCTTTTCTTTTTCTGTAATTTTATTGGAATGTGAATGAGGCCTGCTGTTTTCAAAGCTTTTTTTTTAAGAAATTAAATTTTAAAAGACAGTGAGGACCTCGACCACCTAAGTGTTGACATTAATAAAGTTAAATCTCTGTATTCTACCTCTCATTAGAGAATAGTGGATTTTAAAAATAAATTTTCTTTTCATATGATTTTTGAAATTTAAAGTCTTTACAAAGTCCTGCCTATCTAAAATCCAGTCTTTGAAATCTTATTCTCAGCAGTATATGTGAGAAAAATTGATTAGAAAATGAAGGAGAATTTTGTTGTTCCTTTTTTTCTATAGTCTAAGGACTACAACTTAAAATGGGAAGTCTGCCTTGCTCAGTATGAAACTGCTCTTGCCTCACCATTCTAATGTATGTTTGTCTGTCATCTGTGTCTGCCTGTCATCTATCTAAAGATACACAGAAGTGTATGGGGAACATAAGACAGTGAAATACGATATAAAGAGAAGTTTGGAATTGAGGCAATATGTTAGACAGGGCATCCATTTTTGGAGCCAAAAAAATGTGTATGTGCCTCCTTCTGTTCTGCATATTCCTCATAATTCCTATCAAACAACTGGAATTACTTCAGGATTTTTTGCAGAACTGTTCATATCATGAGATGTATCGGTTCAGTCAGATTCATTGATTTGGTTATCTGTAGCTAGGTGGAGAAATGTAGGGGAAATATGTTTGGTGTACTTGGCAAATTGAAAGGTTTTTCATTTGGTTGATATCATCAGCCATGTGACACCCATGTCTGTACCACAGCCCACACATGCATTCATGTACTTTTTTAATATAAATGTGAGTGGCAGGGCTCATCAGAACCCAGAAGGTAGGATGCTTATGATATATAATGCTGTGTTTAGACATTTTCATGCATTCTGAGGGTGTAACATAGCTATTATGAACTTCGTACCAATTCTCACATCCTCAGTTCTGACTGTTTTATTTTTCAGGAGTGTTGTGAGTTATGATCCTTGTGATGCATGGGTTTTTTTCCTGCTCTGTTAATATTATGCTGGCTCTGTTGGAAGGTGTTTTGGTACCTTTGAGATGCTTCAAAAACTTGAGGCAATATTAA
Organism: Pseudopodoces humilis; assembly: GCF_049639895.1. NCBI lineage: Eukaryota > Metazoa > Chordata > Aves > Passeriformes > Paridae > Pseudopodoces > Pseudopodoces humilis. The sequence continues at coordinate 103,843,316 of NC_142200.1, forward strand.
GTTGTTGTGTGCATTACAGGGGTCCCTTATAATCTAGAAATGAACTGTATCAGCAGAAGGACGCATAATGTTCAAGTTGTTCTTTGAATAACCTGCAAGGCTTTTGTAGTTTGGCATACAATCTGTGTTATTCTGCCTCCTCTGTGTAAGAGTGGTTTGAATCAAAAGCAAAGAAGAAAAGTTCTTGTTGGGTTTCTATTGTGTATTCGCTGAATGATCATGCTGTGGATAACATCTATATTAGTTGAGCTGCATTGTGACAATTTCACTATCTTCAGATTCTGAACTTTTGTACAGGATCCTACAGGCATGTCAGTAAAATGGCATTCACTGAACATGGCAATTTCAATGAAGAATAGATTCTAGAATTTCTTTTACCTGAGTCTGAAGTTCCAAGACTTCCTTGAGATACCAAGTGTTACAGCCTTTGGAGCATGCAGAAAAGTATGCCTTTCCCCTTGTCTGAATAATGTATTCAGTGTAAATGACTTTAATTTCTTTAAGCCATTGTTTGGACGGGGCATTTTAGCCATATGGAAGTAGTGACAAATATATACCTGAATGCGAACACCTTTTTTGTAGAATCTCAGTCAAAGAAATTTGATATTTGCCAGAGCATTTGAATAACAGTTTTGTTAATCTCCCTGTTGTAAACCAGAATAGTTATCCTGCAAATGGTTTGCTTCATGATATTCCTCCATCTGCATTTAAGCACCTTATGCTATTCTTAATTATCATGCGTGTACTGAGAGGAATGTTCTCATGAGAGCACAATTGCTTTTATGAGCCACATGATGCATGAAAACGTATGTGAACGCCCTTATTTCTGGTTTTATTTTCATTGGAGTCTGGCATTATATTTTTTTCTTCAAGGGACTATGGAGTCAGAGGACCTCTGTTTCCTGTTCTAGTTACCTCTTTTCCATCTTTGCTACAGAACAGTTACTGCTTGGCTACTAAGAAATAAACAGAAACTGGAGATATCCAGATGTCCCCTCTGGTTTACAATTGCTGTTGCTCAGTATTACGACATTGTCTGCTACAAACATGTAGAGAAATAAAAGGGTGCATAGTAGATGTATGCAGCTGAAATGAAGAAACTGTGTAGCTGAGAAACAACATGTAATTGGCTGACACATGTTGGCTTAGGATGAACTAATACATTATGCAACTAATAATTTAGTAAGGACATCAATGAAAGAATAATGTATAATAACATCTTTGTGGTTATGTAGCTACATTGTAACATGTGTAGCATTTAAGTAACAGCTTACATTGGTTTTCATAGATTATAGTTTTTTCCATACAAAAATAATCTGTTTACATCAGTCAGGGATTCGGTTAAGAACGTGATTAGAAAGAAACGTAATGTACCTTTTGTTAATGATAGTTGAATTAAGACAGCCTTTTATTTTCAGCCAGCATTCTGTCATTTTAGTCATATTTCTCTTTTGCAGGAAAGATACAGATGAAAAAACATAGATACGTAGTACACTTGAAGTTGAGTTGAATTTGACCCTTAAATACTGGCTTCATTCTTTCTTCAGTGTAAGCTGTATACTGGACCCGTAAGAAATTACTTATTCTGTAAATGAGATGTTAGGGTTAATGAACCAGTTCTAATAGCTCCCATATTAAATTTTCATCTAATGTAATTTATTTAAACTAAATTGTTTATAATGAAGGTGGACATGTGCTTTTTACAGCTGTTCTATACTGTGATGAAATAGTAGTTAAGTGTTAATCAGAAGATGTACATGGTATTTCTTCTTCTATTTTTTTTTTCTTTTTAATCTTTTTAGTCCACACCACTTAATAGTGTAAGTTTTATTAAACCTAGAAGGTTGCTGTCACCTGCTCTGTGTGGGTAGATGGAAGGTTGCCCAGGAAGAGAGTGCTATGGAATAGCAAGTAGGTAATTTGGTTGAAGGAAGCTCTTTCTTGCATGAGTAATTAATCCTTGTGCTCTTTCAAGCTGTAGTAAGAAAATGCTCATTAATCAAGATGCTGTTCGGTCACTTTTGCTTTCATATCATTGGGGAGAGATCTGTAAATCTGAGATGACCCCTGTGCTTTCCTCAGAGGTAACAGTGCATCAGTAGTAGGTGATGTAATGGATTTATATCTGAGCATTTCAGAAATAAAGCGTTGAAATTTGAGCAAGTAAATTTTAGACGTGGTTTAGATCGGTTGTATAATTGCCTTTTGCTCTTCTGTAGCCTGCCTCATTTTTAACACAGGAAATAGGACTCACAGAAGTGTAAAAAGTATTTTGAGTTTTGAGAAGTCTTTGTCCATTGTTTCAGCTTGCTGCTTCCAGGGTAGCCTTGTGAGGTTGTCTCTGACAGTTTATTAAACACAGGCCCTCTTCTTTGGGCCAGTGATTGTTCAGAGTATGCCTTCTGATCCATGACTCTTCCTGCTAGAGATGGCAGAAATGTCTGTGGCATGAAGCAAAAGTCAGAACAAGACATTATGGTATTAATGTGTATATGTGAGGCATTTCAAGATAACTGATAGTTTCATTGTTAGCCTGTGGGTTTTTAGTGAACCATCTTCAAATCTTCAGTAGTCTTCAAGTCTTGAATTTGCTTCCTTTTTCTCTCTTACATGTTAATTTTTGAACTTCTGAAATAGAAAAGTGTAATTTTAAATAGATCACAGCAGTTATGCAACACTGTAATTTTCAGCCACTTACAGAATATGCCACATCCTTAAAATCAGATATTAATGAATTCCATAATAAACTATGCTACCACTTTTGAGCCTCTATTAGCTGGAAATAAATTGGCACTGTGCAAGATGTTCGGTCTCAATAGACACTCTGAATATGAAGAATTAAATCCAACTGGGGAGAGAGCAGCAGAAGCAGGTCCCTCAGTAAAGAAATAATCTTAGTTTGATCACAGGAGGACAGCAGAGCATTTTGAAGCTCCTAAAATGGTCCCTGCCTGAGAGATGACGTCGTGCTTGTGCCCTGTCTGTCAGAATAGCTGGCATTTGCATGTGTCCTTGGCCTGCAGGCTTCTCTCATGTGTTCTGGCCCAAGGATACTGGGCAAAATACTGAAGTTTACACTCAGGCAGATACTCAGGGAGCCAAAAAGTACTGTTTTGCATCCATATCTTGAAACAGGATGATTTTCTGGAAATAAGTTTTTGGAAAGTTTGTAAGGGTCATGAGTTGTGCAATGATACCTGAATGTTAGATTGGAGTTTTTAAGTACTGTATCTTTGAAATCCCTCAGGTTCTGGGCCTCTGCTTGGTCCACACACAGGATAATTTGGCATGAAAAATATTCCTGTAGCATCTTGATGGATGGGCAAAGGTGACATAATAAAACCTCATAGTCACTGAAGGAAAAATGCTTCCAAGAAGCATTCCTGCCTCTTTTTTTCAGTCCTGCCAGACTTACTTGCAACCCCAATTGGAGAGGAGGAATACCTGTGAAAATAACTTGTGATTTTCCACATCCCTGTTTAATAATTGCTGGACACGTTTAGAGGCCAGCTGCTGTTCTGAAAAAAAAGAATAGAGAATATATGGTCTTATGCAGGGGAAAATATAGCATTTGGTTCTTGCAAATTTTTCTCCCATGTGCTACAGAGAAGGCAGCACCTTGAAGAACTGTCTTGTACAGGATTGATTTTTCTTTTATAGCTTTTAATGTGATTTTACCATCATAACAGAAGTTCTTAGTGACTCATATGATAAAAGCAGCAATCTGTTAATGAGGCATTTACCTTCAAATGCTTGCAATGCCATCTTGAGAGGTTTTAAGTATTAAGTTGTGATAATATAACTGCACTGCACTTTAACAATTATCTATATTTAAATTCCCATTCTAGCTTTTTGAAACCATGTTTTAGCATCCATCAGCCCACAAATAAATGAAACATATTTGAAGGGTGTAATTTTGGGCTCTCATTCTTGAAAAATGTTGTTCTGATAGAATTGAATCCACTAATTTAAACTGATGGGCAGGAATTCTGCCTTTTTCACTAAGTTAGGTGGTGAACCTTTTGACAGTGGTGATATTTGCTTCCAAGTTCTGTAAATTCTCTAACTCTCAGAATACGTTCCTGTGCCACCACAATCAAAACAAGCATTTGTACTGCAGATAATAGATTTTTGCCCCTCAAGTAGTAAAGCAAAGAGATAGTAACACTTGCATAGTTTTACTAGGGTAGTAATGTAGAACCCTAGGAGAGCCTTCAGCCTAAACCAAAAAAACACACAGCAGGCAGATACAGTAGATGCTCACAAACTAGTACAGCAGGAAAGGCCACCATACTGTGTCACAGCATGCCTTCAAAATAGAGGCCAATGTGATGTTGGACTGAGCAATCAGTTTAATTAAAGACAAGTGTAAATAACAAGAAAACACTGTTGAACCATCAGAGCACCTGCATAAGAGTCCCCCAAATCTCCACAACTTCTTTGAATCCTGTCTGCAGCAGTGGCTCTCTCCAGCTCTTGCTACTCCGTGGCTCTCCTCATGGCATCCTTCTGTGATTCTGTAAGATCCTTTCTGTCAGTTATTCATTTTGTTTGCCAGATGGTGATTCTGAGGGTACCCTGTGTGGTGTTTTTCCCATTCCTAGCCCCATTACCCTATCTATTCTTTTGTTTCTTCTTGCCATTCATTCAGGAGAGGAATATTAACGTGCTGTCCCATGTAATATGCATTAAATGAACATTGCATTGCAAATGCAAAGTTCAATTTTTTTGGCTCCTACCCATCCCAGTGATCTCCCCTTTTGACCTTGCATTCCTGTGTGGAGTTCTTTCAGACAACTGCTTGGCAATTACCTCTGAGATAAGTATTTTGGAGATGGCATAGACTAAGTGCTTGCTAGATTTTTTTAACTGCATCAGGCACTGTAATGGAAAACCCATCTTTTCCACACGTGGTGAGGCTGCTGCTTCTTTTGAAAGGCATCTTGCAACAGGCTGTGTGTTGTGAGGCTGTCAGAAACATATGCCTCATAATAAAGATTTATGTGCTGTATAGAAGTCAGCCCTGACAATAACAGACTGTTTGTGAGCTGTGACTAAGTCTTCAGAATTGTAACATTCAAAGCTCATGCTTGTCTCTTTCCATTTGTCCTTTTGGTGTGGGGTCTGTGCTTCCTGACTCTTAGACAGTTATTTCAAAGCTAATTTACTTATTTTAAATGAGTACAGCGTTTTTTTCCCCCTCCTAGTATTTAATTTCTTATCTCCTGTGCAAATAGAGGTCTATGAAACTGCATTAGTTTGCTTGGCAGACTCAAGGAAATGCCCTGCTCCTTCCTTAGTCTGTGAATCATAATAGCTATTACCATTCTGCAATATGTTTTTAAAATCTGTAATTTGATTAAATAGTGAATACCTGGCTAAGATAGTTAGAGCTTGGGGTTTTTTCATTACCACTTACAAGGGCTGACTCAGAATCAAAAGCATTAAATGAGCATGTAATGGGGAATTCTTCTTAAAGAGCCCATGTAGAAAATACGCCTGAGGGATGAACTCTGTTTTCTGTCATCCAGAGATAAATTGAGAGGAACTCTACTGAGGTGAACAGACGTGGCTCACATTAAAATCACCATAATGATAGAAGAGAAAAGATCATCTAATGCCATCGAAAAGCTTCTTTTTTATTTTTTTTCCTTCCTGACACACAGAAATACTTAGCTGTTTAGCTTTACTCTTTCCAAATACAAACTTAACTGTAAGGAATGAGTCCAGAAAAATGCCTTTGGGGCCTTGTTTAAGTAAGGATTGTCCATAGCATTTAAGGAACTATAACATCAGAAAGGAAAATGGCCAACTTAGAAAGAAGAGACACAAAAACCATCTAAAAGGTTTGTTCCACTATGGATTTGTTACTGTATAACTGATTCAGTGTTTCACAAAATAACAGCATGGTTCAGGATGGAAAGATTTTGGAAGTCATCTTGTCCAGTTCCTGGCCAAGCAGCACCACCTGGATCCAGTTGCCCAAGACCATGTCCAGGACTATCCTTAGGATGGAGACCCCAGCACCTGTCTGGGCAGCCTGTGACAGTGTTTGGTCACCCTCACAATGAAATAATTGCAAGCACAGAAATTAGAAACTTCACTTCCTCTCAAAGTGACCATTACAGTATGCTGCCAACACAAAAATTAGGCTGAAAGATTTGACATGGTCATTGTCTGCCTGGGAAGGAGCACAGCCACAAGAACGGGGGACACAGTATTGCCCTGAGATTTTACCTGGGTACTGTCCCCAAGTCTGGACCTGATACTGCACACAAGTGTGTAGAAGTGCTCCTGAGCCAGGGAGAAGCACTGGATAGTAGGGTTAATGATGCCTGTTATATACTGTGTCCGGCCTTTGGTTAAACTGATCTCTTGACAAAAAGTGATCTCTTTTTACTGTGGGGGAAAAAAAAAAAATGGGAAATGGTCTAAAGTGTTGGGAGCAGACTTTGCAGAAGTTCACAGATGCTCAGAGAGTTTTGGGCATCTTTTAATGGTGAAATGTTTGGCTGCTGTAGGACAGCTACTGAAGTTGGCTACCTGGATATATCCTGCTGCCTCCTACCTGAATGTCATGGTGCTACCTTACTGGGCAGGATGGAGAGGAGAGGCTGTCTTGGCTGCTCAAAGGGCCTCTGCTTTCTGACAGATCTGGGAGTGAGAAGGGAACTGCGCAGCTGAGGATGCGCTAAGTTACTCCCAGGTCCAATCTCTGTTAAACATTTGTAGTGCCTGATCAAAACCTTTACAGGGAAGGAAGAAATATGTTCTGCATTTTGTTCAGAACCACATTGCCAGAAAGGTGACTAAGCTACTGACAACTGTTAGGAAATATGAAATGAATTCATATGCAATTGTGGTCTTGTGAAGTTGCGTTTTCAGGGCACAGATGTCTTGCTTCCACCCATATTGTCAAGCAATAAAAATTTGAATGATCAAAAGGTTATATATTAGCTAAAACCAAAGCAAAGAAAAAAATGCACTGGATTTTCCATCTTTTTAGCCTGTGTGCTTTCCCCGCTTTGTGTAGGTTTCTGAGCCTTTAATGTATAACTGGATCATAGTTTTTGGTTGTTTTTTTTTTTTCAGTAGAGTCCTCAAATTAAAAAAAATCCTATTGATTGAAAAAGTATTTCCTCCTTAAAATTCTTTGTCTGGAGTAGTAGTCTTTGAGATTCTCAAGTGATGTACTAATTCCATGGAGGGTAAATTAAATGCTGAATGGATGAAATGAGATCTTGTCATGCAGGTAGACAGCACTGATTGTAGGCAAATATTTGCATATATTTCTTCTTGCACATGACTCTTACCAGATAGGTGGGTGTACTGTTATCCATGGTCAACCCACGAGTATAGTACTGATATTTTGGGTTGTTTTGTATTGATTTTGAATTTATTTGGAAGATCTCTAAATAGTGAAGAGTACTTGAGTTAGTGATGCCTTAAGAAGTACTCAGTGTCTCTTCAAAAAGGCTGTGCAGGTCCCATTTTTAAAATTGAACCATTTATTTTTTTTTTTTTTCTCATTTGAAGACATAATTTAGATATCCAGTGTGGTAATAGTGAAGAAGTTCCTCATTTTTTCATGGGCTTGTAGTAGTAATAATAATAATAATTGTAAATATTTCTTTGACTTCAGTAAGAACTTAGTTCATGCCATACTAAAAATAATCTTGATAAATTGATTCTCTTACATGCATGAACACAATCTGATGTATTGTGCTGACTACGTGTGGCAGTATCAACTAAAAAAAGCTCAGAAGAGTAAATGTGATTGTTATTAATTTAGGACTCACATGAGATTAATTCATTGCATCTGCTATATTATTGTAATTATATACTGTTAGCATATTGACACTACACTGCATCTTACACAAAACTGTGCATTATTTTCTTTGTTTTTAAGCAGTTGATTCACCTGCAAATTCAGAAACTAATGTAACAGATTTCCCCAGAATATCTACAATGTCTCTGGTTCCTTACAGCAAATGCATTATGCTGTAACAGGGAACTTTAAAGCTGGGAATGTGGAGTTTACACTGGCTTCCATCAGTGGAACAGACACGAACCTTTTCAAAGTCAACCTGTTCTCTACCCAAGTGATTCTGAACATTTGGTTTCACTTACTGGTTTTAAACGTTTGCCATCTGTATCCTACTAACAATTTATTTTTGCAATAGTTGTTAAAAAATAAAATGCAGTAGACAGTAGACAAGCACATGTGTGACTATCTTCTTTAAAACAATTAGTCTATGTTTCTTTCTCCTGATGATTTTCAATGTTTGAGGGAGGCCTGAAGGTTGGTGTGCCTGAGGACACTTGGTGTGGTGTCCTAAATCTCACGTGGCAGTCTTCCCTCAGGCTTTGCATCCCTATGAACTGATCTGGTCGTGCTCTTTGTGACCTTGCTGCTAACAGTGGCCCAGAGCTGCGGAGATGATGTCTTGTAGGGTGGACCTTCTCATTGTGCTGAAGGTACCCTGGTGCTCCAGAGTGCTCTGCACATTTGCAGAGTCTCTCAGCCCATGCAAATTCCTTTTCACAATGGGAAATTGATCACCTACTGGGCTTGTAGATTAATTTTATTAACAGGCACATACTGAATCATTAATTTTGACTTGTGGTTTGATCTTATACTTTTCCCTTTCTCTTATGAAGAATAGAAACATTTTATAAATAGTAAATGAAGTGAAAATGGGATTTAAAATTTAAAATAATGCTATGAATTATGAAAATCATGTCACTGTTTAAATAAGTTAGGAATTGGAGGAGACATTTTTTCAAAAATTTTCAAGCCTTTTTCTGTTTTTTTTCTTTCTAATGAGTTTTTTTTTCCTGAATTTTAAAATCTAATTAATTTATTTTTCTTTGCATATGGTTTATTAGATGCTCAGTAGATAGTTTACAGCTGTAAATTTTACACTGATGGTACAGATGCAGAAATTTTGTTTGTGCTTTAGGATGTTGAGCCAGAAAAATAACAATTCTAAGATAGCCCTGTGAAAGCACAGTGTTTGAGTGAATGAATCTTCATTTCTGGCTGTGCAGGCATAGTGCTTATTAATGGGAGCAAAGGGAGAGCAACCCACCTAGCAATACATTAATGGGGCTTTGTAGCCTTTCTGTTTATGAGGAAGCATAATGAATGACCCATTAGATTATGAAACTACTATGCAGAGAGCATTGTCCTCTGGGCTTTTCCTAAAGAATGCTAGTAGGGCATCCAGAGAATCTAGTGACTTGGGCCCTATAGCTATGAAGGTGTTCAGAGGTTTCTTGAATTCTCAAAATCTGTGGAAACTGAGATAGTGCGTTTTGTTGCTTTGTCACAAAAATGCAAATTGTGAGCAGGAGTGGAAGTGCTCAAAATTTGTATGGAAAGAGAGGCAGGATAGCTGGTCTGCCTTACTATTAAAGATTATTACAAATGTTTCCAGTATATCTGACAATGAATGGTTATGGACTGCAATTATGGTGTGAATATGTGCTGTATTTTGATTTGAAATCCATAACGCTCTAACAACAAAATGGTTGCTGATTTATGCGTCTGGTTTAATTTTCTGTTGTGAAATAAGAATAAGCTGAGAGATTTTTTTAAAATTTGTAGAGGACTCTTATATGCAAAAGCACTGACTTCTTTAAATTCTACCTTTTGATTTCTTCAACATTGCTTCTGTTGATGTCAGTGGAAGCTTCATGTCTCGTTTGTGTAGGTATCTAGTCGTGAGCATCTCCTACCACCACTGCTGTTGGCAGCTCTCTCAGCACTGAGCACAAGGCTTGTATTCCCTGACAAATCTCTCGGTGTGTCGCTGCTTTTAAAGCACCGTTTGTGCAGCAGTAGCCCCGCAGTTGGGTGACAGCAGCATATGTATGTGAGCTCAGTTCTTGAGGCCATTGGTCACCCTGTTGATGTGCTTGGGCTTAAGACACTGCAGGTTTAAACGCTGCAGGCTTAAAATGTTACCACTCTGGTGTAGGCTGGAGTGATATTTATTGACAGCTACGAGGCACTGGCAGTGACCAACCTGGCCACGAGACTTGCTTCTTGAAGTTCTCTTTTTACACAAGGTGAGGTATAAGGTACTGCTTTTTGCACAAGGTGAGAATGTGGAGCGGCATCACAACAGCTTATAAACCTGAAAATGTTGAGCCAAAACCCTGGGGTTTGGCTTTTAAAATAAATAAATAAATGAGTTTAAATCAGTGAAGTAATTGATGCTCTGTGATTGTTCTGGAGTATTTTTCCCACTTAGTGGTGATGAGATAACATTTTGTTTAAGCAAAACATCATCAGTTCCTCCCTTTACCAGTTTTGTTTACTAGGAATGAGGAAACTCTTGGGTGTCTGGTTTTGGTTTTGTGTTTTTTAAGATTTCTAGCAGTTTTTCCTTGCTTTTCAAGATGGATAGGCTTCACTAAGCGGCAGTGTTGCCGGAGATCCCAGCTACTGAAGGAAGCAAATTAACATACAGTATGGTAATTTGTTTTCCCTGTCCTTGAGTCACAGTGAGGAGAGTCTAAATATTTCAGTGACTGAGACTTTGGATTCCCATTCCTTGCTACACAACAACAACAAAAGCTATTTATAGCAATAACAGTTAGCAACGATACAGCAGCCTCAGACAGCTATAGGCAGCATCTCACAAATGTTAACTGCTTTTGCACTGAATGCCTCTGTGAAAACAAAGTGCACTGAGAAATAAAGATCCAAGCAAAACCAAAAGAAAGATTTTTTTATTGCTATGTTTTACTTTGCTGGCAGACCAGAGCAAAGGTTTTCTGAACATTTAAAAGATGAAAAAGGTGAAGAATCCCAGAAGCGATTTATCTTGAAGCGAGATAACTCTAGTATTGATAAAGAAGACAATCAGGTTGGTTCTCGGTTCGAGAGTTGCTGAAATTTGTTCTGTTTTTGAAGGTGGGCTGACTGATGTTATTGTTGTTCTTTTGTTGTTGCTCTCCTCCTCCCCTGCCCTCCTGCCCCTCCCCGCCTCCTTTGGCACACGTACCACCGTGGGTGGCATCGAGCCCCAGCGTGGCCGCTTCAGCCGTGGCAGTGTGTGGGTCTGCATGGGTGGTTTGCTTGGCGCAGGACTTGCTGCATGCCCACGGGAGGGGGAATGTCGTGGCTCCGGGCTGCGTGGAAGGCTGTGTCAGTTGCATTCCTCAATGTCTTGCCTAACTACGGCAGTTGTTGCGCTCCCTGTAGCTTCCTTCTTCCATTGTACCCATTCAGAGTTGGATTTCAGTATGGACCAGTGATGAACTGATGTAGCACACAAAGGAGAGAGGGGAAAAAAAAAAAGCATAAAAAAAATAAAAAGCCCCAAAGATGCGATGGTGAGGCCAGGTTGATTTTTTTTTTCTTTTTAAGCCATCCTAAATTATGTTTTGACCAAAAATAAGTGAGGTTCATCTTCTGCTTCCCTTCCTCCTCCTGTGCCCTCACCACCTTTTACTGTCTGTGTAACTTACTTGCTTGTGCATGTACTGTGGCAGACGTTTCTCCCTGTGTTGCCTGTGCCATAACACTACCTTAACCTAGGTGAGCTTGATGAACAGGGGAGTGCCAGGGAAATGTGTGTGTTTGTGCTGCCTTTAAAAGCGGGTGTTGTGCTGTTTCAATCCAGTGCAAGCTGTGTATGTGGAATAGATTAACAAAAAAAAAAAAATCTGAAACGGTTCTGATGTGATTTGTTTTTATGAGAAAATTCTCACAGGTAAGAGGACAGCATATGCTTTCATTGCTAGGGTTATATTGGTGGAGGAACCAACCAGTGGGTCTCTTGTTGCCACTTCCCTTCATGTTTTCAGTAAAGGACTGATTTTTTTCTTTCCTTTTTTCACCCTTTTTTCCTTGACTTTCAGTTGTACATGGCAGCCTTGCCAGTTGTGCTGCATCTGAGTTGGCTTTGTAAACAAACCCCAAGCAATTTCAGGGTGTGGTGACCATGGGGATCAATCAAAGGAAAGCAGCATGACCTATCTCACCCAGTGCTGGGGTGCAGGGGCAGAAGGACCAGTCCTTGAAACCCACTTGTCAAGGAAGCATTTCCCGATGAGGCTCGTCTCCTCTCCTCTCCTCCTTCCCTTGGCACAGCCATTTCCCACACTGTGGTTTACCAAGAGGCAAAAATGGCCTTTCTTTTCCCAGCAAAACTTTAGTAGAGGGTTCCATAGGGTGTGAAAATGGTTAAAACTGTTGTGCCGAATGTCTGGGGCTTCTCCTTGCACACACAGACTTCGTGGGTTTCTTTTAGGGTTTACAGTTTAGCTCTTGCAACCTAGTTACCCTCTTTCTTCCTTGATTTCTTAGGTAGCCCATCACTGCCTGCCATCCTGCTCCTCACAGCTGGTAGGAGAACCAAGAAATGTTAGCAGTTGAGAACAATGGCACTTAGACCTGGGGTGAGAGCAGCCGATTTTAGGATGGTGGGTCCACAGAAGCTGTGCAGAAGCCTCCTTTTGGCCACCTGCTCTATGAACCCATGTGCAATATCTAAGTGGAAATCCTCGAGCACCCAGTCTTGCAGGGTTCTTTGTGCAGGAACAACAGCTATCATTTTTGTGCTTCATTTGTTTAAGTGAACATTTATTATTCTCAGCTGACAGTTACTTAATGGCAGTTTTTAACAGCTCAACTTATATAACCCTCCTGGTTTTCTTTCTGCTCAGCAAAACAGAATTCTTCCATTTAGAGATGACAGACGAAGTAAATCAATTGAAGAGAGAGAAGAGGAGTATCAGAGAGTGAGGGAGAGAATATTTGCACAAGATGTGAGTAGTTATTTTAATTGCCTCTTTAGTGCCATACCTTCGCCGGTAGTCAGACAGTTTTGCCCCACTCCCACAACAACATTGCAGCTGGACTTGCCCTGTGGAGCTGGAGATGACAGGGAAAGCAGATTGGCACAGAGGGTCTCAGAGGAGCTTTAGAGGTGTGGAGGATGGCTTCTGGAGTTTGAGGTGATGAGAGTTGCAGGGAGAAGGGTAGAGGAGAGATCAGGCCCAGCATGTTGTCTGGGGAGTGCCTGTCCTGTTTCTTTGAATGTTCATGTTCACAAGGCCTAGGTTTACTTCTTTTTTCCTTCTCCTTTGCTAGCCAAAGAGCAGTGATTTAAGTGGACACTCTCAATAATTTCAAGTAGCTGTATTATTTTATAATTCTTTCAGGGTGGATCAAATATTTTTAAGTGTTCTTCTGCAGAGACTACTTCTCATGGGTTTTGTTGTTTTGGGCCTGTAGCCTCAAGACACTGAGAACAAAGGGCAGAGGTTTAAACATGGAACTGCATCATTTTTTTGAAATGACTGATTAAAGAACTGTACTTCTGCCATCAGAAAGAGTCAGTCATGCTGTTGATGATTATATTCTGAAAGGAATAAAATGAAGCAGACATTAAAATTCTTGCCCTTCCCAAAAAATGAGAACTTGCACAACAAGGTATATTGCTAAGGAAAATACTTAAATCTGAAACATTTGTGAACAATACCTGATGTTCCAGAAAAAAAAGAAGAAAATCACAATTTATTATAATACTGTAATGATGAGGTAATAAAAGGAAAAAAAAACAAAACAAAGAAAAATCTCAGCATTTTAATGTTTTATATCCTATCTCAGTGGGAATTCTGCCATTTAGGAGGAATATAGGAATAAATCCAGTTAAAACTACTTTTGAAAATCATATTGGGCAGTGTCCTTTTAAATTAAAACTGTTCAAATGTTGCAGGGCTAATAGTACTATTATCTGGTATAGGAATTTCACGTGTCCAAGTTGGGTTTTTTTGGCAGAATACACTGTATAGCTTTAAGGTATCTGTTGTCTCACTTGCTTCTTAGTAAATAGCTAGCTACATCTAAATGCTTTTAGCCTCACTTCTTTCTTGGCTGAGATGATTCCAGTAAAAGCAGAGATCCTTCAGTTTCTGTTTTGCTTTCAGTGTGCTTGTTGGTCTGATGTAAATATTGTCACAGGCTATACGTGGTGGAATTGCCAAGTTGTTCAAGAGCTTCAAAAGCCTCTTTGCAACAAGTTTCTTACATGAAATATAAGAGGCTTTGGCACATTACAAAAGAGCTTGTGCAAAACCAAAAAATCTTGGGGTTTTGAAGCAGAATTCAGATGAGGCAAAATGCTAAAAATTACCAAATGGAAAGTTATTACCAAAATAGTCCAGTTTCTATCACAAGCTGCAGCTAGAAAAGCTTGGAAACAGGCTGGAAAAGTGTGCTGAAAGTGGCTCCGTAGTGTATTGCTGCTGTTACCTTTAGATATCTGAGTTCTGAAAACAGGCAAGTGGTGAGCATTTGAATTGCCCACAGAAGGAGGCTGTTGTGGTTCATTGGGTTAGCATTTTCGAGTGGCAGGACCTAAGTAAAAGTGTGCTTTGTGGCAGACATTTTAAATGCAATTGGGAGGGAGCATTTTTAAAGATCAGAAATGTTAGATGTCTCTCCCTCTCTCTCTCATATCCACTCCGTTGCTCTCTCTCTCTCTGCTATTACAGGTGTTAGCAAGCATCACAGTGCAGTGAAATTCAGCAAGCTGTATGTTTAATGTCAACAGCAATCTATGTTTTAGCTGAGCTTTTTTGGGTGGAGCACCCCTTGTTGGATTTAAGGTGATTTTAGGATGATGCCAGTGGTTGTGGTGGTGGACAATGTATTTTTTCAAAATTAGGAAAGAGAGAAGTGGCTTCCTGTTATAGATGGTAACATACTGCATGTAAGACTGTGAAGTTTTAAGGCCCTCTGCAGTCATTAATTAATCCAATTCTCCCCAGGTTTGTGTGAGGTAGGTACCTAAGCCTTGTTACTCTTCAAATTACAGATATAGAAAGAGAGTCAAAGTTGGATTAATCATGTGGTATATTTTTTTTTTACCTCTATACTGCTTACACTGCTATAGTCAAGCCTTTATCAGTGCCTTGCTTATGAATCTTAGCAAATGGATCACAGATACATCCCTCCTAATTAGAGTGTGTATGAAGAGAGCTTGCATGGGAGGTCTTCAAAGGGCAGCCATGAAGGCCAAAAGTACTGCCGTAACATGTTGCATCCAGCAAAACCCCCGCTCTAAACATGTTTGAAGTACCCAAAACCCTTTAGATAACAACCCAAGAGTCAGACCTTCAAAGAAAATCTATGACAAAAAGGCAGTCTGGTTGCAGGGGCAAAAAATTCCATGCATGTTTTGGGTGCTGTGAAAAATGTCCTAACCTGGACCCCACATACCAATATAATGCCTGCTTGTCCTTTCTTTGATATTGCAGTACTCCAGTGCACCAGATCTCTTCATTTCCAAGTGGGAAGATTTTAACAAAATAAGTATGTTCATGAGTAATGCCATCATTATGATAGTCCTTATGATGATTAGTCTGGTATTAGTCAGTTTAAATTATACTTTCTGGTAAGTTTTCCATCTGCTGTGTTGGCTATCAAAAATTTTCAGAAGGAGAGCTGGAAGTTCTAATGACTTCTGTCTCAGCAAGTGGCAGGAATTGAGAAGCATGTTAGTTTGATATCTTAATAAAAGGATTGATGAATGAATAAATAGTTAATAAACATGATTATTCCAGCTCACTGAAATAAGAACTGCTAAGTGCACCTCAAATTTTTCAGGCTGCTAACAGTAAAAAAAGTGTATACTGAGCTCTGTTGTGCTCAAAACCATTTTCAAGGGTTTTTTTTTTAATTGCAAAACTTAAAACCTTCCTTCTTAAAACATGTTTTTTTAGGAAACTTACTTTTAAAACAATTTGTGTGAATTTTACAGCCAAGTACAGTGAAGCAGAGGACCTTCACTGTCTGGGTGTTGCAGAGAAGTTCTTTGTCTGAACTACTTTAGCTGCATTTAGGAAGTTGAAAAGTTATTGTGCAAGAAAGACAAAGAACAACATATGGGAATAAAAAAAGTTATTTCCCTGTGTGTAGATTTAACAGAGAATCCCAAATGCTTGCATAAATGATACATGATGTTTGGCTTTTAAGCATGGAGCAAATTGATTTTAAAGACTAGCAATCAAATTACATGGGGGAAATTTCATTCTTCAAGGTTAGTGCAATGTATAACCTCATGAGCCAGAGTCACGCTAGAGCCATTCAGTGTTCATAAATGCATTCTCTGGCAATCATTCTGTATTCACTGAAAAATGTGGATGTCTTCTTTCTTACACAAATGCTAGAATTGCCCATGGTACACATGGAACTTATTAACTGAAATACACCATGCTGTTTATTTTCTGTTGTCAAATGTAGTGGCTATTTTTCACCAAGGAGTGTATTCTGAAGTACCAGGTCCTTTAGGAACAGCAAGTCTCGATTCCTCTAGTTAAGAAAACTCAAATAATCTTTATCAGCCTGTCATTAAAGGGAGAAACAAAAGAAATATCTGTAGACGTGACTTCAGCCAATTCTATCCCTCTAGTGTGAAAAGATTAGGAAGAAGAGTGCTTAAAATTAATAAAAAGGAATCGAAGGCACACCTCATGCAGGCCACCATAAACCTTTAGATGCCAAAACTCCTGTACTGGTGTACGGAGACTTTCTTTGTGGCTGCAGCTCAAATAACAAACATTAGTTGGAAGCCTGAGATTTATCACATCTTGTTAACTGACATGAAAATTATTACCTGATGGTTTCCACTGCAGGATATTGCTGCATGTTAATAGTTTTCTGTGTTTGCTAATGTAATTAAAGACAAGAGCAGCAACTCCCAGTATATCTAGTGCACTGGCAGAACTGATGCACATTTTCCAGTTGAGACTTTAAAAGGCTCTTGGAAACTGGAAAAGTGACATACTCATTTCATGAACAACAGTCATACCGAGCACCCTAATGGAAATCTTCCCTGCAGAAATCTCCAAGGACACTACCTTGTAGGTAATATTACATAATTTTTTGATCTGGTAGGTTTGTTGCCAGTATGTTTAAAGGTTGAACAAGAGTCAAGTGTTTTAAGGTTTTTTTTTTTTTTTTTACAACAGCTGTGCTGGGTGTTAGTTTTCCTGGTGCTTTAAAGTGAGCATTGTTGATGCTATACATCAGGAAAGTGAGTCCTGACCTTGTAATAGCTAAATTTCTGTCCAGAGCTGCTTAGCCATTTGATTTTTAACAGCAAGAATAAAATAATAAAAAGTGCTTGTCTTCTCTGCCTCTCAGCCTGACATCTGTACTGAAGAATAATTTCCAGGGATTGTGTGGCACTGTGCCAACATCATCAACAAAGAAGACAAATGGAGTTACTATGGACTCTGTTTAAAGTCTATAATACACTTGATAGAGGATCCCATCAAGACACTGAGAAGGAAGCAGACCTTTCTGCTTGCTTGATAAAATATAAATCCCAGATATTTATTGTGCATTATGCCCCAGTCTCTTTAAAAACTTTAATAAAATAAAATATAGACAGGTGCATTACAGGCCCCTTAGCTTTTGTAACTTTGTGGCTACACAGTCCAGTACTCTGGTCTAAGCAGAGGTTTTTCTGTAAGAGTAGCTGTAATCATGTGCTTGGAATGTGACTGTATAGAAGTCAGTACACAGATGTCCATCAGGAAGCTCAACAGCTGAGGTTGTACAAGCCCATGGGGTGATTTCAGTAGGTTTTTCTGGGGATTTTTGCTTCAGCATGGTTAGACTCTCCTGAAGTCTGCACATTTTTTAATGAGACCTGGTACCTGAGTAAGGTACATAAAATGAGAGAAGATACAGTGTTGTAGTTCTACAAATGATCCCAGTGATTTGGGGTGAAGCAGTTTGCATCTTCTCTCAGCCTGGGGTGGAAACCTAATTCTGCTGTAGCTGGTGGGAATTTGGCTACTGGCAATGGAGAACTTGTTCCTCATGTTCTGAGTCTTTGTGCTAAGGAGAAATGTACTTGCCCCTGATGCAGCCCAGTGCCTTGCAAATTTAGCAGGAGTGCAGGGTGGGAGCTTGCCTGGGAAGCCCACAGAACTGTCAGATGTTCCCTAATGTGGATTCTGAGTGGGTGAATTACACTCTAATGAGAAATCGTATTGCCATCTCAGGGATAAATTCTTCCTTTTGTAGATTGATACAGTAGCACTAGCTGTGGTGCCAAGGGAAAACTTTGTCCAGGCATCAGCTGGAGCACTAAGAATGAGCAGGGTGTTGCTTCTGGTGTTGGCCAGCACTCTTTTGAGTGGGTCATCAGCTCACCCTTTTCAAAACAGAAACATCCAAGATCTGTGTCTATCCCACACTGTTAACATTTGACACAGTTAATGATGGCATTTTATTATTCTTTGGGCTGAGTCCTATTGTTACAGAAGTAATGGGCATGATCTCTGGTGCCTTCCTCCCTTTGCCTGCCTTTTGTTTAAATTCAGTGCAAGTGCTGACTCTTCTTTCTTCTGTACCTCATCTAGATATAATCCAGTGACAGCTACGAGGCATTTTGTGTAGTGAACATGAAATAGGAGGGAAATGAAAAAAATCAAAGAGGGAGAATTATTCGTGGGAAATTGAGCACAGCTTCATTTCTCTGCATAAAAAATTAAGTAATTCTGAAAGAGTTATATACTTGCCCATAGGATTTATTTCTTCTGAGCCCTTCACCTTTTTTTAGGATCTAAGTCCTCCGGCAGAGAGCCTTCTTGCTATGATTGTTGTTAATATTACTATTAAGAAGGTTATTATCATTTTATATCTCAGTGTTCCCTCTCCAACTGTAAAATGTGAAGTCACACACTCTTTCTAAGTATTGCAGTATCCTCTTTCCCACTGAGGAACTTTGTCAATTCTGCATGCTTTCCTTCTGTTTGTCCTTCCTACCTACAGCTCTGTGCTATCCTGCAGTTTTATTTTGAGGTGGTAGGCCAGACCAGTAGAACCTTATATTATGCAGGAAAAACATTTTTTCCCCTTCAAATTGCCAGTATTTTGCACATAGTGCCTACTTCAGATCTCTTGACTGAGAAGTTTCAGTTTGTTCCCGAACTGAGACACCTCATTGGCAATGTGTTGTAATGCATGGAATTTATTTTACTGGCCTGACCTTATTCTTGACCTTTTTCCCCCTCTTGTCTTCTGCAAATGCAAATGATGCATGAATTGAAATCCCCTTAAGCCTGAGCAGGGGAGGTAATTCTAAAATCAAGGAAGAAATTGGAACAGCAGAGCATATCTAGAACGTCTGATACAATGCCTTTTTTATTTTTCAGTCAGTTTGCTCCCAGGAAAACCTTTTTGTGGAAAACAGGTAAAAAATAGCTTTATTTTGTGTGTGTGTGTTAAACTTAGCTGTTTCTCTTATTTTTTTTTTGTCTATCTGTAGTTCTATAGTCATAATGTGAAGGCTGTTGAGCAGATTTGCAGTCCATATTATCTGCAGTGGTTTTGTGCTTTAAGAGGGGGTACTAGAGCTTGCCTTGCAGTATGGTGTCTGAGCAGATAAAGTATTACTCCTGCTTTCCTGAGGCTTTTGCATTTCAGTTTAAAAAGCAGATTGTGGGCGAGAGGGAAAGCCGCCTAAGCTTTCATTTCAAGTGACCATTCTCTATCTGGAGTGCCTTTAGAATTTAACTTATTGATCTTTAAAAAGCACTCTAGCAGTGGCTGGATGATGGTATTTATGAAACACTAGACTTGGGTATCTGTTGTTTAACCTGCTCTCTTGTGGGACTGAGCAGCAGCAGCATTGACATCCCCTGTTGCTTGTGAAGGCTCACAAGTTCCACACAAGTTCCTGCTTTACTGCTGCAGTGTAGTGATGAGATGGTGGTATTTGAGCTCACTGTTACTTTGCATTACTGCATGATAGTTTTTGTGAATGTTATTTTTGTTAAATCCACTCAAAGCAAAAGGGAAGAGCAACTGTGTTTAAGATCTACAAAATATGAAGTGTTGGCTCCCTAACAGCCATAAAGTAGCTTAACTGTGTTGAAAATCTTAAAAATTGTGCACCTTTATGGCAGATAAGGATTTTAACCAAAAGTGGGAATTTAATTGGTGAGTATTTAAGCAATGCTGACCCAAGTCTGTCCTGTGTGGTTTAAAAACTGTTTATCATCCCCTTGAATAAGGGGAAGCACTCTCTCACTGTATTTTGTTCTCTGTCCATCCTTACATCTGTCAGATGCATTTATGGGTGAAGCTGTTCCCATAGAAAATGACTCCACAGTAATGGTACAAACCAGCTTTTCCGATGGACACTTGTAAGTGGAATGAGGGAAGGTCCTCAGGAGATTATGGCCCTGTCATCTAATCACCTCAGATTCTGAGGGCCAAGGGTATTTCCTCAGCTGCTGCTTCTGTGTCGTGACTATGGAGATATGTTTTATCAAAATAAATCAAAATTGTGACTGAGGAACCCGTAAAGCAAAAAGCAGATGCTCCCATAAACCTGTTTTTCCCTCTCAGGGGACATTGGGGCAGCAGAGATGACATAGATGTTCACATTTTCAAGTCAGCGTGGAAAGCACTCAGAGGCTGCGCTGCCAAGGGTAGGGTGGGTACCTCTGTGGGATAAACCATGCACTCCGTAGCCAGGTCTCCCCTGGTTTATGCATTCAGTCCCACACCTGTGTGCAGGAGAATGTGGTCAGTTCTGCTATTTGCACATGGTTTGCTGTCCATGAACCCGGGAGCTGACTGACCAGCCCAGTGTGAAGATGCACACCCAAGTGGAGACCAGTAAAAGGCCAGGTTGGAAATTGTTGCTGCCCTGAGGGAGACTTCAGCTGCCTTCTGCAGAGCTCTGCTTTTTCTTGCTACATACCCTATAGCCTTTGACAGGTGAAGCACTTGAACTTGTACCTAGTTCTGTGCACATGAGCAATCCTGTTGATTGGCTGCGTTGAAAATTAGATGTGTGTGTAAGTGCTTTGCCTTTCTTTTTTGTTAGAGGATCTGAGCGTTTCTCTGAGCTGCAAAGATTTCCAAGTGACTTAGCAAGTACTTAAAATAACATATGCAGTATTTTGCTGGCTTGCATTTTTTTATGTTCTTATAAGGTGATATTTTTATGAATTTTCCTTTGGATGTAGATGTATGGTTTCTTAGCTTCTGAGAATTACCTTGCTCAGTAACAGGAAATGCTAAATGGCCCTCAGCCTCCCTGCCTGATGTTTCTAATGTTCAGTGGACTGTGTACAGCTAT
Source organism: Pseudopodoces humilis (assembly GCF_049639895.1). Lineage (NCBI taxonomy): Eukaryota > Metazoa > Chordata > Aves > Passeriformes > Paridae > Pseudopodoces > Pseudopodoces humilis. Next base: position 103,864,444 of record NC_142200.1, read on the forward strand.
GAGAGAGGGAGGAGGAGGCAATTTTAGCTGTGATTCTTTAAACTGAATCTAGAACAAATTGAAAAATTTATCTAGAAATCAAATAAAACTTTACAGATCAGACCAATTTTAATTGTCATGTTTTTTAGTATAATCTTTCTTTTCATTTTTCAGTAGGCTGTTGGAAGACAGTAGCATATGCAATGATATGCATAAGAAAAGACAGCTGTTTAGGTTTGTATGAATTTTATTTAATATTTATTTCCCAGTGCATCCCACTTGTGATCCTGTGTCCTTGCCAAGGCACATCTTGACATGTGTGGGTATGTCAATTTTCTGGTTGGAAAGGAGCATGGAGAACAGAGTTCTACCCCACTCTTCCCATGTTCTCTGAATGCAGAGGTAACAACAGGACCCTTTTCTTTGGTTCACTGCCTCAGGAACCACATGAGATTTTCAGCTGCCTGGCTGCTCAGACTGTGACTATTTGGGAGAGACTGGTGGTAGCTCATTTTTCCTGGAGCATATATGACAGGCACGTTTCATAGACTAGTGCCCAGACTGACCTTTTTTTTCCTTTTGTTGGTTTGTTAAAAGCTGAAGTAAAAGTACATTGAAGCAAAACTGATTGAAGTTCCCTTATCTGAAGTATCTGTGTTTTGAAACTTTTTTCTGTTAACTTTGTCTTCCCAACTCCAATTGCTTCCGCACAGAGAACATTGAGATGCGTCTCACATTCGAAAGAGCATCCCAAGCCAACATCAGTAAGAGTCAGTCCCTATTTTCATGGAGAGCTGTTCTACCAATTGACACACCACATCAGTGGAAGACTGAATCTGGTGGTGACAGTGTTCTTCTGAGAGTTTTAGAAAGGTTGTCTTCTCCCACCAGTTCAGTTCAGATCAACCAGGCTGCTTTAAAAGTCAGTCAGCTGCCACAAGTCTGAAGCAGAGGAGGCAGAAGGAATGGATGCTGTCAGAAGTGTGCCCTTCATCTCTTAAGCACATGGACAGCAAGGCAGATATTTGCTAGATGTCTGCGTGCATTGGGGTTTGCATATGTCACTTCAAACCTATATCATTTATATTGCATAATTTTTCGCTATGAGGAGAAATGGATGTGTGAGGAGAAAATTTGATGTGTGGCTGCTGAGTCTGCATGTCATCACAGCAGCCACAGAGGAGGAGATGGAGAGATTGTACCAGATAAGGAACAGTGCTGGAGCATTTGCTTCTGCACCCCATGACCACAGGCATCAGGCAAAAAAAAACTTCCTCCTTGCTTTGGGTTAACCTTGATAATCTGAGAGTTTTGGATTAGGCATGCAGAACTTAGGGGGTGTCTACACACATGCTCTTAATAGCTAATGTCTGTTTGAGTTTGGGGAACTAAAAGAAATTTTTTGTAACCCAAAGCCATGGAAGATGGGGATACAATAGCATTCTGTTTCTCTTCCTCTTTTTCACTAGAATATAAATATAATTGTTAATTTCTAAGCACAGGAGTACAAAAGAGCCTGTAAATAATATACTTTGGGTTTTGTTCTTTACAATTAAATCTTAAAGGATGATTTCTTTTTAAAATCTTTTTCCTTTTTTTGTGTTGTTGCTTCTGTGCTATTTCTCTTCATGCTTTCCCACTGTGTGGATCTAGCAAAGGTCAACAGGTTTATACTGCTGATCACACCTGAGAGAGGCTCTGTTACAGGCAAGGAATTCAACAGCCTGATCCCATCTTTGACACACTGCCTCCTTCATGTCCCAAGTGACACAGTTCAGCAGGTTCTCCAAATAAAAAGCAGGAACCAAGTCCAAAATGAAAAAGGGGACCAAAAATTTAAATAGATACAGTCCCTTCCTTTTGATTTGTAGAAAGAGCTTTGAGCCTTCAAGCTATTACACTGTAATATATGATAGAGGAGTGGAAAATGTCTTTTAAAATCCTTCCAAATACTGTGTTATAAGCATCGCTTGGGATAACAGTCATGGTGCACTAAGCCATGGTAGGTATTTTGGTTTTGTCATTTTAGCAGTACAATGTAAGTGGTTTACCATAAATAAGCCAAATTCTGATCACAGAATTTACTGTGTTATTACTCACAGTACACTGGGTGCTCTGCAACTGTTCAAGGAAAGGCAGCCTCTATCCAGAGAATTTCATGATTATTCTATGCTGAGGGGAAACAAAATAAACTGATTTGTGGATCTCTATGTGAAGCATTAGCAATGATGAGTTTGGGGTCACACTGAGAGGACACATGTAGGCAAGGCTTTGGATGAGCTCACAAAGCTGATAATGACTGGGAGCAAGCTGCAATAGAAATAAGGATATGAGGACAAAGGTGGAGTGCAGGGGAAGTTGGTGAGAAAAACATCACAGGGGATGGACAGTAAGGTGAGAAGTGGTGGGGGGCTTGCTGAGGCAAGAGAACACTCAATGTGCAACAGAAATGCTATGTCAGTGCAGCATAATACTGCGGTGTCAGCCCCATCTGGTAAAGTGCTCTGAGGAGATATCCAAAAGGGGAGGGGTGGTATGTGCTGTGCATGTAAAAAGGGTATAGCACTGTTTACATGCTGAAGACAGATAAGTATGGGACTCAAATCCCATTTCAGACCTGCTTTTGTAAAGGCAGAGTATTTCCTTTTTCTTTATTAGGGTCACTGCAGGGTATCTAAAGATAGACTCTGCCTTGACATGGTTTTATTTGTGTATAAATCTTTGTTTCGTGATATCTGTAGGGGTAACAGAGACAGCATTGGGAAGACATCTGGCAGTCGACAGAGCAGTACAGAGAACGAATTGAAGTGGACAGACCACCAGAGACCATGGAGCAGCACAGACTCGGACAGCTCAAATCGAAATTTGAAGCCAGCCATAACAAAGACAGCCAGTTTTGGCGGGATAACCGTCCTGACAAGAGGAGATAGCTCATCAAGTAACAGAAGTACCGGCAAACTGTCTAAAACAGGTAGCTAGTACTGTATTGGGTTCACAGTGCTTCTTGTTTTGTGGTGAAAAATGGCTGTGCTGGTGCTTGTCTGAGTATGGTCTGTCACGGAATGGTTTGGGTTGGAAAGGACCTCCGAGACTAGTCTGACCCTTATGGTTGTACTAGATGGCAAAATACATAGACAGTTATGTTTCCTGTACACAGGAGATGTGTATGTCCCTCTGTGGATGCTAATATCTGGGATACCTGCTCCTGAGATTTTAGGAATCAAGAAAAAATGCAGTGCATGAGGTTTGCAAATCATAGGAGAGGTAAGCTTTTCCTGGAGTGCACACCCTGTTTGAACACTATCTGCACTTGTAGCCTGAAAAGGTTGTACTCCTTTCAGAGAGAGCACAGATTTTACCTTTTTATTAATCTTAATATTTTTGAATTTGGAATACTTAAATGTCAGATATCTGGGGAGAAATCCAAGAACATTTTGTTGTCATTGCTAAAGTGCACCCCATCTCTGTCTGTTTTGGGGTGCAGCCTCTGCCTTGGTGGTGGCAGTTGAGGGTGTGGTGGAAGCAGGCAGACATGGATTCACAGAGGTCCCACAACCTCTCCATTTTCTTTTTTAGTTCCCATTAAACAAAAGCATCCTTTAATGAGACTATGAATCTGGTGGGAATTCTGCATTTATTTGCATTAACTTTATGAGTACATTAACATGTGAGTGAGTCACAGGGTCTGGATCTAAGTAATTTCAAGCTATGCCATTAAGCTATTCTATTATACTTTAGGTTGAAAGTGCATAATAAATAATGAGGCCGTCAGATGATTCCATCAGATTGGTTCATTTGATACCTGTAGTACAGGACAAATGGTAATCAATATGTAGCACTTAGTGGGCTTTCAGCTTGAGATTGTTTTATGGATGATACTGAATTTACACCCAGTTTATCAAACCTGAATTGGTCAGATTTCACTCCTATCCCCCAAATTTTACAGTAGCTTTTGTGTGGTTCAGGATGCTGGGAAATGGACTTTTCAGAATAAATAAATAAAACTATTGACATAGTAATTACATTTTAGATTTCTGGATGTTGAATGTAGTTTAAAATTTTAGACAATCGTAAAGTCACTTGAGTTGAAAAGACCTTCAAGGTCATCAAGTCCATCTGCTAGCATAACATGGTCAAGTGCATCCCTAAACCATTCTCCCAAGGGTCACATTTTCATATGTTTTAAATACCTTGGGGATGGTGACTCAGCCACTTCTCTGGACAGTCTATTACAGTGCTTGACAATTTATTCAGTGAAGAATTTTTTTCTTGGTATCCAGCCTAAATCTCCCATCATGAAACTTGAGGCCATTACCTCTCATCTGTCACTTGTTCCCTGGAAGAAGCGAATGACCCCCACCTTGCTACTACCTCCTTTAAGGAGAGAGCAAAACAAACTCTGAGCCTCTGAGCCAGTTGTCTCAGCCTGTCCTCATCAGACTTGTGCTCCACACCCATCACCAGCTCCATTGCCTTTCTCTGGACATGCTCCAAGCACCTCAGTGTCCTTGTATTGAGGGATCCAGAGTGTCCAGCACTCAGGGTACAGCCTCTCCAGTGCCGAGTACAGGAGACAGTCACTGCCCTGCTCCTGCTGGCCATACTATCGCTGACACAGGCCAGAATGCCATTGGCCTTCTTGGCCACTGTGCTGGCTCATGTCCAGCTTACCAATACCCTCAGGTCCTTTTCCACTGGCCATTCTTTCCCAGCCCTGCAGCACTACATGGGGTTATTGTGACCCAAGGGCAGGATCTGTCGCTTTGTCTCATTGAATGACAAAATTAACCTTTTGCTCCAGTTTGTCCACATCCCTCTGTAAAGCCTTTTTACCCTCCAGCAGATCAACACTCCCTCCCAGCTGGCTATCATCTGCAAACTTCCTGAGGATGCATTTGATCCTCTTGTTCAGATCATGGATAAAAACATTAAACAGGACTGGCCCTAGGGAACACCACTTGTGATCAGCTTCCAACTGTATGTAACTCCATTCACTCCCACTCTGGACCTGGCCATCAGCCAGGGTGAACTGTACACCCAAGTGGGTGATGAGCAGCTAGATTTTCCAGGAGAGTGCTGTGAAAAACAGTGTTGAAAAATGGCTTTCCTGAAGTCCAGGTAGACAGCATCCATAGCCTTTCCCTCATCCATTAAGTGGGTCACCTTGTCATAGGAGATTGGGTTGGTTAAGTAGGACCTGGCTTTTATAAACTGAAATTGGTTGGGCCCTTTTGCCTGGTTGTCCTGTACACGCCACATAATGGCACTGAAGGTATCTGCTCTGTAAGTTTCCTCACATCAAAGTCTGATGGGGCTTTAGTTCCCCAGATCCTCCTTCCCTTTCTTTGTGGGTAGGCATCACATTTGCTAGCTTCCAGTCAACTGGAACACCCCACTGGGACTGATGATGATAAAAAGTGGCTCGGTGAGCACTTCCACCCTCTCCCTCAGAGCCTTTGGGTGGATCCCATCTGACCTCATAGACCTGTGTGCGTCTGAGTGGTGTAGCACATCACTAACTTTGTCCTTGGATTATGTGGGCTTTGTTCTGCTCCCTGTCTCTGACTTCTGGCTCTGGGGACTGGGTACCCAGAGAACAGGTCTGGATATTACAGACTGAGGCAAAGAAGGTATTAAATGCTTTGTATTTAATTTAATACTTTGAATTTAATAATACAAAGAAGGCATTTTTCTTAACCTTTGTGACTGTGTTTCCCCCTCCAACTGATAAAGGATAGAGATAATATTTAACTTTCCTTTTGTGGCTAATGTGTTATAAAAACCTTTTTGTTGTCTTTTAGCAGTAGCCAGATTAAGTTCTAGCTGAGCTCTAGCCTTTCTAATTTTCTCCCTGCATAACCTTTTTTTTTTTTTTCCTGAGCCAGGGTGGCTGTATTCCATGCTGGCTTGTCTGTTAGCACATGGTTACAACCTGCTCCTGTGCCTTTAAGATTTCCTTCTTGAGGAATGTCCAGTCTTCCTGGACCCCTGTGTCCTTCAGGACTGCCTCCAAAGGACTTTCTCAGCCAGTTGTGTAAACAAGCCAAAATCTCTCTCTGAAAGTCCAAAGTAGCCAATCTGCAGACTCCTCTTCCTACTTATCTGAGAGTTTAAAACTGTATTTCATGATCATTGTGCCAACTATCACATCACCTGCAAGTCCTTCTCTGTTCACAAAAAAACAGGCCCAGCGGGGCACCTTTCCTATCTGGGTCCCTCACCAGCTGTGCCTGGAAGCTATCTTCCACACACTCCAGGAGCCTCTTCGACTATTTCCTCACCACAGTGTTGTATTTCCAGCAGACATCTGGTAAGTCAAAGTCACACACATGAACAAGGGCAGGTGATTGTGAGACTTCTCCCATCTGCTTATAGAATATTGCATCTGCTTCTTCATCTTGCTTAGGTGGTCTATAAGAAACTCCCACCATGACATCTGCTATGTTGGCATTTTCTCTGATTTCAGAATCAGAGAAACCCTTTCATCACCATTGTCAAGCTCTAGACAATCAGAGCACTCTCTAACATACAAGGCATATCCCACCATCTATCCTTACTTGTGTATGCTTTCAGAGGCATTTCCAGCCATCCCCTGCAGCACTCCACTTGTGGAGAAATCCCACCATGTGATGCTAACTGTGTCACAGCTGTCCTGTGGTGCAGTTACTTCCAGCTCCTCCTGTTTTGTTACCCATTCTGTGTGCTTTGGTGTAGATGCCCTTAAACTGAGTTATTGATCCTGCCCCCTTTTTGTAGGAAGAAGCTATAATTCCTACTGATCATGCTCAGGCACTTTTGTAATTTCTAACGCATCAACCTTTGTGTCTTCACTGCCACATGCATCTCCATCCCCTATCTCCACTGAGATGTCAGACCAAAGAACCTTACTAACACACCATCCCTTAATCACTGGCATGCTGAATTACATCCCTTTCGCTTTTCAAATCTAGTTTAAAGACCTGATAACTCCTCTGCCAATATACTTTTCCCCCTTTGAGACAGGTGTACCCTGTCTGTCACCAGCAGGCTTGGTGTTCTATAAACCAACCAGTGGTTGAAACCCCAAAAATTCTGTCAATGACACCAGGCTCTGAGTCTGTTCTTAATCTGCTGGCTCCTCCTTCATCAGTCCCGACAGTTGGAAGGGCAGAGGAGAACACTGCTTTTTCTGAACACTGCTTTTTCTTCTGATCCCATAACCAACCATCCCAAGGCCTTGAAGTCTCTTGATTCCCCATGGACTTCTTGTTGGGACCTCCATTGCTGCCTGTCTGAAAAAATCAGTAATGGATAATGATCTGAGAGCTGTATCAGGGTAAAAAGTTTTATTTTCAGTTCTTTAACTCAGGCACCAAGGAGGCAGCAGACAACCCCAAGAGATGAGTCTAATCAGCATATTGGGCCTTCTGTTCCCTTCAGAAGCGAGTCTCCCGTGACCATGACCCATCTTCTGTTCTTCATGGAAGCAATTTTGATGCAGGGAGCAGTCTGAATTAACCTCCAGCCAGATGAACTGCCATCCTTGCTGTTGTTTGGTTCTACTTGCAGAGCCTCACATCTGTTATCCAAGACAATGAGATTATCACACAGGAGACCTGCCTGCTGTGCTGGGCAGGAACTTGTTGCCATTTCCCCCTGTCCCTTCATCCCTATATTCAGCCAGGCGGAGAGATGACAGAATCCTCCCTATCATGTATTCTGTCTGTCTATGGGATCTGCCCCAGGGAAGGCAAGGTGCAATTTCTGTGTGTATGTAGTTTTAAACTACACTCTCATGTATTTATTATTTGAATATAGACTGAATAGTCTATACAGAGGGTCTTGAAGTATGGAATAGACCATGGTTTCACTTCCAGATTTCTTTGCCTCCCATGAATATTTCCATAGCATCAGAACTGAATTTGATGTGCAAGAATTAAGAAGGAGGCACAGGCTCCTGCTATACCTTATTTTGTATCATTCTACCTTAAGTAGAGTGCAGGTACATATATTTCTCTGCAGCATTGTGTTGCAGAGGAACAGAGCATTTAAAATGGTGTCAGGGAAATCCAGTTTGGAGGAGATATCTAATTGCAAGGGCAATATTTTTAAGAAGCCGTTTTAGTGTTAAAATCAAGCATAGTAAAAAGGATGCATTTAGGAAATGTATTAAAGAGGAGACTTGTGAAGCATGCCAATACTTGTAAATGCATCTGCACTCTGTAGGCGCCAAACCCCAAATTGCTTTCAAATGAAAGCTCTTATAATACATTTTTAAAACATCAGTGATGATATAATTCCATGTTCTTTTTTAAATGCTTTGACTTTTTTGTAAGGAGTGTGTTTAAACTGGAAAGCTAGCCAAGGCACGGAAGGAGTAAAAGAGAAACAAGATAAAAGGAAGAGGTGGGGAGGAAGAGCAAGACTGGATGTCGAACCAAACAAACACCTTCAAAGCCAGGACACAAAGTCAAACAGCCTGAAAAAAGTCAGAAATCCTAATCACTATTTCTATCCTTCTTTCTAAAATGCTATTGAATGGCATTAAAACGGGAAAGAATAACAATTCAAAATACAATGGGGAAATATATCTTGATAAAGTGTTTTCCCTTCACCAAAATATTTTTAAGTGCATTCATACCATAGTCAAAGCCCCCATGTGCTATTTACATTTTCTAAGGTGCATTAGGTACCAAGTGATACTTGGTTGTGCATGTTTTCCATACTATCTTCAGTTCTTTCTGCTCTTGCCATAGGCAGCCCTGGTATTCTATAGTTCAGTAGACATTTATAGGTTGATCATGTTTCTATTTTGGGTAATTTTTATTTTTTATTTTTTTCTTGTTTTCACTACAGTAGTTGAAGTGGAATTGCAGAGGTGTTGCTACCCATGTTAGGCATGCTGCCCTGGTAGCATGGCAGAGTCTGCTAGGCACCAATTCTGTCCCAGTTGTCCTGTGGAAAGAGTTTTCTCTGAAGAACTTTATGGTTCACAGTAATAAATTTAATTTTTGTCTTGCATATAATTTGTAGGAAATCAGTGTGAAATCATTACTTGGTCAAAATGTTCCTCGTTGACTAAATGACGGAAAATATTTATGGTCTCTTTAGATTTAAAAATTATTCTTTCTATATATATATGTCAGTCACCCAGAAGCATTGTTAAACACTCTTCCTGAGCAAAGGAGTATTAAAAATTTTCAGGATTTTTACAGAAAGCTCACAGCTGCCTTCAACAGGATAGACAGTGATGCCATATTAAGGTTGTAGCCTTTCTGGATCACTTTTCGTACTGTCACCAAAATGATATGTTCTTCCCCTAATCTGAGATAAATCAGTAATTAATGGTACATAGCAAACAAGCAGGAAATGAAGCACAGAAAGATGCTGGCTTCCCCTTAGGCTCACAGAGAGATCACAGAACATGTTGTTCTCTGCAGTAGGGTCCAGTAGTGTCAATTAGTCTTAGACTTTATTGCATTCAGCTGCACAGGAATTGGAGCTTAGCATAGGAATTATGTTACTTCATTTTTGCAAACTTCACAAAGGGGACTGTTTGAAACCCATTACATGGTTATCTTATTGGTTCTGATGGTTATTTTCATGCACCTGTTGCTCGTTTAGAAAACCCTGTTCTACTGAAGAGCACAGATTGTACACTGAAAATAAAATTTCCTTCTCTGTTATGCTGTATTTCAGTAGGTACAAAGAGGTGTTCCAAGCTCTAATTCAGTATCGAGTGAGGAATTAATAATTTAACAAATTTCAATCAGATTGCATTCCTACTACTTAGGACTTCATACAAAATGTTGGTTTGTTTAGCTTTCTAGTAATACAGTAAACTTTCCGGGGCTGACTAAGAGTAGTAAGTGAAATAGTTGTCCCTATAGGGGCACAATGATGTGCATGTTTAGTCTGTAACACCCAAAAAGAGAAAATCTAGCATATCAGCTACCATGTTATTGTCACTGGCACACTGCAACAGGGTTTAATATCATGAGGGAAGATGTGTTTCAAATAAATGTTCTATGTGTATCTGCGTAACTAGTTAAATAATTTTTGGGGAGCTTAAAAGTTGTAACTATTGCACCTTAAGCTTCTCTTTAATGCATTTTCCATTCATTGGAATGCACATCTGTCAGAGTGTATTTCTTTCCCCCTTAGTTGTGAAAGCTGCTTGCACTGGGGTATTAGCTGTGTTGATACAGATCTGTAGGGATCATTAGCTTCCTTGGCAGGGCTCCAAGTAATCGGAGACACAGTCTGGTCTCTCCTGTTAGCTGCTCATTGCTACTCCTGTTGGGAAAGGCATTTCAATACATTACTGCAGGCGTTTTAATACAGTAACCTTCCTTTGCTGTTTCGTTGTTTAGGTTTTGGGGTTTTTTTAATGAAGTGTCTTGTATTTTTTTTCTCTGAGTTTTGGAACTGGATCTCTCCTTCTTTATAATTTATTTGAATCAGGCGTTAGCCTGATGAATCTTTAAGTCCAGCACAAACTGTCAGAATATTGATGTATGGGCAGCAGGTCACGAGCCAACTGCTTCCAGTCATAATCTTACCACTGACTGTGCTGAAACATCAGTTTTATTTTTAGAAGTGCAGTTTAGAGAGAAATAATCATGTTCATATGAGCACATGCCATTTTCATTTAAAAAAAATTCTAAATATGTTGTTGCATAAAGAAATGCAAGTGACTTAATGTGTTGGTTTTGCATTGATTGGCATTTGGGGAAGAAGTAAGGAATCACCACTACACTTACAGAAGTAATAATTAGAAATAAATATTTCTAATCTAAGAGCCTATATCCAAGGCAGAAATACTTCCAGCATTCCATTGTTCCTGAAAATGATGATGGTCTAGGGTAAGCAGTGGTAGTGGATAGGTCTTGAGAGTGTAGTTGATAAGAAAGGAGAAATTTGCCTTGGACTTGAAAGGTGAGATGAACAGAGATGTTCAAAGTCATCAGATACTGAATGCTGATCCAAGGAAAATAGAGCAGGACATGTTGCATCACTCTCTAGTGCTTAGAATATTGGAAAATTAATGGTACTTCCATGCTTTCCCTCTGCAAACCCTCCAAGCTATTAAGCATTTTTGGTGTTTTATCTATCTCTTTTTCTTTACAGCTCTTTGAACTTCTGTATCTCTCAGAATACTTAAAAAATATATTAATGGAAAGTGATGAGAATGTGAAGGTTATTATTATCTCAACTGTGAAGCAGCAAGAAAATTATAGAATAATCTAGAAGAACTATCCATCATTACATACTGAAAAAAAAGAGGTTAGATTGTGTAATGGGGGCAAAAATCTCATTTAGTCCAAGTTCCTTTCAGAAGTCTTTAGAAAGACATCTTTTAATATGAATCTGAATAAAGTCAGAGAGTTTATTTTTTTCCCCTTTTCTTCAGTACTGAATTCATTATAAAGTGATTTCCTATTCCAAATTTAGGGAGCGTGAAAACAGCTAATCAGAGCTACAAAGACAAGATTAATTGGTGTTAATTTCCAAACATTAGTGTTGGAATTTACTTGGCTTAATAGGTCTGGACTTAAAATGATAGGAAATAAGCTACTATAATGGAACTAAAAAACGTTGATCATTCTTATGCAGTATAAATGGGGGCAAAATTGGTACAGCAGTAATTTCTGGAATTTCTTTTTTCAAATTCAGAAAATTCTTGATATGGGTTTGTGACTTATTTGTGTTATTTCACAATCACTAACTTGATCTACTGACATGGGACAGCAGATCTCAGATCTTTTAAAGCCGACATTTCAAACCTATCAGCTTGATCAATGTGGAGTGATAGCCTCAAAGTATATTCCACTGCTTCCATGTGATGAGTACACCTGAATTCATTGCAGTCCTCTGGCTTTTATCATTCAGCAGCTGGTGTAGATCAATACATAATTCTGCCATAAAAACAGCAGAAAGGGAGGACAGAAAAACCAAAACAATTGAATGTCAGAGCTGCAATCTTCTTTTGTGCCAATAGCATTTCGTTGGTGTAGCAGAAAAAGTGGAGAGAGTCTGAACTCAGGCTTCATACTACTCACACGCTTAGAAATAATGGGAGGTTTAAGAAATCTCATCACCACTACCATCTCCAGGTAGCTTTCTGACCCATTGAATTCAAAAGGTGAAGGAAAAATGGAGAAAGTAAAGAACTCAAAGAAATAACATGAAGTGCATGTAGAATGGCCAGGGAAATATAGCAAAGGACCTTGTAACTGATGTGAAAGGAAAATTGAACTCCAGCAGTTGCAATTACAATGGCAAGGAAGATGCCAAATAGTACTTGCAGCTTAATGAGGATGACCTCCAGGAATAACTCTGCTATTTGTAGAAACACAGGATTCTGAAAATATCTAATAAATAAAACTATTTCTTCAGGAATAATATTTCTAAATTTCTACTTCAGTCTACAAGGAGAGGAAAAATATAGCAACTAATACAACTTTGAAATGTATTTAATGAAACTAAAAATATTCCTTGGAAATCTCTATTACTTTCTTTTTAGATTAGATAGCTACTGGAGAAGATGTAGGGTCCTAAATGCAGATACTGAAGATGTAGGGTCCTAATGATGGCAAGCAGTGCACAGCTCACAGAGAGGACTGTGTCTGTAGTGATTGCTGTATGAATACAAAGTTTGAAGAAGGTCGATAAAAAAATGTGTGTTACACAGTAACCTGCAGTACTCTGAAAAAATCTTCTGTTAAGTAACAGGATGCTGGTGTGATTTCTTCAGAAGAAACCTGCTCTAATTTCTCTTAATATGAGAAAATAAATGAATTTCAAATGCATTTGACTGAAAATTAAATTGCAGCTCTAAGCAGTCTACTACAGGGTCCACCTATGGTATCCAATATCTGAAAGGATATAATCTGCCTCAAAGATGTTTGCTAAACTGAAGTCTGAATTCTATCCTTGCTCTTAGTCTGTACCTGCAGAGGAACACTGTGGAGTTTAGATGCACACACAGTGCACTCAAGTAAAATGAAAGAAGTTAAAATTGAAACACACTTGCTCTGTGGAGCAAGCATCCATACCATCCTGCTTTAAGGAAGCTGATTACCTGAGCCTTATGCTCTGAGAGATTCTTGTCTTTTTTCTGTGAAGCAAATTAAAATCCAATCAAGTAGTATCTCAGAAGTTTGAAAATTATATTTGGGGTTTAAAATAATGTGTCTTCTCATTCGTTCAGGCACAAACGTGCTTTAGCACAGTTGATTTATCTTGATTGATCAATTTTAATAGGTTTGATTCTGAAAAACCAATGTGGCGAAAGTCTTGGGTAGCATCTTAGGTAGCTTTAAGTTAATATGGATATTGCACAGCTACCTTGTGACTAGACTGATAACTCAGTTGCTGTTGCTTTTTACTTACAGAGAATGGTGATTTTTTTTTTCTGTTACATTTTTGTTTTGGTTTTTGGTTTTTTTCATATATAAACACTATGTTTAGTTTTTATACCTTATTATTTTATACCTTGGCATTATAAATACATGGTGAGGATTTTGTGTTGCTCTTTGATAAATGTATTTACTGGCTGGGGCAAGCTGATGTTGCATGAGGAAAGAGGGCTTTTGGATTGCAAAAGTTATCACTGGGTACTGGGTTCAGTAGGGAGTGAAAGTTCTGCTTCTACTAGCTGGGCATGGAGTGGTGCACCTCTTTGCAGTCTGTGAAGGCTGTCCTTGTGTACATGCCCTATCTGAGGGGACTGGCATCCCTTGTAACCCCACTTCCTGCTATGGTTGTGTCTCCCTGCTAGGCTCAGAGTCTTCCAGCAGTGCTGGCTCCTCAGGATCACTGTCACGAATACATCAGCCTCTCCAAAGTGCATCTCTCGTCCCTGGGGTAACAGCCAATTCTTCAGGCAGCGTGTCCTACCCTGAGAACGGGATGAGTGGCCAGGTGGCCCCCAACAACACCAGCTATATCATTCTTCCACTTGAAGCTGCAGGGATACCGCCTGGCAGTATCCTTCTCAACCCACACACAGGTCAGTACAGTTCCCTCCTGCCTGATTCTGCCCTTCGGTGTTTTTGATGTCAGCTGGTGAATCACCAAATCTCGTTATGAGATATATTTTTTCTAGAGGCACTTTATGAGCAAATATACATTGAAATGAGGTTTGGAAAATTGTTGTTTCCAAATGTGCAGGCAAAGCTAGATTTGATTTCTGAGGCTGTTGTGGCATAGCTGGTGGGAAGTGATACAAAATACTCTTGACCTGTCCCAGACAGGATATTCATCATTCAGCAGTCCTGGAGCTCCCTGGCTCTCAGTGAATCTTCTAAGATCCCATTAGCATCAATAAGGATGGATGCACTTTTATATCAAGCATGCTGAGATATGGTATCATATCTCCAAACCAAAATACAGTGTCACGTTCTTAGAGATTGTGCTTAACAGCAGAATTTCAAAAGGCTCAAAGGCTCAATTTGAATTTGCACTTCAGGATTAATTTTATGTGATCCATATGATTAGCAATTGTATTTAAATTGTGAAGTTTGTGATAAGAGAAAGATGTAACTCTTCCATTCCTGATAGTTATCATCACTGCAACTCACAAACAAGGCACTTGCAAGCACCCAAGTGCTGTGGGCACTTCAGAAACTCTTCAGTTTGAACTTGAGTGCTTGATGAAAGCTTAAGGCAATTTGTTACCTCCTTGGTCTGGATGAAGTCTGGATCATGTTATACTGTTACTCCCCACCATATTGTACTATCAGTTTTAAGAGGGTTCAGGGAGTTTGAGACTGTGGTGCTTCTTTGGTAATTTGGGCTATTCCAGTGACCATGAAGAGCTGTGCAGTCAACCTTAGCTGAGTTATGCTGGGTTTAAAACAAGAAAGCCTGTAGTGAAATGTATCTTCCATTATACTAAGAGCTGAGGATTAAATTCCAAAATATTTTTTTCAAAGTCCTTAAAAGAGCATTCAGGAGCTTTTTCTTTGGGATTTTTTTTTTTAGAGCTTGTATTTTATGTGTATTACATACCTGTGTTCCACTATTTTGGTGGAAATGCTTAAAGCTTATTTGTGCGTCCACTACTAAGAATATTTTTTTGGTCATAGTTCAGTCAAGAAAGTTTCAGCATTTAAGAAAAATATAGCCTTGGTAAACTCTTAAGCCAATCTTCCCACAAATATTTATCGATGGTAGTATCTGGGGCTGATCGATATGTATCAGCATATTTAAAATCAAGGAGGAGTTCTTGTTCGTTTGATTCGAATGTGAGAAATTTGATAAGTTGTGTCCAGGGAGGTGACTTAGTAACTTGCACAAACCTTTACTCTTCCAAAGCCTTTACTCTTTAAGTGTACTTTTTTCCAAGCTATTGCATTATTGACATGAGAGCCTAATACTGTCAGCAAGGAAAGGATCCATCATTATATTCATCTGTTCATTTCTCTTCTGGTAGTTGTCAGTTCTGTCTGCAACACTGAAATTTCTTGGTCAGTACAGGAGACAATATTTTGTGTTCCACCGTATGGTCCATTTCCATACAAAACTCATCAGGCCTAGGCAGGAGTCAACTGTAATTCAGGTGGCAGGACTGAGAAACAAATGAAAGGAATTGATGCTGCTTGGAGCCCACAAACAGCTGAGAGATATTGCTTGTTCCTGCCCAGGATTGTTCCTTGGCTTGTTCCTGGCAAGGACAGAGACTGGAGCTCACCACACTTGAAAGCCAGAAGAGCATTGTAAGAGGAACATCTCTTACATCTGTCTTGTCAGTTCAGCAAACTGCAGCAGCTAGTTCCGATTTTTGCTTGGTATGTAGGGAGTCTATTTTTTCTGCTATAGGTATAATGCCTTTCAGTACTGTCACTAGACCAGAGCACCTTATCTTCTCTCCCTGTGTGCCTCTGTCTGCAGATGCATCATTGGGAAACCCATGCATGTCTGTATGTTTAACATTCAGGGAGCAAGTATTTTTGTGTATGTATTATTTTGTGTTTCTTTCAAACCTTGTGTTTTGTTTCTGCGGATCCATGTAAATATATACATAATAAAGTAATGGAAGGAGCAGGTTCTTTAAAAACCTTAAATTCTTGTCTCACACTCCTAGCTTCATGCTGCTACCTTGTGCTGGAAGTCTGACTGTGCTTTGGCATCTGCTGTGTTTTTCACATGCAGCAAAATACATGCTGCAAAATTGCCACTCCTTGGGCTCAGAATCTTTGCATCTTATTAGAGAAGCATTACAAAAGAAGCTCCATGGGGAGGAGATTTAGATTGCTAGATGCCGTGATCGACTATCAAAGTGATGGATGCTGTCAGAAACAGAGATGAAGAGAAGACAGTTGAAAGAAAAGGAAAAAGGATCTTTGTTTCCTGTAATGAATAGATTTTCTTTCCTAATGTGATACCGTTCTTTAGCTCTTTCTTCTCCTCATTCAGAGTGGCTACTTCCAGTCTTTTTCTCTCTTTTGATCATAACATTGTGTCCTTTAAAGATCTTTCCTTCCTTTCACACTACATAGTCACTGACTGTGCAGGCCTCTAATGGCATCCAGAGATGCTGTCAATTTTGTCCTGCTCTGATTGTAACTGCTCCATCCCAGGTATTTGGAATCCACACTTTCTTTTCTACATCTGCAGTTTCCTTTATTTTCTCTCCTCTGCTTTACCCTTCTCCTTCTCCAGATAGTCAAGCTTCTTACTTGCTTTGGCAAAGAGGCATTTCTGTGGCTGTGCTCTCCATTTCACTTCATCAGCCAGCTTTACCCTTTAAAGGATTCTACTTGACGTGTTCTTCCTTAACCCCTCTGACAATTTAAGAGCATTTACTTTTCATTCGTACTCCTTGAAATGACATTGCAATCTTCGTCCTTCTATCAGGGCCACAGTTCATAACTTACAGATGTCTTCCCTGTTACCTTCTGATCTCTCCTTTTCATTTCTGATTTCAAGATTTCTTCATGAGAAGTCTTCTCTATTTTTCATCTTTAAAAGTGTTGCTAGGACTTTACACTTTCTGTTCTGCCATCTTTCATTAGGCCACAGGAAATGCTCTTTATTAGCTTCCCTTGAGCACCTGACACAGGCTTTGGGAACATGTTACCCTGCTCGCTCAGTCTTCTAAAGTACTTCTGGGACTTGAGATTCCCAAAGTTTGGGAGGCCATGCCACAGTCACCCAGTGGGCTCCCAGCAAGAATCACGAAATCAGTAGGCAGAACTGCCCTGTGCTTCTTTTCACTCACTCATGGCATTTCGCTGCATGAATGTGGTGTTGAATTCATCCAGAAACTTGATGCTTTAGAGAGAGAAGGCAAGGTTCTTTAGCCAGTGCTCTTCATGATTCATTGGAGGGAAAAACTAGAAGGCTGAGTAGTAGATAGAACAGGTAGAGATGCTTCATAGGGTACAAATAAGAAGTTCATTATTTCACTGTTGCTCTAAGTCCCTGAACTCCTCTAGATCTCCCTTTTTATCTCAGATATTCATACTTTAGTTACCTACTTTAAAGGTTATCACATCATTGCTACAATTACTTTTTTTTTTTTCCTCATGGAAGCATATAATTCCTTTTATTTACAGATTTATGATGGAAGTGAAAAGAGAACTGAGGTCATGGAAAACATTTTTCCTACTGAGAAATAACATTTCTTTTTCTGTTTTCAAGACAATGACTTGGGTGAACTTTTTATTTTAAACAAATATTGTTTTTGCAAAGTTATTTTCTCCAGCTTAATTATCTGAATCAGAATGAGTTCAATAACTTAGTAGAATTCTGAATAGGATTTGTTTTGTATATAAGAGATTCTTAAATATAACTAAAGTATTGCTTCCTTGAAAACTGGAGTGCTGCCTACTAAGTACATAGGGCATAGCTCTCAGAAGTACAGCTCTGTGTTATTAGAATGTGTAAGTAAATTAGTAACAAGAGTGGGTTTGGTCTTTTTGCCCCTTTCCTACAAACTGTATTGTTTCAGAAATAGTTGTGTACATTTGACTGCTGTTGTGTGAGAGGAAAATGTAAGGGAACATTCTCTACCTTCAGTGTTTGCTCCAAAGTTCCATTTTAATGTTAATTGATTCATCATTGAATGATTTCAAGTAACCATAGCATCTGAATCATCTTAGAGCCATGGTAACTTTCCACCCATTCCTTGGAAAATCATACTGCTGAAACAAATATCTGCTGTCTTGCCTGAAAACAAACAAAAGCTGTCTGATACTGTAATTACTGTAATGAGATATTGAGAGTGATGAACAATTTACTCTTGTAGCAGGTCAGCTAAAGAGTGATCAGTTAAAGCAAAATTATTTGCTTTCACACAGAATACAGTATGTTCTTAAAAGTGTCCAGCAAGAGCCGGGTGCTTTGTTTCAGGTCAACCATTTGTAAATCCTGATGGGACTCCGGCAATATACAATCCTCCCAGTGGCCAGCAGACAATGAGGAGCCAGGTGGTGGGACAGTCTCAGCAGCAGCCTTCACCCCAGCAGCCTCAGCAGGTTCAACAGCCACAGCAGCAAATGGCAAGTCACCTTGTCACACAGGTAGGTGTGGTGTTGTTAGAAAAAAGGAGCCCTTTGAGATATGAAGAATGACCTTGGGGAAAGAAGGGAGGAATGCAGCTAGACCAAATATCAGGATGTTCTTTTCAACATGCATAGAAAATGCATATGCACAGATGGAGAGGGAAGATTACATCTTCAGTTTTATCTAAAGGATTTCATTTTCAGAAGTACTGTTAAGCATGTTGGTGCAAGTCTACATGAAATCAGTTTGCCAAATTTATCCATCATGGAAGCTGAAGCATTCATTCTCAAACCAGTGCAGTCTGTAATTCTCTCTGAAGAGCCAGGGACATTTCCCTTTTGACAACAGTGAGTTTGACTCAAAGAATAAAGTACAACAAGAGCTCTAAAAAACCTTTCCTGTCCAGCTGTTTTGGGCCCAATCTGTGGGTGCTCTCCAAGCACCTTTTCCCCAGATCGGTGTTTTTCTGCCTGCACCAATATTCTGGCCATGATCCTGGTCTGAGCTAGAGGTTCTGGAGCTACAGCAGGAAGAAAAATTTTGTTTGAGCACAGTGCAATGGTATGTTGGCTCTCTGGTCCCTGCACTGCCCGTGGCATATGGCCAGATGTGGCTGAGCATGGCCAGCAGGGTTTGGGTCTGGTTCAAACTTAATTTTGTGGGTTGCATACCTGTTCTCCCAGGGCAGAGCAGGGAACTACTCAAGCAAGAATCCTATATCCTGCTTAGTCACAGAGCAGCCAAGATCTACTGTGGTTCTGCTGTGGTGTAGCTTTATAATTTGGCACAACTCCATTCCCAGGTTATGCAGAAATACAGTGTTTGAATTCAGTGAAATTGCTTCAGTTTTACTGGGTTTGGACTTATATGGTTATGGCTCTTATTTCTTGATCTAGTCTTCACAGTTTTAGAAGACAGAGATAGTACCAAACCTGTAAGAAGTTATATGAGAAGTTAAAATGAAAGGAATACTAAAGCTATTCCAAGGTAATAATGCTGTAGAAAATTGTATTTTTCACTTAGATAAACACCTGCTCCAAGCTGATGGCTGATCTGTTAGTAATTCACAGCCTGTTCTAGGTAATTTTTTTAAACTCTTCTGTTCTCCCAAAGCAGCTTTACAACTATTATTCCTTTGTCTATGGCACACTTGGAGGTAAATCAGTCACTAACAGTGAAACTCAAACACACACTTATGCTATACTGCTTTCCACTTTTATCTCTGTAAATTAAATGTAGAATCATAATTTGTCTTTGCCTCACATTACGAGTAAGAAGGTACAGCTGTGGCCATATTTAATCTAACAGCCATCAAATCCATGAAAAGAGGCAGAAATACCAGTAATAAATAATTTTTTTTGTATAAGGCTAAAATGAAGGGTAAAATCACAATACTTGACCTGTTGTACTCAGACTGGTGAGCTCTGTATTTTCAGAGCTGTGTTTGTAACAAAGGTGGTGGTGGTGGTGGTGCTTGCTGTCTTTCTCTGATGGAATTTATTGTCTTTCTCTTTGCTTGTTTTTCAGCCTGTTCAGACAATGCAGCCATCTTCTCAGTCGGTCCAATATCCAGCAGTTTCTTATCCTCCCCAGCATCTCCTGCCGGTCTCTCCAACGCAGCAGTTTTCTGTGGTACTGAGGATTTCTTACTTATTTTTCTTTCCTTGTAGTTGGAGGCGTGAGTATGTGTGTCCAGGAGCCTCTGGTGAGCACTGCAACAGGTGTCCGACATGAGAACCCTGTCTAAATACCTGTTCACCTTTATGCTTTGGTCCTGACAGGCACTTTGTACGAGCATTCCCACTGATTCTGTTTGCCTAACCTGAAGGGTGATGTTAGAGCAGGGCTTTCTACCTGCTTAGCAGACCCTTCAGAAAGATATTTTGTTCTGCCTGCTGGTAGGAGCTTATCTCCTCATTTAATGTCAAGTGACCTTAATTTGCTAACTTGAATAGTTGAGATTTGGGTTATCCCTCTTTGCTGTCCACAAAGACAGGAGAAGAGACCTCTAGAAATCATTATTTTTTATTTTGTATTCTTTTATCTATGCACTAAATCCACTGCCTGGATTTATTCCTTGGTGATATCAAAGGATTTGGGAAGGAGAGTAGCAGTGAACCAGCTGCAGAAGGTGTGGTGTACTGTACATCATGACAATACACCCATGGACATGTGTAATGAAAACAGAGTGTTCTGGAGTCTGATTCTGGCTTGGTGATTACAGGGCTAAGATTATACTGTTCTAAAATGAAGCTGACATTTTAAAGAGGCCCTAGGAGATCTCTTTCTGTTGTTTTTCTCTCTTGCTCTAGTAATCTCGTTCATGATTGATTATTTTTTTTTCCCAAAGTCACATTGTTATAGTAAGCTTTGGAAACAAAGCCGAATCCTTTCAGATAAAATAATGTTATTAATGATTAGTAGATGAGTAATACCATTTAAAGGAAAATAAATATTCTATGCTGAACAAAAGTTGCATATCTCAATGCTAATTCTCTTGCAGGAATATCAGGTATAGCCCTAGTGACAGTCGTAAGAAGGCTAATATTTGTTTCAGTTAATTTAATAGTGAAAAGTCATCTGAATTTCTATCTTCAATATAAAGTACATTATACAAACACTATATAGATTATATGTGTTTGAAGATGTTTCTCTCTTTTGTGAAAATCTAGAGGCGTTCCTGGCTCAGTGAAGTTTCTTGTAGAATCTATTTGCAGTAATTTTCCATTCTGGTAATGAGTATGCTAGCTTTTTAAAGGAACAGCTTCACAGAGACAACTTATGTGTCTGAATATGAATGTAGGATGATGGTGAAGTTTACAGCATTTCTTCCATATGCCACCTGATGATCTGTCAGTAGTGTTTAAAACATTGATCCACGACCTCTGCTCTCAGTTGGGAGGGTGAGTCTCTGTATTTGAGGGTGAGTCCCAGCAGTGCTTTCTACAAGCAAACGTTTTGTTTTGTTTTGTTTCATTTTGAACACATTTTGAAGTTTCTGGATATTAAACGCATTGTGCAGGATGGTTTTGGAGAATAAATACCAAAGGGCTGCTAACAATATTAAGAGGCTTCTTTTAAAAAATAGTATGGATTTTCTGAGCAAAAAACATTTTTATGGTGCTTAGTTCCTATCTGTAATTGGTGTATTAGCACATGATGGAGCTTTATGTTGGGTATTTAAAGGTCTTACAATATGAGCACAAATGAAGATGCCTAGAACCACGCCCACACGTGTAAATCTTTGACCTTCACAGAATAACCTTGAAAGCATTCAATAGTATGAATCTTTTTGCAAGAATGAGCAGATACAGTTCAGAATGCCTGTATTATTACTAGCATTTAATGGAACTTAGGTCCATTGACTTTATATGGTACGTTTATCTTAGCACAGATTTTTTTTTTTTTTCTTTCCCCCTTCAATCAAATATAGAACTTGTTTCTCTCCAACACATAATAAAAAGCCTTGAAGTAGCAACATTAGGCTTAGGATTTTTTTTTACTTTCTCTGTGTTTACAACCTTAAAATTTCAAAGCAGTCCATAAGGGGAAAGATCTGCAACTGAATCCTACTGAATTCCTCTTGGGATCAATTTGAAACACAGGTGAAATTACCAGCATGCATTTGGCTGACAAATTCTGTGTTTGAGGATAGAGGTATCCATAATGTTAATTTCATGCCCTTTACATTTAAAATGTCTTCTTTTGAGCACTGTAAAGTTCACTTGTCATTTTGGAATTAAAGGTGAGGGTGGCAGGGGAAGAACCAAAAGAACTCGCTTTTTTGCCAAATGATGCCATTCATCTTGCAGTCTGGAAGTCTTTGTCAAAGCATTTATAGCGATTTTCATTTTAATTGCCTCCATTTTTGTAGATATCCTTGCAAAGTATGGCATGGCTTGCAGCTGAGTGATTCCTTTCCCCACCTCACGCTCTGAACCTATTTTGTTTTGCTAATCCATGTGCCTGCTGCAGGCATCATGTCTATATCCTCTCCTCCTGCCTTCTGCCCCGCAGCGAGATGACATGACAGCGCAGTTTAACCAGATGAGCTTAAGTCGTCAATCATCAGGAGACAACCCCGAGTCGCCCTCTGGCCCCGTGTACCCCTCGCCGATCCTGCAGCAGCCTGCTCAGCAGACAGGTTACATCATGGCCTCCCCGAGCCAGCAGCTTCCCCCAGGAGGCTTCACGGGTTCAGGACCCCCGGTGTCCCAGCAGGTGCTGCAGCCGCCACCGCCGCCCCAGGGCTTCGTGCAACAGCCACCGCCACCTGCTCAGGTAGGCAAAACCTTCCCTGCCACTTCGCGCCCTTCACAACATCAGGAAGGGAATAGAAATTCCAGATATTATTTTTCCCCTGGTAAAAGTCTAGCAGATCTTTAGGCAGCGGGATACTTGCAAAGCCTCTATCGTTCCCTGGGTTTCATCAGCTCCTTCCCTCTCCTCAAAATGTTTTCTGAACATATGTTCGTACTCCGTGACACATCTGCACATGAATATGAAGGAGGAGGGTGAGTAAATGCCCACACTCCTTTTTCCCTGTGCATGTACTGAAAGAGCAAAAAGCACATCAGCCCAGGTAGTCGTTAATCATATTTAATTGACTTGAACATGTGAGGTGTCACAGATCAGTAATTTTAACTGTCTTCCTGAAGACTGATTATGTTTTACTGTTCACTACCAAACATCTCTGCTTGTCTCCTGGGTACCTTTACAGAATATTGAAAGTGATTACTGTCAAAAAGTAAAATGCACAGATGACTTTCTGGCCAATTTTCAAGGCATACACATTAAAAAGACAAATTTCTTTATCCAATTATAAATAACTTCATTTAAATTCTACTTTAAATGGTATTAATAGCATTTCTCTTGTTTCCATTTTATCCTTTGGAAGAAAAAAATGCAAAAATAAAGTAGAAAACTTCACAATTTCTTTTAATATAACTTTATTGTAAACCAAATTGGAAGGGGCTGGTTTTTGCTTACTTCTTCTCACTTAAAATCTCCATTTGTGTTTATTAATGAAATTCGGTATTGACATAGGAATGAAGAATTTTTACTGTTGCAGTGCTTTAAGTGGGCTAAGGATCCAGTTAATTAGATCACTAATTAACAATAAAAGAAATCTGAAGACAACTGGATGCTGACATCCCATAGAGAGCCGTACAATCCATATTTTCTGTGGTTAAAAAATATGTAGCTTTGTTTTCTGAAAGAAGGCTTGACAAAATCAAGTTTGAAGGAGCTGAAGTTCAATATAATGTGATTTCTTTTACAAAAAATTGAAAATATTGGTAGAAAAGTATTGGTAGGAAAATATTTCGCAGTTTGCCATATGTAGCAGGCTTGTTGTTGTTTAAAATTTGGGAGAAAAGAATGTCCTAATGAGCACAATTCCCTGATGAATCCATCTTCCTACCTAGATTGTGTCTCCTAAGTAGAGGCTGTCCAGGCTTTAGTCCTCATGTACAACCCCCAGTGTTTACCAGCATCATTTAGTCCAACCTCGTGACACTTGTAGTGACCCAGGGAAATGTGAGCACCATGTTCTACAGGCTGCCACCACAGCAGGCACTGATGTTTCCCAGCTCTGCCAGCCAGGGTTTGCTGTGGGAGTTGAATGGGCTGCAGGATGGTGCTGCCTGTCCTGACAGAGACCCCACATCACTCCTCACCCCCTTGGGTGAGGCCAGATGTTCAGCTCGCCCTGGGGTCCCTGCTAGACCCGCCTTGGTTGGCGTTGCATGGGCTGCTTTGGGTTGGTTTGCCCACTGTAGGACCAGTACAGTGCTGGTGTGTCTAATGGTCACTGTGTCTCTGTCCATACCCCAGCGGCTTTCCTCCTATATTTTAACAAAGTGGAAAGTTATTGACAGCAGAAAAATATCTTTTGGCTTTGCAACAACTTCAGTTATTCACTGAGGAATGGTTTTTCCTCAGGGGAAGATGTAGAAAGGTGAGAAATTCAATGCTGTAAGCTTCCTCTGGTTCTGCAGATAACATCCATCTCCAGCTTGTTGCTGTTCCAAAAAATCCTTGTCAGATACCTGTGGTAGAGGCCATGGCAGGGTTTAGGGCCTGCTGCCCATGCCCCTCTCCCTTGAAAACATAGTGGCCTTGGTCTGCCAGAAGGGAGAGAGGGAAAAGCACTCTCTGCATCTGCATGCACAGAGCTTCTGATTCACACATCAAGTTTTATCTCATTCACTTCAGTCCTACAAAGTGGTTTGAATACTACACGCAGCACATGGATGGCAAATAGGGGGATCCCTCTTATAAAAAGATAAGAATGAATCCTTGAGAAATAGTAGTTCTTCTGCCCTGAGAGCTTAGCTTTCTGGCAGGTAGGTCCCAAATCCTTGTCGTGCCAGTGGCACAGCTTCACTGTGGCAGTGGCTGTTGTCAGCCTGAGTCAGCTGTTGTTACTTTTTGGGGCTTGATGTAATAGTAAGGCTGCTCTCAGACACCATAGCAGGTGGTCTGAGGCAGGCTCTGGGAAAAAGAGAAAGCAATAAAGATGGTAATGGAAGCAAAACATTATGTGATGCATTAATCAATGCAATGCAATCAATGTAAAAGCATTTTTATATCTTAAATGTTGCTATTGAATTTATACCAGTATAAAAGAGGCATGACTTTAATGGCTAATTAGTTCCTGTAAATGCACTGCTGATAAGGTTGGCTGTGATACCCTTGCATGCTATTGGAAAATAGCAGTGAAAACTTGGGTGGAGATCATGTGAGTATGATCATTTCCTTTAGGAGCTGAAAGGAGGAGAAAGAAATGCTTCAAGCCTACACACTCAATGGTACTGCATTTAAATCACTAGCTTTTCTATTAAAGTTCAGTTAAATGTGAATCTACAGCTACTCTCCAAGATTCTTTCTCCAGTCTGTATTAAAGCAGAAGCAGACTGAGTTTGAAATGACAAGCCTAAGAGGTGGTGAAAGAAACCTTTGGGTTTCTTTTTAGCTTCTTGTTTCATCACAGGTATTCCCCAGCTTGACAATAAAGTCATCATTTAATAAACTAAAAATAAAGATTTCTCTTTGTTCAGCCAGTAAGGAAAAACAAACAAACAAATAAAAAACCAAACAAACAAAAACCAAAACAAAAACCCAAAACCCAAAAAAACAACCCAAATCCCAACCATTACCTGTGGTTTTCTGAATGGGATTTTTAGCAACAAATGCCTGTTTGCTTTCTATCATGAATATCAAACATATATATATCTTTGTTTTCTTTATTTTCAATTTTCTTCTCTTTCTCATAGTTTTTCTGTAGCATCAATGGACCAAACACTTTAACAAGAGTCCACATTGTGCTTTGTAGTACTTCAACAATGGCACCTGTCATTGCCTCTGCAAATGAAAAGTGGAAAAAATGAGAATATTATGTCAATGGAAAAGAATATCCTCCCTTAAAAGTTATTTTCACCTCTTACTTAGTCTTTATGGAAGGTATACTGGTAAAATGATATCCAAAAGTGAGATGGCATGAATTCTTGGAGAAGCCTGGCGATGTAATTTACATGGTGAGGGATTTTTCACCTGAATTAATTTTGTGTCATCATTAATTTTATGTCATCTTTAATCATCTGTCTCTTTGCAGAAGCCTTCTCCTTGAGAGTCTGTAATCACCCTAAGACAAAATCTTTATTCATAGCATATCTCCTTTAAGAAGCTTGTTATGAAGAAGGCTGGGGAGTCACTGCAAATGAGCAGGGCTTTCCTTGATGATCTTTGAAAATTATATTGGAGGACATCTTACAAGGCATTACTTTTTGTTACCTGCTAGTGAAATTATTATGGAGGAGGCAGGGAGGAAGAGAAGAGACCTTGAAGAATGACTGATCCCTGTCAGTTAGATATTGGGAAGAAATGGCACCTTCACATGTCTGTGCATCACTGGGGTTTCTCTTGTCTTCTTCACTCCCATTTATGTGCCTGTATCAATTGTGTTAGCAGTGGTGTCAGCATCTGGCTGAAGGTGTTAGTCCAAGCTTTCCTGGGTATCAGCAGTGTTAAGAGAAGGTAGAGTAGCAGTCTGATGTCTGAATCAAGCTGTAAGCCAGTAGGGAGGCAGTTTATGGAAGTAAAATCATCCTGAAGTGTGTGTGGACTCCTGTTCCTGCCACGAGGAAATAACCAATGTAGCAGTGAATTTCATGGGCGCTGCTGGAGAGCAGCTAGAGAGACACCCAGCCTCCTAATGGGTTCCAGACTGTATGTGGACAGGACAAGGCAAAAAGCCAATGCTGCACTGAATCTCTGTACATCATCTAGGGACAAAGCACATTAGAAAGAGGAAAAAGTAATGTCTGACTGTGCCAATTCATGAGCATCTCTGAAGTGACACACCTAGTCCTGTTACAATTTAAGTTAAAGTGTTGTATAGGAGGGAAAAATTAGAATGCAGTGGTCAGCCTACAAACAAGGTAATTACTAAAAATCATACTAAAAATTATTTTTCTCAGTGTCAAGGAGTAAGATCAAAAAACTATGCTTTTAGACTAAAGAAGGTGACATTTATTTAGGTTAGGGTCTTAGAAGCGCATTTTTTTGGTACATTTATTTTATTTTTAGGGTGACCATTGGCATGCTTGTTAGTGCTACGGAAACCTTCTGGTCCTGTAAATAAAATGTTTTACAAGCAAAAGGTTGAAGGTTAGGTTGTGCATTTCACATGGGAATGCAACTAAAGTATAATTTGGCATGTTTTTTGGCTGCTAAAGAGATATAATGTTTTCTTGTTGAAGAGTACATAAGTAAATGTTTTAGTAATACTGACGTGGTGAGAAACAAAAAAATTCAAGAGGATCAGAGTAGATGATGTAAGTGATACTTGTTATCTCTGATCTCTCTAATTCCAGTGTTCACCAAAGTAGAATCAGAAAGGAAAAATAACATTTCAGCTACTGACACAGAGATGTACTCAAGATAAATGGAATGGATCCTTCCAATCCCCTCAAGCATAGAAGAACTATTTTAGACCATGTCTATATTTTACATCAAACCCTTCTTTTAATGTGTGAGCTTTAAAAAAAAACAACTGACCACCCCAGCAATCAAAAAATGAACAAACAAAACAAAAAACAACAAAAAATACACATACAAAAAACCAAAACAACAAAACCTACCAAAAGCCAAACCTTTTGTTTTCATGTTGTGTGTGTGTGACTGTCTAATTCTTTCATTAATCTTTATAAGTGAAATAATTTTTTTTTTACCCTGCTACTACTAACCATTTTTTCATGCTGATAGATTGCACTCTCATAAACTTATAAGTGGGTTGCATAACAAATGTACTCCAATGAATTGAGAAAATGAGAACAAGGGAGACAACCCTTTGACAAATGCTGAGGATTTATGTGTGTGGTAAAAATAAATAAGTGTATGCTTCAGTTTATATATTTGTGCTCAGCATGTTTAACTATAAACCTGACTTCAAAACAGATTCTTCAGGTTATGTTTTAAGGTTAATACCTACAGAATCATTTCCCAAGAGATAATTCTCATTATTCTCAAATGCTCATGTATTTTTAAATATCTAGGGGCTTGTCTGCAATGGAAAATGAGGAAGTTTAGGACAGATCAAATAAATCCTTTAAGTGAGATTAAGCTGCTGGCAGAAAAGTTAGAGTATTTCCACAGGGGTTTAATATTCTTCAGTTTGTCGAATATGTTAATAGGAAATAAAGAATATTTGAAAGAATGTCTGTTCTGTTCCCCCTGCTCCAAGGCAGGTAAACTATTTGCATTGACTTGACTTAGAGTGGGCCTCCTCATTTCTTTCAAGCCTCCTGTAGTGGAGTGTTGCTGAGAACAATCAGCTGTCCACAAGACGAGTTTATCACACTAAACTTTCCTGATCCATAGTTTCTACTGCTTAAAGCACGCTTTTAAACATGTGGGTCCACTTTCCTATTCCTTGTGGCTTTTCTTTGCAGAGAAACAAATTCTTAGTGGTGGTGTCCATTCTACAAAGGCATTTTGTTGTTTTTGGGTTTTTTTTGCATTAGTCACAAAACAAATGGCTTGAGGCCAGGCTGTAGCCATTAGGTGTCACTTGGTATTATCTGGAGGCTTGCAACATTTTCCAGTCAAACCTTGTTTTTCTCATACTTTTTTGAATCAGGCTTATACAAGCAGAGAGATGGAGAAAAAAGTCAATTGCTTGAAAAGAAAAATTAATAGACCTTGAAGAATGAATGGGTGTTCAGACTCTTGATTGACAGATGCTGTTGACTGTCAGTCGATCTGTAGGATTAACTTCACCAACACCACCCAGTCCAGCTTTGTTAATCCTAATTCTTCTCCCACCACAGTTACACATTCAGTAGGCTTCTACTTGCCCAAGTAGCAATCCATGGCCTATTCTTGCCTAGTCTTTTGTGTCTGTGCCATTTTTTTTTTTTTCCTCATCTGAGACTGGAAATTTTTCAAGGAAATTCTAACTACTGTCCTAGTAGTCTTGTCTCTGTCCCTGCCAACTTTATTGGGTGATCAAGTTGAATGATCTGTATCAGGAATTTTTCTTCCATGCAAATAAAAGTGGCAAAAATCTTGTTTTTGCATGAAAAAAATAAAAGCATTTGGTCTGACTGTGCATATGTCTACGTAGGATAAATGCCATGCACAAAGTGAGAAAAAAATTGTATGATTTATTAAGAAATGCTGACAGCTGTGGCAGAAGTTGTGAGAGAAGCAATGTTCTCCCAAGCCTGTGTCTCTTGCAGTCTGTTGATACCATGCATTGCCAAACTCTATCAGATGCCTACAGTATCCCTGACAGCTGAAAATGAAAAATTTTGAGTGCTTTGAACTTGTGAAGGGTCAGTTGAAAACTGTTTAGCTCAAATGTCTCAGTAACAGTGGTGTGGCATGTATAGGAAAAATCTTTTGCTCCAGTCACCCTCAAAATTTCATGTTCACCTGTCTGATAAGGAGATGTAGTACACGCTTCTCTATAATGACAATAATAATAGGAAAAAAAAGAAGCACATCTAGCAGAACTGATGCCTACGCTCAGCTCCTGCAAGAAAACAGCTATGATTGTTTTTTGAACTGTAATTGTTTTCACACCAAGAGAAAGAAAGGCTTTAGAGGGAAATGTTCATGTAAGGAGGGTTGTACCTGTTAAACAGAAGCATCAATCTGATAATTTCCTTACAAGTGCACACACTCCACGGTGCTCTTCACCTTGTTTCTACATATTTGTACTCCAGGCCACTCCTTGCTTTGACTGGACCATTTTCTCCAGAGCTCCTTTAGTGATTCAACAAGCAGTCTGTATGTGTTATGTTGATACAGAAGGTGTTGTTTGCAGCCATTTTTCTTCAGCTTTTGATATTTTACTGTGATAAAATGTTATTGTGATAGTTTTTCTTTGGTATATACATGTAGCTTTTTATGAATCCTATATGTTTTTTCCTCTTTCAATTAATTTTTTTTTCCTATTTCTTAAAGTATCTGAAAATAAATGTGGGTACTGATAGCCCTTTTCCTAGCACAGCTGAAAGCAAGCAGTGACTCTTGAAGAGACAGGAGGCAAACCTCTTCTCTTGATTGCTGTTACCATTAATATGCTTGACTTGAACTCCTGCTCCCCCTCCCTGTTTTATTCCATTTTATGAATCTTTGATCTCTAGAGTTTACTGTTCTCTTTCTTTGCAGATGCCAGTGTATTACTACCCATCTGGTCAGTACCCTACCTCAACAACTCAGCAGTACAGACCCATTGCCTCAGTTCAGTACAACGCACAGCGGAGTCAACAGATCCCCCAGACTGCCCAGCAAGCAGGTATGTACATCTGGTACTCGTTCCTTCAGCTGCTCGCAGTGCCCTTGCAGGTGAAACCTGTTGGTTGTGCTCTGATTGAGCAGCAGAGGAGAAAGCCGGTTGCTGTTCTGTTTGAAAATATGGTGAAAATTACAAATTGAGAAACCTTTTGCTTGTACATTCCAAGCGATGGAAGAGCAGGGCTTGCATCCTGCATCCCTGCCGTCCTGCATGCCGTGCTGCTGTGTCCTCAGTGTCCATGCTCCAAGTGGCTGGGCACAGAGAGAGCTGAGAGGCAGCTGGTGTGAGCAGTCACCCTGCACGTTCAAGCCAAGCACCGTGGCTGCCCTCCGTCACGGAAACTCCTCGAGTGTTCGTATCACCCTGCGTGGTGGACAGGTCTGCAGGGCTGCGGAAGGGGCCGGTTGTGCTCCACCACCTGATGCTGTCCCTGGGCTGGGGAGCAGCAAGGCTGTGTGTTTGGTGGCCGTCGGGAGCGGCCGCCCGCAGCGCCGTGCGGCTGGAAGGGGGGCCGTTACACTGTAAGAGAGTGAGTAGCAGGTCTCACAGTGAACCGGTCTCTTTTCCTGCTGTGTCATGCCACTCCGGATTGACTCCAGAGTAAGAGGGGCAGAAGAGGGAGAGCTGGGCTGGTCCGTGTTGGGAGAGAGCAGGAATTGTGGTTGGCAAGGAGTTGTCACGTTTCAAGGGAATAAACAATTCTGGTGTTTGAGATTTATTTTTATCTATTTATTTTTTTATTTATTTTCTGTCTGTTTCTTTAGTGCACGCCTTCCCTCATAGGGCGTCTCAAAAACGCTACTCCAGGCATAGGGGGAGGAGGCAGAAGGGTGGGTTTTGTTTTTCCAGACATGCCAGGTAGAACAAAGCATTCATCATTCGATCTCAGTTTGGCAGAAACCCTTTAGAACGGCAAAGCAGGTTCCCTGCAAAAGCCTTGATATGAAAGTTATTTAAGATGCAAGTCAAGAGCCCAGACACGAGATGTGAACAAGACATATGGGGTCATCCAGCTTGTCAACCTATCTCCGTAATGTGACTGCTGGCAATTTTGTTCCACTCTCTCAGGCGCTCAGGGAGACAAAGGCACAGCAAACACAGCTATAACTAAGCAATTCATTACTTTTTTTTATGCTCTTCTGTGTTCTAATAAAATTGGTGACATTTTGGTCGGTGTCAGTGGTGACTGACTGTGTCTGCTTTCATACCTTCATGTTGTACATTCCTGAGAGAGAAGAGGGTGAAGTATTGCACAAAGGTCATCTGTCTCTTCTAGCTTCTCCTGCTTGACAGTCTGGTACCATATTTATTATCTCTGTATAGTGGATCCTTGAAACAAAGTGCAAATCAACTTAGATGACATTATCTGGATCTACTGTGTTATTATAAAACCGTATTTATCAGTTTAATGCTACATCTATAGCCTAGTGGAAATTAATGGTAAGTGATACGCACAAGAGGTGGTCTGAAGTATGAGTGATCTTCTAGAGAAGATCCAGCTGTGTGAAAATCCCAGTTTTAAAGATATATTGTAGCGCAGGAACTGTTATGTGTGAGTGCAGACAATGCAGAGATGCAAATGCTAATTTTGTTTCAGTGTTTACGGCATCGTTTTCCTTACATGTTTGGAAAACATGAGTCAAGGAGTTTGTGTAAAATCTCTATCGCATCAGTCTTTCCCTGCAATTCACTCTTTCAGCTGCCTGCTCTGTTGGAAGCATTATTTTTATCTCTTGTTTAAAAATGAAAACATTGTGCCTACAGTTTAGACTCCCTGCTGTGGCGATGATTTTAAGTGTTTAGCTATTCTCAGATCTCGAGACATGTCTGAGAACAATTTTGCAAGCTGGTTCATCCCTTTGGCCTCTGATACATCCTCTCCCCTAGTCACAGTCCCAGCGTGTGGTAAGTGTGACAGGAAGCAGACTGAAGTTCCCTACAGGTCTTGTCTTGGAGGTGGTGTAAGAATCGTTCAGATTTATGTTCCACTGCATCTCTTGGTATTTGGGAAACAAATAGCTGTGTATGACCAGAAAATAGCAATGCACAAACAGGTGTTTCAGATTACCGCTGTCCTTCCCACACAGACTTAGCTTCAGATCAGAGCATGAGGAGCCAGAGATAACAAGGGGCCCGAAAGAAGAAGGTACGATGGAAAATAGTGAAACAGAGTGTAGTACGGGAGTGCTGAGGATGGGAAGGGTGAACAGATGGGAAGGAGGCAGATGAGAAGATGATTTCTGAAATGGTTTCCCCAAAGACCTCGCATCACTTGCTGCTGCTTTGGCGAGAGGACAGCTGCAGGCAGGCCCGTGGGAGCCTGGCTGGCTGCCTGGACCTGCCGGCTGGCTCCTACGGCAGGGTGAGCAAGGAGGCGACCTCAGCCTGGCAGCTCAGGAAATATTTAATTAAAATTAAGTTTGCCTGCCTGCAGGAACTTTTGGAAGCTCTCAAAGCAACAACAAGGAGTTCAGATCTTATTTCCCCTACTTTGGGATGCAGAGGTCAAAGTTTGATCCAATATAGGCAATTTGTTTTCATTTTTGTTAGAAAAGGTCTCTTCTGGATGAAGCGATATTGATGTCTTTTACAGCAGACAGCCAAAGTAAAATGTCTGCACAGCATCTGTGGTGGCTGAGGGAGCCTGTACTCTCTCGTGGCTTTGGAAGGATAGCAGTATTGACTTAAAATGGTTCCAGGGCAGAAAAAAGGATGAGCTCACCTAAAATTAGATTAGAGCTCTGGCAGCAATAAATCATTTGGAGAGAAGGCTGAAAACATTTTCTGTGTTTATTTACCTTTTTTATTTTTATTTGCATATGTGCTGGCTTATGTGAGAACCTAAGTGACCCATTTCTGGCAGAAGCCTAGAACAAACAGTGTCCTCCATGACGATTTTTGTACAAATGTCTGCCATTTGAATTACGTTCATTGCTGTTCAAGCCAAAATGTGGTATCACTGTAAACAGAAATACTTCTGTTTCACTCATGCCATTGTTGCTCTTCTTCATTATGCTTTTTCTGCACCATTTTTGTGTTCAGAGCTTCTCAGTGCAAATTTTTTCAGTGTTGCCACTGGGTGGGGCCAGGGTTGAGCTGGTGTCTGTCACACCATGGCATATGAAGGACGTCATAGGTGGATTCTTAAGGTGTGTTTAGGCAGGTATTCTCAAAAACAACATGCTCATTTTTCAAACTGTTTGGGTATGTTGCTGTTATCTATTTCTGCACTCTGTAACAGGTGATATTGTGAAGTGCCCAGTTTTGTAAGCACCTGGAAGAAAATATTATTTCTGTATTTGCATCTAGCAGTACTCTGTGAATTACATATCTAACATCATCAGTATTTCATTCTTCAGTAATTATCTCTATTTTGATAGACTGATCCTAGTTACTGTCTGAGTAGAAAAATAGAGATGTATTGCTGATAAATCAGTAATTATTTCTATTTTCTCATGATAGAAGAAGTCAGCAATGTGTTATTTTCTATCTGTGCCTCTATTTTCTTCCATTTTAGCAAATGCTCAGCACTTAGAGGATTTTTCATCTCTGAAGTGCTTCATAAGTATGAGCAGGATAAATACATAAGTATTATCTTTGGATGTGCAACTGTTCTTATTGCTGTTCACAAATGAACAAGCTGCAACAAATTATTTCTTTTCTTCTTTGGCTCATTGTTGTATGTTTGCCTCATCTTCCGGATAATTTCAGAGCGCAACAGAAATTTTATGGATAAAATAATATTTATCTTCTTGCTTGGGCCTAGTTCTAAGAGGCTGTTAGCTTGATTTATCACGCAGTTGTAAGGTAAAAGTCTGTGGAGTGTTTTGCATCAGCAATGAAATAATCTTTTGAGGAGATTAAAGCTAAGATCTATAGTATTTTGATAGTAAGTTTTCCTGCCAAAAGTTTACACTATATTATTTCCAGAAAAAATAAGATGCTATTTGACATAATTTGTTGTTCTGTAATCCTGGCAATTAATGTAATGATTTTAGGATTTCTCATACATTCAAGAATCAACAAGCAACGCCATTACAACCTATTTTAGGGCCCAGATATCATGGGAAGCCTCAGAGAGCATAGGAAATCTCTCTATTTTTTTTCTAAAAGCAATATATTTGTTTGTGTAGAGTAGGAAAAGAAAGTTCTTTTGTGAGGAAAGTATATATCTGCATAGTCTGAATGTACAGTCCCTTCTTAATCAATATTCATGGGTCTTCTGTAAACAGTAAGTGTTTGTCTTGAAGAAAAGGTTTCTTATGGAGAACAGTATTATGAGCCTTTGCAGCTTTCAGTGAAGTAGAAGAGGTGATTGTCTCTTTAATGCATCTCTGAAACAAAGTTAAGACAAAATGTACTTTAACAAAGTCCATAAATTTGTTTAGGTAGGAATCAGAGTCAAATAGACAATGAAATACTGAATTTTTGCTTAATTTAATCATTTCAGTGTCAGCATAATTGAAGAGTGTTAACTTCAAGCCTCTTTCATCCTCTTTGTCTTCTGAAAGCATTTGTCACTATAAACTGATACTTAGTGGGAAAAAAAAATGGGGGAAGGGAAATGTGGAGTACTAAAAAAAAAATTGTTTTGTTATCATGGTCATTAGAGAACCTTATAAAGAAAGATTGCTGCTTTCTACCTTCATTAGCAACCTGACAGGAGCTCATGGTCCATGATGGATTTGTTTGCATAATTCTGTCTATAATTTCTCTGCTTATATAAACATAAACAACTTCAATTTTTAAGTATCTAATTATCTGAAGAAACTATTTCTCTAACAGTAATTGCTTACTGCACTATTGAAACAGATTTGTATGGAAGGTGTCCATCTGTGTTCAGTGCTGTTTTTTTCAGCAGATACTGCTGCTGCTAAAAAGCATTGCAAGGGCAGTGCATCTCATTTTCACAGAGGCTTGACAGGAATGGGAGGGACAGGGCCCTACTGTTCTGGATACTTAAGTGTAATGCTATGCTCATTAACGCCGATGGAAGGCTTTGAAATGTAAAATAATTTTGTGAAATAGTAGGATCGGCTCAAGAAGGAGTTTGCAGAAATTTCAGTTGGACTAAGTTCAAAACTCTGATCTTGAAGTGATCCACAAGGATATTATTAGTTTCTGTTCAAGTATTTTATGTTTAAATTGTCCAGAAGCTTAGAGTTTTACCTACAAGCACGCTTCCATTTAGACAGGATGTCTCAGCCCATGCTACCTGAAGTTTTGTGCTCTGGATTTCATTCCTCCTTCTGCCTGAGGAGGATGCTGTGACTGAATAGTTAATTCAAGATTTTTTGAGAAGCTTCCTGAAAGTCAGGACTGCAGCTAATCTTTTTTTTCAATTTCTAGTCTTACAAACACTAAATCCTTTTGTCTTCCTGACATTATGCCATAGCGCTGCACCAGTACTGAACCAGCATTCAACTTTACAGAATATCTGTAATTTAAATTAATAGCAGAATTAATACCATCACACTTCCTACATCATACCTGACTCTGAAAATTAAAAGGTGAAATCACTTTTGTCAAAGAGCTTTGTTCTTCCTCAAATAACTTGTTTAATTATTCAGCATTCACACCAGGAGAGAGCAAATATTGAGGGAAGAGAACACTGGTAGGTTCAGCAGCTAAAATAGTCTTAAGGCAGGCACTTATTTCTGGGGTTTTTTCAAGGTTTCACAAGTTGTATTCAACTTCTCTAATACTAATTAGAATTTAAGCCATTTCTGACAGCATTTCTAGAGTTTCATAGTAAAATACAAATTTTTTAAATTTTGTTCTAGAGAATGTGTTAGTCTCTTTTCAGTTACTGTACAGGAACAACAGAGAGGGAGGATTTCTAACAGCATTGTACAGTAGATAGAACTTCAAAATAGCCTCTGTAAAAATTATAGAGGCCACACAAAAATGAAGGTAACACACTAAGGTATTCAACAGTGTCTACAAAGAATCTTTGTGTTTCTGTCTTTTCTTTGCCAAAGAGAGTCATACATCATCTCCATTGCTAGTTCTGTGTTGAATCAATGTGCAGCGCTCCCACTTCTTCCCACTTTTACAGCACTGAATAACTGAGAGGTTTATATAGTTTCTATTCTAGTCCTTGAGAGTAAAGGCAGATTTCATTATTTTTTTTTTTTTCCCTTTCTGATACCATTCTGATACCATTGGTAGAACTTGCGGAACCCTATCATTGACAGAAATGGTAGAAAGCATTTCTGGAGCGGCAGAGGCCATCTCCAGCTCTGCTTCACAGAGTAGGTCTGTAGACTTTAGGGCTCAGTTCTCTGTAGCTATTCTGCAGATGAAAGCATGCAACAGGATGCAGTAGAGGACTTTTGGGTCTCAGCTAATAATGCAGAAATATTCTGAACATACACCAGAGATCTGCACTGCGGGAAGGAGGAGCAGGGAGAGCTTTTGCCTCACAGTTGCTATTGATTGAGGATTTAAGAATCAAAGCACACTTTGCAGTTGTAAAACTCCATAAAGCAGGATACATTTTTAGATTGGGATACAGTAGAAGAATCATGTGTGAGTATGCTGGAGGAAGGGCCCACGGCATGTGTTCAGTGTTAGGGCAGAGGAACTCAAGAATGATGTTGCAGTATCTGAAGCAGTGCTCTGCTAACCAGTCTGATACTTTATAAAGTCCCAGTGTCTTTACCTGAATTTTGTTCAGCCTTTGTCATAGGCTCTTGTTTTCCTAAACTTCCCACAAGAACATCATCCCTCTGCAGTTGCAGGGATATTTTTATTTTGGCTCACAAATGGTAGTTATATAGAATGTATGAATTTATATAGCAAGTGAGCAATTGTTGAAAGTTCTCCTTTGTTTGTTTGCAAGTGAAATAATGCTGATAGTGTGGGTATGTGAAGGAGGCAGCCTTTGAGTCTTCCCAAAGAAAGCAGCTGGTTTCCTTAGCAACTGGCAAGGATATGTGATACCCCTCCAAATAGTTCTTCACCTCTTCCCCAGGTCCTGCTCTCTGTTGCAGCTCACTCATTATGCACCAGAGCAGAAAGCATTCCTGCAGCATGAGCTAATTGTAATGCATGAGGGCTGGTAGCTGTCACTGGTATTGAACAGAAAATAAAAAAAATTGAATTTGCTGTCTGAGTGTCTGGTTCTAACAACAGCTTGATTATTTCTGTTATTACTAGTAATACATAGCCCCTGCTGAGGTTTCACTTCCAGTGGGTATCTCTGGCATTTGTCATTATGAACGATAAGGATAAACACAGGTTTTCTTGCTGCAGACCCTGGTGAGGGTTCTTTCCTGCCTGATAGGATGTAGATTGAGGAAGGAAGGAGGTGTTTCTTTATTTGGCCTTGGTTGCCAATCTCAAGACTTAGCTGTAAATGCAAGTCATTTTATGTTAATTCACTCCAGAATTGACAAAAAGAGCTGCTATTTCTGCCTCTGTTTATGTGTTGGTGGCAAGACATGACTATGACCCAATCAGGAATGTTATTTTCAGGATGTAGACACAAACAAGCAACAATATTCAATATGTTGAACTGCAGCTCCCTGTTCCACAGTGCCCTTTCTTAGGAGTTTGAATCCCTAGTGCAACGAGTAATGGGAAGTTAGATAAGCTTTTACCCCAGTTTCTCTGGAAAGAGCCGAGATTAGAAGTACTTCAACACAGATTTTCATTCTGAAGTTTTTACATATTTAACTTCTACTTTCAGTGCAGTTCCCAGGATCCTAGTGCATTGGTTACAAATGTGGGCTTTTGATTACAAATAGTCATTTGTTTACTGTCATGTAAATGCTTAAGGACAAGGAAAGGAAAAGAAGCCAACCTGTGCAGTAACGATTTTTGTGCTGTAGTCATACCAAGGAGCTGCAGCTAGTCTTAAAACACCTCTTTGCTAAGAAATATATATATATATATATATATATGAAGAAATTTTCCTTTTTGCTCCTCAGACCAAGCAGAGAGCTTGCATCCAGGGCTAATAGAATGTTAAGGCAGCTACCGTGGTGGCCATCCAGTTCAGGGCTATTTTCCACCTCTAGAAAGTGTTTCTTAGCTTAGGTAAATCTGAAAAAGAAAGAAAAAGCTTTTACTGTGGCAGCTGTTTATTCATTCACACCTGTAAAAGGATCTGCATCCAAAGCTCCCTCTGAGTGCTGAAAACAGGAAGCATATTTTTGGTATTGTACATGTAGGATCCCTGAGTGTGTTTTCCTAAATGTTAGTGTCAGGAATAATTTGTGAATTTGCAACTGTTTGAATTTCTTATTATCTTCATTCTCAGTGTTCCTTAGATTTGCTCATACAATGAAAACCCATAACAATCATGAGACATCAGTAGTGGACTTTGCCTATAAATAACAGTAGTCTTTTCCTTGTTGTAAATAATCTCTTTCTGAAGGTCCTTGGGTGTGTGGCATTGCTAAGGAAAAACAAGATAAAGAAAAAAAAAAAAAGCAGCCATTTCTAAGCAAGCAAATATTTAGGCTCTATATACATTATCCTTGCTCTTTTTGTCAGTCTGTGTTATCAAAACAATTTATTATGTGCTTCAGCACTGTCCTCAGGGCTTCCAAGTAGCATGCTGGTAAAACAGAACATCTTGAATAGCATCTGCTCAACAGTGCTGCATTTCCAGCTTTCTTTTTGTTGAGAGCTACCTTTCATCAGGTACTGAGTCTGCAGGAGTGCAAAAGACTGGATTTTTACAGGTCCTACAAAGGAACCTCCACAAATAGAATTTTTAAGGTTCCCAAGTACTACTTTATAGAATAAGAAAGAGAGGGGAAATGTATTAAATTATAAGAAGCAATG
This sequence comes from Pseudopodoces humilis, assembly GCF_049639895.1. Taxonomy (NCBI): domain Eukaryota; kingdom Metazoa; phylum Chordata; class Aves; order Passeriformes; family Paridae; genus Pseudopodoces; species Pseudopodoces humilis. The sequence goes on from NC_142200.1 coordinate 103,903,517, forward strand.
TGCTACTTGAAAATGATTGCTGGATTAATAGTTTGTATCAAATGGCAATTTTAATTCTCTCTCAATTCGAGAAATAGAAAGCAATTAATCTTCTGTAGCACATTGTGAAAAATAAGGGCTTATACAGAATCTCAGTGAAGCTGTTCCTTCACTTAACCTTGAGCTGGGCAATAAATAATTATAAATGCAGCTACATCGCAAGGCAAAAGTAATTTGGTGAAATAGAATTATCATCTAATGCAAGAATAAGAAATTTGAATTAGGTTTCCTGATGTTCTTTGTTCCAGGAAAGTATGAATTTGATTGTGATTTGCACATAAAAGAGTGGAGCTGGGTTTTACAAAGTGGATTTTGTACCCAAACTATCACTAGATGATTTATATTGCAATGTTGACATAGGCAAATGCTCTTGTGATCTCTCAGCTATAACTCACACAGGGCCACTGATGAGAGGCCCTGTTTTACAGAGGGAGAAGGTGACGTCTGAGGTGCATGGATGCATTAACATCTGCCAAATAATTTCCTGCTCTTCACTAAGGGCACCATAGTGTCAGTACTGCCTTCCACAAAATTTACAGTGTGTCCGTCGTACAAAGTTCCTGTTCCACTGTGGTGTGCTGCTGAGGAGACTAAGGATACAAGTGAGAGCTGCTTCATCCTGAGCTTCTCTCCTGCCCACAGGGACTTCAGCCTTTCCCTTCAGTGCCCCACTGCCATTCTTTACAGCTCCCATACGTGCCTTGCAGATCCCAAAGCAGTGTTGTTAACCTCGCTTCACCTTGGGACTTTCCAGCCAACTCAGTGGAAACTGGTCAGTGAAAGGATCAATGAAGCATTTCTGAAAGGTTCATCAGTTCATATCATGGAGCCAGTGCACAGGGTACTCTGATAAGGAGAGGCAAAGGATGTGAGAAAAAATATATAAATGCAGGAATGAAAAGAGCTGTATCTTTTTAGTGCAGAACCATGCCTCAGCATACTGCTCCACTAGAGCAATAGGCAGGAGCTGTTCAAGCCCCAGGCTAACTCAATAAAAATGGGAAGCCGTGAGTTTGTTATGTCAGTTTCTGTTCAGGAAGAAAGCATTCCTAAATATAATAAAGCAAATATTATTCTGTTTTTTCTTTGAATTGCTCATTTCTGTTTCCTAGAAGTCTTTGCAATATAAGGAAATATAAGTAATTTGTTCCTAGAAAACACAGCTAGCAATGGCAGTGGGTTTGTAGGACATTACTGAGTCTGCACACATGGAGATAATGTATGTCTGGAGAGAGCCATATTTATACTTCCAAGGTGGACACTTCACGGTGATAAAGACTCACCTACTTTTACCCGTTTTGTCTAGATGTTTGTAGTGTGCTGTGGAGCGTTTACAAACTAAACTGAAGATTTCTTTATTTTATAAAATTTAAATAAATGCGATGTGCAGTTGTCCATACAGTCTTTGTTTCTTCTATGGAAATTTGAGACTAAGCAAATGGCTACAAAGGCTGACAGGATATGTCAAAAGTTATGGAACTGAAGAAGGTATGGAATAAAAGTTATGGAACTAACATTTGTACCTTCCCCCCCCTCCCCACACACACACACTTTTTCCCTCTTTTGATGTATTTATTTGTTCCATTATAAGTAAGAATATAGATGTACAAAGCTAATCAATTTTTATTAAGATTTTTGCTCTGGCTATATGTGGTCTTAAACCAGTTTTCTGACCGATGTGAAGGAACAGTTCAGCTTCCATCTGCTCAATCTACTTGGTCCTGATTACTACATTGCATAAGTTTAGAGTAGTATTTGGAATGCATTAGGCTGCCATTTCTGCTATAATGTGGCCCAATGTGTATTTATATAGAAAGGTATGATTTATTGGAGAACCAGGTGCGGGCACATGGAAAAACAATTTGTCTTAGAGAGTTATTTCTAGATGACTAATAAAATTTTGATTCCAAGTAGGCTGTAATTAATCAGCAAGGACTCTTTCCTGAGATTCTTCCTGTAGGTAAATAGACTCAGGACATCCATCAAGTCAAAAGTGACAGAATGGGGGAACAGCCTGAGTCTCCAGTTAGCAAAGCAGTTGTATTTCTTTGAAGCAATCCCAGCAGGGTGATTTGCTAAGCAATTGCAACATTGGCTTTGAAAACAAATCCTGAAATTCTTATTTCTTGTAGGTTTCTTAAACTTTTGATATACTTTTGGTGGCTGCTGCATGCCAAGAAGGTGAACAATGGCACAGAAAATGGGCTGATAAACCAAAATCTTTCTAATGATTTCCCCTGAAGTGGCCTCACACCTTTTCTTTCATCTTCTTTTCATTATGTTGTGGTGTGCAAGTATATCACTAGTTACTTAGGGAGCTCTAAGCATGCTGAGCTCACTAAGCACAAAAGTAAATGTCAAAAAACTTCTGTTGATTGTCTGTTTTAAAGCAGCTTTGTCACAGTGCTTTCAAAAGCTTTAGGTCTGGAGATGTTTGATCTGGAGGTGAAACAAGTAGTAGCCTAGTTTTTATGCTATACTGTACTAATCTGAAAATCTCAGTAAGTTTTGTTAACTGTAAATGTGATTTCACTTGATTTATGTCTGTTTTGTGTTGTGAGAGCTCTGTGATGCTGAGGGGTAGGACTTCCCACTGCACACTGTGCTGGCCATGGAGCAGGGGTGGGTATTGATGGATCTACCATGCAATGTGATTGATTTTCCTTTAGTGGATGCAAGAATATGTCATTCATCTTCTTATTTAGCAGTATGGGAATTAGAGTTACTCTTTAATACCTAAAAGTCAAAGAACTCCCAGCTATGCTTTGTTTAAGGTAAGGTACATAGAGTGTAATGATTCGAGAATGCATAGGGAAGGTGGAAGCTTTCTGGATGTGGAAAAGGGGGGAAAGTTTGGGTGTCCATGACAAGAATCATCCCTCAGAAATACACCTGCTTAATTTGCAAGAGTTGCCTTCCTTTCAAGAATCAGAAGAACTAACTTGCTGGAATGCATCTCAGAAGTCCCAACAGTTAGGTGAGGTCATGCGTGTAGCTTCATAATTGGGTTGTGCTGTAAATGAGGAAAAGCCATCATCAGAATTGTTGTTCAATTCCTTAGGTAAAGGTCACGTGTCATATATTTCTGGTGGTTTTGAAACTAGGTATAACTTCAGATTAATATTCTAAAAATGCCTGTGAATTGCTTAGGAAACTCCCTTAGTCTTGATGCACAATGAAGATAGTAAAAGCACTGTTTCAGGATTTAGTATATTAATTGAATGTTTTCCTTTGCTCAAAAATTGTCTATTCAAGCATTTTCTGTTGCTTTCTAGTGGCTAAAGAAGGACAGAATTAAGATGCTGAATCTGCCTTTTTAACACCCAGTTTATCTGAATACCTGTAATTCCTACAACTCACTGTATCTGTCCCACTAGAAACACACAACCTGTAGACTGCTGGTGTCCTTGGGAAGAATTGTGTTGGGCCTAAGAGCTGTCATTTGTTGAGTGAATGTGGGGTCTTCCTAGGCAGAACTGAGTGATTTTCTTCCTTAGGAACAGTGAATTCTTCTTGGATCCCAACTGGCCAGCAGCTGTTTATTTTTTTAACACCTTTAATATGAATGCTTTGTGATGACCCCAAGATAAGTTTGTGTGGAGGTTTTTTTCCAATTTTTTTTTTCTTCAATCTGCCTTTTGTCCATCTGTTTTTTTCCAAACAAAGCTCTTTATATAATTCACAAAAGCCCTACATGTGTGCCTTCTGAGTATGAGGAGAATGCACTTAGGTACATCTGTTCTCCCCCATGTGGTTAAATAAGGAGGAAAGAAAACTTGTGGCTTCCAGCACCAGTTCTCCCCAGGGCAGGAGGTTAACATTTGACAAGATGACTGCCCTTTTGAAGAGTCCCAGCAAAAGCAGATGCAGATTTCATCAAGGCTTAATCTTTTGAAATTCACTTTGCCTACTCAGCCTACTTTTCACAGGATTTTCCCCACAGCTCACAAAGGATCCATCTGGAGAAAATTGCTAAGCAATGTTTACCAATCCATCTGTGTTCTTGAATGTCTAGACCTGTGTAAGGGCTGAGGTGAAGTCTTTATAAGCTGTCATGCTGAAAACCATTTTGAAGTCCTCCTGTGGTTTGTAACATAGGAAATGTAAAGATTAGAAATTCTGCTGAGGCATCTTTCACATTCATTCCAATTCTTCAGCGATTTGTAGGGTGAATTCTGTTGTAGTATATATGATTATGAGGTAATTAAATTCTGCATCTCATTGGTATACGCCTATGTCACTGGAATTAAGGTTGTAGGGACTAGTTTTGCATTGCCTTTTTCCTGATTTCTGAATATTTAACCTTTCTCCCTGGTGCTCTCTGAGGCCATTCAGACACAAATGCATCGACCTATATTCCTGTTTTTGAAAGCTGGAAATATGACCTCTAAAGAGAATGCAGCTACAGCCAGGCAATGACAAATTTCTTCCAGTTTTCAGTGCTTGATTTTCATTTAAGGGATCTGTTTGTCTCTGTGCAGTTGTCATTGTGTGTGGTTTGCTGCAGATTTATTTATCAAGCTTTTTCTTACAGTTCATGCATCCTTAGCTTTAGGAATAATGCAGTTCTTTGCTGAAGTGTCCTTCAGTAGTGAAACTGCTGTGATCACACTGTGGAAGAGCGGGGCTGGCGTGAAGGGAATCTTGGGGAGTATAAGATTTCTCTTTACTTTGGACTTTAACCCTCTGCTGGTGTGAACTGACATTTGGACAGGTGCATCTGCACAGACCATCCTGCACCATCAGAATTCTTATTTGCTTGCAGAGTTGGGAAAGAATGGTGCTGCATACTAAGATATGTGTAGGTTTTTCATCCTGGTTACTTTAACCTTTGGTCTTGAAAAGCAGGTTATTATCTACTGAGTTAGAATTGTATTTGTATTTTGGCAGTATGTTAAAATAGAGCCTTAGCAAAGAGACACCAGTTCCCTTGCCTGAGAAGTAATATTGATTGCAAGAAGATGAAGAAGCTTTTGTCTTCTTGTTACAAAAGATTGTAATATTGATGTAACAAAAACTGAAAAATTGAACATAACATAGTGGGAAGTTCTCCTTACATTTGAAGGACAACACTGCAAAAAGATGCTTTATAGTTACTAGGCTGTAAAAGTATGCAGCAAAATACTCTCAGCTTTTATACTGTATTTACCTTTTATGACAGCTTTCCAGAACCACTGTCTTAGGTCTGGGAATCCTGCTGCTGTTTTCCTTGGAGACCTAAGGAACCTGACGTGTATGGAGCACTTCTAGTTTTTGTGTTGTTTGTGTTGCTGAGCCCACAAGTAAAGCCATGGCTAGGATATTATTGAATACCTAGTAAAAGTGAAGGGGGTGGTGGGCACAGTATATCTCAGCAAGTTTCAGAGATGGCATTCTCGCCTTTCCTTTTGATGGTGCTTTCTGTGGAATCTTTCCTTGAAAAGAGAATAATGAAATCATAAGTCCATCACAGTGTTAAGAGACGCTGGGTTTTGTTCTGTAATGAGATCTCGGAGGCCCAGGACACCATTCCTGCTCTCCCTTTGGAAGAAAAATGAACTGCAGCTGCAGCAGCTTGGCTGGCTGCTGTGGCCAAAGAGGCTGGGAAACTGTCAGAGGAGTTGGAGATGGAGCAATAGGTTTCCAGTAGATTTGGCTCTTTAGACAAAATAACATCTGTGCCCATACAGAGAAGTTATCCTTCCAGGGAAGTGTCCTGAAAGACATTTCAAAGACTGCAACATAGGAATGGGTTTTTGGGAAGAAAGTAGATTTGGAACATATTTAAGAGTGAAATCTTCAGGGAACAGGGGATAAAGTTAATGTTTTCTGGGTCAGAGTATGTGGGAGGAATATAAATAAACATTTTCTGGTCACTTTTACTATGAGTACTGGAATGCTGTGAGGGTTATTTCATTGCTTCAGGACAGCAAGTCACAAGCAGGGGATGGGACAGGGAGGGGTATTGCTATTTCTTCTAAAGACAGCAGGCTATAGCAATGACTGCTGCCTCCTACCCAATTTGCAGTAAAGGGGGAGGGTCCCTCCCCTGCTCAGAGGTAAAGTTTATCAGAATATTTCTGGTTGTTTGGTAAGGTAGAATTTGAGTAATGCTGCAAACATTCCTTTATTTAAAGTGAAAAACATGAATCCGAAAGGTATAGACCATAAAAATAAGGGGAGGGGGGGAGAACATTCCTTATTACATTTTCTATATCCAAGTTGTTGAAAAAACAAAAATGCTCTCATTCCTCTCCCTTGCTTGAAGTAATCTATTTATGCCTTGTATTTCTTTGAAGTGCTGTAGAAAAAAAACATAATTACACTGTATGAAACTAATTCTTCTATGCTGCATTAAGTTTAAAATAATGTTGAATCCATATTTCCATTAGCCAGCAATGAAAAAGCTATTAAGACTGACTTAACACACAATCAGTTCAATTCCTGCAAATGTTTCTACAGAAGCATGGTGCTGCAGAGCTGTAAATAAATGGAAGTGATAGCCTGAAATGTGCTATAGTATCTGTACTACCCAAAATTTCAATTTAAGAAAAAATGTTTTTTCTTCTAACTATTAGATTAGAGCTACAGGGGAGGGGCAGGTTCAAAGAGGTACTGAGCTCTTCTTTCCTATATGTTTCAGGAAAATCAGGAAAATTAATTTTATCACTTTTGCATTTTCTCCAAGCCCCCATCTGTAGAGAAAGCATTTAGCTCATTTGCTTTTAAAATATCAATCCGTGTGTAGGTGTTTTGTGCCATTTCAGGTACAGCGTCACTGTGGGTCAATTTTCACCCACAGCCTGTAGGTACAGAAACACAATTCTCAGACATTTGCTGGCATAAACTCCAGAAATGGCCAACTTCCACTAAAAAGTTACTCACACTCATTCTGTGAGTGTGCCATATGCCTGAGGTCCTCAGGTTATACACTAATGGTTATCACAGAAATAGGATAGATATTCATTATCACTTCCCAAGGGACTGTTTTGGATTAAATAAGTTAAAAATTCCCACCAGACAGCCTTTGTTAAATGTGCTTTATTTTTTGCAGATGAGCTCATTGCAGTATAACTGCTGATAAACTTCTTTTTGATCCGTGGCGAGATGCAACCGCTTTGGCCTAGTCATTAATTCAGGACACAAAGATGTGCTTACTAGTGTGTCAGAATGGGAGGACTAATAATTGGAGGCAGATAGAATTTATAAAACTTCGCCTAGTAATATGAGAAAAGCCTGGCATGTGGCTCTCCATAGCACTGCCCAGGGATGTGTGCTCTTCAAAGGACACCCCCTGAAGTACAGGTTGACTCTGAAGTCAGTCCTCATCTATGCTAGCACGTCAGTGGGCAGAATTTAGCCCAAAGTGTCTTAAAATAATTTTTCAGTGCTGTACATCAGTAAAACCCTGCTGTGGGTTAAGACTTTTTTGTCAGAATTTTTCTGTGCTCCTTTTCCAGTGCTGCTCTGAGCCATGGGAAGAGCGTGGCTTTTTCTGTGAGATTGAACTGGTGTGGTCAGGGAACAAGTGTGCCCAGCAACTTGATTCCCTCACGGAAGGGGTGTTGCAGGTGGTGACTGCAATGTCCCCATCCCATTCTGGGTGTTAGCAGAGCTAAACCACAGCAGCCCTTGGGTCCCTTTGCCCAGCGTGCTGAAGCCATGCAGAAGGTGTGCTGTAGGTCCACAGCCTGCAGCTTGCTCCAGTGCCTACAGCCTGGAGGCAGTTATTTGCCGGCTTCCACCCAAGAGATGGCATCTAATTTGTGACCTTCTGTGCCAAACTCTGTTCCAGAGCCAATTTGTAAGTGCTTTATATGTCAGCTTTAGCCTGGAAGTCCCAACCACCCTCACCATTGTAACATTATCTGCCAAAGAGCCAACAAAAATACAGCTTTGATGTGTTTCTTTTGGTGCTCAGATGCCATTGCATGTGAGGTGTTATCATGAAAATGACATTATCACACTATCTCAGGGCCTTTGGGCATCTGATGTTGCCAATTGCCTTCACTTCTTGCTGGTATGTAATTTATCTTCGGTGTGGCCTACCCTGCTAATATGCGCCCTTTGTGGGCAGAGGCGAAGCTAATATACTTTCAAAGTGTATTTGAATTGCTCCCATAAATCACAGCTGTCACTGTGAGCAGTTTTATCACTTGCCAGAACAATATGTTATGCTTTATAGTCTTGGTACTATTTTGAACTCTTTTATTTGTGTAAATTGTAATGCATCATAACTTATTTTATCAAACAAATTTGAGCAGCCCTGGGTGTTTTTATTATTATTATATTTTTACATAGAAACTCTGTAAAGCAGAACATTTTTATGGTACATGCTTTATAGTTGTAATTATTACTTTTTATTAGCAATTAGCTCTAAGAACACTTGCAGTTTGCTTTCTATTTGTTAATTTTCATTCTTCTAAGAAGTTCATGTGGCTGGGGCAGCTTTGTTTTTGTAGCTCATTTCCTCTACTACTCTGCTGTGTAGCAGGAAGAGCAGCTACATGGCAGTCATGAGCCGTAGAGTTGGAGATGGGGAGGAGGAGCCTCCTTGCCTCATAGATTTTATTTGGTATCTATGCAGAATACCCACCAAATTAATCAATTGTGTGGACTCAAAATAAAACGCCTTTTGAAATCCAGAAAGAGCTTGCAGGCGAGCCATCCTACCTGAGAAATCAAGGATAGTGTAGCAGGGAGGTCATGAGTAGTTATTTATGCCTAAGGCAGAATTAATGCCTTCATCTGAGAGTGCTTCCCCTGACTCCTAGAAAGCAGCTGGGAGCATGAACAGCATGAGTACTCAGAGCTGTGCTGCAGTGCCCTGGCTCAGGCACGGGCTGGGGAGTGGGACAGTTGTGCCTCAGCAGCCAGAGCCACTCACCTGGGCAAGGTGTGCCCACACTGCCTGCCCGCCCTGTGCCTGCCCCAGGCTGCAGAGTGGGGCTGCTCCCATCTGCCAGCTCAGCCTCCCCACCAGGCAGGGCCCTGGTAACATCACTGAACACTCTGCACAGACACAAGCTCATCCATCATATTTTGCTTCTTCTGCCATAGTTGTAGATCTGTTTATGAGTGTGACCTGTGACTGGTTTAGGACTTCACTGCAATAAGAGACTCTCCTCAGCTCTTCTTTCTCAGTGATGCTCTGACATTAAATGCACTGTTTCCAGAAGAGTCAGTAAAATATCTCCTTTTTTACAGCCATCCCTAAAATACCAGTGAATATTTATGAACCAATTTGCCATGGCTTCTCCTGTGATGGGAAAAAAAAAAAGTATGGTGTTTTGTTTTTTTTTTAATTGATGCAATAGCTCATTCCAGAATGTGAGAACAAGGTCTATAAAGTAGTCAGTTTTATAATTAGAAAATTATTTATTTGCAGCAGATATATTTGCTAAAATGTAAAGATTGAAGTCCTCTGTTTCTTAACGTGAAGAAGACATGCTAATTGTTTAAAACTGAGCAGTGTCTCCAATGGAAATTTTTTAGGTGTAGATCAAGTTCCTCGTCATGAAGAGCAGTCTAAAACTTACGTTTGTCCTTTTACAGAAGCTGGTGTTTATTCTCAAGGTTTGCGCTCAGAATGAGCAGTAGTTGCTAAAGAATGTTCTGCAGATGTGTTTGCAGATCCTGTGATTTTCTCTTTTCAAAAATTTTAGCTACACAAACATTTTCAGAAGATTGGCTAGGCACGTCAGCTACCACTTCAGAAATGCATGTTGTAAATTTTACATGAAGAGACATTTTTGGCAGCTGCTTTGTGGTTTGACTTTGAGCAGCCCCAGAAAGGGTATGTGAAATCAGTTATCCCATCCAGACCACGTAAGCAAGAAACAAGTATTTTAGCCTAAGGATGACTTGGAGGATGGTACTGCGTTAAATTCAGTGATTGCACATAGAGGAATTCATATATACTTTTGCCAGCATACATAGATTGTTTCATAGGATCAGAGAAACTAAGGATTGAGGATACTCCTGATCTATGTAAAAAAAACCAAAAACCACCAAACCACTAAGAAAACTGTTTCTCCCACAGAAAACATCTCTCTCACCTCAGCTGAGCCTGGGGAACCAGCAGATGCTTTTCAGCAAGCATTGTAAAGCCTCTGTAAACCCTTCCAGTTTAATTTGAAAACATCCATTTGTATTGCTTCGCTGACAAATTTCTGATTCACAGAGACCTGTAGTTAAGATTTTGCTCTGGCAGCTGACTCTTACTATGCCCTCTTCCTCACCTTCCTGCCAGTATTGACAGACTTAGAACTCTGGGAATGTGGTCCTATGCCTTGCAGGCACTGCCAGAAAAAACGCAAAACCCAGACATCTTTTTTTTGGTCAAAGAAGCATTCTTCATATAACTGAAAACTTTGCAAAGCTCTGTGTATATCTCTTAGATAATTCAGCACTTAAAGGTGCTTATTATAGATTATATTGAAGATCAGATGTATTTCCATTGACTTTATCTATTGAATATATAACACCGCTCAACACTTCTGGATTTCAAAATGGTTTTTGCCACCCCTCAAAATGTTATTTTACAGATGAGAAAACTAATAAACAGAAAGAAGTAATGCACTCAGAGTTTACTAGGTCCCAGGTAAGCAAAAAGCAAAATGTATGATGTATGCAAGGAAAAAGTTCTGCTGCTGGTTCTAAAATCTACCTTGACAATACACCCAGATTGATCTTCAGTATTTATGCTGAGTTTAAGACTCCAGATGTTTATGGTCTTTATTGTGCATTTTCCATCGCTCTGATTGCTTAGCTGGCATCCATCAGGAATTCAGACTTTGCAAATACTTTTGGCCATGAAGATTATAAACACAGCCTTGCTGGAGTTGCAAAATATTAAGTGTGCTGTGTGACAGCAAATGCGCTGTGGCAGGTCTGCCCCAGCCACTTCTGAGGGCAGACATCCTCCTGGAGAGACCCACAGCAGACAAAGCACAAATATTCAGATGACTTTCCTACATTTAAATTTGTACTATGCTTTGGGGTTTTTTTGCTAATGAAAGTAAATTTTGCATCATTTACAGTTGCCCAGTTGGCAGATACCTTGAGGGGAGATAAGGGGATCAGGACTGATCCTGTGGGCTTTGCAGAACAAGTCTGCATAAAGTGCTGTTGCTTGGCAGATCCGCCTTCTCAGGATGTTGCACTGGTTGAGTTACCCAACATCTTCTGCAGTGATAACACTGGGCCAGCAATAGCTGGAGTTTTCCAGCTAACATGCTGTGCAGTGAAAGCTGGGGATGAACAAGAGCATAGAGGGGAGGTTTTCTTTCATGTAGCTGAATTAAACCATGTTCTGGCTGGACATTTTGACATCTGTTGACCACAGGCCTGATTCCAGGCTTTCTCAAGCTTGCAGAAAGACTGTCCCTAGCATGGGTGGGGCAAAGACTGGGGCAAGGGGACTGATGCCTGCCCCTTTCCCAAGGACTGCTGTCAGCCTGTTGTCCAACTTGGTAGGGACATGGAAAGCAATGCAGAAAATAAGCGATGTCTTCTAAAGTCAGCTTCATCCTCCCTCTCCTTTTCTCTTTCTTCAGCTCTCTGTGAGCCAAGATTTCTTGGCACAGCTGTTCAGGAAAGCTTGCTGCTGAGTGTCATTTCTATTAATTTATTTTGTGAATTACACAAGGAATTTGTGAGTCCAGGTGTTAATCCTCTTGTTTTCAAAAGTGACACTAAACCTTTGTTAGAAAAGGCAAAGGTGAAAGTTTTCTCCCACAATGTTTTCTTTTTTCTTTTTTTTTTCTTTTTTTCTTTTTTTGTTTTGGATGTCTATATTATTCTGCAAGAGTTGAAATTACATTTTCCTGTTATGTGGAGACAGGCAGGCTTTGTAAATTTAGCTGCCTGATTCATCAAACGAGTTTATAAAACTGTATGAACAAGTTATTTTGCACATTCTGGCCAACTGAAACAAAAAAAACATCAAATTCCTGTGAAATGAGTCTCATACCCCATACATCCTCTACACCCAAGGCAAACTAAAATATAAACCAAAATGGCCTACAGATACTAAATAATAAAAAATAAATAAAAAAAAAAAGTTTTGGAAATTGGTGGTTTTCTATTTGGAATGTCAAAGGGGAATGTTTTTGACTTTTCCAGACATTATTTCTTTTACTCATTTATTCCCTGCTTTGTAAGATGCACAGTTTGGCCACAGGGGAAGCTAACTGGGCACTGGGGATGACCACACCTGTAGATTCCACCCTTCTTCACCTCCTCCCAAGAAAAAGCTTTAGCTAGCAGATACATCCCAGTTGAAGTGCAGTAATTGAATGTATTCCTTTTGTACCTATGTCAGAATTGCAGTTAGTGTTAACATTTCTGCAGTGATATGGAGTGGATGCCCAGAACAGAGACTGATTGAAACTACTTATAGGCACTTTATAGGTCTTTATAGTCTTCTCGTACTTCGAGGGCTAAAGGGAAAGAAGGGTCTCAGTGATACCAGTTGCTTTAGCAAAGGCTTAACCCAATTTGATTAAGGCACTTCTGATCAAGAAAGACAGGAAATGTAAACTAGTGTTTCCAGTAAATCAGCTAGGCTGGTAATTAATTGCAAGGCAAACATGGGTAGGAGCTCCCTGCATCTGTGCCACAGAAGTGAAGTAACATAGACTCATTCCTGATTGACATTTGGTTTATTGTTTGCCAACATCTCTTGGTGCATAGCTACTGCTTGGTGTAATGGCTCTTTCATATGGGCATGTACAAGTGCAAGGGCCATGCACAAATGCAGGCTCAGTCCCACCTTCCCCCATTTTTTTCTCTTGCGGGTTAAGCAGTGGTTTTACAAAAGAATTTGAGAAATTAATTTGTTTTGTATATTGTAGAACTGAATTTTATTGTAATGGGACCTCTCTTTCCTTAATTTGATTGCTACCTGCCTGGCCAAGTTTCTCAGAAACCTTTTAAAGTAATGATAAGAATACAGTGTGCATAAATGTGCTCATATCTTTCCCACTAGAGATCCTCTCCTTCAAGGGGTTGAGTTCCCTGGTCCAGGAGTGTATTCAAGCCTGAAAATCATTGCTCTGAAATCAAAAAATTACCTTATATGCTTAAAAGTTAAGCAAATTCTCAAGGGCTTTGCTGTATAGGGGCGGGAGTAATCACTGTGTTGCAGGAGAGTGCTTCTGATACGGTACAGAGCTGGTTAAGGTTGATTGCTAACCCCAGTAGTCTTTGGATTGCATTCTGCATGGGTGCACTTGGAAAAGATGAGATTTTTTGCAGTTGGACCCATATGGGCAGACATATGCTCCATCAAAGTCCTGTTGACTTCAGTATCGTCCCTGAGCCTGTTTGCATCAAGCTGGGGGCTTGCAACTCGCTGTGTCCTTATGTTGTAGGTAAACAAACAAACTCAAGGCTTTTTGCTCTGTGATTTGGTACCTCTAGGTGTACACAGAAGCCGTGGGGAGGAAGAGTGCCATCAGGCAGTGGCTGTGTCTTTGTTGCAGGCAGTATTTACAGTTGATGTTGTGCCTATGAAAACTCTTCCTGAGGCTGAGACACAAGACAAAGCCCAGCTTGTGAAGGCAAAAAAGCAGGGTTTGTTAGTGATACGGTGCTAGCAGTTGTTTACCCCAGTGTGCCCACAGTAAAATGGAGCGCAGTACAGTGAACTGCATCACCAGAATGCTGCAGTCTTCTTCCAGCAGAGAGGATGTGGGCAGGGCAGGAACCTGTACCTGGAGTTGTGTGAAAAACAATAGCCTTGCAGAAGCAGCAAGAACCCAGGGAGCATCCATCTCCAAAGCCGTGCTGGTGAGCAGCAGCCTGCCTGAGCAGTCCCTGCTCACAATAGGGGTCAAGCATTCAGCACACATATTTTGGTGTACTTTCCAGAAAAGTATTGTGTGGTTCTTCTCCTTTTCTCTGGGCAAATTATTTCCCTTGGGTGCTTATTTGTCTACCTGCAGTTGTCTTTTCTCTTCAGGAATGCATCATCTTCACTGTAGGGACTGCAGCTATTCCTTGAAGTTTGTGCAGTATCTGGCATGGAGTTTTACTCTTGAGCTTGTGCTTGTAGGTATTTCATCAGTATCAAGAGCTGATGCCAAGATAACAAGCTGATATCAAGAGCAAAGTTATAAATAGATCAATAGACAGGGCTTAACAGTTTTTTTACTCAGACCTGCCCTTATTTATTAGGGGTTAATCCAGAAAATCAAACCAGAAGAAATGAATCTGCTGAAATTCAGTGAATCTGTGGGTAGCAGCTGGCATGGAAAATTTGGATCCTGCTAGTTTTGTATTTGTGCTCTTTTTGAATCATACTGAATTTTGTTTTGGTGGTTAGCTGTCCCATTGCACAGTTCCTTAGGGATTTACTAACAGAATGTATAGATATTGTATATAACAGTTATTCTATGGCCATGAACTGTTTTATGTAACACAATGAAACGTAGACACAGGTACATATGGGGAGTATTGCAGCTGCTCTTCTTCAATGAGCATGTTGTATGCCAAAGGAGTCTTTCTGTCAACACCAATGGGTTCTGGCATTGGTGTTTTAGTTGCCCATTAGCTATTCAAAAACCTCCTAAAGAGGAATTGCAGCAGACCTCATCAATATAACTGTCCATGGCTCCAGTAAGGGCTCCTAACAGATTTGGATCTGTTTTGGTCTTTAAGAAGTAAATCTCCCTTAAAAGCATTAAATTTCTCCAAAATTATCTGTTTGCCTGGCGATGGGTCTCGGTTGACTCTCCTTAAGGTTGTTGGGATTGGTGGGCAAGGGCTGAGAGCAGGATTATTCCTGGATGTTTCTTAGCACTATTTTGGACTTCCCTGTTGTTGTGATGACTGTGTACCAGATTGCAACGCGTGCCTCCAGTAGTTTAGGGATGAGAGGGGCTTCACCCCTCTAAGAATAATGTAGTATCCTCCCACGTCCTGCAGTACCCTCCCTGCAGGCACCTCAGCTGGCTTTGGGCATCTGCAACACTCCAGTGTAAACCCTTGCTCGTGGCACTGGCCAAAGGGAAATGCTGTCCAAAGCTCATTTCTCCAAAGCTGTTGAGCCTGTTCATGTGGCTCCATGGATTAACTTAGTTCAAAAGCATAACATACTTTCCTTCTCTCTCTTTATTTCACCTGTGTCATTTGCTGGCTTGGTGACTTTTGTTTTTTTCTTTTTAATCTTTCTTGGTCCCCAATAAAATGGAGAAGCCTCAGATTACAAAAACAGCTGCACATGCTTTGGGTTAATGCATTTAAGTCAGGCTCCAGGGCCTGGGCAAGTGCCAAGATCCCAGATCAGCTGCTTTACCGGAATTAGGCTGCTGTAATGGAGCCCTGCATTATTGTGTTGCAATTATTTTGGATTGCAGCTGGCTGTTCCCTCTATTTTTTTTTTTTTTTTTTTTTACTGAAGTGAGATAAATGGATTTGTCTTAAAAATAGAATTTTCTTTTCAAAATCTTACAGAAGCTTTGAGTTATATACCATGTCTGTAAGAGGTGCCCCTCTGTTTATCTTTGGATTTATCTTCAAGGAGAAGAGCAAGAAATAATTGTCATAGTTTTTGAAGAGCAGGAAGATGGCTAAAAGGTCTCAAAACATAAAATAAATGTGTATTGGAAAGCAATGAAATAAGTGATTAAAGTGTCATATAATTACATGGTTTTAGGTTCTCAGCAAGAACACATTTATTTTCAGCATCAAGCCACTTACTAGTAGCAAGTTCTTCTTAAAGCTGTCCCTATAATTTGAAAATCCTTTGTATAGAGAAGTAAAGGAATGGATCCAGATTTTAAGCTGAAGAAAAACATTTCTCCAGTCTCGAGTCTCCTGTATTTGTATCCATTCAAGCTCTTTTTGATGCATATTTATATACATTTCCTGTCAAATAACACCTCTCTCAGGTTCTCCAATTGATAGCAAAAAGTAAACTGAGTGCAATCATTTATCTTTGAACTGTTCAACTGTGCCCTTCTTCATGTTCTTGTTAATAATGCCAGGTCTCCCAGGAGCACTCTCTCGCAATTTTATCACATAAGCTTTTTGTTTGACCTTACCTGCTGTTCCTCTGGAACATAAGGGGGGCAAAAAAAGCCAAAATGCCAGCCTGCCTTAATTAAAATTTCAGTCTCAGAAGATGTTACAGTATGTGATTTCATTAGGTATATAATGAAAGTATTTAATCATCCCTCTCACTTGCCTGGGCCTTTTTACTCAGTAGTGAAGTCACCGAATTTTAAACCAACTCTGTTCAGGTGTGGAAAAGTAACTGAGGGGTGGATATGCATCTTTAAGTGATTCATAAATTCAATTTACCCAGGATTTTGCATGTTTGCCCTAAAGGTAGTTGCTTGGATGATGAAGTAGCAGGCACTAAATAAATGTTCAGTACTCTTTGCAAAAACATTTTTTTCACCCATGGGACAGCGAGCATGCATATAAATGTTTTTCAAAAGATAATGCTACTCCTCATTTCCAGGTTGGAACTTAGCAACATAGAAAAAAGGTAAAAGAATGGGTAAAAGGCAATGGATATTTCTTTGGCATGTAAGAAGTGCTAAATCTTACACTGTGATATGTGGTGTTACTTCCATCATTTCTCATTGCCATAATATAAATCACCCCAACAGGAGGCTTTCTACCTCCCAGGTGAACTCATTTGTTTTATGCAGTGACTATTCTCAAGGAAGTCTGTGCAAAAAGCAGTCTATCTTGGCTTTTGTAAAAATGTACCTTATTTTAGTCTATATAGGAAAAGCTGAGTTGAAAAGTTGTTTTTGAGGCTCTGATCCTGCACATCTTTTGCACCAGGAGGGTTTGCTTTGCTAGGGAAGTTGTGTTACTCCCCTAAATTTATTTTTTTTTTCCATTTTGTTAGCAGTGGAGAAATGCCCCCAGTTGGCAGCATTGTCTTGAGTAGAACATGAAACTCTCCGTGCTTCAGATGCTCTGTGCTTTGGTCTTCTTCAAGCCCCTGGGGCAGCAAAACAAGTAAAACCAAGATAGAGCTTTTTGAGGAAGAATAAAGCAAGAGTACAAGGAGGGGCAGTTCACCTGGGTCGATTCTGTTCTAGCACTCTAGAGGAACTCACCACATGGGCGATTTCAGAGCTGTTATACACAAAAAAAGAAAAAAAAAATCTAGTGTTGCAGAGTATTTTCATCTGAAGTTTTTAATAAGTCCAACAAATAGGTTGCTCTGGAATGATCCAAAATTGCAGGAAATTTCCAAGTTTTGTTTCTTCTTCTAAAGCTGGATGAAGATATTTTTGCACTATTGCTTTTATGGGATTTGTAGCTTCGTAAACCAGAGAGAGAATGAGGAATGGGGAAGACGATCCAACTTCTTTTATCCGGGATTTTTGTTCTTTCTCTTGTGATAATAAATCTTACAGGCTCCTATCTCTGATTCATATACATCTTGCTGAGTTTCTTAATGCAGCTGAATACAGTTCTTTGTGTGTGAGTCTGACATCAAATGTGGCTATTGGTCTGTTACCAGGTTTGGGAATGTGTTTTTTACAAAGCTATGGCAAATTTAGGAACTCAGAACTATGATTCTGGCAGCAATTATGTTTCAAGACACAAAGTTCAACATCCTGCAGTTCAATAACCTCAGCTCTGCAGAGAATTATTCGAGTCACTGTCATTGTAATCACTTTAGGAATACATTTGCTGCATTGTTTCCAGTGAATGTAACTGGAGTTCCATTAGCTAAAAATTGTTTTGATCTCACACAACTTGAAAGAAGCGATGCCATTAGTTTAAAGTTTTGAAAACAAATCTAACATAATAACCCATGGTTTCCCCTGCAAGCTGTACTGCTGGAGTGGGATGTGCTTTTACCTGAAATGAAAGAAGCCAAACTGTGAGTCACTTGTGTTAAAAGGCTTCTCTTGTTTTTGGAGGGTCTGTACTTGCTGAGTGCCGTGGGTGAAATGAATCTGTGTGCTGCTGTGGTTTTTGACATGTGCTGGTTTACGTGCTACCTCATACCTACGTACATTTTCTGTTGCTTCTTAAGACTTTATTTCACACATAAGTATTCTTGTTTGGTTTTTTTTCCTCCTTTGTATGTGTGTGAAAACTAAATAAAATAATTGTGTGGTCTTGTGTTTTGAGGAGAAAGGGATGGAATTTTAGCATTCAGCTATTATGTACTTGTCCTTCTAGCTCACACGGTGTCAAGTTCACACCCATAAATTATCTGTGATGTCTTCAAGTAGAATATAAAGCTCAAATGTCTTAGTAGGTCAAAACATTTTTATGTGTTTTTCAGGGAGAAAGCAGGCACAGTAGGAATGGGTAGATCAACTGCAGCAGATTTACTTTGCAGTGTGCTTTGGATTTTAGATCCAAGTATAAACTACAAAATTGTTTACAAAGTGTTTTGAATTCCAGGGGCACAAGATGCAGTTTAAATCTTCAGACTCACAGAAAATAACACCAGGAGGGAGACATTAATTGATGTGTCTTCTATGGAAGTCTCCCAAACTGCAGACACTTTGGGTTGAGGCTAAAATCAAAATTAGCTTAAATGTATAGAATAATTTTACATTCCATGAGAGTTTAGTCCATCATTTGCAGTGAAACTTGCCAGATAATGGTCACCTGCATAACAAAAAAAACCAAAAAACAAAACAAATCCCAAACCTTTTCCTTAGGCCACTGGGTATCCAATTCTAACACATCATGCCTGGATGTGAGAAGCCAGCAAGAACACCGTGCCTTGGAGTGGAACTTGGCTCAAATTCCTGCTTTCACTTGTGCTGGGAATCCAACTCATTATGTGGCTCCCACAATTTGGCCAACTGTCCTATGCAAAGTTCCCCAATTAGGCTGGCTTTGCTCCTGTTTTACAGATAACCTTTAGGGTCTGTTTGAGAATCAAAAGGTTCTTAGGGGTGTGGTTCAGGGATGGATGTGGCAGTGTTAGAGCAGTGGGTGGACTTGATGATTTTAGAGGTCTTTCCCACCCTAAGCAATTCTATTATTCAGTTCTGTGATTCTAAGATAGTGTTAGATCTTACTGAACAGCTTGCTTAATTTCTTTTCCTCCTTACAGTTTTGCAAATACTTTGGGATGGAGCTTTTGGTAAAAAAAGAAAGTTGTCAAAAACTTCACCAAATGTACTCACGTGTCTATGAGTGAATTGTAGTTCTACAATGACATTTTTTCTTCTCTGATTATAACTTAATATTGGGCATTGTAAATTTTTATTACTATAAAGTAAAAGTTACATCCGTATGCTTTAATACTTTGCCCACAGCTTATTTCAAAAAGTAAAGGAGAATATAGCCTAGTAAAATTGTGGGAATAGATACCAACCAAATTCTTCAGTCTACAAAGTCTACTGAGCTCTATATCTATTCCAGCCAGGGCAAAACAAACTAAAATAGGCCAGAAATACCCTTTAGGATATCTACTGTACACAGGTGAACTCTGCTTGTGGAATGAGCTGTGTGGCATTGCCAGCATGTGATTAAAGGAAGGAGGGACTGGGGACAGGATCTTGTCTCATATGCAAAAGATTAGTCCTTTTCCTTGGGAGACAGGAAAAGTGTTAAAAGCTAACTGGCTAATATTTTCCTAAGTATTTCAAATCTGGAATATGTAATTTAATGGTCTGACTAATACTGGACAATGAGCACATTCTAATAATTTTTATTACCTGAACTACTTATTAAACTGATGAATATCTTCTAGCAAGATGTCCATCCTTATTTTAGAGGTTTTAAGTGATACAAATGTCCTTCCACTCTCAATAAATTGCCTCCCAGTTAATTATAGTGTCTGTTGAAACTTGGAATTTTATTTCTAATCTGAAAAGTTCTAGGTTTGTCTTCCAGACATGTAATTTTATTATACCATTTTCTGGTCTGTTCAAGAACTATGTTATGGTTTAACCCCAGCCAACAACTCAGCCCCATGCAGCTGCTTACTAACTTTCCCCAACTGTGCAGTGAAGACAATCAGAAAATTAAAAATGAGCAAACTCATGGGTTGGGATAAAGACAGTTTAACAGGGAAACCAAAAGCCATGTGTGCAAGAAAAGCAAAACAAGGAATCCATTCACCACTTCCCATGGGCAGGCAGGTGTTCAGCCACCCCCAGGAAAGCAGGGCTCCTTCACACCTAAGAGTTAGTTGGGAAGAAAAATACTCACTCCGAGCATTCCCCACTCCCTCCTTGCCTCAGTTTTGTACACTGAGCATGTTGTCATATGCTGTGGGATATTGCTTTGTTTACCTTTGTCTCCTCCCAAATTCTTTGTTCATTCTCGGCCTCCTCACTGATGGGGTGGTGTGAGGAGCAGAAAGTCTGAGTAAGCACTGCTCACCAGTAACTAAAACATCCCTGAATTATCAACACTATTTTTAGCACAAATCCAAAACTTAATCCCATTCTAGCTACTAGAAAGGAATCAATTCTACCCTGGCCAAAACCAGCACAGCTGTCTGTTTACAGATACTTCTTCATCTTTTGAGTAAGTTGAGCAGAGTGAGCTCATTAACCCTTTCAGAAAGTGGTGTGCTTCCTGACCCTGGATCATGTTTTTAGCTTGCTTCTCAGCTATTAGCAGTTTTGGGGAGTCTTCTGCAAATATAAGCCACTTCTGTGTGCAAAATTTGCTTTTAAAATATTTTCAAGGGCTTCACAGGGTCCACACCAAGAGTTGGTGCTTGTTCCCCTTGGCTTTTCCATGCGAGCTCAAATTCAATCTCTTCTCAGTGCTCCTGGCAGTTGCTGCAGGGGCCAAGCTGGTCTAAACTGGGGGAGAGAGGGGAAAGGAAAGGGAGGGTGGCATAGCATACCAGAAAGGCACTGCACTAGTTGCAGAGCAGGCAGGAGCACAACCAGATTCTGTTCAGCATTCCACTCAGCCCGGTTACCTCTGCTTGTGGTAACTTTTGACTTTCTTTTGGACTTAGCTTGCCTAAGCCACTGCTGTGTGTTGCCGAGGTACCCGAATTTTAGGTGGCACAGCACTGAGTAAAGCAGAAAGGGAGTAGGTGAGCTCTCAAATCATGTTACATCAAAAGCACTGTGAGTGTATGTGTTTGCATTGGATGGGCATGAATGCAAGGAATCTGTTCAAGTGGGAAGAGCAAAGTAAGATTTGCCGCTGAGGGACTCTCACCTGTGTTTGTCAGACACTCTTTACCCACAGTGCTGATACACATTTTCTGAACATTGGTAACCCATGCTTCAAATCTGAAATGAGCAATGAAGCAGTCCCTCCCAACATGAATGTTCCATTCATGAAGGATGTGTGCTGAGGCCAGGAGAGCACCAAACATGCTTTAATTGCAGCTCTGGGTGACGCTACAGGCAGAGGTGTAAAACTGCTGCATTTTGTCTTTTGAGCTGCATTGCCTCATTAGGAAGCTGAAACATTTGTGGGTCTTTCAGGAAGTCTTTCTCCCCTGGGATGTTTAAGTTAGATGACTTTTAGCATGATGAGGCAGGCTGTAAAGGTTCAGAGAATTACCTTGATGATATGACGGCCTCTTCCATTTCAGCTGGAATCCAAGGCTCATCTTTCCTCTGAGGCTTTCATTGAAATTCTGTGCACAATTTGTTCCTCTGGTTGTTTAACAGTGTCTCTCATGTTTGCCCTGATTTAAAAAATCCTCCTTTGTGGCAGAGATAACACAGAGCAGGATGATATAATTGCAGTAAAGAGGCCCTGGAGCTTGCAGTAATAGGATGGTTCATCTGATGTGTACTGCCATTAGAAAATAAACCACGTATGTATGTTCTCAGGGGACAGTAAAGAGGCTTTTAAGGATTACTCTTCATGTAGTATGAAAGCTAATGAGCAAAAGAGCAAGTGCAAAGAAAACTACTGCTGTGTAAGCATGTTGCCACTTCCTGTTCTCACTTTTCTTACACCTGTGTAGCTCCAAAACATCCACCTCTGCCCAGTGAAGCCTGGTTTCTCATGCACTGCAGTCAGTGTTCAAGACTTTTGAGAATACAGTATTATTTCCATGTCACTGGAAAGTAAATAGCACATGAAAAGGATGGCATAGTGTAAGACTGTGCTGTGTGTGTACAAATTATGTAATTTTGGTGGAATAGCACTCTGATAGTTTGTGTCTGAGGAAAAATTAAAACAAAAAAAAAAAACAAAAAGAGGATATAGTTTCACAAACAGTGTTAAAAGGTTGATATTAGTCACAATTGTCCCACCTCCATTCCTTTTCCTGGCCAGAGTGCAGAAACGTACGGAGATATCAACATCCAGTAAACACTGGAAGACCTGTTTCAAATACTACCTGGAGAATTTGGGCTGCAGTGATAGGAAATTCAGATCAGCTGGTTTCTGATATTATCAGCTTCTTGTCCAAATGGATTGTCACATAGAGTGCCAGTTGTTCTACTTTTATTTGTGCTGAAACAGAAGCCATTTAACAAAACAGATATTAGCTTTTTTGTTTTGTTGCAGCATTTTTTTCCTTGATTATAAAGCTTGTTGTAGATAAAAAAATTCATTCACTTTTTAATATTCTGTACCTCCTCTGTAATGCTGGAATATAGTTTTGTATCTTGTCACGTTTTTATGTTCAATAGAATGGACAAACCTGCATCTTTCTTCATGTATTTAATATAATAAAGGGTCAGGCTTCGCTATCGGGTAAAATGAAGTGGCTTTATAGAGATGCAGAACCTTGAAGAAGATGCTGGAATTTGCTGTACTGGGTTCTACAGCACAGTCTGATATCCATAGCTTCAATTATATTCCAAAGGGTACTGATCATAAAAAAAAAAGTCCATGAATATTAAGTAAGGAAGAGATGACAGCCAGCGTCTTTGCAAAGATATACACAGGCCAGTAAACTTCTTAAACATCCCCATTTCTACTTACAAGTCAGGGCATTAAATATTCAAGAGTACCTCCTTCTCACAGGAGGAAGATTTCCTCCTTATTTTCCCTTAAAGTCTAAGAGGATTCAGGATATAACCTATTTTCTCCCATCTAGTCAAATTGGAAGTATGTTAGAGTGCATGTATGTGTATTGAGGCTTTTCTGTGTGGTCAGAGCATTGCAAAAGGCTTACACATGGAGTAGGAAAAAGGTCTTATTCTCACTCTCAGGGATGTAATTGATGTAGTCTGCAGGTTGGGACAGGGGTGAGGTGTGCATATGTCCCATGGTCAGGAGAAATCGCTAAAGTCCTTTGAAGCGTGCTGGAATAAGATTGTTAAAATAATAATGTGTGGCCCAGTGGACATCAGGTCTTTAGCCCATCTCCTTTTCACATTTCTGCACCTAAAACCTGAAGTGGGTATGTCATGTACTAAGCAGTGCTTGCTAGTACAGAGGAGATTTTCAGGGATGAGTGTTTATGTTTGTGTATGTCATTGGAACTAGATAGTGTTTAAGGTCCCTCCCATCCAAACCCATTCCATGATTATGTTTTTGTAATACCCCCAGGACATCATGCCTATACATTCATCGTAAGGGTAGCCATATCAACTTTTCCATGACTTTTTTGTTTCAGTTTGATAGTCATGTCTGCCCTGGGTCATAAATCTGTCATATTTGGAGAATATGGAAACACAAAGCTGAGGTGAAGTGTTCAGTATGTGTATTCAAACACACAGCAGGGCATTAGCAGTAGTCTCGCAAAAGTAATGTTAGTGCAATCACATTTGCTAGAGATAACAGAAGGGCTGCTTTCTACTTGACCCCAGTGGTGTCTGTCTGTCTGTCTCTGCAGGGCACCAGTCTGCCACCCTGGGCCCGTGCATTACAATCCAGTTCTCTGAGCCCAAATCCAGTGTTGGATTACATTCCCCAAAAGTGTCACTTGATCCCTAGCTCACTATCCATCTATGGTTCTTTATGCATCTGGGACTTAACTTCAACAACCAGAGGTGACAGGAGATGAATTTTGTGTTGCTGCTTCTGCTGTCAGTTGACACCTCTCTACTTAAACTTCTAGTCCTGCAAATACCTGAAGAGTAATGCTAAATTTTTTATTTCTATCCTTTATCCCCTCCCCCTTGTAATTGGTGTACTGGAGCAGAAGAGGCCTTGCAATTTTATTATTGCTGTATAAGCCTTCTGTAAACTCAGTTACAGCAATTCTGTTGTTGGTAATTTTTATGACTAAAAAATACGCTGACACAGTGTTTGGGCATAGGAAAAGAGTAAATCTGAATGTATAATAATCTGGTGAGTTTGGGAGATGTTTAATGCTATATCCCAGCCAAGTTAATCACTCATGGAATTATTTTTTTTATTTTGCTCAGTTGACTGGAAACATTAATCTCTGGGATGGCATCTTTAATGCCAAATACTTGACCAGAAATTTCAACATTTCCCTGGCATAAGAACAGATTTAGAAGGAAAGCTATCAATTGACAATAGACCAGCAGAAACAGAGACATTTGTTACTTTATTTCTCTTACATGATGAAGAAATATCCAGATGATGGCTTTCACTTTGTGAAGTATATTGAACCAGGTACTGTATTCATGAATATAAATTGAGCAGACGTGACACATTTTTTTCATAGAAAGATGACACAGAGTTCTTCTTCTGGTAGTTCTTCTTTGTCTAAAATATGCTTATTGTAAGAACATCACTACAGAGTTAATAGTGCACTGCATAACTGCATGTTAAAAATATGAGTGCTAAAGAACACAGAATGTGTGAAGGAGAAATTATTCATAGATTTATAATACCTATGCCTGGCCACATTTTTCAAGGGCAGGATCTTCAACTTCCTTTCCTTTCCTGCTTTTTCTGTGAAGTTCTTAATTGCTAAATATCAGCATCACTCAGCCAGCCCAGTTCCATCTGTCTAGGCTCATTCCCAGGCAAAATTGCATTGCTGATGAGCAATTTTTTATTTGTGCTTGCCTTCCCATCCACACTGCTGCCTTGTTAGTGGCTTGGCTCTCTAGATCATCCAGTCTTTGCCCATTTCCCCATTTGTCCTAGAGGAGCCATCCCATCAGAAAACCTGCAGTATTGTGGTGACTTTGAACACAGAGTTAGTCACAGGTTAAAACAGAGGCATCAGCTTCTCACCCTTGTGCAGACATTGATGTGTTAGCAGTGTTCCTACCAGGCAATGGGGAGGATACTCCCTATTTTATGATTTTCCTTCTTTGACACACATGAAAATAGTCCAGTGTATTATGACCCTTAATATGCTCTAATTACATAAAAAACTTGGCAAGTGACAGCCAGTGTGTATAGAGGTGTTCTTCTTATTAAATAAATGATTCTCTGTTTATATCCTGCTAGGGAGCTGCATGACAAGGAAGGTAAGAGGGAAAGGTTAGAAATGCAACCTAAAAGAAATGGTCAGGTTAGACTGTGAAGGCCAAATACTGGTGTCCTTGAAGTTGTTGGGAGTTTTGCCTCTGAGGAAAGAGCCAAAGAGAGCAGCACCCTGCATCTGTTTAGGGCTTTACAGCTTTGTGCTGCAGTCAGACATTCCTCCAGGTGGTCTCTGCCACAGTGTCAAAAAGCATAACAAACCTGAGTTTCCCACTCAGCCCAGCCTGCCAGGGCTGCCAGTTCATGGCACTTGTTTATTACACTTCAGTTTTCATTTCCAGTAACATTTCTGCAAGAACGAGTGACTTTTTTGACTAACGCGGGTATAAATGATGGGATCATTTGCTCTACCTTAGAACTGCTGTAATTTTGCCCCTACAAGCAGCAGGGTATTTGAAAACGTCTTTCTTCTTCCAGGTTACCAGCCTGTCCTGCCGAACCAGCAGCAGGGGTTCCAGGGTATCATGGGAATGCAGCAGCCGCCCCAAAGCCAGAACCTGATGAATAATCAACAGGGAAATCAGGTGCAAGGCATGATGGTGCAGTATCCAGCCATGTCATCTTATCAGGTATTTAGGAGCTGTAAGAAAAGACTTATTTTCTTGGAGAATGCTTAATTGAATTAAGGTTTTGCATCACACAGTGCTCTTATAACTTCATTTGGATAGTGTGTGGCAGGAAGCCTTCTGATGAATATGCTTCTAAGTCAAATCAGTTTCTTTGCTTCCTATTCACATGGTCTAAGAACTCCTGATTTTCATTCTGAGTTTGGAATGCTTAAAATGAACTATTTATTACAGTCTGCGGTGAGGGCAATGTCACAAAGAACAAAGGAATTAGACTACTTCCTGTGAAGAAAATTAATTCAAAAAAATATAAGAACATTGTTCATTTCTTCTCTTTTTTGCCAGTGCAGTACTGTTTCCTGTAATGAAGTTGAGGGCTTTGCCTGATCCAGTTAAAAATTACTCATCTGTGGAGACTCCTGCCAAGGATCTCACCATGTCTTCTATAACAAGCTGTAGCCAGATGGATTAATGTTTAATGGGTTCTGGGGAGAGGGAAGGCAGTGGCTTGATTTTTACCAAGTCCGTAAGTTACCCAGACTTATTTCCCCACCTTTATACCTAGCTTCTGTGAGTTACACCAAGCACATGTGAGAGGTGGCCTGTGCTTACACTTCCTACTGGTCCCTCTGGAAAGTTAAAAAACTAAATGACATCTGGTTCATTTTAATAGTTTGCACTGATTGAGCAGCCATTCCCCTTTTCCCTCAGCTTCTTTGAAAACACTTCAGTGACACAGATGGAAATGGGAGAATTGCTCGTGGGTAACATTTTCCCCTTACATCTTCAGAATTAATATACTAAAAACATGTTTTAAAGGTTAATGATCAAGTCAAAGGTTTAGACCTTTTAGATGGCCTAGATATGCCAGGGTTGAATCTTCTGTTTGCACTGATCCCAGAAATGCATAGTCTACTAGGTCATGACAGAGACACTTTCTAGGCCTAAAAGCAGAGGGAATTCTCTTTAAAACCTTCTGTAACAAAAAAATCCTCAGAGATGAGAGCAATTCTGAGCAGCAGAAAATAGCACATTTTGGCAGAACCTACGGTATTCTCAAATTCAGTTAGAAGGAATATACGGATACTGGGAACCTGCTTTAACTTGCTTAGTAATTGCTGTCTTTTTTTCCCTACGTCTTTCCGTATTCCTACATAGGTGCCAATGACCCAGGGTTCTCAAGGATTGCCGCAACAATCATATCAACAACCAATCATGCTACCTAATCAATCAGGTCAAGGAACACTTACAGCCACTGGAATGCCTGTCTACTGTAATGTCATACCTCCTGCCCCACAGAACAACCTCCGGTTGATTGCCCCACACTGCCCCTCCAATAACGTTCCAGTTATTTCTGCCAGCTGCAGGACAAACTGTGCGAGCATCAACAATGCAGGGTGGCAGGTCAAGTACTGACACTGTGGCTTAGATTTATGAGGATAGAGGTGCATTATTTGACAAATAAATCATGGCCTTCAAATGAAGAGGAACACAACAGAATAATCAGTTGGGGACACGAGTACTGACTATGCTCAAGTGATTTGCTGCTGGAAAAACCTGTAAAAAAAAAAAAAAAAAAGAAGTAAAATAAATTTTGAAAAAAAAAAAAATGTTTGCTGGTTAATGGTGCATATTTTTGTCATGTCTGCTAGGTATGCCTTTATAGCTTAGCTAGTGACATGAATTCATTGAGGTAAGATTTTTTCCTACCACTGAACACCACTGTGTAGATTGTAATATCCCTGATTTGGATTAGTTTTGTACTTTGTGTTGAGTTTGTGAAGCTAAAAGTATTTAAAAATATAATAAAATCACATTGTACCAAAGCTGTAATGGAAATGAAAAAAAAAATTGAAAACAAAAAGAGAATTACTGAATGGAAGGAATAATTTATATACACTATAGAGTTTTTTTATGGATATATACTGTATTGTAGTGCTTAATCACAATAAAGCTATTTGACCTCATGAAGGAAGGTCATGTTTCTACCACCTGCTTGGTCTCCTCTGTTTCTGAGTGAATTTCCTTTAGTTTATGCATTGTCTTTTTTTTCAGGTGAAGCTAATGGGAGAATGGTGCTTAATGGGCTTAGAGGAGTTGGATGAGAAGGTAACATAGCCATGTAGAGGTACCATAACAGCTGAGACCACTTTGGAATTGTAGCATAGCCCAGGAATTATTCAGTGAATGATGTAGCAGTTCACTTTAAACTGAGTTTGCATTTTGCCAATCCCTAGGACCAGGAATGTCTTAAACACAACTCATCATTGCTTCAAGCCCCTACGAAGTCACACTTCTTCAAGAGGCCACAAAACAGTCATACATGAGAAGACATAGTTGTCCTGTGACATTCCATCCACTGGATGGAAGATCAGATAATACTGATGTAGCAACCACAGTACCCAGCAATCCTGCTACATAGAGATGCTCTACCCAGTTATTGGTGCTCCAGCTGTAAAGCCATTTTGACAAAAGTGGATGACCCAAGAATCAGGTCTGTCATTTTTAAGTGGGGATAAACAATATATTTGGGAGGTAGGCTTTTAAAACACAGTGGTTTGCCAGAAAGTTTTAGAACTTTTTCAGTTCTTGTGGTGCTTTTTTTATTATTATGTCCATCTTCACTCAAATTCCCAGTTTGTTCTGATAAATTGTTCTTGAATCATAAATTCTGCATGGAGTTCCTCACTTTGTTTCAATGATGACAATATTTGAGACAAAAGTCTGAGTTGTTTTTCATTTAAACTTCATTTTTTGATCAATAACTTTACAATAGTTAAAGTTGAGCACTCCAGAATTATGCATACACGTTATGGAAAAAATCAAGATCCTTCTGTATGTAAAATCTGTATGTGACATAATATGATTTTAGGTACTGTAGATTACAGCAGTCTACATAGTCCTTGACCAATGTTAATCTGAATGCGAAACAGCTTTAATTTTACCTTTGGCATATGTGGCCTTTCCTTTGGTTTCCTCTTTGGCTGTGATAACAGGAACTGGAGGGGCTACAATCTGTATTTGAAAGAAACATTTTTCCTTTCTATAAAACGACCAGATATCATTCAGAGTTCATTCCTTTTTTGTACATATGTGTCTTAAAGTGTGGAATCCAGTCCTGTAGGATCATAAAAAAGCCAAACACTGAATTTTATGTAATGTAGTCATGATTCGTTTGCTGAGAGACAGTCAAGAGCAAGAGCAGTTAAGTAAACATAATGCACTCTTCAGTTAGAGGTGAAATGCCTTGGGAGATGGCATGATTTTTTTTTTTGATTTTTTTTTCTTTTAATCAAGATATCGAATTTGAATTTTTCCTGTGACCCTGAGCTCTCATTTCAGATTCCCTGCATTGTATAGTTTATTTCCTTGAAGTATTTAATATACAGCGGAGGTTTCTGTCCAAGCATGGCTATAATTAACTAATGCTGGGTTTGCTGCTGAGGCATCACTGACAGCTGAATGAATGGGTGTCCTTCTCTGTAAAGGCTCAGCAAGAGTCCAGCAAGAAGGACCTACCTGCTGGTGACCTTGTGCAGGACAGGTTGTATGTGCCCAGGCTGAAGGAGAGGGGAGGGAAGGGCAATCTCTATGCACCCAGTGTCTGAGATGAAGAGACCCTTTGGTCATCACTATATTTATGTCCCATTTCTTTTCTGAAGCACTGCAGTTACGTTATTAATCTTCCCTCTTGTCAGGGAACAATATATGAATTGCCTGGTTAAAAAAATCTGCCCTCAGGATCATAGATCGATGGCAAGCTGGGCTGTAGATGCTCTCAGTGGAGCTGGGGAAGGGAGTCAAAAAGGAAAGCCTAAGAATCTTGCTTTTGTAGACAGAATTTCCTCATGTCCTTAGGCTGCTCTAGGTCATGTCCCCTTGTCAAACAGCATATCCCATGCCTGACCATGGCCGTGCTTTCCCATAATTTACCTATCTGCTTGAACAATGACCAGCTGGTAGAAAACAGCTACTTAGCTGTGGGAGCAGGGATCCCACTGACTGACTTCACTCAGCCTTGTGACAGCAGCAGCTACCTGCACATTAATGTGCCTTCCTGCTGATACGAGACTTGAACTTTTTGTATTAAAAATTAGCAGTTTCAGTAGGCAGTCACAGCCACCCACCCCAGAATAGCCTACATCCTCTGATTGTCTCGCTCTCTGAAGAGTTTGAATCTCCTTGGGCATATGAGGAAACTGAATCTGTTCTCCCTCAGCTATGAAGAATGCCCTAATTATTACAGTACCATGTACATGGGGGAGCCATCTCACGTGGTGGTGTATAGTATTTGCTTTATGATGAAAGAATTTGTATTTGAAGACAAGGAATTCTTCTATATCAAGTGAAGAAAAAAAACTCTAATTTTTGATCATACTATATTTTCAAGTCTTTATCCTATTTTTGTTCATTAGTAAAAATATTCTGAGCTGGATTGCTTAGCACCTTTCTGCTATTAAAAAAGAGATGTTTCACAATTATCAGAAGGGGAGGGAATGAGGAGGAAAAAAAAATTATGTAAATTCATGTAACAGAAATGCATAGGTGGAGCTCAGTGCTTTTTCTTCAGTCCTTTGACATATTTGTAGGTAATCTCTGTAAAAGGAGTACTGCTGGATTCACATGGCCAGACTTAGCAACTCAGGAACTGGTCACCATGAGTTCAGTAGTGAAATTGTTTACAGGACATGTGCCTCTTCTGTGGGGATGCTCTGTCTCTGTGGGCTCGTTTTTCTTTAGTCTTCCCTTGGAATTTGGCAGACTCAGGCAGCTGCTCTGTGCAGCCTTGTTGTGGTGCTAGGGACTGTTTGTTGCATTTTCCCTTTGCCTACTGCATACTTGCCTTGTTAATTGTATATTGCTTTTGCCTCCTTTTTTATATTCTATAGCTGAAGGAAAGTTCTGCCAAGGCCTATACATATTTAATTTGCCACTTTTTTTTTTTTTTTAATCTGTATTGCACTGAAAAACCAAGGAGGCACATCCTGCATTAAGCTGACTCCATCAGATGACACTGATCAGCCTTTCGGATGGCTCTAATTCATTTGGGCTGTAATTTGTAGAGGCTGTACAGAAGCCAGATGCCATTTGCTATTGTTTTTCCCCTTTGTGCTGCCCAAGAAGTCAACGATTTCCTTCTAAAACTGTGTTCCTTTATGTTTCTGTTTAACTCTGTATGGAAGGCCTCCTGTACTGAAGGAAGACTCCACAAATTATCCCAGCAGCAAGGAATGGGAGGGAATGTGCAGGGGGCATGTAGAGTAGCCAAAGAATCTTGTTCTCTGCCCTCTTAGCTGCTCTGTAGCATGAGGACCTGCCCTGACATGGCCACTTAATGCTTCAATACAATTGTTTCACTTGGTGTCCCTGAAATATGCACAGGTCAGTGTCCTTTCAGCCCTGCTGTTCACTAGTCTGTTGAGTTGCCCCTTTGGGACAGCTGCAGAGAAATCTGTTTCCTCCCTTAATGCTCTGGAGAGGCTCTGATGGAGGGTGATGCCCAGTCCACGTTTGGGGTTTTGGTATGTTGTCCCTCAGAGCTCCTCTTGACTGGTAAGGGAGAGTAGTTCTTAGTCTTCAAAAGTGTCCCACTCGTGCTTAGCCCAGGAACTGTGCTTCAGAAATGCTCACACCTTAGACACCTGCTGAGCTCATGTTGTCTAAACCACATTTCTGGTGCAGGGCATCACCATCATTTTGTGGAGTGGCAGCTTAGGGCAAACTTTGAGGGCAGCTCAGACTGGTGCTTCAATAGCAATCCTACAGGCTTCAAGGAGTTTGTAGCGAGGTGGGGGTCGATCTCTTTTCTAAGGTAACAATCTATAGGACAAGAGCAAATCACCTCAAATTGCACCAAAGTTTAGGCTGGCTATTAGGAAAAAATTCTTCAGTGAAAGGGTAGTCAGACATTAAAATTGGCTGCCCAGGGAACTGGGGGAATCGCCATCCCTGAAAGTATTCAAAAGGCATATGGATGTGGCACTTAGGAGAAGGGTTTAGTGGTGAATACAGTGCTGTTAGATTAATGGCTGGACTCAATGATCTTAAAGGTTTTTTCCAACCTTGATGATTCTATGATTCATATCTCTGTAGCAGGATATAGAAATGCTTTGAGTGTTTTGGATACGCTCACTGAATGAATGTTGCCTGCACCTAACACAGTATTGGTGATGCAGCAATTTGGGTCATGTCTGCTCCCCAGTCAGGGCAAAAGAAGACCATTTCCACGGATTTCTGCCCCTGGTTTGCTTTAGGAATTGACTGTCTTCCCTGCTGGTTCCTTTCATTGCTGATAATGAGCCTTTGGGGCAGTGGATTGATTGATGGCTAAATATTTAATGCCATGGAGTGTTTCTGAGGATAGTTGGCCCTGCATTCTGGGAGGGACATGAGCTATTGCTGTAATCCTGCATGTTTTGCGGACCCTGGCTTACACACTCCTGAAAAGACAGCTTTCCAGTGCACATCAGGTGGAATCAACCCCCAGGCTTCTGGCTCTTTATGCAATATCTCACCAGCTGTGGAAGGGGATGACTCCTCATTATCTCTCCTAGCATAAGGACAAGGGGACATAAGAGAAATTTTCCTATTAAACCAGATAAATTAAAAGAATCCAAACAAATTGAACATAAGAGCTATATTTTTCCCCATAGAGCCTTTAGGCAACCTGTGGCTTTCCTTCTTTCCTTGCAGCAGGATGCTGGGTGCCATTTCAGAGATGGGTGGACATGGTCAGAAAATAATGTTGTACTGAAAGTTGCTAAATACAGCCAGCCAGCATTTAGTCCACAGAGCAGAACACAACCTGGAGAAATATCACCATAGCATTGCCCCATCTATACATCCTTTCTCCAGACACTGTCAGAGATGGGTATTGGACTGGGAATGAAGCTTTGACCTGATGGAATGTGCAGTTCCATAAAGCAGTATTTGTTACCTAATTAATAATAATAAATAAATAAATAATAATAATAGTTGGTCTCACCCAACAGGGTCCATCGTGTAACAAAACTAAGGAACAGAAGGAGGGGATGAGGCTAATCTTGGGTTACTTTTCTTCAGGTTTTTTAGTGTCATATGGCCCTGACTGCATGAATGACTATGACTGGCCTTATGCAGTTGCCTGTTCTGCTATTCAGAGCAGGATGTATTACTACACTGAGAATTAAATAAGGGGGAGTGCTTCATGATCTTTTACTCATCTTTCATTTCTTCTTTGTAGCATATACTTGTTCATTACTGTTGTAAAGGTTAATTATTCACAAGCAATTCTTTTGTGCTAAGAGTGGTTTGCTTCGCTTTATAATAATTGAATTTTTTTTAGGTGGCTTTTGGTACATAATCTCTTATTTCTTGTCAAAAGTCCTGGCTTTCCTGAGCATCAGGTGTAATTACTACTAAGAAGTGGTTTGACAGTATTTTTTCATTGACTTAAGAAGGCTTAATTGTTGTAGGAATTACAGGAAAAAACTGGAAGAGAGGAACTGTGATTAGCTTTCAAGGTGAAGAATAACAGGTGTTCAGGGTAGACTTATGGACAGATTGTTGAAAAGCAATATTAAATTCTTCCCTGGTTTTCATTTGCAAAGATCAGCTGCAAAACTACACTTAATGAAGCACTATATTCCAGTTTATCCTTGTGTTGTTAAGAAATAGTTTTGAAAAATAGGTCAAACATAATTTGTCTTTCATGCTATGGGTACAGTTCTACAAAAGGCATATCTGACATGGAAATGTAAGACCATGTATGGTACTGTATACCCATTGAACTCTACTAAATATATCCCTAAAGAAATGTTTGAAAAAGATCCCCTCAAACAGTACTGGGTCTCTTCCGATAAAAAGCAGGTTTCACAGATCTCAAGGCTACATGGCTTTTTTAACCCTAAGGATAAATCATATGAGTGTGAATCAAAACACTTGCCATAGCCAGGCTTTGCTTGCAAATTTGTGCCAGATTATCTCTGCCACCAGGAAAAACTGGTTTTATCTGCATGGAAAAGACATGTACATTTACTCTTTAGGTATTTGGAGGTTTTTTTCCTTCTTAGGCAGTGTCTTCTTAGCGTGATTGGAAGAACAAGTGAATTGATAGTAGACAAGACTGGAAATTTTCTACTTAGTTCCCATTAACTTTGATCTCACCAGGTTCCTATGCCAGGTGGAGCCTGTAGGGAAAAAGAGATTCTGTGCATGTACGTGCATGTGAGTAAAAATTTTTGTGATTAAGAAAAATGAATTGTTTGGATTTTTCTAAAGCCTTTCAATTGAAACAAGATTTTAAAAAATTTCTCATGAACTGTGCTCCTGTCTCCCAAGCTAAGTGTTATTGATTCTTTGAGGAAATGATTTAGACGTGGGACACAATGTCAGGAGGTGAGTGGTTACAGTATAGTCCTTTGATATGCGACATTTTGTGCAGATGCTGGCAGGAAAAAAAATATCTTATCTAGGAACCAAGGAGGAAAAAAACTGACATTGAGATCAAACTTTAATTGGAAAATCTGGACAAATTCTGCCTTTGAGACAAAAACTTCTAAAATACTTTAGAGAATATCTCCACAGGGGGAAAAAAAACCTACTTTCAACATCTCAATGCCTATTGTAAAAGCTGGGAGGTCAGACCTTAAAAAAGTGATGGATATTTCTAATCTTCCTATACATAACAGTTTAGTGCAATTTGCAGATTCTCAGCTAATCTCATTAACAGTAAGTAAAATGGGGGCCAGCAAGCATCCAGAAATCTCCCTGGCTCAAATATTCAGTGAGGGTCAAGCATTGGCTATGCTTAAGCTTGAAGCAAGGTTTCTTTCATGGGAAGCAAGCAGAGTTGCATTTGCATGAGGCTCACATGTGGCACTTGAACCAAGCTCCTGTGTGTGTTAATGGCCACCCTTTCATTTTGTTTCATCTCTGCAGATGAAACACTGAGACAGACAGCATGCTGTAATTCAGAACTGCTTCAGGCATCCACACTCCCGCCTCCTGCTGGGTGCATGAGCCTGGGGGACAACACATTCCCATGACTATGGGCTGTGCACAGCTTGATGCTCCTTTTATTGGCATGGATATCAGAAAACCACATGGCATGGGGCTTGCTGTCATCTTCCACGAGCCTGAAATTATCAGGGTATGTTTCAGAAACTACAGAGGGGTCCAAATTATATGGAAAACACTTGGGTAAATCTGGATGCATGGATAAATCTGGATCCTTCGTGCTGTCCCAGAGACAGAGAGGAGAACAAAAAAAAATCTGGTTTATTTCTTGAACATATTATATCTTCCCAGTCCTCTGGGACTTGAAGATTATATGTAGTTGGCATGTGGTGGAAGGAGTTACTGTTGATGTGTGAATAAAGATGTTGCAGACATCAGAGCTGTCACACAGCAGCGGAATGAGCTCTGGACATGAAGCATTCATACAGCACAGAAAAAAAATTGATCTGAGCGTTGTTCTTTTATTTATTCATGTGCTTCTATGCTCCCCTGGACTGGGGCTGTATTTTTTAGAAAGCTGTCTTGCACTATAGCAGATGTTCTATGCTTCAGGGCTAGAAGCATTGCCCTTCTTTGCTTAAGAAAAAACCTAGTGTTTGGATCAATTTTTTGTTTGGTTGGTTTTTGCAGGTTGGTTGGTCTGTGTTTTGTTTTGGTTTTTTAGTAGAAAGGCGAATTTTCTGAACAGAAGTATCTCTTTAGCAAAAAAAGTCTGTTAGTCAGAGTAGCATAGTCCAAGTACAAGTATGTAAAGGGAAGCTGCATTTTTTTAGAACCACTTATCCAATATCAATACAGGATCCTGCTGGTATAACATTCTTTTCATCTATAAAGCATGGTGTTTTTATAAAAGAGGGGGTAGTCTTTAACTACAAAGGTACCACTGATTTTTAAACGTACTTTGTGCAAATAAATAAGTCTTATTTGTTGTTGTTTTTTGAGAACTGATAATTTCTTCTGCATTAAAAAGCATCAGAAATAGCTGACACCACGCTGCAGTGACAGGGCCATTTTACTTAGCTCTGTGTGATGAGCTTTATGGATGCTGTGAGACAGGTACCACTGTCTAAAACAGAATTTTTACTGCATTTTTTTCTCCTTTCCCTTTTTCATGCTGTCCAATTTTATTCCAGGTAAATAAGCTCATACTGCTGTGAGCAGGTTGTAGTCTCTGAGACATCTTACAAAGGAAACAAATGGCTTGCAGATTCAGTGAGAGAGGTGTGATGGCAGCTGTTTTTTGGGAGCACATGGGGAGGATCAGAGCTGCTAAAATCCTGCTGTGTGCTTCAGGAATATGAGTAGGCCCTGGAGCTTAGCATGGTGAAGTGTCTGAAGCTGCTGGCCAAAATGAGGAGCCTGCACACATGATGGTTTGTGAGGATGCAGCAGCACCAGCGTGAGAGACGTGTGTGACCTGATGCCAACATGGCTTGCAAGTGATGTCCCACCATGGCTGCCTGTTCGTATGATGGACAGTGTGATAGTGGTTTTGAACAGCAGAAGCATGAAAAAGCCAGCTGTGGCCATACACAAGGTGCCAGGGAAGGCATTTCTAACATCAGCAATGTGTGTAACATCAATAAAAAAAAGGACGCCTAATGCTCTGGCACCCTTGAGATCCAGAGGGGAGATGAAACAGATGCTAATAACCACATTACAGGACTGGTTCTGTGGAAGAGGACTGATTTTTCTGAGCTCAGAGGAAAACAGGCAGAAAAGGCACCATCTCAGATTCTCAACCTGTGCTCACAACAGAGAATACTCCTTTTGCTGAGGCTGCTTTCATTGAAGAACTATTATCCTCAGTTTTTCGTGATAAAGACATATCCTTTACAGAGATCTGTGAGGATGCAATATTCTAGGGTGGCATGAATTGCTTTGTGCAAGTTCCCATTCCTCTCTCTGGGGGAGCCAAGATAATTAGTGCAGCTTGACATCTAACTTCTAGGCAGCAGATGTGGGAAAAATTATACCCAGGGCACAGAAATCATTCCAGGTACACCACCACCAACTGCTGGATTGCCAACACCCTGTGATGACTGTCATTAGAACACAGACTTCCACCACCAACTAGAGCACAGCCTTTCTAAAATGAATCAGTGAAATGTGTGTCATGGATAGGAGCTGGAGAAAAGCCCTGAAGGTATGGGATAGTCTCTCACAGAAACAGTTATTTCTTCAGAAATAGTAACATCTTGAGCTGAGGGAAGACCAAGGGGAAGTGCTGGGGTGTGATCTTTGCTGCTGACAGATAATGGAGTAAAGGCTTTCCATTCAGTGCTGTGTGAGTCCCATAAAATCAAGGGTCACAACTGCTCTGTCTCTCAGCCTATTACCACAGCATTTCTTCATAACAGTCATTTATTTGTGTCTGGCTTCTCAGCTGGTGCATTTGAGATTGAAATGGTGGCTGTCAGCTTGTAAGAGAAACTGGGTCCTGCAGGAGTTAAAACCCTGACAGCGGAGATCCACATTGTTGGTGGCTTTCAGATAACAATGAATATCATCTGCTGGCCCAACTGCCTCAACAGATGCACATTCCTGTCAGTCAGCTTTGATTCACATCCACATTTAGCTTGCAAATTGTGCATAATCCGATGGCCCCAGACATGCAGCTATGTGACCTTCTGGTCACTTGTGTGGACCAAGCCATCCTGGTATCTGTGAAGCTCAGAGTCACGATAAAACAGGCATCCCACTCAGTAATCTGCTGCCACACTTAATCCTGCATTTGTTTCTTGCTCACTTACAGCAGCCAAAGTGGCATTAAGGGCGCCCTGTGTCCGTGGCACAGGAATCTGGAGCTGGGCTTTGGACAGCAGCAGTGCCTCCTCCCAGCCAGCACTCAAAGCTGCTGGGCAAAGTCCAGTGCTGAAGTGAACAGCTATGACCACTATAAATATTGCGCATGCTCAGCTTTTAGGGGAGGCAGAGCGCTCCAGGGAATGGACAGCCAACTTTGCCAGTGTTATTTTTCTAATCTCAGTCAGGGCAGATGCATTCTCCCCAAAAAATGTGTGCTCTCCTGGAAAATGGAGAAGCATACTGATGTGTAAGTGGTGGGCAGGTCTGCTAATCTCCTGCACAAGCACACTGCTGGAGTCCAATCTTTGGATTGGAAGCCTCTCTTTGCTCTTAAACATAATCTCAGTCCGCTCTTAGTAGACTTTAGTTAGTGTTTTAGAACACTAACTTTATTTCCCCTCAGAAATGTTAGCCTGCAAGTTAGGGGGGTGAGAGTGGTGTTGGTACACGCTTGAGTTTAATGCACTGGATGCTACTCTATGAGGCAGCAGAAATTTTTATCCTTGTCATGTCCATCATGATTCTATAGAAAGAAATAGGACAAATGTAGAAGTTGGTTTATACCAACATTAAGTCCTTCTAAAAACCTAGCTAATTAAAATTGTGTTGTGCTCTGATTTTGTTATCTCTCTGCTACCACATAAGATAGTGGCAAATACCAAAAGCAACATGGGCTAGTGTAATTAATTAGCTAATTTAGTGGTGTGCTTGAATGCTTTTTCTTTATTCACTCATTTTTATTTTTTCCTTCTTAGTGCTTTCACAG
This sequence comes from Pseudopodoces humilis, assembly GCF_049639895.1. Classification (NCBI taxonomy): domain Eukaryota; kingdom Metazoa; phylum Chordata; class Aves; order Passeriformes; family Paridae; genus Pseudopodoces; species Pseudopodoces humilis. The sequence goes on from NC_142200.1 coordinate 103,941,968, forward strand.
TTGCGTATTTTTCTTAAAGCGCCATTCACAACTATTAGAAGGGAGGATTTATTTTTTAAGCATTGACACCATCTCTAATTTCTTGAATTTTTTTATATTTTAGATTCACAATCTCCTTAACTTTATTTATTCTTTCCCTTTCTTTAAAACAGTCTTCATAGATAAAAAATGCTCTTGGAAACAGAATGTAGTATTAAGAGTATAGAACCAGTCAACATGCTGGAAAATATATTTTCCCATATAATAGGTTATCTTGACTGCTGTTGGCACTCAGGCTAGCTTTTGGCTAAAATACAGAAGATACCAAATGTGACTTTAACTTCACATCTCTTTGAAAGTACATTCTGGTTGAATGTGTGCAGTGGAGCTGCATGACAAAACACACGTGGGCTGGAAAAGTGCCACCTCAGGGACTAGATACACAAAGTCCTCACAATTCCCTCTTTCACCCAAGGTAGTACTAGTGTAAGCCAGAACTATGGACTTGCACCAACGTGTCACCAGTTTGCACTTCTGCTGCCATCCATAAGCACAGATTCAACCTCTAGTGCATGCTGGTATCTAGAAACAGCAGTAGCGCCAATGATACACAGGAAAAATTATGATAGTTTCAGATGTTGATAGCATGGAGCTTCTTGACTGAAATATGCTTTTTCCTGTTTCCTTGCATTAAATGTCTTAACATTTCTACCCTCTTTCAATGGAAGTGCTGATCCTATAGGAAACTCTCTCCAATAGTACCAAACTCTTGATAATAATTTCCCCAAATGTTTCATCATATACTCCCTGTGTAAGGAGATTAGCCTCATCATTCCTCAGCAGATGGAGCCACTTGGGTGAAGGGGTTTGACCAAGATAATGCAGAAAATTAGCAGACAGCAAAAGAAAACAAAGAGGATGCAAGAGTTCAAGAGAAGCACAAAGATCCTCCATGTAGCTGATGTTAAAACTAGGAGACATCAGCATGGTAATGCTCAAGGCTGTAATAAATTCCTTATCCCCAGTGTTGCAAAGGAGGGTGCAGGATGAGTCCCAGGGTAAGATTCATGCCTTGCTCCTTCAGAGCAGCTTAACTTCAAACTCAAGGAGTAAAACCTCTGTGGTTCCACCCCTGCCTTCTTGTACCATTCTTTCCTGCTCAATTCATTTTTTCTCCTAAGACATGGATAACAAGTTGTTGATATATTGGCAGCAGGAGAAATCCAACGTGGGCATATTATAGAATTATAGAATCTGACTTTTCAAGGTGTCAGAGGCTTGGAGATATATATATATATATATATATATATATATATATATATTCTTTTGTTTATCACTGAAATAAAGTTGTCCGAAGTTGGTAGTGTAGAGGGCCTGAGAGAGCTGGCAAATCTCAAAAAGAAATGGACAGATCTGATTTTATTTTTTTTTTTAACTACCACAGCTCTAGAGAAACAAATCAAATAAAGCCTTAAAACTTCCCTGCTTGAACTTCTCCTCTTCCCCTTTCCTCTCCCTGGGGTTTCTGTTTTAGAGCTCTTGAACTGATTTGTTGAGACAGATCAAAGTATAAAGTATTTCTCAGCTGGTCTTATTTCTCTCACTGGATTGTAGTGGCAGGAGACAGGCAGCTCATTACAACTGGGAGAGTGCTCCTATGAAACCAACTTCATTACAGCTGGTAAGAAAAATAACATTCTGCTGAAGCTATAGTTCAGTCTCACCATAACAGAAATAAATTATTTTAGAATGAATAAATAATGTCACACTGCATCTCATTATAGTATAAGGCTGAGTAATAACATGATGTTAAATACATCTGAACTGTACTGCTTCTGTCTGGCATTGTGAAGACTTTGAAGTACATCTTGAGTTTGTCCAATTTTAACATGTTTTACCTATGCTTGTTCAATATCCTCCCCTTCAACCGTGCTTCAGTGAATGGGGAGGGTGGGAGGGGGTTATGTACCTCAACAGCCTGTCAGCCTTCTTCAGCTGCTGACTGTATTTAGTAAGGTACCAGAAATTATTGGGTAAGGGTATGTTTTCAGGGTGGTTTCTGAACCCAGATGTGGCTCCTTAATTTTTCCAAGAGTGTACCATGTATAAATCATGTAGTGCAGGCCTGTTGCCAATCTGAGAGCAGCTTGGAACAGGCAGGTTAGGAGGCTGCTTCTTTTTACAGACCATATATGTGAGCTGTCTTTTCACAAGCTCCTGTCAGCCAAGGAGCAGGACAAGCTTTCTGCCTTTTTCCCTCTGCTCTTGTTGTTGCTGTTTCTCCCACCACTCCCTTATTTGCTCCCAGCACTATCACTTAGCAGTCCCAAAAACAGAAAAATGTCTCCTTCTTTTGATCTGGGTCAATACCTGGTTTACTCACAGCTATGCAGATTTTTCGGGCAAGGCAAGGGAGAATGATGGCTCCATTCCACAGCAGAGATGGTTTGTGAAATTATTCCTCAAAAGAATTTTAACATTAGAAGAAAGTGGAAAGAGGAGAAGATAAAAGAAATTAACCACCTAAGGCCTTGGTTGAGTGGCAGGGATAGGAGCAGATTTCAGGTCTCCTGACTCCCATGAAATCAGAGGAACTCTGAATTCACAAAATTCTGCAATACATTTGAGGTGCACATAGTAAGTTGAGAAACAACATGCAGAAAGCAGAATGGGAATGCCTTTCATTGGAAAGGGGCTTTCCTCCTGAGGGTTTGTGATTATGCTTCTGCTTAAATGCAGCATGGTACATGTTACAGGCTCTTCTGCCTTCCTTTCCCTTCACATAAGACAAAAAGAGACAAAGAGATATCCCTGTAGAAAAGTGTAACTATATTACATGTCAGGTGGCAATCAATTTTAGAGCAGCAGGACTGGTATATTGGCCAGGTATGGCTGGAGCTCAGGAACACATCCTGGGCAGTGATGTAAGAGTTCCTAATGCTGGCAGAGGAGCTAATCCAGGCTAGGGGGGCAAGTGGCTCCATTTAAAATCAGTGTAGCTGCTCCATGTACACAAATGTTAAACATTGCTGAGGCTCTGCAGCAAGTTCACTTGTAGAGTAAAGCAAGATGTGGGGTGGAAGTGAGGTCAGATCCAGAGTTTGCTTACTAAAAGAAAAGGTTAAGTGTGGACAAGAGACAGAATAGTGCTAAGACATATTTCCAAAGCAGGACTTGCTGCCCCTTGTACAGCTGCTGGGGAATGGGAGAAGAAGAGCTGGTGGATCCAAGTCCATGACCCACTAACTTTTTCCCTATATGCCCCAATGTTCATCTCAGCAGCAGCTGCTGCCTGGGCTCCTAGTTTTGCAGTGTAGATAAAGCAGACAATCACTTTACAAGATTGGAAATGAAATATGGCTTCTTGCTTTACCTGTACCGTTTGTGGAGGTTTTCATAGGCGTACCATAAATGGGGCAATTTTTGGCAAGGTTCTTGCAAGACATGGCAAAATAAGTCTGTGTTTTGTGAGCCCAGATGTTGTGTACTCTGCTCTTGAAAGAAAGGACCGTCAAGGATGTGACATGAATGTAGACTCCTGAGGAAGGGATAAAAAATCTCAGGTTCCCTCCCCACCCCTGTCTGCACCAGACCTACCGTGAAATTAAATTTCCTCAACAAGGCAAGGTTTGAAGAACATAAAGCACATGAAGTCTCCTGGGGAGGCTTTGTATTTGAGAATTGTGTTCTCAGTTTGCTGTAGTTTAACGGCATGAGAGTGGGCTCATTGGGATTTCCTGTATGCTAATGCCAGTCTTTGACAGCTCATTCATCTTACCTTTCCATGGTGCTCCCACCTGGATACACACATTCAGTGTGTCTCTGTGGGGCCTGTGACCAAAGTCAGTGTCCTTGTGGGGCATTTTGAGTGGATGGAATAGCTAAGCCTCATGATGCATCATGTGTTTTCTTGTGTAAAAACCAACCTGAGCATGAAAACAGAGGAAATACAGCCCAAAAGGGACCTACCATGTCAAGGAACCCTGTCCAAAGCACTGTGTCAGCCTGTTGCTTTCATTCATGGATGACTGTAAAACTATATAGAAATATTGTCCCCCTGTCCCTCTGTGCATGATTTGGAGCCATGCCCATCAAGGGCTTTGAGACCTCCTGTTCTCCAAACATCTGGCAAGATTTTCTGAGGTGACTGTAGCACAGAGAGATTTGGGCTGGCATTATATACACATGGTGGGGCCCCTGTAGCAACAGGGATTGATCCAGATTAGTTTTTCTTTCATAGCTAGTGTTCCAGTTACTTAGGGGACACCATTTTATGTAACTGAGCTGAAAAGTTTGAGGTTTGAGGCTTGAAAAAGGGTCAGGAGCCTGTACCTATTCATGTGGTTTTGTTCATCCAAATTCACTTTCTTAGACATTTCCACAGGTCAAGACCCCTTTCCCAAGCTGAAAGCTGACCTCTGTGCAGCACCCTGTTGTTTTCTGAATGGTTTCTGTTCCACAAACTTCTACAGGGTTCTAAGGAAGAGAACAAAGATTTAGATGGCAACAAATGTGTCAGTGTGCCTACACACTGTCAGTCCAGCTCACAGGAATGCTCCAAAATAAGAGATGGCAAACATCTTATTCTATTGTCATGCTTTTGGTAATTAACTAGAATTTTGATCAGATGTACAGATAAACCCTAATAAACAAAAAAAAAAATCTATATTCCTCAAAAATCCATAAGAGTTTTGCTATTAATTCAGGGAGGCTGTGGCATGATACCCTTTAAGTCTTGGCTTTGTTAAAAAACAGCTGTGAATTACAAACAGTCATTGGTGGTAATGCTGGATCAGCTGAGTATAATTGATCTTCCTGATGGGTTGTATTCCTTTTTTGGGAATGAAAAAAAAAATGGTGGGTAGAGAAGAGTGCTGGGAGTCAATACTGGTGAGTACTAATTCTAGTTGTTACTTCATTATGTGGCTCTGGTATCTGAGAAGTGGTGATTGTTTTGGATTGGTTTCCATGTTGGTAAACAGAGATGTGCATTTCCTACTGTAATGAACAGGGGAAATGCATAAATCAGGTCATAAATATTGTGAAATGCTTTGAAGGGCGTAACATGTGTGTTGGGAAGACCAAAGTGTGAGCAGTAGTGTACAAAATTCCTGCATTTTGCAGAGCTCCTCTATGCATCTCCCCAAAGTTGTGCCCCTACTTTTTTCTCCCAGGTCCCCAGTCCTCTAATTATACTTTTATGACACCTCAATACAGAGGTTCTAACCTTACTGCTGTGTAGTCTGATTCTCGGATCAGCCCTCTCCTAAGGCCTTGAGCTGTGACAAACTGAGGTTCTTGTCTCATATGCACCCTACCTGCTTGTTCTCCTTTATATTGCCCCAGTCCAGCTGCTTGGCAGAGGAACCCATTGCAGAAGGTTGATGATATCTGAACAGAGGGTAAATGTGCTGCAGCTTCGAGGGGCTTGGCAACACAAAAATTATTAATACCTCTTTCACGTTGTTTCTTCAACAAGATCATTTAAATGTAATGTTAGCTTAGTGAAGTATTGCTTACAATAACAGCATGGGAAAGCAGCAGTACTTTCTTTTAAGTGTAGGAAACTCCTGGTTGTTGTAGTTTCACCCTGTTGCACAAGATGGCTTAGTGAAGGCCACAGTGGCTGTATGCCAGTTGTACAACCTGCCCATGACTCTCTGATAGAACGTTGAAAAGATTATCTAGATCAAATAAATCTTGTGGGTTTGTTTTCTGTCATGTGTTCCTCTCATTTCTATTTTGTGTGTTGCTCCCGATATAAGTGTTTGCTTCCACCTGAAATTAGGATGTTCTTCATCAACCACCTCACTTCTGTTGCTGATAAAGATTTCATAACAATTGTGCTCTTTGGCATGCCAGCTGCCATCCTGTCACCTATGCCCTGCTATCTCCTGCCTTTGCTGTTGGAGAATCTCAGCTTTTTCTGATGGACACAAGCTTCTGTTGTCAAGCAGTGCAAAGCTAAGAGGTGACATCTCACCCAGGAGCAGAAGAAATAATATTGCTTGAGAGAGCTGGCTACTTCCTGTGTGCATTAGAATTGATGATGGGTTACAGGATTGAGACTGCAAATCTATATTCACTCATTTCTTGCACATGTGTTGTTGTGGCATGGGATGGCATGTTCTGTTGCCATGTATCTATGGATTAATTATGCAAGTCTGGCTTGTTTCACAGTGTCTCACAGGCAAGTACCAGTAAAAGGTATCAAGTGCCCATAAATAGGAAGTATTTTGGCAATGGTTTTGTTAATATTGTCTTCTCTTTCTAATATTGCAATTAGAAATTTCTTTACATAGCAGAAAATTCTATAGCTCTATCATGTAGTGGGAGGTTGGCAGTAAACAGCTTCCTGTCTATGACAAAGGTTCCTTCCTTGGTTTATTTCTGGTTTGGTCCAGAAAGATTTCTATTTTTAATTTTTTTTTTCTCAAATCATATTACTTGAAACTCTGGGATTCTTTGCCATATGCTCCCCGTGGATGTCCCAATTTGTAGGCAAAACTCTGGAAGAAAAATTTGATAATATTTTGTCAAAGGCATCGTCTCTGGCTTGAAAAATCCTGTGAGCCTTAGATCCTGAGAGGCTTGAATAGTATCATAGGGAAGGAACAGGATATGTTTTCCCTGTCTTAGACTCTTCCTAAAATGTTACTTTTTGGGCTCAGTCAGAGAGAACTAAGTGCTGGACTGACTTTTCTCTGATTCACTACAGCCTATTTTCTTCTTTTGTCTCTGCAGATTATTGTTTAACTGTCAGTAAGATCTTTGTTCTAGGTGTGATAATATGATACGATTCTCGATATGTTCCTATTTTTGGTAATGTATCATTTTGCGACTTTATTAACATTATCTTCTTTGTCTGTAGGACACTTAGTAAAAAGATATGAAACCCCATTTCTAACTAGGTCCTTTTAAAAGTGTCTGTTTACAAGTTCATGAATCAGAAGATTATCCTCCCAATAATACAGAATATTTAATTTAGATAAAATAACTAGAAGGATGGTTAGTAACTTTACACATACAGACCAATTAAGGCAACAGCTGATAAAATGGGTTATTTCAGACCTCACTGTATTTTTACCCTGGGTAGCAAGCAAAAGTTCTTTAGTTTAAATTCATATTGCCTTTTTTTTTTTTTTAACTTGACTCCTAGCTCTTATGTTCTACCCAAATCAATAAGAGAGAGAATCACTAAACAAGATTCTGTTAAAACAGTGACCTTGCACTTCAGTGCTATCCAGATGGGTTTAGTAAGTCTAGCAATTGTTTCTCTGAGGTGTTTTGACCCTGTGCTTGCAACAGGCAGGGGGAGTACATACCGGGAGCAATCTGAAGTCATCTTTATACAAGTTTATACTGGATGAAACTAGTATGTAGGATCTTTGCCATTTTTTTGACTTGTTTTAAAGCACTTGGCCTGTCATAAACCACTTTATAAAGTAATATTGAACTTCAGCTTTGAAAAGGCCTCAAGAAAAAGATGCACAGATGTGGCACTTTGGGATGTGGTTTGGTGGTGGACTTGGCAGTGCTAGATTAATTGTTGAACCTGATGACCTTAAAGGCCTTTTCCAACTGAAATAACTTTAGGAAGTGTATCCAGCCAGAAATTTCCCAACAGACTCTCTCTCATTCAAAAATACCGATTAATCAGAGGTTGAACTAAGCCCCAGTTTGAGCTGGATCAATAAAACCCCCAAAACAAACACCACAATCATCTTTCCAAAGCCTCAACAGCGCCCTTCAAAAACAGGAGTAAGGAACACACTCAGAATTTTGTCTTCAGATACATTGTGGCCTGAAACTTTCAAACTGCAGTTTATGATTGAGGAAGTTGAAATCACAATGTTGTACTTAACTATTTTGAACTGAACAGTTTTATGACAAGGTGGTTGGGGTTTTTTGGTCATTACTTGTTTTATTATTTTTTGATTTTGCTACTGGTGTAGACCTCTTTTGGGGCGTGTTTTTTTCTGAATTTAAGTGTGAAGGAGAGACAAAATGTAGATCCTGGAGTTCTTTGAGTAAAGGAGACCTGCATTTCTGCCTAGGTGAGAGGAACAGCTATCTAGGACATCAAAGAGAGGATGTCACCAAAATGAAGGGCATTGTGCTGGCTCTTCTATAGCAATAAGTTTTTCTTGTGCAAGCAGAGCAGTGAGGGTGAAGCAGGGACAGATATAGTTGACATGGGTGGGAAGAAAGAGTGGTAAATGTGGAGTTTGTAGCTGTGCAGGACATGATTGTATCCCAACCTTCTTTCTTAGCCAGGAAATCTGTATCTGGGTGACACAGTTCAAGGGCAAAGTCTTCTGACTTTGATGATTTTTAGAAAAGTAAATTCACTTTTGCTGTTTCTCTTTCATAAGGCTACCCTGGAGTTCTCCTGGTTGTACCTTTGCATGCCTGTTGAGAACTGGAGCTCCCTGTCACACGTCTGACCTATAAGAAATGTTGTATTCTATGAATCATCCATGTTATGACCTTAGGTATTCTATACAGCAGTCATAAAGCAGAAAATTATAGTCTATTTCTTATCCAACTGTCTGCCTTATAGAAAATGAGTATGTCTGTAATTGGGCATGAAGTATTTTAAATTGGGCCATCAAGCAGACTGCATCTGTTGTTCTCTTTATTATTATTCATTACACATTACAGACACTGATGTTGTGTTTTCATTAATTTTTCTATTAACTTTCCCCCATCAATGTGATTAAAGATTCATTATTCTGAAGCACAGTAAAACAACCTGCCACCACCTCCCAAACCTGAGATCAAATCAAAACCATCCTGCATATGACATTAGACAAAAACTGATTCAGACTTATAAAAATGAGTTCATATTTCTGAGAACAGGTATGTTAGCAAAGGATTAGCTGTTCAAATGGTCAAGTCAAACAAGGTGTAATCAGGGCTAACTTTACAGCTCCTCCTCATTTCACTTCTCCCATCTGTGATTTCACAATCCTTTAGATGGGAGTTTAACTTAGCACCAATTATCTTGTACCAATTATCTATGTATTTAATTTGGCTATGTAATTGGCAGACATTTCCAACTTAGCTAGTTTTTTAGTGTGCTGTGTATTTAGTGGAGCTGAAGGATTTTTTTATTCCTTCTTGTTATGATCTTTTAAGAAATATGTGAACTCTCTTGCCTCCTCTCTTCTGCTTGTTAAGAGCAATATTGCCTTTAAGTCTGAAAAGTACCCTTTACACTCTATAAGAAATGAGAAAATGTGATGCATTCATGTAGACTAGAAAAGGTAAAGTTTAGAAACCCATTGTTAATGGTTGTTTCATCACTGTTAATAAACTATGTTAATAAAACAATACAGGCATCAGTGTTTCCACAATATAAGCCCTTCTGTCCCCATCCCAATAAACTGTTAGTGAACACCTTAATGATGACCACATTTTGGAAAAGCACATAAAACTTGTTGGTTAAATGGCTTGTTTCAACCTATATGGAACATGGTGTATGTGTTTGTGTATGGGTTGTCCTTTGTTTTGAGACCCATGAGAGTACAATGCTTCTTCCTGTTCTCTTCTTCCAGGAAGCAGGTGAGGAAAAAAAGCCAAAGATGTAAAGCATTAATCTGAAATAGAAATGTGCTGGGGAGAAGAAAGCTTCTGTTTGGCCTGTGGCTGTATAAGAAAGACAAAAAGAAGAAGCTGTCCCAAGGTTGCACTGAATTAGGGAATCAGTCCATCTAGGTGTTGTGTAGCACCTGTGCCCCAGCTTAGAGCTTTACTCCACCCAAATACTTTTCATGTGTGTAGTGGTAACTGACATGCTTTCAGGAAAAAATAATCTACCCAAATCTTAATGCAGATGTGCTTCTCTTAGAGCTCCCTGTCTTTGCTGAGTTGGCTTCTGAAGCCAGGATTTTCAAAGGGTCCTCAATTCCAAGGAGTTGCTTAAAGGACTCCAATGATAACCTGCTGCTGTCAGTAATGGCCTGTCTAACAACATTGTCCCATACCAATTTTCAAACATCTCAGTGCACAAACTGCTCAGCAACTGGTCAGTGAAAGAGGCCCATGGCATGTTCTTGATGCTTATGAAATGTGTGAATGGTGACTTCGGCCTCTGTAGGGACTGCCCTTCCTGCGAGCAGGGACCTCCCTCCGGGTCCTCCGGTTGGTACCAGCTCTTTCGTAACAACACATTAATGGATCAACATCATAGTTCCAGAGAAGAACAAATTTAATTTACTCTAAGGCAAAATTGACAAAACTTAGTCTGCAGGCAGAGACCAATGATAAAAAGGCAGGCTTGATAGCAAAACAGTTCTGCAAATTATCTTTAGTTTCAAGCATCTCTCTGGTTAGATCCATATTGCTTGCAAAACTTCAAATATTGTTTTAAATAATGTTTTCAATGACCATGTTTGGGGAGAAGCCTCTGTTGTTTTCTCCTTGGAGAGGCCTTCAGCTTTCAGAGTTTGTAATTCATGAAAGCAATATTTAATTAAGGCATCAGGAGGAGGGAAGTGAGGGAACTTCTTGTTTCTTGCACTTTTTGTCCCCAAGTGTACTTCTTGTCCCTGCTTAATTTTGCAAATGCTGTTGTCCTCCAGACATGGCTGTATAGGGCCATCTTCTGGTCAGGCAATAAATAAAACTCTTTACTGAGTGTTAATGCAGCCCAGTGACTGGCTAGGCAGTAACTTGGCAGTAAATACTGTTTTATACAGATAAATGAGACCAGCGCATGCTCTATGTTCCCCTCGTAAGATGGGATACCACAGTAGCCCACAGGTTTGAGGTGACAAATTCTGCATGGGAAAATTCTTTAGGAGTATCTTAGGTCATATTCATAGTATACTTCAAGTGAGCTCCAGGGTTCCATTGTTATACATGAATTTTTCATTCCAATTTAAGACAAACATGAAATGCATGTACTGGAAGTACTCAAATTTATTTGATCTTCTTGAGACAGACAAGCACTGCAGACCTGGAGGAAAGACAGACCTCAGGGAATGACCTAAAATTGTGTCAGGAGATATTTAGGTTGGATATTAAAAAAGTTCCTTCACCCAGAGGGTGGTTGGGCACTGGAACAGGCTCCCTAAGGAAGTGGTCACATCTCCAAGCCTGACAGAGTTCAAGAAATGTTTGGACAATGCTCTCAGGCACATGGTGTGACTCTTGGGGTGTCCTGTGCAGGGCGAGGGATTGGATTTTGATGATCCTTGTGGGTCCTTTCCAAATCAGAATTTTCTGTGATAGTTTTATCTTAATTTACTGTACTGCTAATGATGGAGAAGGATTGCCTGGAAACTTCTCAATTTCATCATAATGGAGTACTGGAGAAAGGGCAATGTAGACTAGCTCTGGTCAAGTGGAAATGGCAGAGAAGTTGATTTATATATATATATATATATATATATGTATGTATAAATATATGTATATATATATTTATATATATCTTTAAGGTTTTATTTGATCTGATGCCTGTGATTACATTTGGCACACAAATAATACACTTCAAAGTGATGTTCTATTTAACTGGAAAGAATTACAATTTAAGACAGAACTGAAGAGATGAGATGCAAGCAAAATTGTTTATAACTCTACGAAAGTGTCTAGCACTTCAATGATGAAAAGTTAAATCACAAATTATAGGAGTAAATATTGCAGTCAAGGGAGGTATTGTTTCCCCTGGAGACAAGCCAGTTGGAGTTACCTGTATTGCTCCTCAGAGACGATGCCGTTTTATTCTCTTTTTTTCTTTGTGAAAAATGCACTGCCTGAAAATGCCATGTCCAGCTGTGACCCTTTTAACATGACTAATTGTCAGAAACTGTGTTCTCTCTACACCCTGACTGCACCATTTCTGTCTCAGGCTTATTGTAAGTGCTATGTGGTACAGGATGGCTACATGGGAGTTTGACACAGAGTCGTGCAGGGAATTAGCCTACCTCCTGGAGCAAGGAGACAGGGAGGGCAGAGCAGTGGGCTGCAGGAGGGGCGTTGATGAGGGATGTGGTCCATGGTGAAGCCTGGAAGCTCACACTGACTAGGAATGGTTTTACTACAAGGGGTTTGAATCCAGTATCCAAATGTTGGTGTGTATGACTTTGCTTGGATTTATTGCCTTTTGATGGGGAGCTTCGCATGTAAAAAAGTGTTGGTGCCTGACTTATGGCAGTGTTTTAACAGACTATAAAAGGCAACCTGGAAAATGCTGCATCGTTCATGTCCATAAACTCACCTCCACTCCTCCATGCTTATCCACCTCCCTTCTCAGTACTTTAGCAATCCAGTATATGAACAGTTCTTTAACTTCTAAGTGCATCATAAATTATCTATTTTACAGCTTATAAAGAGGAACACAGAAGGACTCATGAATTCACAAGGATTATTCTTGTATTTTCATCAATTGAAAGCAAATTGATGAAACAGTTTATCCAACTCATTAAATGTACTGACCCCTGAAGGTTAATGTAGAATGTCAGAGAGTGCCCAAGTGATTAAGCCAGAGCAGTATCAGAATGACTATGGCATGTGCAGCAATTTATTGCCTCTGTGCAGAGAGGGCTGTGGGGTGGGATTCAGTGGAATGACTTCTTTGTTTTTACCTCACTTCCTGAATAGCAGAACAGCTTGTTCTCTAAAATAGACCCCTGGTGGTAGTAAGCAGCTTCTCCCATGTACTGTCCATAAAGCCATAAGTCTGAAACCCGATGAGTTATACTCATTGCAGGGAAATGCATAATTTGTTGAACACGGAAGAAAACAAGCACGCCATGTGTAAAATAATAATGGAATCATAGAATGGTTTGGGTTGGAAGGGGCTTAAAGATCATCTAGGTCCAACACCTCTGCCGTGAGCAGGGGCACCTTCCACTAGGCCAGGTTGCTCAAAGCCTCATCCAGCCTGGCCTTGAACATTTCCAGGGATGGGGCATCCACAATTCCCTGGACAGCCTGTTCCAGTGCCTTACCACCCTTAGAGTAAAGAATTTCTTCCCAACATCTAACCTAATCCTTCTATCAGTTTGAACCCATTCCTGCTTGTGCTGTAATGACATGGTATTGTAGGAAGTCTCTCTCCCTTTCTTGTAGGCTCACTTCAGGATTCTGGAAAGCTGCAGTTAGCTCATCCCAAAATAATAGTGATAATAGCTGTGAACTATGTGTGGTTAACAGGTCAATGGCAGCATTCAGCTGGTGTTTCTCCTCCCAGATATCAGTTGTGCAGTGGTGCAAGTTTGCTACATGCCTAAACTTAACTGCTTTATCTAAATAAAAGAAGCTACAGGATAATCATTTAATGACATGCCCAACAAAACAACTTCCTACTCAGTAGACACAACGTGAAACTGTCTGACTTATCTGACATGAGAAAAAAAAATCTCTCATTCACCTTGGATGTCTCTTGGTAGAGATGTCCACTACCCGCTTATTCTCCTAGCCATGGTATCTGTAAAAATAATTCTGTATCTTCCATATATCAGAAAGAAAGAGGTAAAGAAAGTGTTAATGGTTCAGATGCAGCACCTGCTTAAAATGTTGATGCCTCAATTCAGTTTGCAGAAAGCAGGGGGTGGTGTGGGAGCAGGAAGGATGGGATGTCTCCAGCTGTTTGAAGAATTTCTGCCATTAGGCATATACCTGAGGTCTGAAGATAAACTTTTTAAAGTGCACTTCATGTTGATCTCTATTTCACTTAGGCTGATGTTCAGTGCTGACAACAAGCTGTTCTGTAGTAGCTCTTGTTATTTTCTCAGACAGCACCCTTAGGACTATATAAATGGCAGCCACAGGAAAAAAATATTGAGAACATCATTATTCTCTAAGTGAGTTTCTATTGTTGTTTCAGATCTTGGAGAGTCAGGAGCACTGAGACTCATAAAAGTGTCTTTGATTATTAGTTCTTATGATTTCATTTTTTTTCTTCCCCTATGTTGGAAATGAGCTGGGATCTTGAATGAAAGATGCATTTAAGATGATGGTATTTCCTGGAATTTATGGAACATACACTACAGCATGATGAATTGTTATAATATGCTTATCTTGAGTGTTCATAAGATAGAAATACTAATTTCACACTTATATAAAGAAAATTAGGGGTAGTTTAGAACTAAATCTGATGCCTGAAAAAAAAAAAAGAAATCTTACAGGACACAAAGGAAGGAAAAATGTTGAGGAAAGGCTCCTATTTTTGTTTTTTCCTTAAAACCAGTGAAAAATCATGGTACTCTGTCTACTTTTTTTTTCTTCACAGGTTTGGAAATATATTAACATTCCTTTGTGCAAATCCAAATGTAAGGAGTACTACCTGCTTATCTTTCCAAGTGTCACAGCTATAGTTTAAGCTAGCTTATGATGATACACATGTTGGCCAATATTACTGATGGTTTCAGCATAACTGGCTTGAGAATTAAATTTTCTGCTTGCAAAGGATTTAGGTAATGATTATAATGCTGAGCAAGCTACCAAATCTATTCCTGAAGGCAGGAAGTTGGGGTTTTTTTGGTTTGGTTTCTGTTTGTCTGTTTGTTTTGTGGTTTCTTGGGATTTTTTTAATTTAAATTTACCCACCTGGAGATAGGATGAGTTCTAAGGAAAGGAGCCACCCTTTATGACAAGAGACTTTCAGTGCTCTTGGGCATTGTCCATAGCACTTCAAGATATCAGATGACATCTGGGCTCTAACGAAATATTTGGTGTATACAGCCTGAGTTATAACTGGGCTGCAACTCTCTGTACATTCACTCCTGGTCACCAGAAAATGTGAGGTATTTTACTACTGCCTAACTTACAAAGGAAGAGTGTATAGTTGAGCCATATTACCTCGCTTCTCCTGTGGGCTAAGAGCACATGTAGATTAGCAGATCTAGGCAAGAAAGAGATTTTTCTCTTCTAAAGAATTATCTAGGCTCTTTTTAATACAAAACGGGAAAAAGGTGCCTTGAGATTTTCCTTGTCCTCCTCACAGGTACTTTATTATCTGATCAGGCTTTTCCATGTTCCTTGATGTCATACTTAAGAATGTAGTTAAATAATTATACTAATTCTTCCTGAGGAAAATTTAGAGACTTATCAGGTTTGACAGAAGCTCTTAGGCTTTCTCCGCAAGGAGTTTCAGGCAGGCAAATCTTTTGCTTGATGTTATTTATATATGAAATGCAGCTCTGTCTGTGCTGCTGTCCCTCTTACTGGAAGTCTCACTGAAAACCAGCTATAGATCCAGAGCATGCTATTGCAGCCCAGTCATAGAAACTGCCAGCTCATTTCTGTCATACGGGAAAGGGCCTGGACTGACAGTGTAAAGCCTCAATTACTGGGTTATAACCAGCCTGATACTTCACTGTCTCAATCTCTTCTTGCACATTAAATTTCTTCAGAAAAAGTGTTGGCTTATCTGCATAATTATTTCCATCCTTGTTTTGCCAGGCTTAGTCATTAAAATATTGTCATTGGCATTAAATAAAAATATTGTCATTAAATTATTCAGGCTTTGTCATTAAAATACTGTCTGTTACTGGGAAAAAGTCCTGAGGACAAATTTCTTCAGGGCTTGCTCATGCAATGGAAAGCAGTTCAGAGACTGCTGCCCTTGTACCAAAAGGGATGGATTTGAAACCAAAACTGGCACGAGTATGCCCCTAACAGACTTGATACTTGTCTAGGGTACAGAAATAGTCTGCTGTAATTCTGAGATGCATATGCCTGTCTGCAAAGCAGCAGTCAGGCTTTTAAGAGGGTCTGGAGAGCTTTTGTGACCTGTCATGGACGTATCTGTAAAAGTAGTTCCAACACTATCAGAGGAATAAATTTCTAGGCAAATGTTGAACCTGAAGAAATATGATCACTGAAATTTGGGGTCGTACCAGAAGTCATTTCCCTGAAAGTTTGGTGTAAAGTTGTAAAACTTAGTTACTATCTGTCAGCACAGATTGCTGAACTGGCTGTTTTCCTTTAGGATGACTGCACAAAGGGTACTGATCGAGCGAGACCGTCTCAATCTGTGTGGTTTCTTGCGGTCTGTATGTCTTAGGCTCCTGTTGTCCTGGCAATATTTCCCCACAAACAAGCTCTAAACAGCCAACAGCCAGGCATTGCAGGAGGGATTCTGAGCTAAGGCGGAGGAACCTTAGCTCCACTCTGTAAATCTAATGGATGCTGCAGTGAGTCTACCGCTGCATCAAGGTACCCAGCAGAAGGACAAATTGACAGACAGTACTGGGGAATATGTTAATCATGATCACATAAGAGAAGTAGCCAGCTGTCAACAAATACTGCAAAGCAGGATGACTGCTGTTTTTGTACATGTACAGAAGCTGTCCTGCAGTGCTCTGGGTGGCTTGTCCACATGCTGTTAGGTAGTCCATGATTAAATGGATATCTGGGAGAAATGGCTTGGTTTTTTATTATTTCCCTTGGTCAAAAACATCATTTTGTTGTCTACTGCAAGGGACAATAGGTGGATAAGATATTGTAAAGCCTGTTCAGGAGCTGACTCTTATGATGAGGTTTCAGCTCTGAAGGTCAAGGCCATACCTACAGGAGTCCATTAGATGAAGTTAGTAAGATGATGCTTGAAGACATTCTTCTAGCTGAGAAAGGCCAGTTGACAGTGGATACACCTGGTTATATATGTTTGGGTGGAGAAACTACACAACTGGAATTTGTCAGGAAATGGAAACTAGAACTACAGCACTAAAGAAACGAGTGAGCCGGACTTTGCAGCTGCTGCAGGTTTGTTCCTAGAGGAAGACTCGAGGGTGCTAAGAAAATAACTGTTAAGCAAAAGCAAAGTTTGCAAAGCAAACTCTCTTGACAAGTAAGTACAAACCTGAGTATAGCAAATGTTGCTATAGAACAACACAAGTTCCTGATGCTCCTGAAAAGTTGCTGCAGAATCCCAGGTAATTGTCCCACTTGGCTTAGGGTAACAGGGTAGCTGCTGTGGGAAAACTGTTTTGAGTGGCTGTCCTCTTGACTTGGTGTCCTTGAAGCTCGAATATTGGAACAAGATCATGTCATGAATGAGGGCAGGATGAGATGCTGCAAGCTGGTTCCAGGTGAGCTTCAGGCTCAGAGTGGAGAAGCACTGTAGTGGCATTTTCACCTGGAAAACTGTGAGAGGATGTAATGTTCTAGACTAGACAAAATGCAGCTGAGTCGATTCCCTTCCTTGCAGGGGATTTAGTGTGACTGGCAATGCTTGGTGAGCCTGGTTCATATCTGTAGCCCACTACAAAAAGCCACTGGGTGGTGAAGGAAGGCTTTGTGTAGCCTTTCACTGACATCTTTGAGTTTCCATCTTCTGCTTGACCTTGTGTATATTTTAAGCACTCTGCTGCAATCTTGGTGGATGGAAATTGGGCTGTACTCAGGGCCAAATAATTTTTTTTGAGTAGCTCTGCATTAAAAGGATTTATACAAACAATATGCTTAATCTTTGCTAAATCAAAAGCTGCAGCTTTTCATTTGAAAAGAAACTGAATAACAATTGGGTTCTGTGAAAGTATTTTCCTTGACTTAAAATTTTGACCTTGTTTTTCCTTCAAGCTACAGAGAAGCCTGTGGTAAAGGTAGATTACTCATATGTGTGCCCTTCATCTTCTCATTAGAAGATATAAGATCAGAGGTCTGATCATAATTCTTCTTTGTCCTCTTATCAACGCTTCTTTTGCATAGACTATTATTACAATTTTAGGATTTCCCATTACACTCCAGAAAAAAATGATCAGTGTTCTGATCAAGTTTGGAAAATCTGAATTCTTTCTCTCAATACTGACCTCAAGTCCAAGCTCTTCTTGTAGCTCTGTACTATGAAGAAAGACTGGAGTTGTCTGATTACTTTATTCTGCTCTGCAATGACAGATAGTTAACCATTTGCTGATTAAAGGGGCAACATCCTTCACACACATTTTGCTTGCTTTCAAAGCCTGGATCTCATCCATCTTCACCCTGATACATCAATGTAGTAGCTGCAGCTCAGCAAGCCACTAACACAGGGGAAAAAGGGCTGCCTCTTTCCTGGGTGTAATAGTCTGCAAAGTGGTGCATGTCATCTCCAATTTTACAGCAGCTGAAAATCTTTGGTGTTTTGCATCTTGCAGTTATTCCCAGAGTGGGAATATGTCTTCCCATGTATTTGTGTCTTGATTGGTAGGGGGAGAGGCTTTGGTGTTGGTGAGCAAATGAGGGTAAACAACGCAATCACTACTAAACAAGGCTCAACACCTTACCTTCCAGGCCTTTTGATGTGCTTCTTTCCTCCCTATATTAGGATTCCTACACTTGACCACATTAATTGTTTCATTGGGGATTTTTTGTTGTTTTGTTTTTTCTAATCTTGTGACTGATTTATTGACATTACAATCAAATAATCTCCAGGAGAATCACTGTAGTGTACTTCAGCAGAAACAGAATTTAATATGTCAGTTTTTATTAAGCAAGAGTGATTATGTAGTTAAATACTAGAGTGAAGAATTCCACATAAGGCTGAGCCCGCTGTACTTGCCTAGAAACTGTATCATGCCCTAATGAATGGATTTAAAAGTTTAAAGTGGGTGTAATAATGGAAACAGTCTCTTGCTGCCAAGAAGGAAGAGTCAGTGGTAGAGAGTGTACTGTAAGCAAGGCTCCTTGGTTGCCGACAAAGCAAAACTCGGTACATGAGCTTGTGTTAGCTCTGTGAACAGGCTGGAGTTGAAATCTCTACCAAGAGCAGCTCCTAAAGAAGCACATAAAACTTCTGGGAGTAAGCAGTATTCTTGGAAATAGAATAAAGGGGTTTGGTGGGATAACTTCCAACAGAACTGACAAAGTCACACACTTCAGCCTCCAGTTCTGAATCAACCTTTTCATCAGTCCCTTAGTCTCCATTCATGGTAGTGGGAATCTAGACATTCAGAAGAGTGATTATGATGATTATTATTATTAATATTTTCCCCTTCCACACATTGGGAAACTACAAGAAGATGAAACTGGGATTACCCCATCACAACAAAAGTTTTAAAGGATATTTCCACTGGAAGCACACTTACAAAAAAAAAAAATATATATATATATATATAAAGCATTTTTAATGTTTGAACACAACAACTATGGACTCAAATAAATGACTAATGTTTCTTGCCTGGCAGGCTCCATGCTTGCTTTATTTCTGCATCTTCAAAGAAGAATACTGAGGTTCAGAGGTGGCTTCAAGCATGGTTTACATGCATAGAAGTTTCTTTGCTATGCATCCCTCTGCCTGGGGTAAACACCATCACAAGACAGACCTACAGTCATCTAAGGGTCAGGAATTTGGATGGTGAGGCCCAGAAGACCCAATCAGTCTGACACTTTAAGCCACTGGATCATACTCTGTGACAAAGATAGCTTCTAATTTTCAAAGCAGTGGTGGTCTTATTGTATTAATATGTAAAACACTGAAGAAAAGCGTAAGACACCCAAATTTTGTACCATCACGTTTGAGTTCATAGATTGTCCAGATGCAGCAAGTGTTTATTTTTTTCCTATTAAAGCAAAATGTTCTCTTTGAAGTTAGCCAGATAGTAAGGGTTCAGTACTTCCCTTTTTACTAAAAATAATAGTGACGGTCATATTTCTGAGATTTCCTTGACTAAGGCTCCACTTTCTGGGATGAATGGTAGTATGCTGTGTTTCTGTGTACAGTAATCAATGCTGAACTGGGGTTCTTTGCAGCATCACTTCTGGGAATCCCATGGCTGCTACAACAACAACTCTAGCTATTGAACCAGTCTCTCAGGTAATCAGACTCTCCCTTATATCGTGTGCAAGATTTCTTTTTAATTAGAAAAAAATGCTACTTCTTACAAGCAAAAGGCTTCTGTCATTAGCAGTGTGTGTCTGTCTGGGCATTTGGTCCCAGATTAATTTAGAAGCTGAAGCAGGAGCAGTCTCCTGAGCGAATTGAGGTTTTTCCCCTGTCATCATGAAAGATCAGCGCTGCTCTAAAACACTTTCAGGAAGGTCCCGCTTTGAAATGGCCTTTAATACCAGTGATTTCTAATGGGATGCTGAAATATGACAGCAGGAATGTGTGCAATGAGTTCCAAAAGTCTAATGACAGTCTAACATTTATCTTTTGTGTTGCTAATCTCCTTTGCTGCTAGCAGAATAAATTTTGGCATGTTGAAATAAAAGCCCATTCACCCTTTCAGGTCCCAGTGCTGCACAATTGGAATGTAGGTTCTGTTTGCCCTTTTCTTTCTCTGGATACCTTATTATGTTTTGGGTTGTTTTTTGTTTTTTTTGCTTTCTGTGCTGTTTTTCTGCCCTTTTTGTTCCCCTGCTATCTCTTTCACACAGAAAATCAGTATGGATCCACCTCAGCTTGCCACTTCCAAGTTTCCAGCTTGTTTTGAGTTTCCCATTTACACCTGAACCTGTTTCTGTATGGATCTACCTTTCTGTGGTGAAATCTACCCCATTTATCAGCTCTTATTCTGTGCTCACCACCAGCAGACACTGCCTAAGCAGAATTTTACCCAGGACTCATTGCAGCACCAAATTATCAGTGTACCTGAGAAATGTGGCCTCTTGCTCTCTGCTCATCTGACCACATTTGTGTCTTCCTGCCTCTCAAGGAATTCAAATGGAAAGAGGTTAAATAGCAGCTCCAGTGGGATTATAGCCTTTTCTTCCTAAAACTGGTTTACAAACCTATGCTATTCCATGATTAAAATGACAGTATTACTTGACTGAGGAGACTAACAACAATGTGTTTTGCATGCAGATCATATTCTTCAGGATGTTCTGCATTTAGGTTTTTCTGCAATATTGTCTTCAGATGTTTGGTTTCATTTGTGTCACTTGGCAGAGATTAATGACAGTGCAGCTCTGAATAATTTCATTACCTACTAGTGTGTATCGACACTAATGAATTATGTTATTCCTGCACCATTATGTGTTATCATCCCTCAGTACAATTGAGACGCAATGTATCAGTACTTGAAAGATGTCCTGCCACTTCTTATGACTCAAACTGTATTTTATTTCCATGGGTTTAGATCTTAAACTTTACTTGATTTATATGGCTCATATGATGGTACATTGTGAAATCCCTGAATGACTGCCTCGAAACTATTTCTTTCAGAAAAAATACAGATTATAAAACATTTAAGACCATGTCCAGACTTCCCAATGTATTTCTGTCAACCCAGTGGTGTGGAAATGCAGCCATTCTCAGAAATGGCTTTTGGAATTTTTCACTATATTTCACAGATATATTTGGAGTCATAAACTAGAGATAGTGTGCAAGGTTATATGTTTTAGGCACCATGAAGTCAACTGAATTAACCAGTTTGAATATCATTGGGGCTTATCTAGATATCTGAAAACAGGAGAAGTAACCAACTTCTTTCACCTCAAGAATGACCTTGTTTTCCCTTGCAGATGCCCTTGTACTTTTGCTTGCTGTTTATTGTGGAATATGCTAACAGCTTTCTGCTTGTTCAGTAAACTGGAACATAAGCATCAGTTATCTGGCACCTTTTGTTATGTATGCCCTCTTTTACAGTGTGAACCATATTCTCTTCATGGTCTGCATTTATATCAAAAGCTTTTATTCTTTATTTACATTGGTATGAAGAAATGGAATTGATCAATTAGCATATAAAAATCACTTATCTGCAGTCATACTGGTCTGTAACAAAAATAATGTTATTTTTACTGGGGAAGTGGGGAGAAAAGTAAATAAATTACACTGCTGGAGTAATAACTGTCTTGATTTGTTTTGTTGTTGTTTAGTGTCCTTCAAAACTATGTCATTTGAGGAGTACTGCTAGTAAGAAATCAATTTGCTCAGACAATTACCAAATAGGGCAGTCACGTAAGATATGTTGTGTTGGTAGTCATAAAAAGAATGAAGCATGGCCTCTAAAGGCAATAAAAAACTGCCATGAAAAGCCTGGCTAATTATGTTTTCCTGCAATTTCAGTTGATAAAACCACCTCAATAGGTATTAAACTTCAGAATGAGTAAATTATTTTGGGCAAGGGAGGTTATATCAGCAGCATTTACTAGGTTATGAGGTCATATAGGGATAGTATTAATTTTAGGTATGCCATGCCGTCACATGGAGTATCAGCCAATGCAGGTTTGCTTTGGTGACATGTAAATGTTCTTGTTCAACGTTATGAAATTTTTATTTAAAAATGTTAACCAGGTAAATGACTGGCTCAAACTGTCAAGCTTCTATAAATGCATCCCTACCTGTGATCCTAGACTCTATGATAGTAATAAAGTTGGATTTTTACATGGGTGATCTTTTAATTCTGGATGTTTTTACTGTTTTTGAAGTGATGGGTTTCTTTCTACAACCAAAATAAATGTTGTAGAAAGGTACCAGGGAAGGGAGATAAGTTGTGGCCCGTTTCTTAGCTGTCTGTACCTTCCTAGGTGGATCTGCAAAGAGCTTTTCCTCAGAAATTGGCATTTGCAGCATCAAGATTGCCTTCAAATTTTCAGCTTATCAAGATGCACATGGTAATTCTCAACACTTTCAAACTCACCTGAACTTACAGGAGTATTGTACCTGCATGCTATTTCTACTCCTTATCTCTGAGGAAGTATCAGGCAGCCTCACCTAAACTTGTGTAGTCCTTTAGGGCACTGTAAATTATTTTTATTCAAGTCAATGTACTCCTGAGCACAGAGCTGGAAACTAAATTATGAATGAAATATAAAGTCCAACACTAACCTCTCTTCAACCTGTAATTAGCATGTTATAGCCAGATTTCTGAGTTTTCCCCACACATCCCTTTATGTTTTTTTGACACTTAAGAGCTAAATGCTGCCTCAGGAAGTTTAAGCATCTTTCTACATATTTTAGCCTGTGAGCACTACAGCATAAGGAAACCTCCATGAGATAGACAAGTAATGCAACCTTTAACTGAATAAATGGTTTGGTTTTGTTTTAATTGTCTGGATGATGCACATGCTTCTAGACTGAAGATTAGTATTCAAACTTATTTAACAAGTTGTCTCAGGGAGCCTATTCCACCCTGTTAGGTGTTTCTGCTACTGCATTTACAATGATATTTCCATGGTGAGCAAGAGGCCATGTACTGATTAAATTTCCTGGCTGCAGCACTCCAGCCAACACAATGTATTATGGCTGTTTCAATGTAATTTTCCATTTGCCTGGACAGTTACGATAATTTATCCATGGCCCTTCCTAAAGATGAAATCCACCAGAGAGTAATAGATACCCAATACATGCAGGGGGAGTTCTAGCCAGTACTTTTTCCATCAGCAACTATTCACAAACATCAGACTTGGCAGAATTTCCTAGAAATATTGATATATTTGATATATTGGGATATATAGGTATTTCACAAAATAGCTGGGTATTAAAACTTTTAAGCCACAAGTCAGAACTTCACAGATGACTGCATCAAATAAGGAGGGTTTAGTGCTAAAAGTGGGATTAAATGCTAAAACTTGGAGCAGAACAAAGAAAAGACAGTCTAAAAGAGAAAATTAGAAGAGAAAGAGGAGTTTGGAGGAAAGAGGGAACAGTTAGAAGAATAAGGACTTTAAACACTTCCATTTTCATAAATAGTGGTACATGTAAGGTAAGTCCTAGTGCAACAGCACGCACATATATAACATAATTTACTCCAACCACTTCCAGGATCTCTTTTTATTTTAATTTTGCTGCTTCATTTCAGCTCTATCCAGCATTATTCTAGGTCCATGGACATTTTATCCATTCATGTCTTTCACATCCACTCACTAGTGTCTCCTAAAGTTTCTTTTTTAAACAGATTTCGTTGCAGTTATCTTTCAATCTTTGTCTTTACAAACATCCATCAACCCATCTATATCACCCCCTCTAAATGCCTTTTTTGTCTGTCCTCTCCTCCCAGTTTTTCACTACTTTCCATGTGACTAGTTTTGGTGATATCTTTCAGTTTCCATCTTTCACTGCAGCTTTTTTTCACCTGGCTATTGCAATTTTTTGCCCTTCAGTTGTCTATCCCTCCTGTTGCAAATAGAAAAAAACAGAGTGATTCAGAAAAGCTGTAGTATTTCTTTCATTCCTCTCCAAGAACAGTTGAATTTCCTCATCCGATTCCCAGCATGACCCCATAAACAGTGGCTTCAGCAGAGCTGAGGGGTTGGAATTGAGCTTCAAAGGCTTGGACTTTGTGATTGTCAATATTATCTTGCAGCTGGAAGTTTTCTCTCCACTACCCCTACCTTCCAGAGTCAGCCTCCCTGAGGCTGCAGGTTTTTCTGTTGCTTTTAGTAGCAACAGAGTACAGACCCTTTTAAAGAGAGGCTAGGAATGTCAAACACTCCAGCTACCTTGATGATCAATGCACTATTATCCTGATGCCTTAAAGGCAAGGCTTTTAAAAACAGAGTTGGTTAATGTGTGTCTATCTAGACATTCCACTACCATGATTTTTTTTTAACCACCTCTCTATTTTACATCCACATGTCTTTGCAACAGGAAGCTATTTCTGATACCCACCCTAGAAATTCTCTTAATAGCATTTCCTTTGTGTATACAATTAATCCCCTCTTCTTGCTTTCTCGTTCCTTACATTTGTAGATATCAAATCAAGTCTATTTCTTTGTCCTGATAAAACTCAACCTCAACAGATGGTGCTCAGAAAATGAGCAGAAGTACCACACTTTCAACAGAACTTTTCCTTGACAGACAGGTCCATACCAGAGTGCATTAAAAGGAATCACGCTGAAACAGAGAATTTCCTACTTGAATTCAAACTTTACCTTCATTGCTATTGTACTTACAAGAGTAAAATAAAAAGATGAAACACATAATGCTGAATTGATGAAAAAGGATAGGAATGACAATGAACATCTGATGTCTCTGGAAGAAGGGAATTCAGCGTAGTTCATGCACATTTGGATCCATGGCCTGGGAAACCAAAGCAAAGTCTGTGTAAGAGAAGAACAAAACAAGAGCATAACTAAGTGCAGATATTAAAGTGCTGCAGTATTTCTCTGATTTATGTAATCCTGACACTAAGTAATTCACTGCAGATTTCCTTAATCTTACATTTAGGATTAAACTATGTAATAACCATTTCCAGTAAAAATTAGAAGTTCACTAAATCTGATCTATGGTACAGTTTTCTTGATGCTTTAAGAGATTAAAAAAAAAGACTTTCATGAGCTCACAGCTGTGAATATAGCACCCATTTTAGCATGATGGTCTTTCAGTAGTAAGTCTTTTTTAGAGATTGCTGTAATGTTTTGTAATCATCACAGATTAGAGAAGCATAGAAAAGCCAAGGAGATAATATGTTTATACCTCCTCCCTCTTCCTCCATTTCACAGCAGGCTGCATGGGAATGGGCTATAAGTTTTAAAGAATCATAATGGTGTGTGAAGCCAGTTGAAAGCAACAGCTAGAGGGATAACTGGATATGATCAAATAGTTGAAGCATTGTCTTGTCAGGTGATCACAAATGGGAGGTTACATGATTAAATAGTACAGGCTAAACTTGGTCCTCTTGGCTTGTCTCTATGCCTTCCTACTCTCCAAGACCATGCATAATCAGCCTGTATGCAAAGAAAGCCTATTACCTTCCACAGACTGAACACACTCAAATAATGTGGATTTTTGGAGAAAGCCTCTTTGCTTTATAGAGAATGATGCTACAAAGGGTCTCAAGATGCCTTTTCTTCTAACATCTCCTTTGAGACTAGAGAAAGCACTGTATTTTAAAGAGGAGACTTCCATCTTGGGTAAAGCATGGTATTTTTTTCCCAGCTCTATCTGTTTCTGTGTATTCAGGATTCTCTTATTTTTCTTCTTTTGTTTTTGTTTCCCCCCCTTGTAGGAATCCTCTTCCTTCAAAACCACCCCTGTGGGTATAATTTCATTTCAGTGTACGCATACACATTTATAGTAACAGCAATTGTCATTGTGCTTTCTGGGTTTCAACTGATTTTGAGATGGTGCTGGCTTTCCAAGAATAACAAGTTTGAGTATCTCAGGTGCTGGGAGCTTTGGGAAATTTGGGATTTTTGATGCTTTTTCTTTTTCTAGCAGTGCTAGTACCAGTCACTTCATATAGCTTTGATAGATGCTAAGGGCAAATGTAAAGATGCTGGCAAAGCACTGTAGTCACAGATTCAATGGCCACCTGTGAAAACCTACATGATTAAAAAATCTGCTACTTGATAAAAAGTTTCTCTAGCCCTGATGACAAATCTTTCTTGTGACCTCCATCTTCAAGCACCCATTGGTACCCATCTGGAGACTTGTGCATCTCTGCCATCCCCAGATGTGTCAAGCCTGTGTTGGCCAGGTGGGAAGTCCTCACCAAGCTGAGGCCTGTGACACCTCCTCCAGACTCACATGGCTGATTGTCTCACTTCCCTCCCCTGCTTTGCCAGGCACCTCACTACCAACATCCAGTACGGCTCCAAAAGTGTCCTGCACTGATCTCTTCCCGTAACAATTTCTCTGTGTCAGCTGCAACCTGTGTAACACACTGAGATGCTCAAGAAGGCAAGATGTGTGTTCCCAGCCCAGGCAGGAAGCCTGTTGCTGTCTCTTCCTTGGCCTCTTTTTCTTGCTTCTCTCTGTTTATCTTTCCTCCTCTCCACACCCTTGCAGCACTGCTGCACGGCAGTTGTGACAGTTGCTGCACGTTATTTGTAAATAATCCATTTGGTAGCACTGAATATCATCTTTAATCTTAACAAGGTTGCTCAAAGCATTTAAAAGAGCTCCTGTGGCAAGTAGCAGAGAAGTCAACTCTAGGTTTTGCATACCTAATATTAAAGAAATGTAGTTTTTGTAAAATGAATTTTCCAAATACATATATAATTCCATAGTTAACAATAAATTCAAAGGATTTAAAATACAAATAAAAGGAAGCCAAGTTAATGAACTTAGAATCAAGTAGGACCAGAAGGTCATTTGACCTGGTGGCACATGTGTTTAACAGTGAGGGTGTTCTGGGCTATTTAGCTATCTTCTGACCCCTGGCAGCTGAGAAAAAAACTGGGTTGAACAGCCCTAATGAGTGTGACTGCATTGATTGATAAGGTGCTATGATGAGGCTGTAATTTGGGTTTGCCAGATGAAGCCACTCCACAAAACTATTGTTGTTTATCTGGTCTGAGCAATCAATTTGGCAGGTTAACCAAATGTCATTAACATTACTTGTCATCACCATTAAGGATCATCACCAACAGTGAGTGGTAGAATCAATTTTATGCTTGGTCTGCTAAGTTTTCCTGACAGTTTTGCAAGGCCAATTCAGGCCTGTATCTGCAGTGAATTAAGGAAGGCTGGAAAAGTCTTCTCTCTCCGAAGTGACTCTTCTATTGGGTTGACTTGTTATCTCTGCCAGCAGGTGTTTGTTGTCTCTGATGTAACAAAACTTTGACAGCTGAATCATGGACCACAGAATGCATCTCAAAATCAGCTGTGGTTTCCCCAGCAAAATGATGGCAGAAGTGATCATTTTCTTTTGTAGAGAATGTAAGTGTAAATAATTGGAATAGCATTTGCTTCTTCAATAGAGTGAATCCTGTTTTTTTAAAGAGACGGGGTGAATACTCTGCTGATGTCAAGTATTACATTTTTATAATCTAAATGTAGTTGTGATGTTGTAGCAGATACCTATAGTTAGAGTTCTTCTTGGCTCCATCTGTGAGATGAAACACATTATTTGAATCTTGAAATCTTTCCTCCTGCCTCAGGAGTTCAAAATATGGGATTTGTCTTGCGTTAACCTTATCAGAATTAACTATCTTGAATACCCTCAACTATATTGCATCAGGAATATGTACACAGGCAGAAGGGTAATACAGGGTTACCCATAGGCTACCTCATTTTTTTAAAGCAATAACAAGCTGTTGTTTCCTGACAGTGAAACTGGGCTTGTTTTCCCTGTTTTTACTGCAGACACACAGTTCTGCTACCTCACAGTTGGGAGTGCAGGTAGAAAAGCACAGATATCTCACCATGAAGGAGAACATGCATCACACTACACAGTAGCAACAAAACCCCCTTCTCCTTCCCAGCTGTGAGCATGTGAGGTCAGATTCAGGTCTGTCACAAACTGGAGTAATTGGTAGTTTTAACAAGTGCTGTGTACAGCACTGTGAGCAGTGGTACTCAAGGCCAGCAAATATCACCTAGCTTGTTTTCATGTATGCATCTGCAGGAATACATCCTCAGAGGCACACGGTGCGCTACAGCCTTGTCCAAGCAGCAGAATTTGGTTAAATTGATTATTTGGGCACAGCAGCATCACACCATCTTTCACTGGCCTCCTTCTTGGGTGTACACAGTGGTAGATGTAGCTGAATTTTGCTCTGTGCAGCAATATATACACTCAAAGTATTAGTGGGCAAATGCTTACCTGGTATAAATTGATGTGGCTTCATTAACTTCAGAGAGACCATGCTGATTTAGAGGCACAGAGGAGCTGGCTCTGTGAAGCAGTCAAATTTATAAAGGACTGCATAATCTACTAGAAAGTCAAGTCAGGCCAACCTCTGTGCTATGACATTTCCTCTGAAATTCACTTTAATAAGGTAATATTTTCTTCCAGTTCCATAAATGCAAATCAGCTGAACTGCACTTCACAGACTTTCTCATTTAATTGGAAACTTAGTCCAACTATACTGTAAATGTTGGTGAAAGTGAATGATTCTAACAATTTTTCATTTTAATTATCTTGATTAACTTTTTCTTCTTTGCAGTTTTATTATATTTCATTTCAGAAATGTCCTTTAATTTAAGACAATAAACTTTTATTTAGCAAGCTGGGGAAACTAGAGGATATGATGCAAAGAAGATTTAACTCATTAAGCATTAATGTTATTAATATTCTTCTACTAATTATTCATTAAGCTGATTGTCTTAGCAGAAAAGTAGGCTTTGCTTCTCTTGTGGATGACCACATTTTATTTGTATATAGCACAAAAAAAGGTAGAAATAGCAAATCTTACCAAAGATAATGATTAAATACTTCAGAGATGTATTTTTCATCACTAGATGCATTTAAGAGTTCCCATTTGATTTTTAGCCAGAAAACTCGAGATATGTCCTTCTATACTTTTAGAGGTAGTGGTATCCATTCCTTCATGGTTTCTTTGTTTCTGACCAGAAAAAAAAAAAAAAGTACATACAAGAGGAGAAAAATGTCAAGAAAAGAAAAAAACAAACAAAAACCCAACAAAACAACTGGAAGGATGTTACTGTGTCCTCTAAGGATTTTGTTGCTATGTATTTTACAGGGGAACTAGTGTGCCTCTCTTTTTTTTTTTTTTTTTTTTCCCACTAAGTTCACACATTTTGAATTTCAAAGACAGCTTCAAGAATGGAGCATGGGGAAGAAAGCTAAACCTGAAGTTGTTGTCCTCTTTATGTAATCTAGGAGAAAAGACATGACTTGGTTATGGAACCTGTAAAGTCTCTAGCTACTAAAATGCCTGACAGAGCATGTATGTGGAATTCAGACCTCTACATCTAAACCTGCACTCTTGTAAACCTTCCTCTTACCTGCTGTAGTGCCTGGAGATGCCTGTATTTCACAGATACTTTCCCTGTTCAGGTTCCAAGCTCTCCTCAGGACTGTGGATCAGAATTCTCTCTCTCTTGGCAAGAGAATGGTGCTTAGGTTGTGTCTTGGCCTAGCACCCTCAACAACTGATCCCACCCCTGTGTGTTTCCCAGAGGTTCCACTGGCAAGAGCCATAAGAATGATGGATGAAAGGACCCAGCACTGGGCTACATGTTAAATGCAGGCAGGTTCATGTTAGTGTGAGTTCCTACTGAGCTGTGCATTTGCCTGGGAAGTGCAGGACTGAAGTTCACTGTGATTTCATTTCCTAGAACAGTGCCATAATTACAAGACTTTCTTGAGATGTTTCTGATGATGAGAAGCACTTTTTGACTAGTTTCCTGAAACTGTGCCACCCTGCAGGAAACAATTCAAGAATTGAGAGGCTGGGGAGTGAGAAAACAAAATGGAATACAGGTCTCCATATATACCACTCTTAGGCATATGTTTTAAAGATGAAAATGTTTCTGTTAATGTGAACTTCCTCTGTTCTCTGCTCCATAGACGGATTTAAGCTTGAGTTTTCAGATTCCCATGTGAGCACTCTCAGTGAGCTGATTTAAAAGCCAGTTATTTTCACTTTTGCATTCATTTTAGAAGAAGGCTGAATCCTCCATTGCTCTTCCACAGAAAAGATACTGACTTTTACCTTTAGGGAGATGATTATTTCCTGATAAGCGTGGGGTTACAGATCCACAAAAGTCAGAGGTGACTAATTCCCAGATATCAGAGGTGAAGGTGTGGCTTTGTGCTAGACGTTTCCTCCTGACTAACCTTCTATTGCATAGCAACAGTCTGTATCATTCTGTGATAAGTGACTACCCCTATCTATTGTGTAGGGAAACTAATGCATTTTACTCCCAGTTATGAATTTCACTCTGGAGAGGATTAAGTTTTGCAACCTTTTTGTGGTTTGACTCACAATAAAAAGTTTTCTGAAAGACAAGCTAAATACCAAAATCTGGAATTAGTCAATATCAGTAACAAATACTGATGCAATTGTTTCTGTTAGAGCATGTAACTGCTGGAACAATTTGGGATGCTGTGGTAGAATGTCTGTGATAGAAGGTCTTTAAGCACTGAGACCCTTCTTATGTGATCTATTTGAGACAATATGCTGGGAATGACAAATTCTTGGCCTCTGATAAAACCTCATATCAGAACTCCTCTGGATGTGTTTATTGATTTCTGCACAATTTTATGTGGTCAGGCTTTTGAAATTTAGGTTCCCAGCCTTCAACAGACAAAAGGTGAATCAGAATTGTATTCTCATGCAGTGTTTTGTAAGGTCATACTCAGGTGATGCTGCTTAATGTGTCAGGGAAACAGCTGAAATCAAATAACAAAGACTGCATTCTACTCTTTGACTATGCCTTCTATTCTTGTTCTGTAGTGCTGGACTCTTTTACAACTTCACACCTGTTGCTTGAACTACAATACAAGATCTGGATAATCTGGAAGAAAAATTTCAAAGCTCTAATCTAGCTGTGGCAGATGCACATCAAGAGAGATTGTTGTCCCACTCTATCAATGAGGCTAGATATCTCTTGAGATCTCATCTCATTCTTGAGATGGTCAAGATGCAGAAGGAGAGCCTTACTCTGTCTTGGAGAAATATCCTTCTAAGAGTTGTTTTTGAAGATCAGGAGAGACTTTAGAAAACTCTGGATGATCAAAAGAATGTTTGGCTCAGTTTAAGACTGGGAAAGAGATGCACTAACATTCATAGAGGAAGAGTGGTTTTTTTCAGTAACTGGTGTTTGCCATCACTTCTAGCTTTGACTCAGTGTGACTTTGTCCACAATGCCAAGGTTCCTGTACATGTCTAAAATTAAGAACTTGAAAAATGCTTCTCATTAATTTTCTAATTGTATAAAAAAAAGTAAACTGAAAATTTGATACCAAATAAAGCTTATACTTTGACACTATTTCCAAACAGTGAAACTTAAATTTGCTTTTTATACAAATCTTTCAACCCTTCTGAATATCCAATACTCTCATGGCCCTGCTACAAATTGGCATGGTTCTTTCTCAAATTGACTCCCTTTTATCAGTCTTTTACCTTTTCTCCTGGCTTCTGCTACTTGCTACTGCTGGAAGCAATCACAGGCTGCTACTTAGTCTTTTCTTTGGTCTCTGTGAGACTATTTGTTTTCCCAGCTGTTGTTGGACGTAATGCACACAATGTCATTCAGTGTTTCAAATGCCTGGCCTGTCTATGGGAAAGGTAGATGGAACCAATCTGGTACCTAGTCTCTGTTATTTGGATAAGGATTTATTGGGTAAAATAAGTTTTCACTGTAAAAGTATTTTTATGTTAGTAGCCTATCAATATCCCCTTCAACCCAAAGCTCATAAGGCAAGTTTGAGTCGAGCAGTTAAGAATCCATGACAGGCAGTCTTCTGCTGTATTTCCATAAAACTTCATACTTTCAAACAAAAGAGTCTTGAGACTATGAAGCATAAACACAGCTGAAGCAGAAATAAGATTCCAAAGAGATAGTAGCATCAGGAATGGTGGAAATGAGATAAACTAATACACACTAGTGTGAGCAAAAATTATTCTCTACTGCAAACCCTTTTACTCCTGTCTTAGAATAAGTCAGCATGCAGAAATTAAATCTTCTAAGGAAAACTTGGTTTCCAGTACCATTGAAGGTGGTAGGAATTTTTTTAAGAGATTCTTGTAGTGGATAGCCCTCACCCTCTTAGAAGCTCTGAGCATGACTGGCCCTGGCCTCTGAAGAGGTGGCCCAAAGGTATCCACTGTAGAGATGTGTCCCATGTTACTTTTGCCTCTGAAATCAAATAATGCATGCTGAAAAAACTTTTAAAAAACAAACTAGCCTTGGTTTCTGTGGAAGGATGGAAAGAACAGGTAACAGTCCTATTTAGAAATATTAATTACTGGCTTATATAGTTTTAACTTCTGTGCTTGTCTTTGCTTTGCCTTAGTTCTCTCCTTAAAGAACTTGCTACTGATACTTTTAATTCATCCACCTGCTTTACAGCTTTCATCATCAGTGGAAGCAGATCAGTAGTCCCATTTTTCTTCGACACTTTTCACCCTCATTTGATCTGTTCTTGTTTAGAACAAATTGACCACTGACAAGGTGAGAGCAGGGCTTAGGAGAAGCACATTTCTCACACAGATTTGTTCACTGAGAGGTAGCTCTCTTTTCATTTTCATATTTGACCTGGTTTCATATCATGAATTATTTCTAGAGCTGTGAAGCTACAGTTTTGGCTGGTTTTGCAGTCATGAAGAATCCCACTACACTAGGAGTTTTAACTGTAATTCATTTCAGTTAAATAACTGCTATACTAATTTTGAAGAATTGTATTAAATGTAAGTTTTAGCGCTTAGTAGTTCTCGTGGTCCACTACAGCTCTTCTTTAAAGGAAGTGCTAAACCTAGGCTTTAGTTTTCTTGAAAAAAAAGACCAGAAATATCTATGTGTCAAGGGTGTGTTTTGTTCTATGTGTGCAGGTAATCTCTCTTCTGTGGTTCCTGTGGGCTTAGATCTGTGTTGGGGCATCTCAGCCTGGCATTAACTTTTTACTGGCTGAAAAGAAAATTTTAGCTCCAGTCATACACTTGCTTTCAGGAAGACTGTATATGACAGGTTGGATCCATCCAGTTATAAATATTAACAGCTGCCAAATGACAGGTTTAGAGTTGTGCTGTGGAGCTGGCCAAGGCAGCAATTACTTGAATTTTAGCTAGAGCTCCACATTGACTGTGGATACATTAGCTTTAGTGGTGATTATTTAGAGGCTCAGTGGCTTAAAAGCAGAAATCACTTACACGCATATTGGATATTATTACAGATTCAGGAGAGTTGGCCATAAAACCACTTAGCTTCCTGTAACAAAAGGACTCCTAGCCAAGCAAGTAAAATGTTAATGAGACAGCAAGCACTCATTTTCATGTCTGTAGCCTTTCCCTCCAAGGTTTTGCTGCCTCATACTGAGGTTCATTAGAATGGAAATGGTTGACTTTAAAAAAGAAACACCATCTAAATTGCTAGGGTGTAGAATTTCTTTTCAGATCATAATTATACGTGATCAACGGAGTGTGTAATTAGTAAGTTGGGTGAAAGATATTTCCAGAACAATCAGCAGCAATTTCCTCTCTGCTGTTCCTTTCTCTGCTCTGAGGACCTTTTGTCTGCTTTGGTAGCTGTGGCTTTATTTTAAGCCCAGAAAACACAAAAATAAAAATTTATGTCAGGTAAGAGTGACACAGTAAATCATAATAAAATTAAAAAGCCCCTGCAACAGGATATTTTGTCTTCACTGCAATAGGCCTTACTGATTTTCACAATGTTTCCAGCACCTGAGCACAGGGGAGAACAGACAGGCTCATTTCTGGCCTCCTTTGACAAACCTGTGAGACTCTTGCTGGAGCCTGGATTTGCAGTTGCACAGCAAAAATGTGAGAAGCTGTCATTGTCTTCAAATATCATGGGAATGCCCAAGTTGTTTCTTGGCACTATGAATAATTCATGGAATAATTCAATGAATCTGTCCAGCATGGCTAAAAATAGCTGAGTAAACTGAGTGCTTTTGACCTTAAGAAACAAAATCTGTTTCAAATTTAAAATAAATAAATGAAAAGCCATTAAAAAAAATCGTATGGAGGCAAAGATGTTATTCTGTAAAGATATGGTTTGGTATTGTATCCTGAAATGAAGTATGCCATCTTTCCCGTCTTAAAAAGAGGTTTTCATCAACTCCACCCAGCTGTTTGGCTAGAAGAATGAACATTTCCCATATTTAGGGTGGGTTGAGGCTTTTTCCCCCATCTCTCCTTGAGGAGTGGTGTTGTGAGGTGCCTCAGGGAGGCGAAGACTTAGTTTCAGATAAGCATTGTTAAAGTGGAGGCAGGGCTGAAATGCCCGGCCAGTGTGCATTTTGACCTCCTGCTTTGGGGGATGGGCCATGTGAAGCCTGGATGAAGCTGCCCCACCCCAGACCCCTTGTGAGGGGCGGCCCAGGAGTTCTGATTGGGTTTGAGCCCCTGGAGTTTTTTCATTGTTGTGTTTCTCGTCATCCCTGACCCTAAATTCCACCCTGGTTCTGTCCCTCAAAAACCCCTCACCCTGTCTTTGTTCGTGGCTCTCTGTTCTGGATCCGAGTTTGTTCCCAAGCTGAATAAATGGTTTCATGAGCAGAAGCCAGTCTCGTTCCTGTCCCATGCTGGTTCCCAGTAACTGTAGCTTCCCTGGACATGATCCTGTGGTTGCAGACTGCAACAGAGCAGTGCAGGAATGATGGTTGTGAAAAGGTCATGGATGGCGCCCAGCGCGGAGATCCCAGCCGCAGCCCGAACCCTTCCTGCAGATGGGCTCGTGGAGCTAAAGGCCCTCAGGGCTGCTGGCTGAGATCAGGACCGTGGATCCACTCAACCTGCCCCTGTCTAGAGGCAGCTCTAGGGATCCTGCTGCTGCCAGGGATGTCCTGCCACTCCTGCACTGAGAGGGGCTTTCCTCGTTCTGTTCCACTGGTTTTAGAAGCTATGGGTGTGCCTGCCCCTGACAGATTTACTCTTTTGGCACTCTCTGTTATATGTGACAAGACCACATATTAGTTTGATTTTGTGGTAGTAATAATGATAATAGTACTTCCTTAAGTTAAACTTCCAGTCCTCTCCAGTGGCCTTTCATGGCCCCTCCTACTTCTTTTGTTATATGGGAATCTCTTTCCTTGGCACAAAGAACGGCCTCAACTTGGGTGTTGTGTTCAAACTGTCTTTATCCTTCTGATCAGGATATATCCTGAGCTGCTATAGAGTTTTGTCAGACTAGCATAACAAGCTCTTGCAAAGCCTGTGGATTGTGGAAACTGAATACTGTAGTCCTCACTAATCTGGCTTCTGAGGACCACAAAAACAGATAGCCAGCTTGAAAAACTGCCAGACTCTGCTGTCCAGAGCTAAACTGTGCAACATCTTCAAATAACTCATTTAAAAATTTGTTTATGAGGGAAAATCTCAACCTTAATTATCAGGTTACGTCCTGTGTATGAGAATGCATTTCCTTAAAAATATTTTTCTGTCTGTATAAATATGGGCATAATTTTCAGAAATAGTATTTTGCATTCTAATCAATGTTGAGTGGTAATTTGTAGTTAAAAGCAAAGTTGAACATGAAGACTCCAGATTTTGCATTTCTGTATTGATACAACGGTCAGATTAAGTTTCTGCACCAGCTGATACAGGAAGCAGAAACAAAAAGATCCCGTATTATCTGATTCTGCAGATTTGTCAGACTACTTGCAAAGGCCCTTGTGTGGGCTCCAGGAAAACAACTGGTGCTCTCCTGCTCCTATCTGTTCCCCTCCCATTACACACCGAGTACACAGTGCTCAGATCAACCACTGGTTATAAACAACTGTAATACTGGATTTACTCTAGTGTCTTGAAATAGCAAGAAAGGAAGTGTTTGGGGCATGGTTGCCATGCTATACAACCAGACTGGCCAGCTGCAAATGTGAACACACTGCACTGGCACCCCTTGTCTGGCAGAGATAGGCAGAATTTTCCTCTTCAAGCAGTTAATAAAAATAAAAGCTCATAGCAGATGAATGCTCTTTCCTTACAAAAGCATTTCTTGCACTTTCATTGAAAAAACTAGATTCATAAAATCCAAAAGTGTAGACTTGATTGGGAGAAAAAAAAATCATTTTTTTCTGTGTAGTTGCTTAATTTCAGTAGTGAAAGTTTCAACACACTTAATCTCCTGAAGACAGTGTGAATAAATGGTGGTTTCTACTGCCATGGTAAATCTTTGGTGGGGGAAGGTGGGGTGGGAGGATATAAATGCACTTTGATCACCACTCCAAGCTTTGTATTCTGGCACCATGTTTTTGAGTGCAAGATGAACAGACAAGTAGAGCTGTATGTTCACCCTGTGGGGCTTCCAAGGGAGAGATGTTGAATATGTTTTTAAATAAATGGCACCTTCATTATTTATTCATAACTGGCTTTGCTAACTGAAAAATGAGAACAGCTACGACAGTTATTTCAACAAAACTTTGGCTGATTTCAAATACAATCCCTGTCAGTAAAAAATATAGGACCTAATAATTCTGACCACTTCAGAGTTTTCCAAAATGATCTGTTTACTCAGACTAGTATAGTTTGTGGATGTCTACATTTTGTTCAAATGTGAGGGTTTTTTTAACATTTGCATTAATAGTTAAAACTGTGACTTTGGTACATGGCTGATTCAGCAGCATAAATTATATATGTATAATTCAGCAGCTACTGATCTCTTTATGCAACACAGGATCATGAGCTGTGTTTTTCTGCTCTGAGCTCATTGTGAGTCTCCGTCCCTCTGCCACTTTGAATCAAAATTTCTTCTTTTCCAAGGAGTATGTGTTTAACCTGTTTCCCTTGAGCTAGAACTTGAGCAGCTGACAGTGACAGGGCTTGACTGCATTTGTGACTACTTTTTGGAGCTCCAAGAGGAAACATTAATGTTGCTGAAACCAAGATCCAGACTGTTGTCATCTAATATTTTCCTGAATATCAGGGCTGGGGGGCTAACATGAACTAATGTAAAATACCTTTTTTTTATGGATCTGCCACTCAGAATCAGTCTTTTTTGGGGCAGAAATGGCCATGTGGAGATCTGAGCCACAAACATTCTCTGAAATATGGCCTATGCTTTGAGCAGGAAAGGTTTGATTATCCTTACATGGCTCAGAGATGAAGCTCTTTGACAGTGGATGTGGCAGTATGGCATTAGCCCCAGGGACTCTGGAGGTGCAGGTTTTGTTCCTGGTGTTGTCCTGGACTTAACCTTGTGGCTTTGGACAAGCCACATAATCTCCACAGCACTTACATAATGAATATAAGGACTCCCCTCTCAAATGGAGACTGTTCAACATGGCTATTTTTGTGCACTGACTTTTTAGGTGGACTCTGGCTTTACATGGCAGATGTGGGAATACACACTGCCCTTCTGCACTTCACAGGATGTTTTTTTTTTCCTGCTCCCTGGCCCCAGGCACATCTTACAGAGGACAGATAGCCTGATCTGCAGTGTAGGAGGTGCTCACACCTGTGTCAGAGTGCCTTTAAACAGAGAGGCTGTGGGAGATCTGTCTGGATTTACTGCCCTTCCCCATTTCTTTTTTTTCTCATTAATACCAGATGCAACTTCCACCACATGACCTGATGCTGTTTTTGTCTCCAGATCAGGAAATTAAGCTCTTGTGAGACTTTCTTCAAGGTGGGCTATGTGTCAACACTATACCATGAATGGCTAAGCTTTATCTGCTTCTTCTTCCATAAACTGTAAAGACTTTCAGGATGTAGTGTCTTTTCCCTTGTTCTATCCTGATGGCATTTTGAGTCCAATACTTGGGTTCCCTTTAGGGGGCCCAACTGGATTCAAGATAGATGTGATCAAGTAGAGCCATGTGGAATTTCTCTGGTCCTCAGCTGACCATGTGCCTGGTGCTCTTGGCAGCAGCCTGGTCCCTCGTGCAGGGAGCATGCAGAGCCCTCTTAGGGGGCTCAGTGCCTCGAGGGAGGGGAGCAGAAAGAACCTTTGTATCCCATGGTAGAAGGTTGCTATTCCAGCAGACCTCAAAGCCTGCTTAGAGGGATAGTGTGGGTTCTTTTTTTAATTGCTTTTCTGTGAATGTATGCCTGTGTAAAAATAGTTCTGCATTTCCACCTGAAAAAATTCATCATTTAACAAGGGAGAAGTGGGGTCTGTTTTACTGCCTGAAGCCACCATTAGTCCTCTTGCCACTTGCTTCTGGGAAGCTAGAACACATAAAAATGTGTTGTTCCCTAGAAATAAAATTGCTGCTTTTTTGCTGAAGGGAGAGCTCAGCACCTCCAGGGTATCAAATTGGGCTTGAAGCAGGCCAAGACTATGGACAGCATGGAGGATTGCCGCCCTCTGTTGTTGTAAGGAAAAATAATTATCTGCAGCACAGTTACAGCACAGCTAGTACTGTTCTTTCTCTGTCCTTTCTTTGACTTTTTTTTTTCTTTGGTTTTTTTTTTCTTTTTGTTTTTTTCCTCCCTTTTGATTTTTACCTTTTCATGCAGTGGCTGGCTGGAGATTCACAGCTGACAGATGGCTGGTTTCATCTGGCCACCTGAGGGTCTCTGTTGCCAAGTAAATTCTTGTCACAAGTGGTCAGCAGGTCAAGGCTGCTTGTCTCTGCTGTCCTCGCCAGAGCATGGAGCAGAAAATCAGTCATGCAAATCTTTGTGCATTTTGTTTCCAGCATGAGTGTGTGCTGACGGAGTTCCAGATGGCTGAGGGACATGTCCTCTGGCTTGCTGGTACCTAAAGGGCAGAATTGCCACCTGCTCTGTGAAACACAGATTGGCCCAGGGAGTCTGGTTTGCAGGGATCAACTTTTATGCAATGCAGAGTATGAAGATGAACCTGTACATTCTCTCTCAGTGACTGTTTTATAGTAGTTATTTTCTGGTGTCATTGTAGTTAATGACAGTTAATTTCTTCTCCTCTTCTGCAGTTTATTTGCAGAAAAGCTGTTTTTCAGCTTCAAGTCATGAAGCCTTACCTGCTTCTACTTTTATTCTGAACACAAAGCCTTGCACTTCATCAGCATTAACTGATCCTGATGCATTCCAGACAATGAAATGATGTCTGTGGGGGCCATTAGGAGAAGCCTCCCTGGGCTGCTAGATGCAAAATTTATAGAGTCTGTCGTTAACCTTTTGGAAAATGGAGAAATGTCTCATTATCTAAAATGATAGCCTTGTACACTGGAGAGTTTAGCTATTTGAACTACTTAACCAACTCTACTTCTAATATATATATTTCATATTTAAAAACCTGAAGCTGCAAGAATTGTTATTTCTGTAGGTGAGAACATTTTCACCACACTTTCAGGATAGGGCTATACCCCCGTGTATTCCCATCTGTCATTCAAAGTGATCTCTTCTCTTGCTCTGCTTCATACACCATCTCTTAATAGCAGCTCTTTCAAAATCTCACCTGCAAGAGAATAACTGTTGTATAGTGAAGGCTTCACCTGCTGGAATTGAGTGATCTACCCAGGAAGAGGCAACAATAATCAGCAGGGGTATTGTTACAGGATTGATCTAAGGAGCACGCTGTCACTTTTGGGGAGTTTTGTGCCCAGCCAGTTTGGTGCTGTGCATGCTGTGGAGCTGCAGGAGTCACAGAGGTCAGGTATGCTTGCTTCTTGGCCAGATTTTGTGTAGAGAAAGTAAATGCAAATAACCACAGTAGAAGATAAAGCCAAAGGCATGAAGTAATTTACCTACAAGCTCATAGGGAGCATATGAACTAGGAATTATAGCTCAGGCTGTTGAAACTTGGGTTAGTGTTTCTGACAAAAGCTCAGCATTCCTTTTGAATGCTTTTGAAACATAATACACTGCAGTACAGTCAGCATGGGAGAGGTGGGGTGAGCTCCTTGGACAAGACCCAGACTCTAGTGCGCTCTGGAGGCGCTGGAAGAAAGCCATCTAGACCTCAGTGTGGTGATGCCAGAGTGAAGTGCTCAGCCTGACATCTGCCTATTCTGCCCTGGCATAGGCTGTACCACACAGGAGACAGATTTCCTTCTCCTGCAATAGTCTGGGAAATACTAACAAACAATGCAGCAGCCCTTTTCCTTCCCCTCTCCCTGGATTTATCCTTGACTGGCCTTTATGCCACCTTGCGGTCTTCAAAAAGAGACATCAGAATTATGTGAAAACCAATGCTTCAACAGAAAGGACTCCAGACAGGCCATGCTGCTATTCAAAACAGGCTTAATTTTATGTATTCTTTTATGTTCTGCAATGCTTTTTGGCTGAGGGAATTCTCATGCAACTGTTTGTTTTATTATAATGCTCTTAGAGGAAGCTGTCAGGAGCTGTAAATATTTCTTTCTCCTTTAATCCAC
This sequence comes from Pseudopodoces humilis, assembly GCF_049639895.1. NCBI lineage: Eukaryota > Metazoa > Chordata > Aves > Passeriformes > Paridae > Pseudopodoces > Pseudopodoces humilis. Next base: position 103,982,431 of record NC_142200.1, read on the forward strand.
TCTAAATCCAGCCCTTAAAACTGTTTTTCTCCCAGACACCTTGGGCAATGATATTTTAATTGAGACTAGCTCCCACTGTGGAGACATCCTGATAGCCCTGTAACATCTGAAATGGTACAGGCTAAGGTAGGCAACACGTGTCAAGGTCCTCCTTCACAAGCCTATGGGAATAGGCAATTGCTCATAAATTGTTGTTGTACTGCTCTGATTTCCTTGCTGAGGAGGTCTTAGCTGAGAAGACTGATATTTGCAGTGGAAAGAAAGTGAGAAGAAATATTACATTCTGCAGAGGAATGCAATCAACCAATACTGCAGTTTTACAGGTGGATGATCAAAACTGCTGGGTTTTCATACATTTTCAGAGGTCAGACACTTGACAGATGCTCCCTACAGATTCACCAGCTTTCAAGTGGGTGCTGGGCATTTCAAAGTAGACAATAGTGGTTTTCACCTTCCCAGGCTGTGAAATAGTCTTAACTATTTTCAGTGTCAAAGTTCGTATGAATTGTATGATATATGAGAATTGCATACCTCCTAGCTCTGCAGGGTTGAATTTTTATCTTGCTAACTCATCTGATGTGAAATAATAGACATATAATAGTAATAAGAGTATAATAATATGATACATAATAATAATAAGACTGACAACTGCACTGACCTTTACAAAAAGGTACAGAAGAGACTTGTATCCCATATATATATGTATATATATGAAGAGACTTGTTGTACCCCATATATATATATATGTGTGTGTATATATATATATATATGTATGTATGTATGTATATACACAGGTGATCCCATGCTACACACAGAACTTTAATATGAGTGCTGTAAGCATGCAAGCAGAATTTCAGCCCCAATACTCCCAGGAGGAGACGAGAAGTCTGCCTCTTGTCCAGTAAGCAGACTCTATCCTGAGACAGAGTTCCTTATGAGGGTTTGAACTCCCAGAAGGGGAATACTTGGTTGCCAGCATGCAAGTGCAAGTGGTGCACCAACTGCCTCTCTTGAAAGATTTAAGATGCTCAGCATAAGTTTTCTTACCTCTGCCAGCAGGCTGATTGAGTGGTATAGAATGACTGGAATGCCTCCATCTCCACTGCAATTTATGGACAAATAAATGAAGCCTTTAGGACCCTTTTTCTTTTTGCCAACCTCTGCCAACTTCTCTCATTCATAAGTCAGCTGCCTTCTATTTAAATTCTAGGTCGTTCTGGTATAGGTTAAATGCAGATACAAAGACATCCAAGGAGGCTATAAATGGCAAATAATAAAGGTAGTTAGTAAATAAGTATCAGAAAGAGCTATTCAACAGCTGTGAAACCTTTCACTGAGACCTTGGAAATCAAGTATCTGCTGAGGCTTGTGCACCTCTGTGTTTTTTTGTTAACTGGAGGAAAGCCTATGCTTGGTCTCAAGCACTTAGAGGAAGTTGTATTTACTCCTATATTTTTTAATAAGCAGACAAAAATAAGTGATGAGGTACAGAGACAAAATAGCTATTTCTTTATTAACAGACTTCAATAAAAGCCTTCTTGTGTAAATTTACTTCTGTCAATACTTGAAACATGTCTCAGTTGCTACCTAATGCTCTGAAAAGTGAAGATATCTTACAGGCACCAGAGGAGTGCAGAGTTCTTACTGAATAGGAACAGAGTCACAATTCCTTGCTAAATCCTGCACTGAAAAGAATGATGAATCTTATGGATTCACAGAACAGAAATATAGGAATGATAGAGTTTTCCTTCTCCATTTGCATTTGCAGCACAGCAAAATACTGCCTTGCTTGAAGGAAGGGTACAGTTTTAAATTTTCTTAATGGGTTTAAGGTGATCATCTGAATCCTTCCGAGGCAATTCAGTTGGCATGTCGTTCAGTAATACACACTTGAGCCCCTTTGTTCCTTTTGGTGCAATCTCAGTTTGCTATCGTTATCTTGAATTCTGCATGTGATTTGCTTCTCACCTTCCCACTCCTGGAAGTAGACTGACAATTAGTCTTTTCTAAAAATGTTTGCTTTTTCTTCCCTGCCAGAGCTATGGATAGAGACTTCTTTCTGACTTCTTGGATGGGTAGAAGGAGAATTTCCCTGCTGCTCTCAGTGGCAGGACAAGTCCTCTTAGAAGGGTGAATTGGTAGAAGAATGAAATGATGCTGTCTTGCATGGCTTCTATGCCAGTTTTGTGACTGATACAGCACAGGCTGCTTGATGGGTAGCTGAGCTCTCCCTGCTTGCTAGTATAAAAATATATATTGGGAAGAGAGCAAGTATTGCATCCCAGTTTCCCAACTCTTTTTGCTCAGCCTCAAGGGAAAACTTTGCAATAAGATTTATGACAACAATCCTCTTGACTTGATTTAAGCATCCAGTGGGATAACTATGTCATTGGAGAGATTGGAAAAGCAACCAAGACTGGCCACATTGTGGAGCTAAAGACTTAAAGCACCTTCCAAAATTATGAGCAAAGCCTGCTGCACAGTACGTGAGACAGATTTATGTTACAACAATATGACACTTTTTAGGGGGGAGCTGAGAACATCACACATCATAATTTCTTAAAATGCTTTGATAAATAAGAACATCTTTCTCTTAGCAGGTTCTTGAATATTTTTTGCTAATGCTTCATCCCAGCAAGATAAAAAGGGGTATTTAAATGTGTATATGAGAAGGTTTTAGTTTTGTAGACATAAGCTTCTATTTTATTTTCTATTTGAAGACTTTTAAAGAGCAGCTGTAGAGTGGATTTTTTTTTTACTTATTTGTTTAAATTAAGATTTTGAGGACTTCTGTATGTGGAACAGGAGATGGAGCTATTTCCTAGCATGAGACATATTTTGCAGTTTAGTTAAGCACTGGCAGTAGTTGCATGTTGTCCTTGATACAGTTCTTATATTATCATGATTGCAGTCCCCCTCTAAACCCTCTTTTTTAAAGCTCAGTAGTAGCTGCCATCACATCAATATGATATTTTATTCACAATCGATTTGTGGTTAATGTAATCAATAACCAGCAATACTTTGCTTACGTTGGTGGGGTAAGCAGCTCTCAGAGGTGCAAAATTCTTGTTTTGAGGTGAAAGAGATTATTTATAAGGCTCACAGTTGTGTGTCCATTTCAGCTACCAGGCTAAACATGAATTACTTTCGAAATCCTTTTCTGTTTTGTTCCTAGTTTTCTTTTACACAAGATCATATATTTATCCTCAATTATCTAAATTAAATTTAACTTGTTTTTTTTGTTTATTTTCCTAAGGAAATGAGGCTTTTGCAGTCATGTTCCTTTTCTCTATGTCTGTCAGATTGTTGCAATTAACTTTTGAACCACTGGTCAATTTTAGTGGCATTTGGCAGAGGGGCAGAGGTCTTGAAAACAATAACATTGCTGTAAATGGTGCAGAAATTGACAGATGGGTGATGGAGAGAAACCCTGTTAACATTCTTATGGAGGAGAAAGAGTAAGCATTCATCTCTTGGCAAACATGAGGAAATCCACTCAGAAATATGCATCTCTTGGAATACTCACTTCCTTGGTTTTGCTGTCCATGGAATGCTTTTTGCTTGTTTATGTTCACTCAAGGCATATAAAAACCAAGTGAAGTAAATATGTTTTATTTTTATGTAAAGAGTTGTAAGGTTGTTCTGGGAGAAAAAGCTAAAACAGAATCAATAGTTAATTTGGGGGTTTGTTGTTTTTGTTTATTTGTTTGCTTGGAAGATGCTTCTAAAGAAATAAATCTTTCTACTTCCTGTTTTTGGCAGGAAATGGAAACATAGTATAAAGGGAGACTGTCATTTCCAGTTTTCCTGGAAGAAGAAAAACCTAAGTTAGATAATCTGTTAACATGTAGCTATCCTATGCCATCTCTGTTATTCCTGGGACCAGATGCACAGACCCTGAAATAATTTTTTAGGTTATCTTTCTCCCTTCTTCCAAAGCCCTTGTGGGCTTTACCTGATCTATGAACAAAAGAAGAGCAATGTCTAGCACAGGTTTATTTTCCTTTTCCTGTTGTCATTGTGCTTTACTGCAGGGTACTCCTTGTTCTTGTCAGACATGGAGATGTCTCTTGGCGCTGCTGCCCTCCTTGTAGCTACCATCCCAAGTCATGCTGCAAATAGCACAGTACTGGTGCCTGCCCTGAGCACACTTTGGCTCAGGAATGTGAAGATGTGAAGGTTTGTGTAATTTGGGATATGGCCAAAGGAAGTGCTCCAGGTTGGCATATTTCTCCATCTGCTAGGAAAGATCAGCCTTGCTAAGCAAGAAAGGGTCCTGCCTCCTCTCCCTGGGGGAGCTGATCTAGGAGGTAAGAAAGGAGTTATTAGTTTACCTCATCTGCATGTGTGACAAAATAGAAAGGAGAAAATGCCAAGAAATTCAATGAATTTGTTTTCCATTGGGAAATATAGATTGTTCTTTTTTGCAATTTCCGTGGGGTCGTCTCAGTTGCGCAGTTAGGAAATGTTCTGTTTCTTTGGATGTGTCTTTCCTCACAGCCTGTCAATGCAGAGCCATGTCCTAGCCCTTGATATTTCCCACAGGCTGCCCCACCCACCATTGTGTCTTCAGCACCATTCCCAAATCTATTTTCTGCCGTTAATTGATTCTGGCTACGGTACTCCAAACACTTGACAAATGCAACAAGAGTAGTTCACATCTCATCTAACCGAATAAGAAGCAGTCTTTTCATATCCTATAAGCTTCAGTGTCATTAAACTAAAGACCAGTCTTCAAATATTACTGGAGGCCTTCTTTTTCAATTTGTGGTGTGGACAAGTGATATATTTTTGTATGGAGTTTGGCACTATTCAGGCTTTCCTGCATAATATAGCTAGACCTCTGTTTGTTTATCCTGAGCCCAGATAACTAACTACCTTTACAAATGTCTGGTTCATATCCATTCAAAAAGAATTTAACCAAAAATATATCTGTATAAAGAAAAGCTAAAGGGAAGGGATAGTTCACAAAAACATTTTAAGGTTGTATTTTCTCACAGATCAGATAAATGTAGTGTACAAAATCTGTGCAATTATGGATCTTGTATTTACCATGGATCTGTTGCTGGTTTGTTGAGGTTTTTATTCCTTGAATTAATGAGGCATTAACTTGGGAAGCAGTCCTCAATATGTAGTTTTAAAAAAAAGCCACCTGAAATCAGTTTGAGTAGTGGAGCATGCACAGTTTCAGCATTATTCATTAGAGTTAGTTCAGTTAACTGTAAAAAAATATTTGAAGAGATGATGAATACATATTTTCTTGCAAACTCAATGAGTATTACATAATAAGAGCAAACGGCAAAGAGAATACAAGACTTCCTTTTCTCCCAGAAAACTATTTTCTGTCCTTGTTTCCACCAGTAGACATGTTGACAAATGAACTTATATTTTGTAAATATTCACCAGGTAATTTGCAATATTCTGGCACACCCTCAAAAGTGGTATCATAGAGTGAGAGTAAGAAATAAAGTGTGTACTTTTAGGATATTTTGAGGTCCCCTGTTCCTATTTCCCACCTGTAGGGGAGAAAGTATCTCAGCTAACCAAAATAGCCAAGATCTTGTTGATCATCCAAGTTACCAACAATGAAGGTCTCCGGCTTGTGTGGCTCATGAATGCAAGAAAATGTCTGATTGAGAGCAGATCTCTTGCTGCTGTTATTAAGCTGCTGAGAGCAGATATACATTAGAAACTGTCTGAACTCCTACAATGGGCACAGGAGGGAAGGAGATAGTAGGTGTTCACATGTGTTGTGGGAGCGTATCTTTTGTTGCTGGGGAAGGAAGTCATGGAAGCTAAAAGATATGGAAACTGTCAAATTTAGGATGTACTACCTTAATACTTTTTTTTTTCCTTAGCTGGTCCTCTTTATGTCAAAGATTTTTGTTTTGGCAAATACTTTATTTCTCAAGACAGCTGAACTGTATGATACAAGGATTGATGACAGACAGAGATCTACTTATGCTAAGGAAGTATAATTAAGCCTAAAATAGGAAGGATCACACAGCTCTCCAGGAGGTTGACGGTCTTCCCTGAAGGAAAGTTTTTCCCCTGAATCCTAGAGTTGTCAGGCTAAAGCACAGAAGATTAATGTTTGATTAGAGTTATGATCTTAATGTGGACATAAGGACATGAGTGAGATGGTGCAGTTTTCCTTGCCTCATACTCTCTGCCTAGTTTCCCACAAAAGCTTGGTTCTGGTATGTTTTCTTCCTTTAAAGCAGAATAACTTTTCTACCACTGTGGTGGTACTTACCATTTACTAACATGTAGCCTTTGATCAGTGGCATTACTACAGGTCAAAATTAAAATAGGTTTCAGCAATTTCTGAACTCAAACTGATGTTTTATAAGTCTTGAACTCAATTGGGAAAAAATAAAAACTTCACAGCTGTTCTGTAGCTGAACTCCAAACCTGTGATGTTGCTTCCCTGACTGAAATGTTCAGTTGCCCTGGCTGCTGGGGGACAGCACCATCTTTCGAGCCTCAATGTACTTAGCTCTAGCATACAGAAAATTTAATTTGCTTACCTTATCAACACAGCAAGTCCCCTGCCATTAAACATTTTTACCAAGTGAAAACACTGGCACACAGTGATCAAATTACTTCTCAGTCTTCACTTTGATTGGCTGAATAGATTAAATTTCTTAATCTGCAAAACAGCAATCTTCAGTCTTCTTTTGCCCTCTTTCACATTTCCACAGTTTTCTCCAGTGTGGACACCAAACCAAAATAATCTAGTGTAATTAAAATAATCAGTGTACTTAAGCCACACCAATTCTTTACTGGAAGTATGAAATAAAGATATCAGTAGATGGTATTCGTTTTCAGTTTTCATTTTTGAGTCACATTATTTGGGATAAATGTACAGTTTAAAAACAAAGCTATGTGAAAATGAAATTCACTGGATGAATATGTTCCTTTAAAACAGGTCAGGGCAAAGATACTGCAAAGGAGGAGGAATGACAAATGTAACCAGAATGTGTAAATGCAAATTTCATTTTCAATAACAAAACTGGTAGCCATAGAAATTTCAGCTATGTTTCCTAGTGGCCTCTGGGAATGCTAGTAGTGCTGCAAGGGGTTTATCATTGGTTCTATATTCGACTAATAGGCAATGTTATTTTGTGGATTCTGATTCTTAAAACAATTGTCCTACTTAATACTTGTTTTAAAAAAATTATTGTGAGTTGATGTTTCTTTCCTTTAAGGGAGATCACATAGGTTTTCAGTGCATGCTAGACAGGCTAGTAAAGCAGTATTTAGTTTTTCCAGACAGTGTATAAGATTGACCTAATATCTATTTTCATCTCTTCCGATACAACACCTCAAGTTATTTTTCTTGAAGTGTTACTTAGAAAGAAGAGGCTACTACTTGTTTCCAATTAATACATCCATATTCAACTATGGCACACATCTTTCAAGTCTCTGTCACTTGAATCAAACTGCTTCCTCAGCACACTTCTGTGCTACTTCCACCTACTCACAAATTAAATTAATCTGTGCTTCCTCTTGTTACTAATTAAACTCCCCCTCTTTTTCAGAGGAACTGTCTTTTATGCTTATCATCATGTCTGGGTTTCTACCTTCCAAGTTTTCTATAACATCTGTTTTATGACTACTGTCTCATTTGATGGTAAAATAGCTGTTAGTATAGGTAGCACTATTCCCTGGCTGATTGTTATTCTCATGACTTCTCCTGCTACCTGTCACAGCCACAAGTATCTCATTAGTTTGTGGTTTCCTCACTTCCCACCTTTCCTGCCACCCCCCAACTATACAGGAACTGTCAGTCATACAGAAAATGATTGCTGCAGGAAATCCACAGTGCACTCTCATATAATCCAACACTATCATTTCCTCATCTACATCTAGTACTGTTAAAAAACCTACAAACACTGTGTAATGTTCTCAAGCCTGCTTTATTCTTGTGACTAGCCTGAGAGGGCTTTTCACTGAAGGACCATTTACTGCCTGGTGCTGTGATTTAATCTGAGTGGCTTTGATAGGGAGACGCTTTGTGGCTCTGAAACTTAATGAAAGTTTAAAATCCACAAAAAAAAAAAACAACAAAAAACAACTCTGAGGGGAGGTATCCAAGTAATGGGAATCTTTTAAGGTTCTCTGTTGAGCAAAAAATTAACCCGCTCAATATTTGAAAGATTTCTTCAGATACTGAGTCAATATGCCTTCTGAAAGGTTACTAGGTTTTTTTTATATAGGACATCAGCATGTCAAAGACAGGTAACAGTAATCAACCTTGAATTTAGAGGTTTTGAATTTACTTTAATTTAGTGTGTATGGTGGTGTGTAACCATTCTGTCCCTTTTTAGCAGGGCTGTTTTAAAATATTGCAGCATATCATCCTTCTATAGCTATCCTTTATGGGTGTGTGTTTGTTTTTCTCTAACACTATGGAAAATTAGTTTAATTGAAGTAAAACTGGAGACAATGCATCTGTGAGCTGTGAGTGCATTAGAAATTATTTGTCTTCATTAGTGCAGTGCTCTGTAATGATCTTTTTCCCATTGCCAGAATTTGATTAACAGTATTTCAAGCTTCGGTTGCATTGCCACTTCCTCCAAAACCCTCAGAGCTGATTCTGTGATGTCTAATAAATGTATGTGTAGGCAGGGGCATATGTAGAGGTCTTTCCCACTGTGGATGAATCAGTAGGATCTTTAACTTGCTAAAGACCACCTATCTTCATTAAATAAAATTTTCTTTCCATTAACATAAAGTAGGAGTTTCCCTCTAGGACGTCTACAGAGCATTCACAGTCCAGAGATAGCTAAAACTGACATGTTAAACCATGTTTTCCATCCTTTTCTTTCTTAGTATTTGTTCTCTCGCTCTTGAAAGATGCTGGTAATGAGAGCAGACTTGCATATTCAGAGGGAGAGCCCCATGGATGTGCAGGAGAGGACAGAGCTGCACATGAAAACTAATCTCCATATTCAGCTTAGTTATCTGTCTGCTTTTCCACTCAAGGGAGAGTTTTAGGGACTAATAACCACAGCAAGTATGTGGGACACAAAACACTGTGATGTTAGCCTTACTTAGGGAAGTAGCAATGTGTAATGCACTGGTAGGTGAGGGAAGAGAGTCCTTCCTTGGTCTCTGCCCTACTCTCCCATGAAATTCCAGAGATGTAGTTGACTTCATGCTTTACTCTCTGTACCTGCAGACACAGGGTAAAGGGGAGCACTGTATGATTTGTTCTGAAAAAGGGCAAAATGTTAGCAAGTTTCAGGTTGTCGAATGTTATGTTTCCTCATTTCCTTATCAATTAGCTACTGCTATTAAAGACCTATCCTTAATTACATGGGAAGAAACAAGTCCTATCTGTATAGGTAGTGAATGCAACATTTCATCTTAAAGATCTTTTACTGCCACCAGACATTTCTCTGTCACATTTATTCAAACAAGATTTCTCTAAATAGCAGATTGGCTACCTTAATAAGTTGCTAATTAGCTCGTATTTATTTTAAAAGGGTGTATTAGTGTTGCTTTTTGTGTTTTCTCGTGTTCTTAAGGCTTGAATGCAAAGTGTAAGGCTTTCTCTATAAAAAAAATCCTTAATTGGGCTACACTGTGCCAATTAGTAGAGATTTGAAAATAAGTTCCTTGCATTGCTGCTCTCCTCACAATTGGAGGATGCATTGGTAGTCACACCTTTGCATCATGTGAGTACTGTGTAGCAGATTACATATGGGGGTTTTAAGCTAATTTCCTTTTTGTGATTCCTTGTCTCGTTAAGGACTTTTGGGTTAGGTTCTTTTTCCTCTTGAACTGAAAATTGATGAGAGGGAGGCAGTTTTCTCTTGTTCGGTCTCAGTTGTTTATTCTTTTCTTATCAGCATTACAAGGTACAAGGAGCTATGTGCACTATGATAGAAAAGGGTAAAATGGCTAACAAAGATCTTCTTCAAGGTCTTTTATATGTCCATTTACCCAATTAACAGATGCCAACTAAATTATTTTTCTTAGTGACCCAATGACCCAACACCTGTGTGCTGCACTGCGGCATTCTTTATCCAATCACTTACTACCACCCAAAAACCTCTAGGAGAAGAACATGGAGAAGAAAGATGAAAGACAAGAGACAACACCCTAAATCCTCCATCTTGTCCTCTGCTCTCTATACTACCTTAAACTCTAAACTTCAACCTATTCACCCAGTGACTCAAGAAACCTTCTAATTCACACACTTACATTTTCAGTCTTTTCTACTTATCTCTAACATGGTGCTATGTGAAACTCAGTGCTTTCTTGGGTGTCAGTGTTAGGCATTACAGATAAAGGTATATATCTTGCATCTCTGACCCCAGGAATTCCTGATATGCCTTGTATAAAATCCAGTCAACTTCTTTGTAGATATAGAGAATGTTTCCACCTGAGAAGTAACCCTTCTGGAGAGACAGATGGTTTCCCTCAGAGCTTTTCATGAAACAAACCTGATTCCCACCCCATGTGAAAGATTAATGGTGCTCTGGGAAGGAGCATGCTTCAGAACCTGCCAAGGGTGGGGGTCTGACTATGAGTATGATGTCAAGGAAAAATAATGCACCAAGGAGGCGCCCAATGTTTCACATAATTTGTGTAGTGGAATTGCTTAAATGTGTACAAGTTTCATACAGAAAAATGTTCATTGTCTACCATCACCTGGAGCAAGACAAAATGGAGTTCCAGAGGTTGTTCAGAGGTTTGACTTGTCCCTACTCCCTCCCAACAAGGCAAACTTGCCAGGGATCATTGGTATAGCTGTGACATTGGTGGAACCCAGGTACCAGCAGTACGTCTTGAAAACACAATTTTTAGTTGGATGGTAACCTATGGTGTTAAAGGAGATTCTGAAGCTGTTGACCAGAAATGAAAATATTTATGTGCGAACACACACAGACACACAAGTATTATTGCTGGGACTGTGTTCACAACCAGTTGAAATCATGTAGGAATAATTGTTACTGTCATTGGTCTTTCAAATGAATTTATTTTTTATTAGTATTGGTCAGTCTTGTAGCATTTATGGTAGAAAAAAGTAATGGAGAACTGTGATATCACATGCTATAGCTCGTGTTTTGCATCGGGGGGCTTTTTCCCCTTTTAAAAATAGTGCTGCTTCTCAGAGTATCTTGGATGGGCTTTTTGAGGAGAAAATGTTCTTTGTGTTATTTCTTTTCTCTTTGCCTTCAGTAACACTCAAATAAAAGCCAGAGGCAGGGCTGTGAAAAAAATAGCTGCTACTGAAAAAACAGTGTGATTAGTGTGCTGGATGCTTTCCTGTTAGCGTGGAGTGAGAAACAAACTTGTTAGCAGAGCTCAGGCTGTCAGGCCAACCACTTGCTATCTATCCTGGGTATTCACAGGCAGAAGACGTGGATGCATGCTGCCTTCCCAAAAACAAGTAAACATCAGCTTCCGTTTGGAACTTCTGGGTTATAAATCTTCACTAAAACAAGAAAGTTTGTCACTAAAGCTAAGTAGTTCACATTATTCAACTGAGCTAGCAACATTTGTAATAACTAATAGTGAAATACTGTCTGTGTCAAAATCAACAAAGTTAGCAAAGTGCTTGATTAGTTATATCACCATGCTAATATGGCAGAATAATCAATCCTTGTTTACCATTGTGTATAAATCTCACTAGGAAACCATATTACAGTCAGTAAATCCTCTAGCTGGAATCTGGAAAAGTATCTTCTTCCATCTTTAAAAGAGCTGTCATGATCTTGTCAGGCTAAGATATCTTAAATTATGTTATAATCTTGTAAAAAAATCCAATTTAAGATAGCTATAGAAACATCTAAAAATATGCTGATGTAAAAACCTGGCTTAATGTTCAACTGCAGACTAGAAAAGCCATCAGACTGTGATACACTTTAGCTATACTGCGTACTAACGACAATGTTCTTACTGATTTTGGCAAGCAAGGAAATTAAGAATAGTATATTTCTGAACATCAAGACAGACAGCTTTAGATCTTGATAGAGAATATTTCTCTATTAAACACAGGAAGAGGAAACCAATTGGCACTAAAAAATGTACAGTTTTGTAGGTTTGCACGCTCCCAAAGTATTTCCCTCACAGCAATCAATTTGTTTGCTATTGTAAAATATGTTCTAGATTCCTTTTGGCTTTTAAAAAAATAATATTTAGATATTTAGTGTCTTCTTATGTCTTGTATTCAAGACAAAAAAGGATTTTTATTTTTTTCCTTCTTACATCCTACTTTTAATACAGGAATTTAAAATAGTACCTTGCATTGCCCAAGTAGCTGTGAATTAAATCCAAGTTAGCTGAGCAAAGATGGTAAACACCTGGCAAATGTGTTGAGAACCAATTGGTCATGTATTGAACAAGCAGTGACCATTTGTGTTGTACTAGGGATTTCTTCAGTAGGCTTCATGACAGGTAAAGTTCTGCCCTTTCTCAAAAGCAAGTAGAGCTTGTTGTACCTACATTTTATGCAGACAAGAGCTGACAGTGTTATTGTTGGTTTAGCAGGGGGTTATAGTCAAGATTTCAATTTTAATTGAAATTAATTCAAATTAATTGAGACATTTGATTCAACGTATATTTATACCTTTCTTATGTGAGCAGAGCACTGATTTGTAACTTTGAAAACCACATGTAAAGTATGGAAGAGGAGAGCTCTATTTTGAGGGCATTTTGCACAGACTTGCTCACAAATATACTCTTGGAGAAGTTCTGAGCCGCTGACTTGCAACAGCAAGCAGAATGAAAAAAACACTTCTTCCTGTTTCCTCCAAAATACCATGTGTGAGAATTCAGAGTGGAGGGAAAATAGCTGCAACAAAATGTTACAATATTTTTGTCAGACATATTGCGTTTGTACTGCGTGCATTCTCTAATTTTAAAACTATGCAAAGTGCCTATGTGACAACATTATTTTCTGCTTAACATAAAGAATTTGGTAAAAACTAGGTATTTTCTTTCTTGTATCTTACAGCTGGAGTCACAAAAATATCAGAACTGACTGTTTAGTCATAGGGATGGAATGTTCCTTAGTTTCTAGTTTCCTAGAAAGACTGAAATGTATTTTAATTTTAAAAGGAACCTCAGAAGTTTCCATGTGAAAGTTACTCGAAAAAATCCTTAGGAATTGTTGCACTTTGATCAGCTGAAGTGAAGTGTTATTTGGATTTTGATTTTTTTGTCATACTGCATTACAGGAATATGCTGTCAGGTTTAATTTTCCAGAAAGTTTTAATTTACTGATAATTTTTTAGGTTGTGCTTAGAGTGGAGGACTTTTGATAATGAATTTTTGATAATATCTTGTGGAAGGAGTATGTGGAGTGAACTCGGATGTAGCGTGTGATGTGCACCAAGAGGAGCACATCCATGGTTGGAATCAGACCTGGCACTTGGGTAGGCTTAACATGCACCTTTTTAACTTCCTCTGCACCTGTGTTACATTCTGATGTGACTGATCTGCCTTGGAAAGCAATAGATAAATTAGGAAGTCAGTAGGTGAGGGAGGAGGACAGCCCCTCAGTTGACAAAACCTGCGTTAACTAATTCATCACAATTCATTGACTTCACAACTATGACATCAATTTATATAAGTGAGCACCTAAGCCTTTTTTAGAAAGATTACAGTGACTTTTGCAAAGTGTGATGATTTATTCCTATTTTAAATCTGTCCTCTGCAACAATGCACTCCTGATCTTATTGTAATATGCACACTAAAACTTGTTTGAAAAGGAGACAGAGCTGCTGCTGTACGCTTGATGTGTAGTGACTGCAAAGACAGAAATAGCATGTAAGCCACAATCAGAATCTCAGTGTGTAACCTCCTTTCTATCCATAAATACATTTTTGTCAACTACAGTTCTAATTCTAATTCTGTCTCAACTCAGGCCTCTTTAAAAAAAAAACCAGAAAAAAACCCCAAGAAACAACAAAACTGTCATATTTTCCGCTTTCCTCTCAGTCAGTGCTAGTTGTGGATGATTAGAATAATGATTATAAACAATTGTATTGATCCAGTGTGAAAAACAGAACTGAAGGTGCTCTGGTGTGAATGTGTGACTGGACTTTTACGGGTGTGTAGGACTGATCAGATCTCATTCAGACCTGGTTTAGTCAGCACAGCTGTACCTTTCCACTCTGCTTCCCTGCATCACTAGTGAGGTCTGAGTACACGGGCTCTTGAATTGCTGGTTGCACTGGTGTGGACCGGGATCAGACAGCCATTAAGTGGAAGCATTATTTATCCATCACCAGCACTCAGGCCTTGAACATGCAGAGCTTGGTCTGCTGTCACCTGATGGGGTGCATCTTTCTTAGAGGGAAAAAGGCATTTCAGCAGCAGCTAGAGGGGCTCATCAATTAATCTAGATGATAAGGAGTAAAGGGGAAAAGTGTCAATTCAGAAGGCAGGTTTTGCTGAGCAGAGATCTTCTTTTGGAGATAAGGCAAATAAAGGAATGTGTATGCCCAGTGGAAGCAAGGTCAGGAGATGCAGGGAGAATACAAAGATGCTGCTTGCCACTGCAGGCAGAAAATTCATATGGTCAAAGCTCATTTGGAGATGAAGTGATCAGAATTGTGGGAGACAATAAAAAAAGGTTTCTCAAATGCATTAATGGCAAAAGGCAGTGCAACAATAACATCAGGCCACTGCAGAATGAGGATGGTCACATGGACAAGGCAGAGGTGTTTAATATTTTCTTTGCATCTTTCTTGGTACTGGTGACACACCAAGGGGAAGTCAGTGTCCTGAGCTGGAGAACCATGATGGGAAAAATGATAAACTCCCAGTTGACCCTGAACTTGTGCAGTCTTTTTAGTTGACCTTGAACCTGCTGAACCTTGTGCAGTACCTTTTAGGGTCCAGCTGCATCCCTAAAAGTCTATGGGGCCTGATGGGATTCATCTGACAATCCTCAAACAGCTGGCTGATGTCATTGTGAGGACTCAAAGTTTTTTGAATAGCCTGAGGTATCTTAAGTTGACTGGAAACTGGCTAACATTGTCCCAGTTTTCAAGAAGGGCAAAAACGATGACCCTGGTGACTAACCATAGGCCTGTCAGTTTCACTTCAGTGACTAGAAAATTTATGGAGAAATCACCCTGGGAGGTATTGAAAAAACACCTGAAGGACAGCACAGCCATTGGTCCCAGCCAGCACAGCTTCAAGAGGGGAAAGTCCTGCTTGTCAAACTTAATTTCCTTTCAAGACAAGGTAATGCACCTAGATGATTAGGGGAAGACAGTTGATGTAATCCTTTTGGATTTCAGTAAAGCTTTTGGTAATGTCTCTCAGAGTAACCTTCTGGATAAAACATTCAGCACGCAGCTGGACAAACACACCATGGGTAAGCAACTGGCTCATAGGTCAGGCACAAAGGGTAAATGTAGTTACATCAGACTGGCAACAAGTCCCCCCTGGGCATCTGCAGTGGCCAGTGACAGAACCCAAGGGAATGTTGTGTCAGGGGAGATTTAGGTTGGATATTCCAAAAACATTCTTCACCCAGAGGGTGGTTGGGCACTGGAACAGGCTCCCCGGGGAAGTAGTCACAGCACCAGCTTGACAGAGTTTGAGTGTTTGGACAATGCTCTCAATCACATGGTGTGACTCTTGGGGTGTCCTGTGCAGGGCCAGGAGTCAGACTTTGATGATCCTTTTGGGTCCTTTCCAACTCAGGATGTTCTATTATTTCAGTTCTCTCTAGAGTCAGAGTTGTTACAAGCCTAAACCAAAGTCTAAAAATACTGCACTTAGTAACTAGGTATGAAGCTTCCTCTCATGGAACTACTGAAAGCAGACCTTGACCTTGGAAAATTCTGCTGTGCCCTTGGCTAAAATGTGGTCTTAAAAGGAGGAACATTTAACATGGGAGCCAAGTGTAAGTGCTACAGTGCTTTCTACCTCTGTATTATTCTATTATGTTGTAGTTTGGAGAAGTGAAAAGAAATCATGTGATGATACAATTATTAGTCTCTTCAGAAAGTCTAGGGTTGCTGAATGTGTTTGGTGCTTCATGATTGTTTAGACAGATAATATAGCTTTGTGGTCATAATTTTCCCCCTATATTAAGGGGTAGGCATGCTCAGCACATGATGTGTATTACTTTCTGTCAAAATTGGTTTTGGTCTTCTAAATTTTTTTTTCCTCAGTAATTTGTAATCATTCATCTGGAAATGCAGCATGGCAGTGCTATAGTGTCTCATCTGTCTTCGATTGTTTGTTCAAGAACAAGCTATATTCATTATTTTTCAGTATGTTTGTAAATTCTAATTGTACTCTTTTAAGTCTGAACTTCCTCTAAACCTTCCTTTGTACCTTAGAAGTTTACTGGAATGTCTCTCATTCAGTGATAGAAGAACCAATATAAATTATGAAGACACATTGAGTGTTACTTAGCAAGTGTCAGTTTAGTTCTTGGAACAAACTTCAGCTTGACACAGTCTGTTTTCTTTGGGAGAAGACACATTTGTCTTCTTTGGGAGGCAATACTTGCCTTAAGTTACAAATACATAGTTGGACACAAGATACACATAAAATCTGAACACACTGAAGAAGGTCTTCCTGTGGCTTTGACATTCAACTAAAATACTCCGTCAGAAGAGAGAACCTCTTGATTGAACTTGTATTGGGTGTTTGACTGCTCAGATGTAGAAATGATTCCCTAATTCTCATGGACAAGCAGTCAAAACTATTTTAACTAGGTCCCTCAAGTGTGCGTATAGACTAACAGAGGTGTGTGCTCTTCAGATTACACCCTTTCTTCTGGTGAGAGAAGGAACAAGAAGTCTGGAAAAAAGGTTTAAAAAATTGAAGGCTGAGATAGGAACTGAGCTCATCACTTTCTTCAAGAACCAATTACGCTGCTCTACCAAGGCTGTATTTTATGGCACTCCACTGCAACCCCGGATGGATTTACAAAAACACATACACCATCTGTGGAGTCATGCAGGATTTTCTTATTAAAACAGCCTCAGCAAGAAATATTTATTTTGGATACAGCTTTAGTAGGGAGAAAGGGATACATTTTGTCAAGGAGGGAATTGGCTTGTCATTATTAAAAAATCACTCAAGATGAGCTGCTGTGAGAGTAGGCCCCCTCCATGCTGAGGTGGCTGAGCATTTCTCAGGACCAGGGTTACAGTCATCAGTCATAAGAACTTTCACTGGTAATTTCCTCTATTGAAATCTAGATGACAGTTATCACTTTTGAAAAAGCCTAGACATTTTTTTTTTCCTGTAATAGTTGTATTCTCTTTAACAGTGAAACATAATCAACATACATTTACATATTTCTTGTAATCAGGACAAGTGGAGGTGCATGATAAAAGAGGGGTATTATGGTCAGAGTGCACAGCTTCATCTTGGTATAATGCAACTAATTACAAAAAACAACTGCAAAAATCGACAAAAATTGTCAAGAAGCTTAACTGGTGCATGCTTTTTTACTCATTTGTACTTGAATCTGTACTGTTTTCTAGCACAGCTCTTCTAAAGACTTTGGAAAAATAGCATGCTCTTGCTGGAAAAACACACAATGCATTGTCAGATCTCCCAGCTTTTGCAGTGAAAATAATGCTTACTGATTTTCACTATGTTCAGCTATAGGGAACAGTTCAGATGAGACTTAGCTGAATGCCTCTTCATGTCATGAATTATCATCTAAGCACTTAATAATTAATATTTTCAAGTCCTTTTGAAGAAAATGTGCTAGAACAGATGCTGTCCAGGATGTAATTAGAATACAACAGGATTGCACAGTTGTAACTGACTTAATTTATCTTCTATGTACTACTCTGCTACTGAGAATTATGAAAAGGACACATTTGGTTTTCTCAAAGAGACTTCAAAAAACACCACATAAATAATCCAGGTGTCTAATTCCTGACAGTTCTCAAATTGGAAAACAGAACAATCTGTTTCATAGGCTTGAGACAAGCACAAGGTTTCTAGTGATGAGAACCCTTGCACCCCTTAATCCTTGCCCATTCAAAGGTGTTTTATTTAACTATAAAAATGTACTGGTTCAGAGGAAGCTATGATTTTTTTTCCTTCTGACAGCTACATTTCCTGTGCATTAAAAGTGCACGATCCAAGGAGCAAAGAGATAAAAATTTTTGACATGCCATTTTTTTAAATATAACTTTGTGTCTTATATATAAGTATAAAATATTCTATATTTTATACATATATGCTTAATATATAAAATACATGAGTTTTATAAATATGTATGTTTTTATATGAAATATATAGAAGTATGTATCTCAGAAAATAAGACCAGTCAGCACAGTTTTCTGATTATGTTTGAGCAGCCTGTCCTAAAGTCCATAACATACATCCTGATATCTGGTCTTGGTGAATCAGGGGTAGATTTTTTCAGTGGAGTAATAAGTTAACTGCCACCATTATTTTTTTTAACAAAAAAGTACGCAGCTCTGCCTTTTCTTTTGCTGCCACAGAAGCCATCCTCCATCCCCTCAGCTCCCCAGTGTCTGTGAGCAAGAGTCAGCTCCAGCACCTGCTCCTTCCTGTCTAGATGATGTGGCCTGGGCTTGTTTCAAGGGTAGGAGCCTGCCAGGGCCCTCCACGCTCATTTTGTGGATACACGTCAGCAGTCTGAGTCTGCTCAGGAACAGCTCAGCTTGTTACCATTTCTAGCACATCTTCATCTGTTGCTTGGTTTACTCCAGCTATAAAGCAGCAATTTTCTTCTATTTCTATGGGAGGCAAAAGAAGGAGGCATCGTTATAGCTTTAAAAGTCACCAGAAGTTATTCACATCAGCATTATGCTGTGTTTTTCCATTCCACGTGTTATCTGTTTGTCAAAGCAAAATGCTTTCCCATATGGGAAGAGTTTGTTTCCCAGGAACTTGCAGCATTGTTTTCTAGTAACTACAAGCAAAGAGTTTAATAGCTCTAATGAATTCTGTCAAGAACAGTGAAATTATGGAAGTAGGATCATACAGACTGTATCCCAAAGCTCATCGACTTGAGGCATCAACTGAGAGGGCAGAAGCTCAGGCTGAAGTTTTTCTCATGGCTAAAATTTATATGAGTGTGCCCTAAGGATTCTCTGCTACCTAATGAGGTCCACCCTCACACTCCAATAATTTCCTTGATTGCAGCACTAAAATAACCCTGCCTGATGAGAGAATTCAATATGGTTGAGTTATCCTCCTTGCTGAAATTTTCTTGCATTTTGGCAGCAGGTTCAAAAGTCAGTAACAAACAAGAGACAGGTGATAGTACAAAAAAACAAAACCCAAGTCTCAGTCTTTTTTGATAAATGCTTTTCTTATCCAGGTGTTAGCAGCTTTTACTTGTGCTTGCTGAGCTTCATGGCCCTGGATGGGTAGTGCAGTGTGGAAGCAGTGAGAGTAATTGAGAATAGCTGCCACAAGTGACAATGCGTGTTACAAAGCCCTTCATTAAATAAGCATGGCAGAAGTGTCCTTTTAAGAATGCTTTAAAAATTGAAACTAGTACAAAGATCAGAACTGGCCAAAATTACTCCACCCAATATCATGTGATTGAAAAGCATGGCCCAAGTGAATCCAAAATATTTCATTGTGAGGGGTGGAGTGATCCTGAAAGAAATCCGGGTTTCCTAGCACAGGAAAAAAAAAATATGGTTTCTTTGTATTTGTTGGAACAATTTGGTTTAAATAAGACATTTTAATTGTTTCTTGCACAAAATTGTCAATTGAATGTATTCCTTCATCACAGTTTAGTATCACTGAATCAGCATTTTCCAGTGAAAAAGTAATTTATTAGAAAATGTCCCGTTTTGATCTTTATAATACTTTCCATCAGGCTAAGATGAGGTTTGTTTTGAGAAGGGTGGTCCATGACTCTTTCCACAAACACTTCTTGTCTTAAATTGGGAGAGCTGGTCTGAAGGAATAAGTTAGTAAATAGTCTTAAACACATTGAGGGTAGGGATTGAAAAAGTGCTTTCATATCCTTATTCTTTTCCTCTCCAATCCCTGTTGCTTCAGTGGGGAAAAGTATGTTTTTTCTTCATACTCAGAGGTCTGTCTCATGTAATTGCAATGAAATAATAACTTTGTCTGCTTTGGTTTTAAATTAGTTTTGGGGTTTTTTTAAAAAAATATTTTCTTTGTTGCTTCATTTGGCTTTTTTTTACCCACTTAATAGTTAGTCTCCCTTATAAGAAATATATACACTCAGAACTGTGGGTTGAGAGATTGTTTTGATTCCTACCTATCATTAGTTAATTTTTTTTTTTAATTAAAATCAAATGTTAAATAAAGAATGAAAAGTAGCCATTATTTTAAATAAATTGTTCATAACACTAATTCCAATCTGTGGTTCTGTTAATGTTTTGTTAGGGAAGAAAATATATCCAGAAAACACTGACCAACAGGGAACAGCAGGTATTTATTAGAAGTGTTAATCTGAACATTAATAATACTGTTGTGTGCTCAGAAACCATGGCAACAGTAGGGAGTAGCAATAAAGATAATTTTCTAATATTTAAATACATGATTTAAAAACTGTACTCACCTCTACTTTTGATCCTAATGGTAAATAACTCCCCTAAAATAATGCTTATGGCATATGGTTGTGAAAGAGAAAAATGTCACTGAATAACTGGGTTAAAAAAAAAAAGTGTGAAGCCAGGGTGAGGCATTCAATTTATTTTCCTCAGACTTTCTAAGCTGAAGATAAAAAATATTTGGAAATATTTGGTCATAATAAAGGTACAAATGTCTCAGCCAGCTGACAGCACCAGTCATTAATATCTTCTAATAGTAAATCTTAGGAATTTTTTGCCTGAGAAAAGCATCCTTCTCTGAAAATTATTTTTAGGAACAAGTTGTATAAACATCTGTCAGCACTAAAATACAGTTTATTCTGGTTTATGATGAAGGAATAAACTAGCTGGTCAGTTGAATCCAGCAGCAATTCTTAGGTATGTTGAACCATGGAGGAAGAGCTCCTAAGGGCGTGCCCATGCTGTGACTTTTGAGTGCTAGCACTTGATATGGAGGACAGTCCTTACCTTGCAGGATGCCAGGTGAATACAGACAAATAGCCCATGAGGAGCCAAACTACAATTGTTACTCATTATTCATGTTTCTTTATTACTGGGCTGTGCATAGATGGAAACCTCACATGGAATATTTAACACTTTAAGTGAGGTTTTCCTTTCTCAGATCATCTAACAGCTCTGGGAAGGGGTGGATCTCCATTCCTAGCTTGGCCAGGTGCATACCTTGTTGTAAATCACAGGAAAACACAAGGGGCAATGAAACACTAGGCTTCCTCTTTTCCTCTGTGCAATGATTTCCAATTCCTGGGCAGACACTGTGTGGAGATAGAGACCAAAGCAGTGTAACCTGTTTATACTGTGGGCAGAGGGTACCTCCTGAAGGGAGCACAATGTGAGGACACGATGTCTGGTTGAGTAAATGTGAAGGCAGCTAAATCTGCCTGAATTTCCTACATGGAAGCTGATGAATACATGAATATGCTACTGGCATCAGGAAATTAATTCCAATGGATACAATAGAATTTGATCAAAGGTCCAAAAATTAAATTATTTTCCCACTGGGTAGAAACCAGTTCAGTTTCAAGGTGCTGATATTGTCTAGAAAGGGACCATCTCTGCTGAGGACAGCAGTGATTTCCTCGCTTCCCAAGTCTTAGTACAGCATCTTAAAAATGCATGCCAATAGCCACAATCTGCATGCAATTCACAGGCGCAACATTTCTCAGTGTGTCTGTCTCAAGTAGCCACCAAGGGAACAGAGTTATACCAAATTTAGGACTGTGTAGTATATCATGAAGGGAGAAATAAGCATCTTTTTATTTTATAGACAGCTGGTATATGGGAAGAGAAACAAGAAAATGGAAAGGGTTTGCTTAAAAAAAAAGCGTATCTTGGTGGCCATGGAAGCTGCCATATGGAGAGAGAGGGTTGGCTATGGAGGCATTCTTTTCCTATTTATTTGTTGCATAGGCCAGGAGGATAGTTACTAGCAAAGGCATGAAGAGCATTTAATGAACACATTTACTTTCCATTTATTGAAAAAATAGTGGTTAAACACCCATGCCACTGATTACGCGTGACAGACACCTTAACTAAAAAAATTATTGATTTATAAATGTAAATATCTCTTCGTTTTGTTCATCTAGTCATGATTTGCAGAAATGGATGCAGGCAGGAAATGTAAAAATCTAACCAGCCTCTGCAGAATGCAGTCACTCATTTCCTACTACACAGTATTTTTTCTTTCCTGAAGCATTTCTATCTCAACTTTTGTTACATTTTTCTCTCTTGGGCTTTTATTCTGGTCATGAATCTCAGGAAAAGTTATCAATACTATAGATAAACTACATGGGTACTGTAAATAAACTAAAAGTCATCTTGCATTTTGTTTGGTTTTCATTTCCAGTTGAGTGAATAATTCCTAACCTTTTCTTGAATGCTAACTGTTGTTATTAAAGATATCTGCAGATATTGAAGATGTGAAAGTAGAATTTCTTTTCTATTTTGTGGACCTGTATTTTGACACTGTTTTTGTTAGTTTTAGACTTAAACTTCCTCCCACCTGTATGAAAAAAAAAAAGAATACATCTTCCTGGATGTGGGCAGGTCAGCCTTCACCTGATGTAAAGCAGCATAGTTCTAATGAGTTTGTGGCAGTTGGGGGTTTTGAAGAGTTTGAGAAGTCAGCCTGGTGAAACACCACCTGAAACCCAGTGAGCTGATAAACCTCTCTCTACACTTCTTTGACACTTTTTTCTTCAAAAACAATGCATTATCTAGTTAGTGCCAGAGCTGAGTGTGCTAGAGAAACTTTTTCAGTAATAACTGAAATAACTATTTTTACATACTCCCTTTTCCCAGCTGCAGTTTGAATGCCACTGTTACAGGGTGAGAGAAAAGGGTGCAACATCTTCAGTTAAATTAAGGGCTATACTGTGGTTCCAGGATGAAAAAAAAAAAAAAAAAAGAAGAAAAAGACATGAAATGCATGTGCAACAGATATGTGGCAAAGCTGATTATAACATAAAATAAATATAGACATAAATCTAAGAAGGAGATATTAGTTACTGCCAGGTGATTTCTATTATATCATACTAGATAGTGCTTTTCCAGAGAGTGGAATTGTTATGAAGCAAGATTTCTCTGACTGGGTACGATTGATTATTCAGTAGGAGACGGTTGTCTCACAGCTTCAAGGCAAAAATGTTTTGTCCTATTTTGCTTTTAAAACCTGCAAGCTAACTCCATGAGAGGGAAAGAGGTGCCTTCAGTAGATACTAGACTGCCTCCATCGAAGGGGCATTTGTGCACAAGTGGGGAGAGTCAGCTTTGCTCTAGGATCAGAGGCTGTAGGTGAGAAACCAGGATGAAGGACAGGAGAGGAAGTGGGAATTTATTCTTCTGCTTAAATGAGTATGGTGCAGCAGACCTCCCAAGAAAAATCTAGGAATAAATATAGCTTTTGCTTAAAAATTTCCAGTTCCTAAGTTTTAGCTATCTGGAGTTTAACTTGGATTTGAGAAGACATGTTGAGGGAGAGATCTTTTGTCTCTTTAATCAATCTGCCTTTTGACCCATCCTTTCTCCTTAGCTTGAGTTATTATAAGGAAAACTATCACTGGGTAAAGATGAATGGTCCCAGGTGTCTAGGCACAAATGTGAGTGTTGCAGAGCTCAGTATCAATCACCATGCAACTGCATGGTACTTCTTGCTTTTACACATTCCCAATAAATTATTTTTGTTTTCCACCAAGCAAAGTTGTTAAGGAAACTTTCCTGTCTGTCCAATCATGCTGACAGTCACATTCCCTGAGTCACCACCTGAGACTTTCAGTGCTGTGACTGAAGCCCCTTTGCAGTGGGTGGCTCCAGTGAGCTTATAGGTGCCCCACTTAACTCTCTAGACACACCACTCACAAACTGTCAGACAGGGTTTTCTTTCTGATTTCACCACAGGTTTCCCATAGCAGAATCCCAGACCTCTGACTCTTTCGAGTAATTTCATCTTTGTGCAAAAACCGAGTTACAGCTCAAGCTGACGTCTCTGAGGAGAGATCCCAAACAAAGGAAACCCCTGGCTTTTATACTATCTCAGTCTATTCATGCCAATGTGTGGGATCTTCCTCCAGAGTCATTGGTTTTGGCAGGTCACCTGTCTGATCCCACAGGTCCCCTTTCTTGTGTAAAGGGTCTGCAACTGCTCCTGTTTTCTTGCCTTGGGTTCCTAGCACCCAGAGTTCAATCTGCAGCTAGCACTGCAGCTGTACATTGAGCTACTGACATCAAATGTACTTCTTAACAAAAACAACTTTTCAAGGATGTGTCAAAGCCAAAGAACTCTTCTGGCTTTTAAGTAAGCATCTGCCTCAGGTTCCTCAGCCATGAACCCATTTCTTTGTCACACACTGTTCCCTGTTAGACCACCCACCAGGGAGTCAAATCTACCCTACTTTTTCCTGGCATCCAGCTGGGCGAGAGAGGCGTACAGGGATGAGAGCAACGGGAAGAGCAGTCCCGGCATTCATTCAGAGGAACAGGTTAGGAGAACAGTGATCTATTGTCTATTCTCAATTTCAAGAAAAAGTGGCTTTTCTTAAGTGGATGTGTTTACTTTCTTTTTTTATAGGAATCAGAGAAACAGGGAAGGCTGCTGTTTGTTATTACTTCTTTACTGCCAAAGGATTGAACAACATACTGGAGGATGAATCTTCTGATTGACATTTCTGATGCAAAAACTGTATCTCCCCAGGAGCCTGCGGAAGTAGACAACATTATAGAAGCCCCCTTTATGCATTATGTGCAGTTAAATTTGCAGTTTCAGTTGTTAATCTTACATCTGTAGCTAAATAGGCCCAACAGCCTAAGTGTGTCTCTTTGCTTTGTGTTCTTTTGGACATCCTACAGTTTCTTTTCTACTAATTCATTATTTCTTCTGCTTTCAAATTACATAAGAAGTCTTGGATTCTTACTGAGGTTATGTCAACAAGTCTAGCGCTCATTCACAGCAGCTAAAAGTACCTCCTATAGCAGTGCATCCTTTTTCCTATTTTAATTTATTTTGCACAATATATGTCAGTCAAGCACAGTTCATTTTCACACCAGCTAAGCAGATTGATGCATTTCACTAGCTTAATTACACTGTTATTAACCTTGCAGGGATGTTTTGATGAGTTCATTTTGAAATACTTAGTTATCTGACAAAAAATATTGAGATATTATCCATGCAAGTGTTTCCCCAGGCTGCTATCAGGGATTTCAACACTGAGAGTTTTACTGGGAATCTGCAACCCACTGAAATATCTGCTTGTAATGGCATGCTGCTCTAAGATGTATTGTCCTTCAGATGAAACCCAATTCACCCAGATATGTAGAAAGTTCATATTCATGAGAAAATTTTCTTAGCTGTGATTGGCATAACAATGTGATTTGTAAATGCAGTGCAAGGTAGATCCAGCAGTGACAAAGAGTGCATTTGAATAGAGGGTTTGTCAGTGTAATCTTGTTTGCTCTGGAAGGTGGAGGCCACTAGCCACAAAACCATAATGTTGCAAGTTTGGAGATGAGATACTTCTGCAAATAATTATAAGCCAAAATAAACAGAGTCCTGAAGTCACAGGGAATGACTTTAACAATGATCCTTTCAGCCTAACAGCCTTTCTGAAGATCTGGAGACAATCAGAGACTTGCAGACCATTAAGCTACTTCATGGTGGGGAACCTGAATTCTAAAGTTTCTGCCTAGATCTCCTATGTGTTATGGGTTTCCTGCACAAATTCTTTGAGTTTTGGATAGAGAGACATAATTGAGCATCTCAAAGAAGCTCTCCAGCATTTGTGACCTAAAGAATAGGGGATTCAAGAGGGGCTGTAAGACAGTACTGCATCTCTCCATGTCAGCAGAGCTGCAACAGTATTTGTTGACAGGTGCCTGGGAAAAAAAGGATGGGTCCTGTAGGAGGCTTTTGCTGTGCTCCTCTTTTTTCTGAAGTGGAGCAGTGCTAGCTTCTGTGCTGGGGAGGCATTGCCTCCCCCTGAGCTCTCTCCCAGCACGGGCTCCTACAGGAAATGGCCCCTCCAGACTGGACAACTGTTGGATTGGTAGAGAAAGAATTCTCTGTCACTATTGTAACTAGCCAATGTTAAACTGCCTAGATTTAGTGTTCAGTGTGCAAACTTATGAGAATTTGTCTCTATTTCTTCTTTTATTAATTCTGCTTGGTCCTCAGCTGGTATAAATCACTACAGTTTCTCTGAGGACAATACACTAGCACTGCTTTTCCGAGCTGGAGATTTGTTGCTCCATGTTGAAACCAAAGATGCTGAAGAAATAGAATATTTCTTCAAGAACACAGAAAATGCTTCTAATTTTCTGCTTGTGATCCTTGCTGTTGACTGCCTTTGGCTCCACGGTGGCTGGCACAATCACTTCAGAGAATGGGTGCGTAGAGGATTAGGAAAGATCAATATTGTTTGGATGACTGTGAGGCATGCCACCACATGGGTGTTTTCATGAAGGTTTATGTGCAAATGAGATAGATTGAAAGGGGGTTTCTAGCAGAACAGGAAAAGCAAAATGATTGTTCAAATCCCTTCTAATAGCAAGGTTTATTGCTATAGGAGAGGATTCTCCTGTCTGTGATGTCAGGACTGTTTGCCAGAGAAAAACATCAAAAGACATTGATCCACTAAACCAGCCATCACAGTGAGAACTGGAGAAAGACCAAAACACCTCTTGCTGTAGGAATTGGAGTTTGTCCCCACAGCCTTAAAGAAGATTTTTAAAAAGAATGCTAATTACAGCTGTCAGCACATGCAGGCATTGTCACTTCAGAGAGCCTTTTGGAGTACTAGCCAGCCATACTCCGTTGGAAAAGGGTTTCCCACGTTGTTGCATAGCACCCTCTCAGTGCTTCCAGAAGTGTTCCTGACTGTGCCAGGGAGTTCAGCTCACATGCTTACTGTTGTCTGTGGCAGGATTGTCACCTGGGGTCAGTGGAACAGAAATAGAGGCAGCAGCAAGCACTGAAGAAAGCCTAAGGGAGCAATTCTCCTGGGCTCTGAGCTCTCAAGCAGAGCTGTTTCATCCAGTGCTCTGGCAGAGGCCAAGACATCAGAAGACGAGAGAAAAGGTAAATATAACAAGGATGGCTTTCAAGAATCCAGAGGAGATCTTCCTTCTTTGCAGGTCATCAGTTTGTAGAACTAATACAATTTATACAACTGGTTCCCAAACCCAGGCATGGCTTTCACTTCACATTACTCCGTAATGGCTGACTTGGGTCAGATATGGGTCAATGCTGCAGGGTGCACAGCTGCAGTCTGCTGAGGTGACAGGGTGAGTGCAGCACGGAAGGACTGGAATGTGGTAATATTCTCTGTATCAATCTTGACCAGTAATTCTCAAATTTGCAACCCAGCAACAGAATATCAGCAATCATAATGGTTACAATGCTTCCTTATCTTATTGGTAGATAATTTTTCTCAATATTAATGCTATAAATATGAATTTTTTTTTCTTAAGTTCCTTACTTCTTTTTCCATCTTTAATGAATATGGGAAAATATTTATCCTTTTTCCAAGTAGAGCTACATTTCAAACATTAAAGAATATTATCATATCTCTCCTAAATTGTTTCTTCTTTAAACGAAATAATCTGAATTCTTCTGCTGTTTCTTATAGGATATTTTTTCCAGGAGTCTAGAAATTCTCTTTAGTGTCTTTCAGCCTCCCCTTAATTAAACTGTATCCTTCCTAAATTATATTAGCTGTATGCCAGCTGAGGCCTTACTGATAAAGGACTGCTTCATTTCACAGACAATACTCTTGCTACATTCCCATATGGAATTTTTAAACAAATTTTAGTCTTACATTTAGCTTGTGATTGACAATGATATCTTAGTTTCTTTCTGCAGTATCAATGACATTCATTCCCTCTATGGTCCTTAAACAGATGATTATCTCTACCAATGTGCAGTTTTTTATTTCCCTTACTGAATTACAATCATCTTAGCCCAGACCAATTCTTCCATTTTCAAGATAGTTTTAAATTTCCTTCCTCTTATGCACTATACTTGCTACCCCTCTAACTTGCTGAATTTGCAGATTAAATGAGCACTTTTTGCTCACACTTTCCAAACCATTGAGGTAAATCTGGCAAGCCTCAGGCCCAGAGAAGACCAGAATACTCTTGATGTAACCCACTAATCTGAAAGTCAGTCACTGATAACTGTTCTTCATAAATGCAATTTACCACCCATGTATGCAAGTGTATGGTCAATCTATCTATTATCTTTTATATGGTAATTTCATAGACATACACAGCTAGTAGTAATATTTCATCTGCATTCCCACATGATGAAATTGAGCATTTGCAGTCTCCTCTTGCAGGACAGACTTGTCATTTTTATGAATTTGTGATTGCCCTTCTCTGCTACTTCTCCAGTGTAAATTCCCTTTTGTTTTTTTTTTCTAGAATATTAATGTCCCAAAATACACTTGGTATGCCAGATGTCTCAGGATGCTGGATAATTTTTCTCTTTTTCAAGTGAAAATACCTTTCCAGTTACATCAAGGAACATATCTATCATTTTCCGCAGTAAATCTAATAGCTGCCTCATAGTCATCCTGTGATTGATAGCAGGTTGTTCTCCTTCTTTAGGTTTGTTTTTTTTTTTAAGGAATCATTTGTTTACTAAGCTATAATTCTCCTTTCCTGGTCTTGGAAAGGGAAGTTAAAATTATTTCCTTACATGGTTCAGTTTTGACAGTAGCATCCAATATAATGAATTGTATTGGTTTGCTGTGTGAGTAATGATCTGAATGTTCTTAGTCTATACTTGTACCATGTGCTGTTTCTTCAAGCTGGGGACAGCAAAAAATATAAGCACACAGCATTTGTGTGATATAATATTTTACCAAAGAAAAACCAAAAAAAACTATAAGAGATGATGGGAATGACTTTAAATGTTCAGGTGAAATCTTTAAACTCCTTTTTGGAGTAACAAACATATATGAGGGAACATTTCTATCCCATAGCTAAAATTAAATATTCCTTTGTTCAATAAAGACTAGAAAGATGTAGCAGGCTGTCAGGATATGCACTATGTTTGAAGCTGTGACCTTGCTAAGGTATGATTTAAATTTCTCTTTTCTTAAATCACCTAAGCAAGTTCAATTGGTAAATATTGATAAAGATGTTAAAAGTTGTTGAACTTATTAAAAAAACCCCTTGTATTTTGTAAACCATTATTCTTTTTCTTATCAAATAGCTTTCTTAGTATTGTTAGCGTTTTGGTGCTTTCTGATGGGATGTTTCAATCTTTTGCCTTTCATCTATTCATGTTCTACCTTTTTTTCCTCTATCCCAGTATGTTTTTTCTACCTTCCATTTCTCTATGCACTGTTACATGTATGAGACCCAAATTTTTGGGTTATGTTGTATTTTTTTTGGTTTGGTTGTATTTTGTTTTTTAAAGCTTTTTTAAAAAAACTCAATTGGCAACATGGGTGAAAATGTGATTAAAAATAGATCATTTTTCATAGAGCTCAGAGAAATTAATGTGGCCAGCCTGCCCAAAGGGGTAGTCTGGCCTGAGTGTCAGGGAGTTGATTTGTTGAAAAGCCCTTTAGGCTGATTCTTTTTTATTCTAGAAAGCAAGAAACTTCACTGGCAGGAGGGTCAGCACCTCCATGGGACAGCTAAAGCTGCTGCTTCCTTCCTTCACAGTGACATGGGCAGGTTGTTATATTAGTCTGTAACCTGTACAGTTCCTGGACCCTCATCAAACCAGCTCATTTCATCCCTGTCTTCTAAGGACAAGTTTGCATCCTTTAGTGACCAGGCAAACATACCAGGCATACCTTTGATAAGACTTGTGCTTCCAAAGAATGACTCAGCCCAAGCTGCTACAGCCATACTGGCAGGGGAGGAAAGGAAAGGTGTTGCCCTCCTTTGGAGTAGAATACAATAACCCTCGTCCTTCTCAGGCCAAGCATGTTGGAGGAAGGTTGTCTCTATATGGCTCTCATGGTTAGGTTTTTTCTCCCCTTGAACTGAAATTGATGAGAAGGAGGCTGTTTTTTCTCTTGTTTGGACTTGGTTGTTTATTCTTTTCTTATCTGCGTTACATGTATACAAGGTACAAGGAGCTATGTGCACTAAGACAGAAAGGTGCAAAATGGCTAACAAAGATTTTCTTCAAGGTCTTTTATATGTCTTTTTACCCAATTAACAGATGCCAAGTAAATTATTTTTCTTAATGACCCAATACCTGTGAACTACACTGCGGCATCTTCTATCCAATCACTTACTACTACCCAAAAACCTCTAGAAGAAGAAGATGAAGAAGAAAGAAGGACAAGCGACAGCACCCTAAATCCTCCACCTTGTCTTCTGTTCTCTAAGCTACTTTAAACTCCAAACTTTAACTTTTTCACCCAGTGACATAAAACTTTCTAATCTACACATTTACACTCCTAGCTTTTCTATTTAACCTTAACAGTTATTTTCAGGATGTAATATGAAATTCAGTTCTTTCTTGGATGTCAGAGCCAGGTATCAGAGATAAGGGCACACTCTCCGTGCCTCTGACTCCAACAGAAGGTTCTGGAAGCCCAGAGGCAGAAAGGAGAAAGATGTCCTGAGGTATAAATCTTTGAGAAAATCCTGGGGGTAGCATATGTAACTCCAGAGCTGGATCCCATCTGAATAATTCAACGAGGCAGATTCTATCAAACTTTTCTGTGGCCTCTGAAGCTCATCTCTGTCCTGCACTGCTTCTAGTTATAGCACTAACTTGTGTTCTAGAGGCTGCTCACAGATGGTACTGGGCTTTCTCTTCTGCCAACTCCATTTTCAGTCCTCCTCCCTCATCAAGATGAACTACAATAAAGAAATGACTGTTGCCTCCCACAGTCCAGTCTAGACTGCAAAACAGTGTACTGTAGCTTAAATTTGTCCAGTCTGGAAATCAGGTCTTCTTCACAGACATGAAGACCAACTTTATGCAGTAAGGTATCATGGACACCAACTTCTGTGTGTAGTGTTTTTATGTACTGGATCAGACCCTTTGTAAGTTATTTTTTTTCAACACTTTTTTTTTTCCTCCTTCAGACACATTATAAACAAACTTGGTAGGCCTTTTCTTTCCTGAGAGTTGTATTTAATAATTCTTGGGCAATATTTTTTCTTTATATTTCAGACTATTTTACATTTTTCTAGTGTCAATTCAAGTTTCAGTGCAACAGGTACATGCCAGGTTTTATTAATTGCTTTCCCTTAGAAGCCACCAGCAAACACTCAGTGGTCCTTCACAGACCCCATTTCCACACTACTCAGTGAGGATGCAAAGTGTTACTAACTTGGTCTTCTATGACATGTGGCTGTGATGATGTTTTTCTAGAGGAAGAAAAGCTTTTATTTTTATACTTCTGTTACTAAAGTACTGGAATAGAGAGCACTGGCAAACGGTTTTTTCTCCTGAGACATGTTTGAGCAGATTAGCGAGGCTGCCATCTGGAACAGCAGACATTTACATTTTGATTGTAATAGCTAATCAATATGATCATTGTATTATTAAATGTGTTATTTTCAGAAGAGGAAAAATCTGGTCAGCTAAGGATCAGAAAATCTGACTCTGCCATCAACATTCTATGTGATTTTGAGAAAGGTAATTTAAACTTTCAGTGTTTAAGCTTGTTTATATGTAAAACAGAAATAACAAAGCTTCTGAGCCAGGAGATGGATTTGAAAACAGTTATGGAAATAAAATTGTCTGACTTACTTTCTGGCATTTAAAGAGTTATAAACATAAGGAAGATATGAAGTCCTACTTATATTGAGGTGATACAAGTTAATTGGAAAAAAGCATCTATTAACTGCAATTTTCTTTATTGAACAATGCTAATGATATAATTCAGGACCCAGCCCTCCATGCCTTATTCATTGCCTATTCATCCCATATGTGTATGGGAGAACTCTTCTCTTTAATATGAAACATGAGCTTTTTTCCCCCAAGTTTGTACTGTGTACACTCATTGTGGATGTGAGTCATTTGTCTGCATGTCTGGTACAGCTCCCAAAACCTCCTGAGAAGGGTTTCAAGGTGCTTCTAGAAGGTTGAAAAGGATTGGGAAAAAATGGAGGATTTTAAGACTGTGGGTGGAGTCTGGGGAGAATTGGACAGGGACTTTAAGTGGCAGATTCAGAGCAGCTTGGAGATTTTGGCACGAAGAACAGCTCTGCATATCCCACAGACTTTAAAATTATATTTATCCTGTATCTTTCATTGACTTGACGCAGATGCTGTTCTAATTTCTAGAAACTTTGTTTCAATATTTGTTGGATCTCCAACAAGAACTTTCCTAGAGCTCAAAATTTCTAATGATTTTCAACGAGGTTTTCACCCAGAAAATTTTTGGTATCTCTCTGCAGGAGCTGCTTCAGTTTTACTTAAGTTCCACCTGTACAAAGAAAGGAGCTGCAGTTTCATTTGACCTGACCTTCCTGGCCAGCCTTTTAGCATAGTGCTCAGGACCTTCCTCTGTCGTAGGAAGCTGCAAACTCCAAGGAGGTAGCTGAGCAGTCAGAACTACAAGAGTAGTCCTAGATAGCACTATTTATAAAACCAACTGTGGCTTCCACACTTGCTACTTTGTTTAAAAGTTATTAATCTCTTTTGTCTGAATTTCTACAGTATGTGGCATATTTAATTTCCCATTAATTTATGGTTTTCTTCTTCTGATAACAATGACTAATTTTACCAAGGAAGTGTGGCAAGGATGAAGAGACTTTCATGGGTTCAGAAATTATACGAAAATATTTAGGTCTATATTTTACTTTGAGTAGAAAGAGATAAATCCTGCAGTTCCTGCTTAACCCTGGAAATTATAAGAATGTGTTTTGTGTCCATAAAATAAGAAATGTTCTAATAATCCTTGGGATTATTAATCTTTGGAGTTATGACATGCTTTTTGTAATAGACACTGAAGAACATCTTCTCACAGGTACATAGTAGAGTACTGTAATTCCATTTTTTGCTAACCTTTACCAAAAAAAGAAATGACTTCTGAATTCAAATCAAATTTCCAAACAGTTGTCTGGGGTTGAAGAGGAAGGATGACGAAAGGAACAAGCAAATCAGCATATGTTATTTTACTGAAACTTTGTCCAAAAAGAGTCTTGAATTTTTTAGTCTGCAGGGATAAAAAAGAATTACAGAAACCTTAATGGAGAACGGAGGTTTGCAAAAAGGAAAATGCTTCTAAAATGTAGTGGAGCTTTAAAAGAGGCTTTTTATCACTGGAAGGTAGTGCATTTCAAAATTGTCACTAGAAAGGTACCTGTAATATGGAAAATGTCTACACTTTGCTGTAACGTTTCTACTGATGATGTTATGGAATATAGAAAACTGAGAAAAAGGGGTACAAGGTGCAAGAGTTTGTTTTATGATTCACATAAACCTCTGTTTGACATTTGCCCAGTGGGCCACGACTGCAGACAAAGCTAAGGAGTAGAAAAGCTGGGCTTTGTGTAACTTTCCAGAAAGGCAGTAGTAGCACAGAGAGAGCGCTTGCTGTGTAGTAATTCCTCTTTATATAAGCAGTCATCAATGAGTTCACGTAATCTCCCTCCACCCCCGCTGTTCTTCCACTCAGCAGCGCTCTGCCAGCACCCACACAGTGACTCACCCGGACAGCCCTTTCTACTATATACTTACAGAAAGGTTAGAAACATTAGGCTGTTCCTTTCCTGTTCTCCCTCTCCCTAACCCTCTTCCTAAAAATCACTTCAAACCACTTGCAAAGACAGGTACTTTTGAAAGTTTTGCTTTGAAATAGTTAGGTGGTTGGCATTGCTAGAATTAAGCATTGACTATTTCTGCCTTACTTTTAATGAACTGATTCTTTAATGATCATGACAATGTATATTCAAGTAAAAGTGCCTTCTGGCCTTAAAAACAGAGATCCATAGCCTCATGATTTTGTTATGAAGCTGCTATTTCCTTGTCTTAATTTTTAATGGAGTGTGATGCAGAATTCAAGACTGTACTGATGAGATCTGCATCCTCCCCTCTTCCTTGGTCTCTTGGAGATAGATTCATAGCAGTTGAAAATTGTACCGTTCATTTTTTTCTTTTTACGTTTTACATACAAACCTTAGTGTGGCAAATCCTTCTTCTTCCTCTCCCCTCCCCTCCACCAATCTCTGAATGTTACCAAAAAAAGTATTCAAATAGTTTGTTCAGTCCCAAAGACTGTGATGTTTCCAGTAGTCTTAGATGGGAAAGAGTTAATATTGAACAAACTAACTGGTAATAAAGAAAGGTCATAAATGTGAGATGGTAATTTTTTCCCCTTTAGACAATCAGCTGTTCTACCTTGGGTCTTGCTCTAGGAGGACTTGAAGGTGGAATGAAATGAGAATTAGTTGCTTATTCCTTGTTAACTTATTCCTGTTTGCCAACTCTTCATTTCTTATTTTGTAAGTCTATGCAACATCCTCTGTGAAAATCTTTCAGATGGATTTGTGTCAAATTGTTTGTTATGTTGTTGTGTTCTTATTTCTTAAGCATTAACCTTCTGTTTACTTAAAAATGAAATATTAACTGAAATGACAAGGTGGACAGAGAGATAAAAAGATTTGTGCAGATGTAAGTCCTGTCATCCACAAATACAACAAACATTTCTTCCCAGTGACAGCTATCTCCCAGGACTCAAGTGCTCACAAAAGTTCTCCTAAAAAGGGAGAAACAACATGGAGATGTAAATGAAGGGAAAGTGTTTTGCAGAAATGGCTCTTGATGTCAAGTCCAACCTGGGCTTATTACTGCATAATGGTTCTGTGGGTTATTCACAGGAAACAGCTATATATACCTTGGTACACACTTATTTACAACAAAGCCAAACCCAATTATTTTCTGTAGCATTTGTGATATGAAAGGAATTCAGTGTGTCAAGCAGAAATAAGGTTTGATTCCAGAAACAGCCTGACCTAGGACTACTTCACATATCTTTTCTGTTTGCACTGACATTGCACATCAGAGAATATGTTCTGCATAAATCTTTATTTTCACTTTTTTTGATGAAATGTCTAAAAAAAGGGCCCAGGTAAATTTCAAGCACATCGCCTTCAGCTTAATAAGGTAAAAACAAAGCAGCTAAATTTTAAACATGTCTGCAGCATGATCCCATGAATGTTGTCTGCTGCAGAGACAGGAAACACATCTCTGGCTGTAAGAACTCTTCACAGCACAGACTGTCTGCTCAGTCCAGAAGGTCTCAGCAAGATCTTGTATTAAAAGCCTTTACAGAACAACAGACATGATGTGACGTGTGAGTGCAATATTCCTTTTCCAATGGTGTTCAAGCCCAGAGACCTCTGCATTCTGCTTTTCTTGTGCCTTGGAGACCTGACTCCTCTGCTCTGCTCATTCTCAGAATAGCTTTGCTTTCCCTTCTCTCTCTTTGGGAGTTTCAGGGCAATAGGGAGAACTCTCTCACTCCTCTGCACCATCACTCGGTGTTGTTCTCTGCTGCTTTCTGTAGTCTCCTGTTTTCATGGTAGATGAAATATTGATCTTTGGCAAGTTCCTGAGGGAAAATAAGGTCTTACTCTTTATGTGAACAACTTTCTTTGCAAGTCTCATATACTTTAATATACTCCACTACTAGGGAAAAAAAAATGACTCACCAGGATATATTTAATAAAAGCAAATGTAACAAAACAAGTCAGCATTTCTTTTCTAAGTACAACAGAAATGAAAACATAAATTAACACAAATAAATAAATCATCAGTAAGGTCATAGATTCTATCAACAGTATTCATTATTTAACACGGTCCAGTTGTGCCCTGAGGTCCAGGAGTGCTCCTAGATCCAGGCTCTTGCATCTCTGTTTGCTGCTCACAGATCTTGCCTGCCCGACTTGCAGGAACAGCCATCTCCTGTCTGATCTGATAAGCACTGACTGACAGGGCAGTGGGAATATGGGGTGGCCAAGTTGGGCACGTGGGGGGATGAGAACCTCTTCATGCACAGTTTGAATCAGAGGGCAGCCTGCTCTCAAACCCTCTGTTTGGTAATAAGTTAACAAGATTTACATGAGGGAGGCAGAGCTGACCTAACTGTGGAGCACCAGCTTGGCCAATGTGCATTTGGCTGGGACAGGGGATGCTGTCCTGCAAGGAGATAATCCCTTTCAGGGTGCCTGCAGGGCATAGAGGTCAAGGTCACCTGCATAACCTTCCACTCCAGAGGTGAAAGGATGGAGTGGTGTGTGTGCAAACCCTTTAATACTGGACACCGCTCTATAGGAGTTTGTGTGGAATGACTATTTCATTCTCTCTTTTTAAAAATCTATCGAAATATATTGTCCCAATATTAATTGAGTGGTTAAATTTCAGCTGTCACCGCAAAAGTTTTTAAAAGAGATTGTTACTGGTGCACTAGAGGAAAATCTGCCTGTTTGAACAAATCGCATTTACTTGGCAGTTCTGGAACTCACAAGATGTGTATTTTCACTTGAGAATAACTTTTCAGGTGCTGAATCCCAGTTTGCTTCTTAAAAGACAGGTTTTTCTTCAGTGTCTTCTAAATCTATTCTCTGTCTTTTTTATGCACTAATTGTTTAGTGGTGCCTGAATCTGCTCCTACAGATCATGACAAGAACTCCAGTCTGTTGTGGAGCGTGCTCATGAATTTTTGTGCTGCAGAGCTGCTTTGGGGGTTAATCTGAGCATCTCTAGACTTTGTGAAGTAAATATGTATATGTATATTTGAATAGAGCCTTAATATCACATGGGAGATTTCAAATTCAAATGACAGCTGGGAGCCCAACTCCCTACTGTACTTTAATGCAATCCGAGTCCTTTATGGTCTTGCAGGCCTTTGGAGAATCTGTTGACATTTCAGGAGGGAAATACCCTTTTTTTCCTCTAACCCCGGAGTCTGTAAAACATCATCTAATATTTTCTGCAGAATGTGAAAAGAAGGTAAGGCATTTTGCTCTCAATTTCTCTGCAGCTTTGCTAGTTTCATTTGTTCAGATGAATGCTAAAAAACAGCCATGCATGCCCCCTTCAATATGGTAGAATAAAGTAAAGCCAGACAAGTGAAAAACAGATTTGACATAGAGGAAAATGCTTCTTTATCAACTTTTTTTTCTGTTTTCCTACTCATCAGTTTTCACACTCATTTTCTTCACCCCATTATTTGAGCAATATCTGGAGTAGGGATTTGTTCCCATGGAACTCACTTTCTTTACTCATAGTTACAAGATTTCACCTCTCCTGCCTTTTAGCTTCTCCTGTGCTTCTCTCCATGCAACCAAAGACTGATGGTACCCAGTTTTGGAAAGGATCTCATTTCCCAAGGTTTGACCATATTTGCAGACTGTTCTTCCAATGCTGGTTCTGTTTCCATCAGTGTAAGAAGCCAAGGGTTGCATTTTTTTCTTTCTCCCCCTTGTTTTTTGTTGTTGGGATTTGTTTCTTTTCAATCACCAGCAAGGAACATGTTTTGAACATGGTATGTTCAAGCCTTTGAGAGGCTTGAACACACCAACAACATTACTGTTGTAGGCTAATTCTAAGGTCTAGGCGCTGCCAAGCAAAGAAATCCTAAAAACCATCAAGCAGTAATAAAATTCATACATTGGCAAAGATAAATGCTATTATGTACTTGGATAAATGGGAGTTTTGTTAATTGAGGTTAAATATTTTCACCTTGGAGACTGGTTAATGTCAGTCCTTGTAATGTCCTGCAGTGGATGTGAGTTCTGACATTAAACAGGGAGCTTGCTACTGACTGCAATGCAGCTGGGCCTTGTGCCTCTACTATTGAAAGATTACTGAAAAAAGATTTGGAAACTATTAAATAGAGAAGGATTAAGAATGATCTCTTGCTTGTGTAACCATGCAGAATCCCATGAGCTCAAGCTGCTTAATTTATCAAAAAAGGTTAAGAAACTACTAGTCAAAAAATTTTAGATAGCTCAACAGGGTGGCAGTATTTGATATTAGAAGTCTTTTTAATCTCCCTTAATTATCCATTTCAAAATCACATTTAACTATTTCTAAAGGTAAACTTTGCAAGTGCATAAAATTTTTTGTGTGACAATTGTTTTTACTGAAAATATCCCTTTTATCTGAAGTTTCTTTGGATTGTCCCTTCATTATGAAATAGTCCATGTTTTTGATGAAAAACTCAAAATTAATTTTGGTTTTAGAATACTTAAACTGAATATTATTCTCTTTTTCAGAAGATGAAATAACAAATTTTAAATTATTTTTTCAATGTGGGGTTTTGAGCATTTTTCATATTATACACTAGCTTCTGTTCAGCCCAAATTTTACTGCCATCTCAAGTACATAATTAATGGAATTTGAAGGACTATTATTTACAGACAGCTGTAGTGTCTGAGATTAAAATGTAGAGATTAGTTTGAGAGTGGAGCAGCCATCATGTGACATGGACAAGGCTATCAAATCGATGTTCATATGTATGACTCTTGAGATTTATTCTTTTCCTTATGCTCATATAATACAATGAGACTTTTCACACTCAGATGTTGTAATTATCTTCTGCTAGACTTGTGATGTGTTCTCTCCCATTTTTTTAAAGCATTAAAATACACATATTCACACATTCGCTGTGATTTAAGTCTTGTTCACCTCCTTTTTGTTTAGTTTTATCCCTCATTAAAAGACCCCTCTAAATTTTGTTTAGCACTCACTTGTACTTATTTTTACCCGAAAATCAGTAATGGCTCATAATTTTCCAATACTAGCAACTCAACTGTGTATGGCACTAATTTGCCTTGCAACAATCTGTTCTCTCTGCATACAGCTGGAATGCTCTAGCATCTCTTACTAAGAGTGTTAGTCTTCAAATTGTTAGTTGTTCTGATGGGTAATATTCATTTTAGGTCCTCCTTTTCATTAAATTCCTTCCATAGCTTTTTATTTACTGGAAAATCAGCCTTCCCATGCTTGTTATTACTATCTGGGAAGGTGCTATCTCAAATTTAAAATAAAATGTTTTACTTTAGTTATTTATGTCTTGACAAATGCTTAACTTTTGTTTTCAGTCCATCTGTCTCTACTGATTCACCATTTAATTTTTGGAAAGAATTAAAATACTCTGTCACTCTTATTTTTCTGCAGTCAAAGCTGGCTGCTGATGAATTTCTTGATCAATGATAAATAAAATATCTCCACCATCATACCAGATGTTGGTGAGGTAGGACAAGGGGAGGAGCGTTGTTGGTGCAAGTTCATGTTTTGCCCCTCAGACAGTAAACGCAAGGCACTATTCTCAGCTCCAGGATATATTGATAAATATGTTTAAGTCCTGTGGAAGTTATTAAGTGTGGTTTTTTCCAGTTTTGTCTGCCCAGGCTGGGAATAAAGCCTCAGAAATTGTATCAGAAGGTGTACTTTTGTGTTTACATGTTAGCTACTCCTCTGCTTTTGTGTTTGTGTTGAGCTACTTCTCTTATGCTGTTAGAACCAGGTCCTTCTTCAGCCAATACCATGCACTGCCTGACATTGCCTTCCTGAACAATGTTCCAGAATCTAGTTTAAAGAGAGCAGTTTTGTCTTGTTCTGGCCCATATTACAATCTGGGAATAATTTCATATTCTCCATTAACTTGATGTACTGTGTACTGTGTCCTCTCCCAGCACCCAAATTAAGGTTCTGCAACATGAGTGAGAAATCCTTTCTGAACAGCAGAATATTCAACAATCAATACAGTTCTCTGTTAACAATCATGTGTGTTTTCTCAAAAAGCCCTTAATAAAAAGGAGTAATTAACTCTCCTTGCCGTATCTATCAAATGTTTTCCCAAATGAAAATGTTGGAAATGTCTCTTTAGTTCTCTAGCACATTTTTAATACCCAGTCTAATCACATGTGAGACTTCTAGTATCAGGCAAATGAACACTACTCTGACATATATTCCGTGTTCCAAGAATTTTATTCTCCAACTTCTGATAATTCCGTTGTGCCAAAGAAAAGTAAAGTTGACCCCTATATCTTCTATTGGTCCTGCTCCAGTAGTTTGTTAATAGTCATCAGAGGTGCCCTACGTTCAAGTAACAAACTTCTTGGTGTGGACATCTACAGTACCTCAAAGAAGTGCATCTAAGAGATGGCAATTGTAGAAAAAGGGTCTGGATTCTCCACCTGCTAGAGAGGATATTGACATAGACACTTTTTCATTTTATTTATTTATTTTTTCATATGTAGGCGCTGATTTGTAGAGTAAGAAACTTTCTTTTGAGAACAAGTTAGTTTAATTTAGATATTTAAAGAGATGATGTCCATTTGAGGGAGGAAGACAATTTTCTAAAGCACGGCCTAGAATTGATCACTAAGTAGATAGAATGTGAAACAGGAGAATTTCTGAATGCATCCCATAAGATATATGAGAAGTGAAAGAGGAAAGTATTTGTCTTCCAGATACAAAATCAAAACATATTCTAGACTTGGAGAAAATGCAATGATTGATGATGCAATTTTTATTTACTACAGTGATTTTTTTATTGCTGTTTTTGGATCTATGTATTCATTTTTTTCAGTCAAATAAGCCTATTATTCATATTAATTAGCCGCAATTGCTTTAATTAATTTTGGAAATACAATGATTCATGATAAACAAATTTAACTTGGACAGCTTATTAAGGATCTCAAGGAAATCAGATGCATTTTCTCCTATTGCTTGTTTACTTAAGGAAAAACAGTATCTCATTGCTACTAAATTTATTTAGAATATTTATTTAATTCTTTACTATGTCTCCATATAGTCATGTTGAGCTGTTTTCTTCCTTAGTATTTCTAAGTTACCGGAATTTCAAGCCAGACAAAATAAGAGTTGAATGAGACCTATTATTGTTTCATTGACTTTGAAGCACTCTGCATTTCCATTCCTCTTCATGGAAAAGGTCACTTTAATCAGTAGTGAATACTTCAGAGTTGATAGCACAAAGTAACCTTAATAGGTTATTTGAATAGCAATTTGGTTGAGATGAAACTTCGTTAATTGGAAGAACATGCACTTGCAGCACTCTGCAACATACAATGGAGAGCTCCAACAGGAGAGTGCTGTTTTCTGGTCTTGGCAATCAAGAACTGCTTGACAGAGCTAGGATTGCTTTTTCCAAAGGGAGCATGATTAAAGAAACATGTGACAGCACTCCCTAAACACATACAAGGGTGCTGCAATAGAGAGGAGAATACAGTATTAAATGATCAAAGAGATGAGAAGTAAATTTCAGTAAGCAGGATTCAGATTTGACAGTCTAGAGTCTTCCTAGCATTTAAGATAGTCAGTGAAATGTGGGGATAGCTTCCCTAGGTAGGGTATGGGAATTTGCTGATGGTTTTAAAAGCAGTATCAGTGTCTGACAAAGTACAGCCCAGGTGTAAAACAGGATATGATTCTTTTCTGAAGCAAGAGAGGAATTAGCTATCCTCTCAAGGACTCTCCCAGACGTATTTTGTATATTTCCTCTCATTCTTAGCTTTCAAACTTTCTCCTGTCAATATCTGTGTCCAGAAAACCTAATTCAGTAAGAAGGACAGAGACTTCTGTTTACTTACACACAGTAACATAGTTTCCAAATCAGTTTGCTTTTCAGGAAGGGTGTCAGTTTTTTGTGTTTTTTCAGCATTCAAAACCACTCAGGCTTTCAGGGTCTCCTTGCCTGCCAGTTTTGAGCTTCTAAATTGAACCCATTTTATGCTTTCAATCTCCCAAGTGAGATTCACCCCAATATTAGCCACTAAAAGCTAAGTGTATAAGCCAGCATGGGCATCCAGGCACCTGCTGTAGTTTAAGGGGAGAGGACAGATGCTGTTAGAGTTCTTATATCCAAAGTGTTTCTTATTGAGATAAGGATCAATTCTCCAGAAAAACATACATTTCCATGCAGAAATGTTTTCTATGTATGAAGTTCATTGAAATAGTTTCATGACTTTTAATTTAGTTCAGAGAAAGTGTACTGAAATGTCACACAAGAATAATACCAGTCACACAGAGTCTGTGATACCACTCACTGCTTCTGAATATGCCTCTATTTCTCCTGATTACATGGAATATGTAAATGTGCAAATTTGACTTTTTTCGTAATTGTTACATTTTCATTCAGTGTGAAATAAAATCAGGATCATCTGATTTTATATGCAAACTAATCACATAAAGTCCTTTTGGTAAGTATGAAACTGACACTGAAAGATGCTCTTCTCACCTACCAGAACAGACTTTGTTGGTACTGGTGGAACTTTCTAGATCTTTACAAGTTATGCAGTCTTTAAGATTCTGACAGTGATATCCCACCCTCAGAAAGAAGGGTCTGTTTCTGTTAGAAGTATTTCCAAAGCAACAGTTTGTTGCTGTGGCTCTCCAACAAGGAAAGAATGTATGGCTTGGTTTTTAATGTGTGGCAGCAAATCCACCATTGGCTGTGATGAAGCCTCTATAGGGCACCATGACTGCATCCTTACAAGCAGTGAGAAGTTCAGGTTGTAGCTTGAGCTGATTCCTTGAACTTTTTTCCACAGTTGTTCTTCCCTTGATCAGTGCAAAAAAATGAATTATGTAAAGCGTACCCATCTCCTTCAGAGCGTGTTTGCATTTTTGAGAGGCATGCTGAAATTGTTCCTGCCTTCTATCCAAGGCATCATTCTCATATTTGGACTGTCAAACACCAAATATAAAAAACACCAAACCAAAAGTTACTCCCTTCTGATGAAGACCTTCTCTTACATCTCAAAGTCACAGAGGAATTGACTTCTGCAGTGTTTCCAGATCTTACCAGCATTCATATCTTTATTTCTTATTCAGCCCAAACTCACAGCGAAGTCAAAGTGGATTTAATCAATCAATTATTTTTCTGGGAGTAAAAAAGTATCACTAGTTAATAAGATTCAGTATATTAGAGCATTGCAGGAAAGCTCAGGGGATTTCTTCCTGACTAGAAGTTAGTAAAAATGAAGAAAAACTTTAAGAAAAGTGGCATATATAGTGGAAGATAATAAATACACCTAAAAATCCATTTCCTTTGAACAGACAGGTCTGAAATGAAGTAAGAAAGTGTTTTGTGCAGAAAGGCATCTTTGAAAAAAATTTTGTTTTAATGCTGATCCATGAGAAATAATAGTGGAGAAAAATACTAGGATGGAAAGAAAACAAAATTTGATACATTTATCTTCTTAAGGATCATTCCACATATTGCAATATTACATATTACAAATAAACAAGTACTTGCCACACATCTAAAAAACTCTGAAATAATCAGCTGA
The DNA here is from genome assembly GCF_049639895.1 of Pseudopodoces humilis. Lineage (NCBI taxonomy): Eukaryota > Metazoa > Chordata > Aves > Passeriformes > Paridae > Pseudopodoces > Pseudopodoces humilis. Next base: position 104,025,747 of record NC_142200.1, read on the forward strand.
CAGTGAATAAATGATTTCTTTCCTTTTCATATGAAAAGAATCAGATCTTATAGCCAGCTAGTGATATCTTCTCGTTGAAGTAAACCAATTTTAGCAGCATCTAAAGTGGATGTAGTACTGCACTATTGCCACAGGGTTTCATCCATTGAACTCACCCCTTAGTTCTCCACAGCTGCAGCAGGATCTTTCTGCTACTGGGCAAAACCAGCTTCTTTTGCAAAACAGAAAAAAAATACCTTTCCAACCTTCTCTTAAAGTCTGTGGTTCCCTAGGGTGCACCTCAGGCTCATTTGGGAGCTCGGTTGGAACTTCTGTCTGTGACCAGGTTTTTCAATCGTTGCTATTCTTTGGGATGTAAGCAGCTGCTTTTGTGTGCCTTGGGGAAGAGCTAAGTACTTATGTACATAGCTGTTCTGATGGCCCCTGTGATAGAAAAGGCATGGTATCCACTTCACTGAAGGAAGGGGAGACACATAAATGCCTGGCCTCAAAATCATCTGAACTGACTCCATCACATACACAGAATTTAAAGCTAGCTCATTCTGTAGTGTATTAGTTTTGGGGGAAGGTGGCAGGAACAGTTTGGAACTGAGCTGTTAGAGAGCCAGCAGTAAAGTGGAGCAGACAATCAGGGACTAGATTTTCAGTGTGCTCCTTGGCCCCTTTCAGGGTGCTTGTCAGGGTAGCTGTGCTCTATGGCTAAGAGTCATATGACAATGATACTAAAAAAAAAATAAACAGTGCTGTGTTTTGAAGTACAAACCTCTAATTAGTTGAACTGTTAGAATATCCCTGATGTGACTTCATCCTGGGTCAACTGGTGTTTCTCCAAAAAGTTTCATTGCATTGGTTTTGGAAGCCACATGGTCCGGACACCATCCTTTATAACCAGTATGTAGCTGCCTTATTGTGAAAATGAAAAAAATTGTAACATGGACCTGAGCCATTTCTTGTTTGTTGCTGTGAATCCCAAAGAACAGTCCAGAGCAAATTTACTTTGCTAGTCTGTAACATTTATGCTATCATGCCTCAAAGGGAGGTCCTTTTCCAGCTGACGGCTCTGCTGTTCCCAGCTGCTGCTCATTTCCAAATCCTGAGATGGCACAACTCTGTTTTTTGTGTTTGTGTTTAAGTGTTTGTGCCACTACCCCTGTAGACTCAGGCAAAAGCACCTATTTAAACTAACTTTCTGATTTTATCAGCAGTGAGTTAGAGAACTAAAAGAAAGGCGGTAGACTGTCCTACACTGCTTTATGATTTAAATTCCAAGCCATTTTTGTCCCAAACTCTTTCCTTATTATTTTTCTACTCTGAGGTATCAGAGGCTATGAGTAGACCAACTCTGTAATTGTTTCCATAGTAACAAAGACTTCAAAAGATGGAATGAACTGGAGAACAAAAGAAAAAAAAAATCAACCCCCCCCAAAAAAAATAAACAACCAAACCACAAACCATAAGTTGTAAACAAAATAAAAATGTGTGGCAGAGACATAATATCTGAAGCCTAAAGGTTTTGTGGCTCCATCCCAATGACCCAGCCTAATGTGGGAGTGATGATGCAAGTTCATCTCAAATTCACTAAAATATACTCTTTCTAGAAGTCCATACTACCATGGCATTTGCGTTCACTAAACATTTCCTCTCCTCTGGCTGAGACTCTACTACTTGAACCTGCACATGGATCAGATCTTTAGGTGGAGATGTTACCTTGGGTGTCATCCTGCCAGTACTGCCCCTAAAAGCCACTTAAATCCAAGTGCAGGATCTGCTGGACAAAGTAGCATTGCTGGTTTCAAGGATACTGACTTATGCCAGCTTCACATTTTTTAGTCTGACCTCTAACTGGATGCATATTCATGGGCTGATTAATTTGGGTTTTGTTGTGGGTTTTGGTGGGTTTTTTACACTAAGTAGCACAGGAAAGGTTATTAGGAAACATGCATTCTGCTTTCGAATCTGCTATTGGTATGTATATTATATAAGAAAATATATTTTATGTTGTGCACGTGTTCATGCCTTTCCTTTATACATGTAGGGAAGTCAAGTGTAATACTTCTTCACTGTCTACTGTTTTTGAAAGGAGATTGTTTCAGACGAACAGTGTTGGCAGTCTTTTCCCTCATTTAAGTCTGCTTTGCATCAAATATATATAGCTAGCTGCAATATGCCTGATGCCTAAATATTGTAACAATCTGCAACAGAGTTTTTTTTTAGTTCTGTGAACTCTCATACTTGTTTTGAAATATTTCAAAAGAAATGCTTAGCATTTTGCCTAAACTTGGTGCTAGAAATAGCTAAACTAAGATGCGTTCTGTCTACATAATACATATCAGAATGTTACAGTAAATGATTTTTGGCTCTGTAGAGTGCGACACTGTCTAAAATAATACAGATTCTTTAAAACACAATGCACTACATGTTGACGGCCGGTTGTGAAGATGAGAATGTTTTCTATTTGTGGGCCCAGAACTCCTTGGAGATTATCACAGCCCCACTCAAAGGAGTGGATGCTCTTGTGCCAGGAATCCAGCCACGTTTCAGAGGAAATGAGCTGGGGAAGGTTTAGCCATTGACTCTGGTAATTGCTCCTGCAGTCTACCTATCAGTCCACTTCAGAAGCTGTCAGAGTTCCCATATTTGAAAAGCTCTTTGGACTTTACAGCTGAGACCTCCCAGGCACATGCATTCATATCTCAGAATTAAAATATAATTTGTTTTGGCTAAGCAGCCTCTAAATCTTTCCTTCACCCAGATGGAAGCATTTGTGCAATTAAGCATTTGGCAATGTTGGCATAAGTAACCAAGTCCCCTTTGGAATATTTTCAAAACAAATACACAGTAAATGTGGATAGAGTGATCCAAAGTCATTTTTTCAGGACAGGGTTGTTAGTTTCATGGTTAGGTTTTCTTTTGCTTTATTTTCAGGGTACATGTTCCTTTAACTGGTAAAAATGAAATCTTCTGGGGTAGTTTCAATCAAGCCTGGTTGATTCATCAACCCTGCTGGGTTTGATGAAGGACTTTCACATTACCTGTCTTCTATATAAGGATGTCAAACTTTAGTAAAAGTTAATAAAAATTATGGGTTGAGAAAGTTTTATTTAAATGCAACTTAGTTAATCCACTTCACTGATGACCAAGTCAAGGCCAGGAGGTTAAGATTTGTTGTTGTGTCATGATGCGCAAGTTGCATTTAGGCTATGTAAAGTGAGTGAAACACAACTGATAATGGGCTTTTCTCACATCCCCAAGGGCTCTTGTATCATGTCCAGTGGTAAAAATAACAGGAGTTAGAGGCCTCTGAGTTGTAATATTCTATCAAAAAATTGCTGGGAAATCTTGAATCTAACTCTATATTGAAAAAACTTTAACAAAGTTTACTAAAGATTTATCAGTATAAAACTGAATGCCAACAGTATAAAACAGATACCAAAGGAAAGAGCAGTCAGATCATTGATACCTCATGAATTTAATGAACCCTGAAACATAATTAAAGTTGCTGACAGTAGATGTCTTTTATGTCTCAGCCCACACCACACAGAGTCAGTTACTGCCTGTGTCTCCTAAAATGAGAAAACTGCACAATAGCAAGTCCTTCTTTGTAATGACTCTTGGCATGTTGCAACTTCCAAATTACTATTACTGTAATTTACTTATTAGATTATTTTAAATTTATTCTGAAATGGGCTGTCTGGTTAGGATAAAGCTAGATGTCTTACAGACCAGAATCCACTGTGGCTCTAAATATATTCCGTAGAAGTCAGGGAGGGACGAGAAAGATGTCAATATAAACAACAGGAAGAAGAAACTTGATAACTGAGTTTCACAGAATATTCATCTTCACATGGTTTTAAATACTGGTGATCTTTCTTAGCAATGGTTTTCACCATCTCTTTATCAGGTATGCATAGGGTTTCTACAGTGGAAAAGAAGTTTTTAGTTCTTTGTTGCTTGCCTGAGTTCTAATGTCCAGTTTGAGTTAATTTTTTAAAAATTTTATTTATTTTTAGTATTTTACAAACAGTGATGGGGAGGGTACATTTGAGGTTTTTTTGCCACTGGTATTTTTTCTGCACTTAAAAGAAAACTCATTTCACTGCCTCTAGTGAGTCTCCACTAGATCTGAAGACTTCCAACCTGCCCTCCCACAAATAAAAAGTATGGGGATTTGCAAGGAAGCTGGGTCTGCTTCATCTGACTCTATAAAAACTCAGACTTCTCTGTGTTTGGTATTTTGCTCCAGCTTTAAGGGCTGTAGTTTTATCCCTCTTTAACATGAATTTGCTTTGAAGTTACACAAGCCTTCAGTCTTTCAGGTTCAAAAAACTTTGAATGGATTTTTTTGTCATTTTTGTTTTTCCAGAGTACTGAGCCCTAAGTGAATAGTGCAGGAGGCAGGGAAACAATAAAACAGTAATTGCTGTGTCTTTTGACCCAAAGAGTAAAATAACTGATCCCATGAAAATTTTAGTTCAACTCCTTGGACAAAGGTGATTAGATAAATTAGAGACAGAAAGACACTGCACCAAGTCTGCAAAGCTTTTAAGTTTTATTTTTCATCTTAATCAATTTATTATTAAAGTCTCATGAGCCTCATGATCTTTTCTTCACATGAAATGGAAAGAGGGTAAATGAGGCTTTGAGGTTTATGAAGGAGACAGTGTGGTTGGAAAATCGGAAAAATAGTTTTTGACCAATTTTTTTCCATTATTCCATAACGCAAATCACTTTTTGGTGAGCATTGTTACCTCTATGTCTCTCTGACAAAGGCAGGAAGGCAGCTGTGAATATCCTTTTTGGTTACTTCTTTCTCCTGAGTGAGGGTTTGTGGGTTTGTTTCATGGGAGGAGAGAACTGAGGTGAATGTACAGCATGCCTTACATAAATCATAGTCAATTTGATACTGTCTATAATCTCCAAAGTATAAAAAACTATTTTCAAGAAATAAAGGCATTTTCTGCATTTCTAGATTGCGGAAACAATTAACATCTTGCCTCAGAATATATCACTAGCTAGATGTCATTTTAAAGGGCTAATTATTGGGAATATTTACATGGTTTGGTTTACAGATCAAACATTGACCTAAATGACTGTTTTGAAAAAGAAAAGAAACAAAAAAACCCTAATATCATCCTAGAGTAAAATAAAGAGTTGACAAAATCTTGGTTGCATTATATTGCATGAGAAGTATTCTTCCTTGACAGCTAAAATCTCCATGCACTGCCTGAATGCCTGAGAGGATTGCCTCCCTGTTTAGCACACACAGACAGATACATCAGTACAACTCTCGGGAATAAACACATCTCTTGATAGAATAAAAACACAGCAAAAAATATTTTTTTCTTCATGGCTGTACTGGAAAGTCTGTGACATTCTACAAAATTCCTATTGTTAGGGTATTCTAGCAGATGGCCTGTCTGAAATGCCCTCATAACTGTCTAACTATGGGAAAAGCAGTGATAAAGTGAGGTGAGAAGTGCATCTTGTTGCTTAGGAGAAGATCCTGCAGCTCTAGCTGGTTACACATATTCTTCTGCATGGGGACATCTATAAAAGAATGAAATTGCTCCCTTTTTTACTGTTTAGTGGGGGTTTCACAGCCACAGAGGTACTGCAGTAAGGACCTCAACCAACATAATCTTAGGAGGTGATGTGGTGGGGCAGATCAGATCCTTGTACTTTGGAGTTTTTCCTTGCCATCTTCCTTCTAGAATATTTTCTGTGTTATTGTTTGTTAATGCCTAGTTTAAAAGACCTGTGTGTAGCATGCTTCTCTTCAAAATAAAGGATAATTATAAAATATGCTCCAAATTATAGTACACCCACTGCCTGATTCCTCTCCCTTTAATGAGGTTCATGACCATCTCGGCAGGGCTCCCCAGCTTGCCTGCCTCAATGCTGCTTTCTGGCATCAAGGGATTTTGTTTTGAAGAGCTTCATCACAAGAGCTATTAATGATGCTCTGCTTCCCTTGCTTTACTTTCTACTGAATTCAGGCCAGTGCTACAACTCTGCCCTTAAAATTCTGCTGTCCCCACACACTTTTCACAACCAGACTACAAACCTTATTCCCTATTTTTTTTCTTCAGTTAATTTTAACCTGTAGGGCAATAACAGGAGTTTGGCAGTTGGAGCTACTTCTTAAGTGCCCTTGTGTCTTACTAAACAGCTGACATTTATTTTGTAATCTGTGATTATTTTATTGTATTTCCAGGAAGATCATGTTGTCATAATCAAATTGTGCCATCAGATCTTTTTCTTTTACAGTCTCTAGAACCGGATACAACTGGGACACGAATATTTTGACCCACAACTCTTTAGTCAGTGTTCAGGGAGAAAAAATATTGATGGCTGCTCTCATAACTTTTGGTTCTAAATCTTAGTTACCTTAGAGATAAGTTTTTCAAACTGTCATCCAGGCTAGGAGGACAAAAGTGCAAACCTTGAGTTTTCTTCTGGGCTCATTTCTATATTGATATCTGTGTTATGCTCCTTTGAAGAATTTTTCTTTCTCAGGTCAACTCTTTGAAGATGATTATGCTGCTGGTCAGGATTTTGTGAGGTTGTTCAGTCTTTTGTGTGACATTTAATGATTGTATATGGCATTTTTCTATTTGGAAAGCATGAAATGTTCAGCTTGATTTGTTATCCATAGTTTTTCTACAGAATGGAGCTATTAGAGCAAAGAGCTGAGAAATAAGCAATGTTTCTGTGTCAGTTCCTCTTCTTCCTTGTTCATTTATATTCTGAAATTATAAGCAATTTGCAGTCAAAAAGCCCAGTTCATATGAAGGTCTGAGTTTAAACCAAAGACTTTTAATATTTATAGAAACAAGCAAATAAACAAGTCTTAGAGATAAAACTTGGCCCTCAGAAATCTGTCATGATTCAGGCTGTGAACCTAACACAGGCTTCTTGTATCTTGCAGGAAATAGAATACAACTGGGGCTTGGATGTAATATACTGATCCAAATATTTGTGTCAGTTTTACTCAGTAGATGAAAGAATGCTGGATGGGAAAAAAAAAATAAAAAAAGGTAGTTTTTCTTCAGTTTTGCTGACCCATTTTAGCTTTAGGTCATTCCTTTTGTCCCTTACCTATTTGGCTTCATTGGAAGCTGGATGAAGGTGTCTTAGTGAAATTGTGACTTCTGGTGTGTATTTATCAATTAATAAATCAAACTTTCACATTCATGCTTGATGTTTCTTACCTTATGTACATGAAGTAAGTCTGCTAGATAAAGATGCTGATAATTCTCCTGATCCTAGTTACTTCTTTGGCTTGCTGGACTCTGGAAGGGTCAGGCCATGAGCTATCAACAGGGCTGTACGTCAGTCCCAACCCCTCCAAGACTATCATGGTGTTCTCACAAGCAGAGCTGCATTTATGGCCTTGTCAGAGGTTCAGGTTGCAAGGCTACAAATGTTTGTATTCAGATGTCCCTGGGTTTGCCTGTGGATGTCACCTTCCTCTTTACAGAGATTCAGTCTACTTCAGTGATGTATAACCAGATGGAGGCTATTGCATGGGGGAAGGGAACAGCCCCATCCATGCAAAAGCTGTCAAATGCCTCCTCTCTGGGGAGCTGTCTAAAGACAGCTATGATCATTATTCTCCAGCTCTAATTCCTTCCACTTCCTTCCCTCACTTTCCCACAAAATACTGTGGAATGACAATGCTACAGCTATTGACTCCTTTTTTCTCATGTTGATGACACCACTCTTGCCTCAGGTGACTCTGTATTAGTGTCATTAATCAAATGCCGTGGCCTAAAAGCATATGGTCTCTATTCATTGCCAGGAAGCAGTAATTGGCAGCAAGGTAGCAATAGTACACTCTGGAGATAAGTATTTCTTAAAAGTGAAAATGCCATTCTCCACTCCCATGATAAGAATCACTGGAGTGCATATGTGCAGCTCTATATAGCCCTTCCTTACAGCAGCCATGCCATTTGTAATCCTCCTTTGGCTATAATGCTACAGCAGCCTGGATTGCAATGTACCTTTTTTTAGCACTTATCACAGAGAAGCAGACAGCTGGGCTTTTTTATTACAAAACAGCCACCACTACAGCAGTGGCTTAGATGACAGTGAAGTACTGTCCATAATGTATGATCTTGAGCAATGTCTAGTGGCCAGAATAAAAATCAGTCTGACTTCTCAAAGGACTAAATGGAGCTAAAAGGGCTGTTAGAATGGCCTATAAAAAGTGAAGTGTGCAGCTGAACCAGGAAAAGAAAACATGCATTTTCTCTCAGGCCAGCTAGATTACCTGGGTTACAGAGTACTATGAGGTTTTAGAGAATAACGTCACAGTAGGAGCTGAGGCAGTAGTGCAGAGTGCAGTGGTTAGTCTGGCTCTCTTGGAGAGTTATTCTGCTCCATCTCCTTTACCTCAGGACAGATAATGACCACTCCACATAGTCCCATATTCAATAGGTGACCAGGGTGCCCTTTGCTGTTCATTCACTGTCAGTGGTAACTTGGGTGAACAATTTCATTTCCTAGATATATTTCAGGAATGACTGCACAAATACACAATTTTACTTATCAGAATTGATGCAAGTGTAAGCTGTCTCAGTGAGGATGGCTTGCTTTATTTCCATTCAGTGTTAACCACTCAGTTAAAGAGACTAAAACAGTGTGGCTGATCATTCTTATTTAAAAATGCAATTGTTAGGGCTCCAACATTATTGAACAATTCAAATGAGACAGATTCTCTCTGAATCAGTCAAAGCAAAAAATCTAAATCCCTAAACAACAGAAACAGAATATGCTGAGTTGGGAGGGACCCAAAAAGATTACTGAGTCCAACTCCTGGTCCTGCACAGGACACCCCAAGAGTCACACCCTGTGCCTGAGAGCATTGTCCAGATGCTTCTTGAACTCTGTCAGGCTCAGTGCAGTGACCACTTCCCTGGGGAGCCTGTTCCAGTGCCCAACCACCCTCTGGGTGAAGAACCTTTTTCTAATATGCAGTCTAAACCTCCTCTAGCACAACTTCAGACCATGAATCTCCTAAACTAAAAACTGTTAGTCAGACACATTTTACAATCAAGTTTTACCAGCCTAGAGAGAAAGGGGATTACAAGTCATTGTCCATGACAGTGGATTTAACCTTCCCTGCTTTGAGCAGAACTGAACCTTGAAGCATCATTGCTGAGGGAGTCACCCATCTACAGAGAGGTCTGATGCTAGTGTGAGTAAGTCTCATTCCCTCAGAAATATCATTGTGCAGATTTTCTTCTCATGAAGACTGAATGTAGGAGCAATACAACCATTCAGAAAACGGAAATATTGTGCTGCCTTCAGGCTAACCTCCTGATCAAATTTGCTCAAAGATTTCCTATTTCCTTCAGCAGCTAGCACAACTCACAAACATTGCCATTTGCCTTGTGTGACTTGGCAGCAGGGGCTGGAAGTGGTGAAGAAGATCTGGGCTGGGTTAGTGCCAACCTGCTACTGCAGGCTCTTCATTAACACACACAAAGGGAACACACTAGGACGTGAATAAACTCATTTGACTAATTTCAGTGAAGCTGCAGTGAGAATTCAGGGATGATTGCAGAAGCACAGTAGAAAGTAGGTCCTTTGAGAAGGGAAATATTTTGGGGTAGCACAAGCTGTAAAGCCCAAATTGAGGTGATAAACTTGAACTGAGTATTAGTGTGGATTTCTAGAAGACAAAAATCTGGAGTGTTGCACAGTACAGATGCCTGCAGGGGACAATGCTGAAAAAAATCCATCTCAGTGATGAAATTGCAACAATACTTAGTCAAAAGCCCACTGCAGTGTATATAGGCCTTGTTATCAATTTCAGGGTGTTTTAGATCAAGCTTTTAATCCTTTGGTGTACCTGTCAAATCACCATTTCTAATAGTTCTAAGTTGTACTGAACTCAGATTGCATTTGGTGCAGGGTGGATACTGTATGTCAGTATTGCTTTCTTCATATGTAAATAGTTCTCATTTGTAAGATGTTCATCTCTGGAAACTTGTCTTTAAATGTAGACATTTCCTTTACATTTTTCTGCACATATAACTAAAGAATAATATCTAAAGACTGAGAAAAGAACACCTTAAAATGTAATCTCTTACTCTTATAGGGAAGCATAAATCTCCTTCACAGACCAACTTTACACATAAGTACAAGTTCTGTCACCATAATAATGCCTTTTGTGTGGGATGTCTTTTTTTCTTCTTTGGTTTTGGTTTTGTTGAGGTTTTTTTTGTGGTGTTTCACACATCATTTTGTTGCAGTTGGAGCAAAATACAACAAAATATAAACCATGAGAGAAGAAAGAAAAAGTAAAATTCAGAGACTAACCAAAGTTACATTTTTTAATCATCTTGTCTATCCTTTTTTCATCTGGAAAACCCAAAGAACCAAAAAGGGCCTTCACTGCTGGCCTGAATACATACCTTAATTTTCTGGCTTAGATTTTTCCCCATTACAATCAGCAGAACCCCACTTAACCAATTTCAGAAGCTCATGTTTTAGGCCTGATAATCTTCTGTGTGTTCTGGACCACTGCTCCTCAGAGGTACCTTAGAAACTTTGAGGGTTCGGCAGTGAGAAGAGCAGCTTAGTCAGACTTTCAAAACTGTGACTTTTTAGTCTGCTGGTCATAATAGAACAATTCATGTCATGCTATCCTCGTGCTATCCTCAAAAGATGTGAAAGAACTGGGAGAAGCCCAGATGAGCAATCATGTGGTTGGGGGAGAGGAAAGAGCAGGGATGGTGGAGCTGGCCAAGATGGGTCCAAAGGCCCAGGTGTGGATGCTGGAGGACCAAGCAGCTGCATGGTGGTAGGTGAGGTGGTGCCTGTCCAGTGTACATTTATTCATCTCTGTTAACTGCAGCTCCACCAGCAAAAAGGACAAATCCAAAGTGCTTATCACTGTGAAGTGGGAAAAAAAAGCCACAAAATATTAGATTGATTCATCACAGCCTTTTCATTCAGTGGTCCTGTCAATATGTCTATAATTGTAAGAGTCCTGTAAGTACTCCAGGAACTTCAGCTTCACTAATTTAAAGTGCAGAAGTACTTAGGTGCTTTCCAAGGTACCTCAAAGGGAGGAAGTTCGTTTAAAATTAACAGAGTAAATGTTTTTCTCTCCTATAACATCATTGCCCTTGATGATAGACTGAGAAGAACTGTAGCTCACAGAAGACATACCCATAGCTCACTGAATTCTACAATTTGCATGTTAGTCTACATTGGTGAAAGAACTTTTTTGATATGTGAAAGATGTTGTGCAGTAAAATGAGGACATTCAGGGGAAAAAAATCCTACTTTTACCTGAAGATTTGAAGAGTTTTGACATTTCCATCAAGAGTTTTCTGATCAGAAAAGGCAGTCTTTACCAAATAGGTACAAATTGTATTTTGATGTTATAGACATCATGTTTTGTGGTTTTCAATATTTGATATTTTTTTTTAATTGCAATGAACCTCAATTATTACTTAAAATCATTTTATGTGTCTTATTCTATCTGCAAAGCAGTATTTGATGCTTAGCTCAAGATATTTTAACTGGTTAGTGATGGCTGGATAGCAAAAGAAGCTCACTTGATATTTCTTTCCTGAAATAGAATAGACTAAAATTAACACACAGTGTTAATGCTCCAAAGAGAGCATTCTCCTACATTAGGTTTTAGAGAATTCAGTTTTATGAGCAATTCAGGGAAGGGGAGAAGCAGGGAATATAAACAACCATCACCTTTGCTTTTATTTTCTTTTAGAACAAAATGAAGTTCTGCAACTGAGAATTTAAAGTTCAGAGGACTTTGCTTTCATGTTACTTGTGCCATACTGTTGTGTTTTTACAAAGCAATGGAACACATTCATAGCATAAATGTATGAACTGGCTTATAACTCTCTTGTGCTCTAATCAGCAGCACATGAACTACCTTTTTGGGACTTCCATAGTAGGAAGCATACTAAATAAATCTGGGTTTGTCATGGGGAATTTTGGCCAGAATTAAGAAGAGGAGAAACATGACCTTGGTCTTCTGTGGGTCATTGCCTCTCACTTTACCTGACAAAAGCCAAACAAAATCACAAATATCTAAATATCATGATTTTCCCCTGAGGATAAGTTAAAAATGGATCAGTTTTTAACATTCTCCCATCCTTTCCCTGTACTTCAGTTTTGTTATTTTACAATAATACGCCATATCAAGTTATTTAACAGTAGTTATTAAGGAATGCTGTAATAATTCTAATAGTAATGCTGCAATTAGCAGTAGTAACTATAGTCACGATATATTGCTAATAGATCGTGAGTGTCTTGGCTGGCATATCAGTGGGCTGGAGCTGATCAGTGCTGATATTTCATTGCATCATGCTCACCACATGCTGCATCCCTCAGAAGATGGAGATGCCACAGTTGTTTATGCATACAGATGAAATTGCTTACTGATGAGCAGCCAGTACCATTGCCAGGGCTTTGGGAACAAATCAGGCAGTCAGCGCTGTTTCTCCCTCTGCACTCTTTCCCAGTGATCCAGGGCTGACCTGGCCAGGGCTACTCTTGAGCCACACCCAAACCCAGATGTTTCATCACATAAACCCCAGCCAAAGCACTGAGCTGCTTCAGTGTGAGCTGGAAGTTTCCAGGGTGTCTGTGTTCAGCCTGAGCCCGCACCAGCAGATGGGGCGGTTACAGTGCATTTACAGCCCACTCCACAATATCTCATTATTCACGGAGAGCGCTTTCCCCTGCAGAGCTCCAGAAATCAGCCTTTTGTGGTTAATGGTATTATTGGCTACTGCCTGGCTTAATTCAGCAGTCACTGCTGATGCATGAGTGTTTGAGGCAGTGTTTTTCAGGGCAGCGTCCCCAGGGCTACATCCTAACAGTGTTTCATGGAACAGCACAGAGGAGTGGCCCGTAGCAATAGTGATAAAAAACCCCTAATTTCTATTTAGTAAGCCAGCTAATGCTCCTAACAAGCTTCTCACCTCTCAGGCTGTTTACAAGCCTGAAATATGTACCAGACTTTGGTACAAACTTTGGTAGTGAGATTTCAACAAGAAGGCATGGTTTCTAGATAAATTTTAATAATAGCATTTTTATATGCAAAGTAGTGGAGACCTTTATAATTTGGCCTTGCCAAAAGAGGATGGTCTTTACACAAACATACAGAAATACAATCCTTTTTTTCTTTCTCCCAGATAGATTGTAAATTAAGAATCTAAGTCTCTTTTTTACATCCAGAAGAAATCACATATGTTATTGCAACTACACGTATTGTCAGTTCCCTGCCATTTAGTGAAACAGAAGTACAAATAGACTGGTTTTCTAAGGGCAGCAATTACTTACTCTCTTTAGAAAAAAAGGTAGTTTCTTGAAACTCAAGAGTCCTGTAGAAAAGAGTGTGCTTTTACATTTGTTTCATAAGGGAAGGGGAAAGTTTCTCTAGACAAGGTGGTACTTCCAGCTTGAAAATCACTAGCCAGAGCAGTAGGCTGGGATATGGAAAATTTAAGATCAAGTTCATTCTGCTCCACTGAGGACTTAGACCTGAAACTTCAATTTCTTTTCTTTTTTCCTCTGTCAAAGGCAGGGGTTTCTTAGGTCCTGCCTAGTGATCCTGTGGCACATATAAAGATGTGTGAGCTAACTTCAGTGATGCATCCACTTTTGATTTAAGTATTCTTGCCTATATATGTTTGAATTTGCATTGAAAAATATCTGCACAATGGCATTGTCACACGTCAGTTTATCAATTTGCAGGTGTGCAAGAAGGGTTCCCTTCTCCAAAATGAGTTGTTCTTCATATAAATTTGATATACCATTCATCTTTCCTCAAATGTCCCACACTTGAAACCTTGCAAATTGTCTATTTTGTTAAGAAAAATTTAAAATCTGTGATTCAGCTTCTTCAGTTTCTTCCAGGGGCAGTTTTCAATTAAAGCCTCTTGGCTGAGATCTTTCTTTCATTTAATGCTTCAAGATCTAAAATATCCTTTCAACTTAAGTGTGGGACAGGAAACACAGGAAAGTTTAGTCCAACTGTTAAGCTGAACTTGTAGAAAATAATGGGATCATGGAGCACTTGACGAATAGCTGCAGAAAGAAAAGAATAACTGCCACAAGGACATTTCTGCGCTAAATGATGTGACAAATGTAAAAGAAGCTCAAGGTAACTTAAATAGGATCCTGTAGAAAGCAAAAATAAAAATCACATCCACTTCAGAGAAAAATGAATTATATAACCCAGCTTAGCTATTGAATCTGCAGGTTCTGTTTCAGACATGGAGAAGTGTTTGTATGCCTTTCAGCTTTTCTATGTTAAAAAAAAAAAAAAGACCTGGTTTCTAATACTTTTTTTTTTTTTTCCTTTTGTGCCTTTATACCACAGAAGCCACAGCCATATTCCAATTGTGTAGTCCTGTATGGAATAACTACTTAGTTTTAATGTTTGCTCAGAAGTGGACAATATATGACCCCACTAAGAATATCAGAATATTTTAAAAATCAGGGCGTTCCACAGAGACCTTTTGATTTAAGATGTGATCAAAATTAAGACTTTGTTACAGACATAAATTTAAATACATTAAAAGCATTTTACTAGGACCTCAAATGTTCATGGTTTAGGATTAATGTTTTATATCAAAACAGTACAAATATCTGTGTAGAAACATGATAGAGCTAAAGCACTAAACATCGTTAAGTGAAGCAGTGCTACGTATATGGGATGAAGAACAGGGAATCAATTTACCATACAAAGTGTTTTTTCACCATTAATTTCATTTCGTAGCTCTGAAGGCAAACAGTTGCCATAGAAACAGTAAAATAAGTCCATTTTCGGGACTGGATGATGTGCTTCTTTTGGAAATGTAAATAAAATTTTACTAGATAGATTTTTGTCAACTGTGTATCCTGAAGGAACTTTGGGGTTGGAATATCATGCATCTGGTTGTGTTTGTTTCATTTAAAAGACTAATCCCTTCTGTGCTGGTTGGATTTTCACAGCATGCTATTCTAGTTCCTGTGATTTCTTACTGCAGCTTGTAATCTTGGACATTTCAGACAATATCTTCCATCCTACACCCCCACACAAGAGCCTTTGAAAATTTGCCTGGAAACAAACATGTCAGGACCTCTCAGGATCCTTTTGCTACTGTGGTCTCATATCCTTTATTAGTGCTGTTGTGCAAATTGGAGGCACAGACTGCAATCAGGCTTTGCAAGCCTTCAAGCTTTCAGTCCTCCGTCTGTTTAAAGGGCTAACAATTGAAGAAACTGCTCTTTCAAGCATTGCAGTCTTTGTCTAGTATGCTATGGAATAAATGGCTTAGGGATTTGTGGGAAGGACACAGAAGGGTAAATTATATCACTTTAACACCAGACAAAAGCTGGGAGCGAGCCTGAAATCTGAGTATAAAAGTGAAATATTTCCTAGCCTCTGGAAGAAGCAGAGCTAAAGGTACAGACTCACTGCAATTATAGCAGTACTGTAAACACTTCCAACCTTTCTTTTAAACTGTTTATTTTCATTACCAGTGTCATGGATGAAGCATGGTGCAGTCCAAATTAATTTGTTTTTTTGACAAGCGTTCTGTGTTTTCCTTGTCAGACTGTTACTGGTACTCAAATCAGCTGGTAAGAAGCAAATCAGACCTTCATAAATGTACTGAGGAAGCTGCTTCAGGGCCCTCAGAACACCTCAAGATATATTTGAGCCAGCACATGCCATGGTTGTATACTGATTATCAAAATAAATCACATAATGAAATTTTATAGTTACTTCCTGGAAACAGATTTATTTGATAGTGGAACCATGAAAAACTCTTCTTACTTCTTCTTACGGCTAATATATCAACTTATGGCACAATGTGTCAGTGCAGTTGTAATATTATATTTGAAAATGAAGTGTTCATGAAATATCCAATCATATTTTCCACAAGTTCCAAGCAATAGAGAAGAACTGAACTAAGACTTTTTGGAGGTCCATTTTAGGACTTCCTGTTCTGTTTCCCCACTTCCAAATACAGAAAAAAAAGGTTTGGTCTTCCTTGACCAAATTGTAGTCACCTTTGAAAAATCAAATTCCTGGCTCAGGCCTGTGTGCAAGTTGAACAGGTGACTCATGGGGTGTGATAAAACCTTACTTTATTGAAAAAGTGTTGCTGATTTGGAGAATTTTAGGCCAGTTATAAGACATTGAAGGCAAAGTGTTTGATGGAGGTCTTGCAGAGAAAAGAGACCTTCTGACTGAAAGAAGTCAATCAGGCTTTTACCAATGGTTTTAAGGCCTCAGAGTTTCACACTTAGTTTGTCTGACTATGGGAGCTGCATTAAAAAAAAAAAAAAAAAATTATAAGCCTGTCATTTTAAATGTAAAATATTTTACCTTTTTACCAAACTTTATTTCTGACTGTTGTGCAGTATTATATATGTGTATATATATATATATAATTTGGACAGGAAGAGATCAATTTAGTAAGTCTGTTTAAAAGGCTATAATTCCTTTATATGTAGAGTAATAATAGTATCTTGAGAGAGTTTAATATTTTTATTTTAAGTCCAGTGACTAGCAAAAAGGAAATGATTATCAATCCTTTAACTTCAAGTAGCAAATTTGAGTGAAGAAATCTTTATTCATCCAGTTTTGCAAACACGTATCTTGTGAAATATATCTGAAATGTGTCTTGATGCAAATATTTGCATCATTTTTTTCCTTAGTTTTCTGGGAGCTCTCAATTTTGAAGGCAAGTTACTGCCACATGTCTTCTTCACTTCAGAAAGGAATGTGAAAATAGGCACACAGATAAGAATAGATAGATTTGAAGCAGGCAAATTTAAAAGGGCTACATTTTTGCCCAGCATCCAACTTTGCATCTTTTCTAGTTTTCAAAATGTGGTGTTTTTTTTTCATATACTGCTCATCTCTACATGGTTGTGGATCTTGGTGCAGTGTGGCCAAGACTAGAGGCAGTACTGACACAGTATAAGAGCTGTCCTCCTGAGACTTCTTCCCTCAGCAGAACAGCATTCTCAAAGACTTCTTATGAAACTTTCTATTCACAGGGTTTCATTCCAGCATTCTAAATGCCAAAATCTTCAATACCAGTTAGAGAACCCTCTGCATTTCAAGTGTTTTCTTTTCAATACTTAAAACTACAGATCTTCCAAAGTTCACCTTTTACTGGTATGCTTTGATGAGAACTAGTGGTGAAAAGGGATGAGAACTAGGAGTGAGAGGTAGGGGTGAGAACAGCCCCCTGTCACATGGGGAACAACACAAACTGAAATGCTTAATTAGAAACTAGTTAGCTTCAGGAATATGGGAGGATTAAAACTGTATGCATAAGTGTAAAAGCTGAAAAATTAGCATAGCTGTTATCTACACTGCTAGTAGCAGAGAGCAGGCAGGTGCAAAGACACACACAGGGCAGCCAGATAAACATCTGGCCTTTCACATATTACCAGTAAACTCTTTTGCATCTGTCTTCTGGGAGAACATACAGAAGGCAAAAAAAAAAACCAAACATATTCATTCTCTACTTGTTATTTTTAGTCAGTGACTTTGTTTGGGAGCAGGGTTTTTTTGTGTATGGGGTTTGTTGGGTTTTTTTATTTAACAACTGCAGTTATTATTTAAATTTGGAGAATGCTTAGGGGAAGGGCAGTTGACAAATCTTAATCAAGAAACCACTTGCATAACAAAGGAAACAATGGAACAACTGAATGAAGGCAGCACCATCTGGAGAAAAAGATTGATAGCTTATTGAGCAGCCAAGGCTGTGTGAAAAAGAGATGTCCCTGGGCTATATAATTAACTTGATATTTTATGTCTTTGTGGTGTGTGGTTTGCAGGTTAGTTCAGAGACCAATGAATCTAATGCAATACTCTCTGAAGAGTGGGAGGACACACGTCCAAAGTTTAAAACAAAGCTGGGCCATTTCCTTTATTTCCATTTCCTGGAAACAAATTTTATTATGTGAATTTCCTGGAAACAGGGTCAGCTGAAATAACTCACTTTGTTTAAACCTTTCATCATCTGTGTAATTTTACATCTCTCCTGGGTTTGCTAGTTTCAAACATTCCCATGATTTGGCAAATGTCACGGCTGTTCTTCATATTTGTCATAGCTCAGTGACCTGTAAAAGCAAGCGGAGACCAAAAACTAATGATTAGACTATCCAAAAACATTTAGTTCCTCATTACAACTCACATTGCTGTTCTTTATGTCACAAATCAAGGTTTTTTCCTCATGTTCATCACCACAATAATGTCCTGTTCCATGCCTCGTTGAAGCATCTCCATAGCATAAGAACTTTGCTTCAATACCTATGGGGGTAAAGGGTAATTTATGCCACCTAGTTGTTACTATAATGTTTCTCTTTTTCATTAGGTTAGAACATATATCTGCAAGAACTAAATACTATGTGAGAACTATAGTTAGTTTTCATTGAAAGTAATATATTCTTTCCATGAACCTGGTAAGGATTTTTTTGTGAAATTATGTTAATGGTTGGCTTTCTGAGTATTTTCTCTCTACTATTTTTCTGAAGTGCTTTTGGGAACTGTGTGTTAAATAACTTTTTTTTTTTTTTTTTCATATCTTGATTTCTTCTGTTGTATTTTTGCTTTTGAGATTTGAAATATGTTTATACCACAAACATACCTCCTATATTGAAAGACAGTTGAAAAGCACATTCTGTGGCTGTAGTGCTGTTCTAAACAGAAGTATAGGTGCATTTTAGGCGTATGTTTACTGTGCTGCTTTAATATTTTATTCCATCAGAGTTGATTTGAGGAAAAGTCTTTTTAACACTTTCCTCAGGATTCTAGGAGTGTTACAGACTTTAAACTACATATAAATCTGGAAAAACAGAAGTGCACTGAGGGACTGAGGGAAATAGGAGATTAATATGCTCTTATAACTACAGTGGGAACTATTTATCCATGTAAAAATGCAGGTGAATCTGCACTAGATAACAAGTGCTCTGTGCACTTCTGGGTATGACAATATAGATTAAATTGCTTTTGGAGAGAAAAGCTTTACACCTAAATGGGATCACCAGCATTACAAGCCTGTATAACAGTAAAAATAAAAAGCTTCAGCTGAGTTTAATGGAGAAGACCTAATTACCAATTTCTCTGCTGGGTGTGAAATGGCTGTGTTGTGGTAGCATAGATCTGATGTAAGACAGGGGAGAATAAGCCTGACAGACTTTACCCAAATTCAGTCCATCGTTACATGAGAAATATATCTAACATAACTCATCAGAAATAAAATCTCTCAGGAATCCCTACGGCTGATCAAGGTAGCAGTCTTTAATAGACGTGTTTTTATTTCCTTCCCAAGCAAATACAAAGTGCTAAGAAAGTTACATTTCACAGTAAATTATGCTGGTGAAGAGTTTACTTTCAAGTCCAGTTTCTCCAGGCACTAGAGGGTTTCACATCTATTCATATGCTTTCCTGTGCACAAGTAAGCATGGCTTTTTGTGTTTTGGACCCAGAGATCAGCTGTAAACAACTAATACCTCAAATATGCATTTCTTCCCAGCCTTAAGATACTCACCTATTATCATACCCTTGCTGGAAACCTAATCACACCCCACTACCCTACACCACTCCTGCAAAAACAGTAAGGGGGAGGACAGGATGAAGGGGTGGTATCCTTTCTTTTTTTAAAAAAAAAGTTGACAGCTTTCTAGTTAAATTAATGATATCAGTGGGATAAAAGATGTTTTCAGGGAAGATGGTCTCTCTGAGTGTGAAGTAAACAGATGATAGAGCTACTCAAACTTCAGACAAAACTAAAGGAAGTAAAACCCAAACACACACGAAGGATAAGGAGTTCATTTACATCTGTACATATTTTAGGCTTTTTCATGCTTTTGTGTTTGTTTCTTTTTTGTGGTTCCTGGTGTGTTTTTTTTAATATAGCTCACATTTCTATCTAATTAACTTGGTTATCAAAACACTAAAAATAGAGGAATGCTGTGAGAGCTAATATTTTTCTGCTTCATAGACTCATACAACGATGTGGATTGTAAGGGTTTGTTAAAGGTTATCTAGTTCATTCCCCTGCAATGAGCAGGGACATCTCAAATAGAGCAGGTTGCTCAGAGCCCTGTCCAATGTTTCTGAGAGATGGGACATCTACCACTTCTCTGGGCAACCTGTTCCAGTGTTTCATCACCCTCACAATAAAAAATTTCTTCCTTATATCTAGTGTGTATAGTCCATCCTCCAGTTTAAAGCCATTTCTCCTTGTCTTGTCACAACAGGCCCTAACAGAAATTCTATTCCCATCTTTCTTATAAGACCACTTTAGGTTCTGAGAGGTCACAGTAAGGTCCCCCAGAGCATCCTCTTCTCCCAGCTGAATACCCCCAACTCTTTCTTCTTAAGAGAGGTGCTCCAGCCCTGTGATTACCTTCATGGCTCTCCTCTAGACCTGCTCCAACAAGTCCATATATTTTCCGTGCTGTGGACCCTGGAGCTGGATGCAGCACTCCAGGTGGGGATCTCACCAGAGCAGAGAAGAGGGGCAGAATTCCCTCCCTCACCCTGCTTTGTCTTTCTGAGCTATGTATTGCTGGGTTGTATCAAACTTTTCATATACCAGCACCTCCAAGTCCTTCTCCACGGGGCAGACCTCAATCCCCTTCATCCCCCCAGACTGTATTGATAACTTCGATGGCCCCAACCCAAGTGCAGGATCATGCACTTGGACTTGTTGAACCTCTTAGATTCCCATGGTCTCACTTTTTTACCTCTTCCAGATGCTTCTGGATGTCATCCTGTCCTTCAAGCTTGTACAACTGCATCTCTCAGTTTGGTGTCATCTTCAGACTTCTGAGGGTACACTCAATGCCAGTGTCTGTGTCATCAACAAAGACATTAAACACCACTGGTGCCAATTAGGACTCCTGTAGGACACCACTTGTCACTGACCTTCATTTGGACATTGAGCCATTGACCAGTACACTCTGGACATGACCATCAAACCAATTCCTCATGCCCAGAAGTGTTTACACATCAAATCCATCCACCTCCAGTTTAGAGGAGATGTTGTGGGGGACCATGTCTAAGGCTGGACAGAAGTCCAAACAGACAATATCCATAACCTTTCCTTGCCCACTGCTGTGGTCACTTCATCATAGAAGGCCACTGGGGTTGGCCAGGCAGATCTTGCCCTCAGTAACACCATGCTGCCTGTCTTGAATCACTCCACTGAATTCCATGTGCCTTAGCACAGCTTCTAGGAGGATCTGTTCCAGGGTCTTCCCAGGCTCAGAGGTGAGGCTGACAGGTTGGTACTTCCCAGGGTCTGCATCTCCACCATTTTAAAAATGTGTGTATTTATGCCTCTCTTTTACCAGTCACCCAGGTCTTCACCTAGCTTTTGTGACTTTTCAGATATCATGGAGAGTAGCTTAATTTCAGTATAGCTACTTTAGTTTAGCACAACCAAGAAGTGAAAACTGAATCGGGGTGTGCATGTGTGCATGTATAGAATGTGTGGCAGTGTAAATGAGGGCACAGAAAAAAAAATTAAGGTCTGGCAAAATAAACAATATAGCACAGGTGTTATGGGTTTTGATGGAAAGTATGAAATGGGAGGAAGGAAATGAAGCAGCTCTTCTTTTCTTTCTCTTGCTGGCACCATGTCAGACGCGTTTGGTGGAACCTGCCAGCCCAAGGGATATCTCTGTAACTGTGTTACCTGCTTGCTCACAAGGTATCTTTGCTAAATAAATGAAAATTATCATTGGCTGCCCTTGAAAATATAAGTGGTTTTGGTCTGAAAATAAGGTCGTTTTGCACAGGTTTTCCTTCAAGTTCTACAAAGCTGGGTACAGATGGTACTTGTTCCTTCATACAAAATCTGTTAAATACCATAACACATAAAAGTGACACAGAGATATTTCTCTTTCTTTTCTTTCTTTATCTATACATGTGCTGGAAGTAGAATTACAAAAGGCCCTTATGCAGACTGTACAGGATAAAGGACAAGTGGCAGGGTTTCAATACTTATTCCCTACCTCCTCCTTCTCCCCCCACCATCCAGCTGTTTGAGTGTTTGTTTGCTTGTCCACACCTGTGACAATCTGGTTCTTGCTGAATTTTTCACATGTATCTTCAGAATATCTTGGTAGGGCACTTTCCCTGGTAAATTGTCTGACAGGTAATTTTTTGGTACATTAGCACTGTAGATGAGGAAGATGCTAGAAAGTAGGTTTTGTATTTTATTAGTGTTATTGTGGTGTAATTCATGACAGCTCTTTAAATTTTAAACCGTTTTAGCCCTTCTCCTGTAAATGGAGCACTGATTTCCCACTAGAGGAAGGCCTGTAGAAAGATGTAATCATGAATTTAAAGATGCTTTGCATGCAGTTTTGCTAGTGACTGAAATGCCAACTCCCAGACAATCTAAAGAAGAGCTTCTTTTAATGCTCAGATTGTTTCCATATAAAATGGGTTCACAAAAATGTTGACACAGGCTAGGCTCAGAGGAAACAAATACCCCTCTGAAAGGTGAGAGAAAAATAGCTGGTTCAATTAGGAGAATTTCTCCATGCTTTTCTATTGAAAAACCTGACTATTACATCAAATTTATATTTTTAGGCAGAATATGAAGTGGAACACTGGGTTAATGAAAGCAGCCTGCACAAGCTGAGAGGTATGGAATGTTCACCCAACACCCAGCATATGCATGGAACTGAGAGAAACACGTGCAATCTGCCTGTGATGCCTTAGAATTTTGCCAGAGAAGAAAAGCTGGCTTTATTGGCAAAACAGAAAACATAATTGGAAACAACTTATCTCTGAAATTACTTGAGTTTGTTTTAGAGGTGAGAGAGAGTTCATCATAGAAAGATTTGGTTTGGAAGGGACCTTAAAGATTATCCAGTTCCAAGTCCCCTGACATGGGTAGGGACACCTTTCATTAGACCAGTTTACTCACAGCCCCATACAGCCTGAACACTTCCAGGGATCCACAACTTTTTTGGAAACTCCTCAAAAGGGAGTGAACTAAGCCCTAAAATCTGAAAATATATAGTCAATACTAGAGGTGGCATCAGAGAGCAGGGTTATAGCTTAATGCAATCTGTACAAGAGGGGACATGAAGAGTTGTTCACATCTTTATTTGTTGCTATTAGATATGATGATCTGGATGCAACCTCTGCTTTAAGAAAACCCTGAATTCCTGATTGCTGGGTGCTTGGAGATCACATAAGGGAGAAAATTCCCTATACCTGCCCTACCTATTTCTATTTTCACTCACACAATATCCTCCCTCTCTGCTGTGCTCAAAGGACTTCCTTGCCTAAATCGGGAATTTTGAATTCTGGGTGACAAAAAGAAAAAGAGCATCCAGGTGTGGGTGCTCTCAGTCTCTGGGGTTATGGTGAAGCACTCACTTTAATGAGGTGGATCATATGCTGGAAGAGAAGCAGACACTACAGACCTCGTTGAACTTCACTGTGTGTGGCACAGCAAGTAGCTGTTGAGTTAGGTGAGAATTTGCCTGAGTGGAGAAAGAGAGTTATCTGTGAAGCTCTCCTACCTCTCAAGGCCTAATATGGATGAATTACAGACTCTAGAGAAAACAGAAATTCTTGTATATTAAATCTTATTTTACTCCTAGAATGAACAGATTAAGGGGTGATTAATTCATGCTGATTTTCAGCTTAATGAAGAATGTACGGATCACAGGGGAAAGTGGAGCTCTCTCTAACATATAGGGTCTGATTAGAGCAGTCATCTGGAAAGCATAAGCTATGATGGTACTTCTCTGTTTCCAAGAATAGATTAATAACTAAATTGGTTGTTCTGTTATAGCCTTTTTAAACAGCTACACTGTTATTACACTCTAGGTATTGTATGAGTGTGTTTCCAATGGCTGCTGCTCCGTCTAAAGATCAGCATGTACTCAAATTTATTTCCAGTTGAAAGTGGCACTTATTAGTCACTGGGTGAGGGATCCCTCAGAGGCTGCTGAAGTCTCTCAGCAGCATGGAGTAGGAGTCGAGAAAATAGAGTGGGCATCTAGAAGGAGCAAGGGTTATTCTTCCTGCCTTGTTGGATGATCAGAGATCCTTAGAACCTAACCCCTACCAAGGTCTCCTGTCTCCCATAGCAGGAACTGCCACCTAATAATTTCCATCATTTCTTGTTCTAGCAGTACAGCTGGATCCACATTCCAACATTTTCCTTTATTTCTCATTGGCTTCTGGCTGTCTCCTGCCTTAGGCCGCTGGTAAGTTTGCCTGGGCCAAAGACATAGCCATTGAGTAGATGTAGGATGATGACACTCCCTCCCCCTAGCTCTCCTACCCCATTTTTTTCTCTGGAGATATTCCTTTCTTCTAAGCCAGCATTATAGAGCTCCAGTTCTGTGTCATAGAATCACAGAAATTAAAACAGAATCATAGAATATTTTTGCTTTACCTGGTCAGCCAAGCTGGCATTTTCCTCATCTGTTGGACTTCCAACATTTAGGAATCACCCTCTCCTCTGCCCTTAGGAGGCAGTGCTTGAAAAATGACCCTTCCTGATAGACTCCAGCACCTTCAAAAGCATTTTCCCATTGGACCTCACTCACTAGGTCCCTGAGCCCAGCTGAAAGCTGTTGATGATTTCTACTTTCTGTTTTAGTGATATTGGCAGACAGAAGCAAACTAAAAAGTACTGTCACAAATTCTGTTGTTCAGTGTAGATCCAGCTCTAGCCTATATTTGTCATAATTACAAGTTTATGTAGTTAAGCCTTATTCCTGATATGTGGCCTAATAACTAAATATGTTACTAATGCCGGTAGTTGAGTTTTGACTTAACATGTTTTGATTAAAAATGTAACTTTTAAGGGTATTTCTTATTATTTTAACTGTCAGACAGACACAATCTTGGTTTTGCCTACTTGTTTCCCCATGAATTTGAAATTTGTTAGAAATTCTTATCTTTCCATCCATGACCTGATTTAGTTGCCAACAGAATTGGCAGGAGTTTTTTTCCACTGGCTTAATCCAAAACCAGATCAGGCCACTAGAGAGCAAATGATAAATTGCATTCAAAAGCTGGGTGTTATCACAGGCATTGATCAACACACACACAGATTTCTGCCTGGACAGGGCTTGTAATTCAGTAGCCTTCCCTCAGTAACATCAGGATGCCCTCTGTGGTACAGTGAAAGGTGTGTCTCTAGAGTGAGACTGGATTTCCCTGTCCATCTAGGGAGTTACTTGGGGCAAATGTTGAGACTTTGTCAAGGGAATTGTTGGGAAAGGTGTGCTGCTTCCCAGGTGCCTGGACACAAATCTCTTCCTTATATTTAAGGCCACCAAGTTCACTGATCCATCCCATGTAGTTGTTTTTGGTTTTTTTTCTTTTTTTATCACTATCGGTAACAAAAACTGAAATCCTTTTGTAATGAGAATATTACCTTTTTTCAGCAAAAGTCCTTACTTCTTCAGAAAAATGTTGTCCTTAGGTAGATTTCCAGAAGTGCATAATTTCACAATTTTTTACCAAAACAGACCATTCCTCAATCTAAATATATCTTTTGAGATTTTTCAGTTCTTTATCTTTGACATCTTCCAAGTGTTCTTTAACCTATTAAGACCAGCTATTAAATATTTTTCAACTTCAGAGAGTAAAATTATCACTGAATGTATAAAGTGAGATACTCTTTTAAGCTAAAAGCATGAAGGTAATCTATTTTTTTCCAGGGAACATTTTCCCCATTATCTGCCTTAACAAACAACTAGTCTCACTAATAAATAATTCAGCAGCAAGAGACTCCAGGGCTGTGTGTGTAAAGTTATGGCATACATTAGCTGATGATCTCTTCAGCTAGGCATGAGGAGGGAGATTTAGCCCTGACAAAATGGCATTGCTAAATCCCTGGATGTCTTCTTTAAAGCTGTCCCCTAAATTTTTTGGGTCTCTTCAGTAAGAAACTAGCTGCTCTATTGAAAAAACAGAAACTAAAATAAGTTTTGCTTATTTTTTTTCCCCCTGAAGCTTAGTTCTTTCAGATTCCATTAAGGCTCTCTGAATATTATATTTTTCAGAATCCTTTATCTGAATGAAGATTAATTGGGCTGTTGCTTTTAAATTGTTTGTGTGGTTTTTCTTTTATCTTCCTAAAAGAAATATTTTAAGTGCTTGGCAAGCTAAAGGAAAAATAAAAAACTCTCTCATCAATAAAGAGAAACTATACTCTGTACCCAAACTATCTGTGTTAAATTGTCTGTGGGTACAGAATATCCAGCGTAAATCCTTGAAATCTTTAGGGTCATAGTAATTTCAAATGAAGCCATTTCTTCAAGGATCTTTTTTCCAGATCTGAAGATTTTGCTTAAGGAAGGAAAAGGCTGAGAATAATTAGCATTGTACTTGCACAGACATCACCCTGGGTGAGCTATTAAAAGAAGCCATTCAGGAGCAGCATCAGCAATGCAGGTAGCCTGAGTGGAAGCCAACCCTGGGAATTTCCCTGTCCTGCAAGACTCTCACTTTCTGCACTTGTGAAACCCCAGTTTTGACTTCTCACTGCTTCTTCCTCCAGCGGTGTGCAATGTTGGAAGTCTTGGACTATGTGAAGTGACAACATAGTAATTTTGATGTGAAAGCTCTACTAACAAATACATGTCATTTAGACAAGACTGTTTTTAAAAACAATTTTATCTTTAAATGATAAATTTTCAGCAAATTTTCTATGAAGGCTTTTCTGCTTCAGTTGGGTTCTCAAGATTTATGGAAATGTGAAGACAAAGCAGAAATTGATGTACACATCTTCTGGCCTCAGCTAGGTGTTAATCTGATACACTTTTATTCTGGATTTAGGAGGAGGGGTCTGTATGTATGCAGTATCTCATAGCAAACTTAGTAATAACCAAGGCCATATCTGTCCACACTCCTGAAACTGAAACATCATACAGGCAAGATATACAGAGACTGGATAGGGAAAGATTTTAATGTTGGGATATGTTTTGGTGCTGGAATTGGTGGGTTTTTTTTGTTTAGTTTGTTTTTTGTTGTTGTTTTTTTTTTAATGATGGAAAACTGAAGTGAATTAAGTTATTTAAATAAGGTCACACAGGAAAATTGAAGGCTTAAATATTAAGCTGCACATGCTAATGAGTCTAATTATCAGCCACGTAAACTAATTCTCAGTGTCAACTGTGGAAAAGTCTGAAAACCTTCATCATATGGACTTTGAGCAGTAGGCCAAAGAACTCATGATTCAGTGCTCCTATTCAGTTTTCAAATTAGTTTATATTTTGAAATTAGTATTTGGAAAGGAAATTCTGGAGCATGTAATCACTCAGAGAGAGCCAGTGGTAAAAAGGGGTTAGAAAAACCTTAGAACTTAGTTATGTTTTGATTTTCTAGGGCATGCAGACCTTGCCAGAAGCATCCTTTCAACCAAAAAAAAAAAAAAAAAAAAAAAAAGAAAAAGAAAAAGGACCCCTAATCATATTAAATACTAAAGCAAAGTTAACTAGATCAGTCCTAGTTTTAGTTTAAATTTTCTCTTGACACAGGAGTGTTGCATATTCCTTTTGTTGTCCTACATCCAGGAGATGTAGCTAGTTTTATTTGTTCTGGCTACTGTGAAAGTATTTGAGGAGTCCTGTGCTGTTTCTGCAAAAACACCTGATGGAGAAAAAAAACCACTGTCTTCCACAAGTATTCACATGTGCAAGTGTGATGTGTATTTCATGTGCTACAGAGAGGAGTAAAGGTTTCTTGTTCCTTTGCTGGCTGAAAAGGAATAGAAAGGGGACTAAGAAAGTAGAGAGAAAAGATGCTACCTAACAGAGAAATATTTTTCAGAGTCACAGTTTGAATTTTCCATGATTACAAATTTTCAGGGCAACAGTTGTGTGAATAAGCAGATATTGAAGTGAGAATTTTCAGCTACTCTTTTTAGTTAGGTGCTGAAGGTAAATTGATTCTCAATAATATGAGCTCAAAAGAACTTTGCCAAATCACTGTTTAATGCATGAACTGCAGACTGAATGAATGTAGTGTAGAAAAATTATGACAGTAGGTCCAGTGACAAGAAAGTCTGTTAGTCTTCAGTTTTTAATGGGAAAAATACATTATTTTCAAATTCATAAAAATAGAGCTTAGCTCGGATAAGATTCCATGTATGTAAAATCTACAGCTGTGATTGTGCACTAAACATGCAATATTTGTTATTTACTTCCTCTTACATTTTATTATTATTAATGGACAAATAAAGGACAAAAAATACAGAGTTTTTGGGTTCAGGAAGTTGCACTTGTCTCACACTGACCTGGTATAAGAGCAGGACCAGCAGCCTGAAACTCTGTAAGAGCTTGGCACACTGGCTAAAAGAAATTCCCAGACCTTTCTTTTGTTGGATTCTAGATCTAAACCCATTTTTGAACAAAATCCTAAAATGACTCCTAAATTTTCACCCAAAATTAGTCTGAAATGCAGCGTCCTGAGGAATTTGGAATGGTCCACCACTCAGTTTCATTTTTTCACAAGAGCTGTGAAAAGTTTTCCTGTAGAAACAATCCAATTTTGGTGGTCTAAAAAAAAAATAAAAAAGGGCAAAATTAAGCTTCAATTTCATTTAAATAATGACCAACATTTTAAGCCTGAATATAAGGTATATTGTGAAGTGTTCATCTCAAAATCTTTTGGAAGAAACATAGATGTGTTTTTCTTAAAGTTACATGTAAATGCTATCCAACTTTATCATGTACTGATCAGATATTTCAGGATTTGTTTGGTTTTCTCCCTCCCATTTGTCTTCCATTAATTATCCCTTCGCTTTGCCCCATTTGCTTCTCTTAAAAATATAGATAAAGCAGTGCTCTCAAAGGGATAAAAAACAAGATTCTGATCCTTTCTGCAAGTAATTTCTTTTATAGGTGGCTTGTTCAGCGATGTGTGGATTATTCTTGTCACCCTCCAGTCTTGCAGCTCTCCTCTGGCTGCCAAATGCCAGAAAGCACAGTTTTGGGAAGTGAGCCATAACACAGCCTCTGCAGCCAGAACCCTCTACCCCCTTCAGGAAGAAGACAAGGCATTTTGAAGAGTAACAGCAAAAGTCAATACTTCCATTTTCAGAAAACTCTCTGCTGTACCCTAGGTCCTCAGAGGAAAGAATAAACAGCAGAAAATCCAAATTATCCCTGCAAATATGAAAGGCTGAGCTGACCTCTGCAGGAGAACTTCTGTAACCTGTGAGACCCTGGAGAACCAGCTAGTCTTGCTTTGTTAACTGTAAAGGCACAGTGTTGTGGAAAGTCATTCTTGGCTGTGATTTACAACTGGAAAACTTAGACTGAGCCATATGCCAGGAGTGGGACAGGCCTGAGAATGAAGTTTTTGAAGAGAAATATTTGAGTCTCATACAGTGAGACCTTCAGATTAAGGTCTCAGATTAAGAACAGAAAAGTGTGAGTTTTGAAAATAGTTTTTTCTCTTTTGTTGCTTGCTTTCTCAGTGGGTTATGATGACTGATTATGGAAGGATGCCTAGCAGAGGGACTCTTCCACAGATGCTAGGATGTTCCTTTTCTGTATTGCTGAGAGAGACATTGCTCATCTGGCTGATCCATGGGCCAGGCGTGGGCACGCTCATCACAAAGCTGCTAAAACACTCCATTTATGGAGCATGAGTGATGCTGACCAGGATGATGTGAGCCATTCTGAAGGTATTTAAATGTCTTTGGGTATTTCTCATGGAAACTGAGCAAAACTTTGTGCTATAAACCATACTTTTTTCTAGGTGGTCTGATACCCAGGAGTAATATTAGCCAAAGTACCCTGCAAGTGATTTGTTTGGAGACTTATTTGGCAATGGAGCAAATATTGTGCTCGGTGACAATGAACTGCAGTATTGTTGTGATGTTGTTAGAACAGCTAAGACATTAAAGATTATTTTTTCCCTCCTCCACAAATTACATTTGACTCACCTTCATTGCTTTGAGTGGGACCCAGGATGGATATTTTGTATTTGGCAGCCACTAGAAAATCCCCATGTGCATCATATCTTTTTCTGTTTTTTCCTTTCTTTTGGTGAGGGGAAGTGTGTCCAAAAGGGAAGGCTTAAGGAGTCTGGGACGTAAGTGTGGGGCTCAGAGAATGTTTCCTTTCAGAAGAAGATGCATATGAAAGACATAGATATAGGCATTGACATAGATTCATTCCTGAGAAAGAGCTAGGATTTGAAAAAGTTGTAAAGGTTCTGTGTAACCCTGTTCCTTCTGGAGTTGTCCACTGTCTTGGAGAGAGTAATATTCTGCAGGGAAGGATTCAGGTATAAGGGAATCTTACTGAATAAACAAACAACACAATCCAGAAAGCTGTAAACACACACAGAGGTAGAAGATGGAGTATGCTGATCTGAAGTCATCAAGAAACTCAGTAAGAATAAGATGTCTTTATTCGATCATTGCTGTCTAGAATGTCAATGTGATTAGCACCACAAGCATTTTGGTGTATACAGAACTTTGTTAATTGATTCAGCTGTGGGGCTGAGTGAAGATGTGTGACAAATTAACTTCAGTATCACATATTGCAAATTGGACCTGCCATTTCTGGGCAGATCAGCTGTGTCCCGAACATACACTGAGAATAGACTCGTTGCACGTGCATTGTGATGTGTGGCCTTTGCTTGCTGGGTGGTGACCTTGTTGATCACAGCACAGGAGGCTCAGAGTATCTCTCTGGTGCTGTGGAAGAGGCTGTGCTGATGATGGGCACCACATTGAGCAAATGATGTCTGCCATCACACTGCGCTGAGCAGATAGACACTGGAGTTTGTTTCAAGTCCAGCACCAGAGTCTTCGGTACTGCACGGGTACTGTGGCCACCCCAAACTATGGAGTTTTGGACCTCCAAAGCTGGGGCTTTGAAATTTGAGGATAGCAATAATGGGGGAGCCCACATGAGAGGTCTCCCTTACTAGGGAAGTATCCATTTCTGCTATTGCCTAGGGCAGTAAGAGTCTAGAGAAGAGAGAATTTGTTCAACAAGATAGTGAGCAAAGGAGGCTTTGAGAGTGAGAACCGGATGCCCCTGAAAGCTCACAGATAAGTGTCAGGCAGGAGACAACACTGAAGGGTGTTAGCAAAGGGAGGTCTGCCTTAGCCAGGCATCTGAAGCACTACTTCAGGGGGGAGCAGCTTCAGAAATCTAGAGAGGAAAGTTAAATCATTGTGTCAAAAACGGGGTTCCTTTAAGGGGCTGAGAGTAAGCATAACTATCTGAGGGTGAAAAGCTGTCAGGGTGAGCAAGCCATGGGAAGCAGCAAAGAGGGATTTTGTGAGTGGAGGATTGAAAGTAAAGTTGGAAGACTTCCTGAATTAAGAGTTAACAGGGGTGTGCACTCTTATTGACAGATCTTTGCTTTAGATTAGTGCCAAAGGGAAACTTCTGGTTTAATTAACAATTGTATCCGCACTTAGTGTTGTGCACTTACTTTCCTAATTTGTGTGTTCATTTTTGCCTTTGTTTCTGTTCTTGGATTCAAGAAGTTTAATGCTGACATCCTTTTTTTTAAATGTGTCAAGCCACTGTGAGGAAACATAATGGAAGTTGGTCAGTATTGCTTGACTGTGAGTCACAAACATGAGCCACATGTATGGCTCACACATGTTAACAAAATGAGTGACAGGTTTCTGGAAAGAGAACTCACATGTAACCATCATTCAGCATGCAGTGTCTTGCTTTTTACAGTTTGTTTTTTTTTAAACATGTCAAAATTGGCTGATTTGACTAAAAAGAACCTTTACTAATAGCTTGTTAACTCTGTTGTAATTTTCAAATAAATTAAGATGACATTTTTTTTTAAGTAGTAAAAATCTGGAGTATGACAAGTTGAAATATTATTAAGAGTAATGGTAAGTCTTGATAGTCTGTGCTTGTGAATTTTAATGTCTTGCAGCAAACAGCTCTTCAGCAGCGTTGTAACACATCTTTTATGTTCAGTTTTATGATGTATATCAGGCAGTGCCAAAATATGAGTGCCGATGTCTAAGAAGGGTTAAGGAGTTGTGAAAAATATGAGTTTAATGTGCTCAAAAATTTAAGAACATTTTGGGAGCACAATAAAAGTAAAACCTATGCCCCATAACACTTTTCTGAGTACAAGCAAGAAACTACAAATGGAGGACATATGAATTGCTTTTTCACAGAATGACAAAAAAAAAAAAAGAAAAAAACAAAGAAAGCAAAAAGAAGAAATGTATGGTCTGTCCTCAGACTATATACTTTTTACTACAGTGATACTTCTGTTGTGATTACACAGCTTAGATGCTGGCTTTCTGAGTAAGGAAGAACATCCCTAAAAATAACTGTGTGGTGTACTAGTTTGAGTGTTTTTAGCATTTGACCCAAACACCTATTCCTTGAAAGATATATCCAGATCACAGGAGGAAGAGAGGTGAAAACATATGTTTGGGAAATTTTATCTCAGAAAGACAGAAACAGCCTCTGCTAAATCCTATTTCTTGCATATATAAAAATTGTACTCTAATTTGTAATTTGCATCATACAGAAAGAGCTGAAATTTGGTATTTGTCTGTTAAAGAGGTAGGTGATTTAAGCCATGCAGCATTTAAATCAGTCATTCTTTTTTGAGTTTTCCGCTGTGTAGTTTAATTGGGAAATTCAGAAATTCAGAAGAGAACCTTGATGTTCTTTGTCAAAGCTGACCTAGACCTTGGAGGTCTCAGTAACATATATAAGTCCATAGTTGTTGCCATAAACAAATAGGGATGCAAAAGTCACACTTGTTTAATGGATCAATTTTCTTACTTTAGCTGCTGTTTGAAATTAACTTGTTTACTAGTCTGTTTTTCTTTGGCCTGAACATTTTAATGTGTAGCTCTGTAATGTAGGAGCACAAACAATGTACAAATACTCTATACCATGTAAAACTATTTTCTTCACTGAGTCCTGAGCCTTCTACCTGGGCTTTATTAGCTTCAATATTAACAGCAACTACAGGTTATAATGGCTGGAAAGATCAGAGGATAATTATTACAAAAATTACGTTGAAAGCATTTTATAGATATGAAGTGCTATTTTTTTATTTAGTCATTAAATATATCATTAATCTCTTAATGGTCAGATTGCTCAGATTTTCCTCTACACACAGACCCACCGACTCCACCTCTATCATTAAGTATTATGCAGATGAAAAGTCAATATAAGTGAAAGAAAAATTGTTCAATTCTATTAGTTAACATTAAATCACAAAATTAGTTCAGTGTCTGTACTCTTCATATTGAGAATTAGAATATACTGGCAATGGCTGAGGAAACAATCTCTCAATGTTTAGTTGGTAGTTATAGACTGTCTCATTAATTTTTTAATATCTCTGATGTCAGCTTTCAAGGTTCTCGTCTTTGGTTATTAGCATGGCTGATTCATGCTTTGGGAATCCCTAAATAATAAGTCAGGTGCTGGCAGCTGCTTTAATCTTTTCTCCTGATGGAATCATCCTGATTTTAATGTATGATGATGAAGGCTTAAAGCTCCATCATTTTCTTCCTCTGGGGAGGTGCTAATAGTTTTAGTGATATATGTTAGATATCCTGTTCATTTGCTGACAGTAGTGGTGGTTTGAAAAGCCTTACAGATTTACATGAGAGGAGTTTCTGGTACCCACTGGTGTTTTTGCCTGCTGGATACCACTTCCTTCAAGCACCATCCATAATCCTGGGAGATTTGTGAGGACAGTAGGAGAATTCATGGTCATAAAAGCAACAGCCCATAACCTCCTGTAAAACCTAGGTAAGCCACGTGAAATGCATCATAGTTTTAAAGACATCTCAAAAATTTGCTTTCAAATTTCACTCTTGATATGACTTGTTGCAAACCTCATGGAATGTTGCTGCTCAGAGCATTGCTGCAGCCATGCAGCCTGATGACGTATTTATTATCTGTGCCTGAGGGGTGCACCCCTTCAGTCTGTGAGCCCTGAGCAGAAGGGACAGGAAGCTTCTAGTTTTCCTCTTTATTCTTCTGTGGAATGCAAATTACAGGCTGCCTCAGGTCTCCTGCTGCTGGCCAGTAGTATTACCTGACTGTGACACACAATGTGGAAATAATATATGCTCTGTTTCTGAAGGATGAAATGAAAGCCTTTTTCTTCATCTGCTGTGCTGTGGTATAGTATGCTCTTATCTATGAGTAACAAAATGCTGTTGGAAAGCAATATTATGTATTTTTTTTAAATCTCCATTACAAATGCATCTATAAAATAGAAGAAGAGAGTAAATTGAGCAGACTATTTGCAATGTGTCTTTATGTTATCTGTGGGGTTACAGCATATATAGTGGGTTATTACACATGCAAATTGAGTGTCTAGTCATTTGCTTTTTTCCATCTTTCCTACTGTTTATTAGTTGACATTCTTTTATATGAGTCCCATGCTAAACAATTACTTTGCCACTTCCCTTTTCTTTCAGTCTTAGTTATTTCAATTTCAAGTAACTATAATAATTTAGAAACTAATGTAGTGGATTTATAATAACTAAAATGATGACAATTCCCATTTCTACAGTTGTAGAAATGAGAATGTTCTACTATGTTAAAAAGATTTAGTCTTTTTCATAAATTTTAGAAGATAAGGCTGGTTTGTTGTTTTTTTTCCTAAGATGTGGGAGAGAATGACCATAGGGCCATTGAAAGTCTGGAAAGTGTGGTAGTGAGATTTTGGTTCTTTGTGCACACCATTATCTTTTTTTACCAAGATGCTTCTTTTGGGACAGGGTTTGGGACATGGCTTGCTATGTCATCTAGGAGGGAATTGTAGCAGGCTCAACACAGCCCTAGCATATGCAGAGAGCAGCCTAGCAAGCCAGCAAGTCTCATGCCCCTTTAGGTAGGGAAGTAGTCTCCAGAAAGCCGGCACAGTGAATGTTTTTTCTGTCTCTGAAAGCAAATAGAGTGCTGGCACTAGGAAGAGGTGCTGTCAGACCCCCATGCAGGAACAAGAAGATGTGAAGTAATATTTTCCAAGTGATTTTGGACTCCACATGACACAAAATTACCTTCTGAAGTCACTTTTGAAACTGTTCCCTCCTATTTTTTTCTGATTATGGGACTCCTGCCCACATCTTTATTTTGGAAACTCTGCCTGCTTTTGCCAATACATGAGGCTGTGTCACGGCACTGTGCCTGCTTCATCCCATATCTCTAGGGATAGTGAGCCATGTGTGGCCAGAGGTAGTGGCTGAAATTTCAGCCTTGAACTTTATTTATTTGTTTGCAAAATTGGTCTGAAGTTTACTGTAGCCTTTGGGTGTGCTTCAGCTACTTAACCATAAATGTGTTAATGCTAAGCTCTACTATCCAGGACATAGAAGCAGTCCCAACAGAGAAATGTATTGTGATTGATTGCTGATGCAGCTCATGCATGTAGAGGGGTTAAGTGGGGTTTAGTGTGTTTGTTTTTTTCTGGTTTTGCCACTTCTCTTTCTCACTTGTCCTTCTTGTGGGTGGCTTTTTAAATTTAGACAAGACAGAAAGCTCGTAGTTCAAAGTAACTCTTTAAACTGCATGCTCATTATTGCATCCCCTGTTCACCCTTCTGGTGAATATTTTTAACTTCTCTCATGTTGTCAGTAAGTGTTTCCTTTATATTCCTGAAAGTTCATACTATAAAGTTTGGATCCAGCAGAAGTGATCAAGTTCTGTGAATGCCTCTTCCCATGATATTCTTATCCCCATGTTAAACCACCATTGTTGCAAGTATTTTGAAAGTTCAAAACTGCAGTTGTATACAAGAAATTAAAGAAAAATAAAAAGCGTAGTTTGATGGGTGAACAACCTAAAATTTATGGGTTATGTTGTTTGGTACCCATTCTAAGCCAAACCATCTGGCAAAGGTTGGCTTTGTTCAATCGCTACATTAAGCTCTTTGGAGCTTGCAGTTACAGCCTCTGCACAGCACAACAGCCACTTCCAAATGGTTTACTGACATTGCCCAAAGGGTATTTTTTCCCCTTTTATCACCCACCAGAAGTTTCAGTAATAAAAATAATAATAATGCATGGCTATGATACATAAAATAATCGTTGCTAAAGCAACAGCCATGTGATAGAGCATTTTAAACGTATATGAACAACCTGCTACTCAGGAGTTTTCTGGGGCTTTCTGCATAGCTATTTTGCAGTTTTGTACAGCTTGGCTGTTCAATAGAAGTCTTTGTGCTGTATTTTGTCTTGGAGAGTTCATGTGGTCCTGGAGCCCAGCAGTCAGGTCTCTGCCCCTTGCATCCCTTCTAAAGCAGTTATGAAGGGTGTAGTGGTTTCCCCCTAAAGTATCCATTTGACTGCAGCCATCCCCCATAATACTGCTGCTTGTTTCTGGTTGTGAAAATTCATGCTAAATGCATGAAAAAGTAATTCCTTACACAGCTGATAACTGCTGAGACACATGCTGGACAACTGAGACCCATTAGGTATATAATGTCTAGTGAGAATGAGCAAGTAATAAATCCAGTGACTTCTTAAGTCCTACTCTCTGTTGTTAAAGATAGCTGAACACAATGAATAGATTTGCTTGCATGCACACGCTCTGCAAAAAGGTCTTGTGCATTTTTTTCCCCCTCTGGGGCCAGTTTTTCCTGTGGTACTGTAATGGATTCTTCTGCCTGACTTGGCCTGTGTTTTAGTCATACATGACAGCCTTAAGAGTTTACTCAATATTTCTGTTCATCTGAGGATTCGTGTAGAATATATTTGGCCCTTTTTCTAGGTCTATAAATAACCTCTGTATCCTTTATAACATGTTCCTCCGTAACATCTAAGAAGTCAACATTCCTTTGGCATTAAACAAAATCCTCTCTTGTCCCCAGAACTGCTTTTTAAATTGATAACGCTGCTGAGGCATTTTCTTCCCTGACCACCCTATGCTTACAGAAGGAATTAGATTCCTCAGACTCTGCTCTTCAGCAGGGATTCTGGCAAACATAATTCACACAGTCTTTGAGACTAGACATTTGTCTGTTGGTTTCCTTTAATATAACAGAAGATGTATTGATCATATTTAGTGAATGCTCCAAAGAATGTGTGCATGTAATCACTGAAATTCTCTCTGTTTGGGCTTTCCTATTATAGATTTGTAACTGAAAATGCAATCTCTTTGGTCTCAGGGGTGGGAGTGTTTGCTATGCCCTTGTATCTCTGACTGCTTTCGTGTGTCTGGTGGGGCACTTAACTGCTCCGTCCTTCCTCGAAGGATATTTCAGTTTGTTTAAATCCAGGTCTCCAGCATTCTTCAATAATCACTTGGAGCCAAGCTGCCTGGAAGAGCTTGGGTTCATTGGGTGCCTGACTGTCCAGTACTGCATGGTGTGAACTGCTGCAGAGCACGGTGTCCAATTACAAACAGCTTTCATCCTGGAGTTGCCCATATCCATGGCTCCTTTCCTGAAGGTGATGTATTTTAGCTTCATATTTGTTCTGTCAAAACACAGAGGACCAGAGATTCTCTGTGCCTTTCTGAAACTGAGGTCAGTCAGCCTTGCTGGTAGAAAATCTACTCATATTCCTCAATCAGGCAAAGTAAGGCTGATGAGGCAAGTATCCATAGAGACACCAGAATATATTTTAGGAGAATAATATGTCCCTGCATGGAAATTTTTCTTCCTCATTGTTTTTTCCTTCCTGAGATATTATTCTGTTTGGTGTCCTTAACTAAATACATTCTTAAGTGCCTGTGTTTTAGCTATCTTTAAGCTTGCATTGCTAACACTTTGCATCCTCTTTCTTATGCAGATGTAAAAGCTTGCTGTGGTTTTGTTAAATCCTGAACATATGAGTATGCATTTTAGGACATACCCAGGACATTTCTAACTTTTGCCTAAGCTGGTCATATCAATGCAGATCCAGGAAAAATACCAAACTAGAAAATGTGTATGACTTACTACAGCAATAATTTTAAAAAGGGCCTTGATTATGGGAAGTAGAGCAAAGATTATTGTCTCTAAGGACAATAATTGATAAGCAGTAACTGCAGAAGAATACATTTTGGTAAAAAATGAGAGACCTCTATAATGTTCACTTTCCACAGCTTCAAGAGAGCAAAATGCAGTATAACACAATGATAAATTTCTGAGTGTTTCCCAGTTCAGTTTTTGGCTTTCTGAAGAAGGAAAGTTATGTGCAGAGTGTTGTACAGCTTTTATCATCATGAAATAAAATGTTTTCTCTGTTTTCTGCCTTAAAAAACTGAAAATATTTTTAACTCCTGAATTTTAAAGGATGAATTTTTTGGTTTTGTTGTCAGCATTCTTGATATTTGCAGCATTTCCTTGAATATATGGTTGACTTCTTTGGGAACATAATTTTTTGTTTTGTGGGTAAAAAATTTTAATGTCATAAGAAATTTAAAAAGTAAATATTTTCTAAAAAAGCAAACACCAATCAACCAAAAGCCAAAACCCACTTGGTCCAGTTATTGCTGTTGTGATGTCAAAGGTCACTCATCGAGCTTTTGAGAAAAACTTGAGTTCTTTGGGAAAACTTGAGGTCTTTGGGAAAATGTTCATTGCAGCAGTTCCTCCAGGTTGTTTTAGTCTTGGGACATATATTCCTAGAAGTTTTACTTTTGTGAATTTTACAAAGAAAAGCACCTTTAACACTGCTCTGTGCTGTCATCAAATCAGTGTTCACAGGAGATAAATGCTCTTTATCTGGCATAGAAGACTGGAGAAATCTCAGGGAAACTAATGAAAATATCTGGCCTTAGTGGTATCTCAGGATAGTAGTCAGGAAAACATGCTTCAGAGGAAGGTGTTTAAAAGTGTAAATTCTACTATGCAAAAGAATGAGGTAATTTTCTTAACAGGAGAGAGTGTCATTGGATAGCTTCAGAAAGTTTTGATTGTAATATTTATAGGCCTTCCTACATTTTCTCCCCTCTTAGGAATGCCTTGTATTATTAAATACTTTGTGTAAATATTAATTATTATTAATTTTTTAATTTTATGCAGAGTTCCCTTTCTGAATTCTGACAGAAGTAAGAATTTATGTCTGGTTGACTTTGCATTTAAAGCAACAAATTGTTCTGAAAGTGTCCTCACCCTGCCCCTTGCATGTAGTTTATATAGGCTTTTATTTAATTTTTCCCTTTGCTGGAAATCTTTCCATTTTCTTACCTTTATATTTACATATTTTATGATGATATCCTTTCTAAAAGAAGCCTGGCAAATTATATGCAGTAGTCAGAGAGCAGTGCTGGCTTCCCACTAGCAAGAAAGACTGGAATCAGTGCTAATACCCACTGTTAGTTCAAGTTCC
The DNA here is from genome assembly GCF_049639895.1 of Pseudopodoces humilis. Taxonomy (NCBI): domain Eukaryota; kingdom Metazoa; phylum Chordata; class Aves; order Passeriformes; family Paridae; genus Pseudopodoces; species Pseudopodoces humilis. Next base: position 104,065,031 of record NC_142200.1, read on the forward strand.
ATTTTCACAGGTGAACATCTTTCTTTTTTCTTGCTGCCACTTTGGGCTGACAGCACAGTCTTGCTTCACTGCCCACTGTAGTACTCGGCTCTTCTCCTTGAGTGGTTACAAATGACAGATGAGTCACACACGAGCAGCACGAATTGCTGTTTCTCTGTGTTTTCAATCTGAGCTCCTAAAGGAGAAATTTGTCTTCTATCTTGCTTCATGCTGTTCTGTGCAAGAGTCTTCCCCATCATCCATGTATTAAGTTAAATGTCTCTGTGTAGATCACGTGGTTTTTACTCCTCAGATGGTTTTAAACTCTGATGTAGTCCAGCCTGTTATTTTATACTAGTGCCCTGAAAAATTTTGTTCACATAGCACCTTGTCCCATCAATTCCCTTGAAAAATAATTTGGCTGAAACCTGAAACAAAAATAAAATAAACAAATGAAGAAAACATTGGGGTGAGCTTAGTTTAATCTCCGCTTTCCAAATTTCAGATTAGTTTTTCAAATATAGTTTTCCATTTAAGTAGTGAAAGGAAGAAAATTTCTCAGACATTGAGGTCATGAGGAAAATAATTTTGCTGCAGATAACATTTGTCCGAAAGAAGAGGAGGTAATGAAAAACAAGATTAAATATCAGAGAAAAACAGGTGTAGATCAAGGAAAAAAACTATGGAAAATGATGACAAATTACAGAGATTGCATACTATACCATCCGGTTTCTCAAGGGAATGCATATACTCAAAGGGCGAAAGATTTATAATTTTTGAAGCATCTGATGCTATTTTAAAATGTTGATCTGTGATACTCTCTCGATGCAGAAATGGGTTGTTTAAGCTTCATCAGCTCATGTGAGATAAGCATGTGTTTAAGTGTACTTCTGAATTAAGCACTTCAGTTGTTATTTCTACAGCTGGTCCGGTATTACTCTGAACAGGGCTTGATGCTATCCTGTTCCATGAACCTCTTTGTGCTCTCTTGAGCCACGTTTTTGCACGTGCAGAGACTGCTGTGAAGTAGAACAGCATTTAACAGAACTTACCCACATTTCCTGGGAGAAGTGAGACCTTGTGTTCTGGATTGCTGCAATCCTTGGGTCCAAGGTGCCTCTGCACACTTTGCTGAGTATCAGACAGAAGAGAGGATATCCAGTGAAGACTGTAAGAGGTTATTTCAGGCTGAGTCTTAGCCACCATGTTTTAATAAAAAATCTTGCCTAGGAAATCCATCAGTTCAAACTGCTGAGTGAACACACAGCACTGTGACTTTTATCTTTTTGTTTTAGGTGTGTGTTTACAACGTCATGGTGAGTACTCTGTGTCTCAAACCTCTACCACTAACATGCAGAATAATTTCTGATGTACATAAGGGACTCTAGTTCAAACAGCCTATGGAGGGAGTACCCAATGACAGCTGTTGAGAAACATGTCCTTCCCAAAATCTGACCCCATAGGACACTGAGCTGGGGACTGTGCCATGTATGGGTAAACACCTCTGACACGGAGTGCTTAGTGCAGACACGCAGGATGATGGTTCAGTGAGAATCTGAAGGCAATTGGTGATAGGGAGCTTGATCTGGCACATTTAACTTCCATTATGAGAAATTAATCCCCTGTTCAACCAAACCAAAATAGAAGCTCTTGCCTGCCTGTTTGTTTGTCTCTTGCATATTTGCATTTCATTGTTTTTTTTTCTCTACACGTAATGGCGCAGCTGCCTTTTGCACAAGATAAAGAAGAATGGGTATCAGAAACACACATACATTTGATAGTAATGGAAATGTCTAATAAATTTGTTGTTTCTTGAGCTTCTTGTTTGTATTGGTAATCTCCTATCAGTTCCAGGAATGCTCTGCTTCTTTCCTTCATCCCTCTCTTCCCTGTTAGCTAAAGTAGAGGTTTGTTTCCACATCAACCTTCCTTTACTGAAATATCACTTATTATTGAAAAGTTCTTACATCCCATCAGGCATTCTGAATCGGTGCCTACAGAAATCATCCAACAATAAGAAGAGGAAAGAAAAGCAAGGTAGGGAGCAAATAGTACAATTTAAGCAAGAAACATTTTTTGCTCCATTGCTGTTCACCTAAAAGCTTCCTATCACCAAATGAATATTTTCTGTACCTGTTGCTTCCATGCAATGACCATAAACTTTCCTTTCACATCATGATTTGTATGCCCTGAAAATCCTGCTTTAGCCAACAAAAAAACCAGCCAGACCTTACTACTTAGACACATTGTTTCACTCAGCCTTCAATGAAAATAATTAGCACAGTGTGGGAATTAATATAAACAAATTACTAACTCTTTTATTTGGATAGCTGATAAGAATTTAAGATCTTAATTAGGAAGAAATATCAATATTAGTGCAGTGATTCATGGCAGAGCTCTGTTGACTTACCAGGGGTAAATCTGAAGCTGCTTCGTTGAGGGCAGAGATAGTCAAATAGCTGGAGACAGCTTTCTTGGTCACAAACCAAAGGAAAATTAAGACAACTTAGGCTGTATGAATTTTGCATTAAAGGTTGGAATCCAAATTTGTTCAGCACTGGATTGTGTTGTGTGAAAACTCTGCAGGAGAACAGGGGCTGAAATAGCAGCTCTCTCACTCAACCATTACCAAGGAATACCATGGTTGCCTTATTTCTGTAGTACTGCTGGACAGCCTCAGCAGGTTCAGTATCAACACTGGACTCCCTGGAAGTTAGTGGTAAATGTAAGTTTTTCTTAGGCAGAATACCTTGAAGTTTGCATTTTCTATACTGATTTTTTCTCTAGATTGTCTTTATTTGAAAGTATTCATGTTTCCAGTTTTGTTTTTAATATCAATGTTTCTCCTATTCTATTCCAGTTTTCTCCTCTGAACCAAAACTACTTTTTGTGACTACTTTGCTCTTATCAGATTGTAGCATTTTTGATCTATTTCTTTGCAGAAAAAGTAAACTGAACTGCATGTTTTGATCCCTGTTTTTTCCAGCCTTAAAATGACACTACTAGTTCTTTTACTCACATCAGTCAAGAAGTATTGAAAATGTCTTGACATTTCTGCTTTTTGCTTTGACATTCATTAGTCTAAATCAGGTGACAAATCTGTGGGTAGAACTAGTGGATTAATTAATTTCATCTTTCACCTTCTCAGAATTTGTTATCATTAAAAAAAAAAAGTTGTATGCTGTAGATGGTGATTTATAAAACATGAAAACCATTAAAGCCACATTTACAATTTGTTGCATATTAATGGACATAAAAAAGAGTTACTTATTTGCTACAGGACACAGTGTTAAATCCTGAACTGAACTCACAGGAACATAGTGTAAAAAGGAAGAGTAATCCAGCCCAAATTCTCACTGGTGTCACTGGTAGAGTCTCCACAGCTCATGAGCAGAAGGACTGAAAAAAGGCCAACCATAAATACCTAAAAGCACAGAGATAACATAGCCAGAAGCTGTGTTGAGGGGGAAAACGAAACCTGGAGGCAGTAATGAGAGAAACTGTTGCAAATTTAGGTGAAGAGCTAACTGGTTGAACATATGCACACAATTGGAGTGGGTTTAGATTTGAGTTTAGGATGAGATTTTTATGTACTATGAGAATTTTAAAGAGACTTTTTTTTCTCCAAGCCTTCTAAGGGTGCTGAGCACCTTTTCTGGATAACAAGGCAGAGGAAAGGGATGACTCTGGGAAAAAACAAAAGAAAAAAAAAAAAAGCCTTGGCACATCTGAAGACTCCAATGAATTTTAAAAATGCAAGAGATGTGGAAAAGCCATAGATAAATTGTTTAAATATACTCTTTTTCTTAGCCAATAGCTGTTTTGCCTTACTTCAGAGGAGATAGCCACCAGGATTTAGCTGGAAGCGATCATGCAGTCTAAGAAAGAGCAAAAGAGAACTGCAGTGTTGAGGATGCCCTGGGCTTTCTTTAGCAGGTACTTGTAATATTTCTCATTAGTGTGAAAAGGATAAGAGCTAGTTGCTTGCTTGCTTCTAAGATATAAAGATGAGTGTTTCAATGTTGGTGAACAGTGGTTTGAAATAATAATGTTCTTTGTGTGTTTTTATTTTCTCTACTGAAAAGGAGAAAATTTCCTGTATCAGAAGAGAGAGGGAAAGAGATAAGATCTCAGCAGATCTCTCCCTCCTCACTCACTAATTGCCCAAAGAGGAAGAGCCTCATTCCTACTGCCTTCATCTCAAGGAACCCTGTGCTGTGGGCTCCACCCACACCATGTCACACACATTTGCATACTTTTCGAATTCCTGACTTTAGAAAAATGTGAAAACAAAGTTTCTGGTGGACACATTAGTAGTATTTTGTTGTTCTGGGGTTGTGCCTTTGCTAATTTTCAGGTATCTCCTTATGGTTGGGCAGAAGGAAATTTTTTTCCTCATTGCACACTGGGAGCTTAAATAAGGATGATTTTCTTTGAAGAGCAGGTAAAAAATTAAGAACATAGAGAAAAGGGATGCAAAGGATGATAGTACACAGTGGGTGGGATAAATGTTTCTCAAATACATAAATTGATCCACCTCACTAGCTATTAATATAGCTCTTGTAGAACTATTGCAGAACTGTAACAACCCTGAAAAAACCTCTTCTTATTAAAGATCCTAGTTTAAGGGACATTAAGAACTTTTGTAAAATACTGTGAGTTCTTTTCCTATAAAGTTTCCTACAAGTTTAAACTTGTTTAAAAAATAAAAAATATTTTTAAAAAATATATTAAAAAAAAAAAGAGGGGCAGGAGGGGTAAGAAGGTGATGTCTTGCCTAGTGAGGCTGTGGAGACTCCATGTATGGAGGTTTGCAAAACCCAAGGGCATGAGGCCATGGGCAACCTACTCTAACAGATGCTGCTTTTAACAGGGATGGTTAGCTATAAATCTTGAGAGGTCCTGTTCAGCCTTAACTATTCTGTGATTCTGTCATGACATTTACTGCTTTGTGAATGCACCAGCTGTGCAGGGTAAAAGGAGGATGACCCCCAGGCAGCACTGAAAAGATTGTGTTCCACATTAAACCAACAGAGATAATGTCAGCCTACCTTACTTGCCAGCAGACCTTACCTCTGAGAACTCATATGATTTGTTGTAATAAAGTGGCTGGTCTAAGCGCAACTCTAAAAATACAATTTCTTTTCAAATTTAGCACATTTTCAATTAAGGCTCTCTTGCCTATTACAAAACAGGAGACATGTACAATAACTACTAATTGTTCTGTCATGGAAAAACATATGAATTAACCGGAGAAAAGTAGGAGCAGAGGTCTCTGTAAGTAGAGGAGTTATGTGTGTGAAAGCTGTGAAACAAAGCATGACAAAGATAGAAAACTGGTTAAACATAAGCTGGCTGAAGGTGGAAAAATTAAGGAGGCAAGATACAGTCATCAAAGAGCAATACTGCCCATGGTGTTGGCTGGTAACTCCAAATGTTAAGAAATTCTGAAGATTTCTGTAGGTAATCTGTTGAAAAATCATCTTTGCCACTATTCAAAGAGGCAAAAGCTGCTTGGAAAATAGATGAAATTGTGCTGTACATGAATTGATAATATGTGTACAGACACTGTGCAAAAATTACTGAATATATTGTGAGATGAGTACTATGTCCTTCTCCCTGAATATATGGATTTATTAATTCTGATCACTTTTCTGAAACTATAGCAAACCACTTTGGGCTGCTCTGTGCCATGTAGATACTCTTCTGCATGGGGTATGCTCACTGCCAGCCTGCCTGGTTGAGCCCTGTGACAATCTGTGCAGAACACCAGACCCTTCAGGGGGTAACAATTCCCTAGGCCATGCCAGACTTGGACACCCAGTATATATATATATATATATATATATATATATATATATATATATATATACAAGAATATAATAATATTTGTGGGTTTGTGTAGGTTTGTGGTTTGTTTTTCTGAATGGTTACCTTGATCTTGATTGAATGTCCATGAAAGTTAATGAAAAGCTGCTTTTTCTTCTATGACTTTTTTTTTCTTTCTTCCTTCTGTTCACATAAAAATACTCCTTTAAAATAAAGAATTTTCCCCACTGGCTCATCAGGAGAGATCAATATCTCAAGTAATGGTAATTCCATTACCCTTCTGCAGGCACACAGAACAGTGATGAGGATACTGGTAATTTACTAAGCCATGCTATCACTTTTAGCTATGCCTTGAAATTTCTAGCTTGAAAATTCTAAATACTTGCAAGACCAGACTTAAAGCTTGTACTGGAATTTTATCTGTGGAAGACTGTGAAAAAATTAACCCACTAATAAAGCAGTTATGCATCTTATCTGAAAAAGTAGAACCAAGAAAATAGCAATTATGGAAGAATTTTGTGAAACAGGAAGAACGGAAACTTTGGGAGGCAAAAGGATAATCTAATAATTAATTTATATCTTTAGATTTTCACTTCTACAGATTATAGCTGTTATTTGAGGAGAAACACAGACCAGGTTTTTAATTGATAATTTGGTTTACTTTACTTTTTTTGCTTAATAGTCTCTGGACTTTGAAATTATGTCTGTTAGTATTTATGCAACCTGTGACACAGTTGCCTTGATAACTGTGTTGTGAGCTGGGCTGGAGGAGGTTGGGAAGTTTTTTGTTGTTTGGGGTTTTTTTCTTTGTTTTATTTTTTGTCCTGAAATGTTGTATATCTCAAAAAAAAAAAAAAAGTCTCAATGTTTGGAACCAAGGTTTCAAAACTGGAGATAAGATTGCAAGGGCTTCTGGGCTTCTTTAATTTCTTAGGCTTAGCAGCACTCAATACTTTATTTGTTGCAAATTATTTGCTCAGTTGTCATAATGAAAACAACCTTCCTGGTCTCCTTCAAAGCAAATATCATCCAGACAGTTGGTGACATCACCAAGAAAGTTTTCTCTGAAAAGTTAATGTGTTTCATAACTAGGAGACCTCATTAGCCAAGAGCTGTCATTCTAATTCCAAAGCTTGCACCTGTAGCAGGGGAAATGCCAAGTTGCACACAGACGTATAAACTTTAATCACCTTTCAGCAATATTACTTCTTTCCAGTGGCTTCTTGTATAGGTTTTCCCTATCTGCTCCTAAGAACTCATATTTTAATATTTGCTCTTTGCAACACAATTAATTAATCTAAATTAACTTCAACACATTTAGACTAAAGTCTGGGTTCTGAAATTTGATCTGCCTGTGTAAATAGTTATTTTTCCCCAGCTAAACTGAGACGCACACAAGCGCACACGTTATTCTATTGAGAGATCAGCAAATTAAACTGCAGTGGCGTAGGAAGATAAGAATGACCTTACTGGGACTTGTTTTATTTAAGCAACTTCAGTACCATAGATAATGTTACATAATACACTCAGGCTGGGTGATACATCGCACTGATGCCTATTTCAAAACCCCAGATGTACATCTTGCAATAATTTGGATCTAAATTTTTGTTGTTCTTTGTTTACTCTGGCCAATAAATCTATAACAGCTTCTCCTTTCTCATTTAGCTTTCAGACCATTCGAAAGATGGTACCCTCACCACCGTTTCTTTTATTATAAGAGGCATCTTCACAGGTAGTGTCAAGATAGAAAAGCTAGTCATAGAAACCAGGTGGGTGGATGGGCTGCCAGCCAGCCTAATCAAGCTGAGATCATAGGCACAAGACACTGCCCTCCTCCAGTGTTTTCTCACCATGCTGTCCCTCACAAAGAGCTTCTCAAAATACACAGCATTATAGCACTGGGCTCTGAACTCCTAGAGGCCAGCTTTAATGTTGTTTGACAAGCAAGTAAAATAATCTATAAAGGTTATTTCCAGGAGTGAAATATCTGCACCTGAATAGGCTGATGAAGTGCCATATTTATGGAGCTTTATATATATATATAAAAATAATGATAACTCTATTATTCTGTTCCAGTTTTATTCTTTAATTAAAACTGGATACACAACACATTTGCACTATCAGGTTATTTTCAGGGAAACTTATCCATCATCTTTTTGCACTCTGCCTGATGGCAATCTCTGTTTTAGCCCATCACTTGTGTCAACATCAGCCCAATGTGTATCTGAACTACTTGTGCTTTAGAAACTCTTTTACAATATTAATGAGATACTTTGGTTTTCTTTAGCAGTAGACATTTTAGCATCAAATTAGCCCAGCTCTACAGTAGACTTTTTTTTTTTTAACAGGGTTTTATAAGATAATTAGAGTATCATTGGATACTATTAATTCCTGTCTGCTCTTTAGAAATCCATTCTAAGAGAATCCTCCAGTCTCAAAACAACTTTTCTTATTTTGTCAATTTGAGACGTCCAGCCTAAACTCTCCATGAGAAAAGTTCCCTGATCTGAACATGACCTTCAAAGTGAATCATCACAAAATGTATGTCTTGTACTTTAAATTTTGCTGCTGAAAAACTTCTTGATATTGCTTCAATTAGTAGTTGTTTATTTAATTGCCTTAAAGGGTTGCATGTTTCAAGGTGGGATGGCCCTCTGAGCAGAGATGCTTATTCCTCCCACCACTTTCCAGGTAAGAAATGGGGCTACAGCCCAGCTCATTATATGAGTCATCTATTAAGATGGGAACAGCAAAACCCAGAATTTTTTCCAAAGGGAGCAGAGAGCAAGTAATGTTTGCGTGGTTGGTCTGAGTTTTGTTTTCCTTCTCTTCTTAAGACAAAACCCTGAAAGACCTGATGGGAAAACAGAGGTGAGAGGAGTTGAAGAAAGTATGTGAGTTTAAAGAGAAATAGATGAGAAATTCTCATTTCCATGAAAAGCAGGGCTTCTGCTGACTTATTTTTCCACTTAGCAGAGACTGGGAGATTCTGTCTTTGGTCTAAATGTTATTTTCTGTTACTAAATTGAATCACAAGGAAAGGAAGACCAGAGGAAATTACCTTGTGTTGTAGTTTGAAGGCTGCAATATGAAAATGTCAGATACTGCTCTTTTAAGAAATTTCAGCTGGAAAAAGGTTGTGGGGAATGTTTTCTTCCAAACAACCCAGGAAGGAGTTAGACTCAAGCATACTTCAGGGTAGTAGGTGGGCTGTTTATGAAGGCTGGTAGACAGGTGGCATGACTATTATGAGTCAATGTAGGCAAATAAACTTCTGGATTGATCAAGATGAAACTAAAGACTTTATTTATTAGGAAAATAATATAAACTTGCCTATTTGGTAATATTTTTTTTTTTTTTTTTGTAACAGAGGTTGTTGGAGGGTTTTTTGTGTGGAACAAGGGATGTGTCTTTTTTTGGTACTTTGCCACACCAGATTGAATGATTGGCCTCATTTTTCTGCTTGGGAAACCTCCTAGAAAACCTTGCCCAATACTCTAATTGCCAAGCTGCAGCTAAAGCAACATGATTTCTCAGTGGAACTAGTAGATCACATTTAATTGTGGTAGAATTGTGACTATTTCAGCTTCCTAAACATTGTCATTTGTTTCAAGCTCAAGGAGTTTGTGTGACACAATATAATAATCAGTGGGTTTATGTATGTTTGTGGTTTGTTTTTCTGAATGGTTACCTTGATCCTGATTGAATGTCCATGAAAGTTAATGGAAAGCTGATTTCTCTTCTATGATTTTTTTTTTTTTTCTTTCTTCCTGCTGTTCACTTAAAAATACTCCTTTAAAATAAAGAATTTTCCCCACTGGTTCATCAGGAGAGATCAGTATCTCAAATAACATTGTTTTGGCTAAATGTCTTACATTTTCTTTTGATTCAATTATAATTTTTGAAATGCTTAAACTCTTACATCCCAATGCTTAGAATTATGGTGAAAGTTTATCTCTTCTCCAGCACTAGCACTGAGGTCAGCAATTCTCATGGCAGCAAATCAAAAGCTGGGAGGAGTAACAGGTTCACCCTAAAGGATTTTAAGAATACTGGACTGATTGTTTAACTACTTATACTTAAAGAAAACATCTCTTCCACACCTTCCCATTCTCCAAGTAATAATTTTTGCTTTATGAGTGTTCTAGTTTCACAGTGTTTTCTTAGAGCTTGGATGATGCAGACATGTAATCCTCACACACTGCTCTCTCACTGGAATTTTCTTTGTAACATATTCTTTTTTTTACTGCCATTTATGATAATCCTGAAAACCACATTTTGCATTTTTTCAAAATTGCTAATTATTCAAAATGGTGACTGCTAGGCCCTGCTCATTTAGGCAGCCATGTTCACATGGCCAATTTGGACAACCTCATACTAGCTCTGTCCAGGTCCAAAATCAATTCTCACCCCAGTCTTGAGTGCTGCTACTTACAGGCCTTGCCCATGCTGTTATCTCCTGCTCCAAGGGGAGTTCTCATAGAGCGAGGTGGATGCTTGCAGAGTCTAGATGTGAAACTGGGAAAGGGTTAAGGTGCTATTTTTGCCTTGTGTCAAGCTGTAAATAACACAGACTTTTTGCAATCTAAGTTTCTGTAACTACAGTCAATGTAAGTATTTTGGGCTGGTTCGAGGGAATTGGCAATTATGCACCAATATTTGCACTTCTAGCTCAACAGTTCAGTGACTGATACCACTTTGCTTTAGTTCTGCATGTCATTAGCAGTCCAAGTGTATAGAAACCTGAGCCTAAATAACTGTGAATGGATAAAGTCAAAAAGAAAGACTCAAATACCACCATTTATAGAGCTGCAGAGCATGAGAGCTAGAGTTACCTAGAGTCAGCATATGCTAAAAAAATTGTTAAAGCTGGTAAGAACTTCAATAGATGGACAATTGTAGTCCTCTCATAGCCTTAAACTGTGGGTAAAAGCAGAAATGCTTTCATTAAGGATGTTATGGACCACCTATGTAGTGATGTTATCTTGTCACGATGCAGTGCCATGGGGAGCATTCAAGGATTTCTTATACAGCAAGGAAAATAAGCATTAACAATCTTTAGCATCTTTGATTCATGGCAGTACTATTGCTATAAGGAGGCCTCAGAGAGGACAGTTTGCCTTGTACCAATGATTTCTCAGTTTTATTGACCATTAAAATCATTTTATGTCTTGGAACCTCTGAATCCATTACCATAAAATTTAACTTTTCTTTTCTCTGTGAGTTGTGTGCTTGATGTGTTCCACATCTTCCCTGTCCTTGTCCCTCAGAAAAAAATTCACATTTACTGTTGCAGGTGGTAGGATTTTGTTGCTAGTAAAAATGATGCTGAGTTAAGAAACAGTCACTGAACTACAGTGTTAGATGCCTAATTCCTGGATTTGTGTTACCAAAACATAGCTTAAAATATTGTTATATCTAGGACTCTGAACACCACTGCAGGCATACTTTTTCCCTCACCCTAGAAAAACATTTTCCAAAAGACGAAACAGTACACAGTACTAAGTAGACTCAGTGCTGCTGAAATAAAAATGAGATGGGCAGTAAGCTCGACATCTCCAAGTTTACAGATCATCTTTGTTAGAAAAATGAGCCCAAAGGATACGTACAGGTCATCCAATTTGAGAAGCAGGCAATTTGAGCAGTTGCTCAGACAAGAAACTATTCCTCAGTGTTGATCAGGTATCATGACATCAAGAGAGATGATTGAAGGAGCTGGGCCTGACACCACTGATGAAATTCGGGTGTTGCCAGAGGGGATTGATTTCATATTGCCCGGTAGTCTGATGCAGTGAGAGGAAAGGGCAAGGCTTCTCTGTAAGGCCTTGTAGCAGCCCAGTAACACTTATGAATATGATGCACAGAATTGCCTGAAATGTGCTAGCCCCAGACTGAAGTGGGCTTTATTTGCCAGGAGAAACCAGTAACTGTCACAGAACTTTTCTACACTAGGACCAAAATAAGGTGGTATTTGAGGTGCTGCATGCACAATACATTTAATTTGCACACACAGCTTTATCATCTCTCTTGAGGTCTTCTGGGCTCTGCTAGTGACTGTCATGCTAATGTTTCCTTGGCTTCTCACTTGGTTTCTTCACAAGCTGAACGGTTTGACTTCTTCCTTGAGAGGAAAGTGCAGAATTTGTGCAAACCATGTGTTTTACCTTGTCCTTACCTTCTTTGTCTGCAATACTGATTAGGTAAAAAATCAGTGCATTGAGTTGTCCTTTAGCCATCATCTCAAACTTTGCATCACATCTTCCTCCTAATATAAGGACTCAGCTTCCCCGGACAAAGGTGGCACTTGGATTTCATGCTAAATGATACTGCAGGTCTAATGGGGCCAAGTGAGATAAGCTACTCTGAATATAAATGTGGATTTCTGCCTTCTCATTTCTTGCTGTGCTGAACTTTGTCTAAAGCAATGTGCTTAAAAATGTTTGAATTGCATCCCAGAAAGCTCCTGTAAAGTCTAAAGCCTAAAATAATAAAGTGCAGAGTGTGTGTGTGTAACAATAGCCATACACATAATATAGTTCAGCAATAACATGGGAGGGGTTCAGCATGAATTCTCTGCCTCATGGAGTGATCTCTGCCTTTTTCTACTTTTTACCTTTTGGAATGTATATAAGGTGCATGAAATGTCATTTTGTTTTTCTTCCTTCCTTTTATTTTTTGCTTGAAAACCTGAGGTACCTGAGGTTACAGCAGTAGGCACAAAATAGCACTTAATTTGTATTCTGCAAGGGCTGGAAGAAATATAATCTTGTAATTCATAATTAGCCATAAGACATTTACAAAACTATACTCACATTGATGGAATAATTTTTATTTTAACTCTTCACACTGCTTTTACTTGGAATTCCCCTGCTTTTATCTGTGCTGTGGATCTCAATACTGGATTTTCCTATGAAACACTGGGCAGTTTAGGACCCCTAATAAAGCTGTGCTCTCTTCTGTGTAGCAGGATTTGCAAAAGCCTGTATTCAAGAGCTGGTTAAGAAAGCACATCTTACTCCATATTCCAGAGGTCTGGGCATATATGTTGGTTGTTAGACTCCTAGTAAATTCTTAACAGCATGAGCGCACACTCCAATGTATTATACAAAATTGTGCTCTTTCTATCAGTGGGAATTCCTGTGTTTATTAGACCTGTGAGTTATTTAGCTGCTTTCTTTTTGCCTTGTTTTTGTTTGTTGGGGTTTTTTCTGCCTTTTACTGATCAGTCAGTCCCATGCATACTTGCAGCTGTACCTGCATAAAAATTTTGTAACCCTGCATCCTATGCTACAGATCAGGTACTGATAAATATACTAACAATATGGTGTAGAGGCAAGACTTTCATTTTACTTTTAAAGGCAAGCAGAGAGAAGCAGATTTTTAAGTGTTTCCTCAAAATCTTATTTCTCTGCCCTCATTTGTATCACCTTATACAACCAGCTAAAACAACCAGATTACCTGCCAGGTGATCTATGTTTTTCCTCCATCCAGGGCTTGTGTATACATGGCAAAACATAAAATTATCTTCTGCATGAATAACACTCTTCTATTTACAATATGAAGAAGAAATTGCTGGTGACTTATTTTGTTTTTCAATTAACCCAGAAGCTTAACATCCTGCTTCGTATTTTGCAGCATGCTTTCTATTATACCTGCCAGATGGGTTCAGATGTCTGTAGGGAGCTTTGGGGAAACTAAAACACTTGGCAATGTGGAGACATCCATGGAACAATGTAATGAACTCCTATCTTCTGTGTTTATTGTGTATATACTTGTGAGCTTGTTTCTAGAATCTTCTCTTGGCTTTTGCTATTTAAGCACTCAGGAATTTCCACTGTGTTTTTCAGAGAGCACTCTGAGTCATGTTCCATTAATGCTGCTGCGTAAATCCTGTATTTCAATTGATTAACAGTTTACAGCCTTCTTACCTTCAAGCAGTTGCTAAAATTAGTAACATGACATAAAGACTGTCTGCAAGCTAGGGAATATGTGTTTGAAATAAAAGATTAGATTATTCACTTGGAGATAAAGTTTATGCAAGATATTCTGATTTTGTTCTGAGTACATTCTCAAGAAGATGAGATTGCTTTAGTCTGTAATTAATGAATGTATCATGCTTTGAGACCTATCAAGGAAAAATAGCTGTAACAACTTCTCACTGTTACATCTGTTGACAATTAGAAAATCCAGCACCTTAGAATTAGTTCAGATGACTTTTTTAGCTATAATCTTGATGTGGAATGTTATGAATGAGAGCTCCAATCTGAATGTTTTCAAAGTCCCTACTATAGAAATTACTAAAGAAAGTGTGTCTGTTTTTTAATGACACTTAAAATGCATTTTTCTTGGTTATTTTGCAGGCATCAAGATGAAACACTTCTATCTTCAAAATTTTGCAAAAATCTTCTGGTATCTGCTGTTTCTCTTGTTTTCCCTCCTTTCCTCTTCCCATCATTAAATATACTAAAAATTAAGAAAATAAAAAAAAATAAAAACACACATCTAAAACTGAAAACTGTCTGACATGGTAAAAATTTTAAAAATGTTTAAGAAAGTAATAAAAATTATGTCATGGTTGGTAGTAAGAAGAGAGAACAATTTGTAGTTCATAATGCAGTTCTTTTTCTCTATCGCAGCTCCTGGGCACATTTCATCTTTGGAGAATTTTTTTCTCTTCAATAACTTCAAACATTTTCTAGTATGTTTAGCCCTGTGTTGGTAGGAAGAAATTCCTATTTCTCTAGAAGACAACTTAGCTTTTTCAGAAACTTCACAATTCTTTTTTGAGTTAAATATCAGGTGACCACATGAGTTATGATTATTTTAATGATTCTGAATTTCCAGGAAAGAACTCCAGTTTAATGTAATGCCCATCAAGTCTTTGTAGCTATAGGGAAAAAAGGATAACTCACTTCAGCATATGAAAGTATGCAAAGCGTTCCTGTAGTTTCCAATGCTTTCTTGACTCTATCAATTCATATATCCCAAGTTCAGTATCTTCTTTGTTTCTCACTGTGGATGAATATGTCAGATGAATATATCTTCCTTGTTTCACCTTTAGACATACTGATTTTCCATTATGTTTATATCACAGTTCTATCAGAAGGTGTCAAGCACAGTTGAACCAAGGTAGGGGCACAAGAGAATGACAATGGAAACATGTGACTTTTTATGTCCTCCTGGGGTTGAAAACACAAATCATGGAGAAGTCAAGATTTCATCCTCTTGGGAAACTCACTTTAAAATTCTTAATAGAATTATCTCTGAGTCTTCCACTGGTCTAATTCAAGATAGTTTTCTTTTTTTCTTCTAATAGCTTTTGAAAATAATGGAAGGAAATGGCTGTCTCTGGTACTTTTCATTGTATAGTTTATATCATTGGGATACATACCATGGTTTCCAGCTCTGTCTAAGGTGAAGTGTTTGGAGCTCTGAATGACATAAATATTTAATTAGGAAACAAAAGACACACTGCTGCCCCATGCATATTTATGGAATTTTTCATCCTGTGAACTCATCTCAGAAGACTTTGAAGAACAAAGCCAGACTTTGATATTGTAACAACAAACTGTAATATAGTTTATAAAACAGAGGGTAATTTTACTAGTTCAAAGCCTCTGTTAAACTAGTGTGCCTCTAAAGTTTCAAAGTGGGATAGGAAATGCTCTTCTTTCTTTAAAGGTAGAATGAGTTAAAACTGTGATGATGAAAAAAGACCTGCTCTAATCAAACCAGAGAAAACATAATACATTGTTTATGTTCTGTTGTTCATCATTCTTGTCAATCCAGATTGAATGTAGCCCAAATATCCAAAAACCTTTAATTTAAATATCTAAATTAATTAATAGATAAAAGGTACTACTTTTTATTGGCCTTTGAGTTTCAAGAGAGAAGATAAAACATGTAGTCCAGGTTTTCCCCATGCTCTGTGTAGAAATCCCTTTTGCTCTAAGAGTCACTCTTTTTTGCAAACTATGTATGCTATGTATATCTGTAAGTTGGACCACTGAAGATTATTTGGAAACAAAGGATCTTCCCAACTGTTTTGCTGCAGAGAAGGAGAAAGGGGAAAGGTGAACTTTTTCCTTCTCTCATATGGATTCGATATCTGTAGACATACTGAAGATGAGCTGTTGAAGTTGCAGTATGACACCCATTAGGAATTTTCAAAATAAATCTGCATCTTTAAGTAGCTAAATACCTTTTTAAAAAGTGTAAGTTCTCCATTTCTTAAATGGTTTTGATTTCTCTACAGTAGGACAGCTTTTCTTCAGAGCTGAAATAAGAAGCTTAGAGTGCCATAACACCAGCTCTCATTATGTACTAGAATGACCAGCACCCAACCCTGTGGAACACTGGACTTTGTCAGTGGAACTTCCTCCTACCATTAAAGTCGTTCTCCCTGGCAATTCAGCAAGACAGATAGCTGCTCTCTCAGAGACTTGTGCCATGCAAGCCACTGTTAATTAATGATTGCTTAGCCTGCTGTCCTGAAGGACACTCCAGTAGAAGCATGCAGCCATGTTGTGTGCCTAGGCTCTTGGGAGCCATAGGTACTTTCACCAAGGACAAAGTTCATTTCTGTTTAAACCAGAGACTTGAAATATCAGCATGGATTCCTTTTGATCTCTTTTTAACTCTACCCTCTGTAGGATTTACTGATTGATTGCATTGGGTCACTGGAATCTGGCCTTTTCTCCCAGGGCATCTGTGACATCCACAGTAAATGCTGGCCTAGAAGCTTTGTAATTTCCCTCATTTCCGCCATTCCACAGGCTGGATACAGCATGGCAAATTATTCACAGGTGGGAATAAGCATAAAACTGTGAACTTTAGGAAGCCCTAGGGATTAACATAAATATATGCTATGACCCTGTAGTGTAGCACAGAGTTTGCATTAGCATTGCAGTTGTCCTATGTTACCAATAGGTGAGGCTTTACAAAAGAGAGGCCTTGTAAAATCATGTCTCAGGCCTGTTACTTTGGCGAAGTAAGAAAAGGACTATGGGAAAGAGACTGCTGAATTAGGGGTAGAAGAACATGTTACATAACCCCTGTGTGTTCACATCATGGTGTATGGTGGTTGGTTGAATTATGTTTGTTATGATTTAAAACCATGTAACTGATAATTGGCTAATGGCTTTAAAAGGCTGGGTTTTGGAATAAAAGGGCTCTCCTTTGAACGTGCTTGTGTCACTTTGGACTCTCACCTCACAGTCCTGTAATGCTCCAGTGCTCTAAAATGTCATTAGTAATCAGTAAGTGCCATTCAGGCTTTTACACAATTGTAAAGCTGCAAAACAAAGCATATTTGCTTGAAAAGAAGGGCCAAATACACCTTTACAGTTACAGTGGTCATCAGTCTCTTCTTTCCTATCAGAGTGCATTTTCCTAGAATATGTCTAGGAAAACAGTCCCTGAATCAAAGATTCATCTAGACCTTTGGCAATGTGCAGAAGCTGATCCTTAGGGAGGTATGGTTGATGAGCGGAAACATATCATGCTGTTTCTCTCAAAGACTCTCTCAGCTTTCGAATAGTCTGGGGCTCTGCCATAAAGCTGTTTGGTTTTTTAGTGAAGATACCGTCTTTTTAATCGCTTTAAATTGGTTCCAGTTTTATGAACCTGTTCAATCAAGCCTTGAGACTGTGCCAGCTTTCAGCACCCACAATATGATGCAGCAAGAAATTCCATTCGTGTGATCTGGGGAATTAATTTTTTCTTTGTCTTCTGCCTGACACCTGTTAGTATTAGTCAGTGTCTCTGCTTCTGGGAGCATTTGATGATCATTCATGTTTTTTCTCCCAGTTCATCTCATTTGGCCAGAAGAGCTTTGTGGCAATCTCTTCCTGCTCTACCTCTGCCCACGTCCCTTCAGTAAACTCCCAGGTTGAGAATTTCAGCTTCCAAAAAATGGTAACCACTACTCACTCTGTCACAGTACTTTTTTTCAGGCAGAATGTTCATCATAAATGTACATGGGCTGTAGATGTTTAAGAGTGTTAATTAGGAAAGGTGGCTTGAGATCCCTAATTCATAATCACCTTCTTAAATTTTCACAACATCCACTCTGTATTTGTCATCTAATGTCATATAATGTGTGACAGAATGTCACTTTGAGTGATCATCACCGTACAAAACAAGCCTCTATCCTTCACTGTTCACATTTCACAAACTTAATCCTGTCTTTCAAGGTTTTCTGCATAGTCTTCCTCTTTGGACTGTTTTGGAAATGAAGATGGGTCATAGTATTTGATCGGAGTGATTGGTGTCTTATGGTTTACGACTGGAAGGAGGGAAATGCACCAAATAAAGGGAGAATTCAGAAGACATACCTCAGGCAGGGGGAGGGGGCATGTAGATTCCTTGTCCCTTTCTAGATGAGCTCTGTCTCCCATACAGGAACTGTGGAATTGCTCTTTTATCAAAGGAACAGCAACATCCATTAGCATTGCATTAGGGAAGAGATAGGGTGCCTTTCTGACTGCCCCCAATGGTTTATGGTCCAGCTGTGTCCTAGAGTTTGAGTGTGCAGAGAAACTCCTTTGGTCATGAATTTTGCAATTAGCAAATCGTTGTCATTTTAGAGACCTGCTCCTTTACAAATCTTACTTTTAAGGGAAATAATTTGGCAGCAAAGAGGAGGGGGAAGACAGTGAGGAGGGACAAAGTGTCACATTACTGCATGGCCAAACATAGACTGGATAACTTTGTAGCTGTAGATGATTTTTCCAGTTAATTTTCTTTCTGACACTATTCTGCCAGAACATTTTCATTTATATTGCATTGTAGCCTAAGGCAGAGATCTCCATGGACTGGGAGCATGCTGCCAGGAACAGAGAGCTGATACTGTTAATAGGTTGTGTGTCAAGAGGAGGATCTTAGTAATATTGTCTTAAAATCTTTATAGGTTTGTGGGAGGGAAAGGCAGGAGTGAGAGAGAGATTAAGCAAAAGATATCACCACCACATGAATCCCTGCAGTGTCTTGCTGGTCCTTTTTAATCCTAGTCTTATTGTTGGGGGTCTCAGAGTTATTCTTTTGGAGGTATCACTTTTATAGAGTCCAAGTCCCAGGTATCCACAGGGTATAGATGCCATGGTGGGAATTTCTGTCTGGATGGTGACCAAACCTTCACATCCATTAGGCCTGGATTCAGTTCCTTCCTGCTGTGCCATGTGCTCTTATCTCAAGTTCCTGGTGTACTGGCTTTTCTTAAGTCAAGTTTCTTCTTGTGGCTTTGACAGTGTTTTCCGACAGTTCAGCTCCATTCTTTAAGTCCTTACAACTAAGAAGCAGCTTCTTTGTAAACCACTCCCATATTTCTTTTGCCAGAGTTGCTTTGCAATGCCACATTCTTTCTCCAAATTCTCTTTGGCATGGCATGCACAAGCTTTAAGAAAGAAAAACATATTCCACAAGGTTTTGCATTCTTTAATTGGCTGGATCTCCACTATGCAATCAGCAGTATCTTTCTTCCTGAGATGAAGAGTAAGATGAAAGGCAAGTAAAGCTCTTGCTCTGATACCTCAATAAAGAGTTTTTAAAATATAGAGACATACCGTCACCACTAGAATGTCATTCCTTCCTTCACTTTATATTTCCCCCTTTTAATTAATTAATCTCTGTGTAACCCAATGTCACTTTGACATTGACCAAGACTATGCAGTGAGTTTGAATCAGATTACTTACAAAGGTTCCGTTCAATCTAAATTATTCTGGTATTCTAAAAACAAGCAAATAAAATTATTCTATTATTCTTAAAAGAAATAAACAAAGCCCTACACAAATGTGTAATCCTGTGTAGTAGTGTAAATTAGATATTTATTCCTCTTTTTGCTTTATATTACTGCAAAAAAATTAATGCTAAGGATAAAATTCTGTATACCTAGAGTTTCCAAGGACCAAGAATCAGATGTGAATCACAGAATAATCTAAATTGCAAGGGACCCAATAGGATTATGAGTCCAGCTCCTGGCCCTGCACAGGACACCCCAAGAATCACACCATGTGCCTGAGAGCATTGTCCAAACACTTCTTGAGCTCTGTCAGGCTGGTGCTGTGACCACTTCCCTGGGGAGCCTGTTCCAGTGCCCAACCACCCTTTGGGGAAGAACCTTTTCATGATATCCAACCTAAACTGCTCCTAGCCCAGCTTCAGGCCATTCCCTCAGCTCCTGTAGCTGTTCACCACAGAGCAGAGATCAGAGCCTGCCCCTCCTCTTTCTTCACAAGGAAGTTGTAACTGCAGTGAGGTCTCCCCTCACTCTCCTCCAGGCTGAACAGACCGAGTGACCTCAGTCACTCCTCATACAGCTTCCCCTCAAAGCCCTTCACCACCTCTGTTGTCCCACTCTGGATGCTCTCTGATAGTTTAATATTCTTGTATTGTGGAGGCTAAAACTGCACCCAATATTCAAGGTGAGGCCACACCAGTGAATCTACAAAACAATCTAAATCCAGAGTTAGGATCTCCTGAAATCTGGTATTGTCATTTGTATCTGGTCAAGGAGAAGATTCTAGGAAAAGTATATTGTTGGTTGAAACATATAAAAGCTGTTTATCCTAGCTCCTCATGAAATTCCCATGCTGTGCAAAGTGTTGGCAAGCAAACAGACAACTTGAATTGCAAGTCTTCTACATCTTCTCAATGACCCTTTGTGTGAGGTGATATGAGTGTCGGAGGAAGTGGTAAATCTGTATCTTTCAGTGTGTGGGGCCTGAATCACAAGCAGACTTTTGAATACATTTCTCTAGGATGTACTATTAGTTTATCTGACAGATGGAGAGCTGTTGTATTAACACCCTAGGGATGTTCCAGTGGATATAATTAGATTTAATGGGCCATGATGAAGACAAGGAAATATGGGGAAAATACTTGGGAAGGCTTATTCTTTATTAGGACTTTGTGGCATCCTAGAGAACTTCAAACTTACACTGGTGCTTGAAGAAACTGCAAGACAGAGAGGTGAGGACTGAAGAAGAATGACAGCAAATCTTTGAGAAATATGCAAGTTATAAAGGTGGGTGCAAAGTACACATAATAAATTAAAACTCTCTTGGTTGAGTCACTCTTTTATTGGCTAATAGGAAAAAGTGGGACTTTACAGGTGTTCAAAATCATGCTCAGAAATTTTAATTCAGTCCTCTAAATAACTCCAGGGTATCATCTGCCTAACACTTCCCAGATTACTCAAACCTACTTCTACATCAGCATCTTACCTGAAATGAGTAATGGTGAGTTGGAATACACAGCAAGAGAGAAACCGCATTAAAAATTAGGGTGATTCTTAACCAGATTGTAGTTTGAAGTGCATGAGAAGGAAAGTGTTCATCAAGCTTTCCAATGGCTGCCTTCATTACTAATTTGACTGCTGTGTCTCCTTGCCCCACAGCTGAATAAGTGCACCATCACTATGCACCCTAAGTATATACATTCTTATGGTAATCCTAGAAATTCCTAGTATGTTTTCCTCACTTTTATTTCCTGCAGAGGTTAAGCAGCACAGTGTACTTCTGGTGTCTACTATATTTGCTTTGAAATCAGTTTTTGAAAATATTTTTTTAAACGACACATCTGGGGTAAGTAGCAGAAGAGAGGAATGGGGAGAAGCAGAACTTAAATGTGTTTCTAACACCATAAATTACTTGCCTACAATTCTCTGTTGCTAGGACCTGGTGCCCTTATTTCAGAAGGCAAATGTGAGAATGCCACTCTGCAAGAACAATAGCACATAAATCCACTTTGCAGAAAGGTGACTTAATGTGTGAGATGAAGCCAAATATAGCCAGAGCCTCTGTATGTACAGTCTTTTCTTTTTACCTTACCAAAGAAAATCTAATCTGGGAGGGAATAGAGCAGTGCTTTGTGTTTCTAGTTCCTTACTTTACTTTCCTCTAAAGTATACTCATTCTTCTGAAAGTTTGTCTGAACTTCTCTTCTGCTTGTGATCCTCGTGATGATGGATGATGACAAAACCATATAAAATATTGCCCAAACTTTTTAATACATAGTACATCATCTATCATCTAGGGTTTATATGTTCTAAAGTCATTGCCCTTCTTTATTTAAACATAATGTGAAATCATAGCTTTTTGAAAGCTACAAAATACTACCCACGCCTTTTTCAATATCAAAGATGTAGTATGAGTCACTGTTTCATTTAATTCAGCCAGTGACAGCTGCGTTCATGCAGCCTTAAAGCAGGCAGAGCAAAGTTACGCAGCCCTCTAAAAAAGCACATTGTGAGAAGAATGACAAAGCCTCCACAGAGTGACCAGCTGGTCAGCTGCCTTGGAGGGCTTTGTTTAGGGAGACAAGCATCACTTAAAAGGAGAGGGCTTGCTCAGCTTTGCTATTGAAGCCAGTTTATTTGGTGGAGTAATCAGAGATTAGAGTCTGAAAAGGAATTACAAAAATGAAGTTGTAGGGAGATGCTCTGTTTAAATCCACTTTGTCTTGAAACAGTTTTTGTTGCACAACACTTTCCTAGAAGCGCTTGGCTTTCCCTTCAGTCTTTGCTACTGGATGAGAGTGGACAAGGTTACATTATAAAGACATCTGGGAAACAAGGAAAAGCAGGGACTGCTTTCTGTTCCTTTGTATTTTGGTGAGTCAGTGCTGCTCAAAGGCAGGTAGTGCTTGAGCATGTTGTTCTGTCTCACACTCTCCTCCTGCAGTAACCAAGATGCTTAAAAACATTAACTTCAGACTCAGAAATTCATTCATCATATGTGAAAGTTTTGGGACTCAGACTGATAAGACTGAGGAAGAGGAGACCAAGTGTATCTCTATACATGGGACTCTCAGTCAGCTGCAGATATATCCCAAATGTGTAGTGGTGAGCAAGTGTGAGGGCACAAGTGTACTTGTAGTCTCAGCACACAAGAGCAGTGAAAATATCCTGTGTTACTGACCAGGCCCCCAAAAGAGAGAATTGAAGAGCAGCAATGCCGACATAACCTTTGCCACCAGGCCAGGGAAGCAGACTGCTCAAACACAGCCCACCACGACTCTGCACTGACAGGCCTGTGGGGTTGGTCAGGGAACACAGGATTAAACCTGAATTACCTTCAGGAAATGCAGCTGTCACAAACCTTTCACCAATGCAGGACATGGGAAGCCACAGCTGTGGCTATCCTGGAGCATGCCATACCTCCATTTCTCTAAACATCCCTTCTCCTGGTAAATGAGGGTCTCCTGGGAAAGACTTTTCCTGGAGAAGAGGTACCAGCAAGTGTTTGAAAGGGGGAAAACTTTAGATAGCACAGGGAACCTGATGTACAACTTTTTTTTTTTTTTTTTTTTTCTTGTTTAGTTATTTTTTTTTAATTTGTTCAATTAAGGAAGGGGATGGAGGGGAAGGCATGTATTGTGTAGGGGCCATGATGTTTGTTTTAAATTCTCATCAGTCTGAAAAAAGACGCCAGACCACAGGGGAATTCCTGTGCTTTATTGTATGGTTACCTTAATTCAGAAAACCAGCCCACTATTTAGACTCACAAGCTGTTGGTTAACAAGCCCTCAAGTTTATACAATAGACTTTCACAAGTGATTGGTAACAAGCCCTTAGTTCTGTACAATACCCTTCAATAAGCTCTCAGCTTCTCACAAGAAACTTCTCAAAGATGCTGGTTCAGAAGCAGAAACACTCTTCCACAAGCTCCCCAGTCCCACAATAAACTTCAGTACAGAGTATGGAGTAGAATATGAGAGCTGGGCTATGCCCAGGCAAAGCAATGGAGGAGAAAAATAAAGGTGGAGAAGAGAGAGAGAACAGAGAATATAGTCTATAGTCCATAGATCCCATGTTGTTCCTGCTGAGTCAATAATGGCTAAAATTCCCTGGAATGTGTAAGTGTTATTTATACCCAAGACTTTTTAAACCCCACAAATTGACATATTTGGCTGCCTTAAGGATCATTCTGCTGAAAACACAGATTGTGTGATACAAAGATTTGCCTCATCGAATTTATGAATATCAAGTGTAGGAAAATCTGCTTTGCTCAGAATTTGTAATAAATCAGCATATGTTATTTTGTCACAGACTTTCATTTGAGAAAAGGAAATTGCTCTTAAACTGTTAGCATGGGGGGCATATATCTATATGGATAACTGTTTGAGAGAGATTTTCTCTTCTTGTATGAATTTTCTTTTGGCAATGTCTAGGCTTGTCTCTTTGGGGTTTCTATTTCTACTACAGAGAATTCAGAGAGAATATAATTCTATTATAGCTGAACTGTATTATATCTTATCTGTGGAGTTGTTTTTTTGGGGTTTTTTCAGTAAAACAAATGGCTGAAATTAAGCTAGTTTCATTTTATTATTTTTATAAGGGAAGTTGAATGTCAGCTGTTCTTATACTGTATAAGTGTTCACCTACTGGTTTTAAGATTGTGTCGCCAATCAACATTAAGAAATACTCCAGATGAACTTTTCTGAAAGTCCTAACATAACTCTGATGTCTAAGATTTATTTTTTTTTCCCCATCTAGGAATTTCTGCCAGTTGATTGCATCGTTTTTGCTGGCTGAACCCATGGTCAGCTGTGTACCTCAGAGTCCTGCAGAGCTGAGCTCTCCATGTAGTTTCTTTCTGGTCTCTTCAATATCTAAGTTCCCACAGGCCTACAAACTCTGTCTATTCTGACTAGGCTGTCTGGCTGAGAAGGGTATATGTGCAAAGGCTTATGGCACAAATGTTTCTGAGTGAGCATGTTTACAGAATGATATTGATGATGTGTGGCACACAGCATTGTATGTATAGACTGGCAGACTCTAACAAAGCTGCATATGGACCAGGCCTGGATTAAATGTGCTCTCTTCTTCCAGCAGTTTTTGCAGAGCTTTTATATAAATCTTTCCTCCTCTTTTCTTACCCCCCAAAAAAATCTGAATTTTTTCACTCCACAAATATTCCTTTCCACCTCCACTTTCCTCCCCTCCACAGCTCCCAGTGCTGTGGATGGAGCTGAAATTATCTCTGCTATTTTTATTTGATAACTTGATTCTGCAGTACATAGCACCTTATTTGACAAAACATCCCATTTGCGCCCAAGCGTCCAGTGACACCAGCTGGGATTGGGAAACAATATTTCTACTAATTGTTAAAATCTTTCCCATTACTTCCTCCCAACACCCATGGTATTTATTGAGAAAAAAATCTTCTAAAGTCAGAAACTCAGAAGTAATCCCTTTATAATTTTACTGCTGGCTCCTTGTGTCACTAATAAATGGAGGACAAAGAAAAAACATAGAAAAGAGTGTTTTATTGCAGGTCAACACAGCAGCCTAACTTTAGACCTCAGTCACTTTATTTTCCTCTCTTTAGATGTAGAAAGTTCTGAGCTCTGGCTCAGAATGTGCAATTTGATGGGTCCTTTTTATGGTGCAGCTTTGTCATTCAGAAGGTCTTGCACCCCCTGCTCTTCTCAGATTTAATTTGGTACTGCTGAATTAAACCAGCAGCCCAGGAAGAGGTTACACTGCTCCATCCCTGGCTCAGGGAAGAGGAGTAAGAGAGGGAAATTATTTTAGAAAGTTATGTCAAGGCCATCCCTGGCTCCCAGAGGATTCAAAGCTGCTCCTAGGCTGTATTAATTCATGCTGTAGAGACACAGACCCAATTGATCTTGGTGTGGCTATAGATGTGATGAAATCCAATGAAACACTGAGGTCCATCCCAGTGATGCAGGTCCCAGTGGGAAGAGCAGAGGGAGTCTCTGATACAGCTTTCCTCTGCTCCTAGTGTTTTCCCTGCAAGGTGTGTCTTGAATGCTTACAGACCTCTTCTGAAAATGTATTCTACCTTGGCAGTATGCTTTGAATTCAGAATGAAAACTGGAAAATATTTCGCACTTTAATTGAATGATAAAAAATTGAGAACTAGGTCCAAATAGCCCTAATTTTTAGGGGTTTGTTTACAGAAGCTGAGCCATTTGCAATGGCTTTAATATTAAAAGTCTTTTCAATTTCTAGATTGCTCTGCAACCTGTTGTTTAATTCATGGGGAAAGAGATGAAAGTAAAAACACAATAAACCTGTTGAGGTTTTTTTTAAGTGTTCAAATGAGAAAGCCAGAGCATCCAAAATCTTGTGCTTGGTGTTCCAACAATCCATTTCCTGACTCACAGTGACAAAACCCAACCCTAATAAAGTATTGCCAAGCAATTAGAGTTATCTCATGGAGATTAAACTGTTCTTCCCTCTGAAAAACACTGCATTTATCTCATCAAGGATTCTTACCACTTTAGAAGGATTAAAAGGCAAAAGCTTCACCTTTCTTTCTGGTGGAATATGAAAGTAACATATGCACTTGTGCTGCCAGACAAAGGCTCACCTGCATTCACAGCATTGCTGATTGCTTGAAAGAAGTTATGTCAGTGTGGCTTCCAACAGACAATTTTAAATGTTTTGACAGGGCTGTAATGATAGCAACTATAACAAGAAGAGTTTGTTCTTTTCTATCAAGAGCTTTAATACAGAAATACTTTTTGTGGCCGTTTTATCAAAAGGAATTCCTGTCTACTTTTCACAACATTTTAACTTGTTTTGTGATGAAAGACTTTTTTTTAAAAGAGGTGCAACATTAAAATTAAGATGCTCCAGTAACATTAAGGAGAGAATATGGACTTTGAGACTATGTCCCTTTACTCACCAGCAGCTAACATTTCTCCCTTTTCTTCCTTGGATGCTGTAACCCAAAGCAAGTCTGCATTCATGGGCATTTCACCACTGTTTTCTGCTGCACTTTGGTACTAAGTTGCAGAAAAATGCTGGACTTGATCTCTACTACTGAATCTACAGATAGTCAGAGAGAGTCACTAAATCTTGTCTTCAGCTTATTTGCTTATGAAAGGAAGAAAATCAACCCAAATATAGTTCAGAGTGGTGAAGAACCACTTTTGATTTGATAGCACCTTTTGCAAAACATGAGCTTGTTCATGTTAGATGCAAAAAGATGCCTCAGCTAAGGATATGTTGTGGTAAATATGTGGTGTGTAGTAACCCCTGGGAACTAAGGAGAAAATTAAGTCTAGAAGTGAAAATCCATGTAATTTAAACCACTACATTTACATAGTCTGCTCTGATCTAGAACTCATTAATGCAATTGATGTGTAGATGAGAACGCAACTGTACACTGCAAAGCTTTTGAAATATTTAAACTAAAAAGGTAGCCTTACAATCAACATTAGTCTCTCATAGTATTGGATTTTTATGACAGTTTTACCCTATTGTTCAAATGTTCTTGAAAATTTGATAAAGAGCACATGCATCACACAGCAGATAGTATTGAACTAAAATTCTTATTAACTCTTATTTAATTCTTTGAACATTGAACAGTCAAGTGTTTGAATATTTGTCAACTGGGAGAAAGACCTAGGAGCAAACAGAGTGATAAAATGTCTATATTTTAATATGATTTCAAGTATGTATAGTTCCCTCCTTGTTCCATTTGACTTACCATTCTGGTTCTTTCTTTGTTACTAAAAC
The DNA here is from genome assembly GCF_049639895.1 of Pseudopodoces humilis. Lineage (NCBI taxonomy): Eukaryota > Metazoa > Chordata > Aves > Passeriformes > Paridae > Pseudopodoces > Pseudopodoces humilis. The sequence continues at coordinate 104,092,330 of NC_142200.1, forward strand.
TTGAATTAGACCATAGGGAAAATTTCTTGAAGTTTTGAAAATGGAAATGAATTTTGTAAACAGGGTAATGCTGTCCCTAGATATCCTGGGATATGTGTATCTTCTTTCTAGAGAATTTAAAATGTTGCCTGACACCTTGAGTGTGTGTGTTTGTATCTTTGTACACTGAAAAGAAGGAGAAATTGCCTCATCTTCCACAAGGAAATTGGAGGTGTTTTAACAGGCTTTTGTTATAATAATTTCCAAAAAATCCCAAACAAATTCCCACTGAGTTGGTGATATGTTGTGGTTCTTAATCCTGATTTATTTATTCTAATAAATCCAAAGAATTTTGCAGAAAAAGACTGGAATGTCCTCTGAGGAAGACATTAATTAGAAAAATTAATGACATGACAAATACTTGAAACATGAAATGCTATGTTTGCAACCATTCATTGTTTGTCAGTTCAGATGCATCTTCTTCTTAGATGCTCCCATTTCCTTCCAGGACTCAAGGTATACAAACAATTTGCATTTTGTAAAGGCTTTTAGGCCCTTTGGTTACAACTGAGTTCGATGCTGGTTTGTTTTCATGGCCACCATGCTGCTACATTTACATGACGAAATATGGTTATTTTTAAGTCAGAAGTGGGACTCTCTAAGGAAAACAGTTCAATAGTTCAATATTTTTCACCAGTTACAACATGCTCTGTCCTTTGATTTTGAAGCTGTAGAAGTGCTTTTTCTCAAGTACCAGTTCTGTAGAAGAGTCGTGGCTGATAATCAACATGGTTTTGCACAGTGCTGAGGAACTATAAAATCAGCTACCTTGGCTATTCCTCTGGGTTGAGCTACTCTGAAATGTCTTTCCTTCAGTTTCATGCCAGATATGAGAGAGGTGGGTCTTTCTCTTACATGTCATCTTCTCTGACCTTTCTGCATGTTTGGATCCTTCCCACAGGAAACTTTCATGAGAAAAATCTTATTGTAGCTGTGGTGAGAACATCAAGTGTTTCACTGCTGTTATTCTTGTCTGTGAAGATAGATGTCAGTAAAAAGATGACCCTTTAATTGCTCTTATGCTTCCCTTAAGCTAAATAAAGTTAATGACTGAAGGATTTTGACAATTTTGCTTCCAAATTTGCTCTCCATAGAAGCAGAAATTTTTAGGAGTTCCTATTCCTGGATTCATTATTTTAGTGCATTCTTACAGCAGCTTCAAGGAGAGTTTTAGCTCATAAAAATAGAATTTTATGACTTTAAAGTTACTTTTCACCTCCTTTTTTTAATCTCAGCCACTTTGTCTAATTGCTGGAAGTAGTTATTTTAAAGAAAATTCATCTTATGTTTGATCCTTTCGTGATGATGTAATAATGTGGTAATATCATTATGGATGACAATAACCATTTAGAAAGAACAATTTATACGTCTTCCTTTTGTATTCAGTATTTTTCACTATTCTGCTGCTCCTGTGCTCACTCTGTATCGGTCTGGGTTAGCTGAAGCAGCACTGTACCACAGCCTCAGTTTTTGAGAACTTATGAATGCACCCATCTTAAATGTAAACTGTTCTAAAGTGTTCACAGCAAGATTTTCAAAAGAACTTTTTATTCACATCTATAAATAAGGGCTATGTTTCTAGGCTGATTCAGTATCTACCACTATGAGCTCTTCTGAAAAGCTTGCCATCTTTTCTGGCATCTAAATGAACACTAAAACCTTGAAGAAATTAATCCGCAGTTATATCTGCTAAAATCTTTCCTGTTTAGATGATCAATTTAGCAAAGTTTCATAAAGATTTAATAAAATCTACATGTGTTTCACTTCAGTATTGAAATGAAAACAGGAAACCTTTGCTGAGAGAAGATGCATGGCTGACTTTTGTTCACAGAGTATCTCCCAGAGGCATCAATGAATTAATGTGGGAGCTAGCCAGAGTCAACAGCAAGTTGTCACCAACAGTCCCCTACAGTATAATCTCATACTTCTTTATCACTGTTACTATAACAAGTGTGCTTGTTAGCCTTTGGGTTTTGCCATTTTTTCATTATATAGGATGCTCCTGAATAGCTATGAAATACATGGAAAGCTCAGATTTCAGATGCTTTAAGCACTGTGTAAAAGAGGTTGTTGCAGTTGTTACTTTAAGTGTAGGAAGAGATTTCGTGATCAAAGAATATTACTTATAACTCATGTGGCTAGGATTTCAAGGTATGGTTAAGGCTCACCTTATTTTGTATGCTATATAAATAGGTAGAAAGATTTTTCCCCCAGAATTTAAGATGGAAGTTTAAGACAGATGAAGACAATTTTAAAGATGCAAAGAAATACTTGGATGATGATGCATTTAGCATATCTGTGGCCTACTAGTCAAGATTAGTAGTGAATATGTAGGAAACAGGAGAGGAATGGACACTAATAGATGTCTTTTTGTAACCTTTGAAGTAAGAGTTTTAGGGAAGTCAGTGGATGTGGATAAGAATGCAATATTGCAGTTATTAATAGGCTGCTCTTCCCCAACCCTCAGATGTAAAATAGCAGAAAGCACACAGTAAGATCATTTTCATATTTACCAGGGGAGCAGTGAAAGCCAGCAATGCAGGCTACGTTAAATCCTTCCTTTTGTAAAAAAATTGAGATGAAGGCTTGTGCAGGCATAAGCTGGGAAAGAGCTGACTGAAAACAAGAGAAATAATTTTTCCTCTTGTCATAGGACCATATCATAATGAAGTATCACAAAGAAAGAGAAGATGGCAAAGTAAATTATATAAGCTAGGAAAAAAAATAAAGGCATCATTTGGGGATTCTCACTAGGAACACATTAAAATTGTGCTTCTCTGGGCAAGGGGTATGGATATTTGAATTACCAACTTAATTGGTCAAGATTTTGGGGCTTTGTTCTGGCAGCAGGAGTTTCATTCAACAGTCTATTACTCCAAGTAGACTTAATTTGAAGTAGAATAAAGGTGTAGCTGTACCCTATGATAAAACTTTGCTTTTAGCTTATTATTTTCTAAAAATAAGCTCTCTTGCTTGCACACAAAATTTTTGGTTCAGCCCACTTGTAAAAATGTCATGGAAACTATGTAGCTGCTAGGTCATCATGGTAATAAATCCCATATCTTAGTACACTTGAAACTTCAGCAAAACCTCATTAGCATGCAAAATATCATTTATATTCTATATTTCCACAGGAAAAAAATAATGATTTCCAGTGTACAGATGCCCATTCTGAGCTCATCTGTCATAGTTTCTCCAGTGCAAATAATGAATTAACATGTAAGAAAAAACTGCAGCATTAAGAGTGGCATAAAAAGTTTTCTGTGAGCAGAAAAAGTTTGAGAGACTATTAAAGTAGTTACAAAAAGTACTATGTGTGACCCTAGGGAAGAGTATCTCAGGATAAGATTTGGGTATATATCAGCAACATTAGGACAATTACTTTTAAAAAATCAGTAGAGTGTTCCCCTTGACTGCAATGGCTTATTCTAAATTGTTGGCATAAGCCTGAAATATTTTTGGTTTTCTATTATTTAACACCATTATTAAAGTTAGCTGTGATTTGTATTTCAGTTTTACCATTAAAATATCTGATGCATAATAGATGCATAATGTTTAATCTATAAACTGTTTTAAATGGTAATATCAGTCTCCAGGTGCATTTTTTCCCCTCTTTCTTTAGTTTCTCACCACAACTTCCCCTCCCAAGTTGTTTGGTGGTTTTGGGGTATTTTGTTTTTTAATTACTTGAGCCAGTTTCTCTGGCATGACCCAAATATCCTCTGTCAACAAATACAAAAGCAGCAGAGATGCTGCTGACAGCTCTGTGATTCTCTTCTTGGCTGGAGACTGACCTTGACACAGCATAGGCCAACTTCAAGACTTTTCTAAAACTGTTTGTCCAAAATTTGCATTAAAGATTTTGACAGGGATGCAGGGATGGGTACAGTCTTCCTCATCTGCCCATGCTCAACATATTCAAAGTCCAGACACACAGTAAATCAGTCCCAAAAGAAGTATACAATCAAACCACCAAACCCTGGGAAAACCAGGAGAAATATTCTGATAATGTGTTTTTCAGTCACTGCTTAATGGATAATTTACATTGGGTTTTTTTACATTTCTAGCCACATTTCTCTGATTTTTTTTTCCTTTCTTTTTTTCTTTTTTCTTTTTTTTTTTTTTTTTAATCTCTAAGCTACATTTTAAATGAATAGCAAAATTGCTATCTTTGGGACATGTCTTGGTTTAGTCATTAAAGAAATGGTATTCCTTAATAATTTATTCAATAATTAATTAAGTATATCTTCCTGCAAGTGCTAGAATTCATGCCCTCTACCCTTTATCATAAAATATATTAATTTCTGCTAACTTTTTGAACCACTTATTCAGTGAGATACCACAACTTGATGACAAGCATTACATGGTGTTTTTTCACATGTCAAGGCTATCAGAAGGGGCAGTTCAATGGCTAAAGGCACAGTATAGAAATAAGACAGAAACATTCTTTGAGATTTTGAACAAGTTTTCTCACGTTTTTCTCGCCTCCACCCAAGTTAAAAATAAAAAAAAATTAATACTGACAGATTTAATTTCTTGTTTCTTTCAATTTATTTTATTTCTTTTAAATTATGTGAAGAACAATTTTGATGTATGGTTATTTATAAAGAGTGAGATTTTTGTTTACTTGGGTATCTAGCTGGAGACCATAGAGTGCAGTAGGCTTTAGAAAAGATAATGTCCAAGCTTTTTATAAATTGTTGTAAATTAAGTGTGATAAATGGGTCATTTCTTTCTTTTTTCTTCCAAGACTTCGCTGGTTCTGTGAAAGCTATTAAAGAGTAATTGAAAAGTATCATTATTTACTTACCCAGACTGGTTTTTTACAGACTATTTGTATTATATCCATGCTCATGGCTTATATTACCTTTAATAGAAGGACATAAGTCCTCAGGATGTAGAAATGGAAACCATACATTATGCTTAATACACATATTTTAAAGTAATTATGTTATACAATGAAATTGCATTGCACATAAGACCTCAAGCAGTGAAACGATTTCTCAGGAGTATTGTTAGAAAATGGCACTGGTTTAATGTGGGGTATAGAGGAGATATGATGCTTCACAGAAGCTCCCTGTTACTAAGAGTCCCCTAGCAATCCTAGCTTTGGGATCCTGTCCCCTAAATGCCCTATCTTAATTGGATTGTGCTTTAGGTAATTAGTTTTCCTAATGTAATATAGTCAGTTCTCTCTGAAATTTTCTTTTGATGCCTAGGGACATATTATGTCAAAACCTGATGAGTTTTCTAAGCTTATGTATGCAAAAGATGATTTATAGTCAAGCTTACTCCTCCTCTATACTAACATAGTGAAGAAAGGAAAGACTACAACTATAATCCTTTTGACATCCCCAGCAGGAATCCAAACTTATTCTTCTGCCATTATAAGATTAATGTATTGCAATAATATGAACCAGGGACAATTATCCAGCATCACTGAATATGGCAAGTGTTTTCCATTTCTATCTTTCATTGTTACTGGTGAATCATCAACATCTGCGCTGCATCAGCCATGTGCACTGATCACCAAATAGTAGCTGGAGTAGAAAAGGGGAAAAGAAACCTAAATTATTTTAAACCTCAAAAATTTTGTATTTTTGACTTGCCCAAATTCATTTTTCAAACCTCTTTACTCTGGTGAACTGCTGAGAAAAGCAAAATGAGTTTTAAATATTTTGTTTGATGCTTCTTGGACAGTTTCCAAACTGATAACACCTCATGTTAAATATATTTTGCTGTGACATGTTGAAAACAATTAACTTTGTTCAATGAAATCTGATTTTTTTTTTTTTAAATGTCTTTGTTTGTGTGGTGGTCTCACATTGATTGATGTTTGGAGAAGAAGAAGAATCTAAACCACTACATTTTCTAGAGATCTTCCTATACCCCCTAAAAGGCTGGAAGGTCTAATTAATCAAAACAGAACTGAAGTGCTGAGTCCAATCCTTGAATATGCTAAATTGCTTTAAATTATTTCAGTTGCAGCTTATTTTATTATACTCCTTGAGTATTTATCTAACTTTATAAAAATACACAAAGTTAAATAATATATATTTTTTAATGACATCTAATGATATTGAAATAAGTACCCAAAGGTTTCCTATCTCATAGAAAAGTATAGGATATTTTGTCAGTTGGTGAAAGTGGTAAATAATAGCTTTGAGGTAGAAATAGCAGAATAGCTTTGAGGTAGAAAGTCTCAAGATTCATTCAATTTAGGAATGTTTCAGCTGTTCTGATAAAAATTCTCAAAGGATGGTTCCTTTGAAATCGCACAATTCTTTAGAGTAACTTATCACAGTACATTTTCTCATCAGTGTGAATTTTTAAAAAATGGAAAAAAACCTTTGAATTTCTGGTCTTTCAGCATCTCCTTCCAGACAGAGCTTCCTCCCCATGGATTGCATCTCCTGCAGTTCTCCCATACCTTGTTTTTGTGAATCAGGAACTAGATGGATGGCTGCATTGCACAGGAACAGTCTGAGGGTACACTGCACTTAGGGCTAAAGCCCGACTGAGATGCTCTGGTCCTGTTTTTTCCACACCTCTGTGTTGGTGAAGACTTTGGGGGCCACAATGTAAACCAGATTAAAAACAGGGCTCCAGTACACAACCTTACCCAGCCCAATGACCCAGGCTAGAGTGTGATCTCCAAATGAATGACATTGGAGGTGGAGGACAGAAACAGGCAGATGTGGAATATCTTCTATCATTTTTTGCTACGGAAGAGAAAGTACTGCAAAGCCTTACCCTGGAAGAATTACACTTCTAGGAAATGCACCACCATGGGGGAAAAAACAGACCTTACACTCATTTTTCTCAAGTCTATGCTGTATTATGAGGAACAGCATAAGGTTTTATCAAACTTGATATGTACTTAATACTTCCTGATGAACTGGATAAACTGAAATATTCTTGGTTGAACAGGCACAAACCACAATAGTTTGTCTTCTGAATGCAAAACAAGTTTTATTCATATTGGAAAACCTTTGATTCCACTCCTGCTAAAATTTCTGTCGAGTTATTCTAGTCAAAATTTCCTCACTGGTTCTTATTAAGTAATATAAATACAAAATATAATGGACACATGAAATAAAGGTTTTAATGTTTGCAGTGTCTTTGCCAGATCCAGAGAGTGTGCTCCATTTTAAGTGCAGAGATGGTGCTACAACTCATAATACCCCTAAAATGGGAATGAACTAAAATGAACTCATTACAACATTGTTTGCAGCAGGCAGAAAAGAACAAGCCTCAAGTAAGTCAGTCAAAATGTTTATTTTTCTTAATTTTTCTTTCTCGTGTCACATTAAGGAAAAGGCAGACAAAGAAGAAAAGATCTGTTGTTTTTTCACTTGTGGACAACATCTAACATTGAGCCTAAAACACAAAAACCCAAGCAGCACATTTCCTGAAACTGGGAAAATGAGACCTCAGTACTTAAATGAGACTCAGTACTTAAAAGAGCCCATGAGAATTGAATATTAAAGCAATTTCTCATGTGATTTGCATAGCACATTGCTGCAGCTGTAGCTCAGCTATATCAGGCAGGAGTCTGGGGCGAATGAGATACAGAAAAGGAAGGTTTAGCAGTTAGGCTGTGGTGTGGCTATTTGACTAGTGAGGTGCTCTGCAGTCTGGCTGTGACCCACACACCCAGCTTCCATTTCCGTGGAAAGCACAACAAAGGGATGGAAGACAGAAAAATATCTTCTTCTAATCTAAAGTTAAAATGCCACCAGGTTGAGTTCTCAGCTTTGGCAAGTGACTCACAGTTTAGCTGCAAGTTTCTAGCCTCAGCTTGCATTCTACACAGAAACAGGGCAAACCTTTGGCACCTTTTTCATGCAGTATGTGGATGTATGCAGAGGATTTTAAGGTAATCTTCCTTATCTTCATAGCACACAAGTAAGTCTATGTGGGTACTTTAAGTAGTCATTTTTGTCGTGGGTGGTGTTCTCCCACATATTTTATATTCGTTGGCTGCCCTGCTTAGGGACATTTTCTCATACAGATTTCAAAGGCAAGGCAGCCTGGGAATGGGACATTTAGTCTGAGAGGCTGATGAGATGTTTAGTTTAACTTACTGCGTTCAAGTAGCCAGTTCTTAAGCATATTTGTATGGCATTTAAAGTTGTTACACAACATACTATAATTTTCACCTTCATTCTGTAGGAAAAACTATGGGTTTGGAACAGTTCCATTGCATCATAGGTCCAAGTGACCCCTTGTGCCCTGTGTAGTGGTAAAGAAGAGGTGACCACTTTGCATTGCAAAAATCTTCTGTCTTTATTCAAGACCAAAGTTCAATATCAAAGCTCTCTACCTGGGCACAAAAAGGGGAGATTTCCTTAAGCAGCTTTTCAATCCTTAAGCTACAAATAAATTGCCAGATTTTGGGCAGAGCTAAAAGAATCAAAGTCAAGTTTCACACCAAAGATGAAGCACACAAAGGGTTCACTTAAACCCCTGGCTGGAAATATTAATGGTTATTATAACTCATATTAATTGTTAACTGAACTAATAAAACTTCTATATTTGCAGCATTTTAGGCCTAGGGGCAAGAAAGAACCTTTAATCTCATTTCCTAGCACTTAAAGATTTGCTCAAATACTGGGGAAAAAAAATATGAACAGCTTAACATCTTAAATTAATAAGGGCTCTGAGAGGAGCACTTTGATGCAAACTCATTCAGTCCTCTCACTACCAACACTGTGATCGCTTTAATTACAGGCATGGTATGTTTTGTAAATATTTGTTTACAGCTTCCTGCATGACAGCAAGGGGAAAAATATAGAAAGAAATTTTTATAACTACAGTTTAATGATCTGCATTTTAACTGAGATTTTTACCAAATAATTTCATCGGAAAACAGGAATGCTCCAATAAAATTGATTAATGTTTAGGCATTTAGGGTTTAAATTGCCCTACTTTGTTATATTTGGACCTATAAAGACATGGAAACAGGAGCATCAAAATATTTCTAAGTGTTAGGAGTTTTTTCCTCACTTCTATTTGCAATATTCTAGAAAAAATGCATTTTACTTTCTTATGCCTGCCTACTTCTGAACAGTCAAAACGCATTATAAAGTGTTTTGAAGAAGCACTTTAATTAAAGTTGATAGTGGGGTCTCATACATACTTACAAATCACTTGACTGCTGCTGTTATTCTCTGAGATGCCCTCTCTGTAATTCCACTTTGCTGAAAACAAAACTACACTTTCTTTGCTTTGCATTTGCCTACTTATCCAGTTTCTGCCCTATTTTCTCAGCTAATGCTTACTTGACCAATATTGTTACAGTACTGTTACTTACCAAACAGAGAGTCAACAATGAGATAGTAGAGCTGACAGAACATCCTCGGAGATAATTTCTGCTGGTGTGACAGTTCCAGTGTTGGCTAAGCAAGCAGAATTGGACCAAGATGTCTACTGGCCTGTGAAACTACTATTGAATCCTTATTTGGAGCTGCAGAAAACTCCTCTCTGCTGTCACTTTGGTTGGTCCAGAGGATAAACTCAGCCCAAGCAATGCTATACTTAATGCTTAGCTCTATTAAATGGTGTTGGAAAACAATTTCCCAGAGCTTTTTTTTTTTGCTGTATTTCCTAGGCCAACAAAGTGTGGACAAAAAAAGTCTGGCTACCAATCCTCTCCTTCACTTATCTCTGGTGCTTGTGATACCATTAGCCAATCTTAACCAAACCTGCCAGAAACATGGAACTTCTTTTCATGACAACAAGCTGTGTGAGAGAGGGTGTCTCAAGATTGTGTCACCCTGGGAGGTGGTGAGTTTGCTCTCTGTTACCACATTTAACACACTTCAGATGCAGATCTGCTAGAAATAAGGTCTCAACAGGTGAGGTATGACAAAGCAATTACCAGTCCATTTTTCACTGCTTTTATTGCAACTTTTAGTGTTTGTGTTCATATTTCAGATTAAACTCAGAGTAAAATAACAGATAAATGCAGCTCACTGTTTTCAAAGTGGTCGTCTAGTAATTCTTTTCTCCCTACTGCTGTGTTCAGAGTTCTCAGCTTAAATGTGTTTATTTTCTTTGTGATTTTTCCTTGCTGCCAACAGCTTAGGCACTTAGCAATTGCTACAAACACATGTTTTGTGATTGTTCATTTACTACAGGTGCAGGAATTTATTTTTTTTTTTAGTATAATAAAAATGCAGCTCTTCCTACTTTCATGTATAAAACCATTCAAATACATCTCTCTGGGTATGGTCCTTTTCCAGATGTGCAAAGGGATTGCTACCCTTTTGGATTGAAAAGATCACAACTGGGACCAGACACAGTGGGAATGCATCAGAAATTGTGCTTCAGTTTGGTTCTTGTAGAGATACGGTTGTAATGTTGTATCTTTTTATGTTCCAATTTTAGTTTTCCCAGAAACCTTTTCAGTATCTCACCTCCAATATCCAGCCTTGCCTTTTTTTCTTGTGAGCTCTCACCCATTTAAATCAGTAACCTTGTTCTACAGAGGTATAAACAGGAAATCAGAGTATTGTCCTTTCTGGACATAAAGATTTGCAATTTGTGAGCATTCACTGATTTCTGCCAAGCCTCCTAAGTTATAGAAGACTCTTTATTTGAGTGAAAACTTGAGTGTTCAGCATACTCTTCCCATGAAATTTAGATTTGGAAGAACCACCTGAGTCACATAAAGTACATGATGAGAAGAAAGCTCATGCTCTTTTTACTTCAGGTACTTTTCCATCTGTGTGCATGTGTAAAAATAGGTTATGTACTTACACTATGCATAGAAGTCATCCATAAATAACCTTCTAATTTGGTTAAGAAAAAACCCTCATATAATACACACATCTCTCCCTTTTGCATGTAGCTTTTGTAATCCATGCCTTGGATATTATCCTATATCTGATTTTAAGGAGCATCTTTCAAGTTAAATATCTCTTTTGCTTGATCATCTTCCTCCATGGTTTGCCTTTCTTTTTGTTAGATAAGATTTCTCTTCCAGGCACGATGTATAGCTGTCTCAAGTTTTATTGCAGCTGAGAGTTTCACTTTTTGTGATTACCTTTTTATACCTGTGTTCAGAGAGGATATTCCATGCTTTGTCATAGGCTAAGCAGCCAGTCTGATGAAAAACATGAAATCACCAAACTTGTACTTAAAACCATGAATATAAATGTTGCACTTAATTATCTGTACTCTCATTTAACCCTAGGTAATACTCTATTAGGTTCTGATTGAAGCTTCCAGCAAGTGTTATGCACCCCAGGAAACAATTAGTGGAGAGTAATACTGCACTCTGCTCCAGAATCACTGCAAAATAATACTGCTTATTATTGATGTTCCGTCTCAGCTGATAACAAGAATGCTCAGTTGCATTAGATAAATATCAATATGCCATGAAAGTTCTAAAATTCAGGACCTTAGAAAGGCATTTTTCAAATGACATAATATTAAATTTTTGTATTTTACATTAAACTACTGACCAGTGGTGGAAAAAAGATAATGACACGAAGTTAATAGCACTGTGGTATCCTAAAGATAATTAATTTTTGATCAAATTTACATGTAACCTGTTGAACTGGTCTTCCTGTACTAAAATCAGCAGCAAAATTTCCAGTGGGACCGGGGCAAAGCAGCTGAGTCACTTACTGAAAGCTGCAATTTTTAGGTAAAAAATGAGATCTCAGACTCTGATATTGTCCCATGACTAAATATAGGGGAAAACTAAACCTTTCTGTCTTTTTTGTATGATTGCAGAGTGGTGAAATTCTCAGAGGATGAAAAGACAGATCTGAATGTGATATTTCCTGAGAGAAGGATATTAGTTTTATGAATCTAAATATAGAGAGTGGACAGCCTGCATGAGAGTCAGTAACTCCTAAACTCAGTGTGAGAGAATTATAATCACCAGGAGTATAAAACTGCTATTTGTGTAACATCAAAAGAGTCCAGACCCATGCCAGAAAGAAAGAAACCAGAAAGAATCCATTTTCAGAAAGTCACATTATTCACTGACAGGAGCTGCTGATGTAGAAGGATGTGCCCTGCCACGTGAGAATAGATTTCCTACACAGAAGGTTGATATGTATAGAAAATAAGGTTATGAGAAAATGCAACTTTTTGAGAATCCAAGATTCAAAAGATTAGCTGCAGAAACTGAATATAAACAAAAACCACTCCACTCTGAAACTGTTTTTATACAGAGAGCCAGATTGTATTCCAGAGCCTTTCAAACTTCTTTTCTCACTTGTCATGTGTTTGTTTATTACCAGGGAACACAGAGAAGATTAATCTTATTTTATTCTTCCTCCTCTTCAGGGCACGAATTAGACTTCATGAGGTTTTGTTCTTCTGGAGACTCCTGCATCTCCATGGCTGGTATCAGCTCACATTCAGGGTTATAGCAAAGCTCAGGTAGGTTAACTGAGGAGAGTTTTATGGGGAGGCATTGTCCTTTTGATTGCAAAGTAGCCTGCAAAGAAAATACTGTAATTTTGCACAGCTTATTTCCAGGGGTAAAAAAAACTATCGAGAAGGCCCTAAAATCAAGAGATAAGTGTGAGAAACTCTCTTTCAGTCTAGACAGAGGGTGGTTATTTCACAAGCTGGTGGTCTTCCCTTTTCTGCTGCCAACACCTATTTCTCTTCTATTGACAAGAGAGAGAAAACAGGACTACTCCTACACTTACTGCTGTCCCCATTCACTTTTTGAATGAATTTCCACTGTGGGGAACTGGGAAAGAAGATCATTCCTCTCCTTAAATGCAGAATTTGTCTGCCTGAGGTGATGTTGCATTGAACAAACTCCACTGCACTGATCCATTGCACCCAGGGAGGGCTGTTGAGTTGTATCCCTTTGAAATAAAAGGTTTGTTCCCTTTCTATTGACAGGGCTTTTCCAGCTCCAACAGCATGGATCACCAGTGGGTTTTGTGGGAGTTTCTAGTTAGGGAACAGTTAGAGAGAATTATTTACCTTGAGGTAAATTCAATTAAAAATCCTTTCAAATCAAAAAGCCATGTCTGTTCTCTAACACTCCTTATTATTTAAAAAAATTTTAGTCACAAAATAAAAAAAAAATGTTGAAAATATAATAGATAAATTTTAGGATGGTGAAGAGAATAATTTGGTGGTCTTAATGAGTTGTATCACTGCTTTGTTTATCACCTTTTCCAGTTTCTTATTAGCAGACAAATGGACATGCACATAGGAGCACTTCCTCGCACTAGCTTGTAGCAGAGCTCTGGGTTCAGCTGCTCATGATCCCCCAGCCATCTCCTCTGCCTTTGGATAGTAACTCCTCATGATGATGTTGCAATGCTTGGATATTTGACCTTTTCCAAAAATAATTCCTTGCGAATGTCCCTGAGTTTGTAAATGAATCATTTCAAACTGTGAATCACACCAAGATGCGCTACAAAGGGAAAACAATAGCCCCAGTCACAGTTAAATTGATGGCTTAGAAGCTATAAACCCAAGGCTTGTAGAAGCAGAATTCTAATTTGGCTAGATACTGCAAACCCAAGACAGAGCAAGGACAAGAGGTGCCTCTGAGCAGCTTCTCATCAAGCAGCTGAAGCTGTTGGTTGTGCTTTGGGGTGCTGAGCTGCAGTTCTCCTGTGCTGCAAAGCTCTCCTGTGCTGCTCCCAGGGAATGCAAGCCTTTAGCCTTCTCTGCCACTCAGATTTTGGCAGAGCAAAGATGGGACACTCACACCTCCTGGGAAGCATTCAGATCCTCTTTAATTCCCAGCAATCAGCACTGGCCCTGATGACCATGACCTGGGTGTGTATTTCAGACATGGTGTCATGTGGTATTTTCTGCTTGCACTGCCTCCTATATCTGCAGCATGTAAGTTGCCATAATTAAGGCAAATGAGAAATTGCCTCTCCAAAACAAGATTCTTTTGCACTACCTCCATGAGTTGGTAATATCAGCCACAACCTAGTCAGTTTGAATGAGATTGTTGGCACCTTCAAATAGACAAATAAAACAAAATAAAGTTGTTCTCCTGGCTACAGGGACTGCTGATTTACATCAAAAAAATCTCAGTAGGCCCCAAGACTATGGTAGAGCATTTGAATTCCTGCTACACACCATTGTTCTTCAGCTTCATCTGTGAGTTTCAGGTAAAGGCAGGGAAATGTCATTCTATTTAATTATCTGTTTATATGTGTATGTGTTTTTCTCAGGAGAAACACATTATGGTGTACCTGCCATAAAGCACAGAGCCAGGACATGAAGTTTTATAATCCTTTTATCCTCTCTTCTTTAGATCCCTCAAAAAATATTCTTACAAATTACTTCTCCATTTTGTGTTCCTAATGATTTTTCCTACTCTTCCAGCCATAGTGGGACTATCTACTATGTTTCTAATTTTTCTATTAGTCAGCTGCATTTCTCTACATTGTTACATACAGGTTGTTTTGCAATCTTTTCCAGCACTGCACTTTTGTAGATGTAATTTTTGTGTGTGTGTGTCCTGATATTCTTTAGATCTTCTTAAAATGTCCCTGACACTGTCATATTTTTAAAGTGCACAGAATTCTAAACGTGGGCATTTATCTGTACGCATATTTTTTTAATACGTTACTGTGCAAGGAGAAATGTGGGGTTTTTTTTGTCTTCCATGATTACACATTTTTCACATATGATATGATATGATTACATTTAGAGGGACTCCAAGGGTCCAGTGTGTTAAATCCTAGTAGGTGCTAGTAAATTCGAGGGAATGTGCAATCAGAAAAGACCAAAGCTTTTCATGTACTGCTTACAAATATGTGGTTACTGAAAAACATATGGTTTAGTTCAATATGCAATTACTACTTGATTGAATGGCATATCTGATTTTACCTATCTTTAAGTAAATGTTAGGAGATCTGGAAAGTAACCTATGAAATGAGGTTAGGACTGCTGAACTGTTTGAGATAAAACTGGATGGAATATTAGATTAAAGAAAAACTTTTCAGTCACATTGTTCACTAGCTGGAAAATCAATTTTTTCATGACCTAAACAATCTCCCAGTGGGGAGCTAAGTTCAGAAAAAAAAAATCCTTCAGGAAAAAAGAGGATCTTATAATATTCTTTTTCATATTTCTCACAGAATTTTCAAAGTGAAAACATTTTCTCATCAAATCCTTGTTTTAGATCATGATAAACAAAATCAGAATTTAAAAAAGAGATACCAGCTCTAATAGAAAAGTGCAGCTTTAAATTCTAAAAAAAACCAAAATGGTTATGCATTTTCTTTAATCTAGTGATTAATCTATTTGGAGGAGCAAACTACAATTTATGTGCTGTTTTATTTGTTGTTAATAAACTATAGTTTATGCAAACTACATTTTATTTGTTGCTGTCCGGTTTATGGTTTCAGTCACTAGCCCAAAATAATTATTTTTTTCTGAAGTTCCATCTTTCTAAGAGTGATGATGAAAAATTGTTTAACATATTTAAGTCTTTCAATAATTATTCCTGCAAGTATTGACTTCTATGATCATACAGAATTTGGAAAATAGCAGGAACAAAGCTTAATGTCATGCTTTTAAGTATGGAATTAGAAGGATGTGTCTATGAAACTCATGAGATTACTTATTTTTGCTAGACAGAGAATTTGTCAAAATTGACCAAAATTTAAAAAAAAAAATTAAAAAAATTTAAAATTCCCCCTCTAAAAAAAACCAAAGAAACCACCACCCATCCCAAACCCAGAACATTGCAATTTCTCCTCATTGTTAAGTGAGGAGAAATATTCAAAAGGCCTCATCCTGCTATAACTAATTCCCAAGCTTCACAACTTTTAAGATTCTACCACCTTTGATAAACTTGTTTCATTTAAGCAAAAAGAATCTCCTCCTGCCTGCTTCTCCCAAGAAGAATCAGCTGTAGGGGAAAATATAAAGTGTTAGGTTGTTTTATGTTGGGGTTTTTGGCAGGAAGTTCAGGTTAATTATTCTGTGTGTTTTATCACATTCTTCAGGAAAAGAGAAGCCATTTTAGAAAGTGTCCTTGATTCTTGATTCTGAAGTGATAAAAAATACTATAATAGAAAGTATTTTCCTTTAATCTTCTTTTCATGTTTTTCTCTAAATACATTGTTTTGGCTACTGAAAAGAAGACAGAGAAAAAAATCAGTAACAGAAGTTCATCATATAATTTCCTTGTCAACCTATTCAGAAATCAGCTGTCAAATTAAAAACAAAAGAAAGAAAAAAACAAAACCAAAGAAAACCAAAAAAACCCCACAAACAAACAAACTAACAAACAAACTCCAACCAACAGGAAAAAAACAAAATGTGCTTTTATGCTGGCACCAGGGGAAAAAAAAATAGAACACAAAAAGAGTTTATCTGGGATTTAGCTGTTTATAATCTTGTGGCTGTGAATCTGTGGAAGTGAAAATTGCTTTGACATTTCAAGGGAGTGACGGTGTCTACACAGTCCTGTGAAGACCTCCCCAGCAGCAAGTTCAAGGCCCACCACCTCACCTGTCTGCCTGCTGTGAAATTCTGTCATGCAAGCACATCACCTGGCGTGCTGGAAATCCACAGAGGATGTTTTTGGTGCTCCTGCCCCTGTTGTGCCAGCAATAGGAGCTGGTGAGATCAGCGTGACTGAAGACAGATGTGAAAGGCCCCTGATAGTTCTTGTGGATCCCTTCAAACTTGGATTGTTCCCTGATTTGCGATTCTCCTCCCACCTAGGGCCATGCACTCCTGGAGCACATCCATGAAGCACCAACCATGTCCTCTGACCACCCTTTGCCTTACTGGGCATCCCTGGGGCTGTGGCAACACCAGCTTTTCTGCTAGAGCTGTGCCTTTTGCAGGCACCTTTCTTACTGCCCTCACCACAGAACAAACATGCCACATCCACGTGGGACACCTGAACCTTGCCCTTCTCATCCTCATCAGCAGACCCCAAACCACAGAGTTGTAATAGTTTCAAACAGCTTTGCTTCTGGCAAAGAGCTATAGAAATATTTAATCATTATGGTCTTCCCTGATACGCCAGCAAAACTGTTTTAGGGTTTTTTTCCTTTTATTGGTCTAATGACATAGAAATTAATGTGCTTGTATCTCTTGCCTGTTTTAGTGGATCTTTAGATGTTTGTGAATCTAATCTGAGCACAAGTTAGGTGGTCCTCATATTCCTTGCCAGATTCTGCAAGTTAGTTTAATTCAAAGTGTTTAGGCACCAGGCTAAGAGGCTGGATTTTCAAAAGAGCTCAAGAAGATGGACTGTGTAAACACTAAAATTCCACCATGAATGATAGAGCACTAAGATGCTGAGAGTTCTCTAGTTTTCAAAACAACATACAATAAGAAAAGTTATGTGGTAAGAGAAGAGAGAATTTGAGAAATCATCCTATATTTGAAGACACTAATTCGTGGAAATGGCACTGCAAATATTCCTGGATTGATTGTTCAATATATTTGGTGAAAAGCCAATTCTTCCTATCACTAATAGAGTATTGCAAATCCTGTGTATTCTGCCAGCAGAGAAAATGTATCTGCCTTTGTTATCGAGTTTTCTAGATTTTACTTTTCAGAATTTGAGTAAAACTTTTCAATCCAAAACAATGTTCAGGCAAGTGCATTTTCACTTCTAGTTTAATTGGAGGCCAGCACTGGTTGGATTTGTTTGATGGCATTTTCAATTCCTTGAGGTTCCGGTGATTTTTGATATCTTTTATTTGTAAGTAAAGGCACAGCCAGCTTTTTTTCCAGGCCTTGTCATTCTATTATAAAGCTACATAAAGGAGCAAGTGCCTATTGGTAATGAGCAACAATCAATACTGTTGTGTAACCAAGTCACCCCCTTCTGCTTCCTATCTTTTCATTTCGTCTTCAAAGTCCCCTTCCCTCTGCAAACATTCTGCTTTGTGCTAAATAGTTGCTGGTGCTCAGTGGATACAGAAGCAGTGAGGCTGGCCTGCAAGGTCATATGGGTCTCTAACTCATCCCTGTAGGGCAGGGTTTTAACATCAGCCATGCCCAAGGTACTGGATTAAGTTTGCAGTAGGGTTCATAGGCCAAAAGGGTCCTGGTAGTGGGCTACATGGGCGAGGAAAACTGTGCAAGTACTGATGCTGGCTGGAGATAATGACTCACTTCTTTCCAAGCATGATGCACCACAGCCTAATGTGGTTTGCAGCATTTCCTGAGAGACCCATGGGTATTATGCCAACCTTAAGATAAAAATTGAGAGAAGGGTTCTTCAATTCCACTTACAGAGGGGAAGGTTTCAGTTGTGTATTGAGGAAATTTATTATTTCCACAAAGTGGTGGCATTAAGAAAAAAGTCTCCATCAAGCATTTAAAACGTCCTGTATGCAGCTGGGAAAGAATGAGGACTGGAGAAATGGAGAGGAAATGTAGAAAATTCAATTAGGAGACTTAAGATCAGAACTGAGCACCATTTTTTCCCCCCTTTTCAGCAAATTAAAGAGATAATTTTGAAATCGCTAATTCCTTTCCATTGTTCCCCTTTTCCCCTTAAGAATTAGTTTGTCTTATGTGCCCTGTTAGAAACTTTGCTCTGTTTCTTTATAGTCTCTGGCACATTCAGGACCCCTTCCTTTCATTTTTATAGGCGACATTAACAGCCATGTGTCAGGAATGCTTCTGTAGTGACATCCTCACAGAAACACTGTAAGAAGTCTGCTACTCAGGAGACAATTATCAAGCAGCAAGAGCAGCACAGAAGGCAAGCATTTCAAAATGGAGTCAAAGCTGAAGTGAAACATTTGCCTCAAGCTAAAATAAGCCAGGTAGAATAGAGCTAAATCAACCATTGCATGGTGCAGACGCATGCTGAGTAGATGTAGCATTGTTATTTTATCATAAAATCTTCCACACTTCAGAGTATAATGTAAAAAGAGAAAGCACAAGCTACTCAGCACTACCATTCTCCACTATCTCATGGCAGATTGACACCCTGTACTGGCTCAGGGCTCCCCTGGTATCATCCAGGTCCACACAATAGAAAGACTTTATTATTATAGAGAGCATTTAATATGTTCTCATTCTATCCACTCACTATCTTTCTGACTTCAGTAAGACTTTTTTTGCTTTAATTTATTTAAAGTCACACTGTTTTCTTTCTGTCCCCTTTTGTTTCTAACCCAAACTATTGGCTATAGGAGTTCTCTCCAGAGTAGCACAGGTAAATCATGCCGAGCTCCAGCTGAACTTAATAAGAGAGCTTTTCATAACAACAGGAATCTTGGCATGCACTTGGGAGCCTGTGGACTTGATGGTGGCTTTTAAGCCAGAGCCCTAGAGTCTAATTCCTCACAGGCAGTGGGAAAGCAAGCTTTTAATCTCCATCAGAAGCACTCTCCTTGTCCTCTGTGTGGACCTGTTGTGTGGGTGGTGAAAAGGGAAGAAAGCCCTGTCACTTCTCCAGACTTCTTGTAAGATTCCTGCTTCCCCTTCATGACAGTAAGAGTGAAAGCATAGTTTCTGAATCACCTAAAATATAGGGATTGCTCTTGTCTGACCTCCCCAGCTGGCTGGTTCAGGAAGGAAATCTGTGCAGTTGAGAGATGTCAGCAAGGTGGATGTGGTGGTTTTTCTTCTTTTAGTTGGTAGTACAGAGGCATTATAGCACTTGAGCATATATCTTTCCACTTGATATTAGCCCTGGGGAGAAAAACTTGTACAGTCTTACTGTAATATGAGTATACATTGTTTTAATTGTGCAGCAAAGGAGGAAAAAAAATATATCTATACCTACCTTTATCACCTTTAACCCTGCTGACCATATATAAGGATATCCTAGCATTTGAGAACAATTGAGCTTGTTCTGGTCATACCCTAAATATCTTAGAGTATAGTTGTTTCTAAGATTCCCACTCTTAAATATTCTGGCAGTACCTGAAATGACTCAAAGTTCAGTGTAAATGTTATGTGCTGTCTGCTCTATGTTGATATTAGGGTGGCATGTTTCCCAGTAGCAAAGTAAATAATTAGCACATGAGAAGTAGTTATTTCTGCTAATAAACAGCCTGCAGTGCCAGTTTGTCCAATATTAAGCTATTGGATCTGTATGTTTAAGCAGCACATGTAGTCCATGGGGCCATGGTCTCAAAAATTCTAATAATACAGATAGGGTAAGAGTGGTTGCTAAGTGGCTGGAAATCTGGAGCTTTGGAGGAAGAGATGATTTTATAGTTGTGCTTCTACCTCAAAATCATCAATGATTAAATTATCTGTAGAGGATTCTCTCCCTCTGGATATACTGCCAGATTAATAACACTCAAAACAAAGGCTCTGAAGAGCAGCAGACAGGACATTGTCTCATGCCCTGACATGAGCGTGGAGTGTCCTAGCCATTCTAGTAAGGATGATTGCAGAAATGTCTGTCAAGTTCTTCTTCCAGTCAGACTGAACATGATCCAGAGAACCCACCTGTGTAAACTGGTACAGACCAGTTTGTCACACAGGAAAAAGTAGTCTAGTTTGGCAGAGGAGACAGCACAGCACCCTTAGAAAAAGTTTCCTAGTAAACCCTGTACCACTGTCAGTTTGGCTGAACAGTTGGTTTCCAGCCCTCGTTTGACCTCCTCTAGAAGAGGTGAGAGCCTGGCTTTTCATACAGGTGTCATTGAGAGGAGGGGATGGAGACTGGCCTGGCAGGCAACCAATCAAGTTCACTCTGTGAGTGCAAGGAGAGAGAGCTGACCATCCAGAGTAGGATGATGATCACTTTTAAATTAATTTACAGTGGTCCAGATAAGATTAACAAAGATGTTTCAGCCCCTGAACTTCTTGCTTAATGATGAAAGGAGCAAAAGCACCAGCAAATTTAAAAATCACCCAGAGTTCAAAGAGTCAGCCTCACTAAGCTGGCATTTGCCCAAGTATGAGACATGAGGAGGGAGGAAGAGTATTATGGGGTAGCAGTGAGGTTCAAAAGAAACACATTAATTGACTCCTTTCCTAATAGGAGTAATGGGGGTGAACTTCCCCTTTCTTGAAGATGCAGCTTTCCAGAATCTGTAACACACCCTTAATGGTTGTGCTAGATGATCTTAGGGTCTTTTCCAACTTAGAAAATTCCCTTATTCTTAGACCCTTTCCATCCATCTGTCATACAGATATCAGATGAAAGGGCAGTTAGCTCAAAAATGAAGCCTTCTTTACCTCAGAAGTGCTATTTCTCACTGCTCTTTGTCATTTTTTGAATCACTGCAACATGCAAAACTCCTAACCTTAGTTCTCCTCCTCCTAATTAGGCAACAGCATTAAAACTCTTTATTAATGGCACCCCTCCCGGGTGGCTGCAGATATATATACTTTCACAGAGTAATTGCTTTCTGGCCCTCATTTTAATTGGAGTCCATGGGGGGCCTGTGGAATTCCGCTGCCTTCATCTCCCACTGGCTCATTGTGCCTGTGACACAAATTTAGAAGCAGGGAACTACTTTCCAAATCTGCAGCTGAAAGAAAATGTTAAGTGAGGGGAAAAAAAAAAACTAACAATAGATGTAAGAGGAATTAGACTGGAAGAAAACAAAGTTGTTCACTTTGGTTCCTTCTTTTATTGGGAGAAAAAAAAAATGTGAAAAATTTTCTGGCATTTCTGTTTTCTGGCTATTGTCTAATGTGGTGCAGCTTGTAACTGGGTTAGCCAGATCCTGAAGGAACTTAAAGACCATTTAAAGCAAAGCTTAAATAAAACCTATTTTACAAAAATGACCCACAGCTTTCTAGGTCCTTGGAGTCTCAGGCAAGGAATGTAACCTAAATATGAATGGAATTGCCTCTTCCAATTCAGACTTTGTCAACTTTAACTCTAGAAAAAGTGTTTCAGCTTTATTGAAAGTTCATATTTTGTTGAAAATGGACCCTTTTAAAGGCATTAAAAGAAACTATTTGCCTGAAGAAAACATTTCTGTCAGAGGAACTCCAAAAAACCAACAGGTTGGAAGAAAAATGCATGTTCATGCTTGATTACACATAATATAGTCAGGAAGGTTTTATGCATAAAGGCAATGCTTGGTTTTATGCTTAGAGTTTTTGAGATATGTGCTTTAGCTAAGTATTTCAAATTAAATGAATAGTAGTAAAATGGTAATTGTATTGTTCTTATATGTCTTCAGAGTTAATATATTCTAAGATGAGCTAATTCATATCTATCCAAGCTATTGTTTCAGGCAGTAACAGAAGACACTTCTACTCTGTATAGTGTTCCAATTAATGTTTTCTAAATTATAGTCATAATCATAAGGACTGGAAACTATAATTTTTCAAAAAAGTGTGCAGGTACAACAGCATGAAAAGAAATTCTGTCTCATTTCAACATTTAAAAATAAGTTTTGCTCAATTCTTTTTGTATCAACATTGAAATAACTTCATAAAACTGCAGGTATATAATTACCTCTTTTGGAGGTTTTTTTTTCAACATCTCACAGTTTTCAATTGATTCTGCTAGAACTTAATATACATCCTTCATTCTCCTTATTCTTTTTTTCTCTGTAAATCTAGCTACTGGAGCAGAGTTTTACCCCAACCTAAAAATGCCCCAGTGCCACACACCCAGATAGACAAGGTTCTGCACCTAGGTGTCAGTCCATGGTAATTGTGGTGCTAGTGTTTTGTTTCTTGTCTCCAACAAAACACTGATTATTGTTGCCAGCTTTGTGCACAGTTGTGTATTTCTAGAGAGGTCAGTAGCTCCTCATCACATCTGTCTAATTAGGCTGATTGGTTCACAGTGCCGAGCCAACCTGATTGAGAGGTGTGCTTGGCTCAGTGTCCTTATTTCTAACTTCTTTTTTTTTGTGTTAAATGAACCTTTGCTCAGGCCCTTTGTCAGCCACTTTGCCAGCTTGAAGCAAATATGCATGACCAGTGTAATGCTGAGGAAGTAAAACCTATCCTGCTGACATGCTGTGGGTGAGCTATGCTACAAATACAATGAGGTCTTAATTTTAAGTGTGGCTACAGCAAGAGAAAAAAGCCACGGAGTTAAAAATTAAGGATTTGGACAGACATTCACAAAACAGAGATCTAAACACGGAGATTAGTGTAGGCTGATTAAACTCATTTTCCAAAGGTAGTTTTGCCATCCCAGATTGTTTTAAATCTGTTTTGTAGAGGCTATAAACAAAAAGCTCACTGTACTTGTTTCAGGGGCTGTGAGCCTACAGCTGATATAGTTTCAGGCTGCAATCGTTGCAGCCCTTTCATAACTCAGTGATCCCATGCAATTCTCCTCCAGAGCCAGAGACATTTGCTTAGGACCACGCAGCTTCCAGTGTTGCATAAGAAATAGATTTTTCTAGTAGAAGGATCATGAAAACACATGAGGAGGCTGATGATGAGTTGCACTGGAGCAACAAGAGGGATGAGACAGGGCTGTGCCTGGAACAAGTTGCCTGACTTCTGTGCTGCAAGACCAAGAAGAATACAGGGGAGAGCAGGAGGCTGAATGGTATGAAGCAGAATTCAGACATTGGTTCCTCTTTTGCATCTGAAACTTAGGGACGTTTAGATTAATGAGATTTATTCACTCCATAGTGGTGGCCCAGGAGCTAATTCTCTGTCGGCTGTAATTTTTGTTATCAAAGTAATTACTGCAGCACACCATGCCTAGAAAAGCATTTGCAGCATTTGCAGCATTTGCAACATATATATAGATATATATTTCAAATTGGATTTTGAACTCTCCTAAATGTGAAATTGCTCTATTCTCAGAGAAACTGTAGCTCTTACATTACAGACTTCAAGTTACCCATTGGCTTTGATGAGCAGTCACAGGAAGGCTGTGCTGTTTAATATGGGCTGTGAATTTAATATGGGTAAATGTTGCTTTTTGTTGAACATTGTAATGAAAATGTCTCTAAATATCTCTAAACCTAAAACTATTGAGTGCTCTACTTGGTTCAAGTTCTGCTACGGTTAAGTAATAGTTAACATCAAGTGCATCAAAATTTGAAGAAATCATGTTCCTCTAAAACAGATGAACCACCTGACAGATTTACATCAAAATCAGAGACACTTTTTGCAGTTTCATTTGATTGCATGTGAGTGTTTCATAATCTGATGTTCTGCTGTGCAAATTTAGAGTGCTGCCATTAGCTCTGAAAGCACTGCAGTAAATCCACCATCCATGTATCTGACTCAGCAAAAGCAAACCCCACATTCCTTTTCAGAAACTGAGTTCTTAATATTCTGCTCTTTTACCTTTTTTTATTCTTAAGGGATTAAAAAAATAAATGAAATTGTTTCATTTTGGAAGAAAAGGAAGATGTTACAGCTGCAGCACTGAGCAACATTTGATCCATTTTCCATTTCAAATATACATTGGTATGTACAGCTCACATCCAAGAAGAATTTTGCATTCAGAATTAAAAGCTCATTTGAACACAGTATGCACAGTGCATTACCTCCTTTTTTAGAAAGACCACTGTTCATGAGTAGTTGTCTAGAAAAGGTCTTACTTCAGACACATGACAGATAAGAAATCAAAGTGTTTCTACAAGCACACTCCCTCCTTTCATGCACCCACATGGCTTCACCAAGACGTAGTGACTCACAGGTTTGAAAGGACTTGTCCACATCATAAATGTTAAACACTGGAGAGATTTGTCTGAAGAGATGAGCTAAATTGTGCACTATTGCAGTCAAAGGCTGAGGTAGAGTGGGTGGGAGAGGGTAGTTTGTACTGGTTTAAGAGTGAGTGAGTTAGGAGCTATGTTTGGTGCCTCAATAAGTATTGTAGGTATTAGTCTTCATGCATTCATGGCCTTAGGCATTAGACCTGAAAAGCTGGGCTTAGGGAAAGCTCAACAGCCCCTGACAGGATACTTTACATTGTTGAATTAGAATTTCAAGGAATGAAAAACAACCTCTTTCTCTTCAGTTTGAATAACAGACCTTCATGCTAGCATCAAGCTGAACAGCCAATGAGTGGTGCATAGGTGTTCACTCTTAATAAATGGGAAGCAGTTTTTCCTCTCATCTCCATCAGCTAATCACTGACCAAACCCAAGCTTTCTCCTGAATACGTTTTGAAATCTGCCTGCAGTCTGTTCCTGAGTCCACGCAGTGTGAACACAGGCACACAGGTTCCATCAAATACATTGATAGACAAATCACTCTATAACTCCTTGGTCTTTCCTTCCCCACCTGGAGAAAGAGGGGAAAATCCTCAAGCAGCAGCTGACAGGGACATGTTCACATGCCTTTAGAAAATGTCCTCCAAGATGGCTTACAGCTCATAGCTTTCTTCCAGATCTCCAGTGAGTCTTTAACAAAGGCCAGGACACCAGCCATGCTCTCACTGAGCAGCAATTCACCTCCTCCACATTGGGAAAACTCCAATCATCCAGCAGGTTACAGTGCTACCTAAGCTGTCAACCACACTTCTTCACATCTGCCAATAAATACCAATAGGGATTATAGTGTTGTAGAATAACCTGAGCGGAAAAATAGTAGGGTAAGTTTGTTGGAGAGACCTGGAAAAACCATTTGTTAGATCAGGTCCCAGTATCAAAGCTACTGTTGTGGGGAACGTATAAAACATTTACATGTTCAGGACAGAGAGTAGAATATGAGCTGATAACTAAGGTGACTAATTAAAGCAGAAAACCTTTGCTTCCTGAATTAACATATAACATTTGAATGGAATTAATAGGAACCCCTGAGGCTGAAATAGGGACATGGCTTTTAAACTGTGCTGAAATTCACTGGAATAGTTACACTTCTTTGTGAGATAGACTATACAGAAAAATACAGAAAATAGGAATGTGTGTGCCAAAAACAGGAACTGTCCTTTTTCCACTGGAATGTCTGACAGCTGAAACAAATTGGTTTGGCTTTATCATTTAAAACAGAAACTGATATTTTATCAAGTTGCTCCCTTGTGGGTAGATTCTTACAAAATGAGAGCAATGATTCCATTAATTTGTATCTCATCTGGGGTCCCAGGTGATATAGTTAATATAGTTTCTGTAATGTCAAGTTAATACTTGTTCCTCCTTTGGATGAATTCTTTTACAAACTTGCCCTCAGCTTGTATTATACCCTCTGCTAATGGAGAAGCTGAAACTTGACAACAGAGACTTTGGGCTTGAGTTAAAAAAATTTGTAAGATCTAAAGAAACGAAACTTCCACATATCTCTTCAAAAGCAAGTTGAGTTATGGCTCCCCTCTTTCCAGTGGGGGACCAACCCAATACCTGGACATTTCAGAGAGTTTTGCCTCTTCTTCTTTTCACTTTTTTCCCCCCATTTTCCATGTGAACAGCACAGTCCCAACAGCATCTTGACTAAAGAGGAGGACAAGGTATTTCAGCTGGAGACAGTGAGACAAAGCTGCCAAATACAAACGTGCTGTTGACATGGATAGCGTTTCCCAAGAGGCCTGGTCCTCGACCCAGGGAGCCTCTAGGCGGAAGATGGAAAGAAGATCATCATCAGAATATTTAACTCATCATTAGAATATCTAACTCATTTCTTGAAACAAGCTGGACAGCTATGTAGAGAAAACTTATATACTTTCAGGAGGAAATTTCACCAAAACTTTAATTTCTATTTTAAATTTTAATCACAACTGATGACCTTAACTATTCAACAAAGCAGTTATTTGTATTCTTTCATGCCTTTGGGAATTTTTGAGTAGTCTTCTCAGAGATAAAATGAACATTGGTGTAAAACTGTTTCACAAAATAATTTTGTATGTTTCAGGAAATGCTTGATGGAAATGATGCAATGATGAAAAGAAAAAAATTAATCAGCATAGTTTGGAACAATAAGATGGTACAAAAAGCACTGGAAAGAAGTAAGCACTTGAGAGTGATAAATCCAAAGATTTTTCTTTTTTTTTCCTATTTTTTCATTCCACTTGAAAAAAAAAAATGCAACATAGTTAAAGAATTATCAGAACTGATGCTGATCTCTCTGGCTAACATTTCAATGAGTTAAAACTTCAGGGATGTTTGGCTGTATTCCAGGTTTTTTTCAGTTCTGTGCTCTTTTAGGAATTTTAATTTTTCTTGGATAATTAGATCTCTGACATTAGATGCATATAATTAACAGGGAAAATGGCTTGCATGCTGACTATAATAGCACTGTCTGACCTGTTTGCCAGATAACTGTCATGACCTGGTTTTTTGGAATAATTTTATTCCCACAGATAGTAGTACATGCCTAACTGGAGCCACTTCAATTTGTTTGAAAGGATGAAATTCTGGGACTTTTACTGATTTCAGTGGTCCCAGGATTTTGCATACATCCTCAAAATTTCCTTTTAAGATAAACCTTTTTCAATTTTTTTTTTTTTGATAGTTGAATTTGAATTACTCCTCCATGTCAATAGAATAATAGGACTGAAACTTCAATGTGCAAAGCTGTAATGCTCAGAGATGTTTCTTAGAATTGTCACAGAAGCTTTTACTGTAATTTTCAAAATGTGCCTCTCTGGGTAGGAGGGAGATGTATTCTCTTTAAACTAAAATATTAGCTTTATCTCTCTATTCTTAACCAAAGTTCAGGACTTGAGTGTCATTCACATCTTGTCCCTAAGACTTTTTTAATAGCCTATTTACCAACTGCTAAATAAACACCACCTGACAATAAAGGACTGGAAAAAATGTTTTCAGCTGATTGTCACCATGTCTTTTATGCTATTTACAACTTAATTTTTGCAATTAGATCAGATAAAGTTTTGGTTCACTGGAATAAAACTTTCACTCCTCATTTTTTCAGAAGTAAAAAAATATGTCTATGAGGTGAGTGGAGCCAGCACCATATTACTTTTTATTTTTGTTTCTGAGTGTGGGGTCCAGGAGGAATTTTTAGCTGGCTAATAACTAAAAAAAAAAAACAGCAGCTAGAAAAATAGGCTGAAGTGTTTTGGACCAAAGTGGTGTTAGGATTTTCAGCTGAGTGCTTGATTATGATTCAGATTTTCAGTCTAGGCCACAGGAAGCAAGATTTCACATCTGTGGCATAAGAGAAAGATCCATCAAGCATTTTTGAAAAATCCCAGGATGATCTAAGAACACTGTATTATAGTTCATGGAAAAACCACTGTTAAGACATGTTCCAAGAATCCTTATAATTCCACTGGGTGCAATGGATTAAAAAAATAAATCACAAAGAACTCAAAACCTTTACCAAGTCTCCGCAGTTAAAGCGTATCATTCACATTACTCCATATTCTTTGCTCTTCTATGTGGGAGATAAAAACAGATTTCCTACACAAAGCTCACATTAGAGGGTCAACAAATACAGAGCAGAAATTTTTTTTCTAAATCAGGTCATCCTCTACACTACTACTTTTGATGTACGGAGTTAGTGCAGAGATTTTTTTCCCCCCATCTCTCCTGAGCACAACTCCTTATCTTTCAACTTGCCTACAACACATGAAGCCACTGCTGTGCTAAATATGCAGCATGTGAACACACATGGAAGTGTGTGTATATATAGTTACTGTTTAGATTCCACCTTTTTTATTTCAGTGTCATTGCTTAAGCTATAAGGTTTGAAAACACTGTTTTTTTCTAAGAAAAATGTTTTTATACTTCTTCCTCCAGTTTCTAGTAGTCAGTGCAAAATAGCATTCTGTTTATCATAACAAACTGAGGAGGGGAGAAGAAAAGGGAAAATTTTTGGTGATAAATTTTTTGAACACAGTCATTTTATTTCACAAGTTAGATTTACAGTGCCACTGGGATTGAATAGACAAATATCCACTTTTTAAAAGATCAATTTTTCCTGCAATATTTAAGACCAGACAGAATCCCCAACTATCTGCTTCTTTCTGTACAAGCTCAAATTAGAACAATACCTGGCTTGAGGAGCTCACAATTTACATACAAATTTTCTATGTTTGCAGAAGTTCATATTAGAAGGCTGATCACATCCCTTTGCGAAGACAACCTCCTCTCTATCCCAGTTTGATTTCTAGAACTTTCCTTTTCATATTTTCCTGTGAATGAAAGTCTTTTTCTGACAGAAATTATCTTTTCCTAATGTCTCATCTCTTGAATGTTGAAGTGGGCTGCAGAGTCATCTGGATTTCCTTGTATCTGGCCTTCCAGAGCAATGCCCTAGTTTGAAACATCTCCCATACATTAGGAGATGATGGGTATCCCTTCTACTATAAACTTCTGTTTTCTTTAATTGTTGATCTACTGTGTTTACATATGTCCAACCACCAGCACTCAGTTATGTTAGTTCTGTTTTTGGCTAAATTTCAACCATCCTGATGCTCATTGCTCACTAGTCTTTTCTTTCCTTGTGGTCCAGGTAAAAAGGCTAATAAGATACAGAAGTGTTATGGACTACAAAATTAAAATAGAATTTTGAAATTATAGAGATCTATTACCTAAGTCATTATTCATGTAACTTTAGCTGTCTCAGTTATCTCACCAAAGTCATTGTGACCAATTACATGGATAAATCTCCAACATACTTCAGTACCCACCTTATTCAAAGTCTGAAATCATAGACCTCAGTAATAAGGCATGTGAATTTGAGATACCCCTTTCATGGAAACAGCAGGAAAGATCCAGCTCTTACTGTGTCCCATGTGCAGTCCCATTCTGCCTGAAGAATTCAGACAGATTCTGAGACATCAGAACGACAATTATCGAGTGGTTTTACAGCAGGTGGTATGACTAACAAACATAAGGAAACCTTGAGTGATTCTTTCTTGATTCCAATGAAGAAAAAAAAAAAGTTATGAATGAGGAAAGTAAAGGCACTCATACTTTGGACAATTTCTCCCTCATTTTTCTTTTATTTCTCCTCTTATATGACATTTACACTTCTAAAATCTTGAATATCTTTGCTAGTAAAATCATCTTCTCTTGTAGCTGAGCTTGACCCCTTTGAATAATAAGAGGCCATGATATGTAACTCTCAAAAGAAGCAGTGAGTCCAGGATGTACTGTGTTGAGATTTCAAATGGACATCAGTCATCATAGATAAAATAACTGTATGAAATGAAGCACAGTAAAAGTTAGTGCTATTTCTATGAAGAAACCAGGTTTTGAAGGTTCTCAGTGCTGAGTGGTTTAAACAATGTTTGTATTCTTAATAGTAAGATCTAATTTTTTCTATGTAAATTGACCTGAATGTTATAAAATGGTATATTTCATAGGCTCATAGGATTGTGATAGTCTTGTCTTTATTAAGAACACAAACTTACTTTCCTATTAGCAATTTTCACTGAGCTCTAAGGCTTTTTATTGTTTCAAATAAAACAATACAAATCATTATAGATAACTCTTGCAGTGTTTTTAAAGTTTACTTTTTGCTCAATTAAAATTTTATTTCCATCTCTATCTGGAATTGGTAAATATGTGGAGAACTAACAACCCAGCTACCATCAGTATCTTTCAAATTTTACATCTTATCAAGAACCAAGGAATAAACTGAATATATTTGATCTTCAAGATATTCACTTTTTCATGCCATTTATAAAGGGCTGAACAATTACTTTCTTGATTATTGTTTGAGAGCAGTGATAGATCTTTATACTAAATTACATAATTGCGGGCAACCCTCATCATACACACTTCTATTCCAGTTGACACATGCACTAATCTGATAGAGTGAATTGTTAATCTTGATAATAATTTCTGCTATTTCTACAAAGCTTTTCAGTCTTTAATGTCCAAAGGCATTTAAAAGATTTGCTGTGCACTACTGAGTTCTACAAACCCTGTAGAAAAGCCCCCTTTCTTGACCAAGGTCATTAGTACAATGAGAAATCTTTTTTTCTTCCAAAGCAAAATACATTAGTACAGCAGTTGCAGGTTTGCAGTCAACAGTGAGTTTCATTTTGCATTCAGCCTGCATGTTTGTGCCTAAATATTACAGTGTCAAGCATGCTGTAACCACCTAAGACAGGAAATACTGTGCATGCACAGCCTGTTAAAAATTGGTGCGTACCCATAAGATATCTAAAGAAAAAAAAAGCAAACTATATATATATATATATATATATATATATATATATATATATATATATACACAGACACACACACATATATATATATTTATACTTGTGTTCACCACCAGTTATGCTGGGAATGTTTGCCAGATCTTATTTTGGATTCTATTTACAGCCTAAGCAAAACATTGCTCTCAATGCATTTTCACTGACATTAGTTAAGAAATAGCTCGTGATGACGGTATTCAATACCAGAGTGGTATGGTAAGATGGAAATGAAATGGAAAGAACAGGAACCTGAAACAAATCCAGTAAAGCTCTGCAAGCTGTAATACCCAGCTCACACCTGAAAAAGCTAACAACCAGACAAAGGAATTTAAGGAGCAATTCAGGTCAGGAAAGGTCTAGGGAAGAAAGAAGTGATTGAAGACACCTTCTATCAAAAACCTTTCAGAAAAGAAAAGCCTGAGATCCATCATGGTTGCCCTGTTGGGGCTTCCTCCCACCATATCCTGGAAAATGCTGAGGATAAAAGAGATGGACCTGGCTGAGATGGTGTGATAATGTGAGACCATTCTGACTGCTACAGAGAGTCACCAGGAAGAGTCTTAATCACTATCCAAGGAAATAGAAATGAAGCAGAGTCTAGAAAGAGCAGAAGAGATTATGTTATCTATCATAATTCTAATATCTCTTTACAATTTTTGTGGCATGGATATCTTGAAAGGATTTAGTACATGGCTAAATCAGCACTTCAGCAACCCATTGAACTGGTTCAGGTCATTCCTGTTACAGTCATATTGGACCAAATGAGTATATGGCTATTAAAAGGCAGGAATTTCTAGGAGCATCTGTAAGTTACAGGAAATGTTGCTACTGATTCTTCTTTTTATATCACATTCCTATAAAAAGTGAGAAGGAATCTTATTGCCAGCAGAGATGTAAAATCAGGTCGGGACTGTCGCTGGTTATTTAAAGGTATTGCCATGCTTTTTGTAAGACTGAACATATTACATGCTGTATCTTGGCTAAATTCCATCTTTTATAATTACATCCTCTTCTCCCCTTCTCAAACATTTCTCGCTGTCACAAGAGGATGCAGCACTCTTCATTTTCCTGGTCTAGATGTCTGTGTAGCAGTGTTTCAATCTCATCATGACCTCCCTAAAAGACATATTCGAGTTTTCCAAGATGCACCACTCCCTGTGGCATTGTTGGGGATGGAGAGAAAGAGGACTTTGAAATTAATACTTGGGCAGAGATTCTGGTTTTATTCCCTGCTTAAGTTTAAGCAGAAATCTGTTGGTTTGGCTTCCTCCACAGTTACTCATTCTCTACACTCCCTGGAGCAGTGGGAGGCTTAATACTTTATCTCTAAAAAATACTTTGAGATTATTTAGTCAAAATGCAAGCCACCAGTGTTACATTAATACTGGAAATGCTTTCAGAGCATTGACCAGCTTTTGCTTCCAGCTTGATGAGCTGATGATTGTAGACCTCAGATGGCATTTAGATAAGCAGAATCCACAGGGATTTGTTGTGTGCTAGCTGCTCAACGAACTGCCAAGATTGTATAGTAAGCAAACAAAAAAAAAAGGGGGGGAGGTGTGATTATAAACAAACAACCCCAGCCACGTGATACTATTTTAATCTTGTTTTCTCTGTGGGTACAGTGTTTGCTGGAGAGAAGAGCCCTCTAGCCTGTCCCTCGGAAACACAGAAAGCTACTCTGAGCAATGGTCCTTGCAGTCTAGTCACCAGCTGTGGGTAAATGAAGATATGGACCAGTAGATCTGGCCAAAAGCACCATGCCAAAAGTAAAATTCTCATCACAGATGGTACAAGGTATCCTGTTGCCAGTTTCCACAATGACAAAATATATTTGACAAAGAAACAGAACTACTTCTCACCTGGAATACTCGAGAAAGAGAGCTGTTTCTCACCTGGAATGCTCATAAATTGGACTGAGGGACTTGGGGTGAAGCTGATCAAGTTTCACTGCAAGTGCTAGGACAACAACATTTTTTCTGTGTCTAATGGTTTTCTGTGGCTCTCAGTCTGCATCCTCTTGGAAGCTGGACTCAGTGGGCTTGATTCTGCTTTCCTTCAAGTGTCTGCTTTAGAGGAATCCAGGCTGCAGCAACCAGACTGATTCCTCACTGCTTTGTACACTTCTAGAGAGTGGTGCACAGTAAACCAGTGCCATCTGCAAGCAATATCATCTCTATCCCTTAGACCCTCTTTGCTCAGAAGCATGGGATGGTTCATGCACCAAGCTCTGAATACTGACAAATATATCTCCCTCTTTCCTTTTCCCTTGTTATTTTTTCTCTACTAACATGGGAGTCTAAGCAGAAATAAAATATTTGATAAGTACTGGTTTCTTATCATTCCTTTAGTGAAATCCAGCACTGTGACTGTATATCATTGGCAGAGAGGTGCTCAAATATTTCAAAGCAATGTCCATACCAAAAAAGCAACAAATAAGGGAGGCAAAAACTATAGCATGGGCCAGATCCCACCAGCTTAATCTTGCCACTGCAGAGGTCTCCAGCAGGTAGGACTTGGGAGCACAGCAAGTGTGTATTTATATATTCCTGGAGTCAGGAGCCTTGGATATGCTCTTACCAGGCTGGCTTCAACCAGAGCTTAGGAAGAACTACTGGAGCCCAGTGTGGAGGGCTGTGCCACACCACACCCTGTCACCTTTGTGTGTGGGACCAGAGGGTGGGAGTGAAGGAGGGCAGACAAGACATGGCACCCACCCAGCCAGCATCAGGCCACCAGCAGAGGAACGCTCGGCAGGGACTCCAGGCAGCACACAACAGCCTTTACACAGCGAAACAACTTCAGCTGGGGGCTGGGAATTGGCGCTCATGTTTTATTCATCCAAATTGCTTTTCCCCACTCCAGAAATCTACACTTCTTTCTACACTACAGAAGCTGTTCAATTTCCTCTTGTTTAGCACTGTGCTGCAGCGTTCCCATTTCTTCCAAGTACCTTCACTAAGAGACTGATTGGCGGCAATCACAAGTCCAGCC
The DNA here is from genome assembly GCF_049639895.1 of Pseudopodoces humilis. Classification (NCBI taxonomy): domain Eukaryota; kingdom Metazoa; phylum Chordata; class Aves; order Passeriformes; family Paridae; genus Pseudopodoces; species Pseudopodoces humilis. The sequence goes on from NC_142200.1 coordinate 104,126,312, forward strand.
TCTCAGGAGTGAAGCGTGGGTGAGGGATGTAGGTTCATCTAACTTGATCAGTCTGTTTTGTTATACTTTATATTAGATCTTCAGTAGCCAGCTCCCATGGAAGGAAATAAAAATTTAACAAATCCGATTTCTTTTCCTTTTTGCTTTTTTGGTAAAATTTTATGTTTGACTCATCTTTCCCAAGCTAATTGTCAAGAAACTGACAAATCCATCGTGGTTGACAAGTGAGTAATTGGGAGAAGAGAAGGAGTGTGGCAGGTGTTAGTACTAATTTGGTAAAACAATCAGAGTAAAGAGTGGTGTGATAGTCACTTACACAGCCATGACGTTACAAGCCCTTCATATAAAATGTGTGCAGCATTTTACAACACTGAGATAATTAACTATTAACCAGCCACTCCACATCCATTTCAAAGGTGACCTGCAAGTTCACCATAAGATGTTTTTGAGCCTCTTGACAGGAAAGACCAGATCACAACACTTGTGGGAAACCAGGCAGAATTTAGTTCTATGTTTCTCACCTGTCAGGTTGCTGGGCACACAGAACAGTCCTTTCGGGGAGCAGACCCCATGTGCTGGCCAGGGCTTGCCTGTTCTAGGCTGGATCATCAGGGAAGGATGCTACTGCCAGAGCTGGAGCACTCAGTTGCTGTTGCCCTGCCAAGATCTTCATTGCCCACAGCTGCCCTAATTCTCCAAAACTGTGGCTCTGACAAAACACTGCTCATTGCTAAGAGGATGATTTTACAGCAAAGCCCAAATCTTACTTGCTGAGAGAAGAAATTACTTTTGCACCTGGAGAATTTCTCCAGCACTGAAGGGAATGGTCTAAGACACTGCTGCATTTTAGAAAGCAAGCCCTTAGAAATAAATTCTTCTACTTACCTGCCAAATCTGCCCTTCTGAGCTCTTTATTTCCTTACTTCAATCTCAGTTGTCACTGCCACTGCCTCAAGAGCAAACAGTGTTCTCATTTTGATCCCTGTAATCGTGTTAGTGACTACAGGCCAAATAATAGGCTCTGCAGGCAGACCCTTAAGACACTCTTTTGCTCTGAAGTAGCTGTACAAATAACATTGCAGCATTTCATCCTTATTGTCTGCTAAGGATTTTGGTATCTTATATGCTCTGTTTCAAAAACATAAAGATCTTTTTCCCATCTAAGTTCTAGTCCTGAAGACTCACTGGGGATTCAAAGAGAAGCTGATTCTTTTTTTTTCTGGCTTCTGCATAGTTATTAAGAATACGGAGGCTGCAGGGCAATTTCTGCTCTGGCTTTCATCTGTATAACCCCTACTAATTTATAAACTTGCTTTTGCTTTCACACAATGATTATTTGAGGTGAAAGGGGCCTTCAAGGCAGCTCCAAGTAGCAGTTGTGTTTATAAGGGATGGGGCTAGAGGGGAATCCTCTCCCAGACCTACAAGGTACTAAAGATCATCTCTGACTTAGACCCCATCAAATTGCCTCCAAACACCTGTATAGATCCACTAAACAACTATTTTTTTTTATTTTCTTCTCACTTTCCAGGATGTAAGTATTGCTATTAGAAACATATTTGGGTTGCTTTTTTCTGTTTTCTTTAAATGAAAAAGTCATCTCCCCCAGCCATATGGAGTGGTTCCCGCTCAGCAAAGCGTATCTGGTGGGAAGCACATCCATTCAACCTTTCACAATACAGACCTTGATTCAGCAGGGAGGAGAGCTGACAGGCACCTTTGCAGCAGATTTAAATCAGAGGCAAAACCTCGAGCAATATAAAGCAATCTGAGCCAGACAGCAAAGTCACGCTGACCTTCTGCCGGTAGTACTGCAGACCCAAGCGTGACTTCGGGTGCTGCATCCTCAGGTATGACGGCACCGGGGGAAGCCAACAGGCTCTTCCCAATGGCTGCCTCTGCTCTGCTGCTGCCTGATGGAGTGTTATCACTATGACAACCTACAGGTATAGTATGTGCACGATAGTGGGAGCTCCAGATGACCCAGATTGCGTGTGCATGGCTCAGAGCTGGGCTACCCTGCCTGGGAGGGGAGCGAGGAACACGTGGATCCACAGGTAACTCTCCCCTGACTCTGTCCTGTCATTTGCTAGCAAGTTTGGAGCAGGGGCAGGGTGGGAGCCTTAGAGACACTAACTAGGATTTTAAACACTCTTCTCTGGGACAAGGAAACAGAGCAATTTTTCTCCTCTTTTTCTAAAGCCCTTTCGCTGGGCTTCTTTTTCATCAGTGAAAGACATGAAAGAACATAAGGGCACCCTTCAACTCTGCCTTCTCCAGCTTGTTAAAAGGTAAAATGCTTCCAAGCCTCATATCCACCTCCTGCCTGCGTGTGTGTATGTGTGCATGCACGCGTTACTTTCTTTCACTACTATTACAGCACATGCTCCTCCAGAGCTATTCACGGCATTAGAAATACAGCTCCTCCCTCCAGTGCCGTGTGTGTGCTGCTTTTCTGTGTGTCTGTGTGTCTGTGTGTCTGTGTGTCTGTGTCTGTGTGCGTGGCTTGGGCTCGCTGCTTCAGCTCACTCCCCTCTGATGGTGGGGCTGGCGGTCACGACGCTGCTCCACACCTCCAGGCTTCATATGGAGGGGAGGAGTATCGGGGAAAAGCAGGCACACAACTGACCTACACAACATCGATAACTTACTCCCTCGCAGCACAATCGCATAGGAAAGGGGAGGGAGGAAGGAGGGGAAGGAGGAGGAGAAGAGGGGGGAAAAAAAAAAAGAAAATCCAGAGAATTCTAGTCTGGCAAATATAGTGAAACCAAGCGGTCGGAGTTCATTTGCTCCAGAAGAGCAGAGAAGAAAGAGGACTTTAAATGAAAAAAAGCAAGAACCATCTGTAGCTTTTTTTCCTGATACTAGCAGTGTTTTAGAGGTAAAATGATTCCTCCGAGCAGCACGACTGAAGTCAGCGTGGATAGTGTGGAGAAGGAGAATGAAGTGGAGAGCACAGAGCAGCCCCCCTCTCCAGCATCAACTACCAGCCAGGAATCAAAGGTACTCAGAGAATGAGATTTATTTTTTTTTTCCCCCCCTCATTCTTTGTTTTGAAAAGAGATGTATTGCTTTGATTTTCATTTGGAGCCCTGTGCCAGGATCAGCGTCAGAGTGCTAAGAGCCACCTCTGACTGCGGTGCCTGCTCTGACACTCCTGCTTCTGAATTCTCCCTGTTACCTCAGGAGCCTGAGCTGGGAAAATACCTGCCTTCTGAGACCTTCGGGATTGTGGATTTTAACCTGTGTTCTCTCCTCCTTATTACAGTAACATCCTGGGGTAGTGATGGGGCTCAGGGAGGGGATCGCTGTCCATGGACATTTTTAGCTATTTTCACACCAAGTATCAGATCATTTAAAGGGTTTTTGTTGGAAAGATTGATTTTTCTCAAAGGTTCAGAGAAAATAATTTTGTCTGGAGGCTTGGGGTATTTCACCCGACTTCTCTGGCAGACTCATCAGTGAACTTTTACTGTTTAATGAGTCTGTTGAAATAGGAGATAAGTTACAGCTTTATTATAATGAACCTTATGTACACCACACAGAAAACTATTTTTGTTTTCACAGCCTTTTTCCTGTTTGGGAGTTTTCTAATGTCGTTCAGTTTACCTTTCTGAAAATTAACTTGCAGCTGAATTGGCATGGCCTCTGAATTTTTAATTGGCTTGCATGTGAAAAGTTTTTCTGACTGCCAGGTTGTCACTTGGAAGACAGAGAGGTAAAAGGTAAAGTAGTACCCTTATATAATGAAAGTTCCTTGCAGCTGACTTGGATAATATTCTTTTACTGATCCTCTGTTACTTATGATTGATACCATGATTGCACCTGACAGATCTTTCTGTGGACTTCATAGTGATGCTGTGTAAACATGTAAAAATAGGGAGGTTCTTGTCACTAGGAGCTCACAGGTGGGTAAAGCAGAAGGTACTGTGTGAGCAAAACAGCTGCTTGACTGGGAAGGTCTGTGCTGGCCTGAGTTTAAAGGCAGTGGCTGCCTGGGGCTGATGTAGAAATACTGCTACATTACTCTGCAGTTATAGCTCTCCACTGTCTGGAGAGAGAGTTCAAATTATCTGTCTGTGTGGGTAGAGTTTTGACACGGGGTTTGGGCTTCTTTATTTTATATATTTGTATAGAAGCCATACTCCAAGGAGGAGAGCTGAGCTATTCCCTGTGTACAACCTCTTCAAAAGAGCAGAGCTTTTACAGTAACAATAGAATACAATATTCACTATGCACATTTAGCTCTACTGGAGTCTCCCTGGTTCATGGAAAATGAAAAGTAAGTGGATTATTGGTATAAACCCGGGCTCTAAAAGGATTCGATACCTAAATCCCACCCCCCTGAGTCCACTTCTCTGGAATTACTGAAGTGTTATATGGGCAGTGGGAAGCTTTGCCTCTAGTGAGGTCCCAAAAGTAACTGCAGCCTTCACTGCACTGCCAGCACCAGCTGCTCCAGTGTTCTGGGCTGTGCATGGGGCCTGGTGGGCTGTGTGCTCCCTGTGATCCCAGCTGTGATCCTCACCCTGTGCCAGAATGGTTAAGGAGCTCCATTTGCCACTTGATAACAATGGTGCTTGAGGGACTTTCCCACTGGGTCACGGAATGCTGTTCCCAAAACAGACTGGCATGGATCCAAAACTCCGGGAAAGTGAAGAGCTGTACAGAGGGTTCCTTCTTGCTGTTTGTGCACCCACGTGCTTCCAAGGATGACAACAGGAATTAGGCACATCTGGCCAGAGAACAAATAGGCTGCAAACTAGTTTATAATCAAACATTATCATCATCAATTGTTTTCAGTCTTTTAAGCTTTTGAAGCAATACACTGGAATAGGCGAAAGCTATGACCATGCAGCTGATGCCATTACTTGGATAGAGATAATCTAAGTAAACAAATAATCTGTGTATTCACATTTTAGAGCTTCAAATATGGTCAGCTAGAATGATGCATTGTCATTTCAATAGACAGAGTCAAAAGAGACTTCTGATCACTGAGGTAATAAGCTTTCTTTTTTTGGTCCAAGGAAACAGGAAGATGGAAAAAATTCTCTGATTTCATAAAGATGTTCTTTATTCTTGGGGTTTTTTTTATTTTCTAAGATAATTGATGTACTGCAAAATCTAGAGTCTGAAAGAAACATAGATCAGTGTTTTTATCCTGTGGTATCCCATGCTGAGGGAGCTATCCTGTCATTTATAGAATACTAAGCTTTCTTCAGGTGCTCTCTGATCCCTAGGTTAACAATTTCATGTCTGCTGTATTTACTGCAGAACAGTTTGTGCAGTATCTAATTAGCCCACAACGACTTTTTTTTCTGTGTCAAAACACTCCAAACTTGACAATCTTTTTCTGTGGCAAAACACACCACTTATTATGATTCCAAATATATGAACAGAACCAACATGGATAATAGCAACCTTCTAAATGCCTTTGAAAACACTTCAGCAGAAAAGCAATTTTGAAAAAAATAATGTAGAACTAATAGCTGCAAGCTTCCTTCCAGTCCAGTGTAATCATAGACATTGGTGGCACATAATCCCTTGTCATACTAAAGTCCAGAAAACAGTTTTATCTCACACCCTCCAGACTTTACTCAGAAGATGACAGGGAGCAGGTACTGCAACTTCTGACTAGCACTGAGTTTGAGAGGCAGAACTTCAGGCTGCAACCAAGTAGCTGAAATTTGGAAGGATGACTCCCATGAGTTAGTCACACACCTCTGTGGCAGGAAAGCAGCTCACTCTTAAACACACACTAAAGCCTCCCAGCACCTTTTCCTATGGATTAGGAGCATAGCTGGAGGTGAGCACACCCTGGCTGTTGAAAGACCCATCCTCTAATACTATATGTACTGCAACTGTGCAAAAACTCCTAGAGCCTGAGTGGCTAAGAGTCTTGCAAAACTAATAATTAATTTATTAAACTAATTTATTGGCTCTTGAAAATATTTACTTCATGCCTCAGTATGACTTGAGTAGATACTTTAAAGTTTAGCAGGAGAATAACTTTAGGAAGGTACCACACAAATACATACTATTCTAAATTTATTACTTTCATGTGCTTGTAGTTCTGGTTCCCACCTCTTTGGGACATTTACATCTGGTTTCCAAGAAGGCAAATTACTAGTTTGCCAAGGTCTTTTGAAAATTTACAACTCAGCAAGGGAGGAATTCATTACTTAATGAATCCTGAGGGAAAATTTCTTCTGGGTGGTAGCAATTAAAGACATACCGCACACTTGTTGAATCACTAACTTAGCAATATAAGCAGAAATCTAGTGGCAGCAGAGATCATATTTCTGATGTCTTTTATTTAAATGTACCTTGGAATTTAGAAAGAAAACTAAAATTTGAATGAATATGTGTTCAAAGATAGGAATCCTACACATGGCATGCTTTCTTTATGTTTTGGTATAGCTGGCACATAATTCTGTTAACTTTATTCTTGTTTTATCTCACTGGCATTTGTATAAGGAGAGGAAAGAACCCATCTGCTCATTTCTTCAGGCATGAATCAAGTTGTTATCACTTTTCTGTGAGCAATGGCTGGGGTATTCCTAGACAATAGGGTTATCTTTGAAGATTCTCTTAACATTTTTAAGTTTTAGGGGACACCTGAGCATCCACAGTGTTTGAGCTAGTGTCTCTAGAGTGGATTAGCATTGCTGATCTTCAAGCTATTACAGTTCCATGTCAATATGTTTAAAGTCTTTCAGGCTTTCTAATATACCTCAGAAGGGGTACCAAGTCCTGCCCCTGCCATTGCAGACAATCTGTCATGCAAAAGTTACTTATTTGAAAATATTGATGGATTTCTGTGAAGATAATTTTTTTTCCCCACACTTTTCCCATTTCCATCTACTTTATTTGATAAAATACAGCTGTAATTGTGTTGTACTATAACCACACATCTTTGGAAGGATTCAAAATTTTCCTCTGAACCACAAACTCATGGGTCAAAGAAATTGCTTATGCTCAGTTCAGCTAGGTAATTTGAACAGCTAAAAAAAATTGAAGAGAAAAAGATAAATTGGATCTCCAAATAAATATGGTATCTGGACTATGTATTTCAAATAATAAATGAGTCGGTCTCAGTCTGACACTTTCACACACTGACTACCTAGCGGAAAATATTCAGGGAAATGCAGACCATTATCTTCAAGTTCAGGTATGGTAATTCAGGAGATGCAACAGCTTTTCCAACATGAACTAACCTGATAAGCAGTACATAAAATGGAAGCTGAAAAGAGTAGGAGGCCAATAAAAGGATTTAAGCATTGAAGTTCAAGATGTAGACTTCATTTATGAGTATCCCCACATCGATCACGAAGATTGAACTTACATACCTGTCCTGCTGGGTCAATAGAGCAATATTGCTTACTTGAGGTTTCAAAACCAGGTGAGAAGGTTTCAAAAACAGTTTGAAACTCTTTGGATTGTGTGGGATTTAAATCACATAGAACTTGTGCTATGCTGTTAAGCAGAGATCTTCCCCACTTAAAGAGTTAATACTTTATGAGGCTCCATAGATGGTTACTCATCAATATTTTAAAAGGGCAGGGAGTATGGTGTGCAGTTAGTGTTTCACCCTCCACACCAGTGATAAATATCCAGCGCGTAAACTACTGCTGTAGTCTTCAAAGGAATACCAAATAGCTTAGTAGCATCCTGTGAAAGGGGAAGAAAGAACGGTTTTCCTTCTCAGTGTTTCTTCTGCCTCTGTGTAAAATGGTGAGTACCTACTGTGAAGGTAAGACTAAGGGAAAGAAATTAGATAAAGTATTTGTGTTTTGCAACAAATTATGTGAAGGAAAGTTTCATTAAAGCAGGAAAGTAGTACTCTAACCTATCAATGTCTCCTCAGCCTCATTCTTGTATTTACACTTACTTTGACATTTCTTTCTTACTCTTGTTCTGATTCAAACTCTCTGGTATTGTTTTTACTTTGGTATATATGTCAGATAAGTTTCTAGGCACTTTAAGATATCTAAGACAAAATATGTGATCAGTTCATTCTCTTTTATCCACACTTTCAATGGTGCCAAAATAGAGAAGCCATCTATTACCTCCCAAAAACTAAAAGTGACTTGACTGAAATCTGGTGTGGTAAAAAAAAAAAAAAAAAAAAGAAAAAAGATTTTAAGTTTTTTTTTACATAATGCAAATTTTTACTGAAACAAAACAAGTTGCTTACACAGCTGGAAGAGAGTTTAGTCCACTGTCTCAGTCTCTTACACTGTATTCTTCTTCATAAAAGAATTCTGTTTTGAATTCAGCTTTTACCACTACTTTTAAAAAGCTCTGCCAACACCTGTATGGTCTAATAATGGCTAAGGGATGCCCTCTATGTTTCATCCTCTTCTAATTCCAGTCTACATTTATTTTTTGCCAGCTTGTGTGGCATTGTAATTTTAATAATATTACTTTAGTTTAAACATCTCCTTTCCATTCTTGTTGCAAGATGTTCCATCATCTCTCTTACCAGCCTTTTATTTTTTATAGTAAATAATCTGGGATCACCCAAAATAAACTCTCCATTCTTCATCTCATTCTGGTAGCAGACCAGTGCCCTCATTTCAATATTCAATAGTCTTTCCTGAAAAAGAGTGACTGAGTTTGTGCATGGTATTCTCTATGAGAGCTTGTACAGTATCATTAACTGCCAGAAAACTTGCTTCTGATGTTTGTGTCTCCTAATCACCCCCTGGCAAACCAGAGGTCTCCATTCTACTTTTCTGGAATTTCCAGGGGATCCAGGAAGGTTACATTTGTCTGTCCTCATCTGCACTGGCTTGAATCAGGTCTCAGGCACAGAAGTTTGGATTTCCAGGGCTGAGCTTCATCACATTTCCCTGACTTCATCCCTCAAGATCCAGGTCTCCTCACACATGACAATGCCTCCCACCTCATGTTAAGGAAACCATCTGACCATCCAGGAGCCACTCTGGCACAACCACTCTTGGACCACCCTGGGACCAAGGCCCCTGCCTAGCCTCACGTCCCATACTCACAGTCTCACCAGTGTTTCCTTGCACACTTGATCCCAGATTTCCCATAGCACATTCTCAGATCTTTCAATCCTTAAGATGATAGCAAAATAACAGCTTGAGGTGGCGGCCTCCAAGGAGGGACCCCAAACCAAGGGAACCCTGGGGGTTTACACCTTTACAGGTAAGCATGGGAAAGTCTGGAGTCCTCATGTCCTGCCGAGGGTCTGGCCACCAGGCTGTGCCACAGGTCTCCTTTGTTATGCAAAGCGTCAGCAGTTCACAGTCTCGCCTGGGGTCCTGCCACCCAAAGCTCAATCTGCAGCTGCACACAGAGCTGTCTGCACTAAATGTATTCCTCAACAATGCCAGAGGGAAATGGCCTTATAACATGCTTAATCTTTGCAAAAAATCCAGTAATGAAAGTAGAGAGAGCAATATTGACCCTAAGACTATGTCAGTGCTGTTCTTTGAACAGCTCTACCAGTGTCCAACCCTCAACCTCTCCTTTCAACAGTAACCATCTCCCACTGAACTTTACATAAAATTTATTTACAACTTTCCGTCTTTTCTGTCTTGGTTGATAGGTTCCCTTTCAGCAGCATATTCAATAATTTAAATGAAATCCAACTAGACACACTCTACCTTTGACCTAAAATGTTTTCTAGAAAATTGTTCATCTTATTCATTACAGCTGATCTAGGACGATTTGTATTTTTTTTTTTATTGTTTCATTTTGATTTGGTTTTGTCAAATTCTGTTGAGGTCAAGTCTACAAATCTATATTTGCTGGGATCACATTTTCTGCCTCTCAAGAGAGACCTCCATTTCACTTTTCATCATTTCTGTCTTGATAAAGCTTGTTAAGGAAGCTTGTTTCTAGACTTTCAAAGTAAAATTTTATAACAGACTTTAACTAGTTTCTTTTCTCCCTTTCAACTCAACTGACACATTAAATTGCTTTTTTAATGTTGTGCCATAAATTTCTGTAATCTCTTCCCTATTATTCCTGTTGTTTTTCCCCAGGATCATGGTTCTGGGAAGAAGGTAAGCTGAAGTGTTTGCTGAAGGTCCAAACCAGCCTTTTATCCTGTCCTTATTGTACCACAGCCTTTTCCTTCTTTTTCTTTCCCTAGCCCAAATCTGTCCATTGACATTTCCTAAAATACATTTTCAAAGGACTCACTCAGCTTTTCTTGACAATTAATATCCTTTGACTTAAGGACCAGTGCTTGAAAGGTCCAGTTTTATTTTCACACCATTTGTTTTACTTCTTTTCTTTCTCTTGTTCCCCTCCTGACCTTCTTTGTAGACTCTTTTCTTAGGTCAGATTTTCTTTTTGAAGTAACTATTTTCATGCAGTTTTCCAAGAGCACATATCCACAGAGTCTTTTTATTTAGCTTCTTTTTATAGCATTAGTATTAGTATTAACAGCTTTGAAGAAATTATATGTCTCTTACACATCCAAGCAGGTTCAAGACAGCTCTGCTGCTTTCCAGACCACTGCTGAGACATTCATATCTTCCTAAAATTACTGGTTTGGGTCCTTCTGTGTCACACTCTGAAGATCGATGCAATCTAAAATATACCTCTAGGTATCTGAGAGGGCTGAAGACCTGAAATTTCTTCAGAGTAATGGAGCACATCAATTTTGGATTTTTGAAATCCAAAACATGGCTTAGAGGTTCATTTTTCCTATGCACTTTATTTAATTTAAATGCAAGTCATACCCACTTGATAAAAAACTAATTCTTTGTATGACAAGCATTTCACCCACTGCCTAGGAGCCATTGTTGCATACTACTGATGGGTATAAGATTGCATATTTGATAACTTTATACTCATGTTGGTCCAGCAGAGGACTTGGCTTTCAGTTGTGAGCGTGAGTTGAATATTCTTAACACAGTACTCAGTCCTGCACAACTTGCAGTTGCATAGGCAAGCAGTCACTCAGTGTTAATGAGCACTTCCCAGGAAAGTGCTGAAGTATAAGCAAACTTTGCATGTTCCTTAGCAAATAGGACCAGCTGTGAAAATGAGAAATCTATGTGTGAGTGACTGAAATAACTTGACTTTGTTTTCCTTTGACATATGCCTCTGTTGGAGGAAACTCCCTTTGATTCAGTAGACCAATTGAGAGAGTAAATGCTCCCTGTCAGGGAATTTAACTCAGAAACCCTAAAAAACATATTTACAACGGATGGCTGAGAAACAGATTTCTTATGTCTCAGACATCAGCAGTTAAATGTTACAAATGGCTTGCCCATCTTCTTATTTATTAAAATGAAATAAGTTTCATGTCTGTAGTCTCACACAAACACACTAGAAGCTCATAGAATTTTTCTCCCTGACAGGTCAGCATTTCTTAGCTGACCTGTTTTTAAGTGATGAGAGTAGTTTGCTAGGTACTGTCAAATTAAAGTGTTGCTGTTTAGGGGCTGCAGTGGTGTTAAAAATACCATAAGCATGAATAATTGAAAGACACAGGTATTTCCCAGCCACAGGAGGCTGCAAGTTCAATATGGAATTTGACTCTCCTTTAGGCAGTTACAGCAAGAACTTTAATGCTTTCATTTTTTTGTAGACATTATATGCTCCATCTCTGAGTGCCATTTAAAAGGTTTATTAAAATGCCACACATGCACTGCTTTATTAATAAAGAACATTTTAGCAGTCTAGTATTCTGAATAGAAAAGGAAATAGAAGCTGACCTACAGTAACTGATGATTAGGTTTAACTAAGAAAGGAGAAAAATACTATAGGCTGGTATTCACAGAGCTATTAAAATCTGCATTTAGAATTTTTTTTTTCACTTATTCATCAGAGTAAGATAAAGAAATGTGTGCTTTGGAGGCACAGCTACAGGTGAGAGGGCAAAGTCGACCTGACAGATTGTTATAGTAAAAACTGTTAAATGTGATCTTACAGACAAATGCCATTGCCTCAATATTCGACTTTTTTTTTTTTTTTTATTTTTTTTCAAATATTGCTCATTCATAGTGAAGGGAGGCATCAGCTTTTGTCAGCCAAGGGTCAGATTTCTTGTGTGATGCAAACAAGTTGCCTTTTAAAATGTCACTTATATAGGTGTACTATTCAACATTGACTTGCCAGTGTTTTCCCTGCCAGTTTAAATGTTGTGGTTCCCAAACTCAAAATATCTTGAGACTAAAATGAAAGCCCAAAAACCCTGACCCAGCCTCTATTGCCTTTGCATACAGTGAGAAATGGCCTTGGAATGGGCATCTCTATGCTCACAAGTAAACAAAACATTTAGCATGGCAAACTTGTCAGCATCCTTGACTTCTGTGCAGTTAAATTGAGAATCCAGCTGTTAAGATGTTTCAGGTTCAAATGCATTTTTAAAATGCACCTACTCTTATCAGCTAGTATCAGTAAACTCAAGGACCTGGCAAATACAAATTTTTGTTGTCTCTCTTAGTGTACTTACTTATATTATTTATAAGTGATATTAGATAATTTTTCACTCATGTTCACACATCCTCTTTTAATTTAAATCATCTAATTTAAACATTAGGTGACTTGTAATGATTTGCCAAATATTTCTGATAATGAGCATTCAAGTGAAATGCATGCTTGTTGAGTGTTTTAAAAAAAAGCACTTACTGCTTATTTTTCAATGTCAAAACATCTGTTCTTGAGGAATTGTTGAGTTTCTTAATTGTGTAAACTTTTGCTTGGGAGCTTTCCTGATTGCAAGTGAAATTTCCAGACAAAAGAGGAGGGGAGAAAATGCATCCTGGGTTACATTGTACAGTCTCACCTGTAATTTGACACCAACTATAGGCAGGTAAGTTAGTAGTTCAGTCCCCCTATGTTATAAATGGAACACAGATCAAAACTCTTTTATCAAAGGTGATTTAGAGGAAAAGCCTCCTTTGTGTGATCTGAATTAGTCTCTCTGAGAAGAAATCTTTTTCCATTGACCAGAGTGGGCAGCTACAGCTGAGTTAAAAGCTCAAATTTAAGTAAGATGAGCACCACTGGGATTCTGTCAGAGCAAGGTCTTGAACCTTGCCTACAAAGACTGGTGAGCTGTCTGTTCCCCTGCATGGCTAGTTTGTCTGACTTTCCCTGCTCCTGCCCACAGGTCTCTCAAAAACTTTCTGAAAAGATGCAGTTGGTTTTTTTTATGCCAACGTGGAACAAAATCATTCAAACTTTGAAAATTTTTGCTAAGCAGAACTGCTGTTTCCAGATAGTCCTACAATGGGAAGTTCTGCACCTATGGGGAAAGGAGAGAAAAGTGTGAGCCTATCCAGGCTCCAGGATGGGAAGTGCTGCTGTTAAGCTGTAGCCACAAGATGAATCATGTACCAGTTTCAGGAAGTATGGGCACACAGGAGTCTTTGGCAGGTTCACAGCTGTTAGATCTGTAGATTCCTGTAGTTAGTTGTAGTGACAAATGGATTTCATCCTCCTGACCACTAAAGATCCAGAAAACAGTTAACTTTTTTTCTACTTCGCCCACACACACTCTGCCTTTCAATGTTTCTTTCTTTCCTCTCTGTTCCTATTCTCACACTAATGCTTTAAACCATGACCAGGCTCTCTGATACTAGTCTTTACAGGAGAATCTTCCATTTTTCCAGGCTTAGCCAAGATTTCTGTTAAGAAAAAGGATGGTGGTTCTTCTGTTAAGGAAAAGGGCCTTTCGTAAACACTGTGTGGGTGCTGATGCTCATGCCATAAGTGTGCTTGAGAAAAAAGCAAACCCCACAGTTTGTACTTTCCCTTTCACCTGTACTCATTAAACACCTGTACTTGCATTATTCACAGAGGAATGCCTTCAGTTGCATTTAATTTCCTCACATTTTCTGGTTTTGCATGGCCTGTCCCTCATGTGCAGATACCTATTTAACCCTTGATGTAACCTCATTGTGTCTTTGGATGTCGATGCAGGAAACCATACACAAATTTAAAACCTGAATAATGAGGTAATACAAAACATTCCTCATGGAGAAGAAATAAAGCCCTCTTCCAAGCTTTTCCATCACATCCCCTCCTTTTGGGGTAGGTACCTGAGGACCAATGCTACCCAAAATTGAACTTTTCAAGTGCACTGCTGTTGATGGTCTTTTGAGCTTTTTCTTCCCCCAGAAGCTTAGGTTCCCACAGACTTCCTCAGGCTGCAGTTCTGCCCTTCAACAGCACTGGGATTTTTAGCAGTACCTGCCTGGCATCCAAGAAAAATGCACTGGACATCTTCCTTAGAGATTATCAAAGCTAACATGAATGCCAACAGCTATAATAGACCTACCTGAATCCTGCTAGAATGTAGAAAAAGTAAAAACATATAATAAAGATTAAAAAAAATGACAGTCAAACCTTAAATGAAAAATCTTAATAGAGTGAGTTTCCTCAGAGAAGAATGCAGCTATGACTAGATGCTGGCCATAAGAAATAGCCACTCAGTCTGGTCAAAAAAACATCAGTTCTTTTTTAAACAAGGTGAGAAAGCTAGCCTATTTTTTTTTCTGGCATTGTAGGGAACACACTGTAATAAATACAATATTCCCAGAGTAGCAATAGAAGTAATGTCATTTTATCTTTACTACCAGCTGCTGAATTCTAGGAAAAAAAATCTCCTTTCCATGAGTTAATATCCATTCAACACAGTCCCACACATAGCCTCTGCTGCATATAAAAAAAAGCAACTGATGGGAGAAAATTGATATAAATCTCAGAATTTAGCATTGCACTTGCTCTTTAGTTTAGTAGTAGACAGTAACTGTATTCCTGCTGCAATATTTCACATGCCTTGTAAGTCCGTGTTACTCAGCTAATATCAAGAATCTAAGAATTGCACCTACTTTAACAGTAGAATAGATGAGACAAAGAGAAGCTCTTCATGAAAAAAACCCTATTCTCATACTCACATTCTTTAAAACTCCTATAATAGCTTGACTTTCTTCTCCTTCTATATCCCTGCTTTCCTACCTGCATGAATCACTCATGCAGCCCCTTGCAATATGCTGTTCCTCTTGAAGTCA
Organism: Pseudopodoces humilis; assembly: GCF_049639895.1. NCBI lineage: Eukaryota > Metazoa > Chordata > Aves > Passeriformes > Paridae > Pseudopodoces > Pseudopodoces humilis. Next base: position 104,141,320 of record NC_142200.1, read on the forward strand.
CAGGCATTATTTCTGTCAGACAAGGCTTCACAGTTTTACTGGCTCAAGACCCCTGACTTTCCCATCAAAGCAGTAAGTCTTATTAAATTAAATAATTGGTAACTTATGTCAATGATAACAGCTTTTTGCTCTTGCAACACCAAAATTATGAAGCTTCATTTATTAGGTGAACACAATATTGTGACAGTGTTACAAGCTTTTATTTTCAAAAATGTTATTACAATTATTAGATGTTTGTGTCCATGATTTCATTAGCAACAGCTTAACTTTGGAGAGTTCTGAGGAACTTTAAAATGAAGTCTTAAAAGTCAGAACAAAAAATGTAATTCTTCGGAAAGATTTATAGTCTTAAATTCTCTACCATTCTGCATATGGTATTATGTATGTGTATGTAACTATCTTTTTACACAAAACCAGCTATCTGAGCATGAAGCCACATTTTTACAGTTCAGTCATAATCTTGAAATTTTGATAGAGGTAATTTGAGAAAGAAAATTGTGCAGCTGGTGAGGATAAAAATAAAATGCTTTTGTTTTGCAGGGTTGAGCTTGAAACAGTAGCTGGCTAAAGATATGTTCAGCAGCTTGGAGGTTTAGGAAAAAATATAAAAGAAATGGATTAGCCTGAGGCAAAAGGAGTCAAAGATAGATCATAAATCTCGTACTTAACAACTCCTGCTAATTAACATCTCCAAATATACGTGTTTACATTGTCAACTTCTTGAAGCAGTGTTTAGGCTTCCAAATGTCTCCATAAAGTGCCAAGTAACTGTGTGTCATCTGTATGACAATATCATCATCAAGTTAAACAGATTTTCCATGTGTAGAATTGGCCTATTCTTTATGCAGGACATTGAATGCAGTTTTTGCTGGGCATGACTAAAAAGTCATAACAAAAAGACTAAAGACAGAGTGAGATGGAAACTTTCTGTAGCAGTAACAGATTCATTGGAATTGAATTGCTTGGTACTACAAACATAATTTTCCCAAAAATTTTTGGAAATGCTTTTTGAACATTAGAGAGTTACTAGAGTAGATTTGTTTAAAAGGATAAATGCATACTGTAAGTTGCACTTTGAGAAGAGCTTTAATGGAAAATATACCAGATCTGGACTGGATCTGAAAATAAACATATCTTGGTCATGGTGGACAGTAAGATAACTTGATGCAGGACAAATGACAAGGAAAATTTTATCAAGGTAGAAAAAAATTTAGTTGACACAGCATTTGTTATGTATGTGGTAGCTGCTATAGGACTTAAGAACTAAAAATACAAGATGAAGGAAACTCTGTGGGTACCCAGGTAAAGCATGGAGAAGCCTAGAGCAGTAACTAGCTTTAGTCCTCATGTGCTATCAGCTCTACCCCAGATCCAGGACCTCATGCCAGAGTGGTTTCAGGGCAGCAATGTGCACCAGGACTGTATGGATCCTGTCAGATTTGTGGTGACTGAACCAGCACTTCCAGGGTGGCCAAAAGCCCTGGCCTCCTGAGTGGCTGGCAGAAGGATGAGAAAATCAAGAGTTCACACTTGATGAGACACTGTTAGTCTTCAGGAAGGGAAAAAAGAAGATAGAAGGCAGAAAATTTTCTACCAGATTGCAAAAATATGTGCAAGAGGAAAGGAACCATGAAAAAAGAAAAATTGGAAGGGAACCAACAAACACTGCTAATATTCTGTAAGGTATAAGTTAATATGCCATCTCTCACTGAGAAGGGTTTGAAATGGCAACATGGAAACAAGTCGTAAAATTTGGATCTGAATCTCTGTTTGTGAGCAGGCAGGAAGGGAGTGAAGAAACTTGTGGGATCAATAAGACAAAGTATTGGCCTATAGGCTTCATTTAAGCCAATAGGCCATACAGAACCCAATTTCTGTCATTGTGTTCTAGCTCTTTCTTTGACTGAAAAACAAAGATAAAATAATCTCAAAGTTAAAGCACAGTAGCTAAGCAAGAATTGGACAGAATATATTCACATAAAGTATGAATTGATACAAATGTCTAGGAAAGACAGAAGAAGCAGAAGCATAATGTCGCCTGGGTCTATATTTGGTTGTGGAGCAGCACAGTTTAGAAAAGAGCAGTTGAAAAAAAAGAGGAGGGAATTGAAAAGTCAGATAAAGTAAGCCAGGTAATAGAAAGTCAAATGTGGCCTGGTGTCTTTTCATGCTGCATGCAGAAATTCTTTTTAATGTATAAAACATTTAAAAAAATGAAAAAGGTTTCATTTCAAAACATGCAAACAACAAAAAATCCCTCCAATAACCCATCCAAGCCCTGAGCCCTTACTCAGGACACATGCCCACTGAAGTCAGTGGGAGTTAGCAGTAAGCAAAGGCCTTAAGATTTGGCCCAGTGACAATTAATTTGTTGTAGAGCACTTACACGTTGTCATTGCAAAGCAATTTTAGCACTGCAAGTTTTGAGCTCCAGAAGTAAGAGTGGAAACACTGACAGAGTATTAACTAGAACAGCTCCCAGCAGGTCTCAGACATCTTTTTTGTTTTAAGATGACACAAATGTGATAGTTCAATATGTGGGTTGTGGTGTTCATGTTAATTTGCCCTCCATTAATATCTGCCTCTCTGCTAGATATTTTCTTTGAGATATACTACCATATAAGTATTATAAAACAGGTCTGTTAAGAAAAATAAAATTTAAAAAATAAAATGGGTAAAATATATTAGTGGAAACTATTGCTATAGGTAGCCCAGCATTTTTTAGCAGAAAAACTTTTTTAGTTGTGTTTTAGGGGTCTTCTGGAGAGGTCTAAGAGTGTCATACTGAGGCATAAGACCAATAGGGGAAATTCACATTTCATAGAGGTACAGACATGAGATACAGTCAAGGATGATTAATCTTACATTCACAATCACATTTTCTCCAGATTATTCATGAGAAGGAAAAGGAGCGCAACTCAGGTCCTATTATTATCAATCTGGAAGACTCTCAGCAGGTAGTTGCCAGGTACCTTCTTTCACCTCAGCAGGGCTGTCTGGATTTACATCACTCTGAAACCCAGCCTTTTAATCTCCAAATTTCATTGTGCTACATCCACCACAGCAAAGATTAATATATGAGTGAAGCAGGACTTACCAAAGGGAAATCAGTGTTCCATTTCGAAGCTGAAATGGAAAAGAGCTATCCAAAAAGAGGTGCAAAGTATGGGATTCCCAGAAGGGACCTCAGAGATAACAGTCCAAATGCCTTCTACCTCAAGAGGCAAGAGGTAACATTCTGATAGAGAGAAAGTATGGAGATAACCGGCTGCTTAGCAACCAGACACCTGAGGTGAACCCCAAAGTACAAAATGAGATGTTGTAAACACCTGCTTTCTTGAAATTGAAAGTACAGGCTGATTATTTTTTTTTTAATTAGAAGAACTATTCCTAACAATCTCTTGCTTTCTTCATGAGCTTTCATTGTGGCATTAGGAGGAAAAATTTGAGACAGTTCTTGTAGTCAGTCTATGAAAGGGAGGCAGGAGCTACATAGGTCTGCACCAGACCCCTTTTGTAACCTGAATTATAAAGGATGTCCTGCAGCTGGTGCCACCCATGTGGGAATGGTTATTTAACAGCAGGGAGAAGAGAATCCTGGATATAGCTACAGGGTTTGTAGTCTTTGCCTCTGCTCCTGCAAGAAGCAGAGTCTTTTGCCTCTCTTTTTTTAGGTGAGTCAGTAGGGGAGATCCAAGAGACAAAATATTTTGCAACCCTGATGTTTGATAATGACTGAAGGGTTCTTTAGTTTGATTTGAAAAGTGTTTTGATTTATGAACAGGTTGACGAAGGAGGGAGAATTGATGATCATTGAGCTCAACAGAGTGAACTCAGTATATCTTACTCTGGGACTGTTAATCTGATTTTTGTCAATTGGATTACAAACTTCGGAAAGCTACAGTACAGATTCTCTGAAAGATATTCTGACTTTATCTTGAAATACTGCAAATTTGAGAAATATTCTCTGCTAGAAGCAGGCTGAGTGCAAACCACAGTTGAGGGTCATTGCAAGCATTTTCCCTACAAACTTAAATCAAACCTGTTAGGAAGTTCGAAGAAATACTGATAGACATTAGATCTCATGAAGATAATATAATATGTACTCTTTTCTTTCTAGATTACTTTTTCTAATACAGCTTGGTTAAAAGAAATTAAAGGAGTACAACAAAACAGAGCTGTTCAAAAACACAGAAGCAAAAATTATGTAAGATATAAAATTCGAGAATTTGGGTGTGAATTTTACTCAGTTTTTGATAAAAAATAAACCTTATATTTTTCTTCATTTTTATTCATACAAGTATTAATTTTGCAAATGTTTCTTCCTTTTTATAAACTATTTTAAACTTTATAAATGACTCTGAGCTTTTTGAAGTTACAATGAAAACATAATTTAGTGGGGAAGGTAACATGAGCTTAGGGTACGTCACAATTGCAGAAATCTAATAGAGTGTCTATCTTTTTTATGCCTTAGGACTAAGTAGACAGATCTGAACATAACAGAGAGAGAAAAGGATTTTCTTGAGATTTGATGGAAATTTATACACTTAATAAATTGAGTTTCCTCAAATCTATCACTCACTGGACTGTATTACTTTATTTTGTCACATCTGGTGCTGAATTTTGAAGATATATAAAAGAATTTGGATCACATCTTTTCAGGCCTTAAAACATCATGGACCTTATTTCATGTTTAGCTCACATATTTGCCAATCCTCCTTCCTTGCAGAGTTAAAAGATGACACACATTAAAATGTAGGATTAAGTTCAAACCAAGTGCAGGAGCAATTGTGGAGAACCAGGTGAATTTTTAGCTTGGCTTAAACCAAAGCAGAGTCATAGAGAATGAACAGCTCTGCTAAGCAAACCTCCTGTTTGGCTGTTCAGGCTGACCTCTTGATAATTCAGAGGTCTGCTAACTAGAGATGGAAACTCACAGCTGGCATGGATGTAGTACATCAGGAGAGGGCTGAGGACATGGGATTCACAGACACATTTGTGAGGGCAGTGACACCTGGGCATCCCTTCAGATTTCATGCTTTCAAACCCTGAGAATCTTTCAAGGATTTTTGCTGCTACGCTCTGTCGTGTCAATCAGAGCATTTCATTGTAGTTTAGGACTCTGTGTGTGGAACAAAATCACAGAAAGAGCCCTGCCTAGAAAGGATTGTATTCTAAATAGGTCTGAGGATCCGTGAGTGGATTTAAAAAATAATGTAAGACAGGGAGGGGAATCTGAGGATGATGATCAGAGCTGCAAGAGCCAAACAGAGTAGCTGAAGGTACCCGATGAATCACTAATAATACTATTGGTAGGTATTATGGAAAAAGTCTCCTCTTTGACTATTTCGGTACAATATTCAAGCAGAAAGTTTGAATTGTTTACTTTTTACAACACTAACAAACATATTTGTTCTAACAACAGCTATGCAATCTGTTTGGGAAAATACACAAATATAATATGTAGCAGATTCTGCAATAATGAACACTCCCTCTTTGTCTGTAGTGGATTAAAAGGATGCAGCTTCCAAGACAGCTGGCTAGAGCAAACACATCTACATGATAGGGCCAGATTCTCAGAGTGTATAAATCATCTGCAATTGAAGTCAGTTTAGCTAATTGTACTAGCAGAGCATTCCAGCAATTTATTATTTAGAAAGAACATGGTAGAAAAGAAATCAGCTTTGCTTACAAGTTTTATCATGGGTGCTTTGCCAATAAACAATACAACCTCTTAAGTATTAGAAATATCCTTTTATCTTGTTAATACTCCTCTCATCAGCCGGCAAACATACATATTGTTTATGAAATTGCATACTGCCTTTAGGCATGTTATAATCTTATTTTTGCTCATTAAAATGCCAAGGCAGAGAATTTTCAACTCAAAATCAGTAAAAAACACATTCTTGTCTGTCCTCAAAAATCACTTGCTTTTGTATCTCAGTTTTAAGAAGAAAATCATTAGCCTTCATGCTTATAAAAAGTAAGCACTCCTATTTGAGCTGGTTCCCTGTTGGCTGTGGATCAGCACAGCTAGCTGGAGCCCAGAAATGCTGCCAGGGTAGCTTACACCCTGGTAACATCCAGCCCTTCAACAATGCAAGTAAACAACTGAAGTACATTCTGAGAGTTGCTAATACAAATTGAATGTTCCTTGACCCAGAAATTGGACTGTACTCAGTAGAGGAGATGCCATTCATCAAGGATTTGTTCTCTCCCTTATTTGAAATGCTTTTGGTCTGAGTCCCTTTTGGTAACAGACCCTGTACCTGACATTCTCTCTAGCAAATCTACACAACATCATCTGAACCATGTGTGTCAAAGCCTTTCTTTTATAACAATGTGAGAGTCAAATAACTTGGAAATTTGCTCTAAGAAGCTGCAAGGAAGAAGAAATGGTTCCTCACAGAAGGTGGATGTTTATCTCACAGCAGAGTGAAATCTGTTGACAGAGCATTTTTAGTCTGCATACTAAACAAATAGCTACATTTTATAAGGCTTGCAGGATTCTAACTGGCTTGATAGCTCATTGCAACTCTGGTAATACCCTGAATTACTTGTAGTGGATCTAATGATACTGTTAACACCAGTGTAAAGAAAGGGATAGAGAACAGTATTATTAGATAGAGAACAATATTATTTTGTATATTTCTAGTCCAGTCACAATACAGCAAACAGCTGATATCTGAAAATAAGGGCTTGGTTTTATGGTCAGTCAGTGAATTAGGGCTGATAAGTGGGACGCATTTATTCATTTCTTCTGGAAAATGGTTGAGTGGAAATGTACAAAACAATCTCCCCATTGGCCCCACACTGCACAGGAGCCTCTGCTGCTGGCAGGGATGTTTAGCAGAGACCGAGAAGGCAGCAAGACCAAGTGTGTTGGGAAGTAACCTGATGGGTGCATGCTGGGTGCTCAACAGCCCCTGCCTCATTCTTCCCATCTGCTTCTACCGAGCCCTGCTGGCTGCTAATGTAGACAAGCTGGAGAATCAAGGGCAAAATTGTTCCTAGATATCAGGGAACACTTAGGAGCCTGAATAAAGTACTCTGCAGGGTGGATGCATATCTTTGTAATTGCAAAGCTAGGGATTATAAAACAGCTCAAATCACTTACATCTTTCCAGTTTTCATGGGAACTTCTTAAATGAAGATTGTAGAAAAGCATTGGGTTCTTCCAACAATTACATCAAATAAAGTCCTGGTGCGGGCAGGTGCAATTCTCATTCACAGTAAAAGCAATGGCACATAGCTAATACTAGCAATGAATCTGAATAGCTGTTCTTTTTCTGCCTCCCGTTTTCTGCTTATAGCAGCTAAAGAATTATTGTATAGGGGAATTAGGAATGGAGGAGTGCTGATAACAGAGCTTCCTGATCCCTTGAAGCTTGAACATTCAGTGATTTGGAGGAAATTTGAGATTGTGCTGCAAGATACAGGGAAAAAAAGGTTAATCAAGATCTGAGGTTGAGCTATTGCACTTGTCTCTATCTTGCCTGTGGGGTTAGTATGTGCAGTCACTGAGAATCTGTGTGACTGATGAAAAGCTTTTAACTAGAAACAAAGATTTTTCTCTTACTCTAATTTCAAACCACAGGACCTTCCTGGCTTTAATATCAAGGGCTCATGTTTCTGAAGTGTCAACATTGTGAAGTCTTGTGATGCTAATACAAGTCTAGAAAACCTCCTGTACTTTTGGGAATGGGTTTTTTATTTAAATGAAAGCTAAATTGCAGCATTGCTCACAATAGAGAAAATGTGAAAGTCTTAGGAGATTTATTTCAAATTTGTTTCTTAAAGCCTTTTTGGGCTTGGTCTAGGGGTTGTTTCAGTCTCAATACAAGATTTTTCACTGAACAGTTAAGTACTGAGTGTAGAACAACCCTAGCTGCAGGGTTTTTTCCCAAAGTTTTGTAGTATTTCTTCATAAGCTTTAACTTTGGACTCATTCACTCTGCAGAAATAAAGTATAAATAATAAAGTTTCATAACTTTCTCTCTATTGAAAGATTTGATGCCCACCTCAGGTGAATGTTATAGCAGCTGTGACAGCACAAGTGCATTAACTCAGTTTACAGCAGACCAAAATCAGACATTTATTATATACTTGTATTTAATTACATTTGAAATCTTGCAATAAAATTATGAGGATAATCCACAGCAAATTTCAAAATGAGGAGATGGTGATATTTAGGTAAGGGAAGTGATGCTTACTCAACTGCAGTCTAATAATTACTTAAGCTTTTATGGTTTTATAGTTTATACATGTATAACAACCAGCCCTTGCCCTTGCTTGGGCCAACTTTTCCTAAGTAAACAATCACATACCTTTGCCCTACTTCAAACTCTCTCATGAGCCTAATATGAGAAAGGAAAGTTGGATCTGATTTTAAAACCTGGTGCCAATCTTCTATGGCCCTGTATACTCCCTCTTACTCATGAAGTAAAATAAAACCTGCAGATCTGAGAGGTATTTTTAACAGTAAAATGTGTAATTAGTTGTGCAATGTGCTAAATTTTGCCAATATTCTTCATTTTCTCAGAGTCACTTCTCTATACATATAACCTGTTTGGGATGTAATAGTCCCAGACTTCCACTGGTGTTTTAGGTATGCAACACAAGCCAAACATGTAGGTGTCTTCTAGTCGGAATGCAAATGGGCATGAAATTTGTACTTGGCTATTGACAAGAATGCCCATCTTGTCTGGGAATTATTTACCCGCATGAACACAGGACGGTGCTCAGTGAATTTCAGAAAGGACTATCAGCTTGTGCAGAGATACCTGCCAAATATATGAAGGTAACTTGCTCAATTCATTCCTGGGTATGTGTCCTCTGAACTTTCTGGGAGGGAATGCACAGAATATGCAGTTCCATGCTATTGAGTGTTTATCTGTAAGTTTGGGCAGGTATAGCCCGAATGCTGGACTAGTCTTCTTTGGAAAATTTGACTTTTCTGCTTGGTGGAGATAAAACTGCTGGTAGATCCCCCGGCTGGTAAATAGCTGTGCACAGAAGAATGGGATAAGGATAGTAAATGCAAAGCTTCTTAAAATGTACTGCATACATTGTCCAAACAAGCAGGACTGTTGTTTCATGATAAAACAAATACTCACGCAGCTTAGGTTTCCTTTTCTGTCAGGAAGAATGTTTTTGAAATTTAATTAGCTTCATATGACACTGTAGGAATGGATGGCAAATCAATGATGGATGCCATTTCAGTCACCTTGTGGTGTTGTAATTCTCTGTGTTTTGCTACACTAATTAGGTCTGACTTCAGTGAGAAAGGTTTCAGGAGCAAGGAGGTGAATTATTGCTGAGATCTTGGCTGTCACTGGTGAGATGAAGTAATCTCAGAACTGAATAACCTCAGTGATTTCAAGAGCCTGTAACTTAACATCCAAGAGGAAGAGGCAAGATCTCACATTCTGATGGAGCAGTTTACATTGAGTTTTAGGCTCAATCAGTCCATGACTTAGTCTTCAGCTGAAAGAGCGTCAGAAACCATAAACTGCATTTACCTCATAGTTGGCATTTAATTACTTAATTGCTCTTTTTTTCACCTTCCCTTAGAGACTGAGAGTTTCTTGCAAATAGGTATTTCCCTCCTTTGGATCCTGGGCTCCTCCCCTGAACCCAGAGTGAGTTGTTGGGTGAGAGAGTGAATGTGGGGTGAGCTCCAGGCTATGATGCCTCCCTACTACCAAAGACACTGTGGAGGAACAGCTCAGGAAGTAGAATGCAGTTTGCTTCCATTTAGTAAACCTAAACACTGTTAACTGGAGCCAACAGCAGCTCCTTGTCCATTTATATGACTCTGGGATTTTATTGTGAAGCATTGGGTAGAGAGCTGGTGTCTCCCTCTCCAGGAACAAGCTGCTTGTTTCTGAAAGTGGAAAATATGCTTCCCCCCAGAGTGTCTTGACTCTCCTCTCCAACAGAGTGCTGTCAGCCACATCATAAAGAAATCAGATGGATCAGGAACAGAACCTAGGGAGAGCAAATACTCTGAGGCCACTGAGTCAGTGTGACATACCAGCTCTATGCTTTTTTGGAGAAAGCATGTAAACTCCCTCCCTCTATATTAGTGTGAATTATGATTCCAAATAATCATTGTTTCTAACATAAACAGTTTCTAATATAAACCATTCCTGCTGGTTACCACAGACAGCCTGAGTGGCATGGAAAATTTCAGTTGTTACATCACATTTACCCAGGGAATAGCAGCAGTGATTGAAATTATTTTGCAGTGGTTTGAATAATGCTGAGTGAAAGGTGATACAGAATTATTGCATTTCACAGAGGGCAAACACAAAGCAGACTCTGAGCTGGCTCTCCTTTTACCTGGCCTCTCCTTGTGGGATGTTGGAGCTGACAAACCCACAAATTTGTGTGGCTAATTTCCTGATCATTTTGGTGCCTTTTCCAGTACCCTTCTCAACCATACACAAAACTGGGGAAGAGGATGAAAAATGAGACGATGGCTGATATGGCACAAGAGAATTTACAGAGTTTGAGTTAACCACTCTAATTTAGTAATGCCTTATTGTGGTGCTTGATAGTCTGACAATCAACACACAATGTATAAGAACATACATGAATGTGTGTTAACTAGTATTAATTAACAATCAATTGGCCAGCTAATTACACTCTTACTGCTGTTAAGACTTCTGCCCTTAAAAAAAATAAAGTAGAATTTCTTAGTCAAAGCTAATTAAATGCATATAATCTAAAATATATATAATATAAAATGCATATAATCTTTGTTTCTGCCAAATTCAAGAAATTTAAGTATATCAAATATATTTACTGAATTCACTTGTCATGTACTACCATTTAACAGCTATTCCTGTAATGGCTTTACAGGCTGATTAAGTACTCTTAGAGGATGAATAATGCTCTAAACTCCCTCATGCTTGAATCCAAAGAGTATATTCTCCAACGCCTATAACTTTCAGCAATACTTCTTTGTTGTTGTACCTGCAAATAAAGACCAGAAGAAGCATTCATTAGAACTATCAAGTTTATTTGCCATCAGAAAACATGTGTAGGGTAAGTTGTTTTCTGATTGGGATCTGCTTTCTTTGCTCAGAAATTGATGGTTAAATCTTAAAGTCAGTTTTATTGTTCAGGTGATTCAAGGTCTGACAGTAGCTCCCAGGTTCACTTGGCAACAGCACACCCCAAAACCAAGAGCCTCGCATTTCTTTTACAGTAGAAAAAATAGTAATTATAACTGGTTTATTTGTTGCAGCTGCAGAAACTGAAACGATCTCTCTCCTTCAAGACAAAAAGCTTGCGGAGTAAAAGTGCAGACAATTTCTTCCAGAGGACTAATAGTGATGTGAAACTGCAAGTAGACTTGATGCCTGAGGTGAGCACAAGCACTGGGCAGCTCCCCAACTCAGAAAGCCAGGCATCTTCGCCCACCAGAGCCCAACAGCTGTCAGAAAACAACAAGATTCACATCTTCCAGGAGCACATCTTCAAAAAACCAACCTTCTGTGATGTCTGCAACCATATGATTGTCGGTAAGAAACATTTTATTTAAAATCTCATTGTGTGTCCATGCTAGAACTTGCAGGATGATCTTTCTCTAACTTCTGTGAGCCCAGATGTCTGCTTGAGAATATTCATGCAGAGAGGTTCTGGATTTATGTCATATCTGCCACAGGATAACACAAATTCTATGTTTGTTGACAGATGTCTTGCCTTGTAGACACATACTGTTACGACAAATAACAGGTGAAGGATTCAGCTGGAATCAAACTCTTCTGTCATTCATGTTACACAGAGCACCAAGCACAAGTTGTATGCTACACAAGGAGCAGCAGAAACCCATATTGCAAATGAGGCCACTATCCTCGCTCTTTTCCACTGACGCCTAATCAGCAGTAATTTTATCTCTCCTGTGTCTGCCCTCACACCCTGCATTGCCCCAGTTCCCTTCCACAGTGACCATACTTACCTCCCCCAGCTGTCCCACATGTCACTTAAGGGACAAGAAGTAGCATCTGCTGGGTGGTAGGCTCTTATCTGCTTGTGTGGTGTGGGTGTCAGCTGTCTAGGATGAATATTTTGGGAGACCAGGTCAAAAACCAAATACAACAGCCTAATTTACACTGCAGACTTCCTTGGGTTTCTTCAGCCTGATCCCTCATATGCACAAAACCTCCTACTAATTTATACCTCTGAAAGACAGGCCTATCTGCTCTCTGAAGCTGTCCATGAGTATGTAAGTTCTGGCCAGGGACTGACTGACTTACAGACAGGAGATAATTTTATTATTGTATCTAATGTGCAGAAAAAAACTCCCTGTTGAATCCTACTTGTAAGGTAATTTTCAGTGCAGTGTGAAGACCTAAAAAGCCAGCCTTCATGCAGATCATCCATAGGGCTGTGAAAGGAGAGGTCAAGAGAGAAGTACAAGTGCCTGGAGGTGTAGAACCTGCAAGGTCACCTCAGTGGGAAGCTGCAGGAGTTGCTATTCAGAAATCTGATCCTGGAAATTCACATCCTTGTGGCTAGTGCACACAGTTTGGTCTTCCTTCTACTTGTCCCAGCACAGTAGAGCAGGAGTAAATTCAGTGGCAATTTACCAGTGTGAAAGTGAGTGACACAATTTTCACCTTTTAGGTAGAACAAGGAGTTAAATACTGATTTAGCTTCATGTAGTAGTACAGGTCTTTGAGTACAAAGTATTGTCTGTAATTTGTATAGCTTACTGTCAGAAGCTTATGTCCCTTGGCATGGAAGTCACTGCCTTTTAGGTAACAGTATGGTAAGTTCTTGAAAGATGCTGATAGGACTGATCATTTTTCAAATGAGGGTGCTCAGTGTTCCCCACTTGTGTGAGGAATTTGTGGTCTTTGGAAAAGGCAGCTGACTACAGAACATAAAAACTGATGCAAGACAATCTTGGTTCCATAAATTAACTTATATTCTCGCTTCACCACAGCTGTACTAAATCCAAGGAAACTAAGGAATTTTAATCACATTTTTTTGGTGTCATTTTCCAGTCTTTTAAGGATTTTTTTTTTTTTTTTTTACTTGAAGTGGTAAAATAAATGAAAGAGAGAAGCAGAAAAGTATCAGTATCAGGGAAGTTCCAGAAATTGACAGTAAGTCTGGAAGAGTAGTTAATTGAAATAATTTTATATATGGAAAAAGACTCAGAATTTGTCTCTTTCAGTAATGTGGATGGATGACCTATCAAAGCTTATTTTCAGAAACATATACTGCAGATATAAGTTCCTTGAATTTCTGGCTTCTTGTGAAGTTGTATGGAGATAAATATCATCACAAATCTACATGACTCAGCAGCAGTGTTTCAAAATACTGCTGCTCATGACAGATTATTGCTGGCAGCAAACTTTGCAGAGAGTAAATCCAGTTCATAAACACTCCTGCCCTTCTCATTTGCTGGGCACTCTGAGTCTGCCTGGAATAGGAAAGTCCTGAAGCACAGCTTTAAGCTTCAAAACATCAGCTTTAACTGCCCCAGTGCTTTCTGAACTTTTTTCTGTTCTCTCTGCTCAGGGTTTCATTTTTCTGTTCTCTATCTTAGCCACTTCATTAGCTAAAGAAGCCTTTTATAATTGCTGAAGAAACTAATGTGACCTATTTTGTCTGGTAGCAGTCTGACTCAGGTGAATTGCTCTGACCTGCTCCAGCTCATCTTTGCTTGGAGGTTAGGTAGAAAAGATGTTGAGAGTTTTACCTTAAGATGCCCTAGAGTATAGATGCCCTAATTTTCATAGAAAAACATCTCTGTTCCTGCCATCTTCTCACTTTGATCCTTACTGCCATCATGCCTAGTTTTGCTGTACTGTATTTTAAGCAGCATGGTAGATCTCGATGTTGCTATTTGCCGTTCAATTAATCCATATAGGTTGTACAACTGTGGATTATAGGAGTAGAGAGGCAAAACAGGCAGCTTTCAGGAAACCCTGTCAAGTCTGCTCTCAAAGACAGACTGAAAAAGCCTAATTTTTGTTCAGGGACTCTGAATTTATTCTCGAAACATGGAGCCTATTTGTTCTCTGTATTTGCATTTTTCACAGGCAGTGACATTTAAGAGTAATGAGTCTATGTCTTTAAATTCCTCATTGATGACAATAAAGGCAAAGACATGATACATGTTTTTACGACTGGAGGAAAGATTCCAGGAAAATTGTGTCTTGACTTTAGATGGTTCCAATTTTGCCACCAGGTTCACCTTAAATGGCACTCTGAACTATGAACTGAGCAGCTCTGTTTGGTACATGGCAGTGTAATGAACAGTGCACAGCATGAACGTGCAGCGACTGCTTCAGTCTCACTCATGTGGCAGAATCCGTCTGTAGCTTCAGAGTGAACAGGACACATGGAGCAGAGGCAGAAGGTTCTCTGTGCTGCTCTTTTCACAGCAAAATTAACTTGAAATATTATCTTACTAGAAGAAAATACGTGCATCATCTCTCTTTGATTCCTGGGCACTGTGAGCCAAATATTGCCATTGGGTTGCAGTGCAATCAGTATATATGTACCAGTAAACTTACTCTTTCAAATGTTTTTCATGCATCCCAGAGTGCAATGAAACATATTCAAAAGAAAATCTGTTTATTGGTTAGATTTCAGAAATGAAAAAAAATAGTATTAATAGTGTGCTTCATACCTCACTTTAAAGGCAGGAGCTGGAATGTTCCTACTAATTGCACTAGACTGGGACTCAAGTTCCACCTCAGTAAACAGAAGGAAAATTTGATACAGAAGCAGTAATTTTCTGTCAAATGAAATAATGGAGGAAATTTCATATTTGAAGAAGCTTTGAAGAGTGCATGCAGAATCCATTTTACATTAATGGGGCCTTCTTACAGCATCTAATTCTCCAATAAAATCATCATTTCTAATCATGAATTCAACAGTAATAATTCACATAATTTCAGAGCAAGTCAATAGTGCGTTGGAGCAGACTCTGTACTTCTTTCTCCCACTCACTGTTTTGCTGCTGTGAGTGCCTAACATCGGTTAGTTTAGGACTGAGGTTTCAGCTCCATGGAGGGCTACATATTTTCCTAAATATATCCACCCTTGAACATCCTCTCACAGTACATCTCTTAGAAAACCATTAATTTGCTGGTTTTAGTAGTAGTATTTATTACTATTTTAATATCCAACCCCAGCAAGGGAAAATTTGAAAATCAAAGTGTCTTGTGGAATGTATTACTAGATCATCATTTAGGAGACACTGGTTTTATGAGTTTTTTATTTTACATCACAGTGAAAAGAAAACCACGTCAGATACCTGTAGCGTTTGCATCGTGTTATCTACTATTTTCTGTGTTTAGCAAGAACGGTAAGCTTTGTCATCGGCAAATTAAGGGAGGCAAAACCGCCTATCGCCAGCAAAGATAGATACTGTTAAATTAATGTTGCATCAGATTACAGCCTTAAACTATTCTGATCAGAAGCAAGTTCTTGCTCCTCTTCAGTCTCTGGTGTGTCATCAATCATCTCTGTGACACCTCACTGTTGAAGAAAACATGATGTCAGTACTCTACAGTTGAAAAATATTGTGTACTTTTTAAGAAAAACCTCCATCTGTAGAATTCTCAACTTTTTACTCACTTGCAGATCATTTCCTGTGCTGATTCACATGGAAAAAAAAGGTTATTTTCCACATATTCCAAGCATATTACATGCAATTAATGTATTCCCATCTAAATCAAATATAAGTAATTCAGCAAAAAGTCAGGCACTTTGCTTTTAAATATATATTACTTTAAAGTAAATCTTTCAAAGCTGTGTTTTAAAGAAATATCTGCTTGTTTATATCCTATCTTTCTTTGCGTTTTCAAAGTGTACTTAACTGTTTCACTCCATTCTTAACCTTAACTATGGCACAGAATTTTAAACACCCATTTTTTTGGCATACCTGTTAGAGCATGTTTGTCTGGAACAAACCTGCAGGAAGACCAGAAAAAATTATGGTCTACAATGTCCAGTAACTGTCAAAACCAGGTCCTTCTGGGTCATGCCAACCCTGGCTTAGGTAGTTGAGATCTTTGCATCTATAGATGTTCTCAGGGCAACTGGGTTTCTGGTTTGGATGCAGAGTCTCTGGACTTTTGCACCTCTGGAGGTAAATAACTCAGTACCTGTCTTCTCAGGGAACTAACCAGATTGCAGTTAGAGAGACCTGTGGAAAACAAACAAACAAGCAAAAAAGATAAAACAAAAACATAGTTGTAGCATAGCTTCCTTTCAGTCTATTAATCAATAATGCTTAAGCAGTGAAATTGTTCAGAATTTACTCACTCCTACCACCGTCTGTTCTGGTTTAGCCAGTCATTCTGGAGGTTCACACAGCCAAAAAAGTACCATGAATAATTCTTTCTCACTTCATCTTTTAAAAGCAGCCTGCATTACTTTATTTCAGTGTGCAGTTGCGGCCGCTAGAACTTTCAACCCCTTTATCCCCAAAGCTGTATTGTAAAATCCTCCAGAAAGTTAGCCTCAAAGTTGATAAATTGGCCAAGCTTTTCAAATGCAGGAATAAAGGAAAGAAAGAGATCTAGATTGAAGCTATGTTTTTTCTGTTAGATTTTCTGTTAGATCCTGCATTTGAACTTCTTCTCTTAGACTATCAGTAACTGCGACTAATAAGTACTGGAAAAACTCCATGGTTAGAGGAAGTGTTTATATAACTGTAATTTATGTGGATGTTTATTAAATATAGAAAAATTTCACAGGAACTATGACACAGTGCTTTCTGCCTCCAGTCTGATCAGCTCTCTCCTAAAAAATATGCTTGACTTTTTTTTTAAGCTTGCTGCCTCATTTCATGAAGTAGGCATTCTGGCTTGCTCCAAACCTGCCTCTATCCAGCATTTTCTAGGTAGGCAAAGCCGCAGTAAACGGTCACAGATTGACCCCCACTTCTTGGCAACAAGACAAAGTAGAAGTATTCGTGGAAGCATGACTGTAACTGACTTTTTCCAAGGCCATGGTAGTTTGGAAGAGTCTTTGGAAAGAGATCTTAGAAAAAACAAAACAAAAAAAAGGCATTTTTATTTATCTTGCAGGATGAAAGAAAAAATAACGTTATTCATTCAGTTCTGCCCTTCACTCTTCCTAGTCTCTCTAGCATCTCCCAACACAGATGACCTTGAGGGAAGAGTTGCCACTTCATCAGAAGGAGAGTTGTCCCCTGTAGAGAAGGGTAAAGAGCTTCCAGCAGGGAGGACATACCCCTGGAGCAGGGCTTGTGTAGCCACAGCCGAGCCTTCCCTCATCTATTCTCCAGAGACACTATTACAACTACAGTATAAATTTGTTTTTTTTTATTACTAAGCATTTCCCTACGGAAAGAAGATTTCAAAAGCAGCTGAATTCAGACTCCTTTTGTTTTGTTTGTGAGGAAGAATCATGAAATCATGCCTGACCAATCTGATAGCCTTCTGTGATGGCATGAATGGCTGGTTAATTGAGGGGAGAGTGGTAGATGTTGACTACCTTGACTTCAGCAAGGCTTTTGACACAGTCTCCCATAACGTCCTTGTAGAAAAACTCAGGAAGTGTTGGATGAGTGGACATTGACAGGGATTGAGAACTGGTTGAATGGCAGAAACAGAGTCCAGCTGGAGGTTCATTGCTAGTGGTGTTCCCCAGGGGTTGGTACCAGGTCCAGTCTTGTGCATCCACCAAGGAGCTGGATGAGGGGATGGATGCACCCTCAGCAAGTTCACAGGCATTACAAAACCAGGAGGAGTGACCGATACCCCAGAGTCCTGTGTTGACATCCAATGAGACCTGGACAGCCTGGAGAGTTGTATGGAGGGGAAGCTCCAGAAATTCAACAGAGGCAAATGCAGGGCCTGCACCTGGGGGGGAACAATCCCAGGCACCAGTACACGCTGGGAGCTGACCTGCTGGAAAGCAGCTCTGCAGGTCCCAGTGGACAACAGGCTGTCCAAGAGCCAGCAGTGTCCTTGTGACCAAGAAGGCCAAAGGTATCCTGGGGTGCATCAGGAAGAGGTTTGCCAGCACTCTGAGGGAGGTGGTCCTGCCCCTCTACTCAGCCACAACTGGAGTGCTGTGTCCAGTTCTGGGATTCCTGGGCAAGAGATGCATGGAGCTCCTGAGGCAGATCCAGTGGAGGGCTACAAAGACAATTGGGTGTCTGGAGCACCTCACTTAGAGGACAGGCTAAGGGAGCTGTGGTTGTTCAGCCTGGAGTAAAGACAACAGAAGGGATCTCATCAATGTCTGTAAGTACCTGAAGCGGGGTTTGCAAGGGGATGAAGCCAGGCTCAGTGGCGCCCTGGGAGAGGATAAGGGACAGCAGGCACAAACTGAAACAGGAAGATCCATCTGAAAATGAGGAAGAACTTATTTACTGAGAGAGTTACAGATCACAGGAACAGGTTGTCCAGACAGGTTGCATAGTTTCATGTTACAGAGACTTTCAAAGCCCATCTGGCCATTATCCAGTGCAACCTGTTCTAGTAGAACATGATTCAGAGGGGGATTGGACCTAATGATCTCCAGATGTCATTTCCAGACCCAGTCACCCTGTGACTCATTGAAAAAGGGCTGTTGTGTAATCTTTTCAATCAGTGGCACCAGGTACCATCCAATATATTACTAAATGATCTAAAATCCCTGCCTCTACCTCCTCCTTCCCTCCACTAAATTTGCTCCTGGATTTAAGACACTTTGTTTCAGTTGATGACAATGAATGACTCTGGGCACCTAAATCTTCTAGTGCTTTTGAGAGTCAGCATGAGTGAGAATTGCATAAATCATTTCTCTCTGCTGTACTAAGGTTAAGGTAAACAAAAACATTATATTTTTTTAACATGCATCTGCTAAAAATTGGTATAAAATAATTATTTTACCCTATTAGATTGAAATTATAAATGCTTATCCTACAATCTCTTTCTTGAGTTAATAATTCTCCATAAGCATAGACCTCCCCACTTCTGAGTGGAGCCCTGTAAGAAGGGCCAAACAAAAGACTTCTGGAAATATGAAGTATTAATTTACCCTAACTGTACAATATGCATTTAACTGTTAGTTATAGACCAGACAGGTATAGGTAATATCATCTCGACTCTTCAAAATTTCCAACAGTGAATACTTTGTCTGTTAAAATAAATACAGTGGGAATAAACAGAAGGAAAGATGTAGAAACACATTTGGTGTGAGCAGTATAGGTGTGCTCCATCTACTTCTACTCCTATTTTTTGATAAACATGGCAAAATGTATCCAAGTCATACAGCCCCACATTTGTAGAAAAGCTACAGGGAGCCACATCATATTCCTGCATTAAATTATTATTTTTCTTTGTTAACAAAGAGTTAAACATACTTTCAAGAAATATTGAGAAGAAAATATTTAGTTTGTTTATCCTCCGGGAGGGCTTCCTCCTCTGAGATGAAGCAAGAATGTTATCAGTAAATTGGATAATCAGGAACTGCTTAGCTGAGAAAAGAGGGTGGAAATATATTTTAAATTCTAATTTGTCCTTGAGCAGCATCAGACATGTTTCACAATTGTTACTAGATAATTTTAAAGCTCACTTTAATTTGGGGGAAATTGCTATTAATATGAAACTGCAGTTAATCCTCAGTCAAAAGAGACTTTAAAAAATGTTGACCAACATTTGCTGTTTAATTAGATAGAAAACAATAAGCATTTCTAGAACATCTACAATTAATATTTTAATATTATGCTAACCAATGGTGATTTTTAACCAAAAAGTACATTAAAAACCACCAAACACCCTACTCAGTAGTGAGTAGGCTCCTGGTACCATTGTTCCTCACATTAGTTCTAATGAAGAACATAATGGCAAGCTCAAGGTTTTTTAAAGGCCAAGAGATGAAGCAGAATGCAAGTGGGGTTTTTATGTCCTGCTATGTACTTTTTCCAGGGCTCACATGGGATATTGGGTGTTTACAGATAAGCAAATTAAGTGCATCTTCTCTAAAGCTGACCTTCTTGCAAAAACATTATTTTTCTCTTTAGAGTCCTTATCTACCAGAGCATGACTGTTATGTGGATAATTACAATGCTGAATAGCTGACAAAAGCATTATCTAGAAGCAGAATTATTAGAAGCTTTACCTTACTCTGAGTTGCAGAAATCTTAAAATGAGGCACTTAAATGCTTTTGCAAGAAATAGCACACTGCCATCATGTAGAGTAAAATGCCTACCCACATTTGCTTGTTGCTGTCCTTAATATAGAAGGATGTCTCAGAGAGCAGTGATCCTTGTGGCTCACATGGATCATCGCGTGCTTTCCTGCTTTGGTAACAGGAATGCAAGTTACCACAACTTCTCCAGTGCTCTTCTCTGAACTGCCAAAATTTTAGTTTTCCAGGTATACAAAGTCCAGAGCTGTTTTCCTCTTTGACATACATTTACCTTGTACACTGAAGGGTGCTGCAAACACATGGGTCCTGACTTTTAATTCTGAAGACATGCTCAGTTAAAAATGACATGTAGTTGAAAACTATGATTTCACTGTAGTTTCCTTTATAACATGCAGGGAGTTGTCTGTGCCCATCATTTGACAGAAGTTTTTCTTATTCATTTAATCAGTAATTGGTGCCACTTGGAAGATGTGTAGATGTGCTTTAGGCCAGTACTGCTATGTGTCAAGTAAAGAATTCTCTCAGGTTATAAGAGTGAAGGCTGAGATTGCTTCTTTGAGCAGATGACAGTTGTAAATGAAGTGTTTTTACTTCCCAGAGTGTGTGATTTCACTGAAATCAGTAACTATTTCTGGAAAAAAAATTACCAACACCCCCACCCACCCACCTCCCCCAACCTGCACTTGGTGTGAAAGGTTTCACTTGAATGTTTTTCCATTGGTTGGAAATCAGGAGGAATTCACAGAAAACAAGAAAATATACTGGAAAGAGCTGCCCAGGTAACTGGTGGAGTTATGATTCCTGGAAATGTTTAAGGAAAGACTGGATATAGCATTCAGTGTCATGGTCTGGTTGACAAGGTGGTATTAGGTCATAGGTTGGATCGATGATCTCAGAGGTCTTTCCCAAACTAATTGATTCTGTGATTGTATATATTGGAAAAGAAACTGAAAAATATTTTGCTAAAAAATGTGATTGTAAAATTCTGAAAAGTAGAAACTCATTCTGACTAACTGTAGAAATACCTTCCCTGAAAACAGATCCCACCAAAGTGGTGTAACCACCCAGTTATTTACGGTGGTGCCCTGAATTCCCTCTAGTCCAAGCAAATCATGCTGGCAATTACACCTGTAGCTTCTGATGAGATCCTCCTTAGCTGTGCGTCATCCAAGGGAAGAAATGGCTTTGGAACAGAAATCTCTGCCTGTGGCCAAATCCTGACCAAGAACTAGATTTTAGTCACATGTAGTTATATTTTGTTGCTCCACTTCCCATCTCCATCACTAGCTACTGTAAAATGGAAAAAGGAGGGAGAAAGGGGAATGGTGGTCCTGCTAAGTCCCACTTCAGCACTTTGCATGCAAGGCCCATCACTGCAGGCACTGCCACTCAGCTTGTGCTAACACAGACCTGCAACAACACTGGGAGCTTGCACTGGTGAGGGATTGGTTTTACTGCAGGGGGAAAGAGCCCAAACCCTCAGAAGTCTGAAACAGCAGAAGGCCAGTGAACAACTGGCTATATATATATATGTCTATATAAAATAGGATTTTGTGTGGTTTTGGGTTTTTTTTAATTAAACATTTTATAGTTCTAATTTATTTTCCTGATCTTCTGGCAAATGGCAGTCTCTCATTTCAAGCCCTTGATGATGATGGAGCGACATAAGAAACAGGCTATATTAAAAATCCATTTGAAGAGAAGAGAGGACATTAAATCCCTTTGCTGAGGATAGACTGTTCTTTTGTTCTGTAATTCATTCCCCACATTTTCAGCAAGTTCACAGTCCTGGTCTTCATTTCACATCATAGTTTTTGTTCAAATTTCTGGTTTCTGTTTTCCAACTCCTCTGTAATGGTACCTTGGAAGATAAAGGTTTTGGCACATGTGAACGGCCCCACAAAATTCAACTGCTTTTTCAAAGCATTTCAAAACACAGGGAAAAAAGGCTGAAACTGATGACTTTTCATTCCAAAACATGCAAGACCACAGGTGCAAATAAGATGAGCCTGTCAAAATGGAGATCTTGTTCAAAATCTGACTTTCATCATCTTCACCTCAAGAAGAGTTACTTAAATGCTACGTTTACTAATACTACTGAGACCAAAATCAGCCATTCATCTCTGCATGTCCTCATTTGAGATAACACATCAGGCTTAACTTCTCCATGTTCCCTTGTCCTGCTCAGCTCTGGCACCATCATGTCCCACAGCCAGGTCTATGCCTTTCTTCTCTGAAATATTTTCTTCCTCAACAAAGCAGCCCAGTTCAAAGACCTATAAGCACAGGCTCATCAATCTTGAAAATTATCCACAAAAGTAGGTATCAATAGATCAGTGCCAGTTTGTTCATAGCAAAGAATGTTAGACGTGATTTAGCATGTTTAGTGTTTAGGGGACGAGGACGTTTTCTTTCAATAATAGCTGTTAGTTTATTTACCATGGTGTTCCAGCATCCTAATTAACATTTAGATGATCAAAAACCTGAGATGATATTTTAAGAATTGTGGAGGTGGATATTTCCGTTCAGGGATAGCCTTTTATAGCAAAGCTGCTGAATATGTGAAAAGTGCATTTTGAAAAAAAAAAAAAAATTCTTATGGCCAAATTTTTAAAATACTTTATTTTAGAAGGGATATTTTTCATCTCTGTAACAGTCTTGCAGAAAAACCTGCCTATTACTGCCTCATTTTTTTCTCAGCATGTCATTTCTAAAGAAAACTATGTCACTGGGAAGTCAGTTCTAATTTTATGCACTGTTTTGTAGCCTGCCTACATGCAAAGCAACTTTTCTTGCTATTTAAACATTGGATATTGTTATGGAGAAACTGGGATAGGGACTCAAATGGACCCACACCTCTCAGTGACATGTAATATAAAATTTATTCATTTTTCAGGAAATTCATTTGTCATTTAACTGGACATCAAGTCCTACTTTACAGAATGTAAATATACAACATCCAGTCTCTCTCCACATCCCATTTGGTTTGGAGTGACACAAGGTGTCAGGGAAACAGGACACTTTAGGCAGTCAAGGCATCAGGTCAACACCTGGCAGCTTGCTCCCAAATTCAGAGGTTCCTCCTTTAGCTCAAACATGTTGTTGGACATCCCTGTACAGTGTACCTCATCCCAAGAAATTATAAATTTAACACACCTAAAGCTCTGTACATTTTGAACTGGCAGATATAACTATTAAAAAAATCTGACCCACAACTTAATAAAGAAAAAAACCTCATTACTAAAGAGTAGCCATCGATTTGAATTCTCAATCAGGTATCGTGCAGCAATGACTTCCAGTGTTCAGCCCTCTGGGGTGGCTGGGGAACTCTGTGTTCAGTCTTTGGTCTGTGCCCCACCTGATGAACAGATGAGGATCTGTGCCTCTGTACTCTTCAAAATGTCAGCTGGGAAAAGTGCTGGGGCAGCATCAGTTAAAAAAATAATCAGAAGGGTGCCAGGCACTGGGACAGAGCATAGTTTGTAAGGTGGCTGGAGGCTGAGGAGGGGTGAGAAAAGGACTTCCCAGCTCATTCTTATAAACCTAATGGTTTAAATTAATTAGGCTCAGGGTTTTTAACTTTAAAGATATGGATGTCTCGTGTAGAAAATGCCATTCTCTGATCTCCTCACAGCTCTTAATTGAAATAGAGAAGGAGAAGGAGAAGCGCTTGTCCAGCAGCAGACAGCCACAGGGGCAGGAAGCAGCTTCAGAGGAATTTTAAAAATAGGAATTTCTTTCAACATCAGAGCTTTTATACAAAACCAATTATATTAAAACTAAGAAGGGGGTATGAGAGTAGAGTGGACAAAAGCTTAGAGATAACTGCAGAGGCACCAGTCCCATTTTGGGGATTTCCTCTTTTAACAGTGGCATCTTAAACCCTTCACCGCTGCAGTACTGGCCCAGCTTGCTTAAAATTCTCCATTTCCCATAAATGTTGGCATGGATGAAGCTTTCTGGTGACAACTGTAAATGCATTTAGGGAGAAAGGGGCAAGACGTTAATTATTTTTATCAGCCTCCCACAGCAGAAGTTGAAGTTCTATGGAAATTATGTAATTTTAAATGTATTTATTTTTGAAAGTTTTAAAACAATTTCTGATTGGTATTTTCCTCTCAGCTGGAATGATAAAATGTAATGGTTGGGTCATAGCTGGATTAGCTGGAGGTGACAGTCTCTCTGTGTCTCTTTCCCTTCTTCTTTCTCTCTTTTATAGACCTGAACATTTTTATCCTTTCCTTTTTGTTTTTTTCCCCACTTTGGCATAAGTGCCTAATATAGTTATGTTTATACAGTCAGCATAACATCATGTTGTTACCAACTTTTTCTGTTTTCTTGGAAATTTCTCCGGGCTGTAGGGCTTGTTCTCCCTCTCCAGCCACTAATCTTGTGAGACTTGGAACAACAGGCAAAAAGCATCAGCCAACAGTGCTGTGGCCATAGCTGTGCTGGCCAAGAGGATGATACAGGTTCCCTTGGTGTGTGTGTGTGTGTGTGTGTAACAAGCAGATTTTCATTTGCATTCTTTAGGAAAAATGTGACTTTCCAGAAATGCACAGTAGTTACTAAACTGCTTTTGTAGGAAACACAGACAAAAAGTTAGAATCAAATTCTGCGCTGCTTCCTCTGTCTTTCTCTGACTCCAAATATTTCCATTCACCTATATTGAGGTGTGCTGTTTCCATTTAGGTTTCCTCCAAAAAATATATAAATTTACAAAAGTGATGCAGTGTGTTCTTTTAGTGGTACTTAAGGTCATATTATCAGAACAGTTTAAGATTCAATTTTCCGTGACTGTTCTGGAAAACCTGGCCACTGGTTTAGATATTCAAATGGGAGCTGACCCAGTCACAGAGTATTTCTAGCAAGGTGTTATTAAATTTGACCTGCTTTTCAAAACAATGCATCCTTCCAGACCTAGGTGCCTGGATATATTAGCTGATATGTGAAGAAAATGACTGGGCAGAACCTCATTTGTAAGTTTACTTAAGAGCTACTCAGTATTCTGACCTGATATTTCCTAATTTTTTCCAGTGAAATACTGTTTCTTTCATCAGTTTTGCCTTTTTTTGTTGTTGTTGTTCTTTGAAAAAGGAATACTAGCCTATACAGACCTGGAGATAATTGATACATTAATGAATAGGACACAGAGGACATTTGTTCAAATGTCTGTGTGTCTTTTTCCCTGTATGAATTTCATGATTACACTGACACTGCTTCATTCACTGAAGAGGACATGTTAAGTGTTCATGGACACTATAAGTCAGCTAAACATATCTAGTACTTTCCTTTCTAAACCCTCAGTTTTAGAGTTTGCAGTTTTTACTACTTAAACATGCAAGTGGGCCAAAATAATATTAGTTCAAACTCTGACAGTTTTACCCCTTAGTCCCCTAAATGAGAGCCATCTCATACAAGTTTTGGCAAGAGACAAAGACAGCGAGCCCATGAGAAAACTCACAGGCCATTAATCACTTTGTATTCGGAATAAGGCTAACACGTTACTCAAGAGATGATGCTTAAAGACACACACTAACTGAGGAAAGTGAAAAATAAATGTTGAATAGAACTGCCCATTAATCAAACACTGTCTGACCTGTTTGGTGAATGAAGTAGTGTGCCTTGAATAAAAATAGTGAAAAATCACATCCCCGGACAGCTACCAAAAAGCAACTGAGTAGAATTTTGTTCTGTCCTGATCAGCATTTAACAATCAGCTTAAGTAACCTTAGTAAGGGTCTTTGGAGAGGAAAGCAGGAGGGATGATTGCTTTTTGAAGGTAATAGAAAAGCTATCAAAGCTGTTAGTCTACTCCCCCTTTGAATGGAAACCAGAGTAAAAAGTACTCGGGTTGCTCCAAATGGAGCTTAATTGTTAAGCCTTTTGTTCCTGTACTTCTGATTCACCTCTGATTGAAATTATTCCAGGTGGGCTAATACACTACTAAGAGCAGTGACTACTTCCAGCTTTGCTTAAAGGGTGGTATAGGGGAATATCTGCTGGTGGGAGTAAACAGTAGGCTGAAATCAAGCCATCAGCTATTTAGTGGGACAGGAATCAACCTAGTGGTGATGGTCAGGCTTGAAGATCATCAACCAATGTTCAGCAGATGTCCCTGAGGAGATTGTGTTAGTGTCCAAGACTTCACTAACTGGACCTTCCAGACAGGGCTGTAACCAGCTCAAATGTGAACTCTCTCCTTACCCTTCCCCTGCCCCATGCTTCAATCGACAGGAAGATTAACCCAGTGGGAATAACCATGCCACAGAGAGGCATTCAGCTATGAACAAGACCTAGTACCCTATGGCAGTGAACGAAAATTATCCTCAAATAGTATGCCCTATTTTGTTCTCATAGCTATTGCTATCATTGTTACTATTTTTGTCAATTTTAATTTTTTTTTTTACTTTTATGGGTTATTAATATCACTTAATTTCTATTATTTAATATATGTTCAGACCAAATTCCTAACTTTCTCGTGATTTCCAGGGGAATTTATTGGAAAATAATGTTTCAACACTTTCCTATATCCTGTGCCATTACTTTAAGCATAATGAAATAACTTTCTTATACCAGTGCATGACTGTAGAACTCTCACTGTACTCATTCATCCTTAAATAACTTCCTTGCAAGACCCATGTTCTGTCTGCTTTTTACCTATTTCAAACCAGATATCTCCTAAAATCTGCCCCATTCAGGCGTCTGCAAGGTCAAAAAGTTTGCATAAATGGGAGGCCAGAAATTGATGCAATGAGTCAAACCCTGGTCTCATTTACACCTGTACTGAATGCAATCTCTTCTCTGTGATGTGACTGTGATTGTGCCTAATTTCTGAATCTCAGGAAGTTCTGGGTCAGGTACATTGCCGGTATGTATTTATCTGATTCCTGGCATGCACTATTTTTGAAACAGCTTAGCAATGGTTCTCTGAGTGATTTAGTGTAATGGGGAAGAGAAACTGAAGAAAGAATTATTCTGTGGGGGAAAAAACATGTGTCTTGCATAAATGTCATTTTCAGAGCTCGAGATATGGTGGTTAAGCATAAATACCGCATAAATGCTTCTTCTCCAAGCTCTGTAGTTACTCCTCAGTGGGAGGCGGAGAGATGCAGGGAAATTTTTTCCAAGCTAGCCCCACTGTAAACCAAGTAGTTAGAACTGAAAATGGGTTGAAGATAGGAGCTTTTGGTAGTTACAGGGATTTCATTTTGCTTTGCAAAGACTTCTTGTAGACTCAAGTGTGTGACTGAACTACTTTTCCTCTCTTTGAAGCCACTACTTAGCTACTCAGATATAAAAATATGGCACTCAGCAATGGAAAATACAGGGCTGTTCTTTTGTAATTTTCTTACTCATTTTCACATGACCACAGATTTCTGTTCTGAAAGAGTTAGAGTTTGATTTTTGAGAGCAACAGATGCTTCAGATTCATTTTGCACATCATTTGGGAGCACAGTTGTTTTGACAAATGTGTATCTTCTGTGATCACATGGTTATAACATGTAAGGACCAATATCCACCTTGCAAAGTTAACACTAAAATGGCTGGAAGAGCATAACAGCCAGCAGGAAGGACTGTCTGCAAGACTATCTGCCTTTTCACAGCTAAATCTTAGGAGTAACTTGGTACAAGAGTAACTCGGTACATACCAGCATGAGAGGAGAATTAGACCCAGTGTAAGCACTGATGTGTTGCATAGGTCAACTGTGATGTCATTTTCCTTTTTGCATTCTGCCCTATAAATATAATGAAAAACCATGAGGGAACCACTCTTTTCTCAGTGCCAATTGTTGATCACCAGGAAGGGTGATTCAGCATTTCATCATCAGTAATAAAAGCACAAAGCCACAGAAGTCAATATTGGTTTGGGCATGTGTAATTGAAAAGAAACTGTAACTGAAAAAATCCTCACAGCACACTAATCCAAGAGCAACCATGCAGGAAGAAGAAACCAAACAAACAGACGTGTTCTTCTAAGAAATCCTGTGTTTGCTAGGAAAAAAATACCCCAGTAAAGAAAAGAGAAGGAAAGGATGTCTGCACTCACTGAAAGGTGGTTGAAAGGGGCAATGGAGTGGGGACCAGAAGATGACCCCACTCCCTTGAAGTCCCCAGGACACTCCTCACACTCAACCCCATTCAGTCCCTATCTCTCCAGCAGTCTCTGTAGGAAGGTGGGGAGGATCTGGGTTCCCTGTCCTAAAGGGAGCTGACAGGTGAAACATCTGAGCCTGGCTCACTGCAACAGCCCATGGCTACCTCAGCCTGCCTCATCTGGCTTGGAAAAGTGGCCACTTCAGACACCTCTTCCTCTGAAAGTGGAACACAAGGCTTTGGCACCAACTTGACGAAACCTTCCCTGAAGTGCTTCTTTCTGAGGTATCACTTCACTGAATGAAACTGGCAGCAGGTACATGGCTTTGACTATTCAAATAACCAATGAGCTTAATGAGTACTTTCAGATGCAGGATCCTTCTGACTAATATTTATCATGTCTGACTAATGAGGGCTGGTTAAAATGTCAAGAGTTTTTAGGGTTTTTTATTACCTCATTTCATACTTACTCTCACAGTAGATATAATGAACAGATACATTGTTTACTTGTTCTGTTTATGCAGTCCTGCAGGAATAAAAGAGTTGCTACAGCATCACTGCTCCTGCATAGTTTAGGAAGTGTTATGGTTGCATGAATAAAAGTGACTGTTCTTGCCTGGAAGCAGGCAGACTTGGGTCTGTAATTTAAACAGGGCCTCACTGAAGCTAATGCAGAGCTACTGTTGGCCTAGTGGGAGAATTCTACTTCTTTAAAGCAAAATTTCTTCTGTAGCTCCCCTACATGTGACACATAACTTTTCCACTGTCAAGGGAGGAGAGCACTGTCAAACTTGTGGCACCCTCACTGCTCCACTCAGGGACATGCAAAGAGCCCTTCCTGCACCCTCTGAACTCTGGCCCAAGATGGTGAGAGCAGCAGTTCCTGGGAGCAATTCTCAGTATTGCTCTGAGCATGTGTAATTGAAAAGAAACTACAACTCAAAAAAAATCCTCACAGCACACTTATCCAGTGCAACCACGCAGGAAAAAGCAACCATACAAACAGAAATGTGTTTGCCTATGGGTGGGCAATGGCAAGGGAGCTGGGTTAACCCTCTCACATGTGCCTGGAGGTACCTCTCATCCACAAAACCTGGGCCTCCACTGGTGACCCAGCTCCCCAGAGCTACTCCAGAGCCCAGGTGCTCCTTCAGTGGCTCCCTCAGCCATGCACAGCCATGCCAAGACCTTCCAAAATAACAAAGAGTTTTGCTTGGTGTTCAGGAGGCAGAGACACTGTTGGTCAGATTATCATATAGCAGAGTATAATCCAATATATATCTAAAGGCAACAGCCAGGATATATATTTCCTTTTAGCCAGGAGACTGGGGGGAAAATGCCTAAAATGGAGAGACAATGGGTGCACAAATGCACGTTTTTAAAAGTAGGTAAGGCAAAGAATGCTGTCAATATTTGCTCTGCTGCAACTGACCCGTCAGTTCTTTCAGATCACTTGTTTCAGTGGATGGAAACTATTGATTTTGTCTAATTCAGTCTTTGCTGTGCATTTCACAGGGACAAACGCTAAGCATGGACTGCGCTGTAAGGCTTGTAAGATGAGCATCCACCACAAGTGTGCAGACAGCATCAGACAGCAGCGCTGCATGGGCAAGCTGGTAAGTGAGCAGCCCAGGGCAGCTTGTGCTGGAGCCACTTTCTTTGTGTGCCTGAACCCCAGGTGTGCATTTAGCTGCTGCATTAACAGAAACCACACCAGATCACTTTATTGAGGTGGGAAAAGTGAAGCCAGGTGGTGCCCTGTTGTCAATTTGGGCAACTGCTGCTGCACAAGAATGCAAACAAAACCAAAGCACAAATCTGGTCTGCTTTGTGGATGTGAAAATACAGTTACAGAATACAAATTTAGCTAGCTAACAAAATTAATTACATTGACTTCAGCTGTGCTTGCTGTAGTGTAAACCTCTCAAAGAATGCTATAAATTAATCATAATATTTCAGTAGGGTTTAACAAATGAAAAATCCTTCAAATTATGTTTTATTGTTTTCTCCACTGCTAGAGATTGAATAAAAAAGAATAATTCACCTTAAAAAAAAAACCCAAAGGATATTTCACAGTAAGACATTACAGAATTTGAAGCAAGCTCTTAGCAGGAGAGCCTGGGAGGAGCCTGCCTCTATATGGACACATCACTTTAGTGCCTCAGTTGTCTTCTGAGCAGCAAAATCTCATGCCTGGCAATGACAGTACACCGTGTATGAGATAATTCTAACGCACCTTGTTCACTTTTACAGGAATTTGGTTCCTTTTTGTTACTTTTGGAAAAAGAACTTGTAAAAATACCAATTAGAATATGAAAAGCAAATACATACATTCATGTTTCAGATGTTCTCAGATTTGTTGCAACTTGAAGGCACTTGAAACAACTATGAGCTAAAAGCAAACAAGTTTTACTGTGTTAAGTGATGGGAAAATGCAAGCACTGACTTCAAAAGTGCTACAAACCCCACCTTGCACTGGAAAGATCTTTTCCACACAAGAGTGTTCACTGAAAGCTATTGTTGCTTACATCCCTGAGGCAAGTCTTTATGTATCTAAACCATGATCATAGTTCTAGTATGAAACATTCTGGTAGAGGAAGTTGGTCCGTGAAGAGCTCAATGACAAGCCCTGGACAAGGCAAATATTATCCCATGTTAATTGATTCATGCATTTCTTGATTCCAGCCTCAGCTCTTGTAGTTATTAGTTTACAAAAACAAAAAAATAGAGACCAAATTTACATCAGGAAGTTGTCAGCAAAGTCACAGGAGTTTTGTGAGTTCATGCTGATGCTCTGTCTGAAGGTAAACAAAGGCTAAAGAATCTGGAATTTATTCCTCTAAAACTCCAAGATTATCAGTCCCCTCAGTCTTTTTCAGTCTTTTCTGCAGCTCATTACCTAAAGAACTAGTTGTCTATCAGGTTTTGAGGTACACTGAACAGAGGATATGGAAAATATGCACATCTCTGCGAATTTTCCTCACTTCTCACTGTGACTAGAAGTTCTCACAGACTGCAGACATTTGAAATCGGAGACCATTTATGAAATTCCAGTGCCTTGAAGGCATTAATTTGGAGTACTAAGCATTTGCCTGAATTGAGATAATTTTTTTAGAGTGGAATAGGCACCATTTGTTTTCCATATTATGGTATTCTTTAATAATAGCTCGAGTTGTTATGGTACATTTCTCTACAGGGGGATACTGGGAATACCTGGTAACAGGTTGAAGAGCTTTTTGACTTTACAAGAGGAAAAAAAAAAACAACCAGAAGTGGAAGCTGCAGTCAGTCAGTAGTAAACCTTAGAAAAACCTGTAGAAAGGTTCTAATTTCCTTGGGTTTCACATGTGCATATGTGGGACATCAGGATTTGGAGTTAGAATGAAGGATAGTCATATGTTTAACAAATACAACACAAATGCAAATTCACATTATATAAGATAGGGAAACTTCCTAGAACCTCTAAAGATTCAGCACTTCTGCTGCAATTAATTAGTGCTGCTTTTGTGAAAGTCAAAAGAGAAAGGAGAGCTGAAAATGAGTCCCACCTTGTACATAAATATATGAAACTGATTTTTTTCTAGGAGAAAAATCAAATAAACATCTGATCTCTAAACTTCACAGTGACTGAGCAACAGGAGGCAAATTTCCAGCCTCACCACAGTGTTCCACCATTAACCAGAGAGCTGAGGCTATTTCTACTTCAACAGTCAAGGCAAGCAATGCACTTCACTTGTTTTTGCTTTTTCTCCCTCCAGCCAAAGGGATTTCGACGGTACTACAGCTCACCACTGCTCATTCACGAACAGTTTGGCTGCATCAAAGAAGTGATGCCTATTGGTAGGTTTTGACTGCTTTTCCATTCAGTCTTCCTTTGGCAATGCTCTGCAACAGCAGCGGCAGACTTCCAGCCATGGTATTTACCCTCAGCAGCCGTCCAGCTCCTTTCGGTGACTGGATGCCCTTCTGCCATCTCAGGAAAGGACCACTTCAAAGATACAAAGCTGGAAGAGGAGAGGGTGTGTTCATTGTGTGTTTCACTCAAAACCCTGTATGCATACCTCTTAGCAATTACACTGTTTATAATAATGACTACCTGAGATCAAGGTAGGAACTTAGAAGTGAAGAAACACTGAAATATGGAGATAAGGGTGTGAGCTGGGAAAGAGTAGATTAAAAACGGGAGGATCAAAACAGCAGGAGGCATTCAAATCACTGGTCCAGCTTTTGAGGGATGCTTTTTCATCCATATTTCTTACTTTCCTCATATTGTTTTCTTTACTGATTATATCTACATGTTGTCTGAGTTCTTGAAAGACCACTTTTTCCTCCCTGTAATACCATATTTCTAAAGAGAAACATTTTGAAATGGAGAAGCTAAGTTTATTCTGGAAAATATTTTTCCTGACCAGGCAGACCTGGAAGTGCAAAAAATAAAAACTAAAACTGGTAGTCAGTTTAAAACTACCTGTCTGATGACATTTGCTTTGTTACTGTAAGCAGTTTAAAAAAACAAAAATTACAAGGATTTCATCTGAGTTTCTCATTCTAAAAAACACCTATCATTTTTATCAGAAGTAATAGAAATACTTTCAATAAACTCTGGCTAAAAAAATGAGATGTGCTTTGCTATTACCAAAATCCAAAATCTATTGTCTTTTCTCAGTACTTTGGCTAAAATTTCCCTCCTTCTGCATAATGCTACAAATGTGTCATAATCTTCATGCCCACGGCCTCGTGTCACAAGGGAAGTTGAGGTCCAAAAATACAATATGTAGAAGAGAGTTTGAACTGAATTTTCTTGTTCCCAGTGAAGACATCCATTTCTCTTGCATGGGAGATGATTTTTTGTGGCTAGCTAAGAGGGAGAGCTGCTGTTAAGGGTGATCCAAGAAGTCACTGGTAGAGACAAACATGGATTAGAACCTCCTAGTATTTTGTCTTCCTTACCTCCACACAGGCAGCACCAGTGATGATTAGAGGAGAATATCAGGTGAAGAGAGACAAGGCAATGGCCAAGAACTGAAGAGCCTTTATAAGAGGAGGATGATCTTTATGGGAGTAGAGAGGCAGCAGAATATTGACAGCAATTCTGTTAAGTTCAACACTCACTTTTTACCAGGATATTCTCTCAAATTGTTTCTGAGCATACAGCTCAACCTCTTGGTAGAGGCAGGTGTTGCTCCAAGTTAAGCAGGAACATGACCAGAAATATCCTCAAGGTATTGATTGATACATGTTTTTCTCCTTCTGTTGCAGCCTGTGGAAATAAGGTTGACCCTGTGTACGAAACTCTCCGCTTTGGGACTTCTTTAGCCCAGAAAACCAAAAAGGGAAGTTCTGGAAGTGGGTCTGATTCTCCCAACAGAAACTCTGTAAGTGTCCCACATCTTTCTTCCATTTTCTTTCTGGAGGAGCAACAGATATTCATTCACATGAGCTTCTGCTGGAGTTCACAAAACTTGTATTTCAAACCGCAAAAAAACCCTAAAATCTTATTCTCGTATTCTGTATTGAGACCAGAAAACTAGTTATTTTTGCAAATTTTATGTATCTTTTAGATGACTGCTGAGAAAAAGAGAAAAGTACTAATTAAATTAGTGAACTGTTTTTATCAGTTTGGAAAAGGAAATATTAATGTTTTTATTTTGCATGTCCCCACCGAAGTGTAACAGAGATGTTGAACTGTCAGGCTGGAGTAGATGCATAGTGATATTTGCCCTTCACACAAGTGATAATGATGAGTTGGAGTCCTCAAAACCTAGATTTAAAAGTACATGACCCCAGTACAAGCCCAGAAAAAATTAAGACATTGTTACTGCAACAAAGTAAGGGACTGGGACCTCCACCTCTGTCCAGTGCAGAATCATAAGGGAGGCATTACAGATCCTTCTTTCTCCAAACCCTGAATATAGACAGGTGTGCTCAGGTTGTTGTATCCAGACAGGGAGATTTTGGCCTTAATGATAATGTTTGTCATTCACTCTCTCCAATCATAAAAGTCACTTTCTTCAGGACCATGGTAGAAGAGGTGGAGAACAAGGGAATGGATAGTTCCCTTGGCCCTGCCTTTGCTACACCCATACCTTGTTCAACAGTAACATTGGCAATTTCTTCCTTACAGAAATGGTTATTTATCCCAGTATTGGGATCCATGAGATCAGAAGGTCCTTCGTGGTGTTAAAGTAACATTTCCTACCCTCTCAGCCTCTCATAAACAGGTGCTTACACCTAATGTTTGAGGTCTTCTTCCATTCCCAAGAGAGCCTCCCCACCAGAAAAAAACAACAACAAAAAAACCAAAAAAAAACCACCACACCTGAATCCACTGTAGGCTAAAGCTGATTGTCATCCTCAGAAATCAGACCCACATTATCTGATAATCTCTTCTGAGCACATCTCATAAGACAAATCACTGGGCACAGAGACATGATGAGAGTTGGTCTCTCAGTCTCAAAGCAAATACTTATGTGCTTATTATCAAGCCATGCTAATATATGTTTGTCTGTTTAATATCTGTAATATCTTTGTTACATTTCCCTGGTTTTTAAATGCATGGTCACTCACACAGCTGACCTGTAATCTCAGGTGGTATAGGTGGACTCTAAACAGGCATTAATTCATGTCAGACAGGAAAGACAAACTAATTAAAGAAAGAATTAAGTGAAGTCTGCAAGGGGTTTATTAAGGGACATGTCCTCTATCCACCCCCATTTGTGCTTCAAAAGGAATTTGCTAATTCTCTTTTCTTTTTTTTAAACCCAAAATGACTCTACCTTCTGTCGCATTATTACATTTCTTTCTTTCAATTATTTAATTTCCTTTGAAACAAAATTTCTATAAATGTAATTATTGCTTTCTAAATCAATAACGTTTATGTTGAATTATAAATGAAAACTCAAGCGTAGAAATGACTAATGCTGTGTCAGCTTACTCTAGGGAGCTGATCATAACTAGGTGGGGTGTGGGTGTAGAATTAGGAACACAAGTTCATTACAGGAATTTCTCCAGGGTATTGAAGCTGAGAGAGAATGTAGCGTGTGTCAGCATACAGGAAATAGAACACTTTAGAGAATTGAATAAACAGACCTGAGAAACCATACATTTTGCCAGCACAAGCTTGTGGATTGAGACAAGGATAAAAAACAGGGGAGACACAACCCTGAACAAGATGAAGGAACTGCGGACCTTTAAAAGTGATGTGTGACCTGGGAATACTGACCAGTGACTGCAACAGGGATGTGGCACAGAGCCTTTAGAAGCACGTGTTGTTAGTAACTCAGAGGGACTATGACCTTTCCCAGAGACAGTCACCTCTGGGCTGCTCTGCTCCTCTCCAAGCAGAAGCAGCAATGCAGCTGTGAGGCTGTGCTGAGTCCCAGCCCTGGGAGAAGGAATGTGCCTCAAGGTTCTGCCATGTCACCAAACTAGGGACCAGGGACATGGAGACACCTGGGACACTGCTTCACCTTGCAGGTGATGTCCAAGCTGCCCAACGCCTCTCTCTGGGTCAGCAGAGCTGCTCCTGCTGAAGGTGGTGAAAAGCAAAGGTGACTGGCCTAGGGGCTGTACCTTGCCCCTACAGCCATGAATCTTCCATACTGCAAGCAGTTCATGTCTCTGCAGAGAGTAGAGACAACCACCTTCCTCTAAACTAGCCAAAGTATTTTTAACATGACTGAGCTGTGTGGACGTACTCACTGATTTTTCCGCCCGGATTCTGCATTTCCCATAAAAGAAAGAGGCCATATGCTCCAGATTTACTACCTACTGCTTGCTTCAAAACTGTGCTTCTGCAACCCACATTTATACAAAAAGGCACTTGAGGTGATGTAAATGTGAATCTAGTTCTTGTTAGTTTTTTTGTGGATTAGCTCCTCTCAAAAGCAGCTTTGCACCTCTATCATTTCTATTAGACCATTTGTCATGTAGTCATTCAGTGAAAAATCATTAAAGGTAAATGAGGTTGCCTCAGAAGGATTTGGATGAGCTATATACTGAATAGACAGTCACCACACATCCCATATGCATTAGAACTTAACAAAATAACATTAATTGCTAAGCAGCAATAATGAAGATAGTCTATGAAAATTGAGGAATATGCTGTAACACTGAACTGAAAAACAGCTGGGACCTAGTCTTTCAACAAAGCCAGTCTTCACCCAGCAACCAGAATCTATAGATATGCTTTACACTGGACCTGTGTAAATTTTATTATTGCAGTGCCTTCTCATTCTCTGGTGACCTATTTGGGCAAGATGCAAGACAAATATGACCTGCTGCAAAAGGCTGAGTCTAAAAACAAGGAGCAACAGAACAGCAAAGTATATATTCTTAAAATAGCAAGGAAAATAAGACACCTGTGGCATAAGTCTCCTTTCAACCCCTTTGTTCATTGGTTTCCTTCATGGAGAAGTAGCTAGGAAAGTACTAGATAGGAGAAATTAAATTGTGAAAGTACTTTCTAAAGAAAGCTTTGCTGTCAACACCAGTAAAAGGGAAAGGAACTATGTGAAATCTATAAAGCAATTCAGATTCTGCTCCCTAAACAAAACCAGGAATGTTCCTGTGTTGCAGGCCCTGGACTGAAAAGCAATAGAGCAAGCTGTGTGTACAGTGCAATTGTAAAGTGTCATGCAATAACATTAAATCCTTCTTGTGACTTAAAATTTGTGAGCTAGAAACAAATTAAACTTAGGAACAATGTAAGTATTTACATTTATTCAGATTACCAAAAGCACCTGACTCAAGTTCAGTCTTTGGGTTTCTTCTGATTATGAAAGATGTAGAGAGTTCAATGACTGAAGTTTTGTTAAGTCAGACTCTCACAGAGTTGTTTGGAGCAGCTCCTCATTCCTGTTGGGCTATACAAGGAGAAGCTGACTATCCAACCAAGGAATCTGGTGCCGTATGCAGAGTATACTTCTGAGGCTTGAGATTATGTCATCTCATTTTTCTTACGTCCCGGAACACTGGGTCCCTAATCATGACTGACATTAATATGGTACAAAGAAGAAATCATAGTAATTCTAAAAGCAGCACTTAGGTTTCAATTTTCCTAACCATACTGGCCAGATGGCTGTTTTAAAAGAAAGTGAGGGCAGATATTTAAAGACTGACTTCATCCACTCCATTGCACTCTAGCTCTTTCTTTTACAGCATTTTAACAGAATTAAAATGACGTTTACATTACAGTTATTTTACTGAATAATATATTTGGGGCTGATAAATTAAAACTCAGTAGTTTCAACTAATGTTCAGTCTCCCTGGATGATAACTATTTAGTATACCTGCAGAATCTGTAAATTCCCTCATGCCCTTTCTATTTTGTACAGAGAAACACATTGTTTAACATAATCCTTTGTTCCTTAACTTTCATTTTATTTTATACTGCAGAAAACTTTTGTGCTCCAGACTGCAAACTTGGTCTGGAATTTTTTTTCTGGGCTTTCACTGCTCTCTGTGCAGTAGGTATGTGTTGTGCATCACCACATCCAATGTTTCCTTCCATCCCATTAGGCTGACTCTGCTCTCCTCTGACACCAATCAAGTACTGAATTTCCCAAAGACCCTTGCTGTGGTTTTATTTTATTCCATCAGTCCGTTTTTCTATCTTATCCCGTCTCATTTGCTGTTTCTGTCCCTGCAGACAGCTGACTTGGTAGAAGTTCCGGAGGAAGCCAATAGCTCTGCAGGCACCCTTGACATAAGCAGAAAACGCAGCAACAGTGGTGAGTGCCCCCAGGCCAGGACAGCACCTTCAGGTGTAAAGCCCATGTGCAGCCTGTTTCAGGTGGGGGGTTATGGCATGTCCAGGTTCAGCAGTGTTCTGGTTTTCAGAGCAGGAGGTGAGTTGGTACAAGGACTTGAGGAACGCTTTTTGCTATTCAGATGAAATTGAAGCCACCACTTTCCTCAATGTGGTGTGTCCAAAACTGCCACTGGACAAGGTTCAGGTCCATTGCCTATCTCATATCTTTACTTCATAATCATGACTGTAGACTTAACATGCTTCACTTCCACACTGGCAAAACAGAACCAAAAAAATACTTTCTTTTCCGTATGTTTGATTTTTCTGCATGATTTTGTATATCACAACCTCTTTGGGACAGAAAACGAATCATAAAAGATCTTCACATCTGTAAAATACAGAATGCAGTGAATTTTGATTATAATTGCAGCTGCTCAGTACAACTGTAGTATGTGCTCAGAAATATTAATGGCCCAATTCCTTCATTTGATTTGCAGTACAAAAGTAACGTTTTTTTACATCATTGGCTTGATGAGATTTGAAAAGCAGCATAGCATCAAAAGTTTTGTAATGAAATCTCATCCACCAAGAGTTGGTGTTTGTGACCCTGTTCTTGAATTCAGTCATGGTGGTGGAAGTCATAAGCAAAAAGAGTTATTGTTCAGCACAATTTCAGGCTCAAACCATCAGGACAACTTCTCTAGCAGCATCTGAAATCTCCTTTGCTGAATCTCACAAGATGTACAGAACAGAAACAAACCACAATGAGCATAACTTTTTTTCTTCATGGTACCCCCAGTGCTCCTTACATACTACTACCAATTCATGTAGGTAAAAGGCCAGCTTCAGCTCTCTGTTTCTATATTACACCACCTCCTTATTCCTTTCCTCCCCTCTTGATCCTATCACCTCTCCTCACTGTGTTGTCATTTCCTTCCTCTTGTTTTGTGAACATCTCATCCATATTATCTGATTTCTCCTAAAAATTTTAAATTTTCTGTCTTGCAAGGGCAAGTTGACCTGACCTGGTTAGAGAATTTAGTCTGCACCACATTGTTTAATCCTGCCCACCTGAGATTAAATCAACCCTGTTTGAATGTTCAGATGACTTTTTATTCCTTTGCAAGTCAATACTTTCATTTCTGAAACCTAGAGAAACTTTTTTTTTTCTTTGAGATAGTATTCACTGAATGCACAGAAAAGCATTCAAGGAACATACTTAAAGAGATTAGTTTAAAAACTCAGCATGTGTCAAACCTCCAAATAACTTCCACGACACATTAACAATTCTTTTGATCAGCACTGGCTTTTTTACAATCCATCCTTTAGAGGCTCAGAGTATAAATTATGCATCAGTCATTCCAAAAATTTCCTCTTGGTAGAGTTTTAATAAACTGCCTGCACTGTTTCCACAAGCTATGGAAATGGTAAAATCCTTTTCAGAGTGCAAAAATCCCTGAGTTTTTTTCCTTTTTTTTTTTTTTATTTTTTTTCTTTTGTCTGCTGATGCTAGGGCAAACAAATATGAAAATAGATGTATTTCTGTTGGGTGGAGATATGAGCAACATACCTCTATGGCCTTCAGATTCAAGTGCCTCCTATTAACATCCAGAGACCACGAATTAAACATAGATTAAAAATTTAAGTACATTCAAAATGGTTTTATGAAGTGACTCATGACTCCTTTTTCCTCAGTTGTCCACTGCCTCTTTATCAGGAAAATGGACTCAGGTCCATTCTGGTTGAGTTTGTGTTGTTTGGTTTTTTTCCTATTAAAATACCATTCTGTAAATAAGTATTTAGGAAAATGTACATTTGATGCTCTTTGATAAAGGGAAACAGCAGAAAAGACAGCCTCCAGAAGGGTAAAAGGGCCCAACACCTGCGTGGTCATGTAATTTTTTTGTAGAACTCCTATGACAACAACTTCAAGGGGAGATTCTTTCATTCAGGCCCTGGCATAAATCCTATGAAGCAAAGCTCCCCAGTTTACAACTGTGAGATGGCATACCTAATTTCCAGCTCTTCAGCCTCCTCCAAATCAGTTACACTCTTTCACTGCTGTGAACTGCTATCTGTAACAGAAGTCCCAAAAGCCAAACTGTACTTTAAGTGACATTTATGAGCCTGTTATCAACAGTGATTTGAGTATTTTCCCCTTGAATCAAATATGGGATGTCCTCCCTGCAAAGTCAGTTTTGGTGAGCACTTCTCAGCCATCAAAAGGATACAGTTCAGCTCCCTCCCCATGTGCTGGGTCAGCTCCACAGTCCATGAGGCTGTGCTTTAGTAACTTGCTTTATTTTCTGTCACCAAACAGGAATTACTTCAAACATGATGCTGAAATACTTTTACTTCATCTGGTAAATGACATTATGCAAGTCCAAAAGGCTCTAGGTTACCCAACTCAGTATTCACCAGAACATCTTCAATTTGCCTTCTAACCCCTGTTCTTCTGAATATGAAAAACAAAGCATAGTGATTTTAATAGGACTTAAACTCTCAAACTGTAATAGCAGCACTTTAAACCCCTTTCTACAGATGCCAGACATATATATATATCCCCCTATATTAATGATACAGGAAATTAGGTTTATTTCTAAGGTTTTCCTTCTGATACCTGTGATGGTCTGCAGGGTCAGAGTCCCTTTGCAACAGGACTTGTTGAGGAGCATATTGAGGCCCCAGGTCTGCTGCAGTCAGGACAGCCTGACACAACTTGTGGCATTTTCATGTTAAGTGTGGCAGGTATCATCTCTCATGCTCCTTTCACATTCACAGATTGAACTTTATGACTGCAGCATTGTCTTACATTTTGTCAGAGAAATGTGTGCTTATAAATGCCTGTCACCTTGCACAATATCTTTCTTGTACATGTTGTGGCTGCCGTTTCTCTTGTCTTTTATCTGTTACAAGAAAACTGTCATGCTTTTCAATATCCAAGTACAACTCTCTGCTATCAAACAACCTTACTATTTCCCTCATAAAGCTTCTCCAATTCTCAACCTGTTAGGCTGTCAACTACCATGTAAACTAGTCCCAGAAATATGTGTTAGTGAAGGAAAGGATGGGCAAGCGAAGGAATGGAGGTGGTCCTGTAAAGGTGAAGGGTCTTAAACTACTCCTAAAATGTCATGTGTTTTATTTATTTCAGTGTTTACATACTCTGAAAACGGCACAGAACACTTTGGAGAAGAACCAAAAAGTATACATTCCCCGGTATGAACATAGATTTTGTGATGATGCAATGGTAATGGGAAGTCATGTAAAACTTTTGTTTTTATGGCTGTATGACCTTGACTAGGTCTGATGGGTCACTGATTTCTGACTGTCCTGTTCTTACACCATTTCTGGGCCTCTGGCCATGACTGGAAGCAATATACATTCCTGAATGGTTTTTTGGTTTTTCCTTTGTCATCACTTTGTTTTTCTGCTTATTGCAAATTGATTTGGGAATACAAAAGATCCAGTGTGCAGTCCATGTAATTACAATAGAACTGCCATAATGTAAAAATCACAGTTTGATTTTGAAAATTATTAAATGATTGTTCTAGCTGCTTTTTCCCCTCAGAATAACAGTGGAAAAAGCAAGAAGAGAGAATAGCCAGTCTTCTCTGTTGAAAACCCAATACAAAAACCTTTCACACATTAAAATCACTTTTAAAAAGTGATTTTCCTGCTCTGAATTTGGACCTGTGCACTGTACAATTCTATCTCCATCCATAATGAGGACTCTAGACTAGACACATTATATAATGCCAGTAATATACTACTGGGCTCCTAAGAGCTATCATATATACTACAGAGAGAAAAAATGCACATTCATTTTTAAGATTTGTCCCAAAGATCAGCCAGTGCGAATTTCTGCTTGTATTCTTTGGAAGCCTGGAATTTGATCTTGGAGTTCAAACAATCTTCTTTCTAAATTAAGATAGTTACTGCCTTAATGGCCTGCAATGTACCTGGGCCATAGTCCTCCAAGCCATGAGAACAGAGAGATGATTCTGGCTAATTTATTGTAATACCAGGTTCTGTTTCCTCTGTCTGTAACAAAGCAAACCAAATTTCTTTACAGAGCAGATCTTTAAATTTTCTCTTTCTCTTTTTTTTTTAAGGGATCATTTTATAAAAGCACGTTACAAATGAACACCTATGTTGCCTTGTACAAATTTGTACCACAAGAAAATGAAGACTTGGAGATGAGGTAAATTCCAAAATATTTGTTAGTTGATTTGACACATTTGCACTGATGGTCATATGGTCATATGTGACTTTGGGGAAGGGAGAGTTTCTTCTGACATTTTTAACAGACATTTTTATAGAGGCAACCATCTAGATACAAAGACATTCTCACAGTTAAAAAGAGTAGATGGTCAATTATTTTGGCAAGGATACATAGACTAAAAGTTTCAAAAATACTTATATCACTTTAGGAGCAAGAAGGCTTTCAGCTATAAAATGTTCTTAGTTGCTTTGTTTTTCAGTCAGAAGTTTTCAGCTAGGAATTCTCCACCAGATCTCATGCTAATGCTAAAAATTTTACCAGTCCTGTTTGATCCTCTCTCTTACTCAGTCATGTCTGAAAAAAGAGAATGGTGTCCAGCTGCTGGATGGCAGTGTTTTCACATGAGAACTTTGAAAAATAACCTTGTTAATTGCTATTTTTAGCACTTATTTCCTCTGCATCAGTTGCTTGCATTACAAGGCTTAATCCAAGCCCACAGAAGGAAAAGGACAATTTTTCTTTTATTGAAATTATTTTGTTCATGTTACTCACATTTTGCATGAGTCTTGCTAGAGATCTTACTGTGAAACATGTCACCTGTCTTCAAGGTATCCCTATACCAAAATAATCATGCATGTGCCACAGAATTTAAGGAATTGACAGAGAAATGCCCCTCTCCTCAGCACCTCAACACTGAAAGCCTTTTTCCTGTTCCCAGTTGTGCCTTCTCACTGCTCTGGAACTAAAAGGCAGGATGTAATGGAGAAATTACAAGTTTTCCTATCATTCTGCTTTACTGGAATTTCCTGATCATTATTTTAGGAATGTCAGCTCTTCAGAAAATAACCTCAGTATATGAGAACCTTTAGTGAAACTTGCCAGCTATTCTGCTTGAAACATTCCCCTTTGCATCCTGCTCTTGAGGAGTCTATGCCATCTTATGCTTTCCTTCTATGACATAGAACATCTCTCAGACAAGCCTGCACTGGACTACCATCCTCATCCAATCACAGAAATCCAGAAAATACATCAACCTTCAAAATCCTCCTGTTCCACATTTTAGAGGGAAAACCAGCCTGTGGTCTGAAATGTGCTCTTTCAGGGGACACCAGGCTCTTTCCAGGGATACCAGATAGGATTTAGACTATTGGTACTCAACCACAGCAGTGCTGTTTGTCCCTCTGTCAGAAATTCAGTAATATATGTGTTAACATTGTTCCATAAGGAATGCCCAGTAGTTGGAAATGCTGTTTTGTTGCTGCAAAGCCAGGCAGGATCCAACTCAGTTTCATGAATTCCCA
This sequence comes from Pseudopodoces humilis, assembly GCF_049639895.1. NCBI lineage: Eukaryota > Metazoa > Chordata > Aves > Passeriformes > Paridae > Pseudopodoces > Pseudopodoces humilis. The sequence goes on from NC_142200.1 coordinate 104,184,837, forward strand.
TTTAGCATAGTGAGGGGCTGGAGGTGGGTTGGGCAGAGCTATGTTGTCAAGACTGACAAGCACTGTCCTGGTAACTCGAGTTAGGAACCAGCCAGGCACTGCTCAGCTCCATCACAACAAAGGAAAATAGCGGGGGAAGAACTGAGAGGAAGAGTTAGGGCAGATTTCTGGAGTTCACAGCTCATCTCTGAGAGGATACAGTGAGGGGCAGATTACTGCAGTGAAGATGTGTAGCCCTGACTTCAGCTGAAATTAGAAGTTATTACAGCCTGAATTTCTTCCCTAACAGCAAGAGCAGTCAGTCAGATTTTCCAGTGCTCTGGCATAAGTAAAATAGTAATACATTGCAGTAATACTCTTATTCTAAGAGATAGCCTTACATTACAAGAGTGAATCCTGAAAACAAGCAACCCCATGTTCCAGGCACTGCAGAGAATGGAATGGGATGGAATGGAATGGAATGGGAATGGGAATAGGAATAGGAATAGGAATAGGAATAGGAATAGGAATAGGAATAGAAATAAAGAATAGAATAGAATAGAATAGAATAGAATAGAATAGAATAGGAGAATAGAATATAGAATAGTTGGAAGGGACCTACACAAATGCCTATCTTGCCACCTCCTGAAATCCATATCACTGAAGTAGAGCAGACAATTTATCCAGGGTTGTAATTTACATAAAAAAAAATGAGACCTGACTTATTCCAACCAGTAGTAAGAACCAAGCGGGTTGCCCCCTATCAGAAATTAGCAGTCTAAATGTAGGATGCAAGAATAACAGGTCCAGATGGGATTTCTATTTTGAATCCTATTTGGAGATTAAATACATCCATAATAGCTCTCTTCTAGGGAAAAAAACAAATTAACAAAATCAGCAGGCCTTCAACCTAAAACTCTCTGAGCTCAGATAAGTGATAAAGGAGAGACTTTAGGTTCAATTGCCATCTTTCTCTGACAGCCAAACAAATTTATATTTTCTGGGTTATTTTTCTAGCAATGGCTGAAGACTACTGGGTTGACAAGGCCCTCTAAATCCTTCTTGTTGAAAGTGTTTTTCCTTTCAGTGTAAGGGCTCCAGTGGTGTTGGCCCCAGACTATTCTCTTTGAAGTTATGGGTTCTGTTAAAAACCCTTTGAGTATTTAATATAAAATATTAACTGTAGTAAAGGACTCAGATACACTTTCCCATTGAAAAAAATCTTTTACCACTGGGATACCAAGTTATCCATTTTGTCTGGCTTCCTTCCTCACCTCAGCAACATTTAATTATTCCAAACATATTGAAACAGGTTCTTGAGGAGGGCTTGAGGAAAATTCTGTTTTGGATTGCACAGCATTAGAAGACTAAATGCCTGTTTCTCCAGTTGTCAGCAGCAATGATAACCAATTGGGAAGTGGACCAAAGAGGCGCACCACTGACCACACCTCCAGCTGCATCCTGGACAGGTCCACATTTCCTATGCTGGTTCTGAAGGCACCTGTTAAATTGGACCTGTTATCCATCATAAGAGATGCTCCAGATGTGTTTGCAGGCTCTTGTGCTGATACCTCAACAACACAGTGAGCCTAACAGGGAAAGCTGAATAATGAGGGGTCAACAATTAATTTTATTAAGATCAAGAAATGTCTCTAATCCAGTAAACAGAACTTTCTGGAGTTAATCCCTTTGGAAAGGTCTCCCACTTACTTTCTACAACATACCACTATTATAATCATGTAGGAATGTTGATTAAGTGTCACCAATGCGGGGGGTAAGGTCAAATAGCTGTTCAACTACCTTCACAAATTCAGCTTAGCAAATTTTGCTATTAGTGTTTCCAGACAAATTATTTTCCTAGCTCTGCTTTGGAACTAGTCAGTTGGATGCTGATACTTAGCAATTACAACTCAGCACCACATGTTATAAAGGTAAATATGTCCCATTCAAATCAAAAAGACATTCTTGGGCAGAATTAAATCCCTGCTGACTAATTGCCTTTGTCAGTAAAATAGGACTATTTTCCTGCTGCCTTCCTTCTGCAATCACAGCTTGAAAACACAGATGATGAATTAGTGTGTCCCAACAGTGTGAAATGTCTTAAAGTAAAGCGATAATGCATTTAACAAAGGCAGACTGTATTTTACACAGCTCCTTAATAAACAGGAAGCAAAACTTCCAGTTCACAAACATTGTCTGAAAATAAAGATCTAGCCCCAAGATACAGACACTCTTCCTACATTAACATGTGTGACTGAAGAAAACCTGGCCACTTTATTGAGTCTATCTTCAGTGAATGCTCAGAAAAAATAATCATAGAAGGACCACCTTCCTATTAGAAGGGAATTGTGGAAGCTGATTCAACATGACAATTAAGAGTCATCTTACATACTATTTCTCTTCTAATCACAGGCCAGGGGATATGATCACCCTTCTGGAAGACTCTAATGAAGACTGGTGGAAGGTATGTGCTAGTTTATATCTGTTTTCTTTACAAAAGGAAAAAAAATCTTGTTTTCAATACTGAATTCATATTAAAGCTGCTACTTAAAGTTAACAATCTTCTACTATCAATATATTTCTTTCATAGGGGAGAATTGATGACAGAACTGGATATTTTCCTGCTAACTTTGTTCAGAGAGTGCAACAAAATGAGAAGATTTACAGGTGTATCAGGACATTCATTGGCTGCAAGGAACAGGGACAGATAACTCTGAAAGAGAACCAGGTAATATCCTCTGTGCTGAACCCTCACTGGACTAGAGCATCCAGCAGTGTTACCAATGACTGACAGGAAAATCTTGCAAGATGAGGACAGGCAGATTTTTTTCACTTCAATTTTACAAGATTTATTATTTGAATGGTAACAGTGTCTAGTAGCCAGTTAAGAGCAGTGTTTGTCTTGTGCAATCACATACTCGATGCCTAACACAGCCTGAATTTTCAGTCTCACAGACATTCATAGTGATGCTTTACATATTTCTCACCCTCTTACTGATGTCAGAGTGATGAGCACAGAGTCTTAGAAGTAGACTTTGTGTACCTGAAAAATTATCTGATTTTCTCTTCCCCATTAGAACTAATCTAATAAATGATTAGTTCTCCACAGACCTTAACTCACCTAAAGATCTAAACACAGCCCATTGTCTTTGCTTCAACAGGAACAGAGTTAAGACAGCATCACACAAAGCTGTAAATCCTAAATGTAACACTTCTTCACCAGTTGCAAGGTATATTTAATCCCCATTTTTTTTTGTGTCACCACTTAAATACCCTTTCTACAGGCTGTAATACATTTTAAGCTATAAGTGCTTCTGCAAGCTTAAGTACACTCCATACAGTGAGGATTTACAGGGTCCATTCACCCTGGTGCATTTTCAGCATCTCCTTCTACTTTGTGTCCTTCAGGTGGGTTCACTAGGCACACACCATGACTCAAAACCTGCATTAAGGGACAGGTTTGTGACATAAACTCATGTAAACAGGAGGATGACATACTAAGGGTGATACACAGCTGGAGTTCTCTGATACTTAGATGCAATAGAAAGGTAGATTTTTCTCACCGCACCTTGTGAAGCCCAATGCTCTTCTGCTTCATTAGGTCTTTTCTTTCCTATGGCGACTGTGTCACATCAGAAATGTTTTGCCCTACAGCCTGAACAGCCACTGATTTTAAAAAGGCGGAGAATAAGTCAGAACCAGTCTGGATTTCAGGGCCATAGATTTTTCTGTGCAGAACTTCTTTAACATTTCCTTCCACTGGTGGATAAGATTAACTTACAGCTCGGTTGATGATGATTTGCAACACAGCAAAACATACAAGTGCTAACAATCCTTGGGTGCACACAGCTTTCTAAGGAAGGCACAGAGATACCGTGGCCAGAATATATTTTAACTACCTTGGGCAGTTCTGCAGTTTCTAGAAAGAAAGTTCTTACATTCTTTTTACCCATATCTTAATTTTTTCTGTCTGTGCACACAGAAAAAAGAAATATTACTAGAGCAGAACAAGAACTTTTGGAGGCTTTGTGTTCTAAAATAAGCAATACACAAGGGCAAAGGCAGGAAATGGTTGTGTTGGAACATGTCATGTCAGCATGAGGGAATGGTCAAGATTTGCACCACTTCTCATTAGTGGGCGTACCAGATCACCTCTGTCAGCACGGCTACTGCTGCAAGCACTGAGAGCCCAGTTGCTTGCCTCAGTCCTCACAAAACCACAGTTTCCAAGTGGGCAGCTCTTGCAGCTTCATCTAAACACAACAACCTTCATATTGTCCCTATTTCATCATAGCATCATAAAGGGAGCTGAGAGTCAGAGGTGTCTCATCGTCTCTGGCAAGGCAGGAGGTAAAGGGATGAATCTATCCTGCCTCTGTACTACCTCCTTTTTTTTTAGAAAACCTTTTCAGCTCTATCTCAAACCCACACAAATGCTGAGGCTGAATATGAATGCTGTTGGGTGCTCGCTCCACGTGGGAGAGGCTCCAGAGGAAGAAAGAAATAAATATTTGTTGTGAAACAGGGGGCAGAGATCAGGCTGCACAAACACATGAATGCAGAGACATGAGAGGAAAGGAGCACAGCAAACATATCCTGCTCCACTCTCACACAAATTATGCAAAAGGGAGACATTTAAGTAGCTTGAAGGCCATTTTGGGTAATTTCCAGGTGGGACAGCCACAGTGAGGTCATGGACACTCATCTGCTTCCCTCTGTTGCTCCATACAGAGAACAATTTTCTGTATTTTTTTAACAGAATAACAACTCTGCCTTCACTGTGGAAAAACTATTACAGTGAAAAACATTTTAATTGTTATTGGGAATTTTTTACTTTAAAAGTTTATTTTGTATTTCCAAAGTCAAATTTCTTCTTTCTTCAACCATTTGTTTTCTGTTTCTATTTCTCCATTGTTTTCCATATGAAGCAGAGAGAGAGAGATGCAATAGGGGAAGGCATGAAGGAAAAAAAGTCATCTGAATGGAACTTGTGGGGAAAACTTTGGGAGAATTTATTTGTTTGTCTTTTGTTCTATTGGGAATTTCTGTGGGGTGTCATCAGCCATGTTACCTGTCTGTGGGCACAGTGTGCAGAGCGCTGTGACTGCAATAGATGTACAGTGTGCAAAGCACTGGCTTACCAAGTAAGGGAGATTATTCATCACTACTAATCCCTGTCAAGTCTCACTTTAGCTAGAAAAACTAATTAACTGGTCTAATAAATTCCTGAGACTATAGTATGGCAAAGTTACTTCACTGAGTCACTTTCCATGTGGTCTAACAAGAGTACAGAACCATTCTGACAACAAAGGCAAGGATGATATATTAACAGAAAAACTTATCAAGTGACAATAATATGAATTTTATTTACATTGCTTGATACTTTCAATGATTTATCCTTCAGGTCTCTGTCCCCTCATGCCCTACATGAATTTTGCTGAGTAGAAAGTCTACTCTTGTAAGGCAAAATAAATTCATATCAACAATGTCATGTGGCTACCCTAAGAAAAGCCATTTTAGGCAAACAGAGATTTTTCAAAGTTTGAGGCACAGTGAGTAAGACTTCTTCTGGAATCATTTGGCAGTTTCATGCCTCGGAAATAACATTTAGAGTTTCAGCTTCATGCAAACCTCTATGGGAAAGCCAATATTCAGGGAGAAGACTGAAGAATAACCACACAATTTGTTCACCCATCTTGAGCAATATGCACAAACTAGTCTTCACAAGGATCCCTTGAAAATTTCACTATGCAATATGAAACCCAGGCTGGAGGAGAAAAAGTGTACTGCTTCAGAGATGCCGACATCTTGGTGTTTAGGGTTCACTGACAGATTTTTGAGTCTTAAAGCCACTTCAGAAGATGACTGGGCACCACGGGGCTCAGTCAGAGATCTGTAGGAGATAGGCAGGCATAGCCCCTGACATCAGTAAAGCAAGATTATCCATAAGGAAACCAAACCTGGCCAATTTCAGTGGCTTCCCACACTTGTAAGCTGCTCTCACAAACAATATGAACTGCATAATTTCCAACTCTGATTGACTGTTCCATCACTTTATATATAAAATTTTCTCCAGTCTGTAACTTCTGCCCTAGGCTACCCAAATTCATTACCAAACATTATACAAATACTTCTTTGCATGACAACAGGCTCTGATTTTACCTCTATTCACAAAATAAAAAACAATTTCAATATCTAATTGAAATATCATCAATATTTGGAAAAACATCTCTTAAAATGTCTTTAAGATATTAGATCATCCTTATTTTTAAAGAAGTCAAAATAATCTGCTGTTTGAATGTCTGCTTTTACTTTGAAAAAGATCCTACTCACACCCTTGCCTGGCTGCCTCTGACACCTACAGTCACACTAATACAAATTACTTTAGAACTGGGCTTTTTTGTAATTAAATACCACAATTGATTTTAAATTGCACAAGTGATCTTGGGCAACAGAAATTATCCCAAACCAAGACATTTGTAACAAACTGGGGATCAGAAGCTCTTTGCCTCATCTAGAGTGCACTGTGAGTTTATACACAAGTCAGTGCAACAGACACATTTCCTGTTGGGTGTTTTTCAAATGTCATATATCCACAAGGCTAGGCTTAATAAGGCAGGCTTGGAGGACAGGTCTACAGACCCAGGAAATCCACCTCTCTGACGTCTTCTGATTAGCCTGGAGGCTGTATTGCTACCTGGTTTTCACCTCATTTCTTTGAAGTTACTTTATGCCCCCATATTTTTAGGATGCTGTAAATGAAGCTGAGCTTCTAAGAGCATGACTCAGCTGCCTTTGGAAATCAGTTTCATCACAGTGACTTATGCATTCAAATTAAATCACTTCAAAGGCAAACTCATCACTGAAAGTGATGTTACAGTTCCTCATGTGCTCCCCAGCTCTAAGTGATGCACTTCACAGCTAGGCTGAAAGGGAACAGGGTCGCTTTCCAGCTCTCTCTGATTTCCATTGACGTCAGCCTTGCTGAAAAGGGATGGGTGTCCCCATTCATTCAGGCATGCTGAGTGGCACAAAAGATTTTCCAGAGTCCAAAACAAGGGCACAGGTCATTATGCATCCAATCTAGTCCAGGTCTTCTTTAAAACCCTAAGTGATACAGGTAAAACAAGACAGTGATCTCAGTCGAAAAGTTAGTGAAACAACTGACATAAGCCCTTCATCATCATTTGCACTACACCTGTATGGGTATGGAAACTGAACTGCTTAGCATTTCCATCCACAAGGTTCACATAGGCAAGGACCTCAGTGCACTGGCAGCAGCAGATGTAGAATCTCACAGTATCCCTGTGCTGTCATTCTTGCAAACACAAGGCTTGAACTTGCAGACCTCTTGACCTGGCACTCTCTGTGGGCTCCCAGACAGCTCTTGAAACAGTACTGCCCCCATAACCAAAGTCCTACTTCATCAGAACCAGTCTGTGGCTGTCAGATGGGTTAATTATGTGGAAGAAAGAAGAGAAGACAGCTGCAAAAAGTTACAGGAAGTTCAAAATTACTCCCAAAGAGAACTGGCCATTTAAGCCCAAATTCAAAGCACAGGATTTAGAAGAACAGGAAAGACCATGCAGGTCAAAGGACAATTTCCTAATTGCTCATCTCCCCCACCTGCTCAGGGCTGACTGACAGATAAAAAATTCTCAGGGCAGACATTGACAAGTTCAGACAACAGTCACAATCTGAATGTTTGAGTTTTTTAGTGTTTTGACTATTTTTTAAAGAAAATGAGATGAAAGAATGGGGAAGTAACTTTATAATGATAGATCCTACTTTCAGATAATTCTGAAGACAACTTGTTGAGTGAGAAATAGCCTGAGATGTGGTTTCTTGCCCTGTGGCTTCCTCACTACTAATCTCTTGAGCCAGAGTGCAGGGGGAAAATCTAACTGTCCCCCTTTGCATTCCTACCAAATTCACTGGAGAGTGGTTTCTCTGGCTCACTTTTCTAGTCAGACCAGCAGCCTGCCACCCAAAACATCCCAGACTGAGTAGCTAACACTTTAAACAGTTTCCAACTTTATCCAGAAAACCACCATGACCATCTGTCGGTCCCTGTGGCTCCTCATGCCTTCACAACCATAATCTTTGCCATCTCTCATCAGGGCTAATCCTCAACATCACCTGATTCATTGGGTGAAATCCAAAACTCTGGATGCTACCATGTCCTCATCTGGGATTACTCTGAAATTACACCCATGCAAGAAAATGAAGAGCTGAATCTCCTGGCTACAACTTGTGGGTGAAATTCTTGGCAACATAAATAAAAGGAGATGAGAGCAAAAGTGGAAATAGATGAGAGCAAAAGTGGCCGGTGTTTTATTCAGTCTTCTCTGAAAACTGCAGAATTTGAAGCAGCTCCAGGGTTTTGCAAAGTTCCAGCAGCTGTCACAGATCCAGGAGACCTCCTGAGTCACACAGGATTATCAAAGTGTGGCATATTGTGGCCAAGCTTACTCTGTTCCTGAACCCTACCCTTCCTTGGAAGTTAGTGGGAAAGAACTCTGCCATCTTGGGTGTGGCACATGCAAGGCTTAGTGTCTTAGTATGAGAGAATTTCAGCTGGAATTTGGGAGAATTCAAATCTATGTATTGGTAGAGTGAGAGTTCTCACATAAGGCATTGTACTCCTCATGCCCAGAGAAGATCTAAAGCTATTGCTGTAGCAGAGCACTCTCACTGTTATCAAGGAGCACTCAAAAGAACAACAGGAAAAATAATACCCCACACCACTGAAAAAAGAAGAAATCTGCCATATTTTTCAAACAAAAACAAAGAAAAACAGTGCTCAGAAAACTCGGTATTTTTCTTTTGTCCACAAATCATTCTGCTGACAATACAAGACAACAGGGAAAACCACTCTGTTCTTCCAATATGTTCTGCACAGCACTGGAGGATTCAAGGAAAAAAATGCATCAGGGTTAGTGAGAAATGTAGACCTGCTGGATACGTGATTATTTTAGGTGTCCTATCAAAAAGCTAGATGTCATTCAGTCATCTTCAGTCTTCATCATCTTCAGGAGAAGAACACAATGATGTAGTGAATCACACCTTTTAACCAACTAGTTATGGAAAGCTGCAAAGGCTCATGGCAGTAGGGATCAGCTGAGAAGGGGAACATTTCAGCTAATGCTATTTCCTAGACTTGGATAGTCTTCCATACTTGGCCACCCTTAGTCCTGGCTTCCTTGTAAGCTTTTTCTCTCATCATTTCTTTCTCAGAGACCGACATGTAGCAGTAGTTAGAAACACCTTTCTCTGTCCACATGCTTTGCACCTCTCTGTTTTGAACGGTGATATGACAGTGGAGGAAGCAGATGCTGCGCTGGGGATTCATGACATAAATGAGCTTGGCTGTTTTTCAACAGAACCTAAACCAGACAGCATCAATTCTAGACCTCTCCCACGCTTTCCATGTGATTTAGCCCAAACAATAATACATTATTCTTTCTAATTGCATGTCAGCCCTGTTGGTGTGCTCAGCCATTCTGCCCCGGGGATCCAATTCAGTTAGTGTTGAGTAGGCAGGATAAGTAAGAAAATTAATGAGTCCATTTACTTTCCAAGATTTTGTTTGCAGGTACAGTGCACCACCCTATTTCCAAATACTAGAGATGGTAAATATTAAGCAGCTTCACCTCCTTCTCATAACCTTTCATTTCCTTCTGGCAGCATCAGTGCTGCTAATAAATTTTATGTATGCAACAGCAGGACAAGCTGGCCTGGAATTAAGAAGTGGTATTTAGGTGTCACCCATAATAGTCATGCTGAAATGGATTTATTCAGGAACACTTTAGAGCTATTTTTGTTCATTTCATATCCTCTGAATTATTGTAAATAAACATTGTAAATACTTATCAGACAGAGATGAGTGTTAGTCCAGATAGAGGGCTGGCACTGACATCATGAGAAATCAGTCCATGGAGTGGTCTCAATAGGACCGTCAGTTTTCCAGCCATATTTTAACATTGTTTGACTAGTAGGAAATATATAGTTCTTTGGCACAGACTTTTGAAAACAAAAGTCTTTATTTGGTGTGGTGCTGTGCCCAGTCTAAAGTGCCTGTGCTACTAGGCTTTCAAATGGTTCAGCCTTTTCCAGATGTTTCAAGAAGATGATTCCTTAAGAAGATGTTTCCTTAAAGTGGAAATGCCTGAAACACAAAGGTCAGGAGGAAATGAAAACCTTTACCACAATCTAATGTTTGTGCTATTATAAAGACCACATGATTTCATGACTGCTTCCTTATGGAGTAGGTGTTATGGAAACACTTTCAGAGAGCTGGATTCGGGTCACACATTTTGGTATCCGAAACAGACATCTGCAGGTGCGAGGGCTGAGTAAATAACATAATCCACTGCCTGTCTCAGAAGTACCAAGGCTCCTTAACAAGCAAAAGAGAATATGCTTGCATTAGGGTCAGCTGCTACAAGTGACTCACAATTATTTTTCATCACCAGGCAAAGAGGGAGTCAGATAGCTTGTGATCTGAAATACCCATTTGTCTCATGCAGAGACAGCTACACTGATCATTACAGAATGCTGAAGTCAAAACTCAAGTTTCAGAATCTTTTATCCACCACGGAGTTCTTAATAATTTTGATATCTCTCATGCTTATGTGGCGCTTCAGGGAGATGGGGGAAAGGTAACTCTCTAAATGTGTGAGTTTGAGATTCTTATCAAAGCAGTGGGAGTCCAACAGGGATTGTTCTACTTATGGAATTAACCAGCAGGATGTCTAACCTGCCTGATAAATACCCTGGCATAATTTGTCTCTTTGATCACGGCAAAAAGTTTAACATTTTCATACCTTTTTTGTGTTCAGATTTGTGTGACTTCTGAAAAGGAACACGATGGCTTTATCAAGGTATACAGCGGGAAGAAGAAAGGCTTTGTCCCCACAGATGTCTTAGAAAACATCTGATTCCAACAGCCCACTCACTGCAGTGGGAGCCCTTTGTTGGCAATGCCTGTCTGCCTCATCTCACACTGTGTCAACCCAGATGGGCTGTCTTGCAGATGTTCAGGGAAATAGTGAGAAAACTGCAACAACATGAAGAAAAAGACATTTAGACTGCCACAGCAACATAAAAAATATGAAAAGTTGAATGTTTGAAAGAAAATGTAGTCAGAAACCACCAGGGAAATGAGAGGTCCTCGGATTTGAACAGGAATAAGGTAAGGGAGGGAGAAAAACAAAGCCTGGGCCGATTTCGGGTGTAAGATGGCTGCTACAACCCTGATGGAGACAGACAGCTTGTTCTGAAGGACTAAACTAGCGTCCTGTTCTTGTGTCTTAGAAAACTGTTGGACTGCTTTGCTTTCTTGTTTGAAGTGTGTATTTTGGGGGTGGGGGAAAATACCGTTCAAACTGTCCTTGTACTACAGTCCAATGCTTGTAGTAAAGTGTGGCTGTGGTTCTACAGTTTTGTCCCCAATACCAACTGAGTTTAATCATTTAGTCCTGCTGTTTAGTCTCATAACAAATCTGTTTGGAGACACCGTGTGAATGTCAGTTCGAGAAATGCACTGTGCCCTGGAAGCTGGCAACTTTCTCTTTCTGTGCAATCTTCCCATAGGAAAGAGTAGCGAATTTGTGTGTCCTTTGTTTCCTCTGTACATGAACAAAAGCTCTCAGAGTATGTTGGGTGTGTTTTGGCTGCTCTCAAAGGTCAAAAATTTCTGGTACTTGGATTCACAAGTCTGCTTGGAAGCATCACTCTGTGTTTCCTTCACCCTTATCTGATGATACAGAAAATGGGTAAAATGCTGGGAGACAGCCACAGGCTTGAAACATTTTATATTTTTTCTGTGTTTATTGCACTTAAAACATTTTATATATTAATCCTATTTATAAAAAATAAAACAGTTATATAACCCACTGGAAGGCTGAAAATGTTAGGAAAGGACAGGCTGCACACAGGACTGAGGTCTGTAATTATCACAACGCAGAACTCATGACAGAAAGGCACTGAGTGGCCTCATGGTGTATTCACACACCAAAGCTCTCTTCTCCATTTTCTAAATAGAAGTTTTGCAGATTCAGCAGTAGATACACCGATGTAAATCTTTCCTTGACATAAACCACATGATGAACCACATGATCATGGATGAACCATGATCATCCCTTGTGTCTTTTCCATGCTAGTGAGACTGTGCAAACATCCATGTTTTGTCCTTATAAGCCTCCATCTTCAAATGTGTTCTGGGCACAGGAACCCTTCAGTACTGGGGAGCACTCTGTGGGACCTGTGAGTCTTGACTGAATTACACAAGTCAGTCAGTGCCAATTCTGTTGTAGAGCAGGAGCCCTATGATATTTGAAGACAGGGAACCTAATTTCCAAGTATTTAATTGGATGTAATTGCACCAAATACACTTAAACAGCTTAGCATGTATTATGACATAGAGATTAAGCCCTATCCTAAAGCTCCCTGCTGAATTCATGCCTTCTTTGACTAGCTTGAAACTGAATGCCTGTCTTTTCTGTGACTAACCACAAATTGGTGTCCTAAATCCTGAAACTGCATGCCAGGCTAGTATAGGCCTTTGCAAAGCTGATGCCCTTTCTTAAAAAAAGCAGTTACTGGTCCTGTTCCCATATATTGAGTCAGGTTGAATCTGTGCTGCATTGCCCAGGTCTCAGTAGCTGAGTTGCCCTATTTGAAAAGCTGATCTTGCTCGAAGCTCTGTAAAATCCAGGTGAACTCTACACTTGGCCAGAAGTTCTCAGAGAAGATTGGTCTTCAGCCTCTCAGAGACATATTTTGCAGCTCTTATGCATCATTTTATTGCAGAGGAAGTTGCAGGGCTGCCAGATGCTAAAACATGGCCCTTTGTAATGCAACCAGTCCATACTGATTATTAACTCCTGGCTGATCAAAAGTATCTGATTTCATATCTTCTGTGGGAATATTAACAGGGTTTTTTTCCCCACTTCAAACAACATTTGTTCAGCTCATTTTCATAAGTTAACAATAAACTCAGTGGGAGAGGATTCTGATAATCCTTAAGGATCAAGAGGAATAGCAGTAGAGACATATTAATCCAGTCTGCTTTATAAGATTATTTTTTTAATATATATTCACCCATTCAAAGGAAAAACTCAACTGTTTGTTACAACTAAAATACTTGCTACTTTTGATCAGGCCTGTCAAGTGGACAAAAGGAAATCTCTATTAATCTATATATATGTGCTATTGTTTACATGATTGCATCATACTGTGATTCCCCCCTTTTTCCACCTGCTATGACTTTGATTTATCCTTACAATGTGCATCATACTATTCAAAGAATTATACGAATATTACCTACAAATCACAATGGCCTTTAATCAATGTCAGTTTTATTCCTTTTGATACTGAGCAATAAATAATAAAGTGACTGAGTAAAAACAAAACAGGCCTTATGTGGACTGCATTACATCTGAGAAACTATTGCTTCTGAACCAAAGCTTTCATGTTTATCTTTTCTTTGTGGTTTTGGTTGGTTGGTTGGTTTTGTCTTTTTAGTGGGCTTTTGCTGCCATTCAATATATAGATGTAATTTATGCCTAATTTAGCAAGAGACACATATCGTACATGAGTCTTACTTTAAGCATGTGATTCATTGGCTATTTCCATGCTTAAAGCTGAAGTACTTTGCTAAATTAAGGTCATTTTACTCAAATTTATTTTGGATGCCTTACTCTGAATCCAGACAAGTATCTCATCACTTTTTTTACTACCATATGCAGTTTGCAATAGGTACTGTGTAAGCAAGCAGTTAAAAATCACACAGAAGATGGAATGGATTTTATCTGACATATGTTCAGAAAAATTGAACTTCAGAAGATAAATGCTGCTCAGATTTAATTTAATATTCTGCTTAATAAAGACTATGTGATGGTTGGAAGGAGAAAAGAAGTGTATGTGTCATGGCTTTTTGCATAAGACTATGGAATTTTTGGTTACCCACCTTGAAGAACAGTCACTAAATCCATCAGCAACAGATGTTACTGAGCATTTCCATTTAAAATTTACAGCATTTGCATTTGCCACACTTATCAAACCATTTCTAACGTATTTCTGCATTGTATGTAACATGTAGACTCAGGGGGAAGTTTTGTGGTGGGGCCACACTGAACACTTGTTTCTGGCATATCAGAAAGTAGTTTTAGCCATTCAACATCTCATCACAGCATAAAACTGCCTATAGAATATTTTCCTCTGTGCTAGCAAGAGCTGACCAACATGAATTATGAGCTGCCCAAATCATAATATTCTCCCATCAGTAAATAACACAATATCACAGTTTATTATGATGTCTTCTGCACTTGGCCATTTTGACTCAGTGGCTCCATCTGGAGAAGAGTGCTGCAGCACAACACTGTTGAGCTTCATTGCCCCTGGGAAACTACTTCACTTATGGCTATAAACATTAGATACCTTAGAATTGCTTACAGCCCTTTTTTCTAATTATTTGTCAACATTCAATTGACTAAATGTAGCACTCAGTGTCATCAGAGGAACATGCACAGGGTTGCCAGAAAGTGTCATGGGGGATTTGGAAGAGCTGCAACCTTCTAAAGAAGACACTGGAGACCATGTAGGTTTTCTAAAATGGAACTAGACAGATGTCTTTGTAAAATGAACCCAACTCATTTATTTTAAATATGTGCAGACAAGTCTGATTTATTGAGCATTTAAAAGACATCTTTCTTTCCATAAAGGATGCTGAATAAATGCAGTATGCATTTATCAATCTTATCCCATTTAAATCCAAAGTTCAAAAGAACCCTTGAATGCCATAGGGACTAAAGTTCATCAGTAAAATGCAAAAGGCTCATCAGTGTTACTGTTCTCCCAAAAACCTATGATGTCATTTGTCTGATCTATTTATATCTGTACCAGATAACACCTGACTACCACATCTTGTACCTTTTTACCATACCTCTGAAGGTACTGCTCATGATTATTATTAGAAATGAGAAAAGAGGTGCATTTTTTCCCCTTTTTATAGAATTTCCTTTACTGGCTGGTGGGTAAGGGTCACTTACCTAAATAGAACATATAAAATATAAGGAGGAAGGAGTGTGAATGATATTCCCATGCATACTCCTTCTGTACTTTGCTCTACTACAAACAGGATCAGACCAATACAAGTGTTTCATTTCATATTTGAGGCATTTCATAATAAATGTGGTCCCAAATTATCATCCAGATTTTGCACACTACATTTTGCAATGCAAGGAGAATAAATATTTTCCCCAGTGGGAATATATGTCATCACAATGTTGAGTTTTCCACGGCTAAAAAGAGCGTCTGGATCTAAGAGGTACATGAGAGTTATTTTTAAAACCATCCTTTATATAGAAAACTGTTATGTGCCTGGAGAATGAACACTTGGCACAGTTGGTACAAAAGAGGCCCAGGAAAACTTTAGTAGGACTGCTGCAGGTCATCATGTACATCCATCTCTTGAGTGGCCCAAGAAACTCTGCACAGCACTTGCCTACATTAATGTCCTTTTTTCAATCAAATGAGCTTAAATTAATTTCTCATTTTGTTCATGTACATACAAGAAACACATGCATAAATATGTAGGTATATCTTACATAGATTAACACCAATCCAATTGCAATAGTACATGCTCTTAAAAAGTCTGTCATGACTGAACTTTTCCTTATCTTACTGTGCTCAGCACTGAGTTACAGTAGTGGATGGTGCCCAATAAGTACTGAGACAGGCAGCTAGATGGACAAAGTCTAGAAGTTTTGTCTGTATTAGACAATGTATATAATATATAAAGCCAGAGTTGCAGCAGCTGAACTGGAAATAACACAATACATGGAGCAGAGTCTAGATGCTCACTGCTCTGAAGTGCACGTTGTTCATCAGGCTGCAAGAGAGGACTGCATGCCACATACAAATTGGCAGCCTGAAAACACTGTCAGAACATCATGTAAATCATACTGCT
The DNA here is from genome assembly GCF_049639895.1 of Pseudopodoces humilis. NCBI lineage: Eukaryota > Metazoa > Chordata > Aves > Passeriformes > Paridae > Pseudopodoces > Pseudopodoces humilis. Next base: position 104,200,789 of record NC_142200.1, read on the forward strand.
TTGACCCAACACCTCACAATAATGAGATATTGAAAATAAAGAATAACTTCTCCTGGGACACCTGAAGGAGAGGAAGCCAGGAGGCTTTCAAAAGTGCTAATCAGTCACACATGCACACCATGAGAAGCACACCTAAATCTACCTTAATTAGAATGAAGTAAATCAATGTCTGGATAATTACTATGCTACCAACAGTTTGCCAGCTGACAGGGTCAGAGGCTGACAACACAAAACTGAGAGACCGGGGGGTTATTTCAGCTTTGCATCACAAACAGGAAAAAATGAGACATAGCTGTGGGTAAAATTCAATGTTTAACAGAAGTCGTGCAGCAGTGCTGCAGAAGCAAACCCTTCAGTGTGTGTTTTCTGTTCCATGTAGCCTTCTTCCCCTAGCAGGCCCAGTTTGGGTGGCCATGGCAGCAGATGCCACCCCTTGATCTTTTCCAAGGGCAGCACTGCAGGAACATGGGCACAACCGCAAAGCAGACCTTTGGGTTCTTTCCAGACTGCCCACCCCATGCCAACAGAGCCAGCCACTCCACATTTCAGCCCAAAGCCTTGGAGTCTGGCCTTCTTGCATGCCCCAACAGTGTTGCAGACTGCACTGCAAAACATGGTGGTTCTTTGTGCCTCCCTGAGAGGGGTCACTCACCTCTTCTGGTCCTGGTCCTTCTCTGTCAGGGCAGCTTGCAGCACTTTTCTTACCAGCCATCTTCGTTTTACACCCACTGAGTCTCACTCTGTCCTGCCAGGAGAAGCCTTTCAGGCCCATCCAATGCATCTGCTCTGTTAAATGTTTTCTGTCAAGCTAGTTGTCCCCAAAAAGACAAGTCTGGCATTGCCCTAGCTCAGCAGCTTTGTCATCTGTGAACTGCTTGAAAAAGCCTCTTACAAAGGGGTTTGGGCCTGCTGTGAGCCCCATCCCCACTTGCACAGGGGATGGGCATGGTCTACTTCCATGTGATTAAGGATGGAACAGGGAAAACTATCTTAATTTTGAGCCTTTGGAACAAGTCTGTGTCTCTAAGCCCAAGTACTGCATGAGCCATACTAAACATGGAAGAATAACTTCTGGTTCTAACCCAACCACATTCTTTATTACTCTGTATTGCCACATCTTGGCTCAGGAAATGCAAAGTGAATAAAAGCCTTTCTTGCCTTCTCTCTAACTCAGGTCCACATCCTAATCAGCTGTTGCCTTGTCTTTCATCTCAGTCTTGCAAAGATCTCCCCACCCTGGTTTTTCCCCTCCTGACACAGGTGGTGCTTTCTGTGTATATTATCCAAGCTACAGGTACATCATCCAGCCCCACTGTTGCACCTGTATCTCAACCAGGACTGAATACGGCCAGCACAGCCACCTGGTTTGCAATTCATCCTTCTGCAAGGCAGCATAGGGTCATGTGGGCTTTTTAAAACTCCATAGTACACCACCTAAATATAAGTAGACTCTAGTTGAGTACTGGGAAGCTGAATTATTTAATTTGGGGGATTATGATCATACCCCTAGTGGTGTTAATGGTATTTATACTGTATGTAGCATTTTACTATGTAAATAGAATGGTAAATACACTAAACGATTCCAAGACAAAATTAATAGCTTACTCTTACTCCTCATCCTATACCTGCAGCTTTTAAATGGCCTGCTATAGTTTTTCTATAGATACATACAGTCTTGTGGCTTCTAGAACTTACTGCAATACACATTATTAGTACAACTGGCAGACAAATCTGCTTTAGTGATATCCTGAAACTAACCCACAGGTGCTTCCTGGAAAGAACAGAACATTTGTTTAACTCCTTTTACATAAATCTTTGTTGGACACTAAGGGATTTCTTACAGTTTTCCTTAGGAGTGCAGAAGCTCCCACATACCCAGACTGGGAGACATTTCTTCCTGGAGACTTCAGCACCAAGAGCAGTCCTATCTTCCACATCACTTGCAAGGCTCTGCTCTCTAAAGACACCAGAGACACCACAAAGAACATGTGCTGATCCTCCACCCAGGTGCCAGGACATCAGTGGGACATGCAAGCCTGCACGAAGTGTTAACAGGGAGAGCTTCTGTATCCTGCACACTTACATGCACTTTGTTGAAATAAAAGGCTGCTCATTCCTGTACCTACAGAATGCTTCATGCAGACAATGAAGCTTTTTTCTTAGGCTAGGTCTCAGCTACCCTGCAGTATGGCTGGAGTATAGGGTAAATGTCAGTTGTGCAGAATGCACCACTTCAGAGTCTGGGGTCAGGCAGCACCTGGGTTGTCCATATTGTATTCACGGTCATGATGCCATAGCTTGTTCCCTGTGGCCTTTATGCTGGCTCATGTGACATTAGTAAAGGTTGTAAAAATACAGTCTGCTTCTCTGCATAATGCACCGCCCAACACACAAACCCAATCACCATGAAACATGAGCTGAGAGACCAGATGCTGGAGCAGACACACAGTTCTTCATCTGACTGCACTGTACTTGCCCCTCAGACTTCACTTACATGAGGTCTGATAATTGAGAAGGAAGCACCTTAATTTCTTGAGTTTTAAGTGCTCTTTAAGAAGTCTTCCTGCTTCAGTGCTCCAATTACACCCCTCATAGAGTCAGCTCACTAAGTCACATTTAATGTTAGCAATTAATGAAACAATCTGCAGCAGGCCAGAGGCATCAAAGGAGCCTCCTGCCTTCAGAATTGTCTCTGTGAGTGAGCTCTTCTGCCTGCTAGATCAGCGTCACTTTTGCTTTCTTTCTTGTAAGAGGGTTCCAGGTTCCACCTCCAGACTAAGCCACATCCTCAGCCCCTAAAAGTCCGTTCTGAAGGCAGGCATCACCAGGTAGTGGTCTTTGCACAGGATGATGCCCTGCTGAGTAATACCACTTTCACAGCCAGCTTTTAAAGACATCACCCTTTTGCAGGTCAGATTTCACCTTTTAAGCAATATCACTGTGGCTTTGGTCTCAGACCAACCAGCCAAGCAAAGTCCTGGCAAGTAGATAGAGTAGCATCTAATGCACTGTTGTAGCTTTTGAGTCTCTCCATGAAAAGATGAAGATTCAACACCTGCTTAGTGGAAAGTCAAACACAGGTGGGGTAAGTGCCTTGCCTTCCCCAAGCCCCACTGTCTTGGGAGCAAAGGAAGGAAGAGCTGACAGTGCTAATGAGCTAAGTAGCAGGTGATGTAATTATCATCTGAGCCTGAGCAGGATGAGACAGATGTTACTTTTAGGGTTTATTGCTCTATTAGCTAACCAGCTTATGTGATCCACCCCTTGGTACACCAGATACAGACTAATATGAAATGAACTGGCTTAAGTAAAGCCAAGTAACTTAGGTGATACCAAAGCTGTACTCAAGTCTTCCCTCAAATGGTGGGAGTCCCTCCAGGAACTGTAAACATGGGCATAAATGACTCTGAAATAAAGTAAATATGCCATTCCTGCTTCCTGAGAATCTGTCTCAAATCAATTATGTCACCACAAGTCCCTTATTCTCAAAACAGAATCCTCAGCTTTGCACAGAGCTGGTGAAGAATGGTGAGTCTCTACTGAGCTGCAGGCTGAGAATAATCTAGTTAACCATGGATTTGAGGTTATTGTAGGAAGGAGGGCCCAGCTGACATTCACCTGGTCAGATTATGTGGCACTGAGGAATGAAGGCTCCCACCATGGAGGGAATGGCACAAGGAGCCTTCAAGCGTGTAAAAGCCACAAGTGATAGTCAAATCACAGTCAAGCCCTTGAAAAAGTGCCCAGCGTGACAGTTCATCACTCAAATAGGCAGGATGTGTTCGAGTGCTCAGTGTTGCCCTGGAGAAGATGAAGGGAAGCAAGAAGACTTTATGAATCAATTTAATCCCCTGCTTCCTGCATGGAATATCACAACAACAGTTGTATTTTGTGTGAAGTTTGGATCTGTATTCATCCATGCTACTCACAGTTGAGAACAAGTGGACAAGGGTGATAAAAATCCATTAAACATGGGACAAGGTGAGTTCAGATTGTAAAGCACTTTAAGTCTTGTACCTCTTAAGTTCAAAGTGTTACCACAAAACAGACACTGGGCAGCAATTAGTGCTCTATAAATCACTGTAAACTGAATTAAAGTTACATCCACAAAAAGTGTTGCTCTTATTCTTAGGCTTGTCTGAATTCTGAGGAGCAACATAAGAGCTTAAAGGAAGGTGGTGTTAACAGTGTCAACAGCCACAGAAGTGGTAAGAGAAAAGAATCTTTTTAAGCTGTGTTCCCTCATTAAAATGTTTTTCAGGTAATTGACACTGGGATCTGACAGAGCTGATGTTCCTTGAAGAAGAGTGAAACATTTATTAGCCTTCTTGTCTTCCTTCCTGAAATGATTGAGGTGAAAGAAAGGCTAAAAAAGAGAGTCTTTTCTTGGTTGTCTTATTTCTCTTTTGTCTTTCACATTTGTTCCAAGAATGGAAAGTCATTAATCACCTATCAAGACAGCAGATAGGAGGTGCCTTGGGGTTAGAGAGGATTGGAGAAGATCATTAAAGCATGACAATTAATTGAAATGAGTAAAATGGGGACAGATTCTTCATTCTAAAGTAAGTAGCAGGTGATAGGCAACAGATTTGGACTGCTATTAAGAAAAATTGAGTGAGAAATCTTAGCTGATAAAGATGGAAGGCAGAAAATTAGTTATAAGGTGAAAAGGAAAAACAGTGAAAGAATAGAGGAAAATTTTATAGTGATAATCCCAGTTTATTTATTGTTTTAGATTATTCAGCTGGAGACCTCTGGCTCTGCCTTTCCTCCTTATGTCAGCTGTGTCAGTACTACACAGATGAAGCAGTGGGAGCTAAACCACAGCACTTTTCAGGCTCTCAAAGAACATTTCAGGCCGTGATTTCATTGTGCACATCTGTGACAAAGTTTTCTCTCCCATTTAGACTCTAGAGACACTGCAGGTATGCGTCCTGGAATGATGCAGCTGCTGAGTTGTGTGAGCTCTTATTTTATCTTCTGCTGGTTTTATTCATCCTGTGCTTCTGGCACAGCTGCCAACAGTTCCACCATTCTTCTCTTCACACAAGCTTTCCTCTGTGTAAAGGACTCACTGGGAAGCTCCTGCTGACCACTCACCTCTCCCAGAATTGCTGCAGACACGCAGTGAGGTTTTCTACTGGGCAGACAAAATGACTGCAACACCTTCAGCTTTTATGTCCTTTCTGAAGGAGGTGCCAAAAACACTGAGGAAATAGACTGCTTTGAAAAGCCAACACAACACAATAAAACCTGCCCACAATCTAAAAATACTGAACAGATTCCTGTGAGGCCTTTCCTCTGAAAAGTTTTATGTTAAGAACAACTGGGGATGAAATGGTTTTTACCATGTTCAGCAATAAAAAGGCTGCATTCATAAAAATCTTTGGGAAATAAGACTTTACCAACATTCAATATTTTAACTGCAATCAGTTTTCACATGGGTTACTTTCAGCTCTTCATTAAGCTCACAACATATTCTCTTCATTCTCCACAACATAAATTTCATGTACCATATGCATGCAAAATACAAAAATTTTCCTGATGGCATATTCTGAGTTGGAAGCTCAAAAAATCCCAACTTCAGCTACTACAAATTGCCATTTCTATAAGAAAATAGCATTAGAAATAAAATTGACATGGCAATGGATGCTGTTTCTTACCTTCTTTGATGTTTAAAGATGATGTAGGGGCTACAGGGTTATGTAGTGTCTATTTGCAAGGTCTGCTATTCTTCCCTGTTGAGACTATTTGAGTTTTCAGCCAAGGTCTACTACAACACAGGGAAAACACACTATGCTGCTGTCACAATCCAAATTTGCCATTGGAGGAGCTGCCATAAAAACCCTTTGATCTCAGAGGAAACCTGAGAAAGGAAAAAGTTTCCAGGAAGAAAAATTAATTATAAACTCATAAATATCATCAGCTGACTATGAAGGGTTTGTATCTAGAAGAAAGGAGGAAAAGAGACTAAGATTTTATTTCAGAGAAAGTCATATTGTCAGAATTTCTCTCCACACTATTACTGAATAACTTCCAGTCTTTAAACTAGGGCAGAAGACCAACCTTTCAACTTCTCTGCTCCCCAAATGTGCATCTCTTAGTGAATCCTGGCATGCAACCATTAAAGATCAGGGCCTCTTGGAAGTTACCTCTTGGAGCAGACTTTGGTTCTGGAGTGGTGGTTTCCAGATAAATTAGTCATTACTCTCCCTTTCACCTTCATTAAAAAAAAAGGCAACTGAAAGAATCCCCTTTGAGTTGTGATGGATGACTTAATAAAAAGGTGTCCACCCAACTCTTGGAGCTGACAAGAGATTCCTCTGCTACATGCATGAAGAATCCAGTCATGACTTTTTAATTCCTGTTGAATAAAAGGCCAATTTTGATAAATCATTGATGACTTCTATTCAAAGTTCATTATTTGGTGCAATAATCATTTTTTTGCATAAATATCCTGTTCAGCTCCTGGGCTAGAGCATGAAGAACCAGGCTGATCTACACCATCAATCTGAGGAAATTGGAGAGGCTCATAATAAACTCTCAGACATATTTGCAATGCAAAGATAAACACCATTTATGCATGACTTGACTCATTCTAAGTCTTGAAAGACTGATAACACCCAAAGCAGCTGTGACTGAGGTTCACACATTGCCTGTCATTTAGTGGACATTATACTAATTTCAGTCCTGCTGGCTTCAGAGAGGAATTGTTCTGCAATGATCTCTGATGTCATTTAAGGCTGCTGTAATCACACATATCACATTCTCATGAACTGGAAATAAATCTAGGAAAAAAAGTGTTCAGGTAGCAATTTCATTAAGATTGGGAACTTGAAACTAGCTCTGCTGCAACATGGCAGATTCCACTTTCCAAAAACTGTTTTCTTCGGGTACCTTTGCTGGTACAATTCTCTTTGCATGCACTATTACTGCTCAGTATATGGGGCATGACTCATGATACAGAATGATAGCTAGAGAAAATTGAGCTTCTGAAAAGTGAAATTAAAGGGGAAAAGCCAAAGGAATAAATAATTCAATAGACAGACAGGGCTGGAGCATACAAATGAGATGTCTCAGGATAAATTTCAGCCTGACGCGCAGCCCCTGGCAGTGGGCTGTGGACTTTATCTTTCTCATATCCTAAGGGAAGAGTCAAATAGCTGTAGGTGCAGCATGAGGCCAACTGCTATCAAGTGCAGGTATGCTGGTACTTGAGGACCAAACCCTTGCATGATTTCCAGCACCCACTTGTCTTTAGTCTTCTGATAAACAGTCAGACCACCAGCCAGCTCTGCCCACCTGGATCCTGTGAGGACAAACACCCACAGCAACACCCCTGTGTTTCAGGTCTCCACACTACAGCCCACTCCCACCCAGAAAACCTCCTGTTTGCTCTGCATGTAGTGGGTCCAAGCCCAGCCACATACCTACCTTTGGGAGGAAAGCTGCAGTACAGCTTTGCCCCCACGGTAAAGACCTCTGTGGTATATGTATCAGCATAAATTATTTCTGTTGTTTTTGATGGATTATTGTTTTGAGTTTTTTTACTGAATAATCTTACTTGAACATTTGTTTCAATGTTCTTCCTATGAGCTTAGTATTTGTCAGGTGGGGTTTCTTAGGGCATTATGTGACTTCAAGCACTGCTTACAACTAACAAATATTTGTGCAAACTTTGCCCATTTTTTAGGCAAAGACTTTTTTTACTTCCAGTATTTCATACTGAATGGAATACACAAGCAGAGCACAGTGCATAAGCTGAGAAGAGCACGACTTACCACCTCTTCTGCTTCCTTTGGGGAACAGAAGAGATGACATGTTTGGCAATTGGAAGGCAAGCAAAGAGAAGGAGCAGTCCTCTCAAATCTCATGTTGCTGTAGAGGCTCTGTAGATAAACATACAAAACTAAGTTAATTATCAGGCCTCTTTTTTTCCCCAAATGACTATCACTCAGTAGTAAGATGCAGAGACTGATGCTATAAAAAGGTGGATGGTTTAAAATTAAATTAAAATAAAACAATAACTTCATAATGGCTTTTCCAGAACATAAACATCCTTCTAGAAAAAAAAAATAATCAGATGTTATCGTAAGAGCCTGTAAGCTTTCATGCCCAAATTGCCACAACATTGAAACCTAAATCCAGGCAACTCATGTATTGTTTGTTATCCTTAGCTTTTCACTGGGCATGCTACCTGCCCTTTTGTTCTGCCTTGTTTTCCATACTCAGAAATGAGCTGCTAAAACCCTTCTCAGAAATGCCAGGATACATGTGCCCAGGAAAGCCATCTTGTGTTGGCCCACCCACTCACCCTCCCACTTGACAGACATCTTTTGTTAAATCAATATGGCAGGAAAACCGACAGAGCAGGTTACATCTTTCTTTGAGCAAGTGCATATAGCACTTCAGCTTTGATCACTCCTGAAACAACTGGGAGTAAAAGAATGCTGTCAGTAGCCCCTGTTATCCTGAAGAGTGGAATCCCAGAGGAATAGATTAAATATTTGTGCTCCATCCTTAATTTTAATATGATGGCCTTCATCCCCATTGAATCAAGTCCCAGAGGTGCCATTGGGGTTCTGTGTAGGCAAAAGTTCTAACTGGTAAAAGCTCATGGCTCATACCAAACAGGTCCTAATCCTGCTTCTCTTGACTTGAGAGTCTTGAAAGACTCCCACAGAGAATGGAATCTGACCTCTCACTGCCTGTTTTTTTTTTTAAGTTTGAAAAGAATTAAGGAGCAGGTTAAACAAGACAGATTAAGAAATTTATTTTTCAAAACAGGTGTGATGGAAGAGGCATAGAAGGAAGAGATGGAGATTCATGCATTTGGGAAAAACTTAAAAATTTCAAGACAAGAAGAGATATATTAATGGAACATCACTGCTAATAATTAGAATGTTTAAGGTGAATGCCTTCATACGTATTCCTTAAAGAAAAAACATCCTGTACCCAGTGAAGTTCATATATGCCCACCCAAGAAGATGTTACAGCCAGAGTGAGGGTGGTACTGTATAGATTGTCATTAGAGAAGAATGAGTTTCCAAGTCACTTTTGTGTGAGAAAATGCATTCTGAGAAAAAAGCATGCTAGCCCAAGGACACCATCAAATCCCTGTCTCTGTCTATGGAGGAACTCTAGTGCAACAATGTAAAAAGCAATCCTTTGCTAAACACTCTCTCTTGCTCTCTAATAATGGATGCACTTGCTGGCATTACAAGACAGAAAAACAGAAACTGGTAGAAAAAAACATGTAACAAATTAAAGCATATAAACAAACCATTATTCTAGATTTCCTCTTATTCTTTAATTTTCAATTTTTATGTTATACACATAAAAATTCTGTGCTGAAGATACCAGGTTAAGATCTAGGATGGTCAGGATTGGGAGAGAAGTTTTCAGAGTATCTCTGTTCAACCAAAGTTGTATCAAGAATTGCTAATGTTGATGCTGAAGTTCCATCTCAGCACTAAGCAAATACAGCTCTAATCTCTTTGGAAAATCATGACAAGAGAGACTCACAAGAAGGTGAATCACCTGTGAACAGACCAATTTGAACATGCTCTGTTCTGACAGCCCACAGAAACAAGATCTCTGCCAGGCAGACCTTTAGACACTGATCTTCAGATCAGGACAGTCACGTCCTGGAACTCACTGAAAAGAGCAGAAGTTCTACAGGTTTCCCACCCAGCACAAAAGAAGTTTCAGCAGGAAGTTCTAGGGATTTAATAAAAGATCCTAGAAGACATTTTAAAAATAAATATGTGATTTGCTGTAAGGGAGATTGTGTTACCTGTGCAGGCAACACAGAGAAGTTGAATACTAACTACAGAACAAGTTGCAATTTAGGTGCTGAAAAACCTAGTGCTGGAAAAGGCATAAAAAAATTATGTCAGACACATCAAAAATTACTTTCAGCAAGACAGCTACTCAGAAACTCATCAAAAAGATGGTTTCTGAGTAATTTTTTTTCACCTGCTGTTATTGCTTTCAGAAAGCAAGACCAAGGCCAGTGACAAGTTCTTTCAGCCAAAGAAATAAAAAGCAATAAGACCTAAAAGATGAGAAAAATTCAGATTTTTCTGAAATGTTTTGAGGAGCAAGGGTAACTGATTGATTGAACAACATGCCAGAAGAATGATAGAGTTTGACAAAGAGAAGACTTAGAAAACTATCTTCATTCTGCACAGAAGCTACTAGCCTCAAAAAAGCAGTAACACTGCAAGGAATAACACGGGAAATGTGAAAAACAGCATAAGGGTCATGTCAGAACTTAACCTCTGAATTATCATTGAAAATCATTGTTATTAACCTGAAACATATAATGGAATTCAATCACTGAGAGGTGTACCCTTGTAAGTATTCAGGGTATTCAAAGTATTCTATTCAGAATATTCAAAGAGGAAAAAGGAACAAGGAGTTTAAATGATTTTAGGCATTAAAAATGACACTTGTTTTGTCAAGAAGAGCTGCCCAAGCTTTTACATCATTAACCAGAGTTTTCAATTCTCTAACCACAATTGATCTCAACCTCAAAACCACTTAATAGTCAAGCAGTCTGGGAGAGGAAGGGGAGGAGGGGAAGGGTTTTATGTCACACAGGGCACCAGAGCAACCCTAACAAAACCAGAGAAATCACAGTAACGTAAAGCACATCTAATATAACAAACACACACACATATTGCAAACCACACATATTCTAACTGTGGGGATTGTGCCCATGCCGAGGTGACTGACACATGAGTCAGCAGCAGTGAGAAGCAGCCCCGGGTGCTGACAGACACCTGTTCAGCCAGTCCTGTAATATGCAAAAAGCTCCCCAAAAACACACTCTCCTAGCCAGGGAGGGGCAGCAAGCACTTGGAAGACTGGCATTGGAGGGAAGTACCACAAATTAATCCAATAGCCACTTGTGCTTTCCTGTACCCTGAGGTACTGGTTTGGTTTTATGGAGGAAAAAATGGTGGGATAAGACAGGTTCCCTTGATGGCCAGACCTGGCATGGAGTGATCAGCCATATGAGTTTAAATGTCACTGGTGGGAGCAGAAGACATGGTGGCAGGTGTCTGCTGGAAATGACACAGAACATTCCTGATCAGTGCTTTGAAAGCAGCTTCTCTCATCTTCTACATAACTAAGCAATCTTTCAGCATGGTCTTGGGAATTATCCTTTTTCCAGTGCCCTGACTTTGTTGTTGATGTCACGGAAAAAAAGTAGTCAGTTGTTTACCAGAGCATTCGATTTCTTATCAGCAGATCTGGTTATGAATAATCACTTATTAATACCATAGTAAGCCAGCTAATGGGCTACAGACGCCTAACAAATAACAGGATGAGAGAAGAAAGGGCAGATTGGCAGGAGGTTGTTTGCCTTTGTGAGGGTTGAATTATAGAACTGGCCAGGATTCAAAACTATGAATCATTAAGAACATGCACACAGCAGTTTTAAATCAGTAAGCTCTATTGACTGTAGAGGAGCTAATATTGATCTACTAAACATATGGGAATGGGGAAGCAGGTCCCACATAGTTAAAAATGTGTTTTAGTGTCTGCCCTTTGAATTGTGTTGGTTCCCTGAAGTACCCACACATTTATGGCATCATGACCAGACCTTTACCCAAAGCCTCTGAAAGGATAGGTGTCTTTTCAGTTTCACAGAAACAGAAATCTTTGAAACATGACTGGAAACAAGATCATTGCAAGATACCATGCTTATCATGTCTTGTATCTCCCTTATCACATTAGCTCAGTTTGCAGTACCTACACTGATGTTTCTATTAACTGAGGGGTTTCTGAATATAAAATAAAAATAATTAAAACATTACCTTGCCTTTCCTTAGTAGCTGGGATTTCTCTTCAGTTGTACAAATGGAACAAAAAACTTGCCTCACTGGGCTGCAGACATAACTACTGTGAACTCTGACATCATCAAGAAGCTGCTGCACAGCCCTTTGTTCTTCATTCCTGAAAGGGAAGAAGAATGAATGTTGCATTCAGGGAAGGGAAGTTAAACTAGGACTGCTTTTCTACCCATAAATACACTTCATTGTCCATTATAGGAGATAGCACAAATTAGCCTAATGCTATTAAAGGCCATTTCATGGGGCAACAGCAAAAAAAATTAGACAGAAATTGTGTTTAACGTGCTTTATTCATAGTACTTGGAGACCCTGGACTAACTCCAAATAGACTAGGATCATATGGGCTTGCACCAGCGTGCTCTATCCCATGTTTGCATACAAACAACAAATAAACATTTAGCATGTTGCCATGTACTAAGTAAACCAGTGCATTTGGGATCTATAACATGAACTTTCTTTATGTGCTCAGCTCACGCCATGGGTCATACATGGATCGAGAGAACATGCCTGCATCTCTCCTCAGATCTTAACATTTGTTTAAATTTGTTCAGCATCATAGTCTTCTATCCTCAGTGACTTGGTGCTGGCACCCTCTTATTTTATTAATCCAAATATCTCAGTTGCGTCCCTGTCACTCTGAGCCATAGTACAGGCCTAGATAAATGGGAGCTGAACATGGTCCTCTTCTTTCATTCTGACAAGCAGGAGCACATCCACAAACACTTAGCTGTCTCAGCAGCCTTCAGTAATAATAATCAGCCCTGCTGCCTGTTGAAATACAGACAAGAAACTCTCTGCAGGGTAGGGTTACTTGAAATACAAGACATTGTTCAATTCAAATGCTGATTTTCCATCTCTTCACTGTAAAGAAGCAGGAGTGTGAGATATTCATCAGTTTCAAGGCAAAGTCTGTTAGCAACATGACCTCCAAACATTGTGGCCTGTGCACCAGTAAACAAACTAAGCCTGATGGAAATCTATCATTTCAGCTTTGGCTATTGAAAGCCAAGAATACGTGTGATTTAATTTTCTGCTGTTTATGAAAAGGATGAACAAGGAACAAAGCTCTTTCATTTCTCTTGTTAATCCAACCTGCCTCATAGAGAAACTGAGCCATAGCCCTTTGTTGACCCTTTTCCTTTGCTTTTATGTAAGAGAAGCGAGGGAGACTAAAGGAAATTAAAAAAAAAAAACAAGGGAGACAAACTGATGTCTCAAATGACCAAGGCATTGAAAAAAATTCTAAACCAGCAATTCACCTCAAAGTTTCCAAGTCTCCAGTTTCCCAGATCCTATCAGGGAGCCAAACTTCATGCCTTGCTGTGGACCACAACATTATCAACCTCTTCTATGGAGAAAGCACATAAGTTTTTACATGATGAGGAACAAATGAATGCTCACTCTAAGACTAATCTTGGCAGAAAAGGTCTCAGAGAAGGACTAATTTAGGTCTAGTTAGCCTTTTACAGACATTTGGTGCTGTAAAGTTTGATCACTTAAGGTCACTTAGTCACAATCAAACTGTACATCTAATTACATCCCTGCTTTCCCTAAAATGCTTTTGGAAAAAAAAAACTACATCCCTGAAAGTGTGTGCAGAATATATTAGATATTTACAATCTATGTGCAGTCAAGAAATGATTTCACCATGGAGAGGAGAGTGTAAGCTAAAGGAAACAGGGCATGAAATAAGCTTTCTTTTATTATCAATTGCATTTAATGCAACTATTTTATACTTATGAATAAAATGCAGCCTTTCTGACTGCAGTAGAACTGCATCTGCATAAATGAAAAGAAAATCTACAGATTTTACAGAACAAGAGATAAAAAAATAAATGGAAACCCTTATCTTCCTGAGATAAGATGAGAACACTTAGGGAAACTGAGCGGCTTTCAAGAACTGAATGAAAGATATTTAATGGTACTTTTACAATGATCAGATTCACACCTTTTGCTACATAGTACATTTTTAAACGTAGTGAATCAAAAGCAATTTGATTAGAAAACAATCTTTGTGTAGAGTCAATTAATTTATATTGCACAGGGCTTCTAGTATTTCTAATTATTGTTGCAATGCTCCTAACACCTATTAACTATCCTCCCTTTCAATTTATCATTCTTCAGCTCAGACAAAATCCTGGTAAAATTTTCACACAGGCATTGTGACTGCCTGAGAAGAGTGATTTAAAGCACAGCACAGTGTTGGATATCCTGTCTTTAACAGGTCTTACACCAGCTGGATCTTCAGCAAACTCTATAAAGGTTATAGACCCATTGGAAATGGGTTATAAACCCATTGGAAAAGGAAACCTGAAAAACGTTCTGTCAGAGGCTTCTGCCACAGTGCAGCCACTTGGCTTGTTGAAAGATAACAGCTGACCAGGAGTGGTGGGCAGAAACCAGAAGAGGTTAGATCTTCCCCATTTTGCAGCACAAGACAATGTAGTCCTTCAATAACCACAGGTTACTGAAGTTCTTGAAGAAGGGTGGGTGAAGACTCACTTTAAAAGGGATAACAGAAAGAAGAACCAAGAATTTGAGTGGTCATGAAGACATGAAAGAAAACAAGGCAATATTCTTGCTCTTCTCTATCTGAGCTCTGGATACCATGAGGTTACCCAATTGTCAGCCTTGTGTTTTTCACTATCAGTTTATTTGATGCTTTCTGAAGTAATACAGTCCAGTGAAATAATATATCCCCACTGCTCCTTTTCACACTGATCCTGCACTCTGCTTAAAGCTTGGATTTCAAAGTTTCCTATTCATTCCCTGTAGAGAGAGCTAATTACCTTGGCTAGACGACAGACCATGTTACTCACAGAGTTACACAGACGAACCCAAAATATCAAGTGAGGATCACATAAACTTCACAAATCCCATTTCAGTGAGATCTTAAAAGATCTGAAAATTCTGAAGAGAATTGCCGTTCTCTGACTCTTCACCTCCCAAAGGAATTCTGACCAAGAAAGGAGCTGTAGAATGGAGATTGCTGTCAAGAAAATCAAATTTACAAGAGAAAGGGCTATACTGCTAGTTTCTGAGTGGGAGGCTTTGGTTACCTGCACTGTTCATTTGTTTTTTTTTAAATAGAAGTAAGTGCATGGAATTAGAATATAGAACTAATCATAGGAACTAAACTGAAAATAGGAAGCTGTACAGTAAGTATTCATGTGGTATTATTCATAATAGAAGTGGAAATACAGCTGCTAATGGAATTAATGATCATTAATGACCAAGAGAACTGAAACTGATCCTCCAAGGAAAAGGATTTACAATGCTGCCTCTCCCTGCCCTCATTTTAAGACTCAAACTGGTTCACACTGTTAATGGGATAAATATTCAGCATTTTTCTCTCCTCTACCATCTGCCTCTCCTATTTTTACCTTGGCAGGCATCATTACCATAATATAGTCTCATTATGTTGTGCATTGGACCCAATTTTGAATGTTTAATAAGAAATCCTCCCTTGTCCATGTACTGCTGTTGAACCCAAAGGGACTATTTGTGGGGTGATTATTTACATAATTAAATATTGTGCTACAAGATGTGGAGTTGACTTAGCAACATGTTCTCTGTATTTAATAAATTTTCTTAATATATTTATTAACCAAGTAAATATGTTGAAGCATAATATTATTATGAATCATAATTATTTGAATTTTTTAAGTGAGGGAGGCAGAAGGGAGAGGCAGAGAATCCCACACTTAGAATAACCACAAGGCAGGTCTCAGAAAAATGGAAGGAGAGAAAGGAAGACACAAGGCAAACAGAATACTGAAGAGAGTCGATACAAAGGAATATGAAAGACAATTGTATTAAATATGGCAAAAGAGAAACTATGATATACAGTGATTTTGCAAAGCATCTAATACCATGTCACAAAATCTCACTGTTAAAGTCAGTTCAAATTGCTTTGGATGTGAATGCTTGTCACCTGGACAGAAACTTGATAAACCAGCTGTGAATTCTGTGCTGACAACAAGCAGCAGCATGAAGCTGAGAGATCACAGAGTTGTAGAATTATTAAGGTATCAAAAGACCTCTAAGATCATCGAGGCCAACCATTAACCCACCACTAAACCATGTCCCTAAGTACCACAGCTAGACATTTACTGAACACTTTCAGGGATGGCAATTCTATCACTTCCCTGGGCAACTCGTTCCAATGTCTGAGCACCCTCTCAGTGAAGAAAATTATCCTAATATCCAATCTTAACCAGGTGCAACTTGAGCTATTTCCTCAAGTTGCCTGTCCTGTTGTCTTGTTGCTTGTTACTTGGGAGAAGAGACAGATCCTCACCTTGCTACTGCCTTGTTTCAAATATTTTCAGAGAGCAATAAGTTTGTCCTGAGTTTCCTTTTCTCCAGGCTAAACAACCCCAGCTATCTCAGCCTCTCCCTATCAGACTTTTTCTCCAGACTCTCCCCCAGTTCTGTTGCCCTTCTCTGGACACACTCCAGCACTTTGGCATCTTTCTTGTAGTGAGGACCCAGAAATGGATACAGGATTCAAAGTGAGGCATCACCAGTGCTGAGTGCAAGGGAACAATCACCGCCCTGGTTCTGTTATTCTTTTCCATTGGACAGCATTCCAGCCAGATTCTGCCCATATCTGAAGTTTTGAGAGCGAGGACACTGTGGCAGTATACCACAGAAGTGTATTTATAAGTTTGACTGAAAAAAGTAAATTGTATTTTCAGGTTTAAAAAGAAAGGAAAAAAAAAGGTTGATGAGGAAACAGAGCAAACAGTACTCGAGGAAAAGCACACATAGTGGTCAGGATGAAACCACAAGGATTTAGATCAGTTGCAGTCTGCTTAACAGTTCATGTTTTAATAAAATAACCTTTGCAAGGGGTATGCAAATGTCCTGACACCAAGAGTAGGAATGAAACAGGTTTCTTAACCAGGTTACCTTTCCATAGGCTCATGAGGAACCACATCAGGCCCGGAAGATGCAGTGACACACCTTGGTGGCAGGGGCTTGTGTCTGCCTCCTGCCCTGAGTCTGTGCTCACAGGAGCACCTCTTTGTTTCCCAGGTCAACATCACACCTTCCTGCCATGCCTAATTGATGCATTTCTTGCCACCTCTGCTGTGCCTTCCCTCTCCATCAGCAGGGTTCATCCATCAGGGTTAGGTCAGCGTGGGAAGGTTCACCCCCCTTCTTGCCCCAGGACATGCTTGCTGCAGGATGGGGGACAGGATGTGCTGCTGAGGACAGGAGTGCCCCTGTTCCAGCTCCAGTTACTTCCCATCAAACTGGAAGAAATACTTCTACTGGTCCTTTCCACACCTCACCACTGGAGGGGTAAGGAAAGGAAACAGAGAGAAGCAGAAATTAATTCCAGCTTGACTTCAGTGCACTTGTAAAGGGTGCTCCCTGCCTGCCAAATGAGAGCACCATGGAAACAGCAACAAGCAAATTAGTGAATTAGAAAACACTGATCTTTGCAAATTGTAGCTGTGGCCACAAAGCCCCATACAAGGAAAAAACATACAAATTCAGAGGCACGCGACACAGATCTAATACAACTGCAGAGCTCCCTTGCCCAGCCAGAGAAGGATGCCAAATCACAGATAAATGCAGGGATAAATGAAGGACTGATTTCAGATGGGGGACTGCTGTTTTCTCCACTCTGATGTTGTGCTTTTGTTGCCCTTGGATTTTTGCCATGTGAGGCCTTTGAAGGAATAATTAAATCTCTTTCTATCTAAACAGTAGTTAAATTTATAGTGAAAATCATGGAATTGTTCTCCATTCCAAATCACACTGCTTTTACAAGTGCCAAGTTCTGGCTTAAATAGCAATACTAGCAAATTTCAGAAAAAAAAAATCTGAATAATCTGACCATCATCTTAGGAAAGCAAGCACAAGAAATTTTAGTTATTCATGAGGTTCTTGACTGCTTTTTGTTGTTTGGTTGGTTTTTTGAGGTGTTTTTTTGGTCTCCTAACAAAAGAGGTTTTTTCTTAGATTAAACAAAATATTAAAGATCACTTTTCTGGATGCTTAAGAAGTATATTCTAAGTGTGAAGATGGAAAGAACAAACAGAAAACTCAAAATATTTGGAAAAATACAAGACACGGGCAACCTACCAAACAGCAGAGCTGCCCCAAAAGAGATTGTTGATAACAGCTAAGAGTTGTGATGAAGGATGAACAGCTGAGTTTCAGCTTTCTTGAACTGGAGCCGGGGGTGACACATCAAGAGGAAATGCCAGACAGGCTGAAATTTCATTTGGACACAAGCAGATGGGTCTGTTACAGAGAGATTGATCTGAGGCTTGCCCATATAAAGAGAGTAATTAACTTTATACTTACAGATGAGTCAGGTTCATGAGCAAAGAGAATGAAACCACAGGCAGACTTCTCTACAAGGCTCAAAGTGTGAGCTAATATTTTCCTTCTCTGTTTTCATGCCCATGAAATAATGTGTGCATTTTCACATCACTTGCTTTAGTGATTTCTTAACACAGAAATCAGATTTTCCACAGTCCTGAGCCTTCAGAAGAATCCTACGATACTAAAATAGGGTACCGACAGCAACACACATAGTCAGAATAAAAGATAAATTTCAGTTTTGGGAATCTAAAGGGTCACTGGCATATGTACAAAGAGTGAGTTATATATTAAATATTGCACATGAGTGAAAAATATTTTATATGACACTTTGAGAAGAGAAATATAAGTCTCACTGGTGTACCTTACAGAGACCTAGAGACTGAAACTACTGATCTTCCTTTTCACTGACCAGATGTGGACTTCAAGTTATTTCTGGAGCCTGTCAAGAGAGCTTCAGGCTGATTTAGATGACAGAGGGTAATTCCAGCACAGGACTTGTGTGGGGCTTGAAGAGGATCTTTAACTCCTGTGAACACTTAGAAAATGAGCATCCATCACAACACAGGGTCTGAAGTGCTCTGTGGTCAGCTCATCTTCACAGAAACACAGCTTCTTCAGTGGAATTCCCAACAGGACATGAAAGATGTGGGGTGACCCGTCATACTAACAGTAGGGCATTTTAATTTGAGCCAAAACAAACAACCTGTTCTGGGATGTTTCAATACCCCTCGCTGGCCTCACTCACTGGCCAAAGGCAGTCCTGCAAAAGTCCTTCTTGGACAACTCTGAGATAAGACTGTCTTGACTCTGGTGCTTGGAAATGCAGCCCAGTTGCAATACCTCTGAAAATCCATGTTCTATCAGAAACAGGCACATCCATGCTTGTTCTCATCATCTCTGTCAGCGTCTGTCTGCCTCATGCTTTTGTCAAAGCCCCAAAACCCACCCACACACAGCAGCCCTCAGCTGATTTTGGCAGCTGCAGTCCTCAGCAGCCACCAGCTGGTCAACACCAATGATTACTCTATTCTCTTTGCTGTTGAGTCCTACACAGCCCCTTTGGAGCCTCTCCCAGCTGCAACATCTTCAGGTGAAGGCAACACAGGTGCCCAGGCCCCGTGGAGATGTGCACAGAACACGTGCACTGGATGCTCTCCACAGGCACCACAGCATCCACCATATCCAAGGGGACACTGAGGCTGTGAGATGGATGAGTGGATAAGGGTGTAGCTGCACATCTGTACAGACAACTCAAAAAGGGACATTCTGCTGCATGTGAATTTTTCAATGCAGGGCTGTGTCTCTGGAAGACATCAGTTTTAGTAGATGCAAATTAAGCATATACTGCCAATTTAGTTTGCCATTAAGCACATTTTGCAGCAATGTTTATTAGATCTCTCTTGGCTAAATGTAGCTACTTTCACCCAAGTACCAGAATTTTCCTCAGCTTCTTTGTCTCCCTTTTTCCTCTTCAGGTCATTTGATGATTGACAGCTCAATGTGCTGCAGGAGCATGGGAGGGTAAGAGATAACTGTGAGCTGCAGTCAGAAGGTCCACTCTGCATAAAAATGTATTCTCTTCATTATTACCTATTTGACAGAGATTTAAGAGGGTTTTGCGGCTAAGGGCCACACATAAAAGACTACAGATCATTTCCAAAAGACAAATTGAAAAAAGTCTGGCTAATTTACAGTGAGATATACTCAGCTACTTTAAGGAATAGATGAAAGCACATCTGCAAGGTGCACCTCCACATCATGGGAAGGAAATTGAAAATAGTAGACAGCAGTACAGCTGGTTACAAATTCTGGGAATTATATATGCTTCCACTGGAAAATGCAGAGTTGTTGAACTGAGAATCAGTAAAATCCCCAATGTTTGGTTTTTTTCCCTGTTTGTTTTACAGTTAGCAAAAGGAAAGGCACACATTGTATCTGCAGCCGAGTGAAAAGGAAAATCTGCTGCTTTGAGCTGCTACTGAGCATTGCCGGAATTGCAGTTCATTTCCCCATTGTTGCCATTTTCCCCATGGATCCTGGGCCCCAGACATCCCTGGAGCCACATCTTCCTTCCCAGAGACACTGCTGAGCGTCTCCCAGCAAGGCAAGGGAGAAAATGTGTCATTTGAGACACATCACATCTGCACCAGTGTCAGGAATGAAACTCAACCTTCTGTCCTGCTCTCCTCCTCTGTCCTCACCTTCCTACCCTGGTGCTGGGCCCAAACGCTTGCAATTTCATGGTGGACACAATCCCACATGGCACAGCCTAAAAATCAGTGCTTAGCTAGAGAACAGTACAGCAGGAAGAAGGGCCAGGGAGCTGGAGGTCCCATGAGGGTAGAGCAGGCAGATGGAAAAATTAGTAACAGATCAAAATGCACAAAGCACTCAGAGAAAGCCAGTTTTACATTCTTGCATGTTTGTACAGATTATGGGAACCCCATTAATCCCCTATTTAATTCCTGACTGCTCTGTAGCACCAGCCATAGGAGCCTCATGTGCCCCCTGATTCATCTATATAATCCAAAGGTGCTGGTAGAGGTCTTTGATCACCTGAAAGGTTGAAGAGACACTAAACCACAGTGCAGTAGATCACCTTGTATGTTACAGGATAAAAAAAATGCTAGAGGTCAGATGGCAGATGCAAGAGGGGGCTATCCACAAGCTTCTGAATTCAAGCTGATCCCACTGACACACATCCCTTGGTCTGTAGGTTCCTCCACAGAATCCCTGCATTTAGATAAAACACACCAAACACCATTTGAATGTTCCATTAAACCAAGCTCACCTTTGCAGGGAGATGTGCAAGGCTCGTGTTAGTTTAGCCCGTGAGTGCTTTGCTTTTAGTGTTTGTTTCTGAACAGAACTGAAAATATGTGCTTTCATCTTGGCCACTTTGCAACACCAAAACAAAAGTAACTACTATAAACAATATTAAAAATAAATGTAGAAGAAAGTGGGCATGTCATCAGGAATTTTCCCCTCTTGCCTAAATGGCAATGATTGCCCTCTAGAAATAAAGCCCACGAACAGTGTTTCCAGTGTCTCTTTACCTTAGTGACTCTCTGATGCCAGTGTAGCACAAGCCTCTCCTGTGTGGATGCACCATTCTCCTCCACAAGACATTTCCATAAGCCTTGTAGGACACTTTG
This sequence comes from Pseudopodoces humilis, assembly GCF_049639895.1. NCBI lineage: Eukaryota > Metazoa > Chordata > Aves > Passeriformes > Paridae > Pseudopodoces > Pseudopodoces humilis. The sequence goes on from NC_142200.1 coordinate 104,222,153, forward strand.
AGACAAATACACCTCTGTCAGATATGACTGATGCTGGCAAAGAATTTTTAGGTAGGCGGACACATCCTCTGAGAGCGTGTTCACACAGGCTCATTTCCATAGGGACTAAACTGAGGAGGGAAAACCCTTGTGATAGGAGGCACTTGCAGCTAGACTGTCATGCCATCCCATCAACCTAGACACCTGAAAAAGCTTAGCCACTTGGGGAACCTACAAAATATGGAATAAAGGGGCAAAAAAAAAGGTGAGAAGTCTGGATGATCGATGATTCAGTTATTTGCTTCGGCACATGCAAGGAAATCCAGAAACCTCCTTGTTCACAGCAATCCCAGTGCCTGCATCAAAAAGAATTTGCCTCCTAGACCTCTGCTAACCCACGCTGAAGGCAGAAAAAGGGACAGGTGGATTGGCTGCCTGATCCCATATGCACAGCTCTCCCTGCTGTCCCAACTGGCCAGACCCTGTAGAGAAGAGGGGCAGGAATAGCTGTCAGAGACGACATCACTTTTCTCCCTCTCTGCTTTGCCATGCCAGTGACCTTTCCCCAGCTCAGCTAACAAACTGGAAAGGGAACATCTGTTGGGGGACTGGTGGTGAGAGCAGGACTGACACAGCACAGCTGTGAGGCCACTGAACAGCAGGGAGGATGAGCACGAGGGAGATGGGCTGTCAGAGGGCAGCTGCACAGATGGAGCAGAGTGGATGCAGCTCCTGGAGCAGCACAGGAGGCTGAGGAGCAGGTACTGCCTTGCACAAAGATGTGTGCAAGGCTTTACTTGCCTGGGACCTCATGTTGTTCTTTGGGTCATTTCTGAGTGATAGAAGGGAGGAAAGAAAGATGCAGGGAAAGAAAAGCATCTCCAGTGCAAAGCTGCCACTGAGTAACTTGGGAGGCTTTGTCCTAAGACAGAGGATCCAGTTCAGCTCCGTCTCAAATCACAGGAAAGGCTCTCATGCTCTGCTCTTTGCTTAGCAAACTACAGCTCCACAGCCTTGTTCCAAATATTTCCATTCCTCAGATTTTAGAAAACTCTCTTCACCTTGAAGTCAAGTTATCAAGAGATATATTCAGACCACCTAAAATTTTCACCCCACAACCCTGTTGCCTCAGGACAGACAAACATCTACAGAGTCCACTAATCTGGTTTCTGTCTCTCTCATGCGACCTGTGTACTTCTGCATAAAAATGCAATCTTGTCCTGTCCTTTCCTCCCCCAAAGACGTCCAAGCAGACAAAAATTTGTATATATGAGTATTTTATTGGTAAGACAAAAGCATGTGTTTTCTGTAATCCACCAAAACAGATAAAGTTGTCTAAAACATCCCAACTGCTCTAAATCTAATAATTGTCAGAGCATTGCTGATGCAGTGCTCAGCTGATGGATGGGGTGCTGAGAGCAACCCAAAAGTCAATGCCACTCTGAATACCATCTGCAGAATAAACTACCCATGTCATCAACATCAATAGGCAGCTGCACTAATGACAGCACTTTGCCTTGTTTAAACCAGGGCCAAGCCTTAGTCCAAAAAGGGCAGAAAGGGAAATTAGAGACTGAACCTGCTATAGCTTGAAGACAGAGCACAACTCAAAGGCCATACAGTGCAATGAAGCAGCATGAAGACAACCTCCTGCCTTTATCCCAGGTTCAGAAAAACTGAAATTATATGATCTCAAGCTAATATTGATGGAAATATTTCACCCAGGCAAAGGATAGTGCTAATGCAGCTGTATTTGCTCCATTGTGTATAATATGTGTTTTCTGGAAACAACTTTGTCTTAAACAGGCTTGACTACCCACTGGAACAGAGGGAAACCTGGAGTTTTCTCCATGCCCATATTACTTTTTCTTCTTCTGTCTTAACCTAGAATTTGGTAACAAAAGTAGAAAGACATTGAGTTAGGTCTCATATAAAGGAAATCTGGAGACTTTTTAGCATTCTTTCTCCATCAACTTTGCTGGACTTTTGTTCCATGAGGTGTTGTGGAGACAGTTACTAACTAAATGGTTCCTCTGGATGGCCCTTATTCAGTTCCAAATTAGATCCCTGATTTGGTCTCCCAAGGGTTTCAAATGTTTTGCATTTGCAAGAAATTCTTTGGGTGTGTGGTAGGGATAAGTGAAAAAAAAATGCAATGCAAAACCACACAGGCTAGAGGGGTGAATGAGAGTCTCATATGTTGTTAGAGCAGCAACAAATGTCTTGTCTGGGTCTGGATTGTTGCACACTGTCACATACTCTTCTGCTTCTACAGCCCAAGTGCTTTTTGCTATCGTTACAAAACAAAAGGGAATCTTGAACTTTAGACTTTTCCAGCTAATAAGAATAAAACCAGTGCTGAAGAAGAGTCCTACAGACAACCTCAGCTGAGGGTGGAGAGTAGGAGTTTAAGTCAGTCAAGCAGTAAATTAGGATGCATTAATAAGAAAGCATCAGCAGTTCACAACACTACTGATGGTAGCAAAAGTACATATTTTCAGAGCATGTGCCTGACACAAGATCCATCTCTGGGGCTTTCCTGGACTGTTCCATTCACATACAAAATTTAAAAAAAAAGTTGGAATAAGATAAAATGAGTACCAGAAGATTCACTTAGGAGAAGAATAAAGACTACAAATACAGATCAGTGCTCTCCATTGCCTAGATGACAGAAAAGTTTTGAGGAGTTATAAAATTATGTCAGAGACTGTGACTGTCATGTTCTATTTATTAGAAGCCTTCAAGTTTCATCAGGAAGCAGTTCATTAGAAATTCCTCCACAGCTAGTACAACATGTCTGCTTTGAATGACTCAAATATTCTTCAAACTTATTAAAAAACTCCAATATAAACATAGTGTGCCTAGAGTTTCAGCAGTAGACACAATAACATTTATTAAAGTGCATGTCTGATCAGCTTCATGGCAATTATTATGTTAGTGTGGAGTGCTTCAGTAATGTAATTCTGATAGTATGATAGTTTTGAGTATTTCATATTTTTAGAGAGCATTATATTCTACTTTTACATAGACATCTGGGTTGCCACCATCAAAAAAAATATACCAGCTAAAAACATCGTATGTTAAATGTAGTTATTTTCAACCTTTTTTCCTTGATATCATATCAAATTTTCTCACTCCAGTCTTTGGCAGTACAAACCAGATCTTAACCTGATTTGTTATCCAGGGGAAGGATGTGGAGAGTGTCTAGCAGGCAGTTAAATAGCCCACGTTGCAAAACATATGGGTGCCAAGCACACTGTACACCAGGAAGTTTGCTTTGCCAGCTCGTCCTTTCACCCTCTTTCCTTCTGGCTGTGGAGTGTGATCCAGGCCTCTCTGCCTAACATCTGGGTACCTACCTCCACAGAGCAGCTTTATTCCCTTCCATAACTCTGCTGGCACCTGCCAGATGCCTCTGCTACATCACTGGCAAGCAATCTCTGACTGTGGCTGGCACAACTGCTGTCTTGTGCATCCTTGACCTTCCCAGATAGCGCAGAGCAGATCTCTATTTCTTATTTGTCCTTGGGCAATGAAACTAGTATGCAGTAACTTTCATTGGATGTCATTGATTTAATACTTCTCCAGATTTACTTCTGCCTTATATAACTTCTGAATTTTTTCCAGTAAAATTCAGCAGGACTGACATGCAGATATTTTCATGCATTAGAGCTTACAAAATCAGATCCTGTTGTCATTCATTTTATCTTTCCTTTTCAAAGGGAAAAATACAAGTAATAATTAGCTCCATCAATTAGATCCATGGTAGAATGGATCTTTGCTCCTTGTAAAGAGCACTTTTTACTCCACATTCAGGATTCTGGCTACTGAAATTTCATTAAGGTTTGTAAATGCCTGTGTTTCCAACAGAGGTTCATCTCCTCTGCCACCAGAAGGTTAAATGCATGCTTGCTGCTCAAAGCTACAGGTCATAGAGTCAAACACCTTCTTTGCTCTAATTCATTGTCTGACAATCAGGAGCCACAGAATCCCACTACAGACTAACACTTTTCACATACCTCTAACACCCAATGCTTATTTCCTCCCCACAAACAGATCACAGGCAAGAGCAACACCACAGTCTGAGCAGCTTTCACTTATTAAATCTCCTTGCCTCAGAGTTCAACAAGCTCTGGAACAAGTTGATGCTTATGCAGCAGGGCATCGGACATCTTCATCAGACATCTTTTTTCTTTTTTTTTTTTTTGGAAGTGTACTCCACCTCCATTACAAATTATCTCTAAGATGTGAACATTGCATATTTTATGTTCATCACTAACCAATTAGATTAATAGAGATGGAGTATATCAAACATCATTTCCACAACCTCTGTGGATGCCATTGGGTAAGTTTTGCTCCTAAGGTGTGAGCACTGGCACACCCAACCCTGGAAAATCCAGAAAATAGAAGAAAAGCCCTGTGAATGGCAGCTACATGACAGCTCTTCAGACTAAGACATGCAGAGGAAATTGGATACAGATGAAGTTCCAGGAAACATTAAATATTGGGATGGGATACTTTGAAAGAGGAAGGATAAGGTGATGTGTCACAGTCTTAAAAAATACACTGGGTTGAAAGATTCACTGCTAGGAAAGTCCAGTATGATCAGAGACCTGCTGCATTACCTTGTGGAACATAGCTTGACAGTCTTTTGATGTATTTCAGGGAAGACCTATTCATCTGAAAGGGTGAAGTGAAAAAAATGAGAAAAGAGCGAAAAAAAACCTTTTTGGAGAGTTTTTTTTTAGTGCTTTTATTTCAGAATGATGACAGCTAATTATAGCAACTGCTCTCATTATGGGTGACCTGTGTTCACAGTGTGTTCACCTTTGTTACAGGAGCAAGCCAGGGAAATTAATTAAATCACCTCAGCCTAAGTTCTCACACCTTCAAAGCATATCAGAATCTTGCCCCTGGTTAGCTATGCAGCCATCCTGTCCCCCCAGATTTCCAGAAGAAGGGATTTACTGCCGTAAAGGAAAACTGCTGCAGCAGTTCATCTCTGTGTGTGCCACCTGAGCCTAGAAAGCTGTGAAAGAATCCCTAACAAAAAGGAAGAGGTAATCAACATACCTAAGGCCTTAACTTCAACTTACTGTCAGGGATAAACTCATGGCTGGCTTTCTGATAAAGCTCTAATGCTTAAGGGAATGTCTGTATTCCTGGCTTGTTCCTGTCTCCATGAATAAATTCATGTCACAGACTCATGTCACAGCTTGGTTAGCTGGCTACTCACAGACATCAAAAGAGACATGAAACTTTGAAGGGAGGGGCTGAGACATCACTGTGAAAAGTGGGAAAGAGAAATTTGTTTTGCATATTTGTTAAATGGTCATAGGAAATAAATTAAAACAAGTTGTCTTTGGGCAGAAGAGGAAAATTGTGTCTACCTTTCGGTGAGCTAGGAAAATGGAATCCTACCACAGCACTGTTTGAGCAGTCAAGTATTATGGAAGAAAAAAATCCTTTGAAACCCCAAAATATAATTTTTCTTTGGGAAATATTGAAAAGGTTATTTAGGCAATGTGTTGTTTCTTGGTTTGTTTTTTTTTTCCCAAACAGAACAACTTTGTCTCTGCTGCAATTTTTCTGCAGTCCAGTTTGACTTAAATTTTAATTCCATATGAATCTCCATTAACCTCTAGGCTTTATTTTCTTACTCTAAGTCAAATTAATTTAATCATGTTGCAGACCTGCAGGTTTTTGGCAAAAGAACTATGATAAAACTAAAGCGATTTGAATGCCATGTTACTATATACCAAATTACTCTGCTAGTAGAGAGAGGAGTTCAAAGGCTTTAAAAATACAGACTCCTTTTTCTGTTTTTTTACAGTTTGTGAAATTGCTAAGAAGCTAAATGCACTGTTCAATATCTGTATTCAGTGATAAAATACTCAAATATGATGATGCACAAATGCACTTCAAAAGTAGTTTCAAAGCTTTGATGGAGCACTTAAAAGACTTTGTGTGCAAGCAATGCAAAGGGTTAAAAACTACCATTTTGACCCAAAAGGGGAACAAGTATGCTTTTGTATTTATTGTGCTGCACAACAAAGCAACAAGCCTTTACTTTTAGAAAGGCTGAGACTAATATGTTCAGAAAATGTTAGCAATGCTATCAACCCAGAAGGTTAAGAGAAGGATTTACTTATCTGTAATGATTTATTGAACTGACAAGACAGTGTACAAATGGGGCTAGGAAATGCATGGGCAGAAAATCTTAGAAGGAAATCATTGTGTCAGGGCACTGAGCAGATAGATCCTTTCAGTAACGAAGCAACTACTCTAATTCATAAATCATGCTTGTCAGGAATAAATAAAAACAGAATCAAAGCTGTTTTACCTCCCTGTCTTTAGCACATATGGAGAAAAAAGGTTCTCTCCCTGGAGCACAACAGAGAAGGAAGCATTATTTGTTGACCTACTCCAACAAGGCATGTCTTTGTGTCATTTTCCACCTTTCCTGTTGAGTTTGTGCTGTATATTATCAATATTGGCTGTTGATGCCAAGGTCTCAGTTGTCACCTAAGTGCTCTGCTGTGACTTGGGTTTTAAGCAGTGAATTGTCAATGTCCCTCCAGGAGATGGACGCTGCAGTAAAACTTGTCATTCACTTTAATGGCCCAGATGTCAGAAAGAAGTCTTCTCATGGCAGACGAGGCTGTCTTTTAATCCTCCCCCTCCACACCGAGACTGATGGGATTGTATTCTTACCCATCTAGCAAAGCTCCACACATAAATTAGCCCAAGCAATTTCCCAGGGGGTAGTAAACAACCGTCAGCTTCTCACTGATGTTCACTGGATGGCATTGCAGATGAGATATATCCAAGGACACTTTACTTCAGTTCAGCAAATTTCAACTTTGGGGCAAGAGCAATACTTGACATAATGCAAGAACTAACCAGAAATACTTCCCAGATACCCACAGGATAAGCATGATTTGAGTGGCATACTCTTCATCTTGTATCTATAACATGACATAGCTTAGATCTTGGACCAGTGCTAGATCTTTCCCTGCCATTGAAAGAGAGTAGCTGACAAGTGCTACAAAAAAAAAATAACTATCTCTCCTAAGTTTTATTATTTAAAATTTAGACAGCTATGTTTAGGAAGCTGTCTGGTTGCCCTCCATTGCTGACAAAGGACCATAATGCAATTCATGCCACTCCTTCTATGTATTTCTGACAGTGTGTTCTACAAAAATCCCTCCCTTTTACCTTTGGGAAGGAAAAAATTTCACCCACCCTGTTTGAGGTGATTTAACGTAACAATGCAACTGTGCTCTTGAGCAACACATAGATTTTGTTGGCCTGAGACTGCTCACGCTCTGCAAGTCTTCTTCAAACAAGAAGTGCAAACAGTTATGCTGAAGCTATTAAATACAGAAGAACAAAGACACTGGGTCAGTCCAAAAGTCTAACTAACACAATATCCTGAATCTAATCTAACAATTCCCCCAGGAGATGGTCAGGGACACATATTTTTAAAAAAAAAAAAAAAAACAAAAACAAAAAAAAACAAAAACAAAAAAACCAGGATCACATAGTTCAATATTTCACTGATTTATTTAGCCACCAATCAGCATAATTTTATCCTCAGCACAATCTTTACTTCTTCATGTACCCTTTCTTTCACCAGAACTAAATCAGTGACATTTTACTCAGAGCATGTGCAGATTCTCTGTATATCTAATTCATCAACAGTACAATTTCTTGCCTATACAGACAGCCTACACCAGATCATCTGTGCATTTACACATTCAAGTAGATTTAAAGGGTGTGAGGATTTTTCTAAAAGTCTTTTTTTTTTATGACTTCATTCACCTGAATTTCTGACACAAAGCAAAGATTAAAAAGACTCTCTATATACCAGACTACAGGGCTGTACCATACACACAACATAACCAGCAGTGTGAAAATGGGAAATCATTCCTGATGGTAAACACTCAAAAACACAACTATCCGGCAGTGGACCTTGCTTTGGAGCAAATGTACTCAAAAGATGTTCACTGTGTGTGTCAGATGGGTTCATGTTAGAGAAAATGAAGGAAAAAATGTAAGCCATAAGACACAGAGGAGACACAGGTTTGTTCCATCAGGAATAACCTTTTGTTTTGTACCTCCTGCCTTCACTGAACCTGACACTTCCAGTAGGGATGTCCCTTTAATATCATAATCTTGCAGGTTTGGGACTCTATTTCTTGTACTGCTGCGTAAGACAAGATTGAGAAAGCTGAGTCAATCTTTCCCTTCACTGTAGAATAACTTCACAGTGACTCCTGTTAGCTTTGGAACAGGTGTGAGTGAGGAGTCACAGAAAACACTGTGAGCATGTACATGTGCAGGAACAACTCGAGCCGAAAGAGTCAGTGCATTCTGTCTTCGCTCTGGACATGAATATGTAGAAAAAGTCCACAGGGTTTGCTGCATCACAGGATGGCAACAAATTTCAGGAGCCGAAGAATGAGAGCTACTAATGATTGGCACTTTTCCAGGCAAGAGATAGTAGACAGAAGAGAAATCGGCTACTTGTAGAGGTAAAGGCAGAGGTAGACATGTCCTTGGCCTAGACAGGAAATGTTTGTAAATCAGGGCACTGTCTATATGCTGTTTCAGCTTGTTTCCTCCAGTAGCAGCAAGCCAGTTCACAGCCCCCTACCATGCTCCCATGGCTGATTTGCGGAGCTGTTGGCAGGGAGTATCCAAGCACACACACTGCACTTGCCCATGCAGAGCTGCTGTGGGGAGCTGTGTCTGTCCCCTTCTGCAAGGCACAGGGACACACTCAGCATTTGCAGTGAGCATGTGGGGGAAATGAGACTTTTATTCATTTCCCTTTCTTCCTCAGGAACTTTCAGTATTTAGCCAAGCCTGTGAAAACTGACCAGGAATAATGCTAGGAAGCAGAAATGTGTGCAGGAATGTACTGTGTTAGTCCTGTCACTAATGCTTTGCTTTCATTCTTTCCAGCTGAGAAATAATCAGCCAGAAAACCTTTTGACTATTCTAAGAAACTTTCCCCAAGGGCACCAACCACCCATTACTCCATACCATACATCACTGTCTGTCACTGGCCATTCTGTTCCAAAGAACACGAGTCAATTTGCAAGGGTGACTTAGCCCAGTTTAAATTTTCACTCAGGCTTAAAGTTGTTAGAGTATTATATATTTCACTGGCATTTTAGAACAAAGTAAGATGATTGAAGGGGTGCAAGAAATTTGAAAATTTGACTGAAGCACAGTAGTAGTGTAGTAGTAGTAGTAGTAGTAGTAGTAGTGTTTCATTCTACTTTTCTTATATTTCCTGCTATGCTTTGCATCTAGAGAACTTAAACTCCTTTCAGATATTAACAAATTATCTTTCCCCATTTTGCAGAGGCATGAAAACATCAAATGAGTTTGTCTTATTTCCCCTTCTGAAACAGCTAGGAGCAAACTTGAACTATCCCAGTTCTCAATCCATTCCTTGGGCCACATGGAAATATTTTTGAACCAGAGTACAATATAGGGTCAACCCCTCTATAATACACAAGATCAAAATTAATCTTTCCAGACATGGGAGGAGCAGGATGGAAGATTCCTGTTCCTTCTTGTCTATCTCACATGAAGAGATGAAGGAAGGATAGAAAATGCTCTGTCTAACCTCTAGGAAATAGTTCCAGTTTCTCAGGCTTAGTCATGCTCATACAAAAGTGGAACCAAAAAAACTCTCTACATCCAAGATATTTTTTATATTTCCCCAGTTTTGCTCCTATCCATTCACATGTTACATACTGAAGCAGAAAGGGGGAGGAAAGGGGAACAAACTGTTTAAATGAAAATAAAAATACCTAAACCTCTTTTTGCTATGACTTGAACATTCTAGAATTCAGTTCATAATTCTCAGCCTACACTGGTTCTCAGTGTAGGCATAGTGGTTCATCCATTTCTCATGCTGTCTTATGGCCTAGCAGTGGCAGGACCTGATAACTTCCAATCAGTGCAAAGGAGGAATAAAAATATCAGCTGGCAGATTGACTCTTACATGCTCTCCTTCCATTTTATGCTTGAACAGTGGTAAAAATGTAATTTTTATACATAGCTACTCATTAAAAAACAATCAATTTCTTTGTTTTCTTGCCCCCAAACCATTTTAATAATTAATTTTTCCATTAAAAATCCAGCTCTGAAAAATACAAAAAAGTACAGGCTGCAAAAACACTAAGATGTCTCCAAACCTTCCCTTTTGACAGGTGGATGGGAACCTTCCTCCTTCTGTAGAGCTTCCTGCAGCCTTCATCAGAGGAAGGTTATATTGAAGCAAGGTGAAAGACAATCATTGCCTATTTTTCCCCAGTATTTTTGTCATCCTTTGGCACATGCAAAGTCCTACATGTGTATTTTTACACCTTAATTAAGGTGGTTCTCCACAAGTACATTCATATAAATTCATACATTCATACATTCGTGGAGATGAGATAAATTAACAAACCCACTAGCTAAAATAAAAAAAAAAAAAATCAAACTTCAAACTAACAAACAAAAAACAAAGAAAAGAACAAAAAGTCCCTTTTTACTTTTTTTAATCACCAACTGAAGTACCAAGTGATGCCTAGGAGAAACTGTGTTTTGGATGTTTTGCACCCCTTTTGTTTTTCCCAGAGCCCATGCTGGCTGGATCAAGCTACAGCTCCCAAGGTTCCCTTGCTGCTCTAAAGGGATTTGAGATGACAGCAATTACACAGCAGCTTTGGGAGCCAGAGAATAACTGTGGCACTGGAGAGGGGTTTGGGTTACATTTGGCTGTAATGTAATGGAGAGGTGTGTTTCAGAAATGCTTTGAGTTTAGGCTGAAACATTTTAGTTTGGAAACAAGAAATGCATGTGCTTAATTTTAACTTGCAGTTGCTCCCATTTTTTGAATAAATAAGAGGTGTTTAAGGCATACATGGAAGGTTTCAATCCAGCAGGGACAAAAATGTGCAACAAATCATTATCTTTTTAATAATGTACTTTCAATAACTGTTCTGCGAAAAAGAAAAAGAAAAAAAAGAAAAAGAAAAAGGAAAAGGAAAAGGAAAAGGAAAAGGAAAAGGAAAAGGAAAAGGAAAAGGAAAAGGAAAAGGAAAAGGAAAAGGAAAAGGAAAAGGAAAAGGAAAAGGAAAAGGAAAAGGAAAAGGAAAAGGAAAAGGAAAAGGAAAAGGAAAAGGAAAAGGAAAAGGAAAAGGAAAAGGAAAAGGAAAAGGAAAAGGAAAAGGAAAAGGAAAAAGAGAAAAAGAGAAAAAGAGAAAAAGAGAAAGAAGAAAAAGATGGCAGGCTAGAACTTCTTAACAGAAGCCTTTCACAAAGTGGCTTGTGCCCTCCCTCCTCTCCACTGCATCCTGCTGCAACAGGAAAGTTCAGCTCCTGTCAGTTAGAGTGACACAACTATCAGGCTTAAGAAGGCAGAAGAGGAAGGTATTTTCCTGAGCCTGATCCCTTCAGAGCTACTGCCTGAGCAAGCACCCTGTGCTCCCATGGCTAATCCCTGGGAACACTAATCCTGCCTGTGAAGTTTTACCCAGAGAGTTTGTTGGTGGGTGATGGTGCCCTTTCCTTGCAGCTGGGCAGGCAGTGCCATCACACTGCCCTCCACACACTGTTAAACTCACCTACTGCTCTTCCAGAGGGATGTTTTGCCAGTTACATATCTATCTGCTATTGCTGCACGGTTATGAGGCAAGTTTACAAGCAATCCATCAAATTACTAGCTTTCATGCCAAACTCTTATTAGACTATTAGCTACTGACACTTCAGTAATAGCATTTTCTGTGAAGTGATAAAAACACCTGATGGACACAAGGTTTATCTGCGAGAACTCTTGAAATTCTGGTTTTGGAAAAATGATGTCATCCTCAGGCTTCAGTGTTCAAAAATAAATAATTCAAATAATATTAAATTGAAATTTGGCTTATTTTAGGCAATTCAATGGCCCTTCTGTCCTTCCAATATGTTAATCAGAGCTGATGTTAACTGAGAAACTTATTGGAAAGGAAGAGGAAATACTTCAAATGGGCATAATTTTGCAGCAGTTTAGAAAGCACTGCCCTCAAATAAGGTTTTGAATAGTAATGCCGCAATCTCACATTTTTCCAACTGGCTAGGGCCAGTTTTCAAATGTTTCAAAACATTTCTAACCATTAAGATCTACAGCAAAATTAAGACTGAACTGTCAGGAAATATCTAGGACATTATGGGGAAAACTGTGATTAAAGCAAGTTGCTCTGTTCTCCCTGAGATTCCTGTGGGGGGGAAAAAAGCCACTACACAAAACAAAGAAAAAGAATAAAGTGGCTCAGCCCAGATTTAATGGAGCAGAAATTATATTCTTGCTGACTGCAGGTGTTACAGGTAGAGCAAATCATTCTCCTTTAGAGGGCCATGGCTTTTTGGCCATGGGTGGCATCACTGGACCAATCTTGTACCTCAAGAACTTTGCATGCACCATGCTTCACCCAGGGCAGTGGAAGCAGGCTGCAGCACACTCTCAATGACCAAAGCTACTTTACTCTTCCTTCTTGACCCCTTTTTTTCTCCCCTCTCTCCTTTTTTGTGTCTTGTCAGTCCCTTTTCACTCCCCACTAGAGACAGTAGGGCTGTGCCAGCCCCTTCCCACTAACAGGTTTTTTTGGGGATAACGTATCATCACTGCCTTCCACAGAGAAAACTTTTATTCCTGGGGTTGAAGAGCAAGAAAGGGGGAAGAAACTACAGAAACTAAACACAGCCTCTGATGGTCATACACTGACCTCAGAGCTTCCCTGGGGGTTTAACTGCATTGGTTTGTTCAGAGTTGTGCCTGGCAGAACCAGGAGCAGCCAAGGAAAACAGCAGAGGTTTTCCCTAAACATCAATAAAGATGAATCAGCTTCTTAAACAAACATTTAGGGAGATTTTGTTGCTCTGCAGCCCTTGTGGTAAATACGATTTTGCTGTTTAATGCGCACATGGACAGCTTGCTGAGAACCACACCTCTTTTGATGGTCATGAATTAGGTCTTTCCAGAATTTTTCTTTTAAATGTTTTGTGTTCATTCAAATAATTAAAAAGGCTATAGCCTTTGTAATAATTATCTCAAACAGAGACATTAATGAATCATTCATCAAAAGGAAGGGAACAAGTGTTACATAAAATGCTTTAGAAACTTGCCTTTGTTGCAGTAATTTAGCGGCTGGCAGCTGTCTCATCTTCATGCACACACACACACACAGGGACTAAAACAAGAGAAAAAGTGGGCTTAGAGGTACCCTGGACAAAGGCTAAGGGGTAAAATTTTCAAAAGACTCTGGGTGGTTTACACATTCACATCCTACCCAAGAGCATAACCTTAGAATTTCGGTGACACTTTTCTCGCAAAATTATCTTGCAGAAATCCCATTCCCCTGTTGGCACTGCAGCCCCAAGACATAAAGGATACAGGGACATCCCCACCCACAACTATGCTCCACTGGCCCAGGAGTATGGGCTCTTCTCAGAGACTGGTTCCTACAGAGAAAGACCACTGTGACCAGCACAAAAGCACCCCATGCCCACAGCTGCTTCTCCAGGCTGAATGTGAGAGAATTTCAATCCAATACTGCAGCTGAAATGCTCCTTCTGCCAAAGGATCAAAGCTGCCCACTTATACAGTCACATTTGCTTGCTTCATACCTGTGCTTTATCATCATTAGCTGCTTAAACAGAAGGCAGATGGCTGCCATTGTGCTGGGCTGGGGATTTTTCCATTTCTTTCCTTAGTGTGATGGGTAACGCGTTATTGAATAAACAGACAAGACAGATCCTAGGAAAGGTCAGAATTCATTATGAGCAAGAGGAAACAACTTATCCCCCACATGCACATAATTGGGCCTGACTTCCATTAACACGAAACGAACAGGCAGCTTCCGACTGGGTACCTCGAGGCAGTGTTATAAAAATAGCTGCAGGCTCAATCAGGTTTATTCAGACAGGAGTGAAGGCTAACACAATAGCTAACAGGGAACCACAAAGGAGATTAGGAAGATGTGCAAAGCAGACCTCAGGTGATTGCCTGCACCCTAGACAAATATTTTCTCCATTCATTGTTAAGCCCCCCATTCATTGCTAAGTCCCCTGACTCAGTTCGGAAGGAACAAAACGTGGAATCTGGCAACTATTTTTTGCCACCTCTTTTGTGAAGATCTGATACTAAAACAATATTACTTCTTCTTGCTAATATCTACACAAAAATGTTTTTGACATTATTCTTTCCCTGCTGTTAGTTTACAGACAGAGTCCAATTCAGTAGGCAGTATCTCAGGAGGATCAGCTGGTCAAATGCCTGTTGGCTTTTGGAACTCAGGAGCACCAGCATAGTTGATGCTACAGCCAACCTTCCACTCTGGTGGGGTAAAGGCAATTGTAACTGATGCCTCCAAAAAGTTAATTGAAGTATTATGATGCCCCTGGAGAGGATAGGTGATGGCAATGTTTCACCAGTATATTTCTGCTTTGAACTGAGAGAAAAGAGAGTGAAACTCAGGCATGACCCACCACAGAGCTTGCAATGTACCCAAATCCAGCTCAGTTCGGGCTAATTGCACTGTTGTAACTCCCAGGACAAACAGCTGCACCTGCTTAAAGCTGTTTTAATTTAAGTTTGCTCAGCAGATGTTTCAAAGCAGTGCAACCACTCTGTATAGTCAAATCAGGCTGGCTTTGTACCAACACATCAAAACCATTCTCAACGAGAGAATCATTTGTGAGAGGACAGGGGAACTCAGTGTCAAAGGTCTGGGCTTTTCCTGACATTCTCAAAATCTCATCTGCCTCTCCACTGATTTAATTTGGACAGGGACAAATGCAGCAGGCTGGATTTTACATTTTCTGCAAGGGTTAGAGGCACTGCACCTATTGTTATGTGGGAATTGTGAGCTCACCCACTTCCCTGGGCATAGAAGTGTCACCAATGGAAAGCACTAATCAGTTGGCAAGGCTGGTAAACAGAATTGATAAAATGGGTGATAAAATGATGCTCCCATCAAAGTAAAAGCCCTGACTCCAAGCTTAGATACTACAGGGAAGGTTCTCAGCATTGAGAAAACCAGATGAGATTCTCCTGCAGGGTTTCTCACTGACAACAGAACTGGTAGGATGGAGAAAAAAATATATGTGTCTCACAAAAATGTCATAAGAAATACAACATAATAGTCTGCCAATAATTGACTGGATATATTACTCTGCCCTCCAAAGCATTTTGGTGGCTTTCCAAAGACAGGTGTGATTTTTTTTTTTAAGTCTTTATTGACTCTCAAGTCACACAACAGGCAGTTCATGTAATTCATTAAGTTACATTGCTGCTTGTCTTGCCAGCAGCAAGCAGAAAAACACAGACTTGCCCTTGCACCGTTTCTATGCCTATTGATTATATCATTAGATAAGCAAATTGGTTACCCCACTTCAGACTTGATGCTAAATCACAGTCACTAAGGTTTGCTATCACCTTAATAGGGTATCGACTGCCATGAAAAGGATATGTTGAAGTTCTCTGTATCCCAGGAGAAGTGACTGTGAAGGAGAGTTCCCAGCTCAGCATGACACACATTGTAATAAATTGTCATTTATATCAAGGTCAAAATTCAAGTCATTGCTTGTACTGCAAGTATTCATTTTAGCAGATATAATAAGCTACCCATCAAATACAGATTTCCCTAATTTCCCTAAGTTAAATTGCTCTGTCAATGGACAGGACACCGGCCTCTCTGCAGACAGAAGCCCTCACAATGTGTTAGTGATGGCTGAACATCCTAAGAGACAGAGATATGGCAGATTTATGGGAACCTCCATCTACAGGGATGCTTCTCTGGTCCTGCAGGTCTGACTCCTGGGTTTTATCTCCAGGTCTGCCACCCCCTTTACTGAGGATTTTTGGCTCTGCTCACCTCTGTCCAGGTGAGACGAGGGGATTTTACTGCTTCAACCCACCTGTGAAACAGTCCCAGTGAGGGGGAAAATTGGTCAAAATGACTAAACATTACCAGGTACAGGAGTAACCTAACACCAGGTCTGGCTCTTCCTCCTTACAGAGTGCATGCTTTGAGCTGGAGATATAGCCAACAAATAATCTACTCCAACCAGTCCTCAGACCAAATTTTCATCTTATAGCATAGATATAACGGGACCATTTGGTTTTGGGTTTTTTCCTAGGCTGATCTGCTCAAAATCTTTTAGCAGTCCCAGAAGGATACAGCAAGTCTGGGCTGAAAGCACATCCTGACTTCAGCCTCAGGGGAAGCACATTGTCACTGCTCTGCAAAATTCCTGCCTGTATTAAAGGGACAAAGTCACAAGACCAGTTTGGTGAGGTCCTGAAAGCAGAAAGATGGGCAGAGATGGCTTTTGCTTGACTCGGGATGATACCAGGCATCCCAGAAGTAATGTCTCCATCTAATGCAAACACACCCTATTTCTGCTGGGCTCCTGGTGGTGAAAAAGTAGATAGAGTCTTCTGAGAGGACCTCTCTGTTAGTCAGACAAAGTGTTCACTGATTTCCATCAGCTTCTAGATTAGGCCCTTAATTATTATTAACTTTGGCTGAGGATTGCAAAGCAACTTAGTAAAGGGACATGCCTCATCCCCTGCAGCTTCCCACCAAGCTCAGAACAGACAACAGGAAAATCCATCAAGGAAGGGCCTTATCACAACTACATAATCCCCGAGTAGTTTACTGCAGGATAAATATATCTTTGGCTCTCTGAACCACAGTAACAGGATGATTATAAGTATAGTTTCTTTGTAAAGGTATTAAGAACTCTTATCATCATCTCAGGCATTGAATTCAATCAAAGATTCAATCAAGCACAAACAAAATTCTAAGTAGCTTCAAGGAAAATAGATAACTTAGAAGACCTGACCTCTACCACAAGAATTAGAGGCATACATATTAGTGGAATGTATAATCCCAAAAGAGCAGCCTAATATTTATTGAACTAGTGTCTAAATAACTTTATCAATATTGGGTATATTTAATGGATATCTTTTATGATTAAATTTCCAGGCAAGGACCCATGGATCTTGTAAGAAAACAATTGTGCATGGCAAGCTGACATATATCAGATGTGCTTATTTCCCTGACATTTGAATTTCAAAGGAAATTCATTGTCTTATGCTCCTCATTTTGTTTGTTCCCAAGAAGTTGCAAAGCTCAGTGCTTTTTCTGGCAGGGCACCCTCAGCCCAGAACAGGGAGAGTGTCCTTCATGCTGTCTACAAAGGAAAATGCAGACAAGAACACCAGCACAGACAATCTGCAAACACTAAATTCTCTCTCAAAAATATAACAGGAGACAGCAATTGTAAGAATAGTGCTGCTGCCTGGGGACCTGATTGCTCCTCAGGCTTCAGTAACACTCTGTGCCTGAGCCTGAGTGGTTTTGTAAGGAAGCCATCTCACTCACAGTTCCTTGATGCCCTGAGGAAGATTGCAAGGACACTTAACCCTCTAACTGGCCACCAGCATGAGGAATTTATCCCTGCTGGAACGTGGGCCAAGGCTCCCTGTGCACAAGTGGTCATTCTGCCACGTGAAACAGTGGTTTCCATGAGTCACTAGAGGTTTCCATGGATCATAGTTTGCAGTGAGGGAGCTCTTTCCCCAGCTCCAGCCACAGGACAATGCCCAGCTCTGGCCAGGCTGAGCTGCTTGTCTCCTGAAGGCAACCTCTTTTACAGTCCTTTGTAAAATGCTCTAGGATCTAACATGTTCAGTGGGTGGATGGGCCTCCAGCTGAGTTCACAAGGCCTGAAACTGCACATTCTACATATTTGCTGAAGAGCACACAGCATTTTTCATTCAAGGTGCTCTTTGTTGAAAGAGTCCTCAGAAAAAATCACAGTGAGCAGCTTTCTCAATAGTATCTTGGGATGCTGAGTCCCATTTTCACAGGGTGACATTATTTGGCATGCCTAGGCCATTAAGGTGCTTTAAAATTCTCCATCAAGAGATCTTTTTGTGCTTCCAATTCTAGGAAGAAGCAGGAATTACAGCAGCATGGGGGTACCTGCACCTAAAAAGGTGGAGGGATAACAAGGGATGATGTGAAAGGGATACAGGAGTAAACAGTGCTTGCAAGTAAAGTCCTGAGAACCCTGTGCTGAGACAGTGCCTGCCTCAAAATTCACATTGCCAGGAGAAAATTATCAAGTGTTCACAGAGTTTACCCAAGATAATAATAGGATGGATCAAACATAAATGGATGGGGAATTCTGTAGAGGCTTGAGGAAAGGCATCAGCTTGGAATCAGCTGTGAAAGATGCACAAAAACTTACAGGCCTGGGGAGAGAAGTGATAGCAGCAGCAGGTAAACCTCAGTTCAGCATTGCCAGAAAGTTAGGAGGGTCAGTTATAAGAGGAAGTTTAGGCATTTATAGACTCTAATTATCACCTTGAAAGTATCTAGTCCCATGGTTTACCTGTTGTGCTGCTAATACTGATGTTCCCCAGTTGCTGATTTACTAGATAACCATAAGTGCTTTGATCCTGGTTTGATTTAAACCATGTGAGGCAAGCAGTTGCTCCCTACAATACACCAGAAACTTTCCTGGCCATAGGGGGAAACATAAGAGGAGGAACTGGCTTCTGGATCCAAATCCCAAATCCTTCATCATTTCTGAAAACATGACTCACCCAGCAGTAATTGTCCCCATCATCTGGAAGTTTAGAGCACCATTTCAGTGCTTCATGGAGTGCTTTGAGATAAAAGATGCCATATAAAAATATTTTATGTTTAACACTTTGGCAGGTGTGACATTCCATCTCATAAAGAATAATCAGAGTGTTATACAGGATAGCATATTACAGTTTTATCTTATGAGTCAACCCAATCAGCATTTAAGTGCTTATCTAGCAAATAGGACAGAGCAAAACCAGAAACAACCCAGAAGATTTTTTTTAAAATGTTATATTCGATTCCCTTTCAAACAATTTTTTTTTATCTTTTTTTTAAGAGCTGAAAGAAATCAGATAAGATGTGTAAACACAGCCATCTTTTCAAATGAGAGCTGATAAATTCAGAGCTCGAATTTTAAAACCAACATAAAGCCATAGGGGTTTCTGAAGCTCCAAGAAGAACCATATTGCCATTTATGCTCCATTCATGGCAAGACAGATGCTGTGCCAAACCCAAATATGCCTGGATAATACAGAGTGCTCTCATTCAGACATTTTCTGGACTTGTGAAATCAGCTGTTCCTCTAACAGAAACTACTTGGAAGCCTTTTTTTAATACACATAAATATGACCCAATCCCAAAGTTTTTTTGGGGTTTTTTGGGTTTTTTGGGGGGGGGGAGATTGTGATTTTTTTATTTATTTATTTATTTATTTATTTTTTGTTAGGGTGTTTTGTTTTGGTTTTCTTTCCAGGGAATTTATAAAACTAACATTAAAAAAAATGAAGGAAGAGAGAAACTTGTACACATAAGGCAGTGCATCCACTAGGTACCTACCCAGATTTGAAACATGATGACAATCAGTAATATCTGCAGGTTTTTCTATGTTGGAAACAAACTGCAGGAGAAACCTGTCCCAGAGCAATTTCTGCAACACAGGGGCAGGGATAAATATTGAGAAACTGCAGGAGTCTCTGGTCTGTCTTCTGAAGCTTCTCTGTGTCCTTCAAGGATGCAACCAGGCCCCAGGTAATGGACTGCAACATAATTTGTTTATTCCCACGATTCTTTATTAAGCTAAGGCCTAAAGCTATACAGTCTTGGAGGCACTTCCATTAAAAAAAAAAAAAAAAATAAGCATGTCTTTCCAAAAGGTTTCCCTCCAAAATGTGTTCCTTGTACACAACTGAAAGCTATAGATGATCTATAAATCTGGATATCAGACCCACCTTTCAGTGATAAACAAAAGGAGCAGAAGAGGGTCAAGCCACAGGGTCATGCCTGACACCTGTCAGCTACTAGCAAACTTTATGGGGCTGCAAAGACTACTTTTTGAGTAAAATCTGCACAGTAGATCTAGAAAATTCACCCTGACTCTCTTAGTCTGAACATTTGGACACCACCTATAGCACAAACACATATTTTCTTCATGGTTTCATAGAGTTCTGGCCATTTCTTTCCCTCAAGATGTGAAAAGCATATTACATTTCATGTGTAGCATTTTTCCTTCAAGCTATACATGTGAACAGCTTCTGCAACTCTTTCAATAGCATCTTTCAAGCATAATTTCTTGTTAAAAGTATGTTTTAGACAGGAAACCTATTTTTAAGCAAACTACTTACCAACAATTCAAGTCAGCCCATTTAGTGACCAAATTAGAGAAATTATGATCCTTTTCAGTACCCGAGTGTCCTTTTATTTATGCCACTACTCCATGGGTGTAATCCCCCACCTCTGCACAGCCTCCCACATCCATAGGCAGCTATTAATGCCCACCACAGGATTTCTCAGACAACACCCTGTTTAGAAATCCCAAGATCTTGTGCCTTTTACTAAGAAGCAGCCAGCAGTGCCTAGGAAACAGACAGAATGCTGCAGAACTCACACCAGGGAAGAGAAAGCAGTGCTAGCCCAGAGCAAACCTCCTTGCCAGCTCAGTGACCACCTCTGGCAGGGGAAGCAGGTCACCCCCAGGGCCTGGGGCATGAGCTCTTCCCAGTGTCAGACAGTGCCCATGGGACTCTGCCCTTCAGACACTGCACACCAAGGGCTCCAACTTCCACCTACAAGTGAGAAGAGAAAACATAAAGAAAATCAATTTCCATTTTGCTTAGTGCCCTCATAGAACTTTGTCTCCCCTTGCTTACCCCTTATTTTTGGAACAAGCATGTTCACAAGAAAATGAACTACCCATAAAGAGCCTTACAGCCCATGTGACCTCAACAAATCCCTGCCTCTGACTTCTTCACTCCTGCATCAGATCTCCTTCTGGTGCAGGGTTTCCACCAGAAATGCTGACAGTTCAGGGTCTCAGGTTCTGCTTTTGGGCACGTGCTACAACCAGCAGCAAAGCACAAGGCAGAGAGGAGCTGAAAAAGCAAGCAGTGTATTTGGAACTCTTTACAACCCAAACAAGTTCCAGCTGCTGCATAGCCAGCAACACTGTCATTTTGGTAGTTCAAGTTTCTGGGAATAAGGCTTTTTTTGTTGTTTTTTTTTTTTTTTTTAAATTGTTGTTGTTGCAACAGAACAGTATACTTAACCCCAAGAACTAGAAAGTTTTGATCTTCTATAAGAAAGAGAGGGTCCAGTAGATCCCATAACCTATTTCCTTTCAAAGCATGATCACTGCATTTGCATTTGAATTTGAAATCCAGCGATTCTAAGGGTATATGTTGCTAAAAGAGATGGTCTATGAAAAGAAAAAAAAATAAGAGTAGTGTACAAAACACATTTTCACTGTCCCAGTCTGGCACCATTCTATGTATCCAAAACACTTTTTATAAATAATAATAATAATCTTCAGAGGGGCTCCCTCATAGCTGTACTTTTTATTAGCAAATTCATCTCCCCCGAGCTTTGGAAGACAACACAGAGACCTCTTGTGAAAGAATGATGTACTGCAAGCACACACACCACCTTCTAGGCAATTTCCTTGTATTTTCCCTCTTTCCATACTAATGGACTCTTTAAGTGAACAATCCCACCACAGTCTTTTCCTCAAATAACAGAAGGAAACAACCTCCCACTTCTCCCTGTCCTGCCTGTTTGTTAGGACATCCCTAGAGGAAGGTCAATTTAACTCAAGAAGGAGAATGAATTTTCATCCGTCAGAAAAGTTTAGATTTATTTCTGCAGACTTGAAATCAGGTCCGTGCACATTCGCAAAGTGCACTCCACCAAGCCAGTGATGGCCACTTCTGACACAAACTCGGGGTTCAAGAGCACAAGTCCTGCACTCAGTGTGGGACAGGGACCTGCAGCCTGTCCCTTGGAGCTGCCTCAAAACAGCAGTGGAATGGCTGAATGATTTGGCTGATGAAGTCTCAAAACTTGGGCTAAAATAGCCCAGCAGAATTCCTGATACGGCCCAAAGCAGGAACCAGAGGTGGCTGCAATTGTTTCACTGGGCATTGCAAGGGAAATATAAATAGCTGAGGCTCCCTAAATACATTCTGGAAATAAATAAATTTGCTGTCAGACCCTGGCAGTTCATCAGTTAAGAACAGTCACGAGTCACTAAAGGATGGCTGCACACAGACAATCCAGTGTTTCATTCTGGTGTCTTGTTTGGTTTTTTTAGTGCCACCTGTTACAACAGTAGCAGGGTTTTTTTCAAATATAGGGGCAGCTGCTTCCTGCAGTAATTTGGAGAGGCCAGTGCTGTTGCAGCACCTCTTCCATGCCCAAAATGAAAGGTGGTGATCCACATATTGGGCTGTCAGAAGGAAGAGAATTGCTCACCAGCACCTCAAAGGCCTTTGCTCTGCCAGGTGCCTCACTATCTAGAGCACATGCTGGAGCACGTGAGAAGAAGCTGAGCAACTTGAGAGGAACTTGAAGAAGCAAAGTGCTATAAAAATTCAGTATTTCCCCCTAGGAGAAGTAAAACAGTAAAATATTTTTAAAAAATAAAAGAATAATAATAAAAAAAAAAAGCCTAGGAAAAGGAGATTGCTGAGATCCTCCTCTGACAACAAGACCCTATTTCAGCTGTCTCCTGCCTATCCCAGCAGTTTCAGCTGCTAGGGAATGGCTGGTCCAGGAGCAGTATCCCAGCTCCAGTAGCATAGGTCAGCCTTAGTACAGCACAGGAACAAAGATCCTCAGCTCTGACTCAGAGGAAAGCAAACAGCCCACATTGCTCAGTAAGAGAGAACAAAATAACACATTTTATCTCCAGCATCTCCATCCACCCCCAATGTATTTATCACTAAGGGACATGACTTACAGGACTGTCCCCTTTTCATCTCTGTTTGGATCCTTCTTTGTATCTGACACTGACAACAGTCATACTCACCTCTGCACTAGGCACAAATCTTGGATTTCCCCTCTAAAACAGACAAGCTGGGAGATGAGGGCAAAACAGTGGCCAAAATAGCCAAGTCTTCAAATTGTGAAGAACACAGGGTGCCATTTGCTGCCAAAGGGTGACTTCTACAGGCACGGTTTGCAACAGGAAACCATTCCAGAAAGAAAAAAGGGCTGCAGAGTTTTCCAGTGGGGAAGCCTTAAAGGATTCTCAGTAGGAGATGGAAAGAAGACTACCTTTGCAACCACACTCAAGGTGTCAGCCCAGCTCCCACAAGGCAGCCAAGGGCTCAAACTGAGCACTGTCTGCTGAGACAGCTGGGCCATCCCTGCTGGGGGCTCCCCACCAGGACAGGCACAGTGTGAGCTCCCCGAGGGCAGACCCTTGGGACCAGAACGCTAGATACTTTTCCCAGGGAAGCAGGCTGAAGGAAGACATCTCTGTATTTTTCCCCTGGGGATATTTAAAACAAAAATACTTAATTTCCGCACCCACCACCCATGGCAGCTATGGTACACATAACAAAAGCTAACAACTGATCTCCCAGACCTCTCTTGTGCACGAGTTGTGGCATCACCAGAGCCATCCTCCAGATCACACTCTTTGCTGAGGGGGTGTCAAGAAGACTCCCATTTCAAAATAGGTCTTTTTTCCCCCTTTGGGAGACACTGTAAGAAGATGTCTATATTTAAAATGTTTTTTTTGGACTAAGTTCAAAATCGGGAAACTTTTGTGCATCCTGCAGAGGAACAGCTGTTGGTGTCAAAGTTCATTTGTAAATTATTGCTGCAGCCAAGCCCAAATCTTTACACGGAGCTCAGTCCCGAGTAGTGAGCAGCGTCCTAAGCCCCCCATTTCTGTGCCAAGAGCACCACCCGGTGGCATCCACGGCCAGGGCTCTCTCCCTCAGAAACCGTAATAAAACTGAAATATTTTAAGGGGAAGGGAAAAAATCAGAAGCCTATAGCTGTACACAGAGCTGTATGCCTAAGCTGGGTACAAACCCTGGTGTGCTTATTGAATGAAACCCAGCCAGTATGAGATCAAATTTAAAAATCCTATGTTACAGATGGCTTGAAGAAAAGGAACAAGTCACAGGTTGAGTTTTGCTGGGACCAGGTGAATACGCAGGGCTGCAGAGGCTTTGAGAGAGCAAGCCACGGTCCTACTATGGCTGGCACTTACCTCCTCCTCCCCTGGCACCTCACCTCCCAGGACAGCAGCTCTGCTGCTCCTGGGGGCAGGTCCCAGCACCCCAAAGGTGCTGCATTGCTCTCCCTGCACCTGCACAGCTCCCTGCACCCTCAGCAAGCCAAGACAGGTCTGCTATTGCTGACCTGGGCAATGATGGACCACCACCTCCCTTTTTCTACTCTCCCTTCACTATCCATTTACTTCTACCCAGTGTGTTTCACAGGGTCACTGCAAGTTTTTCTGAAGCCTTGATGACCCTGAGGCCTAAAAGTGAGGATTTAACAAGTGTTCATGAGTAGTTTTCCATATACTGCTCACAGGCTTTGCCTGGAATTGTGCACTCATTGGGTTCCCTGGGGCATGCTCACCAGAGAAGACGTCCCTGAGCACCGTGGGATTTCTGTGTGCGTCCTCCTGCTGCCTGAAGCAGGAATATGTTAAATAATTCAGACCTGGCAAGGAAGACAGCCCTGTGGGAAACAATTTATACAAGCATTATTGGCTGTTAATGGAAATCTTTGGGAAGAAAAAGAAAATGTACACTTCTATTAAGATGAAAGAGAAGCGTGTACATATAACAAATAATTCCCAATAGCTATGCCTCGAGGCCCCATGTGCAAAGGATAAGAAAGGTCCATTGTTTTTAGTACTCTGATCTGAAGGTTTTATATAAGAGCTGAATGGATCAGAGGGGAAATTGAAGAGGGCTGAAGAAAGTCATGCTCTACCTGGCACTAGAGACTTTATCAAGCAGTCAAGTGAACTCACGAGTGACCTGAAATATTAACAAATAATATGAGCTCACAACAAGGTGAGCAGGAAGGAGGCAAGGGTCAGACAGGACTAATTTGGGAGTGAGCAGCCCATGGCCCCAGCCTGGCAGCACAGCCTGATTTGTAGCATTGGGTCACCCCAGGCACCTTTAGCTCATAGGTCACAGGAACCATGGCAAAAGCCTCCTGTCAGCTAAAACAATCTCTTCCTCCTCTCATTTCTTTTTGCTTTCCTGTCCTTTCCACTTTCATTTTCCTTACGAGTTTAGGAAGAGCACTTTCTCTAATCTGCAGACAAACTGGCTGGCAGGTCATGCAGCTATGACAAATACTACAAATGCGGGATGAATACATCCAGCATACTCTTGTCCTGTTTATTTTCTGGATGTCACTTCGTCTAAATACAGCCACACCATGAGAGGTGTTTTCTTGCTAAAATATCAAAGCTGTTTTAGTAAAGACAGAATTACTGAAAAGGCTCTTCACTTCAAGAGACAATCCAAGACAGCACAGCACTGTAAACCTTTATCATTTTGGTTAATAGAAAAATCCTCTCAAGCATTTTGTATTGTGAGCAGTATAGTTTCTGGGACAAGTCAGCATCACTGGAAAAAATGAGATAAGTACATGTGCATGAAAACGTTGTGTAACAAAATGTAGTGTCATTTTAACTTCCTAAAAGGAAAAGGACCAAATTTTACCGAGAGACACTGGAAATTGAAGCCCACACTAATCAAAAATCTAGAGTGATATTACCCGTGTACATACTTTTTTCCAGGTTTACCAGATTTTTGATGAACATCATCTAAATTATCTGTTTTATGCTTAAAGCTCTTTGGAAATTTATTCACTTATTTTTATTTTAAACCACCCTTCCTTTGTTCATAAGAAATGGGTGAACACAAAAATAATGTGTTTAAAACATAGTAACATTATTAGATTTTAATTTAAAATAAAGGTTCTTGATGTTACAATATGCCAAGCAACATTTTTTACCCGTTAATACAGCTTCCTGAGTCATGTCCTTTTGTAGGCCTCCTTTTTCAAGTTTTCGTTTTCTTTTCTGACTGAAATGAATTTCATATTGCAGTCCTTGTCAGCTTGAAGCTACAGCCATATCTCTTTTTCAAAGCTGTTTGCAGGTTGTAGAAAGGGGTGCAGGCAAGATGGTTTCTCTGCAGCAGCTGCAAAAAAATCACCTGCTGTTTACTTTCACTATGGATTTCTACAAGCATTGCTTCCCATAGTGAAATTTTGAAGAATGGCATTGAATCTTTTTTTTGTTTGTTTCTAAGCTGCTCTTTAGACTCTACTTGTACATCCCCTACCACAGCAAAGGAGGTCTCTGGATGCTGCTCCACAGAAGGTATTTTAAACTGTCTTTGTAGACCTCCTTCTTAAACCTCATAGCACTCTTCTAAGAAAAGTAGCTAAAATATTCATATAAAGTACCAGTAAAACTCAGTTCTCAAAAGTGTTTCTCCAGCAGCAATGTCCCAAGCTATAAAGGTTTGCTTGTGCTGAAGCCACACAAGGGAAAGGAATGAGACTGGTGCGAAACAGGAGGAAAGACCCGATCTGGGAAGCATTTGTAGCTTACACACAGCTCTGTAATGAGGCACAGACAGCGAAGGAGGATGAAACACGTACTCCAGCATAGACAGCAGTCCCACTGTAGCCTTGATCAACACAAGCCATTGTCCATGACTGAGAAAAGGACAGGATCCTTTTCCGTAAGCTTTTAAAGATCAGGCTTGCCAGCAGCCATAAGGAAGGCCACAGGAATCTTACCTTGGAAGAAGATAGAGGTGTGACTTCCTAAAACACTTCCTAGTCCCCTGAAGTGTCACAAAAAATGTCTGGAGGAGACCACAGCACAACAGACCACAGCACAACACTTCTTGGAGCATGGGGGCTTCCCTTTGCAACACCTGTCAGCTCAGCTCTCCTACTTGTAACTTTTTCCCCTTTCTCCACACCCCCATGGCAAGTTGGGCCTGCAGCACACTTAGACACTAACTACCATTCAACACCACAGTAAGAAGCATTGTTAGAATCATAGAATAGTTTGGGTCAGAAAAACCATCTAGTTTGAAAATGCAAGATGTCATTCTCCCTCAGTCCCTCACCGCTCTCCTTGATACTACTACTCATTGCTACTAGAGATTTTCTCTGAGTTTCTCCTTTTGAAACCAACCCAGCTACAAAGACTGACTGTTTAATTCTAGGTTATTCGACCTCTTTGAAGGCACTTTACAGCAATGAAAAAATAGCTCCTGTCTCCCTAGGTGCTTTAAAAACCACCACTGACAGTTGTCCTTGTCTTTCCTTGGCTGAGGATTTCCCCTTGCAACGTTTTTTTCCCCTGAATAATTCTCTTCCCCAGGCTAACCTTTCTTAAACAGAACTTACTTGAGGGAATCTACCCAATTAGACATTTAAATCAATTAGGCTGATTGACAGGAGGATTAAGTCTAGCAAATTCTTGATTGCAGACACAAACACTCAGCTGGAATAAATATCTGCCTCATAAGGACTTGCTGAGGCTTAATTACTTCATGTTTGTGAAGGGCTTCAAACACATGAAGTGCTGTACCTGCACTGTTATTCTCTCTGTTCCTGGTAATGGAGGTTTCAAAGTTGGACATGGCAAAAACAAGGAGAACAGACAGGGACCTTGACCCGAGGCCACTGGGGACCACAGCTGCAGGAGAGGACAGCGATATCTGGCAGGGCTTTGCTCTAACTAAACAGTGCTGCTGTTCTGTGCTCTCGAGGCCTCTCTCACTCCTCTGCAGGATGGCAGAAGCCTCTGACCTCCAGACCTCACAACAGGACTTTTCCCCACACTGGAACCCCGCCAACATCAGATCAGCAGACAGGGCGTGAGTGAATTCTGGATCCCAGCTGTTCCACACCCTGTTCTCCAGCATTCTTCCCAGGAAAGAATTCAGGTTGTTCGTTCTTTTAAAGAAGTGCCATTCACTAAGACATCAAGGCACTCACTCCTAATAAATAAACTAGAGCTCAAGCTCATGAAGACCTTTGAGGCTGCCCAAAGGCAGCACTGGTATTATTAACAGCTAACTCACACCTGGAAAATCTTAACACTAACAAGAGAATGTCCACACACCTCAGTGATACAAAGCATCTCTTTTCAAAGAAGCATACATAAAGTGTCATCCTGAAAATCTAAATTTCTCTGGTTATATAGGGTTAAATTCAGATTCAGTTTTGCAAGCTGTATGCTCCACCGAAAAAGACTACACCTGAAAATCAGTAAAATAACTAAGCATATTAACTAATATACCAGTGAAAATAAGTAGGGGTTTTTTTCAGCCCACACAGAACTGTCTTACTCAAATTGCAAACGCTTATGCACATGTAAACTGAAAAACAAACAAAATATAGTTTGGACTAAAAAAAAAAATCTTCAGAATCCAAACCATTGTAGCCTGCCAGTAAGGAGGTTTCCAATTAAAAAACAAAGCTGTCCCATCCTTACCCTTCCTCTGTCATTTGACATTGAAAATGAAATGAAATGAAAATGAACATTCAATGTTCATTTGACTTTGAAAACATTGAACAGTCAGTCCTGGTGAGTTACCTTGCCGGAATGAAGCTGCTGAATTCTTTGTCTGTTCACCTCCCAGAATCCCTTGTATAGGATCTGTCCAAAAGTTCATCCAAAGTATCCTCCTGATAAAAGCTGTTTAACTTTTGGTACAATTCATAGCAGTCCCATCACTGATTCATTAAAACAATGACCTGATGACACTATTTTTGCCAGCACATTTTGAATAAGGTTGGAGATTTTTTTTCAGCTGTGTGGAGAAGCAGTATCACTGGCAGATAGCCCCAAGAACCAACACAACAGAGGGCATGCACAGAATTCAGCATTTATACCATTTGTGCACACAGACAAGCTGAAAACCTGAAAAAGCCTCAAGCAATTGTTATTTCCAGCTAAGGAAAAAAGTCTCCATCATGAGCTCTAATCCACTGAAACACAGGAATGCCCTCAGAAACACCAGCTTCAAAACATGCATTTGGAAGATGTTAATGAAGGGATTTTTGCTACTGGCAAGTACACATGAACTAAGTTTAGTGTCACAGAAATACAACGTTAAATGCATCTGTTTTCCTTAAAACCTGGATTAGCGAGCAGCAGAAAATATTCTAGAGAAGGGTGGGATTTTCAAGGCAAAAGCATAAATTGTTTCACAGAAAGTGATAATCTAAAATCCATGTTTGTGTGTTTTAAGATTCCCACCATAAAAGCTTAAAAAATACTAAAATAATTATTTCATCATAAAAGAAATGCAGGATCATTTTCAACAACCATCACACTCAGTGGTCTCTTTCAGAATTTAGAGAAACAATTCTTTTTCCCAGTCATTAAGGGATTTATCTGCACATCCTTGTTTATTTTCCTCATATATCCTGCTGCCTTTCTCCAGGTAACTTTGTACCTAAATAGAAGTTTCAGAATACTCTGATTTTATAACCTTACAAATTATTAGCTAATAATTTATGGAAGGCTTCAGCTGTTAGGATGAGTTTATTACTGTCACATTCCAACATCCAGCTCTAACTTCTATCCCTTGAATACTGTGTGAGTTATGAAAGCATGTAAAAATGAACTTCCATAAAATTATCCTGTGGATGAATAATTGTTCAAAGTTGCTTACATTGTGGAGAAGTTTTGCTTTTATTTCTTTTAAGAGATTCTTCTCCTGTCCTGTCACTCAAAAATTATGATCCAGGTGAGATATCTAGTGGTTGCCATAGTACCTGCTTGGCATCAGCTATTCCCAGACACACAGAAGTAACTGGGGAACCACCACAGGAATGTTACACAACAACAAAGGGAAAGACATTTTTCATTTTGCTCATAAAGCTCTCCTAGATTTGTCCAGAAAATAAAAGAAAACATTTTAAAAAAAAAGTTATGTTTCCCTTCAGCTTTTCCTCCTCTTATTTCCCACCTTCTTCTTTCAGAATCTTTTTTATTTGTTTGTTTCAAATCATGAGGGGCTATTTAATAGGGTGTTTCTCCCTCTTTCTTTACTTGAAGAAATAATACCCTACCAAGAAACATGCTGGTTTTTAGCCAAACAACCATCATGCTCCCATTTTCAAGAACATTTTTATGCTTCTACTGGAAACACTGTCAAATAATACATTTTTCATCCATCCCTCACCATATGAACAATACTGGCCAGTATGTTTCCAGGCAAGCTGAAATTAATAAGACTCATTTGGGCCCATTTAGTTCCAGCCTTACACTAAGCACAAGTGTTTCTTTTGAGCTGTTAAAATAATAAGTTTTTATGCTGGAGCAGTACAATGTCATTGAAACTCTCAACATTGCAAGCTGGGTAGTTGCAAATGCTTAGGATCACAAAATTGCACTCTTTTTGAAAAGCCAGCAATAAGGTTTTCTTGACAACTTACCATAGGGATTAACAATCATACACTTCCATTTTCCAGGAAAATCATCTTCATTGCTGAAATCCTTTATGTTAAACATTATCTAAAATGTTTTATGCAATTCTTCATGGGAAATGCCTTCTTACAGCACAGTGGTTGTCACAGAAATTTAGAAAGCTTTAGAAAGACAGCAATGACAATGCAGGATTCACTTTTTATGATTCAACAGATTTTTCCAGTGGTTATAAGGAGCAACCCTTTTTTCAGACCTACACTCCTTATCCAATAATCTTGCAATCCCACACAGCTCCTGTTGTAGTTCCTGCTCAGCCCTACCAAGGTACTTCATGCTCTCGCTGCACCAAATATTCTTATTGCTTTAATTGCTGAAACACTCTGGGAATAGTTCCTGTATTTCTCTGTTTTTTTAAAATGCTTCCGGCTCTTCATATCAGTTTCTGAATTCAGAAAACAAAATGTGTTTCCAAATGACAGTTTAAGGTTATTAGCTTTACTTTTTCTGATTTTCCAATTGCTACTTTGTCAAAACCATCCTAATTTAAAAAGAAAAAATTCTGCAAGAATACAAAGTCTGACTTTTATGATACTCACACAAATTTATTGCACTGCTGGACTCTGCCTTCAGCTACTTCTGACACAGAAACACATCTGAATCCCACTCCTAGCAGCAAAGCACTAAAACAGATTTAATTAGCTGCCTATACCAATTGCTAAAATGAAGTGTAATAAATTTGTGTGATTATCATGAAAGTCAGTCATTCCAAAGAGTTTACAGCTATTCTTAGAGTAATGAGGAGGCTGTGATGTCTTTAAGGACCAATATGCAATAAACTTTTCTCACTGGAAGCCACTTTATCACACATGCTCACATGCAGAGAAGGTAGCTTCTTCAAAAACACCATCAATATCCTAGACACAATTTAATTTCCACTGCTTCAGACGATACTGCAGGCCTGCGGGAAAATACCACTTTTAATAACAGAACTGAAATATACACAGGCTACTAAGAAACAGTCTCCTTTGAAAAAGCCACTTTTTGCAAGCAACTCAATTCCAAATGGAATGCCTGTTTCCACAAAGAAAGCAAACCTTTTTCTAAACAAACTTGAATTTTACAGAAGAAGTTTTAATGATGGGAGAAGTCATTCCTGTGTGCATTAAGCATAAGTGAAGCCAAGTCTGCTTGTCATGATTGCTCTAACACCACAGCATGTATGACTAACACAATATGGGAAAAAAATGGTGGTAGAATAAATCTCAGCTCCAGTTCTGCAAAGATTTGTGTTGGATTTAATGGGATTACCTGCAGCAGCAAAGACAAACACTGTAAGATAAATACTGTAGGTATTCAAAGGACTGCAGCATTAGAAAGGGTTCTGCTATTTGTAAATGAAGGCGTACACAATACTTACTGAAACTGCAAACCTTTTAAAACAAGCATTTCCCAAACAGATACATTGCCAGAAAAAAAAACAAAAACAAACCAAAACCAAAAAACAACAACACAAAAAACCCTCAAAATACTTGGCCACACATTTGTTTACCAATTTATTGGAAAGAACTGAAACATAACATTTACTGTATAATTTACCTTTATTGGAGGTACAGGAGGAGGAGTAACAACTTTTCTGCTGAAGTCTACAATGTATTTTAATTTAGAAAATTACACCTTCATCCTAGTTACAAATAAACCATATTGTAGAACAAACAGTGCCATTATACACTGTCAGCCCAGTTAAAGTGCCCATAATCCCTTTCAGGAGCAAGAATGTCAATACTAAAGTATTACTCGTGGACTTAGAAAAGACAGAAAAACACATGCCCAGAAACATAAAAGTATTTTCCTTACATTCCTTAAACTAAAAGAAGTCCAGGTGACAGAAGAAATTATAGGAAAAATATTTAAGAGTGATACTTATGTGTCTTTGAGAAGATCACTTTAATGAGCACAGCAAATTTATTTTATTTTCAAGCAGACTGAATACCTCCCCAAATCTTTTTTTGCCAAAAAGCAAGCAGTCAACTCCTAAAAGTTCACTTTAACAAGAGGACCAAAACCGAAGAGGCTAAACTCAGCGGATAACAACCCACTATCCCTTCATCACCCTACAGCCAAAAATTGCAGTAACAGAG
The DNA here is from genome assembly GCF_049639895.1 of Pseudopodoces humilis. Lineage (NCBI taxonomy): Eukaryota > Metazoa > Chordata > Aves > Passeriformes > Paridae > Pseudopodoces > Pseudopodoces humilis. Next base: position 104,254,642 of record NC_142200.1, read on the forward strand.
ATACAGGAAATCCACCTATAATTCCAGTCAGAAGACAGGTGGTAGATTTGATGGTGTTTGAATCCAGCTATTCCACACAGCCCCTGAACAATCTTAGATTAAGAAGGTTCCTGAATAAAAGAAGATAAAGTATCTGTGTCTCAGAAGAAACAGTCTCTGCTGTATTGCCAAGCTTCAATCATGAGTCTCCTGGGAACACATTTTTAAATGTTAGGAGACTAAATATACAAGCAATGACCAAATTCCCATTGTTCATTTTCAGGCAGTTATGCACTGCCCAGTGTGAAGCGCCAGTTTTTTGCACCGTTTCATATGCCTAAACACTTCCAAAATTTTTTGCCCACTCCCATTTCTAAGGCCAGAATTTCCTGAAGAAAAACATATTAATATGTGAAGATTTCACCATCACCATGTTTCAATAATGGGAGTGATACAAGGGGATAAGAGGCCAGTGACAGTAGGCAGATGATAGGTGATAGAAAATATGTAGGTGAGGTCTAGGATCAATTAAATGTAATAGCAAATGGGAAAGTGCAGAAATTGACCTTGGTGGCAAATGGAGGGGATATCCAGGGACTACTTTATCTTCAGGTAGCTGAAAAAGCTAAAAAAACAACTCTCTCTATAACAAATGTGTTTCACTACAAAATGAAATATTGATGGCTCAATTCTATATGCTTGGATCTCTGTGCTTGCTTCAAGTCTGAGAAATATTACAGTTAGGGCATGAAAATAAGCAAGCGTGTTTAAAAGCTGCAACCAGCTAAAGAAGAGCCAAGTCAATGGTTAAAGATAATGGGGAGCCTCTGGTTTCTAAAAGCAGAATATATTTTAAACAGTCAATACCAGATAGTAAAGAAATAACCCTGGAATAACTAGAACTTGATCAAGATCTCCATTATGAGTTAGGAACCAAACAATACCTTTTAAGAGGCATGAAAGGATTCCTACTCAGCTGATTTGCTAAAGCTTGCAGCAAACAAACAGGTTCTTGCCTTCTACTGCCTTAGACCCAGCAAATCCTCTGGAAGTGGAACTTTCCTGTTAAGGTCTGCAATATTAATTAATACTTTGCACTTAGTTCTTGGGGGGAGGGTTGTTTTTCTTGATGATAGACTCTCTTCATTGCTAGTATTAAGGAGATGAGGACACCATATCTTATTTTATTTTCAATGGAATATAAAGTCATATGAGAGTCTAATCCAAAAAGACTTAAGGAAGAGCAAGAAGGGGTATTTCTTCTTCCTAACAAATCCGCAATAATTTGCTCTGAGTCTATAATCTCCCACAGCTTTGAGCTTCCTCAGACTTACTGTAGAGAAAGGAACCAATCAAGAAATGAAAACATTAAGGGGAAGATGAGTCCAGAACCCAAGGAGACAGAACACATTAGAAAAACCTTAGAAAAGGAAGAGCAGTGATAATCCTCAATCATAGAGTATGAACATGGTCCATATATTAGAAACTCTTACAGAGCATAAAGATCAGGTCTGCATTAGAACACCACACAGAGGAAAAAGAAAAGCCTGAGAAAAGGCAGTAGGAGATGAGAGGGGATTTTCACCATTATTTGTCTTACTCCTGCCTAATATGATTTTTAATATCAGCAAGCAAAGCTTGAGGCAGAGCTCTCCAAAGTCATACTGGTTTTCACTGCTCAAGTTAAACATGTATGGGGACCTGGACTCCCTCGGACAGCACAAAGGCAGAGCAAGAACACTGTAAGCAACAAGAGAAAAGAAGGAAAAACAAAGTAGGAAAGAAAGAAAGAGGTAAAAACCCTGAGAAGCACCTGGAAGCCTTTTCAGCCTCCAGCCTGAAGGAGGAGGGCCTAGTGCCACACGTTTATTAGCAACAGTGACAAACCCGTGCCTCAGCACTGCCACAGCAGCATCTGTACTTACAGGAGCCATGCAGTGACCACCTGGCACAGTCCATGTTTAGCCTGTCTGGAAAACATAGAACTTGAAAGAAAAGAAAAATCATTCAAAAAATAATTACTTTTATAATCATTACAAGCAAATTCTCCATCTTCTGCACTATGAATAAGGCTGCAGACAGGTTCTTAAAGGTGAAAAAGGCAACTTGTAACACAATCTCCAAACTTTCAGATTCGTTGTTGATTAAATTATTTTTTGTCACTTCAGACTTTATTCCTAAACAACTATATTAAAAATAAGATAATTACAAAATATAGTATTGCACATCAGAAGCTATTTTTCCACAATTTCCTATCCAAAATAGAGTTAAATCAACAGAGGTTACATTTATTACTAGTACTCAAATACGATGTAATGTTTTTTATAATATTAGGTTATATTAGGTTCCCTTAACTCAGGGAAGAACTTAAATTCATTCTTGTTTTCAGGAAAAGGAAAAGTCTTCCTGACTTAGAGACTCCAAAGCAGAAGTATGACATACCATATAGCTACTACTTGGGCATACAGTAAAGACTTGATTTGTTTGTTTCACCAATTCTTGAACTCCATAGCAAGTATTATTCCAGTAAGTATTAGAAGTAAGCTAATTTAAAGTGCAATTCTCCTTTAAGAGTCAAGTGATCTCTACTTTTATACATAATTCTTGCAGCAAAACAGTCACAAGATGTAACAGGAACATGATGACAGCACCCTACACTTTTTGGTTATTCAGCAAGTTCACACAAAATATTAGCACTCACCAAGAAATAATATTCTGGTTAATATAGCTGTGAAAATGTTTCACTGATTCTGAAATGCTTCTGACATTTGTCTTTATGAAATACATAGGCAGAACAGCAGCTCTCCAAGAGTAAAACACCCTCTTTCATTTCTAAAGGCTGTGTATTCAATGCCAACACCATTTATATTCTAACATCAATATAATCTTCTACCACATGGAACTGGAAGACAAATAATTATAAAATGGAAAACTCAAGTGCATTTTGAATTTAATTAGTTCATCAAAAGTTCTGAGATTCAAAAGCTGGTCCAGGTCATGGCCCCTCTCTGGGCTGTATTTTTCCCCCACAGGATTTCTTTAAAACTGCATCCAATAAAAATATTAAAAAAACACGTGCAATAGAGCATCTGATATTCCCCCTGGGAGACCTTTCCACAGCTGAGTTGTTTTTCCCCAAGCTGGATTTTAGTCTAATTTCATCCCCTTGCCTATTCTCATGGAAGCAAGGAGAAAAAGGTCACAGCAAGGGTAAGAGTGAGAAAAACCCCAAACAAACAAACAAACCAATTGCTAAACTACACTGAAAAAATGTAAAAAAGTGATTCAGCTGTGAAGTGTATTGATGAAAGGGAAACTGTAAAGGCAAGGGTTAACTTTAGTCACGATTTCCCAGCTTTTTCTTCTTCATCAGCATGGAAAAGTCAAAGATGCACATGGGTGTCTCTAAGAGGGAAAAATCTCAATATGGAAAAATGACTGAGTTACCATTCCATAATTATGACTTTGGGAAACGAAGCAAAGTGCCCTTGGAACCACTTAACCTCCTACTGCCCAGAGTAGGAAGAAAACCTCTTTGAAAGTTGTTATTATTTGAATCTTGAAAAAGTATCAGCCATATCTTCTACCTTCTAAAAACAAATGAAACCTCCATAGTACATACACAGCACCACCTTCTTGTAACAGCAACATTGTACCATCTATTAGCCTGAACAACCAGTGACAGATGTTGCCAAGGGAGATATCATAAAATATCAGATTTGGTCAATAAGGGTTTTATTCCCTCACAACTTAATACAGTATCTGGCTGCTTATTTATTATATTCTACAGCTAAAGTATATATTTATTTTTATTCTTCCTTCTCTGTGGCTAGAAGGAATTAGTGAAAAGACTTTTTAAAGAATCAGTCCAAGATGTGTATGCAGACAGATATTTTGAAAACACTAGAAACACAAAACTTCTGGAGGATATCATACAAAAAGGTTGAGAGAAGACTCACCACTAGTGTCAGTCACAGAAGCAAACATTTGTAAAAGATGTAAAAGCCCAAATGTGTACTTAAAGAAAAATAATAGATACCCTCCAGAATTTATCTAGTCCCCCACTACTTTCAACAGAGAACTGCCAAGTAACATCAGAAGAGGTGAATGTGAATTTGATCTCTGTCCTTCAGAATCTCAGAATCAAAAAAAAAGGCATGGCAATAGCCACCAACAGCTGCACATTAAATTCCCAATTCATTTAAAAAAAAGAAAACATAAATGATTTGTTAATCAGTAAAAAGAAGACCAAATGAGCTTGAAGGATTTCATGTGTCCTCATCAACAACTTCCTTTCGGCGCTGGGCCCGGAAATGGCGCTCAATGTTTATTGTCACTTCCCTCTGCAAATTCCTGCTGTTAGTTTTCCCCGCTGTTCTGATCCAGGGGTGCTGAAGTACTTGGCGTGCTGTGTAGCGCTTCTGGGGATCCACTATCAGCAGCCTGGTGATGAGGTCTTTTGCTGCTATTATGGAAGAAAGCAAAGGAGAGAGGAGTGAAGCACGGTGGTTTGCAATGCGCTCTAGGATGTGCAATCCTGTTCAAGATGCTCTAGGATGACCCTGCTTGAGCAGGGTGTTTGAAACACATCACCCACCATGGTCACTTCCAACCTTACCCATTCTGTGATGGTGACAATTATACTCACATAAAATGTCCTTCTTAATTTTTTCATTAGTTTTACCATGGTTTGTGTGACTATCCCCAGGATTTGTTCTAACAACTGCAGTTAGAGTTAGTGACAGAGAATATTAAATGTCCATGACTGATGTCATTCTCCCCTTCAGAAACAGAGGAGCAAGTGAAGGGAATTTAATCTCAAAAAGTATGCTGAAGGCATCAGGCTAAGTGTTCACATTCACAGGAATGTGAATGTGTCATAGCACTGGCTATCTCATCCCTTAAGAGGCATAAATGTAAAATGCTGTGGAACATGCTCTTTAAAAGACTGCACAGGGAGTAAATAAGTTTTAGGGTTTCTGATTTTGAAGAGTGCACAAAAGACACTGCACTAGCCTGTGAGAAATAAAAAAACTACTACATGCAGACCTCACTGTCAATAGGAAATCAACACTGTTCTGCAGGACAAGGATTTCATTCTCAGCTTTTGAGATTTTGGTAACATCTTTACATTTAAAATAACCCTTGAGATTATTTTGACACCTGTTTCTGCAGAGACACATGAGGAGGAAAATCCTTGTTTTTGCTTAGAAAGGGGTGAATTGAGTTAAATGTATTAGATCATTCAGAACTAATATGCAGAAACACAGCTATTTAGTACCAGAGGACTAAATTCACATTTAAAGCACAAATTCACACAAGAGAGACCAATAAAACACCCCAAGCTGATCCAGCTCACTGCCCTGAAAAAAGTTTTTCCCACTTCAGGGAAGAAGACTGCCACTTCTCAGATCTGCTATAAGTGCAGAATCTTACCTGCAGAAATATTGTCCCAGTAAGGGGATAGGAACTCGTAGTGACCCAGCTGTATGATCTGAAACAGCTCCTCTTGATCACGGTCCTGACTGCGGAAAGGGGGAAAGCCGCAGAGCAGGATGTAAAGGATCACACCAGCTGCCCACATATCCACTTCAAGGCCATAGCCTAAGGAAGACAGGACAAACCATAAGTCTTGCTTTAAGTCTTGTTTCAGAAAGAAAACTCACAACTGAGGAGGAACTGTTTCTGGGAAATATAATGAAAAAAGAAGCACAGAATCTCTGCTCAGCTTCTCAGAAAGATAAGGTGAGCAAAAGAACGAGTGGCTGGTACACCACGCTTACAAGCTGCCCTTTATCAGCTACAGCTCTCACAGAGTCTCTCTTTTCCACATGTTTCACAAACATTGTCTCAAAAGGCCAGTGTCAACTGGAGACTAATTGAGGAAACAGAGCACATATTTCTAAAATAGTCATCTCAGATTCCCTTCAAAAAAGTACTAGGAGTGCCAAGTTTCCATTGAAATTGGATATAACTGGAGATGTGCAACCCAGCTCCGCAGAACAAAAACCAGAAATAGATTTTCTTGAGTCACCAACAAAACTGACTTCTTTCCAGGTCTTAATCTTTTTGGAGATGATATCTTCAAAATTCCCAGTGATGCGAAACATGTTTTGAATTGTTACATAAATTTAACATACACATTCACACCAACTTTGCACCATCAGGGGCTTTGGAAAGTTGTTTGGATTACAGTAATGAAACGGGGCTGGCTACTCTTAGGTTGCAACATGAACTTTTGGTCATTTACCCCTTTCAGCTGTTATTATCTATGATACTTTATGGCTTTTCTGCTTGGAAGCCAGTTATATATTTGCACAGACACTAATAATGCAAATATAACTGATGTCATGCTTGTGTTTGTTAAAAACTAAGAGGTTTCCTTTCCCAAATTACACCGCTAGCCAACCTCCTACCCTGAAAAAACATTTCAGTAGGTTGAAACATTCTGGACTATTTCCATTATTAGAAAGTTCAGCATAATTGAAAGATTTATGACAAATTAAAAATATATACACTCACCCTTCTCAGCAAGTATTTCAGGAGCAACATACGTTGGTGTTCCACAGACAGTAAATATGGGTTTTGTAACCTGCTTAGCAAGTCCGAAATCTGCCAGTTTCAGTGTAGTAGATTTATCTGCATTGTGCTGAACCTATATCCAAACAAAATACATATATATGTTTAGTCCAGATGCATTTTAAAACAGCAAAATATAAAGGAAGCAGAAAATTAAACAGGGGGGAGGTCTAATAATAGTACTAATACTGGAAACAGTCTTCAGAACATGGGTCTTTCCCCCCCATGCAGTAAGAGGGTGCATTTATTTAAGAGGATAAGCAATTAGGGAAAAAAAGAAAACTGTTCTACAAACTCTGGCACACTGCAACTTCCAATAAATTAACAGAATGAACACAAAAAAGAACCAGGAGTCAATTAAATATTATTATTTCCTCTTGAGAAAATAAACTGTTCTTTTTCCCTGGGAAAACAAAGAAGTATGTTGTGGACATCTTTATGCTCAAATGCAATGAGCCCAGGTAACTTACTGACTTGATTTTTGTGTTTTAGTCCCAGACAGCAGCTAAGTACCACACAACTGCTCAGTCACCCATCCCCCATTTGCAGTGGGATGGGAAGGAGAATCCAAAAAATCAGTGGGTTGAGATAAGAACAATTTAATAATTGAAATAAAAGTATAATAATAATAATATTAATAACAGTAGGAATTGTAACAACTATAATGAGAAAGGGGACAGGGAAACAGACCAAGAGAAAGGAATAAAACCCAAGAAAAACAAGTGCTCCACAATACAACTGCTCACTGCCCAATGACCCCAGCCCAACTCAGCCCAGCCATCCCCCAGCACAGACCAGCAACTCCTGGCCAACTCTCCTCAGTTTATTTACTGAGGAGAATGCTCCATGGCATGGAATACTCTCCCAGTTTTTGGTATACCTGCTACCTGGCAAAGCGTGGGACACTGAGAATTTCTTGACTTACGATAAGCAGTGCTCAGCAGCCACCAAAACATCAGTGTGCTATCAATGTTATTCTCATACTAAATCCAAATTACAGCACTGTACAGCTAAAATCAAGACACATGGGAAGTGTATCTCCAACATACTGATCTAACAACAAAATACGAACCAACAAAAGCTTTACTTTCTTTCCAAATTGCTCTGCTACTCTACCTGCTGCCCTGAAACTAGATTAGTAATGGTGACCACACAGCAAGAGTTGTAGAAATAGGTTCATGCAGAATGACCTCCTAATTGGGCCTTTTCACCAGTTCTCATCTCCTACATCCACCTGGCAAGTAGTCAAAATACTTTCTTCAATTCTAACTTTGTATTCACAGGTCTTTAGCATTACTTTATAATGCAATTAATGAAGGGTTATTTTAAGAAATGAAATATGTTAATGACATAGGCAGTGGGATCCAGCACACCCTCAGCAAGCTGGCAGGCAACACCAGGCTGAGTGATGAGTTTGACATGTCTGAAGGATGGAATGTCATCCAGAGGCACCTGAACAAGCTCAAGAAGGTTGAGCTTCATAAGGTTCAACAAGGACAAGTGCAGGGTCCCACACCTGAGCTGTATCACTACAGAATGGATTATGGATTGAGAGCAGCCCTGTGAAAAGTAATTTGGGGTAGCTGGTAGATGAAAAACTGGAATGAGCCAGCAGTGTGCACTCACAGCCCAGAAAGCCAAGCATATCCTGGGCTGCATCCAAAGCAGCAGAGCAGGGAAGGAAGGGATTCTGCCCCTCTGCTCTGTTCTGGTGAGACCCCACCTGCAGTGCTGCATCAGCTCTGGAGGCCCAGCACAGGAAGGACATGGACCTGTCGGAGCCAACCCAGAGGAGGGCTGGGAAAGAGACATGGAGCACCTCTCCAGTGAAGAAAGGCTGCATGAATTGTGGTTGTTCAGCCTGAAGAAGGTTCCAGACAGACCTTACTGTGGCCATTCAATAAATAAAGGAGACTTAAAAGAAAGATGGGGACAGGCTTTGTAGCAGGGCCTGAAGAAATAGGACAAGGGAAAATAACTTTAAACCGAAGAAGAGTAGATTTGGACTAGATATTAAGAAGAAATGTTTTATGATGAGGGTAGCATAACACTGAACAGGTTGCCCACAGAGGTGGTAGATACTCTATCCCTGGGAACATTCACTGTCAGGTTGGACAGGGCTCTGAGAAACCTGGGCTAGTTGAGATATCCTTGCTCATTATCAGGGCTTGGGCCAGATGACCTTTAAAGGTCCCTTCCAACCCAAACTATTCTAGGATTCCATATTCAAAGGCCAAGCCAAAAACAATGCAACACTATAATTAAATAGATCAGTATGCTTAATACTAGTGATTGACGCTCAAATATTCTCTGAGAGGTAAAAAAGTCTTTAATTTCCTTTAAATGAAAAACTGTTTGTCCCTGGAACTGTGGGGAACAGATCAGCAGCTAAAATGTCTACAAAAAAGCCACGTATACCTGGACTTGGTTTTGAATGGACAAACCAGAATACAATGTGACAGGTATACTCCGTGCTTTAACACCTCATATTTTGCCATCAGACACCGCTTAAGAAAGCCAAAAATTCAGGATGATCTCTATTACCAGATAACTAAAGGCACAGATGTGACAAAATTTGCTCTTGTACATTACAGATGACTAATTCCCATTAATCTTTATAGAGACTGTAAGCGTGCATCCAATTTTGATTAAAAAAAATGGGTTTGGACTTTTTGGTGGGTGTTTTGTTGGTTTTTTTTTCCTTTTAAGAAACAAAAAGTATAGCATTTCTTAATGCAATACAAAAATTAAAAATAATACAGTAAAGACTACTAATCTGTTTTTACCTTCTTTATAAAAAATGTGCAAAACTGGGAGGATTGACTGATGGCCCAGAACGCTATGTGGCCATTTAGAAGGATTTCAACAGACCTGAGAGACAGGCAGGGCAGAACCTTTTGAAATTTAACAAAGACAAGTGCAGGGTCCAAAACCTGGCCAGGAATAACCAATGCATCAGTACAGGCTGGGGGCTAACCAGCTGGGAAGCAGCTCTGCAGAGAAGGAGCTGGGGGTCCTGGGGAACAACAAGCAGCACCCTTGTGCACTCTTCTAGTTTTGATTAAGCAAAATATTTGGGGTTTTTTTTGGCTACTCTTCCATGAAAAAATGTTTTTCAGTATGAAATTGAAAATAAAGTTTACTACAACCATGCAGTCAAAACTGCAAGAAGAAGTTAAAATGCCACAGCCATTTTCTCTATTATATTAGGCAACCATGTGACAATCTTTTGCCACCATGTGTTGTGGACACAAACTGACAAAAATGACAAAAAATTATAAAAGTAACACCCGCTTTGTAGAACAACATCTATCTACAGAATTTATATTCTATCTATAAGGGTAACAGTGTTAAGATGTTACAAAAATTCACAATTGAAATGCTCAATTTTATATGCAATATAAAAACATGAGCATGAATGTATTTAATGTATTTAATTATATTAATATATTATATGAATATTATAAATATATAAATGTATTTAATTACATAAGAAAAGCATGTCACATGGAATTTCAACTACCCTGCATACTACTGTACTAAGACAAACAATACTGAAACGTTTATACACATTTTTAGAAAACAGCAGGGTGGTGGGAAGGGTGGAGAACATAATGGTCTTAATCCCAGTCCCAAAATCTTCAGACTTCTAGCTTTGTAAAATGCACTGTTACACTTTTTCTTTTCTCAGGATGCCAGACTCCTAATCTCCCTTTACAGCACAAGGTGGCAACACAGCACCATCTGTTCTTTCAGGACAAAACCACTGAGCTTCCACTTTACTTATCAACTGAGCAGGTAGGAACAGCAGGCACAGTGGGTATATTTTCACAGCTTTGTGACAATCACTTCAGAGACAGCATGTAACCTGTCAGCAAGCCTGAAAACCTCAGCCCAGAACTTCGTAGCTTCACTAATACTGTGCTCAGAACAACTCAGTCAGCTCAGAGAATTCCCTTGTCCCCAACTTCCTCCTGTCCCGTCTAACTTTACATCACCTGGCATCACCTTGAGCATGCAAATATGCTTCACTGTAGAAACAAAAGCTTCTCAGGTTCTTTTTAATCATTCCTGAGGCCAGGCTACTTCCTCATAGCAGTATTACACAAATGCACAACCTGCTCAAGAGAAATCTAACCTCTGACATTCACAGTATGTATTCCATGCAATGGTGAGAACAAAGCAAAAATAGTGCTGCCTGCCTATAGACTCAATTGAGGTAAGAAAGACCAGCACACTTCGATACATTTTCTATAGACAGGCAATTTAGTCCATACAAATACTTATGTCCTTCAACTGCCAGCATCTGGTGGCCTTGGACTATAGGCAGTCAACTGCACACTACTTACTCAAATACAGATGACGTGTCAGAATATTAGAATATTCTAGCTATCCCAGCCATACAACTGGAAGATTACAATATAAGGTCAAATTCATCTTCAAAGGAAAAAAAATAAAAAAACAAACCAAAACTTTTCTCCTTCTCTCCTGTCTGCGGATGACTCCTAGTACTTAAAGCCCTTGTTTGATTTCATATCTACCTTGTGAAATCCATCAGTGTATTTAAGCTGATGATTTACAACATTAATCTTTCTCTGTATGCACATATATATGGTAGCACAGATTCTTCTTATGAAATAATGAAAGTAACGAAACCCAGTTAGCCCATGTGACATTTTGTATCTGGGAAACAGATAGAGCTTAAGAAAAATTACTGCTTACACATTTGAGTTTCAGATATCCCTTCCTGCTAGCTAGAAGAACCTCTATGAAAAATCTTACAGAAAATTCTGAAAGTTATGACAGGTAAGTGGTTAAACAGGATTTTGACTCACATGCACTCAGAAAACTGCCAGTGCTTTGTATGTATGTAAATAGTGTTGGAAAATGGACAGTCCTTTGTATATATGTAAATATTGTCACAAAGCTCAAGGGCAGAAAGGCTATACCTGAAGTTCTCACACATACATGAAAACTTGAGAGACAGAAAAAGGAGCAGGGGGTAATCTCAAATGCATAAAAAGCTATAACACTTGTGAAGCTGAGTTTTGAAGATCACCACATTAGCATGTGAGGGAAATGTGCAAGGAGATGAGTACACAATCACAAATACAGCCCTCTCCCCACTAAAAAGTCTTTTACAGCTACAACCTGGAAAAACAACAGCACATTTTGGGCATTAATTTCTCACTCACAAGTGAAGAAATACCAGCAGCTGTAGAATTAAACAGTCCCTTACCTAAAAATCTTGCCAGCAAATCTTGCTCCACAAGACAGAATGAAAGAAGCGACTGGCTTCATTTGGGAGACCAAACACACCACGCTGCCCATCCTTGGCAGCAAAGGTTTTCCTACTGAACACCTAGTCTAAAATGAGGTGATTCTGTTAGCAGATGGGAGGGAGTCGTAGCAGCTGTCTTCACACCAGCTGTCAAACAGATTTTGTTTTTGTAGCGCAAGTCACCACCCTTCTGCCTCACAGCTATGCTGCAAGGAGCCTGATCAATGTGGGCAGACACAGTAGTGAAAGAGGGAGGGGGAAAAGCAGAAAGGATGACGGTGGCCTGCTGCAAAAGTTTATAACTAGAGGACAGTTCCATAAGAGAAACTGAAGTGCAGTGAACTAATAGCTAAACCAGGTTTCCAACTTTTTCCTGTGTCAACATTGAATGTTACAATTTACTAGACATCAAAGTATATTTCTACCTTTTCTTCTGTGGGGACAGAAACTGCTTCCCTTCTTTCCCCAGTTGCTTATTTTCATAAAACTTAGGGAAATATTTTTTCCCAGACTGCTGCTTTTGTCATCTCTTGTGACAATTAGCCAAATGTTTAAAAGTCATTAGGAACACTGTTAGATTCTCACACAATGCAGGTTCAGAGCAGACACACATTTTCTTTGTAAAACAGGCCAAGGATCCCTTCCTTCTTATCCATTTCCCATTTTCTTGAAGGGGAAAAACAGAAGATAAAGATTACAAGGTTCACCTGACCAAAAGAAAACCCAAAGTAGGACAAACAAGTTAACAGCCTAAAAGTACATACCAATATTTTGACCTCTGTTTATGAAGTCTAGGTAGACTAATTCAGATTTAAACACCCTCGGTGCAACAAGAGATATCTCACAAACAGGGACATCTCTGCAGGATGCTGGAACTTGAAGCACTTTGCTTCATCTCCTGATGCTCCTGCTCCACCAGCAGCCAATGAGCCCATGAAATTTGCCTCAATACTGTTTGTTACTGCTCAGCACTGGCTGATGGTAAGATTAGTGGCAGCTCTCCTTCCTTCTTTGCTGCCCCAGCCACTCTAAAGAGACAGAGGCAGCACACTAAAACAACAGAAACCCCAGAATCTTGCTCAGATGGCCTGTATTTATAGGAATACTTATTAGATAGCAGGTGACCCATCCAATACTATCAGGACCTTATAAACTCATTTGCATGGTTGAATAGACTTGCTTTCCAAAAGAATACTTTGTATACACGGTAACTAGTATTGGTATGCACAGAAAATTAACAGCAAGTTGAAACTAGAACAGGTAAGATTTTATTTCCTGCAGTGTTCAGGTAACACTGTTCTTGTATGACAAAATACCTAAAGTCTGGGTGCTGCTCTGTCCTTGAAAAATGTATTCTGACTTTCAGAATGGGCATCATGATTATTTCAGAGCTACACAATGCTGCCACTGCCCAGCATTCTCCGTTTTGCAGTTCTGTGAACTAAATGTGAAAACAACCAAAACAGACCTTTATCTTGCCCTTCTTTGCTTATCTACATCACTGTGATGATTATGTATTATAGAGGGAAATGAAGCATCAGATCTCAGGTGTTTCACATGCACTAGCTTATTTTCAGCAAATAGGAAGGAGCAGGACCTGGTTCATAATGGAAAATCAGGTTCTGGAAAAAGCCATGCAGTTCTAAGTGAAGTTTTGTTCAAACTTTTTGCAAAGGAAGCACAAAGGCAGGGTCTACAAGCCCACTTCTGCCTGCAAACCAGCCAGTTGCATTCATTCTTTTATTTACACAGAGCTCACACACCAAAGATTTTCATTAAACTAAGCAGGATTCATAGCAGGACCTAATAAGGATGCGATTGCTGAGTTTAAAGGTTTGGGAGAAACTCTTACAGCCCAGCCTTGTGCAACCTCTGTGTTATCCTTGAGGCTACAGTGCTGCTTTCCTCCAGAAATTCACAATGATCTCTGTGCAAAATTAATTCACTTAAAAGCACTGAATGGCCCACAGGACTAAATAATCTATTACTTTTTTTTTTTTTGTTTGGCTAACTGAACTTCCACAAAAGCTGATAAAATCCATTTTGTTAGAGACTGGCAAATACTTGCTATTTATCTGTTTATTAGGAGATTTGGAACCCTAATACAAGAGTGTAATACACACTTAGTAAGGGAGATTTGTTTACTGTTACAGTTCTACAATGGGTATCTTGTAAAATGTCAATACTACAAACATTTCTATGCATATTCACACATGTCAGTAACTCTATTGACTTCAGTGCTGGATGCAAAGAATGCAGCCTCAGAAATGTAATGGACACAAGAATTTTTTCTCTTTGGCATGAAGTTACTCCTTGAGCTGACTTTAATGCTGTATTCACCATTTTACTGTCAGATCATTTCAATCAACTGAACAATACTTCTGCTTCTAAGCAAAGAAATTGTCACAAGATAGAAATCACTATTGTAGAGGACCAGCACAGTAGTCTTCAAGATATACAAATGCAGTGGACAAAAAGTCCAACAAGTAAATAAGATAAATTAGAACTTTTAATAAACTTCAGTCTGCAAGGAAAATGCTTTACAATTCATCCTTGGACACCTAAGAGTCAGATGCTGAGTAACAGGTCTGATTTCTGAAAAATACAAATGCTCACTACCCCTGAAGGTCTGATAATTTTTACTTGAATTCCTTTCAATTGCGGCAGCCACCGCTATCCGCAATGAACAGCAGATCTATGTAAAGCAAACTGCAACTGCAATTTCACTTCAAAATTGTACCCATTTTTTCAAACAGTCCTGCCACAGCACATTATTTCTGCATGGGATTTGCTTAAAACAATTCAAAGAACCGTAATTTGAAGGAAAATAAATTCAGTTCCTGCACAAATGCAAATGTTTGACAATACTTACCAAAAGATTCTCCGGTTTGAGGTCCCTGTGGACAATGTTCTTGCTGTGAATATAGACCAGTGCTTCACACAGGTCAGTGATCATGACAGCAGCATCATGCTCCGTGAACTTCACACTTTCTATGATTGCATCAAATAAGTCCCCTCCTGGAACATACTCTAATATCAAGTAGATCTCAGCTTCTGTCTCATACACCTCAATTAAGCTTACTATATTGGGATGAGAGAGACTCCGAATAATCAGGATTTCACTTTCCATCATGTCCTCCTTCCCCTTCAGCTTGGATTTATCAACAATTTTCATTGCATAGATCTGATTGGAATCACAGTGGCGGCATTCCTTCACCACTGCAAAGTTCCCATCCCCAATAGTTCTGCCAATCTCATAGTGTTTTTCCACATCAGTTCTGCTTTTAATGGCATACCTCCGGCTTGTGCTTTCCAATCCCTGAGCTTTGTTGTCTTCTTTATTCACTCTGCGCTCCCCTGTTTTTTCTCGTCGAGTCATGTCACTCTCTCTACATGTGGCATTCCCCTCTCTTCTGGCAGTTTCCTCTTTAGCCCTTTGTCCCTCTCTGCCCTCCCTATGTGTTTTAGACATTTTCTCAGCATCCCTCAGAGAGTCTTTCTTTAGCCAACCACTTTGGCTCATTACACAGCTACTTCCATTATCTTCCTTCACTTCATGAGATAGCTGGAGCCCTTCTACGGCATTCTTCCTGATTTTTACTACTTCCTTCCCATGGTTTTCATGCTTCTCTACATCCCTTTCTTTCTCAATGCTCCTCTTCTGCTTCTCCAGCCCTTCATTAACAATCCTATGTAGCGGCTTCCACATCCTCCTACTGCCATTATCTTTCCAGCCAACTTCCTCACCCTCCAGACAAGTCTCAGGAGACTTCCGGCACTTCCTGACTTTTGTATTTCTTTCTACATGGTACCTCTGACACGCACCTGCATTCAAGTCTCTATTCTCAAATGAGGCCTCAGCCTGCCTTTCCCTCCGTAACTTTTCTCTGGCCTGTCTTTCCTGTTCACATTTCTCACACCTCAGCACCTCCTCCGAACTGTCTTCTAAGCCTTCCTCAGAACTCCTCTCATGGTTAAGGTACCTTTCACTTTCTCGTGTTTTTCTAGAAGGCTTCACTCCGTGCTCACCACCCCAGCTCTCTCTAGTCCACTTTTTTTTGGTTCTCATTTTTTCCTCTTGCTTTGTCTTGGCTTGACTTTTTCCCTCATGTCCAGCCACCAGCTGGGAAGACAAGCCATCGCTGCAGCTCTTGGTCATTTCTGTCTCATCAAAGCCACTGTCTACTTTTGAGGCCTTGTCATACAGCCCACTCTTCAGCTTTTGGGACTGCTCCTCATTCTGCTGAATGGCAGCACTGGCAGCATAAGGATTTTCAGGATAAAGCTCTTGTAATACCACCTCCAGGTCCTTCAAAGTGAGGGGCTCCCTCCCCATAGCTATGAACGCATCACCTTCCCTGAAGAACTCAGAAACACTTCTAATTTCTCTGCCTCTCAGATTGTACAGCTTCCTCACACGGTCATTCTTCCAACGAGGAAATCCCAGAGCTTCTGAAATGTCAGCCAGCAGCTGCTCAAAGGTCTGTACTGATCTCCTGTTGAGAAGCAAGGTTATCCTCCTGAGCGTGCGTCCCCCGGGTTTCACCACTGTAATTATCCTTGGCTTCACAGGACTGTGCTCTGAATGTATCGTGTGAAAACCATTGTGGGGACTGAAAAATGAGGACCTGTGGCTGCTTTCACCCAAACATGGTTTTCCATAGTTTCCACGACCAACAGGAGGACAAGTCCCATGTAGTTTCCTCTCTTTCACTTTTGAGCCTGCATTGTGTGGCGAATGGTCCAACAAGCCTTGGCGTCCTAAGGCAAACAAAAAGCAGGAATATTAATTATTTTGCATCATCAGACATCTTGCAGCAATAGTTTTCTACATGTTCAGTGCATGTGACCTCAGAGAGTAAGGGTAGGTGACTTCAAGGCCTATAACGAACTTTTAACTACCACAAAGGAGAATCTCCACACAGTTGCAATTACAAACATTGCCAGGTTTGTGAGAAAATCTAAATTCATTTTGTGACAGGGGAATGTCATTTAAAAAATAATAATATTGAACACAAACAGATCTTTCATCTAAATCCTCACATCTTTCAGAAACCCTCTAAGAATAGCAGAATTGCATTTAGATTGTTTAGTATTCTCTTATTAATATATCTCACATAAACTCACTCAGCTCCTTTCTGAACCCAACTGCAATTCTGGCCCCTGTAAACCCTGTGGTGATAAGTTCCACAATTACACTGCATGAAGTAAAAGAAACTAATTACTTGTTTTAAAATTACTACCAGATGGCACTCTGTGCACAACCTTACATCTTTGTAAGTAATTATCTCTTCTTAATTTTCCCTGGACCTTATATAACAGATTAAATAAATTCTTTTTAAAAAACATTACATTTGCTATAATTTTTACAGTCATTTTATTGGTTATCTAATAGTAATGTAATTTAATCTTTTGCCTTAAAAAAAGGGCATCTTAGTTTTGTTTGATAACTGGAGTCACGGTTTTCAATACTTTGCATTGAGTTTTTAATTCTAAAAATGATGTAAAATGACACAAAGTTCTAAGCATTCTCTGGGGACATCAACATTTCATCTTAGAACATCATCAAAGAAAATGGCACCATTCGTCACGGGTAATTGTGAAAACAACTGAAAACATAACATATGGTTATGGACAAACCAAGGTATAACATAATTCCCTGTCTATCAGCAAGAAGATAAGAATAAAAATTCCCCCCAAAAGTATTCTGAGCTGCTGTACTTGCTAGGATTAAAACCTGCTTACAATGCATTTATTTTCAGCCTCGAGAAATTAACTTTCAGAATGAGATCACAAAGTGTTTCCAACCCCAGTTAATAGCCTTGCTCTTCAGTTGGGAACAAACATTCAATATATATGAACTAACAGGACCAGGACAAAAGGAAACAGCCAGAATGGTTAACAAATCATTACTGGGCTTTTTTCCCAGAGAATCAAGTCCATTTTCATACATTGCTACGATTACTATGATATTACTGTGATTATAGTTACAGTGCAGTGGCCAAATCCTCAAAGGAAAATCTGCACATATCAGCATTTCTCTTGGTGTTAGGCTCATGCCTACTACATTTTGGGTTTTGAGTGCAAGAGAAGTCATTTTCGGTACTTCATGCTACATATTATTTGCCCTTTCCATCAAGACATGACAGAGTGAAGAAGAAATACACCTCCTCATCTAGAACAACAAACAAAAGGGAAAACTGCAAAAGTGCTGCAGTAGAGCATTCACTTGCTCTGCCTCAAAAAAAGTACGCAATAGGCCAGGGCTTGAGTGCAGAAAGCACACGAGGAGACACCGCTATAGAATCCTCTCTGCTGGTGGATTATGTTGGCTCTGCTTGATGCAGGATGATGGACGCTCCTTAGTTGTAATACTCTCACTAGCTAAGCACTGTGTGCCCCCGGCATGTCCCTTAACTCTTGGCTTCATTTTCTTCCCCTGCCAAATGAGATAGATGCTTCTTCTCCAAACAAATATTACAAAGAAGCCCAGCTGCCAGCATGCTGATTGAAGACGTAAGCATTATATAAGAGCTATGTGTGACTAATGCTTGGTGGTTGTACAAGTTATTTCTGTCTTCATTCTGCTTTTTAAGGATGATCTCTTGTTATCAAAAGATGACTACATACGTGCTAGTGATTTTTCAACATTCACGTATTTACATTCCACCCAAAATAAAGCTTACTGTGAATGGAGAGAAAAAAAAAATTCAGCTGTAATAACAGTTCTCTGAAATCTAAATCAACTCCACAACATGTTAGTTACCAGGAACTGAGGAAGTTCTGAATTTAATCAACATTTCCAGGTTCTCGTGTACCCACTGTCATCAAAGCTTTATCTTGCTTATGGGAACTGTGAGTGACATTTTTACTGCTTATAATCCTGGTACAACATAAAAACAATGGTGCACTACTAATGATTTTTCCCACAGATTATGTTCCTCTCAGTTATGCTGCTATTATCATATCTTTCTATAAACCATTGATTTTAAGTGCTTGGTTGTACTGTTGATTGTTTCAATTACCCAGGCATCAATTATGTTTCCTTTCTTCACTAAATTGGCTAAGCCTTGAGGAGAAGACAAGCTTATTTTTTAATTCTGTAACTAATGGAATAAGAGCAGTTTTATGTCATTATTAAGAACAATACAGGAATGCTTTGTTCTTTTTAAAGTGACTTGATTCCTAGCCAAAAACACTTTGACAAAAGCCACTAGTTGATATTTAACCATGTTCGCTATAGAGTAGAATTGCATATTCTTCTGTGACAAGAAATGAAATAACTGCTTAAATCATTGCATGAAAGAATCTTCTAATATTTTCCAAGAAAAGGGGAAATGTCAAATTTTGTCAAAGTGGTGGTCACAATGACTATATATTACATACAATAAAAATTTCACTTCACTTGTCTGTTACAATTTCAGTGATAATTTCTGTTATTTTCCAGTTATGCTATATTTATCTGATACACAAGAAGCAAGCCTCAATCTGTCAGGAAAGTGCATATGCTTAAAGCAGTAACAAGCATTTCTAGAAAGCCTTCAAAGGTCACACACATACCCAAATCCTATAGCTACAATTTATATTGCTTCAAAATCTTGTTTCCATATTTATATACAAGTGGGAGAAGGAGGAAGAGGGAGGTGGTATGAGAAACACACTTCAATGAGTTCAAGCACTGGCAAATTATACATCTGAGAATAAAATGTGCTTTTTCCTTTGCTGTCCTCCTGAGTGCTAATGATTATTAAATATAAATATTCCTCCAAAATGTTAAGATGGATTGATGAGTGTGTCTGGGTTTATCTTTATACACATCTATCCATATATTCTTGTGTATTACAGATTATCAGTGGTGCAGCATGGCCAAGGAAGATGCTGAGGCTTCATGGATGGGCAGGGGTGAGGCAGCACAGCTGGTCAAGGGCATCCTTCATGCCACCTAAACTGTGCACATGGGCACAGGGAAATGAAAACTAGAACCCACAGAGCAATACAGAGCTCCACATGATGAAGACATGATGGTCTTGGGCAAACACTGACACCAACTCTAGAGAAGCATGGAGGATGGAACAAACTGGGATTTGGGGGATCAAACAGGTAGCAGAAACACGAAATTTAGCACCTATGACCAAAGCACAGGTTGTCCCTATGGAGAAAATATGTTCCCCTGCAGGGAGCACAGCTTCTGTGATTCATTTTAAAATTTACAAATCATTTGTGATCATCACAGTCCATCCCACTGTGGGGGTGGGGAGAGTGGGAAAGCATGGGGAGAAATCACAAAAATTCCTCTAGAAGACATTTCCTTGAAGTGTTTTGGATCATATTCTGGACATGGAGTAAAATTAAATGAATTCTGAAGCTCTGAAGAAGTTGTGTATACAGAGCATTAACATCAATATCTTAAGGAATTGCCTGGCTACACCAGCTAATATAGCAGACAAACAGAGTTTGCCAGAGCTCACCCATTGCAACTAAAAATGTATTGCTGCCATTTGTCTTTCAAAACTTATCCTTTCCCTTGGCCAGTCCATAAGCTTTTGCTCATTAGTTAAAATATTGCCACTCAGCTTGCATACTTCTTGGCTCTCCTGCTGGAGAGCACAGTTTCAGTAATTAACTGAATGGTTCACCATTCTGCTATCAAGTCACAGGTTGAAGCGGAATTAAATTTTTACAAGGAGTTTTACAACACAATTTAAAACAGAAGGCAGCAGTGAAATAAGATCTAGGTATAGCATTGCTGTGAATAAGATGTTGTTATTTAAGCCCTACAATTTCTTTATAAGGCTTTCACTTACAAAAGCAACCGTGAAAAGGCCCAAAAACATTAGCAGCAACTAAACTTGCACATGACAGAAACCGTGTATCTAGGAGTTGTTTTGATATACTGGTCCCAATATAGGACAAACATGGTTTAAGTGGGCAGAGAAAGGACAGCAGTACAAATGTCTGTTTTTTCCTTAAGAAATTTTCTGCTGAGGGCATATAAAACAAAGACCACAGGGGATAAAAAAAGAATAATCTTACTTGGAACAGAAAACATTTGATTCCTTTCACAGTACTAACAAGTATCTTCAAGTACTAGACTATGAAGAATGTCTCTGGCACTGAACTCAGAGGAGCCAAGTACGTAGCTTACACAGGTTACCAGTGTGCATCAGCAGTCAGCTCCAGGATGAAATCTGAGTCCTCTAGAAATGTGCCATCCTGATCTCCTCTCCTTGATGTAAATTATTTAAAGTTGCAACTTCCAGGGCTAATGCACACTTTTAGTGCCCAAGACTGAAGCAGCAACATGGCAAGTCCCAGTTCACTAGATTAGATGCACAGAAACAAAACATGATCACAGGCATCCTTTTACAGCAAGTAAATTTTACATTATCTACAGCCCCACTGTTGCAAACACTACTGGTGAATTTTTCTCTGAGGAGTCATACCCTCTCTTTCCTCCCCTGCTGTTCATCCTTGCTCTCCTGACATGTTTTACATCATTTTAAGGCAGAGATTTATTATTTTTTTTTAGTCAGGACTGGTGGTTATTTCAGCAACAAGAGGCAGACACACTGCATCAGTTTTGACCAGATAAAATCCTGAGTAAAAAAAATAAAAAAAGAAAGACAAATTTCACAAAGACTGAATCAAGACGGTGTCAAATGTAGCAGGACAGTTGCTGTTGGTTCCAGCCTGAACAAGCTCCAAATACTCACTCAGCTCAGAGGTATGGAATTGAAAATGGAAAAGGAAACCTAGAGAAGAACTGGACTGTGAGGATAAGAGAAATGAGGAATTACAACAGACTGTAGAGAAGGAAGCAAATAGTGCCACAGTCAGACACTGTCTGACACACAGCAGCTCCTACGAACTTTTACACCCGCTGATAGCAATTTCCCTGAACTTTACTGGCACAGTGGAAGCAGATGAAGACCATAATAGAGAAGCAGTAAAACATGAGAATGAGAGCGGATCAAGAAGTCAGGTAGAATGCCAAACTTGGAAAAAGAGATGAGCTTGGAAGTCAGCAACAGAACTATCCTCACATAGTCTGCTCCTTTGCAGCTCTCCATAATAAAGAACATCCACCTGCTTTTGTTGCACTTGCTATATTAGCTTATGTTGATTTATATTTTTTTAAATAACAAGAAGAACTACATGTACACAAAGAGGGGAATACATTAAGAGAACATTAGCAAGGTTCTCAGTGAGACAGGAGAAAATTAGAATTATTACCCACATTACATTGCATCAAAAGCAGTATGGCCAGCAAGTGAAGGGGGATAACTTCTCCCCCACTCTCCCATTCTCAAGAGACCTGAAGTGCTGCACCCAGCTCTGGGGCCCTTGACAAATGAAGGATGTGGACCTGTTGGAGCAACTCCAGTGGAGGGCATGACAGTGATCAAAGAGCTGGAGCACTACTCCTATGAAGACAGAGTTGGGGCTGTTCAGCCTGGAGAAGGCAGCAGCTCTGGGGTACCTTAGAATGGCCTTTCAGTACCTAAAGGGACCTAGGAGAGAGCAGTAGAGGGATTTTTACAAGGGCATGGAGTGATAGGACAAAGGGGAATGGTTTTAAACTGAAAGAGGAGAGACTTAGACTAGATATGAGGAAGAAAATTTTACTGAGGGTGATGATACAGGTTGTCAGAGAAGCTGCGGATGCCCCATCACTGGCAGTGTTCAAGATGGGGCTCTGAGCAAGCTGGGGTGGTATAAGGTTCCCCTGCCTGTGGCAGAGGGCTTGGGACTACATGATCTTCAAGGTCACTTCCAATCCAAATAATTTCTTTTGTGAATTCATTTCCTCCTTGCATACAAGACAGTTTAGATATATATATACAATTTTTCCTATGTCTACTCCAGACCCTCTTTTTCAGGTAAAATGGATTAAGGACCGTGTTGTGGAGAAATTTATGTAACTAGAAGAACTGAAGTGTGTGAAAAAATATAGGAAGATCAGTTTATCTGATTAAGGCACTGCAGACCTGAAGAACTGGATTTTGTCTCAACCAATTCCAATTGACTTAATCTACACTTTTTAGAGAGGATCAGTCTGCTAGCCAAAACAACATTCTGAGACATGATCCACAAACCTGCTCAGTGATCACAGCTACAAGCGCATATACTGGAAGAGGTACTTCAGACCACAACATTACACAACACATAATGTTAAATCATCCCAAAATTCAGGACCTGGGCATCTCAAGTTGCTTTCTTGCCCAGACTGAAGTACTTTTGACTTTATTTTCTGCACCTTGGCTGCCACAGAATGCAGCACAAGCTCTTCCTTTGCAGGTATTACGGATAGGCTAATACACATTTGTTACTGTAGAAATAACCGTGACAGAAAAGCCCAGAAGTTAATAAGCCTGTACTAACAGCAGGGTTCAAAAAACACACAGCAGGAGGCATAAAGTGCCAGGGTAAACAGTAGAGTAGGCTCACTAGGAAAGCTTTGTCCACCACACACACTGGTGGAGACAGAGCCCCTGGGGATAAAAAAGCCAGCATCTGATAATGTAACTAATGTATATATCTTAATGCACAGGAACATGGGTTGGGGGAATAGCAGTGCTAATCAATAGTCATAAAAGCTTGACTTTGTAACCTGAATAATATTAGATTTTAACTACCTGGCCTCACAGAAATACATTTTTTAAGACATTGAAGAAATACATTGAACAAGCCCTATGTGCTCAGAACACATTCTGATGGTAAAGCAGTTATAAACTATACTATGGTATAAAATATTATTGTAAAGCATATGGTGTTATAACCATGGTTTACACAATCAAATAAAAGAAGCACAGTCTTTTTAGATGACCAAAGTGTATTTTATTCAATTAGATTAACTGAATTTGGAAAAAAAAAAAAAAAACAACTCATCATGGTATTTGCATGAATTCTTATCTGCATTAGCTACTGAAGCAGAAGGAAAACAAAACCATATTTAATATTATTTATCATCTAGATTAATTCAAAAACAGTTTTATACTGTAACAATGGAAAAAAAAAGGGGGGGAGGGGAATCAGTTATCAGTTTAATTTCTATAACATCCTTTCTAAATGCCTAAATGGGCATTTCCAGTCATACTCATGGCAGCACTTCCATGTCTAATAAGCACCAGTGTAAAGGGAGATCAATTGCTGACCCAGTCTAACCCAAATTGCAGAAAATGAAAGCCACTCAGGAGTTCAGACAGTGTTCTAAGTTCACTGAAGAAAAACTAATTTGAGCTCACATACAAGAACAAAAAAAAATCAGAATAATATCTTCATCTCATAAATATACAGTCTTAGCCCTAAAAGATCATATAAAATTAGCATGATGGGATTCCAAGTTCTTTATCTTTCACAATTTCACATCAAGCATGCCTAAATTCACATGCAATATTATTTTTCCTATAACTGTCAGTCCTGCAAACTCAGCTACGTGTCAATTTGGGTTCCTTCTGTCCCACACATCACCAACAGAACTAAAGCTTCTCCCAGAAAAATTGTCTGGTCCCATTAGGTGAGTTTCCAAAGTGTCAGCTGCAAGGAAAGAAAATGTCCTTAGTGGCTACACCTGGACTTCAGGGCTATGGGAGACATGCACCTCTGGACCCTCTCTCTGGCCTCCTGAGGGCAAGCAAGAAGACCTCAAAACTTTGCATTGTACACCATATCTTCAGCACATCTGCTTTATATTTTAAAACATACATTGTGCCATGCAAGCTACAAACCAGAGATCCCCAAATCTTTCAGTCCCATAAGTGTTCATTCTCATTCTTCCCCAGTCTCTCACGCTAGAAAGAAAGAAGTGAGTCTACTCTCTTCCCCCTGGCTATTTATCTCTCCCTTTTCACCTCCTGTTTTGGGACACAGACCTCAGAGTTAATGGGAGATCCCAGGGAACAAAGAGCACCAGAGCAGCTAAAATCAGGCAGTTGTTACAGCAGAGGAGTTCCTAAGATGAGAAGGACTGTCTAGAATGACAGTCTCATGGAAAAACTTTGCAGTTGGCTAGACTTCAGCAGAGGGAGGGAGCCTGAGGGATGCCCACATTGGAGAACCCTCCCTTGTGGCTAAGGGAGCTCTGGACATTTCCATTCTGAGGCTGGATGGTGCCTCGGTGACACCCTCAGCCCCAGTGTGAGTGTCAACCACAGCAAAACACTTGTAGGAGGCTCAGCATGCCACAGCATGTGACCATATTTACTGTATGAGAATCACGATGGATAAGTGACATTTAGCAGCCACCTTTCCTTCTTTCTCCTCAAAGATAAATTTACAGTTTTCTTTGCCTTATTCCCCTCACCCCCTTCTCCTTCACTGAATGTTCAGAGCCCTGTTGCAGTCAGTGCTGGTGTTCTCCTGCCCAGCTCCTCCAAGAAGGGAGCAGCAGGGTCTGGATTGCTGCAGGGCAGCCTGGGTTGCTCTTTGTGTTACACCTGCCTTTCCAACCTGGCAACATGCTGGGGCAAAAATTACCTTCCCAGTAATTCCCAGGTGCTTATCTTCTTCCCCTGCAGGCCCACAACCACCCCACTATACCACTGCAGGTTTTCTAAATCAAGCCATTTGTAATTAAAAAATAAAATATTTACAGCAAACACAGATGGTTACTGCCATGTGTTAGTGTTAAACTGAGCTGAATCACACCCAGAGCAGCAGATGAAGGTAAAGATTTCATGGAGACTGGTAATGACTCACAAGTGCCATAATCTTTACTTTTTTTTTGGAGCAGAACCCCACTTTCATTATCTTCTTCCTGACATTTTAAGGGTAGCAAATTAAAAAGCAAGCATAAAGAAAAGTCTTATAGAGAAGTATACAGATGCATAATCTGTAAAGAACTATGCGAAATGTAAGACTGCACGTGAAATGAATCAGTGCCTTTGGAGGTGTGAGGTTTGGTTTAAGCTGCATAAAACCAAAAAAAGAATATTATGAAACTGCTCATTTATTTAATTTCTTTCAAAGACAACAGGCTGTGTATTTTATTGGGAGCAGCCATGGCTGCTATCTGCAATTTGCTTGCTTTAGGGTCTGCCCCAGTAACCAAGGAAGTGAGCTCTGCAGTCCAGGACTTTCCATCAAGGATCTTTCAGGAGAGGGACAGAACTGACAGAGGGAAACAAAAACATCTTACACAAATGTGGCATTTGCCAGAATCCATCTGGCAAAGCCCTCCATGTGTTTCTCCAGGCTCACTGTACAGCAAGTTTCACTTTCACGTTGATGCTCTTGACTCCTGAAGTACAATATATTTCAAATTAATTATTCATGTTTCACTACAAACTATGCTTTCAACTGCCTTTTAGTCCTGTTAGCCAACAATGCCTCAGTCAAAGGAGCAGGATTCTGTTTCTTCTTGTGGGAGACTTTATTTGCATTGCTTCCTAAATCTCAACTTGATGACTCATCTGTTGCAACTGAGCAAACCCAGTGAAAATAAAAGAGCCTGCAGAGGTGTCACCGAAGAGTTTAATTAAGCTTCCAGATCCTTTATTACCAATAACCTCGTTGCATAACTAAAGGAAAGACCCGACAGAGTCTGATTCTCCATCTGGTTTGTGAAAGGGGAAATCACACAGAAGTTTTCTTTGTAAATATAGCACATTTAAGAGATGTTAACTCACACACAAAAGTAGAATTCCCAACCCCATTATTACAGAACCACTTTTTCAGAAAAGACTCGTATATTAAAGTCAACATTGCAAAACAAATTTTTTCACAGGACTTATAAAGGAAGATGGCTTTCTCAGGGAAAACTGAAAGCCAGTGCTAATTAGACTCAAAAACATGATGACAAGCAGAAAGATCATGATTTTCACATCACCAGACATTTCCCAGCATTTCCATTAACTACATTATTTGGTGTGATGAGAAAACTAAAACCTGGAGAATATATGCAGGCTAGCACTATTGATGGAGTGGGAAACGGTGTTTTGAGAATGTCTACTGAGAGTTTCCTCCATGAATATGTGGCATAATTGTTTTGCATTCTTACAATAATTAGACTGCATAAACAATGTTAGCAACAGAGAGGAGATGGTAAACATGCCTTTCATTTGCAGTGAAAGCCAACTACTGTCAGGTAAGATGGACAATGTGCAAGCATTACCAAAACTCCAAATTTATATTAGAATCAAACAAGGCAGTAGCCCCCACTCTTTTCTCATTGTTTCCAGAATCTAGTGAAGACTCCAAAAGGAGAGAGCCCATATCCTGAAATTGAGAAAAACATGGAAAACAGTATACTGTTACAAAGAGAAATGTCACATTAACCTCTTCAACTACCACATTTTCAGCTCCGATCCAAGTTGCACTGAAGCTAATTAAAAGATTCACATTAGCTTCAGTGAGATCTGGATCAGATCTGAGGCAGCTAAAATCACCATTCTGATTCTAATTATATTTACAAGAAAGATTTGAATTTTATTTCCAAGAAAATCTATGTAACACTAATTTCCAATGTTGTTAAATGTCATGGAATCATTAAGTTAAAGGAAATGAGAAAATCAGTAACAAAAACCAACTCAATTCACCCTAGAGCTGTGAGAAGAAGAGAAGGAAGAACCACAAATGTCCCTTATTTTTACAAAACTATAGATGTTTCTGCAGAAAACAAACCAAGGTAGGTAATCTTGGAATGCGGAAATGAATCCCACACAACTTCCCTTAGTCACCACACGCTGTAAGTCCAGCCAGTGCCAAAATCGTGATGCTTTGCGGAACCTGACCAGAAAAAGCAGCAGTGAAAACAGACGCAAAGCTTGTAGTGACACTACCAGATAAAGATACATTCAAAAATCAGACTAGCATGTCCAAGGTAATTAATTAACTTGAGTATAAAAAGAAACAAATATAGAGGAGGTAACTTAAGCACTGCTCAAATTCAGAGGTTTGAACAGCTACCACTAACTTGAATTAAACTGAGTTATCTTAGCTTTGCTGACAGTTTAGGTCCAATTAGCCAATTCAGGTTAATAAGCCACAGATGGAGATTTATCAGAAGCTACCTCTCAGCTGGTGTGTCCGAACATCCTACAGAAATTTTCATGGAATTGCTGTTTCAGAAGATCCACACCCATTTATACTACAAGAAAGGGACTAACACAGCAGGATCAGTTTCATCTGGAAAGCTGAAGGGTGGCTTCCTTTGGTATAAAATTCAGTCACCTCTTGAGAAGAGCATGAATTGCCGTAATAACTGCACTTCTACTACATAAAGCAGCTGTAATATGTTTTGTAAGCTTCATTTCACTTGCTGACTGTTTTGGGAGTCTGCTAAGTTCTCAACATTTCAAAGTGTCAACACTGCATTCAGATCATATAAAAAAAAAACAAACACAGGAAGCATCAAGAGAAAAAAGGGGGGCTCAAGGAAAAGGAAACAAGGAGGTTGGAGGACAAACTTGCACATACGCACCTTCTCATGTCCCTATAAAGTCAGTATCAAAAGCATACATAACAAATTATCAGGTTTAAAAGATAAACTCTTAGTTCAATCCAAAAGCTCAGAGGAAGGAGCTATAAACTTTTTATGCTATTGAAAGGCATTGGGGTTTTTTGTTGGTTTTGGATTTGTTCTTTTTTGAAAAAGGAAGCCTTTTAGTACTTGGTGTAGCAAAGTTTCACTTCATGAGGTTGTTCCCAAATACAGTGTCTCACAACCTGAAAACTGCTCCATTAGCTCAAACCAGTGGCCCGTCCAGTCCTGCTGACACTGCATACTGAATGTACCCTGAGGAAGGCAGAAAATAATGCTGCACAGGGAAAAGCTATGGAGTAGTTCTCCCATAAACATCTGCTCAGTTATTAAATAGGAGTAAAGTGATGTAACTAGAGAAGCCAGGGGATGCAAGGGCAGAGCCAGCATTCTTCCCGAGCGAGATCTGGCTACCACATGTCACAACATCTCCATCTGACACAAGAGCCCTCCCCACGCTTTGAGCCCCTGCCTGTAACCCGTGTACCTCCAGCCGTTGTGATTTCCCAGCTGAGGAAAGATTCATCAGCCTCAAGTGTGTTTTAACACACAGTTGTGCAATGCTTTAAAACCCTTACAGCGCATTCTATTTACTTTGTTTTGCAGCGCATCAGCGTGCTCTGAGCGGCCCGCAAGCATTCGCTCCGAGCGAAGAACTCTCACGCTGACTATTAAGAGCGCAAGTTACTTCAAATCTTCAATTTTTATGGCAGCACAGATGACACCGTGCGCTCCTTTCTGAGCGGCAAACGCTGACTTCACACTCAGGCTGCCAAGCTTGCCCGGCTCTCTCAGGCTCCGAAAGGGGCACAGCCGGCGTGACCCGCACCCAGCAGCGGGGACTGCCTCTCGGTGCTGCAGCAGCCCCCGTTCTGCTTCCCAAAGCAACCCGCTTCCCAGCGAAGCCACTGCACTAGTCTCCTCTACAACACAAAACTGTGGGGGCGAAGGGGCTCCTCTTCAACCCAAAATACAGGCAATTAAAGGAGCACGGTGAAAAAAAAAAACACCCCAACGCCGGTCCTTCGGGGACCTCTCTCCCCTCCCAAAGCCCTCGCCTCAGTCCCATGGCCGACAGTCAGTCTCCAGCCCCCATTTTCCAGCCCAAACGCCCCCGAAAGCTTCCCCCGCTCCCCGCCGACACGCAAGGACCCGGGCAGGAACTTTCGTCGCCGCCGCCACCGCCCCACGTCCCCCTCAGCCGGGGCGCGGCGCCGCCAGCTCTCCCCCTCCTCCCGGAGCGAGCCCCCGAGCTCGGACCTGCGGGACCAGGGTGCTGCTGGGGCGGCTGCCTGCGGGCAAGGGGCCGGGGGAAGGAAGGGGCACTCACCCTGGCAGTGGCAGCAGGAGCCCGGCGCGGGCTGGAGCGGGGGCGGCGCGGCGGCCGGCATGGTGCGGGGGCTCGGCTCCGGCCAGGGGCTGCCCTCACGGCACGGCACCTCACGGTCCCTCCGCGCCGCCTCCCGCCTGCCGGCGCAGTCAGGGAGCGGGAGGGAGGGAGGGAGGGGGGCCGGCGGGGAGGCGGCGCCGCGCACCGGCCACACCGGCGGTCACACCGCCGCACCCTCCCCGGCCTGCCCGCCCTCCCCGGGGCTGCCCCGCCGGCGGCGCCGCCTCAGAGCCCGCCCGCCCCCGCGCCGCTGCCCGCCCGGCTCCCGCCTCTCCCCAGCGCCCGGCTCGGCCCCGGCCGCCCGCATGTCCTCGTGTGCCCCCCCAGGCGGGTGTTTGTTCGAGCCCGGGGGGCTCCGTGCGTCCCCGCGGGTGTCCCCAGCTGGCGGGATGTGGGACGCTGCTCCCAGCAGTGAGTGAAAACGCTTTTATTGTCGCCCTGTAGATGCCAAGTAGATTTGGTAAATCATTCACAGAATCA
The DNA here is from genome assembly GCF_049639895.1 of Pseudopodoces humilis. Lineage (NCBI taxonomy): Eukaryota > Metazoa > Chordata > Aves > Passeriformes > Paridae > Pseudopodoces > Pseudopodoces humilis. The sequence goes on from NC_142200.1 coordinate 104,284,831, forward strand.
CAGAAAATGCTGAGTTGGAAGGGACCCTCAAGGATCCTGGAGGGCAGCTCCAGGCCCCGCACAGCACCGTCCCCCATGTGCCCGAGAACATTGCACAAGCACTTCTTGGGCTCTGTCAGGCTGGTGCTATGACCACTGCCCTGGGGAGCCTCTTCCAGGGCCCAAACACCCTCTGGGGGAAGAACCTTTTTCCTGATACCCAACCTAAACTTACCCTGACACAACTTCAGTTTCACTTGTATTAAAAAAGACAAGTGCCAAGCTATGTAAATAAAGTAAATAAAAATAATGCTGGATGCATGAACAACTGGTTGCCCAACATCAACATAAAATATGAGAAGAGCGTTTATTTCATCCAGGCTGCCCCTGGGATGCTGCCTACATGGCTACACACCTGAAAAATAAGCGAGTGAAGTGATGAGCCACAAAGCTAATTTAAGGGTTGTATAAATGGAGATTGATCCCCATACCACGCTACAAAAGGAGGTGCAACTTGATAACTGCACATACTACAAACTAAAAGATCCTTCACATTTGCAGTTGAAATGTATAAGAAAGTCAATGTCTGGAAGCTGAAGGTGGGTAAATTCAAGTAAGAAATGTTATTGTTGGGAGTGAATAATCACTGGCACAAATTGTGGAGAGAAGCTGTATTTTATTATTTAGAAATCTCCCAATAACACAAGATGTCTCTTGTAATATAATATGTAAATACTGTATGAATATCTGATAAATACAGTATCCCACCAGAGAAGTTGGATGCAATATTTAGTGGCCAGAGATATCCAGTAGGTCAGACAATAAGATGTCTTACATCATTCTGGCATCAAACTGTATGAACAGGACAAAGCAGAACATGCTAAACCTTTGTCTGACTTTTGTCATTTACTGAAAGTATTGTCAAGCTGCCCTGTTTAATAGCTTGTCTTCTATGATTTTTCTTCCAGGGTATTTAACCATTTTTGGGGCAACAGAGTCTAACACAAACACCTTTGTAAAAGTAGACCTTGAACAGTATTTTCCCTGAAATGTATTTCACTGTGCTTCTGAAAAAATGGGTATAAAAACCTCAAATATCTTTACTCATTCTTTGACACTGAGAATTAGCATTTGGCTAGGCTATGTGGTGAGTGAAACTATGTAAAATAAAAATATAGACAAAAGCTGTCTTATAAACAAGTTTGACAACTCAGGTTGTCAAAACCCTGCAACACATTATAATACCAAAAAGATAGCATAATTTCACCATCTTTTGAAATGTTCATGTTTGCTTAAAATCTCAGAAACTTTCAAATTCCATGTTTCTTTTTTTTTTTTTTCTTTTTGCTTTACTCCTATATCTAGAGCTTGTTGCTTTGCTCCAATCCTGCAGTCATAATTATCTGTTTGCCCTGTGTATCAAAGTTAGTTTCAAACAACAAATCTTCAGGATTAGAACTGCCTGAAGGAGCTCAACTAAGGTGTTGCTTTTCAGTCATTTTCACATGTGCAGTTTGTGTCGTATAATGGGTCACCTCTTCTGACACACCCAATGCCCATGTGAGATCTTGGCTTCAGTAAATACAATGGCAGGTCTCTTCTGCTATTCCCCATCTCTCACCCAGTCCTTTAAACAATGTTACAACTAAGTTCTTCAATTGTTGGCATCTCAATTATTAATCCTGTCTTAAGAAATCAGGGACTGTGTTCAGTTCCTGTCTGTGGCACTCTTCCACCAGGTTATTCCACTTTTCTGTGTTTGACCTTTCCAATGTGAAATGTCAATAACAACATCAGTTAAAGAGATTTGCTGTTGATAGATGCAAAATCCTTAAAACAGCTAAGTATCACTCTTAATTATCTGCAGTTGTATGGCTTCCAAAATAAGAATGTGACATGACCCAAAAATAAACACTAGATCAGTGGAACCCTCATTTCTTCTTATAAAATGAAAAACAGACGAGGAGTGAATACCAGATTCTGAAGACATCTCAGTTCTAATTGCCTCTGGAAAATTGTCACCTCTGCCTTTATCAGCCAGTGAAGTGTTTTTCCCTTTGATCCCTTTTTTAACCAGCCAATGACCTCAACCACTCTGTTCCTCTACTAAACCATTTGCTACTTCCTTGCCGTTTCTTAATAAATGTAAACAAGAACCACAAGATTTGCTGCTCAATGATACCTTTTTAACCGGTAGGAAAGCTGAATTTCACAGATGAATCAGCAGGAAGTTGTCAAATACACATCTGGTCTCTTGCACACTGGCTCACACGTAGTATCTACAGAGGGCTATGACTGGCAACAGATACATTGGTACACCCTTGGAAATGGGATGTTCATTCTCTCTTAGTAAGAAATCCTACTTTCCTTTGGCCTTGTCCTAAAATCAGCAATTTTCTTCTGTGTTAGAAACCATCTCTTCGTGTCCCTTTTCTCCTCCCTTGAGACCCAGGATTCTGCTGGCACCTGCTCTGTTTCAAGGGCTGTACTTTAATTAAAGGAGATATGTAAAACAAAATTTCCACCTGATCTTGAGGAATTATTCTCTCTAGATGATCATGCTCAGAAATTACATTTTGTTTATTTCTTGTTGTATTCTTAAAAATATATCACTAAATATATCACTAAAAATAAATCCACATTTTTTCCTATTAACCTGGACATATTAACTTATGCCCCAGATATGATCATCCCTTCTGCTATCACAACACATTGCTTTGAACATGATAAATTGCCTATACACACCATACCAAGTGAGGAAGAAGTAGCAAGAGCTACCTTATATATTTATTTGCCTCTGTTTTGCATAATTTAAAAGAAATTACAATTGCTTTGAGACAAGAAATAATCAGTTACCTTAAACTTAATCAGTTTATTCACAAAGTCTGATGAGAGCTGTCTTCCTAATGTCCAGAAATCTAATCTAGGATATTGAATAAATCAGCATTGAAATATCAGTTTCATATTGTGGTTTCAATAACAAAAATGTTAGTCTGCCATTTTTATGTGAAAGTCATCCATACACAGTGATTTTCCAATTTACTAATAGTCCCTGAGGTGGCAAATTAAGCTTGAAGTCTTGGAGCCCAGTGCTATAATGTAATTTTTCTGTAGTCTACAAAGAAAAGTGTGTGTAATGTTTTCAGACGAATATGAATATCCCATACATGTCACTGGGATATTCCAAACACCCAGGAGCCAGTGGTTTCTTGGGGCACATTAAACTTTGTCACATCATGTGGTGTAAAGTAACTTCCACTGACACTAAGGCTGAAATACAAAGGTGTGACAGGCACCCTGACAATGCTGCTTCTGGCAGAACTATCAGGGATTACTTCATATTTGCAAAAATACCTATATTGTAAATAAGAAAGCAGTTAATATGGTTCCCTTTAAAGAAAAAAAGAAACCCAGTGCATTTAATATAAGAATGGAAGACAAAAAAAAACCCCTGACCTTTACAGAGGACTAAAAATAAGACTGAGTTCTCTGTAAACCACATTTCTATCTCATCTTCTATGGCTTGAGTATATGAAATACAAGGGGCAGAAGATGAAGGAATTAATCTGAATGAAGGCGATGACAGCTAAGTCTGCTGCTGTTAGAGCTCCATAAGCTAATATTTCAGACCTCTTCAATAAGAAATCAAAAGCCATCACTGAAATACCAAAAATGACAGGCATTATTCAAATCACAAAAAACAAATGCCAAGCTATGTGTGAACAACACAGGATTAACCCTCCACCCTCAAAAATAAATTTAAAAAAATCAAAGAGCTTACATTCATGCTACTCCTTAAATGTCACAAAGGAAAGAATTTCCAGTAGAAAACAAATTCTAATACCAGAGTGGAATCAAGGCAATGTGTAATTTTCCTATAACAGTGATATTATGGGCATTTACATAACAACAGTGCTGAACAAATTCATTAGATCAAATAAAAAGTCAGGATCCAAAGCTTCCTCAGGCACAGTCAGCAGGCCAGCAGATATCCAAAGCGAAAACCAGACTTTGGCAACTTATTACCTAACCAAGAAAGAAGATAATGAACATAATTGACTACTTCTTTCCAGAATTAACTTTTTATTTAAAGGGTGTATTTGGAAAAGTGTATTGTATTCTCACCAAAGTAAGGTGTGCTATCTTCCTCTGACATACTGCCTTATTTCAGCTTCTAAGTCATGAAAATACTTAATCAGTGTCAAATTCAGATAATTAGAAACTGCAACGGAAAAGGGCATTGATAATAGGTGTATTATAAATGGCAATGTTTTGATGATGTGGGATAACTCTCCATGACTTGTTTTAAAAAGTGTTCATGTATTAAAGAGATACTCATTGGCATCAAATGAGTAGAAATTGTGGCCACCTGGCATTGCCTGACACTCCAGGTTTCAGCTTTACCTGTGCTAAACAACGCATACAGAATTATGATTCCTAGTAAGACTCACAGAATAGCATGCTTATCATTAGGACACTTCTCTAAGGGGACATTTTATATTCTATTTATATTTATTATATTTATATTTTACATTTAATAATTTCTTTCATTCAAGTATTGCAAAGGTTGTCAACATTCAGAGAAACCTTGCACAATGATATAAGGCACGTAGGAACTTCATTAATAGATGATCTGATCAAAACCTAGAGCTGGAGAAAAGCAGTGAAGGTGTATAAACTATATTTAGGTACCTTGAATATTAAAAGTAAGAACTTTTAAACACAGAGAGGGATGAGGGTCACACAGCGAGTCACGGAAATAGAATCCAAACCCCAACTGCCTGACTTTGTGTGCCTCGAAATTTGCCATTGTTATGACAATATCTGATGCTGGATGTGGTTTTTTGAAAGTACCCTAGGTGCTTACTCACATACATAAGCTCTTTGTGGATTTTTTAGAGGCTATTTCCCAGCTGACAGTATAGCTTTAAAAATACACTCCTCTCCTTGCTTAGAAGTTACTCTCCCTTCCTTGCTTTGAAGTTCTGACCATGGTTCCTGCTGTGAATACTTCTATTTGCTACATATCAGCTTATTTCTGCCTTGTGTAAAGTGAAGAGGAACCTCAACTTCTTGGAGACACTGGTTTTTCACTGCCATTGATGGCTCAGGCTACAGAAAATTTAGCTGCAAATAGTGTGAGACAGTGTTTGTACAGATACATTTTTAAATGACACATTTTGTACTGTTTGGAAGCAGGCAGTTCATACTTACTAATCATGTCTATATTGTTACTGTAGAAATGGAACACTACCAGCATAACAGAGATGGATGGGAAAAACAGACCAGTAAACCAGAAATAGCAATACCAGTCTGAGATCATCTTTTACCCTAAGGTCATTTAATCTAACACTGGTCAGTACTGATGAGCAGGTCAGACTTGTGACACCAAAGCAGAGGGGCTGTACTGGGAAGGCAAGAGAGGCACCTCTTCAGGTAAACTGAGGGGCAATATATGTTTCTGTCCCCATGTTCAGCAGCTGGGCTTAATGAATAAATGCAATTCCTCTGTTCTCCACTGAATGGAAAGGACAGAACAAGGAAGATGTTTCTGTTTTCAGGGTGAACAGGACTCAAGCTGCCCAGACTCTGCTGCATCTTTGAGAAATGTGGCCGTCCATGCAAAAGGGAGGGGCCAAGATACTGCAGTCAATCTTCTGTGTAATATAGCTGTAGATCTTCCTTAAATTCTTTCTCACTTCTCTTTTGAAATAAGGACTTCTCACGCAAGCATCGCCTGTGGTTGGTGGGAAAAGAAAGAATTTGAAAACTGCAGATTTCATCTGAGAAACTTCCCAAACAATAAAAAATGTGGACTTTAGCATCATTATAAAAAACATCAGCTTCTGTGCTTTCATTAAGAATACTCGAAAACTGTCTTTTGTGCAAGCTACAGTCTGATTGATAATGCTTATGATTCTTAAGAAAAATGGATAAAGAATCCATATTTTCCTTATCACTCTGGAATACACTGTAATTAAAACTCAGACAGCAAACAGAGCACTATCACCTCTACTTTCTGCTTGCTTGCAGCATCACTTTTGCATTTCATACCCGGGACAGAACTTGTTTCTTGCCCCATATGCTTTTGCAGAGTCAGCCACAGCAGTGTTCCTGATGGCCTTCTCTATCTCACCATAAAAAGCACATATGACATGGAGGGAACCCAGGGACACAGGGATTCAGCATTTTGAAATTTCTCCCCAAGGAGAATTCATAGGGAAAGGCCCACACATGTGATGATCTCATGGATCTCTCTCTATACCTCAGTGGGACTCCTCAGCAAACACATCAGGCAGGTTAAACCATCTGGAAAGACAGGACCAGCCTGCTCTTGCTGAGAGCTGAAGAGAGCCAGATCTCTCTCTATACGGAAATATAAATTCCCTGCAAAAGGGCTTTGTTCTCAATAGGGAGGAGAATTTAGAGCATGTAACCTACCTTCACTTTTATTACAGTAACCCCCAAAAGATTGCCTTGCAATCCCAGTTATTCAATCCATTATTGTCATAGTACAGTAGTATTAAGAGGTGACAATGTAAAGCGGCACCTGGAATTATATGAATTCATTGCAACACACAGTTCTGACAGTCTGATGGGTCCAAATTTACACATCAATTAATTGGTGATTGTCACTTATAATAGGAAGAAAGTACAAGGTTAAGCCACATGGAATAAGAATGTTTCTAATGGATTACAACACACACAAGAAGTTAACATATTTTTGTTTGTATGATTCGTAACCCCTTTCACATCCACAGGAACTTGCATTTAATTACTTAGTTCAGAAGAACAGGGTAATTAAGACCATTTATGATCCAAGTCAAAGAAAGAAACATTCCACAAAATAGAAAAGTATATTAAAGAACAGAATGTGTTGGGGAAAAAAACTTTGTGGCTTTGACAATGCCAAGAGTCAAGACAAGCCTGTGCATGGTAAATGCATGGAGTGTTCACACATTTATGCTAATGACAATGCAAACACAAATGTATTTATTAGGAATGTAATTCTCATTAGAAGTCACAGCCGAATCACAAATCATGAGAGTCTGAAAAGCACGCAGTGAAGCAGAATCCTTGAAAACAAATTATTTTCCCTGCCCTTCTCTCAATAAAGATTGTAACAACCTTGCATTTAAGTGAATGAATGCTGCTCAGCTGTACCCACAATATTTCAAGTGTTTTGAGGAGTTTTGAGGAAGTTTTTACAATGTTTCCTTAGAACTTTTGAGTTTTGTAACACTGTTTTAGAAATGCAATGTTTTAGCTGGGACCTTGAGATGCAGCCAAGGAATCCAGGGAAGAGATTCCCATTGGACAGCAGGAGACTGAGCTGTATTCTCAGCACACACAGCCCTGATCTGCTCTGGAGCCTGGCACAAGGCACCTCATTTCATGGCTCCTGCCTTTCCTCTTCCTAATTAGCTGTGATATTTTGGACAAAAGGGATAGAGGGAAACCGAGACAGGACTGTCTCCTACAGTGTTGTAGATCCAAAAATTGTACCTCCAGGCTCCACTTTCAGCTAGGATATCTTGGTATTACTGAGGTATAAATAATAATAATACCACATTGCAAAGCACCCTCTAATATTTAGAGGAAGATTGTGTGCAAAAACAGTCACCAGCTGTTCCTTCTCTGCATGCTTAGGACAACTGGTACCACTGTTGCCATAACTTTTGGGAGCCCCAGTTAGAATCAGCTATTTATTCTGGACTATGATGAACAAGATAGCAAATCAGCAAGTGAACCAAAACAGGAGAAGTTGTTCTGGCTACTTTTTACATTTCATTAATTTCACAATCTAACAACTATTTTCTTTATATTTTTTTTTAAGCCTCAGCTACAGTTGTAAGATAATTTGCATTACCATTAAAAAAAAAATGCTTGGCCCTCCTGATTGAGAGAGAACAACTTGAAAATACCAACATCACCAGTTAAAGAAGCAGCAGACAAATATGCAATACTGGCATTAACTGTTTCAGGTCTGAATTCCCAAGAAAGAAAGAATTTTGAGGCTGTGATTTTCTCTTCAGTTTGTCATTTGTCTCGTTCCCTCTCTTTACCCAATAATTTTGACAGCACTGACTAATTTCTACCAAAAATGACAAGGGAGTAAACATTTCAAACACAACTGCCTTGTATACATTTTGTAAAGACTTCAAGCTGGCTAGCACACAGCAAGCCAAATTATTTTCCCCCATGAAAGCAAAGCAACCAGGATGTAGCTGCTCTTCACATATGCAGCTGCTGACAACCAGCTGACAGTAGAACATGTGTAATCATCCATGGGCAGCCTCACATTAGCCCTGGCCCTGTTTTTCTGGGATACCACTGACAGCTGCTGCATCAACAGCACGTAGTGGAGGGCTGACATTATTCAAATTGGAGGAAAGCATAAAGGAAGAGATAGACTTGAGGCAAAGGACAATTCATAGGAAACCAGGATTGATTAGTCCCCTTGCTCACAGAAAAACTCACTTAAATCTCACTGGTGTTTGCAGAGGGACCACAGAACAGACACACTGTCAATCTTAGGACAACACAGTAAAATGAACACATGGCACTAATTTTGACTCCCCAGAAAAGCATCTTAAAAGCCTTGTCACCTTTCTTTGATAGCACTTTCTCTGCTTCCTAGGCCAAAATGATGGAATACATTATTTATAAGCTTTTGAGCTCCTTTTGCAATAATTTCATTGCTTTCCTGACTTAGCCTTCAAAACAAGAGTGCAAGAGATACACATAACTGGACAAGGTGAAAATTCATGAGAAAGTGTGTGTTTTTCCACTGGCCTTAATGAACCCCAGAGAAAGCAGAAGTATTAAAAGTGCTTCTATGTAGCTGCCAGTATACTCACATCCAAGTAAAGGAGAAAGATATAAAAGGCAAGAACAGGCAGTTGAGTGCTTTATTGGGATTTCTGATGGATATGGTGCCTTAGCATACAGCCACATGGCAGAAAGGTAATTTTTTTCCTGGTTTTGTCCCTCTCCTAATGGTGTGGTAAAAGAAAGTGGAGAAAAACTTGAGGGGCATCCCAAACCATGCTTACTCAGAACATGGAACAGAACTTGGCATAAGATGTTCTGTTAAAGTTTTCTGTCCCTCCTTCCCTGACACAGATTTGTGGTTCCAGCCTGTTCTCTACTGCTCTACCCAATGCTATTTTTGACGTCCTGCTTTGATGGGAGATTCAAACTGAAACAGTTAAAGTAGGTGCACCATTGCAAAAATGACTGGTTACAGTGTTAATTAGCCATTTTGAAAGAGATGAAAACCATCTTTCTACCACACCTCCGCTCAAATTTCATTCCTAAAGAGCTGTGCCAATATTTTAAACTGCTTTGAACTCAAAGACCTGAGACTAGACAATTTTCCTCCTGCTGAAAGGGATGAATTTCTTCTGTACATGCAGAATAATGAGGGATAGTGCATTGACATGAATGCTTTTTCAGTCTTCTCAGGCAGCAGACATGGATGAAGCATTAACTGTACAGACAAGGATATTTATTGTTATGGTTACAGATGGCTACAACCTTTAATTTATACTTTTCTTGTTTTCCAGTCTTCCTGACATGCTCTGTCCAAACCAAAGAAAATTTGACTTGACATTTTAATGGTGAATGAGAAAAGAAAAACAGGTTGCAATTTCCATATGAGAAAATTCAGGCACTCTAAAGCCATCTTAGATCCACTGCAGATCACAAAAGCCCATGTGGCTCCTCGCTTCAAGCACAAGCACAACATTGCAGTAAGCACCTGTTGCCTGCATCACTCTATGTAGTTAAGCAGTAATTTGTTTAAAAAAACATGCAAAGTCCCCAAAAATTGAAGTTCATTTCCAAATTGCCCCCTGAAAATATGTTTTTCCTCCCTTAAATGATCCATTAATCTCTCTCAAGCAAGGAAGCAGAAGTGAGGAAGTTCAAAGTAAGCAATCACTTTGTAATCCCTCTATGTTTATTAGAAGCAGGCTGGCAGTGTTGTACTTGCTCTCAGCCTGGGAGCCTGGGGACAATATTCTGCTACCTAGGCAACTTCTTCACATCACCAGTGAAGCCCTGTGAATGGTATGTGCCAGCTAATCTGAATGAGAAATCCTACATCTCACCAGCTACGTCTTTTATTTACTTAACAAGATACAAATACAGCATCTGTCTCATGGGTTTTGTAGAGAAAGGAGTGAAGTTTTCATTGTAAACTTGATCAGAGTTGTTAGCCAGGCTTTATCCAGCACATGCCTGTGCTGAAGATCACCATAAGACTGTGAAATACACTCCAAGGATTCATCTCCCTTACAAGAAGCTGGTGCTGAAATGTTGCATACGTGAGACACTTGCGTGAAACTACAGGTGCAGATATATATTCCATCTTTTTATCTGAGTCATTAGAATTATCTACTGAGTTTTCCATCAAATATGGACAAAAGATAGAGTCAGCCTTAACTAAAGATGTAAAAACTCCTAGTCGGTCTGCTTAAACCAAGCAGATGAGGTTCTTTTATGAATAATTTTCTTCATTTTAGGGACAAATGTAGAGACTCTACTCTTCAAAGAGAAAATGGGAATTCCATGTGTAAGTTTCACCTACTTCAAGTAGCTGGTAGAGAATATCTGGAGCTTCAGGTGTTTTTAAACACATATCTACATACATAGATCATACAAGTACCAATGCACGCATTGGTCATACATCAATACTGTCCAAGGTGTGACAAACACCCAAGAATTGGAGATGAGGAACTGAATTCAGTCTGTGCAGAACCATTTTTAATACTATGTTTTGAAAAGAGTGCCGGCTGGCTGTTCCCCTGCACTTTCCACTGGAAGATTTAAAGAAGCTACACCCATTATTCCTTTCTACACAGTGCTTCATGTCCTGTGGTGAGCATGAATTGCACTTGAAAATAAAGATTGCAACAAAAAATTACCTCCCCAGTGAGCTGATAAGGGAAGAAGCAGCACCATGTCAACAAATTCTTTCTTTATATATTAAATCTGGGGGGGTTTAAGGCAATTATTTGAATTAATTTATTTAAGACATATAAAAAAAAATTAGGGTTTCGATCACATTTCTGTGCTACAGTAATAGAAGCAACTATATTGCAAGGGCATAGAAAGTTTCTGGAGGCAATATTATCAGCCTATTAGTTTTGAATGTTCAGCAAGCACTCCAAAGGAGGACAATTTAGAGAGAATCATGCTGCAGTAAGTACTGAAAGTTTTCAATAAGAATTCCTTCAGAATAGAGTGTATCTGAGCCTGGGATATTTTATGGCCACTTTTCCAAGAGAGAATTTAAAGGAAAGCAGAATCTCTGTTAAAAAGTCCATGAGTGGGTGCTGTTAATAACTCCAGTAGGTTGGGGATGATTGCACATGACTTAGAGCTTTGTTTATTCACTGAATATTAGATGACATGGCGTAAATCCAAAGGGAAACAATTAGTATTCATGTGCTGAGAAACAAAGTGGAGCTGGTTCTCTTACTTCTAAACTCTCAGAGGAGTGACCAAGGACTAGATTTAAGAAAGAGCTGAAAGTCACAGATATGAGAATTCAGTTCACCAAACCAAAATCACAGTCTTAGGCATCTCCCCTCCCCCTCAGCCATGTCTAAGTTCTGTCAGCACCTTTGTTTTATCCAGAAGCTGTTTAGTGCAGAATTCATAACCACAGAGAGGTGATCAGGCTTTACCACCCCAGCGCTGGGTAACAAGATCTTGGTCCCTGGACCCCTGACTTTCTCACCCAGGAAGTCTCTTAATGACTGTTTACATGAAAGGACCCGGCTTAAGAGGGAACCTTGCTTCCAATTTGGCTTTGTGCTACGGTCTCAGAGTGGGAGATATTGATGGTCTGAATATTCTGGGTGAGAAAAGGCTCTCTGTGCTACCATTTTGGTGTACAAATGATCCCACCATTTTGCTGTTGTCTTCAAGATGGAGCTCTAGGAATGTCTCTGGGAGGTGGATAGATGGATCCCACGCAGACACCAGAGCACCTCAGGCAGAGATTCATTCTTCTCTGCATTATTTCCCCATGCCTAGCTTGAGGCAGCTGTACAGTTTAGCTGATCTCATAAAATAAGTGTAATGGCTGCACTGGATTGCATCCTGAAGAGTTTTAGTCTCTACATTGTATACATTTCTGAACAGAAGATTTTGGATCTCATTGTGGAGCCAAGCACCAGGCATTTGAATGCCTAACACATTCACTGAACACATTTGCCTTAATGTGCTTTCACTAAACAGAAAAGAAAGATGTACATTTGAGACCTGCACATCATTTGAGGTCATCTATTAATTGTTCATTACTCAACTGATACCAAAAAAAAACTAAAAAAAAAAGTAAACTCACAAATGCAGCTATCATCAAATGCACAGAAATCCTACAAGAGCTCAAAGAGAAAGGTAACATATGGGTAAGGCTGGAAAAGCTAATTTTAACATGATTTAGTTCAGCAAAGAACACATCCTGATTTAAAATGTGGTTTTATTCTTATCTCACATTGGTTATACTTAGTTATTTTTCTGAAGATTGAGTCTCACTTTTAGCAATTATTAAGGCATGCTGTTTTGCAAGTAAGCGAGGCTTTTTTACTAAATTTGGTGCCTTTTCTTTGGTAACTAGAAAAATGTATATTAGTGTTCTGGTTTAGGGCAAATTTAGGGAGGAAATTTCTGAAGGGGTCCCTTTAGAAAGCAAATTCAAGCAGCCCCCTCCCCCACATGGTTCAGGAGACAAAAATCTCCTTCAAGAGAAGTGGGAAAAAAACCTGTTTATTTAACAAACTATTCACAAGCATTAGAAGAAAAAAAAAAAAAATAATATTAAACAATGAAACCTCTTGCTGTTCTGAAGAGATGGCAAATTCAGAAAGTCCTTGCCATGAGGTGTAGCTGGGCTCACTCAGTCTCTTATCAGTCCCTCCTGCCCTGGAAGATGTAGTGTCCTGGGCCCTGGTGGGCCACAGGTATGAGCTCCCAGTGCTTTCCTGGGTTTTCAGTCCAGAGCAGGGCTAATCAGTTCTAAGAAAAAGAAAAGCCACAGTGTGAGGAACTTCTCTGCCTCAGCTAGCTAATAAAAAACTAACTAAAAAGCAAAGGAGAGCTTTGTGAGAAGGAATGTGGGGGAGCAGGTGCAGTGTCTGAAGACAAACTGCGCGCTTCTTCTCCCCCCTTCGCTCTCAGAGCCAGCCTTAAAGGTGAAGAACTTAACATCCACGTAATGGACAGCTGGGGATACGGGCATCATGAAGTCACCCTAGAACAGTTAGGCAACTGAATTGATAGACTCTATTCTATTAGAAAAAAGCAGATAATGCTTTTTGTTTCTAAGGGTATTCCTTTTGGGTTAAGCTAATTTGGATGGAAATGTCAATTATATACAATAGGCAAAAATTTGATTACTTTAAGCAAATATAATTACATGGAATATTATGAATAATAACAACACATTTATTAAATTATATTTTGAAGTTAAAATTATTTGAATAAGGACTTCTTTGTGCTTGTATGTCCTTCAAGACATCTAGAATAAGAGGAGGTTAACTCCTCCCCTTCAAGGTTTGTCAGTAGGTTGTAAATTCCCTTCAACCCAGCTCTCAATACCCAATCAACTTGTCAAGTTCTAATGGTCCTTGTATTGTATTTAGCTTTTCATGCAGAAATAAACATATAATTTATTCCTTCAGCAAATCCTATGCAACAAATCATGGGAGGTGATTTCACCTATTACACTGACTGGGCTTCTGTGACTGACAGTAAATACAGACACTGTCCTCGGCGTAATTGACAAGGATTTCATAAATAACTCTAATCTGCAATGTACATTTTCATGGCAATATTCAGGACATAAGCAGTAAACACATTTTAGTAGAAAATATTCATGACAGTGGGCCCAGTTGAATGCCTTTTCTTGAGGCCACTGTTGTTTTATTCTGTCTTTTCATACCAAGGCAGAAAAATAAACCAGCAAACATACATTTTAGTTTCACATTTTAGTTTCTTTGTTAATGTACTCATAACTTAGTCTTGAAATGGGTCAGTTAATGCTCCTTCATTCTGCTTAAGATATTTTTCTGATACATGAAGCAAAATAATTGCTCTATCAATGTTTATAAGGCTGGTTTTGCTCAAGGCTCTTTATCTTGTCATATCAATCAGCCAAGGCTAATATGCGTGACAGAAAGTAGGACAGAGATCCCCAAAGAGGGACGAAAAGATGAAATGACAAATAAGCTGGAAAAGATGCAGGGTCATTTCCCTTTCAGCCTCAGTGAAATACCTTGCTTTATGAGTCAGCATTGAAGATATAAATAGTTTGCAATGATATAAATAGTTTGCAATTATAAATATAGTCAGATGATGAATGTCAGACATTATCAGAATTTATTTTGCTGCCTCGGTTCAGCAAGGCAGGAACAAATAGGACTGATTGATCTGAGATACCACAGTTCAAAAGCATTAACCCAGGGGATGAATCCATGTTTTGGTTACCTAATCAATCGGCCAGAACACCAGGCAGAATCACCTCACAGAGGCTGAAAAACAGCCATCAGTCTTTACATTGGAGAACATCAGCTCATGAGATCCTCCTATGTTCAGAGACACACTCTCCCAGCCAAAGCAATAAACAATAAACACTTTCTAGAACCTGAGAACGCAAACAAGAGGTTCATTGCCCTGCAACCTTCCATTCAATAGTATTGATGTGCAGTCCAACTGGCAAGAGAACATCCCTGTTTTGATTTCTGACTAGATGAACAGGTCAGAAAGTCAGAGTAGTTCAGAAAGTACACCTCAGCTTGTACATTGAGACCTGACTGCCCTTGCACTAAGACCGGAAGAATCTGATTCTGGTTTTGTCTGTTTTCTCTCTATGGCAATGAGAGTAATCTGGTTTTTACCAGGTTGACTCCACTTTTCCGTAAGTATAAATAAGGTTAATATGTGTTTGGAAGCATTTATGCTAGGTGCAAATAAAGTTCCTTCCAGTGCAGGGGCAGCAGAACTTACAGCTCTCTCTGAGCTCATGTTTAAACATTTCACCCAAATACATATATCTATATGTAACTGTGGTTTTGACCTTGTTTTAAAACAGCAGCCCTTTTTGGAAGAAATGTGGAAAGCTGATTAATTTATATTGCAACAAATTATCAGAGATGATTTTTCACTACCCCTCCCCCCTATTTAAAACAAATGTTGAGGGAGGAATAAGTAAAACTTTGCAGGTGAAAACACTACAGATATTCTTGCTTCGTGATTCTCTCCCTGCCATTTTCAGATGAGAACATTTGCTTTCCATGAGAGTTTTAAAGTCATGAGTTCTAATGAAAATGACAGGTAAATTAAGCCTGATCATGGAAAGCAAATGGCAGTGTATTCCAGGGGGAGGCTGGGTCAGGCAGAATTGTCCATGCTAATCCAGGCAGCTAGCCAAAGTCTGAACAACATACAGGCAATGAGGTCCTGCACTGGAAGCAGGAGATGACAGTAGCATGAAGTCCAGCCCTACAAATCAATATTCTTCTGCACCTAAACCTTGTCAGCACTCTATTCCTGAAATTCTTCATCTCTGAATAGGAATGATCAATACTTGTCCACTGGGATATCACAAATCTCAGCTGTCCAGTGTTTGTAAAGCATTTTAGCAGTCCCATATGGAAGCTGCTCCATGGAGAGTTGCCTCTATCTTCTTGATGTTGCTACACTTTTTAATCCCCTCTTTTATCAACTGGTATTTCATGCACTCTCCCTTGCAGACGAAGCAGTGAGCTAACAGAAATGACAAAGTGCGCTTCCAAACTTCCCTCCCACTCACCTCTCCTCCATCTGTTGGAGAGAGAGATTTTATTTGCTGCAGAACTGCTGTCTGGCTAAAAATGTGAGCACTTTTTACAGCATGATCCCACTCTCTCCTCCACACACACCCACTGCCCAAGTGCTTCATTTTGAAATATGACATTGCTTCTTAGCTAATCCCCTGTGTAAGAAGAGGCTTCTACAGCCTATTTTATTAGGTGATGACTAAAAAGCTGCTGTAGAATCCCACATGGTGTTCACTGCTGATCACCTCCACCCTGCCTGTTAGGAATGGAAAGAAACAGAGGATATCCAACAATAAAGACTATTTTTCTTCCTCTTTCCCCTGTCACAAACAGTCCAATCCAGTCATATGTCTCATTATTTCCAAATTTTGAGGTTTAATCCTGAGTCTTATGGCAAATTGGTATTTATCTTTAATACCTAGCTCTTGGAAGGAAGTGCTCGCTTCAGATTTTCTGTTTCTTTTAAAGAAAGCAGTAAGTCAAGTATTCCTGGATAGGGAGGAAAACTAGGTTTGGCTGAACACAGTGGAAAAGACTCAGGAAATAAAATAAAAGTATATAAGAAAACATCAAATTTCAATAAACACACAATGAAATCTTATGGCTTTAAGCCCCCAAGTGTGCAACAATTCTAAATTGTGGATCTGGCAGTATGAAGAGTGGGGTCAAGTTTGTGGTCATAGAATACAAAATTGTCCACCATGTATAAAAAAGCAGATTATCAAAACTTGTGTTCAGACTGTGTTTTAGATCAGATCTCAAGGTCTGGACTTGAGATTTTGCTGATAAAGAAAGCACGAGATAAATTAGACCAAAAAGAGAGATATCATCTCATTTATCACTGAGGTGAAACCTCTTAACTTCCAAAACCTCCCAACTTCATTTTTACTCTGGATATTGTGGCTTTCATGAAGAGAAAGGTTTGTATGGTTTGGGACTTTTTTCAGTTTTTATGGTCAAAGGGAACTATTTTCCCCCCGGTACCTATAATGGTCTATCTATTAATCAAACTAGGTAGACAGATAATTTTATTCCACATTTTCAGGTAATTTTTTTAGTAATGTTTGCAGAACGAGTTACAAAATGGGGATGGCTGTGACATCCAGACATTAGAAAGGTAAGTTACTTTTTTGCCTTGTTAAGATTTAGGGTTTGAACATTTCAAATATCTCAGGGGAGAAGGATGTACTAATACAGTAGACACAAAGAATGCAGAATTTACAGGCCACAAGGACATTTGGAAAAACTTCCAAGATAAGGAAGACACTAACAAGCTAACTCAAGCAACTGTGCTGAAATCAGCTCTGAGTGGGAAAAGGTAATTCTGGCAGGGGGAGTTCATGACCACTGACTTAAGAAACCCACTGAAGAGAAAAATTGAGCACATGGACTAATCAACATAAGAAGTGAGGGACTCAACCAATAGAAGAGAGAACACTAATTAATAAGAGAACTGTGTAACTTGAAACAAGTGAGCACTAGTGCCTTTGTTTGCCAAAATGTCTAGTGAAAAGTTTTGATAGCCATTGTGATGGCTTTGTGGATTTGCCACCCAGCACCCATTTTTGTGAAGAACTATAAATAAATGCCTCAACTCTTGCGCATGCTGCGTTAAAAGAACCATATCTTGTGACAACATTTAGAAGACAAGCATCAGACAAGACAGGCATTTTCTCTTCTTCCTCACCCCAATTTAGTTAGAAGGAATATGGGAATGGAGGTTCATGCTACAACTTTGAAAGACTGTGTCCTTTTTTCCATAAGGACACAACTGCTTCAGATTGTGCTCTAGCAATTTTAGTCAAAAGGCTTCCATCAGACAAGCAGATGCATCACTGTTTCCAATTAGAGGCCCAGGCTAAATTACTAGGTGATTACAGTTCCTATTAAAAACTCATTACACCTAGAAGAAAATACTTTTCATTTGGGGAATGGTGACTAGTCCCAAGTGATGACCCCAGCCTTGGACAAGATTAAGTCAATCCTGACAACTGCTCAAGTGCATTATAGCTCCTGCCAGACAAAGGAGATTATTTAACCTAGGTCCTCAAAAGGGGGAAGGAAGTTTGCATGTTTTTCTTGCCTATTCACAAGCTGCAAGAACTTCAGAAAGATCCTCCAGCAAAAAGCAGGTGGAGTTAGCAATTTATGAACTAGACAACACAAAGTGGGCAAGGTGAGGCCATAAAGAAGGACTTATGACTTTAGGCAGGTGGTGGAAATAGGAAAAAAAATCCCCTCTCTGTATCAATATTCACTGATCAGTAAAAAACAGTAACCTAATTTTAATTCACAATGCAAAACATACTCCACACAACAACCAAAGCCTTTTCTTCGCCCCTGCAATCAGACTGCTGCACAGAGCTATAAATACCCCAGCTCACAGGTACAGTTCATTGTACTACAAGTTTATTCCTTTTTTAAACGTCAGACTCCTCCAGTGAAAGTAAAGAATGGTGACAAACTGTGAATGTAACATCAGGAAATTCCTTTCTATTAGCTGGTGTTTAATCTTGTCTGAGTAACATTGGCTTGAACAGCAGAGACATTCAAAGTGATTGGGTCAAGAAAAAGTGAGAGTTATCCAGGCATGTTATTTACAAAGACAAGCAGAGCAACTTGGAAACTGGTTTTTGGCACTTGTTTATTTCAGCTTGATCTTTCTGTTCTTTATGAAGGTCTCTAGCCAAGAGTTCCTCGTTAACTGCTCAAAGTGCATCTTTTAGTGAAATTTGACCAAGTTTTATCTAGCAACTGTGGAAAACATGGTTCTGCATTATTTGTTAAAACTAAGTATTTAACTGCTTTATATCTGCCCAGTAATCATGGTTCAAATACATTCAATAGCACTGCTGACTTACTCCAGTGAAAGATTATCATACAAGGTTGCAAAGCACCAGTTGCCCTAAGATCTCCCGATTCCAAAACTGATGGGGACGTAAGCAATGTTAGTATCTCCATTTAAGGGACACAAGGGCAGGAGTAGCCTCATCAGTATGGGGATAGCCATCAGTATGGGAATGAGGCAGCATTCCTTACCTTGAAGGTAATGTCACTTTGAACTTGACCCTACACAGCAGCAGGGGGGAAGGAAAGGACTTCAGAAGAAAATGGGTGGGATTATCAAACCCAAGATAATGGTCTGCACCACACCTGGGACAACATTGGGTCATTAATGTTAATTTGCTAGCCATAAAATGTCAAAAAGAAGATAATGAAAGTGGGGTTCTGCTCCAAAAAAAAGTAAAAATTATGGCACTTGTGAGTCATTACCAGTCTCCATGAAATCTTGTACCTCTATTATATGCCCAGAACTGCCATATTTTGACAAACACGGTAGCTCAGCATGCCATCTACCCCCCAAGTCTAACCAGGATCTAGAAAATAGACGGTTCTTTCTCATAATCTACTTTGGTTCAGTAAAGAACTCCCTAAGGTTCTTGCATATCTAGTGCATCTTCCTAAAACAGTTACTGTTGACTAGCTCCTGAATCAGTGTTTTCCTAGGGAACAGGAGACCCAGGCTTAACTCCACATCCACCTGTCTCTTAACAGTGATGAGCCTGCTTGGGGGGCTGCTGGTAACCCCCCCTCTCCTACTGAAACTGTTTCATTTCACAATGAATTCAGCAGTCATTTATCAAAGAAAGGGTACTTAACCATGCCCTGGAAACCAAGCACCACCAGCACCCCTTCCAAGATCTGGTGGATCTTTTTCAGATGTAGGATTACTGTGTTGACACCTGCAACTTGAATGTATGTATTCCCTTCCTGAATAGGCCCCACTTCCACCCTCTCTCCAGCTCCAAAATCCTGAATTAGGCACCTTCAGCAGCAGCTGTAGTGAATGTTTTCTAGGCAAATTGGCATCTGATGGCTCAGAGCATCCTCCTGGGAGGGCTGAGTTTGAAACCTGGCCGTCTCAGCAGCCTAGAGAAGTATTCCAGCCACTTAGCTGTTGCATAAGTATTCATCATCACGTATTCCTCCAAGCAAACTTTCTCTGTCTGCCTCCTGGTGAAAGTGAAGAACTCTGATCTATTCTTTTGACAGGGAGATGCCTGAAGGTTTCCATGCTCCACACTTCAGACACTCCTTCACCCAGACTTCCCCAGTCAAAACTCCAGTGATAACAAGGGTCTGTAACTCACCTGTATTCAGCAGTTTCCTTTCTGCATGTCTTCTGACACCTGAAACACCATTTTAGATCACCAGCACCTTTCAGCTCAGTGCTCTTTTGCTCTGTAAACCATAGTGAGGTACTCAACTTTCTCCATAGAAATTAGGCACCTGAATTATTCTGCTTCAGTATCCTGTCAAGCTACTCTGTGTTCAAGGGCTCTTCTAGTTTTGCAGACCCTGTCCGTAACTACTATTAATGTAGTACAAGACCAGCTAATTCTACAATGAATAGTACAGAAAGAGATAAATAACATTAAGCTCGTGTAATGTAGCTTCACTAAAGATCTACTCACCTCTTCATGGATGAAAATTGCACAGATTTACTTCTACAAGACCTAATGAAAACTACTTTCTGGTATCACTATTATTTATTTGCCTGCAGAATGTTGAAGAGGCAACCTAATTCTGTCAATTGCTTGCCAAAGTTTCAGCAGTGGCTTACATACTTACAGTTGATCAGAAGACCACTGAAAGTAACTTCTAAGTGTCTAGATATGAATATAATTTAAATCACTAGCAACTGCACCTTTAAACCATGAAATTTTGTGTGTGGCCTATGCAGATGATGGGCTGTAGGGAGGTAAGAACCTCCTACCAATCTCTTTCCAAAGAAATTGGAACTATTTCCATAATCAAGCAGCACAGAATGACTGTAACAGGTTTCCAAGACACTGCAACCCATCCTCTTGCAACAAGGCAGGATGAACACAGCAAAGAGTACGAATGCACACTACCTGCACACATACATATATCATGCTCAGATGACAGGCTGAAAACACTTACAGGAGTCCATGAAATAAATGTTCTAATTCTCAGAATACTTATTTGTAATGGTTATTAATTCAACTGACAATTCAACTGCTCTGGTGTTTAGGTATCTGACTCTTAAAGTATTTCACATTGATGTTGACTATGTGTACAGTCAGAAATTTTGGTGTATGGGTGTAGTTATGAAAATTACAAAATAAAGTATGAAAACCCTTCCACTCCCCACCACATCAGCTCTTAGAGAGAACATTAGGGAAGATATTCAAAATTTCTGCTATCTACCACACCAAGAAAAAGAGTGGGGGTGTTGTGTGGTACCTTGCTAATAATTAATGAGTTACAAGCTAACAGACAGACATGCCACAAATCTAATACCAAGGTATCTCTGGGTCTTGCTGTGTAAGTGTAGGTGTGAAGGTTTTAATGAAAACTGAGTTAGAGAATAGTTTGGATTGGAAGGGACCTCAAAGATCATGTAGTTCTGACCCTCCTGCCATAGACAGGGATACCTTACACTAGACCAACTTGCTCACAGCCCCATCCAACCTGGCCCTGAATACTGCCAGGGATCGGGCATCTACAGCTTCTCTGGGCAACCTGTTCCAGTGCCTTATCACCTTCACAGCAAAGAATTTCTTCCTAATCTCTAGTCTAGACCTATTCTCTCAGTTAGAAGCATTTCCCCCTTGTCCTATCACATCCTTGTAAAAAGTCTCTCTCCAGCTCTTTTTTTAGGACACTTTTAGGTAGTAGAAGATACTCTAAGGGATCTCTGGAGCCTTCTCCATGCTGAACAACCCCAATTCTCTCATGCGTATTTTCACATAGGAGATGTTCCAGCCCTCCCATCATTTTCATGTCACTCCTCTGGACTCATTCTAACAGGTCTACACTCTTCCTGTGTTGATCAACAATAACCACTTCAGTGAATACAGATACAGTAGCATGTCCCTGTTTATCATTATTTTAGTTGCCACTTTGTTATTGCTGGCTATATTTTTTTTAGCTCTCCTTTTCTGTATTTAACTTTCTAAGTACTCCAACAAAAAAGGTTGAAGCTGAGTAGCAACAGCTGTGGTCCCTTTCATGTAAGGAAGGGTGCTTCCTAATTGGTTTTCAGCAAATACTGTCACTGGGGTTTCTGGCAGGAAAACCTTTTGATTTATTTACAGCGATAAGACAATTTCTTTCTTCCTATGTTTTCAGTAAGTACAGAGGTAAAAGGATTCCCTTTAGGAATGACAGCAAATGCTTAAAAAATGGCAAGTGTTTAAATTATTTGCTGAGTCAGAGTTTGTAACAGCTGACTTTTAAGAAAGTGTTTTGGCATAAAACTGTGGGCAGTATAATGAAAAAATGTTTTCAAGAGAAATAAAGGAAAGAGGTGAAAAGTACGCATCATTTACCGCACAGTTCTTTGTATTAATACGAGGTTCAAGGAAGTAAGAGATTTTTTTTTTCTTGGGGAGTCTAAAATTTGGAGACTTGTCATATTTAGGACCACACACCCCATCTTCCAACTGCAGCAAATAGTTTGTTCTTTTTCATTTAGGTGTAGTTTTTGTATCACCAGGGAGAGAGATTTTAAGTCACCAGTTTCTGAGCTTTTGAAGCCTTTTCAAAATTCTTTTCAACATGGCTTAGACAGGCAGAAGTGGGTGGATTAGCTCGACAGCCTGCATCCACTGCTTAGTTCCAAGGTTTCAGTGCAATATGCATCTCACACATACCAAGGCACCTGCCGTGGGTCTTAAGCCCTTTGAGTCATAGGTGTTAGCTGGTGCCAGAACACTGGGGCTTCCACCAGAAGTGAGAAAGATTTATTTTAAATAAAGGAAAAAAGCAGAACAAAAAAAAAAAAAAATCCCACTACCCAAGGGTATATCTGGACAAACTAGTTTTGCTAATGTAATATGTAAATAGGATTAATGCACTGAGATTGCTATTATCTGAAGAGACTGCCATGGAAAAGGAAGATTCATGTTTACTTATGCAGACCAGCACAGGGGAAAAAACCCTTAAAACAGTGATACTGGTCTGGAGATCCAACTAGATCTCCCACCTCTGCCTGAACACTACTGAAATCTTGACCTAATCCAGACCTATCTCTGAAACTGTAAGTTCCAAAATTTGAATTGCCATTATTTTTGTCTAGCAGTCAGTGTTTCATGTTATTGAAATAAGTTCCATCTGGTAGTGCTGATTCAAAGTCAGAGAAAAAACAGTGGGTTGCATGGAGCCACATCAAGAATCACAGGTCCCTGCTCCAAGGAAAGGTACCTGACATTAAGTTCTTGGTAACTTCTGTTATTATTTATTTTTCTTTGTTTCCCCTTCACTTGGTATTTTGTGGTAATGTTTAAGTTGTTTTGTTTTTTTCATAAAGAGAAAGAAAAAGTACAGTAATTCACTCTTTAAAATGTGGCCAGCAAGGATTTTGAAATTGCAATTGTCCTTTAAAAGTTTAGGTAGTGTTTACCACCAAAAATGTAAACAATGAAGCTGGGAAACTTATCAAGAAAGTTTCTGCAGAATACCCATCATTACAGAAAACAAAGTCAAATAATTTACATTGATGATCCAGCTTTCTTAATTCTTGACTTCTATACACTGCAAGTGACTTGCATTACATTTCATCAGTGCATGTTTCCAAACGATCTTCTAAATGCTTGCTTAAGGAATAAGACTTCTTTAAGAAACATCTGGAAAGAGACTTACCATACAATAAAAAATTATAACTGCTTATTACCCACATAGCTCCATTCTACAGCAGCATTTCATTTTTACCCATGTAAAATGTCCCATTTCCACAATATTGAGCATAATAACAAGTGATCAAGTTTTTGACAAAAGATTGAACAACTGAAGCAATTTGTTATGTGGAAGGAACCCTTTTAAAGGCAAAATATTTCAACAACTAAATAATACTCTAATTATGTTTAACACACAAATGTTTTAATTAAGATGGTTACTAACAGAGACCACATGTTGTGGTTTAACTCCAGCCAGCAACTGATTACCACACAGCTGCTCACTCACCCTCCAACCTTCCCTGTGGGATGGGGAGGAGAATCAGAAGAAAGGGTAAAACCTGTGGGTTAAGAACAGTTTAATAACTGAAATTAAGTCAAATGCAGTAACAATGACAATAATAATAATCTTAATGAAAAGGGAGATAAAAAAGAGAGTGGAATAAAACCCAAGAAAAGCAGTGATGCACAACACAACTGCTCACTCCCCCGACCGATGCTCAGCCCCTCCCCAGCAGTAATCAGCCCCTCCTGTCCACCTCCTCCCAGTTTATGTGCTAAGATGTTTTATGCTATGGAATGTCCCTTTGGCTAGCTGGGGTCAGCTCTCCTGGCCATGCTCCCTCTCAGCTTCTTGTGCACCTGCTCTCTAGCAGAGCATCGGAAACCGAAAACTCCTTGACCAGTAAGCACTGCTTGGCAACAACCAAAACATCAGTGTGTTTCAATGTTAATCTCATCCTAAATTCAAATACACAGCACTCTACCACCTAGTAAGAATAAAATCAACTCTATCCCAGCCAAAACCAGGAAACACTGAGATCCCATCAGAACGAACAGATACTCAGGACCAAATTTACAAGTCTCACTCATGCAGTCACATATGGCTTTCAGAAAGCATTCAAAAAATAGGACAAGATCAAGTGATTTTAAAAGTTTTATAGGTTTTATAAAAACATTATACATTACAAAAATGTATCGATTAAACCTTACAAAGCACTTAAAATGTGTAACATCCTTTAAAATTAAGATTATAATTTTTTTCAATAGGTACAGGTAGAAGTTTATACCAAAACTTGATCAAGTAAAAGACAACCCCTAACTTTCATACTTTTGTAATCAGAAGAATATACAGCTGTCAGAAATATGAATGTGTTTAGAGATTTCTTGTCTATAAAAATAGAAAAGAGAGATACTGTAAATATCTCACCTGAAGACTCAAAAAGTTCTAAACATACCAAGACTCTTAAAATCAGAGAAAGTATCAATCTATTTTTCCAAGAATTCCAGCTCAGAAGAATGACGATGCAAGTTTACAAGGAAGAAGAAAAAAAAGACTGAGTGGAAAAATACCCCTGAGATAAGTCAGAACATTAGTATTTTTTTCTACTTGCTTGTTTCTTTGGCTTTTGTTACTTTTATGATATCACATAGGTTTGAAAGGAAATTGGTCCAGTCATAGGTTTTAACAATTACATTATCATAACATAGGTAATTTTTCTGACACAATACAAGCAATAAAGAAACCCCAAAGTAAAACACAGCATAAGTTGCTCTTTTTCTTCAGCCTCTTCTGATTTCTGGCCCCATCCCTCTATTTTTTTTAAAAAAAATTAATTCTAAACTTAGATTGGTAAGAGGATAAAGTAGCCATCTGGAGTAATTTTTCAAATTATCGTTTCCCATGTCTTCCTTTTCTCCTTGAGATTTTTTTATGGGCAAGTTCTTCAAAAGCCATAATTTCATCTTCCACTTCATTGTCCAAGTCTTTATCGTGTACCAAGCCTATATTAAAAACAATAAATTAATGAAGAATGGGAAACCCCAACACCTTTTTCTCTTAACAGCATGACAAGCTGTGTCATTGCTATTTGATATGTCATCAATACACCTTCATATGTGCATAATCATGTTTAAGATGTATTTTGCTTAATACAACAATGTGCTTAAGACCTCAGTAATGAAGCAGCAACTGCTAAGCCACTTGCTGCACTATTAATTAATTTTCACACTGAGAGTCTATTGTTATTTCCTTTGACTTTTCTGAAGTTTATCTCATCTCTCTCTCAAGATTCAGTTTCACCAGACACTGTATTTCCTTGCTGACCTCCAAGACAGAGTATAAGGTTGCTTCTGAAACTACAAGAACACCTCAGGTCCTACTAACTATCTGCTGGAACAGGGAGAGGAATCACAAGGCTTTATCACAACCAATTTTTCTAAAATTGAGCTGCTTTAATGCTTTACATATAGTCAATTTTGTAAGTCTAATCACTTCCTATTGCTGCCTATTTCTGCAACTGTTGCAATCCCACCACCTAAATATATGTTTAAACATGAACATTGAGGGAGGCACAATGAAGTCTTACACTTGCCCTCAGAGATCTGTGATGCAATAGACTGCATCAATGTATGCTAATTTTTGTATGAAACCAAGAGAAATGGAAGTGAAATAAAAGAAACAAGCATCCTTTATCAGGCTGGGATCCATGGAGAGCCAGGGAGAAGGCTTGCTCCACTCTGGCCACCCTGCAACCAGCTGCTCTGTTTTGAAGAGCCACTGAGAAAGGCCTGGTTATCTCATGTTTTCCAGAGTGCTCCTGTGGGAGTGCCTCTCAAAGGCCAGTGAATATCCACAATGCTGCTGAGTGGGAGACTGAAGTGATGCTTAGAGACCACTACTGAACAGTAGTGGGCACAGAAAGCTGTATTTTAAAATATACCTTCTTCTGTTATCCTGTGAGAGTCCATTTGCTTCAGCCACTTACGAGCGTCATCAATGGTGTAAACCAACTTGTTGGCATGTGTGGTTATTACTTCTTCAGCTGAAATGGAGCACAAGTAACATTCTGTGAGAACACTTAGCTGAGAAATGGACAGCAGCTAAAAGTCAAGCACAAAATGAAGTTACACAGGGCTATGTGGGATGACAATGCTGCAAACCCAGAAGTCATGGTCACCAATGATCTCAATTCACTAATGTGGATGATGTATATATTACTCCCCATTCCAATCAACATTACTAGCATTATCGGAGCAGAAGTTCTACATCCTCGTGCTGCCCTTTTTGAATTACATCCGAACCCTGAAAACATTCTACTTTATTTTTGGGTTATAAAGTTCCTGACTTTCCTTATCTCTCTGAAATTATACGAATCAAAGTAAAACACAGACCTACAATGATGCAGCCTTTGCTGAACTGCACCATTAAGAACCTGAAAAATGTCTATTATAAAGAGAGAGAAAAGTAATCTCAGAGACAAATAATTTCTCTATATATATTTTCACTGAGTAGAAGAACAAGGTAGAAGTCATCAAGCAATTGTCATAACGAAATCACTATTACCTAAAGCCTACTATATCCATCACTACTATAGTTCACTGAGCAGGAAGCCAAGTAAACAATAAACTAAACTTCAAGGACCAAGTAAGGATAAATCTTACATGTGAAGAGCATAACCTAACATTTAGTTACAAATTTAACACATTTCACTGATCAGAGCTGATGAACATATCAAATACTACAGTTTTTCACTACTGTCAGACATCAAAGGCAAAATGACAACTTGACAGGATTGGTGGATTTCTTCCACTGAAGCCAGTAACAATGTTAGGATTTAAGTTGTCACTTTCCCAAAGCAAGTATACTAAACAATTATGCTTCTAAGCCACTCATTCACTAATTCAATTTTGCTTGAGAAATTCAACATAGTTTAATGTTTTAAGCGTATAAGGGAAAAAAAATCTAGCATCAAAATATGTATCTCAAGCACCACAATTTACCAAACTTTTTAATACCAGTGTTGCCTTTGAGAACCTGACACACCACAGATTTGTGATTAAGTATCCACTTTTGTTCAGCCCTAGCAAAATTACAAGTTCAAGGGCAGAATAATCAGAGAAAGCCTTATTCAAAGACTACAAGTACTCCTACCCTGCATATCCAAATTACTATGTCTAGCAGAAATAAACTGGAAACAGTAGAAACAATAGAAAAATTGGTGAAGATGACCTGTCAGAAAAACTGAAAAGTTGCTGTAAAACTGTGTAAAACTGTAAGTTCAGAGAACACCATATATCTGACCATATGGTTAAAAGTCACTTTACTGTCTATAAAAATTCACTGCTATTCACTTTACCTGTACTATGTAATTAAGTTGGAAGAGTTTAGAATA
The DNA here is from genome assembly GCF_049639895.1 of Pseudopodoces humilis. Lineage (NCBI taxonomy): Eukaryota > Metazoa > Chordata > Aves > Passeriformes > Paridae > Pseudopodoces > Pseudopodoces humilis. Next base: position 104,312,515 of record NC_142200.1, read on the forward strand.
TATTCTCAGTATTTCCAGCTCTCTCAGCTTTTCTTTTCCTTGGCTACCTGAAATACCTTTCTCTGGACCACATTAAGATTTTCAAATGGAGCTTTACCAGGTCTAGCAGTTTGGCCAAAAAATGACAAATTTCTTAAAGAAAACTAGAAAGGTCCTACCTTTAGCCCAGGCTTTTTTCTCATAGATTTCCTCTACTGCATCTGAAATTTTTTTAATATTCTCTTTGATTTTCCTCTGGCGTAAGTTGGAACCTTCTTTATATGCTAAATGGTCTCGGGTGTAATCCCTTTCTGTAATGGCCTCCACTACTTCCAGTCCATCGTGTATTATTGGATCTATCTTTCTTCTGAAATACTCAGCATAGTGTCTGTAGGCAGCATGGTTATTTTTGTGTTCTTCTGTGTTTCTGTGCTCCATGTAGGCCTCGCTGGCCACAGAAATTGCATTTCCTTCTGCATGCAACTTTTCTTCCCCACTGCTCTCTGTTGGTGTCAGAGGTTCAGAAGTGTCTGCCTCCATGCTCTCTGAGCGGCTGAAATAGTTCTCAGAGCTTTGGATGAATCTGACACCACAGAGATCACACTGGGTTTGGTCAATATCTGCTCTTTTGAATATCTCTGATAAAAATTCCTCTTCTTTCATTGTAACAGGATGAACTCTAGAGCGGGCCTTCCTTTTCCACTTGACATACAGGGAAATGAAATGGAACACACGATACAGCTGGCGTTGAGCAGATGCTTTCTGCTCTTGCTTCTGTTGCTTGCTGAGTGCAATGACTTCCAGGGGATCCTTTTGGTCCTCTAAGCAATGAACCCCTTCAAATTCCTCTTTCAGCTCATCAGCATATTCTATTTCATCCAAAGAGGTTATAAATCTGTCCAGGTTTACGCGTTCATACTGGATGCCCCGTATGGGGGGATGCCCCTGAGTGTAGGCAGAGTCCCATTTCCAGTGGCAGTCAACCAAGTGCTCCTCATCTCGCTCTGTCAGCAGCTCTTGCAGGCCTGCAGCAACTTCTCTCACATGTGCAGCATGAGCCACTTGTTCCACGACCCTCAGCAATCTTTCAGGTACTTTTGAGGGAGTGTCTTTTCTCATTAATTCCAGCATCAGCTTGATTTCAGGAAAGAGGTGGAGTAAGAGGGATTTATCTTTAGAACTCTGCACCTGGTCAGCATTCAGTAGCATCACTAAGCACAGCACTACTGTCCGCTCAGCCTCCCCTGAAGTTACGCAGTCGGGATCGCTGAATGCATCCAGGAGGACGTTGAACCTTCCATGAACACCACACAAGACTTCTGCTAGATAACAGAGATGAGATCTGAAATAGTACACAGCTGAATTTGTGTCCTTTGGTCTATACTCCTGTATAATAGAAAATGTGTCTTTCAGTTCTTTGTAATGGTCCTTGCGTCTGAACAGAAACTCCCAGTAATGAAGGAGGGCAATGTAACTCTTTGGAAGGCAGAGAGTAATGTTCTTGGAGAGACGCATCAGGACAGCACAGCACAGAATATACTGGAATTCAAGCAACATCACCGTATTTCCTATGCTTGGAATCAGGTACCTTGTGCATTTCTTGATCAGGACATTCATGAAACGGAAAAAAAATCTTTTACAGTTCTCCGGGTTCTTATGAACATAGAATTGCTCAAGTGAATTTTCAAGAAGCCGAATGAAGCACAAGTGTGTTCTTCCTGTGTTTTCAACATTTTTGTCAGGTAGCAACATACCATGTCTGCCCTCTATTCCTTTGGTCTTTTCTCCTTTATTGTTTGGGTAACTTTTTGCCTTTGCCAAAGCAAACATTAGCTCTTTGTTATAATTATCCTCTTCTTTAAAAAGAAGTTTCTCAAACTCTTCAGGATATCCTGAAGATAAGATAAAGACCTTCATGGCACTTAGCCACAAGTCAGTTGATTCTCTTCTGGCTGCAATGTCTTCATTATTAAACTTGAATGTGATGTACTTCCTCAACATCTCTCGACAAGGTTTGGAAATAACACTACTGAATTGCAGTATTTCTTTGCATGCCCTTGGGTTCTCAGACAGTATTCTCAAATGAAAATGATTAGGAAAAAATATTCCTAGGAGGGCTTTACATGATGCATATTTGTCAGAAGTCAAAATGTCCTCAAAGCTTTTGCACTGACTCAGTAGCTGTTCAGGGAAAGTGTATGTGGCTTCCAACAACAGTCCATTTATTGCCACCAGATGCATTTTACACTGAAATATTGTCTTTGCTTCATGACGCAACAAGGGCTTGTGGTAACCCTCACAGGTTTTATCTTCACAGTTCAATCCAGCAATGAACTTCATACAAATATCAGGGTACTTCCTGCTCAGTAACTCACGGGTGATAAAGCACAACCTGCTTAACAGGTGCTGCTTCAAAGCTGATTTTACTTTCTCTGTGCTTATGGTGAAATCACCTTTTGTCTTTCTCTCTTTTAGACTTGGCTTGTCTAATAAAAACTTGAGAATGGGTTCAGCTTCATTTTGAGACACCTGGCAACTGTCACCTGTTGGGACAATCCCAAAATATGCAAAGCATAACTTCACCATATCCTTCTCTGCATTGGTGGCTGCTTTCTTCAGGCCACTAACAAGACTCAGAAGAGCCTTTAAGCCACGTGCTGCCATGAAGAGGATGTTCTGGGTAGGGGTGCTGCAGCGGCATAATGCAAAGAGAGCTTCGACTGCACCAGCGGAATGATTCAGAGACAGGAACTTGCAGTACGCGTTGCTCAGTTTCAAGAAGTCTCCTTTCAGACTTCCCTGCAAAAACACAGCCTCAGCAACGCCAGACTTCTGCCCAGTTTGTTCACAAAGTTCAAGGGCTTCTCTTAGGATGCTCTCCACGTTCCCCAGGTGTAAATCTGAACCGCGACTCAGCCTGGCACGGGCTTCAGCAAGTAAACACGATGCGCGAAACTCTTTTACAGCCGTGAGGTTGGCTGCTTCCAGAGCAAACCCGTGCTGTCTCATTAACTTTGCAGCCTCCTCCTGGCGATCCTTCCTTTTCAGTAAGTCTGCTGCTTGGTGCAAACATCCACGAGACTTCAGAAACTCAAGCTGATCCTCTATATCAAGCTTTGAGAGGGCCTGCATCATTTCCTCAGTCCTGCTCATACTCAGGTACTTTGCAGCTGCTTCCAAATACAACTGATTTGCTGTACAGGAGAGTTTGGAAGCCATTCGTCCTTTTGCATTCAACATATCTTCATATCTGAAATAAGAGATATATCGATTTACTGCCACAGATTACAAATCTAGACAAAAAAAGCACTGTAATAAAAACAAACAAAAAAACCCCCAAACACCAACATTAAACAAATAGTTTCCACTAGAAGCCCTTCCTTCAAAAAAGCCAACTGCGTCATGTGATATGCCTGTCAGGCAAAAGAGGATCACATCATCTTAAAAGATCTACAGAAAGAAATTAATTACAACATGAGGCTGTCAGAATCAAGATTATTAGAACTTTTGGTACAAACAAGATCACAAGGTTTACAGCATTAGCGAAGCATTCTCCCCACTGTCAAATCAATGTACAAATAATTTTAACATGTTTTATCTATTATTCTTCTACTATTCTTCTATTTATTAAAAAAAGTATGAATTTCAGTGAATTCTCCACAGATAGATAATATGCAATATTCTGTAAAATTTACTTAAACTTGTCACTGTAGAGAGAATACTTTCAAGCCTGCTGTATGTATCTGCATATACTCTGCAGCTTATGGAGTGTCTGAGCAAAATGCCTGGCTGCATCTTTCATAACATTAATTATTAATGGCTGATGTAAAATTATTGAGGTATCCCCAAGCCAGTTTTGTGAAATATTCTCTCCTGCATGCTGAGAATGAGTAACTTTTTCCTGTTGGATGAGTAAATTATCATTAGCTTTCCATTATCATCTTTCTCATGATAAACATGGCAGTGCAGATTTTTTGTGTCTATGCTGATAAATTTCCATTAATGTTTTGTGGGGGGATGATTTAAAAACCTTTTCGTTGGTAAAGTGACTTTAATGCTTGAACTTTTTAATTGAACAATCTCTACATATTAAGGAAGCTTTAATCATTCAAAAAAGCAGTCACCATTACTAAAGGTACATCACAAAGGATTTATGTGAAGTCAGTAGACAAAACCCTTCTGAAATTTTTGCAGTGAACCAGCTGCATTATATGGAATTTGGAAATGCAAAAGAGAATTATATTCCAATACCATCTTGCAAGACATACCTTTCAACTGCCTTTGCTGCTTCTTCATAGAGTTCTTCCTGACAATACATTTTAATGGCCAGATCAAACTCCTCAATTAGTTCATAACATTCAGATGCTTCTTTGTAGCACTGGCTTTTCTGATAGTAAACTGCAGCATCTTTCATCTGCAATGCAGGAGTCAATAATGAAACTGAAGTGCTTTAAACAGTTAAAACTACATGAATGGAATAAATGTTGTAATTCCATCATATCTCATAAAGAAGTACACTTTAATAAAATGTAATTAAGTATCTGAATAAAATCAAATACATATTCAAGCAACCATCACTAAAACTGAAGAGATTGTTTAAAAAAAACTTCAAAATATTTGTTCCTGAAAAACTAGAGTATAAAATGAAAGGTATTATATAAGATCTTAAAAATAATTTTACCCAGCCAGCTTTGCCTGCTGTTAGAAAACACAACACATGCTTCTCCTGATTTACAGATTTCTCAGAATGAACAGTACTAAATTAAAGCAGTTATGGATGCAGAATGAGAAACCTAACATATCCTAAAACTTCAAATATTTGGGAACAGTCATGTTACATTCTTTTAGTGGAAAAACACTGAAAATAAAAATACTACATATTGTTAGCACACTACTCTAACCTTTCCAAATTTTAAGGTTCTGTTTAGATGGTTGTTATCAATGAAGTTTCAGTATCATCACAGTACTGAATGAAGCAACAGTTTAAGTTTCATGACATCAGTCATTTACTAATTTTTGACTGCAAATGACTGATAATGACATTTGAGAAAAGCCAAAGAGATAAAGCCAGCCTGCATAATTGCATCATTCTCCACTTCATTCCTCTTCTGCCTATTCTCTGACAAATGATTCCTTTTGAACAGCCCAGATTAAAGAGCTTGTTCAGTTTAGCTATTTACCATGACACAAAGAGATACTATTACTTTCTGAGTAATATGAGAGGAAAAAAAGCTGTAGGAAAAGGAAAGTGATATGTTATTTAATACCTTTCCTAATTTTTTACACAATTCTGCACAAAGACGGAACTCCTTTGATTGAATCAGACATTTTAGTGATAGTTTTGGCTCTCCACATTCCAAGTAAGTTTTAGCCAATGTCATATATTCCATCTGTTTTTCCCTGTGGAAAGAAGTAAGAGAAAATTACTACTGACATCCAAATTAAGTTTAGCATTACTATTAACATCCAAATCACATGAGCTGTCACTGAATCCAACCAACACTGACAACACACATTATTCTTTATACGTTACCTTATTACAATTAATTATATTTTGGGCTGGCACTTCTCTGTCCAGAAGTCTGTTCCAAAATATGACAGCTCTGGCAGTCAAAAGATTCTTTTGAGGTTTTTTTTTTAACTAATGTATAGTACTGTGATTTTGTACTGCTTTCCTTTTCTTAGCTTGATCTCCTTTCTGCTGTTTAGCACCAAAGTCATTAGAGACACAAGCAAATGTACTCTCTGCCTTTGTTTTGTATGACTAAACAATCCCAACCTTCCTGGTATTGCTGCAGCATGATCTAGATTGAATTCACAATTCTCAAGCCTGGAGAATCAGAACTGTACAGAGCATTTCATACAGAACACACAAAAATCTTATTTAAGCTTACACTAGCATTAATTCCACTTTTTAAAAAAAAAAATTCAGCTTTGGCAGCTTCTTTATTACACATGTTCTATAAACTTAACAGATCCTAATACACCAAATTCCTTCTCCTCAAATTTTATGCAGCTGACAAACACAGTGAACTGAGAAAGTTTTATCAGTCCTGTCAACAATTTCTCTATAATCATGACATTTTAGGAGAATCTTATACTTCTAACCAGGGCCACTCATGTAAAGCAGGTAATTAAAAAAGATAAAATCTCAACTAACTCCAGTGATAGCATTTCCTAGATCTTCCCTCTTCTCCCTTTCGTGCCAGCTTCCTCTGATCTAGTCATTCCTTTCCCATTCTGCTACCATTGCTAGCTTCTGGTCTCCCCAGAATGAACAGGAACTGATTCACATAGGTCTAGATCCTTCTCCATTAAGTTTTTTCCTGTCTTATTTGATATGAGTCCCAAAGAGTTTCCAAGCCTCTTCAGGAAATTGCAAACTCTCTCCCCTGTCAAATTCTAGAGCTATTTTACTCAGCTGAAATCATGAACGAAATGATTCATCTCAAAATCTGTTCCTTTAAAACTGTCCTTTGGTTCAGATCTGGCTCTGCTTGTTTAGTTTAAACTGACTGTAAAACTAATTTTACCCCAAAGCTCACTTTTTGATAGCAGCTTTTCTTCCCCAATGCGCACCACCATTCCTTCTCCTTTGTTGAGTGAATATTCAGTGTGATTAACTGAAGTTGAGCACTGCTAGCATATGTTCTCCTATCTATATCTTAGGATGTAAAGCCTCTTGACACAATGCAAATCCTGTTGCTTTTCTCTCACACAACCAGTAAGCCTTTTCAAGGGCCAATTTCATTTGGACAGCCCTGCCACTACTCCACAGAGGGAGCAGTGCCCCGGATCCTGTAGCACTAGACCTTCCAGTTCCTTAAATATCTTTTGCCAACCACAAACACAGAAAGACACCCATCCTGCACTGTTCTCTGACATCTCTGGTCCAGTCCCACAGCTGTGGTGTGAATCTCACCCTCTGAACCCCCGAGGGGTCTGGCTCTGCAGAGAGAAACTTGCTCAGCTGCACTGACACCTACCTTGGGCTGCTTTTCTTCGCGCGCACTTTGAGAACAGCGTCGTGTGTCAGGGCCAGTTTTGACTTCTCAGCTGCTCCTCCCTTTTGGTAACATTTGGCAGCCACCTGGGGTGAAATCACACACAGCATTCACAGATGTGCATCCAGCCCATGGCTTATCACATAAAAGCAATACTTAATTTTACAATCACTGGAATGGAAAGCAGAAAGACTGGCAGGGTGCCTGGAAAAAGGAAAAGGTAAAACATTGTGGTATATTTTCAGGACAAAAAGAAAAGCTTTAAAGTCAGTCCACATGTGACTACCAAAATTAGAATATTAATTACAATATTGTACATGGAAGTAGTGAAAGCAGAATTCCTGGTAAGCTGAAAGAACAAATAGCATATACAATTTGAATGATAGCCTAAAACAACTGGTAAGTGACCAGGCATCTACAACATATAACTAAAAGTGAAGAAGACCAATGTGTGCAAAGTGAAATTGAAAAGCAAGGAACATTTACTCAATGCTTTTGTCATGCCGGGCTTTTTCTGTGAAAACTGAATAGAAACACCAGGAATTACCATGCTCCTAGCAAGGCTTGCTTCATTATCACACTGCTTATTCTGCAACACCATGATTTCTTTATTCTATCCATTTAGTGTTGCTTCTGTTTGGAAATCGCACACTGCAAGCCACTCTTAGAACTGCCTAAGTCACCAGATAATGTTATCTTAAGGTAGCACTGATTGGTAAAGATCAGGGTTATAAAGAAAACAAATTTGGAGATAATATAGCTAATACATTTCAGATTTCAAGATTATTTTTTTTAAGCTGTGTGGGTTTTTTATCTAAACTCTTTTCTGTCCATTTGGAAAATTGCCTTTTATTTTCAAGGGGAGATAAAGACTATCTGTATAGTGGCCGCTGATTAATTTTGATTTTTGTCTTTTATAAATATTTACTTTCCCTTCAAATAATTTTATGTTGTTACTTGCAAAACAAAAAAGCTTCCCCTCTGCCATGATCAAAAAAGTCTAAAGTTTTATTTCACAGAATCACAGAGCATCTCAAATTGAAAGGGACTTAAAAGGATAATAGAGGCCAACCTACTGCTCCCTGCAGGACTACCTAAAACAAACCTACACCACTAAGGATGTTAACCAGACGCTTTTTGAACTTGAACTCATGGCTTAATGCCATGACCACTTTCCCGGGGTGCCTGTAGCAGACTACCTTCTCAGTGAGAAACCCTTTCCTATGTCCAGTCTGATCTTCTGATCCAACTTCATTGCATTTCCCCATGTCCTATGGGGTAATGGTAACCAAAAAGAGGAAATCAGGAGCTCCCCTTGAGGAAGTTGTAAACTGTGATGAGGTTACCCCTCAGCCATGTCTTCTCCAGGCTGAACAAGACAAGCCACTTCAGCTGCTCTTCTTAAGACCTGCCCTCTGGAGCTGCCTGTGGCAATGGCAGGGGGGTTGGGACTGGATGAGGCTTGGGGTCTCTTCAAAACCAAACCATTCTATGATTCTATGACTTTTCATCATCTTGGTCACTTTCCTCTGGGCACACTCTAATAGTCTGACGTCCTTCTTACATTTTGGTGCCCAAAACTGCACAAGGTACTCCAAGTGAGTCTGCACCAGCACAGAGCAGAGCAGGACAATCACTTCCTTTGACTGGCTCACAATGCTGTATTTGATGTACCCAGGGCATTGTTTGCCTTTTTGATTGTTGGGGCATATCCAGGGTCAAAGGTTTGCAGGACTTTTTTTCTGCAGCCAACAACTTGAAACTCAGTTACTTTGTGGTCACTGTGACCAAGACACGAATCCCCACTTTACTCACAAATGCATCTCTGTTCACAAATAACAAATTTAGGAGGTCACTTTCTTTAGCAAGCTCCTCTAGTACCTGAACCCACAAATTATCTTCACATGCTCCAGAAATTTCCTGGACCTGTTTGTGTCCACTGTATGATTTTCTCAGTTGATGTCTGGGAAGTTAAAATCACCCATAAGGACAATATCATTTGATCCAGAGATATCCCTTATCTCCCTTTAGAATATTTAATTGATGTTGTCATCCTGGCTGAGATTTGCTTCAATCCCATTAACTGTCATCCCATATCTGGACATATCCCATATCTGTATTAAGTAGGAAGCTAGGAAACAAAAGACTGTAAAATCTCTATGTTCTTTAAACAGAAAGGGAATGAAACCATCATTTTCCTACCTGAATTAATACACTTCCAAGAAATGCTTTCATTTCTTTGCAGTATGTGCAATGATGCTGTCAAGAACATGGTTTAGATTCACACGTATCAGTCAATTCTGATTGATGCTAATAATTGTTTTTCCAACCGTCTTTCATTCATATGCATTAAACTGTAATTTCCCCTATGGGACTGCAAGTTTCTGGACAGTGAATTTAAGATTACAAACAAAAGGCTTGCTCTCTCTGCTCACTTCTTGTAAGTCATTTACAAGTAGACACACAGCTACAAACCACAAACTAAGGCAAACTGCTACAGAACAACTGAAGGTTTACAGATGGTTTTATAGATACAGAGAAAAGAAAAGGTTTCAGAATAAGCAAGAATCCTTATTTCAGATAAACATACGTTCCTACCTCCCAGAACTGGTGTTTGGCATAGTAGTCTCCCTGTGCAATCCATTCTTCTGGAGTTGAAGTTTTAGCAAACATGCTGTCATCTAAGTCTACAAGGGCAGGGGTGACCATTTTATGTTAGAATGGATAAACCACAGAAACCACTTATCATGTACCAATACTAAGCAATATCTCATAATGTTCTAAGCTCTATTTTTGTGGTTGCTCCAGTGATGGTAACTATGAGTCAAGTGTGCTAATACTGTTGTGTCAAGCTACCAGTGTGAATACAGAAACCCCCAGAGTTTGGCTGGAGACTGGGCTGGTAAGTGGCTGAAACTGCATTAACACAGCAGAAAATCTGACTACAAATTGACCACTTTAAGCCATAAATATCTGCAGCCAATCAGGGTCCATTGAGCTCTCTCCACAGTAACTGGCTGAGCGGCAATAACCTGATCTCCCTTTATGTCAGAACACCTCTTAAGGTCACCCCTCGAGGCTGAGGGATCCCTTACTCAACACCAGACATCAATGGGCTGGTAAATGACATTTTTGCATGTGTGTAATATTTAAGATAGGTATAGAAAGCTTATGTAAAAAGTAGAGTATTGACCACCAATCCATCCATACTTAATGAATATTTACATATCTGAATTTACTGGTTAGAACTCAATAAACTATTTACAAGATCAGATCTGTCTGAGGGATCACTGATTCTTCTCCTGTGACAGCAAGAAACCTTAAACTAGCAAATTAGCAATAAACTTCAATATATGCAACTGATCTTTAGAGATAAAGAATTAAGACCCACTGAAATAAGTGGAAATTTGCAATGGCAACTGTCAATGCACACAGTTAGAAGGACCAAGGCATTTAACCTTCTTTATTACACAGCCTAAAAGCAAGAAAACATGAGTTTTGACTGTTTGACAGTCTTTTGAGAAAGTTTTAGGACAACATTACCTTTCTTTTCATCTGTTTTGACAACCTTAACAAATTTCCTTTTGATGAAATACTTAAAAGCTGGAGCCCGTTTATCACGGTCTTCATCAAAGATCCAAAGATTGACTCTGGCTCTTGTAATTGCAGTATACAATTGCTTGAGTTCTCCATTCAGCATCTGAGGCAGAACAAAAAAATTAAATTAAATAAATTAAATGCCAGATGAGCTAAATTGTTAAAAAGAACCATAATTTACAGTTATAACAAAACAGAGAATTTATACAGAATGAATAACAAGTAAGAAAGTGCTTTTAAGTACTTTAGAAAGCAAGTCTAAATATTAAAGATGGGATTTCAATTACATAAGTCATTGTCCAGCTAACTTACAAGCAACTACTACTACAAATCAGCTGCAGGTATGACAGGGTACTTTCCTTCTAATCACATAATTATTGATTTCCCATACAATCCTGAAAATATCTGAATCACCAGATTCTAAGCAACTTCCTTAATTTCAAGGTAGTGATGCCAATCGAAAATAGATGCTAAGAATAATGAATATTGACAAGCTGAATTGCTAATTGTTTTAACCACAGTTGTTCTGTAAATATACCTGAAAGTCTATGACACAATTTTTGTTCTCTAATCAAATTACACTTGCAAACAATCTCCCGTCTTTTAAAATCAGTATTATATGACATTATATTAACATTATATTATATTAACCTTCTATTCTATTTTATTATACAAATGTGAGCAACTATTCAAGGTAAAGCAACCTTGATAAACATGGAACTAACACAGGATTAAAGGATTTAAGAAATTTCCCTACCTTTAAGATTTAAGAATTTAACTTGTGCTTCCTACTCTCAATGTTACAAAAAGCTCACCTTGTACATTTCTACATTAAATGGAGTCCTTTCCTGCATACCAGTGGCATCCTCTAATGGCACTTCAATTAGCAAGTTGCTTCCCACTTGCACATCTGGATCAGGACTGTAAGAAGAAATTATCTTCCATTCTTTGCTAGCCTGAAATATCAAGAGAATAAGGTTTATTCATATGTACTAACCATTATTGCCTACATACACACATGGTTGTATGGTGTGACCTATCATCCCTACAAGGGAAGAAGGCTCAGAGGAGAAGACTAGGGGAGGAAATTATCTCAGGGAAGAAAGTAAAGAATAATCAGCAATTTTCAACAAGAAAGCTGAACTTCATCTCAACACAGCCTTTGCCTGAGATACTTGTCTGAAGCAGGTGGTCATGAAGGCATATAAACAACTTTCCCCTAAAACAGCTAGCACAGAGTTACACCTTCCTGAGCTGCCCAGGCAAAAGCAAAGATGTACCTCAGCCCAACAGACTGTGGAAAGTATGAAGACCAAACAAAGCACACCTTTAAAAATGCAGCTGGCTTGATCTGGCTACAAGCTGCATATTACTTTTCAGGGACTGGGGATGGCCAGCATCATGATGGTGAAGCTAATGGGAATATATACATATATATATATATATATATATATATATATATACAGGGAGCACTAATGAGACTCACATCTGTATTGCAATTCCAGTGTATATTGTCATTGTTACACTATGCTTGCCTTGGGATTTCAGGATCCTGCTGTATCACTCTTCTAGATCCAAATCATATGCAATGCTCAATATATCAAATAAGTAATTTGATATTAAACATAAAAACCTCCTTGGGTGGTCTATATATTTTCAGCTAAACACCCTTACAGTGATCCCTCTGTGGAGGAAATCAGGTTACCTCCACCATGGAGGAGGGTCAAGTTTTAGTCCTAGGGACGAGGATTCTCCTCCAATAACCTCCAATTAACCTCCAATACACCACACCAGGCAAACTCAGTGAGTGGGGGTGTGCTGATTGCTGGGCCAGGCAGCTCCCTGCCAGTTTGGGGCAGGATAAAAGGTAAATGGTGGTGGGATAACACTCACAAGCTGCAATTTGTCATACTAAAATCTAGTATCTAAGACACATTTGAGAGATCTTGGCCTGCAGGTTAGGATGGGCAGCCACTAAGTCTCCTTGACTCTACAAGGCTGACAAGCTCAGTGAGCTGGACCCACACATATCCCATGCTGGCATATATTCTCATCCTCAGTATTCCCAGAAAAGATCTGGCTGGTCATTCATGTGATGAATGTATTAAGCTTTGTGTTGAACACCAGTAACTGCTAGTGCTGGTCTCAGCCAGGGGGTGGAATGGCACCTGCCAACACCTCCTCTTGTAAGAACACTCAGAGGTGAGCAAAAAAACCCACTCATAAGGAAAGTCTTAAAAAGCGTGGTCAGAAAATATTGGACTCCAACACAGAGACATGTGAAAGATGTCTATAAATACGCACAGACACTCCTAACTATAAGTTAAGTGTGGCAGCAGATCAGTGCTGTGCACTCTCATGCCATGTAGGAAATGCCAGCTCCTGATCGCACCACTCTGCAGGTTCCTGATCCCCTGCAAAATGATTAACCTTAAAATTGTGACTGTATTCTAAGTTCATTTTTCCCTTTTGGTATTTAATTAAAATGTGATTAAATATTGCCAGGTTTCCAGCACAAAACAGAAAATATTCACAAATAAGGCTGAAACAACATTTTTACAATTTATACATTTCTGAGCTTTGAGCAACACAAAACAAGTTAACTGTCTTCCCACACGGGAAAAAAAACAGGAAACCTTTCCTGCAAAATGTATTTTGAAGTTAAGATTTCAAATGAAGACATTCCCAAGCCTCTAAGTCATAGATTGTAACATGACAACCAGCTAAAGGTATCAGTCTGGTCAAGAGCTTGCTGTGTTTTGGGAGCTTGGCATTTTTGCTTTCTAGATTTTTCATTCCCATCTGCTTCCTGAAAAAAGACTCTTCTTAAATCTCATTTTCAAGACAAATAAAAAGAAAACCCAACACTTTACAAAGTGCACACGGCCACACTGCTGTGTTTACAGCAGTCCACAGATACAGGTTTTCTAAATTAGAAAACCTCAGGGTGAACTGCTTTCTTGCCTGCTTGTTTAGCTGCTCAAATCAACTCAATTACTCATGACTCACAGGAACACGGAAGAATTGTATGAAAACAGTTCTCCAGGCCTGACATACATTAGTCTAAGCTAAAATGCTCTACACAACTCAACACTGCTAAACTGATTCTGCTAAATTCTGATAAATGCCTTGTTGTTTTTCTGATTACAACCTGCATCTCCAGAAACAAATCAACTTTGAGAAATCTACCATGACAGCCAGTATTTACTTCAAGCTCCTTCCTTCTGCCCTCATCACATAACATTCACTAATCTCTGCGAAGAGCCACCAGTAAGCTGCCCTCAGATTTCTTGTGTTTTTCATCTGCTGAAAACCACATGAGACACTGTTTTGAGGGGTAGAGGCAGAGGACATCTGTAACAGGGCTGTTCACACTGAATGTTTAATCACAGAGTAATTCAGGCATGGGTACATGGAGTGTCTGCAGACATGTTCAGTAAGGAATACCTGGAATACTTGTCCAGCTGTGGTCAGAGGAGTAGTCTTGGTGTACAGCAGAAGAGAGCATGTGTGTGTGTGTGTGTGTGTGTGTGTGCAATGTTGTGCATATTACCCCTAGACTCTCCCTTAAATTTTAACAGGAAACCTAAAGGAGAAAGCAGCACTTAAGGAAACACGTTCCCAATTCATAAACCTACGACCTCTGTTCTCTACTGTGATGAAACCACTCATCTTCAGAGAAAAGAGGGAATCCTTTCCCAGCTGAACTACCAATTAGACCACAAGTAAGTCTGACTTTAGAGAAAATGCAGAAAATGGATAAGAATTAAATACCTCTGAATCTGTGAAAAAGTTGTAAAGGAGGACATCATCAAATTCCAAGCCCTTTGCTTCATAAATTGTCAGTACAAGTGCCAAACTAAGTTCCTCAGGTATCTTCTCCTTTGCAGTTTCATTTGCCACTAATACCACCTGCCATAAAATACATTTTAAAAAATATTAGAAAGCAAAAAAGGAGAAAAAAAGGTAACAGCTCCATAGAAAAAGACAAACATGATGATAATAAAAGAGCCTTCTAAAAACTAGACATTTCACAGAGACGTTTCAGCACACTCCACAAAAAAGGTCACAAAGCTGCCACTAGAAGACTGACAAATGCGTGGTATGTGTAGACAGTTTTAGATCTGGTGTAAGAAAATTTGGAGTTAGAAAGGAACAGGTCAGACAATACCTCACACAATACCTCACACCAAAAAAAGAACAGAAAGAACCAGACGTATTAAAAAGAAACAGAAACCAACACAATTAAGGGTATCCAAGTTTGAAATGCCTAATTTATCAGTGAGACAAGGGCTTAAAAAAGAAAGTTGTGGGCAGCTCATACAAGACTATTATTTAGCAACAGAGCTGGCAGAATCTGCAAAAAGCCTAAAAAAAGCAAACCTGATGTGCTCCAAATTCAATGGGTTGTGTTTTCCTTTTGTTGCCCCTCAGCAGAATTGCTAGGTCACTAACACTGCAGGACTCCAAGACTGTAGGTTTTGGCCCATCAAAGAGACCACGGTCCTGAGGAAGGCGATCAAAAGATTCTGGAAAATAATGCTGGAGCAAATCAACCACTCCAGATGCTAAACGGAGAATACCTGCAAAAAGCAGAATACAGGTTTCAAACTTCAACCTGAAGACCTTGCAAACACACTTTTAAAAGGTTCTGTTAGAAACCTGGAATCAAGAAATATAATGAAAAAAACACTAGTCAGGGAAGGCTGAAGCTGTAAGCTTCTATTTATGTTTCTGCCAATTTGAGTGGATGTCGTTCTCAGGCCTCTAAAGATCAGAAAACATGCTACAACAGCTTGGCAGCGTTCTCACATAATAAAGATCACAATGAGAAATAAGTAAGAAAAGCAGAAACAGCACACCAATGCCCCAAAATCTAGTGCTTTGGGGATAGGACAACAGAAATGGGAATGACCATTTCTTAAATTTTGCCTCAAACACAGCCAAAGCACCCAATAAGCATAAGAGTTCAAAAAATTAAAATTATAAAAACATTAATTTTTGGTTTTCCAGTTGGCATGCCAAAAAACAGAACTGACATATCAGAAAAATCTGTCCATCTGATCTTTTCAAAAAACAGGCCACACAGAGACTGGCTTTGAATTGGCCAGCAGAAAACTTCAATTAAGTGACATCTGAAGAGTACAGGCTCAGACCATAAATAAATTTGTTACTTTACCTGAATGGGACCTGTAGTTCTGGTACAACTGATATATCCTTTTCGGTTTCCTAACACGCTGCTTCTTGTTCACAGAGCTCTTGCTTGCGTAATGAAACAGTGACCTCAGGTCACTAAAACGAAAAGCAACTCCTTTCATTATGCTCTGGGCAGTGTCACCAGTTAGAAACATGGCATTGGGGTCATTGATGCATTTCATTAACAGTACTAGCTCAGCTTGCGTGAAATCCTGTATCTCATCACCATAAAACTCATGGATGGACCACGGCAGCTCCCTGAGCTTTGAAAGTCTTTGAGATAAATTATACAGCAAATCCTCTTCATCAAAGTAACCTCTCTGTGATAGTATCTGCTGATAAAGACAGAAGAGGCGATAGATCTCACTCCTGTCTTCAGTGAAGTTTGGTGATCTCTTTCGGCCTAGCTTTTTGTACTGCTCCTCAGTAAGCTTGCCCCCAAAGCAACTCAGTGCCTCAAAAGAGCCTTTCAGAAATGATTTTATTTCTTTCCAAACCAGTGCTGGATTGTACAAGCTTTTACCTTTTATCATTTTTGGCCATATCTCATTTGCAAATACACTGAAAGTCACAAAAGTCCAAGGATCACTTTCCTTAGAGCACGCATCTGCAGCTCCTCCATCATCACCATGTTCTGCTTCAAGATTACCTTCTTCATCCTCATCCTGCCAGTTTGGTACAACCAAGTCTTCCTGAGGACTCCAACCAACAATTACTCTTTTAAGACTTCCGTCTTCATTTCTTGGAAAAAATGGGTCAGGCATGGATGCATCTAGTAACAGCAACAGCTGCTTGGAGGTGACAAACAGTGGAAAATTTTCATCTTTAATGTCTTGTAGCCTGTGAATATTTGGGTCCAGAGGCTTGAAGTGACTGGTCACCTTGGAAGACTTGCTAAGTTCAATGAAATTCTTCTGAACTTCTCGGCACAAGACGGGATTTTTTGTTACGAAGATCTGGTGCAGGTGCTCCAGCCTGTTTGATGCTTCTGCACTACACGTTTGGTCTTCTTCATGGTCACCACATGAATTAATTTCTGCACCAGCTGTGCCCACAGGAACCTCTTCATCCTCGCTGTCCTGGTTTTGCTTATCACTCACCTGCTCCTCACTCGAATCATCACTCTCGTGTTTTAGTTCACTCTCTTCCTTCCCTGAACCAGCTTTTTCAACCTCACTGCACTGTCTCTGCTGCCATGTCTGCCTCTCCAACAGAGGTCCATCTGCCAAGGTGGATTTTTCCCAGTAAGAATAGAATTTCTTCCAAAGCCTATACAAGCAGCAAGTTGTCTTCCCTGTCCCACTCCGCCCAATTAAAATGATTGGCTCCATAGGCTTTGGATTGAGAGCAATCACTGCGTACTCCAACTCCCCAACTCGGAAAGGGTACTCAATGGAAGACTGCACATCATTTATAATGTTAAGTGCCATGTTAGTACTGAAGCTGTGAAATTTCATTATATTGTATTCCAATTCTGCTGCACTAGCTGGAGGGAAATACTCAGGCATGCTATGCTCTTTTGATTTTTCTGCCTCCATGTCTTCAACATAACAACGTGGAATACGCCTCTGTGTTGTCACACTGTGGTTCTGATGTGCTTTGATTATACCCTTGAGCTTTTTCCTCAAAATGCAGGATAGGCCACGGTTGTAAGAAGTGCATATATTTTCTAAGGCACGGTTCAGCTTGCAGTGGTCAAGAACAATGGCCCAAATTCTAATTATTTCTGTGTAAACTCTACCTGATTTTTCTGAACAACTTTTTGTCTGTTCTGTCTCCATGATCTTTTCTGGACTCTCACTGCAACGAGGAGAAAAGTCAATGGCAAGTTCCCATAGCATTCTTGCACCTTTGCCCAGTTTGGCTTCATACAGTTGGATATCAGCTTTCAAGTGTTTTAGTGGCTTCTGAAGGCCCCTAGACCATTCCCCATTGCCTAGCCTCTTAATTGTCATTATGGTTTTAGCTTTCAGATAATGAGGCACAGCTTTACTGCTCAAAGTCTTTAGCGTTTCAGGAGTGCACTCTATTTCCCAAGTCATGTTATCGAACTCCAGCATATATGCCTCAATATCCAGACTCTTCCCCTTTTCTTCCTCTAGTTCTTCCTTCTCTCCATTAGGCAGGGCCATACTAAATTCCTCTGTTCCCTTCTTTTTCTCCCAGTCATTCCCTTTTCTTTCAGGATGAGCTATGCTTCCACAAGGCTGCAAGGAACTTCTTTCCTCTTCCGAGTTAGTCTGGGCTGAAGACGGCTTTTGCATCAGAGGATGATCCTTTTTCAGGGTGTCGCTCACTTTCAGTTGCTGAATTAAAGCTGTGATTGCCTGCACTAGACTTTCCTGCAGTGTTAAGGGGCTGTTTATTCCTTCTGTTTCCTGCTTTTCCAACTGACCCTTTTTTGTTTTTATGGAACACGGGGATTTTAACTCATTATGCACTGCGTTGCCGGATGGTGCCTTTAATGAGAGCCCAGATGAAGAACGCCCAGTGCTCTTTGACTGTGAAATCTCAGAGGCTGGAATGGGTTTAGATGTTTTAACCAACTGCCCTGCTCTGTCTTGGCGGTGCCTCTTCTTTTCCTGTGCAGCATTATTCCAGGCTTCTAGCAGTGGATCTCTCTTTTTAATTCTATGCATCACATCTTTCCCTGATTTGTTTTTTATGTTAAAGTTAATGTCAAATTTTGCCAATAACTCCGTTATTCTCTTAGTCTGCTTTGAAAATCCTCTCTGGAAAACAATATGCATCACTGTATTTCCATTGTCATCTTGTATGTTTGGATTAAGATATGGAAAGTCAGATGGTCTTGAAGCAAAGAGGTCAAGTAGATAATTCAGAATGTTTAAACCAGTGCTATCTGAAAGCAGGAGAACAAACAGAAAATAAACTAACTTGCTTTACAAGTCTTCATTGTATTCCAACAATTTCAATACTTGTTTTTTTCTGCTGCTAGTAAATTAAAATCAGTTGCTTTTAAAAAGAAAAATAAAATCTACATTTCATGTTTATAAAACATGCTTACGTCAAACAGCTCAAAACTGAGCTTTCCCAAGTTTCAGGGAAAACAACACAAAGGCAGCAAAGCTTTAGAAATTCCTAGTGCTGCAATTATTACCATAGCATCAGTCAATTTAATTTCTTTTTTTAACCTCTGGGTACAGACAGGTTTGTTCATTTTCCAACATCAGCCCTGACTGCTACCCAAGGGACACTGGTCACCTGTCATCCAGACAAGCAGCAGCTCAAGGTAGTGCTCTGGGGTCATTTGGTTCACTGTAATAAGGCACCCAGAAGCAGTCTGCTGCAGATAACTTTGCTTCACTAAAATAACCTGCAGGAAATCCCAATTGTTTCCTGATATTTGAGGTCCCTGGAGCAACTTCCTACAAAATAAGATTAGTTACCTCCCTGGGGGGAAAAAAATACATTTATATTCTACAGCTTTCTGGATTTCATCCAGATAATAGATGTGATTTAAATGAGACAATATATGTGAAACATTTATTTTCTAGCTGTAAAAAAAAGTGACATGTCAAAATCACTGTAAAGAAATTGCACATCAAAAACTTTACTCACTGAAAAATACTTCAGAGAACATATTGTCACAGGACTTCTTAATCTTTTGATTTAAAATGACAACTGGCATTACCTTTTAATCCCTTAAAGACACTCAACGAAATGTTTGTGCTTTAAAAATTAAATAAATTCAGTATTTTGAATCATTTTAATCCTTCAACTCAAAAATGCATTATTTTCTTAACTTCAAATCAAATGTGATTTGGGAGCTTAATTTCACAGTTTATCCTAACTTTTTGTATTTTTATGTAAGCCCTACAGTTCTTTCATTCCCTTCTCCCCTGAACAGAACTTTACTTGATTTATTACTGAAAAAACCTGATAAACAGATTTCAGATGCCACTGCAGGCTTTCCTTCAAAGCCTGCTGCCATTGCTGCAACTTTACCCTTATTTCTTCCAGTATACATCCAGTTTATTTCATTCCCACCTAGCACTCATTTCACAGGGCTTCAGAGAGGAGCCTTCCTTGACTGCCCCATGTCACCTGAGCTGCCATTACCTCTCCTCACAGTCCCAGCCAGCACAGCCACAAAACAGAACACATCAGTTTAACAGACTGGTGTGTGTCCTCTGCCCTGCAGACTTTGGGGGCTGAGTGAGACACAGTCACAAATCCTGATCCACTGTCTCTGCAGCAGCAGAACGGGCAGGTAAGGAATGGGGATGTTTTCAGCAGCAAAAGCCTTACCTTTATTATTTAAAGAGATGAAAACTGCAGCATGCAAAGCAGTATCTCCTTGTGTAACAGAGAGGTTTTGAGGGTCTGCGCCTTTGGTCAGCAGCAAATATGCCAGTTCAAAATAATTCTTCCTGAGGCATATTTTCAGTGGTATTTCAGAGCTGGCTCCAATACCATCAGGCAGAGCTGGTGTGAAGGACAGGAAAATATTAGGGTTTAAATCTAATACACCAATCTGCTAACTACAGAAAGCTCTGAACAGATGCAGTCAGATGCTGATTGCCAGGCAGGTGACAGGGGTGTTTTTTGCCAGCTTTTTACATGTAACTGTTAAAACACTTTTTGACTAAGAATATCTTCATAATTTCTCCTTGTTTCCCATTAAGCTGTACCTTGTAATGCTGATAAAAAATAAACAACTGAGACCGAACGAGAGAAAACTAGCCTCCCTTTCGTCAATCTTCAGTTCAAAGGGAAAAAGAACCCAAATCCAAAAGTTCTTTAACTAGACAACATATCTTCTCCAAGTCAGTCAGTCACTGACTGACATAAGAGGCCTCCTTCCTCTCCTGGCATTCAAAAGGTTTCAGCAGTACCATGTGTCCATTTGTCCACTTATAGCTAGCATAAAGCTGTAAGATTAAATTAAATATGCCAGAGGGATCCTAGGAATAAGCTCATACAAAACAAGTATGATGATGTCTACACCAGTTAAAAACAGAAAGACATCTGGTCATTCCTTTGGAATCAATGAAGTAGTCCATTCCTTGTAGCATAACAGCAGACTGCACTCAAAGACTGTGGCTTACACTTTCTACCAGGACAATATTTTGGCTGAAGACATAGAAATTAAGGCCCAAGAGAAACTACAAGTGCAGGAGCAACGATAGTCCTTGGCCTTTTACTAACCCTAGCAGATAAATTTCATTTGATAAACATCTTCCACCCATGTAGCCTTACTAGCTTCTCCATGTCCCACACAGCAGATGCAGCCAATGCATGTGCTCCAACAAACTGCTGCACTTATACAGAGCCACAAAAAGCCCCATGTGTTGGTATTTCTGAGACAATCTTGCTCCCAACATGTCAAATAACATACTGCATCTCTTATAGCAGATTAATATCACAGTTTTTCACCTCCTCGTTCGAGCAAGCATCTTATGAGCTGCACTTGCTTATCCATTTGTTCAGTCTGTTGGATAATGCTGCCAATGTCAACATCTGAGAGACTGCAGTTTTTGAAGAGTCCTCCACCTGATGGATTTTCCCCACTGGCTGTCCCTGTTAGGAGCAGCAAAACTTTATGCCACATTTGCTTCCCCAGCAATTGTTTTATGAAGCTGTTAGCACAGGCATTGGAGATGTCGCATGAGATTTCTTCAGGGATTTCTGCAAGACAGTTAAGACAACATAACTCACTCAAAGCCATATAATGAATTCCACCTCACTGTAAACTAATTTCAGAATAATTAGGTTGTTAAACTGAAAGTAAGGAACATCAAAATATATCTTTCCATCCTTATGCTGTCAGCCAAGTTTGAGCATTTTGATGCATCATGAATTTCTGTGCATATTCCATTGGTTTTAAGTGCAAAACACAACATTAAATATAATTAAAAGCACATCAGTCCTAAAAGTTACAGAAACAGATAAG
Organism: Pseudopodoces humilis; assembly: GCF_049639895.1. Classification (NCBI taxonomy): domain Eukaryota; kingdom Metazoa; phylum Chordata; class Aves; order Passeriformes; family Paridae; genus Pseudopodoces; species Pseudopodoces humilis. The sequence goes on from NC_142200.1 coordinate 104,334,205, forward strand.
AGAAGGAAGGGTAAAAGGGCACTTAATTTATGTTAGCACAAGACACATTTTTCACAGCAATTAAGTTTTGTGAAAGGGAGAAATGGAAACTCACTGCACCTTTCACAGAAGACAGCCATTTCAGAAATCGTTTAACTGCATCTTCCTTCAATACATTTTTATTATGTACTCCATTTTCACACCTGTAGAACTGGACAAACTGTTCCAAAACATCCTGGAGAGAATCTGTATCAGCTGTGGCGCTCTCATTCTCTCCTGCAAAACATTACAGAAATTGAAAATCCACTTCCTTGCCAGCATGTTTTCAGGGCAAGACTGTGATGCATTACATCCCAGGGCTCTAAGAAATGTGTAGTGGCAAATTAAAAACAGATGGCTGAAACTCTTACTGCCAAATGCCAGTCCTGTGATAGATTTCTGACCCCAAAGGAAATTTGATACTTTCATCAAATACACTCTTGTCCTGGTTTTGCCTGGGATAGAGTTATTTTTCTTCTTAGTAAATGGTACAGTACCATGCTCTGGATGTAGGATGAGGATACCATTGATAGCACAGTGATGCTTTGGTTGTTGCTGAGCAGTGCTTACCCTGAGACAAGCATGGCTTGGACAGCTGACCTGAGCTGGCCAAAGGGATATTCCATATCACAAAATGTCATGTTCATTATATAAACTATGTGGAATTGGCCATGAAGGGACCACTGCTGCTTGGGGATGGGTTGGGCATCACGTTAGAGGGGTGTGAGCAACTGTACTGTGCATCACTTGTGTTTCATGGGTTCTATTCCTCTTTCTCCTTTTCATAACTTTAATAATAATAATAATAATAATAATAATGGTAGTAATTTACTTTATTTCCATTTTTAAACTGTTCTTATCTCAACCCACTATGGGAGGGAGGGGAAGCAAGGGAGCTGCTGCTTGGTACTTAGTTGGCATCTGAGGTAAAGCCATGACTCTATTTACCATAATTCACAAGGCTGACTGCAATAGCTTCTGTATGCAGGCAGGAAAATGCTGCAATTATATCATTGTTCAGAATTTTTAGAGTGGATGACTAAACCCAGTAATGTTCACAGCATACACTTTAAATGAGCTTGTCTGATTCCCCAGTGCCACTTAAAACCTACAGCCATAAAAGAATTTCCTCTTAAAGTTAAAAAACAAAGCCAAAAACATACACCAAACCAAAATGTTATCTACAAGTTTAAGAGATATTTATGTAATGGGAAATAGCAGATATTAAACAATGTCCCAATAAATGTCCTTAAACAGCAAAAAAGTTTGCTTGGATTTCCTAAATGCTTTAAGGAATCCAGGTACATGAAAGACCAAACAAAACAGTAGCTTTACCTCTTAGGACAAAGAGAGAGACAAGGTTGGTCATCTTTTTAGAAAGAAGGACTAACCTCAGATTGTTACCTGTAAAGCTGAGGCTTATTCTCCAGCCTCTCATTTGCACTAAGGTTAGAAAACTGTTGCAGGCTGTGCATCACCAAAAAAAAAACCAAAAACCAAAAAACCCCTGGCCACAAAAGACAGTGCAACCTGAAATGCCAACCAAAGCCATTATTACCACAAAGGTATTGGTGTTAACCTCCTAATGGATAACCACTGTGCTAAAAACTTCTCCAGAGCAGAGATCTCCACAGTAAAGAAAAAAAAACCTGTGGGAATTTCTTTGCCAGGAGCCATAATGAAATGAAGCTCAATGAAACCCAGTGTTGTCCGACAAACTTATAAGCAATACACCCATGACAACTGAGATATAGCTCAAAAACTTTGCTTTATGCCAAGCTTGATCTGAACATCACTTGGACAACAGCTGCTCTCAAGCAAGGACAAAATGTTCACAATTGACTAGCAGGAGATCACAGTGACAACCCACAGGGAAAGTTACACAAAACACACCCGCAATTGCTTATTTGAAATAAAACGATTCTGTACCTAAAGGTTACAATTTTAAAACAGGAAGAGCACACACTGCATGTAGTACCTTTCTGTTTCCCAGAGGAAGTGTGTTTCTCAATGTGCTTGCTGATTTCTTTTGCAGCATCAAAGTTTTTGTTCTTTTTCAAGATATCTATGGCACATCTTGACTGTGCATCTGGAACAGTGGGATCAACCCCGAAGTTCAGGAGCATGATCACATCTTCTGTTTGTCCTAAAGCAATACATGAAAAAAATTTAGAGGAAGAAAAATTCACATCGTTCAGCAGTTTTGTTGTCTTCTTTTTTATTTTTAATTACCTGGCACAATTTCTAGCATAATTTTAACTTTAAAAAATCTAAGTTCTTTCAGTGTTATAAATTGACAGGGTGGAAATCAGTCAAAGGTTGGACTTGAAGATCTCAGAGGCTTCTTCCAAACTTAATGATTCTGTGATTTCATGATTTATAATATTTATTTTACATAACTATAACAGATATATATATAAATATGTTTAAAAGATACATATAAAGTTACATTTTATAACATTATATATAATACATAAAGACATAAACGTTAATAAATAAATACATATTAAAAATATGTGCTCTCTACATAATAAATACCATATGAATATTACCAAATCAATTTTAAGCACCCAAAAGTCTGGTGTTACCTTGGCATTGATGTTTGCTTCCCCTTGCCACCTTGTGGGCAGAGTAAGAAATACAAGGAAAAAAGCCAAGGTAACATAAAATGAAATCCCACAGAAACTGTGAAGGAAACCATTTCCTCTGACAAGGCACACTGCTATCCAAGCCTTAAATTTTCACCTATTTAAAAGAACAGGAGAGGCTTGACAACAAGTTATATATCTTAGTCAGCCAGGAATTTTGTGGTCCTTTAAAAATTTTGTACTGAACTATATTTACTTAGCTAAGGAATGTTCAACAACATGCTATTTTATCTGGTTTTAATTTACATCTGTGTTGGCTGAGTGACATAGAAAATCCTGAGAAATTACCTCACCGACCTGCAGAAAGGAACTCAATGGACCCATACCCCTTAGAGAACTTAATCAACAGTTGAAGAACAAAATTCAATAGAAGATTGCTTAATGCTGTCATATAACTAGAGATGAATTAAATGCCACAGAACAAGAAAGATATATTGAGAGAGTTAAGGAGTCAAAGGCCTATACACCCCAGAAAACTTGATTAATACATTGCAGGTGCAGTAAGGGAGCCACTTCATAGACTTATATACCCCAGAAAACTTAACTGTAATTGTCTAACCAGGACAGCAAATGTAATAAAGCATTGTTTAGCTGGATAAAACTTGGGTTATCCATTAAAAAAGAAGATAAATGAGATGTTCTGGTGGGAATTAAGAGGAACAAAACACCTATACCATAATGCAATAAATTGGGCTGGCTTTTGGGAGTGTCTACAAAAAAAACATTGGATGCTATATTGTACAGAAATGAGAGAAAATTCTTGTTTCTTTGAACATGTCTATGGCAAATGAATTCTCAATATGTTCCTGATTTTGACTCAAAATTGTTATTAGGAATGTTCATCTCACAGTTTTTGCTGTTAGATTTAAAACTCTTGGTTTCAGGTCTCCAGGTGGTGTGACGTGATTTAAAGGGCACAATGAAATTTAAAAGGTAACTTCTATGATTCTAAAAACTGCAGCATACTTGTGAGAAAATCCTAACCAAAAAACCAAAGAGCAAAAATGGTCACAATTTAAAAAAGAATTATTGTAATGTTTAAGTATCAGTTGCCACTACAAGTCTACATTCAGATACTTTCTCATTTTATTCCTTAGCATGAAATAGAAAACACCAGGGTCTGAAATTTTCTTCCATTATAGATTTTTCCATATGAAAATGAACAATACACACACTAAAAAGAAGAAAAAAAGTATTTACTGCGTTTCTGTGAATATTCACTGGAAGAGGCCACAATATGCAGCAAGGTCTGTCCATCTCTGTCTTTCTGGTTGATCCTGTCCTTCAGCTCTGGCCTCCAAGTCAGTAACCATCTGAAGAGATGGTTCTTTGCTGAAAAGATAAAAAAGCACACTTAAAGAAACAGATCCTGGGGTTGTTTTCCCCTTTGGAGTGGCAAGATGCAAATCTAAGGCCGATTCATGACTCTATTACACACAAAGAAACTGTTGCTCCACACTGAGATGGGGAAAGAAACACTGTACCTTTTTTAAAGCTGATATACTCGGGTTACAAAAGACCTGTATCAATCACACTTCTGCTTCAAAACACAGAAAATAACAATTATATTAGGTTTCCACTACTATCAGGCATGAGTGTTCGAAGAGAGTGTTCAGAACATTTCTAAGAGTGCTTTATTGGCATGGGCAAGGTTATACCTAGATGATCTGACCTGAGCTGTTGGGACATATTTTTTTAATTTAAAAAAGTTCTAGCTGTCAGTTCTCTGATAAAAGCCAGCACTGTTTTATTTTAGCTGCAGATGTCACTCACTTGCTTTGATACACAGTCTGATAACAGCATGCAGAGGATACAGTCCGATGGACTCAGCCTTTGCCCCAATGGAAATCAGCCACTTGACTAACTCCGCGACTTCCTGCAGCTTCTCACCGCGACCATACAACTCAGATGTCTGGTAGCAAAGAGAACAATTACAACTCATCATTTTTACATACACAAAAAGCATTTCTTTTTCAGTATTTTCTATATTTTCATGACAAGAATCAGCAGAACAACAACCAAGCCATAGCCACTGTAAAATGGAACTATTTATTTCATAGACTTTCACAGAATGCCTTGGGTTGGAAGGGACCTTAAATATCATCTTGTTTCAACACCCTGCCACAGGCAGGGACACCTTTCACCACACCAGGCTAGTCAGAACTCCATTCAACCTCAAACACTTCCAGGGATCCACAACTTCTCTGGGCAGCCCATTCCAGTGCTTCAGTACTCTCTGAGTAAATAATTTCTTCCTGATAGCTAAACCAAACCTACTGTCTTTCAGTCTGAATCCATTCCCCCTTGTCCTGTCACCATGTGCTCCTGTAAAAAGTCTCTCACCATCTTTCTTTTGGGCTCCCTTCTGGTACTGGAAGGCCACAATTAGGGCATCACAAAGCCTTCTCTTTTCCAGGCTGACAAATTCCAATTCTCTCAGCCTTTCCTCACAGGAGAGGTGCTCCATTCCTCTAATCATCTTGGTGGCCTCCTCTGGTGGACTCACTCACAAAAAGCTGATGTCAGGAATAGTGTGACCTGCAGGACCAGGGTGGCAATGGTCCCTCTGTACTTGGCACTGGTGAGGCCACACCACAAATCCAGTTCTGGGCCACTCACTACAGGAAAAACATTGCAGTCCTGGAGTGTGTCCAGAAAAAGGCAATGGAGCTGGTGAAAGGTCCTGGAGCACAAGTCTGATGAGGAAAGGCTGAAGGAACTGGGATTGTTTAGCCTGGAGAAAAGGAGGCTGAGGAGAGACCTCACTGCTCTTTACAGGTTCCTGAAAGGAGGCTGTAGCCAGTTGGGGCCTGGTCTCTTTCAACACCTTCCAGCCAAAAGAAGGAGAAGAAACAGCTTTAAATAGTTTCAGCAGAGATTCAGACCAGATAGTAGGAATAAAAAATTGACTGAAAGAGTGGTTAGGCACTGGAATAAGTTACCCATGGAGGTGCTGGAGTCACCATCTCTGGAAGTGCTCAAGAGGCATCTGGATGTGGTACTTAGGTTTTTAGGGGTGATTATGGTGGTGCTGGGTTGACCTTGAAGGTCTCTTTCAACCTTGATGATTCTGGGATTCTGAAAAAGCACACAACCCGAGCAAAAGCCAGCTGAACTTAAAAAGTATGTTCTAGCAAGGACTTAATGAATTGAAGCACAGTCTACAAAGGGTAGATCAATACAGGATACCCTGGAGGTGCGCAGCGGAAACTCAGAAATTCAGACAATATGCCAGAAGGATCAGGACATGAGGAGGTGGTCGGAAACAGTGTTCAGACAAAACTTCTCCATTTGTGCCAGTCATCTTTTTAAATAGCAGTCTTCACACATGCTTCCAACATTTACAAATAAATCCTTTTTTCTAATACCTCATGCCAAATTTTGACTGGCAAGAATTACTCTTTGAGCACAGTTATCAAATCAAAGTACAACAGATTACAGGGAGAATGTAGCAGCAGCAGGGGAAGTTTGAGCTGTCAGAAAGCCACATTTTCTAATTTTTGCAAAGGAGAATTGGTACTTAGGGATTTTTCATCTTGATTCTTTCAGTACAACAAACCCACTAGACCAGGTAAGATTGGTTGGACCAATTCAATGAAAAAATGGCCATACTATTTTGCAAAGCCTGCCCATTTTTCCTGTCTCAGTGAGGCATTTTGCTTTGCTGGAAGACACTTTGCTAAGACACTCTGCATGGGTCTTCTGCTGTGTTGCCACACATCATTGGCGGTGTGGAGTTACTGTGCTTGCACTGGCACAGCACACCTGCCTAATGATACCCAACCAAGACATGCTTGCATATATCCAGTCACTAATTATTCTGCTATCTCTAAAAACAAGCCTGTGATGAGGTGTGACTTTATTTCCCTTGCATTACCCTCAGAATTTCTCCTGCACACTCTGTCAGGTACCTAAATGAAATATAATTATGGAAAAACCACCAATTTGAAATTATTATGACCAAAGTACCACAAGGACTGTAACAGCCAAATGGCAAATTCTAGCATATTCCACCAATATGACTTAAACCTTTGTGAGAAACAGCAGAGCCTGACACTGAAAAAAAAAAACCTGGGAAGCACAAGAGAAAGTACACACCATCTGACAACAGAAAAGGCATCCTGTTCCTTCCAGGCCTGCAAACCTTGAGGAAACTAACAAACTGTCAGGCTGATGGATTTATTACAGGCCTGCAACCATGCTGCATGAACAAAGACTCTCACACTAAGTGTGTAAGTACTGTCTAAGCTCTGCGATAAACAGATTCATTTTGCTCTCAGCTTGTGAGTCTAGTATTCATACACCAACAAACTGTAACTTGCCAGCTAGTTACCAAGCAGAGGTACTGTGTAGCCTACAGCTAACATCTTCTAAAGTTCCTGACAAGAAAGAAACTGCAAGAAATATAGAAATTCTTTACTGTAAGGGTGGTAAGGCACTGGAACAGGTTGCCCAGAGAAGTTGTGGATGCCCCATTCCTGGCAGTGTTCAAAGTCAGGTAGGGGCTTTGAGCAGCCTGGTCTTGTGAAAGGTGTTCCTGCCCATGGCAGGGGGCTGGAACTAGACAATCTTTAACATCCCTTCCAACCCAAATCATTCTAGGACTCTATGGTAATGCCCAGTGGAATTTCTTAATTTCTCACAAACATTGTGAGATGCCTTTAGAAAGCTGGTGTGTTACTGCTATGGAATCTGGCTTCTCCTGAGCTGCAGAGCTGGTGAACTCCCAGCAATAGCCTCCAACTACACCTTCATAATAGTAATACACTTGGAAATACTAAATTTCATTCAGAAATATTACATTACATGAAGTTAAATTTTCAAACAAATAGATGATAAAATGGAATCATATAATGTCCATGTATTATTTTTCATTTTATTTTTCTTGGTTCAAGATGGAAAATCTCTCACTAGTTATCAGGAAGAAAAGAAATAGATACAAGGTAAAAATGAAAAACATGAACTTACCTCAAAGAGATTCTTCAGAGATATCTGGTTAACTCTGAGATCATGGGGCAACTCTTGCTTCTCAGGCAACAACAACAGACAAGACTGAAAAAAACCCCAGACATTAATGCTCTTATATAAGCACACTCAAAACTTTGTTTTTCACTGCCTCATCTGATCTTGTCAGAAAGCCAACACAGGCTAACAATATTTCAGATCTTTTTGTAATATCTGAACATATCTGGATATCTGTAACAACTGAATCTCCATTTCTAATTTTCAACTGAATAATGTAATATATAGTGGAGTGTAGGAGGCTACAAGTGATGAAAGTTTCCTCAGAAATAAAAACCATGTTAAAAAGGTTAGGCTCTAAAAGATTCTCCAATACTTTGAATACTTCCAGTATTTGGAAGTAACCCTTTGCTTTAGGAATGGACCCTTGCACTGGGGACAAGACTGCTCAGCTAACACCAACATCCCAAGCAGAAAGCAAGAAATTAATAATGTATCTTCTTCTGCTGCTTTCCTCTGTTTTCTCCATTTCTCTCAAAAACTTTGCCTTTCTCCTTGAAAATCCACTTAACTTCACCGAAGACAAGGGAAGGACTATGGATGCCATCTACCTGGACTTCTGTAAGGCCTTTGATACAGTGCTCCACAAGAGTCTTAGCTCTAAATTGAAGCAATACCAGTTTAATGAATGGGCTGTTGGATGGGTAAGGAATTGGCAGAATGGCTGCATGGCAGCTGTAGTCAGTGGCATAGTGTCCAAGTGGAAACCAGTGGTGAGTGGTGTCCCTCAAGTGCCTGGACCAGTACACTCACTGTCTTCATCAAAGACACTGCCAGTGGGATTGCAGGCTGCCCTCAGTCGCTCAGGGAGTTTGCAGATGGCACCAAGCTGAGTGATGCTGTTGATAATGCTCAAGGGAAGGGATGACATCCAAAGGGAGTCTGACAGGCTTGAGGAGCAGGCCCATGGGAACTGCAGGAAGTTCAACCAGGCCAAGTGCAAGGTCTTTCACCTGTGTCAGGGCAATACCCAGTATCAATGCAGACTGAGGAAGAAGGACCTGTGGGATAATGATGGATGGAAAATAGGATAAAAGCCAGCAATGTGTGCTTGCAGCCCAGAAAACAAACAGTATCCTGAGCTGCAAGGAAAAGTAGCATGGTCAGTAGGTCAGTGACTCTACTTCTCTGCTCTGCTGAGAGTCTCTCTCTGCTGTAACCTGGAATGTTACAACCAGCTCTGGGGTCCCCAGCACAGAAAATACATGGACCTGTTGGAACGAGTCCAGAAGAGGGCCACAAAAATCATTAGTGGGATGGAGCAACTCTCCTGCACTGAAAGGTTGAGAAGGTTGGGGTTATTCAGCCTGGAGGTTTCAGGGAAAACTTATTTCAATAAGATCAATATAAAAAGTGGGCTTAGAAAAAAGATTTTTTAACAAAGCTTTTGTGACAGGACAAGAGGCAAAAATTTTAACCAGAGAGTATGTTCTCATTGGACATAAGGAAAATTTTTTTATGATAGAGGTGGTGAGGCACTGGAACAGGCTGCCCAGGAAAGCTCTGAATGACACATCCTTAAGAGCATTGAAGGTCTGGTTCATCCAGCATTTAAGCAATCTGACCTAGTAAAAGATGTCCCTGCCCAGAGTAGGGCTTGGATGGGGAATGTGGGGCTCCAGTGAGTCCACACCTCCAGTGTGGGTCCTCCACAGGCTGTGTTTACTGTCAGAAGTCTGTTCCTTCATGGTCTCTCCACAAGCTACTCTGCCTAAGCAGAGTCTAGCAGGATACTCTGCCCTAAGTTGTTGTAAAACAGCTTGAACTTTATCTTATTTGTAAAAGTTATCAGTGATGGATAGAGAAGGGAGGGTCACACTACTTGTAGTCTTGAAGAACTCTGAGACCAGCCTGACTTATCAATCCCAAAGTTAGACATGCTGAGGATGTGAAAAACAACGTTTCCTGACAGAAACTGCCACCAGTGATGAAGCAGCGAAGTTCCTAACAGCTGATACTACTGATAACTTATCTAAAGCTGCTAAGCTGACACAGCCAACCTAGAAACATATGACTGACAGTCACTTTATACTATAAAAGTATGGTCACACTTTTTAAAAGCAGGGTATTCTAACATACCCCTTTTTGTATGTGTGCGGAGATTCCTCCCTTGAGTGGAGATTCCCCTCAAGGTTACTTCTGGAGGCTGAGCAAAAGAGGTTTGCTCATGGCCACTGGCATGGGTGAGTAGCATCAATCTCTACTAAATAACTATTCTGCAATCTTTAATACCAGTGCTTCAATATTGCTTCAATAAATAGTGCACTATTATATAGTGTATATATTATTATATAATATTTACTAACTGCTATAACTATCTGTAGCGTGCAGTAAATAATTCTGATTAAAGTATTTTAGTCTGATCATTATCATAAATTTAAATATGTTATTTATTTTATTCATATAGATATATTTGGTTTGCCATCCTTAATCCTGTGGGACAAAGGCTCAATTACATGTATATTATCCTTTAAACATAAACCATTCAGCAAGTCAGGGAGTAGGTTTGGATCCAACTGCATCAAGATGCCTCTCTGAGGAGTTCAGAAAGCAAGTGGGTCCTGTCTGAACCTTATGACTCAAAAGGAGGGTTTCCCTGACAAACCTCAACTGAAGCTTTCATTTTGCCTGCAACAGGCTGCAAAGGAGCCCCTTGCTCTGGGCCTGGAGCACCTCCTCTTCCTTCTCCACTCCAGGGGCCCACAGGGCTGTTTCTCTCACTCTTTCCCCCTCACTCTCTCAGGCAGGGTTTGGCCCTTTTGAAAAGACACTTTCTCTGAGGCACCACCACCTTGGCTGAGCCAGGCCCTAGAACAGGACTGTCGGAGCCAGCTGGAAGTGGCACAGCTTTGGCCACTCCTTATTCCTTACAGGGGATCTGCCAGCACCTCAACACCAACACCCCAGACAGGTGTAACTATGACAGTGACCAATTTTTTCCACAGTTATTTGAGAGAGGATTAAAGTCATTTCATATCATCCACCTTCTGAATTTTCTAAATTATCTGGTTTTGTTCAACAACCCTGTATTTCCATTGAGATGCTCCTTTAACTGTGGGTCTTTCACAGATGGTTTCAAAAATCCAGCTTTTCATACAAAAGGAGAAGTAAAAAGGACCACAAATAAATTTGTATTTTTTTCCCCTCTAATTTGGGTATTACTGAACTGAATAGTGACTCTAGGTGTCACTATTAGAGAGACAACAGACAGCAGCAGGAGACAAGTAGGATTTCAAGTCCATCATATCCCTTTCAGAAATGAGTTTCAGAAATTATTTATCACTAAAAGCATTTTTCCAAGTTTTAAAAATCATGACATCTGAATTAGGCAGTACTATACGTTCAGGTTTGGCTTTTAAAGGTAACACGAGCTTATGCTGAAGTGGTAAGACCTGAGTGCCCAACATGCAGTGGGTAACGCGGTGACACAGTGACAACACTTACCCGCCACTTCCCTTTCTGGGCCAGCCTTTCTATCACTGCTTGCCAAATCAGTGCATTGAAACGTGCACTGAAAATGTGATCATATGCAGGGTGGAAAGTTTGTGGCAAGAATCGTTCATCTGCAAGAATAAGCAATAGAGAAAACTATTTGGTACACACAGCACTTCAAAGGTCCGAGTGTCCAACTAAACTACTTCATTGCACAGCAATAATTTTAGCACTGGTTAATACCCAGGGGATTGCCCAGTGGGGGCTTAAGAAAAGCTGGTCACCCAACTGATTCAGCACCCAGTTTATCAGTGGCCAAACTTCATTAAACAAGCAGGAAAAAATTAACCCCTGCTCTCAAGAAACCTCAAAACCCCAAGGCATTGCGAACCTCACGGCAATTCTTCCACTTACAGGTCAACCAGGTACTGACTCTGCAACAACTCATCAAAGACCTTAACATGGGGCTACAGGCTCAAGAAAAGGCAGCAGGGGCACAGCTTGAAATCTCTTGGCATGCCTGTAGGTCCATCATACAAAGCATGTTAAACAGACTAAAAAGCAAGTAGAGGGGGAGAGACTGAGGAGAGGGCAGGGAGACAGACGATGGACGTTGCTGGAAAAAACCCAGACAATGCCACAGGAAGGCCACATTTCCTCTTCTCATTGCTGTCCACTACTAGCTGAGGGAAAGTCCTCCACACTGAAATACACTGAACTGTAAAAACATTTAAACAGCCCATCTTCTAATTATTTTCAATCTACCTGGCTTAAAGAAAAGGAGGGTGGCCTGGACAAAACCCACTTAAAGCCTCTGGGATCTAGAGCTCCAAATCTCCAATCTTGTCTTCCTGACTCTAAATTTTTACCTTTTCTAACTAGTCCATAATTGTTTTGAGATTGTTGGTGTCTGCTGTATATAAACTGGACCAAGTTCACTAGTAGTTCTTGCTACTAAGTCTCATCATCACTATTGAAAGCCTGATAGAAAAATTAAGGTCTTAATTTGAGTTTACCATTTACACTTATGAAGATTCCTGCTATGAACTCAGCAATTTGAGTTTGATCTGCAGAAGAATTCAGGAGAACGAGACCTTTGTGGAACATAGAAACTGCCTCACGAGACTTTGATAACATGATGAATGCATGGCCAGCTCTATAGTAAGCCTGAAAAACAAAGGAGGAAAAAAGATATTGGAAAAATATTCAGAGATATTTACTGCCAAAAGAAAAAGTATTTTTTAAAATTTTATCATTATGTTATAAAAATGACATGTAGTACTATTTCTACAGCTTCTTAAACACAGATCCAAAAAAAAAAAAAAAAAAGTGAAATGAACTATTCTATTCTAATGCCTTGAAATTCACAGCATGTTACTGATATTATCACAGATACTAAAAGTGAAATCCTGAAATTCAAAGCTTGGAAAACAACTACAGGATGAAAAACATACTTTCAGCAGCTGTACGTTAACTTCCTCTGGACAAGAGTGGGCTGTCCAGAATATGTATTGTTTCCACATCATTGCATTTTGTAGCATTTCCCACAATACATATATTCTTCAACCAACAGCACCTGAACGTATTTATATTCACCCTGAATTAGATTGTACCAGCTCAGAGTCACAGTGGAGTTAATTTGTTCAAATCAGATAACTGGCATGTTGCAACACAGTGCAAGTTAAAAGGGCATTTTGATGTAATTTTACCATATCTAAATAAAAAAAACTATTACAGGCTCTGGGAGTCTTTAGTGTTTAGAACAGAAGACTATTTATTGCACATAAAAGCCAATCTAAAAGTATGACTCCATATCATAAATACTGTACAACTCCTGCTGATTCCTAACAGATGGCTATTTGAGCCAAGGTGTGCTTAATCAATGTGTATTTAATCACAAGCCAAGTGTAGTGTATTGTTCTGTCCACTGGAAATACAACATGACCTCAATCACCAAATATCACTCCCAGGAACTGAAGGCTTATTAACATGTAACCCTTATTTGGGATATTGATAGTTGCATTTCTTGAAAGCATTGGTGCCTCTCTCATTGGGACCCAGAGAGAGCCAGCATCTCCTGGTGCAAAAGGGAGCTGCTTCACATCATTAAAAATACTATTACAGCCATGAATCTGATGCTTATGTTTAGAATCAAACACTAATTCTGGGGTTTTATGCTATATTTACTCATCATGCCCCAAAGCAAAAACACAATAAAAAAAAAAGATAATGACACCATTATTAAAAAAAAAAAAAAAGAAAAAAAAAAGAAAAAAAAAAGAAAAAAACCCAGGAAGGTATGCAAAAACTGCCAGCTTAATGAATACCTTAACATACTCTGGATCCCACTGTAAGCTTTGGTGGGCTAAAACCACTGAATCCTTCCATTTGCCCAGGAAGAACAAGGCCGTTGATTTGTTGCACAGCAACACAGCTATGTCCCGGGAACACCTAAAGATATGGTTTTAGCATTACTGTTTATTCACTTGAAAAAGGATCACACTTTACATTTAGCAATATGAATAAATGAAAAAAACTACACATATAACCCACCTGACAAAATCAGAGGTAAAAAATGTAGTTGTGGATAATAAATATCATTTGAATATCGGCTGTAAAATGTCTTAGAGACATCCTAATGATACCTTAGCGATACCCATAGTGATGACCTGGTCTCTTCTGAAGCAGAAAGCCAAGCCACTGGAATAATGAAGTATGAGGATTTAGCAAGAGTTCAGACCACCTGGATACACCTACATATGGCTCAGTGAAAGCCAGCAGCCAGGAATGGAAGCTGTGTGATGGAAAGAGTACTAAACACATTCTGGTCACCAAAAAATGCATTTTAGTGTATCACCACTTGGTGAAGTCAACAGAAAAATCCACATTTAAAATAAGTAAGTGGCCAGTGTAAAATTAGGTCAACAGCAGTGTTAATATACAGCAGTAATGAATATTTAATACTTAACGTAATACTCAACTATTTAATCATTAATAACATTACCAGCTTCTATTAACTGATGAAAAGCACTTAACATCTGGAAAGAAATACCCAAAGGAATCTTTGGCTGAAAATTTATTTTTAACAAGCCTCAGAATACTGAGAATGAGAACAAAGTAACCTGCATGAATCATTTTAAAGATAACCAGATGATTCATGTAACAACAGGCCAGGACATGGCAAAATCACAACAGGATTCATCCACAACATGTCAGCTTAGAAACAGAAATAATTTAACAGAAACCAGGGCAGTTTATGAAAAATTAATTTGAGCATTAATTGCACCAATTTATAATTGATATTTATGCAAAAATATTCATATTTAAGTCACTAATTAATCTCATGTATATGTAAGGAACAGAGTAACTATAAAACTAGTACACTAAAAAGTTTGAAAAAAAGATACAAGAAAATCAAGTGTTAGGTCAAAAAACAGAGTTTTGAATTAACTGTGCAACTGTACATATTTGCATATTTCAGGCTTATGGTTTACATCTCATAATTCAAGGATACTTACGGGATCCATTGCATTAAATAACCAAGCGTTTGTAGAGCTTCATCATAGTTTTTGATGGCCATAGAGTAATTTCCATTTTTAAAATCCTGGTTCCCAGCTTGCCTCTTCAACTGTGCATATGACATGGGATCCATGCTAAGGAAAAGAAAAAACAAAGAAAAAAGAAAAAAACAATCAAACAAAAGCACTGACTTATGAGACATTTCTTTCCCTAAATTTGACTTAAATGTTCATCTTAGTTTTTGCATATTTGGAAAGAAGAACAAAAGAGCACATCTTCTTTGTTCCCTGCAGTTGGGCTAGATAGTTTAGTTGGACTAAACAGAGATCTGGTGACAGCCTCATCTTTACTGTTGATGCCTCCTCAACTTTTAATCTACTTTTCATTAAACTTCAGCTAACCAGATCTACCACTGGCATGAATTTTTTTTTCAGTTTTTATCCTCAGGTCTGAAAGTGTATCTTTTAAATTAAGATTCCAAATTATTTCAATGTGTAAAGTACATACACAATGCAGGAGGAAATACCTGAGAAAACAAACAGCATTTATCTGCTTAAGAAATATATGAAGCTATACATTTCAATTAATTAAACACAAAACTCATTTACTTGCTTTTTATTTATGAGTTTTTTGTCCAGGTCCTCTGTCTAGATACTCAACAATCCAGTGTATACAGACCTGCTTAGAAACTTAATTACTGCAAGAAAATATTGTAACATAGTATGGTAATAATGCTTGAGGACCTTGAATCAGACTTCTGACAGTTATTAAAATAAATACAGGAAGTAGCCAAAGAAACCAAAGGTTGAAACTAGCATCAACTGCAACTTACCAAAAAACTATTTCATCATTAGAATTTTAAAATCAAGGGTCATTAAACAAAATTAATCACATGGTCAAGCAGCTAAATGGAAAAAACAAAGGCAAGAGAAAAACCAGCTACATGTATGAGAATCAGCACATAAGAAGCAGACAAGAGAAATATCCACTGCTACAGTGCTCTGTAGAATCATTCTTCACAGACTAAGTTTATGATTAAAAGCTGTTTCCATTACCTGTAAAAACCTGTATGAATCTCACAAATCTCAGTGCAATTAAGTAAGATTAATTCACCAAATAGGAATGCACACATTTACTTATTATCCAGGTATTAACAAGCCTGTAGCAAAACCCATAAAATCTGCAACCTTCACAACCTGCTAACATAATGTCAAGGTTTAGTCTAGCGAGGTTTAGTCTAGCAGGCAGCTGAACACCACACAGACCTCAGCTCACTCCCCCACTCCCTTGAATGGATGGGGGAGAGAATTAGGGGAAAAAAAGTAAAATTTGTATGTTGACATAAAGACAGTCTGACAGGACAGAAAAAGAAGGCTGATACTACTAATAATAAACTTAGAATATACAGAACAATTAATGCACAATGCAATTGCTCACCACCCACTCACCAATGTCAAACCAGTTCCTGAGGAGTGGCCCCTGGCCAGTTTTCCCTCCTGATTTATATACATGACATTCTATGGTACAGAATATCAATTTGGCCAGCTCAGGTCAGCTGTCCTGGCTGTGTCCCCTCTCAGCTTCTTGTGCTCCCCTGCAGCTGACAGGGCAGCATCAGAAGCTGAAAAGTCCTTGACTTAGGGCAAACATGGCTCAGCAACTACTAAAACATCAGTGTGTTATCAACATTATCTTCATACTAAATCCAACACACAGCACCGTACCAGCTACTGAGTAGAAAATTATCCCAGATGAAAGCAGCACTAAAATATCTGCAAGATCTCTAGACAACAAAGCAAACTAGATATTTTTAAGTATATGAAACACTACTGATGTATTTTCTCTGTAGAGCTCCTCATGAATCAGTGCTGTCTTGTGTGCACAGAGGTATGATGAGGCATGCTACGGATGGCACTATGCCTTTGCATTTATCCAAGCACAAAAAGCACTAGTCAGGCTCATGAGTGCACTAAACAGACGGGAGAGCAGCAGCCCACAACTCTGAGGAGGAAACTGCAGAAAAATCAGATGAAACCATAATGCTCAGATCTGCACCTCTTCAGACTGAGTGGGAAATGACCTGTCAGAAGTTATGTCCTAATTAAATAAAAACTCCGCGATGATGTCTGTAATCGAACCATCAGCTGGCTAATTCCAGGGAAGCACCAAGAACAGATGAAATTCCGGATAAAAAGTAAAAAGAAAAGGAAGTCCCATCTACTTGGGGAAGGTACGACAACCAGTCATGCTAGAGGGGTAATTTTTACATTATCCCAGGCAAATTAAATCATCACTTTACCAAGCAATGTGCATAGAGTATATACTTTTAAAATACTACTTCTCCAAACAGCCAATCAAAAGTACTCATAACATATTCAGAAATTCTTTTACACTGCATGGTATGAGCATTATTAAGGTGAAAAAAAGAAAAAAATAGAACAACAGAACAAAGATAAAAAACAAGTGCCAAAAGATGGTTCTACCTAATCTTTTGTGTTTCAGATTTCAACTCTTTATCATCAAAAAGTTTGGCAAATTATTTTCTCAAGAATACTGCCAAAATAGGTCAGCTACACAGAAGTTTTTTCAAGTAGGAATACACATGAACTGGTAGTTTTCCAAATAGTAGCTTAATTTCAGTTTTTTTCTTTTTTTAAAGAAATCTATGCTTCTATTCAGTATGATATTTTTCCCCAGAATTATATTTTTATCTTTTCTTTTCTTTTCTTTGCAATATGCTAAAAGTACAAGTACAAATAAAAGATATTACAAGATATTTAAAAGATTGTTTTTTCCACAGTACAGTGGAAGCAGCAATGAGCATTTTAAAAGGACTTTACAACGAGTGCCGTGCTGAGAAATTTTGGAACTGAACTCCCCGTTTTAGATCAGAAGACAGCATGCCCTCCCCTGTCCAGGCAGCAGGAATTTTTACCAGAACACAAGTTTTCATCCTTTTCCAGAACTGGAGTTTCCCAGCCAAAACTTCAAACTGTAGATTGTTTAAATAACTGGGATGTCTGCTGTGGGCTTTAGCAACTATACTCAAGTTTGTAGACCTGAGAGATACGCTGGGCAGGCTGGTCTGACATCTAGGCTAATGATCCAAAAGAATTGCTGTGCCGACTAGCACAGCATGTCTTGCTATTGCCCAACATCTTCCTGCAGCATAAACAATTGTAACTCAAAACCAATGGACTAATAGAGGGCCTATTATGTAAAGTCTACCAAGCGTGAGGAGCATTAAACAAAACTCTTGTCTATTACTCTGCCTTAACTGGCACAGGTAAAAGCCACAGCTGTATCTGGATAGAACTATAGGAAGATTTTTGGGGGTGAGTGCTGTGGGTTAACCCCAGTGGGAAGCTAAGTGTTGGCATTCTCCCACCCTCAGTGGGGTGGGGAAAGAGAAAAGCAAGAAGTAAAACCAAAAAAATTTGTGGGTCAAGATAAAAATTGCTCAGTAACCAAAAGGGGCCTGGAAGAAGAGATAACAAAAAGTGATGCAAGGGCAATCATTAACCACCTCACTGACATGGAATAATGCCCATCCAGTTTCCAAGACAGGGAAGGATGATCCCCCAAGTCTCCTCCTCTCCATTGTCACTGCTGAGCATGATGCCACATGGCACAGACTATCCCTTCAGTCAGTTTGGGTCACCTGCCCAGTTGTGCCCCCTCCCAACCTCTTGTGCATCCCGAGCCTATCCACTGGGATGCTGAGGGAGGAACAGAGAAAGCTGTGTAAACTGCTCAGCAACACCTAAAACATTACTGCGCTATCAGCATTGTTTTACTGACAAATTTAAAACACCATACCGGCTACTGTGAAGAAAATTAACTCCATCCCAGCCAGACACATGTTCCCCTCATGAAGGAGGGATTACTCCTTAATTATGGAGTCTATGAAACACATAAAGGTGTGAGAACACCCTAAGGTCTGGGAGACCCCCCCCACTGCATTGTTGAGACCTTATCATTCACAGAAATGAAACAGAAACAAAACAAACAAAAAAAAAGTCAAACGGATAACATGGTCTACTGTGTTTACTTTTTTAATGACTCCTGAGACCACCAGCAAAAACAAGACAGCAAAATGAAGCATGCTGATTTTTACTCACAGAATTAAAACAAAAAGATTATACAGTTAAGTCAGAAACAATCTACTCCAAACCCAACTGCTGCCAGTGGTCAAAATTCCCATTTACTTTACGTGCCATCAACTCTTATGTTACTGTGCTGGTCAGTGTCCCACTGAACTGCTTCAGTCAGACTGCTGTTAAAAGCAGGGCAGCTTTGGAGTGGTTACAATGCTAAGTTTTGATTCCTCTCGCTTCAGAAGTTAATTTTGAAAACACAAATGGAGGCTGCCCAGAAAAGCTATTTGTCACTATTGAAAAATGTTGTGTTCCTTACGCCAGCTATGGCTCTCAAGAGGCCAGCTTGTGCTTTCTGAACATCTGAAGCTGGCAGTGCTAAAAAATTTAGAAATCTGAGAGTGAACCCAAGCCATCAGTTTTTCTGTCTGCATCTGCTTTACACAATTTAAAAAGAGAAACTGCAAGACACTGTTTAATTCACAGAAAAAAAATAAAATAAAAGGTCTTCACAGACAAGCTTTTAATTATTTTTGATCCTGAAAGTTAAGCTTTAAGGATTCATCCCTATGGCATTACTCAGTGGTAGAATAATATTTTTATTCTCCAGACACAATAGATTTCCATAATGCAAGGAACAAATGAAGTATAGCAACCTTAGGAGCCCTGCATCTGAATTAAAAGAATGGTGACAAATAAGAATCCTCCTATTTTCAGGAAATCTGACTTCTAAAGACTGTGCTTTCCTCAGTCCTATTAAGCAGACAAACCATCCCTTGTTCCTCATTAACCCAAAAGGCATACATTCCAAACTGGCAATAGGTAGGGAGAGAAAAAGCCCAACAATGCATCTACACTGTGACTGAGTTACAACTAAATGCATTTCATCAGCAATCGAATAATTCATGTTTTCTCAACAGGAAACCTCAGGGCTCCATTAGCTCTCCTTCAACAAAAGCATGCTGGCTCCAAGAGCACGATGCCACCAAGAAAGAACTGTCAGGTCACCCCTTCTGCTACACCAGAGGGACCCCTGCAGATGCATGCCCACCACTGGCACGACCCCTGCAGGCAGCCCTGCAGCCACCCAGCAAAAGGACACTGAATTCAGGTCTTCCAAACGACATCTTCCTCATGATACAGACAGATGTGAATGTCAGGGCAGACATTCAGCTTCTTTTACCCAGTAAAAGAAGGACAAACACAGGCCAAGAAGGCTGTAAGCGGCCATTAAGGATGGCAGTGCTCTGCCTGCTAGCCTGTTTTACCTGTTTTCCTGACAACAACAGCTACCAAAGACATATTTAGAGAACACAGTCTCCTTTCAATATGTGTAAGCCTAACTTTGACAGTGACAGCAGGGAAAAATTTACTTCTCTCAGTTTTCCACTGAATGCTGAAAAGTCAAATGAAAAATCTGGAAATCATCTGTACTTTTTAGAGGAGGCCCTGAAGAAACAGCAGAGACAAAAATGAACAGCTTATAACTGACCAGGCTACAAGCAGACACATTTGTAAATCTCATGTAGAAGAGAGGAAAGAAGCTGAGATTTAGACATGGACATCCTCACGGATCTGTTTAGTCTGAAAAAGGTCATAGTGGCATTTGCAACTATCTGAACAATACTTTAATTGAACATTCAGCCAGTATCTCATGAAGAGATATTGAAGATGATGATGAACATGAAAATCCCATATTTGGCCCTTGTAAAATGTCAGCTCATGTTGGAGAAACTGGTCAACTCAAATGAAGAGCCTCTAATATGGACAGCTTGTCATCAGACACCCCTATCATTAGGGATAATTATGAATGAAATGGATGAATAATTATATATTCAGATAGATGGATAGAAACAGCCTTATCTAGAGAGAAGATTCTCACTCAGTTGTACAAAACAAGAACAAAAAAAATCTGTAAGAAGTCACTTTGCCAGATTTGTACTAGACCTTGAAGTGCCAAAGACCCTTTGCTCCCAGTAAAAGCCAGCACCACTTGGAAAATACTGAATGAAATTCTAGAGCAGATTTGGATTAGATTAGGGCAAACAGAGCAGCACAGTGATCATTTCTTATCAGAATGTTGTCCTGAACTCAGCACAAATTGGACCAAAGGAAGTTTTTTTACGGTTTCTGGGCTCTATGGCCAGTCCGCATCCTATACATCACAGTACTCCACAGATAAAGACAGTGTGCATCTCTGGAGCTGTTTGCCTCTAAAAAGACAAAGAAAAACATTTCCCAGGTAGGTGAATAGAGAGAACATTTTATTGGGTTGTTTCAGTCTGAACTGGAGACCTGCACACAACCTCCATCACTGGACACAAGCAACCCTCAACACCACTTACAGAATTTTGCTTCTCTAGATACACTTCCTTCCTAAGTGTTCAGGTAGAAGCAGTACTAGGGAATTCAGGATACTGTTCTGTAGTTTCACCAATGCAGTACCACACTGAATCAGCACACCCAGACAGCACAAAACATCTCTCACTATTGAGAAGGAATTCTCACCTGAGCTGAGCCAAGCAGGCAAGCACTATTTCCATATTTTGGAAGTCAGCTGTGTGACTTCTAAGTTCTGGCTGTGCTTTTAAAAGATGTTAAATGGCTGGGGTGAGACAGCAGAGTGAGACAGAACATCCCAGGCTGCTCTTCATTTTATAACAAGCTTTTCCTTCAAAATGTGCTCTGTAATAAACTGATGATTGCAGGGCACAGACATTACAAGACAAACATCCTTATCAACATTTGGCAAATGCAGCCCAGGATGCAACTGCAGATGTTGTAACAAAGGCTTGTTAATACCTCAAATACCACATTCAAACCAGGTAGGGAAGATATGTGCAACGTCTGAATGAAACAAGGGGTATAGGCAGAATACACACACAAGACTCTGGGCTAGGGCCCTGTTCTGGGCAGAGCTGGCCTGAACGACCTCCCAGGGTCCTCCTTTTTCATATTACCAATGTATGTTGCTTTCTGTTTGTGCAAACTCTCAGAAAGGAATTGTTATTAATAACAAAGCTCAGACACCTGATGTCTCCAGCTAAACTCACAGCTGACGCAGCTCAGTTCTTCTTCAGATGCAACACCACCAAACAGGACTACAAAAACCGCAGCCAAACCCAGACAGAAGTTCAGCCAGCCCTGCAGACAAGCAGAAATCCATGCAAAACCTCAAGAAGTGGACACTGAAATGTTACTAATCTTTAGAGCAGGGATTTGTAGTTCACTTGCACAAAGAAAAGGTACTAGGCAAGGAAGTGATATAGCAAGGAAAGGGATATCAGAAGTACATCACCACGAACAAGACAATACCTTTCACAAAAAGAGATGGGTGCACACATGCCAGGACACCAGCTCTGTACCTGCTTTAGACCCTGGGAAACCAGTTTCACACTCATGGACAAGGCAACAGAAACCTGACAGACCAATGTGACATTCTGTGGTATGGAATATCCCTTTGGACAGCCCAGGTTAGCTGCCCCAGCTCTGTCCCCTCCCAGCTTTCTGTGCCCTCACCCAGCCTCCCCTCTGGTGGGACAAGCTGAAAAATGCTTTACTTAGGATAAGCACTGCTTAGCAACAACAAAAACATCAGTGTTTTATCAACATTATTCTCATCCTAAATACAAAGCACAGCACTGTACCAGCTACTAGGAAAAAAATTAACTCTATCCCAGCCAAAACCAGATGACACCTCAGAACATCCTTCCTCCTTTCCTTGCAAGCTGAACTCAGGCCAAGCACATGTGACTAGCCTTCCTTGAAGACTGCTTCACAGCTTGCAGCAGCAACAGGCCTGGCCTTGCTCCCCAGCACATCCTGTTTTGTTAAGGGAAACAAAACAGGCCTCTTTGCCTTCAGCTTCGAGTGATTCTTCCCTCTTTGTAACCTACCAGTAAAAAGTCATACCTAACAAAAAGGTACAGTTGAGCTGTGTCTGGAATCGCTTTTTCAAGAAACACATCTGTTTATACATACAAATACTTATGATTTCCAGCAAATTAAGAAAATACTTGCATTTCCCATTTTATATACAAAAAAATTATGCAAAAGCATGTTCAGTATTCTGTTTGCACAGTGTCATTACTGTGTTCAGTATTCTGTTTGCACAGTGTCATTACACCAAAACCTCACAACAGCAGAAAAAGTTAATCTTTCTGTTTCTGTCTGAAATAACAACAATCTTGAAATCCCTAGTCTAGTTCAGCCATACAAGACCTAACTCAGTCCAAGAGGGAGTTGTTTACACTGCTGCAGTTGTTTGCTCAGCCTGGCAATGTTCCTGTTATCATTGTCCTGCTCTTCTTTGCACTGGTGTGGCCTCACCTTGAATATTACTGCCCAGTTTTGGGCACCACAAAATAAAAAATACATTAAGCTGTTAGAGAGCATCCAAAGGAGACCACGAGGACGGTGAAGGGTCTGAACGGGAACCTGTAAGGGAAGCGGCTGAGTAGTCACTTGGTTTGTTCAGCCTGAAGGAGACTGAGGGGAGATCTCTTTGCACTCTGCAACTTCCTCATGAGGGAAAGAGGAGGGGCAGGCACTGATCTCTTCACTCTCGTGACCAGCGACAGGACTTGACGAAATGGACTGAAGCTGAATCAGGGAAGGTTTAGATTGGATATTAGGCTCCCCAGGGAAGCACCAAGCCTGTCTGAGTTAAGCAGCACTTGTACAACGCTCTCAGGCACATGGTGTGACTATTAGGGTGGGCGTCCTGTTCGGGGCCGGGACTTGGACTCAATGATCCTGGTAAGTCTCTTCCAACTCAGCATTTCCTATGATTCTACGACCGAGTAAGAAAAACGGCAACAAACAGCTTGAGTATAAACTCATTCCAGAGGGTACTGACTCTGGAATGAGGAAAAAACAAACCGAAAAAACACCCCAGGACCAAAACACCAAGATCGCCCTAATATCATGGTTTTCAAGCCTGCGCAGTTCTCAGCCAATGCTTGACAAATTTATTTGTATGTTGGTAAAAAAACACTGATAGGAAATACTCCCTCTGGCATGTTTTCATGGGAAAGCAAAGCCTCTTCCCATTCGCAATAAATCTAAAGTTAATCCTCTGTAAATCTAAATTTACAAAAAAAGAAATAAATACAAAAGCTGGTGAGAGATCCTTCTGCATTTATTCTTCTGCAGTGCACACTGTGCTCAAACTCCGTTCCAGTTGAAAAAGTCTGTTTTGTTAAGTGACCACTCCACGACCTCGTACAAGAGTTTTGCTTTTCAGGGAAAGCATCCAAAACCACTGAAGACAATGCTTCGCTCCGGGCTATGCTAAAGGAGTTCTCCCTCTTCTTTTCAAGCACGGACACGGCATCGCATCTCCCCCAGCTCCACAGCGCAAACCATACCAGGCCAACACACACTCCCAGATGCCTGGCCAGAGCAAGAATGCACTCTTCTCCTTTTCCTTCAACCACCCCACACATTCCCTGGCAGGCTTCCCAACCAGCACAGCCACCCCCGCTGCCCACACGCCAAATCCCGCACCCAGGCTCCTCGTCGGGGCAGCACGTCGCCCCTCCGGAACTGCTCCAACATGCAGGAAGCTCCCAGCAGCTACACCGAGATGGGAAGCCATCCCCAAGAGGCCGCGGCTGCCCCCGCCTTGCACCAAGCACGGATGGAGCGGCGCAGGGGACGCAGGCAGCTCCCGCCGCCCGCCCGCCGCACCCCGGCATCCCGCTCGGAGCGGCCCGCGGCCGACTGCCAAGCTCCCCGTACCGGGGACAAGGTACTGAGGGGGACAAGGGGTGGCCGAGGAAGCGCATCTACCTACCTGCCTGCCCGTGCCCCACCGCCCCACCGGGGCGCCCTCCGCTTGTCGCCCTTAAACTCTCCGCCCCGCGTCCCGCCCCCGCCGCCCGCGTCACCGTGGGAGTGGGAATGGGGGAATCGAAACAAATCCACAGCGCGGGGGGAATCACAACGAGAGCGCCCCGCCCGTGAGGGATGTCCCCCCCTCGTCCCGACCCGCAGCAGGGAGTGTGGCGGGGGTGGGAGGTACCGGCGCTCATCTCCCGGCTGGAACGTTCGGGAAGTGCCTCTGGGATGGCTCGGCTCTCCCTCCGCAGCGGGAAGCGTATAGAGTGCCATTCTCTAAAATGACGTAGCGGTGCCTTCAGGATACTTGGAAAAGCAGCGTTCGTCCGGGCCGGGGGCAGCCCCGCGTCCTGAGGCGCCGCGCTGTCCCTCAGGCCTCTCACGGCAACCCCCGCCCAGAGGAAGCTGTGGCTCCTTTGCTCCTCCACTGGGCGAGGATCACTTGGGAATGCGGGCTTCTCCTCCTGCTATGCAATTGTTTGCTAATTTGTCGTTTCCCGTGAAAAGTGGATCGATAAGTCAAAGATGGATACTTCACAGGAGATGGTTCAATAATTCACCCCTCTGTGAGACACGTTTTTAATCGAGTTTTTCTCTGGTATCACCTGCATGTCTTCCTCTGTATCCGGGCTGGCTGGGATAGAGTTAATTTCACTGCTAGCAGCCCCCACCGTGCTGTGCTTTGCTTTGGGAGCTAAAAAGTGTTAACAGCACACCAGTGCTTCAGTCACTCATCTCTCCAACATTCCTCCTGAAGCAGTAGGCTGGGGGTGGGCAACATCTTGGGAAGGGACACAGCCAGGACAGCTGGCCTAAACTGGCCAAAAGGGAATTCCAGGACATGTGATGCCTATTCAAATATAAAAGCTAATAGAAAGGAGGAGGAAGGTGGGGCATTCATTATTTACATTTTCCAGAGCAAGCACTACACATGCCGAAGCCCTGCTTCCCAGGACATGGCCGGATGTTGCCTGCTGATGGGAAGTACAGAACAATTTTTTGGAGCTTCTTACCTTTGCTTGAGCTTCTGTTTTATTAAACTGCCTTTATGTTGATCCGTGAGGGTTTTTTCCATCTTAGTTCCTTCCTCCTTGGTCCTGCTGAGGAAGGGAGTGACAGAGCCGCTTGATGGCCTCTTGATTTCCAGACAAGGTGAACCCACCACAGTCCTTTTGATGCCCAGTATGGGGCATGAGACAAGAGTTTTGTATGAAGTGTGCTTTAGCTACAGTGGCTATTCAGTGTCAGGCTCCAATGCAGGTCACAGAGATTGTTGGCTGCACTGCTTATGTCTTTATTTAGTTAAGCTTGAGAACATGTTAATAAAAAAGGCTCTGTCCTTTCCCCTGGCATTTCTGTCCTTGCTCTTCTGGAGGAAGTATCTTGTGGTGAGCATGAGGAAATACATATCCCTCTCCATACCTGGGACTAATGCAGATGATTTTTTATGCAGGCCTCAGAGATCCTTGTTCATCCTTACATGAGCTGTTTAAAACTACTTATTAACACTGTTAGCATATTATGAGGTTTGTGGAATCCAGTGTCATCCTGATCTAGGAGAAGATAATTTTTGGATGAGGTGATACTGAAATGTGCCCTCGGACAGCTGGTCCTGGGGTGGCAGGGTGGGTGGAAGGATTTGGGCAGGTTCCTGCAGCAGTTCTCATCTACCAAATCCTGGAAATTCACACCTGAAGAGGCAGGTTACCCTGGAAAACTGACATGCCACAAACTGATAGAAAGGTGTCTTGCCTATCCCAGTGAAAACCAGCAGCTTCCAGTACTGTCCTGGGCCCTGGCCTGTGCCTATGGAGCCACAGTTCAGTACTCTCAGTGGTTGAGACAGGAATCCAAACAGCAGCTACAGCAATTCTCTCATTACTAGGAAAGAAGCACTGGATGAAGAAAACAGTGGATCCATATTGTCAATTAGTAAAGGAGGAGGAGGAAGAGGAAAGGTCTGATCAAGAAGCTGGTACTTTGACAAATGATTAAAAAAATGGGTGCTAATGTCTTCGCAAATGCCTCAGTCTGGAAGATGGGGCTTGGGCTCTTCACTAATGGTAGGAGAAGTGGGTCTTAATGTCTTCACTAATGCCTATGTCTGAAAGAACCAATTAGGTGTTGGAACAATGGCTGTGGGAGTCTTTTGGAGAAGTGGGTGTTAATGTCTTCGAAATGAGTCTAATGTCTCTACGAATATCAAGCCCTGCGAGTTTATTACAGAACCCAGGCAGTTTGATCCAGCTTGAACTTCTGAACTTTAGGGCAATAGGAGAAATGGGTCTGCAACAAGTCTATTCCAGATCCCAGACAGTCTGAGCTTCTGATGGGTCCACAGAACCCAGACAACCTGAACCTCCAAACTTCAGGGGAAAATGATGATACAAGTTCAAGGGGGGAATATGTCGTAGGTGTTTCAGGAAGGCTGTACTTCAGACAATGAGTAAAAGAAGAGGGCAACATGTGGTTCGGAGTTTAGGATTAAAGGACACTGCACCCTTCAATACCTCAAGAGGGAACCCAGGGAGTATGGCATGGTGGACTCTCTTTATTCAGATAAAGTTGCAGGACTCCTCTGTTTCCTTTGTGGACACTGGCTTCTCAGAGCATGCCTTTTCTGCACACAAATTTGAGAAAAGAGCCAGAGAATTCATACATGAAGCAGAATCTACCCAGTCTCTGACTTCATCAGAATTTCAAGATACATGGGAAGATCATAGCTGCCAGATGAGCAGATTTCTGCCTGCTCCAGTGCTGGGATAACAGGGTAGGAGTCAGCAGCTGGAGAGTAAGGAAATCCAACAGCTGGGATGCTTCACTAGAAACTGGAGAGTTGAGAGAGTGGAATAGAGTGAGCAATTTAGTCTCCGGAGATGGTTTATCTCAAGTGAGAGCAATGTACCAATTCAAGGAAGATCTTGTGAACTTGCCAGGAATGTGTTCCTACCACAGGCAAAGGCATCCAGTCTGAGAGAATTAGTGGTGATGGAAGTCATCTACAGTGATATAAACTATTATGAGATCTCCAAAGATCCAAAGACTGTGCACACAGGCCATGAGGAGTGTTATAGATACATGGTATAATATTGGCTTTTTGCAAATATTAAGATGAATGCTATATGTATAATATTAAAATGGTTTTGCTGTAATAATCAATGTATGTATGTTAAACTGTCTGCAACATTCAATGAACAGATGATGGGAACCCTGCTGATTATCAACACTCGCCATCTGTGGAAAGAAGGAGCCAAGGCCCAGATTAAAAGGTGAAAAGAAGAAGATTAAAACCCCATGCCAAGAAACATGCATGCTCTAAAAAGGTGGACTCAAGGAGTGGCAATGCTAAACAGTTCCTGGAAAATGTAAGCTAGTTAATAGAAAAATTTGGATACGCATAAAGTCCATGAATATGCATCAAGTTGATGCAATAGAAATGGTATATAAAGGGTGTTTCCAAAGCACCAGGTATGCTCTTGGCAGAGTGCCAAGCATCTGACCATTTTAACCATTTGCTTTATTGTCTTTATCTCCTATTGTTTTTTTTTTTATTAAACCTTTTAAAATTTACCAGAACAGTGAACATCATTTCTCACATGGAGGAAGTGCTCCAGCTTCATTTTCTAACAGTTTAGCAGTAATGTATTGCCCAGATATCAACACCTCAATTTATGGAATCAAGTCTTCTCAAAAACTTTGAAGACTGTCTCTGTACATCTTCAACCTTATGGGTATCACCTTGGCAATTAGACATGCCCCAAGAAATTAGTCTCTTCCTGCCCTGGTTGGAGGGAAAGGGAACCCCAGTCATGTGCTGCATGGCACACTGTTTTTTTACACACTGTGTCCAGGACGGGAAAAGGGATGGCCAGGCTTACTGGACCATGTGGATGCGATTGCCTGGTGCATCAGACCCACAGAAGTAAAAAGCTTTGGTAGGCACTGGTGTACAGTGTACCCTGGTGCCATCAGGCTGCAGGCACACAGAACACATCTGGATCTCTTCAGTGACAGAGGGGTGCCAAGAATTGTCTGTGTTGGAGGCAGAGCAACCACTATGCATGTTAAAACCCTACTTCCCAGGAAGTGTCTGCGTACTGCCTGCTGGGACATAGAAAACAAATCTTTTGTTTTCCTTTGCTTCTGCACTCAGCCTTTGTTCTTGCTTTATTTAACTGCATTTGTCTTGACCCATGAGGGGTTTTTCCCACTTTATTCCCCACTCCATTCCTGCTGAGGACAGGTAGAGTGGTTTTGATGGTCACCTGGTGTCCATCCCATTCTCATGAAAAAATAAATTTCTGCTAATCATCCATGTTCTGCACTGAGTTTTCACATAAATTATTCTGCTACCCATTTAGGGACTAGAGAAACAAAGTAATACTAACCTTAGCACATACGTTTTTTTATATCACTTGGCTCCTAGTGGAGTGCATCAAAGTAATAGGCAAAGCCACTTTTAAAGAAAGTAATCAAAATCCAGCCACAATTGTTTTGTAGCTGCACCCACACTACAGGTGTATGTGGATGTGAGGTGGGAAAAGACAGTGTAATCCTGTTTCCTAAGTGACTTAAAGAAATCAAATCATGGGTGGGATTTTGGAGTTCTTATTCAGGCAAAAGTGCCTGAGTGAATCAACATGATATAAATGTTGAGAGAAATGAGTGGCTGATAGATACTAATATATCTGCATTTTTATGTGGCCTCCTGTAAGGCCCCAAAAAAACTTACTTGATGAGACTTTTAGAAGGGCTTATGGTTGTTCATGTACTCTTGAGTTGGGCATGTGAGAGAATGATGACAAGATATGCTCAAAAGGTCAAAACAACAAAAAATACCCTATCAGCATCTTTAGAAAATCAGAGAACTTTAGCAAAATGTTTAGAGCAACATTCAATCAACATGAAACATTTCCCAAAGCATTTACGTGGTCCATCCAACTTATCAAACTCTAAGCCCATTCAGTTTTAAGTTAATCAAAAATTCCAAGAAGAGGAAATAAGAAGGAGAAAGAGAGAAAGACAGAAAAGGTATAGAAAGGGACACATACAGCTACCCACTACTGGGTTCCAGAAGTATTCAGGTAGAAGTTCCAAGAGGAGATAAGGTCAAGACATATGCTTGCCTAAATACACCTTGGCCTTCCTGGGCCAGTCCCCCAAGTGGGACTTCTGCTCATTTGGTAACTAAGGAGCTCACTCAGGCTCCAGAGGTGCGGGTGGAGCCTTTCCTCTGGTATGCCAGGGATTGGCTGCCACTGCCAGGCTGGGATACAGGCATACAGGGCAAGGGGAGTGTACAGGGCAGTGCACTGCCTTGCCAGGACAAGGCCTGACCTGCCCCTTCCCCCATACACATGCACCCCAAAATGTCTCAACACATCAATCTTTCCAGTCTCTGGCATGTGCAAAAAAAATGTGCATCATTGTTATTTAGGGATGTTTCAGTGCAGCACAGAGAAACCAAGGACCAACCCACTTTAATACCAATGCAGAAAGCGGAACTCATTGCTTTTTGACTCAGAAGGGACTCTGACCTAAACACATTAGTCTGCTACATCTGTTGGCATGCTATGGGTGTGTTTGTCAAAACAGTCATGAGACAGAAAACGAAACTTTTTTTTTTAATAACTCAGCTGAGAAAATGAAACTTGGCAGCTTGCAAGCCTCTCTGGTGTGCAGCAGGGCGTTTCCTTCTCATGCAGCATGTCACATGTACTGCCAATGAATTACTGAGTCTGCAAATTATTGCATTTCCTGATCTGTATGAGTAGAGAAGCAGCAGAAACTGAAAGGGTGGACCCATTCAGGGAAGCAGTACTGTGTGTAAGCAGTAAGGAGTTAGGCATACTGGTTTATATGAGGTGCTATAAATTACAACAAGCACTGGGAGGAGGTGCTGATGAAGCCCAGTAAGGCAAAAAATGATGTATGAAGCTGTTTATGCATAGCTCCTAAATCCCTTCCCTTGTGACTATAGAGTATAGGTGTCTGTGTGGATACATTTCCAAGGGAAAGCATTTCTTTTGCATGGGAGATTGAGTAGTAGATCCCTCAAATTCCTTGTCACTGAACAAATGTACCTGCACAACAGAGCTCATGATGCAGGTACACCCATTGCATTGAAAGGATGGGTCTTTGCATAGTGCTACAATCTTTCTTTCTGTCTCTGCTTCTTTTTCAATGATGGGAAAACCTCACTTTGAGGGAAAGAACACCCTTCATAACACATCCAGGAAAGAGAATTGCAGTGCATGTCACAGGCCTTGAGTCATGTTGAGCTTGAGAGTTACTCCACCAAAAGCTCTTCCTCTCCTCAGTCAGTGTCTCCTGGCTCCTCAGAGTACAGTGCCAAGCCTGTGTCAGATATTGCTGCATCTCATCACTGACCTGCACCTGGTACAAGGCAGAGTCAGCTCTGAACTGAAGGCACTGCATCTATTGCAGTGGCAACACGCTGCAGACACCAGCACAACTGGAACTGGGGAACAAACATCATCCCCTCTCCTCTGAGGACAAACTACACCATACATCAGGGTCTGGGGACACCAACCATCCCCAAGAGCTCTGACCAACCTCACCTGGGGCACCCTTCAGCCCATGTGATACCAAAAAGGTTAGTTCAATTTCTGCTGTATCTGTGAGCTTTTACTAGAAACACAGTGTGACTCTGAACTCTTAGCAGATTAGACACTGTGTCTGCAGACCTTTAGCAGAGAAACAAGGCGTGAAGACATTATTCCCCATGCAAGGATGTGAGAAGATAAAGATGGGACATCTGGCTGAGGAATAGAGCTACAGCCAAAACAAAGACTAACTTTGGGAACTTGGGGGATGAGGGATTTTATGGTAGTAGGCAAGTCACAATATTCATGTAGTGACTGTATATTAGCAACTCGATTATAACAATCAGGGGGATGTTAGGAGAAGTGGTCCCCCATGCCTTCCAGGCACTTAAATAAATGACGCCCTCTTTAACACAGAAAAAATTGATGCTAAGAAGTCTTATTCTGGTTTTTGGAGATTAGGTAACAGATGGGCCTGGCTATCACAGGGGTCAGACTATCTGACCCTAGTTCCCCTCACCAAGCCTATTTCTGACCCATGCTGGCAAACATACATCCCAGCCTGGCCTCAGCCCATCCCCATGGGGCTGCCTGATGCCCTGAGCTGGGAGCTGTGCCTGGCTTCCTCTCATCCTGCCAGCTCCCTCACTGAAGGCAGTGGAATGGACCCTGGCTGGAGAAGCCTCTGCTTGGCCTGTCTCCTGGGCATCTACATGTGTTCCCAACTCTTCAGAAGGAACTGGCCCTTGCTGCTCCCTGATTCCATACATGGAAAAACATTTATTTCCTGGTATAACTACCCCACACAATTCAGCTAGGCAACAAATATATGCTGGCCATAAACAATATCTACAGCTATTACAGCTATGAGGGCAAAAGTTTGTGGTGTAGGTGTGGTTTTGTGGAAAGCTGTAGCTTCCACAAATGATGTGGAATTTATGATTATTTCAGGATGTTTAATTGACTTTAAAAGCCTATCTCCAACTGACGTAGTAATACAGGTGATGGACTTCTGTTTGACCTGGTTTATTTCTGAGGTCAAGAAACAGATTTCTGTTTCTGAGAAATCAGGTGCTTCAGAATAATAGCTTTAAAAGAACATTAAATTAAGCACACAATAATTAAAGGACAATGAAACCAATGGCAAATACATGCCTTATTTGTTATTTTGCTGCTAGTTGCCCTAATGCTGAAATATCCCTTTACATCTCTCCTGTCCAATTCTTCTTGCATATTATCCTTTTCTGTTACTCCTCTTCATTAAAGCCTGACTGCTTAACCAGCATCATATATGCCAGTACACTTGTAAACCACCTAAAGGACTGCTTGTCCCCCATGAAGGAGTCTGTGTGATTGTACAGTTGTCAGTGATGAACACACAATCTCTGGTGCTCTTTCCAAGACAAAGCTTTTTGTTCCTCTTGTGTCTGCTACCAACGCAGCCATTCTCCAGTGTGATTCTTTACCCACTTAAAATAGTTGTGGCACAGTATGTCCTGAGTGGGGACTGGAGTCCTGTGACAGTAAGCACTGTGTCCTGTTAAGAAAGAAATATAAACTGTTGTGCATGGCAAGACTACTCTAGCAATGTCTCTTAGCTAGGCTTTAACCCAGCTATCGATAGCAGCATTAAAACTGCACAAGCATAAAAGTCACTTAGTATCACAAAAATACCTTCCTTTGCTATTTTTATTTCTGGCTGCTAAACAATTTGGAATAACCCAGCCAGTTCAAGACTGCTTATATAAAGTGCAGTCACCCCTGTGGAAGCAGTTCGAATGATCTTACAGAGCCAAGCAAGGAATGAAGAATGGGCAGGGAGAGCAGTAAGTGTGACCAGGGCAAAGAAACATGCTTCCTGTCACCTCAACCTATTTGTTTTGAAGGCAAAAGACCTGAGCAAGGAGGAGTGGGGGCAAAAGAAGAAAGAGAAAAGTGGAGACGAGAGGGGATGATGAAGATTTAAGGAAAGGCACTTCTTGAGGCTCACTGGTGCAGGCTGGGACTGACAAATCTCCCCAGTAGTGGTGCCTGAAGGAATCTGGAGAATGGGCACCCAACAGCTGGCAGCAGCAGAACAAACAAACACGAGGCTTGTAGTCAGAGATGAGTCATCCTGAAAGAAGAAGAAACCTGAAATAATAATAAAACAAAGATACGCATGTTTTCACTCTTTTTGTTTTGAATTAAATGCATACATTTTTCCCAGTTCTTGTTCAGGTAAATTTTGGGTCAATAACTTCAGACTCATGTCCTTGTTGCTTTTATGTTTTAATGGGGTGAAGACACCCATGTGTGGTTGTTACAAGCCACAGAAGGCAAGGGTAACCCAAGTTCTTGTTAATAGATCCCTTGGAGCGAATTGGAGTGAAAAAACCATTCAGAGTGAAACACTAAATGGTTGGCGTTTGTAAATATATATAGGTAGGGTTTATTATAGTACAATTTGGTTGCAAAGAAAACCAGATATGTAGCGATTTTGGTTGTTATTGTTATTATCTATAGTTATATAACAACATTGCAATATGAATGTTCATCACCCAAGGACATGCACAAATGAAAAGAAAGAGAGAGAAAGGACAAGAGGGTACCTTGTAGGCCTGTAGTCCCAGGGGCAAGACTTGGTTGCTCCACAATCTTGGTCGAAGTGGTGGTTGCAGACCAGATCCATTGGGTGGGGGCAGAAGTCCCAAAGGAATGGTGGGGAAAAATACCCAGGAAAATCCGAGGAGGAGGAGGAGCCTTACAACCCAGCCTTTGTGCAAGGGAGGACAACTTAGCATGACAAGAGGCACCATCCAGTCTCCAAGGATTGTCTCCTAACTCACTCGTAGCCCATCATTTACCCTTTGTCTTATCAGAACAGAGATTAGCCATTACACACCCAAAAGCTCACCTCCTCCATTTCAGCAAAGCATCCTGGCTTCTCCACAAAGGGAATGTTGTGAGTCATTATCCCTTAACAGTTCAGTCTTTCACAGTGGTGTGATATTCCAATGCCACCTCTCTGAGATCACTAAGACTGTATGAAGCCAATTGTGAAAATAACAGTAGCAGAGGGTTATCAGGTGCTTTGGAGCATGAAGAGCAGTTTTAACCAGCAAAGAACATGTCCATCTACAACACCAAGGACTGGACAGGACTTTAGCAAGAGAGAGTGGCATTGAGCCTTACTTCACGGGGAAACAGAGGTGACAGTCTTGTTGACACAAAGGAAGATGGTCACTCCTAGGAAGAGATGCCCAAAGGTCAGGAGATGCTTATGTATCAGAAAACTAGTCAAGACTCTGTGCAAGTTTACTAGGACAACTAATTCAAATACGTTCCAATCCAGATCTCAGCACTAGCATACTTCTGGCCATGCATCAGGAGAGATTGGCAGGATTTTCTGTGCTTTTTTTTTTGTAATGAGTCCATGCCAAGTTTTAAGCAGGAGGTTTTGGTTTTTAGTGACTACAGTGGGCACCCATCATGGGTTCAGAAGTGCAAATAGTTTTTACAAATTTCTCTTGTCCCCTTTTGTGATCCAAACTCTCAACCAACCCATGACAGAGACTACTAAAAAGGACACCTTCTGCCACCCAACCTCCAGGACCTTCCAATGGAGCCTCCACCCCAGGGGTACAGCATGGCTGACATGGTCATTCCTGCATAATTGAGCATCTGTGCAGGATGATTCCTCCAGCTCTAGGAAACTTCTGTCTTGTTCTGGGGATGTTGACAGAATTTACTCTTCCTGAATTACGTACTTGTTACCAAGCACTACACCCAACCCTCTCACTCACATAGGAAGTGCTGTAAAACATTGCTTATGTGTCCGTTCCAATTTGTAAAAAAAAGAGCCTTATCTGAAAAAAGGCACATCTGTTTTACACAGTTACTGTCATACCACTAGAGGAAGACAATATAGCTGTGGTATACTCTGATTATCTTCAAAAATAGCAGGGATCTCTTTAATTTAGCATCTGAATACTACTTATTTGTGATAAATGAACTTATAAAAATTCATAGAGATCTAAATAAATATATTTGTAGCGATAATAATATAAAATATAAAGTACAGTGTGGCCCACAAGTCCTTCCCAGATCTAGTCGTGAATTCCCACTCGAGAGATAACGATCCTAGCCGGCGCCCATCAACGGAAAAGAATGAACAGGACATGGGCCATCAGGCTGACAGGGAAGGGCTCTCGGACGAGATACTCATCACCGGACCTGAACACCCCGCCTTGCAGGCCACTGTTGGGGAAGCAATCAGGCAGACAAAGGAAAAAAAAAGTCCAGCCGAGATATCCATCAGCTACAACCCGGATCCAACCACCCCATCCAGATGGCCTGAACCAAAATGAAATCAAGGAACACTCAGAACTTCTTTACATATGAGGAGACTCTGCCCGGACGTCTATTTGACTCTATTCTCCAACGCCAGGAAATCAATTCATCCAACAATCAAGGACCCTTGGTGAATGGTGCCTGCCTGGAATTTGGCCTCAGGACACAAAATCCCTATAAAAACCCCAGACAGTCTACCCTCCTTCGTGGATTTGGGAACACCTATACCTTTGGGTATAGACCCCTGTCCACCCAGCGCTGCGCTGTTTATTTTATTGTGGTTTTTCCTCATTGTTTATTTTTTATAAAAACTGTTTTATAATAAATTGTTCTTTTATTTAACCCAAATTTGCCTTTGCATTTATAACATTATTCAAAGGTCACAGAAAGATTTCCCCAGCTCTTTTAACTCCTACAGGCTTAGAAATGTTTCATTATATTTTTCATTATGGCACAAGCAGGAAACCAATTCTGAGTTACATGCTGCAAATAATATTATCTGAAATGCCCAGAAATTTCTGCAGAATATGACTCAGATTTTATGTGAATCTGGAAGTCATGCTGTTCTTACAGTTATGAAATAGAGTCCATATTGCAGTAAGGGATCTCCCTCTGTCTGGGTTTGTAGCTATTTGCTTTAGGCTTTTTTGTTACTGGAGTGTGGTGTCTCCACACAGGTTAAACACAAAAGTGAAAATTTGGCAGAGCTGATTGAAGTCCGTGGTGCTTTTGTTACTCTTGATGTCAATTTAAAAGACATTAAATACCAGGAAAACAGTGGTGGTAAAATTTTTCCAGACCTTGCCCAGTAGCTGAATCATCTATGTCCTAAAACGTAATGTGACTTGTACATTTTAGAGCATGCAGATCACTGACTGGCTGTCAAAAAGTATGGCTGGAAATAAAGTTTTGTTTTGTTTTGTTTTGTTTTTTCTATTTATTTTACCTCAGAAGTTCAGTGAAATGGAGGTCTTTAGAGATTTCTTTGCTCAAGACTCAGATGTCCCTCAAGAGTTACTTCACCTGCTACAGGAAAGACCAAAGTATTGAAACTCTGGCACATCTATTTTGTCCATTCTTGTAATGTATTGAAGTTAAAGAGCAAAATCAAAATTAATCTAAATTCAATCAATAAAACCAGTCAATAAAAATTTGGTTAAAACACTGCCAGTATTTTCTGGAAATGAAAATATTAGAAAACAATTTATTTTTTTTTTTCTCATAGTCCGTAATGCAATAAACATAGAACCATAGAAGAGCTCAGGTTGGAAGGGGTCTCCAAAGTTCACCTTGTCCAAGTTTTGGTGGGAAATGGAGCCTTGATTACATTATCTAGCACCTAGATCTAGGATCTAGGTGTCCTGTTACACCTTGGAAACCCCTGGTGATGGGGTGGTCTTCTGCAAGCTTGAGGAGGTTTTTCCACTGACTGGTTGTTCTAACTGTAAAAACATTCTTTCTTATATCTCAAGATGAAGACACCTGTATATAATTTAATTTTTTTTTTCTAAACTTTTTTACCAGTAATATATGATAATTCTATATAGTTAGTACAGTACTTTTAAGTTCATCTTAAGCTTCCTCTAACACTATGCCAAAAAAAATGATATTTTGGAATGTACAAAATCCCTGAGGAAAAAACAGTAACAGAGTACATACAACATTATGCAGAGGTATTACACCATCCAGACCTCACAATACTCACAAAAGTAACTCTTACATGCTGAAGAATACACAGTCACACAAGAAATAAGTTACAAAAATGAAGGAATAAAACAGTCCTTTTATTTCATACTTCCTGATTGGTCCAAAAGATATTTTGTTTCAAAGGAAAATATAAGTAGGCTATCAAAAAAACTACCATCATCATGAACAGTAGCTTGGAAAAATCTAAACAGTGTGGAATGATGCTGTAACTGTAACGGGAAGAAAAGAAAAGTTGGCATAAATTTGGTCTCGAAAATGACATCTTTTTACCATTTTAAGACCATGGAAAATGCTGCCTTCATAGTGACATGATTAATTTCCATAAACATTCTACTTGTGACAGTTTTTAATGCCAGACAAAGAGATAACAAGTAATGTTCTGGTACAGCTGCAAAGACAAATACAAGCTGTCTTGCCTGCAGCAATGTCCTCTCTAAGAATCAGGGCTTCATGTGCAGTCAAGTAAATACCATTTTTGCTATTACAAATGAAAGCCTGAAGGATTTGCATCAGATTGGGAGGTTTCAGCATTTGTCTGGGTTATATTAGCCCAAGCTGATTCTGGTTGATTTTAGTGGTGACCACGCAGCAGTGGTCAGGTTTGGTTTAGGTTCCCTTTAGGTGATTGTGACAACAGGAAGTTATTTGCCGTTAACTGTGTTATCTGCTATCCTAGAACAAAATTGAAAGAACCAAAAATGGGATGGTCCCAGGCTGTGAGAACAAACCACAGTGGTCATTACAGGAAGAGAATCTTGTTAAACCAGTTCAGGTATAAAAGGAAGAAGAGGAATTTGAATAGTTGAAAACCAATGGAGAGGAAGTTCCCATACACACATTGCATTAAGGGAACTCCACGTATGTGGTGCTCATCATTTTTTCACCTGTAAGACCTGGAGGGTAACAAAACTTCAGCTTGTACAGCACAGTATTTCTTTTTATCTAGGAAATGCAACTATGAGTGTTTTATGGTCCATAGAAATAAATGCCCATATTCTAGGTAGAGAAGTGATATTATGGTTAACACACTGACAAAAAATAATCATTCCAAATTCTATCAGGCATGTCCTATAGGATCTTGCACAAATCATGCTGTTCATCTGAGTGCTCCAGGGCCATATCAAGTGGACTTAATAATAACTCCTTACCTGCCAGGACTGCATACACAGGGTGTGATGAGGGGATGGTAAATACTTCAAATTTTCTCATCATGATCTTCCAGAACATGCTTTCTCCTTCAGAACTCATAAAAATGCACTATAAACTAGGGTGAAAAAAAATCCCTATTGGGGTAATATTGTCCAGCAGAAACTTCTCTTGCCTCATGCAAATGCCTGAGGCTTTGTACAATGGTATGTGACACGTAGTATTGAGCAGCTGTTCTACTCATAGAAGCACGTTTTCACCAAACCCTGGACCATCAGTGACCAACTCAGAATAAAATTACTGTGGCTAAACAAATGATCCTGTGTCAGGTACTGTCCTGAATTATATATGGGATAATCTGATTCAGTGGAACATGAGTCTGAGACCTTTTTTTCTGTCACGGGATGGGGGGGGGTTGTGTGTGGGGGTTAAGTAGGCACTGCGTTAACTCAAAGCAGCTCCTCTGCAAATAGGTTTTCTGCCAGTACTATTTCTACTGCTGTTGATGTACAGCCAACTTTTGTTGCACAAATTATGTATGTTAATGTTTTATTCTACATCCTAAAGACGCAAGAAATTCACTGCAAGAAGCATGGGTCTGCATTCTGCAATGATAAGGGTTGAAAGAACTGCCTGGACACTCTGTGTGCCTGTCAAGACAAGCTGAAAAGAAGCAGAGGTCTGTGAATCAAGGTTATTTGTTTGCATTCTTTCAGTTATCTCTTCCTTGGCAACTGGAAACATTTTTGAGAAACTGTCATAAACTGTGCTGAAGTTCAGCATTAAAAACTATAAGAAGGGTGAAAGATGCCATTTTCCACTAACATGCGCACCATGGGAAATTATTCAAGGACAAATGAGAATACATTTCCAGATACAGGCATGTCCCCTAAAAGAAATGCAGCTGTTTTTTACAAGGAATTCTATTAAAGTAGTGGTGTACTGGAATGCTGTTCAACTTGCTTCTCTTTAAAAACAAACAAAAAAATCAAGCTTTTTTTGTTCAAGCAATCCTTATCTTTTAACCTCCTATTCTGCTTGAGCTGCAGTCTAAAACCCTAATAATCTTAAGCTTTCAAATTGATTTTATCAATCTTCAGTCCTTCAGTGTAGCAGATCTCTGCCTTTTTTTCAGCCATGTCTCATGTTACAGGACGTAGTTTTTGGGTTCTAGTTTTGCACAGTAGACAGTGTTGTGCCAGCCAGGCTTTATTTGCGTCCCCTGTGCTACAATCCCATCAATCCCATGCTCCAATTCTTTCTTAAACCTTATTTACTATTTCTTAATACTCTCTTTTAACTGCTCAAGGCAAATAAAGCAATGTGGACTTTGAAGGGGTCAATAACAACTTACAAATAAGTTTCAAACATATTTTCTGAGGTTCCTGATATATTTGAGTTGGAATAGTAAGTACATGATGCAGGTAATGAGTGGCTAGGACTTCAAAATGGTATCAAGTATCATAGAATTGGAACAGTTTGGATTGGAAGGGAGCTTTAAAAATCATTTAGCCCAGTCTCCCCCTGCAATGAGCAGAGACATCTTCAGCTAGGCCAGGTTCCTCAGAGCCCCATTCAACCTGATCTTGAATGTTTATAAGGATGGGGCTGCCACCACCTCCCTGCACTGTTCCAGTGTTTTACCAACCTCATCATAAAAGACTTCTTTCTTATGTCTAAAATAATGTATTAGATTAATATTATCAGACCCAAAACTAGATAGATGTTTGCATTTAAGAAAATAGATTTTCTAATAAAAAACAAAGCATTCAAAAATCCATATTGTTTACTGACACTTAGGCCACCTCTTCCCAGCACAAGAAAGATTTTGTTAAGATTGCAGCTCTTCTACTCTTTTTTTTTTTTTTTTTTTTAATTAAATGATCCTCTGTGTCTCAAGGAAAAAAAAACTCACTACATTTTTTTGATGACTGTGGGACTGTTTTGGTTTCATGTCTTTCTAAGAAACTAATTCTTGCCTTCTGAAATTTCATAGCATTTATTGCTAAATATATCAGCTTTCATCTCTGGCATCTTAAAAAGCATTAAGATTCCAACAGGCTCTATCCATTAATTCGTCACCACTTCTTTCGACCTAACACTACTTCTGAGCTCTGACACCAAAATACACTGATTATATCTTCCTAAATTATTTATAATTGAATCTACTTTGGTTTTGATATGCTTTAATAAAAACAAATTCATTTTTAACACACTGTCACAGAAAACAATCCAAACTGGAATGGGTCACAGCAAAGCTTGCAAGATATGAGCAGGCAGGGCTGACCTCCAGTTGGAGCAGATGTGAAGCAAATATGAAGTCTTTTGGTGGCTGTTTGACTTTTTCACACCAGCTTCTATACAAAAATTAGGATTTTGGCACAGACAACAAAAAAATTTAATCTTCATGCAAGTGACATCCAGTAAAATGAGCTGCATCTCTGTGATACAAATTATAATACAGATATAAGGAACTAATGTGAAGATTTTCCTACTGGCTGGTCCAGGGCAGATGCTGAGCATGGGCAAAGAAAAGTCAGAGAACATGTCTTCTGTCCCAGATCGAATGCTGAGATCCAGCAGATTCCTCCTCCCATTTCCAGCTGCTCTGGGTGACACTTGTGGCTGTCTAAGTCCACTGAAAACAGATTCCTCCTCTAAGTTCAGCACTGGAGCAGCGCCAGATTCATCAGGTCTGAAGTTCAGTGCTCCCCACGTTCCTGGTGCTTCCCAGGACTGTACACAGTCAAGGTGATTGTACAGTAGGTCACCCTCTCTTTATCCCTATTAACCCTTTGCTCCCTGCTCCACTCATCCCAACAGCTCCTGAATCTTTTCCTGCAAGTCAAAACAAAAGTGCACCATGGCCAAGATAGTTGTCACTGCAACCTGGAGGTTCAGGAAGCCACAGACAAAGGAGGTGGTGGGGCAGGACTGCTGTCTTCCACCCAGATATTTTTGCCAAGGTCAAAAATTGGGGAACCTGAAGTCAGCCTCAAAAGGGGCTTTTGTGGAGATCTGTCATGCTTGGGGGGCACTGCAGGCACCTGTACGTATGGCACCTGTATGTATGTAGGTATGTACTTACAGAATTAGACAGAGTGAAACTTTGTAGCAACCATCCCAAACAGTGCTGAGGACAAGATGTCCTTGGAAGGCAAAGCACCTTATAGCACGGTGAAAACAGTCCAGGTCTCACATACTTAGTCCTTAACACTCTCAGAATTGCTTTTGCTTCTTGCTCTACATGTTCCTCAGAGAGACTGCATCTTCTTCCTGCCCTTGGCCAGGATTGTCCTGTTTCAAGTGACACCTGTGGAGGGATACTTCTCAGGGTAAGCTTTTCTTTCCCCTTCTGCAAAATAAAAACTGCTTTGTTTATTGCTGCCAGCATTTTACATTTACTGAACAATTTCAAAGATGAAGACAGAAAGAGGATGAGAAGAAGCTGAAGTTACATTACACTTGATCAGGAGATGCCAGTTGTAGAGCATCTTCAAGTGGAATGATGTACATTCCTTGGTGCTGCAGCTACAAGCAAGACATAAAAACATGAATATACTCTGGTGTTTTACACAGCAATACACTTGGTACATCACGCTCACAAGGTACTGCAGAGACACTGCCATCCTGGAGAAGCTTTTGCTTCTCTGAAGCCCCACTCACAGCTTGCCTGAAAGCAGCAGTGGTTACTGTTAAGGAAATGCAGTGAAGAGCTGTTTTGCACCAGGAGATTCTGGACTGCTACCGTCCCAGTACCATCTCTTATTCGAGATGGAAAAATGAAGGCAGAGACAGTATCTCTTATAAAACAGTATATAAAAATAAAAGGAAGAGAGATAATCTTACATCCCTATTGATACTGGGGGCCTTAAGTTGTGAAGCCTTGAATGGGCCTCCAGTGCAAGTACACTGCATCATACAGACACTGTCTGCAGAAAGGGTTACCTCATTTTGGTCATTCAAGCTGTTCTAGGATTTTCTTGCATGAAAGAAAATCCATTCATTTCTGCTGTCAAACATAAAGGATGTGCACATAAGAACTTCTTGCTGCATGGTATGGAGTGGGACAGCCAGCAACTTTCTCCTTTACAATGGGCTGAGGTTCTTCTGTGGGGATAAGGGGTTTGTGCAGGACAACACAGGCCCAAAGCCATGCTGGATGTTTAATTCATGTGTGTTCCACTGACTCCTTTGTGTGCAACCATTCTGGTTAGGACCACTGTGAGACCAACAGGTTTCATTGCATCATGGCTATGGTCTCCTCCTCTGCTGCAAGGAAGGGAACAGCTTGCTGTCTCCTGTACACTGGTCATGCTCCATGAGAACAAACAATGCATGAGTTGTACAGAATCATAGAATCATTCAGGGCTGAAAAGACCTTTGAGATCTTCTAGTTCAACCTTTGACTGATCACCACTTTGTCAACCAGACCATGGCACCAAGTGCCACAACCAGTAGTTTCCTGAACACCACCATGGATGTTGACCCCATCGCTTCCCTGGGCAGTCCATTCCAGTACTTAACCACCCTATTTGCACTGGCAGACAAAGCAAGAGCTCTGCTCAACAAGTGTCTCCAAACCTCAAGAGACCCCAAAGCTTGGGAGTAGCTGCCAAGTTTTAGCCATTGCACACTTAAGGATCTGCTTTGTATTTTTGAGTAATTACCACTCAGTAATTACTCAAATAACTCAAATAACAATGTATACTGCAATTTTGCAGAGACATATATCACAATGGATACAGGGACACCCTGGAAAGGATCCTGTGATTGGAGACATACACACAGACAGTGCAGTCCTGCTGCCATAGGCAGAGCTCAGCCTTGATGGATGCCACAGTGCTCACAGCAATTCACAGAATCAGAGTGGGTCAGG
This sequence comes from Pseudopodoces humilis, assembly GCF_049639895.1. NCBI lineage: Eukaryota > Metazoa > Chordata > Aves > Passeriformes > Paridae > Pseudopodoces > Pseudopodoces humilis. The sequence goes on from NC_142200.1 coordinate 104,377,412, forward strand.
TTGGAAGGGACCACACTGGGTCATCTGATCCAACCTCCCTGCTCAGGCACGGCCACCCTGGAGTACATAGCACAGGACTGCATCCAGAGGGTGCTTGAATATCTCCAGTGAGGGAGACTCCACAACCTCTTCAGGCAATCTGTTCTGGTGCTCAGTCACCCACACAGTAAAGAAGCTTTTCCTCATATTCGGGTGGAATTTTCTGACCATCAGTTTCTGCCATTCTCATCCTATTGCTTGGCTCCACCAAGAAGAACCTGGCTCCATCTCCTTGGCATCCACCCTTTAGGTATTTATACACATTAATGAAGTCAAATCTCAGTCATCTCATCTCAAGGCTGAACAGTCAGCTTCTGCAGCCTGTTCTCATAAGAAAGATGCTCCAATCCCCCAGTCAACCTTGTTACCCTCCCATGGACCTGCCCCAGGAGCTCCAAGTCTCTCTCGTATTGATGGGCCCGGAACTGGACACAGCACTCCTCACCAGAGCTGAGTAGACCGGTAGGACCACCTCCCTCGACCTGCTGGCAGTGTACCCCAGGATTTCACTGGGTTTCTAGGCCGCAAGGGCCCTGCTGGCTCAGGCCCAGCCTGTTGTGTCCCGGGACGTCCGGGTCGGATCCCCACGGATCCCTTGCGGGCCCTGGCGGCTCCCGGCCTGGCCTCCCCTCCCTCAGCGCCTCCGCGGCGCGGCCTCCCAGCCGCTAGGGGGCGCGCCCTTGCCCGGCGGCGCGCGCGCGCCCCGCTCCCCGCCCGGCCGCGGCGCGAGCGCGGCTCCCTCCCTGCCGCGCGGTGCCCATGGCCGGCGTCATCCGGCGGCTGGATGAAGCCGTGGTGAACCGCATCGCCGCCGGCGAGGTCATCCAGAGGCCGGCCAACGCCATCAAGGAGATGATCGAGAACTGGTAACGCGCGGTCCGCTCCTCCCGCAGCCCGGCCGCGCTGCGTAGGGCGGGGTGGGTGGGGGGCTCTGCCGCGGCTGACCCCGCGTCCCGGCCCCGCGTCCCGGCCGCTCGTCCCGGCCCCGGCGTGCAGCGAGGGGCCGGCGGGAGGTCGGGTACCGAGGAGGGGCGAGATGTGCCCGTGCGGAACGCATGGGAGGCAGCTCCGCTTGGAAAGCCCCGTTCCTGTTTGCGTTTGTGTTCCGGCTTGTTTTGTTATTGTTTGAGAAATTCACGAATTGTTTGCTTTCGGTCAAGTCCAGCCATTAACTCACCACTCCAAATCACCGCTAAGCCATGTCCCTAAGCATCACATCTTCAGGAATTTTAAATACATCCGGGGTCAATGACTCAAACACTTCCTTGGTCAGCCTGTTCTCTGCTTGACCACCCTTTCTGTGAAATTATGCATCCTGGTATCCAATTGAAACCTCTCCTGGCGCAGGTCGAGGCCTTTTCCTCTTGACCCATCACTTGTTCCTTAGGGGAAGAGGCCAACCCCCACCTTGGTACATCCTCCTTTCAGGGAAGTGAGAGCAATAAGGTCTCCCCTGAGTCTCCTTTTCTCCAGGCTGAACTTCCCCAGCTCCCTCAGTCTCTTCTCATCAGCCTTGTGCTCCAGACCCTTCATCAGCTCCTTTGCCCTTCTCTGGACAGGCTCCAGCACTTCAATGTCTCTCCTGTAGAGAGGGGGCCAAAACTGAACATGGGATTTGAGGTGTGGCCTCACCAGTGCCAAGTACAGGGGGTCTATCACTGCCCTGGTCCTGCTGGCCACACTATTGCTGATACAGGGCAGGATGCCATTGGCCTTTTTGGCCACCTGGGCACAGCTGGCTCATGTTCAACTGCTGTTAGAGGTGCAGCACCTCCAGATCCTTTTCCACATGGTAGCTTTCCAGCCACTCTTCCCTCAGCCTGTAGTGCTGCATGGGGTTGTTGTCACCCAAGGGCAGGACCTGGCACTTCGTCTTGTTGACCATACCATCGGCCTCAGCCCATCAATCTAGCCTGTCCAGATCCCTCTGCAGAGCCTTCCTACCCTCCAGCAGATCAATGCTCCTGCCCAACTTGGTGTCACCTGCAAACTGAATAAGGCTGCACTCAATCCCCTCATCCAGATCATGGATAAAGGTATTAAACAGAACTCTGTGATTGAAATTCCTTTCTTGGTTTCTTGGTTTCTGTAGTTTGGATGCTAAATCTACGAGTATCCAGATAGTAGTTAAAGAAGGTGGTCTGAAGTTCATCCAGGTTCAAGATAACGGCTGTGGTATTAGGGTAAGTAAACAAAGTTGACAGGTTTATGCTGCTGTTTAATACTACCTTTTAAAAATATTTCAATTTATAAATGTTTCTGATCTTGAAAAAACTTGCAAAGTGACTGTTGCTTGTCCCTTTCACATAGAAAGAAGATCTGGACATTGTATGTGAGAGATTTACTACGAGTAAACTGCAAAAATTTGAAGACTTGGCTAGTATTTCTACATATGGTTTTAGGGGTGAGGTAAGCTATTCATCAAGGTTTTGAAACTGTTCATTGTTGTTATTCTGCTGTACTGAGTTGTACATAGTATCACAATTCCAGTACTCTGTACAGAAGCTTCTGTTTTCTGAGAGAGTCTGCTATGCGAATATAGTTCAAAATACATTTCAGTGTCTTTCAAGATTAGGTGGATGCCTATAGGGAGGTTTATATTCTTCTTGCTTTCTGGAATAAGATTTTTTTTTTTAAATTGAAACAAAGCCTGCCTTCTCAAATGATGGTTCAGGAATGTACAGGTAAAAGACGGTGGAAGGTGAATCTTCAATGTCAGACATTTGTCTAAATACCACACTTAAAACTAAATGTGCAAAATGTACAGTGGTCTTCCTTTGTTTTTGCTGTTAGACAAAGTTAGTTTTGCTGACCCCTCAGATATGCTGGTTCTCCATACTCTCGTGGATTCTATATAAACTCTGGAAGTGCAGTCAAGGATGAGTTTAGCTTTCCCCTCTGGATGAACAAGGTATATGAGTATGTGTCCTGTGCTCAGATATATAGATCCTCACATGCTTGAGAGTAGAGATAGTTTGGGTCCTCTCCTTACACACTTTAAACATATTCATCTTCACAGCCAGTGGAGTCTGGTCCTGAGTCTGGTTTTGTCTGTGTAGAAATGTCCTTTGAGTTTTCCAGGAAAACCATTGTGACCTAGCTTTGTAATATTACTTACAGTCAAGAGAAAGGCTTGGGCAGGAGTGTGAGAGTAACAGCTAAAACCTTCCAGCTGGTTTCTGGTTAACACAAAAAAGAAAAAGGCACAACTTTAATAATTTTGCAAATTTCTTTGAATTATGCTATATAGTTAACCACTTGCATCATCAGAGATAGAGAAATATTAGGGAAGCCAGAAGGATTTCCTGGATAAAATTACTGGAAGTTTAGTATTTTAGATACTAGAATTTGTTTAAGCTTTACTGACCTGCAGTTTCCTTGTAAGGATTTTTATTTATTACTTGCAAGGGGTATATTGAAATTTAATGATGGTGTTTAAAGTGTGGACATGCCTCAGCATTCTCCAGAGCAAGGTTTACAAACATGCTTTCTCTTTTCCTAGGCCTTGGCTAGCATCAGTCATGTTGCCCATGTTACAGTAACAACTAAAACAGCTGATGCAAAGTGTGCATTCAGGTATGCTACCTATTGTCCAGATGACTTCTGCTGCATGCAATAGCAAACAGATTTCAGAACTACTGTTATGGAGGAGGGTGTGGTAAGGGCAGAAATCAAAAAGACTTGGAATGTGAGAAAATGTATTTTTTCAAATTATAAAGCTAAGCTTTAGCTTAATAATGTATTTTAAAATTGGTGGAGGTAGGGTGGGGAGACAGGAAATCTTGAAAGAACTTCTATTTCAGTAGCTAATGTAGGTTAAACATTTGTCTTTTTCTCCATTTCAGGATAAAAAGTTGTATATATATATATTATGGGCATCCCATCTGGCAAATTTCACAAGTCTCAGCACAGGAACTTACAGCTTAGTTTGTTATCGTATCTTTACGATACAATAGGGGCTTTATCCTATCCAAAAAGAGTTCTGAATATACTTTTGAAAACTTCATTTAAATTACAGGCTTTTCCATTAATTTCTTAAACACTTTTAAAAAAAGGGAGTGGGAAAAAGGAGGTGTTCTGAATCTTGGTTTTTCAAAAGACTGTGTGACTATGGTCTTTCTTGCATTAAATACACAGGGTATGTTAGAGGGAAAGAAAAAGTGAATTTATGCATCTCTACAACTTGCTGAAAGACCTACATGGGTCAGAAATCTCTTACACTCAAAATCTTGTTAGTGTCGAAGGAAATAGATCTTAGAGTAAAGTCAAGAATTTCTTGTTAGCATAACTGAAGTGTAAAGTCTAGTGGAAGAATTGATACTAGGCTGTGTCTAGCTATTAAAGAAAGAAAAAAATGCAGTAATCCTGCCTTTAGAGGAAAAAATCTCAGTAATACAATTTCAAAATGCATATGCCATGATCTGCCTCCTTTCCTCTGCTATTATTCCCTTTCCCTCACTGCCCCTCTGGCTCTTACAGTCAATGAAGACAGTTTTACTCCTGCAGAAAGGTGGAGGAAACTAATTCTCAGTGTCCCAAATTCTTTGGAGGGAGGAGTGTGACGATGATGGGATTTCTTTTGTTTTCATCCTTTGTTTTCACCTGTCCATGTCTGCCTTCCTGTAAATCTGGATGTTTTACAACTTCTTATTTTCTGCCTAGAGCTACTTACAGCGATGGAAAAATCAAAGCCCCTCCGAAGCCCTGTGCTGGAAACCAAGGAACTCAGATCACGGTGGGTTTTTGTGCCTGTTCTCTCTTGTTCCTTTTCTGTTCCCCTTTCACCAATTACATTGTAAGGTACATAACAGCATCATCTCTGAAGTTGCAGTTTGTTAGGTGTTAAGGAATTAATTGAATGTTGATTTTTCATAAACCAAAATATTCTCAGAAAATTGATATAAAAAATAAAAATTAACACGATGGATTTAGATGAATTCTACAATATGAGAGAATTTTAAAAATTATTTTTAATTGTGAACCTTTTCTCTGTAGGTTGAAGATCTCTTTTACAATGTAAATACAAGGAGGAAGGCTCTAAAGAATCCAAATGAAGAATATGCAAAAATACTAGAAGTTGTTAGCAGGTAAACTCAAAAGGGAGGCTCCTAATTTTATATACTGCCATGGGGAGTACCGGGATTTTTCAGAGGGACTGGCAACTCTGTGTTTGGTGTCATTTTGTTGGTGGTGGTGGTGATTTTGTTTGTTACGTTTTTTTTAAACTATTTGTTAATGTGCAATGTCAGATAACAGTCCATCCAATTTGATGTGAAAAATCCAGATAGGAAGCAGTGTATTCTGTCTGTGGCTATTAAGTATTTGTAAGAGCTTGAGCAAAGAAATGGTGATGGACTTGGATGAGTGAACTCTAAATGTACCTGGGCTGAATAAAATTCATGTAAAAACTGCCCAGGAACATTGAGATTTGGCTGAGTACAGAAAAATTGAATGGAAACTTAACATCCCCAAAAAGGAGTAATATCTCTTTAGCTACTGGATGTTCCCTTCTTGGGCCATTTGGTTGCATCTTTTGCCACTGCTGTAGTCTCCCATAGTGTGCAGAGGTTTTGCAAGCAGGATCTGCACAATTTAAGCAAAATAATTGCTTTTCACTTTCAGAAGACACAAAAAGTAGCAAAGAGTTGCAAGACTGTATACCAAGGTTTAGTCTATTCCCCAAATAAACTATTTAAGAACCTTTACTGGGTTAGCCAGACTTCAGCCGGGAGGTAGAGGGTCAGATCCTGCTGCTCTGTTGAACAGGATGATCTGAAATCTTGCTGAGTTACAGCCCTCCAGCTCATTGGTTGTTATTTTTCTTTAGGACTTCTCTATTACTTGATTTTGGGGTTTTTTTCCTCTCAAATTTTTCAGTTCAGTCACAGGAGTCTAATCTTTGTCTGCATTTTTACCTTTCTCATCTTGCAAGGTTCTATGGTGTGTTTTTTCTCTCAATGCAGTAATTTCCCTCAAATTTTGAGCCAAGATTATGCAGCTGTAGTGAATTAGATATCAGCCATGAGATCACAGGTAGCTGAACTGTCTGGGCAGGAGCTGAACTGTTTGGGTAGGGGAAGTTAGAAGGGTGGGCCAGCCATTATTCAGATGCTTTTCCATAGTAGTTGAGACTTGATTCTGTTATACTGAGGATGTTTTCATGGGCTTTTTAGTTAAACCTGTGCAGTGAAACTGAAAAAACAGGTCTGTAGAAGCTGATCTTTTTTTTTTTGAGAAATAAGCTAAGCTAATCCTTGAATTTCTTACGGTTACAGTTGAGTTATAAATAGAACACACCTGTTTTGGTTTTTTTAGCTGTTCAGTCTTCAAAAGCTCAGTTTGGCTCAAATTGCTGCCTAACAGGAAGTGAAATTGCTTGCCCCATTACTAGCTGATTTTCAGCAATCGGGGAAGCAATTACCTTTTCTTCCACATACTGCAGACTTACATTTATCTGTTTTTCAGGTATGCCATCCATAACTCAGGCATCAGCTTTTCAGTTAAAAAGGTGTGTAGATAAAGTCTTTGTAACTTTACTGTGTGTCTGTATGTGTCTGTGTATATATACATAACGTGTATATCTGAAAATGCCAGAAAGTTTGCACTGTATCTTTTGTAACAGGAACAGCACAGAGACCCTTCCCTTATACTGAAATGAAGGGTATGTTGGTGCACTTTGGATAGAAAGCACATCATTTAGAAGTAAACAAGACAAAAATATATTTGTCAGGAGTTTGGAGGATTCTGTGTGGAGAGTGCTGTATTTGGTTTAGCTTCATGTGTTGTTTCAGCTTCTCTGAAGAGCCTGATTACCAAATAAGAGAGGGGATAAGGAAGAGGCTGGGATAGATTATCTTTGTTCTGTGCCATTCTTGATAATTATTTACTGAACTTGAGTGTGTTCTTCACTTTCCAAGTTGGAATTACTAGCCTCAGCGCATCTGATGTGCTCTAGCTGATCTTGTGAACATGTGCCATTTACCATCCATTGCTCTTTTGAACATAAATATGTAAATAGGAATACAAAAAATATAATGATATGTTGTTCCCTGCATTTTTTTTTTAGAAATGTTACTGTTTAAAGTATTTTTAAAATTTCCTCTAGAGAAGTGAATTGATTGATACTCAATCCTACTCTCTTTAGCAAGGTGACACCGTGTCAGATGTTAGAACCTTATCCAACGCCTCAACAGTGGACAACATTAGGGCCATCTTCGGAAATGCTGTTAGCAGGTACATTGATATCAAGTTTCCTTTTGATAGGAAGCTTTCCAGTGAATCACCCTCCCTTTTCTTTTTAAAGACTGTGGCCTATGATAACTTTTCTTGTTTCCTTCATGGTTAATTTCAGAGAAGAGGCAGTACTGCAATTAGAGAGCTCTCACTTATTTTCAGAATGTATGACTTTTTTTTTGTGCACCAAAAGGGAGAGGAAAGTTACAAAGTTGTTCCTTTAATTCACTGAAAAGGAACCACCTGCTTGTAACTTCCTGTGTGCTCATGTAAAAACAGCAAGCTGAACCTGTGTTCTCTACAAGTCCCTAGCCTCTTCCTGTACCATGAAAATTCTTCTTACTGTCTGCTACCTTACAAATTTTGAAGCTACTCATATTGTTTCTTCCTGAAATCTTATGGTTTCCTATTTTGACAAAAGCTACATTAGCTGAAGCTGTGGAAATCAGATAGACAAAGTTAAAAAAACCAAAAGATCATCCTTTGAAGACGTTTCTGCCATTTTAGGAAAAAGTCTCTTTATGAGACTTTTAGGACTTTCAGCTGTGAAGAATTCATTGTATGAATTTGTCCCATGAACAGCTGGGTGTCCCTTTGATTCTGTTCTGTTATTGACTGAAGTCAAGCTTAACATTAAATGAATGGAACTTCTAATTCATTAAAACACCTTTAGGAAGCACAGCAAGATAGAGAAACTGCTAAGTAATGAGGTTTGCAGTGTTCTATGTATTTCATTGCTGTGCATTTGTTTATTTCTGCTATGGATACTCGTTTGAAAAGAGTTTTTCCTTTGTATGGTTCGGGATAAATTGTCCATTTCAAAGTAAATGTTTTGATAATTTCTTTTCTAATAATAATTTACCCAGTTCAAGATGGTGTTAAAAACTGAACACAAATAAAAATGGCACTTGGTATATATCAAGGTTGAATTGGAAATAAGTAGCCCTTAAGTCTGTTCTGTGCTAACTTTAAAAGTTGGCATAATGGCTTCCTAGAGAGCTGTGCTCACAAACTAACAAAGTGGATTTTCCTTGACTAATGAATTATGAAAATTATTAAAACTGTTATGAAAATAGTTAATGTTAGGATCTATGTGCATGAGCAAGAGAGGTTTTTACATTTTAATGACTTCTTAACAGACTACCAAGATATATTAGACTGGTAAAAGTAGACAAAGTAGTCCAAGAAAAAATGTGTTTGTTCTTCCCTGGCTGCAGAAAATTTTGAAGTGTTCTTGTCAATCACTGTCAATGACTTAAACAATGAAATTCATATTAGAATTATCAGCAGATTATAATGCTATGGATACTGTGATGTGTTACAGTATTAAAAAGATAATGGGGGTAATTTTACAGATTCCAACAATACAACATTACCAGTTTACACTTAAGAGGAAATTATGCAATTCAGGTTAAATAATTACTGTGACCCAGCAGTCAGTGTTTGAGCTCTCAATTCTAATATTTTCATTAACTGTGATAGAAAATAAATCACTATATGAAGTAGTGAGACTTGAACAATAGGCCCTGAGCCAAAATTGACCTTTAGATGAACCTTCCAACCATATGTTTTATGATATTTGTATCTACTCATTAGCAAAATACGTATGATCATTAGCAAAATATGTAGTGTGATAAGAACATATTTATCTTCCCAAATTTAGAGGATGGACAAGGCCATGAAATCAGACTTCTGACCTTGTTTGGAGGTATATGGTCAAAGCCAACTCCCTTGGTTCCTCCTCTGATCCCGGCTAGGCTTTGGGGGGAACCCAAGAGGAGACTGAAACCAGATGTTTCCTCATTACAGTTATGTGAGCTTTTTTATTAAACAAAATAAAAGCTGGACACTCTCTCAGTGAAGGTGGAGCCTTCACCTACTTGTGGACACACTGTGTGGGATTTCCCACTTACCAGGAGTGGCTGTCCAGTCCTTCGCTGTGGCTGGGGCTCCCCAGCTGATGTGTGAATCTGGGTGATGGTAAAGTGTTAGGGTCACTGATGATGTATCTTCTTAATCACTGTAGGCAATCTTTTTTAGTAATGATTAGGTGCATTACTTAGATTATCCTTCTGTAATTCTTTGCTCTTTTGAACTATAGTTAATTACACTCATTCCTTAAAGCTGGTGTCTGTGTCTTTTGTGCTGACCCTGCCAACTGGAAAAACAGAATATCTCTGCTTGTTAGTACTGTTCAAAATTTACATCAACAGAACTAATTTTTTGTTTGTGTTTCTGTCAAACTTAATAGGGAACTCATAGAAGTGGACTGTGAAGATGCAAATCTGGCCTTTAAAATGAAAGGTTACATCACAAATGCAAACTACTCTGTGAAGAAATGTATATTTTTACTCTTCATAAACCGTAAGTTTAAAAAAAGGCAGCGTTTTGTACATTCATATGTTGCTTACATAATCAGAAGAACAGAACTTTCTGAAGATCTACAAAGTGCATAAGCATTCTTAAAAACACTTCTAAGAATAAATATCACAGTTAATTGTAAATCTTAAAGCGTTTTTAGATTTGCAATGTGCATCACACTTGGCACTGTATTTAATGGAAAACAGCTAAGACTGGACTTAAACTTCAGAGTATCGAGGTTATGGCTGTGTCCTGCCAGCTTGCACAGATTGGTCTCTCCATTCTCCAGCAAAACTGGCATGGGTTGCAACAAACCCTGCCTATGGAATAATGAAAAGGTAGTCTGGTTATTACAGTATTTGTGGGAAAAAAATACTTTTAAATGTAAAACATGCTGAGAAAATACTGTCTATTCCTGGTTGTATATGAAGAATAAATACGTCTTGGAGGAAAATGGGTAAAAACGGGTTCCCTTTGAAGACAGAAAGCGTGAAGATGTTTACCTGAAGGAGTAGCTGGGCACTGTGCAGTGTGTTTTAGCTGGGCTCTTTGGAAACAGCGCTGTGTTCTGTGTTTCAGATCGGTTGGTAGAGTCAGCTGCTATGCGCAAAGCCATAGAAACTGTGTATGCTGCTTATTTGCCAAAAAGCACGCACCCATTCCTATACTTAAGGTAAAGTAATAGGAAGAAGTAGCCTTTTAATACTTTCTTGTAGGTTATAACTAGGGTGAGTAGGTTTAGAAGGACATTTCTGTTCCTCATGACAGTGTTAAGCATTGCACTGAGGTAGTTCATCACCAGGCAGGAGATAATTAAATAACATTAAGGAAATCTTAAGAAGACAGACCTTAGTTTTAGAAGTAGATAGTATCTGTAATTTCAGCTGAAGTCCTTTCCTATTAATTCATGAGACACTGCAAGTAAAAGATATTTCTAGAAGTGGGTTTTTGTAGTTGGACAGTGGAAAAGGTTGGTTTAAGCTTACCTATATAAACTCATTTTGGTGAGTGATTTTGTATTATTTTTTAATTATCTAAACAAGTCTGACTGTAATATAACTTCAGCAGGTTTCAGGATCTTTTTGACTTCTTTGCATGGAATAATGTCACCAAGCCTGACAAATTTTGTCAGATTTGAACCAATTTTTGCTTTCTTTGCTATCCATGGGTTATTTTAGGTTAACTTCTTTTAAAATGTTTTCCAGCCTGGAAATAGCCCCCCAGAATGTAGATGTGAATGTGCATCCTACAAAACACGAGGTCCATTTTCTTCATGAAGACAGTATTCTGGAGCGTGTGCAACAGCATGTAGAGAGCAAGTTATTGGGCTCTAATTCCTCAAGGATGTACTTCACTCAGGTGAGAACATCTATGGAGTGATGGCAGTTCTGCATTGTTTTAATGATCAGTGATAATTTATTCTGTTCAATAGTAAAATCTTTGCAGATATGACACAAGTGTACTGGTATCTTTAGAACTTTGCTCTGTTTCAAGTCACTTTAATATATCAGTATTAACAATATGGCAAAAGAGAGAAAAAGAAGTATGATAAGATTTTAAGTACATTTTTGTCAAGTACCTGATTAGCTTTCTTGATTTTATAAGTATGTTAGCCTTCACATGTGGTACATTGTTTTTTTATTCTGCCCTGATTTATGTGAAGATGATGCGATTGAGGAAACTGTTCTGTGTATTTGATAACACTTCGGATTTAATCTTACCAGAAAAACAGTCAGAAGATACTCCACTTTCTCTTTATGTAAAACATAGCATAAGAATTACTAGAATTTTTATACAGACTAATTTTCCTGTGATTTTTCTGCCTTAAAGATTTTTCTTTTGAGACAAAGGAATGTTAGCTAATGATTTCAACTGCCAAGATGATGACATTCACTCTATGTGGATAGCAAGTGCAAAGCTGGTGGCCTTTTAAGCAGCTGACACTCTGTTGCTAGGGGTTTCAAATTTGCCTCTGAGCAGTAAGATACTGTGAGAAGTGTGACTAATCTTTCTGCTCCTTTTTTTCTTGTTCAATCTCTTCTCTTTGCTTCCTCATGTCTGAACGAAGACATTGCTTCCAGGGGCTGACTGCTCTTCCAGTGAGGTTGTAGCAGCAAACTCTTCTGTGGTTACCAAGGGAACCAGCGATAAAGTTTATGCGCATCAGATGGTCCGCACTGATTCCCGAGAGCAGAAATTAGATGCTTTTCTTCAGCCAGTGAACAACCCCCTAAGTGCAGGCCCAACTGAAGTGACAACAGAGGTTAATGCAGGACCTCCAGAAGGTGCAGACAGGCCCCAGGATGCTGAAATGGAAGAAGTCAGTGACCTGGTTGAAATGGCTGATCTTCAGGAGGATACAGGGGGGCCGAGCAAGAGTGGATGCTTGTCTCCTGAGACTGTGCTTTCTCGGTAAGTCCCACCTTTCCTAAACCGGTGCAAGGCTACCTATTTATTTCATGGCATAGCTCTGAAACTATAGTTTTCTGATCTCTTTGGACTTCTGCTTTTCCAGAAGGAAAAAATTCTCTAGAATAATTTTTCATGACATTTTATTGAGAAATTAAACCTAATCTGTGAACTCTGAATTATGTAACTTGTGATAAATTTTGTGACTGGAATATGGTTTCTGTGCTTACTGAAAGGCAGGAAGTAGCATAAATAATGACATTAATTTAGGGAGATCATACTGGTCTGTCTCTTCCTGGAAGCCCTCCTTTTGTGAGGTGTAGAAACTACATCACTGAATTTGACAGGTGTTACCCTAGTAAAGGCTAAAGTGCTATAAACTTTATAGCTCTTGCAGAAGCTGTTCTGAGAGAATCTGACTCCCTTTCCCCCCAGTATTACAGAAAAATGGGCATGGAGAAGAAAATTGTTAGAAATACAAACATTTTTGATGTATCCTTTAGAGCCCAATCTGCTTGGTGCTTAAGCAACAGCTGCCTGATGTGATTTGTATTAGAATGTCACAATCTCTCTTAAAATTCTGAACTACTCTTTCCTAACAGATTATTCCTCAGAAGCAAAAATAAAACTGTCTTTCTGGGAAACTGTCTGCATTTCCTGTGTTAACATACAGCATGTGAATTGAGCATCTCGTCTGTTGCTGTGTTTGGTCTAAGTGATAGGAGAATTGAACATAATTCCTTTTGTTTTGGTATTGCAGGAAGAGACCACGGGAACACATGGACGTGGAATTAGAGAAAGATGATACCAGAAAGGATATGACTGCTGCCTGCACCCCTAGAAGAAGAATTATCAACTTGACCAGTGTGTTGACTCTCCAGGAGGAAATTAGTAACCAGGCACATGCAAGTAAGCAAGACCTGTTTCTCAAAATTACTATTATTCCACCAGGTAAATATGACTGTTTGAAATGGGAAAAGGTATTTAAAAGGAGGCCCAGTGAACTTACTGTGCTGCTAAGCAAGTTTTTAACAAAAGCTTTTGCTTTTAATTTTTATTTGTATCTGTCCCACTTACATGAAATGGTGAGACTTGTAAAATACTCTCTTTTTTAAGAGTTGTTCTAGACAAAGATAAAAGGTTTGTGATTCTTTCTAGGGTGTTTCCCTCTTAACTTAGTGTCTGAACTCAACTTACACTGACTCATACCCTTATTATTCGTGTCTAAATGCTAGGAATCTCACATCCTGGAGGTTTTGTTGGATTTATTTTGATTTTTCTGGTTGTAAGAATTTGGGACGCTCCACACAGACATCTGTAATAAATAACTTTTCTATAAATTGATAAGAATCTTAAACTTTAGAAAGCATGAACTTTTACTTTACTTGTGCTCCAGTAAATGTTTTGCAGAAGACTGGTAATTCTGACCCAATAATTCCATATCTGTCTGTCAGTGTTTAAATACTGAAATCAAAGGGTTGTCCCTGAATATCTCAAAATGCATGATAATACTTGTGAAGCTGCCTCAGGTTGTGTCTCATCATCACCTCTGTAAGAAGTACCTAAAAGAGACTTTGGAAAGAGAGAAATCTTTTCTCAGTCTGTTATATTCCTTTAGAAAGCATAACAGTGGAATTAGGGTAGCTTAGTGCTTTGTTCATGCCGTGACTGAAGTGCCAAACATCAGTAACAAAGCTGCTCCCATGTATGGCAACTAGTGAATTTTTTTTGTGGAATGCCTAAAATTAACTCTTTTATGAAATCTGACTTCTCATACCTTTCCCAGCCTTCTTACTCATATAAATATATATTTTAAATAAAGGTTACTTTGTGAGAGTAAAGTAAAGAAATTATGAAAAACATTATTATGGACCTGTTCTATCACACCTCTAGAATTCAGTTTGATAATACCCAGATTGTGTTGCAAAGCTGGTTTACACCTGCAGTTTTTGAAGTATGTATGCACTCCTCACCAATCTCCTGTGGCTGGAAATTAATTTTGGAAGGCTATTCATACACAGGGACTTTACTTTTATTTTTTTCTAATTTGCACTTGTAGTTTAAATGTTAAATAACTATTCTCCTTTATGCTTTAATAGTATGAGTATGCAGAAAGGTTATTAATATTTCAAAACTTGTGAATAATTGGTCATACAATGATATAAGATGAAGCAGGGGTGTAGGAGTGACTGAACAGTAACCTGAGACTTTCATGATAAAAATACACAAACCACTCAACTAAATAAATGAGGGCAGGGTTGCAACTATGAAATGACATTCTTTTGTTTCTTCCCCACCTCTCTGTTGTTTCAGAACTTCAGGAGATGCTACATGAGCACTCATTTGTTGGTTGTGTCAGTCCTCAGTGGGCTCTGGCCCAGTACCAGACAAAGCTGTACCTTCTCAATACAACAAAACTCAGGTAAAGGAGTTGCTAGACCTGTTGGCAGCTGAAATAAGTACCAATTGTGAAGCTAATTAGAAGAAGGAAGGAAATGACAGGGAAAACAACATTGTTCTCTTGTCTGTCTGAAAAGTCATGGGGCTAAAAATGAAGCACTTCATTCAGAACAGTGGAAACAAGTCTGGCACACTTGGGAAAAGTTGCTGGAAATCAGTGTAATTAAAATGCCAACTACTGTATTGTGTGCTCACAATACAGTAAGAGAAAGGGAAAGACTTGCTTCATGATGATCTAGATAATCTATGATCATCATCATGATTCACTTCAGGATCATGGAATAAAGCAGAGGCTTCAGAAAAGTCTTGGAAAACATTGTATCCACTTGGGTTAAGTGTATCTGCAGGACATGATTGTAACATTAAATTTTTAATTTTGCCTGTGCAGCCTTACAGGGCCAGCTACTTTAATTTTTCTAAGAATTCAGAGATTAGACTTAAGATACACATCTATTAATTTCCCAGTTTCTTTGCATTTCTTACAGTGCAGTAAAGGAATAAAGAAGTTGAAATATAAATTATCAAGGATTAAATTGATAGCAGTTGGATACTTGAGTATGTAACATTTCTGCACCAGTGTGGCTGATGATGTCAGAAACCAAGAAACACCTTTAATTGTAAATATCTAGATAATGCAGGTGAACCCTTAAACTCTTGAGTTAAAGTAAGATCCTTAGTAATAGGACTGGATATATATGTCTGATGTTCCTTACTTTCCCCTCTTAATTATGGTAATTTGTAGATATGCAATCCTGTCCATATAATTAATTTTTGTGCTTCAATTTAGCCAAGAACTCTTCTACCAGATACTTATTTATGACTTTGCAAACTTTGGAGTCTTAAGGTTGTCTGTAAGTATAATTTTACATTATATCCTATAGAAAAAGATGTTTTTAGAAAATGTATTTACAGTAGGTCTGCCCTTTCAGATAAATGCGTAGTTTTAGTTGCACATTCAGGTTGTCTTTTGTCCACTATAGGAATGTTGTTTTGTTTCTCAGTAAGAACAGAAAACAAGCAAACTTAGTACTTTTGTAGCTGCTACTGTTAAATTGTCATCCTGGCTGCTTGTTATTAGTGTCAGTTGTAGTTATTTACCAAGTTTTGCTGTTGCTCATTGCATTGGGACAAATAATTGGAATATACAGTCTGCAGAAATATGGTGTTGATTGCCAGTGTTTATCCTGTAAAATATCACAGTGCTCAGTGGGATTGTGGACTGCAGAGAAGGAAGAAAGAAATTCATACCTTTTTAGCTTGGTTATGATAAACAGAACTGTTAGTTCTGCAGGCCAGAAATAGTGTATTAGAATTAATTAGTATGTGAAGGAAAAAGTTACAGATTTCCTATAGAGTGTGCTGATCATTAACCAAAGTTTTGCCTTCTTCATTTTTAGGAGCCAGCTCCTTTATATGAGCTTTCAATGCTTGCTTTAGAGGATCCTGAAAGTGGCTGGACAGAAGAAGATGGCCCAAAAGAAGGGCTTGCTGAATACATTGTAGAGTTTTTGAAAAAGAAGACTGAAATGTTGAAAGATTATTTCTCTCTTGAAATTGATGAGGTGACTGCAGCTATTACTTCTGACAGTAAATGAATGGTGGACTTGGCAATGTTAGGTTTATGGTTGGATTAGATCTTAAAGGTCTTTTCCAATCTAAATGATTCCGTAATTGTATATTTTGGTGACAGATAACTGCAGCAGCTTGCTTGCAGTGCTTACCATCACTAAGAACTAATTCCAGTAAGATTTTAGGTAGCATAACCCTTTCATTTAAAACTCTCAGGACTTAGGCTGCCTTTAAGAAGGGTGCTACAGTCACAGGATGGGTTAGGTTGGGTTGGGTTGGGTTGGGTTGGGTTGGGTTGGCAGGGACCACAGTGGGTCATCTGTTCCAATCTCCTTGCTCAGGCAGGGTCGTCCTGGAGCACATAGCATGGGATCATGTGCAGATGGTTCTTGATTATCTCCAGTGAGGGAGATATTCAAGAACCCCCTGCCTCTCTGGGCAATCCATAATTAAGTCATTGCTTCTATAACTAGAATGCAGATCTCTTAACCAGCAAGGTGTGCATCTTAACCAAGTCTTAAGTCAGACAGGGCTGCAGCACCACTGTGGCTCTCAATGTGTCTTAAGGCAACCCTTACTTTCTTTATACAAAAGTGAACAGCTATATCAAGCTCAAGCACTTCATTTGGATATTTGCCTGGGAATTGGTATCTATGTAACCTGGAGCTAGAGGAGAAGGTTGAATTCAGCCACTCCCTGAGCTAAGTGGCTTAATACACAGCTTGTGAAAGCAAACAACACCAATAAATCTCTTCATGCAATGTCTGTCTGGCATTGGGCTTTAAAAACTTGTAAGGCTCACTGAGTTTGGTAAGAATCAGTCTTAAAATATGTAAGAGTTTTGGTGCATTTACTGCAAGAAAGAAGTTTTTTTTTTACTGAAGCAGCAGTGTTGCCTTGCAGGAAGGAAATCTAACTGGGTTACCACTTCTGATAGACAACTATGTCCCACCATTGGAAGGACTGCCTATGTTTATCCTGCGCTTGGCCACAGAGGTATAGTCTCTCAAATTTATTTTGTATTGATGCATAATTACTTTTTTTACTTTAAGTAATTCCAGTCTGCCTTTGCAGTTTCTGGTGCAGCTTAAATGTGCTGTTATGTGTGCCACATGCTGTTCTGTGATTACCGATTAGTTATGCTTTGGTTCTGTGTTTATAACTATTGACTGTCTGAGCCTCTATTTTGACTTAAAAGCCTGCATTCCTACCCTGTTTTTCATTCTATACCTTTACCTTACCAGGACAAAAATGGCCAATACATTAATATAAATTTTCCATAATAAGAATCTCTATGGAGTCTCTCTGCTACCCAGATTCTGTAAAATTACTTTTTTTTTTTTTAAACAGGTAAACTGGGATGAAGAAAAGGAGTGTTTTGAAAGCTTGAGTAAAGAACTAGCCATGTTCTACTCCATCAGAAAGCAGTATATAATAGAGGAATCTAACCCAACAAACTCTCAGGTATGAGAATACTGTAACTAGTCCTGTGACCAGATAACTAACAACATACAGGAAACTTCTGCTCTTTCAGATATGGACTTCTAATCCCAGCTCTTTCAGTGAACTGAATCAAGTAGCAGTGTGGCAAGATTCTGAAAGTGTGTGACTTAAATTTTCTGAAGTATTATAGGTATTGAGGGAACATTTTAACTTTGGGCATTGCAGTGTACTTAATATTATTACAAGCCTCCTTGGCCTCTGAGTTAGGAATGTATTTTTTATGCTATATTTTTATAGCAGAATAAGGATGCATATAAATTAAAAGTACAACCTGATTGTGTCTAAATATCTGCCTGATTGATCAGTTAAGCTCACCCATTTTGCAAGTGACTTTACAGAGCTTAGAACTGACTGTATAGAATGAACTTTTCTAATACCAGCAGAATTTTACAATTGCTGTAGTCTTATATAATAAAGTTTTTAAGGCATGCTCTCCTCTAGTTAAACAGAACCTCAGTTTGTTTGTCCTTGTTTTCCTGTATTTCAGAATGAAGATTCTGACTCTGGTTCAGTAACATGGAAGTGGACTGTGGAACATGTGCTTTACAAAGCTTTTAGGACTCATCTTTTACCTCCTAAACACTTTGCAGAAGATGGCAACATTTTGCAGCTTGCTAACCTGCCTGACCTGTATAAAGTTTTTGAAAGATGTTGAGCAAGTAGTTATTAAAGACTGGTTTTTTTTTTAGATGGACACCTTCTGTTTTCATTCATGTTACCTTGAGTTTTACTTAGTTGAAGATAAAACTGGAATCTTGATGGAGGAAAGAAAGAGGGGATTTAGTACCCTACTAAACTGCTAACACAACAGTAAATTGTCTATTTTCCTTCTGTTGATCAAAGTATAAAAAAAATCCTTTTTGCTCTGTCTAAACCCAACGAAAATCCGTAAAATAAAATCTCCACTTAGACTCTGAGTTTCCCTATTAACCAATCTGCTAACAGAATACACTGCTACTGAAGAAAATATACTGGGTTTGTGATTGTGAAGTGATTGTGGAAGAAGACAGAGCTTAATTTAGTTGAAGTGTGAATGCTTTAACTTCAGTTGCCTATGGAAATCTAGCTAGGTTACCTGCATTCTCTTGTTTTAAGCATGACAGCTGTCTGACAGTACCTGCAATGTGAGTGTACATGCAAAGCACTTAAAATCATGTTACTGCAAGAGTTAGTCTTGCAATATTTCAGAGCCCTTGCTGAAATAAGGCCAATCCTGTCCTTTTTAATCAAGGAGTCAGAGAATAAAAACGGGAATGTTCTGGCAGACAGTAAATGAGCATGCAGACAATAATATTCATTGTCTTGAATTTAATGAGTAGGGCTTGGGAGATCTACTTTCAAGGTTGTGTCCCCACAGGGAAAGTGTTTTTCTAAGTCCAAGAGGCATCTAACATCCAAACCAAAAGGGAAAGCAAGCTTCATTTTTGCACTGTAAAGATTTCTGTTTAATTTGAAAGCAGCTGGTACCAGCAGAAGCATTAATCCTCTTGGACTGCTGAGGTCCCAAACCCTGCCTCTGAGAAATACTCATGAAGGGCAGCAGTTTGATATGAGTCTAGTCTTGTGATTTCAGCATACTGCTGTATCACTCCTCACATGTAATGCCTAATTAGTAAGTAAATTTGATATTTAACATTAAAAGCTCCCTCTCTGGAACATTCAAAAGAACCTTGACTCTGATATGTATATGTGAGAAATGTCTTTAGATCACCACAGGCGTGCTTACGTTATATGTTAAGTGTGGCAGCAGTCTGCTCTTATGCCATGTAACAAATGTCAGCTCCTCATCACAATGCTGTGTGGGTTCCTGAACCCCCACAAAACTAACAACCCTCCAAACCATAACTATATTCTGAGTTATGCTCATTTTCTTCTGTTTTTGGTGTTTTTCTCCTTTTGGTATTTAATAGAAACCTGATTACATAGTGCAAAGTTTCTGTCACAATACGAAAAATTCTCATAATAAAGCTCAAATAGTTTTTTTTCTTCTAATCTGTATATAATTTCAGAGCATTAAGCAATCTGATACAGTTTAACTGATTTCCTTTGCATAAAAAAATCCAGGAAGTCTTTTTTGCAAAGTATACTTTGAAGTCAAGATTGCAATAAATCATCAATCAAAACATTCCTGTCACAGATACATAACAAGCAGGATTCCAACGTCCTTGGCAAACTATCCATGTATGAAAACATGGCATCTCAGTTAACTCACTGTGCAGAGCATCCAAGCTATACACCACAGGAAGAAACATGTTTGTTTAGGAGAGGCTTGCAAAATCCTTACCTGACATCTACCAAATATAACTTCATGTGTGGTACCAAAATACCTGCCATCCCAAGGATTTCCTGTCACCAATGCATAAGGCTTGTTCAGCTTTGCAGTTTTTGTATTAATTCCCTTTTTTCTAAGTACTGATCTGCAGGAGGAAGCAGGCACTGAGAATAGGTTGAGTTTCTTAGATATGTATATATGATGAATTTCATATTGCAGATTGAAGAAGAGGTTCAAGTAAAGTCATGAGTTATGTACCTACATGAAGTTCATAGGTTTAATGGAATTTTGACCTCCTATCTCAGATGTGTTTTTCTCACTGAATTTAATCACAGAATCGTTAGGGTTGGATTTGGCATCTGGAGATGTTCTTGTCCAACCCCCCTGCCAAGGCAGGGTCACCTGGAGCAGGTGACACAGGAGCACATCCAGGTGGGATTGGAATGTTTCCAGAGAGGGAGACTCCGTGAACTCCCTAGGCAGCCTGATCCAGTGCTCTGCCACCCTCAATGGAAAGAAGTTCTTCCTCATGGTGAGCTGAAACTTCTGGTGTTTTAATTTAGTCATTGCTCCTTGTCTGGTCGCTGGGCACAACTAAAAAAGAGTCTGACACCATCCTCTTCGCACCTGCCTTGGAGATATTTATCTGCTTTAATGAGATCCCCTCTCAGTCTTCTCTTCCCTAGACTAAACAGGCCCAGTGCCTGCAGTCACTCCTCATAAGACATGCTCCACATCCTTGGTTAGGAATGTTCCAACACTGACAATGACAGCTTGAATTTCTCTTTCTTCTGATAGTTTATTCTTACCTGCATCCTCTGAAACAGACCTTGCCTAGTCTGAAGCGATGTAAGGGATAAACTTGGTCCTGGCTTATATTTTCATTCAGCAATTAGAGAAGAGAACTTTAGGAAGAGTATACTGAAGCCAATGCAAGAAAGAAGTGATGTGCCATTATCACTAACATAGCCTCCCTTCAGGCAAACAGTACTGTAACACATTTTGCACAAAATCTGTGCAAACCGGAGTCCTTATTGCCCCACATATACAGGAGTGGTAAATGCAGATTTTTCCAATGACAAAGCGATGAAATACCATAATGCATTTCTCATGTTTTAACATTTTTATTTTAGAAAGTGAACATATCCATTAAAAAAAAAAAATGCATGGAGTTAAAAAAAGTAAACATAAACTAATGGCAAATTGCAATAACATAAAATAATTTGATCTAGTGAGACCCAACAATTATTAAATATACTTCCACCACAGAGAAGTTTTACTTCATTATATTACCAGTCTCTTGATTAGGTACACAAGACAACACTTTCCAGTAATTACCTAGTCATTAGAAGATCAACTTCAGGAATCACTGAATAATAAAATACATTGTGGACAAATACTTTCATACCACCTGGGAGGCAACCTAATATACATATGTCAACAAGGTACGTCTTCATGAGGTATTACAGTACATGGGAACCATTCCCTTTACTTTCTAACAAGTATATACTCCTGTCAGCAGCTCTACCAGCAAGTCAGCCACAGACTCTGTTGCCAGTTTCCACACTGCAACTTTCTGCAGATTTTCTTTCTGCAACAGATCACATAAATTAGGATGAATGAAGATGGGAGTAAAGAAAACAGATACTATAAACAGGGAGGCTGAAAAGAAAAGGTGTTCTCGCTCTTCCAGGTGAGCACTAGAAGGCTTCAAATCAGAAATTTCAGCTTCTCAAGAACATTTAATACCTCCCCTAGCTTGAGCTTCGCTGTGAGTAGTGAAGTGGATAATTCCAGAAGTAAATTAAGTAATTTCCAAAATAAGGAAATAATCTATTTAAACAAAGTACACTACAAAAATCTTATGAGGCTGCTCCAGTGTAACCCGTTTGTAGTATTAAACAGACTGAGAATATCTAAGCAGGCTTGCCCATTAAATCTTCAGGCATACTTGTCCTAGATTTAAACCAAAGAAAACCTCTTCCTAGGATTATGTGCTTTCATCTCCAAAGAAGTATATCTCTCTGCTGCCAAGAAAAGGAGCTTTTACACATTTGGTCCACCAATATCCTTTCCAGGACAACCAGAAAATAAATGTAGAGGAGCCCAACTCCAGACTCTCAAGAGCTTGGCAGGATTCCTTCTTGAACGCTGTTATGACAGACAGACTGAGTTCAAAAATTATGAACTCTTAAGAGTTAACACACCATTTAATTTGTTTGGAAAGGAACCAGGAAGAAAAAACCCTATCTTTAGCAATATTCAGGTTTTACACAAAGGAACTTACCTGCTTTTTCTTATTTGCTATACAATTGGCTTTTCACTGTCTTGCTTTTCTTCAGAGTCTTCATCAGAACCTGAAAAGGAAGACAAGAATGCTGTAGATTAGTTGAGGAGAGTTAAAAGATACAAAAGTGTTTAGTTTTTTTTTGGAAAAATTAATCTGAATGCCTTTCATTTCTTGGAATAGCATATCTGCCACATTCTGAAGCTCAAATTATACAGAAACTGAATAAATTTACTCTTTCCAGCCTCATTTTCCACTTTCTACCTCCAGAATTGACTTGGTTACCAAGTAACCAATGTCGAAGATGAAGGGTCACCCCATATAAAGAAATGGCTCCAGGGTATATCCCCAGACACCTACAGCTTCAAGAAATTAAAAAAAGAGATAAATATGCTGAAAATTCCAACAGAGCTCATTTTAAACATCACCTTCTAAAAGCAAAGATTTTAGAAATGTTGCCATGTCAGCAGAGAGGTTTATTCCCTGCTGCATGATCACAGGGGATAGTTTATCTCTAAAGATTTGTCAAATCAATATGTATGGCAAAATGACCAAAAATTGCACTCTTAGAACAATTTACAGTTTGTCTTCTCAGAAAGAAATGCAGATTTTTGAAGAAAAATTTTAATTATTAGATATTTTTACTCTACATTATCTAATATCTATATTTCACTTGGTTCACTTGGTGACTACCAGTGTGTCTTAGCCCAAATATATTAATCTGACTGCTTCTTTTGTGTCTCATACCCATAAAGGGTGCTTAAAATATACTTGGCAGTCAGGGCAGACCTGGAGAAAGCTGAAACTAATGGCACACATACAGTCAACACATGCATGCTGACACACACCACCTCACTGTACAAACAACACTGACCCAGCCACAATGTCTAGAAAAACATGGTAGCTCCACTTACACTTCCTCTCACACTCTGTATTCTGTTGATAAAAAAACCTCACAAAACCCAGGCTGAACAGCTGAGCCCAGTACAATACTTCCATTATTCCTTAAAGCAGACCCATAGTTTTAGCTAAAATTCATTTTCACTCTGAATCATTGGTTATACTCGACTAATGCTCTGTGACCCCTAGATGGAGCTCGAACTCATTCACTGAGCCGAGATACTCGGCACAGTTTAGAAACCAGAGGCAGATATTAAAATGTAAAGTATCACCAACATGTGTAACTCTATAATGCAAGATAGACAAACTTACCTGTAGCAACTAGAAAGTATTATTTTAATTATATGGCAATATACAGCATAGCTTTGCAAAGGAGGTTTACATTTTAGGGGAAAAACACTGATACAGGATTTCAGGGTTCCAAATGCATTCTCAGGTGACTCAAATTGATTCAATCCATTAAGAAATCACTTATTTCCTTGACATGCTGGAGACATATTCTTGAATCTTGCAGTGTTTACATTTATTTTTGATTTAATCAGCTCATATCTCAACTAGACAAAGCACATGATTATGCAGAGTTAAGATGCACTTAACATTACCCACTGATTTGATTTACCCAGATAGGTGAGCCTTCTTATAGATAGAAGGCTTTTTCTTTTGGTTATGAGGAAACAAAAAAAGCTCTGATGGAAATTTCAGTTTGACTTATAGAAGTTTCAGATTCATTGTCTATCCTAAGACAGTATAAAGCTCCATGTTTACGCTAGATTCAATAGTGCTATTGCTGGGAAGTAAGAGATCACAGAACATTTCAAGCTGGAAGGGACCCATAAGGATCATCGATAGCAGAAGCAAACCTTAACTGTCTCCTTTCGGTTGTGGTGCCACTTTATTTCAGGTTTACCTTGATTTTAGTCAGAATATATACTAATCATGTGTATTGTAACTCATCTGATAGGTAGTAATGAAACTGAATTACTGAACAAAAAAGAACCTTGCATTTTAGGATGATAAACACAGTTTTCATTTAAAAACAAAAATGTATTTTTTCCCTTCCCCTCTTGAAGGGTGTGAAGTGAATATGAAAATCTTTTTCTAAGCAAACGTAACCACCTGCTACAGACTCAGGAGGAGAATAGAACTGCCCATCAGAGAGGACTCCTGGGTGAAGAAGAGCTGCTCGTTCTGAAGCATCCTGTGCTATCAAAAATCCTAAAAAACAAACAAACAAGAAAACCAAAAATAATTCCTCGATGCTGGCATATAAAATCTTAAAGATCAAATACTGATGAAGAATCTTGAAGACTGATGTATTATGCTAATGCATTCCTAACCAGTTACTTCTTTAAATAAATATATTTTAAAAGATCATCAACAATCAATTTATATCTTCTATTTAAATGCTGGCAACTAAGGTGACATATTCCAGCAAAACAGAGATATTGCACACATGAATTAAGGAATCTTTCCTTCTACAATGTGCACTTACACGGTTAGGTTGTCATATTCATCAATATTCACTGCCTAAGACTTCTGAAATATATTTTTAATGATCAGTGAGATGCCATGCATAACCAAATGAATTATTTTCTCTCTTTGCTACTATGACCCTTCACTAATGGCCTGCTTTTTTTACTTTCACCTAACTGTCTCAACAGTACACTTTCTGCAACCTTCATGAACTATTTGCATGTGTATGTATGGAATATTTTGTCTATGAATATTCAATATGAGAAAATGCAAGTCTCTGAACTGGTTATATTTCTTATCTATTGTGATAACTCTGTGATGCAGCTGCATTTTCTCATCCCCTCATAAGACAAAAAACGTTACTCCAGATTTCTTTTTCTCCAGGCAAACTCCACTGTTCTCATTTAACCAACTTCTTGCTCAGACCAGTTAAAAAGAAGAGGGAAGGGATCAAAGTAGAAAGACTGAATTCAGAGCACAAAAAGTGGAGGCATCCATGCCCATGTAAAGTTTTTTGATTTACTTAACAGATAAACATGCCTTTCCAAGAGTTTCAGACTGTATTTCAGGTAATGATGCATAAATAACACGTTGGCTGTATAATTACTCTCCTGCTGTTGAAACTCACAAACATCTGTAAGTTTTCTTTCCCTCACCACTCAAGCAGTATTCTCTTTCAACCGAAACAGTGGATTTCTTCCATTTAGCTGAATATATTGAGTGTCAGATGACCTGGTGCCTCATCTCAAAGGTTGAAATTCATACTTGTTCTGGTCTCATTCTGCCTAGGCATGAAACAGACTGTCCACAACACTTCTTTGCTTTTCCCTTTCCACCTCAAAAGAAGAGTTAGTGACATTGAATTAGTTATTGTGCCTACTCTTCCTAAAAGAGAAGCCAGATACTTTATAGACCCGAAAAATAAAGTTTTACAAGCCCAAGTCAGTTAAATTTTCATATCTCAAGCATACAAAGTTAAACACATTCCCAAGTGCTTCACAAATTGCTGATCTGGCCCTTCTAACTTTTAACTTTGCTCCCCTAAATTAATTAAAACCTGGCTTTTTTGAAGGCATATGTTCCTTTCCCAAAGTGGAAAAAATCATGCTATTTGATATAATTTGAGAAGCTTAAAGAAGCATTCTTATGCCAGTTAAAACGGGATCAAATGTTGGCAACTGCAGTGATTGATGGGAAATATCACAAGCTTACTATTTTCTTCTTCAGCTTCTTGTGGTAACACTTTAAAGTCCAGGAACCAAGTTTCAATCCAGGCAAGTATGAAGGATATGATGGGCAGCACATAGCCAAAAGCACCCTGTGAGAACAGCTAGAAAAAAAGAAAACATTACAAAAATTACTCTGAAGAATCTTGCTTTTAAGAAAAAAAAAAGTAAAACAAATATTTGATTAGAATATATACCTGTGAAATAATTACTTTTGCTAATAAAAAGGCACTGGTCACTGCTGTTGTAAACTGAAAAAGACAGACAGAAAAACTAATAAATGGATTTAGTTTTTTATTTCTGCCATTGTCTATTAGTTGCAACTTTAAATATTTACTGGCAACAGCAAGATCACATAGATTAATAAAATGTAACAAGCATGATACAATTAACTTAAAGTGCTATTAAAATAACCTTATAAAAGATAACTTTTATTACAAACACCTCCATTGATTTCCACATAGCAGATAACGTTTGTGTTGAAACTAAACTGCCTGAGTTATGTAAATTGTGATCTTACTGTATAATGAAGATAGTGTACTTTATTCATCAAGTCCCTTAAAAAAAACCCAACTATTTATGTATTTGGGGAAAAAAGCAAACAGCACTTGTTCCAAATGCTTTTCACTACCATCCAAATCAAAATATCCATTTTAAACAACAAAACATCCTTGTGGGAGTAAATTGGAATAAATATTTTAATTAATGAAGTGGTATTTTGAAAAATGTATTTTTTTTGAAGACTTGATACTCCCTGATATATTTTAAAGAATTATCATGATGGATAAAATATCTAAAAATCCCCAAAATCTGAAAAAGCAGTGAACAAGTACTGTTCATATAAGCAAGGCCTCTATATCTTCTAGTGCATTTGGGTCCAGCAATTCTTAGAAAAACTGAAGAACCAACTTCTGTCAATCACAGGCAGGATGTTAAGATTCAAGGCTTTGGCAAAACCCTCAGTGAAGCTTTATGTATCTAAATACTTGCTACCATGATGGGCTCACTCTCACCACCTCACAAACAAAGGCATCAAGGTGGAGGATAAAGAAATACTCTAGAGCTACACAACTAAGAGCAAGGACTTTTAAGAGGCATGCATTTAAATATAAGCACAATCAGAGCGGCGGCTACCATTATATATGTGTTTGTGCCATGCTAGTAACACATTCTACAAAAATCTTGGGATGTAGTCTCAGAGAATTAAGCAAACTGCATGCTACTCACTTGAAGAAAGTTACACATGAACATGTTCTACATGCACCTACCACAGTGTAAGGAAAAAAAAAAAGTCTGATTTACAAAGCACTAAGCCAGGAATAAACCTATTGTATTATAACCTATAGTATTGATGAAGCATAAATTTTTCACCAAATTTTGCATTCTTTGTCATACACACTGTACAGCTGCATTAAAGATATTGGCTCCAAAATCTGCTGTGGTTGCCTACAGTTCTTGAGAGCTTCCTTTTTAAGAAGGGATGCATATTCAGCCTTTCTTATTGGAGCATGAAGCAATGCAGGTGCTAGTGTTCAATGGGTGGCACCTAAAACTTTTTAAAGTAAGAATGTGGGACTTAATGGACACCTGGATCTCTGGCACAATAATGCTAATTTCTTGTTTTTGAAGAAGGTTCACTATTACAAATGCAAATATATTTTCAACATTAATTAACAAGTCTCAGAGGTAACAAGCAGTTATGACTAGCCATACATACTGGAAAAATAAATCTTCAATTTGTATTAACATGATACCTAATAAGAACCACACCCACTGTGCTATTAAAATCTTGCCTTTAGGCTGAAAATCTTCCAGAAAACAAGTTTTTAATTTGTTACTGTACAACAAATTTTTATATATACACCATCAAGATGATTCTTAACAGAGTTAAGAGGCATCTAAACTTTTGTCTGCTTGATCCATTCTAGGAAAAACTCCATTATGCTTGGCTACTACTCACAGCTATTGCCCACCAATGGCGCAGTCTGCACATTGCATATGCAAGTATTAACACCTTAAACCGAAAGACTGCCAGTAGCTATAGAGAGAGGAAAAAATATTGGTTGGTTAATTCAGAACACAGAAGAACCACAATATTCTCAGCTCACTGAAAATACTGACTACTTGCAAAAAAACAGGACAGTGTAAGTTACCAAGAAACAAATTTGAATGTGTCCTTACAAAACAGAGATAGAAGGTAATTTCTCATTTGTAAAGCAAATGGCAACATCCACATGCCTACACAGGCTCAAATATGCAAGCATGTGCCACTCCACAAATAAGTTAGAAACATAAGAAAGCTATACACAAAGTGTCCTCATGATCATTTTACCTGACTGGAATGTAAACAGTTAAATCTGGATGCAGTTAATCCAGCAAATACCTTGCACATCACTGTGCATCTTATTGATCTTAGCAGTGTGCTACTATACTTCTAGTATTTTGTGAAATATTAACATTGCAACAATCAATTATTCTTTATGTAGCTGCCTACAATAGCAGATCATTCTATTTGACAGTAGAGAAAGGTAAGTTATGGTATTTGTAGGCCAGAAAATTAAATCAATAGCAGACAGACAAGATCTCTGAATCAGGCTTCAATTTCCCTGTTTATTTTTTGATAGTAGATTGTCTCCAACTTGTTTTAAAAGATGTGTTCAGAATTGAAAAGTATGAAACAAATGCTTAAAAATGAAGAGAAATCAAAGATAGCCATGGCCAGAGGTATGATAAACCCATTTAGTCTTATGCAAACATATTGTATAAACAAAGGAAATCCTATAAAAACCCACAAATAATTCTGCAAAATTTAAAGTTCTAGTCCCTTCCCAGGGAATATAATATCATTAAAGTCCATTATTTTGCATTACATGTTCTTAAGCCTTGGTTCACCTACAGGGTAAAGTAATTTCCAGAGCATAAACATTTACAGATAACATTTTTTGCC
The DNA here is from genome assembly GCF_049639895.1 of Pseudopodoces humilis. Lineage (NCBI taxonomy): Eukaryota > Metazoa > Chordata > Aves > Passeriformes > Paridae > Pseudopodoces > Pseudopodoces humilis. The sequence goes on from NC_142200.1 coordinate 104,406,091, forward strand.
TTCTGCAGTATGGTATATCACAAAGAACCTGCCAGCAAAACAACAAGAAAGTGAGAAGGAGCACGGTGTGCTGGCTTATAAAATTTTTGAATCTAGTACGTAAGTTCATTTGACGCAGCAGATGTCCAATGCAGAAGGATGGGTTTTTATACCAGTTTCAAAGATGGATTCTGGATATGGTCATCAGTATAAAATGGCTGATACCAAACCATCTCTGCAAGGCAAACAAGGTCTGGTAGGTCAAAAATCTTGCCCCTTAGAAGAACTATAAAGAAACAGCTTTTACTTGGGCTGTGCAGTGCAAAATGCATTGCAACTACAGAACTACAGCTTTGCTTTGAAAGAAAAACTTTCCTAATGCAATAGAGTTCCTCTTATGTGCTTAAGGTACTTAAACATAGTAAAGGAGAATCATACTTCATGTCAGCTCTTTTTACTTTTTGAGTTAAAACACAGAACTCTGAAAAACCTGCCCTGTGCAGGCCACCCTGGGAACAAGTCTCCCCTCACTGCAGCCACCTTCTGCCCAAGGAAGGACAAAAACTTCAGTTTAATCAAAATTATTTTAGAGCTAGAGATGACCTTATGTCACATCAAAGTCACATTCTTCACTGGGTTTTCCATCTGCTTTTCCATGCACACCAAAGCTAAAGATGCAAATTGATTAGCCCTAAGTATTTCTATCCACAGGCTCCATGAGCCTGCTGCCAGAGCAGGACTGAGCAACCCCTAGATGGGTGAAACTTTCCCCTTCTGGTTTGAATAATCAAAAGATCAACCCTTTCACAAGACTGAAGCTAGGAACATCTGTGAAAGGAGGAATGAGAAAACTATACTTTTGCTGCTCCTTTTTCTTTTTTTGAGAACACTTACAAATATATCAAAATATGAAGAAGAGTAGTCATAATGTAGAACTTCTTTCTCTAAGGTAGTCTCAATGCCTCCTTTTACCTACAAAGGAACAACAACACATACAGCTTCAGAAAACAAAATACACACAAATATGAAGAGTAAAACTAATAATTCCCTGCTGCTATATAAAAAGATCATTAAACTAAATACAGAAGAGAAGTCTGTCAAGAATGATAATGCCAAAACTACTGTTGTTTTTCAAGTTTACATAGACTTTTCTGAGTGAAAACATTTAGGATTATCATCTGATCTAGGCAAGCTACATTTCAGGCTGTCCCAAAATAAAAGCAAACAAGTTATTGAGGGAGGAATAAATGATTAAATGTTAAGTTCTGTTACACAAACTCACAAAACAGTTTACCTCTTATGAGGAGGATCAAACCAGCTGATCAAAAAGCCAACCATAACCCAGGACTAGTTAGTCATGTGTTAGCAAATAGGAAACAGAACAGAAACTGAATTCATACCTCAGATACCTTCCTTATCAGCCCTCACATGATTTGTTAAGAAAAGCCAAAAAGATCCACAGTAAAAAATGCAAAAGCTGCAACTATTAATCTCGCACAAATAACTAATATTCAAGTTTAATTCTTCCATTTGCTGATGAGATTCAAAATTACATCTTCTTTAGCCACCATGTTTCTTTCCAGTGGAAGGATTCTACTGTTCAAACTGACCTTGTAAGAAAATAATTTAAGGTGTATTGGCTCAGAGAATGAGAGTATCTATCTTATCAGAAAATGAAAAAACCTCAGTGTCCATCTCCTATTGTCTTTAATATGAAATTCCATAATTAGGCACTGCTTGAAATAGTTATGTAAAACAACACCAACAGAAGGCTTTAATATTGAGTTTGACTACTGTCATCTTTTTAAGGAAAGGAGCTACCAAAGAACACCAACAACATATGCTCACTATCTCACAGCAATACAATTCTACACACTTCCATACTTTTCCAACTATACTGCTGGACAGTGTTTTCCTTAGACTAGTAACTCCAACTCAGAATTTCTTCTATTTCTTCTCCTCTCCCTCCCCTCTATGGCTACCTAACAAACCACTTTCTAAACACAGTTTTCCCTTGGTTGCTCTGCTGCATCAAGTGTGATTATCTGTTTCCAGCATAAATAAGGAAGATCAACTTCTCCCACTGCAAGCTGTTCATCACTGTGTGGCTGTGTGAGCACCATGTTAACATAAGGACAGAGAACCATGAAAGCCTTGATTTTTCCTCAAAATGCCATGGAACTATTCCCTGAAGCATTTAATGATAAACTACACTACACCTAAGGAAACTGGATAATGGCAACAAAGTGGAAACAAAGTGTTTACAGGAACTCTCATAGCAATTCTGACCCTTTATTTATGCACCAATTACAGTCCTAACACAATACTACTTGACTTCCCAGCAAACAAAGCAATTAAAAGAAAAACAGAACAAAAAACCTAAGCACATGTCAGAACCCAGATATCAAATTTTAGCTTCTAATATCATTGGCTTTTAATGACAAAATCCTTGTTTTTATTCTTGCTGACATGTAGCAGTACAGGACACCAGTTCATAATATGTTGTCCTGAAAATAGAGCTCTTTACAATTGCTGTGATCTTGAGGTCCCTTAATGCTGTAGCATTCAAAATTAAACAACATGGTATCATGAATTGGTAGCATTTTCTATTCAGTCTTCAATATTCTAAGAGCACTCAAGTGAAAATCTGTACTCTGAAACTTCAACAAGAGAGATAAACCCACTCTACTCCTCTTGGTAGTGCAAGCTGTTGAGAAACTGGCCTAAAAAAGAACTGCATCAATACACTAAGCTACAACCATATTTCCACCTAGAGAGAAAACAGAAAATCTAGTCCCAAAATTACATCATTCAGGCAAGCAAAATCTGCTTTCTCAAATTAAATCAGAATGAGTATTTTTCATTGTATCGATACACTATTAAACAGACAGCTCCTGAAGTGTCATAATGTAAATTAATAACCAAGGTTATTCATATCGTAAAGAAATGCTGATAAAAAATATTTACTCAAGAACTTTCTTTCTCAAAAAGGAATTCCTCCTTAGTATGTCCTTTCTTAAATGCAAACTAGATTATAGCTTAAAACTCAGCTCAAGAACTAGGATGCTACTTACGAAATAACAAATGACCTATCTTGTTGCATTCTGGAAATTTTAGGAGAACAGCCTCATTTTCCAGATTACAAATGCTGGAGTTAAAAGGTGGCAACTGTGGGAGTTTATGTTGTTTAAATGTACCCTGCCATCTATAATGTATAACACACCAAGTTTACATCAAAGAAAATACATCAGAACAAAAGAAAAGTTTTGGCCATAAAAAGGGACTAACAACTCAGTGAAATATCACTGACTTAAAAGTTACTCAGAAGGCAGAGCCTTGAATCCTGTTAAAATTCACACTTCTTACTAAATTCAAAGACATACATTAACATTTTTGTTTATTTGATGCCTGAAGACTGTACTGGATTTCCAATGTTTTTTTCAGCATGGTTCACAGACTACAGGAATATCTAAAGGTTTCATAATAAGATAAACATGTATGCTAATGAATAAAAGTAGATGCAGTTGAGTAGGTACTGTATTCATGGAAGCTTAAAGTAATAAGCTGCTAAAACTTAAACAGATACAAATAACATAATTTTGGATAGAAAGGAGCAACTTTTTAACCATCTCTGAAGTGCATAAGTACTTAATATAGCATCTAAGGGTAGGTACTGAAAAGACAACTCACATTTAATTCTATTATCCACAGTAAGGTTATGAATAAAAGATCAAATGTAACAAACAAACAGAAAGTCCTTCTGACATCTGATATGCCTTTCTTCTCCCTGCCTTCATATGACTCAATCCTTGCCATCAGCTGCGTTGGGTTGATGGAGTGGACATCCCGCAAGGAAGGACAAGATTCCACACTGCTACTGTGAGCATTTTCTGTATCAGCTGGGACCCAATTCATCCTGTGTTTGCTTAGAGTGGTCTTCTCCCAGTTTCACCATCACTAGAAGGCTGATCCATACAGGAAGAATTTCTAAACAAACAAACAAAAAATTGGTCACCAAACCTCCATAATTCCAAGAGATATTTTCATCTTACAATGTCAGTTCTCTTTTGGCTAAACTGATGACTAAGAGAATTAGGCAAGTAGGCCCTCAAAATTGTTTCTGACACAGACTCAAGTTCCTTTTCATCTCAGAGGATTTGTGAAGCAAGAGAATTAATGTTCAATTAGGCCATTTGAAATAAGAGAGCACTGTCTAGATTTAGAAGGATTGTTTCTCCATGCTGTTAGAGTGAGATCATTGAATAGAATGAATAAAAAGAATGATGTTATGCATCCCTTAAGATTTTCAATACTGATTTAAATGCTCTCAATAAATAGGAAGACAACTTAAAGGACCTTCCACATACACTTCCTGAAAAATGGTAGTGTTAGCTAATAGCTCATCCAGAGCTGACAGTAACAAAAGATTAAAAGTCCATTAAAATCCCTGAACAGTGTAGTAATCATTCTATAAAACATATACACTGATATTTGCTCTGTAGATTCAGCTGCTATAGCAACTTACATTTCCAGACAGTTTCTCCGTGAAAAAAGTTTGTGTAACTAGTGGTTAAAGGTAATGCAATTACCCTAAGTCTCTTCTGACTACAAGGCTTTTAAAAGATTTTCAGGCTGAATTTCCTATAAAACTGGAGCAGTTTGATGCATGATTCACCCAAATCCTCCATGAGAATATTTTTCCAATTAAAGCTTCTAGAAAGGGTGGACTCAGAAGGTCACAAAAGTTTAATGGAAACACAGAAAATTTAATTTTATTCAAAATGCTCAGATGAATAAGCTATATATCCTGCAGTACAAACCACATCAGACAAGTTTTTGTAACACCAAGGGGAACAGCTTTTTGAAATTCAAGAACAAAAGTCTGCCTCCTCCTGGGTGGATTGTGTTTCAGTAAATGACAAGAGATAGAGAAATTCTTCCCACTCCTGTCTTTCAACAGCATTTCAACTCCAAGGATGCAAGAACACTGTCGGTCAAAGCCCAACAGGCTTTGTGTTACAGGGGCCCTGTAACATACCACTAAGCAAACACAAGGGAGGATACAAGGACGCAGGGGAAAAGTAAAGGTGGTGCTGGGAGCTGCCAGAGCACACACATCCCAGCTGAGGAAGACACAGGCCAGTCAGGGATGATCAGTGCCTAAGGTCAAGTCACACAGAACAGCCTTTAGGGAACTCAAAGCACCAGGCAAGGGTGGACAAGCACAATGCACTTTTAAATCTTCCTTCTTTGTTTCCACAGCAGCTGCCTGAAACATGGCTGGCAAAGGGCTGTAGAGGAGGAAGACATACATGGTGTGTATTTGGTCAGGTGCCTTGAGCACCACAGTGAACTTTGGGCCACCTGAACCCGAGGGTGTGAGCACAATCGCTGCACTCCAGTGCTGTAAACAGCACTTGCTTTGTACTGAAAACCCTCACACTAAAGTGTCCTGCTACGTAACAGCAGCCCATATTAAAACATTTGGGATGAGACATAAACCTCAAGGCCATCAGTGGCCATACTTAAAAATAAAAACAAAAAAAAAAATTACAAGTAACACCTGAACCTCCAAAGAAATTTCCATCTACATTGGCAAAAATATTTATTTTGATGTGGCTCTCGGTGCCAATTATATAGGAAGCTGTTACTTCCAGTCTGGATTATTACTAAATAGAGCACAGTATGGGAATGCAATTAGTACAGCCAGAGTGAACTGTTTCAGAATGTGCTAGTTCAGCATCCATTTGTGGGGCCCTCTGCAAAGAGAAAAGCATGGTCTTAAATGCACTGGCTACCAGTTTGTGTTCAAGCATGACTCAAAACGTCAGATTCAGCTTATAAATTCCATGTACTCTGAAATCCTTGCTACTGACAGACTGTTTTTTGCCTCAAAGACCTCTAGACTGGATACTCACAGCAAAGGAATTTGTCCCTAGTCTTGTTCTTCCTGCTGACTGTGAGATCCATGTTTGGTACGTGGCAGGGCCTCTCTTGTCAAACTAAACTAGCATCAAAATGTTGTGATTCTTTAACTGAACAGACATAGTTGCTTTCTGCAACAGCTCTGAAAACTGAATTAATCACTAAGTGTGTGCTAGAGGATTGTTTCCCAAAGTTTCTTTCATTAATTAAAATAAAAAGTTCCTTTATGCCTGAACTACATAATCAGTCATTTCATCACACCAACATTCTCAGATGGTTTCAGGTGGGTGCACAAAAAAAAAATCTTAAATCCCTTTTGGCAGCTGTTTTATAGGCATGTGGGGACTACTAAAATGCAACACTTCCCTTTTAGTGTTGTACAGTGACTTGAAAGGCCAGACACTTTCATACCCATCTCAACATTACCAGCAACAATATTTCTCCTCCCTTGCACTTCCAAAGCACCAATCATGCCCTGGCTCTCTTGCCTATGGCAAGTTTGCAGTGGGAGTGAGCTCTGCTCTCCCCATGGCTCCATTTCTCCCGGGGTTCTTGCTTGTGCAAAACAGCCTGTGCTTGGAAGGGCTCCAGGCTTGCAGCCCCATGAGGAGCTGCCACTTTTCAGCACTCCATGTGGGCGATACAAGCACCAGGCAGGCACAGGAGTGCTTTTCATGCATCCCTGGCCATGTGGAGGAACAAGCTTAGGAGGGCAAAAGAGGTGTATCATTAAGATGTGTCATACTTTTGAAAATACCACACAATTCCTTTGCATGTGACTGTTACTGATCCTTATTCTTGCTCTTCAGGAAGCAGGAACTGCTTGGCCTCAATTCATGCTGCCACATTATTTGTGTTTTTGCATCCAAAGTGATACATGATGTTGGTTATTGTTCTTTATAAAAACCAAAGTAATTTAGAATCAGAGAAAAAAAAATATAAACCAGGTGTGAGAATGCTTGGGGTTTGGGTGTTTGAAAGCCAAATGCTAATTCAGCCAGAAAAAAATTCATTATCAAATAAAAAGAGAAAGTAATTCTTACAACTTTGAGGTTTGTTTTTTTTTTCTAGAAAGAGCCTTCTTTGTGCACCAGTCAGTTATCAACTTTTCTGTTTCTGGTAAGGTTAATATTTTAGATAATTTTCAGGGTGTTTTTACAATATCAGTAACATATTTTCAAGACTGCTGTGGCTTGACCCAGTGTCTGCCTCTGATTTGAAGGAGGCTAGGTTCACCTGGCACAACTTCTTTTGGCTCCAGGCAGTTCCATTGTTTGGGCTATTCTATATGGCAGGGTTCAGGAAGGATGTGTGGTCAAAACAAACATGTCCTATGAAGAAGTGATGTTTAGAGATCAGCACGTTCATTTTCTGTAGAGCCTGGGTGAAGGACACCCATCAGGAAGATAAACAGCCCATAATTCAGAATATTCCAAGAAACTCTATGGGCAAACTTGCCTGGAGATGTGGAGCTCATAGCAAATGTGTGGGACACAAATTGTGCCATTAACTCCTTGCCACAAGAGACACACAAGTGAGACAGAAATCTGCTTTCCTCATGCAGTCCCACTAGCAAATGGCTCTCCACAAGATGTAGGGGATTTGCAAATGTTCTGTAGCTCTCTTTCTTTTGCCAGACTTCAAGTGATGGTTTTTCAAGCTAAACTGAGGATTGAATTAGCCTGTGTCACCCTGAAAACTCAGCTTCTGAGCTTGCTGACATGGTTTTCTAATGACTTTCCCAGGACAGTAACTGTAAACATAGATATGTGTACATTCTTTCTGTTACACGTCTTGTGATGGGTATCTCTCATGGCCAGTGCAGTGAGAAAGTGTTATCCTGACCATCCAATCCCTGGCCGTGGTCAGAAGCCTATAAATCCTGGGAGGAAAAATAAACTTTCTCTTCTTTTCACCACACCTCGACCTGTGTCTGTGTGATCTATTCATCTTCAGCAGCAACAAGCCTGCTCTTGGCTACACCTGCACATTGTGATAATGCTCGTGAACATCTGTTCTGAAAGAGTCAGAAAAATAAAATCCTGTTTCCACTATAACTCTTGTGTTACTTGTTTTTGAAAGTGTTTTCAAAGCTAAAAAAATCCCTGGCATTTCAGCAAATAACAGTCTTATTGTTATTTGACTCATCATGAGTGCAGAATAGAATAGAGTATTCAGCTGAAAAGGACAGAAAACAGTCACCTTATCCAACTGCCTCACCACTTCAGGGCTGACCAAAGGTTTAAGTATGGCATTAGGGCCAATGCCCAAATGCCTCTTAAATGCTGACAGGCTTGGGGCATCAACCCCTTCTCAAAGAAAACTCTTCCATGGTTTGACAACACTGTTGATAAAGAAATGCTTCCTCATGTGAAGTCTGAACCTGCCCTTATGGATGCAGCTTTCAGCCATTCCCACATGCCTTTGTACTGGGTACTACTGAGATCAGCAACCTCCCTCTCCACTTCGCCTTCTCAGGAAGCTGCAGACAACAGTGTGGTCACCCCTCAGCCTTCTTTCCTCAGCTGCTTCTCACAGGGCATTACTTCTAGCTCTTCAGCTTCAGTGCCCTCCTCTTGCACACATTTAAGGACCTTCACATCCCTTTTAATTTTGGGGCCCAGAAATGCACAGAGTACTCAAAATGAAGTGGCAGCAGTGCTAAATGGAGTGGGATGATCACTCCTTTTGACCAGCTGGTTGTGCTGTATTTGAAGGTTTGCCACTGCTGACTTTGAGCCTGCTGTCAGACAGCATCCCCAGACCCATTTCTGTGGCACTGCTCCCTAGCCACTCCTCTTCAAATTTGTACTTGTGGAAGGTATTGATCAATCCCAGGTGCAGAGTCTGGCATTTGTTCTTGTTCAGTTTCACGCTATCAGCACTCCAATCCATCCATTCCCCTCTGCAAGGCCTCATGTCCCTTGACAGTCAACAGCACCTCCCACTTTAGCACCATCAGCAAACTTGCTAACAGTGAATTTGACTCCTGCCTCCAGATCACTGAGAAAAACTTTGAACAGAACTAGCCTCGGAATTGAGCCCTGAGGAACACCACTGGTGACTGGTCTCCAGCCAGGTGTAGCCCCATTCCCTATAGCCCTTTGAGCCCTGCCCTTCAGCCAGTTCTTCCAGCACACCATCTGCCTGCTCACTTCACAGTCAGACATCTTCAGAAGGATGTGGGAGGTACAGTATCAAATGCCTTAATAAAATCCAGGAAAACGATATTCACCACTTTCCCTTCATCTCCTAGGCAGGTGAAATGGCAGAATCCACAAGCTTATTGAAGTGTCAAAACATTTAAGAGGGAAATAAAAGTTCTGAAATAAGAATCCATATTAGTCTATTTGTGATATACTTTCTTCTTGCCTCCCCTGATTTCAAAAGATGTAAGATTTTTATGTTTTGGTTTTTCGTTTTCTTCATAACTGTACATATTCACTCATCTACCACTAAAATATTTAGCTAAGTAAGTTTGTTATGCTGACCTATTCAAAGTCATAGACAACAGTGGCATATTTTTCCTGGAAAGAAAGCCCCCGAAGTTTGTATCTATTTAAATGAAAGGCGTGGTTTGCTTTTTTTGCCTTTTTTATTAACCACTTAATTATTATGGCTATAACTCAAACTTCCAGAGAATTAAATTCTCAAAATTTCTGGTGAAATGCAGATTTTACACTTATTAATAGTATTAGCTAGTATAATAAGTGGAAAGCAAAGGAATTAAAATTATCAAGATTAGGACTGCAGTCCTTCCCTCAAAGTCTAATAAGGACTTAAGCAATACATAGTGAGAGCTTGCCCATGATTTCAAGCTACATTTACAATTAATATAATTTTCATTCATACTGACAGAAGCAGATGGCACACACTGAGTGTGTCAATTTTACACATATCTTAGACACGCAACATGAGAATGCTACTTCTCTTTTCTACCATTATTCTACCCCTGTTCTTCCAGTTTATTGTCCCTGGTTTAAACTATTTTTGTTTACTATATTTCTGTATCATAAATGAGCAGCAGCACCATATATGATACGTTTTTCTTACCAATAAAAAAACCAAACCACACAGCAGAATTTAACTGAGAAAAGATAACAGATGTGATTAAAAAAAAAGGCTTAAAAGGCTTACTCAAAAGCTATCAGCGGCTCAGCAAAATCAAAACTTAAAAGTGTCACATAGAGGCAATTTGGAAAAGGCAATGCCAATTTAGGCTAAAGTATCAGAGAAGTTTGCATAAAGTAACTAGGCACATAATGTAACATTGTGTCACAGCTGCTGTTGCAACATACTGAACACCTAGGATACTTATTTTATGTGTCCTGACAACGCCAAATAGGGTCCAAAAATTCCTAACATAAACAGCTTTTCTGTGAATGTTAAAAAAATAACATGAAAATATTTCTTCTTCCCAATGAGTAAAATAGGCTGACATGGCCAATATAGTGGCCAAGATGGTCAAGTACTGTGAAAACTACGGGTAGTAGAAAACCTGACACTGAAAAAACAGCTATTTTCACTCATAGCAAAAAGAAAAAAAACCCAACAAAACAAAACAAGACAAAAAACCCCCAACATTTCCTTGCTAAAACCTTTCCTCATAGGGAGACAAATAAAACATGCCAGCTCCTCACCAAAGGAGTTATTTTCTCATTAAAGGGCTGACATTGCTGCTTACATTACGTGTTATTCTGTAGCAACACACTACATGGCACAAATTTCTCACAAGAACAGTTCATACATACCCTATGGTACGTAACATAACATTCAAATTTTGAAGTTATACTTAAAGACAGTTTCAGACAATTTTAACATAGCTAAAGAAAAACGGTCTTGAACCTCTGTTTTTCCTGTCACCATCATGAAGCCAAACTTCACGCTTTATCTAGGCATAGACACAAATTGCCCTAGCCAACACGTGGACAGAATATACAATTATCTGTAAAGACTCCATACGGGAAGCCCAAGAAACTGACAATTTCTGTATGAAGCTGTATTAACCTTCAGGAGTGTTAGCAGAATTCTCTCAGTGTTTTTTCTGACAGTACCAGCACACACCCCAATTAAGAGCCAACACAGATAAAACTAATTCCTATGAAGATGAAGTAATGCTGATTATAAATCGGAGGGAAAAAAATCCCAAAGAGCTGGAAACTGCCCCCAAAGCTTACCTGCATACATTTTTTACAATTTTCCACTATAAATGAATGAAACCCACTCTGCTGACACACTCTGTTCCTCTTCTGTTTGTATAACTGCAAGAACTAATTTTCCTGAAATTGGCTTGTAGCGGATACATTACTAGTGAACTCCTGATAGTCACTGCTCCTGTAGGGCACTTAAATCTCTTCCAAGCTGCACTCATTCTGTCTCTAGCTGTAACACATCATTGCCTCAGAAACATTTTAATGTTTTAAAGCCTTTTAAAACACGGTCTGAAGTACTGTTCTGTTCAAAACAAATGTTCCTGAGTGAATACGAAGGGATATTTAAAAAAAAAAGAAAAAACAACAAACCAAAACACCACCACCAAAAGAACCCCAAACCTGGGCCAGATACTTTAATCAAAGTAAGACTGAAAAATTCAAACTGATGCACACCCACAAAATTCCCCGAACATAAGCAGAAGATACTGCAGAGTGCTTGGCAATATCCTAGCTTTTCAATTAGGCAACGCAGCAGGAATTACTAGTTACAAATATGTAACACATTTAAAGACTGGGAAAGTTTCCCACTGGAGGGGCAGGGCACGATTACCAGCATACAGAAGAGAGCTCCTTACAAAGAATTTGGCTTTATCTGAGTGTTCAGAACTAGACTAGCTCTGCTTCACCCTGAAGTAGCAGCTCCTGCCATGGGTAACTTGTCCATGTAAAAACAAAACCAAAACAACAAACCTTCAGTTTCCTTGAGAAAAATGTTTCCCCAATTTCCTATGCTCTAATGGTGACCTAGCAAAAGTAACAGGACAATTGCACACATTTATAGTGAATAATATTTCTCTCAGACCATTGTAAGGAGGTTAAAAAGAGAGGAAAAAAAAGTAAATACAGTTTTTAGGTTAGTAGAATATCTGGGGAAACAGCAGTGTCACCTTTCTCCATCCCAAGAGTGAGGCTCATAGATTCAGAAAGTCAAATTGAAATGGTTCAACCTTGGACTAGTTTTGCCTGAAGCTGAAGAATCCCTGCTACTGAGCCATGTCCTGCAAAACACTATTGTCCTTTTCCAAACACTTCATTTATTCTACAAGAGCTGAGAAAAATGGCAGAGTAAACAGATTGTAAATTTGGCATCAGAATTATCATAATCATGAATCAGAATCCTTCCTTTCAACTCCATCATCTCCTCCCCTCTGGACTCCTTCTTAACAGCATATCTCAGACTTTTACATTCAAAATTAGCTCAAACCAGAATGAATGGCCCGTACAGGGATCAAACCTGCGCCCTGGCATTATTAGAACCATGCTTTGAACAACTGAGCTAACATGCAACTCTATTCTATTTTAAGAAAATACTAAAAGCTAACAAAAAGGCAGCATCATGACATGTTCCAAAGGTCTGCCTCAGATTTCAGAGGCAGTCAACATACTTAAGCATTGCAACTACAAAACTGAATTCTGTGCATGTTGTCACTATTAGGTCCTTCGAACACAGAGAGAGTTATAGAACTGACAATGTATCATCCCATTTACAACCTATACATTCCAACTGATAGTAGTCACAGAATCAGAAAATGCTATGGATTGGAATGGACATTGAAGATCATTAAATCCTAACTCTAATTAATTATCAAAACTAAAATTTTCTTAAAAATAAAATAACCCTTTCTTTTGGTTTAAACATTCTGGACTAATCTTGCCACAGACCTGAAACTACATCAGGATTTTAAGGTTTAATACAGTCAGCTCATCACAGCTATAACATATGTATGTAGTATTTTTGTATGTTTTATGTATATGTACACATACAGTCACAAGCAATACCTGTATGCAATAAAAGATATAAAGAAAAAATAAGATGCTAATGATTTCTTGCGAAAGCAGGGAGGGAACGGTCAGCATAAAAGGGAAGTGATACAAAAATAAGGGAAAGACAGTTAAAAAACCTCCAACGAATCTGGTACAAACTCTTCTTCACATCTGTTACCTGCTCTCTAAAGCTGACTTTGTAGCCCACCCAACATCAGCTCACAGAAATCAAGATTTCATAGCAAACTTTCTCCATTAAATACCAAATAAGCAATAAGGGCTTAACTCATTCAGTTTCTCAGAGTTAATTCTGGGTCAAAAAAACCATTTAGATATCAAAAGCTGTTTTATCACATCTGCATTTCTCTAAGTATAAAACACAATTTTTTAAAGATGCCAAACAGCTCAATGATTGCCTCAAACATCAAGCATGATACTGGTTTATAACACTGACTATTCCTGCAAGTTTATTTGGTTTTTTTCCCAAATCAACAACAAAAACATGTCCCAAGGCTGCTAGCCAGATACTACTTGGACAAGAAAAGCTATTCTTTTGCTAGCACAGAATTGTGGGACTCTCCCTGAAACAGCTCAGGCATTTAATGTATTAGTGAGAAACACTTAGGATTCTGTCACTCCCTCAAAAACTATTCCACAAAATGGTGCAGAAATTTATTCCAGGCGAACAACCCCTGAAAATTCTTCAGAGTTCTTAAAGAAAAGAGCATTTCAAGAAACTGACATCCATTTCAGAACAGGATAAGCTTTTGTAAGATTTTTTTTTCACTCTTAACTCCTTTTTTACAGCTCTTGAAGGTGCTTCAAAACAAAAGGAAGTTTCAAGTTTTACATTCTCTCTATTTTTCTTCTTAGAGGACATTGTAAGAAAACAATTACCTAGTCCAAGCAGCAACAAGTTCTAGAAAGACTTACAGCTGAACCTTCAGAAGAAAATACTAATTTTAACACACCTTCACATAATTTATCTAATTTTTCTGTCAGTGCAAGATAGAAATTAACTCCTGAGGTCTGAAGTGATGCTATTTTAGGGGTTCAGCTGATAACTGAGTAAGCTGAACTTAATATGAAAAGCATAATGTCATTAGAAGATATCCAGCTGGTTCTTTTTCATTCTAAGATTATTTTTTTCAACTTTTCATTTTTAATTCTACTCCTAGCTGAATTTAAGACAGTAAGGCAGAGAGGTAATGTACAAATTGTCTTTTAACACAGTTGCTAATGATTCCAAATTAAGAACAGATATTTAGCACATACAGTTAAATTAGAGAATGTTTAAAAAGCAACAAATCTGTGATCCTTCAAAATGACTCATCTGAGTTCCTGGATGCTGTTGCCTAACCATGAGAAATCAGAGTCCGTGTTATCACAAGTGTGATTTACCATTACCATGTCATCAATACCTTCTGCAAAATCGCTGTTAATATTGCTCATGCTGACTTAATTCACTGAGAGAAATCCATTAGTCGTGCTTACTAGAAATTGTTTGGCCCAGTAAAACATTTTAACAAAGATGTTTTAATAACTGTACATTAAGCTAGGATGCTCTGATAAAGATTAGTATGTTAAAGTCTAAATCCGTTCTTTCTCATGAATAAAGGCCTAGAACAATTGTGCTAAACTCACTTTGAAAAAATAATGGCTAAACACTTGAGAATTTGTGAAAATTAGACCACATTGCATCAAGACAACTACACTCAGGCCCAAATGCACCAAAAAGAATGCCTAATCCATCTGACCCAAGTTTAGTATTTCACAAATTCCAGTGTGGTTAAAAGGTCATATATGTCTTTCTCAACATACCAAGTCTATAGAAAGCAACATTCATCCTGAAAAATAATGAATAACACATGAAAAACAAACAAAAAAATACTTAAACTTATGGATTTGTGCCACAACAAGAGGATTAGCCATGCATTTTATGAAAAGTATCTGTCCCTGAACACCATCAACAAACAAATAAACAAACCTTAAATCACTTTGCATCTGGCCTACTTAAAACTGCAAAGCTGATGAAAAACATCTACTAAAAATAGTAGCACCACTATGGACTTATAAATAGAAATGAGCCTTCTCAAAATGTTGGATTCACTAATAATGCCCCAAAACACTACGATTTCCAGCACAAAATGACAACTTTCACAGCAATTAATATTCAACACAATAGAAATAATATGTAGATATTATGTAAACCAGAATGACAAATGTGCACAGTAAAAAGCATTGACAACTTTGTGCAAAATACAGTGATGGTCTTATGTCTCTAAGCATACTAACACAATTTAAAAACAAACAAACAAACAAAGAAACTTTAAGCAAGTTTAGTATTTGTGGTGAATATTTTCCAGGTTAAAGTTGACAACTGTGTCTACTTACACCTGACTACAGCGAATTGGGAACTGCTGAGTGTTAGCACTCCATCAATGAGTAACTTGAACTGCTGCTGGAGACCAAATGCTGAGGGTTTAACCAGCTCTCCCTTGCAGACGTACCGGCGACAACCTCAACACAGATCAAAAACGCTGCACCTCAGCAATGAATGACCCACTTTAAATTCAGATGCTGAACACAGGCAGTGCCTCTCCGAAGCTGCCTAAATTCAGCCCGACGCTAAAATTATCATTTTCCCGCTATGGAAGCCGGGGGTTCACAGGGCCTGGCTCGCTCACACCGTTACCAGCAGAACAAACAGGTCGCCGTATCTCCGTGAGGATGGATTTTCTGGGCTAGGATCGCAAAGAGAGGGGAAAAGCAAACCTCCTCCGGCCCCGCCAGCAAAAGGAGAGGCGCCGGGCATGTGGGAGAGGCGGCCCTGCCCGCTGAGCATCCCCGAGCGCCGTAGGCGCCTCCTTCTCGGAGAGATATCCCCTTCCCGGAGAGAGATCCCCTTCCCAGAAACAGACCCCCGCCCCGCTCCGCCCGCCTCCCGCACGTGATCGCCTTCTTCCTCCTCCTTCATCCTCTTCCTCTTCCTCTCCCGGCCCCTCCTCGACCCAGCCGGGTCAGAGGGCTGCGTACCGAGGGGGACAAACCCGCGCCCTCCCCGGAGAAAGCGGCGGCACCGGCACGGGAGGAAGTGGGGAAAGGGAAGGGAGAGAAGGGAAGAGAAAGGAAGGGAGGACCGGGCCGGGCCACACCGGCGGTCCCGCCGCCCCTCTGCCGGCAACACGCCCCGCATCCCTGTCGGCCTGTTCCCCCTGCGCTCCCCTGGCCCCCCGCTCCGGGCGAGGCGGCAGCGAGCTCACCCCGGCGCGCCGCTCCGGCCCCTCAGACGGCCCCGCCGCACCGGGCAGCGCCGCAGGCAGCGGGGACGGGCGGGGCGGGGCCCGGCCGCAGGGGGCGGGCCCGGCCCGGCCCGGCCCGGCCCGGCCTCCCCTCCCTCCCGGAGCGGGGACGCGGCGGGCCCGGCCTCCCCTCCCTCCCCTCCCTCACGGATGCGGCGGGCCCAGCCCGGCCCCCGCTGCCTCACGGAGCGGAGATGCGGCCCGCACCGCCACCCCGCCCGGCCCCGCTGTTGCGGGGCTGGGGCACAGGCGGCGCTGGGGGCTGAGCCCAGGCCGAGGCAGCGGGGGCGGCCCATAGATAAGGTTCTTGTCTTTGACCGTCAACACTCCCAAGCTGTACTGGAGCCGTCGGAACAAGCAGAGGGACTGGTTGGCTGTCGTTCGCCCGGATTCCACTTGTGTCTTGTCATAGTGCAGTCCTTACCTTTGCAGGGATTAGCACCAGAAAATCACAGAATTATGAGTTGGAAGGATCATCGAGTCCAACTCCCGGCCCTGCACAGGACCCCCCAAGAGTCACACCATGTGCCCAAGAGCGTTGTCAAATGCCTCTCGAACTCTGTCAGGATGATGCTGTGACCACTTCCCTGGAGAGCCTGTTCCAGTGCCCAGCCCCAGACTCTGGGTAAAGAACCTTTTTCTTATACCCAGCCTAAGCTTCCTCTAACAAAATGTCAGGTCATTCCCTTGGGTCATGCCTCTGGTCACCACAGAGAAGGGATCTAGGCATGATTGATGTCATTGTGAAAATACAATAGAAAATCAATCAACCAGCCACTGTAGGAAGCCATCCATTCCTTTGGGAAGCATGGTCTCCAAACTTGCTGAAGCCCAGAGCTTGTCAAACGCTTACATACGTCATAAAGTCTGCAGTTCAGTGCTTCAGGCCTCTTTTAATCCACCTCTTTTAATAAGAAAAGGGTGTAGCAGGGAAACAGAGGAAGAAAGGTGATACATAGGTCCAGAAAATATCAAGATAAAGGTCACTCACTCCACCCTGCCTTGCTCACTCCACTAGAGCCCAGCGTTTTCAGGGATATCTGTGCAGAGTATCTGCAGCACGGTGGTACTGGGGTGCTCAGCCTGGAGTTAGAACACTCCAGGAAACAAGTACTCTCTAAGAATTTATTATTAAAAAAGACATAATGGTAAATGATAGCTGAGCTATGAATATGAATGATGAATTGCTTAATCTTTGTTCCACAAACCCAGAATTCACAAGAAAATGTCCTTTTCAGGATTACCTCTCATTAATGGGAAGGAAGAGGAATTTCTGTAGGTGTGAGGAATACCTTAAAGATGCAAGATTTTATTTTTTTTGCTAATCATTTTTTCTTAATCTAACTTTGTAAATACAATCACGTTTATTTTTTTTACTCATGTTTGTTTATTTTGACGATGTTTGTTTTGTTTTGTTGTGCTTTTTGCAGTTAGTGTACTAAAGATCACCTCAAGCTTTCAGCAAGGTAACTGTTTTTACAAATTACTGTTATTTTTCATGCAAAGGGAAAGAGAAAGATTTGATCTCAGCTGGCAGTCTGTATTTGAATTACCTGTCACCAAATAGGATTGATACAAGATGTTTAACACATTGCAAAGCAAAGGGAGCAATCCTCTGTCAAAGCATGTTTTGAAATAAATATATCTTGGAATAAAATGTGGTTGAAATTTAATTGAACAGATTAGGAGCATAATTTGTGATTAGATGTGAACAGCCACTGTTATTTAGGCCTCATCTGTAGTTCTGAAATGATATGAAGAGATGAATATTATGTCTTGAAAATATAGCCAATAAATAGAGGCTAGATTTCAGACAACTGAAGCCTGTGCAGGTTGTGTGTAACCATTAACATCATGAGGAAAGCAGAACCCTCAGCATTCCTGCATATTCCTGACTGAATGATTTGTTGTAATCCAATAAAAACATTCTATATTTGATAGTTATAACTAGCTGAGGCTCAGTTCTCAATAAAATGTGGCTATCAGATCTGATAGCCACATATGCTCACAGAACCAGCCAGCTTGCTGCTTAGTGGGAAAAGGGGGATCTGAATGCAAGAAAAGGCAATTAGATTGTAGCTCTTCCATTTATATCATACAATAGACACAGGATTAAAAGAACAAAAAAATCCCCAAACCTAATTTCCTTGAAACCTAGGTGTTATAGAAATTTTTGACATCGAGCTCTTATCTCCATTAGATAGGTTTATTGGCACAAATCAATTGTGATACCTGGTAGCTCCAGCCAAGTGCCTGAAAAGAGGGACCATGGAAAAAGAAATCCCTGGGAAAATACACCCTTACAATGCAAGATCCCCATCTGTCATGTGGCAGTTTGGAGCAGCAGCCATGTTAGGGGCTGTGGTATTGTCACCCTTTGTTATTTTTTTTACCAAGTGATTGCTATGTGGTCATTTTTACATCCTCTTAGGCTGGTTTCAGTGGGGGGGGGGTTCAGCCAGTTCTGTAGCTCATGTAATAGCATTGTTATAGTTCACATGCCACAATTTAGGGGCTGTCCACTCTGGCTACTAATTTTTAAATAATAATGAAGCTTTCAGCTTTGTCTGTTCTAACTATTATTGATGTTCAGACTGTTGGCTCCAGGTTTCATCATAATACATCTGTGAAATATACAACATAGCCATAGAGTTCATCTAAAGTTCTGCTCACAGCATAACAATTCTAGCTACTTATGTCAAGCTAATACTTTGCTACTTTCAAATAATATAAAATTTTCAGCATCAGAAGTAAAGTACCCCTGAAATTAATAGAGAAAAAGCTTTTCAAAAGTAATTTGTATCTGCTTGTGCAATTTGACTCTCTCCTCAGTCTTCTTGTCCTCTTGACAGCCCTTCTAGAATGCTGGTGAGACCTGGGAGAGGTGAAATATTAGGAAAAGAAGCCATCAGCCTTAAGGGAAAGGCATGACAAAACTATGGAAGGGAGGGGGAAAAGGGATTCTGGGTCAAATCTAGCAGAGATGAGAAAAATCTATCTTCAGTTAAAGAACTGGTATTTTAAGACCTGTCAGATAAATGTTTGAGTCTCTGCCTCCTGCACGGCCTATCTCCTCTCCTCTGCTAGCTTTGTCAAAATACTCTCTTACAGAATCTCCCTGGGGAGAAAAAAAAAGTCTTTGTTCTGCTTTTCCTGTTCTACAGGCTGTATAGAGGGGATCCTGGTGGGTGAAGAACTGTTTCAGTTCCTACTGCAATGGCATCACATCTTGCATTAATCAAGGAAATTCAAGTCGGGTTTGCTGAGAAGGCTTTATTAAGCTGTACTAAAACCTGCCAGTAATTAAAGTGCTTAGCACAGTATGTTAAGGCTACATTTTCTAATCTACTGAGAATTTCAAGAGTCAAAATATATCATTGTGTATCACAGAGTATTATTGCTGGATGCCCTAATTTCAGATCATATTAGTGAGCTAAACAGCAGCTTAATTTTGGGAGCTGATAATCTGC
Source organism: Pseudopodoces humilis (assembly GCF_049639895.1). Taxonomy (NCBI): domain Eukaryota; kingdom Metazoa; phylum Chordata; class Aves; order Passeriformes; family Paridae; genus Pseudopodoces; species Pseudopodoces humilis. The sequence continues at coordinate 104,425,744 of NC_142200.1, forward strand.
TTTTGGATAGGGAATTGAGAGGTTTGGGGATTTACAGCCAGTAACCACCCAGGGCATGACTTCAGACAGTTTAAATTATGTAGAAGTTGGCTTTGAAAGTCCTTGTGAAGAAATTTGCACAGGTAATCTTGTGTTTGTAATGCTGTCCAAAGAGAGGACATTTAGCAGTGCAGACTTGAAAAAAGTGAGCTGAGCATGTGTGGTAGCCAGGCGGGTCCATTGATCCCTGGGATGGTCCCATTGGGACCTGGGATGCCATGACCTTCCCAGAGACAGGTCTCCTGGGAGACAGATTTCTAGAGGTCTCAGGCTGTCGTCTGGCCACCAGGTAACCTCGGCAAGGGGCAGCCTGTGGCAACAAGTGATCAGCTCAGTGAATTTCAGCTCAGTGGTTTCAGCTCTGCTTGAGAGGTTATCCCAGGCCGATTCAGAGACAGAGAGACAGGAGTATTGTATGGTGATTCCAAAGAGGTAGCCTTTATTGTCCAGCAGCTCTGCAAATGGTGGCCAGGAACAATAGCTCCTTCCCGAACTGGGAAGAAGCTGATGTTTTTATGGGGGAAGGCAAGGGTGGTACCAAGGGGGGAAAACAATGGGTTACAAATAATCAACATAGGCATCAAGGCATGGTGGGATAGCTGGAGTCCTCACCATGGGAGGATAGTCCTATCTTAGGGGTATCTCTCCAGGAGAAGGTTGAGATAAGCTTATCACAGCTCGTTCAAGGGACATTCCTCCAGGATAAAGCTGTGGCAAGCTTATCTGCCTCCACAAGAATGGACTAATGGACTATCTCTTCCAGTCTGTGCAGAGGTATTTCCTTAACTATCAGTGGATCTGAACACAGGGAAGGACAGACAAGGTTAGGTCATGTAAGGAAGGACTCTGCAGTTTCTTCAATACTGCTGTTGTGCTTTAGCTCCAGCTGGCAGCTACCTACCACCCAGCTGCTTCTTCACTAGCCCCTCCAAACCAGTGAGATGGGGAGGAAAACTGGAAAAATGCGAAGCCCATGGGCTGAGACAAGGACAGTTTAATAACAGGAACAAGGAAAAGGATAAATGAAAAGCTAGAGAAAACACTGATGCTCAATTCAGTTGCTCACCATCCGCTGACCAATGCCCAGCCCATCATTAAGCAGAAATCAGCAGCTCCCAGCCAACTCCCCTGAGTTTAAATATTGACTATGATGTTCAATAGCATAGAATATCCCTTTGGCCAGTTCAGGTCATCTGTCCTGGCCATGCTCCCCCCTTAGCTTCATGTGCACCTGAGATACTGAAAAGTCCTTGACTCAGGGTAAGCACTGCTTGGCAACAACCAAAACATCAGTCTGTTGTCAACATTACTCTCATACTGAATCCAAACCACAGCTACTAAGAAAAAAATTAACTCTACCCCAGCCAAAACCAACACAACTTCTTTCCTAGCAGAGGCATGTCTCTCTGTCCTGATGCTGAAGTTCAAATGTGAGCAACTGAGTTTGACGTGCAGGTAATGGAGTGCCTGCTCCACCTTCTAAAGGAGTGGAGCAGGTTGTGCCTAGGTTTTGGACAGCATTCCACTTAAATTGTTACCTTGGTCTGTGTTCACGTGTACCTATTACAGGGCATTAAGGAAAGACTGCCTGTAATCTTCTGGAGCAAGAAAACTGGAAAGAGAAGCACAGTAACAGTACTCATAATCTATATCTGAAACCCTTCCCCATTTGGTTTTCCTCTGCTTATGTTTAAGTCTGTGTTTTTCAGTCTTTAGCTCTGCTGCCTCTGTAAAAATGTGTGTCAATAATAGATTCTTTGGCAGAATAAGTAGCTAGCAACCAATATAGGTTAATATTTCAGTGTTGTCCTGAATATGCTTATTTTTAGGTTTATATTCTTTCTTTCTGGAGAAAAGCCATCAGGGTTCATTTTGAAGATGAGTACTTCTTTGAGGCTGAAGGAAATGTAATTTCCTATTCAAAAATGCTATTGGCACTTGACAAATAATAAGTAAAATCTTATAAAGCCACATGATGTAAATTACTTTCTAAAGACTCCTCAGCCTCCTACTGTGGCAGGAATAGGGAAAGAGGAATGCCAAATGGAGGCAAATGTACCTGAGAGGTTATTAATGCCGTTCTTTGGAAAAGGATGTGTCAGTCTGCAATACATGTGGAGGAGAGTTTGGGAAGGAGCAAGAAGGCTTTCTCGTCACTTGGCTTTTCCAGCAGATGGCCTGTGATGCAGAGCTTCCTAAAACTGTGCTAGCGCTGAAATGTGGGTGATTGTTTCAGTGTGATCCCCTACCCGGGCACTGAGGAGGTCTAAAGGCAGAGTGTCTCCCTTGAGGCAGGTCACAGGTCTCTGCTCTTTGCTCTGGCTTTAGGACATCAGCTAATTGCTCTTACAGCACCTACTGCTGTAAGGCAGTAAGTGTGGGCAGTGCAACAGTTATCTCTAGCATGACTCATTACATCAGTAGCTGGATGTAAGGTGAGCCACTTTATGATACAAGTGTCTCAAGTATTTCTTCCTGTCCTTTCAGGCTGTGGTAAACAGCCAAAATGAGTATGTTGGTTCCTGCAACAGAATATATGCACACATTCCAGTAGTTACATCTAGTGCCTAAAGATAGACACTAAGATGTGCAAAGTCATTACACCCCCAGATCCCCTTTGAAATCAAAGGAACTGCTTAAATACATGTCAAGATGAGATGGAGTTTCATATTCCTGTGCATGAGTAGTTCTCAAGTAGTTCTCAAGCTGCAAACCCGCAACCAATGACATCCCTGGCTAGCTGAGCTAATACCTCAGCTTCTCTAGCTCATAAGCCCTTAATGTCTATTTCTCCTGCAAGAACACTGAAGTAGGTTGCACTGCAGGTGATTCCCAAATAGATAATAGATTGCTTCCCAAATAGATAATATGGATAGGATGTGATTAAGTATTTCAAAAATAGGACAGGAAGAAAAAAAATCACTTGACTAAGAAATTACAAGGGAAGTTTACAATTAAAATTGTCACATAGCTATCCCACTCCAGTGTTAAAGCTGTTGTTGATTCTTTCTTCCATGGCATGGTTCAGTTTAAGTGAATGAACCCCCAGTGCAGGAAATTCAAGCTCACCCTGCTGCAAGAAAATGAAGTGAAATCAGCAGCCAAGCTACAAACATTTGTCAGGTATTGAAATAAAACACATTATTTTTTAGAGTTGGCTTTTTTTTTTTTTTTTAGGATAATGTGATGGTGTTAGTGCGAGCAGTAATTGCTGTTTAATATGCACTGCAGCAGCTGAACAGTGCTGTTCAATGTATTTCATAACAACCATAGTAACCATATTAACAGGCTGACGTGCTGCTTCTGAAGGCATTATTTTTGTTCCATGAAATTAGCTAACTCCCTCCTACATGTGTTTTATCAAATGATAAAAGTATCCAAATTTCTGACATGCACATGAATCATTATTTTATGATCCTATGCTCTGAAGAGAACTTCTCCGTCCCTGGAAAAGGAACAGTCCAAAAATCCTGCTGTCTCTGATGGTAATGGGAACTTTATTAGACTGTAACTCACAGCAGTTCACTAGTGAGCTCAGTGACAGAAACGTTCTTCTCTGAGCTCTTGCCTGTCATCAACACAAGACAAAATCTGTCTTAAAGATAAGAGCTTATTCACTTGGGAAGACGAAAGAAATGCTTGTACTTTACTTTTAAACAAAAGACCATTTTGAATTTGTTGGCTTTTCAAAGTCATTTGAGCACACAGAATGCTTCTGGGCCATTTATGAGCAAATTTCTTACTTTTTTGCCATTCAAACTTACATTTATCTCTCTGCAAACTCTCTTTTTCATCTCTACTGCCTTATCTTTCTAATGAATATTACTATTTTTGAATAATTTCCCCTTATCAGTTCCTCCCTGCCCCATCTACAGATGACCTGTTCAATATATAAAAAATGAATTTTTCAGATTGTGCTTCTTTTTTGTTTCATAACAAGTTCCTTAGTCTCAGGAAAAGTGCTTTCACTCACAGTTAAAGACTGTGAGTTTAATGAGAGCAAAAAATAAGCAAATTCAGACATTTAATGACTTTTTTACAGTTTATTTTTGCTAGAAATTATGATAAACCTGTAGCTAAAACTGTCTTTCCTGAAAAACTTCTATTTGCAATCCTTATATACATCAATAATTGCCCCCTTTTTAGCTATATTTTTATGTATAAACACCTATATATTCTTTATTTTCTTGTATTTTTTAAATGTATTTCTGTGTTTAACTGTCCATGGTTTCCACCTAAGCAAATTTCTTAATGTGTGGAAATGTAGCTACTAATGTTAACCTTAGGAATATGTTCATATGCTTGTAGGACCAAATAAACATCTGGTAGTTTCATGAAGCTTTAAAAGGGAGACATTATTTTTGCCATTCATGTGACAGAATCTACTGAAACTAAAATATTTAATTGAAAAATGAGAAGTAAAAATTAGGAAAAGAAAAAAACTCCTACCACCCTTGACTAGAGATTTTAAGTGTGACCCTTTGTTACATTTTATTCTGCTAGAAGAGGAAACTTGTCTAGATTACTGTACAGAACTGCACTGTAGGCAAGACAACATTTTCACTAAACTGGATTTTACCCAGGGTGTATTTATAATGCTCATTCTGCAAAGCCTGAGCCAGCAGACCAACAAAGTATTATCGCAACTTTCAGATTTGCAGCTATGGTGTTATCAGTACAACCATCATCACCTCAGTAGAGAGTCAATGCCTCTCAGATTTTAGATTTAGGTGGCTAATGATGCAGTACTAACAAAACCCCAACTGTTTTCATGAATAAATTGCATATGTGCAAAGTTCTCAGCCTCCAGTTATGTCCAAAAACATTTTCTGAACATAAATATACTGAAGAAAAGAAATAAGGTGTAAAGCAGTGTCAGGTATAGAAAGGTTGAAAATGCTGACATGTTACTTCACCAAAAGTATGACTTTGAAGGGTGTGTTGGCAATAGGCGTTTAAAACCATCTAAAGTGGTGCTGAAGTATCTGCTCTCCAGTCTTTTCATCCTAAATTGTTGTAGAATGAGCAGGTTCCTCTAGCCCTTCTTTCCTCTCCTCTCTTACTCCTCTCTGTTTTGCTTTAAAGGTGACCTAATGGGAACATCACTACTATAAAATACATTGCTCCTGTCTGAATGACAAATGTTTTTCTGAAAAAAACCCAAACATGGGTGGGGAATTCTGAGTGAGTGAACGAAAAAAATACTAAATCATGTAAATTAAAAATGGGACAAAGAAAATTATGCAAGTGGCAAGAAAAGTGGAAATTTGAAATTACTAAACTATGTCCTTTATTTTTAGTTTTTTTTTTCCATGCTTTAGCACATGGTCACATAGATTGGTATCAGATTTTAAAATATCTAGAGGCCTTTCTGCCAAAACAATATGCACAAAACCACCAGAATAAACTGCAGAATCCATCTTTTGATTTTCTGTGAACAAATTTTTGGAAGGTTGTGTGTTCTGTTCTTTTAACTCACTCCTATCTGAAAGACCTCATGTATGCTTCCACCTTCTTTATTGATCCTCCATGGCATTTTCTTGTGCAATTCCTATGCAGTTTAGATTTGTTTTCTAAAATAATATACATGGACTTCATTGATATATCAGATGCATCAGATGGATCTTGTTATGTGAGCCACTCCAAAACGAGATGCTCTTTTTGAAGCTACCATTCAGGACCTGGCACTGCACCTATTTCTTCAGATCAATCCCTTGTAAAGATCCATCTGGCTTGAGTGGGATATAAAGCACATAAACTGTTTTTGGCTGGGATAGAGCTAATTTTTATCTTAGTAACTGGTACAGCGCTGCGGTTTGGATTCAGCGTGAGAGCAATGCTGATCAGCACGCTGATTTTTTAGGTGCTGCTGAGCAGCGCTTACACTGAGCCGAGGGCTTTTCCAGCTGTGCCAGGGAGCAGGTGGGAGGGAGCACGGCCAGCACAGCTGACCCGAGCTGGCCAAAGGTCTATCCCACAGCGCACAACGTCATTCCCGGGAGCCGCAGCTCGGGCTTCCGGGCCTCTCCCGGGAAAGGCTGGGGAAGCGCCGGCGGCTCGGGCAGCCAGCCCCCTCTCCTGGGCAGCCCGGCGTGCTGCACCTCCCGCTTCCGCAGCCCAGGGGGCACAGAGGGATTTCGGGCTCGGCGCTGCCCCGCAGTATCCTCGCCGTACGCCGGGACGCGCAGCACTGTACCAGCTAAGATGTAAAATTAACTCTATCCCAGGCAAAAACAGGTTATGTGCTTTATGAGCACATGATTTACCAAAATATGGATATGATCTAGTCTCAGTATCCAGCTACATCGGACAAAGACTCTTGAATCGATTAGTGTTACAGAGTGTATGTTTATTGGCAGCGCTGAGCAGATGTGCAGGGTCACCCCTTAATACACACAGCCCCGAATACAGGCGATTACAAACTTTTTATTTACCCAGATATTGAATACAAATACATATTCATAACCCAGTTACCACCCACTCCCCTCTTCCTATGCTAATTAAGAAAAAGCAATTAAGCATGCGCAGTTTGTTCCTTGAAATGAGTCGGCGGTCTCGTTATGGAGAGTGGTCATAAAAGGGAGGAAGGGATATGCCTCTTCCTCGTTCTGACCTTTCTACCTTTTTAATGCAAAGTGACAAATGAACCCCTGGCCGTGTTCCTAGTTTCATGTTTCCAATTGGTTTCTGGTTTGCAATTGTCTTATGCTCATGACGTTCCTTACATTATTCCTCGTTTCTCATTACAAGCCCAGCTGAACAAACATAAGGTTGACAGACAATTAGTTATTGGCTAATGATTAGCTCCTAATTCTAGTAGTGCCTCTCTATTAAATTTAACAAGGATTATTTTTTTTTATTAGATTTAACAAAAATTAATTTTAATTAAGGCCTTAGCTTTCCTAATATCTTTAACTCTTTCAAGTTTATGCTTCACACATATAAAGCAAGCAAAAGGTATCCTGGAAAGGATGAAAGTCAGAAATTAATTTATGCAGAAGCTGGATGCTGGAGGTGAGATGCCGATGCATAAGAACAGCACACGCAGACAAAAGACCTTCAGATGTGTGGAATATCTTGTCAGTGTTTGATTGGTTGTTATCCCAGATGAAAGACTGTGCTCCTCTTGCTCTTAGAGTTCAGTCTAGCAATCCCAAAACATTGAGCTATAAAGAGAAGGAGAAAGAAATCCATGAAAATTAAAAAAAATATTGTCTGACCCACAACAGCTGTATTTGAGCAAAAACCTCTTGTAGAGGCTTAAAAAAAGACCAGGAAATATTATTTCTGGGTTTTTGTCCAGGAGTGTTTCCAGGAAACAACACACTACATGGGAAACTCTTAGTGTTTCATCTTTTTGTTAGGGGAGGCATTTTCATCATTTGTGTCACAGTGGACTGCAATTTTCAGAAAACAGGGCTGTATGGAATTGGTCAAATTCACATGTGCTACAGACATTAAATAATTCTTAAGTTAGTGAAAAATTGCCTTTCACAATAATTTGTACTCATGTAGATTAATTTGGATAAAGAAAAGAACTAAACAGTCATTGAGAGCATAATCTTTCTTTACATATGTATTAGTGAAAGATGCTTTGTATGTGATAGTAGAGACTACATTTTATTCTTTTTTATGTTATGGTTATATTCCACTGTATTTTATTTGTAATAAATAGTTCTGCAATTTTAAAATCATGCAGATTTTCATAGTGATGCATTTTATATAATTTTTTACTGGCACATATTGGCAGTAATACAAGTAATACAAGTGAGAGAACACTATTTATATAGCCACTGCATAGACAAAAGAATGCAAATGAAAGAGGTGAAAGAGGTAATTAAATCATTAATTCAAAAATTTAACCTTAGCTTTAGATAATGAAGATTTTCTATAGCTTAAGAAAATCTTGATAATAATTTTTAACCAAGAATTTTTAAACCTGATGAATTAAATTCCTAGAAGAAACTACTTTCATTTTAAAGAGACTAAAACATAAACTCTAAAACATAGTGTTGACAGCTTGAGATGCTTTATGTTAAAGCTAATTATTTCAGTTGCAAAGTCATGTGCTTGGAAGAGCTACTTAAAAAGGAAGAGAGGCTGCTCTTCTATGCTGTATCAAATTCTGCTCTGTACTACAGAAATGGGGAAGGAAATGCTCATTTTTTCTGTCTGTTATGGAAACCAAAAACTATCCTCATTATAGTGGAAAATCCTATCAGTTAGGTTAAGAGTGTAGAGCAGTGTAGGCAGCTGTGGGCTGCAACCTTTGTCATTGACTCTGGGAGCTGGATTTGATTTTTGAGGTATGTTTTGACTGGTAGTTAATTCAAGAAACACAGCTGATTCCCTTTCCAGCACACAGAAGAAACTCTTGAATTGTCATCTCAACATGATTTTGTGAGTATTAAACTCACAAAACTGCATCTCTTGTGGGGACAGGCTTTGATTTTGCACTTGTACCTTACTAATGATTGGAGGTATTCCTGGAGTTGTGGCTTCATTCACAACAGCCTCTTTTGCTCAGGAATACCTCATCAAACTTCTCTTGAAGCCCTCCTGTCTTGGGCAGGGTAACATCCTACCACACACCTGTAGGCCAGGGAAGATGTGGTGGGCATGGCATTCACAGAGCAAGGGCTGATGGAAAAGATGTCTTCATCCGGGGTTCAGTGACTCCTTTCCTCTTGTTTGCATTATGATTATGATGCAATTGTGCATTTCCCAAGTGTGCTCACATTCACATTCTTCACTGCTGGGAATTACCGGCTTGTTCTCTTTCTGTGATTGTCCTTGAGGGGAAGAAACATGCAGGCAATTAATGGGTGGTCATTCAGCTCCAAGCCAGCACCTGGCTTTGACAACTTAAGCCTTTCCCACACCAGGCAGCAGCTCTGCCAAAAGCTGGGGTCTGAGCACGTGTGGCAGCAGCTACAGATGTTGCCTGTAAGAGTGGTGAGCACCTGGGTGTGTTGCTACCAAGCCTACAGTGTCATCCATCCTCGGCTCATTTCAGGTCTTGGGAAGCTTTGGAAAACATCCTCTCCTCTGTTTTTTTGATCACTGTGTTGTCAGAAAACATTGCCAGAACCTGATTCAAAGACAGAGGATTTAAAAGCCACTATGCTCAGCTGATTAAGATACAAAGTTATTTGTGTTTGAGGGTGGTAGCTAGATGTCAAGAGGGCTGGAATAGGGACTCTCAAGGGTGGATTCTTCTTGGAACAATAATTTAACAAGTGAGGCATTTGCTGAAGAGAAGAATACTTAGCTTACTCTTGTACCAAATAAAATAATACATTTGAAAGATACATATGAAGACTGAAAAGTTAATAGACCACACTTTATGCAGCTCTGGGGCAGAGACTGAGAGGCAGGGGCAGAAAGGCAGTTCAAGATGATTAATGTAAAAAGGGGTTTAGACAAATGGAACATGAACAAATGGAATATGAATAGTTCCATATATGCATAGTAAATAACTAATACTTAGATACTGTCTTTTATTCCCTTTTATGCAGAAGTTGCATTCAACTGTAATTAATTTTTAAGTATCTTTAAGTATCTTACTGATTTTTATAGCAAGAATATGTGAGGTCTGTGAATGAGAAGCTGCAGAAATGTGCATACACTTCCTCTAGTAAATACTTTTGTAAATATCCATAGATGTATTCCCATCTGGAGGTGGTAAAGAGCTTAAATCTGCAGCCAGCAGCAGTAGACCATGTTCTGAGCACCATGTTACAGCCTTCAAAGAGATCTCAATTTCCAAAGGAGAAATTCTCAGACAAAGTTTGTTTTAAAAGTATTATCTGCCTACTCTCCATGTAAAAGAACTAGAGCTGATTTTTTTATTTTCTTCCCAGCCCTTGAGATCTAAGCCTAGATGATTTTTTTTATTATTTTTTATTTATTTTTTTTTTCTGGCACGATACAGGGAATGGGTGCAGTTTTGCTCTGGTTAAAGCTACTGTTTGTCCTTAGTGAGATGAAGCAGGGAGAATACAGCGAATGTATCAGGGCCAAAGTAAATTTACTCAGTGCTCCTTCAACCTAAGCCATAAATATAACCCAAACCATTCCTCTTCTTAATTTGAAGATATACATTTAGCAGTAATTAGAGAATTTTTATTTCTTGAATTGGTGACAAAGTATGAACTAATTCCCTTGTATTCTGAATTATATTAGTTAATTCTGAAAATCAGTGAGAACAACTCACTTGGCATGGACATGGCAGTGCTGTTGCTTTTTGAAGGGGAACCAGACTGCCTCAAGTTCTCTGATTATTCTGATATAAGAATGAAAGCATCACAGCAGTGCAGTAAATTTGTTATCTGTGCCCTAAATTCACAAGGCTAACAGATACAGCTGAGGTACTGTTTAAGGATGGCAAAGCTGCCAGAAGTGCAAATAATAAAGCAAAAAAACCCCAAAGCAGTAGAGGAAAAATGATAGTATGGATAAATGGAAATGTATCAGAAACTTTTCTATTTAGTAGGAACCTTAGTAAAGAGGAGTAAGCTCAGCGTGTTTCATCAGACAGGCACCATACAGAAAGATAACCAGGAAAGGAAGTTTTAAAACAGATGGGCAAGCCATAAAATGAGGTTTTATTGAATTACGACAGTGTTTTTGTAGGTTCTTCTGCTTGAGGAAAAAACCCCAAAACAGTAAAAACTTGAAAATTTTTGTTTTTATTGTTTGAAATCCTGTGTATTGGTCACTAGGAAAGAGTTACGGTAAGCCTGAACTTTTCACATCTCATTCACAAGTGATGGGACAGGATAGAAAGCTAATGTTTCAGTTGTGGCTTGGTTCTACTCTATTGTGTTTTATTATAATTACCTTGGTTTGGGAGTGAAATTACTGATGAAGTGGTGCATGATTCCCATGTCAACATAAAACCTCTACAAACAAGGATTTGGTTGCTAAAATACACACATCGCAACATCCTATCCTATCATTTACATCTGACAAGACAAATCCAGTATTTTGGTTGGCCATCAAATAAAAGAGAATAGCCAAGTTTCCAATAACTTCACTTTCCAAAGTTTAAACGAGACTTCAAAAGCTATAGAAATGCAATACAGGATTAAGAAGTCCTATACATACAATATCAAATCTTTCAAAAAGGAAGAACTGTGAGTGCAGTTGCTTATTATACTGGCTGACATAGCTTCTGCAAATTGCTTGGGATTTGTTATGAAGACTTTAAAAATCTTTTCCATCTGTTCTTTCTCTGGGTTATTTTGGAGTGAATTTAAAGAACTACATCCACAGTATATCATGGTCACAACACATGGTTAATATTTGGAAGAGGGATTTCTACTATAAAGCTATGTTTAAAGTCACAGGAATATTGATTTCCCTAAATAGGCATCCAAAATAATGCTAGGACTCAGAGTGACTGAAGAATCACATGGATAATCCTGGCTAAATAATAGTCTGAGGAAAGAAAAATTCACTTGGTCGATAGTCACAGAAGGCTGAACATTGTCTGCCTTTTCAGTGCAGATTTCAAGCCTGGGAAAGGACTGAATTTTTCTTCACAGAGACATACTTGAGCAAAACAGGATCCCATCCACGGAAATACCCATCCTGCGAAAACTGATCATCTATCCCGCAAAAATTAGGAGGCTGCACATCCTGTGGTAAGAACAGGATAGTTATTACAGGTTAGTTATTAGCTAGCCAAGATGCTGACACTATGCAAAACACTCTCACTACAGTAAGTGAGATTAGTTAAGTATGGCTGTGGATTAGTTAAGTACATGTTTTCCTCATGCTGACTTGATTACCCAAGAGATCAGGGATACCAGACCTTTTCTTCAGCATCTTTTTAGGGTAGAAATGTGATTGAGGTGGGGTCTCAAGAGACTACCTCCATACCCTCACAAAATGTCCAGAGTAGAAGTGGCAGGTGGACAGATTTTTCTTAGTTTATGAAGAATGAACTTTGCTCCACCTGTCTGGAGGACTTCTACAAGCAAAGTGACAAAAAATATTATCAGAAAGTGGTGGGATCCTGAAAAAACCCAACACATTCTAGTCTACCATGGTTTCTTTTTAAAGGATATGTATACAAAGAAAGAGTTGTATTCCCTGTCTTCTGCTCTTAGGCCCAGGACCATCATCTTCAAGCTGTGGTATGTAGCTGCTCAGTTCCATGACAAACTTGCTCAGCCTCAGCCTTCTTCTTGTCCTCTGTCATCTCCAAATATAATGTTGAAGCAAATTGTTATTTTTCTTTTTAGACACCAGATGCAAATCCAGGCATGAAGCCAACTTAATGTATTCTTGAACAGAAACAATAAGAAAGACTTTCTGGGATGAGTAAGTGCCGAGTCCAAAGGGCAGATATGCTTCCAGCTCCATTTATTCTATGCTCACACAAGCCTCATCACATACTACAAAACTTTTTTAAAAAAATAATTGGAAAGTAAGATTAAGCCAAACTGCAGGTTGTTTGACTATCAGCACAGAGAAGCAAGTGCTTATCAAAACACTATTTTCCAAATTAATGTCAGCAGCCATCATCTTTAGCCAGTCATGCCTATCACAACATTAAGAGCATCATCATGTAGAGTGGAGGGTGATATCTCTTCCCTCTGGGTGGAGGAGCACCCAGGCCCAGCAAATGGCCCTTGGGCTGCTGAGTTCACTCCACCCTGCTGCACTGTGAATAAATATCAGACATGGAGGGAAGGGAATGAAGAGCTTTATTTGCTGTGGGCTGTGAGGAAAATCTTTCTCTGTAAGAGAAGTCCCAAGGGCCAGATGAGAGCTAGACACTGCTTATACAAGCCTCTCTGAAGAAATGTAGTGCTTAGAGTGTTTTTAATAAATTCCTGCTGGTTTGAACTGCTTATTGCTGAAACTGATGGTGATAAAACAGCCTTTACTGAAGAATGTAGCAATCAAAATAAGGCCTTTCATCTTTCTGTTCCAGCCTGGAACTTTCTAGTGGAATTTCCTATTGCATTTCCCAACCATCATTTATTTGTCCTTCTGTCACATGCATCAGGGTGGTTGCTAGAATTTAGGGACATGGAGATATCTGTGGGTGTTGAAGGGGTTGAAACAGATGTTCCTTGCTGTGGCTGTGACTGCTAAAAGAGAAATGTCTAGAACAGAAGGCAAGAAAACAAAGTTATCTACAAAACTCTAGCACTGACAGTTCTCAGTTCTGTCTGTTGCCAAAACTGGAGTTGTGCTCCAGTATAAGTCTGGATGAGAAGGATAAACAAAGAACATGGATCTGCAGATGAATAAGCTGGTGACTAGGTGGTTGGGGAGTACTGGGTAACAATGGGATAGTGACCATTTCTGCATGGCCAGTGACAGGCTGAGAAGGCAGTGGGTACTGCAGTCATGTGAGGGTTTGGTGGGCACCAGTGTTGCTAGTAATAACCATTAGAGACATCAGAGTCCCTGTTGCAACAGCAGAACTTGTTTTGATAATGATTTGAAAGAGCTTTTTGCTCCCTACTCTGCTGACCCCTCTCACTACACCAAAAGGTTTAGTTCTGAGGTTCTCCTGGCCTACATCTTTGCCAGCACTTTACTGTCTGATTTATTCAGTTTGGCCTCAGAAGAGATATATGCATGGAGAACCAGAAGGAAATATAAATTGTGATATAATCTGTGAGTTCACTTAGTAGGAAAAAAAATACTGATCAGTTTTGATGCACACGAAGTCAAATGACTGGAAGAGCATCCAATAACAATCTATAGACACTTGCCTCATTGCTGTGTTCTGTTCTAGAAGTAAATGAAGTATGACTAGTGAGGCAATTGGCATGCCCCCTGTAAAAAAAAGAAGTGAAATTTGGGGAGGTCATCTAGGCTGATCAAACTTGTTGCAGCTTGGCTTCTATCATGACATGGTCACAAACTTATATCTTGAAGGACCTTGAACTAAATATTAATACCATCATTGCAATAACACTCAAAAAGCAAGGTGTGTGGGTTTCTTTCCATCCTGGAAGATCTACTGGCACACACAGCTGAACCAACCAGACAAAAAAGCACAAACCCATGAGCAGGGCATATTCCACATTAGATGTACTCAAGTAACTAGAATAACACTGAATGCAGTACTTGCTTTGATTTTGTATCACGAGCACTGGGAAAGCATATTTAGCAGGGTCTTTTGATGTATTTGAGCTTGGATAGAATCTGTTGGGAAACTGAACCTTATTTATAATCCTGAAATTCAACTGTCCTTTACAAATTAACATTACTACAAAGACCCATTTAAGCAACTGAAAACAATGTTTATTTGTGATGAATGGTTAAATTAACTGAAGAGACACTTGTCAGACTATTTGCTATTTCTCACTTGCAAAACTTTGGCAGATGTATTGAGCTCCAAATAGAAATTGTATCTACAGATCAATGACTCTGATGAAGTTCTAGTCAGTCTGGAGTGGTTTTATGTTCACAAATGTGGCTAAGACACTCTGGGGCTGACCATGCCCTTTGTGGAGCAGACAGATCTTCTCTATCTCTGGGCAGGTTCTTCAGTCACTTAGCAAGAGGACAGACCTGCAAGAACAATTTTGTGCCTCCCCAAAGTCTTCCAGATCTGTCTGAGGTCTGGCAACTCCTTTATGAAAGGATTAAGGGGAAGAACAAGGTTTAGGAGTCCAAAAGGAGATCAAGGATATCAGCATCTCTATTTCAGCAGCAAAGTCAGTAGCATCAGTTGTCCTTGAATGAGGACAACATTGTATTATTCAGAGAGTTTCAGAGGCCCTCCAGTGATTGATTAAAGCAAGCCTATGACTAGTTTTAGGCTCAGTGAGTTTATTTTTGACCCTTAAGGTCCAATGTGAGAATGTTTGCTCCTAAGCAACTCTATCAAGGAGTGCCTATGATGAATACTGAGGAATTAAATCCTTCCAAGTATTTTTCTTGTTACATCTCTGGTGCTGAAGAATCTGAATTACTTACCTCTGTCAGCCACTTCTGACTAGATTTTAGAGACAGACACGTTCAGATTTGTCTGTGTTTTCGTAACATGGTTGTATTTAAGAAGTTCTCAGGGTACCTGATTATTTGATAAAAGTTGATTAAACCATGTAATTTTCTTTCCAGGGTCTCCTGTGCTTCATTGATATGCCTAAATAAATTTTGGCAAAGCGCAGATATGAGGGATATGAATTCTGATGTGGAGTTTCACTTTTGTCACTAAATCCTGCCCAACTGCTGAAGGTTTGGAGCCATTTCTACAGATATTGCTTTCTGTATCCTCCAGGCCAAAGGTGCTGAAATTGTTCACTGCCTCCACAATTTGTTCCCTTTCTTGAATGTCTTACATCTTTGTGTTTGGGAGAGGAAACTGAGTTTTCCTCTTTGCTCAAGAAACCCTTGGGTTACATACTGCTGTCACACCTGAAGTTTGTTGGAACACATTTTAGATTTCTCCTAGCTTAAAAGGACTTAATCAGTTTTGTATATGCAACTATTTTAAATGCAAATTTGTTCTTTGTCTTTTTTAAAAAGGTATGTCCTACAGAACCTCAAATCCTTTCATTGATCTTCAAATCTTCATTTCAGAAGAATGTAATGTACAAATGTATGTAACTATATGATAAAGTCAGGGACTATAAACATGGGAAATGTAAGACTGAGAGCAACAGGGTTTTACCTCTAGGCTTTTGAAATAAGGGTTTTGGCGTTATGTATCTGGGCAATATGCTTACAACTTCCATGAAGTGTAATTAACCAGACACTTCATTTGTAAACGTTAGCCCTTTCTAGATTAACCGTGCTTCATCCCGTCATTTGCTATGGAGGAAGCCAAAACAAAATATCACAATGAGGACAGAGGGTCTTGTTACAATGATTAGGCATAAAAAAGATCTATTTGTTTTCCAGTGGTCAAAGTGGGATTGGAAACTTTATATTGGTTGTGGCCAAAAAATATTTCTGAGAGGACTTTTGGTCACAAAGGGAGATTATGTACTCACATGGTCAGTATGGCCCATGTATACAGCACACTGGGCAATAGAAGCTTATTACAAATGCTAAGCTAATTACAAATTCTCATGCTTAAATGTATTAATATTTTTCAGTTTCATAATATTTAAAAAATAAATGTAATTGAGGATTTAGAAGTAATTTTTCTTGCTAAACAGAACATAATAATACAATATTATGGGACTAATATAAAAGGGTTCTTTAACATTACAAAACCAGAAAGAATTATCCTGATATTTTGTTAAACCTTTACAACTTTTTATATAATTATATATAAATTTTTATATAATTACATGCAGAAATAAGAAAAGTGTTAAATGGGTTCATAGATGATACCTCTGAAATTGACCCATTAAAATGAGTGCCATGTTTGACAGACAGCAGCAGCCTGAGCTGCTCCTGCCTGAGTTAGACATAAATCAGTACACCAGACAATTGCTGGGGAATTTTCTGAAATGACTCACTGGGAGAGCAGGGTGTTGAAGGATGAGGTCGGAAGACAGACAGCAGAGTCATCACTAAATTTGAAGCAAAAGGCAGATAAAATCCGTGAAATTGCTGGTCTTCAAAAATAGTTGTTAACCCAGACTATAGAATAATTTGTTTTAATTAGAATAAGCATCTCCATTTTCCCTGGAGTCAGCAACATGAACTGTCAGGCCAGGATTTTCGACCGTATCCTGGCATAAACTAAAGGGAGACTTGAAACTCACTCAAGTGAAGTTAAAATCCTAAATAAATGAAAGCATTAATGTTGCTGATTAATTATAATGATTTTTTTTTTAAAGATCTAAATTAAATATCTTTATGAGGTACATTCTGTGGACTGGCTATTGGACTATGACATCCTTGATCAGTCTTTACTAAGGAAGTGATTGCTCAGACAGATTCCATGAAATAGATGTCAAAGCCAGTGGTCTAACAAAACTGCTTTTCTAACAAAATATTTTAAAAGGGTGTTCAGAAACTTGCTTGGATAGTCTTGTAATCAGTGGCATGATAAAAAGTGTTTATTTCATGCACTGAACTTGCCATGTTTTCTTTGCTTCTGGAAGGCACTTTTATTCAAAGTGTTCTCATAATAACAAAACCCTTGTAATTTGAAAAAAAAATAAGTACTGTTACTGCAAAGAATCAGGGATAACAAGAGAATCAGATTTGAAGAATACTACCACTGTTAGGAAAGGAACTAACAAAGAAGTTGAAAGAACAGACAAGTTTAGATGAATTACAGCTTGTAACCACCAGAAGCTGAAAGACCAAGCAGCACAATGTATGGATGGACATGGATTTGGTTTCTTTATGATAATCATGGGAACAGTCCATATCAAGTTCTTGGTGCAGAAAATGGAGAGAAAATATTACTGAGATGAATTAATGGAGTGTGCAAGGCTTTTCCAGCCTGCACAGAAGGAGGTGATGAAGGTGATGGACTGTGATGGACTGTGCCTGGCAGAGCTGCTTTAGGAGCAGGAAATGAGGGGAGCTGGCACAGGGGAGGGCAGTGATATCTTTTCCCTGCTGCTCAAATAAAACTGGAGAAGCAGATGCTGCCAAGCCAAGCCTTGCCATGAAGACACAGGACTGTGTTAATGGCAAGCAACATAAATCATGGAAAGGAGAATGAGAAGCAGAACACAAGCCCTTCCAAAGCCACCGGAGAAATGTCAATAAATGTCCCAGCAATAATGCTTTGTTGCACGTGTTTACCTCTAATAATGATCTTGGTGACAATTGACCTACCCAGCAGCTGTTCTCCAGAAAAACGTATCCTGCACCATATGTCATCCCACACAGTGAAGACTGGTTGTGAAGAACATATGGCTGTAAAATTTTATTTTTTTACCTCTTGGCTACTGTGGTGGGGAAAGAAGTTTGTCACAGGCCATGGAAACCTATCGTTACTGAGCTTTACTGCACCAAGACTCCCCACTGGTTATGTTTTTCACCATGAAAGCCCATTTCCTCTGTTGAGCATCCTTGCAGCTGTCTGGCTTGCTTGCTCTGCTTGTTGCTAGTGATTTCCTCTAGTCATGGTGGTTGGGGTAGCCCTTGTAGCAGTCTATGTCAGTCAGTGATCTCCTTAAAGAGGGTGCAGTGGCATGTGGGGTCCACACAGAGTCCTTGCCACATAAAAATGAAGGTTTACTAAAAGGAGTCTTTTATTTTCTTAAAAAACCCTCTTTGCCCAATGTTTTGCTAATCTATGGCTTTAGCCTCTAATTAGGCTGGCTGTTCACTCTGGGCATGTTGTGCACAGTGGATGTGCCTATGGTTTTCCCCACAGGGTAGTAAATACCCGAGTTTCCCCGCCTTTAGGAACCCAATGATTTTCAAGTTAAATATCCCAAAATACATTAACAGGGACACAAATTAGGTCTATATAGGACTGCCCACTGGTCCTATCAGCTCTCCAAATATTCCTCAGTGAGCCATCCAAGCAAAGATGGAGACAGTGGCCAAACACCCTGAACTCTCAGAGGGAAGTTGCTCTTGTCCCCAGCCATCAGCAGGACCTCTGCAAGGCAAAGCTGGCAGTTCTGAGAACTACATGCTGGTGATGGATGCAGAGTTTAAAAATATACAATTATGCCTTTATTTTTTCAAAATTTACAACAGCCACCACCAAGCTAAATTTCAGGTCGTAGAAGTAACAGCATGTCACTGCATGTTAATGGAACAGGAATTTTGCCTTTTATAACCTTAGGGGAAATTTTTGAAGAAAACTAACCTGTATTATCTGAAGTCCACCTGGTTTTTTGGCTGCTGTTTCTAGGAGCCGTATGATAGCCAAACATAGTCTTTCACAAGTTGTCTTTCTTTACTGAGTATTATCATGGCACATTCAGTGGATATTTTCACTGTATGAAACTGCACTGTGCTTTTCAATCCTGCCCAAAATCTGAGGGCTGCTTTAAAGTACAGTCATAGGTTATGAAAGAAAGTTTTCCTAGTCCCCTGTTCTTATATTTTGAATCTGATGTCCATACATGGGACTCTTAGATACACATCTGCACACACATATACTCTCATATTTACATATGTATGCGATTCTATATCATACACACATTAACTTGTAGACGAAGTAAAACATATCAGAGATCCTTTATCTCTCCCTGCTAAGTATGCAGTCGCAGAAAATGCCCACATAGGTAATTGCATTGGGAGTAAAGAAGAGCAAAACCACTCCTTCTGCACAGCAGAAGGAAAAGTAAACCCTTCAGTGTAAATGTAAATGTAAAACCTTAAATGTAAATCTTTGTGTTATGATCTTTAGTTATAAATTCAGACACCCTAATGGTTACTATGATTTTCCTTTTGGGAGGTTGGGGAGGGGGTGCATGTATTTAGAGACTTAAAAGACTAATCTTAGAAATGCTTATTGTCTTAGTGACCAGTGTGGCTGCTTTTTTTGCTGTGTTTTTTGTTTTTGTAGAAGCTAAAAATAATTTAATTGGTTTGTGTTAGCAAGAAATGCTTGGGTTTTCTTCTGTGCTGCCATGTGGCATAGTCTGGGATGTGGGTTTTTAACGGCCTGAATAGTTTGTGCTTTGTCCCCACAGTATCATCAACACCACATGCTCCAATGTACCCTCATGTTTGTACAAGGAAATAAAACCTCCAGGCACTGCAGCCTTTCTTTTAATAACTGTTCCACCTGCCAGACCTGAGTCAAAGTTATACAGCTTTCTAGTGTTGTATAGTACTTGGGCAGAAAACAGAGTTTAAAAACAACTGGGGTTGTTCACATGTGCATTGGGTACTTGCCATATCCTTTGTGATTCTGTTTTTTATTAATATTCCAAGACTCCTCACACTGAACCTCAGAGGTATTCCCTTCACATGTTAAAAAAAATAATTAAAAGACATTCAGCTGGGGAACAAGGCTCCCAGTGTCTCAGTTTAAACAGGTTTATGGACAAAAAGAACTGTGTGACCTCGGTGCTGAGTTAGAATTCATTGTAAATAATGATCCTGAGAAACTGAACTGCAGTTGCTTGCTTGTCTGGAAAACTTTCTAAACTTATTGCAGCAGTAGTGGAAATTATATACTTGATGCTATAGGTCCCTAAATCAGCCAACCTCTTGGACCTGGGAAGGAAGAAAGGAAAGGATGGGGAGGAAAAAGGAGAGATCACTCACCCAGTAGTCATAAATTGCCTGGCATTTTTATTCTGTTTAGTGTGAATCATCCTGTAGTACAATGTCAAAGTCTGGAGGATAAGGCTGCTTGTGTCTTATCCCAGAATATGTGAAGACCTTTATGCTATGCTACTGGTTCATGTTTCTTTTGATCAAGCCAGACAGTGCTTCATGTTTTAGTCTGTAAAATTCTGGCTTCCAGACTTGCTCAAGGAGCAGATTTCAGTTCAGGAAGGAAAGTGGGCAGTGTGACAGAGCCAGTTGCCTTACTCAGCTCACTTAGTATGTCAGGGCACTGTAGAAAGGTCATCTCTTGCAGATAATGGAAGATTGACAAAAACTCATCTCTTCATCTGTATTGTCTTTATATATTATAGTCAATTTGGTTCCACAGAGTTTCTGGTCGGAAACGGTTAATGAAAATGAGAGTAGCTTTTTGCTTTCAGTTGTTGAACCTTCCTTCCCCATCTAGATCACAGTAAAACTTCCCTTACACAAAAGGTTTGCTGCTGTCTGGCACTCTTAAAAGCCTGTGACTTACGCAGTTAAAGTTTTATGTCAAGATTCATGCACTTACAGGCTTCCATTACACTCCAAATGAAAAGGCAGCAAGGCTTTTATTATGGTTGGTCCAACTGCTCTATGTTTGCTTGCTCTGATATCAAGTTCCTTTCATGTTTTACCACTACAGCCAGAAGAGTTCTAGTCATAACTTTTCAAGGGGCATTTTAAATCATGTTCCACTGATTTTATTTACTCATGTAATAAGTATTACTAATTTAAAAATTATTTAATGAGTATTATTTAAGAAATAAAAATTAATATTTTATTTGTGTACAGGTTGGTGAATTATTTAAAATGCTTTCTTACCATGAGATTGTTCTTAACTTAGTTAAGGGTTGTCCTTAACTAGTTAACTTAGGGATAACTTAATTATCCCTATAAAAAATCTGAAGCCATTACTCTTTAAATGAAAATGGTAATTATGTCAAATGAAGGATAGAAAAAATAACCCAATCTCTATCTCATTTGAATGTGGTAAAGCACAGATTTATGTGTAAGTGCTCAGGAGTGCAAGGAAGGTTTTGCTTTCCTGTTTGTGTGTCACTATCATCTGTTCCCAGAGAAGAGGCACAGCTATGGAGCTCCACTACTGTCTCCATGGCCAGACCATTTCTGCTAGGAAAAAAATCATAGAATCATTAAGGTTGGAAAAGACCTCCAAGGTAATTGAGCCTAGCCTTTGATCAAACACCACCACTCCAACTAAACCAAAGCACTAAGTGCCATGTCCAGTCATTTCTTGAACGCTTCCAAGGGCAGTGACTCCACCATCTCCCTGGATCGCCTGTTCCAACGCTTGACCACCCTTTCTGTGAATTCCTTCTGATCACAAACATGAACCTGCCCTGATGCAGCTTGAGACTGTCCCTTTGTCCTGTCACCGATTGCCTGAGAGAAGAGGCTTATCCTCATTGTGCTACAACCTCCTTTCAGGCAGTTGTAGAGTGGTAAGGTCTCTCCCAAGCCTCCTCTTTTCCTGATATGATTTACACTGTAGACCCTTCCTAAGTCTTATTGCCCTTCTTTGGACATATTCCAGCACTTCAATGTCTTTTTTGTAATGGGAACCAGAACTGAGCACAGGATTTGAAGCACAGCCTCACCAATCCCAAGTACAGTGGAACAATCACTACCCTGGTCCCACTGGCCACTCTGTTTTTCATACAGGCCAGCTGTTGCTGGCCTTCTTTACCAGCTGGGAACACACTGCCTTATTTTCAGTCATTGACCAGCAACCCCAGGTCCTTTACTGCTGGACCTCTTTCCAGTCAGTGGATATGGATATTTAACAAACTCTCCACTTAGCCTCCTGCATTTCCTGATTTCCCTGCAAAATGGTTGCTTAGCTGTACTCTACCCAACACCTTAAAAGCTCATCTAATAACAATCTTAGTCAAAGCACATATGTCTTCTAAATCAGTCATTCACTGGTATCCATGCTGAGTTTTCTCTGTGCTTACCCTAAGTTTTGCTGTAGGGTTTTTTTTTGGTATGTATACAGTAAGTGCAAGCAGACACAGGGTTGGCAAGGTAGAGAAGAGCTAAAGGAAACATTACTCTACCACGATAAGACATGAACTATGGATCTGACTCAGGGACCAAACTTGAGTGAATGTTAGAATGTGGCTAGGAACTGCAGTACAAAAGCCACCATAACCAGACAGTTAATGCCACTAGATGATGAAAACCATGCTAATTACATGTTTGTATTTGCCTTTACAGCCATAGGAAATTTGTGGTAAAGCACAAACTGAAAAGCCAGCACAAAAACATCATCAATATCTCCAAACGTGTGTCAGATTTTTACAAAAGCATAAATAACTCTTTTTTCTAAACTCTTTTTTTTAAAAATTAAATCCACTTTGCTGTCCTAAAGAATAGGAAGTCCAAAAGCTGTGGCTGATAATAAGCAGCCCTTAACATGCAATCCCTATTATCCTGCCCCACAAGGAGATGGGGAGCTGCTGTCAGAGCTGCTAATAGGGACCAAATGGCCCCTAAAAGTGCAGCCCGGGGCACCTTCTTCAAGCCCTGCTGAGACATGAAGAGCATCAATATCCCAGGACACTTCAGAAGGAGCAGAAGGAGAGGGCAGCTGTCCTGGAGGCAGCCCTGGAAGCAGGAGCTCGCCTGCTCAGCCCATCAAGGCAGAGTGCTAAGGCATGGCACAATATATTTGTGTTGTCCTGAAACCTTGACTAATCCTCCAAAGTTTCTGAAGTCAGACCACCTGGCAGGATTAGCCAGCAAGAAGAAGGGCTACATACTGCTTCTTGAATTCTTTATGACTTTACAGCTACACTGTCAGCTACATAATGGTTTCAAGGGAAGAAACAGAAGAAGTGTGTAGATTTTGCTATACATCCTGGGCTTTGTCTGCAGTTTATTTTAGGGGTAGTCTTTGGCCATTTGCCTAGAAGCCAGTCCTTTTCAATAAATCAGGCAAGGTTTGGGACGTATTTATAGCTTTTCTTGAGATCCCCAACTTGATGCGAGCTCTGTGGTTTCAGATGTCCCTTGGGAAAATGGTGCAGCCAGAGTGGGAGGTGGTGAAGGTTGTCCTGCACTTGCTCTATTCCCTGTCAGCCCTGTCTTTATGGATCCTAAGGAGTTGTTGCAGTGAGCAGGAAAACTCCCTAAAATACCAGTGGTTTTTGTGGACAGACTGTTACCTTTACAGCAGACTGGGATCCTTCCCATAACATATTAGGATGCTTTTATAGGACCTGTCTCCCTTCAGCTCTCTGGGCTGGAAGTTGTTTTGTTACTGTGAGTTTGAAGCTTGGGTGTGAAGGCTGTGACCAGTGGCCCAAGGGATTCCCTGGGCTGCAGCCACAGCAGCAACCATTTGTTTTCTTTTGACAGCCTGTGGAGGCCCTGAAGGCAGCTCAAATCCACCAGTTGACTACAAGCTGCAAACCACAACCCCTCTCCTCTGTTTTAGAGCGTATACCTGACAGGAATATCAGCCCTGGGGGGCCTAGCTGTGCTTTTCCAACTGTTCTCCAGCATTTCACTGGCTTTTTAGTTACCCAGGATTTGCCTGCAGGAGTTTGCTCCGTCATTTTGGCATCCTTAGAACTCCAGCTGCAGACTTCCCCTCTGGGGTTACTTAAAGGGTGAGATTTTCAAAGGGCTGGGAGGTCTTTTGTAATCGTTTAAAGTAACTTGGGGAGCATAAAAGGTCTGCAGAGAATATATTGCCCCTCTCTACGACTGTCAAGAAAGTGTGAATGAACCAGGTTAGGAAATCAGAGAAAGGATGTTTCATCCCTAAAGCTCTATGAGGGTGCTGTTTTCATGTCCAAAAGCACTTCCCAAAAAGTACAGCTAGAAGGAATTTTAGATAAAATTGAGGTAGAAGAAGGAGACTTCTTCACATTTTTCTGTGTAAAATATTAGACCCCAATGGTCCATTCTGTCGTCCCAATACTTTCAGGCAGAGAAAGACTGATCAAATTGATAACACAGAGTTCATCACCACACTAGTGCCAAAACCTGATTTTTTCCAAAACATGCAGGGAAAGTCCTGAAGCTCCAAGAAGAGGTGGATAACTACCACATTCTTGGATAGATGCTATAAACAAAGAAATCTCTCTTCCCATTCCCCAGTTTTGAGTAGATTCCAACCTTATTGAAGACAAACAATAACCAAAAACCCCAACCATATGCTTCACATATAAAGATGGTCTGTAAAGCCCCAAACTTATTCATGGATACGGTCAGACATCATGGATCCTACCACAACTGATGTCTGGCCTCTCAATCTCTGTGAAGATTGGGGATTTTCCATAGGCTGCCTGTTAGACAGTAATCTCCAAATTCAGCAGTCCAAAACCTGGCTCAGCAACTGCTTGCCTGCTCTACTTAGCCTAAACAACCAGGCTGGAAGGATAGTTGTTATTGCCCTGTGGTGTCTAGTACGATATCTTTTCAATCTGCCCCATGATAAATTTACATAGAGGGCCTCAGCTGTGATGAACGTCAACTTTTACTCTCAAACTCTTGCAAAACTGCTGGAGAGACCTGAAGGGACCTGAATACCCTAAATAAATGGTGGCTGTCCCAGGCTCAGTCTGCTGCTGCATACTAAAGTTAAGTCCTACCAAGGTCAGTAGAACGTGCATCCTGCAGGGATATGGCCTAGGCCTCACTGAGGGGTTAAGCATGCCAATTTCAGCAGGAAAAGAGAAAAAAGATGGTTGCTTATTGCTTGGGGCTTTGTTATAAACAGGTATGTCTGAAAACCATTTTCTAGCAGTGCACAGCTACAAACACAATATTATTTCTAGAAACCACCCATGGCCTCAGTGCTGAAAGATGCAGAGAGGCCTCAGCACTAGGAACGTCAAGTTCTCTTGTTCCAGACTGCGGTTTCCTTACACCTTTCCATTTTGGCATAAGTTTGCAAAGCCACTCTCCATTTTTAATATTTAAAGGTTAGCTGACGCACCAAGCATATTCTTGGGAAATGGTGTAGCTGTAGCTCCAATGGGCATAGCTGAAAGCGGGAAAAGTAACGTGGCTGTGTATCTCAAACAAATGGGGAGACAAGCTGCATGAGCCAGGAAATACATTTTTGCCTTGCCTAGGGAGTAAGTCTTACTTTCTGCTTCAAACTATAAAGATGATGGCTAAAATTAGATGATTCATGTTGATTCACTACAGGTTTAAAAACAAAAAGTCTCTCTGACCAAATTCTTTAGTGGGCAAGAGAGCCTTTTTTGTTAGAAACAAAAAAAATCCAAAAGGCAGAAAGCACAACACACATACACGTTCACACATGCTTAAAAGTTACTGTTTTTCACCCTGGAAAATGTGGTTTCCGTAATTGAGGGTTGTAAAAAAGAAAAAAACCTTTTAAAGCATCCCACTAGATTAGTCATTCCAGGGTGGGTCAGTCTTATCATATCACGTGATGTCCAGTAATGGTGATGCAATAAAACAGATGCTGTCTGAATTTCGTGCCACCAGTCAGCAGCAAAACTATGCAAATCAAACCACTGTCCTTTTCTAGAAATTCCAAAACATGTCCTCTCTTCCAGGCCCTGTGCTTATTAGCCTCTGCCTTCCCAGACAAACTAAATACATGATAATTTCTTCTTCAGCAGCACATGACAAGAATGAGTTCCAGACTACTGGGAATAAAGCTCAGAGGAAATTCTTGTTGTGTACAGAGGGATACTGTACCTTCTTGGAAAAAGAGGCGGGAAAAAATAATATTTCCATAAATTGATTACAGTCTGGTATTCTGTATGCTTTTATACTATATATATAAATACTTATATTGTCTGGCAAGAAGTACTGTACATAAAATCTCATCCTGAAACAGGATCAACCCACTTAAATCTTTCAAGACCCTCTACCAACGGTGAAAGTTTTTACAGCATAAAAGGATGATAACAAAATGAGCAATACCGTTTCATTTCATATATTTCTCATCAAACTGATATGTGGATACAGAAAAAGGAAAGGTAATGTGTTGTACTGTCAAAATTAATGGCTAATTTATTTTAAAAGAACTCTATTAAGTAGAGGACATGGCTTTGAGTGACTAGCTATAAACAACTTCTCTCCAAAAAACGAGGGAAAGCCCAATAAAAGTGCTACACACAAGATTTTATTGCTACAAAGTGAGATAGCTTTAGGAACACACAGGGAAGTACAAGGGTGCAATCAGAATGACTGGCAGCAAGCACAGCAGTGCATGTAAATCAGATTGTCTGAATAAACGATAAGGTATGATTTTTATATTGAATCTGGTTTTACTTGAAGAAATGGTGATATTTCTACTAGAACACGTAGCCTGGAAGTTACTTATGACTGGACCTTTCTTCATTCTGTAGGTAAAAACACTGTCATCCCCCTTGAAACATTTCATTTAGATAAATGTCCTGCCAAGTTTTCTGCCTTAAAAGTAAAGTTCTCTAAAAATCTCTGAAGCTACTTTGGGTATGTAAGTGAACCTTAGTGAGAATTTCCCCAGTGGGAAAATGCACTCCATTTTCAATTATGCTTCTAAAATTTGTAGATATGACTTTTATAGATAAAGAAGAGGTACCAGAGATCAATTTAATTGTGTAATAAATTCCTGAAGAATGGAAAGCAGAATTTTCAAAATATGAACCCAGCTCTAGTGAAAAGACAGAATGTGATGGCAGTGGCTACATGGCAACTGCATCTGGGCAAAGAACACATCACCATTGGCTTGATCAGAAGATCAGAACTGACCAGTGTACCCAAAGAAGAGACAACCAGGGTCAATAGGTGCCTTCCTAAATTAAGCTCCACAAAAGGTATGTTGCTACGGGCACCAGAAGTTTGCTCAGCCACTGTGGTATGTACACATCAGAGAAGTTGAACACACAACTGTGGCAGAACCAAATCGTCCCAGGGCTTACCCTTTGTGCTCTCTTTGCAATGGTGGCCCTGTGAGGCTGAGGCATCAGAAGCTTGCTGTGAGACAGAGGCGTCCACTCCAGCATCCACTGAAGCCAGCATGTTGCCTGTGGGAAACAATTCAGTTTTGAGAGGTCTCTAAGTGCTGGCCCAGGAGTGGGGCTTGGGACTTACCCTGGAAAAGGCCTGGAGTAAAAGTTCAGCAGTGGCTGATGAAATTGAGACTGAGGAAATAAAGTGGCCTCAGTAAGAGGAATGGGGATACTTCTGGAAGGTTTTCAGTGGAGTAATGGTTGAAGAAGTCTGATTTGCAACAGAATGGCATGAAAGTGAACTTAAGGAATAAGAGTTGGTGAAGGAAACTGCAAGAAAACCACTGCTTTTCAAAGGATAACACCTTTCTTAGCATTGACATTGAATATTCAAAAAGCTTCAGCAAGGCTTGAAAAGACCCACAATGCTGCCAGTTGTACCCTGTCTTTGGTTTTCATGCTCAATCCCTTCTACACCAGCACAACAATGATGTGTGAAGGCTGAGTCTGAGTGAGTTATAGCCTTGAGGTGTTTAGGGAGTAATGTATAGACTAGATGCCCAAGAAAGGGCTGCCAGTATTGGGTCTTCTTGGCCAATAACTCAACCCAAAAAATCTCCTTCCATGTCTGCAACCATGGTGGTCCTGGATCCTGCATACAATAGACTCCCTATCCCCTGTGTGATGCATGATGCTCTAGCATGGCAACTTGGAGCAACTGAGCAGAAACCAGCAGTTTTCTGAGCTAGAATTGAGGATGCAAATGGCATTTGAAACTGGAAGAGCAGAAACTGGGACCTGTCAAATGAAAACGGAAAGAGAATTGAAATATAAAGAAAATTTCCCTCAAAACATGAACTTTGTACTGAATATTTCAATACAGCCTATGAATTGAAATAACATATGTAACAAATATGTAACAAATTGAAGTGCCATTGCAGTCAGAAATGGATATGCAATCTTTATGCATTTACAGGAATGTGGAAGTGCTGTAGTATTATAGTCTATGGCCTTTATTGGAGACAACCAAGACATGCAATGGTATGATGTTTAATTTGGGAACACATTTTCTGTTTTTTTACTTTTTTACTTATGTTTTATTTGGGAGAAATAGTCTAGTCACATTAAACATTTATGTCTTGTGAATTTACTCAAGTGAATTGTATGAAACAAATACAGAACAGGGGATCACCCATTCTGCTTGGAACAGGCATTAGCATGAGAGTTCTGAAACAAATTGCAGGAGTGTGGCAAATGTACTGTGCTGCAGAAACATGTTTTTTTCTTTTTACTAGCAGAAATGCTGTGTATTTAAGCAAGGGCAAATTTACATGTACTCTAAGGTTTTGCTTTCTGACTGCAAGACTGAATACGATGAAGGGATAATTCTGGATAAATTTATTTTAAATGCCATCATGTCAAAATGGTTAAAGAATTTATCAGCTTCTGAACTGACCATGTGACAAGTGGGGTCAGCAATGGCAACACTGGTTTTAGTAATTCTCCTGCCTGCAACACTTTGGGTGCAAAGAACTGGAGAAGTTCTGGAGAAGTTGTGGAATATAGAAACATTCTGCTAGGCAATTTGGCAGAAAACAATAGTATTGCATGGAAATAAAAAGTTTTTCTAGGCTTAAAAATAGCCAGCATTAAAAAGGTGATACTGCACAGGTGTGTCACTTGCTCCTCTAGTTTATGGGTCATGCCTTCCCCATGTCTCACATCATCATTACTGCTCAATGCTCTGGGGAAGAACATCTCAAGGAGGGCCAGCAGAGACCTATGGAGCCTCCCTGTTGACCTAAAGAGTTATATTTGAGATTGGAATGTCTCTGGGGAGTGCTAACAGACCACGATCATGATAGTAGAATAGCACATGCGGATCTAATGTTGAGAAGAAAAGATTTCAAGGAGCCAGAAATAAAGACAAGTTCCATTAGCCATTTGCTAAAAGTGACTCGTCCTTGTTTTCCACTCTAAGAGCTGTGGACTTGGACAGACAACAGAGGAAACCTTCCCTTCCCAGAAATTTTAACCAAGCTGAATGAATTTCTGTGAGAGAACTGAAGTGGCTGACAGTGATGGGAAAGATAATCAATGCTAGGGTGAATGCTTTGCTTCACTGACTCAGACATTGCTCAGTTAATGTTACATTCAGTATTTGCAAGATTCCAGCACAACCCTTGTGGCTTTCTCCACTGGTTTTCTTCACTGAATATCAATTCCTGGTAGGGCTGAAGTGGAAACAGGGGAAGAGAGGCATGCACCATCAGATAAAAGTAATATGGACCCCCACAACTGCTTGAGCTTGTGCTCCTTGATAAAGTACTGCAAAAGATTATAAACTAGGCATGAAGAAATTCAAGCTGGAAAGTGGGGATGTCTAACTGTTAGAAGAAGGGGATCTTGCAATAACCTATTCATAGGAGCAGCAGGAGGCAAAACAACATGATTATTTTTAAGATGGAGCAACCCTGTGCTTGTGAAAGGGAAGTGTAGTAATACAAGGACCTGACCTTTGTGGTCCAAGAAATCCTAGTGCTCTCTTGATTAATAGGAAAGGTGAATTTCAGAAAGCTGCTTATTCATACAGAGAAAAACAAATTAATTTCCCTTAATTCTGTAGGTGATTATAATAGATTCGTGTAATGTGAGTGAGTGAGGAGACACTAGTAGCTTTAAATGCTCCCCCAAATATGGAGTGCTCCCCCAAAACAAGGAATGCAGCTGCTTCATCTTTTAAAATTGACTTGTGGTTAGTGAAGCCCTGGGAATATTTTCTTTGTCTAATTAAGTATCATTTATAACCAAACGTTTGATGAGAAGTGTCATGTTTCTGGGCTCTTTGTTTTTTAAAAAAAATCCCAGCAACAAAACCTTTCAAAAGCAGATGTGTTACACTTATCTGCTGTTGGGTAAACAAGTCTTGGATTCTGAGGTTTGGGATTTCGTGACCTGCTTGTGCCACAACAGCTACCAGTCTAAGACACGTCATGAGGTTTCAGTTTGGCTCATAGACACATACAAAATCCACAAATGTTAAAAATGTGACTGCCAGAGCACGCACCCTTGTCTCTTATACTGCCAGCCCTGGCCCAATTTAAGAAGGGCTGCAACAACCTCCCCCTATTTCTGTGTGAGTGTTCAACCAAACCTTTTCCATGTCTGGTGGACCTTCTCCTGAGGGTGGTCTGCAGCTGCTGGGCTGAAATTGGTGATATGTTACTTATTGTGAGGTCACATTTCTGGAAATTCAACTTATTTCCAATATGAAATACCAGTCAAGATGGTCCCTCTACAGAAGGCCTAACTGGCTGCTGTTCACCACAGCTATTAATTACCTTTCTCTGCTTTTAGTTGCCTGTCAAGCCAATTTAATTTCCCTTAGTCATAGATTTTGTGGGCAAAGGAAAAGCAGTAGGTGTCATAAGTTGGAGAAACATGGTCAAGACAAATGGAAGATTCTGGGGCGGGGCAAAGCTTCTAGAAAACCACATAATCTGTGGCGTCAAAAGGGATGCAGTGAGCAGAATTTAACAGGGATTTAATTTGAGTCTGATACAATGCAGTATTTCCAGGTCTGACCCAAGGATAGAATAAGGTATTGTACTAAATGTGCAAATGACACCAAACTGGGGAGAAGTGCAAGGTTAAACCTCAAAGAAATCTTGCCATATTGGAAACACATCATGGGAACAAAATGAAATGAAACATTTTTCAATGGGGACAAGTGTGGGGTGTGCAGACACTGAGTAGGCAGCACACCAGTAGGAGAGGACCTACAAGCTGAACATGAGTCAACAGAATTGTAGAGCTGCAAGAAAAGCAAAAACTGGGCTCCATAGAGGATGGGCAATAAGACACACAGATAGAAAAGCCCCAGCACTGTGCTACAGCACAGCCACAGCTGAAACTGTGTAGCTGTGGGGCTTGCACATTGAGAAGGACATAACTGCTTGGAAAAAGTACAGAGAAGAGTAATGACAAAGAGCACGAGCCTGGAAAATAGAGCCTTGGGAGAAAGATTGGATTTATTTATGGATTTTTTTGTGAAGAAGGAATGGCTAATCAGGGGCATCACAGGTTCCCAAACCAAGAAAAACTGCTGATAAGGTGAAGAGAACAATCATTTTTCATACCCATAGGGTAAGAAAAATGTCTACAGGTTGAACATCAGCTAGGGCACTCCTAGGAGCATGGGAAGCAAAGAATGAGGTAAATGACCAGAGGAAAAATATTTTGGAGACTGCTAGGAGCAGCCTGGTTAAATGCTGATCAAGAATGATGCAGCTAGAGCTGACCCAGTCATGGGACAGCAGAGATGAGTTAGACAGCCCGCTGAGGTGGAAATCACTGACCTGGTAAAACAACAGTTGGAAATATGGGTGACGGCTAAAAGCTATTTTAAAAATGAGCTCATGCCACTTCAAAGAAACTACAGCTTCACAGCTCTTTTTCATGGCTGCCTGGAAATTCTGGGCAGTTATACTCTGGGGAGATGGGGCTGTGTGATGCCACTTGAGAGCAACTGACAGAAAGCATGGTTTAATGCTTGGCAATAAAAATTTTATTGTCTGGTTTAGTCACTCTCCTCTCACCATTGCAACATCGCCAGGACATTAATCTCACAACTATTAGCTTGCAGTATTTCACCTTAAGATAGAAAGAAACAATGAAATACAGACATGAGTTTAGTTTGGATTGGTTTATATTGCAGAGTACATGCAAATTAAGGCACATATGCAAGAAAGGGCACTGAACTGAAATGCTTCTTAAGCAACTTCAGGGGCTGCCATGAAGCATTAATACTACTTTGGGTATGTTCAGTGTACCTGAGTTCCTTTCAGGCACCATTCAGGTTTCTCATAAAAATTGCAGGACCTTGGGGGTTACAGGGAAAAGAGGTTCAGGATCAAGATCCTGTGGTCCACTGACCCAGGTAATCAAAGCTAGAGCTGCTCACAGCAACTCTTTGTGAGCTATTGTTCCCAAAGGTTTTGTTAGACAGGGCTCTCTCACGTTGTGAAAGAACCAAGAGAGGGGCATTTTCATAAGCCCAGAAAGGCATCTTTTTGGCCATTTTTATGTGAAAAATTATATGTGACATGTAGTGAAACAATGTTCCAAAAAAGCAAATGTACACAGTGATATAACACAGTGCAAGTTCTTTCTATCAAACAGCTTTTGATAATGACTTGGGACAAAAAAACAGTGTCAAAAAGCTGTGGGGAGTTGATGTGAAAAATAACACATCAATAACTTCTGGTTAAAAATACTCTGATGCTACATATACCCACTATTCTTTTATTCTATTTTGATGCTTTTACATATGAGATGTTTTTCTGAGGACTGGAATTGTGCCTTTGTTGAAAATTTATTATGAATATTTACTCATCAGGGTTTACAAGGAGTACCTTTGAAGTTTGACCTCCATAATGACAATAAAAAGTCCTGAAAAGACAGAATCCAATCTGAGTGTTATCAAAAGTTGCACAAAGATACAGCAACATGGAAGGATTGAGGTTAATCACAGTATTATACAGCCTCATGGAGCATTATACCAGAGCAGGCTGCTACGACAGAGGTGAAAGAGATTTCCTCAATGGTATTAGCTTTAGTGTCAGCAAAATCAGCAAATTACATCCTGCAGGGGAAGTTATTGCTGAAGTGGTCAAGATACTAAAGATGTAACAGATTTACAGAGCTGCATAAGCAGGTTTTTACATAAGATTTCTGGACCGAGAAGATGTGCAAATCTGTGGAATGCTTTCATTGCAACCAGATGGTACACAAGACGGGAAATATCAAGTGTGAAACCATTAAGAGAAGGAGGTCAAATATCAGCCACTGAGGTGGTAACATCTGGATGTTTAGTAAGCCTGTGTGGGAAGAAATTCAGAAGTCTGTTTGAGGCAGTATTTAATTTTCAGTTTAAAGAAGTTCATAGATGATGGAAAAAACCCATTCACTTCTTGCACGAGCAAAATCAAGCAAGTTTTTTGTTGTCTAAACAACAGTTTCTTTAATGAATAGCAAGTTCTATATTCAAATGTTGAAATTTTCCATCTCTTTGATGATTAACAGAATGAGGCTGATAAGTCTGTCTTTCAGCTCCATAATGCACTCCTAGACCTCAACGTGGTGGCCTCTTTTTCCCTCAGTTCTTTCAGAACAGTGAAACCAGAAAATTATGTTCACTGTAGTGTCAGCACCAAGTTTGGTGTACTTAAAACTGCTAATGGAAAGAAACCTTATTTCACAGGGCTCTGTAAGAAGAAGTTTGAGATGATGTGAATATTTTTGCTTGGGCATTTACTATGCCAGTTTACATTGCTGCTAACAGTAATAATCCCTTGACTGCCCTCACTCAATGCTTGGAACTTGAGGACATTTTCATGTATTACATGACAATTTCTTTTGACTTTATTCTCCAAACATCAAGGCGTGATGAAAACTGTTTCATCAGCCTGAAATTTGTCAGTCATTAATCTGAATTTGAGACCAACAGAAACTGGAAAAGTAATGACTTTTGAAGTGATGAAGACTGCATAGTCTTCCAGGCATATCTGGCACACTCCTATTTCATGTAACTTTTTGAACTTCCTTTGGGGAGATCCTTATGTATGAGAGGCTTATTTTTTCTTTCTTTTCTTTTATTTTGGAATAATAATAAAAAAAAATATTTGCAGAGTTGTGTCTGGTTTACAAATGGGATGTTAAACCAGCAATCATTTGTGTAATTTGCCACTGTAGATTTGGGAAGCCAGAAAAGAGTCTGAGTCAGCCAGGTCTCTGAGGTCCCAAACTGCGTTTATGTTCCTAAAGTCATGCTGAGCTCAAAAGAAATTTAGCTGCCTGAATAATTTTTCTTGATTTTGTTGGTAAAATCTCCAGACAATTTTTTAAAAATTGTGTTCTAGATAATGGGAGAACTACAAACCCAACCTTTTATATTAGCACATAAAACCATCTGCAGATAACACGCTAGTAATTATTTGGATAGCGGTAACACTATCAGACAATAAATCCTTTGTCGCAATTTCAGTTAAAATATTCTCCCTTCTCCTAACCAATGCAAACGGAATGTTAAAAATAAATAAATAGACCTCTGAGGGAGAGTTTTAATGCCTTGGTTGGATATGCTACATTTCTCAATAGGAATCTGAAGGTGAAGCCCTTCCCTGTAACGGATGGAAACAGAGACACAACGAACAGAACGATGGAAAGAGACAAGCTTCTCTAAGTAACTGGGAAGAAAAGGGTGCAGGGAGGAAATATTTTGTTGTCTTAAAGTTGGTTTGAAGCAGTTTTTGAAAATGTTTTATGCTTTAATAATATGGCTGGGGGAGTGGGGAATTTTTGCCTAGAATAAAACTGGAAGAATGATTCACTGCATGTCTGCAACTGTTCCTTGATCCCAGTTAAGTTTGACACCACTAACACCTATGAGTCAGCGGAGGCTCTTTGGGATGTGCTTTGCCTGCCCTGTTTTCAGACTGTTGCAGTAGGATCTTTACCCAAGGCTGGAAACTGGCTCCCAGCATCGCCTGTGTCAGTTTTTCCTACCCACTATCAAATTCCAGCCTCCACCAAGAGAAGGGATCTATTACTACAGCCAGTGATCTCTGCACTACTGCTGTACTAGTCTATACTTTACTGTCTATGTCCAGGACCTCAATACTGTTTATCATCTCTCTGTAGTCAAGATAACAGATGTTCCCATAGGGACTTTGGGGCACAGTGTTGAAGATGAACATCTGGAGTGGTCAACATAGCCTAAAAAAGGACAGCTGTCTTAACCTGAAGTCATGCCATGGGAAAGTTTTATGTGTCATGCCTGGAGGCTCTTTTATTCTCCTCTAGTATTCATGTGCTCTGTGCTTAAGTTTAAAAAACAGTTCTTTTTCTAAAATGATATGATGTAATTTGGGGATTTGACAAAGTAGAAAATAAGGGAGCTCTTCCATGTATGATGCTATGTTACAATCACATCTGATATGTCTTTGTCTTGTTTGCTTCCAAGATTGCTCAATCTCTGAGCTGCTTCAGCTTTCTATCTGGACTTAGCCTACAACTCCTTAGACAACTGTTGCCACATTTAAATTTTTGGCTAATGGACAGGCATCTATCTTCTGGAGCCATTTTCCAAAAAATGTCATGAGCAAATGGTAATGGGAATACTTGGAAGCACATTTGATTGTTGTGCTAGCTACATTTATGCAGAATTAGGATATTTTACAGTAATTCTCATGATTTCTTCCAGTTGAATACCTACACCTGTTTTGGGTTTTTTGGAGGGTGAGACAGAGTGGTTAATGGGCCTCTCACTTAACGGTATTATCTATACTGCATAGAATGTACTGCTGGCTGGTCTGCAAAACAAAATAATCAAAATAATTTCTGAGATCCATTTTTCTCTAGGTTTAAGTACCAGCCACCACCTACAATAAAAAATATTTTATATATATATGGCACATGGTCTTCTTCTTGAGAGATGCTAGAGAATAATATTACCAAATAATTCAATATATGTAGAAGCAATATTTACCAATAGGCACAGCAAGTCAGCAACAGGTCTGGAACAGAGGACATGGTTTTTATGAGAAAGCAAGTATGGATTCATCTTACAGATTTCACTTCAAGGTACTCATTTTAATGTGAACTTATAGACAGTGTTAATGAATAGTCCAGATAAGAAAGTTTTCAAATAAATCCTCCTGTCTGTAGCTCTTGCTCTGTAGGTATTGATTCTAGGTATTGATTTTAATTCTTAAAGTAAGACCAGCTTTGGGAATACAGAGTTAGGCGTTTAAGCATTTGGCAAATGCTTAAAGAACTCAGCAAAGCTCTTCAGAGAAAAGGTTATCTGCTAAAGTTTTCACTTTGCAAAGTCTTGTGAGTAGTTTTCCATTCCAGTCGGTCTGGGTAAGCAATATCTGTCAGTGATCTCACCTGGAAAAGCAATGATTAAGGGGTTAGTTAACATCCATGTCAATCACATAAAATCATTGCTGTTGGCAATCACAAGTTTCTAGTGCAGATGAATGGCTTTGTTTCTCAGCTGTTTGCTTTGGACTGATTTACCATGATGCAGTTCATTTACACCTGATGCTTTTCCTGAAGTGGAAGACAGCACAGGATTCAGGTCACAGCTGGGTACGGCAGGCAACATCGTTCCATGGTACATCACGTCCATCTGCCAGGAACCAAAACATTCATCTGCTGAAAGTTTTGTAGTTTTGCCATATTGGGTTTTGTTCGTAAAGCCTATTACAGGGTTTTAATTATTTATCTTGGTCTCTGTCTCTTCCTGTGGCATTCGTTTTACAGTCATGGTCAGAGTTGCGTTCCTGTTCACTGATAAAGGATAGTTTTCTTGTAGAGACAGGGAATAAATCCACTGGCACTGGGCTTTCTGGCTTTCCTGAAGGTACAGAGTAACTGTTGCATCTGACTTCAGGTATACAGAAATGCTTAAGCTGCTGTTTCTTTGATTTACTATTGACTGAACAAAAACAGTGCCTCTAGAACAGATTATTTATTTTAAAAAAAATCGGCACAAACCCTCTATGTTTTTGAAATGCTTATGTAAAGGATTTTTCTTTTTCTTTTTTATTTTTAATTGACTTCGAAATTTACAATCTCAAAGGCTGACTTTGAGCACATCCTATCCTTCCTGAGTTTATAGTGCCCTTGAACTTCCATCAGGTCTTAAAAAATGAGGGGAAAGTACATCAGCTCCTACAGTCATGCTCTCTTTCATTCAACAACTCAAACAAAAATTTTTTTAAAAATGACAGATGCATTGCCATTTAAAAAATAGATATAAGAATGAATTCAATTTTTTCTGCTCACCACTTGTAGATTTAACACTCTTAACTTAAATTCTCTTTACAGTCTCCTGGAATTCTAACTCTAAAAGGTTAAATCTTTACCAAAGCATGGTCTTACAAGAAAAATTGAAGTCAAATTAAAAAAAAAATTGTTCCTGTACTGCTCCTTGTACTTCTTTAAGCCCAGTCTCCCATCACTCTACTCTTCTAGGGCTTTGAAAGAAAAAGATTGGAGCATACCAATCACAGCTAGTACTTTGGGAAAACCTTTAAGGTAACTTTGCCAGTGTTGTAATTGTTGTTCTCTGAGGTTGTACTATGTAATAATTAATTTGCAGGAAGTTTTGGATGTCTCAGTGTTAAAATATTGGTTTTGTTATAGCAGAAGACCTCATATGATTGCTAAATTTGCAGAACAAAAAGATTTGACAAACCGGTTTGTTTTCAAAGGGAATGTAAAAATAAAATTTAAATATGATCAAACAGTTATTTGAGAGGAATTAAAAAATACTCCTGCCCAAAAAAATACACTTAAAAGCTGATGGCAAGGTCAATATTTAAAGTTCTTATTCTTTAACTTAGCAGAGTCTTTTCAGTACAAACAAAGATACCCTATAATTAGCCATCACCTCGGACTATCCCGTTGGATTTTCCCTCTCATAATTATGAAGAATGATCATAAGTCTTCATGAAGGAAGGCAATATTTTAATATGACAAAAATGATATAAGAATGATGGAGGTGAAACACTTATTCCATTAGAGGGTCCTATATTTTAAAAATAAATGGCCTTTTAAATGACGCACAAGAATTTCCCTTCAGACTGGTCTTGTGAAATGCAGTGGCTTTGTCTCTGTCGTGGTTTGGGTTGGAGGCCTTTTGGTAAATAATAAGTTGTTTTAGTTCTCGTCCAATTATTCCTTCAGATGCAGTCTAATCTAGGGTTCCTTCTGGGGCAACAATAATATCGCAGTAAGTGCTCTGTCCTCAGTGCAGAAGGAAATGGATTTTAGGAAAAGACATTCAGCTACACCTAACTTTTGCTGTCAGCTGACCTGCAACTATTTTTCCATCCAAGTGGGCCATTAAAAGGACTTCTAATTCAGTACTTCATCAGTACATGAATCTCCTTATAATCCTATTGACAGGTGCAGTTCTTGAAGGCATCCCCAGCAGCCTGGGTAAATGCATGTCATTGCCAGCCCTTTGTGGCCAGGTTACAGACCAGAGAGGACAGGAAAAAGCAACCCTTCACAGGGTCATTAGAAAGTGCATGCTGTCAGGGATGCTCAGCACTTCCCTTTTATTTCAAAAAGATGTATTAGTGGTACTGCTGACACCTGAAACACTTCCTGTAAGGACCTGTATTGCTCTTCCCATCTGGTACAGGCTTTCTGAATCTGGGATGAGAAATACCCAAAAGCTTCACTGCAATTCTTTTATTGCCATCTGCAACCATAGCACAAAACTGCACAAATATGGTTGCTGCACTGAGGAGTTTAAAAAGAAAATGTTGGAAATGTACATTAGAAAATGTGTCTGTTTTGTACACAGGGACAAAAATTCACAGGCATGAGACTAAAGGTGCTCTTGGTTTCTTGCCTGCCTTAAGATGACCGATCTGCCCTGGCCGGAAAAATTAGGGCTAGAGTTTATTGCCTTGTATTGTACAGTATGGAAACTTCTTGGGTTGTTGAAGGAAGTGAAAATTAAATTTGAAGAGAATTCTTGATTTCTCTAATTTTATACCCAGGTGGTTTACTTAGTTCAGAGGTGGGTGAATGCTTTACTTCAGCTAGAGCAAAATATTTCCATATTAAATGATTGGTTATGAATTCAGAATGTGAACTTACATCAGCCACTGAGGTTATGTTTGGAGAACATTTAGGTTTAAAACTAAAATTTACCTGACTTTTCCAAGTCACTGTTCTCTATGCTCCCAGGATTTATGCCAGTTGTTAATTTTTTTTTCTTTTTAAAGTTATCCATCAATTTTGATTATTTTTATAAAAAACTAATCACAGCTTTTACAGCTTTGATTTAGCCAATGCTCTCAGGTGATTGAGGAAATTCTGTAGAGACACTAAGAAGTGTAGCAGTTCATGCCTGTATATCAATCTTGGTGTTATGTTTCTCTTTGTCACTACAGTAGTAAAAGGCTTTTCTCAGTCTAAACCATAAACTTTTCTGCCTCACTCCATCCAAAATTGGATTATTTGCTGCAGAAAGTTGAAATTTCAGTTCTAGAGGATGTTGCTCAGTCTAAATGACAGTGAAAACAAGTCAAGTGAATTGAAATTATTTTCCTCTGTCTTCAGAAGGTGATCGACTCTGATGACCGCATTTGTGTTTTGTGATATTTCGAAAATGTCATTTGAATTTAAGACATGACTTTTTACCAATGGTTCTGGAAATGTAGCTGGTGCTGTTTAAGTTGTTTCCAGGATAGAATTATTCACAAAGATCCTCCAAGAAGAGACCATAAATTACTCCTCATTTTACAGCCTGTCTACTGGTTTACCACGCTATGTCTGGGGACTTCATCTATTGCAGATGCCTCTTCTTTCTTTTATGTGACAAAATAAGGTTCCCTCCTGTAATAGATCAACATTTCATTCCCAAATTCGCTTGAAAATTAGACAGCTTTGTTTCAAAGGGAAAACAGCAAATATTGTAAAATACTGATGAAAATACAAAAAAGTCTTCAAATCTTTAGGGTTTTTAGTAATTAATTTGCCATATTCTCCATTCTTTCTACTACCCCTTTAAACACATTTGAGGGACATTTAGAAGGAGACTAAGGTGTAGGAGTCAATAGCCCAGACTTTGTAAACATCTGCATGTGAGACAGCAAGGGTGACAGAGACCAACATTTTGACACCCAAATACCCTTGGAGTCAGTCAGGAAGAGGAAGGTGCTTCCCAGGATTTTGAGCCCTAGGAGCTTTTGTTGCATACCAGAACCAGCAATCTCCTTGAGTGTCTGAGATCAAGAGCTACCTGTGAGAGCAATTGGCATCACTGACCCACCAAAGTGGTGATGTCCTGTCTGAGCTGGCACATACAGCAGGCAAAGAAGGATGGTTGCTGTCCTTAACTCCCTGAAGTCTGGTTATAGATTAGATTCAGCCAGGATCTCCCAGGTGCTCAGGGAAAGGTCAGAAAGCAACAGCTGAGATTTGCAGCAAAGCAGATGCTGTCTGGATGTAAGGGGTGTGGGGGGGAAATCCACTGTGTGAGTGGTGCAGCCCTGAGAGAGAGAAAGCTTCATCTTTGGAGATGCATTCTTTGGAGAAGCTCAAGACACAGCCCTGAGCAACTGGGATTCCTTTTGGCGTCAGCCCTGAAGTGAGCAAAGCTTGACTTGAGGGCCACCAGCAGCCACTTCCAGCCTCAGCTATCCTGTGGGAAAATGACTTTCATGTAAGACACACAGGTAGAGTAGATGTGCAAAGACTGAAAAAAACATTCTCACGCCCTTCAGAGAGATAAGGTGAAGGAAGAGAAATGGCTTCAGAAGAAAGTTTTAGAATAGAAATCTTGTTCAGATACATTGGTCATAGAAAACAGTCTGTATAGTTCTCTCAAGGATGCACTTTTTGCAACATACAATGAGAAACCAGTTGTCTCTTGGAAAGATTTAGTTCAAATCCTTAAGTCAGCAGCAAACTGTCAATAGTTAGTACTGAGCAGCTGAAAACTGTTGGATATTCTGGAAGGCTCTTTGGAAGAACTCTTCCAGTTCATTATGATATTGTGGGTTTCATTTTTATTTAAGAGAAAGTTCTTGTTAGAAAACATTCATTGAGTCTGTAACAATGATACCATAATAAGTTTAAGTGAGTGCAATTTTTTAAAATCCTCAAAAATGTACTACCTTTTTTCTCTGAAAAATGTTTCCAAAAGTAGATTTGTCTTTACTTTTACTTTGCATGCTGTCTCACAGAGAAAAAAAAAGTCATTGTAGTGAAATAGGAAGACATAAATCTATTTTTAAGTCCAGTGATGAACATTTTAAGGCTGAAAATATTTTGAAAAGACAGTCAATCCTCTCCCAAACTATAGTATAAACAAAGCTGCACCAGTCTTCAAATCTCACATAAGGCTAGGCTTTATGAATGTCAGTGGAGGCTTTCTAGTCCTCTACTAGAAATGGAAACATAAATTATCAATTTTCTGAATTTAAAGTCCCACCTAGAAAGGAAGACAATGCTTGGTAAAATCATGACTTAAATGCAAATTGAACACGCCTCTATGAAAAACTTCACAAGTAATGACTTTTTACACTACTTAGGTTTAAAATTCCTCAGAAACAGTGGTTAAAATGTTTTAAGTGCTAAATTACAAGTTAGCTTTCCAAACTAAGTCAACTGGATGGTACAGGAGATTGCAAATCAAAGTTTGCATCTTTTCCTTGAGACACTGGTCCAAAGCCTGTTGAAGTTAACTGGAATCACTCTGGCCTTGGAAGATAAACATTATGTAAAAACTTTTGCCTTTATAATCACCTTCTACTCCCATGAAGAATATGCAAACAAAGGGGAAACTAAAAATTGGATAAAACTTCTGAGTGCTGTGTCTGAGAGGCAGTCGTGATATGGGCTAAATATTCCATTTCAGGACTGGAATAAAAAAAGTTTACAAAATCTGCAGACAAGCATGGACAGCCCCCCCTGCTGCTGTATGCATGGTCCACCCTTCCAGGCTGTAGATCTTACAGGGGCACTGGGTCATCATTTGCAAGGACAAAGGCCTTCCTTGGGTCTGACCCAAGCCTCCTGCAGTCCCCTCACTCCTACAATTAACGTATCTGTAGGAGATAACTGTGATGTGCCCAGGGTTAACCTTCTCTTACTGGTACCTCTAGGTATCTGTGTGCTGAGTTTCACCTATTTGCTTGTCATGTTTGCACTGCTAAGCCTGATCCCAATATTTCCAAGTCCTTAAAATATAGTCC
This sequence comes from Pseudopodoces humilis, assembly GCF_049639895.1. Lineage (NCBI taxonomy): Eukaryota > Metazoa > Chordata > Aves > Passeriformes > Paridae > Pseudopodoces > Pseudopodoces humilis. The sequence continues at coordinate 104,467,691 of NC_142200.1, forward strand.
TACATCTTACCATGGAGCCTGACATTCCTGTCTCCATCTCATTCAGCCACCTGCAATGTGCTTTTAAGTCAAAAGGCTACCTGAAATTAAGACATTTTTGGTGCTCACCTGTCTTGTAGGTACTGGTATCATATGACAATCAGACAGATTTCCAATTCTTTTCTTTTTGCATCAACACAGATCAATTTCCCACAGGCAAAATCCCAAAGCATAAAGGGAAGCAGGACAGAAGCTTTGGAGATACCAGATGCTGCTGCTGGGAGCAGGGCAGACAGGCAGGAGTGGGGTTTATTACTTCTGGGAGATGTCCTCCCCATCCACAGCCCAGGCACTGCAACCCTCACCTCTTGATCAGCACTTTGTATTTACACAGCATTTTACATTGGTGTGGAGCAGGGTTGAGTGCACTTTGGGTGGCAGGGTCAGAACTTGGTGAAGAATTTGCATTAACTCCTCCCAAAACTTCTGCACTTGCTAATCACCACAACCTCATAGTGCTGAAAGGCACATTAAATTGTTAAATATTTTTGCAGGACTGGAGGCTTCCAGACCCCATGCTGGGCATCTGAATCCTTTAATGGAAAAATTGCAAGTTTAAGACTGTGCTCCTGTCTGTTCCTGTAACAGTGAGATGGTTTCCCAATAGATTTCTGGGGATTTAGATCAAATTCAGTGGCAGTCTTGTTAATAGATGCTCTAATGTAGTTCAATAATTTTTGAAAACCTCTGCTGTGAAATGGCTAACTACAGCACTGAAACACACTTCTGATCTTGCTTCTTTCATAAGAAACATTTGTGCAGCAAAGCCTGAGCCCTCCCTGCCACCTGCTGCTGAGCTGGCTGCAACTTGGACCCTGTGAAAAGCTTCTCTCCTCTTTCTTAATACAAAATTGCTGGTTTGTCTCCTTTTGCCCACTTAGTTCTGAAGTTTAAACCAAGGTTTAGAGTGCAATGGCACACGGGTCCCTCAGAGCAAAATTTTGGTATAATACCATTCGATTATTATGCACGATCTCTAAATATGATATACAATTCTTAGCTCAATCCAAGGTTTATTGTTTTGTTATCATAGTTAACATTGCAGTTTGGTAACTCAGCTGCAATGAAAGTATGTTTATGGTAAACTTCCCTTCCCCAGTTTCCTAATTTACCCACTCCTAAAGCCCAGATCTTTACAGACTAATGCTTTTGTGCAGACCTGGACAAAAACTGTCAGTGTAAAGCAACCTATATGATTAAAAACATGTAATTTACAGCCTGAAACTAAATTTATGTTGCTTAAAACAACTGTTTTCTAGTTTAGGTGTTGGAGAGGTGGAGGTGCTAAAACTAACTACAGCCTGGTTTTGCCCATTATAAGAGCTTAAGAGATGAGACAGACACAAGAGTAATGTGGAAAAGTGGGGCTGTAACTTTACTGGAGCTAGAAAGCTGGCCATAGTCAAGATGCTCTCTGGGATAATACCTCTTAGAAGTTTCCTGTCCATGGATAAAATACCAAATCTAGATTAAAAGCTCCTCCTTGCTTCAGGAACACAGCCAGAGAGATTAGGGTAGGTGTCAGGACCTACTCCCAGTTCATCATGTTACTCGAGGGAGCCACGTGGCAAATGCTCTTCTGCCGCAGAGCAAGATCCAGAGATCTGGGTAGAGATTGATCCTTGGCAGTGAGTACTGGCTTAAATATTAGCTACCTGCCAGTCATGCTTTTTGGAACTGGCTTTTCAGAAGATAAAAGCACCCAAAGCACCGAAGAAAAATCTACACTCATTGACACTGGGCACATGGTCAGAGGAATGCTGTCTGGGCAAAATACAAAAGGCAGCAATAAAACATCCTGCTGCTGTGAAGCTTTCCCATCCAGCCTCATGGAAACCAGCCTAAAGCCAGAGAATCCTGTCTGTGAAGGAGGTGGAAAATTTCACACAGTGAAAAAACTTGAACCTTTGTGAAGAATCTGGGCTCACCCTCCCAAGTGCTGCAATAGGTGATAACCCTGCACACAGCATGGGACCTCGTCTCGTCCTGCTGGTGTGGACCATGGGGTGTCTTGCAGCATCTTCACCACCCCACTTCCCTAGCCAAGCCAAAGGAAAGGAAAATCTCTTTGGGAAACTTGTCCTCTTTGGCATACAGGAATGTCTGAAAGTGAGTTGCAAAGAAACAATTGCACATCCACTGGCAACACACTGTAATTTTTAGGGGCTTTAACCCACTCTTATTACATTTCAGAGCATTTTCCTTGACATTTGGATGTTTGGGGCTGGAGAAACAGCCTCAGTGGATGATATTTGGCGTTTCCTGGATTTTCCACACAAGGTAAGCCAACAAGCCCGAAGCAGCTGGGGCTGTCCAAGTCCTCTTCCCTGTTGTGCAGACTCATGACGTGCCAAGGAAGCTCCACAAGTGAAGGCTCAAAGGTGAGAAGGCAGTGAGGAGAAATGAGACTTTGGCTTCCCATTTCACATCACTTCAAATGACTTTTAACATCCAGGAGGAGAAAATACAGTGAAAATCTCTCCCTGCACATGCAGGAGGGTGAACATGAGACCTTTCTACTGAAGCTCCAGCATGTGTTGGTCCTTTATTTGGATGCAACTCAGCTTCCACCCCCTCACCACTGCTGATGAATACCCCCAAATTTGTCCCAGAAGCCTGTCGTACCTGGGCATGTGGAAAAGGACAACTGTCTGCTGTGGAAACAGCAGCAGATTGGCTTGTGGTTACCGACCCTGTCTGCAGCTGAGGGCTTGATGATGGAGAAGCCTACATCCAGCCTTTAGCAATGCTCCTGCCTTCCAGAGGTGGCTGGCAGAAGTTGCTGATGTCTTTGGCTGCCCTGAGTGTCCCTCATTCAAGGTCCTGCATGGAATTCCTTCCTCTGCCAAGTGGTTTAAAAAAAAAAAAAAGAAGAAAAAAAAAGCAAAAAATAATTAGACTTACTCTTAAAAAAACAGTTTGGAAAATATGTTTCTTAAAATCAACCCCCATTTAAAAAAATTAGTTCAAGATGTTGTCACTTCCCGAGCCAGGAGACACTGGGAGCACAATGCAGGAAGCCTGTCCAGCCCCTGCACTGCTGTCGGACAGGGACAAGTTATTATAGGGTGGGTGAGATTAAAAAAGGTTCTGAGCACCCAGACAAAATTTTCCTTTGTCCCTGTGCAGTATGTGTGTAACCCAGTCTGTGACCTGCACTGACCAGGGGATGGAAAAGAAGTTCAAGAGTTTTACCTCTATGAAGTCATTTGTTTCAGACAAATTGCAAACAGCAACACAGATCCATCTGTGGTGAAGACTATTTCTGCCATGTTGTCAGTGGGATGTTGCTAAACAGGGCTGCCACAGACTCTCTTCACCCCACAGGCCACCCTCAGGAGATCAGACTGTCAGGGAGAGATGCAGTAGGATGCTGATGCCAAACAATCACAGAATCACAGAATAGTTTTAGTTTGGAGGGGACATTAAAGATCATCTCATTCCAACCCCCCTACCTTGGGCAGGACATCTTCCATTAGACCAGGTTGCTCAAAGTCCCATCCAACCTGGCCTTGGACACTTCCAGGGATGGGGCATCCACATTTCTCTGGCAACAGGTGCCAGTGTCCCACCACCCTCACAGTAAAGGTTTTGTTCCCAATATCTGATCAAAATCTACCCTTGCCCTAATACAGGAGGACCATGAGTCAGCTACGAGTGACATAGGAATAATTAAATCATTTAAGTGAGCAAGAACTGTGCTCTGTGTGTCTGCGCTTGTGTTTGTTAGGGTATGATACAGACACCAAAAGCACTGAGGCATAAAGATGCCTGTTACCTGTTATTCTGTTACCACTGTATTTGTGCTCCATGCAATCACATTCACAATTCATTTTTGAACTGGGAGAGGAGAGGAGGAATGGCTTTTTTCTCTTTAGCACTTCAGGACCAGATCCAAATCTCTTGAACATCGATGGGCACCTTTCCAATGCTTTCATTAGGTTTCAGCACATAGCCTAGCTGCAGTAGAACAAATTGAGATTATTATTTAGGCAGATAAACCTTCTATCACCTTTAACTAGCAGTAAATTTCAGTGTGACAGAGACATAACACATATTTGGGAGTCAATACATTGCTTGCTAACTCTCTAACAATACTGGGAGATATGTTTTTTTGGAACTGAACATTTCAAAGAGATATAAACTGGAATCTGCAGTGCATAAACTGTTGCTTCCAGAAGCCCCTAATTTTCTTCTCTTTCTTTTTTTGCTCCTGATTTCCTTAGCTTCAGCTTCTCCTTTCTTTGATTTATCCTACAGTCTTCACTTCAGTGAGGCAACGCTCAGTGTACAGAACATGGAGTCCAAGTTGAGTTTCTTCTTTTTAAGGCGAAGTTCTCTAACTTGACCTTTCTCCATTTTTTTAGCTTTGCAGCTTTTTTCAACATCTTGTAAGTTAAAATATACGGTATTGTAGTGTTGAATAAAAGCCTATAAGACACAAGAAAAAATTGAAAATTTCATTTCCAATGTATATTATAGTAGACAGATCCACTGACAGTAGTATGCTAATGGCTGGATGCAGTAATCTGAAAGGTTTTTTCCCAGGCTAAACAATTCTCTGAGTCTATGAATAAGTTTAGTAAGTGTATCATTTAATATGATTCTGTAATTGTTTATATCTGCAATTAGAATTTACAGATTTTTTTCTCAGTATTATCTGTATATAATTCTGAAGAATAACAAAAATGAAATTTAAAGGGTCTAAAACATACCCTGAAGTAACTTTCATCTATAGAATATTATAGCACTGAAGATGGATCTCCCCAGATTGTCTGCAGAAAGCACGTTATTTCCTTTGATTAATGTTATCAAAGTCTTGACTCTAATTTTTGAAAGTGAATGCCAGAACTCGTGTTTCAAGAAAATTTACTGGCAATTGAAATATTAATTTTTTTGGGGTTTCTTTAAGGGGTTGAACATTTAACAAACCAGTCTTTGATAATAACTTCAAAGTGCTTAAATGTGAATTTAAGAAACTGAATTGTGAAAGTTGAGTTGGTTTCATTTTAAAGTTTTTAAAAAAGATTATTTCCTGTAAATTAAGATCTATACCTGTACACTGACAAGATTTAATTAAATAAAGTGGTTTGAACAAACAGAAGTATTTTTCCCCTTTCACTTAAAGATAATCCACTGCAGAGATTAGCAAACACATGTTATTTGCTTCCTCAGATTTTGGTAGAAGAGAAAATATTTGTGTTCTCATCAAAATAATAGAAGTTCCATTTTATCATCAGCTGTAGGAGTATTTGATCCATATTTAAGTAAATGAAAATCATGGCTACGGACTTATGGGTCTGAATTTCAGATCCGTTGATAAAAATAATAATACCCCAATAAATCAATTATGTAATAAAGGAGGATAAAAAAAAAATCTAGGAAATTAATCACTTCATGATATTTGAACTAAAGGAAAATTCATAGCAACTTTTGTTAAAATTTGCAGTATATGGCAATAATGCTTGCAACAACAACAAAGATTAAGAAACCTGAATCTATGACTTTGGGTTTTGTTTTTTGTTTTACAAATACTGAGCTTAAAACTTCCTGATGAACTGAAATATATTGTTTATTTTCATTAGAGAGATATGAAATGACTCATTAAGTCTTTGACCTAAATGTCTTTTTGCTTGCGTATGTTATCTCCAAAAGAAAGAACAAAGTGTTATTAGGCTACAGGTTATTTTTCAATGTGAGGCTTACGTTCAAAATTAAAAAAAACCCAAACATTTCTACTTGGTTATATATATTTGTTACCAAGTGCTGCTTTGCCCTCTTTTATATGTCCATTTCTCACATCAAAATAGGATTCACTCCTGTCCTAAGTTTCTTCCTAAATTCAAAATATAAGGAAAGAAGGTCAGAAAACAAGAGGTTAACCGTAACTTCTAACAATATAAATCCATTCAAGCCATAAATAGCAAGGTGATTTGGTTTCTTAATGTTTACCATGACTTTAAAATGAGTAGTAAGGAATCTCCAGTGCTGGAAAATTGAAGATTATTAAGGGTAATGAATACCAGCCAGAACTTAGATGTTAAAAATTGGGGCATAAAGCAGGCCAGAGCTGTGCTGGCTCTGAAGAAGTAAAGGTTAGGAGCAAGACTCACTGAGTTTATGCCAGAGAAATTCTCATTTGAACAAAACATTCCACGAAATCCACTGTACCTTGTCTGTGCTCCAGCAGCTTTCACAAAGGCCAGGCATCACAGTGGGACATTTTCCTGCTTTCTTCACTCAGTCTAGTGTTGAGCATTTCAGACTTTCAGTTCAGACTGAGATGCTGGATGTTGGGTGACACAATGGCAAAAAAATGGACAGTCATTGCCTGGGAAGGTAAAGCTTGATAAGGAGTTGATGGCCTTGGGTTAACCCTTGGTCGTGACTTTGAGAATACCCATTTGCAGTCCTCCAGTGAGGGTTTGGGTCCTGTTTTGAGTGCATTTACCTTGAATAGATGAGGAACTTGGTGTCATAATGTTCTGGAGTTAGCGCAGCATTACACTCTGGAATTTTGCAGTGGATTATCCCAGTTTTGCCCAGTTGTGTTCACATCTCCTCTTGGAATCCTTGCAAAACTCTGTGTGGCCTAAATTTGAGTCCTCCCAAGGAATTTCATCCAAGTGGAACTGGCTATCCAGATTATTATCAGAGGATGCCACAATCTACACTGAATGGAAACCTCAAGCAACAGGGACCTCTTGGAGTTGCACATATGCCTATAAGTGCACTACAGCTTGGGAGGCCAAACCTTTTCTGTTCATCATGTCAGGACGACCACGAGCAACATCACAGAGCCTGTGAGCGATGCTGACAAGCACTGAGGTGAGCATGAGTAAAGAAAATCCAATTTGTGCTGAGCACCAACATCGAGCCCTGGCCTTATGAAATGCGCTTACTGGCAGAAGGCTGCTGTTTCCTTCCGCTTTCTTTTTTGCTGGAGCCAACTCTTTAATCTCAGCGAGTGTCACCCCTGAGCAGTCTGGCATGTGCACTTTGGGGGCTGCTGAGATCCCAGCAGCCTCCTGCCAGGAGTTCATTAATTACAAGAACAGGAGCGCTGCCTGTGTGCTGTGCCAGCGTGTGGCTTCCAGGTCTTTGACGGTGTGTGTTTATGCAACTGCAGACAGTGCTGGCGTCTGCTGCGCCTTGCAGGGTGACAAGGAAATGACAGTAAATCCAAGAGCGTGCTCATTCATTGCTTACGCGAAAATATCCTGCCTTCATCATGCCAGAGAGGAGCCAGTGTCAGCGCTCAGAGCTCTGAGGTCACTTCCCCCATATCATGTCACATGTCTCCTGGGGTACTTGCATGGACAGACCAGCAAAGTTGATGGGATCCACATTTTGTTTCAGAGGCAGTTGACCATCACCCCGCTGCTGAGGTTAGTGGAAAAGGAGACAAGACTGAGCCAGGCTGAGCCATGGAACTCTCTGATATGGCCCTTGGAGATGCCCAGCTTCAGAAGGGTTGCTTTCCTGGATTTCATAGCCAGAAAATAGTATGCAAGAGTCAGTGACTTGCTTGGTGCCAGCCAGAGCAGATCTACTGATGCCGTGGACTGGCACTGTTTCGCACCGCACAAATATCTGGTGCAAGGTTTTTCGCTCCTCCTGACTGCTAATTCCAACTGAAATATAAACCCATTTTAGGACAGTTTAAAAATGTAAAATTAGTTCTTAGTTTCTTATCTGCTAGCATCAAATCTGGCCAAGGCAGCTATCTGTAATTTTAGAGTATATCAAGAAGATTTATAGATCTCATGAAAAGACTCTTTTCCATCTCCCTGGCGAATTTAGCCTTCCACTTGCTTTTTAACTTCAGTCCATCTTTAGATCCTATGGAAACAACACTAAAGCTAAATGCAGAACTAAAATGAGCTCACATCATCTGGAAAAACACCTTTCTTGGAGAGGCCATGTTTAACTTAGACCTCTACCAGGGTAGCAAGAGTTTATACAGTGTTAAAGGGTTAAAGGGTTTATACAGTGATACAGAGAATTATACTCTCTGATAACCTTGTCAGGGCTTGCCACAAAGGAACATCAAAATAGAAATGAGTTTCAGGAGCAGACATCAACCCTTTTTAATGTTAGACTGAAACAAAGGGATTGAGGTATAGGAACAGGAGAAGATGAATATGACTGAAAAAGCTTAATAAAATGATTATAGAAGCGATGAAAACTTGCAAACATGGTGTTATAACCATTGTATGTAAAACAAAGAGTAAATAACCACAGCAATAGCAACCAATGTTTTTATGATGTGGCAATCATATATGTTATCCTTCCATTGTCCATATATGAATGACATTCAACTGAATATAATAAACCATTAAGAGTGAGAGGTGAAGTGTTCTCAATTGCCATCTGAAAAGGGATCAAGCATTTCAGTACCAAAGAGGAAACATTTATAATATGCCTTTGAGTTCAAAAAATGGAAGCAGCAGGATGGAGTAACTGGAAAAACAAAGTGGTATGAGAGAGCCTGGGGCAGAGGCCAGCCACAGGGCAGATAGAGGAGGAAAGACTTTTGACAGAAAAGTATAAGCCTAAACTGCAATGAGTGGCAGCTCTGTCCTGCAGCTACTGCAGATAACTTGAAATAAAATACTAGGAGCTATAGAGAGAACTGGCCTGTGCTCTTTTGACACTAATTCTCCTTCTTGGAGTTTTTCAGTTTTCCATTAAGAAATTTCACAAGAGGTATTAAAAAAAAATGCAACAAACAGTAAAAAAAAAAGGAGCCCAGATCATTGTCATACTGGACCTGGAACCAAAGATATTTGATAGACTCTGTCATGATGCTTCTTCTTGCCCTGCTGCAGATTACAGAGCTGTTGATGCCCCTGCTACTGAGCATTGCAGTCTGAGTCTTGAATTGTTTATTGGGATGTCTGCTTTCCTGTCATACTTGCCAGAAAAGTGTGGCTGAATGTCTGATCTGAAGCAGAATAATTTACTTCTGTTATCTGATGCTGTGCAAAGGGTGAAACTAATCTTTCATTGTCTGCTAGCAAAATAAAAAAAATGGATTCTCTGAGTATATCTCCCACTGTCCTTGACTCCATAGTTGCACAAACTCACTGGAAGTTTAGGCTTACAGCCTTCTAAAAGACTAGATGGTACAGTAGTCCAGATGTTCTTCACAGAAGGCTTCATTACAAGGATAGTGCCATTACAGCCAATGAACAAGAACTTGTAGGCATTCTTCAGTGCCCTTTCTGCAATGCAGTTGGCCAATTATGCAACTTCAGCAAGTATGGTGATGGAACTTGGTGGTTTTATGCAGTAGAGGTTCCTGCTGACTGGAAGGAAGACAGTGTTGTTCCAGTTTACAAGGGCATGAGGGAGACTTTGGGAAACTAAAGACCTGTTATCCCAGTCTTGATGCCTGGGAAAATTGCGGAGAACATCATACTGGGTGCTACTGATAGGCCTTTAGAGGACAAGGCAATCATCAGTGGGTTCATGGGATAAAGGGAAGTCCTGTATAATTTATTTAATATTCTTCTAGCATAAAGTCACCCACCTATTGGATGAGGGGAAGGCAGTGGAAAATGTTTTTCTGCACTTCAGTTTATTAAGGATTTTGATTTTGTCCCTCACAACATTCCTCTAGACAAGCTGTCTGACTATGAAGTGAGCAGGTACATGGTTCAGTGGGTGAAGAACTGAGGGAAGAGCAGGGCTCAAAAGCTTGTAGGGAATCTGTCTGGAGGCCAGTCACCAGCACTTTTCCCCAGGGCTCACTTCTAGGGACAGTTCTGTTCAATATATTGGAGACTGGAGTAGGAAGTTGATGCTGATGATGCTAAACTGGAATGTGCTGTTGACTCTCTTAAGGGACAAGAGGCCTTGCAGAGGGATCTGGATAGTTTGAAGCACTGAGCAATCATCAGTGGCATGAAACTGAACAAGAACAAATGCTGGGATGGAGAAATACTTTCCACAAGTATGAACTGGGAGTGGCATGGCTGGAAAGCAGCCCCACAGGAAGGGGTCTGAGGCTGCAGGCTGACAGCAGGCTCAGTACAAGTCACCAGTGGCAAACGTGGTGTCAGGTTGCCAAGTCTCAGGATGCATCAAATACACCACAACCGTCTGGTCAAAAGAGGTGGTTGTATCCTGTACAGAAGGTTGCAAATCCTGCTGTATTTAGCACTGCTGCAGGGTCATCTTGAGTATTGTGGGTCCCAAAATTTAACAAGGATGTGAAGGTCCTTGAATGTGTCAGAGGGGGACAAAAAAATGGTAAAAGAGCTGGAAGCCACATCCTCTGAGGAGCAGCTGAGGACAGGGGCTTAATCTACTTTGGAGAGAGGGAGGCTGAGGCATCTCACAGAGCTGCTCTCTGCAGCTTCATGACAAGGGAAAGTGTAGAGGGTACCCAGCACCACCATGCATGGGAATACCTAAAAAGCTGCTTCCAACAGAACGGATATAACTGGAAACAGGATTTTAATTTATGTTTCTGACTCTCTTTCAGGACAGGTGCTCACAAGCAGTATCACAGTGTGCAGGTGTAGCCAGGAACAGGTTAATGCAATCCGCAATTTAGCTTGAAAAGCCATCACTTGAAGCCTGGCAAAGTCAGAGCCAGAATTTTGCAAATCCCCTACATCTTGTGGAGAGCCATTTGCTAGTGGGACTGCACGAGGAAAGCAGATTTCTGTCTCACTCGTGTGTTTCTTGTGGTAAGGAGTTAATGGCACAATTTGTATCCAACACAGTTGCTATGAGCTCCACCTCTCCAGGCAAGTTTGCCCATAGAGTTTCTTGAAATATTATGAATTATGGGCTGTTTATCTTCCTGGTGAGTGTCCTTCACCCAGGATCTCTCTGGAGAGAGTGAACATGATGGTCTGTAAACACCATTCCTTCACAGGACATGTTTGTTTTGAGCACACATCCTTCCTGAACCCTGCCATATACAATAACCCAAAAAATGGAACTGCCTGGAGCCAAAAGAAGTTGTGCCAGGTGAACCCAGCCTTCTTCAAATCAGAGGCAGACACTGGGTCAAGCCACAGATGATACAGCAGTCTTGAAAATATGTAACTGATATTGAAAACCACTCTGAAAATTATCTAAAAAGTATTAACCTTTACCAGAAACAGGAAAGCAGATAAATGATTGATGCAAAAAGAAGGCTCGTTCTAGGAAAAAAAACCTCAAAAGTTTTAAGAATGTGACTTTCTCTTTTTGTTAATGTGTTTTTTATGTATGAATTTGTATTTTGGAATTCAAAAAATCCAACCCGCAAACATTCCTACTTTATTTTTATAAGTTTTTATTTTTCTCTGTTTTTAAATTATTTTGATTTTTAGCCTTTGAGGAGGAAGAACAATAACCAAAGTCATGTATTACTTTGGATGTAAAAGTTGAAACAATTTTGATTTATGAATACAGGCAAGCAGTCCCTGTTTCCTGAAAAGCGGGAATAAGGATTGGATACAGTCACACAGAAAAGGATTTTCCAAATTATGACACACCTTGATAACACATGAACCACACTTGTTGCCTTCCAAAACTTTCTCTGCTGTCATTCTTGAGTAGTGATGCATGAAAAGCACTCCTGTGCCTGCCTGGTGCTTGTATCGCCCACATGGAGTGCTGAAAAGTGGCAGCTCCTCATGGGGCTGCAAGCCTGGAGCCCTTCCAAGCACAGGCTGTTTTGCACAAGCAAGAACCCCGGGAGAAATGGAGCCATGGGGAGAGCAGAGCTCACTCCCTCTCAAGGTTTGTAATGGGCCAGAGAGAGCCAAGGCATGTGTGGTGGCTTGGAAGCACAAGTGCAGCAGGCAGGAACAGAGTTGGAAAGCCCTGGCAAAGGGCTTTGCTCAGTGACACGCAGAAAAAGAAGCAGCTCTGGGGGCCACCCTTGGAGCCTAGGAAGTTGTCCTTCCCCAGATGTGGGGTATGAGGGTCACCTTCGTGGGGCATGAGCAGCAGGCAGCAACCTGGCCAAAAGGGAGGGACCCTACAAGCCCTGAGCAGTGGTCATGCTTGATGCTGCAGAGGAAGGCCAAAAAGCCATGGAAAACTGTGCCAATCTGTCCCATAGGAAAATTCCTTCCTTATCCCAGCACTCAGGCTATTCTCTAGGCATGTGTCTAAGACCTGTTTTGTTGTCTCACAGGTTGGTCAACACTTCCCAGATGTCTAAAACCTATTATCCCTTAGCCTGGATCTGTCTCAGGGCCTTTTGAAAGTGGCCATACTCAAATGGATGCTGAACTAGCACATCCTGAAACAATTAGCTCTGGCTGTACTAATTACATTTCCATACTGTGCTGTATTTAGCAATAATCCAGACTGGATGTAACAACTTCCTATAGAATTGGCACTGAGAAACACATCAAAATAAAAAAATACTCACATCTTTTGGCCGCTGTAGGTGGAAATTTTTTTTGAAGCACAAGTGAGACTTCACTTTCTATTTTTACTTTAGTTTTTAACCATGGCCATTGATGGCCTGATCTGAGGTTTATGTCTCATCCCAAATGTTTTAATATGGGCTGCTGTTACGTAGCAGGACACTTTAGTGTGAGGGTTTTCAGTACAAAGTAAGTGCTGTTTACAGCACTGGAGTGCAGCGATTGTGCTCACACCCTCGGGTTCAGGTGGCCCAAAGTTCACTGTGGTGCTCAAGGCACCTGACCAAATACACACCATGTATGTCTTCCTCCTCTACAGCCCTTTGCCAGCCATGTTTCAGGCAGCTGCTATAGAAGTAAAGGAGGAAGTTTTAGTGATGTATTGTGCTTGGCCACCCTTGCCTGGTGCTTTTGGCTGGCAGGGACATGTTTCACCATTGAGGCAATATCCAACACTTCCTCCTACTGTTGAAAAAGATCCTCTGAAGGGAGAGATTTTGTTAGTGAGCAACACATCTGACATCATGCTAGAGCTGCTCTAATATAGGGAACATTGAGCCCCAGGCTTTGAAGCACAATAACTCTTTGCTTCCTGTGGCTTAGCTTTTGTGATTGCCTGTTTCACAAGCCCAGCTCGGGTGGCTCAGTGATGGGAGAGGCAGCAGGTGTACAGGAACTTGTCCTGCCTTGCTTCATTCTGGACTTTGTCCTCTGATTAGTACTCCTAATGTTTCCCATGGGGACCCATCAGTCCTTTTCGTCCACATCTGTAAGAGTGAGACTGTTGGAACAAATAATCCTAAGGACAATATCATTTTGGCAGTGTGAGCTAGCACAAGGAGGAAATTAAATGGAAGGGTGTTGGGCGCTTTCAAGGTCCAAATTCAGCAGCTCTGTTAAGCAAACTTTTCTTGGAATTGAAAGAACAGGGTCGTAAGTGCCGACTGTTTACCTCCACTGGCTAGAGATTATTTCACGCCTAATCTATTCACTTCAGTGGGAGGTGCAAATGTTTGGTGCTTCCCTGAAGCAAGCATGAAAGGTCAAATCCATCCAAGGCCTCCTTCCTTCTGCAGGGCACCCAAGAGCAAGCACTGGTCCCTGTATGGACATCAGGCATTGAGTGAACATTGTCTGGGTGAGCAAACCCCACGAGTGCTCTGTCAGACTGGTCAGGTCTTTCAGGGATTTGTATTGCCCAAAAAGAAATGCTGATTTTTAGGAGACTTTGAACTTGAATTTGGGTTCCATAATTAATGTCCTTTCTATAAATTCATAAAACAAGCTGGAAAGGAGCAGGCAAACATCGTTCATCTTCTTCCTTTTTTCCTCCCTCACCGCTGCTTCTTTTCTTTGGGGTGTGGTTGACTGTTTTTTTCGGCTACCACTCTGCTGGCATATTTTAATTCTGCCTTATCTAATTTCTTTTTTCACCTTGCTCTATTATTGCTATTTTTCTCCCCTTCTCACCTACATGAAACATGAACTTAACAGATTTCTGAATGAGATTTCCAGTCTAGAATGTCCCAGCAGTCTGGAAACAGGGTAAAATGTCTTCTGTTTGGGTGAGATTTCTCCCATGGTAAGCGACACTGCCTGTTGCTCATAGCCTCCTTTGTGTTCAAGCAGGCACATTTGACAAAAGAAAGGATTCAGAACAGATCCTGTGCTGGCATAAAACATCACATTTCTTTGGAAATCTGCAGAGTACCGAGCCAACACACAAGTAAAGACACCCCATTCCTTTGACAGGACTGGGTCTGCAGGAAGAGGCAATGTCTTTAATTAGCTGAATTGGTATGGTTGCAAAAGTAGCCAGCTTTAGGCAAGAGCTCCTCTTCAAGCCTACAACAGAAGCAGCTTCTTTCAAAGCTGAATGATAGCTGAGAGGGATTGTTCAGAGTTCAGTCCTTCTGACAAGCTGCATTATTTATTTACTTTAAAGCAGTTCTAAGGCTGAAAAACTTTGTATTACAACTACATATTGTTTTGTAGGTACAGCATTCATTCCATGAAGAATCTTTGGAGCTTTCTACATACTATTTCTTTAATTCAAAAGTCAACATTTTCTGAAAATAACTTCTACATCATTTCTGTAAAAGAAGGCTGGGAGAAAACACCTTTTTTTCTGTCTCTCTCTCTATGAAGCAACTGCTCAAGAATGAATTATGGCCATGCATACAGGATTTAGTACAGGATCTTACTTTAATAAAGTAAAAGCCATGTGGGCTGCCCAGCATAGAGCATAGTTCCCCATCTCCTTTGGAGAGATGTGGTGTATTTCTAGAGGTTAAGTATCTAGACACTCTGCAGAGCCCAGAGTTTTAACACTCTCATCATAGTTGGTAGTCACTTGGACCACTAGTAAGGGTATCTCCACTGTCACTCATCATTACTTTCAGCATTTCCACCTCCTGTGCTCTTGCCAGGATCAAGAATATCCTTCTTTATACAAGTCACCGATTATGGGGTATTGCAGCAATGAACAATGGTTAATGGCACCAAGTCTATGGTAAAAAAACCCCAAACTCAATGTCCATATGAAAAATTGCCCCATCAAATTAACAGAAGCAGCTGTCATACAAGAAAAAAGGAAACAGGTGAAGAAAGAACATAAAAAATTAATTTCAAAATGGCATGGCAATGGAAAGATAGGAAGGACTTTTATCACAACTTTAAAAGGCTTATAGGACAGCAGAGAAGACCTGTCTGCTGTGTGTGAGGGTACAGCGAGGTTCCTGACAGACCTGAAGAATGAAGATGGGACAGTGGGCACTGTCTGGCCACACAGGGGCTGTCACAGACTGCTGGATCGGGGCAGGAGCCATGAGCACATACCCTGCAGACAGGCTGGGACAGCAGTGGCAGAGGTGATGGCAGCGGGCATGCATTCTCCGTGGAAAACAAAACTGAGTCACTGGCCCGGCTTGAAGGATAATTTTAGTGTGGAGGGTGAAACCCAACCCTCTCCTTCAGCGTGACATGGGCTGTGACGTAGAGCTGGCAACTCAGCTGCTGCTGTTTCAGGAACGTCAAAGCTGTTTATCAGCCCTGAGCAAGCGTGGGAAAAACCTTGGCGGGGAGCAGGGTGAGCCCAGCAGGTTTTCCTTTCATTTCCTCTCCTTCCTTTTTGCTCACGAGCCCCTTTGCCTGGCGTCATGGAAGCCTGAGCAGAGACAAATTAATAGTGACGGCTGGGTGTGGAGGGCACGATCAACACCCCTGCACATGGAGCGAGCGCACAGGGGCACACAGGGTAAGCCCAGACGCGTAACATACACGTGTAATTTTACTCCATGTTGTAAGGCAGGGGCTGGGAACCCTCCATGACATTGGTGCTACTGCCACAATGCCACCAGGCCTCTGAGAGCCCCGCTGGTGGGGGCAATGGTGTTGGCCCAAAGTTATCACAATCAGGAAGGCAAGAGGAGATGGAAAGCAGAATTATTGTTCCTACCTTGCAGGGTGGGAAAGAAAGGAGTCTAAAGTAGATTCCTATGGATGTAGTAGTGAGAAGATTAATTCTTTAGTCTTCAAGGGCAGCAGGCAGCACTCTTTTAAAAGCACACACATTCTTGTAGATAAACACACAGGTTTATCAGTTTGCATCAGTCATGCACTCACACCTGCAAAATGCGCAGTGCTGGGCTATTTATCTTTGTTTCAAACAAAATACCATACTGCAGCTATGTGCATCACTTCATTCAGGATGCAGTTTTGGGTTTTATGCTGAAACAGCCATAACAAACCACATGGATTTTTACCTTGGAGTATGTTGAATTAGGAGGCACTCAAAGTGTTTGGAAATTTACAGCAACATATTCAGAGCAGCATCTTGTCCTACATTTCTGACCATTTTCCGGGACTACTGACTACATCCTAAGGTTTTTCCTCTCCCCTTACAAAGCAGCAAGTGCTCAGGATTGTTTAAAAAGTTTTCCAAGCTTACTTCATTTGTTCCTACGTCTAAGTGCAGATGTGAAGATTAAATCTGTGTCTGAGTTCATGCCATACATGCAGCCTTCTGGAAAGACCGTGACCTCCAGATCTTTATAGTCAGGGACTGCTGTCCACTTGTGCGGGTGCCCTTTTGAAATCTTTATTCCTTACAGCTAGGGAGTAAGTTACTGATGATCTCGTGATGTACCTTTCTATCACGTGGGAACATCCTGCAGTTTGCCTCCAGCATCAGTTTGTGGCCAAGGATGCAGAATGTGATACAACACACATGCCAAGACCTCTCATCAACAATTACTGGGGTATTTTGGGACAGCAGCAAGTGCACATGAACCAACTCTGGTCTCTCTGTTGGACACCCACATGTAGTTCAGTGTATGCTGCACACATATGGCTGGCACTGCCCTTGCCCTTGAGATAGAACTGCTGGCAAAATAAATAGGTCAAATCCAACTCAGATTCATCAGGTATTTAGATGCTCCTACTGAAATACATGCAAGCGAGTGTCGCAAACACTGTTTGGAAGTGAACTTCACTGACGTTAGGAAGTAAAGGGTGGTGGGAAAAGAGATGCAAGTTTGCAAGGAGTAAGTGGAAGCACTAAAATGCAATTAACTTCAAGGTGAGAAATACACTGATTTTGTTAATGTCCCAAACTAAGAATATCATACTGTTTAGAGATTCCTTGACTAAAATGGACTTTGACAATGGATTATTGTGCTTCTTCCTATGTTCTTCATGAAAGTTGGCATTCCCTTGTATATGGCAGCACTTCCATGGTGTGCAGCATGGCCTGAGGCAGCAAAATCTGTCCCTAATACTAGAGTTAAGCAAACTGTTAAAATAGGAACTGAACCAAATGCCCAGATCTCCTCCCCAAACTCAAACAAAACCCTTATTTGAGGTTCAGGAATATTTGGTTAACTTTAAATTAAACAATGTTGTGTTTCTACACATCCTGCTTTCAGCAAAGACTCCAAGCAGAAACACAAAAATATGGCAGGCACATCTATGTTTGCACTATTTCTGGCCCAGCTGAAACCAGGAAACACTGGAAATCACACAAAACTGGCTATGCCTCACAGGCTATCCAGCTACCAGGTTCTGCTGTAACCCCACAGAGTACAATATAACTCATGTTCATACCGATTTATTATTAATTTTTTACCAAATAACTGTGACAAACAAGTTTCCCAGACTATCGGACATATGAACCCCCCATTTTTATTCAATTGTGGCAGCATACTATATAGCTACCTTATATTCCTTTTATGTTCCTTCTCATTGAGTCACCGGCATAGCTGCCTGAAGACAAAATGTCTCTTGTGGTATGCAGCAACAAACCAAAGCACATCATAACAGAGATAACAAACCAGGCATTTTCATGTTGTGCTTCATATTTGGTTTGTGGCTAATTCAAAATACATAATCCTAACTTTAGCTGCTTGATATCTCTTTTGACAACTCTCTGCATTGGATTTGTAGAGCATAAATATGAAGACAACCCCATTGTTTTAGAGGAACATATTTAGCCATTTAACACTGCCCTGTAAGTCAGGGCAAAATTTTGAAAGCACTTTTGTGTACCAGAGTTTTGCAAATTTGCAAATTCATATTTAAAGGAACATTTAATGCTATTGCTAGAAACTATATCACTGTCAGCAAAACATAATACAGACACCCTGATTACCCAGCTATCTGCTTGACCGCAACAAAGCCATCCCAAACGATTCAGTACCACAGCTTCATGCTTGCTAGCCAGATTTATTATATTTTCCAGATTCTAACAAGACACATATTAAGAAATGCATGTTAATCATTGTCCTAATGAGAACAATATGCAGTTAGCATTTAGAGTGTCACACAAAAAAATACAGAAGGCAAGTACAGAATAAGTGCACTCTAAATTCAAGGAAACCAAATCCTTCTTTCCACTAGTGTGTTTCAGTGAAATGGCCCTCTCCAAGAGAAATTTTTAATCAACTAGCTAAATTTTAACTGGTATGTATATGTGCTTTCATTAGGCATGGGGCAAAGTAAAATGCCATTCTGACCACAAAGAATGTGAAAGAAAAACAACCACTCTCCCACTTGCTTGCGTCCAAAATGCTATGTGTATATCAAGCACTAAAAGCCTGCCCAGTATCTCTCCTCTGGAGACACCAAACTTCCCAGTGTTTACATCTGTTTAGAGCCAGATCATTTCTGGAGCTAACAACAACCCAACATGTGTTAAGAAGACAAGAATCTGTCTTTAAATTTATTTGCAAGTAATGAAATGCATACCTTACAGAATAAACCAGTTAATGCCATTTGGTAAAAGTGCAAAACCCATCACACTTCTGAGAGTCTCAAAGGTGCATGAAGGTTTGGTTTGAACTTTCTAAAGCAAAATATGTGCACTTGCTGAACTTTTTTGGTTATGTGGAGATAATAAGATTGAGATGCTGATGAAAAAGCAATTAAAACAGGTAACAATGGAGTGGGTGCAAAAGAAAGCAAGGTTGTCATGTCTGCTTAGACTGCAGTGCCTCACTGCCACACTGCACAGAGAACATCTAAAACCCGTGCCTCCCGTTCTTCCCTCCCGCCTTTCTACACAGGTCACAGGCTCTGTCTTTCTCTCCATCCTGACCACCAGGCACTGTGTGAATGCTGATTCAGCCTTTACTAACTATGCACGAAGAACAGCTTCTCTTTTTTCAAACCTCTCTGGAATTATAAAGGTGTTAACCACACCCTGAGTAAACACTGTTTGAAGTAGTAACAAAACATTAAAGCCATTTAGAGTGCAGTACTGTTTAATCCCTTTGCATAGGTTAAAACTAGTATGGCCGTGAAGAGTGAGTGCTGAAGTAAAGTTGTCTTAACACACCCTACTGGACACCTTTTCCAAAAGGAAGATGCATAAAAACTTTGGCTTACTTCTTTTTGAAGGTGTACCTCTCCCTCCTTCCCTTCCTTTCACACCATTCTCCGAAGAAACAGAAAAGTATTTTTTGCATGTCAGCAAGCATTAAATGAATAAAGCTACTCCAGTTTCTTTTCAGAAAAACAAAACTTAGCTCAAAAATTGACTACCAGCTTCCTGAAGAGCAGAAAAAAAACGAAACCCCAACAAAAACAGAACACAAAGCAAAATAAAACCCAAACAACAAATGTAGGTAATTTTGATGCATATCGTTTAAAATGATATTTTTCACTTAGGGATGAAGTTTTATGCAGGACATCTTTCCCCTGAAGTCTCCAAAAGTAGCAACAATGACAACAAAATTTAGCTTTTTCTTCTAGGCAGTACCACTGCTGCTATCTGCTTTGTCTTCTTGAAAAAATAAATAATGAAATCTTTGCAAAAGGAAAATCAACCTTAAATAAATAGTACCTATAAATATTATCTTAATGGTAACTATATAATACTGCAAATGCATCACTGAGCAGATTAATGTGATTGAAAGATACCTTTTGTTTTATGTATTTTACTCAGTTATAAGCTTATGTTCTCTCTCAAGTGAAAACTTAAGAATTCCAAAAAGAGCAACAATTAGCTTGAAAAATCAGCTTAGAAGTCAACAACTGACTACTAATAACCATCCTCTTGGCTAACACGCGTCTGCCCAGGGCAGCCAGTGTCTGTAATCAGCATTCATCTTTCATCCTCGTCAGCTGGGCTGCCTGGCAGGTGCTGGGTGGGGTGAACACGGAGGGGTCTGTGATGCCCGGATGGATGTCGAAGAAGCGAGTGGAGGTTGTCACGCTGTAGTTCTTGGTGTAGGTTTCCTGTACTGGGTAACAGTCTTTGACGGTGTAAACGCCGACCCAGGATTCCACTGCAACCAACCAGAAATGTGACTAATTTAGGTGACAAGACAAGATGAATGGGTCATGATGATGTCAGTCTCTTTTAACTTACTGCTTCTGTTTAACAATGTCTATTCAGATTCTCATTATCATTTTATTTTTTTTAAATTCCTACTCTTTTCAAACACTTCTAGTAGTTCATTATCTCAAGACTACACTCAATGCCTCCAGGTATGTGATGCAGCATGTCTGTCCCTTTTTAACTTCAGTTTAATTCCACAGTGTGCTAATCTCAGAGGTGTTCCCTCTCTCTCTTTCCCCCTTACTCTCTGTCATCACCTCTATCCACTATGCTATTTAGGCAGTGGCAGTAATACCACTGAAGCGGTTTCCTGTGAATACACTTCACTTTTATCTCTCTCTTATTAACCTCACAGACACCTTCTGTGTTCATTCTTTACCCCTTCAATCACACTCCATCCCATTGTTTTATTCAGATCTCTTGGCAGCAGAAACTCATGATATTAAAATTGCCTACTGTGATCATAAATCAGGTCCTCACAGAGGAATGCCTGTGACAAATTTTTCTAGTCCCAAGGACACTTATTTTCTCCCACCCAGCAGCAATCAAACACACTCGTTTTTAGTACTTTCAGTTTTGTGTCATAGCCTGTATCACAACCACACTACCAGAAATAAATAAATGGTGACATGAAACACATATTCTGTATCCAAAGAAAGGGTGGCAGGTTAAACAATACTTGAATATACCTCTTTTGAGCATGCTACTTTACCAAAACCATTCTGACCTCAATTAATATGGTTTTGAGTACATAGAAAAGGAGGCAACCTTTTACCAAACAAGTCTTCTCTCAGAATTTAGAATAAAAATCATGGTTAAATATGAAGATATAAGATATAAGTGGCCTGTATCTCCCCTAAAACTTTTGTAATTGTAAAATAAATACAATTTTTACAATCCAAACCAATACTAGCTGAAAGGTATATAGGCAGACATGTAACTTTCAGACATAATGTTTATGAATGATCACACAGAAAAGCACTGGAGATACAAAATAATACAGGATAAAAATCACCCATCATTAATTTAATGTATCTGGATATAATGTTCCACAAAAATTCCAAAAATATCAGATCTGAAAAAAAAAATTATTGGAGTGAGTGATAATTTGCCTCTTGCAATATATCAGAGGATGTATCAACCCAGTTACAGAGGCTTAATGATCTTATCTTTCATTCTCTACTTCATTTGTTCTACTTTTATTCAAGAAAGAAATATTTTCCCCTGGCTAAATGATCAAGTTTGTAACCAGCCTCTATGTATTAGATGTCCATAACCATAAGTATTGCATTAGCTGAATAGTCCCATAAATTTCACTGAGGCTTTAAAATTATTTTTATAGTTGTCTGGGTCATCAATAAACCATAGATGAAACTGAAGCCAAAGTACTAATAAATTTCTATGCATTCAAAATCTATCATACTAAACCTTGGAAAATTCAGCCTCCTTTCTTCTATCATGCAAGTATTCAGCTGCCAAGTGCAGAAGTAAGCCTTGTGAGCAGATATTTCTTACCAGTATAGAGCACAACAAAATTTAGGCACTTATTAAGGATTTCCGTGGCTGCAGACCCATGTGTAGACAAACACTGACACCTGCTTTGTTTCTGTTAGACTCTAGTTCGAGTGTGCCCCTAATGATAGCACCAATTCTTCTCTAGATAAATTTTGATACAGGCTGCCAGATTCAGACATGAAATTATGCTGTTCCATGCCAAACTCTGTATGATACCAAATACAACACAATCAAGTCCCCTGAACATATTTAATCCTGCTGAGATATGAAATTTTCCTGAAAAACCTCATTGTTATTAAAATAATATTCTGTGCACAGGATATTTTCATTACTTCTTCCAGAGAACTTTATAGAAATATGGAAACCTGGGGTGAAACACAAATAATTTTATTTTTCCTTGTGCAGCAGAGACATTGATTATTATTAAAATAAAACAAAAGCATGCACGTACATTTCCTGGCTGGTTTTCTGTCAGACCATTCCTGTACCATAACTTCATCTCCAGGTCCCCCAATGTAGTACTGATCTTCATAAGTTGAATTGGCAGGAATATCATATGGATCCCATGGCTCTGTCAGAGCAATCTTTGAACAAAGCTTTGTAACTTGTTCAATCTGAAACATCACCGCATCTTTGTAGAGCAATATATATTCAAAGAACCTGAAATATTAAGAAAAAGCAATTAACATATATAGTCTTTTTCTGTCCTAAGCAAGGAACACTGCTGATATGTAAGCTTGCCTTTGACTTCTCAGTATAAGAACATTTCCACTTGCATTAAACTTTGCCAAACTTTGAGTAACGCTAACCCATTGGGCTGAAATTTCCCATGCTGAAAGTTTCTCTCAGCTGATTCATTCCAAAATAAATAAATCAGGCTGAACTGGTTCAGCCATTTCTGAGAACAACAGAAGAACTTTTCTGAGAACAACTGAGAGAAAAACATGTTATTATTCCTAGTTTGTTGTTGGTTTTTTTTTCTCTAATAACTGTTTCATTAAAATGCTCCACTGCCTCCATGTTTTGGAGAAAGGAAAAATTCTGGCAGGGGAAAAGTTTTTATTAAAAGTTGCTCAAATTTGGCTAAGCTATAAGCCTTTGAAAAAAATCTGCTTGCACAGGCTGGATAGATTCACTTCTCCATGAATGTGGTAGAGCCTTCCTCTGTGCTGGTGGGATGCGGTATCTGCCATCCTCACAGATGTTTCTCCATGGCAATACACACAGCTTAAGTGGGACATGGTGGTGAAGGGGCAAATACATGGCCCCAAGTGCAGAACCGAGAGGGTCTCCCTCCATAAGGCACAGCTTCTCTCTGGAAGCCACCAGACCCAAGATGTAATGAAAAGAAAAAGCAGAGGAGGAAAATAGTAAGGCAGAGATAAGGAGTGGTGTGGAGCTCAAAGAGTTTGAGAGGCTAGAAGGAGAAGTCACTGGCATGAATAGTTAATAAGGACTTAAAACAAATCTAGCGAGTATGAAGTGACCAAGCCATGCTCTGAGAGAGGTGATAAACATTTATATGGACACTTTAATCTAGTTTCTTTGTACAGTGGTCTGGTCTACCACCAGTACTGTGACATTGCTTCTTCTATACCTTCAAAAAGGAGGTCCTTGCCTTTTAACTGGGCACAAAACCAGAGAGAAACAGAAAATCAAAATTATCAGAAGTATCAGCTGATCTTGAATACTCAGCTGGAAATAGCAGAAACTTGACTTCTCCAGGGTACTTTGCATTGCCAATCAGATGAGAAGTTCAAAGCATGTCTCAAATCATTATCATGCATGCTCTGCATCTTTTGCAAAGAACTTACAGGGGTCACTTTCTAAACCCTCCAAAACTCTGTATTCATTATTAGAAGCTTCCTTTGAATATCTCAGCTCAAATATTTGGCTACAGGCTACTGCTATGCAGAGAAAAGGAAGGGAACAGCTTCATCTTTCCATCTGTAATTCCTTTCTTCATTCATAATGCTGCCTCCACTTGCAAAAAAAATGGCTTGGGTGCCTTTGGATACAGATAGCTTCTACTTCACAAATCTGATGCTACTTCCTAACACTATGCATCCTGTGCAATCAGAAGGATGGGAAGCTAGTAGAAATTATTGCATAATTCATATAATTGAAGAGATGATGCACAAAAGCAAGAGCAGACACTTCTCTAATTCCCAACTCCTGCATGTTTCTCTTTGCAGTCCTCACATTCTTTTGGGGAGGATGCAAAGTTTACATAAAATAGGGTTGAAACAAAAACAATTTACAGTTTTAATTTTTGCACTACACAATTGCACCAGACAGCAATAACTTCACCCACCAGTGACACTGTGGCATTTAAAGGTTGCATAATAAGAAGTGTCTCAGCATGGTTAAAAGCATCTGAGCAACATTCTCATCACTTCCTGAGAGCATCATTTATCCTGCATGCATGGAAACACAGTCAGGCTAAATGGCCTTAACCAAACTGAACAGTGACGGAGAATATAAAACGGGACAAGGAAGCTGACCTGATGTAAAATGGGGCCCATCTCTTACTCACAACCTTGCAAAACATGGAAGGCAGCTTGTCCTGCTTTCCAAGTGGGAAAACTGGGAACTTCCTCCACACTGACAAGACTCATGCAAGGAGGCTGACAAACTGCAAAGCTACATATGACCTTGCCCATGGTAAATCATTCTCCTGCCCGTATCTTAAAATATTCATGCTTCTGCCATGACTTTCACCAACCTAACCTTGCCGGACATTTTCTTAGTCAAAGGCAAGGTTTCTACAGCCATGATACGCTACTGAAGAATTCAGTATCTTTTTAAACGCTTTTCTTACATAAACCCAACCTGAGATCACATACATAACTTTTATATCACATTTGGTTCAGAGACCATACAAGAACACTAAAATACATTTATTTATGTGTTTTCAATGAGAGTCTAATGACCCAACTACTCTTCAGCTGGCTGCCCAGCAGCTCCCATGACAGTGGGATGGGAAATGCCTTACAGAGGAATCTATCACCATGTTTGAGACATCTGAGTGATCATACAGTGATTTTGTAAACAAACACAAAACCCCCAATGAATTAGAAAAGCATTACAAACTACTAGGAATAAAAATTAAACTGTTACATTTCTTTTTAAAATCCTCACTTAAAACTCAATTCACACAAAAATTTTACTCGCATTTTTAGCAATCCTACAGACAACAAGATAGGCATTATGAGATACTAAAGTAAATAAAAATGAGGAAAATCCAAACAAATCAAACTCAGCATCAATCATCTCTCTGGCAGCCATTCTGCAGAATAAGAGGCTCCACCACTGACATTTTTGATTCTGGGAGAGGCAGACTGAACCTATGTGTAGGAGACACTAGTCCTACACCTTGATGTGCCACTGGGATGAACTCTGCCTCTGTGGTGGCAGGCACACAAGAGGAGATCTGCAGAAAACATCATTCTGCTCACTGAGCATGACAGCCCTGGGTAAGCAGGGGCAAGATTTACACTGTCCTTGTTCAACCCAGATGTGCCTCACATCCAAGGTTAATAGAGAATTGCTCTGTGTCTTGGAAACAGCCAGCACAGAAACCTAAGATTACACAGGATCTGAGTTTAATGGCATATGAAAGGTGAATGGTTAAGTTGTTGTTTTACAAAGAGAAGTATTTACCAGCCAAAATTAACAGCAAAATGTGCACAAATATAAAAATGATAATAATAAAAAAAAGAGAAATATTTTCCTCTTTTTGTTTTTAACCAGCCGAGTCCTGAGTATAGTGCCTCTATTTGTTTTAGGTGCCTGAGATTTCATTGGCTTCTTGAGGGGAAGCACAGAGTCCTGAAAATAGGTCTTGGCAAAGAAACAGCAGAGGAAATTATTTTTAATTAGTTTGTTTTTTCAGAATAATGTAACATATTTGAAGCCTGTGCCCACCTCTAATATTATTTTTATAATAATTTAATTACTTAAAATGTAACTTCAAGAAATCCCCAACCTAAAACCAAGTGCTCCAGCTAGGCCTCTAATTAGGCACCTTGAAACAGATTTGAAGAAGTTATTTGGATAATTATCCTATTTGCCTGACTCAGATTATTTCCTTTCCTTTCCTATCCTATTCTCTTCCACCCCACCATGTTCAGTGCCTCACTCCCTTGCACACTATAGAACTCTCTCATGATCCTTAATACTCCCTTTGTCTGTGCCTGAAAATGGATAAATTCCAGCATATAAAGACACACATATTTTTGCTCCCTTGCTTTAAAGAATTTCTTAACTCTGGACCATATCCTGCACAAATAATTCCATTGATTTTGCTGGAAGCAATCATGTCAGATAGGAGGGATACAGGCTGGGTTCAGTACTGTCTTCTCCCAAGCTAAGGAAAGTATTTCTCTGAAAAAGAGCCCAAGAGAGTTAAATGCAAAGCCAGAATACCATGACCACACATCAAGGTGAAGCACTTGTGTTTAAGGATGTACTGCAAGGGGTGGGTGTGCATCCAAATATGGTCCTACCTCTGAAATTCCTCATGAAATCTAGAGAGATAGCTAGCTAGAGGTTCCTCTCAGGACATAGACCAGTTAACATAAAGAAACACTCCTGGACCCTCACAAAGGCCTGAACTAATAACCTTGTCTTCTGAATGGGTGATTTTTTGCATGTTAATAATGCAGTTTGTAACAATGAATTATTTTTCAACATTTGTCAGAAAAAAAATAAAACATTAATGCTAACATCATGCTACCGACTCCTTTTCAGGTGCTCAGTCTGCATCCTATGCTGGGTCCTTCCCAGTCCTGAAACCTGCTAGTCTGCCCATCACCTAACACATCTGCCTGACTCCCAGGGTTTACTTGTGCATTTCCAAGGGCTTCCTTGTGAGAGCCAAACTGAGAAGAAAGGAGCTGCTTGCTGTCCAACCGCCTTTGTAGTGACTCAGAAGAGCAGAGGTGCTCTTAGTGGCCTGGCAAGACATATGTGATGTATTGAAGAGTATCAGACAAAGTCATTTGCTAGACAGAAGCAAAATAATGGTTTGAGATTGAGACTGGGTAACAGAAACTTTTTCTGTGCTAAATCTGTCTCTGCATCATTTTGCTCTGTGGCTTTGGACAATCAACTTATAGTAACAGAGCCTTAGAATGCTGTTTATTATTTTCCTTTGATTGCTGCAGCACTAGTGAGACACAAATCTGTGATCACAAACCAGTTGTGTGAGGCATTGTATTAACAAAGAACAAAACCACAAATCCTTCCTCAAAGAAACACTGAAACAATGGTAAAACGGACTTTACTGCAAAGGTGTACTGGGGTTTCATGAACCTAGGGCTTTAACCTGTTGATTCAGATTTCCCAGTTGTAGCACTTGTAACCTTAAAGCTCTCACTCATGTGAACCAGGACTTACATTAACTAGTAGTATAAAGCTAGTGAAAAACAAAAGCAAAATTTTATGTATTATTTCTATCTGAGATACTGTATTACTCAGCAGGAAACAGTATTTAACTATTTAACATGCTAAATAACATATCAAGCTGAGGTCACTGCAATGATTTCCAAGCTAACTTTACTTTCTCTTTTGTGATTAAATGAATGCTTGAAGCACCTGTCTACTTCTGTGGTACTACCTAATTCTTTGACAGTTCATTTTGTAAAAAGATATTTTTAAACATTTTAAGAATCTAACCCCATATCTAACTATAAGAAATTTCACTACAAATAAATATCCCAATCAAATTATGTGTTCTAGTGTGCATGGATAGGTACATCCATATATTTAATTCCTGAGGTATCTTGTCCCCTCTTGATAAAATACCCCACAATGATACCACTCTTTTTTACTGAAGATGGACTGGGAGAATGGGAACCTTTAATTGAAGTGTGACTACATAACCCCATGTTCTCAGGTCCTCAGATCAAGGGAGCAAAGCTGCAAAGCAGACATGCAGACAGTTGATAAACACTCATCAGGTCAAGAACATTCATCTGCTTTTAGAAGGATCTGGCAAGCTCATTTCAAAAGGGAGAAGTATATTTCTGGGAACTCCTTTCCTTTCCCATGAAGTTTTCGGTAATTTCAGACTTGTGTTTTTCTTCTGGTATATCAGACCTCAACAACAACAGTAATTTACCATATTTGATCTCACATGTTTGGCAGTGGTGCAAGAATATGGTATATTGTACAAATACAGGACTGTGCAAATACATGTGACAGTAAATGTAATGTGATATTGTGTAAAAGCAATTATTTTTTAGTCTGACTTAAATCACTCACAGATTGTAAAGGCTTTGGTTTTTGTTTTTGTTTTTTTTAAATTTTAAAGGAGATCAGGCCCCTTGTATCAGGTATCTAATTAATAAGGTATATAAGGAACTTTGACCACACTACCAGTCAGAAACTTCAGTTTCTGAAACAGAGAGTATTAGCTAATTTAAGTCCTGTTAATTATGCAGTTTGTGTACAAAGAATCAAAAGCTGAAAAGTCAAAGCTACACCAGCTAAAGAATGACATACATTTGTGATTTCAATTATGAAACTCAATAAAAAATTATGCAATTTGTTATTATTTTAATTGTTTTCTCATAAATTAGATTAGTTATTTTGGCAAACACTAAGGGAAAATCAGCTCTTCAGCAAGAAGCTTGCTTCCCCTGCTGTCCCTTTTTGGCTATTTGACATTTCTTAATAATCTACCAAGTCACACCCCTGAGAATAATGCATTGCAATTGAAGTTGAAATTCAGAAAAACAATGAAGCATTTTGTTTAAGGGAGTTGTGTTTTGCAAGAGGCTAAAAGATGCACTGCCCTTAATAGAGAGCATCTGTGTGTTTCCATAAGTAACAGTATATTTATAATTGGAGCCCTCAGTAGACAATAATGCAGCTCAAAAGGAAAGGAATGGAAGATGTGGCCAGTGTACCATAATGCTTTCCAATGAATTAATGGAATCACCTCCTAGGGAATATGGTATATACTAGCAGAACCACATGGTATCAAAATATACTTGAGGTCAGAGATTATTTTCCTGCTATGGGTTTGTAAAAAAGTCTAGTACAGTGACATTTCCATGAGTAAGTTAATAATAATAAAAGTTACTGGAAAATCACAACAGGGCTTAAGAGGAGACCAAAAAGAGTGAGGAAGGCCAGGACTCACCTCTTAGTATATACAAAAGACCATAGGAAAGATGAAATAATAAAAAGGGAAATGACAGAGGTACACTATAATTTATTTATTACATTTCTCACCCTCTTTGTCCTATATGCAGAAGGGCAGTAAATAACTCTACTGGAAGAGTCAATGCTTAAAACTGAGACATGGAAATGCTCTTTTGACAGTGCAATTATTTTAAGGCACTCTGTGAGCTTGTAAAGATGTAAGAAATAGGAAACAGAAATTTAATATGTAGAGAGAGCCAGAAAAAACACAGTTACAATGACTGAGATCATCTCAAAAAGGAAAGAAAAAACCATACCCAAACATAAAAGACATACCTGTGTTCCTGTTTTTAATTTCACCTCTAGAGACCAGCCAGGAGCCTGCAGCTTGTGCCACAAGGCCTGGCAGGACCTGGGCAGGGCCAGGAGCAATGCTGGCCAAGCCCCCCTAGCATGTATAAATGGAGCCACAGGGAGCAGTAGAGGCCAAGGCAGGCCAAGAGGGTGTGGGGTGGCTTTTCCCGTGCAAGGGTTTTCAGCAAGGGGGCTGAACCTCTGCCAGCTTGACCAGGTAGCAACTGGATCCACTAGCAGAAAGGCATGGCCTCCCTAAAGCTCTGCAGCTGCTACAACTGATGCAGCTGCCCAGACAGAGCTATGGTGGACCCAGGTGTCACCTGCAGTGTGTGCCCTGCTTGGATGGTGGCAGTGAGCATCTCTGTGAGAGCTGAGGCCAGGTACAGGAACACCTCTGCTTAGTGACAAAGCTGTGGGAGCAGGTGAGTAGCCTGAGGAGTACCAGGGATTGCACAGACCTCTAAACTAGATTTGAAGTGGGAAAGATAAAATCAGGCTTGCTAGAGGTAAGCCTGGGGGTGGCACACCAATGTTTGAGGGATGGTGTGCTATCAAGGTCCTTTGGTCTGCTCACTCAGTGGAGGAAGGGTATGGAGATCTACACAACAGCAGAGACACAAGGGTTATTGATGTGTTAGAAACCACAGAAGAGCTTGAGAACAGTCACAAAGGACTTCTTCCCCTCACAAAACAGGTGGCAGTATCAACAGCCCGACTGAAATGCATCTACACTGATGCACACAGCAGAGGCAGCTGGAGCAGGAGGAGTTGGAAGCCATTTCGCAGCAGGAAAACCGTGATATAGTTTGAAAGATTTCAGGATGACTTGCACAGCTGGAGTGTTGTAAAGAATGGCTGTGAATGACTCAGAAGAGATAGGAAAGGAAAGAGAGGTGGTGGAGCAGCCCTGTGTGTTAGGGAGTATTTAATTTGTCTGGAGCCTAGTGACAGTGACAACAGGGCTGAGTGTTCATGGGTAAGAATCAGGGTAAGACTAGCAAGGCAGACGTCATGTTACAGACCACTTAACCAGGATGAAGGGGCAGACAAAATATTCCACAAACAAGCAGCTGGGAGAAGATTCGTAATCACTTGCTTTTGTTCTCATGGGGGACTTCAACTTGCCAGATGTCTGCTGGAAATATAACACAGAAGAGAGGAAACAGTCTAGGAGGTGACTGAAATGTGTGGAAGGTAACTTCCTGGCACAGCTCATGAGGGAGACAGCTAGGGAAGGTAGCCTTCTGGACATGTTATTCATGAAAGTGACAAGCTCTTTGGTGATGTGATAGTTGGAGGCCAACTTGGGCACAGTGATCACAAAATTACAGCTTTAAATTACCAGAGAAGTAAGAAGAGGGATGTCAGCAGAACTTCTTTGACTTCTGAAGGGCAAACTTTGGCCTATTCAGGATGAGGAACAGGCCAAAATACTTAATGCCTTCTTTGCCTCAGTCTTTAATGGTAAGACCAGTTGCTCTCTGGCTACCCAACACCCTGAGCTGGAAGGCAAAGACAGAAAGCCTCCATAATCCACGGGGAAATGGTCAGTGACTTGGTACACCACTTGTATTTGTGACACACAGAAGTCCATGGGGCTGGATGGGATCCACCCAAGAGTATTGAGGGAGCACAGAGATTTGCTCACTGAGACGCTTTCCATCATTTCCCAGCACTCTTGGCTCACTCAGGAGGTCACAGCAGACTGTAAGCTAGAAAATGTGATGTTCATCTGCATGAAGGACAAGGAGGAGGATACAGGGAACTGGCTTGTCAGCCAAATGTCAGTGCTGTGAAAGGTCATGGAGCAGATCACCTTGAGTGGCATTATGAAGTATGTGCAGAATTGGGATCAACCCACAGGGGTTTATGAAAGGCAGATACTGCTTGGCCAACCCAATCTCCTATGACAAGGTGACCCCATTCAGTGGATAAGAGAAAGGATGCTGATGCATTCCTTGGTTTTAGTAAAGTCCATCCACAGCATTATCCTGAAGGAACTGGCTGCCCATGGTTTGCATGGGTGCACTGTTCACTGGGTTAAACACTGTCTGAAAAGCTGGGACCAAAGAGTAGTGGTGGAGTTAAATCCAGCTGGAGGCCAGTTATGAGTGGTGTTTGGAAGGGCTCAGTCTTGGGGCTAGTCCTGTTTAATATCTCTATCCATGAACTGGATGAGGGGATCAAGTGCACCCTCAATAAATCTGCAAATGACACCAAGCTGGGCAGGAGTGTTGTTGATCTGCTGGAGGGCACAATTGCTCTACAGAGGGATCTGCACAGGCTGGATCAACGGGCTGAAGCTAATGGTATGAGGTCAACAAGGGCAGGAGCTGGGTCCTGCACTTGGGTCACAACAACCAGGTCACAGGGAGCACTTCAGGCTGGGGGAAGAACGGCTGGAAAGCTGCCCAGTGGAAAAGGACCACAGGTTGCTGGATGTCAGCCAGCTGAACACAACCTAGAGGCGTAACCAAGTGACCAAGAAGGCCACTGGCATCCTGGCCTGTATCAGCAAGTGTGACCAGGGCAGTGATTGCATCCTTGTACCCAGCCCTGGTGAGGTTGCACTTAAAACAGTGTTCAGCTCTGGGTCCCTCACTACAAGGACATTGAGGTGCTGGAGCACCTGAGGTTCAGAGAAGGGCAATGGAGCTGGTGAAGGGGCTGGACCACAAGTCTGATGAGAGGTGGCTAAGGGAGCTATGGCTGTTTAGCCTGGAGAAAAAGAGGCTCAGGGGAGACCTTATTGCTCTCTACAACTACCTGAAATGAGGTAGCCAGGTGGGTGCCAGACTCTTATCTCAAGGAGTAAATTATAAGACAAGAGAAAATGGCCTGAGGTTGTGCCAGAAGAGGCTTAGATTAAATATCTTCATATATTTATATAAGAAATTTCTTAAATATTTTAAATTTCTTCAAGCATTGTAACAGGCTCAGCAGGGTGGCTGAGTCACGATCCCAGGAGGTACTAAAAAGACCTGAGGATGTGGTGCTTAAGGACATGGTTTAGTGGTGGCCTTTGTTTGGACTCAATGACCCTAAAAGTCATTTGCAACATAAATAATTTAATGATTCTAATTGTCAGATTTATCTGGAGTTTTTACACCTTTCTCTTAACCAGGGAGACAGGATAATAAACTGGATGTTAGCTCTGCCCCTATGAAAGTATCTGTATTACACATCAGACAGACATAGTAGAATAAGGCTCCTTAACTACAAATAACTAAATTAAAACACTCTCCCTTTTCCAGACACGTATTTTAGAATAAAATAATAATAAAATATAAAAACATTTTTTCAGCTAGAACTGGGTACTGCAGCTTTTTATACACCTTAACTTCTGTTTATAAACAGAGGAGGATCTTCATATAAAGAGGGATTACAAGCATTTCAGGAGCCCTATAATGATCTTCATTGAGATTGTAAATCACATCATGCATATACTTGGCCAGTTAGTTGCTTTTCAGTATGCACTCCTGCAGAAAAAGTAATCATGAAGCAGTATGAGGAACAGATTGCCCTTTGGAACAGATGGGGAGGAGGTCCCTATTCTGATAGAATGAACTTTTCTTTCATGATGGAATATTCCTTGGAAAAATTTGTGAGGATATGCGCTTGTACCAGATTGCTGTCCCAAGATGTAATGTTTTCCACCTTCCATCTGCAATGATTTCCTTAAGAGGGATGATTCAGGTCTTTCTGATATCTATCCAATATAAAAAATAAAAAAAAAAAAAGTGTCAGTTTTCAAGGGAGTTTGGAAATCAGGCCAGATAATCAGATGCAACCATTTAAAAGCTAAGTACTCTTCAACTTTCCAACCTCCATCCAAAGATCTGAGTATAGCTTATTGTTAAATAAACTTTGTGAAAGATGGACATTCACTTCATTGGAAATATAAGCAAACTGAAATCATGGCACTGAACTACATTCTTCCTCTCCACCTCCAATGTAAAAATAACTTCATTTCAACCAGAAGTCTTTGTGCAGGTCCTTTTCTTCTTCCTTCAGCAGCTATCAATCAAAAGCAATATTGCTAGGTGAGTGCATAAGTTAATGACTGGATTCAAATACAGTGTGTCAGTGTGCTAAAATTCTGGGTGGAACTGACTGAAAGCGTAATAAAGCAGAAATTATGAATTATGGAAAAGAAAGGAATGTCTGTGTGAAAGAAAACATATAATTAGGGAAGATGTTAATTGCTACATGGTTGTAAAGGAAATGGCATTTTGAACACATATCCACTGAGAAGTGGTGCAGTGCACAGTACTGATTTAGAAAGTGAAGTTTACAGTTCTGGGTCCATTAGGGAGGTTATTTATTCAGCTCTGCTTAGTCCTGATGAGACCAGAATGCTGATATTGCTCCTGGTTTTGGATGCCTCACTTAAGGGAACAGATAAACAGATTCAACACAGTCCAGTGAACAGCAAGGACAGCGGGATGTTTAAGAAACAGGACCTATGAAGAAACCGAGCATGTTTAGTCTACAGCAGCAAGCCTGAGGTATGATGATAAGATGGTCAGCATATCAAAAGCTAAAAATGAATACCAACTTTTCTCCATGTCACTTGAAGCAAGGAGGGCTTACTTAGGAGATACTCTGAAAATGTCTGTGTCTTCTTACAGTCCAGCTTTTACAAGAACTGGTATGAAAATCAGGGATCAGGGACAACTCATGTAAAGCTTTTCTTCTCCAGGACGGAGGAACAAGTTATATGGCAACCTGAAGACCTTCCCAGCCTTACACGTTAGTGACTAGAGAATACTGATGTCTGCTGGTCTTTTTTTTGATAACAGACTAGCTCAAACAAGAAGTCCTGATATTATAAGACCTGGATTCTTGACACTGCTACCTTCCTAAAGATGCTGAACAATCTTTGGGGATGACTTCCTGAGACCTCCCAAACTCAACCGTAGCACTCTCTGAGGAGTCTCAGCAGAGGGCTCCATCTTATTTCACATGAGAATTTGAGAGATGGTGCCATCTCCTGCACATTGATGACCTTCATCTCTGTTTGCCTGCACAATTAACTCTAGTTACAATATCTCACTGTTTTCAGTGCCTGAATGAATTAAAGACAAATACTGTCTAAAATCAGGACTGGTGATGTAGGAGTCAAATGAAACATGTTCAGCATTCACAGGGAATAATTAAAAGGTTGAACTATCTGTAAAACTTGCTCTTCACAGAACTATTTTTCTTTGGTCCTCTTTTGAGTTATTGTGCTTTTTGTTATGACAACAACTTTTCCACTTTTGGGGAATGGGGAGCTGCTTTCAGCAGTCACCACATGCCTACTGCTTGTAGGAATCCTCCATAAGCAATAACCACAATACAGCACAAGAAACTGGCCTAAATCAATTAAAAATCAATTGGGCTGAAAATACATAATTAGTAGATGAAAATTAATTTCAAAACCTTTATCTTCAAGTTATTGGGCACACATCAGTGTGATCGATACAGAACTATTTCACAGGTTATCTATTAGTCCATCACAGAAAAACAGTTGCTGAAGACACTGCAATCAGATAAAGAAAGCATGGTTAAGCATACATTTCTATTTTTAAGAATGCTTATAGCTATTTCAGTTGTATTAAACCCCTGACACATTTATTTTTCATTCAAGGACAGTTCTAAGAAGCAGTAGCAAAGAGGGTAGGACCTGTAAATAATATTGGTATAAATATACTATGCTGGCACAGCTGAAAGTTTTCCATTACTCAGGAAAAGGTCACTAGACCTATTGAACATGTTTAGACTACCCATGCTACTTAAAACATGACAAAAATAGCTTTACCATTTAGCATCTGACACAAATACAAGCTGAACTCTTTAGCTAACTGGTATGCTTACCTAATTTTGGGGTGTTTTCCTGACATGGAGCCCGGTGTCCTACGTACACTCACAGGGAGCCATACTTTTCTTTGAGCTTTGCCTAATCATATGAATTTAGAACTTTTGTGCATGCTGAAAGTCTTTTCCTTTACTGTTCCTATAATCATAACAGAAATTAACATAACTCTTGTTTTTAAAAGAGAAAATTCCTTTATAATTATTTCAAAATTACATGGTCTCATATTATCATATTACAGTTTTTTGCTGTTCTAATTGCATTATTTTATATATTTAATAGGCAAAATTTTCAAAACTGACCAGTGATCTTTACCAGCTTCCTATTTTGGGCATTCAACATGAAGAAACTTAAAAAGGGGCAGCATTCAGTATTTTCTAAAATTCAGTGTGTCATTGCAAAATTGAGGTGTGCAATTCTACTGGACACTTTTTTTTTGTATTCAAAGACTGCATAAGAAACTCCTGAATTCCCTCCCCAGAGAAACAGATGAGCAGAAGTCACTTTCTGCCCATCAGATTTTGTCTCTCATCTCTCATGTTTACAATTGTCCAGAGACAACTGTTCCTTCCACATCGTAAGAGCAGACCCTCATGTAACTCCTGCTGTTTGCAATTTCCATCCATCAGATATGTAATTAGAGAAAAATATGGCTCTACAACCCCTTTTCCAAAATTATACATTAACCTGACCTGAAGTCTTGTGAAATCAGCCAGAAAAATTTCACTGACTTTTACAGATGCTACAACAGGTGTTTTACTTAGAAGAAAAAATAAGCTGAAAAAAGTTTAAAACCTAACATGGCTATCAACTCATCTCAAATGGGCAACATAAGGAGATGCTGAAGGGTAAGCATAACATTTTATGCAGTTTCAACTACACAAAAATATATTTTCACAAATTTTAGCCAACTTCTGCATATTCTGGGCTTTGTGATATTTCTTTTTCTTTTCCCTTATAGTATTCTGGGCCTTGTTTTTAGGTAAAGCAATTAACATCTTTATATCCTTAAGTGCAAAAACCTAAATTATATGAAGCATCTTTTTGTCATAAAAACTCTCCTTTGGTAAAGTTTTTTTTTTATGTAGTCTCTTGCTAGAGCTAACTGGACAAAAATCCTACAACTGTGAGAGTATGGGAACAGAAAAATTAAGTTGCTTATGAGAGATCTTTGGAGCATTTTCATTTATTCATTAGTTTTCTGCTGTATTGCTTGGCGTACTTGATCTCCCACATTCTCTGCATTGCAACCATGCAGTTGGACTCATCCAGGGAATAGGAAAGTGGTTTCTGAGGGAGGGTGGTGCTACTGAAGCAACCAGGGGGAGAGAGGATGAAAAAAACCTGCACCAACCAAGCCTCACCTTGTTACTGCCTGCCCCAGTGCTCTGCACTGCAGGTGCACCTCAAGGGCATTGTACCTGGACGTTGCTATGATCACATCTCACAAAAGTTAATTTATACATGTGCTACTTCAGTACAAACAGTTTGGGTTAATGATTTGAGCTGACTTCATTCCTTACATTTGATGCTTGTTCATACACTGTACTAAGATCCTGGTAAACATCACATACATATTATAATGATGAGATGTTCTTTTACTTTTCATAATATTTCAAGGGGCATTAAAAAAAATACAAAAATTATCTATGAAAATAATCTATGGAGTTTTACAGCCTAAAACAGCATTCACATATTTGGGGCATGTGGAAGGAAATCCAAAGAACCAAACTGTGTTTCAGATGTATTAGACTTCTGGAACACAACATGGCTTGACCCACCATGGATCCCTCTACCAGGCTCCAGCTAAGAAGTTGTAGTACCTACATTTTTAAGGTGGTGCCTCGAGTATCATCTAACTGCACATTACTTTGATTTGGCTTGACTATGCTAGCAGAAGTTATGTGACAGACTGGGTACTCCGGACCTCTCTAGAGATCAACTGTTTTCTTCTTCAGAGGACTAGATGACTTATTTTAGGAATTTAGGAACTTACAATAACCTGGCAATGAGGTACATATCTTGAGAAGTCACCTACTCTTACACTCGGTGAAACTAACAAGAAATGTATGTATGTCAATGAACAAAGAATACACATAAATGTATTGAGAATCAATATCTTCATGCTTACATTTGTTTTAGAGATAGCCAGAGCAGAAGTTAAAAAAATTAGCAACTTTTTATCTTCTGCTGTGTTGAAGCAGAATTATGATCTGAATTGAATTATGTGGTCTCCTACACTTTCCCTCTTCAATAGCAAGGGGATAAAATAGGGTATCTCTACTCTCATACCCTTATCCCCTTTTACTCTCCCTAATTCTTTTTTTCACTTATAAGAAAAGAAAAGGAAATACCTCACCTTCACACTTTATCAAGCTCATTACCTGAATTTGTGCTTTCCTCTGTTTTCTGAAAGAGACAGGGTAACAAACTGGTCTGGCTTTGCTAATCCAGTGTGGTTTTCGGCACAGGTACTTAAAACGGTACATGGAATGTCCAAATAAGCAGAGAATCACAGAACGTTTTGGATTGGAGGGGACCTTTAAGATAATACAGTTCCAGCTCTCTGCCAGGGGCAAGGACATCTTCCACTAGACCAGGCTGCTCCAAGTCCACAGGTACTCTCACAGATAAGAAAAAGGAATTAATTCCTTGTACAGAAGATGTAAGTTAAGAAATCTGGATCTAATTAAATAGTGATACATTAATTTGGAAACTAATTCTAGTAAGAATTCCTCAATCTGTACAGAATTCTGCTCTACAAATAAGCATCCTCCGAGAATTACCAGAACGGCACAGCATGAGTAAACTTTCCAGTGCTGGCTGCCTAAAAGTATGGCAGAATCATAAGTTTCCTGGCAAGAAAAGTATCTGAATATGATAAAACCACAGATGCAAATAGTATTAGAAGACAGTGAAAGAACGAAAAATGAAATCTTTCTTCATTGTGTTCACCGGGTGGACTCTGGGCTCCATATGAGTGTTTAAAAACCTTTAGCGCTACCATGCACAAAACTGCCTTCGAAAACCCTGGGGAAAATTTGGCCATTCCCCCTCAGAAACATTAATTTCTGAAACAACAGGCATCCATAAAAACAGTAGGTTTCCATACAGACAGACTACTTAAAGAGAAATTTCCAGCTGTTTAGCAGCTATACAGGTCTCACACCAGCTTTTCTGTGTAAGGTTTCACCAAAATAAATGGCAAATCACGGCACATTTTTAGAAGCCCTCCTCCTATCTATTGATAGAGCCATCTGATTTTCAGATGAAGCAGCAACCATGAATTCCCACCAAGAACTGACAGGAGGAAAGCAAATTAAGGCTTGCTAAGCGTAAAAGTACCAGAACTGACAGAGTGGTGAGGGATGGGTAACATCAGACACCAAAACCTCGCGGCAAGTCATATTAGTGGTTTATCTTCCTACTTTATACCACTTTTTTTTTTTTTTTTTTTTTTTTACTGCTGTTGGTGCCAAGTTCTGAATAAACAGAGTAGAATGAACACAGAGATTTTTGTTCTTTATGTTGCTGATAAGAAGGGTTACATTATGTGGAGGTGTTTTGGGGGGCCTTTTCATTTTACTCCTTTAAAGCCTTAAGAAAATGTACATTAGAAAATGGTTTGCTCCAAACAGACAACCTGAAAAATTAGTTACAGACAAACTTTTTTGGTTACATCACAAAACTTTTCTTTCTAAAGCAGCTGACCACGTGTTTTAAACATACACTCTGAAGTATGAAATAATATTTGGCAACAGCTATAAAGGAATGTATTTTGAAGAGCACATTACTGGACTAGAAGTCAATCATTAAGGGTCAGTGAAGCTGTTTTTGGAGTGATTTAGTTGTGAACTATTCAACTGACCAAAAGGTAAATATGCAGAGTATTATTACAATGTTATTTTTTAAATTAAATAAAGAAGTAAGTAACCTTGATAAGAGATGTTGCAATACATGTGGTAATATTGGTCTTCTGCATTGTTTACCATATCACATTATCATATTCCATTATGAACTGTCCTCAGGAAAAATAATACATATAGAAAATAAGATAACTAGTAAGTAGACAATATCACTTTCCATTTGAGAAGGGCAAATGAGTTTAATGAACTTAAGGATAAACCACTTCTTAGATGCTCCATAGTAAAAATAATTTGCAATGAAGAGATTGCTTTTGTTTATAATTTAGGGAGAGGCTAGAGCAAAGAAAGTTAAGCTAGATCAAAGAATATTAAGCTAGAGCAAAGAAAGTTTCAGTCTTCTAATATCCAGATGAAGACAGCAACTGAGATTTTTACTACCCTTTTAGAATTCCATAAATCTTATGTGTTCTTACACCTGTAGCTATTAGATCACTCTTTGGGGACAGTCAGGTTGAATCAGACAGTTATGCAGTCCTACATGTATTCCTATTAAGCTTTAAAATGGGTTTTTTTAGTTACAAAAAAAAAAAAAAAAGAAA
Organism: Pseudopodoces humilis; assembly: GCF_049639895.1. Taxonomy (NCBI): domain Eukaryota; kingdom Metazoa; phylum Chordata; class Aves; order Passeriformes; family Paridae; genus Pseudopodoces; species Pseudopodoces humilis. The sequence continues at coordinate 104,507,296 of NC_142200.1, forward strand.
GAAAATAAAATGCAGATAGAGCCCCAGAATCAACATAATTTGGTATCTCTCAATGATATCTGATAATCTAAATCTTCCTCACTAATGGAATCTTACAGGTTATTTTTGTAAGACAAGAAATGAATAATGTCCCAAGATCACTCACTTTCATATGCAAAAGAAATAAGCTATACACATGCAGTGTGGTATCAGCACACGTACTACCACGAATTTTCAACACTCCTTCAATACAGCAGTGTATACCATGGACCCCCAGCCACAAGGCTGACTGACTGAGGTAATTTCCAACCCACGCATCTAGCCTCTTCTGTTCCTCCCGCATGGACAGAAGGGCAGCAACCCAGAGGGATCCAAATTTCAGACAATCATTAAACCAACAAGGAGCTATTCAGTGGGGAAGGGCAGAAGGCTGGATGGAAGTTCCCTCTGGGCTGGATTTAGCCCACAAAACATAGTCTGGATGATGCCAGAATGGAAGGTTAAATTTCATAAGGAATTAAAGGGATAAAATAAGCTTTCATGGAATGAATAGCTACGTAGCTCCCCAGACATATGAACTCTTAGTAGCCAAAGACTGAAAAATTGTAGTAACTACAGTGTGAGCACTGTACAAGAAGAAAATGCCTGCCAAATTCATGTTCTGATGCCAGAAATTTTTAAAATCATGAAAACACATAAACAAAAATCTGAGAAAGTACAAATACGGCCATTGCTAAGTTATGGGAACAACCCTATTGACTGTAGGAAAGTTGCTAATAAAATTCTCACAGCAAAAATAAGAATTGCAGAAGTTACCTTATCTTTTTGTTGTTTTGTGATACATGTGAAGCATCTTTTAATAATTGACTGGGACACAAAGCCAAATGTCTGCGCATAAACTTCAAAACAATGATTACACTGATTCCCAAATAAATGTTAGACAGGGATCTTTATTAATGAAACATGAAAAAAAAGAGTGTGAGTTCACATGAAAATAAATGATTCCTTCTTTCTTATTACCACCTGTTATAAATTAGGTTTTGGACAAGGACATTTATGCTGCTGTTGGAAACCCCCAATTTACTCTTGGGTATGAAAATATAAGAGGTACCAGCTCCAGAAATTATCACAGTACTTAAAACAAAGACTATCTCACATGTTGAACCATCCGTGCTTTCACACATGGGAACAAATTCTTGGCAGAAAATCCTGTCCTTGGCTCATGACTCTCAGGTATGTCAGAGTGACCATAATACAGGCAAAGAAGCATCCTCCAGGATCCTCAGGACAACACAAAATTTTTCCTGTAGAATCTAAGATCTCTAGTCAACATACATATATCTCCTCTGGGGCCATGAAAGTGAAGCAGTAAACAAGAACAACTGAAAGAAACCGGGCTGCTTGGCAGAGGTGAGGAGAAGTTTCACTGGCCACTGGTACCTTCACGTTATGCAATGCTGTGCTGGGCATAATGCTCCTTATTCTAGGAGAGCCAAAATATTGCACAAAGTGGCCCTGTTTTACCCAGACATCATCCCCTCCCCAGCACATCAGACACTATACCATGCCTTGAAAACACTCTGGAGGAGAAAATAATTTCCCCTTTCAGTAAAGAAGAGCAACAGGTAAAAATACTTCATGAGAGAGAACTCATCAAGTTGCTGAGCATGGGATTCCTTGCAAATCTACAGCTCAGGCCAAAATGAAAGTCATCTGAAGACAGGGTTGAAACTGATCAAGATGACTTTCAGGAGTTGGATTGTTGCTGCTGCAGCTACACAGATTCACAGCTGGATGACCTCAAGTCTGAATAGCTCAGTAATATTTATTATGCCATGTCATGGTTAGCTACCAGTTAGTTTATAGCAAAATGGAGAGGATAGAAGGATATCTGAACCATACCTTTCAATTTTGAATCAATTAATGACTTGGCATACCAAAAAAGGCATAATAAGGTACCATTTCAGTGACCTGTCTGGGAAAATGTCATCCAGTTGAAAACTTGTCCCATGCAGCTAATAAATGGATAAACCCATCAATATGCAATACAAATCAGGTCTCTATCTTGAAAAGGAAACTTTTTTTACCTCACAGAAGCCCTATATTAGAAAATTCTGGTTTAGCATTTGGAGGAGATACTTTTTCAGATGAATGGCCTTTGGTCCTGTGAGAATAGGTGTGATGCTGTCAGTTGTGACATCCGAATTGCGTCAGGCCTCAAGCTTAATGAAGCCCAAATTAAGATTATGAATATAAAGATGTCTTTCACTGTGTTTGTTTAGCTGTGCAGTCACGTCACCATCAGCTGTCTGGGACCACAGAACACTGAATCTCTTTCTATTCACATCCACTTTAAATCTCTACCAAAACACCAAAACAAAACAAAAAACCCCCTGAATAAAATTCATGGTGATTTATCTTTGAAAAACACTGGTCCAAGTTATAGAGCTATAAGCATATTTTATTTTCAATGCAGTCCCGGTTTTGCCTTAAGTTTTTGTCATAATGTCCAACAGCAGAAAATGAGCCATATGTTTCAATGCAAACACACATTATTCCAAAAAAGTTCAAACAGACAAGCAAGAGATGATAAGAGGGAAGAAAGAAGTAATTCCCTGAGTTTAAAGGGTTCAGATGGATAAAAGACTTAAGCCAATATACACTAGTATCAAGTATGACATGGTGTTAGTGACTACCATTTAACGTCTTTTAGATAAAACTTCTTAATGAGAACATCTGTTTTTTAATAACATCCAGTAACCAATATCTGTAACTCATGTGGTAGTTATGACCCCAGTGAGTGTCTGCAGTGGTTTTGAAGTACATCAACCAGAGCTCTAGCAAATTATCCATTTGGGGTCACTGGACACTTTATGTATATTTTTCTCTAGCTTTAAAGGGCTTTGTGGATCCTGCTCTTTTGAATTTAAGAGCCAGTTAATTTTGTTCAGTTTGGATGTGTGCTATGTTTTGGTATTACATGAAATGGCTCCAGAGCACTTAGCATAAACAATGGTTTCAAGAACACTACACTAAACAGAACAGCCATCTCAAAGCAATGGATTTGCTTTCTTCATACCCAGGTGTTTTTTTCTGGTTTTTTTTTTGGTTTTTTTTTTTTCACAACAAAGATACTGTTGTTCAAGGAAGCATAGCACACAAGACAGAAAAAGCTTTACTAAGCTAACAGGTCCCAACTTCCTCTAACAGAGTCCACTTGTTTTGCGACTGCTGCAGTTTGATGGCTGAAAAATTTCAACTGCCTCCCCTAAGCAGTGTTTTAATCTCTTCCCAACCAGTCCACCTGTAACAACAAAAGCAATAAACTCCAGTGCCTTCCTGAACTGTATAGCCTGGCCGACTTCCAACAAGATCGAGAACTTGGGAAAGGGAATGATTGCTGCTGCCTGTGAGCAGAGACAAACAGAATGAACAGTTGGAGTGAGACGAGATCATCCACCACGCAGCCATCATGGATCACAGTTCCCTCCTTGTACAGTGCTCTTCTCCAGGAACCAGCTGCCTTGGCAGGGAGCATCACTGAGGGACTCAGTAAAATGACTTGTAAATGGGCTTATGATGGAAATGTAGGAGTTAAGGCTTGTACAGCCAACTGCCTCACCCCATCACACAACTCTCACTAGAACAACTGAGGCTTGCTTTAGGCTATTGCCTGGCATCTGTCTGTCAGTGTGCATCCATGACAGCAGCTTTCCGAAGCCTCCTTTCCAAACTTTTCATAGTCATAAGCACCAGCAGATACTTGAAAGAACTTGACACCTATAGGAGGAAAGTAAATGCAGGAGGTCCTTCCCTCAGTTCTTGCTCTCAGAAGTGAGTTAGATACACAGCAGCTTATTAAGAATTTTAGGTCCCAAAAACTCAGGTTACATTTAAACAAACTGCTGAAAATTCATTTCTGCTTCATTGCAAATTAAGGGTTTCACAAGTCTGCACAGTCTACATAATCTTAAAAAATGGAACTTGGATTCCATATTCCTTGGGCAACTTGGCCAATTCTGAAAATTCTACCCGTGATAGTCTTTCATTCCCCAAAACATTAAACTGCAGAAACCACTCCCAAAACCAAGTCTGGGAAACAAATTTGCAGTTGCTCAGGGTAGCTCAATACTTAGCCTATTGAGTCACCACAATGACCACAGAACGGATGGATTATATGATTTTAGTAAGTCAGACACCGCTGTTTTTTCCTTTACAATCACACATCCTAAAACAACTAAAAAGTAGTTGAGATAAGTCAGACACGTGTGCCTACACTCTGTTTATTTTGAAAAGTCATCACTTCTTCTCCAGATGAATGTTGTTATATTTGCACCTGACCTTCTGCTGCTTCTCTTCAGTCATGGGCAGGGATTGACACACACAGGCAAAGAGCCTGCCAGAATAAGAGACTTATTTCTCTAAACATAGCTTTGTCACTCCTCTATCACACCAGCAGTTTGTGTTGCCAGCTGAGGAGTTTATCCTCCCCTTAACTGTACCTATCTTTTTCAAATATGATTGAACTAAAGGAATTTAACAATATGCAGTTCTATTTTTAAATTAACACTGATAGTGTACCTCCTGATTGTTTTTCTGCTGTGCAGATACAGTTTTTAAGACACTAACCCTAACAGCTGCAAAAACACAAGCATCTCAATGTTCTGAGTACTGTACAATAGGCCAAGGAAATTACTGTTAAATTACATGGATAGAAGAAAAAAAAAAAAAAAAAAAGCATTTGTTTTCTCCTACCGACTTTCTTGACCACATGAATTTTTTTTCCTTTCCACCGCCACATTTCTCATAGGACAACCTGTTATTGGCCCTTCCCTGAAAATCATTCTGTGGAAAACAGTATGGAAGTATGAAACTCTGTGGACACAACATGTAGCAAGTAACACTCCAGCTCTCAAGCACCACCTGTACTATTTCTGCTCCTCACTTCATGCTTTTCTTTCTTCATAACTAAGCACTAACACCTGTTGAGTGGCTTCAGCAGTGCCAGAGTACACCCTTTGCTCTGTTTCTCCGAGAAAGAAAGGTGATGGATAACATGAAGTTCTGGCCACAACGCAGTCAGTAGGATTTTTTGTTTGGACTTTTTTTTGTGCCAGGATTTCTCACAATTTGCAGAGATGTCATACTCAAATCTACACCATTTGAAGCTACCTTAAAAAAGGTAGCTATCCCCAACTGCAAACCATGCTGGCCACTGTTACCTATTTTGTGAAGTGTCCTGAGATAAATGCCAACAGAGAGTTGAACGTAAGTGAGGAATGTTTAACATCCAGAGAGCACAGAAGGAAGAAACTTCACCTAGCAGGCAATAAAGAACTAAAAAATACGTTCTGTGTTTAACAGCATGAACACAGCTTTGCCTCAAGAGCTCTAGGGAGCTGTTGCAAGTGCTTCCCTTTCACATTATATATGGAATGACCTAGTCCAAATGGGAAACATCACAATATATTCAATGCTTGTTTTCTTTTCTCCTTTTCTGCTACCAGTTTCAGCTGAGCGTTACACAAAACTCTAAGACTGTCCCTGCCCATCTTGTCTATCCCCAAAAATTTGATCCTGAAGCAGAAAGAAGTAGGAGGGCAAGGCATGCTGGAGAAAACGAAACAGAGTGTAGCTAAGTCTGGGTCTCGAAAAGCAGTGAAAAGAAGTGAAAAAGAAAGCCCAGATATTAATCCAACTGGAATAGGTTCTCCTTGAAAAAACTCAGCCTAGGATCACTGTTGGTAGTTTTTACACTCTGAGCCAGAGTGTGGGAGTCAATTGTGTGACCTAGAGAAACACACACCCAACAAGCTGGTTGAAACCACAGCTATGACTTCTCTGATGAACTGGCTCTGTTGGCTGTCTGGCAAGCAAGGTGTGTGCCCAGATGGCAGGTGACACAGTGCAGCTGGACAGTGGGGATTGGGCAGTCTTTACCAATGTGGTCACTGCATCTCAGGTGATCTCGAAACAACCGATGGGCAAAGAAGCGATGCTAACGAAGCAGCAACTGGTTGTTTACCTTATGGCTACTTTTCTGGAATTGAGGCAGGTATGTTTTATGGGCTGATGTAGGTATGAAAATGCCACATAGCAGAATACATGATTTTGAAACATATCTACATTAAAATCTTAAAGTTTCATGTTTTCCTGCGGTTATGAGCTTGCAAGCCATTCCACACAGGAAAATCTTTGTGTCCTTGATTAACCTCAGCCAATAACTCAAACAGGGCTGTGTCTGATTAAGGTTCACATTTGCAAGCTTCAGAAAATGCTTTGTAGAAAAATGTGGTTGTTGGCCAGCCCTGATTGCTGCACATAAGTTACATCTGATAGGAGCAAAATGTGAAAATTTAGACTGAAATTTCCTTTCCAGGGCAGCACTGTTTTTCTTGTTGATTTTGTATTCATTGCCTCAGCATAATTACTCCTTTCTTGTCAATGTCAAAACAGGGTGGAAGAGAGGTTATTTTTCAAAAGACAGGATAAATCCCTTTGCCTCTAACTTCTGAAGGCTTCAGTTTACGACTCACTGTGTCCACAGTGAAATGAAGTTGTGATCACAATTCTAGACCTGATCCTACACATACTGAAACCAATGGGAGACTTTTTGTTTACTTAAATGGAAGCTGGGTCATGCCCTGAGCAGACATTACTGCACATAAAACAAAACCCCTCTTCAGTTTTGGATGGCAGAAAGCATGGACCTGGAAACATTAAAGACCCCTGAGGTAAGAAATTGTCTACAACGAAAATATAATACAAGAAAAACCAACAAGCACACCTGTCTGCCTGTTTCTAGCCCGATCAACACAGACAAAACTGCACCCAGAGCAGGTATTTATCAAAAATATAAGAACTTAAGATCTTGGCAAAAGACAAAATCTGGCCCAGACTCTAAAATGTAGCATAATTATTAAATCTTAAAGTTTTCAAATAAAATTAACATAAGCTTAAAAAAAGGAATGCAGCACAACTTAGAAGCTAGAAAAGACTTGCATCAGGCTTTGTAGCAGTTTTATGCTTGTCAAACATGAAAGTCAACCTAGGATTTGTAGAAGAAGGGAAGCCTGAGCACGTCATGGCTGGTGTCAGACTCTGTGCTCTATATCAGCAGACCACCAGAAAACACCTGTATGTTGTTTTTAACATTCTTCATATGGTTCCTATGCAAAAACAGTAATGAAAAAAGAGGGAAAGATAAGCCTGAAAATGAAACCAGAACAGTTCTAAGAGGGAATTTGGAGGGAAAGGATCACAGAAGAGCATATGCTTTGGGAGGATTAAAACAATTACTACACGATGTTGGTATAAAATTGATTGTCAGGAAAAAAAGCCAGCAACAAAAAAAGAATATTGATCTTTTAACGGGAGAGACCATTAGTTTGGATGATACAGCATTTGTGGGCTAGTCTTTACCTTGTCTCACACATCCCCAGGATGGACACACTATTATTTGAACAATCCATTGGTAGGAGAGGAAGAAGTACGGGCACACCTGCTACCCTCACACTGGCAGATATGTTTTGACATGTTGTCTGAAAGTGATTGACGCTCAGTAGCCAGAAATATCTCACTCAGGAAGGCCTCTCTAGGCTGATCAGTTCTTCCACACAACCTGATCATGGCAGGCTGAGAAGGAAAAAAGAGGCTCTTCTTTAGTCAGCTTTTTTCTACATTTGTTTTTCAGCAAATCAAGAAACAAACAATGACACGGGGATTTTTTTGTGATTACTTATGGGCTTAACAGATACATCCTGTGTAAAGGAAAAACAGGAATGTCCTGCAGGGCTGTGCAATGGGAATGAATATATTGTACCACAGGTAATGGATGCATCCTGACACCAGGCACTGACTTAAGACCAAGCACTGACAAGGACCAAGAAGGGCCAGAGAACTTGTAACTCAAATTGGTCTGCAAATTACTGAGCTAGAACCTCCTCCCTTACTCCATAACGTTATTCACATGTTTGAGTATAACCTCTTAGTTATAACTCATGATACCCGTTATACTTCACATATTTGGATTCACTTCCAATTCCATTTAAACAGCAAAAGAGCTGGGGGGAAGGGGGGGGGGGGGAATACCTCTGAAAGTACAAAGCTGACACTATTGATTATAAACCTCCCGACATATATACACATGTATCTACACGGAGGATGGAGGCAAGCCCTGTAGGTGACAGGTTTCCTAGCGGCTGCTGTTCCCAGGACGCCGGTGCCTCGACTCCGCCGTCCCCGCGCTCCCCCCACTCACGCAGGGGAGGTGCCGCCGGCAACGCGGGGCCCGAAGGACGGAGACCCCCCCTCCCGGCTTCGCATCGCCCCACACCCCCCGGGAGGCGCCTCCGGGCTCTGTGCCGACCCTCACCGCCCCGCCCGGCCCGGCCCAGCCGCAGGTTCCGCCGCCACCTACTTCTTGCAGGGGATGAGCGCCTTCCTCTCCTCCAGGATGCGGAGGCGCTGGTTGGGGCCGTCGTAGGAGACGGCGGCCCGCGTGTTGCGGCCCGAGCTGTGGTCGTAGAACACGGTGCGCCCTTCCCACTGCCGCGGCGCCTGGCACGGCTCGGCCCCCGCCGCCGCTCCACCGCGCAGCAGGAGCGCGCCCAGCGCCGGGAGCCGCCGGGGCGGCGCCCCGGGCCCCGGGCGCCACTGCCGCCCGCCCGCCGGCCGCGCCATGCTCCGCTCCGCGCTCCCTCGGCGCACGGCCGCCCCGCACGGCGCGCAGGCGGGCGGGCAGGCTGTGCCGGGGGGCGGGGGCGGCCCGCCTCCAAACCCGCATCGCCGCGGCGGCGAGAGGCGGGGGGCGCCACAGCGCCCGGACCCCAGTGGGGCGCGAGGAGGCACGGCGACAGGGGCCGGGACACTCGGCCTCCCTCGCCGCAGCCGGGAGGGTCTGGGCGCCCTGGCCGTGCCCGCTGCTCCGCGAGGGCTGCCCAGAGGGCCAGCTGCGAACTCCAAGCCCCGGGCACTCCGCGCGAGCTTGGGGAGGGAGGGGGTACGCGAACAGGAGTGATCTGCTGGGACAAACTGCTTTCATGTTGCCCTCGAGGGGGACATTTCAGTGCGTCCCCACGGACAGAGAGTGTCACCAAGCATTTCTTCACCACATGCATTCCTTCATCTCCCACTGCCCTCTTAGGTGTATCTGCTGTTGTTTCCCGCCTGCTCTGGTTGTGCTTTCCTCACCCACTAAGGGAAGGGGAGGCCCGTGCCCCACAGATGCTCCGTCTCTGCAGGTCTGCTGCACCCGCAAGGACTAACACCGGTGGCACCACGGTACCTGGCCGGGGCAAGTACCTCTGAGCTACGCTGGGGCTCTCTCAGGTCACTGGGATAACCCGGCATTGAGTTAATCTTATCTCAGCGGGTCCCTCACAGACGGGGGAGCGGCATTTCCCACAGTGAAGAACGGGCCCGGAGGTCTTTCCGTGCAAGGGCGAACAGAGCTGGGCTGTGAGGGAGCCCTTTCCCCCGCGCGGGCCCGCCACACCGCTGCACCAGGGGCGCGTGCCCGGGGATCACCAAGGAAAGGAAGTTAACAAAACAGCTTGGGAAAAAATCTGAAACCCCTTCTTCCACTCGTGTGCAGATGCGACTGGCGGGGGACAGGAGCGGGGCGGCGGGCTCACTGCCCGCACAGCAGCGCCGCGCTGCCCCGGCCCCGCCGCCCGCTCCCGGCTCGGCTCGGCCGCCGCCGCTTCCCCTGTCCCGAACAAACCGGGCCACCAGCCACCCCCCACGTCTGTCCGCCGTCCGCTTCCCGCCTCTCCCCGTCCGTGCCGAGCTCATGGAGGGAATTCTGCAACCCCCTGGAGGTGTCGGGAACAGCCGCCGGTGCTCCCTCAAGCCCGCAAGAACTTTCTTCTCCCTTGAGAAAACGCGGTGTATAAAGTTGAGCCTCACGGGAAGAAGCCGCGGCTCCTACCGTCGCCCTCCCTCTCCCCACGCCAGAGCGCAGAGCCTCCCGGCAGAACCGTGTGGTTTGTGTTTCCTCCCCTCCGCCCCCCTTCCACCTGAAGGAATTTATGACACAGATGAAAACTGAAACGGAGCTGGAGCGGCGGCCGAGAGACGCAGTGATGTCGCCGGGGGATTAAACGGGGTGGAGGTGATGTCACCGTGCCTGCACAGCAAAACGCACACATACACGCACACCCCCCACCCCCCGGAGGAGCGGGGCTGCCAAGGGAGCGCGATCGGCCCCACGTCACTCGTGCCACTGGTATAAATGCGGTCCCGCGATGTCCATGGCTGTCGGCGCGGCGGCTCCCGCCACTTGACTGCAGCAGGGCTCCGGGAGGCAGCGCCGCTCCGCGCCCTTCGGCCGCCGGGACCCACGGGGCGGCGGCGGGCGGCGGCGGACAAGGAGGAGAAGGAGGAGGAAGAGGATGCTGCGCGCCTTGGTGGCGGTGTCCCTGTGGCTGCGGGTGAGCCCGCGGGCGCAGGGCGCGCCGTGCGAGGCGGTGCGCATCCCCATGTGCCGCTCCATGCCCTGGAATATCACTCGCATGCCCAACCACCTCCACCACAGCACCCAGGAAAACGCCGTCCTCGCTATCGAACAGTACGAGGAGCTGGTGGCCACCGGCTGCAGCCCGGTCCTGCCTTTCTTCCTCTGCGCCATGTACGCCCCCATCTGCACTCTGGAGTTCCTCTACGACCCCATCAAGCCGTGCCGCTCCGTGTGCCAGCGCGCCCGCGACGGCTGCGAGCCCATCATGCGCCGCTACAACCACAGCTGGCCCGAGAGCCTGGCTTGCGACGACCTCCCCGTCTACGACCGTGGCGTCTGCATCTCCCCAGAGGCCATCGTCACCGACGTGCCGGAGGGTGAGAACCCCGGGGGCAGCGAGAGGTGGGAGGGAGGACTCCCTCCACCCCCGCGGGACGCCCCAGGGTGGGACGGGGGGGCTGCGGGACCCCCACGCTCCAGTCCTGGAGCCTCTTCCGACAGTTTTCACTCCCTGACCTGACCTGCACCTCTGTTTGCAGATGTGAAGTGGACGGACTTCACACAGGGCTTTATGGTGCCGGACAGACCCCTGGAGCCTGACTGCAGGAGCCGCGGCCAGGGTGAGCCTCGGATGAACCCCCGCCTCCACCTCCCCGGAGACAGGGTCCCTCTGACACCCCTCAAACTTTCTCCTTTCTCTTCCTTTGAAGAGCGGTGCAGGTGCAAAAAGACAAAGCCTACGCTGTCAACCTACTTGGCCAAGAACTACAGCTACAGTAAGTGCATGGGGGAAACGCTTCAGTTTGCCGGTCCCACACCCTCCTTGTGTCCCTGCAAGTTAGGCAGCTTTGTATGCGTGGAGAAGCCACACCAGGCCTCATCCAGCAAGTCTGGCTTGAGAAGACTTCTCCAACACAGCCTTTCCAAGTGGGTGTTTGACTGGAGATACCTAGCTGTCCTCTTCCAAAATCCAGCTGTAGCACACACCGTGTGCAGGCAGTAGTAGTGCACAGAGGATGGTGTGTTTCTGCCAAAAGCAGTAAAATGTCAGTAATGTGCCCCCTTCTGCTCTGCAGAAGGTTGGTTACTGCTGCAAAGGTCACTCTAGTAAAGGCAGTTATGTCTGATGTGAGCGTGACGACTTGGCCAGCTCCTGTTTTCATCCAGCAGGTAGAAACCAGGGGGTTGCTACCCAAATAAAACCTGTAGATGTGAACCAGCTGCAGCAAAGTAAAAAGTTTTTAGAAATTTATATATACTTTTACTTATTAGCCAGAGTTCTGTCCCATGCAGAATTGTCAGAAATTAACTGAATTCGGTGACAATTTGCACCATCCGGCCAAATAGATGGCTGATAGTTTTATTACATGTTGTGTGACATACTGGCAATAAAAACAAGTATTCACCCCTCTGCCCCCTTGGTTTCCCCCTGCTTCAGTTTTCTGATGATATGAATCAGGAAGAATTCTAACTAAGATTAGATAAATGCCAGATTGAACCTATTGTCAATACAAAGCCCCTATTAACTATGAATTTAATATGCAGTATTGCTTCATTTTTCACTTTGTGGGCATTTTCTCAGATGGCAGATTTTTTTTCCAGTCATTTATACAGTTCTTCTGCAGTAGGGTTATAATATAATCCAATTCCTATTTGCTTGACATCAAATGAAAGTAAGTTGGTAGCTATTTGCTTATTTGTTAGCATGTTTGGCGGGAATAATCAAGCTGAACCTCTAGCTTAGGTAATTGTACAATTTTTTGTTCATTACAACATTTTGGTGCATTTACACAACATATTGTTTTTATAGAATTCCTTGATCTGCGTCAGTACAACACAGAGATCTGTTTAGGTGGAACAATGAGCTTCTACAGTTTCCTGAAACATATGAAAAAGTAGTGATATGAAATGACTGTTCCAAAATGAAAACAGGTGTTAGCCGTGTCAATTCTGATTTGAGTGTTCCTTGAGTGAAACATGTATGTTGGGATCCAAAATTTTATTCCATTGAATTTGTGAAATCAAGATTTTGTTTTTGAGATGTAAATTTCCATTCAGCTCCCTCTGAGATAAATAGACCTATTTATATTGAAAATGAACTGAGGGATGAGATTTAATGAGTTGAAAATCAATCAATCAATCAATCAATTTATTTTTTTCTGAAAACCCTTTAAGACATACAGTCAAATTGTACTTTTAGCTATCAGAGCCAATCAGACTTGAAAATGGACTATGAGTCTCCAAATTCCCGCATGTTTTGTGTCTGTTATACATGTCTTGATAAAGGTAGCACGTAAACCCCAGATCGCATTAAAAGTGCTGGTCTCCTGTTTTCTATGTGTGAAATTTATTTCAAATTTTATGAGGTTCATGTGAAGGCTTTTGACCCAGTGGCTGGCGGGGTCTCACAGGGGTAGGCTGATCACCCATGTGTGCTCTATGCACTTCACATGCTTCTTCAACTGAAGAATGTTCGGACAGTAGAACCCTTTCTATTTTTACATTCCCTAGAGACAAAATCTTTTATGTGAAAATCATACTTTATTAGACCTGGTATTTCTCACAAGAGAGAAGAGATGAAATGATGGACTGGTAGGTAATGCCAGGGTTTGTAGGTACAAAGTTAACCAGGGATCATTTCAGAGTAATCTGCAGCGTTTCACCTTCTTGCATCAGTGCAGACATGCAGTTTTCCTCAATGAAAGGTAAAAATACAAATGCTTGTGTATTCAGAGTCAGAAGAACCTGTTTCAGTGTCTCATTTATGTAAGCATCTCACTATTGGTAGAGAATACAAAGGCAAAAGATGAAAAAAGTATAGCTCAAGTAAATCATGACAATCCTAAGCCTCTTAATTTTTTGACTGTTCTTTCTAGTCTTCCTTTGTTTCTTATATTTAAGAAAAGACTTTCCTGGTTTAAATCTACAGGAAGTGATTTGATTATTGAAAAGACTGAATTCATGACAACTGTCTGTGAGGTAAATTATTCATTGCTTAATTGGAAATAGCCAGATGCAACTGGAGAATGGGTTAGATTTATGCAAAGTCTTGTTCAAGTCTGAGTTGAAGGATCTGTTTGTGTGTGTGATTCCAGGCGGGACTGGTTGGCCTGATGTGGCCAAGATTTAAGCACATGTTTAATTTCACTGTTGTCAACAGTCCTACTGAAAACCAAATCAAGATCAAGCCTCTCTTATTCTAAGCCACTGTTCATGCCCACACAGGCAGAAGTAGTTCTAGTTTCAAAACCAAACCAACAGCTTCCAATTCAATATTTTTATTTAATTTTATGATGTGTTTAAATTTCTAAGACTTTATTGTTCTCACTTCTCTGTTTTTCTATTTGCAGTCATTCACGCTAAAGTAAAAAGCGTAGAAAGAGGGAACTGCAATGAGATAACGACTGTGGTTGAAGTCAAAGACATACTCAAGTCTTCAACACCAATTCCTCTGTCCCAAGTGCCTCTTCTTACAAATTCCTCCTGCCAGTGCCCGCCTCTTCAACCAAAGCAGGATGTTCTCATCATGTGCTATGAGTGGCGCTCAAGGTGAGCCGTGACAATGTGGTGCAAAGAAGTGTTAGAGCTGACTGTGATAGATGGGAAGGAGGATCAGCAGAGTTTTCTTCCCCATCATAGGCTTGTTTTGCTGACAGTTTTTGTTAGGCTAACTCATACATACACATATGTGTTTCCATTATCTTCATATCTGATTTTATCCCCTTCATCAGTCTCAGCTCTGTGCCATAATGTGGTATTTACAAAATTTGGCTCATGCAAAGAGGATAATAAAATCTGGTGGCAGTAGGTGCTGACAGCATCTTGATAAGGCACTATGCAGCAGTTCAGTCACCTCCAGCTTGGGAGTGTTTTTCCAGGACCACTTTCTATAGGGATGAGCTGCTTTGTGTGCAGCAAGCCCAACAGTGGCTGTAGATGATGGTCTGTGTCGGCAGGACCATGTGGAAGGCATTGTTCTGTCTCACCAAGGGAGTGGGCAAGAGATGATACGCATCTTCTGTCAGCAGAGCTGCTGGAGTCAAAGCCAGGCCTTCTCCACTGGCCTGTCCATACTTTGGACCAGTGCCATCAATGAGATGTTTCTCATCCCACAGCTGTACTGGGACCAGCCAAAGCTGCAGCCATTGGAGCTCAAGCTCCCGGATGGCAGATGAAAAGTAAATACTCTCAGAGCAGCTTGCCAGTCCTGCTGTATGATTAAAAGAACAAAACAAAACAAAGCTAACTTCACCAGACCTTTCATCTGGCAGTCGGCCTAGCCCCAGACATGGAAGGAAATCCAGCATGCTGGTTTGGAGGGAAAGGAGTGATGAATCACAGCTCCCTTTTCTCCCTGGTTCCTTGAGGCAGAAGGGGGACATCCCATCCCCATTAGCACCCCAAGTGCACCAGTAGATGCCAGCAGAGCAGGTGGTGGTGTTTTAGGTTCAGTGTAGGCCTATGTGTTGTGGTTTGGAGACAAGGCTGTCTGTAAAATATGCAGGCTGGTTTTGCATACTGTGATGTTACTTTTAATTGGTCACACACACTTGTAAGGACCATGGAGCATTCACATGTGGGACGTGATGGGCCATGTCCGTATTTTTAATGAGTTTTATGTTGATATTTTCAGAGCATTTTATAGGTGTTTCTAAAATTTTTCATCTGACATCTTATGGCTTTAACTTGTTTTTTGGTGAGCTAGCAAACACGGTATTTTATTATGACGCCCCTCCAGGTCTGGAAGTATTTCACAAATATTAATGTAGAGCCCTTTATTTGTGTTAGTTATTTTAGGGATACAAGCTCTGACTCATGTAGAAAGATTATGACCAGAATGGCGATGGAGGAGCTCTGGATTGCAGAGGATCCTCTGGAGGCTGTTAGGAAAGGGAGATTTCATAAGTCAAAGATCACAATCGGCATCTCCATTATTATGGAAAAACACGCAATTCACTAAATATCTTGTGATGGTTTTTAAAGGTCATTGAGGTTTTTAATTTCATATAGTGTACTAAAATGGATTTGAAAAAGAAACATAAACTATTATATGTGCTTCCTGTTGAACTCAGTGGCAGGCAAACAGAAGGTTTTGAGTTACAGCAGTTTTTTAAAATGACAGAGCCAGAATCGGCAGAAGCTGTACCTCCTCTGCAGTCAGTGGCAAAATACCTATTGCCTGTTGTTAGGGTTAGAGCCTCACTGGATAATTGACCTGAACCAAAGCTGTGCCAGATGTACCCCATGTTGTGGTTTCATTCATGGCAGTGTGGCCTTGGCATCAATCCTGTATGTTTGTCCTCTAATTTGTCTTTGGAAAGAAAAGGAAATGTATGACATACTGATCCTGATTCTCCAGGGTTTCCACTCACGTTGAGCCTTTTATGTTTGGTCAAACTGGATGCACATTGGCTAATGACTGTGAGAGGCAGCATTTTGTACTGTGTTTGAGCTGCTAAGAGCAGCAACACTATTCATGGAAACTGGAGGTCAGGCCCTGCTACACTGTTTAACCTTCACCAGCCAGAACAGTGCTGTGTGATGTTGTGCGCATTTATAACAATGTCTTTCCAGCCAACACTGATGTCTAAGTAATAACCCCCAGAATTCTAGTGAAATTTATATTAGGGCATATTAAGGTATCTCAACCAACCAAATTAAAGAAAACCAAGAAGTTATCTCTAGGTTGGGATGTGGAAGGTGTCATGTCAGACTGCTTTAGAATAAGCTGTTTTAGGAGCTGTTTAAGGCATATATATTTAATAGTCACATTATTGTTTTATTCATTTCATAACACCTAGACTCAATGTTTTCATGCAGGAGCTAGCCAGATTTCACTGGTAGGTGAGTATGGCACATATCACCAACCATACATCTTCCAAATTCACCTCATTAAGGAGTTAGATGTAGGAAACACATACTGCCATCCTCATGTATTTACAGGTAGAAATGGATACAATTGTAAGTGATCATATAATTAATTATATTACTTTTTTTTTCAGCTAAGCTATATTAGCTGGTGCATGTGAAACAGCTTCTTTTCTAAAGTCAGAAGTAAAATTTATCAGTTTAATCTACTCTTCGCACAAACACGCACAGAAACATATGGTATCCCATCATCCCATACATAAAACCTGTCAGTACCAGTACCTGTGGGTGCATTTCTACCCCAGTCTGTGTTAAATCATCTGGAATGGAATCTCAGGAATTAAAATCAGAAATATCTATAACTTGTGTGTATTTCTTAATTTTCAGGTTGATGCTTCTTGATGGATGTCTAGTTGAAAAATGGAAGGACCAACTAAACAGAAGATTTAAGGTAAATGCAACCAAAGAATGCTGATGTTTTTGTTAACAAATTATACACCTTTGTTTTATTTCAGCATTAACTTTGATGGCTTCCAGATATGTGTAACTCCTCTGGGTATCATAATTTTTACTTGAACATTTTCAGCCCTTGTAGTTACCCAAGTATAAGTGAAAATTTGCATACTTTAATCTTGTTTTTCAGAGTCTCTAAAATTTTATTTTGATTAAATTTTATCCTGTGGGATGATCTTTTTGTGAACTCTGGTTTCTTACAATAATATCTCTAGGAATTTCTTTCATGTCCTTGCTACCACAAGGAGCAATGATATGAAAGTGAAGGTGATATGCAGATGAGTACATAGCCCACATTGGATAAGAAAGGAAGTTAAAATCCTCTGCACTGGATTAATGTTTTTTGCTGCATTAAAGATTGCAGGCTGGAGACACACACTTCTCACCAGATACTCCCTACTAAGACCCACCCAAAGGATTGGGCATTATCCCTCTGGATTCAGGAAACACTGGAAGGGAAAGTCTTTAGTATAGAGACATAGGTGGCAGGCACAGCAGATGCCCCTGCTTTTTGGGCTTCAGCATAGCACTTTATATCACTCTCTACTTGTAAACTCCTCTTTTTAATGGAAAGAAAAGATGGCTTGTGAGAAGGTCTGATTCTTCCTCCTGCTTTTAGAGGTGGAAGAAAGATATTTTTGGAATTCAGAAAGGTTTTCGGAGCATTAAGGACATACATGCGTGTTTAAGGACATATATGTATGTTTTAATTATGAGTTGATTGGCAATTGATAGAGAGGAGGAAAAGAGATGTAGGAATCCATAAGCAGAAGCTTTTGTATTACAGACCAACTTCTTGCAGGAAATTGCATTCAATGCTTCTCTCATACACTCTTCACTTACTCATATGAAACCTATGTGTGGAAAAGAAAACATGCTTTAAATCTTTAAAAAATAAATACATGGCAATTACAGAGGATGCCATGTGGGATTTAGAAGAATATTGACATATGACTTGGATTCTTGAAATCCTTTAGCTGTCAACTTAATGGCTTGTTACTGGCACACAGTGTGTTTTAGTCACCTCCTCGCACTGTTTTGTCATTTCTAATTGTGTCTTGAATCATGTTTGGGCATTAGTTTTCAGATAGTCAAATAGATGCATGACTGCCAAACAAAATACCCTTCCAAGCACATGTCATTTCCTCTCACATTAATACTTTCAGAAGCTAGCTCCTCATTTAAGCATGTTTGTGTGGGACACAACTAAATTTCTGCTGATTGTTTTGGTTTTATAAAGATGCATAAAATGACTCTGACCACACAAAGTCGGTATGGAGCTAGGTATCACTGTGGCTTAATTTTAATGCCCATCATTCATCTCTGAAGATTTGCATCCAAATTTTATCTTGAGTTACCACTTAAAATGGATGTTTTGAGCTGTCTGTCAACCACAGAAGACAGTTGTTAACATAACCACAACATGGCTGGTCTTTTCTCTAGCCAGGACAAGAGTCTGAGCTGCAACAAAGTCAGTGCAGAGATACTGAATAGGAAAGCTGGAGAGCACTTCTCTTGCTGTGATCACTGGTAAATCCCCTGCCTTTAGGAGTTTCAGAAGGGAAAGATAATAGTGGGGAGAGCTGAGACCCTTTCCGGGTTCCACTACCTACCTTGTTTTCCTTAAAATAGGTATTTCTGTTCCTAGAAGCGAAAGTCCACAGTCTCTGTTGCTATTTTATGGATCCCACCACGTTTTGGAGAACTGATCAGTTAAACTTACTGTGAAAACCTGTTTTGTAATTCCTGCACTATTTGATTTGAAAATCTGACAGCTGTTGTCTTTGGTAGGCTCGTTGATTTTCAAAATTTCTTGCTGAATGAAGTTAGAGGTGCATAATTCAAACCATGTCATTGCAACTCTCAACACTGTGATTTCACTGTGATCATCACTATTGTCTGTCCATAACATAAGCTGGTTCATGCCCAGTCCTCTCCACCCCAAGGAAAAGCAGAACGAGAAAGTAAATACCAGCTCCCCTTGTAGCTTAAATATACATTGTGAAAGGATAATTTGATTCCTGTAGACTTTTCTGAGGAAAAGTTGAGTAGCACATTCAGCAAGATAGCAAAGAAAGGCCTTGCAAAGGAGTTCCAATGTGCTGGTCCTGACTTTTTGATGGCATGATGCCAGCTCTTCTCTATTTCTGAAAAGGCACTCACATGCAGCATGCACACAAGATGGGAAATTGTCATTTCCATCCACTGGTGTTGCAGAAATTTCCTCTAACTTAGAACTTGTTCTCCCTGCAAATAGCCATAACTTGCTGACATCAATGGCCTTGAAATACAGAGCATGAAACTATCAAAGGCAGCACTATCATCAGTGGTTCAAGATTTCATTAAGATGTAATTAATTATGATTATGTCCTTCCCTAACTCATCCTCTTTGTTTTCTGCATTTCTACAGAGGTGGGAACAGAGACTCCAAGAGCAAAAGCGGCGAACTGCGCGCAGTAAGAACCAGAATTCAGGACGCAGTGGTCAGAGTGGAGCCCTGAAACCACAAACCAAGAACACCAACCCACTGATCAGTGGCCCCAAAAAGGCTGTTAAAATAAGAAATGGCCAGAAAGAAATCAACCCAAAAAAAGTATGAGTGTGAAATTCCCAAAAGGAAGGACTTTCCATGCACGAAAAGGGTCACAATCTGGCTTGGTCAGCATGTTTTATTAATCCGGAACTCATTGACTTAAAAAATCCTGTCAGTTTCTACATAGACCTTTTTGCTGCACTTTATTGTTACAAGGTTTGCTTATCCTTTCAAGTCGCTGCAAGCCATAGAGCATAGGTTTGCACTTACATGAGGTAGGCATATTCCAGCTGACTGAGCTTTATCTTTGGGCTCTGATTTCCCATCTAGATAGAGGTAGCCTTGGCTGCCAGAGGTTTTGACTCCTTGTACCAGTTGCCTGGTCTGCTTCCTTGCCAGATGCTGGAGAGCTGCATGGAGTTTCTCCTCAGCTGGTGTAGCATTAGTTTGTGAGTTAGTCTGTGAATTCGTTGAGAGCTCACTAGACTCGGCAGCTGAGCAGCAGCAGAAGGATGGTAACCTCTGGCAGATATCTCAGGCAGCAATGACTGCAGCTGCTGGAGCTGAACCTATCTTCTGTTTGGAATCACAGCCCTTGTTCAGAGTGTTCAAAAGCATAGTTTACCATTAAGCATTTGGGTATGCATTATGTGATTATTTTTATGTGTGTGCCAAAAATATTCTTACAGTGATAGTATTTGATCTTGTGGGTTTGTGTAGTAAAAATGCATTCAAAGCAGGCATTTAATTTTTTATTGTACTTCAGGCTGGCTTCTGTTGTTCTAATTTCAAATATATTTAAACATCTAATTGAAAAATCTGTATTGTTTTGAAAGGACAGATTATAGTGAACAGATCTGTAGACTTCTTAAAAGTAACACATTTGCTGTAATATAGCTTAGCTATGAAAACTGAAATAGAAGCTTTATTCTAAAGATAACTGACAGCTACTGTACAGTATTAAGGAGAAGATAGGGCTTCAAATGGCTCAGTAATCTTTTGGATAACTTTTTATAATTTGATACCATATTTCTAACCTTTCTCTGATTAAATAAATAAATAAATCAATAAATCAGCCTTGTCCCTATTAATGCGCTTCTCAAAGCAACTGGCTGTCTGCAGTTTTTCTTATCAGAAAGTAACATTTATCCTGAAAAGGATGACAGGAAAGCAGATGCTTTTATTTAGGCAATGAGTTTATTGACTTAACATTTTCTGTGTGAGGTATTAGAACAGCAAAGGTGATACAAATCTAATTTACATGACTCCAAGATGGCATTTATGCTATTCCTTCCAAGGGGTACTTGGATGAGGCAGCATAGATAACACATTCTGATTTCAATTCCATGTAACACACAAGAAGAGCACCAACATTAAGATCAGAAGAGCTCGTGATAGATGCTTGAAAGACCTTCAGGATTTCCTGCAGGAAGACTAAGGACTAGATTGGTCAATTCTGGTAAAATGAAGATTTTTATAATAGAGAAGTTCTATGTCAGAAAAGTAGATTATCATAAGGAGTAAGAAATGGTCATGTCAGTATGTTGATCTTTGCCGTGACAAGAATTCCAATGAAATTTGCATGTGTGAAATTCACAATAGATTACGCTGAAGTGATTTTGGTAGCAGCAGTTATATACTTGGTAATTTGAGGCATAGATGCCAAGTTACCATGTTTAAAAGAAACAGACCAATGTGTTACAAGAAAATAATAGCATATAGAATAGTTCAGGGGAGAAAAAACCAACCTAAATGGTCGTTGTTGAGCTTTGAGCAGCTGCTTAAAATATACAAAGGTCAGCATTGAGTGTAGCCTTACTGGCAATTCTGGGCAGGTGCAGTACTTTGTTGACGTGGAACACCTGCAGAATTAGATCTAAAATTCATTCCAGGTGCCAGGAATGCTGAGCATATATAGCAGCATCTATTGACTTTACTAGGAATGATGTGTGTTTGACATGTCTAAAAAATATTACAAACTTAGGTGCTTAAATACAGCCTGTAGGTGGAACCTTAATCATGTTCAGTGAAATGGAAAAACTGAAACGGAAATCAAAGAAGACAGAATTTCACTTGCAGGTGACTAGTTTAGGTTAGTGTGAAAATGCTGACTTAAGTATGCATGGTCTAAAAGATCAGCATGATTGGAAAATTTCTAATACAGTTTTATGTACTGTGTAGCAGGAATTCTTAAGCTTTAATTACTTATTGATCCAAGTTTAAAGTACCCCAATAAATGTATATATGGTTGGCCATTAAAGAGTGAGTGACAGTCACATCAATGTGATGTTGAAATAATAAATACTGAAGTCATTATATATCCCTTAAAGAAATTATATTGTGCACACAGTCAAATGTGGTGTTTGTTAAATTAAACTTTTGGAACAGCTACCTAGACTGCACAGTAACATCACATACTATTTTACAACTGTTAAAATCAAACTTTTATTCCTTTTGTCAGAGTAAAAAACATACAGATTATTTTCTCCAGAGAATTGTCACCATTCCTTCTCCAAGTTGCTGTCATTAGATTGACCATTCCAGTATGCTGGAATAGATGTGGATGCATCCAGCCAGGTGTTTCCAAACTTCTTAACATTTTTATACTTTATGCTGACTAACTTTCAATCTGATATGGTAAAAATATGGGCTAAGGAAAGGCAATGCAACAAAAAACAGGGGATATCATAATACAAAGAACAGACATGTAAGGGATAAATTAATAAGGTAGTGTGTTTTTCCTAACTAATTTTTTCCTATATTTTAAGAATCTGTGTGTCAACCCAATTCAGCACTAATACAAGTCATTTCATTTTGAAAATCCTCTACAATTATTAACTCCTGTGACATCAACTGCCAGCTGAATCCAGACCCAGAACATTTGCACCCTCCAGCGTCCCTTCCTTTCCTGTGAAATAGGTTTTGGAGGAGTTGAGGGCTATTTGAACAGGAAAATTCCTCCTCCAAGGGACCAGTCCCCACATCTGGTCCCTGGTATGTGGCAAAAAGGTCAGACACACCTCTTCTCATGCACATCCATGGCCAATTGTAGCCACTGCTGTGCTGGTGCAATCCAGCACTGGAGTAATGAAACTCAATTCAGCAAAGGAGGACAAATAGTTTGCTGATGGACGAATGTAATTACTGTAACTACTTAAAGATGAAAAATTAACAGGCCAAGTTCTTGAAGTGTTAAATGGGTTTTTTCTCAGTGTTGCAGCTGCCTTCTTACTGAGGGGCTTAGCATTTTTAAAATATAAAATAAAAATTGCCTGGAACACCAAACATATGCTTCTAGTGAGCTTCTAACTACCACACACATGTGCCCAGTTTAGTTAGAGGTGCCATTCAGTATTTTCATTGAATGTTCTAACCTCAGTTCCAAAAGAATGAAACCTGAAAAAATATTTACTCTAATTGTGAATGATTGGCACCATTTTAGAAGCTCACTGTAAACACAAATCAGAACTCTTTTATGAAACACATTTTTAAAAATCCCATAAACTCCCCTCCAACAAGACCTGAATGACCCGGTCACTTCAATTCAGTGTTGCAACTTTCATCCAGTCAGTGCATATGACTGAGAAATACTTCCTAAGCAAATAAAAAGAAGATTTTCCTATCCAAAATACTCAAACAGCTCTTAAATTCTTTTATCCAGGATTGTAACCTAGATTCCAAATGAATGAAACCTGAAAAAATATTTACTCCAATTATGCACAACTGACACATGCTTTTTGGTTGAGCTTAGCAGTTGAATGTAAATGCACATCCGAAAACATTTCCCCAACCAGTTTTTTCTGGTAAACTACATCAGCTACAATTAATTTTGTAAATAAATGTAATCCAGCAGTATGGGTCAACAAACATTCAAAATAATGTTTCCATTTATAAATATCCCCACCCCCAAAAAACTTGCAAGTCATTAATTTCCACAGAGGTGCATTACCTCTGATTAGAGCTAGCCAAGGCTTTCTGGAAAAATTGCAGTGAATTTCAACTGCTGACACTTTATTTCATGTAACATCTCTGAAATGAAACAACAGCCTTATTGGAATGTAAAACAACATTTCAAACTTGCTTGTTGTATATGCAGTAAATTTGAGGGCTTTCAGGTGATGTATTAATATTAGATTGGTTCCTGCTGCTGCCAAAAGGCTTGTGGACAAAGCACTGTGGAAATGAGCATAAAGCAAGGGAGGGTAACACTCCTTTTCTCTAGATGGGGATATTAAGATCAAGCCCCAAAAGTACCTTAAATAAGGCAGTTCACATCCAGATAGAGGGTTAATGGTTGTATCAGAGTAACCAAGAGATGCCCCAAAGAGAGCACCCTAAGTATTTTGATTTGTTGTGGTTACAGTGTGATGAAAACTTGTTTTAGTTTGCAGATACTCAGAGAACTTCCATATGTATTCTCTGAGAAAGGTAACCAGAAAGCTGATCATTTGCTCACGAAGAGCTGTGGATAAACTGAACAGATACTTGCAAGGTCTGACTTGCCAGTGTAGCTCATTCAGCAGTCAGAGCAAAGGAAAAACAGTGCAGCAGTACAGAGCCACAAGCTGATTGACTCCATCTTCTTGGCAGGGAAAAAAAGCTTTTTCTCTACTTGTGTTATTTTTTTATGTAGTAATTCAGTACAAAAACTCAGTACAATCAGACATACTTATTCTTCTAAAACAGTATTTTGAGATTTATAACCATCTTGTTTATCATTCTAAACTGAAACAGATCTTTAATATAGTCTTTAGTGTCAAGTTATGATTTCATTAAAGTTCCTAAACAAGGAAATATGTGGTCTGTGGTACAAATAAACATGCCCTGTGTTTCCATTTCTCTCCTGCTGGGACAAAAATCAGAAGAATAATTATGTTATCTTTTGTTAGTCTTGGAAGAATTATAATCAAATCTTTGCACCACCTAATTCTATGATGAACTACAAGATGTTTCCTGAATAAACAGTCGTAAAGGCCACATTCTCTTTTGAACTGGTATTTAGATATGAGATAAATTGACAGAGTCAGACTTTCTGTAAGTTTTATATGCAACAGTTTTGTCTAAATTTAATTGCAGGAAGATTTTAATCTGTGAGACTCCATGGAGTTTATGTTGGAACAGTGTCCTCCTGCCTCTATAAATCAAATGATTGCTGATCCCACCAGAAATGTTCAAATTCTTAAAAATTGTCTCCATATCTATGTCACAGTAATATAATTTTCAAAGAAGAGTGGATGGCAGTACAAAGAACGTGTGCAATACCTATGGGGTGAGTTAAACTTTTAAGAGTTGAAACAATATCTTAAAATACTGACGGTATTTTCATTGCCATTCTTTCAAATGCATATTTTGATAACTGTACACAAGTCTGTTTCTCAAAGATATAAAAGCTTTGCAAATCTGAATCTTTTCGTCATCTGAATTAAAACAATTACGTTTGATGATTTAAGATGTATCTATTAAATTTCTCCTTTCCAAAGCTGCTAGAAGACTTTAAGATAAAGAACATATTTAGGAGAAGAAGATCAGCATTAATAAATGAAATGTTCCTGCATTTCAGTTTGAGTTTGGGTACTTAGGCAACATGAAGAAAAAACTGTCATAGTTTTTTATTATCTATGCCCAATATTTCAATGGAATCTACTGGATTGCTTTAACCAAGCACAAAGCAGGGATTGTAATTGACACACATTAATATGAAACCCCAAATAGGCAAAATCCTTCAACATCCAATAATTAAATCAAACTGACAAAAATGTTCTATTGTTTAAGAATGATGTGGTGCAATATGAAGGATAGCAGTTAAGCAAGAGCAGTAACTCAGTATGCAACATTTTACTATACTTAAATAGGCAGAGGCAGAGCTACAGCACCCCCACTGCAAACTGAAATTTCTCAGACCAGAAGCAATAAGTGATTCACAGTATTCATAACCCCTGTAAGATACTTATTGAGCTCTTTGATTGTGACCTTCCACCAGACATGTTACGGACTCTTAATAAGACATGAAAGCATTTTCCTGTTTTCTACATTTCTGCTCCTGTCAAAAAATAAACCCACCTAAACTTTCCACTTTGTATTTGTCCCACTGGATGAGAAGCCATTAACACCAGCAAAGATCTTAGGAAATGAGCTGAATTTATGTATGTGAAATTGCTCTACTCAAGAAATCTACTGTTTTCTATAGCTGCTTCTTGGTTTAAAGTACAGCATGCCAGGACCCAAAAGACCTAGAGTGCTTAAATAATGCCAGGAAGAACACTTTTAATGAGCTTTTGGAAGTAAAAAAGAAGCCAAAGAACATACAACAGAAAGTATCTTTCTCAGAACTCACCTCACTGAGGCAACATGAATTCTCTGCTAATTACAACGTCCTACAAGCTAGCGAACCTCAAGCTAAGTTTGTGGCAGTAAAGCAGCTGTAGGTGAAAATGTGCCACCAGGACAATGCTCAGTCCAACTTCTGCAGGAGGAATGTCTATAATAACAAATGCCCCATCACAACAGAAATATTTGTCAGGAAGTTTTTTATTGCAGCTAGTAGTAGTAAATACATTAGGAACAATAAAGAAAGTATGAGAAGGATTTCATTCTTTCTAGACTTCACACTTAAAATCAACAATGTAACTAAATTACTTTAAGTGAATGCCATTCTTTAAAATCTCAACCTTCAACAGTCTCAAAAAGTGAGAATACATCAGCTACAGAATAATATTTGTGCTCTTCATGAAGGCCAGCCAAGTTAGACTGTACAGGATATGAACTCGCTAGTTTGGCAAGGAGGTACATGTTGAGAATAGATGTTATGTAAGAGCTTGTTTTATATTTTACTTCCTCTGATATATTTGAATTGAGTAAATGGACTGGAAAGGACCCTTTAGTTTATTATCCTACTTGTGACAGTAATCATTAGAAGATATTTAGGAAAAGGATAAATAAACAATGCAAATGTTTTTCAGGGCCCTGACAGAGCCAACAGACCTTAATAGCCCAGAGTGGTCTCACCAGGGATGTACACATATACAGTTGGCCAGTGGGCCCAGGAGCCCCATTTGGCTCACATTTGGAACTGCAGAACTTGATCTACATCACAGAGGATGTACCATTAATAGTGTTTTAGTCACCTTCCTTGACCCTTGTTCTTCCTTATTCTTTTAAAGGTAGCTATACACAAAACACTTTAGAATCCTGGAACCATTGGAAAGGCATAAATCTGTCAAAATGATAAAAGAAAAAGCATCTACTAAGCATACATAAAGAAACCATTACTGATGTCAAACTCCTAGCAGGCATTACTTGTTACATTGATAAGTTTTGCAATATGGAAGAGCTGATAACAAAAGTGCCCTACTAAAATTGGATGAAGTGTGAAGAAAAAGTAAGTAGTAGTCATCTACTCTTAAAAATAGTGTTTAGGTAGACAAATACATCTAATTACGTGAATATAAATTTTCATAGACTGTATCTTAATTGTTTAGTCTGCATCCAGCTCTCCAAATGCAAACTGAATGCTTCTCTCTGCGTGTTCTACATTAGATGATCCATGAACAGCATTAGACAAAATATCATGTGCAAACTGAGCCCGAATTGATTCAGGACAGGTCTTCTTTGCCTCTTCTGGATCAGCTGGGCCCATTAGGTTCCTCCACTCTTCCACAGCATTTTCCTTTGATAAGACCATTATCACTGATGGACCCCTGTAAAATCAATATAAAGAAACTCTTACACTATTCTGACATTTTCTGAGATGCAGACTTAGCTCTAATGTCAGAGGTACCATGAAGGGTTATAATATGCTTTGAACTATCTTAATTTTATTAAGCTGCCTAAGTATTAAAATTTGTTTCTTCATGTTTTGTTTAAGGAAAAAAATCTCATATTTGAAAGCCAAAGAGATTACAATAATCAGATATTTGGATTTGGACTTCTTGTCCAAAAGACATTCTCACCCAATAATTTCTGAAGCTAGGCAATACACACTGTTATTATCAGCTATATTAACAATATTATGAGGAAGATATTTGTCCAGCATGAAGAGAAAAAGGATTCCATTGGAAAGCAGTTCCTTTTTAGGGAAAATAAAATCCAAAATGAAATGACCCATAAGTTTGAAAAGGATTGTAAATCTGCCTTTTAAAGGAAGAGTATTCTCCGCTAGAAGCCACTAAACTTGCCAGAAAGAGTGACAGGTTGTAAAATCCTTGCACCAGTTATGGTGTAGCATTTTTTGTTGGCACTGTAGAAGGTGTGGTGTCTACTTACAGACCTCAGTACTGTAAACCAACACACTTACTCTGTCATACAGTTCACCAACTCCTCAAAAAAGGGTTTTCCTTGGTGATCCTTGTAAATCTGTGCAGCCATTTCACGAGTTAAAGCTTGTTCTTTTATCTTTGAGATGTTAAATCCAGCCTCTTTAACTTTATTCATAATTTCATCTAGGAGAATAACAAACAAGATCATTTTTGATTGAAATGGTTTAGATGCAAAAAATACAAACCCCATACACCTAAACTTTAAAAGTTTCAAAAAATACTGGATGCCTTTTTCTTAAAAAATCACCAATAGTTAATAGAATTCTTTTTTCAATATCAGACCAAATATGGACAACATAAGAAACATTTCAACAGTCCTCTAAAATAGTCAGAAACCATTGTCACAGCGTTATCCATCTTGATGCATATATCAAACCCAGATTTTAATAAACTGTGCCAGTAGCATTCACTGTTATTTCTCACACTGAACAGAATGTGGACTGGAGTTGTAATGCTGTATCAAACATCAGCTGGCTGGCCAAAATCAATCTGGATTGTCACAAGAGGGGCAGATAGACTCACAAAAGCCAATGATGCATCATCATTAGTAAGACCACTGAAATTTGTTAGGATAGACTAGAATAATGCTAAGTGGGGGGGTCTAGGTAGAAGATTTTAAAAAAGTGGCAGCAAACATCCTTAGGGCAAGATTCTGAATTGCACATAATGCTCTTTTTACTTTGATTTTTTCCTCCTTATTCCCTTAGACTAACAGTAAATTAAAACAAGGATGGGAATGCATCTAACTGAGTAATGATCCCTTTTGAGTTAGTAGAGATACCTGTCTGAAATAAGTAATGCAAGTTTGGCAAGTGTCTCTCTCCTTTGACTAACAAAGATGCTGGGCAGGTAGTCTGCAGAAGTGCCTGGCCCTTAAACAGTTTCACTTAGCTAGGAGCTCTCTTTCTTCAATTCACCACTATTGTAGTGAGGAAGGACTTATAGGCAGCTTAAGCAAAAGAAATGTCACATTTGATATCTCAATCTGAATTATGCAAGGCGTGTAAAAGCATTTTTCTGCACAAAAAAAGTATTTCAGAGAACCAGGAGGATGCATTTGATGTGATTTACTGCAGTGTGCATTGCTCATCTTTTGTAGAAATGATGACATCACTAGATATAGCCCCTACTTTCTAAATGCCTTACCTTTATGAGTCTTAGCAGCTTCAGGTTTGATTAATGCAAGGGTTTGTTCCTCAGGGAAGAAGAACTCTAGTTCCTTCTGAGCATCACTGAGTGTAGAGCTGCCGTGCAGCTGATTGATGGGTATGTTTTCAAATGCATACTGTGCACGCAAACTAAGAGTCATTGAAAGAACAAAGTTACTGAAAAGCAAAGCCATTTTGAGCTCTATAATTAGCCTTAGCCCGGGGAACATAAATTAATGTTGATCTGGAAGTCTTAAATATGAACACCCTCCCTCCCAACACTTGTGTTGTTATATTTCCAAGAAAATTTCTTAATGAAATGGCACTTCTGTCAAAAGCAGGTAAGATGATACCATTGCAGTTTCCTAGAGCAATGTCGTAAGCAGCTAGAACTAAGGTGTCTGTTTATAAAATATGTAGAAGAAAATTAGTCACAAATAAAATATTCTACTGATGAAAAGGTTTTGATAAGCTACAAGAAAATCTTAGTGGTATTTCAAGAAAAATAATAATGGTATTTCAAGAACCATCCCCCTCATTATTAAAAATAAGTATTACCAACATTTTTTCTCTGACTCAAGAGTTCCTCTTTCACTTCATTGCACTTCTTAAAACTCAGCTTTTAATTCTGTTTAGCAGCCATTATATCTCAAAAAATGCTGCGGTTTCTATGTGTAATACACTACTACTTCCAAGAAAAGCCTAAAAAACTGCAGAAATGCATATGTGTTTCCAGATGATGGCACTACAGTAACACTAGTTGGAATGTGGAATGAGATGAGGAATACAAAAGTAAGTTGGAAGCTGTGAATGATGGTTTACTTCTGTGACTATTACCTCTCTGGATTTTCCTTAGCCTTTTCAAGAGTCTTTGGACCTAGTAAATTCCTCCAGTGTGATACAGCATTTTCTCGTGTTAGAGCCAATACAAGAGTTGGACCACTGTACATGGGGAAAAGTAGCATTAAAAAAAAAAAAAAAAATTAAGCTCTTGTAACTTTTAAAAAGTATTTTGATTATTTATAGCCCAGACTAGGAGAATGAGCCCCAGTACTGGAGGATCTTAAAACTGATCTGATTGTTTAAACAGGTATAGGCTGATAAAACCTTATGGGGCTTAAACATGAATTTAAATTGCAAAATCACTGTGTTTTGTCACAACGGCAAGACAGAGAAAGACTGATCATGCCCTAGCTATGTCCCAACTTCATATGAAGGGAATATGAATACCTGGGGGAATACCCCAAAGTATCCAGCACACAGCCTGGTTGAAGATTTCAGAGCTCTCTTACAGGCAACCTAAATGCAGCCTTTTCAGAGCAGACCTAAACTGTTTGCACTCAAATAAATGGACTTGGCTGCTGAGACATCATACATACAGCAATATGGAGTAGCTAGTAACTTTTAAAAGCTTGATTTTATGTGTTTTACTTGGATATTATTCCATTATCTGCAGTTATCTGTTCCTGTTCTGTCTTTTACTGAACTTTTAGACAAGTGTATCTTGCAGCCATGTATTATCCAGGAAGTGTTCAATACCAGCAACTAATACCTGAGCAACTTATTCAGGTGGAAGGTGTACCTGCCCGTGGAAGATGTCCCTGCCCATGGCAGGGTGTTTGAACTAGATGGGCACTAATGATCCCTCCTGACCCAAACCATTCTGTGAAACTATGATTCAATAATTATTTCATGTGAAAATTTTAGTCTTGTCAGATTCTACATTGATTCTATATATTTATATTCTCCTTTTTCATTCAACTTACCTGGTCATTTGCTCTAGAAGGGCTGGGAAGTAGTCTTGATCTACATGCTCGCTGTAAAATGTCCGTACTTGTTCCTCAGACAGAATTATTTCCTTCTGCATTGCTATTTGGAAACCATCATCCTTTATCCTTTGCATGATGGAATCTGTTAAATATAATGAAATAATGGTAAATTGACATTCATTCATTAATTTCCATTCTTGTAGAGAAATGACATGGACTTTTCAATGAAAATGTTAAATTTTTATGGGTGAATTTGTTTCCCAGATAAAGAACAAGAAACTAATTTAAAGCAACTGCTAGGAGGAATAACTATTTGCCTGGACACTCAGAAAACTGATCCTCATTGTCTTAAGGCTTTCTCTTGCTTAAAAACCTCAGCAGGAATTCCTGACTGGGAAATATGATACATGTTCCTACCAGCAAACAAGGTCTAAGGAATTTGAATAGGTGAAATATTTATTTAACTAAGTATTACAAGACCACATGGGTAAGTAAGCACTATTTGGTACAAGTCAAAATTACCTCCAAAATTAATGTGTCATTACCTAAACATGAACTGCAGAACTGCTGCTCTAAGCAACATGCTAGACAACCATAAGGAAAATAAATTCACAAGGAAAGATCAAAATTGCAGTCTTTCAGCTCTCTGCACATAAGTTTGCTCAAATACAGGGATTCTCAAGTTTGAAATAAAAATACTATCTGAAATCTAGGAAGAAATGTAAATATATGACTGAGAAGAAAAGTAAACTTGTTTGGATGAAGCTTCATGTAATGGGGTGGATTTTTAAATTTAATCTATAAAAATGCTGTCTGTTTAGAACTCCCCTTGAGCAGCACTG
Organism: Pseudopodoces humilis; assembly: GCF_049639895.1. NCBI lineage: Eukaryota > Metazoa > Chordata > Aves > Passeriformes > Paridae > Pseudopodoces > Pseudopodoces humilis. The sequence continues at coordinate 104,538,722 of NC_142200.1, forward strand.
CCTCATGCAACTTAGAACATCTTGGATTGGATATTTTACTCCTTGCCATTGATCTATCTTGAACCTGCTATTCAAGAATATCGGCTACTCCATTACGGTGAGAAATCTAGTCCCCTATACTACATTTCAAAATATGAGCTTCTCTGAGAGGTCTTCTAGAAATATTCCATCTACAGAATTTCTTGAAAAATTAACCAAAGGAACAAAATATCATTGACATTTGCATTCTCAATATATGAAAAACATTAACCTTGTAACTTCATTCCAGACAAAGATTACTGCTGGCCTAATGCTGGAGAGACAGTATAACATAAAACCATTTCATTAATTGAATTAGAGTTTAAAATTCAAAATTCAAAATATGACAATATTTATATACCTTTGATAGAAAATACAGTAATTAACACTTACCTCGCCTTTCCTTCAGGAGAGTAGGTCTAATTATGGCCAAAGTCCTTTCAGAATGTTCTGCATTTATATGAAAATTTGGGAAAAAGAAGGCAAGTTGTCTGCTGGCATCTTCAACACTGTCCTGCACATCACATAAATTTACCAGACTCTCAGTTTCTTTGACTGCTGGCACCCTGATGAAACATGAAGCAATATAGTATTTAAGTCACTGCTTAGTGTTACCAAGCTAACTTTTTGAAGATGTACTTTCTTAAAATTTAGTGAAACATAAAAATAGAATGCAAAACTAAGTTTTATTCTAGTTTTAAATTCAGATTCATGAGTAAAGTAACATTTTTGAGAAGAGAATTATTAATCTTCTCAAGAAGTGCCTGATCATGTGCTCTGAAGGAGAAATCTCAACCAGGCCGCTTTAACAATTCCCCTCTAGCTTATCCAAAATAGTTTTTCTGTTTCATGAGATGGAATTACTATTGACAAGTGTACAGTGTATAATGAATGATCAATAGAAGTCTTGTGCTTAATTCATTTACAGCATGATCATAAAAATGATAGCACTACAGAGTTGTTCAGTGTTGTACAGAGACACTTATTGTTTCTTGCCTGTTTGTTTAGTTGTGTAAATAAAGTCCCTCTTGGCCACTTGTAGAAAATGCAGTATTCCCCAGCTGTACTAAATTAATGCAGAAGGGGATGCAGCAGGCATCGACAAAAATGTCAATTACTATAACAAATTATTTTTCAGACAAAGTATTTAAACTCATGTTGCTTTAAGTAAATCTCTTGTCTAAATACAAAACTTGTTTCAGTATTTGAACTTTTGTGAACACTCTGTTGTCTGAGGCTGTGTATACAACTATCATCCTTAAAATTCTCTACAAACCCTTGGCACAGAATAAAAACACACATTTCAAGATACCATGGTTGTGAATAGCTAATCCTTACAAATATTTTTCTGTCTTGAAACAGGGTGAGGACATGAACCCCAGTACCCTTCCCCTCCTCTGCTGGATTTTACAGTGCTCCTGGGAAGAAGAGCATTCCTTGGGTGTGCCCTGGTCTGTCATGGGCCATATCTACAGCTTCTCAAGAAACAAAGGGGTAAACATGGGAAAGACTGCAACCTTCAATTGGCAGTGCACGCAGTCCTCTGGCATGGGTGAAGTAGAACTGCAAGGACTACTTGTGGTGTATCATTATTCTGAGAACCCATTGAAGGTGAGTTCAAAGAGATCAATGACCTTGGCTTGTCATCTTTAACTAGGAAGCAAGGAATTTCTGAATTCCCATGAGAACTGGGGCTGCATCTCTAGTGGTGGTCCTGTGAAGGACTAGGTGATGAACTCTCCCTGCTCCCTGAACCTGCACCATGGTACATCTGTGTCTGTAGGAACATGCCTTGGTTTATGGTGAGCTTTGAACACTGACTAAATCACAGGTACACATTTCACTGGTACTTACTTGGCTGGCTCCTCAGGCTCACCAGACTCACTTGTTTTGTGTAGTTCTTTCCATTGAGGAATAGCATCAGTTGCTTCTAGTTTACTGATTATCAAAACATGGCATAGTCCGCTCATCATGAATTTAACAAATGCGTCAAAGTCAGGCTAAAAAACATAATTTTCCCCTCTATGAATTGCAGGAACTCTTGAGTTTATCATCAGAAATGAGACAATTATGCTTCTAAAGTAACTCATACATTCCTGTTCCAAACTGACACATTCCTCAGAACTCTGATAGATTGTTTAGGATGTTTTTTGATCAATCATTTGAGACAACATTATCAAATGTCTAAAAAATGTAAATTGATATAAAGAAAGTCACGTAACTACTTAAAAAAAGTTCTAGATGTTCTTCCAGGTTAAAATGAAAATGACAAGAATGAAGAAAATTATCTAGAAGTTCAATGTGATCTGCTAGGCTTGTAGTACAGCATGTAGTGTGACATAAGAAACTGCAATACAATTCCGTGAATAATTTTTGAAACTAAAAGTTGTGTAGCTGGCTATATAGAACTCTGAACTTTTTGCAAGACAATTGTAGGCTTTCCCTTCATTCTCTTTGCTATGTGATTTTCAATTCAGTTTCAACTTTTAATCCTATAAAATTACATTTATGTCAGAAAAATAAACTTGTGGCTAGTGGGGTGAGTTTTTAATTTCTTTTTTGTATGTCATCTTTTTCTTGGGGATATCTATTCTCCCTTTAAATATTTGACTAAATCCTTACCAGTCAGCATCATGATAGTTATTTCCTTTAGTAATACGAGGATGAAATATTCACATATATGCTTTCAATTCTTTGCTTTTCTCTTTCAATTATCTTCATATCTATGAATGTTCTTAACCCATTTCCCAAGATGAACAAACTTGAAAAAAAATGTTCAGTATGGTGCATAAAAGATGTCTTTATACTGTGGTGGCTTCAAAAGTACTCTTGCTTATGTAAGAAGAACTATATGTAGTTGAACTACATGTAGCTGTTAATTTTGGCTATCCTGGACCTTTTTTCTGGAGCTTCATCATTAAAAAGAAATAATTTTTGCTCCAAGTTTAATCTGAAGGTCTATCACCTTGAGTCTCCATTCCCTTGTAAAAGGCAGACTAGGAATTCAGCAAGATTGTGGAGTATTAAATCAGGAAAAACTGCGCACTGGGCAGTTCCCAAAGGAATCAATATGTTTTAATTAAATTATTTTTCAGCTTAAAATTAAAGAATGCCAAATAATTGGTCTCTAAATATGCATAGGGCTCTCTGGAACCATATAGTTCAAAGCAGTTTTATTATTCTTCTGTCCTAATGTTGGCAGGGTTCTGCTATGGTGTAATACTGGTGTTTTCTGCTCTCCATGAGATTTGAAAAGTCATGGCAGTCAGGTGAAGTCACAGGTGACTGAAAAAAAGGGAAACATTGTATACATCTTTTAAAAGGGTAGAAAGGAGGGCCCCAGGAACTATTGTCCTATCAACCTCACCTCTGTGCCTGGGAAGATCATGGAACAGATCCTCCTAGAAGCTGTGCTAAGGCTCATGGAGGAAAAGGAAGTGATTTGGGTCTGCCAGCTTCACCAAGAGCAAGTCCTGCCTGACCAGCCCAGCCTTCTACAATAGAGTGACTCCATTGTGGACAAGGGAGGAGCTACAGATATCATTTGTCTGGGCTTTTGAAAAGCTCTTGACATAGTACTCCATAACATCCTTCTCTCTGAAGTGGAGAGAAATGATTTTGTTTGCAGTTCGGTAGATAAGGAATTGGTTGGACAGTTGCATCCAGAGGGTGGAGGTCACAGGCTCAGAGTCCCAATGGACATCAGTGACAAGGGGTGTCCCCCTGGGCTCATACTGGGGACAAGTGCTGTTTAGTCCTTCATTAATGACGTAGGTGAAGGGATTGAGTGCACCCTCAGCAAGTTTGCAGATGACACCAAGCTGACACACCCAGAGGAACCTGAACAAGGAGCGGGCCCATGAGCATTAACAAGACCAAGTGCAAGGTGCTGCACCTGGGTTAGGACAATCCCTGGTATCAGCACAGGCTGGGGGATGAACAGATGGAGAACAGCCCTGCGGAGAAGGACCTGGAAGTGCTGGTGAATGAGAGGCTGGACATGACCCAGCTGTGTGCACTCCCAGTCCAGAAAGCCAAATGTGTCCTGGGCTGCATCCAGAGCAGCGTGGCCAGCAGGGTGAGGGAAGGAACTCTGCCCCTCTGCTCTGCTCTGCTCTGCTCTGCTGAGACCCCACCTGCAGTGCTGCATCAGCTCTGGGGTCCCAGCACAGGAGGGACATAAAATTGTTGGAGAGAGTCTAGAGGAGGCCACCAAGATGATCAGAGGGATGGAGCACCTCCCCCATGAGGAAAGGCTGAGAGAATTGAGATTGTTCAGCCTGGAAAAGAGGAGGCTTCAGGGTGACCTAATTTCAGCCTTCCAGTATACTTGAAAAAAAGCCTAGAAGAAAGATGGAGAGGAACTATTTACAAGGGCATGTAGTGATAGGACAAGGGAGGATGGCTTTACATTGAAATAGAGTAGATTTAGATCAGAAGAAATCCTTTACTGTGAAGGTGGTAAGGAATAGGAATAGGCTGCCCAGAGAAGTTGCAGATGTCTTATCCTTGGAGCCCTGTTCAAGACCAGGCTGGATGGAGCTCTGAGCAACCTGTTCTAGTGGAAGGTGTCCCTGCCCTTGGAACCGGACGATCTCTAAGGTCCCTTCCAACCCAAGCCATTCTGTGATTCTGTGATTCTGTGATTCTATGATATATCAATCATTGTATGCTTTGATTGTCTTTGCTCTTCCCAGGTCTATCTCTACACTTAACTTGTCTCAAATCTGGATGCTCTTCCCATGAAGATGAGTTACTTTTTACCTTTGTTTCAAAACTTCCTCTGTCTAATCTACAATCCCAGCTTTGCTAAAACCAAGCTCTTCATGGTTTCTTACAGTATCTCCCTGTTATTTCCTGTCTAAACCATAGTGCAGCTATCTAGTGATTATTATCAATTTTCTTTTATCTCTCTGACTTTAGCAGGAGCCATCTCATCTCACCCTTCTTCATTTGGAATGCAACAGGAGTGCCTTTCCACCTTCTCCTTCAGATTAGGCAAACTCTTCCAATGCTTCCTCTAATAATATCAAACAAACTATTTGTCTGCAAATAATTCCAGCCTCTATCTTACACATATAGGTATAAATATTTGCTAAGCATCTTCATTTCTTGTCTCAGATCCTTCTGAAGAGTTAATTTTAGCTACCTCTCTGGTGGAAAATATGACCATATGCAGATGCTTGTTTGCTAGACCACTGCCATTTAATGGTGGACAGCCTAACTTAATTATTTTCTTGAACTTTATATCTGCCTTTAGCTATTTTTGTTGTCTAATATAGGATAAGGTACAAAAAGATAGATTTTGGCTGAGATGCTTTCCCTTTCTGCCTGTGCACATGCTTATTCCCAGAACTACCCCATGATAATATCTGGAAAGAAATAAAAAATTATGTAATTATAAGTTAATAAAAATAAGTGATGTAATATCACTTATTTAATGGCTAGAAAAAATATATGTCAAACAGATATACACTGTCACATAGATGCCATTGGATTTTGGGTTTGTGCTACATTTCAGCACCTAATAGCCAAGGTTAAGTAATTGCAGAAATAATCTATACAGCACTCTGATTTTCTTTCTCACAAAGGTCACTGGGCCTGCCATAACATGTTTAAAAATCAGTGTAATTCTATTTTGATAAATAGTGGTATAAATTTAGCTTCATGTCTAAGGATCATGCACATTTAGATAACAGAAAGAAGAACAAAATCTTTTAGTATTTAATTGGAGGTCAGTTTAATTTGATTGGACTATTAAATTGCTACATAGTGATATTTGTATGAGTCAGTGAAAGAAAAGGGAGAGAGAATATCTCTTTATTTATGTACTAAATCTACATTAATTCAGTTCTTCAATATATTAAAATTTACCATACAGAGATTTGCAAGAACATCTGGTAACAATTATGTGTTTTACCTGTTCCTTTAATTTAGGTTTTTAATTAATTTTTACCTCATCTTTATTCCGGGCATAAAATACTCTGATTTGCTCTTCTGTAAGCATTCTCTCCTCTGCTGCTTTAATGTCAAATCCTGCATCTCTAATCTGCAATTATTTGGTTATTAGTCACAGGCATTTGAAAATGGATACATACAAAATCATATGTTATTGTATACTTAAAGACTGATTGATTTTGGAAGCTATCTTAAATTTAAAATTCTCTGAAATATTCAAAATATAACTGCTATCTTTGCCTAAACTGAACTTCCAGTCTTTCAAAGTACTTCACTAAATTCAGGATTACAATACCCCTAAGTTAATGTTTGAGAAAAAATGTAGTGCAGTTCAATGTATGTATTCATTCAGTAGTTAATAATCCCTTTGATTTCACATTGAATAAACTCCTTTGGATCACTGTGAGTGGTTAACATGCAATTTATGTTGCAAGATATTATAAACTGTATTGTAACCATGGTAGTGCACTTGTTAACAGTTGTATTAGGCTAAACTATTTGGCTTTAGGAACAGCAAATAAAGAAAAATGAAATTCACTTTATGATTTTCTGTTTTAAGCTAGGCTACTGCACTAAATGCAAGTGTTTGTGAGTGATGCACACATGTGACTTACAACAAAGTTCACATGGGTATGAAGTTTATACCATATACTGATATTTTAACAGCACAGGCAGTATCCAGCCGCAGTACTGATGATACACTAAGCACTGTGCTCTTTTAAAGCCCCTGAGTGTTTTCAGCCTTTCCCCAACAAGGCTGACTGTGGAACCAGTGCTGTAAAACACATCTCATGAGCCAACTAGTGGCTGGTCCAGCTATTTTGGTTTTGGTGGTTATTTTTTTGTTTTTTTTTTTTTGGGTTTTTTTGGGGGTTTTTTTTTGCCTTTACTGAGCTTCCTTCCTGTCCAGCTAAGGTAGAGTAATTGCACAAACAACAAATAGCACTCTGATTCCCTTTTCTGCAAAGATCATTGTCCCTGTCACAACACTTTTAAAAATTCTTCTAATTTGGTCTTGATATATATTGCTATAAGGCTTTTTTTTTTTTCTTTGGTAAAAAAAGCAATATGAATCAATGTCTAACCTCTGCTGGCACAGAATATTAAAGCAATAGTATAAATTGGAATATAATATTATTTCAGGTAAAAATTATTGTGTTTTTATCATCCTTAGCAGAGAAGCTTTATCAGCTTCTGTTTCAAAGTCTAGGCATAAATTAGGATCTACTTAACCTTACATTTTGCTATTATGCCTCTTAAATAAATAGAATGAATGAATAGTTTAAAATTCTCTTTACCTTTTTCTTGATTTCTTCTACACGTCCCGCTAAGACATCATCAGGTTTTATAATTCCAACAGAATAAGTGAGTACTTCTGAAAAAGGGAAAAAATAATGTGCTAAGTAATACATTCATCAAAATAAATGGAATCATCTTTACTGGACCTGAAATTTACAGTTAAGCATTTGACTGTAGCTCAATCAGATCCCAAAAACTGTAGAAGAAACAGCAGACTACTACTTGTTACCAATACTAGAAACACTTAAGCAACTGCATGTGTTAAGGAAAATATTACTGCCTAATTTTACTGTATTACATGTCTGAGAGAGCCCCTAACCTGAAGCTGAACCTGAGATAAAGCTCTGTTTTCTGATTTTCTATCATGTTTAGGTTTTGGGGATTAGTGTGAAGTCTGTAGATAATTGCTAAATGATGATACTGTACTTCTAGGTCTCACAGCGTTTATGAGAAAAAAATATAGGCTAAAGCTGAGGTCAGAAATATGTAAGTTGAACCATACAATTTAAAAAAAACCCAAAATATGAAGAGGAAGAAAAAGGGATGCCATGACTGTGATCTAATGCCTCTCACAGGGCAAAAATAAAAAACAAGATCACGAAGGAGAGGATGGAGGAATTTGTTCAATCTCAGGGTTGTAGAATGGCATTCTCTGCATAGATGAAGCCATAGGAACATTCAGTAGCCACAGATAACAAAAAAAAATAGAGAATGTGTAGGTCTCAGCTAATGACAAAACTCAGATAAATCACAGACAGGACTTTTAAACAGGATGGTGCTTATTTTTCAATCTTTTTGGAAGCTTATCCTGCTACTGTGGATTTATGTTCTTCTTTAAATATGTTTTTAAATCTAACCTGGTGAAAGAGTAATCTGACATAGAAAGCATGCCATTGCTTCACAGATTAACTCTTCCAATTGTCTCAGGTTGGCTCCATCTTAGTATTCCACCTCAACAGAGGTACACAGCTCACACAGGCACTGTGTAGAAGTGACTTTCAGGCCTTAACTTTACACAGGAAAATTCCCTGGCACATATCACTTCTGTCTAAAGTCTGAAGGTTCCCAGTGTGGGGGTGAAAATACTGATGATGACAGTCCAATACATTAACTCCTTACAGAGGAAAGCTCAGTTGTAGCATTTCATTAACACAACCAAAGGAAGTTCTATTAGTGCTAGACATAGAAAGTTATTAATCAAAAGACATTTGGTCTCTTTCCTTCAGCTAACATTTCTAAAACAAATCAAGTATATTTACCCTCTTCTACAGCCTCCTCAGCAGACCCTTCTGATGAACCTTCTTCTGGAAAAATGAGTTCTTCTACCTAAGGTAATTGCAAATGGAATAAAAGTACATCACTAGTGCAAAAATAAAGTCACCAAACACAGCTGTCATATCTTTACAACACATTTATCTTAATGTAAGAATGGATTTTCTACCCTGGAAAACAAGTAATTCTAAGAAATACCTTTGATCAGTCTGATTTTCCTTAACTGAGTTTCAGTTTGTTAAAATGCACTTTTTACTCTAAGTGGAGCTCTTTCATCTCCATTTTAACAAAACAAGCAATAAGGCATGGTTATTTCCCATGTTTTTTTTTCATATGATGCAGTTCCCAAGTTATATATTAAAGACACTTAGCTGTGAAAGAAGAAAAGATTGATAAAGCATTTATGAGCTAGTGGCATTTTTGTCTGTCTCTCAATTTCTTACACTGCTAGGCTAATTTGTTAAGTTTTTATAAAGTACCATAATGGAAATTTGGGGGTTCTGAGGAGAATAAGCAACAAGGTAGGATTAACTTCTGCTGCTGTGAATTCCAGCTGTGGGATCTTTCACAGTGCAGGCTATTGAGGTCAGACTGAGCTGTCCTGATGTCCTCATGTTACCTGGAAATCAGGAGTCAGAGGTGATAGAACAAACTTGTTGAATGGCCTTTGTTTTTTGTAGCAAACTGGATTCATTAGGTAGAGAGCAATCCCCATGGCTTTGTGAAACTGATGTAGTGAAAGGTGAGACTGTCTGTGGCAAGAGGGTTGGGACTAGATGATCTTTAAAAGTGTCTTAGAACCCAGATAATTTTTTACTTGATTTCTAAAAAAAACCCATGCCATATATATTACTTTATTGTTAGGACAAAAATACAAAAAATCAAATATTATCTAAACATTATCATAGACATTTAGAGAAACAGTGTAATAAAAATACACATTTATGCATAAGTATCTGGTTTGTGAGTACCTCAGCACGTTCCTTTTCTCCAGCTGCAATTTCCCTCTCTTCTTGCACTAGCTCTGTTACTGTCTTAATGATGAGAGGAGCATTTACACCTTTCACCATGGCAAGAATTTTACCATGCTGTTGAAGAAAAGATAATACTCTCAGTGAGTTTTCATCATTTAATTTACTTGAATTTTTGAAACATGTAATATCTTGCAAATTTTTTCCAGCTACAGGATCATTTCCTATGCCTACTGAAGGGAATATCAAAGCTACTACTGCCTCTGTTATTTCAGAATGAAACTTTTGTACATTTAATTCCTTGCTTCCTTTCCCAAATTTCCCATGTTTATTTCTAGGCTCAATACTCATAACACATTTGGAAACAAATGCAAATATGGACTTTCACTTGTTCTTAATTTCTGTAGCATGGAGTTTTCTGTCTTTTTTTTTTGTGTGCGTGTGTGACTTCAGTGCATTGTCTGCCACATTCAGGTGCACAATAGTGAAGCTAATGGTGACCAAAAATACTGTCAACCTGTCTAGGCAGCGCTCAGATTCAAACCTGAAAGCGTCCTGAAAGTGTCATTATCCTTTGTCCCTGCTTATGGAAATTCAAACCTGTCACCCTCTAGTTAAAACAACCCCCACCTCTTAAGTGAGCAGTGCTCTACAGCTGTGTCCTAGGAGAACCAGCTTTCTGTGTCCATCAGTGAGAGATAATAAATATATGATTAATTGCTACAATTTTCCTCAGGTTTGAAAACACAATTTTATTTATTATCTTAAAAATCTTATCATGCCAAGAAATATAAAATCTCTTTCTGCGATGAAAAGTGCATAAAATAAACATTTCAGTGTAACCACATGCAGGCACTTTATGTTAGGCAAACCTGGAAAACTTACCTGGATTTCTCACCAACTACCAAAACAGTGACTACCACAATTCTTCTGTGGCTGCATGTGGAACAGCTGCAATAAAAATGTGCTCGAGAACCACCAGATTCGGGCATGGGAAACAGCTCAAGCAAACAACATCAAATAATACCATCCTACATACTGTAAAATGTAGATAGGATTTATAAAGCTTCACATCTATTTTAAAATCTGTTGAAAAGTTAAGGCAGAAGTAGGCAGCACATTAAAAGGAATTGATGCAATGTACTTACAACGCAAAAAAGAAACACAGGTTCACAGCTCCTCCTGAATGGTTTCAGAGTCTCTATGCCATCAGCTTCTGCCTAAAGTCAGACAAAAAGGATTATTTGCTTACATAAGTGTGTATGCATATGCATGTATAAAGGAAAGCTTTTTACTCACAGGAAAACCCCACTCTTACATACTTTGGTGTTTAAAACTCAAACTGCAGTCCTAAATGCAACTAGCAGTCTTTATAGTGATGAAGAAAGAACTGTTTTGGTAACATGGTATTGTCCTCCCTTTGTATATAATAAATTAATCATGGAAAAGATCTTCTCTTGATCCTATTTTCACATGTAGGTTATAATAACATATGTAAACGAAGAAGTAGCCCATGTAGTCTTGATGGAAGAGATTACCCAGTGTCTTAATTTTTTGTGAAATATGGTCAACTGTATGAAAGCACGTGAGATAACCTTGGAACATAAGTGCTAGTATAAACAAATATTTTTAATACTACAGTCTTGTGATTTTTTTTAATTTCCCCCTTTTTGTTCTTTTAAAAACGAAATACCAGGTAACATTTACAAAAAAGATGCAACAGGTTTCTAGGGATGTAAGAATTTTAAATGCAATGGTCCATAATGCAGAGACCTAAAACTAAAAGTCATATAATCTGGCTTTTGAATATTTCTGCAATCTCATCAAGGAAAACAAACATTTTAGGATATTTGCTCTTTTTTTTTTATTATAGCTTCTTACATATCTATTACCATTTCTAATCTACTTCTATACAAAATCTTATGAGGACTTATGCAGGGAAAGCAAGCAGGCCAAAATTATGACAACTCATTATAAGGACAGTAAAATGAAAGCTCTGCATATGCAGATCAGAAGATATAATTAAATCAAAATGTAAATATAGTCACACACAGGATTTGTGTCCTTACCACAGCAAAATGCAGCATATTGTCATCACTAAAGTCAATCCTTAGTTTTCTGAATAAATTCATCACAGCTTTGCAAGGACCACACCAAGCTCGATACACATCTATTACTAAAATGTAATAGTTTAGAATTAGAAACAAATGACTTGAGGCACTTGTAAAATGAGGCATTTATGTTTAGGTTGAAACAGCGCTGGGAAGACATTCGCATGGATCTTTCAGTCCTCTTCTAGTCAGTGAATGTATCATGAATACATCAATGGATTCAGCGGATACATTAGTGCATACTTTTTAATTTCAATTACTTTTGATGTTGGAAATCTACTTCAGAATACTATATAGGATGATTAATCCAAATAGAAATTTTTCTCTCATATTCATTTTCCTTTTATTTTCTTTTCTTCTTTTCCCACTGCTGATTTTCATTCTTATCTAGACCTTTATTCTACAGGATTTTCACCTCCCTGAGCCTCTGCCTATTGCTATCCCTCTGTAGATATGGTCCCGTTACAGATTCGTTCCTTTTACCAAAAAACGGTTCCTAGGAGATATAGGAGACATAGCTATTGGGCTAAGTGAACTGAAAATTGGGAATAATGCATGCCATAGAACATGCACTCTAGAATACTGCAGTAATTATTTAGTCTGTGCAAGATTTTACACACAGAAGCACCCAACTCCCTACCATGGAGAATATCATATTGGAAAGGTATTTTCTAAACATTGGTATATAGCAGTATATAAAAATAAAATTTAGATAAATATGATTTTGATGAGTATTTATCATATAAGATACTGTATATTCATAATTGTAATACATGATCTTAGAAGTCTTTTCCAACTGAGTGAATTTAATGATTCAATGACTCTATGATATACCTTTATAAACATATATTAATATAGCCTTTCTTTAAAAGATATGGTACTAGTCTTCTAGGGTATCTATTAAAGATCAAATATAAATATGAAGACCTGCACATACGCTCATGAAAGATTAAAAAGAAAATATCAGCTCGTAGTACCTACTATACCCTTTATCTGCAGCATTTCATCCCACTGGTCTTGAGTGGTTATTACAGTCTGAAACAACATTAATTAACATTTTAACATTCTAAAAAGACAGAAAAAACATCTATTTCCCTCTAAAATTGTTCAAGTAATTAGGATTCATACCTGGAGCTGGATTTCTTTCTTCTTGCCTGCCATTTCCCTGTGATTATAGGAATAATATTAAAATTCAAAGCACTTTTAAAGTTTTCTAAAAGACCATGAGACATACAGAACTGATTTTTATGGTTCTCATAAGTATCACTGCCTTCTGATTTCCTTAGCAATTAACTCAACTGAAGCCCCTACCATGATAGTAGTTAATACTCCACTTTGGAATTCTGCAGAGAAATATACAACTTGTTTGCAAAACCCACGTGGCACAAGAAACAGAAGGTAACTTAATATCTTAATCTGTTAGGGTGTTCAGAAGTTGTGACCTCAACAATCTTTCAAGCTTATAATCACTCTGCTCAGAACAGCCACAGGCGCTTTGGTGAGATGACAGCTGCTATAACACCAGACCATTTCAGAAAAATATTGATTAAAGAACTTCAACTCTAATAACATCAAATCCGTCTTCCTGTCTGCTGGGCTACATAAAAAGTAGTGACACACTTGTGCCCCATAACTAAACTCCCAAACTGAATCCTGACATATTCATCATTCTGTCATTAATAAATAACGTCCTTCGTATATTTATGATAGACAATTAACTGTGAACTGGACAGAACAACAATCCCAGTTAAGATACATATGTGGATGGAGTTTGACTTCAGCATGGACATCTTGAGTTTCTAGAGTTTTTGGTTAAGATGGTGGTCTTTACCTCAGGGAAAATTATAGTGCCCCTATGAATGTGACCTCCTCTGGCACTGTTATTTGAGAAGTCAACCAGCAATATGTCCAGGGTTTGAACTATCCTGACACATTCACCAAAGCCCTTCCCTTCAGATCACAGATTGAGGCATAAAAGCTAATATGAGTGCCCTTACCTTCATGCTTGTTTCACATTTCATGTAAAAGTATTATTAAAGATAAAAATTTTAAATGCAGGCTTTCTTCAAGACCTTCAAACCAGGTGGTGGTACAAAGCACTGCATTAATTCCTGTCCTTTAAAGACTCTAAGGAGATGATGCTGACTACTGACACTAGAGGCAACTGGCAGATGGAAATATGTAATATTAGTAGGAAATCATCATCAAAATAACCTGTCTTTCATTGTTACCTTCTGTCACTGAGCAATGACAATCAATTCTTTGCAAGATCAGTTCTGCAAAACATAAACCAATACATGAAAATGGTCTGTGCATCCCAAACGTTCTACACATGCTCCCCAAATAAAAATATGCAGTCATACACACTCAGATGGCAAAGCAAAGCACTGCAGAACAGACTTGTGATGCTGTAAGGAAATATACAAGTATGCACATTAGTCTGGCATAGTAGCTGTACGTGACAGACATGTGAAGGCTAAGTGTGAAATCTATACTTTGGAATAAAATTTTCATGCAACATTTTCTCTAATACAATCAGTACTATACTGATTAAACCTGAACAAACAAGCATATTTTCTCCTTTGTCTATGATATGGGCAGCATGCTTCTCTAACCTTGACAAAAGGCATTTTTCTATCCACACTTCACCATGGATGTGCAAACTCTGCATGTCTTACTACACTCCTTACAACCAAAACAACTTCCTTGAACTAGACAGACATAAAAACAGACCTGGGTGCACACTCAGACTGTCAAACTGATATTCAAATATGCACAGTCTCTGCAGACAGACATTCAATGTCTTAGCACAGACCCTCATCACACGAAGATACCCAAGAGCATGTAAGATTTTGACATGCTGCTGTTTTGGGTATGTGCATACAGACACATAACACTCTGAGCATAAGCTCTTGTGTGTGACAGTGAATCCTCCTGAGTTCCTAGGTGGCACTCTGGTGGATCATCTGCCCACACACACACACACGCAGAGACACAAACAGAGAAACACATGTGACTGAACAAATGCACAGACACACAGGCCAGTTCAGGGCCGACAGAGCTCTACACCAGGTGTCGTAACCAGGAGGAGCTCCCAGACACTCGTGTACCCTGTGGTTTGACACACACCCTCCCCAGTAAGCACACCACAGCACAGTGGCTTGGGTACCACTCAGCCCTGAGGTGGCAGTCCCCTCAGGAGCACACAGGGCCCCCAGCCCCCTTATGCCTGTCCTGGAGTAGCCGCCGGCCTGGGGACGCTCTGTGGCCGCCCAGCTGCGGCCCTCAACGGCCCTAACGGCCTCCCCACCCCTTATCCGGCACAGCCCCATCTCCGCTCCATCCCCAAGGGCCATTGTCCCCCCATCACCCTATTTTATCAGTCTGGGGTTGACATGGCACATACAGCTGAGAGGGAAAACAGAGAGGGAGCTGGGGAGCAAAATGTTTGGAGGAAGCGTCACCATTTCCTCTGTTTTCTTTACCTGAGGGAGAGTCAGCCTTGTTGGAGTCTGAGACACAGAGTGTGTGCCCTTGTTTCTGATACTTAGTTCTAAGATCCAGAAAAACACTGAATTTCATACAATATGAAATTTATGAGCATGTTTTCATGGTGATACATGAAAACAAATGTTAAAATTAGATAGAAAAGCTAAAAGTGTGAGTGTGTAGATTAAAAAGTTTTTTAAGTGACTATGTGAGAAAGTTAAAGTTTAGAGTTTCAAACAGTTTAGAAAGCAGAAGACAAGTTGGAAGATTTAGGTTGTTTCTTTTCCTTCTTTCTTCTTCATGTTCTTCTCCTAGAGGTTTTTGGGTAATAGTAAGTGATTGGTTAGAAAATTCCGCAGCGCAGCACACAGGTGATGGGTCATTGGGTCATTAAGAAAAATCATATACGTGTCTATTGTTAATTGGATAAGAATAAGTATAAAGATAAAATAATTGCATGTTTCAGGGCCATTTTGTGCTTTCAAAGCCAAAGTGAGCCACAACGTGAGCCACAAGGCCATTCTGTACCATCAGAAGAAAATGAACCAGATTGCAGTGAATTGAACTTGCGCAGAAAGTCTGGAGAGACCTGCCAAGTTCTGTGATAACATCTTAATAAACACAAGAAACAAGATCCTAACAGGCTTTGGAGTTCTTGTCCTGACCCAGAGGACTGTGATAAGTGGGACTTCCCGTGAAGGAGTATCCCAAAGGAGCTCAGCTCAGAGGAGACTGAAAAATCCAGGAGTGGGAAAAAAGTACAGAAGTAGTGCAGCAGAATCAGAAAAAGAAAAGAGAAACAAAAAAGAATTTTTAAAAAAGTCACAAACCTATCCTTTTAACATGTGAGAAAATTATCCTTGGCACCTAATTACTGATCTGCCTTTACTCTGTCTGACTTGCAAATTGTGAGACAATGGACACTAGAAGAGGAAGCTTTTAGTGGCAGTCCTGGTGACCAAAAGAGGTCACCAAATAGTGAATAGCCCCTGTGGGCTATTCAAAAAGCCAAACAGCAGTGACTGCCCATGCTCATCCTCTATCAGTGCAGGTCTGTCATCACACTGGTGCAGAACAAAGTTATCATTTTTTAAAGATGCACATTTGCATCTCAGCAGGCCCCAAAAAGTCACAGAAGATGAAGGCAAAACTTATTTATACACATAGAAAGCACAATTAGTCCAGAGTACAATGGGGCTATTTTAATGTATGAGCTCTTACAGGCATGGCAACTGGTGGGAATTTCTTTGTGAAGGTAAAGGCTTGAGAATGTTCACAAATCAAATGCTGGTGTCTCTAAACTGCACACGTTTCACATATGCATGCTGTTACAGAACTATAAATTGTCCGTGCATCAGATTTGTTTTTGAAACCCTGCCCAGGCATACTATGTGCTGTCATGTGTGTCTACCACATATTAAGAAAATTTAGTTTCAGTGACTTTCTTGTAGCTTTTCTTGAGCATTCCAGTACTGCTCACCAAAGCAAATCCACAAAGGAAAAGTTACTTTTATTTAATGAAAATAGTATGAAGAAAAAAGTAGGGAAAACAAGCTCTTAGAGGTACTAGAATAGACATTCTTCACAGTTAAATCTTCACAAGTTGAAGGATGTTCATTCTGCAGTAGTGGGAATGAGGCAACGTTTCCACAGAGTTGCAGCAGTTTTCAATGCTGAGATTGTGATATGTCCTAACAGCTTGGATTAGATCGACTTGGTGGCAAGAGAGATTTTGTATTCAGATAGGAAATAATGTATTTATATGGCAAACATAAATTAATTCCTACATTTTTTACTGGAAAACCCTAACTTTGGAACTAGTACAAGCTCTGAATTGGCCTGCTTGGGAGTAGGGGAGTGCCATTGATGCATGAAGTAGGAAAACCATTTCTGAAACCTTCGTAGACATACAAAATTTGAAAGAACTACAAAAGATGAGATATTTAACCCAACAGCCATGTGGAAGTTAAAGAGTCAAAGACTAGGCTATGTTTTTGGGGTTTCCTTCACACTTCACTGCTAACTTTTTTATCCAGACCACTTTCTTCATGAACAGCCACTTTCTTATATATTACAAAAAACTCCCCAAAAAAGTCTTGAAAAGACTAGAATGAGGTAATGCTCTTGTAATAAATGTTAAAAGGCTGACACAGCCTATTCTTTAACTGCTCTGTTGGAATGAATTATATGTATGCTTTGGATATCACAAAATACTTAATGTAAAGGGATTTCATATATCAAAATGCTGAAAAATAAAAAAGATTATCCTTCTTTAGGTTAGAGAGTAAAGTTCTATAAAATTTTTAATGAATTTTATGATGACACACTTAGCTTATGTAGACCAACAGTATCCATGGTTATTATAAAAGCCATCCAGACAGAAGGGGTTAGGAGTTTACGAGGCTTTTCCCTGAATCAAAATTATTCAAGTTTTGTATAATGTATATGAAAAATATAATGAAAATATGCAGTGGTTAAACCACAATGGGCTCATGATGAATGATTGCATAATATTTCTGAGTAACTTTTAAACTATTTCACTCCATTTTGTGCATACCACTTAATTTCAGGTCTGCTCTTTGTCATGAACTGTTAATGTCCAGAATGACCTAGTTCCAAATAACTAACATTCTTTTACAAAGTAATGGAAAGCATTTGTACCCCCTTTTGAGACTTGTAACCCTCAAGACAAAACTAGAGATGCATTTTTCCTTCTAGTCAGTCTTTCTATGTGCCCTAGTATATGCTCAGAAGCCAGTGTGTATGTAGCTCTGATGACTGCCTGCTAGTAAACATAGTGGAGGCCTTGACCACATTAATTTATAAACTTTTGTAGTCTCTTCTGTGACTCTATAGTCCACATGCATACTGGTGCTACAGTATATTCAATCTATGCCCTCTTCAAGTTAGATTTCCTGCATGTGTCCTAGTGTTCCTCCTGCCTCTCTGCCTGGATTCACTCTAGGACTGTTCATGATGAGAGAACATCTGACCTTCCCAGCTCTTCTGCAGAGCTGTTCTTAGCCTGGCAGTGTGGCAGCCACTGTAGCTTGAAAGCTTTGTAAGTGTGTATTGGCTTTTTCTGCATCAGCCATAAGTATGCCATGGATCTGATAGCAGTGCAACAGCTTTCTGATTTCTTGTATTTTTCTGTAAAACAGAAAGCAAGCATGTGAAACAGTGGACAATTTAATTTCTTGAAATCAAAGATAGCTGTTATGTTTTAGAAAGTGCAAACCTGAAGAACGTGATTTGTGCTGCTGCAAGTGCAGATCTCTGTCCGATGGTTGCTGGTGTGAAAATTCTGTGCAGTAGAACTGTTTTGGTAAATAAAGTAAGAGCATAAAATAAAAAAAATGAACAATTTTCTGTAAAGACTTAATGTGACATACCAGCTTGTGTGGTCTCAGGGTGAGGTGACCCAAAAACCAGGCAGTTTGTTTCTGAACTTCTGAGTGGCAGCCCAAGACCACAACAAGTTCCAATTGTGGAGGTTTGAGGAGCAATTAGTTTTGCCCATAAATGATGACTGACACAAAGGATTTGACAGCTTGTTTTTCAGGAGTTACCCAGCTTTGTCAGTGGTAGGTACATTCCCCTAATTTGTCCTGCAGACAACATGAATGGTAGCCCTAAAGGAAGTTACCAATACATAAACTTTTGCAGAGTTTGTACCACAAGAGAGGTTCATGAATGTTAGTGTATATATATATATAAATAGATAAATATATATATATATATATATATATATATATATATATATATAATGAACAGATAAAAAGGACCTGAGATAATTTAGTGATTAAGATGTCTTTAGAAATAAAGGCATTAATCCTCCTGAGTAATATGACTATTACCTCTGGGACTTGACTCCCTAGAGCAAGAAAAATCAAGGATTTTTTATTTTACCTTACTGGAGAATCTCAACATTATGTGACTAACAGCATGGGTAATAGTTGTGGATGTACACATGATACTCTTTTTAAATTTTTAATTACAGCCTTTGTTAAAGTTTTGAGTTTGGTAACTTGAGTATTAATATTTTAATGTATTATTTTTTTTTGTTATTCCTTGTTTGTATATGGATTCATCTTTTGAATGTATGAAACACATTGGACACTTTATATACTGATTTATAGAATATTAGAGTGTAACTTTGGGAACATCCTTTGTAGCTACAGTATGTGCAAACCCGTGAGCACAAGAGTTAAGTGAGACAGAATGAGTGGTTGCCAACAGCTCAAGAAACTGGTAACTCTGATTTGCATCATACCTGAGCCACCTGAAAACAGACTAATAGCTTGGTCTCTGGCAGTATCAAATGCACTGATTCACCAGATTCACGTACAGTTTTCCACTAGTGATGTGTACAAAGAGAGATAGAAAAGACTGGTTTTTGCAATGGGATCTAGAAAGTGTAAGAAAATGAAGAAAAGTATCTTCCTGTATATTGAAAAGCAAAACCCATGATTTCAGGTAACAAAGGTGGAATGCACAAAGGTATTATTGACCAAAGTTAGCTAGTAAAGATACAACAGTGGTTTCTATTTTTACAACTAAAAATCTCCAAAGTTTAAGAACTTTCAGAATAGTTAAGATGGCTCAGCTGAACTCAGACCTCTATATTTTAGGGATCTTCACCTAGTAAAATTTTCTTGCATATTCCTGTTTTGACAGGGAGAACTTCTGCGGAGAAAATCTGAACATGTGAAAAATGTGACTGAAATATGTGAAAAGCTTGACTATGTTCATGGTAGTAATTTCCAGCAGGATGGAAAGAAAAGAAAACATTCATCCTGATACTTGAAAGTGAGCACCAAAATTTGCTTGAGGAAAGATTTAGGGGATTAGAAAATACTAGGCCTGAAAATATGATGGAAAATTATGTGAATACTTGAATTGTGATGGATGTAGTCCAAGCAGAATAAGCTGTTACACTTCAGTCAGGGGACAAACTACTGTCTGCACAGCTGTATTGGGTAAGAAATTTTGTAGCAAGAGAAGTATTGTTCTTTGCTGAGATAGGAGCTGAAATTAGACACAGTAAAAGAGCCACTAAAAGCTTTGCCAGAGGCTAATTGAGGTAAGTTTTTATGGACATAATGAATAAAATAATCAAGCAATTGGAGCACAATTTGGCTTCTGTAAGTTTGTTTTGGTTTTGTATTTAAATTCCCTAGTAATTGGCACTACATGGTCATTTAGAAGAAAAAGTAGGATAATGAGTGGTTTATAAAGAAAAAGAGTGCACAAGGAGGAGGCAGTTGAACAGATGACATTGAGAAGGCTAAATATTAAAAGAAAATTTTGTTAAAATGTTCTAAGCCTAAAGAATATGTCAAAGGAATTTAAACTTTTCAAGTTGCATTCATTCAAGATTCTGCAGAAAAAAATGACATTAAGTTCTTCCCTTTATTGACTCTTTCAGGTTCTGATCCAATTCATGCAAGTAAAAACGGCTATAAATTTCTAAACAATTTGTTGTATAACTGTTCAAAGTTAATAAAATTATTAGGACCAGAAAATAGTTCTTGATACAGTGTCTTCAGTCATCACACCATTTAGCCAACAGAAGATTTCAAAAATAAACCCAAATCCTTAGAAGATTGCTGGTTAGAAATGGTGAGTACTGGTGTGACATTCAGAAACATTTTAAATGTTGGAGCTTGTTTCAGGTACCATTTTCATATCCTAGGGTTTGTGCTGGTTTAACATGTTTAATGGATGCAGAATTTATCTGCATGTAGCAGAGCTGCAAAGGCTGGCAAAAGCCAAGCTTTGCACCTGGCACAGGCCAGCCTTTTTGCTAAGGAGATAGTTTTGAGGAATAAATATCATGTGCCTCCCCAATATATGACAGAAGTGTGAGATGAACCACAAACGATCATTTCTGTCATAGGTTCCTGTGGATGGGAAAAGAAAATCAGACTTTTGGTCATGTAGTGAGTGTTCATAGGTCAAACAAAGTGGTCACTGTGACAGAGTGTAATAGTCACTTGTGAGCAGGAAGTTTTTGTGCTGCTGGTGATGTATTTTTAAGCTATAGATGAAGGTCCTCCTGGAAGAGGATGATATAGAGCAAGCCTGTGGCTAGATGACTCATCCTATTTGTGAGCTAAAGCTTGGGTTTCTCCCGGGGTTTCCAGGACAGTGTGTACTAGAGGATCAGAAATCACCTCTGAGTCATCTCAAAACCAGATTTATCTCTGCTGTTGTGGTTTCCTTCCTGTGTCCCTGCTGTAATCAGCTCATGAGTACCCTTCATGTGCATAGGAGGTGTTCCCGGCTGCAAGCATCCCTACTGTGCACAACTCCAGTGCCAAACACCCTGCTAGTCCCACGCGATCATCACAGAGGTTGGAGGTATAACAAACTTGTTTCCCTTGCACGGGTCTTGGACATAAAGACAGATATGAAATACCTATATATCCAAGTGAATTATTCTCACTAATCAATTTAATGGACTTCAAGACCAAATCGAATGCATTTCACTCTGCTGCTGAACTGAAAGTTTATAGTCTTCTCTCTTTCCATGCATATTTTAGTTCTAGAGCTCTGTGTGTTACTGATAACAGAGGAGGTAAATATATAAATGCACTTATAATGCCACCATACCTATCTGGGAGACTTTTGCTAATAATTTTTTGAAAACTATTCCTTCTCCTCTTCTACATGTTCAAAACCTCTCTCATCTTGCCAGCAGCTATTTGATCCTTAAATGAGAGAGGTTCTATCTTTATTTCAATTATGAAAATAATTATTATAGGTTATAAAATAATAATCTTGTAAGTGAAGGGTTTTTCAGATATTAGTTTCAGTGCTTTCTTCTGTAAAACAATACAGTAGTCTTGTACATGTTTCAACATTCAGTATTTCATATCTACTCAACAGGTCTATTTGTTTTATAGGAGTAGCTATAAATCTTCCTTCACTTTCAACCTGGAACAAAAAGATAAAATTAGTCTTAAAATCTCATTGCACACAGTTTTCACCTGTATTTGTTCAATGCTCTCAATTATGCCCAGTTAATATATTTCATAAGTACTTAATAAGCTTTCATTCACTACACCTCAGAAATGTAAGACTTCTGCACATCTCCTCCTAATTTCACCACTTTGCCTGAAATTTTCAGCATCAGAAACACACAAAGAAGCAGAGTGACTTTAGTTACATTTGGCAGAAGTGCATTTTTCTCTTGTATAAAATTTGTGACAGCTGTTTATTTTTAATGCAATTCAAGTGTTGTTTATAGCACAATGCAGTCATCAACACACCCAGAGTTTTAACGAACACACTTTGTGAAGTCAGAAAATTTTTCTTCTGCATCTCAAACTCACTTGTAATTTTCACATTAAAATATAAATGCTGTATTCCGAAATAGTTAAAATACAAAACTTCATCTCCAGGCCCAGTATCCTACCACATCACTCAGCTTCAGTTGTTTTGTTTCCCTGTGTGATCCACTTTAGACAGGGGTAATGGTAGCAACCTGATGGGTTCAACACACCTTAATCCTGGAAAGTTGTTCCAAAGAGAATATTTGATATTAAAACAGATATTAAAAACAACTGCCTAAGGAAGAATCTGGATTACAGAAATTTGTCTTTGTTGGATGCTTCCCCCTGACTTGGCCCTTTAGCTAGACTGAAACATTCCATACAATATTTAAAATTTTTTATCTGTGTATGTGTAGGAAACCTAGCAGTAAAACATAGCCATAGCAGCAAGTTACAGTCATACTGAGAGAAAACATCCAGAGATGTCTGCTCAAGCCAAGTGGAAGTTCTCAAATTTTCTTGTTTTTCTTTTGATGTCTGTCCAGCATCCATTCTGAATCATTAAACTCTGGTTGCATTTATACTACTGAATTGAACCACGTACAAGAATATTCCCTAGTGTCAGACCTGCTTAGTAAACCTGTAAGCTCTTAGAATCATCTGTAAATGTGGTGAGAGGTCTCAGAAAAGTAGTTATCCCTGACAGACAGCACTTTTCATAAACATCTGCTCATGATGTGAAAGTTGTCAGGGCCCCTGCTGTTTATTCCTACAGATATGGCCATGCTTGCTTTAACATGGTGCTCTAGCAATGTCTTAGTAAGCCTCAGTCTGTGCTCTAGGCTCTTCTGGACATACTAATATCATGCTATAAAAATACCTTTCTGGCTTTGACCTTGAGTTGAAGAAGAGCATGGTGCTAGGAGGATGCTTGCTTTTCTTCTAGCCAAAGAGGGTCTGAAACAAGAGTAAGAAGAGTTAATCTCCATCTGGGACTCTTTGGGGATCACAGGTGCTCTAAATATCATGTCCTGTTTTCTCAAGACATAGAAAATGACAAAGGTGATGTTCAGAAGAGCACAGAGTTGAAACCTCAGTCATCTGTGGCAAGTGAAAGTCACTGTGTCAGTCTCCAGTAGGTCTTCAAATCTGAGGTCTGGGTTGGAAGGAGAGCATCCCAAGTACACAGTCTCCAAGCTTCTCTTTTGATTTTTACTTTGTGTCACTCTTCTCCAGTAGCATTACGCCAAGAAAAACCCCCAAGAACAACCCAGTGGCCTTTCTCTCACGTGCTGATGTCCTGCTCAGACCATCCTGCTCAACAATAGGATCTGACCTGGGGCTTCCTCCAGTATAGGAAAATTGAGGTTTATACCTTAAATTTTCTCATGGGAGAGAGGGAGCTGAATGCTGAGAAGACTTAGAGACAGGTGCCTTTTTATGTGAGGCAAGATATTCAGAGGCAGAATGTGCTGTAGCAGACAGGAGGATGGAAGGGGGGAAGTCAGCAGCTCCTCCTCAACAGAGAGTCTCCTATGGCAACAGCAGCAGAGAAAACAGCATCAACCATTGCTTGCCTACTGGCAAACAGCCATGGGCCCCACTGGGACCTCTGTTCCCTATCATGCTTGGCACCCTGATGGCAAAGCTCTTTAAAGTGGGTACAGCTGCCAGCTGAGGTTGACTTTGGCAGTGGCATGTGGAATGTGTGTGGTACATGCTACTCCTGAGGCAGGGACTTTCATAGCCTGTCCCTTCTTCATTTGCATGTGGGGCTTCCAGGGCTCTGCCACACTCTGACACCACCACAGACCACATCCTTGGTCATAAAAGGCAGAAACAGATGAAGACATCGCAAAATAAGGGGTGCAGCCTGCCTTCACCTGTAGAGAAAAGCCCACGGAATGCCCACCTGTCATGTGCTGTGCTGAACATCAGCTCCTGGGTGGAGGAGATGCAGGTACAGCTCTGCACCTTGAGAAGGACTGTGTGTAAATGATCTGCCAAGGGGGAGAATCAAACCAAATAATTTTCAAAAAGTGCAGGCAAAGTGGTTGCAAGGCTTTGATGGTTGGGTGCAGTGATTTATGTGAGAGCTGTGGTGAGCTAGCCCTAGCCCTAGCCCTGTACCAAGTGCATCATTGTGGTTGTGCAGCCGAAAAGTGGCCTGCTGCACCCTGAACTGCAGTGATTTGTCACCAATTTCTTGTGTCTCCACTTTTTTACATGGCTCTGCATACAGAGGAAACGTAATTTTTGTGGCATAGACAGCTATAACAGCACCATTTTATGCTTGCTTTTGCTTAAATTTGCCAACAAGTTCTACTACAGTTTAATTTAAGAGGGCCTGGAAAGATCCAACGCTGGAGTCTCATATGATATGGTAATGATGTAAACCCTATATTGCACATTTAAAAAAGGCAGATTATTCTGTTTCCCTGGCAAGCAGCATATCCTTGGCTAAAACTGAGTGAAGATTAATTGTGAAACCTGTAGTGTAATAGAAATGTAGTACTATTAATACAGAGAGGTTGTATATAATATTTATGTGCATGTGTACACAAACAGAATGCAAACTTACAGACAGGATGCCATATTATTTTTCAACATTTGAACTTAATTCAGCAAATCACTGTTGAATTTTCAGCATTTTTCACCTATGTCATGTTTTTTCTTTCCTGGAGCTGTTTTTTGATTTTTATTTCATTTTTATTTTATTTATTTATTGAGTATTTAATTTCTTCCATCTTGTCTTTTGTTGTTTTGTTTTAGTGAAATAATTTATCCTGCATTTTTCACTAGTATGTTCTTTGCTGGGATCAGGGAAATAAAAAGGAATACACTTTGAAGTAGCTGCTAAAACATTGTCTCTTGCAAATAAAAGGATAAACTTTCCAACAAATGCTACAAATCCTACAGTAGAAGTAATTTTTAATTTCATAATGTAGCGTCAATATGCATATACCTTTAAGAACAATATCCTGGAAAACTCAGTTTCATATTTCCAGCTATGTGCATATCAAATGACAAAAGTAATTATCTTGAACTTCTTACATAAATTAAATAGAATCTTTTGCAATCCATTTGATTAATTACAAATAGTGCCACTTGCAAATTTTCTTTGTGTGGAATCCATCAATCATTTTTGGATAATCAAGATTTTCATCAGCCTAATTTTTAACAGATGAAGTAGATACATGTCTTAAATGAGCCTGTTATGTCTTAGAATGGAGATAGATATGTTTTGATCACCTGCTGCCACAACAGCTGCCAAGGTTGCTAGAGATGCCTGGAGCACCTTGCAGCAGGCGCAAAGGTGACTTTTGGGGGCAGCTTTATGAGTACGGTGCTTATGAGCACGGCAAGCTCATCACAAAGTTTATCTGTATCACCATTTAAACCTCATAAGGGCATGCTTGGAAAACATATCTTTTTCTTGGCCCTGAAATGTGGTGCATAAATTCTAGAAGTGTCAGATTGAGTAAGCTGTCTATGAGCTAAGCAGAGTTGCATCATCCACAGCAAGAAAGTTTTTGCACCTAGAAATATATTGATGGATAGTCTTTTCCTTTAAATGGTACATTTATGTTTCTGCTATATATTCAGACCTGAACTCTTCAAAATACTTTCAAGCCAATCTGAGATTTTATTCTTTTGAGGCTTCCACAGCACTGGCCACTGTGACTTTGTGAGTTTTATTTCTGTGGGGAGGAAGGTGAGAAGATTTATTCTACATATGCTGCCCAGAATGTTGAAAATTTCTAAACAAAAATATAATAACACATTAAAAAATAAAATTAAAGGTTTTGGCTCTGACTGGAGTAGTTCATCCTGCCCTCTCTTTATACTTTTTTTTTTTTTTTGTAAATTGTGAAAGCTCTAAACAGTAAAACAGAGGAGTTACGTGATGTGGTTAATGCCGGAGTCTTGTGGTTATGAATCATTTCAGTAGCTTTAAAAAATTGATATAATCTATCCTGAGCTGCTTGTTAATTGTGTTAATACCTCAGCAGAACTGGATCCTGGCGAGAAATATGAATGGTGGAGGAATGGAGAGAGGAAATGGTGACAGCTGACAGAATGGTAGCAAGTTTGTACTAAAACTTCACACTTGCTTTCTCCTACTGTTCTGGAGTGATAGACATGTAATGTCACATAAACACCCAAGCAGCAGTGCGGCTATCAGTGCTTCTCCCATCCTGTGGATTCTTTCTTTAGAGATTCTTTGTCCTCAAAATAAGAACCAGCTGGAAAAAAGGAGAAATAAACTGTTGAGTATTTGAGAATCTAGGTGGATTATTCAGATACATCTCAGGTATTTTTTTTTTTTAAATATTAGGTATTTAATTAACATGCACTTTGGAATAATCTCCTTAATGCTACTTTCTCTTGAGCATCTTTGTTCTGTTATGCTTTTGTCTGTCGTATTCACATTTTCCTACAAGAGTAGGAATTTTGTTCTGTAACAATTAAGAAAACACTTGTATAATATTTTATTTATTATTATATTATTTAATAAAACTAGACTGCAGGCAAGTTGCCAATGCAAATGTGGTGTTGATATTTCCTGTTAATCTGTCTATTTCCAGAACTGGTAGACTTTAATATAAAGTAATTTTTTTTATTATTTCTTTTTTTTTGGTGGGGGGTGGCAAGGGGTGGGTGATTTTTTTGTTGTTTTTTTGAGATTCAGTTTTATCATCATCCTAATTTCCGAATCTGCTTAACTGAATGGAATGTCCTGAGTTTATTCTCCAGAGCTGAGTGCATCATGGAAACCTGTACTGGCAGCAGAAAACCAGCAAGTGGCATTAACTGCATTGGAAGAGACTGGGAAAGGGTGAGTGAAGAGCCAGCAGCTCTGGCAGCTGGAAATGGGCATCCCACAAGAGCACACAGGTTGTGAGTAGTGGTGCAACAGCAGTTTGATAATACCTGTGGATGCACCCCCTTCTATGGCAAATTTGAAATTACCCTTCAAATAAAAGCCACCAGGGGTCAAAATTTAGATGTCTCAATATTAAGGCTTGAAGAAATTATTATTTTTTTTCTGTTTTCTAAGGGAATGTCTCTCTACATATATGTATTTTTCAGATGATAAAACAGTGATTCTGAGAATAACTGTAAAACCAAAATAAAATAATGAAGTGTGGCTACCATGTAACACCATACATTTCTCATCCTTCCTTTTTCTGTCCTCGAAGGAACTTCTTTACAAATGTTGTTAAAAAAGGTGCCACAGAGTGGCAGTCTCTGTTTTTGTGGAGGAAATGTTTCTTCCTTTCTCCCTTTTATTCCCAGTCTGAATGTATGTTAAATTTTGCTTTTCTTACTTTCTAGTGCTCTTTATCTTTTGAGTTTGGATTGCATTTTTATCATCCTTTTGTATCTTTCAGGTTCTAGAATCCATGCTGCCACTCTGAATTTCAAGCTGGATAGTTTTGATTCATGTATGTGTATTTTTGTCTTCTGAAGTTTTCTTTTGAGTCAAAGTTCAGTTATAACTGAAAGAAGGGTTTGCTTTTTTAAAAAAATTGATCTATAGCCCATATTTAACTATAGGTTCTGGCTTGCTTTTAAATCTTTATTCATGACTCATTCAAATGCTTATTTTACTAGTAACTTCTTTCTGCTTAACCAGGCTTTCTGTCATCACTCATACTGCCTGTTCAGCCAGAAGAGAAAAATGCAAAGAATGATAATATTACAGTAGCACTGATGTGCATTTCCAGAGCTTTAATAGGATAAGTGTCAGCACTGATGCACTTCAACATCATCCATTGCAATAATACTGAGAAGAGGAAGAAGACAGCGGAGCTGGTTGACATTTAAGTATATATCTTATGCATGATCAAATTAGCATTTGCTCCCAATTGAAGGCAGGAGTATATAAAGGAGAGGATTATGCAAAGTGAGGATTACTACTCTAAACACAGCACTTACTAATGTAAAGCTATGAATGGAGGACTACCTTTCTGTGAGAAAGGACAGAAAGGCTGATGGAGACATGAGAATTCACTGTGTAGCTTTCTATCTGACTAACAGCATTTGGAAGGAGAAATGGGGAGGGAAAAATAAATGCTTAAAGCATCTCAGTGAAGCAACTCGATTCCAACTCATCTCAAATTCTCATCTCCTTGGTTTTGCTGACTACTTTTATTTTTAAATATAGTGACTTATTTCAAGCATATCCTGACTCTACCTGCTATGCAGCTTGGTTGTTTTGATTAGTGATCAATATTGAGGAACTTGAGACCAAATTCCATCTCTTCACCAGCTCAGTGTTATGTGAATAACATAATTTATCACTTCTGCATAGCTCCTTTCAAAGACCACGGGATTTATCAGGATTTCACTGTCTCCACTGTAGCTCACTTTCTGTAAGTAATTCTAAAAGCATATAAAAAAGTATAATGAGGCCATGAATAGCAAATTGTAAAGCACTGGAAATTAGATCAGTTAGGCAATTTACAATAATTTGTGTAATGTGAAGGGCAGAAAGCTTGAGTGTTTGATCTGGGAGTGTGAGGGGGTGGCCTCTCAGTTTGGCTGTTAAAGCCAAGAATGATGGAGATTGGGGGGGCTCCAGAAGTCAGACAGAATAAGGCAAATGTCTGGACTCTCTCTGTGGTGGTAATGACAGATTGGTGAGTTCAGATGTTAATTCTCCTCTTTATCTGAAGCACCTACTTTTGAGAGGGCTGGACTGCCTGCTGAATGTACCCATCTCTTCAAGATAAGAGGCTTAAACTACACAGATATCTTTTGGGTGGCCATAGCAGCAGTGAGTGACTTTGTGACGAACGGGAAGTTTAAACAGTGGAAAAACAGGGAGAGATAACACCAACCACAGAGTGATTCACTACAGCTGAATGGAAAAAAGATTTTTTAACCTTCTCTAATCTTTTTTTAAAAAACAGTCTGTTAAATGTTATGCACTGGTGATCTTTTTCACAGTGTGTTTTCTGTCCGGTAGATTAATTGACAAATTTGGTTTGCAGTAGCTCCGCTGGTATGAAGGATATTCTCTATTCTGGGTGGGGTTTTTGGGGTGGCTGTGAGGGATAATGAAACATAAACTGTTCTGAGGCCAACTCAGCTCATGGTGAAGAACCTGACAGCCCTTCTTTAGAACCAAGATGTTGGAAGCATAGAAACTACCCAGGCAAGTTTGAGAATGCCACTTGATACTTAGGCTACAGAAGAAACACATTTGAAATTTTGACATAATTATGTCAAAAAGGCTTCTGGTGGTGTCACATTTTGAGTCATCTAATGTAAATGATTATGATATCAAACATACAAAACAGTAATTGGAAAACATTTCTGAGTGACTTGAGTTAATAAGCTATAAAATTTCAGAATGTGGTGCTCTCCATGTTGTGATAGCTATTGTCTATGCACATACAACATTCTGCACAATAAAACTAGTGTGACACTTAGCATGACAATGCTAGGACTTTTTAAAATTTGAGACATTGCAGGAAAAACTACTTAATAAAACAGAAGTCAGGTCAAAAGAAAGAAATATTTATGTGGCTGGGTTCCCAGTTCCTACACTGCTTGTCACCTTTTTAATTAAAAAACAGGTGTCATTAGAGTCTTAAAAGAAAGGCAGCTGCATGCTGGACTACAGATAAATCCAGAAATGTTACACAAACCCTGCTGCAGGTTTGCTGCAGGGCAACAAGCTATTTCTTCACCTATGAAATTAGTGTGCTGTATGATCTTGTGCTGACTTTCATCATCATCAGTGGATCAGACTGTTAGCACCACTTCTGCCTTACTTCCAGCAGAGTTTATACTGACAGAAATGAAATGCTTTAAAATACAGCTGTGAACTTCTAATTTACATCAATATTACCAAACTGCTCACGTTTTCCTTAGACAAACTGTGAGGACCTCTTGCCTTTTCCAGTCTCAGGGCACAAATATTGTAACAAATAGCCCCAAAAATTTTGACATTGCTTGTGGTCACCACTGCGTGTTGTTTCAATGCACGGTCACCTGGGGCTGATGCAAATCCTCTTTTGCTTGGCACATGGAGATTATATCAGTCCAAAGCAAGAGGCTCACCTGCAGAATGTGCATTTGGAGGTGATTGCTGATGTGGTCTGGTGACATAATCTAGACCATTTTAGGATGTCTAAGAATGCTGCCAGGGATGCGCAGCGGTTCCATTCTTCCTGACCGCTGTCACTTCTTTCCCTGTAATAAGAAAACAATCAACCATCACTGCCACAAGTAAGTCCATAGCTGCAGGCTGCTGCATATGAAAACATGAAGCTAAAGCCAAAGACTGACAGGGTTACTTGGTGAAACTCTGGCTTTTTAGTTCCCACTGAGAATTTAATGCTAGATAGTTCTCTGTAGCTCTCAGAAAGTTCTGAAAGAATTCTTTTTTCGTGATGAAAACTGGGATTTTGTTCTTGCCAGCAGACTGTATCAATGTCTTAGTGATATAAGTGCTGTTAATAGTTTGTGCCATTTAGTCTCTGCTGGCAGCAGCGCTCTTATCATGCAGACCTGCTGATCACTTCCTTCCTGCAGAGGGCATGAGGTCCAACACACCCAGCTTGCACCTGTGTTTTAGACATAGAGAGAAACAATCTTGCAAAATGTCTGTCTTCCCTGAACCTTCAGTGGGGAGTGGTTGGTGTATTAGCACACCATGGGTAAAGCTCCTCTTACTTCTTTCCAGATAAATGTATCATTTCTGAGACACACTGTCTTCATATGTAGAGAATCTTTGGTGGCTCCTGGCATTTCCATGGAAGGGAAGTGGAGCCTGAACATTAGACAGGAAAAACTAGGTGCATCAGAACAGGACGTGGGTCATTCCTTGTCCCTTCTTCCCATTGCTGGAACAGAACAACCATGTAGCAAGAGCTGCTTGGGCCTTGGTTCATAGTGAGCCAGTCTGGAGCTGTGCAAGGCAGAGCACTGTGATAGCAGGACTGCACATATCCATACCTAATAGTGTTAGTCCTCCTCAATATCATTTGGAAACAAACTACTCTCCTAATGGAGTTACACAACACAAGAGAGTTTGGCAAGAGAAGAGGGGGAGTTCTCTACAGCTCTGATAGATGGGGATAAGTGAAATAAATACAGTAAAGAAGTCTGCACTGTTAATTCCTTTAAGAATCCTGGAAATTATTTTTCTGTGCATTATTATGGTGCCCACTGGTTTATCTGAGGACATGTAGTAGCAGAGCCCCTTTAAGAGCAATAAATCAAGAGTGACAGGATGTTTTCATGGTATTGTGGTGTGGCACACTTACTCTTCAGTTTGGAGGTTAATGAGTTCTTTCCTCTGAAAGCTAATACAGATTTCATAAGGCATTCCCCAGAGCAGCTAACATGGCAGTTTAATGATTGTCAAACTGGGGGCTTGCATCATTGTCAGGTCTATTTGAGATATTCTGCCAGTGCCTCTTCTAAACCTTTGTAGAAAGGGTTTCTCAGGCTCCCACATGGATTAAGAGTATATTTCAACTCCTTGAAGTCTTATCATAATCTTTTATATGCATTCACATATTTTTCTGACTGGCTAGAATCCATCTCATTTAATTCTCTGAAAGTGTGTTTTGTGGGTTCTGCTGGCTGCTTATACACCCATATACCCACTGCCCTCCCTCCCAGGAACATGTGCCCAGCTATGTTCCACTGGCCAGCTGGCAGCACCTTGTGAAATGCTCCTACTGCAAGGATATTTCTCACTAGAAAACAAAGGCAGGGGCTTACCCTTAGCAGGAAGGAATGGGGGATGTTTTCTTCTGGTTTTACAGGAAGAGCTGGTGATCCAAAACTTGCTGGATTGCAGCCTTGTGTAGATTTTATAGATGGGAAGCCCTGTGGACTCTCTTCTAGCTTACAAACTCAGCAAAACACTCCAAGCTCTAGCTTATGTGCCAGAAGGGTGTATATAAATTCCGAGGATTGTGGTTTTACAGCCTGGTGACTGGCATAACCAGTAGCTATTGAGTGTTTGAATCAGACCACCTCCTTACTCATCCCTGGCTCCTCAAGTTGCTTCTGCACCACAGTCCCCCAGAGTCAGAGGTACCCCAGGCACAGGACTGTGCTTCATATCTGGATTACAGAGTGATGCTGCTGGGGAGGAAATGCCTCCATGCCACCTGAGCTGTAGCCCTATCTGATGGATGCTCAGGGAAACGTCAGCACATGGAGACTCTTCAGTGTCTGTTACCTGCAGACTTCTTTACTGGATTAATTTCACTTAACCTGCTGGCTGCTTTGATCAGATCCCTGCTGGCTCATGCGGTGTGGGTGTGCAGGAACAAAGGTGAGCTGACAGCTTTTTCCCAGGAGCAATTTCATGAGGAGCTCAACCACTGCAGAAGTAGGTGTAGAGGATGTATTGCTTTCCTATTAGATTATTATTCTGTCTGATCAGACAAGATCTGATTAAAAAGATTTTATTCTGTCTGATAATGAGAGGAGAGCATTCCTTTTTAATTGAATTCCTTTTCAAGCTCCGTGAGCGCTAGTAGGAGAAAAATTCTAGAAGAAAACTAATGGAATTTGTTACCGTTATACTTAATAATAGAGATATTCTGATTTTAGAGGTGATTTCAGAGGGCAATTCCATTCCTGCAAGGGCAATCCATGGTTTTGGTCTACCAAGACTCTCCTTAAAAATGACTTTCATATGTCCCTTGCATTTCATCTTTCAACAGCCTCTATTTGTAAGATAGCAATTGCTGTCTATTTTTGACCCCTCAAATTTTGTTAGCATACTTCGGAGACACATTTTTAGCTGCCTCTTTTCTCCTTTTTCTTTCTTTTTTATCTATTTCTCTCTTGCTCTCTCTTAACTTCTTTGTTATTTTAAATAATAAACAAGTAGATAGTTATGAGTTACACAATTCCATCTTTCCCATTCTCCCTTTCACTCTTTTATCTTGACTTTTCATGAACTAACTTTGGCAATTGAACTGTTTCTCTTTTGTAAAACCTAAGATTTCATTATTGTTGTTGTCTCAATTTTGCAGATGTCTTTGTTTCTTCCTCTAATGTGATTCTAATCTTGCCCTAATGCTTCACATGCAGATACTGCTGTTGTGAGATTATTTTGTTATTCTCATTCTCATATTTATACAGAGGAATCCACCATCAAGGCTGTCCAGGTATTTCAACAAAAAGCCCCTGCTTTGACACAAAGATTGTCTTGTGAGTCAGAGGGCTGTGTCCACTCCATGTATATGATATGGATCTTAGAACAAAGCTTTTGAGTTGAGATGGTTGCATGGTGGGAACCTTCTTAAATTGCAGATGACACATCTGTGGTCAGACACCTGTTTGAGCAAGAGCTTTTGTTAACCAAATAAGCTCTAAAGCTGTATAAATCTGGAAAGGGAATGTAATCACACTGTAACTTTGGTTTAAGGCAATGGTTCTCAAACTTTATACTCTCCAGCTTCCTCCTGCCAGAACTTGGCTGGCAACAAATCAAATAAGTCAAGCATTAGGGTAATCAGTAACAGACTAGCTTAAGTCTAGAAACCTGGAAAAGTTACACTGAACCTTCTGATGCTCAGTAAGTTAGTTTTCCTACCCACAAACGAAAAAACAGTATTTCACCAAACAGATGAGAAGGAAAGGAAAACAGACAATGAGGAAATGAACAATGTGCCCTATGATACCAAACCACTCAACTTTAAAGGGGGTAAGAAGTACTTCCAAAGGGCTCTTCATTCAGGTATTCTGAAGAACCACATGCTAAATTCATGTTTTCAGATGGGATACTGAAACTTTCAGGAGGAAAGTTACTTTCCTTCTTAGTAGCTAATGCAGTGCTGTGTTTTGAATTTGGGATGAAAATAGTATTGATAACACACTGATATTTTGGCTGTTGATGAGCAGTGCTTACCCTAAGTCAAGGACTTCTCAGTGTCTCACTCTCTGCCAGGTGCACAAGGAGCTGGGAGGGAGCATGGCCAGGACAGCTGGCCTGAAATGGCTAAAGGGACATTCCCCAGCATAGACTGTGTACTCAGTATGCAGATAAACAGGAGAGAGTTGGCTGGAAGCCCTCTGATTGCTGCTGGGGGACAGGCTGGGCACTGATCAGCAGGTGGTGAGCAATTGTGTTTTGCATTGCTTGTTTTTCTTGGGTTTTATTTCTCTCTCCCTCTCTCTCTCCTTTTCATCAAAATTATTATTTTTATAATCATAATTAGTATCATTAGCACCATTATTGTATTTTACTTCATTTTAATTATTAAACTGTTTTTATCCCAACCTACAAGTCTTGCCTTTTTTCTAATTCACCTCCCCATCCCACGGATAGGGAAGGGGAGGAAGGTGACTAAGTGGCTTGGTTGCCAGCTGGGGCTACACCACACACACACAAAGTCATTAGATGCGATCATCTGCTATAAAGCAAATGGTGGAACACAGACATATTTTGTTCATCAGCCTAAAATTTTAAGAACTTTTAACTAATCCAGTAGCAACTTCTGCTGATGTTATGCCTCTCAGGGACTTAGAGGGTAAAATGTCAAGGGAAGGGGGAAATTTGAGACTAAAAGGACAGGGAGTTTCCATGTGGCATTTGTCTGAAAATTTATTTCTCCTTTGAAAGGTTCTATGGGCTAGGGGGAAAGAAAAGTGCCTTTTTACAGAGAGGAATGTTTTTAGGGTAACTGTATAAGGTAGCAGTAGGGCTAAAGCAGAGAAGTTCCTGGTGACTTATGTATGCTGCACAGCCTCATCTATGAGACAGGCACCACCAGCCTGTGCCCTGGCATTTTGTGTTTTCACAGCAGAGTCAAAGGACAGTGAGAGAGACACCAGGAGCAGGAGATGAGTCCATGAGTCATCTTGGTGCTCCTCATTGTGGAAAAGCCTCTTTCCAAATTTGTTTCCTCATTTGCTCTGTCCAGGATAGGTGGGCAGTCACCTGCTTAGGTTAAGCTTTGGAAAGGTGGCTGGAATGATAATGCCAATGGAAGAAAAAAATGTGGAGCTTGTGAAAATTTCCTTTTTCTTCCAGCTTTTTTCCAGTAGAAAGTCTTCTCACCTGCTGGTTTCCATATTGCAACATTTCAGAGGGGGTTTCCACAGATAGAAGATATGAAAATGAGAGGAAGAATTGCTACCAAAAGTGGACTTATTAAAAAATGTGACTGAAGGGTGTTTAAAAATTTTTGTCTTTGAGTGAACTGTGGTGGTGTGTTAATGTAAGATGCATCACTGGATTTGATAGTTCTGCCAAGCAGTGTAAGGAAATAAAGCAGCATGTATTTTATGCTATATTTTGATATAATAAAAGGTTCTTCCTTTTCATAGTGTTTTTTAGAATTTTGAGACAGTTGCTCAATAGATTTATTTCCATGGAGTTTTAGAGCATACAAGGTGTTTTATGCAGCAGTACTGTATCTCAGAAAGCACAGGTCAGCCTTTCCAAATATTTGTGAGAAGTCATGAATGAAAGAATCATCATGCAAGTCAATGTCTTCTAGTCTATCTCCTGCAGCCTTCTTTCCTCTGACACATTTGTTGTCTCCGTCCTTGCCTGCCAGGACATAAAAGCAGACAGCTGTTGCTAGCACTTCCCTCTTGCTAGGACTAAGGCACTGAGAATCCCTGTCACATCTTTCCTTGTCAGAAAGAAAATTACTTCATCTGGAGCCCAGATTTCCCCTCTTCTGCTGAGTGCAAGTCTGCTTGTGCATTTCTACATGTACCTTGGCACTCCTGTGTGGTTTTCCATAAATGATTGTATACATCTCCTTGAAGCAGGAGAGCTCCTGCAGGCAGGGATGCCATCTCAGTCCCAAGAGAGTCAGAACAGAAGAGAGCAACTCTGTCATCATGTACAAGATCAACATCCTCTTCCTGAGTGATGACTCTTGTCCTCTGATTGTCAATCTTATCAGAAAATTGTTGGCTGATGAGCAAGATGTTTCTGCACAATTTACATGACATCCTTTGTGTGACAACACATGGTCTTGACTTACCATGAATTTAATATGTGGGTCCTCACTGACAGCTGAAAACAGTGTTGCAAAGAAGGCATGAAGAAATTGTAGAGGTTTTTTTTGGCTAGTCTTTTGTAGCTTTGATTTTTTTAAAGTTACTTTTTTCATGATTTCTCATGTTTTAGTTTTGTCTGGTATTTATTCTCTGTGCAACAATCATTGCAACAAATGCTGTCCCCTGTAAATTTTCTGCAATGTTTTCACCCATGTGCTTACGGATAAAGCACTTTTCAGTCTCTTTCATAATTTCACCCACCTGTAGTTCTGCTGTGTATGCCAGATAGCTGCTCTGTGGCTAACAGTGGCACTCAACGCCCCTGACTAGAATGTATGTGATAAAAGGCAAAGACTGTAGTGTGGCTTCATGTTTAGTGTTGACACAGAAAAAAAAAAAAAAAAAAAAAGAGAGAGAGAGAGAGATAGTTCTGACAGTATCTGTTAGGGTTAAGAGTGTCATGGTTTGAGTGAAGAAGAAGAAAAAAAAAGGAATGGAAGTGTTCCTTTGTTTCCTCCTAATGCATCTACTCCTTCTGCTTGTTTGCAGAAGGGCACGTCAATCTGACAACAGCATCAATGTGACTTTTCTCTATAGCAGGCACAAGGAAGAGATGGATCAGAAGGAAGATATGAATTAAAACCAGATATGTCACTTGTGCATCACCCTCTGCACCTTTGAAAAGGATATGCTCAGGTAAGGTGGGAACAGGCCACCTGAAGCAGCAGGGCAGCTGCGGCAGCAGTGAGCACACACATTTGTATGGTGAGAGCCACCTGTAGCTTTCCATCAAACTAACTTAGGAAGTCAGGGATACAAGTGGGATTTTGGTTTTGGTCTCCTTGCCTGCTCTGTTCATGCAGAACTTCATGCAGAGAGCAAAACTCTCTGCATCAAAGATATTTGATATTCAAAGATATTTGATAGTCTTTGCTCCAGAACGTTTGAGGATTTTCCCAGTCTTCGTTGGATAAAAATGAATGGGGTGACTAAATGGTTTACAATTTTACACGATCTTTTGATGTGAAAGCAATTATTAATGTCTATAATTATCTCCAGAATTACTTGGGTCCTGCAAATGGCATTCAAATCAACATTTTTAACTGTTTTCCAGAGGGTGTCATTGTATAATTCATTGTAAGGAATAGTACCCTACAATCTCAGCTCAATATCATTGTCCTTTCAAAATTTATTTCTTAGCCCATCCTTCTGAAGACTGATAATTTTTTATTTTAACCAGTTTTTAAAGTGTTTTTAAAGCTCTCAGCTGGGGACTGGGTATTGAATAGAGCTTATCTCTATCGCTTTAATGTGAGTCTTAGATGTAAGAGCACTGAGATCAATGCTTAATCCATTATCCTCTGAATTAAGAGGACCATAGTGAGATCTACACCTCTGCTCTCCCATTGTCTGCCTACATATCCTACATACGGTGCCCATAGCCACTGTGGGGCAGAGTGGGAAAGAGAGAAAGCCTTGATGCTGTGCAAGTTCACTCCATCCCACCCAGAGTTGCTGCTGCCCCGTGGCACCCAGGCAGGGCAAGCAGAACAGTCCCAGTGCCAGCCAGCAGCCAGTGGCTACCAGACAGCTGTGATGGGCAACAGAGCCTCAGCATCACACCAGAAAGTCAACTCAGTGTGTCTGGGTTATTTCAGCAAGGTAAAAAATGTCAGGCAGCATGAAAGCAATGCTGTCATGACATGATTGGTTCACATGGCTGAGGACATGCATGTAATTTCCTTTTTTCTCCCCTAGACTTGCACACCATTATGGTAGACTGATCATCAGCAGACTCACAAGCAGGGTCAGACTATTCTGATCTTTACCAGGTAGGTCACCTTGGAAACACTGGTCAGTGAGAACAGGCAATGACACAGGACATTTCTTAAAGGAACAGATATTTTATTTAGCCCCAGGAGTACAGTAAGGGAAAAACAGTGTACTTGTTGCACCACTTCCAGCTTTGTCAGTTTTTTCTAAAGACTTTGGAAAAACCAACTTTAAAATCTGTCTCTTTGCACTTCATCTCTGTAATATTGAGCTCTGGCTCTAAAAAACATCATGGACTGATCAATCTACTCTTTGAATAGGAGTGGACATGGTAATTCTAGAGGAGGCCATCAGATCAGGATTTTCAGATTTTGAGTCTTGCTGCTGTATCCCTGACACCTCACATTTTTTAAAAGAGACAGAAAGGATCCTGAAACCATCAAGAGTTTTCAACCAAGTTTTTTAATGGAAATGTCAAGGCAAAATCATCTATTCAGGATTGACAGTGTAAGTGTAAGTCCTTTCATTAAAAGAAATGCCATCAATCTGAGGTATTAGCAGCATTACTTTATAAGTGTACTTTATTATCCTCCCAAATAAAGTTTTAATCCATTTGAATCTAGGGATCATAGCACTTTCTGTAGCAAAGATTGCCAGACAAAAATTATGGGAACTTAAAGGGCTGTGAGGGAGGAAGTGTAGCCTTGTGTGACTCCTAGGAGTCTGGGGTGGGAGAAATCTGGCCCCAAGCTGCTGGGATTCAGCAAGTGACAATGGGGCCTTCAACAGAAGGGTTACAGACTTTATGCACTGAGCAGAGCAGGAAGAATGAATCATTAAAATAACTTTTAAATCATGAAGATAAAACAGAGATTCCCAAAACGGATGTGATTCCCAAAGAATATAATCTATCTAATGGAGAAAAGATATACTTCAAAACAAGTTTGTATACAAGCATATGCTGAACTGATTAAGCACTGTTCAGTAACTTTAGTCTAGTTTTGTTTTATTATATGCATAAATGGAAAAAATATGGCATCTGATAATAAATCAACAGAGAACTGAAAGTGACCAAACATCAAAGGTTTTTGAAGGCTCATAAAGTATTTCCTTGTCCTGGAGAGGGTCTGATCCTTCCCCTTGACTGAATTCCAGGTCCAGTTATGGAAGCGCAGCAACACTTTTGGCTACAATGGGGCTAAGAGATAACAACCACAGATCCAGTCCTGATGGGAGAGTGACATAAGGCAGAAGTTTTGAATCCTCTTCAGCTCTCATTCACTCTAAATATATAATTATCACAATTTAGAGCTCCTTGTGCCTTTGGAATGACACAAGTAAAGGTGAAGTTGTGATAATGATTAGTTTTCACATAATTTAATTTAATATATACTTTGTATAATTTATAAAAAGGGAGATTGGACCAGATGACCCACTGTGGTCTCTTCCAATCTGACCCATTCTGTGATCCTGTGAATACTTCTCATTTGAATAGAGCTTATGTCCTTGCTGTCTAAAATCACTAGTACAAGTATCCTGTAAAGGAATTTCTTTCTTCCATCTCTTCCCTTCAGTGTCACAATTGCCAGAAGAAGTTAGACCTTCAGAGAAGACAACT
The DNA here is from genome assembly GCF_049639895.1 of Pseudopodoces humilis. NCBI lineage: Eukaryota > Metazoa > Chordata > Aves > Passeriformes > Paridae > Pseudopodoces > Pseudopodoces humilis. The sequence continues at coordinate 104,578,512 of NC_142200.1, forward strand.
TATTGGCCACAGTGGGTTGTAGTTACTGAGACACTTTGAGGAAAAAAAATACAAAGGAATGGATACCTGTGCTGTAATTACTGGAGAAGAACATAAGAAAAATATTAATGAAGCTTCAGGGCATGACTCTTAGGTCAAGACTAGAGTAAGACTCAGGTGTGTCTGCTTTCTAGAGAGAAGATGAAAAAAGAGTAGCTTGTGAAAAAGGAATCTTAGTGGCCTGCAAAAGCCAAACAATGCTGTAGACCTATAGAGACATGCCATGAACTCACCAGTCTTCCTAGCTCTGGAAAATCACAACACAGTTTTGTTTCTCTAAACAGCCAGTATTGACACGCTGCAGCTGGACTTCCTGGTAGTTCATGGTTCAGTGGGCTATTCCTGCTATGAAGCACAACATATCCAGGCAGCACATCGTTGTTAAAGCTAAAAAAACCTCATTGTATAGGAGTAGTTTATGGTCTTTATCAAGGTTATAGTTTTGGATATAATATACTCTGAATACATGATGAGGCACGAAGCAGACTAACGTTACCATGATGAAGAAGAAGCTCTTTGCCTGAGCCCTGAATTCCACATGAGAGTTAATGTCAGGCCAGTATTTCACAGCTACTCTGTAGATCACAGTCAGCTGGATTCCAGTGAGCACGGCACACACCGCCACCAGAACCCCAACCAGGCAGTAGTTTGCGATCACCATGTGAGCCTCCTGCAGCTCCCTGTGGAACTGGAAGCACTCGGAGGAGCGGTATGTCTTCGAGGTGCCGTAGTAGGAGAGGAGAACGGGCGTGATGACCAGCGCTCCCAGCAGCCAGACAGCCCCCACCCAGGCTGCGGTGTAGCACTTCCGAAACTCCAGCCGGAGGAGGCGGGCGATGATGATGGCCACGTAAAAGGCGAAGGTGGCGTACATGTGCAGGTAGATGATGGCGCTCGTCAGCCTGCACGCAAACCTCCCGAATTTCCACACCCCCGAGATGTAGTAGCTGAGGCGGAAGGGGATGCTGAGGAGCATGAAGCTGTGCAGGACCAGGAGGCTGGTGATCGTAATGGTCATCACAGACTGGGATCTCCTTTGAAACAACAGCTGGGCCATCATGATGACCCCCAGGGTGCCACCAGCCAGGTTGATGATGTACAGGACGATCAGAACAGTGTGGAGCTTCTCTGAAGAGTCCAGCACTGTGTCGTTGGAGGAATGGCTCTCTTGGGTTATGCAGCAGTTAAGCATCCTCATAAGCTCCTCTTTTAAAGGTTACTGAAAAGGAAAAATGGGAGTGAAACATTTTCTTTGGTATTTCCTTCATTGTTAACTGGAATATCACAGATTCCTAAAGAGACACTACTGAATTGCATCTGAAATTATGTTATCCCATGTATTTTACAGCCTTACAACTGTTGTGATCCTGCATATGACAGCAATAGCCCATGCCTCTCAGGGTTGAAAATACATTTTGCATAATTATGAATGAGATTTTGATTGACTAAACTTCATTCTAGGATTTTTTTTCAATTATTTGCCTCTAGATACAGCCATTTGTAATAACGAAGACACTGTTTGTGCACATTTTATCTGCATTCATATTATAAAGCTAAAATTGAAGGTAAGAAAATACTGAAATATGAAGATGTACCTATTATGTGTGGATACTCTGTGATGACACCCAATCCATCTTTTTAGCATCTTGCTGGATGGGTACAAAATACACATAAGGTCGCAGTAGTTTTTTTCCAGATACTTGGAGAAAATTGAAAGTAAAAGTTTGCAGATGAAAATTCGATTATTTCTTGCTTCATCTGCAAGTATTTTTGTTACAGAATTTCACCTGAACTGATCTACTATGAAAAGTGATGAAAAGGTATAAATTATTTAGGAACGTTCTTCTGAGAGGTATAATTCATTTGGCACTTGTTACATAGGCATATACAGCTGCATTCTTATTTAGACTTAACTCAAAATGCAGACTTGTATAAAGATTTCTATACAAATATATGGGGACAGCTCACAGGGTAGATAGATGCTTTGCTAATGAAATTTATCCTTACCTTAGAAAGAGTTTTGAAAGAACAAAGTTAGAGCTGAAAAATTATCTCTTAAAAAAGCAGTGCCTTTTCTGTCTGATTTGAAGTTTGAAATCAGTAAACTTGTAAACACTTGAAAATTTGTAAACTTGAAATCAGTAAACTTGTTTTAGCAGTCAATTCTTAATTATTTGTACTCATCTGTAAAGTGATAGACTGCATGCAACTGTAAAACATTTTCAGAGAAGCTTCTTATTTATGGAGCATCAGACAAAACATCTTCAGAAAGCCAAGGTCGGTATAAACCCTTCTGTTCACCTCCTTTTAAAATTCTTTCAAACATTCTTTAAAGCATTTAAATGTTTAAAATTTTTTACCTGCCTAATATTCCCAAGAAAAGCACGAGAAATTTCCCAGAAACTTTGCTACACGAAAAATTTTACCAACTAATTAATTTTCCGACGTATATTAATATTTCAAATTTGGAAAATGTACAACTTTTAGTTCTAGACAGCATAATTACAGCTTAATGGCAACATTTTATATCCCTTTGAAATAGATTATGATTTTTTTGCTATTTATGGCAATGAAATATTTGAATTTTACCTTACAATCTCTTCTTTTTGTGACTTCACCCTGAAATGTGTCATTTCATGCAGCTGTAGCATGTGGCATACATAAGCAGAGTGAAAAAAACAGCCCTTGACCTGTTTGGCCAAGAAGAACTAGGGTTTTCTCAGCCCACACACAGGAAGGAACAAGCCTTCCTTTTGCTTCACTGTGATAGCAATCTCATATGTGCGAAGTCAAATGCTCTTTTCATCATGCAGAGAGAACCACAGAAAAGTTGCTGAGCTGCCAGAGACCATCATTGTGCTGGGACATGTAGAACACATCAGGTCAGGACTGCCTCTGACCACAGTTTGGTCAGTCTTAAAGTTCAGGTGGGCAAGGATTCCCTGAGCCCTACAGCTACCACAAGGTACCAGGTTTTGCTACTAAACAAGTGAGAAGTGCCACTGATCAAGGAAAGAAATGTGCACCTGAGCAAAGGATTTTTCCCTTATATGTCCACTTCCCCCCCGAATTTTATTATTGTTTAATAATTAATCTAAATGTTCCAGAATAATGGTGTTCAACAGAATTAATGGGGGATTTCACCATGTTATTGGATCATCAAGAATTTAGAGATTTCTCACTGTTTAAATATTACACATAAAACAAACTGCAGACATATATGAAAAGCAACTTAAGAGGTGTTGGCTGCCACCAAAACTGCTGAAGATCAGAAAATGAACTTCTCCACTGATGTTTTCATACTTCTCAGTCTCTTTTTCTTTGAAACGTTCCTTAGAAGTTGTATGTTAATGCTGTTCAGTGTGCTAACCTTGTATCTTCATGTTCTTCTGTTAAATAAAATAAATTTAAAAATCACTCAAGTCAGCCCTGTAATCTAGGTTTAGTTTTTAGGTAAGCTTGTTATTTGTGTACAAGAGGAAATTGAATCAGCACATAGCTTGCCTTGACCAGTGGTGAGAATAAAGATTGAAAGAGAAATGCATCTATACACAGCAGAAATCCGGGTCAAGACTAGAATTACAAATAGAGTTTAAGGAAGGAAAAGACTCAGCATATCTGGTTTAACAGTGGGGTAAACAGAAGACAAAGAAGAAGAAGAGTGAAGGTTTTGGTTACCTTCTTAGAGAAGAAAAATGAAACAGAAGTAGCAGTTGAGAGAAGAGAAACAAGGCCTGTTGAACGTTCGGAGATGGGATGGATCTCTGTGGAAGTGTCAGAACATGTGGAGCCACGCATGGGTGTAGCAGACTTCCTCTAAGCAGGGAGTAGGTCCATGGTAGAACTCTAACTTCTCCATTTCATGTCTGCATGATTTCCTCTGATTCCCACGTCAGTCTAAAAAATATGGTCTTTTCTGGTCAAGCAACCAAGGTTTCATTTTTGATTTCAAGAGCTTCTTTCTGTCTTTGAACAGTCATAAAACCGTCCTGTCTTTTGTGACTGGATAGATTTTCTGTTTTAGATACTTCCAGGGTGATAACTACTGATAATTTAAATGATTTAATAATATTAATCCTCTGTTGTTAGCTGCTTACAGGAACTGAGCTATGCATAGGCCATAAACAATGGTAAAATAGGGAATACCTGTGTTATGCTTTAATATATTGCTTTTTCTGGGACTACAGGTGAAATCACAGTTCTTGCTGTCTCATTCCTGCCTTGTCAGACATGAGTCACAGGTACTGGATTGTAAGAAAATCATACTCCATAGTTAGGGAACATGCGGGATAATCCCTTTGATTTGCCAATCTCACCCACCCATGCATCATGAATAATTTACTAACTTCAGCCAGTAAATGGTCAACAAGTTTAGCAGAACTTTTCAGATTCTCAGACTACTTTTCTAATTAGTTGATTGCAGATTTACTGAGAGATTTCTCAGGCATTGTCAGGATATAAGAGGCTGCCTGGCTTCTCTGTTTATTAGAAATCATAATATATAGTTGCCTTAGTCATACCTATTTAGTATGCCTCAAAAATAGACATTATGCTTTATGTAAATAGAAGTAATATATAATGGATTTTTGTGAAGGAATTTGGCAGATTATATCACAGGCAGGTTATGACTTACCTTTTGAAACAAAGCTGTTATTTATTTGGTTTGGTGCAAAGAGAAGAGGTTTATTATTATAAATTCAGGAACTTGTCGTTATTCTCCTGTTTTGGTACATTCCAGTTTAGAAGGTAGAAGATTTATTAAATAATTTTGTCTCACTATTTGGTCTAATTGCCCTCCAGCACCTGTAGTGGCAAGTAAAGGTCTTGTTGCTTTCAGGGATCTTTAGATCCCTGAAACTAATTTTTGCTTGACACAGAGCTGGCTAAATCTTTAATAAACTAAAAAGCAATTAGAAAGGAAGCACATAAACCAATTAACTCATGCAGGAAAGCAAGATAGCAGTTTTCAGCAAGTTACAGGAAGCATGGAGGGTGCCCAAAACACAAAGGTGGTGCTTTCAAGGTGGGGTGAAGAGGTTGGTCTGGTGAGAACCCGCCTGGAATACTGTGTCCACTCTCTGGGGCCCCAACATAAGAAGGATGTGAAGATGATTGAGCAGGTCCAGAGGAGGCCACAAAATGATCAGAGGGGTGGAACACCTCTCCTATGAAAACTGGCTGAGAGAGTTGGGGCTGTTCATCCCAGAGAAGAGAATTCTCAGGGAACACCTTAGAGCACTTTCCAGTACATAAAGGGGATGTACACGAAAGATGGAGAGGGGCTTTTCACAAGGGCAGGTAGGGGTAGGATAAGGATAATGATAATGGCTTTGAGGCGAAAGAGGAGAGATTTAGATTAGATAGGAGGAGCAACACCCTTTTCTGTGGGGGTGGTGAGGCACTGGACAGGTAACACAGAGAAGCTGTGGATGCCCCATCCCTGGAAGTATTCAAGACTTGGATGGAGGAGCCTTTAAGTGACGTAGTCTGGTTGAAGGTGTTCCTGCTCATGGCAGGGGTGTTGGAACTTGGTGATGTTTGAGGTCCCTTCCACACCAAGGCATTCTATGATTTTATGGTTTGGTTTTGAATTTAGGTTGTTTTCACAAATTCTCATTGATCTTAAACTCTCCAAGATCTTACAACTGTGTGTTTGTGACCACATTTCACAAAAAGGAGACTTATCTTTACTGAGGAAAGTTTCTCATTTTTCTGAAAGAAAAGCAAGTGCTTATGTTCTGAGTGGAGTTGCAGAGAGAGCACTAGAAGACAAGGATGAGGACCCTAAATACTAAAAACAATTTCATTTATCAGTAAATTAGTTTATAGTTTAGATGAGTCTGGTATCTAGAAGGCCATCATCCCAATTTCATCAAAATACGCATCCATAAAAGTCAGTTATTCAAAAATAAGAAAATAAGAGGATTTTGAACTATTGAGAATTTGAAGTATCTGATATCAGCTCCATAGGAATGAAACCTGTGAGCAAAATGGAAAAAAAAGAATTAGCATTTATCCTTGTGAGTGTTGGGTGGGAGTGGGATTGAATATCAATAGTGCGAGTTCTAAGATACAAAGGGAATTAAATATATTAAGTATGAGTACAAAACATAACAGCTAGAGCACCTCCAAAAGATAGTGATAATGTTTCATTCTGTTCTCAGTGGTATAAAATGGACTGGTTGTGAAAGGAGAAGGTTTTTTTAGTTCCTATCACTAAAAAGAGAACTGAATACAAAAACCACACTGCAAGTTATCAGACTTTTCTAATTTAATTTCCTGTGAGATATTTCAAGATGCCTAAAGAAGCAAGAGTGAATCTGAAATTTGGAGACCTTGGCTGGTGGATGCCACCACAGAAATTGCTTCCTTTAAGCCTGTGGAAGACAAGACAGGGTTAGTCACACAAACAGAGGAAATGCCAAAGCTGAGGCCATTAGGCACTGGACAGAACCCTGTATTTACAAAAACTGATGCTCTCACCTGCAGAGAGCCTTGTCCATAGGATGACTGCCATTTGCAGAAGAAAATACAGCAGAGAAAAAATCAGGTCTGCAGCACTCAGCGACAGAAGTGGCTTAAAGCATTGTGCAGACAGGAATAATCTTGAGAGATTTAAAAAGAGATGCTCACCATATATTTAAAGTGTATTTCCTCCCAGTTCCTGCCTTGGAAATGTTTCTGTTGGCTCCTTCAATTACACCAGTAGCAGCCAGGAATGAAACTCTGTGCTGGCAAGTCCATCATCCATGGTTCCAGCAGAACAGTGTAATTTCTGCTGCCTTTTTTGCTAGTTGGGAGATCTCTATGCTTCCATTATGCACACTGTTTACAGGAATGAAATGCAATGAATGCCACATGTATGTCTGTTTATAGCCCATACTCTCAGCACATGGCAAAGAGAATATATGCAGCCAAGAAAAGTGCTCTCATGATAAAATGATCATGATCCTAAGTGCCATCAAACTGTCTACATAGATTCATTCAATAGCTTTCACTGTTTCTTTGTTTCCTCAGTTCAAGGATTTGAGCAATTACTGTAATTGTAAGAATATTTCTGCTCTAGAGCATGGATGGGCCATGTAGATAATTAACATATTTTAACCTAACTCTGTGAAAATGGAATATGTGATAGGTTCCAACTGAACTGTTTATCAGAGTCCTGTTAAATTTACCGTTCCATTATGACAAAAATAGGTTGTAGAACAAAAGAACAGGATGGAGGCGAATGTTTAAAATGGAGTGAATAACTTAATTGCTTTTTATTCAACCACCAGTAGCTCCTAGAAATGAAAGATGTGAGAAGCCATTTATTTATTTATTTATTTATTTATTTATTTATTTATCTCAAGATTGAGAGAGAAAAGTTTGCCTTAAGTATAATTATTAATAATTTGACCGAAAGTGTAGATGAAAATGAGGAAGTTTACCTACACATTTCAAATCTCATAGACCTATGTGCTTCAATTGTACATTCTCAATGTACAAAATAGCAGAAATAATTGTAGTAGAAATAAGCATTTTTAAACACATTATATTTAGCTATAAACTTAAAGGCCTAATTAATCAAAAATTTCAAAATTTGGTTCCTTTACATGAGAAGATGTAAATTCTCAAAAATAAATCCAGGGATTATGTTCTCAGTTCAAAGGAAGACACTGAAAGGGCCAATTAATTTTCTTCTTACTTTTTTTTTTCATTAAGTATGCTTTTAGGCAAGACTGTCAAAACATTGTTAGCCAGCATAAACCAGTTTCTACCCATGAGAGGATAAAGATTAATTAATTCAAAAGTTGTTTTTTAGATCCTCCTGATATTTCAAAATCCTCTTGATTAAAAAATGAATAAATAACAGGTTTTTCCTATTTGAGTATTAGGAATTTTTTTGCTTTACATGTTCAAATTTAACAATTTGAATAAAAATGAGATTGTATTAAAATCCAATTTTATTTTCAAAACTAAAGGTATTTGGTACAACTCAAACCACAAGTTTAAGGAATTTTATAGTCTTTTAACTCCTTCCTTAAAAATGTGGCTTGAATTCTGGCTGGTAGCTAAGCTCAGCCCTCACTCATTTCCCCAGAGCGATGGGGATGAGAACTGGAAGGGCAAAAGAGAGAGGAAAACTTTTGGGTCAAGATAAAGGCAGTTTAATAAGTGGAGAGGGATAAAGAGAAACATAAATTAAGCAATGCAAAAGCAGTCATTACTAACCACCAGAAAATGATGCCCGATCAGTCTCTGAGCAACAGCTACTTTGGTAAAGCTGCCCCTTCCCAGTTTTGCTGCTGAGTGTGTTGTTCTGTGGTGTGGAAAATTCTTTTGGAGAGTTCGGATCGGCTGTCCCAGCTGTGTCCCCTCCCCACCTCCTGCCCACCCTCAGCCCATGGGCTAGAGGAGCAGACTCAGAAAAGAAAGAAGGTGTTGGTGGCACGAAGTCCTGGCTCAGCAAGGGCTACACCACTGGTCTGTTATCAACACTGTTTTGCCACTAATCAAAAACGCAGCACCATATGGGCAGCTATGGAGAAAAATTGCTCCATCCCAGACAGAGCCAGCACAGGAAAAGAAAAATACAGTTGTGAAGAAAACTGTTTAAATATTCTGGATATGTAGCAATATATAAATAATTTCAAAATGAAAGTTTTTGTTTGGAAAAAAAAATTAAAAGTAAGTTACAAAGCTTGTCTGAATATGGATTAATCCAGGAAAAAAAAACTTTCTAGGTTAAACTTTCCTCTGAATGAAGCAGTAATAAGGACAATACTTAATATTTTCCTAAAAGCATCTGTCTCTGGTAGCAAAACTCTCACTTGACAGAAGAAGAAGACAGGGACAGAGTGGGGTATGTTAAAAAAAGTTTGATCACTGGAAGATGGGGCATATCAGGTGAGCAAGGGTGTGAGGGTCAAACATGGCACTGAAACACTTCCAAATAAGAGCTGCCAGGAGTAGCTGGCAGTCAGAGAGCAAAGCTCCCCAGTGCTGGGTCTGGCATCCTGCAGCATCCTCTCACCATGAGCTGTGTAACAGGATAGAGCTTTGTGGGTAACCTTGAATGGGAAGAAGCAGTAACGTGCTGGAAGCTGGGGCTGCTGTTCAGAGGGACCTCAGCAGGTCCCTCTGGGGGGAATGGCGGTCAGTCTCCCCCCTGCTGTAATTTAGCCTTTAATTAATTGTGCCCTGGGGCAGCAAGCTGTGTGGTAGTTGGTAAGATATGCTTTGTAAATAAGAAGAAAGATAAGATTATGGGACCCCTCATGTGTTGTTTGTCAGATGACTTTATTCTTTCTTAATAAGGGCTTTGGGTACAACAAGTAAAGTTTGGATTATGAGCACCTAGGAGAAGCAGGAGGGCAGCACCAGTCTCTTCTCTCTGGTGCCCAGCTATAGGGCCAAAGAGAATGGCTTTAAGCTGTCAGAAGTTCAATCTGGATATTAGGAAAAGGTCCTTTGTCCACAGAGTGGTTGAGCACTGGAACAGACTTTCCAGGAAATGGTCATTCCTGAGCTTGCCAGAGCTCAGGAAACATTTGGACAATGCTCTCAGGCACACGGTGTGATCCTTGGGGTTTCCCTGTGCAGGACCAGGAACTGGACTTTGTACCCTGTGAGTCCTTTCCAGTTCAGGGTATTCTGTGGTTTGTCCTGGAGCTGTGGTAGAAGAGGTTGAAGTTGCATTAAAGTTAGAAAAGGCTCTTCATCCAGAGGGTGGTGATTGGGCGCTGGAACATGATCCCCACAGAAGTGGTAAGAGCCCCAAGCCTGACAGAGTTTAAGAAGCATTTGTACAACACTCTCAGGTACACGGTGCAATTCTTTGGGTGTCCAGTGTAGGGGCAGGAGTTGGACTTGATGATCCTTGAGGGACCCTTCCAACTCAGTGCATTCTATAGAATCTGTGATTCTGTGGTATTCATAACAATTTGAGAGTAGTGTAGCTATGCGCCAGGAGGCCCAGAGAAGGTGTTTGGATTCTCCATCCTTAAAGATTTTTGAAACACAACTAGACTCAGTCCTGGGCAAGCTCATCTAACTTTTGAGTTTAGCTGTGCTTTGAGCAGAGGATAGGGCTGGATGATCTCGAGAGATCTCTTACTATCCATTTCTGGCTGTGATTTAAACTCATCTCAACACTACAGAGGTGAATCTTACTTCCACATCTTTACTTTTTGTTCCAAAGTTTGTGAAGGTTCAAGTTACTAAATTTGGTTACTAAATATAGTTATTAACTGGCAGCAATTACTAATGAGGAACATTTTGTAACACAAATTTAAGTTATCATTTGCTCCTACACATGTCCTGACCTCCAGAACAAGATTTTGTCCTTGCTATTATTTTATCATCTCAGGATTTTACTGTTCTAGCAAAAATACCCCTTGACATTAAACTACATGAAACCACCTTGGTCCAAGATAATTATTACTTCTGTCATTTTTACTTCACAAGTACTGCAGTGGTTTCATACTCCTACACGTTTTTGTAAAAGGTGTTGTTATGGTGATACATTTCACATGCTGTATTTCTTCGTATGTCTCTGCTACCACTCTTTTGTGTTCCCTGTGTACTTAAATATGCTCAGGAGTGACCAGTTTGGGGTATTTAATCAAGAAACAGATAAGATATTTTTTGCAGATTCTATTTTGTCACAGCTTGGCTTTTTTGATTTCTCTGTGAATTAACTGCCTTGTCATGTGTTTTATTTTCTTCTAATTTTGCAGCTTCCTTTACTTCACATTCATTGGGGTGTTAAGTTTGGCAGTGGTGTTTGCTGTCCTTGTTTACTGTCCACACCCCATTGCTGCATTACAAAGAGCTCTAACTCTTCAAAAGAATGAGAGAAGGCTCAGCCTTTCAAACTGCTTAGTCAACTGAACATTAATACTGCTCAGTGAAACAGGTATGAGATCAGATTTACAGTCTCCTGTCAGTGGCAGACGGAATGAGAACTCCATTTTCAAATGTGGTTATTTTTCATTTTGTTATTTGTTATTTGTGACTGAGTTTCCAGGCTGATTATTGTTGGGACAAAGTAAAGTGCACAAAAGTGTGCAACATCCATTCAGCAGCCCTGAAAGGAGCATATTCTTGAATATCAGAGCGGTGCTACAGTAAATTGCCTCTTTATTTATATAACAGAGCATAGAGAGGAGATAACGGCAGAGTTAATGAGACTCTGCATATATATGGGTTATATTAGTAATGAGAAACAGCTCCACTAATTAACTCTGCTCCCTAATGAAATTAGATTCACGCTGTAAAAGACTTTTACAATAAAGTCAATACAAACCTGAAGTATATCAGTTTCTAACTCCTTCATTACGGTAGGGTGACATAAACAATATCATGATTTTATATTGGCATGGGACAGTAAGCATTGTTGGTAGGATGAGCTTGTTCTAGTTTCCACAAAAAAACCCAATATCTTCCTTTCCTCATCCCTTTCTTTCCTGCACACATGCAGACTGGTAAATCAGTGAACTATTATTTCTGTTTTGAAGTTAATTTTGAAAAAAAGCTTGATACACAAGTTTGTCCATGTAAATCCATTAAAAGCAATAGAAGCTCAAATTGTAAGCTTGAATTTTCTTCCCAAGTGGTGAGCTGAGTTCTTAGCAAACTTCAGAAAGCATATTCCCACTGACTGGTCATACAAATTATCATCTGCTTGACACTGGTTGAGCATCCCCTTAACATGCTGTTTGGATGCTCTGCCAGTTCTTTCCTTCTACAGTATCCTGGTTTTCAATGCTCAAAGCTGAGCAGAGACCACAAATACTTTTGTTCTTGCATTACCCGAGTAATGAATTAAGTTCCATCATGACTCTGCAACATAAAAGGGTCTTCAAAAGCAAGAGAGATGTCTAGAAGCTGTTGAACCACCTCAGCTGCTTTTTTATTTCTCATAAGCGGATGGAAAACACAAAATTTGATAATGCATTCCTCGCGCATCATTATTCACTTCAAGCTGCCCAGACACATGGGCTGTATATTGACAGTCAATTTACTCCATGCTAAGTTCTCCTTGTTCAGAACAGACCAGTCAGGAAGCCATTCCAAGTAGTGCCTTCTCTCCTCTTGGCTACACTACACAGAAGGATTTGAAGTGCTCACCAGTATCTCTGGTGATGTTTGCATACTTAGACAATAAGTGTTTTGTGGCACAGATTCTATCATATGTATCCTCGATGCTCATGTAAAGGAGACTCCTCTTCTGTTTGCCTGCTCTCAATCAACTTTTCAGTGTGTCCACACTGTAGAATGTAGAATGTAGAATGTAGAATTTCATATCTGAAATGAGGCAAAGAGTAAGCAGTTTATTAGAAATAATTCTGTGTATGTAAATGGAGAAAGCACTGATATATACATTGAGACTTTAAAAATCAGAGAGAGTGTGTTCTCCAAACTTACTTTCTAAGCAGATAGAAATGGCTCAACTTTGACTTCGGATTCTGTCTTTCTTGTCTTTATTCCAGCAACAGTTGCACAATGCTCTCTATTTGGGATCATGTACATGGAGAATTTCTTATTCATTTTGTACAGTTGTTCTCCAAATTTAAGTTGAAAGTCCTGGGGCAACTTCAGGAATGATTACTCAGCAATTAGAGAGAAATCTGATTCAACTCCCTCTGTTTATGTACAACTGCTCTTGCACCAATTTCTGACATACGTTACAGACATATTGTGAAACCACACATTTGGCAAACTGAATAAATTTTCAATCATTCCTCAGAATGACTTCCAGTAATTTTGCAAAATGACAGAAAATAGTAGGCATGTATTATACAAAATATATAACCTCTAGCTTTTTGAACTTGTTGGTTTAAAAGATAACAGGAAGAGCTCTTTTCATTTTACTTACCAGACTGTTTAATACCCCTCAGTATATTACAGAGCACACTATATATTACATTTTCTAAAATAAAGACTCTTCTGAGGGCAACTTTGTAAAATGTACAGATGTTTTTAATTTTTTGTTCTGTTGGATTGATATTTGGCCTGACCTTCCCTACTAGAACAGTAGTGATAAAAGGTGACATTTTGTGAAATGCTGGAAACCATTAGGTATTCCAGGTGATGACCAAACAAAGAATGTGGTCTAATAAAATGACCATTATTTTCTGAAAGAACAGCAAATTGCCAGTTTTTAATTCTTTTAATAGCCACTTTCACAGGTTCATTATATTATATACAGATTGCTGTTCGGGTTTAAAATTCTGAAGGCCAGTTCACTGTAAAGACAGTTTAATTCTTGTAAGATGAATTGAATTTATATGCTGCTTTTGCCTATGTTATTTGTAGTGATGTTATTTGTAGTGTACAGACACATTTTGTGTCTTGAGAGGATTCTCATTCAGCTGCTCCTTCTGTAGCAGAGGACAGGGACTGTGCTCTGTCTCCATGTATGCGGAACTTACATCCATTTGTGTTTCTCTCCATGCAGCCTCCAGACAGGTGAGACTTTCCAAGGGTATGATTGAAGGCTGTCCATCACATTTCCCCATTAATGCAGAGGTCTGTGAGGTCTTGCTCCACTGAAGAAATGTACTGGGAAGACAAAGCCCTATGTGCAATTCTTACATGTTGTCGTTAGAGATCATGGTGCCATCACTCCATGTGCCTCCCCACCTCAACCAGTGGCTGGTTGCTGAGTTTCTCCATGCTGTAGAACTCTGAAGCAGATCAGGGGCTATGAGCTCTTTTCCATGAGTCCTTCCCTCAGTGTGTGTTCCCTGTGGTGCACAAGTCAGGGTCTTCCTTCCTGCAGGTTCAGTGAAACCTTTGAGGATGCTATCAAATTTTTCTGCCAACATCTCTCTTGCCTGTATTGGCCTTGGGCATGTGTCCCTTCCTGACTATGACCCTGCTATGGGTGGGGGTGCCTCTGGAGCTGGTAACTGAACCCCAGATGGCTGTGCATTACCCTTCCCAGCAATGGGACTGGCATAATTTCCAGTAGAAAGACCTGAGTCGTGTGAGCCTACTTGTCCAAAATTCAACAAAGGCAAACGCAGGGTCCTGCACCTGGGGAATAATAACCCCCTGCACTAGCACAGGCTGGGGGTCAACCTGATGGAAAGCAGCTCTGCAGAAAAGGACCTGGAGGTCCTGGGTGTCCATGAGGCTACAGTGCCCTTGTGGCCAAGATGGACAGTGGTACCCTGGGGTTCATTAGGAAGAGCTTTTCCAGCAGGTCAAGGGAGGTGATCTTGCTCCTCTACTCAGCTCTGGTTAGTCCACATCTGGAGTGCTGTGCCCAGTTCTGGGCTTCTGGGTACAAGGGAGACATGGAGCTCCTGGAACAGGTCCGGTGAAGGGCTACAAAGATGAGCACCTCTACAGTTCTGATAGAGCCTCTCCCTTAGCAGGCCAGGCTGAGAGATCTGGGCCTGTTCAGCCCAAGAAATGATGTCTTAAAGGGGCCCTCATCAATGTCTATCAGTATCTGAAGGAAGGGTGCCAACAGGATGGAGCCAGGCTCTTCTCAGTGGTGCCAAGCACAAGGACATGGGGCAATGGGCAGAAACAGGTGCACAGGAAATTCCAGCTGAATATGAAGACGAGCTTCTTTACTGGGATGTGACCATGCACTGGAACAGGTTACCCAGAGAGTCTGTGGAGTCTGTCTTACTGGAGATATCAAGAACCATATAGATGCAATCCTGTGTTATGTCCTCTAGGGTGCTTGAGCAGGGGGGCTGGAACTGATGACCCACTGTGGGCCTTTCCTATCTTACCCAGTCTTTGATTTTGTGATTCTGAGCCCCAGTCACATGTGACTGACACACAATTCCCTGAGGTTATACTGTCAGAGCTGATGAGCAAAACCCGCCTGGCATTCACAAACTGGAGACATTACTGGGAATGAGGGAAGTTACTGGTTGAGGGTGAAAGCAGCCAGCTGGCATGTCTGCTGCCTCACCAGAGCAAAGATATTACTAATAGTGTTAGTGTTGCTTATTATTATTACTATATTAAAAATATTACTAATAGTTAGACTCCAGGGAATGGACACTGTGTATTATCTTTATTGGTTTTTCTCTGTTCAGCAAAACATTTGGTTTATTAAGCAGCTGTTTGCAAGTGAGGAAAATTACATCACTGAGTGTCAGAAAGTTTAGTTTGATTTTCTGAAATTTTTGTCTGGGAAGTCAAGCTGGTGTTTTATTAATGACCCCTTGACTTTTGAAACCAACCCTTGCTTCCAATCAAGTCTTAGCCATAGGGTTTACTTACAGGGAAAATGCGTGCCAAGTCCTATTTCTCTGAAAACAGCAGAAATGAGTGACTTTATGGATCAGAAATGTCCAATTCTGCAATCCTGTTGAGGCTTTTGTTCAGGACCTGCTGCCTCTGCTGCCTTCAGGGTTTTTCATGCCCATCTCTGTCTATCCCTGGAGAAAGCATCAAGTGCCTGAAAGCCCCAAAACCCCTTTTTGACCTGCAGCTGTGGAAGTTCCTCAACCAGTACTTTTAGTCTAAGGCACCCTGGTTATTGGGAATACATGGAAATGGAAATGGAAATGTCAAGTGACACAGACTGTGGAAAACTGCCTGTAAAGAAAAGATCTGTGTCCTAAAGGGAATTAGACAAGTAAAATTCCAGTCTGATAAAAGCCTCAGATCAGGATTGCTGCAAAATGCAGTCTTGCTGTATTTGTCCTTGCCTTGACTTTATTTTCCATGATTCCCTGGTGAGCTAGAGAGGGAACTGATGCAGCTGAGAGACATTCAGCAGGCAAATTCCAGCCATATGGAAAGAGTGATGGAGGAGCGGGAACAAAGAGTGTCTGAGGGCAAGTTTGATCCCATCAGTGAGAAAACCACTTTTTAGCAACTTTAAGGATTAAATAAATAACCTGAGATGAAGGCCAGAGACACAGTCACCTTACCTTGTTGCTCTGTGGCTGAAGTATGCTGGTATTCTGTTCTCCTCATTCCCAGTCCTATTCTTCAGATTCTATCCCCATTATGTCCTTCTGTAATAATGTGTTTGTGTTCATGATTGTTTCTTGGTCTAGTACTATCCTCTGTCATCCAGTCAGCAAAAACGAGTCTCCTTCAGGCTTGTGGTGCCTCTGACCAAGCAGATGATTGTAGCTGGAAATTCCCCTTCCTCTGTTGTGGCCAATTCCTGGCAGAGTTAGGAGAGTTCATTCTCTCAGGGCAGGAGAAGGCTTTCTCTACCAGACACTGACTCTCACAAAGCAAGACAAGTGGTAGACATAAAGTTTGCATAGACAGTCCCTTAAAAATCCTGACTTGTAGCTGAATAACATCACCAACTTAAATCATGGAATTATTGGACCCCCTAATTTGCTCATTATCACACTGAGTTAGCATTAACATCATTAGCATCAATTTTTATTCAGAGAAAAAAACCACTACTATTTTTTTGTGGTGCTATGATGCAGGCTACTGTGAAAGTGTGCATTTTTCCAAGAATTAAATTACTTGTGATTTTAGCACATGGATGAACAAGATTAGTTAGGCTGTATAGCCAGGAAGCACTGTTTGTAAAATCATGGTTTATGTTTAATTTTAAATTCACATATAAAATAATTTTAATTTATGTGCATTTTTTGTAGGAGGGACTTTATTTTCTCAGCGCATAGTCATTTTGTTTGCTAATAACTTTATTATAGTAGAAGGGCTATAATATAATGTTACAAAGCTACGCAGTGCCTACGGAATGCATGCAAGGCATTTTCTTAAACCCACCACATTGCTATGGGAGGAAACAAAAATGTTATGCCAATTTTCATCCTCTCTAACCACAAGGAGAATATGATTTGTTTGTGTGGCTTTAAAACAAATGTGGATCATAGCGGTTTATTGCTTTCTTAATGACGCACAGATAACTAGCAGTGAACTGTACATTCAAGTTGACTCCTTCCATGTTTTGAAAGTCTCTGTAGCAGCTGTCACCCTTTTTACTGTGATCTTTTAGGAACAAATGCCTTCTTGGACAGATTTTTCTCAGATACACACACACACTGCAAACTCTCACATTTCTTTCTTAACAGATGTGGTCCAGGCAGTTTGCCAAGGGTGAGCCATGAGAGCTGCCCAATACCTCACCTATGTTATGAGTTTCAGTGATTTCCACCTTTTGATGTTGTGTAGCATGACTCATACTCCGACCTGAAAATACCTTCTTATGATCAAACATCCTGATAAACATCCTGATAGACCTTGAAGCAAGAAGGAAAAAAGATAAGGTAAAAAGACTGTTGAAGAGATGGGATCCCATAAAGTGATCATCTTGGTGGGACCATAAACAATGAGCATAGCAAAGAGATAGCACAGGTACAACAAGATCAACCAATAGTTATTTTATTGCTGTCTGATGTGCAAGATATGTCGAAAGTGAAGCAGAAAGGAATGGAAAGGTTCACAAGGGTGAAAAGGTGGATTTCAACAGCATCATGAGGAGACACTCATGGAAATTGATCAGCTGATAACCTCTAATTAGTTAAATGATTAAATTATTATCCCACTAACTCTAGATGAAAAAATGTGGATTTATGCAGATGGCAAAAGAAAGATACATTAGCCATTGATGTCTTGGATTAGAGGAGTTGGAGATTTATATTATTTTTTGTGGATAGATGTAAAGCAGCTGAACTATGAAAGCCTCAATATCTTTCAAATAAATATTTTACCAAATTTTTCATCTTTTTTAGTGGAATTTATTTCTGTCTTCAGAGACAGCAACTGACTATGCCTCACTGACATATAATATACTTTTTAGCTACACTAGGTCTATTAGCTTTTTCCATCCCTCCATTCCAAGCAGTAACATTTTCATTCCTTCTACCAGTACAGGGTATAAAATTTATAAAATTACTTTCTAGCTAAAGATACTGTGAGTAACTGCTGATAAACTTCATAATGCACAAAATCAACATAAGATTTTTAAAAAAAAGCATTGCTACCTTGGGTTCCTAAAATATTTATCTTTTGAAGAGAAGACAAATGCTGTCTGAATGATCTAAGAAAAGATTGTCCTGACTATAAAATTTTTTTAATTTAACAATTTTGTGAATAATACAAAATTGAACAATTTTGTGAATAATTGAATTTGCAATGTCCATTTCAGTAACAGTGTATAATTTCTTTTAGATATATTTTTGTAATGTGAAAAAGAAAAAAAAATCTGCTGCAGTGATACCATCTCAAAAGTGATTTTGAGAAAATATTTTAAGAAATAACTATCACTGGTTTAGTTTTAAATAGCTGGTTTAATTGTTCAATTCACTTAGAAAGTTATGCTTCTCTTGACAGTAAAGAAACAGACTGACTCAGGAAGAACAATATCTTCCCTGATATTTTATGAAAGCCTGTGGGAAATAAATAAGAAATGTATGGGAAAATGATATAGACCTTTAAGTTTCAAAAATCTGCACCTTAGTCCATAAAAACCAGCTTCTTTATTTGTGTTTCTACACTGCAATTCTCAGGTCTCCTCCTAGTGCCTTTAGCTTCACAAATCTTGATGTAAAAACAGTAAGACAGAAGAGCCCATGACCTTTCTTCCCTCTTCTTCAGGTCCATCCACAGCTCACTGGGTAGCACCACGAAGAAATTGCTGAGGTCACCTTCCTGTTTACCAGCTGAGAGCCTGGAGGCAGTTTGTTCCATTACTTCAGGAAGTTGATGTGCAAAGCCCTGTGCAAGTGTGTTGTGCAGTTTCCAGAGCACACCCACACTTGCTGGGGAGGGAGTCTGCCATGCCTGTCCATCACTGTCCTATCCCAGGTCCTGCACACGCTGCAGGAGGCTGATGCTAGCAGCAAGGCAGCCTCCTGTGGAGCATCCCCACATTTTGCTTGAAGAAGCGGCTTCCACTCAGCATGAATGACAGCAGGTCTAGACAGCTCAGGGCAGTCAGGCTCAAAAAAACCTCATTGTAGCTTTCTAACTGGTCAAAATCACTCACATGCTGTATGTAGTAGGCCCTGAACAGGTGATAAGGAAGGAACCAAATTATGATGACCCAGATGAAAATCAAGTTTTTCACCTGGGCCCAGAATTCTTGGTGTGAACAGAGGGAGGTGGAAAATTTTCTCGCCACTTTTACCAGGATTAAAATCTGCAAGCCCAAGAGGACACAAGAAATGAGGGTAACAGCTACAATTATGGTGTAGTTCAGGGCTTTCACACTCTGGTGCTGTAGTTCTTTGTGGAACTTGAAACACGTTGTACTATTGTATAAGCCCAAGCGTCCATACTCAAAGTAGAAGAGCGGCACCCCAAAGACCATGACGAAGACCCACACGGCAGCGCTTGCCGCAATGGCATGCAGCTTCCTGTAAAACTCCACCTTGTCCTTCCACTGGAAGAAGATGAGCCACCGGATCACCAGCGTGATGACATAAAACATGAAGGTCAGGTACATGTGGATGTGCACCATGGCACTCACCATTTTGCAAAATGGCATATCAAATACCCACTTCTTTTTGACATAGTAGTGGAGGCGGAAGGGCACCGTGAGGAGGAGGAGGCTGTGCACAACGACCAGGTTAATGATGGCAGTGGTGGTCACAGACAGAGTGTTCATCTTGAGCAGCACAAAGGACATCGTGATGGACCCAATTCCACCTCCAGCAAAGGCAACCGAGTAGACAGTGACCAGTATGGCACTCATGGTGCTGCTGTGAACAAAGGCAGAAGAGGAGTCACTGCTGTTCCTGATCCCTTCAGTCATGTTCCTGAAATCCTCCTGGTACATATTCTGGAAATGAAAGAATACAGAAAGACTAAGATAAGGTAGGAATGAGATGGTCTACCTAAAAAAGCCAGAATAGCTTCCCACCTGGCTCTTGCTCAAGGAATAATCCTGAAATCTCACAGATGGCATCAGTAGCTGTAACCTGTACTTTTATCCAAACATCCACCAGCCTAGGGGGAAATGGATGAGAAGGTTGGGCAAATAACTGCTCTAGTCCTTAAGACATTTCCAGCCATACTCCTAAAAACAAGCATGAATCCATAATATATGGGGAGAAATGATCCTTAGAAAAATTACATCATTGTGGTGGTTTTGTGCTGTGTTATTTTTTCTCCTCTCTTCTGAGCATCTGCATGCTTTTACAGTGAAGATCAGAGATACTGTTTTCATTCTGCTACTCATTCATCAATTTGTTTATTTGCAACACAAATCTGTCCTTCCTAGGGCCAGACAACAACCATATGTTGTTCTATCTAAGATACAAATTCTGTTTGCTACTCTGAGAGCTGAGTTTTGAACACATTACAATCAACTTCTTCTCCATGGACAGTTTCTCTGAACAAGGGATTAAACACCATGTAAACCCAGACTCCATGGAAATCCTGCTTAGATCCTGCCAGGCCAAGAAGCGTGGGCAGTACTGTCCTGGTTCTCAGGGCCATTTCATATCTTACATGTAGTAACTGAGTGTTATGAAATGGGCTGCTAAAAAACATTAGGAAAGGACATCCTGGGTGAGTGTAAATCATCCTATCTGACCCAAGCAGAAGCTAGATGCAAGTCAATAGCAAGCATAAAAAGTATGCTATACATTTTTAATATATTACTCTCTAAAAGAGAGATTAAAAATAATTCTTATAAATCTAAATGCAGCTCCTGTTAGTATTTTAAGTACTACAAGATCATATAGGAGGGGAAAGAGTTCAGGTAGGGTGTTATCCTGAAGCATCTGTAAAAATGTCCAGGGAATGTAATTTCAGTTACAGAAAAGAACTAGGGAAAACTGAACAGTGTTGGGCTCTGCACTATCAGAGTTATAGTGGTACTGCTACCTGAAAAGTAATTTAAAACTGACTCTAGTAAGAGTCCATTCTACCAGTGAATCCACAACACAAGAAGGGGTTTTCTCACAAGTTTTTGTGATTTCTCATTTAATACTCAAATGCTTTTCACTTCAGGAAATAGTTCCTCAATTTCTTTGTATGAATGGTGTTTCAACTTTAATTTTTTTCAGGTAACACGAACTACCAAGACTTGGGAGGGGGAAAACTTTTTTAGCAGTCCACTCATTTTATAGGAAAGAGAAAATGCTGCAAACAGAAAATGCTTATATACTGGTTTTGCTCATAGTGGGGAATGAATATCTGTTATTCACCTCAGGTGTTTTGTGCTGTTTCTTAGAAATATTTCTAAACACTTACCCTCACAGTAATCAAGGTCTCTTCATACATTGAAAAGTTATTCTCTAGCTATTCCAATGCATCAGAGATGCCAGATATCTTATTATAATCAGCATAAATATAAGTGCCATATCTCAAACTGATGTGTTGGTTGCTGGCATTACTGACCTTTTGTATTTGATCTTGCATTTCAGTTATGTGGACAACTGATTCCAGTACATTAAGAGAATTACAATGGGTTGCAGTGAAGGAACTTTTTATCAAAGACACTGAGGATTGGCACACTGCAGCTCTTGCATCAGAAATGGTGCAAGTTCCTTCCAGTTCTGTTTTCGTTTCTGAGACAATTTCATCCTTACAACCATGCAGGTCAGAAGGGATTAGCAAGGGCTCTTCATCAGTTTTTCCAAGTTGTTGAAGAACTTAAGTTTGAAAAGATGTCTCTAAAAACAGGCATTACCGCATTGTTTTGATTTAAAAAGCATATTTAAAGTTTAAAACTTTTAAAAGTGTTACAGGGGAGGAAAGGCAACACACTGGAAATGTGGCTTGGTGTGAGCAGACCCAGCAGCAAGGCTGCACTTGGGATCTCTTGATGTCACCCGTCGGAGGCCAGTGAAACTTGAACTGAAGGCAGTAAGAACAGATAGGCAGAAGTCAGATAACCTGACTTCTAGGCATCAAGAGACCTATTTCTGTCTGCAAATAGGTGACTGAGTCACTGAAATGTTGATTTCTGCAGAATTCTCCAGTCATCATTAAATCCCTGCATAGTAAGATTCTGCAGGATATGTAATTTTCATTAATCTTCAAAAAAAACCAACAAGCAGTTATGATAGCAGATTATCAGCTCCCCAGCAGTACAGGCACCCCACTGGAATATCATTATGTGATGAATACAGAGTGTAACATAACACAGAGCATGTTTCACAGAGGAAATGTTGCTTTCTGGTGAAATGAGGTTTCCTATCGTACTGACATTCACCATGCTATAACCTACTGACCTGAAATGCTACCTACAAGTCCTTTTGCCAGAATTTAGCAGGAGACACGTGGAAAAGAAATAATATGGACCTTACAAGACACAGCTGTTCTCGTGTCTGTGCCTTCCCACCCCCTTTAGCAGCTGCCAGTTCAGTGATACTGCTCAAGTCTTGGAGCCAGGTTTGGTCTTCCTCTGTGTTAAGCCTCTCGTGACTTGGCTGAACTTCTGCCAGACATGAGCCTGGAGCAGCCACAAGGCACAAGTGGGCACCGTTTCATTTGGATGCCACAGCAGCTGCTGGTGGCAAGGGCTGGGGGACAATTGCAAAAATGGCTATTTCAGTCTGACAAAGGAGGTAGGTTGCCAAGAGGCCAGAGGCTAGTTTCTTTCAGAAATGTGATCAGCAAAAAGATTCTTGTGCATTCAAGATTTGTCAGTTGTCAGTATGGATAATGCCATCACACTCATTTCATGTGTCTGACTGTGCAGCACCGTCTGTGGGACTTCCTTGGACTGCTCTCTTCAGGACAGAAAATGTCATAATGCTCAGTCCCTGTCTGTGTTCAAGGCCAGGCTGGATGGGGATTTGAGCAACCTGGTCTAGTGGAATGTATCCCTTCCCATAGTATGGCTGCTGGAACTAGATGATCTTGAAGGCCTCTTTCATCCCAAATCATTGCATGATTCTATGATTTATGAAAACAGTTTATCTCTGTCAAAATTTTCCAGGTAGGAAATATTAATTCCAACATTCAGGAACTTGTTTCTCTTTTATCTTACTGCTATTTATCTTACTATTAAAAAAAAAAAAAAAAAAGATAAGAAAGAAAAAAAGATTAACCATACTTCTGGACAGAATTTGTACAACCTCAGCTTCCAGGCATTTGATGTGCTTCTGCCTCTGTCTTCAGATTTGAAAACCTTCTGTGAAATTTAGACTTCCCCCATAGATACCTGATATGAGACAGAAGATCGCAGCCGTACCTGTGGCTCCTCAGTGAACTGCCATTACACTTGTACTTGGTTCTTAGATGAGGAACTTTGTATTTGGCAGGGGTAAAATGCTTATTCTACTTCGTGCCTGATTTAGCAATCCATATCAGCCTGTCACTGGCTTGTTCCCTTCATTGCATGCTATTTTCCATGAGTCACCATTATGTTACATCAACATCATATCAACTTATTAAAAAAAACCACCTCATTTGTCAGGAATTATGACACTCTTACAATCTCTGTCAAACAGTGAACTCTGTATAACAAGCATTTGCAAAATTTATCCCCCCATACATGTCTGCTGAGAGACTGGCAGGCTTCACACAGATTTTCATGTGTTCTGACAGTTGGGTTCTGCAGAAGAAGCATTTGCTGTCTGCATGCACCCAACTGAGAAGTTTCATTTGAATTTGGAGGAGAAAAAAGTTCAACTCAAATGAAAGATTTCTATTTTTGACAGGCTTAATAAATTGAAAAATGAGTGTTCGACAGAACTGACATTCCTTCACTGAACTAGACTAGGTTGGAGGAAGTGCAAGATACAAATAATTTTTAACAAAATTGTGTTTAAAATCTGCATCTGTTTCACAGAATCCTCATTTAGTCTCAAAGATGTTTTCTGTTGAGGGCATTGTAATTGCATTTAATTTTGTTCTAATTCCATGCTGTGTTATGGTAATGCAGGCTATACCACTAGAATAATTGCAGAACTTCTTTCATTTCAAAATAAACACACACCACTGAAGTCTGAAGTATAAAAACCTGCTTAATGGAAAACACTAAAAATAAAATAATACTACATATCAAGCACATTTTTACATTTAGATATTGACTTTTTTGAAACAAGTTTTCATTATTCCCTTAATTCATTCGGTAGCTTAACAGCTCGTGCCTTGCAGGCTGTGTCAACATTATACTGATATTTTGTGGCAATTTAGCCCATTGAAGAACAAATGGGACATGCTTGTTGAAAAGCATGTTGAGTTAGTCCCTCTTTCATTTGAGATTGTCACTATTTTTACATAAAAAATTGGAAACCATGAAGTGTTCCTAAAAAGGGTTATTTACTTCCTTAGCTGTATCTTAACAGAGAGAACAAACCCTTCTCGTCCTTATAGAGACTGGGTGATATCAAACACACACAAAAAGATAGATGAGAACAAAAAGCACTGCCTCCCAGTTTTAGAAGAGAGTGTAAAACTACAGGATAGCAATACAGAAAAGAATGAAACAATGCTCTCCCTTGTTTCCCAAAATTTCCCTTTTGGTAGGAAATTACCAAACACCACGAGAAAACATTTGTGCAGAAAATGGGTTCAAAATAAAACAAATTGACAACTGAATGCTTTCCCCCCTGCCCTAAACTTTCAAACATTCTTTTAAAAACTTTGCAAATCAAGGCTTTTTTTTCTTTTCTTTTTATCTGTGTATACTTACAGATTAGAGTTTATTTCCACTCTTCAAGTGTTGCTTACTTGGCTCTTCATTCTATGTAAGCTCTAAGAATAAAAAGCAAAAGACCTGATACTTTAAAGAGTCATTGCCTTACTTCCTTCTTTGAGCTTATTTCAAAACAATAACCCTGTGCTGTGTGAGGGTAGGGCTGCCCATGGGCACACAACCTTGGAAAGATTTTTAGTTGCATCACAGCATTCCGTACCTTGCAGCTGCTTCTTAGCCATCAGAGGTCTTCTAAGCCTCTCATTTCTGAACGGTGCTTTACACTACTGCCTAAAATGATAAACTATACACACAGAAGTGAGCCTCACAGCTCACCAAGACACGTGTTTGGAAGGGTTGTTCCCCAGAGTGGAGAGGATGATTTGAAAGTGTGTTTTGAGAAAACAGGGCAGGACAAGAGGAAAATATGATCTAGATTGACTAAGTGTGGGTTTGGATGTGGTCAGAGACACCGAAGTGTAAGGGATGAAATAAAGCTCACTCTACAGCCCAGCACCACTTCTCAGCTCTGCTCTCTGCCAAGATTTTAGCTCAGTGTCTGGATCTCAGGACATGATGCCATCACTACAGCTGCACAGTGCTAGCAGAAGGAAACTAGGAGATTTAATTAAAAAGTGATTAGCCATGCCAGTGTCAAAGGCTCATCGAGCAATGATGGTTTCTGTGAGGTGTATGTGTGGTAAAGGTTGTCTTATTGTGGCACTGAGTCTCTGTAAGGAGTCTATGCAAGGTCAGTTTTGCCCTCCTGCTGGTTTAACATGCTTCTGTCAGAACACATGGTTATATTTGAGCATAGTAGCTTTGAAAGCAACAGTATAGACATACAACTTTTAAATGTAATCTCACATGAGAACGTTTTAACTGACTGCATCCTGTTGCTTCACATTTGGTTAAAAAGCACAAGGGAAGTCCTGCTCTGCACTACTTCACAACAGACTGGTATGTGATGGAAATTGTCTTTTTGCAATTTTAGCAGTGGCTGACGGCTAAAGAACTGTTTAGATAATATTAAAAGGTGATCATACCACTAATGCTTGGCTCTTCTCTAGTACTTTTCTGCAAGCTGGTCTCAAAGCTCTGTTGAAAGTCATACAGATAAAAAGCTGAAAACTCCATGGCAAAGCCAGAACTAAAGCTAAGATATCCTTGAATCAAGACTTGTGCCCTCTCAAATTGGTAATTTTGTCTTGGCTTATTCTAGGTCTTGTTTTAGAATGAATACATCCCAGTGGAAAGAAAGCTAAAGTACTTTTAAAACCTTCAGGTAGCATCTGTACGTGGGTTTTTAAATTATACAATGTTTTTGATACATAAAATAAGCTATCACATAGTTAAACAAGTTAAAACATAAGTAATGTTTTAATGTTGTATATTGATGTGTCTTTTTGATGCAATATAGTAATTACATAACATACAAGTTATTTAATTTTGCTGATAAATAACAATGCTGTTTTCTCAAGCAGTCAAAGCAAATAAGAGTATTTCAGGCTGACTTTTTCCCACATGTTTGTTGTTGGAAAATCTTCAATCCTTTAATCCAGGATTAAACCAAATAATGAAATACTGGAGTATCATCTGGGATAGATACCCTCATTGCCCATGTTGGTCTCTAATTTGTCATTAGCATAAAGATCTAGATAGGTATAGAATGCTTAGTATACATCATTGCAATTAATTTTCCCTGATAAACTGATGTAATTTTGCCCAGGATTTACCAACAGCATGTACAATGGATTCCAGACTGGTATGTTTAGATTTTCAGCTGTAATGTGGTTATTTTAGAGTATTACCCGTTTTAAACACAGGTACTAGAAATGCATGAATTTTTCAAGTTTTGAGTAATTGCTGGTAGTCTTAGCAATACCCTAAACATCTAGAAGTGTGATGGTGTGTTTTCATAGTATTGTTGTATCACATGGATTCCAACCATCACCTAGTTTGAGTTTTCTTTACAGCAACAGTTTCAAGGGCCAAGGTTGTTTAATAGTAGATAAGAATCTGGGCCAGATTTCAAGGGCTGCTTGTCCTGAGTCTGATTAGCATCAAGATACCTCTACTCTGGATTGTGAAAGGTCCTCAAGGAAAGAGAACCGTGCCCTTTATGCTCAAGCATAATACATGCTGTTAGTGATTTTTCAGCTGTTCCAAACTTAAAGTTGTGCACAGAATAACCACAGCAACACAGGTGTTTTCTTTGCCTACATTTATTTTGCCAGGACTCAAGGATTTGGGGTGCTAATTCAGCAGTGGACTGCACAGGTGGCATGGTGGTTGGGTCTTCTAGAAAAATACTCTTCTCCTTCACTTATTTAAGTGGGACAAAGCGAAAAATAAGACTGACCTGGACACCTTAAATTGACTGCAGGTAACCTAGCTCTTAGTTGTGGGTAAAGCTTGAGTGATGGTCCTGACAACACTGATGTGGATTGTGTAGAATCAGGGAGGACATAATTCATAATAATTTGTACTCCTTACAAAAGCCTGCTTTTTGATCTGCTCAGAGTCCCTCCTAGTGCCAGCTGTGGGCCTGGGGCTAGTGTGTAAGACTGCCTAATCAGTTATTAAGTTGCAGTTGTGACAGGTTATTTGCAGTTTATTATTAAGTAAAAGATCAGCTGCTAATATGAAGAACTGAAAGGCAATATGAAATTGGAAAAACTTTTAGTTGTTACCAACAAAATCCTATTTTTGACTCATATTTCTAGTGTGCTTTACTATTTCAAGTACCTGAATAGGAAGTTATTAATTACCTACAAAAGGAAAAGCATTCAGTATCAGCCAAAAAACGTTTTATAGATAATTAGTTTCTTAAAACGTCTCTGTCTGGGTTCTGGATCAGTTGTGATTTGTCGCTGTCACCCAGGCAGTGCAAGGTGTCCCATAAGTGAGAATTACTGCCTGTGACACATCTGAAAGAACATTTTGGAAAAGTACAGAGAGTAATATGTGGCTTGAAATTCCTTGTTTCACATGCCTTTGCATAGCAGAGCCATAAATTTAAGCTCCTCTGAAAAGTGGAAATGCATCTGGTGTCCTCCTCCTAGTTTTTTACTTGTTTTGGGGGAAAAAAATACCCACTTTGCAAGTTATTATCCCTGGGCATAATTTCTTAAATTTGCTTAAATGTACTTGAGGAAAAGTGGCATGGAGAAAGTCTGTTTCCCCTTCAGCCTATCTCACTACCTTTTCCTTCTACAGAAATGCCAAAATTGCACCATGCTGAAGCTTAGCACATCAGTAAAAACCTTCTCAAATTTCTGTTCAGGTCTTACCAGAATCCAGATCTTTCAGAAAAGTACTGAAAAAACCCAAAACTTAAGTTCACATCAAAATCTGCAGTATTCCTCCTTTGATAGTATGGGAGGGATCCCAGATCTAGAAACCAACTGTTCTAATACTAATAACCCTGGAAATTTGGCCAACTTCTGCCATATCTTCTCTTTTCTATTGGACTCTGCTTTGGCCTCAGTGCAGGAGGCCAAAGGGCAGGAGGAGGAATCAGAAAATCATACAAAAATCATACAAAAATCATACAAAAGGAGTCTGTTCAGTCTCCAGCCTAAATGGACTTTCTGAGAAGGTGTCTTACTTATATTTAACTGTACACTTCTAATAGTATATCACCAACTTAAATATTACCTCTTTTTTGAAGGATTTTACTAGCTCATATCTGTTGAAAGCCAGTAAGTTTTTCAGGGGATGTGCCTTTCATCAAGAATCCAGCACAGCAATTCAGTCATTATGAGAGTTTGTTCTTACCAGGGTAAAAAAAAAAGGAAGGAGGAGCTGATTGACAAGGAGATGTATTACACCTACCATAAAGATGACACTAGACTGCAGAGAAAGAAATCATAAATGCAGCATCAATTCTATAAGCATATATGCCTCTTCAAGAAAAAAATTATTTCTCTTCATCTTGAAAAGACAGTGCTCATCCTAAAATATTTTTGAACTTGGTACTAACCTCACTAATTGCCTGCTGGGTTAGGCAGCATGCTATAAGGAAGAATATATTTTTAAGAAGGATTTCAACACAAGTCTATTGCTACTCACCCTCAAAATGTGTACTGCAACTACTAATACTGTTTTATTCCCAGATTGCTTATTTCATCTGATTTCTGGCTGCAGACTCTATCAAACTCTATCATCAGGTGCGTGGAAAAATAATTTTACCAAAGATCACTTTCATGATGAATATACACATACAGATATTTATGGAACTTAGAATGCTAAAATGTGTTGTCTGAGGAGCAAACCTCCCTGCATTAGTCTAAGCTCTTACTGCCTAGGAGCAGTACAGAAAGCAAAGGTTCCTGCCAACACTGATTGATAATGAAGATGATTTCCTACCTTAGCATAAAGGCAATTAAATTCATGATGTGTCTGCTACAGTTGAGTTAGAGAAGAATTCAGGTTCCTACTGTCATTTCAGAAAGGAGGAATTTACTGCAAGGGAATTTTTCCACTGCATTCTCAAAGCACACTGGTTTGCAAGAGCCTTTCCTTGATCAGCACAGCTACACTGCATATGAGAGTGAGGTGCTGTGGGCACACAAGTGCTCTGTTACATCAAATTGTTTGGGCTGAAATGGTTCATTTTGCTGTTAAATCTGGAAGTTTCCATTCTGAAAAAATGATAAGCAATGATAACTTTTTGATATAAATGATAACTTTAGCTGCATAAAAGATCTTCAGTGCATATACCAAAGAGTGAAACCAATTGTGCTGTTATTAAGCTCATTATTGATACATTTTTAAAAGCTTTTGTCTATTTGGAGTTCAGTTGAAATATTTAAGAAGGCAGCTAGACAGCCCTGCCATAGGTGCAGAAGCACAGTAAGTGCTGCTGTTCTGGGCTGTGGAAGAATACCCTCACCTGCCCTTTGACCCACTGTCCTCCAAATGTTTTCTCTTAGCTTCTCCCCATTTCATTGACACAGATGTCCACAGAAAATCTTGGGCCATGCTGTTCGTGGCCTTAATGATGCTTTGCCAGTCCAAATATTCTTCAGTTTTGGAGTGCCCTGTGCTGTGGTGTTGCACTGGGTCCTGTACTTGGCTGATCTTTAGACCTCTCTGCAGAAAAACAGATCTGAAAACAGTAAGTTATGAAATAGCTTCCCTTTCTAACGTCCTTCTTTTCATTTCATCCAGGCTATTTAATGTTCTGTACATCTTCTTTACCACTGGAAAGAGTAAGAAGCCAATATTTTATGTCATTATTCACTGTAGCTCTAATGAAGCAGTAGCTGAAGACAGACTGACAGGACTTTATGATACTATGAGCCCTACATGATAGATGAAAAGGTAAAATAAAACTAATCCACATGTAGTCAGTGAAGCATCGTGTAGAGAAGGTACAAATAGTATCAATGTAAACTGGTACAGATTTAATTTTGTAGGATGTGTACAAACCCTGATGGGTTTCCATGGCCAGGTTTTGGTAGTGGGGGAAGCTACAGGGGTGGCTTCTCTGAGAAGCTGCCAGAAGCTTCCTCTGTCAGAGCCAAAGCCAGCCAGCTCCAGGATGGATGTACCACTAGCCAAGACTGGGCCAGTTGGAAATGATGATAGTGCCTCTGTGATAACATATTGAAGAAGAGGAAGGAGAAAAAAGGGAAAAAAAGTAATTATGGCAGTTGTACTTGCAGCCAGAAAAGAGTGGGATGGGAACATAAGAGAAGAGCAGCTCCAAGGTCAGTGGAGAAGGAGGGGCAGGGGGTGATCCAGGCACAGGAGCTGAGATTCCTCTGCAGCCCATGGTGAAGTCTATGGTGAAGCAGCTGTGCTTTTGCAGCCCATGGAGGATCACAGGGATGCAGAGACCCACCTGCAGCCTGTGGAGGAGACCCATGCTGGAGCAAGTCAATGCCCAAAAGCGGCTGTGAACCTGTGGGAGGCCTGTGCTGGAACAGGCTCCTGGCAGGGACCTGCAGACCCATGGAGAGAGGAGCCCACACCAGAGCAGGTTTCCTTCTAGGGCTTGTGACTGCTTGGGGAATCCATGCTGGAGCAGGAAGGACTGCATCCCAGCCAAGAATGACCTGTGTTGCAGTAGTTGGTGAAGAGCTGCTGTCTATGGGATGGACTCACACTGGAGAAATTCAGAGTGCCATCTCCCAGGGGAGAGATGCCACATCAGAGCAGGGAAAGAAACAATGCATGATGAACTGACCACACCACCTTGCCCCATCTTCCTCTGACACTAGACTGAAGGAGGAAGTAGAGCTGAGAAGGAAGGTGTTTTTAAGGTCTGCATTTACTTCTCATTATCCTGCTGATTTTGTCAGTAATAAATTCAGTTAATATCCCCAAGATGAGTCTGTGCTGCTCATGACTGTATTTGGTGAATCATCTCTCCTGGTCCTTATCTCAGCCCATGAACCCTTTTTTATACTTTCTCTCCCCTGTTCAGTTGCAGAGGGAAGTGACAGAGAGGCTTTGGTGGGTGCCTGGCACGGTGGGCATCTGTGAATGTATGAACTCTGGTCCCAAAACAAAACAGTGACAGGTGGGCAGTGACCTGACCTTTATCTTCTCAACAAGATAGGTTAGACTGGCCACAGTAACATGCCTCTTTAGCTCCATTGCTTCTGGTTCTCAAGTTAGCACATGAAGCACTAATTCAAGTATATCTTCACAGAAAGGATTTCCCCAAAATAGCTTTCCTGTTGATATTGGTAAGAGTAAGAATTTGGGGAGTTTAAGAAAATAAAGCACGCAGTTAATGTGTTTAATTGTGCAACTGAGATGAAAATGAGAAGCAACAGCTCACTGAGTAGCAATTTCCACTGCTGCCTTTTTCTCTCTGCATCATCAAATCAGGATCATCAATGAAAGTGATTCAATGATTTCTATAGCCCTCATGGTGAGAGAGCTCACCATTTACTACTAAGTACCTCTAGCACAGTAAGTGAAGATAAAGCAATGCCTGTTTTGTATCCACTCCAGATTTTCCTTATGTCTCTTATTTTGGTTAAAACTTTTTCCCTCTTATTTTAATTTAAGAGGAAAGATTTTACTCTCTTCAGTGAGTTTACAATAAGATAATAAATTCTGTATCAAAAGCTATCTCCACTCAGTTTTCAGATTTTTTCCCCTATCCATGTTAGTGGGTGTCCGACCTCATTCCATGCCCACACCTAAGATTATCCTTGCATGAACTTAATTTCAGCTGTGCAACAGAGATCAGTTCCAGGCTAGGAAGAAGTTCATTAAATTGGTGAGAGGTTCTAGCATTGCATTACACTTTTTCTGAAGATTTTTTCCCTGGACTTTTTTGTTTCAGATTCAGAAGCAGCCTGCACATGGTTTCTTTAGGGGTAAAATAGTAGAATTAATGGAGTCTTTCTGTACAGCATTGGATATAGAAGTTATGCATGTTGCCCTGAGAGCCTGAGGTATGTGTGCAATTCAGAACACAATGCTGTATAGAAATATCTAAGCTAGTTTTAAAAAGGTAGTTGGTGATAAATCTGCGTTGGAGTGACATTCCCTCATCAAATTTATCCCTGTTTTCCAGGCTTAGAGGCTTCTGCACTTCAATTAGCTCCTCCAGAGCCAGTTTTGGTACCTCTGCATGACTTTGCAGAAAGTAACAGGCATATCTCAGTCTGGGTGGATTGTGACTGTTGAATCTTAAAAACATCCAGGCTGGCAGGCACCTTGAGAGATTTTAGTGTCAAACCTCCTGTTGAAAGCAGGGCTATACACACAGGTATCCAGGGTCTCATCAAACTGAGCTTTGAATATTTCCAGCAAGGGAAATTAAGCTTCTCTGAATTTTTCTATGTCTGTCTTGGACAGGGAAGACAGAATCTGGACACCACATCCCAGGTGGGGCTGAACAGGTAGTAAATGAGTGGAATAATCACACTCCTGACTTGCCTGCTGTAGTCCTTGACCTGCTGGTCTGGGCTCTTGTTGCTGCTGCCCATGATGAGGTTTCATTTCATTGCTGATCTGTGTGAGTACCTGAGAACATCATGGGTGGTGTCTAAATGTGCCAAACTGAAGGCAGATCTGGCAACCTTTTATGGGGGTGACTTGAGATGATCAACATCTGAGCTGATTCTGAAAAATTTACTCATCATGAAAAGTATCAGAGCCAATGAAGAACGAGTAGAATCATTATGGAAATTTTCTCCTCATTCTTTGTTCAAAGATTAATTGCAAAAACCAATAACACTTTCTTCTTTTAATGAATTTCAGAAAGGATTATGAAAGTGTGAATGCTATTGTTAAAGGAGACCAGAAGCCCTTTCTGCAATAATAATATACCAAAGTATACTTTTAACTACCACTTTACTTCCACTGATTTCATAAAATATGATATTCACAACTGCTGCAGTGGACTAAGAACCCAAAGTACTTTTAACTTCTCTCCTGTAATGTTTCCTCCCAGCTCTGCTGAAATTTTATCTCCCACGAGGAGCCATTAAGCTCCTTACAGACCTGCAGCCTTCTCTTTTGAGTTTAATACTATTTCCCTCCTCCTGGTCTGCCTCCAGTACCTCAGTAGCTCTGCTGAGGACCTTTGCAGCACTTACCCAGCCCCTCTCCAGCAGCATAGCAGGACACTTGCCTTGCTCCGTGTGACTCCTGGACTTTGCAGAGAAGCACTGCTGAGGAACTGCTGCTGCAACCCAGCTCTGTCTGCTTCCTGGAGTGCCACTCATTGCTTATCAACCACAAACAGCTGACAGACAGGCTTGGACCAGTTGTTATCTTCTCACTTATCAAGTTCATTGGGGAAGATGTGTTATGTTCTGTTCAATAAATGTTAAATACTCCCAGTTATTGCGAAATGTATTTTCTTGTAAGTGGCTACAGGTGAAAGACAGAGCTACAGGTGAAAGAAAGAGGACTAATTGTAATGAAAGTGAATATAATACATGGGAGTATGTGTTTGAGGTTATATATAGACATAGGTATTTCTCTCCTGTGGTATGAAGGCCACTCATCCTCTTGGCAGGACTTTCTCAGTTGTTCAGATAATACTAAGAGGAGATCTGACAATTTTCCTCAGGATACAGTGATAAAAT
This sequence comes from Pseudopodoces humilis, assembly GCF_049639895.1. Classification (NCBI taxonomy): domain Eukaryota; kingdom Metazoa; phylum Chordata; class Aves; order Passeriformes; family Paridae; genus Pseudopodoces; species Pseudopodoces humilis. The sequence continues at coordinate 104,612,169 of NC_142200.1, forward strand.
ATCTGTAGCAACCCTGAAGCCAGGCATCCTGAAAGGCTGAAAATGTTCTGGTACTCCTGAAATGCTTCTAGCTCTTTATCAAACAGTAGTCTTCCAGAGAGATGTAAGCATCCACTCTGCATATGCTTTTTGTATACTGCAGTTGTTTTATAATTGAAAAGTACTGACTCAAACTTTTTATAAATTAAGAGAATAAAGCATGTGAAAAGAAGAAAGACGTGGGGTGAATTTTCTATGAAATATCATGATCATCTTTATAAAACACTGCTGGTTTTATTCTCCATTGTATCTATTTCATACATCTGCTACCAGAAATCTGTCATCACAACACAGGTATCCTCAAAGCTGTAATTAATTCCTTGACCCCTTTTAACTTCAAAATGTCATTCTCTATCAGTGGTATAGCAGAATAGCTGCAAAGCCTGGCCATGCAACAAGTAGCAAGGTAGGACAAACTCATATTTCAAAATCTTGATGTTGCATTCCCAGGAGCTCAGTATGAATAATAAAAGTGTTCAGAATAAGGATGCTCTCTTTCTTCCAAATTAAGGGCATATGCTTAGGGACTTTTAAATCCGAAAGCTCATTAAATGTTCTGTCCTATCCCCATGTTAAGATTCCACAAGATAAAAAGCAATAGTTGTTGTAGAAAATAGAATACTTTCCCTAGCAATGTCTAACTGCTCTTTTCAAGGTTTAATAAATAAACTGTTTTTCCAATAACCAGTTAAGCTTAGAAATACTCTTTTAGTGATTTAAAAATTACAGCAAAATCAATGTTAAAAAGATATAGCAATATCTTTCCTCAAATAAGAAGTACAACAATATTTTCCATTACACCCAAATACAAAAATTATAAACAGTGCTGAATTTGTTTCATCTGTGTAATAGCCTGCTAGTCCAATATTACATGGTATGAAAGGCATGAAAGACTTAAGACATTTTCTTCAAAGTTTCTTAACAAGTCTGCCACTGAGTCAGATTTAGACTACTTTTTAGCCAATGTGTCTCATGCTTTAACCTATAAGCTATATTTTGCCTTCAATAACTGGAAGGAAGGTTTAAAAAAAAATAAATTCTCACATTGACTTGTGAAACTCAGTAACTCTTGTCTCAAGCAAAAAACAGCTATGGGTTTTTAAGAAGCTACTCATCCTCAGCAGTTAAATGGAGCATTAAATATTCCTGAGAATTTGATTTTTGCGAAACAAAGCTTGCACTTTCAATGAGAATGTAGCTCTATCCATTTTTTTATTTTTTAAATTTTTTTTTTCAAGACAGATCTATTTGCATAGTCCTAGGATATAGATATGGATTTCTGGAGGTCATCTGTGTTAGCCAGGCACCCAAAGCAGGGCTGGCTTATGTCAGGTTGCTCAGTGCCTGGACTAGTGGAGTTTGAATAACTCAAAAAATGGAGGTCACATCATCTGCAGGCTCTAGTCCCAAAGTTTGACTGCTCTCATACTGTAGTTTTCTTCCCTAACATCTAACTGGAATTTCCCATGCTGCAGTTTTATATCCACTGCATCTTGTCCCATATCAAGTCACCTCTGAGAACTATACTCATCCTTACTTTTCTGTTGCTTCTTATGAATTAGGTGCAGAGAGATAAGATCTACCTGTGCTTTGGGAACTGCAGCCCAGGATGTGGTTGGCCTATTTTTTATTTTTATTTTTTTTTAATTTTATTTTTTTAAATGTCCAATTTTGACACAGACAGAGGGATCCAGTGTATGCTTAAAAAATTCCCAGGTCACACCAAGTTAAGTGGCGTGAATTACACTCCTGAAGGATGGGAAGCCATCCTGACCTACCTGGGCAGGCTGGAGAAGTGGGCCCACGAGAATCTCATGAGGTTTAACAAGACCAAGTGCAAGGTGCTGCACCTGGGTCAGGACAACCTCTGGTATCAGCACAGGCTGGGGGATGAACAGATGGAGAACAGCCCTGGGGAGAAGGACCTGGAAATGCTGGTGAATGAGAGGCTGGACATGACCCAGCTGTGTTCACTCCCAGCCCAGAAAGCCAAATGTGTCCTGGGCTGCATCCAGAGCAGCGTGGCCAGCAGGGTGAGGGAAGGAACTCTGCCCCTCTGCTCTGCTCTGCTCTGCTCTGCTGAGACCCCACCTGCAGTGCTGCATCAGCTCTGGGGTCTGCAGCAGAGAAAGGACATGGACCAGTTGTAGTGAATCCAAAGAGATGTAACACCTACTCTATGGGGAAAAGCTGAGAGATTTGGAATTGTTCAGCCTGGAAAAGAGAAGGCTTTATTGAGAGACCTAATTGCCTACTTTCAGTACCTGAAGGGAGCTTACAAGAAAGATGAAGAGGGGTTTTTAAAAGAACAAGTGGTGCCAGGAGAAGGGTCAGTGGCTTTTAATGGAAAGAGGGAAGGTGTAGATTAGATGTAAGGAAAAAATTGATTACTGTGAGAGTGGTGAGGCAGTGGAACAGGCTTCCCAGAGAAGTTATGAGTGTCCCATCCCTGGAAGTGTTTAAGACCATTTTAGACAGAGCTCTGAGCAAACTGATCTGGTGAAACATGTCCCTGTCTGTGGCAGGGAGGTTGGAACTAGATGATCCTCGAGGTCACTCTCCAATCCAGGCCATTCCATGATCATGATTCTGTGATTCTATGGTTCTGTGATTCCTGGTTGCCAGATGGGCCCTGGTGAGTGTGTGGAGAAGGCTGTTGTTGGGCATGGAGCTTCACTGCCAAGTCCACTCTTTGCATCACAAAGGCTGGCAGCCCTGCTGCAACGAAGGCTACGTACCTGTAGGCACAGACATGTCCACACTTCCTCCAGAGTAAAATATCCCTCAGGTAAGCAGTAAAAGATCCAGCACTTAAGTCAACAGCTGTTATTCATCTGTGTGATTTTGGGAGTAATTTTTTACCATGCCACAGTTCCGTGCCAACAACTCACAGTAGAAACCAGCCTTCAACTGCCTCCTCAGTCTTTACAAGGAAAACTGCCTGATTCATACTGTCACTTCCAGAGAAAAGCAACAGAACTGTACAAAGTTTCCCATTAACTACAGATCCATGAAGAGAGAGAAAAAAGTTTGAACAAGTATGCAACCACTATAACATTTAACCTTTGTGGCATTTCTTCGGTGTCAAGACACACATTGACACATTTTTGTCACAAAGACACAAATGTGCCAACAAGACACATTTGGTGTCCAGTTCTTTTGTGTTCAAATAGAGTCTTACAACACAGCAGGGGGAGGATTAAGGATAAAGTATATCAATGGAGCAAAATGAGACAGAAAAGGGATATGGGGTCAGGTGTGAAGACAAAGTCATTGTCATTAGAAGAACAGACCTGCAACTCCTGATCTATCAGTCTTTTCTTCTTTTCTTGCTGCTTCCTAACCTTATTCTTTCAGATGAGAAACATTTGATTCTTTTTCAGCTCAACAGCAGCAATACTTGAAGGGTCAAAAGCATATGAGCATGATAAGGCATTCTTCTAACTCCTAGTTGGTTGTAGAAAGTTTTCATAATCAAAGCTTGGAATTTTCCAATTGAGTTATCATGGCCTTTGTCTAGAACCCAGAAACTAAACATTAACAGACCAGAAGTTCAACCCAATATCTGTTTGATGTGCTATGCCACAGGCTGCAAACCCCTTTCAATCTCCTGTGATTAATGTCTGTCTCACTGTGAAGAAGAAAGTACAAGCAGCACCAAAGTGCTTGAGCCAGTCTTCAGCTAGGTGTTGTTTCCTACTCTGTGCTGCAGCACTTCTCTGTGAGGATTACTCCTGCATCTGATGAAAATGGGAGTTGTAAGCATATATCCATGGTGTTTTTCTGACAGCAGATCAGAAGACCTGAGAATTCTATTTGAGCTATAAAGAGGAGAGTCAATAAGACTTTAAAGGACAGAAGCAGCTATGGCCCTTTGTGGCTTTTATCAATCCAGGAATGTTTTGTGAATAAGAAATACAGAACAGTCTAGACTGAGGAAGGCCTCAAGGAGACTGAAAAGCTGCAGTATCAAGATGTTAACCCAATTTATAAGAGAGATGTCTTAAGGAATTAGTACAAATTTTCTCCCTGTTCATAGACATTACCAGATGTGTTCAGCACAGTCACACTTGTTTGCATTGTCTTTTTACTATTTTCTTGACTGTTTTTCCCTTGGAATCAAAGTTTAGTGGATTATGTGCAGATTATTTGAACATTGAAAAGACTATTGAACTTCTAGAGAAAAGCCAATAAATTGCCTTCTTAGAGGAAAAAAGGTTATTGATTCCTGTTAAAACAGAGCACAGTTGATTTTAGCTGTCCTTTACTAGACAGAGGAGGCATGGATTTATTTAAAAAATATTTCTTGCATCTTCCACAAGACGGAAGAGCAACATACAGTGGTCAAAAACAACTGCTCAAGTTATCCACCATGGCATGAATTCTCTGGAGGGCTTATCATACAAATCATAGAAAGACTTGGGTTGGAGGGGACCTTAAGTAACAGGAAGGAACCTTTCCCATAGCATAGGGTGGAACATTTTTTGTTCCAATGTCTGAACGACAAAATTTGTTTGCTGTGCTAGGAGTGAAATAGAAAGCAATATTTACTTCTGCTATTTCAGTAGCCAGGTTTGGGGGCAAGTTTGTCTATGGGCAGAGAGCTGGTTTTGAGGCAACAACAATCTAATTCTGCCATTTGGGTTTTCCAGTGCTGCTAATCAGGGAAATCTGGTCAAAGTCTTTGGTCAGAAAGAAAAGGGAAGCAGCTTAGACATAAGAAGGGTAGATCAGATATTAGAAGCAGTGAAACCTCTGAAAACAAAAGATAAATTCTGAAAATTTACAACATGCCAGCTTCTTTTCTGCAGAAGTGTGTGGCTTAATTTTGCAAAGAAAACTGTAAATTTAAGAAACTCCAAAGCTTTGTCTGTTAATCTTTTGTCTGTCTCTTCACCTGGAACAAGCACAGAAGGCTGGTTCTGCTGGGAGAGTTACCAGTCTTAAGGATTGGAACATGCACCTGGGAACTCTTTGAGTTGCAAAGATAATCCAAGAAAGACATAAAAATATCCTTCTTCTTTATTCCAGTACAGATGGTAGCTTGTGGTTTTCATGGTTGCCAAATCTAGCCTAAAAAAACCCCCAAAAATAAACAAACAAAAAACCCCAAGGGAAATTCAAGTCTTTCCAACAACATGGAAGAGAAGTGGAAGTACTTTAAGCACTGTGTCTACTAAAAACAAAATGCAGGAGTCCACTGTCTGAGCATTCATGGGAGACATCCTTTTCTGAGCAGACATGGATATAGCACTGTAGAATTTTTTTAAAATACCACTGAATAAACAATGGAATTGAATCTTGAGAGGTCATGATGCAGTGTCAAAGCAGTGATGAACTCAGATTTGGAGGTTTTTTACCCAGACAGAAATGAGAAATCTCTTCATAAACAAAATTTAAGTGACCACTCAGCTGCAGAAATGAGACAGACATCTGTACCACACAACAGTTGAAACCCTTGCTTTTTTTTCAAGTGAGGCCCTCTGCATGTGGTAACCACAAGACTTCACCTTCCTCCAGAGGATGGGAGGGCTGTCCTGTGTGGGATTGCAAGTGGCAGCTCAGTACTTTCACAGAGTGAAGTATGTGGTCTGTAAAGAGCCAGAGTCGTCTCAAAGAAAGAAGACAGCCATAACATGTAAAGGAGCACAAGCAGAAAAAGGAATTAGAAGTAAAGGCATAAAGTCAGGAATACGACACCACTGAGACTGCAAAATCAGACATACAAATTCAGGGAATGGGGAAATCTGAATAGTGCAAAGCCAGCTCTCTCTTGTCTACCTAGTTCTTTCTTAGAGCCGTGTTCTTCCATTTGGGAGACACCAATTTTCTAAATGCTGGGAGAATGCACAGAGAGGGGGAGCGCTGGCACTACAGCTGCCAGCAAGCTGCTAGGGTTAGCCATATCTGTCTGGGATGCTCAGCCTGAAGACTCTCCCTCCCTTATTTGCATCAGTCACACTGTTTTGGTAAAATCTTTAGGAGAGCCAGTGAACGGGATGACCAGGCTGATACTTTCCATCAAGTCAGCTGAGCACTAAATCTAAACATATTTCACCTGAGCTACAGCTCCTAAAACTGCAGTCCTTGTGGATGTGCTTGTGGACTGAGGTTCAGCAGGAGAGCTCCATAGTGCTGATGGTGTTTCATGCATCACTGAGTTGACCACTGCCTGACAGAGCTGGCAGTCTAACGTGGCAATTAAGACAATGCCTCTTCAAGGAAATATCTGTTACTGTTTTGAATTGAGCCAAGACAATGTGCTCCTAATTACACAGGCCTCTTGTCTCACCTCCACCATTACTGCTTCAGTCACTGCCCCTCTGTGCCACCCTGCAAATGTCTTAAGGCTTCACTCCCACCACCTTTCTAGTTAAAACATGGCTTCTTCCTGAAATGCTGGATGCCATTCCCATCTCTAGGGCTTCTTAGAAATAGATAAAAAGCCAAAAGTGTCTTATCTTAGGTAGCTGTATTTTGTTGCCTCCCTAGTCTTTTACATGCATGTATTCATGTACATACACAAACACAGCAATAGCCTCGTTTTTACAGACTTGTTTCGTAGTCCATAGCTGCACATTGTTGAATACAGGTTTTACATGCATGTATTCATGTACATACACAAACACAGCAATAGCCTCGTTTTTACAGACTTGTTTCGTAGTCCATAGCTGCACATTGTTGAATACAGGTTTTAGATGTCTGAACTAAAAATAACTGCTCCCTGCTAAAACATCACACACCTACACAACACAAACTGAGTGCAAATTGCCATGAGAGCCAGCTCTCTGGTTCCCATTTTGCAGTCATGGCAGTGGACTTCAAAAGAAGTCTTCAGTGCTCTACACTAACCCATTCCTAGGAGCTGATGCAGAGACCCAGAATGTCTCTAAAATGCAAACAGGCACCAAAACAAACTCAGAATGAATCTAAAACAACTTCAGTAGCAACAGCAAAATCATTCTTCCATTTATAATTAAAGTGAGAAATTAATTTGGGGACTAGTGGAAATAATGCCAGCTCCAGCTGGTCAGACATGGATTGCAGCAATCATTTGATCCAGGTTATTGAATCTCATACATTAGCATGTAGCACCACATCTAACTTTAGCATCTGTAGCTCCTCAGACACTGTCTCTAAAAAGTGACAGCCTAGCTGGGCTGCTCAAAACAGACCTCAGCAACAGCATGGCAAATGAAGCTGTCATGAGCCAGCAGCTTGCTGTATCAACCACTTCAAACACAGATGGATCGCAGGTTTTGTTGAAAGAATTGAAAGTTTTGATACTGTATTCATCTCCTATAGAAACACATGTTTTAATCAATAAATTCTTCCATTTATTTAACTTAGTTTAGTTTGGGATGTTTCTGTGCTTAATTTAATAGAACTGTACAGCATAAGATATCATCTGCTGGTCAGCAAGAGCTCTGAGGAGGTTAGTTGTATGATCCTGCTTGAAGACTATGCCTGTGTAAAAACATATCTGGCTTCACAAGGATGCATCACTTCTAACCACTCCCTTCATCTTTATGTGCATTATGTTGCAGATACCATCCTGTCTTTCCTGCTGTTCCTTGCACAGTTAATCCTTCTGTGACTCAGATTACTTTTTGGTGAACCTACTGTGATGCATACTAGAAATCTGAGGACTTGTGAGGTCAAAAAATAGTTTTCAGTTTCCACTGAGACTGTCTCAAGGGAGGAGAAAAACGCCCTCTTTAGCTTTTAGCATATAGTCCATTTGCTCATTAAAGCACTTGACTGACTGACCCTGAAGTACCAGCACGCTGAATTTTCTGCTTGGTAAAAGTTAGCAAGGAGTAAGCCAACATTATTTTAAGTCTCTGCTGTGTTGCTATTGAATGTTGATAGCTTTTTCAAGGCCCTAGGTGCATGTTTCCTCTTCTGAGTAAAGGAAGTCCAGGGCATGTATTTGGTAGCAGGAGCTTGTAATTGAGTAGATTAATTATTTGATTGGCATGATATAAGGCCCAATTTTAAAAGCACACAATTAACTTTGAGCACTATTATTCCCATTCAAACTGGTCATTATTCCTTTGCCTAAGTGCTTTCTTGAACTGGGTCCTGAATGTGAAGCAGCCCTGTGTTACAAAATTGATTGCCCTAGCTCCAGCAATCTCTGCTCCAGCAGCCTAGCTGCTTGGCTACAAAACCAAAGAGGGAAATTATATACACCCTTTGCAACCAGAATTAATAATGCCAGCAATGGGACAGGTAACTGGGAGAATGACCATCAGGAGAAAGATATTTCAAAGGAAAGCTGAAAAATAACAAGCCCAAATCAACAATTTTTACACCTTTCTGGGGTGCATGGAGAGTTCAGGATCTGTGAGCTGCTAAAGGGGGAGACCCCTAAGAGCAAATCCCTGCAGGTGGGGCTGGGAGCTGTGGTGGGATTGAGGGGGCAGTGTGAAGAGCAGCCCTGCCTGCCCTGCTCAACCTGCACTGCACACAATTCACCCCCTTCTGCCCCCTCCATGGGGGAAGATACTCCTCCATCAAGGACACTGGAAATTTAAGCTACTTGCACCAAACCCACAAGTGCAAAGGCCACACCTGTGGTCTGTCATTGCAGGGGTGGTAGCAGGGATTTTTCAGTTGAGAGCAAAACTGATTCTTCTTGGAGAAGTACAAAGGCAAGATGCTGAGCAGTGTTTGTTAATTAAGAAACTATTATTTTGCACCACCTCACTGTACCCAAAGGCTTGGGGGGTTTGATATCACCTCTAACACAACTGGGACCATGCTTGGAAAAGAATTCATCATCATCAGTAAGTCTAACTGGTCTCTAGTTCTAGATGTTACTTTTTACTCCATGTTTTTCTTAGTTCTTAATTTGCTATGGGTTTTTTTTCTGTTTTGGGTGCAGGGTCCAGCTTTTTGGGTGATGTGTAAGTCTAGTTGACAGAATGGTGTGAAAGTGTAGAAAAGTTTCTGGGATATTTTTTGTGCCCTTTTGCTACATTTGTCCCTCTCCTTGCTTGTCTGATAGGGATGAATTTTGGTGAAAGGTGGTGTAGGGTACAAACATGTCTCAAGGTCCAGAGGGACCTTCACTTCCTCCCCTCCACAGTGCAAATATTTATTGGGTAGTACAGAAAACAAACTTGTCAAAATCAAAGGTTGTTTCTCTGCCTGGATGGCCATACTGGGAAGATTCAAGGTTCATAAAGCAGCTTAAATCAAGCAATTTTTAGAGAGAGGAGAAGGAATGGGATGTCATCCTCTTTAGGATTAAAGTGTGAGTGTCTAGATTAGCTGGGATTATCCTGCATTTTAGAGGTGCCATGTGAAATCTTCTTTATCTTTGTTCTCATCTTGTTCTTATGTTCTGTAAAAAATTCAGTAAAAATAAAAATTATTTTTATGTAAGAGGTTTCACACTGCTGGGCTGAGGCACTCACCTTTCCTCTGCCACCCTGTGTACACCCCCTACCTTTTTCCTCTCACCCTGTAAATACATTTGCTCATTTGGAGCAAGTGGGGGGAGGGTTTTGGTTTTATGCCCAGCTGCAGAGCCCCCAGTCCTGCCCATAGACCCTAACAGGGCATCCTGCATCCCCAGCAGCAGCCATGCAGTTGCAGCACTCAGAAGGGCAGCTGTCCCAAGTCTCTGCCACAGTTTAGATCTGTCATCCTTGTTTTGAACGCCAGAGGAAGAGTTCAATCCATTTGCTGTATAAATTGGGTGGGTGAGCTATCCATGGGAAATACCTCCAAAAGTTCCTTCCCTTCAGACTGCTTTGTCCTTGCAAGTCTGTGCAGAATTTTAGCAGAGCTTTCTGTGCTTCTGATCAAGGAGGGGAAAAAATATAATTGTTTCTCAGCCTCACACAGTACTTCCTTCTGCTGAGCAGGGGTTGAGTGAGTGAGCTGCTGCAGCCTCCTCCCTTGCAGCATCCCTTGTGGCCTGAGGTGTAGTCCTGTGCCTGTGGCAACCTCCTAGCCAAAGCCTGAATGGGGACTGCTCTTTCTGGCAGAGTCTCCTATATTCTGTAGGATGGCCTCAAGCCTATTTATGCCAGAATGTCCTCTCAAAAAATGGGAATGGGGTAAATTCAACAGTTGCAGTACCAAAGTGAAAACTAGACTTACTGTGGCTTAAGAACAAGAAAAAGAGCCAAGCAGTTTTGTGTTTGTATTTCCCAGTTTTATGGCAGTAAGTGCTATGAAATAAATTGCATTGCTCTATTAGAGTTTGGAATGGGATTGGTTTTGTACCAGCCTGTCTCAACGTCTGAAAAAATCTGGTATTACAAATATATGAGACAACCCACTGTGAAGTCTGTCAGACATGAAAAATTTGGGAGAGCAAATTATGTAGTCCACCTGAGCATCTCATTCCAGCTCTGCAGGAGATGAGACATGACATAGTGTTTTCTGTAAAACAACAGATTTTTCTGTGCAATGTTTTTGTAGGAAGATACTGCTTTCAGATGTGACCTCATCCACAGATGATCAGCAAGATGGGTTCCAAACTTCTTGAAGAAAACAAGCAGATTCTCAGTAAAAACCAGCATTTTGAAAGGTGAGTGCAACCTGAGCACATTCTCTCTTTATTCTGTCTTCTAGAGCAAGGAGAAAGCAGATAACACTAAACTGGGAAGATCTGTCAACTCCCTTGAGGGCAGACAAGTTCTGCAGAAAGACCTCAATAAATCAGAGATGGGCAATCACCAACCATATGAAGTTTAACAAGGGTGAGTGCTGGATTCTGCACCTGGGATGGGGCAACCCTGGCTGTGTGCACAGACTGGGGAATGAGAGGCTGGAAAGCCGTGCTGTGGAAAGGATCCTGGGGGTTCTGGTCCATGGCAAGTGGAACATGAGTCAGCAGTGCCCTGGCAGCCAGGAGGGCCAAGTGTGTCCTGCCTTCATCAGGGACAGCATCACCAGCTGGGCAAGGGAGGGGATTGTCCTGCTCTGAGCTGGGGCTGCCTCACCTCGAGTGCTGAGGGCAGTTTTGGGTGACACAATACAGAGAAAAACATTAGGCTGTCCTAAGGAGGTCCACAAGGGTGATGAAGGGTCTGGAGGGGAACCATATGAAGAGTGGCTGAGGTTGCTTGGTGAGAGAAGAGAAGAGAGAGAGAAGAGAGAGAGAAAAGGGAGAGAGAGAAGGGGGAGAGAGAAGGGAGAAGAGAAGGGAGAGAGAGAAGGGAGAAGAGAAGGGAGAAGAAAGAGAGAGAAGGGAGAAGGGAAGGGAGGAGGGAAGGTGATTCTAAGATCCTATGAAGCAGCTTCAGAGTGGTTAGCATAATAAGGTTCTAGGGCAGACATTTTTGTGTATAAGGCAGGTCCAAGCAGAAGTACAGGCACTTCTCACACCACTCAAATCTCACCAGGAAAACAAAATTTCTTTCTGATCTTTTGTCAGCTTCCTTCTTCTTGTTCAGCTAAAATAAATGGGAGATAAGGTAGTTCCTTATATATTTGGTGAACCTATTTCTTGGCTGATTCAAACAATGAAAAAGTACAGAAAAATGTGAATGCAATAAAATGTTTTAGAAACATTCTAAATGTTTCTAAAAAATGGTTCACCAAACCACTCATTGGTCAAAAATAGGACTAAGGTGGTGTTATATTAGAGGGCTTGATCCAGTTATTTTATCATCATCTCATGTAACAAGAAGCATGGAGGTGCAGGAATGAAATGCAAAAGATATGGTGAAATTTGGATTACTGTTTTAATGCTCTTGCTCCTGCCTTGCCTGTTTTCATCCAACCAGAACAGTGGCCCAAGATGTAAGCCTTCACCTGACACTCTGATTCTGTAAATTTCAGCCATTACCTGTGTCCCCAGGGACCAAGATGGAACAGAAAGATGTTGCAAGCTTCACTTCTCCAGCAGGCAAGAAAGAATTGGATAAGCAGACAGAGGAGGTAGGATGGAGACTTCTAATAGGTCATTGGCCAAGGACCCCAAACCCTCTTGTAATACCTGCAGCTGATTCATGGTGAAAATGGGAGCAAAACATTTATACTGCCTTGGTCTCACTGCAGTTGGCAGAATCAAAATTCCTTTCACCCTCTGTTTCATGCGCTTTTGGGCAGAGAAGGAGGCAGAGCATGCATACAATCACACACAAACATATTTACTGACAGCAGCATGTCTAAAGAAAACTGGTGAGACCAGGCAATATTCTACTTTAGCTTATTGCAAAAAAGGAATGTACTTACATTATGTACTTTCCAAATGCTGTGAATTTCCTGACAATTAAAAACAACTGGAAAATAATGCCAAATACGTTTTAAAGTATTTAAGGACTTACCTTGAGAGCAGCCATCATCTTTCCAGTGGTCTTAAGTGACACCTATTGTTATCTTAATTTTTCAGGCATGTTTTATGGAAAGCATAACTAAAATGGCTGTTCCTGCAAAGACAATTAGAAATTTTTACAGTTTTGTGCAAGTTGATTTCATGACTAGGCTTCAGAAGGGAACATTCTGTCATTTCTTCTGAAAAAATGCACAGATCTAACAAATCAAAAATCCTTGTATAAAAACAATGGAGGGAAATCCCTACTCTTCACTGCATTTTTTGTTTTTAAAAACATATTTTTAAAATTTTTTCATGAGATATATTTTATTTCAATTTTTAGATTTCTGTATTCCTTGAAAATTTTCTCAAGCAACAACATGTTCTGTGTTCAGAGGACATAAGAGATTTGCAGGCAAGTGGACAAAATATAACTTATCCTGCCATTAATGATTTGGCAAATTCTGTAGCACACACATTTTGCACATTTTTACTTGTCCTGACACCCCTTTTTCTCAAGGGTTGGTTAACATGAGCAAGAGAGTTTTTCTGGGGAAGAATGCAGGTGGAAGACACACTGGCTGGTAATAAAAACAGAACTAACCTGTGGTATGCAGGGTCCTCAACCAGGGATAGCATTTGGTATGCTAGGTGTTTTACATGCATAAGGAAAAATACAATTCCTAATTTATAAGCTTTTCAGTTTATACAGAAGCACAAGAACACCAGAGACTAGAGTTGCTGCTATTGATAAAAACAAGCACGAGGATGTTTCCTCTTGTTCAGCTGGCTCTTCCACTGGTTTCTATGTATAACTGCAGTAAGGAATGGGTTGCAGGCTGAATTTCTGAGCACACACATACATTTCCTCCATCTTCTTGTTTGTGAAACAAACTCAAATAACTGGCACAGGAAGGATTTGATTTGGGTTTTGTTTTGTTTTGTTTTGTTTTCTTTTTTTTTTTTTTTTGAAAGGAATAAAACCAAATAGCATAATTAACATTAGGAGTATCTATAGTTAGGAACTGAGACATGCAAAACTTGCATCAAGACTTGTGTTTGGTCTCCCATCTCACTAACCCTGTGACTGTCTTGTGTCTCATTCTGTCCACCCTCACCCACTGCTAACCCTTTTTATTCACAGGTGTGCTTGCAGGAGCCATTCAGAAGATTGAAAGAAAAGAATGAGAAACTTATAAAGGTATGAAAGTGGTCTTGTGAAGAGAGAAATAGGTATTATACGTGATGAAAGAGTTTGAGGGTCAACCATAAATTATTAAAAATAGATTGTAAGTTTGGATTTGCCCTGGAGCAGTGAAGATCATGTCAGAGCAGCTCTGTCCAGACAGTGGCACAGAAAAGATTTTGCTGGCTATCACTGGCATGACAAAACTTTCCTGTCAGTGCTGTCTCTGAGCACAAGGATGTCTTGAGAACTGCAGATTCAAGTTTGTGGCTTACTGAGTCTTTGGGGATTCTTCTAATGCTGATCAAGGTGGATCCCAAATTATTTGGTCCCAAGGCACGCAGTTATCCACAAAGAGATTTACAGAGTCCACCTTTCTTTCACAAATATCAGCTGGCAACTGAAGAGTTTTCAAATGTATGTTTTCCTAATTTCCTATTTTGTGGACACAACTGTGACTTCCTTACAAGAGCCTTTCTTCTTGTGTTTTACCGTAGGAAAAAATACAAGCATGAGGGTAGCTAGAATCTTGGCTTCTCCCTCCAGTGGAAGGTGTCTTGAGTTTCTGAACACACAGCTGGGATTTAAATTAGCCTTCTAGAATGAAAATCTTCAATATTTCTTCAACCATCATAAGATTTTCAAAAAGTGCAGTGCTAAAAAAACAGTGTTTTGACTTTCAAATTAATTTTCTTGCCTCACCCTCCTCCCCTTGACTGGCAGATTGCTTCTTTTTCTGCAGTAGGAACAGTTGATCTTTTTCCCAACAAAACAATTAAATGCAAACACTTGTCATAACAAAATCTACAGCAAAGTTTTGAAATGGTGCATATGTCTGTGATTTCATGCAAATCTACAGAAAAGCAACACTTTTATATAGGAAAGGCCTCCATAAACCAAGCCATCTGGATTTATGAGTCAGCAGAGTCATTAGATCACAGGTGATCTTGCCAGAGATCATTGACATGCATCAGGTACCATGGGGAATGTCTGAAATGGTCTAAAATGTGCCAAGGGGCGAAGAGAACCCCTTCCCTCAGCTGTGCTTCTGCCCAAAGGGGTGGAAGGTGCTGCCCTTCTTCGCTGCCTGGGCACCCTGGGGGCTCACACTCAGCTCCTGTCCCACCAACCTCCAGGCCTTTCCTGCACTCCCCAACCCCTGAGGATGTTTTTCTGCTCAGGGTGTTCTGCCTCCACAAGTTGCTGAGCCCCGTGCAGTGTTTGCCGTGGCAGAAGAGCCAGGAGTTTGGTTGAGGAGTGGCACCTTGTCCAAGTCCATGCCTGCACAGGCAGCTGTCCCCCCCTCACCATGCCCTCGGTGTTGGCTCACACAAGCAGGGCTAAGCAGGGCTGCAGGTGACTCTGCAGCACCACTGGTCCCCAGTGAGCTGCCTGACACACCAGTCTGACACGCAGCACAGGCGCTGCAGAGCATTAGCTCCTGCTGCTGATGAAAAAACGCCTTCCCAGTGGTCACAAGCAGCTTGCCTCTCTGCATCCTCTGGGTCTGATAAAAGTTATAACCACCCTCAAAGCATTTATCTCAGCATGGACACCAGCTTCAGCTTCTGCCTCCTGTCCTGCTGCTTTTTTTTTACCAAACAGATAGGAATTTTATTTCTGTAAGATTTTTCCATCGCTGCTGAGACCAACTACAATTTCTGGGGCTAGACACTGTCAAACACACGGTGTGATCACATAATCCTCACTTTTGATAAATGTTTGATGGATATAAAGCACTAGTTTGAAGCTTTTTAGTAGTGTCTTTACATTGAAAATGTAACCAAAAGTAGTTTTAAAATTAAAACTTTTCCCTTAACAAGTTATGCTTTTTATTGTTTTTTAGGAAAAAGCCAGACTATCAGAAGCAAGAGAATTAGTCCTACAACAGGAAAAAGTCTTAAAGGTATGACATCTTATTGCATATAACAGTATGTGCTCTTTCTTCATTTAGACCATCACCATTCTAGAATGTTTTTACAAAGATAATTACCAGAGCATCAAATAGAGATGCAATAGGGTCAAATCTAGCACAGGAAAGAGTGTGGAGAGTAGGCCTGTCATTAGTCTCCAGGATACAAAAATAATGCAACACGGAATAGTTTTGGATTAGAAGTTTTTCAGACCATTGTCTGCAAACCAGCAGGAGTGTTTTTAAAAGAACTAGCCTTGTATTTTTGGGAACATAAGTCATCCAGAAAGTTACTGCAATATAAAACTAATACCAGGAGGGCAGATTCCTGTAGATTTCTATCAGACCAAATTTGGGAGAGCAGGATATAATATCTGCAAGGGCAGCACCAGTGCTGATCTCATGCTAAAAAGCTCTGACTTGACTTTTATTGCACACCAGACCAATGGACTAATACTAAAATTGTTTGCTTTTCCTTTGAACTTTTAAGGACATTAAGATAAAACTAGACAACTTGCACAAGCACTTCAAGCACTCTGAACTAATTAGGTCGTAAGTATTAGCAATGCCCTCTATCCTGTATTTCTTTTTTATAGTGTACAGAATGTTTCCACATCTGCCATACATGAAGCACATGCTATTGATTGTAAGTTAATATGGTTTATGCAGCATCAAACAAGCACCTCATATTTATGTAGAACAGCTTCTTTTTCTGTCACATAATCACCCAAACACAGAAATGTAAATGACATTTAGATTTGGAAATCTTCATCTCATTTTTTAGCATATTCCAGGAGTAGGTTATCTTTTACTCAGTAGACCAAAGTTGTAGGG
Organism: Pseudopodoces humilis; assembly: GCF_049639895.1. Lineage (NCBI taxonomy): Eukaryota > Metazoa > Chordata > Aves > Passeriformes > Paridae > Pseudopodoces > Pseudopodoces humilis. Next base: position 104,628,420 of record NC_142200.1, read on the forward strand.
CATACTCTGGATATTAATTTCAATTCTTTTTCCTAATAACCTGTAAGACGTTCACAGCATAACTTTGCAGAGAACAAAAGGAAGCAAAAGCAGCAGCCAGAACAGCAGCAGCAAAGCCTGCAGCTACATGCTTATTTTCAGAGCAAGTGCTCTCTCTTCATGGATAGAGTTCAAGTGACACTTAAACCATGCTCCCCCTTCACCTCACTACTAGACTGTAGTGTTCTTTTAGTAACAAGGTTACCCAGGATTTTTGAATTCCAAAACACCATGTTTAAGAACAGAGCCCAGCACTGGGCTTCTCTCTCTGACTCTCCCCTTTCCCAGCTGCACTGCAATGCAGAAATCCTCCAACTCCAGAAAACACGAGCGGTTAAATATTCCTTCTAGCAATCACTCCCAAATTAAGCTCCAAGTACAATGTGCCAGCAGGAACTATGAGCCCAGTTTAAAAGATTGTCTTTCAGTCCTCTAAAGTGGTTTGAGATTCAATTTTGTGCTCTGAGTTCTGCAGAGAGGAGCTGTACAATGATATTATGTATGCACCACATTAACTGTAAGAACAGAGGCTGAATTATAATACAAAGTTTAAAACAACAAGCATTTTGAAGTAAATCTACTGCTTGCAATAGTACAGCTACCCCCACACCTGAGGGGCACTAATATTTTAATTACCATGGTGCTTCCACCAGGCAAAGTCATCAGAGAAGACAATACCAGATCTTACCTTGCTACCATGGTAGCACATTTGATGGTAGAAACCCAGTAATAATAACTTTCCTGCAATAAAACAATATAAATAGTGTTAGCTTTATGCTGTTGATATGTTCTCTTACCACTGTGTGGCAACTTCAGGATTGCTTAGTTCTGTCTGTTATCCAAGATTGGAAGAACCCATGAATTCAGTAGTTCCATACAGTAATTCCTATGAAAGTGGACCAAGTGAAAAGGGTTCCCAAATTAGGTGCTTACAAACACATGAGAAGGTACAATATCCCACCACAAGAGGTTTGAGGCTCTCTGTAGGTGGTTGGGATGTATAGCATAGCAACCCTGAAATGATCATGACAGAAATAATTCTCTTTCTTTTTGCTAACAGAAAAAACTCAAAGGAGTTGCAGATTCCAATAGAAACCTTGGGAGCAGGAAGCAGGCAAAGGGAGGAGAAGATGAAAAAGAATACACAAGATAAAAGGCATGTGCTTTGGTGGAAGAGAGAGTTTGAGCAGCCTGGCAGTAAAAGCTGTCAAGAAACAAAACCCTGATCTTGTTAAGACAGTCAAGTGATATCAGTGCTTGGCCACAAAATTCAGTGCATATCTCTCTTTGTCCTTGCTGTTACTCCTGAAGGCTAAATGCATTTTGGGAATCCTTATTTGTTCTCCAGTACTGAGGGTGCTGCTGGAGACAAATGTTTTTTGAAAGCTGTCCCCAGCTCTTGAGGACCTTGCTTCTGTCCAGTCAAAGCAAAGTAAAGAGAGGTTCAAAATGAAACATAACAACATGTACTTTTAGAGAAGAAATAAAAACAAGTTCAGTCTAGTAAGACCAGATTTAAGATTAAAGGAATTGGGAAGGAGGGAGAAATTAAATATTTCTTACAAAGTTCTCTTTGTAATATTTCTTACAAAGTAACTGCTTGGCTTTGCCATCAATTTAGTCTTTACCTTGTATGCTGCTGCTGTGAGATACTTTTTAATGCAATTTCCTTTGTAATGGGAAGCACTTATAAACTCTTCTCCACAACCAAGGCATCTGTTAGGCTGCAGCTCCTCCTCATGCTGCAGCTTTATTGTTTTTGTTAATAAGCACTTATAACGAGCCGAGTTAGATGAAATCTCTGTTGGTGTTTCTTTTCCTCCACAGACAAGAAAGAGAGGTCTACAACTCCCCCAGCTCTCCCACCCAGAAGATAGCTGTGGTGAAAGAGGTGAAAGACAACTGAACTGCTATCCTTACACCTGCACTTGCAGGGCATTCTCCATCTCTCTTTGTTTCAAGCTGGAAACCTCCTTGATTCATTAGATTATTTTTTGAGTTTTTCAGCCCCAGTGGTTCCTTGTATCACTTAGTTCCTGTGTCTCAGGGTCTCCACTCCTTGCCTAGTTTTGTTAGAGGGCAAACCCTTATAAATTGTTCAGTGTTTGTTGTCCTAGAAGTCAGAAAAGTGACTTTCAAAGTTATTCATGTCTTTTTTTCCCTTTCTAGACCCAGAAATCCAGCTACCTAAAAAACTTCTGCTTCTTTCTTGGGTAGGTAGAATTTTCTCTTTGCATGCACGCTTAGTTAGTTACCCCTGGAGCACCATGGAGGTAAGATCGTTCTGACTAGTGCTGGAACACCATGGGAGAAACAGTGTAAGTGAAAAGGAGAAATGTGCTGCAAGTGTAGAGTGGAGTGTATGCAAACTTAGTGGATCAGCAGATTGAAGTAATTGGGGTACTGTTCTGGCCTCAGGTACATTTCCTTATGAATCTGCCCACCTGTCACCTCTGAGAATGCAGAAATTATGTGCTCTGGCAAATGCCTCCTTCTTGCCTTCTCCTCAAGAAGAAAGGGAGGAAGGCTGCAAGTTTAACCACCTGTTTTGCTCCCCCCCACCCAGGGTGCTCCATTATCAACCCTTCATCAAACCACTTCTCTGCCATACTCCCCTCATCAGATAGATGCTGGGGGGTTGCTGGTGGACTTTCACCTGCCTGGACCAAAGTAATGTGGACTCCCAGAGCCTTGGGGCCAGTGATGGCATTTCTCTATTTCCCTAGTTTTGGCTGAAGGCTTGAGGAAGATGAGCTATTTATGAGTGAATTCTTCAGTTAGTCACTTTGTGGTGAGGGAACAGCTGTTTCTGAAGTTATTTATAGATTATCTGGTGAAGGCTGATGGTGTGAGAGTCACCAACCATTGCTCATTTTCTTTGTCCCTTTCCACTAGCACTGCAGGAATGTCTCCCAAGACACGTTGTCCTTTCTACTATAGTCTTGTAGTGCCTTTGTAAAAGGAAAGCAACATTCAGTTTGCTTCTATATGGAAGGAAGCTGTAAGATGGATCTTGAAGTTCCTTCCTGAGAAGAGAGAAGCATTTTTTCACTGTTGCACAGCCAAGCACAATTAGCAAGTGCTTATGTTTTTTTTTTAAAATTTGTGAAGCTTCATTTCCATTTAAATTCGAGCATTTTCACATTAGGAAGATGTTCCTGCCAACATGGAGCATTCACCTGTGGGAATGGTATTCCAAAAGGAGCACATAAAAGCACAGCAGGGTTTGTTGGAACAAAACAATGGGGAAGTGGTGTGGACCAAGAGCACCGACAGGAATAACAATGTCCTCAGGCAAATTTGTTCCCTTCAGGCTTCAGTTGCCCACCTGTAAAGTGATGATAGCATTCAGTTTCTCTGCTCTGTGTCCTTATGTGTTTACACCACAAAATCTTTGGTGGCAAGAGCCATTGTTAAGCGTTAGACTATTGCCAAGGATGGACTCAATATTGCCAGCAAGAGGAAGGAAGGATTCTGCTTTGACCAGGGCAAAAAATTGCAAAAAATTATATGTTCTGATACTTTTTAATATTAATAGAGCTTTTTTACAGTGTCTGTGGTTTTTTTGGGTTTTTTTTTTTTTTGGTGCATTTATCCTTCTCTCTTGTTGCAGGAACTCTGTGTGGCTGCTTGTCAGGTACCTGCTGTCCTGTGTCTGCTTGTGCTTAACACTTCTCTTGGTTTATAAACACCTACCTGATCCTACCTGGGCATACCAGCTGGACATACTAGACAGTATCTGCCATCAGCCATGGACACACTAAGCATAGAATATTTTACACTCCAAGGTGGATTTCTGTAGGTTTGCCATATTGCTCTGGGAAGACCAGCACTTTAAAATAAAGCATCCAAAACTGCAAAAAAACCACATGATAATATCTGTCTTTTCTGTGAGAAATTAATTAGCTCCCCAGAGGAGTAAGCATGCTCAAGTAGGTCTGAGATACAACAATTGCTTCAACATCCACATTCCAATCTACTCCCCAAATCCCTGAATGTCCTGTCCCCATCACCATAGGCATGAGTATAGCAAATCTGTAATTAAATCTAAATAGGATCTTCTGTTAATGCAAATGAAAATGACCCCATTATCAGTAGGGCAGTGATAGCTGATAGGAGCTGAAACTTTGTCTTAAAAATGCCTGGTGGCCAACTCAGGCCCAGTCAGCTCTGTGGATCTGTGTGTCAGTCAGCCACCTCCCTGCCAAACGACAGAAGTCCTGCAAGTGGCCTCTCCTGTGCACACAGAGCAATACTGCTGCACACCCACAGTGAGACCCTCCTGAGGAATGGGGTTTCCCCTTTGATCACAGCACAGGGATTGTCTGCAGGCTGTGTCAAGCCCAGCTTTACCTTGGAGGAACCTGTCATGCACAGAGCACTAGTCTGACAGTGTGTAGATTTCAAACATCCTGCACAGGCAGAGATGATCAATATGTCTTTTGTGTGCTTTACTGAGCAGTCAAGTCTTCATCACTCACCTCAGCATACAAGAAACCTGGACAGCTCTTTGTGGATGCCTGAGAAGGCTTCTGTGCAACCTGACTTCTGGGCTTGGCAGTCCTAAGAGCCCCCCATGTCCTCGTTTTCTACCTTCCAGAAGGGCACTCTGCTCCCTCTGTCCTGAATAATTTTTGGAAGCAGGGTATCTGTGATCATGATGGAAACCACACTACCTCACAATGTCACACCTGATTGTTGTAGGACACCCAGATTGCTTGCCACAGTTGCAAATTTCCGTGCTTCATCTCTGAAATGAGACCAGGATTGTTTCCACACAGAGTCCATGCCTACATCTGAGCTTAAAAAATGTGTGTCTGTGCTTTGTGTGTCTGTTATCTGCATTTCTAAGTCATGCAGACATTGTATTTTTTTCTGGGTCTTCCAAATTCACTGCCCATTGGCCCCCTCCTGTTTTTTGCTGATCATGCAGCAATGAACTAGAGCTGTAGAAAAGCAAAATATCTCAGAACTTTTTTTAACTTCCTTCTCATGTTATCTTCTGCTCTGGATATTTTTGCTCTTTTTCAAAGACTGGGAAGAGCATGAAAACCACTTTCTTATGACACAGCATCTTACAAGTCTGTCTTGTCACATGCCCAATTGCTTTTCATGGTAAAGGCAAGGCAATGCATGAATGCATCACCTGATGGAGAAAGGAGCCTAAACAATCAAAGCTGGGAAAGCAAACCTATGTGAAACATCTATGATTGAGCAAAAGTGTACTGAGATCAAAGCACTGTAGCAAAATGTCCTGTTTCTATGTAGAAAATGGGGTTTTTAAATTAGAAAAAGAAAATTAACAAAAACTATGAAGAGGAGATGATACAATTGAAGGATGCCCTCCTTATGAGACAGAAGATTTGTAGATATGCATAGAAAAAAGCCTTGGCATACTACAAACAAGTGTGAAAACCAGCAAAAGTATCATCTAACTGATGTGGGATGTTACATGGTACAGCTCCAGCCGCTGCCTGTTTTCCTGCATCCAGCTCAGGGCATCCTTCTAACACTGGCACTCCACATCCAGCTCCTCACACTGCTTGTGAGGCTGGGCCCATGTAGCCTGGGGAAAAATTTGGAAGTCTGCTCCAAGCTGAACATCTCTGCTTACTGCTCTTTATCCATTTAAAAAAAAAAAAAAGAAGAAAAATCCTAAGCCATCTCCATTATTCCTTGTAATTGCCACAATATACAGGTTGTGATCCTTGTGACAGGAGCCTTTTTAGCAGAAAAAAGTGTGGTGGGGAGTGATTTTATTACTGTTGTTCAGCTCTGTGAGTGCAAATTTTTGTGGACATCTTGACCACAGAGCTTAAAACACGGGATAAAGCAGTGTGCCGCTTGATGGTGGCACAAAAGAAAAAAAACCTGATTGGGCAGCCCAGTTTACAGCCGTGCCTGGTGGAGCGGGTGGGGAGCTGCTGTAGGGAGGGCATGTGAGGGCAACAAGAGGTGTTACAGACAGACCAGTACCTGTTTGCTGCATAAAGCCAAAGTAATTTCCCTGCCTTGTCAGCTGTCAGCTCCTCCTTTTCTCCCCTTACTCTAGGCAGGAGGAAAGGCACTTTCAGCCCCCTGGAGATGTGCAAGAGGGAGCCTTGCAGGGAGCTGCAGTGGAAGTGATGGCAAAGGTGCAGCCTGCAGCCTGTCAAACCCCAGCATCCAGCCATGGATGCATTACCAAATACATCCTGTGAAAGACTTAAAAAGGTAGACAATATCATTCCTTATCTGTTTGCTTCCTTTGCACATGCTAAATCTTGCTTTTTTAGTTGCTACTCAGTTTATATGCCTGAGGCATATTGTGTTCAGTGAGGTTTGATTGTGGAATTGTGATGTCAAGTTTGCCACAGATTTCTGTCTGTGGTTTTCCCCAGTTGGGTTTATCTGACCAGTACCCTCTCCTCTGTTAGGACTGTATTAAATCATGACGTTTGAAAGTTAATGAACTTTCATGTCAACACTTCACTCCTTTCCCCACTAATTTCAGGAGGAAAAGTGCCCAAGTTTTGATTTTATGCAATAGTTTTTCATGCAGTTTTTTGTACCTTGAGCTGAGGAAAGGCGCTGTTTTGGGTGCAGCTCAGCCACATGTCCCTCCTAATCCTTCACAGAGCAGAGGGAAGCCTCAGGACAGGACAGTAGGTCCCTCCATCAGACCCATCAAGTTGGTGGCTTAGAGTGATCTTGCTGCAACTAATCCAAGTTTTCTTGCATCTGTCTTGATTTACTAGATCTTCCAGGAATGCTTAATTGACTGCAACATGGAGAACTGTCACTTTATATATTATCACTTTAATGCTGGATGGGGTTTTCAGGTGAGCTCCTTCTGGCATAAGCCTGCTTCCATTCAGAAGCTTTATTTTGAGGGCTCTGCAGCATCACCTGTGTGTTCAGCATGCTCTGGGGTTTTGGCATCACTGATGTTTTTATTTCCATTCTAAGCTTTTTTTCTCCTTTCCACTTCTTCCCCACTCAGGTGGGGAAAAGATGTTTGCTGAAATCTGACCACGGTATCTTGAGGAACTATGTGGTCATTTTGGTTCAGACTGACTTGCTTGAGATATCCTTCAAAATTTTTGTAGCTGTTTCTCTCTGAATCAGGAAAAGCTGTTTAGGGGGTGTTGGGGTTTATAGCTTTGAAACACAATAGTGTTGAATACTCACAGTCTATCCTGCAAGTGCCTGGAGGAGATGAAGAAAAGGTGCAGGTATAACTGGGCACACTGCAAAACAGGGCAACCTTTCCTGCATGCAGAGGTACATCTGACCATTTATGCTCTCTGGGACACCCTTTCTTCACTGTTGCACTCTGATTTTGAGGCAGCTTGCTGTTGCTCTAGACTGATTCAGAAAACTTCCAATGCATTGAAATTCATCACCCTAGGCAAGTAAATGCGTAGCTCATATGCTTGCATAACCTGTTCCCCAGCACAGCACTGCCTCACCAAATAACAGCCTTGATATTCTGCATCCCACAAAGGACTGAGTGATGTGGATGCAAAAAGTTTAGGTGGATGCACATCTGAGAGCCTGAATAAGTAGTTGCAAGAGAAATCTCTTGAAGGTGACCGGATAGGCGAACTGCATTAGGCTCAGGAAACCCTCTGAGTGGAAAATAGGTGAAGGTGGGGATAGCACTCAGGGGATGTGCCATATATATCTTTATCCTTTCCTTAATTTTCCCTGGATGTTTGACTGTGGACACCGTTCTTATAGATTCTTCATATTAGATGTATTTATCAACGTGGTCCTAATGAATTTCCCTTTGACCCCAAAATATTCAGGTCCCAGAGAAAACATAAATAGAAGTGTATGTGTGGGATGGGGGTCAATAGGACAAATCAAGAAAAGTGAAAAGCTCTTAAAATTAAAGTGGTTTGAGCCTGCCTAGCCCCACTGGTCTGAAAGGGAAGAATAGGGTCTGTCTGTGGCTTTATGTAATGAGAACAATCACAAGGGATGGAGCGCCAAACAGGAGCGTGCAAGCCACTCTCTGGAAGAGAAAATAAATCCTCAGAATCAACAAAGGTCCAGAGCAGGGCCTGCAACAGCTGCAAGGATGCAGCAGTAGGACACTGTGCTTGACCTTACCGGGAGGTGCTGCCTGTCAGCCCCAAGAGGGCTTTGGGAAGCCCTTTCCTGACCTCTGAGGGTGACTCACACACACTGACAGGGGTACCTGTGTAACCAGTGCTAGTCTTACCATTGGTAGTTTTGCTTGACCTTGGAGCACTGGTGGAAACCAAGGTGTCCCTCAGGACAGCAGGACGGTCAGCAAATGAGCCTGCTGTCAGGTCATCTGCCTGGCATTTCCATTTATTACGGTGTGTCTAAGCAGATGTGCTGACATTGACATCTGTTCTCTGTAGCGGTGCCTGCACACCAGTCCTTCCCGGGAGGACGGGCAGCAGCGACCCATCGGCTCTTGTACAGACACACTCCTTGTGCTGCTGGGCAGGCTCAGCTATCGCCAGAGAGAGGAGGGAGAGAGAGGATGGCTCCCAAGCTACTCCTTGATGGCAGTGGGCCACAGGTCTAGGTGTTTACGGGCATCATCTGAGTTACCAGAGGCTACAGGAGTTGACGCCAGTGATTTCCATATCAAAGGGTTTTCCGAATAAGTACCAGAACAGACAATTCCCTCTTGAGTGTTTTGGGTGGGTTTTTTTTGGGGGGCGTTTTTTTCTCCTTTCCAAAGATCAGAGGGAGTAACAGCATAATCTTTTAAAAGAAGCCTTGATAAGGCAAAAATTCAGCTCTGGACTGAGGCTCATAACATAACCATAGGTGGACGACCTTAAGCAAGCAAGAAACATGTAGGCTCAGAAAAAGAAGAAGATTAAATAATTTCTCTCTTTCTCATGGTAAAAAGTGCCCAATGTCTTCTAAAATAACTTATTATCCATTGTGCATTAATGTATTGGTTAAAAGTCGAAGAACTACACTTTAAAGTATGAACCACACCATCTGGTTGTCTCCCTGTTCAGTGCCCTAAGCATATGGCCAGAGAGAGCATATTTCCTTTTCCCTTCTCTCCTGTCTCCTTTTTTATTCTGCCTAGCCTCATTACCTTAGATTTCCTTACACTGAATTTATATGCATAAACCATTCATTTGCCTTCTCTCTTAATATAGCTGCACGATTCTGAACATCATTTAGGTTGGACTGGCAACTCCACATTTTGCCTTGTCAGAAAAATTATTCACATTAATGCCTATTCATTCCCGTAAATCATGATATACAGGGAAGCAAATTGGTCCTAAGGATGTTCTTTGTGTCACATTACTACCTTTTTTTGTCACCAAAGACTGTTTTCTTGTCAATTCACTCTTCTGTTTTCAAACTCCCATGTTCAGAGAAATTGTGGTGATAAGGTAAAGCTGTTATCTGCTGATAAAAATGGCTTTGGGTGTTCATGTGTTATAGATTTTTTTTTGACTAGATACCTCTTCACTTGAGTGAAACTCCTTGAATAAGACCCCTTTCATGCTAAATAACTTGAAAAGCACTCTGAAGAGCATATTTTTTGCTAAAACTCCATTAGTTATGTTGGTCTTAAGGTGTGGATCCCTAGTGGGAGTATTTCTCTGTCTTATGTAAATATATTAACTTTAGCAAGAAGATATGGCTTCACCTATCCTTGCCTCTAGGCAGTCTGACTGCAGTGTTTTTCTGTCTGTGGAAAACACCTCAAGCTGCAAAGAAATGAAGGTCCAGCTTTCTGATTTTTGTAATGGTTGCAGTGAGGAAAATATTGCCAGCACTGTGCAGCATGTACTTCTATTGAACCTCTTCCCTGAACTTCTTATATTCAAATACCTCACCTAGCATCAGATTTGGTTAATATTTCTCCCTCCCTTGAGCCATTCCATCTAGGTTTGTGTCCAAACCTTAAGGCATCACAGCCTCAAGCTATTTTTCCAATGTAGGTCTGCTGGGCATTGCTCATGACTGTTTGCACCCACACTGCAGAATTAATGCCCACAGAGACATATCAGTGCAATGTTACTACCAGAATATTGGGTTTCTGTGGAAAGCAGTTGATTTTTTGAGGAGACAGCTAGGTCCTGCATAGCCATCTCTCCAGCAGAAACTGAACATTCTCAGTTGTCTTTCTACATATGATTCTTGAGGGAAACAAAAAGACAATTCTTTGTGTAGCTCATTGTAGCCTTTAGTACCGTGATTTGTCCGAAGTCAGGGGTGGAACTGAGATAATTGGTTTTGCTTCCAGGGAGTTGCTGTGGTGTCATCTCAGTTTTAGTGCTAACCAACACAGCCCACAAAAATCAAGTGTGCAGAGAAAGAGACGTGCCAATGTCCTTAACAGAACTTCTTAATAAAAGGATGTTTAGCCTTGGTTGACTCATCCAGATGCAGCAAGGTTTCACAAAATAGCAAATACACCAGCATATGGTAGGGACTTGATGTTTTCATTTTAGTTCCACTGGTGACACAATCCAACAGCAGAGATTTGGAAGAGAAATAAACCACCCCAGCTTGGAAAGAAACTACAGTACAACTGCTCAGTAGGAACACTATGGAGACAGCCTACTACTTTCAGGAATGAGAGCAATTTTGCTGCCTTTCACCAGCAGAGTAGGGAAAGCTGAATGCTGCTGGGAAAATATGGACAGTAGTACATAATACATGTGAAGTGTTTTGCACAGAGTATAGAACAGAATGACCAACATATCAGCAAGGAATATTTTATCTCCCTGATACGGGAAATGCTGTGTTAAGTACAACTATTACAATTGATTATTTGAAGGAAAGATGGTGTTTAGCTCTGGGCTTTGGCTTGACACTTGAGGTATGTCTAGAGTTTTTCCTAGCTCTGCCATGGGGGTCTAGGGCCATGGGGGAAGCATTTAGTACCTGCCAGATTCAGTTTCAAATCTATAAAATTCAGACCTAAATTATTTGTTCTGCTCTATCTTTTGAAGTGGGCAGGATTTTCAAAGCCCAGTATGCACTGGTCCACAAAAGAAACAATGTGTATTTGAGGTGTGCCCAACATGACTGCACCCCAGCAGAGGAATGTCTGTCTGTAGAGAAGGAGAATGACCTCTTTAGGTCACTTCACTCCACCAGCCACCCAGGGATGGAAAAATGCTTGCTGGGGACTATCCTCACTCCTTGACCATCCCAGTGAGCAAGTGAGGTTCCAACAAAAGACCAAAGCCATGAAAAACACAGCAGATGTGAAATGCCTTCACTTCAGTCAATTTTGTAAATTGCTGCTCCTTCGGTGGCCCTGATAAATATCTTTCTTTTTATGTTGAAAAATTATTAACTGTGGTGTGAGTTGCCATGGATGCGGCACTTGGTTTATTGCAGACTGTGCCTCTTACTGTGCTGGACCTCATTCTCAGCACTCTCCTGGGCTTATAAATATTGAGTAAATTGGCTCACTTTTTTCTTGGAAGTCACAGGCAAAATTGCCACTAATTTAAAGGTGTAGGCTCAGGCCCATTATATTGTGCTACTTTTTTATAACATCGATCCCCTCTGTTCTGGCAGCCCCCTGATTCTGCCTAGCAAATCAGGCTTCCATTCAGGTACAAATAAATCTAAAAAAACAATAAAAGAAAAGCCAAACCTTTCCCTCTATAAGCCAACACAGGAGGCTGTTTGGTTTGGGAATGGTTTTGCTTGGGACTCTATGGTGAGTGTTCTCTTGAGCACACAACAAACTGTAGAAACTGTAGAGAAACTGCCTCTGCATTGCAGCAAGGTATTTGAAGAAATCGAAGTGATCTGCATATAGTATGTTGTTTAGCTGCAGTAGTTTTCCAGCTGGCCACAGTGTCAGGGACTAAGTGGATGGTGCTGACAGATAAACATTTGAGAATTGCTTGGACTGACTATAGCTGCAATTACTGTAATGAGATGAAATTTGTCTTTGGCCTTCTCAGAAGTTATTTCCAAAAAAATGGATAGTGATAGGGTCTAAATCTTCAAAGCCAGTTGGCAATATTGCTAAAAATGTACTATGGAAATTTCCTTGTACTCAGTTGTTTGTTCTTCCTCTGCTCTAAACCGTTATCTTTCTTTTCAGGGGAAGGAATACTGCAGAGGCACAGACGTCAATACAAATAATTTTTTTCTCTACAGTTAAATCTTTAGCATTTCTTCAGTGATTATAAAAAAAACCCTGAAACCCAACAACAAACAAACAAGATTCTCAACATTTAAGGGCCACTCTTGAATTTGAATTTTCTGACCATCAGATTTTAATCTTCCTCTTTATAAACCTGTTTAATTCAAGCCATGCAAGGACATCTTGGATTGCCATGGAGCAGAGTCTCAGCAGGGCAGGACCTACTCTGCAAGATGATCTACATTCATAGAGCCTGGGGCAGTTTTCATGCAGGCTTGGTCCTTTGTATTTTGTAAGGTGATTTTTGGTACCTGCAGTGGTAAAAGCTTCCCAATGAATTTCCTTGTTTTTTCAAAATCTTTGAAGCTGTCTACAGTTGGTGCTCCCATCCTGTTTAAGTGACTTGCATGTCAAGACAAGAGATGTCTAAAGCAGAGAACAAGGATAATGTAGTGACTTGTCCAAAGTTGCTTTAAATAGTATTATTTTAATAACTATCCACTATTATTATTAGCTATTCTATGCTGACAACTTTCATTTGTTTTAAACAAAGAGAAGACAACATGGAATTTCAATTCTGCATCCTTAGGACTTGTTACATCCCTCTCACTCACCCCATTGTTGGTAACCCTGATTCAGGACAGCATAAGTCAAGAGAGAATTAGATCCACAGCTACCTTCCCTGAATGGACAGACAGCTCTGTTCCCTACTGGGCTGGTCAGAAGGAGAAACTGTTTGGTTTTCCAGGCTGATTAAACTGTTCTCCCTTCCCTCCCTGCTTCCTGCACCCATTTTACACTCTCAGCCTGGAGGGTACCTGTGTGTCCCAAGGTTCAACCCCAGTCTTAGCTGGCAAAAAGAAATAATCAGGGATGAGACAAAAGTTGGCTGAGAGGACCTGAGATAAGAATACATTGTATGCAGGGCCAGCATGCAATTCTCAAAGGACCTATAAGGTTAGGTATAGGTTTGTCTTTTGCCTGCAGCCACGCAGGTTGTGGCCTTGCTTTGTAATATCGCCCTGCTAAAATCATGGATGTCCTGATACTGGGATATTTGTGTTTCATCTGAGTGAGCACTAGCAAGTGCCTATGCCCTATCCCATCCTATGCCCTGCAGAGTGTCTCAGGTCCAGCAGGATGCCCTTCACAAGAGCCAGGATATGAGTTCTGGACTCATGGCTTCATGCAATTAGAGACTTAACCCTCAAGATCCTCCTAACTCTTTTTTTTTTCCCCCAGACACAGTGTCCATGCAAAGACATGTTTCCAACTGGCAGTCAGTTCTCTGGGACAGAGAAAAACAGAGAGACTAGGTCTCTCTCAGGTCTGCTCCTTGCTTCTTGGCCTGCTCAAGCAAAAAATAAATCATCTTGCAAACTGAGAAGTTTTTATCCTGTACTGACTGAAGTTTTTCAATAGTGGCAGAAAATCAGGGCAAAGGGGAAGCAAATTCTGGAAGAGAACAGCAACAACACACAAAGGATGTTCTCAGTATTTGTGGACTGTACTGGACACAGGGTGATTGGAAATAATGTAGGGCAACTGCCACTTGATGAAAAATTGTATGGGTTTGACTTTAAATAAGATTTCATAAATCCTGGCTTTGAGAAGCGAAAGAAGAGTAGGAGAATGAATCATCCCGAGCAATTTCAGGGTAGTTTACATAGTCTGACACTTTATGTCAAGCCACCCAGTTCTCCTATTTTTAGTACAACTAGAGATGGGTCCGAAATGTGAGGATTAGAGGTAATACTTCCCAGCATTTGCAGATCTTTGGATAGAGATTTTTGGCTCAACTGCCAGCAAAGATTTGTAGAGATTGGAAGAAAAATTTTTTTCAAAGTTTCAGGTTGCATCGTGTTTCAAGGCTTTGGTTCAGGAATGTTTTGGCAAATCAAAGCCAGAAGTATCTGAATGGTGAGAACAAAGGAAACAAAGGTTTCAACCTGGTGATAGGTTTGCTATTATTCAGTACAATGCTTTATCATGATTGAAGCTAGCATATGAAGTCCAAGGTAAAAGAAACTACTAGCAGTACACTGTTATTTCAAAATTAAGTGACACAACAGCTACAGCTAGTAACACTGAAATTTTGGAAGAACAGAAGAATTGTAATATCAGTTTGTTAGACACAACTTGATTTTAGTTCTTTAAAGGTTCAGGTGCTAAAATTCTTATCACTTTTTCTTATATTTACTTATATTTGGAGGGGAATTTTAAATATATCAGGCAATATTGATTCTTCCATCAGTAAACAAATATCATGGCTGATAACTCTGGCTGTTATATCTATGAGGGGAAAATATTTTACCTGTAAAAATGAAAAATCCGTCTGCAAAGACTAATTCTTGAAGAAAGAAGTTTTGCTTCTTTCCCACTTTAGACTTTATATGGGCTTGTTTTTCCATGGTTTATTTGGTGTTTTGTATTGCTCTGATGGATGATTTTTGACAGCATAAAACAAAGGCTGGTGTTCCCGACATTAAGGCAATTTGTGTCAGCCAAAAATTCTGCCTAGTGGTGTTTTCTGTTCCACTTGACAGAACAGAAAATGGCTGTGCCACCTTGGCACAGCACAAGCACCGTCCCCTGCAAGGTGCTCACCCTTTCAAGCTTTTCCCAGGTACCCAATATTTCATGTTAGCCGTGGAAAGCCAGGCTGCAGGGAACAGTACAAGCACAGGGCAACAGCTGCTTCTGGAGTCCGTAAGCCCAAGTGACTGGCTTTCCTCTCCATGTTACACTAGAAAAAGTGACATTATGGGGCAGGATGATCTTGTGGTATTTCTTGAGAAAACAATTTAAAAACTGCTTGTTTTCTGCAAGGCTTTCATTCAAATAGTTTTGTGGCCATTTCAAGTAAAACCAAAGCTGCTCTAATATTGACTTGATTAGATGATTTCACTTCAATGAAACTATACCCTTACCAAGCACATGTGTCAGAGCTGCTTATGCTCATGTCCACAAAGTGAAGAAAAACTTCAAATTAATTTCAGCTAATGCATTACAAGTTAAAAAAATTGCATGTGTGAAATAAGAGAGAAAAACAAAAGCTGGGGAAAGCTACTTTAAATTCCAGTTTCTGCTTTTGAGAGTCACAGAATCTTGTACATTTATGTGTCTGAAAGAGCAGAGACCTTTTTTCTACAGTATTTTGGCTTTGGATGGTTAAGAGAGGGGAGAGATTATTTTGTTTTGGGGGAAGGAATCTATTTTTTGGCAGACTGTGAGGCACAGGAGATTTCAACAAGAATTTGCCAGTTAACAACCAATAGACGTAAGAGCCTTTCTAGCACACAGAGGAAAGGTAGATGAAAGGAACATCTTCTTCACTGCATTATTCATCCATTGTTAGACAGTTGAGTTTCCCATTGAACAGGCAGTACTGGATTCATATGGTGTGCTGTAGAGCATGTAAAAAAAATGAAATATTTTAAGAATATATATATATATCTTTATTTTATTTATTTATTTTTTCTTTTTTAAAAATTAACGTCTTCCAGGGCAGTTTTTCAGCAGTACACTGGAACTCTCAAATGCTCTTTCTGCCAAGCTGCTTTCCATCTGGGTGGCCCTTGGGATTCATGAGGAGAAGGTGATTCATGAGAGTAGAAGGAGCTGCTTCCTTCTCTGACACCAATCACAGGCCCTTTTTTAGCCTAGGCTACAGGCACCAGTAACACTGTCATCCATCCCTAGCACCTCCTCCCTTGGCATGCCACACTGTCCAACTGCTTGCTCACCTCAATGTCTCCTTATGATTAATCCAGTTGAAAATTGAACGAGCTGTGTTGAGGATACATTTCCCCTGGGACACCTCCTACAAGGCAGCACAGAAAAATTTGTGCGAGGATTGACTCCCTGCTTTTTCACACTGCCCCAAGGCTACACCCCAGCAAACTTCTCACAAAAGCAATAGCTAACCTTTGTTTCATACTGTAAAATTCTCCCCTTTGGTAAGTGACAGCACAGCCCTCATATTCTGACAGACACTTCAACTGGTAGAGAACTCTAGAACAAAAACAATAATTGTGCCTTAGAGATACAAGGGTTTCATATGGTGCTCAGAGGAGTTTCACGGTCTCTATCAAGTGGTGAATGATACCCATGTGGACAGTGCTGCCTGCTCTGAAGGACACATCTGCTCCACCTGACCTGGAGGCCAGAACCTGTTTGCTGGAGCAATTGCAGTCAGCTTAAACAGTAGGAGACCACATAGTCTGATAATAACACTGTAATAATTACTGTAATTATTACTATTTTTTCTCCAGCCAAAAAATGAGAAGTTAACTGATTTCTGTCTTTCAGCATCTACTATGAGAGGTTTGGTACATTTGACAGCAATAGTCTGTCTATTCTTTAGCTGTATTTACCAGTCAAAACATATTGAGAATGACGATATTTGAAACCAATCTTGTAAAACGAACATGATATGTCCAAATCTAAAGTACAAGTATTTTATGCAGTGTTTGCAATCTAAATTCCTGATATGGAATCTGCTGGCTTCTTTTGCTGCCCCACAAGATGACTCTACTATAACCATAAGGCTTGGCCAATAAAAAGCAGCAGGGCATATTACTTGTCACTATATAAAGCCCATGCACAAGCAATCCTGTGGCTGGGGCTTGGCATGCTGAAATAAGTCAGGATAATACAAGGTTGTGGTTCCCGCAGTAACTATATTTCAGTCACAGTACATGTACATAATAAGACATAAAAGTTACCATGGCATACTGTGATACAAAATGTTATGCATGCCCAAGGGCCTTTGAGTTATGGTTTTTGCAGGAGTTAATTTGGTGCTGTTAGTAGAGTGATTCTTTTAAAAATGCAGTCAAGGTAACATTTTACATTTAATTTCCCCATTGCCATTCTCTTTGGCCTTGTCAGCTGTAAGAAGAAATCAGTGGTGCATAAATCTCTGCTCATGTAACTAGGTAGGAACACTGGAAGATGCACAGTAGGAAGGGCACAGACATGATTGTATCTACTTCAAACTTCTTGAGGCTTGACAGTGTGCTGTATTAAGGATTTCTGTTTCCTTTCCAGATCCTTAACCACAACCAGTAGAAAGGAACCAATAGAGACTGATGTCTCAATATAGAGACATATTGTTACAAGTTACTTATTCACTACATCTAGTAATGGTCTTTTGTTGTTTGACCACATCACTTGTTCACCTTCAAACAGTTTCTCTCCAGAGCTCTTCACTCTCTAGCTAGATATTTTCCATACACAAATACAGAAATTCTCTTCAGGTACTGTTATTCATGACATGGCTTAACAAAGTGTTCCCTCTAGGGGTTTCTGTTGGAAAAAAAATAACTAACAATAAAGCATGAGGGAAGTAATATAACAAGCGTTGTAGTCCCACATTTGGGATGCCACAGATTGGTTTCTCACTAAGTGGCAGAATTCTTCTTATTATTCCCTCCCTCCTTCCCACTTGACTGTAGCTCCAATAGTAAGCAGAATCAGGAAAATCGAGCATTGTTTGTGAGAATGTGTATCAATAGCTTTGGAAGTCTTTCTTAATTTAGTCCTTCTGATTAGTTATTTCATACACGACAGATGTACCCGCAGTAGTGACCCAGACATGAGCACATTTCTCAAAAAAAGCAAGTTTCATTAGCAGAGACACAACAGATGTTCTGTGAAATTTAGACGCTGAAAAGCAACCGGAATTTGTTGGTAAAGCTCACGTTTCCAAGTGATAGAAGAGGATAGCAAAGCTCCTATCTCTACTGTACAATCCTTCATCTGTCACTAACCCCGACGGCTGGTGTTTTACATATTACATTTCATGTGCTGAGCCAAACAGCAGTGGGTATGAGTTACTCACAGTACTCCCAATTCCAGGCAAGCAATAGCTGAAACCCAGAGATTTCATTAAACTAAAGAGGGAAGCCTGGCTTTTTGTAGACTTCACATGGGAGAAAATATCGTGGCCTAGTTAAACAGCTGCAACTATATTTCCATTTGTGATTGTGAAGAAGCATGAGGTTTTGTTTCCAAAAAGGAACAAGTTCACACAGATCTACTGGGAGCTGGAAGCACTTGATGTCTTTGGAAAATAGGTCATTACTGTGTTTGTGCCTAATTTGAGGTAGTTAAATCTCTAGCACTGCCCTGATTGCCACAGAAAATAGTGTGCAGCAGAGAGGTGAGATTTTTGAGAATACAGACTAGGCATTCAGCCTTATTGTGCTTTCCACTGAATACTGATAGAGAGAAAGACTGATCTGCCTTTTATTCTGCTGTGTATCTATTTATGCATTCCTCTTACAGAAGCACCTAAGAATTCCTGCATCCATATTTGAGGAGATAATCTTTGCTGTGTTTCTGCTCTGGACACTATCACAGCCACAGAGAAGGGGGACATTTGTTTTTGTGATGACAATTTTATTACTTCTTTGCTCTCCTCTGTGCCTCTCCTAGGAAATCATACCCTTGTTAGATGAGGTGGCAGGCCACAGGTGATGTAGCACTTTCTCCATGGGTTCACCTCTCCTTCTCAGAAGAACCATTCCTCTGCAACCACATCCCTCCTCTGTCAGCTCCTGCCTGCTCAGCTTCAGGGATTCCTATTACACAGCAAAACCAAGGCAGTGAAGAAGCTGCTCCCCTGCCCACTGTGCTCAATGGAAGCCCAGGTGAGGCATTCAGTAGTCTGTGGGGTAAAGAGGCTGTGAATTATCTGCATCCAGACAGATGAGCTCTGCAATCCAGCCTCACTAATACCTTCAACAGCAGGTGTGTGAACCCAATCAGAGTTTGTGCACCTCGTTTGCTCATGAGCAATGATGGAAGAGAGGCTGGGAGGCAGCAGACCGAAGAGTTCACCTTTGCCATCAGTGTCTAATGCTGCATTGGCTGCCTGTGTTTGCTTTAAGCTCATGTAGCTGCTATACTGACTGGTAGAACTCTGTATATTTGCATTATTTTGGATTTGGAAATTGTTTAGGAACAAATAAGTCCAATGCCCTGTGGGTTTTCATACAGTGGTGTTTTTCCATAGTAAATTATATTTTGCTCAGTAGAATCTGAGCCAAGAAAAAAATGGTTAGCACCAACTTCATTTATCACTGAATATGTGGCCAGAAGCTAAAAGTAGCCAACCAACACAAGCTAAAAAATACTGTAAAATGCAAAATTGCCTATTTCATGCAGGTTACTTGGTGGGAAATGTTCCCTCTGGGTCCCTGGAGACATGTAAAACTAGCATGATGAGCGTGAGGCAGTGCCAAGTGAAGGATGAGGACCCACAGGAGAGACCCAAAACCTGAGCAAAAAGACAATTTGCATGTAGTTTCTCCAAGACATCAGGGCACAAGCACATAAAACAGGAAGATGCTTGCTAGGAAATCCTGGCACAATGTCAAATGCTCCCTGAGTGTGACACTTTTTCTCCTAGCCTATTCATCCATCCATCATTCTGTCTCCAGACATGTAGTAAAATTTCTATTTTGCCTGCAATTCACCCCTTCAACCCTGTGATCAGCCACCAGTGGCACTGACCTAAATGGGACAGACAGGTGCATTATAGAAGAAGCTGATTTCAGAAGACCAAAGCAAATATTCATCCTGGAATTCAGAAGCATTTTGGAAAGGTATGTCAAAATGGGACTGGAAACGCTGTGGGTATCTCCATACAGTGGCCAGTCGCTTCTCCAGAGCCTGCAGCAGGCAGGGTGCTGGCAGTCCTGAAGTGAGTTAGGTGAAAGACAGTTGAGTGATCTGTGCTCCACAGTGTGGTTGATAGAGCTGTGGATATAAACCTTCAAGTCAGAGACACAGTTTCTGTCAGCCTTTCAACACATAAGAGGAAAAAGGTTCAAGGATATAGAAGATAAAAACAGTGAAAGTAACATAATATTCAAGAGCTCACCGCAACTAGAAGAAAACAGAGAGAGCTGTTTGCTCTCATCCCTCATTAAAATGCAAAGCAATGTCTTTGTGGACTCTGTAAACGTGACTATTCCTTCTTTTCTCCTTGTGATCTTCAAACAGATATAAAACTCAGGTATATCAGCTTCCAGAGGGGATACAGCCAATACAAAGAATTTTTTCCAAGAAACATAAAAAATATATTTTCAGCATATGTCTTTATGTAATGGAAGTTGGGATGCAAAAAGGGGGGGAATTTAGCTCAAGCATATCCTGCCTATTTTGGAGAATACCATGGTTTAAAAATTGCCTGAGTACTGTGCAAAAGAGCACTAAAAGGATTCCACATCATATTTATTCACCAGCAAACACGCAGCAGCCGAGTCTTTAGGGACTTTTCCTGCTGTTTTAATCTTTCCTGGAAAGCTTGTTATTCTTCAGTTAAGAAATATTCCAGGAGATGATGTTCCTCCAGGTACACTGCTCACTCTTACCACTCTGCCTTCTGCAGAGTTTGCAATGGGTGATGAGCACCCCTATCACTGCAGCTTTAATACAACACCCCTTTTGATCTGCTTATCTAATGATGCCCCATGCAGGGGCAAAAGGGTCTTCATTTCCTTTAGTCCCACACCTTTTCTCACCTTCTGCTCTGGGTGCTGCTCTGCTGTGCTTTGATTGGTATTTTCCTCCCGGTTTGCAGCAGTTTTAATGAGAATGTCCTTTGTAAACTCCGAGAGCCATGGACACTCCCACTGCTCCTAGAAAGACAGCTGAAAGATTGAGCCAGCTTTGGAAAATGTAGTGTCACCTTCTACTTTCAGCATCAGTGACACCATTTAGGAACAGAGCATGACATGTATCCAACCAAGCGGAAGTGGGATGGAGCAAAAATGAGAAATTAATGTAACACATATGGTTTTATTTTCCCTCTAAATCATGTTCAATTTAGGCCGTAATGATTTATTCTAAAAGCACATTTAACTCCAGTTTAGTTCTATATAACAGAACAGATGGGGGAAATCCACAAAGCTGTACTATTCTACATAAATAAGAATGATTGCATTCATATCCGGATGTTTTTTTTCCTTTTTCTCCTCTCCATCCATCTTTAGGTATTTCATTTTTATACTCAAAATAAAATAAATTCACAAATAATTTATGGTCTGAATTTATGTGGTGTTATTTGAGGAAGAGAGGTGAGTTTTCAAATTAGCAGGTAGCCATTGCTGTGCAAGGGCAACTTTTCTGCTGTCCCCTCTTCCTCCTCTTGTTCTGTATTTGTACAGGAATACCATTGTTGGTATAGGGCCTACATTGTTTCGAGTTCTGATTGCAAAGAACGCATCGATCGCTGGAGAGAGAGGGATTACGTGTATTCCCACAGCTGTGCTGGCACAAATGGAGATGCTGGTGCATCAACATTGGAGCTACCAAAACAAAGGCAAACAAGGCTGTATTGTTTCAATTCCATTATGGAAAACAAGAGAGAATGTTTTTCTTTTCCACTCGTGAAGCAGGAGAAAAGCAATATGACCAGAGTTTTTTAATATCCAGTAGGAGAAATCAGCATCTTAAAGAATTACTAGGAAAAGAAATATCTCCCCTTGAAAAATTAAGACTACTGCAAATACCCTAAGGCTTCCTGTTGCTTTTATTCCTCTTTGCCAGGTTTGCTTCCCAGGCCCACAGCCTCCAGCCAAAGCAGGGGCTGACAGCAATTGCCTTTGCCACACTGGTCAGAGCTGAGGATGGATTGCCAGCCCAGCACAAGAACTGCTCTGAGCCAGCAGCCCACTCTGGCCATTTCCACCAAAGAATTTTACAGCCCTGGAAATTATTCTGGGCTGGCAAATGGCATTATTTTTATGGGCCATTGCCTCATTGCAGCACTTTGCTCCATCCACTTTAGCATAATATGTCCTTTTATGCACTATTTTAGCATCCTGTTATCTCAGCTCCATTCGGAAGCATCCTGCCATAACTCTGTCTCCTACCATGTGGGCAATATGACTTGAAAGCACTGTGCATTAGCCTCAGCACTGCTCACCAGGGATCAGGAGGCCAAAGACCATCATAGCCCAGGGCAGGGACTGTTCATGGACCTCTGCAAGGGCTTTGCCTCCTCCTTGTATATATATATATATATGTGTATATATATATATATATATATATAATATATGATATATAACTAGCCCAGTCATTGAATTTAAAAATTCAATTCAGATATCTTCAGATATCAGATATTTGAAGTTTGTCACTGAGAACATCAGGAACTCAGAGAAGACAATAGCTTTCTAGAGGTCTATCTTTCAGAAGGTGCAAAAAGTAAAATTTAATTAAAATTAAAATTAAAATTTTAAAATTAATTAGAACTAAAACTAAAATTAGACATCTCTCTGACACTCTCACTCCTGCTCTGGCCATAGGTCAAACACTGTAAGACAGGAACCCCCATTGGTGGCTGTTCATTAGCCACGTTTCCAGAGCTATGACAGCCCTTATTCTCCTGAAAAATGCATAGATATAGTTGGTAACTCTTTCCAAAAGTCCATAAGCAAATTAGAAGCCCAAAAGTCCTATTTTAGGAGACCAGGAGTTCTTTTTCCAGAAGTTCACCTATTAATCCCAAATAATCAGCATTTCAGAAGTGTAAAAGAGAAAGACGATGTTGGATGCTTTTTTTAATTAGAAAGATTAATACCATTGAAACTAATAAAAATTCAACTGGATTTATTGATATTCTAGCCATGGACCTGAGCTCAGGAGGTGAGAGCTCACTTCTAATTAATTAATTAATTAATCACTTGTTATAATGAGTCTTCTAATTATTCAGAGGTCTTTCTGCATTTTTTTACTTGGTATTTTCAGACCTGGCCCTGCTGGCTTTTACCTCCATCTGCTTCCTCAGCATGACTTGATCTCAATTCCAATCTACTTTGTTATCTCTGTTACCTCTTTGTCTTTGTCTTTCACTGTTCTGCTCATAATTATCCATCTTCCCTTCTCTCCCCACACTAATTTCCCAAACAGCAAGACCTGACCTGTTTTTGGGCTGCCTCTGTTGCTGCCGGGCCATCTTGCTGCCAGCTTCACAGGTGACCACAAGAGGATGGTTTTTATGCAGACAAATATGTCACCTTAGTTCATAAGTTTCAGGTTTCAGACAATTACAGAAGTTGGTAAATATATCCTGGGTACAAACAGGTCTTAAAAAATGATCTGACAGGAAAAAAACCAAAAACCCAAGGTGGGCATTTAAGCTAGTGGCTCTTTTGAGAAAAGCAGTTAGATTCTAGCGTGGCAGATTCTGCTGTGCACCATGGTGGCACTGACATCCCTAGGACAAGTCACTGAGAAACAAATGCCACAGAGCACTTCATTCTGCCATAAAACTGCTCAAAGTTTAGTTTTTCATATACATTAAAAAATATTTTTTAAAAATTCATATTAATTCATTTAATTCATATTAATTTAATTTCACATACATTAAGAATTTTTTTTTTTTTGTACAACTGTGCAAGGCACATATCTTCTACAAAAGAAAGGCCAGTAAAGTAGAAGTAATAATGAATTGTGTTGCTGACTTCCATTAGTGTTTTTCCTCTTGGATTTCTGGCCTGTAAGATGTGCTCCTGGAAAAAATAATGTGTGCAAACAATAAGGAAAGCGCAGAGATTAATTCAGTATTCAAAGTCTTCTATTTGTGAAGTTTTTTATATGGAATTCAAAATATTACATGCATTTTTTAGTGGAAAAACAAAATAAAAAGGAACTGTGTATGTATCAATCTTGAGTACCAAGGGAATTGTCCTGTGTTTTTCTGTCCCTTGTGTATTCCATTTCCACCATTCAGATTTGTTCACAAACTTCCTTAGCCATCAGAAATGAAAACTGTTAGGAATTCAAAACTCTCTTTCCTGTCAAACATCTGCATAGAGCTTTGTTCAGCTTCAAAGCTAAAGCCAACTGTGTTTAATATCTGAATTTGCCTCTGAACCAGCAGCAACAGCAACTGACAGTAATAAAACCCTACAGGAAATAAACTTGGAGTAGAGCATATGTGAGCCAGGTCTTGGGTAGATCTATCTTAAAAGCCAGGATAAAAGGCAAAGCCAAGAAGACTTTGCATCAGCAGGTTAAAGCGTGGTTGCCAATTGCTTGCTGGAATTAAAGGAACTTAGAGAGCTGCTCTATTCATCCTCCTCACACAGTCACACAGAGACTGCTAGGCTTTAAGTCAGCCAAGGGTCTTATATTCCTAGCTATTTTGGTGCATTCTGAAATTGTCTCTATTCTTAATACTCTGTAGTCATTAAATTACAACCAGCTGTGTCCTGTCACTGTCTTCTTTTTGCAGACTGTTTTTAAAATGTAGTGCTTGCAGTTCATAGATGTTTGGCTATCTGAGAGCTGAATAATAAAACAGCATATAGCAGAGCAGAGGGCAACACACGATCTTGTCCTGTAGTATTTTGCAGTTGATATGAAATGCAATCAAAACATTGAAGGGTCTGGACACTGAGGAAAACTGATCATGAAAGAAGTTGAAGGCATGAAGGAAGTTAAAGCACAAACTGGCTTTGCTTAAGTGAACAGGAGTGATATTTTGACATGCCATTTAACATTTCCCATATGGCTTCAACTAGAGTTTATTTGAAACCTTTCAAAACTTTTTCCTTGTGTGCAAAATGACCCTTTACAACAAAGGAGAAATAAAAAATAAAAACCCACCATAAACCATTTGGCCATTAAAGCCATTTTAATTAAACAATTGTACTGGCCTGTGTGTCTCCCAGGTGGGAAAGTCTGGGATGCTGCTTTTAAACAGCAGCTGCTGGCAGAGATGTGTTTGCTGCAAGGAAGAGGTGAGATTAACCCCCCTGCTCAGACCTATGCCTGGGCTTCAGGGGAGATCACTCAGTTCTGACCACATGAATCTCCTTTCTGGTATGTGGTACACGACCACATGAAGATAAAGATTTTTAAAAATAACATCTGATGCCGAGGCTGTCAAAGTGTTTGTGCACAGAGCTCGGGCTGCTATGCAGGAGCATGATTTTGTAGCAGTCGGGAGCTCTGTGCTTTTTGAAGGTATGGGTCAGAAAGGGTATGGTATGCTCAACAATCAAAACCAAACAGCTGCCTTTGAAAGCCAGGAGCCCGAATATGTGAAAATCCTAAAGTCTGACTATTTCCTTTCTTCTTCTAGACCAAGTTTCCACCCAAAGTTCAGGCTGCAGAACAGTGTTATTTGCTGTGTGTCACCATATGGCTCCCTGAGCACTGGAAACAGGTGGGAGCTGTCTACAGCACAGATATTGACTGGCACCTATCAGAAATCACTGAGAGTAGGACAAAAAAATAAAAATAAAAAAGGAGGGGGGGAAATAAAACAAAATAAAAACACAAGAAATTGGGATACTTCTGCAAATAAGTGACCAAAGAAACAAGAATTTTGTACAAAGAGATATTTGCAGTGAGTAAACAAATAGGTTGCTCTTCTTCCCAAGTGACCTTCATCTGCCTTGCAGCTAATTGCAGCTTTAATTAGCCCTTGAAAAGCACCCAGATTTGCTGAAGAAAGGTGTTCCCAAAGGGCAGGGGAATGTGAAGAGAGGTCTTTTGCTGTAGGCTTGCCATGATCCAACAGTGCTGTTCAAGGGCACTGTGGGCTGGCATTTCAAAGGTCTTTCCTTTCGTCGCTGTGTGCTTGAAGTCAGGGGTTTCTATTCAAGGAACAAAGGCAGAGCTAAATCCACCACAGACAAAAACCCAAGGGGAGGAGGAGTGGTTTCTACCATCTTGCAAAGAAAATTGATTTATTTTTTTTTTTTTGAAGGCCAGGGTGCAAAAGGCATGGAGGACTGCTGCTATTTTGCCATAGAAATACTGCACCTATGTGGCTTTTGGTAGGCATTAATGTTTGCCTTGATGCATGTGTCAGAGGCAGTTTGACATGCTCAGGGTTCTTTCACAGTGGTCATTTCTGCAGCACTTTTTGGGGTCCATCTTGATTCAATTGCCCAGCACTGCTGAATAGCACCTGACAAACAATGCTTTAATTTCCTCCTTTTGTTTTTGTTTTTTGTTTGTTTTTTTAATTTTTTTTTTTTAAGTTATTCCATGTCAAAATAAAAATATATAGCCCACTGAAGAGCAGGGAATGTTCTGAATCCCAGTGGGGTAGCAAGCAGAACAGATATTTTCTTCTTTTACAAATTGTCTAATTTTCAAGCAACTGTTGCTGCCAAGCAGTTCAGCAAATAGACTGAGGCAGTTTGGGTTGGAAAAAAAAGAAAGACAGTGACTAAGATCCCCTACATTCCTTGTTTTCAGCAAAAAACCCCAAAGAGTACGCTTCTTCAGAAAACAGAAGCTGAGGGAGGAGTATCAGTGGTTTTGTGGTTTTTTGTTTGGTTTTATTTAAAGATTTTTAAATGTGGATGGGACACGATATAGCCCATGTTATAAACACTTTTAGCAGTGAAAAATCACAAGATCCTCAAACAAGATGAATTGTAAGGGAAAAAGAAAATACATGCATACACTTCTAACCATGAAGCATCAGTTCACCCAGGTTCTAATGAGTGGGTGAAACAGGAGCTGTAAAACAACTGTATTGTGTGATAAATCAACTTGGCCATGGCCGAGTCCTTTCCAGTGTCAGAGGCTTCCCTAATGTTGATATTCACCCAGTTTTTTTCTTTGGTGAGTCATGACTTGGCTTGTTTCCTTCTCACTCCTCCACAGGCGCAGCAGCAGCAGAAGCGTGTCCCTGGCTGGCCAAGCTCAGGGTGGGCTCAGTGCCAGTGGCAAGCATGGCTCCCTGGCCAGGCTGTGGTCAGAGGACCTCTTCCAGGGGGAATTCTTTCAGCAGCTGGGGCTCAACTGGCTGGGCCCAAAGGGCTGATGTCTCCCTCCCTTCTTTGCAGGCATAGCCCAAACTCCCTTGCTTTGAGTGGGGTACTGATGCCACTGAACCAGTGTCAGACTGGTTACAGGGTACCCCATAATGGGATTTCAGTGAGCTTTGTTCTGAATTACTTCATTGCTGGAGCTGCTGCCACTTCCCTTGAAATATTATTAGCCCGTTGCAGGACATGATTCTGAACAGCATCCTCTCTAACAGGGATGGAAGTGCTTCCCTCTGCACTAGTATATTCAGAGTTGTGGAGGTTCTGGACTGCTCTTGTAATTTTTTTTGCTTTTATGAATGGCTTTCAGGACTAATTTTATACATTGCATTAACTCATGTTTGGGTGCTAAGGAATGGCTTTCTGCTTGGGAACAGGGGAATAAGAAAACAAGTGTCTGAAACCCCATCAACCTCTGAGAGCATGTTATTGGCAGCCACTGTGCAATCATCATGTGAATGTCAGGCTAATTTGCTAGGCATGGATCCATGGCATCCCGGCAATGTTCCAGGGTTATGGTACTCTGTGAGGGTTATAGTTTTGCACTTTATGCTTGACTCCTGATATTTACACTTTCCTTATCCCTCTTAGCTCAGTAAAGTTGCAGTGGCATGGAGTAATACTTGAAAGAGTAGCAGGAGACAAGGTACTAGTGCCAGAGCTTTACAGTCAAGAATTTTGACACAGAGGGGTGGCAAGTTGCAGGACCCCCACCCCCAACTCATATAAGGCTGCTCTTGCTTGAATATAGTAATATAAGGACAAGTGATAGGCAAAAATACTTGGCATCCTTCCCCCACACCCACTGATACCCCAAGTCTGCTCCTGCCCTTCCTGATCCCACAGCAGGAGCAGATGGGCTTTGGTGGTGGGGGATGGTGCAGCTGGGAATTTGGTGCACTGTGCAGAGCTGGGTGTGGAATGGAGGAAAGGGGCACAAGGTTAGTATCTAAGATACCTTTGCATTACTGGGTGATTTTCTGCTTTGTATTTGGATCCAGCTGACCAAAACTTGCTGATTTTGAGAAGGCTGTGTCTATCAGCCATGGCTGCTTCTGATGATACTGCTTACCTGTTGGCACAGTTCTTGTGAGCAGCTGGGCTCCTTTGGACCCCAGGACAGACAACAAGAAGCAGAAGGTACTGAAAGCAAAGATGGGCCTCCATCATTTGAAGGCTTTTCGGCTGCAATGACTTTCTCAGGACTTTTAAAGGAATGACACTTAAAGATGAGATTTTATTCAATGTCTAAGTCAGTAAGAGTAACATCAAAAGAAGTAAAAATATTTCTTCTGGGGATGCTTCTTATAAATATAGAATAATCAGATGATGGAGGCAAGATACAGCCCATGGGTGAATGGGTCTGAGCCATTGATGGCAGTTCCTGTGTCCCTACAAGACAGAATAATCTGACTGAGAGCCAGAGGAAGCTGAGCAGTGGGGACAGACAGCAAAGGCCTCTGGAATTTATTACTGCTTAATTTACTGCAAAAAAATTGCAATCTTGCACAAATGCAAATAGGAGGCAGGCAGCTCAGCATAAGCTGTGGAAAGAATGGAAGGCAGGCAGGGTATTAAACATAAGATGAGAAATGTTGATAATTTATTATTATGGCTTTAAGAGAAATATACAACTTTTATGATGTGATTTTAATTAGAAAGTCAGGAGAGAAAAATAATTCTAAAAATATTGCTCATAGATTTGTACTAGAAATCACTGAAATGCAGCCACAAAACCAGCATGGGGCTGCTAAGGATGTTTGTGTTGGTATCAATAATATATTTGGAGAGAACAAGCAAACCTGAAAGTGCTGGCCCACCCTCATTACCCTTTGGGATCAGACACTTGGTCACCTGAGGATGGTCCTCATTGCCCTGTGCGGTGGTTATGTACACCAGGTGAAATGAGATGTGATATCCACTATGGTGTGGAAAGCACAGGTCATCTCACCGAACACTTGGCAGGATTTACTCACAGCCTGCCTGCATTTCCTGATGCAGGGAAAAAGCTGAAGCCCTGTATGCTCTGCCTATATCCCAAAAACTGAGAATCTAAAGCAGCCATAGGAATTTCTGAGACATCACTTTCTAGCTAGTTTCTTCCTTTGGTGCGGTCCCTGCATTGCTCAGCTTCCTCCACCGGGTCCTCCATGTCAGCGTAAAATCTCCTTTGCAGTTCAGGTGTTAAGGCTCTAGGTCCCCCAAGGAGAAATTCTGTGTTCTGCTGATATCCCCCACATATCCCCCAGCACAGCTTTGATGCACTCACTGAGTCTCTGAAATCTGTCTCATTATGTGGAATGGATACCCACCACCAGAGAGTTTCTCAGAGGACGGAGAAGTAAATGGCTTTTCTGACAGTTTCACAGGCTGACAGCCTCTACAGCCTGTGAAAATCCAGAGACATCTGCAGAATAGTATTTTTGTTACACCTTTCTTTTCAGCCTTCCCATCTGTGGTGCCTTTACTGGGCAGAAGATCTGAGCATCTTGGACAAGAGCCTACTTGATCATTCCTTTGTGCATCCTCCTCATACACCAGGCAGGAAGGACTGCTCACTTTTCTCCAAGGAACACTTCAGGACATCATACAGACTCAGTTTGTTTCTCCTCAGGGTATTCTGACCTTTTAAAGAAAAGGAATTCAGAATGCAGCTGGATTGTAAGAATTACTCTGATTCTCTTCACCACTTCTGTTTGCTAACAATGGGTTGCCTGTTTTTAGATAAACAATAATTTAGGATAATAGTGAACATAGACATGTGTGATTGGTTCCAAAGCATGAATGTCCAAGTGGTGTGCTGTTAGCACTGGGACCACAGGCACATAGTAGATGAATAGTAGTAAGAGCTACTAACAGCTGAAATGTGATCCTAGACGATTCTCCTACTAACAGGAAAATTATAAGGTCTGTCATGATTCAGGATCAAAAGAGAAGGATTTGCTGTTGTATTTTAGCCATGAGCAAGGGCAAATTTTTCTCATGGTGATTCCAACATGCAGAGCTTTCCTGGAGGAATATATCCTGTTCTTCAAGGGCTGTTTTGCTCTGGAGAAGATTACAAGCTCGGCAGAAGGTGGTCTTCTGTTTGTTTCCAGTGTTTAATTGAAGATAATAGTAACTTTGCAGGAGAAGACCAAATCCTACTGATGATTTTCCCCTCACTAAAAAGCCATGCCAATTCATAGGTTGCTTTTGGACAGGCTTTTCCAGCTGCATTTGGGTCTTGTTTGAGACCTGGAGTTCCAGTCTCCCTTTCAGCTGCAGTACAATGTTGAGCAAGGAAAGGAGTTGTCTTGAGGGACTGCTGCCTGCCAGACTGAGCCCACGGGGAGTGAAGGATATCCTTTCAGTGAAGCTTCTGTGGAGCAGAGTCCAACAGAGCAGCCTGTCTCAAACATTTGTGGTAGGATAAAACCACGGGCTGAGCTCCCCTTTCCTGAGGGCTGTGTGCTCTATAGGTATCAGTAGGGTGAGTGCTCGTGCCGACAGCCTGCCACTCAAACTGCAAACACACGCACTCCAGGGTCACCAAGTCACTTATAGGAAGTGAACCAGAATAAACAGCCTCTTTAACAGGCTTTATCTTCTAGCAGAACGCTCCAGCTTTGCTCTCCAAGGGAAGTTGTCTGTGGTGGGGAGCCTGGGGATTTATCTGGCTGTGGTTCAGCTGACTTACACGCTTGGTCTCCTCTCCCACATCTGCTTCCTCTTCCACCTCACGCTTGGCACCTTCTCCTTCTGGCAGGCGAGCACAGGGGTTCTGAGAGAGCCAGTTCCCTGCTCTCTGGGTTCAGGTAAAGACTGTACTGGTGATGTTATCCTAGACTTCTTTTTTCCCATCATTTTCCTCCCGGGCAATTAACTTTTTAAGGTGGCTTGCAATTCCATGAGGTACTGGAAACCCCCTGCCAGGATTGTTGTATGCAGCATATCCCAGATTTTAACTGGGTTTTTTTTGCTTTGCAAAAACTAGGCGTGCTGTGGTCCTGGGGTTTGCAGAGGGGAGTGGGCTGTTACATTTGCCCCTGCCCCATGGGTGACAACAGTGTAGCGCTGCTCAGGCCAACACTGGGAGCACAATGACTAGTCTCGTGCAGGGCCATCTGGCAGGAAAGGAAACAGGCCGTTTTCTTACTTCCCACTCACTAAAACAAAGGATTGTTCACAAGGTCTCACGCTGTTTCCCAAACTCTGTTTCTCCATGGACAACTGCCACGGTGCAGCATGTACCGATAGCATCAAAGTTTTCCTTGGAAACCCTCCAAAGGATTCAGCTCAGTGGACCACACAATTATTCACACACTGTTTGGGAATGATCTGCCTGAATCAACTAGACTGGTTTTTTGGTTTTTTCCATTCTGTGACACTAACCTAACACATCTCTCCACTACCAGAATGCAGTTAGCATTTTTCATCTCTTTAGCAGCCAAATTTTATTCTTTGGGCTTTGTCTGTGCATTGAATGGCCAAGACAGTTGGTGTTCAGCCTGGAGAAGAGAAGGCTCTGGTGGGAGCTTAGAGCAGCCTTCCAATACTTGAATGGGGCCTACAATAGAGCTGGAGAGGGACTTTCTCTGAAGGCATGTAGTGAGAGAACAAGGGCAGGGTGGGTGGATGACTTTAAACTGATAGTAGGTTTAGATTGGATGCTAGAAATTCATTACTGTGAGAGTGCTGACACACTGGAACAGGTTGCCCAGACAAAGTTGTGGTTGACTCATCCCTGACAATGTTCCAGACCAAGCTGGATGAGGCTTTGAGCAACCTGGTCTAGTGGAAAATCACTTTTCCATGCTGGGGCTGTTGGAAATAGATGCTCTCTGAGGTTTCTTCCAATCCAAACCAGTCTATGATCTTATGATTACTAGGCATACCTGCACCCACCCACACACATGCACCCCCTGTAATAACACAATTCTCATCCTCCAGGATTAACCTCACTTATTCTCATTTTCAAAATATACATAACAGTTACATGTGCCTGAGCAAGAAAAGAACATCTAGAGAGATGAAAGTCCAAGCACTTCAAGACTTGATGCAGGTCTGATCATCCAAACACAGAAAGATGGGACAGAAAAACTCAGTGGCTAAACACAGTACCCTGAAAATAGACTTTGAGACATCCTCGTTTCAAGTGGCAACAAACCTCTCTATGGTGCTTCCTAACCCTGAACTTTAGACTCATGAAAAGCTGGGAGAAAAATTGCATGAATGTGGGATGGCGTGCTGGGTAAGCACCTTATTGTGCTTTTCTGCAGAGATTATTATTTGAAACCTCCCTGAAGAACTAATCTTGATGTTGTGGGGCCCATAATGGGGATTCAGCCTTAACAGTATCCTGTTGAGGAGTGTTTATTTGGCTCTATCCCTAACATATTGGTCTGTGATTTCACCCCTTTCTGCATGTAATTCACAGGGCAGCATCTGCTGAATAACAAGCAGGAATTCTGCTTTCCTGGCTGGCCTCAGGCTGTAATGTAGGAGACTTCATTGTCCAGTATACTGACAACCTGCTCTTTCACATGCTCCTGCTGTAACACAAATGTCTGCACATTTTCTATTGCTGCATGATTTTATCTTGATGGGTGTGCTATTGGGATAATGCATTTGTCTCGCAATATCTTTATTTGACACTTTGGATATTTGCTTTTGCCGGTAAGCACGAGGTCAGAAAAATGGTTTGGATGTCTCCTATTTGGCTAAGAGGTTCCAAAGCTGCAGACTGGGTCATTTGCTCACTCACAGTCTGCTCACCAAGTGCTAAGCAGCAGTGGCTGCTGGAGGGGACAGTCACTGGGGACAGTATAGCACTGTGTAGTCATGCTGGGACATGCCACTCTGATAAGTCTGGAGGGCAGTTCCACAGGGCTTTTCCTTAGGAAACGGCTGAAATACTATTTATGTACATGGGAAGGAAAAAGAGCCTGAAAGTGGTGCTCCTTCCAAAGTTCTGAGCTTTTTCTTACCAAGCTTTACTCCATCTTGGTTTGCACTCCATTAAAAATAACTCTATTTCCATTATGTTTAAGACCTCATGGCTAAATATGCTAAAACAAGTCTGATTGCAGTTCAAATCACAGCATGAGTGGCTCAGAAAAGCTGTTTGTTGGGAAAGGGTTGTTCTGTTATGGACAACTTACGTAATAAAGATGTCTCTTCAAGAAGTACCTGTAGCAGAAGGAAATCAAAAGCAGCACCTTGTGGGCCTTGGGTACAGTCCTGGATTGGAGCTTATAGAAGAATATCTTTACATTCATACATGTCGTGGTTTTAAATACACTGAATACACTGCAATTTAAGTGTGCCCTGGGATGCAACTATCATTGTTTGTGTTTCTAAAAGTATTTGTTAGCACGAAAAAATGAAGCATGAGCGTCAGACTTGAGCTGTGGGAGCTGCCATGCTGCCACTGCCTTATTCTGTGGCCTTGGGCAAGTTCTATAATTACACTGGGACCTTGTTTCCCAGCCCTGAAACTCGTACAATAAGCATCCCCCAGCTCACACTAGTTTTCTGTTACACTTAAGGCCAGCCACTAACTCTGCCTGTCTCCTTTGTGCCTTCAGCATTAATTTTGGTGAAGTTGTTCATTGTGATAACAGTTCCTGTGGATAAGGGCAGCAGTCAGGTCTGAAGTGACCAGCCAGCACTTGGAGATGTGTGAGGGAAAGACACTGTGTCATTGCAAACAACTAATTACATTAGTATTAAGTTATTGCTGCTTCCCACTGAAAGGATCAGTATTCAGAGCCTGATGCATTCTCACAAGAAATCAATGGGATACAGCATTTGCATTCATTTTTTGGAGCTCAGTAGATCCTCAGCCAAGACAGTGAATGACTTAAAATTGTATTTAAAACACTGTTTACTGATTATACAGGAATATATGTGAAGCACAGCTTGAAATTTTTTGAAAATTTAAATTTTTTTTTTTTTTTTAATCTGTTATTTTTTCTCAAATTAAGCAATAAAAGCTTATAGCTGTGGGGTAATTTTTGAATAGCTTAAATATTGTGCACTTTACTTCTCTGCGAACTGAGCAGTGGCCTCTTTAGGATGCAATGAGCATTTTTCCCAATTATATTCTCAATCTTACTCTCCTTTTCCTCTTTCCTTTGACTCCTGTGGAAATAAGCTGCTCTAGACAACACCACAGTCTGCACATATTTTGTCATTTCTGTATCAACACACAGGACACAGATTAACAGTTTGGTTATTCTTCAAAGATTATCTCAGTATTGAATAGTTGTTACTATTTCAGCTGCCCTGCAAAAGGAACACCAAGTTCTCAAATAAACAGGAGAGCTGCTGAATTTTAGTCTAGCACTGGTACATGCCACTATGTATTTCTTTCCCTTTCTACTTCAGCTGCATAATTCCCTCTAAGTATGTTCCATAACCCAGTGACTGCCACAGTATGCTGCTGAGCTAAGTGAGCAGTGCTCCAGAAATGACAAACTCCAGGACTGTAGAAAATTATTGCTAAACTAAGGTGACCAAGAGCTAGAATTTTGGAGGTATAGGACCAGTAAAGCACTGCTCCTTCCCCCAAAGCATTCTGTAGGTTTGCCATTTTATTCTAAAGCATCTGTACCAGACGGTGCTAAGGGGAAGACGCTGGGTAAAGGAGTGGTATCATCTGTTGTAGCATCTTATTTTAAAAAATATCAAAACCAAAAGTATCTCTCTGGTGCTCCAGCTATGCTAATTATTGTAATGTGACCACAAATTGGCAAACAGCACACATTTGGTAAAGTAGCACAGCTGGAGGAAACTGTGCTGATGTGTTGCTGCTTTGCAGTTGATTCTCCCTGGGAAGAAAGTAAACAGAGACAAAATAGACTGCTGTATTTTATTCATATTCCAAGCAGCTGCATTCTTCCAGGGCTAGAGTTTCTCAGATCCTCATGAACAATTCTGGAGATCATAACTGGCATAATATGAGATTTGGACAAGCTGATGTAGAAATTTATAACACTTCTTTAGTTGGGATACAGGCAATTATTGTTTTTTTGTGGACTGTTAGTGCTTGCATATAAGGGAAACCCTGAAAACACTGCAGACTAAAAGATAGAGATGATCTTTAAGGCAGAACAGTGGATTAGTCTCCCCTAGCTTCTCAGCTCTGTGTGACATGAAACCTGCTATTTCTCCATGCATTTTTGCTTAGAGAAGATATCCCACTAATCCTTCAGGATCAAATAAGCAATAGAGAATTTCAGAAAATTTCCTCAAGACAAACCTGAAAATAGATGTTAAGAAGGTGCATTTCTTTCTGTTCCACTCCCTAAGATGATGGATGAGTAATGCCAGTTTGTATTTTGGTAGTGCATATGTCTGTGTTTGTTCATTTAAAGAAAACAAGATTTAAATTTTAATGCAAAGTAAGTTAAAAGGCAAAGAGTGGAAAAGCAGATAGCCCTCTGTTTTGGTGCCCAGAGCAAACCTTGAACTCATGTTGAGGGAAACCTCCTGGTCAGCAGCCAGGAACTTATTATTCTAACAGGTTTATTATCATGTTTGTTCTGCAGTGAAAGATGGTATGAAAACATGAGTCACCCAGGGACATTGTGCTTTGCTGGAACAAAGCAAGAACATTCTCAAGAGGGCTTCTAGTTGTGCAATCCAGCACTCAGAACTTATCCAAGCATTAACAAAGGAAAAAATTCCAGTACTCATAAATTTGTCACAGCTTATATGAGATGTGCAGTGACACCAGACCAAAGTCTGCTCCTGTGTGAAGATGAGACACCTGGAAAAATACCCCTCTCTCCCAGTGGAGAAACTCTGGATTTACATGAGAGCAAATCAGCACCAAATTCAGCCTTTTGTGTTTGTGTTGAGTTCTATCTTGTTCTTGTTTTTAAGGAACAAAAGAGAACTACATTAGGTTCTGTCTGAACTTCAGTCCCCAAACTAGTCTATTGCAAAAAAGGCTGCTCCACTCTCAGGACATATGACTGGCACTTTGCTAGAAAATTGCAAGCAACATTTGAAAATGCAGGCCTCTAAATTAATTTACTGAATTCTTGTTGAGGTTATTAAATGAAAAGGCATTTTCATTGAGATGGAAATCCTGGCCCTGCTGAAGTCAATGACAAGATTTCTACTGGGTTAGTGGGAGCCTGGGTTCCTTCATCCATATTTTAACTGCATCACAGTCTCCAGGGGAAACAATGAACCTTCAGGGAAAGATTATATTTTCCTTAAATTTTGCCTTTTGGAGTGATTCTTGCCCTCTTCAGCTAGCAGAAAATCTGAGTATAGATCTCACTTGTGGCTTATGCCCTTACCTAAGGAAATTGTAGAAAGAATAGGGCAGAAATCCCTTCCCACTGCTTAATATGCAGTTTTGATTTCAGAGCCAGGAAAGCCAGTAGTTTTAATTGAATGAATATATTTTTCCATTATTCCTGATCTTCTCTAAATTAATTACTAACTGTTTTCAGCAACACCCATCAGTGACAAGCTTGATTAGGAGACTGAGTCAATTATGAGATCACCCCAAATTTACACGAAATACAACAGGAGTGAGGGAGCAGCTGTCTCAAACGCAAGGTGAAAATATTTGGAAGCTACTTTAAGTCCCCAGGTAAGCAGACATACAACCTGAATCCTTTTCCTATGGATCAGGTTGTGCCTAACAATTGTTTTTCTGTGTTTTGCTCTGAAAAGTAAGCTTACTTAGGTTCTTTTGTCCCCAGTAATCTTGCTAAAACCGTATAGCCACTTCTGGCCTTTATGTCCCCTTGTTTTCAGATCCTGATTTTTTTTTTTCCCTGCCTTTTCCAGAACTCTTCTCAAAGGTTTTTCATTTAAGGTCTCCTTTCTAACTCACACAAAGAGATGACTAAATGTAACACCTCAAAAGAAACTACTTCTGAAGTGCTCATCACCTAGGGAAAACATTCTAAAAGGTTCTTGAGAGCAAACTGTAGAGAGAAATTGGTACTCTGTAGAGCTAATATAACTACGTGCTGTGAGGATACTGGGTTTGGAAAAATATACTGCTTTCAGAAATTCCAGAAATGAACTGCTGCAAAAAATGTGGTGCTGTAGATTACATGGTTTAGGTCTAAAGTGTGCCCTGTCATTTCTTTGATCCTTAAAAAAGACCCCAGACATTGTTCAGTGTTGGTTGGGAATAATGAAGTTTCTCTGATCCTATGGAACTGTACTGGTGTTCTGATTTTCGTGTAAGTGTGTGTAACCAAACTACGTTAAACCACGACAGTGTGTATGACATCTCACATCAAACAGGTCTGTTTCAGATCCATGATTGCAGCAGGCAGCCAAGGACCAGACCCCCAGCTGGAGAAAACTGCTTGAGGCCTCTTGATTTTAATGGGTGGCTGCTGAGCCACGCCACTCCAGCATCCGGCCTCCTCATCTTGGGAGGCAACTAATTACAGTGAATAATTAGGTTTCCTCATCCTCACCAGATCTATTCAGTGATCTGGTTTTAGTACCCCTTCTACAATAGCTTGTCAGCACCCTCAAAAACTGTTCAGAAACCCCTTCCTCCTAGTGATCCTAACAAGCAGTAGTTATTTTTATTTTCAGTCTCACCATCTGTCAAGAAAAAAAAGCTATTTGGCTTATTTGTAAACTCTTCTGAGGGGGTGAAAATAGATCTTTCAACACCTTCATATTTCACTGAGAGCCTTCAGGGTCCCTCTTTTTATTTATGAAGGTCTACCTTGCAATGAGTGGAAAACCTGCAACAATACATGCTAATAATGGTACAACACAAAAGAATAAATGTCTAGCAAGTGTTTGCTTAGTCCATCTCTAGGGGAAAAAAAAACAAACTAGCAACCCAAAACCCCAATGATTTTCAAGAACAAATGACCACCTTCTCTGCACCAGACTCTCTGTTAATTGCAGCACAGCTGGTCTCATTCTGCAGCAAAATCTGTGTCAAACTGTGTGGTACAAATCAACGTGGACACATTCTTCCCACCTTTCTTTAGCTGCCTGTATTTTTACCAGACATTGTTTTGATATTGTGATCATAGAAAGCAAGAAGAGCCAAAGAATCATTCCCTGGAAAAATACTTTTAAAGTGATTTAGCAACTTGTTTGTTTCTAAACTACAGCTTGCTAATAGACTATATTGACAGCTTAAATAGAAAAAAAAAAAAAAGAACAATTTTGAAGGTACTGAACTGAGGGATGGTCTTTAGACTTGTCTGCTGGTTCTGCTGGTTCTATAGACATAGTCTTTTTTTGGTCTAAGCTTAAAAGACACACTCAGGAGTGAGGGATTACTATATCAAATCTCTTCTTGTTCTTTTATACAAAAGTTTTTCTGGCTTCTCCCCATAATATGTCTAGGGTCTTATGTAAACTGTATGTGGGGTTGATGCCAATGAGGGGACTGTTTGGGTTTTCTGGAAACAAAATCATAAATTTTTTGTTTATTCCCTGTTGAGAATGACAGGGAATGAGGAGATGAAACTGTCTGTGTGTGTGACACAGAGTAAGCTGCTCTTCTGTTTTGGTTAGAGCAGCTGATTCCCCCAGGTCTGCCATGGGCACGATGTCAAGGTGAGGCAGTGGGAGGAGGTGGTACCTGTGCTGCACACGTGTTCCCTAACTGCCAGGAAGCAATGTTTGCAGTGCTTGATGGTGCAAAAAAACCAAACCCTTCTAAAAGCCATTATCTGCCTCATGTAGACACTGCAGTCCTGAGAGTGCACAAGCTGGCCAGGAGAAAAAATAAGCAATGATCTTCCATAAAGCACCTGGTGCCAGGGAGCGCCCCTGACTGGGGTAATTTGTTTGATCTCCTGTGGAAGAACTGTCCAAAGCACCAAATAAACAAGTGACTGACAGTGGATTCCCATATAGGAAAGAGTTTGCTCTGCTATACTCAAATGGCAGCTTGGAGAGCTCACTAACACTGAGCACAAAGCCCCTACCAAGGCGTAGGATGAACACAAAGATGCATTTTATCTGCTGTGTAAAAAGGACTCCGATGGATTTTGCATTGTGATGCCCCCATCTTGCTGTTTTATTGATGAACTGTCAGTGTCAGAATCCGTGAGTTTATGTAGTGGGACGGTGTCAAGTCATGGGAAGGAAGAGCTTGGGAGAAAAAACACCCAAAGAAATAAAACTGCCTGGGTCTTGTCAAAACAACTCTTTGATGATGAGGTAAGTGACAAAAAATGGGAAGGAAGGGGGCGACAGAGCTGCTGCCTTTCTGAGATAAAATAAGCCCCCTCACTATATGATTCTAAAATGCAAAGTCTTGAACAAATGTGGTTCCCAAGGAAGAGAATAAGATGGCCTGATGGCTAATAAAGCAACAAGATAAATGGTTCAGATGAACATAAAGAAAAGCGTAGTGAGAGGAACAATATTTAGAGATGTGTGCTGAGCAAAAGGGAAAATTGTTGTGACACAATTAAGAATAAGTCTATCAAGACAGTAGGCCAATCTACTGCACAAGAATGAGGTTCAACATTTTTGGGGGACTCCCAAAGTGGATTTAATTTCATTAATTAAGACTGAAATATTTCCTTGGAAATTGTTATTTGCCCTTCTTCTCAGGCAGTTCCAAGAGAGAAACCCCCAGCAGAGGGTATATGAAAAGAAAAAGAAAAAAAAAAAAGAAAATAAAAAGGAGCAGGGAGGTTTTAAAATCATCTCCATGATGAAACAGATCCTAAAAATGCCAAGAACCAGCTACAAGACAGTTAAGAAATAATTAGTGAGCACCAAATACTGTTTGAAAGACCAACATTAAACAGGCTGACTTCACTCTATTCTTCTCTTCCATTTGGGGAGATTTCCAAGGATAAACAATGGAAGAGGAAGGGGTGGCATTGAGGTGTTCACTGGGAGACAGTTAAATGTACAAATAGCAGGATACATCAAAGAAATATATCAGATAGAAAAGCCCGAGCAACATAGGTGGAACACTGAGCAAAACATACAAAGAAAATTTTTGGACTAAATATAGATGAACAAAGTCATGTAGTCCATCAACTTGTCTTCTGCTGCTGTTTGATTTCTGTTATACTAAAGGAAATGCGGTTTAGTTACATCTTCTGTAAACCGGCACTTACAATTTAATTGATGGCAGTTAATTGATGCAAGTCTACATCAAAGATAACAGATTTTGCTTTAGTATCTCTTTCTAAGAAAAAAAAAAGTTGCAATTACTGAAATATTTGACTAGTGGTACAGGACAAAACATGAAGTCAGAGCTAACTGTAAGATGTAGATGATTAAAACAGCATCAGGACAAATAGGATACAGACAGAGACCTTATGTGATAGCTTGATTCTGGTTAACATCATAGCAAGGCAAGTTAGTTTTCTTTTGATCATTGGTATGTTTTCCAAACAAATATTTGCCTGGCTCCTCTCTTGGAGCAATAGGGAAGCAGGTAGGTACAGAGAAATCTTCAGCCACATCAAAATTCTAAGTCCAGTGATGCATTTCAGGCTATGGCTTGTGCACTCCATGACTCTAGTGTGACTTGATTGAAGTGTGGGAACTGCCATCTGAGAAGCTCCTTTTTGAGGCAAAAAAAGGACCCTGCATCCTTCTTATCCTTCTTCATAAGAGGCAAGTGGACATTCATCAGAAAGAAACATAGAAGTTGGAAGAGTCCAGCTTCCTGCTGAAAGTGTGCAGGGTGTCTCCACAATAGCACTGAGACTTAATGTCTTTCCAACTTGGTGGCCCAACCAATGGGCCAAAAACCAATGTTTTGCAGAGTTTCTGACTTCATGCTTCTTGCAGAAAGCACCTTATCCTTTCTCTGCTGAACTCCTCACCAGGTAGGCCCCAGTTTCCCATGGAAAAGAAATAAGAAAAGGAGCCAAGTTCATAGATCATCTGCCATCCTCCAAATGCCAGGCAACGTGTCTAACTCAACGATATAGCAATGACTGGGAACTATTCTCAGTATGGATGTACCTAACAGGCACCTATATATTAAAACAAAAAGTGGGGAAGAAGGGAAGAAAACCAAACCAAAACCCAAATAATCTTTAGCATAATCAAGCTTTCTAGAATTTTGCCAACTAAAAAATCTGGGAGGGGGGAAATTTCACAGGAAACAGCACCATTGAAAATATGTTTTTGGGAGAATAGTAAGTTATTTATGAGGTTTTTTTAAAATAGTAATTTCATTTAGAAGGTTTATATTACTTTTTATCAATGAATGTACTGTACTGATATCCGTAGGAGTAATCTGGACTCTACAATATTGTCCCTTGTAAAGTGCTGTTGTTCTGAGCAGTTCTAGTGGGCAGGCTTGATATGGTTAGCAAGGTCAGCCTGCAAAGTCCTTCCTGCATTTTTTGTAATCTCTCCCTCTGGATTCTTCCATAAAACATGCTCTGTATATAAGCACGAGACTGTGGCTTATCAATTCTGTTCCATTCCTTAGGAAACAATCAGCAAAACCTTGTGAGCTGTCTTGCTGTTTTTACACCACAGCAATTTTTTTTGCAGCAGAGGATTGCTGTGCTGATTTTAGCATAAATCATTAGTCATTATTTCTTTCAGCAAAGACTTTGACAGCTTGCTGTAGTGTAGTGTAGTGTAGTGGAATATTCCACAGGATGACAAAGCAAACATATGTTCAAAGATCTGTGCAAGATGTTAATTGCAACAGGGCACGAGGACAGGGGTGGGAACATGGTGTAGTACACTACTTTTGGTGGCACATGGACCATTCCATTCTCCAGAGGTCTTGCACTTCATTTATTTTTTGGGAACATATTCTGCAAAACTATCACAGATGGGAAGGAGAAGAGAGAAGCAGAATTGGCAGCATTTTATGATATTTTACACTACCTCAAGACAGTAGGGGACTCTGGTTCATAAAGTCAATCAATATTTAAGGTTCTTCTCTCTGAATGCTCACAGCCAGAACAGAGGTTCTGGACATCCTGTTCCCCATCTGTACACCAGTTCAAAATGAATCGTCTGCACTAGTGGACAGTGAAGAGAGAAAGTGCTTCCACAAAACAGCTTTTTAAAGAAAACCTTTAAAATTAAAGCATAGCCATCTGTCATGGTAAAGCTTAGATACACTTTTCACCTTCAGAGAGCCTTACAAGCATTGACTAATTAGTCCTTGGGACTTAAGAGGACACATTTTTTTCCCCCAATTTAGATTGAGAAGGCAGCAGGGGCATCTTGTATCCTGGGGCAGGAATTTAGGCTCCCTGCAAGGCAGGAGAATTGCAATCCTTTTGTAGCAGTCAATGCTTTCAAGCAGGGGAGTGTAAAGTTAAGCACTTCTACCACCACTTAAGCACTTGTGACAAATTATGGGCTTGATTTTTTTCCCCCACAACTGTTGCACAACCTGATGATTCTATTGGCTTATAAATACTGAATGTCCTTGAGTAGGAGCTGCAATTGTTCAGTCCTTTTACTGTTCAGCTGTTAAGAAGGGTCTGAGTTAGATATTCACAGTAAAGAGTCTGTTGATTTGTTAGTTGAACTGGAAAATATTTCCCATGCTCTGGGTGTTTTTGTGTTGATCTGAAAAATATTTTATTTTTAATTAAACTTGAATATATTTATTTTTATAAATATATTTATATTTTAATTTTAATTTTAAAGACTTTTTTGTGGTACCAAAATGACCTGCTGGTACCCCATTTGTTTTTATTTCATACTGAATAAAATATTTAATTTTCTGCATTGTTTTAAAGAATAAGAATTTTTAGATAGCTTACGTCTTGAAGGATCACAAGCTTTGTTCTGTTTTGTCATTTAGAAGCGCCAGACTAAAAATTTTATCTTTTTAAAAAAATAGTGTTTTAACCCAAAGCATCCATCAAGTTTGATAGGAATACATGAAGAGCTGTTGTTGACTTAAAACCACACTTCAGCAGGTAGATCAGCCTCCTGTCTCTGACCTCAGGCTTGGAAACTGAACTCGCCACATTCACAGGGTGATGGTAACTCTCCAGATGAAAACCTTGGATTCAAACTCTGCTGGTTCAGGCCAGGGCATTTGAGGGACTGCAGCCTCCAGTCATCTGCCTTGCCCTTTGCCAGAGATTACAAGCTCCACAGCAAAGAAAATTTGCTACATAGCTGCAGCAACTCACAAATAATTGTAAATACCCATTTGCAGTTTATCTTTAAACTCCAGGCTGTGGACCAG
This sequence comes from Pseudopodoces humilis, assembly GCF_049639895.1. Lineage (NCBI taxonomy): Eukaryota > Metazoa > Chordata > Aves > Passeriformes > Paridae > Pseudopodoces > Pseudopodoces humilis. The sequence goes on from NC_142200.1 coordinate 104,671,525, forward strand.
GGCTGCTCCTCCCTTGTCTGTACCAGTCTGACTGATCAAGCCCTACCTGACCCTTGTCCCCCTCTCCACCCCTATCACTGTCATCTGGGAAGGAAACCTGCCCCAAAGCCTTGTCAAAGGATGGCCTTGCTTAGATCAGGTGACACAGGCAGGAAAGGAACATGGAAAAATGTTGAGAGGTCCAGAAAAATGTTAAGTAGAAAAGACGTAATGCAGTGACCACAATGTATTAGCAATGAAAAATATGTATGAAGGCTCTAACTTCAAGGCCTTGACAATGAAAGGAGGAAGAGCTTTGAGCTATTGAATAAAAGGAGGACAGAAAAGGGAAAAAACAACAGGAGGCATGAAAGGTGTAAGTTCTTAGGAGAACCATATTAAAACATGAGGTAGTAAGAACAGTGAATCACCTTCATCAGTTTTTAACAGGACATAATGACTACCATTTTCAGAGTTGCTCTAAATCAGTATAGTCCAACAATTATGTGAATTGTACATAAGACTTAGAGCCTTTCCACTTCTCTGAAGAATTATGTGCATTGAAGTGAGTTGTTTGGAAAATTGCCACCCAGTTTTTGTATATATTTATTCTAAATGGACATTATGTAGGATACTGTGCTATCTAAGGAATGTGTATTTAAAGGTTAGGATGTTTTAAAAAGTTCTTTTTAAGCAGCTCTGAAGCGTCATGAATTTTTTTGGCAGGGACAGGCATTTTCAGCCATGAGCATTACACTTCTCAAGAAATATGCAAAATAAAATGTGACAGCAGGGCAAAATATTTTACGGGCAAAGTGACTTTCCGTAATAATGGAATAATAAATGCAGAAGGGACAAAGGCCAAGTGCGAATGCTGAAATGCATTCACAAGCGCATTTGTGCTGCTTCTGCTGCTGCTGGAGTGCCACTTGTTTGTGTGGGTTCATTCAGTGAAGCAGTTGGAGTTAATCACCTCATTAGAGAAGTGGGCATCCAGCACACCTTCAAGCAGTGAGTTTGTACTCTCCATCTATTGCTACTCTGCTGCCAGCAGCTGCTGTTGATCGATTAATATTATGAAGGAATTAGAATGGATGACAGACAGAACAGTCTGTTATTTCCAGCAAGAAAGTGAAAAATCTGTCAGAAGACTTGTGAGTAAATCCTAGGGAGGGTTTGCTAGTGCAGCCCTATTTGTCATACTGTGACCTGGGACAGGAGAATCTGAGCTTGACTGGGAGTGATTCATGCTGTGCCATTGCTGGAGACAGATGTTGCACTACTTCTGTGATTTTGTCTGTACCTGTTAGTTTTCCCTACATGTTAAACTCTGTATTTTGGGGAAAGGCTGGCATTTATCATGAGTTTGGGTAGTGCTTATCTTTCTTGCTTGTTGAAGTAATTTTTGCCTATCGAGCACAGCTGCTCCACAGAAAGAATGGAACATTTTATAAGGGCATGTAGTGATAGAAAAAAAGGTAGGTTTAGGTTAAGTATTAGGGGGAAGTGCTGTACTGTGAGAGTGGTGAAGCACTGGAACAGGTTTGTGAGGAGCTGTGAATGCCCCATCCCTGGAAGTGCTCAAGGCAGGTTGGACAGGTGGAAACTGGTCTAGTGGAAAGTATTCCTACCCATGGGGCACCCAAGGGCAGAATCTTTGAGGTCTCCTACAACCCAAACTGTTCTATGAATTTATGATTCTATGAACTTGTCTTTAATATTAAAGGTCTGTAGTAGTACGTGACATGGCTTAGTACTCTTCAAACCTCAACTGCACATCCAACACAGCTCCTAAATCGATGAAAAAAAGGCCACTTTTATCAAATATTAGTCTGTATAGAAGACAAGGTGATTAGAAAATGAGTGAATATTGAAGAAGGTTTTCAGCTTGTTGAAAGACAGGAGTCTTTCAGCAGTCACTAAGTTTTGGGGATTTTCTTGTCTAAATTTTCTATAGTGTTTTGTACTGGCCAGTAATGCTATTATCTACAAGGATAACAGAGGGGTAAAGAAGTAGAAATCTCAATTGAAATGCAGTGAATGTCTTCACAAAGCTAGGTTAGTTAATAATAACTGTGCTGCAGTTGTAACAGGAGACCCCAAATGAAATTGGAGTTGAAATATATTGGTTATCTACAAACACACAGAGAAAAAAATCTGTCTTGGAGAACTTAGAGCTTGAACTGACAAAGTTAGAAAGTAAATAAATAAGTAAACAAACAAATCCACAACAGTAGAACAAAAGGAAAGAAAATAAAGAGACTGGAGGAAATTAATTCTTAAAACTCATACAGTTCACCCATAATTCTGTAGTGGATTAAGTGCTTACACTTGAGTCAAAACCCAGGAGTCCCCATTCCCTGGCTGGCCAGCTCTATCCTTTCAAGATGAGGGAATAAAAGGAAGATTAAAATGACTAGAAAAAATATTGATACTTAAACGTAGTTGAAACAGGAGGCTTTATCATAAAATACTGCAGACATTAGGAAAGTCACTGTGTGGTAGAGAAGAAAACATGGCATGCAGCAAACAACTCTGTTATGTCTTGGAAAGGTGATCAAAATTCCTCCAGTGCCTTCTCCAAGGACTTTGGATAAACAGCTGGTGTTACAAAGAGTGGGAGGGCAAGCCCTGCCTGCAGCCACACAACCAGCAGCTGGCCAGGGCTGGGAACATGCCTGGGTGCTTTCTTTTGTCAAGATGCACAACTGGATGTCGTGGTGTGCTCCCTAAGATGACTGATTATCAGCATCCCATTCCCTAGGCCAAGCATTAAACAATTTTTTTCATCATTTGAAGATGAGCCAAAGCTGTTTCTACCTAAAGAGCTATTTCTCCTCATATCTGTGATGGATGAATTAAGTCCTGGGAATGGAGGGTGAAAGTCACACTTACTGGGCTCTTTCTATTGAGTTTTGTTCTACGAAATTATAAAAATACCATTTAGCTTGCACCAGTGTCACAGCAAAATGCCTGGTCTGTTTTGAACTTTAATGGTTAGGACAAACATATGATAACCATTGGGCAGCTCCAATGGTTATTTTTTTTCCACTGCAACAGAAGAAAAGCTCCCCTGAACTTCAGAACCTGCTGAACTTCAACATTAAACTGTTTTTCTTTGTTTTTCTTAAACATTTATAGCTCTTTACAAATTTTTCTTCTTCACATGGAAGCAGTCTGTGATTAAATCACTCCTAGATCTTGTTGCTTATGAACATGAGTGTTAAAAGCAAGTACTTCTGAATTCTTGCTGTTCAGGTACTACATACTGAACACGTTGTCCTACAAAGTGGTTATTTTATGTCTCTTCGTCCTAGTATTCACCTAAGCTGGTTGTGCTATGGAAAGTTTGACACATCTGAAGGACAGGATGCCAATCAGAACAGCATGGGCAGCAGGGCCAGGGAGGGGATTCTGCCCCTCAGCTCTGCTGAGACCCCACCTGCAGTGCTGCATCAGCTCTGGGGTCCCAGCACAGGAAGGACATAAAACTGCTGGAGCAAGTCCAGAGGCCACCAAGATGGTCAGAGGGATAGAGCATCTTGTACAAGAAAAGGCTGAGAGAATTGGATTTGTCCAGCCTGGAAAAGAGAAGGCTTCATGGTGACATAATTGTGACTCTTAAATACTTAAAATGGACTTATAAAATTGATGGAGAAGGACTTTTAAAAAGGGCATGTAGTGACAGGACAAGAGGCTTCAAACTGAAAGAGAGTAGGTTTAGATTATACATGAGGAGGAAATTCTTTGCTGTGAGGGTGGTGAGGCACTGGAACAGCTTGCTCAGAGAGGCTGTGGATATCCCATCCCTGGAGCCCTGTTCAAGGCCAGGCTGGCTGAAGGTCTGAGCAACCTGGTCTGGTGGAAGGTGTCCCTGCCCATGGCAGGGGGATTAGAACTAGATATGTTTAAAGTCCTTTCCAACCCAAAAAATTCTATAAATCTACAATTCTAATTCATGAAGATATTCTTAAAGGCAAACTAAAATACAGAAGAGCAATAAGTGGCAGTAAAAAACAGTTTGCAGAGGGATGCCTTTCTTCATAGAAGTACCTTAGGTAAATGGTAATTCTTGACCTCTTCATTTTCTTGCTTTGCCATGCTTGGATTTCACAACTAGTGTGATGATCATAAGTATTTTAATTACACAGTCTTAACTTCTAACAGTTATCTTATTATAGATATATAACCAAATGAGATGGAAATCAGTCCATAAACAGACCAAAAATATTTTTTAGAATGAGACTTTGTAGGTTAATTAAAACCATTCTTATATGAGATTTATTTCTTTCTTCATGAAACTGGCTATTCTGCAAAGGTTGTCAGTCTCTTGACATATGTTAAATACAAATAAATAGACAAAAGCAGATTTTGAAAGTCTGAATAGGTACACTAAAACTGAGTCATAAAAACCCTTTCATCATCTTGACCTTGTGTAATTGTCCTGCACCAAATGCATGTATGTATGTATATATGAATATAAAATTCATACATATAAAAAAAAACCCCAGTAACTATAATTTGGGGACTCAAGCATGGACATCTGCAAGGATACTGCATTTTAGAACAATGCAGAAGCTTGAAGCTTCTGATACAGTCCATTTTTATTTATGTAATTTTTAATGAATTTTGGTCAGATCTTCATGACCTATTAAAAAATATTTACTAGTCTGTATATGCACAGTTCAGCTACTCAATTTTTTTCATGTTCACTCTTTAATCAGTTGCAGAATAATTTACCAGAGAGGAAGGTTTATCACAGCACAGTCACCAGTAGAAGGAATGGCCCAATAAGCATGGTTTTCATATTTTGTTCATAGGGCTTAATTCACCCCTCACAGAAATGAACATATGCATAGATAAAATAATCTTATTCAAACACAATACACAGTATTGTTAAAATACAGAGAAATTTATATGTGCATTCTAAAAAGTAAAAATGTAATGATGTTTCTTTATCTTCTTTCTATATCATAGGCAGCATTGTGGTATGCTTTAATGGTTAGGAACAAGGTTCTGTAGGTAATTGCTTATGCACCATTAAAATATTGATATTCATAAAGCCTATATGCACACTAAAATCCAACCATCTTTCCTATTGGATGTAACAAAGGCAATCTTGGATAATTTTTGTATCAGGAAAGTTTTGGCTAGAAGTACTATAACAAAACTTCTTCAAAAATTGTCAGGAACTCTTTTATCTCAGGATCTAAGGTGCTCACTGTCAAAAGTGCCTAATGGCTTTGATAATTTCTACAGTTTTGGGGTCAGTCAAGGGGAGATTTCAACAGGCCAGGTTTCTACAGTTGATTAGCACCTACTGGACTACCCTGAAATATCTTTGTTTTCAGCAGAGCCATGAAGTAGTTCTTAAAATAAAATTATTTTATCTATCTATCTATCTATCTATCTATCTATCTGTCTGTCTGTCTGTCTGTATATCTGTCTGTCTATCCATCTATTATGTCTCTTTAAGGTTGTAGCTGAAATAGGCACACAAATTAAAATGTTTAATTCTTGGTGTTTTCTGTTCCTGCGCTCCCTCTTCTGGCTTTCTAGAATTATCTAGCAAACATCTTCTGCCCATGTCTTATGATCCACTCTGATTCTGGCTGTAAATGCATCAGTTGTAAAGTTAAGGTGCACTTTCATAGCAGACGTCAAAAAAGGGACTACTGCTAAATAAATCAGGAAATTACCATAGCAGCCAAGCGCTTCTGCAGATGTGTGTCCTGAGTAGAGGTTCCCTGGACTTTTGGGGACCAAAAGTAACCCCAATCTTGGTGCAATGGCTGTCATACTATGGATATTAGATAGGAATAGAAATAAAGAGAAGGTTTCATTGGAGTACACTCTCTGGTTTTCTAGCATGTTTTCTTGAACTGTGCAGTAGAATTTTGTACTGAATTTTTTTTTCCCTAAAACTAGTAGAAATTTTTTTCACAAGTTTTCTTCTAAATTGTGTTACAATAGCTCTGGTAAATTAACATTCTCCTGCACTGTTCAAAATCCAACTATTATGGTAATATTCAGCTGAAATCAATTTTAATGATTTTCATTGCTGAGTGTGAGAGAAAATTGAAATATGGAGAATGAAATTTTGCATTTTAAATTTTGTTCACTCTTGATATTTTTCCTAAAACCACATATCTGTGTGTTTACCTCCTTTGTGACCATACTGGAAAAATGGCCTGAGCCAATATTGGAAAATGAAATAAACAACACTTTCTTGCACATCTTATGTTATATTTACTGTGCCCTTTCCTAAGCTGTAAACACTGTTTTCTATGTGAAGCACCATATGCATGTAACAAATGCAGGGGAAAAGTCTCAGGATGATGAAAACTGTTCAAATGCAAACTGAATCATCATTTACTTGCTGTGGATATTATCCCTCTCTCAATAAACTTTGTATATCTGTAAAAAACTCTTGAGATTATTTGATCAGTGTTTTCATTGTATTTTATAAGAAATATATTACATATGGACCTCATGTTTTCAGTGTTGGAGTTCTACCTTAATAAGGCAACATGAAAATATACTTCAAAATGTATATTTAACACGGGTACCAGCACATCTATTTCAGTATGCAAAGTCCAGCTTCTCCATGAATTTCAGCACTCGAGGAGGTCTTAAAACTCAATGGCTTTAGACAAATGTTCCTTGGTTGAAGGGAATTCTTGCTGTGGAGAAGTTTCAGGATGCAGAATGGTGATGTTTCCTGCCCCAGCTCTCCCAGTGCTCCTTGCTGTCACCCATGCCACACACCTGCCTGAAAGCTGCCAGAGGAGTGGGGACCAGGCATGGTCATTTCTACATGCATAAAAATGAGCTTCCATGGTTTTGGGGTCTACCCTTAGCCCCTGTCATTTAGTGGAGTATCTTCTCTAGTCCTGTAAATGCAGTCATCTGTGACTCAGGTGAGTCATGCCATTTATTGCCTCACACCGGCGTATTTGCTCAGATCTAACACAAAATGTTTGCTTAGATCTGGTGTATTGCTGTCATGGTGCATTACAGTCTAAGGAGGGAAAGAAGTCCCATTCCTCTTCTGGAAAGCCCACAGCAATTCTGCTGTGTATAAAATCCCAGTAAGCGGCTGTGGGACTTTCAGAGCAATGAGCCTCTTAAATGTCAGCTGATGCATAACAGTGTTATTGTGGTTTGAGGACTTGGGTGTTGCAGGAGAGTGGTTTTATGGGAAATCACTGGGAATTATTACCGTGCAGAAAGATCCTCTTGTACATAATTATATGCAAGAAGAGAATCAGTAATTCTGCAGGTTTTAGTCTTCATGTGTGATGGGATAGTGCGCAATAAGTAAGTTTTGTTGTACCACACAATAAAAGTTGCTGTACCACAGCCAGGTTTCATGGCTATCAGGTCTTATGAAAGTGAAATGTACAGGACTTCGGGGAAATAAAAAAAAAAAAAATAAACACCAGCTTCACTATCTGATATTAGAAGATACAATTTGATGGTTTGCAGGGTCACATATCCTATGTAGTTCACTCAGTAACTGTGGGTTAAGGCATTAAAGAAAAATGAAACAAAGCTTATAGATCACTTTTATTCCAGGGAGACGGAGAACAAAATCAGAGCTCTGATATTTGACTTTTCCAGCGAGCAAAAGCCACGAGTTGGGCACTGGTCTCTCCCGGGCGCTAGCGGGCCGCGGGGATGCTGGAGCGCCAGGGCCTGGGCAGCAGCCGGTACCCAGCCGGGCAGGGGTGCGGAGCGGGGCTGCGGCCGCCCCCTCCCGGCGGGGCCCCGGCCCGGAGCGGCCCGCCTGCGCTGGGCTGAGCTCCTCCGGAGCCTCTCTCGCTTCGGGGGAGAACAGACGTGCGCCGCAGCGTGCCCGCTGCAGGGCTGCTCAGCGGCGGCGGCTCTCTGGGAAGAGAAGCGGCATCAAAACATAAATAGCTATTCCGAAGGCAAGGAGGTAGTCCCAAATCCCTCCTTTAGGAGCTGCAGGAGGAGGGACGCCAGCCGCACCCCCGCGCGGGGGAAGCGGAGCGGCAGCGGGCGGGGGCGGGGGCGGGTGTCGCCCCCCGCCCGCAGGTGCTGCCGAGCCGCGGGACCCCTCGGCGGGCGCCGGCCCGGGGCTGCACATCGCGGCCCGGCCAGCAGGAGGAAGGAAGAGGAAGTGAGAGCGGCGAGTGCCTGTGCTAGCCCCGGGATGGGATAGCGCCGGGGGCAGCCCAGCGCGGAACAGCGAGGCGGCGGAGCGGAGCGGAGCGCGGCTCCCGCGGCGGGGGCGGCCCCGCTCTGCGCTGGGCCGGGGGCGCTGCCCACGCCGGAGGTAGGAGAGCCTCGGTCCGGCGCGGGGACCCGGCGTGCGGGGGAGCGCGGAGAGGCACGGGGGGCAGGGGGGGAGGAGGAACGGGACGGGGCAGGCGGCCGGCGAGCCCCGCACCTGCCCGGGCGAGCGCCGCAGCCGCTCCCCGCGGCGGGAGGTGCGGGGCGGGGGGCGGCCGCGGTCGCTGCGAGAAAGAGGAAGCGCAGCGCTGTGCTTGTCAGTGCGGCGGGGCCTCGGACGGCGGCTGCCGGCGGGGGGGCGGCCCGGCCCGGCCCGACCCGACCCGCCTCGCCTCGCACAGCGGCTCCTCCCGCCGCCCTGCCCTCTCCGCCGGCCCCCGGCCGCCGCTCCCCCCGCCGCCCGGTTCTCCCCGCCGCGGCTTCGCCCGCGCCTCCTCCGCCACCGCCTCCTCCCTCTCCGTCCCCGCCTCAGCCCCCTCCCCTGCCCCGGGCAGCCCTGCCCGCCACCGGCTGCTCCCGGTGGCCGGAGGCCGCTGGCGGGGGGCGCGGACGGGAGCCGCACACCTCCGGGCGCGGGGGGTGAGTGGTGCGGGGCCTCGCCCGGCACGGCGGGACCGGCGCGGCGCTGAGCGGGGGCGGGGGGCGGCCGGCGGGACAGCGGCCGCGGCCGGACCCGCGGGGCTTAATGCGAGGGGTCGGGCCCGGGCGGAGACTGCGGCCGCAGCAAGTGTCCGCACCGCCGCGGGCGCCGCTCGGGAGGAGAAGCCTCAACTTTGAAGCAAGTGCATCCCCGCAGGCAGCCAGCTCCGAGCTCGGCGTTGGTACCCAGCCGCCGCCTCCGAGGGCATGCCTCCCCCTCGACCCGGCATCCGAGAGCTTCTTAGGGGGTGGGAGGGAGTGCGTGTGCTCCTTTTCCTAAGTTTATGCTCACACAAGTGATCAAACCGCTGATGAATTTCAGATGAAGTGATTGTTCTGAAATGTGGGTGGTGATTATGCAAAGCCACAGTGTGCAGCCTTGTAAAGCAAGTGGGTACTGGGTCTAAAAAGTTACGTTTGTGAAGTTTTTTGGCTCAAAGCCTTTGCAAAGTTTATTTTGAATATCTTTTCCTTGCAGAACTAATACAACTGTTCAGCTCTCCCCCGAGAATGGTGCAAAGTAAATATAGGAGTTCCTGAAAAATAACAGTGAGTACATTTCAAATCAGCAACGTTTTGTTGTTAACTTTATAAGAATATCTCTTAACCTGCCAAGGCTCAAAATGTGTAACAAACACAGAGAGAAAGCCAATGATAATAACAGTGCAGGAAATGTACCGTGCGTTAATTGCTTTAGTATAAACATGGTTGTCTATGAGCTCTGTTTCATGATACTGCAGTTATGGTGCAATTTCAGCAAGGGATGTTTTCAAGTGTATTCATTAGCAAACGGCTTTTCTTTTGCTTTTATCCCTCAGCTGACTGATTGCCCTTGGTTAAAACATTTGTCTTTTGGGGAGAGAGGGAAACCGAGTAAGAACTGTGCTGAGTTCTGTATCTGTGACTGGAGATGTTGTTTCCTACTCTTTCTCCTTGTCTGTATTTCCTTCTTTCCCCCAAATGCACACACACATGCATGCCATCTCATCTTCAGTTATATAATCTTGTAGACATTTATGGATCATTCATTGTTCGCATTAGTCCCATTCTTTCCATGTCATTCCTGCTTGATTGAGTGGCTTAGGCAGAATATTACAGAGGAAAGAAAATACATTGAAATTTACATAAAGTTCTTCCAGTTTCAGCTGAAAGTTTGCTGCTTTCTTTGAAGGTTTTCTTTCCCTGTATCACACTTTTTAATTTTTTTCCTTATTTTTTATTTTTTTTTATTATTTTTTTTTTCCTGTATAAGTAGGTGCTAGGGATCTAATCTGATGACCGGTAACTAGATAAAGAGGAGGAACAGCAGCGGTGACAGCTTGCTGGTAAAAGTCCCTCTTGTGTACTGTTAGCAAAATATCCATTAACACACGTCATAAAGCTGTTAAAAGTACTGCAGCAGCTTTTAAAACTCACCAGTTAGAGAAAAGAAAGATTAACGTGGTTAAAAACAGGAACATGATGTGAAATGGGTATTAGTAAAAGATACTGTCAGTGCAGTCTGTGGATCTGAATGTGTGAATTGACTCGTCTAGAGGCAAACCTGAATCACAATTTATTCATACTGGAAAGGTTACATAGGGGTAGTTGACTTTCTTTTCTCTCTTACTGAAATCTCTTTGAAACTTGCCGTGTGCTATACAATACACCTGCCTTCTCCGTAGTTTGCAACTTTGCTTTGAGTATCATTGCCTGAGGATTTGTTCTAATGAACGATTTGCTGATGGGGCAGGGAGGGGGGGTAGAGGAAAGAGAACTGGTTTCTAGACTTACCATTTTGATATTTTTTTCTAATATTCTCCATATGCCAGGAAAAAACTTACTAGGCACAGAATTCAGGCAGATTTTGCTGAGAGGAGAGGAAAAACTCTTACCTGCTTACTCTGTAGCAGTCTAGTTAACCAAAAGTATCTGCAGTTCTGCAGTTGTCATTATGTAACCTGACCATTGGTGTTCTTAAAAGCAAGCGCTTCTGTATTCTTGCCGTTTGGGTGCAACATATCGTGCTGACCTTAAAAGTTATTTTTTAATGCCCTTTTACCCTGGTTCTCATTAAACAAAGCTTCTTTTGGTACGTAGGAGTGTAACTGTTGCTGAAACACTGCTGTGTGCATTGAACTTCCTGACAGCAGTGCTGTGAGGTAGTGAATTGCAGATCAAGAGTAACGTGGTGCTCCACCCTTCCTTCCGCTCTTTGTTTTTTTCTACCTAGTAGAAATCTCTTTGATATTAAGGTTTGGGCTCACAGACATGCGTTCACACAGTATCCAGCCTACAAAGTGGTGTTGGACTATGATCTCATGTTTTCCATGCTGATACACAGCAAGCAGAGCTCCTATGATCACACATAAGACTTGTTGCTTTCTTCTTTTGATGCTCTAGGTGGCTTCAGTATGTGATGGGCTGAGTGGCTAATGCCGATAGATTTAAGTGTAACTAGGAAAAGGTTTTTCCCAGATCTCTGAAGCACATCTGCAAACTAACATGCGGTGTCCTCCTGTTCCAATAACAAGCTTTGTTGTTGTGGTTGTTTGGTTTATTTTGATATATTGTCAGCCACAATGTTTCTAATTCTGTAATTCTCAAATAAGGATTTGCTGGGGACTTAGATGAGGCTATCAAGTACAATTTTCCTCTTGAGCTGAGGTTTTGCTGTCACTTGATAGTCAGTTTCCTTGAAATAAACAATCTCTTTAAAATTTACGAGCTTTCTTTGTCATGCTGTGCTGTGAATGTACAGCATGTCCTTGTATTAAAAGAACTCTCCCCATTGTAGAAAGTGATAGGATTTTGGGAACCCTGGGAGCTACAAAACATCACGTACCCTTGAATCAAGCAAAAGTACAGTTGTCTCTTCTGGTCTATTTCTCTGCACAGTTATACATGGGTCTAGTAGACTTTCTCCTCTGCTGTATCTCTGTACTGTCTGTAATGTACAAATTGAGTGAGAATGGGTTGGTCACATTTGACTCCCCATTCATTCATCATTCTATTAAAAAAAATTCAGAAAATGAAAAAGCCTTTACAGTTACAGTTATTTTTGTTGTTGTTTGAACCCCTGATACAAGACCACTGTTCAGCAAGGTATGTGCTGTATCTTTAAAAGATTTTCCTGCTTTGAGTGAGGTTTTTTTTAAAAAAAATGTTTCTTGTATTCGTGGCAAGAGGAATGTGCCAAGTACACGTTGTTAAACTTGTGTCAATTTAACAGAGCAACTGTTTAAAGGATTTAGAATAATTTTTCTTCTACTCAAGTCAGTCACCCATTTTTTTCCCTTTTTTTTTTTTTTTTTTCTCCTCTCTCTTCCAATATAACACTGGAAAAGGAAAGAGAAACAAAAAGCAATTGGCAGAAGTCAGAATGTTGGCAAGCATTTGATAGTACTGATCTAAGAGGTGATATTATACATGTGACACTTAAATAACTGCATGCATATGGTTTTAGAAAGATTAATGGGAGAAGAGCCACAAACTTGCAGATCTGTCCTTCACTCAGCATTTTTGCATCAAGCTGTTTGCAAGAATTTAGTTTTGTGGTGTGATCTTTCATTATTGCAAGTGTGAGACACAAAAGAGAGATTGAAGATAATGTCATAACCTTTCTGCTAGCTTCCTTTGTTTTCTGATCACTGTTAACATGGAAGAGGAATATTAATGAGAAGTCTATGCTCCAGGGGATAGCTAGCATGCTTCCTCTTCTCTCCATTTCAAATCTGACCAAGGAAAGCCTTCTGTGTTCTGGGCAGACACTTAGTGGCTGGTGCTGCATGTGTGGTGCCCATCAGTAAGTAAGGGACTGATTTCTCAAGCTGCTGAGCAGATGGCTTTGTAAAGCACATGCCTGCACTCAAGAGCAAGGTGAACGGGGATTCACGTGGTGCTTGTTTGCAAACCCTTGAAAGTGCATTGATTTATTTTTCCTAATGGCAGGTTTCCAGTGTGAGTATTTGATTTGTCTGCAGTAGGCTTGTTGTCAATGGCTGCTAGGAGAGGAAAATTAATTGCAAGAAGTTAGTGGGAAAGGTGTTTTTTTTTGTTCAGCACTAAATCACACTATGATGAAGACTTGTAGGTATTGCTGGTAAGGATCCCCTTCAGAAAAGTGTTTTAGTTTATGTACAAATGAGCTCACTTTGGTGCATTTCTAGGGAGTAGGCTATGGAGCTTTTTAGAAAGCCAAATATTCTACCTGGAGATGTAATGCAAATATGATAAAGGACCTATTCTTACCACCTTTAAGGATGTAAGTCTTCTTACTACTCTTTCTGCTGTGTTTCATTTGCAGTCAAGCAGCACTGCAAAAAAACTCCACAGAAGCTAGCACTAGCAGCAGGGAGGGAGTGGGAACTACAAGTCAATGCTTAGGGGAAAATTTCCCCTTTCAGATGGAATGAAATTGATTTAAAATGTTTGTGAAACATCATCTTCAGTAAAGAGGCTGGGGATGGGGGAGGGGGGAGGTGTGAGAGCATGGAAAATAATAAAATAAATTATTCCCAAACAGGTTTATTACAAAACTATATCTCTATCCTGTCTGTGTGCATTTTCTCTTTTGTTTCTGCTGTCCTTTTCATTTTAGTTCCTTTGAGTTAAACTCTCCTCATAACTTCTTCCTCCGTGTTTGCCACTTGTACTTTGGTGCCTTATTCTTTGGTATTTATTTATCCCAGCTCTCATGATTTCAAGGTCTTTGCCCAGTCCTTAAATTCTGTATCCTGGGAATCCTTAGGTTATTATTCACATAAATAATTCTATTTAAGATTTCCAAGAAAAGCTGAGGCCTGAAGTGTGTATCATCTCCCATGTTTTTCTCATCTCTAGTTCAAAGGGTTTATTGTACATTCCTAATTTATGGTTGGCATATGAAATATAAATCTGTCTCTGAAGTACTGTGTCATCAGGGATGGGGTAATTCCTTCATCAGCTACATGGATGCACACATAATAACCTGGCTCTTTTTCTTTTTGAGCTTGCTCCGACTGCAAGGGAGGATGGGTCACTGCTTCTAAGAGAACTTCAGATTCTGGAGATGTGTTGGCATTAAACTCCCATTCTTTAATACAGCAGAGGAAGCTTGCTTGAAGGTTATCTAATTTGCCAGAGATTTTTTGGAAATCAGAGAGTGTGCATGAACCTGGACAGAATGCTCTGTGTGGACCTTTTTTTTCCTTAATGAAAATGTATGAACTTGACAACCCATATCAAACACATCCAACATTTTGAAGTTATACAAAGGGAGAGATATGCAGGGTTTGACAACAGGCTCAAATAATGCTGTCAGCACTTCAACCTTCCTCTTTCAGCTGAGATTTTTATGTGTGTTGACTGGGATTAGATGACTGGTGCTGCTCAGAAGTGGTTTACTTCTAGCTCATTGTCAGACTCATAGTAAAGATGGGAAGAGACAGGTCTCCTGATGTAGTCTGTTGGAAACTTCCAGAAAATTCAGTATGTAGCTTTCCTTTCCTGTGACAATGTGCATGCTGTAAGTACTTTGTGCATTTGTTTGTGGACTTGAAACACATATCCTTCTGATGGTGAATTGATCTTTTACGTAGTAATAGGAGATACATAACTGTTGGGGAAATAGAAGAGTGGTTTTTATTTTTAAATGTAGTTGAAACAATTTTTCCTATGTTTTGGAGTGATGGAAAGAGTTCAGCAAAACCAATATGCCAATAAAATCCTACAAAATGTGGTTGTTTTAACACTTTCTTCCACAGATACAATTTGTTTTAACTGACTATTCATATATTCTCAGTACATGCATGCGTTCTGCTGCTTGAATTTGTAGCTGAAGTGAAACTATTGCTTGTCTATTTTTCATTCTCTTCAGCCAACCTACATTTATCATATAGTCCAGCAGAAGTTTGAGGGATACTCGGGTTTTGGCAAAGATACCTCATACGAGCAGTTCAGGCTTTCTGCCTGCCTAGGCTGGCAATTTGCAGTATTCTTCATTGAATCTTGTTGATGTGAACATAGCAGGGGTGATTCTTTAAATTGCTGCTTCATATTTTAGGACAGGCAGTAATCTACTAAGGTTGGATGATGAGGAATTTATAACTATTCATATACCCTCTGGCCAAACAATAAATTTGATTTGAGCATTTTTTTCTCTAATAAGAAGAGAAAAATTTCTATGACACAGGTTGATATAATACAATTTTTACTTGTGGTGCCAGTGAATGTACTTGTTACATAGCAGTGCAGTCTTTTCCATTGCTTTGCTTTCTGGTACAATTGCCACATTAATTTTCATAGCAACAGTTGTGGCTTCAGCTGGAAATTGAAACCTAATAAATGTTGGCTCAGCACATGGACTTTTTGACAAACGTTTTTAGTAACACTGAGCCAAACTAAGTGAAAAAAAGTAAAAATCCTAAGCTTAAGTACTTGTATTTGGATTCTGGAAAGATATCTGGTATACCCTTTGGTCACTAGGCTGTTAAAATGTTGGAGTATTGGTGTTTGTCTCTTCATCTTTCTTTTTTTTTCTCCCCCTCCCAAGTTTTCCTTTTTTTCCTCCTCCCTTCAAGCACCAGCAGACTCATCTGTTGAAACTCTACCCCCTGTGGTTCAAGTACATTCCTCCTATCAACCTTTTCACCCCACCTCCCACTGTCCCTCTTCACACATGCACTGAAATCTCTTCTGCTCACCAAACTTGCAAAATTCAGGCCTAGATGTGGGGTCTGATTTTATGTCGGTCTAAAATCTCTTCTACCAGCATGCATAACGTCTCCTGTTGTGCTTAATCTTCTTTTTCTTAAAAAAAAAAAAAAATAAAAAAAAATGGGTAGAAAATCTGAAGAACAAGTCAGAAGTTCCACTGGAGACCAAAAGAACATTTGGTGTGGTGGTTGTAACTACTCAGGAAAAGGGAGAAAGGGGAAGAAAAAGGAGCCAGTCAACCAAAACAAAATGACAAGGTCCTTTTCATTTTGGACCACTTAATACAATTTTAACCATATTTATGGCAAATAAAGGTTTGACAGCTAGTGCCAGTTCCAGAAAATGAGAGAAAGGGCATAAAAAAAATCATTCAGACCTTGAAAAAAAGAGTGGTTTTTTTTTTTTTTTTTTAATTATAACTAATGTTAGAAGCAGGCCAGTTCATGTGGTCTTTTTTTTTTTTTTTTAAGACTGATTTTCTTATTTTGGAGCTAAAAATTGAAGCTTTTGTAAAAGTGCAAACATAGAAAACAATTTTGAAAGAGGAAAATCATCTCACTTCCATGTGTTGCTCTGAGCCTTTCTCTGTCCTGGCTTTTTTCTCTGACATATTTGGACAAACTGTGGAAACTTGGGCATCTGTTCTGCCCTCTGTATGAAATGGTGATTTCAGTCTGTGTTTCTTGGATTAGCCTTAAGACGTAACCATGTACAGCATCTTTCATAAACTTTTTTAATATCCAATAGTCTGGGCTTCTATTTCTTGACCTGCCAAAAATAGCCAATTTTTTCCTTCAGCTACCTTAGGAATTTAGATTGTTGGAAGAGTGTCTGGGTGTGTGTTGTGGTAACAAGAGCTGGTCGTGTCATGCTGTGTTGGGAAAGTAGAGGTGGCAAAGACTTCATCCCCTGCAGCTGTAAGTAAATCAGATGACACATTATGATAAAGGAGAAATGTCTTCTGAGAGAGAAGGGAAAACAATAATCTGCATAATTTTAAATCCAAGTCGGAATTTGAGTTCTGTTTTGAAACAAATACATAAATAAAATGGTCTTAGGCTGTTTACACTGGGATTTTAAATTGGTCTCCCAGCTCATAGGCCAGAAAGATCAAGCCATCCACGATTCAGTGGTATGTGGATTGAAATGAAGCCAGTAGGTTTTAAGATTTTTTTTTTTTGTCTATGCTCCAAATTGCTTAAATTTTGTAAAATTATTAATTTCACTCTAGAGATGGAGAGGTTTTCAGCTCTGAATTAATTGTGTATAATTAATATATGAAGGTTGAAAAAAGCAACTGTACTGGCCTATAGGCTACTTTTTCTAATTAAAGGAATGATGGCATAAAGGAAAAAGCAGTTGGACTTCCCTCCTCTAAGCCAGTACATAGAGAACCACCAAACTAGACTAGAAAATCAAACTTAAGTCAACCCATAGGTCCTTTGTTTCCAACTAATTGTTTTTGCTGTGTTCATTGGTCTTCATAAGCTTGGCTAAGGGGATAAGCCTTGCTTTCCTGTCTTGAGGCTTTTTTCTCTTGATCTATTGAAATTCAGAATTGAGGGCCCCCTTTAGAGAATGTCCTGTGGGTAGCTGTCTCCTCTGTAACAAAGAAGCCCCAGCTGTGGATGTGGATTGAACAGAGAGGTAGCCTCTCAGGCTAGCAATTTGGAGTCATTTAGGAGAACCAGTAGTTTTAATTTAATTTGGAAATGGTAAGCCTGAGTCAGCACATTTTTCATACTGCTGTCTTGCTTTTGAATTCAGACAGAACCTGGGCAGGACCAGTGTTTTCTGCCACAGGTTGTTTACGAGATATGTACTTCAGTGGAATGACATTGTGCAACCGTGTAGTTCTAAAGTGATGGAAGAGATGCTGTAAATCCCTGGTTTGACACTGGAATAATGTAGTTTTGGTCTTTGCATCATTTGAAGACTGGTGGCCTGAGTGAGTGCATCCTCAGGATGGCTGCCCTCCAATGTTTCAATGCTAGCAGTGTTCCTACAGGAAGGATGGAGAGGGGAATTCAGGTGTGCCACACAGTGCAGATCCTGCTAAGAAGTGAGTAAAACCGGTTGACAGGGCTCATAAAATGTTTTCTGCATCTTCTAGCTTCTTCATCCCAGTCTGTTTCCAGCAGCCTCCTCCGTGTCAAGATAGACAAGTGTTACTGCTGAAGATGAATAGATCACGGGGACACAGGTAGAGGTGTGGTGAAAAGAAGAGCAGAGTTTATTTTTTCTCTCAGGATTTATAGGCTTTTTACCACAGCCAGGGATTGGATGGTCAGGATAACACTTTCTCACTGCACTGGCCATGAGAGATACCCATCACAAGACGTGTAACAGAAAGAATGTACACATATCTATGTTTACAGCTACTCTGCTGGGAAAGTCTTTAGAAAACCATGTTAGCAAGCTCAGAAGCTGAGTTTTCAGGGCAACAGACAAGTGTTAGTTATGGATGTGTAATTACAGCTATACATGTAATTAGCTGCATTATCAATAGTAGCTAAGGGGAAAGAGGGTTGAGGGTTTTCAGTATGGTGGTCCATGTGTGCTGTCCATTCATATGCACACTGCATGTGACAAGTGGCATGGCTTAGAGAAACCTTGGAGAGAAGAAATATCTTTGTTAGAAATTAATCTGGGTCACAGAACAGTTTGAGTTAGAAGGGAACTTTGAAGATCATCTAGTCTGAACTCCAGGACCTATTGTTTTCTCAAAAGTAGTACCACTGGAAAAAGGAGTTAATCAGTCAAATGCTAGCTTGTGAAAGCTGCAGCAAGATCTCTTAATTTACTGTATTTACTGAATGAGAAAGGTAAGTCTGCTCAGTGTGGTCACTTGATCTTGGCTTGTTTTGTGGGAGAAGTTGCAAATGGGAGCAAGGCAAGGTTGTGTTCTGTATTGATAAAGATCACCTGAAGTGGTTGGGAAACTTGCAGGTTGTTTTGAGCATCTTTACAACATCAATTTAAAAATACAAGGGTAGGCAGTAGGCCGAATGTAGACACAAAGAGATATATTTGCAAGCTATTTTCTGAATAAAAGTTGGGAATTGCCTTCCCTAGGGACAGCATGGACAGTATGTGCCAGATTGTAATATGAAATTCCTGCTGCAATTGTAGTGCTTTGGTGCGATGATTTAGCCAAACAAGGCAGAAAAGATCTGCAATCAATTTTTTTTAGATACAGACAGAACTGAACTGCTCTGTCTATTGAACTATACAGTGGAATTCCCACCAGACACTGTGAAAAGCTCAGGGCAGCTCCAGTTTGGTTTAACTGTCCAGTATTTGTATTGAATAAACCTACATATCAATTGTAGGAAGAAATTCACATACTCTCTTGGTATATGCTAAAGGCAAAAGAAGTGTTTAAAAAGTGTTAAGTTCAGTTTGAGAAGTCTGCTATTGTTTTCATTTTTTACTCTGATGATAGCACAAAGCCTAGTGAACATGAAGTCAAAGAAAAAGAAACATTTTAAAAGACACTTTTTCAATGGAAATGAACACAGGTGGTTTTAAAATATTACTGGTCAACTGACATGAGCTCTTAATGGAGTGTACGTAAAGACTCTCTGGAAATACCTAGATTTCATGAGTGAAGGACCATCTCTTTCCTCTCTGAATTAGAGCAGATTGTTCTGTAATAAAGGTTGTCCATAGATAAAAGACCATGAAGTAGCAATATGATTTAGTTGAAAAATACTAATCTTCGGCATTCACAATAATTTTCTGTTTCGTGCTCATACTGATTTCATGCTGGGATATCTACACTTGAAACTGAAAAAAACTCTGAATGTTTGGAGTTTTTATGTGTGTGTTTGGTTTGGGGTTTGTTTGTGTTCTTTGTTTATTTTAAAAGAAAAATTTTATCTGTAGCTTTTTGCTGTCTTAATGGGGAAAGCTGTGCGGGGCTTGTCTTGGTCTTGTACAATAAAAGTTGGTAATAACTTGCCATAATACTTCCACTAAAAATATTAACCAAATAATTTTGACCAGCTGGTATAACTCAGTTTCTCTTGCTAAAATAAAATCACTCCGTACAGCGGTGCTAAACCTCTAGAATTTGGTCTTTAGAAGTAGAAGAAAAAATTATCTCAGTTACACACAGCTGTAAATGTTCCTTCTTCAGTGGTGAGCAGTGTGTAGCATCTTTGTTCAGAGAATTAGTCCACAGAGTCACAGTTCAGCACTTAAAACCTTGAATGAAAAAAATGAGGTCAAAGAGAGGAAGGCATTTTCCTTGAAATGTGTAAGAAATTGATGCAGACTTAAAATATGCAGAGTTACTTTTTCCTTTCCAAGGTCTAAAACTGGTCTTCAGGTACTTCTGGTCCCACTGAGTAACTCAGGAAATCAGTGAAAGCTGAGTGTAATACATGTGATAATTGCAAAGGCTTTTGCTATTTGCAGAACAATCTGGATACGTCAAGGGAAGAAGTTACCTGCTTCTTTCCCACTGGTATGCTACAAAAGCAGAGGAAGTATTTAGGAAGGGAAGGAGCTTCTCTCATTTTGTGTTTTTAGAGCAACTTTGTCCTAGGAGCAGTAGTTTCCCTGTTGTTATCCCTGCAGACAAAAAGATGGTTGGGTTGCTGAGACATTGGCATAAAATAATGTGTCTTTCTGTGGTAGTTATTTTAAAGTATGTCTGACAAAAAATAGTGTCATTCTGCAGTTGTCAATGGCTCACCTTGCACAATTGTTAGAAGAAGAACAAGACTGCATTAGGAAGAACCAACAGAAATTTGAAGCATTTTGCCTCACCATTTGCTTCTGCAGAAATGGATTACAAATGCTAGAGCGTTATTTACATCTGTGGGTATATGAATCCCCAATGTAATGTGTTTCATTTCTGTTCTGCAGAGCATTTTATGTAAGTAGGAGGAGCAGGTATTCATTGCTGATGAAAAGTGTTGTACGTTACCTGCCCCTTTGGAAGGGAAATTTATGTGTTTATATTTAAAAGCTGCCAGTGCCAGAGGCATTTTTTTATTTTATTATTATTCTCATTTTAAAAACCATGTCTTGGACTTCCTTATCTCCTCTTAACGGAAAAAAAAAAAAAAGAAAAAATAAAAGAAAAAAGATTGTTCAGTTTCAGACTTTGTTGGAACTGTGCTGCCAGGAGCCTTCCTGGCCTCTGGCACTATCAACAGAAAATGCAGCTCTTGAAAGAATGGATTATAGTTTCGGAAGGGCTGCTGGAGGGGGGAGAGGATACCAAGACTGGCAGAACTTGGCATTGCAAAGAAATGGCAGAAAAAATATTCACGTTCCTTGAAGCTTTTCATGATGGTAGAATAAGGTTGAATGAAGGGGAAGAAAAAAGAAATAAAACAAGTAGAAGGGGAAAGCATTAGCAGGCCCTGAAAGGGGAGGGGAAGACATCATCAAGTTTATTTAGGTCCTGTCTTTTTTGCAAGATAAGCCTGAAAGAGGGAATTTGTGATCTCCAGTGTTTCAGTTTAGTAATTTAAATCTGTGATATATAATTTGGGGGGGGGGGGGTTCCCCCACACAAGGTCACACAACCTTACTCTGTCAGAAAACTGAGGTCGAATATGCTGAGCCGTTGTATAACTTATAGCTGGCTGAAGAGTAGGAGAATGGAACACAATGACACATTCATTAGGTAAATATTCCTCAGCCCTCCACAGCTCTAACACATGCTCATTTTTGTTTAATATGTTGCCCAGCTGGATGCAGGATCACTAGCTGGTGGCAGGGCAGGACTGTAACAAGTTTGCAAACAACCTTTGCATCCTCTGGGGAGAATGGTGAAGCCCAAGTCATGCCTTGGATGGTCCTGCCGGTGAGGAGGCATGCAAATTGGCTGCTGCTTCAGAATGGTCACTGGGCTTTCTCACTCTTTATTTCTTCTCTCTCCATCCTTCCTGTCTGCTGTTGCAGAGGCTGTTTGAGCCCTCAGCAGACAGCTTTATGTCTACCATAAGGATGCAGTGGGAGTGAGGAAGCTCTTGAGCTTTTAAGGCCAATCCAAGATTATTCTGGGTCCTTTGAGGTGGGTGGGTGGGCGTGAAGACAGGAAAGATTCTTATTAAATTACAATTAAATATTAGCTTAACTTTTGCTCCTGTTAATTCAGCACAAACCATGACAGATATGGGTCATTTTTTTTTTTTCAGCACAGTTATGAATAATGATGGAGAAAATAAATGCACAAGTCAGATCAGCCGGGTGGGAAGCACCCATCTTGTGTAGCTGCAGCTATGCTTCTGACCAGAGCTACTTTCTGAACAGCTTGGAAAGCCTTCCTTTGAAGATTTTTGCTTTTTAGACAAAAAGAGATTGTAATCTGCACTCAGGAAACATTATTTTAATCAAAGTATTTGGTTTTTATATCCATGCACACACATGCATGTGTGCAGTATAACAGCACAGCGGGGTCTATGTGTATTATTTTAGTGGTAGTGAATATTAAGAAATTAGCCACTAAACCAGATGAAAACTGAGTTCATGCAAATTTAATTGGAACTGTGGTTGGATAAAGGACACAGGCATATGGCTGTGTTCTTTATCAAAAGGGTCTGAAGTCTGCTGGGTTAATGGTTTTCATCTCATTTCACTGGCCTTTGACCCTGAGAATTTCGTATAGCTAATAAATTCAGCCATGAGTGAATTATTTGCTATTCATTTCAGAGATTCAGTATGCTACAAAAATTGTGATGTCTGTCTCGTAGTGAGGATGAGCATTATGCTGGAGCAGTTGGGTGTCTCGGGTGTGTAGTGAGGCACAGTCAAAGCCAGGCTGCTCTTTGCTGCTGTAAACACATCTCTGGCTTGCTGCTGGAGCACGATTGCTTGGATTATACTGTTGCTCTCAGAAAATATTGGGGTTTGTTTCCTAAGTATCTGTTGGAAGGTGGCCTTTTAAGCACTGAACATCATTTGTAATAAAGGGATCTTAGCATATTTTCTTAAAAGCTAAAAGGAAATGAAATTAAATAGTCCTCCATGCTGTTCTGAATTCTGCTTTAGGAAAGGATGCCAGATAAGGGTGTAATAGGCAACACATTTTGAAATTTTCTCTAAATGTTGTTGCAAGGCCCATGGAAATGAGCGGATCTCCAGAGTGCTAAAAGAGAATAAAGCTTTATTGCTTGCTGTAAAGCTACTGGTGGAGGGAGTAGTTACACTAAAGCAAGGTGAAGTTTAAATTTAAACACAGCTGTCTGTTCTGCTCCATATAGGTATGCTACTTCTGAAACAAGCACCTTTTTAGAAGGTCTTGGAGAGGAAATGCAGGTGAGTTAGTGCGTAGGTTTGTTTATGGGCTTGTGGATTAACTATGATTCTTTCCTTACGCTTACTCCTGAAGAGGAGGCACATTGTCTTGAGCATGTAGCACTTTAACTGCAAATTTTATCATGGAGGCAGGCAAAATGAAGGGAAAGAAATGAGTGTTTGCAGATATCACTTCTTGTCCTGCCTGCTTGGTTGTTCTAAATATCAGCAGCATGTGGAGAGTTACTGGCAGGCCTACAGGTAATGCAGAGCTCCAGCAGTGTGGCTGCCAGTGGAGCCAGCACATACTAATAACTGACTAATTGTTTCTGTCACACCTGCACAAGCCTTTCTGTCTCTCTCTGAAACACATTAGCATTCATGAGAAGTTACTGAACCATGATGAATCACAAACACATTTTAAGTAATTATTTTGTGATTCTCCTTGGGACAAGTACACCTTTTCTAAACAATACCTCATTTTTCTACCTCATGAAACATTGTATTTTATTTAACCAGAGAAATGAAAGTCAGAGAAATTAAACCCTCTCTGTGTATTCAGGCTTACCTTTTAAGGGGGGCTTTGTATTCTTGCTTTGGACTTTCTACCTCTGAGCTTCAGTGTGGGATTAGATTAAAAAGCTCTGATCTGTGCTGGTTTTATTAACACAGTAATATGGCTAGATCACATAATGTGGCACATTAGTTGTGAAGCTTTGGATGCCAGTTCTACCACCTCCCTGGGTGTTCACCCAGTTAACAGCTGGTTTCCACAGAGGGCTGTGTCCGTCTCAGTATTGCTCATTGACTCAGATGAAAGTTACTTGAACTGCATGGGAACTCCACAAGCCTTTTCCATATGAGAGTGCCTGTGCTATTCCAGGATCTTGCTGTGATCTCACCAGTACATGCCTGCCAAGTGCTTAGTTTGATTTACTGTTCTCATTTTCAGTGTAGACTTAGACAATCATGAAAGGAATGATTAAACCAGAGTGGGAATGACTATGCAAATAACTGATGGAAGTGTAAGAGAGAATAGCAACATCTATGGAGTTTTTTAACTTCAGTTATTTATTTGAAAAGTTATTTGATGACAAGGTTGATCAAAAATTCTCTGTTTTGCTAGGGCTTGTGCAATGAAATGGAAATATTAGATGAAATCACATATATATATATCTGTGGGTATAACTGGTGTTTCCAGCATGTTAAGCCAAACCTTCAGGATTGATTTCTGCTGGCAAGATGTTGTAGTAGGTATGGAGAGCAAGCAGAAATGCTGCTTGAAAGACTTGGGTCACTTCTTACACTCTCTGAAGTTTTAGCTTGGTACCCCAAGAAACAGCAACAGATTTTGTTGCTTCTATGTACAGGATCTGTGTCTCTTTTCTACTCTACTTTTAAATTGTCAGCTGATTCAAGCCAAGTTCATAGAGCAATAGAGGTCTCAATAATGAAATTTCAGACAGGTTTTTGAAAGTAGGAAACTGGGCAGAGCTTAGAGAACTTCTAAGGGAACTCAGAAATTCTTAGGGGACTCTAAGGGAAAGGTTCTGGGGTGAACCTTGTTAAACATATAGAAACCTGCACCAGGAATTCAGATAGGTTTGCTTTAACCATGCTGCTCTTGCTGTCTTTGTTCTCTTTGGTTAGACATATGTATGAGAAAATATTCTTTTGCTTTTTTAAGGAAAAATGGAATGCAAGTCCTGAAAGCCAAAACTTGTACAAAAATTAGATTGCCATCTCTTAACTTACCTGAATTCTACTCTGAAACTTGCAGGGTGTGACTTTACACAATGCCTCGTTGAGAGAGTAGTAGTAGAAACATCTAGATAAGTGAGATTCAGGCTGCTCTAGTAATTTTATCAAAGTGATTAAATAAAAATACTGGTAAGCACTCACTTTTAACATTAAAAACTTCAAAATTACAATGAAGAACTATATTTTAGACACTTTTAGGCAGTCCTGTTCTACTCATGAAAGAGTAGTGCTAATGATGGAGACCTAACAAAATAAAAAAAAAAGGTACTGTGTGTCCATATGGGAGAGTGCTGTGCAGATGGTAGATAAATACAGAGGAACAGTTACCAAATCCTGCTGTAATGAAGAGCTCAACTAAAAAGAAATTTTCGCTGCCCAATAAGGATGGATTACAAATTAATTTTGTGCTTGATAGGCAGTTGTTTGGAGCTTTAAAACAACCTAAAGCACAAACTCATGTTGCTAAGTTTTACTG
Source organism: Pseudopodoces humilis (assembly GCF_049639895.1). Lineage (NCBI taxonomy): Eukaryota > Metazoa > Chordata > Aves > Passeriformes > Paridae > Pseudopodoces > Pseudopodoces humilis. The sequence continues at coordinate 104,696,570 of NC_142200.1, forward strand.
CAGTTGGACTTTACTGTAACTGTAAAGTCCATGGGTTGGCTTTTGTCTTCTTATAAAAATTTTAAATTTTGCAAGGATGCAGAAGGGAAGAACATGATGGTTAATGAAAATAGGATGTTAATTGTTTCCAAATGCTGGCTTGCTCATGAGGTAGAATTTATCTCCAGTTGGAGGAGCCATGTAAATTCAGATGGTCAGGGGCTATCAAGGCACCAGATGAGGTTTTAGAGTTGGTCTGGTAATAGCTTCTGCTATAATTTTCCTCAGGCTTCAGTTGGTGGCTTAGCTCTTCTTTTTGACCTGCAGCTAGCCAAGGGCCTGACCAGGCTGACTTTTCTAGCTGGTGCTGGGAGAAAGAACCTGGGGGTCCTTTTTCCTCCTGGCCAATAGTACCATGACTGTCTTCTAATACCTGCCCATAGCTGAAATGAGTAGGTGCTGTATCTCTCAATTTTTTTTAATAATTCCCCTCCCCATGTTTAGCATAAATATCCTCTTTGATTTGAGCACAGCATGCTCCCTTGAGTATGTGTCTCCCCATTCTAACAATTTTGATTAATTAAGGACCTTTTTTTTGGTGATACTTTTCTACCCTAAGCCCTTGTAGTATCAAGACATGGACTGTCGTAATGTACAGCCACCAACTGAAATATAGCTGTCACTCTTGGCTGTGTTTTAGTCCACTCCAATCCCAGCTGCCTTTCTTGCTTTGGTCTGAGGTTTTTGTCTTCTCTGCTCTAGGTGTTTAAATTCTCACATGTCCATCTCATTCACAGATCTTAAAATTAGATTTATTTTCAAAGCCTTTTTGAGAAGGAATGTGTGGGAATGTGTGTATTAACCATAACAAATGTCAGTCCTTTGGGAACCACATCATTTTACAGTTTGCGTTCCTACCTACTGATATTTTTAAATAGGCCATGCTTTCCTTTCTTTCCTTCCCCCCACCTCAGGGAACACTATTTGAGGTGAACTTTCTTCCTTTAGGATTTTGAATCCCAGTTAGAGGCAGGATTGTTCGTCTTTTACAGACATTAATTCTGGGTTACTGCTTCTGTAGCAGTCCTGAATATTATATGCCTCTTCTGGGTTTGTGGGTTAATGTTAATTTAATGCAATTATTTTCAGCTGCTGTCTATTCCCTTTAAATCCTATAGTCTGCTGTGCTAAGCTAATGAAACACAGCTATTGTGGTGTACTCTGCTTCTCTGCTTACTAAAGGCTGTTATAATGTGGAACACACTAACTGAAAGAGATTTTTTCCTGTCTGCAGCACATGAAAGTTTGTAGAGGGCTGCAAGATTTTTTTACCCTTCTATATACATTTTTTTGCTTAGTCTTTTGCCACTTCCTTACATTTGGAACCTCCTTGTATCTTATGTGTCTTGGTGTTAAGAAAAAAAAACAAAACAAAGTCTTAAAGTCAGCTGGTGATGGTATGGAAGGAAGGAGATTAAGAATCTCTGGTCTGCTGGTTCACCTTTCACTCCAGTGCAGATGCATCCTGAGCATCTCTTACATGTTTTAAGAGCCATATGTTCAGGATACTGGAAGCTATGCTGGTTCTTCTACACAGAGCATCAGGAAGATGTATTTCAGGATATTTGTTGTGGTCAAGCTCTTGGTAGCTTATCGCAGCAAGAATCGCTGTGTTCCCAGGGCTGGACTGCTTTCCAGATAAGCTAAAAATGCCCACCTATTTGAAGAGAGGGTGCAGGATTCAACTTGAAGTCAGCAAGATGACTTCACTGCTGTATCATGTAGGAGGAGAGGATTCACTGCAAGGGAGGCAACATATGTTTAAACTTAAATATCGTATAATTAGCCAAACTGGCAAAGGAAACTGTGAACAACATAAGGAATATGTATAAAGTCCATTTTATGATGTTTAAAGATTCCCCCAGTGTAAGAACCCCCAGTCCAATATTAATATTTTAAAAATGTTCTTATCTTACTAATGTATACATTTGACTTTGTCAGCAGTAGTTATGTCAGCAAGAGTTGAAGCTCGGTTTGCTCAGTTTCTTCCCCAGGTGTGTTGATACACCTGTTGTGGTGGGGAATAAGCTCAGTCTGGGAACCCATCCAGGTTAAAAATAAATTTTTTCATTTTATTCAGCTTATTTTTTTGCTTGCTGGAGGCTTGGATCAGTTCCCCATGTCACACCACAAATGCTTTGCCTAATGTGACTGAAGGGCTCTGCTAGAAGGAGGGGATAAAGCATGAGAGAAGGGGGAAGAAAGGACATGAATGGAAAACTTGGCCCCTGGGAGAAATGCCTCTGTAAATAGATGTATAGGAGAGATGGTAGGCGTCAGTAAAGATGTAGAAAACTTGTGAATGGGAGCAACATGCCACTCTCCCAGCTGTACATATTTTTAAATAATATTAAGAGGTTTAACTGTATGGTTATTTTTCATTATTTAAGTGAAAAGATGGTTTTATTTTTGGCATGGCAGAGCCTAGTAAAATCAGCAAATCAGCCCTTTTACTTATTTATTTTTTTAAGCAACATATTATTCAAGTCTATAGGCTGTTTTTCACCAAAATTAAGAGGCACTCACTGCCTTGAAGATATTGGCCTGATTAGATAAGATCATACAGAATAAGGTCATATAAAGTCTGGGAGAGCAGCAGTGGCACCAAAAAGCAGTTTGACCAAGTTCTGTAAGTGGGTCAGAGGCTGAGTCAGTCACTGAGGCAGGTCTCCCATGTCTGTTAGATTTCCTATTCCTAGCCCTGTCACGCTGCCAATCTCTCCGGCTTTCTGCAGTAATCCCCTTCATCCCCTAGAGCTGGACCTGAAGCCACCGACACGGGAGACAGAAGGGGGAAGCGACAAGGGCTTTTGTTTATAAACTTTTTTTCTGTGTAGTGTGTGGTGTCTTGAAGTTTGCTTGCTCTGGGTGTGACATTGTTTGTCATTTATGTTTGTTCTGGTCGGTGGTGCCAGCAGCAGCTCCTCGCTTCGGGTGTGCGCGTGCGAGATCCAGGGATGAAAATCCTTTAGCAGCGTGATTCTGTTACACAGCTGACTGAGAGCATTTCTGCTGCCTGCCTTAAACCCCTCGCTACACTGGTGTTTGAACCAGGGTAGCTATCAAATCCTTCTGTCCTTAGTGCAACTATTCCACAGGAGTTTATGTTACCAACCTTTTGTACCGTAGCCAGACTTAGGAGAAAACAGTGGTTTGTACATTCTATAGTAACAGCGTTGCTACCCTAACAGATTTTTGTGCTTGCTTCAATCTTCCTGGATTTTTTTTTGTTTTTTAATGCAAAAAAGAAAAGCCTGAAAACAAGTTTTCTGAAACTTTTCAAACTCTTTTTTTTTCCATATGGTTTCAGTGGAACCATGGAATACCTTTGTATGTGAGGTGCTGTGAGGGGATGGTTCTGTTCAACTTAGCTTCATGCTAGACCTTTATGCTTCATTATAAGAGGGTTTCTTCTGCGGCTAAAAGAGTTTTACAGCAACTGTTAAGTGCTGAAGAGCTGGAAAAAGCTTAGCAAAAGTCTGGGAAGCAATTTTCATTTGAAGACTTATGTATAATTAGGAGTTGGACTCGATGATCCTTGTGGGTCCCTTTCAACTCAATATTCTGTGAATCTGTGTAGTGATGGCCTCTTTGGTAGTCATGTGCTACCTTATTCTTTGGAGTTGTGACATTGCGTATGAATCACATTTTCATATGGGTCTAATTTGTTTATTAACTCCACTCTGCTGTCATCTGTCAAAAAAAGCATATTATTTCTGAGGTTACTCAGAAAGCTGGCACAGTGAAGTGTTTTATGGAAAAACAAACAAAAAAACCACCCTGTACAATTGCCAAGAGTGTATCTGCTGTCCTTTTCACTTGGAGTACCACCAAACTGGAGAAAAACTAGTCTCCTATCATGAAAAGAAAACAAACAAACAATGTTTTATTCTCTCTTCCATTTGTAAGTGATGAGAAAGGGAGAAAGCTGATATAGGTGGAGGATTTCAGAGTAGGGGAGAAAAAGACATTTATTAATAAAACAAAACCCCATTTGTGTGAAGTCCATCTGTGACAGCGCTGCTTTTGCACTGCCAAAGGAAGACTTGGCTAGTTCTCTCACAAACGTTATATAGAAATGTGACATGTTGGACCTCTAGTAGTGAATGTACTCCCAAGGCTGAGAGGTTTGCCATGAAAAATGATTGATTTTTGTTTTCCTAACTGCATAACTATTTGTATTACACTAAACAGCTGATACTGAATTCCTTCATCATCAGATGAGTCTCCTAAATAGCCATGATGGTTGTTCTAAAAGTTTTGTAAAGCAAGGCTGTTCTGGTCCATCTTTCTACCATTACAGCAGCTTCAGCTGTGATTTCTTACAGCAGTTCGGTCTTGAGTTTATATTCTAAGTATTGGGTTCCTTCAGTTTTCTATCCTCATCATATACTTTTTTCAGACTGCTTGAGATATCCTTCATGCTTCTCCTCACTGTACTAATAGTGATTCCAAGCTTGGTAGGTTTTGTTTCATCTTGACTTTGGCTTTCTCTGTGCTACTTCTATGTTTGAGATGCCTTACCACATGCTTGTGTTCCTCCACACTTGCCTACTTGTCAGCAAATCTGTAGCAAGGACCCTAGCTCAGAGGTGCTGACAAGAAGCAATCAAATCCAAAACACAATCAAAATATTCTTTATTCATCACTTTTTCCTTGCTGCATCTTGTCTATTCCCTTTCGTCATTTAGGTTGTCAGTTTCTTAAAGCAAAAGACAATTTTCTCTGTAAGATAAATAGCACTGAGCATTTTACAGGTACTTAATAAATACCAAATCAAATAGTTTATAGCTACATAATAGCTTGTTTTTACAAAAATCTCATAGACGTGTCTTTTATATTTCCTCTCCCTATTTTTTATCTACCTTGCAAAGCAGCAATTACATAGTGCAGTCTAGCACTGGAAAACAATTCTTTAAATTAGGTGTCTTAGAGGTAGATTTTCTTATGTTTGTGGGGTTTTAATTTTTTTATTTTTTATTTTTTCTAATTAATTATGTTGCTGAGGTTCAAGATATGTTATGATTACAGTGTTGCTTGAATGGCACCTTATATTCCATAGCTCATTACAACTGTGAAGCCAGCTGGGCCAGGGTGCATAAACTTTGCCCCTTCAAGATAGTTGTTGGGGAACTGATTGATCTCCTAACCCTTATCTTCTATACAGCTTGAACCTAGGCATTACTAAGCATTTCTGCTGCTTTCTAATTAATTTATTGCTACTGGCTACTTTTTTTTCTTCTTCTGGAGCCTGTGTAAGCAAAATTATTGCACAAAGACTGTGGGGAGGAACGTCAAACCACAATGGACTGGGAACTTACCAGGACGCTACAACTACACCCAAGCTGTGTGGGAGGCTTATAGCATGGCCACATTTTGGTTGGTCTGTGGAGGGCTGACCCCATCTGTCCTCCAAACAGGAGTTTTCTTCTGCTGGTGTAGCCTCCAGGTGATGGCTTTATCTCCCAGATTAAAGGTGAAACCACAATGTGACTAGAGCTTAGAGTTATCTTTAGGTGAAGATCCAGCCAAAGGCTTTAAGAGGCATCTGTGCCTTGTCAGGCCACCTGTGCTAATGGCTATTTCATCCCATGTGAACTTTCTGTATTTCCTTACCACATGCACCATTTTAACTCTGGGGGAGTCTGTTTCAAATGCCATCTCTTTTGGTCAGGGAGTGAATATTCTCCAAGCTTAATCAAAGAAGTCACATCAGGAAAGAGAGATAAGTTTGCTGTTGCAATGGCAATGTAATTCATCTTGTACCTCTTGGTGTGACACAAGTATTTGCAAATAATGTATATTTTGCGTAGTGAACAGTCCTAGTACATCTGCTCCATGTTACACTGTATACACCCCATGAGTTCTGTGAGTTGTCCATCTATATTTCACCACAGTTTTAGTAGTTATTCCAGGCATATGATGATGGAATAAAATAACCCATTTGTCCGGGTTATCATCTTGCACATATTCAGTTAAATTTGCATGTCGCTCTATTGGGAACGGTGAGAAGAACGACACAGACTCTCTTGGGAGTCGATCAGGAGAATTTCTCTCGGTTTATTAACTCAGGACTTTTTTATAGACCGATACGTGAAAAGTACAGAAAAGAAACTCTTATTGGTTAGTAAACTAACACATCACCATCATTGGTCAGTGGGGTTCACCACCCCTCGACCTTCTCTTGCAAGAAAACAAGGAACAGACAAACAGCACCCCCAAGGCTGTTTTCTGTCTCTGAGGATTGTTTTAATTCCTCCTTAAGATTTCCCAGGCCACTTTCTCAGGCAAGACTGAGAAAGCTATGCGGCCTGCAATTTCCACCGGCACCGTGCTCTCTGTTTCAGAGTTAGCATCCACATTTGCATATGCTTCTTATTTCATGCCAGATTTTAGTCCCAGGTACATTTAATAGGCACAGGATGAATGCTTCTCATGTCACATCTATATTGCTGGCACGTTTGGTGAGAAGTTGTATCTTTTTTGACCTTTCCGACCCAAAGTAATTCTCACAAGAACAGCTGAGGTTTGGGATCATGTCACAGGAGAAGATTCTGAGTTTTGTTTCTTGCTCCTGAAGTTGAGTAAATTTAAATTGTTATGGATCCGTTTGAATGCTGATTTTGCTCCTGTATTCTCTTCTTTTTGTATGCTTCTAAAGCTCGTGATTACCTACTGGTTCTTTATTGATTTAGTAGGTAATGCTGTCTAGTATTGCTGTCTGAGAGAGACACTGAGAATAAATGCATGAAGAGTAGTCAAGCATTTAGTTCTGTAATAATGACCCACATAAAAATTTTGGAAGGAAAGAGATTATTTGCATGTATGCAGTTAAAATTATTCAGGAATTCTGTGACTTTGCAAACACTGTAGAGTATTCAGTTAATGGAGCTGCAGAAAAAAAAAAAAAGCAACTACATAGCTACAGAATATTTTACTGGTATTAAGAATAAATTTGCAATTTTAAATACATGATTTGACTGAATACCATAAATCTACAATTACACGTTTGTGTCTATAGAAATGAGTATACTAATGTTGGGGAGATGTACTGTGAAATAGCACATAAATAACAAAGCATTGATGAAGTGTTTAGAATGCCTTTAAATTAATGAGAGAGACTTATTTAAATTAGATGATACTTCAGAGAATACTGCTCTCTGTTCTAGATTACAAATCTCTGCTATTTAAATATTTTTCTCTGGGGGTTGGTGATAGGAGTGGGAGGAGATGCATTTCTAGTTTCATCTGTATCCTTGAATTAACTATGAAAAGGGGTGGGTTCTTAATTTAACTAACTTAAGCTAAAATCTTAGTGGAAACATGCTTTATAGCCTTCTGTACAAGCTTCCACAACTGATTAAAATGTTTTACTTTCGTTGACCGTATTGGGAATGTAGGTTTTTCACAAGACCAAGGCTTCAAATACCAGCTTGCTGGACATTAGTTCCTGCCACTTTTAATAGCTGAGCCTTCTTGCCTTTGCCTCTATCTTTGACCACTGACCCATTTTCCCCCTTGGACAGGGCAAGGCGGTTTTCTATTTTCCTATTTGGGTGATCTGCAATGAAGCCTGGTAGAACTTCTCTGCTTGAGTTTCAGGTCTCACCTCAGCTTTGGCTGCAGGCACTGGCTCCTTTTGAGGCCCACCTCACTGGCAGTGAGGATGGCTCAGGTGGGGTGCTTGCCAGTGAGCTGCACGCAGGATCTGGCTGACAGAGCTGTTTTTGTGGCTTTGCTCTGGAGTGGTGGAAGATGAGTTTTGGAGGAAGTACATGTCCAGCTGTAGTTGTGCACAGCCAGCTCTTCAGACCTGCAAGCCAGAGTCCTCCTGCCCTTCACAAATAAGTTTGTAAGCTGCTGTCTGCCTCTTGTACAGAGAGAACTCAGTTGTCTTGATGAAGAGTTGTCAATATGACTCTTATATACGTGAGAAAGCTTTGCCCTCAGAAGAGTCGGCCCACTCCTTGTGCCCTCCAAAAACCTGCAAGGTTGACATCACTGAACCTCAAATTTGGTGAGAGGGGCATATTTTATTTGTCTGAAGTTAAGAAATCTACATGAAATTAAGTTTAACAAGATGCATCATCCCATCTGTGAGCAAATATCAATCTTGACATCAGTAGATAAAAGATCAGATGTCAATATGAAATCTTTCCTTTGGACTTAAGGGAGAGCAAAACTGAAAGATATGGTTGAGACTTTGAATCTGTTTTTTGTTACGAGCTCAAAAATAAACATTTGATTTCCAGTAGATGGGAAATATTGGATTTGATATTCAGTTTATCTGAACTCTGTTACTTAAGTGTATGTAAGTAGGGTATTGGTGTGTTATAAAGGAATTTATGGGTCACTAGCAACTCATCAGTAATCTCAGTCTTTTATATTAATTATAAGGTAGTTTATCTTCTTCAAGAAAGCTGCCTATGCATTTAGCATATCCTAAGTGTTTGTCTACATAGGAACACTTGGAAGAATTAATCCAGACTAAGATATGCTTTGAAAGTGGATTAAATTACATAGTACTCCTATACAAGGACATTAAGCAGAATTTAAGTGGCTTTAGTTTTAGTTTCTTTACTTCCTTAGTTAAGTACATTAAATCAAATTAAAGGCATCTAAATTTTACTCAAGTGCCTGTTGAAGTTTAATGTAATCATATTAACCTGTGTTTTGTAATATTTATCTGCACTTAATTTCATATTTTTCTTGTAAGCAAATTGAATGAATGTTCAAACAAGCAGAAGTCAATATTAGCCAGTTCAGTGTACATTCATAGTTTTTATAACTTATGCACTAATATTCTGAGGTTGACCAACCCTGACTCTGCACTTAATTCTCACATCTCATTTGCAAATTTTCAGTAAGGATTTTTATATGCTCAAAGAGCTCTCCATATGAGAAGTGCTAAGCAATTGCTGTGGTGGTATTTGATTAACATCCAGATGGAAATCTGAAGTTTGGCTTTGTTCACTATTGTAAAGGTGAGAGCTGAGTTGGGGAAAATTAATGATTTACAGGAATTTTACCCATGAGTATGGTTATTTTTTCTGTGAAATTACATCAGACACAAACTGTTGTTTTAATGTTACACAGAGTTCAGGCATCCACATCTGCTTTTGATGCATGTGGCTTAGTACCTTTGTGTGAGATAAAATGTTTAAAAATCTTTTGTAGAGCCTAAGATGAGGGGTGTATACACACATTAACCAACAGATGTTAAATATGGGGTTTTGTATCCTTTACAGAAGTAGAGACAAAACATGAGAGAAATGTTTCTCTGGCTGACCAGTAGCTAATGTAGAAGCTGATCTGCAAAATGACAGCAGCAGCTTTGGACCTTTTAAAATACCTGCTTTTTTTTGTTTGTTTGTTTTGTTTTGTTTTTTTTTTTCATTGCTTGTGGCTGGATATAAGTCCAGTGGCACTTGAGAATAGTAAATATTGTTATGCACAAATATGAATGAATGGCTTGAAAGTTTAATGACAAATGCCTTATGTTGGCATTGCAGTATGAGGGATGCATAATGCTGCTGTCTGAGAGACAGACAGTGATTGTAAGTGCTCCTTCTGAAAATGCAGAATGGTGTGTTTTTCCTATACGAGACAATATCTAGCAGTGGGCAGATGTAACATCTGATGATTTAAATTGCCAAATGATGCCTTTACACTCAAATCCATAAGAAACCAAACTTTTCCTCTCCCACCCACAGCCCCATTGAAAAGTGAAATGTACTGAGATGCAAAAAGTATGTCAAATATGCATTTAAATGCCTTGCTTTTCTGACGTTTCATTTGATATGTGCTACATGTGACTTTGAAGCATAATAGCACATTGTCCTAAACTGATGGAGTTAGTCAGTGTTTGATCTCTTCAACTGAACAAATGGATTGTTTTAATGCTTTTTAATGACCTTTTAAACAGGAGAATTGATTTTGTACATTTTTAAAGGGAAACCGGGACATAGATGAGTCTTCTTTTCCTTTTGGGTTTGAGCAAAGTAATCACAGATTTAATCACAGAATGTTATAAGTTGAAAGGGACCCACAAGGATCACTGAATCCAAAAATTATCAACAGCTTTGGTAATTAAGATCCTTAAAATACACTCATTCTAGTGATAGAATTGGAGGAGTTGGAACACTATTTACCTGCTGATGTTCACAAAACTTCTAGATGATGCACCTTAAATGCAGAAGCTTTGCTTATTAAAGTCACATTCCTGTGAATATAGCGTAGGTGAGGGAGAAGGCAAGACTACAAAAAGCATACTTACAAATGCTTGTTTGTGCTAATAGCCTTTCTTGTCATCTTCTGGCAGCATTTTTGAAGTACCAGGTTTTGAACCAGAAGGCATCAGCTGTGGGTATAGGTAAGTCAAACGATAGCTAGTTTGAATATAAGTAGATCAAACATGCTCTGTACTTAGCCAGCATTTTTGAAATATGGCTAAAATTAGCCCTGTACAGACCTGCAGCTGATATGAAGTGAAGGTTAGCTCTGTTGGATAGGTCTCTTGCTCTAAGATTGTTTTTAAAATTAACTTTGCTTTTGCTTCCTGTTCCCCCTCCCACGTTTTTGAAATAATGCTACGTCTTGAGATAACAATTTGGCTATTATCCCTTGTGTATGGTTCCTGGTTCTACAGTTAGGTAAGAGTATGAGCAAAATGTAAATTCTTTGGTAACTTGGTAGAAGATATTATTTCATCACAATTGCTATTTAATTTTTGCAAAAGAACCTCCCACGCTGAATGTTCTTTTGAGTTATTTGAGGTTGATTTTTCATGAATAAAATTCTTAGTCATCTTCAAAATCTATGCAATATCTTAAAGAAATAAAGATTTTGCACATTTCAGTAGTTCATTGGTCTCTTTTTGTACCTCTCTTGACTCCTTGCTTTGTATGTAAGAAGCTGCTCTTCTGGCTGTAGAACTAGCCTTGAATCTGAGAGTTAAGTGGTGAAATCCTTCCCTCATGGAAACCAACAGCAAAGAAATTTGCATTCATTTTCTACTTTAAGCCCTGACATTGAATTTCTGTGTGACCTTGGTGTGAAGGTCTTATCAGCAGAATTTATGCAGGTAATCTGCACCTTGTTCTGCAGAACAGGAATGTATCATGGACACGTGGTGAAGTTTTATACAAGCAAATGATACGCTTAGCGGTTCATGTTTTTCTCCTCCTAAGTGGCAGAACTCTTGAGGATGTGTGAGATCCTTCATGTTTTGTCAAAATATAGATGGCCTATCAAAGCAAAATGCATATTCACCTCAGCTGAAATCTTGCCTTGAACCTCTGCCCCACAGCTGCACATCTTATGTAGTTTATACCGTGTACAATCTTGGATGAGTAAGATTGTGGAGGAGAGTAGAGTACTAAAATGCTGTGCAAATTAGCCCTTGCTGCAGTGAACAGAAGCTCATAGATGGATCACAAGACATTTTGGTACCTAGGTAAGGATATATATTTGCATATCTAATAGTATATGCCAACAATATGTGAACTGGAAAACTTCAGGACATCCTTGTGAAGGATTTTGGGGTCACTAAAAATTATCAGTGGAACAGCTTCTGTGGCTTCATTGCAAATATCCACTTTTGATGTTATTCTAAAAGCCTGGGCTCCTGAATCACAGAATAGTTGGGGTTGGAAAGGACCTTAAAGACCATCAAGTTCCAATCCCCCTGCCTGGCAGTACACCTTACACTACACCAGGCTGCTTGAGCCCTACCCAAGACGACCTTGAACACTGCTAGGGATGGGGCATCCACAGCATCTCTGGGGAATCTGTTCCAGTGTCTCACTACTCAAAGATATTTTTCCTAACATCTAACCTAGGCCTACCCTCCTTCAGTTTAAAGTCATTACTCCTTGTCTTATCACAATATGCCTTCCCCATCTTTCTTGCTGGCTCCCTTTAGGTACTGAAGGTGCTCTAAGGCCTTCATAGAGCCTTCTCTTTTCCAGGGGGATCAGATCCAACTCTCTAAGCCTGTCATCATAAGAGAGATGCTTCATCCCTCTGATTATCTTTGTGGCCTTCCTCTGGACCTGCTCCACCAGGTCCTGCCCTTTGGAAAAAAAGGAAAATTAAAAAGACCTTGGGAAGTACCAGCCAGTAAGTCTCACCTTTGTGCCGCACAAGATCATGGGGTAGATCCTCCTGGAAACTGTGCTAAGGGGCATGGAAAGTAAGGAGCTGATTGATGAGACCCAGCATGGCTTCACTAAGGGCAATTTGTGCTTGACAAATTTGATGACACTCTACAAAGGAGTGACAGCATTGGTGGATAAAGGAAGGGAAAATTGCATCAAATCTATGTGGACTTGTGTAGACATTTGGCACTGTCCAGCACAGTATCCTTGTCTCTAACTGGAGAGACATGGATTTGATTGATGGACCAACTTTTGGATAATGAATTTTGTGCAAAGTCATGGTCAGAGAGCTGTGGTCAACAGCTCAATGTCCAAGTGGACAGCAGCGATGAGTACCATGCCTCAGGGGTCAGTAATAGGACCAGCATTGTTGAACACCTTTGTCAGTGACATGGACCATGAGATTGGGTGTATACAGCAAGTTTGCTGATGACACCAAATTATGTAGTGAAGTTGACAGGCTGCTCAGAAGAGATGGCATCCAGAAGGATGTGGATAAATTGAGAGATGGGTCTGTTGGTCTTGGTCTTGTTCAACCTGCTATTGTTGGATTCAGCCCATCTATCCGGCCTCTCCAGGCTTCTCTGCAGAGCACTCCTACCCTCCAGCACATCAACACTCTCCCCACCCCCAGCTTGGTGTCTTCTGCAAATCTGTTAATGATAGACTTGATCCCCTCATCCATGTCATCAATGATGATATTAAACCAGATTGGGCCCAGCACAGATCCCTAGAGGACACCACTGGTTGCCAGCAGGATGCAGCACCATTCCTCACCACTCTCAGGGCCTGGCCATCTAGACAGTTCTTAACCCACCAAAAGAGTGCATCTGTCCAAGCCATGGGCTGCCAGCTTTTCCAGAAGTATGCTGTGGGAGATGGATTGAGTTTCCCTTCCCCCAGCAGCTTTAGTTTAAAGCCCTTCTCATAAGCTTGGCAAACCTGTCAGGCTAAATGACTGCATTAAAAAAAAGTTTGTTTGGAGGAGTAGTGACTCTCATTAGCCTAATTGCTGTAACTGAAGAAGGTAAGCAATTTAAGTTGCAGAAAAGTGTTTTCTGTCATGAAGTGCAAACAGCAGTCTTGAAAGCTAAATTCAAGTTAGAGAACACAGGCTTTGAACTTGCTTAGGTCTGTATCGGTCTGACAGAAAAGCATAGCTGATAGCTGCAGAGCAAAGAGTATGTTGGAAAAGCAAAAGAAAGAAGCCTGTTGTGTAAGGGAAGGAGTGAGTCAATAACATATGGTCTGTAAAACATGAAGACATTTTATAATGTGTAAAATTATTGTCTCTAAATTTCATCTTTTGTTAAGTATTAAAGCTATGATCTAAGACTTGTTTCTGGAAGGCTGCTGGTGTGTTTTTTTGTTTTTGGGTTTTTTTGAGGGATATTTTTGTGTTTGTTTTTATTTCTGTTTTTTTAAGTCTCCAATGATAAATGTTTTTTTCTTGTTGCCCATGTGAGTTTGTGCTGGTGAAACTGTGTGCATTTAACAATAGTTCATTTAAAATTACCATGTAAAGCTAATTAGTGAAACACCTATCTTTTTTTAACCAGCAAGAATTAATAGCCACCTTACTAGTTGAGACAAGGAATACCAACTGAGAAAAATAGTTCTTGATTTATATTTAGATACTGGGGCCGCAAACTTTAGAGTTAATGCTTTTACAGAAGGTAACAGTTGATTTGAAACAGGCATTTAGGAAAACTTAAAATTATAAATTTGAAGGTTGCTGCAGCTACATATACAATTTGGTTGAGTCTCAGTAAAACTCTTAAAGGTCCAGCTAACTGGGAGGACATGCCTTAATGCTTTGCAATGCAGTGTGTCTATTCTGAGGGGATGTGTGCCATATTTGGACTCTTTCCTATTGCACAGCTTTTATTGCGAAGTCACTCTCAAATCAAGGAGCTTCTTAAGAGGTATAGCTGGGCCATGTGCACGGGATGTTTAATTGCTTCATGAAATGCAGTTTTATTTTGGAAGTGGTGTGTTTCTTCTTAAGACTCCTGACTGATTTGCTAGTCTTATTGCAAGGGGAATATCAAAGTGATTTTACCCTATGCTCCAGTTGGGATCATAAGAGAATTAATATGAGCTATACTTGCTTCCAAAAGGATAGAATGGAGCTGTGTAAACTTAGTCAATAAAAGTTCAAATAAAATCACAATAGCTTTAATTTGAATTTCCCTTTTTACTAAAAAGTTACTAATTTCAAATCTAAAATAATCTTTACTTTGAAGTGAGGTTTGTGCTTATGCTATAACAAGGAAGTGTTATTCCATCAGATGCATAGTATTTTACTGTTAGAGTTTTCTTTGCAAATGAAAGGAAGAAAACCTTTTTTCTTGATATGAAAAGCCAGTTACTGTGTTATTGGGAAAGGGCTTTAATGACCCTAGCTTACCTAATGATAGCATTATCAAATAAACCCACATTCACAAATTTATAGGATGATATTTTTTATTCTGAATTGTCTTTGAAACTTTCATTTGATCTCAAATTATTTGTAATGCAATAGTTGTTGGATGGAGATTTGCTTGGATTTTTTTATTTCATTTGTTTATTTTTCAGGTCAATATGAAAACAGTTTTATTAATTTAAGATTTATTTTTGTTTTGATGAGTCAAGATTTCTTTTTTTGCCATGTCCCTGTAAAAAGTTTAGTTAATGTTGTAGTTTAGGTGCTAATGTGAAGTTACTGTTTCAGATTTATATGTAGCCTTTAAAAGTAGGCATATGAATAAAAAAAAAAAATCTGAAAAAAGTCTGACTTCTTATGTACTGAAGTTGCAGGGGTTTTCTTTAAATGATAGAAAGCTTGGGTAGGGCTGGGACTGAATTTGTTTTATTTTCAGATTGTGGTATGTTGCAGTTTTATTTTAATGGCAGAGGATGGAAGAAGCAAATTAATTGCTGTTGTGGTGTAGAGACATGTCGAAGTTTGAAGAATTATCGAGTTTGTGCTGTGCTGAATTGGAGTGATGAAGTACAGATAACAGGCCACAGCTGTAGCCACAAATTAGGCCTCTCAATTTGGTGCTGAAAGTATTGCATTAGAATTGCTTTTCTAGGATTACTGTGTGGAAAGTCTGATGAATAAAACCATATCTGAAATAGAGAAGCTAAAAATCCACTCTGCTGCTGCTCAGAAGGATTTTTGGGGCTTCATTGTTGTGAAACAAAGGTGACAACTTTACTAAAGCAAGAGAAGTGCTCAGGAGCTTTCTGTTCTTCAAGAAATATCACTGGTTTTTGAATCTTAGCAGTTGCTTAAAGAACTAGAGTTCTCAGTGATTCCTTCACCTTATAGCCAGCATGGCTTGGGGGAAGGTGAGAGCTGTGATCCATGGTTTCACAGCACTTGTTTTTACACGGACTCCAACAAGAGTTGGGAGCACGGGGTTTACCAGGAGGTGTTTCTGGATGCTGCACAAACTTTGATCCAACCAAAAAACTGTGCAGAGGCCTTCCTACATAGGAAAGCTCCAGTGAGGAGGTAGAGCACCAGCTTATGAACTCTTGTGGGCACAGGAAACTTCAGAGTACAGGTATTGCTCTTGCATTCTGTGTAGCTACCCTATTGCTGTGGGAATATACCTGTGCTCCAGGTATTTCCAGGCACAGGATAGTTGCAATGTAGTAGCAGATCAGATCTAACTTACAAGAATAATACTGAGCACTGATAATTTTATTCACAGGGGTGTTAAAAACAACCCCAAATTTACAGGCCTGTCCTGTGTTCAGGTTGGCTGTCAGACATCCTCATGATAGGTTCACAGGTGGTCCAAGAGCAAGAGAATGAACTGGGGTGGACTGGCTGAAGCTGTCACAGTTGTTTTGTAGTTGCGTGTCCTATAAAATTGTCTGGGGCATTGAATTCTTATAAAACCAAGAGATAGCTATGGCCAGGCAAGATCTGCATGAAAACTTTGCTTATGCCACAAAAACAAATCCTTCATAGGGCTGGAACCAAGAAGATGCAGAGTAATAAAAGACTGTGCAAAGCGTCCCCCTCCCCTTCCTCAAATGTTCTTATTCAGTGAGTGTAGCTCTATCCCGACCTGCAACATCCTGCTCATTGTTTTTGTGCTAGGAGTTTCCTGAAATTTTCTCCATGGAAAATGTGACACACTTTAAAATTTCGAACACATATCTTCTGCAATGGGACACAACCAGAGGGATAAAGCCTCCTTCTGCATTGTGACTTTAGTTCACATTTGCATTCTAGTGAAGAACTCTGGTTGGCAAAGTGTCTGGAACATAAGATATTGAGATGTAAAGCCACACAGTTGTTCCTTGGATTTGAGAATTTATTTATGCACAACTTGGAATTGATAAATCCCTGGCCTTTTCAAAGGAGTCTTTCTTTTTTCTTGCTGGTATTTTAATATTTTTCAAATGCATGTGGCATTTTAATTGGTTGACAGATGACCAACTGATGGTTATGCACAGTAGCTGAGGCTATGTTACATTTGGGATGTAGTATTTTATTGTTTGCTTCAGCCTGCTTTTGTGACTTTCAAACTTTAAATCTATAAATCCATGTTTTTGCGGGAGGAAGTAAGATGGCAATTCCAACATTTGGTGTACAAGGGTTTTGTGGCGGATTGTTTTCTTCTAACTCCTCTGTTCATATTTACTTTCATAATCTTGAAAAGCAAAAACATTAATAAATCAAAGTGGGTTAAAGATCAGACACGTGGTTTTATTTTAATAAGGGATAAAGCTGAAACCTTACTGAGTGTACATTGTTCAGCACTTGTTCTCTGGGGCATATGAATCAGTCCCTTCATTACTGGTCTGGAAGCATTTCCTTTTGTGGTTACAGTGTATTTTGATTAGAAAAACCAATGCAAGATAATACTTTGTGCATTACTTTTGGTGCTTGTGCTCATGTGCAAAGTTAATATTTTAAAAAGAAATAACAAAAAAAATGAGCCTTTTGTGGCCATGTGAAGTTTTGATTTCATGGAGTGAGTTTGCTTGCTTGATTTATATCTGTCAGCAGGAAAGGGATTTTGAAAGAAGGCATAGTGAGCCTGCAAGCTTGAGAGAGAGTTATAATTTGCATGGTTACGTCTTGTGTGTCTGGGACATGTTTTTCCAAAGACTGTAGGGCGAAGTGTGCTTTAGGGACTATTTGCTCTGTGAGTGTTAAGGAGGACAGCAGGAAATGTGAGTTTCTTGTAGCTTTTTCACATTGCTGGTTGCTAATATTTGGGACAGCATCCCCTGAAAAGGGTAAGGTTGGAACCTTGTGGAAGAGATAGTCATAAATGAGAGAATTAAAGAATCTTAGAGCCATCCTCTCATCCCCCTTGCAGCCATACCTACACAACCACTCTCCCTCCCGCGTCTATCAGTATTGTTGAAAGAGGCTGCTAAATGAAGAAACCAGCTTTCTTTTTTGAACTTTTAACCTTTACAAAAGCTACTGTAATTGGCTTCTGCAGAGCATAGGTTGTTTCGATCTGACATTTAAAAAAAAATACAGGAAGAATGAAACATCAATGTACGCTTCTGGATTTCCTAAATTGGCAGTGAAGGTCTTGCTTCCCCGTGCTTTAAAAGCCTGAAAAGTGCAGAGAGATATTGGTGAGGGTTGAAATGTGTCTGTTGCATCTCAGTTGGGATGTACTTTGGCTGAGATGAAAGTTCAGCAGTTGGTGCAAAATCTCCATCTGGAAAAAAATGGTTGGTGTATGTGTGAATGTAATCTCTTTGAGGAAGTGGAAGATGACTTAAAGAATGGGTCATGTAAAGGGAAATAAAACATTGTCAGAAAAGAAAAGGGGGAAAAAAAAGTCAAAGGTGAGAGAGATGAATTGTACAGCCTAGGCTAAAGTTATTATTTTGAGATTTCTTCTATGAATGAATGTCCTGTTTAAAAATAAATAAACAAATATTTCCCTTCTTCATCCTTGTTAAAAAGAACATGGTAAAACTCCTGACAGTTGCTTTCTTTCTAAGAGTTGATCATGTGAAAATTTTATGTACTAAAAGCAAGGAAATCATATTAAAGTCCAATCCATGCTTACTCTAGTGGGTCTTAAAACTGTCATCACTTTAAAGTCATGCAAGAGCAAAAATAGGATCTTAAATACAAATGCTTTTTGTCTCCAGTGACTTTTAATGCACATATTATAAGTCAATAATTAAAAAAACCCTAAAAGCGGATCAAGGTGAAATCATGCCTTAGGTAACATTTAATCTAAAAGTGCTTGAAAACCCTTTTCAGGGGTATCATTACTATCTTTGTCATCTATCTAGAAATGTAATGTATTTTTGGAAACTTGAAAATTTAGAGGGCCACAGTTTGCCTGCAGAGACCTGTAGCCTTTCCTTTTCCTACACAGCCTAATAGCTGTGCTGAATACATCATGACTTGTGGCATCTCAAAAGGAAAGTGTGCTCAACAAGGCTTTTTACTTCTTAGCTGCTAGAGGAAACTGCCAACCTTTGGCATGGTTAAGTTTCTCCTAACAGAAAGCAGCAATAAATAGTATAGGTAACTTGGCTGGTGGTGTGCAATGCTACCTTGCTGCCCTCTTCCTTTTAAGATAGGATTCTTCTTTCTTAAATAAGGCTGGTTAATGAACCAGGGGAAATAGTAACAGATTTAGGAAAGGAACTGTTAAGATAGGCACCTCCTCAATTAACTGACAATAGTTCAGTTTTCAAGTTTCTCATCTTGCTAGAGATGAAACAGTTCCTGAGAAAATTGGCAACCTTCATGTCTGTGTGATTTTTCATCTTGTTGTCATGTTATGCATCTTCAAAGCAAGCGAGGAGCGTTTTCTGTCATGTGCCTGTCTCTTTTAACATCTGTATTTCCATTTCTGCAACGAAATTATTAAAAGCAAAGGCAGATGAGTAGGGTAGCCAGCAGCCATGCATTAATCCCATTGTGTAAAATGACAGAGATTATTTGGGTCCAGAAAGAGGTAACTGTGACAGGACAGGGGTCTTCCTGTCATGGGTGGGCTGAAGGTAAGGTGGTTGCCAAGAATGGTTGAACCAATGAAAGAGATGACAGATTATTTCTGAGAACAGCTTAAACTTTCAGTGCTCTAAAAGCAAAGCACAAGGTGTTTGTCAAAGTCACTTATATTAAATGATGAAAGCCTGAGTAAAAGGAAGAATGTGATAAAAAACAGGCGGTAGTTCCTTGCTTGGCTGTTTCACAGTATTTGCATTTTGATTGGCTCCACAGACATTTGTGTGTGCCTTGAGGATGCTTAACGTAAGGAAAAACAGCTTTATATGTAAAGAAAATGGCTATGAGGTTTCAGCCTTGGTCTTTACAGCATGTTCTGTGCGCTCTTTCAGTCTTGGCTTAAATGAAAATAATGGTGATGTTTTTGTTTTGCCTGGGAAAATAGTTTCCCTTGCTGATTTAGTTTAAAGTATGTAGTCACCTAGTAGTATATTTGTCATTTTGTCTTGGTAATGAATCTTTTAATTTGGTGGAGTAAGATAGATAATTAAAACACATTGGAAAATATGGGCTAAAAAGGATTTGATCCCTTCTGTCCCATCCCAGAGTGCATATCTGGGGTCCTTGTGAGAAGCCCTGTCTGATGGATAATTGCTCTGAAATGCTCAAAAACAGCATAGACCATTTCCAGCAGATCCCAAAGCTGCATCTTCACTTCTACCTCTCTGGTTTTAATGGAAGGTGTTGTATTGAGTCTAAGGATGGTAGCAAGAAATAGGTAAGCCAGTCTCTACTTTCAGGACCTTGAGGGCTGGGAAGCGGGAAATACAGGGAGATCTGGGGGAGTAGTCTGTCCAATCACATTGCCCATTCTGGGTAATCTGTCAGCATGATTTAGGCACAATCTCCTCTAGCCTCTAAATGCCTCTCAACTACTCTGAGGAAGTGTGGTGCTCCATTTTATAGTTGGTGGTTGGAGGCACAGAGAACCAAAGGGCAAGTACATGGCCACACACTTTGAATAAAAGCCTTTGAATAAAAGAAAATTAAACACAAGTGTTCTTGCTTCCAAGTTTAGCATCTTTGTCTTTGAAGCAGAACTCTCTGTTCATTTAAACAGTGTGATTGCTACATGTGGTAGAGAGTCCTCTTTAATTAGTGCTTTGGGGAACAAACTTGGAAGATGTAGGGTCTCTTTGCAGGTAGGATTTTTAATTTTATCTTTTTGTTGTCTGTCTCTTATACTAGCTGCTAATGATTACATTCTCTCAAGGACACCAAGGTCAAATGAGAATCTGGGGCTCTTGTGTCTCAAGAGGTTTGTTTTGCAAATAGTACAATACATTTTTCTGACTTGTTTATTTGGGAGCGTTAGACTTTGTCCTGGGCACTGATGCAGCATATTTACCTATGGACACTTCTGCTTCAGAATTTTCCTCAAGTTCCTTAATTAGAGTTGGTGTAATATTTCCAGCCCCCTCCCCAGTCCTAGTCAAAATTGTTGGAATAGTGGGTGAGACCAACAAGCTAAGAGATGTGGCTGAAATAAATCTAATTCTTTAACACACTGAGAAAAGAGTTTGTGAAGGTTGTGTGGCCTGTAGGAATTGGCTCCAGAGTTTGGAGAATGAAACAGGGGAAAAGGAAACTACAAAATGTCTTCAAAAGTATATTTTCCTTCACTCCTCATGTACCTTAAGAGGTTTTGCATGCCCAGATCAAGAAGAGGCAGCTGGGAACTGCATATTGTGGACAACATGCTGTTGTGAGCCCTACCTATATCATATGCATATATAAGATATATGGAAGACAGAAGGGAGTCACATCCAGCTCTGACAGAACAGCCAAATCCCTTGTAGGGACAAGGGGAAAATGGAACTCAAGTCCTGGTCTTCAGAGATGGGGAGTCCACTTACTTGTTACAGGGCAGGTTGTCTGTCAGCTTTGGAAATGGAACATCTCTTTCCTGATCACGCTCATAACTCCAGATTAACATCTTGTGATGGGCTCTGTCTGTGATACTGAGAATGCACCTCAAGGGCTCAATCAGAAGAAAATGAAGTATTCTTCCAGTAGAGATGTGCACTGTAGCTTTCTGGAAATCTTGTACTTTCAGTACAACCTGTGAATATTGCTTAATTTTGTGTAAAATTGAGAGTGGGTAAGACTCTCTGCTTGCTGTTTTTACCATGCTGCCAAACCTGTAAAACTGTCCTTTAGTCTCCACAGCAGAGTAGAAATGTTTTACTGAAGAGCAGAAAGAGGACTACATTCTCTTTTAAAGTGATTGATACCTAAACCACCCTTACTGCTTGAACAGCAGAGATCTAATGATGTTAAATTACTACTGAATTACAGATGAAAGGTGCCATAGAGTTATGTGTTTGGCTTTGTTTCTGTGTTGCTGTTTGCACACAAAGGACTTTCCAGCCAGGTGTTAGCCCTCCAGGAAGTTCAAAATGGTCAACTGCAGTTGACAGCTTTATTTGGAAATAGTTCAAACATGTCAAACTGAAATAGACAGTTACCTGAACAGATTTGCCACCCCTCACCCCCAAGTGCAATGGGAAAATTTAATTTGGGAGCACTGAAATCTGAAAGCAAGAAGGATAAACAATGGTTTCCCTCACAGGGTTCTTAGTGAAGGGGTATTACTCTGTATTTCTGAAGATACAGACTCTGGCAATCATCAGGGAACTGAAAATGTACTTGGATTTAATCCAAATACTTTAATCTTTTAATGTCTGTTACAATTATAAAGCAGCTCATTGAATTAATGAGACATAATGTAATGAACTTAGTAATTGCATACTTTTACATCATTCTTCTTTATGGAATTGAATCTCAGCTGTGTGTCAAGAGCTTTGCATAGGTGAAAAAGTTTAAAATGAGCAGGTTATCATCCTGTTTTCCTCTTTGGCCTTGCACATTGCTTGTTGTGGTCCTCAGGCTTGGGTGGGTGAGTGGTGAATGCATTCAAGGGGCTAATCTGTCTGAAAGTCTGTTTTTGTTTTTGTGGGTTACTTTTTAGACACTTCATCTCTCTGAACTGGTATGTTGGACAAGTGCCAGTGCTGGCACTGGGGAGGGGGAGGCAAAGCTGGGACATTGGGGAAGCAGACATCAGATGTGCTATGGAACTGGACTTTGCCATTCAGAGAGCTTTTTGGAGCAGAAAAATTTTATTTTACCAGAGAACATAAGGATGGTGGCTCAGAATGGTGTATATGTATTACAATATTTTTAACATGAAACAGCTATGAGGATCCATTTTTTTTTGGCTACATAAGAAGTTACAGGTATGCATGCTATTATTCAGCAAAAGCATAGTGTCCTTTTGCCATTTGCTGCCAGCATATCCCTCTTCTGCAGTTAGCAATTTTAAGTTCTTAGCAGGTAAAATGCTGGGCAATAACTCCTGTGTGGAACCAAGTTAGTATCAAATATTTGAGGAACTCTTATTTGTTTTTAGGATAATAGGAGTAAAGCATCGCACAGCAAGTGCTGGTTCATTTTGAATGGGTGTTTTGATAGAAGTTGATTTAGTTGCAGCATCGTCGATGACAATTTATGTTCTGGCTCCTGAGAAGAAAACTGCCACGAGTCTTCTTGCTGAATAATGTGGCTGGCAGAGTTCAGTCCTCAGTGCTTGTTGCTTGTCTGGATGCATGTATTGTGGGGAGGTTAAGCACTCAGTCTGTTGATTAGCCAATTTGGAAACAGTGAGTGTTTTGCTCATTCTTGGCATAACTCTGCATGTTCCCAGCGAGGCTGGAGCAGGAGCTTCAACCGGAGCGTGGCAATGGGGAAACACAGCTGTGCTGTCATCAACTTTTGACAGAGTATTAGCTCTAGTCATCTCAGGAGTCCTAGAGAACCTTTGGAATTATGATTCCTCCTGAAATATACTTGGAGAAACAGATCATATGTACTGCTAAAAAGGTGACTTTTTAACTGATAATGACTTTTTACCTGAACAATGAAGTGAACATATATACTAGACAAGCTGGTATTTTTTTATGAGTCAAGTTTCTTCAGTAAAGTCTTCCCACATTTTTTTTCTAATACTAAGACAATAGATATTAATAACACCTCTGTATAGATTCAGCTGCAGTGGCTGAAGTGGTGGCTGTCCTTTCCCACTTCCACACCCCCCCCCTTTTTTTTTTAATAGCTCAGCATGATAGCATAAATTAGATTCAATGGGGTCTAAGTTCACACATAGATTGTAATTTCTGAGTGAAATCATTACCTGTCTTGCTGTCCCTGCTAAAAGGGAGAGAGACAGTAAGCTTTTCAACTGTTGCCTGCTGCTTAAACTGCATGACTCCCTAGGGTTTATGACTCAAACCAATAAAGGATGATGTTTGCATCACTCTTTCCTTTTTCCTTGGGCCATGCAGACTTTAGTGTTGAACAAAGAGTGCAGTGAAATTATGGGGTGACCACAAATTGTACCCAGTGCTTGAATGTCATGTATTAGTCTGTAACGCAAACACATTTTATGGCAGTTTTCTTGTCAGAAGTAAAGTTCCACGTTGATCTTTAAAATTTTAGTTCAAGTTACTGGAACCTGGGATACTTTCTGAATGACTGCTCTTGCATGCCAGATGGGAAGAGTTATGGAGATTGTTGTTCCTAACTTGTAACCAACGGCTGGTTTTAGTGTGTTGCAAGAATTTTGGCATAGAAGGCAACCTGCCACAAAAGCAGGTCTTTTTGCTCACTGTATGCATGCTTAAGTACAGAAGAGGCACATTATTGGAACACAGATGGGCAGGCTATGACTTCAAGAGTGCTTAGAGACAATATATCAGTGTACTTAGAGAATCACAGAAAGGTTGAGGCTGGAAGGGACTCCTGGAAGTCATCTGGTCCAACTGCCCTGCTCAAATACGGTCATCTGCTGCTCACAGTTTTGCAGTAGAGAGAGTAAGGGATACTCTTATGTTGAAATATCTGGATCTCCTGTTAATAAGTGTCACATTTAATACAGTTTACCAAGCTTTATGCAGGACAAATCTCCCCTGGATATGGGCTGGGTGAGCAGTGCTGGCACTGCTAAAGTCTTGCAGTCAGATTTTTTCCAAAAGGTTTCTTGGAGCCCTCCAAAGTACAATGGAGTACTGCCCTGTTCTTGTGTTCTTTAGTATGTTTTTGCTTGTATCTTGTCTTACAGTGATCTTATGGTTAACATGACTGTATAATTGAAATGATCAGATATGCAAGCTCCTCTTGATCTAGAATTATAAACAATGGCCCCAAGGTATGTGTCAGTATTGAAAAGGACAGTGATCTCTCTTTGGGATGTCCCAGAACACAGATTCCAGGCTTGCAGGTACACCAACTGAGCAGTACTCAGCAAAGCAGGATAGTACCAGCGTTAAGGATGGGCATAAGCACAGTAGTTGTTTGGGATGTGACTTTTCCTACATTTGTTTATTTAGTATTTCTGTTTCCAAAGTGGGTTTTATGATGTCCATAAAAACTCTGGCGTAGTCTTGACCTTCTATTTTAATGCAGAATAGCTCAAGTTATTCCACAAATGTTAGCTATAGGCAAAGTCTCTAATATTAACTGTGCCACGCATTTTTTTTCTCTGAGTGTTTTGTCATATGTTGTCTAGTTTTGCTGAATGTCCTTCAGAGAGCCAGCACTGGGAGGTCCACAAGTGTTAAGGACAAATTATTCTTTGTGACTATGAGAGTGAACTGACAGAGAGCTAGGAGCCTGCAGGGGTGGATTCAGAGACTGTATAGTGCTGGGAAGTCAGAAAAACATGGGGTGTTTTGACTGTTAGATGTTTTCATGCACAGATCGCAGTAAGTATAAGGAACACCTCTGGACGTGGGGCTGCTTTCTGCTGCAAGATTACTGACAGGTGGTTTATTTCCTTCTCTTGTTTTTAGTTATCTTTTATGGTATGATAGAGGTTCTGAGTTGGAAGGGACCCTCGGGGGTCACTGAATCCAACTCCTGGCCCTGCACAGGACACCCCAAGAGTCACACCATGTTCCCCAGAGCGCTGCTCAAATGCTTCTTGAACTCAGGTTTTGTGTTGTGACTGCTCTCCTTGGGAATATTCTCCAGTGCTCAACCACCTTCTGGGTGAAAAACCTTTTCCTAATATCCAACCTAACCCTCCCCTGACTCAGCTTCACGCCATTCTCTTGGGTCCACTCACTAATCTCCAAAGGGAGGAGATCAGTTCCTGCCATTCCACTTCATGAGGAAGCTGCTGACTGCAGTGAGGTCTCCTCCAGGCTGAGCAAGCCAAGTGACCTCAGCTGCTCCTCATATGAATTCCCCTCTAGATCCTTCACAGCCCTCTTTTGGACGACTTCTAGTAGCTTTATGATTCTTATATTGTGGCACTCAAAATTGCACATCTCTGAAGAGCAGTATCAGTGCCTGACAAAAGGATAGTGTCTTCAAAATTTTTGTGCCCTCCTCACATTCACAAGTAGTACCCACCGTTTCTTTTGCTGTTTTCCTTACTTATGGTGAGAATTAGCCTCTGCTCATGCACTGTAGAATATCACTATTACTATTTTCCACAGGATTTTTCTATGTAGAATGATTACATTAGAAAACAATGCTGTTAGTTTCAACCTTCAACATCCTGTCTCTGCCACCAGTTAACTTGTTTTTTTCCTTTAGCGTTCACACACCTCTGCTGCCCTCTCTTCTGCCATTTGACTGCTTACTTCCTAGAATTTCCATTAGTTCCTCTGGATGTATAATAAACATTGATAGAGTAACAAATTCTCTTTGGATTTTATACTGCTGGTTCATCCTCCTTCCAGCAGGAAATTTAGGGATTTCCCCAACTTTGAGCTTATCTTCTTGTATCTGTCATCTCCTTTGCGATATAGCCAGTGGTCCTTGTTTTGATTCACCTTCTGCTGTATTATCATCTTGACTCAAGGTGCTCTCTTTCGTGTCCTTTCTAGCCCCCTGATTTATCCAAATGCCAGGAAAGTATGAGGTACCACAGCCAGATCATGCTAGTAGTAGAAAAGAGGACTGTGATCTTTTCTTATTTTTTACCCTTAATTGAGCTTTATGCAAAATTTGCAGCACTTCTGATGAACTTTCTCTGTTTCTTTTCAGCTTTTCAACCAGCCTGTAATAAACTTATTAAATTCTCAGTTTCGTAGGACTCCTTTGGAATGTGCTTAATTTAAACATTAAAAAGCATCACCCCCTTTACCTGCTCCCCCTCCCCAAAACAAAACAAAACAAAAATGTCTCCATCCTTTCAAGCTGTAATGCTTTGCATTGCTTTGTTTCACAGGGTCAATTCAAAAAGTCAGGTCCTTTTTCCTTTCTTCTGCTCTCCAATTTTCTTATGCTGAGAACTTTGATTTTTAAGTCACAACTCTTTAAGAACAGTAGGACCACTGGCTGAAATTGAGGTTTTATGTTTTCCCCATTACTTCCTTTCTACCTCACAGGTTAAGTGAGACTACCCTGAAAGTCTGGAAAAGAAAACTATATTTTCCAATCCAAATCTATATTTGGATTTTAAGGGATATTTTTTTGCTACTTGCTTCAGTTTAGAAACATCTGAAGTCAAGCCAAATGATGAGAAACAACCCCAAATGAAATGGGCAAGCACTGTAAAAACTGTGAAAAGTAGATTAAGTTAGTTTGTATTTGGAGTAGCATTTAATTTTGTTTCTGTACTATATACCTGCCATGGTCTTTAAATTTCATATGCTAGGCAGGTACTCGGCATAATTGAAAAATCATGCTTTTGTTTGTGACGCCTTAGATCTTTGATTGATGGATTGTTATTGGGGGGGAGGTTGTGATGGTGCATTTTGGTTTTGTCTAGGTTTTTTATAATTTTTTCTTAAAAGTTAATATTTTTATTTGTTTGTTTGTTTATTTAGTTATTGAAATTGTCTTTTGAATACTTCAATTAGATACTTTCCTGGTCTCTAGTTTGAAGGACTCCAATATTAACATCTTTAGTGGACAGAGCATCTTTGTCTGACTGGATGGTACATGTGAATTAATGAAATTTCCACGAAGTTTCAAATAGAAACTTGAGTAATCAAAACTGAGTTTTTTGTCCTCTTACTAATTACTAACTAGAAGTTCCTTAGTAAAAGGAGAATGATCTTCCAAGAAGCAGGAGAGTTCATGTTAAAGACGTACCTGATTTTTTCTGATATGCTTCAATATGTACTTTAAAAGCAAGACCAGACAGCCTTCTTGCTTATATTCTGAGTACATTTACTCTATTGTGTTTTCTTCCACCTTTTCTTTTGAAGCACTTTCAAACCTATTTTTGCTTTCTAGTTTTGAAGAGTGTTCTATTTGAAAGTGGCCTGGCCTGTCAAACATAGTGAAACCTCAACCATATAAAATGCTTCCCAAGAAGAGGAACAAGATGACTGTGGATAGAGAAAATGCGTGGACTGAAATTGTGAAGAAAGGTTACGAATATGCTGGGAATGAGATAGGTGATAACCACACAAATATTAGCTGCCTTTCCTGGGCAGCTTTACCAGTGGCAGAAACTGTCCTGTTCTGTACATTTGACACCCATAATCCTAAAATCTCCTCCAATACTAGGTCTTCACATATTTTGGAGAGGAATGGTGGTGTATTTAAACCTGAAGGGTCCAAAGCTCACTTTAACATAATATTAAATATTTAATTTGTGGTTTAATGATGCTTTATAGATCAGCAGACTTAGGGTTCAGCATCAAAGAAATGTTCTTGTTTGGAAGTTGACGGACTGCTCTGAACCATGGAAGTCAGGTGAGGGGCTCAGGTGTTCCTGCAGTGTTGGTGGCTGCTGCAGAGGGGTAGCACCCCCACCCAGGTTCCCTGCTTTTTGGGACTGCTGCCTTTTTTCCATCCCTTGCTAGAGTGTAGCTAGTGGCTTCTCTACAGCTTTATCTTCTATTTGTGTAAAAACATCCACATATTTTATTGACATGGGTCTGCTGGGCCTTTGACTCCTGTCTGGTTCAGGGGTGAATAGCGCTGAATGCCTAAGAAGGAAAAAGGCAGCATGAAAGCCTTTTTATGTACACAAAGTGTACATCCAGCCCCCTGGCTTCTCTGCCCTGTTCTCATTTCTTGCAGAGATGGTAGAGCATGTTTACAGCTCCTTAGACTCAGCTGTTCAGTCATGCAGTTTAAGTCCAAAAATAACTCTCTTTGGGGATATTAATCCAGCGTTGGATTATCTTTCTAAAATCGTTAATCAGACTTGGTCCCTGAGGGACCTTCCAGCTGAACTTGCCACTTAGGTTCTGTTTGCTGGGGCGGCGGGAGCGAAGCGGAGGAAGCTGATGAGGTTTGACAAGTGGTTCCTTATGTAAGGTGCCGAGCAGAGGGAGCTGTGCCTCTCCTCCTGCTCTGGGGCCGGCTAGGGCTCAGCTTCCTGCCAGCACCCACTGCATCCTGCTTGGCCCTACTGCCCTCACTGCTCTGCCTTCCCATCACCTCCGAGAAATGCCATGCAAAAACCTGCCTCTGTCAGGGGGTGGCAGGATCTGTGCCAGCTCCAGGTGCTGTATATGCTGCTTTTTGTCCAGGCAGGAGAAACACGTGCTTTGTTTCATTAAATTCTCAAGTGCACATGGCATTCCTTCAGTCACTTTCTAATCACTAATTTTCTTACTCTAGCTGTTCGTGAAATGAGCTCTTTGAATATTACCTCTCTTCTGTAAAAGAAGAAATAAGTTTTTCTAAGCTGCTGTTTACATTTATGAGTAGAGCTGCAAGTCACATAGCTCCTATTAGCCTTGCATTTTTCTTCTGTCTGTGGAGTAAGAATAGAATTTATTTCTTGAGAGATGTGCTCTGATAACTTTAAGTTATTTAAAGTACTTTAAGATCTTTGTATGGAAAGTGGCAATGAAATTGCAAAACAAGTCTGAATAAAAAAGAGTTCCACTGAGAACTAATTTCATATAAGAATAAAATCCTGTTTTCCACATGCAGTGCATAGGTAGAAGAGAAAAATTCAATATATTTTACTGACATTTGTGCTGAATGAATCCTTCAGAGCCAGGCAGGTAAATTGAGAGCTTGCGTATCTGTGTTGATGCATTTTTACATTAAATTTAACATACTTTGATTTCCAACTTGGATGTTTATTACTCTGACTTAGTAGACCACAGGAATTCCTTCATGGTGTGGCTGAAATGCATAAATGTACTGTATGTGGTAATAACAATAAATTGCAATATTGACACTTTAATGGGATAATCTGTCATAGTTCTGAAAAACCATATTGATGGAAGAAAGTATGTTCAAGTGGAAGACATTCTTTGATTGTGTTTTTTTCCCCTTGAAAGTATAAAATAGCATGCTATTGAGCATGTAAATTGCTTAAATTTTCTCCAGGTTACATCTCCTTGCATGCATTAGGGAAAACAATGGGAATTTGCCTTCCTTTTCCTCTGACCCCCTCCTCCCCTTCACACACTCATGCCTGCACATGTGTCCTTCTCGCCTTCAGATTCTGCCTTGAAAATAAATGTTGTAAAAATAAGTTGGGAAGTTGCTGTTACATGTCAGTGCTTCTCAGATCCCACTGGGAGAGAAAAAGGAATTGTACTTGAGAAAACTCCATAACTAGACCCTTCAGTGACATCCCTATCCTTTCCACTGTTTGACTGCTGCTGGCATAACAAAAAGCAGCTGAAAACAGTTCTAGTTCTTCATTCACATAATGAAAATTGCTTACTAAATTGGAACAGTTTCAAACCAGTATTTATGCCTTCCTTATTTTGCTGGGCAGTGTGTAACACATTGTGTACCATGGGAATAAATAGTAGGTAATTTTGAATTGTCAGCACTGTAGGTTTCAGGATTTTCTCTACAGTCCTACTTTTGGAATGACAACTAAATACCAATTTTGGCCTTAAAAAAAACCCCAAAAAGTATATTTTTTTCTGACATTGCCACATAGGTAGAACAAAACTAAATTATCTTTTGTATGTTGCACTGGATTCATAAGAATATAAATTACAAAGGAAGAAGTCAGCACATTTAACTAGGATATCCACTGAGAAACAGAAACAAAGTGATGATTTTATATGCTTTTCAGCATTCAGACCACATTGTTACCTTTGAGTTGGTCTTCTGGTGGGAGAAATAGGACTACATCCATTTGTATTAGTTAAAGATTTGTCACTTTGCTTTGTGTTTTATGACTGTATAAGCATACGTATAGTAATAATTATAATTATGTAGGAGATCTGTGCTAGCCTACATTAAAACTAGTCACAATGAAATTGTCTGCTGGATGCTGTGACAGACTTCTTTTGCACCTTGCTTTGGAATGTAAGTGCTTATTTTCCATAGCTGAATTTGATTAACTTGCCTTCAACTTTCCTTGTCTCTTCCTTCTTAAACCTTTCTTCCTGTGTGAGTCAAGACAGCCCACAACTTGCTACAGCAAAATGAGGGTTAATGCCCTCGTATGCATGGGAAAATGGAAGTTTTCTGCAAATTTATTGCTGTGTCATGTTTGTCCTGCTTTTGTACTTACAGCCGTGGTCATGAATCAGTGGGTTTTTTTCCAGCATTTATTATGACCTTTGGAGGAAAGATATTGGGCCACAAGTTACTTCTTCTCAGTCAAAAGAAACTGTGTTTGCCCATGCAATAGGTTGGATTCTATGGTTTTTATAAGTCTCCCTTCTTTCTCTTTAGATATGTGATCTACACATGATTTTTTTTCATTAAAAGTGTAAGAAGAAACATGATGGGGGAAAACAAAACTGTCGAAAATAAAGGCTTACTCAGCTGAAGCTATCCTCAGTCAAGTGTGTCTGGCAGGAGCTGCTGCTGCTGCTCTTTTTGTGTTGTGGCCAGCAAACTGGGGCTCCAGTGGCTGAGGCTTCCAGCATCCCTCCTGCCAGGGATGGGGACGCCAAGGCAGGGAGCAGCCTGGCGGTCAGGCACTGCGTGAGTCAGCCCCACTTCAGCGCTGCAGACAGTTTAATACCAAAACATCGTCAGGCTGAGAGTACCAAGAACTGCTGAGGAGGTGGGAAACACCGGCACTGTGAGTGTGGGAGCAGAAGGTGCCAAGGTCTCAGTTTCAATTGACTGTCGAGGTGGATTAACAGCTCGTTGCTGCCAAGAAACCTTGCTTCTCCTCCCCTCTCCCATGTTGTATCACCTTCGAGTAGCTGTTTGACTCAAACATGGTAAAAAACAGATGACCAAAATAGTTTTTGGTTTTTTGGGGGCTTTTTTTTGCTGGTCGATTGAGCCAGTGCACTGCACAGCAAGGACACCTCTGGTTGAGAATACAAATGGTGAGTGTTTGGTGTTTTGGGGAGAAATTGTGGGAACCTTGCATCTGCCAAGCCTCTACGGGGTAGAAAACAGCCAAAAGCAAATGTCTGATTTTCTCAATGACCAGCAAGCCAGCTGCATGCTTTAATTGCATCTATTCCCTGTTCCTGTAACATCCACCAAATGTAGACAATATCACAGTGTTTCTTAATCACATTGTTTAGTCTTTCAAGGCACTTCCTGCAATCCAGTTGTATTTATAGAGCGTCCATTGTCTTATTTACTGCCTTGAGCCTTGCTTTGTGGCGATGTGCGATCCTGTCGGCGTCAGAACTGCTGTTGTTGGAAATAAATTGCTGTAGTGTTAAAGTTCATAAATTGCTTTTATATTATGTGTTGAGAGCCCTATGTAGAATGTAGCAGAGCTTGTAGTCAGAGGACTGAGCCTTTTCAGAGCAGAGGCACACAAGAAAAAAGGAAAGACAGAGACATCCAGAAGGCTGGATGAACTCACACTTATAAGAGTAGTCTGAGACAAAGGTACAACATTTCTTAATAAAGGGATGATTTCACAATTTTGTTCAGACCGACCTGACCTCTGGCTTCTGCTGCAGTTGAAGCAAGGTCATTAGGCTGGGTTAGTTGAGGCAGCTGCTGAAGATGGTTAAAGCCTTTTTTAACCTTTTTGTGTCTTTGGATGTCTGGTATACTCAGCTAGCTCCTCTCTTGCCTTAGCTCTTTGAAGGGATGTATGTGCAAACATGTCTCCATGCTTTCACCACTTCCTTCTCTTTTTCTGCTAAGAAGAAGTGGGGCTGCACCGCTGGGGATTTCTACAGCTTCTCTTGTTTTGTGATACGTGGTGGTGCTCTGCTGGGTCTCAGCAGAGCAGGCAGGAAACACCATGGTTGCTGTGGAGGGCTTGGCAAAGCGAGCAGGAACCTCCCCATCTGCAGAGGGGTGCACGGCTGCTGTGTCTGAGAACTGTGGAGCTTTGCTACTAGAGAGGGTGTCCTGCCACCGCTGGGCTGAGAGAGGGGTGCAGAAGCTTTGTTTGCAAGCCCAGAGAGGCACTACACACTCTTGACAAACATTTATGATTGCTGTTGGAAGATTATAAACTTTGATGAGTCAAAAGAGACAGAACTTTAATTGTGCAAAACCTGAGGGTTTGGTTCTTCCCCTTTCCTCTCTCCCTGAAATTCCCAGCTCTCAGTACTTGACAAGAGATCCTGTTGATAATCATATTCTTGCAGAATTATGACGTGTTACATAGCTGACTATGTCACTGTGAACGTACAGTACATCCTTGCGTATTCACGTGTCTGAGATGTACCATAAAGAAGTATTTATATGTGGGTATCTCTGGATCCCTGAGGTGAGGATGTGTGTGTGCGTGTGTATGTATATGTGGAAACTGCTGTGTGTTCTGCCTTCTTCCTGACATACTGGTTGCTATAGTGCAGTGATCTATTTGTGAACACCCAGAAGATCATTGCTATAGTTAAAAGAAACAGTGTTTCCTGGCCATAACTTCCTGGGCAATCTCTTCTGAAGTGCCAGCATTAACCGATTCGGTCACCTTCCCTGGGACTCCAGGAGTGACACTGTAACTGGAGCTTTCTCTAGTTTGTCGCTTTTTCCCCACCAGCATATTTAATAATATTTAAAAATAGTTTTTCTATTTAAATCTAATGCATGCCTATTATTCACCGTACATTTCAGTGCTTCAGCCATCTTTCTAACAGGCTGTCGAGCTGTGCAGCGCGTCGTGGCGTTGTGTCCTGTGTTTGCTCCTGTAATGTGTGCATTCTCCTGCTCCTGCACATGCACACACATTTTCATCCACCTGCCCAGCCAGGGGAAATGTAGGAGACTGAGGCGGCAGTGCTGGAGTTCTGCCTGAACTGCTGTAATATTCTTTTTTCTTTTTTTTTTTTTTCCTCTCTCCCTGCAGGTGTGAATGAGAGAGACTCTCTGCAGTATTTAGTGTCCAGTTGTACTGGCTCCGAAGAACAGCAGCATCGCAATGCCCCCTCCTGCTGATATAGTGAAGGTGGCGATTGAATGGCCAGGTGCCTTCCCCAAGTTAATGGAAATAGATCAAGTAAGTGCCTGTGTACCTGTCATCAGCTGGCCCTGCTCATGAATAAGTTCTCCTCTGCATGTTCTTCTCTGCATTTATATTTACTTCAATGCATGTGCATTTTTCTAGGAGTGTATGTGGGGTAGAAGGTTTTTTTATAAAGGGTTTAACCCTCTTCCTCTCTTACTGCTTAAGGTTTTTGATGTGTTTAGCCGGTTTCTTCATTTGCTTTTTCTTTCTGAACAGCTGTTTGAATAAGGTATTTAGTTCTTATGTGACCCACTTAACACTTTTGTGCCTTAGTTTGTTGTAAAATTGTGGTAGTGTTGTTACCTTTGGGTGGAAAGTCTTCAAATTTCTAGTCAGTGCTTTGCATTTGGAGTAGAATCATTCTGAATGGTTGCAGCAAGTGAAGATTTTGGAAATTAAGTAGTGGTGTAATGTGAGCAAGGAGGATTTTTGTTGTCTCCAGGAATCTCAGGGGTTGTTCTGTTTAGTTCTAAAGCAATGGCCCCATGGATAGACTGGAGGCAGTGTACAGAAGTTAACAAGTTCAAAATTATGAATTAAAAACTCTTTTTAGGAAATTGTGGTGGGGGAAAGCAAACAAAAACAAATTATACAAGAACCGTGTTTTATATTCTGGACTTCTCTAAGATTGTTTTTGTGGCCCATGTATTAATATTAAAAGCAACCTCTTTAATATTTAACAGCTTACCCTTAACATTTTGAAGTCCTTTTACCTGGTTAGAATGATTATTATTTCTGTAAATAGTATTCAGAGTGAAGAAAAGCATTTTATAATGTGCTTTAGACCCTGGTGTGTCTGGGGACTCAATCCATTATAAAGGTCTATTAGAGAGGAGAGCATTTGACTTCACACTGAAAATGTATTACTGAAATGGGTTAGTAATTTCTTCATGCAGTGCAATGAGTTTCACTTGTAGTTAAACCTTTTGTGGTACATGCCTGGGAAATTCCTGTGTGAAATTTGAAGAAACATGGTACTAGAGGGTGGCTGGAATCACAGCAGTACGATTTTTAAGCATCCTGAAAGTCCTCTTTGAAGGAAAAGGGAGTTCCCAAGTGAAACCAAACTTTGTAAGTTGACTTTTTTGACCTGCCAAGCTTTTCCATTTGCATTTGCTGAAATTTTTCAGTAAGCATAGAAATATTTTGCCTTCTGGAGTGAAGAATGTTTTACTTTTTTCTTCTTATTTAACAAATGGTAGACACTGCACACTGTGTTCAGGGAAAGATGCATGTTAGTCATGATGAACTAAGTACAGTGGGGGCAAAACTGAAAAAATATTATCAAATCTCCTTTGAAACAGCAGTAAAATAATATGAAAATTATTCGGTTTAATTTACAAAAAGCTTAAAGTAGCTATCAAAAACCCCTCATACCTTATCTGTAATATTAGCTTACTTTCCTAGTACCTTGTTTTTAATTTTATTATGTAAGATTTGAAGGCAACAAGAAAGATCAATGCTGAATTATATTGGGTAAAACTCCTCAGACACAGCCTGCCAAGTTATCTGCAAGATTCCTCAAGCCACTTTATGGGTAGGAGGAGGAAGAAGAGGGAAAGTGAGGCCAGAAGGGAGAAGACTTAACACCAGCCTGCTCCCAATGTAGAGAGAAATGGAAATGAGGGAATGAAGTTTGAGAGTCTCATCCCTCCCCTTTCTAACATGGAAAGATTGGAAAGGAACATCCCTTCCTTTTACCCATGCACACAAACAGAGGTATTTACCTTTTTCAGGGCTGGGAGCAATGTGGGAATGAGCCTTGAAAATATAAAGGGTGATACATCGGAACACACAGCTCTGCCTTGATTCACTTAGTGCTAACTTTTCCTCAATCTGTTTCCTTTAAAGCAGCTATTCAGTAGAAGAGCTATAGTGGAGGAGATGATTCATCCCTCAGATGGCTAGCTGTCGGAGATGATAAAGGGGAGGAGGGAGAAGGAAGGCAGAAAAGAGAAATGACTTACCCACTGACCAGACACTGTATCCAGTGCCTGTGTCCCAGGTGGGATCTGCTCATTCAGTCACCATTTGACATATATTCAGAAAATCCTAAAAACTTTTCCATACTGGTTTCTTCTCTCTCTTTCTTACCATCAAGAAAAAACAGTATCTAAATTAACAGTACTATAATATTACTTTTAAAAAAAACACCCTGCCACTGTAGCATGATGCCAGTCCTTTAGCATTCAGGGTACTGAGGCTATTCCAAAAACTGAAGTACAAATACCATATCAGAAATCAGAAGAAAATCTGACAGGTTTTTTAAGGTTGCTTATTGCATATATTTGAAAACATTTATTTATATTCAGTTGCACATTATCCTAATTTACTTGCTGTGTATATGCATGTTTTGCTTAGCAATGAAGAGAGTAAAATATTTTCAAAGTGAAAAAATGTCACTGTGAAAACATTTCTGAAACCAGAACCATTGACAGTGGTGTACTGGAAGGTGTTGGGCCCTAAAAAAAGCTCATGAGTATTTTTTCCATCAAATGGTATTAAACTTTACACTCGCCTTCAGATGCATGACTTCTGACAACTTGGACTTCAGGAGGCACAGAGCCTTTTCAAGTTGAGATTTCCCATTGCATTTCTATAGGTTTATTAAACTGGCTTCACAGTGGTAGTTTTAAGCTTAATCACACAAAATTAGTTTCACTCAGTGAGATTCTGTGCCAGAAAAATTAATGTATAATTAATTACCTTTTGGAATTAACCTCTGTGCCTGCTTCCAATGCATGTAAAGAAAATTTTCTTCTCATTCACTGACATGTACTATTTGATGCCAGGGTTTTACAAGTGCTTCTTTCTTGGAAAGTTGCTTTAGACAAGGAGAAGAAATCTCTTATTTACTGCCTTTTCTTTTTTACCAGGTGGGAACCAAAGTTGCAGTAAACCTGGCAAATGGCTGATGCCTGTATGCATTAAAATTTGTTATAAATCATGTTCTTCTTGAGAGATGGACTTGTTTGAATTGTTACTCTCTTCTAGGATACTTGGGGTTTCTTTAGGTTTCCCTGCCCAATTCCTTTTTTTTCCTCAATTACGTATTAGAAAAATAGCATCCAGACCCTTCCCTCCTCCCTTAATCTGTACTAGCATTATTAAAACTCTGCCAAAAATTAATTTTAATATATGAAGCTTTGATTGTGGCTTTAAGAACTGTGTATAGCATTGATCTTTCATGCTTTAGTCTTTCTGTCATGTAAGGGGAGGAATGGAAATGAGTTGGTGTCTGAATTTGCATTGGGATCTTTTTGTGGACGTTTTAGCAATGCAGTCTGAGGAAGAAATGGATGGTAGATGCTGACTGTCTGTTATCTTTTTCTTCACTCTTCTGCCTGATTATTCTAGAAGATGTTAAGAATAGGACTGCACAGGGTCTGTACAGGTGAACCAGGATGCAGGCTAGTCTATCCTCTCATCTCTTTGTTTGTCCCAGAAATAGCTATTTCACAAGAGGGTGTTATTTCTTGCGTGCAGTAAAAGCCTGCATGCTTTAATTTGTGCCCATTATGTATAATTCTTAGCTGTTGGGGTTTTTTTACAGCAGAAATTATTTTAGGTAAGCCAATGCTGGTTTTAGGTTACCTGGATACTTTGTGGCTTTACAGGAGCTGCAGGAGAAGCAGCTTCCATGAGAGGCACAAGATGGATATTTGGGGACAACATCTATTTTGGCTTATCCCATTCAAATCCACTCGTGTGTCTTAACACAAGTTGTACTGAAACCAGATTTCTCTAGGCTTGGGGATGAACTTCCTCAGCCTTGGAGGTAAACAAGGCTTTCCTATAGAAAGGAACAGTTTATAATTAAACTTGGCCATACAGTCTCCTCCTCCAGGTTTACTTTTACCTATGAGATCATTAAACATGGATTAAATTAGCAGATGTGAATCTTTGCATTAGCAAAAAGAAATGGGGGGGAAGAGAGAGGAAAGCTTTATTTTCTTTTCAAAGCACAAATCTCATACAGTTTAGGGAAAAATTTACTGGAGCATTGTCATATGAGAATTTCATGTTAATAGAAGTGCAGCCATGGGTAGAGCCATGGGCTGCTTTACATTAATGTTCTCTCTAAAGTTTAGATTTACTCAGCAAGCTTATCTTTTAAGAGTCTCTTTCAAGTTTTCTCTTCTCTTCTGCCAGTGTAATTTTAATTGTGGTTGTTTTTTCATCTTCTTCATAGGAGTTGTACTTCACTGCATATTAAAAGGTCACCAGTAAGGTTTTGGTTTTTTTAAAAGGAGCTTTCAAACCTAAATCTGGTTTCATACTTAAATCTGGACCCTTGGGTCCAGATTGTTAATTGATTTAGTGCAGTGTTTCTCAAACTGTGGGGAAAAATAAAGTTCAAAAGGGACTGTGAAATGCTTAATTAGAGAAAAAGTGGCACATCACTTCTGCCATGTGTGTGGACTAAGAATAGATATAGTTTCTGCAAGTACTGTCACTAGTAATAGCAGTATACCGAGACAATGCTGGCATCACGAGTCTAAACATATTAGTATTATTAGCAATATTAGTGAGCACCACCATTGTTCAAGCAGTGATCAAGGAAGGGATATTGATGTATCACTGTCTCACCGTGCTGTGAAGTGTTGCTCTCTGTGCTTCATTCTGCCTCCAGACTCTGACTTTCCCAAAATCAAGGGTTTTAGCTCTTAAGGGAATGAAAGAGAGAGACTTTTGCCTCCTTCCCACAAACCTGCAAATTTATAGGAACTCTTGCCCAGAAAGTGAAATGGTACTGCAGTAGCTGGAACTAGTGATGTTTTTGGTATGAAGATTTCCAATGTTATTGCACATCCTGAGTTTATAGTAAAGGGAAATGTCAGTACCTTTAACAGCTGACAGGATCTCAGTTTCTGGAAGATAGAGGACTGTGAAGCAGCTCACGGGGAGAAAAAATAAAAGATCTAACACTGACTTATAAAAACATTCCCTGCCTGGATTTGCTAGCAGCAGCAGCTCCTTTATGTCAGATGGGGGAAGGAGCCAGTGCTCGAGGCTGGCCACTGCAGCTGTATCTCAGCCACTCTGAAGGAGGGTATCAGTTGCTGCTGGTGGAAGGCTTGCCCAAAGATAGATGAACCAAAAGGTGGCTTTTCAAAAAGAATTGGAAAATATTTTCTTGTCTTAAGCCAGTATGTTAAAGGTAAGGCTTGCTTAAAATCAGTGTTTAGGTACTAAACAAATGCTTTTGGAGTTTTATTGCTCCTTGTTGAACCATATTTCACTTTCACAAAATTGAATATGAAACTGCTGATAGAGCAGGAGCTAACTAGGATATAAACATAGTAAAAATATTATTAATAAAGATGGTAAAGTGTCCTAACTTTATTTATTTAACACTGTTATTTTTATGTGATTTTTTTTTTCTTTTTCTTTGTTGGATTAATGAAATGTCTCAATTTTTTGCTTTTATTTATTTTGTAAAAGCTGTTCAGCAGCAAGAACAACTTTGGAAACAATAATGAAGATGTTTTAGTGCACTGGATATAATTCAATGCCCTGACACCCTTATATATATAGACAATGCTTCATTAACATAATGATACAATAGAGTTTGAAAAATATGATTCCTTTTCTTACAGGACATTGGCATTGGAGTAGTCACCATTAGAACCTCAGTTCTTTGATGTGGTGGCAGCCAGCCAGCACGGATAAAATGGGCACTGTTTTTGTCACATGTTACATTTTATTAGTCTGGCTTGTCCAAAGCCACATTCCCACTAGCTGGCTGGAGTCTTTCAAAGCTGCAAACTTATGTCCTGTGGTGTGTGTGGCTGGGACCTCATCACTGAAAAAGACATAAAAACTCTGTCTTACTGCTTCTGTTTAATACAGAGGCAGCAGCAAGGCCTAGTAGATGGAAAAGGTAATAGCAGTATAGAAGTTTTAGACATCATAAAAGAAAGGGAGAGGAAGAATAAATAGAAATGTTTTGTGAATTGCAGTCTAATGGATGCTATTTATGCTTTCTACTTGGTCCCATCTTCTAGGTTAAGAACCATAAGTTCAATGCAGTAGATGGTTGGTTGGCTGGTTGTTTTTTTGTTAAATAGAAGTGCAAGTAGAGCCAGGATACGCTTGAGGTCTACAGAATTAATATCCCAGTGTTCCTGATCTCCAGCATAAAGGATGTTCAGAAAATAATATTTTAAGAAAGAGATAAAATATCTTTTTTTTTTATTCTCTCCTTGAATTTTGTGGGTCTGTGGGGTTTTTTCTTTTCTTGGTTTGGGGTTTGGTTTGACTTTTTTCATGTCTGATTTTACAAGCTCCATAATTCTTGTCAGAACCTCCCTGTTGGAGCCTGAATTTTGCGGCCTGCAACTGATGGCATTTTCAAGATGAAGGCTAAACATGACTTTAAGGTTGTTACATCAATATTTTTTTTAACTATCAGCAGGATAGTTATTCTCTTAAGTTATTTCGGCTCTTATTTAACGGAAATATGTAACGATGAGATTCCTGAAGTTATGGACTGATGAATTAGTTCACATTCTGGCCAGCTGGAGTATCCTTTATGGCACACTTTATGACTCAATTATATTCTAGTTATAGACATGCAGATTGTAATACAAAAGAGAGTAACACCAAAAATCCCACAGTATAAATATTTTTGCCCTTGTAGGCCAGCAATGTGTCTGTCATGAGCTGGGTGTTTGGGGTTTCTCCACTCAGTCTTCAAAGGTATGCTCTCCTAATAGGTTGTGTGAAGAGCCATCTTAAAGCCCTGCTTTATATTGAAAAGTGTATTTTGGCTGTATTTTAAATACATGTGGCAAGAATGCTGCATTCAAACATGTTGAAATTCACAACTGAGTCCCTAGGTTTTCTAACTTTTCAGTACTCTTGACTGGGAATTTTTAGTGTTCCTACCTATACTTGAGAAAGCAGGGAGTGTTGTGGCTTGTTAGGACACTAGATGTGGAGTAAGAAGTATCTGTAAAATTCTGTTTATGGTTTTCCTTTTTTGATTGAGGTTTTTTGTTAGCAACATTATATTTTGCTGCTTCCTTGTTGTACAGTCACTAACATCCTAAATATATGATCTGTGGGTCAATGCTTAGATCAGGTGAAATGCAGATTTAGGAGTGAAGATCTCTTTGGGGGTGGGAAGGGAGTATCTGAGGAAGCTGCAGCTGAGAGTGAAGGGGGAGAGGACACAAATACCCAGGTTTCCCTAAATCTTGTGCACTCTGTTGCTAAATTTATACCGAGGTGTTGCTAGTGACATGTTAAAACTACCACCTTGAGAGCTGTGAACCAAGCTGATAAAAGCTCTCTCCCATCAGCAGCTGCACTTGTTGAGGGTTTTGCCTGTTGGCTCTGAGGTGTGAATGTTTCCAGCCCTGGGTTGTGTCATCCCACCGGCACAACTGTGCGGTGTCACCCTGGCCTTGGTTGGGTTTTATGGTCTCTTCTCCTGTAGCACTGTGGTGTCCCTGTTCTTAAGGCATTCACTCTCTGTGCTGCTCCCCTGGGTTGGAGAAACCCACTCTTTCATCTTTTACAGATGCCTGATAACAAATTAACAAGACTGGTCCCACCAGTACTTCACTGTAGGCAATGAGGAGTGTTAATTCCCAGAGTGGCTCAGAGCAGGTTGAGAAGGTTGAAGTCCAAAGCAGTCCAGCATCTCCCCCTTTCAGAGGACCTTGTTTCTCACACACAGGAAATCAGTTTCAAAGTAGTGAGTCATGGATCCAGGTGTCCTGGCATCTGGTATTTGCCACCAGTCCACTGTGGACCCTGCTGCATGACAGTAGCAGATAAAGCCTCCACTGGTTGTGAAAAGAGGTGTTTCTCTGTTTTTAATAGCCATAAAAATGACTTTAGAACTGAAAGATTTATTATCATGATGGCATTAATTATAAGACAGAATGTTGTATTTACTGACTTCAAGTTCTGTTTTTTGACAGATGCACAGGTCAGCAACAGAACATTTTTCCTACATACTGTTTCACACCAACAGATGTGCTGCTTCTGCTATTTTTTTCTGTGATAGGCTTAAAGACAGCAAAGTTAAGGGTTTTCTTGTTAATTCTGAGACAGGGAGAGGGATGTCCTAATCATTGTCCACAAAAAACAAAACCCCAAGAAGCAGAACCTAACAAACCAGCTTAGCAAAAAGAAAAAACAGTGAATCTCTGTTAGTCACAAGGAAAGGAAAGATATTCAGACTTGGCCTAAAAGAAACCTGTCTACAATTTCCTGGTGTTGCACAAAGTATATCAGAACTGCACAAATAACACAGGTTCCCACCTGGATTTAGGCTTCTGTCCTCTTCATAGTTCGCACATGCACATAAACACACACACACTTGCTGTCTGATTTGAGAGTGCTTTAAACCCAAATTGGAGTACTACTGGTGGTTTGAACAGGACCTAGGGCTTGGTCAGCATTGTTGTGTTGGACATTCTTTGCTTGCTTTTGCTCATCCTGTGATTTCTCTGGAACAAAACAGTGGTCTGGACTAGCCCTGTTTACAGTTTACCTGTGCTTAGCTCTTCCTGGTGACTGGTTCCCTTTGAGTTCTCCACAGGGGTAGGCATGAAAGGATGAAACTGGTGAGGAAATTGGAGTGGGAAATCTCAGTCTGTGTTCTTCAAGTAACTTTGGAAGTGCTACCAAATATTGTACTAGCAGCAAGGGTGGGTACTCATGAGACTGAGTTAGGGATCCGTGTGCATCCCAGCACACAAAACCTGGGGACTA
The DNA here is from genome assembly GCF_049639895.1 of Pseudopodoces humilis. Classification (NCBI taxonomy): domain Eukaryota; kingdom Metazoa; phylum Chordata; class Aves; order Passeriformes; family Paridae; genus Pseudopodoces; species Pseudopodoces humilis. Next base: position 104,738,835 of record NC_142200.1, read on the forward strand.
CTTTGAGATATGTGCGCAGGTGAGCTCAGAACTGGTGACCTGCATGGTGGATGTCATTAGGGCCACATTTGAATCTTGGACACCTGTGCTAACAAGTCAATGCAGATAGAGCTTTACCAGGTGTGTAAATTCACACTGGCTGTAGTGCTGGCTATGCTCTGTGTCATTGTCAGGATTCTCCCCTTGTGTGCAGATCAGTAAGTCACAAGGCTGTAATGACTCAGTGTCACTTAACTTCAGCTATCAATTTAATACCTACCCTAGGAAAATATTTTATTCTAACCAATGTGTTCAGTGCAGATACTGTGATAAGTTAGCTGAAGGTGTTATCTCCTGTAGGGAGCATGAAGTTTACTTTGATCTCTGTTATTTTGTACATTAAAGTAACAGCCTGATCTTCTTAGGGCTTTAAATGAGAATCTCAGCATGGGTAAAAGCTCACTTTACAAGTCTAGGAGAAGACATAGAGACAAAAAAAAGAAAAAGAACTAGCACAAAATACTCATTTCTGTGAAGGAAAAACTTCAAAATATTTCTGGACTGATTGTAAGAAATTCTTTAAAGTACATTGTCTAATAAGGTAAATTTGACTTTTTGGAACTGTGAATGCAGCTAGGTAAGTAAATTTCCATAAATATAATTTTATTAAGATTAAAGTAACAAAACCTTCAAATCTATGCTCTTCGACATTTGGCAGATATTTAGAGCCAAGGGCAAAAAAAAAAGTGACTTTGAACGGCCTGCCAAGTGGATTTACTCTGCAGAGAATGGAAATAAGACTTTTACCTACATTTTCCATGGTTAAAAATGAAAAAAAAAAAAAAAAGCTAATTTTTCTTTGTTTTCTAGTAGTGCTGTGGTCCTATACATGCAGCAGACAGTCATGTCCAGACGCTGGTAGCCAAACATATTTTCCTGTCTTGCAGACTGCGGCAGGATTCTGGCGGTGGCTGTAAGCCAGCTGGGAAGTGCAGCGGGAACTGGGCACTCAGCTGCCTGTCACTCCCAGAGCAAGGCAGGGTTCTGCAGGCAAGGGGGCCTGGCTGTGCAGGCAGAGTGGCAGGGCTGCTGCTGCCAGCTCTGCACGCTGCCTGCCACGGTCTCCCTGCAGCGCGATCTTCCAACCAGCCTCTGCCCTGGGAATGCACACAGGGACTCCTGGCAGCCCTCGCCTGCTTGCAGTCACACCTCTCATGTGAAAAACCTGCTGCTGGAAATTTATCTCCCAGCTAGCCAGGGAAGGGGAAAGAATTCTTTCTGGAGACTTATGAGTAGAGGGAGTGCAGCCCAAGGGATTATAAGGAGCAGCAGCTTATTAGTATTGCTTGTACTTATTAGTATTGCTGTGGTGGTATTTATTTTACATTTATCAATTTGTAAATTGTTATCAAATCACTCATTCCAAACTCTGTGTCCCAGGAGAGTTCAAATTTATTTTCATCCTGTTGCCTCTTTCATCACGAGTTGTGCTTACTCAGATCAGTGCTGTAGCAGTAGTGCCACAGGAGGATCAAACTGTATAAATAATTTTTATTATTGAGGATCCATTTGCTTTTCTTTTTAGCTGTTTCTTAGAGGTTCTAATTGATTTGTTTCAGGGGTTTATGTTTGCTTTGTCCAAGTTTTTCGTTTCAGGTTTTGTCATATAGTAATGAAAAGGTGGTGTAAAATAGGCAAAACGGGTAGTAGGTGAATGGGATTGACAAAGGACATAAAAGTTGATGGTGTAGAGAACTTAGAAGTACCAAAAAATTATTTGAAAAGTAATTTAACCCAGCCTTCACGGTATTTATATTGTTGCTAATTTAAGTTGTTAAATTGTCTTTTTGTCATAGTTTCTAGTGGGAAACTACAGGTCCTATGGGAAATAATGGGAAGAAAAATCAGTTACTCTTTTTGTCTTCTATTATATTGAATCTGCTATCTGGTTTCTGTTTACTCTGTAAAAGGAATTAATAACCCAGATATATGGAAAAAAATATGGAAATATCAGAACAGGACCTATAGTCCTGAGGAGTGAAGGGGATGCAGCAAGAAGAGCTGTTAACTCTGCTTGGCAGCAGTTTGCCTACAGGTTGGCGCATGTGTGCTGAAAGGCAAACAGAAGTTATCCAGCTCCAGACAAAGCTGTGCTCCTCCCTCCGTCCTTCCCCCCCAATGTTTTTTGGTTTTGTTTTGGGTTTTTGTTTGTTTGTTTGTTTTTCACAAAAGGCAGAGGAAACAAAACAGTTGTAAGCCAGGATTTCTCTCACAGGATTGCAGAAGCTGAAAAAGCCCTCAGAGAGGTGGACAACAGGTCAAAGTAGCTGTACATAAGTGACACAGAAATCCAGACTGAGGAATTGATCAGTCCAAAAAAAACTGTGGGGAAAACCCACTTTTTCTATCTGGCCTGATCTGCCTGATCTGCTTCACAGCCTGGTTGCAGCTATGCAAACTGAGCCAGTGCAACAGAGAAGCTGCTGTGGAGAAGGGACATGTTTCTGCTGCAGAATGGAGCAATTTCCCACTTCTGCCTTTTCTCCCATGTGTTGGTGTTTGCTACTCATTTAGGTACATTGCCAAGCACGTGAGGAAATCTGTTCTGGTGAAAACTACTCCCCCCTGCCCCCCTTTTCCTGGGCTTTTAGTTTGATTGCCTTCCCTGGTGTGGATCATCTTGGGTGGTCATGTGAAAATAGAAATGGTAGTGAAAGAGGAAGGAAAGAAACCAAGGACTGGGACAACATGCTAAACAGGAACAGAATCCTTTCATCAGGTGTTTTTATTCATGCCTGATTAAGATTGTCTTGTGTTACATGTCTGCCTGTTTGTAAACTACCTTAGTTGACTGGACAGTTGAAATAATAAATCCTTCCTTGATCCTGACCCGGCCAAGGAGTCCTGTCTCTGGTTTTCTGTCTATGCAGTGGTGAAGCAAAGAAAGCAAAATTCAAGGGAAAATTATTTCTTCCTTCACATAACATACTGAGTTAATTTTTCCACTAATAATTTTCTACAAAAAATTAAAGGTAAAATGCTCATTTTGACAATAGTGCTGAATTGTGCGTGGGTTTATGGTGAGTTTTCTGTATTTGTTTGTTTTGCTTGCTTTTTTTAAATTCAGTGAACTGTCATTATTGGAAATAACTAAAGATGGGGGATCCTATGATGTTTAGGTGATTTGGGAAGTTTTTGTGAAGCAACAGATATGTGTGACATTGTGTGGTCACCCAGTATTGGGAGAAGAAGGCTCAGTAGCCACTCAGCTGGTGGAATTTGGTGTGTTTCTTTTTGCCATACAATTTCATCTATGGTTTGGGACATAAAAGAGCATTTTCTCTTAGCCAGAAGTCTTCTAAAAACACTTGTGTGTGCACCCTGTGTTTTTAACAATGTTCAAAGCATTGCAACATCAACAGGCTAGACTGTTTTCTATTTTGGGACCCAAAGCAAGAGAGCTGTTTTGAGTCAGTCCAGATGCTCCTGTGCTCACAGATGCAGAAAATGAAGCAGAACTGATACATCTGGGATTTTAACACCTTTCAGGTGGTGTTTTATCAGAGGGGGACCTGGATGTGTGCACTTAAGAGTGAGGATTACTGTCACCATATGACTGTCTCTGAAATGGACAAAAGGTTTAAAATTATTGAATGTCTTCTGGTTTCAGATGTCATTCCTGGAAAATGCTTGTGTTGATATCTAAATGTTCTGTTCCTGTTGGGTAATGAGATAAAGTGTACACAAAAGACCCTTTTGATTTCTCAGTTGAGAAACTGAGTTTATGTTACATGGGCTAAAAGTGGCAAAAATAATGGATAATATCATAATGTATATGTCTAGAATTTCTGTCTTTATACCTTTATGAGACCAAAACAGCAGAAAATTTTGGGATCCTTTCACACTTGCTGTTAAATAAATAATGATATGCTACTAGTTTTGTTCTTTGTATTTACTGGCTTTGGAATAATATTCTAAGAGCTCAGAGTTATTCTAATTTGGTGATTTTGCTTTTTCTTTCTTTTTCCATTTACCAGAAAAAGCCACTGTCCTCGATAATAAAAGAAGTCTGTGATGGGTAAGCTCTGCCATGTTGTACATACCAGATACAGTGCTTTTTGAAGTATTAAACAAACTAGGAGATAATATTTTCCAAGAAAAATCTAGATATCCTGTATGACTAGCCATTAGTTGCTTAAATCTTTTTGTGTTAGCTTCAAATTTTGAATTTGCAGTGCATTTTGGATCAATTGCTTGCAAGATGAGGCTTCTAACAAAGCAGCTCCATCATGTGGGTGACTCTCATTTTGACTACTTCCTCCCTTTCTGCACAGAGATGCATTTTGCCTACTCACTTTGGCTTGTGGTCCCTGCTGCTCATGGGTTAAAGGGACCAAAGCACTGCCTCTGGCTCTAAATTTTGAGCACTGAGTCCAGTGCTGTAAGCTGGTCCAGTTGATGTGATTGTTCATATGAAACTGAACTGTTAATTGCAAATTCTGCAGTATAGACTAATAATTGGCTGAGAGAAATACCTTGATTTAAGTTTAATGGATTAATTTAAAAAGCCATTTTAAGCAAGTGTTGTCACACAGGAGAAACTAGCTATTTTCATCAACTTGCTGCTGAACTAAAAAGGTGATATTTTATGCCTAATGTAATATATCAACTTAATACTTTATCCATTGTGTATTGCATAAGCTAGCATAAATTTCTGGTACTGTACTTTTTTCCTTTGGTCAATTTTAGTGACTTAGTGATCTTGCTTACTGAAAAAAAAAAAAAAAGATCACTAGGATTTATTTGTACTGAAGTTTTCCCTTTGTAAGCATGCTTTTAACTTAAACTTTGGAACTCATCATTGAAAGCTATGGAAAACTATGAGAAGCATGAGAAATACATGGGAATGACAGGCTCTTGTTTGGTCATACTAAAATTATGTAAAGGGTACTTTTTGAATTATTAAGATTTCATTTTGTGATTAATTTATTTTCATATTTCTAAGGTGGTCTCTTGCAAATCATGACCAATTTGCACTGCAGCATGCTGATAGTTCTAATTTCTACATCACCGAGAAGGTGGGTAAATCATTCAATGCAATTTTTGCATAGCCTATAAAAATATTTGCCACAATCATTTATATTAAATTAAAATATATGAAAATACATTTTCTATAATGCAATGCCACTGGGAGACCTGATTTAATGACTTTTAAACTGATTTCTTCTGTTAGGAAAAGGAAATAGAAGTCTGAATGTGCAAAGTTCTTCATGTCGAGTTTGAGACTTGAGCACTGAGCCCTTCAACTTTGGTGTTCTTGTGTGTTTAGTATTCTGCTAATAAGTGGTGTACATGAAACTGAAATATTTAAAATATGAAGGGCTCTTTGAAGTCTGAGGAGACCTTCAGTGCATGTCACTTTCCTTTTTGGCTGAGCAGGTGGAAATAAATTTCAGTGACTGTGTAATATTTGTTACACTCTCCCGCCTGCCGTCTTGCCCTTACCCAGTTCTGTAAGCTCTGTTGGTTTACTTTTTATTGTCCCCATGTAGCATGGCAATAGGTGATTCATCAAGTGATGCAATGACTTCTGCAGAGAGTAATGAAAAGGCTATTGCTGTAATAAAAATGGAATGTCTAGTGTAAATATATGGGACATGCTCATCTGAATGGGACCAAGTAGAACATTCATTCCTAGCATTACTGGTAAAATTGCTGAAATTACAAGAAAAAGATTATTTGGAAGAATGTACATGTAGCACTGCAGAGGAACAGTTTCTAAGCAATGGCAGAAGGATACTGTTTAAAGTCTGATGAAATCCACTTCCAAATTCCCTAATCTCAGTGGATTCTGAGCTAAAAAACCAGAGTTAACTGCACAGATATAGATGCCTCTTGCTTACCTTGTTATCAGTTTAGTTCATCTTGCTCTTAAGTGGAGGCATGTCCTGGTTCTGTTTTGCATTTTACAGTTCTTTAAGATTTGCTAATATGACTGAGACACGAACTAAGTTTTCTCTTGCTGTAATTCATACCCACACCCAAGAAATAAAGGACACTTAGGCACGGTTAAGCATTTGGAAAGACTAATTTTAGCAAGACAGCAAAAGCAGTTGCTCATAAGATAGTGCTGTGTTGTTGTTTTTTCTTTTTTTTTCCCTGGGTTCCTTTGTTTTGTTTTATTTCTGTTTGTTCATTTTGCTTGTTTTTTAACAGATCAGTTACAGTTCTTCATTTAACTGCTTGCCATCCCAGACAACCTTCTCAATATGTCCTTTTTTCTTCTCCTTTCTTTTCAAGTTTCAATTGACAGACACTTCAAAGACCACTACAAGGAAACCTGTTGAAGTAATTACTGACTTCTGTGTTTTGCCTCCACCAAATTAAATAGTGAGATTGTTCTGCTAATTGCCCCCAGTGGTGACACCATGTTTACCAATAAAGCAGACACAATTGAATTTGCCTGTTGTCATTTAAACTCTGTACAGTGAGTATTTCCAAGAAGCAGGGATTGAGTGAATACTCCAGCTTTTTGAAGGTCTTTGTCCTGATGCAATTGAAAGGATATTTCAGGCCTTATCTCCACCTTTGGTGGGTAGGATTCTGCAGCTTTGGAGAGGAGAAATGTTTTCTGTTCCACATAAAAGAGAGTCTGACGGTTTTTGGCTGCCTTTAACTTGCAATAAGGATGGAAAATTATGGTCTTCTAGGACATTTTGGATTGTACTGCAGAGAGGACTTTGAGATTGTTTATTCCCCACTGGAAATATGCAGAGTGTCTGACTCTGAGTCACATAAATAAAAGAGACGAGCTCTAAATGCCACTAGAATTACTCAGATGTCTGTGACTTTCATTAGATATTGTTCAGTGTTTATAGCTGGTTGTTGGATAGTGGCTGTGAAGAGAGGCTTATATAGGCCATCACCCCTTCCACATACTTTCCCTCATTTGTGTTCAGTAGGACGTTTTTGCTGCCTGAATTAAAACATGAAAACTGCCAGGCATGAGGAAAGACACATGCACTTCAAGGAAGCTACAACACTTACCTGTTAAAATCCACATTGCTGTAATCTGACTTTTACTAATGGACATGAGCAGAGCTTTTTTTGTGACAGTGACAGCTCCTCATAACAAATATTTTTTGCAGGTCTTAAAGGTGAATTATATGTCTGTACGTATGCAGATTAACATTATCTATAGGTCATGTTTCTGCAGAGACTGCCTTCCAGGTAGAGATGCCTCTTTAAATATCACCGTGTTTAAAGTTACCAGAAAGAAAAGCAATTAGTGAATTCTTGTATACAGTAGCAAGAAGTTTTGAAGTGAAAATGTCCCAAATGTTACATGGCTTACAATTGTAGTTTTGTTTTTGGTGGCAAACAGCCCATCTGTGTTTTGGCTGTCATATACAGAACTCTTTATCTTTTGTAGCTGGACCTATATTTCCCAATTATACCATGCATAAACAAAAACAACACCCAAGCAGTTCTGTCTCTTAATTTATTTATGTTTTGGCTGTATTATTTGGAAAAATGCCTCTACAGAAGTAGCAATAACTCCTTCAGGCAGTATAAGTGAGGTCTTTAACAAATTTTGATTCAGCCAGGGTTCCTACTAGAGACAGGGCTTATCACAGCAGATCCAGTTTTGGCTGCTGACTCTTGGGTCATGGTATGGCTATATCTGTGCCCCTGAAGCTGCAGTGAAAATTATCACTTATTTCTTTAAGCCCTTTTCTCTAAAAATGACAGAAATAAAACAAGAGGGTATGTGGACAAGAAAATCAAGCAGGCATAGTGCCTGAGCTAAAATCTGTCTGGTGTTCTGATCTCAAAGTGTTTGATTTTTAATTATGCTAATAGGTATGTGGTTTTATTTAAAGACTTTCCTTATCATGAAGGAACATTTCTCTGGTAGGTCAAATGTCTAGAAGCCTGACTTCTAAGTCAGGATCTTATCATGCTAGATACTACAAGATAAGAATAAATAAGTCACCTTTGCTTCAGTCTATCCAGGCTGTACCTGAGGTAAATGCTTGTGTACATGAGGTGCAATGACTCAGGAGTGCTGTAGCCTGGGGGAGCTCAGATGTAGAAAGGAAAATGCTATATGAAGAGTAGAAAATGGCTGTATAATTTTGTGTGCTATGTGTGTTCCCTGGCTGCAAACCACAGCTCAGATAATTGTTAGCTGTGCTCCTCCGCTGGCAGTACGAGCAACGCAGGCACAGAGATTTGAGCGGCTGATGCTGCACCTTGGTGGGTATGGCTGGTTCCTCGTCACTGCTCACCCTTGGTCTTGCAGACTGTGGCCACCTCTAGATCCATTTGTAGCTGCTGTGTTTGCCTGGGGAAGGATGGTGGTCAAGCTGGTTTCACTGCTGGAGGCAGAATGTGGTCGCTTTTAATCCTCTGTGTCAGCAACTCTCAGAAATGAAGGGTTGGCTGCTGGTGCTGAGGGGTTTGTGAGCCAGCAGTGAGCACACAGTGGTGACAACGGTGACATCTTTTTGTTATCTTTTAAATACAAGGACATTTCATTCATCTGTATATTGAATGTAACCCATTTTTATTGTCACAGTATTTCTGTGTTGGCTTTTTTTTTTATATCTGATGCATCAGAAGACTTCCCGTGGGCTTTTTTCCCTTCTTTCCTATTTCCCACATTTCCTTTTTATTCTTATTGCTTGAGGTGGAGGGGAGCAGACACTGAGTTTACTCCATTAGTTTTGGGAGACTTTTAATTCTGTTTTGCAAGAAGAGTTGCCCCACCTTCCTTTTGTTGTAATTATTCAATTCTGTGCTCTGTTTGAAGATGGGACATCTTTCTAACCCCCATCTTCCCAATGATGGGAACCTGAGTGGAGTCCCTGGTGCTTGCTCTTTATCTAAGGTGATTTTGTTCGTGGCCTATTTTTTTGCTGAACACAACCTGTAATTGTATATTCATGTGAAATTCCACCATGCCTTTACAGGCTCCCTGCGTGGGAGTGTATGCAAATAACAGGACAAGAAATGAGCCATTTGTACAGTTGGGACTTTCTGAGTTTTTACGTTTTTCATATTCATCTGTTTTCACTGATTAATTGAATTTTCAGTGAGTTGTAAGAAAACATTCTTAATTATGGAGGTTTCTGATTCATAGAAGGAACTGGTGCTTCTTAAGGAGCTGAGAATGAAAAATAGCATTAAGAATGGGAACTGGAGAAATGTATTAAGAGAGCTGTTTCATTTTTTATTTTGCATCACTCCTGATAATACATTTATTAATTGTGCTACGTACATGGTAGATTGTAGATTTAACCTGGATCAAACCATGCCTGGCTTTCCCTTTTCTCTGCCACTTATAAGATGTGATATTTCTCACATATTCACAAATTTCTTACTATTTTGGGGCATCTGCACAGCCCTGCAGAAATTCCCTAAAGTAAGGGCAGCACATGGCATCTGAGTGGCCATGCTCCTGCCTGCTTGATGAATGCTGGTAACACTTCCCTGTAGACTCCAGTAAAATCTCAGATTATTAGTGTATTTTTCAAGTGAACAGAAGTAAAACTTGAGTATCCATATACTAAATTGCTTTCAGTCCTCCTTCATTCAAGCTGATTCCAAGAACAGTGGTTATCCTTCTTTTAGCTCTCTTAGGACTCTTTTTGTAGAACTTTTGGTCTATACTAAGTTTTCTAAAGAAAATAATTATGTCTTGTTCACCTGTTATACTTTCTGGCCCCAGCACAAACAGACTAATTCTTCTGCTTGCTTCTTATTAAAATATTTGTTATGATGATTTTCTGTTTAGTTTCTTAGTTCCATATCAAGGCTGATGAACTGGATCAAGTGGGCTGCTTTTTAAAAAATCTGTATAGATATTTTCTTGAATTAAGTTTGTAATTTTGCCTCACAATTAATCATTAGAGAGTAAAGACACTGAAAGAGTTCAGCTTTCGGTTAGAGCAATCAAAGATAGGTATGGCATACCAGGGGCACAGTACAACTGTTTGGGTTCAGCTAATGGCAAACAGTTCTGTGTAAGATTTGGCCAACAGAAAAATACTCTTAAATTCATTGTTATACTTAAAGAATAACCTATTTGGATGGGTAGTTTTCCAAAGTGCAATGAACAGATAACAAGTCAGCTCTGAGAGAGGATGGCTCTGACTTCTTCTCCCTTCCCCAGAAGATCCTGACACTTTTTATTAATTTTTTTTTTTTTTTTTCAGGGGGAGTTTGTTTTTTGACAATTTTTGAAGGTGGTGGCAAGGAGGGAATAATTTTGTGCCACTTTAATTCATTAAATTTGCTTAGTAAAAAGGTTGCTTGATCTGATGCAGGGATGAGGCAGGACTCTTGAATAATGTCCAGTAATAGCCTGTAAGCAAGAAAGAAGTAAAGGAAAATTGGGAAGAAGAATGATACTTTGCTTTTTTTAACAGCTGTGACCTGTCCCTCAATTGTTTCTGGAATTGGCTTAAGCTGAAGTAGAACAAAATTTTGTCAAGCTCCAACTGTAGTCAAAAATGGAAAAGGGATGTTTTACCCACAGTCCTTCTGTGGGTGAGAGGAAGGGCATAGGAAGGGTGTAGGAGTGGGATGTATGTCCTAGAGAAGCACAAATACCTGCAGGCTTTCCCTTAAACAAGTCTCGGTGTTGTGGTTCCAAATGTGGTGCTTGCAAAATGAGCTGGCCCACTTTTCCTGCTTATACTATACTGCTTATTCCTGTCTTCTTCTGTGCAAACCAGGCAAACCCCAAAATGATAAAATTTTCATCTGGTTTAGTTCCCCTGTTGACTGATTATGCCACATATTGCAGTACTAGGAATGAATAAGGTGTTGAAAAGCAAGGCTCTATGGTAGCAAACTGTGCAACTGTGCTTTGATCTGGCAAAAGCGAGCCACAGTCTCAGCTTCATTCTTCAGCTATTCTCTAAGCATCTGCTTAAGGAGCCACTGCTCCTGTGCTGACCCTCAGTGGTGCTGTGAGTGAATATGGTGAATAACCTGTGCTGAGGAGCTGACTTCAATTTGATAATCCTTACTTGGGTTTGATGGGTTTTTGTTTAGGGTTTTTTTTATATCTGTACCAGCCCTGTTCTGATTTCTCCACATAATCCTGCTAATAATAGTATGAGCACAGCTAAGTCAGTCATTTCCTGATGTTTATTTTTCAGGGTGCAGCTCTTCTGTTGAAACTTATCAGAGGACGATAGGGCTGCTTGTCATCGGCCCACCCCTTCCATGTTGCTGGTACAACTGTGTTGTATGTCTGTGTGGTTGCTTGAACTGGGGAACTGATCCAGGTTAAAAATAACTTGTGTGTAACTTCTTTTAATGTGTCAGAAGGATGTCTGCCTGAAGTGTAACACCACTGCTGCTCTGCAGAACAAGTGGTGCCTGCTAATGCTGTCCTTGTAGATCACTCCATTGGCAGATGGGCAAATCATGCAAAGTTTGGTCTTTTTCTTAGGATGTGGTTTAAGTGGCAGTCAAGCTGGCATTGTGTGGGTTGCTGGAGAAATAGGTAGTTGGGAATTCTTTTTCTATTCTGTTTCTTCTCTTTGCTTCACTAACATCCTAGTGACTGCTGCTGGGTGGTGAGTCAAGCCACGGATCTGACACAAAAGAAAATTCTGGACTCTGGAATACTTTTTATTTTCCTCCCCTTTTGTGAATGAAGGGGACAGGAAGTGTTAACTATTTAAGGTCAGGTGGTTGACTGTGCTGCTGCGTGGTGGTAGATCTGATGTAAAGGAAGTGTTGGGGGCCCATGCACTGGAGGGATATGTGCAGAATTGTGCCTCTTGTAGGTTGTAGAATTGCACTGGCTAATGTACAGACTGAAACTGCACCACTGGTCTAACTTGGTTTATTTACCAGCTTCTGTAATCCTTGAATAGAGACAGATAAACAACATGCAGAAAACATCCTCTATTTAGACATTTCAGACAAACTACTTATTTTTTTAAGGAAAATGTTATAATCTAATTATAACATGAAAAACCAGAAGACATTGTCCCTTCTTTTCAACAGCTTCCCAGAAAAGAAATTTTACCACAAGACTAATTGCACCAGTATTTCTTCTAAAACAGTACAGTTCTGTCATGCCAAGTAGTACAATGTTGGTAATTACCTGTATCACTTAGCTTACATCTTATTAAATATTTTGGTGATTAAAATTAAACTTAAGAAATTCCCTACCAAGTCAGCCAAATGAAATGTCATCTTGTAGTCTGTCTGCAGGTCTAGCAGTAGCAAATGCTATTCAGGGTAGTGATCTGATGATGGCTTTTAGTCTCTTTTTGCTTCCTCATATTCCCATTTGTTGTACTACAAGTGTTGGAGGTTACATCTACACTTAGTCTATTTAATATCCTGCATATAGGCTAGGCCACTCTTTCATCTCTTCTTGAACCTGCTGATACAGCCTGCTTTCATAACCTCTTCAATCTTGAAGAACTTACTGCCTCCTGGATGAAGAAGTGTATTCTCTATCTGCTTTAAACTGCCCCCCTACCGATTTCATCAAGTCCCCCTAAGTTCTCATACTGCAGGGTTTCTTAAAGCAGTTCTGCATTCTGGTTGTCCACTACATTCTTTCCTGTGTCCTTTGTCCCTCCAAACCGAGGAGACCCTGCCTTTTGAGGCAACTGGTGAAGCCCACTGGACACTTGCCCCTCTCTGTATTTTCTCAGAAACTACTGTGCCCTCCCTAGGATGTGAAGATCAAAAACTGCACTCAGTGCCCTGTATGTGGGTACATGAAGTTCCTGTGTTGTGGCAAAGTGACGCCATCTGTCTTGTTCCTGGTGCCACCTCTGATGACACCCGCTGGATCCTATAGCACACTGAATCTGTGCTTTAAGGGAGATCTGCCAGCAAGAACTTTGCTTCTCTCTCCTGAGCTGTTAACTTAGTAATGAACTCTATAACTCTAATATTTTGTGTCATTTTGTCCTTATTTACAACTTGCACAAATTTATCCTTGTGGAAATGTAATGGCATCATAAAGTGTATTTCACAGCTCTAATTTTCTCTTGTGTCCATTTGGAGGAAGGTGCAACAAAATAACAGCAGTATGGAAATAAGGATGAATCTATTACTAAAGGTAATAAACATAAGAATTTTAGATTTCTTGGCTGTTATTGGCTAGGGTGGTTAGAGAAGTCTGAAGAAAGCTGTTTGGTCAAGGTTAAAGAACAGGCTGAGCGAGCTATAACCATGGGAACCAATGCTTCCAGGTCTTCCTCAAATATTCCATTCCATCCAGTTAGAGCGAACTGAATCTTGAGGCATTTTGCTGGGTATAAGAGATCATTAAAACGATGAGACAAATGTGTGGAAAAATAACCTATTTTACCTGATAAATTTTCTAGTGTCACTGCAGCAAAGCTCTGAATAAACAACTTCACTATTTTGATAGGATTTTTTTAAAAGTGAATTTTCTTACCTTCATCCCTCTCAGTGATTTGGTGGACTTTGCTAATGCTTGAGGCCTGCTTTCTGGATGCAAGTCTCCTGCATGTGTTTTGGGCAAACTAATCTATGGCACAGAAAAGCAGAGCTTTCAGACTGAGCAGAATCTGCTGGCAGATAGTCATAGAAACGTAGAATTGTTTAGGTTGGAAAAGACTTTCTAGGATAATCGAGTCCAACCATTAGCCTAGTGGACTGCCAAGTCCACCACTAAACTGTGTCCCCAAGTGCTATATCTTTTAAATGCTACCAGGGACAGTGACTCAACCATGTCTCTGGGCAGCCTGTTCCAGTGCTTGGAAACACTTTCTGTGAAGACTTTTTTCTTCCTCTCCAATCTAAAATATCCCTGGTGCAACCTGAGGCCATTTCCTCTCATCCTATTGATTGTTACTTTAAAGAGGCTGACGTCCACCTTGCTGAGCTCTGGGGGCCACCACTGGTGAGCAGCTGCTAGATAAAACCAGCTGGGTGTACCTCCACTCCTCACCACCCTTTGGGGCTGGCAATCAAGCCCCATCTTTACCCAGCAAGCAATGCACCTGTCCAAGCCATGAGCAGCCAGTTTATCCAGGAGAATGCTGTGGGCAACAGTGTCAATGCCTTACTAAAATCCAGGTAAACAACATCCACAGCCTTTCCCTCGTCCACTGAGCAGGTCACTTTTGCATAGAAGACCAGGCAAGCAGGACTTGCCTTTCATAAACCCCTTCTGGCTGTGCCTGATCATCTGGTTGTCCTGTATGTGCCTCAGATGTCACTCAAGGTGATCTGCTGTATGACTTTCCCTGGCACTGAGGAAAGACTGACAGGCTTGTAGTTCCCAGATTAAGGTCCAGTTGAGCTTTGGCCCTTCTAATTTTCTCTCTGCATAACCTCATAGCACCCTAGTGGCCCTCCTGCCCCCTTCTTCCAAAGGTCATAATCTCTCTTCTTTTTCCTTAGTTCCAGCCAAAGGTTTGTGCTCAGCCAGGCTGATGTTTCCCACTGCTTGTCTTGCATTGGCCTGCTTCTGCACTTTTAAGATTTCCTTCATGAAGGATATCCAGCCTTCCTGGACTCCTTTGACCCTCAGGACTGCCTCCCAATGGATTCTGTCAACCAGGCTCCTAAACAGGCACAAATCTCCCCTCCAGAATTCCAGGATAGCAGTTCTGCTGAGCCCCCTCCATACTTCTCTGAGAATGGAAAACTCTCTGACATACAGGGCTACCCCACTGCCTCTCCTTCCTTGCTTCTCCCGCCTTCTATAGCATTTATGGTCATTTAGGTTCATGTTCCTCCAGCTGGTGAAGCTAGAAGGCAGAGGGTCCTAAAATCTGAATGCAAGATGAACTTTCCAGCTACCCTCTACTTCCTGCTGTGTTATGTTCTTTGTGTGTCTTCATGAAAGTATTTAGTCTGATTGAAATCTCATCTTGGAAATATTACGTACTCTGTCAGGAGAAAAATCGTCTTGTGATATATCTTACTAGATAAAATATTGCACAGGGAGCTTATTTGTATCCTTGATATAACTGCCATCTTTGTCTTGTATAACATGTATAACAGATATATTTTCCTGTTAGAGAGTTTTTTAGGAACGTTTTGAAATGGTACTGTACCATTTCAATAGTTCCTTCACTGCTCAGGATTAAGTTTTTCTAATACAGATCAACACCGTATCTAGAACAATATCTACCAACTTCATGTACACTTGAGAAATAGGTCAGGAATATCTTGGAAGAGGGTTTTTTTGTTTTGGTTTTTTCACTGTTTTTGTTTGGATTTTTTAAAAAATTGTCTACCATGGGTGGGGGTGAGTTCTGTCCTGAATAGCAGTGATGCTTATGACTGCCAAAACTGGGCTGCTCTAATGATGTTCTGTTATCCTGGAAAAGAAGTCCACAGGATGTTATCCTTAATACTAAGAGGATTAACTGTGTGTAAATGTTGCAATTAAAATTAACTGGCATGCTGACTATTGCATCATGTAGTTAATGTAGGAAAGCCTCTTGGCTTAATTGTACTCTTACATGCTGTTTCCTGGTATGTGATTAAGCCAATATTTAGAATGGATAAACAAAATTGTATTTTTTTTTTATTGGGTAACTGCTAACCTTCTTCAAATTTTGGCTAGCTTGCTGTGCTACAGACATTATGCTTTGAATACTTCCAGAGATATGGCGTGGGCAGTTTTCCTTAAGCCTTTTTCTGAAACAGGAGATGAAGAGGAGCTCTCTCTCTGTAGTGATACAATGATTGAATTTATAGTATAGGGCAGGAATGCACACCTTGCTCTGAGCCAGACATGATGAAAGGTCCATGGGCTTGTGTCTTGTGGATTCTGACAGGCATTGCACCGTTGAGTCTGAAATCGTTGGTGTTTCAGATTCATCTTCATGATTAAACAGAAAGACTCCAAAGGAAAATGTCCAGTGATGCTTTTAATTACTCTGTGTGTTCCTCTGTGTTTCCTCTGTTCCTCCTCAAGTTTCTGGAGATCACCATGCTCGTGCTATGCCCAGCACCTCTTGTTTGCAGTGGACTGAGTGTTTGCAGAGATGTGTATTGTGGCCCAGATGAAGTGACCTAACTTTTCACAAACAAACCGCAAACCACAAACTCATTTGTACATCTGATTTGGTAGTTCATGTTAATTGCAGCAGGAAACATGAGAAACTTTAAACCTAAATTTTTGCTGCTTAAAAAAATAAGCCTCTGTATGTGCTCTTATTTTTGTTTAAGAACAGTCTACTTCAAAGCTCCAATGTTTTTATAAAGATGTCAGTGAACTTTAACTCCTGAATGTGATGAGTACAGTTCAAGTTGTTTAAATTTTTGAGTTGAATTCCTGGTTTTCATATTGTTGAATGCTGGGATTTGCTGCCTTCCAAGTAAAGCTGATGGAACCTTGTGTATGTGTACATGCAAACGCTCTGGCCTAATACAGCTGAGGTCCAGTAGCTTAGCCTAAGCTGCTGACGGAGGTAGATTTAGCCTATGCTAATTGTCTGTCCCAAAGCAATTACTTTTATTCAGCTCCACAAATCCAGGAGGTGGTAACAGTTTTAGCAACCACAACTGTTTGTGAAGTGAGTTTGTCTCAGCACTGACTGAGATTAAACCACACAAATGCACTATGGCCACTTCACACAGATTCCTTAGACATGATGAAATGTAGCTGGGTCTGGTGCTGTTCCACTACAAGTGGAGAAAATCTGGCACTTTGTTAGTGCTGTGGGAAGTCACCCTGTATTTAGCTGCTCACCCTTCTTTGCCCCTCTTTTGAGTATAGCCTGGCTGGTCTCCCTGAGGCTGTTCTGGCAGGAGGAGACTGCTGAGGGCTGAGAAGAGTTGCTGCATATGTAGGCAAAGAGTCTGTAAGAAAGCTTATCTCTTGTACCCCCTGTGTTGTCTGGCACTTCATTTATTTCAGTTAGAGTGAAGAAGTCTTTGTGGGTGGGGAGTGATCTTTGAGGTAGCTAGAACCAGTCCCACAGATGACTTGGATACCAAGAATGAGACAATGTACTGGAGTTTTATTTTGGGACTACTTGACCTGGTTTCAGGCAAGGTTTATCTGTTTTTTAGCATTTTGGATTTGAGCTATATCAGAATGAGAACAAGAAAGATGAAATAAATTTGGGAAAAACTGCCTGAGGAGAGATATACACCTTCATATTTTTTCTTGGCTAAACACCAGTCTGCAGGAAGCCTGCAACGTGGTCTTCATACAAAATTAGCTCTTCTCTCTCAAACTGCTAGGGATTCCTCCAATTCCTCTGACAGATTAGGGTGTCAGCTCATGAAGAAGCTACTGGACCATGACGGGCACTGTGACTGTGCATTGTGCTGCACAAAGTCAGTACCTGTCAGTGTGTTCATTGCTGTAGATGCCTTATTCTCCTACCCTGTGGTGAGTAGGAAGTAGTTGTTGAAAGAAGGGAAGCTCCCCTACACACACCACAGGGGGAGACGGTGTTCATGGGCTTTGACCACAAAGTTGTAAGGATGCTGTAAGTGTACACCATAGCTTAAGCCACGGCTGTGCAAGCTTAACTGAAAGAAAAGCTTTAATGCCCTCTCTTTCTGACAGCTGGGCAAGAAGAAGGACTGATGGCAACTTTGAACTTTACTCTGCTAACAGTGATGCTTTTTTTACCTTGAGGGAGAATACAAAGTCATGGTGGCAGAGCTCAGTGGGTAGGTTCCAGTGGTTGAAGTCAGCATGTTCTTGTTATAGAAAATAAAGAGCCAGTGGGATGAATTGTAAATCCTGCAGATGCTTAATGACAGGTTTTAGCAAACTTACAAACTCCTCAAGTATGTACAGTATCAGAGCCAGACACTGTGGACAGTATATTTAAAAAAAAAAAAAAATTTAGAAGTTGCCAGTGGAAGCTAAACTTTGAAAAACATGAAGTCATTCTTGAGAGAGTTCAGGTTGGTTAAGTGTCATGTGAATTCAACCTATTTGTTGAAGCTAATGTTATATGCCTCAGTGAGGAAAATAGATGCTAGCTTAGATCTGAAAGGGGGAAGCTTTTGCATGCAGACAGAGGAAAGCACTGTTAAAGGTTCAGCATGACATTCTGCTCAATGCATGTTTCATCTTTCTATGTGAGTGAGTCTTAAGTAAAAACTTTGGATTTTTCTCTTTCAGAATCGTAATGAAATAAAAAATGGAGCCATCCTTCGATTAACAACATCTCCGGTGAGTCAATGCTCTTCTCTTCCTTCAAAGGGAAAATTTGGTTAGTAAATCATTGTGAACTAATGTGTACTTTTAAGCTTTATCCACAATGTATCCCACAATCCTCCAGGAGCAAAGGTTATGAGTTCTGGAGGCAGGAGTAAGAACTCCGAGTGACATTTGGTGATACTGTTGGCACAGCTGGGTGGGTTTTATGGGCCTCACTTCCACTGGGAATAGTTTTCACATACAAGATATCCCTGCTTCCCTGCTGGCATTGCATCCTCACTCAAGTTGCTCTTTCTCTGCCTCAGAACTCAAAACCAGGAGGCCAGGAGGAAGGTCAGGGATTTGAATCATGAAGAGCTCTGTTGGGTGGCTCAGATCAGAGCTTTCCTGATCTCTGGGTTTGTGTTGAGTGAGTAGCAACTATAATGCTGAGATTTTACTGGGGTTTCTTTGTTGTTGGCTTTTTTTTTTCCCTACACCTTCTCTTTGCCAGCTCCTAAAAAGCACAGCAGAGTTGCTGGTCACCCTGTAATGGCTTGTTTTCCCGCTGAGTTGAGCAGTACTGCTGCCACATGCTGAAAGCCATTATTAGTCCTGGAAGATGTATGTCTAAGGCAGCAGCAATCCCATTTCCTTGCTGACAAATGTAGTTAGTGTGCCATTTAAATGGTTTACCTCTTCATGATGGTGTTCTAGCCTCTGCAGATTCAAAGCATTCTTATGGCCAAACTCTGCCACCCAGTAGCTTCTCAACAGAAAGCACTTTTCAGCAGCCAGCTGGGCAAAGACAAGAAGTTTCCATTATTCTTCATCATATTTTTCAATGGTCATTATATTCAAAGCTTTATAGACATTAAAAATGAATAAATAAATAAACAAACAGCAGTTTAAGACCATGGTTCTGTCAGGGGGATTCCAGAGTCTCTTGACATATATCACCAAAACAGCTTTGTGCATGGAAAAACGACTTCTGGGGGAGTAAGCCCCATTTGATGGAAATTTCTCAGAAACAGATAGCCCCAGCACCATCTCTATCTAAGCTCTGGGACTTTCTTAATAACTAATATCCACTGCAGTACTGCCCAGACTCGGGATCTCTTGAAATAGAAACAGGATCTGTGGTTCATCAAGAGCCAATGTAGTCCAAATGCACTACGTCATTATTTTGGTGTAACCACAACATGGAATAAGTCAACTCATGGAATTCTCCCATCTCAAAATCCACAACCAGTTGGCACCCTGCAACCTCCCTGAAGGGAGGCTATGCTGTGACTAATTTGTGGAGATGGCTGGCTGGCTGGCTTCATGATCACCTGTGCAATTGGAAATGGGACGCACAAACACAAAAGACAAATCTTGGATGTACAACACTTTCTGCTACTACCAATGGTCAAGCAGGTGGGGCTTTGCACAGGACTATCATCTGCTTGTTCTGTGTCTTTGGGGATTTGCCTTAGGGTCAGTTAATCAAGACAGGAGTCCCAAGGATATTGAGATATTGCCTGTTACCTAACAAATGATGGATCACTGTGGCACTGGCCTGCAGTTATGAGTGACCCAGCTGTCCTGTTTTAAGAGAGAAGGCTGGTCTACTCTCTGTTTTCCAGGAGTGATATTTATGCCTGAACCAGCACTTCTTTTCATCCTTCCTGATGTTTTAAAATTTTGTGTCAACTGTTCCCAGAGTCAGAGAGGTATCTTAGAAGGAGGAATGGATTGTTTTTTGTCAGATTAGAAAATATTTGCATTCTTTAAATACGTAAAAATTTAAGTTCTGCATGTCCTCACCCTACAATAGTCTTTTTTGTTTTTTAAGGTACTGTCAAAGTGGTCATCACAGCAATACCTAAAATAAATAAATTAAAGGCTTCCCAGCTGTGGTTCTTAAACTGGTGACCCACACAATGGTTGTGGTTTACCCTGAAAAGTTAACACGCAATCTGTTTCCGTATTTCCTCTGAAATTCTGTATGAGAGCAAGAGTAGTTGTAAGAGATGATGTGAAGAGCAGACTGCATGATGCACTCCTACAAAATGGTAAAGATGCTTTCCTAGCTGTTAGTGTTGAGTGAGAAATGTTTTTCTCATCATGTGAAAACATCAAGATTCTGAATTCCCCACACCCCACCATTTTTTCTATCCTACAACAGGATAAAGCTGAAACTATCTTTCCTCTTCCCCCCTCAAACACAAAATCATATTAAAAAAAAAAAAAAAGCTTTATGAAAAGGTAGAGGATTTAGGAAAGGAGAGAAAGATTGTAAGAAATTAAGAGAAGACACATTTGGATTATGCAGTTTCTGGAATGTGTCCCTGTAGTTTCAGAGGCCTGAGCTGCCTACTTCCTGACTGTTGTAGGGAGTAAAAAAAAATGTCCTGAACTTTACAAGCCTTTCGAGGAAACTTTTTTCTGTGAACAGTTGAGAGGAGTTGTGTTGACCACTTCTGAAGACTGCATGAACTTAAAATGCTTTTCTAGTCCTTAATTTTTATGCAGTTTATAACCGTGACAGCCAATAAGCTGTCTGTACCCTTTAGGTTTGCATGGCCCAAGTCACAGAAAATTGGGTGAAAAGCATGAGATGCAGTCTTTTTTTGAGTATTGTTGTCATTAGCCTCAAATTATTTATTGCTTGATTGATTTATTATTGATTTATTGATTTATTATGTACCCAGACTAGGTACTAATAAAGATTTAAAAGGGAGAGGAAAGAAAGGTATTTTTATCTAGAATAGTAAACTGGCATTTTTGGGCTGACTTTTTAAAAATGGGGGTTTGACATCTAACTCCATGAATATAAATGTTAAATGCTTTATCTTTTTTTAATCTTGAATTTAGAATATTTTGTGTGCCTGTACACAGGGACCTTTATCTGAAAACCATTGTTAATACTGCAAGGGCAGGACTGCACTTATGGTGTGCTGCTAAATCCATTATAAATGCTTGCCTTGAGAGATTTACAATGTGCCTATTTTAAATTTCTTTTGAGTTAAAAGTTTGCAAACGCCAGTCATTAGGCCTGGTGGGAATTTGAACTGCTTCTTTGTTTCCGTAGGTCTGTTTGCTAAGTTTGTGAGATTCTCTGAAAGACTGTTTTTTTCTAAACAATGCTATTTTTTTCCCCTATAAACCGCTCACCACACAGACACTCTGTTTCCTAGGTAACTTGAGTGCAGATTGAATTTCTTCCATATTATCTTTGTTCCTATATCATCTTTCTTATTTATTTTAACCTCTCCTATCATCTTTCTTACCAATTCTTTGGGCTATTGTGTGTTTTTTGCAGTTTTCCGTGACCTGTTTACCCCTTTGTCCATCTGCATTTCTGAAAGGACGCGTGAAAAGTTTCTTATGCAAAGTATCTTTGTATTTGAACATATGTGACAATTGAAATTCTGTATTGCTACTGTCTCTTTTGTGATAGCCATGTTCCAGTGCATGGTGGGTAGGTGTATAAATGAGCTGTAATTGCTCCCGAGTGTGAGGCTGATCCAAAAGGACGCCTGTGTCCTGCAATGCAGCAAGCAAAGTCCAACCTTTTAGCGTGTGAAACTGTAGAATGCCTTCTATCAGATACTTCAAATACTTCAATCAGATACTGCAAATCCTTTTTCAAATGACTAAACCTTTTTAAAAGATGCTAAAATACTGGGAAAATTAAATTGAAGGAACTAGTGTAGTTTTTTTTAAAATTGAATGGTTTTCAAACAGAACTGATTATTTGCGCACTTACTGCTTATTAGAAGAAGCTTCTTGGGCACTTACAAAAAATACCTTGCTTATGAGATATATACCTTAAACCCTGGGTAAAGGCTTTTTTTTCTCATGTGGTACTTGTGGGGCCTGACCATTTGCTTTTGTCATGATTTTTTTTTTTGGATCCCCAGGTCAGAGACCAGTTGAGTTCTCAAACCTGTAATTAGTTTGTAGGCAGATGCATTAGCGTGTTTACAATGAGCAATCATGTAAATAAAGGTGTTCAATAATAGTCATCATGGTGTTTTCTCTGAATGCTTCTACAGATATGAGGAACATTTTCTATTTATTTATATGTGATCTAAACAGACAAGGAAGTATAAAGAGGTTTTTTGACCTATTTTTGCTTATGCATCTGAATCTTCTAAGTAAAATTTTGAGGATCTAGTTTATAATTTTTGATCTACAATTGCTTAAACATGTATTTGAAATTCTGCAAATGCATAACTTTTTGCAATTTTAGCCTGTGATTGTGATTATGTTTATAGTGTGATGGTGAATAGCTAAATGAACCTTGTATCAGAACACTGACCATGGGCATCAGTTAGTCCCTTTTATATGTATCTGCTCATAGTAGATTTGAGAAGTAGGGGTTTAGTCTGACGTTTTCAGTTTCAAAAGGCACATTTTGAATAGCCAGCGGAAGAGATTGTTTCAAATGCAGATAGAGGAGAAAAAGTGCTTATAAAGCATTGAGAAGTGGCTAGTGATTGCATAAACTTGTTTTAAGGCATATTTATGTAATACATTTGGTTACACATCTGTAATACTTTTGTTATCAGTTCAGTGCAAGACTCCAGAGGTAACCATTTCCCTGTTTCTGCCTCCTTAATTGCCTGTAGTGATTCCACAGGCCCTCTCTGTGTATCACATCTGTACAGGGCTTTCAATGCAGAAACTGTGCTCCAGTGTTCATGCAAAAATTGTTAACCACTAATGTATGTATTGATTAAACTAGGTTCTCGTTGTTTACCTGGCATCAGATGCTAATCAGCCTTGGTGGGTCTGTTGAATGTATATGTGTACAATGATGATTATGTAGTGTATCTACTCCCCCATTTTTCTCTGACATATATGCAGTTATAGGTGAAATGGCAATAACAATTTAGGAAAAGGCAGCACTTTAAGCCACCATGGTGTTTCAACACTGAATGATTTAAATTAAACCACAGAAGTGCACCTGTTTGGTAAGGACAAAGATATATTTGGTAGTTACTGATGCTTCATATGTTCTTTTTCTAGCAAAATATTGACTAATGTCACTAAATTGACAGAGTAGATCACAATACTCCTATTTTATTTGCTTTTTGTAAAGGATAAAGAAGACAACTGACTATATATTGGAAAAACAGCAATTTAAATCAATGGCCAACTCTCTTCTACAGCACATTCATGTTTGATAGTGGTTGCACTTGGATCTGTGTCCTCCCTCTTGTCCTTACTCGCTGCATTTTGTATTCTGTACAGAAACCCTGTGTAGGTCTGATTAATAAGTTGCTTCCAAAGTTTGCACAAAGTATTCAGTGGCAAAGAAATGATAACTTGATCAGTAGAATCCCTTGTTAGGATGATCTTGGGATTCTTAACCTCCAGATAGCTATTTGAGTCTCTAAGAAAGTCACATCCTGGATTTAGGTCATTAGTTTTCTCTTTAAGCTGACAATCTCATCAAGCTGCTCCTTTTAAGCACTGCTACTCCCTAAGGGCAATCTTTCTCGATGTCCTTGGAGCAAGTCATTTAAGACTAGATATGCTGCTTATGCCACTTAACACCCTTTTGAAATGCTGGGACTTCAACAGCACATGTTTTACAAGCTTCCCCTCTTCCTTCCTTCCTTCCTTTCTAAAGAGGAGAGCGGTTAATTCTGCCTTTCTTTTACTTGAGCATCCATATTTCTTTTAATTCCCTCTAATGATTCTCACTTGTAAAGGTTTATATATTTACATTTACTCTTACCTGAATGATATTTCAGTAACAATGCAGACATGGCAGCCAGCTCTGCTATTGTTTTAATGAACTGTGCTTTTTGTCCATCCACTGATGGCTTGCAAATCATTAAAATAGCTCCCTGGTAAGCACTCAGAGCATATTTCATCCGGGTTTCATTTTTTAATGTAGTCATAAGTGAGCTGTACATTGCATAAGCATGCACAAGTGCTATGGCAACAAGAATTAGGCATCTTCTGAGAACTGCATGGTGTTAACCAAGGCAATATTTTTACACATCAGGCATTTGGGATGACAACAGATAATATGATTTTTGTCCATGCTGCCAGTGAGACATGTGCCAGCACTCTTGCTGAGACAAATATATATTTACCCCTTTAATCAAGATCTCCTCTGCCATTTGACTGTTCTTTTCTCATCCAAGAGCAGGAAGGAGCAAGATTTATTGGGTGCAGCGTCTTGCAAATCTTGTTTAATGTAAGAAAACTGAAACTGTGTATAAACTTTGCTGAGGGAACTTTGGAATAATCAGATAAAGTCTATGATGTTAGTAAGCACTCTTTTATGTGCTTAAAACATGGCTGAACACCTTTTGTAGTGTGAATTTTTGTGCTCTGTAGAGAGTTCCAAGTGCTCTCTGATCTAAGATAATATTTTGGCTTTAGTCTGGTGAGTTTCAAAGCTCTCACTGTAGAGGAAAGAGGATTAACATATCTCAGTTGGTCCTGCTCATGCTGGTGTCGTGCAGTGTAGGTGAGCTGCTACCGTGCATCTGTGTCCAGGTGTTCTCTGGTTTGGTGAAAGGGAGGGTTAGCTCTTTCCATGCTTGGTGTTGGATACAGGTGGAATGGAAGTCTGACTGGCCAACAGCCACAACTCTCTCCTCGAGAGGAAGGGTGAACCTGACCATAAATACTATGTTGTCAATATGTATGAAAACAAAGTGTTGCTTGCACAGCACAGTGTGTTGTGAAGGGGTTTGGAGGAGGATGTTCTGGCTTTGCTCACATGTTTTTCTTGCTCGCTATTGTGATGCTCAGGCAATTACAGTCTCCATCTGTTTGGCCACAGCTCTGCTGCCCAAGGTTTTCCCACTCAGACTTATTGGTAGAGCAGCTCAGGAGAGCTGCTCGGTCAGTCTGAATCTGTTGTTTTGTTCACCTTTCCTATTTGTTCCATTTTCACTGAATCCAGGAGCTTTTAGAGGACCGGGTTCCTGTGGAAAGCCGGCAGAGCTTCCAGTTCAGTAGAGCAGTAGGCAGGTAGTGGGGGTGGTAACTTTCAAGAACTATGGCAGGTTGGAGAAGGCCATGTGCACAGATTTAATAGGTTTAAAGTTAAATCTGAGCAATCATTTCCAAAATTTGGGGAATGCAGCTGTCATGGCAGTATTGAAGAAGAACACTTTTCCAGAGTGTTTCTTTCCTGAGGTGGGCAGGAATTGAGACATTGCATGTATTGAGTGAATCAGCAATGTTTTGAGGATATTTTGTGTCTCTGTGTCTTCCTGGGTTGCTGTAGTGGGGACTCTAGAGGTGGGAATGGCTCCATGAAGGACATACTTTGGTAAGGTAGGAGTTGTCTGTAGAACTTCTGGTTCAGGTAATAATAGTGATTATAGAAGAGTACTTTAGCAAAGCTTTTTTCTCCCTCTCTGATGAAAGGAAGGGGTGGGGGAAGTATTTGATAGCTATCCTGGAAGTTAAAAGTAAGTGGTATGTATTTTTACTGCTTCCATGGGCTTCAGCAAATGATTTACCTTATCACCTGCTTAAGCTTGAGAAAATAGTCTTTTAGTTTCCATTTGGACAGCCATTGCCTTTACAGAGAGACTGTATAAACATTTGTTTCCCCATTACAACTCAAATACATTGATAGAGTAGGTAACCTTCAGTGGCAGAAAGATCTTTTGGATGACAGGATTATGCCTTTTTATAGGTAATGGAACTGCTATAGCTGTATAACCCTATACTTAAAGCATAAAAAAAGCTCAGGACTAACGATATTCCATTTATTTTCAATACTGTGTTAACCACAGCCACACTAACTAAAAGGCATTTCTCCCACATACACTGTCCTGACTACATTTGTTCTCTCAAATGCTGACTGGAGACCATGCATTTACCACCACCACCATAAAAACAAGAAGTAACAAACCTTGCTGATATTGGAGGAGATTGGGACATTTAATTTATTTATGTTTCTGAAGCAATCAAAGTTTTTATGTAGCTAGGTAGCTGTATCTGTAACAACACTGTGCTGCTTATTTTTCTGGGCTTCTTGTTTAAATGTTCACTTACACTAAAAATGACTGCTTTCTCAGAATCTTGATCTTCAAAGATGACCATCTCTGTGAAGAGTACATTCATTACTTGAACAGAAAAGGAATTGTCTGTCAGCAGAGCCCTATCTTCTCTATTTCTTCTCCAGCTGAGAAGGAATAAGCATCTCAGAGAAAATAACTCTCAATAGAATTTACATTTAATTTGTTTCCCTAATGACACATAGCCTCTCATTCACCTTTCCTTGGGTGCAGGTAAGAAATAAATTTTAGGAAACATAATTTTGCAAATATCTCTATATGTAGGGAGGAGGATTATTTTTCTAAGAAAAATTATCACCTAGCTAGCTATGAACTGAAGCTTTTTGAGTATTCTCTTCAGGTAAGTGAAAACATCAAATTGAAAACGTGAGATGTATTTTAAAGTATTTGTATGGCTAAAGAGAGAAGCAATTTAATATGCATTATTTAAGTATTTCTTTAGCTTTTTATCATCAGTGTCCACTTTGAATTTCACTGTCTCATCCTCTATTTGAAACGTTAATGGCCAGAATAGCATAACATGAGGATATTGAACATGCAAAAAGTTGTATGATAGATAATATCATAGTATTGTGTGGGGAGTAATTATTCTACACTCCTTGTTAAGAGGGTATGTGAGTGTTTGAGCTGACTGTGAACAAAAGAAGATGGGAAGGAAGGACCAGAAGGTCTGGAGTTGGTCCCTCTTGATGTAACATGGTTAAGATGGTATGTGGCCTTTGTTGCTAAAGGTGATGAGAAGTGTGTAACCTGAATAAGCATTGACAGGAAAAGAAGTGCCACTATTATTTTACTGAGATTGTCTGATGCAGTTTGTTTTATTTTCATTTCTCCTTTATTGATGTGACACATAAGATCTTCAAGCCAAAGGCTGTCTTCTATAAGGCTTACATTTTGCTTGGGACAATGGGACATCTATCCATTGCTCAGCTAATGACTCTGCAAGAGTCCAAATAATTATAGGTAATAATGGAGTGATACATGAGTAATATACTTTTACAAAAAGTAATTTGTGTTTGAGCTACCTAATCTTTTCTGAGCATGGAAATTAAATATCATTACTATTAAACATGGCCATTGTTCCTTCTTATACTGACATTTTACTCATGATTTTCGTGGTAACGAAAGCTGTTTGATTGCTTTTGTTTAGTGTGTTTTGTTTCTCTCTTAGGCTCAAAATGCACAGCAGCTCCATGAGAGGATCCAGTCTTCTAGTATGGATGCAAAGTTAGAAGCACTGAAAGACTTAGCCAACTACTCACGGGATGTTACGTTTGCCCAAGAATTTATAAACCTGGATGGCATTTCCCTCCTAACGCAAATGGTTGAAAGTGGCACAGAGTAAGTATGCTGCTTAAACTCTGGCATTCCTTCTGTGTGGGGTGATTTCATGCTCTCTGAATTGAGAAATTAAATATCTCAAGAGGTCTAGGCTGCTAGGATAGTATATTAATTATCAATAAGATACCATTTTCTTAATTTCCCCTAACAATGGGCTGGTCAGGACTGGGAATGAGCAAAAGGAAGTCACAAGTACCACCTGTGCCATAAAGTTTGGAGAGACTGGGGTCTTAGTTTCTTCTATCTATTCATTGGAATGTCAAGAAGCCATTGAAAGTATATTTAAAGGCTGATATTTAAGTGATATCACCTAAAAACCATGTTTTAAATGTCACATTACTGAGAATGTGTGTGGTAAAACCCAAATGTAAAAAATGCTTTGCTTTATTTCCATTTTTTATTGTTTTGATTCTGAATGGGGTTTTTCTAATACCAGTTGGGTTTTTTTTTTTGACATGAAATTGAAAGCTGACCTCTAAAAATACACTCATTCTTTACCAGAGCACCTTACCAAATTTCATCATTGGTGAAATTCAGGACCAAAGTCCTGAGAAAGTGTCCATCAGCTTTATGTGGAGGGTGCAGCAGAAAAGTAGCAACTGGATTGTTGCGCTATTAAATTATGCACTAGCAGTAAGCATTTGATTTCAAGTGAGACATTTGCACTCAGCTTCAAACTCTACTACAGAGGAAGAAGTCAATAATACCCACACCATCTCCTGAGAGAAAGAAAACCTAAATCAGTTCAAATCCCCTCACAAATGTGCTCGTGGTCCCTTGGATTCAAAGAAGTAGTGTTAGGAAAACTAAAAAAGGAAAAGCAAAAGTAGTAAGTGGTCTTTGAAATGGAACACAAATGGTCTCCGAGGGTCTTGTACAAGATATACTGTGCATTTTCCAAAGAAAAATTAACTACTTTTTAGAATCCTGTAGTCTATAGATTGGGCAGTGCAAAAACAGTCTCGGTGATCCCTGCCCATTGTGTGGTTAATGGCTTATGGGACTCGAAATCCTTATTGTCTAACTACAGCTACATACTCGATTTCCAAAAGCTCATGGTTTAATCTTCAGCATTTTGGGGCTATAGCCTTATTTTTTGCAGTGATACAATCTGTGGCACACATCACCTATTATGCCACTTTGGAAAAAGAAATGCTTCTAGTTACCAAATTTGTCAACTTGTCTTTTTTATTCATGTGGCATTTGTTGTTTATGGTTCAAATTAAGTTTAAAAGCAAAGACAAGTTTAAGTTGATATAAACACAGGCTAGAAGTTGCTGTACTAATGAAAAGTATTCCAAATGGGCAGGCTCACATATGCCTGTGAAGATCAGAACACAGGAAAATTAAGAGTCACAGCCCTTGTGGTTTATTTTCCTGTGACGTTATTTAGGTTTAATGGATTAACTTAGTCCACTGCAGAAGGTATTTAAACTAAAGCATTTTATTTTCCTTTGAAACAGACAGTGAAAATTCACATTTTTATGACCTTTTCTTTTAACTGCACTAAGACTATAGCAAATGCCCTCTTCACCCTTCAGATGTGTTTGTACTGCTGTTTTCTAGCTGTGGGATGAGCCAAGCTGTAGTAGACAGGTCTGGATTAAAAATAAGTATCTGGGAGGGAAATTACTAAAGGCAATACCACTGTTGAAAGAACTGCCTAGCAAATTATACCCTGTAATAAATCCTGACTGAAGGTATAAGTTTTCAAACCACACAGCAGGCTTGTAAACTGGACATATGAGCAGAGTTTACTGCCTTTTTTTTTTTTTAATTATTTTGGGTTTTTTTTGTAAGTGGCTGCATTTTGAGGGATTTAAACTTTTTCTTTTTAGATGATGCAATGTGTCATTAAACATGAATTGATTGATCTACCTGCCTAATGTATTTATCAGTGTTTCTGTCTGTGGGGAGAAATACTCTTGAGTTTGGGCATTGGACAAAGACTCAGATTTTAAGAGTTTCCAGAAGCTTCACGTGCTGATGAGCTCTTGGTACTCACTGCAGTCTTTCATGTTCAGCAGCCTAGACATTCTGCAGCTCCTGAGGGTGTCAGCAGGTCAGGTTTTTCCAAGTCTGGTTTTGAAAAGGGAGTAGTACAGCAAGGACATCTGTGCTGTGCTGTACATTCCCTTCTGCTTTTATACTGTGCATCACTGGCTGATGAGTGCATATTTAACAGAACTTGAGATTTGATGAAAGGAGCAAACACACACAGGCACAGCAGCCTAAGACTGCCACGGTGCTTCTGCTTTCCTTTCTCATCTCACTTCAAGGTACTGAATCTGTTCCCTCACATCAGGGTCTGTCACTCACTGCTGTGTCAGCACGCTAAACAAAAAGACAAGCTGCCTCCTCAAAAGAAAGAAAAGAAACTTTTTTTAATTCAGTGCCCTAGGCTGTCAAAGAAAGGCAGCTGGAGTCACTCAATTTTCCTCTTAAGGTCTGTTCTTGTTTTTGCTTAGACTCCGCACTATTGTTAATAAGAGGTCCCACATAAGATGCTCACTGGACAGATAAATCAAATTGAAGGCCTCCTTGCAATTGCTCCCAACCTGGGCTCAGCACCCTCAGCAAGGTGGCCTTGTGGGCTGTGTGGCTGACAAGGTCATCAAAATGCTTCAGAACATAAAGCTTTTCTCTGCTCCCATAGGTGAACCTACACAATTACACTAGCATTATAAAGGGCAGGGGGCAGGTATTAGAGGAGGATTGAGGAGCCAGAAATTTCTGAGTGGGGCAGAAACTTCTTTCATAGCCCAGTTTTAGAAGACAATGTATTTTATAAAGATGGATTTAAGGTATGTCTTCACTGTGGAGTTATCTTAGCCACTTTGGTGCTACTCCTGTACAGCCAGCCTTGTCAGAATGGGGCTATGAGCTACCCATACAGCTGAGACAAACCTAATGTCTTGGTGTGCTGAGAGGTGATCCAGCTCCCTGACTTCTTCTTCCATTTCTTGTGTTAACCCCTGTTCTTCAGCCCAGTCCTGCTTTTTTTTTTTTTTTCCAGAAGCTGGTTCCAGGAGTTGGTTCCAGTGTCTGTGTCCTTCACAAAGCTGATCCAGCCTGTTAACTTATCGCAAAGTACATGTTAGGTTAGAAAACAACCTCTCTGAAATTAGTTTTCTTTTCAGTTAGGGACTTGAAGAAACAAGAGAGGAACTGGTCATGAATGGACATGGCAGAAAAGACCCTTTTTTTGTGGCAGCAGACCATTACATTGGCCTAGGTGTGTCACTGAGCAGGCATGGGACATTCCCTATGGGGTGGCCGCTGGTGTTCTGCAGGGATCCCCTCTGTGTGCTGTGCCAGCTGCCCCTGGGTTGATGCAGCTGGGAACAGCCCTACATCTGTAAGCCCAGGCTGAGTGGTGCCTCTGTTCACGGTGTGCTGCAGCTGAGCTAGAAATCCATGAATTTTGTTAATTCAAGCTTTATTCTCTATTTTCCCCAAAGGGCCAGGCAGTGCTCATTAAAGTGCCATCGTGCTCAGTGCAAAGTTGCTCTGAGGTTTTCTTTGCGCATGGGTTTCATGTTAGAGGCAGCTCTTAAGTTATAATTTGAGTGTGTAATTAACTTTTACTGGTTAGCGTCTGGAAAACAAGACTGCATCTTTTTATATAACTTTCACTGAGGAAGAGGCCTATGTTTTATTTATAGTTGGCTTTGTTTATTGTGCTACTTAGTCATTATTTCAGTGCAGCTGATGACTATTAAAGTACAGTGGCCAGAGTAAGAGAATGTAAATCCCTGGGTTTCTAGTTACTTCTGTTTCATTTCTCAGGTGATGAAAAGAAGTGGTAATATAAAAAGCTGACAAGAAATAACAGTGTTTCCTAGTTAGTTTTCCATATTTTATATTGCTGAATATTGAAGAAATGCATTAGAGGATAGAGAACAGTGGGCATGGTGTGTGCAAGCGCAAAGTTATAGGGCTTGGTGGTAGGGTGCATGGGCCCTAGTGAAGCTGAGAGTGCATCTTGTCAATATGAATATATTTATATCAGCAGAGATACAACGTCTCAGAAACTGTCTGCATGTGTCTTGATCTTGTTGATTGAGATGGCTTATCTTGTTTTTCCTTCAGGCACATTCTTCCTTCCACAGCATTGCTACCAGTATTATTAAATGAAAAAGGAAAAAAAAATAGTTTTATGTTTGTTTTTATGGTTTGGGTGACTTATAAATTATAGAAAAGACTGCAAGACAAGTCATAAAGTACAAGGAAATG
Source organism: Pseudopodoces humilis (assembly GCF_049639895.1). Taxonomy (NCBI): domain Eukaryota; kingdom Metazoa; phylum Chordata; class Aves; order Passeriformes; family Paridae; genus Pseudopodoces; species Pseudopodoces humilis. The sequence continues at coordinate 104,770,575 of NC_142200.1, forward strand.
CTGATTCCATTCTATAATTATCCATTATGTCCAATCATTCCTCAGACTGTGCATTTTTGTATTACCAAAGAGTGGGGTGGATGTGTGCACATAGAGTTTTCTTTTCTGAGACTTTCAGAAAGTGATTTCCACAGAACTCCTAATGCTAAACTTTTTTTTCAGAAGCCAGTCCATGCCTAGTTAAGAGGAGCTGACTGTGCAGTCCATCTGCTTGGGTGTACAGACTGTCTAAAGGGGAAGTGTAAGGGTGTGCTGCTTCTGCTCCCCCCTCAGAGTGCAGCACCCTTAAATGGGGCAGAAAGTGAGCATTGCTGCCGAGTCCTAGATATCCTGATGACTGATAAAAAATATGTGCAGGAAGCAAGGTGGAAGAAGGAATCATGTCTTCTTGCTACCCCAAGTGTGATAACATAGTTCTCTCACTCAGAGCTGTATTCCACAGTCGAGCCTAGAACTAGTGTTTCAGAAAACCACGTCTGTACAGATAGTCATTCTGATGTAGCAGAAGACTGTTAAAAGTCTAGGGGTTTCTTTCTTGATGTATCAGAATAGTTGTGTGACTGGAACAGACTCTCAGCCTTCCTCAGAAGGAAAAAATCCCTCATAATGGAAAAGGAAAACGTACTTCACACACTGTAAATATTGAAAGACCAATGAGTTGATAAAAGGAATCTATATTTTTTTTATTACTAGTAATAATAATAAGGGTGATCTCATGACTGGGAGGGAAAGGAGGAAGGTCTATGAACAATTTTCAGCATATTTTTAATTGGCATTGTCCTGATCTCTATGACTTGTCATTTGGCTGAAATAACACACAGTTTCTGCCAAAAAAAAAACCACAAAAAAAACCACCAAGAGATTATGCTAAGCCTAGCTGTTTCGACAGTAACCAGAACAGAATTGTTTCTGCTGCTGTTGAGAAGATTGATCTTCAGACATCTGCTTCATCAATGAGGCTGTGCTGAGCACCTTTATTGTCATACAGCCACAGGAACATGCTAGTTGATGCTGCTAGGACAAGGTAGCAGATAGCACGGTTTTAATTATAAGAGCTGCAATTGCTAATTATGCAGATTGGAGGGAAAAAACCACCTTGCTTTTAATTATGATAGTTGTTAAATTTTGCCATCTTCCTATTGGAAAGGATAAATGCAACCAGATCAAGTTCATGTAAGCTTCTAAATAAATGTATATTTGTATGGGTTTTGTGTCTTCACTAAGAGGAGCCTTCTACTGAGCACATGCAGTTGCAGAGCTGGCTGCTGTACAGCTGGAAGTCTCTGAGAGATCAATTGTGCATGCTTTAAGGACAAGTTGCATTGTTCAGTGAAATTCTAGCTCTTGGCTTCTCTTACAGAGATAATACTTTATACCAGCCTGGTGGAAAACTGAAGACAGATCAGTTTGGAGTTATTCCGACTTTAGCACAATTTTTGGGACAGTTGCTCAAATACCTGCTGGTGGTTTTTTCCATCCTAGTCTGATGAGTATTTCAGCAGTGCTGTCAAAACTTTTAAGCTGCCCCTGCTCACAGTAACTTGTTCCTGTCCTGCTTCATCTGGGGAATTCTACCAGTACTGTTTCTACCATGCTGGACTGGAAAAATGGTGTAGGTTATGAAAAGTGACAGTAGAGGCTACTTTTAATACAATATTCCTTAACCCAGTTTAGTTCTCTCATTGAGCTCACAGCATTGTCCCAGAAAACTGTTGTGCAAGCACAACTTGCTAGATAAATGGAAAATGAATTATCAGAAGATAGGAACAATACCAAGCTAGTTGGTTTTGGCCACTATATAAAGTAGTCCTTTTTCACCCTTCCTGGCTACTGGCTGTGTAGTACCTGTTCCCTCTCTTGTTCAGCTCCAAAGCTTATTTGACTCCTCCATGATGCAATTCAATTTGCTAAACTGTCAGAAACTCAGCCAGACAATGGAGGGAGGAAATTAATTTGTATTTTTGACAACACAGGGTTTTAAACAGGCTCAACTATTCCTGTGAAGCTTCACCTGGAAGCATAGATTACTTAATCTGACATTGCTGCCAAAATCAATTCTTTTCCAACAGGGAAGTTTTACGCAATCTTCATTTTTTAGTGCTTCTGTAATGTCGGGAGAGGGTGACTATTGTCTATGAGGCAGAAATCCAAAAGAGTACATAAAATCAGGTAATCCTACTATACCACTGTGGAGATGGTAATGGCAGGAGAATTAAAAAAGGCTGCAGCTCCATCTTTCAGTGCAGTTTCCATAAAAAAAGAAGGTGGAGTAGAATTTTTTTTTTTACTGGAGTGGCTTTTTTTGTTGGTTTACTTCCCTCCTGCTTGCTCTATTTTGAGTTTGTTTCCCCATCAGTCTTCAGGCTTGGATTACACCCTCCCTCTCACCACACACAAGTACAATTTTCCTTACATCTTTTACATATGCAAAAAGCACACACTGTAGGCTTTAGATAAAATCGTCTCACTTGGAAGGGACCCAGAAGGATCACGGAGTCCAACTCTTGAGTGAATGGCCCCTACAGGGATGGAACCCACAGCCTCGGTGTTATTAACACCGCACTTTAACTGACTGAGCCAATCTCAAGGTCATCTGAAGGTGGAATTGTCAAAGATCACATTTTGGAGGGAAGAGAGGGAGAGGTGCTGGTCCCCCCCACCCTAAACACTATTTCTCCAGGGTCAGGTTTTTTTTACTTTGCCTGTGTTTGAGAATATTAGCATTTAAATGACCCCTTTTAAATGATGATATCAACACCCTGTTGACAGGAACAGGTATGAGGAGAGGAGACAGTTTTACTGGGTTTTGTTTGGCAACCTCTTTTGTAAAGTGTTATAGGAAGAGTAACTCCAGCAGTGGATATATATTTCCAAATATTCTCCAGAGTACGAAGGTGGGCAGAACGAATTTTTTTTTTTTTGTTAACTCCAAAGAAAACTGTAGTATCTGAAAAACCAAGGAAAATAAGGGGAAGAGCTTAAAATCTCCACTTCTGCAACTTTCCAGGATGTTTTTGTCTATTGGACTGTGTATAGCCGTGGGATGCTGTGGTGGTTGTGAGGAGCCTGAGGGCTGCTGTGTAACTTAATAGTAATTTTGTAGATTATTCCAGGTAAAAACATTTCCCAGATTACATATTCTTGTGATAGCCACACCCGTTACAGACAGAAGCCAGAAATTTATACTCTTGGATTTTTCTTATCTTATTCCTAAACACTGCCTGTTATCTAGAATATGCATTATCCTTGGGTTTGCCTGAAGAGCAATAATGATAATGATGCTTTAAAGTGGCTGGCAGGTCATTCATCCATCATCCCATCAGTGCTTCTGTAGAGGAGGAAGTTTTTGTGGACATCTTCCACCTTTGTTAACAGTGGCCCTCTTTGGGGTCATAACGCATGAAAAGCTTTTATCCTCAGTGGTACTCTTACACAATTCTGCTCATGTTCAAACAGTGCAGGCTCAGAAACAATTATTGTGCTGAAGTGGTGTGACTGCTTTAAGTCTTGGTATCATTAGCTACAGAGGCTCCACATTGACTTCCACAATGGGACATTTTAGTTTTTTACCCCAGTTCAGATAAACGCTTCCTGCGCACTGTGGGTTACTCCAGCTGGGCTTTAGGTTTGGGGTATCTTTACCATTTTAGGCACATGAGCAGATAGGAATTCATCTAGTCCGGTCCCTGCTAAGTTGGTCTCTGTTGGAAACTGCTCAAGGTGCAACCTGCAGTATTTGAGCAAGTAGTAAATCTGTGTGCTTGAGAAAGTCCAAGGAGAACTCACTGCTGCTCCTTGAGATTCATTTTGGAAGTATATCACAAAGTTACAAAGTTCCTTTGAGGCCAGACAGGGAACATTTTATGGTAGAAAAATGTCTAACCTGGTAACTTTTCATTCATGTTATTTTGTGTTATGTTGGCATCTATTTTGAGAATCCTGCCCCTGTAAAACTTACTGGTTTTGTCTTTCACCACTATAGAATCCCAGCCTTTCACAATTGCTGTTTAATTTGCCCTTATAACATTTGCTTTTTGGCCATGGTTTTGTTCCTATCTGTGCAAGTGCAATTGAGGGATGCTTTCTTAAAAAAAAAAAAAAAATCAATCTATCTATCTCTATCTATATATATAATATATATATATATAAAATAGATGAAATATATAAATATAAAATATAAAAAATATATAACATATATATAGGTATAGATATAGATATATATAGATATAAAATATAAGTATTGAGCTAATTACAGTGTCTAGACCAGCAAGGTTTTCAACATTTTTGACCCTACCTTGGTAATTCACCAAGAAGGGCTCTACAGAGCTGTTTGGTTTCTACCACAGAGTCAGCCCTCTGGAAAAAAACAACAGTAATGTATATATAGAAAGGGGAAAGCTGATGGAGGTGGCAGACTGTACTTAGTTAATTTCTATGCTGACTTGCTGGAAGAATCAGCTTGGCTCCTCCTTGGTGACTTTTGTGTGGTCTGTGGGTAAATATGAGAGGAGCTCCTGCTCATTCCAGTTCCTGCTCTATTATGTTCTGGTTCAATGATGGATGAAAATAGCATGTGTTGCTTTAAAGAACAGCCTTCATCCACATCTTCAGTGGTAAAAGTCAATCTATAATCATGTGTTGCTGCACCATTTGATGTCCTAGATTGATTGCTGCTTTAGTCACACCAAAGCAACAAAAATCAGTGGAAATTGTTTGATTTAACACAATGGCTATCTTTCCTCTGAAGTAAAAATTTTGTCTTTGTATTGCTACACCAGAAAAGTCATATAATTCAGTTATTTTTGCACATTATTTTAAGTTTATGTTTTATTTTACTTTGCACACTTTTTGACCTCAAGTTAACTGATTGCTGATTAACCCAGGATGGATAAGAGTTCTGTAAATGCTATGAGAGTTGCTGTCTAAATGTTTTGGTTTAGGACTTAGTTGTTTGTTCTGTAATCCCTGTCTCAGTCATGGAGAAAATGCTCCCGATTAGATCCTGTTGTGAAAAATCTCTATCAAAACAGAGCCTGTCCTTTGAAATGCTACCAGTTTGCAGGGACCACACTTGTTTCTCTATCAGAAAAACACAGCCCTAATTTCAAGGTTTTTTTGCTGCTTAACCAAAGTCAGCACTTGGAAGAAAGCAGCTATTTTGAAAAATGGCCTGGGAAGAGTGGTATGAGGTTTGGTTGACATGCTGCAGAAAGTTGCAAGGATCCATGCACATTTGGGAGATGACAAAACTCATTTGTTGTGGTGATTGTTCTTGTTGGTTTAGCAGAATCTGCCGCAGCATGGAAGCACTTTGTTTGCAGAAGTACAGAAGTGACATTCTGCTAAAGTTTGGATCTCCTACTGTAGAAAATGTTTTGAATTTTACTTCTCATACAGGCATGTTGAGGGTATTTCCTCCCACTTTTTAAGGCTGTTTGATCATCAGGATGGGGTTTTTTTTATCCATTATTACTGGCTACACAGATAGATGTTGTAGCATAAAAGAACCAAGGCCGTGAAATACAAGGGGAAAATCTTGCCACTTCTCTGATTTGAGCTAGGCTGTAGCCAGTCTGTACTTGGATACATGGCAAACTGTGCCAGCTCTGTCTTCAGGCATGAGTATTGCAGCTCACAGATGGCAGAGGACTTCAAACCACTGTTCCTGTAATGCTCTCTGTGTTTTCTCCACTGATGGTTACACAAGCTAGCCCAAAAGCTGCCCTCCTTGAGACTGGTTCCTCTGGAAAAAGTGGGAGAAATTACTGCTTTACCAAAAGGAAAAAAAAACCCAAATCTGTAGCCAGTTCCAGGAGAGAATTAGAGAATTGAATCAGTGATTGCAGAGCTTGTAGTCCTAGAGCTCTTTTGAGCTGAATGACACTGCTGTGAAGCTTGGTGTGAAGGAAAGTGCAAAGGGGAAGACCCGGGGAGAAGGTGCAGAAAGGAAAGAGGGACCTCTTAGCTGTGCTTTTGAACACTAGTCTGCCCAGTGTGGAACTGCAGCCAAGATTCTGGAATAAAACTGTGAAATAGATTTAGGAGGCACAAGAAGGGGTTAAGTAAGAGATGTAATTATTTTTTTTTTAAATTTCTTTCTAGCTCCCTTATTTTTTATATGCTTAAGTGGCGTTTTAGAAAAACAGTATCTATCTTTGGTGCCAATTTTACCATTTACCATCCTAGCTACACAGCTTTCAACCATGCTAAAGACTCTGACATCAGTATTAGTGGTGGAGACTATAAATAAATAGGAGTTCACCAGGCACTGGGCTACATGTTGTTGAAAGAGGACAGAAGATGCTTAATGTGTAAATCTTTATTGTTTTCTATCACAGGCTTTTTACACAAATGCTTTACTAAATTAGAATGTCTAGATATGCTTTTTTCCTAACAGACATTAACACAAGTATTCTGAACAAATATTTCATATTGATTTGGAGTGTTCTTTACCAGTTACCGAACTGTTTCTGTTTACAGCAAATTGTTAGCAATTTACCTCCTCTTACTGTATGCGTGTCTGTGAATTTTATGGCTCAAGTATGGGGGGAGTTGTATGCAGTAAATAGAGTACAGATGTTTTAAAGTGTTTTTCCTCACATCCAAGTTTTAATTTTGCAGACGATATCAGAAATTGCAGAAGATAATGAAGCCCTGGTAAGAACTTGATTAGATCATCACCTTGTATATTACTTCTTCTTTGCATGACTGAGTTCAGGCCCTTGCACTAATCTTTATATGTAAATACAACTGTGCATATTCATCAGCAAGTCTTCAATCTTCTCTGCTTTCTGTTCTTTGATGCCTGTTAAAATTTTCTGATGAAGCCTTTTTTTGCTTTGCCTGTGGAATGAGTGCTTAATTTCTGTAACTTCAGCAGGGGCTTTTACTATTTCTGAAGTAAACCTTTTGTGTTGTTTTCTTTTTTTAATTTCAGCAAAAAAAAAATAATTTCCCCACCTTTCCCAATTTCCCTCTTGAATTTCATTTGCTTATATGGCTGATAGTTGGCAATTTTAATGGATAGTGTTAGTGAGATGAAAAGTAAGGTCGTTGTCCCAGTCTGAATTCCTATCATTTGCTGGTCCCAAGTAAATTGTTGCAGATAGCTGTGTGAAAGAAAACTGTAAAATAGTAAATGGCCTCAATATCAGAATTTCTCTGCCTATTTCCCCCATGATTTTGAACAGAATACTTCTGTTTGCTCAGAGTTAAGCACAGGCTTTGATAAATTGGAATCCCAAGAGGTGTTCTAATATCTTGACTGGCTTGCAAATTTGACATGTCAAGTATAGCTAAAACCCAAGGAAGCAAAAGAATAATCAATTAAGCATATGTCTGTCATTCTGAGAGCTTGATGTGATTTATCATGCAGGAAATGTAGCTCCCCATCCAAACCTGGGCTAAATCATACTTTCACAAATCCACTGTAGACCAAGTTTCAAAATGTTTATTTTAAAATAATTTTAATAAATAAATTATACAGTAAGAATGAATTTGACAGGAAATTTAAATCCTTCTGCTATGTTCACTTTCTTAACCTAACACAAAGTAACTTGTTTCATAATAGAAAAGTTTAGATTATGAGGAAAATTGTTAAAGTGGCATGAGGCTTATGGAATTCTTGGCAGCATCAGCTTGGCAGCATGACCTGAAGGCTGTGCTGACATTCAGCAAGACTGTGAAAGTCTGGACAACTGGGCAGAGAGAAACCTAATGAGGTTCAAATAAGTGAAATATGTGGTCCTGCACCTGGGGAGGAATAACCCCAATCATCAGTACATGTTGGGGACTGACCTAGTTGAGAGCAGCTCTGCAGAGAAGGAGCTGGGGGTCTTGGAGGATGACAACTTAACCATGAGCTGGCAGTGTCCTTTGGGGCCAAGAGGGCCAATGGTATCCTGAGAAGACTGAGGCCAGCAGGTTGAAGGAGATGATCCTCCCCCTCTACTCTACTCTAGTGTAGCCACATCTGGCATGCTGTGTCCAGTTCTGGCCTTCTCCTTCCATCTGGCATGGAGCTCCTGGGACAGGCCCATTGGAAGGTCACAAAGATAATTAGGGGTCTGGAGCATCTCTCTTATGAGGAGAGACTGCAGGAGCTGGGCCTGTTTAGTGAGGAGAGGACTGTGAGGGGACCTCATTAATGCAGATAAACATCTTTAAGACAGGTGCCAAGAGGATGGTGCCATACTCTTTTTGGTTGTTCCCAGTGACAAGACAAGGAGTGATGACTAAACTAAAACACCAGAAGCTCCACCTCAACAGGAGGAAGAACTTCTTTCCATTGAGGGTGGCAGAGCACTGGATCAGGCTGCCTAGGGAGTTCACAGAGTCTCCCTCTCTGGAAACATTCCAATCCCACCTGGATGTGCTCCCGTGTCACCTGCTCCAGGTATCCCTGCCTTGGCAGGCTGAACCAGATGATCTTCAGAAATCCCTTCCAACCCTAAAAATTCTGTGACTCTATGATCACCCCTGCTGAGATAAGGTATCTCCTGTCCTTTTAGATGGCATTTCCTTACTGCTGTGAGAATAGTTCTTTGTGGAAGAATAGTTATAGTCTTTCAGCACCTCTCTGTTTCCAAATTCTATTGCACTGCAGGCTTCTATGGATTAAGTTTGTCCTCAGGATAGTCCTGAAATAGTGACTTAAAATTGCATTGCACCCTAGTTTCAGGACCTGAACTGACTGATGACCTGAATTTTTTTTTTTACACAGTTTAGTTTTGTTTACTTATGAGAACAAGGTTTTACCCACTTGATCTGCATTAAGATATTTATTAAGAGAATCTTTATTGGTCAATGTAGATGTATCACATCAGTGAATACAGTAGTAAAGAACATGTCTGTGACTAAAGTTTATTCTAACTTTGGAAGTTAAATCCTGCCAGTAGAAATTTCAGTTTACGTGAGGGTACTCAGTTTAATATTTTGATTTCCAGCAGTAGGATGTGAGAAAATACAATTAAATAACACAAATTATTGAATTTGGGGCTTGTACTGAAAAAAGATACCAGAGCCATTGTTGAGGATGTGAAACCAATAGTTCTGGAAGATGGCTTGCTCATATGTTTTGAAGGTAAAGTGTTTACACTGGTGCTCTATGAGTGCAGTTATCCAACATCCTGATTATTTTTCACCCATGTATTAATGGGAAAGGATCTAGTGAAATAAGAATGATAGAAAACCCCACAGAGCTTGATGTCGTGAACTAAATTATAACATTTCTCAGGATCCACTTCCTGTCTCCTTGACTAAAGATACTTAAAGGAACCAAATTCTAATTCAAAAAAACAAGTGACTTTGGATATATGAGATGACATAATAATTTTTTTAAAAAATCCTATTAAACAGTTCTATTAATTGACTTCTGCATTGCAGTGCTAAACTGTAGTCAAACCAAACTGATGGGAGAGTGATGTTTTTCCTGTATAGTGATTCCTGGGCTTTTAAGAAAAGTGGTTCATTTGAGGAAATTGCCATGAAATGAACAAAACCAGAAATTTAAAACACGGCAAATAAGAAAAAAAGGTAACTCTAATCACAACTTCAGTGTGTAATAGTTCCTCTGGGCTAGTTTCCCATGCTTAATGTACCTTTAAGTAGATTTAATCATACTCCATAGCAAGAGTATCTACACCTGGATTTATTCAAGAATATTTACAGTTATGTTTAAAATTCATATCTTGTTTTTCTTTAATGAAAATTAATTTTCAAACATAGTGAAACCCTGATACTAGAGTTATGAAGCTATTTCATGTTCTTGGAATGTAAGGGATCTGAAATCAGTAAGGCTGACCCCTTTTAATGATACAGTGAAACTGTATGACAAAGAAATATATCAGTAGTGCTTAGCTAGCAGGATGAAAAAGAAAAAAATCTGTGTCAATTGCTGTGTAGCAGTTAAGTGCATTTTCTGTAATCATCTAGAAAAATAGGAGCAGCTACTACACAGATTGTTCCATCATTTTCATCTGCACTAAGTACCCAGTAGGTGTGAATTCCTCCTGCTTTGATTTGACGGAGGCTAATTTTACCCTTGGAAAGGTTACTTGAAGAGACACGGCAGTGTGGAAGCCGTGAAGTGGAGCCATAGCAATATAAAGTTCACACCGTGCTGGCAAAGCATCCTGCTACATCATCAGTCTTCATTTTAGACTTAACTTAGTTAGATTCTGGCCTCCATGGCTTTTTCCAGAGCTCTTGTCCTCTGATGATTAGATATATTCTGTTCCCCTGTAAAAATTTATTCATGGCCATTTATTCTTGACAGCTCCAATTTAAAAAGCTGTTCTTACTCTTTGATGTTGACCTCAGTGGTCAGGCCTTTCAGCTGCCCAGTATTAAGCTGTGAGCCCAGATAAGGGACTTAGTTAACCACTCCTGCATTTAGTAGTAGGCTGCTACACTCCTATTACCTGCTGCCTAATTAAATTAGTTCTTTGCACTTTCCCTTGCAAAATTAGAGCTCAGCTTTGCTTCTGTTTTGCCCATGAAAGTGGTCTGTGTAAAGGGGTACATTCTTTGGCTTCTAGTCCCAGTGGGCTGGTGGCTGTGCACTTGTTGTAACAGACAAGCAACAATTAATTTCCAGATTCTACTACACAAAGGTATTTTTCATATAAAACATGAGACACTTCATCTAGCGTGGCAAAAGCTTGTATTCCTTTCTTTTTGTTACCTGATGACAGTTGAGCCTGACTAATTATCTTGATTTACATAATAATTTGAGCAGCCAAGTATTTTTTCCCTCCATAGCAATGACAAAATGTTCATTTTGTTATGTTTGTGAAACATGGATTGAGATTTTTTTAAATTTCATTTTTAAAAATATCTAGGGGATTTGGGTGTTAAACTGCCATTAATTTATTTTGAAAAGTAGTCCAAGTTGCTCTAGGCATTTTTCAAAATAAGCACACGGGATAAAAAGATGGTTTAGCAAGTAGAAATGATACTAGGAAGGCATATGTAAGAGACAGGTGTGGTAATGAGGGTCACATGCACATTCCTGTCATTTTTATTTTCAGGAAAGAAAAACTAGTATCAAAATGTGTGGAACAGTTTGGGGTTGGTTTTTTTTCTTTTTTTTTTTTGTTTAGTTTGGTTGGGTTGTTTTTTTTTTTCATCAATTTTCTAAGGTAAGAATAAAGAGAATTCTTAGGAATTTAAATTAACAGGTTTGATCTGGTATTTCTCTAAAGCCTAGAGATGTACAAAGCAGCTGTTGCCTTAATCTTCAGTCAGGTTTGTCAGAGTGGCTGAGGACCCACAAGCTGTATTAGAGCATGGCCATCCACTGGAATGGCTCATGTTGGGACAGCTGATGGCATTGCAAACCTCAGATTTCTGCTGCCTAACAGGCTTTTGCTAAGACCTGCTATGGGTGAGGAGATGCTTCTTGACCAGCTCTCACAATGCAGATTAGAAGAGGAGAGTCATTAAAGAATAACAAAATTTTATCAGCTGTCCCAATGTAAGGCATCCAAGAGCCAGGGCCAGAATAGCACTTAGGAGGTCTTGCAGAAGTAGCTTGCCTGAGAGCAAAGGTTATTAAGATGTCAGTGTCAATGAGATATGAAATTGCAATTACACAGTGCATCTTTCTGGTCATTTTCCCCTCTTTCTGCATTAAAAAGCACCTTCATTAGGAATTATCCTCAAACTATTTAGTAATTTAGCCAGAGCAGCAAGGGTTTGATAGTTATAGAACTGTTGTGCCTGGTGCTACGGATTATTCTAAAAATGTTTTATGAAGAAAGAGGCTCCATTATTTGTTTGACTTTTTGTATGATCGAAACCCTTATAGAGACCTTGAGTTAAACAGCTCCTACCACGTTTTTTTAAAGATTGCTATTTTTATAAACCAGCTTTGAGTCCCTTGTAATTTCTAGCCTCTATTCTGTCTGCTGCTGTTAATAGCGTGAGTGTGTCTGTGTGTGTGTTTTGAAACAAATTACTTGAAAGTCTATTTCTACCTAACTGCTAGTGTTTACCCACTTAACAATGAATCCAGACCCATCCCCTCCCCCTGCAGATGCTTTAATCCTTATCTTGCCCTAGTTACCCTGCAGATTGCTTTCATCTTTAGCTGTGCTACTCCTAATGCTTATCCCTTAAGCCTGGCTTTTGACTTTTGCAATGGCACTTGGTGTATACGTGTCCTGGCAGGTGCATGAGTACAGCCATATATTTTAGGAGGTCATAGTGTGTGTGTGTGGTGCTGCACAGTAATAGAGCTGAACTATTTCTTGCTGCTTGATTAGTCCCAGTGTCGTACCTCTTCAGTCATTAATTATTTGCAGCACTGTCATCGCTGGAGTGACATCTGATGAGATGTCTGGTCATTTTAAGTTGAAAAGTGCTTTCACCTTCTGGATCCCAAATGGTTGTATCACTGTCAGATCTACTAAAACTAGGTTTATACATTCAAAACAGAATTGTCAGCTCCATTAGCCCAGTTTATTCCCCAGAGCTGTGGAGGAGCATGGATTAATCAGTATTAATCAGGTAGGACTGATGAGTAGTTTTGATGATAAGACTTAATGAGACTGGTGAATTCAGGTTAGTTTAATTCCTTTACATTCCAGCCATTCCATCCATCTGAAGAGGAATATCCATGCACAAGTTTAATGTAGTTTAAGTAAGCCCTCTAAATTATACCTTTTGTTGATGGAGATTAGTTTTCATATACAATTTGTTTACAGAACACCATTCATATACTAAATACAAGTTAATTTACTAAATTTTAAAACGATAGATGAGAAAATTTGTCTCTGTCAGATTGTGTGCTTAGTTTAATGCTGGGAGAGATTTTTATCTACTTTTCTATCTATATAGCCTACCTTTTTAATTAAAAAATATCTGAAACTAATTTAATTTTAATTAATAATATTAACACTTAAAATATTAGTATTCCTTGTATTTGTAGAAGTATTCTGTCATGAAGATGCATTAGGATTTGGTGCAAGCTTTTAGAATAAAGCCTTTCCTAGGGTTTCTCTTTTATTTGTGGGCTCATAAATAACTATATTATGCAAAAGGAGTGAATTGGAGAACATGACAGGACCAGAGTTGATTAAATTTCCTTCAGAGTCTTATTGTCATCTTAATATGAAATCCTTGGTTATTTGGAATGCTAATGATGACATTTAAAATCTGATGTAGTTCTTAAAAGATTCACAGTATTAAAGAAACCCCAAACAAACAAACCAACTACAACAACAAAAAAAAAAGGCAAAAGAGCATCATCTGCCCACCAAAACAAAACCCAGAACTTCTAGACCATTTGTTTGCTGAAGAAAATATTCCCTGTGAAATTACAGTGGATTTTTAGAGACGTTATTTTTTTTGTTTGCTCTTTGGTGTAGGTTTTTCATTTTGTTGTAAGTAACCAAAGCCACAGAGCATACCTGTATTTACTAAAGGGGAAGGTGTTTTGGTGTTTTTTGGGTTTTACTCACAAAATGTCAGGAACTACAAGGGTATTTTTGGTGGAAGGAATCTCAGGAGTTCTGTCAAGATGTCCTTTCTTAAATGAAGGGGCCACTAAAGGCTGTGTCTCACCATCTGATATCCCTAAATGGCAGATTAAATCCAGCTACTGGAGCTGCTGCATTGAAGCTGATTTGTCTGCCTTATTCCTCTGCACTGCTGTAAATGTCTTCCATCTGAGTGGATGCTCACTTTTTTGTGTTGGGTTCATGCAGGATAGTAGGATAAGCCACTGATTAAGGAACACCAATTAATTACATTAAATAACTATGGCTGTACTACTGGACTCAGGTTTTCAGCAACCTAAGCTTTGCAGTTCCATCCTGACAGAGTTTTTTTTTTTTTATTCTATCTTTTTATTAGGTGTAAGCTGCTGTATTAAAATTACTGGGACTATTCATGCTGTTTGATTGTATGATTTTGCTTTTTAATGGCTTACTGGCAGAGTACTTTGCAGGCAGTTTGTCGTGCCCTGAAAGGTAATTCACTGCTCCCTTTCAGGATCTCTGCACTGCTGTTTGTATTGAGTAGTTACCCCATTGAAGAGCTTCACTGAAATCATTGTGGCTGCTGACTGTTTGGTGCCCTGACTGTACAGAAATGAAACTAATCTTTAAAAGTTGTGGTTTAACATGAAAAAATCCTGTGCATCTAATCACATTATCCCTGATGAGTTTAAACTCGTTTGGAACTTACTTGAGTTCATACAAAGATGTGTTGAACTTCAAATTTACAGGTGTAAAATGAAGGGTAGTGGCCTGCAAAACCTAAATAATTTGAGCTGCACACTTTGCAATTTGGTTCCTCATAGAAAAAGTAAAAGACATGCATCTTCAGGTTTAAATAAAGAAATCAAGACATTAACTGTTAGAAAGTTGCTGCTCAAGATATATAGTCTCTTCTGGTGCATTTTTAAAGCATATTTGCTTCCTTGTAAGAGAAGGAATAAACAGTGCTCTAACTTCCCACCAGTTTGCTTGATACAGAAGTACCAAAATGTGACACCTCTACAAGTGTCTAAGTCTCTATAAGTGCTAAGGAAAAAGTTCACTTCTTTCCTTTAGATCTAAATTTAGATCTAAATTTCTGAATTTATGAGAGAAGTTTAATTTGGACTGACTGATTTATTATTTTTTTTTGAGCATTGCATGCAGTGTTCTGCTGGGGATTACTTCTTCTCTTACAACTGCTTTCTTCCAGTTGACTGTTCTTGTTATCCACACTAAATTGTTTTGGAGACTACCTATAGCACGGCCTCTCTTGCTCTTCTGCTGCCTCTTAGTCCATAATTGGCTTCATTTTCCTGCCTTTCTGAAAGCTTCCTGCTGCTTTATTCCCTTAGTCATTGCCCTGCTGCATTACTGGTAAATGTTGTCATGACTCCTGTCTCTTGCAGCTTTGGAGATATGTTGTCCTTTACACTGACTGCATTTGTTGAGCTGATGGATCATGGGATTGTATCGTGGGATACATTCTCTGTGGCATTCATTAAAAAGGTAAATTTGGAATCAATGCTATCTGTTCTATATCAGTTTAAATATTTGAGGTGAGTTGTATTTGGGGTTTTTTTTTTTTCTTCTTTTTTTTCCCCTGGTACATTATTTAGGTCATTGGTCAAAAAAGGTACATGAAAATGGGATTAAAGTGCTGTGTCAAAATATAAATGTTTTTAGCTGCAGGATCTGGTTCAGCTTCTGTGGAAATCAGTTGGAGTGAATTGGGATCAAGACAGTATTAGGCTTGTTACATTAGAAATTAATGCATTGCTTATTCAATTACATTGTGACTTCCCTGTGCAGATAAAATACAGTTAAAGCAAAAGATTAGCATTTTGATGCAATGTAAACTGAGTAATGCCATATTTCTAGGAAAAAAATCCCAGCACTGAAATGTTTCCTCTTGGGTATTGGAAGAAGAGAAATGAATTAGTTTACAGTTTGAAATTAGGATGATACCTATTAAGCTGATCAAGCTGAACTTTTCCCCTCTGAATCTTGCAGTTGAGGTATGTGGTTTCGAAACAGATCTGTCCACTTTAAAGTATCCTTCTCTATTTACCTGTTGAAGACGTACAAAAGCAGCAGAAACATGGTAGTACTCTTTAGGTACAGAGATTTAGAAGACTTCAGAAAAAGGTTTTGTTAGTGATTTAGCACTTTTCATTCACTGGAGAAGAAAAACCCCAAAACCATATAATTCTTCTTTACAAATAATTTTCAAACCCGATTGAATTTCTCATAATTTTAAGTGCATTTGTACAGGCTCAAAATATATCAGTTACTTCACTAAAATAATATCTGAAGCAGTAATGAGATGAATGTAACCCGTGGCAAAGAAACCTTCATTTTAGCAGAGTGTGTCAGAGCAAGGACTTTAAATTTAGTTAGAAAATTGTTACCATCGAAGGAAAGTAGAAATTGACTTTTGTTGCCAAAAGTGAAAGAAGGCTCAACTGTGAAAAAAAAATTAGGTTTTTTAGATACTAAACCACAATTTGGGTCATTAAAGATGCTGGATGCATTTTTAACAATAATAAAGAAAATATATAACTGATCTGAGTTTTGGTCTGGTTTTTAATTTTTTTTCCAGTCTCACAGTTGAGATAGGTTGTGATGACAATTGTTGTTGTCTTCTAATGGCAAAGAAAATTCTATAACTGCTTTTAAATGACTGCAGGAGATACAAAATCAAGTCCAGAATGCCTTACTTTCTAGGGGAGCCTACTATGGAGCATATGAAGAAACTTGCTAGAATTAGTTTAGAGCATCTACTTTGTTATTGGCTCAAAACAAACATCTTTGTCCAGCTTTATCAACATCTTTTGCTCTGTGGATTGTATTGTGACAATAGAAGAAATTGTTGTGTTCCCCCTGTTAATGGCTCATCTCTTCTGTCAGGCACTCCTATAGGTTTCCTGGGATAATTCAAAAACAAACAAAACAAAAAAACCCCCAACAAAACAAAACAAAAAAAACCCCAAACCAACAAAGAAACAGAAAAACCAATGACCCCCCCACCAAAAAAAAAACCCACTCAAAAAAACCCTCAACCAAAAAGACACCTTTGGACCATGTCTCATCTCTGTAGCAGAAATCTACAACTTCATCCTCACTTGCTCCTCTGACGTTGGCTTTGACAGGTCTCTTGAGGTCCTTGATGGGTTTGCTCAAGTGACTGACAGGATGGATAAGGGACCTGATAAGTTTCTGCTGAGGGGGAACTTGCAATCAAGAGCTTCTGCCTTTGGAAGCTGTCTTTCATATTAAATGACAGCTGAACTTGAATGGGGTTCAATTAGTCTGAATTTTTTCTTGAGCAGTTTTTTAACTTAAAAATGTAGAAGCTGAAGGAGATGTTTAGAGGAATGTCTGATTACTTCTAAGGAATAACAGCTTGGTGTTGGATGCAGATTGTCTCTCATCCTTTGGGTACCTAAAGACTGTTATTCCAACTGCAGCAAGTAAGATTGACACTTTCAATAACTTTGTTCCTTATTTTAAGGGAAAATAGCATCATGTGGAAAAATTTCCTTATGATCTGCAGAGTTCTCTCAAGACCTTTTATTTGTTTTTGATGATATATAGCTCATTTCCAGATTCCATAGTTGCTTAAAGGATTTGGATTCCAAGTTCTTATAAAAAGTTGCCATGATTGTTTATCAAAATTATCTTGGTTCTGGCCAGGACGGGGTTAATTTTTGCAGCACCCAGGAGTGGGCACAGCTCGGATGCAGAGGTTATTCTATACCAGCTCACATCATTTTCTGGGGACAGGGGAAGGGGGTCCCTTGGGTAGCGTGGCAGTGGTTCAGATATTCCCAGTTTCCACGCTGCAAGCATTCACGTGTGAATTGTTCACCTCTCTCATGCACCCTGTTATTGAAAGGGTTGCTGTTACTGTTCTTTTTCTTACTTCATTGCGGTTTCCAGTAGATTGTCCTTATCTCTAGCCATGATGTTTACCTTTAGGGCCTTCAATTCTCCTCAGGCCAGCCACGGGAAGTAGGGGGAGGGAACAAGTGACGCATTGTTTGGTGTGTTTCAGTGGGAGCATTAAACTGGGAAATACCATTCCTAAACCATGACAAAAATGCACTACACAAATTTGATACTTCCATCTTTAGTTCCTGCAAGACGAGTAATAAAGTTTGTAGTATTTTGTTTGAGATATTTTAAAAAAGTCTTTAAAAGTTACTTATAGAATTGCTGTTTCATAAGTGTATGATGCAGAGCCTTAATGTTGACAATTTTTTCCTTACCTTCTAAAATACATTGTGCAGGAAAACAGGGTGGCAGCCAGAAAAATGCTTCTGTATATCACAGCTGTCAGTTGTTTTTTCTGTAGTCAGCTGCAGCTCTAGTTCCTTACTTTCAAATTATATGCACCCTTTAAAATATTACTGTGCTTTAAATCTTAACAGAGGCCAACAACTTGGACAGGTTTTTCTGTACATTTCTGACAATAGGAAAGTGCAGGCAAATAACTCATGAATAATGAAAATCTGATCTGTTTCCTTCACTGTTTTTCCCCTATGTGTTTTTTTTTTCTGGTGCAGTTTGAAATAAAGAAAAAAAGAATAATAATAATAATAAATTGTTGTTGTTATATAACAACTTTATTTTAACTTTTATTTTATTTATTTATTTTATTTTAAAATAAATAATTCTATTTTAAAATAAATTTTATTTATTTTAAATTTTGAATTCTCTCTTGTGCCTTAAGTGATGCTGAGCAAGGAGGACGATGTAGTTTTAGTTTTATAGGTTTGTCATCTACCCTCAGTTTACATATTTAGCTCCTATTTCTAAAGAACATGAATGTGCAAATTCACAGTCTGATTCCTAATTTTCCTTGAAACTGATAGGAAGTTAAGCACCCAGACTCTTCTTTTGCATGTGGCTATATATGTCCCAAGCAAACTATTCAGATTTTAAGGTTACAGGTATTTTGCTGAAGAAAAATTTTATCCTTAATGAGACACACCCACGTGGCAGGTTTTCACTTGGAAGTGCAAAGCAATCAGGTTTTTTCTTTCTGGAAAAGATAAAGTATTTCCCTCAGCTTGCATTATGTTAATCATCAGAATTTTTGATAAATGAACACAGGATTATTTTTGGATGTTGAAAGCCCTCTCTGTGTGTGGTGCTTAATAAACAGAAAACAGCAAATAACACAAATTTGAACTGCTGTTGATTATTTTCTCTTCTCAAGAAGGACCTCTTTTTTTTCCACATCCAGAAATTCAAGGGTGGGAATAGAATTTCTTTTTAATGCAGTTTTGTTCTCCATGGAACTTGTATGACTTATTTTTCAAGGTAGACAAGCCTATTATTTCTGGCCAGACTTCATGCTTCAGCAAGGTGGTTATGAATACACACAGCTTGACATGCAAGTTACCCACCCAGCAGATGTTTTGCACCTGTGTTCAATGTGATATGTCTTTTTAAACACACAAGACAGCTTTCTACCTTGTGTTTGTGTTTATGGTTAAAAGATGTTATGGCCCAAGGTCAGGAGAATAAATGAAGTTAAGGCAGCTTTTCCTAGACGGAGGTTCCAGTTATCTATACTGTTAAATTTCTGCAGGTCCCTGATATGAAAATATTATATCCCAGTGAAGCATTAACTGCACTTGAAGGAGCTGCTGCACCAAGAATAGTTCAAATATGTCAGGGCTCCTAAAGAGGTGACAGAAATCTGGAAATTCAGGGGACAATTCTGGACACACTGGCTGCACAAGCAATGCATGGGTGCCTGAAGGCTGAAGCATCCAGGGGTCACTTGGTTTAATGTATGAGCAGTGCAGAGTTGCTCTGTGCATACACTGTCCCTGTCGTGGGCCCTGTGGAGATCTGGCAGCTCTGGCTGTGATGCATCAAAACACATCTGGATTACCATTAAGAGAGGTGGGGTAGCACAGTGCTTCTGACATGCAGATTGTTGCTCTAAACAGCATATTGTGCTTTGTATGCTATTGTAAATATTATTTGGCTCAGGCCTTGCTGGGAGAAGACATTGAGAGTCCAAAATAGAAAAAGGCTAATTGAGTTGCTTCTCTCCTCCTGCTTTCTATTCATTCGTGGCTTTACAGATTCATACAGGTTCTTTACAGAAAGTGAAGCAAATGTATATTCTCTAAATTGAGTTTCATTTAGTGTAGGATGTTCCTGCTGTGGTAATGAAAACCAAGTAGCAGAGCAAACAGCAGCACTGTAAACGATATGTAAAAGAAAAATATGTCCCTCTTTCCTTGTCTCCAGCCAAAGCTGGGTGTTTTTCTCCTTCAGTACTACTTAAAATGTCACAAGTACAAAACAATACCGTTGTCCGTGTGTCAGCATTTTAACGTGACTTTTTCAGGCAGCTAGACAGCTTTTCCAAGCATAAGGCAGGCCTTTCTTCCTCCTAAAAGGAAACAACTCTTAGGTCTCAACAAGCATCCAGAACTGGAAACAGTATGACTATAGTAGTGGCTTGTAGCAGGAGGACTGAAGAGACAGGTGAAATTTTTTGGAAGGAACATATCAGACTTGAGACAGGGCCACCATAGCCTGTTACTTGGCTGTAGAGAGCGAGTAACTGTGGTCACACTACACTTTTGCCTGTGCCTTCTTGGGTGCCTTTAATTTTGTCTGTGCTGGTGTTGGTGTATTTGAAGAAAACTCATGCCAGTTCTTACTTCCTGCATCAGTAGAAGGCAGGTTTCTTCCTGAGAAGCTGCGTGCGTGGGCTGGGCAGCATGCGGGAGAGCGCGTGTTGCCACGTCTTACTGCACAGCTGTGTTGGCTCTGCAGATGAGCGTGCAGCTTGTCATCATTACACTGCAAGATAGCAGAGGGCAAACTTGGTTTTAATTGATGTGCCATTTGCTTGTGGCAGCTTGCAGGAAAAGGGAAGGTTATTAATGGAAAGCTGGACTCCAGACAGAGCTGTGGAACCAGTTGTCCTGATCATCAACAGAATTTTAGTTTATAACCTGGAAAGAGCTTTCAGCATTATTGGTAGCAGCAAGCAGAAGAAAAAGGCATGTTTTTCTAGATTGTGTTTTGCCAGAAAGCTAGGTTATAAGTTTCTCTTTTGAAATGTTTGCCTTAAGCCTAGATATTTTTTTTGGAGAAAATTGGCTGCACAGATTTTTTTCTGGAGAAAATGAAAACTAGTTTCCTTGTTTTTTCCAAAGTTTTCTACACACACACACAAAAAAAAATTGTTTAATTTTTTAATGCTGATTTCTCATGTTTGTAATGTAATCATGAAATACAAGTTTCAGTCGTGTGAATGCAGACAATAACTTTGGTGACTTGTGCCAGCTGTAGAACCTGTGCCACTGTGTTCTTTGATGATATATGCTGTGCCTGGTTGATCATTTTCAGGTATCCACTGATAACTGGCATGTGGACCAGACTACTTTTTATCCTAATGCCTTTCTGAACCACATCAACCAAAGGTTCTTACCTTTCTGTTTCCATGACAAGATGCGAATTCTCTGAATGATTGTATTTGTAGATAGCAAGCTACGTGAACAAATTTGCCTCGGACATCTCTATTTTGCAACGGTCGCTGGCAATCCTGGAATCAATGGTGCTCAACAGCCATGACCTGTACCAGAAAGTAGCACAGGAGATCACAATTGGGCAGCTAATCCCACATCTGCAGGGGTGAGTGTCTTTGACTACTGCTTAATATGTGGATATTTTTTCCCCCCAAAAAATACCACAATATTTGGAGAAAAAACAGTGGTATAAAGACCAGCAACCACCTTTGTGATTCCTGCCTCCACTACAAGTGACTGCATAAATGGTAACAATCTTTCTGGAGTTGTTTGGTCATTAAGTTTTCTTTAACTTTGTTTCATTTGTCTTTCTATAAGCTACCTATGTAGCTTAGTATATAGTTTATATAGTTAGAAAAAACAGTGGTATAAAGACCAGCAACCACCTTTGTGATTCCTGCCTCCACTACAAGTGACTGCATAAATGGTAACAATCTTTCTGGAGTTGTTTGGTCATTAAGTTTTCTTTAACTTTGTTTCATTTGTCTTTCTATAAGCTACCTATGTAGCTTAGTATATAGTTTATATAGTTAGTATCTACTTCATAGTTGGAAGTGGGGAATGAAGAGAAGACCACCCTGTGATAATGAAATGTTTAATGCCATTAGCATACAGATGGGGCTGTTTTGCTTGCCAGACTCTGAGAAGTGTGTGAGACAAAAATTGCTTAACTTTTGCTGAATGTATATTTGAAAAGGGAAGGGCTTTTTCTTAAATAGTAATGTGAAGTGCTTAAATGGATGGAAACTGCCTCTTGTAGCATAGAGTAACAAACTGTGCATAGTTATGCTTGTCTCCCACCTGGGACATTTTCAGTGCACCTGAAAAGAAGAAAGTGAAACCTGAAAAGTGAACCAACAGGTTCACTTCCAGAAGCCTTTAAGGAAGATTCGTCTTTTTATCTCCAGACCTTGGGTACCTGATGGAAACAGGTTGTCATACTCTTGCCATGATCAGTGAAGGGTCAAAGGCAGTTCAAGGGGCAGTTCATTCCATCTTTTTTTAATTCCAAGTCTCCCTTTGGGACATCATCTCTCTCTCAATAATGAGGACAGCCTGGTTATGACCAACCTTGGTTACCTAACTTACATGGTTAACATGAAGGGCAAACAACTCCTCCACTTCTACCTGCAGAAATGCAGCTGGGAGATCACTTTCTACAGCTCATGTGCATTTGTGTTCTTCTCTCACATTTACAACATTGTTCCAAACAGGACAGACCAAGAAATCCAGACGTACACCATTGCAGTAATAAATGCACTCTTCCTTAAAGCACCAGATGACAAGAGGCAGGTAAGTTGATGGGGGCTGTATACCTATGCAGCTATGGGAGAAAAATTGTCTCACAGTCATACCTGCAGCTGTCCCAGCCACACTTTTCCTGCAGTTAATTCAAACTGAAACTCATTCTGTTGTTTTGTGCTGGGATATAATTCATTTTAATGGAGCTACCTCCATCTTGCACCAATATTAGGAGGGATTAAGCATACTTCCATGCTTTTGTAGTTCCCTGTGACCTCATATGAACCATATTGACTGTGGCTGACTGTAGTATTTATTGTACTGAACCCTTTGCCAGCACAGCTTGTAAACCCAGGCCATTTTTTGGTAGAATGTTTTCCTCCCAGATTTTTTTTATTAAAAAGTGTGTTTCTTTTGCAAACAAAAATATCTTGCCATGTAAGCATTTCATGACTTTTAAAGTGTGCTATTTTAAGTTAACTTTAGTGCCAGATATCAGGAAAGATTTCAAGATTGCTACTTGATGTTAAATGGGGATGGAATGTGAAGTGTTATGAAATAGTGAAGTTTTATCCGTGTTTATGAAGTTGCTAGCCTGTGTCAAAACAGATTTAGTCATTTATTTATTTAACATTTCTGTCACCAGGAACAGTGATGATAATTCTTGTGGTGACATAATGTTACTGTCCAGAACAAGTTCACTGAGAGCTGCTGATCAGTTCTGACAAGGACTTTCCTTAGATTTATTTCCATTTTTAAATGCTGGAGACTGTTTAAACAAACATCAAAGCCCTAATGAGGGTTTTTGAGGGCGAGTTGGTTGGATTTTTTGTGTTTTGTTTTTTGTTCTTAAAAATATTTTTAACATTGCAAACAGGGAAAAGTATAATCATGGTTTAATTAGGAAAAAAGGCTCTTCCACCCCTTACCCCTCTATTTTTTTCCTTCTTCCTCTAATACAGTCTTCTGTATAGTTACAGAATGCTAAGAAGGCAAGCACTAAGGCTACTACTACAGTTACTAAGGCAAGAAGGCACATAATAACCAAAAATTAGAATAAAAACTTTTCTTTCAATTTTGGCATAAATTTATAATAGATCCTTGTAAAAACCCTAAAGATTTTGTTGTTTGGATTTTGCTATTTACAGTGAATACTTGCTGCTGCGTTTCTGTGAAGAGTATGCCTTCATATTTGAAGTGGAGGAATAATGTCAGATGTAGATAAGACTCTAGTATTAATCAGTGGGCATATGTTCCTTGAGTGACAGTAACACAGTGTATTGCCAGAGAGCAAAACTGTATCTTGCCAACAGTGAAGCCACCTAGTGAGGCTGGCAGTAAGCCAGGCAGACTTCACCTGTACTACCTGCTGCTGTGACATAAAATTGTTAGTCATGGAGTTTATGATCATCAGGAGATAATGATCTGCTTTGGCTTTGAAGGATAATAGCTCTGACACTTGCAGGAATTTTTCCTCAGCCTTTAATAACCCAGAATATGCAGTCAGAATCTGTTCAGCTTCTCTTTATGTCTGTCTTGTGGTTAATTAGTAAACCATACAATAGAGAAGGTAGGTGTCCATTGCCTTCCAAATAGCATTAACAGATGGCACTTACTGAACCCTGTCTTTCTAAGACAATGAGCTGAGGTGATGCAGTCTCATGCAATTATCTGGGGATGGGCACTCAAAAGTTAATGTTCAGCACTCACTACTAATATGGTTAGAAGTGACAAGCTGCACCAAAACTCATATGACTCCAGGAACTTTGGCACCCTCTCTGCTGCTGACTTACAGGCATGATGTGGATGGCTGCTCTGCAATTAAGGAAGGGATTTAAATTGGCACTGCTGTCTGAATTCTTTCCCCTCACTTTTTTTCCCCCTCTCTCTCTGTTTCCGTAATGTAAAAACCAAGTCCAGGATTTTTCTTTTTAATGAGAACTGCCTGGTTGCTTTGCTTCTTCTGCCCCTGTGAAGGACCAAATCATCTAGAGAAACCTATGTTACTATCAAAAAAAGAAAATAGAAAAGTATATTGGGAAAGACGTGAGAGTTTGAGCAGTGAAATGATACTGTGGATGTTTGAAACACTTCTTTCACGTTTGTCTGCATGTTTTGCAGAGATGTTGCTATGGGAAATGAGATGGCAAATTTGGTCAGATAATTCTCATCAGCTAGTACAATACTCATACTAGAAGAGGCAGCTTATTAGCTGCTAATGACTATATAGCCTTTTTGGAGACAAAGTTGATTTTGATGCAGTAATTGGTTTTTTGAATGCTTGTTGCTTCAATCAATTTTAGTCCAGTGACAAAAAACCTCAGTATCTCAATAAAAGCTTTTTAAATGATAGCTATAAAAAAAGAAATAAAAAATTGAAAATCTTCTGAAAAGTAAATAGAATGATTTGCTTTTTATTATTTTCTTTGCATTGAATGCAGAAATACCATCTTATATTCTGTACCTGTTAATCTTTTAGCAGTGGATACATAGTTTGACAAAAATCCAGCCAGTCTGTTCCAAGCAACATTGAAGTATATCATGTGCATGGCACTCCCCCTGCAGCTCAGCTGCACATTTCTGGAGGAGATGAGACCATCTATATCATCCATTCCTTTGCTCTTTTGCTGCTATGTGCAGTTGAAACCTACACAGCCAGAAAAGACTTAAAACCTAAAACTGAGTTTCTCTTTTCTTTGTTCCCTTGGTGTCTTCTTTATCACTCTCACATTCTGTTGCAGCACCCTTTAGGTGGCACAAAGAAAAGAGTTCAACATCTCTGACTGCCTCCCATCTCACAATAAGAATTATTTTCTTTTTCTGGGCAGGTTCTCGCCTAATACTTGCTTTATTTACACTGCTACAGTAGATATGTTTTAGTCATCCATTCTTCATATGTTTAATGTTATAGTCTCAGTTTTTCTGTTCTCTAGGGGATTTTTTTTATATATAAAAGTGACTAGTATGTATTCTACATCAGTCTTCAGCCCTCACAAAGTTCAGCAGGAATGCCCTGCATGTGGAAGCATATCTCTCATACACACACACAGACATATGTACACACACGTCTCTACTGCTGGAAAAGCTCACAGAACTTAAAAATAGGGCATGATTTCATAGGTATGGTTAAGATTAGACTCTTATGCTTGGCAAGTGTAAAATATTCCCTCCTATACATTGTAGGACAGTGGGATCAGCTCTAAATAAAAAAAATAATAAAATATTTCCTCCAATGTAGCAAAAACAGTTGGGATCAGCTGCTTAAGCATTAAAGTAAAAGCATACTCACCTCGATAGTGATTGCAGACAGGTCTAGAAAGACAAGTTAACTTAAAAGCAAAAGAGTGGCCCAGTGTCAGTGTTGCTACTAAAAAAACAGTAGGGGGAGAATTGTCATTTGTTGTAATAAAACAGCACTGATTTCTAGACTGGTTTATTGAATGAAAGTAAGAGCACTTAACTTTAAAGCAGCTGAAATATTAAAGTAAATAAGTAATTTATTTGACATCTTGTTTTAAAGTCCTGGCTGGCTTTCAGTCCATGCTTCCTTCTGTATTGTTTGTGGGGGAAGGTTGTGCTTGAACAAGTGTGTAAATACTCTCTTGAACCCACAGAGGTCTCTTCTGAAGTCTTTCACCACACATTTTGGATCACCAAAGCCCTCAGCTTGTGATGTATTTTTAACTATCTTGGTCTCTCTTCTCATGGTAGATTATTCTGACTTTGTGATCCCCCAAATAATACATACAGTCATAATGCTGATACGCTGCTTCCTTGCATTTATAAGTAACAATGCAGAAATGTAAGCTCTTTTAAGTCAGTGTGTTTCTCTAGCTATGACACTAAAATACCAACTTCTGGCTATTTATTTTAATTTTTTTTTTTAATTTTTTTTTTTTTTTTTGCTAAATCAGGAAATGGCAAACATTTTGGCACAAAAGCAGCTTCGTTCCATCATCTTAACTGTAAGTATATAGTTGTCAAAGTTACTGTTGAGTATGAAAGGTGACTGCATTTTTGGTGATCATAGGTCTTATCTTAACGTACTTTAATTGCCTTTGTACTTTGATATGTTTTGAAGCCTTGCAATATAGAAGATAAGGTTTGAATGGTGGTTGAATGGGTTCAAAAATACTCTTTGAAGGGTCACAGAAATTTTGGTTCCTTCATGAAAATACAGTATTAAATACTCCTGTGTTTTTTGGTTCTTTTGATTTTTCTGTCTTGACTGACACAATTCCTCATGACTTGCACACAAGAAGCATGAATTAAAGCTAATGAAATAGTTAATGAATATAAAATCAAAGACCTGCATCTGTTATCATGAAAATGAGGGATTTTGCGTTTTACATTTGAGTAGATTACATCTTCAATGGAATGAGGTAAAATCTTTTTCTGTAGTAGTGAGTGTAAAATAAACAAAGCAACAAACAAGCCCTCTCACTTTCTCATTTGCTATTATAATTCCACTGATGCATACAAAACCCTCAGAATTTAATGCAGAAGGCATGTTTTTACACTGTTTGGATTCATAAGAAGTTTGGAACAATCATAAGAATAATATTCTTAGGTGTTTATTTATTTCATAAAATGCTTAAGTGCCTTTTGGCAGACAGATTCTTTTATTCTCTGTAACTGTACAACATCAGCTGACACATTCATCTCCCACTTGATGATGCTTTCCTTATGTACTTTGTTGTGGAGAGTCCTGGGTCCATTTCCCATATAAAACTACTTGGTGTTTTTGGCACACCAGGGATTTTTAAATTATCCATCACTTTTCTGTTTGCTTTGTGAATGGGATAACTCTGTATGTATAGGGCAACATATACTAATGTATTTCTAAGCAGTCTTCCTCATAGAGATTGGAGCTGTCTAGTAGAGGTAAGATTGTGGTGTGATGCTGACTCCCTGTTGAGCCCTGTTAATTCACTGTACTCTCTGGCTGTGTTTGCAGCCTGAATACTTTTCTCCTCAGACAGCTACTCAAATATTTTCTTAATATAATCTCATAGAAAAAAAATAAATAAAATACAGAGCTCTAAAGCTATTGGGATGGAATTATTTTTTCTTTGAAGTGGCTTCTCAGCAATGTTTTTTTTGAGCATGCACTGTTTTTCTCAGTGTATGCACAGACCCTACCTAGTGTAAAGTTGTCTCTCCATAAGTTACTTAACACAACATCTGAATCAGTAGTGCTAGTCCTAGTGGTTTGGTTTTCAGGGGTGAGTTTGTATTTGTGTATGGAGGTTTCTGGCTGTTTAGATTTTTTGGGTTTTTTTCATTTCTGGAGTACAGATACACTATTGCATATCAAGAACATTCTTAGAAATGGAAACACCTGACTACACCCTCTGTAATTTTCTGATTCACCAAAAATCTGTCTCTCTTTTTTTACAGCATGTTATCAGGGCACAGAGAGCCATCAATAATGAAATGGCACACCAGCTATATGTTCTGCAAGTGCTTACCTTTAATCTTCTGGAAGACAGAATGATGACAAAAATGGATCCACAAGATCAAGTAAGCATCTGGCATGATCTAGTCTTAGCAGGAAGAAGACAACTCCTAACTGATGTACCTAATGCTCTTCAGGGAAGAAAAAGCCACTTGCTAGGAATATTTACATAAGTCATTCATTTTCTCTCTCTGTGAAGTTGGGTGATGGGTTTTTTAGGTTGTAAGAAGATGCACTGGCTATTTCATTCCTTGTGCAAAAGTACAACAAAATGGCCAGGCAATTCTCCTTAGCATGTAGTTCCATGAAAAGAATTTCCTGTCTTCCTGAGCAGAAAGTCTGAGCTGCTGTCCAGCATTTGTTTCCTTTGTGTCCTTCTCAGAAACAATAGAGATGTATGGTCCTTCCTAAAAGTATCTCTGTAAAATATCTGAATTCAAAACTGAATGTTTGCATGAAAACTATCTGGCATGATAGAGTTGAAGTTAAATTGTGTAACAATAAGCCCCAGTTTTGTTACTGGGAACCTATAAGGTATTTAATTTGTTTATTGCTAGCTGTGTGCAGACATCGACTTTGGTACTGGTCATTGTGCAAGAAATGACACTTCCCTAAGATGTTCCAGAAATTTAAATATAGGGTTGATGAGCCATAGGGGATGATGTGTTTTGTTTCTTTAATTTTTGTGGCCTTCATTTAGGCCCTGTACGAGGAGGAAACTGATTTCATTTTTAAGCTGAAGTCATCTTAAGGCTTACTGATAATTTGTAGAAGAGGAAGTGTGAGAGTGAGATAGCTGTAAACATAAAGAGACATCATGTTGTAGGATTTTATGCTTCCTAAGTTTGAGATGGAAAAATTTCACTCCTGGGAATGTACATGCAATCAATTAGTGCATATCTCCATAGAGAGTGACTAACACAGTGCTGTTAATATTGCTGGTAGGCTGGTTATCGCTTTCCTGAGACACTTCCAGCTGCAGTAATTCCTCTCTTGCCTATTTCTGCGGTAGCAAAAATGGATAGTTACCAAAATGAATGCAGAGTGCTGAGTCATTTTGTGTTCATCCAGCAAGGCGCTTAAGTACCAGTTTAATCACCAGTTAATTTGAAATATGTGTGATCTCTTGACTTCTGTGGTTAAAATTGTGTAATCAGAGGCCTTGCTAACCTGGGTGCTGCTTCTGGAAATCAACACTTAAACACAGTGTGTGGATCTCATAAATGTGAGGACTTTTGAGAGTGGGAACCATGAGGTTATTCTTCCTGACTGCTTCTCCAAGTATGAAGTAGGGAATTTAGACACAAAAACTTTGGGCAGTGGGGAGGAGTATCATGTTTTTAAACCTTTTGAGGTATTGTTTAATTAAGTGAGAGATCAGTTATTTTAGCCATTTTTTTTTAACCTTGTTTTAACATAGGCTCAGCGGGATATCATATTTGAGCTCCGAAGAATTGCATTTGATGCTGAATCTGAACCTAACAACAGCAGTGGCAGTATGGAGAAAAGGAAATCTATGTACACTCGAGACTATAAAAAACTTGGATTTATTGTGAGTATTTTTGTGTGATAGTAAACTGAAAGTGAGTGCATGCATTCATTATAGTACCTCTTTTCATTAGTCTCTTCTCTTACTTGGTCTTCTGTATATTTCCTAAAAGGGAATAACTTTCCTCCCCTTCCCCAGGAATCCTGCTAACTCCAAGTGACAGCTTTAGCAGAAGCCAGAGTGCTGGAATGGATGCTATAAACCCTTTACAAGGGATAGGCAAATAAGTAAAGGAAGTGGGGTAGCCATGTATGTAAGGGAGTGTTTTGACTGCCCAGAGCTTACTAAATACTTACTGACGATAGGATTGTTTATGGGTAAGGACCAGGAGGAAGGTCAATGAGGCAGATTTCATGGTGGGAATATGTTATAAACCACCCAATCAGGATAAAGAAGCAGGCAAAATATTCCACAAGCATCTGGGAGGAGTTTCAAGATCCATAACACTTGTTCTCATGGAGCACTTTGAACTTACCATCTGTCAGCTGGAAATATGATACAGCAGAGAGGAAACATTCCAGGAGATTCCTGGAGTGTGTGGAGGATAATTGAGGCCAACTGTATGAGGTTAAGTAAGGCAAAGTGCTGGGTCCTGCAACTCCATGCAATGATCTGTACCTGAGGAAGTGTGTCTGGAAAGCTGCTCACAGGAAAAGAACCTGGGGGTGTTGGCCAGCAGCTGTCTGAACACGAGCCAGTGTATGCCCAGATGGCCAAGAAGGCAAACAGCATCCTGGCCTGGATCAGCAATAGTGTGGCCAGCAGGACCAGGGCAGAGATTGTACCCCTGTACTTGGCACTGGTGAGGCCACACCTCGAGTCCTGTGTTCAGTAAGAAAGATACTGAGGTGCTAGAATTTGTCCAAAGAAGGGCAAAAAAGCAGGTGAAGGGTGTGGAGCAGCTGAAATAGCTGGGGGAGTTCAGCCTAGGGAAAAGCAGGCTCAAGGGAGACCTCATTACTCCCTACCTGGAAGGAGTGTTGTAGCCATATGGGGTGGTCAGTCTCTTCTCCCAAGTAACAAGTTACAAGACAAGTCAGTTTTAGATTGGATATTACATAAAATTTCTTCATGGAAAGGCTTGTCAAGCATTGGAACAGGCTGCCCAAGGAAGTGGTTGAGTCCTGGGCTCTGGAGGTGTTTAAGAGACATGTAGATGTGGCTCTTAGGGACATAGGTTAGTGATGATCATGGCACAGTTGGACTCAATGATCTCAAAGGTCTTTTCCAACTAAACTGTTCTATGATTCTAGTAGGAAGAAATAAATACCTGAAGTTTAAGCATGTAGTTTTTCATGACATGCCACCATTAGAATCAAACTTTTAAAGATATCTTGGATGAACAGGCATTGCCTAATGGATCTGTGACAGCCCTGTAAAGTCACTGTAGTTTGTTAGTCCAATAATATGGACTTATGAGCACAATAAGTCTGAGGTATGACTCTGTGGTATTCACTTATAGGGCCTTGTGTTTTGTTTGCTTGAAGCCCTTCAATCTGTGAATAGGGGATGCAGCATCTCTTCTACCCTGACTTAATCAGATGAATTGGAGTTCTGGGCTTGCCTAAAACCCTGTTGGGGAGCAGAACATGATCCACCTAACTGTTGCACACATTTATATTAACTAATAATGTGTATTTTTCCCCCTCTGGAAACAGAGTGTGCACATGTACAGTGAATGAATGTCTTGATTTATTGTTTACTCTAGGTCAGTATGCAGTTTTCTTTCTCCTTAGGTAAAACAATATGCTTCATATCTCCTGTGATTCATTACTGTCCTGTTGTTCTAGCAAATGTACACTGAATATTGTACAGTAGCCAGAGTTACAGAGAGACATTTCAGCACTTTTGGTGCAAACTGGAGCTTGCTGTGCAGTCTGAGTGCTCTGCCCAGCTCTGTGGCATAGGGCTCAATTCTCCCAAAACCACAAGGGAACTGGGTAGAGCTTTTCTGTGTTCTGACAGCTGTTTTCATTACTGATGAATGAGGAAAAAATTACAACTGGATCAGTGCTGTTGTATCTGTAAGGAGTAATTAAGTAAATGGAAGGGAAGGGAGGAACTTGGCGTTTTGGGGTTGCAAGCATGATAGCAAAACTAGTGTTTGAAGGAGCTTTTGAAGCTCAGTGTGAGGTTTGCTTTTTTTGTTGACTCATCCCTCAGCTTCATTAATCCCATTTGAGCTGTTCACTGGGAAGCCTACTGAAAACACTGGCAGTTGTCAAGGGTAACTGCAGCATGTTTATTGTTTGATTATGATAGCCTTTCAAAAGGGGAAGAGGAGCAAAGTTTAGGAGGGATTAGGAACTGGGATTAAAGCAGTGAAGAAAATGTAGGGAAGCATAGTGGGAGATAGGAAACAATGTGTGAAAGTAAGCTGTGAAAGAAGCACCAGAGCAAGACCCCTAATGGGAGGCATGTTATTCTATTAGCAGTATGATGAGGTAATGCAAAGTATAAATAATAAAAGTGCAATTAATAAAAATGTCAACAGTGAACTGGAAGGAGAGTTATTCTACTTTTGTACAGAAGCTTTACTTTGAGCTAAGAGTCCAAGTGACACTGCAGGTACAACTTTTTTTAACAGCTGAAGAAGAGTATTACTCTCCCCACAGGACTGGGAAGGAGAGCAGGATCTCTTGTGAAATCTGGCTGTTTATCCCCAGCTTCATGCATGGGCAGTGTTCAGACTCCCAGCTGTCTTCACCCCATCTGCTTCTTTTCAATAAAGTATCTTCAGTTCTTTCATCAGCTGCAGGTAGAGGGTTACATTAAAAACTGATCATGATCTGAACAATGTGGGGTTTGTCTCCCTTCTGCTTCAGCTGTGTGGCACAAGAAACCTACCAAACAAGAGTCTGACTTCGAATGCTGTCTTCATTCCACTGGTGCTGATGGTCAGGAAACCAATTTCTTGAGCTGATTAAATATTCATTTCAAGCGAGAGAGTAAAACCATGTCTGACTATTAAGTTGTTCCTGGACTGCTTGCTCTCCTTCTGTATGGGAAATGCAAGAATTCTGTTTATTTTTCTCAGCCACATCAAAAAGCCTTGCCCCACTACAAAAAGACAAAGTCCAGACATGGTTTCAGAAGCTTACAATGTAATTTGTAAAACTGCATAGTTAGAAACCTACATTCAGCTAAAGCAACCACAGGACCTCACCAGATGGTTATGATGACCAACTAAAGAGATTTTCAGATGAAATTGTTGTGAGATTTATTAAAATGCTGATGAATGCAACAAAAATGACCCAGTTAGGAGATCTGGATTACACTCCATCCTATTGAATTATTTATTATTTTCTGAGTCAATTGCAGATTAAATAGTCTGAATACTTCCCCTTGTATTTGAGTAAGTTTAATTCCCATAACTGAGGTGGGAAATAATTTCAAAAAGTTCATAATCCTATATTTTTATCATAGTTCTTTAAAGAGCACTAACGTCACTGAGAAGTTGTAATAAATGTGTTTATTTATAGGCAGCATTGAACAAATGATAAGAAACTTAACATTGGAAAAAACAGCTCCAATCATCTCATCTTAGAACAGTGTTTCTCAAGTTTTCAGTGTGTAGAGCTTCTGAGGATTTTTGTTTGTTTTGTTCTGGTTTTCTTCAATTAAATAGAAATGGTTTGTATAAATGCAAAAAGCCAACACAGAAAGTGAGAGATTTCATCGTTTTGCTGTGCTGTACTAAAATTTGCTATTTTGGCAAAATAAAATGTGGATTCATGAAGGAGATATGAAATCAGTAAGGAACTGTCCAGATTGTGACAATTTAAAGGGAAATTGAGAGTGGTGGGATGTTCTTTAAAAGACACACATTGGATTGACTTTCAGGATATTAGTGGTGGTGGCAAAAGGAAGTTAACATATGCTGAAAAAAATCTTCTGATGAAACAAATATGAGAGACAGTGATGAAAGAATCACCATGCCATTCAGAAACAAAAAATAATGTAATTTTATGCAGTCATACAAAGAGCATTGGTGTTCATTTAGGTCCCCTGGCAAGAATTCCATCTGCAGGCAAGTATCTTGTCTGTAGGAAAAGGTAAGAGAAATTGTGTGGTGTAACCACACACAAAAAAAAGTTGAATATTAAGCTAGGATTAATCTGGGAAGATATTTTCAGAACATATGAACTGTTGAGGCCATTTTCTGCATTTCTTAGACATCATCTGGAATGCTATATAATAATGCAGTAAAGTCTGCAGTGACTTGTAGACTAATTGAATGCAGGTTGTGAGCAGAGGGTGAGGCTTGTAATGATGAGGGAGATGCCTTACAAGAGTTGACTTTAAAAGGTTGCCTTTTTAGCCAGTCAGCCTGAACGTTGTGGAAATCTCAAGTGTGTGTGCCAGTCCTGAGAGGCAGGAAGCCATGTGTAAGAGAAAAGGCAACTATGGCAATTCATTTATAGGAGAGATTTTTAATTGGAATGATGGGGACAAAATTTCCCACAACTTTAAAGATGGGGGTCAATTAATTATGAAAATGTTTATATATTTCACAGTGGTGTGTCCAGAAAACAAAGCACGTGAGGACTCTGAAAGAAAAAAATGCCAACAGCCAAGGTTGCGTAGGGCAGTTTGAAGTAAGACATGAATAATTAGATGGATGACTTAAATGGCTACATAGTTGATTTTTTAGCCATTGCAAAAACACTCTAATTTGAGGAGAAGCAGCACCAGCACAGATAATTTGGAGGATTTGTCCAAAAAGTCTTGGAAAGAAGGTTCAAAATTAGTTGAGAGTTAGCTAAAGAATGCCTTAGGCAATATATAGACCTGAGGATCTTCTGAGATTTCTTTCAGATTTGTATTTTTTTTTTTTTCTCTTCATGTCCCAAATGAACATCTACTTTGTTTTATCTTAAGCTACTTACCTTTAAACTACTTTATCTTAAGTCTTTTATCTTTTTCAAAAATCCCTTGTTGTACAGCATGGTATCCAAGGAGCACTTTGAAGATAAGAGCTAACAGTTTTCTCATAGGTTCTTCTGTGGTGCTTCTCATTGTCTTTTGGAATAGTTCATTAGCTGACTGTCCATGGTAACCTCCTTGACATCATGACACATTCCCCAGATGAACTCCCTTGACTCTGCTGAAAGGAGGTTATTGGGAAAATAATTTGCAATAATGTAATTAACACCTTGTAATCATTGCCTGCAAGAGGGGCAAACTCAAATGACTCCAGCCTTTAATTGCTGTCCTCTTCAACCTACCTAGTAGAGCTCTGGTGTGTGTAATTTCCTCGTGCTCACTTTTCCTCCTCCCTCATTTTCATGACATCTGTGTCCCACCCCTGCCCTGGGATTTGAGAGTGAAGGATTAAGTCTAAGCTTTGGAAAATCCTGGGGGAAAGGTGTTGTTTTAGTGTTGGTTTTCACTTTTCAAATCTGCTTTAATTGGCAGCAAATTGAATTGACTTTACAGAAGTCAATGTTTTGCCCACAATGGAACAGTCTCCCTGTCCTTATCTTGGCCAGCGAGTTTTCCATGTTTTTCCCACCCTTGCTCTGTTGAAGAGGGAAGTAGGAGAGCAGTTGGGTGGGTGCATGGCTGCTGGCCAAGGCTGACACATCACACCTCCATTCTGTATTTTGCTAACTCTGCCTTTACGCTGCTTCTGGGTTTATTCACTGAACTTTGGTAGTTTGGAGGCTCCCTGTGCAGTGCAATCATGCCTTGCTTTCCAACTTTATAGCTTCTCTGATCTTTCTCTCTCAGTTTCTTTCCCTAGTCTTTGGTTCCTACTCCCCTTGGGCTCCTTTTTCCATTTTGATATCCAGCTGGATCTCCTTCCAGCATGTCTGATCACTCATATTCATTAATTCATTCATTCATTCATACATTCATTCATTCATTCATTCATTCATTCATTCATACATTCATTCTCCCTGAATTTCCACTTTTATACATCCTCTCTGCCTCCTTCTAAGGTGGTTTTCCTCTGGATTTTCCCTAGTCTGCCTCTCTCCTCTTCTTCCTCTCACCCTGTTTGTTCTTCCATCAGTATGAAGCCTGCTCAGCCATTACAAACTTTTGCACCAAAAGTTGTCAGGACTTCCTAAAGACAGGCACAAATTTCATTTTTCCTGTGTTTTATTTTCAGAAATGGATGGATTAAGTTTAGACACATGGATCAAATATTAATCTCTGCCTCAGTGTGAAAATTTCACTTGCCTAATAAGTGCTGCCCAAGATATTAAAAACTGGGAACAGCATCTACAAATAGGAAGTGTTGGCCATTGTAATAATATCACAATAATATCACCTTACCTCTTAACTGTTCTATGGACTTTTCTTTTCTTTTTGTTACCATAATGTGTGGGGTTCTGACTCAAATAGTTCAACCACAGTTCTATTTTTTTTTTCCTAAAGATAAGAGTGCTACCTTTTGCTTATTATTCTAAGCTGTAAAATAGTTGCATCCTAGTTTTGAACAATTTAACTTCAACTGCTGGTAAATTATAGCTTACTATTCATGATAAATTATTTGACTGAAGATTTGAGTCACAGGTTTACTGGGGATGATGTGTTTGTATTCAAAGAAAGTTCAGATTTGCATTGATAGAAAGTCAGTAGACAAAATATTAGGTTGTTGTGTGATGATCATTCACCCTTTATTATTGACTGACAGAAATAAAGAGTCACAGTCAAGTCATGGAGCGAAAGGGCAGTGTACAATTCTAGGTAATTTGCGTGGTGTGGATGAGTGGTAGTCATTTAAACAGTAGATGGAGTTGGGCTCTAAAAAGTTAACATAGAGCAAGACTGGGATGGAGTTGGGATGCCAGACCCTTCAGGAGTATGAATAGTCCTTAAATTCTATAGAGTTACTAATGTCAACCGGATCAATGAAGCCCCATTTTTTCAGATGATCATCTGGATTAATGGTACCAGTTTGCCTGGCTAAGGAGGATAAAACTTTCCTAAGAGAGTGGGTGAGAGTGAGATGGGCAGAAGAAAATGCCATGTGATGCATTTACTTAGCTATTCTTGTTGAAGACCTGAGGATGGTAATTCTTTTTCTTCCTAAAAAAGGGAAGGCCTGAATATTTGAAGTATTAAAATGTTATGAGTTGTAGGGTTGTAGAAAGCCCTGAACAGGAAGCTGAAATTTTGTGATTTGAGACTGAAATCTGGAACTGGTCTAAAATGCTGAAAAACTCAACACAAAGATTGTGAGTGGTCATCTGCAGCTATTTAGTTCTCATTTCCCTGTTATTTCCTTTGGTAGATGATACTGTGCAGTGGTTGTAGGTTTCTATCTTTTGGGAAAGCTTTTTATAGTAAAAGCAATGCATCCTTACATTTAGATTCTCCTGTTGGCTTTGGCAGTGGTAGAGGAACATTTTTAGAACAATGTTGCATTTGTGCCAAACTAGATCTGATCCTTTAAAAATTTTTAGACCTGATCCTTTTTGAATTTTAGATTGATAAGATTTAATCACTGGCTATACAGTAGAATGGCATAGATGACAGTTTGTCTGTACTACTGAAATCTATTGGTAGTTTTCCATCCTCCTCCTCCACTCCTTCTACTCCTACAACCCTCTCTCCCTCTATCTACTATTTCAAAACCTGTGAAATCACTTGTTGCTGTGGAAAAAACCCAACTCAGAAAAGATTTTGTTTTGCTGAGCTATTCATATATGTAGTGCCAGACCTTCAGGTCAGTTGCCATATTTCTATATGTAAATATGGCTTATTCTAAAGTAAAACCTCTTGTCATTTAATAGTGGCTGCTAATAATTCCACACCTTTCAGCGCAGCACTTCACCAGAAAGGAGATTCTTCTCTTCTCCTTCCCCTGTAATACACAGTTTTCATAAGATTTGAGCATCCATTTATTTAGCAGAGTTAAATTTGCAGATGTTATGTCCAGGCAAAAAAAAAACAAAAAACAACCCAACAAAAAACAACATGCTCTGTGCTTTGCCACTGAAATTCCCCTAATGTTGAGCCAGTGGGATAAGACAGGACTGTGCATAGGATTTCTCCTCTCGTTTTTACCTTTACGACCACTAGAGGTTGTCCTTCTCTGCTGTTTGTGAACCTCATTCTCCTGTCATTTCCTTTTGAAGCTGAAATTTTAGGTGGCTATCTAATAAATAAACCATTACAGGTTTATTCTTCCGGGTAAGTTTTGGAAGATGAAGACTAATCATACATGTTTATTTCTTTGTGTTAAGGAAGTATGTAGCTGTAATAGTGACTGTCAGTATTTGGTAATCTTTTAAGTAAAGAGATGGAGTTGCATACGACTGTATGTACAAAAGTGTTCATAAACACTTATTTGGAAGTGTTTGAGACAAAAACAGGTCTTGAGGATGAGTTCTGTAATTTCTGTTTTCACAGAGTAATGTTACCTGTGTAGTCCTCTTGCTGTGTACAGGGGTATCACAAGAACATGATCTAATCACTGGGAATGACAGCCCAGGACCTCAAGTGATATTGACCCTAAAGCAATGAAAACATCTAAGCTGATGTGAATGTTTGAAACATTGTTTATTTGAAATATTAATATTGTGTGCACTGTCTTGCTTTCTGCCATAGCACTCCTGCACTTCTTCTAAGCCTTTCCACACACAAATTCCTGCCTTTGACACTCACCTCTCACTATTCTCTATGCCCTTCTACTTACCCTCTCTTTCCACTCCACTCCTGGTTTGCTTTTTTCTCTAAGCCTAGAAGGGGCCAAGGAATGCTCAGGAGAGGCAATATCTTCAGAAGAAAGTGTGTTCCAGAGAGATTTGTTAACTTCAGTTAATCATAAACATTTATAATGCAGCCAA
Source organism: Pseudopodoces humilis (assembly GCF_049639895.1). Taxonomy (NCBI): domain Eukaryota; kingdom Metazoa; phylum Chordata; class Aves; order Passeriformes; family Paridae; genus Pseudopodoces; species Pseudopodoces humilis. The sequence goes on from NC_142200.1 coordinate 104,808,674, forward strand.
ATGCAGCCCATGTTCAAAAGGAATTTCAAGACTTACACAAGAGCAAGTCATAGCAGTTTTCCTTGCATAGAATGAGTGGGCTTGGATTTTGACAAACAATTATGTAAAAACTGATTTAGTTAGAGTGATGAAGTGCTTAATAAAACATTCCTAAAAATGGTCAAATGATTGCTAAAGCTTAAGACTTTTGCACAGAAAGGAAAGGCTAGGTATTCTTTTCTAACACTTAAAATAATTTTGAAATATCTGAAATTAAAGTTTAAAAGTGGAAAGTGACAGACAAGTTGAACTGCAGGTGGCACAACCAGATTTACATGTAATTTAGGTATTTTTCTCAAGCTTCCCTTTGTTTCTGACATCTTGCTTCCCTGATGTTTCTGTGAACATTGCTTCTTGATAGATCTCAGGCAGAGCAACCACAAGAAAGGCACTGAAACCTGTGTGAGAAAGATGAACAAAATACATGAAGTACAAGAAAAGATAAACAGAATGGAAGAGTAAGGATATATAAATGAACTGATGATGATACTAAAGATGTAACTAATGGTTTTATTAGTCTATACTGGCATTTGGAGGAACTGCAATCTGCAAGCCAGTTGTTAATTTTACAGCTAATTTTTCTGAATCTATATGAAGATAATTCAGTCTGAAAAGGGACTTTTTTGTAGTTTCTTTCTTAAAAATAAACTAAAAAAGAAAACCAAAACCCCACAAAGGTTCCATTTCACTTGTTGAAGTCTTTACTTTGCTTGTTGAAAAACAAAGGAATATTTTAATTTATTAGATGAATATTTTAGATTATTATAGAATATGAAGCTCCATGTGGAATTCTCACAGAATGTTTTCTAAGGGAGTACTTAGTTCTTCTCTTTACAGTAATACTGAATGTCTGCCAGGATTTTTTTTCTTTATAATTCACTTACAGATACAAATACTTGGTTTCCCTGCTATATATGGCTCAGTATTACTTAGAGTACATCAGAATCTCATTTTAAAGGAAAGTTGGTAACTGAAGTTTTAAATTTGACAGCAGAGGGCACCAGTATCACACCAGATGTCAGTTGCTCACCAAAGTTTTTCAACAGCTGGCTTTCATGGACAGAATCTTTTCAGCCCTAGAAATAGTAGAAATAACTGTTCTGGCTGTAAATTCCCATTTCTCAGCAGATGTTTGATGTTTAGGCTAAATGATACCTCTGTGGGTTACTTAATTTGGCTTGCATGTTACAGTTTGTTATTTAGTGCACTGTAAATACTTTCCTTTCTGGCACTTACTGGTGAGATATTCTATCCTTCCCAAAATAATAGTTTGTTCCTGTGTCTGAGTGCTTTTCAGCCTTGTGTAGATTCTGTGGCAGGGATGCTTTCTTGCAGTCTGTGATTTTTAGGGTTGTTTTTGTTTGTTTGTTTGTTTGTTGACTTTCTACAAATGCGTAAGACAGGCTTTTATAAACGTAGTTATAGATCTAATCAGAAAAACTTACATTTGATGCCAACTCAGTCCGCATTCTGCAAATGTGAGCATTGGCAGAAAAACACCAATGTCTTTTCAAGCCTGAGAGGCAGAAATCCCTCGTTTTCTCTCATGCTTTGTGCTGTTAGGAGCTCATGGGTGTGTGAGCTATCATGAAGTTTCCTGTAAGCAGAGTTTCATAGTTCTAAGTTACTGTTTGCCAGGCAGAAAGCACTCCATGGTTTCATGCCATGCCCTCCCTGTGTTTGGTGCTAGGCTGTGGAAAAGCAGGGCTGTGATGGAAAGAGGATTCCTGTGGGTAGAATGGAGCACTCCCCGCTGAGGTTTGCAGCTCGACAAAGTTCATGCTGAAATTCCACTCTTCACACTGACACATTTGCTGAGATGGCCACGTCAGTGGGTGGTGGTGGGAGATATCTCCTCTGCTATAACTTAGAGCAGGGTCAGTATGACTTAGGCCCCAGGCTCAGTGCTTGAGCCACAAACCCCTTGGTTAAGCCCCTGGGCCGCTCTGAGCAGAGCAAGGACGTGTGGGCAGATGCCTGTTAGGCACAAGCAGGGGAACAGCTTGGCTGCCCTACGTGTGAGTGAGGGTGAAACCCCCCCAGGAGAGAGGGGTGATCTCCTCTGGCCACAGGGGCAGATGCTGTTGGGGGACATCACATCTTCTCAGCCAAGTGTGATTGCAGTGTGGAATAAATACTCAAGAATGACAAAAAATGAGACGGGTGGTAAAAACTGAGAATTGATCTGTAAATCCCAAGGACAGTGCAATTTTTCTTCATTGTCAGACTGTTGTCTGTGGATCCTGGGTGCCAACAGAAGAGTGCAAGAGAATTTCTGCTGTTTGGAGGCATGAGGTTTTAAATGGCTCAGAGAAAACTTGAGGAACTTTTTCTTATTAAGTAAAAGGGTTTATGTTGTAACCAGGAAAGCCAGACCTGATGGCATATGCAATGGATGACATCTGTGCAGTAAAGAAGCTACTAATTTTGTATAAACTTGGTGCTGTTCACCTGAGCTGATGTGCACAGGATGAGCTCCATGGGTCAGATGCATCTTTACAGTGCCCTATAAGAGAGATCACAAAATCCATATATTAAAGCTGCTGTTCTTGTTTACCATGCAGCAGCTGCATGTGATTTCCAGAGGTGTGGGCATCTAGCAACTTGAACATTGAACCAGCCTTTTACCATATGCAGCTGAATTCCTCTTAGCTTTAGTCCTTCCAGAGGGTAACAGATTTAAAAGAAAGAAAAAAATAAAATCTTGATGGGCCACTGAGCTTCTCTGACCTTTCAGTATCACTTCAACAATTAAGTTAAAATTAACCAGAATGAAATATTTGTGGTTGTGTGTCAGTGCGGCTCTGTAGAACACAATTCCTTTTGTATTTTGATTTTTTAACTCTTTATTTCGTGATTTTGTGCTTATTATAAATATTGGTTGAAGGAATTATCCTTTAAATCAGTTTCTTAATGAAGATAGTTGTTTCAAGAAGGGTAAAGAAAAGGTTGGTATTTTAGTATTTGTACCTTTCCAGTATTTTCAATTGTGAACTTGAAAAATAAAAATATTAAAATCTGTGATTTGAAAAAACATGCTTCTCTTGAAGAAAATCCACTAAAAATGTGCTAATTTAAAGTTAGTCACATTGCAGCATTGCATTTCTTGTTATTTTCTTTTTATATATATATATATACTATTTATGTTTTCACTGAATAGTTTCCTTTGCCATGTGCATCCCAGTTATCAACTCGTGGGGGCAGGCAAGCTCCACAGATTTGAACATAATTGGTTGAATAGTTTGTGTCAAGTGTATCATAACATAAGAATTATTTTCTGACCCCTTCACTGGGAGATGGATGGATCTTGGATGTCTTTCTCTGGATATTATGTACTGCACATATCAGAATTTGCTCACACACAAAAATGGAGGGAACATCCCCCACAAAACTCGTCAGACAAATGTTATCTCAATTCTTTTGTTGTGTGGGCTTCATTTGTTTCACAAGACTCAGCTTGTATAGATGATTCTAGACAAACCCTTGCTTGATATTAAGTGATGATAGTTTTGTGAAACTCTGTAAATTCAATTTAATGTTCATTACAGCAAATATTTTAAGTTTATGAAATTTTTCAGTGTATGCATACATGAATGCACACAGATATATGTGTAACTTAACATGTGCATATTGCTTTTTCCTCCTTATGTCATTCATTTTCTTTGCCTGTTGTAATATTTGAAGGATTGGAAATAGCATAGCACACAAAATATTTAGATTTTCTTCGGTTTCAAAAAGTTACAAACATTCTTTTTGGATATGAGGTTTCATTAACTGAGGCCTGAGAATAAATTCAAAGACAAGAGAAGAAAGGCACCTTATTTTTAAATAACTGATTTATTTCCCCAAATTAAAAACACCTTCATATCTGAATTCTGAATATTTTGGTAGTTAAATGTAGTCACTTTGTTACATAAAATCATAGAACAGTAGAGATATGTTTTCTTTTAAAATTTTCTTATTTAAAAAAATAATCTCTCTACATTTTGGTGTTTCTTTCTGACATTTGTCTGGAGGAGACTGAGGGTAGAGGAGAACACATGACAGCACTGCAACACATATCAGCATTTTGCAGAGCCAAACTCTAGTCAGAAGAGATTCACATTCCTCTAGAGGGAGGCAAAGAAAAATGGAATTTAAGGGAACTGAAATTCTCCTAGTGAATGGATCCAGTAGTTTTTTCAACTTTGTGGTTTTTCCTGGGGCTTTTTTGGTTGTTTAGTTTTGCTTGTTTTTCCCATTACCTCACTATTGAGGACAGATGAGAGTGTCCTGTGGGATGGGCATAGGTTATTGTTGACTTAAGGCAGAATATGGACTCAGAGTTTTAGGAGGGATTGGTCCTGTATTCCACACCTGTCTCTGACATCTACAGAGCCCGGCTGTTTGTACTCCAGCAGGGGAGAGATTTGTCTGTAGAGCTGGTAATTTTGTACTTGGGAATGTCCACCCAAAGGTAGCTCGAACATCACAAATGTTGACAGCTCCTTTGCTGTAGATTAGTTTTTTGTCTTATCCTCTGTGATTATTACAAGCTTGACCTGGTCACAGGTAATAAAAGAAGTGTCTGTGGGTGAACCACAGAGCCCATAAATGGTAGCTGGCTTTTTCACACGGTTCTGCAGGCCTGTATGCTCGGCTGCAAATGCCATTCCAGCTCTGTTTTCCAGAGCTCTGGGACAGAATTTTCCATTTTAAATTTGGACAGCTGTTGTATCTGGCTGCCAGGCAGCCAGTAGATTCACATGGATGATTCATTTTTGAACTGGGGTTTTCTCAGACACAAGGCTGACTTCTCTCCACTGTATTTGAACTAAACACAACCTGAGCCCTTCCATTTGCACATGTTGGAGGTTTTAGCCAGCATGCTTGAAAAGGAAAATCACAAAACCTTTCCACAGAAATATCTAAAGAGAGAGCAAGATCTAGCCCAGATTATCTCGTGTTGCTTGGCATTGAGTTTAGGTTCCTTTCCAAGCTCACTGTTCTCAAAGCAGCAGGGATTGTAAAGATGCAGGGATGCCCCCAGCCACTGATGTCATTGACAGTAATGAAATTCCAAGAGAACTGTAATTCACTGCACAAATGGAGTGTCTATCTTCTTGTTCTGTGGTTGTGCCTAGCACAGTACACGAGCATCATATCCCTGACTGGAGATGATAGCTGCTGCAGCAGGAAGGATTCCATTCAGAATCTCAGTGATGACATAAGAGAGAGGCCACTGCAGCAATAAAGTGGCTCCTTCGCATGTGGCCTCCCTGTAGATGTACATCCTCAGGAAAGGTCTAATGATTATTTCTACTTGACTGACTTTGATTTTACTTTATTGCTTATAATCTAGGTCATTTTTCTTTAAAAGAAAATACAACTGCAAGTTGTTTTAATTAATGCACCTTAAATTTTAGAAGCAAATGTTATGACAAGAATGTTTAGATAAAACTGCCCAGAGTGTAACTAAAACAATCAAATATATGCTCTAATAGTAGTCTTAGGTTTAGAAAACTCCAATTCAAGCAGCCCAACATTTGACACAATTTGGTTTTGAACTTTTCATCTTACTTAATAAAAAGGTCTAGAGATACTTCTTTTTTCCCTTGTTTATAGGCAATATAACTAATTTGTTTGGAGCATATGCTAAAATATATATGTGCACTCGTTAATTATTTTGTATATTTTCTTTAAGTTTTGAAAAAAACATCTGTTGAAGAGGTCTAAATTTCTCCAAATTTCTCCTCAATTATGGAGCCATTATGCTTAAATAATGAGTGGAAGTCACAATCTACCTTATTGAACAGGCATTAAACTTTCCCAAACTTAAAAAAAAACCAAACTTGTAATGACAAAATTTGTCTTAGGAATATTAAGTCTAACTAATTGACAGGCATCACAGAGATAAAATTACTGAGGTAGATTTCGGGTCTTGCAGGTATGACTTCTGTCTAGTCTCATAGATTTAATCTGTGTTTATTTGCAGTATTAAATGTAGATGGATTAATTTCTTTGACTTGCTGTTCCTGTTAGCACTGATCACACTGTTTTCTCACATAACTGTCTTCTTGCTAGCTTGATATTTCTCCTGCTGGGCAGGATGAGAATTCATGCCTTAGATTCTATCTGTATAGAGAAGGCAAACTGCTTTAATGACTTTGGTAAAATGAAACCAGTCATCTCCCAACACATTCCAAAGTCATGAAAAAGCCCATATTTATAACAGTAGTTCTTTTGAGGTTGAGGCTACTGTGTGCCAGTTCTTCCCAGTGTATTTCATGAGCGTTGTACTTCTAACAATACAAAAGTGGCTTGCTGGCCAGGACGTGGGTAATGTATTCCGTCGTGATTTTGTAAGAGCTGGAGCTGTCTGAAAAGTTCTTGGTTGCTCTCCAGCAGCCCTGGCTGGAGAGACACCTGCTTCACATCCTTGCAGTTGAGCCTCTAGAAAGTCTCATGGGAAAGGTCCCTAATTCCCTGCAGTGAAAGCCATCTGGATTAGCTCACATCTCATCCGGCAGCAGTTTAATCTCAAGTGGATTGCCTTTGCCCAAAAAGTCAGGGTAGTCAGGAAATCTGGCTGTAAAATGATCTGGTAATCTCAGTAAATAAACTAGTGTAGCTTTTAGGTTTTTAACTCAGTCCCAACTATATCTGCAACAGGATGTTTGACTGCTTATTCCATTTTTCTCTAAGCTTAGTGGTTATAGTGAGATATCTGAAAGGAATTTTTCATGCTGAAAAAAATTTAATTGAAATGACCACATCCCATTAATTCATTCTATGTATCCCTGAAAGAGTACATGATGTGTTACTGCTTGATAACTACATTTGCCCAGTAAATATTACTTCAGTAGTAAGAGGTCGATAATCTGTGAAGTGCTAAACATGCATCTAATTTTCAAATCTGCCCTTATTAACTGAAATAAAACCTGAAAAGTGGCTCACAGTTTTCATGCATTGGACAAGATCGTCTGAGTTACAGCAGTCATTTTGGATTCTTCTAGACTTCCAAATTATTGGGAGCTTGCAGAGCTTAAGATTTTGGAATCCAAAGCATTAGCTCCATGTAATACAGGCATGTGTAAAATACAAAGAATTATACAAGAGCTTTTTGTCTTGCTTTATAATGTGTAATTTCTTCATGACTGAAAATGTATAGTGCTTTTGACATGCCTGTTATGGTCTATTTAGTGATTTTTAGGTGATTTAATTGCACCTCCTTAACATTCAGGCTTTTGTAATTTTAACCACTATAGCATCTTTACACGACTGGGACAGATTTCTGGTGACTTAGAACTCTATTGTTCTTTACATTGGATTACATAGTAGCTCAATGAATTAAGGATATGCAGTAGTAAAATGATTTATTTTTTAATCTTTTGTAGGGCAAATTATGTGCAGATTGTATTTTCTTTGCTATTGAGAGGGCCAGATTTATATAGGTGAGGTCAAACTAGATCCAACAACTCTGTTGCTTAACATGTTACCTAGATAGGAATGAGTTGCATTATTGGAGGATAACATTTGTAGTCTACTAACGTGTATCCCAAAGTTATCATGTCAATAACAACAAAAGCAAAAAAAGAAACCTCAAAATTTCTACCTGCTAGTAGAAATGGACAATTATTTGCCAAAACACAAAGGTAAAAAGGGCTGGAAATTAGTTTAAGGAAAAACTACCATCATTGTATGCAGATATTATTTGTAAATCATCATGAAAATTATATCCAATGGAAATATACTCGAGCTCTTTATATGTGGTGGAATAATGGGGATGTGATGTAAATGACTTGCACTGAAAGTATCTTAAATTATTTTCTTCAGATTCTTTCAAATATAGCAGTTATTGAGCATTGGTTACTTCTCATTTGTGTTAGTGTGGATTTTTTCATGGTTTTCTTTGTTGTTTTTTTTTTTTTTAAATTCAGGATTCCTCCAGACACATTTTCATTCTAGCACTTAGTTCTGTTGCAAATTAAAAAAATAGGCTTTGGAAGAAAAAAAAAATCACATTTTCATATTTAAATAGTTATCAAGAGTAAAACAAATCTGCTAGTTCTTGCTTTCATTGATTACACAGAGGCTGAAAATTCCCAGTTTATTCCCACTTGTTATATCTCATTAAGTGTGATGATGGAAGTGGTGTGCATCATCATCATCTCTTTGAACACAGTGCTGTTAAATAAAAAGATAAAAATATTTCCTCATTAAGAATTTTAGCTGACTACCTCTTCACAAATGTCGGTTTAATGTAGTATTTTTCCTTATTTGTAATTCTTGTGTAAATGAACAGATGGGAACATTTTGCATGTAAAACTTCAGGTTTATTTAGGGAAGGGGTAAATGGTGAGTCTTTGTGCTCGTTGATACTTTTAGCGTAAGTTTGTCGATTCATAATTCGTTGTAAATCTCATTTAAAAAGTTCCTACTCTTCTAATCCTGAGTTCTGAGGAGCAAACATCCACATGTGTACTGCTATGATTTCTTGATTTGATCTGGGGGAAGTTTTGCAGAGGTGCTGCAGAACCAGGTAGGTAATTGCTTTCCTTCCGAGCCCACAGAAAAGTGATTTAGATTTAAAAGGAAGAAGAAAATGAGTAAGGGAGTAATTGAAGATTGGGGAAAGAAATTGCTGTCCCCTGCATTACCTTGGTAGCCAAATTGTTCCTTTTTCTGTAGAAAAAAAAAAAGGATATGACCAGTTTTGAGAGGATTTGTTTTATAAAGACACCATTAAAATTGGATTCCCGTGACATTTGGATGTTGTTCTATCATCAGTTCTTTTATGGTCCTGACTCTCCCATGGAAACTTCTGATGTGTTTTTGCCATGTCACCTTCAGAAGTGAGGCATGCAGAATAGGGATTCACCTGAGCTGCTTTGGGATTGGGAAATCAGCTACTACTGGGTCTAGCACCTACTCCATACTGCTTTCAGGACAGACTAGCATGATTTGGCGACTGATTTACACGAATGCTCTACACAGAACCGGTGCAAAATCTGTGTTAAACTGCCAATAGCTGTAAAAACAGAAATAAATTTGTATGTTAATGGCCTAGAAATGCAGGGAAATAAAGAGTTCCTGTGCCTTGGTGTGTTCACTTAGAAGATACTGTTACTAGGAATAATTTAAGGAATGAGTGGCCCTTATTCCATTAGCACTTACAGGCAGTACACCACTGCTGTGAACAGGCACCTCGGTGTGAGGACACATACCTACCTCTGAAATCTATACACCCCTCAGAGATTGCTGCAGAAGCCAGGAGTAGGACAGTGAAGCCATTCAGGATAAGGAAGAAAGCTTTACACAGCCAGAGCTGCATTAGAATGCTAGGTTGAGTGTAATTACTGCACTGGGATTTAGCCAGAATAGCTGTCATATTGTGAAACGTGCCACGTGATTTTTTAATTTATTTATTTTTTTTATTTAATGGCATAAGCAGATGTGATTTTGAGTTTTCATCTTATCAAAACCAATGAATTTCTTTTTCTACAGTATCCTATTGAGTTGGCTAACAAATTCTGGAATGTTCTGGTATGTTAACATGTATGACATAAGAGCATAAGCTGTTAAATACTGCTTAGATGCTGAAGCTGAAAAATGTAAAGATATTACTCAGCCTAGTGGAAGAAAAATAAAAAGTTGTGTGAAGAATTAGAGGTAACAAATCTATTTAATTTGTATTTCTTACTCTTCACTTTTCATACAGCAAAAAATGCCGTAGATTTTGTACTAAATGGATGCAACAAATATGCCTGAAGCACTGTGTTCCATATACTTAATAAATTATGTTGTAGGTGCGGTGTTTGCCTACTTTTAAATTATTCACTACAGCATTTTAGATAATCTAGCTTTGTATCTCATTTCTAAACCCACTCTTAATAACTTAATATATCAACCACAAATATTCATCATGTTAAGAAAGGGATGATTTTAGGGGGAGGGAGAAAGAAGGAAGGGAACAAAGTGTCTGACATTCCTTTTGAATTTGAAGAATAATTGAAGGTAATGTATTGTCTCACACATGCCAGAACTGTCTTGTGGATCCTCAGCTATTATCTGCTTCTGTATTTCTAGTTATTTAAATCAACTGAGCTGAAGATAAGGCCCTAGTTATCCTGGGACCCCACGTGACAGAAACTTTTAAAAAACAGGAACAAACTGAAAATAGCTGGGTTTATAGGTTTGACTTGGAGATAAATTAAAAGTGATGGAAAGATGTTTTTTCTGATTGAACATAGAACTCATAGTGATGGTAAGAGACAAAATGAGTCATCCTTACTAAATGTTGTGAGATTCCTCATGTCCTTAATGTTTTTTTGTTGATTTAGAATGGGATAAAGGAAAGAACTGTTAAAGCAACAGTAGGTCAGGCTTCTTATTTGTGTCCTGCATTTATTTTACCATTGTAAATGACAGAGAAATGAGTACTAGTATTTTCATAAGTGGAGAAATGTAGGTGGGTCTTGAAACTTTCTGTTCTTGTCAGGTATTTATCCAAGTGTAGCCTACCTGTGCTATAGCATGGGAGCCAAGAGTGCATGTTTAGCCCTGTGCTGTAGTTCTACTTGTATAAATTTGTGTAAAACTGGTGCTGTAGGGTTCTCTGTTGGCTGGTGCTTCCTGTGGGTCCCAGTAGCTTTCCCAAGGAAATGTACCTCGTAGACCTCATGACACAGTAAAATATCAAGAGGTGTTCCTCAGGACTTGTACTTTTTGGCCAAAATGGAGGTAGTTTTAAATGCAGAGAAGGATCTGTAAGATATTAATGCTGCATTGGGGGGACCTTTGTGTGCCTGTGAGACTCAGCCTCTCTTAAAATGCCCTTTTTGAAATGCTTGAAAATTGTTGGATGGGAAGTTTTCTCCTCCCAGAAGGTGAGGTCTCTGCAGGGCTTGTGATGTGTGTGAAGCAGTTTTATACTGATTTTAAATGTTCTGATTAATAAATACATCAGTGTGGAAGATGAAAGGTTGAGTTGGGGGAAATAGCCATGAAAGGCTATTGTCTGTCATTCAGATGAGCAGATGAAAGTGGAAAAAAAAAGTTTAAAGGGGAGCTTTTGGAACTTACAGCTCAGTAAGACATTGTTTTCCCTTCCTAAGCTACAACTACTCTTCTGAAATACTTACTATATAGATATATTTATGTATAAATATATATCTACATATAAAATCTTGGGTTCCACACATCCTCTTGATCCCCTAATTAGCCGGTGATTGTTTTGCTCGTACACCAGTAGCTCTAATTTGGAAATGTAGAACCAACAGGTTCTGCATGCCACCATCAGATTAATATATATTTGTCTACTTTAGAAGTTGCAGCAGGCATCTTAATGTATAAATTTAGCTTTCTACTATTTTTAATCTTTTATGTGACTGTGAATTATTGACTGGCTAAAGCCAACGTATGATACATCTGAAGCTAAAATGAGCAAAAAAGTAGAATCACTCATTTCTATCACTTAATGGCCTGACAGACTCAGCAGAAGGAAAAGTAGTAAAACTCATGCTTTTATCAGTGAAATGGGTGGATCAGACCCTGAGCACACTGCAGGAACAGAGTAATTGAAGAAATCTGTGCTGATCTTTGCCAGTTTTCTGGTAGTAAATGCACTTTTAAAGTCCCTGTCAGCTGGGTCTTGCAGAATAGAGATGACATTGCAGAGGAGCTAAGGATATCTTTCTGTGTCAGAATGATGAGTGGAGAAGGAGACATTGCAAAGGTGATATTGATAAAAACAGCATAGCAGAAGGGAGGCATTTTTTGATGGAGACACATTCTTGGGACTTCTGAGCAGCTTCTTTTGTGTAGCCAGGCAAATTTCCATGTCTAAACCATGAACTACATGAAGCTTATTCAAAGCTACATTTTATTCCATCCAATCAAAAAATTAGCTGAATTAATGAATATTTTGGGCACCTGTAGTTTTTCATGTAGTGTGTGAAACTGAACATCTGAAATATGTATGTGCGTGTGGAAGCTAATGGGTTCTAGTTATAGATGGTATGTTTATTCGTTAATTCCATAGGTGAAATCCACAGGTTCAGCAGGTAACAAAAAATGAACCTGAATTCCACAAGATGAATCTGTTTCTTTTCATATAAAATTTTATCTGAGGCCCTTTGTGTTCAGGAGTCCCCAAGATCCAATAGATTTAATACAGCTATTTAGTCTGGTAGGCTTTCTTTCTCTTTTTTGTAGTTTATTTGAAATTGTTCCATAACAGTTGTATAAATAGGTGATTTTGTGCCTGTTGTATCAATTATCTGTATTTTCATGTACTTTTAGTCTGTAGTACCACCAAGGAGTCTATCTGCCAGCAACAGCATGGGGGTCTGTGCTTCTAAAGCATTCAGCCTTTGGGAAATTCCATTCCCTAGCTGCAGAGGTGAATTACTGACATGCCAACCTCATAGTGTCAGCATTTGGTTTTAGAGTTTTTCAAGACACAGGTCATCTCCTTATTAAGGGGTTTTTGCTCTGCAAAAGGAGCTCTGTTGCTAAAAGTTTTTTGACACGGCATGCTAACATGGTGCTCATCAACACTGGGAAATGGACAGCTTTTGTAAAAGTGCTCATTGACTGATCTCGCTCTCTTTTTGCAGAATCATGTAAACCCAGCAATGGATTTCACACAGACCCCTCCCGGAATGCTGGCCCTCGACAACATGCTGTACTTTGCTAAACATCACCAGGATGCTTATATTCGGGTAAGGCTTCCTCTTGTCATGGAGGTCTTTGCAGTTGCCTGTTTGCAATGATTAGGTCCTGTTTGCAGTTGACTTTGAAGGGGAGTTTCAAAATCCTGATATCATTGCCAACAAACTCCAGGAAGACAAACCACTAAAACACGACATAAGTCTGTAAAAGCTCTGGGCGAAAGCTGTATGGGTGACTTGTCTGTCGTAGCTGAGTCAAATATTCTAGATACTACTTTTTGCAAGTACTTCTTTTTGCTTAGGCCTGCAAAGAGAAGAGTAATGAACCTGTGCCTTTGTCAGATGCATAATGGATGACCATAAGCTCAGAAAGGGGTAATTATGCAGAATTCTCTGACCTGCTTCAAGACTACAGCTCCAAAAACTGACAGCATTTTTTTTGTGGAAAGGAGGCTTTGAAGATCAGATGACTTGAGAGGTGACTGAGTTGGCAGGGTACTGAGAGTTAAGATGCTTCCACTAAAACTACTGCTGTAGGAGAGGTCAAGCTTTGAGTAAAATACATACAAAGAATCCTGATTCACTTGTATAACTCTTTCCTTCTCCCTGCCCACTCCACTTCCTACATTATTTCAAGGTTATTTCAAAGGTAGTTGGAGCAGGTTATGTGTTAAATCCCTACAAGAAGAGGCATGCAGCTGAATAATACCTGCCTCTGAAGAGAGCCACTTCTCCTGAGCTTTATTGAAATCAAGTGCTTGCCAAGCATAAACCGAGCAAGCACAGATAGGAGTGGAGGGTAGTCCCAAAAGTCAGTGTCTAGAGTTCATAGGGATGGTTTAATTCCCCAAGAAAAATGCTCATGCAAACCTGCTTAAAGAAGTTTGTTTATAGCAAGAAAACATTAGACACACCAATCTTTTCCACTAAAAGTCAAGAGTGATCTTTTAATATACATTATCATTTGTTTTCTGTTTGAAGTAAATTGGTGTCAAAGCTCTAATAGGTTTGCAAAGGGCCTGCTGATATCTATGGACATAATACCAGATGATGAGATTGGAGGATTTGCTTTTTAAATGGATCTTCCTCCTCTGTCTGAATCTAGCAATAACTCTTAGAAAAGACACTGTGGTAGTGTCCATTACAACAGCATTTATCAATCCCTATAAATCCCTGAAGTGAAGGGCTGTATCAGGTAATGAACAAAGAGCATGTTTTCTGGATAACTATGCTGAATAGCATTTTTGTTTATTAAAAGAGAATTACTTACTGTTTCTCATTAAAAATTGGTAAGATCTGGATTGTGATACTTCATTCTTCTGAAAATGATAAGTTTAGAGAATTAGAGGTAGCCAGTGCTTCCAAATGAGTCAGATGCATTTTAAAGAAGTCTGTAAAATTTGAAACTGGACAAAAAATTCTGTTGCAATAGGGCTTTCATTGACATCTCTCAATTTTTTCGTATTTTTTCATGTTCATGTTGCAAATGCTGTCTTAAAAATTGGATTCAGTGAAGCACGTAATTAGCCACTTTTTGGAAAGGATTTTGCTGCTGGCTCAGCCCTGTTTCTATAATGCAGTATTTTTTGATGAGAGTTTTTGTTGTTTTGAGCTTCCTGTTTTTATTCCTGCGTGGTTCCCGTTAGGAGAGTGCCTGTGTGCCTCATGTATTTCCCTCCTGAGAAAGAGTACACATCCACTAGAAGTGCCTTGTGGAGGCACTCTCAGATTCAATTGCTTGCCTAAAGCTGCTTTGGGGACTGTAAATGTGCTTTGGGAGTGTGTTTGTCTATCCACCACTCTGAGGAGCTCTACTTAGTGTTTATACAGCATTGCTGGCGCAGTAGGAACACCTCTGAGATGATGGTGTTGTGCAGTTCCTACAGTGTTGATAGTCTTTAATTGCAAAAGACACCTACTTTCTATCTCTTCATCTCCTTGACTTGCTAGCTGGTGTACAGTTGTTTCCTGTGGGCCCTGACATGTCTGTTCCTTTTTCGAGTTCCTTATTTCACGTCTAACATTACCTTTCCTTCGTGGCCCTCAGCTCCCAAAGCTCCCACAATGCCAATTTGCTCTTCTTGTATAGCCTGTTGACCTTGCTTATTTTTTCAGATGCATTTCTACTCCTGTACCCTAATAAAATTCCTCCTGTGGCCAAGCTAAAGTTTCCAGGAGAAATTGTTAGCTATACAGTCAGCTGGAACTTGCATCCTGAAAAATTTGTTGGACAGGAGCTTTTCTCCTTTTACTGTTACTAGGAAATAGTTTGGTTCCTAGGAGGGGAGATTATTTTCAACTTGGCTCTTTGCAATGCAATTGATTCCTGTGCCAGGGGTTAATTCCTAAGCCCCAGATACTATCTCTTCTATGCAGTAATTAGAAATTGAAGCTGAAAATCAGAGCTGGTTTGAAACTAACTTGGGATATCTGAAGTTTTCCCTGATAGAATGCAATGTATTAAGCAGAGACACTATCAGGAAGGCATAATGGTTTCACTGAGTGCATTGTCAGTGCTGCATTTTAATGGGCAGCACAATTCCCTGCAGTCTGACCTGTGACTCTTAGGATGCCCCTGCTGCATGACCCTTAGTTCTTCTATTAATGAAAATAATTGATAAGCAGAAGTTAGAAGAGAATACAGTCAATAAGTAATCTCTTCCCTTTTCAATCCCTGTTTTGCCTCTCTTAAGGAGATTCTGCTTAGAAGTAACTTGCATAATAAATAGATTAGTTAGGTAAGAAGGATATCTGAAACTGAAGTGCCCTTTTGGGGGCTGGCAGTGGGGCTTCAAAGACCAGTAGAAAACTAATGCACTTCAGCACACCAAAGTAGGAAGAGTAAATACAATTGCAATTTGTTAAAGAACATGGGTGTGAAGGCACTGCAGCAGATGGGTAACTCTGCATCTGGAAAACAAAAGGAATTTCAGCGTGAAAACATGGGTGTTGCACAGTGAAGGAGGAAACAAACATAACCACACTTTCCCCCATTTTATTTTTTTATCTACCTCCCCACAATCATTTCTTTCATTCACCATTGTATACTATTGTATACAATTTTCCCCATTGTATACTACTTCCTGAAAGTGCAGTAATATATATTTTTTTTTACTTGCTGTCTTTCAGATAAACACAGTGTTTATACAAACTTTGAGTTAACAGATTTTGAATCTCAGGGTTTCATTTGCCATACAAGATGACTGGAGACTCCAGCAGAAAGGTTGTTTAGTGAATGGGAAAAAAACAAACGTTTTCTTTGACTGTGTGGTGTTGTTAGTTATCATTTGGTTTTTAAAAAAGTGTCCTATTGAATTAGTTTCCTGTAGAGTTATCTCTTCTTTCTCTTTAATTAATTGTCTGGTGCTATCAGTGACAGATATACACTGGGGTTTTTTTCATGTTGCACTTAAATAATCAATCACTATCATCAGAGGCTTGGCTTTTAAAAGGTGATGACATAGTATGTGGAATGCATTGATGGAAGTAATGTTGAATTTCTGCAAGAAATTTTAAAATTTTCCACATAAAATAATTGGCAGCTTCCCAAGCTCCATAATTATAGGACAGCTAGAGTGTATAATTAAATTTAACAGAGAAGAAAATGATTGGAATAAAGCTTTGTGACAGATAATTTTTTTGTTCTTTTGTAGCAGACAAGTCATGTGTTCCCTCACTTTCAACTTATTTCTTTCCAAAACTACTTCAGCTTCACATTCTACTAATTTTAAAATTAAAATTATAAGTTACCACTGAAGACAGACTTTATTCAGTACAGACATCTTGAAATTTTTCTTACTGGTAACTTGTAGCAGTGTGCCTTTTAATTTCTCTGAGTGTAAAGAGGGTCTGTGGAAAAACCTTTCTCATTCTAATGAATTTGGTTTTGACAAATTGGTGGCTTATCTATATTTTTCTTCTGTTTCTGATCAGCTATATTCTAGCAGGACTCACTGCTGTTTTGGGGTCAGATTCTGCCTTGAGAAGATACATACTGTGTCTCATCATTTTGTTTAAGCACAAGGGATTGATGCTTCAGGCAGAAAATGCAAATAAAAGCAGCATCTTTAGGTCTGAATATTGGCTGGTCACCTGTTTTGGGTTCTGTCCAGTTGGCTGCCTAAGTTTATGTCCAGTTCTTTGCCCTTTATTAGATTATCAGGCTCTTCATCTGTAGGAAAAAATATCATTTTACTCTACCCTGAAATTCAAGTCTCATCTGCAGAAAAGAAATTTTATCTGTTTTCCTACTAAATCCTAAGTAGCTTTTATCTGTTTTGTTCAAATATTTGTTTGATATTGAATGTAAGATTTCCCATATGAAAGATTATCGCTGGGGCAGGAAAGCAGTGTTTAAATCCATGCTGAAAATTGGTTCCATTTTATAATGGATCCAATGCTACTAAATTTTTGTGAGTGATGTGTAAGATACTTAGTGGTATGCCCTTAGATTTTCTGGTTTTGCATTTAAAACAAATTTTAAAAGTTATTACAATGTTCCAAATTAAAAAAAAAAAACTCTACACATGCACTTTGGTTGCACCAAGAATTACTTTGATTACCTGAAAATTAGAAGCTGACTTGGTTTATGGTTAGTAGTAGAAAATCCCCCTTCCCCTGAATTTGCTGAGCTGGTAATTTGGTTATTCACACAGTTGTAATACAGGGACACTCCTTCCCCAGCAGCAACATTTGGGGAGGCTGAGGAGGGAGCTCTTTTGAATTTGAAGCTTTCAGAAGTCAGAGAGGAAGAGCAGGTGCTGTTTTCAAGTGCCAGTGATGCAGGAAGGAAGATTGCTGGCATCCTGCAGAGACCTTTCAGAACTTAAATGGGTTGAGTCACAGTCAGACTGTCTGCCATATACTTTATAACCCATGCAGTTGTTGTATAGGAGGCTGCCTACACATCCTTCCGTCAATTCACAAAGTCTCCTCGTGCCTACTCACTCTCTCCTGATCAGATATGAGGAGTCCAACATATAATTTCAGCATTTTCTGAAATAAAATTGGGCTTGATTTCTGCCATGCTTTCTTCCCCTCCCAGGAATGGTAAGAAAAGAGATGTAACTTATTTTTTTTTCTGTAGAAAGTAGAAAGAAAAGTGAGGTTTTTTCACATGGGTCTTCCTGGTGAGTCTCATGAATGGATGCCATTTTTTTAAGAGACCTAATTGACTATGCCAAGTTCCCAGCTTATAACATGTTCTTGTCTTTTGTCTGCCAAGCTTTCCATTCTCTGTTCTTACCTTCCACTCGCATGTCTCTCTTTCTGCCTGTGTTTTGTTTCTTCCCAAACATCACACAGTGTTCCTCCTTTACATGACAACCCTGAGTGCCTCCATCACTGAGGGGGATTGAGATGGGTCCCTCTGCAGTTAACTGTGCGAAATCCTGGAGTGGCTGATTGCAGCATAACCACAAAATGAGCACTGAGGAAGAGAATCATAAGAGAGTCACGGCACTCTCAGCACAGCCCTGTGTGGAATGTGCAGGGGGATACACATGGCATCTTACGGCCCTGCGTGTGTTCAGATCACTTTCCATCATTCATAGCACACCTAAACTTTCCCAGGTTTATGGAAGCTGTTGTCTAAATGACATCCTGATCCAAAGGGCCCAGAAATTGTTGCAAGCCTAGAAACTGTCTTCAAAAGGTTTTGAATCACACCATGGGTTGTAGCATACATGTAGCAGTAGCATACAAGGATTGGGCTCGTTTTTGTGGAGCCACAGTCCCTCCACCTGAACAGCTGAGTATGCATATGAGGAGAGAAAACTCCCTCTTGATTGTCACAGCTTTTCCCATTTACTCCATGTCCAGAGCATTTGTGATGTGCCTCTGCCTGCCAGGCTCATTGATGTGCTATAAAGGTTGGTGTTTTTCTCACATAGCCATACCACAATAACATTAGGGCACCCACAGGGCCTGTTTTACAATATGAAAGAAAAGAAAATTCAAAAACTTGCTATATTCTGCAGATACTGCAGATTTCTGCCTTCCACCTCTGCCATTGGTGAGCCAGAAGAGAACTGCAGGAAAAGCATTGCCTTTTTACATGTATGGGGGGGAAGGAGGGAGAGGAATACCTGGCTGGTAGCTGTAAAACTGGACCAGTTCAATGCCAAATCCCATTCACATACCTGTGACTGTGCAAAGTGAGGAGCGCATTCTGGTGCTGCTTCTGAAGATGACAGCACAACAGAGCCTCCTCATCTTGGGCCTTACCACCACACTTTATGATTATTTGGTTGGTTCTTCACAGAGAGAAGAAGATTCTTCTGCAAAGAAAAAAAGGAAGATAAAAGACAAACCACTGCATTTATCTTTAGATGGAAAATAAAAATTACAGTCATGCTTCATGCCTAAGGTGTTTGTGTGAGAATGAAAATTTATTGCTAGGTGAGCACCTGCAGAACCATGCATATTTGAGATAGTTTGGTGCTGCATTTGTTTGAAAAGTGTAACTTCATCATAATTTTCCAGAAGAAAACCCCAACTTTTGGAAATATTCAGCCATCTCATATCAGTGTCTCCTTTCTTATTTTTCAACATCTGTAGAAGGTCTCAACTTTTCTTTCAGATCTTTGTTTAAATTGAAATTCTAGTGTCTTCCAGAGGCAGACATAACTGTTGCTTTCTTTTAGCTTTGCCATGAGACTTTTCTGTAATGACTCAGGAATGTCAAGGAAGAGTGAGATAAGGGAGAGAGGAAGGATAGGAAATTAAAAATACAGCATCAGAGGGGACAGTGCAGAGTGGAAGATGTTGGCAGAAGACTGATGCTAAAGCAAATGACAAGCTACCTTAGGAAAAAAGCAAAGCATGTGATGAGGATGAATGGAAACTCAGTCTGTCTGAAGTAGAATCTCTTACCCTTCTCAGGAAGCCTATCTTAAAGATTTCCTTCTTAGAGTTACCTAAAGCACCTAAATGAAGAGGGAATGGTGAAGCCTACCATATGTGATAAGGAGGCTTAGGAAAAAGAAAAGCAGTGTCAAGAAAAGGAAGAGAATCCCTTCTATTTCTGTATATTTAAATGCTGCTTGACCTTTCATTTTGGACCTAAGGAGGTTTTTATTATCTCTACTAACTAGCTCTCTGAACCTCTTGATATTAACCTGAAGCAGACTGCTAAAAAGCTTCTTCTCTGTTAAGACAGAATCATTTTACAAAATTGGTCTGTGGAAATGCTCCTTTTTAATAGTGCAGCAATATTGGTTGAATTGCCTGCTCTGGGACTTATTAGAAGTATTAATGCAGCTACAGTAGATCTTGCCTTTCTTTCAGTTCCATATTTATTTCCTAATCACAATGAATCTCTATTTCATTGCCAAGCTCTGATTTTGGCTCAGGAGTCTGAGAATTACATCTGCAGTTGCCATGGGCAATATGCTTTGAGACAATTTCATCTTTAATGTGAAGGATTAAGGGACTGGCTAAGTCGATATTTCTTCCCAGTGAAGAAGAAATGTTTCTGTCTGGTGGTTTCAGCCTCCTGGATTTTGATGAGGAAGATTCTGAACCTGACGAGGAAGCTGTCTTCAAAATTTTGTCTTTTGTCTGTCATTAACTCTTAGTTGCAGGTATAACCTGCACTGCTGAAGCTGATGCAGACTTTAAAACCCACGGTAGTCAAGTGTGGAAAATCCTTCACTTAGTCCACTGTCTTCCTGAGGGTCTATTCTGGGCTCCTGAGGTAGTGACAGACTCAATGAATAATTCAATGGAAAATCATAAAGGCACACTGCCATACATTTAGAAAATCTTTTTTGATTTTGAGGTTGGTGTCTTGTAAGGATTTTTTTTTGTTGCTGGGGAATTTGCATTATCCCTCTGTGGTCTTGGCATGATAATTAAATTAATTTTATTTTAAATAAAAAAAATAACTTTTGATGTTTTTATTTATTTATTCTGCATATTTAAATTTTAAATATTTATTGTACTTATTATAAGTTTGGATTTTTTAAAATTAGATTTAAAACCAAATTTTTATATTTATTTTATGGCCAGGCCACTGGTAGGTATCTTGTTAAACCTCATAGAGCTTTCCTCATCCCATCCACCCAGACTGTCAAGACCCTTCTGCAGAGCCTTCTCACCCTCCAATAGATCAGCACTCCCATCCTCTTTGGCATCACCTGTGAGCTGACTGAAGGGGCACCCAATCCCCTCATCTAAATCATTGACAGAGATGTTAACTCAATACTGATCCCTGGGGTACACCACTTGTGTCTGGACACCAGCTGGATTTACTTCCGTATATTGATGGGCATATATAGTAGAGAATTTAAAAAATAATAACTATACAGAACTGTATTCTACTACAAATACTGTCAAATTCTCATGCCTTAACAGGCTATAGACTTGCATCTGTAGAACTGTCAAGAAAATGGATAACAGTGAATTCCTAAAAATTTCACCTCCTTACATTTTTAGAAAACATTTTTAAACTTCTTCCTTTCTCCTCTGTGCTAGTCAATTAATCTCATTCATTTTCTTCTCATTCTATGCTTCTCTCACTTCATCTTTTTTTTCCTTCAATTTCCTGAGCTGCTATTGTTTTGTTCTTGTTTATTTTTATAAACAACATCACTAAGGCTTTTCCTGTCTGCCCTCTCTTGGTAATTTTCTTTTGTTTTTCTTTTGAGATTTTTGTCTGGACTTTTTTGCTTTTCTCTAAAGAAAAAATATACATTGTTGTTGAACACTACACATTATGGTGGATTCTTTTTCTCCTTCATGGTAATGGGCAGTATTGATCAAAGACACAAGAGAAGGAGAAGAGCATCTGCAGAATTTAATGCTCCTGTACTGTGAGCTCATTTTGGTTTTTAACTCTATAACATCCAGTGTATTATAAGCTACATTTCCTTATTTGTCCTACCCAATTCTGTAACTTCACAAGGACTGAAGACAAGAAAAACTGGCAGAAATAGATTTGTAGTATCAGAATAAAGGGCAGCCAAGTAAAAGAGTGTCAAGAAAGTACTGAAGGAAGATGGGCTATGCGCCAGCAGTGTGCCCAGGTGGCCAAAAAGGCCAATAAAATCCCAGCTTGGATCAGCAATACTGTGGCCAGGACAGTGATTGACACCCTGTACTCAACAATGGTGAGGGCACACCTTGAATCCTGTGTTTGGTTTGAGCCCTTCACTACAAGAAGGACATTGAAGAGCTGGAACGCGCCAAGAGAAGAGCTGGGGAGGGCTCTGGAGCACAAGATCTATGAGGAGCAGCTGAGGGAGCTGGGGATGTTTAACCTGGAGAAAAGGAAGCTCAGGGGAGACCTTAGTACTCTCTACAACTCCCTGAAAGGAGGTTGTAGCAAGGTAGGAATTGTTCTCCTCTCCCAAGGAAGAAAAAACTGGACAAGAGGAAATGGCCTCAGGCTGTGTTGGAGGAGGTTTAAGTTGGATACTAGGAAAAATTTCTTCATGGAAAAGGCTGTCAACAATTGGAACAGTCTGCCCTGGGGAGTGGGGAGTGATTGAGTTACCATCCCTGGTGGGATTTAAAAGACACGTAGATGTAGGCACTTAGAGACGTGGCTTAGTTAATGGTGAACTTAGCAATGCTGGGTAAATGGTTGGACTGGATGATGTTAAATGTCTTTTCCAACCTAAATGATTCTGCAATTCTATGGTGCCAGGAATTCTACTGCAATGTCCACAGGCTCTGCTTTGTTCTCCCCAAGCAAAATCTAACCCCTGTAGCTGCTGATTGTGAATGTCTGGTGGATCTGCAACTCACTGTGGATTTTTGATGGGGAGGAGGAGGAAGATAATAGGGTGGAGCACTTAATGAGCATTAACGATAGACCTCTGTTTAGAGGAAGGTTGTGTGGGCTTGCAACTTCCTCACTACTTTCCTTTCAGTGGTAAAATAGCTGTTGTGATAAAAACGTGACTCAAGCCAGGAGTATGCTCTATAGATAGAAAAAAGTATTTTCTGTCTTGAGCTGTGTGTTATATTTCTTTCCCTACTATTGTTTTCACCAGTTTATGAAGTGAATGTGTCCATTCCCTGCTTATTTCTCCTCTGTAACCAGAGTGATAAAGGAAATAACATTAAAACCGTGCCCTTATCAGCTCTATTTATAGCATTTTACTTCGGAACAGGATATGAGTCGTGAAGTCGTGAGAAGAGTACTGCAAATATAATAATGAATGTTGTAAATCTGTTGCCAAGAGTAGGAATGATTTCTCTTTGCATATTTATAAGAACCCTTTTTTTTCTTTCCCTTTTTACTGTTGCTGTTTCTTGCAGAAGATCCGTATCTGTCAAATTTGCCTACAGATATTTAGATACAGCAAAGGGCAGTCCATCTTTCTTAAAAAAATGTAACATGGCAGCCCTGCTTTATTTTGTACAGCAAATACTAAAAAACCTGATGCTTGTAGAGAGAGTGTGTCTGAGAATCATTTCAAGACTGCTTTACATATTGATTACTCAAATTGCCATTTAATTTGCTGTATAGCAATACACTGTGCCTTAACTATTTCTCTGGCATTCTTATTGATTGCTGTAATTCTGTCTTACATTATATGCATATATGGTGCCACCATTAAATATTTATGTGCTCATGAAATGTTAATATGTCGGGTTAATGTGAGACTCAACAAAGTGCATTTGCCAGAAGTGAGCAGGAATGCATACTGACGTTTCCCTCTCCCTCCCCCTTGCCCTTTCAATTTGCCTCTCCATTGATTTTATTACCAATGTTTCTCTGCTGTATCTAAATCTGTGTTGAAGCAACCCCCTGCTCCAGTATGCAGATTTTATGTTTTATTATGTGAGAGATAAAAGAGGATAATAAAAAGAATGAGACAAGTAATCTTAGGGAGGTATTGAGACACACAGCTTTCTATTGTGCTGGTGCTACTCTATCATTGCTTCTGCTTTTGGGTGTGTAGAACTGTAGCATTATCCTCCATGAGAGAGAGTGAAGCAGTGTGACTCATCCAGAATATAAAGTCATATTCACATGTTTCTTGAACAGCGGCTGCAGCAACGTAAAATAAAAATAGCAGGGGTGTTTCTCTGATTTACTGTTACCCAGAGATGACTTGGAGCTATTACATTCCATTTAAACCAGACTTTTAGAAAGAAAAAGTCCTCTTGGCAGATTCTGGAATATGACGTTGTACTATTGGAAAAGGCCAGCAAAAATTCGTGGTGATAGAGTATATATCACATCCCTAATGACTTTCTAAGCTTCTGTGGGAGGTGTAAGCAATCAAAGGAAACATCAGCAGCACTGGAAAACAAAACCAAGAGATCATGCTTTCTCATAATACAGAGAGCATCCATCCTTTTAAATCGCTGGGTGATGGGTTGGGAGCAGCTAGAGGCTGCCCTTTGTACTGCAGGACTAAAATAGATGCTTTTTGAAGACTTTGGTACGCTGCATGAACCACATAACTTTCCTACTTACCTTAGGGTTTACACTCTTTTCCCACTTGTACCCGCTTCACAGGAAAGGCTTCTAGACCTAAAAAGTCAAAACTACCTTTCCTCCTGATTTTGGGTGAAATTCCAGCCTTGAGGCCCTTTGTGAAGCTGTAAAAATAGAAGGATTTAAAACAAACAAGTAAAGACCACAAACAAGTCCACAAACAACAAAGAAAGCCAAACAAAAACCATGATGGAGATGGGAGCTAACAAGACAGGAAGAATGCAAAGCAGAGAGTAACGTCTAAACACCTGTTTGTGAGAAAAATTTAGAGATCCTCTGGGATTCTCTGGTGCTTGGCAAAATCTCTTACCTTTGAAATTCATTTTCTTCTTCTGTCGCTCATCCCTAGGCTATGCAGCAGCTGTTTAGGATGAGGCTTTCTTTTTGTAAAGTGGCAAAGTTTGTTCCACAAAGACAATTCTTACTGCAAATTTCTTTTGACCATCTCATTTTTTTTCCAGACCCTGTTTTACTCTTTTTTCAGGCTCATTGCTTCAATGAAATCTATAGTATTTTTATAACTTTTCATTTCTTATTTAGTTGTAGTGCCAAGGAAAACTTTATCTCAACTGTATCAGATATGGCAGAACTTAATAGGTATAAAAATGTAGAAGGATTTTTCTCCCATTTATTTTACAGTGTCACTTAATAGAGAATGCAAAGGCTCTCCTTCAGTCATTTCTGCAGCATTCATGGGCTTGATACAAGAGTGATGCAGATCCACCAGACATTCACAATCCCTGAAATGTTTTGCATATAAACAAAACTTATTTTCATGATAGAGAAAATGTGGACATTTTCTTCCTTTGTGAGCTGTTTGATTTTATCACTTGAGCCTACTTTGAAGACTGAATCCAGCTATGAAAATTCTGTCCCAATTTGTTTTTATAGATCCTTCTAGGTGTGTTCATGCCTATCAATAATTTACCTCATTTTCTTCGGCCAGGACATTTAAAATGAAACTACTTCTTTCTCTTTGGCTTCTAATTCAGTTTTTCCAAGTCAGGGTGGTGGAGAACAGCAACGTTGCATAGCAATGGTAACATTTCCCAGTCAGTCATAGAGCAGCACTGCTTATAGGTTCCTGACTGCCTCAGAATCATGGAATGGTTTGGAAGGGACCTCAGAAATCATCTGGTTCCAACCTCAGGGCAGGGAAACCTTTCACTTGACCAGGTTACACAAAACTCCATCTGGCCTGGCCTTGAGCACTTCTAGGGATGGGGCATCCACAGCTTTTCTAAGCAACCTGTTCCAGTGCCTCACCACCCTCACAGTAAAGAGTTTCTTCCTAATATCTCATCTAAATCTACTCTCTTTCAGTTTGGAACCATGACATAAATGGTATAAGTCATTTAGCTGTGGGGAGAGTAAGGTTTACGAAAATACATTTTCCCAAATTTCCCATACAGTTTCCTAGACTAAGCCTGGTCTGTCTTGTAAATGTTGGATGTGGAGAACAGTGTGACAATTCATGGGTGCTTCAAACTGATTATTTTCCATTTTGATTCCACCTGTAGATTGTCCTGGAGAACAGCAGTCGAGAAGACAAGCATGAGTGCCCATTTGGCCGAAGCAGCATTGAGCTGACAAAGATGCTGTGTGAAATACTGAAAGTAGGAGAGCTACGTAAGTTGATCTGTTTGACCTCTAGGAACTGTGGAGCGAGTTCAGTGATACCTGAGTTTTTTCAATGCAAGAATTTTCTTCCAAGAAGCGTTTCTTGGTATAGTTACACACAGAACTCTGGCGCTTGGAATGATTACTCCTGTTTTCTTTCTCTCTCTTACTAGTTCGTGGCATCACAGGGATGAGGGTGGAACAGGGGAAATGGGCACCTATTTTTTGACTGTCTTCTATAAGAAGCAGGGCAGTTGCATAATTTGTAGAGGAGAGTTCATTTCCCATCGGATGATTTGGTGTAGGAGGCTTGGTGGTTATTATATTCCACGACCTTGTCCATAGGTTTATTTTATGTAAGTATCATGGTCATTCTTTGTGGAATTGCTCATCTAAACTGACACATCCCATTTTCTCTTAGATATCTGAAGCTCTATCTAAATATCAGATGATAGACATATAAATTACTCTGAAAGCGTGATATTAAATCCTGTATTTTAATTCAGTGTAAACAAGCTGTCATTGGCTTCAGTTATAGTCCCCTGACAAATTGTTAGATACTATCAAACAGAAGAGCATGTCTGTATCTTCATTAGTCTAGGGTGTTGGTGTTTATCGATATGTATAAATTTCAGTTACCCATCAATAATATTTTGGATCCAGCTGCAGTCAGTTTTGGCAAGCTTTACCAACAAGTTTCATTTTCTCCTTGCAGAAGCAGGGGCCACAACTGAGATGCTTTGCTTCCCTCAGACACATCTTCCTTCTGAATCCTTTTTCCTTAATAAAGATCTTTTT
This sequence comes from Pseudopodoces humilis, assembly GCF_049639895.1. Lineage (NCBI taxonomy): Eukaryota > Metazoa > Chordata > Aves > Passeriformes > Paridae > Pseudopodoces > Pseudopodoces humilis. The sequence continues at coordinate 104,835,239 of NC_142200.1, forward strand.
CTTTTATCTTTACACCCAAGTCCATGAAATATAATGAGAGAAGAGCAATGTAAAAGGCAGCAAGAGAGCCCGTAGATATCGTTGTTCTTACTAGCTCTGCAACAGGCATCAAAAGCTGTTTCAAAAATATTATTTAGCTGTTGATACACTTGAGGCTTTTAAATGTAATGTCTTGAGAGAATTTATTGACCAAAGAAAAAAATCTGTCTCTGTGCAATGGGCCAGGATAAAACCTGTGCATTTCTTGCAGCTTCCAAATTGATATTTGTGTTTTGACAGACCCAGATAAATAGGACAATATTGGCTTTTGAATACTATCCTAAGTAAACCAGAGTTATTAAGGACCTCATTCACTATGTCTATAAATAAAGAGTTTAGCAACTATTTTAGATGTTTGGCAATGATAGTGTGTTGTATAAGGTTCAGACTGTAGCAGACACGACTCTTTAAAATAACCTTACTGCTGCAGTTGAGGTGTCTAATGCCAAATCACGCATGACAGATCTGTCTGAATTTTTCTGCTGGTTAATGTAGGAGGGACATATGATCTCAACAAAGCTGTAAGCCTGCTTGAAATAAGTGCTAAAGATCAATTTTATTTTTACAAATGCACAGGAGAATATCTGAAATGCAAAGAACAGCTTTGTACACGGTGTTTTAATGCATGTCCCATCACTCCATGGGACTTTCACCGGAATTTGTTGCTAAGAAGGATGATTGATCTTGAGGTTAGCCAGGTGTCTCAGGTTTCCTCTTTGCAGTGCCATAAATCATTCGATAAATAAACTTCCTTTTTTGCCACAGACAGGTTTGTCATCTGTATGTGCAGGGGGCTGAATGTAGATGATTTGCTATGTATTGTACTGTTTGTCCTGATTGCTTCTAAGCTTTGCAGATAGGTCCTTTGATGTTTTAACTCTTTCCTTATCTTTTTTTCTTTTTTTCTTTTTTTAAGTGAGGACTGTGAATAAAATAAGAGGATTTGGGGTCGGAGCTCAGTTACCATATATAGAGAATACCTTAGTTTTGAAAACAAAAGTAATTGCAATATTTTAAAATCTGTTTTTTGTTTTGTTTGTGGGTTGGTTGTTTGGTCTTTGTTGTTTGGTGGGGGGTTGTTTGTGGGTTTTTGGTTCTTTTTGGAGTTTTTTTGTTGGTTTGGCTGTTTGTTGGTTTGTTTTTTTTTTTGTTAGAGTAACTCTGTGGTTTAGAAGTGTGGGGTTAGATAGAAAACTGAAAAGTTTTCTTTAACTGAAGAGTTTTCCCTGAGGATAGCTCTGGGTAAGGGACGTTACCTGCTAATGTTCTGAAGCCCCTTGTTTTGGTGTTACTGAGGCTGAAAGTCTGTGGCATGCTTGGTGTGCTGCAGCAGTCTCCCGTGGCAGTCATTTATAGGTGTGGGATGTTGTAAATGTTATGATGCTAAGGAGAAGTGTACTGGTGCTTCTGTTGATAGAGACCAGATGTAGCATGACTGACTTCTGTAAAGTCATGCTGATCTACACCCACAGAACATCTGTCTCTGGATGCAGCAGGAGGTCTGTGTTGTGGTCTTATATTCACAGGGATAGAGCTAAGGTTACTGCTAACTCCTCTTGACAATTCACCTGTTCACCAGTGTGCTTCCCTAATGGTTTTGTTTATGTGGAACTCTAATTGTCATTTTAAAAGGCTGTAATAAAACATACCTTTAAAATAATGTGCAGAAAATAGATTTCTTTAAAATGTCTGTCACAGATGCACAACTTGAATGACCTGTGATCAGCAGTAAATTTTGATAAGAAATGCAGAGTAGAACTGACATCTCAGGAGAATGTACATTCAGGTTTATGCATCACTTGAGATTAAACACTGTATTGCTGAATAGGATTGGACACCTTAAAAAAAATCAGTGGTTATAGTTCAGGGCAAAGATGCCCCTGTTAGTTTGTATGTGGTAGGTTTCAAAATATATATTTAAGGTGGCCCATGTTTCTCCAGATTCTCAAAACTCACCATTATTGCGTTGCAACGGAGAACTTTTTTCCCTAACAGTTTCTGAATTGTATAATTTAAAAGTCACAACAAATTACCTTTTGGTCATGAAATATTCAGCAGTAAAAACATTTTTTAAAGTGCAGAGTAGATAAAAGCTGCTTGATTGTCCATTATTTATGAAGAGTACTTTAATGCTGATTAAATTCCCCTTGCTCCACCGCATTAAATACCTTTGGGCAACAAAAAGACATTTTGCCATTTCTTTTCAGTCCTCTCAAGCACACATTCATCCCAGCAAGGACTCACAACACAGTATCAAAGGCATGCCATTCTACTTTTTTATGTCCACAAATCCAAGTTCTGGACTTCTTAATTCTTTGACTTTGATTCCAAAATGTCCATGACTCAAAAATACATCTCTTTTTCAGCGAAGTGTTTAAGTGTATGTTTAGATCCTGTGTAAATAGAGAAAGCTCAAGTGCAAGCTGTGAGCTGAGCATATGGTATCTGCTTTACAGAGGTGGACTTGCAGAGTAGAGGAGGTAAAACTTAAGAGGAAGGTTGGTGTAGTGTTTTAGTAACATGGAAGCTAGAATGCAACATATCCATAAGCCTCTGCACTAAGACTTCTGATTCAGAAAAGAGTGGGATATTTAACTATAAATCTTTTAATCTTGTGTGACTGTTGCTGTTAAAAAGGCATTGAAAGGAATGTCTTCAATGAGTACTTGCCCAGGCACTCATCTTAGCAAACATAGTAGTAATTCTGATTTCTGCAATAATAGCTGCCTTTGTATATCTTGTGGAACAAGAGGATTTTTTTTGTCTTCCATGTCTTGGAGATAACATCAGACAGGAACATTTTGACCCAGTGATCAATCCTCCTCTTTCTGTGCATTTAGGTGCTTAGACACTCCTTATTTCTAGTACACTGACAGGTTTACAAAGAGGAGAAAAAGTGAGGCGATTCATAGTTCCTCCTAAGTAGCTATGAAAATGAGGTAACCTCCACCTTCCCTCTTATTCAAGTTTTAGTACATGTCATATATGCTCAGGGAGGGAATACCCACAAGCAGTCTGCCAGCTTTGCTGTGAGAGAGTAACATTGCAGATAAATGTAAAAATTAAAAATGAGATCCAGAAAACCTTTGACCTTTCAGAAGTGGACTTAGTAAATTTAAGATTAAGAGTTCATTAAACCTAGTATTTGTCATGAGTGAGAAGCTCACCGTTTTGCTGAAGTAATGCTAATGCTCTCTGTGCCTACAGTGTCCAGCTCACTGCACCTCTGCTCAGCACGTGACACTGTTTCTACCCTCAACATCCCTTAAAATTCTCATTCCTAGTGGGAAATGGAAGTGGACCAAACTGTACCTGATTTACACAGAACTAGTACAATTTCTCGGATTTGTTGCCTTCCTTCTGTACAGGTTCAAATGAAATGGTTTAGCATTGAAGCAGGTGAAGAGCCTTGTAGCTGGCAGAGGGATGATAAATAAATGCTGTGTGCACTGAGGAAAGAGTGCTATCTACAGGGCAGTAGTCTAAAGGTGCTCATAAACCATTATCATTGCATTCCTGAAGCTCTTCTGTAGTTAAGGCATGTCGTATTTCATGTCTTTTCAGGTGTATTTTTTGAGCAGGACACAGATGCTCAGCTGCCAATGTTCTTATTTGATTGTTTTGATGGGGAGTGTTTTTTGGAGCCATTGCAAAAATCTGCACTCAAGTTTTAGGACAGACCACATGGGTATATGCCACATGTCAGATACCTATGTATGGATTGTCCTAAAGCTTCTATCAGATAAATATTTCCACCACTGGTGCTTTTGGTTTTGGATTTGAGTTTGTATTTCTTTTTTTTTTTTTTGCTTTTCTGGCATGGGGAATATAATTATCATGGTATTAGAGTGAAATTAATTTACATTATTTTCTTTCCTCAAAAGAGAAGATCTAAATGAAATGGTATTTTCACACCCTTGATGCTGTTGTGCATGTTTTTGCTAGATTTCTTGCTGCAGTTATTGCCCAGGTTGCACAATCCAAATGCTGTAGAAATTCTCACACTGATATCCCTTTCTCAGCTAGAATGTGCTGGGCGTTAGAAGGTATACAGTGATATTCATGGTTGGGCCCACTGAGCTGAAGGTAATCAAATCTCATGCTTCGAGGAGTAAGCTGATTGCTGCAAGGGTCTGGAAGCACTTTTTCTCTTTGCACAATTTTTCCTCTGCATTGCACAATCTATAGAGTGCAGTGTACTTTGTTTCTATTGGCCTTTCCCTGGAAGCATACTGGTCACTTCAGGATCAGCATTCCAGACCTGAGGGCTCATGTGGTTTGATTTTCCTTTTGCTACAGCAAAGTCATATTTTTATGACTGAATGTCATATTTGACATTTTTTTCCCCTTGCTTGAAAGCTAATAGCCTTTTTACGCTCTTCTTCCACCTCCTTAAGTTTAAATAGAATAAAGCCCTAAAAATAGTAAATAAAATAAGAGGTTTTTCTTTTACCAGCATTGTTCTGAAATTTCTTCTTGTAATTTCATTTTCTGGAGAGCAAAGAATTTTATGAGTCAAGAAATGTTTCTTAAGAAGTTGAGAAACTTTTCCGGTCAAAGAGTTATTTAGTGAAAGGTAACAATTTTCTCTTTCATCATGAGCTTTCATTATGAGTAGGATAAAATAATTAAAAAGCTATTCTAACCTTCTTTGTTGTAGCCTTTTGCTGCTCTTATTCTCAACTTTCTGTCATCTTGCCCAAACCACCAACACAACAGATAACTCTTGTTCACAGAAAGACTTAAGCAGATCGTGACTGAAGGCTAGAAGATAAGCAATATTGGAAAACTGGTCCATAGCAGGGAAGAGGGTGGAGGCAGTATTTCCTTTGGGAACATTGCTTGCAAATTAGCCATTCCTGACATTACGGATATTAAATATGCTCGTCCTTTTTGATGAGAAACTAATAACTTGTTGAGTAGTCTACACTGTACTTTTCTTTTGTATGAAAGCAGAATCTTATTTTATTGAACAGTCTTCTCTGTTTACTAGCACAATCCAACAGGAGAGACAAAATGAAGCTTTCTTTTTCTATAAAGATAATAATTTCTATGCAATTAACCTCTTATTGCTCTAAAATAATCATGAACAATCTCTTCATGGTTATATCAAAGTGTGAAGTCTCTAGAAAATTTCTACTGCAATCTTTGAGAATATGAGCAACGGAGCTGCAGACGCCTTCTAAGCGAGATGCTTGACTTTTACCTCTGAATGACAGTGAGACAGATTTAGGAATGTTATTTTCTATACATGGTACTGATGGCTTAAAAACTGGTAGAGTGTTGGCTACTGGGTCTGTTAGCTGGAAATTCTGGCCTGCCCACTCTCCTCTAGTGCTTTTACCTACTTTCTGTCCTATGCCTACTCTTTGATTTCTTTGGAGCAGAGATCATAACCTGCTTTGTAGGTGTGAAGTGCTTAATCTCACTGAGGTTTTGGTGCAGGATTCTTTAGTTTTTTTAAAATTGCACTTACTCAGTTTTCAATATCATTATTATTAATAATAAAGAGCATTGTGCAGGGAGAGCAACTGAATAAACATTAAGCAGCAAGAAAGAGATGTTGGTGTGGGGACTTTTTTTTGAGAAACTGATAAATGTATCCAAAAGACAGCAAAGGTAGTTTGATTAAGACTGAAGAACTTTTTTTCTGGTATTGAAATGGGTAGCAGGAATCAAGATCTGAAAGTTAAAAACTAATAAATTCAAACTGGGAGTAAAGTGTAGATATTAGCTGTAAGGGTGCTGAACTAGAGAACCAGTGGAACAGAAAGCTGAGGAATGATGAGAGGAGAAATAAGAAGTTATGATGATGATTTCCTGCAGCTACTGGAAGTTGTAGCTTTGGCAAATTTGCTAGCATGATAGAATAACAGCTGCAACTTGTTTCAATGTGATTATTGGAACCCAATTCTAGGATTTTTGAATTTTTTAAAATAGGCTATAGTGCATAATGTAGCAACTTAAAAGTCTGGGCAGATATGACAATAAACAAGAAAAGTTAAAGTAATTTGGATTATTGCAATAGGAATAAGTTTCCATTGGTTAAAATATTTTTTTAATTTATTTCCGTAGGAAAAAATATAAAAATAAAATCTTCAGAATATCTCCCATTTCAAAAATTCTGCATCTCTTCTGGGCTTGTAGAGTTTTGTTAGCTCTACGTTTGGTATGTTCCATGCACTTGGTTTCCCAAGAACATAAAACTACAGCGAACTTCTTTCTTGCAATGCCAATCCTTGGAACAGGCTGCCCAGAAAGTGGTTGAGTCAACATTTCTGGAGGTATTTAAAATATGGGTAAATGAGGCACTTTGGGACATGGTTTAGTCATGGACTTTGCAGAGTTTCACTTAAAGTTGGACTTGATTACCTTAGAAGTATTTCTGGCCTAAACGATTTGTGATTCTAATCCTGCCTTGAAAAAGGAAGCAGTAGACATAATATTGTAATAAAATTCAGGGTTTTAAAGTTCACTTGAAAGGCAGGGGAAAGGAGTTTCAGAGAGCTGAGATGCTTGCTGCTTTTCTGGAGCAATTTCTGTGCATTTTAAGGGCTACTCATTGTTCATAGACATTTTAATTCTGAGCAGGTCGAAGTTAAGAGAAAACTAATCTTTGAATCTATTTTTTACCTCCTCATTTCATTTTATGGTAATATTTTGTAAATATAGATTTACTAAAAATAGCCATAATCTCTTGTATTTTGTAGCAAGCTATGCCTCAAATCTGAAGTTAGCCCTTATGGTTTCATAGCACTGCTGTGCATCAGACTGGAAACTTTGCTGCTGTTCCTTTTTGGAGAGTAAAGTTGCTTAATGAATTGTACACAGAATTAAACAATGTATAAAAGTCCAAACTTTTTTAAAAATGGCAAATTTTTAGTGTATATTAATGTTGTTTTGTAAATTCCAGAAAGGTTTGTGTTGGAAAAGGTAAAGTGTTTTCAGTGTGAAGGATAAGATGTGTTACAGGTGGAGAGGTGCACCTCTTCCAAAGAAAGGCAGAATGTTTCTGGGGGTTGAGGACAATTGCATCAGTAGGATCACTGATGAAATGAGCATTAACTACTGACCTTTTTAGTTCCCATGACAAGGCTGGACTTGCAAAGGCCAGTACATGTGTAGTATTCTGGGAAATGCACAAAGTCTTGCAAAAAATACTCCCTTCACTGAGCAGCTGAATATCCTTTAACAGTCCTCTACTGGATTGGCTTTGAGGTAGTCAATGTACCATTAATTGTCTCTGGTTATCCCTGCACACGAAGCTTCATGGATGCTTGCAAGGCACTGGAGGCACTTCTGGGCTGCTGTAGACTGTATAGTCAGGTCCTCTGTCAGAAAGCTTTACTCTCTTAGACTTTTAAACTTTGTTTATTCTAAGAAAAACAGATAGCTTTTTAAACTCTCCATCTGAAAAAGGGAGCTTCTGAGCTCTGCAAGTATTTCAGATTCAAGTTGCCAGGCATCTGAGAGAGAGAAGCCTGGACAGAATGCAGTACTCACCAGGGGTAAGGCAGGTACTGAGTACAGCTTAGACCCGTTTGTCTGAAGCTTTTCTCTGGTTAATACATGCTGCTTCTGGAGCCATGCTTTATGCACTGTAAACACACTGCTTATGCTTATTTAAGCTGCCACAAAAACCTTGGTTCTGTTGCTAGGTTGAACAAGCAGGTGAATGTTAGTGTTCTCAGGGGAAAAAAACCCCAACCAAATACTAAGCCAGAGACTAGTTAAGTTTTGTCATATAATTGTACTCTATGTTTTGACACCACACAATAGTGTGGAATGCTATTTTAAACTTATTGATCATATACCCACTTGAAACTGGTAGTAGAATTGCTTTCATGAAGAGGTTATACTTAGCCATCAATCATTCCTAATCTCTTTAAAATGGCATGTGCTTGATTTTCTTCTTTGCAAGAGTGTTTTCTCAGAGGTGATCAGACAATGAAAACAAAGTAATTAGAGCCTGAGATCTTAATATATTTTCTGTAAATTATTTACCATAGACCATGAATATTTAATTCTGTCAAACTGCCCTTAATGTATTTCGTTGTAAATCTCTTACAGCCAAACTCTTCTTTGCAAGTAAAAATAACAGTAATGGTGAGTAACCCGAATGACTGGAGCTGTGCTGTGGAGGTGACACAGATTTTTAACTCTGGGTTACTGATGTTACATGCATGTTGAAATACCATCTGTCACCTCCATTTCTGTCGAAATGCTTGCTAATTTAAAGCTTAAGAAAATTAGCTTCTTACAATTAAACTTCACTTGCCCTTCTTGAAGAAGCATGGATAGGCTGGAACTGGGGCAGGAGGAAGCTACTGGCCCTCAGGCCTCTCACAGGCCTTAGAGAAGTTCACATTCAGCAACAGCTTTAAATAGTGCTGGCTAAGTCAAATGAAAACAGGAGTCTGTGGGGTTGTATTTTGTTCTGTTCCATGATGGGGCACTTAAAAAGCAAGTACATCCACTATTGAAAATGCCCTTTCAGCTCTGCTTCTTTACTGCACAAGTAATAGTCCATATTCCTTGTTTGGCAGAAACTTTGTATAAATGTTTAAATGTTGTGAATGAATTTTCATGGCATTTTCCTGTGTGTGTGGGAAGGAACTGAATTTCTTGTTTCATAACATTTCTGGTCTCTTTGTGCTGAAGTTCTGTCATGGCTATCTTTTGTAAAATGAAAAATAGCTTCCATGTAATTTTTAAATAGAAAGCTTTAATACCTGAAGGAAACGGAGAGAGAAGAATGCTTTTGATTTTGGGAGAGGAATTCCATGTAGCCAAAAAAACTGGCTTATGGCATTATAACAACTGTGACTGTGAAGTGGTGTTTTGGGATGGAGACAGGAGGTGAAACCATGACCTACTAGAAAACTTTGCATAAAGATCTCATCACTCTCGTAGGGCACTGGAAATGTAAGTGACAGCACGACTGTTTTCAGCTGACACAGCTGCACTTTCTATTTTGTTATTTCCTGAGGGTTTTGAAAAACGAAGGCCCTAGTTCTTCTCGAGGTCTTACAATTCCTCTCACATTTTCTTTCCTTAGCATGTCAGGAAGTCCATACGGGCTCTCGGGACACCTCTCAGAAACAGCAGTCTCCTGTAATTACAGCTTAGCAGTTTTTGGACAACTTGGAGCTGCATTCTTTGTACAGTACACACTAGTTGTGTGCCTAAGTATGCTGATAAGTCATTGGAGGGATATAATTACATGCTGCTTACTCCAGGATCCTACCACAGTGTGTATTTCGTTAATAGGGAGATGCGAATGCAAGCACCCATGCGGACACTTGGTGTTTGTCTTTGTAGCCAGGTTGTCACACTGATCTAGGCTCCTGTGATTTTTTATTTCCTCTGTTGGGGATATTGTCCCAGAATTGAGCTCTCTTTGAAGAATTACTAGATATGTAAATACTTTCTGACAGAAGAGTTGTTAGCTGCCGCTGAATGCCTTTTAATGTACTATGTATATCCTGGTGGCACAGAGTGCTGAGACTCTCTTCTGGATCATTCCAAGTATTTTATAAAGGAAAAAGTTGTGGTTCCAGTTAGATATATTCTATTTTTTTCCCTTATGCTTTGTTACTGAAGTTTCTACACACAGTTTATTCTTTCTCTTGCATCTTCAAATGCTGTGCATCAGCAGACTAAGGCCTCCAGCATTTCTAGGTTCCAAATCTTCAGGACTAAGCACTCTGATTATTTTTCCTGAGCCTTTGTGTTTTATATGTGCACAGCTTGCTAAGTTGCTTGCTAATAATTCCCCAAACTGACTAGTGGCTTTATTTTCTCCCCTAATTACCACTACAGAGCATCAGTTTAATTATTCTATCAAGCCTTTAAGAAAGGACTTAAAACAACCATCAGCTCTATCCATATTTGTTGTCTTCACATCAAAGACACATTTGCTGACAGACACTTAAAAAACATAGCATAATGATGTTAGCTACAGGCATGTATGAAGTGACTGATAAGGAGCTAAGGAAAAGTGCTGGACTCTCTGTTCATCTGAAGTAGGTTATTGAGACACAGCAAATCATTGCTTGTTTGTGTTTATGTGAGGGGGAAGGAGGTTGTTGGTGTAACACTGACCCTCTTAAGCTTTTTGCAACAAATTTCCTTCAGGTGGATACTAAGTCCTGTTTGATTGTGCTTTGACTGGCTGTGTTTCATTTTTATGTTTGTAACTTCTTAGCACAAATATTTGCATAGTAAAAATGTGAGGGAAGATCACTGATAGTTAATTCCTTGGGCCTTTCCAAGCTCTGAATGACAATTAAGCACCGAACCTACTGAAACAGAAACCACAGCAAATGGCTTTATAACCACAAGTTACACTTGTGTCCATCTTGACATTGGTAATACAATTTGTCCTTCACGCATTTAGGTCTCCACAGTTCTTGGTATCTGGCATGGAATACAGTAAGTTCATCCCAGTCAGTAACAGGACGTTGTTTAGTTGTACAAAATGGGACTGAACACCACAGAACTCAGCACAGGTTTGTCGCAAGATGCAGCAGAGCTCACAGAACTGAAGCTCTCATTTTCCAGGTAGGCTGCACAGTATCCCAGTGAATAGCTCAGTTAATCATTTAAGGTTTTTACAGGGATAGCAAGCCTTACCCGAGAGATCAAAGAAACTTCAGGAGATATTCCTAAGCAGGAAAAGTTACCTTAAGTCTTAAATAGGCAAAAAACTGACTGAGCCATAACACAGGAGTGTCCAGAAAAAAACTAACAAAATATTGCCAGTTTTGCTTAAGGCAGATGCTGATATCAAAACAAATGGAACCATTTTCTTAGAGGAAAAAGTAATCAGAGCCAGTGCCAATGAAAAGAGACAATAAGGAAGTGAATGGTTTTCCACAGAAACTGTTTTGAGTATGTCTGTCTAGGTCCCACATTTATTAGTTAATCAGGATGCAGTTGCTTTTAAATTAGGCTTTGATTTTTATGCTTTGCAACACAAAAATAAGATTCTTAACTTGAAAAAAGATATTCAACCCACAAACAAGAAATGCCTCCTTTTGGATTCTTAAGAAATCTTTGGTGAGATCTAATAAGTAAAAATGGAAAATGTCCAATCTCTTTCCCATTTTTTTTTTTTAAACATTAAGCCTTGTGAATTCAGGGGTAACAGTTTTGCATGTATCAAATACAGTCTGTGTGGAGCTATGGTGCAAGCTGGCCATTGGCATGAAAAACAGTGGATCTTGTATTATAGAGAGACTTCAGACTGTAAGGACAGTGCAGCCTCCTCTTTTCTACTTTTATTGCCAGCTTTTCTTATATCACTTTTCTTCTAGATATGTTATTTCCAGATATGTTTTTTTCCAGATATATTTGTGATAAAACTAGAACAGGTCCTACTATGAGCAGCTGCAGGGTGCTGTTAGAACTCATGGTCCTGATAGCAGCTAAGGGCTTAGAGGTTGGTAGTCTTTGCCTAAGTTAATGTCCCAGACTCCAATGTATTTCCAGTTGGGAAAGTTCACTGCATTTTCATACAGTAATTCATTATCAGGGTTGTTAGAAGGATGCCATCTGGAAAGTCCAGAGGACCACTGATCTACAAGAGTATTTTGGTCGTGTGCTGTATTTAAAGGCATTAAAAGTATTGAGGATTATTTGTGTAGTATTCTTCAGCTTCATGGGCAGGTGCTTGGAAGCCTGTCCTGGAAATCTTCTCTTCCTACAGCTTCCAACAGTGGAGACATCATCTACCCCTTTCTTGACCTAACTCTTCTAAATAGTGACAGGCAGCTGTAGTATTTTCTAATAATTATTTCCTTCTGTTTTACAATTATGCATTTTTGGTTTTATGAATACCTAGGACAACTACAGGATTTTCAATGCAGGTGGTCTAGAGCTCAGTCTCTTGTATTCTCTGGCTGTGCTTTGTGCAATGGTGAGGTTCCATTTGATTCACCCCACCCCCACTGTTAAATAGCTTATCTTCATGTTTTAGGAACATTTGAGTTCTCAATCTGTTTTTTCTAATATTTGCATATTAATAAGTCATTGAAAAACATTATGTAAATTTGATATCATGATGAATTTCTTATCAAATGAAATGGCCTTTAAGGGTAACTGTAGAAAGCTACTACCAGCTAGGGAAATGAAATTTGCTTATAGTTAGCTTCTCTATTTTCTGTACAGGAATTTCAGAAATGCCACTAAAATGGTGGAGAGGAGGCATACCTTCTTGAGCTTTTGGAGGAGTTGCTTTGGTTTGGTTGTTTTGTTTTGTTCGGTGGTATGTTTGGTTTTCTTGCTTTAGTGGTGGGATTTCTTTGTTTGGTGCTGTCCGGTGTTTTTGGTGGGAGGGGTTTTTGTTGGTTTGGTATTTCTGCTAGATTAGCTCCCTGGTTTGGAATTTTGCGGTTAGAAATAAAACTAAAAGAATTCCCTGAGGATAACTCTGGCTAAGGAATGTTACCTGTTAATGTTCTGAAGCCACTGGTTCTGGTGTTGTTGAAGCTGCAAGTCACTGGAGTGCTAGGTGTGCTGGTTTGCAGCAGGCTCCTGTGATGGCCATTCATAGACAGACACAGAGTGGAGTACACAGAGAATAGCTGACACCTTAAAGGTCCATTTTGTTTGCTCAAGTGAAGACATAAAGCTGCTCCTATCTCTGCATCATGTTGTGTATGCAGAAAGCGTTCTCTTTACCAACCAGGCAATTGAGAGCAAGGAGAAGAGTAGTGTCTTTCTGTTTTTAAATTAGGAATGGACATCCCAAGACTGATTTAAAAAATCTCAAGATCTCTCTCCTTTTTGTCATCTGAGATTGTTTTCTCTGCATTTATCAAAGTGAGCTGAGATAAAAACTATAAAAGTGCAATTCTTTCGATCTCAGTACTTAGAGTTTCAAGATGACACTAAATATGGTCCAGCATTAGAGAAACTCCATTTTTGGAACTTCTGCATTAGGTAGGTGGAACCTTAGGTAATGATGGATGTCTTAGGCTGGAATTTTCAGGGATCTTCATGAGTTAGAATTTAAAATCTTATGGATTTTATATCCTTAAACTTCCCAGTTAGCTGTGGTAGCAGCATCATCTTGCACTACTTAGTTTTGAAAAAGGTGAGTTGGTCCTCAGACAGAAAAATTTGCACTGGAAGAGCTATTTCTGTCCCTGCTCACTGACAATGAACAAATAACTGAGCATTTCCATCATCAGCAGTTCCTTTCCTTCTCTTTTCCACCCTCAGATTCCAGGGGTGGGTGGTGACAGCTTGAAGTGATTAGATATATTTTCAGATACCTATTCGTTTTGAATTAAAAAAAAAGGTTTTTTCCACGGCACTACTAAATTATGATTTTTTTAAGTGTTTCTGTAGATGCTTTGGTAAAGCTGCTACAGTTATTTACTTCTGTTATTCACTCCAGTTTAAAATTTCTTCTGCAGTGTGTGTGTTTCTTTTTTCTCTCATTAAATGAACTTCTGCAAGGTCCAGATTACTGTACAAGTATTAATGGAAAACAAATCTTCCCATGCATGGACAGTCACACCACAAGTGGTGAGTTTTATTGAAGATTGGATTTCACTTAGTACAGCAGGGCACAATATTCACAAATATTGCTTGCCAGAGCATTGGCAGGGAGGCAGCTGTAAAGGCAGGAGAAAGGATCAGATGTCACCCCACCCTTCACAGCCCACATACATACACATAACAACCAATTTACTGGGAGACTAATTCTTACTTCCTTATAAAATTCAAAGTTGCAGTGAACTTACCCAGCATTTTTTCCTGATTTATTGACCTCATGTTTATCCATTCACAAAGGAGATGCAGTGCTGTATGAGTTGCATAAGGAATTGAATTGCAGTGTGCATTTCTTGAAGAACTTCTGATCCCAAAATGATTAAGTGAAACCTATGTATTATTTTTGAAGAATGAAAAAATCTAACCAAAAATAAAGAGCATCTTGTCCCCATGAGAGGGCAGGGGGGAAAAATTACCATTCCAGCTCATTCTCATTCGGCTCAAGTGCCCCAGTGGAGGAAACATTTGCATTTCATACGATGAATTCATATACCATTATTGTGCTGGGGTACAAGAGAATGTGGGTTAGAGACTGTTTCTACATCCTTTGTGTCCAAATTTTCTTGACCCCGCACAGCACTGAAAGCCTTTTACAGGCATGGCTATAATACTGTCAGGTTTTGTAGCTACATGAAAAGTTTGTACCTTAATTCTATTAACTTCCATAATTTGCTGTAGATAGTGACCAACTGTGTGTAGATTTGCTGTCCTGCATGCTCTTCCAGTATCATTTCCATGGGAAAGACACAGGTCAGCAAACAGATTAAATGTGAGGTGATGAAACTGCTTTTCTTCCAGCTGAACTAAAGATTAAGCAAAGGCAACATAGGCAGTGAGGTTTAAAACACAGATACTACCTGAGAAGAGGTATGTTCCCAATACATTTTTGAGGTAAGTCAGTTAAGTCTTTGTACTTAACTGAACTGAGACATGATCTGGGGGCTTTTCCAAGCTTTCAGTATGAGTCTGTGCTCCCTATATCACCCTCTAGATCTGATTCACAGAGTACTGTGAGCATTATATGCCTTTCAAGAGCCCCAAAATGCCTCAGAAGGCAGAAAAGGAGGCCAAAACTGCATCCCACTGACAGTTTCAGGGAACCCTATGACTTATCATGTCTAAGACAGTTAATCTTTTTTAAAAAACTTAAAAAATCTTCCTGGTATAGTTGTACTGGGGGAAAAAATAGCATGTAGAGCAAGCTTGGTTTATTTCCTTTTTATCAAGCATTCATTTTGAAGGGTAAGTCATTAGTGGGAGCCCATCTGTTCCCATTTATTGCAAGGTAGTCTGATTTGTGTGTGTTGTGTGCATGCACAAAGGTTTTCAATTTTAGTCTAGTGTTAATTCACATTTGACTTAGGCAGGAGGGAAAAAGGTAATGCTTCAGGTAGAGAAAAGTAAGTTGCATGCACTCAAAAACTTGTCTGGAACAGCCTAACTTCTTCCCCTCACATAACAGCCATCTCTGGATAATGAGAAATTTACTCATTTAAGTTACAGAAATGATGGTTCTTATTGATTGCACCTGAGCCCTGATGTGAAGCAAAGCAAGATTTGTTTGTCATGTGCTTATATATCAGTTTTTCATCCTATTTTCCAGTTGTGCCCTGCTTAGTATGGAGTGACATCCTCCACACAGAGTGTTTCAGAGAGCTATTTGTTCTGTTGTCTTGCAGCATTTCCATCCAGAAAAGTCTTGTTACAGGACCTGTTGTGGCAGTGTCCATTTTTATTGCAGTGGAAAGATCCTTCTGAGATTCTGAGGGAGAACGTGTTCATTTCTCATTCTTCACACTTCTTTCTGAGAAACAGGAAGAATGATACAGCAATAGGATTTCTGTTTTCTGACTTCTGTTTTATTACTTAGACATTTCAGAGTTGATGTGAGCTATGATTTGAGAATTCCCAGGAGCAAGACTGCAGCATTTTCCCCTTTACCACCTGCATTTCTCAAAGTGCCACAGACTTTTATTACAGCCCTATTGGAAATCTCTGGAGTGCCATTCACTCAGAAGAGATTAATGGTGTTTTCAATCCTGTGGTCTTAAGAAAGTATAAAAGGTCTCATTTTGGTGCATATTATAAAAAGCTGATCATGTTATTAAGATGCAAATGAATCTATTTAATGGCAAACCTTTAATGCTGATAAACAGCCTACTCCCATTTCTCACAGATGTGTTATCTTTTTTATTAAAACCCCTTTGCTCTCTCATACATTAAACTTTGAGTTTCTAAGGTCAGATCAAGGGTGTTCATTGATATTACTGTGCTTGGAAGAGAAAGAAAAAAAGTATGAGATACATGGGACCTACTTCTATAAAAAATGAAGCTCTCTTCTGTGTCTCCTTTGTGTCTGAAATGAAAATGATGGCTGTCGGTTCCGTTCTAGCTGATACATGTTCATATTGTGTAATCCTGTTTCCAGCAGCTCTGCAGTGGGTTACAGTCAACTTTCTTGAATATTTTATCTGCAGTTACATGTGCTGGAAGCTATAATTATTTTTTTTTTAAATAGAAGCTGTAAAATTTATGTTTAGGGGACATCTTTTAAGTGCAGTAGACATGGATACACCACAGCAAAAATAGCTAGGAATTAGGCAATGGCTGAGGCTTTGTCCAGCAGTAACAAGTAGCTTTGAATGCTTCAGTCCTGGAGCACTTTGAGCCCTAAGTCCAGGGACTCAGTTTTCAGAGTGTTGATTCACCCTCTCAGAAAACAGGGCCTTTGATGCTCTTTACCACCCAGGTAGTGTGCCAGAAATTAACTTTTAAGAAACAAGATTAATGCACTCAGTAGAGATTTGGTAGAGATTTTTCTGCTCTGGAGAGATTGGCAGTCTCTTTGAAACACATTAGATTTGAGTGCAAATTTTTTCCTCTAGGAAAAATGTAACAGTGGCAGTATTACATATGATGAAGTCATTACTTATGGAGGTGAAATATCACTATTGCAACAAATTGAAATCTTTGTGCTGAGGGTTCCCATTCAAGGAAAATGCATGAGCCTATCAGTATCTCATTTCACCTTGACTAGTGGGAAGTACAACTTCCACAGATGGGAAAATCCCAAAGAACTGTAGGAGTGTAGTGTTATAAGGAAGGAGGAGTAGAAGGAGAGTGGAAATGGAAGGGGGTGTTAAGTGTATGATGCAAATGGATGCTGACTGCACATGACAATAAAAAGAAGTTAGTTTTCCATTAAATTTTAAAGGGTTTTTGGTCTTTCCCTTCCTGCCTCCTAGTTTTAAAATCATTCTCTTTCATGGTGTGCATTGATCCTTTGAGATAACTGATTTCTGGCAAACCAGTTTAGCTTTTGCGTTGAATGAAAAGAAATTTGAGTAGATAGATGCATATGGCTAGAAAAGGAAAGAAATTGTGGATTTTGTGATGGTAGAAGCAGAAAACAGATGGATCTGTGCCTCTCAGAAGAGCAGAGAGGGGCAGGTGTGATAGTGGCATACCTGGATCAGTAACTACTCCAAATGTGGCTAAGATGGCAAAGGGGAAGAGCTATTTTTGTGTTAAAATGTGTTGAGGCTTCCTAATGTTGAATTCTTGTAGGCTCATGCCGATTTATTAAATGATGTAGATTTGCCAGCTTGAGCTCATAACTTCAATTATGCTAATGAAATTTAATTTTTCAGTGTATGACTTCAAATTGGCAGGTTTATAACCTGCATGGTATTGGCACTCAGGGCAAGAGCCAGATGTTGCTTAGGCAGGTGTCACAAAGGATTCTGTAAATCAAATCCTGGTAGTTAGGGACCTGTTTCTAGTCCAGCTTTCACTGAATTGAGGCACATTTATGTGAAGTGTAGTGAAGGTTATGGTTGCCTAAATATTCTTGTAATGACTCCTAACATTTCTGCATTTTTGGAAACTTTTAATACTTGTTATGAAACACTTCAGGTTATTTCAGTGGGGGTTTTGTCTTTTTTTCTTAGGGCTTTTAGTAAGGCATATCCTAATATCATCCAATCCTGTTACTCCAGAGTAACTCAGGGCCAGGGCAGTAATTCTCCCAGCATTTTGTGAATTGTTAATGCCAAGAGAGATGAGGCCAGGTGTGGGTACAAAGTTGGCCAGAGTCACTTAAACAAAGCTTAGCAGCCCCTGGAGTGGGATGCTAAGTGGGGTGTCTGTGGAAGTGCCTTGACAGTTCCAGGCAACTTTTGTAGAGCTCTGCCGCACTTGGATCAGGTCTTAAAGGCACAGCTGAGCTGGGGAAGTAGAAGAACACTCATGTAAAGAGTAGATGTGATGTTGAGCAGAGGAAGTGTGTATTTGGTAACTAGAGTTAGAAGCAGATCCCAGTACATGGAGCTGCCTCTGAGGATGGTGGCTCTGTGCAAAAGATTACAGGGATCTCTCGGGGATCTTCTGTTAGATTTTTGCCTTGAAAATGTGTGTGGCTTCTTTACCTTCTCTCACTCTTCCCTCAATAACCAAAGACAAAAACAAAAAAAACCATGCAAGTAAACAATTTTGGGAGAACACTAAGCAAAAACCTACAAGATGGAGTCTAATGAGTAATTATTTAAATATAGGGTCATTTAGTGAGACTAAACAATTATGTGAATGAGCTATGGCACAGGTTATTGAAAGATCACAAGAATGTCAAGCTAGATTTAGAAGTTTGGTTTCTTTTAGGGCCTAGCACAATTCACAGCTGTGAGGAAGGACTGGTGAATTGCAAAGGGGTATATTCTGCTTATGGTTTTTGTCTGTTTCCTTTCCCTTGGGCTAATCAAGCTCAGAAGTGAATTATACAGAAGATTTGAAAATAAAGCCATGAATTGTTATGGAAATTATTTGTTCAGCTACACTGCAATTATTAAAAATTAAAAATATTAATTTTTTATTTTTCCTTTTTTTTTTGCAATATCTTGAAAGGAATTTTTCCTATTTCAAAGCTACCTGACAAGTTTGAATGTAATGCTAACTTACATTGTGAAAACTGTAGGGATTGTAAAAGAGTTACCTGCAGCACGCCAAAGTTAGGCACTTGCTTGACATCTAAACCTTATATACCTTTTAATTGCTTCATTAACCTGAATGAAGCATTTATAACCTAAATAGTTCACACAGATTCTTAGGCTCTTTGAAATGCCTTCTGGAAGAACTTTTGTTTCTTTACCTCAGGCTCTTAGCTGAGCAAACACACATGCTCCTTCAGGAAACAAAACCTTTAATTCCCTTTATTTTAAACATAGCAGAAGCATGCACAATTATTTTAGGAGAATATGAATCTGATTAACTGTTGTGAACTTGAGGAATGCTGACAGTTTGGGATAGGCAAAATTGTCCATGATTTCATAATTAGGGGAAAATGGTTACAAATCTAGTGGTTCTCCAAACAATTTATAGAATATAGACTAATCTAACCCTCAGTTCCAATGAAATCACAGTCCACTTGAGATTGCTCTCACATCTTCTTATTAGAAGTACTTTTAAGAGGGAGCATTACATCAATGATAATTGCTTGTCATTGTTCAGGAAATGCTAAGCTGCAACAACAGACCATGAACTCATGAGTATTCTGCACTCAGAACACTTGTAAGATAGTCCTGTGGGCCGCATTTTAAAATTTGACTTCAGTTATTATTTAACATCATCTTACATTTTGTAGGAGAGCTTGACAAAGCATAATAATAACAACAACAATAATTTACTATTTTCAGTCTTGTGTCTGGCTATTACTCTTCATTGTATTTTGCATCAGGTTCATATATTACACAGAGTATTTAATCACTTGTTTGCTAATATTCATTTAGTGAATGATGGATCAAGATAACTCAAGTGGAACTGGCTGTTTTGCTTTGATTTTTAGAGCTCACCATTGGCAGCAATAAATGCCCTTCTACTGTATTATGTTAAATCTTATATTTCAAGGGAACAAAAGGAAGTGAACAAAATAAAATCTGTCTTAAACCAAAAGCCAGCATAAATCAATACAGGCCAGGTTCTTTCACTTGTTACCTGACAACTGATGTACATACAGCAGACCCAATGGTGCTATCTTCATCATGGCCTACATTTAGTAGTGACATGGACAGAAGAGGATGCTCATTATTGCACTTAATGGCAAAGGAATCAATGCAGCATGTACTTCATATACAGGAAAGGTGGTATAGAGCTTAAGGTCCTGTAGAGCCTCCTCCCAAACGCAGAGTCAGGAGCACTGCTCTCTGGCCACTGTAGGGAAAGACATGTTGGGTCTGCAACATTTCACTGCAGAGCAGCAACAGATCAGCTCTGAGAGACAGTGCTTCTCCAGCAGTCAGAATGGCACTGGGATGCCCCAAAGGCAGACTTAGAAGAAAACTGGCAGGGTTCAAATGAATGTACTTTTTTTACATATATGTATGTTTGAACATAAGCCTTTGTTAGTCCCCCATATACCTTGGAGCAATCAAAATTTGGCATCTTTCCCACAGAATGAATGTGTTCTCTCTATAAAATGCATAATGTCCTGTCTCAGAGACTATCATCATTTGCACACAAACACAAGTGAAGGGAGAAGCATGTGAATGCAGACACAGTGTAGAATGTAGAGGCACAGCCTGTGTTTCCTACAATTGCTGAGGGATTTGTATTGGGTGAGTAATGTAGAAACCTGGATGCCAGGCTCTGAATACTGTATCTAAGGAAGATTTGAAATAGCAACAGACATTAACATAATCACTGTACTAGACAGGCATATTAGTTCACTGAACTTCTATCTTCATTAAGTTGTAGTTCATTACTTACGCTTCTGACATGGAAGTGTGGATGTAGGCAGCCTACTTTTGCTAAGTGTTTTTGTGTATTAATTTTCGCCAAATAACTGCTACTATTTTTAAATGTTTATTTAAAAAGTAATTCATGTCTTTTTCAGGCTTGTTCAAATGAGTCAGCTCAGACATTCTAGAGCTGCTCCCAAATTATTTCAATTGTCCACGTATGAGTAATTAAAAGTAAGTTAGAAACTGAATTGCTTAAATTTATAGGGAACAAAAATATAGAAAGCCTGATCAGGGTGTTGGTAATTTATCTGGAATTCTGTGCAACTTCTGCTTGTTTTAATGAATTGATCCTTTTCTCTTTTGATATGAGGGTCTGAGAAAATCAAAGACCAAATGTGCATGTAATGATTTTACAGCACATAGCAATAAAATGAGATTCAAGCTACATCCCAAGATTCTGGAAAAACAGAGTGAATGCTTTAAAAGCAACTTGGCTGAACATTATAGCTATATGAGCTGTCTTTTAAAACAATGGTATATGAAATGTGCCTTAGGGGGTCTGTTTTGAGTTGTTCCTTATATTGCAGAAAGAAAACAAATGTCATAGAAACTGCTGGGGTTTATTTTGCAGGACTGGGATAAGAAGTACCATACAGAATTTCAGCTGTTGCAACCTGGAAAACTCAATGACTGTCTTTCTGGTTTAGGGTTTGATTTAGTGTTTGTTTCTGAGATGTCTAGGATAGAATATATGAATTATGCAGAAGACAACCCCATTTAATACTATAAAATGCAGTTTCCCCCATTTAAATTTGCACATAAAGTTCTTCCGTTGTCTCAATGGAGACTGCAGTCTGCTTGTGCTTATGTTTCTGGATGTGCTTATGCTTCTGCAAGTCAGAAGGAGAAACAAGAAATATTCTTTCTTGTTTATCTAAGCTATGGCCTGCTGATAAAGATCAGGGAAGAGCCTGCAATACTCTGAATTGCTTTCTTCCACTAATCTCTTTAGAATCTTACTTGCAACTAACCAATATAAGGTTTAAAACAGTTTTTATACCTTGGGTTTACTGTTTTCAACAACTTGTGAAACTTAAAAATAATTTGGATAGACTGAGCATCCCTAATATTCCAGGTGTATTTTAGTAGCTCAGCAAGGATATCTATCAAGTCATCTCTGGTTTTACCTGTCAGACTTGTAACATTCTCTGCCCTCTCTAAATTAAAAAAAAAACAACAACCTTTTTGGAAGAAAGAGACACAGATTTACTAAAGGTATAGAATAGGAGGTGGCAAGAACTGTGGGAGTATCAGCATGCAGAAGAGTAAGTCTCTTGTAGATAAAAAAAGCACCGACCATATGGGGCAGTTGTTTTCTTCAGTGAAAATATACTTCTACTGTTTTTCATTGTGAGAATTCACTGATGTTGTTGCATTTACCAGCTTTTCTTTGACAACCCATAGAAACAGCTCCAAGATTGATGATTTTCATCATCTGAGTCTGCTTCGTTGGCATATCATAATGAACTTCACTCCATGTGGTGCTGCTTTAGGTATCCAACACAACACAAACTCAAGTCTCATGCTACTTTTTGTGTTTGCTTGAAGATATGAGGTTGTTTTAACACCACGACTCCTGCATATAATTCTTCATGTTGTCATTACGGTTCATTTTTTCTTTAAATTTTTTGCCTTTACATATTTTGGCTTTTTGAGTACATATTTTTAAGTTTTATTTCACACTTAAAAAGGAAAAGCCTTTTTTAGCCTGTTTTATTAAGGAAATTAGCCATATGTTACTTATTGTCTATCTGTGCCTGTTTTTCCTAATAATCTGGATGCATGAGTCAATTTCAACCCAATATGACAAAGGAAATTGTGAAGTTATAAAAATATAGAGAAAATAGCTTTCTGAAAAGAATAGTTTTTTTCCTTCAGTGTGAGGAACATCTTTGTGGTGATCTGACACTTAGCTGGACACCAACAGATACATGTGGGATCTTGGGGATTTAAATGGAGGTCTAAATCCACAAAAGGACAATTCTCATTGATCCTTCTGAAAACCAAATTAAAATCTTCCATAATGTTATTGATTTTTTTTTTTATTTATATATTTGACTTCAGGTGAAAGCTTAATATGGCTGCCATCACAGACCAAAAATCACTGCTGACATTTATAATGTAAATATTGAGAGCAGTTGACACAAACGACTCCACAGTAGAAAGTGCACACGAAGGCTGGACATTCCACAGATGTCCCACTGGAATTCCTGGCATTTACCATACACCCTGTCTATGAGCTCAATTTCATGAACCTCCAGGTCCAATGGATGTAAGTTTTCAGCAAAAGAGAAGATGAATAGGAAATTTCAGGAGACACAATCGTGACTACAAATCCTTTGTGTGGGAAGTGAAGGAGTTGGGAGCTATCCTAAAGTGGCGGCTGTCAGGAGACATCAGGTCAACACAATGAGGATTAAAGGGGAATACCAAAGTTATTAAATGCTGACATAGGATAATGGTCTCCCACTGGCATATCAATGTAGAGATATTTGTGGGTAATTAATGTCAAAGCCAGGCAGAGATGTTTGTGTTTGAAGGAGATATCGATCCCCTGGCACAGTACCAGCATATAATGACTCTATTTCCCTTTTACCAATTGATTGGAGCACTATCAATTATTTTATCTGATGGAAGTTGGTGCAGAAGAGTGGCAGTTGCTATAACATTATTGAGTTGCTTAATATAACATTGATCCCTCCAGTTGGTTTATACTTCCTCTAGATTATTGCCAACCATGGAGTGGTTATATATGGTTAAATATGCAATTTTTATTTTGTGAAGATTAAAGTAATAACTGTAGGAAAAAAGAATAGGTATCTGAACACTTGATGGCAGGGAACACTTGTGCTTCTAGAACTTCCTCATATTTGCTTCTGTTTCTATGCAGAGGGACATAAAATATGAAATTTTACCCTTGCATTTGGTGCAATGCAGAGGAAAGTGTGGATTCCCTTAGGAAAAGCAGAGTCCAGCCTAAGTTGAATTCGTAGAAAATTTTCGACATAGGGTCATGGGAGTCCAACACCAGTGAAAATCTGAGCTGCTAAAGTGATTGATGAGAACTCTTACATATATAACAGTAAGCCTGAGCAATACTGGATAAAGTAAAGTTAGGAGAACTGACCTGTCAACCACTCTCCTTGGATGGTGAGGTACAAGTTGAATACTATTTAGATTTCGAAGATGTGTCCTCCTGAGTTCACCAGGAGATGGATGGGCTTTTAAGGAGATGTGAAATGCATCAGTCCTTTTTATGTGAGAATACTTTCTGGGAATGAGATCTAGAGAGCAGGTCTCTCACTTAGATGTTTATGACAGATCCTGAATATACAGAGATTTGGGCGGGGGGGGGGGGAGTGTTGTGGGGTTTCTT
Source organism: Pseudopodoces humilis (assembly GCF_049639895.1). Lineage (NCBI taxonomy): Eukaryota > Metazoa > Chordata > Aves > Passeriformes > Paridae > Pseudopodoces > Pseudopodoces humilis. The sequence continues at coordinate 104,859,008 of NC_142200.1, forward strand.
CTATTTGTTTGTATTCAGGGGGTTGTATGTTTGTTTATTGTATGGTAGGGGTACTTTTGGAAGGCTTCTAGGCCAAGTCAACTTGTAATAAATAAGGCCTTCACACAACTCAATCTTATGGCTACATATTATCAGCTTTTGTATTGTTACCTTTTTCTCAGACACAAGCTAGGTCAGTCACTCACAGTGGCCAGAGACTCTCCCATCCTTTCTTCCATCACTGAGCCTGTTGGGCTCTTTCTAATGCTCCTTCTTCCTGTGTTGTTAAAAAAACCCAACACCACCAAAAAGAAAAACCTGAAGAAAAACAGAAAACGAGCAAAAGCAACAGTGAAATGATTAGTCCTAAGCAGATCATATCTATGTTACATGGATTAGTAGAAAGTGTGAAGTGATTTATCCTCAGGAAAATCTGCTTTGCTTCCCCTCACCCCAAAAATGATCCAAAAAGTTGTGAAAAGGTTTGAGAAAAGAAAAATTAGATCAATACTCTTTTATATAAAATAGGAAAAAAACATCATGGAAAATTATAAAGTAAAATACCAGTTCTACTGAGTTCACAGCATGGCATGTTCTCAGAAGTTATTCTTTAACCTTCTTTCATGTGTTAACTAAGATACTACTTACTGAGTCTCTATATAATTTCACCCTTTTCCTGCAGACCAGATCATGGATCTTCCCATGTATCAGTTTTAGCAAAAGTTTTTCCTCCATATGAATAACTGAATCCTGAATCTAAGCCTGTATAATTTCACTTGGATTGCTACCAATTAGTCCTACACACTTAAGAAAGACCTCCAAAAGTACTATAATAAATGCAGGGCTCAAAATATATCTAACTGTTGTCTGAGCAAGAGTGCTTCATCTTCTTCAGACTTTATAACAGACTTAATCAAAACTGAATATTCAGGGGGGAAAAAGCCAGCCCATAAAGCAATGTGCTAACGCTGTTCTTCAAGCACCGTTGCCAAAGACTTCCTGACACTTGTCTGTTTCAATATATGTACAATAACAAAGTTTTTATGTGAATAGTCTCTTTGAATTTAGATACTTGCTCTTCAAATTAATAAGAAGACATTTCAATGGGAATGTTTGTAAGATATACTCTGTCTTGAGATAGATTAATGCTAGTAGAACAGAAGTGTTTCTCACATTGTTTTCCTTGTTTTATCATTAAAATGTTTTGCTTTGATGCTTCAGGTCCTTGACCACAAGTGCCTACGCATGCCATGTGATGTTTCTCCTTTTTAACTGTGTCAAGAAATGCTCTACCTTTTTCTGTGAATACTTCTGTTGTGCCTGCTAGTAGAACAGTATAATTTTTATTTTTTTTTATTTTTCTATCTCTTAAGCAGGAGTGTTTGAGTCATAAGAACAGCTTGTATCCAGTAAATACACAAATAACTATTTTCTAAAGTGGAGGAAGAAAGTTTAAAAAGTAAAAGCAACCAAACACACACACATATCACCTCCCTCTGACTGCTTCCTTTATCCACCCCCACTGAATTCCCATCACAAAATCTGTGCTCAGGACTCTCTGGGTTTCTTTTTGTTCCTGTTTAATCTTGTGTTTATTAGTAGTGGGCTAAGCCCAGGTACTCTCACGTGATTAGACAGCACTTGGGCTACTTTAATAAAAAGCTCCTATGTGCCAGTGCTGCTGCACTTTTGAACCAGACCAACCTCTGTGTATGTAGGATTTAATGGAGTTTGACCTGCACATAACTGAGACTTTCTGTTTTGGCTGTGATAGCAGCTGACTCTCACAAATGTTACCTGTTACCCACTGCTGCCTTCAGGGCACTTGCAGAATTGCTGGTACCACTGCTCATGTGATTCAAGAGCCTGTGGGCTCCTCTGCACTTGGCTTTAGATGATGCTCATGCTAAAATAGGATTGCTTTAATCTTTTGGGAGAGATTCCAGCCCAAGCACTGAGGCTTGGGATCAAGGTCAGGAGCCCTGTCAGCAGGCTCCTCCTGTGGAAATAGGCAGAGTGCAATGGAGATCCAGTGTCTCGAGGTACTGATGGTGAGGCCTGATTTGTTGTGAAAATAAATCACTGAAAATTTTCATGGTTTTACCTATGTCTTTGGTATTATAAATAGATTAATACTGCTGCTCTTGAGGAGTAGATATTATAATTGCATTTTGCATCCCTTCTTCAATTTCATTAAATCTCATTGAAAGGAAGCTGCCATTATCTGGCAGGAAGTTTGTGCTCTGTGGAGTCTTTGCAGTTGGTTTTAAATTGTGTGACCAAGATTTTCTTGGGAAATTTCTTTCCACCCATGAACTTTTTAAGTCCTTTGAGAGCTTAGTGTCCATTTCTAGACATCCTGATAGGATTACTGAAGTAAATATTTATCTTTGGAACAATATTTGGTCATGTGCTTTTATTTGAAATTAGGAAAAATGGAAGAAAGATCATCCACAACTATGTCTCCATCTCTCTCTGAAGGAATTCTAGCTCTTCTCAGTCAAGTCCAGGAAGGGCTGATTCCAAGATTGTGACAGCCATTTACTTTTATAGTATTATGCACAGGTAAAATGCCATTCTTATATTATTCTGAAAGAGACAAAGTTTGTTAAGAGAAGTAATTTTTTTTAGGCTATTGGATACAATGGGGGAAAAAGATTTTACAAAATAATACAACAAGCTTTTAGCAAAAAGCTTGCTGCATTTCTCTGATTGTATCAGAAACAGAAAGGAAATGCTCCCAAGTGTGGAAGCCTTTCCTTAACCCTGGAAGTTGGTTGCTTATCCTTGACAAACACCAGTTGGTCTAGAACAATTGTCTCACTGCTCTTGCTCTGCATATCAGACATCTGACAGCTCTGTTACTGCAGGCTGGGAGATGCCACTTGGAGAGATCAATAATGAGAGAGAAGGACACACACACATAGACACACCCACCTGCAGTGCTGCATCAGCTCTGGGGGACCAGCACAGGAAGGACATGGACCTGTTGGAGCAAGTCCAGAGGAGACCACCAAGACAGTTGGAACAACTCTTCTATGAGGGAAGACTAAGAGAGTTGGGATTGTTCAGCCTGGAAAAGAGAAGGCTTCAGGGTGACCTAATTGCAGCCTTCCCGTACCTAAAGGGAACCTACAAGAAAGATGGAAAGGAACTGTTTACAAGGGGGAACAGATTCAAACTGAAAGACAGTAGGTTAAATTAGATATTCATTTACATCACCCTTTACCGTGAGGGTGATGAGGCACTGGCACAAGTTGCCCAGAGAATCTGTGGATGCCTCATCCCTGAAGGTGTTCAAGGCCAGGTTTGATAGGGCTCAAAGCAGCCTGGTCTAATGAAATACACCCCTGCCTTTGTCAGGGGATTGGAACTAGATAATTTTTAAGTTCCCTTCCAAACCAAACCATTATATGCTCGGATTATTTTGATGAAGCCCAACTCATTATTACCAGCAAAGTTTATCAAATTGCAGGCAACTTCTCCCCATGAGTCATGCAAAATGGGAACCAGAACCATTTATAATAGAAAAAATGTCTCAGAAGATGTTTCAAAAAATTAAACTTCTCTTGTGATATATATAGTCCTTTTTTATTTCCACCAGTATACCTATCATAGCTAAAATACTTCCCATTGAGATATTGGTATATAATGAAATAAGGAGATTTACTACATAAGCATGCATTGGACTACTCTGCTTAGTTCTGTCATTAGATCAGAGTTTACCTCATGGCTTCCCTGGACATGTTCATATTAAGCAGGTGTTTTTTTACACTCTGTTAAAGAGCAGTTTTCCTATTTCTGTCTTTTTTTTACAAATAGTGAAATTCAAGTAACTCCTAGCTTAGTCTGGCAAGAGTTTTAGGGCAACTGGAGACCTGTACTGACCCCCAGTAGCAATGTTGTTCAGCGTTCAATGTTGTTCAGGTTTGTAGGCAATGAACAGTATATTCAGAGCACAAGTAAAGAATCTTTTTTGTAGCAGATTCAGCACTAGATGTGGCAGCACCATCATTGTGGGGTGCATGGCTGGGGTTAACATTTCCCTGCATTTATGTAATTTAGAGATTTACTAAAAAATAATGCACTGACTTTCAAATACTGGTGTTTAAATGAGGGGTGACTATTAAGACACTCTGTGATAATTTATCAGAGAGATAATCTCTTTAACAGAAAAATATCAGACAACTATTCGGTAATAGTAAGAAATCTGTTTAATAAGAAGAACTATTGTGGCTCATTTCTATCTTCCTGTTCTTTTTGTATCAGTGGAAGTCTAGGGTGGAGTTGACTTTTACACCATCTTTCTGGAGTGCTGGAGAGCTGATTTGTTAGAATAGCTGCGTGTTTCACCTTCCATAAAGCCAAGACCTAATTGAATGATGAGTGCCCAGGACAAAGTTCTTTCTGAGATACTGGTAGAGATACCATGAGAAGTGATATGTATTAGACCATCTGAACACTCTCAGAGGAAGAAAGGGAACATTAACCCTGTTCTATACTCCAAGAAATGGCGTTGTGGTGCATGATTCTTATCTTAGTGAGAAAAACTCAAATAGTTTCAGTCCCAGTTGATATATTCTGGTCCACATCTGACAAGCAAAACCTACTGTAGACAATGCTATTTTTGGTCCACTTCTACACTGCAGAGGAGGTGTGAGCTTTGTTGCCAAAGGTTAGAGGGTATTGTAGTGTTTGCTTGAAATTCCAGCCACTTCAACTGAAAGCACAAAGTTAGAAAATCTTAACATACTGACACTTTGAAAGATGATGATGTGAGAAAAGTACTTGAAACTGAGAAAGGAGAAAAAGTAACAATAGAATATTTGTAATAGTTATGAAACTGTCAGAAACTGTGTGTGAGCGCAGGGCAGATTACTTCGTTTACTTTCCACTTTTGTACATTTAATAGTGCACACAATTATTGTTCGTTAAGATGGCAATGTCATAATGATTGTTGAAATGTTCTGAATTGTCCCTGATTTCCCTAATCCTTACTGTGACTGATGATGTAACACCCTCACTAGTGCAGTTTAGTTTCCAGTAAAGTATTACAAAGTTTGATAAAAATGATTTCTGGCATTGTGCAGAATGAGTAACTTCTTTTTCTTGAAAGATTTTTTTTGTGTATGCCTTTTATGGTCAGTACATTTTCTTTCTGTAGATTCAGTAAATCAACATTAGTCAAATTAGGGTGGAGCAAATGAATGCAGCAGTTCCATAATACCCAGGCACTGAGGGGTAGCTGGCCTGGCTTTAATAATAAATGCAGAAAACAGCACTACTGCAGAAGTGAAAATGAGGGGTTAGAACTGGATCACTGCAGGTAGACACAACATACATTCCCATTCATGGATTTATTGAACTACATCCTTACACTAATCACTGTTCTCTTCATGCATGAGAGGGTTCAAAATCTTTTCATTTCCTGTCTAAATATATTCAGAAATAGTTTAAATCTTTGTGCCAGATTTGTACTTTATTTAACAGATATTCTTTTTCTGTTTCTCTCCTCTCTTCCATGTATTTATATTATTTAATTTCAGCCTTCACTGTGCCAAACTAAACCAACATAGACATTTCAGTCTGTTTCAATACCATTCTCCACTTGCTGACCATTTTAGGAGCCATTCCTTCCGTGTTCTCATTTAAGTCCCTATATCTTGTGTATGGGTGTCCAGAATTGCAGGTGTTATTCCAGTTTGTGCATTACAAGTGCCCTGTATCACATTATTTTTATACTTCACTATCCATGCTAGAAATTTCTCACTGATAGTGTTTTAGGATTACTGTTGCTTTTCTTAGGGCTTTTGTCATAATGACGGCTCTGTATACAAACTGTATTTTTTTTCTACTCTTTTTTTTTTTTTTGACAATTTTTTGAAAATTGGTGAATGCCAGATTAGAGCAGAAATCCTTTTTATTACCCAAAATCTTTTCAGTGCCATACCATTCTGATTTCTCGGGGCCTCAAATTCTTTCCTTTATGACAGTCTGACCTTTTCTTATGATGCCATGAGCAATACCACCAGTTTTGGGCTCCAGCAATTTTTGTAGACTCACTCTTAGATTTTTGTACCAAAGTCATTAACAAGAAGTCTAGAGCCTGAGACTGACTTCTGAGAAATTCTAGAAGTACTGCCCTTAACTTGATACCTCCCCTTTCCTTTTTGTGGTTTCCATGTGTGGTCTGCACCTCACCTACCACACTGATTCTTGTCTGAAATCCTATTTTGTCCAGATGAATTACTGATTTTCTGCCTGGCACACAGAGTTATATCAAAATATTTTTCTTAAGTCAGATGCAGGAGAGCTAAATTGTCTGCTGTGCTGATAAAGCCCATGACATTTCACCCATGAGAAACAAGAGTTATTTTGTCAAAGATTAGATGAATCAGACTTGATCCCTTCCTGGTAAGCCTGTGCAATATTTATTCCAGTCTCTATTCACCTCAATATATTTTTACTTACTTTCAAATTTTGTTCTGAAGCTGTGCTTGCTATTGAGATCAGCTATGACAATAACTAACTTCACCTTTCCCTCCTCTCTTTGTTAAGTATAAGCCTTGTGTTTGCTTTTTTATTTCTCTTGCATGACAAAGTCATTAAAAATCTGCTTTGCTTGCAAGGCCTGTAGGTCAGAGAGAATGGACTTCATGAGACAAAGGGTGTTTTATGGTGAAGGAAAGGGCATGATTTAAGAAAGAGGATGTTTTATATAAATCAGACTCTCTTGCAAATGATATAGCAGTAAGTTTGGCACATAATTGGGGTACCTTCATGTGGGTAGCTGTGAAAACTGAAGTTTCTGTGGGACCTTTATGAGGATGTCAAGGAACTGTGGCTATTTGCAAGTGTGAACACCAAACTGAAGGACAGAAGTCTCAGTGTGACAGGAGCAAGGTCCTCTGCTGCCCATTCTCTGGGCCCAGGAGAGACCAGGATGGGCACCACATCAGGGCTATGGAACAGAAATGTGTCACCCCTGGGTGGCTTTATGTCCCCAGTGAAACCCCTCCTCTGCTGGTGTGGGCATCAACTGGAGCACAGCCTCAACTGGAATGACATTTGTGCTGTCAAAACCCACTGATAGCTTGGGCTCACATCTTAAAAACCTTAACTGTGCTGATTTTACTTTCAAAGAAATTTCCCTCATGGCATTTAGAAATGAGAAGAAAAACAAGGAGATCGTAAGTTTTAGCTTCCTGTTAAACCTACTAGTGAAAAGTGGAAACCCTCGCATCTCATTGTTTGAGGAAGTGTTGACCTCTGAAATATAAATAGGTAACACAAAAAGAAATCAGCCTATTTTGAAATGGTTCCAGTATAAACTGGAACTCTAATGTGGGAGTGGGATTGGTGCTAATGCTATGGAAGAAAGAAGAGAGGAGAAGAGAGGAGAAGAGAGGAGAAGAGAGGAGAAGAGAGGAGAGGAGAGGAGAGGAGAGGAGAGGAGAGGAGAGGAGAGGAGAGGAGAGGAGAGGAGAGGAGAGGAGAGGAGAGGAGAAGAGAAGAGAAGAGAGGAGAAGAGAAGAGAAGAGAAGAGAAGAGAAGAGAAGAGAAGAGAAGAGAAGAGAAGAGAGAAGAGAAGAGAGGAGAAGAGAAGAGAAGAGAAGAGAAGAGAAGAGAAGAGAAGAGAAGAGAAGAGAAGAGAAGAGAAGAGAAGAGAAGAGAAGAGAAGAGAAGAGAAGAGAAGAGAAGAGAAGAGAAGAGAAGAGAAGAGAAGAGAAGAGAAGATGTGCTCTGACCCTGTGACAGCCAGATAAACAGATAATAGCCAGATAATACATGGAGCAGTTTGACTTCAAGTTTTTTCCAGCTGGAGCAGAAATATTTGCAATGACCAGGTTATAGCTCTCCAGGCACAACAACTTGGGGATAGAGTGTTTCCACTTTCAATTGAGCCATTCCACTGAGCTGCCAAGAGCAATGAAGTTACTAAGTTTGTGTCAGTTCATGCTCAGGAGGTATTTCCAGATATTGAACCAGGTTGGGTTCCAGTTTAAAAATAATCCAAACACAATCCCTAAACCAAAACCACAGCGGTTTAGAATTCAATTCAGTTCATACTCTCCGTAATTCCTTGCTGGGAAAAACTCCTGGCTGCTGAATTTTAATCTAACATAGGAAAAGTTTACTATTTATATTACTTTTACAAGTTTAAATGGGAAGGAGTTGAGTTGACACTTATTTTTCTAAAAGAGTCAGTTCAGTGCTTCTTTTGCCATACTAATTTTGAAACCAACATATCCAACCCATCCTACTGACAATGGAGAAATTTAGCTATTTCTTCAAAATCCAATTTGAAATCTCAATTATGTTTTGAAGGTTGGTTTGGAAGTGTTATTTCTCTTGTCACAGTAGGCTGGGAAACACTTTTCTTTTCCAGATGTATTCCTTCACAGTTTTTGAACTGGTGTTAATAACTTGTGTATGACGTCAGAGATGGTCATATTCAGTCAGGAAAATTTGGAAAATGCTTTCTTAGGGTATGATGGTATTTTTTCCAGATGAATATATATTGTTTAGCTTGTGTTATGAATGAGTTTATTTTAATAAAAGTGGGGGTAGTTCACTTGCCTCATATGCAATGTCTCTTGAGACATGAGTAGGATAATGCTTTGTAAAAAAACGGCCAAGAAATAATCCTAAATTTTGAGAAGTAATTTTAAATTGAAATTCAGAAACAAAGAGTGGTCTTATGATGATATAAGATGACTTTCATTTTTCTGTCTGAAATTGCTGAGTGTCTGCAATGGGAGTAATAGAAGAGAATTTCTAAGAAGGTTAGCTTAGATCCTTTTTCAAATAAAGCCATAGTCTAACAGAGAAATTTCAGCTGAAGAGTTCTGCTTGCTTCTTTTTGTTTGTTTATTTGTTCTGAGAAATCATTATTTTCATCTTTCTATGTCTCTATTCTGTGATCCTCATACATGCAGACGTATTTCTGGAGAGAGTGATAGTACACTTCAGCAAATAAGATCCTCAAGGATTTGGCAATCCTTGATTAGGCAATTACTCATGGTCAGGGTGGAATAAAGTGATTCAAAAGATATAAATGTATTCAAGAACCTCAAGGCATTATGTAAAAATTACTTTATTCAATTCTTGTAGTCAACAAGGACAAAACAAATAATGGATTTACAAAATAAAAGAGAAAATATATATCAAATAACAATGACAACAGTAAAACCAGAGACTACACAAGTATTAGAACAAGCTCTCAGGGCTTGTGTTATTATTAATACCTGAGACATTATACTGTAGATTAAATTTTGTCCTTTTTGTCCCCATTCTGATATTTTACAAAGATGTGACCTCAGCAATGTGTTGTCTGGGCCTCTTTCCCAGTCTACCATGTATTCACTTGGTTTATACTCAAGGGCTTTTTATCTCCCAGCATCATGAGGAGACCACCTGCACTACTTCACTTAACCCGAACTGTGTGATCCTCTAAACTTCTTTAGAAACTACAGAATTTGGGGTTATAATGAATTATATCTCTTAGTATACAATGCAAATGCCCTAGGATATAGGGCAGGAATTAATTTTAAAATGCTTTCAGTCTTTAGAATGAATACCTTTAAGCAAGTGACCTGTTTTTCCAGACTAAAATGCAATGTTTTAACATACTGGGTTTTTTAATAGTGGTATGACTGAAATGCTGGTTTAATGTTTCAGCCTATAAAGAGCAATAACATAAAGTAGGGTAATATTACAGCCTAATTAAATATTTCTAAAACATAACTTTTGATGACAGTAATTCTACCTATCCAAAACTATGCTCTGTCAGCTGTGGGATGATACAGCTTGGTTCATATTGGTCTATGAAATGAAAAACTCCAGTGGAGTAACTTATGAGCTGAATGTGCCACTTTGAAATGTATTATTTAAATAGCCTCTCTTGTTAAGACTGTGGCCTAATTAACTTGATTTGCCATTTGCCTTTCAAGAGGTCAAGTCTGACATTTGAAGAGTGTTAACTATTGTCTTTCTACAAGAGGTTGATCAATGATCACAAAGCCATTTGAAGATGCTTGGCACTTAGTGTGTTGCGGTGATGATCTTGGATAAAAACACTACCGAGCACCGATGTTCGATGTTCGGTGTTTCCTGAACAGCTTTCACCCTGCCACATCACTGTTTTCCCATTTTGTGAGTAGCAATTACTCAGTTTGGTCTGTGTTAAAAAGAGTATGCTTCAGCAGTTTTATTTTTGTTTTAGCAGTCTGACTTTGGGACTCTAGCCCAGAGAGTTAAAAACATAATTTACAGATTAAGACTATTTGTAGGGGGAGAAAATGATGTAGGTGGTTGCAGTTAGATAAGTAAGGTGCAGTTTTCACTGTGAGTTAAGGACCTTTGCCTCAGCAAGTCCATCTGGGTTCCAGGAAGGATTGGGAGTGGGAAGATTCCCCCACAGATTTCCCCACAGATCACCATGTTGTTGCTGCCAAGCTTAGAGCTGCTGGCTGCCCGTGGCAGACCAAGAATGGAATAGAGTGGGCTGCAGACATGCTAAGGAGTGTTCCCAGCCTGAGGTTTGTTGCACATGATTTTGCCTGTGCAGAGTTGTATCCAGTGTCCAGTTTCTTCTTTCTCACATTTTATTTTCATAAAGGGGGCAGGGGAAAAATGTTATTTGGCAGTTTAGTGCATGCATGTATAAAAATGCATATTTTAAAGGAGGTACAGTTTGTAGAGATGCAGAAGTGGAGGGAGGAGAGGCATTACTTCTAAGGTGGGCTGTCCTTTGTGGGGCTGTAGTAGTGGTGGCACTGCACATATTTTCAAAGAAGTCAAGGGCAGATACTAGGTGTGCATCTCCTGATTCTTGAGCAAGCAATGTAGTTTCAGCATAGCTCAGAACAGAACTGACATGAAAGATGAGGTGCCATTGCTCTAAGATGTGTGATATAGTGGACTCCCTCACCTTGAGCACAATCCTTTTTTTCTTTGATATTGATGCCATTTCCTCCTGTGCTCCCTGTCTGTTACCTTGTTTGGCATTTTGATTATATCTGGGATTGATTCAAAGCAAGTGGTTGAAGTTGGAGCGCTCTTGTCCTGTTCCATTTTCTGCAGTGGCAGAGGAGCTGGGTAAGTTTAGTTCACTTTATAGGTATCTGGGCCTTAGTCCACAAAGCTTTTACATTTTGGAAGCTGGCCTGAGTGATTAGGCAGAGGTATCAGGCAGCCAGCTGTCTCATACCCCACCATGGGGGCACAGAAGGCAGCCTAACAGCCTGTCATAAAAATGCAGCAGAGCAGGCATCTCATATACAGACACTGATGGTGAGTACAGATGTTTGTGCCAGGTCTGCATGGGTAATTCAGCTGTAACCTTATTTTCTAATAGAGGAATACCTTGGTACCAGGGAAAAGATTCTTTTCCTTCCTGACTTGACTGTTGGTTTGGCTTCTCCATTTTTTCATTTGGTTTTTCTCCTTGTAGTTGTCCTGCTTTTGCTCACTTGGAAGACCAAATGCCCAGCAAAAAATATGTTATTTACTCTAGTTGTTTTACACAAGGACTACACAGTTCCTTTGCAGTATAGTTTTAAAGATCTGATTTTAATGAGGAGGTCCATGTCCAGGAACAGGGAATGGGAACTGCTTAGGTAGTAAAGGGGAACCTAAAAAAATCCATAGGTTTCCCAGGTTGCTGTTTGCAGTGTTTTTCCTGCCAGTTTTCGTAGGCTCCTTTAAGTTTTTCTTACAGATGGAGCCTTAGCCAGCCTACTTAAAGCAGAATTAATTTTCAGTGACAGTTCCTCCTCTCTTGTGAATCAAAACAGCATGGCCTGTATTTCAAATGGTAACCAGAGTATATTCTGGATGAAGTATCTCACGGAAGGTCTTTGGAGAGGCATGAGTTATAACCTGTAATACCATCTGTGTAACTTCCTAATAAAGAAAATGAGTAATTAGTGGTAAGCGTTGGCTTTTTAGCAAGAATCCCTTCAGGAGGAGAAGCAATAAGCTGGTGCTCTCTAAACCAGTCAGAGTAAGACATGAAAAGTCAGCAATTCTGCCACAAAAGGCAATTTCTCATTGCAATGCTTGTGGGAGGTGACATCAAGAAGATGCACAGGCAGGGGCAGAGCAAATGCCTGCTTCTTCTGCACCCAGGAACTTCTGACCCCAGCCCTCAGAGTTCTGTGTCTGAGGTGCTGCAACAGTTATTAGAAAATATGCCAGAATGTAGCTTTTAGCAATAAACTCCACCAATGGGTACTATAGGGCTAAAAAGGGTGGCACAGGGTGATTGCTTTTACACTGCTCTTTATAAATGCTGCTTATCTACCCCCCCGCCCCCATTGCCACTGGCATTCTTCCTGATTTGTCTGGGGATGAAATTGAGTCTAGTTTCTTTGAGGGCTTAAGAGAGAAAGGGTGCAACAGGCAAAGGAATGGGGTATCAACGTGAAGAGATGTGAGAAGGTGCTTCCCTTCATAGGTCTGAGCTTAGCTGGCCTTCTGCCAGTGCCACTACCTATGTCTGTCTGCTGGACTTCAAGTAGACAATCTGTGGGCCTAGAAATTGTGAGAAATGCTTTTTATATGGTGGTTTGACTGGGTTTTTTTTAAGCTTTCCTGTAGCCATCATTACCCTCTGTGCTTTGCAAGACGTCAGGAACCTGACAGAGAAGCAGTGTTAACATTTGTATATTTTTATTTTTTTTATTTTTAGTTTTGTATAATATGTTTCTTTGTTAACCAACCTTCTGTAGGTTTTTCATATGTCTACTTCCTTCTTATTCTATGTGTTTTGTAGAAGTAGCCATAAAGACTTCATAGGCCCCAAGCAAATTTCTCACATTAATCAACAGTCTGTTATTCTTGAAGGTGTTTTCAAATGTAGATAACCCTATGATTCTATATCTATAAGGATACTATAGATATGCCAGAGCATAATTAGAGATATGTGCTTGTGGACCTATGTCCTTTTCTTCCCAAAAGAAGAATTCTTTTTCGGTATGATGAATTTAAGCCCTTGTTTTTTCATACAGTTTCCACTTCCAAGGAGTTTTCTCCTAGAATTGCATGACTAATTCATATGAAGTGCTCCCTCACTTCTGAAAACGATATTCCAATTTATCTGTCAGATTGTAAAAGTACATTTTCTTATTGTTGTTGATTACTGCCTTTTTTTAGTACTGGAAGTAGTGGAGATATCAAGAGGGAAGCAGAGAACTTTCCTGTTGCCCAGCAGTGTGCTGTGACAGATTGCAGAGGCAGTTCAGATTTATTTATAATTGGCACCTGTTTTGTCACAAACAAAAATAGGCTGCTCTTGAAACAAGATGGGGAACTCTTATCAACATGATGATCTTTGTAATCTTTCTCATTTCCTAGTTACATATAAGAGCCTCTTTTAAAATTCTCTTTGTACTTTGGCTTTCTGTTTACATTTCCAAACTACAGCCTTCAGGTCTGGTCTAAGCAGTGAAATCTCTGTATTTACTGAGAGCTGCAAAGGGAGTTATATTTACAAAGTCAGCCTGCCTGTGTGGACACCACTGGCTCCACTGGTTTCTTTCAGTTCACCATCACTGCTAGATGTGGCAGAGTGAGTCTGATGCCTACTTATTGTCACCTCTGGGCTGCTGGATCTGTTGGTAGTGATGAGTGCAGGGCTTTAGTGAGTGGTGCTGCAGCAGTCAGGGTTCTTCTTTCACCACTTTTATGTGGGGCATTGGGAAAGGTGGATTTTTAAAGAGTGGCTCCTTTATTTAATGATATACTGGGGAGAGGATATGCTTTTCTGACAAAGCTCCAGTAACCTTTAAAGCAAATCTGGGGAAGTTACTGAAGAGCTTGGGGCTGCATATGCCATGAACATCCTAGTCCTGAAGTTTCATGGAATCCTTGTTTTTCATTGCACATTAAAATATATTAAAATTTATTCTCAGCCTTGAGAAACTTGCAGAGAGTAGGATGCCTTTTATGTGTGCTTTTATTTCCAGTTTCCCCTCTATAGCACCATTGTAGATCTCACAGGTTCAGAGACATGGTATTGCCTTATGTTCTTAGGACTTTGAGTTGATGGGTGTTGCTGCCTGCTTAGCAATTTCTTACAATTTCTATTCTGACTAAGTATGTGATCAGGTAAGGTAAAATGTTGAAGCTCTCTTGTAGCCCTGTGTTGCTAGGCAATTTTGGTGGCTTTTGTTCTAATACCAGTTGAGTCTTCTAAAAAGAACTGTTCCCTAGGAAAGAAAATTACACGATTGGCAGCAATATTACTACTTCATTACTGCACTGCCACTGCCATGACCTGTTTCTCTATCATGTGCCAGAAAGGTAGCCAAAGGTTCAAATTATTGCTGGCAGACCACAGGCATCAGCAATATAGAAGACTTGGCAATCACTTATTTCTGCAGTATAAGGTGCCCTTTTTCTTATATGTTCTTGGATTACTGAAAGAATTTTTGATTGCATATATAAAAATGGTCATGGCAATACTTATTTTTACTGTACTGCATTTTCAGGGAGAAGCAGAAATTGCAATGCTTCTCCTCCTGAGAGCTAGTGAGAATTAGTTGCTCTTTGGTCCTTTTTTATTGGCAAATAATAATCCCAGAGGAGGCCATGCCAAGTGGAGATGATATTTCCAAGGTCCGTATGGCACTCTTCACTTGTGGATCTTGCTGCACTTCTGAAAGTGCAGTGGTTCTTTCCACCCGCCTCCTCTCTGATGAAATATTATTATCTCCATTCTGTGAAATTCGGGAAAACAACTGAAGGGATAAATGACTCACACTGAATTAAGCAGCAGCTCAGGAGGAGAAAGCACAGCTCTCTTTGAAAATTGGATCACATGGCTCCCAGGTACCTTTCAGACGGGGAGATGTTTTTGAAACCCTCTCTCCCTGGGACTTTGCAAACCAGTTTCCCAGGGTTCTGCATCACTGCTTCCACCAAAACTGTTCTGATGCAACTTCAGGATGCTTTTCTTGATGAGTTTCAGGGTGCACAGGATTTGTTAATAGCACCCCTAGCACAGAGGCTTACTCCTCACTGCAGGTGTCTGCCTGCCTGTCTGTATGACAGCATTTTCGCCAGGTGACCATGTTTAGATGGCTGACTGAATAATATGATTGATTTAAGCTGACTCCCTGCTTTTGAAATATTTGAGAATACACAGCAACCTTATCACTTTTATTTATTATCTACTCAATCAGGTCTATTGAAGTTCTATTTTGTAGAATGATTGTACATAGCTGACATCCTTGAATGAAGTGTCTCATTTGTGATTGTCTTTCATATGCATTCGCAATTTCATGGTTCCAAGCCTTAAATTTACAGAAAAATGACTGTTTAACTCACCTCCTCTTGATCCCCCATAATGTCATGAATGGATTTTGTAAATAATGGATTGGGTGGTTCCTAATTTCAAATATTCCCTTCATGATAGATATGGCTTTCATACCAGTACAATTTTTTTCATCTCTTGAATTCAAGAACTTCACAAGGGAGGTCAGAATGACCACATGCCATTTTAAAGACGCGGTGGGGGATGAGCAGTATCAACACAGCAGTTTAGCAGAGTCAGAAAGAAAGCAGAGTTTTCTTAGGATCAAGGGCAGTACCTTGCCTACAGAAGTGTATCACTGTGCCTGCTGTTCCAGCTTTTGGAGCAGGGTGATCTTATCTGTGTTATTCCCTACTGTTCCACAAAACAATCTAAGATAAGAAATTGTATTCATCTTTTCCTTCTCTTCCAAGTGGAAACCAGGTGAAGAAGGTAGAATGTGTAGTCTACTTTTTAATGTGGGGGGAAAATGTAATGAGCCCTTACAGCAATCAGCCAGTTTCTGTTGAACTGGTGGCCTTTTGTTCATACTGTCTTGGACAATGAGGTGACACAGCAGCCTGCTGTCTGGTCTGGTGCACTGGTCCTTTCCTGGAGTCTGTCTTGCATGGAGAAATCCCTGTTGTCCATGTTCAGTTCCCCAGAGCAACTTTGAAATTTAAATCTCTGCTGTACTTCAAGCAAAACACTTATTGAAACATCATCACACAGTCTGTGTCCTTTCAAGATAGGCTTGTGCAAATATGCAAATACCTAGCTGTTCTTGACACAGCTAAAAGAAATTCAGCCCTGATGATATTCTGTCTCCTGGGATAAGAAAAGGTGTTTAGAGGTGAGGTACAAAATGAAGGTTCAACTCTTTTCTTCTTTCTCACTTTTTTTCCCCCCTGTTGTTTTCTGCTAGTCCACGGAGGAACAACGTAACATGTCAAATCTGTTTACTCCTCAAATAGTCTGGGATGCTTGAATGCCTTTATTGTAACTTAGGAAGCAACTGACAGACAAAATTGTGTTGGGTATACACTAAAAATACACACTGTGGGAACCACAAGAACTCCCAGGTACAAATTAGCTCTTTTTTTGCCAGTGGAATTTATGATGAGAAATGAACTAAGCTTCTTTCTCAAAGTTTCAGCTATAGATCAGCTAGAAACTTGAGGGACTACTTGTATCCTGAGAGGTGGCATATTGATCTACAGCTCCACAAGTGTGCCAAGAATGGAAAATCAACAAGATCTTCACCTGATTTATGTCAGCTAGACATCTGTGGCTTGCATTTTGAAGGTGATCTCTCAGAGGAGTAATTAAAACTTGATGGTGAATAATCATGATGATTTGTGTCCCCACATTGCAGCTATCTGGATGTTTTTATGTGGCTGTAAATGTGGTTGGTCCCTGCTTGTGAAAAGGATGGTTGGAAATTACTGGGCTTAAGGGCCAGAATTTTGCAGACAGCTCTTATGCAGAAGGTCTCCAAATTTTTCCAAGACTAGACCTCTGTTTCAGTTTAGAGCTAGTCAAATTGCAAGCTAGTGAAAAAACAAATTAAGGAAGTTTTTAATGAGTAAAACTAGGCAGCCTCTAAATTTTCTCACTCTGTAGAGAGAGACAATGCTCTGATATTGGAAATACTGACTTGGGGCTGGAGAGTGGGCAAAGATAGTAGATTATAGCTTAGTTTTACTTTGGTCTCAACACAATAGCAACAACAGCAACAATATCACCTTTTCCTTCATCCTCAACTCACCTGTCAAAAGGAGAAGGAAAGTATTGGGGCAAAGGTTATCCTTCAGTAGATATTTAAACACTCTGAGCAGGACAGATTTAACTAAAGCTGCAGCCTGAAGATTTTTCCATTGATTTTCCATATGATTTCGTACTAGTGTGGATAGAATTTTCAAGGCATACAAAAGGCTACTGCTGAATCAGACTCGATTTCTTTCTTTTCTCTACTATCTGGATGATGGTGGGAGTTTTGAAGAAGCTGTTTATAATTTGGTTTTGAATTATTCCTAGAATTTGTCTTCTGCTTTAAGATATTCATCCTGCCTTCTAACAGGCCTAACTTTCTCTGTTTATATCAGTAACAGTGATTTTTACTCTTTCATTTTGAAACTGAAAGGCATAAAACACCATCCGTTGCCTACTTATAAAATAAGGTAGGGAGAGGGGAGAGGTGACATCTCTAATTCTGCATGCAGAACAGTCAGCATGCTAGATACAGTTTGAGGCGGATTATCATAAGGAGAATGAGTTAGAACCAATGACCAATTTTCTGAGAATCCCTAGCCTTTCCATTAATTTTGATTTATTGATTTTTATGAGCAGGAGCAGTGAGAAGCTCAGGCTTTGAGGAGGATCAGAAAGGCCAGTGAGTGTCGAGGGTTATTGCCTTGTTTCGTGCTGTGATTTATACAGTGAAGGTACTGGCTGCATTCTTCTGCTTGGTGCTATTTTATTTCTACTCATCATTATATTATTTCATGACTTAAAGACAAGTGCCCTCTGAGAATCTGTTCTGTTGTGTCCCTGACATTATTATAGGCTGAAGGTCTGATTATTGGAAATGCTGAGCCCTTGCAGCTCCAGTGGAATGAGTGGAAGCTGAAGGTGCTCTGAAAAGCACGCCTGAGGCATTTCGTTCTTCTGAAGGGAATGAGTTGTTCATCATAAATATAGGTCCCTGTTTTGACTAATTCCCCCCTGACTGCAAGTCCTTTGAAGTAAATGGAATTTACTTGATTAGAATTAAACCTGTGATCCAAATTTAACTCCCATCCCTTCCATGTAGCTGAAGAACTGATTAGATCTTAGTAAATCTGATGTTAAAATTAAGCTTCCAATTTACAAACAAGCTCCAGAGTTTGGCTTTCTAATTGAAATACTGCATGCTGGGAAAGATCAGAAGCCTTTTTGATTTTGTTTTTTTTGTGGGTTCAGGTGGTTCTAAACATAATTCATGTTCCTACAGCAGAGCTGATGGTGCAGCAGAGGTAACTAAATGCACTGAGAGTTTTGTGCCTAGAAGAGGTACCAAGACCAAGTGTCTGCAGCTGGTGCAGAGTCAGACTGCCTGAGCCCTTCACATCCCCCTGCACAGAGTCTTAATTCTAATTTGCCCAGTTCCAGTGAGAGGAAGTGGATTTCAGACAGTGATTCAGCCTCAGGAAAATGTGGTTTATCCCAGTGCTTGATAATTCCGTTGTTCTTGCACAGAAGGAAGTTTGCCTAAGTAGTGGCTGTTTGATCCTGAAGTAAGGAAAGATGCTTTTGTTTAAGCAGTGACTTCTGTTTAAGTGACTGCCAGAAAAGTTCAGAGGATCATGCATGAAGATGTGAAAGCTGAAGTTGAGAGATTTGGGGACTAGATATATTAAGAAAGCTTATTCAGCTTGACTTTCTATCTTTGCCTTTTTAAGAACATAGATATGCAACCTATCAATGTGGCCCTGCAAGTCATGGCAGAGTTTGAAGATTCTTTTCAGTCCTTGGCTAAAGGCCTTTCTCTACTCAGGTTGCTCAGATGTGCCCAGAGGTCAGCACTGCTTCAGTCCTTAGTTTTTTAAAAATTAATTCTCTGTTCAAGGAGAATCACAGTACACTATTGCTTTTCCATTTCAGGATCATCACCACAGTGTTCCTTGATTATTTTACTTCCTTATTTGATTAAAAATAAGGAAGTTTGGGGATTGTTTTTTGGGTTTGTTGGTTTGGTTTTTATTATGTTTGTCTCAAGTAAGGGATAGATTATAGAAGATCCATTGCTTTTGATTCTGCTTATTTTCAAAGAAAAAATTTAATCAGTTATATTCTCATCTCTGTATCTGTCAACATTTTTCCTGTTACATCTGTATGATATGGTAGATCACCTGGCATGTCAGCAGAGATTCACATTTCAGTGTGTACATTGATCTAATCCTGTTTTGTGAGTGATGGGCCTTGGTGTTTGGTTCTAAGCAGGCAAGATGGATCATGCTGTTAAAGCAGTGGGAAAGGCTTTTGTTTTCATGGGGAGAACTGTGCTTTTTCCCTTTGTCTCTCTGTCCCAGACTGAGCAACAAAACTTGGCACAAACAAAAGTAATTGAGAGAATATTCAAGAGAACAGGTAGCTGTTTCCTCTTCTTGCTGTTGGTCTCCTAAAGACAAGGGTCTATGTGGTGTTTCATTGTCTTTAAGACTGTAGACCAAGGCTGACTTTTCACAATAGTGTTTTGACATCCTTTGCTCCAAGAATTGGGATTCCACTCAAATACACTACTTTCTAAATTTCGTGGCTGATTGTATTTTACATTTATTTTTTGAAGCTCCTGCCTGTACATGTTTTATTCCACCCCCCCTTGTTTTTCTATTTTTAGCCAGTGAGACCTGCAACGATTTCCATCCCATGTTCTTCACCCATGACAGATCGTTTGAGGAGTTCTTCTGTATCTGCATTCAGCTTTTGAACAAGACATGGAAGGAAATGAGGGCAACTTCAGAGGACTTTAACAAGGCAAGAAAAAGGGTGGGGTGGGAATAACTGGGAAGAATGGTGAAACAAGGCCATATATTCTTCCCTAGAGGCACAGGGATTTACTAATTCCCATTCCATATCCTCCCAAGCCTAGAGATTTATCTCTTTGGATGCTTTGTACATCAGAATGCCAGCATTTAGAAAGTGGTGGATAGAGGATGGGAGATGTAAGGAAGTTCATAGACCTTTTTCAGTCATGTTGCACTGCAGACTATGAGACTAAAATTCTGGCTTGAGGGGAAATTCTGCCTTTTTATGTTAGCAATATTATGCTGAACTGCTGCAGCTTCCAAGGTTGTAAATAATGCAGAGAGAGTACTGCAGTGATAATTCTGTGCATCCCTTTCATTTCATGTGAGCACTAAAGTGATAAAATATTCAGGAGTGGACACAATCCTGACAGAGTGCTGTGCAGTTTAGCCTGCTAAAACAAAAACAAAACCAAAAAAAACAAACAAAAAAACCCCACCAAGCAACCAAAAAATACCCAACAAACAAGAAATAAAACACAAAAATCCCCCACAAAACAAAACAAAATACAAAAAAATAAACCTGAAAACCAGTGAAATAAAAATTCCACCAAAAAGCTCCTCAGTAAGAATTCTGGAAGCTTCAGCCAATCTCCTGACCCACAGAAGAACAATAAAGAACAGGTCTTTCTTAGTGTTCCCTAGATATCCAATTTTTATCCAATTTACCTTGAGGCTGAACAGTATCTCTGGCATTTTCTAAGAATGGCAAGCTCATAGTTTTGTGGCCAGCTGTCATCCTTATCTTTGTTGGGATCCTCTGACTGGATGTTGAGCTTCTCCCTGGGAGATGTTAGTTATGGAACTGTTGGTTTGGAATGAAAAGTGAGACTGCTGCTCTGTGTCAGCATGTGCCTTACAATGGCTCTGAAGTCACCAGACTCATATGCTATGCTAGAGCCTGTAGGAATGATCATGCCTGACTTCTAATTGGAACTGTTTATTATTGAAGTGGTCCCAAAGTCCATTTGCTACTTCAGAGGGAAGGTGAATTTTTGGGTCACAATGAAGAATAACCTTTGTTGAGTTCTTTCAGGCAAGTTAGCTAGCAGCAGTACCAGAGCCCTGGTACTGAGAGAAAGGAGGTCCAATATGCACACTGTCATAGCCAGATGACCTAGAGGCTTGTTCTTACGTGGAATTTCTGACATGCTTCTCCTACCTAAGGATCCAGGAACACAGAAGGAGCAATAACAAGATAATTCACTGAACGGGGTTGCTAAAATCAAGAGCTTAAAAAGCAACTTTATGAAGACTAATTCATAATATGTGGTTGTTTTAAAGAAGTGTATTTACAGCTGCCTATTACTTACAGCCCTTCTATCTCAGTAGAAGTATTTGTCTGCATAATTTCCCACAGCTTGAGTGGAAATATTATTAGCAATCCTAGGGGATTCAGATAAAGAATGGTTCAATTTCTGGCACCCGCCCAGGTCACCCTAAAAGGAAAATAAAGAAATTTACTTTGCAGTGTTAGGCATTGTTGTGGAGGTTCATAGGAGATCAGGGAGTTTTTTCTCTGATATGACTAGTTTGCTACTTGTGTTTTCTGTTGCTGATAGTCCTGCAGCTTCACCTATCAGTTCTGTCAGGTTCAGTAACACTGGCACTGTGTCCTTGTAGACATGGGCAGTTCTTGACTCTGTGGGGCAAACCTGAAACACTTGCCATTGGGCTACCAGGGCTGGTGTCTGGTGATGGCACTGTGCTGCATGATCCTGAACCCAGGATCTCTGCCTGCAGAAATCACTCCTGATTTTGTAACTGTTTCTGTAAAGGGGAGGGAATGCTAAGCTCTTGCGTCTCTCATTTCTAACACTTCTCTAATTATGTTTTGCTTATCTAAGTCTTTTCTTAAAGTCATAAGGAGATGTCTGTGCTCTTATCCACTTCAAATGACATATGGTGGTGATGTGAATTACTCAGCTGATAAACATCTGAAGGGATCTGTGAGTGAAGCAAACTGTGTTGTTGTGTGGGCTTGTGAAGCACTCGAGGGTTTGTGGGGGCTGATACGTTACATGGTGGTACCCAAAGTTTACCCATCTGGTTGGTGGGTGACAGCTGCCAGTGCAGCCCGTGGCTTTCCCAAACTAAACACCACCATTTCTCATCCTTACCTGGCAAGAGGCTTTGGTGATCATGTTAGTATTCTGTCTGCATCTTCCTGGCATGCTAAGGGTACCCATTTCTTTGCAGTCACTTTGGAAAACTTGGCAGGCAAGGGCCAAGTTGGCCCAGGGAGCATTCAGCCCATCCTTTCAGAAG
The DNA here is from genome assembly GCF_049639895.1 of Pseudopodoces humilis. NCBI lineage: Eukaryota > Metazoa > Chordata > Aves > Passeriformes > Paridae > Pseudopodoces > Pseudopodoces humilis. Next base: position 104,881,118 of record NC_142200.1, read on the forward strand.
TGAACAGGAAGAGAGCAGACCTCACAAGATGCAGTAATTTACTTGTGTTAAAAAAAAAAATCTTCCATCTTCTCTTTGTGTTACTATTTTTCACTTTCAATAACTTGATTGTCATAGTAGTGTATGAAACACCACTTTGTTACTGTTTACTATCAACCTGCCTGACAGGATCATTTGTTTTATATCTTTCTCTGTTCCTTCCTTCCTTAAAACCTCCAAAACAAAATTGGACGCTCTCAGTATATTGATTGCTAACTCTTGTGACCTGGACATTCTGTTAAAAACAACTAGACTGTTTGCTTTGATGTTTAATCATAATTGAAGAAAAGGAGCTTTTTAGTTTAATTTTGAACTTTTGATTAATCACAGTAGCTTGTACATTGAGGGTCTGTAGGAGGTCTGTGTGCACATACAGAGAATTATTTCCTCCTCTCTTGAATTGGGGAATGACAGGCATTAAAAGAGGGGAGGTGATTGAATTTCCCCTCAGGTTTTAGTGCCTGCTCTCAAGGGTTCTTCAAGCCACATATTAAGACTTCCTTTTGATGACAAAATGGCATACTGTGCCATCATGCTTCTTCAATTTATGTTCTGTAGTTTCCACATAGGTTTGTTCATTTTTAAAGTTTCAAAAATAATTAAACCAGTACTTTGCTCATGGTTGGAAGAATTTTATTGTATATTAGTGAAACACTTATGATCTCATGCTTTACCCAATTCTTATTCATTAAAAGAGACACATTTTGTCAACTCTTGCATGAGAAAAAGTCCTTTGATGTCTATGGTGATAGTATGACACTGTCAAACCTAAAACCTTTTTTTCAGTCTCTGTATATACTAATAGACGTCTGAAAAGAGTAATTCAGACAGGCAGCTAAGCTTATATTATGCCTTTGTAACATTTTAAGACATGCATAATTCATGTTTTGTGAGTTTCCTAGAGAAATTAAGATGCAGTTGTATAGATAGACATGCAAGAAGCAACAATTCCATTTGAAACCTTTTTGTTTTTATTTGAGCCTACAGATGATCAAAGGACACTTTACAAGTTTCTCCAAAGTAATTTGTGAGCAGGCAGCATGGTTTATGGCTTTGAAAATATAATCTTGTCTCCAAGCTTTACATACTTCTACATGCTTTATTAAAGCAGAAGAAAGCATTGTGTGTTGATTTTTGGAGTCAGTGCTGACTGTAACAAAGCTGGCCTGAGTTGTCTCACATCCAGCATCTTCATCACCTTCATCAGCAGCCTGCCCATTTAAATAGGTGCCCATCAGTCAGATTTCCATCTCATAGGGACCACCTACACTCCGCTCAGGGTATTCAGCTTCTGCTGTCACACAAACTGAGACGTTTGGTTTGGGATTTATTGTTTATTTTTAACACGATGGAAGGTGGAATTCAAAGTACCCGCCCGACAGTAAAATTTCTCCCATGGGGCCAAATGAAAGCATACTCCCAAAGGAAAATTTTTTGTTGATCCCCACTAGATGTACTTTAATAAATGCACCTGGCTTGCCCTAATGTGAATTTACATTTTGACTGCTATCCCTTTAATGATCTTCTTGCAAAGTACACATATTGTTTCTTGTGATACAAGGAGAGAGCAAGAGGGACTTTGTGTAGGGGACAAGATTATCCCCTTAACTCTGGTTTCCAGAGATTTCAATCAGCTGCTTTTAGAAGGTTTGAACTTTACATGCTAATAGAAGGAAGGGTGAGCAAATGGATTATTTTAATTGCAGCCACCGCTTGTCTTATTAAACCTGCAGAACAGAATGAGCAATTTGCTAATTCTGTACCTAGTATTGTACCACCTGAAAAAAAGCAGATTAATAGTAAAAATAACTGCTTCCATTCCCAGTGTGGAAGGAAAAAGACAAAATTTTTTGACTTGGCTAGCAGAGCATTGAAGGTGCATTATAGCGAATGGGCACAATGTGGCAGCTTTTATTAATATATTAGTGTAGCTGTTGGGTTTTAGATGACCAAAAATGACTGCTTATAGCAAGATGCAGATTATCATTCCAATGTGGCTAAAGCTAAATAGGAGAAGCCAAAACTGAAAAAATTATAAGTACCGTGATATAAGGTGCTTGAAAACAAAATCCACTGCATTCACTAAAACTACAGGTTTGAGGAATAGGAAAGCCGGACAAGGTTGGCTAATGATGCTGCCGATGCATTTTCTTGTTACTTAGAGATTTAGTTAATTTGCCCTCTAGACATGTGCTTGAGATCATCATGGTATAAAACATGAACTTTTAAATGTTTTATGAAAGCACATTTTGCAATAAGAATATGTAATAATATTATATAATATAGAAGAAGAAGAAGAAAATATTTTGTAATAAGAAAAACATTCTCAGAAACCTCAAAAAACTGGTTTCAGCATTGAGCTAGTATCCATTGCACAGTGACAACCTGGTGGGAAACTGCCCTTGTGGTATCTGACTATTTCAGGGACAGGCCAAGCTGCATCACCAGATCCCCCTGCAGCAGGGGGGGGTCTGCTCAGCAAGGTGATAAAACATGTCACTGACAGGCATACACATAACAAACTGCCTTTGTGGTGATCAGCAGAGTAGACATTGTTCACAGCGGCAACAGATGTAAACAATAAATGCCCTACGTGAGTCCTGTAATTAAATAGCAAAGCAAACACAGAGGCATTTGATAACCACAAAAGATGTTTATGGCTCATGCTCAGACTCTGGGAACATTTTTTCTTGCTCGCTGACAAGATAACAGAAAAGGTAACCAAGCGTAACATAAAAATGAAAAATACCATTTCCTTCTTCATTGGAGGTTTGGAAATGCCATGCCACAGGTTTCTCGTCTTCTCCAGTGCTGTGTTTTCGGCAGCTGTAGGGATGAATAATTGTGGAAGGCTGGGTTCAAAATATGACTAAGTGTTCAAGGACAGGCTCTTAAGAAGCAAACTTGTGTGAGGGGTGGTTTGTGTAAAAATAAGTGTGGTGGGTCAAACCTGCCATCAGATAATGTAGCTACCCATTGAGGAAGCAAAGGCCTGGGGGGCAATTTTGAAAGTGTCAGAGCAGCAATGTGGCAGAGGAGTTGTCACCAGCCTTGCTGGGTCCACTGCAAACTGGGGAGACTCGAGGAGCAGACTCTGCATAGATCCTCTCCAAAATGCCTCCCTGGCTGCAGTCTAGTTGTCCTAATGCTAGTCCTTGCCATGGCAGCTCTGTGCCTGACCTGGAAGTGACAGGGCTTTGCCTCACTCCTGTGGGAGCAGCAGGTCCCCAGCATGCTCAAGTGATCCCCTCTAGTGGCACTAACATTATTCTGCGCTTTTCTGCTCCTTGCAAGCTTGGCTGAGTTTTGATAAACCACACTTTACAGGAAGGAGGCAGAGGCACCCAGAGCTGAAGTGCCTTGAGAGGGAAGCAGCTGCAGGGTCAAAATCAGAACCGGGATGCCTGGCCACTCGCTCCAGCCTCCTCCATCACCCTGCCACAGATGCAGTAGCAGCTCTAGCCCCAGAGGGGTACTTGCCTCTCTCTGTGCCTCTCTTTCCCCCCACCCAGCTGCACAGGGAGCCTTGGAGAGGGCTGGCAAACGGTAGCTTCAGAAAATAAAAGAAGCATTACCTCAAATGAAAGAAAAAAATTATTCAGACAAACTTGAAAATAAAATCCTTTGGTCTTTAAACATGTTTGTCACCTATTTTCAATTCAATGAAAGAAGAAAGGAAAGGGATGATAAATAGTTCTTCACAGATGCCCTCCAAAGCATTCTTGTTTTCTTGTGGGTCTGAAGCAGATGAATTTAACTTCTTTTGGGAGAAGCTTTGGAAGGCTGTTCTGTTTGCATTTTACTGTTGGGAAATGCCGGGCTAGTGGAATGATTGCACCTCTCTTTTAGCTTTATTGCATCTTCCCTTGAGAATACTTTGTTTATATCAGTCAGGGATATTGAAAATAAATTATTCTCACATAGAATGAATTCAGTATTCCCCAGGCTGGGGCAGATTAGCACAAATTAAATCGCACATTTTCACACCTGAGGCCAATAGCACTTTATTAACTTTTATTGGAAACAGATAATTGCTATAAATATATTATACCATTAATTGTGTAATGCACAAATTTTTAAAAAATTTGTGGCAATTAACATTTTGCAAGTCTGCTGCATAGATTGCAGAGAAAATGAGACTTTAATTGACGAAATTACTCCCTTCAAATACAATAGGAATCTTTTAGAAAGCGTAATTTGGGTGCAGAAAAACTGTCAGGTTCATTCCATTAACAACCTCTTCCTTGAGAATGGCCTTTTTTGAGCAGTGCAATTGAATGTGATACAGAGAGAGCCTGTTTAAGACCTTTCCCTAGCATTTGGTCAGTGTTCCCTCTATGCTTTTTGTGGCCTAGATATTCCAAATGTATGCCTTCATCAGCTGCTCATTTAGGAATGGCTCTGTTGAGTCTTCTCCATCCCTGTGCATTTATTTCCACCTGTCAGACCTCCAAATGTGTCCCACAGCACTCATCTGCTGCTTCTGGCTGCAGGAACCTGAGAAGGGGTGTTTAAGATGCCGAAGAGGCATCTTTCCATTTACTGAGGCATCAGTCTGTAAAAATCAGATTTAAGTATTCATATCCCAAAAAATCTGGGCTGTCAAGCTCAGAAGAGCTGAACAAGAGTTATCCCATTTTTAAATCTAAATGGTTGCTTCCTTTTGAAAAATTTGCAGTCTGAACTAGCATTGTCAGGAATGCAAATACATTAAAAAAATTAAATTATGAAAATTAAGTATTAGACTGCATAATGAAGCAGTCTGACTTGCCCTTTCCCTGCACTTTGTAGCTTATGAACTATTTTTCTAGTTCAAAGACTTTTTAATTTAAAATAGTATCCTTACTATTTTCTGTCTTTGCCACAAGGCTTTGGAAGTCTTTAATAGTAGGTTCATATCTAGTTACAGATGAACAATCCTTCTCAAGTGATCACATATGCAGTGATTTAATGGAGGGCATAGACTTAAAAGGAAAAGCGTTTTCAAGCTTGATTTCTGTCCATTCATGTGCTAGTATGGGTGTGCCAACAAAGAGATGGATTCCTCAAACCAAAATTCAAGGAAAGGAAAGGATGTCTCAACAAAATATCTGTAATTTAAAACAAGAAAAGATTATTTTAGTACAATCACTTGGCCAGCAGCTGTCATGTCCCTTCCCCAGTGATGAAAGACTGTTGATTTCAGCAGTGCAGTCTCTAATTTGTGAAAAATCTAGCCATCATTGGCAGAGGGGATTTTATCCGCAGATTTCTAGTGAAGTCTGCGTGTTACGGTAGAACACATACAGGTCTAACACCCTGGAGACGATAATTTTTAAAGCTGCTGGTACTTCATACTTTCAAAGCACTCTTCATTTTCATCTCAGTGGGTGCTGATCAAACCAATAAACTTTATCAAGCTTCAAAGAGATTATTGAGTGGAAAGCCCGATAACCAGAGGAGGAACACAGAGTGTAGGTTATCTGTGCTAACTGCTCTTTTTATACTTCACAGAAACCTTTTGCACTGGAAAAAAAATGCCTCTGTTGCATGTAGAGTGTGTTAGTAGTGAAGGGAAATGATATAACCTAACTGGAACTGTCACCAAAACAGCATATTTTGTGATATTGCCCCTGTCATTCCTGTCTAAAAGTGAGGATAATAATCAGATCCCAGGAACCACTCTTGTCTCTGTATTTTTATTTATTCTTTCTAGGATATGTTTTTGTAGTACAGTTAAATCAGAGGTGCATGGCATATGGCTTTTTGCTGCATGAATTGCCGCTGATGTGAATGTCAGTGGGCATATAATACCAGATTTTCATTTTGTGAATCACAATGCATGGAATTCAGCCTGAGAGCTCCCCAGACTATAGACCTTATTACAGGCAAATAAAAAAGGGAAGGAAGAGGGGAGAGGTGATGTCTGGGATATTTTGTTTCAGTTGAAATGGGGTTATCATGATGGATGATGCAGCTGACAATGAGATTTTTATAGCCACTCTTGGAGTAGCAGAAGAGCTTGTATTATTGTTGGTTTGCTTTAAGTAATTGTAATCTAAATAGCACCGTGGTTGAAAAGAGCAGCAGAAATCTTTCATGTGTGTCTCGTAAGCAAAGCCAGGGTGCTTATTTGTTTTTGTCTCATCTGTCCTTATACAAATGTCCTTCATTGTTTGCAGCCTACATCTTGCGTATTGTCTCGATTGAATATGTCAGTCACCATTAAAGAGGCGTTTGCCAGTCAGTCGCTGCTGATGCCTGTCTCTATTTTTAGCACATGAGGTAACTGGCCAGCATCTGACAAGCTGATCCTGCTACCCGATGCACCAGTGTAAATTAAGGTTGGCTGTGATAGAGGCAGATGGGAGGGATGGAGGAGAGGGAGAGGGAGAGGAGGCGCAGATGGGCTCTCTGTCTCACCCACATCAGCCACCTCAGTCCTATGATATCCACATCATGCACACTGGGCCAACACAGGTACTTGCCTCTGCTGGCTCTCTTTGTAGGTTACCTTTTTTAGGTGGTCACAGGTTAAACTGGGCCTTGGTGTGCTAATGTGAACTGTCCTCAAGTTCCCAGACACTGGATGAGAGGGAAAATGGAGTAGCTGAGGGGTTTAACTTTCTGAAGGAATGTTAGGTTTTGCCCCACAGAGTATTTGGCCTTGAGACCACAGCAGAAGCAATTGTTATTTGGGATGGTCGTGGAGCTTAGACATGTGAATATGGGTCCTTCCACTTTTTCACTGAGGGCTAAATAGCTTACTGGGGGATGGAAGGTGTTGTGTGTGCCTCTGAAAGTGGTAAGGCTCTTTTTCCTTTGCCCTTTCCCTTCTTCACTGTGTACTTGAATAGTATGCAAAAAAAATTTTATGGATTTATTGATGACTAAAATGTAATTTATTGGGAGGTTCCATCCCAGTTCCTTGAGTTACCTTTATATGTTGGTCATGGTAAGCAGAGAAGCAATATGAAAGCTGAGGAGTGTCACCTTAAAAGCTGAGCACAGGAATGGAGGCAGATTTGACACCATGAAAGTATATTTATCCAGACACCAGGGACAGGTGAAGGAACAAATATCAGAATCCTTGAAAAAGACATTTGTGTGGATGACTAAAGATCTTGCCATGTCAGCTGAAGATATTTGTGCCATGGCCATGGAACTGAAATTCTCAGGAACCAATCCTTGCATCAACAATTTCAGGTCTGCTTCTAAAAGACTTTTATGAATGTATCTGGAGAAACAACTTCCACACATGCTTTGAATTATGTGGTAATTTTTTTCTCTGAAGACTTGTCTTCAGGTTTCAAGCATCAGTTTTCTGTCTCAGGGAAACTGATTGATCTTCGTTGTATTGCTGATAAGAGAACCTCAGCAGCAAGAGCTTAAAAATTGCAGTTCTGTCTATTTTGCTTGAATAGTACATGCTGCATAGAACTTTTTGTTGCACTTAACCAAGAGCCCAAAGGAAACCACAGATCTCATCATATCATTGTTACATTGTCAACCCCTTCAGAAGCAATTGACCAGCCCTTCATAGAGAAAATAACATCTCTGAAGTCATCAAGTGGAAAAATGAAACATCCTTGTTTTTGTAAAATCAGATGTGTGAGATAAAGAATGTAATCTCATAGCTGTCAAGATTTTAAGATTCCTTCCAAGAGCTCATTTTTATGTAAACTAGGATTCTGGAAATTGTTAAAGGACTGTTTCCTTCCCTAGGGATCTGGAAGTTGTTAAAGGGCTGTTTTCTTCCCAGTGATTTTCTTTTTTGATCTGATTGTCATATAACTGATGCTTCTTCATTTTAAGGCCTATATGTGGGGGGTTTTTATTTATTTATTTAATTTTTTTTTAAGCTAGTGACTGGATGTAGCAACCTTACTGGATTTTTCTCTATTTTAAGTGAAGTTTCCCATTAGCTTCTCTCTGTGTTCAGTACTCCAATCTCCAGCAGGATTTATTCCCCCAGACTTTCTGCCTGTCCTGTTTCCTTGGAACAATGGCATGCCTCATCCCACTTCCACCTGCCCTAAGGAGGGTGTTTAATGGCTTTTCTCACTTTCTAGCCGAGGACACCTGCTGACTACTGTGGGCAGCCACATCTGTCAAGACATCAGAAAAGAACGTTTCAGGTCATAGAATATTGGAAGCCAGTTTTTGGAGCCAGGATGGGTGTTACTGGCAGCTATGTATTTTCTGCAGAGGTAGAAATCTGAAGGCTGCTGTTAAAGCTGTAAAGCCAAAATTACACATGCACATGTGTTTCTTATTCCTAAGAATTGATCCATATGGACAAAAAAGTCTTACCTCAGAAGTAGTGGTATAAATGCAACATTTTAATAATGATGGCAGAGAACAGGATGTTATTTTATCTAGCCTAATTTTGCACACAGTGGACTTCAAAGTTTAATTTACTTAGAGAAAAGAACTGTCTCCACCAATCTAGGAGATGAACTTTAGGTAAAAGGTATTGTATGTGTGCAGCTTGAAAATGGATTCAGTTATATACACAGCCTAAATGGCCCTTTGCTGTGTAAAATCTTTAAACTGGTGGTTCTACTTGAGGAGAAAAGAAAGAAAATATCTCCATAAAACTTATTTACCTTTGCATGGGTTAAGAATATTTTATTGCCTTGTTGCTTTTAAGCTCCAGAGAACAGGATGTTTCATAGCTGCTCAATTTGCTTTAGTTATTATAATTTGAAAGAGTTTGATGATTCTAATTTCCCTCTCTACGCTTCTTGATTTTAGTACTAGAGTAACACTTCAGTATCTTGTATTGATTTTTATAATGGCCAGGGTTTTGATATCAATTTCTGCGGATATTTTCTTTGATACTAAAAGCTGAGGATGGGTGACTGGCAAAGCAAATTGAGGATTCAGAAAGGCTAATTTCATGTTTTACAAATATCATTGTAGTTACTTTCTTGTAAGACCATCTCTGGGCTGATGAGTACCAAGAATCACCAGTGCGCCCTTGTGTGCTGTGGACTAACTTCACACTGTGTTGCATTAGCTAAAGCACAGCTAGCATGGCAGAGGAAGGGATTATTTCCCCCAACTTGGCCTTTATGAGGCAGCAACTGGAAGACTGTGTCCAGTTTTGTGCCCTAGAAACAGGCACAAAATGGATGAAATGGAGCTAGTCCAGCAAAAGGCTACCAAGATGATTAAGGAGGTTGGAGCATGTGATGTTCAAAGGGAGTGTGAAGAAACCAGATTTGTTCATCCTGGAAAGGGCTGGATCCAGGGTGGATCCAGTTTTACCTTCTGCCATTGTTTGAACAAGGATGAGGAGAAGATGTACACTCTTCTCAGAAGCTCACAGAGAAAGAAGTTGCAATGAAGAAAACTGTTAGAATGTACGGATAAAATACTCCCGACTACTGATACTGGTGCAGCTCTTGAACAAGTTGCATAGAGAAATTATGAAATCTTTATCCTTGGAGAAAAACAAAACTTGACCAGGGTTGCCCTGAGGAATCCAAGTTAAGTATGAAATTAGCTCTGCTGTGTCTGCAGGACTTGATGCCTAGAACTGTCTAGCAACCTGAATTATTTTGTAGTTTTATGGGTAAAAACTACCTTCTCATGCAGTAGGATATCTTATCCAATAGGAAAAAATAGTAATTCATATCATTAATCATCATTGAAACAAATTCAGATGGAGCATCAGCCAAACCCATAATTTTTTCTTAATGTTAAATAAAGCATAAAAGATCCTTGTGGTGGATTCCTTAGGCACTTTAAGAAGTCAGGCTTTCCCTGTTAACTGTGGTGATCCCTTTAAAGCAGTTTTAACTTGTCTTAGCTCTGACAGCAAGGCTGTTATTACTCAGGGGCATTCAAGCTTCTTCAGAAATGTGATGTTGAAAGCATTTCTCCAAAATTATTTTTCTAACATTTACAAAAGTGTGTTTTACCAAACATTTACCACTGGCCATACCACAGCACATCTGACATGGTAACATCTCTAACCACAGTAACTCAGTAGCTCATTTGAACCTTAATACTTAAGCCAGGCCATGTGTGTAGAAGTTGCAGAGCCATGTTTGGCCAGTGGATTGGTTTTGGGGATGCTTGCTGTTTTGTGGCTGGCTGCTAGGGTTTTGGGGTTTTTTATAAATGCTTGTCTTGTACAAAAAAACTTTTTTTTTGCTAAAACTCCATTGCTTACAGGTTCTAGCTTCAGGTGCAAGCTGTCATGTCACCATCCGAGGAAGTTTCAGGTATTTCTTTTAGGCACAGGTTTATGACCAAAGAAGGACACCATTTAAATTGACAGAATATACAAAGGATAAAAAAGGAGAACAGAGAGGTGATGTTAAGTGATTTTTAGTAGGATAACAAGAATGCATAAATGATGTCTTCCTGCATGTTGCCTGAAAAGTTAGTGGTAGAGATGGGAACTTTGCCCACACCTCGCTTGTCAGTGCTTTGATGGCAGGTTATACATATCTTGGTTTCTTTTCTCATATCCTGATACACAATTCTTTTAGCAAGGAGAGATTTATTTTCCTTTGTGTTGGAAGCATCTTCCACATTTAAACAAAATATTTACCCTTTGTTTACAGCTCTTAGAGGTTAAAGTAATGAAGTGGTTAGATGCAGTGTTTGCTGTACTTTTGGTGTAAATGGCTGAAATGAAAATGAAATTTGAGACAGTAATGAGAAGGATGAGGATAAACTGAAGAGATGCCATTCACACTGTCTTTTTGTGCCCAATCTCCCATGCACAGTTAGAAGCAGTAAAAATTTGAGAGTAATTACAAGAGAACTGGAGCTGCCAGAAATTTTTTTCCCACTCTCTTGAAATGACCAGAAAGACTGCAGTCATAAATGACAAATTTAATAATGAAGCAGTATTTACCAGTATGTGCATACGTGAACACAGCATTGGCAATGCTCACCAAGGCAAACTGGGGCACACTGTGCCCACAATTAGAACAGCACTGCAGCTGGCTTTGTGGGGGTGGGCTTCTGTGGCTGCCAGAGGTGTTAGAGATGCTCTGTATGGGGCAGAAAGTAAGGCCTTGAATATAGAAACCTGTATGTTCGTGGTGCCCTGGCTCCAGCACAAAGCAGCAGTCCTGTTATTGCCAAGGAGACACCATGCCTCCTCTTCTCTGGAAAAAAGTTCTCCACTGTCCAGATGTGAAAATTAATTTCTGGTTAGCACAGAAATGTTGAGCACCACTTGACAGGACAACAGCTCATACGTGGAAGGCAGTCAGACCTCACTGCAGGCTGTGGCTTGAGTAGAAATGTTGTCTACAGTGACAGTAGTAAAAAAATAGTTATTAAAAAGCTTCCAAAGCAAAGCTATTCTGATTAAACTGATAAATTTAAAATAAAATGGCTGCAGAGAAACCAAGAAAACCAGCAAATCCCTTCTCTCTGTTTTTCCAGATAGTACAAAGTGTTATTAAAAAAAAAAAAAAAAGGATGTTAAAAATCTATTTATAAATCAGAAGAAGAGCAGGCAAAAAATTGTACAAGCAACATTAAGCTGCAAAAATTTTCCTTGGACACATTGCAATACCTTTTCAAAGCAGCATATGGGGTTTATTCTGGTGACTCTAATTTTAACATGAATGGGAGTCACGTGGAATACTCCCGGCATACTGCTTTGAAAATATATCCCTGCATGATTAAGGAAGACTGAAATCTTTTTAAACATCTATTTTTTTTATTTTTTTTTTTAACTGAGTCTGAAGTGTTTTTAAAGAAAAGCATTAATGGAATGAAAACCGTCCAACCCTGAACAAATCAGTAATGTAACAGGTAGCAATACTACTGGCTTAGCACTGTAGATATGTTTGTGTTTCTGAGGCTGGGTAATGAAGAGCGAGGAAAATTCAGAGTTTGTACCCGCTGTTGCAACTGCCTCTGCATTGCTTGACCTTTAAAAATTTGTCTCTTCACTTGGAAGATGAAGTAATCATTCCACCTACCATGTGCAAAGAGCAGAGGGTTCAGCGAAGAGAGTATAAGGCGGGATTTGTCTCTGCGATGGCAATTGCATGCGGCAGTATTGACAGCATCTTTAGCTCGTGGATGATGGAGTCTGAAGAAATATGTACTCTGAAGATCAATTAGAGAGAGGCTCATTAGCGGGAAGGAAGTTCTGAGCAAATGCAACAGCCCTGACAAAGTGAGCCAGAACTCTGATAGAGCTGGGCCTGGTGTGTGGGCTGAATGTGAAGCGGGGTTGCTGCAGGGAGGTTCAGAGAGTCCTTTCTGACAGCCGGTCCTTCCTACCCATCTTCAGAGAAAGCAGTCTTAACAGTTTCTTGAAATGTTTTGAAAAGGATAAGACAGAAAATGTCCATAAAGCCATATTGATGAATACAGACATGAGCACAGTGAGAAGTATGGACAGTCATCTGGTGTCTTTCCAAAGATGCCGAGAAAGACGGAAAAGTTACTTTTCCTTTTTGAATACTTTTTTCTTTTTTTTCCTCTCTCTTCTTTTTTTAACTGAGAATTCAAGGTTTATTTTTATAACTTCAGTTTTGTGTGGGCTGCTGCTTCAGTGCTTGAGGATCTCCTCTGATTGTTTGCAACTACCTTATTGCTTGTCTTACTAATATTTATCTATCTTGACATCAGAGACACTCACTCAAAAAAAGAACTTACCTGCTTTTTATTCTTTTCACGAAATCTTCACCAGTGATATCACAATGCTGAGCTCACCTGTCCATTTTATCTGTTGACTCTGAGTGGAGTTTTTCTGGTCATTCCAACAGAGCTGCCGCTTTCCAGACTTAAATGTGATATGAAACAGGCAATATAAAGAAAGAGTATTTATGCCAGCCTTATTTAAGCAAGAGACTTCATTTAAGAAAGCCTATTTATATAGCGAGATTATTTATACTACATTTGGCTGTGAATGGGCGTGTGTGGGCACGCTTCTGTTGTGCATGAGACACGTGTTTGGGGTATGTATATTTGGCTGCACATTTCCATGTACATGGATTGAAAAAGTGGCTGTTAGTGTCTCTGAGGAGGGGATGTTTGCAAAGCCCAGCTCAGGGAGACGTTGAAATCCTCAGGAACAGATGCCTGCTGCCAGAGGCTGACACAGAATGGAAGCATCAGTAGCTCATTTTGTGCACTCTGAATTGCCTTATGAGGGTGTGGATGGAGGATATTGCCCTTTTCTAGCTGGAGTTAAGTGTATTCTTGCAATAACTCTATGGTAAACAGCCCTAACTGTTCATTCAGCTTATGTGAACATTCATTTGGCTTTCATTCCTGCATGAGGTGGAAGCAGACAGAACACGTTCTTCTCAGGAAAAAATGTTGTATGCTTGCTGGACCTGGACACTGGACTCATGTTTTCTGTTCTTCTCATAAGCTGTAGTCTTGGCAATCCCCTTCTGCACCACCAGGACCTTCTGACACTTACCCTTCCATGCAAGCCTGGGATGCAAAAGCAGTGCTAAGGGGATGCGAAAAACATGGATTGGCGTTCACCAACAGCTATTAAAATAATAGTCTGGAGGTCGTTCAGCAGCAGCTGGGAAGGTGAACCAAGGCAAAGATTATTCTTTAACTGAGTTGTTTTCAGTATATTCTTTCTAAACATCCTCAGCTAGCACTGTCCATCTGGCCTAAAAGGCACCCAGCAATACAGCTCCCTCTTAAGGCTGCTGGGTGTTTGATTCTTACTCTTAAATAACGTACAGCAGAAGCTTTTAAAATCAAAGCACACATGTAGAAAACTCTTCTCAATAAAAATCCCATTTCTTTTTCCAGAATGCCTAGGCAAGTAAATACTGAGTTTTGGAGATCCAGAGATGTTCCTCATTGTGACAGTCTTAAGGGTCTGTCGGGTAAAACCCAAATCTCCTGCTTCAGGTCTCACACTACTAATCTCTTCTCCATTAGTAAGGGAGAGCATGAGTTTTGTGTGAACAGATTTAATCTTCCTGTGCAGCAGATGTGCTGACACATGGGTTTCTCTAGTCAATGGGGTAAATAATCTTCTGTTTAAGTAGTTCCTAAGTACCTATTTATGCAATTAACATATTAAAAAAACCATGCATCTTTATTTAAACAGTGAACCATGACAGCGTCAGACTGAGTTCAGATAACTGAGACTGATTACTTTTCCCTTTATTTTGTCCATCCAATTGCTCTTTGGTTTTGTTAAAATCAGAAAAGCTGAAGAAATCATTCTGTTGCCATATGATTGAGATTTAACTACCATCTTCCAGAAGAAGAAAACTGCAGTGCAGTTTAATGAATAAGATGCAGGGGGAGCATGCATATCTGTAGGAGAGGCAAGACAGAGCACCTACAGGGCATAATTTGTTTCAACAGTGTTAGTACGATGTACATTCCATAGTGCCCATCCTATGGAGAACCAAGCATTAAAAGGAAGTCTTAGACTGTTTGGATTGAAGGTAAACCTGGCTGCTGCTGCTTGTTTGGCAGCCTGTGCAAAGCACAAGCTGGAGAAGTAGCTAAAGATGGAAGGTAAAATGCTGCAGCGATGTGAAATTGTTCTGTCCTGGCCATGTGTACTCCAGACAGAGTGATTGAATGAGAGAACTGAGATTACAATGACATGACTGAAAATGCTCTCAGTATGTTCCAAAGGGGTTTGATACAAAATTGCCATATGCATTTGAACAATGTGGTCAATGGAGGGAGCATGAAAAATCCTAAACCAGACAGTGGATGAAGAATATGGGATAGATTGGACAGACAGTGCTCATAATGTCTGAATGTACTGAAAATTTTAAAGCTCACAAGGTGATTCCTGAGCCTCTTGCAGTTGTGTATTTAAGAGTGCTATGTGAGGAATCCTGAAGCTGATGATGTATACTGTGAAACCTTCTGCTGTCTACTGTCTGGATTTATTATAATTGATTTGAAATTCTTCAGTGCCCTCTCATGCTATATGACTGCAAAGTACGTTTGAAATGGCAAGACTTAAAGGTTGCAGACAGCTGCGGGGGCTTGTGTATTTTAAGGGCTTTTTTAATATGATAGCTATCCAGAGACAAACTATGATTGTATATGACACTTCAGCTAAACCTAAACATCACTTGAGGTTGTTTGTCTGCTGTATCCACTGTCAAGGTTAGAAAGAATTTTCTTTTTTTTTCCTTTGTGTATGTATCAAAAACTATGCAACTCCAAATTTGTTCACTGTGACAGAATAGTCTTCCCCTAAGCAACCCAGTTTCTCTTTCTTCCTTTTTCAGACTAGGTTTCTTATGTGTAGTTGTGGTGCCTTTCTTCTTTTTGTTTAGTTGTTTTTTTGGGTTTTGTTTTTCTAAGATGTGGATTTTTTTTTGTTTCCGTATCAAAGACAAGGCATTTTAGATCTTGGAGTTAACATTGGAGGTGCAAATGGCACCTACAGTGATGTTGTCTAGACTAAGAAGTCTCCTTTTCCTGCTCAGACTATGTGCAATCATTTAGCAATAGGAAAACTGAGAAATATTCATGTCAGTTCCTGCAGCCAATTTCAGGATTGTTTGTAGGCTGTCTTTGACTTAGCTGAGGAGCTTCAGTTGTCAGGGAAGATGAAGAAGAATTGCAAATTCAACACCACTAGACAGTCATCATCCAGACTACTGTTGTGAATGTCCAGGGCTTCTGTATGAAATTCTATAAAGCTCTGATTTCATTTGTATAAGACAAATTTTCTTTAAGAGATTTTCTTTAAGGCACAGCTCTGTATCTTGAAGTCTTTTAACATGTGTATGCATCCTCAAAAGGCAGGCAACCTACCTGGTGGTACAGGAGGGAACTTGCATGCTCCCTGTGGTCAAAGCACAGGGGAAGGTAGTGAACACTGAATGCGCTCATTGGTGCTTGGATGGTGGAAATGCTCTGTAGAATGAAAGGTTCTGTGGTTCTGTAATTCATACAGACCTTCTGGGTGCTGTGGTGGCAGATCACCTCTGAAGGTCACGTCTAATCTGATTTGCAAAGCTGTGTTACTGACTGTTTTCAGCAGCTTATATATCACTTGGGTGTTCCTAGTCAGATAAGCTTTGTGGTTTGTAGTCAAGCTGTCTTAAATGGCAGAAAAGATAGATAGATGTCTCTTTATGCTCTGGCCCAGCATTTTTATTTTAATTTGTGTTTATGTGTTACTATGGAAAAGCTTCTTTCTGATGAAGTAGTAGTAGAAAAAACAAACAACCAAATCCTCAAAGCTGCTCATTTGAAATAAAGTGTAGGGCCTCCTGATAAAAGAGTTATGTGGTTTTCTGATACTAAGATTTTTTTCTGATATTAAGAAACCAAACTAAATTTAAACATGGCCTTAGAAGTCTCTGAAATACTTGTATGTATTATCTACAGATAGGTCCTAATTGACACTTCAAGAATACAGATGTGAAAGGGAAGTTTGTAGGTCTTTTTGGAATGAACCAATAGGACTAGGTGTTCCTGGTGCAAATTAGCTGCTTTTGCAAATGGGCTTTTGAAAGGGCTTGAAAGTTTACTCAGAAATAACAGGTAATTTATGGCACTGGAAGAGAAGTCACTGGGAGCCAACCACCAAGTCTATGACTGAGGAACTGTTAGCGGGTTAACCATCTTCCCCTTTAGGTATCTAGGCTAAAAAAAGAAAAACCCACGATCTAGAAGGATGAGTAAGCATTATATCATCACTGATTGTTCCTCAGCTCCCACACACAAACAGGTCTTAGCCCATGACAGCATACTGGCAGGAGCTGCTGTCGGATTGACAAGTAGCAGCTTTGGTGTGAAGCCTTCATGGAAATCTTTTATCCTTTTAGTTGAACAGCATCATTTTATCCTGCTATCTTAGAAGATTTTTTCACAAATCTTATTTATTATGCTGCTTTGAAATGCCTGGATTTTTCTAGCCTTGAATTTCTGATCTCCCTTAAAAGCTTTCTTAGGTATCTGTGTCCTGTCCTGCTTTAGATTGCAATGAAACTCTTAGTGTATTTATTCTCACAACACAACCTTGTGAGGAACAGAAATGCAATTTTCAGGGGAGATTACTAAGAAAAGAAAGTGACAAAGGTGAGATTTCATAACCTTAAATCTAGTGGCTTGGTATCGTCAGAAGCAGATGTCACTTCTGCTCCTTTCCTATGAAAGAAAAGACCTTAAAAATGGGTCTTTCTGGGTTCTTGACTGGTTGCCCTAATCTGGGACACAATCTTCTCCCTGTCAGCATGTGAAATACAGATGGGAGTTTTGGAAACTGGGCCAAGGGAAAATTTCTCCAGATACATCAAAGTTGCACTGCTAATTGTTATTTTTGATTACAGTGGGGCTTTGTTTAACAAAGCACAGCCTAATGGAGAGTTTTGAACTCTTGAGTATCACATAACAGAAAGGAACAGTTTATTTCATTAGGAACCTCTTCAATTTAATATTGGCTTAAAAAAATATTAATTGCAAAGGCTTCCTAGGAATGTGCCATTTGGTTTTTGCTGTCCAGTAGAATTTAAACCTGTTGGTTTGCGTGACTATTTTAAGCTCTACATATTGACAATGCTTCCAGTCCATGTCGTGGCAATAACAGCTAGCAAAAATAACCTTGGAACTCCTGAAGGGTTTCACCATTCACAGAAAAACGACAGAGAATGCCCCACACTCCCAGACCACCTTCTCCCGTGTGTCATTTAGGTGGAAGGAGGGATGGGAGAGGAATGGAACTGGACAAATTGCTTTTTTCCGCAGCAAGTTCTGTCAGCGAATCTAGGCTTTTTAATTAGCCCTCATCCCCTGAAAATGAGCACTGAATATCTTTCCTCAGTTTAATATTTCAGAACTGAAAGAATTACTCCAAGCTGGCAAGCTTAGGGTAATCCTTACAGTGATGGTGCTGCTCCAGAGGCAAATGAAAAGCTGGAAGTACGGCATTGCCAGACCCTTATGGCATCCTCAGCCATTACAAATACAGTTCTCTCAGAAGCTCATTTCTATGTCAAGAATTATAATTGCTTCACAGATGCCCTGAAAAGACAAATCTCTGGAGTAGCTCTCTCTTATGGCTTTTCTCTTAAGGCTTGGAAGGCCTTCCTGGACTCTGGATTAGACTCAGGTAGAAGACATGTAACAGGGAGTGGCCTTCATTGTACAAGGAGATGACTCTACCTACAAGGCTCTGTCATGGTGCATTTTAAAATGCTCCTACTTACCATGGCAAACGGAGCAGAATGATGTTATTAGTGCAATATAAAAACATGGAGTTTTTTTAAGAAGGGCTTTAATTTTTTTATTCTTCTTCTTTTGGTCAAAGAAATGCAAGGAAGTGTTCCTGAAAAAGGAGTGTATCCTTATTTTTTTCCTTCTGAAATTCTTTCGTAACACCATAATAACAGTATGTTAGTGTCTCATGGTTTTTCTGAGGTTATCTTTTTAATATGAACTTGACTTTTCTCCTCATTTTTTGGTTTCAGTAAAGGAAACATGGAAAGGATGAAAGATTTTTTTTTTTTTTCAGTTGTCCCAGAGAAAGTCTGAGGAGCAGCCAGAAAATTCCCCTAACTGCCAAACTGTTCCTTTACTTACTGCATTGTTGGTTTAGGAATCTTTTCTCTCTCTTCACTGTTGCCTCCTTTCTTCTAATTATCTCTCCTTCCTTATATTGTCAGAGGTCAGGACAGAGTTTTCATCAGTGACTAGCAACCCTTTGGGCATAAAGATTTCTTAGTGGTGAGTTTCATCAGGCCATGAACAGGACAGGAGATACCCAGTGTAGAATTAGTTGTATAAAGATTCAGGTCACTGTCTGTAGGTGCCAGATGCATTTTTGGAGGTTTCCTAATAGCTGTCTCAGATTTTCACCTTGTTTTGGAGGGATACAATATATGGGACTGGAAAGCAAAATACAGTATTTTGACAGTAGACTTGTCTTCTGCTGGTCAGTTACTTTAACTTGAAATGAGGTGTATTATTTGTTGGAGCAAGCCCAAAAGAGGGAAGATGACCAAGGGGCTGGAGCACCTCTCCTATGAAAACAGGCTTGAGAGAGTTGTGGTTGTTCAGCCTGGAGAAGGGATTGCTCCAGGGAAAACTTAGAGCACTTTCCCTAGCTGGAGAGGGACTTTTTCCAAGGGCACAGAGTGACAGGACAAGGTGTAATAGCCTTTTAGTGAAAGGGGGTTGGTTTAGATAAGATATTAGGTAGAAATTCTTTACTGTGAAGGTGATGAGGCACTGGGACACATTGCCAGGGAAGCAGTGGATGCCCCATCCCTGGCAGTGTTCAAGGCCAGGTTGGATGGGACTTCAAGCAACCAGCACTAATAGAAGCTATTACCTTTAATAACTTTACCTACCCCCCCCCCCCCCCATAAAAAGGGGGGTTGGAACTAGGTGATCAGTCTTTAACTATTCTATGATTGTGTGATTTGGGAACACAGAGACTGTAAGTCCCTAGCATACGCATGCATGTGTACAAGTGAATGGTCCTGGGGTATGTGCACACACCTACGTGTGTCGTGCCGTGTTTGCACAGGGAGAGAAAGTCAACATGTACACGGCTCTGTCTGCGTGTACTTTCCCAGCACGTATGAAAAGAGAGAGCAAACTCACAACCAAACAAGCAGCCAGAGCAGAGGGAAAAAAAGATGAGATTGCAGTTGATTATGAGCCTGGCAGCAGATGTGCTACACAAATCCAGCCCGCTGCATCCAGGCTGTTTCCATGGCGATGGAGCGAGTAATTGTGGAGCTTCGGCGCTCTCCCCCGCGGACCCCGCCAAGGTGGACGCGGGTGCCGGGTCCCCATCAGCGCTTCCTCTGGGTGAGCGCCGGGCTCCGGGACAAAACGAGCGGGCGGGGAGGGGGGAGCCCCGGAGACGGGCATCTCTGGTCTGCTCATCCCCGCCGTGCGATGGCAGGATGCGAGGGAAGCGGCGCTCTTCCTCGGCACTAGGCTCTCCCGAGATGCTAAATCAGCGGGCAGGAGTTTCCCTGCCGCGGGAGTGGGCTGCCATTGGCTGCCGCCGCCCGCCCGTGCCAATGGGAGCCCGACGGGCGCCCCGCACATAAGCGGAGCTGGGCGCGCTGCCCGGGGCGCGGGCCGAGGTGCGCGGCCGCGGGGCAGCGCGGAGCTCTCCCATGGCCGCGCCGGGAGCGGGTCCCCACCGAAACCCCCTCCGAGAGCCCCACCGAGAGCCCCACCGAGAGCCCCACCGAGAGCCCCGCCGCCGAGCATCTGCCGCTGCCCGTGCGCACGGTGCCGCCCGCAAGAGGCTGCATTAAGTCATTCGCTCGCTGCCGTGTGGGAGGTGAATTTGTCGTCGGGAACGATGGAGCTACGGGATCTCTGTAAGTAGATCCGTGTACTTCATCCTGCTTATTTCAGCCTGGGCATGGAGCAATTAGCGGTGTCGAGGAATGGCAAAAGGAAATTAGTAGCAACTGTAAATAGCGTGAAGGGCTCCTGGGTTTTGTTTCACGTGTAGCGAGATGCGTTCTTCCAAATGGTCTCAGGCACCGGACAAACTAGTTAGCTGTTTGCGTTGCCTTGGGGGTTTTTTTAGCCTAATTGAGGTTGGTCTGTGGAAGGATGCTGTGTTCTTCGAGGTATTTCAGATCACCCCTGTGTTTGACAAGGAAAGCAAGCCACATGGAGCAGAATATCGCAGGCACAAAAGTCTGACGTGCTACATGAAGTCACTGGTATTTGTGGTGTCGGTATAATAATGATAGGTATGTAATTACAGTGGCTTGTCAAACGCCAGTTCAGACCCTGAGCCAAGAAAACACGAGTTGCTCATCGTTCATCACTGTGTTCAGCACAAAAAAGTCATTGCTTTTCCTACCCTTCATGTACCTTTTCTCTTTTTTTAAAATTGGTTTTTTCTTCTTATAAAGCTTTTTAAAATATGTTTAATTCAAAAGCTTTCCTATTTGTTTATGAAACCTGTGAGTACATTAAAAGCATGGAGAGTTTCCTTTTTCACCATTGTGGGGCATGTGTTAGAAGTTGATTCCTTTGCCTGTTGGGACTCTGCTTTTGATTCTGCAAAACAGAAACAGTATATTTAGAAAGGGGAGGGAAGCGTGTGTGCAAATCTGTCCCTCTGCAACCCTCTGGGGTTACTTCAGTTACAACAGCCATGAATTCAGCTCAGCATTGTCCATGTTTTGTCATGACAGGGAGCTTTGCTGCATGGAGCTCATGGTTGTCTCTGCTTAACCCTCTCAGAGACTGTAGTCATCTTCTCTGGTTTGTGAAAATACCTAGGAGAAATGGCAGACACGGGAAGAAAAAGGTTTAGAAAAAAAACTTCCTTTATTTTCACCCTGTGCCTGAGCTGGTAAAGTGTATCAGGTATTTCATAGTAATCAAACCATGTGCAAACATTGTATAAAGCTGTCTGCATTTCAGGGATCCATTCTTAGTGTCTTGTGTTTATGTTTGTTTTAGAACTTAACACACAGCTTCATTTCCCAGCATTAGGAACTGCTGAGAAGTCACATTTCTGCCTGGGAATCTCAGGCTGAGAGTGTAAATTTTTAGATTTGGTCAATTTATTTAGGTATGGTTTAACTGGTCAGCTTTGCTTTTGCCTTGCAAGTTGTGGCAGAAAGGTGTGTATGTGTACGGTTAAAGGAATCAAGGTTGCCTCAGAGTTGATGCCAAAAAAAGAATTGTCAGTGTTTTGAAAAACTGCTTCATCAATATAAACTAAAAAAAAAAAAAAAAAAAAAAATATAGAAAACATAGAATTCAGTGCATCAACACAGGGAGAGTGTCTGTTGATGTGTGTAAAGCTCCTCTGTGTTGTTTTGGGTGTTTAACCTGATGTATCACAAATGCAGGAGGGACCCCTTATTAAGCTTGAGTTATTGCTTTTTCTGAAGACACAGATATAAGTCACTCTTCCCTGTGTTTCCCAGGGGGGTTTGGGTCATCTTTTATTAAAATGATGGCCCCAGGTATCCTATGGCACTGGCCTTAGAAAAAAAATCATTTTTCTAAGGTATGCAAAAAAGAGATAACTGTTAGCTCTTATTGCAATACTTATTTTTGTTCAGCAGTGATGAAAATGCCAAGAATTTTTTTTTTTTTTTTTTTTCAGTGAGGAAGGTATTTTGTTGCTATGTCACTTCCCCAGGGTCTCGTATCATTCATCTGTATTTACTTAGCACTGGTGTAGCTGAAAATCCCTTTGCATATGGCTGTCTAGGCAAAGAGATGTGCCCATTCCCCATCTTGAAGGTGGATGCTTTGATCTAGGCTAAGATATTCCATAAAAATCTGTGAGAAAGCTTCGACCCTTGCACACCTGGGCATGGGGTGTTCCTGACTCCAGGCTGGTCATTTTGAACATCTTTGGGATGCATCAAAATGAAGCTTAATTGCACCTTTGAGGGTTTTTAATTCCATACCTACTGCCTTCTGCTTTATTTTCTGATAGCTGATGTGAAATCCTAGGAGAACATTATGTTTTAAGGTCACCACAACTCTTAAGATGACATTTTAATTCTTGTTAGCACTCTAGGGATATAGTTCAAACAACATAAACCTCTCAAGTTTAGTCACCAGTGTTAGGCAAATACTGTATGTGATAGAGTTCCTCTCTCTCCCATAACCTTGTTTGAAGGGATTTTTTTGCTTGTCTATCCCTGTGCATTAGCAGATAAAAGGAGGGGGCTGGGGAGGGAGGGAAGGAGGGAGGGAGACAGCCTGTAACTGCTAAGCACTGGATCAGTCTGTCTGAGGGCTTCAAACCACAGTGGTGCCTGAGGAGGAAAAACTCGTGTTGCAGTCAAAGCCCATGCTTGCATTAGATTTTTGACCTGATGGTGCGGAGTACTGTTGCTCGTCGTTAGTGCTTGGGGATGATCTGCGTGGGAGAGGCATTTCAGATTCCCAGGCTATAAGAGTTCCCGCAACAGAGGAGTGAGTAGGCTTCAGTGAGAGCTGTGGCATGCTGGTAGCAGTTGGGAGGATGCAGAAGCTGAAACAAAAAAATGCTATCTTGGGGTAGCTTTAATTGGTTGCATTGGAAAACACTTGGTTTGATGGGCTCATATGTCTTCTAAAATGCTTGGTGCCAGACCAAATTGGCATAGCTCCATTGACTTACACGAGATGCCACCAGGCATTGATCTGATCTTCAGTCTTATGCTTATAATTTTCTTGGAAGAGTGAGATTTTCACAAAAGCAGGAGGTTATTTTTTCTTTCTATTTGCCTCAATGACAGTAAATTGAAAACTTAACTGGTATAGGCATTCCACAGGTTTTGTTCTGTTTCTGTGGGCTTTAAGCTTAATGGGTTATCTTTTATCTGCTTGCAGAGCCTCATACCAATATGTCAGTCTGGAAGCTTAGAGCAGAAATTCTGATCTGAGCTTTACATGTGTCGAGAGATATTAAATTTGAATATTTCATTATTTCCCTGGATCTTAACCCTCCTTCAGTTACAAAAACCCTGGTGGTCATTCATGTTCTAGTTGCTAGAGCCACCAGTCTTCAGTTTTGCCTCAGTTGTATATGGTTTTCACCCCATTATTCAAGTGAGTTGGCACAAATTTTTACACACAGTTGTAAAAAAGGTGGCTCAATATGTCCACCTCCAAATGAATTGAAGACAGTTGTAACTCTGAATAAGACTAACCACACAAATATAAACAGTTCCTTATTTTTGTGTCTGAAAGAAACCCTACTTTTTTAGGCACAGTTTCTCCATGCTAAGCCTTGGCTTACATGGGACGTCATGCCATGGAAAGCTCTCACTCCCTGTTCAGTGCATACACACTCACATCTCCAATGGCACATGCACACGACAAAGCAACACCAAGCATGGAATAAAAATGGAACAGCAATAAAACAAAGACTTGTGAATTGTGAAAAGCCCATTGATTTGCTTGACACCCATTTTGTTCAACATTGTGCAGTGCTAATCTGAAAATTCCTATGCGTCACGAAAACTTTTCAGAACAATAGGAACTGTCAATTCCAGCAGATTTTACAGACCTGTCATTATTCTTCTTGTCTTGAATCACTAAGTGGTGTATAGAGGGATTTTTGGCAGGAGTTCAGGACTACTCTTGTAAAGAGGAATTGTGTGCCACTACCTCATGGATATTATCATCTGAAGCTAGAGTTCAGCCCAGCACAGGCTCCTGGAAGCACATGTTTCCCCACCTGAGTGTGCTGCTTTTATGGATCTCACTTTACTTTGTCTCTTCAAAAACCCACAACTACAAACCACTGCTTTTTACTGTTCTCAGATGCAATAATGTAGAAGGAAAAAACTCTACGCTCTTTCTACATTTTGAGTTGATATATTCCAGAAAACTAGAATACTTTAATGAAATCTTATCCCCCACCTCCACCTGCCACTTCTTCAGAAAGGAAAAGTGCAGATAGCAGCACTGATGGTAACAAGCAGAAGTTTTTATTAACTCCCTTTCTCTTGAGATTGTAGTGCTGGTACTTCCTTCTCTTGGAGCATCTCCTAAGATGCTCACACACCATACATTCCCCATCTTTGGGAACTTCAGCCCCCACTTAGATGCATACCTCTGCTAGGAGAAGCATAATGAGGGGAAGAAACATTGACTTTGTGTCAGAGAGATTCAATTTTAAATTCTTTATCAGAGGCCATGTAACTTGTGAGTGTTTTGTCTTCCATACTTACACTTCCCAGTGTAGCATCATCTGCATACATACCTCACCCAAATTAAATTGTTTCAGTACAGTAAGGGTCATGACATTCACTCTGAATATGAAAATAGTCATTCGGTTATGCATCCTTGGTTTTGGTAACTTGCAGAATCCATACATGTTGCAATATACTGTCAGCATTTTCAAAAGTCTGCAGAGCACAGATCCGTTTTTTGTGGACTTCACAAAATTCTAGAGGGCTTTTCTGCCTGGGAATTCAGTGGTTTCAAAAATGCATGTGAAAATCAGAGGACACACACGACCTTCATTTAAACAAGAACTTTGATTAGCTCTATCTTGGGCCTTTTAAACTCCTCTGTAATGCACAAAAAGCAATCTTCTAATGGGGTGAAAAAGGAGATCTTCTTACTAATTCTAGCCTACTGTCAAATTAATTCATCAAATAATATGCTCTTATCCTGAATCACTGGACTGCTTTTATCAGAGCTTTTGATGTGGCAAAGAAAGTGCTTGTTCCATAGCTACAAACCCAACTCGCTTAGTCTTCCTTTCTCTTTGAACTTCAGTTTTCTTAAGACTTGGAACATTGTGATACAGAGAGCAGCATTCAAAGCTAGGTATTTCAAGACTCACATCCAGAGGCACATTAGAAGCCACACAAAGGGATTTTCTTTAAGTGTGGTTTTCAAATATATGTAACCTTCTGGCTTGACCTCTGGATCTACTCCCAGTCTGCATTTCAAGAAAAAGAATCTACCCACATACAGTTATCTCCAGTAAGATCAAAGCTGTTATTGTATTCTGACACCTGTGAGAAAGAAATGTATATATAAAACAAAGTGGGGGAAATTTTGAAAAGATTTGAATGAATTCACATGTATGAAAGACGTGAACCCACGGATCTTGGAAGTGAAGGGAAGATTTTCAGGATAGCTGCAGAATGTTTCTTTATTTGTTAGCTTCACCAAGTTAATTAAACAGACTTGAAAACATCAACAAAAATAGATTTTCTAGATCCCTATAAATACAGCCCTGCAAGTGCTTTGCCATGAAAGTTAATAAGGTTCTAACTTTAGAATGGGGCTTCTGTCTGGTGCCTAACAGAAGCCACTGCAAAGATGGTGTTATTTCATTCTACCTTTGCAGCCCCTCATCAGGGTGTGGTGTCTTTCCCAGTTTCCACCCTTTTTCTGGCCGAGGTGTAAATTGCCATTTATACCATATATAATTGCCATAAATACCCCAGCTCCGGTAGACACTTCCTGAAGGACTGGTGAGTAGGTATCTGCAGATTGAGAAACGCAGCTCTGTTTGTCTGCTCGTATTTCCTGCTGTCCTGTGTGAAAGCACCAGGAAGGCTTTGCAGAGCTTGTCCTTCCTCCGTGTGGATGGATTGTCAGCAAAAGGCGCAGCAGAGCCAAGGTGCGCCTTGTGCTGCGTTGCTCCCTTGCCTCGGCACAACCAGCCTTAGCAGAGCCCTTGGCTTTCAGCCAGCTGGGATGTGCCAGAACGTGCTGGAGCTAAAGCTTTGAATGCCCTACAAGGGAAGCATGTCCCAGGTTCTGGCAGCACCACAAGGTTATCCCCTCCGCATCAGATAATTCAGCATGGTGCAGAGGAGCGTTTTGTGCGGAAGAGCCTTGTCCTGCAAGGAAACTACCTCACAGTTCCTGTGCTCAACACAAGGGGTTAAAATGTATCTGTGGCCCTTGCCACAGTGAAGAGAAGGACTGTAGGTCAACCAGGCTTCTCTCCTGATCCCCACTGTGCCCTCACAAGGGACCTTCTCATATCCCCCTCCCCAGACTCACCTTTGGAGGCTGGAATTAAGCCACTTGGCCAACAGAAGCTCCTCTCAGCTTTCAGAAAGCTGATGTGAGACTCTTTGTTGTCTGTTCAAGCTCTCAGTCATGCTTAGCAATAGCTACAGCTGCAAAGAGACACAGAATGTCTGCAAAACCTCTCACTTTCACATGACCAGTTGCTTTGGTGCATAGAGTAGTAAATAAGCAAAGGCTTGAGTTAGGAACACCTCTGATGTTTTGTAACTGCAGTGAGGTTATATTTATAAGCTAATACTGGGTCTGGAATTTTTCTGCCTTTAAATGCTACTATAACCCAGTTAAATATTTAATAAAAGAGTGGAAAGTCTATTCACAGCAATTTCGCAAGTAAATTCCTTTGTTCTCACTTCCCAACTTAACTTTTCAAATCCCAAATTCAAATTATCACCTTATCTCAAACAGCAACACAATGTTTTGCCATTATGCTTAGAATACCTTAAGTTCCATTTTCAATGACAAGTGGAATTATGCTCATTTCTAATGGTACTGAAAAGGTACAAGTGAGTCTTAAAATAAGTTCTGCTTTTTCATGCATGAAATTATGTATCAGTTCACCTCTGCATGCAGGATTTCCATCATTCTACAGTCATAGGCATCTACTCCAGAATGAACTTTGCACCAATCCCAATAACAATTTTCATTGCTAAAGGTTCTAGCCCAGTGAATTTCAAGGCTTTGAGTTTGTATTACATATTTAAGGTATAAGCAAGAATCTTCTGACTAAGAATGTCTTTGGTGGAGTAAATATCAAGTGTTTCAGGCACACGGTTCTGACCATTTACGTTTTCCATTGACCTGGTAAGATATACAATTGCTGGATTGTGTCCAAAGTTTTGGGTTTTAAAGGACTTTCTGTCAGGTTTCAACAAAGAATAAAAGAGACACCTTTCTAATTTTGTTAACTGTTATTGGGTACTAGTGATTGAACGAAATTTGGAGGTTTTTCAGTCAAAGGGATGTATGACGTTTGTAATGTGAAAAGTATAGGAAAGCCCTACAGCTAATTCTATGACTTTCAACTTAAACACCAGAGCTCAGTTTCTGATTGTTCCAGAAGCTTGCCCGAACTATGATTTAGAGGTTTTATTGCACCAAAATCCCAGAGGTTATTGCAGTTTACAGCAGATAATCACAGTGTGTGGCTCTTGCGATTGTGAAGAAATGCGCACATTTCATCATGATCTCCTGCACAGGCAGACACCTGGGCCTGAATCCAGATCCTTTCAGATCATGACCTCAATCTGGTGTTCTCATCACTGCCTCTGCATCTTGCTGCTGGCAAACCATTTAACCTAGCAAGGGTATTGTGCATCTCTGATGTCTCAGCCCATTTGGAGCATCTACTGTCACCAGTGCCACAGAGAAGCCGTAAAAGGTGAACATGGCATGTTGTGGGTCACTTTTGGGGCAGAGCCCAGTGGTCCTGTTTCACAATTCCAGTTACCTCAGCATTATCACTTACATGATCATGGTCGGGGTGCAAACTCAGGAACTGCTTAAAAAGGACACCAGTCCAGAATGCAAAACCTTGGCCATGTTGAAACAAGTGCTAGAACTCACATCAGTTTTAGGCTGGTCTCCAGAATTAAGAGGCTGGTTTACTCCTGGGCTGAAGTGGTCAAACTGAACCACGAAATCAGTCAAAAGATATCTCCTCCTAAAGAAAATGAAAGATGTCAGAGAGCTCTGTGTGAGTCAGTTGCAAAACAAGTAACAATTCTGATTACTGATATACAAAAAAGAATGTTCCACCAGGGATAACAGCTTGTTACTTGCTTTGCTCTCGAGATGCAAGGGAGAAAGGAAGAGAAAGAGCATACTTGTAGCCAAGTTGGCTGCTGCAGTCCAGCAGCACAGTCAGTCAAATTGTTTCATCCTTCCAAGTCATTCTGTAATATCACTGATTTATCTTGCTGCCATGCAATTGTCCCCTGTTGACAATTCCAATTTTGTCAAAAGATGACAGAGATTTTGCAGAAAACCCGCAAGCTACTCTTACCAGTGGCAAACAGTAGGAGAGCAAAGTAAGATTTCCTCCTTTTCATTGATGCCTATAAATAGTCCATGCTAACCTTAACAGCCTTGAAGATGTAGGGAACCTTTTTTAAAAAAAGAATCCATTATTTTTAAACTACATTGACTCAGCAGAAGTAGACGTGTGTGTTTTAGATCATGATAAGTTGACAATCAAGCCCTGCTGTGAATGCTTAGCTCTTCAATTTTGGCTGTAAAGTTTTACATTTATTTTAACTCTGCAGTGTATTGGCACAACCCTTGATATTGTGGCCAGAAAGGATACTGCTTAGTTACTGTATATATTTAAAAAGAAAGGTCTTATTTACAGCTTTTTAAATTCAGTTCTCCTTTTCTTCAATTTTTTTCCTCATGTAAATGAGAGAGGACATAATTAACCAAATTTATGTCTAAGAATGGGTTGCTTAATAACAAATTTTGTAGTTCTCTGTTGTGCTAAGCAGAATTAGTCACAGGAGCCATTATATGGACTTCAGTGGTATTACTTCAATATGCAAGGGCTATCCAAGCATGATTTGAGCTACTTTGAAAAGTGTAAGAGGTATTTTAGGAAAACTAAGTCCCTTAGTCTTGCAGACAGGAGGGCTTTTTCAATATATATTATTATGCATACATCCAATTAGAAATTAATGGGAAATCCAGATTTATGTAGTAGGAGGAGATAACTAGGATCCTTGCCATTACTGATGCAAAAAGAAAAATGGTTGTCTCTGTGTGTATAGTTGCTATTAATAATCTGGGAATACATCGCCTTTTGCTCTGTTTGCTCTGTAGTCCTACAAGACTTTTTATTAATACAACTCATAGTATCTTCACTGGAAATGTAAATTTCTGCAGAAGATGCAGATCTCTGTATTTCCAGGTTAAATTTGATTTTTCATCTGATTCTAGGCAGATATAAAAGGTATTGCCAAAACCAGCAGTTTAATACATGTACCATACTGACAAATGTTTAAGTGAAACAAGACTGTAAAACAACATAAAGATATTACCTATTAATCAAGTTATTTTCCTGCTGTTATCAGTCTTGAGAAATTCTGAAAATACCATAAAGATGTATGCATTTGAAAATAAATAAAATGCAGATTTCCACTATTTTATGCATATTTTTGGGGTTGATAGAAAGGAATATTAAACTATTTGACAGCAGCATTTGATCACCTGAGATTCTGTCTGCTCTGCTCTTAATCCTGTGGTATTTCAGGATCTTTAACCACCAATTTCTAAAGATGATAATCCAACCCTCTACAGTGAGTTGTGTTCCTCTCATAAAGAGCCTCACTGGAGTAGCTGGTCTTTCAATAGAAACTGGCTTAACCTAGCAGGTGGTTAGATTTTGTTGAATTTTCTTTTAAAAGAGTTAGGCTGGTCTATTAGCTGGTTTCAGTATATAATGCTTAGATGTCATTCTTTTATTTGGGCCTTTTGAGGGTGGCTTTACTTCAGTGATGATGAAAATCATCCCTGCTTAGAAATCTCACCTCTGGCAAAGCTTCAGTTATCATGAAAAAGGGCTTTCCTGTACAGGCTTTCACTTGTGCTCACTGATCTGGCAGTCCACTGTCTCCCCCAGTGCTTTGCTTTAATATGGCTTGTCTTGCCACAGGATAAATAGGAAAGGACACCTCATGGTAACCAGCAAAATTTCATGCAAATATCAGCATGATCTGGCTACCACACCTCCAGTGCAGATATTCTACTCTCAATGTTCTAGATTGCTGTTAGGAGAACGAGCCAATTCTCAGGCATGTTGCTCTTCAACCTCTTCCTCATCCAGAACCTGCTAATGAGCCTTCAGAATGAGCTGACCCTCTTTTAAAATACTAAATCATAGCACCTTACATTCCTTTCTAGTTTACTTTCAAAAATTAATCCTAAAATAAAGGACTTTAGAAGCAAAAGTAACAGGATGATGCCATAAAGCCAGCGGTCCTGCTTTCAGTAGTGTAAGTATCAGGAGTGAGGCTGGAGATGTTTCTAGATGCCATCTAGTAGCTTTCCATTGATACCAGGAGACACTCAGATTTGCTTCAGCTTGTAACTGCAGAGGCACAATAAATTCTCTGTTGGCCAAAATTGATCACTGAGAAGCTACACTCCAAGCATATCACAGGAACAAGCTGCAGACATACATGACACTAGCTTGCAAGTTTCCTATTCCATACAGGCTAATTTGATACATCCCTTCTGGAAATCTTTAGTGTATATAAAACCAGGAAAGGTAGTAAAAGGACTTGTCTCTGAAACTCTGGAAAAGTGAAGTGGCTCTGAGTTTTACCAGAGCACAATAACTCGGGCCAGAAAATACTCAGCAAAATCCAAGGGAGGAAAGCAAAGTGCAGGTCCTTGTAGCCTTTGAGGGCAAAGAAGAGTGAGCGGTGGGGAAAGGCAGAGCAGTAAGCCGAGATTTGTTCATGCTGGCAGTGTGTGTTGCGAAAGGAGGAGAGAACATTCATGCCATATCCAAACACTAAGACCAACCTTGAGCAAGAAAATATTATTTGTATTTGGCAGGCATCTTATCTCTGAGAAGCAGGAAGGGACAAAGCCCTATCTCACAGTATGATGGATGACTACATCAAATTGACACAATCTGCTTCAGACTTCCATCCACCACAGATTTGTTGTACCCCCTTGAACCAAGCAAGGTTCCTCTTGGAACCTCCTCTTCCCTCTTGGTCCTTGGCTTTCTGCCTCTGTCACCCTTGAGCAGCAGCACTGTCCTTAATTAATGGGGTATTGTAGGTGTAAAGTGGACTGAAGATTCAATGCTGTGGTTCAGAGCAGGCAAAAATAGGCTTGAGCCCTTAGGGTAAAGATTTCCCTGTAAACGAGCTGTAATAAAGTTTACAGACATAAACCCATTTTATTGGGCAAGGATACTTTTGTACTTAAAATACTGCAATTCTAGTTTCTTGCAGGAGATGTGGAATTTCCTTTAACACAAGTGGTTTTATAGAGAAGCAGGAGTAACCAGTACTATGTGCTAACCCTGAAATAGTTTCTTGTGTTCTGTCAACTTGTTTCTGGCTCACTGCATCCAAATGAGGGCTGTCTTTCTTCAAAATTCAATTTTACCTCTGTTAGAGCCAAATCTGGGTCTGAAAGAGCTAAAATTTGGGTAACCATACTATATAACAAGGGTGAAAATAAATGATAGTCCATAGCTGGCCACTATCAAACTTAAGCTAGACCAGTGATGACAGTTGTTTGTTGAGAAGTTTTGGATTAATAAAAGTTCCAGGTCATGGGCTGCTTTGCTGTTACATGGTCGGAGTGTCCCCAGTGTCTTCTCCTGCTGTGCACATCTCCTTTCTCAGAGCAAGATGCAGGCCTGCTGTGTAATGGGAAGAAGTGCAAGTTGGCTTATTGGCCAGTAAGGAATGAGGGAACCCTCAAGGAAAGGAGAGAGAGGGAAGAAGAGAGAACAGGCCATATTGTTTTGGAGACCATAGGTAGGTCACCTTCAATTAGGTATCTATTGCAGAGGGATTTTCCACCTCGTTTCTACAAGTGCTGGGATTGGAAAAAGTATTTGGGTGACTTCTGTATCATTTACATTTTCCTGTGCTTCCATTTACATTGGAATGCTTTAGTTCATCAAAACAGATAAAAGACAACAGATAAAAGACAATGGCATCTTCACCATGCTGATCAAAACCCAATCATCTTAAAGGAAAAAAAGATTGGAAATATAAATAGCTACCAAAAATATGCCCCTGATCTTAAAAAATGCTGAGTCCTAGGATGTTTCTGCTGTTAATGCTTTGTCTCTCCACCTTTTTTTTCTTTTTCTAGCTTGGTAGTGGCAGCCCATACAATTATGAGCTGCTGCACAATTTTACACCTTAGGTACACAGTCACATTTAGAATCTGACAGTGTTCTCCTTCTGGAATAGGAACACTGCTTGCAGCCCACAGCTGAAACAATTAGCTTCATTAAAAAAAAAAAAAATTGTTCTCTGGCTTACAGATACATTTTAAGAATTAGTTAAAAGGAAGCAAAAGAAAAAATTTAAAGTAGATAGGCCAACAAGCCTCAGTACTTCACCAGATCTTAGGGTTTTGAGAATATAAATTATTTAAATTAAAAGCCATTTGAGAATATCTAACAGAAGAAAGGGCTTTGACAGCAGATGGAGCAGAGCAGAAATGCTGATGTTACTATATGTACCTGCTTGCACTGAAACCAGCAGCTGTAAGGAGGAATTTGAACTAAACTCTATGAACATGTATTCTTATAGCTCTTATTAATGGGTTGTTCTGTTCCTCTCCCAGTTTCTCTTGACCCTTTACTGAGGGTTAAATTAATCCCCTGTGCATCTCAGCTGAGGATAATGAAGTTGTCCCAGGGTACAAATGTAGCCTTTGGGTTTGACCTACAGAAGGCTGAGCCTCTATTCCTCACTATGTTTTCAGGCAGTTTTATTTATGTTGGATTAATTAAAAACACCCTCTCCATTCCCCAGGCTTATGTGCTCTCCTGTGCAGAATAAAGGAGGTTCCAGTGTCTGGCCTCTCTCAGCCCATCCAGGCTGATGCAGAGACTGTAGAAAACTCTGCTAATGAAGGGATCTTAATGACCCTGATCATGTTTGTGAGCAAAAAGGCTCATGTTCTGATAGAATTGATGTGGGCATGCTCTATGATGTGAGGAACAGTTTGGATTCCTTTTTGGAGTCATAGGCCTGGCTCATATTTGGCAGGGCCTTTTTTTGCTGTAGGTGAATGCAAGGCATTAAACCATGTGGTCATCTGGAATTTGATAAAGGGTAGGCAGACTGAAATGTCTGTTCTAGTTCCTATGTATTATAATTATAAAAGGTCTTAAAACAGATTATTTATCTTTAACATGTTAAATATATCAGTGTCCACAAATAGTTTGAAGTCCAAAACCGGACTTTTTAATCCAGTGTGAGAGACAGACTGAAACCTGGCCCAAAGTCACCCCATTATCCTGAGAAATTTGCCTGCAGTAAGTTTCCTCTCTCTCTCTTTTCCTCTCTCTCCTTCTCTCTCTCTCCTTCTCTCTCTCTCCTTCTCTCTCTCCCTTCTCTCTCTCCCTTCTCTCTCTCCCTTCTCTCTCTCCCTTCTCTCTCTCCCTTCTCTCTCTCCCTTCTCTCTCTCCCTTCTCTCTCTCCCTTCTCTCTCTCCCTTCTCTCTCTCCCTTCTCTCTCTCCCTTCTCTCTCTCCCTTCTCTCTCTCCCTTCTCTCTCTCCCTTCTCTCTCTCCCTTCTCTCTCTCCCTTCTCTCTCTCCCTTCTCTCTCTCCCTTCTCTCTCTCCCTTCTCTCTCTCCCTTCTCTCTCTCCCTTCTCTTTCTCTCCCTTCTCTTTCTCTCTCTTTCTCTCTCTCTCTTTCTCTCTCTCTTTCTCTCTCTCTCTTTCTCTCTCTCTCTTTCTCTCTCTCTCTTTCTCTCTCTCTCTTTCTCTCTCTCTCTTTCTCTCTCTCTCTTTCTCTCTCTCTCTTTCTCTCTCTCTCTTTCTCTCTCTCTCTTTCTCTCTCTCTCTTTCTCCCTCTCTCTCTTTCTCTCTCTCTCTTTCTCTCTCTCTCTTTCTCTCTCTCTCTTTCTCTCTCTCTCTTTCTCTCTCTCTCTTTCTCTCTCTCTCTTTTTCTCCCTCTCTTTTTCTCCCTCTCTCTCTTTCTCCCTCTCTTTTTCTCTCTCCTATTATTTTCCCACATCCTTTCTGATATGCCAGTGTGCAGATAACATGTTGTGGCCAAGTGGAGGTTGGTACTTTGCTCTGAGGCATCAAAATAGACTTGAGGGAGAAAGAGAAGTTGCCATCATGACATCACAGCAAGAAAGTATGTGATTTCTATGCCAGAGTGCCCCAAAAGCTAGGTGGAACCAGACAAATCCACCTCTCCCATCTTCTTTTTCTTCTTTATCCCTCTAAATTGTCTGTAAATTGCTGTTTAAGCTGGATTTAAAATAGCCCATGTATATTAGTTGATTCCTTCACAAATCAGGAGACTTGCACATCTGTCTTAGCATAAGCATTTCACTTCAGTGTTCAGTAGTGCAGAGACAGACAGGGGTTTTTTGTCATGGGTAACAGTGGATGGCTTCTGACAACTTGGAAATCTCTAGAGGTATGGGGAGCACCACTGCACTGAAATTTGAGAAATGTTAAGTTTTCCTTATGGTCAAAACCAACCTACGAACACCAAAAGGGAATTCACAGACAGTATTTAACAGATGCCAGTGATGTTTCCAATAGCTAGGAAGTGTTGTGTGCTACATGTAAATGTTTGATTACTAGGCTAACATCTGTCAAGATGGCATTTTCAGATAAAAGAGAGAGTGGTGGCTATGACTTCTTTCAAGGTCTGTAGTTGTGTTGGATTTGTTTTGCACTGATTCTAGAGAATGCTGATTAGTATAGGTCATCTTGCATTGCAACACTTGACCAAGGCCTATAATCATGTCACTACTTCATCTGTGCCTGATTGAGAAGTCCCCAGATTAAGCAGACTACTTATGGTGAGAAGCCCCCTCTTTGCCATCTGGGAGTTTGAAACCAGCTGCATTCCAAAATCTGAAAGAGAGAAGGAATCCATGAACTGCTTTGTAAAATGGTCTCTTCCTCATTACCCTAATCACACAAGTATGCTGAGGGCTGAAATCGGCTTTTTTCCTTTTTTTCTTTTAAATCGGACTCACGAGGGAAAGACTAATGAACATGGAACTGAAAAGGATCACTTGGGTCATCCTGGTCCCATTCCTGGAATTCAGTAATAGACACTGAAGCAGAGGATGCCATTAAACTTCTGTTCCATCTGTCTTGCTGCATGCTTCAGGACACAACATTTCCCAAAGCCCTCTTAAGTCATGTGGATTCTCTTGGAGAACTAAGTGCCCGTATAATGTGCCATAGTATAAATCAAGGCGATTGCATATCTCAGGATTTCATTTTTTAAATGAAATAATACCTGAAAATTGCATTTCTTAGATTAAGTTCTTAGGTAATTCAGGGGAAAGCAAAAGTACCCAATATTTCCAGTTGCCCTCCTGGATCTTATAGCCCAAAGTGGTTTAAACCCTGAGTGGCAGCAACATATGCATGAGATACTAATACTACCTGTAGCATTAGTGTCCTCTGTTTATTCTCTTAGATGTGGTAGTTGCCACTCTTCAGTGCTGAGGAGGAAGACAAAAAGAGAATGAACACATGGAAGGATTAAATTATGTATCCAAGGTCATACAAAGGCACCTGTGGCAGTCAGCAATAGATATATGCAACCTAAATGTTAGTACAGTGCATAAATTAAAGGGATGGCCTTCTTTTAGGGTTTTTTGGGGTTTTTTTTTATATTTAAAGTGAGAAATGAACCTTCAGACTGTGGTGCTTGTCAAACTTTTAACTAACATTTAGTCAAGTAGTGCAAAATGCTAATATTGTGATGAGTTAATGTGAATTTCTCCATATTCATGGACATATTGAGCTCCAGTCTACTACTTAGATTCAGCCACTGTTTTCCCATTACCCTTTCCTTGAGATTTCTCTTTGATGGAGTGCTCTTATTGCTCTGAGACCTGTCAAAGCTTAGCAGAAGAAGCATGGCTTCACCGGCAAAGACTCGGGATTGGGGCAGTGTTTTCTTTCTGATAGGATAGAACAAACATCTAATCAACATGGAGCAACAGCACAGTGGTCACCAGACTACATCTGGCAAAGCACAATAGAAGCATTGATATTACAAACATAAAACTTGGTTAATAAGGAAGTGCAATGAAAAGTACCAGAACTCTGAGCCCTGGAGGTTCCATAGTATGCTTCAGATGCATATGTTAAGGAAAAGAATTATGCAGTTGTGGATATAGTGCACATATGACAAGAACATTTGTCACCTGTAGATTGAATTTGTGAGGTCTTGAGAATTATCAGCTCTCAAAAATTTTAATGTCAATTGCTAGTGCAGGAGACAAGACTATAAAATTCTCCCCTCCCCCCCAGAAAAAAAGTAAAATCTAGGAGACTTTTGTTTTGGAGAAAAGTCTGCGTTAAAAATAGTACTTTTCGTAATTGGGTATCTCTGCCTTGCATGTAACACCCTTGCTTTGTACACCAGATGAAAGTAACATCTGTGGCTCCATTTGTCTAACAAGCAGTTTTCCTGCAGGCTCTCTAATACTTACCCTGGGGGGAGTTCGTGGACCTTATCTAAGAGGAAGAATTACTTTGTTGTGGCTTTGACATGCTCTTTAAATAATATTTAAAAACCATCTGAAACCATATTATATAAAAGAGGAAGCTTTTTGTGAGTCTCAGTGGAGAAAACAAGAATGAGAAATTTCCCTGTTCCATTTTCTGTCTCTGTGCTGTTTCTTAGCCAAAGGCAAGGAAGCTGTTTAAGTCATAGGGCTCAGTAATTAATATTACAACAAACAAAAGCAAATCGAAAAGATTTTCTGCTTCTCTTTAGTGTCTTTATTCACCTGTCCTCCATATCTTTCAGATGTCTTCCAGCCTGGCATGTATTTAAGCACTGTCCTATTTCCACTGCTATTTGCTGTACAGATCACAGAATCCATTCATCATCTGACAGAATAATTTAATCCTTAATTCTCTAAACCATTTATTGAAGAATGCTTCTGCCAGCCCGACTTTAAGCCCTGCCCTGCTTTAAGTCCTGCCCTGCTTTCTCCAGCTGTGTCCTGCAAGGATGCAGAGATTCCTGGCCAGCAATGTGTCTGGGTACTGAGCCCCTGGGTGATGATATCTCGCTTAACTCCAGGTGCTCTCAGGAGCTGGCTTTGCACCCTGAGCCTCTCAGGGATTTACAGCAGCAGATACACTCTTTCATTGAAATGGAAAAATGATACAGATTTATGATGCTGGATTTTACTCCCATTTTCAGTAGGTCTTTGATTATGAAGAAATCTTTATTTTCAGAAAACTAACAATTGAAAGCTCTGTGAGGACAGTCCCAGTTAGTGACAGCTTTTGAATAGCCACCCAAAGGTACTGGCAGAAGCCATCCCCAGTGCTTCACTCTGCCTGGCAGTGCAGTCCAGTCTCTGACCTGAAGAAACTGGTACAAAAACCAGAAGTCTGTTCCTTCTTCTTTCTCCTTTGGACATGCCCGTAGTTTGGTGATGTAAATGTCAGTCTGCAAGGAGTCAAGACTGAGCTCACCCATGCATTTCATTCATGGCTTAGAATGTGAGTTCACTTTTAAAGGCAAATACACTGAAATTTCACATTAAAACTTCTTGCCTGCTTGAAAATAATGGTTATGGTTACAGCAGTAACAGCAGCAGCCAAACATTCCAAAAGAAAACCTTTTCGGTTTGCAGAGTGGGAATGATTGTTTCTTTGTAACATTAAATCTCAGCTTGGCCTTGGCAGGGAAATGCCATGCTGCTGCTGCTGGAACAAGACAGAAAAATAGGCTCTTTAGGTTTGACATGGCTATAGTTTTCCTGCATTCTGGAGGATCCCCAAGGCCCCATGGAAACCAGATGCATTCCTGCTGCAACAATTAACATAACCAACCCTTGCAGGAAGGGAACGCTTATGAGGGGAGAAACATTACAGTATTTTCTTTTGGAAAATTCCACTATTGACATGAAAAACAGCAGGGTAACAGCAAAGATGGATTGCAAATTTTGACAGCCCCGACAGGTAAATATTGGCTTTGTGCAAACAAGTTTCTATAAATAACCAGTCTGCTCCAGGAACTCCACAGATGGCAGCAGGGCTGCCGGGGTATTGATTTACCCACTGTGCTCAGTGCAGAAAAGCACAGCTGTCAGTTTTGCTGTTCTTCTCGTTCTGAGTGTTGCTGCTGCTCCTGCTGAGAGCTGCGTGCCTTGTTCACCATTTCTCTTTGGCAAGTGGAGATGAAGATTAAGAGCCCAAAAGAAATGATTTGAAAGAAAAACCTGCCAAAACAACAGAAAATAAACAAACAAGAGCAAAGAGCAACAATGAAGAACGTTGTGTATATGTATTTGAAACACCAGCAAGAACCTGTCTTAGTCTGTATCAGGTCACTTAAGAGGGCTTACAGGAGTGGTTTATAAAGAGTGGTCCCAGAAATCATAGTGGGAGCTTGAAGGGCAGGAAAAGTTTATGTGGAGACAATATAGATTTTGTACATGATGAGTAGTAACAGGCTGAGTTTAGAACTGAGGGGTAGAACTGGCCTTACATGCAAATGGTTGCTCTGCCAAAAATCCCTAGCAGCTGGAGGTGACTTATAAATAAATACCAGCCAAATAGGCCAACATTTAAAATTATTGTGATTAGGTTTTGGGTTTGTATGACCCATTTGAGTGCAGTCTAAATCTCGGGATTATGATTTTCAGACAGGAGAGTCAGCCAGTGCAACCACTGTCTCATTAACAAAAACGTTGATTTACAGGCATAATATCTAGAATTGCTTTTTAAAGTAACAGCTTAGAAAGACTTCATAACCTCAGTTCCATAAAAATCTTTGCCTGTGGTATAGGTTTGCTCCAAGGGCTCATCAGTAGCAGAACCGTGCATCTCCTGGGGCAGATGCAGCATGCGCCATTTGAGGGCATTTTTCTGACGCTTTTCTGTGTAATTTCTGTGCAGTTACACAATCAACCCAGACAATGAAAGTGCCTCTGTGCTACATCTGCATCAGGGATTTTGCATAGAATTACTGGCTGCAGCTTCTGGTTGTCATTTTGTCCCATTTGGTAGCTTGGAGTTTTTTGTTTGATTTGTTTGATTGTGTGGCTGTTAGGGTTTGGGGGATTTTTGGTTTTGATTTTTTCTACGTTTGCACAGAATCAAAGAATAGTTTTAGGAAGGGATCTTAAAAAGCATCTGATTACAACTACATAACTAAAATGGCAAAAAAATTAATAAGTAATTGTCCAGACCAGTTGAAATAGATGGTTAATGTTGGGTTTTTTTTAAATCTATTTGTTCATATTGTAGACTTTGAGTGGTGCAATCTGTGTTTCAGTTCCCATGAGCTGGCTATGAAGTCCCGAGCAATAGAGCTGACCCATGACTTTCAGCAGAGTTCCTCCTTTCAGTGCCTTTGAGTCCTTGCCTGGATGGAGGCCTAGATCTGTTCATTAGTCCCATTTCTGCCTGAGTTTTAAATGATTACAGGAAAAAATAATTCGGTCAACAAAAATTATAAATCAAAAGTTTTTGTGCTTACATAAATCTCAGGCTTGACATGATTCTGTCTTGATTTTGGAAAAAAAAATTGAGAGTTGCCAAATGAGAAGGGATTTTTCCCAAGATAGACCAAGAATCTTTTATAGGAGAACGTGAAAAAACAGGGCTGTGCAACAGACCATAGAATTTTTTTAGACAATTGGCATTACTGTAACTATTATACAAACATACAAACATACAAACAATACATACATGCACACTGGATAATTTATAAGTTGTAGGGCATAAGAAATTCTCAAGAAGAGACTTCTGTCAGAGTTAGTGTTGCTGCACTGAAGGAGCTAGATGCCAGCCATTTCTAGATAGTCTGCATATCTGTTGCCTTTATTTTTGTGAAGCTTTTTTAAGTGTTGAGTAAGGTATCTCATATGTATCTTGTAGAAGAAGTGGCATTGTTCCATACAAAGCTGTTCTTTCCCTCTACTAAAATTCTGCCTTTGCATGCTGAAATAACAGACAGAAAGAATCTTGCTTTCTGACTCCTAGGTCAGTTAATTGACAAATACAAGTGCCAATCAAGAAGGGTTGGGTCAATGTTCTCAGGCACATGGTGTGACCTTTGGGCCTGTGCAAGGCCAGGAGTGGAATCAATGACCTTTGAGGGTCCTTTTCAACTCAGAAGGTTCTGTGATTCCAGGTCAACAAGCTTGCTTTGTGCCTGTGCGTGTGTGTGTGGCTGCTGCCCATTGTGGTTGCAGCTGAGCCCCCATACAGCTCCCACTGACACTGAGGTACCCATATCCTACCCCCATTGCCACCAGCTTCTCCAGAGCTTTGTGAGTTTAGATGCTGAATTCTTTATCTTTGGCAGCTCCATGCATGTGATGAGGTATGCAAACTACCAACTGAGCTGAATATGATGTTCTAAAGGTTCCAGTGCTGAATACATTTCAAGCTTTTTGTTAGATTTTTCTCTCTCGTTATATAAATATGTTGTTTTACTATAAATACCTAATTCCAAGCTGTCTCTGAAAACAGAGTCCATTCTCTGTTTTGAAATACCATTTCTCATGTCAGAGATTTGACAGAGGAATAAAATACCTACTTGTGTCTTCTTAGAGAAGGGCAGGGGGGAAGGGCATCCTGTAAGAGCACAATGCAAAGTAATGCCAGTTGTCACTGCCATACATTCATGACCTTGTGCATTGGTGACCTGTGAGCTACCATTTTCTTGCTCTCTCCTTTGAAGTACAGTTTGTGACATTTCCACTGTACTGTTACTGTGCTGTCATTTTTCTGAAACCTCACCTGGGGGAAGAGAGGGACGAGTTATGTGTTCAAAGAAAACAACATCAAAGTATTCCCAGCAGCCAGTCAAAGCTTAATTTGGTACTAATTCTAATAACTCTGTGGCTGGTGATGTGGACTGTTCACATGGGTAACCTGCCTGATAGTTGCAGCTTTCTCTGAGGTGTTTTTTTTTTTTTTAGTAGATGAGTTTGTGTTTTTTAATAGATTTTAGCTGACAGTACAAAGCCAGCAGTATTGGATACAATGTTATTGTAATAGCTATAGCAGATATTGTTTGGAATTACAACACTAAGGTTAATAGCAGCCCCCAAAATGTTGGACAAAAACACTGAATAAAATTAAAAGGTAGAAATGAACCTCTATGCTCAATGTAGTTAGCTAAAGGATTTTAAAAGCCTACCCACAATATATATGCCTAAGCTAGCGAAGAGCAGTTATTAGATTTTAAATTCATTTCATTTTTATTCAGAATTATGTTCCTTTTTCATGTCATGAAAGTTGCTCCTAGCTTATGACTGATAATTGAAGCAAACATATTGCATAAATTAATGTTTTAATTGCAGTGTGTACTGAGTCTACATGTATGCAAAATATTGTACAGGAATACACATTAACAGCAGACCTGTACATCCTCTGTAGTATTTTCTTGGGCCAATGAGTTTTCATCTCTCTGTCAAAACATGTCATGCATTACAGTAAGCTAATGTTTTCCTAGGTTAATCGCTAATCTGCCTATGTATTGGTAAATGTTGCCATGGGCACAGCAACAGCAGAGCAGAGAGATGAGCTTTCGCCTGGTTGGAGATGAAAAATGGCTATTTTTACCTTTTATACCCATTTGCTCAATCACAAATGAGAATAAGAGGATGAAGAAGCAAGTTTCATCGCCTTTTTAAAATTTAAATGCAGAAACATTTTTCATATGTGTTTTGCAATATGCAGGTATTTACTATATGTTGATTACTTCAACAAAGCTCTTTTGTTGGGCTTCATATTCACCAGATTGTTTT
This sequence comes from Pseudopodoces humilis, assembly GCF_049639895.1. Lineage (NCBI taxonomy): Eukaryota > Metazoa > Chordata > Aves > Passeriformes > Paridae > Pseudopodoces > Pseudopodoces humilis. Next base: position 104,923,054 of record NC_142200.1, read on the forward strand.
ACAAAATGCAGCATCCTACATATCATCAGCAAGGAGAAATCCTATCCCTTTTTCATGCCAACATAAAAAACACCCATTTTGGATATTGCTGAGTCCCATTATTTAAAACTTAATTCCTTCCCTAAAGTACTCCATGCTGCCACAATGCTGCATAATAAGTTACTTAGTTGTGCAGATTAAAATCCCAGACTGACTCTTGTCCCCTATTTGTGACATTCTTTTCTGAAAGAAAGAAGATTAAACTGTGTAAATGGAACATGATTATGGTTTATTTTGTTAGTATGTGCAGTGATGAGTCTTTGACCTACATTTCTTGTGTGTAGTGTGCTCTTGCCCTATATCTGGATAATGAATGACAGAAACATTGATGTGGGTTGACCTTTTTTTCCACATAGTTTTTGATCTTTTTTATATACATAAGGAAAACACTGAGATACAAATCTTCAGTTGAATCCTAAAAAACACTTATTTTAACAGAAAAAAAAAGAAAAAAGAAAAAAAAATAAATTTAAGCACAGTGCCTGATACATCAACTTATTTGGACGCAAAGGGTCCAAATGGTGTCTGCTGTTAGGTCTTCTGGGTATTTGATATAGATGCTCATGGACAAAATTATGCAACTAGAAGCTGCATCCTACAATCTCTTTCTGTTTCAAAAGGGTTTTTTTCTATCAAGTTTTGGCAGTTAACAAATCATGCTCAGAAGCTGACTTTCTCTGGATGCTCCAGAAAGTCAAGTGAAGTCTTTATGCATCTATCTTCAGACTCTTAGTGATCTGAAGATTCTGACCTCCAAGAAATGCCTGCAAAAGAAGGCTTCCTTCATGATGGCCTTTCTTTCCCTCCCTGATAGCAGTGCTGTTTTGATATATTGAGGGAAATGTGCATATGTGGCCTCTGTTAATACTAATGCTCTTTGCAGTTCAATAGGTGAATATAAGCCTGTAGGACTCAGCGTGATAGTTTGTCTCACTGAAGATTACTGCCAAGGTAAACAGATTTTCAAGAAAGCTTATCTAAACTAAGAAAAATGTCTTCTGCTTGTTTCAAAGTAGTTTGTTACACAGTTTGTCTAGGCACTTGGACTGGAAGCATAACATGAAAGAAAGGAATGACTGAAGATATTTAATATTGAAACCAATATGATAGTTTAATGCCATTATCTCTTAGAAAGTCTGATGTTGATAGTGATATATAATTAGAAAAAAAGTTTAAAAAAGTGTCTTTCTAGGGGAGAAACTAGCAATGCATCTTTCTCCTTCACCAATCTGTTTTCAAATGGTTGTCCAAGCAAGCTCTGAGATTTTAATATTTCTAGAAACACCTACTGTGTATAACTCACTTTAAATTGGCACATATATCAACAGCATGAAAAAAATGTTCACAGCTCTGGGAAACTGAGCTAAAAGGTCACTTTTTCAACAAATTCGTCAGCTGGGAAAAACAAACCTAGCTTTCCTTTGAATTTTTAATAGCTTTCTTTTTTCTGTCTGAAGTCCGGGGGGCAATATTCTGTAGTGTAAAGGCACCATCTGAACAATCCAGTGAGTGTTTCATGCATTTGTTTGTCTGCTTAAGTTTAGGTTTGTTTAAATTTGCATGTCATGGATTTGACAGGTATGTTCAGCTGCTCTTCTTATTTTTGTCCTGGGTGCAGCTTTTGAAGGCTTTCAGGAAAGCATTTTTTTCTACAAGAAGGCCTTCAATTAAAGACTGAAAATATTAGGAAAGGCAGTGGAAAAATGTATTTGGACAGCAATATGGGGCCTCAGGAAATGTTATTGATTAAAAATTCAGGTGAGAGGCATCTAATAGGAATTTTAGCATGGCTGGTAACCAATGCAAGTTATCACCAAGGTGCAGAAAAATTTTGTCCCTTTGTTCACAGGAAAATGTACAGCTCAGGTTTTTTTCTTTCCATTCTAAGTATAATGATTGCAGAACTCTTCAAACAGTAAATTATATAGCCATACATAAGTCACAAAGACTTTCTTCTGTGCTGCTGCATGGAGAGGTCAACAGGTGACCAGGCATTTATTTCAGTATTTCTTTTCCTCTTTGTTTAGAGCACTGCTTTTTTTTTTTTTTTTCCAAAGCATTGAGGTGCTAGTACATGAATTTTTAGGACATCCTGAAAAACCTGCTGTTTTCAATAACCTCTCCAGATGGATGACTGCAATCAGTGTCCTCTGGCCTCACTTTATCTCTTGATCATATTCTTTCTGAGGCATGGGGGGTGGTCTTTTAGATTTGTCTCTTGTCAGAAGCCAGGTCCGAACTCCTAGAGGGCTTTAACTACCAGAACCAGGATTTCAGATAGGTGAAGCTTTATTTAAATGACAAGGTGAGACAATTCAGCTGATTCTTGTGTACCAGCCAAATGAATGGAGCTCAGCTTTAACATTCACTTCTTCCTGCTGCAGTCAGCAGACCTTACTCCTTTGAGAGCAGAGGAGCAGAGGACCTTACTCCTTTTCCCCTTTATTTTTCACATGACTTCTTTTTGAAGAATTTGAAGAATTAATTGGAAATGGAGAAATCATTCTCTTAATTTTCATAGTGGAACTTGGCATGCTTGAAATTTCAAGGCAAAGGGGTGTGGGATTTTCACCAGGACATACCTTATTTCTGTGTTTCCTGTAATTGGTTGAAGCCTGAGAGAAATCCGGGTGGAGGTGACTCTTCATAACACTTTGAGAGAAAAAATACATATTTTTTGCTTTACTCAAAGTTCAAGTAGCAGTCATGAATAAAGCCAGCAGGCAGGTTAAATTAATGTATTTCAAATAATAATTCTAAGTACAGTTTCCAGTTCTACTTCACCCAGTTAAATTACTTTTATCAAAGGTACTGATAGGACTATAATGGAAAGAGGTTTATAATAGAAACAGTTGAATTTTTTTTTTTTATTTTAAGTACAGTTCACAGTATGGTACCTCATGTTCATCTCCAGAGTGTCTAACTTCCTATTTACTAGGTTATGAGATTTTTTTTTGAGTGATGAGTAAATAATATGATCAGAATTCTCATAGCAGGGGCCTTAAAGGTTCTCTCATTGCACACAAATATGACCACACATACAGATGTGCATATGACACTTTTTTTTCTCCCTCCCTACCAAGTAATTGTGAGAATATTTTATTATTACAATTTTAAAAGCAGCTGCTTTCAGGATATTTCTAATCACATCTGGCTGAACCCCTGATTTTTCAGACATAACCTTTAATTAAAATTTTATTAGAATTTAGAGATTTTAAAGAATTAAATCCCCACCATATATTATGTCCTAAACTGCATAATCTAAGTATCATGAGCTGATTAAATTTTTATACAAATATGCTATTAAAGATTGATCACCTTACTTTGGAAAATAATTATGAAAAACCAAATGCTGAAGTAATAATAGAAACTCAGCAGATGGAAACCCATCAGAATTTAAGTGGTGAAAATGTAGACTAGGTGGATAGTTTATATATTCTTAAAATGGTCTGGGGAACAGGGTCTTTGGCATGTAACATTTGTTGCCTCTGACCTATTCCTGTGTGCTTTGAGTTATAATTTTCATTCGTGGAAAGAAACAGGTGAATACAGAGTACAGTACTTCAGAAAAGCTCGTTACAACCAGGGGAGGCTTGTTAGGATGGAGCCTGTTCACACTTTTGAATAACTGATTATTTAGTAGCTGTGATTTTTCTAGTGATTCAGTTAAATTGTTCCAGTTACTACTCTGAACTTTTAAATATTATGCACTGATGCTACAATTTCTTGTTCCGTGTGGGAAGGTATTAAGTTGCTGCTACAGATCCCTTTTAAAACCACATACCTTCCCCCTCACTCATTTAACCTAGTTATTATACCTCCTCTTCTTCAGGAATATGGCAGCCAACCATCCAGTCTATGGCTAAGCAGGGTAGACGATGAAATGTCTTTCTGATCACCTCAGAGCAAGGAAGTGCTTTAAATATTATTCTGCCTGGTGGGTATCAAGTATTTATCTGGTGGACAGATGGGTTTATTCAATAGCAAACCTGAGAGATAATAGATTGTTGTCTCCTGTAGTTATTCATAGAGTAACCTGATGGCTGTCATATTCTTGAGGAAGAGGAACAAAAATTAAACTAGCTGACAATGTGACAACTGAAAGTTAACTGTAGGGAATCTGGCACTGGCAGGCTGTCCACATCTAACACTAGAAGAAAAAATTCCTGTAATTACTAGAACATGAGGAACTTTTCCATCAAGAATTGGCATGGGAGACAGGTAACAGACTAAACAAACTCCCTGGTAACATGACTTGTTCTGTACAATGACTTTATGAGGTGAGAAGTCATTCTGAATTAATACTTTTCTCTGCTATTTATAAGTTTGTTGTGATGATTACTGCCTGAGTCATTCTTGCAGTACTATACTTCTGTGGGTTCTAGATTATTTATTCTTAACAAATTGCTCATACCCTTGAACAAAGCCTGGACCTCTTCTTTCACCTACAAAAAGCAACAGCATTTGTCTGGATCTCCAGGCTGTCAGATTAATTTTCGGTTGACTCTTTCATCTTGCTGAGGAGGAGGAAAATCTGGAGTATGTGGAAAGATCGTTTTCTGCATTATAGTGAGGATTACTAGAAGCAATTGTTTCAGAATCTAAATGCTTTTGGGAGATTTGCTGAAGTGAAGCAACAATCCACCACCTCTTTTCTTGTTATCAGGAGGATAACAAGGCACAGGTTTCCGTATTGTAGTAGAAAAGCAGGTACAAGTGCTTGGAGAGTTGCTCCTTCTGATAAGTGCCCATACCAACTAAGTGAAGAGGCCATTAAAAACAAGTTTTAAAAAGACCTCAAACAGCAACAGAATGTGACAGCAATGAAAAAATGCACTGCTGCACTTAAAACCACCCTTTCTGTTAGTCAAGTATTTAATATATGTGCTTTTCCCATAGTGTCATGTAGTGGTTATAAAACTTCAGGGTTGTAGAACTTTGCTGTGATGTAGCACAATTGGTCTTAGCTGAATGTGTCCCTATTAAGTTGAATTTATGCTAATTCTGTCCCATTTAAACTGCAGAAAGTGTTATTGGCTGCACTACTAAATTGCTTTCCTAGGAGATATTCCATTAGACAAGTGATGCACCCAAAGTTAAATATAACAAATTACATTTTTACTTAAGCTGAATATGTTTTACATCTGTAATCAGGGTAGAATTATGTCCACTGTGGATAACAAAAGACTTTTTGGGTTCTCAGTGAGCATGGAACTTATTAGCAAGTGATTTGTCCAGCTAACTTTTAAATAGCCTCGGTTATTTCTTCTATTTATATAGGAAGGTAATTCCACAGCCTGACACTACTTTTCTAATATTTAGCTGAAATGTTACTTGCTCCTTTTTTCATTTATATCTTCCCAATTATTCCTCTCACAGGCTGTTTATGTGCCAAAAGCGTTTAGGCACCAATCCATTCCAATAAATGCCTTTAATTTTCTGGATAGTCTTACTCCTTTAATTTTCTTGGTAGTCTTACAAACAAGAATGGCTGGGTGAATTAGATTGCAAAATTTGCCCTTTTGATCATGAGACTTTAGGTGCTTGTTCCAGGTTACATGCTCCCTCTGTTCTATGGCAGCTCTTTATGCTGGTTGCATCCAGGAGGAGCATAGTCCCCCTACTCTCATTTCAGGTATGAGAGCACTCACTGGGAGAAGAAAAAGAAAGAGGAAGGTCTTTTACCAGGGGGCAGGCTGCCCTTCAGCAGGATGTTCTTAGTGGTCAGTGACATTTAAAATAGATCAGCGTCTGGATATGAAAAACACTCCATTTCCCAGCAGGCTTGGCTATAATTCACATACTAACAGTGTGAATTGTAATGATGATGCTTTTAGGGGCAGAGGTTTAGTTACCCCAAAGTTCTGTTGATGTGGCTCTGCTAGCTAACAGCTTCAAAATGTGCTCCCATGTTTGAGCTCAGGCTGTGCAGCCGTGGGAAACTACACAAAGTCAGTACATGGGGCTTTGGGACCAGACAGCTGCAAGACAGAACTCCTGAAAATGGCAAGGAATGTTTGCTAATCTGCTTCATATGCCAGACAGAGCAATGTAGAGCACTGGAGTGGGCATCAGGCTGTGTAAAGGACTCTCAATACAAGATTCACTGTCTGTGAGGAAAGGTGAAAATTTTCAAGCCGCTTGTACCCTTATCACTAACAGCTACCAGCTACAGAACCAGCACATGCTCTCCATTCATGCTGTCTGAAGAAGAGTCAAACAATTATTCCCAGGGATCCTAGAACACAATAGAAGTCCACTGTATGCAATCCATGTCAATCGTAAACTCAGTCCACAAAATCTTTTCAAGAGTAGTGAGAAATATAGTAATGTTTAGTTGTCTTCTGGAATGTCACAGTACGTATCTTCCCTAGTGAACTGAATGTAACACAGATTTAGTAAGCAAGAATTCTTAAAGATAAAGCAATAAGAAAGATTATATACATCTCATCTTCTGCCCATACTGAATTTTAATGCTTCATTGCCATTTGGGAAATTGACCTTTTGAAAGGCTAGTGGTTGGCTTTGAGAGGTGATTCAGTGGAGGGAAGGCTGTGCTCTGGTGACTGGTGAGTGATAGTGTGTGCTACACTGAATGTGAGCAAGAAGTTCTCCTGATCTGTTTTCCCAAATGCACACTTTTTAATTGCTGGTATTCTGTGGTTTCCATATTTTCATAAACTGAAACCCCTTCTCTTTACTATTTGTAATGAGTTTATGGTCAGAAGAAGCAGAATTCCATCCAGTTCAGACTTCTGAGAGGTTCAATATTTGCTGGGCTCCACTTTTTCTACAAAAACCCAGCAGCTTCTAGAATACCCCATCTGTGGAGGGAGATTCTTTAAGAATAAATGAGGACCAAGGACTCTTGTCTTAGGAGCAAAGAGAGCTGCACAGCCTTGTGATTTTTCTTTCCTCTTGAGTGTGTTGCACTGTATTGTTTGCCTGATCTAAACTATAAGTTTTTGCAGTGTGGAAGTGTCTTTCTTGCTTACAAGGGCATCAGCACATGCACAAAGAAACAAGATGATGTCTTGGAGAATTCTCTCTGATGCATTCTGTGTAGTTGGCAGAAGAAGAACTGTGGGATTATGGGGTGGGAAGAGAGGTTATGCACTCATTCTCCTGGAAAACTGGTGGAATAGACTTTGAGGTGTTAGATACAATACATGGGTGAAAATTTCAGGGAGTCAGTTACTTGGCAGCGCAGTACAGCACTCTCATTTGGATTCCATCAACTGCAGAAATGGTCTTGGAAAGCTCAGTTGAGAAAGAAGGGGTAAGATTATAGATATAGGTTTGATATCTGAAGAGTGAAACTCACGTTGCAAAACTAATACTAGAAAAAAAAGACCAAAGAAAAAGACAGCTAGAGTATGTATGACAAGGGTAGATACAGAGATAGCCTATTTTAATGTGGCAGATTGGACATCGTATCTACATCAGGAGATAATGTATGCACTTTTCTTGTTTCTGGTCATTTTAAGCATTTGACAAGCCATGGCTGGGAATTTGCCAGAGCATTAGCTGTTTTGTTGTCTTGCTCTTGTCAGAGCACCACAGCTGAAGCACATCATTATGCCATCAAGCTCAGGACCTAAATTCTTCCATGTGCAATTTCAAATGTGCTCTGCCACTCGTGTTATTAATATTCTCTGTCTTGGCTTACACCATCACTTAATAAAGTTGCAGATGGCTAGAGAAAATTTGCAGCTAGCTCAGTTTTGGATTTTGAACTTCATTTTACAATCCTTCAAAACACCAGTAACTAGCCAACCTGAGAAAACATACCTTGCCACTTTGGTGGCAAAAACTAGGGAGAAGAGTGTCACAGGGCAGGCTTGAAGCAGACATGAGGCATGTGTGAGCCTGCATTACTGTGTCTCAGCACCTTCCATCCACGCAGACTGATCCAAGTGTTGGCAAAGGAGGATTTGCGTGGGAAGAAGGGCTGCCTAAGGCAGCATCTGTATCTTCAATATGTTCCCACAGTAATACCACGCTTTCAGCATGAATGCACTCCCACCTATGGCTAAGACTTAAAAGCATCTAAATTGGGCCCTGTATATTATATGTGCATTTGTTTAGGTATGTATTGCTTCCTTTCTGATTATCATTTCCATTATTTGTACTATAGGTAAATATCTGGACATATTTCCTGCATTCACAATAGAAATTAATGACCTTCAGTAACCAACAGTACAACCTCTAATTTAATTGTCTTTTAAAAAAAAAAATTAAATAAAAAATGTCAGCATGATAATCACTTTTAAGTTGATTTCAGGTTAGTTATACTATTGTACATGGCAAAGTCATATTATAAATAAAGCCTATTGCAAAAATGTAACCACAAAATGATGTTCATTTTCTCATAGAAGATAAACTGTGTTCTTGCAGAGAGTTATAACTAGGAAGGAGGGAACTCTTCAGAAATTGCCTCATGTTCAGCTTAGGACAGGGAGCCAGCTGTAAGCTACAATAGCTGTTTTCTTGACCTTGTCCAGTGGAAGATATATGTGTTCATTGGTAGATGCATATGGATGAGAGATGGATCTTAAACAGAGAAAGAGTAAAATTTTTCGAGCATTAAATGTCTTCCCCAGTCCATTGGCATGAATGTGAAGTTTGTTCTAGTCTATTGTAATTTCCCCAATTTTCATGCATTTTTGCCAATTTTGTGTCTGTTGAACACAGCTGTAGAAGGCCCATTATAGGTTGTAAAGTGTTATTTGTAGAACCAAATTGATGGAGATATAAACACTGATAGAACAGTGTCCCTGACACCTCTCTTCCTGTCTAAGCTGGTAGTCTGGGATGGTTCAGACTAGATGGTCTGATGGTCTGAACTGAAAGGCTCTGAAGCTTGCACGTCAAATACCCAGACAGAAGAAAAGTGAAATGAGGTGCTTGCAGCTGCTACAATGTATAAAAAGAAAAAGAAGTGAAAAGATTTATTAGGCACTGCACTCTGTTTTTTCTCAAGCTAGAGAGCAAAATTTGGACACTCTCCTATAATAGAGATGGCCATTTGGCCACAGCAGTCTGCAATTTTGGCCATAGCTGGACAGTAATAGCAGCTTCAAAAGGAGATGCTCACCTCATTCATCTGTCAGGAACAATCTCAGTTCAGACAAGGACAGGGAAAAAAGAACTCTTATGACAAGCTATATTATGCAGCATTCCTGTTAAAAGCATAAAGATAAAACATAATTTTAAGGCCTATTCCCTAGAGTTACCCTTCAGCATGGTTGCTCAAAATGTAACAAAACCTCTACAAAGTAGATCACATGTAACTTCCATCTCATCCTAATATAAACTGTACAGAACTTTGTTGGAATAAATTAATGCTATTGTTTGTACTCAATGGAGCTAAGCTTATTTACCCCAAAAGGGGAGTTTTGCCAGATGTATTATAGCAGTTGCAGCAGAAAACATTAGCAAATAGGGCAGTCCTGTTCTAAAATTTCCATTAAGATTGCATTATGTAACCCAGTTAATATCTGTCTGTACTGTTTGTACTCCTTACTAATATGATTTTCCTTTACTCTTTACTCCTGCTTCTGTGCTCATGGCTAGGAATACTTCGCAATTCTGGTTCATTTACACTGTGCATAATTAATTGCTAGTGAGCATCAGGTTTTGGAACTTCTGCATCTGGAACAAGTCCAGTCCACTCAGGAAAGATTCCAGAACATGAAAGCAAGGGAACCAACCAGAGCTGAGTGCCCCTAACAGTTCTCACTGGTATCTTTGTTAATATGACTTTCACCACTACAAATAGACAGACTTCTGTGCTCTCTGTCATATTTCAAAAGTCACATTCACAGGCTCCACATTGGGCCATCTTTGAATGGAAGTATTTTGCTACTGCAGATATTTCTGGTGACCACAATAAAATCAGCATGGCTACCAAACACCTGAGATGTTAAATACTGTCATCACTGGGAAAAACTCCATGTGTGCTACTGGTTAAAGAAAGCGTAACAGAACCTTTCACGGTGGTGGTTTGCGTTTCCCATTTTATCAAACTGCTGGGAACTACCAAAAATAACACAACATGATAGGCCTGAAATAGCATCATTTATTTCACTGCTCTGACACATTTGAGGTTGCATAGAAAGAACAGATCCATGTGTTCCTTTCCTTCCTGAGGAACTCTTAACAGCTTTCTCACAGTAAAAATGTCTGTAAAATCCTTTTTGAATTAGAGTGCTCTGGACATGTCTGAAAACTACCTCATTTTCATTTAAATTATAGTTGTGTGGAAGATAATAGCAATTTAAGTATGCCCCTTTTTACAAAAGCAAAGACAGAGGCACAGCAAAACGGCAGATGAACATTGTAAAAACCCACAGGATGGGAATCTGTATTGACAGAAAAAAGCATATCTATTCCCATCAGCAGCTGTGAGCAGTTCTGTAGCAAGTTGTGAATCCTGATCAATCTCATCTTCCTCACTTCAAATGGCAAAAAAGCAGCAAAACCCCTTTCTTTCTGGTCTGTGTGTGTACTGTGAACCTCTCTGCCCAGATCCAGGTTCTTTCTGGGAGGATTTAAAGGGATAATTCTTTTTGTTAATACTTTCTTAACACCCAAAGAAGCTCAAAAGACTATTTAATGGCAAGTAACTACTTAGTCTTCAGCCAGAAGTCAAGCAGAATTCATAACCAGTCTCACTGTGATAGTTTTGTGTACCAGCACCATGCAGGGAGTATTCTCCAACCAAATTAGCCAGTTGTCACTCCCCAGCTCTCTTGCCAAAGAGTATGGGGAAAAACCTTTTAATTAGCTCTTCCCTAGTAGGTCTCCCTTGATTAATCTTATGTGAACATCACGTTGTAGAAAGAAAAAGCTGCTTAGAAAGGGGCAAGAGCATGCTTTACGATTCATAACTGTCCTTTGCATCCTTTGCAGTCAGAGTTCAGTTCAAAAGAGGCCAGTATGAACCCAGATGATGTAGCAGCAGCCAGAGTGCAGATGGCATGGTGGGAGTCTTGATATTGATGAGGTTAATTTGTTATGTACTGTGGGACAAAAGGTGGGAAAAAAATCATGCTGACCTAGCTAAGACAGTACTAAATGTATGTGTACTTGTGGTATTTGTGTGGCAGGGGACAGCAGTGGGAGAAAAACTGAGGAGAAAGCAAAAGTAAAACTAGATGGATTTATCAGCTCTGAATTGTTCATCTGTATTCCGTTCTTCACTGTGCTGCAGAGGAGGAAAGCATCTCTAGCACTGTGGTTGGGGAACAGAGCAAGAGAGGGGGAGGAAGGTGATACCTATCACAGGCATCAAAAGTGTTTAATTTTCCAGAGGCTCTGATGAAACAAATGTTTCTGCTTCCTGGCAGCCCTTGCAGACATTTGTTGGGACAGAATAAATCAGGAGGTAATTTGTCTGCTGCGATGATCAGGCTTGGCTTGGTGGCACTGTCTTGATGCAGATTTTTTCTGAGTTTCCTGGGAGCAGCCATATCTGCCAAGCCTCCTTCTGTGCCCAAAGTAATGCCATCAACTTTCCTAAGGATGGCAATTTAGTTTTGATGGACCTGGGTAGGGTAAACAGTGCTCACAAATAATGATGTACGACCACGGTTAAATTTGTTATGGAGCCCTGGTAATTACAAGGAAGAAGGTCAAAAGGAGTGAATGACCCTTGAGACTGCTTTCCTGCAGAAATAAATGGTGCTGAGGGAGGTTAGGCTGGGACCCATGAATGAATGGGTAAATTATCTCATTGCTGGTGCTGCCATGCATAAACAGGAGCAGAAGGCACCAAGAGGCAAAGAGGAATAGACTCAAGAATAGTGCACGGTGTCTGGGCATGAGCAAGGTGGGAACCGGGTAACCAGCACAGACATACCTGTACTTTAGGTAGGTAAGGAAGTCTCTGTTTCACATGCTTGCCATCAGCATCTAAGTTAGGTGAGCTCACTTCACCCTTATCCTTTCACCTCTTCTCTGACACATTGATTGTAAATCGACCTCCTACTCTTTGTGTGTTGTGGGTATAAAAGTGGCTGTACAGCAAATAAGTGGTCTCTATGAGCTTGCAATGGCCCCACTGTCCAGGAGAGATGAAGGCACAGTTTAATTATGCAGGCCACTCATGGGAGTGATTATAAAATCTTAATACCACTCTGTGAATGTCAGAAGTATTATAAAAATCTTATTTCTGCAGTGAATTAAGAAGTATAAAAATAAAGACTAAAAGACAGTCTGCCTGATTAACCTTTAGTCAAAAAATCCAGGGCTGATAGGAAAAGAAAGATTAATCCTAACTGATGTAAAACAGCTGCAAGAATGATTTAACATTCCCATTGTGAAAATGCTGCCATTTTAACACGTTTTGATTCTGCATGACTAGAGGTAAGCGCTGTCAGCCCTTAAAGATAGGAATCTCACTCTTGCAGTGTCCTTGACCTCCTTGTTTTTGGGCCTGTGGAGCTATGAGATGAGGGGACCTTAAAGCTCTCATCTGCTGTTGTCTGGAAAACCTGTTACAAGCTTGAGACTGAATCTTTTCCTCTCGAGATGGCTTGATGTCCAGTTTTGTTTGTTTGTGGGTTTCACTCCTTTGTAGTGGAAATGAAATAAAATGTTATTTTTTATTGTTTCAGTAAAGATACTGGGAATATTGCTTAATCAGTTGTCCTTGTAGAATAAAAAAGGAGCTGCTTGCTGGCAGTGCCTGTAGAATTGCAGTGGATGGATAAAGTCACAGAGATCATTGAGTAGGGACAAGGGATACCATCAAAACTGGTTCTTCTTGTGCCTCTCACATGGGTGCCACCTTGGCTTCTGTGTGGCACAGCCGCAAATACAGAGAGAAATGTGCTTCCTCAGAGCAGGCTTCCCTCTCAACTCTACTCAGACACATTTGCATTGTACTCTAAAGTTTAAAGGAGTTGTCTCATCTGGCCAAATTTTTGAGCATCGCAAGCGTGGAAAAGCTTTCTCCCTTTCTCACTTTTGATTAGATGGAAACTGGAAAGTTAACATCTGCTCCTTTCAATGAATGAATTTAGTAAGTTTGAAGCAGGCGCCTTTAGATATGGAGGTTTATCAACTTTTTGAAATGGAGAGCTGTCTATCCTGTCTAGCATACTCTTTTCTGTCCAGTGGAGCCTAAAACTCGCTCTACTCCACAAAGAAAATGTAAAATTAAGAGGGAAATTCTGCAGCACACTCTGCTGAGCTAATTTGAAAAGATAAGACATTGTACAGTTCTTGGGAATTAAATTTTCACTGTATACCAAGGAAAACCTCCTTTTCAGACAGGGCTTCCGCAGCAGGGAAGTATGTGCATCAGAGGCCTTAGTGCTGAAGCCACGTTTGTTCTGTACAACTGATGTCAGCACCAAACACTGGGATTTGCATTTGAAAATGTGATTCCTGATGGTTTAGAAGGAAAAAAATTGCACATCTTTCTCACACCAATTTGTGCTACAGTCATTCAGAATCACAGCTATCTTCTTCTGATATTAAAGGAGAAAAGAACACCAAGAAGGAGAAATATAGGAGCTCCATTGTGTATGTGTGCCATGTTTCAAGAGTGGCTCTTGCTGGAAGATAAGTAAACTGTCTCAGAAAGCATAGTGCCAGAGGTGGGCAGGACAAGGAAAAGGGCTCCGCAAATACACCTAGCTTTAGATAACAGCTCCTGTTAGCTTGGCCTTAGTAAGGGAGGGCTGCCTGTGGGAGCCCATTATTAAAAGGCTCTGCCTTGGCCCAGTAGCAGAGGTTGACCTTCTGTGCCCCAAAATTCTGCTGCTCTGTGAGAAGCATTTGCTGTCTGCGAGTGCACGGGTGCTTTTCCATTCCTTTGAGCCACAGCCTCCATTGCAATGAGGAACATGCATGGTCTTTTTGCTCCGGCTGACATCCATCCCTTCCAACCCACAAGCCTTCAGCACCCTTGTGAACAGTGGAGAATCCTTCTCCCTCTCTTCCCAGGTAGGGGACTGTGTTGGGGGAATTTATTAGGCAGTTGCAGTAACAACAGCAGTCTGGGAAGAGCTGGGTTGCCAGAGGTGCTGGAGATGCTTAGTGTAATACCTCAGATCCTTGGAGTGGGAGGAAGGAATTGGGACTGCAAGAGAAGCAGTGAGTAGTGGCAGTTTGATTGGTCAGGCTGAGAGCTGAGGCCAGAGGGGTTGATCCTAAGTTTTATCTCTAAGGGGGAGTGGTTGTCAGGTGCCCCCTCAGGTATGCTGATAGTCACAGTGCTGGGAAGAAATGTATGGAGAGCTCTTGGTGGCTCTGCTGCTGCCTGCCCTCTTTGGATGTAAAAGATCCAAGGGCTGGCAAGTAATGGTTGGGGATGCTACAGCTGTGACACCCTGACCCTTGAGATTGGCTTCCTGAAGAGACACCGTGCCCTGATATCACTGTTCCTCAGCACCATGTCCTCAGAGCCTGAGATCAGCCTGCCCCACTAATACTTACTACCCATCGTCAGGCTTCTTAAATCAGTCACGAAGGATGTAGAGGGAAAAGTATGTTAATTTACATCCTCTATGTTCCCCAGCACAGGCACATCACAATAGGGCTCCTGTTCCTTCTCGTCGCCTTCCTTCCCCCGAGCAAAGCGAGGTTCCTCCCACCTGCCCACAGCCCTTCAGCAAGCGCGAGCACAACTCCCACATGAGTCTCCTCACCAGAGTTTCAGCTGCTGGTGCTGCTTCCATGTGCATCCTGCTCTGGTTGCTGGGCTCAGGGAGTTGATTTTTAAGCTGTCTGTTGAGATAGGGTTTTTTTCCCCTCCTCTCGCTTAGCTGTATTTAGCTGTGGTTTGTGCTGCCTGCTCAACACCCAAGTCCCAGTTTGGGGCAGCAAGTGATACCTAAACACAGAGGGAAGCTGAAAGCAGGAGCTTCTTAGTGGGGTGAGAAGTTTGCACATTCAGTGGTCCCTGCCCCCTGTCCCACATCCACTTTCCTGACAGATTGTCCTTGGGTGGTCATCCTGTACTCATTTAGTCTCAACAGACACCTGGATGCTTCCTGTTCCCCAAAATCTTTTGGGAGATGAGGGCATTTTAACTTCAAATGTTTGTATATTGTGGATATGTTTGGTTGGTATCACCCACCACTCTGGAGACATGGCCTACCTTAGAAAGTCTTTTACCCTCACACAGACCTTTTTTTTCACCTCTTTTCACTGCTTGCTGTAATTAATAGCAAATTGAATATGCATGTAAGTGTGGTCACTGGCAGCTCGCTGCTGAATGGCATATAAAAAACCCATTAGAAGCTGGTTATTTGGATTATTAATTTTTTTCCAGGCCATCCTATATCTGATGTTCTTTCACTAATTTGTTACTGATTCTCTAAGTAGTTCTAGTCTTAAAATAAGGAAATATTCCTGATGCCTTCTTTTAGTGATAATTCCTGGTTTGTGGCTTCCCTTATTTTAAGAAATCATTCTGGAGGCACAAGCAGGAAAAGAAAAAAGATTAAAATTATCAAATTGGCCAAAGAGATTAAAATGACAAATAATATGTAGGCTGCAGTCTTCCAAAAATCCAAGAATAAATAAGGCTTCTTTAAAAATGCTTTGAGGAGGAGGTTGATTATAATTTTATATCTGTATTTTTTTCAGTGAAGTATCCAATCTCTAAAGAAAGTGCCCTAAAAACTAACTTAGGATAACAAAAGCCTGTCAAAATAGATTTACTGGACTGTTTTCGTGGACAAGAATTTGAGATAATAAAAAAACCCATCCAAATTAACTGAAGTATTGCAATAGCCATCTAGATTGAAGCCTGCTGCATGCTAAAGTTATACATACACGTAGAAAGGGCTGTATACAATAGACTGCTGATTGATGGGTTTTTGGCCACTGCCTACTGTCATTTCAAATGTGTTGACTTTTGAACAGAGCATTCACCAGGTTCTTAAGTCCAGTGTTAGTGGGACTTCCAAGATGTTTCTGTCAGACATAAATATTTCCTTTGGTTTATTTCTCTCTCCTCAAGTTTTATATTACTTCATGGAAGAAGCAGAAAGAGCATATATTGAAAGGAATCTGAATGGAATCATTACATTGATTAAAGTAACTCCAAGGGTCAGTCTGGCCTGCAGATTTCTCTTCTTGTTATCTCATTTTGATAGGCAAACCATGACAGTGGAAAGCACTGCAAACCAGTGTAAACCAGGGATTTTTTGGTTGTGAACTTGTGCCCAGGTGAAGGCTCTCCACATCCACAGGGAACTAACTGCACTGCTCTTCTCTCTCTTGGTGAAGTTAAACTTGCACTGCTGCCTGAACAAAATCTGTTAGAGAAGCAGCACTTCCCTGATCTTCACTCCAGCTCTCTTAAATCTTTCTCCTTTTTAGCCATTGGAGCCAATCATGCACGTTGAAAAAGGCTGCATTGATTTGGGCAAGCTGTTTTCTCTACTGCCTTGGCCTGCCATGGCCACCAACTCTATTTCAGGTGCAGGGTAGCCAGGACCAGGATCCCTCCAACATCCAAGTGCCCAGGCACTGGGGGCAGTGTGCTATCAGGGGATTTGCTGACTTGTTTTCCCCTGAGTACCTTCCTTAATAGAAAGTGAATAGAAGTCTTGGTTAATAGAGGTTGTAGCTCTGCTCCATTGGCTGCATTTTTAACATTTTTAGCTATTAGGAAGTGCTCGCTTCCAAACGTGCTGTGTTATCTCTGTCAGTACCTCAGCAGATAGCTGGGGTAGACGTTTTGTTGCCACTTGTGTTCTTTATGTGGGTATCAGAGACTCAGAACTGGTGAGTTTTATGAGCAATGTTCTGCAGATGCATTAAGAACATGGCTTCAGGGAGGGTATGAGGCTGTCACTGCCATGGGAAGGACCTTGGCATTGTACTCGGCAACTCAAGGATCTCCCACCAATCACCCCTGTTGCAGTGCAGGCCTGAACTTATATCAAGAGCAGTGTTGGGAACACTCTTTAAGAAAACTTTGTTAAGAAATTTTGTTTTCCTTAGGAAATATTTACCTATCCTGCTGGTTGTGGAGGTGGTTGTGTCACATAGCAATTTTGAGGACTCGGGTTTATGTACATGGCAATGAGACATTTGCTGTTCTTAAAACTTTTGTTCTTTTACTTCAGAGTTCTTTTGTCTTAACTTTTTTTTCTTTTTTTTTTTTTTTTTTTTAGCTTAACTTTTGTCTCTACTTAGCTGAGATTTCTACTGGAATGGTTTACTGCCTTTCCAGGAAGCACTCAGATGAAGCATTTTCCCCCCTATTTCATTCTGACAAAATGAGAACAAAGCTGTAATAGGGCTTTGCACATACAGAAGTTCTTCTGTCTAATGAACTCAGATGTGCATTATAGATTTTGGAAGGATCTTGTGGTCTTACCATGAACTAAATACAATACATACTTTTCTGCCCATTCTACAGCGGAACAAACCTGACACGAGGCAGGTGCCTGCTGTTTTCACAAGAACAAATGGTTTATATGGTGCAAGGGAACATCGTGGGGAGTCAGATTTTCTATCACTTTAATTCAGTAATATTCCAATGTGTAGAAAATGCATGCCCCAGCTAAATGTTGATACAGGCCTTGAATATAGCCATGCTGATCAGTACTGGATCAGCACAGAAGATTCATATTTTTTACCTCTATGAAAAATACTGGTAATTGGCAGAACCCTGCTGTCAATAGGCTTTCTCTCCAGCAGCCATCACTTTTGTGGCTTGGTAGGTAATGGCCTGTGAGTTTTTGCAACACTAGCTCCGCTAAGATGATGTTTAGTTTGGCAAAGATTAGTGATGTGCAAAAGACATTTGCAGGGTCTTGGAGCAGAACGGAGCGTGCCAAAAGCCACCATTCAGTCAGCTTTGGGCTTGTGTTGCTTTGCTAGATTTCTTTATTTATTTATTTGAAGCTCAGGCCTAGCAGTTTGCGTTCCTTTAAATGGCTGCAACCCACTGAACCAGGCACAGCACGATGTATTCTGAGTCATGGTCCTCCCCCAGAGGAGACGAGACCGAGGAAGCAGAAGCTGTAAGTAGATTTGAACCGAGCCCCCCGAAGCCGTGGGCATTGATGGTAGGTGAAATAACAGGAGGCATTGCTCCTCCTCATGCCAGCGGCCAGCAGCGGTGCCTCCTGCGAGCCGTCTCTCCTGCCTCCCTGGCACCCTCCTCCATGGAAACCGGCCGTCCTGCGCTCACTGCCCCTTGCCATGGGGCCCCTGGGCATTCCGCCCGCCTCACAGCTGCTATTTTCCTCTCTCCCACTATAATAGCATCCTTCTTCCCCCAGCCCGTCTCTCTAATGGGAGGTTGCGTGTTTCTGCGTGTGGCTGGTGCGGTGATATTTGGGTTCGTTTAGTATGCTCCTGGGAGTGCATCTGAACTCAAAAAAGAGGAAAAAAAAGGAAGGAAAAAAGCCAGGAAGGTCAGGGAAACCCTAGCCTGTAGCAGGCAGTAGGAGAAGATAAAAACACAGAGTGGTTTGATATAGAAATATTGCTCTTGCTGAACTGGCTGTGTGGCCATGACTGACACTGTGCAGTCATTTGCCTTCTGCTGGGCTTACATTACTCAGAAAATACTGGCCAATCCAAATTTTTCATTGGAAAGCCAGCCATAAGGGTAGTCTGTTTAGGGAAAATACCAGAGATGGCTGACTGTTCTCAGCGGCCTTTGGACTTGATGCATTTTTGATGTGACAGAGGGTGTGGGAGTCTCCAAAAGAATCAGGTGTTTAAATATTGAGTGTATCTTGTTTTGCAGAACATAACTGCTTTATGATGATGTCAGCTTCATCCATGCTTGCATCCTTAATCCTAAAAACCAGGCAGAATTTTATTCCAGATGTGTTTAACACAGGTATTTCCAAGTTAGGCCATCATCACCTTTCCCTCCCTGAATATTTCCTTCCTCTGACTTTACAGCCCCAATCATACCAGCCCTCTCCCACCTGGTGTGCCTTGCCTCTACCATATTGTCTCTTTGAACCCTTCATACACAGAAACACAGGTTCCATCATTCCCACCAATCTTTCCTTTACAGGAGTTTCCTCCCCCTTCCTCCCTGACTTCCTCTAGGATAAAATAGTAGCAAAGTTTTACAAAAACTTTTGCTGCCATTGCCTCACGTGCCATTCTGCACCCTAATTAGTCCATAGAACCAAAGAATCAGTAGGGGGATTAGCCTCCTCTGGTTAATCTGTAACCTCAGTTCTGGACTCCTTGTCACCAAAATTTGAAGCAAATGTCTGGACATACCATGTCTGTGCCCCTGGACCATGTTCACTCTAGCGTGACGTCGCCCATTTGGCTTCTTTTTGGACCTGAGCAAATTTACCAAAGTAAATCCTTTGTGTAGTCACGTATGAGGCAGTAGGGAAATTGCAGAATGAGTGTGATGCCTTGGTTTTTTGGGGGGTTCTTCTGTGACTGCTGCAGTCTGGAGTGCACAGAATCTGAATCTAATCTTTCAAGGGAAAACAAATATCTTGCATTTAATTATAAATTTATCTCCTGCCTAAAAACATAAAGTAAATAATTATAGAGATGTAGGAAAGAAGGAGTCTGCTGACTGATTTGAAATGTGGATTAATGACAATATGGAAAGAAGTGCAGTGATTTGTGACAGTGTGGAAAAAAGTGCAGTGATAGCATTCAAGTTATCAGAGAAAGGATCTTTCATTACTGGAAGACTGTAAGCCTTTATCCACCCATAACTCACTAGTTGGTTACTAGAAATATCACTATTTTAAGACATTATTTAGCCTCCTAGGCAGGATCAATGTGTTTCTGGAGATGTGTTTCTGTGTATGTCCTTGGTAGTTTCAAATCAATAGTGGAAAGTAGACTTGAAGCCAATCCTGTTTTAATCCTTTTGTGAGAAAAAAAAAAAAATCCTTTGGCTCTGATTTAATATAAGTGAAAGGAAGAAAGGGAAAAAAAGTAAACTGAGAATGTGGTATTGACATAGTATTCACTGGAGGGGGAAAAAGTGTGATTTTTTCAGATGCTTCCTATGCATGTAGTGAAGGGGATGGAGCAGTGGGACTAGTCTTGATGGTTACTAATATATCTTTAGTTAAGATTTCAAATAACTGTGAGTGCCTTTCCCTGCTCTTGTGGAAGTCTATCATATTCCCGAAGCACTGGGTAACCTAAGTAGTTTGTTCCATTTCCAACTTGCCTGGCTAGCAGATTGGTTTTGTAATCACAGTGAGGTGACTGAATGCTTTTGAATTGTTGGTGTTACTTTTAGGTGTCATATAAATCACTGCTCTCTGTCCTGGGGAGTAGTTTATTTTCCAGTACTGCACGTAGATCCCAAAAAAGCTTCCCATTGATCTGTGGGGAGAAAAGATTGTTCCTTTGCAGCAATGAAAAATACAGGTTTCTGAAGCCATAAACCATTCCACTGCAGGTCTTAAAATGAGGTATGGCAAAACAAGTCATCTGTGCATTTTCTTCTAAGAATAGGCTGGTTGAATTCCTTATATTTTTGGTTATGTGTCACAGCTCAGGAAGAAAAATAATATGTGTTGTTCTTATTCATATGACCAGCACAGTAATGATATAACTACCTGAGGCAGAAATCTCATTGGACTAGACCACAAAAATTCATTATTTAATGAAGGTATTATTCGGTTATTTCAGAACATTTTAAAATGGCAATGAAAACACTTTTTTTCTTTCTCTTGGACATACACATTTTGTGTATGTTTGGCAGTTCCAAGCAGATCTTGGTTTGTAATAGTCTTGACAGCACTTATTATGATCTGTCAAGTCAGTAATTTGTGAGCTGCAGATTTACAGAATAATATCTATGGCTAGCATCTCACAAGTTGCAATGGGTTTAACCTCTTCATTGCTTTGTGTATTTCTGTGAATCATGCAGCTATTTTTATTATTGTGGCACAGACTGGAATCTCTGATAACAATGCAGTTATCACTTGAAAGAATTAATAATATGAGATTTGTTAAAAAATTAGTGTTCTGTAGACATATTTGTCAGCTCACTTTTCTTCAGGGACATGAATAGGAAACAAGGCTTTACCTAAAAGTTATTACAGCTTACTTTTGTTATAAATGATGATGTCAAATAACATGTAGGCTCATTCAGAGGCATGGCTCATCTGAACAACTGACTTTTTCATAATTCCTAGATGCTCAGCCTGATCAATTACCTTGATTGTAAGGGCATGCAAATAATGCGACTGAATGAAATAGTCCAACATGAACATACATAATATGTAATTTAGCTTTCTAATTCAAAGAGCTGAATCCAAACCACATTTTATGGTTTTGTTAGGTAGAAATTTTGGAAGTTTCACTTTTCTAATAAAATGCAATGCCCAAAACAAAACAAACAATAAAGAAAATAAAAAGGTAGCAATGAAATGGTGAAAGTCACTTTTGACATGTCCAGAAAACAAAAGCTGAAACTTCCAGCTTCTGTTTATATTTTCTTTTCCTTTGTTCATATAAGTAACAGAATAAATGTGATGGGATACTTTTAACTAAATAAGAAATTTTACTGTTTGAGTGGTGAGCCAACTTTTGGACTTGCTGAAGTACACAAGTACTACATAAGTATTAGCAAAGCTTGGCAAAATTGGAGAGCTTTTTCATATAGAATGTTTAGTCATTGACCATTTTTCACAGGCAAATCTCCTTCTCTGTGGAAAATGTTCATGGGGAAATTTGACTGAATTTGCTACTGAGAGCAAGTGGAAGTCATGGGTACACTGGATGGATTTTCCAGGTCTTTCAGGCTTGGGAGAAGGTTAGCAAGGAGGAGAGGTGTGATGTTGAAAGGTAGAGAAGCCATACCCATATTGCCTGGTGCTTTGGGCTAGCTGATGTATTTGTTGGTGACTTAGATGACTAAGGAACTCCATTTCTCTTGGAATTAAAAAGACACAAACCTGGTGCACTGGCTCCCCTTTCATTTAGAAATTAGGCTGGAGGGTCCACGTAGCTGACAGGACACAAGGAGAGGGACAGCACAGTCAGGGACAGTGACAGGCTTGAACCCTGTGCAATCCCACATGGCCATTTGTAACTCGGACAGGAGGGACCTCAATGCAGTGGTTTCAGCTGGTGAAGGAGCCTGGAGATCTTTCCAGCAATGCAGCTTGCCATCCCTTTGTTTGTTTTTCGTCTCAGCTAAAGAAGATGGGAAGATATGAAGTTGTAATGTTGTTTTTACAGTTGTATCCATTTATCAGATGTACTGAGCAATGATTCCAAACCCTGCTGTTGAACTTTTTAAAAAAATTTGCTCTGCCACATTTTCTGTTTCGCTACCCCTTTTTTTAATTCATCATTTATATCTAGGACTTGAGTTCTTTGATTTTTATGTTTTTCCAGGGGAAAAAAGCTATTTGTTAGAATCCTGTCCTTGTTTTCCTCCTGTAGAACCAGCAGTTTGTCAATATATTAAATTAATTTTCATTTAGTATATGCCATTTAATGTAATTAGGGGAAGCAGCACCCAAATGTATGTTCCTAATCATGGGTAACTCTCATATTGTTTTTCATTAGAATTTACAAGCATATTATTTGACATGTTAATTATTACATTAGTATATGACTAAGGATACAAATATTTCCTCATTTCCCCCCTCCCCTCACTTAACATTTTGTTTGAGAAGATCAGTACATTTTGTCTGTGAAAAAAGCCCTGGATTAAATGCCACCCAAAAATGATTTTGTGCATGTTTTATTTTGCCAAAGGAGGTTGTCAGACATTGGGGGAAATAATGTAATATTGTCTGACCTGAGACTTCAATTAGCTAACAAGAAAGTTTACAAAACCTGTCTTATTAACTTTGCATATCATTTTACTGGGGTGGAAACACTGTCACACAGCACTTACTTCTTGCTTTGTCTACCTCAAGGCACAAAGCACAAACAGGAAAATATTTTTATTACTTATTTCTGAAGCAAACAGTTTTTTGCAAATATTTAATGTGAGCAAGAAGTTTCCTGTCTATCAGACATTCATGTTTCAGCCCAGTATTACCCAAGCAAATGGTATTTGACCTGTGTGTTTAGATTAGCATTGTTTTGAATGGAACCCTTACATTTGTGGGTGGCATCTGATTTTAGCACCAAAAGAAGACAGGAACTTCTTCCACATTGTCTTTTATCAAAATGTGGAAATTATGGAGAGTGTTTACATGTATTTTGATGATGATTCTAAACCCACTCTCATTTCAAGTTTGTAAAGGACTGCTGTTCACTTCCCTTTCTGTTACTATTAATTTTATCCTCGACTTCCTCAGGCCAGTCCTTAAGGAAGATTTCCTTTTAGTCTGCTGCTTCCTGAGCCATAATTTTAGAAATATATAATTTCCCCTGTATTTTACCCTCTGTTTTCCTATTTCCATTTAACTGAACTTCTAACAAAATCTTGTTTCTTCTTTTCCTTTAGCCTTCATTTCTGTTGAAATACATCTATCATAGCCTCTTCATTTCTTCTTCAGACTTCTCCCCAATTTTATTTATTTTGTTGCAAGCCATCCTCCAGATGCCTTCTTCCTCACGCTGATACTCCCCACTGGAACCATTGTTCCTGCTCTGGTCACTTTTCCATATTTATAACACCCTTCCTAGCTTGCTTCCTAGCTTGCTTTCATTTTCTTTTGTGTACTCCAGTCTGTTCCCATTCTTTGTAAAATCATCTTCTTGCCCATTCCTTTAACCATATTACCCTTCCATGGAATTTCGTGACAGCTCTTTGTCTTTTTTCTCAATTAAGTTTGAGATGGTTTTTGCTCCCAGCCAAAGCCTCTGCCACTCTTACTGGGTTTAACTGAGAAAATGAATAGTAATGTTAAAAGAGAACTGGAGGCCTCCATGGGTATCCAGTGGTTCTTCATCAGTATTTGTGTATCCAAGGGAAAAACAATCAGTGCAGCTAACAGAACTCTGAGAGCTTTTGGGAAGTGCCAAGTCAAGCTGTGGCCACAGACCCTTCCTGTAGAGGTGAAGTAGTCCAGGGATGTAATATGATGGAGTTCAGCAATAAGTAGTTTATTTCCTCTGAACATGATTTACAAGGTAAATACAAACATCATGCAACTTATTGCATGCAATGGTAGGCTGGGAATCTCTTGCAGAGGACTGAACTTTTTTACATCAGTTTCTTCAGATGGAGGCACTCCTCAGACCCCTTCCTTGTTTTTTTCTCAGCCTTCTTTTCACACTGTTTTACAGTGCTCACTAATCTTGTGCTCATGCCCCTGATGCTCTTAAATTTATCTCATCTTCCTTACAAGAATGTACAGAATCCTCTATCTCGTCTTCCTTAGTCTTGGACTAAGAGTAGTCTCAGCCCATCAGTTCCCAGGAACTGTGTGGTTTCAGTCTTTCAGTTTTCCCACACCTGGGATTTATTAGTCAAGGGAAAATAGAAATCAGAAAAATCAAGTTCTCTGAAATGTAAAACAGTTATAAACACTCGATCTTCAGCCTTTTCTGTCTTTGCTACTTGACCTTCTGTATCTTGGAATCCAGTGCAAGGTCAGGCTCTTCAAGTTCTCTTCCCTCTTTCCCTCACCAGAGGGCAGGCAATTATTTGGGTCCTGAGGCTCTGAACAAGATTTCACTTGGATGTATTGCTACAGCATCAGGTTTTCTGATTCCTGCTATAGACCTGTTAAACACCTTGTGTGGGGAACTGCTGTCACATCTCCTATCTCTCAGCACCATCGTCACATCTGCTAGGTGTGCTCATTTGTTCTGCAAAAATGATAGTCACTGCTGAACTGGACACTGATACTGATCCTGCATGGAAACAGACTGTTCAGCTTGATAAAAACCATTGCATTGTTTCACAACTCTTTTCTGCAGACTGAAAAATATCTTGGTTCATACTAGAAAATTACAATCACAAGCAAAAAGAAGGAAAGAAAGAAGGAAAGAAAAGAAGAAAAGCGAGCCAAAACCGCAGCAGCACAAACTTTTTTGCAAAGGGTTTTAAATTCTGCAGAAAAATGAAGAGATAAAATGTATCAGAGCTTATATCTGCTAAATCCTCTGACAGTTGCTTTCTAATCCTGCTTCCTGAAAGTGAATCAACTTAATTATTCCTGTAGCTACGTACATCCAGACGGCTTAGAGTTGCCTCTTTATTGCTGGCTACAGTAACTGTCCTTGTGTTCTGGAATAGCTAAGAAGATTGAAAACTGGGTTTTTTTTGTAATTCAAGAATACACAGACTTTAATAGAAGTAATGGTCTGGAATTTTGGAGTCTCTTGTCAATGGTTAGATTGTGCCGGCACTGAGTTTAAATTTGCTTGTGTAGGAGGGCATGTTTAGATTAATATTCTAAAGTAATGTGGAGTGAATGTTTGGTACAGGCTATGACTGAGAGAGTAGTGTAGTGAATTCACAGACTGCAATATGTGGAGATTGGGGTGGGGGTGGGGGGGAATCACCATTAAATTATCTTCCAAGGACCTTGAAGCCTCTCAGGATGACTCTTCTGAGTACACTGAAAACATAACCATTGATCTAGTTACAACAATTTGTCCTTTGGAACAGTCTAAAAAATGTCTCAAATTACCTCGTGCACACATTAAACATGTAAAGTTTTCATTAAAGGAGTTGACAGGATAATGGTAAACTGAAGTACCTTCCTTTCCCTTCAGAATTAAATTTTCTTTACAGCCTCCTTTGTCAGTAAGCACTGTTCATCAAGAGTGATTCAGCTATTTCACCAAATAAACATGAAATGATGTTTCTACCTGCATTCTTGAATTTGTATTAACCAAGCTACTTTTTTTCAGGAACATTTAGATAGGAAGGAAGCCTGGTATGATTTTTTTACAACCAATTTGCAAAGAGATGTCTTTCCTCCAGTTCTCTGTTTGTTGGCTGGATGATTTTTAAATGGTCACGTGAAAAAGCTAGTGAATGAGGGCCTAAAACTTCCCACATCTTTAAGGTTCTTTAAGTCTGGTTGTAGAGAGGAGTCTCCAGATGAAGGGCAGTTCAGTGGCTGCTCTTTTATCATGTGCTGCAGTGAGGTAGGGGAATCGCACCTTGCACTACTTGATAATGTTGAGCCAAATCAGGAAAGCATTGAACAAAGCACATCATTGTAATGGGGGTTATTTATATCTAAGTCTTGTCTGTGCAGAAAGAAGGTGAAATGTCAGGATTTAATAGCAGTAGGTCAGCATTACATGCTGACACATCCAACCCCGAGTCACCCATCCAAGCATCAATCAGTGCCACAAAATACTAGAGGTACAGCTTAGAGGCTTCTCTGGTGGCATCCAGATGTGTTCTTGCTGCTGTCATTGCAAATCAAAGGGCATGCTTATCCAAATGAAACACTGATATTGTGGGGAAATTATGAGAAGGGTTCATCTCCTGTCCAGTGCTCCACAGATCAGAGAATCATAGCATGATTTGGGGCCTTAAAGATCATCTAGTTCAAGCCCTATCACCATGGACAGAGACACTTTCCACTAAACCAGGTCATATAGCCTGGCCTTGAGCACTTCCACGGGTGGGGCATCCACAACTTCTCTGGGCAGCCCCTTACTCTCACAGTGAGAATTTCTTCCTCATACCTAATATAAGCCTACCTTTTTTCAGTGCAAAGCCACTACCCCTTGGGTAACACTCCAGGTGTGTTGTTGTGAACATCTGGGCCTTCAGGCTGTTCTGGGGAAGGTTTCTGAAAAGATTGATGATGTGAGTTTGTAGAAGGAATGTATCTGGTGAGTGGAAGGCTCAGACTTAAATTTCCAGAATCCTGCAAGTTAATGGTAGGTGTCTGAGAGGATCGCCTGGCTTCTCTAGTCAGTACCAAGAGCAAGCTTTGCATCAGTTTGGGGTGAGTAGAATAGAGAGGTTTGTGCTTTCTGTAACTGCAAGCAATCTGCTGAAATAAGGTCAGTGAGGAGCTTGCTGTGGAGTATGGCCTTAATAAACCACTCCTTTTGGTGTTCACAATTCTTGCTCTTTTTATTTTGACCCCTTGTTCTAGAGCCCAAGTTCAGACCTCTGCTCCATCCAGAAAGGATAAACTTTATTTGCACAGGCAGAAGTTGACATGGCAAGAGAGAGAGAGGAGAGGGGGTAAATGTTGGAAAGCCAAAGTAGTCAGAATATGATATGATGAAGATGAGGTCAAATAAGCAAAACACACAACAAACTAGACTAAAACAACTTAATGAAAAGTATGCAATGGAAGGATACTAGTTATGTTAAACGGATACAAAATCTGGGAAATAAGGTCCTATCTGTTTAATAAAAAAAAATAAAAATTGTTGGTTTCTTCCTACTGTCTTTCTCTTCATATCTTCAGTGAATTTATCTGTCTTAGTTGCAACACAGAACTAAGGATTCTCTTACCCATACAAGAGGTCATCAGATAAAAAGCACACAATTCAAAGCAAATGCGTCCTCTGAAACACTCATTTTTCAGTAAGAGTAGCAAAGCATAATGTAATTAAAACAACTGTCTACAGTGTCTATGTACAATCACATTGAGTGGAGAATACCTTAATTTCATTGTAAGGTCAGACACATGAGGAGGAAAGGTTGATGCTGTCTCTCAGAGAGCAGTAATCAAAGGCTGGCAACTGAGCATTGGAAATTGAACAGATTAGAAGTCCTTGGCAGGGATTCCCAAATGCTCAGGAGACTCAGTACAATCAGCAGCTTTGACACTTTGGCCAGCTAGTTAAACAGTGTTGGCTATAAACATTACAAGGCAAGTGATCATCCCCTGACCTGCTGGCTCTGGGGCATTCACTTCCTGCCTTCTCTCTTGGGAGCAAGGGCTGTCTCCAAACCAAGGGGTTCTTTCATGATACCCTGTGAATGACCTTCCACACAGCAGCAAACAGAAATTCTCATTGTTTGCATGTTAAACATAAAAATTAATTACAGAGAAGGGTGTTGCAATTAAGCATAAGTGACAGAGCTCCAAATCTACTGAATTTTAACCTCCTTTGCAGAGTTTAGCCAACAATGAGCACTGCTTCATGTGGATGGTTTAGAGATCAGACTGGAAAGATCCTCTTGCATGCAATTCCCTAAAATACAGTATTTATTAATTTGTTTGTCCATTTGTTTTATGAGAAAAGGTGCGCATAAGAGATAGCTTCCCTATTGTGAGTCCCTGATTTTAGGAAACTAAATCTATATGTAAGCAACAGAAAATCAAGTCTGTATTGATATTTAAACAAACTCATGACTCTGAAATTACATGCATTCATAAGTGATTGCAGTATTTTATTTATATTTAAAATTAATTAGAAGCAGTAGATAGTCATTGTCAAGAAGGCAGAAAGAGGAAGACAGAATTTTTAAACATCCAGCTTGGCACTAGAATTATTTGTTTCACTCTTTCCTGCAATTACTTTGAAGGTGTTTCCTTTGTGGACACGTTCTTCATTACATAAGCCCTTTTAGTTGTTAAACCAAGAGCCAGTGAAATCAGTAGGATTTTGCCACTCACCTTGTTGGGCATGATCCATCAACATTCAGGTTGTTTGGGTTTTATGATGTTTGTCATTTCTGAGGTGTGACAGAACCCTTCTTACTTGGACTGGTGTGGACCAGTGAGTGCACTGTGAATGCAGGTGAGGAGGTGTTAACTCCTCTGAGCAGCCGGGTGCCAGTCAGGAGTTCATCTTTCAATAGGGAAGTAGCTAATTCTCACTGGTGCACCAGCTAAGTAATTCTTCATTTCTTTAGTTTCATAGTTTCACCTGCTGGGCACAGCTAAAATGAGTGCTTAGATCACATCTGAGAAAGAAAGCACATCTCAAGAAGGAAAAATAGAAAACAGTGCAGGCAATGAGGCAGTGAAGATTGAGGCAACACATGTGAAACAATGCAATATTTATATGAAAGGAGAAGGTTTTGGAATTAATAGGGAACCTCTGAGGGGCTGAGTTTCTGTTTTAAGATGCATGGTGAGGATGAAAGAATAAAAGAAAATTAACAGCACAGAAAAAGCTTTGCCTTCTTTTTGTGTAACTGTTGATTTCTGTCATTACCATTTTGATAACAGGGGGCTGTTATCATTTCATATTGGTTTTTAGCTTTGGCATTTGGGTGAGATGGACCTTTCTGAATATGATAAATTATTCTTTCAGACAATTTAAGCACATCACCAGATAAATATTTCAAAGCATATGACTTGCACCATCACCAAAGAAGGCAATGGATTATGGAGAAAGAGACAGAGTAATCTCTCATATGTATTTATCTGAACTAGATCCAAGCAATTCTCCTTAGTTAACTGTGTCTCAGCAGTTTTGTCCTAAAAAAATAATTATTATGCAGAATAGGTGACTGTTACCTAGACATCCTTCTCATTTTTTGGTTTGCATTGTTTACTGCATTTATTCAAAAGAAATCCTGTAATATCCTTGGCAAAGTGATCCCTCTCTTTCCCTGACTAGTGGTATCTTTTGTGAGTTCCCTTTCCTTCACTCTCTATGGTCACAACGTGCCTGCAGTGTAAGGCTCTCGCAGAATCTCAGAGTGGCTGAGTTTGAAAGCAACCTCTGGAAGTCATCTGGCCAGCCTTCCCTCAAGCAGAGCCACACAGAGCCAGTTGCCTAGGACCATGTGCAAACAGTTTTTTAGTGTCTCCAAGGATAGTGAATCCATCACCTCCCTGGGCAGCCTGTGCAAGTTCTTGGTCACCCTCACAGTGAAAAAGTGTTTCCTGGTGTTTGAAAGGTGTTTCTTGTGTTACAGTGTGTGCCCATTGCCTCTGGGGGTAAGGTATAAAAGGAAGCAATGGGCCAGTTAGCAGCTCCCCACCACCCTCATAAAAACCCCAGTTTTGTCACAGAGCAGATGAGCTTTTGGTGTAGGCTGTGACACCCTGTCAGGAGCTGGCCAATTTTCTGGTTGTGTTGCTGAAAAGTTGTCTAAGAGACCACATAGTACTAATCATCTTCTATACCTTGAAACCTTAGTGTGACCCAGAATAAGACTTGAAACAAAAATACAGAGGGTGTTAACACAGCTTCTTTTTCTTTCCTTGTTAACTGCAGGTAATGCAGGTAGTGAAAGAACAGATAATGAGAGCACTCACTACCAAGCCTAGCTCTCTGGATCAATTCAAGAGCAAACTTCAGAATCTCAGTTACACGGAAATACTGAAAATACGCCAGTCTGAAAGAATGAACCAAGAAGATTTCCAGTCTCGTCCAATTCTGTAAGTATTGTCTTCTTTCCTCACTCATTTTTTCATGGGAGGATTAACAAGGGAGAATGACATTTGTGAGCTCTTCTGGGGAATCCCAGGGAGAAAAGCTGTCCAGGGAGCTGTGCTCAAAAGCAGTAGTGAGGCATCTGCTTAAAGTACATTATGTTTTCTTCTGCTGGGAATCATAACTTTTTCCGTGAGTTCAGTGAAGACAGATTTGGCAAATCCCAGCAGGATTTCACATGGATTATTTATATGAAACAGTGCTTGACATTTCCTAGCTCTGCATGATTATGATCCTGATTTTGGTTCTGGTAGTGGCTTTCAAAAAAAAAATATCCAACTAATCAAACACCACAACTTGGTCTTCTGTTCAAAGCCTCTCTGAGCAAGACAAGAAGAAGCCCAGAAGAAGAGGTGCCAATACACACTGACTTTCCAAAAGAGTTGTCCTTGTATATAACATTATAAATTGGTGTTAATGACAGGCATTCATTTACTTATTTGTAAACAGCAACATTCTGGCAGCTAGCCAATCCTTTGCTTGTTGTTTACTGCAAAGTTTGGAAGGCTAATATTGCCTCCATAGCTCCTTCTCATTTCTCAGAATACTCTTTGTTCTGTTATACGAAGAATGGAGGCCACACTTGGCTCTGGACCAAGTCTGGGCTTGTGGCTGAACTGATGGCACAGGACAGATGCAGACTTTGTGCTGTGCAAATGTTGTACTGAGAATAGCAGGAGCCTTTTGAGATCAGCTGAGAAATGGTGAGGACTCCAGAAACATCAGCTGAAATGTCACGAAATCCTGATGGCTGCAAGTAGAATGGCTCGTGATATTGTAAAAATCTCCTTTTCCAAGGCAAAAGTATAGAAATGGATTTGGACCAGCGCATACGAGGATTCAGAAGCAGGATATCAATTTTGATTGGTTTCTAAAGGATACAGATACCTTAAGTACAAATTCTGGGGACACATTCCTCCAGGGACAGCAGGGCAACCGTGGTAACACAAGCAAAATAGAATTACAAACTGAATTTTTACCATAATCAAAGGTGGGGGGGCTGCTTCTTTAATGTTTGCAGTGTGTTAGAAAATACGGCCTAATGCCCAATTAGAACTGATGTCACCCATAGCAATGCATCAATTAAAAATCTACAAATGGTTCCAGTTAGTTTTGTATGGTTACATTGCTCAGAAAGCCTCTGAAAATCCCCTACAACATTTAACAGTTCAGAGCTGCTTGCAACTGCGAAGCTTGTCACCAAAGCTTATCTCCCTTCTTTCCCTATGATTTATCAGTTTAAGAATGATACAGGTCAATTATTTAGATTCTCTTTCACCATCATCTAGCATTGATAGACTTGCCAATGCCCTGTGCAAACTCTTCATTTCCAGTGTTACTCCGGCTAGCTGCTGCCACAATGCAGAATCTCCTTCCCCATCATGGAACAAGTGAAACAGCCAACACAAATAGTTAAAAGCAACTGAAATGTTACCAGAGAATCATTTCAAATTCAGGACAAAGGCTAAGCCTAAAGGCTATAAAGGCTAAGTAAATCGATAAGGTGTTTAAGCAATCACAACTGCATTTGCAGAGATTTAACTCCATGCATTTGCATTTTGATTACATCCATGATCACTTGTTCTTGACTGTGAAAAGAAACAGTCCTTTCATTTTGAGCTTTGATTTGATTCCCTGTACTGAACTCTCTCAAATTGCATAGATGGCACAGTTGATAGAAGCACAGAATCATGGCCCCATTGTAGGGAAAGAGACTGTGAGTGAAGAGAGCAATCGTGGCTGTGCTGTATATTTTAAAGCCCTGCAGATATGCTAAAAGAGATTGTGCACAATGGTGACTGTAACATCAGCAGACCTTGTTTAATTCTGCTTGAGAATATGGCAATCAGGGAATGGTTTTCCCTGCCTTGTACAGGATAGAAGTCTTTCTTTTTCTATTCATTGCATGAAGCACTGTAGCTTTAAGCATTCAAGCTGCTGGATAAGAGAAGCTTCAGTGAAGTTGTGTTTGAATGTAAACTGCAAAGTGATGCCTTAGATCGCCATAACTACAACAACCTAGTTTTGCAAGGATTAGCTGTTTCTATTATATGAGCATCATTGTGTTATATGAAGTAAAGCTTTGTCAATACCTACTTTTGATTAGGAAAAATAAAAACTCCTTCAGAATAGATTCAGGGACTTGGGATTGGTATTGATCATCCAAATTGCCATTCCATAATGAAATGATAAAGTATCCCAGTTTCATTTTGAATGGCTGTAGAAGTGGTTGTCTAGGAATCCTGTGGGCCTACAGAGGACCAGAGATCTCCTTGACAAATTAAATGGCAACAGAGGTGGATTAATGCTAGATAAAATTTGTCATCCAGTTGGGGACTTGCTGGTTAAAGGAGAGTTAATCGCAACTAGGGAGCCATTACTAAGTAACACCTGTGTGAAAATCAGCAACATATGGGGAAAGAGAGGAAGGTGTCTGGATGCTTTTCTGCTTTTTATCTTACATACTTCCCTGCAATGTTAGAAAGAGTCACTACTGCCTGCTCTGAATACATGATCAGGAGAGGGAGCATAGCTAGATGTCAGAAAGATAAAAGGACAAAACACATGAAACCAGTTCTGAGATTACTCTCCCATTGTCTTGTAATAATTTAAATGTCTGTAATATGTGCTGTCCTGGAAAGAAAATCACTATTGAGAAAGTCTTAACTATAAGCTGCAACGGTAAAAGCTGGAGATGGTTTTAACTGGTGCTGAAAATGAATTTGTGTCATGTGGAAAACTTGAAAATCATTTCTAATGATTTTCAGATATTTTAAAAACAAGTAATTGTTGTTAGTATTGCCTCCAGTGTTAAGACCAGCGAGATCACAAAATTAGCAATCATATATATTAATGTGTGTTTTCCTCAACCCTTCTGTCTTACCAGTGCACTAACTTCTTACATTCTTATAGGACAGAAACACGGTAGGAAACTAATGGCAGTTTTTAAAGTCACTGTCTCCTTAGACTTAGTATTTTCTCTCTCTAGACAAAGCAAAAACTGTTAAGCAAATGTCATCTGAGGGACAATAAATAAATATTTGCAAAATGTATTTGCATTTATGATCTTCCTTTAGCTCATTGTTCCTGATGGATTTTGAAATTAGGCAGGAGGACGTATTTCCCACACAAAGATTTTTTCCCTAACACTCCTGTCTTTAGACACTGATCGTGAGAAACAGAACTCTATTGCTTTCAGATGGCTTTGTATCTCTTCTTCAGAAGGAGATACAGTTTCAAAGACACGCATCTTTTGTTTGTATGGTGTGGTTTGATCGTTCTGACCCATTTCTGTCACCTCAAAATGGCGCAACAGAAACCTTGACGGTGCAGAGCACTCAGTGGCAGGATCACCTGCAAAAATATATCTGGAGTCATGATGTCAAAAAAAGGGCTGAGAACCATTCAGGTCAGAGTAACCATGTGCTGGCATGAGCTGCTGAGGACAGTAAGTGCAGTAAGTCACCATGGCAAAGGCTTGATCTTACAGGCTTTCACTAAGTCCAGAGTTACCAGAGACTGTTCCTCCATGCAATAATGAGTTGTCTCCACAACTTCTGTATGATGAAGTTCAAGGATCATCCAACAGAAAGCAGTAGCACACTGAGCTCCACAACTGTCAGAGCAAAAATGTATGTGTGCAGTGGGCCTCCAGAACATAACCAAAGAGGAAAGAGGTCCCTTCTTTCTTACCTCCCCTTCTCCTATGTGAAGTCTGCCTTAGGCACTGAAGTATTTTAGAGAGGATTACCTCTTTCATTTTGGATTGGTTAAAAAATCCATCTTTTCCTCTGGTTTGTAAAGGGAGGGTGGGACATTAGAGGCCAGAAAACAGAATTTAATGAGCAAACATTCAAATGTTAATGTTCTGGCTGACCCATTCATATTTGGGTTTTTTGCTAATGTCTTACAAATATAATGTTATGATATCTTTAACACCTACTTAATGAAAACCATCCAGCTTCTGAGTTAAACTACCTAAATATCAAACTGATGTTTATATTGCTCTTGAATGCTTGAAATTAGTCCAGCTGGAGATTTAGTCAGCAGCCTGGACTGCTGAGTAATCCACACTTGTGTTTTAACACTGTTATACTCAGCCACTGTTCTCAGGTTTTACCTGTGGAATAGGGAGGCTCATCAACTCACTAAAGGCAAGATATTTATTCAAGCACAAAATTATTTTAATCACAGTATTTAACCATTCAACATATTTATATCTTAGATCCCAATGAGAAAACAACAGTGCTTGAAAATTCAAGTTCTAAAGGACTAATCACACATTTCCAAAAGATGGCCTGTTTCTATAGTTACAATGCCTCATTGGGTTTTTGACCAGCTAGATTTTCACAGCTTGTAAATATGCAGTGGGTTATGCATCCAATCAGTTCATTGACACCTAGGGGAAAGAGGGCATTTTATTTTAAAGGCCTGATCTTTGTAGCAGAGGATTTGCAGTGATTTCAGTGGGGGTCTGGCAGATCAAAAGTATAGGATCCAAATGAGTGTGGAAATCAGCAGAGAATGGGCTTCCTAAGTTTTCAAGAAGAGAAAATTTTTTGTTGTCTCTGTGGGATAACACAGCTTAGCTTCCTTTTGATGATGATTGCTGGAACATATTGCCAGACAGAATGATTTTTGGTATTACCCAATTTGCACAGCAATGCAAAATTATGGTTCTGACAAACTTCATATTTTATAAATCCTCTACACATTTGGTTTTTTTTTTTAAATCTTACTAGGCTTGCTGTCGAGTTGATGTTTAAACCTGTCTTTTATGTATTCTTAATGAATCCAAGTGAGGATATAACTGATGAATTCAGACATCTGTGAATCCATGTGATGGTGTATGAAATTAAACTTTAAATATTATGTGCATATGTTTTCTGCCTAGTTCTTGACATGTTGAACCCTTATCAAAGTAAGATGGAGAAAATGGATTTTCTGAAGGCTATATAAAATTATTTCTAAATGTATTGTGGGTCTCTGCACTCCTGGGCAAAGGTGAGGTTGGATCCTTGGGGATCCCTAGTCATGAGTTAGTCTTCCAAAAATTTTGATAATAACAAAGTAATCAAATTATATGAAATTAAGAACAAGAATATAGTGCTGGTCATTAGTTTTTCTCACTGGCATTGCTCCCTGTTTTTTCTTGCCTTTTCAAAATATTCTAGCCTTCTTGTGTTGCCCTAAATAATAGTGCTAGAGAAGTGCACTGGCATAGGAATGTGCTACAAAAGGGGACAGACCTTCAAATAAGCTTCACAGGGCTCCTATGATGAAAGAGCACTATTTTGCTGTGGGAAAATATTGTTGATGCATTACAGCAAGTGTTATTTTTAGAATGAGTAAAGTAATACAAAAACAAGCAACTTGCCTGAGTCATACACTGATGTTGTAGCAGGGAGATATCTACAACAAAGATATCCTGACTCCCATTCTTTGTTAAAAGAAAAAAGGGTTTTTTTCTCTGGGGCAGACTAGATTCTGGCCTGGGCATGTCTGTGACTGATGTCCTCTTCAAACGCCTTGCAGAAACATCTTGTGAGAGTCTGTTTCAGAGGAAGGGGGATGGTCTTTGAATTTGACAAATGCCTACTTTCTCTCTTCCCAAGGGAACTAAAGGAGAAGATTCAGCCGGAGATCTTAGAACTGATCAAGCAGCAACGTCTCAATCGACTTGTGGAGGGCACCTGCTTTAGGAAACTCAACAGTCGACGTCGACAAGGTACAGCTCACACTTCCTAGTCTGGCTTTATATTGTCACTTTGGTCTAAAAGTTGAGCTGAGGAATCCTGTTTTCACTGGCAGGATCCTTGGTTGTAGTGCTGTCTTGACTGCCGTTACCAGGAGGCATCTGAAAGCATCTCCAAGCTACAGATTTTCAGGATTTCCTGTTTCCCTGAAACTGGTTTCAGCCTTATCAAACAGAGGATCTGGAACAAGTTCAGCCTTTGACAAAATCTCAAGCAGCAGTCCCACATTCTGAAATGAGTATTTTGATTTCTGACTGAATGTTCAGGCTTTTTGTTCATCTCAAAACAATATCTTTGCAGGAATAACACATGAAACTTGAATTTGAATGTCTCAGTCTTTGATCACCTTTATGTATGCAAAAATTTCATTCTGCAGCCCTCCCTCTAGTACTGCCTGTCCTTTGGTTTAGTCTTACATTCCCATATACAATGATTGTATTATGATGCTTAAATATGCTTTTTGAAAGCACTTATATCAGTAATTTATGTACCTTCATATGAATACTTGATTGATATGAGAAGATTACTTTCCCAATTCTATGAGTCATTACTCATTCTATACAGTAAAATTCCCTAGGTTCTTTTCCCCTCGGAGAGGCTGGCTTCTTTCTCCAGATAGCATAATAGGGACATAGTTAAATTCAGCAGATTAATTAAAGTCATATCCAAAAGTTTCCCTTTAAACTCCTCATTTTGTGAGGATCCAGACTACTATTTGTTTTCCTCTGTAAATACAGAACAAATTAGAAAGTTACAAAACTAAGAGCAAGAACTGACAAAGATCAATATTTGAGACTTTCAGATTAATTGGGGGAAAGTGTGTTCTTCACAGGGAGAAGCATCCCTGCACTGTCTCCTTCCTTAGAAACGAGGCAATTTTCCTTAATGCATTGAGGTTATTTATAACCTCTCCGTCATGCATACAAACACCTATGAAGCCCACAGCACAGAGAGATGGGCAATATTCCACTGTGAATTTCTGTACAGCCATGATTCATGTGTTTCCTTCATCAGCACACTAATGAAACTAGGTAATGTGTAGTTTGTCTGGCTACCAGTAGTGAGGGTTGTTTATTTTATTCCTCTTAAAGCTTTAATCCAAATGACTCAAATTCTAGGGAAGGAGCAGGATTTGTAGCAAATATTCTTCTTTTGGCTGATCTCCAAGAGGAAGATAGACTGTTTATTTTATCTTAAATTGCTGTTAGCTCATGATTTATAGGATCAAGAGCCTTAGGGAGTATAAATTCATTCAACTTATAAGAGTACAGCTGAAACTAAAAAATAAATATTTTTTTAAAAAATCATTGTAATCTTCTTGTCCTCAGTTGAGAGGGCTCCTTCCTATCATGCCTTGGAGTGAATTCTATGGGCCAGCAGATTAATTGCTTTGATGTCATATTTATACAGGGCCAGAAATAATTCATGATTCTTTGGAAACAAATAAAACATAGGGCCATGCCTCAAAGAACATTACCTTCACTGAAATATATTGTTTTTCACAGATGGAAGCCCATTTAGGAGGTCATGTTTCCACATGGCCTTAAGAGTTGTGCACACTTTATGATAGACTTCCTGTATTCCCTGAAAGAGAAGGGTTGATTAGCATTTGTGAGGGAGGCAGTAGACACAAAACCATTTAGAGGATGATGATGCATGAGGCCACCAGGACTAAATTCAGTACGGCAAACAGTGCATAGCAACCAGGCACAGCATCACCAGCAGGGCAAGAGAGGGGATTGTCCTGCTCTGCCCTGCTCTGGGGCAGCCTCACCTCGAGTGCTGTGTGCAGCTTGGAGCACCACAATATAAAAAAGACATTAAACTGTTAGAATGCAACAAAGATGGTGAAGGGCCTTGAGGGGGAGCCATGTGGAAAGCAGCTGAGGTCACTTGGTCTGTTCAGCCTGGAAGAGACTGAGGGGAGACCTCTCTTCAATCTGCAGCTTCCACATGAGGGGAAGTGGAGAGGCAGTGATCTCTTCTCTGGTCCCCAGTGGCAGGACCTGAGGGAATGGCCTCAAGTTGTGTCAGGAGGTTTTGTTAGGATATTAGAAAAAGGTTTTTCACCCAGAGGGTGGTTGGGCACTGGAACAGGCTCCCCAGGGAAATGTCACAGCACCAGCCTGACAGAACTCAAGATGCATTTGGACAGTGCTCTCGGGCACATGGTTGTGATGTTTGGAGATGGTCCTGTGCATGCCCAGGAGTTGGACCCCATGATCCTGTGGATCTCTTCCAACAACTCAGCATATTCTGTGATTCTGTGACCTAACACCATGTGATTTAAAGCTTATATGCTTGGCATATAAGCCATTTTGTTGAGAACCTCCATTTTTAGGTACAGTGCCTGGCACAATCCAAACAACAAATACTGGCAACTGGCAGAGATCAGAGGAAGCTCTCTTGAAATCTGTATTTATCCTTCAGGATCTCCTGCACTCCAAAGCAGCACAAACTGTAAAACCAGAGCTGTCATGATGTCAAGAACTAGAAGATGTATTAAAATGAATGGAGGACCTGAGGCTAGTGATACTAAACATTATGACAGTCAATCTTTCAGATAATTCCTCTGAATGTCTTGATAAAAATAGTAGATGTCCCAAATTCTGAATGTGTCTTGCGTTAGCTTTGTCCCTCATCCCCATCTCCTCTCCCACAACCCATCTCTCTGTACAAGTGCCCAGTGCTACGTCAGGGGGTTCAGGAGCCCTTGTCACCTGCCTGGTGCTCAGACTGGGAATCCACTTGTCATGGAGCATCAGCAAGGCTCTAAAAAGGGCACGGTCCATCCAGGTTGACATGGAACTGAAATAGAAATGAGTACTGCTCTGAGGCATCACGATTTGCCCGTTATGTGGCAACCTACTTATAAGAGTAGCATGATCAGGTAGGTGTTATACTAAAGGATGTATATGCTTTTTTTACCTTCCCTATGATTCTTTTGTTCCCTTAAAACAATCCTGGAATAAATGTCACAAATCTGCAGATTGTACAAGAAGAACCTGAACCTGTCCTACACAGAAGCTGAAAGCATTAAATTGCCCATTTAAAGATAATTAACAGGCATTAGCCCATGATAAAGACTCCAGAGCAAACTTCTGTTAAGATTATTGTTTGAACATGTGGTAGGACACACATGGTTAGTCACAGTAAGTTGAAAAAACTGACTTAAAAAAAATGAGAAGGGAGTTTACAGCCTCTTACAGCCTTTTGAGAAGAGATTAAACACTTTCATATATACTTAGCATTGGAAAGCCTCCAATCCAACAGGTGATTCACTGGGGGGATGCTGAAGATTAGGCTGTGAGCTATATTCAGATCTCTGCTTTTTGTGTTTCAGCACAGGATTATCATAGCAGGATCTCTCTGTAGCTGAAATTCAGAAATCTCATTGTTGTCCTAGCAGGATCCTTTGCACTTCCAAAAAATCACATGGCCTTTCCCTTGCAAGGTTTTCATAGGAGAACTGCAGCACTAACTCCTGGGTTTTTATTAAGTATCTTAATCAGCTGGAAATGAAATAGCAAAATCTAGCCTATCCTTCTGATCACTGTTCAACGGCAGATCATCATGCTCTGCAAATCCCCACCATGAACATCTGCTGACAGATAGACCTCTTCAGCTTTCTCCTTCCTTAGATAATTCCTAAAGGAAAAGGGAGAGGACTAAAGCAAAAACCTGCCAAGCACTCTACATCCCCAGCAGTTGTTATTTCCAGTAGAGCTAAGTAGCAGATAAAGGCATTTTATTGAGGATAATAGATACTTCTGATGCTGTCATCCAGTACATTTGTAGTTTATGTTGCTGGGCACACTCTTGAAAGTAAATTCCCTTTTTACCTTTATAAAGATCATAGAGAAATTGCGTGTTATTGAAGTGATTTTGCAGCCAACATGAGGTTTCTCAAACAGTAATTTTTGGAAGGAAGGGAAACCCTGGTGGTACACACCATTAAATTAAAAACACAAGGTGCCATGGAAGTAACCTGGAAAGATAAAGCTTGAAACAAAAAAATCTAGTGAAGACAGGTTTTCCATCTCTTGCTAGGATAAGTAACTCACAGTTCTGAACAACAACACACACTTTGACTTTTTTCTGCCAAGCTCTTTCCTACTGCTGCTTCATCCTACTCTCCCAAGTCCCACTAAAAACCTAATATTCTGTGAGCGTGTGACTTGCTGAGAGGAGCCAGTTAACCAAATAAGCCTCTAACAATGCCACGGGTCAATTATTTGCCAGTTCTGTGGAGAGATTCTTGGCTTGATCTAGGCAGTTAAGACCAGTTGGAGTGAAAATGTCAATACAATTTTAATAGAGACAGAAAAAAGAAAAAGAAAAAATATGCATGCCCACACACATATATAGATATAAAATCTACACAAATACATGTCTTCACAGATATATTTTAAAGCAGGTTCCTGTTGCTAAATCTGTGAGGATGTTTTTCTTTGAACAAAAAACTTCTATAGTAACCCCAAATGTATCTTGGGGGAAAAAAATACATATCCTCATACTTCTTTCCATGCATATCTGAGCTACTTTCTCCCCAGATTCTAACAATAGAGCACTTCTGTACTAACCACAGCAGTTCTTTACCTGGAATAGTATTGTTAGAGGCATATGAGTCATTTGCCATTAATGCACTTGGAAACACACTGTGTAAATGGCCAGGCACGCTGTAGCCCACCAGCAAAATGTTCTGTGATCTGCTGTTTGTTCACAATTTTGAATATTACTCTTGTAGCCAAATTATAGGTGATTTTGTTATTTGGGTTGTTTTTTTTTTAACCTCATCTATAATCTTCAGCAATGTGCTGTGATATATTTAACCCCTTGGCTGCTCTAGCAAATATCTGAAAAATCAGAAAAATTTGCTTGAGAACTTTTCAGATTAAAAACCAGAATAACAAGTTCTGTTTCCCAAAGAAAAATTTTTAACACCCTAATGTGATTGCACCAGTGGCCAGAGAGCTGAAAGACATAAGGAGTTGCCAGAAAGTGTAAATAATGTAGTGTCTCAAAATTGTGATGAAATATCAAGTCCACATCATCTCTAAAGACTGTGGTTAGTGACTGCCCTCCCTACAGCTTCTTGCTCTGAGCAGAAGGTAGGTGTAGTAACACTGGATACACAGAAGAGGCCTAGTCTTTGGGGAAAATGCTTCAGCTTGGGCCTAAAACCAAAACAAGCCCATTTCTTCCTGCACACAGCTGCCCTGTTCCAGCTGGGCACATGCACATGGATCTGCCAGATGTGGAGTACAGGGACCGATAGGGAAGGTCTGTCCCATCTTTAAAGCCTTCTGTAACACTTCAACTCTGCAGACTTTGGTTTAAGAGTTTTGGAGGGTTGGGATAGTAGTTTTTCTTTGTTTTGCAGACACTATTTTGAGTCATAGTAGAGGAGACCTTTTTCTTCTGCTTATTTTTTTTTTATTTATCAATTTAGAATGCAAATTAACTGCTGGCCACTTCCCATGCACTGTTCTACAATTAAGATTTCTTCACCCTTTTTCTTGGTGGAAGTAATTTCATATAATTTTTGTCCTGACTGCAGCATTATTCTATACACTACTTTTCCAATATAATTGTGTTCAGCACTTGCACTACAGTAAAATAGCTGCATCCAGTTTCAAGCTGTTCCCCTCCAAGGCACTGAAATCTCATGTGAGTGGGATATTTTCTGATACACTGTTTGTAGCATCATGTACAGCTGAAGTGAAAACCAGAATGGGTAAGGCTGAGGTGGCTGTAGAAACCAGGGCCCCTTCTCCTAGCAACATGCTATCACTCTCCTCAGCCTGGCTGGTGCACTCATTTAGTGGATGTGGCTAAGGAAACCTCGTTAGTTCCATTTGTAGCTTTCATTTAAGGGCTTTCCCCTTGACAGCAAGGCTGTGGCAGAGCAGAGTTATTAGTGAGCCCATTGGAGAGCTGTGCTGGACATGTTTCAAGCTACAGTCAGTGGCCATTAGTTTTTAATTAACCTTGTGTTATGGGGAATTGCCAAAAAAGGCTCCTCAAATATTCCGAGTTTGGGTTTCTTCCCATTAAGCCACCCCTTCCCAAAACAAAATAAGATATTTTCATGGAGGGGTGTTCCCCTCTTATTATTGAAACGTGGCACTGATAGAACCAAGGTTACCAAAATGCTAACCCCTAGGAGATAAAAGAGCCAAACACTTGCTAACACCAACCCCCATGTGTGATAAATTGAAAGGAATACATAATTTTTTTTATTTTTTTTTTCAGTTAGAACATCTATTTGTCCAGATCACTGAGAAAGTAATGAAACCACTTCAGTTTTTATTAAGAAAAAATTACTGGTTTAATTTTAGAGTTGGAAAGTTGTATTACTTTGTACAGCCCAATAAACAATGAGATTGCAGTTAAAGCTAGGTGTGAAAGCCTCCTGCTGCAGTTACTGTAGGCTTTTCTTTAGGCATAATGGTCAACCATCACATTCAATGGGGTATATTCCTTAAGCATCAGGCTTTGCTATGGTTCTGGTAGAGTTCCCTGTAAAGGTATGAATCTAGAAAATTTTCACACACATCCTTCTGAGATACGCAAACTGCCTAACGAGTTGCTTGTGTGCATGCTCTTCAGATGAGAGTCTACTGAATGAGGGCTCCTACCTGCTCTAGTTCCAGTTCCCTGCAGAAGTTTTGCAAGTGGGGTCTTCTTCTCAATCCCATACTGTGCCACACTGTATGTTCTGCTTACAGTCCAGGGATGCTCCTATTTGAGCAGCTCTGCTTGTATGCATCACAGGAGCATAATCTCAGGCTCTCTACCATAAATCTTTCAGTGTTGTGCCTGCCTCTGATGTTGATACCCAGAACCTCTCCCACGGCCGTTTTGAGCCTTTGCCAGAGGTTTCTAAGGTTTTTGTAACCTTTCTGTAGAAAGCACTGCACACTCAGAAAGTAGTTTGAAGTGTGTAGGGCTTTTCCCCCAAACCTCTTTACCCACTGTGACAAAGAAATTTAAAAGGGCGTGTGAAAGTCCATTTTTGCCATTCAATTGCCTTGTTTTACTGCACTGTATTTTAAATGACTGGCCAGGGCCCTGGAGTGTCCTTCAGGAAGCAGCTGGGTCCATGAAGCCACTGTTTTACTCAGAGAGCCAAGAAGCCCTTCCTCTGCTAACACCCCACATGAGCTCACATATGCTGGTTCTACAGCTCCTGCAATGTTTTATCCAAACTGAGTCTCCCAGCGACTGCAGAGCTGCGGGGCTGTGTCAGTGCTAACATTTCCCCTAAATTGCCCCTCAGGATCAGCACTGCCAGTACGAGGGAAGCACAGAGCCAGGGAAGCCCTCTGCCCCCCTCCACTGGCATTTTAACATCCAGCCTTGCTCTGAGCTGTTGGAGATTTAGTTTGGATGTAAGATTGTATTTCTGACAGCCAACAGTATGTGACCTTCTTATTAAATAGAATGTGTTCTGACGAGGAAGGGTTACCTCTTTCTTGCCATTTCAGAAAGGGAATTGGCAAGCACCATCCTTGCATGTTAGTCAGGGTGGTGGCCTGACTCTGCAAAGGTGATGTTCTTCTCAGGAGCAGATTTTAACCAGTGCTGTTAGGGGGAACTGTGTCCTGCAAAGCACGAGTTGTCAGGAGATGTAAATGTACATCTCTTAGGAAGAACAAAAATGCAAACCAGGGTGTGAACTGCATGGTCACACATATATTTGTGACCATGCAAAGCACTGAGTTATCTGCAGGACAAGAGACTTAATGTCTGCTTTTTAAGTTCCTGCATGTTTATTAGGTCCAGTCTCTCCACAAATATGGGGGTGTTCTCCTATGTCTATAAAAAAAGACATGAGTCAT
Organism: Pseudopodoces humilis; assembly: GCF_049639895.1. NCBI lineage: Eukaryota > Metazoa > Chordata > Aves > Passeriformes > Paridae > Pseudopodoces > Pseudopodoces humilis. The sequence continues at coordinate 104,966,915 of NC_142200.1, forward strand.
AATTTTCATAAAGTATGGGATATTTCAAATTTATCAGTTTTTGGGTGTCCCACACAAGACAGCTGGTAGGGCTTGATTTTCACATAGTGGGTGCTAAAAATGAATCTTTTATGGGTAAATTAAAGTTATCCACTCACAGTAGTTACTTTGCCAGTCTTCTGGCCATGAGAGTTTATAATATCTGGTAAAACTAAGTGAATTTTTTTCTCACTAGTATTTTGGTTTTTTGAGCAAGTGACTATGTCAATAACAAAACCCCTGTAGATTAATGCCAGCTTCATTTAATCAAGAAAAATTACTGAGCAAAGTTCCTACCCTTCTTATATATACCCCACAGGTTTCTTCTGAAAGGAAAGACATCTTTCCCTGTAGCATGTTGCTTGAGTAGGCTTTCTCCTCTGCTGTTGGTAAGGCTAATGAAGACATGTCAGTGACCTTGCTTAATGTGTTTATTTCAACAGACAAATTTTGGTATTGTCGACTTTCACCTAATCACAAGGTCTTGCACTACGGAGATTTGGAAGAAAGTCCACAGGGAGAAGTCCCTCATGATTCCTTGCAAGATAAATGTAAGTCATGCACAAAGATTGTGACACTTCTGCTTCTTTTATGCTAGTTTTTCTTTATAACTTGTAGTAGGTTTCTCTTCACATGGGACATTATGAACAGCTCTGTTTATGAAGAAAAAGAGCAGGGGACATTTCCTCCTGCATTCAAACACCACTCTCCTGGGTTTGGCAAGTGTGTGTGGGGACTGCGTTAAGTGTTTCAATGAGTTTATAATTTCATTCAGCTTGGAAACGTCATGTCTTTTCTAGGGAGGAAAGCAGTTTATTTTCATTGCTCATCTAACTGCTGATGTCAAATAAAAATACTTGGGGATTTTCAGAAGCACTGCCTTCCATGGAAACAGGCAGTCTCTAGTGACTGGAGGAGGAACATGTGGCAGAGGTCCTTTTTGTAATTGTGAGGAGTGGACTCAAAGGTGACAGGTCACTGTGAACAGTATTGAGAGGACCTCAGTGTTTCTGTGTAGCCAACTGGGAGAGGACATGTCTGTGTGGCAGCTCCTACCAAGGGATTTATTGGGATTTTTCTTATGGTTCAAAGTAATTTTGGAGCTTCAGAACTATCATACTCTAGTGATTTCTCCTTTGTACTTCAACCTGTAGGGGCTTAACCTGTAATCCAGGGAAGCCTTTTTATGATATTGGAAATAATGAGCATAGTTCTGTCACTGGTAAGTGACTTCAAGAAATCCAGCATTGAATAAGGAATAATTTCTTTTTGTTCTTTACTGAAAATCCTTGGCATTATCAAATTAGACACACTTAAACAGGTATTTCAGTTGGTAGTTTCACTTCTTTCATGCAATGGCAGAAAGACTGATTTTTCAGAAATTTGAAATTTTTCCAGTTTGAAAACTGGGGAATGATGTGAAATTTCCTCTCCTAACCTGTCTCCAGGCAGCACCTTTTAAACTGTCCAGGTGCTCCCAAATGCAGTCTGAGAGGGAAAGGAGAAAAAAAGCCTGTGTGATGCTGGAGCCCTGACAGTTTGCAGTCACATACTCTTGTTTTCCTTCCTTTACAGATTGCCTCAAGGATGTTCCACAGTCTCACTGCAGTCTTGGCAGAATGTAGGACAGGGCTTCACATTGCTGCATTGGCACAGAAAGAGACTGCTCTTGTGGACAAGGCTTAGAGAAATAGCCATAGAATGTTACAGTAGTGTCAGAGTGACAGAAGAATGAAAGTCACACTTGAACTGCAGGCACAGTTACAAGACCAGCAGTTCCCAGATTTGTTTGATTGGAGCATGCTTCCACGCACAAACCCCTGACCCTGGCTGTGAGCTTCATCTGGCACTTGCATTTTCCATAGGCTCCTGAGCCTACACAGGAATGTCAGGACCCCACAGGGGCAGAAGGCTCCTGCTTTAGAAACCATTGGGCCAGACCAATAGGGTTCCCTCAGCATGGCTGCTGGCAGAGCAGATACCAATGCAGTTTCAGAAAGAGGTGGTTATTTCATCAGTATCTCAGGTTTTCAGGCTATGAATGATACAAGATTTACCATAGTGCTACCCACATCAGATGGATTTTCACTAAACAAAATTGAGAATATTGCAAGTCACAAGATTATAAAGTGGCACTATTGTTGGAAACATATCAGACCAAACTGGCTTGGGCATTTTACAGAATAATTTTCATAAATATCCTGGTTTTCTCTGGACAGATTATTGATTTTTGAATTCTTAAAGTTTGAATATGATGATCAACTTCTCAGCATTTGGAGCCAGGTCAAAAAAATTAAAAGAGAAGAGGCGGGTAAGAAAACACAACTAAGAGAATCAGCATCAAGCATTTAGTGCACTCCTTGCCAAGCCTGAATAATTAGTCTCTATCCTCAAACATAAATGTGTGTGTTTTTAACCTTTTCACTTCTGTGAATGTCACCCCTCTCTTCAGGCTGGCAGAGTTAACCAGCCATGAAGACTCCAGCTGGGACAGAAAACAGCTGCCCTCTTTCTCAAGGCTTTATCCGTGTATGTGCACATCACAACTGTGCTCACGCCCTCCAGCATCTTGTAGTCAACTTCTGATACCTCCTGAAGTCTTTGATTCTATTTTTCTAAAGCAAGGCATAAGCCAGGTTCCAAATAAATAAAGATTAGGATGTCACATCAGTCTGTGATCTCCCACTATAGCTGCATTCCAGATCACACAGATCAAGTGTATGAAACCTGAAGAAAAGCCTTCTCAGTTGAGAGATCTGACCTCAGAAAACCTTATCTTATGCAAACAGAGAAATTGTTTTTTCTGGGCCCCTTCAAAAAATGGCAGGAACTCTTTTTTCTTAAGAAGACCTTTCTACCATAGTTGCAGTTAAACATCTCCTTAATTTCACAGTTTTTCCTAGCTCATTCTCTCCTCTGAAAAACAGTATGTCTCCTTCAAAACGGGACTGTCAGAGGCATAAAGAGTCAGCAGGCCCACAGCATAAAATTCTGAGACTAAAGGCAGAAGTTGAGTAGTGAAGAGTCAAATTATTTCCTTTCTTTTCAGTCTTCCATGCAAAGCAAATACTTTAAGAATGTCTTTTACATCCCACACCAACCATTTGGCTGTAGTGCTGAGGTAATCTGTCATAAAATATATAGTGCTGCTGTGCCCAGTAGAAGGGTAAATGCATTTCTCCCCTTCACTATTTCCATTAGAGTTTTTAAAGAACTTGGCAGTAACAGGTTTTCATATTACTGTCCTGTTCTATATATAAGATACTTTTCTGCAGCCACAAGGATAATGGATTATTTATAGATTGTAGAAACTGTCACTCAGGGACCATATTGTATTGTAGAGCATATAGATTCTCCATAATGTAATTACCTTTGGAAAATTGACTTCCGCTTGAAACTCAGAGAAATTTATCTTTATGCTTTAGTGACCTCACTCTGTGACTCTGAGTGGCAGAAGATTCCAATACTTCTTCTTACCTTTCTTTTCCCCCCAGTCATTTCTGATCACTTCACATTTTATAGCAATTGGAATGACTCATTATAAGCCTTAGTATTCCTTATTCCTGCTAGTACCAGAAAGCAACTAAACTGCTGATGGGAGTGAAATAGAAAACTATTTTTAAAAAATTCCTACAGGCTTTTAAAAGAAGGAAGACAGCGCTGAGTGAGGGGTCTAACTTTCCCAGCGTCCTCTCTCCAGTAAGAGAACTTTACCTGGATGCCTAGGAAAGAGCAACATTTACAAGGAAGAAAAGTATATGATTTTGAGATCCATGAGTACACATACTGTCCAGACACAGGTACACATTTATATGAAACACTCTTACCCAAGGTAGTCTAAGTAGGTAAGAAAAAGCATTTTCAGACTTTTATCCACCCTTTGTTTCCATCTCAGACCATCTGAGTTAAGTTATTGGGACAGTTTAGCTTTCTTTACTCATATTTCATGGCAGATGTCCATAGTGATACACCCAGGGCACAACTGGAATAGTCCTTAGTAGTGATGTTTTCTATCTCTAAAGCAAAGCTGCAATGTGTTAGTTGTTTTCTTCCAGTTTTCTTTCTTACAAAAGGCTGGAAATGGCAAAGGACATGGCAGTTTTAACACATTAGTCTTGGGTCTTTTCAGACTCTGTAGTTTTACATACCTTGCTTCTAACTAATTTTCTGGGGTTTGATTTTCCTTCTTTTTAATGCAGTGCCAGTGGCAGATATAAAAGCTGTTGTGACTGGGAAGGACTGCCCACACATGAAAGAGAAAGGAGCTCTTAAACAAAACAAGGTATGGCTCTCAAATTGTTATTAACACATACTGTGCAGAATACAAAGCTTGTCAACTTGACCTTCCCTGAAGTAACACAGGTATTTTTCATTCCAGCTGCAACATTTCCATGTATGTACACCCTTTGTTTCCATCTCAGACCATCTGAGTTAAGTTATTGGGACAGTTTAGCTTTCTTTACTCATATTTCATGGCAGATGTCCATAGTGATACACCCAGGGCACAACTGGAATAGTCCTTAGTAGTGATGTTTTCTATCTCTAAAGCAAAGCTGCAATGGCTGTTGTTGCCTACTCCTGTATTGTCTCTGACAAATAACTAGCTTGTTCCAGCTGTGTTCTCTGATGAACCCACATTCAGGGAACACAGGCCAAAATTGCATTTAATGTCCAGCTGATACCTGCAGGTCCAGTCAGGTAGAAAAACAATTACCAACAAAAGGCTGTAAGGTACATCCTGGGCAATTAAGGAGGCATATAAGGACATGCTCAGCAGTTAATTTGGGAAAAAAATGTGTAGGAGACAATATTCAGCTTAAATTAGATTTATACTACCTTTCAGAGTTTCATAGCAAGAACTGTAAGCTGACAGTAGTACTAAAATTGTGCAGTGCTAGAATCTTGCAGAGTTTTTGTTAGTAAGAATTGTCACCACATCAAGAAGAAATGGAGTTACTAGCAACATCCGGCATCATTAGTGGTGAATGGCATATTCAATAAGGTATGTTAATAAATTTTCTATCAGGTTGTGTCTCTCACCTTACAAGAAGCAATGAGGCTAATGATGTTCAGTCTGACCTAGAACAACACTGAGAGGCCTGGGAGCCAGATCAAAGCTTTTGAATCAGAATTTCTTATTACCTGAAACTGAGGAATTTTGGGTCAGACCAGAAGGAGATTTTGATGGGCAATATAGTGAGGTGTTCCTGCTTCAACACTTTAGGTAAAATTGGAAAAAGCAGTTCTAATGGAAGCCATAAAAATTGAGAAGGCACTGTCAAAGCTACATCACACAACTAGTTGCACCTTCACGGCTGCAACTTCTCTTTCCTTAATGGTGCACAAATAGGCAACGCATCCTGAGTATTTTTTGCATTTGTTTTCTTACAGAGAAGTTGCTCTCCTTTCAGCATTGGCTTTACATGGTAGGAAAGGAAAAAGTCATGTCAAGTGAGGAAAAAAAAATCCCAGGAGTGTTTTTCCTTGTTGATTTTCTGAATCAGGGCACAAACACGGGAGTACCATAGATTACATACAACTCCTACGTCATGTTGCAGCTGAACCGTCAACACATTTGGCTGGGACATTTATATGATGCATATGAAATATTTTTAGTTCTTCCTTGTCTTAGCACTCATATGTCCGCACAAAAGGGAAAGATGGAAAGCAGTGGGTGGCAGTGATGGAAATGTGTCATCGTTATGGAGCAGTAATGTCTAGATAGTATTTAATGCTAAAGAGGAATGCTGCAGATCAGTTTGTCCTCAGCTCTCAGCATTGCCCCATTTCCTTAGGTAAAATTGTTTTGGACTGGTATAAAATTTCTGGCAGAGAATGTGAAGATCAGGAATTCATAGGTAGCATGGCTGCATCCTTGGCTTGAGTGTTTTATATATGACCCGGACATGGCAATTTTGATGGTTTTACTGCTTCTGATGTGGTGCAGGGGTTTTGATGGGGTTTGGGGTTTTTGGTTTGGTGGGTTTGTGGTTTTTTATTTCCTCAATTCCTCATTTCTTTCCCTGAGAAGCACAGAATTTTTGAATTAGCCTGTCATCCCAATCAAACTGTCAGGCACACTATTGCAACTATTTAACTGACATGGGAATAACATGTTGTTTGCAGCATATCAAGTTATATATGGGTTATGCAACTAAAATTTATAAAAAGGTAGACGCAGAATGCAATTCAGCTGAATTTGCTGTATTGTAAACCTTTCACTTTCTGAAATTTCACGATCAGTGATATATTTTTAAGAGGCCTTTTCATTCTGTGCTTTCTTTGTACATATATAATGTCCACCTCAATTTTATTCATTGGCAGAAAAGAAAATTGAATGGCAGAATGAGCATAGCTGGAATTGGCAAAATGTCCATAACAAGGTTTCCACATGGCCATTGTTCTTTCAGCAGGATAATTTAAAAAGAAATAAGAGTTAAACGGAATTGGAATTTGCATGCATATGAAACTGGAACAATGTAGTGGGACCAGATCTGAATCCATTATTGTTCATCTTGCTTGTATTTTTAAATTAGGTTTAATTTCTAAATCCTTATTTCTGACTCCCATGTAGTACCAATGATTTTCAAGGAAATGAAATGTCAGACTTTGCAGCCTTCAAAATAAAGCATGACAGAAGAATTAGAAAAAAAAAACAGGGCCAGATATTTTGAAGTGCTCTCTTAACACCCTTTATCTGCTGATGTGGGAGGTTTCAGGCTTTGTGCCTTTTTAGTCAGCTGAAATGGTTCTGCTCACATCCCTGATGAATGAAGCATCTCTTTTCTCTCTCCCTCTCCCTCTCCCTCTCCCTCTCCCTCTCCCTCTCCCTCTCCCTCTCCCTCTCCCTCTCCCTCTCCCTCTCCCTTTGTTGAACAAGTTCTCTCCTGCTGCCTGTCTAGATAGTTCTTTGGGGCAGATCTGACTGGCAAGCAAACTCAACATGGCAAGGCCTCAGCCTTCAGTAAAGACATGGGTGTTTTGAGGGTGTTGAAGACAGAGCAGGCAGAAAGTGGTGAGGTCATTCCAGCTGCATGGGATCACTTTGCATAGGCACCCCAAATGCCTGTTCATGGCTTCTGGCCTGTGTTAGGGACCTGTAGAGGCTGGGGGAGAGGGCAGCTCTGGGCATGGGAGAGCAGCCTTCCCTTCATACCACCTACAACAGCTTCCCCCAGAGAGCTGAATCCCAGGAGTGGGAAGTATTGGCCTGCTGTGGCAGAGTCTCTTGTTCTGTTTTCAGCACAGCTCAGAAGAGAGGCACACTGTGGGTCCCAACGCTGTTACTTTTGAGCAAGGTCTGGGGAAGGGCAGAGGTCTGACACCAGGAAGGAGCTAGGAGTGCCAAGGGAGCGGGTTCAGCAGCTTGAGGTACAGGAGAAAGAAAGCAAAACAAAAAAGGAAGGAGCAGGTTGGAGGGAATGTGAGATAAAAAAGACCAGAAGGACAGAGAAACAAGTGGAAAAGGCTTGAATGAAAAGTTACTGTGAGAAAGTTTGAGAAGTAGAACAGAGAAAACTACAGACAGCAATAAAGACTGATCAGTTCTCCTTTGAGAATTGCCAGCTCCTCCTTGTCGTTGATGGGACTGTAACAAAACCAGGTGGGGGCCCCTGACAAGTCAGCCAGCTCAACTTCTGAGACCACAGTCAATGTGGAGGGCCAGATGGCAACTCCATCTCCTTTGGCTTCCATTTTCCTTGACAGTTTGCTGTGCATAAAGCAACAGAGATGCTGGCACCTGGAAGTTGCAATTCCCAAGCCTTTACAGTCCAGGGCAGCCAGCAAAGAAGCTGAGCTATATCCAGGACTGCCAAAGTAACACTTTACCCCAGAAAGAGAAGCTTGGTGCCCTTAATGTAGTTCTTTCTCATTCTCTGTCTGACTGGAAATGACCAAACTCTAGACATCCTTACACATTCCTCTTCCCTTCTTCTTTTCCCTCCTTTTTCTCTCTTTGAGGTGAAGAAGTTATATTTGTTGGAGTTTCCCAAAGGAGAAATTAAAGGGGTCAGGCCTGTGGGATTGTTGACCTTCATGAGATTCAGGAACATCACAGAATAAGAGTACAAGCCCTTTTTCCAGAGCTACAATCTCAGTGGCATTTCTTGGCATATTCTGTCAGTAATTTTTAACACTGTTTGAGGAGATAATGCCAGGTTCGTGTGGGCAGTGGCAGATTTGTTTCTGTAATGAGGGACATCACTCTTAATAAGGTGTGGCTGAGAGACATGCCTACAACACAGAAAGGCCATGTGAGCCCTGAGCCACTGGTTTGCTGAGTGCACCAGCACTGTTTGCACTTGCAGCCTCCATGGAGATTTAACACAACGAGGATTTAACACAGCTTTGTCTCCTGTAGCCTTGGCAATACATCAAGTTGAACCTAGTAACTAAACTCAAGGAAAACAAGAACATTTCCCATGAGAAGCCTGATATCTTATTATCCAAAATTATCCCTAAGGATTGGAAGTTTTATGGTTCAGACTCTGCTCTTAATCATACAACTTCAAAACCAAAAAAGCCCTTACAGAAATCCAAATATCTATGTCTGTCTCAGACCAGGAGTTTGGGGGTAGAAATTTGGAACAATGTTTATGCTGCAGTCCCCACAGTCAATTCTTCCATTTTAAAACTTGGTGTTGCAAATTTAGGAAGCCGTTCTCCTTTCACCTCTGGCAGTGCAGTGACTGCTGTCAGCTGAGAGTCAACAAAAGCTGTGAGTATGACAGGGCTGAGGAAGCCACAAGGCAAAAATAACAGGACATGTGATACAGGTCATAGTTACAAGTCAGCATTCTGCTATGTAGCTCAGTCCCTTTTCCATAGTTAATATATCCATACCACTGAGCTTACAGATTGTGAGATCCTTGTAAAGGCACTTGTAGTGATGCAGGCAGAAACCATAATATGGCAACAGATAAGACAACATCTTTACATGATCACTGCTGGCCATTGAAAGATCATTATTTATTCAGATTGCCTGGGTTTTTCCATGGGAATTCAAGTCCAGGTGACTTTTAGTGAAGGACAGCATTTTATGTATTCTCCTAGGTACCTTTTACAGTTCCAGCTTCAGTGATTTGGGGAAAAAAAAGATGATTGCTTTTTCCTTTTCCAAAATTCCTTTGGGTCTTCAAGAAAGCAGCATAGTTTGGCTTGACTGAGGCTGGCGATTCTGGTTCAGATGAAAACAAAATTACAGAAATCTCTTGAGAGTGAATAACTTAATATATTTCCAGCACTGAAAAAAACATAAGTATATACCAGGATATTAATTGTCCTTACAATTAATATTAATTAATCCTGAGAAGATTTTTAACACAAGGAGTCAAACTTTGTGAGTTTAATCTATACAAATTGAAAAAAACTGTGTCTTCATAAAGAGTTTCTTTCAAGTGTACTATTATTCATTATACTAATAATGGTGAGGATTTCAGTCCTCACCATTGCCTATCTCAAATTTAAACTCGAATGCTAAAGTAATTCATGACCCAGTGGGCCACAGTAAGCACTGAGTTAGGTGAGTTTGTTTTGACTGAACAACTGTGCTGGTATTCTTTCTGTGCCAGTCTCTTGCAGTGGGCTGGTACTGTTGCAGCTTTGGCCAGACAGGAGACTACCATAAACTACTTTTCAATTTTTTTGGGGGAATAGTGGATGAGAAAGAAAGACAGGCCAGAATATATTAATGCCTCTCTTATGCAGCATTAATAGGTGTTTCTTTGTATTGTTCCAGGAGGTGCTAGAGCTTGCTTTCTCGATATTGTATGACTCAAGCGGCCAGTTGAATTTCATTGCTCCAGACAAGCATGAGGTAAGTCATGTTCAGAGTACAGAAATTTATTTGAAGTTATCTTAGTTGCTTTAAAGCACCAGATGGCTTTGTAAGAACATAAGAATGGGCATCGTGGCCCAGGTTGTAGGTCCATCTAAATCAGCATCATGTCTCAAACTGACATTCAAGGGATTAGTATAGGAACAAGACCTTCTGTAATTTTCTTGCATATCTGAGCCACAGAAGAAACATGTTTTGTATTCCTGCATCACAGATTACATGAAGCTCCAAATTACAGACCAGTATTTTGAAGCTGTCCTGAAATATAAGCCATAAGAAAGAGAAGAGAGCTTGGGCAGACCTTGAAGTTCTGCAGATCTCTCTCACCATTTCTGATTTCTTGTGGTCTGCTGTACTTTAGACACTAGAGAATTTTGCTGTGTGAACTTTCAACAGTGAGAATTTGTACAGCCAAGCTTTCAAAGAATCACTCCCAGCCTCATTTCATTTTGACAATGCTAGCACAATCAGGGGTGGTTATACCATCACTGGGTCTCAATTTTTTTTCTCAAAAAAATTTCAAGTAAAGATTTAGCAGAATACACTACATTTTAAAAAATCTGTCTTGTTTCTAAAGCAAGAAGGGTTGTGTTCCATTTGCACACTTTTTTTAGGTATCACATTTGGTCTCAGTTCAGGACACTGTGCTAAAAAGATGAACTACAGAAGATTTAAACTGCATTATACTGTAGTGTTTAAAAAGTGCATGAAATTACATTAAAAGTGAAGTGTATTAGTTATGCTACTTCAATATTTGTTGTTCTGGACTAAAACCTTCAACTAAATGTTAATTTTAGGAGAGGAGATACAGTTATGCCATTGGGTCTTTCTGTGGATTAATACTAGTGTAATTTTCAAGAATGTTCATTCCAGAGAAGTATTTGTGGGTCAGTTTTTGAGTAAGAGAAAGGACCAGTAGCATCCCAGGCACAATGTGCCACTAGAGCTGTAGTTCTAAGCAGCACATGGTTGTCTTCATCCTCTGAACTGAACACAGGTTCAGTGATTTCTGATATAAACTCTCCAGAAACTGAATTCTAGACTGTTTCAGCTCAGAAGTGCAAATGGTCATGAAAACCAACAATTTTTTCAGCCACTGTATCTCAAGTATAGCCTATAGCTACAAGTGCATTTTAATGGTCCAAATGTTCAAAAGCTGCTACTGCATCCCACTGACAGGCAGTAGCAGTGAGATGCACTAACCCAATTGCTCATGATTGCATTAACACACCTTTTATCTTCATTTCTCTTTTTGGTATTGTGCAGCTTCTTTGAAACAAAATTAATATGTTCAAAAAAATGGCCAGAGGCAACAGTCTCTGCTGCCACTTGACAGTTCTCAAATGAAGGTTTTTAAAAGGACATCTCATTTCCTCTGTATTTTTCCATGGCCTGCAGAAGACTGAGTTGTGATTAAAGTAGAAAGTACAAGTATTCAGAGGAAGCACCCCCATGGAAAGACGAGTAGCATGTTGTGAAGCCCGTGACTCTTCAACAAAGTAGTTGGGGTACCTTTTGATAGAAGGGCTAGTTCAGCAGCATTGTTGGTTTGGGAGGTTTGGTGGTGACATCTCAAGATTCTGAAAGCTTTGTGTGAAGCACCAGGAATGATGTCGGTACGTGACAATTTCAGGTCAGACTTGCAGGGCTTTTTTTAAGTACTTGTGCAGCCCTCGTGATTGTAGAGTGAGGTTGAAATGTAGGAGTTGAGTGTGTCCTAAAAAGAAAAACTGAACGAGGCTCATAGGATAATTCTGTCTGCAAGGAACCTTGGAGGTGTCCCGAGTCCAACCTCCTGCTCAAAGCAGGTCAGCAATGAGCTCAGACCAGGTTGCTCAGGGGCTGCATCCAAATGGATGAAGCCAGTGAAACATTTTCAGTTCTTATCTCCCAAGGTAATTCTTTGATAAAATCTCATTACTGAACCAGAATCATTGAGATTTGGACCCCATTCTAGCACACTTAAGTTTGTCAATTCCCTTAGCCATCTGTTGGAGCTTACTGCTAGCCAGGGGATTCAGTACTATGAGATCACTCCATTGTATTTGTTTTTCATTTAAATACTAATAACTGGTTTCAACTACACAGCAAAAAAGGTGGATTAATCTTATCCATGATTTTTGACAGAGAAACTGATGAGAGAGGCCATAATTAGGTTTCATTGGAGTTTTATGAAAATGAATCTCATAAATTAATTTTTCAGTGGCTCTTAGTCTCTTTTGCATATTAAAAAAGAAAAAAAGCTTCTGAATGAATGCCTCTGTTTTTCCACCATCTCATTAGGATGTCTCTCTGCTCAACATGTGCAGGAGTTTAATTAGGTGCATTTGCCAATATGGAGATTAGAGAGGAAGCCCCTTTTCCAGGCCATTGCACTCATCAGAATTGTGGCCAGAATTTGGTTTATGTGGGCCCTGAATGAGTTAGATCTGGAAGAGGAGAGAATTGCAGTTCTGCTTTCTGGCTCTCTGGGATTCCTCCCCAGAGGAAGAGCTGGCCGCACTCACTGCGCAGGTGATGCACAATTTACGTCAGGGGCTGCATCTGTTGAAAAGATTCTCTGATCTCCTGTAACCTGAGCAGAGCCTTTTGCTTTTCTGCTCCTTTCTTTGTAATGAATTCAGGGAAAACTCTCCCAAAGAAAGAATTCAAGTAAATCATAAAAGATTACAGTCCGTTCAAATATAATTATTTTTCTAGAATATCTTCTTTCTTTTCCTGATATTCTGCGTACACTCCAAAAAAATTGCATGCCTTAAAAGTCTTCAGCGGTGCACTTTGACAGCCTAGAATAGGCAGGCCAAGTTGTTTATTTAGCACTTGTCAGCAGGACAACCTGAACTCTAAAGCCTCTTCTGTTTAGCTATCTCATATTAAAGCTGTGGCCTGGCTTGCCTACACCCTGGGTGAAAAAGCTCCCTCTGCTACTGTTTTGTTACTGGCTTAAGTGGGTTGGATTTCACTTCAGATGCTGAAGTGTGCTAACCCATTCTATTTTTGAAATATGCCCTTTTTCTGGATGAAGAAGGGGGCTTCTCTCTCTTCCTTAAAAATAATCCTCATTTCTGCTGTGGGATGAAGTCAACCATGGCTATCTTTAAACTCGGCGGCATGGTGAAGAAAATGGTCAGCTAAATTTAAAAACCATTTTTTTGGCATGAAATCCAGCAGAAGTATTTGTAAGATAAAAATGCAGTTACGGTTGATTTAATTTTTCTCCCGCAAACTAGGACACAAGTTCATGATTGAAATCTTTATTTTTAGATGACAGCATTTGAGTACTTTTGTTCATAGTTGAATAAACGGCTTGTAGTAATAAATGAAAGTGACTTATTCAATAGAAGTTGACTCTAGATCACCAATCTCCCTTGAATTTGTTGCTGATTTTAAATGGTTATTCAGCCCACATTTATCACAAGCTGTCAGCTGTTGAGAAAGATGGCATCTCCTGTTAGGAAAAAGCGAACAGTAAGGAAAAGGTTTTAGAGGCCAGTTCAGCATTTGCAGCATTTAGTATTACAACCAAGCAGCTTGGCATTTAATTTTCATGAAGGACATAGCATTAACTATGTAGTTTTCACAATATTTTGTGTAAAATAGTGGTAAAGTAGGCACAGATATGTGAGACTATCAATTGTAACAACTTCATGCATAGGAAACCAAGCAATGATAAAAACAGATAGTACAGGATTTTTTACACTAAGAGTCAAGAAGTATTTGACTTATCCCATTGAGTATCCCATTTTGGGTTTGGGATTTAGTTCACCTAATTTAACTGTCTTGGAATTAAAAGTTTAGTTAGTGTAAGATAATCAGGATTTTTTAATAGGCACTGGGGAAGGAGAGTGAGAGGAGTGAAGGAGATTTCTCCAGAGTATTATTGTCCTAAGTTATTGTTTCCTTCTCCAATAATTGCAGAAGAACATTCAATAAGAAGTTTGGAGGAGATTTCAAATTGTCAAAGTAAATAATGTAATTTGTTCCCATTTTATGGATTTTTTTTTTCCATTTTCTGAGCAGCTCAGTGAAAACCTTCTTCATGATATGAGCTGATAAAATGCATCAACCTAATTTTATGTCTCTTTATAAGTCCCCATGGGAACAGTAACTGTAGAGGACCAGACCAGAGAAGGAGTTTGTGTATGGAAAGTCTATTAATGACAGTTTTTATCCTTTTCCTGTGCAGTACTGTGTATGGACCGATGGTTTGAACGCCCTCCTTGGGAAGGATATGTTGAGTGACCTAACGCGGAACGACCTTGACACGCTGCTCAGCATGGAGATAAAGCTACGCCTCCTTGACTTGGAAAATATACAGATCCCAGATGCTCCCCCACCTATCCCAAAGGAGCCCAGCAACTACGACTTTGTTTATGACTGTAACTGAGGCAGTCACTGAAACTTGCTCTGAAACTGGAAATACATTATAACTGGAGAGATATTAAAAAAAAAAAAAAAAAAAAAGAGTGTGAGGAAAAAAAGAAACCCACTTTTGCACCTTGGATTTTGGCTTTGGGGAGGGATGTAGAAACACTTGCATTCCTCCCTGTTCCCTGCATCCCTTCCTTCCCCATTCCTTCCCATCTTCCCCATTGCTCATCCAAATCCACATTGCTTTAATTAACTTGTAATTGCGGGCCATTGGCCTTGCTTAAGGCAAAGACTGCCACTAAGAAGCACCCTCCTGAGGACTTTTTTTACATTTTTAATACTGGAATAGACATTCTTAACTAAAGTACGTTGTTATCAAACTGCATGCCTGTGAAACCCACCTGGCAGGGCAGAGGCTTTAACTGGAAGGAGGAGGGAGGTAGGGAGGAAAAGCAGCTACTGTAAGCAGAAGATTTCCCCAGACACTCACAAGAGTCTGCTCACCACCGAATCCAATGAGATGATGAAATTCGTTAACTGCTTCCCAGTGCTTGCACCATTCGTCACTGTTATTATTCTCTCCACCGTCATCTCAACTCCTGCCTCCAGCCTTCACCCAACTGATCGGCTCCCAGAATGGAAAGTCTGCAGGTTTTTGCTGTACCATACGCTGCAATGCTGCAACAGCTTTTAACTTCTTTTCCTCCCAGCTCTTACAATAGCCCCACACTAGCAGATCACTCACACAAACCGTATACGAAGCCACTAGTGTGTCCCATTTCCTGTAGCATTCCCTAAGCCTCAGTTGCCTCTGAAATTGGCTTGTTGCTATTTGAAGTGATTTTTATTTCCTTGGTCCAAAGTACGACAGTAATTTTCACAAATTAATTACAGCTGCCAAACATCCAGGTTTACATCGTTGTCATTGCTACAGTGCTAGAAATTTGCAAGGGATTTTTTTTGTACGGGTTCTAATTTTTTTATTTTATTTTGCCAAACAAATATATTTAATGAAAACTAATTTCATTGTGAGTACTTTTGGGGAACAATATTTTTACTTAATTTCCATTAGGAACATTTGCCCTGAAGGGAAAAACCTTCAACCATTCCCTTCAACTTCACTGTTGAATAAAAATCTGAGTTGTGATGATTCTTGGAACTTTGTTTTTCTTCTGAACTTCTCTTTTATTCCTTATGATTCCTAGCAATCCTGAACTATTTGGTAAAGAGAGGAATGGGAGGACCTTTCTTATCTGCCTCTGATTTAACTTACCTGTTTGCTAGTGGTAACAAAAGGATGAAATGCATCCAGAGATCTCCATTGCCATGGTTACATGAGCCTTTCCGTGAGAAGGGCCCTTGTGAAATCCAAAATCCCAGCATACTGATGTGCTCACGGTCAGTTCAAGGCTGCTGCCTTTCCTGTGTTTGCTGGTGCAACTGTTTTCCTGTATTCCCATTTTCTCCATTGAGAATGTTTATGGCTGCAGCAGATTGGTATTAAGAAGGTTTGAGCTTTGCAGGATGGATTCCTTTCATCCTCTTGTTTTTCTAGGTATTTCACTGAGTTCAACTGTAAAAGTCTGAGTCTAGAGGAACCTGCCAGCTCTTTCCCTCCCACTGCACATGCTGAAGACAGATGTTTATCAGTGCAAGTTTCTCTCCTGCTCAGACCCAGCTGAAAAAGACAGTGAAGGGGTTTTATCAGAGCTCATGCTAGTGAGAACCCCAGAAGGTGGTTCCAGTTCTGATGGTCAGAAGTTCTCAACTAAGGTGACCTTTGCTCCATCCAGATGGCTCTGGGGAAAACATCCTGCCTGCCTCACTGGTATGAATGCCAGCATCAAAGTCTGAAGAAAGGTGCCTTCCTGAAGCTGTGCTTGCAGTATTTTATGAATGTCTTAATGTAACAGAAGGTATAAGTTGGTTTTGGTGGTAATGGATGACCAAGTAAGTTAATAAGAGAGACTGAGTTCAGCTCTGCAGGGAGAAGTTATGGTGAAGTGTGGCCTGAGAAAAGGTTCCGACTTAATGAGAACAGAGATGTACAACATGAGTTGTGTGAGTTTGAGATGGTTTATGCTCCAGATCTTTGTCAGACTATAGCAAAGGTAGTCATGGTCAGGAAATAGTGGAAACAAAGGCATTGCCTGCCACAGGGTATTTTTAAGGGGTCCCAGGGGCAAGGGATGGAGGTTTAGAAGACACTGATGCTGCCTCTTGCATCTATCATGCAGATAAAACTTGGAGCAGCCTGGAGAGCTTAAGTTGTTTTGATTTCCCTGACCCAGCTGGATTTGCTTTTTACTTAGAGATTTCAAACTTGGTGCTTCAGATGGGTATTGCTTTGCCGGCAGAGAAAACACCTTTCACTCCTAAGCTGTAAGAGCCAAACACACTGCCAAGCTCAGTGGCACTCCAATGCTGTGGTCTTAGCAAGCAGGCATCTGCGTGACAATGAGAGGAGCAAACAAAACCCCTCCTCCAGGGGACAACCTGAGCATGAGATAAAGGTTAGACTTGCCTCCTCCACTAAGGTGAGTGCACCTAATTCTACCCCAAGAGCCCAGGGGAGGTGTGGGAGGAGAGCTGGCAATCCAGCCCTCTGTTTTTACCAACAGTTTGTGCCCATCCACATGACACTGAGGCACATCAGCACCACTCAGGCAGCCTGGGGCTCTTGAGCATGAATGGCTGGGACCCCTCTTCTTTCACAGCAGGAGAAAGCCCATGACCCTCTGTCCTGCTCTAAGACCCCACAGGGTGGGTGCAGCCTGACCAGGGGGCTCCAGGTCAGGATGGATAGCAGAGCACTGCTGCCTAGCTCTGTTTCAGTGCTTCCTGCAGCCCTGCTTTGCAGGATCCCCAGCTCCCCACATGGCCTGGCTCTTTGTATGGGTTATGCACAGTGTGGGATGGTCACATGAGCAGGAATGCTAAATTTGTATCCACCACCCTGCCATAAGAAAGCAGAGGCTCAAGAGATGCGTTGGCGTAATAGCCCTTCCAGCTATTTTAGCAGAACTCCCACAGCAACCTGAAAGGCTGTGGTGCAAAGAAGAATCCTGCCTTCGGTTTCTAGAGCTGTCATGCAGGCTCGCTTTGTCATTATGAAATTTAAAACAAAACAAAAGTTAAATGATGAAGAAATATCCCACTGCTTCCCATTCTTTAAAAAAAAAAGAAATTGAGAATGAAAATGGCAAATTCATTTGCTCATGCTGTTGTGTTCCGGAAAAGCTTTTAAATCTTCACATTCAAGGAGATGCAGCAGAAAAAAGAACTGCTATTGAAGTTTCTTGTATAATTTCAAAACATTAAGTGGGTAATTGCTTGTAAAAGCCATAAAGGGGAGAGAGAACAAAAAAAAAAAAATCAGTCTAATTTTAGCTCCTGTTTTGGAAATGACTTTGCTTTTGAAAGTTAATATATTCTTTTACCAGAAAACTTGAATCAAGTATCTTCTTAAGTCAACTGCTTGCTCTACTTGTAAGGACAAGAGCAGCAATTCTAAGTAATCCTGTACAAAGCAAGCTATATGTCAGAGAAACAGGGCTTTTATTACATTTTTCAGAAGCAGTTCTTTTTTCAGTATGGAGAACTCTTTCATTAAACTTTACATGAAGAAATAACATCCTCACGCCAAGAGGCAGGTAGGCGCTGACTCTCTTGGGTTGTGAAATGACAGTGCAAGATCCTGATTACTTCATTTGTGAAATCCTCTTGTGTCTTCATGCCCTACCCAGAATTGCATTATTCTCGCCTTGCGTGCTTGTCATCAATGTCACATCAATGAGAATGTGAAGGCTTGCTTGGAAACCTGGTGGGATCCAGTGCCCAAAACAAATCTCTGTCTTCTCTGGCACACAGCTGAGCTGCAAGGGAGCCCTGCCTCCCCTTAGCAACCCTGTAGGCCACCAGCTGCAATGCCACAGCCTCTGGCCAGCTCTCAAAAGAGGGAGGGATGAAAGAAGAAAAGAAACACAGTCCTGTCAGGAGAAGATGGAGAGAGGAGCATGGGTATGAAATGCCCCTGAATGCTCTTTGGCTGTTTCTTGTTAACTTTGGACTCAATGATCAGAGGTGCTTCCAATGCATCCATCTCTATAGTGATTCAAGCTGCTAATCCTGAGCAATAACCAGCAAGGAAGATGTTGGGAGCAGGACACTCTTGTACTGCCAGGTCCCCCCCTTCTCTCTTTTGTTGCTGCTTCTGACAAGTAAATGGAATTAGCTTCACTGTCATGTGAAAGTCATTCTTCTAAGAAGCATAACAAGATTAGTGTGAGATTTTACTCCTTTCTTGCTCCATTCTTCTTCAGAGTTTAAAAATATAATAAATCCAGCCCTTACTGACCTGGGGATATCTTAGCTGTCTGGAATAATAAGTGTATGACAGCCTTTCCCCTTAGACCACACAGAGGCAGGTAAAGGTAAAATTCCTGCACTCTGGAATACATTCCTAGGACAGAGTTTTTGTCACACTGCTGGCTGAGCTGTCATTGCTTTCCCCTCAGCTGGATAAATCAGGATGAGACTTGCTTAGTGCTCCCTCCCTAGATGATAATTATATTTGAATATTAAACATCCACATGGCTTAAGCAAATTCCCTGATTAACAAAGCACTTACCTATGCAGCAAAAGATGCTTGATTTCAGTTTGAAAAACAGGCACCTAAATTTAGGTGAGTGCTCATGGACCAAGCTAGATCAGGGCCTGTGTGAGCAGGAAGGCAATTTTACCTGTTACTGAGATTTTGCTACATGCTCAGAGGCTATAAAAATAATGACTTTTCTGTCTGATGTGTAATTGGATTGTGTACCTCTGGTCACTGCAAGAGGGTGAACAGGATGCTGTCTGATTATTCAACATCACTCCAGCTGCTTCCTGCATCTTTGGGACTTAAAGTAGCAGTTAAAGAATTGAAATAGGAAACCTTTCCAGATGAAATAAGGCTGAAACTTCCGAGGAGAGTGGCATTAAAAGCACAAGTTTTTAGGGCAAAACTAGGCATAAAATGGATGTTGGGAGAGCCATGAATTTTGATAGTAAGATGATTTGAAAGTGGTGAGTCAAGGAGTGCTGTCCTGCAGCAGCCTCCTTAGGGCAAGGTTAAAAAGTATGGGAGACCATTTCAAACTCATTTAGAGACATATATTTACACTTTATTTTCTTTTCTTGCTGGGAGACCTTACACATCATTGAGGAGCAGAGCTGTCTGGTGATGCCTAGTTTGCAGGCACACACATAGGGCAAAGGAAGCATCTCATAAGCCATCCCTCTCCAAGTAGAGAGGTTGGTGTTGGAAGTAGAAGAGTTTTCTGAACTGATGTGTTTTTTCAACAGAAAGTTTCTCAGTTTTACTGTAGGCACCTCAGTGGAGGTGCTATGTGGAGAACAGCAGCTGTTTTGGTTTTATACTCTCTTGGAAGAGCCAAACGAACCTGTTCATATTGGAAGGCTCTTGCAAACCCTCTCTCATCCTATTTGCCTCTTAGATGTTTCCTACAAGACTTATGGGACGGCCACAAAGCTGGGGAACCCAGTGCTGTGTGTTTCAAGTAGAATGCTGACCTGCAGTTTCAGCCCAGGGAGGGTATGGCCACAAGACAGCAGTGCAGGTAGAGGAGGGGAGGGAAATGAGATACTTAATAAAATTTTGACAAGGGATGAAGCCAAGGGCAAGCTTTCTTTCCTGTGACATTTAAGGATCTGTCTTGAATTACTTTATTTCAGTTGTCATTAGAGGATTCTGCAGCCTGATTGAGTGCCAAAGTTAAATTTTCCCTTGATGAAACTTCATGAGTCTAATTTTAATCTTGTCAGCAACATGGTGTTCAGCTTAAACTGATTATGTTTTGGGATTCCTCTTGGTTATCATGAGGGAGAGGGCAGCTGGCTGTCTTTTGTTTAATAAGAAGGAGCATTTTTTCGTGAGGTATGTCTGTATCTTCTTGGTTTCTCTTGGAATGCCACAGGTTTAATATCCCCTTCCCACCTACCTTCCCCAAGGGGCAAAGACACCCTGGAGATCTTTGCTGTCCCACCAGCAGGCCATGCACATGTGGGAGGCTGAGCCTGTGGGACTTCATTCCCTGCCAATTAACAAGGAGTTTGTATTGTCAGGGTAGCTTTTGAAGAAGTCAGGAACAGCCATATAGGAATCTGCCAGGCTTCAAGTTTTCTATATGTGCTTAAAATGAGTACAGTGAGGATGTGAGCCCGGAACATTGTGCAAAGCTGCTGATTGCTTGCATCTTTCCCAGAGGAAAATGGCTCATCCACAGGGTTTTCCCAGGGCATAGCTTCCTGCTTCCCCCCCCATCAAGCATCAGAAGTCTGGTGCACTTCAAAAGGCTTGGAGATGAGAGCAGGGAAACATGAGAAAGGTTTCTTTGCCAGGAGTATGACATTTAAAGAGCACCAGTAGAATTATTTTGGGTGTTTTTCACCCACACAGGTCCCCCTGCACATGTTCCTTCACTCACGATACCCTCCGTCAGTCTCTGACGTTTCTCAAAGCCCTGGGTTTCCTGTTTCTGTCCCCAGTCTAGGGGGCATGCCTTACAAGTGTCCATCCTTCCATTTATCCCAAATAGTCAAAGTGCAATCCAGCCAAGCTGGTTTTCACATAAACCTTCGTCTCACACTCTTACGTCTCTTCATTCCAGCACAGTCTGAGGTCCATTAAAAACTGAGCCATTAAAGTGGGCTGGTGTGCAGGTGGCTTCTACAGCTTCTGATAAGGCTGTTTTCAGCCAGAGTTTTTCCTTCATTGAGGACTTTTTCTGTGTCCTCAACAGAACCCTTCATAAAACCATTTCTGAGCCTTCAGCTTCTCATCAAATCTGGCAGCTCGCAGGTGGATGCACGCACACAAACACGTGCACACTCACACAAAGGAGGCAAGTGCCTCAGTTCCCTTTCCCCAGGAAAAAAGCCTGAAATTAGCTCATTTACAGCTTAGCAGTGTTGTATGCTCCAGGAGGCAGCACTGAGGTGAGAGGGGATGGAGAATATCAGAGCTGATGGCAGCTGGCAGGTTTGTGGGGCTTGATGAGGCAGGATGTGAGGAGAGGAGGTTGGAGCAATGTGAATAAGCAGCCAGCTCCCCACCATCCATGCTCAGGCAAAGGATGAGGTGAGGATATCAACCTTATTTTAGATTTTTAATATTATTATTATTTTGAACCATAGCTATTATGCCTTGTGGAAGTGTCCTGTTTAGATGGGTGAGCTGCATCACTGTATTTTCATCACCTTGAGTCCACTGGAAGAAGCAGCACAGTGCCAGCATGGGTGCTGCACCCAGCAGAAGGGCAAGGGGAGCGCTGGGATAATGCTGGCCAGGAGAGTGGCAGTGGTTCTGTTGGTAAATGCCAATGAAGGAAGACTTAACACACACAAAACCCTGTGAATTTAGCTGAATCACTGATTAAGTAAGGAAAACTGAGAAGCTCAAGAGACTGAAATTTCCTGCTCAGCTGACTTTTGGATTGTCCCAACTGGGTCATGGTTCTTCTGAAAAGAATTAGTGTTTCAGAGCCCTTTTTTATTTCTAAGATTTAAAGTTCCATAAAAAGTTGGAATCGAAACAAAATGTTAATTTTTTTTTCACTTTTTATTAGAAGTTTTTATTTTTCCCCCCCAGAAAAGAAGTCAAATTGCAGCATCCTTGATACCCTCCTTTGATCAGAAATTGTGGCCTTTGTGCAGCTCCAGAACCTCCATGACCAAATCTGCATGACCTGAGGAAAACCATCCTGCTTGGCCTTGTAAATGATTCACAGCAGAAAGGTACACGTAACAGCTCCATCAATTCACACAGAATGAATGGCAGTATTTTCACCTAAATACATTTCTAATATGAAAACAGCAGTCCAAGCTCCTGACTATTGTGGCATACACAGGACTTGCTGCTGCCATGAATCAAAGCTGTCTTTGTGGAGGGAAAAAGACAGGAAAGCAAGTAGCAATTGCCTTCATCGGTTTAGTTCGATTTTAATCAAACTCAAGTCACTTTTAAATTTCCAGAATTGAGGACGCTACTCAGCAATGGGCTTCTGAAGACACATTCCTAAATTAAGCTAATTAGTCAAGTGACTGGCATATATTCCTTCAAATCACCCTGTATGGAGGGGAAAAAAAAAAAAAAAAAGTGTTGTGGATTTAATAAATTTGTTCATGCAGAGCAAAGAAATTAAATACAGCCAGCAGCAGCACTGTGGTCAGCCTGAACCTGGGCACAAATACCCTGCAGGCTGTCCTGTCTACCCCAGGATGGTCATCAATAGCCTGCCCTGCCAGGCGAGCCCTTGGCAGCAGGGAATTGTCACCTGCAGTTTTCTAGCGCTTTCCACTGCGTAGCTTCCTAGAGGTTTATACAATGACAGGCAAGCCTGTCAAGCAAGCAGGAGGTGTAGGGGGAGCACTGCACTCATTTCTCACATTTTGATGAATCTTGATAGACCCTTGATGCTGAGTTTTGCATGGACTGAACAGGGTGCTGCTACAGCACCTCTGCAGGGTCTTTCAGAATGAATCCCCCCAGTCAGAGGCACTTGCAGGTGTTTTGGCACGATGCCTTGCTGGAGGGGTGCTCCAGAGGAGGCAGTCTCCACGGCTTTGCACCCTCTTCCCAGCACACCAATTCCTCCTTGATGGCTGAACAAAGTGGCTTTGCCTTCTGGGAAGCATCTCCAGGCACTTGATGGCTCCCCAGTGCTGCTGCTGAGTGGGGCAGCTGTCTAGGAAAGTCATCTTGCGGGAGCAAGCAGTTCCTGATGTTGCCAGTATCCCTATGTATGTAACCCCTTCACACCCCATGCCAGGTGTTAGAGATTAAAGGTGGCTCCTCTGCACCTCATCATGCTGGATGGGTCTGAAGCTGCACTTTCCACACTTCCTTGAAGAGAAGGAAGGCATGTCTGTAATTGCTTGGTTGGCCAAGTTCCTGATGGCCTTAGTGGAACTGATGCCTAGAGAAGCTGACCTGGAACAGAGACTAGACAGAGTTAGAGGAATAAAGTAAGTATTTATTAAAAGGCCTTTCCAAGGATACACCTTGGGCAGTACAAGAGCCTGGCTGGCGTTCTGCTCAAGATGGACCCAGGCAGACGCAAGATGGACGACCAGTGACGAGTGTTCATACTTTTATAAGTTTTGGTCCATTTATATACTGGGGTAAATTGTCCAATTACAGCTTCAGGGTATGAAGTCCCATCTTCCCAGTTTGCTCTCCTCAGTTAGCTGTTCTTTATACTTTTTTGGGCCTGAGGCTATAACGGTGCCCTTGGTTCTCAAGCTGGAAAAGGATTGTTTTGTCTAACTACCCTGTGAAGAGAACTTGCTAACACTTTACATGAAGTTCACAGTTACACATTAAGGCAGTACAGAATCTAAAAAATGTGAAAGCTAAAAAGGCATCACTACTGAGACCACCTTGTCTTACTAGCAGCAAATCAGGGCACCCAAAATGTTGTAGGAGCACAAATTTATGCTATGTATTGAAAAAGAAAAAAAAAAAAATATGGTATGGGGAGAAGAGAAGTTTTAGGTGTTCCCCATTTATTTAAAAATGCATTTTGCAGCATCTTGAACATGTTAGTGAAGGCCCATTTCCATTGGCCTTCTTTACAGTTTTCCAGTATCTGAAGCCTACCACAGACTCCTGTGGGCAGCCATCCCTGTCTCCCAGGGATGTTTGGTAATGCTCTGTGTCTTTTTCCAGCACACGCTATCTCTTTTTGGGAGATAGGTATGCTTATCTCCAAGAAAGGAACTGCATTAGTAAGGTAAGAGAGGATTGGGTTTTACCATTGCAATGAAGATAATTAAAATTCATCTCTGAAAGACAGAGGTGGATGTGGGGTTGATAAAACTGGTGTGCAAGACTGGAGCAACTGGTGCTGAATAACTCATGAAGAGGATCCTGGGATTTAATAATGGCATTGGGAAATTTAATTTCTTGCATGAACCGCTCCCTGCAAACAGAGAATAAGGTCCCATCAATTCCCCCTAATATGAGCACAAAGAATAGCTCCCAGCAGTCTGTCACACTTGGGACAAATGCAGGATTAATATATTGTGGTTTGTGTTGGCCTGTGCCATGCCTTGCTCATTGTCGGACAAACCTCCAGGGGATGGGAATGTCTTCTTAATTAATTCTCTTAATTCAAGCACCTGTGACTGATTTATACTTAGTCTAGGGTCTGATCCTGCAGGGCAAGAGCTGACTCTGGTGAGGTGCACCACTTTCCAAATCCCCATCAGAGGGAAATTACTGGATTTTATGCTGAAACATAAGCAGCAATAGTATTTGG
Organism: Pseudopodoces humilis; assembly: GCF_049639895.1. NCBI lineage: Eukaryota > Metazoa > Chordata > Aves > Passeriformes > Paridae > Pseudopodoces > Pseudopodoces humilis. The sequence continues at coordinate 104,991,464 of NC_142200.1, forward strand.
AAAACTTCTGCTGGCTTCTCCCCCAGTGTAGCTAAGACATGGCATTTGTTTCTCATTGGTGCTACAGACTCACAACTCAGCTAAAATTCACCTTCTAGGGATGTATGTATGCTTGGTTTCATCCATGTGTGACAGCACAATCTGGAAGAGGGGAGAAAATGGTGTCAGGAGGAGCAGGGGATTTTGCTGCTCAAGGAGGCAGGGGATGAATCATCCTTCTCACAGAGATGTGGTCTTTTGCCAAATGCTTCAGCTGGTCCCCACCAGCTCATTCAGCTTGGTGTGGTCTCTCCACAGCTCCGCTGCAGTGTCCAGCCTGCTTCTAATGCAGGAAACAGTTTGTCCTGGGAACAGTCCTAGCAAGTGCCCACTTCAAGGGCAGGCTGACATTATGGTCTCATTCCAGTCTTTCAGGAGGTACCACGGCATGGGGTTATACCTGGGAAGCTGTGGGGCCAAGCAATGACACACAAATGGAGCCAGCAGCCAAGGTTTGGTGGTCCCTGGACAAAGAGGTCAGTAGGTGTGATGGATATGCCATTCAATGGGTCACAACACCTTTCCCACTCACAGATGAATCACCAAAGAAATAAAAGTACTCAAACAATCGGGCAATATTTTAAAATGAACGGTTACAGTAAGTCCTTGTCCTGCAGGGATGTTTTTCTTTAGTCGCAGGGAAAAAGAATGTGCTGCTTTTTTTTTTTTTTTTTTTTTCCTTCCTTTCCCTGTAAATGTGATAGAAGAAATGTCTTTCCAGATAGGAATCTTTTCTGCCAGGACGTATCTCGTGTGTGTGCACGCACGCATGCGTACATGTGGAATTTTCCTTTGGAAAAAAACCAGACAGTAATTCTGCCTGTTTCACTGCCCATCTCTAAAAGCGATGAAATCAAATATTTATGTTACGGCAGGATTGCTCTGTGGTGTGTCCCAAGTGCTCCAAGCAGAAGTGAGCAGCTTTAAGGAATGATGAAAGTCTTAGCTACCTGTGTACCAGGAAAATGAATAATTTGGGTAAATATAGTATATGGCTTCTGTTGGAGAGGTTATTCTTTCTCAGAAATGCCTTATGAGAGAGCCACAATGCAAGGGGAAGCTCTAAACATGTGTGCTGCCAGATGGCTGGAATGGAAAGGCAGAAAACACCACTGAAAATGCTGAGGACCCACCACTCATGCCCTGAAGGCCAATGTTACCATCTGAATGACCACACTATGCCAAGAAGAGCAAAGTACAGAGTTAAGGTGAGAATGAAAAGATTCCATGACATACCAATTTTATAACCAGTGCCTATTAGCAAGCCAAATTTTAATAAAGTTTTGGGTCATGGTATCCCAGCTATTCAGTATTTTAAAATTTACCAGATCTTTTTGGGGGCATATGGATGGAAATCATGCTGGCTGTTCTTCCTATATAAGCAAATCCAAAATAGCACCTCAGACAGCCCATAATGGCCTGTATCCTTCTTTATCTTGGTGAGAGGAAGGGACTGATTCATTTTTTTACCTGGATTCTGTAATCTAACAGCATCAGATGAGCTTTTCTCACACCATCAGCCTACCTTCCTATGGCCTGTTTGCTCCCCCTCTGCTCTGGGGGGATGGGGTGAAAACAAGACAGCCTGAATGACAGCTCAGCAACAGGGTGTAGGAAACACCCACACAGCCCATATCTCTAGGGCAAGGGAATGCACCTCTGATTTTGTCTCCTGGTGTTCTCCTGGGAGCTACAGCTAAGTATGGAGGAACTGCTGTGGTACAGAGCATCCTCCCTCTTGCATCCTTGGTAGAATTGTTTGGCATCCCCTGAGGAAAATAGGTCCACAGTGCTAAGGGAGCCCTTTAGTGAGGTGGATCGTCCTCAGGGATGCTGGGGGGCACCAAGGATGCCATCCCTGGTGTTGTGTACTGGCAAAGCTGGGGTTTGGGAGCCCATGGAGCAGTTGGCACTCTTGGTGGGAGCAAGTTCAAGTCCCTTTTCTGAAAACACAAGCAGATGCCTGATAAATATGGGCAGAGAGTTTTAGATAAAAGTTACAGCTTACCTTCATCTGCAGTGACTGTAGTTATTTTTGCTAATCATCAAAAGAAACTGGATGTAGGATTAAAGCAAAGGAATTATCTAGACACATGAATTATGAATTTTGCATCATGAATTATTGCCTAAAATAGCGTGATGCACCAAATACATCTAGGGCAAGTGTTCTTTAGATTTGAAAGACTGGAAAGGACACCAGCTTCAGGGAAAAGAAATAGTTTCTTTCCTTATCCCAAAGGAAAAAAAAGAAAAATCAGGGCAACTTTCCTTTATCTATTTGGCATCTAATAGTTTCTAAACTCTTTATACAAATTTTGCCAAGTGATGTTTTTGGGTCTTGGCTGCTGATCTTGAAAGGCTTCACTGGGATTTGATTTTTTTCAGGTCAGTGCTAAGCATTTGCCAAAACCCATCTGTCATCAGGGAAATGGAGAACCAAAAACTGAGACAACAAAACCCAGATGGTAACTTTTGGGCAGGAGCACAACTCTCTGTATCTTTTCTACCTCTTCTTACTTCCTCATTGCTAAATGGCAGAAACTTGCAATGTGGCATCATCAAAATTTCTTAACCAACTTTCATGGTTTCCACATCAGAGCTTTGGGGCAGGGGACTTCCTTTATGGAGGGCATTCGAGGAATCTGGCTACAGAGGGTGAAAAGGGGAAAGGGTTGAGTAGAAGAAAAGCATTGGTGAGAGCTAGATACCCAGATCACTGGACAGCTGCATAAATAACTTTATTAGCTTGGCTCGAGGTCTAAGGCTTAAGCCCCACATGGTGTTAACCACAGACTCACTGATGAGACATCTACTTATACTCTGTGACCCAATTCTGCCCCAGCCCAAAAGAAACTTTGGTCTACTACCTTTCCAGCTCCTAATACAAAATGAAATTCCCTGCCTTGCACATTATCTTTTATCTGGACATTTCCCAACACCAGTATCGCTGTATTGCTTGGAGGCAAGATTATTCAGGCTCCCTGCTGGGGATCTGCAACATCTCTGCTGCACAGAGGGAAGCATACACAGAGACTGCAAAAAGAGCTGCTTCCAATATGCAAGGACTAGATTCAGGCATAGTCAGATATACAATTATTATCATTTCTGCTTCCTGAAAATAATTTGTTGGCATCGGATCGTTGCTGAAAGTGACTGCTTGCTTGTGTTAAATTCAGAGCCTGGAGATCTCCAGAACATACCTGTTCTCTGCTGTATATGATGGGGATCTAGTGAAGAATGAGACTTGCTGCTTGTGCCTGTCTGCCACCTTTGTGTGAGACTGAGAGTGATGCGTTTGTTGTTTGATCCCCAAATGCATTTCCACTTACTCTTTCTTCCAGAAGTGATGAAGAGGTGCCCTTTTCCTTCAGGAGGTATAGTTTTGGGGTGATGTTTACTCAGATATTTTAATTTTGAGAAAATACTCCAGTGGGGGAAGGAGTTTTATTGGAGGTTATTTAACACCCTCGAGCTTTGTTGCTAATTTATGTTGGTACCTTTAAATATACACAACTGCTGAGGCTAAATGATGAATGGTGGCAAAAAAGTTACAGGGAGAAAAAATACACAAATACTTCAGTGTTAATTTGCTTTCTAAGACAGGAAGATGGAGGAGATACTACTTCTCTGTCACACTCAGTAAAATCCTGAGTAACATTCTTGAGTCCTTTCCTTATATCATTTGGTTCTACAGCATTCACATTATCTAGGCAAAGAGAAACCCTGTATGGTGAACAGCAGCTTAACTTAAACACACAAAAATAATAATAAAAAAAAAAATTAAAAAGGAAAAAGAGACAGGAAAGCCTAAACCATACATTTTCATGGCTGTGGACATTATGGTGTAGAAGGAGGTTGGTCCAGCATCAGCAGGTTTGGAATCCTTCATCATGGAAGACAGACAGATTTGTAAGACAGAGGATTGCCTGCACTGAGCAATTTCGTTGGGTAGATTTTGCTAAAGTCCATGCCTGTACCCCTCATATTTAAATAACTTTGTTGAGCATATATCAGGGTTCAAAAAGGATTCAATAACTCATTGAAATATATTACAGCTTCTTTTTTATGCATCCAGAGCAAGAGCAGAAAGGCATCAGAAAGGTATTATAAGAGAGTGAACATTTATCTGAAATGCTATTTATATTTCATTGAATTGGCTGAAAAGGACTGTGGAAGGCCAATAATGAGTGAGGGAGGCAGGCAGCCATCCCACTGTGCATGAAGGATGGTGTCCTGATGGATGATTTAATGACTCCAACGTGTGTGGAGGGGCCAGAGACCATGCAGCTGACCAGGCAGAAATGTTCTCTGTTTAAGGCACAGCTTGAGTGGGGGAAGAGGAGTGATGCAGTGCCTGCTTTTCCCCTCACTACCTGTTTGATGGTCCTTGTGCTGCTGGTTTTGATTCTCATGGGGCCATTCCTCATTGTGAAGGCAGAAGTCATGCCTGCTTTCTCCAGGTTCAAGTCTCTTCTGGGATGCATTAAGGCATCAGATTTGCATCAAGCCCCAGCTGCTCACCTTACCACATCCGTCACGAAGGCACCTGAACAAAAGCTACTGTGTTTAACAGAGTATTTTACTAATACCCTAATTTCTGGAACTGGGCAGAAAATAAATGAAAATACAGCTCTGAGTCTGAAGCTAGAGGAAAAGGTAAAAGTAGAGGAAAGAAGTAAATCTGTGGGATGCCTACAAAGGGTAAGGAAGGTGAAAGGATGAAAGGTGTTCTGAATAGAAAGCCATTTTGGAGAGGCATGTGTCTGCTTTATGGTGAGGTGGCTGTGATGAGAAGTAGATAAAAACAGCTGCCTTTGTCATCTTCTTGTACATATGCATGTCAGATATCAGCATAAAATCTGACACAAGTGAAAGGACAAGAAAGTGCAAACAAACCCTCCATGAATTTGCAGTGATGGAGCCAGGCAAATTGTGACAGAAGAAGTTTAAACTGAGTATTAGGAAAAATTTCTTTATGGAAAAGGTTGTCAAGCATTGGAACAGGCTGCCCAGGGAAGCAGCTGAGTCACCATCCCTGGAGGTATTTAAACGATGTGTAGATGTGGTGTTTAGGGATACGGTTTAGTGGTGGATTTGGCAGCACTGGGATAACAATTGGACTTCATTATCTTAAAGGTCTTTTCCAATCTAAATGATTCTATGATCTGAAAGGTGAAATGTTAAGGGATGACCTCATGCCAAGAGTTTGGCTTGTCTGTATAAAACTAGATTATCAGTGTAATCTTTACTGACTGCTACATCACCCTCATCTTCTTGAATCAGTGGATGTATATTCCTCCAAGTGCTTTGAGTTCTTTCATATAGCCTGACATCTCAAAAGAGCATGAAGACTCTGTAAATGGCTGGCTGGCCAGTGACGTGCCTAATCAATATTTGAAAAATCAGCCTGCACTGCCTTTTCATATTCATCTATGGATGATGGATACTATTCCTGAAGGGTTATTTTGCTGATGGAAGTTGTCCAGCTCAGCTGCAGGTCTTTTATTATCAAAGCATATCAGTGAAACATCTATTTAGGAAGACCATAAAACCACAACATCCCCCATCCTATTATTGAATGGCAAAGTGCCACCACAGTGCATATGTTGTAGAGATCCCATTTCTGAGCACAGAAGCCCCAATACAAGCCTCAATCTATATGTTTAAATAATCTTGTGAACTTTGGTATGTACTAAAAATGTCCCCAGTGACATTCAGCATTGTTTCCTAGCCCAAACACTGGGAATAATTATCTTTTATTGGCACCTGTTCTGCGTTGAGATTAGGAGGCTGTGGAGCTGCAATTCTTTTATTTGCATCGCTGGAGGAAAGATCAAATGGAACAAATATAATCAAACTTTTAGTTTTCTTCTTCTTTGATGTTGTGATGCTCCCCTTGTAAGCTCTTACAACCTGACAGCATCTGAGGCAAACTTTTGCCCTGCCACCCTCCACCACAGCTTCTTTATCACTAAACTGGGAGCCTGATAGGGGGTTGCACTTTTGACAAAACCCAGTGCAGTAGCACTAGAGCTGCAGGGATCAATGCAGTAGATGGGATTTTGGCTTGCCTAGCAGGCTACTAGCTATTTATGGCAAGGCAATAATCACACTGAGTTGGTAATGCTTGGATCTTACTTCTCTGGGATTTAAATGAGTACCCAAACTGCAGGGCAGCAGAGAGTCTGTCCCAGGCTTCCTGATTTGTATTTACAGCTGGCTCTGAGTGACTCTCTTATCTAAGGCCTCTAACAAGTCTTTCAGTAATATTGCCACACTCTCTTGCTCCTTAATTGCCAGAGTTGAGTGTTTGGGGTATTTTTGTCTGGATAATAGCATGAATTAGGTCATCTTTAGACTGGAAAAGGCCCACAGCTGTGCCCACAGAACTCAAACTGCAAAATCTATGTTAGTTAGATTACTTCTAGATTTGTAGGGTCATCTGCTCACAGTAAGAACTACAACAGCCAGGTTTGTTTTTCTGCACTAATATCAAACAACTAAGGAAATGTACTGCATCACCAATAATCACAGAGTCATAGAATCATTTAGTTTGGAAAAAGACTTTAAGATCATCAAGTTTAACCATTAACCCAGCACTATCAAGTCCACCACTAAACTCTGTAAATCACTATAGGGCTCCTTACAGGCAGTAGTGAGAAATACACTTTGAAGTTCATCTGATCTCTGCTTTGCAGAAAGCCATCTTTAGTAGAAAATTCCAAAGTCACCCCCTTTTGTCAACCCTAAAAGCCAGACCTTCCCAGAAGTGCACAACCTGCTGTGAACAAGTGTGCAAGGTGATGTAGCTGTATTTTTCATGGGTTCCCTGTTTGAAAGCTTTAAGGGGCTTGTTTCCACATTTTGCTGTATCCAAACTGAAGTAAGCCATGTCAGTGACTTACATTTCTAAGAGCACAGATATCAACATCCTTGCAAGCTGGGACAGTTAATTTCATTAAAGGTGGCAGAATAAAGGATAATCATCTCAGCTACAGCATGGCAATAACTTGGAACAAATTTTTTTATATGAGTGTAAGAAAATACTGGTTTAAATGCTTTCCCTGAAGCTTTGAATGACAATGAGATGGAAAGACTCTGAAATAGATGCAAAACTTGAACTGCAAGCAGCAACTGATAAGGAAACTGGGGCAGAGGGAATGACTCAGTTGGCTGTGGTGCAGTTGCAAATCCACATGGGGCTCTGGAAATGTTCATCCGTGCCAGTGATAATGCACCAACCACAGAGATGCTTATGACAGTTAGAGAAAATTGGAGAGCAGTAATGAAAAATAACCAACGCAAGAAACCCCTGGGAACTTCAGAGTCAAAGGGCACAAAGGACAACGTTTTGAAAATAAAAGGAAGAAAAGGGACCGAGAGGATCTTTGATCTAAAGGCTTCTTCCTGCAGGTTTTATCTCTCCAGACACAAAAATACAAGGCTTATATCTATTCCCTTAAGAACAGAACAGCACGTCAAAGAGGAAAGAAAGAGAGAGAAAGCCTTCCAAGATAACATTTAATCATCATAAAAATGCATGCATGAATGTGACAAAGAGAAAAAAAAATGCATATGTCTTAAAAATCAGTATGTGAAAGAATCTAACCAAAGAGGAAAAAAAATGCAGCAATGTGTGCAGTGACTCGGACGGAATAGGATAGATAAGTATACAGTGCCAGCTGATCTCCTTGTGTAAGATAACTATTTCATATTTCTATTTTCAACTAAGTGGCCCCTAATCTTGACAGATGACAAATCAATTCTTGCTTGTCCTGTTTTGGGGCTTCACTGAAGTATTTTCCATTCTCTTTTTGATGGCTTTTTTCAATGTATTTGCTGTATACATAAACAGATCTTTAAGGGCCCATTATAGAAAGCACCACTGAAACTAACTTCATCCTCGCATCTCATTTCACAGTTCTAGTGGCAATCACGTATGGCTCCCTACAGGGAAGGGGTGACTCTTAAATCGTGTTTAAGACCTTACTCAGAAAATCAGAAACCCTCACTCTGTTCGATTGCATCTCTGTCAGGGGCAGCAAAGAGGCTGAAACCATACCTGTCCCTAAGCTGACATGGCACCACCACCCCAACCAATGTACATTAGGTGTCAGGAACTCATATGGAAACACGACAAATGGAAAAGTGTTGTGGGTCCTTTAAACTCCAGAAACCACACTCCTGCTCTTGGGATCAACCTAGAGGATTGTATTTCTTCACTAGCTATGCATGTAGCCTAACACTGCTGTGCCATCATGGAAATTCAGGCTTGTCTTTGCATGTTTTGCCTCAGGTTTTTAGCAGCCGTCATGAGTGCAAGTTTCTCTCAGCTCTGCTTAAACTGAAAGAGGCTTGAGGGTGTGGCTGGAGAACTTGGGCTGGGAGTTACTGAGTGGGGCACTCCATGAGCCACTAGTCCCTGTGGCCTCTCTGGTCCCTACATGGCGTGTGCCCCACACGTCACACTTGCTACTGGCCTCTACATGAGGATACGGTAACTGAGATTTAGCTCTGAGGACCCCCACATGTGCTAGAACTCCCAAAAAACACAGACTGGATCAAGCTGGATGAGCTGAGCAAGCTCTTCAGTGTGTCATGGCATCCTGAGAGCAAGTAGAGAGAGCTGCAGGACTTTGCAGCAGAATTTAACCAAAACCCTGCAGAGTAATGTACATTGCTCTTGATCTGTGTGCTGAATGGAAGGAGCTGTGGGCCCTCCCATTTCCTCAGCAGGAAGCAGCAGCAGGTGGGCCAGCATATATCACGGGTATACATGTGTATTTATTTATGCATATATTATCACTAGCCCAAATTCAACCTTGAAAAAGTCCAACTGACTCTATGTCTTCTGCCTGATAGCAAGTGAATTATTGTGGAGCTGGGTTATTTCAGGGCACTGAGGCTTTCCCATCTGCAAGAGGTGGTGATCTCACAGCACCTCTGGCTCTGCACTGTCCTTGCCTCCTCTTCAAAAGCAACACGTGGAGATTCAGAGAGACAAAATGTTGACTGAGTTCTCAGTGCTATTTGGGTGAGTAATGCTGCAGGAAGGAACTTAGTGGGGTGTCCAGGAGCATCTCTGCAGAGTTCATTCCTCCACCCACTTGGCTCTCATGGTCCCCAAAGGTGATTGTCAGGGCTCTGAGGCACTTGTGGGCTATAACAACCCTGAGCAGCCCCACCAGCCCTGAGAACCCACCTGAACTACACTCCTCTGCCACCTGGCAGGACATGCTGCAAGCCCAGGCTGCAAACACATTGAAAAAACAATAAAGCTGAGGAGACAAAGATGGTCAAAAGTTGTAGGGTGACCCTGCTACGCCCTTTTGGGCAGGGGACACCCCAGATATCACCTCTCTGCACTTGGTGCTTTGCAGAGGGCAGAGCTCCTCTATTTCTAGGGAGGCAGCATCTCCTGAGTCACCCTTAAGCCAGGTCTGGTTCTCTGACTTGGGTGTTGTGCACAACTCAATGGAAGCATTTATGATCAAATCCCTTCCTTTGGGACAGGTTTAATTTGTTTTTTACCTCCCATTAACATCATTTATGCACTTACCAGGATTAAAAGGCAACATCAAGTGCTCCCTCTCTCCTGTACCAAGACAGCTTTAGGTCTTAATGTGTCAGGGACTTGGAAGTGATATAAAATCTGCTTGGCAAAAAACAGGATTTGCAATCTGATTTGAGTGGGAAGAAGAAAGATTTCACACCGGTCTGGGGAGGGACCAGTGGAAGGGGGGGGTGGAGTTCACCTTCCCAGCTGGCCTCTAAATCTAAGTATGCAAATCCCTCATTTCTCTGACCAGACTGCATATTTTAAAAGCTTTGGTTTTTTTGGGTTTTTTTCTTCAGTTGGTTTAAGAGCTTGACTAATGTGTAAGGTACAGTGCAAAGCAGCTCTGTGTTACACACGGAGTTACCTTACTGCTCTTTCCACAGGCTAAAATGAAAGAAAATAACACAGCTGATTACAGGCTTCAGCTACATGCTTTGCAGGTTTACATGCCTGGGAGCAGCTTGGGATCTGTCTCTGTACTCTATAAGTGCTGTTGATTTGCTTTGTGTTTTGCAATAGATGTAAAGCAAAAACCATTCTGAAGACCTCTCTGCTAGGAAGGTTTTTCTTGCCTATTATTAGCACCCTGCTTTTGCAGCAAGCGCTCATGAGCCAATATGCAGAGTTTTAAAGGACTTCAAAGTGTCATTGGGAACCAAGTGATATGTGTGTTAAAAAGGGTTTAATGGAGCTGCAGTCGCTGTGGCAGTGTCTTTTTATAGCAAGTTTTTACAGCGTTAAGAAAAACATCCTGCAGATTTCAGTAGGATAGGCATATGGATAAGGTACTTCACACTATGATTTTTGTTTATCTGCTATTAAAAAAAAAAAAGAAAAACAGCATTTCTAGCTATAGGGAGAATGATAAGCAGAAACAGTTCTGCAAAACTCAGGCAATAGCTTCATTTTGGGTTTAATTATTTTTTATATTTTTCAAAGGAAGGCATACATTTGAAAGCAAATGTCTTGGCTTAAAGAACAGAAATACAGAGTGATTTGTATTCACACTGAAGATTTTATAGTCTTATTTTTTTTTTTTCCCCAGAGCTACTGGATTATATCATCATTAGCACAAGGCAAATCCTCCTTATCAAAGTTGAGGCAAACTTTCTGAGACTGTCTTTAAAAAGTCATAGGGGAGGCTCCTAAGGAAGGAAGTGGTTTGCAAAAAACATATTAAATATTGAAGCGGATCTGATCCATGTGTGATCATATTGGTCTGCAGGAATCGGCTGGGAGTCGCTGGTTTTAGTAGCTCCTCTACTTTTTCTTTTTACAACACCATTTATAAGTCTCTTTTAATTATTCCTGGGAAGGATGTAGGGACACTTTATGAGACAGGCTCCTCATTGTCCTTTAGCAACCATGTCATTGCCCTGCCCACTTCTGAAACAGACAGACAGGGAATAATGGAAAGATGAGTACCCACTGCCCACTGTGAGGGGAAGAGTCTTGCCCAGGTTTATACAAAAAGGCAGAGGCAGAGGTGGGACACAGCCTTGGCCCTCCGTGCCTCAGCCCTAGATTGGTGCCTCAGTCCTAAATCGCCTCCTTAAAGCCATCCTTGTATCCACAGTGTCTGGGATGTAGCTGTTTGGACTTGTTCCACATCCGAAGTCACGTCATTTAAACATGTTTTACTCTGCTTTTGCTTCAGGCTGGGGAACGACTGGTTTATGCCTTGTCTGAGGGATTAAAAAAAATAGAACCAGGGAAACCTTTAGTTGTTGTGACTGCCAAAGCAGGAACTGCACAGGATTTCTCAAGGCTCTCAGGCAGCTGGAGGCTGCAAGCAAATGTGCTCAAAGCTGATGGGAGCAGGGGTTCAGCTCCCAGTGCTACCCTCACATTGGCAGCTGTCTCCCATCCCTCTGCCTCAGTCCCAGCAGAACTAAAGCCCTGGAAAAGCCCCAGCATGGCAGCCCCATCCCTCACGTCCCTGCGGCTCTGTCTTGAGCAGCTTCTTTCGTTTTTCACACTCAGTCCTCCCGAACGGAAACCATGGTCAGAAATTTTACAGAAGCAGCGACAGAGATATTTTCTTTCTTTTCTGTGGAGGAGGGCAGAGGAGTGACAGCACAGGGGGAAGGGTTTGTAGAGTTGGTTTTTTTTTTCTTTTTCCCTTTTTGCAACACTAGTTGTTCAGGGGAGTGTCTTGCGTTATTAATGCTGAGTGGCTCTGGCAGCTACTGTGGTTCAAGGTCGTTATTCATCCACTGCCATTGCAGGAGACACGGGAGCGCTGAGCCAGAGCTGTTCATCCAACCCTCTTGGTCCTCCCAGGCCAGCAGGTTGGGAAGAGCTGCACATGGGGCAGTGGGGTCGTGTGGGGGTGTGGAGAGCAGCCTGGGGCCAGGGCCACGGGGGCACCCTCCCAGCCTGGTCACGGCGTGCCCAGGTCTGTGGGACCTGCTGGGTTTAATGGTGGCAGGGCCTGAGAGGGGCTGAGGGGTTGGGAGAGCACCTGTGATGTGCGAGTGTGGGATCCTCCATGCACACCATGAGAGGGCAGACATCTCTGTCCCCGCCTGGGAATCTGTCCCTGTGTTACTTACAGCTGCACAGGCACACCAGTCTCCTTTCTCCTCAAGCTGCACTGACTCAGGAAAATGAGAGTTAAGGGAATACAGGTCTGCTTGCACCCTTCCCACCTGATTTCTTCCTTTTTTCCTTCCTTAGGATGAAGGAGTCTAGGCAAACATTCCTTAATTTATTCTGCGTCCTCTGGCTCTTGCTTCTGCTGAAGGCTGCCTCTTCCTCCCCTCTACCCCGTGGAAAAGACCCACGACCCCCTTCGCTCCCCTTTGGGCTGTACAAAGGACACACCTGCGTTGGTATGTATCCAGGTTTTGTTTGCCTGCTGGACTAATTCACTCCTTACTTCACTGGTGAGCTGGGAGTTGCTATTCACATCATAAATCGCTCCTTTATCTGTTTCAACAGCTGTACTGCAAAATACTTGTAGTCTTTGCTGAAACAGTCACTGAAGATTTTGCAAGGCCATCATGGGATCTGGAATTATTTTATGATTTTGTTTTTCACTGGCTGCTTCTCAAAGTTCATGTTTTTGCTCTGCAGGGAATGGCATATTAAAAGTTGACTTTAATGTCTGTAGGTCTGGGACCTGGAAATAGGATGTTATGGGGTCCTAGTGTTCCTTAGAATTCAGGATATATTTTGCTTAACTGACAGGAAGGCACAATTCCCTTCAGACATGCCTGGGGTCTCTTCATTGATTTCAGTTCCTAGAAAACTGTTCTTAAGAATGGTTGGTCCATACTTGAGCCAGGGATGTTTGTGGCCTGGATGGTGGTCTCTGGGTAGCTGGGTTGCAAAGGCTGCTTCCTCACATTTCCTTTCCTTTTTGTGTGCACACGTGTCTGCGTGACCCATACTGAACTGGGGCAAGTTGGCAACCCCCTTCTCACGTGACATCAGTGACTGTGGTGATCCCCAGTACCTAGAGCTGGGGGTAGGTATCCTATAGTCTCATCTGGCTAGGTGATTCCCAGAGCAAGACTGGTAACACTGGAGTCAATGTGAACTGTGGATATCTCTGCACCAGAGATGGAGTGCTTGGCATGGCACTCCATATACCTAAGGGAGATGGCGTAGCTTATATTTTTCATGTGTGCAAATGGATATGTCTTATGCATTACAATCAAGTGATTTACTTTGTCATCAATGGGACTTGTTGATCTTACAGGCCTTTTTCAATCTAAAAATTTCTGTGGTTCTTTTAGCTTCCCAAGGCACCTTTGTGCTGGAAACATAAACCCTGTCACAGCTCTCCATCCTTCAGAAGGAAATAATTCTTTCCACTGTGGCTTAGGGAATACAGTTAGAAATAATAATCCTAAACTTGATAAAAGCATGTTTTTGCTTCACTTCTGAGCCACCCACAGTCAAAAACTGTACCCCTGACAGTTTTGGAGGGGAAGGGTGAATCAAAAGAAGAGCAGGGTGGTGAGGGGGTTCAGCCACCAGCCAGAACATGAGAAGAAGAGGTGCAAAGCAAAAATGGCTGTGAGGGGCTGTCCTTGTTTGGGCTGGGAGCCGTGGAAGTGGTGACTGAGCAGCTGCCAGAGCTAGGGGGACGTGGTGTTGTTTAGTGCTGAGATCTTAAGGCAGCTACAGTTTTGATGGCACAGGAAAGGCAGTGTTCATACTCATCTGTGGGATTTTTACACTAGTGGTTTTCAGATGTCAGATTGTGAGCACTGTCCGCCCTTTCTATCCTGTTGACCCAGAAAAGTTCTAAATTCCACACATTGTGTTGAAGTAGTCTTGTGCAAGATAACTTGGGGTTTTTTTTCCCTCCTAAAGGGAGGAGAGCTGTGCTAGCCCCATTGCTGGGACCACTGAGCATCCCTTTGTTCAAGGAGGAGACTGAAAAGCATTGCCTCCCAAGCCAGCTTCTCTTTCTGAAGTGGCCCTTCAGCTAAAAGCATCCTTCTGAGCTTGACTCAGGTCCTGGACAGACTGTGCCCACCTCTGCAAACCACAAGATAAAAATGGAGTGTGGATAGTGCTAAAAGGGTATGAGCCAGGTCTGGCAGGGAGGGCTGGTGGCTGCTAGCCCAGACGGCTGCCTCTGGGTTTCACTGATTAGCTGCTCATTCGACTAACTCTTGAAAATAGTGTATTCCTTCCTTCTCTCAAGCAGAAAGGGAAAGCCCAGAGGAATTGATGGTTGCACTTGCTAGGGCTTAGAGCAGGGGTAATGCCAGCTCTTGCATTTGTTCTGGTGACTAGCCCTCTTAGGAGCAGAGAGTAAGGCAAGATCAGCTTGTGATTTCCTTCCAACCACTTGACCCCAGATACTTAGTTGGCTTAGTTTGCCATCTGGGAAGGTAATGAGAAAGAGACATTAGTACTTCTTCTGTGTCTTCTTGGCCTTATAGATCAAGCCCAAGATGATTTCACAGAATTAGAGAGAATGATAGAATAGTTTGGGTTGGAGAGCACCTTAAAGATCCTGTAGTTCCATCCCCCCCCGACATGGGCAGGGAAGCTTCCACTGCATCAGCTTGCTCAGACTCCTGTCCAACCTGGCCTTGAACAGTGGCAGGGCTGGAGCATACACAGTTTCTCTGGGCAATCTGTTCCAGTGCCTTCTCACTGCCACCATGAAGAATTTCTTCCTTAAATCGTATCAAATTTTTAATGTGAGAAATTCCTATTGCTAAATGCATAGGAGATTTTCTTGAAGTAATTGGGTTTTTTATGCAAGTTTAAATGTGTGGTCAGGTGTCTAAATCTTTCAAAGCTATCTGCCTCACTTTCCTCAGGGAAATGAGGTGGCTACACATTGAATTTCTGATCACTCCTGTGTACCACCTGCTCGATTGAGATTGCTATGTTAGTAGCCAAAGCCAGTCAGAAAGTGAATGCTCTTTCAGTAACAAAAATCAAGAAAATATTTCCCATTAAGCCTTTCCACTGAGAATATCACACTTCTTGAAGAAGTATGTGGAAATAATATGACAGGAGAGCAAAGTGCAGCTCTGGTACCTCTGTTAAATGTGATACAACTTGGTTGCTTCCTCCTTCTGTTCCCCTTGCTTGCAGCACTCCCTGGGTAGGCACCACCATCTGCCCCAGTATATTCCGGTCAAACTGGCAAAGCATTTGGGTAATTCAGGGGTCTTCCCTGCCCTTAGCAAATCCTGGGGAATGTATTTTGGGTAGGCACCTCTGTGCCAATATGGAGAAGGGCTGGAGGAGAGGAGGGTGTGCCTCCAGTGACGTTTAGACAGTAGTTTTAATCACCTTCACTAACTGTAGAGAGTCACATTGTTTTTTCTGCACTTTTGTGAAAAATGTGGCTGCTTCATTCAGAGAAAAGCTTTTCATCATTTACTTGATGTACAAACAAAACAACTGGAGGGTTCCTACCTAAAAAGGGTTTTAAAACTACTGCATTTTAGAGTTATGACAAAGAGGGGAAAAACACCAAATAATAACCCTCGCAACCACAGGATCAGATGTAGCATACATAAGCAATTCCTAACCATCTAAGATAACTGGTCTGTAACAGTACCTAAACACAACCAGATAAATGGTCTTTCTTTGGCCTTGTCACGAGGAAAACTTTCCCAACATCTGACAGTCTTTTTTCTCCATCAGTATTTCCTGTCTCCCCAGGCTGCTAAAATGCCACCATTTTCGCATTCTGTGAAATCAGCTCAGGCCCTTCCTCTGGGCCTTCTGCACATGCTGCACATGATATGTTTTTCTGTTTTTTTCTTATGAGAGATAAAAGGGCTTTTGTATGTTTTCCTACATACAAAAGCCCATTAAGTTGTTTTCCTCCTGCAAAGGCAGTGAGGTTTTGCTCAACACACTGGTTTGGGAGCTGGATGCTGAGTCTGGCTTTCCTTTCTGAGTTGGTTAGAGATGGGCAGCATGGCTTAAGGGATTTATTTGGGATGAGACCTAAAAATCCTTCTGCTGAGTGCAGTCTGGCTGTTTCAGTGTGGCATCCTGAGAAAGAGATGCTGCGTGCTTTTCTCTCAAAAATTAGGCATGAATGAACTCTTCGTATACTCAGGTCTTTACTTTCCTATCTGTTAAATGAGGAAAATGCTGCCCATTTCAAAGGGCAAGCAAAGTTTTACTTAAGTTAATGTTAAGGTACCCAAAGACAGTAGAGTAACACTGGTAAACTGTTGACACTGGTGTTAAGGTTTCATCATTTTTCTATTGATTTTTAAAGCTTCTATTCAATTCCACCCTTAATTACATCAGAGCCCTTAAAGGTTTTTTCCAAATTGCTCTGTTCTCTAGCAAAGGTGACTTCATCCAGAGGTACATGAAGCAACCTCAGGAAAGGCAGAAGCTGCCCTGGAGGATGCAGAAAGTGGGGGAGACACTGAAAGAGGGATGGGAACTTCTGTATTCATCTCTCTTCAACATACTATGTTCATTCTATGAAGAAAGGGAATTTGGGGAATGGTAGATTAGCCAGTTAAACATCAAATCCTAGAAAAATCCTGCAGTATTTAATAAAACTTTTTAAAAACACCTTTCAAAAATAGTGTCAGATGAATCTAATTATCTTTGCCTATGGGATGATGCCATGAGACATAGAATAAGAAGCGGATATTATAACTGGGCTTTAGTAAGGTTTTTGGCACTACTTCAGCACTAATCTTATGCTTGAGAGATGTGTGACAGTGATTAAGCTTCTACAGGGCAGAACAAAACTGATGGGTAGTCTTGTTCAGAGAGTAAATACAAGAGGCTCACTCCCTAAGAAAAAGGATGGACAAAATCAGGTCTTTCTTGGACTTCTCTTTTGAACGTACTATCATTCCATATTTTCACTAGCCAGGATAATTAAATTTGTGCTATTAAGTTAAATCTGTTCATGTAAAGCTGAAATTATTTGCAATTCCAAGTAAAATGGAGGGCAGAATTAAATTCAAAACAAGCTTGACAACTTGGAGTACCTGCATCTGAAAAGGTAATTTCAATATGGGAATGTTGAAGGCACTCACTTCAGCTGAAATAGTCAATGACACACACAGCAGATGAGGAACAACCGGCTGGGTAGCATCCCTAAGGAAGATCATCTGGGCTTGTAGTGGCACAATGATGGCATGCTGACACACGGCACGCACCGAGACGTGCGAACAGAAGTCAGCTTGCAAGACATGTGAAGTAACCTGTTACCTTTCTCAGCACTGACAAAGCCTCAGAGGAATTTCTGCCTTCCCTTTTGTGGCTGTGCATCAAGAGTGATGCAGAGTGACAGGAGGTTTCAGAGAAAAACAAGCATAAGCTATAAAAGAAAGAGTGAATAAATTAGAGTTAATTAGTCTAGAGAAGAAAAACTCGAGAAAAGACATATCTGTCCCTGAAAACATTAAAGGTGTGCTCCATTCTCCAGGTTCATTAGAGCTATGGCAAGAAGTAACAGAAATGAGTACTAGTGGGAACATTCAGGTTAGGAAGAGGATTTTCCTATGACAGTGATCAGTGAGCAGAGTAATATGTTCCTGAGAAATCTGTAGAAGTCCTCATTAGAGATCTTTACAAACTCTGTCTGCCCTGTCCCTTCGGAACAGCCTAGGTGGTTTAGATCATCTGTTAAGGCAGAGGATTTGTAAGAGGACTTACTCCAGGCCAGCATTTCTGGAGTTCTGAGCTGTGACTGCAAGAAGCATTTGCAAAGAGCAGCATTTGTTTGTTTTCTCCTCCACAGCAGACTGCCCTGCTCTATCTGCGATTAACTTTGGTTGTTGCCCTTTTCAAAATGAGGCATTTAGTCAGAGAGCCCTCAATAGGGCCAGACAGCAGTGCTCTCCATTTTCTCTGCTAGCAAGTAGAGATCTTGTGGGTCAGCAGCCAGAAAAACAAATTTCCCCATCTTTGTGCTCAATATAATGCCATTCTCAGCAACCTTTGCGGGTCACCACCTCCATTCAGCCAGGAGCACACAGTTCCTAGCATATGAAGAAGCATGCTTTCGAAAGATATTTTCAGCTCTGCTTGCATTAAAGAACAGGTGTTTCTGAGCTACCAGCAGAGTAAAACGCTGACCTCTACCTGTGTTGATTTGCGTGATAGTCATTGTCCTCAACAGTTTGCCTCTGTCTAGCTGTGCATGAGTGCAGGGATGAAATATGCCCCTTGGAGTGGCAGCAGGACCGGTGGCGTTCGGAGCTCCCAATAACTTCACACAATGGAACATGGCAAATGGAGTTGGAGGCTTTTAACAACTGCGCTCAGAAAGATTGGCTGTGCACACATTGTCTGGGGGGGCACCATGACAGAACGTATAATTTACAGCTCAGTGAGTTCTGTAAAAAAGCCTTGCCCAATATCAGTGTAGCGCTGCAATGTATTTTACTCTAAAAGGCTGGGAATCGACTTTGATTGCAGCTGAGTCGGTTCCAAGCCATAGCAGCTCTGCTCACTTCACCAGCATTGCTCCATTTAATCAGCAACAAAGTTTGACCTGATGATCAGCAATAAATACTAAATTTGACCATAACATTTTTCTCTATGATTGTACTTTAGCTAGAACAAACACAGGCATGGGAATAGTACAGTAGAGAAACTAAAGAAACCACTCAGCAACTTTTCAGCAACTATTGGTAAAAATTTCTTTTCCAAAACCACCCCAAGTATTACTGAAAGCTTCTGCCTGTAAAATGTAAATACATCTATTGATCACAATGAAAAATGTGCTCAGCATGCCAATGCATCCATATCTGTGTGTGTGTAAATACACAATCACATCTATGTCCATTTGTAGACATGGGTAGTCTTGTACATTTTACATTACTGATGGCTGCCTTGAGTATAATAATCATTTTATTGATTGTATGTCTGGATGCTGATTCCCACATGTGTGCCTCTCACTCTTGTTCATGTGTCAACCCTACAGAGAACTACTGCTCATGTTTAAGGCAATCACTTTTACTGCTTTTAGGAACTGTATATCTGAAAAAAAGGTTTCTTGCATTCAGAATCCTGAAATGGTGAAGCCTTTGCAACAAGGATAAAGTTATCCATTTCCATTAACACCTCCTGCCAGCATCAGGGCTTCAGTAGACCTTCAATACCCTTTCCTGATTTGGAAAAGAAAAGTTAGTGTCACACATACATACACAGGTATTTTTTCATATTAATTAATACAAAAAACATTTGTACTGGAAATGCCAGAGGTTATATTTTTATTTTTTTTTTAATAGGGCTCTTTAAAGTGTAATATAGGAAACACTAGGGATACATTTGGTTGCCAGGTATGGATACCAGAGTCTTCCACTAGATGGAAACTGAATTTTCTGTACTATCAAAGCTGTATCAGAGTCCTTGTTGTATGTCTAAATGGAACAGAAATGAATGACTCTGAAGTTAGGGTGCCTGAGGTGGCCCACTGCTTTGCATGAGCAACAGAAATAATAACTGGTATTCCAGGCTTTGCTGGAATTTGTTACAAATGCACTCACAATGCTGCTATTTTGATATTAATATTTCAAAAATGTCCTTAGCCACTACACTATGTGTAATTTAATGCCTAGTGACAGGTCTGTTAATAGTGTACTATTTAGTATTTCCAAGATATTTCATAAGACTTAGCAAATTAAAGGTGAATGGGTCTTGTATATGCCAACATATTTGAATATGGATACCTATAATTATGTTCCATCACCTCAGTACCTCTGTAAAATACATTAATCCTCTAAAAGGGATGGGAAACAAAGTCTGAGTTAAAAGACCTTATCACTCAGATCCATTTCCAAATTACCTTTCAAAGCAACAAATCCTCTGGCTGTATATGGGAAGTGTCCTTGCTTTGCATATACGATTATGTCATTTGAGCTGAATATTTCAATTGCAATTAAAGATTAATTAAAGATTTCATTCCAATTGCTGGAATGAAATCTTGAGGTTATAAAGGGTTGTTCTTTGAAAGTGTCAGGTCAGTAATGAGACATAGTGCAGGAAGGCAATATGGATATTGGGCCCTGTTATGAAAGGAATATGTAGTAAGTGAGGTGCTGGCACAGGTTGCCCAGAGAAGTTGTGGAAGCCCAATCCCTGGCAGTGTTTAAGGCCAAGTTGGATGGGGTTTTCAGCAACCTGGTGCAGTGGAAGGTGTCCCTGCCCAGGACTGGGAAGTTCAAACTAGATGATCTTTAAGGTCCCTTTTGGCCCAAACCGTTCTATGATTATATGAAAATGAAAACATTCCTGTATTGTAACTTTGCATAACCATGGTCTTCCCATGCCTAGAATAGTCACGTGGATGTCCCCTTCTCAGAGGGGAAAACCTTATTTCATATTAGCTCCCCATGTGAATTTCAAAGAGGAATGTCTTGTTCCAAGTTGAACTGGAACTGGATTAGACTAATTTGGAAAGAGGTGTTTTTATGCCAGAACAACAGCTTCAGCACAAGGAGTAGCAATATCCTCTTTTGTAGACAGGTTCCTGGGTCTCCTCACCTTTAATCTTTAAGAGATGCCTTGGAGCTTAGGATGGTCTATAAATGGAAGAAGCTAAGACTGTGTTTTGGGAAAGTCTTCATCTTCTGTATAAAGCCAGGAATGTGATAAACAGCTTCATGTACGTGGAGCCTTGCTGGAGCAGACAGATTTTTGAGGCAGAAATTTGCCATGTCACCAAGCAAAGCTGCAGTTTGGCTCTACGAGGAGCAAACAGAGTGGCCTTAGGGTGGCCACAGCCTGGTCAGCAGGATTTGCAGAGAGCTATTTGTGTCCATGGCCATTTTTTGGACTTACGTCTTCCTTGTATTCTAAGAGTGCATTTAATTTATGGCTGGGGGGGTGAGAAAGAAATCCAGCATCCAGAAACATCAGCAAAGGATGGCAAAGGAGATGTGCCAAGTGCCAGAAAACCCATTTAACAGAGTTCTACTCAGACAAATATACCTACAAATCTGAAACTTAGAGAGGCAGCTTTCACTATCCAGATACTTTTTGACATCCCTAGGTATAATTCTAATTATAGAGCCTTTCAAACTTATGCGGCAGAAGTGGATTAAGTTAAATAGTCTGCTCAAACTGCCAGAGGCTTTACAGCTAAGCAATGAATTCCTCTAGTTCTGATTTTATTATTGCGGTATGATTTTTTTTTTTCCTGAGCTTATTGGAAATGGCATTTTTTTATTACACACTACCTTCAAATATATGAAAAGAAGTACTTCCTGATGTGTGAGTTTTCACCTTACTGCACTGAGCAAAATGGCTGTGGTCTTGTCTTATCTCTTCAGAAATTAATAGCAGATGGGACAAGCCATTGCTAAAAGCGACAGGCATTTATTAATACCAGAGTCTAGTTTCTAATGCCTGGTAGGTATGATAATGCCAATGAATTTCTTTCAGAGAAAAGCATCCTTCAGCCTGTCAAGGTATTAAAACCTATTATTGAAGTGAGACAGCAGAATCAACTTACTGAAAGTTGTTTCTAAAGAAAGTCTTGTGCAACTGTAAAAAAAATTAATTGAGCTTTATTTCATGATGAAGCCTAATTACATTGCCTTATATGTGTCCAGCTCATGATGAGAAATTAATCACATCTAAATATCTAGTAAATTAAAAGCAAGCAATAGCTGCTAATGACTGGCCAGATCTGGACGTGCTTTTCTACTGATGCCAGAGTAGTAAAAAGTTTATATTCTTGCACATGTCATAAGCAATTAAAGCAGTGAGATTTTTACAGTCAAAGACATCTGATTTCCCCCTGCCCTTTTTAGATATATAATTGTTTTCCATTTTTAGCCAGTGGAATTAAGACTCATTAAAAACTAGCATAACTGGTCAGCATTTCTGTTCCTGCCACTCAATCCAGAGGAAGATGATAAAAAGAGAGCAGGTTTGTAGTAAAAGCAAGGATACTCTGAATTAACTTTCATTTATAGACACTGACCTCTTGAAGTTTTACCCATAGCACAACACCACAGATAAGTTCTCCTAGAGGATAAATCTGAATTACTGGGGAAGCATGTTTCCATGATAAAAACCAGGGAGCCTAGGTAGATTAGGCTGCCTCTGCTGCAATGAGTCCCCTTAGGACATTCCCCCTCCCTCCTCACAGGTTTCAACTTTATTCCTGAGTAGTTTAGAATCCCCAGCCCAAAAACCGCTCTCCCTGACATCAGCTTAAATGAAAGGCTTTGAGGTCAGCAGAGCCAACACATAAGCAAGCATCCCCCAGGGCACAGCTCACGGCAGCAGACCACAAGGAGTAAGGAGAGGGCAACCAAGGGCAACTGATCAAAGCCCAGATAGATGGGGAGGGCAGAGACCAGATCAACCAAGAACACATGGTGGTGGAATGTGTTCCCTGGGAGCATCTTTCCTACCAGAGGGCCAGGAGACCCTCCAAGTTCACTTCCAGAGACTCCAACTGTGGAGCCTTAGAAGCAGCAGATCCTTTAGAAAATCAGCCAAGACTTTCTCTATCAGCTCATCCCATGGAGTGTGGCATTTCTTGTGGAAGAATTCTCTTGCGTTTGAGAGGGGAGCATTTGGATAACCAAGGCGTGGTCTGCAGGTGCCCGAAGTGGGGAAGGTATAATAGCATGAGCAGAAATATCCTCTCTGATGATGATGATGAGTTTATGAGAGCAAACATTTTGAAGTTCAGCTCTGTGGGTTTTTTCCCAAGTAGTCAGGCTGTTATTATTGTTATTTATATTCTTGTAGCATCTAGAAGCCTGAGGTACAGCATTAAGTACTGCTCAGACTCAGTGTTGGCTCTGTTAATCCTCATGTGAAGCAGATTTGCCTTTGGGTCTGGTTCAATAGACACAAAGGTGTCTATCTGACTTAATGAACATGAAAAATTTTCTTTTAATTACTGTGAGACTTCTCCTTGACTGGGGCTACCTCCATTATTCTGTTTGTGATTAAGAATTCTGTTTCCCTTTTGCAGAGGTGAACCAAAAATAGCTAGTTTTGCTTGTTTATTTTTCTCACTCCCTCTGTGGTACTTTGACAAACATGTGAGAGAAACATACATCTTCAGTGGAAACTGTCCTGTTGTATAACAGAGAAAATGGAACTATCAGTGGTATTTTTATCCTCAGCCCAGCTTCTTGGGTTTTGAGCTGTTTGTCCAGAATCCCTTTTTTCTGCAGCCCCTGGCTGCAGGTGCAGGAGCACTGGGTTACACAGCACAGGTAAAAGGAGCAACACTTCTCTCTGCTGCAGTGGGTGACACTGTCAACTCCAACCTAAACAATTCTATGATACTACAGAATCCTCAAGCTCATGATGTAAAAGAATGAGAGGTAAAACATCAAAAGCTGTGCACCTTTTATGATATGAAATATGAAAGGATTAGCTTCCCCCTGTCTGTCTGCTTGGACTCCTTTTTGTCTTTCTGACTTCTAGACAGCAAGATTGATAGATGAACATCTGACCTTGGTAAGAGTAGGAAGGGAGACACAGAAAGATTGTGTGGTTTTGAGGTTAGGTTATCATTTAGGCAATTTAATTTTTCTGGGCCTCCATCCTCATGAATAAAATAGACATAGAAGCCAGGGGAAGGGTAGTCGCTGTTGTCTGTAGGTTGTTCATGTGCATTAATAGCATTGCCTTTATGTAATGACTTTTAGACATGTTTATGGTGTGTTTTCAGGATGTGCAGTGCCATCTCAGTGCTAAAGGCTGGAGTCAGTCCAGCAAGGCTATTTACCACGCTACCCTGGCAAAGGAGCCAGGGTCTGCTTTCTGCCCCTGAGGCAGGGCATGATTTGCACTAAAACAGCTGAAGTCTCTTGCTCCCTTTAACATCCACCCTGTGGGAGTGTTGGCTGTCCTATCCCTGGAAACATTTGAGATCAGGTTAGAACAGGGCTCTAAGCAACCTCATCTAGGTGAAGATGACCCAGCTCACTACAGGGAGCTTGGACTAGAAAGGTCCCTTCTAACCCAAACTATTTTATGATAAGGCTGTAGTAAAGTTAAAGCTGGACCTGAGAGGCCGGGCCTGTTCTTTGAGACCAAGAGCTGAACATGCTATACCCTTCATCTTGGACCTTCCCTTTATTTTTAATTTAGGTCTTTTTTATTCAACTATTTTTTTCCCAGCTACTGTGTTTTTAATTAGCTGTTAATTCCTGGGCCTAGTTAGCCTCTGGCTATTTGGGGAGTTGGGGAAGGGGCAGAAAAGAAGGACTTCTTGCTTCAGGGCTTTTCTTGGTTGTATAGATCTCCATTTATTCCTCTATTCTTTTAGGCTGACTGGAGGTAATGGTTCTTAGCATGCTTTATAAATCATTCTGCAGAGGATTTTGAGTGAACTTTTTATTTAATAAGTAAGGAGAAGTGGGCTTTTATCCCTGCAAAAGAGGTGACAAATTCACTGTAATTTCTTCTGGATAGAAGAAGTAATAGAAGAGTCAAAAATATTGGTCTTACAGAAAGTTCCAATTGCCCTTTTGTAAGTAAAAACCTTCTCCTTTACTTGCCATAGAAACATCAGAGTTATTTACGTTTAAAAACAGCACTTTGATTTAATAGCACATAGGTAGGGGTGCTTGGAAGGAATTTAGAAGCTCACTTTGAAGAGCTGGGCCAGTCTGAAAACCTGAACATTAGTGTTCCTGAGGCTTGGAAAAAGGTGAGTCTGCATCACATCAAATTCCTGCTGCTCACCTCCATTTCTAGACCCTGCTAGAGCAAGTCTTAGAGATGAGATTGCTTGCACAGAAGGGGAACTGGGATTCAGTTATAGGGATTTCAAAGAGAAATCTTTATTCCAGGCTGCTGGAAGCTAGCACCTGGCTCCTTGTCTCCTGTCTGCCTGGGATACCTGCCTCTCTTGCAGGGGCTCTGACTCTAGGCAGGGCATCACTCCAGCTGCCAGGCCTGACTACAGTGGGCAGACTTGGCATCGCCAAAGCTGTATTCCTCATAAAACAGTGAAGCCACTGCAGAGAAAGCACAGTGCTGACCTACAGCAAATTAAAATTGAGTTGAAATGAATGCTCAAAATTATTCAAAATCATGTGGATTTTGAATGACTGTTCTATGGGGATGACATTGAATCTATTTAATCCCCAAAACAGGAGAGGGAAAAGTGATGCACATCTCAAGAAACACTTTGCTAGCCCTGTTCACACCCAGATTAGTGATGAGAAATAACCAAATTCGTAGGTCATAGGAAGTGGTTTCTTTCCAGCCACAGAAGCAGAGCAGAATGAACTGTGAAGACATTTTGGTTTTAACAAATGTGTCGCTGGGCTCAACAGCCCTGTGTGTGCTGAGCATCACTGAGCATCACAGGAAAGTCTGTGAAGAAGTGATGCCATGGGTGCTCTGTCATGGTCAGTACACATACATCTGTGGTGTGACTTCTCTTCTGCAGGCAGTCACAAACATTTGGTTTCCGGTTTTAGTACCTCTCTGTGTGGCTTGTGTGGAGAGGTATAAAAGTCCTGTTAAGTACAGGCCTGTGCCTTTTTCCTTGAGAGATAAAATGAGAGAGCAGGTGACCAAGCAGGCAGATGTAACAGTGGCTATCCCGTTGACTCCTCAATTTTCAACCTTGAAAGAATGGAGTCATTTTTTCCAGGAGCATCATACAGTGCTGTAAAAGCCAGACTGTTCTGTGTGCTCCTCTGGAATCAGCAGCCTCCTCTCTAGTAGCTTACAAGGTTTGAATGAAGACTGGAATTCACTGATTGAACACCTATCTGCCATGGAGCATCTCTAGAAATGAAATGCCCAAAGATGCCAGAAACACTTCTGTGGTGCAGGGCGCTTCCTAACATTTCCCCAGTAATGGCATTCCTTCTTTTTGTTTTTTTGTTTTCTGAAAGGATGTGTGCTTGTGGTGTCTGTCATCGAGCAGCTTGCACAGTGGCACAACAGTACAGTAAAGGCAGCCATGGAGAGACTGTGTGACTACATACCTGGTAAGTACCAAATAATGCGCCATATGTCGCGTCGGCACTGATGTATTTCCCTGTTAATTAAAAACTCGCATGGGAAGTCTGAAAAAAACTTTATCCATCTCTTGTGCAGTATCTCAGATGTGTGTAGCTGGGAGATAGCCAGTTGCTATTTACAGGAAAGTCAGTGACAAGGCTTCACTTAGATTCAGAGATGGGATTTTGTCCCCAGGTTAGAGTGAATGGGGCTATATTAAGCTCCACGCACATGTGAACACCAACACATGCAGACCAGTTCCCTTCCTTTTTCTCCTCTTTGTCTCTTTGTTAGCAGCTTAAGAATAGATTCACTGTATGCCCCACTACTCCTCCTGCTTGTTGATACGGGTCTTTATAGCAACAGTGAAGATGAAAATATTTTCAGCAGGTATGGGAATTGCTATTGTAAAAATTTTAAAATGAGATGAGGCTGACAGGTGTGAGATGTGAGCGTTTGGTGTGCACAAAAAAGCTACTGATAGGCAATTGGTGATACAAATTTCAAAAGCAGTAGCTATTCCATGTGACTATATATAAGACTCCCCTTTTTCTGCCCCTTATTTTATCTACCCAAAGGAGGTTGGAGCTCCACATGCACACCCCTAAATAGAGAACAGTTTGAATGCCAGAATAGCTTTGTGCCTCACAGACCAATCCTATAACTATTTAAGTAACTAGATCTCACATTCATGATATCTTTTTCATATTATTAATGTAAAAAGATGGCTTAGGATTCTTCATTAAAATGTCATTTTTATATGTTTTCATTAATTGTATCTCTGAGAAACCATCTTGCTCTTTAGACCCTAGTTTCACAGAAGCTATGTGTAGAATATTAATTCCCTCCTTTCCAAGGGAGGATTTCCCAAGGCAGAATGGGGCAGGGAGCTAATTGCTAGGATTCATTGATAGAATGACGCTTATCTGATTTCTATTCCATAAGTCATATCCTCAGTGTTTTAAATTACAGGCACATAACCATGAAGTTGCAATTAGACGCACTGATCCTGCTATTAAAATACAATTTTCTTCTTTAAATTATGACATGCTAGCTCTGTGTTCATGATTCACTCAGTGGACCTTGTTCTTCTGACATGTCAAGATATTTCTTTTCAGTTGTCATTCTTTACACACATAAAATCCTATTATCCCTTTAGTTGAATCTGTATAATCCAGTTACCTTCTGAGATGCATGGATATACCCAGTAGAAAAAGAAAACCTGACCCTGAATTTGAAAGGAGTGAAAAATCCTATGGATTGTATGGGAGCTACAGTGTAACCCAATTTATCCTCTCCTGGGAAGTGAACACTGCAGCCCAGCAGGAACCAACAGCTTCCTCTTACTGCTTTAAACAGTAGAAAAGCTTTGGATGCTCATGAGGAGCAAGCATACTAAAGCAGGTCATGCATTTCACATAGAGAAACAATTTCATTATTATGCACATGCCTACAATCGATGGCAAGAATAACGGCAACAAATTAACGGCAGCGAGGCTTTTCTTAAGGCATAAAAAGGAGTAGGACTCCAAAACCCCTCGAAAGTGGGTTTTTTTGAAAACCTCCTATAATTCTGATTATAATCAAGTCAGGTTTGGATCAGGCCTTCTGTAAAGTTATGTGATGTTCAAGAATAAAAAATGCTTAGAGAAAAAGAGAGAAAATTTCAGTACCTGTCAGTCCCACTCAATCTCACAGGCTGTGTAGAAAACAGAACCACAGCCTCATTTGTATGGAAATGCTTGCAATGTGTGTGATTCAATCAACGTGGCAAATAAACCTATTCTCATAGAATAAGAACAGTAATGTCATAAGAAGGTTCCTGAGCAGGTAGAAGGGCCAGGTCTGGGAGAAGGGGCAGTATTTGCAATGTAAGAGGTGCTGTTAGCATGAATGTATGTTTACCTGGATACTGACTGTCTGCTTGATGACACAGAGGTGTCTGATACCTGAAATGTGCTTTGAGACCCTCTGCCTCCAGCTTTGCCTCTGAGTCATGCTCTGCTTCTGTGTTGACCACTGCTGTGTAAACACCTTAGAGCTCAAGTGCAAATGGCAACGTGATAATAGCATCTTTTTTGCAAATATTTGTCCTCTGGGATTCAGACAGCATTTGTGTTTCCAGGACTATGAAGCTATATAGGAAAACCTTCCAGACAATTCTTAGGGGATCTAAGGGGTCTTAGGAGATGTCTTGTACCTGAAGCAAGTATACTCTACATTTTCTCTAATTTTTCCAGCATTTAGTTTTGTTTAAGCTCTTTTCTTGCCCCTGAACACCCACAGTTATTCATCATTTTTTGTCTTTTTCTCTCCCTGTTTTCTGACTTACACTGTATCTTCCTAACAGAGATTTCTCTCTGCAATACCCTCTCCTTGTGTGTGTTAGCAGAGCTGGAGGTTTGCAAACACACAAATACAGCCTGGCTCCAATGGCAAGTCCTGTAAACGCTGTCTGTGGCTTTGGTCTTGGTGTTTTGTTGAAAGCCAAAGCCTGAATGGCACCTGAATCTTCCAAGAGGACTTTATGTGCTCAATGATAATTTAACATTATTACTATTCCTTTTACCTCCCATCATTTTTCACACTATGGGGTAATTAAACATTAAGTTTCCTATATGCATAGGAAACCAGTGTGACCAGCAAAACACCTCCATCAGCTCCCCAGAGCTGATAGGCAGTCCAACTCTCCTCTCTTCTCAGACACCAGGAGAGGTTACAGCAGCCAGCTGGCTCCTTCAGAGACGAAAATGTTGTGGAAGCCAGCTGGTTTGGGAAACTCATAAGGAGACCATCACTTGTGATGCACTGGGGAGGTGTTGGGCAAGCCAGCTACGTTTGCCTGCAGGCTACTTTAGGGAGCCAGATACCCCACTGGCAAGCCTCATCAGAGTGTGTTCTAATCAGCAGTGATGCCAAACACAGGGTTATTGATGTCTGCGACTTCCTTCATTTTAGGTGAACAAGAATAAAATCTAATTCTAGTCTGGAGACCAATTTTTACTTGCCAATTGCTTCTAAAGAGACAATAGTGAGGAGTTATGCTGCAAAGGAGGCAAAGAAATGAAGCTAATAACTTGATTGAAATAAAACATCTGTCATGGGATGAGAAAAATCAGCCACTGTAGTTACAGGAGCTGCCTGCAACACCATGAGTCGGAGAGTGCTGGGGAAATTATCTCTTCTTTCCCTGATACACCTTTCTGGTGCCAGTCCTCCTTTCTCAGGCGCAGGTTGCCAGCTGGGGTGCCTGCAATCCTGGCAGGAGAGCAGCTGTGGGAGCAGGAGCACACCCATGCCCACCAAACCCTGCCACAAGGATCTGTACATCCCCACAGCAAACCTACCCACCCTGCATGCAGCAGCCCCCTGGCCCTGGGCACATCCAGCCTGACACTTGTTAAAATGGAATATTCAGCCCAAAGTTGGAGGGAAGCGATTGTTTCAGGTGTTTCTATGGCTTTTCTCTGGGAAAGATGAGAATACTCTGTGCTTTCTTCCCCAGGTACAAATCGTTATCTGGCTGGGTAATGGAGGTGCAAGAGAAAATGACAACTCTAAGGAGTTGGAGGAGCTGCGAGTTTGTTGTCAAGGCACTTGTGTGAACCTTATGTTCACATTCATTGTGTGAATGTCTCTTATGACATCTCACAGCACCACCCGAGCTGGAGCAAGGTTTCACACCTCCTTTGCAGGATGTGTGCACGGTTAACCACCTTTAGTCTGTTCAAGCCAAGAAACAGACAGTTTTCCTTCACGGAACTGTCAGATCAGTGCCCTGCTTGTATTCAAACGCCCACTCTTCCTCAGGGTCCTTGCTCAGGTGCATGGATCACCTGTTATTTTACAACAGCACTTTAAAGAAATCTCTGATGAACTATCTTATCGACAACATGCTTCACAAATATTGAGGAAACCACCTGAGCCAGCATCCCAAAAAGGCACACAGCTGTAGACTGTGAAAGGAAGCCAAATGGAAAGTGTCAGGTATTACTTTGAATACAATTACTCCTGCACAACTCCTGCTCTACACAAAACATGTTCTCTTAACTCCACAAGCCCCCAGAAGCTCCCAGGCAGTTCTAGGAGTAGCATCAAGCCCAACATCACTTTCTGTGCTTTTTGTGATTGTTTTCTTTCTTCTTTCAAACCGACTGAGATGTTTGTTTAAGTTGTTTAGAAGATGCTGTGACATGCACAGTTTCTTTTAACTTTTCCATTATGCCATATGCAGAAAAATTAAGAAGAGCTAGTTATCCTTATTAGTCTTTATCATGTGCCTTACCTAAGGCCAGGAGGATTTTATGCAAGATTAGAAATTCAGATTTTCCCATTTTCTGGTTCTACACTGAGGTCACGGATGCACATGCCTTCACTTAAGGTAAATCAGCATTCACCTTAATGAACCAACTGCTGCTATATAGGGCTGCTATGAAACCAGTTTCACCATGCTCAGTTACTTAAAAAAAAATAAATTATTATGTTTTCCAGAAAAACTGCAAGGTTTCTGTTATGTGCTTGCTGAACTCTACGGACCACACATAGCTGAACTGTAAGTATTCCTGTGTCCTCTCAGATTTTTGTTTAGTTTGTTCTTGACATGTACAGATGTGCTGTCAGGTTGAAGTGGAGGGATTTCACTCCTAAAATCACATTATTTTTAAAGCAAAGATGCTTCAGAGTGGTTCTGGTTTGGCATTTGGCACAGCTATTCCTGAGTGAATAAACACAGGCTGCCACTGGTAACCATTTTGATATTCCATTTAAATCTCAGATCAGGCCCACCTGATATAATTATCTTTTGAAATTCAGCTCATTTGGCTGAGGGAGGAATTTAAATAACTCGTGTGTGTGAGACAGGTTCTATAAAATCACACTGTTGTTGCTTGGCTCTTGCTTTCCATTCTACCTTTAATCAGGCTTTCTAATTGTCAGCCCCTACATGTACTCAGCCCCGACCTTGATATGCACTCTTGGGGAAGCCTACTATTTAATCTAAGTGATTAAAAAAATAAAATGTAGGTCATTTTATTCCTCTTTGAAAGTTCTTAGTTTAATTAACAGAGGTTTTACTAGACCTTCTTCTTCCTTAGGGCTTTTATTTTTGTTTTTAAAACTAGCCAAGGAACTGCAATGTACTTACAGGACTAAGAAGTGCTATAATCAAACATTTTAATTTAATTCCTGATTAGCCCAGAGGTGTGTCCCAAAAAGGAAGAAACAATCCTAGCACTCATGCTTGGTGATTAAAGGTTAAGGATCTTTGAAGGATTTCTGGTTATTTTGTGGAGTTAATGATTGAACATTCATATGTGCCAAATTGCATATGCATTAACTTTAACCTTTAAATCTTTGTCAGGCTTACGATTGATTAAAAAATTAGAATAGTTATAATGCATTTGATTCAGGTGCTGCATGTAGAGCAAAGTCCTTTTTCATCATCCTGGCTTCCAATTTTAAATGCTGAGTAGGATGTCGTGGCAGAAAATCGTTTGAAGCCAGCACTGTACTGAGCAGCGGTTATGGGCCACGGTGAAGTGAGCTGAGATTATTGTGTGGCGTTGGGAAGATTTAGCTTCCCATGGAAATTGCTTCTACTTTCAAGAGCCCAGAAGAACATAATAGTCTTTGTTTATGCACCATTTCATTCAGCATAGACAGGGAAATGAATGCCGATGTGGTTTGCCATTCCTTGAGGCTGTGTAAACAGGATCCAGGACAACCGCTTTGTCATCTCTACTCTCCTCCAAAGGTGAGTTGTTTTCCCACTTTTCTTAAAACTACTGTTTGTGGAATGTCATTTAAGCTGGAATTGAGCAGTTTGAAGGCTTCCACTGCACACACGTTGTCTAGGAAATAAACATTTAGAGCATGGACATTCCTAAAAAATGTCTGTTTGAACAAAAGGTGTGTAACACACATTACCTGTGTGGACCATCATCAGCTGGGTTGAGGGTGCGTGGGAGTGACAGGGCCAAATTCTCTGGATCAGAGAGTAAGAGTGGGGACTTTACTGTTAAGCAGTACAATAACTCCAAAGCAGATACTCAGCTGAGGTTCATCCACCGCGTTACCACGGCATGACGAGTGATCCCCACATTGCCTGATCTGCCGTGACAGCCTGCGTGGGCACAAGTTACCTGCTGCAAACGTAGGGCTATTTGACTTGGATTAGTCTGCAGTGCAAGGGGTTTAAGCTAATGTGCATTATCTTTTGCCAAAGGCTGGAATCATATTTAATTACCAGCGCTTCTCTGATGTACAGTTACTTGCTACAACATTTGCACATCCTTGATTGCATGTCCTGGACCTTTGCTATACTCACACAGATTCATATCTGCATAGGTGTCTAAACATGTGCTGCTTGTTTTGGGATTCTTTTGGTTGTAATTTTTTCCAGCCCAGCTATCATGTACCTCCAGTCAAACTAAAACCTGTGAGTGATGGGGGTTGTTTGGTGCTGTTGAAAAGCAAGCCTTTCACTTCAGCACCTATTTTTGGAAATCTTTTTCCCTACATGGATGGAGAAAGGCATCTTCTAACATGCTGCATGAGATGTTTCACACAGGGTCTATTCCAGCAATCATTGAAATCAGACAATCTTTCTATAAGCATCAATGATCTGCGGTTCATCTCCAAGATGGATTTAGTTCTTTAGTATTTAAGGTCTGGAGAAGCACTTGCCTTCCAAGGATGGCAGTAACATTTGGTTTATAGCAGGTGTGGGTCTGTGCTCCACAATATGTCAACATGGAGATCTATGGGCGTGCAACCATACAGGGGTGAAAGAAGACGAGTGCAAGCAGCAGAGAGGGCCCACACTGACCTGACTCAAGCAGGATATTGCCCAAACTTCATCAAACAGGTGCCACAGAAATCCCCCATCCTGAGCTGAGTGTCAGAAGTGCAAGAAGGTGCCTCTTGAAGCGAAAGAGGACGCAGGCAATGAACTTAAAGAGAAGGATGGGCTCATCATGGCTGCACAGTGAGTTAGCTAGGGAGCCTGGAGAGAGGGGCTGTTTCAATCAAAGTGCCTCCTGCAAAGAAATGAGAACACCCGTGTTGAAATTCTAGGCTGATCAGACAGAGGGGAAAGGATGCCACTCATGGGGTTGCTGTCACATCTTTGTGAGCTCTTACCCATCTCCCAGAGCAGGTGTAGGACCGAGGTGTTGTCCCCTTCCACCTCCAGCAACTGCTTCAATGAGTGCACTGTCCACAAGGAAAACAGCTGAACATGGTGGGGCTTTGGTTTATTTATTTTTTTTTAACAAAATTTGGACGCTTTTTTTTACATGGCCTGGAGACTGTCCCTCTGAGTGAGTGGCTCAAGTAAATACTCTTCCCTCCTAAGTGGTAGTTAAACCCTTTCTGTCAAGGTATTTGTTTCTCAACAGGAATAAGGGAACTCTACCAACAAAATGTTTTTTTTTACATTGACTGTGCCCTTCTTTTTGACTCTCCTTGTGCCCCAAGAGAGCATGAGGAGATGGGAGGAGAAGAGCAGTGGTTGGAATTCATGCTCAAGTGGTTGATAAATTGCTCACAGTAACTCTTGACTAGTCAGACTGAGTAAAGATGAATTATAGGTGAAAAAAATTAATATACAATCAGAGACACAGGTGCATAAAATGCAGTTTACCTCACATTTGCTTCTTTAGTTTGTAATTTGATTGATCACTTCAGTTTTATGAGTCTGCAAATGTTGGCACAGTCCCCTGCTGAGTGTTTGAACAAGACTTTAATACTAATGACTGTTCTGTTCAACTCTATTGATTTTCAGGTACTTCACTTATTCATTTAGACTTTTGGATGCCCATTTTCCCAGAATTAGTATCATATTCGCACTGGAAAAGGGAGTGAAAGAAATAGCGTTACCTGTCCTTGGAAGGCAGTGTAATGTTCTGGTTTTAATTACTTCTAAGGTGGAAAAATCAACATGTATCTACTTTTTCCATCATTAGTTTATTTCTTTCTGTTTGTGCATTGTTGCTTTGGTGAGACTGTGTGCTTTGAGGAAGGAAGAGCCCCTTCCTCAGAGGCCTTTCAAACTACTTAATGGAGACAATCTGTGTAAATGATACATGCATCATTTTACACACTTCCCTGGTCTCTGACAAATTAGCCCAAATTATTATTCTTTTTTGCCAAGCTGCCTGGAGCTATTAGCACTCTGTGATTATTCTGGAAGACTATGCTCTAATTATGAATAAAAAATATTACTCTGTTCACATAGAGCTCAGTGTTCTCAGCATGGAGCTGGAGGAGAAGGGCATCCAACCCGGGCAAGGGCAGCCCCCTGTTGCAGGGGCTTGGGCAAGGTGGGCTGCTCTGCTGGGAAGCAGCTCCAGGAGCAGACCTCTGATGTTGGTGGGGAAGATTGGAAGGGGCCTGTGCAGCTCCTGGATCACCAGCATGACCGTGTGACCAGATGTCCCCTGTAATGGGTCCTGTGAGCCCCTCCTTGCACCAGTGGCTTGTAGGGCAGAGCAAAGGTCCTCCTCTGCCCTTTAGCATGAGGGTGGCCACACTGGGGTCTCCTTCAAGCAAAGAGACAAATTAAAAGGGCACATCAGAAGTGAAGGCTTTCTAAAAGTGGTTGAAAAGTGGACGGTATCTGAAGCTGCAGTAAAATGCTTTGTGGTTCCAGGTACATCTGTAATGTGCTTTGTGGTTTAAGCCATATCAACAGCAGATATTCTAATATGGGCTGCAGCATCACTCCAAAAGAGTACAGGCATCCAAAATAGCTGGTTTAGGATGACTGAATAATGTTTTACCCAAAAATGTTTGTCAGCTCACATGCTGGAGGACTTTCTGCATAAGGTCATGTAATACAGGGATGGTCCTCTAGTGAGTGAAAAGGGCTGAAGTAGGGTGAAGAGTTTTACACACTGCCTACCAGCTTTCCTTTCTGGCCCTGGGAACAAACGGGTTTGCAGGAGATTATTCTCAGCTTGTCTCTAGATTGTTTTTAAGCCAGCTGGCCTGTTTGGTTAAATGGCAATACTTAAATTGATTTGCTGGGAACAGAATAATGGCTTGACTTCAGCACTGTGGTCGTGCTCTAGCAATCACTAAAACAGTCTGTCTTGGAAGTTTGTACTCCATCTTTCTGCCTTTCAAGGTGCCTCTTCTGCTTCCCATCACTTTTATGCTCTGGATTATCGGAGACCTCTCAGCTGCATATTTTGTCTTAATCGCCATCAATAGGATTTTGGTGGAAGTCATTTTACATCAGCCAAAATATACATACTTATGATCTTATAATTTTCTCTTGCCAGAATAAGCATCACTGCCACAAGCACTCATGCTTTTTTGTGTACCTTCTATCAGGCCTTTCTCTGGCTTTCTACAAAGCGACATCCCTCACAGATATTACTGAGGTCAGCATGCTGTTTGACAAACCAACCAATTGAGCCAACCAATTCTGGGTGGAAAAAAGAAACCCTTTGGGGTTAGTAAAATAAAAATACTCCTGCTGTTATCTCTCATTCATCTTTCTCAGTTAAAATGTGAGCTTCTTCCTGGGAGGTGAGACAGAACCAAACTCCAGGGTGGGAGTGCTTCTGCATTCTTCACTAAGGGCAGGCTGCCAGTCAAAAGTAGACCTCATGACTGGGACCTGTTTCCTTCTTTTGAGACCACAAGCAGTAAAGCAAGCATCTGGGAGGAAGGATAGGTCCTATGGAGCAAGATGCCTTCCTTTTAGCCTTTGATTTTGGAAACAGGTAAAATCTACTGAAATGTGAGTTTCTGCTGCAGCCAGAGCTGAGCCCTGAAGAAACTACCTATAGACAGGTAATAGAAAAAGGCACAGTATGAGCGCTAGTTCCTCCTCTTTAATTGTTTCTCTGCATTTCCTGTGCTCCTCTTCACTGGCAGAAAATAAAATAAAATAAACCCTACCCCAACTGAAAACCCAAACAACCCCAAAAAGCCAAATCATACCACCCAACATTCCACCAAATAAATCCAAAGGAAACAGGGTGTCATGGGGTTTGCAAGGTGGTGCATGCAGCTGTGCCATGCCAAAGTAGAAGCTGTCTCAGGCAGGACCCTCGAAAACAAGCCTTGGAGATATTTGGGGTGGGAGGGTGGCAGATAAAAGTGTGAGGACAGGGAAGTGTTGCTCGTGAACAAATCCCTCTTTTAGCTGTGCTATTTGACAAGCTTTACAGAATTTTACTATCTTGGTACTCTTGGTTAAATGATGATGAAAATGAGTTAGAAGGGAAACTTGGAGTATTTTGTAAATATCTGGTCTCCTGGGAAAAAGCTGGCTAACAAGGATGATAAATGAGAGAGAATTAGAGTTGGTTCATGCATTTGTTTGCGGTGAGAAATACGTCTGTTTGCCAAAAAAGAAATCATTACTGGGAACGCGTGGTCTCTGTGGAGAACACTGAAATAAGGCAGTGAACGAAATCCCAGTGACACCCCGCCCTCAGCCTCATCCATGGTTGGATCTCTTGTGCACACAGGGTGACAGGCTCCTTCAGTTGGGGTGGATGGTGCTGGCTGCTCCCCAGGACTCATCCATCAGCTGCTGAAGCCTAGGGAACCCCCTTCTTGGTGGTGTTCTCATGCCATGGGAAAGAGAGGAGGCTCCCTGCTAGCCAAGGTGCAGCAGGAGAGGTTGTATGGGCAGAATGGCCTCCAGTGGCAGGCTTGACATGCTGGTGTCAGCCAGGGATTACAGATGAGCAGTGAAATCAGCAGTGTTTTCTTCCCAGTGGGTGTTTCAGCTGCCAGTCTTCTGCAGTCCAACCCGGGGTCTTGGCTGAAGTAACTTGTGAAGTGAGAGAAGGTGTCAACTTCAGTGCTTCAGAGACAGCATTTTCTACACGCAAGGTCAAGCCAGCCTTTTCCTCCCTTGTTTTCTGCTTTCTGAGTGCAGTATTCCAACAGCTTTCCGAAGCGTGCATTTCTCATGTGCTGCTGCTGTCAGCAAGAAAGGTCTCTCTTACCCTGCCCAGCAGAAAAGGATTGATAAATCCTACTTCTCTGGGAATTTCCCTTCTATTATACTCAATTTCAAACCATTTTTCACATCTGCCTCTCAAGTAATTTTATTGCAGAAATGACAGCATCAGGTATTGTACAACATAACTATGGCAAAAATAAGATGCATGATTTGTTTTGGGGACAGCAGTTGCCCAGGGGGAAGAAACTAGAAAACAATGTCTTGGCTCATTGCTAACTTCTCTCATCTATTTGTGACACACCCTGATTTTTAGAAGACTACAGACACCATGAATTAAACATGTATTAGCTACATATATTAATGTGACACATATATTAAAACCCAGCAGCTTAGAAGTCTCTGTTCCTTGCTGCTTATGCTCATTCAGCCGTATTCCTTTGTGTTGTTCACCATAAATTTTTGACCCTTGAATATCATGGTTAGTTAATTTGCTTTGATCACTGCCTAAATCAATTATAATGACATGCTAAATTTTATCCCCAGCACAAAAATGCTGGCAATGATTACTGTAAATACAAATTAAGTCTGCTTTAATATTCTAATCTGGCATGCCGCTGTTCAGTAAGGTGCCATCACATGAGGGACATTTTCTTTTTTTTTTCCAAATGTTGTAATAATAGCACTTGCTGAAGCATCCCTGTTTTCCCCCTTGCTGAGTTCTTGTAGCTCTATCCAGATAAATATAAACTTGTGCTGACTTTACCTCGGAGCCCTCAGACCCAGTTGATGTTAGGTTGGCAGTAATGTCCTTAGGCTGGGCTGCAGGAGGGACTGATAGCAGGTCATTTTCAGACAGAACAGTTTGTCCCCACTAACAATTTTGAGCAGAAACCAGGTGCTAACATGTTTGTTGTAGTCTGGATTTTTCTTTTTTCCATTTGAAACATTTTCAAAAAAAATTGGTTTTTATCTCCTTTTTTATTTCAAGGTTAGGGTTTTTTTTGCCAATTCTCAAAGCCTACAGAACATAAGTAGTTATTCCTGCTGAAGGAGACCAAACAGGCAGTGCTTTCAGCCTTCCTCATACTGATTGCTGAGGGGAAGGGGCAGAGGCCACCACTCAGTTACTTCCTCACAGATATGGCTGTTTTCAAAGGTGGCCTAATAAATGCAGTACAACATATGGGAATTGTCATCACTGAGATACAAGAATATTGTCCCAAGTTGAAAATGGAACAGCAGGGGGGAGCACACTAGTGTTACCTTGACCTTGTCAGAAATCCTCTGACTGTCTCTTCTTTAATTTTTTTTTTCCTAAATTGGAGTTCTGAGAACATCCTTTCTTATGGACTGATATGGCTGAACTTAGAAAGTGCTGTTCATCAGAGCTGTTAAACAGTTGTTCAATATTTTGGATGGCATGGGTGTATTTGGGGCATCTCCTCACCTCCATGACTGGGAAGAGTCCTTGTGGCAGGAGAAGCAGTGTGATCTTTCCATGCTGTGCCACAAGACAAATTTCTTAAGGCCAGGTCAACACTTAACAGCACAGTGGAGAAACAGCCCCCACTTATTGCCCATGCCTCAACACTTCTTCAGACAGCACCCAGAGCTGCAAAAGATGTATTTGTTGAGGTTTTTGCAATGACAGAGCCTTGAGGAAAGCTTGGAGAGCAGGGCTGTGGCACTGTTTGGCAGCTCCTGGCCATGGCAAGCAGCCATCAGGTGCATTTGACCACAGCCTTGCTGCACAACATGTGGCACACCTGTCCTGCTGCTGCCAGCAGAGCTGCTCCTTGGCTGTCACTCACACTCATGGATGGTGTCTCTTGCACAAAATTTCCTCTGATCCTTCAAAGAGCTTGTGTGCAAAGGGATTTCAGGAATTATTTGTGTATCACCAGTAGCTGACTTATTGGTAACCCATGGCCTTATGATGCCTCTCCAAGACCTTTTCTTGGAATGGTTCTCCTACTCTTTCTTTCTTTAAGTAAACCTTTCTTTCAATAAGTAAAACTACATTGTGGAGGTATCCCAAAATGTCTCTTGAGCACAAGCTGGCATGGACCCAATAGAAAATCTATCTTGCCCCTGTCATCAAGAACTTGCTCTCCAGGACAGGTATTTCCAGAATAAAAAGTTAACCTTCCTGGATCCTAAGCAGGGGATTTTCCTTCCAATCTCTGTTGCCTGCTTTATACCATCCTGCATGCCATGTTCCCCTGCTGGGATGAACCTCAGCTGACTATAACCCTTATCCATGCAAGAGCAAATGTTTCCTCTGTGCCATTCCACAGCAAGTCAGACTGACATTAGATGAGTAACACTCTTTTAACCTTCTAATGGATGAGTTTTCCTTCAGGAAGAGTCGCTAGAGAAGTATGTCCTCTGCAGCTCGTGCAGTGCAGTCAGGATATGAATTTCAGCTCTTCAGCTGATCTGGACTTTTCCTTGGGAAATAAATGATGCCCTGGAGCAAAATAAATGAACTCTTGCAACTGGAGTTTCATAGAAGGTGACTGGATAATTGATTGTTAGTCCAATAAAAAGTAACTGATGAGGAGTTTGTGGACTCATACATCATTTCTGTGCTGTGACTTATATTAAAAGAGGAAAAAAAATGGTAGGAAATGGGGAGAAAAGTTGGTAGGATACTGTGAGGCTGATCTGGTTGTTTTTCACTTTGTTCTTGTTCTCCTAGGTGGGACTGAGTGTTGCCATAAGAAAAGCAAAAAGAATTATGAAGACTTCCAAGGACCTGGTAAGAGATCAATGGCATTAGGGTGTTTTAGTCTGTACTGGAATTTTATCTGGAGTGAGTCCTTGTTTGTTTTGTCTGACTGTGAATCCTCTTGATTAGCACTGAATTGAATGCTGACTCATTCCTAATTGATACAGGATCTGCTCTATCAAGTAGCACTGGAAGAAAGAGAGGGAGAAATAAAGAGAAAATACAAAAGTATGGGAAGAGCATAAAAAAAAAAAAATCGTGGAAAATGCAGCTACTTTGTAGCTGTATGTAAGTGGGTGCCTCATGAGCTGACCCACTGTCTCAGGGCAAAGCAACTGCGCTTTGGGGCTGCATGAAATGCAAACAATGGCCTGAATGCAAATTCTGCTATTTTTCCTGTATTTGTGAGATGCTACCTTTGCCTCTAAAATTTGAAAAATGGGATTTGAAATCCTTCTGCTACCAACAGTTTTCAGATTTGTAGAGGATCTCTAAAGGGTAGCAGAGAAGGGTAGCAGCTTTTATTCTGCTAGGTTCACTTAGGTGAGTCAGTTCAGCCCTGGAGTTTGCTTCCAGTTGTCTTCAGGCACTTAAATGCACAGGAAATGCTTTAACAATTTGTGAAGAAATTATTGATATTGCTTATTCCTGAATCCTTACTGCGATGCTACTCACAAAAGTGAAAATTGAGGTACCTAATTAGCCTGTGGGCAATTGCCAAATTGCAAAGCCAGAGAAATAAATAAAGCACTGGAGAGACGGGCCTCAGCTCCCACAGAACAGCAACCGGCAGGATCTCTTACTCCTTTTCCTTCCTATTCAGTGCTGTGCTACTGATGGCCTGATATTTCCACTCAAATTACAGGAAATTTTTATTCTTCTTTCTCTGGAGCAAGTCCCCACATTGACACCTGTAACGAGATGCTCCGAGTCAAGCAGGTTCTCCCCGTGAGCTGGAGATGGGGAGCAGGCACGAGGCTGGAGAGGGACCCATACAGGGATGCTGCCCCTTGGGACACAATTCCTTTGCTTCCTTGCATGTGCTACACCCTTCGCATATTGGGCTGAGTCCCTCACATGGCCAGCCACGTCTTGGTCTGGGCATGCCACATGCTTTCAGGCTGTCCTGGGTAGGGTGGCATGGCATCAGTCTTTGGGTGCAATAGGCTCTCCTATTTTACCTCTACTCTCCCGTATCCTCAAAACTGCTCAATGCCCTGATACCTCACTCAATCTCCATTGGCCCTTGGCCCCTTCCTGATCCTAGCTGCTTATTTGGCAGCAGGAAGGACAAACAGACTGGAAGCAGAAAGGTCACAGTTGGGTTTCAATGTATTTCCGAACCTCCTGCACAGTGCAAGGTCAGCTCAAATTAAACCACATATCATATGCTTGCTCCGGCCTCTCCTGCAGTTATTCCTAGTGTGCTTCCTGTAATGACCCTGGCTGAAATTTATTTTCAACCTGGAAAATAGAAAATAACATTTCTAGAGGCATCACTTCAGCTTGAAGTTTCCCATTCATTTAGACTGAAGTTATTTTCAGATCCAGAAAAACAATGCAGTAAGAAACACAAAGGAAAATCTCAAGGAAGAAGCACAGTGTAAATCATGCTTGCATAAGCCATGTACCCATCCCAGAGCAGCAGCATGTGATGAAATAGTAAGGAAATCACCTGCCCAGTCTCAAGGCTGCCAAATTATGATCTGTTACCTGCACAGGCAGATACACTTTAGTGAGAGCTCTCACTGCCAGCGGAAAAAATTACCTGTCTGTGTGGGTGAGGAACCAGAAACACCCCAGCTGTGGTAGGCCATCCCTGCAACCATATCAAAGAAGAAAGAAAAACACTGATCTGGCCTCTTTCATGCTTTGGCTCATGCTAGACCAAAACACCAAATTAGATCTGTTAGTTCTTCCCATATCTGCTCTTTTGGTTGCTTTTGCTGCATTGTATGTTTGTTTGCAAGAAGTTCTTGCAAGTTAACTGCTCCCATCTTGGCATGGCAGCTGTGTGTGACTGTGCACAAAAAAAGAGATGTGATGATGGCTGCTGTAATGAGAATGGGAGATCCATCTGGATCCCAGGATTTCACATTTACTTGGAATTTCTTAAGATCATTTTGAATTTGGGAAAAAGAAAAGGTATTCAGCAGATGTTGAGATGCAGCGAAAGTGGCCACAACTCCAAAAAATTATAATAAATGTCTCTGTTCATTAAAAAGAGTGAGCCATCTGTAAGGCACCGGCTTAAAACAAACACCAACAAGCATTTAGGGCTCATTGTTATTCTTTTTAGTAAAGCCAATTAAAATAATTACAGAAATGTCATTAGGGAATGTTAACAGGCAATGAATAGGATATTAGTGTTATCAATCACTGTGAGCACCTCTAGCATTAACTTTTCTTGTGGGTGGAGAAGATACTAAGGGGCATTTTTGAGCAATAGTAATGAAAGAATGGTGATTAGAGTTCTGTCATTTAATGAGAGCAGGCATCATTTGTACAATCCTGTCGTGACTACGAGGTCCCTGCAAGTCACAGCCTGGCAGTGGGACAAATGGGAAGCCATGGAGGGAGCCCAAAGCAAACTGACAGGCAGAGGACATAAGCTGATCTTCTGCCCACCCACTCGTGTTACACAGGGGCAAATAGTCCATCTTCTGTCAACAACTCATGCTGCAATTGTAGCCTGTCTCTGCTGGGAAGGACCCAACAGTTCCCACAAAGATTCCCTCTTTTTTTGATAGCTGTATTCCTTACCTTTTAAGAGTAGCCCAAGAAACCCTCAAAGAGCAGATGAGCCACTCTCCTGCATGATGCCTAGCAGAGCTGAAGCATTACCTCCAGATCTCACTGTCCCACCTGCTGTGGGAATACAAAGGCTGTGGAGCCAGAGGCTGCTGGATCATGCACCCATCCCCACCAAAGTTGGGCAGTTTTTGGGACTGCAGAAAAACCTTCCTTTGAAACCAATGGAGAGCAAGTCAGCAAGAATTTTCAAAAGGCTAGCTGAGAAAAAGGCAGGAAAGGTTTTATTCTGTTTACAGCAAAGGGTAAACTTTTAGCGCAGCCTGTGAGCAGAATAAAAGGAGGGTTTATTTATGTATTTATCTTTTGCAAGCCCTGTAGTTTGTCTTTCTGGTGCAGTTTTGGCTCTAGGTGCCTTAACTTCAAAAGCTCTGCATTTTGTGACTTAGACTGAAGTGAAAAGCTGACAGCTCAGATGAAGACCCTGCAAATCTCAGCCTGATGGAAGGCTTAAAGAGTCTCTGATGCTTCTGCTGGCAGGATTAGTCCTACATGAAAGAGGGGGAAAGTGATTTTCCTCTTTCCAGGAAGTGTACGTAGGTTTGCAAATCACTTTGAGAAAAGCTGGCATCCTGTCTGTGCACCTCTCATGCTCTCTTCCCACCTGACCATACACACAGGGCAAAAAGGGGGCCTGTGTCCCAGGCATGCTGCAGGACACAGCCCTAAGGCAGCCAATAGCTTGAATACAGAGGTGCAGAGGGATGGGGAAGTGCAGAGGGCAACTGGAGGTGCAGCAGTGGGGCCAGGCTGGCCTTTCAGCCTAAGGAAAGGCCCCAGCTCCTGGCTGCTTTTGGCTTTTTCTCCACAATTCTTCTGTGGTTGTGTTCTGGTTTCTCCTTTCCCTCCGCCAGTACCTCCTCCCCTTCCAGGCCAGTGTGACTAAAGCTTTTTCATTTGAGTTTGAGTTAATTGGTTTCTTGTCTCCCTTACTGTCCTTTTTGGGGTTATAGGCCCACATGGTGTGTAACATCCTCCCATTGGCCTCTCCTGAGCTGTATCTGAGCTCCTGTTTCACACTGGGCATGGGTTGTAATATCATCAGGTTGAGGGATACCTTAACTCTTCTTTTTCTGTGTATATGAAGTATGCGACATGAGGTCCAAGGACAGAGATTTCAAGTGCCATGTCTGTATAAACGATTACCCTTCTTTGCATAAAGTTATGAGAATACCCATCTGCTCCATATTTACATGGTAAATGTAACCTCAGTGAATACAGAGAATTAGGCTGTGCACCAATTAGCCCTCTGCATTTAGAGACCACTTGAGCACACAGTGTTTCAAGACCAACTGAACTTACAGTGAAGCCACATGAGCAGCATGTTTGTGGGATTAATTGTCCATGCAGCGCAATTCATCAGAAAGGTCTCTTTCAGCTTCTGAAGCTTCCTGGCTGCCTGGAATATCAACTGGATTGGCCCAAGGTTACAGGCTACTGATGTTGAAGGAGTTTTTCTAGCAGCAGCTGTCTTTTACATGTTACAGGTTTGGCCAAAATAAAATCTAGATTTCCAGGTAAAAATCTCATTTAAAAAAATCAAGAAGTATTCCATGCACAACCCGGATCCTCTCGTTTCTCC
Source organism: Pseudopodoces humilis (assembly GCF_049639895.1). NCBI lineage: Eukaryota > Metazoa > Chordata > Aves > Passeriformes > Paridae > Pseudopodoces > Pseudopodoces humilis. Next base: position 105,035,526 of record NC_142200.1, read on the forward strand.
TCTTCTTGGAGTCATCCCTGGCCTTTGGGATGTAGAAACCAGACTCATGGCTCCAAGAGTGTGGCTTTCACTAGTTTTGCACTGTGTCAGGTGCCATCATCTTTACCAAACATGAGAACAGTGGTTTTTACAAAGAATAATGAAAAAAAATTGCTTTCATGAGAGAAGACAGAGAGAAGACCAGAACTTTTACTTTCCTTTTTGAGGAAAGGTCTTTGAAAGCAAGAACAGCTGGTTTTTAAAATGCTCAGCCTTAATCCTTGACTGCTGTGTCAGGTCTAAATCCTCTGGCATGTAACATCCTGGAATTTTTGAATGTTTCTAGGCCGAAAATTCACGGTTTAGCTCTGTAATTCACTGACACTTAATATCCCAAACTGCACCACCTCTGTGAACTAATGCATCCATCTACTTTTATTTTTCTTCCTCTCCAGAAAAGCTTCATGGGGTTCTCAAGTGTATGTGCATTTCCTCTTCTGGCTAACCTGTGTGAGAAGATTAAATAGTATGTATACATTTTCAGTCCTTAACCAGAAACAGAACGTGGTAAATTTGCTTCTTTCAAAAGTCATCCTTAGCTAACAGAGCTTCCCATACTTTACTTATGTTGGTTTCCTTTATAAAACCATTATCTAGGTAGTACAGAAGGGGCTTGCACAAGAGTTCAGGTAAGTAATATTCTTCACAGGGATCCTTGGGGTAGTTTTAGTGTTTAAACCATTTGCTCATTTTTAGCACATTCCAGAGCTCAAATATGTGACACACTCACAGATGTGACATCTCCAAGAGGAAGCTACCTTTCTCCTGAGATTTTCTGACCCCGAAAAACTTCATTTCATTTGTTCACCCAGTGGTGGTGCCATGTCTCAGTGCAGGAAGGCCACCAACACCTTCATAACTCTGTGAGGAACTTGAATTTAATGTCAGCTGTGAACATAGAACAATCATAGAACAATCCCAAGGTGTTTAAGAAAGTCAGGTGGATGGCATCCAGGAAAAACCACTCATGACAGTGCTGGCTTTGAGTCAGTTTCTAAGAAAAGCCAAGGACATGAGCTGGGCAATTAGTTGTAAAGCATATTTGTCAATGTACTCCAATGACTTGGAGGAATACTCGAGCAGGTCTAAGAATAAATCAGGATTAACAGCTGTATATTTGACTGATTCAACTGCCAAGACTAACTTTACTCACCTATTTCTGCTCATTTAATTGAAACTGCAAATATCAGGAGTTTGTTTGGAATGGGTTGATTGACATGAAAAATCTTGCAAGTGTCTTTTGAACTGTTAGTCAGGACACATAAGCTGAGTTTGAGCCCTTATGGAAATGGGAATGAAATTGCATATCATATGTTGGATTGCAGGGGCTCAACTCAGCTTTTCTGATCCCTCCCTCATGCACTCTCTCTCTCACCTTCTTTGGTTTTCTAATTTCCTCTTTCTGTAGCTAAAAAAAAAACTAACACCCAAAACAAAACCTAGCAACCAAAAAACCCCAACCTTTTACGACAGATTTGTTGTCTTGGTTTGTTTTAGAGACTGCAGGTTTGACATTGAAGCCATACAGGAATCCACCAGCCTCACTTCCGAGCTCAGTCAGCGGATATTGAAATAAAGAATTTGTTCTTTTGGGCAGGATCACTTTGCTGAAGTACAAGAACAGAGCCACAACAGAATACAGTGCAGTGAATATCATGCCAGTCATTATCTGTTCTGTACACTTCACTGTGTTTTTTACTTTCTTAATAGATTCCCTTCCATATGTTAACACTATGGGTTTTGTTTTTGTTTTTTTACAGTGTTCTAAGAAATAAACTGCCTTTTGAAGATTTTGATGGAGATAAATTTAGTACTTTCCCAGTAAGCAAAGCCTTTCCTTTGGTACAGTAATCCCTTGATAATGAGGATGTCTCTGGGATTCCTCCTACTTTCTGCAAAGCCTTATCCATTCATGTGAAAATAGGTATAGGAATAAAATGAATGGAAGGGTTTTTTGTCATAAAATGCTGGGTTTTTTTCCTGGATGAAAAAGCAATCATTCATGTGTGCCACCTGGGGAAATGCACACATAAAACTGTGCTCCCTGCAGAAGTGAATTGCTCTGCTGCTGAGTGGTTGTTTACTGAATTAATAAGAGGTGAAGTAAAGTCATATTAAACAAGAAAAATAAATTGCCAGCTTGTCTTATTTCTGCACCAAAGCATGCTAGGTGTCACTTATTAAAGCTTTACAAAGGGACTCTGGAATACAACCTGTTTATCAGGTTTTATTCCTACACCTTGAGTTAGATTCTCATTTTAGATATTTTAAATTAAAAGTGCATGAGTAATAATGGCTGTCCTATCTGCGTGTTTCTCCTGGCCTTTAGACATTGAGGGGCTATCACTGGCGAGGCAGAGACTGCGATGACAAAAACACAACTGTGTACCCTGGCAGGCGGTAAAGATTTTAATTATTTTAAAGGCTTCTTCTTATTAATTGTGGCTTTGAGCTCCAGATTTTGTTTTGACCATACTCTTAGACAGCACATCACTGCTTGTTGCTTGATTTCACTGTGAGGGAGACAAGAGGGGGTGATCAGGGCCGGGGATGGGACTCATTTGCAGGTGTGGTGCACACATTTCTTTCCTTTCTCTGAAGCATCTGCAGATAAAATTGGTTAGGCAGACCAGAGGTGCCACTGACTAAAAGGATAAGTTTTATTCAGCAACTTCCAGTATTAACTTTAATTTAATATGGCATTTTGCGTTTGCATTTTGCTTCAAAAAATTGCCCCTCCTAGATCCAAAGGGGGAAAAACCCTACCCTTCCATGCAGAAATGATTTTCTAATTCCTTTTTAATCTTGGTGAAAAATGGCACTGGGGACCTGATTTCCCAATTTTTTTTGGTGACATTGTTTATCCTTTTGTGTCTCCGTTTTAGTCCTGATAATTGGGATGCAAAAAGTGACTCTAACTGCAATGGCATATGGGTAAGTAAATGAAGTCGTGCCTTCCTGATTGCTGCTTCTCTTTTGTCCTCTTTAGTCTTTGATTCAGTTTACAAATGTTTCTTTCTTATTTATTATGGTTTTATTAGCTGATATTAAGTTTGTTTATTGATGCTTATGGTTGTTTAAATTATAGCTTAGATGATTAATTTAAATGTACATATACTTACTGAAATAATGTAATGGAAAACATCATTATTATGATGCAGTGCCTCCTGCAGGCAAACATTCAAAAACAACTAAATTCTCAACCTCTTGTTTTGCACTGCCATTCTTCAGGTGCTAGATAGCACCTACCCTTTCTCTTCTCCAACAGGGTGTGGATCCAAAAGACGGAATTCCCTATGAGGAGAAATTCTGCCGAGGTAAATCATTAGAGTCAATACAAGAAACCATGTGTCTTAATTTTATAAATATTTCAGTATTTGCACATTCACGAGGCAAGGGAAAGACAACAGGCTTTATAACATCATGAAAAAAAAGCTAAATTATTGAGTTTTTTTTAATCTTGGGGATGGGTAAAGATGAAACTTGAAAAACACAGGCTGCTGGTAATTTCCTGTTAAAAGTCAGCTCAGAAATGAAGCTGAATACATAGATCGGGGACAGCAGCAAGCTGAGGTGGCACCTCTGCATCTTCTCTGGTGCCTGAAGTCTAACCCAGAGTAATGTCTTTGAGATTTAGGGAGGCATCTTGACACTTGCATTTGTCCAGTTTTACCTCTTGCCATAAAAAGATACATTTTTTTCCAGAGAAGGCCTTAAAGGGGTGAAGTCATGGCATCAGCTGATCTGCCTGACCGTGATGTGGGTGGGTGCCTGTGTGTCCACCTTGCACTAGTAAAAGCCTCACAAACCAGCAGTGACTGCAGTTGCCACTCACCTCACCTTACACTGAAATCAGTATCCTGGGGATGAACCATTGCCTGGCAAGACTCCTCAACATTTTTAGATGAAAGGCTAATCTACAAATGTTAAGCGACATTAATTATAAACCAGACAGATTGCTCTAGCAGAAATACTCATGAGTAGCACATCCACCGCCCAGTTCTGTTATAAGGAGCTTTGAGCAATTTTCTGAGTAATCCGATTTCCCTAAATGTTTAAGTACTTTTTAATGCATAATCTATGAATAGTAAAAATAAACACTGTCTGCACAGCAGAACCTCTGCTGAAATAACACACAATTTTAACACAACCAGGATTCTTTTCCGATTAGCAAGACCTCCCCCTGTTTTTCATGCCCAGTCCCCAGCTGTTTCTCTAGGGTTGCTGGCAAATGCCTGTTAGATGGTTTCTGCTGCAGATGGAGTGAAAATCCTATTGCAGCGTCTGAACATTTAAGCCGTGTGAAGAGTGGTGTAGTCAGTCACCCTGTGACTCCATCAGCTGCTACTGCTGTTCCTCTTTAAGCACTCTCCAAGCTCGGTCTCAGTTTGCTCTTCCTGCCCATGTGACTAACAAAATGCATCCATCAGGTGCAGACTCAAAAGGGGTCGTGCTCTTGGGAGACTCGGCCGGCGCGCACTTCCACATCCCTCCCGAGTGGATGACCGTCACGCAGATGTCAGCGGTGAGGAGTCACATTCAGCTCCCCAAAAACCACTCATTGCCGCTTGCTTTCTCTGCTGTGCTGCCAAGGTTGCCAAGGGGAAACAAGTGCAAAATGCTTCACTGCACTGGAATTTGTAGTTATGGTCTCACGTGTATCAGTCCCCTCCCGCATCTGCTCCTATGAAGATAAAAAAGCACAGCCCTGTGCTACCGCCGCTCCTCCGACATCTGTGCAATTGGGTCAGGGAAGAGTTTGGCTGCAGTGTCCTGGTGCTGTGCCAGAGACACAAACCAGGACATCTGGCTTTCCACACACGTGCCTGCAGCTCAAGGAGACCCGTGCTGTCTGTGGGATCAGACCTTCCATTAGCAGGCTGGCTGGGATGGCTCCTTGCTGTGAGAGCGCTTGCAGAAGTGACCCCGCTGACAGCTGGGCAATTTCTGCTTTAGGAATCTGGCTTTGAAATGACGTGCCCTGGATTGTTTTGCCTCATCCTGTGGCATATGTGAAATAGGTTCACAACTCCAGTGTCCTGTTTTTGAGGATTGTTGAAAAAATGTATTCGCAGGTGTTTGTGGATCATCCAAGTATTTGTGATAGATTTGTCCTTAAGGGAAAAGTTCCTGTGACCATAAAATATCACCGCCACACTGATGTCTATCCTTGGGTGGTATCCCAGCATTTGCTATTTTCAAAAAACAACAAAATGCACCTGGCTGTGAACTATACTGAGACTGTTGCAGTTCACTGGCATATAATGAAATAATTGAGAGGAAAAGATCATTCCAGAAAACTGCAATTATGGGATGGAGATAAATGCACATAAATTATATGTTCCTGACCTTCACAGTTGTCTCCTATCCTGGAGTGCTGTCAGTCCCTAGCCAGGGAGGACCGTACCTTGTCCTTCTCTGCACAAGGGTCTGTTGCACAGGGGTGAGCAGATAGATCATCACTGCCCACCTTTCCTGATGAAAACCTTCTACTCATCCACTGGTATCTGTAGAATAAGGTTGCAGACATTTTCTGGAGAACAATTCTTTTTCCAGACTGTTAGTGGTTGCGGTGCTGTGGGAGGTCTGGGAGTTTCATGGGGTTTTTTCCACTTTTGCTCCCGGAGCTGATTTAAATGTTGCAGATTAGCCATTGTTTTTCTTTGTTAAATGCTTATGAGCAACAATTAGATGAATGACACTGATGACAGAGCTGATGAGGAATATAATAAATTAGCACTAACGATAATTGAGATTATCTAATAAAGATGATCATAATACTGATGATGAAGATGGTTCTGACAGTAACACTGGTAGTAAAGCCATGTAGGCAAGACCAGTTTTAGACTATGTCAGCATTTTATTATCACTGTAATGAAGATTTAGAAAGAATTTATTTTTCTTTAAGCTTGCTGAGCCACCAGCTGAGTGGGTCAAGGTCTGCTAATAGCATGCCAAGGCACAAGCTTCAAGGTTGGGAGCTGGAATGCAGATTACAAAAGTGAGTTTTGGAGGCTCTTTGTTACTGTGATGAGTGACAGCAGGGCAGTGTAGTGCAGCTTGCATGGGTAGGGAACTGGTGCACTCTGTGTAAGGCCTAAAAAGTATTTGTGAGGTTTGGGATTGGAAACAACCAGTTTTTTCTAGGACAATTTCCAAGCTTTCCTACCAACCTGGCAAAACTACCTCTGCTAAATATTAATGCAGACATACAGAGATCTCAGTTGTATAAAAACTATTATCTGTGATTAAAATCTAGCAAAAGTAAAAAGTTATTTAATTTGGAGCTCACCATGAGTGCAAAAGTCGTCACCTGAGCACAAAAGTGCTAGAAATACCATTTCTGAACTAATTCAGACTTTACCACTGCCTCTTCCTTTTTCTTGTCCTCTGAGTCTTGCTTTCTCTGTGGAGAATGTCAACAGCAGCAATTTAGCAGCCTTGGGGTTCTGAAGGTGCAATACTGTTGTCTCTTTTGTTGTATTAAATGCCACTGGCAAATATCCTTCATCTCTAGGCTTAATTAACAAATTAACTGGCTTCAGTGATTTCTCAGTGCAAGGCTTCCCTCAAGGAGAATTTTGAAGGCCATCCAGGGATGGTTTTGTGACCAGAGAGAGTGCAGAAAGTCTGTGTCCTAATCTTACAGGAAACATCTTTAATCTGGGACCACAGCAAGAATTTGAAGTTAGGCCTTGGAAAGGAGAGGATATGGAATCAGCTTTGTGTACCTGCTGTTCCCTTGTGTTGTCTAACTCAAGACACTTTGTCTTTGATTCTGCCAAAATGTCTTTTATAAGACACATAAAAATATTAGTTTCTCAAATTATTTTATCCACAGTCAATACTAGAGTAAGTTCAAAGCTTTAATTTCCATTTCAATGGAATCTCAAACCTCTACATGGAATTTCAAATAGCACTTCCTTGCCCCTGCCCTGTCCAGATCATATGTACAGGAAAAAATTGTGTGCCTGTTAATACAGATTTATTCAGCATATTATTTTATTACTTTAATATTTTTCTATATTTTTACTTATTTATTTTATATGTTTTCTATATTTCACATATTTCTTATTCATGTTTATCCTTTTACAGGTTTACACATACTAGTGTAAAGTAAAATTTCCACATACGAGTATAAAGTAAAATTTGCACTTGGTAACAATGCTGTGGGCCCATCTGTTGATCAGCACTACATTAGTGGCAGCTGTTAATTCCAGTTTTAAATCTAATTAGGTGCAGAAATAATTTTTTGGGAGAGATGCTGAGTATTTCATTAAGAGGCTCTGCCTGCTCAGGATGTTGTTTGGGTAGCTGGATATTCAACATGGGGGTGACAAGATGGGTATTTAGGATGAACAGCTTTGGAATTTGCATGTACATGCCATTGACTTGAAGAGCATTGTTGGGAAGATGCTATACACTGGATTTTGGATTTCTTGGTCTAATTAGGAACTTACTGCCCTCTTAGCTTTGCCCTGTAAGGGTCATAACCCCCAGTGTAATCTGGTGCAGAGGGACATGCTTATTTATAAGATGCTCTGTTATACATCTCATGTTGCATGGGATGCATGAAGTTGCATCATTTGCTTTTCCCACATCAGTTCCTCTGGCATGCTAAATATCAGAGAGGGCACTCTTGTTTTCCAGTGCTATTTCCAGAACCCTTACTTAGGAGCCAGTCACACATACAGTTAAAATCCTTCTCAGAGTATGTTCTTCCCAAAAAGAGCCCATGGAGACATTACTTGGTGTGGAAAATACCCATTATGAGGTGGAAACACCTTTGAAAACTGCAGCTCAAGCATGCTATTTCTGCAGTTGAAACAAACAAACAAACAAACAAACCAAGCAACAAAAAGCCACCACACTTTCCTATAAAGGGGAAGTCACAGGAACCTTACACAAAGAGAATTGTACATCTCTAAGAAGGGGTTGAGTCAACTTTATTTTGGCTTTTTGGTTATCAAAAGCTCTTGGGTTTGCCAGACTTTTCTTTTAAGGGTTTCAGCAAGAATTGAGCTGAATGTTCATCCCTTTAACCTGAAAATTTGGATGCTAAAAATGAAGTGTAATGCAGTAGACATGCACTTTATAAGGTTTAGCAAAGCTGAAGAAGTATTGAGGGTTTTTTGAGGTAGAGGTTTTTTTGCAGAAAGCTTATATTGAAAACACTGGTATGTCTAGCGATGGATATTGTGCTCCTGCTGCTCTGTCCATCTGCTTACAATTGAATTCCAAATAGTTACTAATTACAGCATTTTTCTGTTGTATGTCTGGAATAGAAGCAACTTCCATATCTTATTTTAGAGACATTTTTATTTTGAGGTAAAAACGCTATATTTATAAATGTGATGGAAATAATACCCTTTCTAGAAAGATGCAATTTAAAACTGTTGGATCTCTATTTTGTTGCTGAATAAAGAGAAAAATAAATCTTACATTTATCCATAGTGCAGCAGATACATAGTTGCCCACAAACTCAAGGGGTTCTCAGGTATCATTGAAGTAACTGTTTCATATTATTTATTTCCTATTAACAGAATTCATCGTTTCCTCAAATGTGGATTCAGGATGTCCTGAGCACTTATTCCACTCACTTCTTTTTTGCACCACTAGAAAAAAACACAAGTTTGATGTGTGAAATTCTTTTTAAAAACATTATCTAGCATTCCTCTAGATCCAGTGACACGCAGGCACATTTCTCTAATCTAGTATTGTCATGAGTAAGATGTTGCATTTTGTGGGAAATAAGGTAATACTTTTTTCAATTTCAAACCTCTGTCCCTTGCAGCTTTACAGATCAGAAATGCAATTTGTGCTTTTAGAAAAGATAGGTTGTGTTTTTCTCAAGCGCTTAAGGTTTGCTTATTTGTATACTCAGAATAATAAAGTTGTCTGTGGTATTTAATACTCTCACCAGGATCTGAACAGCATTAAAATAATTTTAAAAAGAAACACCCATTTTTCCTTCAAATTAAGGTACACCTCAATGATTTCAGATTTTCCAGGACTGACATTTCTAAAGGCTTGTATGAATGTTAGGTTTCCAGTGCCCTTTTGTATTCTGATTTTGAAAATCTCCTGCCACAGCAACCCTGAACCTTAAGCACAGCTTGACGTGTGTGTTCAGCACCAGCTGTGGCTTTGGCTGCCCCGTGCTTCAAGGTAGGAGAAGGTAGCTCCATCTAGGAGAGGAGGATGTTCACTGAAATGAGACCCCTCTAAAGCATTTGAGGCTAAAATATGGCATTTGAAGCTAGGCTGGAATAATTTTCTACTGATTCTCTGCTAAAATCTGGCACGTGGGCTGAAGTAGGTTTCTCAGCCAGAATAGTCTAGGGAATGGTATTTAAACAAGGCTGTGCTCAAGAGAGTTTTATGCTAAAAGTCAACACAGTTGCACCTCTAGAGTGGGACACATTTGCATCTGAGACTAAGCAACACAGTCTGTTAGGCTGTACTTTCCAAACTACATCAATGCAGAGTTTAAGGTTCAACACTCTTCTGAATTTTCCATTAACTACTCATCTTCACCCTTTAGACCTGAAATATCTTCAAAAGTCTGGCCCTTAAGTGCTTAGCTGGAACAGTGTCAATGCTAAGTGTATATACAGTTTTCAAATTCAACTATAATTTTGGGCTCAAATGTTCCTCTTCAAATCAATTTGCAGCTCAATTAGGTTCTGGAAAATTAATATTTAAGCCAAGTTTTAAGGGGAAAAAAACCAAACATTTAAAAATTACTGGTACTTGTCCAATGAAGATATTGTTTTGGAGTGTCAAAGGGAAATAATGAGATAATAATTGTTCATAAAATTATTTGTTTAAAAATATTAAATCATTCTTTTCTCTTTTATACTTTAATATATGTGTCACTTATAAGAGATCATATCTGCAGGGTTTTTTCCTATGCTAGGTGACTGTTTCTCTCACCTCTAATGCAAACCTGAGAGGAGGAAAATATTGCAAATGGCCAAGCTATGCTGTATCCCTCCACTTCTGCTCATAGCTGTGCCCTTGGATTAAGTGCCTGCTTGCACACAAAACTGACAGATTTGAAGAAGGCAAATTTGATGCTTCCCTGCAGCCCTAAAAAATGAATATTGTTTTTTTACATGTATGTACACATACCCACAAGGACACATATATGTATGTGTGTGAGAGAGAGAGAGAGAATGACTGAAAGATAATTAAGACAGGCCCCTTTTCACCTTGGTAACTAATGTAGTGTAAGTGGGTCAAATGTGCTGTTACATGCTTTAAACTGGCATCTGCTGTGCATTAGACTGCTCAGAGCATGGCTTCAGGATTTCCTGTCCCCTAAAACCCCCCTTTACTTGCTTTTCCTCCCTTTTCCCTGAATCTCCCTTCATCCTCTTATAGTCAAAACCCTTATACTTAACCCATATCCTCAAGTATAGTTCCCGTTCACCTAAATAATATTTTCCTGGGAATTAGAACTTGGTGGGGAGCACAAACATTTAGCTCTGTTCTAGCTCTACTCGCAGTTACTCTGACCCTCCTGGATAAAGAATTACCCACCTGCTTGTTGTTTATAGCAGGGAGGTCTTAAGGAAACCCCAGAATTGCTTGAAGAGAAAATGAAGCTAATAAATTATATGGATTAAACCAGGCTGTAGGTTCTCTGATTTTATGTTTTGACCTTCTTTTGGTTATTACCTTTTTCATCAGCAGTTTTTCCTCTTTATGAGCACACTGGATTTATACATTTGTCTTTGCAAGTATACCCCAGACTAGGAGAAGCTGGAAATTTACTCCACATTCTGTCCTTCTGAGGTGGCACAATTTATCAAAGCTATTTTCCTAACCTTTCACCGTTTTTGAGACATTCAGAAAACAAAATAGAAATGAACAGGGCACTGTTTTTCAAATGTGCAACATGACTTGCATCTGTAGAGAGGATTTCACAGCGGCAGTTGCTGTAAAAAAGCATTAGGGACTAATATCAGCAAAACAGAGAAGGGTAAAGGATGCATGTATTTGCACAGGAAGGTGATATCAGATGGTGTGTCCCTGCCATGCTCAGAGGCCTTTCTGACTCTGTTGCTTTAGTGCCAAAAATCCCCAAAATTTCGTGAGGACCAGGCAGAGGTTTTCAGGGGACCGGGTGTTCTCAGCTCATCCTGCTGTGGAGGGCAGGGGAGCTTTGAGACAATTTGACATTATGCCTTTGCCATATTCCCTGGGGACATCACACTATCATCTCTTCCCATGCCCAAGGCTGACACACCTTTGGACAGGACAGAAGCTCGAGAAATCAGCTGCTGCCTTGGGGGTCTGCACCTGCAGTACCTGCTCACATAAGGAGGAGTTTTAGACTCTTCCAGGAGGAGTTTTGGACTCTTTCAGGAAAAAGGGGTGCTAAGACCTGCAATTCTCCTCTGCTTTTTCTTCCTCCACCTCTTCATATTCCTGTCTTACAAAAGCCAACTTTTAAAGTATATGCAAACATAATTAACACTACTAGCAGTAGTTACAATTGCTGCTGTCTGGCTAATGCTCCTGCTAAGAAGTGTCCAAATTTGCTAAGAGGATTTTATGTCTGTGAGGGTGAAACCGAGTTGATTTAAAAATTTCTCTTTCAGAAATCATTTGCTAATCTCCCCATGGCTTTCAGTGATGAGCTTGACTGGCCCCAGTTCTCAGAGATCACTGGATTTCTGAATTCCACCATTGGGTAAGCAAACAGACAGGGTGGCCAACTCATAGCAAGTCTCCAGGTCTCTCAGAGCACAGCAAGGAAAAAAACCAAAGCAGTGCTTGAAAGGAAAGAGAAAAATACTATTCAGCTCTACATCTGCTCTTTCTAAAACAAAGATCAACCCTGGATCTAGGTTTTTAAAATATATTTTAAATATATAAGCAAGTCATCCTGAAATTCAGGGTAGGTTTTAGAACTGGTCAAACTGCAATTTAGGAGGAGAAAAACCTCAAAGAAATAAAAGATAAACTAGTTTTTTACAAAATTCAGGGGAAGGAGAGCACTGCTGAAAGTAACAAAAATCAGCTTTTCTCTTTTTTTATAGTTTTGGGGGTTTTTTTTTTATCTTCCTCTCTTCCTCGAGTTGCTGCTGAAACAATGAAATATAGGGTATCCCTATGATTATTTCATAGGGTTCTCTACTGGGGGGAAATCTTTCTTCTCCCCCTCCCACATCTTTTTTTTTTTTTTAACCACACTTAGAGGGAAATGGCAAAAGGAGAATTTGAAAGAATCTGTGACCCAATTTGCTGTGTTAATTTGGCTCATGTGGATGGGTAAGATTGCAGGGATACAGAAAAAAAAGTAAGTCTCTGCCAGAAGGGAAGGAAGAAAAAAGTCCAAACACAAAACACCTTGAAATGCCTGCAGTTTTAACTGTGAAGTTAAAGAAAAAAATAAATCTTTTTATTAATCCTTTCTCTGGCCAGCATTAAGAGGCCTTTGAATCCTGAAGGAGCTGTAGGATACAATCATCAACCAGTGCCTGGTCTGAGTTTCAGATTTTTTTTTTTTATGTTTAGGATAAGAATACAGCTGAATGCCAAACCAAGCATGGGTCAAGCCTGAAGAAGCTTTCTACCAGCAGAATTTAAAAGCTGGCAGAATAACTTCTTTTTCTAGGAAAAATATCTGTTGAGCCATATACTCGGACTTTTTTGTTTCTTTTTTGCTCCCTGTGCAAAATCCAGGCTCTCAGCCTCAGCTACATTCACACAGTATCTGCTTTAAGGCAGTTTACTACTTGGCAAGCCAACAGGAGAGATCTATGCAGCCTTCTCTATCAGAGCCATAGCAAAACTGACATTTAAAAGTCTGTCAGAATGCCCAGCCTCCCAGTACACAGCACTTGTCTGGGCTCCAGAGAATCTGAAGCTCACAAGTGATCAGAGCTTAGAACGGCCCCTGAAGTTGTCAGTGATAAGCCTTGGTCCAGTGTTCAGTTTTTAATCTCTTCCACTCCTGAAAGAAAAACAAAACCAAACAAACAATTGCAACCCAGATAGAAATTACCATGTACTCATGGCTGGGAGCTTGGTCTTCTCAACACCCTTTGGGCTTTCATCCTTTTAATTTGTTTTTGGGGTTTTTTCATTTTTCTCAGCAGTGCAAAAATAAAAGACAGAACTTATAGCAGTCAAGCATAACCTGTTTTCAGATTAATCTGTCCAAGATTTATGATGTTGGGAAATTATTGCTCTGCCAATATTTCTTCTCTTTTACTTGTTCCATAACAACCAATTGAAAAGACAATCTGTGAACAACCAACAAAATTGTTTTGATAAATGATGTATAACAAAAAGGTTTTTAAACACCTTATCTGCAAGACCAGGATAAAAGCATTGTTCCTGGATGGAACAATGTCAGAGAAACTCTTCATCAATTTATAGTTTCTGAGCAGATATATTTTCTTTATTTTAGGCCACGCTGTTCAAGATTAAAAAGATTTATGACCACAAAAAAATAGAGATGGTGAAATAGAGATTTATATATAACTGGGGTACTGAGTTTTTCAGAGACAAGAACATACTTCATTTTTAATATCAGCTATATTTTCATCATTATCATTTGACTTTAGCAGTTTGCATTTTCTCTGTTTCAGAGGATGGACAGACTCTCTGTATCTACGTTTACGCAAGAGAAATCGCTGTAATCACAGAGACTTGCAGAACATTTCCCAAAATGGTATGTTAACTTTTTTAAACTATTATTATTATTATTATTATTGTTGTTGTTGTTGTTGTTGTTGTTGTTGTTATTGTTATTTTAACATTACTAGTACTGACAATTGATGCTGCAATAATGAACATCTGTCACAAAGAGAAGCCCCTTCTTAGTTGTTTGCATTTCTTACAGAAAAATAAAGAACAGCAGTTACTTAACTCAGAACTTATTTAACCCAGTGGTGCTGCCATCTTAATGTGCTCTCAGAACAAATTTTTAACAAGTAATCAAAGACATAAACAAAACTTGACACTGAGCAGACAAAGATCAAAACTTAACACCGTTGTGTTTTGATTATTTTTTGGGGCTGGTACACATCATCTTTCTACTAAAAAACATTTTAATTTATATATATATATGTATGTGTGTGTGTGTGTTTGTATATATTTATATAATATGCATATAAATATGCAGTAGACCTGATCTACCTAGAACTAAGGAAAGTATCTTGTATGCTACTCCAGTGTGCAGTGAAGAAGAGGAAGATTAATACAAGAAATAAGAAGTGGGTAGAGAAGCAGCTAAGCAGGGAAGAGTAGTGGGTTTGAGAGTGAAGCCCTGTCCCTCCTGCATCTCTCCTGAGGCTGATGCTGCTTTGGAGTGGTGGCCTTAGAGCAAAGACCAAGGCACATGCTTGATGGCTTCTGTGAATGATGCTAAATTGCAAAGTGTTAACCATCCTGGAGTGGGACACATCCTTACACAGGAATAATTTAGATGAGCTTGGGAACAGCAGTGGCAGGAATTGAAGCAAATACCAATGTACAAAACATGCATGACAGAAGTAATGGTAAGACTTCTCTGTAAACTGGTGACCCATCAGCCAGAGGTGGTGGAGCCTTTGGGGTGCAAAGAAAAATTCCAAGAAACCACCAGAAGTGCAGCATAGCAGAGGAAAGATAATAAGAAGGTTGCAAGATGTATCATGCGTGGCATTTTCTCTAGAGACAGGGAGACAGTCCTTCCTCCCACAAGCCCTGATAAAACCTCAGATTTTGGTCCCATTTATCTAGGGAGGACTGACCTTGACAGGGACACAGGGCAATGCTTTTGGGAGGATTAGGGCAATGGAGATTTCTGAAGGGATGATATGACATGCTGACATTTGAGAAAAGCATTAATTAAAAGGCATTACCATTTTGAATTCCTTTGAGGCATAAATACCACAGAGAGGGAAGAATGGTTTAAACTGAAGGATAGTTCTGGTACAAGAACACAGGTTTTCATTTAATTAATCTTACCTCTGTTTAGAGAGAAAATTAAAAAAAAAAAAAACTTACTATCAAGGAGTGAAAACCTTAAACCAAAGGAATGAAGGCAAACAAGAAATCCTGAGCTGACAGAGGGGCTGTGTGAAGGGGTGGCAGTAGTCTTCCTTATAAATTGAGCTTTATGATGTTAGCTTTTGTGTCTTGGATTAGCTGATGTCCCTAACAGCAGGTTTAAAAGACACTTGATTATGCTGTGATTATGCCTTTTTGTTTCTATTGTATTTAATTAATTTTCATGCTTCAGAAAACTGGCTGCAGAAGCTTGGGAAAATTTATTTTCCTCGGGTAGATAATTTAGCTATATGGGATGTTCTTCCTTTCCAGCAGATGATTCATGCTGGCTACAAATGAGGAGCCCTGCTGCCTCTAGAACTACTTAGAAACTTATTAAATGGTTGGAATTTCCTGAAAAAAAAATTTGGATCAGAAAGGATCTGCCCCAGCCCTCCACCTCCAACAGACACTTATAAATATCTCTAAGGCAGGTGCCAAGAGGACATTGCTGGAGTCTTTTTGGTGGTGCCCAGCAACATGATGAGGAGCAATGGCAGTAAGATAAAATTTAAGAAGTTTCAGTTCACCATGAGGGAGAACTTTCCATTGAGAGTGGCAGAGCACTGGATCAGGCTGCCCAGGGAGGTCATGGAGTCTCCCTCTCTGGAGCCATTCCAACCCCAGCTGGATGTGTTCCTGTGTCACCTGCTCTAGGTGACCCTGCCTTGGCAGGGGGGTTGGACCAGGTGATCTCCAGAAGTCCCTTTCAACCCTAAAAATTCTGTGATTCCATGAGTCTGTGATCTTACCAGGCAGAAGAGGTTGCACAGACAGGTATCATGATGCGGGGATCACTTCCAGACTCAGGTGGGCATTTGCACCTTAAAAATTGCATTCTGGTGCCAGCACCAATGATGCCAGCAATGCCTGTCATATGTCTTCCTCCTTCCTGTGGTACACATGGGGCTCCTGAGGCTTTGAGTCTTCTGTGAAAATGTTTTACAACGTATTTGGTGTCATCAGTCAGGTGCTTCTGACTTTCTTGCCTGTAAGTTGCAGGGCACTAGAGTTGGTGGCTCCCATCATTGCATTCCCCCAGGTGGGCTTTCTGGTGAGGGAGAATTTTAAAAAGGGCCAAACTAGATGGTCAAGGATGATTAGGTGCTAATAGTTCTCATTTATATCCAGTTTGTCTCAGTACCTAATACCCTAACTATCTTCTTCTGCCCTTTTTACATTAATGGGACTAGTACTTCATGTGCTTCCTTTTCCCAATTCCCTTGTAGATTTTTTTATAATCTCTGTGTTCATAATTTGTTTTTCTCTCCACATATCCCCTTTCCACTTACACTACAGACACCTGCAGTATATAAAAAGAGGTGAGCCTGTGTCAGGGTAAAAGACTGAAGAAAATTAAGAAGTGAATTTAAAAAAGGGAAAAATTACCAGTGAGAGCAGAATCTCAGTCTATCTTCTCTAAATCATCACACTGACACTACATTATAAAGGTTCACTTTTATTGCCTCATTTGGAGTAATATTTTCCCAGAATGGGAGGATTTTAAAAGCCACCCTCAGTGTCAATAAAGCAAACAGCTGGCCACCAGCCTGACCTAACCCCACCTGGGACAACTAAACTTTCCTCTGGAACATGTGTGCAAGGAAAGGATGCTGATCTGGTGGAGGAGATGTGCAGCCAAGGGCTAGAGCCTAGGAATGGCAAGCCAAGCCAGGCACCAAGAGCAATGTTCCTGTCCAGCTCCCCTACAAAAGCACCAGCACTGTGTCAGATTCAACACAAAGGGACATTCCACCACTGCTCTTCTCAGGACACAAATCTTCACTGGGGAGAAAGGCTTCCCCAGCCTCCATGCTAGCTAACAGCATTTCTGCCTTCCCTTTCTTAAGAAATCCCATTATCTTCTGGATGTGGTAGACCCTTCCTCACAACTGTAAGCAAACCTAACCTTGATTTCTCAACCAAAACTAAAAAAACCCAAAACACTGCTCTGAGAATACTTTGAAAGAAATAGAGAGAGGCAGGAAAGATCCAGGGGGAGATTCCAGGACATTCAACAGTGTAAGGGTAACTGTTCTACTTTGTCTCCTTTTCTCTCTCAAATGTTTTCATCACAGAGTGCATCCTGTATCACAAAAGCTTCCTTGAAGACTCAATTTACCCATGGAAACTGTTTTCTAAAAAACTCATTCATTTCCTTGATGCTTTGATTTGTAATTGTTCTAATGCTTTCCACAGGGCTGCTTATAACTACACATGCTTGTGGAGGTAATACATACCCAAGAACAGCTTATTGCTTTTGTTGTAAATACTTTTAATTTCTAGAGGTCTCACTAGTTTATTTATGCTCAAACTGCAGCCACAGTCCAGGGAGCCTTGAGACAGAATGGCTTAAACAGAGGGAATTCAGCTCTAACTGAAAGAAAGACTATTAAACAGAAAAAAACCAAAATGTTAGTAGTTATGTTCCAAGCCATAGTTTCTAAGGTTTTTGTGGGGCTCTTGCCCTGCTGTGAAGAGCTTCTCAACAGAAGGGCTGGAATTTTGAATGGATCGACAACCCCCAGGAGAGAAGCAGCAGACTGATACATTCATTTTTAGCTTGGAAAAACTGGATTATTTAAAACATAAAGGATGCCTTGATATACGTGGTTGGCATCATTGTGAGTGATAATAACAAAGGCATCACTATTAAAATGCAAAGTGTATTGTTGCTACCTTAGGGGTTTATCTCTCAGATCTCTTCCCCCATACCAATCCAGCAGGGATTTAATGATGTTCTGTCCACAAGTTTCCCCTCAAGAGCTGCAGGGAGGACAGGATTTACTCCTCAAAGCAAGCCTCAGAAGCACAATGCAGAAAAGAGAAGAGAGAGAGACCAGGGAAGAGTTGTGCTGAGAATAGGAGGAGGATAATACAAGGGGAGAAGGAATGAAAAAAGAGAATAAAGTGAAAATACTGCTAAAAAAGAGCAAGTACTACCTGTAGGATCTGCTTCTCTGAAAATTATGTTACTGTACATTGCCATGAGGTGAGTTTCTTGCAATCACAGACCTAGTCTCATCTTGACCAAAGCACAGAGTATTTTAGCTCCTTGTTTGCTATCCCTCTTGTACTGCAGGTGATGGGGTTTGATTTGTGTGCTGGGGGTGGTTGGGATGAACATGCATAGCCTTTAAAGACCTGCTAATAAGTTTAATGCATAAAAGCTTTACTTAGTGGGAATGCTTTTCTCATTCAAAACATAAATTAAATATTACAGATGCTCACAGATGTTTTAGTGTAGCCAGCTCCTTTCCTCAAGGAGGAAATATTTTCATCCAACCCTTTGAGTGAATTGCTATTGAAATGCAGACCCTCTTGCGAGGAGTACAACAGGCCTAATACTACTTTTTCTAAGTTTCACACCTGTGGGGAGAGCAGTGCAGGAACCCAAAAACTGGTGTCTACAGCTATTTAAGGTGCTTTATGGTATATTTTCTACCTCCAGCTGCCTCTCCAGAAGTGCACAATCTCTCATGCATCTTGTGATGTACCCACAAGCCCTGCTGCAAGTGTCTTGGATACTCTGGGATGTCAAAAATGGCACTTGGTGCCTATGTTTAGGACCTGAATCAGTCCCAATGATAGCTGTGAGACACTTACTCTCACAGCTAAAGAGCGAGAACAGTTCCCTGTGCAATTTATAGGGAAAGTTAAAATAGATTGACTGTTGACAAGTCAGGTTGGCTGGTTTACAGGAGACTACTATGCTCAACAGATGGGAAGAAGCCGCCAGACCTAGATTAAAAAGCCAGATCCAAACAACCCTGCGCTTAAAAGTATTTGATTTTCTACAGGCTGAGGTGTGCAATTCAGATAAGAAAGCAGCAGCTCCCTGGATATAGCTTTACTTCTTAGTGCCAACACCTAAAATGGTTACAGAGATGAACTGTTGCTCCATTTTTACTTTTAGTGCTTCTACATTCTTGAAAATGTGCAATGAAATTCGGTTTTGCATTCATGGGGTTTTTGTCACTATAATAATGTTGTACTATTTCTCTTGTTCCCCTTGTGTGTGATCAGGCGGTTCTTCAGCAAACCTCCTCTCTCTAATAAAAAGGTGAGTGTTTAATGGGATTCAAGAGCTAACTGGAGGTACAGGAGCACTGATAAAGTTCTACCTCTTTGACAGAAACAAGCAAAGCACTGTAAGGATTATGTTATCCATGAGAGTTCTGAAAAGCACAGCTTCCCTTGACCAGCGTGCTCTGAAGTGCTGGCTGTTTCTTCTCTAGTATAAACATTAATAAACAGAAGAAAAACTGAGTTTAAGTGTGGTATCACCATCTCCAGGGCCTTGAACCTGGCTCTGTTAAGGCAGCAGAGTATTTCCAGTGATTTTAGGGAAGAGATTAAGCCTTTCCATAAATCTCTGTGTTGGGTCCCCTTAACTGCATGTAGCAATGCAGATAGACATGGGCAGGTCCACTGTTATTTCCATATGGGTATCACTGAACAGCTACTGGGTAGTAAGAGGCTGCACCTCTCCTTTTCAGATGAATTTGGGTGGGTTGTGGGTCAACTGGGTTTCATTTAGTTTGCTTGACACTGATATAGTTTGTGTCCTAAAGGATTTCTTTTTCTCTCCTCCAGAAAAAGTAGTAATGAATCCTTGCCCTCTAGCACTGAGTTTCAAACCGCATCCTGGTTTGTTCTTGAGTTCAATTCTACACATAGATTTAGTTGCCAGCCACACCTAGTCTTCCTCTCCCATCTCTGATTAAAAAATTCCCATCTTGATTCACGTCTTTGTCCCAAAGTGAAACTATTTGATCTGGCTTCTGAATAATACAAAGAAAATGGAAAGACAGCAGGAAAAACAGTGAAAAAGACAAGTCCATGAGCAGTGAAAGGGAGAAGTGGAAAAGAACTTAATTTAAGACACTTTACTAAAATGTAAAACTGGAGTGAAAAAAATAACTACCCAAACAAACAAAAAAACAAAACAAAAAAAAACAAACAAAAAAAAACAAAACAAAAAAAACCAAAGAAAACCACAAAAATCCAGCCCAAACACCAAAAAAAGCCCAAAACCCAAAAACCAAACAAACTTGAACACCTCTCTCAAACATAGGAGCACACTCATTTGAGTATTGGCCATATCCAACTGTGATACTTCCAAATGTGATCTCACACAAGCATGGTGTGTGATTCAGTCACTGAGAGTGTATTTTCCTGTTAATACAGCTCCATATTTATCTTTTAGTTTGGCCAGAAACCAGCTGCTGGACAATCCAGCCATAGTTATCTACGCTACAATTGGGAATGACGTCTGCAACGGGTAAGCTGTAAACTAAATTAACATTTATAGTAGCATCAATTTGACTTCTTTAGAGTACTGCTGACTGTCTGGACATTTGTGTCTCCCTGCTTTGTGCTTCTCCATGATGGCACTGTTCTTTGCTATGGGTCCTTCTTTCTAAACTTTCTGCTGAAAATACTTGTTGTTTCCTTACCTGTATTTTCATAGGCACCTACCAGTCCTCATTTGGAGCTTGCATTTCTTTCTTTCTTTCTTCTATAAGCCAGTCATAAAATGACCAGTGGTATGTCTGAAGTAATTATTTCTAACTTAGCAGAGGAAATTAATAATAACAACAGGAGGGGAAAAAGACTGTTTAAAAACATGTATATCCATCTTATCCAGTGTGCCACCTCCTCTCAGGAGGAAGAACACGACTGGTTCATCATTTCTGAGGAACGACAACACAATGACCTGTCAAGGTCCATTTTCACCCTTCCTCTGCTGCCTGCACTCTTTGCTGTGTTCTCCTGATGAGTTGTTTTGTCTTTATAGCTTTACTCACATCATAAGCTCTGCAGGAGAATGAACTGAAGCTTTCAAAACTAATAGTTCTGGTATCACCCATTAACAATGCTCACAGGGACACCAAGAGGTCATGAGCTGGATGCTTCCCCTCCTCCTGGTAGTGGGAAGGCAGGAAACACCTTGCAAACAGGCCAGTGCACAGCACATCCATACTGCAGTTTTGGTTTTGTAGGAGGTCCAAGAGCTGTTGCTAGTGCAACTTTCTTTGCATCACGGTCAATCTTTAGCTTTTCTTGTACATAGAAGAAATCTATCTTACTTACACAGAGACTTTCAAAACACTCACTTTAATAAATGCTGTGCACTCAACCAAGTTTCCTTCCAAAGGTTTTGAAAATTCTCACCTGCAGATTGTATAATGAAGTGGGAGCTATATGCAGGCTGTCAGACGTGGTCATGAAAGGTTTGGTGTACTAAAACTGCTTAACAGGAGGTTCATGGGTTGAAACTTTGCCAGGTGTTGTGCTCCAGATGAGGAAAGTCATTTCCTTGACACTGCAGAACCTGGGAGCCCTCAGCTGTGGCAGAAGTGGGGCCACAGGGGCACCTTTTAGGTCCTTTCCTTTGTTTCATTCCTCATTCTGCAGGCTATTCCTTTTGCGTACCCTGCCTCTAACACTGCTTTCTACTCATCTGAAGTAAAAATAAATTTTCCAGAAATTTAATCCATTTTTGATCTTGCCTCACCCATTTGTATATTCCAAAATCTTCCAGAACAGTATTTAATGCTTGCTTGAAACTCTGATGTCTTTTTATCCCAGCATTCACTATCTGGCAGAGACACTTTTGTCTGCTCAAATTCTCACTGCTGCTTTCTGTCTGTTTTCTTCCAAAACATTCACAGCATCAAAAGAGGCTATCAGGCTGTAGTGATCCCTGTGACTCCTGCAAGGAAAGATGCCACAGCTTCTGTAGCATCATGCTGTTTCCATTGAGGGGGATGGACAGTGGAGAGAGGTTTTTTCCAGTGTCCAGTTGTTGTGTGGTTGCCCTGGCTCTGATGTATCTACAGAGGTTACAGAGGACACAGAGCACCCAATGGGCTTGACTTCAAACCTAGGGCTTAGCAAATAAAACCCTCTTCAAGGACAGCTTTAAACTGCAGTAATACAGCCTTCCTGGCCTTATCCTTTTTTGATTTTGGCTTCAAAAGAGGGTGGTGTGCTGAGCATGCTGGAGACACAGCTCTTCCCAAAGCATTGTTAAAATGCAGGTATTTCATCCCAATGCAAAGAGAGGGGCAATGAGTAATGTGGATGTTTGTAGAGGGAAAAGATAATGAAATTGGCAGCCTGTGTTACACATTCCCAGTAGTCTCCATACTGTGGTGTCCAAACAGGGGGCTTAGAAAAATAAAGACAGATGGCAATGGTATCTCTCAGCCCACTGAGGTGTAAATATGGGATACAAAGACCTAGAACAAAAAAAAACCCAAAAAACTAAAAACCAGATGAGAAAATAATGAGCACCAGAAGTCTCAAATGCTGTAGTTATTGCAAATATTAGTTGCATTTTGGATATGGTGCCATTTCTCCAGCCTCTCCTTCACAGACCTGCACTTATGACATCTGCAGCAAACAGCAAGGTGGCAGCAGCAAAGCAGGGTGAGCAGCAACCCACCATGACAGGATCCTGTACAGAGTGACACCAGTGCCAGCAAGAGCATAATGCCCCTTTATTGTACAGCTATCAGCACCAAAGAGCTGCTGCACCCCTCTGGCCCTAAAAATAGTGTGTGAGCAGGCAACACCCCTAGCCCTCGTGCCTGGGCATAGCAGCCCTGTGCAGCAAGCCCAGGGAAATGAGGTGAGGGTACCACTACAGGCCCTGATGCTCACCCAGGCACCTTGGAGTCTGTATGGCAGAGCCAAAATCAAATGTGCCTACAAGGTTGCTTTCTTCTCATTTGGATTTAATTTCATAGCCTGGCACAGAAAGGAAATGTGAAGAAATACACCGGCATACCTGCACAACTTCAATACTGCATGACAAGAGAAAGTGGAATTATGAATGTCATATTAATTTGGGCTTATGCTGACATGTTTACTTGTGGCAGAGGCCTTACATCAGACCAGTATTTTGAAATCAAGTGCTGCAACACCTGTAGGCGAAATGAAGTAATTTCACAGCAAATCCACAGTCTTATCTCAAAAGTAGCTTGATTTGGTGGCTGTCACAAATATAAACCTGAATCCTAATGCTGTTTTTCAGTTCTCCCTGCTAGAAAGTCTCAAGCACTTCAGCAGCACATACTGCATTAAGATAAATTTCTGGGCCCAGGAAACTCACCCAATTATTATTTTGTGTGCAAAATGCAGCTCACTGAAGAATCCCAAATCCTTCTAAGGGAACATGGTTCTCCCACACAGGACTCAGCACCCACTCCCTCCCTCTGAATTCAAACATTTTGAACACCTTGAGAGAGAACAACAATGCCTTGGAAAACTCCTGCTTCTCTGGTGTTCACTGACAAGGAATCTGACCCAATTCACCAGCAGCTTGCTCAGCACTGCAAGCATCAAGTTTGCCTTTCTCTTACCCCTGGGAAGCCAAGATAGAGATGAAAGTATTTTCTTTAGGAAAGGATGTGGATGGAGCCTTCTGGCATCTAAGGTGATTGCTTTTCTACAAGCAAAGAGCACAATTAAGAGGACAAAATGTGAGAACCACTGAAAAATAATGAGGGTAGTCATTAGTGCAACCCTCTTGCTCAGAAGGACATCCTCTGTCTTTCTTCTTGACCTTTCTCTCTGAACACCTTGGTCAGCTGAGCCACACAGAATCACAGGATGACTAGGTTGGAAGAGATCTTCAAGATTACCGAGTCCAACCCAGCCCTAAAACCTCAACTAAACCATGGCACCGAGTGCCATATAAAGTCTTTGTAAACACATCCAGGGATGGTGACTCCACCACCTCCCAGGCAAATCATTGCAATACTTTATTACCCTTTCTGTAAAACACTTTTCCCTGATATCCATCCTAAATTTCCCTTGGCACAGCTTAAGGCTGTGTCCTCTCGTTCTGTCAGCTGTTGCCTGGAGAAAGAAACCAACCCCACCTGACTACAACTACATTTCAGGAAGCTGTAGAGAGTGATATGATCACCTCTGAGTCTCCTTTTCTCCGGGCTAAACGACCCCAGCTCCCTCAGCCGTTCCTCACAGGGTTTGTGTTCCAAGCCCCTCACCAGCCTTGTTGCCTCCTCTGGATGTGCTCAAGCGTCTCAACATCCTTCCTGATCTGAGGGCCCAGAACTGGACACAGCACTCCAGGTGTGGCCTCACCAGTGCTGAGTGCAGGGGGAGAATGATCTCCCTGCTCCTGCTGGCCACACCATTCCTGATCCAGACCAGGAGCCATTGGCCTTCTTGGCCCCCAGGGCACACTGCTGGCTCATGTTCAGCTGCTGTCACCAGCACCCCCAGTCCCTTTCTGCCTGGGCACTGTCCAGCCACACCATCCCCAGCCTGCAGTGTTGAAGGGGGTTATTACACCACCAAGACAGAATGAAAACTGTCCCAGGACCCTGCTTCCCAAGGTGGATGGATCCCCTCTTGATGGGATGGGACAGCCTTCTCAGGGATGTGTTCCCCCTTTTGCTGTCAGCCCCTGTTACGGACACGTGCACCATGAGAGCTCAGCAACAGCTCTCAGGCGGGAGAGTGTGCAAATGCTTTTTCTGTAATAAAGTGGTTGCTATAATAACATAACTAGAGCAGTGTTCTCCAGGCAGCCTGGGGTGGTTTTGCTTGTTTGTTTTTCTTATATAAATTGAAATGTATTTCAACTTTAGGATTTAATTTCCCCCCACACTCCTGCAGCATTTACAGCTAAATATGAGGGGAAGGATAAACCTGAGCTGGGAAATCTGGCTTGAAGAGGTTCACGCTTGACAATGAGTCACAAAATGTGGGAATTCAGTCCATGTGGAGCACTGACACAGGTTCAGTACCCCAATGGACTATTTTAATCTTAGGTATCACCTCTCTCTAAGCTCACATGTTTGTCCAGACCCCTCTCCTGCCCTTCTGGAGAACTGTAGAAAGAGGTGTGGGATATGTGAGAGACAAAGCTACCTTAGATATTCCTACCTTGCATAATCAAAGAGTATGCTGTAGGCAAGATATGCACAGGAACCCATGGGAAAAGTCCTACTTTCACCCAGCTGTGATGAAGGCTTGGTTTTGCATCACTTCTTTGTTTGCTTTCTCTCTTCTTCTACTTCTTCCTCACTTATTGAACAATAACTGCTTTGGTTTGGTTTTTCACCTTGACCCCCAAGTTTTCTTGCTTTTACTTTCTCTTCTTCCCCTGTCTCACTGGGGAGGGTACGCTGAGGATGGAGGTTTTTATATCTCATCTTATTTTGGCAATGACAAGTGAGAGACATCACAGCATTTTTCTAATGTTTTATTCAGCTGACTTAGTGTGGAAGAGCAGCAAACAGAGAAAATGACACTGTTTCAGTGCCCTTTTGGGGACATAGTATTCCTGACACAATGTCCTATTGGCATCCTCTTCTTTAGGGAACGTGACACGCTGGCCCACATGACCACACCCAAGGAAATGCTCTCCAATGTGGTGCAAGCTCTGCGATACCTGGACTCCCATCTTCCAAATGGCAGCCATGTGATTTTAACAGGCTTGGTAGACGGTCGCTTCCTCTGGGATAACCTGCATGACAGATATCACCCTCTAGGTAAATTTGAGGTGTTGTGGGGTTCTTCCTGGTTGTCTGCCCATTTATGTTGCTGTCTCTCCCTAAAAAGTCTGTGAATCTATTGATGACTTCAAGCAAACCTGACAGAGTGGAGGAGACCTGGGAACTAAGAGGCAGATATTGGCTGTGCTGCAGAAGTAGGAACAACAGCTCTTACCACCCCCAGTGCAGGACAGGTTACACCCCTACTCTGCCTGGTTCCCCTACCAGGCATACCCACCCAGCTCCAAGCCACTCCACCACATGTTGTGGTGGAGTACACAAGCTGTTCTACCTCAGTCTTGGCCCAAAATTGTGACTGGCCTGCCTGCACTTCATCCTGATTGTTGTTACGGGTAGAGGTGGGCATTTGGTTTGTGCTCACTGATTGGTGGATGTTGTAGTAAAACTGAATGTGGGCCAAGGCAGAAGATTAAGTCAGAGGGTTGCAAAAGACTTTTCTGATATTAGATAAATACATTTTCTGCCAGCACTGTGTGCCTGGAACCTCCTAAACTACCTGCATGTGATGATTGAAACCTTATACTGTGTGCAGGCATGTTTTGGGACATTCCCTCAGAGTGTAAAGTGCTTTGGGGCACTTTTTTCAGAGATTTTGAGGCTGCCTTTGGGAGCCTGCCATCTCAGGGTGTGAATGACACAGTGCCTCTGAGACCATTAACAGACCGCTCACTTCTCGGCTTTCTAGACCAAACGTATGTACTTACTTGTATTTGAGTAAAATAATCTTTTTTGCATCTGACAAGCAGGAAGTTGTTGTCATAATAGTTCTCACCAGCAAAGAAAGAGAGAAGCTAAATCACATCGTTAAAATGGTAGATTGCAACTTCAGATGATTTTGGCAACCACTGGGTAAGACAGCTTGCAGCTGTGCTGTGGTTTCCCCAAGGTTCCCTAGTAATTACCAATGGGCCCACAGCTTTCCCATTTCTATTCCTGTATTTTTCTCTCTTAGTCACTATTCTAGCACCAATGTGGGGGGGAAAAAAAAGAAAATAAAAATAGATAAAAATCTTACCCCTTTCAGGGCAGGGGAAACTTGACATAATTAATTTTTAGTCACGTGAACCCATTTCTTCCCTTGAGTGCATGTTTATCACAGCAACAGTTCCTCTAACTAGGTGTCTAATTATCACAGACAACACATAGCCAAATCAGGAGTGATTAACTATAGGATCAGTTGGAAAATTTTCAGAGGGGCTGATTTGCCTTGGAAGGACCCAATTAATCCTAAGCAACACGTTTTGCAGCAAGGGATCCCTTCTGGCACATCCTCCAACAGGCTGTGAGCAGGTTTCCCCATTTGGCTGCCAGTCAGCCGTGACCAGACATCAGTCTGTCTTTCTGTCAAATCCCTGGTCCCTACAACAGCCCATCCCAGGGCCTGATGCTTCAAGCTTCAAGGCATCTGGAACCTCCAAATAGCCAGAAGTGTTCCTAGATCTTTGAACTCTCCATCTTTTGCTTCCTGGGCAGCTGGAACTGCTGCTGGGTGATGGGCAGCTGTGTAACAGGCAGGAAACACATCTCTATCAGGGAGCCACTGCAAAGCAACCTGAGAAGCCCATTTCACTTGGGAGAGATTGTACTTCACAGTTCCTAAAAACAGCAATAAGAAATTCCTATTTCAGTACTGCAAAAGCATCAAAGCCTGATGAGATGACCAGTGTAGTACAAACACTAGGACAACCAATACAGAAAAAATGTGGCCATTTAATTGCCATCTTAGTTGTAGTTACCAAAGAAGCAAAAAGACTGAGATTCTCAGCAAGCCACGCAACTGCATAGCACTGTAAGTTTTAGGGAATGTTAGCTGGATGTTTGACTTGGTGCTTGAATTTCCTCACCCACACAAGCATATCCACTTCCCTCCATGACAGCAAAATTGTTTCTCCCTTTTAAGGCCAACCTCTGCAAAGTAAATGGGAAAGTCAGTGTGTACCAGCACCCTTCAGCTTTGTAAACCCTGCATTTCTTTGGCGGGTGAGAGACAGGTTAATGGGAAAATATCAGTCATGCACTTTGGAGGGTGGCATTGGCTGTGATGACTAACCCCACACGTGAGACCTACGAAAGGCAGGAGAGGGATGTGGGAGAAGCAGCTCTGGGGCTCTGCACACTGTGGGGACATGGGCACCGTAGCAGGAAGGATGCCTTGATGCTGGCACCTCTGTTGCACCCCTGCTCTGGTGGTGGGAGGGTACCCTGGGGGTAGGGAGTATGGTGGGGGTCTTGGGGTGCCTCTTGCCACCCAGGGGTGTAAGGCATGGGAATGCACAGACGTGCAGAATGAAGTCACATTTGGCCATCGGGCACTCGATATTTCTCTCTCTGTGTTTTGCAGGACAACTGAACAAGGATGTCACGTACAGTCAACTCTACTCTTTCCTCGACTGCCTCCAGGTAAGGTCTGCAGCTGTAGCTCAGGAGCCCCCCTTTCATCTTGGTCTGCTGCTAAAGCCCCTCTCCTCATGCCTGCCCAGGTGAGCCCCTGCAGCGGCTGGCTGACCCCCAATGAGACCCTCAGGAATCTGACCTCGGAGGTAAGTCTCAATGGGGTGCAATGAGACCACCCCAGTGCTCAGACACTCTGCCCTCTGTCTGAGGAGAGAAGCCCAACTGCCTCAAAGGCAAGACGTCAGGACAGTTTTTTTCTTCCAAAGGCGAGGAGAAGTTGTGGAAATATTATTCTTTCAAATGCCTCTCAGGCTCTGGGAGGCAGCATGCTCAAGTTAAGGGATTTGTAAAGGTATTCCTGTTACAACCTCTCAGCTACCCAAATTTATGCTCAAGGGATGTGATCTCCCTGAGACAAAACTGTTCAGGTTCATGTTCTTTAAGAAGAAAATGTACCTGATAAGAAAGAAAAGGCTTTTGAGTCAAGTTAGCTGTTGGTATGACAAGCCAGCTGCACAGATTTTTCTGGCTGTGGGATCAGGTCCTGAGTGCAAGAGCCTTACCCTGTTTTCATTTGGGATTTGTGCTAATCTTCCTCAGACACATTTCTGTGGACTTAATCACCAGATGGTGTGACCAGGGAGCATCCAGGCTCAGTGCAGGAATGGGAACAGACAGAACAGAGACGTCTTAAAACTCACCCTAAAAATCTGGCTCAGAAGTGAATGACACATAATACCAGCCACTTATTTTCTTATGGTACAAGCTGATTTTTAATCCCAGCAGTCCCTTACAGCCATGTAAAAGGAGCCAGTAACCAAATATTGTCAAAGGTCTTGTCTCTGTGTATGGTTGTATTAATGTTTGCATTCATTAAACAACAAAATATGACCTTAATTTCACCAAAGCTTACACAGGTATTTCATTTTATGCCCTGTCCCTCTTGACTTCAGAGACAGCCATTAAGCACATTCCTAAATCTTTGCAGGATTTCAGCTTATATATTCATACCAACAATATGGAACATAGAGTACATGTAACTTCTGTCCATGAACAATGCGTATGTCTGCAGGGTATGAATTAATCATTCTGAGCCCCTGTCTGAAACTAATTGTCTATGTTATTATCCAAACTGCACAATTTAAATATTTAGGAGATCCTGATCTCTGTTATGGCTGCAGAAATTACGCTGGATGTATCAGTTAGGCAGACACTCAATGGTGGTAATTTACCCTTCTGAAAGTAAGGGTGGAATTTGGTCTGCATAGATAAGCTCTATCACCCCCAGCTTAGTGGTGGCAAGGATAATAGGAAAAGAGGACATTTCTCTTGTAGGAAAGTTTTGTGTTTCTTTAAGAAAGAGCTCCAAAAGCAAGAAACTTAGAATATTTATATTAGGGTAGGGACACTACTAAAAGAGGTCTGCAGTGAAATAAGCATATGTTGTAATAAATTTATGAAATCAGCTGAGGCCTCAGAGCAACCTGTGGGGATGAGCTGGGTAGAACAAAGGCTGGTGGTGCCCATGCAAGCCCATGTTCTGATGAAGAGCCCCATTTCACTTCTGGTCTCCCAGCTGAAAGGGCAACATTAGCTTTCTAGTTCCTGCCTGCATATCAGTGACAAAAGCTGAATCCATGCAAAGCAACAACATGAATAGCAATGAACAGTCATTAAATTGTTTAATTTTTGCAGAGAGCATTACAACTTTCCAATGTCCTGAAAGAAATAGCAAGATCTGAGAAATTTGCCAGCTTTGATATTCTCTACATGGATTTCCCGCTGAGACAAAGTAAGTTGTTTTTCGCCCTGTCTTTCTCACGGAGCATTTACTCAAGTTCTGGCCTGCTGAGATGCTCCTCATATTTTGGCTCTGTACCAGGAGAAGGGCAGTAAAGTCAGCCAGCCTAGGTGACCTGCTGTCAGGGCTGTGGCCAAGGAGGTATCCTTAATTCCAGCTTCTCCTGGCTTCCATGGTTGGGGCAACCTGGCACCTTTCAGTGCAAACCATATTGGTCTGTAAGATTTGGGTTTATTTTTGAACATTGCTTTTATAGTGGGTTGTCTACGCTGCAGATGCATACCTGCAGTGGTCAAAGCAGCCTTCATGAGATGTAGTTTACTTCATCACTGACTGGGCTCCATGCTCCCTCCTCTGGGAGGAGAGCAGTGCCTTGGGAAGGAAGTCTTCCATCAGCCATTTTCCTGCCTCAATAACACAGCCACCCTCTCACTGTTCCCAAAAGTAGAAGCACCTCTCCCAGGAATAACCAGCATCTTTCCTATGTTTCTTTAAACACCTACATACTACTGTAACTTTTGACTTGAAGAGCTTACAAAACTTGTCCTTCTGTGATCTTTAGTGACATTAGGTAAGTGCATTACCTAAATCACTTTCTTCTGAAACTGACACATAAAAATAAATTAAAACATCCAGGAAGCTTTTGTCATTATGCATGAGTGTGAGCAGACAGTGTCCCTGTGGGGCTGGGGACGGTCCCTGAATTCCCTGAATCCCTCTCTGCTCTGCTTGCCCTGCAAGATGCACAGGGGGCCAGCTTGAGGCAACACCCAGCATCAGCTTGGATTCATCACAAGGAGAAACACAGTCTTTAATAATAAGGATCAGCATGAGATGAGGGTAACATATTTCAAGTAGTTAGACAGAGATGGGAAAGTAGGAAAACAGCTTTTTATTTCTATATCCAGCCTGAATCTCCCATTTTACAACTAGTCTCTCCCCCTCCAGTATGCACTGCTTTTAATTGTGTGCACTGGCCCCATCTTAATTGTCTTCCCCAGGCTCTTCCCTGGAATGGACCGTCCCTGTCCCTCAGCCTCCGTTCATGGGGCAGGAGCTCCAGCCCTTGCCATTCTGGGGTCTCTACCAGATAGCCTGAATGTTTACATTAAAAAAATAGTATATAATAATAAGGAAAAAGGCTTGATCTGCATTTCCTTGTTTTTATATTCACATAGAGAGGTAGTTCCATGCAGTCCTTATTGAAAAATTTTTGTCTGAGGACTATATTTTAAATCCCAGCATGCAGACATCTAAATCCAAAGCCACAAAGGGACAGAAGCACCCTGTCAATACTTTAAAGTGTACTTCTCTAATGCTTCTCCCCATTAGTGCTTGGCTGTCCTTGAAAGCACAAAGCTGCCATGGCACCTAAGATTATTAAAAAAAAAAAATCTCATTTTGCAGCCAAATCCTATCAAAATTCATAAACTTACTTTATCCTACATGACCCAATTCAGGAAGCTGGTTCTGGGTCTCATGAACACCATATGGAGGAGGAGGAGGTAAAGAAGTGAGGATGGGAGAGGCAGGCTTTCTGTCCAAAAGTTTCTGTCAGAGAGGTGGGCTCTGCTGTCAAGTGCATTCTCTTAGCACAGAGTTTCAAGGGTGTCCAAGTCTCCTGATGGCTTTTGCCTCAGCTACTTAATATTTAACAAGTCATTAGGATTTGGAATGAACTACCTGCTGGGTAGGCAAATTACTTTAATAAGTTAAATTACTAACTTTAGTTAATTTATTTGCTTTCACAAAAGGAAACATCTTAATATAATTTGCTGTTCTTGATTACATCGTGTTAAATAAATGAAGTAAACAAAATCACACATGCATATACAAACATCAGCTTTGAAAGACACTTTGCAAAATTTCCTGCCGCCCTAGAGCCAAGGATTGGAGCTTGCCATCAGGAAAGCTGTCAGATCGAGAGTGTGCTCAAAAGCCAGCTAAGGCTTCTGACCTACTTTTCTGGTCTCTTTCTGAAGCAAGCAGCAAATCCTTCCCTAAACTCTCCAGACATCAAATATTTAACAGTGGTTACACACTGAGTACATTGATTTCAGCCTGGCCTGGGCATATATATGTACATAGCAGGTCCCAGCTTCCTCCGAGTAAAATTTGAGTATATTACCATTTATTCTATTTAGGTGGACACTCAGGCTCACATGCTGACCTTGACTGAAGAAATTAGTGGTTCCTTTGTGAAGAAGTGCAATAAAGAGGGGGATAGGGGTTGCTTTTTATGCCTTTTCCTTGGTGTGCATGGAAGCAAACTCTAGACTAGTCCAGCCAAGGCATTTCTAAGACAAACTCTGGACATACTCAGCTGGTGAGCATTTGCTCAACTGCTCTAGGATTTTTGGAGGTCAGGTATAATACTATAAACTGACCTATCTTGATACAAATTTTATATATCTTACTTTATCCTCTACTGTTTCTGGCACTGTTAACAGTAGTCTCTCTACAAAGTGAAACACAGTACACAGCCTTGTACTCCAAGTACAATATCATATATAATGGGTTAAGTAAGTTCTCTGTGCATCTATATGTGCAGTGCGTGGTGCAATCTAAGGAAAATATGTGTTATGCCCAAAATACTGTAAATTTTAAACAAACCTACAAGTTCCATGTCTTGAAACAGGTTACTTTGGGCACTTCCTGAAGCATCACAAGTGGGTTTCTATAGTCAAAGCAGGAATATCACCTTTCTGTGAATTAGAGTTAGCATGGGGACCCAGACATCACTTTTTGACACAATAGCCAGGGTCCAAAAAACAGCGGTGGGACCGGATCAAACTGTGCCGCTTGAATGGAGAACATTTTCTTCCTGACAGGATGCTTGCATAATGCTATTAAGAATTCTTAATCTGTCATTATGAAAGGAATTATTGAATTTACAGTCTGTTAATGCCATATCCACTAGTCCCATGTTTGATCGCTCTGCAGCCCTTTTGAAGAGAGAAAGCTTTTTACTTCTCTAATGGCTCCAGGGCTTACAGCACAGCATCATTTGCATTGAATGTCATGCTTATGTAATTCAAAAGGTTATTTTGTTGGAGTTGAAAAAGACCACTTGGAAGATAAGTAACCAAAAATGACAGTCTGTTCATGCAGACTTCAGCCTATGTGAATATTCTGTTAACATCTCTTTCTCTAAAAAGAGGTTTTCTTTATCTCTACTTTTTCTTTTGCACTGCTGAAGATGCAGCTAACATGGGAAATGCACAATTCAATCAGTATTAAATAATTTACAACTTTACTTGCTACAGCATCCATCTTAGTTGGGAGGGAAAGTGAATTGTTTTACGATCATTTACGTTCAAAGCACTTCCTTGCATAAATATCGCAGAGGAAAAAAAAGAACAATAAAGGCTTAAATACTGCCCCAAGGAGAAGGGTTTGTACACACTATTGGCTCTGACAACTCTATGTGAATTATCATCATCTTCATGCAGAGGAGAGGAGGGAGGTACATCTCTGGGGGTGAGTCTCCGTGCATCTCACTGGTGATAAACCCCTCTCTTGTGCTCTTTGCAGCGGCTGAGGAGTGGCGAAAGATGGGAGGTGAGCCCTGGCAGCTGATTGAACCAGTCGATGGCTTCCACCCCAGCCAGGTAAAAACCCGAGCCCAGGAGATGGGTGGGAGCACGGTGGATGCGGGAGCATGTGGGATGTTGGTGCCTATTGCTACCCCAGCTGGCACTCTGCAGGGATGCAGATTTGGGGAATCTGTCTGTTTTAAAGGGGACAGAGTCATGGAA
This sequence comes from Pseudopodoces humilis, assembly GCF_049639895.1. Taxonomy (NCBI): domain Eukaryota; kingdom Metazoa; phylum Chordata; class Aves; order Passeriformes; family Paridae; genus Pseudopodoces; species Pseudopodoces humilis. Next base: position 105,069,128 of record NC_142200.1, read on the forward strand.
TCATTTGGGTTTGAAAGACCTCTAAGATCATGGAGGCCAACCATTATAACACTGCCAAGTCTACCAGTAAACCCTGTCCTAAGCAGCATGTGTTAAATACCTCCAGGATAATGATGCACCCACTTCTCTTGGCAGCCTGTTCCAATGCTTGGCAACCCTTTCCCTGAAAAAATTTTTCCTAATAACCAATCTCTAACCCCTTTCTGGTGCAGTTGGAGGCCATTTCCTCGTGTCCTATTAGTTGTTTCATGTTAGAAGAAACCAACCCCCACTTCATCACAGCATCTTTTTAGGTTGTAGGGAGCACTAAGATCTCACCCCAGCCTCCTTTTCTCCAGGGTAAAAAACTTCTGTTCCCTCAGCTGCTCCTCAATAAGTCTTGTGCTCCAAAATGTTCCCCAGCTCTGTTGCTCTTCTCTGGACAAGCTCCACAGCATCTCAATGTCTTTCTTGTGGAGAGGGGCCCAAAACTGACCACTGGATTTGAGGTGCAGCCTCACGAATGCTGAGTACACTGACAATCACTGTCACTGCCCTGGCCTTGCTGGCCACACCATTGCTGATACAAGCCTGAGTGCCTTCTTTGGCCAATCTAAATGATGGCTAAATGATGACTGTAGCCCCAGAGCCGATATCTCCGATATTTCTGACGGCTGCGCTCTGCTCTGACTCCTGCAAGGTCTTCTGCCTCTTCCCCTCACTGACCAGTATTGTGACCAAACAGGTCTCAATGCACAAAAATTCATCCTTGCCACTTAGGCTGGCCAGCTGCCTGCTCAAACACCTGTGGGAGTTTCTCAGGATCAGGACAGTAGGACAGCACTGCAGAAATCAGACAGGCCCCCTCCAGCCCTGACCTGACCCTGCAGCTTCCGAGGCTTGCCTGTCATTGTCTGGAACAAAGATCCTTTTTGATGTTATTAATATAAATTAGTTATGCTCAGTATCTACATATTATTACATTTTCACTTGCTTGCTTAGCCTCCTAGGACAGGTGGCAGGAGAAGGTTTATGGTCTGTTTATTGCAGAAATAAACAAAAGGGAAGGAGCACCAGCTGCTCCACTGTAAGTCTTTGCTTGGGTTTGATAGTCTAGTGTGAGGTTGCCTGGTTCCCACCACGCTCGATTCAAATTAGTTTTTTCCCGACCCTGTAAAACACATAGAGAGACCATGTTCTGCAGTCAGCTGCAAACAAAGCCAGTTGGTTTTCTATACACTACCTGAAATTCAAACACATATGCAGAGCAAAGCAGCAGTCAGTCTCCTTTGTGTTACCGCTGAAGATGAATAGATCACGCGAACACAGGTTGAGGTGTGGTGAAGAAAAAGCAGAGTTTATTTTTCCTCCCAGGATTTATAGGCTTCTGACCACGGCCAGGGATTGGATGGTCAGGATAACACTTTCTCACTGCACTGGCCATGAGAGGTGCCCATCACAAGACGTGTAACAGAAAGAATGTACACATATCTATGTTTACAGCTACTGTCCTGGGAAAGTCCTTAGAAAACTATGCTAGCAAGCTCAGAAGCTGAGTTTTCAGGGTGACACCTTTGCAAGCAAACCCCACCACACTGCCCAGCCACTGGCAGGGCCACTTGGTAGCTCCCCCAGCTCAGAATCATGGGGGGATTTTATGGGCCAGTTTTATGTTGTGAGATGATGTCCTGCATGCATTGAGTCCCACAACCCCACCTCCATATAACCCAATGTGATGCTGCTTTCCACGCTGGGACAGAGCAGTCAGAGGAGACTGCAGTCAGAGGACAGAGCACTTCAGCAGGAGTGAGTTACAAGCACTGATGGATTCCAGCATTTCAGCAGCTTCTCCATTGCCTGTGCTGTCAGTTAAGCTAGGGGAGACCTGCAGGGGGAAGTCCAAAGGCAAAATAGATGCTTTAGGTGCTATCTTTTGCACCCATGTTAGTCACTTAGGGCGATACAGTGCCTTGTTTAGCCTTGCCAAATTAAAAGATCCTCCTGTTCGAAGAGGGACTCCTACATAGCAGAAATTCCTGCCTGTCTACCATACAAGTACCAGGAGACAGCTGTGTGAACTCACAGCCTGGGGATGTGGAGAAAGTGTGCCTTGATTTTTTGCTGCAGGCCTTTTGCAAGGAAGCAATTAGAGAAAACCTGGCAAATGAAATGAGAGTGAAAACAGTGATGAAACAAACCTTATTCCCAACCCTGCCATCTGGGGAAACTGCAATACGAAGTCTGGAGTGTAATGGAAACTTCTCCATTATTTTCTTTGCATTATTTTCCTTTCTTTCCCTGGCCTGAAGCTGGCCTGAGGTTTCTTATAACCCCCAGCACCAGGCCACAGTGGGAACGAGGCTTGTCATATCACGGCTTTTCATCCAGCCTCCTGCCCACATCCTGTATCCCAACAGCAGCTGCAAGGTAGCACAGAGTTGAAGGCAGCAAATATTTATCTTAACAGGATCCTTCCTAAGCCACAAGAAAATTACAAAAGGACATTGAAGGGCAGCTGCAAACCTGCTTGCAGCCCCCAGAGTGCTGAGCTACAGGATGCAGTCAAGCACTGCCATATTTCACTCCCTCTGGACCTGGCATCCTGCAGTGGTTATGATCTCTCCCTCCTGCTGTTAGGATGACGTTAATGCTTTTATAGGTACATTTTCCCTTACAGTCAAGGTGCCAGCTGTAGATATGCCTCACTTCAAGTGAGTTATTGTCCTCCTAGGGTTTATTAATTAGCCTTATCCAAACATCCACCATTGTAAATCCATTTTTCTTTTCCTGTTAGAGAAGTCTGTTATCAAACTTCTACTTTTTGGACTGAGACATAGCACTCTGCCCCAAAAGAGTGACTCTCTTAATAAATAGAAGGGGAAGTGTGAGCAGAAACTGCTATTTTAGAGTATTCTTGAGGAAGATGACATACAATTCACCCACTCCTCATACAAGTTTTATTTAAAGTTTTACTTTCTCCTGACATGAATGCCTCTGGCCAGGTATGGTTTTTGTAGCACATAGAGGTGCCTGGCGGGAGAGGATTGATTCCGTGCAGCTTGTCAAGTGAACAGAGGCTCTTACTTCCATCCCTGCAGCTATTCCTCACACCTCACAGGCAGCTTGATAAATACAACGGATAAGATACCCAGCCAGGGCCTTTCTGCTGAATTTTCCCTCTGTAGATATCAAAGCACCTGACAAATATTTCCAAATTCTTGGATTGAGAAGCGCCCCAAGGAAAGCAGAAACACCTTATCTCTTCCCTTCAATGCAAAGAAATTTTGAAGTTTGGGATGAAGGAACCACTTCCTGTGTCCCTTTCAACCCAAGGCTGAGCTGGCAAATGTGATCACTAGGTGATCCCTAATCACTGTGGTACAGCCATGGGCAGGATAAGCTGGTGGTTGTTGTCAGCCCCCGAATTTTACATGCTGTTTATCCATTGTGTCTTTAATTAAAAAAAAAAAAAAATAATAATTTGTCTGCTGGTATAAACACGGCAGAATCAGGTGTCAGCATGTATATCCATGAGTCCAGAGGTCCAGACATTCTGGAGGGGTGTGGGAGGGAATTGAACCATTCTAATTAAAGCTTGCATATCTTGCAAGGAGAAGGAAAAGAAAATAAGAAAAAAGGCCCCACTTGCCTGTCCCATCAGAGCTAGTGCAGTTTTTCATGCATTGGAGAAAGGCACCCAGGCTGGAAAAACTAGCCCACATGGTTTCCACTCCAGGCAATATTTTATATGAAAAAAATGTGAAGGATGGGATAAATACCAAGAGCTGATTTGTTGAGCAGACTTGAAGATGGAGAATTCCTGTGTTTTTATCCAATGCTCTTAGCAAAATAAAAAAATATTTAAAAATTAGAGACAGCTCTACACTGCATTCCCTTCCTGTAAATTTCCTATGGGAAAAGGGTCTTCCTGCATGTTTTTGGTTTTTTTTTAAGTTGGAAAACAGGAGGGAGCAAACAAAACACTCATGTTTGGCATAGCTACATTCCAGTAAAATTTCAAAGCTAAAATTTGCCTCCACAAAGTTTTTCCAAAACACACAGCTCAGGATGGAGGTGGAGGAAATTCACACTATTTACTTTTAACACCTAAAAGCAAAGTGATTCACTCAGTCCTCCCAGGTTCCCTCTAGAGCTGTTTTTGAGACACCATTCCCCAAAGTCCAGCTTGGCTGTCCTTGGAAAAAAATCTGACTTTCTCTTCTCAGTGACTATAGAGGGAGCCCAGAGATTTTCTTCAGCATCTCCTTACTACAAAATTTCACTGCAAATCCTTGTGAATGCCAGATGGCTTCAAGGACACCACTTCCCTCTAGAACAGTCGATTGTTTGTTTGGATGACAGAGCCATGCATTTCAACAGGATCCTGCATAAATGGCTTCACTTCTTGCTTTTATGATGTTTCCAGGGAGAATGCAAAAGCCCTGAGCATCACAAACTGGAACCTGAGATGCTTGGAAGACTCTTAATGTTTATGTACAGGCAGGAAAGCACAGCTTGAGTGTGATTAGCTTCTCCCTTCTTCCTCAAGTCATAGCAAAGCACGTTCCAGCCCGAAATAGAGGGAAAGCTGAAGTGACGCGTATCAGATGAGTTGGGTATTTACACTTCACTGAGAATCATGCCTATCACCTGTTTGGTGCAGAAGGAGAAAACAGATAGCCAGAAGCTGCTGAAAAACCACAGCTGCCTCCCAGTTGCAGTCAACCAGAGCTCTGTTAGGAATGGGTAATATTCCCTTTTAAAAACTTGCTTAGGGGTTGTCATTTTCACAACAAAAAAAATAATTGCAAATCTTATAAAAATTATACCACGTCTCAAAGTGCAAGAAGTCTGGAATTTAAAAAAGACCTGCAAGAAAGCAATTTCCAGAGTCACAAACCTTTCTCTGTGCTAAACTACTCATCCAGAATTAATTATTGAAATCATCAGGACGTCAAGAAATTATGTGTGTGCAGAACTTAATTCAATTTAGGGCAGTCTAAGCACATATACCTTAAATTAGAGTCAGCAGTAGTCTGAACACTGTAGAGCATACCTCCAGGGATACCTATGCAAAGGGTGTACCATGCAAAGACAATCGGGTTTTGTAAACCAACCCCACTTATCCCGCTAAAAAACACAGGGAAGGCTTCGGGAGGATTGTGAAGGAGGTTTGCAGACCACCGTGCCAGAATGGACCACTCTGACAGGGATGGGTCTCAGCCCCCTGGCTGCCATAGGGTGTCCCAGAATAACATTTGTTCACAATAGAAACTACAACCAGGAGAAAACCCTCTAATGAACAAATCTCTACTATCCCTCTTCCCTGTCCCAATTCCTTCATTAGCTTAACAAACTTTGAGTGACCAGAGCCTAAGAGCCTCCACCCCACAAATGGTACTCTTCGTACATGAGCCATTAAATAAAAGAAAGATTTTTCTATTCCAGACCATCATTAGAGCTTCTTTTCAAGCACAGGATTAAAAGAGTAGCACATAAAAATTCTCCACAGGCTCCAGTATCTTCCCAAACTCCAAAGCAACAGTACTCAAATAATTTGCTTTCATAAACCCACCTTGGCCTTTAAAAAAAAAGGCTTTGTTAGCCATATTTAAACCTCATAATTTCAGTCAATATCAGTGTGTTGAAAAGTTTGGGTTGAAAATAAAGTTCCCATATAGGCCAAATATCGCTGCAGGTCAGGAGTAAAATAAAACTGCCTTAGAAGGGTGTAAAAACTTGGGTAAGGGAGACTCAGGCTTTTCTCTCTGTCCCCTTCTGCTACCACTGATGTCTTCTGCCCTGACAATACAGCAGATAAAATTTCTCTTTGGTACATAACTTCTAGGGCAAAAAGCTCTGTGAAAGCTGGAGGGAGACTGATATTGAGGAGAAAAGCTATTCTACCATTTCTGCAGGTCTCATGGGAAAAAAACTCTGAAGGCAACCCAGTAGCAGGTGCAAACTTAGAGCATCAGACACAGTTAGTTATGAAACTAGAAATAATTGGGCCTCTTTTTCCTCAGCACCTGTGGTTTCCTCCCAGGAGAGCACAGAGAACATTTATTAGAAGTACCAAAGGCATTTGGGAGCATGAATTCCTTTGGACTTGCCAGAGTTTTATGCATTATACCCAGGCAGTGCTTTTGACATACTTTCAAAATGTTTCACAGGAGGAAAAAAAAAAAAAATCAGACTTCAGGGCTTTAAATAGCAGTTTATGGGCTAGACACCATAGGCATCTGGAAGTGGCTGGAGACAGACTATCATTATCAAATGATGGGTCAGGGAGTTGCAGATATATGGCCCCCACCCTATTTTAATTGTTGAGAAGATTTTGCCCTGCTTGAGCAGCTGGAATGGGTACTTCCTTTGGTTCGAGGTTACAGTCCATCACATGATTATACTGTGCAGTCTGCCTTATGCTGGGGTCTTCTAAACTCTGGCATGAAGTGACCGTATTACAAAGGCACAAGAAACCAATAATAATATAATAATATTTGTGGTTTGCAGATTGCTGCAGCCCTTGGAACAGGAATTACCTGGCAGAAGGCACTACACGAGTGGCCTCAAGCGCTTGGCAAGGAGAATCCATTCAATGATCAGATTGAAGCCATATTCAAAGATCAAGGTGGACACTGACTTCCAAACCGCTGGAATCCTCACTCGATTTACAGAGGCACTTCCACGAGTCAAGATTATTAAAGACACACACAAAAAAGGGAGGAGGGGAAGTTATTAGAGCCAGTAGCAGTGGATATAACACAAGAGCATTCTTTTCAGCTTGTATCTCATCTGCACAAGTAGGCTATGCTTTTTCTGTGGAGCTACAAAAATAAAAATCAAAGGTTAGCTGCCAGCTAGACCATTGATTGTACCAGTTTGAAAATCCACATTTCTTTTTTCCATATATAGCAAACTCATACACCTACCAATTTTTTTTCCTTCTAGAGAACATTTCTAGGCTATTTGTACTGTTTCAACAGTTAATCTAATCCCAAAAGGAGGGGGGGGGGACACCAAACTCATTATCTTGCTATAAATTGTGTGTATGTAATTGCCTTGATTGTCAATACATTATTTAGCTGCTATTTGCTTATTAAAGTGTGCCAGGAGTAACAAGGCACTACAATTTTGATGTGCCTGGGAACATCAGCACAGGCTGACTGAGCACAGGTTCTCTCCCTTCATTAATAAGATATTAAGTTGACAACACTTCATGTATTTAAAGCAGGTTGCTTTTTCAACCTGTTTTTTGCTTTTTTTGCTTCCTAAGAAATATAATATGGCCAGTCCTATGCCTTTTACAGGCATGGCTGAGGGAATCACTGAAAATACTGAGCAACCCTTACTTCATAGGCAGACTTGAAGATTGAGAATTCCTGGTTTTTCACCAGCTTGTTCAACGCCCTTAGCAAAATAAAGAAATATTTAAAAATTAGAGACAGCTCTACCCTACTAACAGCCTTGCTGGTGGTGGAGAGAGCAGAGGGCATAAAATGGCATTAATTATGGGTGGAAATGATCTGGTAAATAGCAAGCATTAACATGACATGACTAAAACCCACCCCAGCAGCCCAAAGGTCTGCTCCTTGTTCTGAGCACTGCCCTTGTCCAAGGCTCTGTCACACACAAGGCAGCTCTTGGGCTGTGGTCCAAACCCAAGGACAGGGCCTGGCTGTAGGACACACACCCACTCAGTATTTTGAACAGGCAGGGGATGACTTGGCTAGTACTATTTTGATTGAAGCATGTATCATTGCTTTCCTAGATCCTGATTCGTTTTATCGAGTACAGTCACTGCTGGGTCTCTTATTAAGATGTTAAGATACAAATGAAGATAGAAATTCCTTTGGGATGACTGCTAACACTTAAGTAAATATTCAAGTCACCTACTTTAGGAAACCAAAAGGGAATACATTCCTTAATTGAATGATACTTGTTAATAAGGCCCCAATTCATTCAAGGCATTTAGATTTTACCAAAATATCCAGTCTCCCAAGGAATAGTTTGAACTCCAGAGAGGCATGCCTGGGGAAGACTGTTTAGCATTAGAAGGAAATCTCCCTGCTTCCTGTAGAAATTATCTTCAAACAACATAACATTCCATGACCAGGTAAAGCACCTCCTATTTCTGTATTACTTATTCAGGACTCTTATCTTTCATTAAATACAACACAAAGACAGATACAAGTGCATCCACATATTTTTATTACAGCCCAAGTAAAGCACAGGCAATAATTACAGAATATCAGATTATTTTCTCTACATGAACATACAGAAATGTAGCAATTAAAAGGGGGAAGGGAGTCATGTTTGGAAGCCTAATTTTCAAGGCAATTTCTTAGCAAATTGTTGTATTTCATTTGAGGCTGGGATTTAATAACACCAATTAGGAGTTTTACAAAGTAGTAAAACTGAAATTTCCTCATCTAAGCTTCATTGCCCAGAGCAATGCATTTTTCTCTTACAGACTTTCTTACTTGTGAACTCCTTGAATTTCTGAACAATGGGGAAAAAAAGTTTTCTTATAAAATTAGAATATCTTTTCAAAGACAACCTAAAACCTCCATAGCTGAATCCCAAAGCAAAGCCTTTTCAAAGGTTTGCCCAGTACAATTGCTCCGTGCTGGATATAGAGTCTCTGCAGGACACCAAGGAATGGGTTTGCCCCTGGCTGAAGGCACACTACCCAAAGCCACATGCCCTTGTGCCTCAAGGTGAGCTCTGCACCTCCAAACCCAGCTGCATGCAGAAACCTGATAGGTAACTAATGCAGTAACTATCTATCTGCAAAGAAAGATGAATTTTGGGACTATTAAGCCATCAGCTTTTACAACCACTATGTCTCTCTATTATTTCAAATGCAAAAAACAGCTGAAGATCTGCACCCCCAACCATCAATCACTTACCCATACCACTCTAAAAATACATGTCCTATATTTAAAAAACACTGCTGAAAAAGCTTACTTATGCTAAGTGACAAACTATGAATTCTAGTCTATTCCATTAGGTTAACTGTCTCCTGGTGCTCTGATTGAAGGGGAAAAAAGCACAGGGAAAAGGGGAAAAAAAGCTGCTCTTGGAAAGCTAATTATAATTCCATGCAATTCAAAGTTTATTAGCAGTATGTAGTTCTAGAAGAAATGGTCTGTCAAGGTCTTTTCTGGGGAGAGTCAGAGCACGTGAATGAATATAGGAGGGATTATGTCACTGGCACATGAGAAGGTTCTCTTTATGTTACTCGGCAAACGGTTTTTACAAAAAAAGACTTGCTTGAAATCAGACAGTAGGAACTCTTTTTGAGGTATAGAACATCTAAACCTACCTGAAGCTATTTGAATTCACAGTCTGGCCTCCTCACAAAGGATCTGCTCCAAACATGGAAAAACTACGTAGCCATTGTTGCAAACTCTTTCACTGCAAAGCCTTAAAAGAGCACGGGAGGGGAGGAGGCAGCACCAGCAGTGCCAGCCAGGAAAGCTGTAAGCACAGGCTTCCTGCTAAGCTTGCATCCCATGCTTCTGCTGGCTGCAGGAGCCCATGTCCTCACCACTCACAGCTGGTGCCCAAAGTCACCACACAGGTCAGCTTTTCTAACTTAGCACCACCACCTTTATACCTTTTCCTTTATCAGGAGAACTTCTTGGGCAACGAACGCAGACTGGTTTCTACAAGGGATAACAGTCCAATTAGCCTAAATAAAAACATTCTCTTGAATATCATCCAGTTCTGTTCTTAACACCTTCCTGTGGACTTATTTCATAATTCAAAATTTAATGATTTAATGACTCACTTGGGAGTTTAAGAAGACAGCCTACCATGCATCCACTGATGAAATTTGCTGTTGCACTGTCCACATTGTGTTATTCTGCTGCCATGTCCCTGTCACAGAAAGGAAAAAACAAAAAAGAACCATCTCTCCTCTTCCTATTTGATGAGCTGCTGCACAGGGACAATCTGGCCTCCCACTACAAAATTCAGTGCTAGCTACTGAAGTCCAAGGCTTCACGTTATCAAGTGGAACTCTGGGATATATGTACAGAATAGAATCCCTCCTTACACACTGTGTGGAGTCCAGCTTTTCTTCAGCCTACAAATTAGTAACTCAAATGCATAGATGACATTATGAAAAAAGCAGGAAGGGTTTTACTTTTTATTTTAAATGAATAAAATAAATCTCAATACATAGTTTGGAAATATTTAAAGACATCAGAAAATAAAATAAAATTTAAAAGCAAGTACAAAAGGGGCAGGATGAAAACAGTATAAGGTAACAGAATTTAGTGTTTGGAGTGTGAATATATAACAGCAATAGCAATCTGAAGTTTTCCACTACTGCATTCCAAGTGAAGTAATGAGTTGGTATTTCAATATACTCAGTGAAAAGCTGTGAAAACTACAAGTTTTAGCTGAGAAATGTTGCCATTTTCATGATGGGTCTGAAGTACTTTTTATATGAATTTGTGGACAGGTCCATCAAGGGAAGGAAGACCCATTCTTTCAGCCAGTGGAGTATTAGTTGGTACATAGCAGCTTTGTAAAGTCTTATTATTAAACAAAATACAAAAAAGGGCACTATAACGACCTATTAACCTATTCCTGGTTCTCAAATGGAGAATTCTCGCTTGTAAAAACCACAAGTCCCAGGAAATACTGATGTATACAACACTAAACCTAAATTTTTCTGCTTGATTATTTTTGTCCTAACAAAAATATTCAAGACCTTCCATTTCTATCAAAGTGCATTATACTGCAAACGTAATTCCACACCTGCAAATCACATAGTGTACATGCCATGCACTATCCATACTAGTTTGTATGAGAAATTGCAAAAGTAGTATGAATATTTTGTGCATGCCTTTTGTTCTGACCACAAGGATGCTGTACAAGCAGAATTATCTATACTGCATATGTTGTAGAGTAAAATTGACTACTTCTGGGCCTGATCATTACAAAAGAACCCCAAAAATGCTACAGTATTAAATCCTGTGCTTCAGCGGCATCCTTGTTAAGAGTATTTTGAACTATTGCTTCTTTCAGGGAGCTGAGTTATCTAGAAAGCTTTCTTTCACTAGCTAGTGCATCCCTTCCTGCCCTGAAGTGAGATTTCCTGCAATAATTTAGTTGTTTGAAAAAGAGAATGCACCTAGCTAGAAGACTTCCAAAAAGGAGTTATATATATTTAGCACATTTAGAAACAGCTAATTGCTTCCTACCATACTCAAAACTAGGAAATAAAAAGGTTTTAAAATTTTTTAAGTGAAATAAAAATACTGCATAACATAGTCCTGTATAATGTTAAATACTCTCTCAAACTTAAAGCATAAGTGACCCAGAAGACTTCCCCCATTTTCATTTAAATTATTTTCTTGTGTAGCTCCCTTCCTGAGTTTAAAGCTTTCCAGTAGGTTTGTAGCAGGCATCAGGCTGCCACATGCGAAGGTCAATGAGGACTTGGTTGAGCTTTTGCATCCAAAGGTTACGCTCTTCTTTAGTATCAGCAGACAGCCAGTTCCTAGAAGGCAAGGAACCCCATGGATTATTCTCCACCTCCAGTTAATTTTTGTGAGAAATGTCAAGCTGATCAACCATAGAAGCCCAAATAGCAGGGTTAAAAATTAAGTCAGACATTCCATGATCCTGCTACTAAGCCACTTGGCATTTCCACTTCTAGAAAGCAGTTAGGACTAAAAGCGAACAAAACAGTTCAAGTGCCACCGAAAATCTTAGCATTTAAATGACTTTTGCATCATTATGACAAAGTTGTAAAGCTCCAACATTACTAAAACTATCACATGAGGTAAACCTCCATGATTTTATGCACTCACTTTGTAACACAGAGTGTGTCTCTGCATTGGCTGACAAGCGTCTCACGGTCATCTTCTCTCTGAGGTCGGACAGTTATTAGTTCAAAAGTGTTGGGACGGGCACAGAACTCCCTGTTAGCAGGTTCAATCTGATGATTAGTGCAGTTAGCCAAGTTTATCCGGCCCAAAGGATGCTGAAAGTGAAACCGGTTCATCAGTCAAGAACACTGCAATCAAGAGTAATTCTGAACATAGGCTTTGACAACTTTGACAATATTAAGTGAACACACCTTTCCTCAGTCAGTTATTCCATACAAAAAGGTGATACATGTGCAACTGTAAGAAATCTATTTAAAAAAACATTCCACGATTACTTTAAATCATAGCCTAATACTGATATTTCTGAGTGACATCCATCTCTGCATGATAGAACAGATACAGTAGGGGCAAGGAGATGCATTTATTAAGTTTAGTATTTCTGTAGATCACCAAAATACAGCTGACTCGCTCTCTGAAAAATAGTGAAACAAGTCTAAAAGATTTTCCAGAACAGAATCTGGAAAACAAACCAAAGCTTCTTCCTTGCAGACAAAAGCAAAATAGGAACCTTCTTCTTGATTATTTTTTTTACTATCTTGTCTTACAGTAGGCAAAGATTTTTCCCTCTCTCCTGGCAAGGAAAGAAAGTACACTGATATATTTTGGCAATGTCAACTATCAGCATATGGTCTTCCTCTGTTAGTAGGGAAGAAACTAAACTCAGGCATCTGGAGTGGCATAGAAGTCCCAAAAGGACCAGAGTTTGCCACAGAGTTTGGGAAAGAAAATGTTCTGCCAATAAACAACAAAGTGTTTAATGGTAAATAACTTCAGTGAGTCAGAAGAACCCCCTTGAAAGCAGTCTTTAAAAGAACCTGGAAACATTTTAGTACATGGCAGGAACACACTAAGGAGACAAGAAGGTTCACCACAGTGACAGATGAACCTCTGATTTGTCTCATTAGCCCAACAAGAACTTCATTTTCTGTGAGACCCATTAAGAAGCACCAGTTCCAGCTACAATGTGGAGCTGCAAGAGGGCAAGGACTTCAAATAAGACAGTCCATTGTCAATTGCAGCTATGCTTCTGCAATATATAGGGATTGTCCACTCATTTTTTTACTGTATAAAGTGTTATCATTTTGTCCAAAACTTAAGGCAACCAGATACAGTCTGCTTATTAAGCCATACAAGTCCAAACCATTTCACTTAAATAATTAGTGATTTGATGAGCACAATAGAAGGCCTTCAGTGTAAAGGGGAAATGAAATATGGATCTTCCATAATTTTCCCCCCTTTCCTACAAGACAGGGAAGTCAGTTACTAAGTTTGCCTGATTTAGGTCAGCTTTATGAAAACAAGTCCCCTCCATTCCCCAAGAAAGCTTTAGGAGCTTGAATCCCATGTTTTACCAATCTAAAGCCCAAACATTACTGTGCTTAAAAATGAACAGCTACTTGTGCAGGGTACTACAGAACTTTGGACTTCAGTGTTACAAAACAGCATTACCTTTCGTTTCTCATCATCTGGGTAGGTCCAATAGGAGATACAATTTCCAGACAGCACACACCAGCGTCTATGCCACGCTCCAAATCCACTGACATCTTCAAACATAGTCTTAAAAACAAAAAATTAAATGGGGTAACTTTGTACCTTGAGTTTGGTCTGTACTTAACTATTTTTCTATCAGAATGGTTCTGTAAGTGCCACCCTTCATAGGACTAAATGAGAGAAGGAAAAAAGAATTATACTGAGAAAGGGTTCTACTCATACAGTGTATTTATTTTCCAGATGGCATAGAAAATTAGCTCACACTATCATTTCTCAGGTGTGCAGCCTTTTGCTAAAAGCCACCTATCATTGCTGTTTAAAATTACCAGATTTTCATGTCAATGGTAATAAGCATTTCCATTATTTTAAAGTAAAGAAGGGTTATTTATAGTATATACAGTATGAGTGGTTCTCAAAATATGTTCAAAAAATAATTTATTATTATTAGATATTTAAGCAATTTTTGACTTACAAATCAGGATTAAAAAACATGCAGCTATTCAAGAGGCCACACTCAAGAGAGTCCAGTCAGTTCAAAGGAAATTAGAAATTGATTTTTAAATGCTTATGTTGGCAGTTCTTCTACTGGATGCTGGATTTCATCAATTTCAAGCCCCATTTCCTTAGTACTGGAATGGAGAGTTTAGTATCTGACTCCTATTCTTGATATCTCTTGAACTTGTAAAGAACTTTTCTTCCAATTAATGTATGTATTGTGATTCTCACTCTTCACAATTCAGATTATAATTTTTAATGGTGCAGGGAATTTCCAAACCCTTATTCTGAACAAATTCAGTGTGCTTGTACACCATTCTTCAGGCTTTACATATTGGATAGTAGAAGCAAATATGGACTTTCTTAAATTAGTACACAGAAACATGGGACAGCAAATACCATAAGCATATGAAATGTTTGCATCTAATGAAATCTGTTCAACTTCAATTAAGTAAAGGGAGACAGAAAGCAGTGTTTGGAAAGAGTCTAAAGAAATTGTGATTTCCAGAAACACCAAGATAACAGCAAATATTAACGTTCCATTTTCCAAAGCACATTTACTGCCATCTTGTGGACATTTCAACAGTTCCAGCCCTTAGGCCAAGCATCAGCTGCATTTTCTAGGTCCAGTTTTAGAGAGAACTGCACAAGATACTGCTCAAAAAATACTGTTGTTTCTTTTTCATTTCTAAAGGCTGTGAACACAATGGGAAAACCCAATCTTTTGTTTTTATTAGAACACAAAAAGAGTCCTGGAAAATTTTCTGCCATGGAAATTAAAATCTCATCTAATATTACATATTTTAGTGAGAGAAGGTTAACTGAAGTTCAAAATAACAAATAGACAGGTGTTTAGAGGAGAGATAGACACAAACTCTTAAAAGGTAGCCTTAACTTAGACACGTTTAGAAGATAAACTAAGAAACATTTGTGGTCTGGTTCAGAGATGAAAACAAAAAAAAACCCCAAAAAACCACCAAAAAAATCACCCCCATAAAACCACCAAAAAAAAAAAAATCAAGCCAGTTTTAAGCTTCAAACACAGGAGTGATATCAAAAACATTACTACATTTAATAGGCCTGTAACTTCTAAGGAAGGAGTTTGAAGTGAGTACAGTAAATACCTTACCAAGAACCCTTTCTCCTCCACCAAAGAGTCCACTTGGCATTTCAACTTCAGATATATATGACCTTCCAAAGGAGACAAAAAGGGAACCTGCAAAATATAAAACAATCATTTAATTTTGACACCTCTCAACTAACTCTTACCAGTTCAAGCAAGCCACCTGCACCAAGATGTTAGCACTGTCTTGCTCTTAGGACCTGCAGCCAGAAAGAAGCAGCCAGACTCAAGCAAGACAGTAATAATCACTTTTGGTTTCAAGTTCATTTAGAAGCTTTCCAATAATTATTTATTAGTTTGGTCAGGACATATATATAAACATGCACTCCTGCTATAAAAAACAGGCACTCCAAGCATGGTTAGAAACAACAGAAGGCACCAGTCCACACCTTTCAAGCTCCTGCCTCAGTTTGACACCAAGTTGTTTGGAAAATATCAAAGCGAGCTTAAACAGGAATGGTACTTGGATACCATACGCATTTTTGGCAGATACTAATGTAGTAGTGCCTACTCAGATAAATCCTTGCATAAAAGCAAAGCTAGAAGGGGGAAAGTAATGAAAACAGTTCTCAACTGGCACTCAAGGTGTTAAAGACACCTGTTAAGTAATTTCTAACACAAAAGTTTCCCAGTCCTATCTTTTGCCACTGGAAAAAAAAATAAATTGTAGCTTCATTATTGTACCAGAGGTCAATCAAACATTTTTTTGATAGTCAGGAGTTTTGAGGAAGAGCATGCACCAAAGCCTTTGAGCTTCCCCCAATCCCTCCACACATAATGCCTCATTACCTTGACTACTCCCATGAAATCACATCCCTTCTTATTTTTTCCCCCCCTCACAAGGAAACTGAGGCAAACTGCTAATTCAACAAGCAAATGATGACCTGCACAGCATTCTACACACCATATTCTATTGCTAATCTGAATAAGCAACACAGCTAAGAACCTAATAAAAAGAAAATAAATTTGACAAAAATCAGAAATACTCATCTTTTATCAGAAAAGCCAGGAAGGTAACGTTGCTACTCAAATACTCAAAGAACTGTTTGCCAGGGAATAGGCACAAGCATGTGTACACAGCAACAAAACAGCTTTCAGAACTATGGAATCAACTCCAATCAAATGGAACTAAATTTTGCTAGTTAAGATGAACAGAAGTAACCTTCAGTAGTTAAAAGTGCTCATCTGTGGGCCTCTGAGTCCTGCAGAACACCAAAATAGGTGTTGAGGTCAGAAATCGATCACCTTTGATTTGCAGACATCCTGCAGCTTCCTCCCAGACATAAGACACACATGCACAAGCACGTCATCAAATAATTTTTATATGTTAGATCTACTCAGCTAACACAGCATGCATGGCTTGCTCGTGTACTCAACAGGAATAGTGCAGCACAGAAAAATTCTAAACATTAGGCAGGAGTTTGCATGACCACTTGGGAAGCAAAAACAGTAGAACACTTCCATGTAACAAAAATTTAAAAAAAATCCAGGACTGATGCAACTGATCAGCAAAGACAATTATAACTCTACATGCTACACCAGGGAATTATGGCATATAACCCCAGTAAAGCACAGTAAAACACACTTCTGAGTGAGTGCTTCAAGGATGTTTGGCCATTCCCCACTTCGAGTTTAGGGGCTTTGCATCCCCTTTAAGCTTCATGTCAGAAGAGAAGAATCCAATTTATGAAGTTTACCAGTGAAGAACTGTGTGACAGGCAAAGCAAAGAGGTTGTATAACAAACACAACACAGTTTTGCAGAGTCTACAACACCATCTTGTACACATAATGAGAAAATATTAAGTTCTAGATAACAATATCTCTTTCAAAGGTTTAAAGGTGATAGAAAGAAAGCAGTTTGACAAATATCTAGCTAGATGAGAAGAAAGCTAAAGCCCATGATTAGGCTATCTTGCATTCTGGTGTGGTCATACAGGTATTTGCCATAGGAACACAGCTTGCTGTCATAGAAGATTATCTGTAAAGGGCCTCAAGATAACTCAAGAATTTGAAAAACTGGTTTCTTAGGAGACTTTTGATTAAAAATAGGAGATGATAGGTACTAAAATTATCACTTGCTTAATTTTGAACAAAAACATGAAAATTCATCTAAAACAATTTCTTCTGCAGGACTTAAGTAAACTATTAAGTAGATGGAAATGTTTTCATAGGTTAAAGACAAATTATTTCTGTTAAGGATATCAATTGACATAATTTCTAAAGCCAAAAAAATATACACCAAGCAAAATATTTTAAAGTGCGTATTTGTGTACAAATAAGGACCTAATTTTTTGACATGTTTAGTATTTTCAAAACATTTTGTTTAAAAAAACTAATGTCTTGATATGTCTTGTCAGAACAAGGTTAGAACAAGAAGCAAGGTTATTTAGGTCTAAGAGATTTTAAGTTTTTTCAGCAGCAACAAAGTTGAGTTAAACCAACATTTAAGGCTGCCAGACATTTTTCCCTGGTTCTCTTATCAGCACAGCAGTTCTGTGTAGATTTCCAGAAGCTGGCTCAAATTTCCTGACTGGAAATCTTTAAGAAAAACATTTATTTGTTCTGAAGCAAGAAACACGCTCCTCTAATGATCTAGGAAGAAAAGAGAAACATGCTAGTTAAGGAAAAACCCTAGGTAACCTAAACTGAGTTCTAGCAGCATGCTTCTTATTGTGAAGGGCAAGGGGTAGAATTCTGCAAGTCTTAAAGGCTTCTAACATCTTGTGTTTAGTTAGTAAATCTTTGTAAGCATTTTCTCAGAAGAATAAAAAAAAAAGCTGCAGAAAAGGCCAGACAGAAATGAGCAACATGCACTAGGAAGCAGTTTCCTATTTTAAGTTATAAACTAAAGGATCATAGCAACCTTGTCCTGGAACATATAGCCCAAGAGTTCTTTTTCCACCCCTTCAAAATTTATCTAGGGAAAAAAGAAACATGCTCAATACAATTAGTGTAAAGTTATGGTCTAGAAGAAAAAAGGACACAGTTACACCTGAGTACATTTTGGTCCTCTATACCCTGAATTTCAACAGTACATAATGTAAAAGAGAGGAATAGCACTCAAAAAAACCCCACTGTGGCACCAGTTTGTTCCATATTAGAAATGCATGAAACAAGTTAAAAAGCAGCTGCTTGGTACAGCCATAGGCCAAGTCAAAATTTAAATTTTACTGAGGTAGTAATTTAACAAAAAAAAAAAACCCAAACAAGTCATGAATAAGAATTTCCCTTTTTGCCAGATAACTGTAAGACTGCATCTGCAAAGAAATTAACCAAGTGATACTTTCCCTGGAATTCTTTTTGAACGTAGTGCTTTTGCTATATTTCACTAGTCCAGTCCACTGTCCTGTCATACAATGTAAACCAGTGAAATCCACACCTAAACTGCTGAATATAATGCAAAAGCTGACTCCATTAACTCCAAGAACAAGGGGTTTCCAATAAGGAAGCTATACACAAAGATTTATACATATAGTTCTGGTTAAGAGGAACATTTATGCTGAAGAACCCAAGCTGCTACTTCTGAAATTCACATTGCAACAATGCAATCTAGCCATTAAGTTTGGCCAGCTGTTTCGGTAAAGGAATCTGCTTGTGTGTACAAAAAGTAAAACTTCTAAAATGCAAGTTGGGATTATTAGGATATTTTGTTTTAAGGTTAATACACAAACACAACTAGTTCCTGTTTTCTCATCTCTCATCAGAAGCTGTAATTGCAATAATACTATCATCTCAATAAGATTTGATTAGTCAAAAAAAAAGAAACCCAAAATTATTCTTATGCTGCTGTTTGGGTATCTAAAGCTGTGATTTAGTACTACCATAAGCTGTAGCAACATTTTAGTTAATTTAAACTAGCTTAGGATAGCTGCTGGCATAAACACCTATTAAAATAGGCCTTAGGTATAAGATATTACAAGGTTAGAGATTACAATATTACAATGAATGTAAGAATGTATTTTATAAACTTCTCATAGCAAAAGGCAATAAGCATTCTGTTTAGACAAGGAACTAATGTCATAAAACCCAATAATAGCTCTCCAAAAAAAAATAAGATAATTTGCTTCTACAAATTTAATTGGGATATGAAAGGAAAACTCGTACTCCTAAATATATTCAAATGGTAATTTTTAGGTCAATTAAGTGCATAAAAATTCAAATACTTCATTATCATTAAAACACACTTAATGCCTTCTTTAGCAGTAACTGCAAGACTAGGAGCAACAATATGAAGACCACGTATAGAGATGCCAACTGCGTACATCAATTTTTTTGTCAGTAAAAGCAAATCAGCAATCAAAAATAAATTCCTCCGTTATCTTTGCATAACCATATCTTATACTGAGCTACAGAAATGAAAGAGCATCTGGTATAGTAATGTAAGTCTCCCTGTTTATCTCGAGATTGCATTTAATTCATATGAAATTATATGTAAGTAACAATTAGGCAAAAATGTTTAATGCCTATATAAATATCTCTAAACAATATGTATGTTTCATTTCTAGGATGGTACTTTCACCTGAAAAGTAAACCCAGACTCATTCATTTTTATAGTAGTATGCAATTACCTTTGGATTAGTAATCAATAACTTCCATTACCTTGTCCAGAGCAAATTTGGTATTTCCTACAGAAGACAGCGATAACTTGTGGGATCCAACAAGGACGAAATTTGTACTGCGTATGGCATTCGGGCCACCTGGACTGGCCATGGCTGTGAAGAAGAGTTAAACTGAATTCATAACAAAACACAATCAGGATGCTGCCAGGCTTAAAAGAAGAACTTTATTTGCACTACTGTATGCATGCCCTACTCAGTACTCCTGAAGAAGCACTCTTTGCAGTACAGCCCAGCAGTGCATTCAGAGAGAACCTTGATACACACCATTCCTCCTCAGTAGTTTTCCTTCCAGAAACAAGCTTTGAGAACATCCACAAAGGAGAAAACAAAGCACTTTAAGTGTAGGGGGAATGGAGAGCATACCAGGGCACACTACAAAGCACTGCACTAAGAATGTGACTTTTCAATCTCTTAACCTCTTGTGAAGTGACACACTGCAATCTTCTAGAATTTGTACACCTTTCCTCTGCACTTACATCAAGAGAAACACACACTGTAGCTCAGGTTCTGGAATCTTACTAGTTGCAGCAGCATGATACACATTCCAGATTTAGTTCATGAGCTCCTTATTGCTGCAATTTCTGCTGAAATGAGCTCAAGCATCTCATATTTTAGTCAGAGAAGTGTATAATGTTTTTATATACTTAGAAAAACACTTAAAGATGTTTTTTTCTGTCAAGAGTCAGAAATATATAAACAAGTATATACATGTTTTTATATATAAATATATATATATACAAAACACTACAAAAGCAATATTTCAGGATCTGTTAATATTTTCAAATTATTCGTATTACTTTGTTGACAGCAGACTTTAATTCTCTACTTTAAAAATCGTTAAAGTAGTTTGAATTCATACTTTCAGGGGAAAGAAATGTGAACTATGGGTATCAGATACCAGATTTTAGTTTTGATTTTGTAAAGATATCTTCTGTTAAACATAATAGTAATTCAGACATAAGCACAGGGCCAGTTTCTGGGCTGGAAAATTTAGCGTTTATTACTCACAAATTGTCATCTAGTTATAAGTATTATTTATTGATATAGTAGTTTTGACAGCAAGTGTGGATTATTCATCCTGGCATAAGATGTTTAGACTTTACTTACCTGGAGTAAGAAGGTTGCTTTTCTAGAAAGAGAAAGAAATAAAAGCTTAGTGAAAAAGTACTTCTGACAGCTTCTACAGAAGACAAAGCCAAAGTAAAAAGAAATTAGATTCTAAGTACTTTTAAAAACCCAGTCAAACAGAAAAAAAATCAAAAAGAAAGTCCAAGTAAATGTGTAGTAACTGCATATTTCCAGCATTACATATGTAACCGAGCTATTTCTTGGGCCAATGACTGAAAAATTTGGCAGAAAACTAAACAATTTATAAAGCCTTACATAAGGGACAGAACCAACCTATTATGGGTACAGCTTTAATCTGTGTGAGAACACAGCCTTTGGAAAGGGTCATGGTCAGATCTTGTTACAATATTACATTCATACCTACCGAGGTAATAGATGTTAATAATCTCTTTGGAGTAATAACCTACAAAAGAAGACAAAAAGATAAATCCATTTGCTACTGAATTTGTCCACCACAGCTGCACGAAAACTAGACAGTGAAACTACTGGAGGCTTATCTCAAATTTTGAATGGGTACTCATTACTATGAATAAGTCTTGGGTTTTGACTGGACATAATATATCTCAGTGGAAGAAATGCTAGGTATCAAAAATAATTACTGCAGAAAAGTTAAAGCATGCATGAACTTGGGATGATTAGCATATTTAAGAAAATCATTCTTAGTAGGCCTTTTTACCTATATAATGGGATTTCAAAGTTACATTTGCATAACTAAAGGTAAGAGTTAACAATAAAAGTATGGCTATGTCAATATATTGCTGTTACACATTATTGTTTTAAAATTAAAATCTCAAAGTTTAAGTGAGACTGCATATTAAACACAAACTGTAATTAAGTGCTCTTTTTGAGGATGAAAGACAAGTATAAGCAGCTTGTGAAAAAGCAGATATAGGATGCCATTGGCAAACCTATAATCTCATGTCAGCAACGTACAGTAGCACAAAATCATTCAGTTTCAAGTAAAAATTCCTTTAAACTACAGCACAGGAAAGAAGTAAACCCTGGGACTTTAAACTTTTATTAGAGAATAGGTGGAAGCTTTCACTGTGGGAAGCTTTCACTGTGCCAGATCAAAGAATAAAAAAATTTCCTATTTCTGCTTGCAGACACAGGACTTAATTACTCATTCCAACTATTTTGAAGGACACTCAAGTTTGTTTTATCTTGTCAAGGAGGAAATTAGACCTGAGGCCATTAATACACTGTGTGATCTATTAGAATGAAAAGAAGAAAAATATACACATCTTCCCCAAAAATAACCCAAAATAAACAAACCACCACAAAGAAAAAAAAAACCAACAAAACAAACCCCAAACCACCTCCAGAAAGGCTTGTTTAGGGTTACCTACCCTGAATAAAGCACAAACATTAGGATATGCGCACCCTTACTAAAACAACATTTGCTTTAAAAAGTAAGCATCTGGAGCTTATACTTAATACTGAGGAGAAAGAGGAGTTTTCAGTTGATCAATTAAACCTTTAAGACAAATCAAACTCCAGGGTAGGGCGTATCGACTGGCATAGTTTAATTGAAGTGGAATAAAAGGGCAATAAATCATGATTGGAGGCCCCACAGCTAATAAACACAGGTCTCCTAAGCATAGCATTTTACAGAACTAATAAGACTTCTTCCCCACCGATATATCTCAGACTCAACCAAGTGCTGCAGGTCCAATCTACTAATTGCTGTAGGTCTCCATAACCCATCTGTCATGGCAGATGTTTCAAGAAGGGAATAAAAGAAAGCAACAGATTGTCTAAGACTATCAGTCAGTCCTCCTAGAGCACCTTCTGTTGAAACATTACATACTGATTTTCAGGTTTCATTTACCTTAGATTTATTTGCCTTTTTCCTTTTATCAGTGCTTGTAACTTCTTTTCTCTGCACCTGTAAGGCAAAAAGGTATTGAGAAAGTGCAGCACATCATTCTCCTTTACACCTCCTCCTGACAGGCACTGATACATACCCAACTGTAAACTTCTATATTTATTTCAAAGTCATTTGACACATTGTGCCTAAAAGGGAAGAAGAAAAAACTATTAAACAAACTGAAGCAGAAAGGTTTTTGTTTTGGTTTGTGGCAGGGTTTTGCGGGGTTGTTTGTTTTGGTTGGTTTTGTTGGGTTTTAAGCTCCTCTTTACTTCTTCCGTCCTTTTGCTCCTTATAACTGTCCAAGGAGCAAGAAGAGTTTATTGTTTTATCATTTTAAAATACTTTTCAGAACTCAGAGAAGAAAAGGGGAGGGGAGGACAAGGGGCAGATAACGTGCATCTACCATTTGTCAGATGGCACCCTCCCGTCATAGATTGGGTTTTTTGAGTAAATAGCTTTAAACAAAAAGTCCAGTAAAACTGAATTTTAAAAACAGAGTTTGCTTATTTATTTTGAAGACTTACTAACAAACAGCCATTTGAACTCGCAATACCTTTTTAGCTGACATGTGAGAGTTGAAGTTATAGTTGTAAGAGCACTATTTTTCCAGATACCAAAACCAAATAGCTATATAAAATGTTAGTTGCTGCAAAAGAGAAAAATATATCTCAGGCACAGCAATCCATCTGTCATTGCAGGTGTTCCAGGAAAGAACAAAAGGCAGAAAATACGAGAGATAAGATAGCTGATGGATGGTTGAACAAGTCTAGGTTGCTCTTCTGAGAGAAGTACCTTATGCCTAATTTTTAAGAAGGAAATAGCTATACCACAAAATCTTTCCATATTTTTTTTCAGAATATGACATTCTCATTACTAACACTTCAAATGTTTTTATGCATGCTCCACCATCAGAGTTAAAACTGGTTCAAAAAAGAACTTCTTTAGACTTACATAGTAAACGTCGTAGTAAAAGTAAGAGCATCTCCATTCAGGGAACTGGCAGTACTTGCTAACGGAGTTGCAACCATGTTTTCTGCTCCAGATCTCAGTATTATTACATAGTAGTAATTTCCTGCTTCTGTAAGTACACATCAGATGGTTTGGTTAGCCAGAGGACTCCAAGTATCTAAAAAAAATCCCCAACTACTGCACTGCTATTAAGCACGTCTCTCCTTCACCCTACTTAAAATATTGAAAAATTAGTCAGAAGCAGATGAACTGAATGCAATAGCTAAATTTTCATTACCCCTAGGTTTCTGAGAACATCAAAGCAGAAGACAAAAAAAAAACAAAACCCAAGGAGAATGAATCAGAAATATGTTGGGAGAATGAGGAAGGAGGAGAAAAGGAATAAAGCTTTGTTTGCTAGTTTTACCTGGCTTTTGAACTGTACCACATACAAAGTCTGCTTTTAGAGGTAGACGCATTTCTGAAATGGAAACAGATCCCCTGGAGGGAGCAAATTCAGTGAATGTAGAAGCAGTTTTATTTCTTTTATTATGTGGTCCTTCACTCTTCAGTTTATTCAATTCTTCCAATAAAGCCGTTCTCTTCTCGGCTGCACAAAGAAATTAATAATAGAAAATTATAGTAAAGAAAAAGTACTGAACAACTTTTTCTGTCAGACATACATAAAATGCAACTTAAATATTAATCATTTCACAGTGTAGTAGGAATATAAGGGTCAAGAAAGTTACTTAAGATGTCCTCTTGCCTACAAAAAGTAGAGACAGAACAGATACTATCCTGTTCTTTTCTTCCAGGTGAAGAGCTATTAATATATGACCACAATGTAACACAGTAAGTGGGGAAGAAATTATGAACCCTATGGAAATGTTCATTACAAAGAATTGAACTTGAGTATAAAAACCTACTTGCAAAGAGAAGAAGTCTCTCTGCTTCTGCTTCTTCTTGTGACCCTTTCCCATGCTCTTCATCAAAACAGCAGTTCAGAGCTTGACTGGCTTGATAAATCACTGTCTGTTGCATGTTGATCTCATTGTTCAATTCCTAAAGTAAACCAAGAACAAAAATAATTACCAAAAAGATTTAGTGTTGCGTTCAAACAAGGAAATGACTGAAGATGAGCATTTTTGGGGGTAATGCTTCAGAAGAAAATCTGATCCTTTAGACATCAAACTACAAAAAGCCTTGCAGTTTGCCGCTACAAAGAACATTGCAGCACAACTTTTGTTTTTATCTCAAAGGTAGGTGGGGAGTGAAAGACCCCAATATTGTATGTTCCATATCCCATCTAGTCTTCCCTTCACCAGCTGAAGCAGCACTAGCCAGAAATTCAGCAATATAGATGAACAAAGCGCTAGTAAAGATCAGAATATTACCTACTCAAAGTAGTAAAGTAGGTAATCTAAACCACTACACTAGATACAAATTCTGCCTAATTCAAAGGCAGAGCTAAGACAGATTCTCTGTCTCCTTCTCAGAATAATGGCTTGTTCTCTCCAGACTTAATCTATAACATGATCCTTTTAAGAAAAGCATTAGCTGTTCAAATTATGCATCATCATTCCCTACCATTAGATATTTATGCTAAACAACCTAATTTTGCAGTTCTAAGCAGTATTTTAAAACTCTGGACGTTCATGGGGCAATTACATTTGGAAACAGTAGATTAGAAAAAGGATTTTAAGAAGTATACTAAGTACCTGCATTTTCTTTTTGATATTGACTTGATCAGATGGACCATTTCTTCTCATCTCTAGTTTGGAAGCAACATCTTCTTTGCGAACAATTATTTGCTTTATTGAAGGACGATCAGTTTCCTTAAATCTTTGGGATCTATACGCATCGACACTTTTAAAAAAGGAAATCCCACAAAATGTTACACAGGTGTGCCAAGCTCTCTTTAAAAAAAAAAATATATATAGATAGATATAGATACGTATCATATATTGAAGTTTTCCAAACTTGCCTAAATGGAAAGTTTCTTTAATGAAAGCATTCTATCAGCTAATTTTAAGCAACATAAAAGACAACACAATCTTTGATAAAGGCTGAGATCTTGCAAAAAAAGCTTAATTTGTAGTTTGAGCAGTATGCATCATTAGAAGAGTTAAAAAAGACAGTGTTTTAACATGTACACTTACAAAATCAGGGGTGGGGCATTATGTTTATTACCTGTAAGGGAGGTTGCGATCTTCTGACATAGAGCCAATACTGTCTCCAGATTCTGCCCTGGGAACTCTAGTCCTTTGGAACTTCTCAGACTTCAGACTTACATCACTGATACTGCTACCTTCCTCAGTTGACTTAGGAGAACCAAAGGCCTGAGGAAAAGAAAACATTATATTACAGATATCTGTTCACATAATAATAATAATCTGTTTTCTCTCTCCTTTACTTGTTTTACATATAAACAGAATTTGCTTAATACTATTTAATGGATGATATTTTACAAATATGGACAAAGAGCAAGTCTATTTATTTAAGGACACTAACATATTATGAAACTCAATAAGATGCCACTGTTATTTTCCAAATCAGTACAGCTACCTAATTACTTCTCTTCAGATTTTTCATCAACATTCACTCCACTGAATGCATACATACCACTGAAAGTCCAGTATAGGTTCGATTTAGCAGAAGACCACTTGTTTAGCAGAGCATCCCATATGCTACACTAATGTTAGAAAAAAATAATTTTGCCTCATTATGCTTTCATTAGCAAAATATCATTTGTAACTTCTTTATTTGCCTGGATAGCTTAATACTACAAAATATCACAGCTCACAAGCCAATCGGACATCTCTGTGTGATAAACAAGCCCTTCCTCACCCTCCCCGAGTTCTCACCTCTGAGCCAACAGATTCCACTAGAGGGGTTAACAGAGACATTGATGAAATGTTCAGTGACTCTTCCTGCTCATCCTCATCACTTTCACCTTCCAGGCTCATGCTCATTTCTTTCTTCAGCTTTTCTATGTCTGGACCATCCTCTTGAAGAATTTCAAAAATCTCATTTATCACTTTTGAGCTATTCATCTCATCATCCGCACGCATTTTGCCTTCAAATACTTCATCTGAAGGGTGACGTTTTAAAATATATTAGTAGCATCAAAACTCTCATTAAACAAACAGAGAAGCAAACTCATTTGGCTTTTCAAGCAGGCTTGACTAAAAGGCACTTCTTATAGTCAGTCATATAGAATCTAAAAGCACACCTCCATGGCTATTTTAATACAATATTTTTACATATGCTGCATAAACAATGCAGAAAGGTAATGAAAATATGCACATTTTAGACAAATTTCAACCTTTTATTTCAAATACATCTGAAACTTAACTGCAAGTCCAACAGTAGAGCAATCATTTCTGTCCTTTCCCAATGAACTTTTAATATCAGCTTTTTAATACCCCTCAAAGACTTGAATGGCAAGAGAGAAGGATTATATATGATAAAAGAAGTTTCCTAATTTGTTTTATATAAACCTCATTACAAAACACATGGGGGTCAGCAAATGTATGGTGGATTCATTATTCAGAGTGGAAGGATATTAACACTGTCCTCAACAAGTGGCAATAGAGAGCTAAGCCATTAATATACATCTACTCAATACAAACCTTTTGGTTTCTCATCAAGTTGTTCAAGTTTTGAAACAGACATCACTTTTACAGGGCTCTTTGACTCAGCAATCTTCAGAGGACTAGGTTTATAAGCCTCTTCACATTTAGAAGTATCTAAAGGGTTTATAAAGAAAAAAAGTATTATGTCTAGCCTTTATTTTAGTTACTGAATTTTAGAAGTTTTACTAACTAAAAGGCCATTAGATTAAATATTCCAGTTCATGTTGAAAAAAACATTAGAATACCCTCCACAACCTGTACACCTAGAGTTGTATCTTATAATCAGAAAACTGACATCACAAGAAACAATGCTGAAACCATAGCAGAGTGCAGACGCTCAAGAGCAAAAAGAGAATTTTAAAAAGACAAAAAAAAAATCTAATACACAGAAACCACTGCAATTTTTCTAGAAGGACATTTGATAGATCTTACAAGCAAACAGGCTTCCAAGAGTGTTAACTATATTCACACTTTTATCACAGAGACCTAAAGATCCTTCTGCTCAGTAAGAGCCAGAAAGGATATCAGGAGCACCTTGAAATCCTTTTCATGTGTCCTACCATAAGAATTAATACCATAGAGGGATACTGACAAAGGAAGAATTCCCTCCCATTAGATTCTGGTGGAAATCTGGATACTCAGGTATAGGATAGACTAAATACGTAACTGACAATTCTCATTCACTCCCCTGTGCTTAACCTCCATTAAAGTTTGAAACATAGATATATCCACTGAAGAACAAAAAGACAGTCTTGCCTTGCCATCCTTCCAAGTGGTATAGGAGTGCAGAGTACTACTATCATACATGAAGATTTAGATCAGATAATCGGTAACCAAATGAGAGGTCCAGTTACACATATCAGTGTTACTGGCCTCTTTCTCTGCTCATGAATATCAAGTACAGTGTCCCTGTCCAGCACTAACCACAGGTAAACTGTGACAGTTCTCACCCGAAGACTCCACGCTGGGAGATTTTGCTGGCCTGTCACTTGCTGATCTGTCTTCTGATGATCCAAGAGCAGAGGCATCTGAACTAGGAGGATGTTTTGGACTAGCCTGAGATTGGCTTTCCTGGCAAGAAAAAAAGCAGAATGCATTCAGGAGGTAATGTCGAAAGTGACTAAAAAAAACTACCAGAAAGAAACACATTTTAACATCTGCTAGGAAAAAGAGCTTTCCTATCCAGTACCCTATTTATTTGTCTAATATACTTAGCTGAAGCAGTAAATATTAAATGTTTGCATGAGGAGCTCTTTTGCTTTTCCAGTTAAAGAATATAAAATCCTCCAAGCTTAATATCATCAAAAAGTAAATAAATCAATTGGCTTAAAGGAGTTTCACTTGTCTTAGTTGATTCTACAAGAGGTAAAAAAACTAATAATTTGCTAATCATACAGTCTTGTGCAGCCTGGGCAGTCCCAGCACAAAGGTTTTTATCCCTTATATACATTTCCACATATAATTCTGTATTCAGAATATGTTACAGCAATTCAGAGTATCATATTTTGATTGATGAGGTAACACATTACCATTTTAGCTCCTGGAAGCTTCCTCTTTGAACTGTCACTTTTCTCCGCACTCCAAAGATTGCCCCTATCAAATCGGCCACGAAGGCATGCAAGTTCTCGCTCACGTTCCTAAAGAAATGAAGGGAAATGGGAGGAAAGCTGACAGCTTTAAGATGTCACAACATTTCAGATTCCTCCAGTAGGAGTACAACAGTAACAACCTTCCCAAAGCTTGTAAGCTAGTTACGAAAGTAACAAGTCATACCTGCTTAAGCTGAAGCGCTAAACTGGCAGTAGAGGAATTTTCATTTTGTTTGAGAAGCCTCTCCTGGATTGTCCGTGTATTTGGGGTAACAACGGGTGTTCTGCACCCTGGAGTATTCGGAGCAGGGCTGCGTGCGCTACGCTCTTGACAGCGCTCCCCAAAGCGTTCCAGGAATGGCTTAATTCCTGATCCCCCTACAAGAACAATTGTTTAGCCTTGAAAAAAACTCCCAAAATTAAAGAAATCACTGCAATTTTGTATCCTGATGAAGGTGCCCAGCGAAGCAATTAAGCTGCCTCCTTTACAGCTCTTGCTCCATTATACTTTATACAAACTGAACCTGAAACGCAAATTGTAACAGTCATGTTAATAAAACACTAAATCAAAGCAAGTAGATGTCTCCCTCTTACTACAGCCCACATGTAATACACCAGTTATTTAAACTGGTTTGCCTTTTCCAAATTTCCTCTACTACCAGCTTCACTTTTATCTTTCACAGAAATAAGCTTTCTAGTTCATAAGGAGGATATGTTGTTTGGCACCCACCCTGCTTGATTGAGATTGTTTTACTGTCAGCATATCTAAAACTTGCTTTTCTGGCCATCATTTTTAAGAGTTCAAACTGTTAGTCCAGGTTTCTGACATAATAAGCCGTTGAATTTAAAACTGAGGTTGCTCACTTATTTTGACATCAATGCTATCACTAAAAATAAACACATGGCAAAGTTAGAGCACCTTTGTGGCACCAAGCTTTGATTTCTTCTAAATATGCAGGCTCTTAACATTCTATCAAATGGATACATATAGTCTCCAACAATCTGAAATAAACTTTGAATAATCTTAGTTAACATGTTAGGCTGCTTTTGCTCTTAAGAGTTACTAAAACCATGTCCAAGAAAACGTCCCCGGCAAAATACAGAACCTGTACAACTTACAAGAATTCATCAGCATTTACTCAAGTTACAGCTGGAAAGGGGTATTATCTGGTATGGTACCTTAAATTCTTAACTAATATGTAGTTTTCAACACAGCACGTGTGGGCCTAATTCAAATGACTATTTATTGAAGCCAAAAAGCAGCCTACCTGGTGTTGTGGGTTTACCCTTCGGTTCAAGTTGCACATGTGTTCCTTTGACTGGCTCTGCTTTGGACTGAACTGGTTGAGGCAAAGCTGACTTCGCTGTTTGTGTACGCTCTTCAGTTTTCCAAGGACTGCAGGGATTGTCTGCTGCTCGTCGTTGTACTTCAGATTCTTTAGAACAGGGAGCAGTGACTCTTGAAGATTGTGCTAAAAAATTGTTTGGATCCTTAACAAGGGAAAAAGAAAAAAAAAAAGACGTTCTTATTCTCTCAAGAGGAAAAAGAATGAAAGCACTCTGCATAGCATACTATCACCTAATTTACCTATTCCTTTAACAAAAGAAAAAGCCAAAAACAAGTGTTAAGCTTTTAGTAACCTTTTTTTTATCCAGTATTTCAAATTGTTTCAGCATTTGATTCCAGGTGCTCTTGCCAGCTATTTCAAGTATTATCCCACATTACCCTAAACAAGAACACACATAGCAGATATTTTCAATGCAGAAATTGCATAAATTGAACAATAAGTGTCTGGCATTTACTTCATCATTGTGACTGAGTCTTTGTGCAGCAATAACATTTACAATTTCAGTCAATCAACTACATGAAGTTACAGAGTGAAACCAAGTATCTCTGTAACAAGCCCCCCTTCTGATGGTCAAGAGCAGCAATCAAGTACGTCAACATCAACAAAACACATAAGTACTCTCATCTTTAAGTCTCGATAAAAGGAATTCTAAGATGTTTCAGATCTGCTATTAAAAAAGAGCATGTGGGATTGCAATAAAGCAGAAGTTGTAAGTAGACAGACTGCCCACACCAAATCTTAAAATTCAGATTAAACAGTTATGTGCTAGCATTTGTCTACCCCAATACAATACTCAAATCAATTTTTAATCAGCAACTAAATCAGTCACTCACCGCTCTCTTTGAGTTTGCTGGTTTATTAATAGAAGCCTCAACAAGCCTTTGAGAACAGGATGCAGCTTCCTGCTTTACACTGCTACTATTGATTCTAGCAGATGCTTCACTTGTAGTGGACAATTTGGATAAACAAGTAGTGCCAGGCTGTTCTTGTGCATTGTTTTGCTTTGCAGATGGATGACTTAGGTCATCTTCCCAGGAACCAATTGTAGCAGCAAGGTTAGCTAAACGGCCTCTTCTCCCAATAGGGGTTTCACTTGCCAGGGCATTAGAGGTCTGCTTAGGTGGAGAAACAGACAGATCTTTTGACAGGAGAGGAGACAGAGGAACACATTCAGAGGGATCTGGAAAAAAAGAAAACACATTTATTTTACTAATAAAATATATTGAGATATAGTTGCATCTTTTGCATTATATTATATATTGAGATTATCAAGAATTAGATGTTCCTGCCATCAACAGAATCAAACTACTAGCCCTGGAGGCATTAAGATTAAACAAATTAAATATTTTTAATCAAGCAGTTTACTAATTTTCTGTCAGTGTTGTGAGAAGCAAGCTATTAGACTAGTAGGGAAAAAAAGTTTGAAAGTAAAAAAAAGGTTTAAAATTGTAGACAACAGCTTCAATATTTTAGGCCTGCCCCCCTATTATCTTAGAATTCTTTAAGAAAACATTAACCTTCCCACACACAAAATTATGCTTTTCTAGTCAACATAATCATCAATGCAAACACTGAGAGACACCAATGGTGCTTAGCAAGTGAAACATACCCTCACTATCCCAGCAGCGCCGCTGTTCTGCCAACTTCTGCATACGTGTTTTGACTGAAAGGGCTGCAGGAGCTTCCGACGTGGTGTTTGGTTTTACTTTCTCAAGAGACTGAAGCAATGAAGCTCTGTTAGAAGCAGTTTCGTGTGATTCTGAAGTCATCTGAGGAGAAACATGGCTTCTGGAACTTGAAGGAACTGGCTGTACGTTCTCTGAACTAGATGCTTGAGTCGCTGTATCATTAGGGCAGAGCCTTTTTGATGGTGATGGCTTTGTATCTGGTTTTACTGGATAGGTCAGAGTATTCAAGCAAATTAGTATTCAAACAATCCAAAATGCTTTCCAACAACACAAAATTGTAGTGCAAATAAAGTTACAATTTATGAATACCCTGATATGTTTTCCATAAAAATGCCTTTCCCAAATCTACCAAGCACAAGGCACTTTCTTTGGCATTACACAATTATTTCTAAATAGCTTATTAATGACCTGGCACATCTGCTCTCAGGTCCAGCTAAACATGAGCTAGTACTAATGGCCAGATCACTGCATCCATCACTGTTTAATTTAGGATAAATGCACAATGTTTTCACTTTCCCTTTGGAAAAAAGAGGTGACTGGGATCAAAACAATCTTTATTAAACATGCTGCAAAATACCTTCGTCACCGGCAAGAGGTGCCTGGTTACCAGTTTCTGCCAAAGGCTCTCTGGCCCTCTTGGTCTGCATTGTGGGTCTCACTCCCGCCTTGGGCCGCTCTGCCATTTTCCTCTGCAGATTCTCTCGCCTGGCGCGCGTTCTTTCGAGGAGTTTCTGAGTGGTCAATAAGGCATGTGTTACCAGACATTGCAGTGTGTTAACTGGTAACAGCTCAGAGCAAAAGATGTTGGAATTCTGTTCAGCATAAATAGCCAGCAGGTTCCAAATTTCAGTCATTTAATCAAATATTGTCCCTAACTAGGTTGGCTCTGAAAGAAAGTCAGGATAAAGACACAAGCAATGGCAAAATTAAAGAACAGGGGCTCCTATAGACCGCAAAGTCATCAGAAACGTTCAAAAGTAATTTTTTTTTTATCCTGAATCACCATATGACAGTCTTGATCTGTCAAGTATTGCTAGCAGGATTTTCTGACACATTGCTAAAGCATCTGGTCAAGTCACCTGACAGGCACTAACCCTCTAACAAAATAAACACTGAAGGGATTGTCAAGACTTCGTAAAAAAGTTCAACGAATAAAAGTGTGGCTGTCAATATTAAAGAGAAAAATTGCTATTACACCTTCTAAATCGAAAGTTGGATTTCTTTGCCTCAAGCTCAAATTTTAAGAATAGACTGATATTATACCTAGCTATATTATGGTAAATAGCATGTTTATTAAGATATAGCTATACAGAAAAACATACAAAGAGATACCAATTAAGCTATACAACATTCTTTTTTCATTCCCTACCCATTGGAAATTTGAGTACCCTGGTTATGTTCCATATAAAATAGTTGTTTTAGTCAATGTTCCACACTATTACAAAGTGATTCCTTACAGTACTCAATTTTAAAATAGGTTGCAATTTGTTTTAAATGTAGCATTTGTAAGTCATTATCACCCAGTTTGATCAAACCTAAAGGATACTTAATGACTCTTTTGATATAAACTTTAAGGTTGAGACAAAATTGTGCAATTGAACTAATGGCCTTTTAAGGGAAGCATATAAACTGCACTTGTTTGGTGGCACATAAATTATTGTGAGAACTGTGCCAGCCATTATCTGTCCTGTGGCACAGCAATTAAATACACATTTCACATTTTTAACTGTCTAAGGCTGAAGTCTTAAACAATGTTCCATTGTAGGGCAACACAAGACAAATAGAATGGCAATTTCAACAGTTTTTTTGTGAAAGCAAATCTCAGCTTTGCTAACTTTCACAGAAGAGGAGGAATTTGGAAAAAAAAAAATCCCCAAAATAAAATGCATTAAATGCCATGAATGCCTTCAACGCAGGTTCCATGTTAGCTGTGTCCACAGGTCAATATTCCTTACTTCCAAAATGCAGAGCTACAAAGCACACGTAACACCCACATTTAAAAAATCCTAAAGGCGATTTAAATTAACAGTTCTTGCAAAAAGTGGAACATGTCTTACAAGAGTTCTTGTACTGTCCTACAGTTCTATTCAAATGGAGTCACATTCCTTTCTGTTTTGTTAGTTGAGCAAAATAGTTTCAGTTGTTACAAATGAGATGT
Source organism: Pseudopodoces humilis (assembly GCF_049639895.1). Classification (NCBI taxonomy): domain Eukaryota; kingdom Metazoa; phylum Chordata; class Aves; order Passeriformes; family Paridae; genus Pseudopodoces; species Pseudopodoces humilis. The sequence goes on from NC_142200.1 coordinate 105,103,113, forward strand.
CACTTCCCAAGAATGCACGCCTCTGTTGTTCAGCTCCAGCTCCTATTGGCTTCTTGCATCTCAAATTTTCCATTCAACTGCCATAATTCCAACGGTGCTGCTACACACGATGAGTAAGCCACACTCCACAACTTGAGGCTAACTTTCCAAGTTCTTCAACACAGTATTTTCTACAAGTACATTCTCTTTGTCTGATGACAAAGTTTCAGAGTATCATAGAGGTCTAAAATCCTAGAATAAACTGAGATGGAAGAGACCCCCTAGAAGTCCAACTCCTGACCCTGCACAGAACAGCCAAAATTACACAAGGTGCCTGAGACCATTATCTATTTTACTACATCAAGGAATCTGAGCTCTTAAGTCAAAGTCAGAGGATCACTGTGTCACAAAAGCACTTTCTAAAATTCAGAGAAAAACCTTCCCACTTCAAATGTTAATGGACAACCTCAGTTTTTCAAAAGTATGTTTTAAAGTACATATTAGAGAAAATACTCAGGCCCATATATGATTACAAGAATTTCCTCTAACTACACTGCTTTACTAGCAGAATAGAGCAAATGGAGCAATTGAAGGAACAGTTAACTTCAAACCTCACATTTCCAAATATTCACCAAACAAATGCATCCCTTATTTCTCTTTGCTCATTGTCCATGCTAGGAAACCATACTTGCCTCTATGAATGGTAAAAACTACTGCAAAGTACAAAATAACCTAGACTACTTCTAACATTCTGTAGTAACAAAAACAAAACCTTTTGTGCAAGAAGGGTGAGTTACAAAATCAGCCACAAAGTCACAAATAGCATGGTCATTGTGATCTTGAAAAAGTACCCACTGTACCAGTTCCTCTGTGCAATCTGTATTAAAAATTTGGTTGGGATTCAGAAGGTTATTAGCTTTTTTTTGCAAGATTAGCCAAAAGAAACATTATTTTAGAACTGATTTGAAAGCATTCCACTGAATACAGCAAGATTTGAGCTTAAATCCACTGACAAAGAGACAAAATTTGATACTGTAAAGGGATCAGCATACACTGAATTACACGGTATGATTTGGCCAACTACAGCCCGAATTATGCTGTTTTACATAATCAACATTTATAATGCTTCACCAAGTCACTGCAAATAACAGAGCATGGAAACTTGTAGACAGATATTATCTGAAAACAGTTAAACTAATGGAAGGTTATATTAAAAGAAAAAAAAATAGCAACACAAAACACAGAACATAAAAATCAGTGGTAAAAGTCTTTCTTTTCACAGAACTTCGGGGAAAGTTACTAAACTTCAATACTTGGACACTACCATTGGTCAGAACTTTACACAACAGTGGAATGTCCTCCACAGCAGAAATGTTCTTGATAAGGTGATTTCTTATGCACTCTGCAATACTGGCTAACACATGAATGAAGTTTACTCTGGGGAGTGGCCTCACAGTTGGTCATTTTCAAAGTATTTCAAAGTCAAGAAGGGCGTGTACAGGTTGGAATATCTCCCAGGATGCAAAACCATTTTAAACTCGATTCAGTAGTCCGGACTTGAAGTTTATTTAAGGCGAGCTGGATCATGTCACTCACTACCAATTAAGGAAGGAGGTTTTACATGTTTACACTTAGCAAGACTTTACATGGGGGTATGGTAGAACTGCCATGGCATAACACATTTAGTAAATCTGTTCAGATCAACACCTTATGTTCATTTTTTTAAATCAGATCTGTGAAGTCACCTTTTCCAGGCACTCAAAAGAGATAAAGAATGTCAGTTTGCTAAACAGATTGTTTACAAGGGGAGGAGAGAATATTACATCAATGCATATGATTTGAGGTTGTTTTCAAGTAGTTCAGTTTTATTTACACAGGCTGTGGACTGAAGACCCTTTTTACTATGGCATTTCTCAAAGCAGTCACAAGACAGCTTTAAAACTATACCTCTCGCATGAAATCAGAGTACAGCATAGCATCTTCATACAGACTCAACGCGGCCAGTTCCTCATTTTACAATTTAGCCTGTGTAAATCTTAAACACACACACAGCCAGTTTAAAAAAAAAAAACAACAAAAAGAGGAACTGTGCCTGACAAAGAAAGTGACCAATCACAGGTGGCAAGAGTGCCAAATGCACTTTGCATTTTTTATAAAATATAAAAATGCCAAATGCATTTTTTATCAGACGGTCTCGGCTTTGGGCAGACTTATGATCCGACCTTTAGGCAAGGCGGGCACATAGCATCGACAGCGCTCCCGTCTGCTCCCAGGGTCCCTTCCATCCCCGCTGGAAATCTTATCTGCCAGGCACGCATGAAAGGCAAGCGCCCGGCTTGGGAAGGGCCTCTCCTCCGCAAACCCTTGTGCCAATCACCCGTGCGTGCTCTCTCCTGTCCCGGCAGGATCTGACACAGCCCGGGCGGCCCCAGGAGCGGAGGCACCGGCAGGAGCAAGGCGGGCCGGGGCAGCAAGGGGATCCCGGCTGCAGAGAAAGGGTCGCTGCAAGCCCGCAAACCCCGCTGCGAGAGGGGACGAGGGCGGCTGACAGGGCTCAGCCAGGAGCACCTATCCCGCCCCGAGAGCACGGCACAAGGAGCGGCTCCCCTCCCTTCAGACACCAACCGGCCCCTTCCATGCCCTGTGACCCCACGATCCCCGACACTGACAACCCGCTGCCCCACCAGCTGAGGAGGCTGGAGAGCCGGGCCAGGCCGTGTCCTCACCTCGGTGAAGGGGTCCATGGCTGTGCCGGTGCCGGTGCCGGTGCCGGTGCCCGCGCAGGGTTCGCTCACCAAAGCCGCCGCGATCAGCCGCACCTCCGCCCCAACCGCTCCCGGGATTTGAATTTCAGCGCCCGCCGCGCGCAGGCACGACGGGAAGAGGGGGCGGAGCCCGCAGGCGGGCGCTGATTGACAGGAACGCCGCCCAATCCGGCAGCAGGCGGCTGCGCGCGCGCCCGCCCGGGGGAGCTGAGGGGTCCGGCGGAGCGCCGGGAGGGCGGATGCGCGTTCCCGGCCTTGGAATCGCCGCTGGATTGGTCATCTGCGCTACCGGGTTCTTGGCTGACCCTGCCTGCCGCCTAAGGCTTCATCGTGTTCCGTGTCCGGAGTCCGTCCAGCCATGGCTGCCCTGTCACAGAATTTGTTTGGCAAAGAGCTGTGAGATCATGGAGTCCAACCTACGGCTGAACACCACACCGCCAGCCAGACCATGGCACTGAGCGCCACGGCCAGTCCTCAACACTTCCAGGGATGGGGCTTCAGCCACCTCCCGGGCAGCACATTCCAATGGCTAATCACTCCTTCTGTGAAGAAATTCATCCTAATATCTAACCTAAACCTCCCCTGGCACAGCTTAAGGACTATTAAGCTCACGTCCTCACTTTCTGCTCCTCCACGCTGACAGCCCCTCTTCGAATTAAGACGCTTTTAACTCCTTTACAGGGAAGTAGAGCAATAGTGCCTAGTTAATCACACATCTTGCTGCAGCTGCTCGTTAGGAATGTACCTCGTACCTTTTTCACTGGAAGATTTTTCGCCTGGCATTGTCATGGTGATGTCAGCAGAAAACATGATTTTTGTGTGACATAGTAAATGCAGAGGTACTTACCCCAGTTTAGCTGTGAAACTTGCAGATCCCTTTCATGATTCTTGAGCTTCTCCTTGTGCTACAGCCTGTGGGTCTCGTGAAACCTCACCCACCACTTCCTACAGCTGTCCCCTGCACCATTTCACTGGCACACCTTTCTCAGTGAATGTGGAATTAGCAGGGACCCACTGCTTGCTGAGGTTCACTCCTTGTTATCCATGAACCACTCCAAATGCCCTTCAAGTAAGTCTTCAGCATAGTCACAAATACAGCTTGTTTTTTTCATATCTGCCATTCCCATTGGGAGGCTGCTATAGGCTGCCTGCCCAAATAAATAAACCTTGTCAAATTTCCAGTCTATCCATACATTCTGGACCTTTTTGCTCCTATGCAAATAGTGTTAATTACTTTGCATGAATGCCTTTCCTCACTATTGTGCTTCTTGCCTCTTCGATTATTTATAGGCAGCAGTCTTTTTTTCTTTCGGGCTTTATTTTGCCTTGCTAAACAAACCAACACTCTTCTAATTGTCCCTCATTAAAAAATCTTCCCAGTGTCTTATTTGCAAACAACACAGCATCAGTGTGCAGCAGAATCTAAAAATACAGTATCAAATAATACTTTTCTGAAGATACCTTCAGATTGGACACTGGCCAAGAAGCATCTCTGCACTGTTCTCGGATAAACATGGGTTGGAACAGTCTGAGGTCTAGCATCAGAACTTGCTCACACACCAGGCAGAAAATTAGGATTTACCAGATGGGATTTGTCACTCATTCATAATCTATGAACCAGCCTGTTCAGTGGTAAGAAAGAGCAGGCTTTATTTCCTTCAAGAGAAACTAGGTTTAGCTATCACTGGTAAACAACAGAAACATTCCTTTAATGGAGCAGTAGAGAATCAATGCAGGAAAGCACCAGAAGACAAAATAGGCAATATGGAGCTCAAAGTCATTGACAGAAAATAGAGTTACCATTAATTCATGGTGGCATTTCTCCTGCCACCCCAAAGGATGCAAAAGTCGTGCACAATTTGAGCCCTTCATACTATTACTATACAGTATTACAGTATTACAGCAATCTAAACATGCTTTCTGCTTTACATGTGGGTCTGTGACATATATACAGTGAAGCTCCATCTGTCCTTGGTGAATTTCCAAATGTGGCTCCATGCATTGCTGATGTTTTTCAAATGACACAGCATAGCACATGATGCTCAGCCTGGGGGCCAACAGAACGGGCGTGGCTGCACTGTTAGTGCACCTTAGGGTGTGTAAATAATGCTGTCATATGCTAATTATTATTAAAAAGAGGAAAATAATTATTCTTAATCTGTGCAATAAATTTCTTGTAAAATGTATTTTTATGCAGCGTACTCTGAAAAATTAAATGTAGATTCCTGGGAGTGTATAACAGCTTAAATCAATGCAGTATATATGTGACAAATATACCTTCCCTTTTGCTCTCTACAGAGCCAATAATTTCTTCATCAAGGTCCTGCTAGAAGTAAATAGAATACTTAGTTTCTTGTCTTGTCTGGGAATTATGTCTGTCTTCCAGGAACTAGTGGATAGTAAATATATCTTATCCTTTTATCACTCTAAGGAGCCAAAGAAAGTCAATCCTTTTCAGGAACTGTGCTATAAAAATGAGGCCTATTGTCTGCATAGTGGTGGGGGCACAGCTCTTAGCAATGGAATTTTCAGTTGAAGTTATATTTTTCTTAATAAACTAGTAAAACTGTTTCTACAGCAATTTATGAGAGAAAAAAATTAACTGATCTTTCACAGTGTAAAGGCATAAAGAAAAAGAGAGGGAAAGAAAGAAATGCCATGTGAAACCAGCAGAACAATGAGCCAGCTCTGCCTGTTCAACAGCTTTATATTTTATGCCAGACTTTTGCATTCAAAAATTATGAATCACACCCTTCACTGTCTCCTCCCCTCACATGATGTGGTTTAAGATGTCTTCTTGCCAGGCATAGGCTAATGAAAAGAAATTCTCTCTGTAACAATAAATAACACAATACAAAGCACTTGGAGAACGGTTTTTGCTGGCTTGCAGTTTTCATGGGAATTGAGAACTTATGCACTGGAGCCAGTCATTTTTCTTTTGACACGGCAAGAAGAACATTTTTACTTTCCCAAGTTTTCTTTCAAAAAGTTTTAAAGCATATTGACTGTTTTTGGGAGTGCATTTTAATTTCAGAAGCCTAGAGATGTTTGCACTAGCATTTTAATAAGAGTGGAGCACTTTTTAACTAGTAAGGAGAACATTTGCCAAAGTGTTTTTATTTTTGGCTTTCTTACAATACCAATACAATCAGAAATGCAAAATATTGACATTGAAAACGCTGACCCCTTGTAGTCTACTCTGTAGCTCCATTCTGTAATTGTCAGATAATATTTCCTAAAACTTTCTGCTGATAAACTGAGTTCATAATTCTGATTCCAAAGGAAAGATGTGCAAGGTGCACAGAAAAATCCTGTCCATTAGAGAAAATTACTACTTTTCATCTTGTCATTAACTTTTATTCATTGTTTAATAACTCAAAAGTTAATGCTCACCTATCTTGCACTTGCAAGCAGATTCAATTTGTAGCATAGCAATTAGAATACAGTAGTGTAGTATTCCTTGTAGCGTAGATTTCCTTTCAAAATGTGTTTTTTACCAGAAAAAATCTACTCTTCCACTAATCAGCTGGAGAGCTGTCATCATTCTGAAAGCCATTTCCCACCTAGTAGTAGGATTGCATGGGAATCCACAGAGAGGAGAAGCAAATGTATGGCCTAGCACATGGTGGTGTGCATCACAATTTCTGGGCTATAGTCCCAATTACAATTATAGTCCCCATGACTTCACACAAAGGGGGAAGAAGAACCTTGGGGAAGAGACAAGGTGACAGTCCTCGCAGAGCTTCTTGAGGACATCTCCTTCCCCTAGCCCTCCTTCTTTTTTGCCTCTGCTGGATCCTGGAGCATGTATGGTGCAATTTAGGCTGGCATTATCCAGTAAAGGAATATATTTATGTCAGGAATAAGACAGGTTTCATGAGTGAGTAACCCAATGTGTGACATGGATTTAAATTAGCAATGCTCAGAGCACAAGTCTCTCTCCTACTAATCCAAATAGGAAATTCATCCCCAGCTCACCCAGACTAAAACAATGCGAGACCCCATAACCATTGCAGCGTTGCTTTTACCTGGGACTTTGTTTTCTGTTACCAAAAGTAAAAGTAAATGCATTACTCTGCCTTGACAAGTGTACTTAGAGGGAAAATCCTTAAAGTGGATGCTTGCTGAGGGAAAATATTCCAGAAGCTCTCTTGTGAGGAGCAACTGAAGGAAAAAATCTCACAGAAATCAAAGCTGGAGGGAAAAGCAAAAACATCATAGGTTTATGGCTAGACACTATGATCTTAGAAGTCTTCTTCCAACCTTAATGATTTATGATTATGGGGAGAAATAATTAAAACAAGATGAGTGAAAAATGGTAGACAACAGGGGAGGATAACAAAGAAACACAGGAAAAGATACATTAAAATGGAAAAGTAGTGAAACGAGGAATGAGGAAAAAATCATAATTTATTAACAACAAAAAAACAGTTGTCAAGTGGACTCAGTTTCAGAAAACGGTCTCTGGGTGGTTGCACTCTGCTTTTTTACAAGGCTGTGGGAATTAAGAAATATTTGCATTTCATTCACTCTCAAAAGATTTATTGTCTTCAGTCAGTATAATATTGCATTTGTATCACTAAATCACAGAAAGTTTCTCAGGGTTTTTCATTTAGGTCTCCTAATTGATTTACACAGGAGAAGGAGAATTAGACTTCCTTCTTTTGTGTCTCAAGGTAAAATACCCCCTTTTCTTTATTTATCCATTTTCTGACATAAAAATTCTCAAATTAAGCAAAGGGCGTGAGAGTATTTATGTGCTGTTGTGTTAATTTAGACCAGGATATTACTCTCAGTACTGAGACTTGCTTGCAACTGCAACATACTGCAAATGGAGTAACCACATCAGCAATTTCACTAACCAAATTGTATTGCATTTTATGTTTTTGAAATATTTTTCAGAATAATGGAAAAATTAGGAAATTCTTGTTGAGAAACCATTTTTCACTAACAAAAAAAGAGTTCCATCAGCTCTAGGTTGGTTTTTTTTTAAAGACACAGTTGGCTGCAAGCTTAACAGGTGATAATTTTTTGCCATCTTGTTCTCATATTTTAAATAAATAAATGAAGCTACAGGATGCACATAAAATAAATTATTTACAAGGAAGGCCAAGAATGTTACCCACAAAATCACCTGAAAGGTTTTTAAACCAAAATAGGTGCTTCAAATTAAGTGTAAGCTTTGCTAAATAGGGAAACAGGGAAAGGATATAATAAGGATATGAAATGGCTTTTCTGTGAGTTCATAGTAGTTTTTTTCACTTTCTATGTCAGTTCTTTAGAAAAAAACAACCATACTGTATCATAAAATCCTTTCTGTAAAAGCAGCATATTTACACTAGATGGTGCTACTTGGACAGGATTTTAAGCTTCTCAGTGTCTTGCTTTGGAAATCCCTTTTTCAACATTTGGAAAAAATACACATCTGAAATAAGAAACAGATGTTTCTTATGGGACAAATTCTACTGAAATTAAAATAAACATAACTGAAATGATATTTTCCACACATATGCCCAAGAGGGACACAGGTCCCTTATGCCATCTCAGCTTTAGTACAAACAACATATATAGTTACAGTGAGGATGTGTTAGAGATGAGTAAATATCCTTAATATTTTAATCTGCTTTTGCTTAACAAACTGCTATGACACAGAAAATAGACTAACTAATGGAATATAAAAATATTCCTCATGGCTCTTCTTTCTCTTCTCATTACTGAGAAGGACAAAAGCATCTAAAGGAGTAAAACCTAAATTAGCAGTCTGTAGTGGAAACACAGTGTTACTGAATGCCTGGGTGTCATATGACAAAGGGTTGCCTCACCATACAGTAAAGCATGAAAGAAGGCAAAGGAAATGGAAATGGCCAAGAGGTTATTTTAAATAATTCTTCCTTCATTCTTCCCATGTTGATGAGAATTGCAAGAATTCTGAGCATGTCTCTGCGTTTCCAGGGCCTTTGGCTGCCTCCAGACAGAGCCCACATGGAGATATAGTGCAGATCTTGGGCCATGAAGACATCTGCTGCTCCCTAACAGCTGTTTGCAAGCGGGTTGGTATGGGCAGCTTGTCTTCTTGTATGTCTAATCCAAAAGTCTCTTTTGAACTTGGCAGGTCTGTAACAAGGTAAGACAGTGTTTGCCCTGCACTGTCCCCGTCTCAGAGATGCTGCAGCTCCAACTCCAGGACTCTACTAACACCATGATGAAGAGGTAGCCAGGGAGTCTCCAAAAACAGCCAGGAGGTGGAGGCAAATCAAGTCTGAAAATACCTCTGGTTTGGTTTACACTTTTCTCCCAACACTACTGAACACTATTTCTGTTGTTTGAATTTGTCACTGATACCACTTGGAAGGTGTTATTCCTCATGGAGTAAATAAAATGGCCTCAGCTGTTTTATAGCCCCATTTAACCTCACAAACTATGTGGGAATCTGCAAAGTAAAGCTCAGTAGCAGTGCCAGGCATGTACTTGGAAAGTGAAAAAGAGAGTGAGTTTATACCTTGGGTTCTGCCCCTCACTGAGTCAGTGTTTCTCCTTGAAAACAGGGTTTACTAGAAGACCACCTTCTCCAGGCCAGGAAAAGTCCCTTCTGCTCTACAGATCCCATCTTAAGTGTGAGAATCTGGATGTACCATGAAATGAAATGCTTTGATGAAGAAGTACATCATCACTCTTTCCACAGCTGTTGGGTCATTGCCCACTAATGTTAGCTGTGAAGGGTCCCCTGCTCCCAGCACTGGAGCTCCTGCTGCAGGAGACTGATGGCCCAGCATGTAGGTGAGAGATGCCTCCAAAACTCCATGTACTCACACTGAGTACTGCACAAGTAGTAAGTTTTTTTCTTGTAAAAATCTGCAAATTAGGTGTTTTGTGGTTTCTGGATATCCCCTTCTTTTTTATAAGTCTGTTGTATAGCTTGCAGTAGCAAAAAGTAGGGAATCAAATAAACAAGGTGGAACAGGAAAAGATAAATGAACAGCAATAGAGAGTGGAACATCATTCTTTTTTCAGGTTGGTTAAGAAATAAGTGAACTGCTTACCTGATAAACCAAAAAGGACAATGCATTACTAGGAAAACTTTGCTTTTCAACTGAAATTATCCCAGCACCACAGAAGAGCTGACTAACTTCAAGAGGCACAAAGTACAAATGTTCAATAGATTGTCATTTTTGGTGGGCTGTGGTTTAACCCCAGCCAGTAGCCAAGCCCCAGGCAGCTGGTCACTCACTCCCCCACCAGTGGGACCAGGGAGAGAATGGGAAATGTAAAGGCTAGAAAAACTTGTAGGCTGAGATAAAGTCAGATTGATAGAAAAAAGCAAAAGCTTCACACAAGCAAAGCAAAACAAGGGATTAATTCAGTGCTTTCCACGGGCAGGCGGTGTTCAGCCAACTCAAAGAGAGCAGGGCCCCATTACACACAGCAGTGACTTTTGGAAAGACAAACACCATCACTCCAAATATCTCCCTCTTTCTCCTTCTTCCCCCAATTTTACACACTGATCATGATGTCAGATGGTCTGAAATGTCCCTCTGGTCAGTTTGGGTCACCTATCCTGGCTGTGTCTCCTCCCAGTCTCCCATGTACCCCAAACTTTCTGGCCAGCATGGCAGTAGGAAAAACAGAAAAGATCTCATCTCTGTGTGAGCCTGGATCAGCAATAACAAAACCTTCCTGTATTATCAAGCATGTGTTCAGCACAAATCTAAAACACAGCCTCACAACAGCCACTGCAAATAAAATTAACTCTACCCCAGCCAAAACCAGCATGGGGCATATTGTCTTGTGCTGCCTGACCTGGTATTTGTGTTGCCACAGCAAGGTACCTGTGAGTCATCTGCTGGTGTTTGCAGTTCAGCAGGCAGCTTGTGCTCTGGCTGCTTGCCAGTCCTGCCTGCCAGTCCTGCCTTCCACTGCCAAAGGCAACACCCTGCCTTTCTGAGAAGGACCCCTGTGGTGACAAGGCATTGCTGCAGAAGTGGACAGAGGGTTAGAGGAGGAAAGGTCAAGAGGGGTGAGTTGGTCCATCAGTCCATACTGAAGGAGGTGCATGCTTTACTGTGACTATTGTATTTTTATAACCCACTTCTCTGCCATAGGAAAGCAGCCTCTTTTTCATTAGTAAGTATAAGTGCATTTGTGAGTGTACAATAGACATCTTACATTTCTTTCCTCATGTGATAGCAGACAACAGTCAGATGCACTCATAGGTTCACAGCACAAGGATCTTACATTGCTTTCACTTCTCTCTACTGTACTGCAAGGTTTGCCTGTGTTTTGTTTGCCCTTGTTGCATTGAGTGTATGGTTATGAGCCTCCTTAGCATAAAGAGTGAACAAATTCAGTGGATAAATCAATCTGAATACTGGAGCTGTATCAAGTTGTGCATCTTAAAATAGCAGTTCCATTGAATAAGTCTATGAGTTTGCAGCTCCCACTAGCATGTGCTGCATTTGCTGTGTACCAGGAGTGTAGGACCCAGCTGGAATCAGAAGGCAATGTCAGACATTTCTGAAGGAGCTTCTAGAAAGAATATGTCTGGAAGGATGGTCAGTTGGAGTCACTTGGCCAGTGAAATTGTTTGGTCAGGAATTACCCAGCCAGCTAAGAATTATAAGCAGGGAGGGAAGGCTGACCTTGCCATTCTGAAGGGCCTGAAGCTGTGCCAAATTGTTCAGAGTTAGTTAAGGACTCTCGTTGTCAGCTTTCATAGTTCATCAGTGATTTTTTGTTGTCATAGAGAAGTGGCGGAAAGATGGTGTGAATATGAGGGAGGAACCAAATAAAACTGATGTTAAAACAAGTGTGTGTAGATATATATACATATATATATATACTTACACATATTTAAAATCCAAATGCACATATACTCATATATATATTTATGTATGCATCTATATATATATATATATGCATTTATATATGCACGTATGTGTTGGAATTTTGCAGTGTTAGCTTTTGACAGATACAGAGATCAATAAAATGTGTAACTACTCTTCCAGACTGTACACATTGCAGAGCTTATTGATGCTAATATTCCTATAAAGATACTCCTCTGTGTGAAAGAGTATTTTCAGTATTTTGCAGAGTATTGCATTATTTTTGATCAAGTGACAATGACATTATCTCTCAAGGCATGACCAGATAAATCTGAAAGTATCTCTGGAAGTAATGTTATGTTAAAGCTGAAATTCAAGATGAATGCCACCTTTAATTCTGACTCCTAACAATGGGTATACATCCATTTGGACTGTGGAACTGTGTCATTTAAGCTGTATTCCACAGTGTGGCTCATCTAAACATCACAATTGGTCCCTATGTTCCCTCATCTTGCTACAGTGTGATCAATACCAGCTGCACTGATAGCCTCCAGGATTTTTTTCATGACAGAGTAGCTTGTCTTTTTCCCCACTGTCTTTCCAGAAAGACTTGCAAGCTAAGATATCTTTAAAGGTCAGAACTGCTAGAGGTACACTATATGTATATATTTTTATTTATATATATATATATAATTATATATGTGTGTGTAGCATTTTTGTCATGAGATACTCAGTAATATTTTTCTCAACTGACCTTTCCATGTTATGCTTTTAATCGACAAATGTGACAAAGCTTGCTTGGAGATGAAGCAGAAAGCAGGGACAGGTGGCCTTTTAGCATCACTCCTCTGTGCCTTCTGCTGCTATTACTTTTGGCATGGTCTTGCTACAGCCAGGAGCTAGTATGACCTAAAAAAACCTTCCTGCTGGCCTGCAAAGGAGAAGGCTAGAGGGGAAAGAGAAAAATAACAAAGTGGAGGCAGTGGATTCAGGGGTGACTGACTGCCCAAGCACTCAGGGAAAAAAGGACTCATGGACACCAGAGAGAAGCAGGCAAGAGATGAAAGAGATGGAGAGAAGGCATCCACTGGATGGAGCAAGGAGAGGAGGTAGATGTGCAATATACACAAAATAGCTGGATAATTACTGATTTCATTGCTATGGTGTCCACGAATAAATAAAAGAGTATCTCTAGAAGGAGAATTAGGGTCTATGCAGCAAAACCACCAGGAAGTTATGGTAAAATGGTACATTGACTTTATATTTTAGAAATTGTCTATCATTTCTTCATCAGCTGTGCTAATTATTTGCAGTACTTGAATTGATTCACTGTTTTTTGGTGGTTTTTTTCCCTGTAATTGCCATGTATCACAAGCAAACTCTAACCCATTAGGGATAGCTTTTTCTCTCTAAATTTAAAAGTGTTTACTCAGTTCCTGCAATTTGAGATTTGGAGACAAGCCTGCAAGCTCCAGATGCTACATTGTTAGCAAAATAGTTTAGAGGGTATTTTAGGTTAAACTTGGACATGTTGACAGAGTATATATCTCTTCAAATCTTCAAAGAATTTAAGTTAAAAGGAACATCAAATTTGTCAGCTAGGTAGAAGTGTGTTTTAGCGCTGGCTCCTCATTAGCCAACTGAGAAAAATGACACCTCAGTCTTTTCATAGCTGGTATTAAGAGTACCTGGGTTTGACTACGTGTGAGGCAGTAGAAAATAAAATTGAAATATTTGCTTTAAACCCTTATTTTTGTTAATTATTGCCTGTGAAGACTGACATGAAAGCAGGCAGAGCTATCTGAGCAGTGTTTACTCAGTCTTGTGATTGCATACTTGCAAGTATGCATGTCTGTCTAAGAAGGATTCATGAAACTCAGTAAAACTTTTCCAGGTAGGACACAGAAAGGGATTCTCTGAAGTATCAACAACCTGTGGTCTGTAGAATTTCCTCCACTGCTACCTGATGATACAGCCGGGTCTTATTGGACAGTGCTATGGAGGGAATCTCTGTGTAGAGCACACTGCAGATATGTATTTATTGATGGGAGGGAACATGGCAGATATTTAAGATACTCAAATAAAGAACCACACAACTTCCCAGCTCTCCTCTCCCTGGGAGATCACTACACTGACACAATCTATGTTAAGCACTATTGTGCTGGTAAATCACTTTCAATTAAATTGCTCTCTCCAACACATGTTGACCATTTAAGAAAAGTAAGTGCATTATTAACACAGTAAAATGTGTTGATGTGTAATCTGACTTCAGTAGTCCCCTTAAGTCTGCATGAAGAGTACAGAATCTTCCTACGCCATGCCTGCATTAATGGGTTACACAACCGTGATTGCTAAGATAAAATAACTTGTTCCTATTTGATGTTCAGTTTTAAAATGTGCGGATTGTATTTCAAGGAGTGAAAGGTTTCACAAGCAAAGCAACAGATTGCACAACAAGTAAGGCGACAGGAGGGTGTAATATAAAGTCTGTCTTCTACTTTAAATTCTATTTACTACTTATCGATGTATGATAACCATCAGTTACGGCCCTAAACCGTTGCCTGATGCAATTCCTTCCCCATTCTTTTTACCTGAGGCATCACCGAGCATGAGATCCGTCTCCCAGGGTGGCACATATCCTGCTAAGCACCCTTGTCCCATGCAGTCCTTCCTCTGCCTGCCACAGATCCAGCAGATAATTACCAATCACACCAACTATTACCAATTGCAACGATGATGGTAGCTGATGATTATCAGAGGACTGCAACGCTGGACTCTGCGTGAGTTATGCTCGCTAGACTCCTGCAAAAGATGACACTAAACCCTCGCCTATTCTGCTACCTCTGGGACCGGGGGTGGCAGTGCCAGTGGGATACAGCGAGCTGGTGTTCTCGAGTGGCGTCGGCGGGGTGGCACCGGGAACACCGGGACACCGTCCGCTGCACTACAGATCCCAGAGCGCAGCGCGCCCGCGCCCCGCCCCCACCAGCGCTCGGGCCGCGCGGAGCCTGCCGGGACTTGTAGTCTGCAGAGGCGGGCGGGCGGGGGCTCTTACCGGCGCGGCTCCCGCCTGCCGGCCCGGGGCCAGCCGCGCTCCCGGGATCCGCCGAGCCGGCGAGGCGGGCACATCCCGCGGCGCCGGGCGCTGCCTCCCTCAGGGCTCCCCCCCCAGCAGCCGGCGGGGCAGAGCACCATGCTGGAGTCCATCTGTGTCACCGGTGAGTAGCGGGAGCGGGGGCGGCGCGGTCCCCGCCGCGCCCGGGGCAGCCGCCGGGCCGCCAGCTCTTCCCTGGCGAGCGGGGAAGCGGCGCCCGGGCGGCGCCGCGGGTGTCCGTGGGGTGTCACCTGGAGCCTGGGGACGGGGGAAGGGGCTCCACACCTGCCTGGCTCCAGGAGCAGGAGCCCCCCGGTGAATAGGGAGTGAGCGTGTCACCTGCGGGCCCTGCCCCTGCCCCGGGACACGGGGGAGTGCGGAGGTGACAGCCGCTCCGCTGGAGCGAGGGACAGACCATGCAAGGAAGAACGCCAATAAAACTATTGCTGATTATATCTGGGGTTTTACACGCTTTGGCTCTACCCTTTGCTGTGTTCTCAGAGAAGTTAACAAATCCTTATGGTATGTGTGTATAAAAACACATATTATGACTATATAACGATAATACAGCCGGGTACGTGGTGCCACACAGAACTGCTGTCTTCTGTGCTTTGTACATGGGGAACGCAGGAAAACCTACAATACAGTTGCTGCTTGAAAACAGATGTTTTCCTTGTTTAAATTTGACATCCTTTCATGTGTCATTACTTCAGCTGCTCAAGCCATTGTTACTTTTCTATGGGGAAATCTATCTACAAGAAATCTGCTGGAGGTGTCTTAGTGTGCCCTCATTCAATACCCTTGCAATCATAACTAAGATCTCTTACAGCTACTCTTTCTCTGCATAATTGGTGTGCTGTTCCATCTGTGCATGGATATGACTAGAGTGTTACTTCTGATAATGGCAACAGAAATAAAGTTCATGGGATCGATCAGAGCACCCCTGGAGATGTACAGTGGCCACTGCAATCTTAAAGGATGAGATTTTTGAAAAATAGTTATTTTGAATCCATATTCCTCCATCAAATATTCCGTACTGCACCTGTGCTGCAGTAGAACAAGCCAAAGACCTGCTTGGATGAGAGTTTCATCCTGTGCAGGTCTGCCTATAAATCAGTGTTCTGTGATTATATCCTGAGTTTATTACATCAGTGGGAGTTTGTTGCTTGATTTCATTAGAGCCAAGTCTTCACTTTTATTGATTATTACTGTGCCCATGTAATTTAATTTAAAGGGCCCAAATTTGGAGTCAGTTACATAATACTGTATTTCAATATAGAAGTAAATATGCAGGAAACTGCTTGCAAGTCAGTCCATACCATTTTTTTTATTATTATTATTTTCTTTTAAGGTAGAAAGATTACATCTCAAATAGCACTGTCATTTTAAAGAAGAAAATCCAAATTGCCAATCAGCTCTAAAAATGCAGTTACAAATACTGGCAGCTAATGAATCAGATATACAAGTTGGCTGATAGCTGAAACCTGCCTTTGGTTTTGAAGCTCAGAATTAAAAGCTGGATGACAGGTAACACCTTTACAGGAGAAAAATAAATAATAGATGGATATTTTGGATATTTTTTGGGGAAAAAAAGAGGCTTAGGTTAAAAGTTCCTAAGATCATACAGGCTTCAGGAATAACTATGATGCATGTGAAAATAAAAAGTAACTCAATGTCAGTGTTTTTTCAGAAACTCATTGCCTAATTCTGCTGTTAAACCATGTTCAGTCATTGTAGAAAGAGCTTCCAGTGCATTCTAGTTCAAGTTTCCTGACAGCTTCTGGTCAAAACTGGAGGGTTTTTAAACTTTAAAGATGTTTCCAGTGGTGAGGAAATAGCATATAGGATTGTGGTGAGATTCTGTTACGCCTGTAGTGTTTGAGAGGAAATAGAGCATTCCAGGTTCATATACAACACTTTATGATGCCTGGTTTTTTTCAGAATATTCTCTCTATAGCCCTCTGCACACACAAACTAAACAGTCTAGAGCCCATAAACTACAGGGTGGTGTGAATCTATTAAAATTGTCTAAATATTTGAAAAAAACATTTGCAATGTAACTGTACCTTTGCACAGTGTGTCAGAGGAAGAATCTTACTTGTCACATCAGTGTAGTTCCTTCGCATCTCACAGTTTCAAACTTAACTATTGCTTGTAGACAGATCACATACATTATTTGCATTCCTATAAATTTGAAAATTCAAGTCAGCCTTGAAATGATTATTGATTTTGAGCAAAAAGAAACTCAGCCATATTCTAACATGGTAATGGTAATCTGAAAAACAAAAGTAGTGGCTCAGACCGTTACATCGCTAGGATAGGAGGAAATGCTCCATGAACATGTTTGCTAAGCACCTTAGTCACCCTTGCAGTTTGGACAGGATTTGTTCATGGTGCATATATAACCTGAGTGACAGCTGCTCGAAAACTGCAGGAGCTCTCTGCTATTTTAGAGCAAGGCTAGCCAGACACAGATATCCGTGCCCACAAATACCTGTTGTTAACCTCGTTCCACCTATGGAACAAGTATTTAAGAAGCTGCTTGGATAGTAGCTGTTCTGTAGCCCAGAAGAAGGTATTATTATTTATACAACACTCTCCAAAGGTCAGAAAAATGCTTACACTGGGGTTTTGCCACACATATTAACTTCTTAGCTCAATCCATCAGTTTCTAAAGGATTGAGACCAATGATATAACATAGCTCCTGAATATAACATAAAATCTAACATTTTTTTCTAGCAAATAACCTCTGACAAGATTAGGCAGTGTCTGCAGTGATGCAAAGTTCAAAGCTAGTGACCGGGATGCAATTTATACATAGAAAGTTTTTCATTAGTGCAGAATCGTCGTGAAATTTTTTGTTCCCATGTATTCTCTGTTAGCACTCATGGGCTCCATCCCTTTTCCAGTACTGCTGCAACACTGGAATAGCTACCTTGTATATAAATGGAAGTTACAGATAAAACTCTTTTTGCAAAATCAAGCCTGTGGTATTTTGAGTTGTTCTGTGTGACACATAGTAAACTTGTGTCTGCAGGATGGAGTAAGTCCAGTACTGCCAGTTCCAACTGATGTCTTGGCAATGATGGGATTTTGGCTAGGGCACAACCTGCTGTCTTGTGAGATTCTTTAGACTCACAGGGGTATCCCAGCTTACGGGACAGCAAACGCTGAACACCATGGTGCTAAAGAGGGGTGGAGCTCTACTCTGGCCCAAGACAGACCAGGTTGCATTAACAGGAGGGTTTTCTGTTCTTTGTACCCTAATTATAACAAAATGGGGACAGGCAGCCCTTCTGTCCCCTCCTTGCTTATCACTTGCACTCCAAATGTGGCAGATTGTTGCATGTAATATTTCACCTATGTCTATAGGGCCATGTTTTTATTAATGTGTGGTTGCAGAAAGGAACAAGATATAAATAAATGGAAACAAACATGATGAAGAACCTTTTAGGAAGAGACTATGTTAGTTTTGTTGTGGGGTGGTTTTTTTTGGTTTTTTTTAATTGCTGAAGGACTTGTGGCTTTGTGACTGTCGAGTGTTTGGAAGTGAGAACAATGTAAAGAATCCTTGTACATAAATTACACGACGGAGGTTCTCAAAGGTAACTGGAGCCCCGAGCATATGTTCTTTGACAGTTTCTACTTCAAAAACAGAAATAAGTCAGGAAATTCAGACTTGTACTTCTCAGAACACATGTAGCACATGCGGATGAAATACAAAAGATAATACCTATGGGATCCGTAGAATGATATCTGTATCTGGGTATGCAGGGTAGCGTCACACCACAGCATGGTGGTTTTCAATTTGCCTTTTTCATATCTTTTAGAAGTAATCTCCAGTCATCCGTCCAATGGTATCCAGAATTTAAAAGCTGGAAATCACTGCTAAGCAATCCATGCAATTAATCTGGGTTGATAATCCATTCCGACCGGCTACTTTATAGCAGCACAGTATCTCAGTACTTTTTGAAATACTGAAGCAGGTTTTCGGGAGGCAGGCTGTGCAATGAATTTGATATTCAGAATACTAGACCTCTTTTTCAATCATCAGGCATCGCTACTCATTGGAAAGTCTTGGATATAGTAAGACAAGTTTCCTAGAAGACTATATTCTTAGTTTGGTTGATGCTGCCTGATTTACAGATGAGTTTAAAATATGTTATTGCTTAAACAAATGTACTAGAGAAAGAATTTTAAATTTGGTGCTTTGCAACATGATTTTGACGTAGTCTCAAATGTTAATTCCTAACTTATTTGGTAAGGATGTTCAGAAGACCTATACAAAATTTTAGAACAGTAGTTAAATGACTTCTGTGAAAACTGCTTTGTTATCTATTATAATATATCAAATGTGTCGGATTACCTGTTGATTCTAGGTTTCCAGCACAAACAGGCATGGAACAGTATCCTTTAGTCAGAATAAAATTAAGGACAGCCACACTTAGTTTGGCAGCTGAAAAATCACTTTGCTACGAGATTGCGCTTATAAAGTAACTACAGATTGGGAACAACTATTTTTGATATCAGCCATGTGCATGTGAAACCTGCCAGTGCATGTTCAGCACTCAACCACCATTTGTGACACTTTCAGGAGAATTTTGGTTTACGGCATTCAGCAATTGTCTACATATAAAAGCATTTATTACTGGCCAACTGTACCTGTTAGCTGTAACAGCTTGCTGTCATGAGTTTTTGGTATTAGATTGACACAAGCGTTGGGGGAGGGAGGGAATGGGTGGTTTAAGGTCATTTTGAGCTGTTTCCTTGAATTAAATTTCTGGGTTTTTTTTCTATTTATCACTTCTTAGATACATGTGTGATATTAGTTCAAATTGTTCCATTACAGCAGCAATTAAAGGCTTCTCAATTCTTTGTGGTTTTTAACAGCTGGTTAGTAGAGAAGGTGAAATGTTAATGCCTCTAGTTGCATGTTATTTCTTTGTCTTATTTTAAGAAGTAACTGTGTAATTTCCAGCTCCAATTTTGTCTACTTAGGTAAAGTCACATGCTTAGAAATTTACTATGTGTTCAGCCATTCTGGAAACCTTAGTTTTCACTTACCCTCCTTAAAAGTAACAATTCTCATACAGTAATAGTTGATACAGGTCTAAAGTCAATCTCAAATATTTGCCTAGGAATATGAGAGTGGTCATCCTATTCTGGTGTCCAAACAATGCATCTCTTTTATATATTTAGTTTGATGTTGTACTCCTAGTGATGGGGAGCTGTGGCTTCTCACCGTGACAGCTCACGGAAAAGCCAGATAAGCCATGCAGGCAGGTTGTCACATATGTGATGGGAATGATCTGACAGAATTTGAACAGGAATGCCAAGGAGCACATTCCTGTGCCAAGCATGGAAAGGGAATTCACAAACTTAACCTGGAAGAAAACTGAGTTTGCATAGGATACACATGCTTTAGTGAATGGTTACTTTAATGAAAGGAAAATCTAATGCTTCTACCTCTCTTCTTTCCAGTGGAGAAAACACCCAGGCTGTAGATCACCCATCATATGTTCATGCGAATAGGACCTCTGGGCTTTAGTTTTTTAGGACAGGATGTTCATGAGAACTGAGGAACACGGGTTGATATGGAACTGACAGAAGTCCAAAAGCATGAAATGCGTTGTCATGGTGTTTATGTTGGGAGCAAAACTGATTTTTATTGTGAAAATAAAGCTGAAATTAAGCCACTCTTGATTTTTTTTCCACCTTGGAGGCATTTAATGATCTCTTGCTACTGTTACATTCAGAGTATAATTACTGTATGTAAAGTAATTACAGCTCAGCTACGTATAACTGTGCAATGAAGCTCAAATCCCTATTGTGGCTTTAATCATGCTTCAGCCATATCTCCTCTTCTGTGAATCCTTTTCTTTTCGGCACAGAAGTAGGAAACATTTCTCTGTGGCACAGTTTATTTGTACCTGTAGTTTCAGCTCACCTGATGTTCTAGGAGGAGCTGGTTGTTGAGGGGAGGGGATGGTTAGAACCAGTGAAGCGAGGTCACTGTTCCCCAACAAGCCAGCACAAATGTTAAATTCAGTTTTAATCCTCAGTGACTTTTCTGTGCAGCTGCTCTGCACCAGGGACCAGTCTCCCCTGAAGGCTATGCCAGGGGTCAGAGCAAGAAAGGAGTGTTCACTCATTAAAGAAATTTTATTTGCTTCTTGCACTTAGTTTGGTTTACAGTGTTTCTTCTCAAGTGGTTTTTTTTTTGTTTTTTTGTTTTTTTTTTTTTAAGCCAGCTGTTACTGTAGAACAACTTTGATTAGATAAAATACCCACTATTGTCTTAAGGCTTTTCAGGAGTGTAACTAGCTGATCTCTCTCACCTCTTACAGTATAGCTTATTGACTGCATTAAGACTGAACATGTGAAACTCAAGTCTTTTAAATGTATATTACTATCCACATGCTGTTGTAAGTTGTTCACAGGGGCTGGCCCTTTCCAATGTTTTCACCCTTTTCTGAGAGTAAATTCCTCAAATCAGATTTAGCAGACGAGATCACACCAGGCTGCTTGTATGGCAGCACAGATCCCTGTGGGACTTCAGTGTAAACACTCCTCACATGCTCCTATGCAGCTTCTTATTTTTTAAATTATTCTTTATCCTTACAGAACGCCTTCCTTGCATGTTAAAGATCAATCCGCTCAAAACTATGCATTTGTTACTAGCAGTAAATGTTTGTGAAGTCCTACAGTCTTTTTTTAAACAACTAAACATCTAAATCTGCCAGCGGTGTAGTTGTGCATGGAGATGCAAGCATAAAATACTTGTTTAGCTGGATCTTATAAATTCCAGTCTAATTGTTCAAAAGTGACATACACACTGAGTTCTCCCCTATGCCTAAAAGTCAGGATTAATGTGATGTGACTGCAGTTAAGGCATTTTATGTTTCCTTTATATTGCAGTTTTGAGTCCTTAAGATTAGCATCACTGTGTGAAAATCAAGTTTGTCCTCATTTTTAAATCTTTTCCCCCCTAAATGCAGAAAAACTTCACTGGCCTAAGACAGAGCTTTCTAGGAAATCAGTCCTGAGCCTGGAAGTACATAAGCTGAACATTAATAATGAAAACAGCCTCCAGCATCCACCTTCTGGGATCCTTAAGGACATTTTCACAACCGGAACCAGCAGCTACAACGTGCTATTGCAGAGCAAAGAGGAGAAGAAGCACCACGCTCAGAAGCAGTCCGCCGCCCACCACAAGAAGCGCAGGAGGAGCCCCAAGCGCTCGCCGGGCTCCCGGGGCAGCGAGCACCGCCGGCCCAAGGCTCCCCCGCCGGGCGGGCGCTGCTGCTGCCGCCGCCCGCCGCCGCTCCCCGGCCCCGGCAGCGCCCCGCCCGCCCCCGCCAGGCCCAAAAAACACCCCAACCTCGCCAAGCCAAAGCAACCCCAGTCCTCCAAAAGCCGCGCCAAGGAAGGCGACGCCGCTGGCCAAAAGCTCTGCCTGCTGACTGCCATCAAGCCGTCCAATGTGGAGAAGGAGAAGGTGAAGTTTTTCGGCTCGGATTTCACGTACAATCCTCAGTTTGAGTATGAAAACCCTGCTCTGCCCAATGTGTTAGCTAAGCACAGCCACGCGTCTGACAGATTTCTTAAGCAGGTATTGTTACTTTTATTCCCCTCCGTTTCCAATTATTATTTCTTCCTACACTTACGTGGCGTTTGGCTTTGTTTGTAGCAAGTAATTTCTCCTTATATCTCCCCTGCTGTTGGAAAAGTGCATCAAAGAATCAAAGAGAATGCACTGGTAGAACTGAAATAAAATCTTTTTTTATTAAAAAAAATTAAAACCTTTCTAAAATTTAGAGGATTTTAAAGGATAAAGACACAGTTCATTCTAAGTGGTTTTATATGAAACATTATTTAAAGCAAGGAAGTATTTTAGGCTATGAAGGAAAAATACAGTGCCTAAACAGACAGAGGAATAAGGCAGCATAGAAATCCTGCCAATCCTCTTGGTGACACACGGATTGGGAGGGGATAGCAATTAATTGAGGTCATCATTATTGGATAAGCATGTTGATGTTACTTGTTTTAATCAACTTTGAAAGGGTATTCGAATATACATTAGACTCAATCAAGCAGCAGCCAAATTCCATTAGAGAGAGAGGTAAATTTTAAGAGGACAATTTTGGTTTTTCAAAGCATGCAGCCACACTGGTAACATAGCTACAGATGTACCTATTCTGTGTAACAACAGCCTTGGCTTCCCACCTGAGGTACAAAAAACCCTGAACAACAAATGCCTTGCTTTCAACTTTGACCTAAGTGACAAAACCCAGTGCTTATCTGTACAGTAGCAGAAGCACTTCTGCTATTTTTAAACGGTTTAGGAGCTTTTTTATTTTAAAATAATTTAGATCTTATTTAAGTCTGACAAGCTTTTCTGAGCAGAGACTCTTATGTTTTCAAGTGATACTTTAACTTGAGAAGACATCCTGCCATCCCATGAGTTTCACTTCTTTGTTAGATGAATATTTAATTTAAAACTAAAATTCCTGGTGGAAACGATACATGAATTAGAAGGACTGGGGATTGTAAGAACTGATCCCTGACTCGTAACAGACTGATTTTTTTTTTTCTTTTTCTAAATCCAAGAAAGCACAAAAGTGTTATTACCCATTATGTCATTGTATTGATAGTTTCCATTTTCACATTGGAAATATCTGTATATTTTAACAACTGGGTTTCTGGGTTTTCATTAAAAATTTATTTTCTTTATGAGAAAAGGGAACAGCTGTTCTATTCTTAAATTCTACTTCCGTACTTTCAAACAATGAACTAAATCGTAATGACACAAAATAAAACTGCTCCTTGTCTAGAGCTTTTTAGTAGGTTTTCCTTTGATATTTTTATTTTTTTGAGCAATATTAGCAGCATAGAGGACAGCAAACCAACAACTACTGATTTGACAAACTGAATTTAATATACAAATTATCCCTTTTTGTGTGGGCAAGCAGAGCCTTAAAAGTCCTTTCATACATGATGATTTTCTGGATCAAGCCTGTCTTTGGTTTATACTTTTTGTAACAAAAAACCCTAAGGCTGAATACTGAATATTTTAATAATGAATGATTCCTCAATATTATTCTGATTTGTTACTGTACCTTTTTCCCTAACCATAAAAAGTATGAGAAAATACAGGTTCTGTAACAACTTTATAAAATGCAGTAAAGTGCTTAATATTCGAGGAAGTATGATACATCTGACAATTAACAAGGAAGATGTAAATTTTTTCACAAGACTTTGCTTGAGTCACTAGAAAAACATGAATGCAGAGTTCAGCTCCTAAAAATACCAGACAAAAATACCTTGCACTTAAAAATGCCCAAGCCAGCAGCTTTAACACAGCTCCAAGCCCAGTAGGTGTCACTCTCTCTCCTTTATCTACAACTAACTCTAGAAATTTTCATCTCCATGCAAATTTGAATTTAATTTCATGCAAATTTACTATCCAGAAAAAGCTGCATTAATCAAAATTTTAATCAGCAAGTATTGTAGGAGTTCTTGCTTTTCCTCATTGCTATTTTTTTTATTTTCCATGCAGATTTTACTTGTCAGAAGAAACTCGTAGGTATCTTGCTGGAACTTAAGTTCAAAAAGGATGACTTCAGTTGCAAAAAAAAGTACACACAGTATCAAGAGCTGGGTCTGCAGTAAAAACAAACTGTGCAAACCCCTTTTTGGTACAAGAAGGTTCAATTCAGTTTTACAAAAACTGCAAAGTTTTGTTGCAGTTTTTTTGATACATATTTGGCTTCCGTTTATTGCTCCACTTATTTTAGAAAGCCTTGGGAACTCTGAACAGAGTTATTGCTATTTTTTTTTCTACAACAGGTGCTCATGACAACTTACACTTGCTTGCTCTTTTATGAGTAAAAAGCTGTAAACTCTTACTGACTAAGCCCCCCACTTTTATAGGGGGCTTTTAGGATACTTAATTGAAATGAGCTCAAGACCTGACATGTCAGAATTTTAAGGAATTTCTCAGTCATGTAAAAAAAATATTTTTACCCACAGCTCTGCAAAAGAACATTAAAACAGATTGTGTTTTCTTATTGCCCTTTCTGCATTTGTGCA
Source organism: Pseudopodoces humilis (assembly GCF_049639895.1). NCBI lineage: Eukaryota > Metazoa > Chordata > Aves > Passeriformes > Paridae > Pseudopodoces > Pseudopodoces humilis. The sequence continues at coordinate 105,127,863 of NC_142200.1, forward strand.
TGTCTATAAAATTGGTTAATATAGCATTGCTGAAATATGTCTGGAAGACAAATCACACTCTGCCCCATTTTTTTTTTTTTTTTTTTTTTTTGAGGGCAAAGAGCACTGGAGATTTGCAAACCATTAACCTAGCAGTGCTGCAGTGGGGAACACACAGGCTTGTGAGTTCCCACTTCACCCCATGCCTCTACTTAAATCAAAGCTTTTAAACCTTGGGCACAGCCCAACACTTTTTATTGACTGACTTTTCACAGACAGAAAAAACATTTTTGAATTATTAATGCATTTGAAAAATGCTAGTTTTAGTGTCTTTCTTCTCATACTGTGTTCTGTTTGTTTCTCTCTTCCTACTTTATAATATTTTCTTCATAATAAGGTTTTTTTTTTTCATGAGTGACACAATAGAGTGCCTTTAAGGAAGTAAAATGGAGACTAGAAAATAGCATGCAAATTTGCACTCTTCACATTGACTAACATATCTGAAATTACAGAAGTTAATTCTCTTACCACTGTGTTTCAAGGTCACTGCAGCAGCTCTGCTTTAAAAGTTTTCTGGCTCAAAATACTTATACCTCATGGTGAAGTTATCTTAGCACTCAAAGTGTTTGTTATTTTTGCTCAGATGCTAAGGGTGGCAATATTTGCTTAGAAATAATTGTTGCCAGTGTTTGCAGAGCAGATGAACTTAGCGGTTGCAATTTGCTCAACCAAAATCAGCAAGCTGCAATTTTGGCTAACCTGTTTCTTTGAATTGTACAAGAAAGAAAAAATTCTATTTCTATATACATTAAAAAAAACAAAAAACCAAAAACCCCCAATCATCTTATCAAATGAGTGATCCCCCCACAAAAGAGTTATGCATCCTCTTCTCTTGTACTCATAAGAATATAGCAGTTTTGAGTTCATAAATAAACCAGTTATACCACATTGCAAGTGTTTGTGTGACATTTTTAAGATGATAATGAAAGCAGTCTAGAGTTAGCAAATTTATCAGGGAAAAATTTAGGTGGAGCTGGAAGGCTAAACAACATGGCATTAAATTCTGAGTAATCCTTTGCTATGTCCAAGTGATGTCACAGTTTAGGCATGTAGGAGATTCAAGAGCATGACACTGTCTGTAGAAAGCACTCAATTGTAAAACACTTAATTCTCCGCTAGTAACAAATTCCCTTGCTAACTCAGATTTATAGATTAGGTGTCCTAATACATAACACAAAGCACATCAGGCCATCCAAGTGGCACAGGTTCTCAGGTTCTGACACAAACATCTACCCCTAGAAGAGACTATTAGATTACTTCTGGTGATACCACAGTAGGAAGATAGCTTTACTTCTGAACACAGTCTTATGCAAAAACCTAGTGAGTATTAGCTTCAAATTCTTTGCAAACTAATTTAAAAGTTTTTAATTAAAAATATTTTTACCAGCTCTAAATTACTTTAACGTGAGCTTTATACCACTAAGAACAAGCATATAAAAAAAAGAAAGCCCCTATAAACACTGAATAAAACACAAAATACTACAGCCTGAATGGACTAGCCTCAAAAATCTACACTTACCTTCCTCTCTCCATTCCTCTTGACCCAGCCACCATTTTATGGCTGTTGATTAGACTAACAAGCTCAGCCTGGTACTGTTACCAGTATGATGCACCTTGGAAGCTTTTTCCCCCCCAGCAGATAAGTTATGCAGGAAGAATGCATAATGGTCTTTGTTTACCTTGTCTGTCTTATAAGTCTCAGCAGAGACTGTAGCCCCTTTGCATCAGAGCTGCTTCTGAATGTAGGATGAGCTGACTAAAATAGGGGGCTGACTCCTAGATCACCGAGCCCCTTCTCTGACTTGCTTGTCTCACACTACTCATAAGAAATCTTATCAGTACATATTTCTACAATAACTCTCGACCCCTGATCTGTGTTGCTGAACCTGGGTGACTTGGGAGTCACAGACCTACCTGGCTGTAAATAATTTGCTTTAAAAAGCCATCACCACCATAACCTACACCAGTCAATTAAACAGCCTTGCCTTGCTCGTTAGTGCTTCCGTGTCATTACTTTCTTGAGCATCAGTAGAGTTTGCTGTGCAAGGGGGCTTGTCGTGGGGTTGCTAATTCTTTTGGCATTGTTTGGTAATAATCAGAGGGATAAGCAGACATTTTAAGTAATATTGAAAAGAACAGGAATTCTTACTCCTAACCAGTAACCTGGTATATCCACATAGTTATTTTCCTCCATTTTTTTAACTTGTTGTTGAACTTGTTTACAGTTTGGCCTTAGGAACTGCAGCAGTACCAGTGTTCTGCTGGCCCACAGGCTTGAAAATAAGCTCAAAGGTGGATGCTGCAGTAGGCAGCAGCTGGCATGCTGGTCTGGATTTTCCCCTTTCCGAGTGTGTTCTTGCAACACCTGATTGAGTCATCTCACCTTGGAGGCAGGTGCAGAATCTCAAATTAAAGGCTTGGTGTTGTAGTCAGTGCCTGGAAACCAAACATTTCCCGAATCTTTTACCCTCAGGAACCACCCCCAATGGGAATGGTTGTGGGAAGAAGTGTCCAAACCAGGAACATCACTGGGGATGGGGCTCATCTCAGTGTCAGGGCCATCTGCCACTCCCCAGAGATTTGTGTGCAATGTGTCTGTGTGTGATGGCTCTCCTTGTTGTTTCTGTGCTTCAGAGCCACACCTGCCCTCTTGGAAAGAATTTTCGGGACTTTTTTCTGTTTCACTTGAAACAGAGTCAAGGGAGAAGGTGATAGGGGTGAGCACCCTTCTTAGTAATGTCTGAATATCTGTTCAGCAATGAGGAGGCTTAAGTTTAATGACTTTCTCAGTATGCAGGAGTTCAAACTTGCAGCACCTATCTAGTTGTGAACGGAATGCCAGGGTGTGGGTTACCCAGCATGGAACATCAGTTTCCCCTTGAAGCTGTGAGCTCTATCAGGTTGAGGTAGCAGAGTTTGGAGTGGGTCTGTGTTTCTTCAGGAGCACCTGTGTCTGAAAGACTGCTGTCTGTATTGTGCTGTTGATTCAAGTGTCTCACAGCGTTTAGGAAAGCCTTCAACAGCCCAGGAAGGTGCCTGCAGGCAGGAGGAGCTTAGAACTTAGGTCTCCTGACTCCCAAAATCATGCTGCCTCTTGTAGCATGGAGGTCTCAGCTCCAGAGAGTTTACAGACAGCCAGGCAGGAGGTTTGATGTGTTCAGTGCTCATTTTCTCACTCTTTGTTGTGATGAGGTGGTTTTGGAAAATGCCTGCCCTCCAGCTAAGGTCAGAGAATTGTCTGGGATTTCATTTCAAATGAACTTAGGCATCCTAGAATTTAAGTGTGTGCTTGGTGTTTAGTCTTACAGATTGAACTGAAATTTAATCTCAACAAGTTGTGAAGGTAAATTTCATGCTAGAAGATTGATTTAGGGATGACTTCTTCCAGAGTGGAAAAATAAAGTTAATTAATTGTTCATAGAAACCCAATATACTAAACAACTAGTAGGTGACATAAATGTCTTAAGGATCTGGCACCTGGCAAAGGAGACTGAAGAACTGTTACCATGAATTGTTCAGGCTGCTGGCTGAGAATAAACAAAAATCCTTGGAAAAAAGTGTGGGAATATTTAGGTTGTTTCTTTAACTGAGGATTTTGTACAAGACAGGCAAATGCTTCAGCATGTACAGACACTGAAAACATTATAAAACAGACAGTGTTTTTAGAAGTTAAAATTCATAGGTAATTTTTAAAAAAGGAAAAAAAAATTGTTTGGAAAAATATACAAGACAAAGAAATACTGAACTTTAGGTGCAATATTTCTTTGGCATTCAGGTAAGTGACATTTCCCTCATCAAAGAGCTATTAGAGTTTAAGAATATGTCTAGCTGTCATTTATGGGTTTCAGTAGCAATTACTCAGGGTTGCTTAGTTTCAACATGAAAAACATGAGAGAAGGATTATTGGTAGCTGTGAGAGATAAAAAATGAATCCAATTTTTGTGGAAAATCAGTCAATCTGCCAATGTCAGAATTACATCACTGGAGACAAACATGTTCATAAAGGGATCTAAGTCTATAATGTAAAAAGAGATTCAGTCTGCAGGATTTTCACCTTTATTGTTAGTGGCATTTTCTTAGCAAGAGCATTAATTTTTTTAAGGTAGTGCCAGGAGCTTCTTTTGTCAAGTCTATGACAAAAAGCTATTCCCTGTAGCAGGACTGTTGCAGGGATATAAGTTATTCCATACCATATCTTCTTTTAAGAATGTGAAATGACATGCTGGAAAGCAGATAACTGGGGATGAGCATTTCAAACCCCACAAATAAAATCTTCAGGATGCATAGTTCAGATCATGGTTATGGGCATCGTGCTAAGCCTCGCACCTACAAGAGACTTCTAGCAGCAGTTCATAGGAGAATTTTTGATACCACTTTATTTATCTTGTGAAATAGGCCTTCATTTTGGGGGGTTGTATTAGAAGTACTGCAGTTTAAATGAAACGTTTAAATGAAAGTTCTGTAAATAAAAGTTCCTAGTCTCTCTCCTTTCTCACACAGACACCCATGGTACAAGGGATTTCATTCTAAGGAGACATTTTTGGTAAAAGTATTATTGTTAAAATTATAGTTACACATCTGTTTTGTCATGGTTCAGTGTTCCTAAATTAGCAAATGCCAAAAAATGAAGTGAGATGACAGTAATAGTTGATCTTTTTCAAATTCTTCAGAAAAACATAAAAAGAAACATGCTGTCAAACTGCAAATGTCCTGGAGAGCTGTTACGTCTGTTTTACAAGGCAGTTGCACAACACTGCCAAAATTAAAAAGAAAATGGTGTATTATTTCACTAGACTGATAATCATCTAATCATCACGCTGATGTATGTGGGTCTAAGATGAGTTGATCAGAATCTTTTTTCAGTACTTTGGCATTAATGTACATCTGAAGACGGTGTAAGTTCATTGCAGAACATGTCAGCATGTATTAAATGAGTACAGCCTGTTAGTTAAGAAAAGAAGGATTTTAAACTAAGGAAAAAAGAGAGATTGAGAGGAAGGAAGAGAAAGAATACAAGTGTCAGTCTGACATGGGGATCTTACTGCACTGATATTTGCTATGCTATTTCATTTTATAGTCCATTAATATTATGAAGCGGACATTGCAGAAATATGGAAGCTATGAAAAATTTGAACAGGCCACTGGAGGCAGCTTGCTGACCAAAAGTCGCATCTGGAATCACGTCAGGAAGTACATGGTGAAAGAAGGCTGTCTTGGTGAGGTAAGTCCTGCACTGGATCAGGAAAGAAACACTTATGTAGACCTTAGACATTACACATGGATGGACCCAAGAGACCATCTGGGAGGCCTTTCTTCCATAATTACAAGAATATTCCTTACATCATACTTTTCTCATGGCTAAGCCCAGTCTAATGTTTGAACAATTGAAACGACACAAATTCATTGTGAAGGCTTCAGTCATCTCTCTGAGCCTGTTTCCTGATTCATATATGCTCGTTCTTATATTCTCTTCTTTTGGGAGTACCCAAGAACGACACCCTTCCTTCCCTCCTTTTTTCAGCTACTTGGAGACCAGCACATTTCCATTTATTCATCAGTTCTGCCATCTGTTCTCCTGTATCAAATTATTTACACCAAAGGAAAGAGTTAAGAAAAGGCCAAGAAAAATAAGCAGCAGCCCAAGAGAGTGATTTATAAGAAGCAACACAAATGAAAGTGACATAAGTGAATAAAAATGTCTGAAAGAGCTTGTCAAGTTGGTTTGAGTGCTGTTTTTTTCCTGTCTTTACCCATCTAATTTTTTATAGCCCTGTATAGAAAAAAACTTATTTTCTATATTCAGAATTTTAGAAGACCAGTTTGATGAAGTTATATGAAATTGAATGTATAAAAAAGGGATTAATCCAAATGAAATCACCAGATGACAAAGACTTGAATGAGATCACTGGCAGTGAGCAAGAGGAGTCTGGAATCATGAGACAAAAATTAATTTCCCAGAAACTAGGTTTAATTGGTAAGCATAATATTATTAGGAGAAACTGGTAAACTCATCACACATTTTTGTGAGACTATGATTTGACACTGATAACCAGACTTTACCTGTGTTTCTAAGAGTTGGATTAATAAACTACAGTTTAGAGCAAGTGGAAGAAATTTGTATGTTTTGTCTTTTCCTGTGCTTTTATCTCCCTCTTCATTTTTGGCTTGGTTTGACTTCATGGCAGCTGGATCCTACATCCTCATCCAGCCACCCATGTTCTTCTTAATTAAATGCTCCACTTTTTCTGTGAAAATCGGGTTAATACATCATGCTTAGGATGGTCTAAAATATGAAAATACTCTCTCCAGCTGAAGAGGTATTAATAAAGCTAACTGGCACCTGTCCTTTAGATCTAAATGCTTTGGGATTTACCTATTTTTCCTGTCTCTAAAATGCAACTTTTATGGGAGTGACCATTTGCCGTTGAACTTGAAGGTGAATGGTGAGTTTTGAGTACAGGGAAGTGTTGTATTCATGCCTTTGATCTCTGGGTCCTTTTTTTTTTTTGGATACTAAAAAAGTAATCTTTCTTTAAAGTAGTCTCCCTTGTACTCTTCTGAGCGGTAGTGTTTCTTTCAGGCTTTACATGAAGAGGGAAAGGTGCTTAGTCTTCAACAAAGGGTTTCACTTTTCCCTCTCAGTCACTTGTTTAAAAAGGCTTTTTGAAGTCAAATAAGAAAATATATCAATATGCATTAATTTCCTTCTCTGCCAGTTTTTGTTTGGATTACCAGTTTTCCAAGAGAGAACAGGAAAGAGAGAACTATTTTGCTGTATAGAAAAAAACAATACCAGCATTTCAATATTTCAAGTCTGCGTCATGTAACAGGAAAAAAAGTACGCAGTACTTCCCCCTCTCATTCAAGGGGCTTTAGAATTGCAACTGAAATTATTTCAGACAGCTAATTACATAGATACCTAGTTAATTTATGTCTCCTTATCTAGTGTTTTTTAGTTCTCAGTAATAATAACTTAATAAAGATAATTCAACACAGTTAAAAACCTGGAATTTTCTCTAATTTATTGTGCATACAATTGCTCCCTGCCCTCTGAGTCTACTCAGTGTTACCATATTAAATATTTCAATCTCGTGTTGGTCTATCTTCACCCTCACTCACCCCATAAAGTCTGAGGTTCTGTCAGTAGCACAGGTGAGTAGGACACACTCATTCAGAAGGCTCTCTCAGGTGATTGCCCGTCGCAAGACAGAGTTGGGGAGGACAAGGGACCAAAGAGAAATGAAATAATGGAAGGGCCAGAGGAAAAAGCAGGAACAGGAGCGAGAAGAGAGCTCTTTCAGTTCTACCTGAACTCTCTCCTCTTCAGATTGTGGTCCATCTCACGGAGGACCTGCTGTCCCGAGCCTCCATGACCGTGGTGAACGGCCGCCCCACTCTCACCATCAATGTCTCCACCGCGCGAGAGCACTGGCTGGAGGGGATGCTGAGACACGAAATTGGTATGAGCATGACATCCCTTCTGCAGGCAGAGGGGAGTACTTGCATGCATTCTTACTTGTGGCACGCTGATGGGCCAGGCACTGGACAGATACAGAAAGAGGGAGCTTCCCTATCCAAAGAACTGCAGCATGCAGTAAAAGGATTCCTAGGGTTCATGGACATTAGCACTTTAGGTCAGATCCAGAACAAGCTTTTGAAGTAAGCCTACCAGCTAGTCCCACTTCCAACACTGAGGTTGCCATGCCAAAGGAATCTTGGAGCGGGCAAAGAGTAATCCTTTCAGATGATGCTAGCCCAGAGGCTCTGCTCCAGGGCATACCTTCTGTGCTGTCACTGCTCAGGGATGTTTTGCTCACGAGAGCAATTTTTTTAAGCTACTTTGGAGTTAAAAAAAAAAGAGGGGAAACAAAAATATTGTGACCTTGGCTCCAGTCATATCTCTTTACAAACCTGCTCCTGTCACGCTGCACTGCTTGTAAATGTAGGCATGCTTTAGCTATGAAGAATTTACTCAGTGATCCTTAAACTGGTATAAAATTGCTGTGGTTTTGCATTAAACAAGGTTGGCCCAGCCCTGTGGAAAATTTCTACAAATTTTTCAGTGCATCTGTTTCAACGAAGTACATAAAATATGGATAAACTTGGCTAGTGTCTGAATATCAACTGAAGAATAAGCGTTGCAATTGCCTAGAACCACTGTTACTCATTTTTAAGTCACATAGCATCTTCCAAGGCTGCAGTGGTGCTGTTTAATCACCTTCAGGAGGCAACACTTCTCCCTTTTACATTAATTTTTCTTTCTGCTGTTCCTTACGATGCCTAGCCTATGTCAGAGACAATTCAGCTTGTAAGACTTCTGAAAATTCATTTTCACAGATTTAGAAAGTCAAGTCCTCCTGGTAGTTGCGTTCCTTGAGCATTTGCAGGAATTTCATGTGCAGTCATCAGGTGAATATTTGCATGGTATATGTATCTCTGACAAAATTCTCTGTGGCAGACAAGACTAAAGTCATTGCTTTTCCCAGTGCCCAGTCCCAGTGCCCAGAGTTCTGAAATGGGTATCTCCTTATATATTTTACAAATTTTTGTTAGTCATTGTGTGCTACTATTCTAAGTGCCACATTCCTCTTATTTTTTTTTTTTTCAGGAACTCATTACTTTCGGGGGTTTAACAACAACAGCCAGCCTTGGTGCAACCGTAATGGACGTAGAAAGCACGGGTTAAAACCGATCAACCCCACAGAAGAGGGGCTAGCGAGCATTCACAGCGTCCTGTTCCGCAAAGACCCTTTTCTTTGGAGAGCTGCCCTGCTCTACTACACAGTGTACCAGGCCAGCCAAATGTCCTTCAGCCAGCTTTTCCAGGACGTGGGGAAATTTGTCAAGGACCCCAATACTAGGTGGGATTACTGCGTACGAGCCAAGAGAGGGTGGACTGACACTTCACAGCCAGGTGAGTGCCCTCGTTGTGCTCGCTTGTTTTGTACTTCAGGGACGTTTTCAGAACATGCACAGAGCTCCTTAATCATGTCACACAGTAAAACCTTTGCAAAAAGCAGAAATCAAACTCCACGCTTTCTGGAATGGGGTCTTAGGAATTTTGCTATGGAGAACAAGGCTGAAAATGCTCATGAGTGAGACCTTCATGCTGAATCAGTAAAGGGGGTTTTTTGTTGTTTGTTTGTTTGTTTTGGTTTGGTTTTGGTTTTGGTTTTGTGGAAGTGGAACGTAAATGCAAAACTTTGAAAAAATTCATACTCACAGTTTGACCTGCTTTCTACAGATGTTGTGTTGCCTGTGGTTATCCACAGGCCCTATTTTCTATGTTTGATTTCTTTTTCTGGCGAGTGGGTTTTGCCTTCTAGCTACTTTTTGGAAAGGTTTTCAAAATCAGGGATATAAATATCTAGTTTTTAAAAAATAAAATTGTTCTGCTCATAATGGCTTCTGAGAACTTGCCTTGACCAGACACTGATAGAGTGCAATGTATCTCCATTCCTTTCAGGCTGTTTCAATAAGGACCAGGTATATTTGGACGGCATCCTCCGAATCCTGAGATACAGGGAGTCGATTGATTTCCATCTTCTGACAGCCCTTGGAAAGGTGACTGAACTCATATCCCAAGGGTACAGTTTTATCATTTCAGCAAGACTGCCTGTTATGAGCTATGAGTCATGGTGCTTTCACTTTGATCTAGAATTCTCTGCTCTGTACAGCACTTTCAATTACACTGTGCAAGTTGCAAGTATTTTGAGGTCCTAAACATTTCTACCAGCTTGTCCTCATTCTTCACTTATCAGATTAAGATTTTATGGTCATATTTCTCTGCCTTTCCTCCCTTCATGGGGTACTACCTGACTTGCAGTACAACAGACTGCCTTGGCCAAACAAGACAGGTACTAGATAAGACAGTGGCCCTAGCAGAAAACAAAATGAGTAATTTGATATTAATGCACCCCTCTTTCACCACAGAGTATTCAGTCTCAAAATTCTCTCACTGATGGCAAGTGTTTCTCAAAAATGAGGAGTTTCTTTACCCAGAATAATGGCATTTCTACATTCACAGAATGTGAATGAATTTTAGGTTCATTCTGTCATGGCTTGTTTGTTCTCAAATCATCCTAAGAAGTGCAGAAATTTTGTCAAACTTCCTGAACCAAATCCTTGGGTTGCTAAGCTTTCACAGTTCATTAAGCAGGGTTCATACTCACATAAACAGGGAGTCAAATTGACTTGAGCTTGAATTTAGAGCTGGTATACCAACATTTCTGCCTACTTAGCAATCAATGGGTGATAAAGGGACAGGGCATATTATGATAGAGGGTTTTGGTCCACATTTGAGTTTTCCCTTTACTGTCAGAAACATCCTTATTGATAAGCAAGAGCTATTTAGGTAACTGAACCAAGTTAGGAAGCTTTGAAAATAAAATCACACTGTGAAATAAGTCTGCAACTCTCTGAAATTTCCTTTTGCTTTAAGCCTGCTTAACTCCACACAGCTTCTGCCTGCTAAACCACTGAACACAGTTTCTTTACTTCAGGAAGTCTGCAGGTTGTGAGGCCACTTGAAAATCACACTGAGTCAATCCTCACAAAATTACAGATTTCACTACGATCCACATTGCATGTCACCCACATTAAGGGTCTACAAGCAATTTAGTTCTAGCAGTATGATAATTTATAAGTGCTTGACTTTACAACTTTTAAAATCAAGGGCTCTTAAAATGTATTCTGAATGGTTTTGCTTCAGACAGCTGCAGTCGAGCTGGAAATTTGTGTATCAGAGCAATGTCTGCTCTCAGCATCACAGATTAGTTGAGGTCTGCAGAGATCTTTCCACATCATCTAGTCCAACTTCCGTGCTTAAGCACTGTCAGCTACAGCAGTTTGCCCTGGACCATGTCCAGTTGGGCTTTGAATATCTCCACTGATGGTGACTCCACAACCCCTGGGTGGCCTGTGCCAGTGTTTTTCCACCCTCATTGTACAAAAGTGGTTTTGGTTCAGATGGAATTTTTGCGCGTTTTACACTGCCTCTTGCCCTGCCAGTGTGTGCTGGTGAGAAGAGCCCCATTCCCATGTTCATACACACTGATGATTCCCGTGAGCTTGCTTTTCTCCAGGCTGAACAGTTCCAGCTCTCTCAGCCTGTCCTCACAGGAGAGATGCTCCAGTGCCTTCATCATCTTAGTGACCCTTCACTGGGCCTGCTCCAATAGCTCTAAATCTTCTCATGAAAAAGAGAAGTATAAAGCTTGCACTGGGATCTGGCCTAGTGGTTTATCACCACTTTAAATGGGGGATTTATTTGCTTTTTTAGGATGGAATGGGAGAATCAGGTTGTTCCAAAGGGAGTATTGAGCTTGGCTGGCACATTTTCCAGGTCCTCCCTTCCTGGTGCTTCTGACATTACTTAGAGTGTAGAAGAGTGTGGTGTGGATACATGCAAGCTGTTCAACATACCTAGAAGTGACTAAGGAAAACACTTGAAACCTGAGAAAAGGTGCTTCTTAAAAGGAGCAGCTTTAAAACTTTGCAGGAAAGAATCAAATAAAGGAAACACTGCAAAATATTCATGTGGTAATCACATGCAAATCTTGCTGAAGAGAAATGGAATGCAGATATTGGGTGCACTTGAGTGTAGCAAAACTACCAGAGTTTGGAAAAGTAAAAGCAGCAAAATAGCACCTGCTGTTGTGTTTCCCAAGAAACACGTGAGCACATTATGAAGAGCATAAGAAAGCCTGTTTTAGCCTCAATCTTTTTTATCTAGTGCAATGACTAATAACATGTGGTAAGGAAGACAGCCTGTTTCCACCATAGGATGGGATTACGTTTTTGATCTCCTCAGGATGTCAACTTAATTGCAAGGGATGGGAAAATGCATCCCATTCAAACCATATCTCAAATTATAGATACATGTTTCTTGTTTGCAGCAGTAACAGAAACCTCTGAACATAAATGTGAGGGAGGAAGGATCCTTTTTCTTTCTTTTGGCAGGAAAAGAGGTAGAATTTAATTGCATGTGGTGCTGCATCTCCAGACTGAGAAGAGATGGTACAGTTTTGTAGAGCTCCTCTGTATCTACTTCTAAGTAAGTTAATTAGGTGTAATGCCACACAATCTTCAAACAGTGGTATCTTAGTGACTTGAATAAGCCTGGGCACGGGTGTCTGTTCGTTTTCTTAATTGGGTGCATCTTGTCCTTTCAACTAGAAAAGCACACTTGTGTATGCAGATGCAAATTGATTCTCTTTGTGGACTTTGTTCCAATTATCATCACTGAGATACTCATCTGTCTCTATGGATCAGGTGTAGCAATCTGGATTACACTGTCCTGTCTTCCCAGAAAGCCCTTCCGTGCCCCTTGCACGTTGGTGAATCCTTCATGCGCACTTTAATCGCTGCTGAGTAGAAACCATCACCTGCCAAGAGGGCAGGCTGCTTCCAGGGGAAACAGACTGCAGGGCTCAGCTCCTTAGAGGAAACACGGGGCAAAAAGGTTGTAAGGAGCAGACTCCCCTCAAGCCACCTGGCACAAACCTCCTGTGAAGAAATAGGAAGCGCCAGTTAGAGAGCACAGCGAGGCTGGTGGGCTTTGCCAGTGCATATGCTGCTGTCTGCAGGGTGCCCAGAACACACAGCTTGGAGACAAAGTGACAACCACACAGATTTCATCACACTGGACAGCTGCCCGAGGAGTCCTGCTCTGTGCTTCCATGGCAGCTTGTGCCCAGCCAAAGTATTCATCCTTTCTGGACTATCATTCACAGCATCTTGAGCTCCTGTGATTAGAAGTCCTAGCTTTTAGAATCATAAGACTATGAAGATAGAAATATCCAGGTCCTGTAATAGCTGCAAAGTGAGAGTTCAGCACCAATACCCAGAAGATTCTGATTCCATGAGGCAAACCCAGTCTCCACTCTGCTATTGAATGGGCAAAACAAAAAAACTCAAACTGGAATGCTTAGGTGTTGTTCATGCTTAGTTACTAGAGCTGCATTTTAATTTAGTTGTGCAAAAGCACATTTACTAGTGAAAATGAAACAGCAGAGTTCAGGTCAGCTGGCACCATGCATTTCCCAAACTGTTTCCTGTGCCATGCCTGTCCTGCCCTCCCTTTCTAGTTCTTTAGTCTTTTGCACAGTGTTTATTCCATTCTCTTGTAAATCTTTCTGCCTTGTTGAAAAGATGTTCCAGGACTCACATGTGCTCCATCCTTTCCCTCTCTGTTCCTGCAGCTGCTGTAGATGATTCTCATTCACATTCCTACAAGTCTGTTTACTGACTGAATCAAAAGCAAAATCAGAAATTATGAAAGCATTTGCTAGATTTACGCTTCTTTTGCATCTTCCACTGAAGCACACAGTTGCTCATGTTTTCAAACGGTTCTCCAGGATTTTAAATTCCCCCTGCTCTGAAATATTTTCTCATTTACAGGAGAGAATTTATAGCAGCAGCAGAGAAGCAATGGGACTGTACTGCTAAACTGACCCATGTCCTTCCTTACAGATCTCATATGAGGATGTGGATCGCCTGAAAGGATTAGCTGTGATTGAGAACATGAGGGTGCCACACTTTTTGCAAGACCACACCCGGTACATGGAACACTTGAAAAAGATCATGGAAGTCAATGAGCTTACTGATGAGGAGCTCCAGGATCTCATAAATTAACAGTATTAGACCTCCATTCACTGACTGTGTGAGGATGTAAAACTGGACTTCCCAGAGCCTGCAAAAAGGGACTTAAGAGGGATGGGAGGGAAGAGTGGCCAGAATATGTGGAATTCAGGAAAAGCCCCTTTATGTCCTTTTGCATTGTGATTGTATACTGATTATTTTTTAAAGGGATTGTGCATTTTTGTAAAATTTGACTTAGAAATTCCTCTGCAGTGATCTGTCCAATCATCTACTCTGTTTTGTATGCTTGGTATAGTGGTCAGTGCTGTCTCTTGAAATATATTACCTTTTCCCACCCAGGCTTAGAGGTGGAGGAAAGGAGACAGAGGAGAAATCACCCCCTTAGTTCACTTTTGTTTGCCTTATCTTTGGTCATAGCTGTCATGGTTCATAGCAATAGAACTGCTGTAGATTACGCTGCATTGCTGTCTGCATAACTTTCCCATTTAGTCATCATTGCAATGAAAACAGAAAGTTTAAAAACAGTGCACAGAAGCAGGTCTTTGTGCCACAGGGTTGAAGTCTGTAACATTACAAAAAGTTTCAGGTTCTTTTTTTTTTAGTGAGAGGATTAGTGTTTTAAAAAAAAGAGGGAAAAGGTAGGTAGTGCTGTTTTAATGATTGCAAGTGGGTAGCAAAGCTTTCCCCTTCATTCCCTCAAAAAGTTACACGGTTCTACATCTTATATATGTGTATAGTACATGTTTCAGGAAGCTGAATTCTGGGAAGGGCCTCCCTCCTTTAAAGACAAGCATAATATGTCTAGGAAATTCAGCACGGCATCATTTTGGTAGGAGGATCGAGCAAAACTGTGATTTCATGACCTATGGTTCTAAATAAATTCAGGAACACAGGGCCACAGTCCAGCCCAGCAGGCAACACTCACTTCTTTGTTGGGTCACCTGAGCCTACAGAGGATCAGGTCACATTTTTGAGCAGTACCCCCAGACTACAGCAAGCTTGAGCTTGCAGAGCTCACTTCAGAAGCAAGATGTGACTGGGGGAGAGAAGATGACTCCCAAGTGCCCTATTCCTGTGTTCCAACAGAAGTGCTGCACCACCCTGAAGCAACCTTACCTCTGTTTTAACTGCTGGTGCTATATCCAGGACCAAGGAAAGAAAGCTCCTTACAGCAAAGAGCTTTCTCTAGTCATATGATGAATAACTTAGATGATGCAGGAGGACTTACTACATAAACTACATTTTCTGATTGTGGTGTTATTATGGAATTGGTGAGGCAAAGTATATAAGTATTCTGACAAAGGATTTTGTTTTAGTAGACAGAATTTTACAAGGGCAGAAACTAGTGGGAGCCTTGGACAGGGCTTCTGCCCTTTCTTACCCAGCTGCTTTTTCCCACTGGTAACAGGCCTGGCACATGGTAAGGTGAGTAGATGGAGCCAAGGTTTCCTCCATGCTACATTTGCACGGACCTGAGCCGCAGTAGCAATTACCACAGCCCTCCCCTCTTATCCTGTTCTTTAATGTAACAAATGCAATAACTCTCCCGCCTTGTTTTACACCCAGGACATTACAGTAAAATCTTGAGAACGTATTTTCTGATCCATAGGAAAACCTGTGAGGAAAAGTTGACAGCTGGCTAAGAGGCCTGAGGTTTATGAGTAATCCCATAAAAGCAGCTGTCTTTCAGATACTATTGCAGGTTGGTTGCAGTGGCTGGCTGGCTGCTGCGAAAAAGAAAATGTGTTCAACAAGCATAAATTTACTAAATTTAGTTATTTTCAAGGCAGCGACTGAGAACTGCTTGCAGCGGCCTTAATTTTGTTGTTGTCAGTATTGTTCAGGAGCTGAGAGCCATTCAGCCTCTGTATGCTGTTTTCTCTCCTCCTTCAGGCTGTCTACTTTGATCACTGGTGACTTCACCTGCCCAGCTTTGTTTTAGAGCTGTGCAGAGCAGACAAGGTGTTGCAGCAGCCTGACAGGAGCCATTTGCAGTCAGTTCCTCACATGTGCTCCAGGTTTTGGCTCCTTTGCCAGAAACAGCAAGAAAGCCACACATGACTGAAGGCAAGCCAAGGATTACAGTCAAAAGCTGCCTTTGGAGTAAACTGGGCAGAGATCACTTGAGCTACACCGTGGAAAAATATGACTCACTTTGCTGACCCTGGGGTATGCAAAAGGGACAGTCCTTTAAGAAAAACAATTCTGAACTGATTTTATTCTGACTGGAAAGATCCCTGCCTTTCTCCCATGACTTCTGCATAAGCAAAATGGTTTCCTTCCTCCCCCAGTAGTAGCATCTTATAATCTAAGAGCACGTGCATAATGTGTCCTCAAAACCAGGACGCTGTGCTAGTCACACTTCAGCCACAAAATGTCATGCCTGCAAGCCTGACTCTTTTACCACTCTGTAGCCCTAAACACTACTACAGGCCTTTTTGCTTTACTTGAAGACCTGCATCACCATTTTTGCAAAGCAGTAGGTGCCATTAAACTTCCATTCTTCATTATTCTAGAAAGAGATTTGCCTGGTGCAAAGTCTGGAGTCTGGAAGTGGTTAGCATCAATATGTAGCAATAGGCGAAGCTGTCAGCTTCTGTTTTTGGCATCAGACGTGTCATTCCTCCTTTATAAAACTGTTTCAAATTTTGAAGTGTAGATTTTGTAAATTTTCCTGAATTTTTGTTGTTCATTGTGAAGAGGCTGGTTACTGAGTTGTGATACTGAAGTTCTGTGATTGAGTGTGTGGACAGCAGTGGTGAGCAGCAGTGAGCTCATGTCACTGCAGTTTCATGGTGTCAGTGATGTGTTGGCAGCCTTTCCTGGCTGTCTGGCATGATTGCTTTGTTGTGTATCTGTGTCTTGCTATGTTATTCCTATACAGAAACCTGTTTGGCATTGGAAAAGCCTCCCCGTTTCACCAGACCAATTTTGAAAGGCGTTTTATACAACTTTTACAAATAAAGACAAAATAATGACGGAGATGAGAGTACTGAAGTGTTACATCTTGGTGTGTGAGAAGGTTCCTCTCTCCAATGGCCTCGGCTCTACGGCAACTTGGACCTCCTACAGTGTGTGTGGAAGAGGTGCCTTTCTGACTCTTTCTCAAAAATGTCACTTAGGGTTGGAGTCACAAAGGGCCTTTTGAAGCCTTACACTGGGTATGGCTCTCCCTGCTCAGCCAGAATTTCCTGCTCACAAGGAAATTAACCTCTTATTTTCTAGGATACGGTCTGAGGCAGGGTTGGAGCCTCTTTGCTGCAATGCAGGTCTCGGCACCATCCATGTGGGAAACGGCAACTCCAAATGTTCCACTTTAACACTTTGATTCACCCCCCAAAACCCCCCTTCCCTGCTGCTTCATTACAGTGCTCCCCACCCCCTCTCACATTATAAAGTCCTTACTTATCTCCAGGGAGTCCCCTTATCTCCTTATGGCTCAGCTCCCTCACGAGAAAGTAAGGATAACATTCAAGGGTTGGGGGTTCTTTTTAATGGAAATATTTTAAAAGCCAATTGCTAATTTGCCTTGCAAGACTGCTAAGTATTATCACACCACATTCTCTTTCCCTTGCTAGAAAGTTTGGAAAACACAAAATCTGCTCCCTTCATAGGCTCCCAAACTACCACTGTTCTCCCTTGCCCTGTGCATCCCAGATGGCATCAGTAGGGTGAAACACAGTGCTCACCCATCACTGGGCCAGGTGTATTTCAGTACTGAATAAGTCTCACATTTGTTACAGGTGACCTGCAGGACCAGTGCAGCTCTGAAAGTCTTTTTGCAGCACTCAAGTGCCAGGCTTGTGAAGCTGGATGCCCTGCCAGCAGCTTGAGAAGCAACTTAAGCACCAAGGTTCTCTGAAAGGAGGGAAAGATGGAAATAGTTTATTCTGGAAACCAGGATGGAAATCTGGCACCCCATGAGTCAGAGTGGAAGTTGAGAGAGAACTTGTCTAAGCCAAGAGAAAGGCAAAAGGAAATATCTGGAACAATTCTTTTGTTTGGGTTTGTTTGGGTTTTTTTTGTTATTTATTTATTTCCTTGGTCTGTTCAATTTGGTTTTTTTTTAAGGGAATAGCGATTTTAAAGTGTTTTAATACTTTTAATAATATATTAACACAAAATTAAGTTAGGGTTTTTTCAGTATGCACTTTAAAATGAGTTTTTCTGCCTTTAAGATACAGAAGAGAGACTCTATTCTGGCTTTGCTGAACATTTATGGACTTCTCAAGGTCTATATTAGATTAAATCCAGAAAATCTGGATACTGAATTTTAAACCCGTTCATTTACACTGATTCCATTGCAGAAAGATGTCATCAGGATTACCTTTCAAGGCATAGCCTTACCCTTCCCATTAAAGTTATCCAAATTAATTTTTTATGCCCCTGCTGAAATATTTTGTATCTTCCTCAGTCACACAGTGCCTCTGACACACTTTAAACATCTTTTCTGAGGTGTCTATGGGGAAGCAAGGTGAAGTACAGGATTATTTCAGCTCTTTAGAAAAAGGAAGTGAAGAAACTGAGCCTGAACTGGAGCTGCACTGGCCACAGTGTGAAGAAGGAAAGAGCAGAGGTAGAGACCCACAGACGAGGCCCTCATGAGTGAGCAGGGTCAGGTTGTATAGACATGGTCTTGAAAGAATTCCTGAAAAAAATTCCTAAAAAAGTTGGTGGCAGGAGAAACACAGATGGTGGCACAGGAGGGGCTGGCAGGAAGCCACGGTATTCCTGCCATCCCACAGGGTCAGAGTGAGATGGACACCTCCCTGCAGGGCTCTGCACTGGATCTGTGCAATTCCCCTTCACAGCTATTCCCGTACAGCAGAGCTGGGCTCATGTTCAGACCCTGTCCCAGCAGTGCCTTGAAAAGGACACTTGGAGGGTCTCACATTTATACTTTTGGGACAAATTTCCATCCTGTGGCACATTCCAAGCAAGACACCTGTCAGGCTGTTTTCTCCAGCTTACTGGCTTATTTCTGTCTTGTTTGACTTTTGTCCTGGTCTCTGGCACTCATCCATCAGACTGTTTTCTTTTAATCCTAGTTCTTCACATTCCTTTTTATCTAAGGAATATATTCACTATCATATCATGCCTCTCAGAGCCTAAAAAGTAAATTCACTCCCACCCCCTAAAAAGCCACAGGTGATCTGTAAGTCAACCTCTTCTTCCTCTCCTCCTGGCAGTATTTTGAAGCAAAGTTCCCCCGTATTTTTGATCTTCCTATATATTTTTCAGCCAAGAAGCTTTTCTAGGCATGGACAAGATATGTCACCAGACACACAAGACCACGTGGAGAAGCCTCCAGTGGCAATTCACTCCTCCAATCTGTTGTCTCATCTCTGTCCTTCCCCATTTCCCAGTCTCTCTAGCCCACACTCCTCCAGCTCCCAGCACCCTTGGTCAGAAAAAGGAACAATATCTGAAGGAATCAAAGGAGGGTGTGCAAGGGTACCAAGGTGCATGTAGGAGTGACCTTTGTGGGAGCCTGCTGAGAACTTCAGGCAGTAAGAATGGGGGGAGGTAAAGTGACCGCTCAGCTGCAAGGCAGCCTTTCCATAGAGAGGGAAGTAAGGAGGTCTGAAGGAAGAACACTCCCTAAAATCTGGTGGGAAAGTCCTCTGAGACCCTGGTGCTCCTTGTGTTTTCACACTAAGTTTGAGCAATGTTGCAGTTCAGGTCTGTGCACATTCCATTTTTTTCCCTTTTTAAATGAGGCCTTTCACACAGCTGATGAAGAGAGACTTGGACATCCCTCAGGCTGGGAAGATCTGATTTGGGCCAGAAGGATGGGTCATCAAAGGGTCATCCAGCAACATATTTCCTAAGTGTACACCTAACTTGTAGGTACTTTAGGGTACCTACTAAATCCTTTTAGCTAAAGTACCTAAATCCTTTTACCTAGTTCAATTTTACAAAGAAGCTTTTTTACCTACAGATAGTGAGGTAAAAATTACTTAGGGCTTAAAAACCTAAAAGACAGGTAACCAGACAAGGGCTCTGTCTGCAATTGTGGTCTTGTCCTGCTCTGTGGAATGTGGGATGCATCCCAGAACTGCTGAGTGGTGACAGTGAGAGCTGTGCAGTCTGCTGGCATGGCCCTCCAGTCACCCTGAGAGCAGCCAGCTCACAGAAACCTGCTGCTGCATACCTTCTGGGGATGAAAAATGCTGCTGCAGGCTGTTTCCCACAAGAGCCCTGATTCACAGTCAGTGGGATTCCTTGCATGGGGAAGAACTTTGCATTTTGCTTAGGAAAAACAAGGAACATAAGCCTCCTATAAAGTTTTTCCCATCTAGAAACTCTGTACAAAAGTGTTAAAGTCAGCAACCAGGAAATGCCTGCATGCCTTTGCCTTGCTACCTGCAGCTAAGGAAAAGCTCATAACCTAAATATGTGACATTTCCACCTAATTTCTGAGTGCTTAAATTTATGACCAGACATGCTCCCAGCGAGCAGCAGCTGCTGACCTGGGAGCTCTGCTTCCCATCGCATCTGTCTCCTGCCTGTGGCCAGCATGCTCCATCAAGACACCAGGTTTAAAATCAAAAATCAACTCGATGGCAGAAGACAGCATTTAGATGTCTAGGAAAACCTTGAAGCCCCCTGGACTGACTCTTTTCTGTCATTTGCTAGGAACACCGAGCACTGGGTCTCCTTAGGGTTTAAAGAGTGCCAAGACCAAGGCTGATTAACTTGTACAGCCAAGCCTCCACTCCAGCGTGCTGCACCAGGATTTATCAACTTCCTGCTGCCACAACCTGGTTCTTGGAAGCTCATCTCCAGGACAGTTATTTCCTTGTGTTTGCTCCTCAGAGATTTTTAGCAACTCTGCAAACCCTTCTATATGATACCTCTTTTTTTATATGCTTGCAACACTGCAGTGCAACTACACTGCAAAGCCAAGTGACCAAATGGACATTTGCCAAGTTCTTTTAAGCAAGCAGAGGCTTTCCCCATGAAGCAAATGGGTCAGAGCAAATAGGAAAGGCAAATAATTTAGCTGAAAATAAAAGCTTTCATTGTGAGCTGCAGAGGGCAAATGCTAGACATGGCCCCCTCAGCCTTGGTGAGCTGGGTGCTGCTTTAAGCTTTTTCCAGAAGATGCTAAAAGATAGAAACTCAAATGTGTCCTTCCAGGAGCCACCTGTCCTGCCAGAAGGAGGAGTGAGCCCCCTGCAGAAGCCACCACCATGTGGTCTGCCCAACCACAGCCACCGCAGGGACCATGGGCTGTGCATCAGCTGTCACCATGTCCCCTGGCCAGGGGAGGTCTGAGGCTGGCACGTGTCAGCAGGAGACAGGAGGCAGCACTTTGTTGTATGGAAGCAGCCCAGGGTCCACATAAAGTGGGCAGGAAAGATTTTCACCAACCTTCACTGTGCAGAGGTGAGATATATGGCCTTACAAGAAAATAAACCAGGACCAAATCAGCCTGTAGCTGTTGGTGACATCACTAATGAAGCAGGACGCTGCCTCACAAAATTTGGGCTCCTGAGTGGACCCCAAGATGTGCAAGGTGTATCCGCCCTTCTGCAGGAAAGGCTCACTGCGTCTGTACCCCTGCCTTCCTTGGCACTGCCTGGGCACTGAAGCCACAGCCAGAGCTTCCACTGGGAAATAAAATAAATAAATATTGAAATTAAATTGCTAGTCAGGAGGAACACAGCCACCTAAAGTAGCTTCTGAACAACCATAGCACAACAGATGTTCTTGGGAGCTCCAAAATCCATCAGACTCACAACCACCTCATCCTCCTCCAGGGTTGTCAGAAACAAAGCAAACAAAGCAAGCTTTTTAAAACTGGCAAGACCTCAGTGAGGCACAGCTGACTGCCAAAATGGAGTAAGCAGGCACATACCTCATACAGATGCTCCATGCAAGACAATTCCACCTGTAGGTATCTAATTCCTTCATCATCCTCCCATCTTATCCCAAGGCATCTTTTTATCCACCAAGCAACCACCTTTCCAGAGATCTCCACTGGGCTGAGGAACCTCTGGGCTACGGACCAGCCTCAGTAACTTTCCCTACAGCTCACACATAGGTTATGAAGGGGGCTCAGCTCATTTCCCACACTGGCAGCCCCTGGAAACTCTTGAGCCAAAGCAAGGGCCCCTGTAGCACCTGTGAGCACTGCTCAGGAGGCTACAGCTGCTTCTCTAGGCTTTGATGCCTCTGCACTTATTTACACCCACAGAATAAATGGAATCTGGCCTTTCCAAGTTTTATTTCTAGAGCTATAAAATGATTTAAGCCTCCAAACATATTTATAGCAGGGAAATACTAGGTGGTACAAGAGAGTGTCCTTGGGAATTTTACTGCCTCACACCTTACGTAATTATGTAATATTCATTTGCCTAAGGCAACTCTATTGCATCCTCACCTATATTTCGCTGGTATCCAGTCAGAGTTTCTTGGGGAATCTGGTGCTGCTCAAATTAAAAGAGAACAGCAAAACTGTGCCTGATTGAAAAGGACAAAGTTGCAGCAAGGATCGAGAATGAAAGCTGGAGCCAAGGTCTTTGGCTAGTTTCTTTAATGACCTAAAGGTACATTTTTGGTCTGATGCTCTGTTCTTAGTCATTCACTTAACCTCTTGAAACATCCTTGAAATCTCCCTCAGTCTGAGAGTCACCCCCAGGCTATGCCACCTTTTTCTGGGTTTAGTTTTGCATACAGACAGAAGAGCTGTTCAACTGTGTGTGTTTGCACGGGAATTTATTTAGTTGTTGAAAAATTAGTTGTTATTGAGGTGTTAGAAACGAGGTGATATCTCAGAAAGTTAAAGTAATAAAAATACTGCAAGAATATGATACTGTTTTGCTCTAAAACCCTCAGTTACAACATCTCCTTTGGTGTGGCACTGCTGTCAAGAGTAGTGAGCCGCAACAGAGAATTTTCCTCTCAGCAGCAAAATATGTGGTCATCTGCAGCCCAGAGCAGCAGGCACTGGGTTAGTGGGCAGCTCAGTGCCTTTCACACTCAACCTATTTCTTTTGCAAATTCTCAAGTCCTGATATGTTTCCCTTCTAGGTCATTGCTGCATGAAAAGTCTCATGTAGGTGGCAAATTCAATGCTCCGTTCCTGGCACTGCCGTGGCAGGGTGCTGACTGAAGTGCCCCCACCCAGGACATGCACAGAACCCAAACCTCCTTGGAAGCAGCCCCCATCCCTGCCATATGCAGGACGACCCCATGCTGTATTTGGACCCCCTGTTGTGGTGAGTGAACCAGGCTTATGTAGCAGCAAGGCTCAGGAAAGGGGTGCATTAACTGCATCCTGGTCTGCCAGAGGGAGAAACTGAAACCTCCTAGAAAAGTAAACAAGCAGAGGCCAGTGCATCATGCAGGCCAGCCCCTGCAGAGATCACATGAATATGGGCTCATCTGTAGACCTCCAGGATGCATGGCCTGTTTCTCCACGATGCAGAACACCAGCTCCTACACAAAGACTCATGGCTGCATCTCACTGATGCCAGCTGCAGGGCCAGAGGACAAGGGCTGCTCCTGTGAGATCCCCAACAGGGAGCAAGGCAAAGGGCACTGGTGAAGTGGACCTGGCTTTGCAGAGGGACAAGTTGGTGCTTTCCCAGCTCCTGAAAACTACTGTGCAGGAAGAAAACCCAATACTGAACGTTGCACCAAACAAAAAGACAAAGTCAAGTTCCAGGAAGCTATTCTGTGGCAAAATGACCCTGCCAGGAGCATAAGGAAGGAGGAAAGAAAGGATGAGAGGTGCCTACATGGGGCTGCAGAGGAATAGTGTCTCTCCAGGCTGGGGCAGAGGAACCATTCAGGACTCACATAGGGACCAGCTCCAGCAGCTTTTGCAAGTGTTGAATGTCATTTGAGACTTGCCAAGGATGCCCACAGTGCCTCTCTTTCTGGGACCTCTCTTATTACCTCAATTTACAAACAGGCAAAGGAAAATAACCATCACTTCCCCCTCCCCCTCCCAGCAAAACCCTGCTCAGCTGCATTTTAGCAAAGAGCTTTTCCAGTATTAAAAGTACACTTTATTTTCTGTACAATTCTCATCCAAATCTCCAGGTGTGGAAATGTCCACTGTGTCCCTGGAAAAAGTTGCAGATTGTTCTGTGGCCATGAGACTCCGTCCAGAACTGTCCATGAGGGGCACAAAGCCAGGACCACCAAAATCAAGTGCTGATGCTTTCTAGGTGCAGGGAGGAGAGCAGGAAGGAGAGGGAGGGGAAGGCAGTCCTGCTCTGCCTTGGAGCTGCGAGTGACCAGAGCCTTCCCTGGGTGGCAGAAGAGACAGCCTCAAGTTCACGTCATCGTTCGTGCTTAGTGTGGGAGTCGTTGCGTTCAACCGTCACGCCGTTCCCGTTCCGCGTCACCTCCTTCCTGCTCCAGTCCTTTTCCAGGTAAAATTCAGCGAGCACGGGGCAGTGCTCTGAAGCCACGCCGCCCCAGGACCAGTTATCGGGGATCCATGGGTTTGTAAGCCCTTCTCGCACAACAGCCCAGTGGCCTGCATCAAAGAGAGTCACAGGGAAAACGTTAAGTGATATTGGCCAAACCGGAGATGCGAGGCTAACCCAACTGAAGATTGCACCACTTCACTCAAGCAACTCTACCTGTGAAAACCTTTTTCAAGCTCCGACTGATCCAGATGTTATCCAGCGACTTGGACCCTTGTGGGTTCTTTGTGCTGATGTTGGTGAAGGTGCTGGAAGGGACCAGGTGGTGAAACTTCTCCTTCCTCAGGATGTCATGGTCACTGCTGTCTGGGGCCTGGTTAAAATCTCCAAGGATTATTACATCTTTTTCTCCTAGAAAGCATGAAAAATAGAAAAGAATGGGAGGAATAGATATCCATCACTCAAGGGCAAGAGGATTAATGGAAAGAGGAAAAATACAAATACTGAATAAACAAAGTGATTGTACTCTGAACTCCCAAAAGAAATGCTGTTTAAAGCCTTTTTCACTGACTATTTACTCATGACCATTCTCTTCATGACAATAAAACCAGCCAGTATACATTTGATGCTTGTTTTTAAATATAATCTCATTTCTTATAGAATCATAGAAAATGCAGAGTTGGAAGGGACTCATAAGGGTCATCAAGTCCAACTCTTGGTCCTGCTCAGGACACCCCAAGAGTCACATCATATGCCTAAGAGTACTGTCAAAGCACTTATTGGACACAGGCAGGCTTTGTGCTGTGATCATTTCTCTGGGGAGTCTGTCCCCAGCCTCTCTGGGTGAGGAACTTCTTCCTAATACCCAACCTAAACCTCCTCTGAATTCAGCTTCAGACCATTCCCGCAGGTCCTGTCACTGGGCACAAAAGTGAAGATACCAGTACATGCCCCTCCTCTTCCCCTCTTGAGGATGCTGAAGATCACAATGAGATCTCCTCTCAGTCTCCTCCAGGCTGAACAGACCAAGTGACCTCAGCCACTCCTCATACAGCTTCCCCTCAAGGCCCTTCACCATCCTCATGGCCTCTCCTCTGGACACTCTCTAACAGCTTGAAGTTTTTTATATTGTGTCACCCAAAACTGCCCCCAGCACTCGAGGTGAGGCAGCCCCAGCTCAGAGCAGGACAATCCCCTCCCTTGCCCAGCTGGTGATGCTGTCCCTGATGAAGGCAGGACACACTTGGCCCTCCTGGCTGCCAGGGCACTGCTGACTCATGTTCCACTTGCCATGGACCAGAACCCCCAGGATCCTTTCCACAGCACGGCTTTCCAGCCTCTCATTCCCCAGTCTGTGCACACAGCCAGGGTTGCCCCATCCCAGGTGCACAATCCAGAGCTTGCCCTTGTTAAACTTCATGACTGGTGAGTTTTCCATCTCTCCAATTTGAAGTCTCTCTGCAGGACCTGTCTGCCCTCAAGGGAGTTGGCAGCTTCTCACAATTTAGTGTTGTTTTCAAACTTAGTACTCCTTCAAGTCCCATGTCCATTACCAAAGATGTTGAAGAGAACTGGGCCAAGGATGGAGCCCTGCAGAATCCCACTAGTGACCAGATGCCAGCCTGATGTCACCCATTCACTGTAATTTTTTGTGCCTGATCTGTGACCTATTTGCTCACCCATCATGTAACATGGTTATCCAGCTGTGTGCTGGATGTTTTGTCCAGAAAGATACTGTGAGAGACAGTACCAACAGCTTTAGTGAAGCCCAAATATTGGTGCATTTTCCTTACTACTCCTTTAGTGACAAACTCAGAGACAAGCAAGTTTTAGTCTCAGGGGTTTTTATAAATCTGTGTCTTTGTAATATTTTCTTTTTAATTTTTTTGTTTGGTTTGTTTTTTTTTTTTCTGCAAGAAACATCTACTGGCTTATGTAGACATTTTTTAAAATAGATTTTCTTTAAGAGTCAAGGACACTTTTGTGAGGAACCCAGAAAGACACAGCCTTATGCTGGTATATACCACAGTGCCCAAAGTGCAGTGCTCATTATTCTAACCTCTGCATTAAAAAAAATCCCAAGGAACAGGACAAAGGAGCAGTCTGCAAGCCTGCAGACAATTAATTGAGAAACCACACAGGCACTACCTGACTACAGCAACTTTCTTTTGCCTGGCTGACTGAAGGGATACTGCTCAACTTGGAACAGAAAATTACTTCTGATACATTTTGTTTCCAACCCTAATGAGGGAGAATAGAAACTCCAGACCCTAATTTCATATCCACAATGTGTGCTCTCCTAGCCCCAAAGATGTGGATGCAGACATCCCACCTGTGCCCTGGGATAAAAGGACAAAGCACACGCCTCTGTGCCCATCTC
The DNA here is from genome assembly GCF_049639895.1 of Pseudopodoces humilis. Taxonomy (NCBI): domain Eukaryota; kingdom Metazoa; phylum Chordata; class Aves; order Passeriformes; family Paridae; genus Pseudopodoces; species Pseudopodoces humilis. Next base: position 105,154,272 of record NC_142200.1, read on the forward strand.
AAACCACTGCCAGAAATGTCTGAGAAGACAAAGGAGGAATGGTGACAGCTGACCAGAGATGCTTCCATGTCACTGCTTGCCACTGGAGAAAGAGGCTGAAGGAGGCACAAACGCACAAAAAAACTTATCCCAAAGCGGACTTCAGAGGAGAGATCTATGAAGAGCCTATAAGCTTTTTCTTTCCTGGGATTGGTGTGAGAAGGGATGGAGTGGACACTTTCTCTACCATACTCAGCGCTCTGGATAAACCTCCTCGTTTTTTTGCTGTTGCTGTAGAAGTCGCCATCCAGGAGAGGGAGCACAAGCTCAACAAAATCTATTCCACTCCTGTCTTGCAGTGCAGGAACGATGAATAGGGAAAGGCCAAGAGAGCAAGCAAGACTGAGGGCATATGACTTACAAATACTTCAAAACATGGTGCTTGCTAAGATGCAGAGGGGCAATGAATAGTTAGTGAAATTATTTATGGTTTCTCTACCCTTTGTAAGTCACAAATCACATTGTAAATAACAGGAAGTTTAAGTATTATTCTATAAAGCATTCATGACAGCAGTCTTCCCACCTTTGAAGGAAAAAAACCCACCTGAATCTGAACCTTAGTCATTTTAAGCTACATCAGAACCCAAAAGAAAAATAAGTCCTTGTCTAATGGGATGATTGTGCCTGCTATGAGCTGGTGGTTGTGCATGCATCTCATAACAAAGATCATGATCTTTGCTTACAAGATCTCTTGCTTGCCAGGACCAAGAAGCTTGAAATGTAACTTTGGTGCTCCAGTGCTAACACTTGCTCGACAGCCCAGGCAGCACTTGGCTCCTTCCATGCTTTCATCTCCAACCTATCTGGGAAAAGACCACTACAGAAACCTCTGGAGCACATCCTTGGTGTTTAAAAATGACAGACAAGCTGGGATCTTAATAACAGTACCTTGATTATGCACAAAACCTATTCTCTCCTAAACTACTCATGCTTCTTTTAGCAAACATTGAAGACTACCTCCCTGACATGAAAAGTCTATGAAAAAAACCCCACCTGACAAGTGACAATTTTTACTGACTGAAATTTTTAACTGTCCATTCTGGAGAGGTTAGAAATAGCAGAGGATAAAAGATCCAACACTTGGATGCATGCTTGGAGGGAGGTAAGAAGTCAGCCTGCAGCTGACTGCCCAGAGAGGGAATTTAAACTTTTGGATGCAGATTAACTAAGCATAAAATCATAACAAAGCATAAAGTTGACAGACAGAATGGGCTGGAGCATGTTAAAGAACTGAAACCCAAATTGCCATTGGGGAGAGAAAGGAGTGCTTTTGGTTCCCCTCTGACAGGAGCTTCTGGAGCTCCTCAGACTACAAAAGAGTGGGGAATACATCAGGCAGCCTTCTGCTAAGCAAGGAAGAGCAAGCAACCAGTTTTCTAGACAGCCACCAACTTCATTTCCCCTTGTCCTGGCTCATTCTCAGCCCTGCCACCTCCTGCAACAACAATATCATGCACGCCAGCACTGCAGTTTTGTGTCTTGTCTTGAGCCAAACAGACCAGCCACGAGAGGGAAGGAAGTGAACCAGCCTGGATCCTCCCAAGTGCGTGACTCTGTCTAACTGGGCACTCCTGGGTCTCTCAGCAGAGGCAGGGAGCAGAGCTTCCCACAGCAGCTCCAGCTCTCAGGGGTCTCATGGGTAAGCCCCAATGGCTCTCAGCCAAACTTAGCAAAAGTTCTGGAAGAAATCATGTCCTTGCTCATAATGATAACTGGTCAGAAACTGCAATCATGATGCCCACAGTTACAATCAGATGGAGAGAAAAACAGAAAATTAAGACAATGCTACTGGTGCTGTGCTGTGATTTTCCTCTTTTGGAGGAAATTAGTTTAAGACTGGTGGGGCTTGATTCTGCTCCTCAGGAGCCTGAGGCTCCTCGGCCAAGGCAATCTGGTCCTCCTCCTCCTCCAACAGACAGAGCAGCAGGAGCTCTCTTAACAACCAATCTTCTGCTGCAAAGGTCCCTGACACAGACTGCACTGTCCACAAGGACCCAGAGCCTCCATCTGTTGGGACGTGGTGGCATAAAGCCCCCAGCAGCCAGGCACGTGTCCTGCTCATGACCTCTCAGCAGTGCTCACACACACATTCACACCCTCTGGGCCCCAACCAACCATGCCCTTGCCAATGGAGAACTCCTCAGGTGAAAAAATAAGTCTGGTCTGTTTGCAAATCTTCAAATTCACTAAAGCACTGGTGAATTTTGGCAGTGCCTGTGGGTGGCTCTTGGCCAGCAAAGCAAAGCAGAACCTTGACTCAGCCCTCTGCTGCAGTGGCTGAGCTCTGGTCTGCCAAGACAATCAGCTGAGGGAATGACAGTGCCTGCAGAAGGTCTGCAGTGTTGAAATCTGCCTTTCTGCAGGAACTGGGAAACCCTCCTTTGCTTCATGGCAGGCCAAGGGGACATCTGTAGGACACACTCCCTGATTTTACCATGCCCTGAATGATTTCCCTCATGAATTAAACAGACTCTTAAATGCTCAAATTCTTCCTGGACAGAGTAACACACATATGATGAGAAGGATGTGATGTTACATTGGCTACTAAGAAGTCTTACCAGGAGTCGTGCAAGCCCAGTGCTTGGTGCATGGGTAACCCATGGAATATGGCCAAGCCACGTGGGAGAAGGTATCACAAAATTGCAGAATGGTTTGTGCTGGAAAGGACCTTTAAAGATCACCCCCTGCCATGGGTAGGGACACCTCCCACTAGACCAGGTCAACTTGACCTTGAATACAGCAAAGGAGAAGCATCCACAGCTGCTCTGGGCAACTTGCACCAGTGCTTCACCACCCTCACAATAAAGAATTTCTTCCTAATATCTAATCTAAACCTACCATCTTTCAGTTTAAAGGCCATTCCCCCTTGTTCCATCACTACATGTTCTCGTAAAAAAGTCCCTCTTCAGCTCTCTCATAGGCTTTCAGGTGCTGGAAGACTGCTATAAGATAAGTCTTCTTCAGACTGAACAACCTCAGATACCTCAGCCTTTTTTTACAGGAGTGGTGTTCTAGCCCTCTGATCATCTTCACAACCCTTCTGTGGACTTGTTCTAACAGGTCCCTGTCCTTCCTGTGTTGGGGATCCCAGAGCTGGATGCAGCTCTCCAGGTGTGGTCACTTGGGAGCAGATCAGGGAGGCAGAATCCCCTCCCTCGCCCTGCTGCCCATGCTGCTCTGGATGCAGCCCAGGATGAGGCTGACTGTGGGTTGTAAGTGCACATGGCTGGGTCATGTCCAGCCTCTCATCCACCAGCACTTGCAATTGTTCTCCTCAGGACTCTCTCAATCCACCCAGCACCCTGGTTCTTGGGTCCAGCCACTACCACGACATCCAGGATAACATCTGTGTGCTGTCCATGGTCACCACACTGGAGACAAACTGGTGGAGTTCTTGAGAGAAGACAGAAGAGCTGCTGCAAAGAGTTAGCTATGAGCAGCCACTGCATCTCTCCAGTACTGATGAAAGGTAAAAAAGAGAGGGAAAAAGGAACCTGGACCCACCAATCTAATGGGTGAAATATGGGGATACTATGCCCTTCATTAAGGGAGGCTGTGGATAGTAAACAATGTTCCTCAAATGCCCACATGCCTCTTAGTAAGAATAAAAGATAATAGAATAGGCGTCTGCTAGCAAAATGGGAACAGAAACTCAAATTTACTGCAGTACCCACAGACAAATCAGTTCTTACTGCCCATACTTTGTGGACTAATTTGGAAGAAATTGAAGGATGATGGTAATTTTAAGCATAAAATTCATTTTGGCAGGGCAATTCAGTACTTCAAAGCCACATGTGTGCACTACCATTTCCTTAGAAGACCACACCTGCATCCCACAAGTTTGGAGGAATCTGAATTTCTTCTTTTGTGAAAGACTAAGCCAGGAACAAGCATGCTCCAGTAACGTGCCTACCATATGAAAACTGAAACATGAAATAAAGAGAACACCAACAGTCTAAATTTAGATGCAGTGGAAGTGCAGCTCAGTTGACTTCAGAAGAGCTACACATTTATCCCATGTTTCAGTTCAGTCTCTGGGGATTGAACAAATGATCCCTCTGTTTACCTTCATCCTTTCCAATTTTAAAGTACGTGGACAAATACTTAAATCAGTAGCACTTAAAATAGCTCTGAGTGGCTTCTGCAGCTCAGAAGGAACAACAATAGAACATTCAGAAAAACTGCAAATACCTCTTGAGTAATACAAGAGGGATATTAATGCTTCCAAGTGACCAACCTTGCTGAGCTGGGCCAAGTTGAAAATCATCAAGCGAATAACCTTGCAAGCCTTTCACATCTTTCTTAAGCAGTAAACAAAGGGCTAGGCTTTTTCTGTTCCTACAACAATATCAGCAACGTTTAGGATCTAAACCACTTTGTTCTGCTTCACCGGAAGTGAAACATAATTTGCAAGCTTCAAAGAAAAAAGCAAATTCACAGAAATGAAGTAAAGAAATTCAGCTGCCTATTTCATTGCTCAAGCTCAGGTCTAAATTCTGACATCATTCCATCCTGGTGTAAAGCCAGAGCAACTTATCTGAAATCAACAAAATTATTCTACATATTACATCCAGGTACCAAAGCAGGATTTGGTCTCTTTTCTCATTAGCAGACATCTGCAAATTTGCATTGGGCTTTCCAAAGAACTTCCAGTTATCCAAAAATTAAATATATAGAACGTATTTCTCTTGGAAGAAAAAAATAATTAAGCTTTGCTCTGATATCAGGTAGGTGTAATTTCCACAAAGCACTTAAAATAGGGTCTCAACTCTAGTGTCTTTTCTTTCCTTTGGCAGAACTTGCTGTTACAGCAGCATAAAACAGAAGGAACTTAATTTGAAAAAATGGTGTCAAAGGCATCAGGATCTCCTGTGCCGTTTGTGTTAATTAGGAAAGACCGTAATACAATGAGCAAGGGAAAAACACATTTGTCACACCATGCATCATGCAAACATGGGTAAAGACAAGGGGCTGATAAGGGTATTTCTGAAATGCTCACTGAGACAAAGTTTAGTCTTTTAAAAATTAGTTTGACTTAGACAGTGTGCACATGATAGCTGGCAGGAAAAACCTTGCCTTACCTTTCAGAGTCTCCTGCAAACTCTGCGCACAGGCTGCCAGTTTGTGACTGTCGTGGTTCTTGCCGGTGTTCTCCCCTGCTGAGGGTGGCAAGGCCAGGTGAAGGTTAACCATGGTCAGATCATTCATTCCAACCTGGGGGGGCAGGAGGAGAAATCAATGCCGTGCACGTGGGGAATGGAAAGGCACAACGCAAAACCACACGTGCCAGTTCCCAGTACTTTCAGTAGTAAATCTGGGGCAGTAGGACTCACACTGCTGGATATGTGTCTTGGTGTGTCTCAGTGCAGGGAGGAGGAGGAGGGAGGCATCTGCATTTTGCAGCTTTGTCTGCAGTAACCTCATACCCTCTCAGTTCTGGGGAAACTGGTTTGCATTAGCAAACAGCTTCCTTTCACCACAGTTGCAGAAGGAAGTCAGCTGCTTATGAAAATCAGTTTATGCAAAACCAGTTGTTAATAAGCTACAAATAATGTCATGGTCATTACAAGGGCTAATTACTACTGTCTTGTGATTAGCCCCAGCTTGTCAAAGAGACTAACCAAGAAAATTAATATACCTTGAAAGGAGCTGTTGGCTCCCTGCAATCTCCTGTTCACCTCCTGGGAATCACTTAGACCTATTTGTATGATCAATTAATTACTAATATTTTATTTATTAATAATTGTCTGATTAATGCTTCTCTCAAAGCATTACCAGAGATGTCAAGGTCCCTAAACTGGACCCTCTCATTACAGCCTGTGTGGAGATGGGCTCTCTGCTTATATGTTTGCTTCAGCATATGCTCAAGAACTGGTTCCAAAAGTGATGATGTTCTTTTAGATAGGTTTGGCCCTAGTGAAAAAGCTTTAAAATGGAAATTCTGAAGTGTGACAGCAACATAAGATAGGCCAGCCCAAGTCTCACTGGAGCACTGTGCCTTTTATACACACATACTCGTACATACACATATATATATAATCCATCTCCATTCTCCCTGCACTCATCCCTCTTTATGGCACTGATAAGAATCCCAGCCCCGTGGCCTGGCTGCTATTGAGGATCCACTGACCCTCAGGTTCTCAAATACGCCCTTGCAGCAGGGTTTGCTCCCTCAGGAGCAAGGGAAAGGACTGACTGTGGTGAACCACCACATGTATTAAGGTGCATTAAGCACCTATCATAATCTAGCCATAAAACAGTAATGAGAAGGGTCAGAGGCACATGCAAATTTTTATCTGAGAAGGTTGTGTCTCTTTTCATCTTAGCCAAATTATTTTTATTAAATTATTTTTATTTTATTACTGATTATTATTATAAATATAATATTTATTTAGTAGTAATTATTATTTATTATATTTTTTATTTATTTGTTATTATTTAAAATACTTTATTACTTAAATTATATTAATAATGTATTTCTTTATAATAAATTTATTTATTTATTAAATTATTTTTATTAATTCTTTTTAGTAAAAGTTCTGCAAAGCTGGACTGGCACTGTGGCAGTCACCTTGAAATGTGCAAGATACGGATGAGGATATGAATGCCTCCCGTTGCCATTAGTCTGTGCAGTCTCCTGAGATGAGGCATCTTTCAGCTCAATACCAGCTGTTGTATCCCAGAGGAAGCCAGAATATTCAACTCCCTAGAATTAAAAAAGAAAAAGGGAAATGCCATTCACAAAATGGTAAAAACAAAACATTCTGCCCAAATGTAGCCCCACACATACTTATATCTATATCTATATCTAGGTGTGGTGTCTGCTGAGGGCAGGAAGCCAAATTTGATGTGCCCATGCATAAAGGAGAAACAGCTTCCTGGGCTATCAGAGGAAGATACAGAGGACCAGTGGATAGGCTTCTTCATCTCACCCCTGCCAAAACTCCCACCAGATGTGGGAGGAATGCTTCCTGGGAAGCTCCACTGACTTCACCGAAGAGTGAGTGTGCCAAGCTGAAACACACATCACTCTGCTACTCAACAGCCCCTCACACCTGCACACTGGCTATTGGACACCCAGTTAATTGCAGCACTGCTCCAGTAAAGCCAAGGATTTAATAATCTGTTTTATCTTCTACAGGCAGAGCATGTTCAGGAGCACTGCAGGGGTGAAGGACGCTGCCTCTCGCGTGCGTGTTTGGGTTGATGAGGTCCTCTTTCCTCCTACTCCAGACAAGGCACTGGATACCTCTGAGCATGGTCAGGAACAAGGCAGCTCATTACCCACATGATTAGTTGTCTAGCCATGAGTTTGGTGCTTTGAGGTCTCACTGGGTGACTGCTGGGGCTTGCAGTAGATGGTGCTGTGCACAGCTGCTCCTGCTCTCCAGGCTTGACACCATCTCACAGACTTTTTTCACCCGCAAGCTAAAAATAACCAGGCACCTTCAGTCTCTTGGCCTGAAATCTGGTCTAGACCTCTCAGCCCTGTCAATTTTTCTGTCTCTTTTCCAGCTTGAATGTTTCATGCTCAGCTCTGCTCCTTTCAGCTCTGCTTCTATGATCCTGAATGGGTTTTTTTTTTTGATTACTTCATGACGTGGAATTGGCATTTTCAGAAAGCTGTCTACAATGGTCTCACCAGCAGCAGTATCTAATTCAAAGACTGTCAGCCTCTTCTCTCATCACCCAGACACCATTTTCCTTGGCATCATTTAAACCCACTTCCCTTAGCAAATCACAGTTAAATCCATTGCAAGGAAGAGTTTTTTCTCCATGTCAGGTGCAATAAAAAAGTGTTAACTGCTCCAATGATTTCCCAAGAGCCTTGAAAGGATTAAGGTTGGTTAAAATTCTTTGGTAGCTCTTTTGATAACTCACCTTTAAAATACTGACAAAAGTATTCCACAAGTAGGGAGCCTAAGGTCTAAAAACTGCTACGGGAAAAGGTGTGGAAGAATAAAACTTTGAAACAGCTGTTGGCTATTTCCAGGCTCCAGACTTCATATCAACATGGCAGTCACAAGTCATTGCCTGGTTGAAATGCACAGAACGTATGGAAGTACCAGCCAAAAGCACCATCCACCATTTTGGGTTATTTAGCCCTACAGACCATCCCAAAATCAGCTGGTGTCAAAGATGCTGTGTTCTTGGGGTTACACTGCATTACCTCACTGCATTTGTTTACACAGTTCTCAAACCTCATAGACCCACTAACTAGCCCCAGGAATGGAAGAGACTTTTTATTTTAGTGGAGGGTTCCCAGCTCAGCCAGATTTCTGTTAAAGCAGCTAAAAGGAAGAGTCAAGTAGATTCAATTTCTATTCTTAGTTTAGCTGCACATTTCTCCCCTAATTTTGGGAACCACTCATCCTTATATCCCTATCTGTAAAACAAGGTGAATGATTATTTTTATTTACTCAGCCTGTAGTCAAAGCTGTCATTGTTATCTTTGGAAGTACAGCTCAAGAAAGAACTGACTAAAGACTCTGAATTTAACATAGGAATTCTGAGATATTTATTAATAGTTCCTGGTAAAAAAAGAAAAAGTGGAGGGAACAACTTTGACAGTTTCACACAACTATTTATATTCAGTGTTTTAATGATCTGGTCTAACAAGAGATCCCAAAGGGAAACTCCAGCCAGGAATAAAAATGTCCTGAAGGGCATTTGCACTCTGCACCACAATTAAGTGTGAATTGTAGAAAACTATAGACACATTCAGACACTCTGTATCTTTCCAGACCCTTCTTGACCCCCTGTGTCTGTATAGCTAGAGTACAATCCTTGCACTGCTCAGATGGTGGGTTTTGGTTTGTTTGGGTTTATTTTTTCCCTCATTCTTGGGTTTTTCCCAGAAGGGCAATAAATAAAAGGAGCTGCACCTCCCAAAACATCAGTCCAAAACCAGTGAATGGTGATGCAACTGATTTGGAAAAGCCAAAATAAAGAAGTGTGGGTTCTACGCAGCATGGCTATAGGACAGAACTGCACTGTTGTTCAGTAACAACAGTGCTCAGAATAGATCATTCTGGATCAATAGATTGTTGAAGACTGCCCCATGTGCTGACAGGCACTACTTGTTACATGACAGGTCTCAGATCCTGCTTCTACCCACAACAACATCCACACTGCAATAACTGCACCACAAGAATGATCCTATTCAGCATCAACAGGTTCAAGGAAGACACTGCTCTGAAAATTCATTGGCACCCTTAAGGGTGAAAAAGAGGAGTTTCTCCCTTGGGAGAAACTGCTTTTGGGCACTGCTAGGGCTGTCCAGCCCAGTGCAGCTGTACCTTGAATACTGTCAAGGGTAGGCAGGTGCAGCTGTCACCACCTTAAAAAATCTGTACCTCCCTGCAGTACATATATATATATATATATCTATATATATATATATCTTCCCAGAGCAGAAGATGCTGCAGGGAAAAGCACAGTGCAGAACAGTACAGATTTCAAATGGAGTCCACAGCATTTTAAATACCTGTGTTGAGGAGTCTGGGGAATACACAAGGTAAACTCTTCCAGGTGAGGACGGCAGGCTGCAGGGCCCCTCTGTGGGCTCTTCACATGCAAACTGGGAAAATAGTAGGAAATTGGGAAGCCCTTCCAAATGCCAGCCCGTGCAGCACCAGGGAGCAAGCTCAGGTGACTTGTACAAAAAATGTCAGAAGTACTACAGCCTGCCAGGGCAAAAACTCAGGACTCTTACCTTGTCCAAATGCATGGGTTTTCATCTATGTATCTGTACTGCTTTTATCCACCTCCCCCAAATACCTGCACATATCTTCCTCCTTACAAGTGCATCACAATTCTTCCCTAACATAAATTAAACACAGTCAAATTAAAAGCTATAGGAACAGTCAGCTTAAAAAACATGAAATGCAAACCTTGCCAAAAAGGATTTGCAAAAAGCGTTGCCTTAAACATTCAAAATATGTCCTTGGTTGGAGAGGGGGGGCGGGGGGTGGAAAAGCAAAGCCAAAGTTCAGACTTTGGGATTAATGTACCTTGTGTAGCTGGCCTGAGGGTTTTTCGGAAACAACACCCTTCCAACATCCTCTAGGGCCCTTCCACTTGCGGATGTTTGGCAGCGTCGGCTGGTTCAGCTCCATACAAAACTAGAGAGAGAGGAAAGGGGAAAAAAGTAACATCAACTTGGAGGGTTTAAAAAAAAAAAATTGCAAAAAAAAGTGTGTAGTAAAGCTCTGCTAAGAGGCACAGTAGAGCACAGGCTGTGCTCCCTCCTTCCCTGAAGGCTTGCAAAGGAGGTGGTCTGAGCCACATCCCAGGCTGACTCACCTCTGACTTGGAGATAAATAAAAACTAAAATAACTCTGCAAATGCTACAAGTAGAACATTTATCCCTCAGACCCTTTTCTTTTCCTCCAGAGCTACTTGTTTGATTGGAGAGGGCTTTCCTCTGTGCTGCCTCCACCACATCCCACCTCTGCTTGGGGCTTCACAAACAGCTGCTGAATCCTCCTGGGGGCAGTAGGCCCCCATAGCGTGGCTGGCCCCACTCCAGCAACACAGCCACTGGCACGACATGAGAGGAAGGGTGTAGGCCAAGCTCAGACACTGGAGTTTTGGGGTTAAGGTTCCTCTGACTTTACACGAGGGACATGTGCTTGACTTCCTCCGTGCATGAAGGAAGCAGCTGTGCACTTGCACGCAGTTCTAGCACATCCTTCTCGTGATGCTCCTCCTCCTGGTCACTGCTGAACAGCCACAGCACTAGGACACCATTACATGTCCAAGCACATGGTCAGAGCTAGTGCCCAGCAGGTCAGAGATACCAGAACTGTGGCTGCTGTGGAGAGCCCCCAGATCTTCCTGTGTAACACCTTGGAGACTGAAATAAAAGTAAGTAAGTAAATAAATAATAAAAACAACCCTGGAAAATCTTGGATCTGAAACTCCTTGGTGCAGACAGTATGGAATACTTTTTTTCAGGGGTTTCAAGACCAGGCTCAACGTGAGCTAGAGTCCTTTGCAAGGCTGATGTTGGCTCCAGGCAGGCTCTGGCTGGAAGCTGGCAGGGACAGGCAGCAGTTGGATGCCCTGGTTGTGACAGAGGTTCTGGCTGCGGGGAAAGGGGCTAGGAAAAAGTCCTCCCTGTGAAAGAGCAACAGGGACTTCCACCATGCATGATCTTGTTCTGATACTGGAGAAACTGGGTTGAAATGCAGAGGCTTTCACAGTGAAGTATCAGACAAAGTCTTGGATCCAGAATACCCCTCCAGATCAAGCAGCAATTTAACAAAGGATTTCCAAGGCAAACAATAACCTCATGTGCACAGTGACTCTGCGCAGCAGGACAAGCCAAACACAGTTTGAAGAGCCTATATCCGCACGGATATAAGTATTTCCTACATGGCTATCAGTAAAATGATGGGATAGTTATTTTCATGTTTGTCTTTTGATTCAGAAACTAAAATTAAATCCTGATCTTTCACTGACTCCCTTGTCTGCAAGTTCAGCACCCTGCACGCTTGAAGCTGTTTGAAGCACTGATTCTCAGATACACCCAACCCAGGCACCCTTATTTGCCTCAGAAGACCCAAGAGCTGTTTTGGTTGCACACCCAAAGCAAAAACACTTGGCACAGCTTTTGTAACAGTTTTCTGACGTGCAGAGGTTGGCTGGGGCTTCTTATTCAAGATGCCGCATTAACATACCAGGTTGTTGCCCATTGTACCTTCAGGCAGTGCTGGGGCTGGGCTGATTTATGGGACTCAGAGGCAGGCAGAGTGTTTGCACAGCCTGGGAACACAGCTCTGCTCTCAGCCGATCACCAAGTGCTGCCCCAGCTAATATGATAAATCATGGCAGCAATAATTACTCACTCCTGATGCCATTCTGATGTCTTCAAGCACAGTGGATTTGGTCAATGAGTTTTCTAACACTTAAATAACTTAAATTAGAAAAAACAAAAATACTGTTGAAATTAGGAGTTCAACTGTAACCTGACAGAAGACTTATCTCTAGGTTGCAGCTGCCTAGAAAGTCCAGCCAGGACAAAGCATATGACAGGACTGAATAAATCCTACAGAAACCATCACTTTATTAAAAAGAACATCTGCAGTCTACTAGTTTGAATAGTTTATTTCCTTCAAGTTTTTTTTTTGTTTTTTTTAGGGCCTTGATTTGACTTTGTGCAAACAAAAAGATGACATAAATAAGATTACACGGTTTGTTCAGAAAAAAAAACCCATTCTGGGTACCGCTGCAGCCATGGAGAACTTGGCCTACAGCAGCTGATTTCAATCTGTACTCATTTTCTAAGGCTTACAGGCATACATATTTTGAAGCCGTGACAGCATACTTGCTGAGGTCATGCTTTTTAGCTGAAGTGAGAATGGCATTTTTCAAATCATGTTGTTCTGCCCACAAAACCCAACATCAACCAACATTATGTTTTCCCTCATGCAGCAAAAATATACAGACAAGCTCCTAGTCCACATTTGGAATGAAAAAAATGCCTTTCCTCTTTTGCAAAGCCAAGTTGGAGCTATGCCAACCCCTTTGAGAGGCAATTCTTCAAGTGGCAAAGAAAAATTAAAAACTCAGTCAATCAAAACAACTATTTCCCACCCCCCAAAAAAAATCCTCCAAAGGAAAAAAAGTTCTAGTTTTGTTTTTCTCTAGAGCCTTCCAGGATGTAAGTTTCCTGAAATTCAATCAGCTTCTTCATTATAACCTACACATACTGAGTCAAAGCTCACACACAAACCACCATGAGACCAACAGCACCCAGGGCTTATTTACACAGATGCCCTGTGGTCTCTCTTCCAGCTGGGTGCTGGTTTTTGTGGGATAGGCAGTGCTGCCAGGGAGCAGGAACATGGCAGCACCAGGCTCCAAGGCATACTCTAAACAAAGAGCAGCCTTTTGAGTGCTCAGCCTCCTTGTGTCAGGTAAGTACCTGCCCACTGGATTCAATGATTTTAAAAATCTTCTCCAATCAAAAATAAGTCTACAGTTCTATGATTTCCCCCATCTGGCATGCAAGGCACCAATAAAAGCCACTATCCCAGGAACTGCCACAAGCCCTGTTTCATTTGCTGATCAGCAACACGTCATTTTCCCGAGAAGGGAGGACCCAAAGTTGCAATTGCTCTTCATCCACCCTGATAAAGAGCTGGCACCTGTCCCACCCTGTCTGTCCAGAAGCAGAGACAGGTATTTATGACTGACTCAGGAAAAGAACAGAGGGCAGCTGGAAGAAGCTGTAGAAATGCACATTTGAGGAGTGACTGGAGAAGCAAAGGCAAGGGGTCTTGGACTAATTTGGGTGCAGGGAAAAAAAACATAGCTGGGCTGGCACATGCTGGAGACCATAAGGCAGTTATAGTCTTCCTAACACACCTACATGCCTCCCCAGGACACTCCAAGCACTGCAAGAACATCTAATTTGTGCATAAAATTCAATCTCTTCCAGTGCAGTAACTCTCTCTGCCCACTAGTAGAGCTGCCAGCAATTGCTCTGCAATTCCGCACACAAGCGGCTCCTATCGCCTCTTCTTCACGATGTCCTGGTTACTCTGTACTTTATTTTGGGGTGCTATTTGTGCAGCCAACCCCATTTGTGCAGCAGGGTCATCCTTCCCAGATGATGACACCCCTCCACGCTGAACATCTTGGCCACTTGCCAAGTGTTACTCTTGGAATGCCAGCTCTGGGGACCACCCTGAGCCAGTGACACTTCCACACCTCCCTTGTGGTGAACACCTTTTGCTCAAAATGAAGATGGGCTACCCCTAAACCCCAAGGAAACTAAATGTGACCCAGGAAAACAATGCCTTAGGGTTTAATGAAGTACACATTTCTTATAAGCCAGGGATTGCTCTTTGGAGGATATACCTTTGTTTCAGACCTGGAGTCAGAGCAGAGGCTGTGAGAAGGGCAAGGGGAGAAAGAGCAGTGAAGAGGAGATTGCAGCGTGAGCCTGTTGTTGCAGCATGGTATGTCTAGGTGTAGTAATCATCACCTGAACTTCAGAAGGGCACTCAAAGCAATTAAATATCCATTTTGGTTAACTGCCACAGAAGCTGCCAGGCCAAAAGGGCACTGCAGTTGAGATAAACAACTACTTGCTTCATCAAAGAAAAGGCGATTTTGGTTCCTTTTAATGGAGAAGAGAGATAAGAACAACCAAATAAATTTTCCCTTTTCACATATGCAATTACTTTTCTTTTAATAAGCACTAGAGGGAGCAGCTTTAATGAACACCAGAGATAAGTAAGAAACTTCTATCAATTCCTTATCATCTCAGCTATGTGGAGGTGTCCTGTTAACAAAGATTTGTCTCTCCATGGGGAAAGACACTTGCAGTTTGAGGTAAGGGCTGTTTTGTGCTACAGAGCACCTCCCAGTATGATGGACTTGGTACATCCAGGAAGGGTAAGCAGAAGAGCTCTAAGACAGACCTTGTAAATTCAGCAGTGGCACTTGAGGCCTACAGCACTCTCCAATAAAAATTCCATCCTGAAATATGATCTAATATATTTCTGACAGAAGATACAACAAAAGTGACAGTGGCTTCATGAGACCATCTGGCAATGCTCATTTCTAATCCATCCTTTAATACATACTTGACTTCCCTGCTCTGTCATGTACTGTATAAATTACAAACTAAATGCACATTACCCTTCTTTATTCACCCAAATGGACTGTACTTTTATTTCTAATTTAAAAAGCAGACTTCAACACCCGTAATCCAAATCTACCAGAGGACACAGCTACAGTTGGTTCACCCTAATGAAGCCTGACCCAGAAAGCCAGGAGCAGAAACATTACAAAATTTTCCAAGAACCTGAAACTAACATCTTTGGTTTTCAAGCAAAACTTCTGATTTAATTTCCAGAAGATGAGTGTTTTGTTAGATCAGGTTTGTGAGGAGGAAAAGCAGAGTTGGGTGGTGAAGAGACTTGTGGGTGCTGTATTTTATGGTCAGAGGCTTCAGGACTGTGGTCCTGGTGTGAGCACACATGACAGCGCAAGGCAAGTCAAGAGGAGATCAAAGACACAGCAGGGCCAGGATGCTCAGCACACTTCTGCAGCTGGGTAACACTGAATGCACTTCCCACAGGCTGGAGCAACTCAGGAAGGGGACACAGAGGAGCATCAGGTGTTTCAGTAACATCTGGATTCTCCTATGACCGAATGTAACAGCACGGAAGGAAGCATTATGATTAAAGCCTGAAACTGAGACTCATCTCTGGATCAAATTTCCCACTGACAAGAATGTTGTCTCAGGCCTTCATTGCTTGTTTGCCTTTCTCTCAAGCATATCCCTTTCCTGTTTGCAACACAAACAGTTGAAAAATACACACATGAGAATGAGATGCATCCCGTGCCACGCGGGATGCACTCACCGGCTCTATTCCACGCAAGCAGCATGTGGGAAAACCGGGGTGAACCTATGTTAAGTTATAACAATTTTCACATGCCCATTCAAATAGTCCCTTGCAGGAAGATTTCATTAAAGACTGCATAACCTTTACTGCTTGTGTTGTTCGTGCATTGATATTAGACAAAGGCAGATGGGGGTCTGACAGGCAGGTAATTATGAGTATTTTCAAAGGAGAACAAACCCCCTTCAGGGAATCAGTTTCAGTCTTAACCATATATTTGCAATGGAAAAAGTCTCCTCTTTCTCCATATTGTACAAAATTCTACAATGATGTTAGAGCTGAGAAAATGGTTTTTAAAAATTTAATAGTTTGGGAGAAAAATTCTAAGACAAAGGAAAAAAAAAAGGAATCAATCCACTGAACAGGCAAAGGCCATAGATTCGTGTCTGGAAAACTTATCTGCCCCTTTGGCCATGCCAACATGTCCTATTTGTACTGGGTCATTGAGCCCTGGGGCAATACCTTCTCATCCTTTCAGTACTGGTTTGTTGTTCCTAGAGCTAAATCAAAACATCTAGATTCATGACCAAATAAATTCTTGCTACCCTCCACATTCTTCACAAACATTACCCAATTCATCCTTCAAAAAAGCTCTATACACTCATTGCAAGAAATGAAACCAAGGCTGAGCCCTTCAGCACAGCCAGATATTCATCCCTTGTCTTTCTTCAGATATAATACAGGACCCATAGGCACAGTCACCACCTCCATATACCTTTGTGTACTATGGACATACAAAGCTCATCTGTTAAGATAACATGCAAATTTGGGTCCAAAAGCTTGGTCCATCTGAAGGCACCTATGGCTTTTTCCTCAACTCAGGAAGGACTAATTTTTTTCCTGGAAAATGTGTTGCTTCTTCTTCTTAAATAGCACACCAGTAATTCAGAGGAAGGATTTCTTTCCTCTGAAGATCAGGTTCTCACTAAGCTCTGGAATGACAGCTCCAGGCCCTATGTTATGGACCACAAAGCAAACACTTACCATACTTCAGCCTCACCCCTGTTAGCCTTGTGGTGACCTGAATTCCCAGCTTCGCTGCAAAAACCACTTCTAAGCTTTATACTTTTAAGAACGGAAACCTGCAGGACTGAGCTTCATAGAGGAGATGGGATGAGGAAGGATCATTTTTCAAGCCCAGCTATACATAGGCTAGAAACTAAGTGTTCCAGTCCCTCTGCCTCCTTCAGAGGTGGGTAATTCCATGTCTGCAGAGAGGCACTGCTCAGTAAGGCGTCAGAGGAGACCAGCATCTAAGGCACCCTGGGGTTAGGCAGCAGCTGAATGATGCTTGGCAGGATTGGAAGGTTTTTCAAACTGAAGGCATTGTTTCCCACCTCAGGTATCTAAGCCCCTTCATGAGTTTGACTCTATTTTGAACCAGCCCATGGATGCGGATCCAGCTGGACACGCGCCCCTCTCCTGCTGCTGCTGCGTTACTCACCCATTGTACTTTGGGAATGTGCCGGAAATAATTATGCTGATAAGCTTAACATTATCTCAGTTATCAAAAGCGTGTGATGGTTTGTTTCCATATACAAACTTGTTGGAATCAGATCACTTTTTTTTCTTTTTTTCCTTTGTCAGACTTTACATGATCCATTGGGGAGTGGTAGGAGCCTAAGTTTTCACTCCCAAGTTACTTGCTTTCCCTTTTGAGTACTTGCTTTGGAAAAACTTAGCAGTGATTTCTACACTGCCCTCCCAGATGAATTATAGCTCACCATGGCCACCCAAATGCTTAATTCTCTGTAGTATCTAAGAGGAAATTACTGTTGTAATCTTTGAATATATGATTAAAAAAACAGATTGCTGCCCATATACCCAGTTCTTTGCTTGCCTTTAAACACTCTGTTACCAGGACAACAATGCAGATCATTCACTGGCCTGTTTGCCTACCTTCACCCCAAACAAAGGTGATTATTTATATAAATAGTGTCTTTTTATAGATCTTCAAAAGGAAGACAAGGAAGAACCTTTGGTGCAGAGCAGCAAAACAACAACTGAAAGAGGCAATATATAACTCCTCTAACACATTTTTAGTGCTGGGGGCACTAGTGAAGAATTATGGGATGTTCAGCTTCCTATTGTCAAAGTTGAATACTCACTATCTTTCATCCAGTTTGCCATTTAATGGAAAGTTGTCTATACAGAAGCTTGGTCAAAATCTATGCTGCCTTTTCCCTGTGGAAGAAGACAGCCATATCTACCAGGCCTCCATGTAGAATATTTGTGGGTTCCTAATTTTTCATGTTTCCATTCACAAGACGAGCTTTTTCCTTGTACCTTGTCAAATAGACTCATTTGTGAGAAGACATTTCCTGACTACTTCTTTTCATACTCCTAAAGACTTTTTTTTTTTTAAACATAATTCATAAACTAAGGCTCAAGAGGTCATCAAGGATGGTCACATTCTTGAAGTCTTTTCAAGATAGTGTTTTATACTTCGTAAGTAGGCACTATAATCATTAACAGCTATAATGGCATGCCAAGGGGACTGACATGATTAAAAAAAAGGAATAAAAAGAAGCCCTGGTGACTGTGAGAATATTTTTTTTCATCAAGCTGGTTTTACCAAAGTTGAGCATTTAAGTACTTACACTAGGTTGTTATCAAATAGCACCCAGCTCAACTGAGTAGCTGTGCTAAAATCACAGAATCATGAAAATCACAAACATCCATGCAGCAGATATCTGGAGACCTAAACTACATGTTCATTTGGGCTGGATATCAGGTACTGGGCAACCAGGAGTCAGCAGCTTCCTGGGAACACCGTTTTATGGTTTTGGCTTGGTTTTTGTTTGTGTCGGTTTTGAATGTTTGCTGGTTGTGAGGTTTTGGTGGGTGATTTTTGTTTGTTTGGGAAAGGTTTTTTGGTTTTTGTTAGTGGGGTGGAGGTTTGTTTTTTTATGCTTAATCCTGGATTGATTATTTTCCCATGAAACCCAGGAATGAATTTCTGCGGTGTGGTGTAAAATGACACCACCGTGAATACAACCTTACTCACCCAGGAAATACTGGGAGTGCATGAGGTGACGATGAGTTTATCAGAACCTAGCCCTTCATATAGAAAGCAAATAGAAAATCATCCTATGAAACACAAGATACAAAAGTGATAAGAAACAGTATCTCATTCACTGAATAAAAGCACCCCAAACAAACTGACCATTGAGCTGTATCAATTTGCCCTCATCTGAATCTCCTCATCTGCATACCACCTTCAGCCAGAGGAGAAGAGGAGGGGGAAAAAATGTGCTAATGCAAAAGAAGAACAAATAAAACTGAAAGGGAACAGGAAAATCACAATATTTGAATGTTATTAATCAAGGAAAGCTTCTCTAGCATGTAAACTTAGGTCTCCCTCCATCCTCATAATAAAACTTCATTAGTATCTAGAGACAATAGTAAGTGAGTTGGGTGTTCTGTGGCTTCATTTCTTTCCTACTGTTAGTATTACTGTTTTCCCCAGCTGATTTACATCTCTGCTTAGAGCAAGCATTCCTTCCCACAGTAAGAACACAAAAATAAGGAAGAAAGAAACATCTAATATGACAACCGTTGCTAGCCTCAAATATTTGTTCTTCCTTCAGGCATTGATTATACCACCCTACAGAACACTTTTGTAAAGTTATTTAAATCTGCCTCACCTACTAATTCCTTTTTTTTTTTAAATAATGCTTATTATCTGGAGCTAGCACTAGCAATAATGTTATCCTACCTTATAAAAAAAATTTAAAAAATCTCATACTCCTTTCTTTTTTGTTTTTACAGCTTTAGCCCTTAATTTAAAAAGCCCAATCTGACACTGATTACCCTCTGAAACAACTCATTCTATATTTATAAGTTTCTATGAGTAATAATACATGGTTTTCTGTGTGTTCTTACTAGCATGCCCTTCACAGTCTCCAGGACTGTCCTTCAACCCTGAGCAAAATTCTGCTCCAACAGATGCCATGGATCCTGGCTTCCCATGGAGAGCATATCCATTACTACCAAAAATTATTTGTGATGACATTAAAACACCCTCGGTGCTATGTCAATATATTAGAAAGGAAAAAAAAAAAGCAACAAACCCCAAAAACACTCTTCCTCAAATTGCTGACTATTCAAAACTGTTCCAGTTCTTTGAACTTGCTTTGCCTTCTACCATCTTCTAGAAGAAATCAAGGAAAAAGGACTAAGCCCCCTCTTACTTCTACCACCCACAACCAAATCTTAACACTTGCCAGCACTTATAAACACGTATTTTCTCTTTCTCCCTGCTCTGGAAGTGTAGAGAATGACTTCACTATTGGGTGAGTTTGGCTTATGTTCAGGGATAAGACCAAATAATTTACAAAAAATGCCAAGTTACTGGAACAAGCAATCTCCATAGGTGGCAACTGCTCAGAGAGGCAGAGCTGTGCTCTAGGGAAGAAGAGGGCACCTAATAAGGGACAGCATTTTAAGAGAATTTGTGCTCTCTGTAGCTCCCTGTGGCGTGTATAGCATGGCTTCTAATGTTTTGTTTATTGAAGTCCACTGATCATCAGAAAAGAGATGTGCAATGCAGCTACAGAGAAAACAAAAAACACAGCCAAGATCAAAGACACGAGAAATCCTAGAAGATGAAAGCCTGTGCTTCCAATGCTGCTGACCAGGTGATGATAGTTTGCAGGTGAGGGGCCTGTAAAGACCATGCAGACATAGGTCTTCCTGCAGAGGGCTACTGGAATCCTCATGGACCTGGCCAGAACTGTAAGGTCCACCAATACATGCCCTTAAAATACATAGCCCTTAAAAACATAGCCAAAAAAGCCACCAATTTAATAAGTAATGCTACATCATTTGCAGCTCCACTCAGCCAAAAATTATTCCTTTCCAATTACAGCTCTTCTTCCCTTTGCTCCGAAATTTCATGATCCCATAGGGTGAAGTCTGAAAAAAATTAATACTTTGTATTCCTGAGTATTACCTACACTCACTTGGAAGGGCAAGACAAGGGAGAGAGGGGGGAATACAGGGAGGGTGTAGGAAAGCAAGAGGGTAAAGCAGTAGGGAATAAGGTGAGAAAAAGAATTAAATCAAGATCAGAGGGATGATTTGGAAAAATCTCCTTTTACGCTAAGTGGTCAATCTCTGACCCCATGGTGGCTTTGAAAGAACAGGGCAGGAGGACCTACATCAGCTGATGAATTCTGCAGAAGTCCATCCCATAGCTCAGAGACTTGACTCCAGCTATCCTCTCTAGAAGTGGGGAGCAGAAAAATGAGGCAGTGACAAGGCTGGAAGAAACTGATCAAATGTCCTGAGTCAGTGTCCAGGTTGACATCTCCTTTTCCTGATCTCTGAAAGCAAGACTGCTGTTTTGTTACCTGACTCTAGACGACATCCAAATGCATTTGATTTTCAAAGGGGTCAACTGATTTCTGGAAAGGATAGGTCTAAGAGCAGGCAGTAAATATGAGTCCTTTACAGCAACTAATTCATTCATTGCAAATCGCCTTATGATCTTTTTTAACCAACAGCCCAAAGCAAGATTGCAAGATAGGGCTCACACTGTACAGAAGGATTATGGCAATTAAAAATATGCACACAAAGACTCAGTCCCAGACTGATTGCATCTCTGGGCTACATTAAAAAAAAATTAAAAAAATAATCACATCAAATGCACACACAACCACATTTACATCCACGCAAGCAAGATGCGATGTGCCTATGTTTACCCCTGCAAATGAAAAACAGCACCTCTCTTTCAAACACGGAAAAGCTCCTAGGGATAACCTTTCACAAATAAACAACCTG
Organism: Pseudopodoces humilis; assembly: GCF_049639895.1. Lineage (NCBI taxonomy): Eukaryota > Metazoa > Chordata > Aves > Passeriformes > Paridae > Pseudopodoces > Pseudopodoces humilis. Next base: position 105,175,517 of record NC_142200.1, read on the forward strand.
CTCTGCTCAGAGAGGGATTTTATAAAGAACAGAGATTACAATGGGCCTAATCATGATTAAACACTGATCTGGCTCAATCTACTCAAAAGCAGACAAAAGATAAATAAAAACCTCCAGCAGATGCATTTCATACTGGAAATTCTGGAACCTCAATTGACGTCATACTTTTTATGTTCTGATAATATCTGGAGGAAACAGTACACTGGATTAAGAAAACAAAAGCAAATTTTTAGTTAAAATTCTCCATGTGCTGTGTAAAAACAAGGCGGCTACAGCAGGGAACACACAGGGCAGCTCAGCATTTTACAAACCTCTTTTTGACTGCAGCTGAAATTGCACCAGCAGAGCAATGCTACTAAAAAGAAACAAACCCCCCTTTTTCGCCTCATCTCCTACATCTGTAGGAATTTTACCCTGTAAAATTGTGCAACAGTAGTCACTGAATTTCCCCTGACACAAAAGCTGCTTCTAATCAATGGCAGGCATGTTAAGTTTCTTCTAGTAAAAGAATGCCACCTCCTCAGTATCACCCCAGCTGTGCTTCACTGATTCCTCACGTACAGTGTGAAAATTCTGTGTGATGGGAAGGGGCTGAATTTAGCAAGTATTTCCCAGATACAGACATCTGGTCTTTCCTCTGGGTGAGGAAATCCAGGGAACTGATTCCACATCATGGAAGACAACTCCAGCCATTAGTACTGCTGAAGGAGGTGGGAAAAGTCAAAAAATGAGCACAGATTGTAGAGATTGCTTGCTTACAGAGCTAAGTTTTCCATTTAATGCAACAGTGTAAATATGAAGAAAGAGAAATAGCTCTTTAGATGCAGGGGGGATCTACCTGGAGGAGAAGGTTCCTCATTCTATCATCTCCAGCAGAAATTCCCAGTGGATGACCCAGTAAGGTTAGGCCAGCAGACAGAAGAGGTCCCTTCCTGTATTGAGAAGATGCATGGCTGCCTGTCCTCGTGTCCAGAGAATGCACTCTGTGCTTCAGAGGCACCAGGTGAAAGACTTTCAATGTCTCTTGATTTGTGACCTCCAAAACTTCTCCAGTGAAGGCGAAAATCCCTACACAGACAGTGAAAGCCTACTGATAATTGTTTTGTTCTTTTCACTTTGTTTTCACTGACCTCTTGGACGTAGCTCACATAAATCTGACATCATTGTTATAGGCAGACTTTAATAGTGAAACTTGTGTTACTTACACTGATTTTCTAGCTGCAAGTTATTGTCAACTTCAAGAACATCATCCCCAAACAAAATCAAAATTCTCACCCCAATTTCTACTGTCCTTCAGTCCACCTAGTGTGCTTCACAGCAGTCTAAGTAGATCTCTTCCAACTTCAGGCAAAACAATTATCTCTTTGCAGATGAATTCCACACTTTACAAACTGCAGATCAAAATCACATGATTTGTGTTTCCTAAATGAGAAGCCAACAAACTTCTCTGTCAAGTGGTCAGTCCTTTGTCATCTTGAGTAACAGCAGATGTATTTATGTTTTAATACACAAATTACAAAAATAATGGGTTGCTGTTGCTTGTTCACAAAGCAGGCTTACCTTTTAAAAAGCTGTCAGGGGATTATTAAACTATACAAATTATTTCACTTTCCTCTATAACCCACCTCTGAAGGAGAAATGAGCTCAAGAGCCCCTCCTAACTCCTGAAAAATACAGGAGGAAATGCTTAGAATGCAGAGAATATTTTTATTTTTCTTGTAAGATGTATAACTCTTATATGTGCAGGAGCACAACTTACTGGCATCAAGCACCAATGAGAACAATTGCTTTGGTGCACATGCTTCCCTATGGAAAAGGGCTACGGATTTAAATGCTAAAACAGTAACCAATGTGAAATGTCACCTGGCTAGGCAGTTCAACCTAATTACTTACACAGATTTATTTTTAAGCTATAAAAACAGCATGTTCCTTGGGAGAATTATTTTTTCCCCTACCCCAAATAAATACAATTAACATTTGCCAAGTAGAATTCTTCTTCTGCAATTAAGGACTTGCCAAAATTAGATAAAGTACTCAAAAACACACTGGGGCAAGAGTGTCACTGGGAGTGTCTCCCAGAGCTGTGCTTCTGGAAGAGATGTTCCATGCAGGGCTCGGCACCGACAAGCCTGTGTGCCTGGGATACCTCTTTCTAAAGCCTGAGCAGCCTTGAACCCTTGTGGGGACAAGGCTGGCACAGCTGGGAGCCCTCCCAATGGCATCTTGCCATCTGTGCTCTTCCCTGCCCTCAGCAAACACCAGCAGCACTTCTGAAAGGAAGGCATGGAAGTAACGCAGCCCCACAGCAGCAGGGCCAGCTCAGCAAGAGGGCAGGGGAGGCAAACACATCGATTTGAAGGCTCAAGGTAGGACAAAACACAGGTAAGCATGGGCTTGGTTTTAAGCTGCCTGCAAGATTACTCACGTGGAGCCTGTGCTGGAATGAATCTGATAGGCTATGGCCAAAACAAACACAAACAACCCACCTCTGACCCAGAATTTTCTCCAGGTTAAGGCTCCTGTTCTTTTTAAGTGACCTGGTTCACGGAAATAAATTATTATTTTCCCATTTCTCCTAACAAGAAGCATGGTGCGGAAGTTCAGCTCCACAAGCACCCTGTCTGTGGTCCTTACAGGAACCTGTAGCACCCCATAAAAAAAAAAAACAGCTCATGAGCAGCATCCAAGGGTCAGTCAAGCTTGTCCCAATCCAGGACAGGCTGTAATTAAACCCTGCCAATCAAGCCTCCTGTTTGGGCAACGCCAGGCATAAATGCCACCAAGTGCAGTAGATCTTTGGCTTAAAGGGCCATTTTGGCCCAATTTGCCAAAACATTGGGATTTAGGAAATTAAAGAAACGGTGTCTTTGCAGGACACAAACCTTCTCACAGTGTGTCCAGTTCATTTTCAATAGCCAAGGTGGGAGAAACATTTAAAGATATTTAAGTACCTAAGATAGAATGACACAAAATCCTTTTCCAGAAAGCAAGACCTCAATAGTTCAAGCAAGTTCTCCCAGCCTATTCCAACAGTGCACTGGCTTCATGTGCCTCACCTCACAGGCCCCTTGTGTTATTCATGGCCAGAATAATTTTATGACATATAATATCATTTTATCTCGAGGCCCTGGTTCTCAAGAGACTAGCTGCACATGCTTAACTTCAGTGTGATTTCATAGAGCTAATCTGCAGCCCCCAAGCCTGTTCAGGGGGGCACTGCTGTTCAGCAGGGAGCTTCTGCTCACTCTGGGATTCCATGCAAGTGTCAAAAATATATAGGAACACTTTCAAAGCTGGACAGCAAATTTTAGGAACAAGAAAAATTCCGAAGTTAAAAACCATCTACGACAGACTGGAAAGTGTCCTACAGGAAAAAGTTTCAAGTTATGTCCAGAGCTACTTTAAAGGAAACCTTCCCTTCGAAAACCAAGAAAACTCACCTTAGAATAAATATTCAGATATTATATTTTAATAATATTCTGTATTCCTGCAGTATAATGCTGATAAATAATTACTTAAGAATACAAAACTCAGCACAGTGTTCCCAAAACCTGACTCTGCAAGCAGGCTGGACAAGGCATTTTGTTCTATTCTGTGTGTTTCTTTCCCCTCCTGTACTTAAAAAATAAAGCAAATTTCTTTGAACTTACATAATTCAAGCCTGTTATTTTCCATAGGGCTAAACCGGCCTTTTTAAATTCTTTAAGCTTGGCATTGCATGAAAGCAGATATCAAATATTCAGAGCGCTCAATTTAGAAAGATCATTTCTCTGAGGCTGAGCCTTTCTGAAGAGCTTCCTGCAGCGCTCCAGACAATGCCTCAAACTGCCACTCCCACCAGGCTGAAGTCACTTAACCTTGCCAGGCCATGTTTTTGGAGGCATTGGGCCAAATGGAGGGATGGGTCCGTTGGAAAGGTGGGAAGTGTACAAGTGTGAGGAGCCACAAAATCTGACTGCTACAAACTATGAAAACTTGCTAATATCAACCTGTTTTACACAATGAGTGCTTGAGAACCATGTCCTGTTCAGGTGCAAAAAACTGCAATGTTTCCTGCATAGTCCTCCATTACTGCCCATTACCAAAATCTACCTCTTCATGTCAAAATCAGAGTTCACGAACACCAGAGAAGAGATGCCCCGTGTGAATTAACTGGGGTGTATGGAGGACCTCGGTGAAATGCATCTCTAGTCAGTGGCAAAACACAAGGTTGAAGCACCCATTGCTGCTGTATTTCATTTTACTCATTATGTCTAGAGTACCCAGAAGGTGCAGCCTGAACACAGAACTGCAGGACCTCCTCCTTTACACACAGACAAGGATGTGTTCAAGCCAGGAGAAGAGTTGCTCCTTCCTCCCCAAGCCTTGCCACGCCACCTGTAGGTACAGAGGGGCTGCTTGGGTCAGGACCAGCTCAGTGCCCGCTCTAAGACAGCAATTTTTACAACAGGGCTCAGAATCCAGTTGTTTTCTTTGCATCCTAAAAAGTTTCCCATGCTTCCTCACAGCTGGCTCCTTGCTCTTGCAGGTGAAGTAGCATAGAAAGTGAAGCCACTGGTCCCAGTATGGGCACTGGGAGTCCATGGTACTGGTCATGCCAGGCCAGAAGAATCATAAAGTAGTAAGAAATTTGGTTCTTCATCCAGAAGAAGGCCATCATAGAACAATTTAGGTTGGAAGGGACCTTAAAAGATCATCTAGATCCAACCCCCCTACATGGGCATGGACACCTGTTGACCAGACCAGGTAGCTCAGAGCCCCATCCAACCTGGTATTGAAGACTTCCAGGGATGAGGCATCCACAGGCTTGAGGAGGAACCTGTTCAAGTGCCTTCTCACCCTTACAGTAAAGAATTTCTTCTGTGTACCTGACCTGAGCCTGCTGTGTTTGCAATACCCTTGGGTGAAGGGCAACACTGTATTTTATTAGTTACTGCTTATTATTACGCATTGCTTACCCCAAACTTGCTGTAAAATCAGAAAACACCAAAAGCACGTGGTCAGATTAGACAAAATATTGACCCCCTGCCTTCATGCACTATGTAGCTAGGAAGATGTCCTATTCTATGCAGCATGGTATTCCATGAAGTTAGGAAGCACAACTAACACAGCTTTAAGAGCTTAAACGCATTACAATATTTGCAGTAGATGCATTTTTTAATACCTTTTCCAATGCTTCTCTGTCAGCCAGCTCCTGCACAGCCAGAAGCTTGATACTGTAAGAAAAAAACAGAGAGAAAAAGAGAATTAATCACTCCACTGCAAGCATTACAGAAATCAAAGAAACAGCAGAACTAAAGCTCTCATTTTATCTTCTCTCTTGACAAAAGAAATACAAGAAATGCTCATGATGTAACAAAATAGAGAAAGAGAGACAATGTCACTTTGTTTGCCTTGAATTAGGCATCACAAGCAGATTTTTTGGTTTCCAAATTACAAGCATGTCTGAATTCACCTTACAGAGAAACTGCATCAGTCATTACTTTTGTAATATCCCAAATTAACACCAAAGGAACTTCTGAATGACAAACACAGAAAAATATTCTAGACATTTCCATCAGTTGTAGTCAACTTTGTTCCTCAGTGTCAATGGGTTTCTATGAGTCCCAAAAAGCCATTCCCAAGGATTTACATTAAATATGAGGTGCAGTGATTAAGACAACCCAGCTCAAGAAATTTGAGGGAGACATGAGGGAAATGTGCACCACTGTTTAAAAGTATGGTGGAAAGACAATCCGCAACTATTGTTCTTGTAATGCCCATTGCTAATCAATCCCAAATTTCTTCACCTACTGAATATTTTCTAAGTTTACCTCTAGGGGCTAAATCTTGCACACTGAATTACATTCACTTCAACAAGGTTATGGGAGCCACTCAAGCAGGATTCTAGCCCTGCATTGCAACTCCACAGGCTCACTTTCCTTATCCAGCCCTCAACCCTGTCACTTAATATATTATCCTTGGGCTCCAGAGGATAATTTCCTTTACCCAGGGATACAAAAACATTTGCATGGCAATAGAAGAATCAAATGATGCATATAAATATTGTTTAAATTACTCTCACCACCCTGCACACAGACACAGTAAAAAGTCAGTACAGTTAAAAGCTCATATTCAAGAAGGTGTGAATAGTCAACAAAGAAGTCTGCCAAAGGATATAATAGAAAAAGTTTTATTAACCTTTCAAAACCCCAGAGCAATATTGCATAATTCTTGAGCATCCACTGGAACCTTATATGCTAATTATGTACATCCATCCTGCGACAGCAGCTGGCAAAGCATAGTTCTAGTCCTGTCTTTCTATGGCTTACCACTGCAGGTATTCACAGCCTAATCCCTAAACACCAATGTGCTTCCAATTTAATGGACTTGTAGCTTTTAGTGTCTTCAAGGTATCATAAAAAGCCTATATCCAATGAATTATAAAATAGCCACAGACAATACATTTCTAGTCTGCAGAGACTATTACTACTAAGACAAAGAGGGTGGAGATGGTTCAGAAAACAATGGGATAATCAGGAGAATGAAAAAGGTATTCCATTAAAGCCCAACCACTATGGTGGCAGGGGACATGTGATTTGGTGTTACTGTTTGGTGCACACACACACACTCAGCTGAACTGGAAGGCACTTAGGGAAAGTACAAAACCAATACAAGGTATTTTTAAACATCATTTTCCTTGTAATTCAGCCAGTATACAAAATAAAGATGGGCTGGGCAGCAAGCAAGGAAGGCAGCTCCATTTAAAAAACACTGCAGTGCTATGTCCAACTCAGAAGGAGCCTCAGCTGATGCACTTTGGAGAAAAAGGTCCAATAACCCATGCAGGAATAATGCAGCCACAGTCAAGACCTGTCTCTGAATTTAGGAGTCACCTGTTAATTTTGGATGACTCACCTCTGTTGCAGTGCACTTGAGAAGAACACTGGACAGGGGAGAGGGAGGTAGGCTAACACACACGTGGATGCATTCAGGGTGTTCACAGCCACCGGGGCTGCTGCAAAGGCAGCTTCAAGTCTGTGTGCACGTGGTTTGGGGGTATGCATATTACTTTTGTCATTTTCTTCCTGAAGCTAAGACTTTTTCACTACTTAATCAAATCAGTCAAGGCTGTGGATGCTTCTACCAATTGACTAATTTATTTCTAGAACGTTATTTGTGAGTTATCTGATGCTCAATAGCTGCAGAAGAAAGATGTAGACTGCCCCAAAACCAAGTAACAATTTCATCAAAGATCATCATCTCACTGTAAAAACCTACCTTCCTTCCCATTTACACCTGTGAATTCCCACAAGAACTTTTTCAACTGGTATGTATTTATTTAAAACAAAGTATCCAGTCACACAGAAGCACATAATGAAACAGGAAGCAGGAATCTTTTTACTCCACTTCGTATTATGGAGATGCTGTACACTTGTTCAGAGGTGAAGAACCCATACAAAGGGTTTACATCTTGCAGAGATACTGCATATGCAGGTTCAGAATCGAATCTCAATTCAAAGTTGCTACATCATTTGGAGCAACATTGGTTTGATTCCTGGAGAGAAAAATACTTCCTCTGCTGTTACAAATTAAGAGATCAATGTTTGCCCAGTACTTTACTCTTTTCTCCTCAAGTGACACCTGAAAATACCTCAGGTATTCCTTCTTGGTCAAAAGGAATCTGCAAATGCAAGTTATCAGCCTTTACCCAACCAGCTGTAAGTTCCTTCTTTCCTTAAAGCACCATCACAGATGCTGTCCCTGTTCACTGGATTACAGCCCACTATTTGGAAAATTGCTCTTGATAACCAGTTATTTACTGCTATTTCTTACAGCAGTTCCAAGCAACATTAGTATGTGTTACTTGATGCAATGTCGGCTTGGAAATGCAGCTTCTTTCAAGGCTGCTTCTTTAGTCGTTTGATGCTTCAAAAAGAAAGCAGGCTAATTATTTAGGTGCTACATCAGCAATCTTACAACCACTGAGAGCAGCTCACAACTTCATTTGCTGTTTGTAGCTTTTTTGCTCACCAAGCATTTCAAAGTAGAAGAGAATAAAGTCAGTAACGGGTGAAGGGTGGGGAGGGGAGGAAGTTTCCAATTAAAAAAATCTCAAAAGAAATGCTAACAGAGTTACCAAAAGCCAATGCTGAAGCCCAAGTTCTTGCAGTCTATAACACTTAAGAACTCTGTTTATATATATATCCTTGGCATTATTTTGTTCATCCTCACCTGTGTTGTGCAAACACTAACTCATGAATAAAGTCATAGAAAAATTATATTTCACAAAGAAACCTTATGGTTCCTGGAGAGCCTGCTCTAACCTACCAGGTTTAAAATATACTGGTTAAGAAAGTTGTCATATGAGTAGCTATAATGAAAATTGCTCTGCTTGAATCTGAAATTCTATTAAAAATACTCACTGACTGAATTACTTACATGATCTATCTAAACAAAGCTACTGAAATTAATATCCTGGCACCCCAGGCACACTCAAAATACTTGAAAACACGCAGTGATCAGGATGAAGGACTCTCCTCCAGCACTGAAAATATGCAAACATGATGTGCTGTCAAGGAAACACATGACTCCCTCTTTTTTTGGCCATGGGTGACGCACAGCATTCTCCACTAAGGGAATTCCTTTTGGTTTCCAGAAGATTAGTCACAGTGCTGAGCAAATGCCTATAGCTACATTTGCCTATAGCACATTTCTACGCCTCAGGGTATCATTGCAATCCTTTCCTCAAAGACTTCCCACTCAAAAACAAGTAGCATTGGGTTTCTCTTTCTAATCCCACATACCCAGGAGTAATTTAAGTCTTTTTGGCAGTCTTTTGCAATGCTGCAAACTTGCAGATAGGTCCCTTGCTGGCTGGTGCATTGCTGTTCACCATGAGCCATCATGACGGCGTTTAATTTGCACTGAGCTTCACTTCCCAGCTTGATTTCACATTGCCCACAAAATCCTATCTGCTCTTGCAGTGGGGAATGTTGGGGCTTTCTGAAGAAGTGCTACAGGGTCATCTGCCTGCAAACCAGTGAACCTATGGCTCTGCAGCAAGGCAGATGGGATAGACTGAGACTGCTGCACAAGGCAGATCCCAGATCCATCCATGCAGAATGAACCTCTGGTCTTCACCTAAGGAAGAGAAGCTGCTTCCTCCAAAATCTGCTTGAAGGGTGCTTTTGGGGTAGGAAGGTTTTTATAATTACAGTCAGTTTCTGGACCACCCCTCCACAGAATTAGAACTGCAGCCATTACAGGTCACAGGTCACCTGGCTGCCACTATCAGGGCAGAGCATCAATGGGCACGGTGACCTACATCTGCTGAGCTGAGCACAGTGTGGAGCTCAGGCTTCCATTCTGTGCAGAGCCTGGTAATTATGAACAAAAGGGGAAGAGGAGAAAGTGAGGAAAAGGTGAAGCATTAAATGTGTTTAAACGAACACTTAGCCTCACAACAGTGGCCTAGAAAAGCTCAAATACATACCTTTGCTTGAGGCCTGAGTTTTTCCAAAAGCCTCATGCTTTCTATCAGCCAGTGCATAAGCCTAAAGTTAACAACATTGAGAAATGCCATTTGACTTCTCTGGCTTTTCCGTCACCTTCTTCAGCATACAGCTGCACCAAATCCTGCTTCAGCTAGACTCACGGGCATTATTATAAATAGCCCATGCCAAAACCTCTCAATTCCAAACCATTTCGAGCAACATTAAATAGTTCCTTTCTCCCTTCCTTTTAGTCCACAAACTCTTCCTCTTTGCACTTGAGATAAGATTCCACAAATATATTATGGCCCACAGTGAAGTTTTATGAAACACATATCTAAGAGTAGAGCATGAATGCACGTAACTGAAGTGCTTGCTGACAGACACATGTGCGAGCTAGTTAACAAAAAGAACAGGACAAAACCACTTGGGCCACCAAATTTGTGCACCAAAATTGTATTTGCAAACCTATCCAAACCGGCTTTACTCATTAATCTATTCTGCTCTAAGAGATGTGCATAAAACATGAGAGTTGGACTAAAATGAGAAAAAAGAAAATGCAGCTGAGCTGTGCTAATGGCACCTAGGAGGGAGCACTCCCCATCCCTCACCTTAGCCTCCAGTTCTGCTGCTGAATGGGCAGGCTCATCACCATTCACACCACAGCCCCTGTTTTTCTTTCAGCACTTACCGGATGACAGGGTGAGTAACAGTAAGGATGGGGAAGCCACCCATGCGTGTCTGTGCTCCCTGTGAGGGCTGTGGTGGTCCCTGCTGCCCCAGCTGTCAACAGCCTGAGGTTAAGGGCTGTGATTAACTGTTTTCTAATTGTTTTAAGCATAGCCAGATGCTTAGAGAAATACATGGAGAGCAGGGAAAGGTAACAGCCCAAAAGTGACAAACACAGGAAAACACAAATCTTGTGGCTTAAACAAATGTGGGGGGAGGTGGTGAGGGTGGTGTGTATACAGGGAGTGGGGGTGAGGTTCCTTTGCTGTTTGGCTGTTTGTTTTAAATACAGACCTGCTGCTGGAGTTGTTCCTTGCTGCTAATGCCTAATGGACCCAAGGCTTTTCCTCCTGACTCTGCCCCTGTGATGATTACTTCGCACAAGGGTAGGTGAAAGAACAGCAGGCTCCCACAAACAGCACCGCAGACTATGTTTAACATGGTGAGATGATGGGGGAGCAAGTCTGAGCACCTCGGGGCTGCAAAGGGATCTGTGCCACTCCTTTTTTGGGGCTGCCCACACTGACCAGAGCAATGGGTCACTTAAGTGGGGTGCCTTTACAGTGAAGGAGCAACGTTTAAGACTTTCATCAATGCATGCACTATAAAAAAACATCTTATTTTTGCTAGCATATCCCATTTACAAAGTTGTCTTTCCTCCCCAAGACACTGGTCACTCACACCCCCATAAAAACAAAAGCAGGAGGAAGGAAAAGTGTGCTCAATGACTTTCAGCCTCGTACACTTCCTTCATCTACCCCCGTGAAGTCGGATGAGGAAAAAAAATCCCAGTTTCTCCTTTTCCAATAAAAGCATCTGCATCTTCTCAATTACTCCTTAAATGGAATGAAAAACTGTGTCCACTACCACATTGTAGCGGCTGCTTGAAGAGAGAGTTTCTGAAGTTGGCTGATGGGCTTGGATGGGAATACCATGCCATATTGCTCTGGGACTAACTGCCAGCTAATGACACAACAAAATATGTTGGAAGATTCTCAGGAAAAGAAAAATGCATCTACAGTAAGAAGAAATTATGATAAAATCAGGCAGCTGCATTTCCTACATATTAAATGTATTTGTATCTATCTCTACTAGAGATACACATAAAATAGATCATATGCATGTTACGTATAATTCTTTAAATATTCATATATATATATACACAACTATATACAGGTGAATTTATTTAGGGCTAATTTTTTCTCAGATTCCTCATTGGGATGAAAGCAGATATTCTTCAATGTCTAGTCATTCAATGCTGATTTGCCTGCAGCATGGTCTGAAACCAAAACGCAGATCAAGGCACCACAGCTGGAAAGGGAACCAGGAGTAAATGGAAGGAGCAGAGAAGCTGAAATCCATCAAGCAAATTGGCAATGTAGTGCAGGCCACACAAACACTCCCACCCTGATGTTTGCATTCATGGATCCTATTACATTATGTGAGTGATTGAAGGATTTGTCATGGGGAGAAAGGAAACTGTAATGGAACTAGAAGAGGGAAAGCATGAATTATGGATGGTTACTGCTGAGAGCTGAAGGGGGAGAACAGCAGCATTACCAGGCAGGAGGCAATTGAAATAGTTAATTTCTTTCCTATTTCAGTGATTCCTTGGGTTCAGGGATGCTCTTTACTTGCTATTCTCTGCCCTAAACTTGCAACAAAGCCATCACTTTTCAGGACCTATGAACTTTGCACTGAGGATCTGATTTATGTTCAGCTGATGCTGTGGTTTCAGTGCAGTTGTATCATTGCAAGAACAGAACAATGATTCATAACTTCTGAGTACTATGTATTCCCAATGCACGAGAGAAAAACCAAAAAGGCTGAAAGAACAGCAAACTTTTTCCTAGAATTCTGCAAGGGAATAAAACCGACTCACAATGACCCAAACCACAACCAACTGCAGAAAACATGTGAATGCCCATGTATAATGAGACCTGGAAGCCTGCTTGACCACATCCTTGGAAACACCACCCAACCCATGGTATTTCCAAATGGATGAAATCCATGCTGCTGTGCATACAGACTTTCTCTACATCAGTAAGCAGAGCAGGTCACACTCAGTAAAATTAAGAGGGGAGCTGCACAAAACTTGGAGAATCTCTGTGAGGCTAAAGAAACATCACTCTTATCCATCTACCCAGAAAAGGTGTCACCTGAGCTGTGAGGCAGTGATGCTTTTTCAGGACACTTGTGCAAATTCTGAGGGGTTCTATCATCGAGAGTGGGTTAGGAGCAACAGGGAAGGGTCCTAATTACCTCTTTCTCCACATAGAGATCTTGGGCCTAATTCTTTCCTTTCTTCAGGTAAGGGGGAAGGAGACAGGACATCATTTCTACTTGTATAAAGTGTCTCTGAAGATGCCCTCCAACTTTCACTAGAGGAAGTCACAGAAGGGTCACTTTGGGTGCACGCAAGGCACACGTAAATATTGTCCTTTATTTCACCGTTAGGTTCATAAACCTGCATCTGAGGTACAGAGTACTGAAGACTCAAGCACTGTGCTAACCACACTTTCAGAAACACTTGACTAAGTTAGAAGCCATCCTATGGCCTTTTCTCTTGATATCCTGTTGTTATTCTTCCTGTCCTTCTCCAGTTTGGGCTCTGCAAACTGGTGCAATGCCAAAAGAGTGGCAGCAGTTAGAAAAGTAAAAGTCAGGGAAGATTTCCAAGGTCCTCAGAAGAAATGCTAGTTATTAAGGGCTGGAATACATTGCACTTGATTGAACAGAATCAAAGCTGATTCCTGAGAGGCAAAGGTTAATTGAGCAAATGGCTCAAAAGGATCAAACTGTTCTAATCCCTTATTTGTTGATTTTTTTTTTATTTTTTTTTTTAAATTTTAACAGAGAGTTTAAAATAGACCAAGCAGCTGAAAATATGTCCCAAATTCCCAAATGCATGAGATGAAACCACAAAAGGCCTGGGACTGCCAGGAACATAATGACTACACAATAGTAGCCTAATGAATAAAGAAACAGTAAATCAAATACCTATATTAAATTATACTAAACACAGCAATCTTGTCCACACATAAATACTAACAGAGACCAGGTATGTGCAGTGGCAATGCAGCCAAACTCCCAAAATCATTCAAAACTCAGAGTGACAGTCCAGCAGGCTTTGTCACCACTTCTACCTCTACCTTCACTGATTGCTCCTGTGACAAACACTTTGCTACATGATAATTCAGGCAACAGAAGAGAGCACTACTGCGAGCAGCATGTGTGTGTGTATGTGCCTTATATTTATGCACAAAAAAAAAATCACACCAGTTGTTGCAACTCACTTCTGACAGACAGCAAACCAAAATCAGTTGACTGCATCAAAAAAGGGGGGGAGTAAGATTTCAGTTTAATTCATATAATGATAAAATGTACTTTTCCTTCTCAGTATTTAATTTCTTATTCTATTTAGCTAAGAGCAATAATGTCTTCATCCAAACCAGTTCACCTTAGGCTCAAATGTTTTGAAGTTGGGCAAAATCCTCTGTATAATGTCCACAGTCACAGGATTTTAATTTTTTCAAAAGATGCCTGTTTCCTTATAATTCTGCAGGAAGAGAAAGACTCACAGAGAATGCTGTGTCTGTGGCAACATTGATTTCTTCTGAGTCATTAAAACTGGACATGAACAGCTCATTTAACTTGCACTGAATTATTCAAATGTGTCCAATAAGGGAGGAGACCAACACCGAAAACAAAAATTTAGAAGGTCATAAAAATCAAAGGTGACTTAGAGCTTCCAAATATAGGCATTATGTTATAGTGTATGCCGTCTCTGGCGTTTGGCTCTTTTTCTGGATTTTCTGAATCATTCCCTGCTGGGGTAGAGAGTCCTAGTTCCAGAAACAGCACCTTCTCCCACCCAATCCTGCCCTACTGCAGCAGTGGAAAAACTGAGTAGTCTCTAGTCAGATAAATAGATATGCTTGGGAAAAGGCACACCACCACACTACTCTTCTGCCATGAATTACAAAGCTTCCAGCAAAATCATGAGGCCTTGGGAGGAAAAGTGGTTAATAGGGACTCTACCTTAAAAATACACCTCTATGTCCCTGCAAAATGTGACTTGAGACAGCCTGCTTCCCTTTCTCCTTTAGGTACATGAACCATATGCTATCAAGCTCTTATGTGAAAGCTCATCATGGCCTCTTGTTCAGCCTCAGAAACTGAAGGCAGTATTACTTTGCCATACATGCACAGCCTTGTCTCAGACAAATGAGTTTACACAGTTAAAATCATTACAAAGGGACACAGGAAAAGTCAGTTTGTTTTGCAAAATACTTGCTCAAGAGCAATGCTGCAGCTTTATGGTAGTACAACCACCATCAGCTGGTGACATCTGAGTGCCACTAAGATTTAGCCTGGTGCTGTGCAAAGACTATTGAAGCTTACTGGCTGAATCTGGATACAGAGCTCTGCAGTTTTTTAGAGCACACTCTCAAGAAAGAGACTGACCCTCAAGAGCTGGCTCCTGCTTCAAAGAGGCTGGCGAAGTGCCACAGCCATTGTGCATTTCATATGCGCATCTTTTGCAGAAGACTTCATGCCAAACTGGAATTGTTTAAGTGGTGGAAGACGCTAAACACTGGGCATTAAAACAGAGGAATGTGCACAAAAAATGCTCAAAGACTCTACAAAATTACTGAGGAGAGGCACTGTGACAAGGGAAAAGGAGCACTACAGAAACCAAGAGCAGTGCTTTGGTCAAGTGCACTTTCCTCCATGGCTCTTTCACGAGCAGTTTATGTTGTCTTACAAATTCAAGGACATTTAGACAAAAAGGTTAAAATTAAGTGCATCATTATAACAGGTGGGAAACAAAGCAGAAACTGTACTAGCAGACACCCTGTATGTTTTAAGGACTTCCCATTCTGTGGCCAAAAGCCAGCCCACCCGTATTCCAAAGTGGAGCTTGGGAAGCTGGTGACAAGACCTTGACACCAGTGCTCTGCAAGGGCAAGGGGCAGGCATCCAAAGACGTTTTCAAGATTGACACCTTGTCACCATGAGAGGGGGGGAAAAGTGTGGGTTTAACAAGATAACACTCATGCATTACTACTCCAACTCAAGTCTCCAGTGCAGGCCTAGCCTAACACAACCGAGTCTGCATGTCAACAGAGCGGAGCGTCAGTCAGCACAGCCATCTGCTGCTCCACACACAGGAACGGTGTCGGGACACACCGCCAGCAACCGGGGTGCTGTCTTTACAGCATCTATCCCATATGGTGAAGGAAAGGTCACAATAGGTGAGAATTCCTCAGAACTGTCACTCAGCTGGCCCACTCAAAGGTTACTGAAAAACAGAACAACCCAAACTTTGAATGAATGTGAACATTCATCCTCCTGAAACAGAGGGCAATTGCACAGTCCAAAACAAAAAGTGAAGAAACGGAAAACTGTGAAAAGAAGCGGGCCAGAGGTAGCAAAGGCAGAAAACCCAAGTTCTGTATACCAGTGAAGATGACACTCCTCCATCTTGCATGCACCCAAGCCTTTAAATGTCAGAAAAGCCACAAAAGACATCTCAGCCTTCTGTCAGTCTTCACTACTATTTACAAGTGGTGTTGATGTTAAGCCATAAAGAATTTTGTTTACACTGATGCTACACTCTTAGGTTGCCAGAAAACAAGTGAGCCAACACTGAGGCTGCATCTGCAAGAGCACACAGAAAGCACAAATTAGATAAGAAAACTACCTGTCAAATAAGGGTAAGAAGTCAAAAGCCTTCTTCCAAGAGCTAATTACAACAGTATCCTATCAGCTTCATCTACCACATCACATGATACTGCACTAAAAAAGAGAATTTAGCTATGGGGCATTTGAAGTGACATTTATATAACTTTAACCCAAATAACAGACCAGACGGTCTTTCTATCAGTGCAGTTGTTTTGTACTTCAGTAATGACTTTGAAGTGTGATGAGGGTTATGTGAAGTTTAAGCCTCCAGTTAGCCAAAAGCCATAACCACATATAGCCTTTGCTCTGAGTATCGGAGTAACACAGAAAGGTTTTGATTTAAATCCCCAGTGGATGCATCACATAGCTGTAACTCTAATCTGGGAGCAAATGTAATCCATCCTCAGTTCTTAAAGTCAGAAAAACTGGCTGAGTCGACACTCTCTCAGCCAACAGCTGTCCTCAAACCAGCCTCTGCTCAGTTTGTTGGCAGAGATACACCAAGCAGAAGGGACAGACCACTCAAAAAGAAAGTATAAGCAACGTAAACATGCAGCCAAGCAGACTATGGCCTATTTTCACAGGTTGCTACCATTCACTCTTTCTACCGCATCTCAGAAAATTCCTTGAGATTGTGCATAGCAAAGAGAAGAATCCTCTACCAACCAAATCCTGTGTGCCTGTCTCTAGCAGTACTGCAGAACCACAAACATTGGTCAAAAGAGACCATTTGATGCAGCAGTGTCCTCAGCACGGGGCTATCAGGTCAGCTGTAGTCTTGAAAACCTCTAGAACACTGAGACACCATGACCTTGAGATAACATCTTCCAGTGCTGCACCAGCTTCTGAGCAAGGAAGCTTCTTTTACTGTCTGTTCTGAACATCCCAAAACAACCACCTGCCTGCTTCTACTAAAGCACGGAGTTATTTCACCTGCAGTGCTGGGCTATGGGCTTCCATTTGAGCTTCACAGGGCTTCCCTGGCACAGATGAGTTTCTTTAGGATCTTTTGGATTCAAGGCCTAATGTCTGCTACAGTGGCCATTCCCTCAAATTACACACTGTTATATAGCATAACTATAACATTACTCATCATAAAAGATAATTATCCTGCATGGGAAATATCTACTGCCACAAAAGGTCTTTGTTGACAAAGGAAGAGGCTTATCTGACGAGATACAGGGGTCAAGTAATGTTTTCTTTTCCCCACCCCAGCAGCAGCTTGTGCCAGGTTCTTCAGAGACACACGGTAAGGAAGGCAAAGGGCTTCTCCACTTTCCCTGCTGCTCTCATCTCACATAACAGGATGCCACCACGGTCCATGTAAGTATCTCATTTGGTGGTTCCCAGGCTTTCTGGGCTGCAGCCTGCTGTCAAGATTGGAGCCGCCCTCCACAGCAGATGACATGCTGTTGTGAAATAGTTGGCCACAAGATACACAAAAGGGATGTCTCACCAAGGACGAGACCACAGTCAAATCAGTCATACCTCAGGAATGAGGTAGGTGGAGAGCAACTAATCCTTTATTTGAGCTCCTGCCTAGGTCCTAAACTGTGTGGCATTTTCTGTCATGGGTTTATTAAAGCGCCATGTTAAAAGTTTCCTTGAAGAAAGCACAGCAGAAGGTTTTTCCCCTTGTTCTATAATGTGCTTAGCAAATAACACCGTTGAGTTACTTTACATTCATTTATCACAGCAGCCTCTTTGTTCTAGTAGCTTTTGACTTTGAGATCAGGACAAACTCCATCAGTTAAGGAACTTCATTAAAGTGATCTATTTCTCCTAGAGAAGAGGAAAAATCTTAAGTTTCTGTCATGGAAGTTATCACTCAGAGTTTTAAATTGTGGAACACTTCTATGTGGAATAGCAAGTTTCAAATCAAGAGTGTTATTTGTGTACACACATAGAAGCTTATATTGCCTGCAGTAATTGGCACTGTTACAAAAACAGATCTTTTGGTCAATGTCCACAGAAACACTGTGCCCAGCGGCCTGCCTAGAAAATGCTTCCCTGCAGCAGAGGTCTGTGCACAGGAGCATGACAGCTCACAGTTTCTCCTTGGTCCTAAGGAAAAGCCATGTGCTGTGGAAGCTCAAGAGGAATGCCATCAAAGTGGAGCCCCCTGAAACCTCGGGTGAATGGGCAGAACAAGCAACAAAGCCAGGACAACATGTCATTTCTAGAGCAATTCCTGCAATTTCAAGAGCATGAGTCATGACTTTATGGCAAGCAGAGTCCCTGCATTTGTCAGACTGTTTAAAAAATAAATAAACAAAAGCAAACAAATGAGAATTAGTGTCAATTCCAAGTGCCTGGATTTGATAAGGAATAGTACAGCACAGCTGAGCAAAGCCAGGCAGAGCAGCATCATGCTGAAACACAACAGCACTGCTCAGGCACCCTGCTCCCAAGTGCCAGCACCATGACCACGCTGGCCACATCCACCCTCCTGGGGTGGCCGGATGGCAGGGCTCTGTCTCCCTCAATGGGCAGCAGGATTGGCCAAATGCCAGAGGTGACCACCTGGAAAACCTCACCCAGTGCCCTGTTCCCACCACACAGCAACTCTCCTGCCTGTGTAATTTAAAGTTCATATCTTCATACTCCATTCCCTGTGGACTTCCACATTCTTTACAGAGGCAGCAAGTGGTGATGCCCCAAACAGCCAGGGTGTAGCCTGGCTGTCTCTTGCAGCTGCGGACAACGTGGTGTGAGCAGTCACCACTCCTGCTCAGCAAGCTGTATTCAGCAGCTGTTAGGGTGAAGCCAATTTACTTGGCGGACAAGAAGCTCCCAGATTAACCTGGATCAGCTCTGGCTGCTGAGAGAGTAACAAGCAGCTAGCAGGAGATCTCAGGGACACGTGCTGCTTCTTCAGTGATCAGAACGTGCTTGAAGCCACAGAGAAAGGATGGCTCTCATCCAGCATCGTGTCAGAGATGGAGGTGGGACAGACCCAGAGCAGCTACAGTTCCCAGCCACAGTCTACTCCACTTAGACCACCTCATGTTTCAGTTCATCATTTAGACATTTTGCAGTGCAGGAATGCGTACACGTTATAGCAGGGCTAATTATATAGTGTACAGGGCTCCTACTTCCAACTTAAGGACAGCATTAATGCATTATTCATTACTTCAGCATTTACTCTTCACTATTTGGATCATTCCTCTGATTTTTGTAGTAGCTCACCTTCCTCCTCTCCCCCGGTGCACACCCCCCACCCCACCCCCATTTAGTCAAATAGCTCCTAGCTATAATTTCAATTACAAACTGCAAGTCCTGGTTTTTGGAGGATTAATTATGGAGGTGGAGGCAGAGGAAAAACCTGGTGGATGACAAGTGGTAGTTTAGAAGCACAGGACAGCAACAGGAAGTGTCAGAGTCTTCCCAGTAAGGCCCTGTTAAGCAACAGAAGTCCAAGGCTGTCTCTTTCTCAAAGGGCATCAAATAAATCCCCAAATACTGAACAGCTGCAGCTTAATCTTAAATGACCATATGCTATTTAAAAAATAAGCCAAAATAAACAAAAATTCAAACCAAAAGCAGAACACCTAAGAAATCACAAAGGCTGTGAGGATGGAAAGGGAAGGGCCATTAATTTTATTTTAAGGCTCTTAATAAACACTAATGCCTGAAAACTGTCACAACTGCTGCAGTGCACAGCCATCACACAAGTATGTAGCCAGTTACTATAGAAAGCTGTAGAAATTACTATTACATAAATTGCATCTATGGAGGAATTCTATTTAACCAGCCTGCTAGTATCCACTAAGAAAAAAAGGAAAGATTTAAGGTCTAAAGAAAGGAGCACTTGTCATATCTGCTTTACCAGATACATAATAGTGGACAATAAACACAGTTCTGCTGTGTCAGCCCTGTCACCAAAGGTTTTCCTTTAGAGAGAATACAGGTAAACTTAAAAGCAAAATCCCAAATCCGTCTAATTTTAAAAGACCTTGAGCTTGTTGGGGATTTAAAAAAAATAAATCTTTTTAAAGCTCTTCAAAGAGCCATGGAAAGGAGATTTTGTTAAACACATGATTCTCAGCATCTTCTTATTTGTGCTACACAGTGTGTGTGTAGGGCAAAGATTTAAGGCGCTTTGCCTGTGAGTGGATGCAGCCTGCCACGAGCTGCAGCAGTGTGCATTCCCTGAACTGAAATAACCCTGCACAGGCAGGGATCCAGCCAGACATCTTAGGGGTTACTAGGATTCACACTGAAAGAGGAGAAACACTGACTCTCACTCTCTCTCACCAATAAAAATAAAAATTGCCAAAGGCAGACGTCTACACATGCTTAAATTCAGCTGGGTTGGGATTTCATTGCCACAGGATTGAGTAAGAGGAAGTTCTCTTATCTCCCTTGCTTAAGCAAAAACAGCATGTCTTTTTTGCTTTATAGAGAAAACAGAAAAATAGTATACACACTACATAGCCTCTGTAAGGGGCTGTAAGGGAAAGAAGTTCCTGAAGTTATGCAAGTCCTAGCAGTGTAAGAAAGGTTAATAGCGTTTACTGAACTTTTAATAGGGCATAACTCTGGCACACCTGCACAGCATCAAAAAGGTGATTTAATTCCTTTTCCTGTTTATTGCTCCATGACTGAAGGCTCACAAAGGAAAAGGGGTTTGGAGGCAGAAGCCATTTACCAATTTTGTTTTCCATTCACCTTAGCCAAGCATTCCAGTTTTTTGCAGATGTGCAGCACACATTAAGGGTACTGAAGCCTCCACACACATTAATCACTTCAGTGGGACTGATGTTGGTTTGCAGTCCAGGTGGCCAGGATACCCAGCAATAAGGATCCTGATGAAGGGGAGTCCATAGAACAGCAGCTTGGAAAGCCCAGTCCTTCATCAGGCTGGCTCCTCTCATGCACAATTCCAATCAGACACCTGGAGCTTCCCAAATCTTAATCTGCAGCTGAACTGCCTGTGGTCCCTTAGAGGCTCACCAGCTTCACTAGCTTAAGCAATAAAATACTAAGCAAATGCTAACCCTACTGTGGTGTACACATATAAACCAGTAAGAAAATCACAACTGCTTCCCCAATGCCTGAACACCAATATCCAGGAAAAGACTGGCCATGCCACAGATGATAAAAGAAAGCAGGTACAGCAGCATTCAGTCACTTCACTAAATAAAAAAGCTGAGTGCAAGATGGCAATTTTGGCATCTCAGTAAGGTCACCAACAAAGCAGCACCATCCTTGGGGATAAGCATGAGGAAACTAAAAAGTGAGCCCTAATGGAGCAAAGAGGTAGGATGGGTCTCTGGGTGACACTACAGGTCATAGCCAACCTGTTACACGCCCACAGGATGCTTAGCAAGGCAATGATGACAAGACTGGGTGGTCCCACTTGGACAGTGCCAGATGTACAAATGACCATGTAGTGACACAGAAGGATGAGGGAAGAAGCAGCACCCTTGGGGAAGAAAGGCTACAGAACTGGCAGTCATAGGAGAGCAACTTTTAGGAGAACATCAGAAGGAGATGACAACATACGTAACAGATCTCATGACATAAGCACAGAGAAAAATGCTAAGGACATCTTTCTCAGAAGAGCAGGGTAGAAGAAGGGAGCAGAAAGAAGAATTTTAAATTGCCCTTCTCCTCTTCAGAGAAAAGCACAAATCGTTCAGGCAAAAAAATGACACATTTTAGTAGTCAGTATGGGCAGAAAAAGAGGCTGACCTAACACTGGAACAGATCTTCAGCAGTGATGCTCCTCCCTTCATTTAAAAGGATGGCAGGGTGCTTTTCCCAGAGCTCAGGTCACTACAAAACCTCCCACCAGCTGAAGTTTGCTGACAACAACCAGAAGCAGAAAGAAAACCTGTTCTGATGAGCAAGCAGGGGCAACTTGTGCATGCACAGATACAAAGACAGCGTGCAAAGGGAGTTTGGTTATACCTCATGGCAGAGACAACCTTTTGGTGGGACCAATCTGTCCCCCCTCTCCTGCAGGAGAACATGAATTAGTCAACTTTGCCACAAACCACCTCACAACCAGCTCTGCACTGAAGAAATCCCTCACGAGGCACACCATCTGATTTCCTAAGTCAGCAGAGCCCGCATGCTGGGCTTTTGATTTCCTCTCTGCCCTACCCCCATCCCAGAACACAATAATGCTTCAAAGCCCTCTTTCAAGAAGGGAAATACCCATCATGTCTACAGGATGTCAGAGGTGAAAGGGATGTGGGTTGGCTGGAGGAGGTGGAGCAATGCGTCTCTGACTGCTGTGCACTTTACGTCATACCAAGACCCAAAGCTCACAGCAGCAACCCATGGAATCATAGAAATATTTAGGTTGGAAAAGGCCTGCAAGATCACCAGCTCCAACCATTAACCTGACACCACCAAGTCCACCACTAAACCCTGTTCCGTAGCACCACATCTTCACGTCTTTTAAAGACCTCCAACACCGGCAACTCAACCACTCCCCCTGGCAGCCTATTCCAATACTTGGCAACCCTTTCAGCAAAGAAATTTTTCCTAATATCCCATCTAAGATCATGCATATAATTGTGGGATCTGACTGTGAAGCATCTTAGCCACCTCCCACTTTAGTCCTATCTCCCAGGAGCACAGCCTTTTCTACAAGACATGGCTCTGAGGGATAAAAGCAGAAAGTGTGAGATTACAGATCACAACAGATCCATAAAATTGTCAAGTGTAGCTCTAAATTAATCTTGCTATTTTTTTTTTTAGAAACACCATTTTTTAGTATTTCTAAGAGGCAAAACTTGAAAGTTAGAGCCTGACAATGCAAAGGAGGCGCCAACATCTATGCACCATTGATTTAGGGATCCCAGTCATGCTGGCTGGTGCTCATGGCTATAGAAGTTTCCAGGTTCTCATCATTAGGAGAAACCCTGAAAAAAAACAGCTTCCCTCTCCTTAAATATCTCCTTTAACACTCCAAATACACACATAATAACACTGGAAGGAACAGTGGAGCAAACAGTAGCACAGCCAGATGTACCAGAAGTTCTAACTTCACCTGAGCTCCTGACCTGCTAGAAGGCAGGACAAGGTGATATAACTCAGCTGGAATAAATTTCCTTTACTCCTCTTTCTCTTTGAATGCCTTGAGAGCTGCGCAAAGTCTTCTGGAGCAGCACCCTCAGGTATCAGGTTGGTTGACCTCAAGGCCACCATCTTATAAATGATACAATCCAAATCTCCAACGTCAAATCCCTGCACTGAAAGATGTCCTTGTAAAGACATCTGAATATATCTATTTATTCATTACCTTGTTCTCTCTCTCTCTACTTGTATCTGGGTTTGGGAAAAAAAAAAGAAAAAGCCAGTTCAGTAGAAAGCACAATTCTCCCTGTCCCATTAACCTGCTTTGATTTCCCCAGGCTGCCAGCACACTAAAAGAAACAGCAAACCAGGTATGGATCATCCTCTGAGCGGCTGCAAGCAGAGGGATGGGGGGATGGTGTTTCTTCCTGCTGAAACCCAGCCCCACCACCAGTGCTAAACATTTGTGCTTCTTGTTGGCAGGCCAGCAAGCAGATAAATGGAGCACGGCCACAAGCCAGCCTGGCTAGCCAGGCATCCTCACTAACACACCACAGAGCCAAAGGCTCATCCCACCATCACACCATGCAGCCGCCCTCCGTCTTGGCTCATCGCTAATTCAGGGTTACGTTATTCCCAGGAACCGCCGCTTGTGCTCCCGCGTGGAAAGCCAACAAGGGAACATGCTAGCCTTCCGAAAAACCATACTCTGTGAGAAGGAGGGGATTAGGAGGGAACAATGTCGGAGTGTCTTCAGTGAGCTGGAAGCAATCCCAGCTTCTAGCTGCACAATGACATGCAGGAAGGAGTTTTGAAAGCTTCTCAGTCACAGAGGACCCCTGTGTGCCAGGCTCGGAGACGTCTGGATATAAGAATGGCCTTTACAGCATAAGGATGCAAGAGGACTACTGAGCCCCCTATGCAGACCAGCCCTGGCCAAGCAGGGAATGGTGGCTCAAGCTTAGCTTTTCCTTTCTTGGCATTGGGTGCCAATTGTGTAGCCCAGATCCTTAACCTTATTTAGGTCAGGGACTTCAGCACAAAACAGTCTCAGAAACACCAGACTTGTGTGGGAAAGTCTGCTTCATGCAGGCCCAGAGCGCTCCAAATATTGGAGCTGAAGTGCAAATGTATCTTGGACAGGGATGATGGGAGGAAATCGTGCTCCATGGGATTCACATACTGGTGCAAAATTATGTCTTGTGCAGCTTTTGATATGATTTGCATGTTTGGTAACAAGCTCCAAGGCAAACTCTTAACAAGTTCCAAGTCAAGCAAGCTCTTAACGAACTACATGCAGAGCATGAAACAGGATTGTGTGGATGCTCATGATGTTCCCCATAGGTTCTCTCTGATGCCCTGGCCACCCACTGCCATGCCACACATGCCTCCAGTTTGCCACTGATCTTCTCAAGCTTGAACAGGTGCTAACATCCCAAAACCAGTGGAGAAATGGTGAAGCTGGCCATGCAGACACCCCTAGGGAGAAGGAGCTAGAATATTGAATGCTGAGCCCTCGTGACAATTTTATTGGATTCCATAGTAGACATGAAGCAACATAAAGAGGGCAGCAGTGATTTTTCTCAATGGTGTATACAAACTGCAGGTCTACAAAGTCCATGGAGGAGAAATTATAAAGCTTTTACAATGCTGATCCCACTCCTTTTTGATTATTCTGAGGAAAAAGTAATCATTGCTCCATGGAAAGCATTCCAGATTATTTGAAGAGGTGTGCCTCACACAGACTTTGTTAGCATGACTGACTGCCTCCTAAAGTTGTGCTATAAAAACAACCTATAAAAATAATCAAACCAGTAATTTAATACCTATGGGCAATAACACAGTACTAAAACCTGTCTTGCCATTCATTGCACCCATAAGGCAAAATGCCAGTATGGAAAACAAGACATAAAAACAGGGTGACAGGGAAACATGCAGAAGTGTTTGACTGGATGAGGCATTCAGGAGGATGAAAACCAAGGAATAATCAAGCTGTCCAAAATTTGACCACCAATTCAATGGGAAGAAAAAGGTCTAGACCTGACAGCATTTCCAAGAACATCCCAATTTTGAGGAGTAGACCTGGGAGGTAGAACTTGAGCTAAGCACAGGGAGTAAAAAATGGAAGCAACAATATCTGTGCTTTTTTTGGATAGTGGATTCAAGGTGTTGTATGACCCTTGCTCTTTGATAACATGAAATTGGCCTGCAGCAGCTAAATACACAAGGAAATCCCATCTCCAGAAGAACTGAAGTTTGTAGACCATCATAGTTACATTCCTACTGAAAAACACACTTAGGCGCGAGTAAGGGTGCACATGCACTTCGTGCTGGAGACCCCAAAACATATCACCAAGCACTCTAAAAACTGGGGCACAGGGAACCTTGTGTGGGCAACTCAGGCTTCTCCTACTAATACCAGGGATTAGCCAAATCAAGTTGGCACTGATAACGAACGACACCGCCATGACAAAGCTGATATTCCTCCAGTACTTTCTGTTTTTAAGAGATATTCTTAACAGCGTGCTGTGCTGAAGAGCTGCTAGACAAAGAGATTTTTCTGATATAAATTCATCAGTCTCTCCTCACAGAGCTGACATCTCCAGACACTATCTTCAGGAAGATAAGATGCATATGGAAGAGGAACTGTAAACTGTCAGTGCAGCATGAACCCGCACAGCATAATCAGATAGGAAAAAAATACTGAGCACTCACGCTGCCAAGTGCCTAAGGTACATACAAACTCCTTTAAAACAGCTGCTCTAGGAAGTTAAAAATAATACCATGTCCAACACATCAGGAAGCTAACAAGTAATTTTTCTGCAGAGTTTTTAGTATCTCTGAGGAACAGAAATAGAAAACATAAATACTTTTTTCCTTTAAAGCAATAGTATAAGAGCCTTGTCTAATTGCAAGAATTCCTAACACCCCCCCGACATAAAAGGTGAGGCTGTAGTTTTCAGGCAGCTTCTGCCTGAAACTTGATGTATCTTAAAAGGTACTGATTTTCAAACTGCCTGGCAAGAGGCCTCAGCAGAGAAAGAAATGCTGCAGCACATCTTGGAACAAGAAGATGGCATTAGAATGATTTGGGGGAAGTATCACAGATGATCCAAGCAATCTGAAGTCCTCAGCCTTGTAGGTGAGATGATATTCAGCCCTCATGGTGTGAAGGCAAAGGCTTGATCAAGCAGCATTTGAGATAACTGGAAGTGCTTAAGATATGATAAGACAGAGAGCTAATTGAAACCAGTGAAAAGGCTTTAGATTCAGTAGGGGTGGAAAGAGGATATGGAAGGGGGGGGGGGGGGGAATCATGCTCAGGTTGCAAGAGCAAGCTTCAAAGATAAGGTCAAAGACAGAAGAAAATATATGATGTAATTTCCTTTCAACCTATGGACAGCCAATACACAGATACTTGCCTAGTTTCTTACTTTCAGTTTCTTTTTGCCAAATTTCAGAGCTCAGCTGGGCAATACAGGGCACATCATCCTTGCATACCTCTCCACAAAAAATCTACTACACACACACAGAGAAAAGGAAAAAAAATGGATAGAGAAGCAAGTCAAACCACAGCTAAGTCCAAGTGCTCTCAGTTTAAAATAGAAATGGGAAACACCACATGCTTGGAGGTGGCTTTTGCACAGCTTCCATCCAGCAGCAATGTTTCCAGAACTTTTACAGCCCTGAGTAGATGTTATTCAAATATCTATCTATCTGTATCTATATCCATGAGCTGATGACTGAAACCTTATCTCCTCCTTTAAGCCACGGCTTCCTTTTGTGCAGCGTTGCTTTGCACTAGAGAGCTCAGAAGCAATTAAAACATGATATTGTGGGGTTTTCTTGGTAACCAACGGGTAATCTTCACCAAGAGAACCCTCTTGGGTGTGTCGGGAGTACCTCTGTGTTTCTGCCAGCAATACCAGCCCCCGTGTCCTCACCCAGGCCACACGCTGCTTATTGCTCAGTGCTGTGTTTTCAGGAGAGCAGCCAGCACAGAGGGCAGTGGGCAGCGCTGGCAGCCTCCATTGATTATGAAAGGGGACCGTAAACACAGCTAGAGATAATGGAAAGAGCTGTACAAAGGACTAGCAGGAAGATACAGACAGATAGATAGCCAAAAATTGCACTGTCATTGCTGCCAGAATCATAGGAACACTTGGGCTGGTCAGAATAAAGGTTACAAAGTGTAGCCAGGTACCACTGCGGCATTTTCTTGACAATAACATTTATTTTAGCTCTGAATTCACCGGCAGCTCTGGCGTTTTGTGTATGGGGGCAGAAGCTCTTGCAGACACAGTGTACTTCCTGTCCTATGTATTGTGGTGCTGGTACGTGCCTCACCACCAGCAGCCCCACACATCACAAGAGGGGAACAACTCAAAGATTTCCCTAAGGCAATCCTTATGGAAAGGGACCCCCACCATTGCATCTCGTGGAAGAGCAGTATCTGCCTATGTTAGCTTAAGATGGGATTACCACTGGAAATTTCCTGCCCTAGTAGAAAAGCAGACTGTTTTAAAACAAATCATATGGGTTGTTCCCAGCTAAGACTGCCCTCCCTGACAGGGGTTCACACTACTCCATATTTCTGCCTGCTTAGAAGGAGAAAAAAAAGAGGAGTAAGCTAGTCATTTAACATTCTACAGGCAGTAAGCTTGACAGCAAACCTGTAGAACTTGCCTTGCATGTATGAAAGGAAAACTTGCCTGGCAGTTCATTTTTCAACACCAAATTAAGACCTGCTTTTGACACAACACCCTGCAATTGAGTGGCACTGAAATGGAACCACACTTGGTCTTATTTGTTTAAACAGAATAAATAAAGAAACCAAATATACGGTTTCTAAGTCCACATCCAGCGCGTATCCAACGGCACACGGCTTCCAGTTTGGCAGAAAGGTGGCTACCCTTAACTCCAGCCAAGCCTGAGCAAGAGAGGGGAGGCACTGACCGGCAATTACCTCAAGTGAGCCTGCAGCAAGCCCTGGGCAGCTGAGCGCCTCCGCACCCGCAGGGCTGTGACCGAGCGAGCGGCACGGAAGCGGAGGGGAACAACGGAGCTATAAATACCAAGGAGTCGAAGGATAAGTCTGAAGGCAAAAGCAACAGCCTCTTTATTCCGCCCGCCTCCTGGAGCAGAGGGAATGGTGGTTCTGCAGGACTGGCGTGCAGCAAGCACAAGGGATTTAGGGCAGGAAGGCTGCCGCTGCCTCACGCAGCCAAAGCAGAGTCGATCAATTAGCTGTTCAGTAACCCATTAAAAACCCGCTCAGCTGTGAATGGCTTGGACAGCTGCTGTAGCTAAATTTGCACAGGAGTTCGAGCACGTTACCTGAAACACCTATAAAAACAGGGAGAAAAACAGGCACGCAGAAGGAAATCTTCTGGTTCTCCCTCTTTATCTGTAAGCCCACGGTGAGAGCTGCTCCCAGGTATAGCCTTGCCTTGTGGGATGTTCACCACAAAGGGCAGAAGGGCACTACTGTGCTCTCTCTCCCCCAACTCCATGACAGACACAGGAACAGAGCAGACGGACAGAAAGCCTGCATAGCCATGAAGCTCCCTTCCAGACGGCCTCAGTCAGAGGGATTCCGATCCATTCTGCACAAGCAGGCTGCATTAATGCCACTGCACTCACAGTAGACATACAGTATCCACTGTGTTCTCAGCCAACCCTAGCACACACAACAATATAACCCCAGATGTATCCTTCCTTAGGAATTGTTTCTTAAATTATATTTTTATACAGAGTTGAATTTCTGGAACAATGCATGCACATGAGGCACATGCAGGGTAAACTTCTTTCTCTTACTCACTGGCCTCTAATAATTTTACCACAGGCACTGAAAATAACAGCTTGGCACTGATGCCAGGTTCCTTCCTGCACAAACCCCCAGCAGCAGGGATGGAAAGGAGGTCAGCAGCACTGAGCCTCCCCAGCAGTGACCGAGCAGTTTAAAACACTCATGCCATTTGAAAATGCCACATGGTCTGATCAAGACATGAATATGCTGTATATGCCAGGGGTGAGATGAAATAGTTTATTGACAGAAAATATCCTTGTTTACTGTGGCTACATATTCCCTACATATTTATCTACCACTGATATGATGCCCATTCCGCTCTCAGCACCTTACAAGGCATTTTGGAATCCACTGTGGAGCACGCAGGCCCGAGATGAGGGAGAGGACCAACATGAGAAAGGAAGCCTCTGGTAGGTCTCCCACTCCCCTCAGCAAAGCCTTTGTGCACTTTCACTCTCTGATAAATCAGTGGGGGTCACCAGCTATTACTCAAACAAAGCACAGTACCTCTGTAAAATAATAATGAAAAGAAAAACTGGAAGTGAAGAAGCTACTGCATTCCTATTTTTAACCACTGTTATTATTAATGTGCCACAGTTCTTGTCTCCATCACCACACCATATAATAGTGTTGAGAAATTACTGCAGCATATTGTAATTATTTCAGTAAGGACACTGTGTTTCCATCTGTCAGCTTACACTTGCATTACAATGAAGAACAATGTGATTTAAAAATAAAGTTACATGCACACTGTAATCCATGACCTATCACCTCTTCTGTGCTTACCCAGCCAAATCTTGAAATCATGATTTGGGTGAGATTCCCAGACAAACACTAATTAGAGACTAAAGAAGCAGGGTCCTCCTAACAATGAAGCTGTAGGAAACACTGAAGCTCAACTCCATCAAGAAGGATGCAGCTAAATTTGAAAAAACCTGATTGTGTCCTAGATGTCCCTGTTTAGCACCACTGGAGAACCATATTCAGAGGGAGCTAGACCAGCACTTGGTTGCAGAGACAGTGTTTTCCCCTAGTTAACAGCGACTGACCGAGTTTCTGCTTGCACCTTGTCAGGAACTTAGTTCTTCTTTCCCAGTAAGAAATGGGAATGATCCTATAGCTCTTTTCAAAGACAAGACAAGAAACCACCCTTCCTGCAGCTGTACTGCAAGCTGCCAAACCACAGAAAAATCACAAAGCATTAAATATTTCTGTTTAGAGAACGAAGCCCTATGTGTAGGAACATAGTCTGTCTCCTACAGTCGTGTGGGAGAAGCTTTCTGAGAAGTCAAGCAGGATGAGCTTATAGTCTTGTGGCCTCTGCTTGTGATTCAGGAACAGGAAGTACAATATCACTTAATAATTCACCAATTTATGACCATAAATCAGCCAACCCATTTAATCTTTGCCACATGGAATAAAGCAAACCTTGCAGGATCTGCAGGAATAAGCTGGCAGCTCTGCTTTACCAAAATACCTGCAACATGAATCCAGTGACACAAAATAACATGTGCAAAATAGTCAAACATGCATGGATTGAAAATATGTGGCCATTAAGTGCTGCCAGATGTATCAATTAGACATGTTGGGAGAAAAGAATAATATGAACCAATGCTTTCTCCACTAATCTGTTTCATTTTAGTCAAGCTTTATGGCACAAGTAACAGTGGCAGGGCATGGTTATAATTTTAAAAAGGAGAAAAATAATGTTTATTTTATATGGATAAACCAGCCTTTAAATGGTACTGTTTTTCCAGCCACATTCTCAACTTTAAAGCAGTTAAAAATGACTGGTTGGATACAGCTATTGAATGTTCAGAAAATACGCTGAAACTGCAGTTGTCTAAAGTTAAAGCAATGCCCAGATCTCCATTTAAAACAGAAAATCCCTGGAAAGGCTACTCAGGGGTAATTTCAAGGGCCTGTCTGACATTCCTATGTCATATCTGAGGAAGGAAAGCTGTGGGGGCTGTGGCAACAGAGACCAAGTAGGATCAAACAGCTCAGTGCATTCACCTCCGAGATCTCCTGCAGAGCACGTGGCTCCAGATGCCTTCTCCAAGTGTCTGGACACAGGGATGGTGTACGCCCTTCATGGTCTTGATGCAAGTCAGCTTTTGATCTGTCCTGCGAAGACCCAGGAGCAGCAAAGTATCTCGAGCAAGCAGCCCATCTCCTGCAGGAGGAGCAGGTGATGCCCTTGTAGAGGGGCTCAGTACTGCATCCACAGGAAGCAGAAGTTTGGAAATGGAATTTAATTAACGTATTATTTGATTAATTTGAAGCTGACATCACCTGTTCTCCTAGCAGTAGTCCTGAAAGGGGCTGGGACCCCTATCCAAGCAGGAGCAGTACCTCAGAGGAGCCCTAACCCCCAGGGAGAGGGCAGTACTCTTTAGCATTAAGCTTGGCAGCATTCATGTGATTTTACACAGGCAGAAGAATGGGCCAAATCCTGAACAGGACTAAATCAGTCAAGTTTCATTTTACTGGAAAACTACATAACTCAGTGTCTGACCTGCTGCTTTCCCATGCCAGATGGTATACAGAAGGCAGTTCAAGGCTCCCATTGTCTCCAGTAAGTAAAATATCATTGGTCTCATGCAGGTGGGGACCAAAAAAAAAAAAGCCAACCCCCAAAACAACAGCTCTTCCATCACCCCATTTTTCTGTCCTCTGAGATATCAGAAAGTGCAAATTAATGGTGGCTTTATATGAATCATTTTTTCTACTGCTCATTAATATCCCTTTGTGAAGTGCACATAAATGATATCATCTAACAATTCCTTTTTTCTCAAGTTTTCTCTGAAGTTGCAGGAGGCAGGATTTCCTCTCTATTACATAAGGAGAAGAGGGTGTATTTGTTCTTTTGCTGTTTAATACTTATTAGCATGGTCAGGTTACTCGAGCCAGGCCCTCTTTCCTGATCTTTTCTTGCAGAGGAATTATTCTCGGCAAGGCTCCAGCCTAACCCAATGGAGGGAAAACCAAGTAGCTTAACAAAGAAAGAGATATAAAACAGATGCACCTCCGGGCTTTGACCAACCACTGAGAGCTTCAGCAACAGCATAGAAACAACAAATACAAGCTGGTGATGAGCCTCTGAAGTACAACCATTGCTACTACCATGATAAACTGCTATGATGTCTGTTCTGTGGGGGTCCAATCTTTTTCCATCATCTTGGGAATGGGAAACACAATACAATCCTGGAGGCAAGGTACCACACCTTACCCCTTTCCAAGCAAATTAGCAAACTCCAGTTTGCTGGAGAACTGCCCCTTGTAAAACCCCACCTCTCAGCCCAGACTAAGAGACTGGAGTGGAAAGTAAAAGCCCCACCCTGTCATTTTGTGTAGGGGAACAATAGGAAAAGCGGTTCTACTGCCTCCAGCACCTAGTGCCAGCCGAGAAAGATTAAGTTTTCCTCATGTCTTAATAGGAAAAGACTGCTTCAGAGGTTGGCTCAGAAACTTCTCTTTTTACTAGGTGACAAGAGGGTGTGCTAAAGGTCTCCTGGGGTGGGTAAGGCTAAGAAGAACTTTCAAGTAAGGTGGCACAGCAAGGGTTACCCAGGGTTTGCCTGTCCACCCTCTGCCTCCCAGAAAGCAATTTTGGGCTGAGGTCTACCTACTGTTCCCCCAGCTGGAACACTGACTTAGGTCTCAGACATAGAAACTGAGATTAATTTCCTGCCTTTGAGACACCTCTATGCTTCTGTCTAACCAAACTGAAAACAGCTAACCAGTTAGAAACCTTGGGGAAAAAGAAGGACTGACAGGTTCCTAAGGCTTGCTGTCCATGCCAAGAAAAAAACCAACACCAGTGCTAAGTACAAACCTTATACTGGTATTTGTATTTGTTACTCTACAGGTATGCAAGTAATAACTTTTTTTATAGTGAAAAGAGTCAATCACTGGAACAACCTTCTAGGGATGCAGAAGAACCACGCTGCTAGAGGTTTTTCAAACCTCCTTTAGATAGAGTACAAGTTCTGGCCTTCAAACCCTCTATCAATTTTCATTCAGTCAACTGCAAAGTGTGCTGACAAGAAAAAAAAATAGTTAAGAGGTCTTCACCAAGTTGCTTCTCAGTATTATAAAGCATCATGAAAACCAGTTGGAACACCTCCACTGAAAACCATGCTGGGGAAGGTGCACAACCAATCCCTTGGCTACTTGCAGACTCTGAAGCACACAGTCAGACTGGAGTTTGCACCTTTATGGTGCTGGTCGGTCTTGCACATGCCTGCCCCACACTTCTTCATGGCAGCAGCCAGCTGGCACCCCAACACCTGACAGCCAGAGAAAGCAGTCACAGGGTGTCACAGGAGCCACGAGCTCAGTTTATGGCAAGGAGGGACAGGCCTGAGGCAGCTTTGGATAAGGAGTGGCAAAAGTACCCTTCCCTATGGACCTGGGGTATGGGACAGTTCTGGGGTACTTCCACCATCCTTGTCCAAGGGAAACATCCTCTGGGGTTGGAAACATGGGCCTACTTATTTTCCACAAAAACACTTGTTGCCTTTGACCTGAACTTACCCTTCTGATCATGCTGCCCTTATCCTACATTTTTCTTTACTTTTTCAGTGAGAAGAAGCAGTTGGTTCCCTCATTCCCCCTGAGAATGGGGAGGACGTGAGGGTCAGATAGAGGGGATGACCTGCATCCCCAGAGACAGCTCTGACTCTGTCAATAAATCTCAGATTTTCTGAACAACACCTGCAAGAAACACCACGGGTTTGAGCAAATTCACCCCAGACTTGATACTTCAATCCAATTATGTGTCATGCCTCCTTGTTCATCGAGTTAAGCTCTTCTAAAATTACCCTGTAGTCCTCTGAATGAAAACACCTCGCTCCTTCACTTCAAACACTGTGATAAACATAGATCCTTGTAATATGAGAAAAGAGGGTGAGGACCTTGCTGTATTTCATTATTTTTGCACTACAGCAATGAATTTCAAAATAGCTTAGGAGTAGTAGTCATGCTTACTGATTTAGTGTACATTCCCTTCACTGCTTTTCAGAAATTTAGCACTTCTGGGAACAAGCGTGAAGACCTTGAATTAGTTTTTTTTTTTCCTCTCCTCCCTTCAGCAGGTTACAAAATTACATTTTCTTACTTTTTGTTTCATTTGAATTAAAGTCTGGCCCTCTTTCCTTCCTGCTCGAGTGTTCCCTCAATGCAAAGGGCTCGAAGACAGGAGGAGCTTAGCCTTCTAGCCCCACCTGGAAAGAAGCAGTACTTTTCCCTGTTGTTAACACCTGAAAGAACAAGCCCAAGGGGTTTTAAAGTTACTTGCTGTGACCAGGTCATTAAAAAACAAACAAACAAAAAAAACCACCTCAACCAACCAACCAAAATTTTTTTTAAAATCAAACCCCAAGGCAAAGCCCAACGCAAGCCTTTTAACTGGCATAAAAATCCCCAATATGTAAAACTCAGATTCTCTGCTTCCCTTTACACAGTTTTACTAATCTTCTTGACTTGCTGTGCTGCATTTCTGGACTTAAGAAACCAGGTGAGGCAGCTCCTGGTACTGCAACAAGACTGTACTCCAGCTCCTGAGAGCACCCTGGACTACCCCAGACCACCACTGACTATAAGGGACCAGCAGGAAGGAACTCTCTTATTTATGCACATAAGGGCAGCAGCAAGCAGATGCCCATTAGCACAGCTCACGAGAGCACCTACCGCCACCCAAACAGCCTTCAGATCCACCTCCAGCTTGGGTCATAGCTGGGGACTTGAGCAACACATGTGGGACACCCACAGAGCACCTTGAAAACACACCCATGGATTTTGTGAGGCTGAAGTGCTGGTGAGCCCTGTGCAGTGATATATTCTTGCTTGGAGAAGCAAGAAGTGAATTTCTCCAGCTGACTATCTACTGAAGTTGATTTACCTGGGCAAAGATTAGTTTGCAAGGCATTCTGTCCATTCCCAGAGCTGGGAGGGAGACCGTGGAGCTCAAAAGCAGAATGAAGGCATTTTCTGGCCTCAGCTGAGGCTGTTTTACAGGTGCAGAGCTCCACTGACCCCAGCAATACTCACACAATCAAGAGGAAATTCTTCCCTGAGTTACTGAGTACGGCTTTCCCCAACATGTATTTTTTTTTCCTGCACAGCATTGCTGTTTTCTGTTCCCACGTTTATTTTCCCAGGAAAGTTTTGCAGGCTTGTCTGTGGATACACATCACTCTCATTTCTTTCCAGCTTCTCACGTTATCACAAATTGGATCAAATACAGAAAACCATTGCATCGTACTCACCCTGTGTGATTGATGACACAGATATGTGCAATAAAACAGAACAAAAACAAGTGCTTCTGTCAGGCTCCTTTGAAACTTCAAAGTAGCCAGGAGACATTTCACAGCACCCAGCACAACTAAGTGCCTGTTGGTTAAACTGGACAGAAACTAAGCATCATGCAGTCTAAGGGCAAGAATAAAACAAACTTCTAGCACCACGTTCTGCATACACAGTGGCCAGCTTGGACTAAGGCAGCTTTGTTTTATAAGCCACTACATCTCCCTGCTTTTTTGTAATAGGTGGGCCATCTTGTTTGGAGCTTTTTCCCCCCCAAAATGCTGAAGTTGCAGAACTGACAGCTAACACTTTACTGGATGAAGGCCTTAAAAACCTTTATATATGTATGTAAAAAACAGAAATAAATCACCAAAGTCACTTTTCTTCCAAAACTGTGTTATTAAAATTATTCTGAGACTAGTGATAATCTGAGTTTCTTTCCCCATAAGCTCCACTCTAGCCAACCAGCTGCTGCTTAAAGAAAAAAAAAAAAAAAGAGCCAGAGAGAGAGGGAGAGAAGACAAAGGGGGAAGCACAGGATACCTGAACTAGTGAAGCAGAATACTGATAATGTTAGGCTGAAGCCATCAGCATAACATCTCAATAACCCTCAATATCATCTTCATTTTGGGCATCAAACAGTGGTGGCTGTGAGATGAGATGACAGATGTTTCCTATGTGGGAGCATCAGGCTCCCCAGCAGTGCACAGCAGAGGTAACCCTGGCCACAAATACTGTACTGCAGCACAGGATCTCATATCACTGTCACCATCCTGCTCATATGCCTGACCTCTGCAACCACACCGACAAGAGCTGTTATTCAGCATATTATTGGAAAAGGACAGATATAACAGCTCATCAGTGCTTCCCCTCCCCACAACATCCCTTTCACAGAAGCCAGAGAGTCCCCTGCCCCTACTTATTTCCTGCTGGAAGTCTGAATGGTAGACAGAGAAAGAAGTTACCTTACCTCTGTTGTAAACTAAATGGCAAATCAGCTGGGACAGATTTGACACATGAAGAGTAAAGGGCTAGAGTTATTTCAAAGTTATTTCAAGAGTTATTGCAATCTGCATTTCTGTGGTCCAGCAGAAAGTTTAGTAAAACAGACGCCCCCAGCACCCTTGCTCAATTACAGACAAAAAACAAAACCCAGACTCTAAGCGTTTCATTAACACCTGCGGTACCATCCTGTTGGCCACACGACCAAGTGAGCTTAGCTTGCTCAGTGCAGTCAGGGCACAAAGCCTGGCACAAGAACAGCACTGCCTCCCCAGGCAGGTGCTCCATGTCTCACTCCCCCAAGGATGAGCAGTCCCTCCAGCTCAGGTGCCCCATGACCACTCATTAACAAGCTGTGTCACCCTTGCGGGACGAGCTGTGGCATTCCACACCTGTTACACAGCCCTTCCCCTGCTACTGCCCCCCAGCTTCTGGCAGGAAAGGCAGCTCTCCGTGACACGTCCAAAAGGCTCTTAATGGAGAAACAATCCTTGACCAACCATTAACAGCCCAGTCTCCCCTGCACAGCTGTGTGTACACACACACCTCCTCAGGAGCTCCACTGCCTATCGAGGCTTACAGCAGCTGGATCGAGGGACAGCCACTACAGTCCCAGTTATGACTCAAACAAGGTTTCATGCAAGAAGTGGGAAACATTTAGTAATCCTGGGAAGGAGTGAGTCCCACTAGGATCACACAGCAAGACTCCACAGCACCCAAACCTCAAAGCCTACAATCCTGTGTGGAGCTGGGCCTGCAGATCAGGTGCTGCCTCTTACCTGTTCTCCAGCAGCGTCATGCACACGACCTCCCGCACGCCTGGGTTGTTGGCCTTCTCGATGGAGCAGCTTTGCAGGTTCCAAGTAGCCACCCTTAAGACGGGTCTGCCATCTCTCACCCCCCCAAACATCTCCACAGAGGGGCGAGTGGATATGATCTGGGTTGGACCCCCCGGAGGAAAGTCCAAGTCCTCGCTCTGGAGGCTTAGAGAGGTGGGGCTGGGGTGAGGCTTGGTCATGAAGCTGAGGCCACCATTGGTGTTTGTTGAAGGGGGCCTGGAGCGCTCTGCAAAAATCTGGTGCCTGATTTTGTCCAGAAAGGAGGAATTGATGCAGTCCATCCTCACCAGGTCCTCGATACTTTTGAAGGGCCCGTGCTCTTTACGGTAGTCCACGATGCTGTTGGCGATCTTCTCAGTGATGCCACGGATGCTCATGAGCTGTGCCGGGGTGGCGGTATTGATGTTGATCTTGGTGGCGGACAGGTGGTGCTCAGAGGCCGGGTCCTTGCGCAGGGAGCTGGGCGAGTGCTGCGCCGAGCTGCCCTTGCTGCTCACGCAGATCTCGAACTTCACCTGCTCCAGCTTGGCCGCCCCCACCCCGCTCACCAGCGCCAGGTCCTCCACTTTCTTGAAGCCGCCGATGTACTCGCGGTACTCCACGATGTTCTGGGCCACCACTCGGGTGACCCCGGGCAGGGTCATCAGCTCCTCCTCCGTGGCCGTGTTGATGTTGAGCCTCTCCTGGTTGACGAGGATGTTGCTGAAGTTGCACGCCGCGCTGAACTTGCGGCTGTGGCACAGGTCGGCCGGGTCGCGGGGGATGGAGCGGTGGCAGCCCAGGCTGCCCCCCATCTCACCGCCGCCACGGGCCGCTGCCGGAGCCGGGGGAGCGGGCGCGGTGCGCTGCCCGCCCGCGACTCATGGACCTCGGCGGGAGGCCGGCAAGGGGCGGGCGGCGGCGGGGCAGCTGCCCACAGACCCCGGCCGCCGCACACGCCCGCTCAGCGGAACCCTGCGCCCCGCCGAGGGGCCCCCGCGCCCTTCCTCCTCTTCCTCCTCGAGCACCGCCGCTCCCCGGCGCCGGAGGAACCTCCGCAGCCCGGCCGGCCCCGCTCCGGCCCCAGCGCTCGCCGCTGCCCCGCGCCCCGCCGCGGTAGTAGTAGCTCTGCGGGAGCCCCCGCCCCTCGGCCGGGCGAGGCGGGGCCGCCGCCGCCGCCACCGCCCCCCGGGCGGCACCCGCTCCGCGCCCCCCCCCGCCCGAGCCCCGCGGGCACCGGCCCGGCCCGGCCCGGCCCTCCGCCACCGGGGCACCGCTCCAGCGCCCGCCGGGGGCGTGCGGGAGGAGGAGAAGTGACCTCCTCCTTCCCGCCTGGGCGCAGCGGGACTACGAACGGCCCCGGTGCTGTCGCCTGGCCGCTGAGGGCAGGCTTTTTCCGGCCCCAGGTGAAAGACGCTGAGGTCTCAGGTGTTTAGACGCTCCCTGCAGCATTACTGTCCCAGGAGTTCTCTGAGCTCGTCTATCTGCAGCTGGTGGGGCATAGGTGTGTTTTCAGACCTCGTGAAAGCCCCATCAGTCATCTCCACTGGTTCTGTGCTCCTGCTGTCACGACTTTACGTCGGGGTAAAGTCTGCAGTTTTTATTTTCCTTTTATTTTCCTTTTATTTTATTTTATTTTTTAAACATCTCAAGCAATTGCGAGAGTGCTGAACAAACTGGAACTCTCCCCAGAATGATGCTTTTGGACACTTTAGGTCTGTATACTAGGTCTGTCTCAGCCGGGGTGGTGGTCTGCAGCATGCCTAGCCCTTCCCTAAGAGTAACCTCGTTCTGTTCCGAAATCGTGGCTATGTATTGCCCGTGTGCCTCGGCTAGATTTCACATAGTTTGTTCATGCCCTGAGAGACACAGCAGCCCACCACTGCCCATTTTGGTGAAGCCACTGAAATATTTACCCCATTTCTACTGCATCCAGTCCCATGCTGCATTGTCTGCAATGCTATCTGTAGCCAAATTAGCTCATTTGAAACTAGCTTGACTGTGCCCACACAGGACTGACTGCAATGTCAATGAATCGAAATATAATTGGTGGGTGTAATTGAAAAGAAGGGGGAATTGGAAGAAAGAGCAAACATATGATTGCAGATGTCAGCTATGCACCCTGATGCTGCCTTGTGCTGACAGTCTCTCTCTGTGTATTTCTTTTAGCTGCACAGAATATGGTACATGTGTGTTTTCAACATCAAGACTCTTGGTTGGTCCTGTAATGAAAATGAAACCACTTGCAATAGCAGCTTGTGCACGTACTTTTCATGGCAAGCTAATGGAAATTATTTGGGTCCACCTGATATAAAAAGTTAAATTTATTCAGCTTCTTTGAGAAGGAGAATGTGATGTGCTTAAGGGAGTACAGGCTGCAGCAGGCTTTACCAGGCTCTCAGACCACACGGGTGCTTTAACAGTGGCTCTGGATACTCTGCTGCGCATCACACATTTCCCTTCTGTTCTCCTTAGCAGTGGAGCTAGCAAATTCTCGTTACGGGAACGGCACTGGCTGCATTAGGGCACCGGCTGCATTAGGGCATTGGCTTTCTGCTGACTGCTGGAGCAGAGAAAGTGCTCGCTTAGGTGATTAAATGCTTCCCTGTCTGCTGGAGAGTGCTCTGTGCGCTGTGATAGCAGCGGCCAATGCAGCAGAAGTCATGCTGGGCCTGTTCCGGATGGGACCATACCAGCACAGAGCTGAAAGCAATTAACCATTGAAATGAGTATTCTTTACGAGGCAGTATCATTACAGTAATAGCTCCACAAGCTGTTGTCTCAATGGAGAACACACTCTTTTGCTTCCTACAGCAGGTTGCTATGCATTGATCCAGGCTTACTGGCTAAGTTTTGAAGCTGAAAAGCCCCAAAATCCATCTGAGGCATCACCTACATTGCAGCACTAGGTTTTCTGTGTTTCAGAAAAAAAGGCGGGAGCATCTTCAGAAAGAAAGCAGATGTCCCTTTTGTCCAGCAGTTTTTGTTGACAGCACCTACTCAACATTTCTTGAATTTTCCAAAATTTTGGTGTCTCCAGCACCAAAATAACCTGTGAGACTAGTTGCAGCTGAGGAAGCAGAGCTCAGAGGGCTGCAACAAGTGTCCCATCACCTAATCCTGAGTATGACCTCATGCTAATGTGAAATGGGGGGGGGACAACACGACAACACAACAATGAGGGAGTTATCATTCCATTAGCCCCATACCCCCATACGTGCATTTTTTGTTCATGTTGACAGTTAAAGGAAGCTTGCTGAGATCTGAGTCAACCTTTGGCATATTTCAGGAAAGCACCAAAAGATGTGAAAGGATACAGGGTTTGTTCATATCTTGAAAAGTTAAACAGAAAACAAACAAAAAAAAGATTAATCAACTGGTCTGACATCAGTGTTAGGCAATCCATTAATCTGAGAAAGATAAAGATTAAGTTCAGTCAGTAAATTATTGAAAAAACAATGGCAAAATTATTGACAGCCAGTGTAGGCAACAGAAAATAAATCTCGTGAAACCCAAGTAGATACTAGATTTTATCTTTGTTCCAATCCTGAGCTCGGTGTATGTAAATTTACTCAAGAAGGAATGGATTGATCGTGGTCTCCTGGTGATCACTGGCTGGCAGGTAGCCTCCCTGGTCTGCTTGGCACCTATCCTGGCAAGGGGCCATGAATCCAGGATTCCTGAATCTCTGTCAGCCCCAACAGGTTTAGAGGGCTCTGAGACACCGTGGGTGGCTTATTCCTCAGGATCCGCAGCTTGCTGCCTACTGAGCAGCTGGCTTAGAAACCTCTCAGTGACAGCAAAATTGAGTTTCACTGCTCTGAGGGTGTGTGTCTTTTTGTGTTTCTCTGGACAGTGTTGCAAAGCACGGAGCTTTGGAGAACAATGGTTTTATCATTGCCCAGTGGCCGTTCGTTGATCTTGAATTGGCTTTGCCACTTTCTACAGCCCTCCTAAACTGAACA
The DNA here is from genome assembly GCF_049639895.1 of Pseudopodoces humilis. Classification (NCBI taxonomy): domain Eukaryota; kingdom Metazoa; phylum Chordata; class Aves; order Passeriformes; family Paridae; genus Pseudopodoces; species Pseudopodoces humilis. The sequence continues at coordinate 105,216,342 of NC_142200.1, forward strand.
TCTCACATACTGTACCCCTAAACTGGTAGTAAAAGAGGTTTATGGGCGGCTGAGTGGCACCAGGGCAAGCAGCTGGCCACATGAGAAATGCAGGGGAAGGGTTGTGTCACCTGCCTGCCAGCTCTGGAGGTCTCAGACGGCTCTCCCCTGCAGGAACTTTTCGAAGAGGAAAGAACAAAACCAAACCTTTTCCATCTGAAGGAGTTTCTGCAGTACTTCAGGCCTATAAATGCAATGTTGAAGGATGATATGGAAGTGCTTGAACCTGATGGAGTGGGAGCAGGTACTGGTGAACAATGTCTTTTGGCATAATTGATGCAAAAAGTCAGCCTACAGGACAACAGATTTTAAAGGCTAACTTCTTAGCATTTTAAGATGGCCCTAAAAGAATCTATTGATCTATTTTTACACTTTTTAACATCCCTCATCTACAATGCAGAGGCTCTAAACAAATAAACTGCATTTTATGATGAGAGACAGAAGGAGCTAGAAGATGTTACTCAACAGAAAAACATAGAGTTTACCTTCAGTCTTCAGGCAGAAACTGCAGTTCCTACCAGCCCATCATGTGATAGCAGCACCTTTTCCAGCTCTCACACAGCCTTGGGGGCCTTGGCAATCAGGCTTTTAAGGCCAGTGGTTTCAGACCTGCTGCACTGGGCTCTTAACAGGCAAGGGCTCGAAAAGGCAACTTCAGTGCCTGTATTCTTATTTAAAGGAGGCATTAAAATAATTGTTTTCTTTCTACAAGGACATCTTCAGTAACACTTGTAACAGATGCCCGAGGGAGAAGACAGGCAGTGTTTTTATGAAGACAAGTAATAACAAGTAGGAGTTAGCAGTTTCATGAGCGGTGGGACTTACAAAGTCTGATTCTTGATGGCTCTTTTCCTTTTTCAATTTTCTGGTCTTTATTAATAGCACTGAGTCTCCATTAGTCTCTCAGTGGGGTCACTAATCTGGATATCTCTGTTCTGCATGTCTATACAATATTTGTGGCTTTTTTAGAAACTTTTTATTTTTTGAGACATTTAACCTTTGTCAAATCTGCTTCAAATTAGCCCACTCTAATAAAATCCCTGGGGAAGGGATGATGGGCAGAGTAGCAGAGCACACAATCACATGAGCTTTTCCTTGGGAATCCAGTGTCTATGATGTGAGCTCTTTTTCCTGTAAGGCATTCAATATAGCTGCCTAACTTGTTGCAAAAAAAAGTGATGTCACCATTGCTGTGTTGCCAGGTTACGGGTGTCACATCCTACAGAGAAATACAGTCAGAAGGGTGAGCAGAAGTGAGTCATCCTCATACCTTGATTAGGGCTTCACTTGCCTTGGGGTTGAGTCTGAAACCCAGACCTCTCCCTTCCAGAGGAGGTCTCAACCAGTAGCTCACCAGGGCACAGTAGGACAGTTCATCCTAGAGGGAAACAAGAGGAGCCCAAGCTAGAGAAGATATTCCCCAGCAGAGCATGGGATGCATTTTCCAGTTTCTGTAGATGGCAAGGGGGATTTGATTCTCAGGCCCCATATCTGAGGTGACTCAGATGCCCCTTGGGTCACAAGGATAGAGAAGAACTAAAAGAATCTAGTCCTTCCTTGACCCCAGGCTGACACATCGAGGCAACGCTTACAGAAGCTTGCCTACTCCAGGCCTCCAGTGGTGGCATCTCCTGAACTTCCCAGATGAGAAACACGGGATGTGGTGGAGCTGTGACCCAGCTATTGTTTTCTTTGAGGTCTAGTCCATCAAGCCTCCAGTAAACATGCCCACAAATCACTTCTGTTTGAATCTGGCATGGGGGAGACTCAGAATTGGTGACTCGTGAGCCAGGTACCTAAGCTCTCACCCAGGGCAAGCTTTCTGTGGTTCCACCCAAAGGCAAGCATCAAGTGGATTTTTGTGGAAAAGATACAGGCAATGAGATTTTAGGTACCTTGACGACCAAGCAGGAGAAGAGAAAAAATAAACCAATATGCTGGAAAGGGTTGTTCAGTATAGCTTCTGTCACTTCACACAGCACTTTGGTCATCAGGAGTTGGACTGCCAGCCTCTCAACTGAATAAATTACTGTTTTGCATAATTTGTAATTTTATTTAAGTCCTTTACTTGTAGTTACTAGGTTACCATAATTAATTTTCTTGTTAACAGATTTTAGAGAAATGTGTAAAAAATCCATTTCATGTTTATGTTTTACTTTTCAAAGAGTTTCGTGACCATTAGTTAACTCATGCATACAGCTTTTTAACTCAGTGATTCTGCAGTTACTGTAGAAGCCACTGCAATTCTGCCCAGAATTATATATTACTTATAACTTCTGCTGTTTGGGGGGTTTGCTTTTAGTTTGTTTTTTGGGTTTGGTGGGGAGTTTTTTTTGTTATAAAAAGATAAGAAGTTAGTCTCTACTCCTTGAACAGTTGTATTTCAGACCCTAAAATTATTCAAATATGCAAAACACAGGGTCTTAATTTTCCTAATTTTCTCAGATCTAAGGAGGGGTCAGTCAGGTCTCTGTGTGGTTTACTTGTGCCATGTTTGTTTCCTGTCTTTTCCCCTTCATGTATAAATTTCTGTTTGCTAAGAAGAAAATAAACCACGAAGTACAGTCAAACTTTCCCTTAGTCCCAAATTCTCAGAGGAGATCTGCAGAGGATAGAGCCCCAGTATAAAACTAGAGCTCTTTTGAGGATCAGGTCATTGGTTTATGAAACAGAAAATGTTTTGATTAAGACTTTTCACACAAAACATAGTACATTGCGTAAATGAGCATCTCTGCAATGCTCTCTTGAGAAAATCTGTCTCTCCCATTTCAAGTCCTGCACCAACAATTAAAATGGTTTAATGGCTTCAACCACTCCCAGCAGACTTTGAACTTCACTGAGGAGCCTCCCTGACAAGCAGCACAAGTTGCCTAGTTATTACAACACCTTCAGTGAAGGTTTGCTCCAATTCCCATGAAGACAAAGGAAAATGACCAGAAAAATTCAAAAGGCTGCTCTGCTGATTTAGGCGAGCAGGAGTTGCCTGCACTGTTGGTGTGATTCTCCATCTCAGAGCCAGGTTTATTGAAATGAAAGCGTGAAGGAGGAAGAACAGCAGGACAGTATAGAGTTCTTCCTCTAGGAACAGGTCCTTGTAGGATGGCTGCTTGGAGGAGACAGGTGAGCTCAGGTCAGCTGCATCTGGGGAATGGGCCGCAGAGCATCTGAGCAATACTGGACCAGTAGAGGACAAGCAAGCTCCTGAGCATCTGGAACTGAACAGCACTATGCTAATTAAAACCAAACTGAAGGACCCATTAAACCTAGCTTTGATCCCTGGAAAGACCCTGGCACAAATAAGGTTTTTAAATTCTTGGAAGGTAATTAGATGTTCAAAAATCCCTACCAGCATGGCTATACCAAACTCACTTTTTTCTTTGATGGGACGACTGACTTGAAGGATAGGACAGAAACAGCTGATTAATGACAGAGGGTGTGGAAGAGCATATACTTACAAAGCTTGTGGGTGGAGTTAGAAAGCCTGCAAGGACTTGAGTGGGTAGGATCAAAATTCAAAACAGTCTGCACAGGTCAGAAGGACATTCCAAAACTGATGAGATTAATTTTGGTAGAGACCTAGGGAGGAGAAATCAACATCATCCATTCAAACTGAGAATACCTGAGCCACAGATGGGGCAGGAAAGGCTCAAAAATGTAAATAAGAGTCAGCAGGGTGGCCCATTAAATAGAGACAGAAGTCTGTTTCTAGCTTATCTCACAAACCCCAACACCATGATTAGGAAGATAGCTATGCACTGACACAGTTGCCGTCAAGAGCATGGTGCTTAGAGCCACCATGCCAAAGTATTGGTGAATTGCTGCCAGATGTTATACACATTGCAAAAGCCAAAGAGATCTTCCAAAACAAACCCCACAGCCCTGAAGTGCTTACTGTTTTAAGGCTAGATCCCAGTCCTTGCTTATGCCAAGTAATATGTGCTCTAAGTATTGGAAACACAGGAACTATGAAGTTCTGTTGGACAGGAATGAAGCTTGCATAGTCTGGGGGGAAGAATTTGCTGCCTAAATAAGGGCTTAAAGGACATAAGATGTTAGAGTATTCTTTTTACTGTGTGTGAAGTTTTGTCTGAGGTCACATCCACAGCTCCAAACCTTGTTCTAACCAAATAACATATGTTCTGGAGAGACTTTTCCAAAGTTTGAAGAGACATGAGGAAAAATAGCTGTTGCCACATTACACAAGCTTTGGCATTATGTCAGAGCCTGAGTTCCCCACACTCTGCAGGCCGTTCATTCCTGCTCACCTGGTGTGTTCTCACCACCATGAGTCACCACAAAAACAACACAGCACATATTGGTTGGCTGTCACTTCTCTGCAAACCCTGTTCTGGGTATTGTGGGATGTCTGTTTTTCCTGTGATGAATTCTTAGACTTTGCTGTGGTTCAGGAATGGCTCCAGCACCTCCTGCTTCAAGGGTAATCTCGCTAGGTATCCTGAAATCTGGTTGTCATCCTTCTCACAAGTGTTCTGAAGCATGCAATTGATTAATTCTGATTTCACACCACATATAGCCATGTCACACACACACATTCTTGCCAGCCAGTAAACGAGCCACATTCTTCCTGTGTTAATCACGGAGTATGTCTCCTTTAACCTATGCAGCTACAGGACATGGGGTGCTCCTCCTGTGACTCAGGGGATGTTCTTGTCACCTGGCACTGCAAGGGGCTGGGCATCCCTATCCTGATACCTACCAAGTGACATCAGGGAATGCTGGCAACCCACCTGCATGACTGCTAATACAGGACAGAAGGATGACGGGACACTCAGTGGAGTCAAACTCGGAGACATCCATGACTCACTAAAGCTGACTAAGGCCCATCCCAGAAGTGCCTGTTGCTGACTCTGACTTTCTTACTGTGCATGCACACATGCAGACTGTGGCAATCAAACATCTTTGGGAAGACAACTGCTGCTTCTTCAGTTTATGTACCATATTGCCATCCCAAACTGGATGAGAACTCACTCTGCACTTAGGATTAACACTAAGGGCTGACTCCATGGTGGTGTTCCATGGGCTAGTGTCTTGGGCTTCAGAGTGCCAGGTACCTACTTTGGATATGCCAATTCCCTTGGTCTGCCTGACATCCAGCATTGCCTTGGCAAAGTCATGAAGCTGCCTGCACACAGTTCACCTCTTGCACCATTAGATTTGCCAGGTATGACTTACCTGTCATACAAGCAGTTGTTGTTACATACACTGTCACCTCCACGCTGCACACGGGTGGGGAGACTGATTTTCACCAAACCAAATCATTCACTCCTACTATTTATTTTTTCCCCTGCAGCTTTTTATATTGCATTTCACTGCTTGCCATTGTTACTTCTACTAGCGTAGACAGTATGGTGTCCTGGGGTGACTTTATGATACTGGTATCCCCAATAGTCTGGTTTATGTTATATATTAAGTTCTGCACCTTTAAGACTGGCTTTGAGAGCAAGAGAGGGGGAAGAAGAAGCGCGCAGTTTGTGTTAAGGAAAAACATCACTCCCACACATCCCGCTCCTGGACTGTGGTGTCTGCAGCACGGACAGACAGCGGGACAGAGCTTCTCTCTGGCTTTTAGTTAGTTTTAGCTAGCTGAGGCAGAGGAGTTCCCTGGACCTTTGTTTGTTTTTTTTCCCAATTTTCTTGGATCTGTGCAAGCCTGCTCTAGACTGAACACCCAGCCAAACCCCGGGAGCTCACGCCTGTGGCCCACCGGGGCCTGGGCCTCGGCACTTTCCAGCGCCGGAGGGACTGATAAGAACCTGAGCGAGCCGAGCTACACCACATGAAAAGGACTTTTTCTTCCTAGACTTGCCATCCCATCGAACAGCAAGAGGTTTTATTATTTAATATTACTCAATTTCTGTTAAATAAACAGCTTTTTCCACTTCTCTCCAAGGAATTTTTTTTTTCCTTTCCCGGACCAGTTGGTGGGGAGGGGGCATTTCCCTGGGGAAATCCCCATTTGGAGTTTTCCTTCCTAATTTGCCCTAAACTAGGACATATGGTTTTAGAAAACCAGGTTAAAAGAGAACCAGCAGTGTTCTCCATATATTTTAGAGAACTTCAACACAGTAGTTATCCATCATACCAATCAGGTTGCAGGTTTCTAATGGCTGCCGGTGATGCTCTGCGAGGTCTTTGGATCTGAGCCTGCTGTTTGCACAGCATGCATGAGGATCTGCCATCTGCACTGCCCTCGTGGAGTCCAGCCCTCTCTAGTGTGATTATGACTAGCTGGAGAATGGGGGATTGCTCGCTGTGTGAAGGGGTATCAGCACGTGGCCTTCACAGGGGCTGTTTGAGACAGGCAGCCATGCAAACTGAGAGCTGGCAAGGACACTAAACTGCATTCACATCGATCAATCCTGACACCATCTGGGTCTGAAAGAGCTGATTCTTCCAAAGACAAACACTCAAGGCTTCTTGCCACCTTTGCAAGAGGTTGAAAGGAAATGGGGAAGGAGTTTTGCTCTGACTGCATTCTCTTGTTCTCGATACTTTTAGATAAGGTGACACAAACTTGCAGATTCCCTTTGGATTTAAGCTAGTCATTGTTTGAGGCACAATGATAACTCTGTATCACAAGAACAAGTCATGAAAGAAACATTGTTAGAGAAGAAATCCTTCGGATCAGAAAGGCGCTGTGTTTGTCCTTCATTAAGCTCTGAATTTCATTTGGTGTTGCTGGGTGGAGGCTGTGGCAGGGACAATGTCGGGGGCACTGCCCAGGAAAAACATTCCACCAACTCACTGCAGGATCATAAGTCAAAATGGATACCAGACACAAATTCTTTGCAATGTTTGCAAGTTCCTCAGCAGTGGTGGGGACATTCTTCCCTTGGATTTCAGGAAGGGTTAGAGAGTCCCAGGAGATCAGACCAGGCATGGTGCATGAAAACAAAAAGGCAAGACAAGAATTGGTGTTAGCATAAACAAAAAAAACCAAAACAAACAAACAAAACCAAAATAACAACCAGAAAAAAACACAAAAAGCAAACACCCCCCCCAAAAAAAAACCCACAAAAAGAAACAACAACAACAACAACAAAACCCAAACCAAAAAAAAACCAAACCCACACAAACAGAAAATTATAAAAAACATCTGATTATATAAAGGCCAAGACAGGTTTCTTTCACATGGTTCAGGAATTTCACAGTGCTTCTTCTAACTCATATTTTTAAATCAAAATTCTCAGAAACATTGCATCAAGTAATTTCAGATTCCAGAGCTGGAACATGCCATAAAAAGTCAACTATAATCTTGATTTTAAATGTTAAATTAAGCTTAAAAAAAAAGAACATGAAATTGGAATATCCCAACAAAAATTCCACAATTAGCATAGTTGCTCTTGCTAAAAGTTTTGGACATCTGTGATGTCAAACAATTGCTCTAAGCTCATTGTTAAAAGCATATAGAAACAAACCCCAAACTTCTAAGGATTTTGTTTTTTTAAAACAGCATGAAAAACCTGTAATATTTGACTGATTTATGCTGTTAAAGGAACCAGCTGTAAGCGGCTTCACTCATTATAGTGTGTCACTTTGTATGGTCAGATATTTAATGCTCACATGTTTTAATCTCTGGACAAAGCACAGAGGCTGCTCACAGATAAGAGATCCAACACTCTCCATAATGTCTTCCCAGTTGCCTGTGTCTTCATCTTTCATCTCCTTGACTCCTATGATGTCACCACAAGAGACTTATACTCAGGTCCATTTAATATCGAGGAGCAAATTGTCCAGGAGAAACCATTTGCTTTGCTTCCCACATTCTGTGCCACCAACTCACCTTTCTCTTGTCACCCACCCCTGACCTTTGCAGCTGTTTATGACCTGGAGCTAGAAGTGGCAGAGGAGCAGCAGCAAAGCCTGAGCTGCATGAGGTAGCGTGGGATGGCACAAGGGTTTCTCCGGGCACCCCAGCATGCTCCTGCTTTTATCTCCTCTTCACAGCTCTGCTCATAAGGCTGTGCCAGCTCACTGCTATAGCATTTTTGCTCTCCCAGACAAACAAGAGACTCCTGCCTATACCTCTGAAGCATTAAAGCTCTGTTCAAATTCAGTGCTGGGATTGCTGAGACGGAGGAGAGTCCCTTATGCCTGCATGCAAGAGGAGAAAATCCATTACTGCTAACCATGGCCTGGCTATTAAGAGCAATAGAACTAATTTAAATCACATTAAACTCATGAAATGTATTATATTTCAGCAGCAAATCTTGAGTGATCTTTCCCCTGCAAATATGCCCATGACAGTGGTGCAGCCCAAGGGCAAGGGTCCAGAGAACATGAGGAATCGCCGTCCTTGGAGATATTTGAAATGCAGCTCTATGTGGTCCCAAGTAACTTTGACCCGCAGGTCAGACTAGATGATCTCCCTTTCAACCTAAATTATTCTGCAGCTTTGTAGAAAATTGTGGTCTTGGACTTGTTGCCATGATAAATAGGAGCTGGGGAAGAATTTGGGAAGCTGCAGAGAGCACAGATATTGAGAGAGAGAAAAGATATAAAATAGAGAATAGGGAATAGAGGAGGATCGTATGGCATTGATAATTTCACATCCATTCTTTGCATATCCGTGGGGATAACCATCCCATTTTAAACTACAAAGTAGCTTACAGCTGTATGGTTTGAGGGATTTTTTTAGTTAAAGAAGATATGTTATCTAAGCTGGATAAAAAAAAAAAAAAAACAAGCAAAAAATCCTCACCCATCTGCTCTCAAATAATTAAGATTTGTTTCTGATTCTGCAGGAATGGATACAGTGGTTTGTTAATACTCTAAGAATAAAATCTACAAGTTCTGAATCAAAGTTCTGTTGAAATGGTCCAGCAGAGAGACTCCCTAGTCAAGGGAATCGAGGCACCTTCTCTGGGAAAGGACAAACAAGTCAGCTTGCAACCAGCAACATCACAGAGCTCTTATTCTGCTGTCACTCTGCATGTTATCTGAGGGTTATTTTTAAGAGAGAGAAAAAAACCTGCAGGGCTTCCTTAGCCAAACAGGGAGAAGTTCGATCGCTTCAGAACAATGGAAGCAAAGAAACTCAAGGGAATTATTCATCTTGCAAATGGAATTTGATTTTCTAATGCAAAGAGCAGGCTTTAATTACAGCAAATTGAAACAATAGAACATTTCCTTACTAAAAAGTTGGAGGGCTTTTTGTTGCTATGATTACTGTGTGAAGGGGATGTTTGTGCTTAGAAGCTCTAGCAATTATAGGAAGGTTTAACTTCAGCCAACTACTTTGTAAAAGTTACCAATATTGACAATGGGAATGTTTTCCTGTAACTTAAGGACCAAAGACAAATACCATGATATGTGATGTACTACATTGGAACAGAAAGGGACAGGTATCTCTGCATCAGGAAAGAAACACTTTCTTCACTGGAGAGCATGGCCCAGAAGACAACAGCAAAAAAGGATCTCCATCTGCCACGGCAAATGGGGTTTTCCATCCCTCAGAAGAAAGATATCAAACACTTAAGTCACATTATAGTTCTGCCCAGTAATGCATGAAGCAGTCCTTGTTAACTCATGGTCATTGTATCTGTTAGCATCTGAAAAAAATAATTTTGATTATTTTTTCATATTTATTATGACCAGTTGTATTACTAGGATAGCCCAGGGCTCAGTGCATATGATATGATATGATATGATATATGATATGATATGATATGATATATGATATAACACTCTGGTCAGGTGTTCAGGTTTAAAATGTTTATTTTAAAGTTTATTCTATAGCCACACTCCCATCATGTGCTGAGGCCACATGTACTGGTCCCTGGCATCACTTTTGGAAACAGAGGTTCCAAAACTTGAGGAAACTGAAAGAAAAGAATAAACTCCCACAGTGCTGTGAGACTTTCTGAGTATGACAAAAATGCATGCTGTGTTTCTTAGAGGCTGCAGTCACATTAGAGCTTAATTACATTAACATTTAATGCTTTAAAATGTCAGGAAAGGACTAGGGGGAGGAAAAATAAATCAGAACTCAGAGACAGTTGAGATGCACACAAGTTTAAATGATGGATTTGGATTTCCAATGAGGAACTGTTACCATTATTTTTGCCTTATGCCAAACAGCAAACAAAAACTTTAGTGTGCTTAATCTTAAAATGCCCCCACCTCCAGCTTGCTAAGCTAGTTGAAGCTAATCAAATTGAACTATCACTTCAAAATAATTTTGTTCCCTGAAATGTTGTTTCATAATGAAAACCATGATGGGGATAAAACAGATCATGCTCTTCTGAGGTCTCAGAGCTATCAGCCACGCTCCATTTAACCTTAGCAGTCATCTGAGCAGGAACTTCAATCTTTTTGCGGGGAGTAGATGTGCTCAGAGCTGACTTGGCAACTGATGCTGTGCCTGCATAACCAGGAATGAGTCTAGAGAGCAGCAGCTCATGCTCAGCACCTTGTTTCTTGAGCCACATAGCTCAGAACCTTGTGCCTTTGGGAGACTGGTGGCCTGTCAGACTGAGGGGAGACTAAACATACAGTCAGTGCATCCAGCTGAGAGAATACAGAAGCTCTACACCAGGACAGGCCCTGGTAATGGAAGAAGTTCTGTGCTGCCATTCTTTTAGTCATGAGATTTCTCCTATCAGCAGTTGTACAGAAGACTGTTCCTGGTTATCTACTTCATAAAAGCCGAATGGAGTATTTTTCAAGCTCTTATTGAGGAATAATTTGGGATTTTTTGTTTGCTGTTGTTGTTTCAGTTTTTTAATTATCATCCCCTCAAATATTAGTGAGAATTCCTACAAAGTATAAGTTGTGCAGTCCTAGAAAGTCCAGTAAAAGCCTGTGCTTCTGTGTTATTTGCTGAATGATACTCCAGAGGGATCACATTGCCAAGAACTTGGGGTTTCATAGCAAAGTGAAATTACACATTAGGAGAGAATGCTCATAAAATATGTTCATTTTTAATGGAGACATTAAAAAAACACTCAGAGCTTTGTCTCCTCACTTTTGTGCCCAGCCTACTGCTACTGTAATGATCCCAAGGCTGGGAACCTTGAAGAAAAGAGATGCCTCAGTGTCTCTCTGTTAGTGAGATTTCAGGATTTTGATCTCTTCATTTAAGAAATTATTTTACAGTAATGGATAATAATAATAGAAGTAAAGTGCCTGAAAGATTTGAGCATAGATGTTTTTTGAGTGGGGCTAAGAACATGAATCTACTCATCATACATAAAACCCTAAGAAGGTTCTCTCCCAGACTGTGGCAAGCATGGCAGTGGCCAGAGGTCTGGGGCAAATGAGGCAAAGTATCATGAATCTCTGAATACAGCCAGAGGCGTTGTAGAGCATCACACAGAGCATTACATCTCTTCTCTCTTCTAACAGCAAGGTTCAGACATAATATGTGTGTATCCTGTATGTCCAGGATAGGACATGCAGGGAGAAACCCTTTGGAAAACTACCAGTGAAGCTATTTTCCTGGAGATTTCAGATGATCCCAATTCACATTAAGAAACTACTCAGAGGCTCTGCATGATCCAAAAGGAGCAGGTCTGAAAAATGAAAAACTAACCATGTGGGATTGGAAATCATTTGCTAAGGTCTTTTCCCCAATCTTTCTAATCTAAGTGCTTCAGGAACATCACAGTAATCTTTCCTCATAGCACCTCTATTACAATGGAAGTGCCATTAAGCTCTTTTTACAACTGAAAAACTAGGGAATAAAATAAAATGCCTGAAGTATCAGAGCTTGATCTGTCCCAGGCTTTCCTCTTGCCCCTGGAACATATGCAACATACAGACAATCCCGTGAAGTCAAGCTGGGCAGGATAGAAAATTGGAACAGCAATTTGTTTTGAGAAACACCATTCAGGCACTGCATTTATCCTGCATGAGTCAAAGCAAATATTTTCTTCCTTCAGTACTCTCTCCTGCCAGCTCATCATAGAAAGGTATTTCTGTCTGCACGTGAAAATTAAATGTCACTATACTGTAAATGGCTTGTGGTATGGACATACATTGCATTTGAATCCTTGCTCATGATGGTTTGATTTCTGGACTGTGAAATCTTGGCCACCTGACTCTTAGATTAATATATTAACAAGATAAAATTATGTACCATAAGGCTTCTTAGATAAAAAGCTTAGCTATGCAAGGGCTTCTTATTATCCCTTTTATCCTTTGCTATGTCAGAATGATTTGTAGCATCTAACTTCAGCTAAACCCCCTATTCAATACTTAATGCTCAACAGAATGGATAACATTTATTTTATTTTGGAGTTTAACTTTAGATGAGGTGACATGCAACAGAATGGAGTAGACACTGCAAAACAATCTCCTGCAGTGTGACAAATTACAGAGTACAAAGGAGTAATGCAGAGGCAATTAAAAATGGAATATACCCTGGAAGCTGGCATGCTGCAACCCATGATTAAGTAGCCGAGTCTTCAGCAATGTTTGTGCTCACATCTAACCATTTTGTAGAGTGTGAGGGGAAGAAGTCTAAACAAGGAGAACTTTGGTCTGGTTCTGTGGCAGTGGTTATTTTTCTGTACAACAGAAAGGGTCACCCTATACACCACCCTTCCCTTCCTGCGCCATTATTCATGAAGTCATTTCAAATCATGCAGTATAGCTGAGTAAGTTGGAAGATCTTGCCTGTGCTGAAACCTCCTTCTCCATGCAGTAAAGTTTCCAAGCAGCTGCTCATCTTGTAGTGTGTGCATAACCCCACTGGCTTTACTGGCCTAATGGTCCTGCGTGCATGCTTGTGTTTCTCTGTCTGGAAGAGGGCCCCTTCACATGTCCCATTTGCCTGGCTTCTGAGAGACTGCTTGACCTCAGCAGCACGATCTACAAGCTTACAGGAGCTGGGATTGTCAGCAGGGTCCTTTAAGCCAAGCAATGCATTCAGCAGTTGGCCCTGTCCTCTGGAAAAGATGCTCTGTGCTGGAGCTACAAAAGGCAGACGGAGCAGGGGGACAGGTGGATCGAAATATACAAATTAAAACTTTTAAATGGCTGTGATAATTAGAGCAGGAAAAATGTTACACCTCCTCCTGGCTTAGACTGCAGGGTGGAAAAGACATTTGGCAACATCCATTTCAAAAACATGCAAAGACAAAGAGCTGACATGGGCCTAACTCCGAGTTTCATATCTGTTACCAAGGCGTTGTATAGTCTTAATTGTTACAGCAGCTAAGTTATCACACCAAGGCACTGAAATTAGTCACACAACAGAACACTGTAATTCACACTGTCAAAGCTATTTTTATTCACTTGGAGCTGTTTTTACAGACTGGTATAATTGGACAACAGGTATGACAAGCCTTTACTGTGATCTTATCTTCACTGAGCCAGAGATTTTGTTGTAGGAGAGGTGGAAACCCAGGGCTCTGACAAACAACCCAGCATAGAAGAAGTCTATCTCACCCAGGGAAACCAGGGGGCCACATTTTTCTTTCTCTGAAGCTAACACAAATCCCACCAGTGCTACCATATTGTAAGACAAGAACTGTAGTGATGTTTCATACTGGACATTTCCAGAAAACCAGTTATAAACAAAAGACATGAGTAAAAGGGAAGAAGAAAGAGGAGAGAGAGAAAAAAAAAGAAGATAAAAAATAATGTGATGTATTTTTTATCTAAATATTCACCTTTCTGCAAGCTCTTGACCCAGGCAGGTGGCTTTTGTTTCCACATGCACCTTCAAAGTCCACCTGCAGATCTGACCATACACAGCCACAGATCTTCAGAGCACACGTCATGTCAGCACAATAGGATTTTTTCATTCCTTTACCGTACCACATGTATGAGGTTCTCCAGGGAAGCAGTGGATGCCCCAATCCTGGCCCTGTTCAAGGCCAGCTTGGATGGGATTTTGAGCAACCTGGTCTAGTGAAAGGTGTCCCTGCCCTTAGCAGGGGATTGGAATTAGATGATCTTTTAGGTTGCTTCCAACCCAAACCATTCTATGATTCTATGTTAGCCCACACAGCTCATCTTTACTGAGCCAGGCAATACCCCAAAAGAGCAAGAATTTGTCTGTGCTCCCTCACTGTTAGTATGGTTAAATAGTAACTTTTTCATGGTGCTTCCCAGCTTGCAGACAGACTGACTTCTTGTATTGGCTTCATCATGGAAATTGCTAAGATTTAGCCTCTTTTTTTCATTCAATGAGAAATTCTAGCAGAGAAATTAAGCGAGAGATCTGCAGCCACACAAGGCTACAAGCACTGCTTGTACACAATAGACTGTGCCTCAGCAAAGCAGCACCTACATGGACATAAAGGAACCAAAATGAAATAAAATATTTACTTCCTCCTGATCTCATCCTGGTCTGAAAAAGCAGAAAAGGAAGCCTTTGCAAACCATTCCCAGCTCTGTTCTGAGAGGCTCTGCTCCAAAGCAGCTGGCAGCTGAGGCTTAAAACCCACATTGATTAGAGCTGACCTGCACTGAGTTAGAAAACCTGTCACTTAGAAAGGCAGCAAGTAGCTGCATCCCATGTCATTAGGAGATGTTTTCCCCATAGAGCGCTAATGAGCTGGCACAGCTTTGGCTTTCAGTGGGGGCTCCTCATCTTCCTGAGATTGCCTGTCAAACTTCCCCAGGCACAGGCTACTTCTTTGTCATCCTTCCTGCGGTGTTTAGCCCTGGCTAGGAATAACACAGGCTGCTACAACATGAATAAGGGAAAAAAAAAAATCCCACTGTGCTGCTGACACCGAGAGAGCTCACTGCCTTGTGGCGAACAAAGCGATAATAATTCTACCAGTCCTGATGGGGATCACCGAAATGTCAAGGCTGATAGCTGCCCTTTCCCTTCTGACGTGATCATTAGCCCCTGGAAAGGAAATAAATTACTGAGCCACTTAACACCTCATTAGGAGTTAAAACTATATATTCGGCATCTCCAAGTCAAGTTTTAAAGCAGCCTGGGTGTTTAACAGCCAGCTGTGAAGTAAGCTCTGACAGTATACAACACTTTTCTTAAGGGAAGCTTTTCCTTTAAATGTCTCCAAATCCCAGGCAAATAATTTTTTCCATTCTCCCTGCTTAGCTGTACTGGTTTGGGATGTATAGTCTGTCTGTATTTATAAATAAACCACTTTGTTTACCAATTATTTTAAGTATTTTCAGGAACGGGAAGGAAGAAAACTAGGAATATTGCAATTGCCTGTCTGCCCTCATTAACCCAGTAATTATTGCACTGTAATTCAATTATTTCTTGTATTCAGTTCCAGATAAGAAGACTGCAAAGGCAATAATAGCTTAAGAAGTTTCCTCTTCTTTTTGCTTTTTTTTTTGCTTTGTTCTCTGTTCTTCCCTGGCTCTGCATCATTCCGCCCTCCTTGTTATGATATACAGGGGACTTGCTGCTGTGCATTGAATCAGAGCTAAAAATAATTATCTTCCTTTCTTTCTTGTACCTTTAGATTGTTTTTAAACCCAGACAGTTGGCATTTGCATGGTGCATACACTCTAAAAGCTAAATCAGTTTTATCTCATTTTGTCCAAATTAATAAAACTGGCAAACATGTTGTGACCTGTTACTGGAAACTACGATGCTTTGATACCCAAATCTGTGGTGACTCAAGACTGTGTCTAAGCAATTGCTTTGAACTATAAACCAGCTTTGGATGCTCTTTGCTGTAGCAATGGAAGTAGGGGGCACAAATGCAGGTCCCACGTATAGAACGCTTCCTACTAGAAGTAGGAATGGTGTAAAATAGTCATGTGAGGCTGGAGTTTCTAGATGGGAACAGGTTATTTTTTGCCCCTTCTGTCTGGGGCAAAAAATAACTGTCAATCTGGGCTGCTCTGTGGAGGTGCAGTGTTTTAGGCTGAAAATCACCTGTCATCTTCATGGGTTTGTTGTGACCAGAGGTGCAACCACAGTGGCACCTCTGAGGGCAAGGGCGCAGAGCTCTTCCTCCCTGTGGTTTCACTGCAGTGTCTCACCTTCCCTCTCCTGTAACCCCAAGGCTTTGGCTTGGTTATGAAAACACAGTTGTCATCCACCACAGGGTGTTTTCCTATCACCCACAGCATTCCCTGGCTCAAGAGGGTGTCATTTGTTCTCCATTCAACTTCACATGCACGTTGGGTCATACCCAAAGACTGTCACCCAGTTCATTTGCTAAGAGGGGTCTTTTTTTGCTGACAGATCCAAGGACAGATCTGAGTTGAAGAAAAGTGACTCTATCTTGTTACGAGAGAGGGGGGTGGGATGTGGTGTTTAAATACAGCTCCTCCTTTTTAAAAAAGCAAGCCTCAGGCTTAACTTGGTTGATGTGATTTCCTCAGTCAGTGTACGTTGGACCAAACTGGTTTACAATTGTATCTTGAGCTGTAAAGCAAAAATGATGAATCCTTCCACTGCTTGACCTAGAACTGCATTTCAGAGCTTAAGAGCTTTCCTTACTTGGGGAAGAGTGGTATATTCCTCCTCCTGACACACGCACTCCCACGTAGCTCATCAGAGCTACTGTGTGGAGCTGCTGCACCAGAATCCTGCTTTCTAAACCAAATGGCAGCCACCATCCTTCCTCTGCTTGGTGTTCAAGTCTCTGTCACTTAGGTTTGGCAAGCTCCAGTGACATCTGTGTGTGCCTGATCCCACCACAGCAGCCAGGTGCTGAGATTGGACCTGTGAAGGGACATGCACCAGAGCAGATGGAGCATCATGCTCCACAGATCAGCTCCAAAATAGCTCTGGTTTCACCCAGAGGAGCTGCATGTTATGTCTATGCATTTATCTTGTTCATAAGCACGCCCCTTCTCAGGGAAGCCAGGATGTTTTGGGATCTGCATTAGAAGGGGGAAACTTCCTACTTGATCCCACTGATGTCTCTTAGACAGGAACAACATGCATTTGGATGGCCCATCAGGGCCTTTTGATCAGCCAAATGTCTACTGCCTTACCTCTTGTGAACACTCCAGATCCAAATGGGTGGAGGAAGAAGGAAAAAAATGAAGAAAAAAGATTTTTAAAACTGCCAAATATAAGCCTGGGAGAACTCTCCAGCTCCCAAGAGTGATTAAGGACTGGTTTATAGCAACTGTTCTCAAAGCCAAATCTTCCATTAGCCTCCCTCTCCCCAGAGGCTTTTCTGGGGGATTATTTTTGAGTCCCAGCACAGTTATGAATGGATAACCCATGTCCTTGCAAGCAGTGCTACCTGCCCCAGCAAGGGTATGGAGGAAGCAAAACCCAGAAGAGAAAGAGGGGGTGGTGGATTCTGCTGAGCTTGGCTTAAGTCAGGCTTAAGTCAGGCTTAAGTCACCAGAGTCACCAGAAGGGATGACCAAGAGCAGATGGAAATGCCTTCTCCAGAAAGTTTTTAGAAACCACCAGGGTCCTCTGAGACAGCCTCAGGCCTAACTCTGTCTGAATCGAACATCAAGGTCTGTTTCAGCCAGTGCACATCTTCAATGTGGAGTTTTCCTCAGTGTCATGTTTTTCTTAAGGGAAGCGCAGGACCACGTTAGCATGCTAATAAATGTCCTTGAACATCGTGTTTCCAGAAGGTTTTAACACCCAGCATCAGGAATGGGAATGGCTTATCTTGCAAAGGAACAAGAGGGACAGACACCTGCTCTGCCCTTGGGATGGGAGGAAGTCCATTCAGTTCCTTGCCTTCAATCCTGCCTTGGCAACAGTAAAGGAAATTATTCTTCATGTTCTTAAACAGCAAACGTTGACTTACTTTGCAGATTTTCCTTCATGCTTGGCAGCAAGCACCAAGGCACAGCATGAAGAAGAGAAACTAGCTCTGGTGGCAGCAGCCTTTTCCTTTGAAGTGGTGAGAGCTGCTTTTCCCAGGAAGTCACTGCTGACTTTCTAAAGGACCTTGGCATGCAGTGGTGTGACAAACATTAAGACCCAGCTGACTGGTTTGCTACAGCGATGTCATTTCCAGATTTACTGCAAGGAAATCAGAGAAGTCCAACACCACATTCTTCCCAGAGAGAGGATGGCCAAACAGGACTCCTGCTGATTTTCCTGTGCATGGACTGTCTCCATTTAATACACCCCCAGCTCTCTTATCAGTCCTGCAAATGTGTCTGTAGTGTTTGCAGCACATCCAGCAATGCTGAAGAGCAGCAGGATTTTCCTGTAGGCATGGGTGAATTTCTCTGACCTCATTTCAGATCTCCTTAGGTATTATGGATTGGAAAGTTTGTCTTGATTCATGTGTTTCTAGGAGTGGAATAAAAAAAGGGTATATGGGAAGAAAATAATGCAGGGGGGATGGTAGTCAGCCTATGAAGCCAACAATATAAAAATTATTATGAAATTAGAAGCTGAGATGGGAAAGAGAAACAGTTTAGTAACTCCCTAGCAGCCTGTGCCTTGTAGAAAATATATTGGCTCTCAGAAGAGGGAAGATTACTTTGTCCCTGGATCATCATCTGTTCCCTAGCTAGAGCACGTTTTCAATCTAGATTAATGGACCACCCTAGAAACCCTAATGTAACATTTTGAAAGGTAGGTAGATTTGCAAACTCTTCAAAAGCATACTGAGCAGTTTGTAAATACCTACTTTTGGTACCTGAATTTTGGGAAACCACAGCAAATGACACCGTATTGTCACCATAGAAGACTCACTCCTTTTTTTCCTTTTTATTATTTTTCGAGTCCTCCTGAGACTATTGCCCACCAACATCTGTAGTTCTGGGCTTGCTTCCTTCAAGGTGTGCTGACCCATGGCAGTGCTGGCTGCCTACCTGCTCTAAGGCCAAACATACTTTCTGGGCAGCTCTTCACCCTGACCAGGGAGTGCAAAACTCAGGAAGTTAGGATTTTCAGGTAGAAAACAAAGTTGTGGGGAGCTGAAAGATCTTGCTTAAGGATATTCAGCTGGTCAGGACAGAAGCGGATGTCAAATCCCAGGCTTTTCAAGACCAGGTCAGTGTTTTCTGCTCTGAAATGGAACTTGCTTCAGGAGTGCCAGCTGTACTCATCCCTCTGCTTGGGACCCTTCAGCAACACAGGCTTTCCCATCTCACACTAATCCTAGGGCCACACAGAATGGAGAGGGACCTCAGACCTCTTTCTCCCAGTCTCTCCTCCGGTGAGTCCCTGGCACAAAACCCTTCTCATCTACCAAAAAAAGAAAAATGCTATTTTATGTTCCTGGATAGCAGGAAATGAGCATGCTGCCAAACTCACTGGTACAGTACAGCATCATCCCAAGAGGCAGCCAGCTCCTGTCAGGGGAAGTGCTCTGCAGACACAGAGGGATGTGCTGCCCAGGATTGCATGGTGGCTTTTGGCAAGGCTACCAACGATGGGCTTTCCAAAGTGATTTCCCAAAGCTCCTCCTCTGAGGAGTGAACTGAGAAAAAACCCCCTCTTGTTCTGTTCAAAGACATCCATTAAATTCCCATTTAAAAATGTCTTTGGATGTAATTCAGCATTAACTGTAAACACGGATTCCTGACTATGTGAATATTTTATTATTTCGATTAGTCATCTATATTTTTAGATACAGAAAGCATAAAAGATTGAAGTAATTTTGCTTCGGTTCTTCCATGCCAGAGATCTTTTTCTTCAAAGTATATTTTGTTAGAGCCTTGTGTTTCTGATGAAAGAAATTGAAGTTAAAAGGGAGATCTGTACTCTAACACTTGCTTGAAATATGGGTCTGCCTGGGCAGATGGCAGCGTGTAAAGTTTCATTTCGGCAGGTAGGAAATGCTCCTCTCCAGGTCTCTTCCCAGCACTGACTGTCCTAAATTCCTCCCTTATCACATAGTTCATTTCCCCAGGGCTTACCCCTTCCTAGATAAAAACATACCTTTTAATTTTAAGCCACACAACATTGTGCTCCACTATATTTAAAGACCTATGTGCTTTTCTAATGACACATGGTGGTCTGATGCCTAAATCCGGCAGACACCCATATCCTTATGCATGCCCAAGGACTCCTGAGGCTGCTTCAACCCCAAGGATCCTAGTCAAATACAATTCTTCATGTTATAAAAGAGTCTTATTTACAGAGAGTTATAAAATTTGGTGCCTTTTTGCCATCGGTGATCTGCTCAGTGGGATTTTTTAATTCCTTTACCCCCCACCCCATAACCATTCCTCTGTAACTAGTGTTTGGTAATGTATGGCTATACAATTACAGTAGATCCTGCTCATTTCCAGCTGGTTTCTGGGTTATAGATGAAATTTTGGAGCTGCTGTAATTCATACCATAGCTGTTCAAAAGCACAGTGCCACCACAGGCAGGCTGGAACCCATTAGGCCAGGTTTTTTTCCATATAATATTATTTCTCACAGCTGCTGGGGGAGCACACGTACTCTGACTTCTAAATATAGAGAGCTGGGTATCTTCCACCTCACTCCCATTTTTCCACAGCTTGTTTTATATCTTCCAGACATGCATTCTTCTTTCAGCTTTACATGAGTTTCTGAACCCATCTGAAAGAGCCAGGAGGTCCATGATGGAAAGTCACCACTTCTTAAGCTCAGCACGTGCAAGGTAAAGGAAGACTCAAACTACTGCCAGTTATTCCCCTGCAGTGCTCCTATTCTTTTTGTTTGGCACTGGTATTCCAGTGAAAATGGCTGAAAGGAAAAACATTTAACATAGGGACAAAAGGAAATAAATCTTTGCAGGCATTGCCCGACTCAGCAGATTCCCTTCTTTTTTAAACTCTTTACAGCTTACACTGTTTTAAAGAGAATATGATCAACAAACTGTGGAATCACAGACCTTAACCTCAGGGTGCAGCACAAGGGGATGAAAGGCAGCCCAGAAATTTGCGTAGGTCAAGATTTCCAACCATGCATTTCTCCCTCCTGCAACTCCAAGAGAACCAGACTCAGAAATTTGCCAAAAGGTGGAAACCTCTACACTGCTGATGTCCTTACAGCCCTTTTTATTACAAAGCCACATCAAGGGACCTCTCAAGGCAGATATTGGTCGTTTTGTACTACCACAGCAGCCAGACAAGAAAGGGTAAAGTAATTTGGTCACTGATGTCAACACTATGTAACAGATACTGTGGGACCAACCTCACAGCCCTGGGTGCTTATTTCAACTCTCTCCCTGCTCTCCCATGCACATTTTTGTAGTCACAAGATATACAGAACAAGAAAGCAACTTAATTTTTTATTTTTTTTAAGGTCCTGAGTACTTCCACATGTATTCGTGAACTAGATTTTAAAAATTCCCTTACATCTGACAGAAGCTACACAAAAAATGTTCCAGTGCTTAATGAGATGCCTGAATGCTGCTTTGACATCAGAACTGAAAAGTACCTGCCGGCTTTGCTGCACTGAAGTTTACTCCCCTGATTGGTGCACAAAGTCTAATTTCAAGCCATTGTGGTTATCTGGTCAAAGTCATGGGGTCAGTTCTTGCAGCCTCTGTCACTCCAAATCTCTGCCAAGAAAGGTCAGTTTCATAACAGGGTTTCTCCATGTCATCCTTCCTTTCATCATAGTTTTGCTGTGTGTCAGTTTTGAATTAAAAAGAAAACACCACCAAAAAAAATCACACTCACCAAAAGAAACAAAACTGAGGGGCAGCCTCAGGGAAGAATTACACCAAGGGCTCAGCTCTGTGAGTAAGTTTTGCCACTTCTATTAAATATGCTTAATTTTAATGATAAACATTTTATTCCTATTATTGTGAAAGAACACTTACGAGTTTCAGAACAGCCCATGGTTTATGGACTATCCTGTTTGAGCTGATGGAGTGATCCTTCTCCCCAAATGTTTTACTCCTTTAAACACTCTTTCTAAATTACTGGAGGCTAAGAAAGTACTGAGCCTGTGACATGGCAAACTGCTGCTGTTCTGAGGCTGAAAACTCAGTTTTTTTCCTCCAGATCTGTTCATTAGAATATTTTGGTGTATGCTGGATGTGTCCCATGCCCAGAGCCCCACATGGCATACTGTGTCCTACCTGGCATGAGGGTCAGGAGGGACCAGTAGGCCCTGCAAGAATTGGCCCAAGGCTGTATTTTCCTAATGCATGTAATAGTCCTTTTTTTTTCCTGTGAGACTGTCCATATTCTTACCCTTTCTTTCAATGTCTCAGAAAGCTGCAGAATGGAAGCAAGAAGAATCTAACAAAGCTGTAATTCATTGCTTTGTCTTGCTTAAAAGGAGAAAGTATCAGGGAAAACACCTGTTCCCAATTCCCGCATCTGCTCCATGACCTAAGCAGAGGCATTTCACCTTTTACTGCCTCTGTGTCCGCATCTGCAAAGAAAAATTGTGAAGAAACACATGGCATATAAACAGAAAGAGCTGTAGGAATCTGGAATATCCCATCAGGGAAGCACTGGTGATATCAATCAGCAAATGAAGGCTGAACAAGAACTGACTGTCTCTGCAGGACTGCTATATATTGCAATGCTGCTATGTTATTTTTCTTCTCTTCTTTCCTACCTTTTCTCTCCCAGGCAGTTCCACTTCTACAAGGGAAATTTGCAGCCCTCCCCCTTCCTCAGGGAGAAATTACATGTCTGCCGCAGCAGCCCAGAGCTACAACAGGCAGGATGCTCATATTTCACTCTGTGCCTGTGTGACCTTTAAAAATATAACCTGCCAGTGATAGGAAAAAGGTAAAGAAGGAATGTGTTCAGCTTGAATCCCAGGTTTTCATAGCAGTGCAGCCTTGTGGGGCACGCCTGGTGGTGGCCAAGCATGGAAGGGCTACCAAAGTAAGTGATAAGAACAGGTGATCTGTGTGCCCAGAGCTGGAGAGCCACCCTGGCACAGTCCCTGTGGGTGCAGAGCAGACAGCCTCGCTGCCTTCCCCATGGTGCAGCTCGCTGGCCGGATCCGCCGTGACTGACAGCGCCGTTATAAAACAGGATCAGCGACGGGTGGGGTGGCATTAGACAGAAATTACTGAGCGGGAAGAGGGAACATTCAATCATGTACTGAGGTGGAGCCAGCCTGGGGACTGAGATTTACAGTTAATAACAACATGAAGTATTAATCCCCTGGCTGCATGGGAAGGGTTTTAGCAGAGAAATCCACCATGTTGCAGGATTTTCATCCAATGGCTTCTCCTCTGTTTCCAGCAGCAGTGGATAAAAATAGGAAGGAGGTATAAGAGATAATTAGCACTGTTAACTTCAGCTAAAATCAGTTAGGATGAGCAACAACTGCTTCATTCACTTGAAACATCATTTTTAGGAAAGGAACTTAACTCAAAGACTGCCCAAGAAAGGAAAACAGAATGATAAGCAGACCTTGACAATGCTTCTGATGTCCTCCAAACCACACTCAGGGAATTGGGATAAGCAGCCACATGGCCCAGTGCACAATTCCAGTGGTATCACCTACTTCACTAAAAGAAGTCATAATACTTTTGAAAATCCCAGCAGCCACTGGGGATTTTTGGTGAGTGAAAAATCCTCAAACCCTAGAGGAACTGTCCTACAATTGTGAGCTCCTGGTTTTCCATTGTCACCATTGGGTGCCATAGGAATAAATTTGGGGAAGTATGTACCCGGACAGTGCTCAAGCTGCAAAGAGCAGGGCAGTTGGGTATGGACTGTTAATTTTATTCCAATGCATCTGAGGAGAAGGATGTTAAGAAAAATTAATTCCATTTTGCTCTGGCTCAGTGTGTCTCCATTTACACAGAAATGCTGGAGAAGTTTTATTTCAAGAAGAACAACATTTTCCACATAGCACAAAACCCCAATTTCACACTACAGGAAAAATTTTGGAAGAAAACTTAAAACAACTTGAGAACTTTCACAAATTATTTTGAGAGTTTTGATTTGAAAGGAAACATTTTTAAGAAGCAAGACATTGCATGAAAAATTAAAATTGTCCACAATTGAATCCAGCAGTGGACAGATATAAAACCCTGGAAAGAGCTTGCCAAACATGTTTATCCCATTATTTTTTTCCAGTTTATTGCTAGCACATTTTAGAAATGGAAAGCAAGCAATTACAGTTGTATTTGACAAGCAACACTTGTAAGATGTAAATTAACGATGCCCATTTCTGGGATTCTGCATCCTTCTTATGCCATTTTATAATGGAGTGGAAGTGCTGCTTGTGCAGTGCTGGCAATGAAATATTAAGACACACCCAGCGGAAAATTGACTTGTCTCATCTTTCAGCTTTGGCTCTGGATTAGACACTATCAAGAGAAGCTAATTTTCCCCACAGGGCCAGTCTGGAGAGCAAAACTTGGTCACTGACAGTAGAAGAAAGCATTGCTTTGAAACCTGTTGAGCCACAGGACCCTTGCAGCCCCTTCTGGATGTTAAGTGAAGGTGGCAGGTTTAAAACAAAGAAAAAGGAGCAGCCCTTCTTGCAAAGCCTCATTAAGCCACGTCACCTCATGGTACCAACCCCATCAGTTCACAAGGTCTGCCAGGATGGCAGGATAGCCCGTAAGACAGCACCTGAGAGCCAGGAACTACCCAGAAAACACCACTGAGTACCCCATCCTTATACTTGTTGGCAGGCACTCACAGCATGGTGGGGTGGCACAAAAACAGAGACACCACACTGGTAGCCAGCCTCTGGTGTGGGCACAAGGAGAGCAAGGCAAGCCCATCCCCAAAATGAACAGAGCAAGATGTAAAGAGTTAAACATGTGCAGAAAACAGTGTGCAGATCAGCTCTGAGCTTATCAGAGGACAAGGGCTTCCAGGCAGCTGTGGCTCCAGGGTCCGTCCGGGCCACAGTGACACTGGCTGAAAAAACACTTGATTGAATTTTGCCTTGCTGACCTGATTACCTGGCTGCAGCCCAGCTTTTGACATCAGTCTTTCAAGCCAGAAGGGAAATGCTGACCCATGGCCAAAAAGCAAAAGCAGGGGGAGAGATTGAGTTGGACAGGCATTAAAAACAATTTTTAAAAATAACATTAAAAGTCTTAAAGTACTGGGTTACAGAGACTGGGGCCTTTCATATTTATTTGAAACTCATATATATTTTCTTGTGATAAACAGACAGCTACTGGGTCAGGAGTACCCTGTGTTTTCCAGTCTAATTTCAATGTATTACTGCTGCCTTCAGCTGGTAGAGAGATAAAGGCATCAGCCAAGCACTGGGTTCCCTCTCTGCAGAAGTGGGTGTTGAACTCATGTTTGAAACAAAACAAAACACAAACAGAAGGTTCTCAATCTGAGCGTTTCTTTGCAAAGAAAGCAAGCTGACAAAGCAAAAGCAATGCAATTTTTAGTGCAAATCCCCCTGCAGATGATAACCTCTGTTCCCATACTGGCTTCCCTCTCTGTAGGGGATCTTGATGTGGGACATGCCCCCAGCCCCAGCCCTTGCTTCAGGCACTGCTGTGAAACTGTTTAGCCAGAACCAAGAATGCACCAAGACATATTTTCTGTACTCCAGAAAGCAGTACTTAAGGAAAACTTATGGAAAAATTTTCCATTTCCTAGAGCATTTACTCTGCACTCACTGGGATTAAACTTCTCAGGGGGGTTCATAGCTCTCTGCAGGTGACATTGCATATACCAATAAATTTTTACCCCCAGATAAGACCTTGATATAAGGTATAAGCCATCTCTTTTTTTCTGCTTGCTGAGGGCCCTGGCACAGTTCTAACATCCTACTGTGAGACATGCAATGAATAGTAAACCTTTGAATTTTTAAGGAGTAATTTATTACTGGCTTGGGAGTTTCCCCAGATCCTATGAAAAGGACTCAAATCCTACTGAATTGGCAGTTGTTTGATGGATGTCAGCTGCAGTGTAGCATGCCCATCCCATGAGGGATGCCTTTTCCTCTACTGTAGGGCCCTCTGCAAATTCTGTGCCCCACACCAGTGTTGGGGCTCCTTGTTTCACCTGTTGCTAACGTAACTCTTTGTCAGCAAACACCAGAGAATATCTAAAAAGTGTGTTCAGCCTGGCTTGTACTTGCTTTTTTCCTTTTTTTGCTATTTCTCCCCCCTCCAATGATTTTAATTTCTCTAATTCAAGGGTATGAGGGATGCTCAGGTGAACAAGGTATGCTGCTAGAGAACACTAAAGTGCCCAGCTAATGTCCCAATAGGTCCTTTCCTCACAAACTGTTCACTGCAATTAGAAACCTCATCCTCAGAATGTCCAGAGATAAAAAGAGTTGCACGTGCCAATTTTCTTCCAGCACATGCCCTGGAGGACACCATTTATCTCTCTTTCTATGCAATTCCCTTCACTTAATGTACATTACATTTTGCCTCCTGATTTTTGCAGACCTTACGCAGACTCAAAATAAGAGTCTATTTAGAGAACAATGGATCTGTTGTGCTGGATTTATAAATCAGTGCCAATATGAGCAGTGAAGAGTACCAAATTCAGAAGTCAACTGTTGTTAGATGATGTACACACACAGAGTTACATTTTGCTCAAATAATTTATGAACTCTTAATATTTTTGTTAATATTTTTCTTAATATTTTTAATCATTTTTGTCTGTGTGCATCTGCAGGTGTGTCAATATGTAGATCTCTGCCTTTTTTTGTCTACTAGGCACCTCCATTAGCCTCACCTTAGAAGCATGGTATGCAGCTACAGTTTCCCCATTTTTTTATCCTCCTACCCACACCTCCTTCCCTTTCACTTCACCTGCCTATCCTCACTCCCCAGATTCTCTCATTCCTCTCCTCCCTGCCCTAGGCACCTCTCACACCCCTCTGAATACATCTCCCAGGGGTGCTGTGTGTGCCAAAGCAGCTCTCTACACCTGTGGCACAGACAGCAGCCACAGAAGAAAGGGAAAACAAAGATATTTTTTTGCCAGCCAGCTGCAGCAGCTAACCCAGTCTCACTGCAAGGAACAAAACATAGGCTCTTCCACCTGGTTTAGAATCCTTAGGGAAAACTACATTTTGTTATTATTTTATTTTTTCTCCCTATCTACAAAGCATATATTCACAGAAAGGCCAACAAAAGCAGACCAGGCAAGCATGAAATTTCTAAGCCAAGCCAAAAATACAGTTGAGCCAAATAAACTCCCAAATATAACAACAACATAAGGAACAGTTTAATTATTTTTTTTTTCAATCATTATAAGTTTGAAGTGCTTTCCATAAATTTTAATAAAAAACACAGATCAACCTGCGTGGGTGAAGAAAAGGGAAAGAACATGTCTATTATTGGCAGACAGCTTTGACTTCAACTATAGAAGAGCTTGTATCTTTTAACATCTCCCAAAACAGTCACCAAGAGTACAGAGAAGGAGGGAGGGCAGTGAAACAGCTCTGGATTTGCTTCCATGACTCACTTGCCATTGAATTTCCCACCCTTCCCTATCCTGCACCAGTGGTGGTGGGGACACATGGCCTGCCCTTCTGCCATCGCTCCCCTGTGATACTCTTTGAAGACACCCCAAAAGCCACAAGCCAGGAAGAAGCTGGGTGTGTAGGACACCGCAGCTTCAGCCTTTGCTTCTGAAACTAAAACTGGGCAACTAAAACTTTAAAGATAACAGGCCCTTGCTGGCAGAGAGCAGCCAGAGCCAGCTGCGTGCTGGGATGAAGTCCTGGCACTAGATGGTAACAGATAGGGGTAAACCTTCCCTGCAGCTCGCTGGGAGGCCAGCATAGCCCAGCAGGGCAGGGGGAAAGGTCTGCCTCAGGGCTATAATTAGCAACCCTTTCAGCATGCTAGGAATGGATCAGTGGACCAAAGCAGCTGGTGCCCTTGCGCTATAAGCAGTTCAAAGGTTTTATTTCAAGGGAGGTCTGGCTCCCCCAACAGCAAGGCAACTAAGTCCCTGTCACATGGACTTAGAATTGGTCTGGGCCACCTCAGATGGAGCCAGACAAGTTTTGATGTGCACATGGAGGCAGCTTCTGGTTTGGCTTCCTGCCCAGGCACCTGGTCAAGTAAGCCAAAGTACCCTGCAGGTGCATCCAGCCCTCACATCCCAGCACACAGCTGTTCTGGGTGAGCAGGAGGTGAGCAGGCACAGGCTCAGACTCTCCAGACTCGCATCTCTCTGCTGGAGGAAAAGGAGACTCGAGTACAAAGACAGCAGGCCGGGCTCTGTACTATTGCTAATATGCAGCTTGGGTAGATAATGGCTCCTGCAGGCTTGGATCTGCCCTCTCCCAGGAGCTGGTCCCTCAGTCACATCATCTTCCAGATAGAGCAGATCTTGTTGGGATGGTTCTGCAGCTCCTTTCATGCCTGAGACCAGCTGGTATCACCGGTACAGAGATGGGTGTTGCTACAGACCATCACATCCTTCAAACGAAAATGGGAGCAGGAAAAAGGAAAAGCAAGCAAATTGCACACCGTGCTACAAACTCAGGACTTGCTATTGACTTTTACCAGGGAAATGTCACAGCTCTGGATAGCCTCACACCCAGGGTGATAAATGGACACATTCGTCACAGCTTGTGTCTTGACCTTTGGGGGAGGCTTCAAGGAATTTTCTCTCCTTTTTATTTTTCCTTCTTGCTTGGGAAGCAAGCTATCTGCAGGAAGGTTTTAATTAGCTCAAAAATGTCACTAAGAAATCAAGTAGACCAAGTTTGTGAGGGGAGTCAAGTCTCATGAAGTCAGCCATATTGTACTCAAGGGGTCAGTATCCTTCCTGCATATTTTGTGACCGCGTTATGAAATATTCATATTTCATAACAAATAGATGTTTTGACTGGAAACAGATTTCCCCAATGAAACATTTCTCCATTTTCACACCCATTTCACCCAGGACTAAGCCAGCAGCAGTCACTGCTCCCCCTCAGCAGCAGAGCAAATTCTTGTAGCAGTTTGCATAGCTGAGGCCCCAGATAGCCATTGCCATCCGTGAGCTATTAATAAGGACTGTTTTGGGACAAATTATAATTTCACAAGCAACCAGTCTATTTGTTAGCCTCATTACTGCCAGCTGCAAGGTGTTTCGACTCTCATGCATTGCAGATGTGGCCTGACCAAGAGACACAATAGTGCCAGCGTGGGTGACGAGCTGGCCTCTGTGTGCAGCTTTGGCACTTGGAAAGCTGATGGCACCTGTCTGCCTGCTTGGTTCTTTACAGTGATGACCTGCAGCAGCCTTTCTTTGCTGCTAGAAGCAAAAGAGACGGTGCTGTTCAAATTATCTGGGTTAGTCCCCTCAGGTATTGCTCCTTCCCTTCCCAGCACACACTCTGCAAACGGAGCTTGATAACTCAGAGCGGCAGAGCTGCTCCCTGCTGAGTCAAGGCTCCAACTTACTTGTTGCTGTTTATAGATTGAGCTCTTCAAAATAATGTATTCTGCATGTTGAAGAATAAAACCACATGAAACAATAAAAAAAAGAAGGGAAAGCAGGAATGCATGATGAGGCAGCATCAGCCCAATGTAGTAGCTCAAGGGGACCCCTGCTTGGAACCCATCCTGAAAATTTTACTCTTTCAAATTCCTATCACATCTGAAGGCAGCAATGGATTAGGTGAGGTTTTTTGCTATATGATTTTTGTTAAATGCTAATACTGTCTTTAACTTCTACTCCTCATTAAATGTCTCCTACAAAAGGCTCTTTTGTCCCACCTGCCTCCCAATCCTCTTCAGCAGCATTAGGAGGACAAAGGTAAGACAAAAAGGTTTGCTAGGCCAAAGCCGAGTTTTCAGACAAGTGTTTCTGCCATCGTGGTTCTGCACAGCGAGGGGGGTAATGTGGGACAGGTAAAACCTGCCCTTTGCTGCAGTGACAACAAGCTCTTTTCCAAGCCAAGGTGGCCAACAGCAGCTGCTCCCCATTCCAGTGGCCACCAGAAGAGCACACAGTGGGGAGTGGTGCTCCCGACAGCCAGGCTGCTCCAGACAGCCCACCACAAAACTTGCTGGGGAAAGCAAAGCAACTCCCTTATATCTACCCCTTCATCCTAAAGGCTTCCTACCTGTGGATTTTGCATCCTTATATGAAGTCTTTCACAGTGTGGGGGAGAAGCCAAAAAGCAGACTTATAATAGAAACTCAACCGCAGCCTTTGGCATAGTTTGGCAGTTCTAATTCTGTAATAAACTCAAAGCACACGTGAGTCTGAAAAACAGCATGGTGAATTCTCTATTCCTGTCCTCAGTATTTTTAGCAAGCAGGGTAATTTTTAGCCCTGTGCTTTTCTGTTGGTTTTTTTCCCCCCCTCTCTTTCGGTGTAAAGATGTTGTCAAAATACAGGCATTGCTCGCAGTGCAAACTGCAGTCAGTTGATTCAGACAGACACGCCTGACATTTCAAAACACAAAATGCTCAGCAACCAAATTCCTGGCATGCTATGAAATGCAAAAATGTGAAACTTTTACCTATGGCAAACATTTCTCCATTTAATGTATCACAGGACAGCAGTGAGGAAATCAATGGAAGAAAAGAGAAAAAGTCAGAGTTTATGTTTTGCAGATAGCTTAAGGGAAAGGAATCCTAAATCTTGAGCAAATGTTTGGTTTTGCACTGTGGCAAAAATGCTTGTTTCCTTAACATGGGGTGATTACAATGCAATCTGCATTTTTGTTTAAAAATACTTCTCCTGCTGTCTGGGCTGCAGTGTAAACAGGATGCACTGAAATGTCAGCCCATCCGCGGGCTCTGCTGTGGCAGACGCACACAGAGAACCAACGCACTCACACTCAAATCTGACCTGCTTCCCCAAAATAGAGCTTCATCACCCTTACAGAGTCATCATTGTCTAATTACAGTTCCCCAGTCATGGGGGAACGTGGGCATGGGTAACTCGATGGTCGCAGTTAGTGTGGCCAGAGGGAAAGGCTGGGGAATGAGGTAGGGGACACATCCATAGCCAAGATGTGCAGGAGGGAGTCCTCAGCAAGGAGCCCAAACCTCGCTCTGTCCATGCTACCTCCTCTCATCATGCCATTGGAATAAATTCATCCTGGCTGGCTACTAGCAGTTGCCCACCCCTGCAGGGTTAGCTGACATGGGGCTGGATTTGTTTCTTAAACTGATTTCCTTGAACTCCCCACCACAGATGCCAGGAAGAGATCAAGATGTTTGTCTTAGACTGTTTTTTTCACATTGGCACAATCTTAAGAAATAGAGAGTGTCTTGTTTGTAAATTTTTCTCCAAAAACAGGAATTCTGCAAACCCCTCACACACAGGTCCTGTCTTTGCCAGCCTCTAGGTGAGGCAAAGTTAAAGCACTAATAGTTTCCTAGAATCATGGACATTAAAATTTGCACAGAGAAATGCTGCTAGTGCTGGAACCAGCCTTTCTTTTCTGCTCTCCTCCATTGAAAGTTGCTTACATCTACTTTAAAAGACAGATGTGTGAGCTCAACAGGAAGCCTCAGCTAAAATAGGTCGGGCCAAATCAAATCAATATTCAACAGACTGCCTATGACAAGGCCACTATCCCTTAGGTGAAACCAGTGCCTGGCCTGCAAGAACCACCATTTTGCTTGCCATAACCACGATTTTCATACAATATACGTTTCTCAGTGAAACCATCTTCCCCATAACAGCTCCTGCAACCTGAGCCCTGATCCAAGACGACATCTAAACACAAGGCTACTTCTAAGAATATCTCTGATCGAGAGACTGTAACCAGGAGGACTGCAAGTGGCCTCACTGGGACAGGGACTCTGACTTTCAAAAGCTCCATAATCAGGTTTCTTAGAAATAAGTGTTTCTTGGAGCCTTGACTCTAAACACAACAATTTTGACTAATAATACTCTGGTCAATGAGTATGCTCAAATGCTTCAGTACTCCAAGACCTTATTCAGTGCAAGAATTACATTCAGGTTGAAAAATCCCAAATATTTTCCTACATCTTAAAGTTCTGACAAGAGTAGCAGTAGGTAGTTCTGATAGGAGCAGCCATGTTAAACTGACTCATTATCCCACAGGCTCATGTCTGCAGGGATTCTTAAAACCACAGTGACCAAACTTCTGATCTCCAGCAGTCGTGTCCAACCAAGCTAAACTGGAAAAAGGGTTTGGGGAAGTCCATTTCACTCAACTGTTACCTCTTCTCAAAACAAAATTCCCAGAAGACCAGCTGAGTTTTTATGGAAAAGTCATTTGCAGTTTCCTTGGCTGTGGAAAAATATTTGTCAGCATATCACAACTACAAGGGGTAAGGATGAAACTAATTGCTTAGAAAATTACTTCACAAAATTAAATAAGGACATTTGTTTGAACTCAGTGAGCATAAACTGCCTCTTGAATGTACCATCTTCTGTTTTCTACTTTCTGGTTAATGACTGACCAAATAGGCTTGTTTTTCAGTATGTAGCCAATAACTGTAATCATCACGGTCCCTTGAACCAAGCCTTTGCTCTCCGTATTTCAGCCCAGAAATCAATGACAAATGTAAGGCTGCCACTGATTTTCTTACAGGTGACTGCAAATCTTTTGAAAAGAGATTTATCACTGAGATATTCTTGGTCTCTCTCTAAAGCTGCCTTAGACTCTGGTGGTATGAGGGTCTGCTTAACAGACCTGTTTTATTGTGTGCTGCTTGGTTCCCTGTGCAAAAGTGGTTTGTAACATGCAAATGCGTCTGCTAAAATACAGCACACATTGAAGGAGGCAAAAAGACCCACACAGAAACAGTTTTAACATCAAAAAAGTTTTACATGCAAGTGGGACACATTCCATTTGAGGGTTGAGAGCCCTTCTGACTTGTCTCTGCTGGCAGGGAGTGGGAAAGGGTGATGACAGACATTGTTAACAACCCTGTGCTAGGGTCACAAATTTGACCATTCATGTCTCTTCCAAATGGGGAGTGCTGCAATGCTAGACTGTTCCTGAAATTTCCAAGAAACCCTTTTCTCCCAGTGGCCAACATGGGTTTATGGGTTTTTCCTAATAGCTTTAAGGTGTGCACAGATGACCCATACAGACATAGGCACCTTGTCATCAACAGGAAAAGATTTATCTGATCTGGTGAGCACTGTGTCAAAGTCAAGGAAAGCCAGCTGGGATGGCTAGGATGTTTTGGGTGGGCTGGCAAGTCAGGAAGTGCACTTGGACTTCTGCTGACAGATTTTGGCTGAGCTGACAGGTGTTAGCAACATAAGATGAGGAGGTGGCAGCAGTCAGGAACAGTTGATCAAGCAGTGTTTACTGCTTAGAAACAAAACACAATAGGGTAGGCAGGCCTAAACACATGAAAGCCCCAATCCTCTTTAACTTTCATTGAAAACAAAGATAAATTTTAATATAAAAACAAACTCACAACCCGGTCAGAACTTGTGTTGGTGTTAATAACACCCAAGTGAGGCAGTGTTTGTCCCACTCAATCCCTGCTTGGAGTACCTCTATACATGAAAGGAGTTTTACCATGCCAGAGTTTTGGGTTGGGGCCATCCAAACCCAAAATATCCATACAAAGATGGATCTGGACACTGATGGAACAACACTGCCTGAAATTTCTGCTGCCTCCACAGCTGACAGGCAGCATCCCAGCAGTGGCAGCTCAGTCCCCATGACCACTGTGGGAGGGCATCAGTTCTCACTCATCACCCCCGTGTTTCTGGTCCTCCTGCTTTCAGAGCAGTGCTTTGAAAACATGCCCTTACCCCCACCCCAAAAAGAGCCAGGCATTTAGTGTTGCTTTCTTGCTGAGGAGATTAGGATGTTTTTATGGTGTAACAACTCAGTTTTAGGCAAAGGATGGGCTGCCTCACGACTTTGAACTCCGGGAGCTGGCAAGGTGGCGAGGGTGAAGAAGCTGGCAGCTAACTCTGAGAAATCAGGCTGCCTTTTCCCCTCCTCCCCTCCCACTCATTCCCTGCACCAGATGTCAACTGCTACATGCCGAAATGCCTGCCATCCTCCCAACTCCCTGCCTGCTGGCTTATGGCACAGCCTTACCAGCTTCCCAGCACTACCTGCCAGCAGGTCTTCTCCAGAGACAGCGCTCAGTGCATGCTGAAAAGGCATCTGTGCTCGTTCCTCTCCTTCCTCCTCCACCTGCCTGTTATATATTGCAGAGGTGACTTTCAGATGTGATAGCAGATATGCAAAGAGTGCATTAAAAACATGCTAAATGAAAATTCTGACAGGGAGGAAGAGCCCCAGAGGAGCTACAGCAACACGGGAATATTAATCATTTCCAATTAAATAAAGCCCAGCAAAAGTCTGCCTTCCTTGCAAAGCAGCAGGGTTTCCCCTTTTCTCCTTCCTGCTTTGAACATTGCACAGTTGGGTTGCTTTCCTACCAATAGACGTGCCATGCTCAAGGACACTTTCAAACCACCCCCAGCCCACATGAAGGAGGGCATGTTCAACAACTTTATAGGACAACCCGTGACAGCCTGATGTTAATTGAAAATATTTCAGCCAAACAGCGAGCCTTCTGCGCTCTTTTGGACACAGAGAGCCTCAGCAGCAGTTTTGTGCTGTGCCCATTCAGCCCCACCAGCCCTGCAGCACCCAGGGCTGAGCTCTTGCCATGCTGAATGGAGAGGAGCACATAACCTACCAGCCTCAAGCAGTCCCATGACCATGGGGACCACAGGTTACTCACTGCTCTTAGACTGCAAGGCTTGAAGGATTTTCTAGGATGAACACAGATGTCCACAACTGAGACAGTTTTAAAGGACTGGGATTTTTCATAAATGCTGGCCACTGGCCAAACACTGTCTCCAGAAAGGTCAGCTGGAGTTATGCATCTGAGTCTGGTGGAACCAGCCAATGGTTTGTGCTTTCCAAACAAACTCTTTCCTTGAAGCTAGAAACATGCTATCCCCTCCTGCCTTAACACCCCAAATATGGGGAACTCCACTGAGGAAGGCTCTCAGAGCATGGAATTTATTCCCTCCCTCCAAGGCAGGGAGAAATTAAACTGCTGAATTCCTCTGGGACCAAAGCCTAGATTGAGCTTTGGCTTGTGAACCAGCCCAAACCCAGTATTAGAAACACCAGCAAGGGAAAAGTTGAGTTTGACAGACACTGTACATGGTCTGTGGCTGAGGAACTTAAGTTCCTTTGTCCTTTAATCTTAAGGGAACAAGCCAGACTTAGTGCACAGCTCTGAAGAGACAAGGAAAGGAAGCAACCTGAGAATGCTTCATAACAGTGCTCTGCACAAACAAAGTGCAAAAAAAAAAAAAACCCAGCAAGCAGAGCAGGGGGAAAAAGTCCATCTCTGAGTTTACCTGAGATGGGGGTTATGCTAAGGCACCTCTCAGCACTTTGTCTGGGTTTCCTACTTGCTCTGAACTAAGCTGGAAGTCCAAGCCTGGATAGCAACAGAGAATGAAGAAATAGCTTCTCCACCAGATGTTGGAGGGGAACAGAATTGCAGAGAAGAGTCCAACACTTTCTCTCCAGCTGTCATCACTGGTGCCTAAAAACAAAACTTTCCTGCACTGTACAAACAGATTTTGGAATTTACTGCCATACAACCTGCATCTCCACCTCCAGCTTCTTCAGCCTTTCTCACCATGCAGTTTTATCTGCACAGCAGCATCTCTGCCACCCCATACCAAAGGAGCCAAGTGGCTCCATTCTATTCCAAAGCCTCTGCTGCAATGATTTCCCACCAGCACATCACCAGGATGGAATTACTAAGGGGCAACTCCTGACTACACGGAGGCTGAATTTAGTCAAGGAGACCAAGGCAATGATTTAATCATTCTTGTTAGAGATTGGTTTTAATCATTATATTTATTAAAGGTAATAATTTCTGAAGAGAAAATAGACAAGAATGTGATTTTGAGCAGGAATTGTGTTCAGTAGGAATGTTTCTCCATCAGCTACTGAGGTCACCTCAGTATGCCCTGTACCTGAAGGCAGCCTGAGACAAAAACATTTGTCTGGTAAATGCTTGCAAAGAATGAGGAACAGCTCAATTCACTCACACATCTAAGGGATCAAGATCTGCCAGCCACAAAATGCCATCACACTGAAGGAATACCATATATACTGTTGGTTGTCTAAGTCCCTCACAAGGAAAAAATAACAGAGAGGGAGGTAGAAGACCTCTGTGTTTTTCCATTCTGTCCAGAAAGAGGTAGCACAGCCTTTCTGGGGCTGCTTTTTTTCCACAAGCAGCAGCTTATGGGCTTTGCACCTTGTGCCCAGCAAAAGCCCAGTTCCAACCATGCTGGGACAGGATGCAGGGGTGTGGGACAGGGGAAGTGGTGCATGGACAGAAAGGCCCTGCGTTGCACAGCTTTCCCTTTGCCAGGAGCAAATTGCCACATCAGAGAGTCACTCTGAGCAAGAACGAAATATTAAATGGATCACATCCAATTCTGCCTGCCTCCACCCCACCCTGCAGCAGCTGGTGGAAAAGAGTGAGGAGAAAGTGGATGAAGCAGAGGGGCTCTGGAGGAAGGATGATACTGTTTACTGTGCCTGCTGTCTCTGCCAACCACCACAGCTTGGCCGTCATGTTTCAAAGAGAGCTGTGATTTAAGATGATGCCATTTTGGGGGGTGCCCAGCATAAACACTGCAAAAAGATCAAAGTTTCAGGGGGTTCTCAATGTTTTGAGAAAGCCTCCAGATGGCTGCCCAAATGAGAAACTGCAGTGTTTTCTCTTTTCTTACTTCATCTTCACTCCTGGCTACCCAGCAAGATCATGCAAGGAACAGATGCACAGAAAAATGAAAAACAGTTGGGAAAACACATATAAAAATAGCAGCAGTGTCCATTTTGCAATGCAGAGAGCACAGCTATGTGAGGAATACATTTTGATGCCAGCAAAGAAATTCAGACAATCCTGTTAATTAAGAAGCATCAATACCCAACCCCACTCTCTCTTGCTCCCATGACAGGCAACAGCTGCTTTGGCTCTAGAGCAGCAGCTAGCAGAGAAGCCCATCCAGCCGAGTAGAGAGACATGGGAGAGATGAGTTTAGTGGCCCTTGAGCACCAGCAATCCTGCCTGCTTCAGCTTTCCCATCTGTGAAACGCTCCTCTGAGCTCTGCTGCTGCAGAGCTACACACAGCCTGTAACTCTGGAGGATCACCATAGTAGCAGTGACAATACCGGGAATTCTGGTGAGCTCCTAACTTATTTTTTGAAATAAAGACTCCTGAAACACAATCTTGCTAAACTTTGCCAAGGCATCTGGCTTCTCTCATAGGTTTAAGTTAGCTTAGAAGGGCCTTTGCTCCCCCATATCATCATGTTTGCAAATCCAGTATCTCACTGCTTCTGATCCAGATTATTGGGAAGCACAGGCTGTCCAAGCTCTGCCAGCTGTGCTCAGAAAGAAACCTCCTACAGGCAAAGCCAGCAGCTCTTCCTTTTGGGTCTGGCTGTCCCTGCACTTTTGGTTATGCTAATCATACACTACCTTGTGTGGGGCTGAGCTTTCCCAACATAAATGGTAAATAACGCTCTGGCCAGTCACCAAATGGCACATTTATCTCGCCAACAGCTCATTCAGCAGCTGCAGCCAAACACTAGCAGTGCTCCAGACTAAGGACAACAACCCCCAAGCAAGAGTTACTGCAAGAGCACTGGTTTTGTGTTCACTGTAGGGTACATCAAGTGTGGTTATCTAGGAGTTAGGAAGCACATCCCTGGCAAGCCCTGGGATGCTAATGATGACCTGAGCAACCACCTCCATGCTCCCTGCCTCAGCCATTGATGGGGAGCAAGGCCCAGCACCTGGAGCTTTTGGTCCTGGAGAGAGGGGACAGCATAGGCTGGTTCTTGCTGCTGTCTCTGCAGGAACCAGACCCCCCCAGATGAATCATTGCACTTAACTGTCACCCTGAGGATCAGATCTTTTTATATTGTTTTCATTATTTCTAGCCACTTTCCCAGGAAAGTAACTATAAACATAGGTGTTTATGCATTCCATTAAAGATATGCCTTTTGATGGATGTCTCTCACAGCCAGTGCAGTTGGGAAGGTGTTAACCTGACCATCCAACCCCTAGCCATGGTCAGAAACCTGTAAGTACTGAAAGAAAAAAGAAAGGTTTCTTCTTCTTTCACCATGCCTCGAGCTGTGTCTGTGTGAATCTTTTCATGTCTGACAGTGACACTTAACTTCTTTTATTATTCTCTTACCATCACTCAAGTTTCTCCTCTTTGAAGCAGCACTTTGGTATCCTTTCCCACTCTGCAGAGGTACTAAACCACACCATGGTGCTGGCTGGACACGAGCAGCTCTGCTCATGAAGAGGGGTTGCAATACTCCCTTGAGAAATGCCTCATTCCTCTTCCCAAAATCGCATCACAGCTTGGGTTTGCCATATCCTTACACACAAGAAAAATTGAAGGATGAAATTACAGTTCATTTCCCCACCACGGCCACAGAGAAGGAGACAAAGAGGGCAGGTGGAAGCAAAAATAGCAAATTTTCCTCAGCACAGCAAGCCTGGTGATGGTTGCTACTAAGCCCCACATGATCAAAGCAGCCTTGCTGAGAGCCCTGCCAGTGCATCCTCCCATACAACTCCCCACCCTCCCTGCCAGGTGTGTGTGCCCCTGTGTGAGGCTGGAGGTGGACAGGTGCATTCCAGATCCCTTTCTCTTTTCCTACAAAGGTTTTTAGAAGCCCCCAAATTTGGTTTTGTCTGGAATGATTGAGAGCATAACATGAGTCAACAAGAATGAAACAAGTAAATGAGATTTGTTAAGGAAAAGACAAACCAGGAAGACAGGAACAAAGGGGTTGGTGGGAATAAAGAGAAAATCTCAGATCAGGCAATAAATTGGTAAATGAGGCACAAAGGACAGGGGAGAGCAACAACTAGCCTGTTGCTGCTAATCCAGTCAGTTTTCAAAGCAGGATCATGAGTCACCAGCCCTGTCAAGGCTGGAACAGAAACCCCAGCTTAGCACATGCAAGAGCAGAACATCCTTTCTTTGGCAAAGCCAAGGGCTCCTGTTTGTGGCATGTGGGAGGCTGAAGGTCTGGAGCTGAGTGCTGCAGGTACATGCACATGCTAAGGAGACAGCAGGAAAGCTGGCTGGACTCCCTTGCAGGACCCTCACTGCATGGAGGGATGCTTTGGGGATAGGGGCTCCCCTGCCAGTTCAGTTCTGGGCAATGTGCCAGGCTGGGGCTGTGCTGTGCATGTTAGGGTTTCAGTCCTGCTAGAAAAAAAATGCGGGACTTTTTTTGGGGTTTTCAATGAGGTGAGTGCTCACGTCGCTTCCTTCTTGCCCCTGCAAGACTCAGTGCAGCCCAAGCTCCCACCCAGCCACTGGTTTGGACTCTTTCCACAGCCCCAAGTCATGATGGAGGCTCTGATCCTGCCACTGGTGGCATGGGGAGATCTGTGCACACACCAGCACTGTCAGCACAAGAGGAGCCAGTAGCATCTCCCAAATTCTTCTTTGCCCATTACAGGCATCTTACAGGCACTTCCAGGGAACAGAGGGGCATATGAAGCTTCTGCCCTGTTTTGACCCTTCCTTAAGGAAGTTTTACCCCTGCTTTTGTGTTGCACCATGTGGAAAACCTAAAAACACATAGGCCATAAAACTGCAGATGGCACAAAAGTGCCTGCAAAGATGCTGTCACTGCTTCATGAACCCACAAGGAAGCTGTGAGCAAAGGGTGTTGGCCAGCCAGGAGGTTTTTACAGGCTTTGAGTTTGTTTCTCTCCTGCTGTGTACTGCAGATTTTGGGTCCTCGAGTGGGCCAGGGGAGCAGTGTTACCTGACACAGAAAAGCAAAGCAGAAATTTTGGTTGCTCCAACAAAAGCAGAGGTCTGGCTCCAGGCCTCAGGAGCCCAGGCTGCTGGGGTGCACACTGTTGCAGGAGATGTGTTTGCATGCATGTGGAAGTGTAGGCGTCTAAGAAAGCAGCCACCACAAGGAAATGAAACCTTTGAGATGCACTGAAGATAATTTTGGGAAGCCAAACATTCTCTTGTCATGCAAATCAGTTGAGCAGCCTGGCAATGGTTAGGGCAGGTAGTCTTTCATTTTTCAGCCACAGAGCATAACTCCCCATTTAAGCTCTGCAGTGTGGCTGGGGGGCACAGGGGCTGCCAGCCTGGCAAATGCCTCCTGCCAGGCAGCAAGCTGCACTGCACCAGCAAAGCTGTGGGGATGGCTGCCCAGCAGAACCTGCTAGCTTCAGGTGGATCCCACTTAAATTAAGTGAGTCATCATCATCATCATCAGGGCTCCGCTAGCTATAAACTGGAAGCAAATAGGGGGCTTGACTCTGTGCCCTGAGAGATGCCATTGTGCTGGTTTTGGGGTGAAACAGCAGGACACCTCACCAGTCCTAAAGCTGCCTGACCTTTAGGGAGTAGTGAGAGTGCTCAGCAACATTATACATCTATAAAGAGTGAACACCCCCATGTGCTAGTTAGTGATATTTCTGTTGTGTGGATAAAGATGCTTCATCTGGTCTCTCACCCTATGTCTCAGAAAAAGCCCTGAACTGAGCATGCCTACATAATTGGCAGAGGTTTTATTTCTGGCCTGAAGGATGGGATAAGAGAGACTTCCTCCAGATTTTAAAGACTGCTAGAGACAAGGAGAGCCACAGAGGGAATCAGTC
Source organism: Pseudopodoces humilis (assembly GCF_049639895.1). NCBI lineage: Eukaryota > Metazoa > Chordata > Aves > Passeriformes > Paridae > Pseudopodoces > Pseudopodoces humilis. The sequence continues at coordinate 105,256,739 of NC_142200.1, forward strand.
TTGGCTGGGAAACAAGGAGGGAGGTCCTCAGGTCATGGCTCTGGCATGAGCCTCTCCTACAAGTGCTGTTTGTGATCACCTCTAAAGCACCTTTATTTAGGGTAAAAACACTCAGCTGTTACAGAGCCTCTGGAGACAGGTCACCACCACAAAACCTTGTCTTCCCCTGGCACCCCAGGGCCAAACTCTCTACCCTGCTGCTGCAGGGTGGGCATGGAGGCACAGCTCCTGCTGCCTGGGGAATGGGCAGGCCAGGGAGACCAGCTCTCTTTTCAGAAGTCACCCCATATGTCAGGAGAGATACAGGGTTCATTGACTCATTAAACAGGGTGAAGCTAAGCTCATCTTGCATCACTCACAGCTGGCCAATACCTGGTGGAGACAAGAGTGGGGAGGCTGATGTTTATTCTCCAGCCCCACAGCTATTCTGCTTTGAACAAATGACCCCTCTGAGCCACTCGGCAATAAATTGCTTAAACAAATGCAAAGTTCAGATAGCTGCAAAGAACTTGTCTCCGTTGCCAAAAAATTACAAAACACCAGTGTTTTCTGAAAAACAAGGCTGTAGCTTGCTCATGAGAGAGGCAACAGGATGCCAGGAGCCAGTGAGAGGGCAGATGTGGAAGGACTCTGGTTCTTGTCCAGACAAGACCTTTAGGAGCAGGGGCTGGTTTTGCAGTTGTTGGTCCTACGAACAGATGCAAGGCACCCTGGAGCCCTGCACATGTTTGGGGAGCAGAGGCAGCAGAAGTCCCATGAGCACAGCAGGTGAGGCAATGTTTGATCAGAGCCTCCCTGAAGAGATTTGAGGGCAGCTCATTTCATCACCCTCAGTCAGGAAGTGACTCACCTCAGCACAGGGTCTCTCAAAATCCTTGTCCTCAAATCAGTAGCAACTTTTCACACTGTGATCCCAAACCACTTGAAGGGAAGGGCCAGTAACCTGGCCAGCATCTCTAAACTGTATGAAACAACCTTTACGTGCCCTTGTTCCCCAGGGGGCAGGCACACAAACATCGCCTGCCGCAGCACCGAGCTTTGCCATTGCAATCTTTGAATAGAGACAAACTGCTGCTCCCTTTTCTTTTCATGAAGACTGGGAAAGGGGGATTCTTTTTTCCCCCCTCTGCACAACACCCCAGGCAGCAACAGCTATTGCTGTTCCAAAAGCAGCTTAAAATCATCACCCTAAACCAGAGTCTAGGAGCTGTGCTGTGCACAAGCTTAGCAAGCAAAAGCTTTGGTATCAACAGCCATCAACACCATCACAACTGCTTGTGTTCAAAGGCTCAAATCAGTAAGAGAATTTCACCCCAAAATTTCACCCACCCTTCACCATTCAAACTACTGTGCTGGAAACTGTTCTTTAACTGGTTGAATTGTGAGGAAAGAAAAAAAGAAAGGAATAACGAAGCCTCCAAAGGCCAGAAGGCAACCAAGAGTTAGCACAGCTGCATGAATCAGCTGGGCCAGATTCAGGTGAAGAGATGACCTCCTGAGTTCAGCTGCACAGAATTAAGCATCCAGGTACACAGCTCTTGCACACCCCTCAATTCAGGAGAGCTGCCAAACCCTCTTCAAGTGCTCCTTCAGTCAAACTGCATTCCTAGGGTTCCATACATCTCCCAAGGCCTTTTTCTGAAAAATTATTTTCAGCTCCTTTTGCACGCAGAAAATTTTTACCCTTTATAGCTTTCTGAAATGGTTTCCAGGTGAGCCACAAAACATCTCACCACACCATCCTGCCTTCCCTCCCAATATCTGCCCAGACAAACCCTTCTAACCACGTGCCAGCTAACCCACAGCAGGGGGCATTTAAAACCTAAGCCCTCACTGTTTCATTTTACCACCAGACTTCACAATCTGCTTCTTTTTTGGTTTCCACTGCAGGGATAACAACACACAGGCATATTTAGAAGGTAAAGCATGTTGTGAGAGGAGCTTTAACACAACAGCTTACAGCCCAAACATTTCACAAATAAGCACTTACAGTAAGAACATGAGCATCTAAAATTTTAAGGTTTAATCTATAGGAAATAAAAAAAAATAGGAAACAGTATTCCTTGTTTAAAACCTTACTTTTCTTTCCTCTCTGGAGCATGACTTACCTGCCATCCCTGCTCTTAGATGCCGAAATGTCCTCTGAGGTCCCTGGTACAATGGCATGTGGAACACACCAGAAACACATCCACAGCAACAAAACCATCTCAAACTCCTTACCAGTGAAAGGGCCTTCAGGTCCCTATATAACTTGGCCCCACAACTGGCAGCTGTTGGGGATCAAGCCCCAGCTGATGGAAATCAGCACTAACTCACTATTACCACTCCAGGAATGTGCTGGGATCTCTGTGCCAGGAAAGGATGGATGCACTGAGCCAGGAAGCAGCAGGGGAACACCCTCGCCCCACGAGGATGGGATGGGGTTGGGTTTCTCTGTGCCCTAAGTCTGTCTATTCCCTCTGCAGCCCCTGGAGCAAAGCCCGTCAGGAGGCAAGGTCTGCCTGTGTTACCTGAGCAGTAAAACCAGTGAGATGGTAAAACGACTGACACCGTGACACTCTGAAAGATCTGTGTGCGACACTGGGAGCCCGGCTGCCCTCATGGGTTGAGGAGGGATTTGAATGGCCTGTTATGCCAGGAATGGCAGGAATGGGTGTACATGGGTTTTCTAAGCCCTGCCAGAAAGGGAGAGGGGAAGAAGAAAGGGCTGGTAGAGGGAGAAGGCAAGGCTTGCTATTGCCTGCCAGTGTAGGGAAAGCAGGAACATCATCCTGCTGCCTGGTGTGCTCCCTGCAAGCTCTTGAGCTTAAAGGCTTTGTGGAGCCCAGGAAAGGTGATGTACAAGGCTTGTGAATGCCATCCCTTTCCCATTGCTGAGCTAGGTGGGCTAGTTAAACAGGCTGGCTGCTAAATGGTACTGAAGTTAAAAATCTGGATCAGTGTGACAAACTCCCAGCAGGGCCCAACATATCATAAAATTGGGATTGCTTTTCTACTCCTGCCTGGAGAGAGCATCTTCATGGAGCATCCCCTGCGGCCAGGCAAGGGCTTGTTGACTGCTTTGCGTCTGCTTGTAGGTCATGCTGACTGAAGCTGTAACATCACCCAGAAGGAAGTCAACAGGAACACAGAGGAAGAGGAGGAAATTCCCATAAACACCACTGGATACTGCTGCTAAAAATAAATGGGAAGGGTGCTGGTTCCTGATTTACTATTCCTTCCTGCGCCTTCCCATCTGCCAGGCTCATGCCTGCACTGTGAGAGCTGTTATGGGACAACTTTCCTCAGCAGCTGTGCCAAGACAGCAGCCAGCTGACAGTGCACATGTAGATGGATATTCTTTAAGTTATTTGGCTTGCCCTGTCCATGCATGCTAGTTAAGATAACCAGGGCGAGCACTGCCGAGAAACCTCATACCTCAGCACAGAGCAAGGCTGTGATGCTCTCTTCCCCTCATCCATTATGGGTATCTCAGCTGCCTCCACTGGCAAAGAGATCTTTTTCCCTGCATGAAGAGCAGGAAGCTGGGCTCCTGAGGAGGTGATGGAGAGCAGCAGCAGCACTGCCGGGAGCTGGACATCCCGCAGCAGTGCCAGCTATGCCCCCAGCTCATTGGAAGGGGAGCTGTGCACCTGCTGGGTGAGGATGAGCAGTGGAGAGCAGCTCTGGTACTCAGCCCAAAGGCAGGTGACTCTAGCTACATCATGCTTCACCCGCTGATTATCTAGCAACTGGTTTTCAAAGACATTTTTCACGGGCTGTTTCCTCCCTGAGGTAGTAATTCATCATCCAGAATTGCCAAGAATACGGCATTCACCACATTATTCCCTTGGCTGCAGCTCTGCTGGCTGGGGAGTGGGACACACTCCTCTTCCAGGAGTTGATTAGAAGCTGCCTACTAAAAGCTCAGCCTTCCAATACTTCTCACTGCTCTATGCTCCCTGTCAAGCCTGGAAGTGAGCACAGCAGGGGTTCAACAGCCACCACTTGTGTGGTGTAGCACTGCCAAGAGGCACCTCTTGCCCATGCCAGCCACTGAGGTCTCAGCACAACCCAGCTGCTTCAGGGCTTATTCGGCTGCGCACCTACCAAATCTGCTTGCATTTATTCTGCGGGGACGCCCAGCTGCAGGGCTCTGAGCAGCCACAGGCAGGGTTTGCAGGGCTGTGGAGAAAAAGCCCAGATTTTTCCCCATTATTAGAATTTCCCTTTGCTACATGCATGGGGCAGATCTGTTCAGCCCATGTCTGACCACTACAATGCCTTTTCTCATATGATGCCCACTGATGCTCTAAACCAGTATAGGGTGGTCCAGCCCTGCCTCTGCTCTGCTCCAGCCAGCCTCATGATTTCAGAGCATCTTTTTTTTGGCCATGAAGGTCTTCTACCAGGATGTATTGAAGCAGAAAGAAAGTTGGGGAAAGGCTGCATCCTCCAGCATGCAACCCCAGGGCAGAGCTGCTTTCTCCCAGCCCTAATCCCCCACACCTCCATTTTGGTGCAAAGCCAGGAGGAAGACAATTGCTGACAGCATTGCCAAGAAACCCAACATGCCCAAAACCATTGTGCTGTTTTTAGCATCTTCCATCCAGGAATCTCACAAGCGTGTGACTGAGGAGGTATTTTTACCTTCCTCCCTCAGCGTTCCAGGCAGGACAGCTGGTGTCTCTGCAGTGTGAGCTGCACTGGTGGCTGCTGTGAGCCAGGACCAGCAGCTGGGCCCACTGCCAGGGCTGCCGACTTCCAGCTCCCAGCAGCCCAGGACCCCACAGCTGAACCAACCACCCCATTTCCTCATGGGGTTTAGTCTTTGGGGTCAGAGCCACAGCAGTGTGCTTGAAATCCTCCCCCAGTGCTTCTGTAAACAGCAGAGAAGATTAGGAGGAACAGCAAATGTGAATTAAGGACAAAAATAGTGCAAATTTGTGTTGTGTTTTTTTCAGATAATATGTGAAGGCTGGCCACAGCTCTCCTGCTGTGCAGAGCACTTTCCCATACATGCCCGAGCTCCTATACCCAGAGCTGGGCTCTTATGGACCCATCCAGATGCAGAACTGGCCAACAAAACAGAAAATGAGAGGCAGGGGGTCAGACCTCAGCCAGCACTCAGCACTCCAAATCCTCCAAATCCAGCCTCCCTCTCCCCATGCTGCTTCCCTTGGTGTGACAGAGAAAACCATGCATTTCAAGGGTCCTTGCAAAGCTAATTTCTCATAGAAAAATTGGAATAGTGGGGCCATCAGGGCCAGGGCAGTGATCACCACCTGTACTTGGCACTGGTGAGGCCACACCTTGAGTGCTGTATCCATTTCTAGGCCTTTAAAAAGTGCACTGAGTTGCTGGAGCGTGTCCAGCAAAGGGCAATGAGGCTAAGAAAGGTTTAGAAAACATGTCTGTGGGGAACAGCTGAGAGAGCTGGGCTTCTTTAGTCTCAAGAAGAAGAGGCTCAGGAGTAATCATGGCTCTCTACGAGTACGTGAAAGGAGGCCGTGGCCAGGTGGGGCCGGTCTCCTCTACCGAGCCTGCAGTGAGAGGGCAAGAGGAAACGGCCTTAAAATGAGACAGGGGAGATCCAGATTACATATTAGAAAAAAAAAAAAAACAGTGTTAGTGCGGTCAGGCATTGGAATAGGCTGCCCAGGGAGGTGGTGGAGTCACCACCCCAGGGTGTTTAGGAGGCCTCTGGCTCTGGATGATGTGGGCTACGTGTTACAGTGGCAGTGCCGGATGGACACATGGACTGGATGATCCTAAAGGTCTTTTCCAACTTCAGTGATGATTCTGTGATTCTGTGAGTCTCTCTGCACACCTATTCCCTTGATAGATACTGCCCAGCCCACGCTGGATGCTAGTTCATTCAGACTGATGTGTGGGGAACAGAGGGATGTAATTCATTTGCTATCTTGAGAGGCATCAAAATAAAGCCAAGGTCTGTGAAAACCCCCGGGGTTTCAATCAGCCCAAACCCTTTTTTGACAAAGCAATGATCCTGAGGAAAAGGATGCAGCCTTCTGACCCTCGTCTGGATAAAGCCAGCAAGGCTGTGACAGGAGGGATAACGCTTGGTGCAAGAGCGACTGCATATTTTGCTGGAGGACAAGAACCTTTTCCATCTTTGGGAGATATTAATAAGGATATCTCTACTTTTAAGACATCAGTGAGAGCCACTCGAAGCACTCGGCTTGAACCAGCAGGGAGCTAATATCCCTGACAGAAATCCCTCCTGTGGGAAATCAGCCCTCAGTGAGAGCCCAGCACGCCATCCTTTCACGGCGCGCAGCAAATCGGCTCAGGGCGCTGAGAAGCGAGGCGTGTGCCCGTCCTCCGGGGCTGGGGCACATTCAAGGGCACAGCAGCGGTGTCCCGGGACAAAGTGCTCTGCAGGGGCCTCAAGCCGCCGTGATTGCCGCTGCTCTGGCAGCAGATGTGGCAGGAAGGTGGGGCGCCAGCCCCCCGATCCCGAATTAGGTCAGTGGAGTTGTAACATCTGGCCCCGTATCTGCCATTCTGCGGGGATTAGGCACGGGCGCCGCTCAGGCACTGCGACATATATGGCCCGAGATGCAGCTTGTGGGGGTCTGGAGATGTGTGCTCTCGCACAGGAGGGAGGGACACTCTGTCCCACGGTCCCGTCCCGGCCAGGCTGCTCGGAGGGCTCTGCCCTCCCCCGGGCCGGTGCTGCTCGGACACCTGTGAGCCACGGCAGCAAGCGGGAGGAGCGGCCAACGGGAACAAGCATGCCCGGGAGAACCTGCCAGAAAGGAGGCAGCATCCAAAGGAGTTACACGGGAACTCGGGAAACCCGGCTTAGTCGTGGGACAAGGCCATGGGCAGGGGGACAGCAGCTGCTGGGGGACATTCCCATTCACCATGCAAAACCAGAGCCAACTTTTCACATCCCCCAAATAAACAAAGTGACTCTATATAAACTAGCATAAATAAAGACATACAGGACATTGGTCTTGATTAACATTTTAAGCAGCATCAAATTTCCTTGTTTCTCAGTCATGAGAAGGCAATTAGGTTTTCTGGGTGTTTTTTCATTTTTTTGTTTTGTTTTGTTTTGACTGCAGAGCAGCAGCCAGCAACATTGTCGGGTGGTCCCTTCTTGCCATTTTGCAATGCTCTTGCCAGCCTGGGCTGCTCTGTGTGGCTGTGGATTTCAGGCCAGTTTAGTTCAGGGTTTTGTCTTTGCCGCTCCCAGGGGAGCAACCTGAGGGGCACAGTTAGAAAGGCAGAAGGATCATGATGGGTTTGTATTTCAACCCTCTGATCAAAGCTCAGAGCAGGGTACTTGGGATGTTCTATCCAGCTGGGCTGTAAAACCTCCAGGGATGGAACCCTCCCAACCTCCTGGGCAGCTGCACAACCTCCCTGGAGCCTCCCTGGACTCACTGCAGTTCACTGACATCCATCAGCTGTCAGCAGGAATGATACCTGTGGCATCCACATGTGGTACAAGCACCAAGTGGAGGCAGAGAACTCCTTCCCTCGACCTATGGGCCCCACTTCTGCCCACAGGGGTTGGAGGAGCTGCTCTCCATCGCTGTCAGCACATGCTGGGAGCTCACACTCAGCTCCTGTCCCACCCCCAGGACTTTCCACAGCGCTGCTCCCTGGCCAGTCCCCCCCCAGGTTTGCTCTCAGGAGTCAGTCCTTCCCCTTTGCAGCAAGTAAGAAGGAGCAGGTTTAAAACCTGCTCCCGCCTCTTCTGAAAGTGAAAAATCAATTTCTAAGTATGCAAGACCATTTTTTTTGTAAGCTTTCTCCATGCAACTGCATTTCTCTAGCTTCACATGGCTAGGGATTGTCCCTGTAAATGGAAAGACAGGAAGACATACAAACCTGGAATTCAGGGAGAACAATGGTTAGAGGAGATTTCAAAAAGGAAAAGTTTAAGCAAATGGAAAAGAGCAGTATGAATCATACACCAGAAATAAAACCACAACAAGAGCAGAAGGTGAAATAGAAAGTGGAAGCAGGTCTATTGCCAGTGCCCATAGCAATCCTCACTTACACTTTGTGGCCCCATAAGTTGGCCTCCTCACCCAGATCAGATGAATTCTCCTGAGCTTCCAGGCATCTATTGATTATCTGTCTTTACAGACAGAAATATTTTAGTATCTCTTAAATCAGTGTCATGTGTGTGTCTTCCACAATTTCCAGGAATTTCTGGGCTGCCTTTACTGTCTGCACAGTTACAGACATAATCATTGTTGTACCACGATCTTGTGATCTGACATAATTTTCTGGCTGCTTCTTTCTTCATAACAGACTCACTTCACTTGTTAGTTCCTCTATGTTTAAAACAATATATAACCTTACCTCTGGCCCTCAAGATTGTCCATCAATTAGAAGAGTCTGAGAGTAGAGACTGAATATGTTTCATAAGAGCACAGATGTGAAGACAGCACATAGAAATTACTGGGGTTCTCTTTGATTTATTTGAAATCATACAATTAAACCACTTTGTCTGTACTCTGGGCCCTCCTATGCCAGAAATATCATCATTTCAGGCTTCTTCAAGCAGCTTTCATTTAAAAATTAGCTCTAGCGTTCCCCACTTGGAGATCAACCCCCAGTGATTTTCCCCATCCCAACCAGACTGAGACTGAGCAAGGTGGTGGATGAAGCACACAGAAACAAACAGTGAATTGGGTCAGTGGGTCTACAGAAGCTTTTTTGAGAAGCTGAGGTTCAAAGATGCCTGAGGCTGTGGGCTATTTATGAGTTTGTGGTCCCAAGGATTGCAACAAAGCCATGATTTCTCAGGCCTAACCACTGTGATATTGGAGTAGTGCCAGGATATTTCGTGTTAGGGTTTGAATTCATATTTACAAGCATTTTGTTTGTGTCCCACTAAGGCCGACACAAGACTCCAGGAACATACTGAGATTTAGCAGTGGGAGCAGAAGGAACAGCAGCTCCCTTGAGCTGCTGCTTGCCCAGCACAGCAGTCCACTCCCAAGTGGCTTTCCCTCATTATCCACTTGCTTACAGGAGCAACAAAACCCTCAGGACAAGGAGCTGTTGCAGGCACAGCGAGGAGAGGAAAAATGAGGTAGTGGCAGGAGAGGACAGCGGGAAGGTGGAGGAGAGGAGCAGGATGGGTGGGGAGGACGCAGCTCTGTGAGATCCTTTTCCACAGACACATCAGTAGGAGCAGCAGAAGAAGAGGCCAGGGCAGGAGGATCGGGGCATGACCACAGGGAAGGCAAGCAGGAGGCTGGGGAAACAAGGGCAGATGAGGACAGCCCTGGGGGTCACAAAGCTGCTCTGCAGGGAAATGCTGGGAATAGGAAAGCTGAGAAGTTTTTCTCAATTGCCGATTTGAGACACCATTAAAACACACACCTGCGCACATCCTTGTATTTACGGAAATCTTTTTTTCTGCGTCTTTCCCAAACCTACTAAAAGGAAAGCATTCCTACTAAAGGGAAAGCATTTGCCAGTACACATGGAAGCATTCCTGTGTGCCCTTGCACACACCACTGATTGACTTCAGGTTATGCTCAGTGAAGGCCATTCAACCTACAGGGGAAGAAACACCTTCTCTAAACACGAACTATAGCTCAAAAGTCAAGACACTTTCCTGCTGTGCTTCTGCAGACTTTCCTTTGGAGGCATTGGCAAGGTACTTGCAGGAAAGGCAGACATTGCAAACAGAGACTGAGGTTTCTCTTGTTCCAAAAGAAGGAAAAAATAAACCCTTCATAGAAACCCAAGACGAATTTCATCAGGCAGAGGATGTTGCCACCTGCTGCTTAAATAAGGGCAGACATTAGTTCCCTGTGGTTTGGGTCATTCCTGGGATTTGAATTTTTCTGCATGTTCCAGGGACTAACAGATTATTTTTTTCTGATCCTGACTCAGGTGCCAGCAACTCCTCTTCCACTGTACTGCTGGCAAATACAACAAACCACAAAATACTCTTTTCTCTGCACTCTTCACTGTAATCAGATTTGCACATAGGTGGGCTACCACAGCAAGCAAACATCACCTGAAAAGACTTCAGATGAGCCCAGCTGTGTACTTAGCTGCTACCTAGCATGAGGTGCAAACCTTTGGAGAGAGCCAAATCTTGAGCACCCAAAAGCAAATTTAAGACAGAAGGGACTTTTAAAACTGTTTTCAAAGAACTGTTAAAAAGTGTATGGCCTACACACACTAGGAATAGGAGTGAAACTGCTGCCCTTATTTGCAATTCAAAGAGTTAGGTTGTAATGTTGAGAATTAGAGCATACGTTCTTTGTGCAGGATTAAATAAAAATGCCAATGTTTCTGTGAGACAGTAGCTTGGCAGACAATGAGAAATGAAATAAAATGAGCCTGGATTGCTCTGCAGTCAGAGCTGATGAAACAGCAGCATTGGATTGCTATTCCCCCTGGTAAAATACCTCTGGGGAAAAAAAAAAATCTATTAATCACAACCATCTGGAAGGGAGCCTCAGCTGCAGATGCAGTTGGGATACTGGGGACAGGGCTGAACAGCCAGACCAGTGGCTGTGGCCAGGAAGGAACAGCAGGGACTATGCTACACCATCTGTGGGGACAGGGGAGAAACCCCACCAGGGTCCGGTGCACAGGAATGGACATGCAAAGCCTTGGGAATCATGCTGATTTAATCTGAATTTAATTTCTGTAAAGTTTCCAGACCTGATGAAATTACTCTGCAACTGGTTAGTTTTCTGGGAACTCAACCAGGTCCATGAAGGGTCCAAAATCACCAACACAGCAGCAGAAAGGGAACTCAAGTCATGCCAGGTGGCAGGACAGTCAGTCACTGGAGCTGGCCAAATTAGCTTCATCTACTTTGACAAGACCCATTGCCCTGCCTACATCTCCTGCAAGTAAAGAAAATGTTTCTTCTGCAGGGAGAAACAAATTTCTGTTTCCAGAGGGAAAACTGAGGAAAACTACAATTTTAGGTGACTTTCCAAAGCTCTTCAGAGGCCTTTTCTAGTCATGTGATGCTGCCAACAGAGTTTTCAGGCATGGCACATACAAAGTAAGTCTTCCTCTTCACCAGGAACCACAGGATGGTTTGCGTTGGAAGGAAATTTAAAGTCCTTCTAGCTCCAACCCCCTATCCCTTCCTGAGGAACGGCCATCTTCCACTAAGCCAGGTTGCTCAGAGCCACATCCAGTCTGGCCTTGAACACTCCCAGAGATGGGGTACCCACTACTTCTCTGGACAATCTGTTCCAGTGCCTCAACACCCTCACTGCAAAGAATTTCTTCCTAATACCTAATCTGAACTTACTGTCAGTTAAAAACCATTATGTCCCCTTGTCGGTCACTCCATACCCTTGTTAAAAGTCCCTCTCCAGCTCTCTTGTAGCGCCCCTATGGGTACTGAAGGTGCTCTAAGGTCTCCCTGGAACCTTTTCTTCTCCTGCTTGAACATCCCCAACTCCCTCAATCTGTCTTCACAGGAGAGGTGCTCCATCCCTCTGATTGTTTTTGTGGCATCCTCTGGACTTCCTCCAACAGGTTCATTTCCTTCCTGTCCTGGGATCCCAGAACTGGATGCAGCACTGCAGGTGGGGTCTCACCTGTGCAAAGGGTCAGAATCCTCTCCCTCTCCCTGCTAGCCACACTGCTTTGGATGCAGCCTAGGACACGTTTGTTCTCTGGGTTGCAAAGGCACATTGCTGGATCACAGCCAGCTTCTCATCCACCAACACCCCCAATTCCTTCTCCTTCGCACTGCTCCTTTTCTCAGTCTGTCTTTTGCTCAGGACTGCCCCAACACATGCAGGATCTCAGATGAGTCAAGTCTGGGGAGAAGTGATTCAGCAGCTTGCTTCCAAAGGAGAGAAGGAAATCATTAAGGTTACCAAATGAGAAGGTCTTGAGAGCAGGAAAAGGTATTCCTCTTGCCTATCTGTAATTTTGCTACACTACAAAAATCTGGTCACTGTGACATAGCTGCTTTTTCCATTTCCTTTCATTGTGAAGATTATTGTGGGCAGACTAGGGCAGAGGGTATCCGAGAAGTCAGAGGAATTACATTCCCTTAGTAAAGCAAAAGCACAAGTTTTATCTCGACCTATGTGTCTCGCTGTCCCAGGGCAAGCTGAAATATGATCACCTTAATTAAAAAACTGCCTTCTCTGCACAAAGCAAGCATCTTGGCTATCTCAGAAACCTCTCCAGATGACAGTGCAGGGGTGATGTATTACAGAACCAGAGCTGCTCTTTCAAGCAGAAGGGGAACTGAGAAAAATTTTTACTTGTTTTTCTGTCAGACAGCAGTTCCCTATGATACTGCTCACAAATCTGTTCCACTCATCATCCCCTTTTAATAGTGCAAGGGAAGAGAACAGGGTGCAGCATGCAGGAATTATTTGCAGCTGCAGCCTCCACAGCAGCACTGCCTGGCACCCCAGGCCACTTGCAGGTCCCCCAGTGCTGCTGCTGGGTCCTCACCTGTACTCTCAGATGCCCTCCTGCATCCCCTCCTGCCCATGCATAGACACCCCAGGCAGCTGTGGATTCCCAATGAATGAATTAAACTCTCCAGTTTCACAGCTGTGTATTCCTGGGACCGTTGCAAGGGAAGGCTTTCTGCTCTCTGGGCTGCTTCTCCATTGCCCAGAGCCAAAGGCAGCCAATAACCTCCATCAAGCCAAGAGGATGGGAACAGTGGTCTATTCCAGCACCAGCAGGCGTTTAGATCTGGGCGTGGGGGACAAATCCCACTGGCACCCCCTGAAGGTGACCTGTACCGTATTTACCAGGATAGAACACACACTTCTAGTGCTGAACACTTGTGACTAGTTAGAAGGAAGGGAAGCTGCCAAGAGGAACAAGCTGAGTAGCTCCTGGGAGAAGTAACCATGTGGCAACGGGAAAGCAGAGGTGGGCAGACCCACAGCATGGGCAAAGCTCCAGAAACACTCCATTCCCGAAGGTGCTAGCAGGGGCAGCCCATTTTCAGGAAGCAGAACCTGGAGTGAGGAGCAGGCTATCCTGATAGCTGGCCACCAAACCTACCAGCCACCCAGCACAACAGGATACTCACCAGAATGTGGGATGAGGCAGGTGCGGGTTGTGGAGAAGGGAACAACTGCCTTTGCTGAGCCTTAAACAGCGTAAGGTCAGGAAACAGATGTTGGCAGTGGAGAAACATCAACTGCACCGAGAGGCTTGTAAACACTAAGGGTTGGAAACCCAAGAGCTGTACGCAAAAACAACCTCGTCAGGTAATCTGCAAGGAAAGTACATCCTTACCTTGGGCACTAACACAGCTTGCCCTCACTACCCCCACACAAATTGGCCTGACAATGCTGCACAAACAGGAAGATGAACCCTTCATGCACTGGCTTGTTCCTCAACTTCAGCTACACTTTCTGCTTATTGTCAAAGTGTGAACCAGTGATCCAGCCCAATTCTTGACTTCCATGTTGATTTATCTGTATTGAAACCTTTAAAAGCATTATTTTAAGCCATTTATATTTCAATCAGATCTAGGAGTTTCTTGAATCAATGAAGACAAAAGCAATCCCCAAACAATTAAGAATCTCTTACTGTGGAGATTATGAAGGAGAAATGTAGATTTGCTTCATTCTCTGAGGTGCCCAATTAGGAATGGCTTTGGCAGGCTGACCACAAGAGTACTGTGGTGACAAAGTGTCACCTGAATCAGAGGCCCAACATGTGGCCTTTCGAGGAGTCAGTGCATCAGTAGGTCTCTGCCTATCAGATGAGAAAACTGCAGTGAAAGCCAAAAGAACTACATCACTGTCTTAAAATTTTGCATTTCATGCTGGAAGCAGCAATTTCAGCATCCTGATACTCAGAATGTCGAACCTCCATTGTGGTCAGCCAGATAAGCTACCCAATGTGGGAATTTATTTTGTATCAGAAGAAAATCCCAAGTTTGCACTCTTTACTCACTTTTTCATATATAAAAATACAGATGCATTTTCATACCTCTGTCTAAAATTAAATATACCTACTGCCCACGTTTAAATGCAATTGCACACTCAACAGAGCTGTTTGCAGTGCCATACTTGGCAGGAGCAAGATTCTTTTCTCTCCCTCACTGCCTCTTTCACAGAACATACACTAAGCTGAGTGGAGATCTTCATTCTCAAACGAAAGCAGCAACATTTCCAGCCCCACAACTACCTGGGACTTAGTTACTGGAGCAAATCCTGACACAGAAACGCCCAGCAGATGCACAGAACTACTCCTTGACAGCTCTTGTTCTGTGCCTCTGCAGAGCAGGTGGTGTTTCCCTGAACACTTTAAAAGAAACAGGAGACGAATCCAGTACTATCCAGTGACACCTGGGTGCAACAGGTTTCTGGCTGATCAACATACCACAAAACCTCTGCTGCATGTGCTCAGAGTTGTGACACTAATTCAGGGAAATTTTAGTATCCAAATATTAGCAAGTAAAATGAGTTTTGGCTTTGCAGAAATAACGTATTTCAATTACATTTTATTCAGTGGAAGAAAAAAAATACAAATCTGGGCTGTCTCATAGTTCTTCTTTAGCTTACTGTAGCCAGATTTTGTACTGGCTACACAGCTACTGTATTGCAGAGGTTCACACATCATTCTAAATTTTACTTTTTTTTTAATACAAAAGCCCTGGTGCAGCCCTAACTCAACAGGAAAAGCCAAAGCATTTAAAAAAAAAAAAAGTTGAGGTGACAGAAGTCTTCCCCAAAAAGGCAATGCTGTATTTCAGAAGAGAACTCCAAACACGTGCTCTGCATTTTCATTCAAATACAAATGCCATGTAATAGGTTATATTGCCCAGAGAAGCTGTGGATGCTCCATCACTGGCAGCGTTCAAGGCCAGGCTGGATGGGCCTTTGAGCAACCTGGTCTAGCAGAAGATGTCTCTATCCATGATGTGGGGGCTGGAACTAAACTTAAAGAACCCTTCCAAGCCAAACCATTCCATGATTCGATGAGTAATACAAAAGGCTGTACAGAGCTTATACGAGTTTCTGATCATCCTGAGTGTGTGTGAGAGGCTAGAGAGTAACAGTGGGGAGAATGAAGACAAGCATGGTGAAACCAAGTTTCCCAATAAATTATATCTCTATTTCAGAGCAAATAGGGATGCTAAAGTACCAGCATATACCCACATAGAGTGCATCCTCAGTTTTGATGAGTCCAAAAAGTAGTTCAGAATTCTGTAACTGTTACCTGGTTATTGAATTATTCAATTTATTGAATTAAACTGAAACTTGAGGGGCAGATGCAGGCAGTGTACATTCTATGAGATGTAACACAGATGAGATTTTGCAATTTTATTTACTTGCAAGGGAAAGCAATGTCCACTTACTAATACTCAGTGTCTTCTCTGAAAAAGAGGCAGAATATTTGAAATGAGTTACAAGGAAGCCTTTATGCATACTGAAAATGTAGTTTCTTTGAGAAGCTAGATGGATGAATCATATTTCTGTAATCATAACTCATGTAAAAGAAAAATGAGCAGAAACAGAGTGATAATACAGGGAACATCTGCAAAAATGAGATATTCTTCATTACTCTATAGGCAAACAGACATAAGAAATCCCCACTAATTTTTAACAACTTACAAACGTGTTGTTTCCCATCCATCCACCAGATCCTCCTAAAAGCTTGCAGAAGGCAGAAACAACAGCAGGAAAAGCAGGACTACCAGAAAGGGAGCTGGTGGGACACAGCACAGGGTGTACAGGCACTTGGTGCCCTCTCCTGGGCATAACAGAAAGAGCCATGTTTAGCCAATTCAGAGCATTGCCATGGAAATGCGGTCTTTTACATGCTAAACTGATTCCTCAGATGAATCAGACACAGGTCAATCAGAGAGGAAGGAAATTCACACATTTCCAGAGAAGTACTCAGCTGTTCCAACTCCATTACAAATCCTGACACAGCAGCGTGTTACATCACAACATTGTTTATTATGTAACTTTTTACAATACAAACAAAAATACAGAAATGCAGTATATGAATACAGCTAAATGCAAAATGGTGATGTTTTTCTCGAGGCCATATTCCCATTTCTAGTAAAATAAAGAAAGACTGCACACAGGTAGAAACAGGTTGGTAGTTAACTCCACAATTTTGCCTAGAAATGACCTATAAATGCGTTTTCCTGCTACTTACCATAAAACGTAAAAAGGGAGTTAAAGGAAAGTTTTACTCACTGGTTCCTACCATATGAAAGAAGCTATATTCTATTTAGGAGGGCCAATATATGGAAAAATATCTAAATTAAATGTTATTACAAAAAATGAAGCAGTAATGAGATCCTCCTGGCTAAAGGAGTTACTAAATGAGAATAGCATATATTTAAAGAATCCAAAACATAAAAGGGTTGTTATAAAAAGCTTAGGTGCACTGTAAGCTTACAACTTTTTTTTTTCCATGTGTCCTTTTAAACAATGGAAGTGTCAAAAATAGGGTCAACTGTGTTAGACTAAATTACATTATTGTATATGCTGCACTGAATGGAGTTCTTGTATTATAATAGAGAAGCATTGTTTGCATCATATTATGGCAATTTATCCTCACTAAAAACCGTCTAGAGTCCTGCATTTTTTGACATCCTGTAAACCGTCGAACCACCAGAACATGATTGTACAACAGTAAAATGTTTTCTTTTGCATTAAAATGACACCTGTTTAAAAAAAAAAAAAGAATGAAAAAAGGTACTTAGAGCTGTTATTTTTCCAAGTACACAACACCCTAGACAATTCAAGGCATCTCATTCTCCATCAAAATTAACAAAAATTTGTCATGCTGTTAAATCCATTACTATGGATACAACTGGTGCAAAATTGGTCAAACGGATCCAACAAACACTGATGTCCAGGCTGGCATATTGGCAACTAATACATAACTGGTGGTCAAAATGATGCATTTAAAATATCTTCCCTTTCTTCTTATTCTTTTCCAAGGTTCTAAATTGACATTAAAAAAAAAAGTTTGTTAAATAATGCATACATGTTCTGATTTTTAAAAAAAATAGTACATTTTAAAACAGGCATTTTAATAAGGCTTTACTGGTTACAACACAATGGATGAAACCTACTAAGCACACAGTATTTGTACTGTGTGAATCAAGCAATGCAGCTATCACCGGATTTCCCCTCCCAAGGACACGGGGAATTAAACATTTTAATTCTCAAAGCTTTAATTCTTCATCCCCCAGAAATCTGATGCAATCTATTAATATAAACGTTTGTTTTTTTACATAGATATATTTATGTGTGGGTACCATATTTTTAAAGGCTAAAATCTGCTTTAGAAGCTAATAATCTTGTCACTATTGCTGAAATGCAATCATTTGTAACTAAAAGCAGTCCAAGATTTTTCTTGGCTTTTAAGTGACACCTCCATAGTGGTCAGTGACCATGGATGGACCATTACTGTCTCAGAAATCACCTTTGAGCAGAAAGCTACAGAATTTCTACCATGAACTGCAGGACAAAACTCCAATTTACCTGGAAGAATTCTGTTGTTCCAAAATACGTTGTTGAGCCTCCCAGTTTGCTTTCTCATCCTCAAACTGACGACGCTTTTCCTCCAATTCTTTGTGTTGTGCCTCCAAATTCTTCTTCATTTGCTCATGGCGTCGCTGCAGCTGTAAAAGATTACAAACGGAGTCAGTAGGTGCAGAAAAAACAGCAACTTTTAACAAACATCAGCAACTAAACTTACTAAAGCAACAAAATCATGTATTCTATTTTCCTTCAGAGAAAGTAGTTCAGACTAAAAACACCATGGTCATAGGTATTGCCAGTAACAGAAAATGAAAGCTTCATTTTACAGTTAACAGAAAATGCCCCAAATGCTGCCCAATTTACAAACAGTATTTGTATGCAGCTACATTTGGCAAATAAAAGGAAATTAAAAAATACTTTGGTATTTGACACAAACATTAAGCAGCAAACTGAAGAGAATCTGAGTATCACTAATGCATAAAAGAGCAGCATCTTTGACTTTCTGTGGGGTGGAAAAACCCAAAATATTGATTTCATCCTATAGCGTTAACTATCGTGGAGGTATTTGGAAAAAAAAAAAAAAAAGTGGATTAATTTATTTGCTAATCAGATGAATCCGTATTATTGAGGAAGTGAATTGTCTACATTCCAAAACAGAGTAAGAATTCTCTCTGGCAAGTTGATGGGACGGACTGACAATCAAATGTGTTGTATGTGAGGATGGAAGCACCTGTCAGGAGAAGTGATTCCTTTTGTGTGACAGAATGTTTTTTTGAATTGAGGTAAATCATAGAATGGTTTGGGTTGGAAGGGATCTTAAAGATCATTTAATTCCAACCCTCCCATCAAGGGCAGGGACCTGGATGGTCAGTGTCCCATCCAGCCTGACCTTGAACATCTCCAGGGTTAGGATACCCACAACTTCTCTGGACAATCTGTTCCAGTGCGTCTCATAATAAAAAACTTTCTCCTATTATCTGATCTAAACCTACCTTCTTTCAGTTAAGAGCCATTCCCCTTGTCCTGTCACTCCACACCCCTGTAAATAGTCCCTCTCCATCTTTCTTGTTGGTCCCTTCAATACTGGAAGGACACAATAAGGCGACCACAAGGTCTCCTCTTTTCCAGGCTAAGTAATTCCAATTCTCTCAGCCTTCACTTATAGAAGAGGTGCTCCATCCCTCCAGTTGTGTTGGTGGCCTCCTCTGGACTCGCTCCAGCACATCAACACCCTTCCTGTGCTGGGATGCCAGAGCTGGATATAGCACTGCAGGTGGGGGTCTCACCACAGCAGAGCAGAGGGGCATCCCTTCCCTCGACCAGATGTCCACATGTCAGAGAAGTGATATAAAACTTCCTCTTTCTTTACTCATTTGCAAGACCCTGTTTTACACAAACCCTTGAAAACCTATTTCCTTTTACACATTTTTATACAGCACTGTCTGTTGCCTACTTTTCCACATTTAGATAAATAAACATCAGAAGTTTAAAAAGCCATGAATGGTGAAGTAAAAAGAAGAATGAATTGCATGAACATAAAAAACTGGTATGACAGGATACACTCAGTCAGAAAGTCATGAGATAGTACATGAAATCCAGAAATATTTTTGGTTTTCATATAACAAGGAGAATGTGGAGACCATAAGTATAAAAGGGTTCAAAAATATTCAAGACAGAAATTGAAGAAAGGATAAATCAAGTGACTACAAAAACCATGATCCAGATAAAACACAGCTTTAAAATCCTCAAATTGCTGACTGGCGTATCTTACTATTCACATCCTTATCTATTCAGTTCCCGAAAAGAAAAAACAAAAAACCCAACCTCCCCAAAAAAGCTCACCACCAAACAAAAAAAAATCTAGATTGATTTTTTTCCTCTTATCCAGTATGCCTTGGCACCTCTTACACCGCCTAGGCTGCCAAGTATTTCAACTACACTTCCAAGTTTCCTCATTTTTCTCAAATTTGGAGACAAACTTCTTCAGGAACTTTGACAGTTCTGAACTTCTCTATTAGGCTTCTTGTGAGAAACTGCTTTCCCAAAACTTAAAAAGTTACTCAATTTTTTAACTTAAAAAATTATTTAATTTTTTACTTTTACTTAAACTTTATAATAGTCCCTTATATAAAGATCACTTTCAGAGCCCCCTGAAGCCTGTAAAAAACCAGATTCACTGTGAGGACTTCACCTGGACATAAGAGAAATTAGAATTAAGTATCCATAAAATTTGTTCAAATGATACTGGGACACTGACAAAAACAAATCCCTGACTCTTCCTTAGGCTAGTAATTCTCATTTAGGTGTCCCTGACTCTTCCTTAGCCTAGTAATTTTCATTTAGGTGATGTCCTATAGGCATTGTGTCCAATTCCTGAAATGCTATTCCAAAACATACAACAAATAATCATTACTGCATTAGCTTATATAAGCCATAAAAGTCTCAAGAACTTTTAAAATCACATGGAAAAATAAACATAAAATGATCAAAAGAAAAGGGAGAAGGAAAAGGGTAAGGTAGTTAAGGAGCATTTTAACATGCTATGACTATAAATAAAAATAGAATGCACGTGAACATTAAAATTACATTTTAAGTTCATGCTTTTACCATTTCAGCAAAGGCAACAAGCTGAGAAAGAAGAACGGTGTTGTCTTGACACATAAAAACCAGCTATGGAATCAATTATGGTGCAAAGTCTTGGCAAAATGTCCCATCTCTACACTTGTTTAGCCTCAAGTTATATTTGTGTTTGAAATATTTTGATTACCTCAGCTTCAGAGTCCTTCAGTTTCTGAACTTTTTCTTTGACTTTCATCTCAAACACCTGTTCCATTTCCATTTCCATTTTTTTCATTTTGGCTACATGTTCCCTCCTTTCCTCCTCCATCTGTGCCAATGGGCTCCTGCCATAAATCCAGAAGAAGCAGTTAGCTAGTAAGAACTTTTTTCCCTGTATGTTACATTAGGGCATCTGGAAAAAGCAAGATAAAAGTGCTGAAGCAGTAAGATAAACACACATCGCTGTAGGCACTGCTAGCCTAAATTCAATTTGCATTATTATATTAACTGTTTAGATAAGTTTTACTTAAAAAGATATTACATACAATGTCTTTTCCTCCCCCACAATTGATTTACACTACATTTAGGTTAACAGAAACTCTTGACAGAAATTTCTATCTGTAGAACCACCTGGTGATGGGAAGAGAGGAAATCAACGTTATAACAAGAAAATTAGCATCTTCCAAGTGATCTTCAGGCATCTCTTTCTTCCCCATAATTCAAATATATAAAAAAATTAATGGACATAGTAAGAAAATTAAGAGGGCTGCAGACTAAAGTCCTATTTTCTCTCTAAATCTTCATTGCTCCCAAGTTCCAAGACCAAGAGACATTTAACATTACAACTGTGTTGAATGCTCTGGTCGTAGTATTAAAGTGAGATCAGCTTTGAAAAAAAAGATTTGGCAACTGAACATCAATATTTCAATGTGTTAGTTGGAAGGTTCTCCTTTAGAAAGCTATTAGTAAGTGTAATGTATAAAAATATACATAATTTTTAATTTTTCCATATACTTTATGGCATACTATCCTGGATTGTACTTAATTTTTAAAGCTGTATAAGCCTGCTATCCATGTTATGGTGACACGGGTTTTAAATAGTATGTTCCACTGTAAATATCTAATAAAACAGGATGACTGAGATCTAGTGATGATTGCTGCAGAGTTTTGTTAAGACTCTGTTGTTCCACAAAGAGCAAGCAAACCAAAACACTGGCCTCTTATTTCAGTTTTGAGTATCTATGGCTTAAAAGGACAAAGTTTTAACTATTGTGTTGGCAAAAATGAAGAACTAATTACATTTGTAATCATTACAATCAATCAGCAGAGGATATCCAATATATGTATTAAACTGAACCTGAATGAATAGTTGCAATGCTTGGACATGTGAGTAAAATCCTGTATAATATACAGAACTGAAATTAATCTTCAGTTTAATTTTTACTATAGTCCTTCAAAAGGCCAACTGCTAGCAATCTTTTAAAAGGAAAAAATTAATGGTTAAACACAGGTGAGGTACAATAATGCACAAAAATAATAAGGAAGTAAAAGAAGAGGTGAGTAGCAGTACTTGTGGAAGCTAAGCAGCTGTCAAAACAAGACTATTTTCTTCTAGAGATGTAAAGTTCTCAAATGCATCTGCTCTTCAAAAATTAATCTACCAAGTAGAATAAATATTGAGGAATCATTGCTGCAGTTTTAACTTGAAAGGGGTGCAGAACTGTCCTTTGATTGAAAATTTTGTAATCCAATGGGGATATCATGCAAGCTGTGTTTGATGAAGTGCTAAAGATCAGTCTGCACAGAAAATCTGATTAACTGACAAGTGAGCATTTACAGCTGAGAGCTTTACAACACAGGTCACAACTGGTTTTTTTAGGTCCTAAGTATGTGACACAGGTAAAAGCACACTGCCCTATATTTTAGGACAATATTATACAAGGGATTTAAAGAAAAACAAACAAACAGAAAAACCACACACACACACATACAAAAAAAAAAAAAAAAAAAAGAGCTGAAGGGAAAAAAGCCCACAAACCACTAAACAAAGAGGTAAAACAATTAACTGATTTCAGAGGACATGTGTTCTAATAACAGTCCTCTTAAGTTATTCTGCAAAACTGAAAAATTATTCTAGATATGTGCAAAGTAGAACCTCTGCAAGCAGGTAATAAGATAAAATCATGGTCAGAAATCATTGAAGTTACTAAATCCCCAATTCAATGAAGAATTGTAAATTTACAGGTAAGAATAAAGATTTCAATAATTCTTTATAAGCATCTATATAAAGATGACTGAGCTATGGATAGAAACTGAGGCAATTCCATAATTTATGCACTTCTACTGCTTTTTGAAATTTGACCGAATTTGACTTGAATCCTAGCCAAAAGGTTTCAAAATAGGATGGGTTTTTACAGAGGTATTTGTCACTGTATGCATTTATAAAATCCTTAAGTTTACAGTAGCACAGCTTTAGGAAAAAAAAAAAAAAACCAAACCAACGGCTAGTGGAAAAAACAGTGCCAAGAGCAGGATACCAGGAAACTGTTTTAAATTTGAAACATCAAACAGTGAAATCCTTTTTGTGTTTAGAGAATTTTTGTCTTAAATTTTTTGGAAAAATTTAAATGACCACTTACATGCCTTCAACTGTGTCAAATCTAAAAAACAAAAAATACAGAGGCTTAGCTTAGCATGCTTAAATAAAACCACAAAACCAAAAAGCAATAATTAAAAAAGTAAATTCAATATTATTATATTCCTAAAGCTAATTATGTGCTCCCCCAAAAGCAAATTTTTCATACTAAAAAGGAAAAATTGTTAGTTAAAGCTTGTTATACTTATTTCAAATTCTGTTAGTCGATCACTACATTATGTCAATATTAACACAGGTTTGATGTGCAGATGCTTTCAGGAATAGTTTTCCTACAACATCTATGCTTTTAAAAAGATTTAAAATATTTTAGTGACATGAATCACCACTTGCTCTAACCAAGTTTTCGGAAACCGATGCCACCTGGAGGCTTATCTCCTCGTTTAGAATGTATCAGCTAGCAGAGGCCAGAGTCTGAACGCCCGGGAATGTTCTGAAGCTGCAGGAAGAGCACTTGGCTCCCGCGGCCAGCAGAGGTCTCAGCGGCGGCTCGGCTGCAGCATCACCTCCCCCAGGCACCGGGATGCTGCAGCCAGCGTGTCTCGACTCAGCGAAAAACGGGCTGAAAACAAGCTCTCATCTCACCATCCTCTCAACATGAGCTTCATGGCATTAGAGCTGCTTCACAGAACTCGCCAAGAATACAGGCAAAAGGAGCTGGAAGTGGTCTGGGCTCAGCAGTCGGAGGAGCTCGAGCATTGTATATTTTGTTACCCTGGATTGATGATGGGTAAGACCCATCTTTATGACGTACAATATGACTTCCAATAAAATTCCAAAATTTTAATTTCACTGAAGATAGCAGCTTCATATAGCAAACCAAAAAGACTTCTCGAATTCTAACTCCTGAATTTCAGAGCAAATGCCAATTTTCTCACACCACATAGTACATGTGTGAAATTACGATTACCACACAATTTTAAAGAGACAATTACCTACGTATGTGAAGACTACCTTGAGATATTATTTTTTTAATGATTAGGAATTTATTGAAATTTTTAAAAATCAGACTAAACCTAAAATACAGAAAAAAAGCTCCACAGTAATGGAAAATACATGTTTTGGTTTGCTCCTAAGTTAAAAAGTTACTTACAGAAAGTGCAAGTTTCACCAAATCAAAGCAAATCAGTTAAGATTATTAACTAGATAGAAAAATGTTTCACTTCATCTGCACAGTATTATTAAAACTTGTAGTACAGACTTCTATTTGTTTTCACATTAGCATTTTTGTCTAAAGAAATATGTTAACAGCTGCATGAAAAACTGAGATCTGCTAGAATCATAAAAATACAGCTGTTTTAAAGGTACAAAAGGTCAATCCAGCCTCCAACAGCTGCCAGCAGGAGATACTTTTGGAAAAGCACAAGCACCACTGCATGTCTCCTGGTATGTCTGCCCTCCCAGTCTCCCAAAACCCTGCAGCTTAGGAGTTTCCAGAGCCAGGAGGTGTATCTGTCTTTAACCATATGCTTGTAATACCACCAGACAGTATGAGAGCACGTCTCCATTCTCACACAGAGACACAGGAGCTGTCTCTCATGCAAGAATTGATATTGCCCCAATTTGAGATACAGACACTTCTTTCAAAAGGCCAGCAGGCGAGCATAAAATTCCTAAGGGGAGGCAGAGATAAACTTAATATCTGTTCCTCCCCCTCAGTTTCCAGGAGGCACATGGTTATCAGGAAGATTCCATCTATGCTGCTTCAACTATACCAGGTTAAAAAACCAAAAGCTACAAAAACACACTGAAGCCAAAAAAGCAAGTTAAAGCTTTAAAAAAACCAAACAAACAAACAAACAAAAAAACCACAAAAAAACCAAAAAAAAAATGCAACTCAACGTATGTTTAAGGTAAAAACAAAAATAGCATCAGCTGCTTCATAACCAGCACATGCATTCAAGAATTTAATATATTTACTTATTAAGTCACCCTATGTTCCGGAGAACAAACTCTTACAAAACATTCAAAATAGTCTTTGTAACTTTGCAATAGGCTTTGCCATCTTTCATCAAACTGCAAATATTTACTCATTTTCTTGAGCAAAAATAACCTGATAGCAAAGAGCACCAACTGTATTTATTAATCTCTGAGCTGCAGTACCACAGTGCTTCAAGCAACAAACTTCTAATGGAGAAAATACTTCCAGAAGGCACATTCATTCACCAGGAAATATTCAGGTGGGACAGCACAGTGATCTGAATTGACAAGGGATGCAAAGTGAGCATACTTAGAAAGCAAAGTAATTCCAGACCCTTGTAGTATAGGTTCTGGATCAAAAAGAAGTATCAGGAATGCTATCAGAAACTGAGTGGGGTAGAGAGGTGAATGAAGGTCACAAGGAGTTTTGAAACCTACTCATGGATATATTTTTGTATAAAATAACATCTTATTGTGTCTGCAATGTGGGACTAAAAAAATAGTTTTGAATAGTCACACTATTATTTTTAAGAATGCAGAATAACCAGTCCTTATAGAGATGAGGTAAAAGACTGAGTTTGTAGGTGCAGACTAACACAAATTTAACCAGACACAAAACAAAAATGGTCAAAGTGTTGTCACTAAAATTCAGATTTTCCAAAATCTAAGGAAAACATACTAAGATTTTGAAAGGTATGGAAGAAACCCCAGTATTTAACAACACACAGAGAAAAATGTAAACAACTTTCTTTGATATCCCAAATAACGATGGGGGGAAAGTTTTACTTTCAGTACAGTAATAGCAAATAATAGTACAGTAAAAAGCATAGTAATAGAAAGTCCTGGAGAAAATGCTTAATTTTCTCTTCTGCACTCCTGTTATTACATTTTCACCTGACATACTTGCTATGTGCACTCAGAAGCCTTGGAGATATGAGTCAGGGATAACATGATGGCAAGAAACATGACAGTGAGAAGTAACCACAGTGTTGCAGACACATATATTTGAAAACTAGTATTTTAAAAACAGACACATATATTTGAAAACTAGTATTAGAAACGCTCCTTAAATACAAGTACACTTCTGAAGAGTTGCTGTAACTGACATAAACTGTTACATTTTTTGTCAGTGCTGAGCAGGGAAGTCTCATGTAGACTCACACTAGATCAAACTAAATCACGTCCACTTAAATCATTTTGTCACAACTTTTAATGCATTAAGGGAGTGTAGAATAGACATTTTTTTAGTGAAAAATGGCTTTGTAGCTGCCATATGGGTGCAAATAGCAGGTACTTCCAACTGATTTCAGGGATCTTTTTCAGGAAGAACAGCTGTAACTTTGCATACCATTAGCTGAAAAGAATACTACCCTATATTTTGATAGAGAAATTTGCACTTAAATATAGTACAAAATAAGAGCGCCATTAATTATTAATTTAATCACTAATTACTGTTGATGCAGTTACTACATGCAGAGCAGGGTATTTGAGTGCAGCTATTCTCAAATAGCATTATACAATTCAGAACACAGTAGAGCCTACTTTTAAATCTTCTGATAGCTTCATCAGGTTGGCAAATAACTTCTTGTCAGATATAATAATGATGGCATATCAGAGTTTGAAAAAAACAGCTACAAAAGCCCCCAAACACTGCATTGCAACTCCCTTCTCACAAAAGAGAATGATGTTGCAATAATTCCCCTACCATGATAAGCAGCCATATGAATAGCCAGAGCAGCATTTCAAAGATGACAGTAGCAGGTCTGCTTTTTTGGAGTTTCTATATAAATATTAAGCCATTCTTCTCAAAAATATCCCCGACACAGAGTATTGATCACTGACCAATAATTCCACACGCAACATAAAAACCAAAACAGAAAATTATTAATAATAAGAGATAATAAATAGAAATTAATGCTCAAAAACTTTGTAGTAACAGTGAAATGAAATTCTGAGTAAATCTAACAATTCTCTTCAAAGCTTAATCTACTATTTAACATGTTCAGTGAAACTAGTGTAAGCCTTAGTGAAAGAGGAAATAAATCCAAATTACAAGTAAACAAGAGATATATCGTTTCAGACACAGCAAAGAGACATCTGACTGAAGGCTATATACATACAAACCCACTGGCACCTCTCCCCAAAAAACCCAGAACACCACCACACATTCACAAAACCAATCAACCAAAAAAAAAGAGAGTAAAAAGATTAAAGTGCAATACAGCCTTAGCAGGAACTTACTTTGTTAGCTGCCCTTTATTTTTGTTGTTGTCAACACCGTTGTATGTAACAGCTGCGAGTTTTCTGCTTCTGTAGTTCTCATAATGTACATTGTTAGTGACATCCTTCAGGTCCTGCATATGAGTTCTGTCAATAAGTGCAATTTATCAGCTTAGTGCGCAAATACAAAATACAATCTGAAATATCAGTCCCTGTTCATTTTGCAGATTGACTTGAATTCAATTATATCCCCCCCATTAATGTCCTATTCCCCATAATGTTATTACTCTACCATTTAAATCAGCGCTGTCAAGACAGCACAGGCACAGAAATACCAGATTATTTTGCACCAAACTATCTAAAACTCTCAATATTCCAAACACTAACTTACACAACAGTCTTTGGAACATTTGAGTTCTGTGGATAAACTTGCAGGTATTTGATAGGCAGATAAGAAAACTGTGTATTACTACTGTAGTAGGTGAGGAAAAGCATGTCAGGCAAGAAACAACAAGCCAAACCTTCCTAATTTCTATCTTTTAATTCTACAAAAACTAAACGTTAAGTTCAAGACTAAGCTAAAAGCATTCACTTCACAATTTTCCATTGTCAGTCTGGAGAAAAGCAAAGCTCAGGAATCAAACTAACAGCTTTTGCAGCAGATGTCACCTAGTGGACTGCTGGGAGCACAGGACTCAGCACCTAACACAACAAAGCACAGGCAGTCTTGCTTTAGGTAAATTTTCAGTGCTAGAGTTTTTAGAAAATGCCTACAACTAAGTACACATCAGCACTAAAAGGTAACTGAGGTTCCTACAGACTAGCAACAAATAATCACAAAAAATTTACTATCAACAACACTGCTTCCTAAATATGTGGTTAACCAAGTTATCATAAAATAAGGTAACTGTTTACAATTAAAAATATGGGAATTCGTATGAACTCACTATCTCAAATTCTTTTTTCTCCAATATATGACTTCCCAATCTCTCAGACATATCAGAAAATTTAATGTTACCTGTCAGTTACTTACCTTATCAACATGTTCCTCAAAATTGTGAAGTCACAGTGTTCACCATTTTCAACTGCAAGAAGAAGTAAGCTTTTGTTGAGATGTCAACCAAAATCTGTGCCTTACACAGAGGTAAGATGTCACCCATCTATATTCATTCCAACAACAAATTACTCCCACAGCCTTTCCTTACTCAAACAACATGTGTGTTAACAGAAGGAAAGCATTAACATAACTGTATTAATGTGTCTTGCTAGCAGAGTTCCTATGCTCCCCTAAGCCATATTGGCAAACTGTACTCTGAGTCAGTGCAGCAGAATAAGCCACCACAACAGAAGCACAGTTTTGCCAGTTTAACCAACTGTTTGATCCTTTGGCTGCCTGCTAGCACAGTTGTGTAAGGATCAGACACTAACTGAAGACCTCAGTCTAGATCCAGCTCTATCCAAAAACCTTTGAAAGACACACTCAACCTGTCTGTCCCTGCGCAGTAAGTTGCAAAAGTCTTAATTTTAATTTTAATATGGATTGAGTTCTTTATTAATGAAACAAAGGAAGGCTGTGTACTGAACTTGATGCACCCACCTACAGATCAAGAGAGAACTGGCAGCCATCTTTAGAAGCCACCTATTCCACTGTGCCTATCATGCCACTAAAGCAGAAGAGGCTGATGGTGTGAGTGGTATTTCCCTGAGAGATCATGAAATGACACTGGAGAAAAATGCACACTCCAGAACTACCTGATGTGCAGACAGAGAAGGCAACACACAAAGCTCTTAGCACACACAAAAGAAAGGCATAGGGCAGGTTCCAATGTGCCTCTGAAGTAAAGACACATGGCAAGGAGGGAAAAAAAAAGGATGAAGGAATTAAAATAGCCCAAGTAAATTCAGTGAATCCTACAGAAAAATGCAGAACATTTGTGTGTTCATTCTTGTATCTGCACTCCTGCATTATTTTATTCCATGGTTTTACACAGACTGGTAAATTCCGCTCAGATGGTATATGAAATCATACTCTCAAAAAAGCATCATCCCTCTGTCCTTCGCTAACAGACTGATAGCCACTCCAAGAGGTTCCTTTTAGTTAGGCTAGCTCTTCCCTTCCAAAAGTCATACAATCAGGAACATGAAACCTTTCAGAAATTGGTTATAAAATAAAGAAAAGCAGCACTATTTTGCACATCTCCAAATGCCAACAGAAGAGCCTGAAATAAAGCTTGATCTTCTCTGATGCAGCTGGTTTTTACTTTCTGCCAAACCTCATTTCCTGCCAGACATGCACTTCAAAGTGTTACAGCATTCCTTTTTAAAGTATTGGTCCATACACTGCTTGTTGGCTGGGTTTTTTTTGTCTGTTTTACACTGCATCCAATTTATAGTCCATTGCCCTTGGAAGGCAGAAATAATGAGGGGGAAAAAATATTCTTTTTATTCAATACATGCACACCAAAGGAAAAGACTCAATAATCATGGAAAAACAGTCTAATGGTGATTGTTTTACTACAGAGTATGGTGCAAGTCATGCCACGTGGAATTTGAAATATATGAATGGCATTAAAGTACAAGAAATGGCTGCCAGAAGAACATGCAGTTACCTTCAAATCTCTATAGCAGTATAAAGTAAGTTTTAAACAAATTTAAAAAGAAAAAAAAGTACTCTATTCATTATCAGGTACCTATCCTTTACTACACCCCGGCACTTGAAACTCAGATGTTCTGAGAAAAATTGTATTTGTGACAATTTAGCTGATCAAATTAATACTTATAACATGAATGCTCTAGAAATAATTTAATGCACAGGTTTTAAATGAAGATAAATAAGGTAAAAAAGCTAGAAAACAACTGTAATTTAAGTCACATCATTACCTGCAATAAATTACTACAGATTTTACAATTTCTCACTGAGGCTTCAACAGAAATCTGCTTGCAAAGTCACAAGTTTCCAAAACCTTCACCTTGTTCCAATATTATCAGAATAACAAAATAGTATATTCAATTTCCATACCAAAGACCATTCCAATTAAGCATTTCAAACATTTCAAATACAGACTCATATCCAGTAAGTTTTAAATGGATTAAAAAAAAAAAAAAATCACAAGAAAGCCTTACCTTCCGCAACACCCCATGGGTACTGCCTTCCTCTAACTCTCTTGCCATTGACTTCAATGATCGTATTACTACCTACCACAGCAAGAGGTAAACGGTCCTACAAGATAAAGTATGACTTTAAAAACCAAAATCTGCTGCCAAAAGATACTGAAAGCATGGCCATGTATCAACTTGATGTAAGCTAGGTCAGTGCTGTAACACTGCAATGCAGATAACCCAAAAGTGCAAGAATAGTGGTGTTTATTGACCTCTGCCCAGTTTAATGACTTAAATATACACACACTCCTTCTGAAGTCCTTATGCTGCTGGATTCTGTAAATCTAGTTAAGGAACAGACATTACTGCTACTTAGTAACCTAAGCAAGAGGCAAACCATTTCCTATTTACTCAACTGCACAATTATTTACCAAGTCATATACCCACTGGCTACCAGGGCAGTTACTTTGACTGGATCTTGTACTCAGTTTTCAAAGGTTTGGCAAAGAACTATGTCAAAGTCTTATTCTCAGCTGAACCAAGAATGCCTCCAGTGTAACAAGCAACAAAGGAGCCAAAAGCAGCTTCAAGGGGCAGAAAGGGACAGAGTACAAAGCTCAGTATTTTGCACTTTTGTCTCTGCTTTTATTCTGCTCTTCTCTAGGCTTAGTCCCAGAATATCTTCCAATTTTTGTCCTATTTGTGTTTATCTATCCTAGGAGATTTCCCCAGTAACAAAAAAATTTAAAAGCTCTTACAAGCTGTTACAGCTACTGAACAAACAGAAGCAAGGCTCAAGAAACGTACACAACATGGACTCCAACACGAAAGAACAAACTGAAAACATGAGTAAACTAAGAAAAAGCCTTTCAACAGTCTGACAGTCCTTTTGATTTTCTTTAGTCATTTATCTCCATTAAGGTTTCAGTGTATCAGTCAGCCAGAGAGATATTAGCCGTAATGCACACACTTCATGCCACTGCACACCTC
The DNA here is from genome assembly GCF_049639895.1 of Pseudopodoces humilis. Classification (NCBI taxonomy): domain Eukaryota; kingdom Metazoa; phylum Chordata; class Aves; order Passeriformes; family Paridae; genus Pseudopodoces; species Pseudopodoces humilis. Next base: position 105,287,639 of record NC_142200.1, read on the forward strand.
TGTCTGAAAGACAACCCTTGCCTCCTTCAAAGCTCAGAAACAAATAAGTGGTAGGCTGTGAAGGGTCAACAGAAGTCAAATAAGGATGAATTTTTAAAAGTGGTCTTTAAGAGTTCATTAGTAAACATGAGATCTAGTGCTCTCATGGTGAATTTTAGCAATTGAAGGACTTAGATGACTTAATAATGTCACTCATTGCTGCTGATAAGGAACACTGACCCTTAGAACAGCTTTACATCTGATGTCTATCTTCTAAACGTTTTGGTGGGCTCTTTCTTCATTATTGACGGAATGCTTTTCACACTCAACCCCCCTGCTCCCCTGTAAGCACTTTTTCAAAAGAAAAGTAGTTTACCTTTATCTTTTTAACAATCTTATTTTCTTCTTCATCATCTGTTTCTGGAAATTCATATATTTTAATTTTGTGTTCTTGGATTTCTTTCATTATCTAGAAACAAAATTATTATTTGTTTGAGGATTTCATGCTTCATAACAGTTTGATGTTCCTGCTTCAGTCTGATTCTCCTCCTTTTGTTAGATGTGTAAAACACTTTAGATTAAGGTGACTTAAATTACAGCATAAAACTTGCACATGTTCAACACCCTCAGGTGACCCCCAAGGGGTTCACAGTGTAACCATCTCTCCTTAGTCAAGAGAAGACACAATCAGAGCAAGAGTCTCCCAGCTACCAGAATATTATCCACCAATACAAGACAGCAAAAAATGATACCAGTTTTCTCCAACAGGACAAAGAAGTTTACTCTAATGGGAATTCTACCTGCATATAATTAGGTGCAAAACCTAATACAACAAATTGTCAGACCAGTCTCACAACTGGGTCCCTTAGAAAAAACAGATACTCAAATACATAATCGCAGGCACACTTTAGCCCTCTGAATTTCCACAATGGCTACAGCTGTCACTCCTATTCTTTTCTGTTTCTAGCATACCTGAGAATCAGTTGTTTGAAGCAGGATCACCTGCCTATTTTAATAGAGCCTGTGACGTACGGATCAACTCAAGCAGTTAGTAATGTTGAAAAACATTTGCAAGCAATAATGAAAATTTAAGAATAACTGAGAGCGTCATCAGAAAAGTAACTGTGCTGTTTTGATGCTCTATTTGTCTGAAGGGTATTTTTAAAAACAAGCTGATTAGTTTTGCAGAATTTCAGGATGGAAAAATATTAGACCATTTAGCTGACAGCTGCACTGCAGAGCCCTGGGGAATATTTTGGCTCATGGGTTTGCAGTCTTAAGAGAAGTTACATTTCCTAATCATGCGAAGACTTATTTTCCAAGTTTGGTTTGGAAAAGTCTCCCCTGTTTAACATCCACTCATTGATAAAGCTGCATATGTATTTAGAAATATTCTGTGTTCTACCATTTTTTCATTTTGTAATATAATTTTTGATCTATCTAATGAAATCAAGAGCTTTACACACAACACCTCTTAATGCCACCTTCTTTTCAGAACTCTGTGTTCTTCTAAACTAGGACTGGACAGAGTTTGATATATCAAACTTTATGTCTTGTCTTGTTCCCAGTCCTCCTTGTACTCTTCATAAAATACTACAAAGCTTAACTGTTCTACTCTTATCATGTAGCTGAAAATAAAACATAAACCACCTGTAGACACTCACAGCAAATACATTTTACAAATACAAAGACATTTTATCAGTTGTATCAATGTTAGAATTATCTCACCATCTTTAAAATGCATTACCACACCCAAGAGTGAACAGGTTTATTGATTCTCATCTAATAGCTGAGGTATCATTAATAATTACAGTGCATTAACATGCAAGTGAATACCCCAATGCAATCAGTAATACTGTGATACTGTTGAATACCTTATTTTTTTTTTAACATGCTTCTGTTAGGCACCTAAATCTTGAAAGCTTCTTTCCTTCCTTACTGATTTTTATCTCAGCAGTGAATTATTTCACTTGCCAAGAAACATACTATACTTGAAACCTCTTCCCCTGAGGACAGAAACAAGATTATTTCACCAAGAATTATAATTAAATCTAGATATATAAATTATTTAGCTTTGCTGTCTCAAGTTATTGCTTCAGGGTTTAAACTTTGCATGTAAGTTAAATCTCACCATTTCCATAGGGATCAACTTACTAAGTTACCCTGTGTTGTAAATATTAATTTTTCAACTCACCTGTTTTTTAAATTGTTGGCATTCCTCGGGTGTAAGTGTGTCTGCTTTGGCAATAAGTGGAATGATATTCACTTTTTCATGCAGGCGCTTCATAAACTCTATATCCAAAGGCTTAAGTCTGAAATACAGCATTAGAGCTTTGCAATTTATATTAATTAAACAAGATTGTACAAATGATGAGATTTGTCCTGACAACTACTTTTAAGACACTGATTTATGAGTGACAGAAAACTGAAAATGAGAAGGCTACCTGCAATTATTACAGGAAATCCCCTAAATTGTATAATACAAGAGGAAGAAGTGGTAAGTTAATATTACTAGCAGTCATGAGCCTTCTGCTAGCTAAAAGTACCCTCATTTTAGCAAGTGATAAGGACTCTCCTACGAAGGTAGTAAAGTTTGTGTTCTTAGCTGAGAAGATAATCCCCTTGAAGCCTGACTGATAAAAGTTCACAGTTGTGAATTATGCTCTGTTCACACATACAGGTTCAGGTTCTGCTTCTTCTCGATAGTGGGCTACGAGACTTTTGTTTTTTTAAGACCTTAAGATTGCTGAAGATGGTAACCTCTGTGGCCTACATACAAATCAATTAAAAATATCTCATCTCTAAATTGGTATGTAAAACAAAAAGACAGTTATGAAAGTGGATGACAGTGACAAAAAACTAAACCATCATATGGGTATAAGGTGGCTGTGTGGTATTATATTCACCGTCTATGAGGATCAAAGTGGTATTTCCTGTTTCCTGAAGTAAAACTAGAGAGGTTTTGATGCATTAATGACAGCAAGTTTAGTCAGGCTTAAAGGTTTCAATTAGAGGATTTAACAAGATTATTCCTCATCTAAAACAAATTAGGATTAGGAACATTAAAACCAGATTCATTTGGTACTGCAATTTCCGAAAACCATACCTAAAAGAACGAGAAAATGTTCAAGAACACATATTTAACTTTATTTTAACATTTTCTACCTGTCAGTGATTTCACTAATTCTCAACATGTGTCCATTAAATAGCTAATATTAAAGCACATCTATATTATAAACACTCTTCTGGTTAACCATTCACCTTAATATGCTTTCCCTCTACTTGCCTCAAAAAGGCGAAGTAGAGCTGCTGCCCTTCACCTAGGGCAGCAACACTAAGTTGAAGGGTTGCTGTCAAAGCAGAGTTGTTCAAAAGGTCTGCTCACCTAAGGATTTGAGAGTTTACATCAGAGACTGAAGCAGGAAAGCTTTACATTAAGATATCAAAATTGCAGAAATATAGTAAATTCCATCATCACCCCACTCACTTACCTGTAAGGCTCCTCCTACCCCTCCAATCTCTCCCCCCCTGCTTCCACAGAAACCAATTCAATCATTTCAGGTGTTTATGGGAGTATTAGCTAAAAACGGTGGGATGCAGTAAATGGAAGGACTAACTGTTGTGTTTTGGTTTTTTTAAACTTCTAGATTCCTAAAGCAGGCTTTTACAAATGTATTAAAAGGACAGGTAGAAATAAATTCACTTACAAATGCTTTAATTCAACGTAAATATAATCATGCACTGAGAGGGAAGAGGACACTACTTGACGAGTTAGATGTGCTGCTGGCTGCACAGAAAACAGAAGCAAAGACTGCATCACCACAAAAACCAGGTAGGAAGTGAACTCTGTATTTCAGAGGGGGCAACATCTTAAAAGAGGAAATGCATGCTAAAAGCAGCACTGTCCTGGGGTGACTTTATTAACTTCCTTACTTAAATGATAATTCTAAGCATTTATTCCAGAAACTGAAAAACTGTATGCAAACCTAGCATAATTTTACACCTTTTTCTCCCCTAAAAACAACATGAAATACCTGTACAAGGAATATACTTTTACAGCTTTTAGCCTCACAAATTTAGCAACCAAATCTTAATCCATTGGAAACATTACTTTTTCCTTATGAATAATTTGTACCACTCACTGATTTACAAAGTTCTATCAGACATGGAGGTGTGGAGGAAAGACATGTTTTTTGAAGAATCTGAAAATTAGCTCAGAAACAATTGAATAACACAAGGAATCATCTTCCTTTTATTTAAATTACATTTCAGGTTTTGCATACTAGTAAAACAGTATGTCAAGAATTCAAGTGTTTGTTTGCATTTAAAAATGACATGCTTGTTGAGCAAAACTGGCATTACAGATGTGCCTGTTGAACAACAACAAAACACTTAATAAAGGCAAGTCTACATAAGAAAAACTCCACCCTCTGACATATCTTTCCATATTTGGAAGTATCTGTACAGTTCAAAATTATTAGACCCATTCCAATGCTAACTATAGAAGCTAAGTGTAATAGCTGGCATTTTCTACTGCCTGAGGAATACTCTTTAAATTCCTTCATCACTCCCTTCAACAAGTTTTACTACTTTTGACCTACACAATAGAATAGGCTGATACTTATCTTCGTCTCTTGCTGGTTTTGAAGGTATAACTCAAGAGTCTCTGACAAATTTAAACATGATTTCATGATAAAAAGATAGGCAACTAGTTTCAGATAGATAATTTGTACCTAATAAACCCTGGAAATGCAGTTCTCTCTGTCTACCACTAGATAGAAGTCTGATCAAGTGAAAAATAAGCAGGGGAGGGAGATAATAACTGAAAAAAAATCTGCACTGCCTACACTGGAATTGCCACTAGACAAAATACTACACACCAAGTGAAGTATGGCATGCTTACAAGGATGCATGAAACTTCCAGTCTTCAGTTTACATTAATGGGAGGGAAGGAGGAAGAATGGAACGGAAAAATCCTGTTGCTTGACACGTGAACCAGTTTCTCCTAATGTGATCTAAAGACATACAGATTACAAACAGACCTGGCACTTGTGAATTTTTTATTTTTCATTGCTAGAATTTTATTTCTCTTGTTATGCAATTAACGTGCAGTCGTATTTTCTGGTGTTTGGCTTGCTAATGCTTGACAAGCCAAAGTAAACTCATCTTTGAAATTAAGCATGATCTGCAGGCCACTAAGAAAATCTGATTTGGAACTTAGATTGACAAATTTGGATATTTATCTGAGATAAGAGAGAATGAAAACATAAAATACACTAATACAAACCCATGTCCTGAAGGAGCAATGAAGTATAAACAACACTGCACTCTATTATCTGGCATCTGGCGTCTGTTCACTCGAGATTCTGCATTCAGGTAGTCCTCAAATTTACTGTCAATGTAGTCAATAACTGGCTGCCAGCTGCAGAGATTGCATGAATAAAAAACTGTAAATTACATTATTTACACAAAGAAACCTTGTTTTGCTAAGAAATAAATGTTCACAATTTCCCCACAGCTTGGGATGGTTTTGTTTTTTTTGCTTTTCATTTGCTTTTCTTAAATTACAATACTTCAACACTGCAGTTGACCAACTCCTCAACCTAAAATTGAGTTCTGAAGATACAGTGTGAGTCCACTGAATAAACCTTTCAAACACAATCACCTTTACTGTAAAAGCATTAAACAGAATACTTAAGAAGGGTAGCTAAAGGAGTATGCTTCACTGATCACCATCTCGTGACAGCACAGAAGATGGTTCTGCACACTGCATGTGTGGATAAAGAGCCAAATGCACCATTCAGTTTAAGGGGAAAGGCTAACAGCACTTCAATCAAATTGGAATTACAGTAGTTAGAAGTTTTCAGCTAAATGGAAAGTTTAGAAGTGTTAATATTTTAACTGAATACTGAAGCCTTCACTTTAAAATATGTCACAAGGTATTATATCTCACACACACACAAAACACAATGCAGAATTATCACGGGAGAACATATAAAGAACATCTTACCAATTACTATTATCCACAGCATCTCCAAATCCTGGTGTGTCAACTATTGTAAGTAGTAACTGAACACCACCCTCTTTGATTAAAACTTTTGACTGCTCAACCTGTAAAATGAATACAGTAAGATTAAATTTTTAGCAGTTTAGTCACCTATCTTAAACACTGGGAAAAGTATTCAATGAGTAAGAAGCCTGACAAAGAATTGCTAACTTTTCTGCTTCAAAGGTACTTCTGCTTCTGTGTTTTGTTTATAAAATCCCAATAATTTTACAATAATTAATATTTTGTTTAAAGAAAAAAGGTCATTATTTAAATAAAGTCAGTGAGAAAAGAACCCTCAAGCATATGGGATATCTTAATATTTAAATTCCTGATTAAACAGGAAAAACCTTAACCAGGCTTTAAACCTGATAAAGTTGCAAACTTTGGTCACTTCAAAGAAAATGACGCTTTTCAAAACTACTCCTGCCCGCAAGCACCTTCAAAACTTCCAGTCCTGTCAATCTATTTTTAAGAATACATTTATTCTTCAGCTAGTATAATGGTTGGGAATGGAATCACAAAGTGATGGTTTCCTTTTACAAACAGAATTATATTGGAAAGTAATACAATCTGGCTGCAATCTGCTGAGCTAGACCTCAAGTGACTGTAATGGATTGGGTTCCTGTTAGCTCAAGTCACTGATGGAAACCCGCCTGAGAAGGCAACTGCATCAGCACAAGGAATGATGCAAGATGTGGGTGTGGGAGCTCATGCCTCCAGTTGTGACCACCCATCCGCAGCACAGCTCAGGGAGCTTGCAGTGAACGTGTCATCAGATTCAGCATGTCATCACCGAGAAGATCTAGGCTAGGCAACACATGGACTGCTACCTCCTTCGTCCTACTAATGTTTCAGTAATTACTGATATTGCTGATGTCAGGTCCATCTGCCTAAGAAAGTGCTGTATACCACTTTCCTATCAGTGAGATGCACAGCAGTATGAAATGACAAACTCATATTGGCTTCTTTCCAACTGCTTAGCCATTTAATCATCCTTTTTTCCCTGATATTAAAACAATTCCTATTAAATCACTAGTGACACTGTTTTCTAGATATGATTCAAGAAATCAGCCATGTAAGCCATTTATCCAGAACCACACAAGAGCTGGCAGATTCAATGTGATGCCACCTTGTTGCTCATTGCCTAACACTCCTTAAGCCTCACAAACCCTAACTGGGGAGAGAAAAAAAAGTTCTATTTATAATAAACCATATCTGGATGGTCTCTTGACCAGTTCAAGATTTGAGAACTATCATATTAATGCTTCTTAAGCTCCTCCACATCCCTAATTGTTCTATAAGTGACACAGACTCTCACACAGCCACACCTGAACGTAGCTGCAAACACTGCAATCATCACTTATGTGATGCAATGTAAATCCATGAGATTAACACTGCAGAAAGTCAAACTAAATCCCTCTTGCACAAGTGAAACACTGATTCCAATTCAGAAGAGAATATCCAGAATCATAGAAAACAGTAACTACCTAGAAAGAGAGCTTCATATTTAATTTCTGAGAATGCAGGATGCTGTTTTTATCTACTCATCAGCAGAGATCCTACTCAAGTCGGATCAGTCCCTTTTGCTGCTACTTCTTAAAGAGTTAATGGCTAGCAGGACACTAATCACAGAAATATCCAGGTTGGATTGGACTTCAAGACCACACAATTCCAACTCCAACATGAGCAGGCCTTACTGCAAGGTCAGGAAGATGTAAAAAACCAGGAATTAAAACCAAATAAACAGAACTGAACACACAGTTACTCCTTTGCAAACTATACATCCTTACAAAAGTGTGCAGCTGAAAGCCATGAGAACCTAGGAATACATGGATTGCTTTAGAAACGGATGTTTTAATTATGGTGAGTTTATCTCCCCCATCCCCAAGAGTTCTATAAAGAAATTTTATTGTACACAGTTGATACCAGAACTCAAGACAGTAATCCCCTGCCACAGTCAACTCAGCCTAGAGTTTACTACTCACAAGCTTTAGCACACAAGAGATTAACTTCTGATTCCTAGCATTCTTTTGGCTATCTTGCATATAGCAACCACACAGCCCTCCTATTACCAAGCACTCTGCAAGTATAAGAAATCCACAACACTTGCAAAATACTAGAGATGATAATGTTAAGAGATGCACTCCTGCCAAAAGCTACAAGGGATCAGCTTTATTCTCTAGCACAAAAATTTCCAGCAAGCACCATTAAATTATTATGGGTTCACGGTGGAATGCTTTTACAAAAGAAGTAATTAAAAAATAATTATCTTGAACATATGTTTATAACAAAGGAAAAGAAAGGTCAGGAGATCTCAGAAATGTCATGCCAAGCATCTTCCCTGATTCTGCATGTTTGTAAAATCCAAGTGTGGCTGAATTTGCGATACCACCTTCTGATAAATGGTCTGCAGACAGTGCTAAGACATTACTGGGTGGCGAGGATTTAGATTTTTTTCTTACGTTTCATAAATTAATGTGGGTTTCTTGCTATCAGAGCAGGGTTTTCACAAACCTACAGGAAAAGAAACATTAGCTGATGAATTATATGTCCTATGCTTGTGCTGTGAACAATCAGACCACACCCAGTATATATTGTAAGCAGTAGATTCTACCGGTAGGAAATAGTAGACGAAGACCCTGCCACAAAGCTTCTGCAAAGTTGCATTTTTCTAATCTAAACTGATGTGTCCATATATGGTCAAAGGCACAGAAAGCAGCAACATCTGGAAAAGATCCAGAAAATCACTGTAAACTAGTGTCATTCACAGTTAAGCATCCAACTGCATCCCATCATCTGATTTACAAGTATTCCCAAGGGACTCATGGAAAACATTAGTTCAAGTCTTGGAATTTAAGACTTTTTAAGAAAAGTCTCCTCCAAAGAGCCATTTTCCCATGCACTCCAGTCAGCTGGGTCACACAGGTTTCCTTGGCAGTTCCTACACAGTGTTCATCACTTGGTGCTTGTTACAGCTCGACTGCTTTTTATTGCATGAAACACGCCTCTGCCATCCTGCATATAAGGCAGTCAGATAATGATCAGAGAAAACATGTTTAATACCCTCTCATTTCTGAGTATGTTTCCTTTGGATTCATCAGACACCAAATCACTTACTCTTAACCATTTCTCTGCATTTTCTCATTTTTTGCACGAGATTAATGCAAAGGACCTGCTTCACAAAACACCTCCAAATTGCAATGGTTTTCAAGCCCAAATCAGTTTGTGTTTATGTGAGAGCCTCTTAAACAAGTTTTGATCAGTAAGTTGTTCCCACCATTTAAGAACAGGTGATTATTACAACCAAGGTTTGAGGATGCTCAAGTGAGGTGGTTTCTCATCCCCACAAAACGCTTTTATTAATCCTCAACTCAAAAAGGCTTTCACTGACAAAGAGTACAAATCCAGTGGATCCAAATAGCAACTCTCACTGCTTAGTCTTTAATATTTGACAGGGAACACCTCCACATGATACACATTGCTACCACACATGATTTTCAAGCTTGTAGGGGGAAACAATTTTATCCTCACTTACACTGACAATGAAATAAGATACTTCCAGTTTCTTTCTTGAAATGTTACACTTAGTTTTCATTCATCCCAAGGAACTGAAAGCAAAGTTGCATTACAAGTATACTTAAAAAAAAAAAAAAAAAAAAAGACAAAGTACTTATTAGATAATGTCAAAATTAGTTTCTAGAGGGGAAGATGGTCTTTAAACCTATTTCATTCCTAACATATCATTTCCTAAGTCATGTCAGACCCCAATCCACTATTGAAAATAATTTTGGCAAGATCTTGGCCTCAAGCCTTAGCCCACACAGTGGAAGTAAGAAGAAAATGCAACGGCTTTTCAGCCTGAGCTCTGTTCAAGCCCTTTTCTTCCCCTCTCTAGCTTTATATAGCCAAAATAAAAAAAAATCATTAAGTGAGGCTTTCTGAAAAGTATGCGTATTTTTCTAAAACCAGTAAATCAATATAAATCAAACCACCCCTGATGGTCAGAATGAACAACAGATTATCTAATCTTGCCACCTAACAGATGAAAGTACTTAACTCAAATTCCAGAAATTCCACACAGAGTTTCATATTATTCTTTCTTACACTGGTGCACCTTTAAGTAGCATGGAAGTGAGTTATCTTTGAAATATGTCTTGGTTTGGGATTCTTTTCTTCTTAGCTTGTGTACAAATTCTCCAAAGATTTTTTCCAATTTAAAAAGCCAAAAATCTCCCAATGACAGGGAATCCATCCCACAGTTATTTAAACTAAAATTCAATTAACATAACCTGAACTGGTTTAGCTTCTGCTAAACTAAAATGTAATCATCAGTAATGAAATCATGCTACATCTCTCTTCCAATAAAAAAAAGTCACCCATCTATTTGGTTTTCCAACAATCACTGATTGGCTCAGCTTTAAGTATACTATATGAGAGTTTAACTCTGCACACCTCTTCCATCCCACTTAACATCTCTTTGAAACAGGTAAGCTCAACCCTTATTCAAATAAATAATGGTCTGATGCCCCTGATAACAAGCTTTTGAGTCCATTTTGTCAGTCACTATGGTCTTACATTAAACTGATAAAACTGCCTAACAGATGGGAACAAAGCTTAGAAGCTATTAATATATTGTTAATCAAACTTAGGATGTTTAAAAGTTTTCCTCTAAATAAGAAAAAATTACATTCTGCAATGAATTCATTTTGTAATAGTATTCAAGCTTTAATGTTGAACTAACTGATAAGCAATGCAATTTAAACTTCTCAATATGGACATAATAATTAACTTTTTCCTTCTACTGTGGTAATTATTCTGTGTTCTGACATTGGATTAAAAAATGTCTTGCCCAAAAGCCCAAACAAAAACACCCCCCAGGTCCCACAAAGCAGTAAGGACAGTGGTTCATGGCATTGGAGCTTAATTACTTCATTCCAATGAGTTAAAAAGCACTCTATTTTACAACTTCTGGTTAGCACCTTGCATATCCTCCTAACTCAACACAGGGCTTAGTCACTTCATGACAACTCTGCAATTGCCCAGTCACTTCAGCCACAGCTGAATTTTGCAGCTGGAGGAACACTGCTGGACAATAGCAGCAAAGGTGAGCATCCTTGGTCCTCACCTGTACAAAGTTAGATTACCACAAGCTATCTTCACCAAAGTTTTAAGCAAGTGCACATCAAGAGAGATAAGCAGAGCTCATTGCATCCTTATTCAGCTGCTCAGCTGTGGAGTCAGAAAGCACCTCCCAAACACAATGATTTCCTACACTATCCATAATATTACCATTTCTTAGCATTAGGTTATTTTCAATAATCCTATCTAATCATTTAATAATGTTGTTTTTAAAAATCTTTTTACAACACAGAAAACGTGCTCCTTTTCTTGAGAGAAAACATTGATCAGTAGCAAGTTACTACACTAAACAAATGGATCAACTTCAGTTTTCCAGTCTTTGACTAAATATTTCAGTTGCATCATGCACTTGCAGAAACATCATCTTTGCCTAAGTCTAGTGCTTAAAGTAAGGCAGGTTCACCTAAGTCCCTGATGTTTCAGAGTAAGATATTGTAACAGGTAACAAGGTACCACTAAGGATACAGTCTGCAGAAGACTCACACATACTTTTATACCCAGGTTCCCGCACTTCCGTGAAATCCTTTAATATTTGGTGTTTAAAAGCCTGCCTTAAACAGACAGGTTTTGCTGCACATCTATGTATTTCTACAGATTTACTATTTTAATTGATAATAAACACTATATTTTCAAACAGTTCTGAACGTATATGTGCTTTTTAATCTACAGGCAAAACACAAAACACTTCAGGGCTCACACACTTCTACAGGCTACAGGTTTGAGAATCTGAAAATTTTGTTGTTCAGATACACTGAAAGACACACTGAATATTTCTTAGTGGTTCACATCATGACTGAATGTATCTTGAAACTCATGTGCTTATGTGACAACTGTATACATCATCTTACATTACTAAATTGCGAGTTGCAATATTCAGGCTGTACCTTTTTCCCCTCAGACATACCTGTACGGTCTTTTTAATTCTGTGTGAAGGACCTGGATATTCTGGGGAATACAATTCTGTTAAGAATAATGAGTTGATTAATGTTGATTTTCCCAGTCCAGATTCACCTAGAAGAAAACAGAACAGTTTCAGTAAAACCAGGAGTATCACATCAAATACAAACACTTTGATCTACATTTTAAACGCTTTTTAAACATAGTACCTGAAATCATGCACTGCACTCTAAGACTCTGTCTTCTTTTCCAATTTAAAGAAAAACCTTTCAAATCCAGCTGTCACTGTTGAGCTCTATAGATATTAATTTTTCCAATCACATTAAGTATTGAGTGCATTCAGCACTTTTGTCCATTGCTCCCATTACAACACTCAAAGATGATACTAAATTGTATATACAAGCTATCTTCCTGGTATAACTCATAATGCCAAAGCAGATTAAGTTGTCTCCTTTATTTCAAGTATTATTTATTTGAGAGTCTTTATTATCAGGGAGGGAAAAAAGAAGTGGGGGGGATGGGGAATAAGACTGAGATTAGTTTGCTCTAACTATTGAAGCCACAAGAGATAAAATGAAATTTCAAACTACATGGTTTGCCTGGGAATTTTGTTGTCGTTGGGGCGCAGAAAGGGTATGGACTTTATTTGGGGTTTTTTGGTAATTTGTTCATGAGCAACAATAAGTAAGTCTTGCTAAATAATCTGGAGACACTACTGCTGTGACAATCCAAGCAAATACAGCTCAACACCCCACAGCAAAGATTATCTCCCATTTACAGCTCTACAGAGACAAGAATTTCAGATCAACTACTTATTATAATATTTTAAAAGAAAAGTATTTTACTTGTTTTGGTTTTTTTTTTTTAAGAAATTACTTCAACACAACAATTCACACTGGCAAGAGAAATAAGGAAAAAGGTATGAAAAAAATGCTGCTTTCTTTCTGTTTAAGCTTCATGTGCAGTCTGTCAGTACATTGACCTAAACAGAAACAGACACAGAGAAATCTGCTCTCAAGCTAACAAATATGAGGGCAAGCTAAGTACTTTCACTGAGGGAGGAAAATGAGCTGAACTGGGCCCATAACTGAAAGGTAAAACTTAACTAAAGCACTAATCACTCCAGCCCCAACAAATATTGTGTTGATTTAGAGACTGAACTGAGAAAACTTCCAACCATGTCTTGAGATAAATGCCCTGGGTTTAATGCAAGGGAGCTATATAACAGAAAGCAGTCAGGAACTGTCTCCCCTGTACAGATATCTGGGTTTCCTGCACGAGCTGGCTCATACACAGCAGCCATCTCGATTACAGTGGTGTAGTTCAGGGTGTCTGCAGCACGGAGCAGAGCAATCTCATTAGCTACACGGTAAACGGATTAGCAGCTGTTGAAACACTGCAAGCAGAGCTCCTGCCGGCTGTCTGCGCTCTCAGCAGTGCTTGTTCAAACCGCACCCTCTTGGACACATGAGCTAAGTGTGCTGCGAGCGGCGGCTGTCCACAGCCAGGCTGATGGGCTGCGGCAGCCAAGGAAAAGGGAGCTACTCAAGGTACGGTGTCAGGATAGCAATGAACACTAACCCCACCAGAGCACGTTTATTCAAGCCAGCAGGGACATGCTTGCTGATGAGGTTTCATCACTGCCCTGCAGACTTTGCCTTTTCCTGTGGTCAGATGCATGAGACACTTAAGAACTATGCAGTAAACACAGTGCCTCTGAGTCTGGTTATAAAGGACGCAGCTTTTCTACTCTTCATTTGCAAGATTTGAAGGGAAGGGTCAGCTGCATATGACAGGCCTCCCCACCAATTCTACAACAGAAAGAAGCTTTGGAAATGCACAACTTTCCAATCTCATTGATACATCCCGGCTAAAGCTTAACCTCCCTCTCACAACCCTACTCAAGAGATACCATTCCAATTAAACTGAAGGTTTTTATCCACCCTACTGCAGTCCTCAAGAGGGGGACTATGCTTTTGAAATGTACAATCCATACCCTTTCAGTGACCTTTGCTTTTTAACTTGATCATAATCTAGCAAAAGGCACCCTACTACAGTACTGAAGAAAGACTTCAGCATCAGATTCTACTTCAGTATATAGAAAGGGCTGCCCCTTCTCCTTTCTATTAGGGTTACTGCTGGTCTTAATATGCTAAAGAATTTCAGGTGAAAGACACTGAGAACAATCACTTCTCCCGAAAATGAGTGCCTGTCAAGTTGTCAATGAAATTCAATATATGGAAATAAGTTTTTCAGCTTCAAAAGAATGTGATGGAAAACCAGCCGTTTGCCCTAGATGGCTTGGGCAGCTGTGGCACTCCATAACAAGTAGACCCTGAACTGCTGAAGCATTTCATCCTGAGAGATCTGAGGTTTGCTCCCCTCCTCACCCTTCACCTCCCTCACAGCTGCAAGAAGAAGTGAAGACAATTTTGAGCTCAAATTAGTGAAAAGAAAGTATGCTTAGAATATTTATGCTCAATCTTGTTCCCAAAGGTGCCCAGCATCTTAGATATCTATGCTAACTTTAATCAGCCAGTGCAGATTATAACAGTTTAAACTGCTTAGCTGCTACCAGTAATTGAGGTATTACATGTAAGAGTCTGCATCAATGTGCCAATCCTGGATGCAGTTGTGCCTTAGACCATATAAGGGTCAACATCTGCAACAGCAGTAAGAGGCTCATCATATCAAAGAAAACTACTGCACTGAAACTGTAGGTAAAAACTCTAATTTAAGCATTTGATACTGTACTAAAGTAAGTCATGCTGCTGCCACTATAAGAAAACAAGAGTTTCTCTGGTGACTACAGTGAAAGGAGAATTAGAGAGATCAACTGTAACTGAACATTAAAGCAGCTTTTATGGACACACTAAGATATTCTGAGCTTTATTAGAAATATGGTAAGAAGCAAAGAAAGAAAAAAAAAATTTTAACCCCCAACCAAAACAACCGTCCAAATCTCACAGACAAACACAGAACACCCTTAACTCCACAGCCAAACAAAACCCTCTGTCCTTCCCAAAATTACCTAAAAGGATTGCCTACTGGAAAGCCTGGGAAATCAGCTTCCACAGGTGCAACAGGCTATGAATATGACTAACAAAACCACAAGGGAGAAGGGAAAACAAGTGAAATTTAATTTGCCTTTACAGAATCAAAAAGATACATCCCAATTCTGAGTATCAGAAAAAAAGATACATCCCAACATTCTGAATATTGTTCTTTTTCCTCATTATTTCGAGTCTCATGTTTAGCAGTAACATAGTGTTTCCAAATGTTTATCAAGCTTTGTTATCAAAATTGTTTCATCAAGCTTTTTTTATAGTCACATTCAAACACATAGAGCTGACCACTCTTGTTGGTAGAAATAAGCCCTTTTACTAACATGACTTGCATTCTTAGACGTATTACCTCATGTGAGAGCTTATTAAACATATCAAGTGATCAAGGTGAGTAACCAATCTTGAACATTCTCAGCATGCTCTCTGCATGACTTTCCACCTCTTCATTTTAAGTTACCCTTGCAGAAATAACCAGAAGTTTCCTACTCTTCACAGACAATTACTTGGCTACCTATCAGTGAAACCGTATTTCACACTTATGCCCTGTGACAGTCAACTGCACCACTGGGAATATGGCCACAAGTGCTACTAAGGCATTTCAAGTTGCTTTCCCAAGCTTCAGGTGGGACTACAAGACTGCCAAGGAACCACACACTGGCAAGAAAAATGCTTTGCAGCACTGGAAACCAAGACTTCAGTTAAATTGCTCAAAGTGATTTGCTTCATGTATCATCACCAAGAAGATGGCCCAGTCTCTCCGTCACTGTTTCTATAAACCAGACACAGTCCAAGAACTGCAGATTCAAAAGATGCTTTAACTGCTAATTCTGATGGCTGAGAGAAGGTAACTCATCCCAGTGGCATTGCTGCTCATTAGAAACAAGCCACCAGTAAGTCCTGTGGTAACCAGGTTTCTACAAATTGCACAGTTTTTGGAAAGTTCCACTGCATTTTAAGCAGACATCTGTATTTAGAGTTCCTTGATACAGGTAAGCATAAGATCCAGTTGCTTCACTGCTTTTTCAGAATGAAGATATCCAACAATATGTTCCTCCTGTGATGAAGCACATTTGATAGCCACAAAAAGTTATTACAAGGGGATCAAATTCAACAGAAAAATGCTGTACTTCTCCACAACCTACTTGTACAGAATGTTTACATCAAAGCATATTTTATTTTTAGCTGGTAAGCAAGTTTTTTCATGAATTTTCCCATTTTATAAATTCTAATTATTGTGACAGTTTTTGCTTAAAATATAATCCCATTAGTTTGATGTTGGTGACTCAAGGAAGGGCAAAAAGCTTGTCAGAAGGTATAAAAAATAATGCATTTCATCTTCTTTCATCCTTGTACAAGTCACAGTTTATGTGCACGACAGCACCTGCAGCTTTATGCAAATGTGCAATAGCTTTGATGGCACTGTAGCATGCAGGTTTTTACTTTGATACAGAAGGGAAGATACATGAATAATCAGAGAGCCTGAACTACAGGGAGTGGTATGATGGAACCATCCTCTTGCCAAAGGGGAATGATGCTCTGCCATGTCATTACAGACAACCACAAAAACGGAGACTACAAGATGCTTTTAATTTCAAGTCTGATTTTAGAAGCTTTCATAAAGGCTAGTTCCTGTCTTCAGTGGTCTACAAAATACAAACCAACATTCCAATAAACATGTAAGAACATTCAAATGAAACCCATCAGGAGGAGGATGGGAGCAGGACCATGCTGTTGCCACTTAGCTGCTTTTCCATGTAGGATAGTGTCATGTGAAATTTTGCAAATGATCAACTTTGTCTTTTATAGATATTTATAAGTAGAAGAAAACCAAAGCTCCACCATTTCACAACTTGAATGTGAAGCACAAATTATATAAGCAACATATGTTAGAGCCACAAAGATGCTCCTAGCAAAACAGAGGAACAGGGAAGTCTAGCAGCAATAAATTAATTTCTGCCTGTCAGCAACTGCATCAACAGCAACATAATTGCAGCATTCAGGATACAGTAAGACAATTTAATCAATTTTCTTTGAGCAGAATTTAAAGTGCAGTAACTGAAGGCAGACTTGGCATATCGTTCTTGTCACTGATGACATCTAAATAATTCAGAAAATCCATTAGCAGGGATGGGAAATACCTCAGAAGAATATTGCAACAGATTCTACAAAGCATTTTCCAAGTAATATTGTTTCCTCTCAAAGCAGAAACAGGTCTAGCTTTCTGCAACTGACAGACTAGAACTACCATGAAACAATAGCTTAACTTCACAGGTGAAATTTTGGCTACTGCCTAGAGAAATGGTCCCCTAATCCCAGTCCAGCTTTTGTACTAGAATTCATAATGCGGCATGTGAAGCTAGAAGCATTCCAGCAAACTAGGGCACATAGGGCTTTAGGATGGGAAAATTAGGGGGAGATGAGACCAGACAAATGATCTAAGTCAAATACTCTCCTCTCTTTTTGGAAACTAGGGTAAGTGTTAAAATCTGCATTTAAAACTAGACCTCTTCTCTGTCACAAAAGAATCACCAACAATTCACAAGTCCAAGAATTTTTGGCACTTCCTGAATAAAGTTGTATTTCCTCTAATTGCATATTGCCTTGCTCCTGATAAACAGTGTGTCTGCGAAGTTGCCATTTAAAATAGGACATGTTATCTAATTTAACATGAGGCACGAGAAGCAATCTTCCAGCATTTTGGACAAAAACTTGCAGCCCAGTAACACTGAAGAACCAAAACCACAAGTTTCTCTTCACTTTTAGTTCAACAATACTGCAGATGACAAAAACTCTATATGGCATTGGTCCATTCATATCTAGTACCAAGAATAGCTGAAATACAACAATCTGAGTTTCAGAATTATAAGCCCACCATTAGCAGCTGCAGTCCAGGCTTGCCGAAGCTTACCTTGCTTTGTTTTCTGTGTTAGGTGAAAGAAAACTCCTATGTTTGATTAAGCTGTGGTCATACTGCAATGCAGTTTTAGAGACATTACAAGCAACAACAAGTTGCCAAAACTGACCTACATGGAAAATCTGAATGAACAAGCTCTCTGTGAATTAACTGGGTTAAACAATTCAACTGGAAATGACAGAAGCTGCAGAGTTCCAGGAAAATTTTCTATGGTGAAACCTCATAACCAGGATATACCTTCAATCTTCACAGGCTTTGACAAAGCCAAAATAAAGAGCTTTCACAAGAGAATAAAAAAAAAACCTTATTGCTACAGAAATCAAAGCAAGATGAACAGAAACTGTTGTGAAAAATGATAAAGCAAGATACTCTCTTTAATGCAAGGAAGCAAACATCTGAGACCACCACTGCTTGGTCTGAAACAGTTACACACCTAGAGAAAGCTGCAGAACTGGACTTATTCTCTGGAAGCAAATACAGGGATAAATAGAATTGAATTCCCTGATTATATGAATTATTAAAAACAAAACAAAAAAAAAACAGGGAAAGATTATAGGAACATGAAATTTGTCATCTCTACATTACAGCTGACAACCAATCGTACATCATTTCTAGTACACAACTGCTAACATTTGCTGACTGAAGAATGAAAGGTATATTAATTAACAGAGATTGCAGATTAGTCACAGTGGGCTCTTCCATTACTTGGACAGAAACAAAACTGACACAGCTACCAAAATGCTAATGAAAAAATAAGAAGGAGAAATGGGGTTTATTTAATCTTTAAGATTAAAACACTCAGTACAGATTCAAGTCAGTATGTCAGATAGTGTGGCATACATGCAACTCAAGAACAAGAAGCTCTACACATCAACTTGAGCCAAAGGAGATAAAGGCGAAGCACTTTAGCATTATCCTCCTCAAAATGCCACCCAACTGATACATCTAAGGCATGAGTATCACAGAAAATTTCAGAAGCACAAAACACAAAATTATTTTTATTTACGTGGAATCTAATGAGTCTCTACAGAAGAGTACAAACAAACAGCACTTAGACTGACTTACTCAACACTTCATCAGCTCTTCCTATGAAAATTTACACTAGAACAGAATAAGAACTACTGGAAGTATATTGAGTGCTCTCAAAATATCCCAGATGGGACACTGCTATTAAGCAAATCCACAAAAACTTTGTCAGAGGACTTAGTTTAGAACATTTATTGTGGTAGTAAAAATTTCTTTCAGTACCTTATACCTTCCATCTTTATGCCTTCTCTCCGTAATATCCTTGGAAGAACTTTTTATAGCAGGAAACTATGTTATGACAAATCCCTTAACTGGCATAAGTGACAAGAGGAAGATACAGCTAGACAAATCCTGAAAATTCACCCCAGTGATATGATTTTTGTGGCAATAAGAAATGAGAAATTAGGGCAACGTTGTTTGCAAGTTAGGATAATTCTGGTTCTTTGGTCTGGTGTTAGCCAACCAAGGAGCAAGAGGATCACACTGATGCGCTCTCCTGAATACACTGCTGCCACTTTTAAGCAACCCTTGGCAAAACGTGCTTTTGTTTCCATGACAGCCTCTGCCCCTATTGTAAAAATGGGTATTTTAGCTCTATAAAAGGACGAGAAAGGTTGGAATAAGCTTGTGTTGTCAAGACTACACCCTTTTTAATATGGTAACAACAACTGTTTCGCTTATGTGCTAAGCCACTGTTTCCAAACTGCTGCCACCACTGTTCAGTTTTCTAATAATGGCTTAGAAGAAAACTGAGCTGCTTTTGCAGCCAACAGAAGCATCAGTTTACAAAGTGGAAAGAAAAATGGTCAGGTCTGATAAGGTCACATCCTAAGATCTGTCTAGAGTGTTTGTTATGTATTGGAGTGGAGAAGTCTGAAGGACAGACATGGGAGGTGGACCAGGACTCCTGGAATTCCTGCCAGCTACAGAGGACACAGCCCAGAGCCAAGGACACTGAATCTGGTAAGTCACAGGCTTGTCCTTTACAGAAGGTGAGAATGATACACAGTGAGTTGAGTCAAAAGAGATACAAGACGTAATTCCTGAAATATTTTTTTACATAAATACATAAATCATTCAGTCAAATACAATGCAAAACAAAAAACTCTAACATGTAAGTAAGTGAAAAACTGACATGCTCTTTTCTGTCTCAATGCCTGCTGAGCTGCAGCTATTGTTTTCTGCTCTGCCTGGCACTGACTTAGCAGAAAAGTAGTGAACAAATACTTGTCAGTAGTCAATTTCCTTCAAGTTAGGAACTTCATATATATCCACACATTTACTGTCAGTACATGTCTCCAAGACCTAAAAAATAAAGACATCTTGCAATTTCTTCACTACAGTGTAATGATATCCCTCTAAATTAACCTTTCTAATATAAAAGGTCACAGTTTCATCTCATCTTTTATTTCAATATTTATAATAAGCTAAGGCTGAGTTTCACTGTAGATTTCAAAAAGTTATTTGCCTCTATAGGGCCAGAAGGACATGAAACAGTCTAGTAATTTCTATATTCCTTAAATTAGAATACAAAGACACCACCTTGCAGTACTATGCATTTTTGTTTTATTCAAACTTCAAAATCTGAACTAAAATCTAATGTTGCTCTTCAATTGCAAAAATATTCCCACACCTCATGTGCCATCTTTAAAAATTCATTTGAGCAATTATCATATTCCTGTTCAAGTCTGTCATCCAAAATGATGTATCAGATAGACATTTCTCCTGAAATAAGAAATTTTAGTAATGAGACTTAAAAAAAAAAAGGAAAATTAAGTTAAATTTCTGAGAGGCATGTAAGTTTAAGTGGGATAGACCTGATTAATATGTAGCTTTTACAGTTTTTATTTACAGTTTATATGTGAAAGCTCCCCATTTGGGGAGCCATCTGAAAATGCATACTACTAAGACTTCCATACTCCACAAATGTTTCATTTGGAAACACGCATCCTGATTTGGAAACACACAACTAATTTAAAGCCAAGACTGCACTATGCTAAAGGATGTGTCATTCACAAACATTTAAGCTGCACTTTTAAAACCAAGAACAAATATTTGCCGTCATCCTACATCACACCAAGCAGCAGCTGCAACAACCAGTGCTTAAAAGAAATGTCAACTCAAAAAGTACAAAGTTATGTACAAAGTACAGTTATGTACATCCACTAATATCAGCTGATCTGATGCATTACTTAAACTGAGCATGCTACAGATTGTGCTCTTCCCCTGAGCTCTTAAAAATTTCAGATGCATACAGAATTCACCAAAGACAGCTTTTAAACATTTATCTAGGAATATTTTTCAATACCATCCCACAAGACTCATGTATGCATAGCCTCATTCAGTATTTTAAGTAGGAAATTATCCATAGGATAAGCTGTTCTTCTAATTAGAGAAATCAAAATTCTTCAAGGAAAAATATCTCAGACATAAACACAGATCCCTTCTTATAACCACATTACATACTACTCAAGATTTTTAGTCAAAACATTAGTTCAATGCAACCAAGGCTCAGTTTGAGCCTTCAATTTCTTCAAATTCAGACTTCAATTTCTGAAACAAATGCCTCATGACTGTCATATCAGCCAATACTGCCACCAAAAACAAATTAAATCCCAGCCTCCAAGCCATTCCTCCTTTGTGCTGACACAAGATTTTCCTTTGCTATGCTGCAAGCAGACTGAAGACTAACCTTCCTTGCATCACCCAGAAAACACTCCAGCTGGATTTGCACACTAATCCACTTTGGGCCAAGTGCTATTAGTTCTTTCAGCAGCAGCACAGACTTAGACCAGGTTAAAATCTGAACTTCAGCCTAGAGGAACAGCTGCTATTGCTGGATCACAGTTTTTCTAATTAAACCAGAAGGACAGTTTATAAATGCCACTGAGGATAATATGACTTTTCAAGTACTTAAAAATTATGAAGAATCATTTCCATTCTCTTACTCATGCCACTGATACCCTCTACATCAATCAAAATCTTCTCATCCAAGCATCTTTAAAGGGTTGTCCACAACATTGATAAACAGCATGAAAAGAGAATTCCAGCATCTGTAAAAGACATCAGGGACTCAGGAAACAAAAAGCTCTACAGTAAAACTGGTCAAAAATAGGCTGACCACATATGGAATGCACAGTCTAATTTCTTCCCCCCTCACTTTGTTCTGTTTTTCATTTAAAAAGCAACCCTTTTATGTCCTGGGGTGGGTTTTTTGTGTTTGTTTGTTTGTTTGTTTGTTTGTGTTTTGTGTATGTTGGGGTGTTGTTTGTGTTTTGGTTTTTTTTGGCAATGGAAAGTACTTAAGTCTCATTTTCCTAAAAGCCACCATAACCTGGTCTAGGAAAAGCAGCTGACAAGTATGTGATACTTAAATGAAAATATGCATTCAGATTTTATAATTTTTAAAGATGTGCCATTATTGAAAAGCTAGTAGAAAATGAGAAGAACATGGACCTCAAAATAAACAAGTCTAATAGTGAGCCCATTGCCACAATAAAAAAGTAGTTTTCTTTCTGCACTGTGTTTTATCCATTAATAGCGGTGATGCTCGTCATCCTTGCCATGTTCTGAAGGGAAACCTCTCAAAGGACCCAGGTCTTGGAGACAGCAGCTCTGGTTATTTTTCAAAGTGGTAACATTATGCCGGTTATGTTACAGATCTACCAACATTAAAGTAATTGAAGAAAGCCTAGAAAAAGACAGTTTGCTACCATCACACTGGTTGGTGGGTAAAACAGCCACGTCAAAGAAATCCACTGGTATGGAAATGAAAAAGAAAAAAAAAAAAAAAAGAAAAAAAGAAAAAAAAAAAGAAGCAGCCAGATGACATCTAGAACTCCAAAACAGAGCTGTATCTAAGGCACTGACAAAGAATTTCCACTGATTCTACTATTTTTGAAAAGAAAGATCCAAGTCTGGGTTTTTCCTAGCCATTTCCAAGCTATGACTAGTAGTGTAACAGCCTTACAAAAAGAGGGGGGAATAGGGGGACTTTTACCATTTCAGTTACATCAGTTATTGTTCAGACTTACTATGTTAAAAAAAAACAGGGTGCTTTTTTTGTACTGGAATACCTATAGTGTTATTGGGAACTCTTCTTAAAAGTACAGGCAAAACAACAGCCAAGTCAGCATCACAAAAATGAAGATGTAACTAAGCAGACTAAAGGACTGGGAATTAAAAGCCAGAAGTTTTAGTCATTATACTGCAATGTAAGGTGTCTCAAACATCAATACCCATCCAAAGGTAAACCAGCATGCAGGCAAACACCAGATTCAACAGAAAACCTGGGGCTGGAATGAGGAGAACTGTGAGAAAAAGAAGTTGGTAGGTGCTCAAAAAGTACAAGACAGTTTGAATAAAACTGAAAAATAAACTGCTAACTATATCTGAAAACAGCAGTTACCCATAGGCAGTCCAAATCTATGCTGCTTCTGAACAAGACCTCTCAACAGTGAAGCACCTAAGGCATGCACAGTGCTCAGAGAAAAAAACAAGGACAGAGTCCCAAACTGAGTATAGTATCAGGAGATCAGCACCAGTCACCACAGCATCCAGTTATATGCTGCAGTGAAACAGTCCTGCAGAAAAACCAGTTGGAAAGCTGTGGAAAATGGTTTCAGGCAAGATTCACACTTCAGCAAAAGTATGTTGCCCTGAGCTGTGTTACAGTGGACATCAATAAGCCCTCTGCTCCCAGTAGCATTCTTTCCATAAATAAACTCATCATAAACAACCACAACAAACTTCCTCTTTCTAAAATGTGTTTCAGGTTAACTATGTTTTACAGTTTGATCTTAATTCTTCTGTTCTGTAAAATAAAGACCAAGGTTGGCACTACCCCCCCTGCAAAACATCATTTTTTATTCCAAATTTCCATTAGGATTTATGTTTTCCTCCCCATTCACCTGTAATAATGCTTCATTTGAATTGTAAGCCGAAATTGCTCCAGAAGTAATTCAGGTACTGAAGGGACCAGAAATGATAAGTAATTGGACCCAAGTTGCTATTAGTACACTAGAGTTACATTACACAACAAGCTTCAGCCCCTCAATTGGAGATGCAGGGCTGTAATATCTATCAGGATGCTGTAACTGTTTCTTTCAACCATACCAGTAAATTCAGTAAGTAAAAATCACCCTTCTCTGTTACTTGACTGCTCAATTACTAGAAATGGAGCATCCAGGGGGTCCCTAGCCCCCAACAAAAAGAATATGAAATGTGTATTCTTGTCCTCCCCATCTGTGCCTATTCACCTTTTCAGCTGCTTGAAACAATCCTGAAGGACTGGATGCAAAGTTGGCATATTTCTGCATCAAAATTTTTCCTAAAACCTACTCACGTCTGATTCTGAAAGAAGCCATTTGAAAGATAAACAATGAAGATTTAAACAGAAATGTTTCTTGAAAAATAAGGTACTTCAACTACCACTCCTGAAGTTCTTGAAGCAAGTGTACCAAAGGTACTCCAACAAAATACATATTCCCAGGTTGGTATTTTGGGTTTGGTTTTTTGTTTTGGTTTTTTTTTTGTGGGAGGGGTCCACAGTGTTTTTTAACTTGAAAAGCTTCATTTCAATGATTAAAAGAGGTAATTTCCATGACTGGGGGAAACCACAAAGCAACCTGAATGGCATCTTTCAGTCCCAAAGTATATCTTTTCTATATTTCTTCTTTAAGTATAAATAGCCCACAAAGAGTTACATTAAGATCTCTAATGTGATAAACATCAGTGATGTCTGCAGCACAGGAAGAATTAGAGAAGCCATTTTCTGCTATAGTGACTCTGATACAAGATACCCTTCTAGAATTAAATTTGTTGTTTCAAATCAGGTCAGATCTGCTCCAAGCTACATTCATTTCACAGCATTTCTACAGTAGCACAAAAAAACCTGCTCACCTTTTTAATACCAACTACATTTTTAAGAGCTTTTCACTAGCTTGTATTTGCTGTCAGAATAAATTTCCTCATTTTAAAGATCATTATGACTACAGGCATTTACTTAAATATTTGTAAGCTCCTCAAGTCTACTACAGACACACCACACCTGTTGGTTCCTGCATCTATCTCCATGCTTACTCAACTATCTTGAAAGTCACAAATGGGAACAACGGGGGAATCATTAAAATTCCACCATCCATTGGAGAGGAAACAACTATGTGTTAATTTCCTCATTAGGAAAAGCAAATGCAGCAAACCCATAGCAAACCTTGAAGTGTTACCTGTTTATGCTAAGCACCTTGACATTTATTGAATTAAGATGAACAAGCTGGAAGCTTTTACCACTGAGGAGTTTGCAACACTTGACAAAGTAATCTAGCAATAACATGCAGCCAGAACTGCTTTGGCTAATTCAATCTAACTCGAAATGTTCAAGTTATAGCTTATACCCTGCATGTTAAACATGTCATGTACTTTTACAGTTTCTCAGAGTTTTTACACATAAAAATCCCCCGGACGTCTACAGTTTGTACTAGACACCCTGCTTCCTTTCGTCCTTTCAAAGAAATCAGCCTCACCTAACAGAAAATATGAACTACTTCCTACATACAAGAAAAGCCAAACACTGCAAAATTTGCATGAAAAGTTGTACTACAGGAACTAAGACTTTACTACTACACCTAAGGCCACACTTAGGCTTTTTTACTGGAAACAGCTATCCTCAGAAAAATTGCCCTCATTTGTAAGCAGTTATTATTGGCTTAATTATAAGCAAAGACTTGTAAAAAGGTTTATAAATTATATTGCACACATTGTTCCACAACTGGCAAAACCAAGTTTGGTTCTCTAGACATCTGTGGCCATCCCTTCTTACCATACAGCTAGCACAAGTTCCTCTTTTAGCTGTCTTGACTCTTCCCGGATGTAAGCCTCAAGGCAGATGGACTGAATGCTAATCAGCAAATGGGGCCTATTACCTCTAATCCTTGACAGGACCTTCTGATATAGTATTTTTTCTGAAAGACAGAATTCACATTCTGTCAGACTGCCCCATGATATGAATGAAAACCCAGAAAGTGGGAACAACTGGGAGATCTACTTTAAAAATAAATTTAAATCATAGCTAAAACTGAATTGCACATGCAACCATCTATCACACAAGTGAGACTTGCAAGCCAGTAACACTTGTGCTAACTAGTTGTCCAACTAACACTAAATGTAGAACAGAAAACGCTTATTTATATTATCTCCCAGGGAGAGAGTCACACAATTGTACAAAAACCTTCAAATCTTCTAATCTTCAGCACCTTTTTAAGTACTCTGAGAGTCATCAAGAGGTGGTAGAATAGAAGGGATCTGAGCTGACTTCCATCCACAAAGAATAACAATTATTCTGGTACCAAACAAAATGTATGGGGAGAAAACAGCTCCAATATTTCATACAAATATATAATCCTGAATTAGGCTATCAAAGCAGTAATTTTAAAACCTAAATGCAGAATACTTCCCCAGTCTCAAGGAGCTGTTTTATATGACCACTGTTGCTGGCTTTTGTTATCTCCAAGTTTTTTTTGCAAAGTATCTAATTATAGGGGTATAATTTATATTCAATCCTGAAAGGAAACAAGCCTCCCTTCTCCCCTTTTCCTCAAAACTTTAGGAGCTGTCTTCCCACACCCAGAACTGGGAGTGAGGAAGTAAGCCTTATTCAACCAAGCAGGAACACACCCAAAACAGTTTTTTCCTTATATTCTATTTCATATATATCTGTATTAACGCTTTTGACTACAGCTTCCTTAGATGGAGTCTCGCTGTTGCTGTTTACTCCTTTTCCCTTCAGGTGCAGAAGCATTGTTTCATCTACAGCAGAACAGCACTTTTTAGTCAGAGACAGCCTAAAGCAGCTACCAGTGAGTCAAGAGACACTTCACTGACCCTACCAAAACACACAGTGCAACCAAAACAGCAGCATTCACACAAAATAGCAGAGATGCTCTCCCTTCCAGAGCCTAAGTTAAGAACTCTAATATTAGTGCTTTGGAATATAATTACTGGGAGCAACCCATTGACTCTGGTATTAGGGAGGCATGAGTTCTCTTTGATTCTATTACTGAATCTCATTCAAGAAAATAAACCTGAGAGAGTCTACATAAAATTACGCAATTTTTGCAACTGCACTTCTTACCCTCAGAGATTTCATGGCCCACTGAATTCCATAGACCTAGGCAGCAACATGCTGCAGAATATGGTTAGGTTATTTTGGGTAGTATTTTGGCAAGTATTCATGAATGTGTTAAAAGAAACTGTATTTAGTATCTCTGTATCTTAAAATTCCGAAAATGAAGGATGACACAGTATATAGCAAACATACTCCTACATGAAGTGCGTCACTATATAACAGATCTCATAAGACTTCATAAAAAACAATGTGTTTGAGCATCCTTTTGCATACAAGTTTTATATAAAAGTAAATATATCAGTACTACTGAAAAAATAAAATAAATTCCACAACATTGCAGCTTTTAAGTCACCTTTATCTTTTTCACTTGCTTCTTTCCATAATCACTGTTGGACCTAAAGCATAGGAAAAACACTGTTTTACAACTTCAGTGCATTTAACTGAGAAGGATCAATGTTAGACAACTACATTTCATATATCCTCAAACAAGAAGTGCCAAGAAAAACATGCCTGTGACAGGGCAGAAAGCTTTTTTAATTCATCCTGTTCAGAGCATACACAGTAGTGCTTAGTTTTTATTTATGGTCAATGCTGACTAATTAGCAGGATTAGAACTGAGATATTAAGAAGCCTGTTCTGAAAGGCAAACTAGAGTAGTTTCGACAAGCTTGAGGAATTAAATTATCAACCTAGTACAAGTCATAGTCATTATGCATGAACTCAAATATGACCAAGAGCAAATAGAGACATGCAGAAAAAAACCCTAAAAAACACCCAAAAACCTTTCAAAAACAGCATTACACAACAACTTACATAAGCAAATAAAAAAGGAATGTTTTACTGCATTTTAGCAAAACTTATACTTTCTATTAAAAAGGTTACCAATAAAATATTCAAAATTTTCTTTGCTACTTTGTAAGACTTTCAGAAAACAGCAAAAACATAGAACCATAATTTCTGTGTGCAGGTTTTGTTTATTAAAAAAATTCAAAATTCAGATCCTATTCTC
This sequence comes from Pseudopodoces humilis, assembly GCF_049639895.1. NCBI lineage: Eukaryota > Metazoa > Chordata > Aves > Passeriformes > Paridae > Pseudopodoces > Pseudopodoces humilis. The sequence continues at coordinate 105,315,839 of NC_142200.1, forward strand.
AAGGTCTCTATAACTAAATGGGATTGGGGTTACATGTTTCAAAAGAGCTAATGAGGGCAAAGTACTTCAGAATAGCTTCCAGATATTTTTGCATTCTTTTCAGCATCTGTAGTTTTAGACAGACATTAGATTCAAGCACCCTTTGAAAGCAGGAAACTGAACCAACTTCTCAATCAGTTACAAGGCAAAAAGGGAGAAAACCCTTCAGAACAGCAGCAGTCAACACATCCATAGAGGGACCACGAGCCAATGGATCACTACACCTGTGTGCAAGGACTAATTCCATACTTAACCTTCTACAATGCCCTTCTTTGAGTCACACGAGTCAGACTGAGAGCTACCCCAAGGAGTACTGCGTGGATTTAGTGGTATTTGACAACAGAAAGGGCAGGACCAAAACACATTTAAGACAAAATACACTTACTTCAACAGCAAACATCCAATGAGCTCACACATAACAAAAGCCGCAAAAAAAGCTCCTGATGAATGAGGTAGAGAATTCATGCTTTCAAAAAGTCCCCATGATACAATATTCAGAGCATTTTCAAAAAGCTTAAATAGAATATAGGGAATTGCATTCATTCTAACCGGTGTCTATGCACAGCATCCCAGGCACACCTCACTCAAGACACGCAGCAAGTCTCCACTAACAAATCTGCTTTGTAACAACTTGTTAAGTGGCAACCCATTTACCCTAATCTTTTAGGGGAACATGGAACATACCACCTCTACTTCACATAATTTCTCCACTCCAAAGTGATCTCCAAGTTTGCTGAAAAAATGCTGTGGTATTCAGCAGATCCAAAATAAAAGAAATCCTTGTGGAGTGTGGGGTACCATCTGACAACCTCTTTTGGCATACTGCAAGAGGCTGAAGAGAAATATACCTGTTAGCAGACCCAACCAAGGACGAAGGTTCTCCATGAGCCACAGCTCTCTGCTGTTCCTTCCCACCTCCTCACCAGCCAGTCACATGGTTTCCAATTCTTCAGTAGCACTCAGTGCTAAATTTGAATCATGGGATTCACACCAAGAGGGCAGCACACAGCAGGTCTATCTGTCCCAGTCACATTTTTCCACCTTTTTATCCATGGAAATTCAACTACTAATTGTTTTTGCAAATCAAAATTTACATCTCAACACTAAGAACAATAAAAGAAGTTTCCTCTGTCTCCTGTTTTCACCTTCCCCTTCGGTACTTTCCCACCTTTACACCCAGCATATTTATCAAGTCCTCACATTCTCCAAGAATAGCTCAAAAAAACCACAGCTTTTGCTTGCTGCTAGAAGCAGATAACTCTGAAGCTATCCATATGTTTTGACAAATGCAGTCACTTTGTCAGAATATACGGAGAGAGCTAAAAATGGTTTTCAAACAGTAAGTAATAAAAAGCCTTCCGGAAAAGGTTCAGAGTGCATCAACAAAAAAGCCGCAGCCAGAAACATCAGAAACATGAGCACTATAATTTACTGGGCATGAAAGACCACTGAATATGTTCAACAGTACTACTATGACACAGCAGCTTGAACTAAACAGGTAGAAAGGCATGCAAGAGACAGACCTTGACCTTCCATTCTCAGAAGCATAAGCATATTCAAGATACAATTTAACCAAGTCACATGTGAACATCTACAGAAACAAAAATAGTCTTTCCAGTTATCTTAGTCTTAGCTGGAAAATAGAGATTAATCAGGTTTTGGGGTTTTTTATATTTTTTTTAATAATTATTTTAATGACTTCATTTAAAACCTTCTCACTGTATCAAGAAAACTCAGCTGAGTTTACATCTTTTTGCATCTCGATGTAACAGAATTTACCATAAAACTTCAACTACAAAGAGACTTTATACAAAAAACAAAAAAGAGATATTAGCAAATTGAGGCTACAGAGTAAGAGAAAATGCACATTTATGCTTCTTCGTAATAAACAGGTAACATTAACTGAGTTGTCCAGGTCACTCAGACAATACTATTAGTGTATGTGACAGTAGTATCCGACATAAAAAACCCCAGGTGTTTTAACAGCATAGATACTTTATGCAGAAATATACAGCAATTACTTCCAATCTAAATTGGGCATATACACCCATCTCTCTGTATTTCTATATAATCTTATTTATATAATCTGCAGTATTTCTGTGTCAGAGTTGATATTTTATCTTTCTGTGAAGTTAAAAATGCTAAGAGGCTCTCCTTACCCAAGAAAAGCCAGACCCAAGCTTCACCTAAAGTGCATGAATAGCAGGTTTGTTAGAACAGAAGGTTTGAGAATTTTTGCATGAACAAAAGCAGCTTAAGATGTGACACTTCTCTAGGATGTGACTCCTCTACTTGCAAATGTGTAGTTCTCAGCAGCTGGAGAACTAGGAAGCAGTATCCTGTTCCGTATTAAAAACCTACAAATAACAACATGAAAAAAGCAAAGCAAAAAAATATCCCATCCCTTTATTAATGCTTGGATATGGGCACTTTCTCAAGAAGGAGCATAATTTGTACAAGTGCCCTCTAAAGCACAAATATGAAGAGCATATAGAAGTTATGAAAAGTCTCACAAAAACAACCAAATGCAGTATGAAAAGAATCATCTTCATTGAGGCTAGAGCTCTAACCTGAGTGCATATTTTGCATTTGGTGAGTTGAGGATATCCTAACCCTTGTGTGATGTAGCTACACCAAACTACTTAGAAATATGCAAAAAAGTAAAAACCACACATTTAGTGAAGTAGTGAAGCATGGGCTTTTCTTTATATTATTATTTATTTGTAATAATTTACTTATTTAAATATTAATCATGTTTGACTTACATGCATTAAATTGATTTTTTTTTTTAAGCTGATAGCAGGAGTTTTAAGGAAACTGCTAAATACACATATTGACAAACACAGCTTTATCTGAGTAAGCAGAATAAGTTCTGTGTCTGCTCGCAGTTCATCTTGTTAGTAACAGTGACGCATTTGTCTCCCTGCTTTTCAGTGACACAAAAAAAAATTAAAAAAAAAATGCAATAACATATCTGTTTTAAGATGGTAGAGGAATAAGATAATCAACTATGAATTTACCCATTAATTTTATTATCTTTTCTGTAGCAGTTTATTAAAAAGACAAACACCAAAAAAGGTCTTCACATTCTGTATATTCTAATTAATGTAATACAAATAAGAACTGTCATTTTATATCCTTTAATCAAATGCTAGTTTCTACTAATTTCCATCTATTTTGAGGCAACTCAATTTTATCTTTGGCTAAAAAAAAACCTACTTTTGGGTAAAATATTTTCACTTTCTCACTAACCCTATACTGTGAGTGGCCTAACTTCACCTGATTAGCAACTGCAAAGCATTTCAGGACAGAGATTTAACCACAGACAGATTCTAAAAGGTATTAGATTCACAAAGATTTCAGAGTCCTATCAAACTGTCAACATCTTCCATCTTCCTACTCTGCTGCTGGTTGAAATGGTATAAAAGCATTTCTGCAGTTCAGCCTTTTTTGAGGCAAAACAAACCACCTCAATGGTAAAAGAAGAAAGTTGAATAGCAGATACCTTTGCAGTATGTCATCCATATGATGAATCCCTACATGACAATGCTGTCTCAGGAAAGGCGTGGACTACTGAGTCCTTAAATTGATTTGACAGAAACATTTGACAGAGTGGAGAGCCTATTGTTTCACCACAAGTCCAAAAACACAACTGACACCAGACCACTGTCATCAAGTGTGACTCCAAAACGGGACCTTGCTTAATTTATCTAACCCAGCATCCTCCTCCTGAGAGAGGACAAAAGCAGATATTCAAGAGAAACCACATGAAAGTGCTTTGAACAGGGGCTGGACCATATGACTTTTGAGAGATTCCATCCGAACAAACTACTCCCTGATTCAGTAAAAAGGCATGCAAACAGTGATGCTTCCTTGAAATATCACTTACCTCCCAAAGTTTATGGTGCTAGTTGACAGTAATCTTTATTTTGACCTCTTTACAACAAGAGTTTTTGAAAAGTTAGAAACAGTAAACAAGAAACTATCAACAGCCAGTCCTACACATTATAAAACTCTAAATTTATTTCTCAAAAACCAAAGGCACAGACTTTAACAAGTCAAAGTTCAAGCAAGAAATGACTGCTTAAAATTTATTTGTAAGAGGGCTATTTTGAAGCCTTCTAAAAGAGTTCTATAGGTGAAGCATCAAGAAACTGTGGGAGGCACAGAACTGGAGACCTCTTCATCCATCTTTACAGAGAGCTGTTTTCTACAAATTAGTACCATGACATGATTTCAGCTACTGTCATTATGATGATCCTCCTGATTTCCTACTTATCCTGCTGTCTGTATCTTTGCCTAGTCTTAAGTCAGCCACTCAACACCATTTATTAGGCACTAGAAATACAATTAGAGCACTCCACACTGTGCCGTAAGAGCAAATTACTTCTTATAAATGAAGTTTATTTATAGAAAAAAGACCAAATAGAAAAGTTCAGATGAGTGCCAAAATAGGGAACAAGACTGAATACATATACACACACACACACAGTGCCTAGAAGTTTGTCTGTTGATTACATAGCACAGCTGCTGCTTTGAATGGTAGGTCTCAACTCCTTTCTAATTAGACAGGTATATAAAAATGTCATGCAACTACTTCTAGAATAAATGCATTTACTGTTACTTAAAGCAGAAACTGTTTTTGAGTTGAATCTCTAACAGTCCAAGTATCTGCAAAGCTCATAAAAACACTTCCTCTGAGTCAGTTTTATTTTATTCAGCTTTCTGAATGTTTGCCATTTGACACAAATCAACCAAAGCAGATAAATTCGCAGTCAAATAAAATTTTGGGCACTGTCCTCAGTTCAAACCACAGCCAAACAGTGTATAAAAATCACATCCTTTTACTTATTGTAGACTGAAATAGCTGTGATAATTTCAAGCCAAACTTCTTCAATTTAACAAATATTTAAAGCTGAAATCTGGCCCAATCATTCAGGTCTCAACTAGTTTATTAGCATTTAGTCACCAAAAAGTATCTGATTATATAAGGACTTCACGATTAAACAACAGTGGCTAAAAGGATCAAATTGTACAGAGCAAGAACGGTATTTCAGAAACACAACATGTTTTTCTTCTTAAGAACATGGATTCGGTTTTTCAACCACTAGACAATGTTAGTCTATTAAGTGGATTAGTAAGCACTATGCATTATTGGATTAAGGTCTACCTGTAGCAGAAGTGGGTATTGATCTTGCAAAATCACTGAAAGAGGACATTGCCCTGCAGTGGTAATTGGTTTAGTTTTTTAGTTTCAGTTACTCAGGAAGAAATACAAGACAATATACATCCTTGAAATAATAATTCAAATAAAAATTTTACATAAATAGTAGTAATATAAAAATTGAAAAATTCCAGCACAACTTTACAGAAGAAGCAAATGTAAAAAACTATTTTTATTCATACGGTAACCTACGTATAGGAGGAGTTTTGACAGAGCAACCAAGATCATGCTCTTCAAGGTTTGACTTTGCTGAAGTTTCACTCAAATCAATCAAAGCACCACAAATGGTGCTGCCATGGAACACAGGTGGGGTGTGGGAAAAGTGGCTTCTTTTGTCCTGGTCAAACCAACCTCTGCACCAGTTCCCTCAAAAGCTTCAGAGTACATGGAAACAAGGTGGCTGTGATTTTGTTTCAAGTTACTTCTTTCTTCATCAGAAGATTCCTACTAACAAGGTTACTTCTGGTTTTTTCAGAGCTGGAAGTGTCGTACACTGGATCTATATAGAGTGATTATATGACTTCTTTTCATAACTACCATTGCTGAGAGCACTGAAGAGTGGTTAGTCACAACCCTGTGCAAACATCAAAAAGGTTTCTACATTGCCCAAGTCTTTGGCCAGACATCTGGAGATACAAGGTTAGAATCTGGGGTCCAAAAGGTTAAGAAGGAACATCCTCTTAAAAATAATTATAATAAACTTGAACATTACTTTATGTTGCAAAACCTATCAAGTTAAGGTCACCATCACACTTGATCCAAGAGCCAAGAAAACTCATCTTCAGGTCCTTAAAAATCCCCTTGTGTTATTTTTGTTATTCAGTCCTACGTGAAGAGAGGGTATTTTTACTGCAGGGTATTATATGAATTGCTCAAAGGCCTCTTTGACAGACTGTGCCAATGTCACATAAAGCATTTTCTGGGATGACAGAAAGAAAACCGATCATCTTCATCAATGTCAGATTAAAATAGATAATAAGGAAAACAGCAGAGCGAAAAATAACCGGAAACTGAAAATAAACTGTCTCATCCATCAAATCAAGGAGGAACAGATGGTAAAACAGAATTGCTGATTTTTGAGACAAAGAAGTTTACTCTCAGAAATCCTACAGCTCCCTTTAAACTCTGCAGCGTGGGACAGAAACTTTAATATCCTTCATCAGAAAAATCATGTAGATGTGAAGGCAAATTAATGGATCACATTTTAACACAAAGAGAAAGTAAATGTTTCACAGATTTACATCACAGGTTCCAAGAAGACAGTTGTAGATGAAATATCAACTAGCTCTTTATCAGATTATTATATCACAAGTGAATCACTCATATCTTGCATGAGCCAAACTTGGAATATCCCTGAGATTGCTCCCTACCATGTTTGTGAATACAACACATAATATTTCTATCTTGCAAGATAAACAACACAGGCAATGTGCATGAAGGCAAGAACAACCGATGGATGTGTGCAGTGAATGTCCTTTGTTACTCCATGCCATTTGATCTTATCACGCATCAGCAGCTGCAGATCTGATAATTATATACTTCAGCAGTGGTTTGTTTCACAGTCGTTCAGCTTAACACAATGCTCATGAGCCTGTGCTGAAAAGTGTTCCACAGATATCCAACAACTTCTTTCCACTTCAGACCACTGAATTACTATTTTTTCATTATCTGAGCAACAGAAAATGGACCCACAATTCTGGATTAGTCCATAAATTCAAAATTCAACATATAATGACCTCAGATGGCAAAACTGCTATTTTAAAAAGGTGCTGCTGTTTGCAGTTTGAGATGTCAGCTGGGAATACTCCAGATTCTTTTCAAAAACTTCAACTCTCACCTTATACAGAAAGCAACACCACTTGACATATCCCGAGCAGTAAAACAGAATAGCCAGATGCTGTTAGAACTGACACTTGATGTTTTCTATCCAGCCCATATTTATCTGTGTCCTTCCATTGCATTGCTTCTCACTCCACAGAAGGCTGAGTTTAAACTCCCTTGAATCACAAACCATTTTTGCCCTTCTGGGGAAGCCTCTGCCCAATGAAACACATTTGTTTATCCTCTACAGGAGAAGTTGCAGAATGATTCATTTCGCATTAACTTTGACAGACACGTGGTTCCAGTCGTAAGATATCAGTGCAATTCTGGCTTAAGGTTCCATCTTTGACCAAAACCAAAATTTCACTGATAAAAAGCTAGAAGTAACTGTAAAATTGGGAAATCAGGACCCCTGAAGAAAACTTTAACTTCAAGTTTAACAGAGGGAAGGAACTACACCAAATGGCATTATAACAAACTTAACATAGCTTAAATAACACTGAAAGAAACTTAGCACTATTCCAAAATAGAGTGTAAGAGTTCTCAAATTTGTGCTCTTGGTAAACTACCTACAGAGAAAAGTCAGGATGAAAGTAAAGGATGACAAGAACACAGACAGAAAAAAGTAATTTGATGAAACAGCAAGCTTCAGCAGCCTTTCTCCCCTCCAACAACTGATAAATCTAAATAGTCTGTTTTACATATTGTATTATGGTAAAAATTACTGGAAAATACCATCAGATACACCAAAAGAGGTAAGAAAAAATATTATCAGAAGATGCTAATTCTCTTTAGTAAGAGAAATTCAAGACAAGAGTATGGGATAAACTCTAATTTATCAGTAAATATGCTCAGAACCTCAAGAAAAAAACATCCAAAACCCAAAATGAAACAGTTGCATATAACAGCCATACTACACATAAAAGAAAAACACAGGAAAAGGAAGAAAAACCATTTGAAATGGATTGACAAAGAAGATCTGAACTGACTGCTGCAAAATCAGCCAGAGGGAAAACAATCATATTGAATCACATTTAATGGGTCACATGGGCTTTACTACAACTGGATATTTAGACCACAAATACTCCATCCAAGAATATCACTTTGGTTACAATATGAACCTGCTCCTTAAAAAAGTTGTCAGCATTTCAAGATACAGCAGGCAAGACTAACATTTCAGCCAACAAGAAATAAGCAGCAGTTTTAAACTTACACAGCATATTTACCTCTACAAGAAACTGGCTCCTACTTTGAATCTCACTCTGGGCTTGTAGCAATGATGGCTTCAAAAACCAGTGCTGCAGTATCCTGACACCTGATTATCACAGGCTAAGGAACTAGAAACAGTATAAACGTGACTTCTAACAGGTCACTGCTTACAAGATGCACAACATTTAGTTCACACCGTGCTCATGGCACATGACAGCTCAGGACAATCTGTTGAGTAGTAACAAAACAATTGCTGGCCACCTGATAATCAATTTAAGAAACAAAACATCCATTAGTCTGGTACCTTCTCTGAGATACGTTCAAGTTCCACACATTACTAATTATCCTTATTCTAATATTAAAAAGCCAGATGCATGCAGTTCAGCTAAACTGTGACCTACAAACCTGTCATCAATGGGAACAAGGACCAGGTTCAAATGCTGATCTCACCATAATGAACAAGCTTACAACAAAAAATTAAGTATCAACAGAGTAACTGTGTGTTTGTGTGCATGTGCACACATATCTGGATGTGTAAAATCAGTAAGCACATTTTTATTTAGAAGTGAAACAAAAAATGGGAAGGTAGGAGAAGAATAAAACACCTGGAAAAAATATTTATGCAGCTAGGAACACAGCAAGGACAGCCTGAAGACAGCTAGTACTGTGACAGGATTGATTATGTAGGGAACCACCAAAAAAATTCACAAAGCATCAAAAGTGAAGATGACACCTACACAATGCAGAGCACAGTCTCTCATTAAATCATTTTTATGAAATTTCCTGAATTCATCTATTAGAGATCCAGTAAAATAATTCACAGCATTTGTTATGAGACTGACAAGAAAACAATATAGGGAATAGAAAAAAAAATGGTTTGCAACAGAATCATCACTTTTTTTAAAAAAAAATAAAAGCCATTTAGATTACAGGCAGATTTTTGCCAAATTATGGGCTCATATCCACACACTTGGAAATATAAATCTCTTCCCATAAAAACCTTTGCCAATAAACAAAGAATTTTAATAGATAAATTAGGATCTGACCAAAATACTGCCACATGAGAAACAGATCAATTACATCTACAGTCACCAAAGCTTTACAAAAATATTTTCTTTATTTTTCCATGCAATATTTTAACACATTAATACTTGGTACTTAAGGTTAGTTGTCAGAACTTGAGTCATGTAACAGCAAGCATCCAATAAGAAGTACCTTACTGTAGTTGGCTTTCATATAATCTACTCAAGAAGCTTTGCATCCAAACACTTAATAAGAAAACAAAAATCCAAAGGCTCTTTAAAAGTTATCCAGTAAGCACTACAATTCCAATTCATGTTTTAATTGCAAACAATTTAAAAATGAGAATTCAAGATCAATCCTATTAAATGCCAACTTTAGCTCTGTTCATTAGAACCTTTAAGCTGCTGCAGAGAGGAAAATGTTTAAAATGAGTTTAACAATAACTGAGATCCAATTTTTTTTCCTATTGAGTAAGTAAAAGCCACTATGCTATAAGCAACTTGTGAAAGTATTTGAAAAAGTATGGTTTCTAGATAAACTCAAGTAGATAGATTAACTGAATTTCCCTTACCATAAGTTTCAACAATAACCCACTGTAGAAAGTTTCTCTTTTCCATCAGGTTTTAGACTTTGTGCACGTTTCTTTCCCCAGCAATAGAAAAAAAGGAACAGCAAAATACTACAAAAGAGGCAACAGCAGCAAGTATGTTGCCAATTATAGTTCACTGCATTATAAAAGAAAGAGAACGGGGAAAAATAAGAAAAAAATCCATCCATAAACCAACAAAAAAATAAGAGAGCTTTTCTAACTGAAGTCAAGTACTCAGATGAATATGTACTTCAAGCTCCTGTCTGAAAGTAACTCACTGGAAAATCATGCAGGCCAGTAAACTCACTGTTAAGTTACTGATCTTTCACATCTTGGAAAGACACTTATTTCTTCATTAAAGACTTTCAGAATTCATCCTGTTCTGCTGTCTCAAAAATTTCTTATCAACCTCTTTCCACAAAAAGGAGTGACAGGCTATTGATGAGGCATTACTCCAGAGGAGCATATCATCTGTAGGCACACACTGGCTCCGTTCTGAGTTCTACCAGTTTCCAATTACCTTTGGTTTTACCTCTGCCAATTCTACTGCATTCAACATATTTTGCTTTGGCATCCCCATCAGGTACATGCTAAAGTATTCAGCCATCAATTTTTATACTTTGTAGGCATCATCAGTGGAATACAATAAATTATTTCTTTAAAGAATTCTGCAACCTTAATAACAACCTCTTCTATAGATATACTTCATGGAAACCTCATAATCCTGTGAACAGAATCCCTGCAACTTTAATTTTAACTTAATTTTTTTTATCTAGTTTTCTAAAGGAGCTATTTCTGTTATACCACAACAGTTGAACCCAGACTTCAACATTTCTTTATAGAAAAAGTACCCTGAGAACTGTAAGAGTGCTGTCTAACCTGGCCCCCCGGCACAGCAGTACCAGACAAGCAGTTGCCATGCAAGTAGCCCAAAACGGGCTGCAGCCAAAGACTTACAATGGCCACAGGACAGTTTTCAAAGGATGAGAGATCTTGAGGAATTCAGGTTTTCTGAAGAAGTGAACTTACAGGGGAATGGATGCAGGACACCTGGAAGAAATCTAATTCTTTTCCACCACATGCTTTTTCTTTGTAAAAACAAGAGGACGCTACTCCAGTCCTGTACACGAGACTGTACTCTCCCGACTGCAAGCACAAGGCACTGCACACTCAGCAATGGCAGTGCAGGATCCTAAGCAGCCAGATAATGAAGGTGGAACCAAAGCCCAAACACCTACTCAGGTACTGTGGTAGTAGAGACATGACTGAAACCTTAACTAGGAGCATTTCAAATCACAGCAGACCAACAAGAACTGGCAACATCCCAAAACTATTCCTACTTAGTTGTACTGGTTACTTTTCACTTAATTATTCTTCCCATCCTGTGATAAATGATTTTGTTCCTGGCATTAAAATTGATGACAAGTAAAGAGTAAGTATCTGTGAGTAGTTGAGTGTCTTGGTGCCACTGGTTGGCTTCATAAATAAATTGATTCAGAACGAGAACGAGTCAAGAGGGTAATTCTAATCAGAACATGACCCATCACCAGAAGATACAAGTAGTAAACCAGTCCAAGCTTTCTTCACTGAACAATAAAAATATTTTAAAATCAGGGTGTGCTGCTTCTCTAATGTAACTTCAAGTCTTGCAAAATACAGTCCTTTTCTTTGCATCCATGCCAAAAAAGCCATGTTTAAACCAAAACAGTTGAGTACGCATATAATTACAAATGAAGGACTCCCTACGACATTGCATGGCATTCTCCTTTCAGTTGTAATCTACAGGTGATCTACAAGGCTAAAGCACCAATTTGGAAACAAAACAGGCAATTTACTATAGGAGAGGTTTCAAAACAGCTTTCAAAGTCAAAGCTACCGAACAGTTGCTCAAGAACTAGGAACTTCGTAGATAGGTCTTCTGGAAAGCCACTCAAGTGTAAGTGTTCTGTACTTTGGAAATAAGATTACTTTAAAATAAAAACCCCAAACTTAGAAGTTCAGCCTCTAAGGCAACTCATGAAGCCTGAACACTTTGAAATATACAGCTCTAGGAAAAGTCACCACAAACCAATATTCTTAAGTACATAAGGTCTACAGGAGAAAGGAATTTTTAAGAATTATGACTTTGCATCTTCTTGGGTGTTGGTTCAAATCCCATTAGCAGCGTTATTTCAATAGAAGAACAACAAAAGAGGGATTTCCTGACTCAGTGTTTAGAAGGAAGACACACTGAAAAATAACTATTTGTTCCACACCTCACATACACTAAAGCAAAAACACCACCCACTACTTAAGCAAGTGTAATTATATTAACAAACAGAACTACAATTCCACAATTAAGACTTTAATTGTGAGTTACTAACCACAGTGGTATTTCGTCTGTAAGTTTTCTTTTCTTAAGCATCTGATTTAAACATGTACTTTCCTCCAAAAAACCTGAGCAGCAGAGAAATACAGAGAATACTGTTTGGACTTCAGACAGACTAAATATTTATGTCAGGTTCTCAAGTGTTTCAACAATCATTTTATACTTGAAGAGATTACACAAGATTATGAAGGAAGCAGGCTACCAAGGCAAACTTGACATTTTTTCCACTGCTGAGCTTTAATCCTTCAAATGCAGAATTAGTTGCTTTAAACCATTACTTAAATGTCTTACTTTGAAAGCATCAAGAATGGAGCTCAGTTAAATGTACATTTTTGTTCACTTTATAGCGTATCCTCAGAGGAGGTGCTTGTGAGTTTTCATTCTGCAAAACCAACTTGTTGTAAAAGCAGCATGATGAAAACTACTGCTTAGCCTTTGAGATTATAACTAATATGAAATTGTCTCATGAAGATTGAAGACAAATCAATGAAAACTGATTAATAAGGAAAACGAAGGGCTATTTCAGTCTTCAGTTTCTCAAGAAAAGTTTATAAACACTAACAAAAGAATCAATAAAATTTAGAGAAAACAAACTTTGAGATAGAAATGTCAAAATGTTTATTATGGCTAAATATTATAGAGTAACACCAGTTTCTATTAAGGTTTATTTTTTAATGATTTTTAAAGCATTTGATATAAGAAAGGTATTCTGACATCCTCTTATACTTGTATGTGTGTAGTTCATAATCACTTCACCCCTTAATTATATTTAATGTAAACACCATAACACTTGGAAATCAGCAGTTCTATCCATAGAAAATAGCTTATTAACATTACAAGCCTCAAATATATCAATCTTACCAAGTCCTTACTCAAAAGAGCAACTTACAAGACTGAACACTGTCCACATGGGTCCAAAACAATGCCACCAACCAACTTAGCTCAGATAGGGAAGAGAAAATCTGCTTCAGAAACCACTCTCTAGGCTGTTCAACAACTACTCAGCCTTATGCATGACCACATTTAAAAGCCCACTCTCCAACTTCACTGGTGTAAAGAACAGCAGGAAGCCACCACACAATGCCATGGGCAGCTCCATCAATTCCAGGGCAATGACAGTAGCTGGGGAAAAATGTATTTTATGGAGTACATTCACACTTTAGGCACAGGAAATGTTTTGCAAAACTGATCTACCTCCCTGAAAAAATTCTTACTGGAAGCACCAGATCTGTTTGATGCTGTACATACTACTTGATCAGTCACAAAAATCTTAAACTGTTAAACTAAAACCAGATTTGTTTCTACAGCAGTAGAAACACACACAATAGTACAACCATACTGGCAAATCCCCTCCAAACACTGCTCTAGTGATTTTTCACGCTACACATTCCAAAAAAGCCAGATATTTTTATATGCACATCTATTAAGTTTAACTGATAATTCCAGATTAAATGTACAACAGGAAAACAGCTTCTATACAAATGCATTAGCTGCAATATAAAACCTCATGGATACCTGAAAATAGCTGGACACAGTTCCCAGATCCCAAACATGATTTGTTTTCTTTATTGTACCCATTTAGCAACCACAATCACTATTTTTCTTTTTTTTTTTTTCCTTTCAGAACAAATGTGTAACACACTGACACTGAGTACCTCCAACAGCAGATCAGCAGTTGTGCAATCTGCACTACATTCTAACTTCGAAACTTTACCAAGTAGTTTATGTATAATTCGATTTACTATTACAGATTAGTATCATTATGATAGCTAAAGACCTCAAACCAAGTTAGAGTACACTACCTCACAGGATGAATATAGCAACAAATAATTGTGATCTTCACAATCTACTTGCAGATTACGTTACAATGTTTACCAACACAAGTGATCAGTAATACACAAACTATTTCATCTTCGTATTTAAAAACAACCACATTTTTTCAGGGCATACTATTACCAGGTACTTAACTTTGAAACAAAATAATTTCTCTACTCAACCCCTCACCAAATGTCCCTAGGGTACTAAAAGATCAGACATCATTTTGTTTAAGCACTCACTTTCAAGTTTCTGATTTCTATACTTGGGGGTCAAAAGAAGAGAACTAGTGTCATTTTTAATTTTGGAAAATACTAACACCTCCCCTAGTAAGCTTCCAGACAGTGGCACAAATTTCCATGTAAACAAATGAAGACTTAGTAGCAAACACAAAAATAGTAAAACTAGTCATTTTTAATCCAGTTTTGGACCAATTTTTCTTCTTGAGGCTCACAATCATCTACAGCTTTCCTAAATGTAATTGCTTTAAAACTATACTACAAGGAAACGAGAACATCAAGGTAATTTTGCAGACTTTCTCCAGTTCTAGCACATCCCTACATCTACCACTTAAAAGGATAGTTTCATCCCTTCCTCCTTTTTATTACCTGTAGATAGCAGAAAACCAAAATTTACTTTAGACTTAACAATTTTGGGACAAATAATGAATTATGTACTTGAATGCTACACTATAAAGGAACCTGTCATCAGGTTCCAAAAGAAAAAAGCAACCCTCAAATTTTAAAATTCTAGCTCACTTTTGTAATCAAAAGAAAAACATACATAATCTATACAATGAGTTTGCACCAATTTGCCCTTGATTTCTAACTCTGTCCATAGTACTATTATGTTATATGCTACTTGCACATAAAGTCTGCACAAGCTATCCATTGTGCCAATTACAAACCAAGCTAGCCAAATAACAAAAGATAAAGCTAGATAACAAAGTGACAGATGGCTATTATAAAACACTCTAAACTACTATTATTATTATTTTGCTGATTACCGTGTCAAAACAAGGTCACATATCCAGTAGCATCAGTTACATACGAATGTACACAACTTTACTAGCAGTCTATTAGCATAAAAGTACTCTAAAGAGCAAGAAAAAAGAAATGAGATTTCCTAAGAGGAAAGATGACAAATTTGGGTCATCACTGAAGCCTAAATAAACTGTTCTGAATTGTATTATTCATTCAAACTAACTATAATTTCCCATTTTCTGCAGTCCATAGGGAACAAATTGTTTACATTTGGTTTTCTTTGCAACCATACAAACTAAAAAGGTTTGTTTAAATTAATGCTTTGATTTTGTAGCATAGCTTTGTGGCCACAGAAGTGCAGGACAGACAGGATCCTACTGCCTGGTTACGTACTAGGTTTGCCATGTTGCACTCAACCATAAAAACATTCTTTTTTTTTATTCAAATGAAAATCAAGTTCAAATTACTTCTGTCATACTTGCAAGCAGCATTTAAGACCAGATCCACACCAAACTGTTTTCTTAAGACGGTATGAACAGTCTTAAGTTCTCATAATTTATTCATCATTTCTCATCATTTCTTGGCCTCCTCATTAACTTACAGACCAGACATGCACTTTTTAACCAACCTAGATTTATCAATCTAGCAGGGGAAAATCCGTATTTACTCCTGGGATCATGCAAAACATACTTACATCATCATCACAGATTTTAAGAATTATGTCAAAACAGTTCTATCAATCAACACTCAAAACAAAGAAAGAAACTTACCTACTACCATGAGAGTGAATTCAAATCCTCTCTTCACAGACTTTCGGTAAACTTGATTTGGAAGATTTGCAAACCCCACATATCCTTCAAGGTTCTTCTGTTGCTAAAGCAAGAGATATTTACGAAAAAAAAAGTTAAAAGGAAATGTGATTTCCTTTTGATTTTTAAATTTAATTTAATTTTTAAAATTTAACTTTCATTTAATGTATTTTATATATTTAATGTATTTTAATTTCATTAATTTAATTTTAATTTAATGTAATTTCTCCGTTGGCTTGTATTCTTAGCTATTGAAATGTTCACTTCATTTTCACGTTAGTAGAAAAGTGCTATCTACTAAACTTCTGTTTAAGCTGTCTACATTAAGACAGTGCAATGAACTGCAGCAAAAAATATACAAAAAAGTTTTTTTTCTTTTACTGGATAGCCAAAAAACTGGCACAGCAACTCAGCTATACTAGGAGTATTTTGACCAAATACAACTGCCATATTATGACTGTTTGTACAAGCACAAGAGTGTGCAAGTGCGAACAAATTAAAACATAATCAACTTGGTACCAATGCCCCTTTGAAATACAGGCCAGCAGTATGAATGAACCTTCCCTAAATTTCCAAGTCATGGTGGTACTGCCTCAACACGATGGGAACCAACCTGACACCTCTGCTTCTGTGTCACTCAACTGGAGGCCTTCATGTTAAACCCAGACTTACACTAATGTAGCATGCCTTGCAACAAACTCTCCATACAGGCAAAACTTCAGTTGCCTCGTACTCTGAAAAACTTACCCAAAATAGTGCCTACTGGGAAACAAGATAATTCTGGATGTTAGCCATCACTTATTCTCACCACATTAATAAAAACGCTGGAGGTGCTTAAAAATGCCTCCTCTTCACTGTACTAGACACAGCCATCTCTTAAAGCTCAACTGTGCTACCTTTACACTACACTTCCAGCACAATCCTACAACTGTTGGTTTATTAATGAAACAGCTCTTATAAAACAAGGGATTGTTTTATGAGACTGGACAGTTTAGTTATTTTACAAATATATCTGAAAAACTGAAAACACTGTCTTGAGACAACTGTGTACTTAAAGCAACACAAGGCACTGTTTTGCCATGGAGCAATGATTTCAGCCTTTAGGCTTTATGACCATGCAAAGCTGAGAGGATGTCATGTGATGGTTGTATCACCCCAGTTTCATAGTTTAAGAGAGCTGTACATATCCACACATCTGAAGTGCTGTGTACAAGTTTAAATCCCACTCTCTAAAATTATCTTCTTGAGCACAGAGGAATTCTAAAAAATAATTTGTAAAAAAAAAGCTTTCTACTACAGGCACTGTTGCCTCAGAGCTTTTCTGTATGGGATACAGTATGGTTAATTTAAGTTTGGTATGTAGTTGACTCATTTATCTTGAAAATTTTCTTTCTAAAACTGAAAATAATTTCAATGCATAGAATATTTAAATTAGCATATAATTTTTAAATTAAAAATATTTTTTAATTAAAGCAAGCATATAAACCCACTATCACGTTTAAAGTACTGACTGCAAGAACTAACCTCTTGGCAGTCCATCAGCAATAGTCAATAAATGGACTCTCTTCTTTAAGTCAAACAACTGATTTCTCCATTTGGCAAATAAACTATTAAACTCAAACGAATCTACACCATTGCAAGACTAAGTTAAAGGTTCAGGTTTAAATACTCATAATGCAACAAATGTTATTACTTCTCTAAATGCAGGAATCTGCATCGTGTCATCAAGGAACTTTTTTAAAGAACCTTTTTGTTTCAATATAGCTTTTGGTGCAGCTATAATCTCATCTGAAAGGTTTTAAAGTATTTTAAATATCATCCAGGAATTTAAAATCCAAACATTTGTTATAATTTTCCAATCTGTTACTTCATGTAAAGAATGGAATTTATCACAATCTAAAACCCTGAGCAGGAGCCAATACTTCAGAGATAATACATGACATGCAGGTCAGTGCTTTTCAAGATATTAAAGAGCTCCTTAACAGTGCGGGTTCTTAATAACCACTAAGGATATGGAAGTGCTATTCATCCAACCAGATATGAAATATCTAATCACAGTCAGACACTCCTAATAGTTCTACTTGTCAACCAACTGCATTTTTTAGTATCTACATACCTTTTAATGTGTGTCATGTTTACCAGAAACAGCTCACCCTCTCATTAACTAATTCTTCTTTTGCTTATAAGAATGGGCTTCCATATAATTCTTGTTTTGAACCAAAGTTATTTCTCTTCCCCTTTAGATAGAGCTCCACACTTAGGACAGTTCTATTCTTAAGAACTTTTAGATCACTGAGTATGAAATACTAAAAAAGAATGAATGGCAATTTTTGGGTTGCTTGCTCTGTTAAGTGGGTCTACAGTTATTACACCCACAATTCCAGATAATGAAATATAAACAGTAGTAACAAAAAAGATGAAGATGTATGAAATGTTACACTGGGCATTAATGCTGTGTTTAATAAGAGCATTTGCTGCCAATAGGAAAAAGTCTTTAAACAACTGTAACTGCATTCCAGATTCAGATTTCTAGTACACCAATTAAAACTGAAGATTTCAGCGTACTGTTTTTCAAATGGTTGCCTTTGTTCGTAACTTGCTACTTTCAGTAAGACCAAAACAAATTAGGAATTGAGTTTGCAACAGCTTTTAAAAGAACTTACTACCTTTTATTGTAAAAGAATTGACTTCCACTGTCTTGAACATGGTGCCAAATGAGATCTCCTGTTTCTAATACTTACAATACCTTCCCCTTAACTTTTATTCCTTCCTGATTTTCAACCAGCTGCTACCTAAACTCAATTTTATTTCCTCACTCCTTCTGTTCCCACATAAACTGTAAAACATCTGCATCGAAGTAATACTTACAGCTACTTTGTAAACAACACGTTTCCATCATTTTCAGGATTGAAGATATCAAGAGAATACATCCAGAAGTAGTCCGGTAAAATGATGAATTTGAACCATTGCAGCAATGAGTCCATACAGGTACAGCCACAATCCAGAGAGAGGAACAGGGGCAGTGTGAGGAAAAAAAGAAAAGAAGGAAAAGTTACTTACATTTGATCAAAATAACCCACAGTATTTTCCACCTACTATGCTCAGCATGTAGCATTTTAAGCAGAATCACAGAATGGTTTGGGATGGAAGGAATCTTGAGGAGTATTATCTACTTCTAAATCCCCTGTCATGGGCATGGACACTTTCTACTAGGTCAGTCTGGTCTAAGCCCCATGGAACCTGACCTTGAACACTTACAGGGATGGGGCATCCACAACTTCTCTGGACAATCAGTTCCAGTGCCTCACCACCCTCACAATAAAGAATTTCTTCCTAATAGCTAATCTGAGCCTGTCCTCTGTCAGTTTAAGACTATTTCCCCTTGTCCTCTCACTTCATACCCTTGTTAAAATTCCCTCTTCAGCTTTCTTGCAGGCCTCTTTAATTTACTTTGTTAGTAACCTTAATTTAGTTTGGATTATACATAAAACAACTTAATTTCATGATAATATACTACATGAACTCCAGCCATTTAATGATCAATACAGGAAGTTATACAATAGCTCTTTTCTTCAGTTATTTTGCATGTTTTTTGTTTGCCATATGCTAGCTGAACCCGTAATCAGTTCAGGGATGTTTCTTCTTCATGCAATCTCATTTCACCATACTACTACACAGTGTCTTTATTTTAGTGTGGAAAAGGTACAAAGATGAAAACCATCATCACAGTATCCCAAGATTCTGTATTTCTAAATCACTTTATATATTCAGTGAACAGTGTCAATTCACTTCATTTGCAACACTGAGCATTAGAGCACTGCTACAACCTTGGGCACAACTGTCATGGTTCAACAGCCAGAAAATGAAGAATTAAGTAGGGAGCACAAGTTAAGTGCCTGTTCCACAACATCTAACTCTATGCATGACAAAAGGTCTACAACAGTTCTCCAACATGCCACTTAAAATACCTTAACTACAAAGCTGTATCACCAAGATCCTTTAAGTTTCTTTTTGTCACTAAACATTTTCTCATACTTGAGTATTTCAAGACATTGATACCAAAAGTAAAAAAAAAAATTTGTTTTTTTTTAAAAATCTTAATAGCAAATTCTAGGCCAGCAGTTAAGATGCTTCTGCACCTTACTATCTAATTTTTAATCAATCCTATAGTCTCCAGAGTCTGAATCACTTTTTGGAAATTTTACACTGTGATGGAAACAGCAGTTCAAAGTGGCACTGAAATCCCCTTCTGCTTTTCTACCTAATGCAATATAAACTATTTTTATGGCCATCTTCAGCCAGAGCCATAACAGCCCAGCACATCAGGTACACTGCTGCTGTACTCTTCTGAGAGAACAAAAGAGCAAAGCACTGCTTATTAATGCCAGTCCTTCTCTGTGCTTTGCAGAAAGGTGGCACAAGACACTCTGGGAGGAAGCTCCCTTTGTTTTGGGAGGAAGACAGATGCACACAAGGGCCTCCTTCCATGGGCAAGAGCATTCTATTTCAAAACCTATCATCCAGCAAGAGCAGCCACATGGGTCACACAAAAGTTCCTGCCTTCAACAGTGGCCAGAAACATACATTTAAGGTAGCACATACAGCAGAATAAACAGAGCAGTCACCAAAGATCTACCTCACAAGCATTTGGGATGAGGGTATCTTGTCACTTAAATAGCATTTGGCCAATTTCTCTTCCACACACATTCCTCTTATAATCACAAAGCCAGCATCCACCATAACAATGACTTCCTCTGTACGTTGTTAAGAGGATGAGTTTATCATTTCAAAATTACCTCCTGTTAGCTTAACTGCTGCAGAGTAGTATCTTCATTGAAAAACAGCCCTAATCATCTAATGTACTGCATTCAAAAGAAGCCATTTCATGTCTCTGATTATTCCTGCTGCTCTTACATAACCCTACTCTAGCTCTGTACTCTTCTGAAGAGGCCAGGGCAAAAGCTACACACAGTATCCAAGAGGCAAAACACAGATCCAATGTCTGATCACGTGCTATCTCTGATCTCTCTCATGCTTTTACCAATTCCAACATGTAACTTATTTGACTCCTTCCAAGCACTGAGCTGAAGACACTGTGAACTGTACACAAGACCTCACTCCTGAGCTTTAAAAAATGTTCACAGCTTGCCACTGAGCATACAGCACACAGCAGCCCATGTATATCACTTTACATTCACCCATGAGGCATTCCAGCTACCATTTTATATCAAGTCTTCTAATATTTTCATGTTCTTGCAAGTTGTCACCCATCTCCAATCCAACTTAGCATAAATAAAGGCAAGACATACAATTATAAATTTGGCCTTAGATGACTTTCAGTGCATCCACTCCGTGGATGTCAATGTTTAATGTACATCTCCCTCAAGCAAAATGTCACAGCCCACATAGACCAGCTGCAGAGCTGGTGTTTTTGGATCCATCATCTGAATCAATGAATTAATAGCCAGCAGCAAATTGCTCTAACAATGCAAATGAGTGGAAAGAGAAACAAGGAATCAGTGGCTTCCCAAGCAGTTCTAAGGGAGATCATTGATTAAAAAAGACAAAAACTCCTTTCTTTTTACGTAAGTCTATCATCTTTGTTATTGCCCAGATACTGTAATTTACATTTCTCTTTTATTCTGGGATGACTGTGTTAGGAATGATACATTTAAAATCATTCTTCAGGTATTACCATTTGGGCCAAAAGATGAGAGTCTCTGGCCCAAGGTCCAGTGCCTGACAAAAGAGCGCGCCTTATCCCTCTGATCAAAAGAAGATTCAAGTCCAAGGCAAGCTAAAGTCATTTTTTACCTCTATGACATGTAACCTGGGAGTTCAGTTCACACTCAGCATGGGTAAGTGCAGCTGCTGTGCACTGGTAGCAACCAACAGCCTGTAATATGATGTTATGAAAGCTCTTTGAGGATTTATGACATAGCCAAACCAGCAGCAAATATTAATGAAGACAGCTAGAGAGAAAATAGAACATCAAACAGAAAAGCAGTGTTACAGTGGGAAGTCACTGTCCTTTCCAATCAAAGCTGGCTTTAGCACTTCTCAATCAAATTTATGCTAAGAGAAAGAAATACTTATTTTTCCTCTAGTCACCTTCCTAGGAAATACTGCTTTTAAAAGTACCCAGCAACATCACAGAAAACCCAGAAATTATTGAAATCTGACCACAACACAAAATTATATTAGAAAAGGCAGATACCCTCCGCATTTGGCATATGATAGCAATGTTTGCTGTCATCAACAATGAAAAGAAAAGCTGATCATTCCTCATGCATTTCACACAGCTGGAACCCTCTGAGCACAGTATTTCTTTCTACAATTTATATCTGCCATGGTGTCAATTTGTTTCGGTAAGGAAACTAGATGTAGGGCAAGTTTTCTTCATACACAATCTTTGAAAATATGTCAGTGCTGCTAAAACACAAGAATTTGCATGTGATCTAACAATTATTTCAATAATTAAAATAGTATTTTTAGAACTTTTAGTTGAATTTCTGCAAACATGTGCAAGTTGCACATCTTGCAACTTGCAGGTTTTTTTACTACATTCTTAAAATAGAGGTTTCAGGTAGCAGCATTTAGTGTAATAATGCTTCTACAATCCATGAGCACTTGTTAAGTCACTGTGTAGTACCTCAGCATTGACTTTTTTCTCTGCAAAAACCTTTAAGATAAACACAATCCATATTAAAAAAAAAACCAAAACAGAAAAAATCCAAACAACAAAAGAAGTATGGAAATAAAAATATAAAAAGTAAACTCATCAGATCTATTTGCAAAGTTAAACTTAAGCTGAACATCTATGAACACGTCTGTCCTTTCACTATTCAAAGTAAAGTGAAAATATTTGCTGGGTCAGTAACATCTGCTGTAATCTGCATGGCAGAAGTCTAGCATTGATGGAAAGGAAATGAGCACTTCCATTCCCTCAAAGAGACATCAGCTGCAGTGTTTCTTTGCAAGAAAACAACTTGATTTCCTAATGAGAAACGAGGGTATGGCCTACATTAGAAAAAAGAAAAAATATTTTCATAAAGGATTGGAAAAAAGAAAATCCTTTCAATGCATAACCACAATTAAGAAATGAGCACCTCTTCCAGTCTTTAGCAGCAAGCTGAATAAGCCAATGAGTAATAATTTCAAGCACTGATCCACTGAATGCACTAATTCAACTTTTCCTCAAAATCTCACTAGGGGACAGTGAGCAAGTATAGGTGAAGAATGAGCTTTAGGCTTCCCTTTTTTTTTTCCCATACCAGACACTCTCATCTGGCTTATTAAAAATAGTGCTGAAATATGTGTAATGTCTAAGAGCAAAAGGACTCTGCACTGTAAAGACCAGAAAGAGTAGACAGTATAATCTGTCTGTTGAGCTACAGGCAGCATATCCTGGAGGAAAGCAGAAAACTCCGAAGAAAAACAAACAGGATGTAGTAGGCACGCTAATAAACCTTAAGTTGTCTAGTAAACAGAGATCTGAGAGACTTCAGAGCCAGAGTAAAATAAATATGCACAGCAGCTATAGCCAACACAGCCAGAGCTGCACTTCTCTGAGCAGCCAAAGTGCAAAAAGCCAGCCAACTACAGGAAAATAAAACCAGTTAGGTATTTAGAAAAACAAAACTAATTATAGACAAATGGGGGAAGCGAAGGGGCAGAGAGAGAGGAAGGCTGTCAAATTATAAAAGCAGGCCTGTATAAATAACAAATACAATATTAAAAAGTTCTACCAATGATGACTCTACAGAATAATTCAAGCCAGCCACACAAATTGACCATTTTCTTGCAATAACTCCACTAGAATTAGCTAAGTAATTAATTTCTTGAAAGTAAAGTAAACCTTTTCTGCATTTTTGATGAAATTTTCAAGTAAAAGAATACTATTTTAAAGCTTCTTGAGTGTTTGTGCATTTTTCCTTTTATTCTGGATTTAAAAAACCTCTTAGTGTGCCTGCAGAGAGCAGCACACAAACCACCATCACACAGCAACTTGCATCCAGCTGAAATGACCAACTCGGAATCACATCTGACAGTGAAGTGACTGATTATCTTCCACTCTATATAAAGTCAGGGTCGAAATGAAATGGCAGCTGGGGACTTCGTGTCAAGAATGGCATCAGATCATGCAGCATCAACCACACATCACTTGGTGCATCGATCACCACCGTTAACCTCTCTAACTCCTCCTCCTCCTCCGTTTTGCTGTCCTCGAATGTTTATTCCAATAAAAACACTGAACCAAGGGCTGAAAATTAAAGACACAAAAGAGTAAAAAAATATTAAAGAAAACCCAAAAAAACCAAACCCAGCTATGGAAGATCCCTGGATACAAAGCCTCCAAGGAAAACAAAACCCACTAAATACAAACAAACAACTCCAACAAGAATGAAAACAAACTATCTGTTATTACACTTCATATTTAACATGTCTCATGTCTATTTAGCTTGAGGATGTTTCCCAAAAGACATGTAAATAAAAGATTTTAATTAAAAAAAAAAAAAATTAGTAATTTTTAAAACCCCTATCAACCAATACCAAAATGATGGCATCTTTCAGACAGTTTTATCTCGCATTATTTTCATCTCCTATGACATCAACTACACTGTGGTTTTGAAAAGAGACATTTTTAAGGAAATGCAAATTCTCCCCCAAGTAGGTCAGTGCCTCTACATGGAGACCATTTCAAGAATCTCGCTTAGCACTGGAAGCACAGAAGGAAAAAAGCAGCGAAGCACAGTATTAAGAAACAAACTAATATGCTGCAATGCATCATTTTGTTCCTTTGTCATATCCTTTTTCAGTTCCTTCAGGTTCACCCTAACATTGCATTTTCCCTTCAAAATTTGCATACAGATGGATCAGTTAACTGAAAGATTCAGCAGGTGACAATCAAAAAAAAACAAAATGGAAAAAACCAATGAACAACCCAAGAACAAACCCAAACCAACTGATTCCCACACAAAATCTCTGGGTGAAGCAGCAGCAACAGCACAGGCATCTCATATAAGCCCAAGCACAGACATGAGTTTCCCAGGAAGATTAGATTGTTGCAATCCAACTGGCAGTATTTCAACCAAGGGACTCTGAAAAAGGCATTTGCAGGTGTGCACTTTGCACTTCCTTCAGTTCAATGCCTGGAATCCCCACAGAACTGAACTCCCCAGCAGCACATCCCATTCTCCCTCCTCATCAAGCAGCTGTAACAATGGCAGGACAAGAAATAGCATTATTACGGTTCTAGCCCAAAGGGTTACTATCAGATCTAGTAAAATTTCTTGAACGTGTAGGTGCAGAAATGCTAATGAGAGGTGAATCATTCATTCAAAAATACTCAAGTACATTCAGTATAGTCTAAATGAAGTGTATTCCCCTTAAAGAGAAAAATTACTGTATTTCATCCTGATTCTTCTGTTAACGTGGACAATTCTCATTTAGGAAGTAACTAAGGTGAAGGGCTTTCACTACGCATTTCTGTATGGTGGCTGCAACTCATTCAAATATGGAAGTCATCTGTTTCTGTATATTCATATTTTCCTATACTAGCTTCTATGCTGAACTCCTTACCCTCTGCTATAGAGAAGCTTTCAAATGTTCTGCTGGTTTCACCACAACAGACATTTTGAGATAAAATTTTAGGGCACATGTCCCTGTTCCCCCTATAAGAGCATATTTCAATGATACCAAAACACAGAACTGAGGCTTTTTAATTATAATTTTCATGACATGCTGAAATAGTTTTGTGTTTCAATACTTCTGCTACAAAGTTCATCAAACCTTGAGAAAGGTCTGTAGGGATATTATTACATTACTAATACTTACAGAATTTTACCTTTTAACTATTTCCACACTGAGTTCTCTATTTAGAATATAAAGAATTCTAATGAGATCAAGATGATTAAAAAAAGACCCAGGTGTTATTTAAAAAAATTACGCCAAGTCAAGTATTAAAAACCACTCCATGTGTTAAATTTAGATGTTATGAAACACAGCTGGCTGGTTGCATTGTTTTAAATTATCTTTATTTTTAAGCTAAGGAGATACCACAGAAAGATAGCTCCCATTATAATTACTGTGTAAGGAAGATAGGTAAGATTGTTTCCCTGTGAGTTGCAATGGCAATGGATACAAAGAACCATCCATATCTACAGTAAAATTTACTGTAAGGTTTAATACTAAGACTATTACAATATGGAGTTGGGAAAACTACCATTCACCAGCAAAATAGTTTGGCATTTAGAAATTGTAAAGTTTTATTTCATTTACTCCATGTCAAAGATTCAATTTTTAACTTGGTGTTTACTGCACATGTTTTTCAAAGAGGAAGGCAACACATCTGAGAGCAACCAAATCACCAGCAGTCAAAATGCTTCGGATGACGAAACTGTAAGGAGTGAAGCTACAGCTGGATTACAAACCACGCAGTGATTAACAGCACCAAAACTGTTGGTTTCTCAACTTCCCAAATCCTTTTGGTTTTGGCTTTAGTAAGGAAGCTGGCTGTGAAGAGCATGCATTACATGGTCCAATGAGTACACCAGATGAACAGCTACCCTGCATGATCAGCCCTGCCAAATTTTCAAGTGGGAGTTACATCCTCTCCACACCTTGCTGCCACACCAAAGTACTCAGCAGGCAAGATTCACAACCAGAAACACAATTCAAAGCAACAGAAAATCCAGGATCATTGTTGATGCCCACAACAACTCACACTCACGTTTATCTAGGGGGATACTGCATGCCTTGCAGGCAGATCACAAGGCTACAGGCAAGTGAAAATCATTCAACCAGGTCAATCAATCAGGTTAGAGGTCATCCATTAACACTTCTTTGCAGAAGCTGTGTCTTAATCACTATCAAAATCTTCTCCAAATCAACTCTTGCATGTGTTTGGACAAACAAGTCAGTGACTCTTCACTACTAACATACTGACTTCAAATAACTTAACTTGGTCTGCTTAAAATACTAATATAATTTCGAACTCCCCAGCTGAAAATTTCAACTGTTCAAGAATTCTGAACACAACAAATCTCAAAAGATCTTCTAGAGTCCCTATTCTTAAAGACATGAAAAGAAATACCACCACCCAGCTCAAAAATTAACTTGCTACATTTGCAACTGCTGGCAAGGAAAAACTCCCAGCTGAAATTCCCAGCTTTCCTTGCCAAACTTTTATGGGATAAGGGCTCATTACCCCTACCTTGTTCTCCCTTCAAGCATGTAGTCTTCAGCATTGCTTTGAACTTGCAATATTTAGCCATTTTTTCTTAAACTGATTGAAAAGGAGATTCCTTTTATTCACAATCCTCAACTGTGCAACAAAACAAACAACTACATACTATGGTTTTTGCCCCAGTCTCTTTAAGGTCCAGTTCCTCACTGTTTCAACCTCTCACATAGAAACTGCAGGTTCTTTCCACTGCTCTGAGAACTTACTGGTTTGCAGATGCCCACAGAATTGCAAATAAGAGCACTGAAGGTCAATACTTGGCACAGCTGAACAGTAGGATAGGTGGCTGTGAATTTCAGTACCATAATGCAGCAGTTTGCAGTCTATTCTCCTCTAAATTCTCCCTCAACTAAGTTCGATGGAAATAAAGAACACAGAAGGCAACAGGATGGCTTCCCTTTACCCATGATCAAGGGATTACTCAGACCTTGATTTCACACCATCTAGCAAAGCCTCCCAAAACTACATTAAGATAATCTTGAATCTCTTGGTTTATCAATACACCTTTACTAACTACAATTAGGACATTTCTGCTCTCAGAAGCAAAGGATGGGGAGAAATAAGAGGATGGGTTTCTTGGCATCAGTCTACTTTGGAAATTTTCACTTTCCCAAATGTGAAATCATTAAATTACATTTGAGCCAGCATGTGGAATTTTACTAAGGTGCATATTGGTAAAATCACACATTCAGAAAAGCCTTTCCTATGAGAAAGCTTCCAGAGAATTACATTTCTCCAGCAACAGCTTTTAAGGCCATGGAACTGCCTTTTTTTTTTTTTTC
Source organism: Pseudopodoces humilis (assembly GCF_049639895.1). Lineage (NCBI taxonomy): Eukaryota > Metazoa > Chordata > Aves > Passeriformes > Paridae > Pseudopodoces > Pseudopodoces humilis. Next base: position 105,343,746 of record NC_142200.1, read on the forward strand.
CCTTTTATAACAAGAAGTCAGCTAAAACTGGTATCTCAAGATATCACCGCAGGCATGACTACAAGACCCTCTGCACTGTGAGATTTCTGCAGCCATCATTAATGAGGGCCACAGTTTTGCAAATCGCTCTAGAAAAGTCCTAATGCTAATATAATATTACCATAAATGTCATAGGCAATGATTCAACAGCCTGTAATAAAAATCCTCACCTCACCCATTCAGTGATCAAGGAGAAAGCAACAGGAGCTAAAACAAAAGCCATTAAACTTTGCCCACTTTTGTTTATCCTCAGATAAGTCACCAGCTCTCTCACCAAGGGGAGAGTACTACATTCTCAACCACTAATTCCTCCAACAGGATGCAGTCTTCCTCCTTCCCTATCTCAACCACTGGCAGAGTGGAAATAAACAAGCTGTACACCTAGATCAACTAGCATGTATCTCTGCTGTCTTGGGCACACTAACACAGCAACTGCCAGCCTACATCAAGATTCAGGGTCTGGGTGGGAACAGAAAATAAAGCTTCCTTCTCTTTGCAGCAGTGCAGCGCTACACCAGTCTAAAGCACACACTAAACCAAGGCTGCATGTATCTCTCTATTGCCCAAGTGGTCCATTTCTTGCCTTGAGCCCACTCACATTTCTTTTCCCACATCAACACTTCCATGATGACATGGAGGAAAGGCTCAGAGAGCTCAAGTAATAGAAAGAAAAATCATCTTGAGGAAGAAAGAGCAGGCAGACCCTGTGAGCTGAGCTCCATGAACTGACCCACTATTGGGTTGAAGAGGCATCAGGGTGAGTAGAGCAGCAGAATTGCCTCCTTTCAAGCAGCTGGCCAACAGATTCACCCAGGAACTGCACCAGCAGGGTCAGCTCAGGCTCCCCTCCTATCAGTTCTGATAACTACACATTGAACAAGTGAGATTAGCTCACACACCCAGCTGAAAACAACTCTACTGTAAGGTTAATTTTCCATTACATCAGCAAGCTCATCTAATCACACCACTATATGAACACGAAGTTTTTCTAGACTGTGCATAGAAAAAAACATACAATCAAGATAGGATTTTTCACCCGCAGTCCAGTTACGTATCAGTCTAAGCTATAAAATCACATGGTAAAGTTCTTACAGAAGAAGAAAAAGGAAAGCAGAGGACACTGCTGGACACAATAGAATTTCCTGCACACTGTGACAGAATTACACATAAATGAAATTAAAACATTGCAATTGGCCAACTTTGGAAAAGGTCTGATTTAAGATTTATGTTAATGTTAACTTAAGTATTCTTGGCAATTTTGACCACCTCACTAGGTCAAGTTTCATTTTACTTAAAGTTCAATATGAATCATGACATGAATGGTTTTTTAAATGTACAAGATATAAAAATAGACAGTATTTAATGCATTACTCTTCTAAGAATCTATCTGCCCATAATTCAATAACAATCACTGGCAGCAGTACCAACCTTCATGCCATATCACAGTTTTCTCAGCATCAACTCCAATGACCTACAATGCTTTTTCAGACAAATATAACTCCAGAAATTCAGCCATCAAGGACTTTGGCTGCCTTTCCAAAGGGTTTCTTTGTAATAACAGCACTGTATGATAGTGATGTATATGATAATACACGATTTCTGCATATATTGAGACTGTTTTAATTGGAATTTGAGAAACTACTCCTTTGTAGCTCAACATTCACCAACAACGTTGAAGAGCATATCTCATATACCTAGTTTATATTTCTATTTTTCTGGTCATTCTCCGGTCATGCTTTACCCCACAGCACAGGTAAGAAGTCTCATATGGGGTGTTCTCTGCTTTAAGACCACTGTCATCCTTTGATCTCTTTCATCAAACAAAAGAGCAGTCTAAAGAAATTTTTCTTTTCTTCAGGTCTCACATCTTTTGAGAGTATGATGCAATCTTTCAAGTTAAAGAGATCTATTTTAAAAGTGTCAGACCAAAACTATGTGCTGTATCTTTATATTGATCCCACTAGAGCTACAATGGGTCATGGGAGGAAGCAATCTACCTAATGTTTTAATCAATCCTCCTCCTGGTTTTAAGTCAACACCTTAAGTAATCAATTAAAAAATAAAAAATTAAGAAAAGCTGTATCTGCAGGTGTTATTTTCAATGCTGACCAAAAAAAAATTCTAAATCTTCTGTGCCACTAAGAAATAAGTCAGTTCTATTTTAGTTTAAGTGCTTCTGGATGTAACACCCAGAGTGATATTGCTCAGCAATACTGCTTCCAAAATTATTTTCAAATGTGTACTGAACTATCACTGTGTTAAATGACAGAAATGTGGCGTGAAAATAGCCACACAAAGAGCCATTTGAAAATAAGATAGAGAAGTATTCTGTTCCCCATGAGTGGCTTTAAGAAGGGCTGCCGGGCAGTGACTCTGAGCAGCAGCCCTGCCCTGCCAGCCTGTGTGACCAGCAGGTTGCTGTAAGGCACATCAGAAGCATGGAATAGCACTGATGCACAGAAAGCAGAAGATTAAGTGGCTTTTGGGGGAAGGAAGTCCAGGACATACATCAGAACAAGGTTTAGTCAGGCGTGTGTTTTGTACTGCTCTAACTCAAACTCTGTCAAAGACAAAGGAAAGTGGATGCATATTAGCTTCTGAAGTGCTTATGAACCTACTGGCTACTTTTTGATTTTTAATGTAAAGTAAGGATACTATGGCTTACAGAATTATCACAGCCATGTCAATGCAGTGAAACCAATACCTGGTTTTACAAGGCTGCTGCATTAAACTAAAAGTTATGAAAGTAAATATAAAGACTTGATTCTTTCCTATTTAAAAATCCCACAGAAAATAAAAGAGCTACCTGATGACATTACAGAGTTATCAGTATGCAGCCATTAAACCAGGGCTGGAAAAAAATTTGACTCATCCCTGACATACATGAAACTCACTCTGGCAAGGTGAACAGGAAATCACTGGTTTCTGTGACCTGAGTTCCTGGCCCTTGCAGTTGAGAAATGCCTTTACCTCGCTTGTGCCACCATCCCACCTCTGCAAGACGTCTGTTCCACAAACATCAGCTCAAGACGTTCAAACCCTCCCAGGGAATAGTTTGTGACCGCCTACAGTTTAACACTACCCCAAATTTGAATTACTAATTTAAACGAGGCTTAACAAAACTACTTAAATGGTGACTAAATGCCATTCTAATTACAGAGCACACATTTGCAATTAACTAGCTCATTTCAGGAGCTGGAGCACCAACTTACAGAAAACAGAATGTCGCTCATACATACACATCTCCGGTCTAGACAGGTTAAGTGAATAGTCTGGCAATAAACTGAAGCTAAAAATGTGTGTCATACTACAGTCCTCTCTCCTACACCTCCTCTGAGGCAATTTTTCCTTCATTGACTTTATGTTTAAAATGAGGTTTTGAATCTGCAGCCATTGTATTTTGTAACTATTTGTTGTCTTAATGGGTAAAGTAGTAATGAAAACACCACTGCAGCAGCACTGAGCTACTAGAACTGAAGAAAATAAAGCACACAAAATATGAGCCTGCCCCATGGAAGAGACTAAATACCACTAAGTTGACAGACGGTTAAAGAAAAAAAAAGTCTGTGCTCTGCACGTTTAGACATTTCCAGGCAAGAAAAAAAGCAAAACCTCTTGTATTTTAGCTTACAAAGCAGACAAATCTGAACTTTCTGCACAAGATAAACAATCAAGTTTTTATCCATATACACAAAAACACTGCACTGAGTATGTATCTGAAGCACTGTTTTAACTGAGACCAGTTACTTGCCCTTATGGGTAAACAGAAGGAAATGCTGCGAGTTTTTATCAGTGCATGGATGATATGCACAGCTCCTGGTATACGTACTTCGATTTCAAAATGACTTAAGTAACAACACTTTCTTCATAGTAGCAAACACAGAACAGATGACAGTCTTAGCTTCCAATTCGGGTTTCAACACAGACTAGGCAGTAATTAACCTTTAAAGCAATGGCTTCTTGAAACCCACTCTCTGAAGGTAAAAAAATTCTATTTATTGTTTTTTTATTATTCACGAGTCAGCTTAAAAAAAATGCAGTCATCCAAAGTCAGACTGAATTACTGTTCTTATGTCCACAAATCAACAGCTAAAGATGCTAGTAATCCCACAAACTAAGCAAGTCTCAAGTGAAAGATGCTAAACACTACACAAAAATACATCTTCCCTTATTCCATAACACTTCAGCAGGTAAAATCTTTATTATATGTACAGAATTTTAAATCAGAAATAGTATTAGTTTGGTATCTCAGTGAAAGTTCTAGCCATAAATTAAATCATTTAGCACTGAGAAGCATTTATTACAAAAAACCTCACTTCCGTAAGAAGGTATGGTCTACCTTTTAAACCCATACATACAGCAGTGGCCCATCTAACTTTCATGGGAACTAAACCTACACATTTTACATAAACTGACTTTTTTTTTGGTCATGATATTAATACAGACCATAGGTATTTCTGCATATAGAAGCATTTCTTTCACTGAGCACAACCTGAAGCCACTGTCAGTCAGAAGGAGATTACAATGGCCAGGAAAAAACATTCAGTGAATGGGTAGTTCTGACAGCCTTCAGTTCAGCGACATTTCATCTGCAGGAGGCGGCACTAAAACTGCACGCAGAAGATTCCTGAACGCTGTCTTTTCTTGGAATTATATTTGCACATAACTGGTTCAGCATGAAGCCAACAACTTCACGCTAAAATAAGTTTAGCTGCTTTTCCTTAAGTCACCCATTAAAAAAATCTTCGTGCATAATCGCCCCTTTTCCCAGCCACCCTCCTGAAACACCAAGCACCCCTCCTATTTATTCTGAAAGACTGGTTCGCTAAGAGAGCGGATCAAACGGAAACTGCTCAAAAAAAGCATTTCATACAGACTCCCGGGGCAGCTGTTCGAAAATTGTAATTTCTACTTTCTCCTTTTTACAAACGCCCGGCCGAGGCCCCCTCGGGCCGCAGGGGCAAGGGCTGGGCCGGCGTCCGTGCAGGGGCCAATAAAAGCCAGACCAAAGCGAGGTACACCCCTCCAAAAATGCCCTAGAGAGGAAAGGAAAAAAAAAAAAAAAAAGAAAAAAAAAAAAAAAAAGGCAGAAGGCAGCAAGCGAGGCGGGCAGGCGGCTGGCGGGCTCCCGCTGCCACACACGCTCCCACCCGCGCACGGGCGCCCCCTTCCTTCCTTCCCCCTCCTCCCGCGATTCCAGTCCCACCCGCTCCTCTCCCGCATATTTGAAAGGCTGCTTTAATTCCTGCAGCAGCAAATTCCTCCCTCCCAAATTTGGGCGCAAAAGGAGAAAAAGGGGAGGAGGGACCGGGATGAAGGGGGAAGGGGAGAAAAGCGAGGGAGAAGAAATATCTCCGGCATTCTCGCCGCCCGGCTCCCCAAGCCCCGCGCAGGCATTATACAATTTCGGCGAGGCAGGAAGTGACTGAGGGGGGGTAGGGGGGAGAGGCGGCGGCGAGGGGAGCTGAAGCCGCATCTAAGGAGGACGAGGAAGGCGGGGGGCGGCCAAAGGGAGGGGGGGCCCCGCGGCGGGGCCGCCAGGATGGGAGCTTCGGCGGTGCCCGCTGTATCTCCCCCCCCCACCCCGCGCCGCCTCTCAGCCCACCCATCGCGGAGACCCCACGGCCGCAGGCTCGCACTGTCACGGCCCCCCCGCCGCGCCTCGGCCCCGGGCTGGGGGCTCACCCATGGCGCTGGCCGGCGGCGGTGCGGCTGCCGCTGCTGACGCTGGGCTCCGGCTGGCTGCTCGTCCTCCCGCCCTGCCTCCCTCAGCCGCGGCGGCACCGAGCGGGCCGCCCCCTCCTCCCCGAGCGCCTCCCGCCAGCCAACACGGCGGCGATTCTCCAACGCCCCCTACGCCGATTCCGCCGAGGGGCCGCGGCCCTTCCGCACACAGCGCCTACGCGCTCCCGCGGCCGGACGGACTTAGCGGCTTCACTCCCGCCGCCGCCTCCGCCTGCTCCTCCTCTTTCTCCCTCGCCGCCTCCGCCCAGCTCCGAGCACGCTCTCCGCCCGCCTCTCCGAGCACGCAGCGGCTTCCGGCTCAGCCCCTCCGCCCGGCGTGGTCCCCACGTCTCTCCCCCGCCCCTCCCAGCCCGGGGTCGGTCTCGCTGTTATTTCCTCCCGCGCAGCGCCGAAGAACAGAGGGACCGCTCGGAGGCCATTTTGGAACCGGGCGCACGCTGCGGGAGCGCGAAGGCCGCACGGAGGGCTCTGCCCGGAACAAAGATGTCCGCCCGGCTTGACGCGCGGGGCGAGGCGGTCGCGCCGTCCCCGCCTTGCGCCGGGGCCGTGCTCGGAGCGGCGCTGCTCCGTGCGCGCCTGCCGGGGCCGGGGCCCATGCGGCTGCTCGCCCGCCCGCCCACGGAGGTGGCGTGGGGGAAGGCCGGCGGGAGAGCGGCACCGGGATGGGCAGAGCGAGCGAGGCCCTCAGCCGCCCTTAACCCCGGGGACCCTCGGGCAGCGGCACTGCGGCGCTCGACTCGCTGCTCACCCCACACAGTCACTATCGGGTGCCCAAGTCCCCTGTAATGAATGAGGACACAGTGAAAAAAAAAAAAAAAACAACCGACCAAAACACAACCACACCATTTGAAGGCAGGCACTAGATAAAATCCTTCTAGGGGGCCGGAGGGATGCTTGGGTGCCCTGGGAATCCCACTGCCAAGACCTACCGCCTGGGCTGGTCTAGCACGTCCCGGAGACCCTGAACTGGCTCCTCGGAAAAGTTCCAGGCAGCCGAGCTAAACGTACACTGCAGTACAGAAGTGACTTGGGAGAATATAGAGCTCTCAATGTTGTATTTCTGCTTTAAGTTTTGGATATGTATCTGTCCAAAGGCTCCAAGAGCCTTTTAAAATCTTGGATATTTTATACCTGAACTGGAATACTGGAGACCTGTATTTATGATGTGTGATTTGAAACTTAGCATACTTTCTTTTGTGTCAGGGGTTTTCAAGTATGCTCCTTTCCTGGCCTTTTTCACATAAAGCACAGTGCACTTCTCCAGTGGGGAAAGGTGGTTAGCAAAAAGGTAAAAATAGATCAGTTTACTGTTTATTATATCATTTGTTGCTGCCATTATTAAAAGTACATCTTAACATCATGCCCTGGTACTGGAAGGATGAAAATAGCAATTTTCATTTCAGCAGCAAAAGGAAATATTTCAATAATGCAATATTTCTGTAGGCAGTCATAGCCAGGTAGGCTGGAGAAACAAAGAAGACACTAAGTTTGCCTTTGTTTCTCACAGAGTTCCATCCAGTTCTTTCCTGTCTAATGTACTACTTTTTTTTCTTTTTTTGTGCATTTGATAAACAAATACTTTTTATGACAACAAGGAAAATGCATAATATTTTCAGAAAGGTATGCAGCCCTTTACAATGCGGTTCAGCACTGTTTAAGAACTGGAAGTGTTACAATATACTGTGGTTCTTGGGTGCCCAAGGGAAAGAGATTTTTATTATGTTGGTCACAGGACTGCCAAATGTTATCTCGTAAATCCTCGTCTTTCACAATGGATGAGGTAAGAAATAACTTCTTTTCATTCTGGTTGGTTTAGGTGGTAATGTCCATGGCAATGAGATAGAGCTACATTGCTTTTGTGGTTATTTGAATACCAAAGAGAGACATTTTACACCACAGAAGCTGTTCACTGAATGCAAAATATGGTCCCCACAGCCCAAATACACTGTGGGAAGACAAACAATACAAATAATACTTGTTTTCTGTCTTGTAGTAAAGGCTTCACATTGCTTAAAAACATTTATCTTGGTTTTCAGATACATAATGTTGAGAAAATAGCATGTATCTGATGGGGATATCTTCAAGTAGGAAATCATGATTTTGGGGAATTCCCTTTGAAGTAAAACATTACTTTGTGTATTGATAGCTGGAAAAACAAAAGTGAGCTTGCACCTTTGAAACCTACTGCAAAAACTGGTACAAGCTTAATGAGGAAGCAAGATGCAATCCAATGGGTTTTATGTGAGGTTAATGTCCCATTTTTCTGGATTGTGAATAGCAGTGTGGAAGAGTGTCTCTTTTCATACAGCAATTCACAGGCTTCAGAAGATTCTGCAAAACTGTGTTCATTTTGAAAAATAAAGTGAATGCAAATGGGTCCCTGGGGTTTCAAAAATACCATGTTCTGTGTACAACATAATAAATCCAATCTTTTTTCATTCCTGTAGCGATCTGCTGCTCCTCTTCAAAAGCAAAGGCTTCATTAAATATGTCACTGAACTTTAAAAAGCTGAACTCAACAAGTAAATTTCAGGATTCTGTAGATTCTGTTTATTTGATTCAAATATGGAAGATACAATTCTGTGACTGCTTTTTGTGAAATTAATAAAAAGCTTGCAAACTTAAATTTAGGACACTACCTGACATAACCCCCATCTCTGTCCATCTTGTCCTCTGATAGAGAAACTAAAACCACTCACTTTAATTTAGAAAATCTGCTAAGGCTGCCTCCAGGTTGGTTCCCAACAAGCCTAGCCAGTTTCAGTCTCTCACTGCCAGTGAGACATAGGAAGACTATTTTGTTTTTGTATTTCTTTTAATGTAAGCAGATGTGAGTCACTAGGTGAATTTGCACACAGCATTAGCATTAGCATGAGATGTGGTGGAATTACTGCACTTGTAGTCTGCTGACTTGGTCCTGCATGGCAACTCCAATCCCTCCTGGGTTTGTAGGGCATATGGTCCATCTCCAGACTGAATCATGCTTGCTCAGTCAGTCCAAAGTATGCAGCATCCTTTGGAACTTCTGTGCAAGTGTGACAGATGTTTGTGTACCAAGCAATGTCTTGCTGAAACAACCAGGTTTTTTATACCAGCTGGGTGAAGTCCTAAGCTCTTGCTCCTGTCTACAGTCTAACTCTTGCAAGATAGGAGGCTGAGGATGCCCAATGGGGAATAATGAGCACAGCATCCTCCTTCAAACCCATCCTTAAATTTCAGATTTGTAATCTACTAGCATCGTGGCTACTCTTTGACCCCTGACCAGAAGTGTCTTTTGTCCTTGTACTGTGTTGCCTCTTGGACATCTGCTGCCCCTTACATTGGATGATCTCTTTGTAAATGCTGCCATTTTGAATTTTTCTCTTGCACAAGAAACAGCAGGAGTACAAATGGTAGCAGTAATGTGAGGCATCAGGTGTCACATCTGTCTGTTCATCGATCCTGTCCTTTGGGGACATACCAAGTCAGTACAGTTATTTGCCTGAATAAATGTTTCCAGAGCCAAGCCTGTATTTATGGCACTTTTCTCAGAGGAGGAGGGCTGTCATGAAACAACCCTTGCGAACTCATAAGCAGCACAGTAACAGCTAGAGGGGTGGAGCACCTCTCCTGCAAGGAGAGGCTGAGAGAATTTGTTTTTTTCAGCCTGGAGAAGGCTTCAGGGTGACCTGATTGCAGCCTTCAGTACCTGAAAGGAGCCTACAAGGGGGAAGAGGGACTGGAGCATATAGTTACAGGACAAGGGGGAATGGCTTCAGACTGAAAGGAGGTTTAAATTAGATATATAAAATAAATTATTTACTGTGAGGGTGGTGAGGTACTTGAACAGGCTGCCCAGGGAAGTTGTGGCTGCCCCATCCCTGCAAGTGTTCAAAGCCAGATGGGATGAGGTTCTGAGCAACCCAGTCTAGTGGAAGATGTCCCTGCTCATGGCAGGCTGTTTAGAACAAGATGATCTTTAAAAGTCTCTCCTAACCCTGGCCATTCTGTTATTCTATCCCAGCTGTCATTACTGCTGCATCATGACTGTCGTCTGGCTGCCACCTACAAGATTATTCTGCAGATACGCAAATGAAGCAAGATAAAATGTTCACCTCTTGGCCCCCTGTTAAGTTTTGCCATTTGCTTTTTTTTAAAAAGTTCTCTGCAGCAATAAGAAAGAGCCGCATTCACCAGCAAGTGAATGCTGTAAAAGTTATGAACACAGGCTTCTATTGAACAATTGCTACAGGAAAAATACAGCATCTCTTGTTTTGTAGTGTGTTTACTGTATCGTCCTGGTATACATCCATTACTTCAATTATCTAAAGAAAGAGGCTTTGATAGATTACAACCCAATGATGTGATCCTTGTGAGAGGCACACACATGCACTTATTGTTTAAGGTAGAAAATGGTTGCTTTGTGCAGTTATAGTGGTGTAGCAGGGAGTATAGCTCAGTAGAAGCAGGAAGGCAACCTAACCCTTAGCCCAACACTCACATCTACAACAATTACTTCCTTAAGTGAGCTGAGATACCTTCATGGCAGTTTCCTTCATCCATGTGAAAGACTCGTGTCTTGGGAGACATAGGGGGTTTCCAGTAGTATTAAGCCATTTGAAAAATGCAGCATCTAATGCCTTGTTTGTACAAGAGTCACAGATGCAAGCTGGTAAACTGACAGATTGAAAAAATATATTTCTTACGCCAGGGAATCAGAGCCTTGAGCAAAGGCCCCTCTCGCCCTTCCAGCCCTCCGCTTGCTGGCAGTATGAGCAGCTGCTGGTATGACCAGGAGCAAGGTAATCACATGTGCCACGTGTCCTGTAATTCCAGTTCTCCGTTTGATTACTTGTTAATAAGTAAACCCCACTGGGGCTGGGCAGGTCTCGGTAGATCCTTACGAGACTGTCCCTATAGCCAGATGTGTAATCGTTAATGAGTGGTGCTGCGGCTGAGCGCGATGATGGGCCCTGGTGTCTGAGCAGGGCACAAAGGGGCTGCTCAGGCTGCCACTGCTGCCAGAGCGAGGCCTTTGGGCAGCTGGGCTCACTGCCTATTTACATTAGCAAGTGCTTCCTAGCCTAGAATAAGGTACGGCTGTCATACTTTGCATATTAGATTAGGGAAAAAAATACTTAGACAAGTAATGCAATGTGACATTTTATTGCTTTTTTTTTTTTTTTTTTAATTTCAGGAAAGGAGTTATGCTTTCCTAAAGAAAGTGTTTTTTCTTAAAATGAATTAATAAGCTAAAAATTAATTTCCTGCATAAATGCTAGACAGTGGGTTTTTTTTTAATTCCAGAAGGAAAATATAAGAGAATAAATCAAATATTACAAAATTAATTAAAACATCAATTCTGTATGTACAGTAGTCAGCTCTTTATTCTCTTTACTCATATCAGGACATTGTTTCTATAAAAGGTAAAGTGAATGGCAGGTTCTGATGAGAAAAAAATACTGTGTACCCTGTGCCACTATGGCCCCAGCAGTCTGCCTTTGTATTTTGCAATTGTCCCCTTTTGATTAAAAGACATCTACATCAGCCTAGGACCATTGAATTGGGCTTTGTCTTTGCACATACTAAAGCAGCAGTACATCTAGTACTTGACATTAGAATTGAGGTAGCAGTATGCACATCAAGGCCTTGGGTACAAATGCTGAACAGCTGAAGCCAAGTGTTGCAGATTGTGCCACTTACTGGCATTTTAATCACTTTGTCACTTCGTTCTGCTTCCTTTACCTGTAAAAATGTGACTGTAGCTTCTGTTATAGTTACTGGCATGCCTACAATCTGGAATCCTCTCCAAATTCATTCCAAAGTGACAAGTCTCTCCCTTTGTGCATCAAGTTGGACCAGCTTGGACTCTGCTCCCTCTGGGTAGGCAGGTCGTGAGTCCACCACTGCCCTTACCTTTGTGCCACTGTGCTTACTCAGCACGTGACTTGGCTCCCAGATCTGCCCTTGGAGGCTGCACCTGGCACTTAAATTAATTAAGCAAAATTAATTGTTTGGCACAACCTTTAGGAGCAAAGGATTTTACATAGAGAAGGACTTGTACCACTACTCCTGTCTAATCTACCACACAAACACATGTCATTTGTCCTAGGTAGTCAGACCATCCTTCCTGGTTTTTCTGAGTAGCTGCTCTCTATGAACAAAATTATTGGTGTCTCAACACCAGAGCATCAACCTTACAGAACCTCCTGAAAGTCACTTTACAGACACTCGGTTGGAAATTTGAATTTCAGGTGCTCCTTATGCATTTGATCTCTAGGTTCCAGCCTAAACCCAGTCATTGAACCCCTGGGTTAGAATCAATAGACGCTTTTACAGTTCACTGCTTAGTTTTGTCTCCTGCTTTTGTCAGAGGATGACTTGTTTGTCCCCGTCTTTTGGGCTTTGCTGATAGTTTATCTAGTGGCAGTCATTAAGCTGAACACATCTATGCCTGTAGCTCCAGTTAATCCAGTACAACTACTCATTTGTCTTTTGCAACAAAAGGTGATATGAAATACCTATCAGTAAGTATAAAGCAAACTCTTTTTATTTTTAACTTAAACCATGTGTGACAGTTGGCATCTCATTACACATAGGTCTGACTGAATGCTATTGACTTTGGTGAGAGTGGGAATTTTGCAATTTAAAGGTTATACAGTCTTGAACAGTCAAAGCTCTCTATTAACAAAAAAAAATCTCAAAACTATAATCTGTAAGAAAACCACAAACTGCTAAAATATGAATAAAATGGTATAGAAATACTCAAAATACATTATGGTTCAACCCACTTAGTTAAATTATTGATGCATAATGTGGAAAAAACCCTAGAAACATAGAACAAGGAAAATGCTGAAACTTAATTCAGATTACTTCTTTGCATTTATATTCTGAATTGCAACATTCTGAATTTCTATTTTACATAAGGAGAAAAGTACTTAGTGATTTTGCTGTGATGACTGAGCAATACTAGAAATAGAGCACAGTTCTGAAAGAATCAGTTATATAGACATTTGGGATTCATAATGGGAGATAATGGTCTTTTTGATGATGAATCTACTATATAAGCCAGGAATATTTCAAGAGCTGTTTCAAAGTAGATCCATTAGCACAACCCAAAATTTATCCTTAGTCTTCCAGATAAGGAAAGTTCTTGTGTTGTTGTAGTAACAAAAAGTTAGAGTGTTAGAGAGTCTTTGAAAAAATTATGTGCTTGTTACAGAGCCAGACTTCAAACACACTCCTTGCAGTGTGTAAATTTTTAATGCAAAACACAGAATTTGCATGAAAGTGTGGAAAAATAAGGTTTGGGGTTATTTGCATAACATCATTAATATATTTTTTGAAACAACTTCTGGGTCATTAGCTCATAAAGTGTCCTTCTTGGATAAACTGCCAGCATGGATTCTTCCTGCACATGATGTTTCTAAACTCCTTGCCAACACGTTTTGTTTTTGGCTTTTTTTTCCCTTAATGGTCAAATGTAATACCCAAAGTCCTGTAAACACCATGGTAAAAAACTGTGGTCAAATACATGGGAAGCATGTACTGTTTGGTTTTACATTGATAGCACTTTTTGATAGTTAATCTTATCCTCATGGAGTGTATGGGAACACCTCTGTTATATAATATACAAGATAAAAGCTAGCTAGCTAGATAGATGATAGATAGACTGACCTGAAATGCTTAGATGTCTGACTTTGTGTTTCATGAATTTGCAGTATTTGCAACGGCCATGCATGTCTTCAGATATTACTCATCTTCACCAAAGATACTGTGATAGAAATAATCTATTGTACATGACACATGCCAGTTCCTGTGTGCTCTTTATTTCCTTGAAACACCTAGCTGGAAAATTGAATGTTATGGAAAGAGGGTTCAGTTGTGTAGGAAGCAAATACTTGTCCATATTACCTTTCTTTTAAAAGTGTTTTGGCTACTTTATTGCGGAAATAATGTATTATTGTTCTACCTGTGGTGTACTATTAAGCAATTTGTGCATTTGTGCAGTTACTGTTGAGTTGGCTAGGTGGTTCAAAAGTGCAGTGTATTTCATTCCAGTTCATGAGCCAGTGATCTCCCATTTTATATCAATTTATTTCTTGGAGGTTTTTTCTAGTTTATTGTATTTATCTCAACTATTTAAAATGTCTGCAAATGTCCCCATGGTAATGGAATTCACTTGGCAGCACTATATAGCTATATGAATCATTACAAGACAGTAAATAAATGATTTAAGGCATAACTAAATACCAAATGGAAGTTGATAGGTTTGGTAACAGCAGGAAGGGTTCATTGTGAAGATACCTCAATACCATTAATCTTTTTTCCTGGAAAGTCCTACTTCTTGAAAAGGTTGGTTTGGACAGACTTGAAAGTTTGGTCCTGATGTTTTGGGGGATGTCCTCCAAAAGAAAACCTTTCTCTGCAGATGGGTGGATCACCCCATAAATCCATTGTGCCTGAGTCCAGACACCAAAGGTGGCTGTTGGAGCCTGTATGAAAGAGTGGGGATCACTTAATTTTGGGGTCATGCATCTATTAGTGATATGGTCCATCTATAGGGGACAAATGGAGAAGTAATTCTTTAGAAAGGTTCTCAGCTTGAGCCTGTGCCTTTGACAGAAAGCAGGCCAAAGCAGTATTTATGGACTGTGAAAAGATGTAGTGTATGTGCATGAACTTCCAATGAATAAACAAGTCACTGTTTTTTGTAATGGCATGTAATGGAATAAGATGGCTGAATACTTGCAGAGCATTTTTTGCAAGAGAACAGTATTCAATTTTCTTGGGCTACAACTGGCAAAGCAGCCTTTTTCACAGTATTCGTAATTACCACAGCTATGAAAAAATTGTCCATTCAACTCAGTGTCTTAGATGGACCCATTAGCTACTGTTGTCTTCTTGCATAAATGCAGTTGCAAAAGTGACAGGGTTTTAATGTAGGATGTCTTAATCCATTGTGATAGCTACATGGCTTCATCTTTGAATATAAAGGAAGACTGTGCAGTCAAGCGTATTTTAATTCCATATCTAAAGTTCAGCAAATGGAAGAGAGAGCATTGAAAGCCTTAAATAAACCACAACGTGATAAATCATAACAAAGTATAAAATGAAAACGTTCAGTTTATTTAGAGAATGTTCTCCAAGAATGGAATACATCAGTCTTGAACCAAAGCATACATTTATGTAGACCCTTGTTAATTCACAGTTTATTTATAAAATGATTCCATTTTTGATAACATCTGTATATGGCAAGGTGCCTAACCTCTGGGGCACAATGGGGAGAAGTTATAAAGTTAGCATCCTCTTTCCTCTTGATGTAAAAGCAAAGAAGCTGGAAGGAATCACAGTGTTACTCAGGCAGCAGCATCTGCTGGGTCTTACTAACTTCCACTCATCAGAGAAAAGGCAGAACTGCTCTAAAATGGAGGCAACAGGAAATCTTGGTAGGAAGCTCTCAGAACAGCCAGCCAAGGCAAGGTAGATAGAAGACTGTAGACCTGTTGTGGTACAGAGTTAACACTGACATCACTCATGGTGCAAACTAGACAAAATCACACAGTGACAAAAACAAATCAGAAATTACCTAACTTCAGCTGTTTACACAAAGCAAAAAACTCATGGCTATTATAATTCTGCTTTTCTCTCCGGTTACTTGACTGGGAAGCTACTAAAACATAATTTCTATTTGAGCAAGTTTTTGAAAGAGCAGCGAGTACTTTTGAATAATGCACCTATTAGGTAAAGTACTGATCTGCATGGAAACAAAGCTCCTTGTGTATAGAAATTCCACTTGCTGTACATCACTGAAAAATTTAGTATGGCAGAAAAAATAAATCTGATTGTCCATAAAATGTTTTTTCTGTAATAGTTATGACCCAAAAATATATTTTTAATGTTGGAAAAAATAACATATTGTTCATTTTGTCTGATGGATTTTACCACTTCCTGCCTGATTATTGAGGAATTCAGAATGTGTTTTGGCCAACAAGAAGTATGTTCACACTAGGGACATTTCTTGCTCTCTTTTCAGGAAACAGAGCTACATTACTGCTATTAATGTGGGCTTTCTCACCACCATTTATCTAATGCAAGCTGGCCTCCGTCATTTTTCTAGATCCCTCTTATCTGTTCCTCAGTGCCTCTATCCTGCAATTAATTCCACTTGGTACAGTAGCTGGCACTGCTCACCATGAGGTCCCAGCCATTACAAATACCTGTAGCAAACACTGGAGATTGCAGTATATAGCAAATACCAAGTGTATAGCAAATACCAAGCCAGCAACTTTCTCACATTTGTCTGGAGATCAGATTGAACTCCTTCAGACACAGTTACACAGTGACCATTCACCCCTTGGCATATGAGCCTTTGGAGCAGGAACCATATGCTTCCAGGGCAACGGGGGGCTCTGTCCCTGGTAGGACAAGTAATCAGAAGCAAGATGAGACCTGGCTGGCCTGCTTTCCTTTGCCTGATCCCATCTCCTCACAGCCTGAGCTCTCCACCCTCACTTGCTTGTTTCTTTTTTTTTTTTTTTAATAAAGCCTAAATATTCTAAAACAAAAAATCTATTTAATAAGAAAAATACATTAGCAAATGGAAGGGTTTTTTCAAGACTTTTCTCCTCAGCAAACTGGCTTTCATTCAGCATTACATGCATCTCTGGTAAATAAATTAGAAGATAAATAGCATTAAACTCATAAAACAATTGCTGTATTTTGCTGATGGTTGGCATCTCTGCAGTACAGCTGCTTCTCCCAGCCTCCTGGGAGCAGAAAAAAGGGACAATAGTGAGCTATGCAGTGTGACTGACATCTCTTCCACACCACCAATCTAAAGGCGCACACACACATATTTACCAATACTCACCATCAGATCAGAGTAATTTCTATAGGTTTGGTAGCATCTTGAAAGGCTTTCAGTCACCCAACCAGGAGCCAGCAGATGGTCAATGCAGGAGGTCACACAGGATGGTCTTAAGAAACTCTTGCCCATGCAATCCATCACGGGTCAGACAATGCCTTTGTATCTCTCAGAACACATCTCTTTTCTTCGCATCTTTTCTAGCAGGTGCAGCTCTGCATGTCAGCCACCCCAAACAGCCAGCTGTGCTTGCAGTGAAACATTACAGTCTGCAGCCATCAGAGGAGAGGAGTCATCGCCAAAGGCTGTAAATAAAAGGGGAAGAATGTAGTGGCCTTGGGACTTCTGCCCAAACAGATAAACCTTGACTGCTGTTGTGCCTTTGCTTTCTTAAGAAGCCCCAAGTGCTCTTTCTGATCAGAGAAGAAAGAAGTTCTCTGCCATGACCCTCATCAGGGTCAGCTGTTCCAAGCTGGAGTTTACACTCCAGCATTGCCAGGACTGTGTTTCTCAAGTCCAAGTGCAATCCACCATGCTGTATTCCACAGGGGTCCCCTGATTCCTCTAGTGGATCCTACATGTTTCCACCTCCTCTGCTGATTTATGAAAGTTTTTCATTAATTCCTTGTTCCCCAGTGCCTGTGTCCAATGAGGAGTCCTCTGCATTAAAGTAGGTGTTGAAAACACAGGAGGGAACAGGAAGATTATAAGTCACTGGGTAATGGGTAATTCAATTAGTCTTCCAGGGGCTAAGAGACAAGAAGACTGAGAGACTCTAAGGAGAAGTCGCTCCTCAGGAAATCCTTATGGATCATTGTTTCTATGGAGCAGGAAAACAAGCCTCTCACAATAGAAAATATCTTCCCATCAGCAGCATAAGAAAATGATAGAGCAACCAAGCTCTGGTGGAGTGAGTCATCACTCAGAAATTTTTCTTCAGTGCTTTCCCACTGATTGCTAGCAAAGGTCATGGGTTGCTAAGCCAGAGTCTGGAGGCTGTAGGATGGGAAGGGCCATCAGGAAGCCCTGATGCTGACAAAGATATTTACTTCTACATTTCAGCCAAGCTCAGAATTAGAGTATTGGGGGAAGATCCATCTTCTTTCATCTAAATTCCAGATTTGCATTTTAGAAAATCTGAGGGAAGTGTTGTGGTTGCTATGGATAAGATATATGTAGGGTCCAAAACTCAGAAGTCATTCTTTTAGTAGACAGAGACCAAAGAAGACAGGAGAAATTAAAAGGGTGTAGTGCTGTCACATCCCCTGCTGAGACATCCAGTTCAGGGTTAGCTCCAGATTATGACACAGAAAGTAGCTTTGACTGCAGTGTTCCCCTGTCTGTTGTGATAGAAGTCACTCCTGAAAGATCTTTAAGCCATCATTTAGCTTCTTCTCCATTCCTTTTTTGTACTGCCCAAGTAATTAATTTTCTGCCTGTAAATCTGTTCTGAATTATGTTCAAAAAAGGAAAATAGTTGCTTTCTGCTTCGTTTATCTTAAAACTAAATCTGTAACGAGGTGTCACATTCCCTTCCTTCCTGCACATGTAGTATTGTCTAAAATAGCCACCCTCCCTTAACATTCAGTTATCTCTGGTGTAGCACCATTGCCTGTAGCAACACTGAGAACAGTTAAGATAAGACATCAGTATTTTATCACCATTTGGTCTAACCTTACTTAATGCAAGTCTGGGTGATGGAATAATAATAAAAATACCAACACCTTAAAGGACCTCTTCTGCCCTAAAGCTATTATTTCTATCAACAATGCAGCCGTAGGAGAAGGCCCAACAATGGAAGATGTGGAAGAAGGACCCAGGTTTTAGGATTACATTGGGGCAGCAGGTATAAAGAGAGGTAAAAAAATGTAGCCAGATTTCATGTCCATTGTATTCTCATGTTTCTGCAATATCACTGTGAAAAATGAGAGAAAAGTGCTCCAGTAGTGTTAATCAACCATAAGTGACCTCCTGAGCTCTACAAAATTTATGGCCTTCATGGAGGTCTCTGGCTTTTTTTTTTCAAGATTGGAAGGAGATTGTTTAATTTTTGCATTTCATGGTGGTTTGGTTCCCTGTGATTTCCCCCTGTGAAGGTAAAGCGACAGGCTGTGCTTGGGTAGAGCTTCTATCCTGAGAATGTCCAGACATGGCCCATTCCCCTAATGAGATTATTTTTACCCTGTCTTAAGGGTATTTTAGGTCTTCACAGAAATTAGGTTTCAGCTGCATACCCTATAGCAGGCATATATATATATATATATAGACTGATGTTGGCTGCATACAGTATTGCTCAAAGTATGTCAGAAATATGTAATGTATGATAAACAGAAAGATGTTCTTGGGGTTTCAATCATCTTTCTTCTAAGGGAAGTATTCCAGGACTTCAGCAAAATGCAAATGTCTTGCATTTGAGAAGCTTAGCAGGCTTGGAATATGTATATCCCTATTTCCCTTCAGCCTGTGAAGCTGCCTTACTACCAAAGCTGAGTAAAGCATCTTTATTGAGTCAGTGTAAACAGCTCCTATTCAGCTGTCAGACCTGCAATCATATACTGGCTGATTTTTTGTTAGTTTCTTTTTTTTTTCCTGCAGCATTTTTCTTTTTTGGAAATAAAAACTTTCTCATGCCTGTTGATTTCATCATACAAGAATTTAATTCAGCAGTCACCTTAAAAGGCCATTCATTTATATTTAGGGAGGAGCACATTTGCTTCCTTTGCAAAATGTGATGTCAAGGCTTATATTTTTTTCCCCTTCAATTCCTCTTAAAATAGGAAATGCAGAAAGAGGAGGGTCCACAGTAGAACACAGCACACATTTATATGGTCACCTAAATGAACAGAACTGAAAGACTCATATGAAATGCCTCTTTCACTGAACGTGAGTACACTGGTTGTTCTTTCTGAGGGTCACAGGTATGGTAAAAAGGCACAACCTATTTTGGTAGGGTGCTGATTCAAGCTTCTTAATTAGCCAGCTAAGAGATCAAAGAGCAGAAGTCAGATGAAAGCTTGGTGCTGGTGTGGCTGCAATTCCTTTCCTAACTATCTGTTTCCCAGATTGCAATGATGTCAGGCTGTATCTGTCACAATTAACATGGGGAGGAGGAGATAAAACAAAAGCTTGTTTACTGTAGGCTGTACCAAAACAGTTCTTGTATAGGTTTCTCCAAATGAAATCAGTTATTGTAGGTGAGTCTGGTGGCTCCAGGTATGAGTAAAATTGTCTGCACATCTCACAAAGCCCTGTTTACAGCCAATTACAATTTCTTCTGAATTCAGCTCCTAGAACTGTTCAGAGCCGTCTGGCTCTACAGGTAGGTACACCTAAGTATGCGTGGCTGTAATTTTCAGATAGAGCCTGAAAGGCTTGTTCAGGTCATAGGCCTTTGTAGCAGAGATTTGGCCTTTGCAGTCAGGAGGGCTGGGGGGAGGAGGGAGAAGTGGTCTTGCAGAAAGAGCTCTTTTTTACACTCCTTCAGCAAATGCAGCCATAGGTTGCTCAGTCAGAGGGAGGCTCTTGAAGGTTTGTCACTCACAAATGTTCAACAGAAACCTTCACAGTTTTAGCAGCTCACCTCCCTAATGACTTGTCTTCCCTGAGCACACTTCAGTCCAAATTTAAGGTAACTTTTCCTCCTGTTCGGTTGTTACAAGGCTGGCTCTGTGGCAGGTTGAGATCTGAACTGAGAGAGGGGCACAGCCTGGTTTTCAGCCAGCTTTCAGCTAGCACTATGGAGGAAAGGGGAAGCTGCTGCAGAGAAGAAACCTCACAATAGTGGAAACTGGTCCTGGAGGTGGCAGGAGGAAGGATGAAAGTTTTAAATCGGAATCACAGATGGGGGAGTACACTGATGATGAAGTAAAGTGCAAGGCAGAAGCTGGAAGGGACCATCAGACCTTGGGAATACACACAAAGAGAACATGTGGTTGAACATGGCTGAGTTAACACAGGAGAAATAGAGAAAGGCAATGGGAACACTGATGCTGAAACAAGGAGAGGGGGAAAGGTGCTGGTCCAAGAAACAAGCTGTACATGGGGCTGATGTCTGTGGTCCATTAATCTTGGATTTACTAAGGCCTATTTATATACTACTCTAATATATATAATATAATATAATATAATATAATATAATATAATATAATATAATATAATATAATATAATATATATACTACTTATATATAAGGTTGTAGGAGAAGATTAGGACTGGGTGGGAAGTTTACAGGTTGGAGGTAAGGACTGGATCAATCAGAAGTACAGAACTTAAAGCTGAGGGCAAAGAGAAGATGTGGTATGGATAAATGGCCCCTGGAGTTTAAATTCTGCCTTGGAGTCTGTTTCACAGTCCCAGAACTCCTTGCATTCCGGGCAAACTTTGTATATATTTATGCGGAAGCTCCTAATTTCCCTGGTGGTCAATGTGACTCGTGATGTGAGAAAGTGCAGTGTTCAGAGCTCTAACTAAAGTCAATGGGGGCTGTGTTTTTCATATATGGAAAAAAAAAATCACAAACATTAGGTGCTTAAAAGGATCAGGTTTTAATATCTCACATTGGTTTCCAAGATTATTTTATTTCCCCCACCCTTTTTTTATCCACTCACCTCACAGGTTTTCTCAAAAAAATATTTGTGAAATACTCAAATTTTATACTGTTAAGTGCCAATAAACAAACATCTTGGGGAACAAAAAATCCTTCCTTCATTACAAAAGAATACAGCAAAGTCTGAAGCCCCATTAAACAACCAGTAGAACACAAATTATTGAACAGTTGCTAATTACATAATCAGGTCTTGTTCTGTGTACTGGCTGAAGCAAAGATACTCTGAAAACATAGTTGTGTATCATGCTAGTAGGAGCTGAGTCATCCATGAAGTACCAGTTGGAAAAATATCATACATTTCTTCTCATGTACTAGTAATAGTATAAATGCAAAGATTTAAAGCTTTCTTCACCTGTAGACCCCTGTAAACATTACTGATGAGATGCAGATCCTTGAATAGTGACTAGACAACAGCTTGTTCTTTAGTTATATCTATTGCAGCCCTTCAAAGTCATCTGTGGAACCCTGGGGGTCTGCAGACCACATGTTTAAGACTGCTGTCTATGACTGTATGGCTCACAAAGGCAAAAAAAAGAAAAAAGTGTTTAAACCAAGAATCATTTTTTCAGTCTGTCCAGTAACATGCTCTGTGTCGTAAGAAAGTGTATGAAACATTCAACACCCTTGCTGCTAGCAGTCATCTTGAAAGAAGGGAACGAGTTTGTTCTGATTATGCCATATCAGATGTTCTGCCTAAGACTTGTCTGCTGGTTTTCTTTTTTTTCTCCCTCTCTAGTGCCACTGACAAATCTTGCATTTCTCTAGCTGACTATTGTTATCGTATTCAAGCCTGAGTTAAGATCCCAGCGCACCTCTGCCAATGCAGTCCAGCTCCTGACATGCATCATGTAATGCTAAAATCCAGTTTTAAGGCTCCTATACTTGATGTTTCCATTTCACTGCAAACTGAGAATGATATTTGATTCTGCAAAAACAAATATTATGAAGGTGTTTCCCCTTGGAGTTTGGGAACTTCTGTCACTGATGTGTAAGGATCTGTAATTACAGCATTGTTCCCTTCCATCCACCACAGCTGTCTCCAGCAATGTTCCCCCTCATTAGGAAACTATCCTATAATTTAAAATTAGAGCTCAAGCCTAAGGCAGTAATTGCCCCTTTCTGTCTGAGTCCTTATAGAATTTGCCCTGTCAAGCTGAGGTGTCTGTTGTGCTTAGACCTTTGCACCTTTCAGAAACAGGTCTTTACTTGAGCTTCATTTCGCTTTGCCTGGTTTGCTCCAGCAGTTCCCCCAGTGCAAATGCTATGAGAGCTGGCTGTAGATAGCCCCGGCTTCAGGAAAGCCAAGCCTTTGATACTCTTGATAGTGTTAAAACCATTGGGGATTTTTTCTCACCATCTGACATTCAGCTTTTTATTGCATGGGTGACCTGTGTCACTTTCCCATTAAGTTATTCTGGCTGTGAAAATTACAGTAGAAGAATTGAAAGTGATGTGAAACTATAGGTTTATTCTGTTCCCCATTCCGAATAGCTGCTCATTTCTGGAGTATGGAACAAGACACATTTATCTTTATTCATTACCCTTTAAAGTGACATATATTTTAAAATTTTGTTAGTTCCATCTATGTGATATATGAGATCTTCCTGAGCTCATAATTTGTCACTGCTGCCTTTGTATGACTTGGTAATAAAAATCTTAGTAATGGATTCTGGGCTGGCAAAGGATGTAGCTCCTTGCTTCTTTGTTTCTGCTTTTTGATCTTTTAAACCATGAGCTCTGGGTGTTCTCCTCTGAAAAACTTGGTGTTTGCTAGCTGAATTATAACAACACACAGATAAAATAAATTTTCCAGCAAGCTCCTTTTAGCTATTTATTTATTTTTAATTCAATTTGCAAAACATAAAAAAGATGAATTCTGAGCTGCAATCACATTTAACAAAGGATTAAAAAAAGCAGACCAGCCCATAAGAGCTTTAGCAAACCACTAGCTGTTTCCCACATGCCAGGGCTCTTCGTCACATTTTTCAAGACTAGCAAAATGAATAAAAAGGGCTCAGTGTGGGTGGGCTTGGGACAGAGGTCTGACATGTGTGAACACAGCCTCAGAGTACTTAAACAGTTTTGTGCTTCAGCCTTTCTGCCTCTTGCCTCAATGTCTGCATGGCAAAGGTGTGTGTGTGTATACACACACGTGAGTACATGTGCACATCTTGCTCCAGGTGTAACATCCACATATTGTAAAATTATACTGTGAGTAGCTATTCACTGCCTTCACATTTCCTGATGTTTCCTGTTCCAGCTTTTTTCCTGAACCACCAGCCTTAACTTACTTTTGCTTTACTGCCAGAACACGACACAATGCAAGAGATTAATTTCAAAGTTGCACAGATAATTTATAATGATTCCTTTCCAATTACCCCCAGTTAGTGTGGATAAACATTTCCCCAGAAGACAAAACCCTAAACCACATTCTGCTATTCACACTGACTTTTTGGAGGGCCTGAATTTTACAAAGCGATCTGCTGCTTCATGGGAAGAAGAAAATTCCATTTCTAAAAATCAGGTCTTTGTTTTCAGAGAAACCCATACAACTCGCATTTGCTGACTCTCTTCATGTGCTGCCAATGAGTGGGGATGGCCTGAGCCTGACTTTTCCTTCCTCATTATACGTAGTGTGTGTTTACTTCTCTTGTGGGCTGTGTTTTCAGTGTGTTTGCTTAGTTTCTCACTGTCTGCCATACTGACTTCTTTATTCTTTTACTTCTGCGTTTGCTGCATATTTTATTTCTGTCTTGCATCTGCACTCTGCTTGCTTTGCTCAGCTGGATTTAGCATCCTGATTGTATGAGGATGTGCCTTTTTTTGTCATTTTAACTTCTTCTGCCTTAATGCTCTGTTGGAAAGACTGCAGAGGGCAAATAAAAATAATTAAAATTAAAATTACAACCCTAAAAAGTCCTACTGACAGCAAGAAGAAAATTTAAAAGCCAAAACCCAGTGTTTTCAAGATTAAAATTATCAGGACAGACACAGAATTTTAAAATATGCATAATTGCTTCCCACATACATGATCCAGCTGTTACTCAATAAAAGAATCACATTTAAACATAAAAGAATCTATTTATTGTATTGCATAATCACTGTATTTTTTAAGTTCAAGAAAAATATGAAAAAGCCAGGTTCAGTAATTTACAGCTTTCACAAGAATACCTTTCTTAGCATGGTTTATGACCTTCGTGGAATATGATCCTCTTGTCTGTGGTAAAAGTCTGCAAGGTTTATCATCAGTTCTCAACACAAATGAACTTCAGATCTGGCTGCTTTTCTACAGAAGCTATCTGGGATCAATGGGGTCATGCTATATCTGCACTCCCTGCAGAAATATCTGAGAGAATCATATTGGTTATCTTCTTGTTTCACATCCCCTTGTGGAAAACTGGTTATCAACATTGGTGTCAATGGGGTGTCATTTGGTGAGATACCTCATATTTCTAAAGTGAAATATAGATTATCTCATAATCTGTAACTGAACTCATCCAACTATAGCCAAGCCTGGGAAAAGAGAACGTCAGAAGGAGGTATGAAGCTACCTCAAAATAAGTTTGAAGAAAAGATGAGTAGAGCTGACAGATGGTACAGCACTTCAAGGA
Organism: Pseudopodoces humilis; assembly: GCF_049639895.1. Classification (NCBI taxonomy): domain Eukaryota; kingdom Metazoa; phylum Chordata; class Aves; order Passeriformes; family Paridae; genus Pseudopodoces; species Pseudopodoces humilis. Next base: position 105,368,592 of record NC_142200.1, read on the forward strand.
AATCACGACTTTCCTCTTCCATCAGTTGCTAAGGAGAGATTATATATAAGAAAGTATCAAGAATATCAGCACCCAGGTAATACTTAATTCTGGTAAGTGTTTAAACACCCATGAAGCCATCTTACATACATTTTGTTTTAATCCAACCTGCTTCTTGTGGCTGCGGAATCTATCCCTGTATCTATTTCGAAAACAGAAGATGGGAATGTTCTATCTTTTGAAATGTCCACAAAGCTGTTCAGAAGCATTAACCAGTCCACTGTACAGCTATGCATCTCTTGAAATGCAGAGGCAAATACATACAACTCAGAACGTATCTCCCTGCAGCTTAGTGATTCCCCATACCATCGCTGCTTTAAACCAGAACAGTGATCTTTTTCTTTCTTGCTTTCTGCAGGATAGGGTTTAATCCCATTAATGACTGTACTTCCCACTTTACCACTCCAGGAATACTTGGCTCAAAGGGGATGATGTAATTGTCTTGACTGAAATGAAACTCAGATCAGTTGAGGAGACAGAGTGCGAACAACACACATTTGCTGCAGAAATTCATCTGGGAAAGAAAAAAAATGCAAATCATTGCTTGTTTTTTTTAAAGGTGGCAAGGTGCATATTGTTTACTCAAGCTTTAACAGACTGGAGGGTAGAACTGAAAGTGTTGTAGGGAATGAGGCCATGTCTGGCTAGAGATCAGTCACCAGCAGTGCTTGTCAGGGCTTAATCCTGGGGACAGTTCTGTTCAATACATTTATCAACTATTTGGGTGCAGGAGTTGAATGCACCATTAGCAAGTTTGCTAATGATACTGAACTGGGAGGTGTTGTTGACGGTTTTGAAGGACAAGTGGCCTTGAAGAGAGATATGGATAGACAGAAACATTGAGTTATGATTAATGGGACAAAATTTAGCCACCTGAAATACCAGATTCTGTACCTGGGAGAGAATACTGCTGGGTAGAAGTATAAGCTAGGAGAGGAGTGGCTGGAGAGCAGCCCCACAGAAAGGGGCCTGGGGCTGCCAATTGACAGGAGGCTCAAGAGGAGTCAGCAGCGTGTGCCCTGGCAGCCAAGAGGGCAAACCTCATCCTGGGATGCATCAAACACAACACAGCTGACCAGCCAAGAGGGGTAATTATCCCACTGTATTGAGCTGGTGCAACCCAATTTCGAATATAATAATGAGTGTAGTTCCAGGCCCCAAAAATTAAAAAGGATGTGAAGGTCAATGGATGCATCCAGAGGACACAAAAGATGGTGCAAGGGCAGGAACTCCTTTGAATCCTAATCTCTTCTCTTTGGCATCCAGTGATAGGACACATGGGAATCATTCAAAGTTGCACCAGTGAAGGTTTAGTCTGGACATTGGGAAGCAGTTCTCTGCCAAGAAGGTGGTCAAACACTGGAATAGGCTTTCTAGAGAGATGGTAGATGCACCACAGTTTTCAGTGTTCAAGAGGCATTTATTTGGACAAAGCACTTAATACCATGCTTTAGCTTGGTCAGCCCTAGAGTGGTCAAGCAGTTGTACAAGATGATCACTTTAGGTCCCATCCAGCTGAACTATTCTATTATATCTTCTATATAGTCTATATTCTATATCCAGTATTCTATTGTCTGTATTAAACCTTCCTTCAACAGAAGGAGGGATATATTTCCTGCTAAATTATCTCCCTTGTCTCTTCTTTTAACTACCTTTTTTCTACTATTTTCTCAAAAGACAAAAGCTATTGGAGAGATATTCCAGCTGAGGATGAACTATCATAATTATTGGATGTAAGAGACGCCATGTTCCAATATCTTCCTCTTAAACAACATGCAGAACCTAAAAAAGTCCCACTAGTTTTAGTAAAGCAGAATATTTTATGTGGTGGCCATGCATAATCATGAAAATTGTGAGGGAATTCATACGACTTAACGAGGAGCACTCTTACTTGAGAACTGAGACCCACTAATGGAACAGGATCTGCAGGTGTACAGGATGGAGTCACTCGCCATCTCAGAGAAGGAAATTTGTATTTAATGAAGGGCCTTCAGGGAAAGGAAAAGAACCAGGCTTGTACATTTTTGAAATGAAAAGCACCAAAGAGAGCCCAAAGCACCCTTAAGTGTTATTGGAAGAATCCCTTGGGCTGTAGCGTGGGTCAGGTTTGAGTGACTGGCAGCAAAATGTGCTGCAGATTAAGTGCACATGGTGGCGATATCCCGAATGGGAGGTAGAGAAAAAACAAGGGATTGGTAAAGCTAGTAAGGGGACAGGGCCAGTGGTGGTATCTGGGGGATATTCATAAATGTTATGGCTGGAAAGGAAGATGATGAGAGGTAAAGGCTGTAAAAGTGACTAGTATGATTTAAGACCAGTAGGAGAGGGACAAAACAGTCACTGGAAGCAAGTTTTTTTTTGGTCAGAGCAAAGCAGGTCAGAGGATAGACAAATATCATTCAGGCTTGTTTCCCAGACCTTCCTCAGGTTCATCTCTTATTCCACATAACCAAGATTTAAGAACCTCCTTAAGACTCCTCTTTTTTGGCTTAACTTTGACTTTAATGAACTAGCTTACATGCTAGTGCTGTTCAGTGCTGGTCTTTCCCTTGTTTTTTGCTGTGTGGTCTGTAACTCTCAGTCAGACTGCAGGCTCCATAACAAATTATTAGAATGATAAAGTATAAATCACAGATAAACACAGCACCTGTACAGTACCTAAGTTACAACTATGGTGTTCCATAAATAATGAACTACCCAGGAGTGAAAATTACAAAAGGGTAAGATGCAGAACTTGAACCAGTTGTGCTGTAGCTCAGGTCAAATTAAAATGCGGTCAAGAATTTTAAAAAACATTACACTACACATTTTATCTAAAGCATTAAGTAGCACACAGAAAACCTCTTCACTTGGATAAAAGCAATGATGTATTTCTAACCTGAGAAATATCACAGACACAGTTGTCATCAGTGAAAATCAATGTGGACTCAAGTGAAAGAAAGGATAAAAAAATGACTATAGGAAGCCATTATAGGACACTGGGGGAGGATGGAAAAGCAGAACAGGAAATGTTTGTGTAGATAAAAGAATCCTGCAAAACAGCTACAACAAGAATCATAGGAATTTCAATCGTCCTGTCACTGAGGGGAATTGCAATTAGGAAATATCAAATAAATGTGAAAAGCTGAATACTAACATAGCTCTGAATTGTCTTTAGAAAGCTTGTGAAAACACTCTACATATAGAAGCAACAGCCTCAGAAAGCTCACATCCTGGCTTTTATCTCCAAATCCAAAATAGTACAGATCTGAAAGAATCAGTTTATTGACCTTCTGGGTTATACTACTAGCTCTATTTTCTCAGGCCTTCTGCAGATGGTTGGGGGCTGGTATATCCACAGAGGATGTGGTTCATTTAACTTCTGGTGATTGACTCTTGTCATGTTTGTGAAGGGCATGATCTAGAAATTGTTGGGAAGACAACTTTGCAAGCTATGAGATGGTTTAGTGGTTATACATTTTTCCTACCTGAGTTATCTTTAATTAAAGTTGGTATAAAAGGCAATTTCTGGAAATGTAGTAATTTCTGGAAGTCACAGTATACAATAAAAAAAGCTTAGTTTAATCTGCATTAAAAAAAAAAATCGTGCAAAGTCCATTCTTCTGCCAGCAGTACCATATTGGCTTCTGTGAGGTTTGAATTCTCTGCTGCAAAATGCAGTTAAGAATGGGAGGCATTGGCAAAGCTTCTTTGTGTTGCAGTTGTAAGAAAGAGCAGTTAAGTGAAAATTACTTGATATTACTCTGGTGATGTTAAAGCATCTGGTAGTATTTGTTTTCTGTCCATCCCAAGCATTTTTGCTTGCCTTCTACTCAGGTGTTTGTTTCTGCTGCACCACTGCAAGCTTTCCTTTGCCCAGGGTTTCCACCTGGTACTTCCAGTCGACATTTGAATACCCTTGATGCTTCCCTCGTCCAAAACCAGTTTGTTCTGACCAGGGACCAGGGCAGTCCCCTGGACTTCAAGAGACTGGAGGAACATCGTCTCATACTAATGGGACTGGACTCAGGAAATAAGAAGAGTTGCAAGAATAACCACTAAATATTCATGAGAGGTAATTCAAAACCTGTTCTGAGAAACTGAAGCTCTTGAAATTTTTTGCACTAGACTCAATTTTTGCAAAGATTCATCTGAACAAGCATCTGGTATGTTCCAATTCATAGCACATATGTCTGATCATTGTATCATTCTGCGCAACAATAATCACATTAGTATTTAGCTCTGACTTAATTCAGTATTGCTACTATAACACAGAATTTTCCTTGACATCTGAAAAAAAGGATAACATAATTTCACAGTATTTTATCTTTTCTGGCCTTTATTTGTTCTGGTGAAAGATGATCTAGCTCAATATCTCTCAAGACATAACTGTTGTGTCTGGAGTCATCCTTGTTTGTGTAACAGGGATAGCACTTGTGAGACTTGAAGGAGATTAAAATGAGCATTTATTTTATAATGTGATTATAATGTGATTCACTAATGATGAAACTGTGGGAGAAAGTGCATAGTTAATTCTACTTTTCTCTGGCTCCATGTGCATTCCGGCCTGCAAAAGTTGCACAGAGAGTTTTTGAAGAGCAAACTCTTTTGCTTTTTGCTCTTTTCAAACCTTTTTGTAGGAAATTTTTGCTAGCAGCCTGCATAAATGCCTGCTTTATTTTAATGAGCACTTTCAGTAGTATCACACAACTGTTTTCATAATCTCAAAACTCTTATTTAAAGAGCTGTGACAATGAAGCCAATTATGCTCCCATGGACCAATTTTTTGTTATCTTTGGTCAGCTTCCACTAAAAACATATTTGTGTCTCCTTGCTGTCAGCTGAAATATTTTTTTGGAAATCAGTATTATTTATCTCTCTAATTACCCTTTAACTTGCTTTTGCTTATTTTTACAAATTTTCTTTTTTTCCCTTCTACTAGATTATTTGCTTTTTTAAGACTTACTACTTATTGTTTCTGCTGACCTTTGGATCCCTGAGCCTATGAGGCTCTGGGATATTTTTTCCTATTTAAAATATGAAAAGGGACATTTTAGTTTCCTTCTCTCTTTTTTTTTTTCCCACAAATATTTTCTGCCAGTAATTCCCTTTCATATGACTGCTTGATTTAGTTTCTCCAACTCATAGAAATTCACGTTAAATAGGAGTATAAGAGATTCTTTTGGCAGCCCACCTGCCGAACTCTAGAAATGCCACTTCACATAGTCCACACTTTGGATGGTTGAGTGAGCTCCAGAGCATATAGCTGGGAAGAAAAACCTGTGGACTGAAGCCTGTTAATCTGAGGAGAGGGGAAGGTATCCCATAAAGTGCTTCATCCCGATCATCACATATCTGTTTTATTCTGAGTGCTTCACACTGGCAAAGCCATCCATTCTCTTCACTGCTTCCTTAGTTGGTCACTGTGAGAACCCAGCCAGCAGGCACTAGTGGTGCCCGTGAATTCTGTGACACTGACACCCATTTATTAATAAGCACATTAAGATATGGCACACAGACAACCATATAGTTATTAGATAGCAATGACTTTAGACCTGTGCTTACCTGAGCATCCTTTAGGACAGGAATTTGGCAGGAAAGGATGGCTCTGTTTCCACTTCATGGTCATCTTCCAAGCAAGACTATCCTAATTATATAACTGGGAAGTCCTAAAAGGATTTTGGTCCTTCATAACTGAAATTAAACTGCCAGTTTGCATTCAGTCTTTGCATGGAAAACGTTAAAATTCACAGCAGATTTCCAGACGTCTGCTTCCCAACTGTTTTTAAAATCTAGGTCATTATATATAGGTGGCATCAGATAAGTCTCCATGGAAGTCTCAGAATATTTTAAACAGCAAAATGGGTCAGCCTTCTTTAAAGCTTGTAACCATCTAACACAAGTATTTGTATGTTTACAGTCCAAGAAAGGTTAAATATCTCCCTTGACCCCTCACTGAATACATTTTTATAACATTCCATGTTCTCATAGCAATGTAAAGCAGCTTTTTCTAGATAAATTCCTCTGCTGTTTCAATCTATGTGATGTTTTTTGCCATCCAGTATGAAACCTGTGGTAATATACATCCTGTGTCGTTCCAGACCTTGATAATTCATTTCCACATGCTGTGCAGTCATTCCTTGACTGCAGGCATTTTCCACAAGTTGAAAATTTGTTTCTTTGATTTTGTGATTATTATTGTCCTCATTATGTTGCCCCAGACTGGGACTGAAACAGCGATTCCAAAAGGTGCCATGCTCCCTGTGTGCAATTTTACACATGCTTGCAAACAATTTTCAGACTAGCAGGCAACATACATTACTTTAAGCAGTGCAGAGCAGAGGTGTGGGGTAGTGCAGTGCTGGAGGGGGCTACTAGATGCATCCTGCTGGCAAGTAGCAAGGGGACTGATGGGAAGAGATGGTCACCAAGGCTGACAGTACCATCAGGAGGGAAGCACAGAGAACATCAGACCCAAGTGGTTCCAGTGCAGAAGGATGATGAATGAGGAAGACATTGCAGGGAGAGAAAAGCAGTCAGCGCTCTGGCTTGGGCTTTCCAGAGGTAGAAGCTACTTTACCTGTGGAGCAAAATGCTGGGGATCCTGCCATCAATAGATGTGTCAGCTTGGGAACCTTTATCCTGATGCCCTTGTCCTGGATCAGGTCCACTGCTTAGGGCCATACTCCAGTTACAGACAGGTCATGATTACACAGAAGCAGAGCCATGGGGGCCCCTAACAGTCATAAGACAGCACTACAAGCCAAAACCTGACGCATTTTCCCACTGCCAGCCCGAGTGCCTGAGTAACCAGCTGAAAGCCAGGCCAGCGTGAGAAGGTCCTCACTAGCCTGAGTAAAATGCATGACATTTGGCAGCTCTATGGGCTATTGAAACCCATGAAAACATTCCCAGTGCTTCCAGAGGACTTCAGATCCTGCCTACAGGACCTGCTTTCCTTGCTCCAGGAACTCAGATTACCGCCTTCTGGACATGAATCCACCTGCATCTGAAAGTGTTTACTATTTTTTCCTGAACTTTTTACATCTGCTGCTAGTTTTGATGTATCTTCCTACAACTGCCAAAGAATAAACTTGTCTCTTTTTAAATTTCTTTCCATTGCAGCCAATATAATCTCCTTGTGCCCATTTCAAATTCTGCCACCACTGAGCTCTTCTGGCATCATGCTGGCTTGTGTTTTTAGGACAGAGGGGAAGAGGGTTTTGTGTGGTCATTTAATGCATGAGAAAACTCATTAATAGATTTTCTGGGTAACTGAAATGTTTTTTTTATCTGCAGAATAGAAGGAGCCTAACACTGCAAGCTTCCTCCTACTGCTCTGGCAGTCTCCTACAATTCCAATTTTGTGTGACTGTTTCTTTGGAAGGGGAGAGTAGCTTGAACTCTGTGCTTATTCATTCTCTCTGCTGGGGCTAATCAATGAAGCAACTGTAATTTTTTGGTGATGTGAGTGTTGCCATGTTTTATGCTGACCGGAAGACCATCATTTGCACAATTGCACAAGGTGAGAATGAGAAGGAACCAGGACAGTGACTATGAATACACAACTGAAGAAACTCTCAGTGCACTTCTAAACCGTTGAAATAACCAGTTCCTTCACACTGGAACATCAGTAACCTGTTGCTGTGAAATTATGGTGATGTCAAGAGCAGGTAATTAAGTTAAGTTGTATGAAACAGCAATGCACAGACAACCAGAGAGTCACAAAGATTTTGTGCAACTAACAAACACCTTCAAAAAAATAAATAGATGAACAATATTGTGTGCAAATTGAACCATTTGGAAACAATGAAGTGAAAAGGTTTGTGTGCACTGTCAGTGGCTCCTTGTATCCCTGGGGAAGGGCGCTCTCCTTGGCCATGGCAATGCAGTGTTGCTCCCTGAAGGTGGCTAGAAGCAATAGAGCCATCTACTGACTGACAAAGTTAACCACAGCATATTTGTGTGCTTCTCATTTAACTTGCCATTTCCATCCTAAGATTGTGGCCTATGGAGAACTGGTTTTCAGCAGAAGCTAATTACTGAAGCACACAGTTAATAGCTGATCAGCAACTTGCTGAGCCTCCCGATTACTCATCGCTGTGACATCTGGTTATGTACCTGTATTAAGAAGCACTCCTAAGCATGTGCTATATATTTTCCCAAGCATGAGATGGCATCACATCTCGTGGTTGAGAAGCAAGGTTGGTGTTTGCCAAACACTGATTACTTTGTAAGAAGGCAGAGAAACACTATGGACATCAACACAATGTTATAGGAGCAACCTGGCAAAATAAGGGGATGGGAATCTTTAACATGAGAATCGTTGACTTGGGAATTATTGAGGATCTTTAATTGTGTTTAGGAGTTGTTTGTAGGCTGTGTGCTGATGCAGGCGTTTGAAAATAGAGCTTGATATGCTTGATATGTGCTATGTGACCTGAGGGCTCGCATGTCCTAGGACCACAGAGTCTTTGCAGGAAGTCCTTGTCTTGCCAAAGACTCTCATTAAAGCAAACAAACATAGAATCTTTCAAGTTCATACAACTTATAATGACAGATGTGAAAATGGAGTGAAAGTGCATGAAATACTGATTTTTATAGACCATTTGTGTTATGGTAACACCTAGATCTTGGATAGATGTCAAGAAGCTCCCTCTTAGCAACTTCTGTTGGTTAATAATCCTACAAGGTTCAGCAGGAACAATGTCTGTGCCAGCAAACTGAGAAAATACCTGGCATACTTGCTACACAAGTAGCTGGCTGAACAGTCCAAAAGGCACTCAGGCAAATGTACTCAAAGAGCAGACTGTAATATAAGAAGTCTGGCATTGTTATGAAATGAGTGTAGGGATCATGACTGGCCAGAGCAATTGACTCTGCCCAAGAACGCTCACGACAGCTTGTAGAACCTGGTCTTCACAAATGGTGCATGAAGCCCCACAATCCCCCTTGGGTTTAGGAGGAGCTGTGTGACCTGCAGTGCTGCTGAGGAAACTCTAAGTGCTCTGTTAGGCAGAAGACTGATTACATACACACAGGATTCCTTGCTAGAACTGGAGCATCCAGATATACATGGCTTAGACTTCTCTTTGAAGTGTCACTATGAGGAAATTGTGTCTTTCTTCCTCTTGCAACCACTTCAGCATGGCTTGAATTAAATTGTAACTAGGTTTAATCCCTGTTGCTTTTACAACATATAGGCTGAATTCACTCTTTGCAATTTTTAGAAAAAGCAAAAGCCAAGGCATCCAGAACTGCAGGCAAAATATCCCTCCTAGGTTTTTATTGTATCTTGCCATTGTAAATGAGACATGACTATAGATTCTCAGAACACAGTGTAAAGCTCCACATATATGAGTAACAAGCTTCTGAGACTTTAAACTGAGACTCAAGAGTCTTCTTATGATATTCAAGAACTTGTAAAATCTTTCTTTAAATAAGAGTGTGATGTTTAGTGGAGAGAGATGTTATTATAAAATCTTTTAGCTGCAAGAACAGCATTTCAGACTGAGAAGGTTATATTTTTCAGAGTACAGATGTCAGGATGACACCTAAAAAGACAAACAAGAGTAGAAAAGCATTTGGAAACAAAATATTTGGAAGCAAAATCTAAACCAGCTTGTTTCCACTCAAAAATATATGAGAGTGTCATCACAACATACATGATACAATGGCTCAGACATAACTAATTATAAATATACAAAATATATGGATTCCCAGGACAACTGGATCTTGTTTCTAAATACCTGTGCACTGAAACGGATGCATGAAGTCTCCTGGGACTGCTCACGAGTAAAGTTATTAGTTAGTCTGTAAGTCTCCAGTCATGTGCAGTGACATCTGCAAACCTGTAAGACTGGAACTTCAAAAATGATAAATTGTTCTGAAGAATGATGGTTTCTTTCCCATGGACTGGATAAAATTTAGCAAGCATTTGATAATTTTTGTTATAAATAATAACGAAGACATATAAATACAAGAATGAGGTTTAAAGGCTTTCCTTGGCCCCTTCACAAAGGCACATTCTCAGCATTTCATGCTCTCCTACCAGTTAATGAGTTGTGTGGCTATTTTCACCTGTGTAGCGCTGACACACAGAGTGTACGGCACAGGGGGAGAGAGAAATCCCGAGGGCATTGCTGCGAGGGATACTGCCAGGAGGTAATGGCTACACCAGAATTGCAAGCAGGGAGGAGCTGCCTTGCTAATTCCAAGCATTTTCATCACTGAGCCCGCTGTGCCTTGTTCTCATCCAGACAATGCTGCCATAACCAAGTGCCTAATTATATTCCTTGTCCCACAGGTGCCACAGAAAGAAGATGCTGGGCCATGCCATGCACGGAGCATGGTGAAGAAGGCTTGGAACTGGAAGTGATGCACTGCTCTGTCCTTGTAATTCCTTTGTGCCATGTTCTGGGAGCTGGGGAAGCGCTCAGCAACAAATGGCCCTGTAGTGGTTAGTGGAGGAGCAATCCCTTCTTTCATGAAAAGCTGGGTATTCACCTACATATCTTAATTCTTTCCATGCATGTTCTTTCTTGCCCTCACCCTGTAAATTTTGTTGACACAGAAAAGCAGGAATTTGGTCTTATGTCTGGGATTTCTGGATAACTAGCAACCTGAGTGGATGTGCAGTAGTGCAGATCAAGTGATGCCTTGATGTCCTGATAACTGGCCAGCATACATACAAAGATCAACTGTACTTGAAGTGAATAAAAATCCAAGGTATCTGGAGCATGTCACACTTACTGTGCAAGTGCCATTTGTCTGAAAATGTGCCAGGAGATGCCTGCATCTCTTTTTTTTGCTTGTGTTATCCTGAGCTGAAATTAGAGATGCTGACAGAAACTTTGCACAAGAAAAGATAAAACAATTAAAAAATACCTGACAGAGCCCCTGAAATGTAAATCAGGAACCTATTGGGTTTCAGAGGAACTTCTCCTTTGGGCATGAAAAATTCTGGCTATCATCAAGTCTCTTGTTTTTAATTTCCTTAGGTTTTTAGCCCTGAACACACTCAAAGAAAAAAAATAAGACTATAGGAAGGAGTGATCTTTTCAGTGGCAGTAAAGTTTACATTGCCATTGATTCAGATGAGTCCATTACTGCTTCCTGGAGGTAAAAGGGATGATACTCTTACTGGCAGTGCTTCAAAATAGCTTGAATGCTATGGAGAATGAAGCAGGCACCTTTTCAGTCTGCACTTGGTCTATTCTTAGCTGGGGGACAAGTTACTCCTTTCCTGCCGTGAACTAATCAAATGCTTCCTGACACTGCCCTCAAAACTGGGGCTTGTCATCTTTAGATGACAAGTTCCACAGACTAATTATACGCTGTTGTAAAAAGAACTATGAAAAAAAGAGTCACACTTTGTTTCTTCTTATTTTAATTAAGTATCACTTTGTTCTCAAATTATGAGAGATCCTTTTGGGTTTATTGCTTCTATGGTTATGGACCCAGAACTGTGGGGCAGCTTGGGCTGTGCCATGATGCACAAAGAAGCTCCAGTTCCTGCAGAGAGTTATGCACCTCCCACATTTCATACATATCCGTAAAACACGACCAGCTCTTTGCTTGGTCTACAGCCAGGCAGTGTGGAGAATAGTCTTATAAACCTCAAAAGGAAGTCAAGCAAGTAGCAGAAAACAAGGAAACGTTTAGAGTGAGAAACACTTTGTCAGGTCTCAGTGTCATTTTATCATATACTACCCTATCAGCATCTTTGTGGGAGCTGTCTGCAATTTCTTTCATGTGGGCAGACTGATAGGTCTCTTGATGTTAATGGGGTGTCACATGAGTAAAGAATGCTACTGATGGAAGCAGAAGTTGGATCACAGCGCTGATCTCATTGGTAGCCTCCTGTCTGCAGTAAGGTCAGAGGCCTTTTGAAAGTTAAAAGTCAATTGTATCAGTAGACTTTCCTGTATTTACCGCTTTGCAAGAGATCTTTCTTCGTAGAAATGCTGATTTGTCTCCAATTTTTCTTTGTAGTGTCTTAGAATTATTTGAAATTTAAAAAGGCAAGGAATTTGATAAATGCAAATAGTATTTTTTACAGAAACAAATGCTCTTCTAAAAAACCCGCAAGATAATAGCCAGTTTTGATAGATTTCCCATGGCCATTTTAGCATGTTTCAAATGTTTTAAATTAAGTATTTTAAATAATTTTTCTTTAGCATTCTGCAACAAAACAATTTGTTGACATTTTAACAATGGTTTTGATAATGATCATAATGCTTAAAATGGATGACAAGTTATTGAGAATATAGGTGTAATTTGAGCTCTTGCTTAGGAATAATAAATAGCAAACAAAAAAATTTCAAATAAAACCCAGTGCTAGATCTCCAAGTTAAAAGCCATTCTGTACAACCCTAGTCTGTCTGAGATCAAATCAAAGGTCTGATTTGACACCATGTAACACAGAGGTCTAGCTATTAAATACTGCAGTTTTACAAGATAAAGAAGGGTCCATTCAAGTCCTATTCCAGAAATCTAGTGCTCACCTAAAACTTTTCTATCCCTGCAGCTGTTTACCTGGCATATTTGCTGTTAAATTTTCCTTGAAAACAATAAAATACCAGAACATTTTTACCTGTCTCTTTTGGAGTATCTGGCATGTAAGAAGGAAAATGCACAGGTAACTGCTATTCCTCTTCAATCATGGAGATGCCATCAGGACAAAAATGTTTGTAGATGAATCCCATTTTCATTTAACCAGTTCAAGAAGTTATGCCTCCTATATGTCTCCAGCTGGATCACCACTGCTAGCAGCATTGTACACAGTAAAAAGTCTGTTCAGGAATTGCCAATAAAGCCATCTTCACACTCCTGGTAGAAACCAGATCTTGGTCTTGTAGGACTTTATTCCAGAAGTCACTGTTGAAACTGCATAGCCCAGCTGAATGCATTAGAAGCCCATTTCCATGTTGCCAAATGTCCGCCAGCCACCTTTTGCAGACTTGTGGGGCCTTAAATTGTCTCATTCTTTACATGATTTGCAAGTGAAAACAAGTAATTCTATATTTCCCTCTTAGTCTGCTCCATTTGAATTCTCTGGTGGCTAGAAAATAGAAAGCTTATTAGCTTTCTTATCAGTGAATACCTTTGTAAAGTCTCTCTCTCTCTCTCTCTCTCTCTCTCTCTCTCTCTCTCTCTCTCTCTCTCTTAATAGCCTCATAGTTCTTACAGCCTTCATGTAATATCTGACTGTTAGCCCTTGTGACTTTTGATGGAAATTGCCCACTGAGTTGAAAGATTAGAGGGAAGATCAACTGGTACATATAGGAAACATAACCATATAAGTCCTGACCACAAAACTGAGAAGCCCATTATTATATTTAAAAACATGTATTTCAGCTTGTTTGCTTACAAAAGTATCAGAAATACCACTGACAAGTCACATACTTCTTGTCAAGAGACGTGTAGTCAAACCTGTTTGTCAGTATTGTTAATATGGCAGCAAAAAGGCTCACAGAGACATTTTTCCTGACGGAAATCCATTAGGGAAACTCCTATAGTACTGTGGATTACTGGGAATTGCAATATTTCTAGTACTGAGGAGATGATACACACTTCCAGAGTGAGAAAACTCATGTGAACATGACCTTTCCCTTAGTTTTCTTAAGGAATAAACCACTCTGACTGCATGTATACAATTGAAGGGAGCACAAACAGCACAAACCCACTCTTTCTTCCCTATCAATCAAGTTTTCCAAATCATTAACTGAAATGTAAATTCTGTGATTTATATGAAAAAATCTTGGCAAGGACCGAAATACTGATTTTCTCAAAGTCATTTGTTCTGGAGAAGGAATGTGGGAATCCTTGTGATTGTTTCATGGTAAGGCAGAGTTTTTAAAAAGTCTTGGAGAAAACTGATGTGTCTGAGCATAGAGGTTCTCAAGTTCTTTCTGGTTGTCATCCCACATACAGGTCAGACATTTCACATGACCCCTACTATTAGTATAAATAACAGAAGAGGCTGAATTTGTTAGTTGCAACTCAGCTTGCAACTGCTGTGATTCTACTTCATGTTACAGAGCCTAATCTGTGTCCTGCTGGCTTCTGCAGAGGAATGAAAGAAGAAATGATCCAAATTTTTAGACTGTATATTACCTTATCAGGAGATAAATAAATTAATAAAAATAATTGAGAAAAAGAGATGGTATTTTACTGCCAATAACTTGAGATTTTGATCTATTCCAGCATAATGAATGGATATCAGCATGGACTAGAATCACAGAATCACTGAATTTTCTGAATTGGAAGCGACTCACAAGGATCATAGAGTCCAACTCCTGGCCCTGGCACAGAACACCCCAAGAATCACACCTGTGCCTGAGAACATTGTCCAAATTCTTCTTGAACTCTGTCAGGTTTGGTGCTGTGACCACTTCTTTGGCGAGCCTGTTCCACTGCCCAACCACCCTCTGGTAGTTGCTCAACTTAAACCTCCCCTGGAACAGCTTCATTCTGTTCCTTCAGGCCCTGTCAGTGGTCACCACAGGGAAGAGATCAGTGCCTGCCCCTCTGTTTCCCCTTGTGAGGAAGCTGCTGGCTGCAATGAGGGCTCCCCTCACTCTCCTCCAGGCTGAAAAAGTGACCTCAGCCACTCTCTGTATGAATTCCCCTTGTAGACAGGTTACCATCTTCATGGCCCTCTTTGGATACTCTAATAATTTAATCATACATGTACCCTCTGTGCCTTAGTTAAGAGCCTGGAGATGCAGAATCTCATAGGCTATGAATTTTCCTGTGGATAGGCTAGTGACTGTATAAGAAGGCCCAACTCTCAAATCAGGTACCTGTTTTAGACATTTCAAGAGTAAGAAGATGATCCCTCAGCCTTTTATAATATTTTAATGCATTAATTCCTTTACAAAAAAGAACGGTTTTGACATTCTTAAAAATTTGCCACAATTTTTCCTCTGAATTACAGAGATGTCACAGATGATACAAGTATGCAAAAAGATTACTGTGGATGTGCCAAGGTATGTCAAGCCAGACAAGTATTAAGAATAAAGACAATTTCTTGCATGTTAAAATATCAAATGGACTCTTGGTCCATTTGTGACATGACACCTCACAATGTATATTCATAAGACATTTATGCCTACATGGCAGGGGTTTGGAGATCTTTAAGGCTCCTTCCAACCCAAATCATTCTATAATTCTATGAGCCTGATTTTCTGGATCATAAATTAATGCTGAGCCATTTTTACAAGATTTAAAGTTTTAGTCCTAAAATGAGATTGTTGCAAGTGTCACGCTGCCCCCCGAGGGCCTGTGCACAGTGCAGGGATCTGCTCATGGAGCTGGCAACATGCAGCTTCTAAAATGCCACTACAGAAGAGATCTTACTGTTCTCATGTTCTAACTCAGGAGATTTCTCAGTCATCCCAAGTATGAAATTTTGTATAGTAGGTAAAATATGTTCTGTAGAAATACTGTGCGTATTTATAAACCACAAAATTGTCAAGCAACCACCTTGAATGAAAAATCCTATGGACTATTTGACTTGATTTTAGCATATTAATCCTTCCAAGTGCTCATGATCAGCTAGCTGACCCATTTTGGTGCATTGCCTTATGTACAAATATTTGCCAAGTGTTTGGAAATTCTAGTTTATTCTTGGAAATTCCCAGGAATTACAAGTGCATACTTTGGTAGTGACAGTATGTTCAGAGTTTCAAGAGCAAACAATTGTTCTTATATAACAAGGAAGGGAACTGGGAAGCTGGTATGAGCATGCCAAGCGTTGTAGCTGAAGGTGCTATCAAGTACCAGTTCTCCACATTTACAATTTGATAAGCAATCCATCTCAAAGATAGCAGGTGCCGTAGGAACACACCTGAGGTCTCATGGTCCATCTCAAACATGAGGTGTGGTTGTAGAGGAAGGTAATTGAAAGTCAATAAACATAAAAATAAGGACTGTTTCCTCTGCTTTTGCAAATTCTAACATTAGTTGTCTGCATCTGTGTTTTATTCAAACAGGAGAATTAGGTCCTGGGGGCTAATGATATTCCTTCAGGCTTTTCTTTTTATCTTTCCCTTCAGAAGCTGGAGTTCCTTATGGTCCTCTCTTCATTAGCAAACTTCTTCATGCCTCACTCCAGCTTAATTAAAGGTCTGATTTTTTGGCATTAAAGGGACACTATCTACTGGAAAAATCAAACCTGTCTGAAACCCTTGAGCTTTCTGTAGCTACATACAGTGTTTGATGACAGAAGGGAATAGAAAGAAACATTGTTTCTTCAAGAGAAAATTTTTGATTTTTATAAGCATTTTAAAATTTTTGTCAAGTTAATGTGGCCAATTTTTATTGTAAAGATTTAGTAGAAGTATCATGAACTGAACTTTTCCCTTATTCATTGTCATTTTATCCATACGCCTTGATAGCTATCCTTGAAGTATTTTCTTCCCAGCAACTGAAAAATCATGTTGATGATTAGAAGTTTGCAGTGCAAACCTGGAAATTCAGAAACTTATTTTATGGTTTTAGACAGAATTATTGAGCAACGTAAGAGGTCCATATTGAGACAACCGTCATTTAATATCTCCACTAATGATATAAACAAGGGGACTGAGTGCACTCTGAGCAAATGTGCAGATGACACCAAGCTGAGCAATGCAGGGATGCCATCCAGCTGGATCTGGACAAGCTCAAGAAGTGCGCCCATGGGAATCTAGTGAGATTTAATAAGACCAAGTGCAAGGTGCTGCACCTGGGTCAGGACAACCCCTGGTATCAGCACAGGCTGGGGGATGAACAGATGGAGAACAGCCCTGGGGAGAAGGACCTGGAAGTGCTGGTCAATGAGAGGCTGGACATGACCCAGCTGTGTGCACTCCCAGCCCAGAAAGCCAAATGTGTCCTGGGCTGCATCCAGAGCAGCGTGGCCAGCAGGGCCAGGGAGGGGATTCTACCCCTCTGCTCTGCTCTGCTCTGCTGAGACCCCACCTGCAGTGCTGCATCAGCTCTGGGGTCCCAGCACAGGAAGGACATGGACCTGTTGGAGCAAGTCCAGAGGAGACCACTAAGACAGTTAGAGGGATGGGGCACAGCTGTCCTAGTAAAAAAGCTGATAGTGGGGTTTGTTCAGCACGGAGAAGGCTTTACGGCCACCTAATTGCAGCCTTCCAGTACCTGAAGGGAACCTACAAGAAAGATGGAGAGGAACTGTTTACAAGGACATGTAGTGACAGGACAAGGGGGAATGGATTCAAACTAAAAGACGGTAGGTTTAGATTAAACACACGAGGAAGAAAATCATTACTGTGAAGGCACTGGCACAGGTTGCCTAGGAAAGCTGTGGATGCCACATCCTGGGTACTGCTCAAGGCCAGGCTGGATGGGGCTCTGAGCAACCTGGTCCTGCTGCAAGATGGCCCTGCCCTTGGCAAGGGGGACGGAACCAGATGATAACTTTAATATCCTCTCCAACCCAAACTATTCTGTGATTTTGTGATTCTTCGTGATTCTGGTTATCAAATCATTCTGGTTATAAAACAGCATTTCCTGACCTCACAAGGATATCTGGGATAACTACACTGCGGCATTCCCACGCAACGGTGACGGAGACAAGAAACGCACGCAGCAAAGCTTTAATTCCCGTGCTGAGAAGCATTTCAGCTTTTCAGTCGTTGAGACCTTCTTGTCAATGAGCACAGCGACCCACACAGCCAGCGCACACCCACACCTCCTACTGCGGCGGCCGCCCACGGCCACACCCGCGGCGGCCCGGCCACACCCGCCATTGCCGCCCGGCCCAGCCCCGCCCGCCATTGCGGCCTCCCGGCCCGCGGGCGCCCCCCGGTGCCGCTCGGCGGGAGCGGCGGGGGGCGGGCGCAGCGGCGGCGCCGCTTCCGGCCTCCATTTTACGCGGTGGCCGCGGCCGGAGGCCGAGGCGGTGCCGTGGTTGGAAAGGTTCGGCCCGGGCCGGTGCGGTCCAGGTGCCGTGTTGTCCCTTCGCTTCCGCGGGCGCGGGGAACGAAGGTGTGATCCCCTGTGGCTGCGGTTCCCGGAGCGCCAGTACGAGGATGGGCTCCCCCAGCTCCCCCGGGAAGTTCGCCCCCGGCCGCTGAACCCGCCCGGAGCCCCCCAAAGGTTTGAGCGGTGTCGTGTCCCCGGGGAGGAGGAGAGCGGGGCAGGGCCGGCCGGCCCCGCGGGCAGCATGGACCAGAGCGTGGTGGAGCACCCGGTGACCCTCATCATCAAGGCCCCCAACCAGAAATACACCGACCAGACCATCAGCTGCTTTTTGGAGTGGACTGTGGGCAAGCTGAAGTCCCACCTCTCCAAGGTGTACCCCAGTAAGCCGGTGAGTTGTTTGCAGCCCTTTTCCCTCGCCTTGGCGGTAAGGCTGGGCACTGCGGCGACGTGGGGACAGGCGGTCGAGACTTCCCCTAAGCCTTGTCGAGTAAACAAACGAGCTGCCGGAGAGTGACCTGCGTGGAGGCGATGGCCGTCCCTCTGCTTTCAGGGAAGTTGGCGGTGTAACAAATATTAAGCTGCTCTTTTGCATCATGTGAGAAGATCGAAGTGTAGCATCCTGAAAGGCGTTATCGCTAAAGATGCTTACTAATGCTTCGCTTATCTTTTTTAAGGAACTGAGATTTCAGTATCTCAGTTAACTGAATTTGAGACTAATATTTGTAACTCTAAGAGCACTGTCTAAGAGTTCTGTCTGTTCTAAAGTATAAGTGATATGCTTAAGGTTTACACGATCTAGGGAATTCACTAGAGTAGATAAGTGTTTATTATTATTGTATTACTTGAAACTATGTAGTTGAACAGTCTCCAAAATTATTTCCTCTTTGAAAAGCCATTTTTCTTGAGATTGTGCTGAAAATTTTGCTGTCAGGTGTTACACGAATTTGTATGACAGCTGTGACTGTATTTTGAAACTTAATACATATGGCTTTTTTGGTTTTTGAGGGAAATAGACTTTATTTCTAAATTCCTCTTAAGTTCTAAATGTGGCAATTAAAAGGGGCTATGAAAAAAGCAGTAGGCAATAA
This sequence comes from Pseudopodoces humilis, assembly GCF_049639895.1. Taxonomy (NCBI): domain Eukaryota; kingdom Metazoa; phylum Chordata; class Aves; order Passeriformes; family Paridae; genus Pseudopodoces; species Pseudopodoces humilis. Next base: position 105,387,635 of record NC_142200.1, read on the forward strand.
GTGATAATACTACATATGTGTAGAAAGGCAGTCATGCAGAACGGTATATTTAAAGTTTGTTCTGGACAACTGTATGAGAACTGCAGCAGTGTTTGGGGCCTATAACCAGGCTCTAGAAAACATCAGAAGAAGATAATATTTTAAATAATTTTTCACCTAGTTCAATAGAAGAATTACTGCCGTTGTTGATTTTTTGACAGAGGAAAGCAGAATAATAGCTTTGTCTCAAAAAGGGTTTCTGCCTTTTGGGGAAAGAACAAAAGCAGCCAGCAGCTTGGGCTGTGTCACTGGTACATTGACGTCTGCAAACAGTTGTGAGAGTTTGTGAATATAGTTATTGCTGTGAGTAATTCTCTGCTGAAAGAGCCTATCTGCTGTGAAAAACAAAAATATCACTCCAGCTGATTGCTGCTTCCTCCTCCTCACTAGAATTTCCTCCAGTGACGTGTTTGTGTTTAAACACTAGTTGTCTTACTCATCCTATGAATGATCCTGCTAAATTGAGCTCCTGAAAGGAATGAACCTTAATGAACAAGAGGTTTTCATGTGGCACTGTAGGCTTTAAACAGTAGTATAGTGTTAAATTTCAGTTTCCTGAAACATCTTTCTTCTGTTGCAAATAGATTCCTCACCATGCCTCACAGCATTAAATGACTAGTTCAGCATACCCAAACTTGTTCTGAGTTAAAGAATGAGGAGTTTCTTTAACAAGAATTATTAATTCTCATTCGGTAATTCAAATTTAATTTGGATTTACTGCACTTTCAGTTAAACTAATAACAGAACACAGTATTTTTATTTCATAGGACCTTTCAAATTAAAGTAATAACATGGGAGAGGAGAAAGGTGTTTAATAGGATGGCTCCTACGTATAGTAAAATTAAAAAGTGTATTTTTGGCTTGATATATTTTTGATGTTGAGTGCTACTGCTTTTTTCAAATGTATATAAGTTCTTTTTCTTTTAGGAGCTCCCCTCCCCCTCCCTGTTTTTTTAATTTTTTTTTCCTTTTAAAGCAGATCAGTGTTAAAAACTTGATTTCTCTGTTCACTTAATATGCTAGGTCCTGGAAATAATTTCTATTACAATGCTGTTTTAAGGTGGTGGAACACAGAGACTATACAGGCCTTGCAGTGTTCTTGAAGTTAGGGGTGTAAAGTAGAAATCTGTTGCTGTCACTGCTGTACAAAGTATTTCAAGTTTTCTATGTGACTTGAACCTCATTCTTGCATGTGCATCTGTAAATCAGTCGGTAAACTGATGATAACTGTAAATGTCCTAATTAAATTTACAATTTATTAAGAGTATGTTTTCAGAAAGTGAGGTGGTTAGAATAGGCAAATGAGAAGTTAGGTCTTGAGGCAGTGTTGTTTGGGATTTTTCCAGATTAATTTGTGTAAATTACTTGCCTAAATACATACAAATTTTAAATACAGGCAGATTTAAATTGGTTTAGTTGTTACTAAAGTTGATACATTTTTCAAAGTAAATGCTTGAATAAGCTAAATAGGTTCAGAAGGGTGTTAAATTAGTTTGTGAGTCTTTACTAAGATTCACAGTTGTCAGTAGTTTTGCTCCCTGACTGGACCAGTTTTCACAGACAGTACTGCAGTTACAGTGTCTCTAAATGAAATACTTATGTGTAATAACACAAGACTGTTGTAAAATCAGCCGGTGTGTCTCAGTCTGGCAGATCCTACCTTCAGTGCCTTAACTGCTGCATCGATTATACCCATAAACAGTAATTTAAAACTGCTATTTCTCATTTCCCGCAGTACCTGTCATCTAGCATTTGCCTACAGTTCTAACTAGATGTGGTTGTCTGGATTTTTATTTCCTATGGAAAAATGGGAGAGAGGCTTAGTGAACTGAAATAATACCTGTCTAGTAGCTGCAGCTGTACAGCTCAGAGATTGCCTGTGTTTCTACAGGACATTGCTACACTGTCTTAGGTTTGGTGTTTGGTAATATTCTGGGCACAGATAGTTTGGACTAAAGCATTGCAAAAGAAGTCTTGCATGAAAAATGGAGGAAAAAATTCCAAACCACTATCTCTGGAGTTCTTAGTTTTGAATATATACCTTTTGGATTTTGATCTGCAAACTGTCTCACATCTCACTCTAGGTTCTAGAATATTTTTTTTCTAATGCCATGATTTTTTTTCTTCTTCTGAAAATGGGGCTGCTCTAATTATGTGGTTTGAGGTGTTTTTCCATCACACTTTAGTGTTTCAGCTAGCAGTGAGCATGCTGTTCCTTGAAGCAGGAGGTGTGGTAGTGAAATTTCCTCTGGCAGAGGATGAGTTGAATGCCTTTTCTATTTACTTTGGCGTATGTGTGAACTACTGTGTTTCCACATTTATTACCTCTTTTTCCGTTTGCATAAAAAAAAAAAAGCCCATTTCAGAATTGCAGGCTTTCAACCTGAGAATTGCAAGTGATAATCCTTTAGTTCTCAGGTAGGTGTTTAATTTATGAAGGGAGGAGTATGGGGTTTTAAGGCCTCATCTTCATCACTACAATCTCTGGGTTAATGTGATTAACAGTACTCAACATATGTTTAACCTTTTCTTTTGTGGTTTTGTAGGGAGTTGAAATGCATTACTGAAGGCCGGTAGTCAGCTTTGAGTGGCCCTTTTAATCTTGCCAATTTCAGCTCTGTAAAATACTCGTATTTAAATGTTACTTGTATCTTTGAGAAGATTCTTTAATTAGAGGGGGTGGAAGAGGGACTGGTTCACGAGGTACATTAGAGGACAATTGAAAGTGACCGTATAGAAAGCTCCATTAGGAGTGAGACAGACAAAACAACACTAGTGGTGTGCTGGATGATGATTTAAAGATTTGGAGTTTGAGGGGTTTTTGCTGTTGGGCTTTTCTTGTTTTAAGTGCTTATCGGTTCTTATTAATCTCCAGATAATCTGTCTCTGGACCCAGAAACAAGGATTCTTAAGATTTTTCTTCTGACTGAACTGGTCAAGCTAAAGCAACAAGTTTCCAATTCACAGGAAATGAAAGTTTTCTTTAATTGGGATGCTTAAATTCTGATTTTTCTGGCTTTTCCCAAGTACAAACTGCAAACTTGCATTCTGCTGGTAGCCTGTTCCTGCTTGAAGGGAGCAACAAAATGGTATAGCTCAAAAGAAGTTACTGACAGGAGTCAGGCATTTTTTGTTGCTGTTTTAAATGTTAATAGAAATAGTACAGCATTGTTGTTGAATGTATTGCAGTATTTTATCAATTTGACCTGCAAATAACCAGTTCCCTGTGTTGTGTGACATAAAAATACTGTCCAGTGCCACTAATTAAAAATACAGAAAAGTGAAGAAGAATAGAGAAAATTGCTCTTAAATAGAAGTGGTAAACTGTTCTGCACAGTATGTGGCAGACTATTTTTTAAAAAAATATATATTTAATCATGAATGACTAGTGAATGGCTTTGGGAAAAAAGTTAAAGCTTCAGATTTACTGACTACTTATTAGCATTATTTGCTTTGAGTATCTCTGTTTTGTTCTAATATGACCATTTCTTTTTTGAGGTTAAAAAAACCAAAAATGTTTTGTAACATTTCTGTATTGTGCTAAATTATTTGAGATCTGTAGAAGGCTATTGAAAGTAAAAACTTGTCAAAAACTTCTGTGGAAGCTTTTTCTAATCACAGAGATCTGGGGCTCCGTTGTTTGTTTTAGTATTAGCGTGAACAAGACTGCAGGGTGGGTAGCAGAAGGCTGGGATAGGAAAAGGAGTGGTGTAAGACTTGGTGTTTGCATGATGGGGAAATTCTTCAAATAGTTCATGTTGATAATGCATGTCTGTTCCACTGATGTTAGGCTAGATTTATTCATTTAGCACTTGTTTGTATTTCTTTCTCTTGTTTGACCGAATAAGCTCCTTGTTTTAGCATACTGGACATCTTTCTGTAGATATAGTTTACTTTCCTCAAATAGTTTCCTTTAAAATAATTCTGTTATTTCTGTTGTGTGGAATAGTCCAAAGTTATTATCATATGAACAGTATATCACTTGTTAAAAAAAGAAGTAAAACCTTTGTTTACAATACTAGATTGTTTTAAGCTATGAAACTATAAGAATAGGAAAAAAAAGCTTATCCAGCTTTTTTAAAAAAGGGTTTTTTTTTTAAGGAAGGCTACCTTAAAATAATGCTTTTGCTTCTTCTTGCTTTTTAATGTTTTCCTTCTTGTTTTTTCTAATTATGTTGTTTTTGGTTTTGTGGTTTGTTTGTTTTTGGTTTTTTCTCTGCAGGGGGTTTGAGGTTGGGGGCAAGGACTAATAACAGCAAGTCCTAGTGGAAAAATACTAAAATTTGTGCTCTTCTGTATATTTTAATTGGCATTCCATTGTTCTGCGAACTCTCTTTGCTGCAGCTGCTTTTCCATCTATATTTTCAGAAGATGCCTGGGACCAGGAGCAGAGCAAAGAATAAATCACTAAAAGACAGGAATTTTTGAATGTACTTGAAAGTTTTCTTAACAAGCATTTATCCTTAAATGTTGTTAATTGTTATGGCACTCTTGCTGAGTGCTTAATAATATAATTATTTTTCAGAAGTAATTTGTGAGTTAGACTTTGAAGCCTCTGAAATGTTTTTAATTCTGTCTGTTGGTGATTGGACTTAACATTTGCAGATGAGAAAATTCCTTTTATCTCCAGCTATATACCTGTACAGCAGGAAAAAAAAATAATTTCTTTCTTTGTCCCCATCTCCTAGTCTACAAAGGATCAGAGACTGGTGTATTCTGGCAGACTGCTTCCTGATCATCTGCAGCTGAAAGATGTTCTCAGAAAAGTAAGCTTTATATCAACACTATGCAATATTTGATCAAAGCTCATTTTTGGGAAGTAGGAATTTAGATTTGTTTTGCTTAGCTTCACATTTTCATTGTTGTATTGAGAGAAGTAACCATATAATATTGATATGTTCTGGAAAATATATTTTTAAGTATGCCTTGTGTGTAGGATTATGATGTTTGTGGATTGAAGCATGTTTCCAATTGGTGGGAGACCAAGCAGGCTATGCTAAGTCCCAAGCAAGTGATATGTTGTGTATCATAGAATCATCGTGTTAGGAGGGACCTTATAGATCTTCTAGATTCAACCCTCCTGCTTTGGGCAGGGGCATCTTCCACTAGACCAGGTTGCTTAGAGCTGCAACTTGGCCTTGACTTCTTTGGACAGTTACCACTGTCATATAAATGGAATAATACAATGTATTTGTGTTGATTTGGGACATCTTTTAAATTCTCATAGAGGCTTGAATCCAGAACTTATGTCAATCATGGCACTTGCGTAAGCAGGTAAAGAATAATACATTAATTGTGCAGAACCAGAATTCTCAATTCCTGAACAATTTCCTGGAAAGGCTGTTTGTTGTCTTGGTTTTGATTTGTCAGCTGTTAACCATTCCTGATTATGTTTAAAACTTTGATGGTTCTTGCTCCTTTAATTTCATACTTTTTAAAAATTCTGTTGGTTCCTATTGGAAAAATAATTTTATTAGCTAATTTTGGTTTCTTCAGTCAACATTTAGATCCCAGTTTTGAATATGCATGACATCTCATGCAGGGAATCTTGGAATATATGCAGTTGGTTTTCAAACTGGCTCAAATAGCTTGGATTAATGATACCACCTAGTAGGGACTGTTAAATTAGGAAATTTTTCTTAAAAATGTGTAGAACAAGATATTTAGGGTAGATAATAAAGAACTTTGGTTTCAGTTTTGATGGTGACAGGAAACATGATGCATTATGTTGACCTGTCTAAATTCTTTGTAAACAGCTCAGGATGAAGCAATAGCTGTTATTGGAGAAATGCCTTAGCTCCTTGCACAGTTTTTAATCCTATGAAATAGATGAACTCTATAATACAGTACCTGGTTGTTGGTAAGGATACTTTTTTGTAATGTATTGAAGTAAAAATCAATCTACAGGCTACAAGAGTGGGTGGGTCACATTTTAAAACTTCCTGTGGAGGAAAGTCTCCAAACATGGATGGTGCTTTAGTGAAAGTGGGCAACTGAACTTTAGTATTAAGATGGAAAAACAGATGCAGAGGAGTCTTGAGTATTGCTTCAGCAGATTAACACTGCTGTTCCTTTATAATCTTTATTCTGAAATAGATTTTATTAAATGAGATTAAACTTCTTACCAAAGAAAATGTTTGCAGTTTGTTATGTATAGGTTTAGTAGAAAACTGAAGCTGGACTGTTGCAAACCAGTATGCCGTGTACTGCTCAAATGTTCAAGGAAATGCTTATAGAACTTACTCAAAGTTTAGCTTTGCTTGCTAAGGACAAAATGGAGTCTAAATTCCTTAAATTCACTTGGCCTACTTGCAGCATACTTGTTTTAGAAAACAAGATTTCAAGCTTTGTTTGTGTGCTAGAGGAGAAACTTTGTAACTAGTGTCTTTCTTCGCCATAGAGGGGCTGTGCTTGACTTTAAGGCATTGGCATAATGCTTTAAAGTCATAATGGCAGTTATAGGCCTCAGGTGTAGTTAAAGAAATTTAGTGAATTTGAAAACACACCTGTCTTAAGCACAAAGTTAGAAATTCATGTTGGAAGAAGAGGAGTTTTTGTACTAAAGCTTCTGAGAGCTTTTGGGAAAAATGTATAAACTTGATTAAACTTAAATTCAGTCTCATTCTCTGCCAAAATATTCCTACTTGATTATTTATAAGTTCCTAATATTATCTCAGAACTTACTAAATCACTCAGTCTAGCTTTGTGATACTTGCTTCTTGGCACTGACCAGTGTCATTTCACTGATACAAAATGCCTTGAGGCTGGAAGTTGTGGCACTCTTATAGCACAGTGATGTCCAACACATTACTTATGAATAGAAGTATGTTACAATAAACTGTCACGTTTAATAAAGCTGTATGCTGTAGGCTTACCAGTGGTATGTCTAGCTTCCCTTGCCTTTCCCAGGGGCATAAATTATTATCTAGGAAGAGGGTGATTAGTTAGGTTAAAGGCTTTTGACACGGTCAAAGTGCTGTTCACCTGTGTTCAGTGCTTTCTGACTCTTCCTATTGCTGGCTGGTAAGAAATTACACTTAATTGTAGCAGTGAGGCTGTGCTTGGGGTTAGGGGCCAGTACACGGGGAGGAGTTTAAATAACTGGGTGTGCATTGGCTATGCTGGTAGTAATGCACAGTGGCATATAAAAGCATTTGTCTAGTTTTCTCCATTCCTAGAAATCAAAACCATGAAAATGGGAAAATGGCTGTTATAGCACGTTTATATATAGTTTAAAAAAAACCCTCCAAATGCAGATTTTCTGAATGTCATCTCATTAAAAATGGCAGCTTGCCTGCACCATGCTGATTTCAGAAGAGGATAGAGGGGTGTTTTTGTTGCTCCTCTTGTTTAAAATTTAGTTACTGAGGAAGCTGCAGTGTGCAATTTAAACATGCAGCCAACAGCTGTTGTGTTGCTATGGCCATGTAAGGGTGTTTTTTAATTTGGTACAGTGAAATAGCTACAGGTTGAAGTTACGGCCTCCAGATTGGGGGTGAGCGTGTTCCTGCAGAATTGGTATGGCCTTGCTAATGGGTTCAAGTGGTGGCATGCATCTGCTTCCTCACTTTCAAATACTTAGGAATACTCAAGCCCCACCTAGCACTTTGAATACCATTTCCTGAGCATGGAATATCTGCAGAGGCCCATCAGTTGCCTGTCTGCAGGTTAGGCTTGAGCAAACCTTAAACAGGAGCAAAGTGAATGCAATGCCTGGCACATTGTTCACATCTTAGTCTGCTTGTGGAATTCCAGCACCTAACTTTTTCATGTACCCTGATGTCTCCACGCAATAACACTCTTCATAGATCTCAGTGTAAGTGTAAAACATTCTTAAGTTTAGGTAAACTGAGCCCGGTAAAAGGTGTGAGATTTTTCCTAAATAAAAGTCAAAGCTTGTGGTACGCTTCCTCATGCTTTTCCTAGGGTTCTTCCATTGGTTCTACTATACTGCAGTTTTAGGAAAACCAGGGATAAAGTCCATGTTTCATATGTGATTTTGGGCAGCTTCTAAGAAGACATTACTTGTGAAATAGTAGGATTCTCTTGTGCTACACTCAAGTGTTGCTTTATGGTCTGTTTTGTATAATGTTTCTCTAGTGTTTACAACTCTGAATTTTTAAAGACCATTTTTTACTTGTAAGTTTCTCCAATTTTGTTGCTTTAGCTCTTGAATTTCTTTAATTTTTAGCAAGATGAATATCATATGGTTCACCTGGTATGTACATCTCGGACACCTCCAAGTTCACCAAAACCCAGCACCAGTAGAGAAGGTCATGGAGCGTCAACCTCCAGCATTAACTCAGTGAGTTTTTTCTTACACAGGACTCAAATTCCTTTTATGCTAAGGAAACTTGCCATTAATTTCTCCTGTAACATTTTATATTTGTCTGTGAAATGGTGTGTTGAAAGTAGAGCATACCATAGGAATTTGTACAATTAGACTTGATTATCTAAGGATGTATTTTTATTTAAACAAAGATGACCTTTTTTCAAATTGTAATAGTTATGTTTATTTGATGATAAAGCACTATTTTTCTAAGCAATTTAACACTGTATCAAAAAGTACACTTTCCTTTCTCTCCATATCCTTGTATCTTTGGCAGAAATCACACAGTGTATTCAGAATTTTAGAAAAACTAAGTTTAGATTTGTTTTGTGAAAATTTAAGAGAGACCAGTCAAAATATTGCCATTGTCATGAGATAAAGGTGGAACTTAGCCAGTTTTTTTTCTGTTTGACAAGAATTGGCCAGAATTTATGTATGAACTTCAAGCTAGTCATAGCATCTGCAAGACAGTCAAAAGTAGAAGTGTTCTTAACACTTCCATTAGTCCAATTGTTTAGAGAATATGTTTGTTTATGGTGTTTTGAGCCTTCCCCTCTTCATACCCTCCAAAATGATGGTCTTTGGTTGTATTGTGTTTTAAAAGCAGTTATGATTTCTGTTGAGAACTTCATAGTTCTTGGCTTTTTCCAGAATTGGCACTATCACTAAGCAACCCTTGAAGGTTAATCAGAAAGGGATACATGCAGTGCCACTGTAGCATCTTTTTCATGTAGGTACTTTTTCTTGTATGCTACTTTTTTCATGTAGGTACTTTCCATCTGAGGGGCATGGATTGTCAGCATATGGGAAATGCCCTTGGAAGCTGTCTTCATTCTGCTGTTGATAGGGCCGGTGTCAGGCTGCTGTGTGACAGTCAGAAACATGAGCTGTTTAAGCAATGGGAGAGAGGGGACTGTGGCTACAATATCTTTTCAAGGACTGTATTTATATCTCTGTTTACAGGCAGGACACAATGTTGGCACTGTATTTTATTGCTGTGTACATCAGTTATAAATGTTGTATTTGAATGACTATTAATGACTGCTTAAAGCGGGCAGTATGCAAAGTGCTAAGTTTATAATACTTTGGAGAAAACAGCCTAAACCCAAAGTTTGAATAGTCTTTATCCTTCTATTTGTTCTCCTCCCCACCCTGACTGTATAGTGGTAAATTTTTCTTGTTTTCTTTGTAGGGCAAATGTGATATAGATGTCTTAAGTAGTTGCACCTTCTCACTTCCTGAGTTGTCAAAGTTAGAGGATTTTCTACTGAGTAAACACTACAGTAATTCTTAGCAACAGGATTTGGGGATTTATTAAAACGGAAATAATGCATCTCAATGACCCCATTGTAATCTTGTTATGGTGACAGTTTAGAAGCCAGGTATCAGAGGTCTGACACTAGCTTCAGGTGTGTTCCTTGGAGCCTAGCTGTTCCTAGGAGTTCCTAGCTGTTTCCCTATTCCCACTGATAGCCCCCTTCCAGCGGTGACTGCAGCAATTTGGACTGGGCAGCTGGCACGGTGAAGAGGATGAAGAGTAAAAGGGGTAACTAAAGATAAGGATAGGGAAATAGCGTTTTAAGCCAGTATCTCTGAAGACAGTCATATCCTGAAGCTGTAGTTACTTCTGTTAACAATAGCCACTAGGATTTTTGTTCCTGCTAAATATTCTTTCAATTAAGTTTTAGTTTGCTTCAGCTTTTTGAAGCTATGATTAACAGTGACTTGTGGTTTTCTCAGGAAACTATCAAATGTTGAGTCTTTCTGAAAAATTCTGGTTTTTTTCCCCTCTTGCACCTGAGTGCAATTTTGAACTTCTGTTTTTACTAAGGCTTGCCAGAACCAATAAAACCACAGAAGACTTACCCAGTGTTCACATTCTTAATAAAACTTGTGACAAAACATTAAAGCAAGTAGTTTTTTTGAGACATAGTAGTAAATCTTATAACTGTGGCAAAAGATCCACAACCTTGATTTTATTTATTTTTTAGAATTTAGACCGTTCTGGATCAACTGCTGCCTCGTCCACAAACCAAGAAGCTGCTTCTACATCTTTGAACACTAGTGCAGATGGAGTGAGACATCGTAATCTTCCACAAGCACATAGCAATCCCACGCCAAGCCACCAGTTCCCTTATTTAATGCAAGGGTAAGTGAGACTGCAGCAATCCCCACTCCTTCATGCTCTTTGAAATGCTTTAAATGTTCGGTTGTAATTACGTTTCTTTCACAGTCTGGAAAATTATTTGGCTAGTTCGTCTTGAAGCATAAGTCACATTAGAAAAGTTTCCACATGAAAATTAGGGTTTTCAGCTAGGAATCAGTCAAAGAGGAAGTGCTCTTGGTGCTCCCCTTCAGGTTGTTTTTTTTATACTTTTCTTTATGCTTTCTGCCCTCAATTTTCTTGGACAAGTGCAGCTTTAGTATGTCTAGTGGATGTAGTTAGTAATGTAACTGATAGAATTATTACTTCTGGTTGTCTTTTCTGTCCTTTATTTTGTCAACACTAAATTATTAGTAGAATATGATGGTTTCTAGTTTCTGACACACACGAGATTTAGTTCTTCATTTCTCCATATTGGATTCAACTGTAGAAATGATATGCAGATATTTAGAGTATGTGTAGTGCTTGTGTATCTACAACAGAATGAAACTATCTACCAATGATAGTTCTGAAGTGATAGCTGTCATTTCCTCAGGGAGCACTTTTAAGTTTCCTTTCTGGCAAGGTGTTCTCCCAGTACTGTATAGATTCTAGAAATCTACTTTGGAGAATGTTGAAACAAAAAACCCTAAAATAAGAATGTGCTAACAGTGACATTGCTTCTGTTGCTGGAAAGAAAACAGATGCCAAGAGCTGTTGAAAGTTTACTTACTTTGTTTAATTTACATGCTCTCATTAGAGTTAATTAAGACTTTACTACTCTTGCTAGTTTTCATCTTGAATTTGTTAGTTTTTTTTATTATCTGAAATGTACTGTCTGCTGAGAAGAGATGGCCTTTAGAGTGGGTGGAGATTTATGTTATTCTGACCAAATGCATCTTCACAGAAGTGGTCATACTTGCCTTTCAGATAAAGCTAGGTGACAGCAGGTTGACTGTCAAGACTGCTATTGGTTTAATATAAATTAATTCTAAAAGTAGTTTATTATCTGTTGTGTAAATGACTAATCTGTATTTTAAGTAGCTTTTCACACAGACATATTTTGAGTTTTTGTCAAGTGTGGTGGACTGAATAGGCTGTGGACTTTGGAAAGGCAGCAGAACCATTTTTTATGGTTTCATTCTTTGAGCTGAATGAATTTGTGTCAGTTTGGGAGACATTGCTGTCTTGGAAAGAAAATATAACTTAAATTAAAAATACTAAGTCCATGCTTTGCTATGTCTAGCATGTAATGGAGATTGAGAGGGGTGGATTAATAGACTGAAAAAGGTGCTGAGGAAGTGCTGTACCTATTTCAGGGGTTTCAGTCCTACTCGGATGATTTCTAACTTTGTTACCTGGAATAGTGTAGTGCTTGTGACTGTGGTGCATTAGCAGTGCACCCAAATCACTTATTTCAATTTTGTGTAATCCAAAAGGAAACCAGATGGTAATCCAAAAGCATTCTGTGGTGCAAACAGAACTGTAGTAAGCGCAATGACTGGAGGTTTCCAGAAGTGCATTCCTAATCTTAACAGAAATGCCAAAATAAACAAACCCTAAATAATCCTAGGCCTTTTTAAAAAAAAAGTCTTTTAATGGAATGCTGTCAGAACTTGAAGTAGATCTTTGTAGACTGCTGGGTATTGGCTCTGCTCAGCTCCAAATCATCTGTGCCCAGTGCATGCTGGAGTCTGCTTGCTTCCTTAAAAACCCTTTTTAAAGCTTCAATAATCTTTTCAGATGCATCTGCTTGTATTCCAGCAGTAAGAAATGCCCTCTTTTTTTTAGCTGTCTCTTAAAAATCACTTTGGGATCTAGCTTTAATGTAATTTATTCGCAGATCAAGACTTGTTAGGAGCATGAAGATTCGTAGCTGAAACTGGTGTTATTTTTCTTTTATTTCTTTTATTTTCATGACCAAACAATTTTTATTCTAGCTGCATGATGAACTGTAGGCACTGCTGATGGGGAAAGATCTCCAGGTGTTTGAAAATTTATGTAAGGGTCAGTTTCCTTGGGCATTTTGCAGTACTTGATTGATTTGTACAAATAAGTAATGTGAATGTTAAATGATTAAATTACAGTTTCAATGTTTTTTCAGCTCCTGGCTTAAAGTTGCAGTGTGAGAGTTGAACATACTTTGGGAAAACAGCATTTAGTTCAGATTGTTGAAGTATTGCAGGGAAAAAAAACCAAAACTTTCTGTTGCTTTTAAACTTCTGCAAATGTTGTTTTCAAAAGATCTAAACTTGTGGTGGGACTGGGCAAGTAGCTTATGTATGTATCAAGTTAGCCTTTAGCTGTGGGGAGCGAGCACAGCATTGTCGGCTCCTGTGGCCTTTGATGGGGATCAGGACCTGTGCTGTGCTGCATGGGCAGAAACAGAACACACGGGCTCAGCCCTGACAGGGCTCGCATTTCAGACTGGAGACCACTTGGAAGCAGTAAGCAGACAAGAGACATCAAGGCAGTGAAATCATTTGTCAAGTGTGGGTGGCCCGTCTAGTGAAATGTTTTCATATTGTGCACACAGTAATGTTTGAAAGCAAATGACATACTGAGAGCATGCAGTATATCCTAGCACATAAATACCTTGCTGCATCAGTTATCTTTGCTCACTATATTTTCTTCTAAGTAGCAAATAACATAGTGGAGGAAACTGAAATATCACCTGAAGTTGATGTCCCAAGCTGTTAAGTCTAAATAAAAAGTCTTGTTTTTTCTCAAGTGGTGAGCAGTATCTTCATGATAACCTTACTTTAAAATTCAGTGCTGGTTAGTTCATTTGGGTGTCTTCTGTAGACCAAAATAAGTAATTTTGAGCTTTTTAGCCATCCTGAGGAGCACTGTGTGTCTTTTCAGAATATTCTGAAGCTACTTCTACCATTTGAACTGTTCTCTGGCTTATTCAACTGTTCTTCTATTGTCTGCTCTGCTTTGTTCTACAGTCTTGGAATGTCTGTACAGATACTATTTGCTTTGTCCTTATGCTGTTGCTGCATTCTTTTGAAATACTCTGCTTCCTACCTTTTTCTCCTTTGTTTGGAAAAGGATGAGGAGAAAGTATTGTGCTACTTTACTTTTTCCTTGAGCAGCAAGCTGCCTTGCTTTGCTGAGAAGATCCTCTTCCTTTGGGGAGCTTCTTCTGACTGAAATACAGTTGTTGCAGTGTAAAAAGTTGTTTCTGAATTTCACAAGCTAATTTAATACCATGGCAACTGTAATAGCTGTATAATTGACAACATCTGCCTCATTTTGATTTTTGGTGAGCAAACAAAATGCTGCTGTACTAGTTGGCATTCTAAGCCAGAAGCCAGTTGTAAGCCAGTCTCTACTTCTGCTCAATTAATGGGATCAGGTCTTGAAAAATGAAGTCTTGCTTCTCAAACAGTTATGCCTTCTAGAAAAGCTGTTGGGGAAAAAAAGATGAAAAACCTACCGCAATATTTGGGTGTGAAAGAAATAATGTGGAAGAAAAGAACATGACATAACTTCTGTGGTTTGAGTTGAGTTGGCTACTTCATCTGCTGTTAGGCTTTAAGACATCAAGAAAGCAGGTTTTGAAAGAGTTTGAAAGAAAGGTGAGGCTCAAATATGATATTTTTAAAAGATACATCTGTGAGGGCAAGCTGTTAGGTATTGAGGCCTCAACCTTTCTTGAGGTCAACATAGCAGTTACAAGGAAGAACCCTAAAATCTGTATCTGATGAGAAAAGGAAGTGGCAAATTCCTTTAGAACTCACTCGGGCAAGTTGAGTAGCACTGCTTTTTGGTGACTGAGGAGTAATCCTGCTTGTTCAGAAACTCATCTGATACTCTACCTGCTTGAAAGTGAGACACTGCTCATTGGTTTGTCTCAGCACAGTACTTAATGATACTCAGGTAGAATATTTAAATCATCTTTACATTTCAAGGTCAAATATTTTGTGAATTTTGGAGGAGTCTTATCTCTCCAAGTGTTTGACAGTTCCAGGGATAGAAAAACACATTCTTATAGCTTGCAACTGTAAATCATGATTAATGTTTTTCAACAGTGGCTTCATGGCATTGCTGTTTCAACATGCTAATAATGCATAAGTAAATAGCATCAGCAGGGCTGCTAGTTAACCCTTTCAATTTTTAAAATAAACCTTCAATAATGCCTGTGACTATCTCAGTTTGTGTTTGGTATCAGGAAAGTACTTTTGTACTTTTTCTTTCTTTTTTTCTTTTTTTTTTCTTTTTTTTCCCCCAAAAAATGTTGTCAAAACAGATTATGGCTAAACGCAAGCAAAACCGTTCTAGCAGAGGTCATGGAGTTGCATGGCAGGTACTTGTACAGAATTGCAGTGAAATATGTATTCATGTGTAACACAGAAAAAAGATTTTAATGTCTTCCTCCCATCTTTCTTTCTGGGCATGTCGTGTATATCTGAATGCCTGGTAAGACTAATGAAATCTCTTGGTGATATCTTTGCAGGGAGTGCCTTACTTAGGGAACAGGTGTAGTCTGCAGTACAATTACAGCAGTCTCAGCTTTTGCTACCTGCAGTCTGAATAAACTTTTCTTCATGCTTTATACTCTCATGCTGTCCTGAAAGATGTCCTGATTTACTACAGTTCACTACATCAAAATCTTTTGGGAAAGAGTTGGAAATCTTGCCAAAACATGCTATATGCTCTAGGAGGTAAGAGAGGATAAGAAGTCTAATAGCAGACAAAACCAAACATAAAACTTAACTACAGGAGTTTTCCCTCTTTTGCATGTGAATCAGAGTTAAAAGCCCATAGGGAGGAGAATCACATATGCTCAAAAATTGAAGGGGGGTAGTAAATCCTTTACAATGTTCTTAGTTGCCATCTTCAGAAGCTGTATCTGAAAGATAAGTTTGTTGTCTTTGCTTATGATATTTCTTCATGTCTCTGATCACAGTGATATTTAAGTATTGCTTCTAAAAGAATACTATAGAAGATAGTAAGTTTTCCCTTTAGAGCTCCTGTAGACCTTTAAGGATGATCTCTGAACTTAAAAGGAATTGTATGGAAGAATTTCTGTAGTTAGCATAGTCTTGAAAAATTTTCAGCATTGTTTTGTCCCAGAGATGCAGCTAGTGACATACTAAGTACAAAGCCAAATATTCTTTCTAGAGAAATAACTTTGCTTGTTAATTTCTTTTATCAAAATATAGTGCTTTTTTGGAATGGGTTGAATGATCTCACTATATGTTATTTCAAAGTGTTATTTTAGGGGTGCAAATGAGAAGAGAAATGCTACTTTAATTGTTTTTTAATACTAGCACGCTTTTTAAATGTCACAGTTCAGAGCTGAATATTTTTCTTTAAATCATGTTCTAGCAATATAGGCAACCAGTTTCCAGGCCAAGGTGTTCCTGCTGGATTTTCTATGTATCCTGCATTCAGTCCCTTACAGATGATATGGTGGCAACAGATGTATGTACGTCAGTACTACATGCAATAGTAAGTTTGCATTATCTTACTTTTGAGCTATACTAGTGAAAAGAATATATTAAATGTTTTTTGTCAGGATCAAAATGTCTGTGTTTATTTTGTCTAGCTCTGTTTTATACCTAGTTTTGTCCAGTAAATTATGAAAGCCAGTCTTGGATTAGAATTAAATTAATGTCTTAGTAAATAAAAATCTAAGGGAAAATGTGGTTTGTTTTGACATGTATTACATCTGGAACTGTAGCAAAGAAGACAGGCTTAGTAATTATGGTGCATGTTTTTTGACAAACCAGGTTTATGTTTAAATTTTTAGCCAAGCTGCTGTTTCAGCCCAAGTGACTTCCAGCACTGAGCCAGCGAGATCTGCAGTTGCCCAGGCTGTAAATTCAGAACATGCTCCTGCAAATGAGCCTGCAGCAGTGCCAAATGTAGCTGTCCAGGAGAACAGGCCTGTAAACCAAAATGTTCAGATGAATGCACAGGGTGGTCCAGTAGTGAATGAAGAGGACTTCAACCGGGACTGGCTGGACTGGATGTACACATTCTCTAGAGCAGCAATTCTTCTGAGCATTGTATACTTCTATTCTTCTTTCAGTCGGTTTGTCATGGTAATGGGAGCCATGCTGCTGGTTTATTTGTGAGTACAACAGTTGAGTATAGCTGCAGAGCTGAGATGTGGAGTATGGTGCTAATATTCATTCCATTTAAAATTAAAAATTATCCACATGCAAATATTTACACAGTGCTCCTTTACAGTAGGGTGTGTCTGTTAAAAAAAGTAAATTTAAACAGGTACAGAAACTGATGTGAAGAAAGAAATGATTCTCAAAATATTTTTACAGTAAGTTGGATACCTCTTATACCTGAAACACAATGTTCTCATATTGGTGATATTAATAGATCAGTGTTGTTGAAATGTAGCATTTTGGGATGAAAATTTAAAAACGTCTAAATTTAGACATCTATAAAAATAATAAATAATTATATAAAAATAAACGTTAAATTTTAAAAATTTAAAAAGCCGGGGTGACGGGAGGGAAGCTCATATAGGTCAAGCATAAACTTGCATAAACCTAAACTTACTGCTTGGATGTGAAAGTGCAAAGCTCATGTATATTTCCAAAATAAATTATGGGTTGTGTGTAGTAAATTTTGTTGGGCAGAGTTAAGGTAGTGGTAGTAATAATGGTGGGGTACTAGATCTGGTAGATTTAAAGAGATGTAAAAATTTTTTAACTGCACATCATAAACACCTAGGCACATTCTGTGTTTAGCTGAGAAATACCAGTACTGTTGTCATCACTTCCTCTTGCATATGAAGATACCTTAATGCTGTAAAAAGAAGTGGAAAACAGCAGTAATGCTTGATATTTTAGACTGATGCTGTGCACTCTGAGTTTCCTTACACTGTAGTCTCAGTCCTAACTAGGACTGTTCTTTCATAGAGGTAGGGTATCTGAAATCAGAATATAGATGCTTAGAAATATAGGAGAGGCTTATTTTATTTACAGTGGTAATGTGGTTCAAGCATTAGCTGAAGTTTAAATTCATTTTTTTCCAGGGAAAATTAAATTTAAACTAAGAAAATTAAGGCTGGCTTTGAAAACTTAATTAACTTCAGTACTTAAAAATGGGGAGGAGACCCATAAAAAGTATTCTACATTTTGAATCACCTAATCATGGTATATTATTCCTCTTCTGGAACTGAGGGCTATGAACAGCAAGACCTTAACACAGACATTGAAGAATAACCATTCAGTCTAGAAGGATGAATTACAGAAAAATAGATGTAACTTCATTCATTTGAAAGTACTTACAGAATTTGCTGCAGTGGCTAGCTGTAGAAAAAAAATATTTTTGTTCCTTTCAAAAGAGAGTTTTTCAACTGTTCCACTTTCTTACATAGACACCAAGCTGGATGGTTTCCCTTTAGGCAAGAGGGAGGCCAACAACAGGCAGCCAATAATGCAGAAGTGAACCGTGATGGGCAACATGCAAATAATCCTGATCTTGAAGAGATGGTGAGTAAGGGCAGACATGTCTTTTGAGACTCCTCTGTATTGTAAAGTATTCTGTAGTGCCTGGACAGAAAGTCAACTTTTGTGGAATAGAGTTGGTTTAACCATAAAGCTTTCAGCATTGTCCTCAGGTTGTGCCTGCTGCTTAAGCTCTGTATTTCTCCAGTCTGACGGTTACTGATTGTCTCTACTTCAGTCACAGACTTTCTTCATGCTAGTTACTTCAGGAAGTTATTCTGAGAGAAATCACTTAATGTAGGAAGATACTGCTGGTTACCTTATGTCAGAATTCTGAAAAGAAGCAGTTGAATTGCTTCAATTTCTGTTTTTAAAGGAGCGACTTATGGATGATGGGATTGATGAAGACAACGGAGAAGATGCTGGTGAAGATGGCAATACAGAGCAGCAGCCTGGATTCATGGCTTCTGCTTGGTCCTTTATCACAACGTTCTTCACATCACTGATCCCTGAAGGGCCTCCACAGGTTGGCAATTAAAGTGGAAAAGGAACTGTGTCAGGCAGCTCAGTAGCCATACATAGAAGTGGAGCAGATCCTAGAGAGTGTTCTAAATACAGTGCAATTTCTGAAAATTTATAATGTTTTCTTTTTGATCATGGTGTACAAAACTGTGTATTTTTTTTCTTTTGGCTTTCTCATGCATTGAATATTTTAAGCACAAGTGGACTACTAAATGCTTTCTTTAAGATTCTTCTTTTTCTGAAGAATAAAATGTAAAGATATTTGTCTTCCATGTTTTGTTTTAATTTCAAATGTGTGTTACACTGAGGCAAAGAGCTTGTATGTAATCTGCACCATTACCTCTTTAAAGAGCTGTTAAGACTATGAATGTTGACAGACCTTTCCAAATGCTCTCTATTTATCTGAATAATGTATCTTGTGTTAGTTTGATACAGGCTATGAATTCTCACACGGGATTTGAAACTTAAATAATTCCTGAGAGAATGC
Organism: Pseudopodoces humilis; assembly: GCF_049639895.1. Taxonomy (NCBI): domain Eukaryota; kingdom Metazoa; phylum Chordata; class Aves; order Passeriformes; family Paridae; genus Pseudopodoces; species Pseudopodoces humilis. The sequence goes on from NC_142200.1 coordinate 105,406,579, forward strand.
AGTAAACACAAGGGTTACTTGTTAATGGCATGTTGTCTTCATGTCAGAAAATAGTCGTTTAAAAAGCTGAGAGCATTTTCTTGAGACTGTACTGATGTGCATTAAAGTTGGAGGTATTTGACAGCTCTTCAAAGACAATTGGCAGTGATGGGATAAACCTTAAATGTTTGATACATACAGTACTTTTTAAGGAAAATATAGCTGCGCTGGGGCAAAATATGTATACTAGGTTTTTTAATAAAACTGTTATGGTAACTCTTTTGGATGTTTATATGCCTATTTGAATGCAAATGGCTAAATTGTGCCTCATTAAGGATGAGGATATGATTAATTTGAGAGTGTAATAAAGTTATCATGGTGGCATTACTGGCATTGACCGAAGCGATGTGTTTGTAGCAGCATCTATACAGTTACAAGTATGATCTCAACAGCTGACTTATCTGTATTCTTTAACTTTATTAACCTAATTAAAACTAAGAAAAAAAAAAAGGTACATGAGAGAGTAGCACAGTGCTATGTCAGGTTATTGGTTGCTTTCTTTAGATTTTAATCGTAGTCAAGAAGGTACATTTGGTTTTGTTCTTAATTCTGAAATACCATATGCTTTTTAACTTCAAAATATCTGCAAAGATTGTTGCACTACTACCAAAGGAAAGCTTATTTGACTTCTAAGTACAGGGCAAAACTCAAATATTCGGAATGAGTGATAAATAGGGATTTATTTTTTGCTTGTTTATGTTAAACAACTAAGTAGCAAGGCTTTAAACTGAAAGAAAACCTTTTAATTTTTTACAAGTTTGTCAGGAGAAATAGAAATGTAAGTCTTAAAAAAGCATCAATTATTTTATTTGCTATATAGGTAGCAATGGTGAATAAGTCATGTTTAGTTACAATCTTTTCTTCCTATTTTTATTATAGAAAGCTACTCTCAGTTTTGGTTCTCTACTACACATACAATAAATGTGTACACCTTGTCCATGAAATGTAACCTTTTTAGTTTGGCAGATGGATCTAACTTGACTACTATTTAAGGGCTGCTACAAAAATGTACATTTTTAAAGGAGTGTCACAAGTGGCATGGCAGTCTTGGATGTCATAGGCCTTATTTCTGGAATACATTGAAGAAGCTTTATCTGTTTGACCTGTGTGTTCTCCTTCTCACTTTTACCGAAGTTTTTCTTTTACCATTTTTATTTTTGTCCTTATTTAGCATACCTGTGCAGTTATGACCTGTCAGTATCCAGCTATCAACAGCCATTTGTTGCTTCTTAGCAATGTTGTTCAGGTTGGTTTGTTTTCCATGTTGTAGGAAGCAGTTGGTGGCAGCTCTCTGCTGTTAGCAGACTAGATTAAGAAAGCTGCTCTTATGCTGTTAGCCCTGGTTTGGTTAAAAGGTGTAGAATTGTCTCTGCTGGTTTGTATTCAGACAAGGATAAACTTGAAAGGTTTCACAAGTCTGAAATAGTGAAATGGGAAATTCTGGCAGTTGGTTGGATGTTGAGGGAGATGTTCTGAAAGCTTTAATCAGAACACGGAGCTGGAGTGATGTGTCACAGAGGCCACACTTCCACGAGATCATTTTAAGGTCATAGAATCTCCCAGCATCCACAACTTACCAAGATGCAAGAAAGGAGAAGCAAAAATATGGTTACTGAGGAAAGTGAATGGGAAATTACAATGTGATAGGAGACATTACCAAAGAGTTGGAGGCAGAAGAAAGCTACTGGTAGAAGCAAAAATAAGGTTGTGATCATGAGTGAATACAAAACAAGCATTGAAATGCAGATTGAGGTAAAAAAGGTGCACTTTTTAGAAAAGGACAGAACTTCTTGAAAATTAATGAGGTCTTTGTTGCATATGTTTCTGAGTGACTTGGGTAAAGAATTGAACAGCATATGAAGTATAACAGGTGATGATGGGAGAGAAATCAAAACACTAGGAAAATAGTTGCTTTTTCTTAGTATATCCTATTAGTATATAACAGTAGGAACTGTTCAATAGCATAAACCAAAACACAGTTATGTATTACATGGTTCTAGGCAAAGCCAGACGCAGAACTGTAGTAAATCTGTAGCATGAAGTGTGGCAAAAGACATGAGGATTGAATCGCCATCGGATGTGTCCCAACTGACCTGTACATTACCCGCTTTTACAACTTTGAATGTAGGAAAAGGGATTAAAATTCTTTCCTTTACCTTTCAGGAGGACCTGAAATGACAGATGCATTTATATTATTCTAAATGTAGGTTAACAGCGACTCTATGGCAGCATGTGCAATAACTTCATGATGTGTTGATGTAAGAGACACTCATATCAGAAACAGACACAAGTGAGGTATATTCCATCCATAGTACTTCCGCTGTGAAGATACAGATTAGATCAGCAGTGCTGGTGGAGCAGATGTATGAAAAGAGCAACAGACAGTTACTCCTTAGCATGATTTCTTAATACTGTGCTTTGAAAAACACTTTGCAACTCCTATGTATCCATAAATATACATACATTGACTTCTAAATCCCAGTTCACATTGAGTTTATCAGTGCCACTGTTTGCCTAACATGTTGTCCTGGTTTAAGCCCAACTGGTAACTATGTACCATGTAGCTGCTTGTTCCCTTCCCTCTTCCTCCCCTCCCTCATGGAATAGAGAGGAGAATCAGGAAAAAAAGTAAAACTCATGGGGTGAGATAAGAACATTGTAATAATTGAGATAAATTGAAATACAATGTTAATGCTAATAATTGTAGTAAAGAGGGCACAGAGAAGACCCAAGAAAAATGAGGCACAGTACAGTTGCTCACCACCTGCTGCAGAATGACCAGGCCATCCCTTAGCTGCACCTGACACCATTTGGGATAACTTCCCCCAGTTTATATCCTGGGCATGACACTCTATGCTTGGAATATCCATTTGGCCAGTTTGGATCAGCTGTCTTGGCCATGTTCCCTCACAGCCTCTTGTGTGCCTGCTCCTGGCAGAGCATGGGAAACTGTGGAGACCTTGATTTAGGGTAAGCACTGCTCAGCAACAACAGAAACATCAGTGTGTTATCAGCATTGTTCTCACACTCAATCTAAAGCACAGTACTTCTTAGTACTGGCTACTATAAAGAAAACTCTATCCCAGCTGAAACTAGGACACAAGTGTAACATCAAGTCAAGCTGGAGAATTCTTTGGAACAAAACAGTGGATAGAGGGATCTTTATTCTGTTGTGAGCTTGCCATCTATTGCTCATGCTACTGTTTGGTTGGGAGACCTTGAGGGGCAGAATTGGCTTTCCAGGTATTCCCTGTTGCCCCTAAATTCAGGTGATTCATAGAGAAGTTACCACCTGATGTTCAAGGAAAACTTTGCTTCAGTCTAAAATAACACTGCCTTCTTACTATTGCTGCAGCAGAAGGAAAAAAACCCAAACCATTGTTGGTGATGATTGTAATCTTAATAGGTGATGCAAAACGACTGACACTTCCGTCAGATGGTGTGATTAGTCATGTTTCTGCTGCTTGTTTTCTGTACATACTGAAAATTTTCTAGTGTAATTCATATTTAGCAGCCTTTTCTGTTGACAGAAAGCAGTTCAGAATTTACCCCAGTGAGTGTGAACTCTGACTTATTTTTGGATATATTTGAGTGGGCTGTTGCAGACCCAACTACAGCCCTGCTGGGTGCACCCTCGTTAGTAAGGGGCACTGCCTTTACTTGTGTGCCAGCTGCCAAAGCCTCCAGGGTGTGTCGGGAAAGCTTTGATGCTGCTGGCATTCAAGTTAAGTGCATTAATGCCAGCGTGGCTGTTCCTGTGGGTGAGGTACTCTTCTTTCAGATTCCAGTGTTAGTATAGGTGGGATGATGCAAAGTGGGAGTGAGTTACTTCATCACTCACAGCCTTAGTTTCAAAGCTGCTGCTTGTCTAACAAGATAATACAATGTAAGATATAGGTTCCATCATGATTCCTACTTCTATAAAAAGAGCGTTTAGCCATTCTGCATGGTGGTGGCTCTGCAAGAATGCTACATCTGGAGTACCTGTTCAGCTGCAGCTTCTTTCTCTTGGCTGGATTTATTCACTTGCAGCTGTCTATGCAAGCTCTCGCTTTTGAAGGAAGTCAGGTGACTTATGTGAAGCCTTAGCAGTTTAGATTTATTTACAGGAATCAACCCAGTAGCACTGACTGGAGAGGAGGGAAGCACATACTGGACTTGAAGGAACTATACCCATAATGAGGCTAGGACAGGCTAACTTCTTTCGTATTTGCAGAGGCAAGCAAAGTGTCCAGTGGGAGAATTCCCATGGCACATAAGCAGCATTTCCACTTCTTTACCAAGACAAACTTTCTCCACTTTATCAAGATCAGTTTGTGGTTATTTTAGACTACATTTAAGCCACGTGAGGAAATCTTGCTGTATAACAATAAAAATTTATAATTTTTTTCCTTTAATGTGTGTCGATGATATTGGTGGATGACTCTTGCAAAATTTTAGCTGTGCTAGGAATAAACTGTAAAATTGCTGGTAATTTTTGGAGTAGGGAGCTTATACCAGAGCAGCTGCCACTGAGATTGCTTACACAGTGGTGAGGTGTGTTTAAGCAGGGGAAAATTTACAGAAAGACGACAATTTTTGCCCTAGCTTTCCAGAAATCTAGAGAGGGAAAAGCTATGTGTGAGTTCACGAGATGGATGTAAACTGGGTTGTGGATATGTAAAAATTTAAAATATGAGGGTTTTTTTTTATTTTGGTGCATGTGCACACATATTTTCTTGATGGCTTTAGAAAGATTGCTGGAAAGGAAAGCCAAAACCCAGTCTCTGTGTTAAAGTTACCCTGTTTGGGTGGCTTTCTTCAGTGTTTTGTTTAGTAACTTGGTGCAAGGTTAAGCCATAGCCATGAAATAACCGCAACAATGTGAAAATACGCCGCCGTAAAAATAAATGAGCCGATTGTGTAGCCGGTGAGCCACTTGACGCTCTAATTTGTCAGCCAGAGATAATTAAGGAAATGAGTAATCGACAGAATAAGAGCGCGTCATTGGTGACGGGGTAACCGGGGTGCTGAGGGCAGGGCCGGAGCCTGGGCGGGGCGGCGGCGCTGCTCCAGCAAGCCGCTAGATGGCGCTGCCGCCCAGCGCCCCCGCCAGGGCTGAGGGGGCTCGGGGCAGCGGGGACCGGGCTGAGGGGGCTCGGGGCAGCGGGGACCGGGCTGAGGGGGCTCGGGGCAGCGGGGACCGGGCTGGTGGAGCTCGGGCTGCCGTCGCTCGACTGCGGGCCAGCCTTTGGCTGCGCTGCGGCGGGCTGAGGCACAGGACTGCGAGAGCCGCTCGGGCCGCGGACGGAACTCCTGGGCTCACTTCGTGTGTGGGGAATGAGAGTTGTGTGCTGGTCCCGCGGCAGCAGGTCACTGTGGTTAGTGAACGTGCTGAGCAGAGGTTCTGTGTTTAAAAAGGTGTTTCTTCTCACTGTTACCAAGACTCTGCTAGGAGGAATGTGGCGCTCACCTTCAGGAGACAGCTGATGCTGCCAGGGAAGGCTGCGTAGCTTTCCCTTCAAAAAAGCATCCCCAACCCAAAGCATCCCTAACACAAACCCTCCTGCGGTACCCTCAGCAGAGGTGAGTTGCTGCAGCTGGCATGAGGGCTCCCTCACTCCATTTGAGATAAGTGGATGAAGTATTACAAGGGAGCTGCTAAATTGCTCCCATTGTTGTAGCTTTTCTCTGGCTCGAGGGCTTCATATTCCAAATATGCCTTCAAGCTGCCGTGTCTGTAGCTTGCCTGTTCCCGAGCTGCTAGATTCTCCCATTTAGATGCTTGTCGTAATGTTGGTGCTTGGTGAAGCAGTGCTGTAACAAGCTAGGCAACCTGCTGTCTTCATCTGGTTGAAAAAAACGCAGCCTCCAGATTATGTGACACAGAGTAGGCTCTGGGAAATGTGGAATCATCAGCTTATTGAGTTGTATGCTAGTTTTCCAATGCTGTTGATTTAAAATATTTTTTTTTGCCCTATGCCTAGAAGGATGTGGTGCAATACATAAGTAACAGCATGAATACTGTTAATTAAAATTATTATATGACTTGGCTTTGGTATGTCTTAAATTAATTTTCCTAGCAGTTAGATGCAATGCAAAAGACATCGTGGGTCTTCCTAGCAAATAAGCTATGATGTATGGATCCATTTCCACTTTATAACAAGTATTTTTTTTTAATTGCTGGAGCAAACATTTGTCTTAACTCATCTGAATCATTCCCTGGCGCTGCTGTGGAGCGTAATTGATACCTTCTTACCGCTGCTTCGACAATTTCATTTCCCTAGTGAGGGCTGGAATTTCTATGGCCTTGGCCCGAGGGCTTTAGGGGCCCTTTACTAAGGGTGACTGCAGAGATCCAGTACTGTAATGCTGGTCATATTACCCAGTGTCACAGCAAAGCACTAGGCAGGGGGGGGAGAAGCTTGTAGAGTAGTAGTCATGCTTAAGGGGTTTCAGAGTCTGGACCCATTCTCTGGTCTCGTTGCCAGCATGGGCACATGAGATGCTCAGCTGGTGCAGTGGAGTAGGACAGCATGATATGTCATGAGAATGCTATTCAGCAGCCATATCTTAAGGGGACATTGCTGTCAAAGATTCTGTCTCATGGGACCACATGAGTTATTGTTCCAAAGTCCTGTTCAGGAACTGGGAATGCACATTTTGCATGGGAATGCACTTAACTGGCCTGGACAGCATGTTGGATTCAAATTTCTAGAGAAACATGTAAGAGTAAAATGTAGGCAGAACCTTAAAACAATTGTCCCTCTTCTTCATCTGGTGTTTGCACATCATATGAAGCCAGTTAACAAGCTGTGTGGATTTCAGCCTGTTTTCACTGTACAAAGATCTGACCCCAAAGTTATCTGAGCTATTACAGACAAGCATAATTTTACTTGTATATGAAATATATAATATCATATATCCTTCACTTTCTCGCTTCCTTGGCTTTTTTGTGTGTCTACAGTGATCCCAATTTCCTTTCATTTTTCTCTGTACTGGCTTCACTCCCTTTATTGTGACTGCACTTTAAGGAGCTTTCATGTGTAAAATGTGAGGCACAGATTAAGTGATAACCATACAGTTAAAGTTTGCTTTTCTTGTTTTGGCATTTCTTTGTTTCTGGGAGAGTGGTGTAGCATGAAGATGGGCAGTGGAGAAAAGCAGATGGTGAAGAAGGCAATACGTTGTGAGAAAAAACTGTTGGGAAGGTCTCTTCCTCTTTTCTGTGGGTTTATAAACATCTGGAAATGCCTTATGTCTGTTAAAGAAGGAGGTAGAATTTTAATATTTATTGAGGGGAAATAATAAGAGATTTTTTGTCAGCCAAGCTAACTTTCACTTCAAGTGGTATAATTGTCTGTCACTGAGGGTCTGCAGTGTCCCAACAGTACAAACAATAGTAAGATCACGGAGACAAGTGAATTTTCAAATCACATATTTGAGAGCACAATTAGCATCATTGAAAGAGGTTTCAGAGAGGTTTGTTGATACCATGAGGTTTTAATTTGTCCTTAAGCTGAGAGAGAGCCTATTGCCTTGGTATCCACAATGCAGATGATACCACTTCATTTTTTCTAGCTCCTGTGATGCAGGAAGATAAAGAAATTAGGTCAAAGAACATCAAGGGTGAATTATCCTGATTTTCTAAGTTTTCTTTAGAGTTTAATGCACTGCCCTTCTGCCTGTGTAGAATTTTCCATTTTTAAGAGGAAAAGTTGGAATTGCATCTGTGGATAATGATCATCTCAAAAATCAATTTAATTTTGATTTTAATGGCTACACTAATGTTTTTGCCCATTGTAATTTAATAGCTATAGTGATCTTCCTAGTAGGGATAACAGACTAGCTCACTGTATATTCACATAGATACGCAAACATTCACCTTCAGTCACATGTATACCCAAGGAGCTACTGCTCAGTTTGGTACAGCCTGTTCACATACATCAGCAGAATCTGCTGCAAGATGGTTTAGGTGTACAAGAGGAATTATGGGTCCTAGACTGTCAGATTTTCTGCCAGGACATATGCATATGCAGTGTAATGTATAAATATACAAACCTTTAAGTTTTTTTTAAAAAAGACAACTGCCATGTCAAGGCCAGCCGGGTATTAACACAAACATGTAATTAACATTGCAATAAAGTCATAAGAACTACTGGTAAAGGACCTCAGTGGGATTGCAAGGAAGCTGGGTTGACACTTTGGGAGTAGAGATCATAAAAGAAAATCTGGTGTTCAAAGAGGTGCACTATTCAGGACAGATTAATAAAGCTAAAGGTGATGATAATTCTCTTTTCCCAGTATGACAAAGAAGGAAAAAGGCATAACACTAGTCAAATGGACACACTTTGGATTAAAAGTTCATGGGAAGAATGGTGAAAGAAAAAATCTGCTGGTATGATGCTTTGAGTCCTGCTTGCAGATACTCAGCTTTAGATACAAATAGGTGGGTTTCTATAATTAAATTTCATCTGTAAAATCTAGATGGGAAAACAGTATGTAGGACTAGTAGGACCCAGATAGTCTTGTGCCCAGCAACTTACAGATTTCTTCACTAGTTGTAATGGGAGTCTGATATCGGTACTACAGACTCCAGCAGCGAAGAAGTGATTACCAAAATCAAACCAAACTGCTTGGATTGACTGAATGCCCATGTAGTTCCTTTAAATCAGAAGGTTTTTAAATAAAACTAAGGTGCTTTATTTCAGGAGAGAAAATTTTGCCAGTAGGAATGAACAGATCAAGTGGAACTAACGAGCTCAAGGATTTGTTGTTAGAGGTGTCTTGGAGCTGCAGACATCAGAAGTACAGAACTTGCCTTGACTTTGAATAAAGACAAAATCTTTGTAAGAAAGTGCTGGAGAGACAATTGGAACATGAAACGTTGTGTCTGGCAGACCAGATTTTATGGTCCTTTGTGACAATTTATTAGTTTAGATGGTTAAGACAGGCCAAATACAAAAGCTAGATAAAGAAGAGATAATGGGAAGCTTTGCTGACAGGGGGATTACAGGGCTGGAGACGTGTTTTACACGTAGCCCTGAGGAGAAGAATTTAAATTGAATAGTTCAGTTAATGATCTTGCATAAAAACTAGCAGCATTTCTAAGGACAGATTACCATGGGCAGTGAGATGGTAATCGGGTAACATCTCTTCCCCGTGGGCTTTTCCAGTGGTAGGTTATATGTTGTGGTCACAGTCCTCCCAGCCAGGGCATGTCTGTGACCAGGCTCTGGAGTGCCAGTGAAACTTGGTACAGGCATGAAGTTATGAGGCACTAGGAATATGAAGAGGATGGTGGTAACAAGATATTACAAGATAACAAGAATTACTCTTACAAACCAAAAGCATAGCACTTGGAAACAGCAAAGAAAGAGGATGTAGGACATGGATCAGATGTTTACAGGGAGTCATAGGTGCAAAGTCACCAGGAAAAGAAAAATCTACAATCTTGATGTCTTAAGGTGCCTCAAATGAGGACTTGGCAGAAGGGTAGGAATTGCTGACTCCACTGTTCAAGGCATTAATGTACATTGCTGTGTATAGTTCCACTCTCTCATTTTCACCACAGATAATCCCCACAGTGGAGTGGTGTGGAGGAGACACCTGGATAACTAGGAGAATTTAAAACATCTAAGAAGGTGAAAAACAAGAAATTATGAATGTTGCCTATGAACACATCAAGGAGATAAACTCTGTCAGGAAGAACAGCTCTTTGTCATGGAGGACAAAACTGGCATAAAGAGGAATGGTCATAATTTCCAAGAGTAAATTTGGGCCAGAATATAATTCCTAACCATGGAAGGGAATCTTCCAAAGAAGAGTGATGGGGGTGAAGACCACAGGTAGGTGTAAGGGTGGTGCTCAAGGAATCCTGTTACAGGGCAGTTCCATTTCAGTTCTCTGATCCAGCACCGTGTTACCAGCATGTTCTTCCAGGGTTTGCAGTTTGTGAAGAAGCATCCAAAGTAGCAGGACAATGTATTGATGCAGCAATGCCATACAAGACCAGCAGGTCCAGAGACATGGTACTTCCCCTCTACTCTGCTCTTGTGAGATCCCACCTGGAGTACTGACTCTGACTCTGCGGTCCTCAGCACAGGAATGTCATGGATCTTTTGGAACAGGTCCAGAGGAGGGCTACAAGGATGATCAGAGGGCTGAGGCACCTCTCCTATGATGACAGGCTGAGAGAGCTATGGTTGTTCAGCCTGGAGAAGAGAAGGCTCTGGGGAGCCTTGGAGCAGCTTTCCAGTACCTAAAAGTAGCCAACAAGAGAGCTGGAGAGGGACCTTTTACAGGGACATGTAGCAATGGGACAAGGGGGAATGGCTTTAATCTGAGAATAGTTTTGATTAGATATAAGAAAGAAATTGTTTACTATGACGCACTGGAACAGATTGTCCAGAGAAATTGTGGATGGAGGCCAAATCCCTGGCTTTGTTCAAGGTCAGGTTGGATGGGGCTTTGAGCAACATGGTCTAATGGAAGGTGTTGCTGCCCATGGCAGGGGAGTGGAACTGGATGATCTTTGAGGTCCCTTCCGACCCAAACCATTTCATGATTCCAAATCCCACTGAACTCTCAGGGCACATGTAAGAGGTGAAGTGGTTATCAGACTTGGAATCTGTCCTCAGCGCTGAAAGTAATGCTTGGCTCTGTGAAAAATAAAATCAGATTCCTGAAGACTCTTGGTGACCTGGACTTTATTTTCATGCCTCTTCCAAAAATAATAATTGCTTTGAAGACTTCAGGGAGTTCTTATTTCTTATACTATCATCACTTTCAAAAGAAGAAAATTCCACTGGATGAGTCTGGACTCCTAGAGGCTTAATGAAAAAAACATACTGGATGGCAGCAATTTGAATTGGGTCTGATCAGAAGATTTATTCCTTGTGGCAAAGGCTATTACTAAGGATACTGTGAATGATTCCTGTTGTACTTTAAAATAGTTTCCTTGGTCTTTGAATAAATGCAGCTCTTAGTGTCTTGGAAGTTTTGCCTACCAAAATGTTAGTAGACAAATCACTTCTTATTTGCAATGCTTATTATCCTCCATCTTTAATTCATCTGTTATCTTTAATAATCTGAATAGAAAACTGTGTAGAAAAAGATGGATGCCTGGTTATTAATATAAAAATTGCAATGCTCTTTAACTTCCTGTATCTTAAAACACTGAGAATAGCTTTAACAGATTTCGCACTAATCTTGAACCATGCTGCTTAAAGTATTCAAAATTAAGGGCTTTTAGCAGAGAGGGGAAAACCTTCCAAATAGAATCCTTGGATTCTGGAAATAGGAGTGTCCAGTGAACTTCCCACCCCACTGGGCTGTACATAAGTTGCAGACAGGTCTCTCAAACCCCTGCCACCATGTGCCTGGTTGTGTAGGAGCTCTTCCCTGGGTGTTGGAATATTGCTTTGGAGGCTACCAAGGGAATGGAGTCCTGTGGATCAAACGCAAATAAGAAAAGACACAGATAAGGGAAGACAAAGAAACATAAGAGACAAAAAGGATGTAAAAATGCCATAATGAACTCGTGTGTCTTGAGAAAACCTCTAATCTAATGAGAATGGATTTTGTTTGAGAGATTGTACTGGTACGATTAATTATTCATGGCAGCGACATCGTTAGGATTTCATTTTATTTAAAGGCCTCTAAGTGACTTGGAAAATTGGGTTAAGCTGAAGAGGAGTTTGAGGAGAGAGACAGGGGAAAGCTTTTCCTTTTATTGTCTTTGTCTAGTATTTTCTACATAGCTATTAGAAGTACAAACACAAATTACACTCAGTCTCTAACATTCCTGCATTAAATGTGGGCATTAATTTGAACCACATAAATACAATATCTGGGCCAAATGGGAACCTAGATGGCTTTTTGTGGGACAAGTTAGATACCATTAAAATGACCTACTATCACTTGTTGGGGACTTGCTGTGTTTCAGCGCTGTATATTAGCATCAGCCTGTGATTGGTGGCTGCAGACTTGGGCTCTTGGTGGAGAAAGGGTCTCCATGGTCTTTCTCTTTGTCCTGCAGCAACATAAGTGTGGACTCAAAGTTTCATGGGGCCTTTGTCCTAAATCTGGAATGGCTTTGGCTGAGGTACATACATATGAAAGACACAAGTCTTTCCCTTGGCTGCTATAGAAAGCGAAGGCAGAAATGTTCCTAAAAAAATAGACCTTTCCTTCATCTACAGTAGCTAAAGCTCTGTACATTTGACCAAACCACCGGGTCCATTGCCCCTGTTAACAGATAAAACCACTTTTCAGGGTGGTTTCTCACCTCTCTGGAGAGGACAACCTGTACACCAGCCCACATGGGCTGGGTGGTGTGCCTATAGACAGGTCTCCTGTATGGTCTGAGACCACGTGCCCTGCAAGGCAGAGGTCATGGAAACAAATCAGGGATTCTGCTTCTACTCTCTCCCTCCCCTCACCTCCGTAAATCCATACCTGATTCTCAGATAGGTTGCACAGCCTCGGAGCTGCTAGAGCTTGTGGACTGTTGAGCAGATTGGGGTTTTTTCTTTAACACATGGATGCTTAGCCTGGGAACTATGCAGGCGTCTGAGTGTTTAAAAAGTCTGGTTTTCTTTTTCTTTTTGTAATGTTTATTTGTTCCTTCCCTTGTAATTCTCCCTGTTAACTCGTGGACATCATTCAGGGACAGATTTAAATCGAAGCAGACAGACTCCAGTTCTGCTCTATCCCTGAAACAGTGGAGATTTGTTTAAAAGTGCTATCAGGAGCACACTTGGTATGACTGGAATGCTCAGGGCTTTATTTTTCATTTCACATCACATACAAAGTAACACAGCTATAGCTTGAGATGTTCATGTGCGTCTGGTGGTACCATCTCAGCCTTGGTTGGCTGAGGGTTGTGTAAATTATTTACAGCAACTTTACTGAGGGTGCTCACAAACAATGGACTGGCCACTGGGAGGAATGTAAGAGCTATTGGGCAATGGCTCTTAAAAATGAAAAAGTATGTCTGCAAGTACTGGTCTGGATCGAGTTTCAGGCTTGCTCTGAAACCCAGAAGCAATCACTCTTGCTTTGATGTCTGGAAGGGTTTGTTTCACAACATTTATATCTAGCTGACACTAGGAGGGAAAACTCCTATTGAAATTTTTTAACTAAGAAGAAATTTTGGTAAGAAAAATGCCATTTGTTCTACAATCTCCAAGTGTCATCTTACACAAAAATCCACCACAGCTTCAAGCTCTCAAGCTCTCATTCACCTGAAACTTAAGCTGGGTCACAGCAAAGTCTTGGCTGGCATGAGTTGTACCACTTGGGTCAGTCTTGAATCACAAGAAAATGTGGCAGTTGTTGCTGTTTTTCCAAACCTGTAGCTTGCCAGCAGCATCTCCCAGGTAATGTGCTGGGCACCCTGGAGCTGCAGCCCAGCTAGACTGGGAAGTCACAGCCCTGCAGTCTCCCCTGCTATCCTGTACTTAGTCTGTTGGTGCTCACTGTTCCTCTGAAGCTGGATGTAGAAAAACTTCCCAGAAGGGCTAGAGGCAAATCTTTCTGAATTTTGGAGTGCTTCTAACTGTTGCTGCAGTGCAAAGAGAGGGATAGTGAGATCTACACCTCGCAGATGGAGACTTTGCAGGATCACATGGCTGCCTAAAGCATGTGTAAGCAAATCTTTTGTACTGGTGGTTAATTGATTTCCAGTGAAGAGCAGTGAGATACCTCAGCTTTAGAACTTCAGGTGGTGTTCCCTTGGACACTGTTACCTAGTGTTTTATGTTATATATCATGCAAGGATGGAGGTCTCTGCTCCTTTTGACAATGTACTTACAACTACTTGCTTTCCTCTGGCTGCATCTGGAGAGCATTGGAAATGGCTTCCCACAGTGTCTCAATCAGTCTGAATGGGTGATTATTTTGGACTGTGAAGCCTCTCCCTCGATTCCTCAGGGCCCTACTCTTGCTGCTTAAGAAGAGAAAAACTTTTTCTCTTTTAACACAGGGGCCTGCCACCTCCCCAAACTTCCAACAGATGAAATATGGCTGCAGCCCAAGTGTTTATTTAGACTTCAAGAAGAAAGAACCACAGAAGGAAAAAATCTATTCAAATAATAAGACCTTTTCTCCTGATGGCTTTTTGATGACATTATTCTGGTGGCTAGACACTTGACTTTACAGTATATAAATATTCATTTGCCTTCCCATATGAGATGAAAATTCAAGTCAAATAAATTCAAGTCAATTTGGTACTCTGATTTCTCTCCTTTTAAAAAGTTCTTTATTATTTTTGCAACTAAGTAATATGTGTTTGACTAACCATTAATTTTTCCCACAAGTAACCTTGGATAAATTAAATAATTTTTAAAACAGATGGGAAAAATAACTTCTCAATACACAGAGAATTTCTTCCATCAGTCATTATCCACCATGGCAAATGTAATGCTTCATACTGTACCTGAAAGCTGGTCAATCCTCAAGTCATGAAAATAGTTTGCCTTTGGTACTGGTTCACACAAACTTGAATTGCTCTCCCTGGGACTTTAGTGGAAAACTAAACTAAATTTCAAACTGTTGAAATGCAACAAAGCTTTTCTAATCAGCCATTATTAGATCCCAGTTATCCAGCTCCTTGCTAAGCAAAACTTCTGATGATGTCCTTTAGCTGTGGCTCAGTTTTTATCCAAGCAAATTCCAAAACCCCGCTTCAGTTATTCAGAGCACTGTGTTGGGAGCTGCATAACTGCCTTGTGGTCAGGCAGTGCTCAGGGCAGTGCAAGTACGTGTTTCTTTACAAACATAGATCCAAACTCTACCACCAGGTTTTCAAAGGTTTGTGTTTCTGGGCTCAATCTTCCTGTTAGTCAACTTCAGAGAAACTTGCACACTTAGTTCCTGCCAACTTCAGTGAGGAACAAATACCTGACATGGTGTAGATTTAATTGTTTTCTTCATTTGGGATGGATTTTGATATATCCTTACCTCTGAACAGGTGTTTAAAGAGACAACCCTTTATTTTGGGAAAAAGAGAGGCTTTGGGATCTTCTGTCTTAGTGCTTTGGAAGGAAAGACAGAGTTCCTTCCATATGGTGTTCCCAGTAAAGGCGAACACCATGTTATCCTAGGGCAGGAACTGGTGCTTGCTTTGGTTCCCTTTAAGGGTCCCCATACTGCAGGATTTTTAGTCTTTTTTCCCTAGCAAATGAGGGAAAAGCCCTTGACACCCTGTCTTTTTCCTCAGAAAACTCTTCTTCTTTCAGAAGAAGAAACATATTAATCAGAAAAACTGATGTCATGTACTAAGTTCCGTTATCTCAGTATGAGCTGACTTGAAGCAGCATCAGCTGGGAGAAAGCTGGTTCCAAGCTACAGCTGCTGTGAATTAGCACAGGCCCAGCAGGAGCCCAGGGAAGGGCTGTGAGCCTTGGGGGGCTGTGGGAGTAGGTTTGCTGTTCTTAAGTTTGCAATGGGTTTTTGGGTTAGTTTGTTCTGAGTTAGTGTAAGTGTGAATAGTGAGTAGCTAGGAAGATCCTCATCCTTAAGGACCATGTTGATAAATACAAATTTTAAGCTTCTTGAAGCTCCCTGAACTAGCAGTAAAACACAGGAGTGCTGTGTAAGAAAGGATAGGTGGAAATAGCTAGATGCATCTTAATGGATGTTATTCCTATGTTCTGGGTGAACTGGTATGACCACAAGGCAAGCCATCTATGGCTAAAAGGTAAGTGAAAAACTGATTTGCCTTCATGGATGCTAATAGGAGAGAGGGGAGTGATAGCTTCAGTGAAGAGAAAGAGGGAAAGATTGTGTACAGCAAAACACCTTTGAAGCTCAGAAAGGAGAAAAGAGATGTCAGCATCCCTAAGCCAGAATCACTTGCTGAGACTTCTTGAAGGCATATGGATATCTACCTCCCATCCCACTTGGGCAGCTAACAAAAACTTCATACTTGGGAAAGAACAGAGTACAAAACTGTGCTGGGGGCCATTCACACTGGTTTAGCAGACTTAGCTGCTAAAATATGTCTTTAGTGAGTTCTGTTTGGCCTTCCTCCTCTCCTGGGAGTTGTGCTGCCTGTGCTGCACTGGTTGAGTGGTTCTCTCCTTCATTTCCCTTGACTTTTGCAGGCTTGAACCTTCCTGCAGAGCTGGTTGAGGTTTGCTTGACATCACACCCCTGCCAATGATAAGCATGTATCTGGTTGTTTTGTTTTGTTCTGTTTTTTAACTGGAGGTTGCTTAAATACATCAGTGAAACACTCTGTACTGTGGAATAGGAATAATAAACTTCTGAAAGCTCCAGGCTCCTGCCTGGTGCCAGGACAATGAGCGATGAAGATTTCTGCTTGCAAATCCTAACACTAACAGGGCCTCTTGATTTGGTCCAGTGAGTCTCTGTATGTGGGTGTTGGGTACAGTAGCATAATTTTAGAGGTGCGAATTGATTTGTCCCATTTTTCCCACCACATGTCCCAGGATACTGGGAGATGAAATCTTAGCTGTTTGAAGGAGAGTGGGAAGAAAAAAATTAAGTGGCTAGATTTAATGAAAGCACAAGCTCCATTACTTTTCCTCTGTCCTTAATTATTTTTTCTGCTTGTTCGACTCAATTAACACATGGGAAGGGCCGTGCAGTTGGTGCCTGACTCTCATAAAGTTTGAATGTAGGCTTCCTGAGTAGATGTTCTAAATCTTTACTGTACAGATGGGTAGCCTATGTTGCTTCCTGATGCTGGATGTTGTTTTCCTAGCTCAACACATAGATCTGTGAAGATTACTGTACATTTTGTACTCTTAGCAGCTAAATGTTTTGTCCTCACAAATAATCCTTCTTCTCAGATCCAGTTCTTTTCCCAGTTGGAAAAGAATGCTGGACTTCAAAGCTTCATAAAAATTGTGTCGAGACCCATCTATGTTATTCTTAGACTGTAACAGCTGCTGTATTTGAAGTAGATGGCAGCTGTTCTTGAACTGTAAGCTGCCTGTCCAGGAACCAGCAGAGTTTTAGGTCAGAGCTCAGCAAAGTCCAAATGCTGAAATTCTATTACTCAGCTGAATTTTATGTTGAAGTTCCTCTGCACCAAGCTGTGGTTACAGTGGTGACTGTAGTGTAGGCGTAACACAGTCAGACATTCTTGAGTATTCCATTAGGTACCTAATACTATCCAAGTTTTGGGTTTATATCATCTGGGCACTTTCTGTGTCAGAGCTATGGTGCTCTGAAGTTCCCAGGAGGCCTCACAAGGTTAATGTAAATCTTCAGACCCGTTGAATATTTTGCTTTTAAAGTGAAAAGGCTGGGGAAAGGAGAACTGGATGTTTTGGCATGGGTTTTTTGTTGTGGTTTTTTTTTTTTTTTCCCCTTCCTAGCAATAGGGTCAAAAATAATCAGTATGATGCTCTAGCTCTGTGTGAGTGATTGTGCAGTAAGGGAGAGGATCTGGCTGTCCATAGCTGTGTGTCCCTAAGGATCAGTGTATCTTTGCATAGCAATGCTGTGGAAGTACCACAAGTGGAAGTTCTTTTTAGGTGATCTTATCTGGACACTGAAGAATGGGGTCCTAGCTTTGGTTTTGAAGTGATAGCATTTCATTTGATCTCTTTGAACATAGCTCATATGTGGCCAAGATTTGGTGACTGTTTCATAAAGTCAGCGCGAATGTGTGTGTATGTGTGTGTGTACCAGTTTGTTTCACAACAGAACTGCTGCTCGGAAAAATAGCTGCCCAGATAGATTTATGTACCAAGACAAAGGTAAATAAATGCATATACACTTCATCAGATCTGAATTACTCTGTTAAAATATGAGTGTCCTGGGGTGACTGCCTTCTTTTAGAATACCACCAAATTGCTGTTCCTTCTCTAACTTACTTAAGAAAACTGTTACATTATACAGAGAGAAATTATGTGTTGTTCCTCTGGTTGACTTCAGGCTATATTCCTTTGCTTGGTTTGTATCCTAAACAGCTAAATGCTTAGTCCTCAAAAATAATCCTCCCTCTTGGAGGCAAATGCTTTCCTTTCAACACTGTTTCCTTCATAACAGGGCAAGGGTGGGATTCCCAGCCTCGAGCTGATCTGCAGCTCTAGACTGAAACTAAATACAATGCCCTGGGACCAAGTCCCATCATCTGCAGAAGCTGGGCAAGAGGAAATGTTTCTTGTGTTAGCTCAGCTTGTGGCCACACTGGGAGAATTTGTTTTCACACCAAACAGTTGGCTGACTTCTCTGTTGGGGGGAAAGGAGAATCAAGGACTGATCTCTGAGAAAAAAAGGTTTTGCCTTAGCAAGAGTCCTTTCCAGAGACATGCTGGTTTTTTTCAGTGTGTGTGTGTATACAGTACTTGCCTCCCTGAAACACAAGCATAAATGTTTTGCTGGTGGTGCACTTCTGTGTGCAACATCAGGGTTCAGGAGAGCAGCTTGTATGTACTGCTTGTTGTCTTTAAATCATTGCACAAGTCGAGTGGTGCTTGCCTAGCTCTTATTCCCAGAACACCAAATTTGATGGCCCTGGTGACAGGGTTTGGGTAACTTATGAATCCCAATCTGTTTGCAGACTGTTGCTTAGCATGTACTTTTGTTTCAGGTTGAGTTCCAAGTTCAAAGAAAAACATTTAAAATGCTGGTTTAAAAACACCATGCACCCACTTGATGATTATTCTTTCTAACCTATT
The DNA here is from genome assembly GCF_049639895.1 of Pseudopodoces humilis. Classification (NCBI taxonomy): domain Eukaryota; kingdom Metazoa; phylum Chordata; class Aves; order Passeriformes; family Paridae; genus Pseudopodoces; species Pseudopodoces humilis. The sequence continues at coordinate 105,425,256 of NC_142200.1, forward strand.
TCCCCTGTGTAGTTCAGTGCTTTCTTGCCAGGAAGAGCCTCTATTCGGTTCAGGTTTGACCTCCCATTGTGCAGGGAACTGAAAGTCTTGGAGCTCAACCTGGCACAAGCCTAAACATGGAGCCTGTCTCTGTGTGGGGTAACAAGACCATCACTCTGGGCTTGTAAACCACCACACATCAGGAGCAGATGCTTCTATTTGTCGTAGCAAATATTTTGAGCAAACTTTTCCCATGTCCCTCTTCAGTGACAAGGGAGGACATTAGAGATGCTTGGTTTACTTCTATGGGTATGGGGATTTTGGATACCTGAAGGTTTGCTAAGCATGTTCTTTAGCCTTTATTTTCTAAATGATGCTGCATCTATGCCAGATAGAAAGTACTGATTTGTGCATCATCATTTGGAGTACCAGCAATTCCTGGTTATTTGTGTTACAGGCAAAGCCTTTGAGGATGGAAATGTATTTTCTTCAGATGAACAAGATACTTAGTAATAACTGGCTCCATATGAAAAAAGCAATAGAATGACTGGAAATTGTGACAAAATATTTTCATTACAATGCACAATGCCTTCCTGAAACTCCAGCAGTGGTTTTCACTGGTTTTGTTAAAAACATTGTTGTTACATCTTATCCAGTGGGCTAGAAGACAAAGCTGTGTAGTCCAGAGATTTCTAATTTTTCAGTCTATATCAGAATTAGTGCTGTCTTGTTAGAATGGAGATCACTGAGGATTTCCTGGGTCTAATATAGCAAATAATTTCCAGTAGCTGCTTTCTACTTTTTGATAACAATTTTAGACTATCTTGTTGACCAATAGACAGCAAAACCACTTCCTAACTCTAGATGGAACCCTTAAAGAAGAAAATAATCTTGCACAGCCTTATAAAAGCTACTCAAACTTGAACGTGGTTCTTGAGGTCTGGAATACTGAGCCACAGCTCAATGCCAAAGTTCTGGCATCTGACATAATGACTTATAAGAAAAAGGTACTTAGTTAAGAATAAACAGGAAACACATCTGTGGAAGCTGGCAAATGTCTACTGCCATTCTACTCCTTGCTGGCAGTGAGTGAATGTGCCAGTGAATGGTAAAGCATTGAATACATATTGGATATAGGTTCTTCAGTCACATCCAGTTTCTAGTTTTTTATGTATAGGTAAATTAGGGGGTATATTATTTTTCACTAGTTGGTATGTATTCAATTTCTTCTATTTCTCCTCTAAAGTCTGCTCAATAATACCACAAAATACTGCTGAAGGAAAAGGAAGACTGAGTCAGTTGTTAACATTAATTGCCTGCTGTTTGATATCCTTAAGCTTATTGCCTAATGGCATGTATGTGGGTTTTAGAGGACAAGACGGATTGTGAAGGGAATAAAACTGAGACCTCAATGGAAATAAGATTTAGCTTTAGCATTCTGGCTGAGAAGTGATCATATTAAAACTTTTGCTCTTTAGTCTCTGTCTTGATCTATCATGTCCACCAGTTTCTTTCCTTGCAATTGTACCACCTGAAACAAGCATTTTCTGAGTAAATCCATGTAATGTTGATGGTAGAATAGAGCAGAGCCCATTGTGATTCTGATTCTTTGGCCACACAGGTGGTTCAATACCACCTGTCAGCTGACTGTGCTCCACTGAGTTCAGTGGTCAGGGGATTGACTGTGAGGTGCTCCCCATCAGCATCTGTGGGTTTGGCCTCATTAGGGCTTCTAGAAAGTTTGTCAGTCTAACCATATAACTTGTTTAGGATTTTGGAGAACTGACCCTTCTTGAGGCCAAGTCCTCCTGGGGTGACAAGATACACAAGCACAGCTACAATCAAGACATCTTGCAAATTTATCTGGGAAAACCACTGAAATAAAAAGAGAAGTATCACTCTAGTAAATCTGTGCCAGGTGATTTCACTAGGCTTTTACCAGCAGTGGATTTTGTTAGGGCTTTGCTGTAGCAAGTAATAGTGCTCTCAGACAGAGCAACAAATTAGCACAACAAATTAGACAACCATTGTGAATATGCAGGCATGTTTAGAGTTAGGGTCATCTGAGGAGTAACTTTTGATTGTCTTGGGGAAAGTAAATGTGTTGCTTGAGCCAAGCAGTGGGTATTTGCAGAGTAGTTATCAGCCCCCTGCAGTTAGAACAGGTGTTGTTCAGATGCTTGGGTATTGTCACATGATCTGTACCACCTACACCTGGTGCTTTGAGATGGGAAATGTGGTGTTTCAGAACGGAATTAGTCTAATTCTGGCATGAACTGTCTTTCACCTTCTTCTGTATAAGAGGAAGTGAGATTTTGAAAAAATTAGAGCAGAATCTTTATCCCCAGTGCATTCTGCCAAGCTCATGCATGCAGGATAACTTGTGGTTCTGCTCTCCTAGGAGCTGGGCTGAAGGCAGGTACCATGGTAGACCATAAGTTGTCCTAGGCAGTGACTGGCTGATGCCCTTTCTCATGATTTGGGCACAGACTAGCCAAAATGGACCTCCTGCCGTATGAAGAAGTAGCTATGTATTTAATCCATGGGGGAATAAGTTGTTAGCTCCTCTTTTGCTTTGAGGTTCAAGCAATAACCAATCTGTAAAGTCAAGGAATAAATTAGCTTTGAAGAACTTCTAGTGAATGCAATGCTCAAAGGTATATTCAGTTGAAGAAACTCACACTTAATCCACATCTTCCTTCTGAACATAAGAATCTAGAAGGTGAAGATGGTTCTGATATGCAATTATAAATGAAGAGCTGGATGCATGTTTGTAAAGTTTGGGTTAATCTGAAGTTTTTCAGATTTGAAAACTTGAAGTTGATCTTAAGCTTTTATAGAGGTCAGTGAGATGGAGTCACATTTTACATCTTGTTTTGGTTTCCACAAATATCTTGAACGTTTAGTGTAGCCAAGCAGCAGAAGCACCAGCCATTAAGTATAACTCCTTCTAACTTGCAGTTAATTTAGTTAAGCACAATTCTTGCTATGACTTTCCTTTTTGTTTTGCTGCAGGAGAGGCTGTACTAGTAGTTAGTAGTGAAATGGATCACATATGCTGGTCAGTAAATAATTCAATGTTAAGAATCAGAAGGTTTAGAAACCTAGACTTGGGCTGTCTGATGAATTTTGTGAAGCTCTTCTACAGGAGTTAATGCACTCTCCTGCCAAGAGTAGTGCGGGCACGTTTTACGATTGATGACTGCAGGAGCATACCACAGCAGTTCTCTGAGAGCACCTGCTTTAGTAAACATGCACAATCCTTTAGGGATGTGTAGGAAGAGTTTATGTTTAAGCCAGCAGTTAACACTGGAGTAGCCCTGCTTTGGGTTTTCAGTGTGTTTAGGGATCTACCCTTCCTGCAGGTTCAGTAGCTTTGAAACCTAGTCTAGAGTGTTTTGAACTCTGCCCTAGGTAGGAAAGCCAAAGGTGGCACCAAAAAATAATTTTCTGTATATTTCTAAACTTAACAAAATAAACTTCAACCTAGACAGATCGTTGGTTCTGTGACTTGCAGCAAAATGTAATAAAATGAATAACCATGGACTTTAAATATCAACTCCCACAATTGTATTACTGCCCAATTACTTTTTTGACCTCTTTGGAAACATGCTTCTCTTAAAACACACTCAGTCTGCAGTTCTCACTGTCCTCTCTGTGTCTTTTGTGTCAAGTAAATTGATAACTCTAGTATTACATCATGCCCTGGCTCCAGTTTGCAGGGACACAACAAAGTGGAAGGTGTTGTGTGTCTTGGACAAAAAGTTTGTCTGTTCAGTGGCTGCTTGCTCAGTTTCTCAGACCTGGGAGGACTAAAGACAGCTATTCATTTTCCTGAAATTATTAAGCAAATATAGCAATTGTTCTCTGTCAGTGGCTGAGTTTTTGAAGTCAATAGGCTATTCTGATTATAAATTAAACCTACTGAGCTAATTCTGCCACCTCCTTCAGTAAGTAGTCTATCCAGTCAATAATGCTAACAGATACCCTCCACTGACTTTAAACAAGTATGATGAGATACTCCCTGGCTCCGATTTACACAGTAATTCCATCATCTTCCCAGTTGTTTTCAGTCATGAAAATATTTTGCATAAACTGATACTTGGCAGAGAAAGATGTTGACATAACAACTGCTTCTGGATAGTCTAGGAAGGGCACCAGAGAGGGTAGGTTTTTTTCTACAGTTGTTTTGAAATATGTTGTAGGATTTTTGTTAGTCTCCAGCAGGTGCAGGACTGTTAATTTTATGGTTGTGTGATACTGGACAAAATATGGACCCATATTTTGTGTGGCTGCACACGGGGCCATAAAGAAGAATTGCAGGTTGTTTATATGGACTAAATTATCCTGGACATCTTACTTTATCATCGCAGGGTTGAAGTCTCAAACAAGATCTTAAAGGTCTGCTGGATCAGATTTAAGTGCTGAACACCCACAAATCATGCTACATTTATTGTACAATGGAAGCAGAAGGGAAAAGTACAGCTTGGCTGTACTCACTTGGTCAGACCTGGATAAACCCAGCCTGTAACTGTATTATGGGGTAGAAGCTACATACTGAAGTCTTGAAAAAGGAGATTTGCCATTTGGTCTGAGAGCAGTTGTATGTCACAGGTGGTGTTTTAAATGAAAATTTCTTTCCAAATGCCAAGCCCCATAACACTCTAGGCGTTTCTAAAAATAATGGAGAACTCTATTAAGCAAGATTTATTTTGTGTGAGACATCGTTGGAATATATAATGCATTTTATGGTATGTGTAATATTCCTTTTCAACTTTTAGTAGAGAGCTTGAGTGCTCTGATGCCCTCAGTTAAGTCTCGTTACTGTCTCTGAAACTGTTCTGCTAAGAACCAATCACCATAACCAGAAAGTCTTTTCCATGTTGATAGGCAGAAATGCCCGTGCTGATGCAAAATGTACTACTGGACATCCAAACTCTCTGGCAGGTTTCAGGTTCACAGTTTTATGTGTGTCTCAATCTAGTCTAGTCTTCTGTATTACTTCAAAATATGGTCCCATTAGATGCCTCCTAATGGAAAGAGCCCACCCTGGAGGTGGCAAGACCACTGGTAATGAATGCCTGCCTCTGTTCAGTAGCCTCATTACAAATAAAGAATGTAGGCTTAATAGGGAGCACCGGGGTCTTACTAGACATATACGTTCATTTAGCTGCTTAAATAAAATGTTTCAGGACCCTATAGTTAATTGAGATACTATTACCTTTGCATAGGTGATGCAAAGCCTCTTCCTTATTTTAAAATAATCTTTCATTTACAGATAGAAGGGATAAACTGGAATCCCAGCATTCAGTGGGTTTCACCCCTAGATATGAGAGACTAGACAGGGTAAAGTAGCGATGGACATGGACTTCTGGATTAATGTTATATGTAATTGAGGTTTTGAGTGCTGCTGTAAGGCATTGAGGACTGGGAATATCTCTTCCAGCTTTAGCACTTCTGCTTCATTGGATAATAGAAAGGGCAAGATTTGGTGTGTAGATGCTTCAGGTCTCTTAAGAGAGCATGTCTCAAAACTTGCTCGCTCTTTCCCAGCTGAGAGTTGATCTCTTACATTATAGTGAAGAAAGGAAAAAAAAAAAAAGAAAGCAGCAGGGATGATTGCAGTGAAAGAGAAATATTAAATGTAGTTTAGAGCTGGGGGCAACCTTTGTTTTGCAAATTATTTTCTGGCGTTCAGCCTGATCCAGAAAACCACTTCTATCAGAGAATGAAAGATTAAAGTCAGAAATTTAATTGCTTAAGAAAAAAGATTTACTACCCATGAGGTTCATTGGCATCCAAAATAAGGCCTGTTCTGTAGTGTACACTACATCTCAACCACACAGAAAACTATCACAGAGAAATAGAAATCTTTGCAGCTCCAAGAACAGGCTTCTAGTTCCACCACAAGAAAGTGATTTCTCAATACCACTGGAATGTGGTTTCTAGTACAGAATTTCTGCTTACAATATTCTTCTGTCATCTGGTGAATTTAAAGAATGAAATTATAAAGGAGGAAATATTTTGTTATTATAGATCAAATAAATTAAGGCCCAGTTATATGAATAGCTTGTTGAGTTATCCATAAGACACTTTATTTTTCTTCATGTCTCATTCATATAAAGTAGTATAAATGTTGCTCTTCTGGCTATTAAAATGTGATGCAACACATACTATGTCTTTGGGCTGTCTAGGCTTGTCCAGTGCCAAGAAGATAGCTCTTCTAGTGCAAAATGGGGCAGCCAAGAGGCTTTAGAAATGCCAATTCAGTATTTTCTGAGCTGTGCTCTTATTACAGTGATTATTATGAGAAAGAAAAATAATAGTGTGGTTTTAGCCTTTCCAAAAAAAAGACCCCCAAAAATCCATCCAAGAAGTCCCCACCACCCAAAACCCCCAAACTCATGCACTGACTACATGTTAGCACTTTGTATTCTTACCTTGCTGTGGATTACCTGCCTAGTTGAATAGCAACTTTCCTTCCTCAAAGGACATTTAGAGACACAATGGAATAAGAATCCTGAAACTTTTCTTTGTTTTACTTTTTTTTGGTTTTGTTTGGTTTTTTTGTTTGAATTTTATTTTTAGCTTGGTTTGGGTTTTTTTTTGTTGTTGTTTTTGCATTACCAGAGCATGTAGAACCTCTAGCAGGAGCTGTGATTCCTCAAGGAGTAGAGGGCTTAGATGAAAGGAGGGAAGAAAAACTATGAGATACTCAAATTACTGCTCTATCTTGGGTGTTCAGTAGCTATAAAATCAGTTTAACACTGAAAAGGGAGATTCTGGACTCCCAGTCCAAAAGCATACACACTCAGCCATGCAGTGGCTGTCTCCCTCCATGCACTGAGAGGGAAGACAGGGACTGGACTCTGGAGGGGATATTTCAATCAGGATGGATTGTGTTGGAGTGGAGCCTCTTGAAAAATGAAAGAAGTGGAGATTCTGTGCCCAGCATCTGTACCCATGGTTCAATCATGATAGAAATAGATCCAAAACAGCACTGAGGTAAACCTACAGCTTCAGTCAGTGGACAGCATTGTCCTAAGGAGGCTTCTGTATTTTGGAGTGTAGTCCACTTCTCTTGTGCTTGTCACAGTAAGATCAACAACATCCTTTTGGTGACAGCCTTTACTAGAAATGGGCAACTTGAGGCAAAACCTGAACCTGGGGCCAAGCCAAGGCATCTGGTTTACTTCCACATGTCCAAACACCAGTAATACCTCTAAAGCTATCTGCAGGCATGTACCATACAAAAATGTGCCAAATAATATATACATTGGAAAGTGACTGCCAAGAAATAATGACAGTAATTATTTTCACTGGCTTTTTATTTTTTTTGGCTTGTCCACATCTGTGAGCCCAGAAATAAGTCAAATCCGGGCAATGTGTCAGAATATGAATTTCAGATTAACCACCTTCTCGGCATCCCTCTGGCAACACATTTGCCCCAATGGCTGATAGACGTTGTGGTTCCTCTGCAGACTGCACCAGAACTTACCAGAATTAACTTGGGAACAGGATCTTCCCTGGATGGGAGGATGGAGGACTGCAATCCAATTTAAAAGTCAAGCACCAAAGGAAAAAATATTGTCCAGTACTTCTACCTTCTGAATCTTCTATTTCAGTATTCTTTAACATCAGTGGTTGCTCCCTGCTTTTCCCAGCTCAGCCAGACAAGCCTATCTGCTTTGTAATTAACAGGCTGGTGTCTGGTCTCTAAAAAACTCTACCCATCTCACCGGCTTAGTGTTTCAGAAAGGCTTAAATTTGAAAAAAGCATAAACATCTGGGTTGCATTCCTTAAGTATCCTCACATATCTTGAGTTGAGAAGAGCAGAATGGTACATTGGATAAGCTGGCGTCTGAAGGTTTAAAGACTTCTGGTTAGTGCTTTGTAAGATATAACTTGGCATTTTGTGGTACTTCCCGCTTCTGGACTATATTTTCCTTACTTCCTTTGAAGCTTTCAGGTTTTTGATGTTATTGTGATTTAACTAGGAAACTGGTTTTATTTTTGAATGTACCAACTTTGGTTTTATGCCTACAAGTAGGTACCAGGCATTTAAGTTAAAGGATCGTGATTTGCTGAGGAGATGTTTTCTTGCAGCCTGTTAGCTCATTCATCAATAATTCAGTGGTATCTGAAGCAGCATTTTTCTTTCTAAAGCTGGATTAAGGACCAGTACATTTGCTTTATCCCCAGTGTCTTTTAAATAGCTTTGCTTTTTACATGGCAGAGTTGTAGCAGGGGTCCCTTGCTATGTATGGCACATGTGTGAAGATGCTGATTTCAACAGGATTCGCAGTAAAATGTCAAGAGTTTGTGAGACTCATATGATACACAACAGAAAGAAGTGTGTCAAAACGCCTCTACATTCAAGGCACATACAAAACTCTCTGGAATGTGCAAAGGGTAATTTTAGTGTAGTAAATAGTCAGAGTCTGGTCTGACTGATGGACCACATCAATCCTTGCTGCTTTGCGGCCTGCCTGTGCTGGGACCCATGACTTGGTGACATGTGCAAGAATAGTGTTTCCCCAATCCCTCCTCCTTGTCCCAAACAATTTGTTCCCCAGCACTTAGGTAAGCATAATCTTGGTCTCTGTTGTTTGAAGCAAAATTGTTCCTTTGTGAGTTCTTGGCTCTTGAAAGCAGCTGGTGTCCTCCAGCAATGTCTCACTGGATTTGTAAACACTGTGAAATTAGTGCTCTGAGCATGGAATAATGGACTTTTCCTGGCACAGAGAATGAGATAATTCAATTAACAGGAGGAAAACATAGAGTCTGCATAGAGCAGGTCCTGGGACAGGATGAAGGTTGAGTCTATGGATGTTTACTGTGGTAATGCGAATGCTGTGACTGATGACAGAGGTGCAAGGATAGACAGCTGAGATCAATGACAGGCCAAGGATGAAAATCCTCTGTTGTGTGCTGCTCTGTCATAGGGTTCTTTTAAATTGCCTGTCTCTGTCAAACAAAAGATGAAATAAGTATGTAGAGCTTGCTCTGGAAAGACTTCCTCTATGTTTCCAGTACTTAGCATATTTTTATTACAATGAAAAAATGCTTTCCAGTTAGTCAGATAAAAGATCCTTATTTGTTTATTCCATTTAACTGAACCATGTAAGTCTAGGGGAAAAGTTCAATGCTATGTTTGGGGAAAAGTGTGTATGGTCCTTGATTCTGCTAACAGGAGACTGATCTCCTGAGACGGTACTTGATCTATCTGTCCTGCCACTGGTGTCAAAACTAAGATTTAAATTAACCCCAAAATATATAATGAACTGGCCTACTAAAAAAAAAAATCATAACTTCCTAAGAATTAGAATAATATGTGGCTGATAGCTTCAATTTAGCCCTCACACACTGTGCCAGTTTGACATTGGCTGAATTTCTTCTGCCCCAACATATCATTAACAGCCATCACCAAATCTGCTGCTGAAAAGAAAGTTACTATCTCCTTGTTAGCACCAGTGGGATGCAAAGCCTGACAGAACATTCCCCTGAGAGGTGGTAGCTGTGCTGCAGGTGCAGCCCTATGGAACAAATTCCTGTTGCTGTTGAGGCACAAGGGGAGAAATACAGAGATGCCTTTTGAGTCCTTTCATATGTCCATGAGGACTGAACCAGCAATGCAGCCTGAGTCTCCCAAAGAAGAAAAGTTGTTCCTCTGGATAACCAGCTTTGAGATCCTATATTCTATTACTGTAGGAAGTTAGGAGTCCTTGGGTATCGATTCTGTGTGGGGTGAAGCAGAGACATCCCATGGCAGCCCTTGTTTTCTGCGGCCCTGAATCAGTAGGATATGAACAACTCTGCTCTGCTCTTGAAACCTCTCTGAGATGTGAGAAAACCAGGGGCCTCCATCCTTTGGGCTGGACTATTTGCTATATCAAAACTCCTATGGACCCTCTAGACTGGAAAAACTGCTCTTCAAGACCTCTGTTCCCACTAGGGGATGGGGTGGCATGCTCGTGGGGTGCCTACTCTAGGGCAGGAACTGCTATGAATCCCCTCTGGCTTTGAAGGGTTGCATGTGAGCAGCTGAGGATTTCCTGAGGTGTTTGGGAATTCCAGGAGTTATGGTAGATACTGCATTATGGGGAAATCAAATGAAAATGTTTCTCACATGAAAAACAAGCAGTCTCTTCCTTTGGCATAGTATATCAAAGTCAATAGTTTTCACCCCAGAGGAAGAAAACACCCTCAAAATATTTGCAAGGAACAGAAATGTTGAGTGATCTGTGGCAGCTCTTTTTTTAGGGCAATGGTGCCACAAAGGCATCAGCCAACTATGTGCTTGCACTTTCTTTTGGAAACAATATTGCTTTCTTAAACTTTCTCAGACTAAAGCTTTCAAGGCTTTCTCAGGGACTGCAGACCTCCCTGTAGTTGGGCTCTTACCAAAGAGGTTCCTTGAGGCTATAGGATACAAAGAGGACCATCATATTTCTTGGTCATCTTGAAAAGGACTTGCAGCCTCATCAGCAATCCCAACTGAAAAAGTTTGGAACAGTGATGACCAATGTTGTGAAATATGCCTGTGGTGGCTTCCAGCTGTTGTTAGCACCTGCAAGGTTCATGGATAGGCAATGCTAGGGGAAGGGTTTGAAGAATTTCAGGCATGAAGAGAAGATATCCTAAGAGCAGATAAAACTGAGGGGCTCAACTTCAGAGACCCATATGTTTTCATATATACTTTTGTGGTGTACCTGTAAAAAATATGTAAAAATGTCTTTGTAAAGATTGAATTGATTAAACAATGCTCAAGGCAAGAAGGAAACAGGTTTGGCACATGAACTAGAGCAATGTAAAGGAAACTTCTTTTATGTCCATTATTTATGATATATAGCCACAGCATCGTGAAGTTGAATATAATGGATATCTTATGAGCAGTGCTCATCTGGTACCTGTGATGCTGCTTCTGGCTTGAGTGTAACCCACTGGGTGCATTTATTTACCACTTATGGCTCTTTAAGTGAGGGTCAAGGGTCAGAGGATACAAAAAACAAGTATTCTTCCCACTCTTTAATTATGTGTTACCTGGTATTCAATGACAACCCCAAAGTGGATGTCACTTCTAGCGCTGATGGTGGGCGGCAGAGTTCTCACAAATCTGAACACAATAGTGGAAACTGGAGCAGCCTCTGCTATGCAAAGAAGCATTTTTTGGTCACAAAAATCATCACTGGCTCAGAGTGAACTAGAAAAGCTGTCCTCTGGACTGTGATGTGTTAAACACTTGCAGTCCAAGGCTTTCTGGTAGTCTCTAGCTGCTGTTACCCACAAAGGCCCTATTGAGCTCTAGTGGAGCAGGACAGCACCCAAGAGACAGATGGATCATGAGGGGTCTTTCCTGTGCAAAGTTTTGGATGTCAATGCCTTGCAGATGCTATATAAGAACACAGCATGGGGCTGTAAATAGAAAAGGAAGAAGATAATGATATAAATATTGTTGGAGTGGAAAGCCTTATCTACAAGGAAATAAAAAAATGTGTAGTCAGCTTTGCACTAGACAGTTCTTGCAGCACAGGAGAGCTGTGAAATGAACACCCGGCTGGAAGAAATCTTCTTGGATATGATGGCCATTGGCCAAGCTCCAGGGTTGGAATGAAGACTGTAAATCAGAAAACTTTCTCACTGGTATTGGTGGCTATGCAGAGTCTCAGAAGCTGCATCACCCTGTTTGTGTGGGCATTGCTGATTGCAGTGTAGGTGGTCTGAGGCTGTCAGTGTTCCCCTAATTTCAGTTGCTTTCCTCCTGACAAGCAAGTTAGGGATTTATGATGGGGGAACAGTCCAAGAAATGCTGCTAAAGCAGCATGGGAAGCTTTCCTCAAGGCATAATCTTCAGAGCAGCACAACAGAGACTGGATGGTGAGAAGACCTGGCTGCAGCTTGGGAAGCAGCTGTCCCTTTTTCTTAACTCATACCCACCACATGCTGGGTCCCTGCTCATCCTGTCTCATCTCTGAGGCAATGTGTGGCAGCCCTGATCCCTTATGGAATAGCATTTAAAAAGAAGCATTTTTACTTATGCTGATTGCAGGATAGGTTTATACAAGGTTGACCATGCCTTTATTTTGGACAATCAGTATGCGTTTTTTCTTTATGAAATAAATAATTGCCAACTCCGATACAGCAGCAGTGCTTCAGAGATGGCACCTAAAATAAAGGAGAAACAAAGTGCAAACCATCAGCTCTAATCCACTGATCAAAGATGATCAAATTTATAGAGGGGAACAGCTAAGATAATTCTTCCATTCATCCTGAATCTTATGGAAATTTTACTGGATTGAATAAGACCAGGTTAAAATTGTTTTCGTGCAACAATAACATTTTCTACCTGTAGCATATAACTTAAACTTTGCCTAAAATATCATCGTACCGCTTTCACTTCTTGTTTTCAAAGGAATATTTTGAAATATATACATAGCTTTTCTATGACTTACTGTCTGTCTATAAGATATGTTGTGCAATTTACAATTTTAGTTTTCATTGTCACCTTGACTACTAACGTAGTTCAAATGGTGCCATTGACATACTAAGTTTTCTAGTATGCCAAAAGCCAGGTGAGGATTTGTCCTTCTTTGTGTCAAAAGTTGAATATAAAGGTTATATAGGTAACTTCAGTTCTGGGAAAATTATTGGTATAATTTTCTTTTCTAGCACAGTTCCCAAACATTTTATAGGGAAATAAAAAAAAAAAAAGTAAGCTTGGTAATTAATTCACAAACAGGGTAAGAGCAATCTGCACTGTTTCCATGCATTAGTCAGCTAAAATACTCCTGGCAAATCCTATTCCTTTGTCACACTAATCCTCCAAGTCTGGAAGGAAAATGCAAAAGCATGTTTCAAATGGGAAAGCACCCTCAGCCCCTCTCCCTGTTAATAACTTACTTTTTAACCTCACGCCATCTTGGAGCATTATTTGACTTAACACTGAGCATCCATTAGTTTATGCAGAATAGAAAATTCAATTTACCGTCTCTAGGGTCTCTGCTGACAACTATTCACCTGACACAAAACAAATGATTTGGCTTTGTGCGTGTAAGATGCTTCCCACCACTGCACTTTCTCTCAGAGAATTGCTCTGTTGATCTTTGTTTTGGAAATACTGACTTTTGAATCTGGGAAATCAAGCTACCAAGGCAACACATTGTCCCGGAGAAGTCACGGGCTTCACATCTGAAACACACTGCTCTTCTGCTAGAGATGTTAGCAGTGCATTATTGATTGCTTTATTGTGTGTAGTCACTGTTCTTGTTAAAAAAAACCCACAAGATTCAAAATCATGGATATCTTTTGCCAACACAAAATATTTTGATGGTTTTACCTTAGGATGCAAAACCCTTCCATGTCTTCACCTGGCAAAATCCAGCACTGCAGCCCAGTGCTTTGTGCATCATTGTTGCACAGGAGAGGGGAAGTAGCTGAGAGGAGCAAGTGCCAGGGTAGAGGCTCCTTCAAGCAAAACTTGAGCCTGGGATCCCTGAGGAGCATAACCAAAGAGAAGCGAGACCTGGTGCCCTGGAGGGGGGCTTGCAGAGAGTTATCAGTCAACAGCAGTAAGCCCAGACTCCTTGCAGCTGATAACAGATCTGCTCATTCAGCCTGGCCACTCGTGCATGGAAAATCAAAGAAGACTGAAATCTGTTCAGGGCAGGGGGAGGGGAATTACCTAGCCTTCAGTAAATGCCAGACTACCACAAAACTGTTGTCAAGACACCATGTGTAGCAGGGGAAGATTCACTTAGCACTACTGCTTTTAAAGATGCCTCTGCTGGTTATTGATCTATGACATAGACAGGCCACTTGCCTCTTGTAGCATGAATTTAGGAATATCTGTATTTGGGGTTTGTGGTTTCAATTCTTGGTCAGTAGCAGTTGATAGAAATATTGATGTTTCTCAAACTACAGTTATTTACAAGCCCATGTTGTCTTCAAGAAAACTAGGGATGGATGAAATTCTAACCTATTTTTAACTGGCTGACAACACATCCATTTTCTTACTCTATCAGACACTAAAGAGCTCCCTTGTCTATCAGCAATACAACTGAGCATAGAATAGTGCTTATAGTGTTTTTAGAACCCCAGATTTCTGCATTCATGTCTAAATTGTTATAAAACATATGCTTCTCTCTTGCAGCCTTTAGGCTTCTAGATGCTTCCATGCTTGGAGGTACATGGTGGCTGGAACCACTTGTGTTGCACAAGGATTCCCTCCCCTCCCTGTTTTTTTTTTTTTAGTTAAGAAAGGAAACCTAGGCCCATTCCAGAAGCCAGAGCTGCTGCATCCTCTGAAAAATTCTTGCTCTGGATGATGGCAGGGACCAGGAGCCTGAAGAAATGGTGGCATATCCCAGAGAGAGTGCAGCCCTTGAGCTTATGACTGCCCTGGAACAGGGGCACAGTGGAGAGATCTCTGTGGCACCTCCCATGAATGTGTAGGTGGGAAGAATGTGCAAAAACAAGCTTCTGAGTGAAAAAAATACCTCTTTACCCAGGATGGGCCAGTGTCAGAGACAGTAACAAAGCTGTACACCCGGGACAATGACTACAACCTGGAAAACGGGCCTGTTTATGATGAGGGTGTTTCACAGGAGTCCAAAAAGAATAGGGCTTTTGGGAGGAAGATTTGCTATGTCTGAAAGTCAAATCCTACAGAACCTACCCAATTAACTCAGTAGAGAGGTCTCAAAAGCTGCTGCTGCTCATCATCCTTCTGCAACAGCTTGGCACCTCCAGGCCTTGCAGTTTATAAAGTCCAGAGAGCACTGTCTGGCTGAAAAGCACTAACTATGCAAATGCGATGTGAGTTATTACCATTATGGTCCTTTCATGTTCTTACTCAAATCACCGATGCACCTTCTGTGTCCAGCTGACCAAGCAGTATTTCTTGCATTATAGGATTCTGATTCCACTTCCATTGTTAATGTTCATTACTTTCTTAGAGAGCTACAATTTCATTATTAATACATCAGTGTAACAGAGCAGAGATTACATAAATGCATTTCTGAGCATTAGCTAAATATTAGTTTTAAGAACAAAATATGCTTCCTATGCCAAGAATATGTTCCTTCTTATACAAATACTTTATGGCTACACTTGCAAAAGTACTTGGAAAGGCTTTTATTATATTAGAAGAATATAGCAAAATAAACATTTGCTTATCCTCTCATTCTTCTAAGGAAAATCAGGATTTTGAGTTTGAAAGGTGGTTACTGTGAATGTTTGAATCTTTTCAATGATAGTATCAGTGAATTTTAAACCTCTTATGTCTATGAGAATCAGAGGGTGCGTTGCTCATGTGTGATCTGTTTCAGTGGTACAACTGTCAGCTGTGGTGTGGTTGTCTCTAACTTTGGTGGTCTCCCTAGCCCTGGCTAGAGAGCTGATGTTGTTTGAGCTGAGGAGAGTCCCACAGCTGAGCAATGGGATGAGAGCAGGGTGATGACCATACTCTAGTGTCACCAATTTTGGAGCTGAAGCTGGTGCAAAAGCTGATTTAGCTGCAAACAGATATTTGGATCTTGGATGTGATCCACTTGTATCCAAAGTGTTTCTTTGCTGTGTTTCAGGTTTGACCCAGGAGGTCAAACCTGGGCTGCAGCTGTCTGTGGGACAAGGAAGACTCAGAGCTGGGTTTGGTTGATCCTATTTGGTTGATACTATTACTATCAATTAGTAGCAATTGAGTGCTTGAAGTATCTCTTCATATTGACTCTCTCGGGAGAACAGGGGCTAAAATGTAACACCTACATCTGGCTCTTGGGCAGACGCAGATGCCTCATCATATATCTGGGAGAACATCTCCCTCCCGCTGGCCTCACGCAGACATTGTGGCCACAGCTGGTTGCACCAAGGATCTTCTATCCTGCATGGATTCCTGGTATTGTTTTGGTCCATTACTATGAGATAATCTCCACTTCAGGTCTCATTGCTTGAAATGTAGCAAAAGGACTGGGCTGCTTTGTAAGAAAGTTCCTGTTGCTTTAATGTTCCCCTCTCACCTCATGTTTTCATGTTTTAACCTTAAAACTTAGGAATTATTTGGAGAGCCTCTGAGTAGGACTCTTCTCATTCTGTTCAGGCAAGCCTCAATGCTTACACTGCTGAACTCATCAGTTTTAGCACATTATTTTGGGACCTCTTTAAAAGGCTAGCTAGTTGTGTTATCTCCTCCAGAGATATTCACGGGACTGATGCTCTGGTGGATTAAGTTATTTTATGCATTGTAAACAATAGGCTGATGGAGCTGAAGTGCTGAGGTTCTTTTTTAATCAGTGGCACCAGATTAACTTGCTTTTAGTCTTTCAGAAACTCACTTACTCTTAATGAGTTTACCATGATATAGGTCCACAAATTTCCTGTCTGGCTTCTTTTGGCACTCTTAGATAAAAATGCCATCTGGAAAGGATATTTATTGGTTTTGAAATGATGTCCCTTCCTTATCACCTTGTTTTGCTGGCCCTGAGCTCATCCAAGATAGCAGTACTTACCTAGACAGCATCAGTTTGTCAGACACAAATTGTGGAAAAATTAATTTAAAATACTTTGACCTTTCTACCCCACTAAGATAGGCTTTATTTTTTTCAATAGTAAAACCTCTCACTGATGTAAACTGCTTACACACACATATATATATATGAATATGTGTATACATACAAATAAATAAAAACTTAAGCCTTTTTCTAGTATTCTGCTCTGCTTCTACTGTAAACTCTGTCTCAGTTTTCATGCCATGGAAGGATTTCTCTTATTTGTATTTGTTTTGCAGAAGTGATTTTGGAGCTTCAAATAGCAGCCATTGTTGTGTGCTAAGATGCCAATGCTAGCCAGGGGGTGTTCTGTGGCACTGTTTTATTTAAAGACTCTTCAGCTCAACACAATTTTCACTGTTTAACTCCATGTGTGTGGCTGCCCTAGATAAAGGGATGAGTGTAGCCACTGGGTGAAGCCTGGCTGAAGCACCACAGATACTTTCCATGACATCCAGGTGATAAGGACTTCCCCACTCTCCACCTCTGGGGCCTCATAAAACCACAAAACATCATTTAATCAAGATGGTACCAGAAAAATGAGCACAAATACTCACTGCTGCAAGTGTCCAGGGCTCTTCCTTGTGGCCAAAAACCAAGCAAAGAGAAAAATTTGGAAAAATTGTTACTAACTATAGAAGTTGCCAGGGCACGTGATGTGTGCATGCTCACATGTGTTATGGTAAGGTAATGTGGAGGATGAAGCTCCTGTCAACTCTTTGCACTTGAGCTCTAGCAATAGCACTTAAAATTTGTTCAAGACATTTAAAACAAAACAATCCTGTGCTTTTTTTTGTAAACTATAACTCTTTCTATAGAAAAATACCTGACCCAGAAGTTACATAGAGAAGAAAAGTGTTTCTAGTTCTGTGTGAACTGTAGGAAGATAATTCCTTTATACTCAACCCTCAGTGCTGAGGGATGAGTGTATCCTTTTTTTTGTTTGCCTGAATTGCATTCCTGCAGATTCCTGGCTGTCACTACCGAGGTGCTGTTTCTTCAGTGATTAAAGAAGCATTGTAGAAAAATGAATTTGTGTTTTTAGAAATATGTGGAGAAAGGCTTATACATGAATTGGAGGAGGGCATAGAAATTGGCAGTGATGTTCATAGCCTCATTTATTAATTACAATAATAACAATTATAGTAAGTTTTCTATAGTTTAGATAAATTTTCTCCACTGCTTATGAATGACTAAACTTGAAGAGACTCCTGGGCATAAAAAACAAGCTCTGTTGGAATTATTTCAATTGCCCTAAGTATTTAAAAGGCTTTTAACTGGTGAAATTTATCTTGTGGCAATCCAGCTGTGTGTTACACAGGAGTACAGGGCTGCCTCAAGAAATGTATGTGTTGTGCAAGGAGGGGATCTTTCAAACGCATTTTAAAAGGGTTCCTTTCCTTGCACTTGTGCTTTATTCCCATATATTGGTTTTGCTGCAAGTTCCTTACAGCAAAATGTTTCTCTGATATAGGAGACTGACAGTTAATTGGTTTCAAGGGATGACTTTACAATGAATTTTCTTTACTGTGAATCTTTATAGCTAGAGAGAAGGAAGCTGACACATAAGCAAAATTAAATTTGCGCTTAATGATCTTGCCTCTTCCTCAGTGCTGTTTTTTACTGTGGTGTCCTAATCCAAGCTCTGATCTCACTTTCACTTAGTGTCTGAGCTCTGATGAGCTGTCAGCACTTGATGCTGTCCCTTTCACTCCTTAGTCTCTCATTTAAGAGTGGAGTATTTGACTTTCTTGGTAGCTCTAGACATGAGCTACATTTTTAAAGGGCTCTCTTAAAGGAATATTTTGTATTTGTTGCCCTGCTAATGGAAGATGTGAGAGCTGCATTTGTCCTATCCCAGCATGCACAAGGGAAATTATCACCATGTCAAATTACAGCTGCTGACTCCAGCCAGACAATCCCCTGCCTTATCTTATCTATCTACATTTTTTAATGCCATAATCATCATCATGGCATCTAAGTGCCTTAAAAGTTTTCCATTGCTTCAGAGGAAAGATGCATTTATGGGTGTGTTAGTGGAAAACTCCCTGGTTCTGGCTGTTTGGTCAATCTGCATGTGAACAAGGGTGATAAAGGTTAAAGTGAAATAACACTGAAAAAGTGACCTTCCAGTGCAACAGCTTTGGACAAACCTCATCCTTGCTGACATTTTGTCCAAAATACATCGTATGGCTTTTACTTCTGGTTATGTTTGGGGATTAGATGGATTCTGCAATGCCTCTGGCACTGGTAGTGGAGTGAGGGATCAAGCTTTGACACAAGCTCTTGCTCTGTTCCTGTTCATGCTCTCACAGTGATCTTGGGTCTGGTTTGAAGTATTTGAGCCTTTTTGGCTGCCAAGTAGGTGGCACATTCATTGGAAATAAACCAGGTTGACTTCTGCATTTGAGTGTTATTTTGTACTTTATATTTTAAGGAAACCTGGTTCAAAGGCTGTTAGATGTTAAATAAAACAATTTAAACTAGGAATCGCTGAGATGTCAAGAAGCCCACAAGGTATTTCTTCCTCATTAATCACATTTCTGAGCAAAACCATAATTTATATCTCATAAATGTTCTGGGGTGTCAGTTGTATACAGCTGCTGTTTATTTTTCAACCTGTACCAAAGAGCATAAGAATTTAATATGAGGGTTGAAACCTAAGTGTGTATATAGGCATGTGCTTCTGCATGTGTGAGTGCTGCTGGCACCCTTCGCAGGGCAGATCTGTGTCTCAAGCTCTTTTACTGTCATCCACTGACTCCAGTTCCGCAGTCTCTGGAGGTCTCATCTGAAGACAGCCACCTGACTGATGCTAAAGACCAAAGTGTCACTTGCAATCACTGCCTTTGTCCCTGAGAGATGCCACAGCCTTCAGGATCATTGTATGGCTCCTGGGATATCAGATTTTGCCTGTGCACCGGCTGTGGTTGCTACTCTGCCTTTCCTAGAGGTTTGTGCTGTTGTGATGTGCTGAGCACTACTGCTGCCCAGCTCAGAGTTAGGCAGCAGGCTGTGAGCTCTTTGATCCTCTCCTCAAATGATAGCTGGCCCATGGAGATCCCTGTCTGATCTGACAGCTCTCTGTGTTTTCATCCCTTGACCTAGAGCAGTGTTGGAAAACTTAGCAGGCCAAAAGCAAGCTCAAATTACTTTATTATTTGTAGCCATCTACAGTAGAGTGTGACTGTGATGTTATTTCCAGAGTTTCTCTATCAGCTGTGGGGGTGATGCTTGTACTCTTCGATAATTTGGATTGGGGGAACAGGCCAAGGGTTGATATATTTCAAAAAGGTTTTACCATTCTTTCCTACTGATGTTCGGATTTCAAGGCAAACAATAGTAGCAAATGCAGATTCTCAAGTCGAAAGGAGTAGCTGTCTGGCAGTTCCTCCATCTTGCTAAACCGTGGGGAAGGGGAACACAGAGGTGTGTCTTGGTGCCAATGAAAACATTTTAACTAGCTTGACATCTTACCTAGCTGTAATGCAGGTTGTTTTCTTTTTTCTGTATTTTAGCATAACAGCAGTTTGCAAACAATGCCAGAGTTTCATCTGTAAGTCTCTGCGCTGTCAGAGTTCAACTTGTTCTGCTGACATGCTGAAAAAGAAAAAAAATCACAAAGAAACACAAGAAGTGGAGAGCTTAATTTGACCTGCAGACTGTACTTCATCCCACTCAAACTGGGTCAGCGTAAAGCAAATAAACTGCAGCCATGTAGACTAAGCAGGGTTCTACTGTGGGAGCTGTTGTGCTGCCTTTGTTCTTGGAGAAAGTATGAAACTCCTGGATTTGACTCATCAAAGTTCTCCTTCATTCATCTGATAAAACACATACAAGCCTTCCTGTTGAAGTCAGTAGGTTGACCCACCCACATACCTAAATTTAAGCACACACCCTAATGTAGGGAGATATCCATCTCTCTTGGACAGTGTTGCTTGGATTTCCACTGTTCTACAAGAGCAGAAGTTGAGACAATGCAGAGTGGAAGAGACATAGATTCAGGTCCTCCTTCAGCAGACTTCTTTTGCTACTTAAGGTACAGTTGCTAAAGTCTGTGTGATTGGCTTTGCTGCGTGCTGAAAGATTGCTTCCTCCAAGCTTGTGCTCTAGTTTACTGCCTTGTAATTATTAGCCCTTCCACATGGTTGCCCCAATGTGCACAGCATGCAGTCATATGATGAGCTTATAGCACTGGACATCCTCAGCCGCTGAATCACAAGGCAGAGCATTAAATCCTGCCTGCCAGATCTGCCAGATGGTAACACAGGCTGGTGGGCAGAGGGGCTGGCTGTGGAGAAGTGATCCCTGAGGGAAGGGACTTGGCTGCATTTGGGCAGCAAGGGATTGCTCCGATGTTTTGAGAAGCACACTGCCTCATCTGTGCCAGAAGGGTCACAGTAGATGCACCAGCCTGTTGTGCAGGTCCCACTTGGAGATGCCTTCTGTCCTGGCACCTGAAGTGTGGGGGCTTCTGTAGCAGGCTGGGCTGAGATGTCTTTTCCCTCTAATCTCAAGGCAGGAAGAAAAGGAAAAGAGAGGCACACAGTGCTCAGGAAAAATGTCTGAGTGTCTTACTCTGGGAAATCACATTTTAGCCATGATGGTTTGTTCTCTGAAGAAGTGTAGCAATGATGCTCCATCTTTACAGGCAGCTCCAGCCTTGGGAGCCATCACCACCATCACCAGGCATCTCCCTGGCTTCTCACTGCTCATTCTCCCTGATGGTGTGGCTGACCCTGGGGTTTAGGGGCAGCTGCAATTCCAGCCCCACTCATGAAATTCATGAAAAGCACTGACCTTTGTTTTTCACTCCATCATGCCTCAAAGGCCAGGCTTTCATATGGAGCAAATTTGCACCTCTTTGCTGACTGCAGTGAAAGGCTCTTGAGAAGCCTAGGAAAAAAAATTGGGAAGGGATATGCTGTGATTTTTTCAAATCTGGTTTGGGCTGAGTTACGCCGCTCTCTTTACACAGAGACACCAGACCGAAACAGAGTTTGACTCCAGGTTTCACAATGAAGATTTACCCTTTCTTTGGGTATCTGCAGTTCCCAATTAAAATTTTAACCTGAAGAGACAGATGTAATTTCATTGGATTTGACCCTTCAAATCCTTTTGTGCAATTTTCTGATTTATAAGGTTTTATTTTAAAGCCTCTGTTTTCTAAAACAGTTTTTGGTGTCTTGTTGCTTTCATGTCAAAACAACTAGGAGCAAGGTGACCTGAACGCCTTCTTAGAGCCATGGCAACAGAGGAGCTCATAAACACAAACGAGGTCAATCCCAAACTTTTGAATTATGTCCGATAAGCCTCCTGATGAGTAAAATGAAGAGAGAAGAATCTACTTGAAAACACCAAATTAGATATAGTAACCACCTCACAGTATTAATGTATTTTAAATGTTCCTGATATGTTTTATTGCTTGAAGGTTAGGTACTTGTGCAAGGATGAGTGTTATCTATAAGGGGTTTTCAGTGGCAGGAGATTTGCACCACAGCAGGCAGCTGTTCTGGCCATTTAAAGAAACCCATGGTTTGTCCAAGTCATAATAAATCAAGAGGCATCCATGAACAAATCTGATACATCCTATCAATACCTTATTTTAGCCCTGTTGATTGTTGAGGGACTGAGATATGAGTTGTGTCCATCTGCCTCATGCAGTGTGTTGCGGTGCCACCAGGAGCTGCTCAAGGCGTCTGCTGTCCTGAGGACCAGCTGTGAACTACCAGCTCCTGGAAACACCACTGCAAGCCCTGGTGGAGTGAGGATGTCTGCCAGGGCTGGGGCTTGCAGCTCCCCTGGCTGGGAATGGCTTTATGAGCCTCATGGCTGCTGAGACCAGGGGCTTGAATGGGCATCCCCTGGGGTGTTGGTGAGTGACTCAGTGTAGCTCAGGCCCACTAATTTCTTTGTCCTGAGAATATGGTGATCCTTATCCTTTCCTGAACGTGCCATGTCTCCTTGGGTATCTAATGGGTCGTTTTAAGTCCCAGGTAATGTGTTTTAGAGCCACATCATGTTACAGAATAGGTGTGTCTCCTTGCCAGTAAACAGCAACAGTCTTCCTCTTGCCTTGCTCCAGTCACAGGAGCTACAACCAGAGTGTGAGGACAACTGCTTCCAGCCCTGGTCACCTTGTTCTGTGCATATCTCACCCAATCAAGTATGACACTTCTCTGACAACAACCTCCACAGAGGAAACAGCCCCCCCACCCTTTGCTGCCCTTTTTGTATTGCCTGTGCTGGGTATTTGTTTGCAGAGAGCTTGCATCAACACTCCTTACTGCCTTAGACTAAGCAGACTAATAGACTCTTTCAACACCTCCGTAGCGCTGCCCGCTGTCGTAATCATTCAGCGGTCATGGCTCTCTGCAAACAGCAGCACTGAACTCGCCGTTCAATTACCAGTTTATTATTCTAAGATGTCTGGGGAGAGGAGTGGTGATAGCCATATGCCAATACGACTGTGGGCTGCTTGTGAAGTTCCTTGTGGGACGTGGAGAGCCAAGCCAGGGGTCTGAGCAGTTCTCTTAGGCTGGTGACTGACAGCATCTGACATAGACTTAAAATAACCCACCCCAGAAAAGAAAACATGTCCGTCTCCAAATGAATTTCTAGTATGTGAAAACAGCTCAGATATGGATGCTAGTGTTTGGGAGCCAAGGCTGTGTTGACCTGCCTTGTTGACCTACTTTGTCAAGGTGTGCTGGCCTGCCAAGACTCCCTGTCTTTAGCAGTGCTGGTTCAGCAAGCTTGCAGGCAAATCCTTCCAGTACTGAAGAACTTGGTTGCTTTGGGATTTGGTGAAGCCACCATGGAATAACCCATTTTTTGCTGAAATTCACAAATGAAGCCAGAACCGATCCTCACTTCAGGCTGATGAAAACCAAGTCTTTCCTGGTGCTGACACAATGGCCTCTGGCTAGAGAGGATCTCAAGATGTAACACTTGTTCTGGGCTGGTTCCCGCAGTGATCCTTGGAGGAAAGCTGGGGCACAATGACTGAAATAACAAGAACCAATCATCATGAAAACACATCTGCTGGGTTCAGAGTGTGTATGCATTGTGAAGTGTGGCTGCTATTAGAAAGCTCAAACTCTTCTATGGTGCTAGAAAACTGAGCTTTCTTGAAATATTCAGTTATGCCAAAAAAAAACCAAAAACATAGTGGATTTCTCCGTGGCTCCAGAAATCTGAGGAAGCCTCCCAAAATTTAATATCCACTTCTGAAGCATCCATATAAAACAATTTACTCTTCTTTCTGGCTTGTCAAACAAGAATCACTTCTAAAATTCTTCCATTCGCTAACTTACTCTGCTCTGTTTTATTTTTTTTTCCCTTTTGTCTCCACTCCCTGATCTCTCTCTGAAATTCAGTATATTCTAAATACATGCTGAGGGTGTCCATGCCCTAGCAAGAGGAAGGATTTTCTGGAAGTTGTCTTCTGAGCTGGTAGAATCCAAACCAAAACATTGCTATTTCTATTTGCCAAGATGCAGACTCATTCCACCTCTTAGCAGGAAGGCATCCAAGAGATAAGGAAGTTAAATCAGATGAGCATGTATATTTTAACATGTCTGAAATCCTGCTTATGCTATTATGCCTCACTCCTTGTTATTGCTGACTTGTGAAAAAGATAAATCTACCAACAGTAAAATCCTTCCGGTAGCTTGCTTATTCCAAATTTCTCTCTTGTGCTGCAGCTTAAGCATTAGAAATAATTTTCTGTGTGAGACAGCTTATTTTGTGTGATGGGGGTTGGTGCCAGTCCCTGTGGGCAACAAGCTGGTTGGTAAAATGTCTTTTATCTTTCAACAACCAGAGTGCTAGTGGTAAACAAAGACAAGTAGGTATTGCAGAATCTGATTAGGGAAATGCCACTTCATCCCTTCATATTCCAAAAGCATCTAATGCCAAGATTTTGGTTTGGTAGCAGGGTAGACTCTGTAGCAGCACAGAGCTACAGAGCCACCTGACGGGGTGGAGGTAGAAGAGTGAGTGTTGGCAGGAGAAGAGAGCTGTTGAGGAATGACTGCTCTGATGGGAGATTAAGGATAATGCAGGTTCTGTTGATTGCAGGAGCCCAGTGATTTGGGGATTTCATTAAAGAAGATGAAGGAAAGAAGGTAAAAAAAAAGCCTATGGAGAGATTTAGTTAATGTTGCCCAATAAAAAGGAAAAAAAAACCCACAAAAACACAGAGAGAGCCAAAATAGGTAAAGATGCAGATGAGTAAGAAAAATACCTATATACATACCTATATACTTCCATGGTATACAGAGTCCAAGTTTCTTTAGTGCTTTCTGACTCCAGTTCTTTCCCAGACATCTTGGAAGATACTGAGGATTCAGCTGAAGTTGTCACAGCCCTGTTGCCCACTGGTGGATAGGGTAAAATCCCATCTCCCAGGGAGTGGGGGCCAGTAGGTTTACCTGACATGATTTTTGGTCATGAGTGTCTAGGTATAAACCAAACAACATGATAACAATTTACTGATTTCCTACCTAAACTAAAGCATTGCTGCATTTGGACTTTTAGTAGCAAGGCTCTGTAAGAATACAGATCTGTACCTCAGATGTTCCTGCACATGCATTTTAGAAGTTTCTGTGAGGAAAAAAGTCTAAGGATACTTGGGAAATCTAAAGCCCCCAAGCTCTGATTCATACCTATGTAAAAAAGAGCTACTGAAACATATGATGGTGTTAACCAATCCTGGTCTTGTTAACCTTTAGTGGAATCTTACTTTCTGAGTAGGTTTGGAGATGTCAGGTAGATGAAGTTTATAAGTAGCATTTTCTACTTAAAAAAATTGAATAAATGTTAATAGAATGAATGTTTCACCGGCAAACGTTCTGCAATGAGGCTGAATTAATGGGTGTCAAAACATTAATATTTTCATTGAATGTATGATTATGCACCAGTATCTGTTTATGTGCCCTAATGTAAACAAGAGGACACACAGAAACATAAGCACAGTGTGATGTTAATGCACAAACACTTCTAGAGACCTCAGCAAGAGGAACTGCAGTGCTAATCCTATTTTTTACTCCCAGAGCAGAGGTGTTAACTGGAAAACGCTTGCCTGGCGTGGCTTGCTTTGCAGAGCCTGGATGCAACTCCCTCTTCTGAACTGTGAATGTCACCAAAGTGTAGGGGCTGCATTTATTCAGCAGTACCATCTAATATCACAGTATGCTCTAAGGAATATGTCTTCCCTTCAGGGCTCTGGCAGGGAACAGGTACTTTGTGCACTGCACATCTGCCTCCCGATGTTATTATTTTACATGGAAACAGGGCTGGAGTCCCAGGCTACTCATGGCATGGCAATGAAGCCAAGCACTTGCACAAAGGCAGAGGTTTGAGCTGTATTCAGAAAGTGCAGGATGCAACACATGACATTATCCCCTTTGTATTTCACTGTGGTGTGGATGGTTGAAAGCAACAAGTTTCCTACATGTATTACAGAGGTACCTCTGGCTTGATTGTAGAATATTTTAATTGCTTTTCTACCTTGCATCATTTGAGGAAGCTGCAGATTGCATCCCTGAAACCAGATGTGAGCATCCAACCTCCACCCTGTTTATCCATTCCTGTTTTACAAGGAGGTAACCAGCAAAGCACATCTGTGCATGCAAATCCCTCCTCTTTGGTGGAATTACATTGGGGATGAATTTGGCTCGTTGCGCTTGCTTGTAAGGACCCAAAGAGTGGCTCCTATCACATCTTGTGGCTACCACCTTCTTGCCAATATTAATCATGATTCCTGCACAGTCAGCAAATTCTTCAGGAGGAAAGAATGTGCCCTTAGTCCCCATGCGTATTACAAAGGGTGTTTTCGGCAGCGTGCAACTGTAATCAGTGGAGCTCAGCTTGGCAATTTTAATCCCCTGCTGTCTAGTTTGGGGCTGCTTGTTATGCAGCCAGCATTCACTCAACATAATGGCTGCTACCTGCCAATGTGCTTTGAGGGATATTGTTAGCATTAAATTTGCCATTTACATTTTCATGTTTGACATAATTGAGGAATGAATGCTCTTATGAAAATTAAACTTGTGGTCCTCCTGGACTACTGTAACCCTGTTAAAATGTAATGCGATTCTTGATGCTTCTTCTTTAGGTTTTTATTAAATAGAATATCCGTATGACTAATTCCCCTGGCCTAAATGTAGGCTGGGAAGGAGCATTATTGATAGGGCTGAGCACAAATGGCCCTCTATACTCAGCCTCTAATGGCCTAATAATGCATTATACTTGAATCAGAAATACTTTGAGTTGTAGTGCTTATTGCCATTATTGAAAACACCTGGATGCTCCATTCATCAAGGTTACATCAAAATGGGCCCATTTGTTTATTAGTCTGTCAGTAAACATCTTTATTTAGTTTCCTGTTCCTCTCCTCTCAGTAACATCAGAGAGCACAAGACCATGTAGTGTATCTTTCTGTGGTTTGCCATTATTAGTTTTCTCTGAAAAAGAAAGATAATTAAAAGTTTGGATGGCTTCATGAAATAAACATTTTTCTTGGGGATTGTTCTTTTTTTTCCTTTCTCTTTTAGAAAAGGAGGTTAAAGAAAAGCCATCGAGTATGTAGTCAGGATGACCAAATTGCAAAACAAGCAGATTTGCCAGACTAAGATTTTAATTCATGTTTTACAGCAGGCAGCCTCTGGAATATTTTTGTCCCACTGCTACAGCTCTGCTCTGCCTGGAGGAGTTTGCTGGGCTGGGAGGATGCTAAGGGACAGACGAGTACTGCTGGGCATCACTGGTGTTCACATCCAGGCATCTTGTACAACGGAACCTGTGCCCAAGCAGGCATTTTAGGTTTGGAGCCACGAGGTATCTCTGTAGCTCTATTAACACACACCCTAGTTCATTTTAAGCATGTCCTTTTAGAGCTTTTGTCTCTGTTCTTTCCCCCACTAGCAAAAGGACGAATTAATTTAGGTTTGCCAAGTGTTTTTAGTCTGGCTAGGGCTGAGGAAGGAGGCCCCATTTTCCATCCATAGTGGAAAGGGTGTTGAAATATTTTGGCCCTGTAAAACCCCATCTCTCTCAGGCTAGCTGAAATATTTTTTCTTTGTCAGAAAATGTTAGCTTTGACTATTTATACAGGTTTTCTTCTGAAAGTAGAGACTTTAAATATGACATTTTTGACTTCTATTTCAACACAGAGAAAAGATCAACACTTGAAAGTCAAAAGTTTCTTTCTTTTTTTTTTTTTTAAACAATGTTTTGTTTTGACAGTTCCCAATCAAAATTCTCCAGATTCTGCAATTCTGAGGAGATTGTAGCTGGAAATCTGATGCAGAGCAGACAGCTCCAGCACCACTTTGGATGTGAACAGAACTCCAGCTGAACCAGAGATTTCCTCAGTTCAAGCTGGAGAAAAGATATTATTCTTGGGAGTACTGCGTGTTTGATGCCCTCTATAAAACATTTGTACCTGTAAAGACAGGCACTCTCATGAGTGCGTTTGGTGTTTATGAATTTAATTATGCCTCCTCACCTCTGCTCCTTGTTGCTTAAGTAATGTGTCCTTTATGCTCTATCCCATGAAACCTAGTCTGTTCCCAGATCTGTGGTCGTGCTGTGGCTCCTGCTACCCTGCTGCAGTGCTGGTGATCAGACCCACAAGGCAGTCAGTGTCAGTCAGTGGATTATATGAAACATTAGAAGACAGAGCTCCTGACAGCTTATCTGGTCCATTTTCCAAGCAACCTGAAGAATCTGACTGACCTAAACAGGGGTCACACTATGGACTGGCTAGAAAATAACTGAATTTTAACTTCTGAATTTGTTGTCCTTGCCATCCTAGACAGGCAGCAAGGAAAAGAGATAATATTTCTGTGGTCTGCTTGCAGAGGTTTTGTTGCTATTATAGCTCAGTGTGTGATTGCACTGATTTCAGATCATGTTCCTGCTGTTGGTAGTAATGAATTGCTCTAGTTGGTGTTTGAGGTATTCTGAAATACCAGGGCAGGTCAATGGCTGCTTTTGATGTTTAAAAACCATCAGTTTTGTGCTATCAAAGACAACTTTCCTGTTCTTTTCATCTGTGGACTCTTCAGACGCACACAAGCAGCACTGAACCTGAATCTCAGCTTCCTATGGTTGCTTGTGGTGCATTCCTCAGTGCACCACTCTCCAGTGAGAGAACAGGAATCAGAATTGGAGGGGCACAATAGTTGCAGTTTAAAGGGATTGGCACTGAAATGTGCAATGTTATGGTCCGCTGATGGCTTGGGTTATGGCTGGAATAGGATACTGTCAGTTAGCAAAACTATTTGGCAATTTTGACAGTAGTTCCTTGAATTTATCCCCTTCCTGGATTCAAAAGAAAACAAAAAAGTAGAAATAAATATTTTCTTCCCTCATCAGGGAAATACCAATGTGCTCATGACAGCAAATAAAGGGAATGCTGAGCAGGGAAAGGCCAGTGCTGAGTTTTGTATGGGTTTGGATTGCATGTGAGCTAAGGCCCTGGTCCACTTCAGGTCAAGAAAGAAACGTGGTTGGCGTATGAGCTGAAGCTGACATCTGGAGCCATGGAACCCAGATTATGTCATACATGGATACAGGGTGATTTCAATCTGAGAGAAGAGGGAAATACTTGCAACCTGGATGGTGTTAGCTGATGCTACCAAAATTAATAGTTGCACCCTCTTACACCTTCTTGATCTTGCTACACAGAGCTTCTGGAGGATAGTTGCAGACCTAATTCCTCTCTTCAGACTCATGCTTCATGTCCATTCAACTTGACTCCTGGTAAGATACGTTTCCTGGATTATCTTACTCTTTTGTTGCTGTATGTTTTATTTTCCCTAATTATAGGAGAATACAGCACAGGGCAGCCAGACAGCTTATGCAGTATGGAATAAGTCTGACAATCTACAACAGATCTGAGTATATTTGGACTATTATTTTATTTTTGCAACATGTGTAATTTTGTTCAGAGCATGGGAAGAGAATTAGAAATTCAAACACTAATATCTGTAAAATTTATTGAAAGAAAAACCTTGCTCTGAACCCTAGTAAAAAAAAACATATTTGTATTGGCTTCCTCAATGCTCACATCTATTGAGTTTCTTCGATTATTAAGAGAAGTGGTAAATACTTGGAAACTAATACATCTCTAAATCAATCTTCTTGTACAGTTATTCTGGATCAGTGATCATAAATTCATGATGTTGGAAGAGAGAATGATATGGCAAGATATGAAGCAACTGGTGCCACAGAGCAGTAAACACATCTGAATCACCTGCTATCAATTACTGCTATTTTTGCAGTGAACAGTTTCGCAGGAAGGATTTGGAGAGAGGAGCAAGGGAGATTAGAGGTCTTCAACCACAAGAGGGAGAACAGAGAGTAAATTAGCATTTGTATTTAAAGAGAGACAGGCTGGATATGCATACTAAAGTGGCACACAGATCTTAGATTTAGAGCCAGCCTTGCAAAAATTGTATGAGCACATGAGCCAGAATTCTCAAGTCCTATGGTAGGTTTGATTTTTACAACAAGGCTCTGCTTAATTACTGAGGTAAGAAAAAGGAGTTGAATCTCTCTGTATGCAGAAACCTATAATCTTCTCCTCTAATTTGAAGGTATTTGAAGTCTGAAAGAGCCTCAGGTTTTAATCCAGAAGTTCACAGACACATAGAAATTGTTTCTGGATACATGGAAATACCTACCAGTCTGAGAGGCAGAAACAACCTAAACCTGAACAGATCATGTAAATTATTTTACCCTTCTATGCACACATAAGCTAGACAGGCTGCTGATGGCTGTTCTTTCAAGATGTAAACACCAGAGAATCTGGTCTCCTCTTTGTTTGTATTCAAGCTGGTAGTAAAAGTATTCACCCAGAAAATAGGAGGTCAGAGCTTCCTGGCCTAGGGCTGCAGGGAGGTCTGCTTTCCAGCTGGATTCTCAGCCTGGTGCTGCCTCCTGTGAGTCAGTACCCGTGAGCAGGGTATGATGCTTTCTTCCAGCCTTGATGGATGGATTGGCTGGCAGTGAAGCTCCAGCCTATTGGAGTGCCTCCCAAACAGCCCTGAGCCTCACTCACCTTCCCTGCCCAATTCATGTCCATGTGTCAGGAGAGGATCAGAACATACAAGGTTTCTAGGGGCAGTCATCCTCCGCTTTGGGTTTGTGGAGGAGCACAGTGCACCCACTAATCTGGAGGGAAAACAGGACCATGGCCTGGTGCTCAGAGACTTAATCCTGGCCTGAGCTAACTATGAAGGCCTCCTTAGGTTAAACAAGCCCTGGATGAAAACCAGACACTTTGCTACCACCTCCCCACTGGTTACATCCTTCAAGAAAGCAGAGAACTGGGCTGTTTCTGCCCAAAGCCTCATCTGGGAGAACTGGGCTAGGGAGAAACTCGCAAGGCATCTTTGTGTTTTGCTGTGGCTGAGGGTGGGGACCCAAATCCCCTTTCCCCAGCAGTTTTTGGGCAGGAGAGAGTTATGGTATGTCCTGATGCTCTGAATCCCAGAGGAACGTGAGGCAGGCATGCTGACTTCAGTCTTGGCCCTGGAGACGAAAGCCGATGGGTGTTTTATCTGTCATTTGTGAAGGGCGCCACCTTTGATCGATGAGCTCGGCGCAGGCAGTGTGAGACGGTGACGGAGAGACTCTCCGGGGAGCGCAGGTGCGGCTCGGATGTGCCGATGTTGGTGGTGGCCAGGCTCTGCAGAGCCCTGCGAGTTAGACAGCTGATGCCGGGAGACTGCCGAGGGATGGGGCCGGCCGTTCCCGCCGTCAGCGCTAGGTGGCGGTACCCCCCCGGCCGAGGCCGGTCCCCGAGCGCCGAAGCCAGCGGGGATTCGGGATGCAGGATGCTCCCTCTGCCAGGCCGGGGGGATGCGGCGGCAGAGGCAGCCCGCATCTCCTGGGAGGAAAAAAAACCAAAAAACAAAACCAAACAACCCAACCGACTGCGTCACTCGATCAGATCAAACTTCAGTAAGTGAGGGGTTTAAAAATTGCTTTTCCTCCACTTACCTCGGGCTAGAAGGCATCTGGTTTGGCACAGGCGACTGTAGTGAATACAATTAAAATTGATTGAGTGCAAATGTTTTAATTGTATGATGTTTTGTCATAGATAATCTCAATAAGCTAATTTAATTAAAGATAATGGGAACATGTTTGGGGACATTTAGGACCTATTCAGACATAATGGGTTCAAAATGTCTCAGCAGAACCAAATCACAGGGGTTCATTGACAATGCTTTCCCTGTGTCTGGGGTGACCATAAGCCACACTGTGCTTTCTGCTGGGTTCATGCTACAGGAAAAATACAGGAAAATGTTGCTCCCCAATTTGTGTGGCAATAACTGTGTGTGGGGATACCACGTTCCAGGGCAGCAGCATCTCTTCCAGTTCCTTCAAAACTTCATTGAAGTTCAGCTGTGTTCCTCCCCTTACCATTTAATTTATAGCCCCCCCGCCCCATCACTGTTGGCCTCACCAAAACCTGATATTTTCTGTCCACACTGCTCCTGCTCTGGCTGTCCACAGCACAGGGGGAGATCAGGTGGGGGCTGTTCTGGGAACAATGCCATTTCTATTGCCTTAACTGAATATGATCTTACTGTGAAAAAATTGACACTTTCTTCACATGTTCTCTCAGCTTTTATTTTCAGCTAACATTTTTCCGGGAAGTTTTTTGTTTTGCTTTGATTTTGGTTTGCTTTTCTTTATTTTTAAATTGGTTGATGGATCTATGTATATAATCATCTTCAGTGGACCTTTTTCGCCCCAGTACACACAAGGATTAAATCATTATATTTCAATAATTTTCAGGACAAGTATTTCCATAGTTGAATATGAGAAATCTATGTTGGGTTCAACCCTCTTCAAGATTGACTGAAGATGGGCAAAGAAAAGGAAGGCATTACAATACTGAGTCCCCTCTCTAGGGATTTTCTATGATCTTACTGGAAATATTATTCTGGATCCCAGTAGCAAAATTTTGCATAACATTTTTCTCATTCAGAAGTTCCTTTTGCAGCCCTCAGTTTCTTTTAAAAGACCCTTTCTGGTCCCACACTGGTTGTAGTCCTAAACTTTCTGTTAGCCCAAACCCAAATCCTAAGCTAATTAACAAGCCAGGAAGCTAGTCCAGTGAGACAAATGAGACTGCTGGTATGAGCTTATAATTATTTTTTGAGATACTTTTGCAGGCACTTCAGCACTGTTGATGATAGTTTTTTTCAGTAGGAACTCTAATCCTTAACTTCAGTTACCTGTAGGCCAGTTTGCCCCACTTCATCTCCTTCATCCCAAGCCCTCCCTATGTCTCAGATGAAGATCTTAACCTCAGCCCTTCCTTTCTTTTGTGTGTCTCTTACATTCCATCCCTTCCCAGGCTGCAGCTGCAGGTTTTACCATTCTAACATTAACCAATTCTTATGTCAGACTATTTTTAAATATTCAATCATAATATCTTCAAACACACTGGGACCTTTTTATCCTAGAAAAAAGTAATGAAAGTTCAATGATTATCCAGTTTGGAGACATCTTGCTAAGCAGTGTCTTGCTAAGTAATGTTTCAGTGGAGGCCCTGCCTTTTCTCCAAGCAGATAATTCATTCAGATGCACTGCATTTTATGTAATAGTTAAAATTTCATTAGAGTGGGGAGGAAGTGAATTAGCTAGATTGTAAATATGGGAAGAATAATCCAAGCTTTCCCACACAAGGACCAAAATATCCAGTGGAGCTTTTGGTGTGGCCTGAAGTGTTCAGGGAGATGTATGTGACCCAGTGCTGGTCAGCAGCAGGTGGCCTCTAGCAGTGGCGATTCAGCAGTCTGGTTTCATCTCCTTCGGGTCAGCCATAAATCTCTGTGACCTGTGAAGAGAAAAATAGATAGAAGTGCACCACATTAGCAGCTGAGGACAGAAAATCAATATAAAGTCCTAGTATACTGGCAAACGAGTAACTGTCTAAAATACAGGATTTTTTCCTTGGTGCTCTCTAGAAATGTTGATGTTTCAATAAACTCTGTAAACAAACTATGACAAAAATGGGGGAGAGAAGCTCTGGCCTGAAATCTCAGTAGACAAAAGTGGTGCTGTGATTTGAATGTATCAACTGTAATTTGAATTCCTCTCATTATGTAGTCTGATCTAAATATAATTTACATGTATGATCAACAAATAACATGACTGTCTGTATAAATTAAGACTATACTCACTGGAGGTGAACACATAAAGCCTGAGTTGCCTTCAGAGAACCCCTCAAACTTTTATGTTTTCCTTAGAGAACAATATGACTAATTGAATGAGATCTAGTGTTTAAGAATCACATGTGTCCATATACCATCAAAGTCCATGATCTGCACTGGAATTTTTCTTTTTTTCTTGTACCCTGAGAAGAAACCTCTAAGTATTGGAACAAAAAATGTGACTTGATATGTCTATACCAAAGTATATGAAGACACTGAGTTGATCTCTACCCAAGACACCGAAAAAAATTTCAGGAAATTTCTTTGATCAGGAAGACAGACTAGTCAAAATAGATCAAGAATTGTTGCTTACATATACAGGGACTGGTATTATTTCATATTACTCTTAGGAATTTCTGTAACTAGTAACAGAAGGGGCACTTAGGGGTCCCATGCAGACCCATTTGATACCAATAGGTGACTAATTCTCCTATTTTGCCTGAAGTGAGTATTTGATTCAAGGCACCAGGGAAACACAAAGAAAACCCTAAAGACATTGTTATGCCATAAACCTGCTATCAAAGTCATACGAATCAAACCTTAAACTAAAAGTGGAATTTCCATCCTGGCTAGCAGGAACTACCTGAATGTGAAATAAGTGCTGGATTGCTGCTGCTTGCCCAGCTGCTTGGTGGGACAAGGTGGTAGAGTAATGCATCTCCATCCCAAAGCCTGCCTGAGCTGCAGAACTAAAATTAAAGTGCTGCATCCAGACAGACTCACATACTTTGTGAAAGGTGTACTCATTTATCTCAGCTGAGTTTCTGTCCTTTTAAATACACTTAGCAATCACCATTTGTTCCTATGGTACTTGGCTTTGTGGATGCCCCTTGATCACAGTGACTGGTGTGGTAAGGAAAGTGCCTGATAGGCAAACATTATATGTCTAGATCCTTACACTGTTACTTTGCCTTAACATACTTGGAAGAGGGGAATCCAGCTGAGAGAACTGGAGAGGAAATCTGGTCTCATTCCTTTATGACTGCTCTTTGTCCCTTTCCCCCACAGAGGGCCAGTGAAGATCTGTGGCAGTCCTGCCAAGCTTGCCACAAATTTGATGAGTATGGAGCCAGATGTGAGCTCACGCTACAAAATAGAAGTGTCTCCTCAGGGCTGTGCAGAGGAATTGCCAGCAATGAAAGTTAGATTTGTATGTCAGACCAAAGAGCTCATTGGGAATTTTGGAAAACCTAAAACCAGTCAAGGAGAAGCAGAAAATGTTGTCTCCCAGTTTCTTCACCATCACTGACAACTTTTCCTAGGTACACTGTGAGCTAATTTCCCCTCCTGCTTTTACACAAAGCATGAATGTGGAGAGCAGGATTTGGGCTTGCAAAACTCAGGGCAGAATGAAGAATTGTGGTTTAGGGGTGGAAGATGGGAAGCCCTGCAGATCTCTTACCCACAGATTCCCTCATCTACTCTTACTGGAAGAGCCTGGGAGAAAATTTTGTATGAGGTATACACACATTTTTTCCCTATCTGTGGGTTCCACTATGTTTTCTTGGAGATGAGCTGTTAATAGGCATGGGAGTTTATCCAAGAGCTTTTATCTGGTGCAGATAATCCCTTAGATTACTTCTTTCCTCTCCTCCTCTTACTAGAAAATATCTTTGAGAGAAGTCCCTTTCCTGTGCTTATCCCAAATGTACACTTATGTACTTATGACGACAATGTGCATTGTGATTAACTTCTACTTTTATGTTTTTTCTTTTATTTTCTAATTTAGCTGATTAACCACACATTTGTTTTATCTTCCCATTACCTGAAGGAGGCTGTGTATTCCTCTTGTAGAAACTCAGAGTCAAGTATCAAGCCTGTCTATTGTGAGTTTCTCCCTGCATAGATATTTTACAATGAGTTGAAAATGACACAGCATCCTATAAAAAATGAGAAATTTATGTTAGGTTTATATTTATCCCTTTAGGAAAAAAGTAACAGTCAAGGGAAGTTGAATGCTTTAACCAAGTTTAAGATACTGAGTGAAACAGCTGTTGGTATTTAATATTGCTTTATTGACTTCTTCCACTCATTTGTGCATTTGGAAGCCAACTGACCTTTTCTTCAGTGGAGATTTCTGGGCATGAAATAATATTGTGGTGACTAGAATAGCTGCTGCTCACTTTTATCAGAGAACAGGAACAAAAAACACTTAAGTGCATATGTAAAAAGCTCAGTGATGAACCCATTTGCCAAACCTTACACAAGTGCTCTTCTTTCAGCCATGGCTTTTTATAAG
Source organism: Pseudopodoces humilis (assembly GCF_049639895.1). Taxonomy (NCBI): domain Eukaryota; kingdom Metazoa; phylum Chordata; class Aves; order Passeriformes; family Paridae; genus Pseudopodoces; species Pseudopodoces humilis. Next base: position 105,461,256 of record NC_142200.1, read on the forward strand.
ATCTGTTTTTTGCACTCTATTGCCACAAAATATCTCATTTTCCTGGTGCCAGTCTTCTTTTAGAGGTCCTTGTTTGTCTTCTAACATCTGTACCTTCCTTGCTTGCAGTGTTCTTCCTCCACAACTCACTCCCTTTTTTGTTAGTCCTTGAGGATCTCTTCCCACTTCCCTCTTTCCCCTCTTCCCTCTTCAGGAGGACTGATTTTAACCAAGAGGGGCAATAGCAGGAATACAGGAGTGCCATCCTGACAGGCGAGATCCTCTGCTCTCCGCCTACTGAGACTCTGAGTGACTGGGGCTGAGTGGGTGGCAAAGCAAAGAGATGGAGCTAAAACTGCATTTTTACTTGTATGAGGGAAAGAATAAATGTAAGTCAAAGCAAAACTTTTCCATAGCCCTAAAGGATGTGTCATCAAAGATAGATGGGGTGGATTGCTTAGCAAAGACTCTCTGCAAAGAGTTCAGCAGATGCCTGGGCAACTGCTTTAGAGTAGACACAACTCCTAGATAGTTAAAATTAACAGAAACATATCTCACTCTCTATGTATACACAAAAAGAGCAGCCCTTGTCTGGGAGAGCTTACAGTCCATGCCTAATTGATTGCCATGTGTTTTTCATTTAAACTCATTGTTAAAACAGAAGAAAGAGCAGTGAAAATTTTTTTAAATGTTTCAAAATATCTTGCATTAGTTTTGTCTTCAGATATAATTGGCCAGGGAGAGTGGTAGGCCCAAGTTGTCCTGTTCTAGAAGGGCTCCAGAAAACTCATATACACAATACTCCTTTCTTACCTTCCCACACCATCCAGCTCCTACAGAAATCAACAGCCACCTCATGAGGGGTCATTGCTTGGTATCTGTGTGTGTGATATCTGAACCAGATGGAAGCTGTAAAGTACAAGGCACAACCATTGTCCTTTTTGATGCAGAAATGAGACTATCTAGGCCAAAGTAAATCTTTTCTACCCACAAAAGTCCTAGTTTCCTATATTATGACCTATATCAACAATATTAAAACTCAAAGCTATACTGTTACACTGATGACTTTGTTCCATTGACTGTACAACTCAGTCAGTACCTATAAAATTGCAGGATGCATTTAAAGTAATTCAATTAGACTTAATTGAATTAAAACTATTATTAAATTCTGCAAAAGGTAAGTCTGTATAATTTTTTTTCTAATAACTCAAAAAGCTCAAGTCTGGATGAGTTTAAAATAATAATACTACAAGAGAATGATTGAATAAGTAAGAACACACAAACATTTAGAAGTCCAACTAGATATGAAACTGAACTTTATATATCACATAAATTAGTCATTACAGAAATGGAAATCAATTAGGGTGGGATCACTCAACCTAATTTTTGCTCTGCTTTTAAGTATTTAAAGAAAGATTGATTTCGTGCCATTTTAATTGGCTTAATACAGCTAAGTGTGGAGGTTCCTGTGTTAACACTAAAAACCCCATTTTTTATCATCTGGCCATGGGGTAAGTCTTAGAGTTCTTTCCCAAAGTTGTAGCAATCCCCAACACTGAAGACCTTGCATTTCCTAGTATAGCATTTTTAGCAGCTGCTCTGCTACAGTTTTTTAGGGCTTCCGTATACCCTGAGCCAATCATACACTGTTTTCAGCCAACTGTTCTGTTCCTTTCTGTCTCTCTGGTTGCAGACATGTAGTGGGCTGGTCAAACAATAGGAAAATGAATTAAGAGGATTTCAGCCCCAAGATCTTTTTTTTGTGGAGGCAAAAAGGCAATAAAGAGCCATTCCCTGTGGTGTTGGTGAGACTGAAAATTTGTAGCTACTGGTTGTTTTTGTCACAAGCAGGGAGCTAAACACATATGATTAATACCAAAAAAAGTGCCAGCCTTTTCTCTTTTCCATTGTACAACAGGAAAGATAAGTTGTTTTACATCTTGTGTAGCCAGCAATGTCAGGTACAGCTTGGATGTCTCTGATATAGCAAGGGCATGCTCAGGCAACTGAGAGGGGCAGAGTGTTGATGGAAAGGAGCTGGGAGTCAAAAGATGGTGTGGGACTGCAGCCTCAGATGTCGCACTAGTTTTGTCTAGTAACCTGTTTTGTCTTGTAGCCTGTCTCCTGGGTAGGTGCAAGGTGTGTATCAGTGAGTGTCTTCCAGCAATTAACAGTAACTGGAATGTGAGGAGGCAGTCACAGAGAAACTAAGTTAGTTGTAGCTTTGCTTGGATGCTCATGGAAATGATTTGCTAAAAAAACTATGAAAGAAGAGAGCCTGAGAGACCTGATTTAAAAAGCTTCTATTATACAGTATATATTTATGCAACCTTTGTCACCCTGCTGTTTGTCCAATCCTGCCCCTGTGTTGGCTGCAGAGGGTCATGTGTTGTCTCATCAGATCTCTTTTCTTGCCAAACAAGAAGAGTTTCCCCTGTAGATGTCTCTGTTTTCCTTTACAATTTTGGGAGTGTTCTCACTTTAGAAACACCATGCAAGCGAGATTGAGCTTTTTCTTTATTTTCCTCTACCAGTGGGTGTTGTGTTCAGAAAGCAGTCAGTGGGATCAGATGCTCTTTAACATGCCGGGTCTGAAGACAGCTGGATTGCGAATAGTCAGTCACTTTCCACAAAATATATTTTTTGGTACTTGATTTAGGACTTGCATTTAAGAGCAAAGGCTCAATGTGAGTGCCTAATAATTGCTGCTTGGACTGCCCTGGGCTGCAGTAGCTGCTGTCAAGGTACTGTTCAGAAGGATGAGGGTCTATCACAGTTTCTGTGTTGCATCTCCCAACCTGCCATGAGTTTTGCCTCTACCTATGGTATCTCCAGTGATATTAGGGTGCCTGGGGTTAGGAAACTGAAGTAAAACCAGAGTTTTCAGCTTTTTGTGTGTGTGGAAGAAGAATGTCTTTCTGTTAAAGAAAAAGAGAGAGGGAAAGTTTTCACTAATTTTCTTTCTAGCACCTGCAGAGCAGAAGCTGTTGGTGTGGGATGAACAGGCATTGTGACTTCACTGTTAGGAAAGCTTAAATATTTGGTGAAATGCTGGAGTTCCTCTCTCTGGGCCCAGCAGCTTGGGTGCCTTAGTGTGGCACAACCATCAGGCCCTGAGAAGACTGGCCACAGTTGGGGAGGTGTAAGGAAGAAGATTGGGGGGAATTGCTCCCCACTTATGAGTCAAATGGACAGAGGGATTGTAATGTTTAAATCTTAGTGTTAAAGAATAGAGGCTGAACCCTAAACCAAATGCAATGATAGCAGTGAGAGCTTTCTGAGGTGCAGAACGAATGCTGTCTAAATACAGATGAGAGGTTATAATACCTGGCACTAGTTCCTGCTAATGCCACTGTGGAACTACATCAGAAAACTCCTTTGTTTTGTCGTGCTGTACACTGGTGGTAGAAATTCTCCTACAGTGGAGCTAGCAACTTACCTTGTCTGCCTGTTAAAATGATACTGTGAGTCAAAAAATGTTTGGAAGAGGTGAGAAAGCTCTGACAACTCTCAAGCTCCTGAACTGTACATGGCATTTTGTCACTGATGATACACTGAGACATCCATTCAAAATTTCTCTCTCTTTAGCAAATGTGATTGCTCAGAGATATTGAAACTGGAGATTATATCTTCTAGTTTCCATCAACAGCAGGAACCTGAGCTGGGAGTGTAGGGTCTGTTGCTTGTGCCAAGCGCTGGGACTTCCCATCGCAAGCTGCTGGTTGGGGCTCACCTCCATGAAGAGGAAATGAAATCACCAGCCTGCACTCATTGAGAAGAAACTTGGCAGAAGGTGCTACATGAAGGTCTACTAAGGTCACCTGAAGTACACTCAGGGCATCAATGTTGCAGAGGTGCGTGTGGGATGGATTTGACTACACTCTCAAACTAATTGTGAATGTAAAACCAGACCTGACCTGGGGTACATCCTGAAGTATTGCCCCAAATACATAAACAATTTGAGGTTGAGCTTAGTCTCTCATGTTTGCAAATATTGCTGCCAACAAAGACCATTCCTAGAGGCATTATTTTCCTGATAAATCTGTACCAGAATATAAAGGATAGATCATAGAAGGAACTTAGTTGTGCAGTGTAAGACTTACTTAAGATTAAATTATTGTAAATTATATGTTACTTTTAAATTATTAGCTAGAGAGATCTGAATATCCAAGAACTTTTCAGAGAGGGCAAAGCAAATGATTACAGGTTGGAAGGTATCTTATAATAGGAGAGATTAAAAGGATTCCAGCTATTTAGTTTAGTAAAGAGACTAATAAGAAGTGACATGATAAAGGTATATAAAATGATGTATTGCATAAAGAAGGTCAGCAGGTGCTTCTATTTATCCCATCCTATGAAAGAGACACAGGAGGATACCTAATTTAATTAAAAGGCAATAAATTTAAAAATGGTAAAGAAAATGTCCTTTTATGTCACATATAGTTAATCTGTGGAACTCACTGCCACAATAAGTAAAGACTTTTAGTTGAATTAAAAAATCTTTTAAGTAGCTAAAAAAAGACAGAATTGTCAAAAACATTCAAGTTCTGTTTTCAGGAGTAATTTGGGATTATATGTAGAAAGAAAAGTAAGTACCATGCTGAACTGCTTGCTGGATAATACACAGACCATCCTTATTGCAGGGGCCAGATTTTGGTCTTGCATTTTCAATTGAAGAATTAGGATTTTTTATTAAAATGAACACCTGCAAAAAGAAAATGTCCTCTTTTGGGGTACTTAGGAAGCTCTGGGGTGAGGTATGCTATGGTGGGTCACAAATATTGCCTCAGTAAGAGGAAGGATTTGACTTTAGGTCTGTAATATTTATACTGTGTCTTTGGATTTCCATCCTGCTTATTGTAACCCCTGGGCTGCCATGGAAATTCTTTATTTCTTGGACAGCCTCATATTGCTGGTGTGTATATAGATGTGATTTGGGCATCTCAGCCCTTCCTGCCTCAAGGAAGGGGGTCAAATACTTAATTTTGTGAAGCCCAGATGAGCATAGGGATGTGTCAGACATCAAGCCAAAATTGTGATGCTCCGGGATTTGTACATGGAATTGAGAAACCTGAAAATCAACACAGGTACCCAGGGAAGGCAGGTAAGGACTGAACAGGGAGAGCAGTGTTTGGTTCTGAGTTTGTATAGCATTTTTTTCTTTTATATTTATGTTATAATCCATGTTTTCAGCATCTTCACTGGAGGGAATCATATATACCTTACTTCTAAAAATAATATTTGAGCGCTTACATAGGCTTTTTAGAAAATGCTGTCCTAAATGATGCTTTCATCATAATATCTATGTTATTCTAATGGAATAATGAGTCAACTGAGGAATAGCAGGAAAAATGGGAACACAGGAGACAACTTCCTTAGGACTGCTCTTGTTTTCTATATCTGCTTTATGCAACTGAGATTGACTACCTTGGAGCCAAGTGGTTTCAGATCTAAATGGAAAATGTGTTTCCTGATTCAGTCTCCTCTGACTCACTCAGCAGTGGATGCACTACAGGAAAGGAGATGTTCACACAAATTAGGCATTGCAGGGAGGATTGGGAGTGCTGAGATCAGTTTCTGGCTTTTGCAACTCCACAGAATTTCTAATATCTCCTTTCTTCTAACTTCTGAGTGTTTAAAACATAGATAGTCCTTTTTTGGTCTTTCTGTCATGCTCATTCAGTGTACAAATGCCAGGAAACAAGAACTTTCTATGTGAATGTAGTTCTGTAGCCAACGCTGGAAATAGAAAAAAGTGTAACTAAAAAGCATCTTGAAGCTTCTACAGGGGCTGAAGGGACTTAGGTACTCATCTTGTTCTTGCTTTTCAAAATTCTACCTAAAAAGCTATTGGCATGTGAGTGATTAGCTAGAGATTTTCAGTGACTTTATCGTATATTATTATATTTAGTAATTCTGGACTCGGGGTAAGGAAGGTCCTCATGGATCATGAGTTCCAGGCTCCTGATATTTCAGGCAGTCACATCATATATTCCTCTTCATTTATCAGGCTGAGTTTTAAAACTAGTTAGGATTTTTTCTTCCCACCCCGTTGTAGGAGTTGAGTCTGTTCCAGAATTTGGCTTTCCTGGTGCCTGAAAACTCTCTTGAAACATGATGCAGAGGACAAATAATTGTAACAATTAGTGATAGACAGGATTGCTTATGAATACTCCTGTGATGGTCTGTGAAAACAGAAAATACAGGGAAATACAGGTGATCCATTTCCAGCAGAGGAAGTAAAAGCAATATCCTGGGCAAAGCATTGGTGTATCTTCATAGGAAATATGGCCCTAAACACCCATGAGCACAGGAGGACAGGACAGATAGTGTGCCCAGACAAATAAAAACCTTTGGAGAGGGAATTGCAAGAACAACATTTACAGAGTCTAGCATAAAGACTTCTGTGAAGAGACTGTAAATACTGTCTGCATCCATGAGAGGAACAAAGAGCAATGAGGAAAAATTGTTGTTTAGCCTAAAATAAAATTGAGAACAGCTGACCACAATTGGAAATTGATGGTAGGAGTGTTCTGTCATGGCTTTCCAATGGCAGCAGGGACAGCAGCAAATCTACCTGCTCTCTAGATTGCCCTTGGTCAAGTCTCTGAAAGAGTGAATTTGCAATATTCAACTGTGACAGCATCAGTGATCCAGAAACTCTCTACTGACATAATTCCTAAAGTAAATGTATGTAAATCTCACTGCAATTTTACAAAGCTGGGTTTTATATACTAACCCAACAAAATACCTTGGCTTCCTCTCTTCTAGCACATGCTGCTCTGCTGTCATTACAGAGAGAGTTATCACCCCTCCTGGTCTTCGTCCTGCCAAGCTACAATATAAGAAGCACTATTTATAAGACAGGTTCACTCAGTCCAAAACATCTGTGATGTGAACCTGGCTAATTTGAACAGATATTTCTTGATATTATCAATAGCCAGAACAATTTTTTTCCCCATCTTTAGAGTTAATATTTTTTCTAGTTCTTGTATCCACCATCATATCAACTCTGTTCATTTGAGTATGTTGAGATAAAATTCAGTTAAGAAAATAATTAGTGTACATGAGTTGATACATTCAGTGCTGGAGCTGGTTTCCATACAAAGGACATAATAGCCTAATTCCAGTTTATTTTCAGTACTCTGATTTGTAATGGAAATGACTGACATCTGGCAGTGCTGATGGGTACTCTAACAGTATATATTTCACCAATTATCTTTTTAAGATAAGAAACTTTCTTATTGAGAGCCTTCTCATATTATTTGGAAAATTGCCATTTGATCCAAGACATCTCTGGTTTTTTGGAGGCAAAGAAATGTATATAGGATTTGAATGCAGTCAATGGGAAAAAAAGCCCAAATCTACCTCAATAAAGTTCTGTTCCTCTCATAGACTGGTGGCTTCTGTGGTTCCCAACGTGCAGGTGACATGACCCAGGCATTCACTACCCAGTGGTACAGTGGGTCAACTTTGGGAGAGGAGTGGAAAGACTGCCAAGAAGATTTCCACACCTCAGTGGGCCACAATGCTGAGTTTTGTGCCCTTATCACCAAAGTTTGGAAAGCATGCATGTAGCACAACAAATATGAGGGGCCTAAGTCCTGACACAGATTCTTATTCCTGAGATAAAAGAGGTAAAAGTTCTAACTTTTCTTTCACACAGACTTGAATTCTGAAAGGACATAGGTGTTTTCCTGTGCCAAAAGAGGAAAAGAGCTATTAAAGTGCAAGGAAAAAATAAAGTGCAAAAACAGTCCAGAAGTTCATTTCAAGTAGACTTTTCCATAACATCTTGGTCTATATCTCTGTGAAGTTCATACAGAGGGAACAATCCCCTTTTTTTTTTCCTTCTGATGTCATCACAATGAAATAAATGTATATGGTATAAATGGTCTTTTTTACATGGTCTGAATGTACGAACCAATTTTAGCATCAATGTACAAAATGAGAAGAATAATATTATTCCTTCCTCTTTCAGTACTCAAAATGCTAAAGGGAAAGGAGATTTACCAGGATTTTAGATAAGACCTGAGAATCTTCCCACAAAGTGAAGTAGGCAAATGAGATGAAGGGCTTTGGGCTCTTCAGGAGGGACAGACAGAGCACATGAGATGTAGGAGCTGCAATGTCTGTAAAGGAGAGGTTTTGACTGCACAGCCCTTAATGTTAGGGATGATGTGATTGAGAGCCTCTGAGTGAGGATCAGGGACACAGAAGGCAAAGCAGGTATCATGATGCCTATTATCTATTGCTCAGCCAAGATTCTTGTTGAAGATTGGCACCTGACTAATAGGCATAAAGAAAGAGCAAAGACATTCAATGCTTTCAATTGTCTCAATCTCTAATACTACTGATAGACCTTGGGCTGCCAGGTCCCCTGAGCCAGAGGACCATGAGTATGGAAGTGGTGACTTTCCTTTCATGGATAATGAACCTGTAGGAGACCAATGGTATCAGCTGAATGTTTGCAAGTCCATGGAGTTTTGCTGGGCTTCATTCTGGCGTAATGGAGTTAGTGGGTGTCATGGCAGGAACCTCTCAATCATCTACCAAATATCTTGGGAGTCTGGGAAGATTCCTGCTGATAGGAATCTAGCCAGTATGACTACAGCATAGAAAAAGGGGATGAGGAGAGACCCAGGAAACTGCAAACTGTTAGTCTAACCATCATGGAAAAATGATGGAGACTATCATGCTGGATGCTGCTGAAAGACATTTAAAGAAAAATGCAATTGTCAGACACAGCCAACATTGGTTCACAAGGGGAAAGTCTTGTTTAATTAATTTAATATTCTTCTGTGATTAGGTCACCTGCCTAGTGGATGAAGGGACAGCAGTGGATGTAGTTTTTCTGGATTTTAGGTAACTCTTTTTATACTGTCTGTCGCAGCATCCTTCTGGACAACTTTTCCAGATGTTTTGCAAAATGAACAGGGAGACATTACACTGGCTGAAGAACTGACTGGAGGGCAGAGCTCTCAAAGGCTTGACATGACTGGGGTTATAAACGTCACACAGCCAGTCATCAGTGTGTTGATTCTCCCGAGGGACAAGAGCCCTTGCAGAGGAACCTGGATAGACTGAAGCATTGGCAAATCAGTGGCATAAACTTGTACAAGAATGAATGCTGGATTCTGCATCTAAGGTAAAGTAACACTGGATGAAACTCCAAAGCTGGTGAGGAGTGGCTGGAGAGCAGCCCCACAGAAAGAGGAGTGGGGGTGCTGGCTGACAGGAGGCTAAGTGGGAGCCAGAATTATGTAGCCTTGCAGCCAGGAGGGAAAACCTCATCCTGGAGTGCATCAAACATAACACAACCTGCTGGTCAAAAGAGGGGATTATCCCAATGTGCTTAACACTGGTGCAGTTCTGTGTGCAGTTCTGGGCTCCATCACTTAAGAGGGATGTGAATGCATTCAGAAGAGGGTACCAAAGATGTGAAAGGGCTGGAAGGCATGACCTGTGAAGAGTGGCTGAGGATAAGGTTTGTCTAGTTTGGTGAGAAGGCTGAGGGACAATCTCAGGTTTAAATCTGCCTCCATCAGGGAAGTTTTGGAGTTGACATGAGGAAACGTATCTATCAAGAGGGTGCCAAATCCTAGTGCAGACTTCCTAGAGAGAGTGTCAATGCCCCAAACCTGTTGGTGCTTAAGAGGTAGTTGGATGATGCCTTCAACTTGTGGTCAGGTATTTGGACTAGGTAATTGGTGTATGTCCCATCCAGCTGAACTCTCCTCTCCCTCTCCTCTTCAAAAGGACAGTGGCACAAGTGAGCTGTGGAAGTTTTACCCTTTGGCTGAAATGCATTTTGTATCCTATGTAAACACAGCAAATTGGTGTGTTTAACAGAAGATCTATGCAGCTTGGTTTCAGTGGGGAAAGGGAGTATGATAGTGATAGCAGAAGCGGGCTATTTTTTGCCATTTGGAAATGTAGTTTCTTGCCTGGCTCTGATTTGGGAACAGATCTGAATGTTCTAGATCTGAAAATTACCAACCTTTCTACCACACCAGTGTAACCTCCACTTACTGGTTTTTCAAAGCCTGTGTTGTTTCCATGGCGGTCTTTTGGCACTGGCCAGCCCAGCCCATGGCTCTGGTTATTCTTTGTCTTTTATCCAGGCTGTGGCTGCAGAAACCACCCCTTGTATCCCCCCCAAAACTGAGTTTGTGTCTCCAGTCCTCACTGCATGGCCTCATGGAAATTATCCCTCGTCTTCAGGGAGGGAACAGCTAATAGCAGCAGTCCCTGGGCCGCAGGGCTGGTTTCTGCCATGGCCTAAGTAGAGAGGAGTACCACAAGGTTAGTTCCTGGGAGCTGAATGGCAGAAGAGGCATGAGGAATGCCCAGCACCTGTACTTAGTACATCAGTATGTGTGCCTCAGTGTGTACTTCTACGGAAAGGAGGAGATACTAAGAATGGCAGAAATTAGTATAGTTCTGCCAAAAGGGACCTGTAATGACCATCTAGTCCAGCTGCCTGACAGCTTTAGGGCTGACCAAAAGTTAAAGTATGGTTTTCAGTGCATTGTCTTAAAATCACCTAAATTCTGCCAGGATTGGGGCACTCTTTGTATAGCTCTTGTGGAAAATATATGACTGGCCTGGGTGGGATTATGTCTGCTGAGTTCTGTTGCTATTCACTGTGCTGCAAATCTTGGTGTAGTTTGGTGACTGCCATCAGCATAGCTGAAATGAGACACACGATGGTTGGTGGATCAAGGTTGGAAATGCACAGTGCAGCTGGGGGCTCTCCATAGGTCTCCATGTGTTCATGGTCTTCTGATCATATGGTTTGGTTTTCAGCTCTACAGCTTGGATGAAAAGACTGAGAGGAAAGCAAGGGAAAGTCAAACAGAAGAATTTGGGATCTCGTATTTCTCATGCATGCAGGAGAGAGGATGGATGCTTCTGCATTGTGACAGGATTCTTCCAAAACTGGCTACAAGGTACTGTACCCTCAGGGAAATCCATCCCTAAATCACCCTCAATGTTTGTATGCTTGGTAGAAACTTCATGCAAACCTCTTAGATTATACGGTGTCACACTAAAGTAATTTTTATTACCATCAGAATTTCTCATGGTGTAACTATTCTGAGGAGGATGTACATAAGCAAAAGCCATGTAAAGCAAGAAATGGGCACACTTAAAATTCCTAATATTTTAAAGGGGGGATAAAATGCTGTTCTCCTTTACAGAGCTTTCCCAGAGCCCATTTTCAGAGAAGGAAGAGTGGCTCAAGAGTACAAGTGATGAAAGAGTTCAGTCTTTCAGCTTGGGAAGGAGTAGATTGTCCAGATTTATATGTTAATCCATTTTTACCCATAGGAGCAAGAAGTTTTTCAGGGAAAAAAGAAATGTACCATCCCCAGATGTGTTAAAAAATGAGTATATGTGTCAATTTGTGATATGGTTTAGTGGGAATGGTGATCTTCAAAGGCTGGACTTGATCTTGCAGATCTTTTCCAAACCTAATGATTCTAATTTTTTTCCATTGAAAGTCTCTGTGGAAAAACCTGCTTGAAAGAAATCAGACTATATTAATTTGCTTAGCTGTGCCTTTGACGCACAGAGGATTGGACTTTGTATATACTCAGCAGAGATGCAAAACGTCTCCTTCACCGTATGCCTTCTCAAGAATAAGGGGAAGGGAGTGATGGAGCCGAGGATACTGGGAACCCACCAGCACAAGAGAAGTGTGTCCTGGCAATAGGACTCCCATGAAGGCACAGCAGACATACAGCTGCTCACATGGAAAAAGTTCAGGCCTGCTTCCCTGACAGGGATTAGAGAAATCTTCCCTAATTTTCCAGCCCACACAGAGGTTTTCAACCCACAAGTGTTCCTGCCGACAGCCCTAAAGGCACCACAGACCGACAGAGAGGAATTACAATTCTGTAGTATTTTGCTTTGTGATTTCTCTTTCCATTTACTTGCTGACTTGTTCTGACTGGGAAGATTTTTTTCCCCCATAGTTTTGAAAGGTGATATTTCTTCTTAAATGATCATGAGAGCAAAGGGTCAAATCCTTGCCTTGTTTTTGTTTTCTCTTTTGTGTGTTGGATGCATTCACTGGCTCATGTTCCAGAGTTGTGATTGGCATCTAAGCTGGCAGTGACAATTGTCTCTACTGATCTCTAGACTTCATTAAATTAGATAGTTAACATTCAGAAAAAGGCTTTGCTAGTTTCTGCCAAAGTGAATTTCCTTGATTTCCTCTCCAGGCTTTTTCCTCCCCTGCCTGGCCTGGTTGTGGTTTTCTGAGCTGACACAACACAGTAATGGCTTTTTGTGAGTTTCCTGCAGGTCACCTTCCAGCTCGGGGCTGGAGCAGAAGATTGAGGTAGGCAGGACTCAGGAGCATGCCCCAGCCCTGGGGGGCTGCACAGGGCTACTGTACATACTGCTGATGCAGCCCCTTGTCTTGCAAAGGAGTTAGGGCATACTACTAGCCTTTTTTTTTCAGTTTGACTTCTGCACCTGGAGAAAGAGATGTTGTTTGCATACTACACTCCTTGGAAATCCTGCAGGTACCACATAGCAGGTAATGCCTACCTTTAGTAGAGGGTGAGAGGCAAGGATCTTTTTTCTGTACAGACAGGAATTTTGTGATAAAATTACTTTTAAGGACCCATGACAAAACCCATAATAGGAAAATAATTTTTCTTTAGCATCCCATTAAGTTTTCACTTATTTTAAGACAATCATAATGGAACACTGAGGTCCCGTAGGCAGTGGGTTTCCCTTGATGCAGGGATGTGATCTATTCATTCTGCAAACTAGAGATGGTAATGATATGAAGGCTTTCACTCTTGTCACCCCAAAACAAATTCATGCAGCTGACCTGCAGGAAAATTGTTTTAACACTTCATAATTGTGTTTGTCTGAGAAATCACAGAGAAGCACACAACTTTATTATGAAAGCGAGGTGTTGCACTACTCCTACTGAAGCATGTGGAAAGTCCATCAAAAGAAAACCATTCCTGACCTGGCATTCAAAACTCTTCCAGCAGGAAGGTTGCATGCAGAGAATAGAGGCTAGTTTGGGTCTCAAGCCTATCAGAATAACAAGTACGAAAAAAGGCTTCTTGAAATACATGCAAGGTTCACGGCATGCAATACCCTAACTGAAAATATTTGGTTTTGCTGATATGCTCTTTTGGATATTGATAATAAGTGACGAATGTGCTTGCACACAGGATAACATCAGATATGGCTTTTCCAGTCAGAAAATCTTCACATATACCAAGACCTGCTTCAATTTTCAAAGCTATAGTTGTTCACGTTTATAATGGGGAGGTTTTAAAGATTATTGATCAGTGTTTGATGTTAATTAGCATTTCTAAAAAGGTGGTTTTTTACTTACTATCTTTTCTTGAACAGATCCCACTCAGTAAGGCAAGCATTGACACAGTGCTCATCATTCATCCCCATTAAAAACACTGCATGAACTCTGCCATCCTGATCACTGTGTTTTGGCAGGCTTCTGTGGGTTCTTTCTACTCACTCTTTGCTCACACACTATAAGCACACAGCAGAAGCATACACACATATTAACTGGGTAATGTAAGAATGTCCTCCAAATTAAGGTTTCCTAAATTTGAGTTGGTCTTTATATGCAGCTGGGCACCTTGGATATGGTTGTGGATTTTCAGAAGTTGTGCTAGTAGTCTGTAATATTTTAGAAAAAGATTACCTCTAGTGCAGTTGTGCTGGAGGGTCAAAATATGTGTGAAACAGGAACTGAGAAACTGAATTAAGCTTTATGATTATTTTAGTATAATTTAATATGGAAATAACGTTGAAGACATCCCACTTATTTGGGTGTATGTACATGTGTTTCTTCCTGCTCCTTGGGTGCTTTCTGAACCCACTGGTCTGATAGTGAAGATGGATTATCTCCTGGTTAATTAATGAATGTAATTAATGGACATGGTGGAAGAGAAAGGAGGAGCAGTATTGGTGCCTTCTTTTAGAAGAGAGACTTCAAAGTGAATGCAGTTCTTGCTAGAGATGGGATAAGCCACCCAGGAGCACGGTGCCTTGGAAAAACACCCATCTGAGCTCCTTCTGCTTACTCCCCTGTGCCCATCCTCACAATCAGTGGCTGTGAACACCCATGGTGGTGGCTGGAGACTGGTTCTTATGCAGATTTGTGGATCTTATTGCTATTGCCACAGGTTTCATGGATGCACTTTCAACACTACTGCACATACACAACCAGGACAGTGTAATTTACTGAGTGTTTTGAGATCTATGTGTTTGGTGATTTTATTCCAGTGCAGGGAAAAGGCAAACTAAGACCAATTTGATTTCAAAGGAGAATGGTCTGGGTGATGCCGGTATTGAATTTGGTGACAGCAAGGCTGTGGTAAACATATTGCTCCAAAAATATCGAACTCTATGCTCAGACTGGAAAGCAATGATGAGTGATGCTGTAGAAACATAATTTATTGTATTCGACATAATTCATATGTTCATTATAACTGCTGAATTGTCAGTGCTGTGTTAGCCAATGCAAGGTGCAATTTCTAATTATAAACACTTTTTCTGGTGGCTTTGGACTGTATTTGTTGAATGTAAAATATTTGTGCTTTTTTCTTTGTGTCAAAGAAATTGAAGGTATCTCTCTACCTACAAAGAAAAAAAAAAAATGTCCCCAGGAGAGTATCAGATGATCAATTTTTCAGCATGGGATTATGCAGTTTGGCTGTATAGGCTTAAGGCTTTTAATTTGCTTACACATAGATAGACTTACTTGAGCTCTATACATCACCAGATCAATGCAAATCTATTTAATAGAAACTTGGGTCAATATTAAAAGAATTCCATTAACCAGCAATAAGGACCCTGGAATAATATGATTACTATAGGCTTCCAAGCACACATAAAGAATCAAGGATTTTCTTCATACTAAGCTGAAACAATACCATTGTGGAAATCCCTCCTCTGCTCCCTGTCTTCTAACAAGTAAGAATGAAAAAGGATAGAAGAGGCTGCACAGGGTTTTTTATGTCATTAATATTTGTCTCTTTAGGTTAGCACCTCTGAGACATGCTAACAGTGAATGCTTCTGCAGCTTGTGGTAGAGGAAGTGTAGATGGGCAGAAAAGGTCTGGGCAATTACTCCAGGGGAAGAAGAGAGAAATCAATGGATTCTGAAGGACACAAGGCAAATGTGACATTTCCAGAAGATAAAGTTGATTTTCTTCTTTTTTTTTTTTTATTCTTCATTTTGGCCATGGTAAGTAAGGAAAAGAATAAACCTTGTCTTCCTATTGTTTTGAACAGCAAGTCCCATTTTGCGGTCCTAGTGAATTAACTTCTGAAGGATAAGTTTCCTGTGACTGCAGGCCACAAATATGAAATCTGCAATGCAGAATATAATTCTGAGACCCATAGTTTGGTAGTAGAAAATCAAAATTGTCCTGGAAAAAGTTACGACTTCGCCTGAAGGGAGACTACTGTTGGAAACCCCCACTGTTTTATTTTGTGTGATAGTTTACTTATAAATGGCAAAGAGACCTAAAGAGGCTAAAATTACTTCTTCTTGTTAGATTAAGCCTGGGGATTTGCAAGCAAATTGCAAGCAGTGTGCACTAGCACTCTAAAACAGAGACTTGGATGCCTAACTCTCTTTAACCAATCTTGAGTATCCCCTCTGCTGGAAAGAGAAAAATGAGAATTGGCCAAAACAGATACCAGGAGGAAATAAATACAGTATCCTGGCCATCTGCATTGAACTGACCACAAAATGGTGCTGTCTGCCAGTACAAGGTTTCTATTAGAAACTCAAAATTAGAGGCCATGTAAGAAAAAATGTAAAGTTTACAAGGTGCAGAATCAGGTGAAGAATCGTGCTTTAGGTCAGCAATCTGCAAGCATTTGTTGTACCTTTTTTGAAATGGGTTAAAAAAGGATTTTGGGATGAGGTTTGGGGAAGTATTGGAGGTAGAAGTGCAGATTTGAAAAGTATAAGATCATGGGACTGATTTGCAGAGAGAGTCACCTCATTCCAAAGAGGGAATGGACAAGAGGACTTTGGAAGGGATTAAGGCAGTGGATCCATGCCCAAAATTTGTATTTGACATACAGCGCCTGTGAGTTAGGGAAGGATGAGAGTGGAAACAGTAATTTGTACCTGGACCTCCTAGAGAGGGTTTTAAACTTTTCCATTAGAAGGCAGAGAAGGCCACAGCCTCTACTTTCCCCTATTTCCCAGGATCTCTGCTACCCCCTGAGTATTTTACATTTAAGCAATTTTCTCCTCCACTTCAAGTAAAGAGTTTCTTCCTCTTCCTTTTCCTCTTCCTTTTCTTCTTCCTTTTTCTTTTCCTCTTCCTTTTTCTCTTCCTTTTCATCTTCCTTTTATCTTCTCTTTCCTCTTCCTTTTCTTCTTCCTTTTCCTCTTCCATTTCCTATTCCTCTTCCTCTTCTGGAGGGTGTATAGAAATCAGATGCAGCCACACAGGACATTGTACTGTGAAATGCAGTCTATGAAACAGAGTACTGCCCCCCAGGCTGTCCAAGAATGCCAAGGATGGTTCTAAATACTAAAATATTAACCATTACCAGCAAAGTCAACACTGTTCTCCATCAGGCTGCAGGTGCAGGCAAATGGTTCAGCAGAAGTTGAATCCTTTCTCCTGCTTGGCTTACTTGCTTGAAGGAACTTTATAGGGCTATAGTAGCCCAAAATCTCCTTTTTCCTAATATAAGGTTGTGCTTCCAGTAGGGCAACTTTCTGGTAATTTTAAAATTTTCCCTTTTCCAGCAAGCCCTAATATAGGCAAGACTTAGATAGATAGACTTCCCCAGGCTAATTTAAGCATTTTTGTCTTCTTGCACTTTAATTTTCAGTCTATATTTTGCTACTTGGTCTACATTTCTTTAAAGAGAAACCTACTACTTTAGCTTTGTTCCCAACCACTGCTTGCTCAGAGCATCTTGGACTTGAAATTTAGATATAAAATAACCTTCCTCATGTTAACTCTTTCATTTTTAAAAAATAGTATTTGTATTTTAAAGCATTTCCATCTACTTTTTTCTCTTTCCCTGCTCTTTTGCAAAGTAAACTCCATAGAACGAAAATTTTGAGTAAGTAGGTATTTTTATTTTCTTTTTTTTCAAACCAGCTGAACTTTGCTGTCCCAGAGATAGCTAAATGAGCCATATTTTATGTGGATTTAGAGAATAGGCTCTGTAAGGAGCAAAGCTGTGTTCCTAAGAAAAAGAACTTTTCAATAGAAGTTTTAAGGATTTTCTATGTAACCTATGAGTAGCAACTCATTCCTTTGAATTATAATATGGGATATTATGTCCTGGATGACATGACAGTCTTTGGGTTTCATGGCAAGTTATCTGTCAAGCTGTGAGAAAGCTTATTCTGGAGGTTTTTCACACTCCCCTAGCCCCATTGGTGCTGGGACCCAGGGTGTCCTCGTGAGAAGTGCTAATGCAAAATGCATTGGCACTTGCTGGTGAGAGAGTTGGGCGTCTTGGTACGTGGGTCACTTGTCCCTTTCCAGCCCGGGGAATACAGGTCAAATCTCTCATTACAGGGGGAGAGAAGGGCAATAATCCCTTGACTGTGGTGGTGCAGAACAACGGTATTGTTTTAAGATGTCTCTCTGCTCATTTCCCCATTTTTCACTTGCCAGCATAGATACTTCTGTGGTCTCAAAATGGAAATTGATGGATAAATAAAAGCTGGAAGATTGGTCTCTGTGCAGCCATCTAAAACCTTAGTATTGAAAATTAATGTCTATCAATACTGTTAAGTATTTAGATTTGGACAGCATTTGGGCAGCAAGGACTGTCTCTAATACATTCTGGCCCTGATGTGTTTGCTGAGAATGAAGGCTTTTCTCTTCTCTTATAATGTGTAACAAACGGTTAAAAGACTGATTTAGCTATTCCTTCCATCCATGATTCCTAAGCTGTACATCTTAAGCAGTCTTTTCACCATGAAAGTCTGATATTTATGTGCTTGTTTTCATAAATCAAGCTGCTTTCATTCAGATTCCTCAATATGGATCTAGAAAGCTCAATGGGTATCTTCATGTACCTGTCCTTATTCTCCCTGTCCTGTGTTCTCTTACTGAACCATAGCCTCCCAAACTCTGCTCTTGGTGGCCTGTACTGCAGCAGCATCCTTGAACACCCTCCAAGACAGGGCAGATGTAAATAATTAATCATAAGGCCTAAGTGCTAAATACAAGAGGGTAACTTTGTTCCAAAGTGCCCAAGATAACACCTGCTGAATAATGCCACTTTCATGCAATCTAATTCTTTTGCATTGCTCTCCAAGAGGAGGCCTAAACAAGCCAGAGACCTAAAGGCATTTTTGGAACTTTGCTGCCCAGAAGAGTCTCTGTCATTTCACTCTGTTACAAAAATCAGAGCATTTGGAAATTTTTCCTTCCAAGTTGTAGCGCTGCCTGCTTTATCTAGCATAACCTTTAATGGAGCGCCCATTGATTCCTTAAGGACACTTCCTTATGTCAGCTATGTCTCATTGCTGGGGAATTTGTTCTGATAAACACTGCAAATGTTACTGTGTTAAATTTTATTCCTTTTCTTGTAATTGTGTCCCTTTGGACCACCTACACCCTTTCCATAGAGCTCTGGAGGGCTGTGGAAGATGAACACCATTTTGTGAGCACTTTATTCCAGATGTACTCTGTATCCTCACAGGGTGAGAGCAGTGCAACACGGTTCTTTGGATATTTTTCTCCTGCTTTAGATTTTCAGGCACCTCTGGAAAGATAATTACCATTTTGACATCACCTATCTGGGAATGTTGATTACTTAAACACTGTCCTTGTTGACTTTATTCCTTTTAGCTGTTTTCGATCTAGACATGCTTTGTTTTTTTCTTTGTGTGTGTGTCTCAGAGACAGGGTGTGTTTCTTTAAGATATGTATTTTCCCATTTATTAAAACTTCATATTGTGGCAAGAGACATATCTGGAAAAAAAACACAAAATATTTAAGAAAACAGAGTTGATAATGTATGGAATTGATTCTTTGTGGTTTTAGGTATTCTGTGTTGATGTAAAGGCCTTTTCCTACCTGAGAAAATCAGACCTATCACCCTAAACCAGAATTTATAACCATGAATATGATTAATTCATAAAAATAAATATTATTCAGATTTCAAAGAAATGTCATGCAAGAACAACAGGTTGAGAAAAGTAGCATAGCCATTTGAAATCTGTGGTTTAAGATGCACCTAGTGGGGTACAACTGCCTGCACAAGGCTTGCATGGGAATGCCTCTGCAGTGGATTGTGATTGAAAAGATCCTCTTGTTGCTATTGGAGCTGGCAATTCTTGCCATACTTGCTTTGGTAGGGTTTTTTCCCTCCACTGAAAATAGATTACTGTTTCCCTCAAGTACTTTGTTAACAGTGGAATAATAAACAGTATGTCTTTTATGTGACAGGGTACCTGTAGGACTTAACCATACAGACAATAAAAGGGTTAAGATGTGCTTGAGCTGAACATAAACACTGGAAAGGCTAATGTTTTTCACTAAGTGCTTTGTGCTTCTGGCTAAGCAGAGTGGATACCATGAGCCACTTGCAGAGATGTTCAGGGTCTTTCACAAGCAGCTAAATTAAGCCTATAAATCTTGCAGGAGTGAAAGATATGCTTGTGTTCACATATGCAACAGGTGAAAGCCTATTAAAAAATAACAGTGCATGTTTTAAATAGCCTGAGATATTCAGTCTCCTCTACTCATTTTTCACTGCATTTATAATTCTGTTTTCTTGTCTTCAGCTCATCTGATGGGAAAAATCTGTTTAATTGCTGATGTCCCAGTGCAGCTTTATCCTTCCAGTTGTTTGTCCTCTACTGTCAGCAGATGTAGCAGAGCTCTTTGTCCTCTGTGGGGCTGGTGTCTCCCAGGAAGCTCAGGCAGCCCTCTGACTCTCTTTTCCGTTTACATGCAGGCTTTGAGAGTGAGTTACCTGCTTGTGGAAAGCAGCGATTCTCAAGTAGGAATATACCTCCACCTCTAACAATACCTTTTCATCAATTTAATCACAGCATACAGTTCTCCCCCACCCCTAGTATTTTCCGAGATTTTCTTCATAACTTTTGGAACAAACTGAAGAGATACCATAAGGGCAAAGCGTGTTCATGAGCCTACTGATTTAAATCTAGGCCAAATCTAATTGAAGCTAGTCTTGTTCCTGGCATGCCAAGAGCAGAACTGGGTTTTACTGCTTTTTTGAGTCTGGAGTGAAAGAGCAATAGGCCTCCTTTCTGTGTGCAAATTAATACATACTGATAAAGTCTGCTGAAAAAAGATAAACTTTTATGGAGGTGGTTGATTTCTCATCACAATACCAGATACTGCAAGATACTGGATGGGTAAACCATTATGAGAATTGTTGAGAGCGGTAATTGCTGGTTAATAAAGGGAGTCAAGTGAAAATTTCTGTAGGAAAACAAGAACACTGACAACATATATGCAAGTGGCTGTATTTTTGGGCACAAAAAAGCAGGGTCCAGTGGATACACAGCCAGAATGAGCTGGTAGATCCCCATTTTCTTGAGAGGAACCATGACCCCTGCATTTGAGCCAAATGCTCATTGTTAGATCCTGTTGGAATAGAGCAAATGTATAGATGTGTTTACTCAGTTGTGCCAGTATCCCAGCATTCTTCTCCTGGGGAATCATTGTGTGAGGGCAGCACCTGGAACTGTTTCTTCAGCTCTGACCCAGAACAGGTGCAATCTCTGCCAGGACTCTCCTGCTCTAGGGCAGCTGATAATGATGTATTTCCTGTGAGTTCAAACCTCAGTGCTGAGGTGGACTGGGAGAGAAAAACCAAACTCTTCCATTAAAAATTCTTTTTCAGTCTAGTGCTAATAAGAGCAAGTTTATTTTCTTCTACCTTTCCCCAATGCCAGCAATCTGAGCATAATCTCAGGTCTTCCTTTCTTAAAATTTTGTCACCCAGCCAGTTTTCCACTCTAACATTTTTGAGCTTCTATTAAATTTCTTCCTTCTTGATTGCTGGCTCTTCTGCCTTGCAAGGCCTCGTCATCCAACCTCTGCAGATGAACACAGACTTCCTGCACCACATCTAGGTTGATGTGCCAGCTGGCCCTCTCCAAGGCATGTGTGGTTACCACAGTGGACTCAATACCCTAAATAACTTTCTAGGTAAGAAATTCAGGCTCACAGGTTAAAAACTCTGTGAAGGGAGACTTTGGCATTTGCAAAATGGTCCTGCTGTCATGGTGCACAGGCCAGCAATATCTCCTGCCCTTTTGCTGTTTCCATTAGAACCATCTATGCATTGTGAGCCTCTGTGTATGTTGGTGGGTCCCTTGCAGTACCAGCCTGTGTATGCGTACATGGGCTCTTTTTGAGGCCATGATTTCTTCTCTGTTTGATGACATTCTTACCTGCCTGTACAGAGTTCTGGATTTCTGTGTGGTTTGTACACACTCAGCTCTTTAAACCAGGGAGATCTCACCAGCCCCATATCAGCAAGATAATATAGTGGGAGGATCTCCACATTCCCTGTGGAGATAGTTATAGATGAAATGCTTGCCAGATTTTAAAGTGAGCTATTTTAGGGGGAAGGACCTCAACAGTTTGGAGAGATATGCAGAGAAGATAGTCTGAAATTCAACAAAGGTAAATGCAGGGTCCTTCCTCAGGGGAAATGTAACCCCCAATGTACCAGCACAGGCTGGGGCCTAATCTTCTGGAAAGCAGCTCTACGGAGAAGAGATGGTGCTCCCAGTGGACAACAGGCTGTCCCTTTGCCAGCAGGGCCCTTGTGGCCAAGAAGCACAGTGGTATCCTGGGCTACATTGGGAAGAGCATTGCCAGCAGGCTGAGAGAAGTGACCCCGCCCCTCCACTCAGCCCTGGTGAGGCCACATCTGGAGTGCTGTGTCCAGTTCTGGGATCCCCAGTGCAGGAGAGACTTGGAGCTCCTGCGGCAGGTCCATGGGAAGGCAACAAAGTTCATTGGGAAGATGGAGCATCTTTCTTATGCAGAAAAGTTGAGGGGGCTGGGCTTGTTCAGGCTCAAGAAAATATGACTGAGAGAGACCCTCATTAATATTTATCAATATATGAAGGAAGGGTGCCAAGAAGATGTTTTCAGGCTTTTCTCAGTGGTGCCAAGCACTAGGACAAGAGGCAGTGAACAGAAACTGATGCACAAGAAGTTCCACCTGACCTTCATGAGGAAGAACTTCACTGAGCAGCGACCATGCATTGTCACAGGTTGCCCAGAGAGGTTGTGGAGTCTCCTTTGCTGGATATATTCAATAGCCATCTGGACACAATGCTGTGTCATGTGCTCTAGGATGGCCCTGCTTGAGCAGGGAGGTTAGACCAGATAACCCACTGTGGTCCCTTCCTACCTTACCTATTTTGTGACTCTGTGACACTTCTTTTTTTATTTTAATTTTTATTTTTTGCCACCTACTTTTCCAAAATTAAGGTTTTCTAAGACATCTGTAAAAGCTCATGACCATAAGACCAAGTAGCAGGTATGTCCTTGTGTCTCCTTTCTGCCACAGAGGGAGGCAAGGAACCACAGGCCAGACACAAAAAAAATGCACTCTTTCTCCTCCTCCCTACACTCCCTCCCTCCCCACACTTCTCTTGATCTGCTGGTGGCTCCTAAAAGGATTAATTAGAAAGATGTGAGCAGAGGTTGGAACGTCAAAAAACAATCGTCACTTTCATATCTGACCCCTATCACCAGCTGCAGAATTAACAAATTGAATGTCGTCAGCAAACAGGAGTTGCAGATGATATGAAGTTCATTACTAGCAGCACAGGGCTTGTTTTCAAAGCCCAGTTTAAACAACTCTTGCTGATTAAATTCCTTGCTGGGGCTCCTGCCAGACACATTTAGAAAATACAGATGTCTAACAACTCTGTCTTTCTCTGCCCGTCTTTTCTATTTTTTTTCCACTTTTTTTTTTTCTCTCCTTTTTTTTTTCCTTTCTTCTTTCTCTCCCTTTTTTTTTTTTTTTTTTTCCTTTCTTTTCTTAACATGTGCCAATTATTTGTCTCCTATCTGCAGGTACTGGCAAGTATCAGTGCTCTAGTCCCACTGTCTACAGCCTTATCCATTTGGCGCCTGCTCCAGCCCTCTCACATTACCAGCAGTGGGGTCTGTTTTCAGCTGTGAAAAGCTGTGAGCATGACTCCATTCTTCCCCTCCTCCCACTGCAGACTCTCTACAGCCTTTCCTTCTTTCCCTCTCATCCTTCTACTCCCAGGGCTCCCTTCAAGAGCTGTGAAGCAAAAAAACCCATACTGTGGTAACCTGCTAGACAGTGCCACTGGGGATTTATAACCTCCCTTGAATTGTGTGTTTGTGGCTCCCCTGCATGGGAGCACCTGGAGCAGCTAAAAGCCCACTTTAGGCAGGTTACATGATGGATCATCTTCGGGGTGGGCTGGACTGAGATGGAGAGGCAGGAGCTGTAAGCAGGCAAACAGCAGAGCAATGGGGATAAAATTCAGAGCTACTATTTTATCTTCTCTCTAGTTCAGGAGCCCGAACATTCTCTGAACCATTCTTTCCCTTCCTAAAACATCTTTTTGTCCTCTTTAATTTATCATTTCATGTTTGTCTCGCTCATGCATTTCTAATTTTTCTCCACCATTTCTCTAGGAAGTGAGGATGGAGGAAGGGAGGAAGGTCTGCTCCTTCTCAGACACACAGTGACTCCAGGACTTGGCAGGTTGGGTGGCTACCCAGCTAGAAAAAGCTAGATGTCAGAGGTAGGTTCTTTCTGCAAGTTTAGTGAAAACAGGCAATCCCAAAGAGGGGAGACATCATCAGGGAGCTCCTTTGGAGAAGATGACCAGCCCACTATAGAGAAGAGATATGAAGGTTCTATATGATATGAAGCTCTGGGAAAGCCTTGTCCTGGCACACAATGAGGTACCCAGGAACCAGACTATGAGACAGGCATTTGTAACAAAACAGATGGTGTTTGCTCTCCTGATGATCTCTTTTAAGGTGAATATTGCAGCTAAAAATGTTGAGCCAAATTGGTAGAATTTTCAGAGATGCCCAGGAGATGGTGTGGAAAATGACTTTCCTTTGGGGGCCACATGGAACTGGGACCATGCTGCTTAAGTACCTTCTTTTTGGCAAACTTGCTCAGAAGGAAAATACTACAGATTAACCAAGAAAAACACTATTTAACTATCCTTTTGACAGTGAAATTGTGGTATTAAGGGTAAGAATACAACATAAACATGAAAGAACGTTGTAACATAATTGGGTCTTTTCTGTTTATTTTTCCCATGTAGGAAGTATTTTTTCCCACCATGGCAGTTTGGTCCCTGATTTCAGAAGTCTTTAAATGCAGGTGAAACAGTCAAAGAGATTTGCACACATTGCTATGTGGCACTTTGGGCTAAGGGATGCTTCATACAAGAAATATACAAGTATCAAGTTTTTAATATTTTTTGCTGTTTACCAGCTATGTCTCTGTCTCAGGGTAGTTTTGACAGTTACAGAATATTAATACCCTACATCTTTATCTACCCATTTTTTTATCATTTCCTCTCTCTGATCACCTTTGAGAGAGTGTTGTTATAGAAAATGAATGATTCAGAGCAGCATGTCCAATTTGTACATTCCTCATCCCTAGGCCTCTTGCATTTCCTCCACTATGTTTTACTGGTTTTGGTTTTGGAAAGGAAAAAGCAGCCTCCAAAATTAATTAAACAGGTTCGGCTTATTTTTTTCTTCCCCCCCCCCCCTCCTCCCCCGCCTTAAATGTAATTTAATGCACTTATTATAAGAATTATAAGAAAAATTATTGGAGTGAAAGAGCATTCCACCACTCTTCACTTTGACACTTCACCAGTGTTTTTCACTTCCAATGCTCCTGCTGATATAATTTTTCTGCTTCTACCGATAAAAAGCAGAGAATTTTGTAGATATCTGTCAGCAGCCAGGTCTCATTTTGGCCTTGAAAACCATTGAAAACCTGCAAAGCATTCATCCAAAGTCCACATTTGAAGTTGACTGCTGTACACAGGTTGAATTCCACTCATACATATGCTTGCACTGATTACTACTCAGCAACTGGGTACGCAAGTGCACAAAGCACCTCTTGCAAGCAGGAAGTTGTTTTTGGAGGAGTTTGCCAGAGCATGAGTTTGCTGCGCTGTTGAGCAACCAGCATGGCATGTCTGTCCTACTTGAGGAAAAATCCACTATTAATGCAGTGTTCTTGCCAAATAATTGCAGTATGAGCCTATGGAAAGACTTGTTCTCAAATCTAGCCAAGCCTACAGGACAGTATATATCCCCAATACTGGCTGTCATTCTCAGCTGATTGGCAGACACTGACCCAGTATTTTGTGCCAGCATTCATTCAATTCCAGCAAAATGAGAGGGCTAGCTAGGAGCAGGAAGCATGGAGAAGTCCCTGATGAAGTTCAACTGATAGAGTAGAAGTTAAAGAAACCTCCAGCAAGGGTTACTCCTGCAGTGCACAGATAGTCCCCAGCTCAGTCCAGCTGGATCCACAAGACTCAATATTTTTCAAGTGAAAAACCGACCAAGTGGCTGATTTTTGTTCTTTCATCCATCCCATCATTGTTTGGGCAAAGCCTTTTGTGTCATGCCAACTGCAGGCTGTGGTGGTTTGTCTGCACAAGTCCCTGTTCTCTTTGGAGAGCCCATTTCAGATGCTTTGGAAAGAGGCTCAGACCTCAAGCTACCTCATCCATGTTAGGGACCAGCCCAAAGCTTTGGCTTGCTCTTTTTTTCCTGAAACAGCTCACACACTCTTATACACAGAACTTCCATGGGTTAATTGATCTCCAGCCTATTATAGACTCCCTCAGCTTTTAGTGAGGAAGAGATTTGCAATCACTCAGTGCCAAAATAAGTTTTGGGCACCTTGAGGTCTCTGTTAAAATGCTTGTTTTGATGTTACTTTGCTGACTACTTCTGGTTTGTTTGCATCTTGCTATTGAGCACTTTGCTTGGTATCTCTATCACAGCTTTTGCCTCAAGTACAATAGTGCTTAGGGTGCTTGTAAGCTATTTTGTTTGGAAAGGGGAAATGTGATGCAATTTAATTTGTGTTGGCCAAACCCTGCTGTGCTGAGGGAATGAGGGATCAATTGCTATGAGATTCTTGTTCATGGTGTGAAGCCTTTATGTGGTAGTGGATGCACTAAATTCTTTCTTGTGGCTTTACCTGAACCTGACTAATCATATTTTTCTTGCCCTCTCATCTTCCTTTGCTTTTTTTTTCTTTCTGTTTCTCTGAAATTTATTTCTTCCAACAAAACCCCAGCAATGTTGCTCCTGCTCTGAACCTCTGCTGTTGTCCATTGCCACCTGAGCCCATGAAAGACATTACTGGTCTCCCAGCAATCCAGCACAGAGAAGAACTAATTTCTGTCACTTTTCTGAATGCAAGTTGAGGGTTATACCCCACAGCTATGCTCAGATTTGTGCTCCAAGGTGCTGTGCTGGAGGATAAATCAGCACAAGTGATTTGAGTAGTCATGACACTACAACTATTGGTGTTGGCAGTACTTTTCCAGTCCTTCAATAGAGGTCTGGCTGGGACTTCTGGGACAAGGATTTCACATCTCATCTGGAGCTCATGTTAAAGGACTTCACACTAAAGAATAAGTTAATGAAAATCCTGCTCCTCCCCATTCCTCTAATCTGGTAAAGTTGCAAAGAAATCTGCTTGCAAGGAAGTGCATTAAGCAGCCTTTATGGGTAGTGGTACAGGGCATAGTAAACCCCATGTCTGGGCCCCTGCAAGGACAGCTCTTTATTAGGAGGGACACTACAGAAGTTCCATCTTCTGTGTGCATACACAATACTGTAATAGGGTTAACTCACAGTAAAAGTGCAATTAATGTCATGTAATACACAGATTTGTCATTTTCTCTAAGGACTTCTCCCCCAGGCAGTTTTGGTGTGTCATTCAGTAATCTAAATTAAAATTACTCTGCCCATTCTCCAGTTTTTACTCCTTTTCTGCTTCTAAGCTTGTTCCCAAAGATGTTTGTTCCAGGATGCCACTTCACCGGAGTGGGGCTTAAGAAGATGTTATGTAACAATAATGGTGTTGCCTTTGCCTGTTGGGTGAGAAAGGAAACAATATGTAACTTGCTTGGAGTTACTCTTTCTCTCTCTTTAAATCTTCCACTATGAACTTTTTTACCAGACTGACATGTCTCCCACATTCCTTATCACTTGCTCTTGGAGATTACTGAGGAAACAAATATCCACATCTCCTTCATTTATTCCACAAAAAGCACTTCTACCTGAAGGAGGAATGTTAAGATGGTTTTATTGACCAGTTTGCATGTGCACCTTCCAAAGGGTCTGTGCTGGGGCCATGTCTAATTCCTGTAGAAATCCTGATAACCGGTGGTGTTTACAATTGCAAAAAAGCGGAGAGCACCACAGTGCCTAGGTCACCACCTGCCTCTTCCATCCCTCCTCTCTCTCCTCTCTCACCTTGAGCACATGAGTGTACTGCTGGATTATTTGTGCCCCTCTAATGAGTACTCTCTGCAAAGCTTGCTGCAGTCAGCAAGAGACCTCAATGGTTTTCTTTTGGGACAAGTCCTGCCATTACCTGATTTTTAGCCTAACTCAGCTAACTTAGCTGAAGAAGGATAAGAGTCTGCTTTTGCCAGAAGGTTACTGGGGCCACCCATGCTTTATGCCAAAGGTAGTAATGCTCCTTGTGATGTCTGTGTGTTGTAATCCCAAACTCCTGTGGATCCCAGGCTGAGCCTTCTCTTCTGAAGCCTTAACCCAGTCCAAAGCCATCCACACCTCCATGCACAGAAATCAGCATGTGCTTCCTTCCATTCTCAGTACCATCATCCTTGACAGCAGGCTTTGCTGCTGGTAGCTCACATTTACAGCTGCTTCCCCACACTTCCTCACTTTCTCTGACATTTACCAACCAGCAAAAGTCCTTCCAGACCAAAAATACTCTTCTCCCTTTGGTTAACCATACTGATCAGTGCTACAGAGAGCATGCTTTGCCGTAGTGTAACTGGAGAACAAGGAAAGACTGGATTGCTCCATCAGCCTTGTGTAAGGCACTCAAGCTCAAATGTAACTGATTAAAATGTGACAAGGCCTTTTTTTTTTTTTTAACCTTGTTTTCCCCCATCTGCTGTCTCAGCCCTGGACAGTCTGGGCACTCACCTCTGTGACTTGTAGGGATTTTAGTTCTGACTCTTCAATTGCAGTCATATTGAACACCAGTTGTCTGGGTGATTTAATGGAGTGTGTGATCCTCTCGTTATCACATGCTATAAAATCCCAAAGTGGCAGATCACCTGGGCACATGGCAGGCCAAAAAATATTGCCTGGCAATGCTGTTGCTCTGTTGCAGGCTCTCAATTAATATACAGTTTGATTTTCTCCATCTCACAGGCTATTGCCTTACACTGACCTGGTGAGAGGCAGCTGCAAATGGCTATTTGCATCAAAAGCTCCCCAGTCACTCCAAATTAGAGCAACCACATCTTTTCCCAGCTAATGAATTGTTCCCATCTGTGAAATTACAGCTAGTCACTTTTGTTTTGTTTAAATCAAAACTGCAGGACTCATGTGGCAGGCTGTCTGCTGCTTCCAGCAGGTATCCTGCTCTCACGCCATGATACAGAGTCAAAGACAAGGGGGATCACTGTGGCTGTTGTTTTGTCACAGGTTGTTTGTCTAGACTTTGACAAGGAGCATACACAGAGCAGCCCTGGCCTTGCATGAACTACCCGAGCAGAGAGGAGAATGGCTTTAGGGACCTGCTGGAGACCTGGGTCTTGCTGGCCTGTGATGAGTCAGTGGAGATGCTTTCTGTGTAATGCTCTCTGTGAGTCTGACCTATTGATTGTCAGGAGTCTCAATAAATTTAGATCGCTGATTTGTGTCTGCACTCCCTAAGCAGGAGTAGGACAATGATTAGCTGCAAAGATCAATAGGGAGGAGTCTTTTAATCGACCACGTAAAATGTATTCTTCGTCACTGATGGCGTGTTAATTGGGATTTAATTCTTGAGGGGGCATTCTTCTGTCCCTCCCAGTCTTCTCTCTCCTTCTGAAGCCTTCATTGAGAAATCCAGGGTAGCTTGAAAATTAGAAAGATGAAGTATCAAGGTTTTATTATTTTAAAAAAGGTTATTTCCACGGTATCCTGTCCATATCCACCATGAAATAGCCATCTGCAACTTTCTGAAAAAGTCCTCTTTCAGAAGCATTCACCAACATGAGTATGTTTAGCATTCTGTTGAATGTTGATGCATTTCTCAGCCAAGGACTTGGTGCCTGACTACTTTCTGGCAGCCACTTGAGGCACACAGGTCTCTGAGATGCTGCTGGATGCCCAGAGAGACAATAACCCATAGTCCCAGAAACCTGGGGCATAGAGGGCACATGTTTCCTGCAAAGAGCCTTCCCCACAGTTTATCTGCTGACTCTTGATGATGCAACTGTCCTTAACACTCTTAATTTTCAGATGTAGCTCAGATTTTGGACAACGAAGGGGTGACAAACTCTTAGCCTGCCCCTGTGGTTTGTTCTCAAAGAGGTTTAGGGACAAGCCACCTTGATCAGTAGGACAGCCTAAAGGAGTAGTGTCTTCCCTTACTTCCTCAAGGGGTACGGTGCTTTTCTCAAAACAGAGGTCAGAAAGGAAGAGAGATAACTTTCTTTTTTATAAGCATGTAAGATGCATGCTTTGCTGGTATTTCTTTTTTTACACTGATATTTTTTTGGTGAACAGATCAATTTCTTTCTAGCTAGATTTTCAGAGCAGTGGCTCATCCCAGCAATAAAACATTTGTTTCAGAGTAAATCTTGTTGAGTCTGTGCAATAAGAAGAACAAAGCCAAATGTGAGAAGAGAAGGATATGACGTGAACTTTACCATAGGTCCTACCATGCTCTAATAGCTCTTTTGCTATTTTGGCCACTCCAGCAAAGTCTGTCGCTGCATCAGTCTGCTCCTCGTGAACAAATTCAGGAGGAGTGCATGTCCTCACAGGTCTCACCCCCATAGCAAAAAATCTTTTAATGCTTTAGTTTCTTTTGGGAATTTCCAGTTCCAGTCTTGATGAAACAAATAATGTCACAGGCTGGAAGATGGAATCAGCAGCATCCCAGCTAAAAGCATTGGCATTTCTTCTTATTGTAAATTCTTTAATCTCCTTTAACAGATGACCTCTCTAGGGCTATTGTATTACCTTCCTGCTAGACTCCTGACAGGTCTTCTATTTAACTAAACCAATACATATGCATATTTGCAGCATATATTTCAGTTATCTAGAATAACTGTACAGGGTATTTGTTACTCAGTAACTAGCTTACAATTAATATTGAAAATTATTGCAGGCTGAGTGATAGTATGGAGATATAAAATTCTTGGATACAACATCCATGAAATTTCCTTTTTGTAGTTAAGTTGAATAATTAGTAAATATTCATACACAGATCCTGAATTTCTTCATGCCACAAAGTATTTTGGGGAATGGATGAGTAAAGCAAAGCAGCGAAAGGGGTCTCTGCCACCCCAAACATGGCCATCTTCCAAGAAGGACCCGTGGTGGGAACCAAACTCAGCTCTGTACCCCATCTCCATGGTTAAGTTGCCTTTCTTAGCACTGTTTCCCTCTCCTTAGGCTTGTGAAAGAGCTGGTTGCAGTTTGACAGTGAGTGAGACAGTGGGAGCAGAGACTACCAGTGGTCCCATTAGCAGCACCAAATCTGTAAGAGGGACCAGAAGCTTAGGGTGAAACCTAAGTGCCTGCTGATTTCTGTCACAGGGCAGCTCTGTGTGGAGGCTTCTTGATGTTGTCATTGTGTCCTCTCATTTGAAGGGAAGTGGTGACTTCCTCAGACCTGTCTTTTCACTGCACAGCTATTGCATGTCAGCCAGCAGAGAGAAGTTTCTCTTCAATACCATTTTCCTAAGGGAAGGGCTTGGGAGGGAGCAGTTGAGATTTTTCTAATGCTTTCTTCTGTGATGGGATTAAGCGGGACCTGCTCCTTTAAAAAGTGTCCCCTTCCCCATCATCCTCCCTCCTTCCAATTACAGCACTAATTTCAGTAATGGAGCATTAATGGAGTAATGGACTGCTGAAGCTGGCCTGAAGGAACTGTAGTGCTCAGCACAAATTGAGTAAATAAACCATATATTAGATTTCTAAACAATACTTTTAGTCTAGTCCCCAGGGAAAGAGAGTTGTCAAGACTTACTTAAGTTAACCCAGCAAAACGTATGCAAAAGATCCACCCATTCATACCCTGGAAAATGGCACCAGTGGCCTGAAGCATCAGCGAATCTCTCACATAAATCTGTCCTATCCTGACAGAGAGAGCTTTGTGTTGTTTCCTTCTCCCAATTCCTCTTCTTTGATTTATTTACCAATAAGCAGCTTTGTGCCTGTTTTCATTTCTGCTAGAGAGCTGTCCATGTATGTTGATAGAGAATGACTTGCAATTTTAAGGAGACTTATCATGGAGCCTTACAAAGTGATGGATGAGAGTAGTGCCCTAAACCATTTTCAGTCTGGGAAAGTCCTGACTTTTTTTTTTTCTTCCAAAAGCCGAAGCCCTCTGTCAACATTTTTATTACTTTATTTTAAAAATAGGCTTTGCACTACCTTAGCTAAATAAATAGGAATGAGTAATGAAGTACTGACTACCCAGATTTACCCTACTGGCATCATGGTGACTAATCGTAATGTAGTTACCTTTGAGTGTGTAGGCTGCAGTTGAGGTTTTTCTAGGCAGTGTGCAAACAGGGTGAGAGCCAAATACAGAATGTGGGGACTTTGAAGCAAGGCAAAGACACAGAGTAGCAAAATGACCTTTCCACATCACTCCCTGGGTCAGTGGGACAGCCAGGGACAAATATGGGACTCAGATCAATGCCATATCTTCAGCAAACTTTTGCATCTTGACACAGCAATAATTAGAAGCCATAATTCCTACAGGGAATTATGTTCAACATCCCACAAGATGATTATTTACTTTCTATAAGCTTCAGTGTGATCTGAGAGCAATCTTTTGTGCCCTTGTGGCAGAAACAAGCAGGGGATTTTCTGCTTTTATTTCATCTTAACCCTGAGGCAGTCAAGAGAGAGTGAACAGGGCTCTAGATTTAGTTTATATGTTTTTCAGATTTCCTCAGCTAAGAATAAGATAAACAATGGCAGCTTAAGCTTGATTTGAAAGACAGAAGATTGGTTTAGTCCTGTAGTCAGACTGGAGATGGGGTCCAAACTGCAGCATTTTATCAGGGGCAGTTTTACGAAGACATCATTAATCTGCTTCAGATGTCTGACACTTAGAGCTTGGGTATGTTAAAATCACTCCCTCACTTAACCTCCGGATATAGCATGTGAAAGAATCAAAATCCAGTGATGTACACCAGACCAAGACAATGTAGTGTCTCTCAGGGTATAATGCAGTGCCACTTGTGTTCTGTTATTTTTTATCAGAGGTAATTTTATATGATAGGTATAAGAAAAAGTGTGCACACTGTGCTGGTAATAATAATCTAGGAAATTTGGCCATAAAATCCTGAATTCTGCTTTTACAACTGACCATGATAGGTAATTTGGGCATGCTCTGAGTATACAAAGGAATAGCATTTTTTTTTTTTTTTTGTCTGTGTGGGAAGATTAACATATTACTCTGAGTAATTTGTTAGGCACAAAACCAAGCAAGTCTCCAGAAGTGATGAGTTTATCACTGAAGACTCACACCCAGGAATACGGATTGAAGAGCTTGGAAGGTGTCTGTTCAACATTTGAAATGGTATGCAAGTCTCATGTTTTAAGAAATAGAGTTTATAATGCTTCCACTGAACTCTGGGCTTACTGTTTTCACAACATTAATGCTCTTGAATTCAATCAGACTCCTGATCTCCCTCCTCAGTACCATCCTCTTCCAAGAGGAATAGCTCTAGCTTATCAAGCTTGACAAATGGCTGAACCTGAAAACTTCAGATCCTCCGTTTCTCTCCCTCCTCATTTCTCTCCTTCCTCAGCATGAATTCCTGGAGAATGCTGGAAGTGCACAGTCCTTCATCCCTCCTTGATACATTTCTTACTCCTCCCCTGCAATTCCTCCCCTCTCTTTTCCTTGCTCTTCCAAAGTTTGAGAAATCCATTTCGCTTTTCTAATTCTGCATTTCCACAACTGAGTCCAGCTACTTCTCTTCTGCTCTTCATCACATCCTACCGCTTTCTAGCCCCACCTGCAAGCCTTACTGTTATGAGTCCCTGCCCTGGATGCCACTTGATCCTGCCTTGGTTTTCTTCATTTCAACTCTGACCTCACCTAAAAACACTGTTTGAAAACGCTATTTGGAGTTTCTTACTACCAAAATTTCAAGGTCTTAAAGCTGCACTGTACATGCAGAGGTGCAGCATATACAGCATACTTCTCTGATAATATTCTCAGGAGGAGCAAGGACCACCTTGATGGGAATTTTTAGTAAACATGTGCTTAGCCTCAGACATCTGCCATGGAAACTTCATCCTGAAGTTTTGCAAGGCAGATGAAAATAAAATTTTGTGATGAATAAAAGTCAGGGAGCTTAAATAGCAGACTGTTGCTTGGTGGTTAGTTCTTTGGCAATTGGAGCTCACAGAGCTGCCAGCTTTTCAGCCTCATGCACAGAAATCAGAGTATGCTTATAACAACCTGATTAAATGAATATGAATGAACTTTTTCAATGAAAGGGATTCCAGAAAAACTATCCTACTTGCACCTATAAATTCTGAGCTATTAAATTGCTGGTCTTGTTTTCAGTACCTTTGTGATGTGGTTACACACACTGGTGAGATGACAAAGTGATGGCTGAAGATTCCAACTTTTCCACTCTATTTCCTATGCTCAGGAAAGGAAAGCAATTGGGTTGTTATGAAGAATCAGTTGTAGAGGATGTTTTTTTGACATGGCAATTTCTTTGGTGGACCTGATCTAGAGCTGTCTGACATAACTGGGATCTGAGAAAAGGCAGCCTTCTGTGCCTTCCCTGTCAAGCACTCTTTGCATTCAGATGGTGATTTGGAAGGTCACTCTGTTATGTTTTCATTTTGCTTTGTGATATGGAGCCTTTAGTAGTTGCCAGGAAAAATATAGTTGCATCTAAAGGGTGGCTGATGGATTTTTAGGGTGTTTTCCTTGGTTTGGTTTTGTTTTTTTCCTGAGAATTCCTAGGTATTTTGTGAAACTCCCTGGGTGCTATGGGAATTTTCTTTTCCACCACTCTATTGCTAAATATTGTTAAAGACTTAATTCCTTTTAGGCTATCTAAATTCTGTTTCATAGTATCATTGTTTTCCTATCCAAAGCCATGTTGTCATGTCACCTGCACTGAAATACTCCTGTTGTCAAAGATTAAAAAAAATGCAATATCAAATAACTTTTTCTTCCTTCTGCTGAGAGTTTCTATCCAATGGAGAAAGTGAAAAACATCTAAAAGACTTTTATGCAAGGTGAGTAGGTTTTTTTATTGTGTTCTAACATGTCTGGAAGAGGAAACCAGGAGTAAGATACTCAATATGCCTGATCTGGAGCGAATGCTTTCTTTTATTAGGGGAATAATATTTCAGACACCTTGTGGGAGCTGTTTAGCTTGATCTCTTGGGTAGTTTGTATCATTCCTGTGAGGGAAGTCTGGATGTGACAAAAAGTTGTTGCACGTGTGTGTATTCATTTTCACCCTTCTTCTAAGCCCAAAATGGAAAATTTGGCCAGAAATAGATATTCCCCCAGAAGAAATCCATTGGAACACAAGAAACCTCCTACAAAAATTTTCAGTAAAACTGTAACAGGTTGTAGCAAACCTAGTTTTACTAATGTGACTCCAACTGTGCCTGAGCTTGTCTCCCTCTGAGCCTTATTCTGGCCTTAGATTTCTCTTGGATTTATTTCACTTGTCCCAGCAGCAATTCAGGGTGCACAGGATATTTATTTTTCCAAGACTAGATGGCCCATGTTAAAGGAGGAGGAAGAAAAGAGAGGTTTCTTATATGGGGCAGTATCTTCTCTGCCACCCTGGCCTGAGTGGTGGCCCCTATCAGGGGAACACTTCCCAAAGAGACAGCCTGCATTAGTGCTGGCTGCCAACCTGAGAAAAAAACATGGTGCTGGCCAGCTTTGCCTGCTGCTCCCCCTGTTCCTCTGGTCCCTGCCAACCAGGTTGTTAAGACCAGGAAAAGCCATTGGGTAGGTGACAAGAGCCAAAGAATTTGCTGAATGTGTTAGGCTTGATAGCAGCTGCCCCTTGCCAATTACATTCCTCTGCTGCAGGACGGATGCACAGAATACATCCCAGACCTTCCTCCCAGTGGGAGATAAGCTCTGGAGCCCTCCATGGAGTGGAGCTGCATGTGTCCTTTTCCCCACAGGGTGTGAAATTGGTTTTTCTGGCCTAGTGGCTATGGGCAGCTAATAGAATTTTATTTTTATTTTTCATTATTGAAGAAAGTTTGATAAGTTTGCATTTAGGCTTGGTTACCCAGTAGGTAGCAGAGACTTGTGGGGTTGTAATTACCAGGTCTGGCTCCATCACTGAGGTATGGAACAAAAAACTGGGTTGTGGCAAAGGGAAAGGAGGGCATTAAGGCACACAATCCCACAAAAGGTGCAGTGCAGCTTTCCCCCACCCCAGATGGCTGCATGGCCCTGGGCCATGGTAGGTGCAAGCCCAGGAGGGGAAAGACGATGCTGAAGAATGTGCCGTTACATATTTCCTCAGGTTTTCCCTCCTTGGCAGAGCTGCACGAGGACCACAGACTTGGCAGGCATAATGCAGAACTGTCTTCCCCTGCAGCTCTCCAGGGACCTTCTCTGGCACTTTGCCCAGCTCTGGGCACCAGGTGCTGTGGTGGGAAGAGTAGCTCATCCAAAGAAACTTTGAGTGTATTGTGCAGTCCCATGGAGGGCAACGCAAAGGTCCCCAAGTGACCCTTTACCACACCGGGAGTCTGAGATAATTAATCTTCCTCTTACAAGCCCTAATTAGTCAGGTACAGCATTGCACCTGCAGAAACACCATTGCTTCCAGGGCTGGAGTGAGAGCCCCTGCACTATGTGGAGTGCCCAAATAGGTGGACACCTCTGTCTTGTGCTGCAGAGATGCTCTAACTTTTCACAAATAGGCAGGCTTGAGACCCAAAGCAGAGGCTCAGCAAGATCCTGCCATCATAACAACAGTGCTTACGGACTTCAGACTCTCAAATTTCACAGAGATTTTGGGCATTCTAATTTTTTATTTTTTAAATATCCCAAATGTCTGCATGGGATAAGTTTCCAAAATAGAACAAACTAGAAGGAACTTGAAAATCTTCCTCAGCTGCTGCTGTGGTTTCTTATGCAAAACCCATTTAATCCCAAATCTCAAAGGAGAAGCGGTGCATGGAGCCTCATGGTGTACATTGCATAGTCTGTGTGTATGGTTAGCTCTGCCCCAAAAATAGTTTTTAAAATCATTAGACATCAAGAAATAAACAATTCAGAGGTGTTTAATCCTTATAGATTTCATGGCAGTAAACACCTGGTTAGAGGATAGACAATCAATTCATGCCCCAGCTGAGGGAAATGGAGAAATCAACCTGTCATAAACACCAGAGTTTTCAAAAGTACACACGTGGCTTTAAGAACCATTTCAGTCAACACTTTCTGTATATTAAAAACCAAAAAAATTAACTGCAAGATGCAAACTTTTGAAAGTCAGTTCTCTTTTGTCCCAGTGTTTGCAGGACTACAACTTCCTAACACACTGGCTCCCAGAAAACCTCATGCACTTTGATCCATCAGTAATGCCTATGAATTTCCACCTCCTTTTTGGAATCTGTAATGAATGAGGGTGTGGCCATTCACTAAAAAAGGACAGGAAGGTCCCTCTTCCATTATGTTGCCTTTTATTTTTTCCTCCCAGGTGAAATGTAAGCCACTCATTAGGAACTCTCTTCAGTCACATTGCTTGTTTGCCTGAAATCCCTTCTGAAAGTGATGTTTTCATTCAATATTGTTATTGAGTTTCTGCTGTGATATATAAAGTAGTTTCCATCCTTCTGCTCAGGCAATCAGGAGAAATTAAGAGTTTGTGGAAGTTGTTTATTGTCAGTGCTGTTTTCTGTGGTTTGGAATACAGGAAGGAGCCAACAGCACCAAAGATCTCAGAGGTAATGCTATGGGGAGACAGTATAAGCTCTCACTTTTCTTGACCTTTCTCACTTTCTTTCCCCATTTCTTCCCCGGTTGCACCATCCGGCACATCTAGCCTTTTCCTCTTCCATCAATATTGCTTCTGGCTCTTGCCCTGCTTTTAAAAGTCCTTTGGGGACCTCTGTTTTGCCTGGTGTATCTGTTGTGCTCTAATGTTACAGGGTACTGTTGAATTGCTAACACTTCCATGCACTGCCACAGATGCAGGGAGACCTAACATTTTTCAGAACAGGACCATACCCCCAACACACTGCTAACCAGAAGAGCCAGGTGAGTTAGGTATTTTTAAATCACATTTGCCAAGATATTTCTTTCCCCATTGAGGATCCAGCCCAGAATTGGTTTTTGAAGGAATTACACTGTTTTATGAAATTGTCTTTTGTGGGTACCTGTGGACCATGACGGTGGACATAAAGTGTTTTCTTGATTTATCACCCTTCTGCATCACACCACTAGAAATGTCTGTGATTTTTTTTATCATATATATCTTTTTATAGAGGACCATGTGTTGATCACATGTTGAATATAATTTAGATGTTTGGATCTTTGCAGTCTGGAAAAATAAAAGGCCAACATTTAGCTGGAAAAGTCAGGCACTAGGGAGGCAGGAATGGAAAGGCTCATAGGGAGGGGAGAGGAGGTAACTGAGGCAAGGGGGAGCCTTTGGAGAGTGGTCCTCAAACCGCGACGTGTATTTGTCTTTGATGCTGGCAGAGCTGTACAGGCTCTACAGGAAGCTCTGCACTGCTGGAGGACTGCTTTCAGCTGAGACACTGGACTCAGGTCCTATTTTTCCTGGCTCTGGTGACTGTCCAGGAGGAAGTGAGAGATCCTATGACACTTTTTGGAAGAAAAGGACATGATCCCAGTGCTGTGGATGAAGTTTCCTGTCTGGCAATAAAGGCTATTCAGCTCTGTGGATGGTATTAACAGGTGCCAACATCAGGCTCTACAGGCTGTCTGTTAAAGCTGCAATAGTCCTCAGCTGCGTCTAAGTCAGGAGAGCTGCTTAGATGGTGTCACTGAAAGAATTTTCCCCTCTTCCTTTGCTTGGAAATTATTTCTTTCCCTTTTGGTTCTAACGTAAGTTTGGCTGAGCATAAAATAATCAATTATATAATTCAAAACTGTATTTTAAGGGCCATGATATGAATCTAGTTTGGTACAAAAAAAATGTTGTATGCAAGCAATTGAACATAGCCTGTCTAGTGACATACATTTCTAGAAGGGTAATGTAGAACACCTAAAAATAAGAAATTTTCTGGTGCACAAACAGAAAAAGTCTTCTAAACTGATAGAAGTAAATACTTTGAGAATCCAGTTACCAACATCTATCCTTGAAAGAGGCATCATGATTAGGGGGAAGGGGAGTGTCTGTCTATGCAAGTTGATTTGTTGATTAGCATTTGATATCTCAGGTGAAGGTCAGTCCATTGTTGTGTTTTTCCTTTTTGCAATTAGCTGTAGGAGACTTGTATGGAGCACAAAACATGAATAGCATAACTGGAAATTAATACTGAGGTGGGTGGAAAGGAAGAACAAGAGAAACAAGAAGAAGTTTATTTAACAGGCTGGTTGCTGAACAGTGGCAATGAGGCTTGACTCAGAGCATTACTGCTTTTAGCACATGATTTATTGCTAATGCCCCTTCCCATGACTGGCCTTCAGCCTTTGATGTCAGTCAGCTCTGAATTAATTATTTCATAATGCAAAGTGAAAGTGCAGCAGGTTTGGTTTATTACCCGTTGCTTCCTGAAGCTGTTGTGTTAACTTGCCTCGTCAGTGTTTGCTCGCTCTCTTACCCTCCAGCAAAGCACCTTCTCATTTGTAAATCCAAAAAGCTGGCAGGGGTGTGCGCACCCGTTGTGTTGCCTTGTAATAAATGGAGCCTTTTAGGCAGGGCAAGCGAGACTGATGTAGGAATGCAGGAGATCATATCTTGGGGGGAAAATCAATATTAAGATGTACAATTGCTCCCATGGTATTGAAAGAATTAGTTGATCTCCATGCCAAATGACAGCCCCTTGATAACAGGGATTATGTGTCCTGTCTTTCCAGGCTGTGCTCCGTTGGGGCTGCTCTCTGGGTCCCTCAGGCAGATATAATCTAATTAGTACAACAAAGACCAGGTCGATTAAAAAAAATAAAGGGAGGGAGCAGGAGGGTGGGGGAAAGAGGGGGGGGATGTCAGCGAGAAGCAGTCCTTGGAAAAAGTTGCTGAGGAGGAGCGGAAAACTGGGAATACAAGTTAACCGTCAGTTTGGCTCCACAGATGCTGGAAATTTAGACCCACCGGATTATTACCAGACAAACCCTGAATTAGCAAGTGCTTAAAGCCTTCAAAATCACTCATTTAATCATGCTGAGAAAATGAGGAGGTGTTAGGCTGAGCAGAAAGGTGGTGGCTTATACCCAGAGCCGCATATCCACTGCAGAGTCGTAAGGCACCTGCTGCAAAAGTGGCTTGTGGAAAAACGCTTTACCACAGAAAAACCCAACAAACCAGGAACAAACAAAGAATCCAACATTTTTCCCTTTCACTGAACTATGCTTATGTGTAGACCTTTTCTTTTTTTGCTTTTTGGCTGAGGCTTGGGCAATGAATCTGCACTGCCCGTGCTAAGCATGAGGTGAATCATTTTCCAGAGGGCAAGGTGAAGTTTCAGGAGGCCTCTCTGAGTGGAGCACTGGTCTCCATCTACCACAGTCAAACCAAGAAAGATGCACCCCACCAGCAACTGTGCACAGATGAGTGGTTCTGACACTCCAAGTTTCAGAGTTGTTTCAAACTTAATGGCTAAGTGTCAGCGGTCCATTCTAAACCCAGTATCCAGCCAGCTTAGCTGGACTAAGACCTGGATCCTCCTGGGTGCAGCTATGATATTGGCTTTTGCAGGTGCTATATCCATTCTGCTAGTGCATCCCATCAGCCCCTCAGCACAAAGATCCCCTGGCAGCTTTTGGTGAGACCAAAAGGATGGATGTAGGAGTGGGTAGGTCCTCAGTGGGTGTAAAGTCACCTGGATTCAGAATAAATGGTGATGGTGTAGAAGAGGGTTACTCATGCCTGACACTGGGCTTGCACATGACATTTTTTGGTGACTTTTTGACAACAGGTATTAGTACCTGAATATTTCAGTCTTTGTTTTGCTTTTAGACAGAAAGTCTTGATCTCTGTATAGAGTTCATGAAAGACAGACACCACAGCCCTGGGCTTTTGCAGTTCATCAACCTTGTCTTAAGGGTGGATCCTGGATATATCCTGTCCTTTATGACCATGTTCCTGAAGTTTAATTTAACTCTAATTCATTACCAACACACCTGAAGTGGTTTGGTAGTTGGATCTAGGATTTTGACACAGTTCTCCCTCCAAGGCAAATATTGCAATTGCTCAGCCATGCAAATAGGTGCAGGCGTCTTCAGGCTGCATAATCTGATATACTTAGGGGACTGGATGGCTAAGGAAGGCTCGCTCACATCTGGAAGTTGCTTTTTTCCTAAGGATCATGAGCACAAGGAGTTCAGGCATTCTTGCACAGCTCCCCACTGACCCTTGAGTTCATGTCATCAGACCCAATCTTGTTGTCTTGGCAAATATTCACACAAATAAGAGAACTCTAACAATGGGAGCTTTCTTTTCTTAGCTTCCTTCTCCCTTTCCCCTTGTCCCTTGCTGCCTCCCTCTCCTACACTGGAGATAGAAAATTTGGAGGCAGCAAGGATGAGATCACCACTTTGCAAGGAGTGACAAGAAAACTGGCTGCATGATTTGGGGCTCTGCATAGCATTTTCCCAGGAGCAGATCTGATATTATTTCCCTATCCACATCTGCACAGAGACATCAGCACTTTGGAGACAGTGCTTGCCAGCTGCTTGGGGTAAGACTGTAGATAAGGCCCAGAGATGAGGAGCTATCAAAACATGAATGTCTAGAACAGACTTTGCATTCCTGGCTTTGCTGTATTTACTTACTTAAATCACCCAAGCTTATAAACCATAGTTAGCAAGGCATAGAGTCATTACCCATTCCAGGGAAAGGAGCAGTCTGAGTCATGTGGGGGATGCTGTGTGGGTCCACACTGCACTTTGCTTGAGCTGTGAATATAGATCCATGAAATTATAAACAGTTTTTAGACTTGCAAGATTCTTCAGTAAAAAGTTATACCGAAACACTGGGACTGTGGGCTCCAGATTCCTCTGGATTCCTGCATCAGTGCTGCTTCAAAGCCTAACTTCAGCTTTATCCTCACATATATTTGCTAGGATGTTCCCTTTCCCAACACAGTACTTTTGTGTTCATCTTAACCATCAGGGAAAGAGCCCACGTCACCACACCTGATCTCTTGCCAGCTGTCAGGCTGACCTGTCTATGTGCTCATGGATGGCAGGGCAGCCCCAAAACAGCCAGGTGCCTCTTGGATTCATGTTATAGCTCATCCTTCAGCAGAGGTGCTGAGTATATTCCCCCCTTGTTCCTCCAGTCACAGTTTTCACCAGAACTGCAGGAATTTCCTGCACTGACCGTCTGGACTCAGACATGTTTTTGCAAGTGTGTGCTCTTTATTTTCACAGAAATAGAATAAAAAACAAACCAGAAGAAGGAAATTCAATAAAAATTACATTTGGTAGACCCAGAAAAAAATCAATTTTTTTAAAGAAAGACTACCATTTAAAAGCCCCGATGCAGACATTCCTTATTATCCCATTCCCACTGAAAGTTAAAATTGAAATCACCTAGGACTCAGTTCCTCATATGTGTGTGGATTGTTTTCTTTTATTAAAATCAA
This sequence comes from Pseudopodoces humilis, assembly GCF_049639895.1. Taxonomy (NCBI): domain Eukaryota; kingdom Metazoa; phylum Chordata; class Aves; order Passeriformes; family Paridae; genus Pseudopodoces; species Pseudopodoces humilis. The sequence continues at coordinate 105,503,276 of NC_142200.1, forward strand.
TGACAAGAAATCTGTCAGAGATTTTCTCAAGGATCTTGTATAATAATCTACAATAACTTTTTCACAATATACTTTCTAGTACTCGTTAACATTTTGGTTTCTAAGACATTGGAATGTCTTGGGACCACTTTTTGTTTGATATTTTGCCTGTCATGCACACCACACCTCTAGCACACTGGAAACTCAATGTACTATTGCTAGATAGCAAGAACTCATGCCTTGTTATGGAGTGCTATGGCACTCGTATCTCTTGGAGAGCCACCTTCTTTTGCATAAACATCAGAGCAAAATGTGGGCTGCTACATATTCTAGTAAGCACCTGTATCAGCTGAGGGCAAAACATTTCACTTCACCCATTTCTCTTTCTACAAACCTTGCACTTTGATGTGTGATGCTTTCTTCATAAGGATTCTGCATCAACATACTGTACAACAGCTCCTTTGCATGTTCCAAGTTTAGTTCCTTGCTCTGGGAGACAGTGTAACTCTTGATACAAGCTGTAGTAAATTACCGTGTTATTTAACAATTACTTACAATTCATTCCTTGATCATTTGGTGCCTTGGGATATTGTGCCTAATTGCAGGTTTAACAAAAACATATTGTGGTCATTATGTCATTATGCTATGAGAGTATAAAGAGCAAAATAGAGCAAATCAGATAAAGCTGAGTGAGACTTAGCTGTCTGCATGGGAATGTTAGAAACAGTGTCTCTCACCCTTGCAGGCCACAAAGATAATTTCATGACTACTAAGTAGTAGTTGGTTTAAAAAAAATCTGTTAGGCAGTGTCTCCGCTCTCAGGGGAAATGTCTATCAGCAGAACTGATTAGAGATAAGGGTAAGCAGATGTCAAAACAGAAGACCACCAAAGATCTGAGGTGAATGGGGAGAGATCCAGCAAGTATTAAATGTAGGGTGGATTGCTGTGCCATGAGTGGGGGGCAATTCTGCCCTTCTTTCAGCTCCAGGGAGAGTTTTGCTGAAAAAAAAAAAAAATTGGATTTTTTTATCTTGTATGGGAGAAGTCTGTTTTTACAATAATTTTTCTGTGTGAATTTGTGTGTGTGCATGTTGTTTGTTGTTTTGTTGTTTTTTCTTCCCACAAATTGTTTTTATAACCTTAGGAGTGAATGAAAATTAGAAAAGTTAGGGAGAGCAAAGAACTGTGAGAGGATGTGCTGCAGAATTTCTTGTTTTATCTGTAACCATGGAAGAGCCAAATTGAAACGATCTCTTTCTGTACAAAGTACTTCTTCATAATACTCAGTTTTGCCACAGTTTTCACCTGAATTAACTTTTCAGTCAGAGGACTACATGAGGGTTAAAAAAAACCAGTAAAAAAAGTTTCATTGAAACTTCCATTGTGGGAACAGATATGTGAATTTCAGTTGCTACTGATAGAAAGAGGTAAGAAAATATAGGCTTTTAGGAGGGAATTCATGGGAATAGATAATTTTATAGGTCAAAAATAATTTTATATTTAAAATTATTTCTGTGGATTGACATGAAATTATTAATAGTGTTTCACACCCATCCTGCTTGTCCTTAACTTCATACACGTAACTTTGTGTTGGCCTCTCTTCCTTTGTCCTTGTCTGCCAGCCAGAGGACACAAAGCACTGGTCTGCCACTCCTTTTTTCAGAGACATGCCCACATGCATTGAATGGGGCTTCAGGCAACCTCTGCCAGCTAATGGAAAAGCCATTTCTACATTGCCATGTGAGCCCTGTGGGAGAGTTTTTCATAGAATCACAGAATGGTTTGGGTCAGATGGGACCTTGCAGATCACTTAGATCCAACCCCCTCTGCCAAAGGCAGGGATGCCTTCCACTAGACCAGATTTCTCAAAGCCCAATTCAGCCTGGCCTTTTACCACTCAGCTTTGTTTCTCCATCAAAGAGATGAGACTTTCATCTCAGTCTTCTTATTTCTAAAGCACTCAAGAATGCTCCTCTCAGCCAAGCTCTCAGCAAGACAGGCCCCCAGCCAAAAGCTGGCATTGTTTAGAGCTGGGTCCAGTCTTATTTGTGCATACCTGACCATGTTGAGCTTTTTATTTTCCTATTGTTAGAACAGCTCATTTTCTGCTTGGGTCTTCCAGCTATCTGTGGGGTATTGGTATCTGGCATCTCCAAGGCCTCCTGGATGGGCCAGGCTGCCCTTGTTGGAGACACTGAACTGACTGCATGCTCTTGCTGAGATTGGACAAACACTGTGCACACAGGATCTGCTGGGTGGCAAGCAGGGGGAAGGATACATTTGGGAAAAACTGGAAGCAGGGGAGCCCTAGATTAAAAAGATGTTACACGCTAAGTTTGTTGTGAGACTGATACCTCAGGGAGATCTGTCCCTGTACCATTTGTAAATGACTTGTAGTTGCGTTGCTGTCCACAGGTAGGAGGGGTTTTTCAGTTGGCCTCTATACCTGGGTCCCTCCACTCCTCTTTGTGCCCAGCACTGAAGCAGGACTTTGTTATCTGATTTGTGGGATGTTGGAGGAACTGGGACTTGTTTGGTGGTCCTGCTCCCCTCCCATGTGAACCTCTGCCTGCTTCCCACCACCATTACCTGCAGAGGGTACGTTATCCATACCCACCTGGTCTGGCACCCTGTTCCTTCTGAAGAACACCAGGAAGATGAGCTACAGGCCAGGCAAGTCCACACCACCAGAGGTAACCATATATATGGTTATATTTATGCAGCTGTTTTCCTTTAGCCTTACCATGAAAGGAGCTGGGAAAAGTTAGGCAAATCACAGGCAGCTGATCTGTGCACTTTGACAGCAGTTTCAAACCTTCCAGGAGGAATATCTGCCTTGTTTTGCTAATGGAAGGGCTAAATCAAAACAGGATATTATTTATTCTGAAGCATTTACATTTTACCTCTTCTGCCAGTACTTGCAACAAGTCAGGGTGAATTACAGTGGCCGCCCTTCCCAGATCAGTTCCCAAATCAGTCTGTACCTTGCTTCTGCAGCAGCTGTGCCTGCACAGCACTTGTTTGATGCTCTGAGATGTCTCAGGTCTTTTTTTAACTGTTAGCTTGGGTTTGCTCAGCTTCTTATTGTCTAAGAGCTGGACCTGGGTTTTGGCATGCCTCTACCAGCCAGATTTCTCCAGCCTTCCAATATCCATGCTTCCAGAACCATGCTGCCACAAGCAAAGCTGTAACCTGTCTTCAAAACAACTTCTAAGAAACTGGTTTTCAGACCTCAAATTATCCCTATCCCTCCATGTCTGATGCAAAGGCAGGGAGAAGCTGTCCCATTCCCAAGGCATAACCTTGATCCTCAGGTATTTCTGGACCTTCGGAGGAAAAATGCCAACAAAAATAGTAGGGGAAAAAGTGTGCAAGCTATAATTGATTTTTTCATTTGTTGATGTTTTTTACACAAAAATTCAGAGTTTTGTCCCTGCTGCTGTTAGTACTAAAAGTTTAGTACTAAAATTTGCTTTATTGGATACCATAATGCACCATTCAAATGATGAGTTGTAAACAGTGGTTCTAATCTTATAACATTAACCTCTGCCACTCCTTCCCCCATAATCCCAGTCACTCTGAAAAAAACCCTATCTTCTTGTCAAATATGTGATTTCTTTATTGATGTGATATATCCAGCAGTGAAATGGCTTTCCCTTTTTACAAGGTATGACAATTTTTGCTATGAAATTTTTCCATTACAGGAAGGTTTGATTGATTTGGGAAGTGTCCTTGATAGTAACAGGCTGGTCAAGAATAAATTTGCCTGAACATTTATGTAGAGTGCTGTTTCTAAGAGGGCTAATGCTGTTCCTAATAAGATTGTGTAATGTTTGGAAAAGTTGCTTCTTGTAAAACAATTGCAATATTATATCATATTTATATCCCTCAATTTGGCAAATACTCAAGTTTTTCACTTTTACTTCTGAGAGGAGTTGTTCATATGACCTGAAAAACTTTGGTCTTTCTTAACGACTCAAGTTGAAAGCAAACAGTAGTGGCTGTGCCAAATATTGATCTGATCCTGGAAAAGGCTGGCCAGCTGTGGGCTGTTCCAAATGGAAGTTGTGCATGGTTCAAACTGACCCTTGATTAGGCTTCATCACTTCCTGTCTTATTTGAGAGTCAAAAATCAGAGACCAGCCGTCAGTGGGGAAAGCTGAACTGTGCTGCTCTGCTTCTCTTTCATGTGCTTTGTCCTGAACTCTTCCCTATGCACCTGCTCCTTCAGCAGCTGCCGGAAAAAAATGGCTTTGCTTATTCCAGTTTTTTTGTGCAAGTGGAGAAGAATGCATTACTGAAGTGAGTTTCTCTGACAGATGCTGTACAGGGTGCTTCACCCACAGACATGACCTCTGTGCTGAGTCATGAGGTATCCTTTCTCTTGAGCGATGCCTGCTCAGGTGGAGAGCAGACTCAGTGGAGCAAGGTTGCTGGACAAGTCACCACTAAGGTATGGCCTCAAAAACTCTTCCTGGGGAGTGCTGCTCACTCATAAACCCAAGAGGGTTTTCTCCTGTCTAGCACTAGCACTAGAGAGCCAGGCATCTCTCTCCCACCTTTCTCACCCTGGTTTTGCCCAGAATGAATGACTATGGCTTTTCCATCACCTGCACTGTTGCCACAGTATTTTCAACTTGTCTCTAGAGGCAAGTCCCATGCAGAACTGTTGCAGATCTTCAGGTCCACTCCAAAATGTGGGATGGCAGTGGCATTTCTCAAGACACCCTATGATGTGTCCATGACACCCACATGAGTTTTCCCATTTTGCCCAGGGAGACAAACCCACTGTGAGCAGGGTTAATGCCTGGTCCCCAAGCCAAACTCCCCTCCTCTGCCTGCCTGACCCTGCTCAACAGGGCCTGGGAGACACCAAACCAACCAGCTCTTGGTGCCACTGGGACTCATCACCTCCTCTGTGTTTTGGATGAGCAGCCCCACGTGGGTGTAGCTCATGAGCATGGTTGTGTTCATGTGGGTGCAGTTGTGATGGCTCTGCCTCGGGCTCCTTGCTGCCGTTCATCCGTGCCATGACCGCAGGCTGGGACCAGCACCAGTATGGAATCACTGCTCATAATTACAGCTATTTTAGTGGAGACTACATCTTCTCGGGAGAAATTATCAGGATTTCAGAAATGCCAGACAGAATCAACTGGAAAAGCATGGATCTTTTTTGTTGGCATTCCCACACCGCGATTTTAATGTTTAAGAGGGTTTTTTCCCCTTCACTCACACAAAAAGACAGTTGATGCTAAAAAAGCACAGCTTTAGCCCAAAACGGTTCATTCTGGATTTGCATAGTACTGTTATTTTTAAGAGAAGCTGGCTTACCTCCAAATTCATATGCCAGAGGCTGAACGAGCTAAATTTAAATACCAAAATATTTCAAATGGATATTTTACATTAACAGCAATCTCATTTATTTCAGTTTAGTGTTTTCCCATAGTTTTCCAAAGTTAAGCTAAACCCACAATATGAGTGTTTCATTAATTTTTATAAGAGTTATAAGAAGCATATGTTTTAAAGCTTCCTTTTGTAACATAGCAAAGTGTACTGTAGACATATTTATTTACATAATGGCTGCATTAGAAGAAATTTTCATATGGAAAAATGCAGCAACACCAAGTAATGGTTACCACAAAGTTAAAAAAAATAAATTAATGATATGGGGTGACAAGAAGCAGAAACAATTAAAAAATTGAATGACAGGATCTGATTTTTTTTTAAGTACTCAAAGTAAGCACATTTCCATTCCTATCACAAAGCAAATGGAAGCACAGCATTCTAAAGGAAAATTCCATGAAGAACTGCAAAAAAATATTCTGTGAAAGAATTTTAGTATTTCACATAGAAGACCAGATCTTCATCTTAAAAAGGTGAAAAATGTTGGTTTAACTTTATTAATCTGGTCTATTTGCTGTTCCTTTGTGTTCAGTTCTGGTTCAGGTTGCATTTTTTTAAATGTAGTATGCACTGTGTATAAAACATATGTAAATCAAATGCTTTACTATGATACAGCAATAAATGAAAAGCACACAAATGTAAATGTTTTTACAATAGCAAAACAAGAGTTGATGCAACATAATCAAACCTGTTCTGATGAGAAAATTCGTGATGTATTTCAGGTGGTGGCAAAAAAATTCATTTTCCTGTAAGAAAAAAACCCCTGCCAGCAGCTTATCAGCTCAAAGTTACCACAAAAATTATTGAAAAGGGTTACAGCAAATAAACTACATCAGCACATCATCTTTCAAGAATCAAGTCAGCAGCTACTGTAACCTCCTTTTGTTTAAGGAAAAGTTTGAAAGGAGCCTCAAAATGTAATTTGTTTATATAGGCTTTCAGGGCTTAATAACTGTAAGCCTGACCTTAACAGGAATTTGAATTACCAGCTAAAATAATTTATAGAAGATGCACTAAAGAGGTTTTATATATATAAAAGACATATGTTTTCTTCTCTGCCTTGACTGAAGAGCTATTGTTTTTGTAGGCATGTGTACTTACATTCTGCGGGTAGTTTCATAATCTAAGGTTTTCAGCAACACGATAGGTTTTTACATCAGGTATATATTTTGAGGAAAGCATAAGAGTTTCACTTTTTTATCTGAATACTGGAAGAATATCATCAAGATTTTGCTTTCAAAAAGCCTCTAGGATTGGAACTATTTTGTCCAAGACCAACTGGTCCTAGTACAGAGCCTGAACCTGTCATAAGCCATTAAGATGGTGATAAACCCTAGATAATTTACTGAATATATCAGGAAAGCAGCAAAATCAACATTGCCCCACTGCTCCAGGGATTTGTTTCAACATTGACTAACAACTCTCTTGACTTCTCTCTGCAGAAAGTTGTGTAATGTCCTGCTCAGTGAAGGCATGCATTCCTGGAAGAGCAGAGGTCCTGAGAATGTCAAAAGCTCTTGAAAACAGGTCCAGTTTCCACTTTGCCAGACACTATGGCAAAGACTGCTCTGAGAGCTAATTTTGGATAATGAGCAATCAGCAGGGGCAGAACATCCTGTAAGTATCTACAGCTGAACACTCTTAGACAAGATTGGGATCACCCAGAGCTTTTCTCCTGGGTGTTAATATGGTGATTAAAGTTTACAAGAGGCCCATGGTTTTATTTTGGTCTTGTCACATCCAATGGAATCTAGGCAGGAAATCTGCTTTAATGCATCGATGTTTTTGGTCACCTATGTATGGAATGCCTGACATGTTTGTGTAGAATAACTGCTATGTAAATTTAGTCATGATTTCTGTATAAATGATGTTAGGCAAAGGTGTGGCAGGATACTCGAAAATATTATTCAGATAAATATACTTTTACTGGAACATCTGCTTTAGTGTGCCAGTGTCTTGAAGTACAAATCTTGTGTTCTACGTAAAATAGATACGCTCAAACTGTTTGTAACACACAAATGTGTGCTCTGTCACAGTGAGAAATACCTCCTTTGAGCTGGCAATATCTGCTGACAGCACTGTGTACCAGCAGATCCTGTTGTCTATTGTTATGTATGTTTTTCTTCACAAAAGTCAACATGAGACCTCCTACTTGCATATATTTATGTAAATTTCTTTGTCAGTATACAGAGACAAACCGCCAACTTTTGGAAGGCAACCTACTCAGTAAAACATATAGGGTTGTTTCTTCCACTTTCTGTTTCTGTTCTTTATCACCTTTGTATTTAAAAGACTGTCTTGAACAGATAGGATTCTAAACGAGATTTATCAAGGTCAGAGCTTGTTGCTCTGGTACAGATTTGAATATGAAACTTTGTAGATATCTGACTCCCAAACATCTTTGGAAGCCATATTTACCAATAGCTTGTCTGTAATTGTGGTTAAATTTCTGCTTTCTTTGTTTCATTTCCATTTTTAGAAGCTTCATCCAATTTAGTTTAATCAGAAGTAGATTTAATATAATTTAATCTACATTTAGAAGGGATCTGTGAACAATTTTCTTTGTTTTGTTTTGGGTTATGGTTTTTACAAAGCTGAGAACAACTTATGTTTCATGAGGATAAATTTACATATTTTCATTTTTCTCTCTTAAAAATGCTTCAAACTTATTTTTGAAGAAAATAGTATATTTTTTTTCTTTTTGCCGTTTCTTTTTCAGTAGGAAGAAAATGAAATTTCATGGCAAGGGTATGTTGTATCTCAGAGTGGTTAGAATGGTCACTGTCACCAGAAGGGATGCAGGCATGCAGAGCAGTTGCCTACAGGACTAGGACATGCTTAGGGAAAGTTTTCTCTGGTTGGGTCCATTGACCAAATTCCACTGTGCACAAAGCATCTGGATTTTTTGGGAACTGGCACTTGCCTACATGTGGAATAGTTTGCCAGAAGTATTTGTTTGGTACCTCTCTCATACACACTATAACTTTCATACAGAGTAAAAAGCAACTGTAGAAACTACTGAAACACAATCTCCTACGTCGACCCACAATTTAGCGGTTTGAATTTAAACACTTTAAATGTGCTTGAGTAACTCGATGGGTAGCAATGGGCACTCTGTGTGAGAGCCCTCTTGGACCTGAAGGGATAAATTCCTTACCCACATTGCCTGGCTATAGGCAGTTGGGTGATGGCCAGCCCTGACTCATTTGTTCACCTGTAGGTTTGTATGTGCTGTTTGGTATGTTTCCAGGGCACCACATCTGGGTTTCATTTGCTGGTCGCTTGGCCTGGGTCTCCTGTACATTTACATAATATCTGCCAGCCTTGTGCCAGTGTCCCAGGTGTCATGGGACATGTCTGTTGGTTGCTTATACAGGGACGATTGAGCTGGCCCACATCTGTCTCCTGAGTTTTGAAGACAACTGACTTTGAATATTGATGATTAGGGCTTGATTACCTCTTTTTCTTTCTCATCCCTCTCTCATCTTGAGAAATGTAAAAAAAAAATGGTTGTCTAGGTTATTTTCATTAGCATGTATGCATGCACAATCTAAGTGAAGAGATGACACTACATCTTTGTGGGAAGGTTTCTGTGGGTAGAATTGCAAATAAGTAAGAAAACAGCAATTTGGAAAGCATTTGTTATGCCGTTTGTTCCAATTTGATTTAGAGTTGTAAATATGTAGGTTTTCTATATTAACAGCTGAAATTTTTTGTGTAAACACAGATGGGTGTGGGGAAGAAAAAAACACAATCAAGAGACTCATTTTGGTAAACAGTTTCAACAGATGTTCTAGAAGAACTGTTGAGACAGGATTCAAGCTCAGATCTGGGCTGAGTCACCAGGATATGAATATGTTCACCTGGGTGGGTGATACACTTGGACATGCTGTTAAGATCAGAGAGAACAGAAAACAAAGGAGAAGAAGGTTATTTGTTTATCACAGAAAAAGAAGCAAACATTTATGGGATGTCAGCTCAAATGCTGAACTAGCTTGATGGTATGGAAGTAAGACTTCAGGGCAGAGATGGAGTTCCTCCTATTTTGTGCCTGCAGTGCAAACCCACGTCTCGGTTCTCAGGTGATCTCAGTTTTAAAGGCTACGTCTACTTTAAGAATATTGCAGAGTGAGATTTTTATTTGTGTTTGTTCTTTTGATGCTCTAAACTGAAGATGAAACCATGAGAGTCTAGTTTCCAGAATGGAGTTACTTTTGATAAACTTCTGATATCCATAAGCAGGATCTGGTCCACTGTGCTCAGCGTGGAGAAGGTCAGCTCTCCCTGTGGTACCTCTCTCTACATTTTCCTCAATGATGAGTCAGCTTGAGGGTTGACTCATAAATACCTGGCAGGAAGGAATGAAGAAGACAGGCTCTTTCCAGTGGCACCCAGTGGCAGAATCAGAGGTAACAGGCATCCACTGAAACACAGGAGATTTTGTCTGACCATCAGGAAACACTTTTTCACAGTGAGGGTGGCCAAGCACTGGCATGAATTGACCACGGAGGTGGTAGAGTCTCCATCCTTGGAGAAATTCAAAACTCAGCTGGATACAATCCTGGACAATTTGCTCTAAGTGACCCTACTTCAGCTGCAGGGGCAGAACTGACTAATTCTGATTTTGAAAGAGCTCTATTATCACAGATTCTGGATATATATATTAGTCTCAAAAATTCAGAAACATCCAGAAATCGCTGGCAATTCTTGAAAAAGAATGTTTAATGCACCTTCTAAACCTGAGAGTGTTTTTGTAACATATGAAAGCTTTGCTGTGAAGGACTTATTTAGCCCTTTACTATGAACACACTTGTGGTCTGCAGCTCTGAACCATGAAGAATGGTCGTATGTTTCTGGGTCCTTGTACAATAGCTGCAAACACCGATAGTTATTAATGGTCTAGAATGGCATATAGTAAAAACATGAAAAGTGAACCCAGAGGGAAGTCAACCATTAACTTCAGAAGCAGAAAAGCTTTTGAAGTTGGGAATTTGCTAGCTGTGGAAGCTTCATCAACTCCTTATTACTTACAGTTTGCTCTCCAAATGTGATGCTGGTAAAAGGGCAGAACAGCTGGAAAGGGGGTGATTTTCTTGCCAGGTCCATGGACCTCTGATTACAAACACATGACTGCATGACACGCTAAAGTGACAGGGTTAGCAAGCATGCTATGCTGAGGGTATATCACCAGTTGTACTGTTCTGTGGGATGAAAACATTGAAAATATCTAGCATTACAGCAAAATTTTAAAAGCCAGTCTTTGCAGCTTAATTTGCACAGAACAAAATAACAGATCACATTCTTCCTTGGTTTCCTAAATTTTTCTAATAGTGCAAATTAAAATAGATGATGTATGGGAGTCTGTGTGTGTGTGCACACAGCTTGTGTATAGACAAATACAGATACATATGCACATATTTCTATGGAACCAGTACATGCAGAAGTCATGCTCTCAAAACAGTATACAGGGCTTGGCATAAACTCTCCTGCCTGCATGAAAGAAATAGTTTAGAATATACCAAAGGAATAAAGAAAAAAGACAAGTTGCCCCTTAAGTGAATCCCAGCAACTGTGTCAGGATTCACACACTTCATTGCTAGGTAAGCTGCACTGCTTTTCAGAATGTTCAGAGTTAATATTCATTACCTAGCCATAATTTTTTTAATATATAAAATCAAACCCCATATAATTTAAATGACATTATTTTCCTGTGTGTCTTTCAAAACCAAGCAAATAATCACAATAAAACAATAATTTTCTGTGTGATACAGTAAGAAATACTGTGTTAGTGGTTTGTGTTGCATCAAGGTGTGCAGTGAGGTACACAGTGTCTGCTGTCCAGCTCCCACATTGCCAGACCAGCAAAAACCACACAGAAATGTGCGGTTATAAAGACTGCACTGCAATATTTTTGCAACTGCTCTGCTGGACAGATATGTATTTTTCGGTAATTTTATATTCTCAAAGAATAACAGCCACTACAGGTTTGCACACACTCCATTAATTATAAATTTTGGATTTTGAAGGCAGATACGTTACTGCTTGATTTTCACTCCAAATATTTTGCCATTCAGATACACTTCTCTTAAACATCATTATGTCATTTTCACTTTTATGTTACAGATTTATATTTGTAAGTTCAAATATCAATACTGGAGTTAGATTTGGTATTGAATTATAGCTTAAAATTAAATTGGAATCACCTATGCCCGAAGTTATCTCCAAAGATATAAAATAGTTAATAAAGGTATTTTAATGAATTGGTGCTTAATTAAACAGCAGTTTTAAAAGCAGCATAAAGTTCCTTTTTAAGTGCTGTTTGGAGAGCTGTTTGGAAAAACAAATGGCATCAGAGAAATTGCCTCTTTAGAGCCTAAATGAATGTAGCAAAGTCACAGTCCAATGGGAAAGGAAAAGGCCATCAAGAGTCTGTGAAATCAGATATGGAAAATCCTACTTTTATCTCCCCCCATTGTTAGTCACTGCTCTCCATCTTTCTACCTTCTCTGCACATTCAGCAAGTGCCAGATCAACATTAGCTGAAGGATTTTTCCACTTACATCTATTCCAGCCGACAGGGATGACGACAACCCGTTATCTGTTGCTGCAGCTCCAAGGAGCCTCAGTCAGGGATCCTGCAGTGCTTGGGTTGATACGAAATGTAGAGACAGTCTCTTGGTCTGCCTCAGAGCAGCTGCAGCCTAAATACGTGTCATGTACCTCACTCCCCAGGCAGCTGCAGAAAATGGATCATGCCAGTCCTCGCACACCCAGCACCCACCATTGCCACCAGTAGTGCCCTTGGCAGTGGGGTGCAACAGGGTTTGATGGGGCACCACCCCAGCAGACACTGACTTCTCAGTCCTAAAGCAGCACTGGTGGTACTCTGCTGCTGGTGTTCCCTTTTAGCTAATATTTGAGTTGAACTACCAAATAAGTCCTAACTAAGCAGGCTGATTTTAGATGTACCTGAGAGAAATCAAGGTAAAGTTACACATCCCATTTGTTACGTCTAATCTGAGATGCATGTTGCTAATGAATACCTGTATCTCCCTACTGGTATTTATATTGGTATTTCAAGGAAAATAACCATCACCACAAGCTCTGCTATTTGTTTGAGGGTTTTTTGAGTTCTGGTGGTGTTTTCTGAGTTGCTCTCATTTTTGAGTTTGTGGTTTATATTGCCACATCCTCAAAAAATGTATACAATAAGCAAAACACCCTCCCCTTGGAAGCCATTTATTTTCCTTCCATATGCACATCCTCACACTTACTTATATTTAATGTAAATAGAGTAGGTTGGGAGATAGACGAGAGGGCGAATGTTGTGCTTTAGAGTCATTGGAAACAGAAAAGTTATGCTCCCTCTCTTTAGTATTAACAAAACAGTGCTTATAACTCTTATCGAGCAGTCTGCGCAACGTCTACATCCTTTCACTAATTTCAACAAACTGTCCCGAGGAGTGGGAAGATTAGCTGTGGGGTTGTTTATTCTTGGTGGAGTTATGGACGTGTTCTCCATGAGAGAGAGAGAGAGAAGAGGAAAATAAAATCTTGTTTGTAGCTATCTGATCTTCTTGCAGTCCTGACTTCTTGCAGCAGGAGAGAATAATGCCAAGGGATTTAGGATGCAAGCAGATGCAGTGCTCTTCCTGATGCCGCGTTCATCTTTGGGGGCTTCACAGCCCTTCATTTTCTGTAGCCAGAGAAATGGCAGGATGAGGAGTGTTATGGTAACTGAACAACCACTTCTTTAAACATCCCACAAAAGCCCCCAATGTCCTGTATGAAGTGTGTGACAATTAGTGCCTGTAGTTAATACATGAACAGTAACTACGTGATCAACATTAACAGAAGAAAACCTCTGATATTATTATTTATTTTTTTTGCTTTTAGGCTCCAAACTTTACAGTTTCCTGTCTTTCATAAATACTGATTTAGACTTCAGAGTCTAGATGCTCTTTGTGAGGTTTTCAGTATGGGAGGAATAAAGGAGTAAAGTTGTATGTAAGCATCAGGAGTTAGTAGTTGATCTCTATATCTTGTTTCATATCTGAACTGAGAAATCAGAATGAAAAATTTTCAGGATTAGCTTTAACTTAAGTGGAGATAATGTTCTTTGTGGGTTCTAATTTTCTCTTTTGCTCTCTTTGCTTTTATGTGTGTGTGGGCATGTGCACACATGCACAAATACAGGTTCTTTGGGTGATCTCTGCATGATTTTGGGTGGCATTCTTTTATAATTGAAAGAGAGACTTTGAAACAAAATTGTATTTCGAATTGAAAAAAACCAAACCCTTAAACTTATTTTTGTAAAATATATAATTCAGAAAACTTTTCAGATATTTGGATCCCTTTCTTATTTGCTAAATTCCACAGGATTTTAAAGATAATTTTGGTCAAAGTATGATTGCAAGTCTCAGTAATTCCATTCATGTTAAAAATTTGCTAGGACCCGCCAGCTGACTTTTCCGTGACAGATCTATAGACTAGGTAGTGAAGGATAACTGAATTCAGCTTTCAGGTCACAGAGGAGATCACACCACAAAAAGACATTGTAGACGATATATTGAGGGGGCAATTTTGGGAGGCAATCTCAAATTAAAAGCTGCTAACAAAAAAAAAAAGAAAATGGCTCTTTTGCTGCTAAACCTGCTTGCATAGATTTTCCCCTATGCACAACTTAGTCTTCCAGTTCTGCATTAGGTGCACTACACAGTAAATAAAACTCAGTGCAAACTTAGCTACAGCCCTGCCGAGTTATGCCAGATTTTTGCCAGTGAGCCTGACCCCATGGAAACTCCACCTATGCACGTGCATTTGTATAAATGAGAGTAACTGTGGTATTCATGTCTAGAAGTTACAGAAGAAACCGTTGCATTTCTTAGTCTTTTCCCTCTCTGGATTTTGCCAGCAAACAGCAGTGGGCTAGAGGCCACTGAGATAGGCTCCACATGGAATCCCAGCTGCTCTCACCAGGAATGAGGACCTGAAGCAGGAGCTTCAGAAAAGTTAGGAGTTGTTTTAATTCCTTTTTTTTTTTTTTTTTTTCTTGTATTGCTGAGGGAGTTTGTCTCAGCCGTGTTTATCTGGTGTGGAAGAGGAAGCTCGCAGGCAGCATGATGCATGGGCGGCGAGTGTCAGCATGAGGTCATGGCGAAAGGGAACAGAGCCTGGCTGTGTCGCACGAGCTGGGGAGGGAGCTGCTGTGGCGCGGGACGGCCACTTTATCAATTAGGTAATGTCTGGGGGAGATTGGGGGGGAATTTCATTACATTGTGTTGGGCCGTGCCGCTGATGTGTTACCAAACATCTGCAAGGTACCCTGTAGTTTCTTGGGCAGCACAGGCTCAAGCCAAATCCTGCTGCCACGACTGAGCAGAGGAAAGGGGTGGGGAAAGGGAAGAGTGATAACTTACCTCCAAAACAAACTCCAGGAGGGCTCTGCGTTTGATGGAATTCCCGTTGAGGCCTGGGGGAGAAGTTCATCTTTGCATTGTGCAATGGAGATGATTGGATGAACTGTTCATGTGTGCTCAGCTATCCCAGCCTGTTGCACATAGCCTTGGTGAGTATCTTTGGAAAGCCAACTAAGAGCCTTTGTAAAGTCTTGGGAATTTCTGCCCCACTCATTTTTACCTTTTGAGAAAGACCAAAAAGCCAAGAGACGTGTGAAAAACAGCATGGAAACAGTGGTGCCAGCCTTCCCTTTTAAGGGAAGCTAGCGATTTGAAAGCAAACTTAGTGCTAAGGGCCAGTTCAACATTCTGATATCTCAGAGCCACCATAAATAAATGACCTAGTTCTCCCAGTGCTCCCATTAGAAAGGCCTGTAAGCAGTCCTCCACTCACTCACAAGACAATGTGCATCTCTCAGGGATGGTGCAGTCACCACAAGCTGCCCCACCGAAAGAAAGTGTCAGGTGTTCATTCACTGAAAAGTGTGCCCTGTAGATGTTTCTAGCTTTGAAATCACAACCTCAGGGGAAGCAGCAGAGAAGTAGAGCTTACCCCCCTGGTTCCTGACCCCAGTGAGCACTGGGATCTCCAGGCTCCCTGCTGTATGTATTGACCCCCAGCAGTGATAAACAATGCTTCACAAACACAAGCAAAGCAATGTGCCCCCACCCAAGAAGCTAGGAAATTGCTCAAGTTACACATTTTGTTTCTGCAAGCACAAGGAGAACGCATTTTCCTTCCTCCTGAGTGGCAGTGGGTGCCCAGGCAACACCTGGGGGCTATAAAGGGGTTGGTCCTGCTCCCACTGAAATTCAGCATAAATCAGGATTAGTGCTGTGGCATCTGGGGAGCTGCGCCAGCAGGGAGCTGACGCGAGAGGGAAATCAGGCCCTGTGGAGCAGGCTCCCCGAGTGACATGTTTATTCCTGCCAAACTCCCATCTTTTATCCCCTAAACAGAGCAGCCTGGTAAGCCCCTCTAAGTCTCTGGTATGCTAAACTGATATGGAAGCCCCGCTCTCACTCTGCTGGAAGGCAATGCGGTGGAAAGGGACAAGGACTACATATTTTGGCATTGCCAGCCAAAGCTTTCACTGCCCATACAAGCACCCAGAGGTGCCCTGCCACAAAGTCAGCTTTTTTTCAGACCCAAGATGCTATCTGCAACCTCCTGATGGAGAGAGAAGGAAGGAGGGGAGGGCAATGGAAAACTGCTGATCAGGAGAAATGCAGCCCTCCTCGTCCTCCCTCCTCCCCTTCTCGCCTGGGAGCAATTGATTTAGGAGCTTTTCTTAAGTAAAAATTTCATCATGAAAGAGCTCTCTTCCTAGAGCAGCTGAGAAATTGTCTCTCCCCCCTCTCTCTTATTTATGTACATATATATGAATGTTTCTGTTTTGGAAGAAGCACCTATCCTGACCCAGGTGGCAGGAACTCAGATTAAGGGGTTTATTTGCTATCCTTCCCTGGAAAACAATAAGCAGTTTTCAGGCTTAAGGTGTCACAAAAAATTACTAGAACATCACTGCCAATATTTGAAAATTTCTCATGATGGATTATAAGGAATAATAACCTTGATCTTTCCTCTGAGCCTGGAAGGCATGCTTAGGAGACAGCAAGTAGGATTCCTAATGTTTCCAGCATTACAACTTCAATAAAAATCAAGGAAATCCACAGGATAATGGCTACCCTTAAAATCCATGGTATTACTGACGTAAGTCTTGCATTGCTTCTGAGTCCATGCTCATCTTTCTAGACTTTAAACACAGGATATAAGAGCTGTGTCCTGATTCTTGCTCTTGTGAGTGGACACCTGGGCAGGGCCATTCTGAAGAGCACAGATGTTCCACCATGATACTGAGGGACTCTACATCCTCTCTCATGGAATGTTTTGTATGGTCAAGGCCTCAATGCTCTGTGTTGCACCATGATAATTAAAATATGTTTCTAAAAATTCCTTAGAAAAAAAGTAACTCCTGTTTGAAAAAAAAACCAGGTCAAACTTATAAGCGAGTCCAAGTCTACAGAATGTGAAGGCATTGGAACTTTCTTCAGGAACTAGGGAAGTCTTGCCACTCATAGAAAACTACCCACTGGGTCACTTCTGGAGACTTTGAATATTCAACATGTTAATACTGAGATACAGAGACCTTACCCTGAACTAGATATAATTACAGGAGTTTTCATTAGAAAAATCCCCATATAGAACATTTTGTGGTTTTCTCTTTGGCCCCACAGGAAAATGAAGACAATTTATACTGTGGTAAGATCTTCTTTGCCTTTCTTTCGTGTGGATTTCCAGTATTAGTCTAGGAGGCGAGTAAAAAAGCATGAAAATTTTTTACCTATTTAATTTTATTTGTTGTTCTTTTTTTTTTTATTGAAAGATGTTTTCTGATTCCCTGAAGAGAAAACATTTTAACTGTTCAAAGAAGATATTAAAACTGGAAATGTTAGTTTCTTTGTTGAAACCTTATGTGAAAACTTTCTGCTTTTCTAGACTAAAAAAGATAATCAAAACAAAGACCTCCAGAAAGGTAAGAGTGTCTAATTAATACCATGGAACAAACAGCTTTCAAAATACCAAGTAATTTCAGAAGTTTTGGAAGATGAACAATTTAACTGAACAAAGAATATTTCCTGAAAGAATTCATTGTCATTTAAAGCCAGATTTGTAAGGAAAGCATGCTATTGAAAACGGCTTAACTCTTAAGATTTATGTACAAAACACAGACAAAAAATGCACCACTTTGTCAGTAACAGCTATTTTAAGAAAAAACAGTACTACCTAATTTATACAAGTCATTCTGCCTCTGTAGATGATCATGTAAATGTATTCTGCTTTTTTATGAGAGTTTAAATGAAGATGAAATTTAAATATCTAACCTGTAGGTTTCCTAGAAATTAACTATTTCATGGCTCTTTACTAATGCCTGGATATTAATTCCAGAAGATATCTGGAAATATTGCAGAGTACCCTTTTTCCAAAGCTTGGAGGCCTCTTTTCCCTTGCGTAGCACAAAAATAGTGACAGTGGCTGTAGTGACATCCCTGCACAGCCCTTTGGCTATAGCCTGCTGGGGTGAGCATATGCAGGTTTGGAGTGCACTTAGTCACTACTTACTTAATGCATATTTATTTAAAATGATATTCTTCTGTAAACTTTCCTGGCAGTAAATTCATTAGTTGAACTAATTGAGGAGATTAAACATAGAAGGACCATGATACAGCAATTCACTAATGAAGAATCATGTTAGGGGAAGAGTCTGATCTCCTTTCATGATGAAGTATCAACTCTGTGGGATATCAGCTCCCAGAAAACAAGCTAAAAGGGACTGCAGGGCTGCTCACCCAGCCAGATATTGACCGAGACCCTAGGGACCAGGAGGACGAAAAAGAGACATGTTAGAAGAAAGTAATAGCATTTGGGAATGGCAGTTCAGGAGATAGCTCAGAAGAGATGGATGATAGTCTAAAAGTCTGCCTGAAAACCAGCCAGGAGTGGATACATATGTCTCTGGCATGGCTGCATGGGCAGGGAAAGGAACTCGTAAAGGTAAAAACTAATGTTTTGGGTTGTTCTTTTTTTCAAAAAATTGTTCTCTTCCTTATCAAATTAAAAATCAATATTAATACTTGTATTCAAATACTACATTCAAAATTTGGAATTAATGGGGGTTTCTAAAGTTGTAGAGAGAAAAGAAATCATAAAGAAGAGAAATTTGGGGACTTGTATAATTTTTTCAAGAAATGGGCCAAGAGTCCCTGTGCTTCACAATTAACTTAGTTCTATTTTAAACTTTCTTTAAAAACTTTGTCAGTAGACCAGAATCAAAGATATTTTCTTTATCTCTGTCCTCCTGGAACCTCAGTTTCCTGAAGAACATCTTTCACTTGCAGTACTCCTATGTTCTATTGCAAACTCTTATATTTGATCTTTCCTTGAACTCCATGTGGAGTTCAGAAATACTACTGACAATGATGAAGCTGAATCACAGAAAGGTTTCCAGAACCTGGATCACAATTAGCTGTGCTCTGGGCTTAAGAACAGTTAATACAGACATCTCAGAATAAATATTTCTTTATCAACATACAATACACAGTTTGCATACACAGAAAGAAAGAAAGCAGTACAGAAGCTGCTGATAAACAATTCCTTGCTATCTGCTGCAAGGGAATTTCTTATTTATTTGCCCATTTATTATTTATTTAATGCCCATTTTATTAATTTAAAATTGCCAAAAGACCACCCCATCATTGCTTTCTAGACCTGAGTGCTTCTTCTCCCAGCCTGGTGCTGCTTCCTAGGAAGCAAATAGAGATTCCTCTGTGTCTGAGGACAAGTGTGAGCTAGAATATACAAAATGCCATGCCAAACCTGTCTCCCACCTGACTCAGGAGAATGAATATCTTGTCCTGGTGTTTGCATCAACAGCCATCACCTGTAGGAAATCTCCCATCCAAAGGGATGGAGAAGGCCTCCCCTGCACAAGTGCTGGCCAGGAAGAAAAGGCTATAGGAAGCTTATGGTGAGCAGCTTTTGCCTTGGTGTTTGCTGAGAACCACTTTTGGTACTCTGTGGAACTGGATAGCAAGGTGTCTGTCACTTGCTGTGCACAGTGAATTGCTGTGATGGGTTAATTTGACCCTTCTGGGTACAAGCACCATGAGTGACAGCAGTATGTTTGTTTGCTGGGCTCCTGCTTGCTCAGGACACTCTGGTATATTGTGTACATGCCTGGTGTATATTATTCTCCTATGGTGCTACCATAGCTGAACAGAAATGGTAACACCAGTGTGTTATTGTCCTTGGCCCAGACTTGGTGCAAGTGCTAATGGCCACCTAAAGTGTAGAAAAATAATAAATGGTCCTTGAAATGTTACTTGCCTGCTACCCTCAGAGATGGGAAGCT
Source organism: Pseudopodoces humilis (assembly GCF_049639895.1). Classification (NCBI taxonomy): domain Eukaryota; kingdom Metazoa; phylum Chordata; class Aves; order Passeriformes; family Paridae; genus Pseudopodoces; species Pseudopodoces humilis. The sequence continues at coordinate 105,523,030 of NC_142200.1, forward strand.
GTCTTGCCTACAACCCTTTAATTAGTGTGCTATTGAATACTCAGGTTAAGTTGTGCCTTTGGCAACCTTACTTCAGTCAAATTAATTCTTCTTAATTTAAGTTATATTTTATACAATGGAGGCCTGAAACTTCTGCTAGGCCCTCGCAATCTGTGTGAAACTTGCTGGTGCTAGGTAGGACAACTGTGATCTTAGTTATTTTCTGTGGTGGGGTTTGGATTCTTTAATCTTTAAATAAAGCTAAATTTCAAGAAGAGGATAATATATTATCTATTTCCAGAATATATATCCCTCTTTCTAGAATTTCATGTAGTCCTTTGCCTTCCTGGGCATATCTGCCCATGCCTTGAAATGCTTTTGCCTATTGGCTTGTGTGTGTGCGTGCACATATGCCTGCTGCAAATTTTTGTGTGTGCATATTTATATCTTGGTGGCTGTGTTGCCAAGGAGCTCTGAAAGAAAGCAGAGCTGAGATAACTTCTAATCCACCTTTCTGTGATAATGTGGCGCAAGTGAAAAAAGCCAGGGGTCTTTCTCTGCTCTAGGTTTGGTAGACTGGGGCCTTTAACAGGCACTTGGGACTTTGCTCTTTCTGTCTCAGGGTTAGTGCTTGGCAGGGGAGAAAGCAAATATCTGGGCAAATGGAAACTGTAGGCCTTTGCCTGAGGAAGTCTTAGAAACTGAATGAATGTTTCTGATTGGGCCTGAGCAGATGGCAACTGTCCTGTTATCTGTGCCTTCTATCAAAGTGCTCTGTTTAGTTTTCCTTGTCCCTTTTGGAAAAGGGGTCACAGAGTTGGGGTTGTGTGAGTCCTGCCTGGATGCTGTTGCTTCCCTGGTTAAGAAGAGAGATGGACATGAAATGATTGTACCATCCCTCCGTAGTTTTTCAGACGTGGAAATCCCTGTCCTTGTTTCCTGTTGCCCTGGAGGGTCTCTGGAGTGCTTGCAGAGGCAGCAGGAATCCAAAATAGGAAATGACCTCCTGGTCCTTTCTTTCAGCACAGAATTTTGTTGCTTTTGCTCAAAGCAGAGCCCGAACTTTCCCTATCTGGCAGAATGTCCAGGCTGTTGGACCTTCCTATAGTTTTGTGATGATCCTTTCTGCTTCTCAGAAACTCTTCTTTTGAGTTGAGACAGCCATATTCCAACTGCAATGCCTGATGCTTATCCAACACCCTGCTAAAAACAGGTTTGTTTTTGGAGTTGGTATTGTCTGAAGAAAAGAGTTCTTCATAGCAGAATTCCTGACTTGGCTCCTGCTTTTGTTACTTTTACATAATATGGTATGCTTCTTGTTAGCATGGACCTGCAGAGCTGTTTTGCTGGTATTACCCTTGTGCAGCAAATAGAAAGAGACAGTTTGACAGAGAATCTTTGGGGGATATTAATTTTTCATTTTGACAAGGGTTTCAATTAATTGTGATACTCTTCTTCATCTTCTGGATATTATGAATAATGGGCCAAATGTTCCCATGGTGTAACTGCATTAATGACCTCAAATAAGATGTAAACATATGCACCATAATTTGAAGTTTTGTCATCCATAGGCTTTTTAGGATGTTCAGTGCTTTTGCCTTTTCCATCTCCATTCATTGTCTGGCTTGGCTTTTCAGTCTTATTAGACTATAAAGATAGATCTAGAATATGGAATGCACACTTGGCATCTAACTTGTAGTGTTGCTGATAGGATGATATGTTCTGTAATTTAATGCTTTTGAATGGATGGATGCCAGTAAAAAGGCAAGGCATCCATACTGGTCACTTTATCCTCAATAAAAATGTAAAGCAAATAGCAAGCACAGGTGACAGTTCTGTTGTAAAAGCTTAGATTAAAAGACATCAGCAACTAATTCTGCCACTTTCTGACATTAGGGTATTTAATTTTGCAGCCTTTCCTTTCTGCTGTGACATTTGGGTTGTAGCTTCCTACTCATATAACATTTGCAACATATTGAGAATACTAAAATGGGATCATGGTTCCAGCAATAGCTAAGATCAAGATGTAACTTATAAGAGGTTAGAGTTCTGTTATTGCTATTAGACTGCAAAGGGCATCCTCTGCGCTGACTCCAGGCTCCAGAAGGCCGGTGTGTCTTTCTTTTCACCTCCTGTTACAAAATTGCTCTTCCCAGCTGCTGCTCTTCCCCGTTGATGTGTCCACATCTGCTTTTGTATCTCCTTTCCTATGTACTTTCCTCATTCATCTGAGCTTCATCTTCTTGTCTCCTTCCTCTTCTCTGCTTATTCACCCCTTTGCAGCTTTTCAGGCTGCTCTCATTCTTCTCTGCCAGAACATTATCAAGGGAAGCAGAGGGCACAACACAGGCAGCTGCTGTCAGCTCTCCTGTCTGGCTCCACAGAGACCCCAGATAGACAGGAGAAAAGAATAATTGCAACAAGCATTTCACTTGGCCCTTTAGCCCTGGGATATTCTGTGGAGACAGCCTAATCCAGTTGAATGCAAGAACTGAGGGAGGTTAGAGCAAGGGACCATCAGGGATCTTTGTAGACAAGCTAATGTGTTCCAGCTGAACATTTGTGAGCATCAATTCATTTTTGTAGAGGCTTTGGATATGGGCAGAAGCAGAAAACACATTCTTGATGAGATGGCAAGCTACTTCCCAAATGCTAAGCCTCCACTCTCAAGGACAGGAGACCACAGAGCTCTGTATGTGGGGGAGAGATACCCCTTTACCAACTCTCCATCACCAAATTATGTTTAGGGGAAGTTTTACCTGAGGTGAGTGCACCAAAATATTTCAGGATGATGAGTCAAGATTGCTAGCAAAGTTAGATTCCTTCTAGGAAGGCAGCCTGTGTACAACTACTAATATTGCTTAGGGGAGAATAGGAGGAGATTTATTACCATTTTTGTTTAAATTCTCTCTGCTTCCTTGTGGTTTTGATAACAGCCCCTTCTCTATCATACACACTCCTTGGTTCTTCTGCATTCTCTTTTTGAAGAACCTTTAAGATATTTCAAAACCAGTCCCCTGATTTACACCTTCAGACACTAAGCAAATGATGCAGCTCCTCTATGCCCCTTCACAAGACCATAGTGCTGCTTGCCTAAACAATGTTGGGTTCCCTTTCTCCTGTGACTGATGCACAGCTCTTGGGACATGACTAGCTCCTGCCTGGTAATCTCTGAGACCACACCTGTCCTGCTACTCTCAGGTGGAGCTGTGGTGGTGGTGACTTAATTCCTACCTTGCAAGTACTTGAGACTCTCTTCTCAATTTTGATACCCAAAATTGTCTCTTCATGGTGCTCTTCTAGTTGATGTGCTCATAGAATGAGTGAATTTTTGTGGTGGATATTACAGGATAAGAGAAAAGGTGGTGTTATGTGTCACTTGAGCTGAGTGCTTTGCTAACCCTTATGTTAGCTTGGGGATAAAACGAGGGGCTGGAAGAATCTTATCCTTCCACTTCAGAAGTCCCTATCTCTGAAAAATGTGTCCTTCTCAGGGATTCCCACAGATAGCTACAGTCATCATGATCTTTGTAGGGCTGTGAAATGCATTGGTGCCACTCTATTATCCACGTCAAGGATGCTGTGATACTGGAGGGTCAGATTTGGAATCAGGGTTCTCCCTTAGCATTTCTTTCTCCAAATGTGTTTGCTTTGCTTATGGTTTATGAGATGGATTCTAGACCACAAAAACTTTCTAAGTGGAAATCCTGAGTGTATGAGTACCTCTTCTGCTGTGTTACGGGCCTTTTGTATTGCATTGGTGTCTAAGCCTGCTCTGTACTTGTTCATCAGAGACTGCTTTTTCTTTAAATAATTGTCCTCAGAATCTGACTTGAGTAGAAATAAATGTGTGTAGAGTAGGTAGGTGTTGTGAGAGGAAGAGGAGAGCCTTTTTTTGCCATAGCTCCTCTGGCTTCCTCCAGGCTGATGCTCTGGTGATACAAAAAATAACGATTAACTGAGTGGGCAAGGTGTTCAAACATGAGGAAAACCATAGTGAGAAAGGGTTTTGGACTGTCATAACTGTACTATGAAATTAATCAAGTAAAACCTGCATGCTTGAGGAGAGGGCTTTATTATGAGGTGATACGTGCCTTTAGCAGAGTGATTCTAAAGTCCATTCAAGAAGACAAAATGCTCAGATGTAGAAGAATGAAAAATGTAGTGTGCACGTGGCTATAGAAAATGTTTTTGTTGCAGTTGAGTAGTTGTAGTAGTAGTATCATAAAGTAGAAAACAGAGAAAATATTACATACTTTAGACCCAGATGGGAGAACAGTACAATATTTATTAGAGGCTGGACCCCGGATCTAGTTAGAAAAAAAAGAAAAGCTATCCTTGGAATTTGACATCTGCCTGGTAGCTGGATCCATTCCTGCTTTAACAGCCCACACAGAGTGACACTCTGCAAACACAACATTGTCACCTGAACAATTCACTCAACAGCTCACTATGCTGTCAATCTCAGCAGACTCATTTCTCTTCTAAAAAAAATTTTTTTTATCCCCCCTCATTTTTTTTCTTTTGTCTCCAAGTCTTTGTTGATGTTGACAGCTCATCCTTTGGCCATCATTCATCCTGGCTACTGCAAACTTTGGAGAAAATAAAAACCCTGCTCCCCTAATCAGATTAGAGGGCCTGCAAATTGAATTCAGCCCCTCTCAGTGTCCCCTCAGCTGGCTGTCATTAGGAGCAAAGGCTGGCCCTTGGCAGAGGTCCAAACACCAGCTAACTGAATTTGAGATGCTGGAGTCTTGACAGGCCAACGAAGGTAATTGAAGAGCTGTGGGGATCTTGTAAAATTTCAGGCAGTAGGGATTACACTGGGGGGATCTTTGGGACCCATCAGTAAAAAGGGGCAGAGCACTGAAACGCAGCTCTCCTCATTGTTAAGACTGACACAGATGAATAGAGGAAAAATATTAAAATGCAAAAATGAGGTTTTGGACTTTCCGACTTCTTTGCCCCCTTCTCTGACTCTGTCTTGACTGAATGCCCAGATCCAAGCATCATTGATTGGCCGTAGCTCAGAAATGTCCGGAGGCCTTAGCCATTCTATAAACATGCTGAATTAGTAAATGCTGTGTTTGAATAATATTAGTTCTTAAAATATTAAGAACAGAAAAGCAAGACTACAAACTCATGCTTAGATATATTTTCTGAAGTATTTTATCCTGGAGCCTATTAAGTCTGCTCCACATAACTTTACCTTCCAGTTCAAGTTGTCTTGCTTCAACTGAGACCAGCTATTTCACAGGATAACACCATGTCACTGATGTCTCTCCTACCATTAGAATTTGCTAAATATACCAAGGCAGAGGGGAAACTCTTTTTAGCCAGTGTTCCAGTACTTAAGTAAGTAAGTATTTATTTGGCAAAAATGTTTTGGATTTTATCCATGTGTAGAAAGGTTCTGATGGGGGAAACATTAATGTTCTGGTCTGTCAATACTTGTGGATTTGAGATGACTTTAGAAAATTGTTGCACCAGAGGATAGGCACCACAGATCCCATAGGTATAACAGAGTAAGACTAACTTCAAAAGAGAATAGCTGCACCTAACTGGGCTCCTTGAGGTGTGTTATGCAGACTGTGGAAGAGAAGAATTCCACTGTAAAAATATCAGGTCTTTTAAAAAGGTCTAAACTCCTGCTGAGGCATAGAGGTGGATCTGTCCTGGGCACAAGAGAGTAGCACAAAAGTGCAGATGCCTTCCCTATCAGCGCACCTTCCCCTTTCAGAGAGGAGCAAGCTGATCCCAGCAGCTTGTACCCTTGATCTCTTTGATATTATAGTTATTGGTATATTGATTGCATCCTTGAACAGAAGCCCTCATGTTCATGGCTTTTAAAAGTCAGACTCTTCCCTCTGCACCATCACCCAAGAGAAAGAAGTTTTGCAAAAGAAAACCACATTTCAAGGACTCCAGGGCTGACGCACTCTCAGGACACTTCATCTGTTTCTCAACCCAAGCCCAGCTCTATGCCAGCTACACAGTTTAAGCTGAGCTACTGGTGCATATTTGGTCTCTCACCATTTAGCATTGTTATCAGCTGCCTCAGCCTCCCATCCATCATTCAAAGTACAGTTTAGGAAACCAGAATAACACAACATATATTACAGGCAATCTTCAGCTTCTGTAGATTTGAAGAACCCTTGGAAAGGCAAAGGAACTATGCTCATTTAAAAACAAAAAATAAAATAAATTTCTAAGATCTTGTTCTGTTCATGCAGTGTTATAAGTAGGACAAGAAGTGTAACCTGCTGCTGAAATTGTTGACCAAGGTCCAACTGCCCATAACTTCAGGTTATATCCCCTTCCAGTACTAAATGTTTGCTTTGGACTGGCTTAATATGATAATGGGAAATTTAAGAATTATAGCTCTTCTAGTCATTTATGTGGAAGACCACATGATGCCACATGATACTCCCAGTGTGTGCTTCCTTGGGTCTTGTTGTGATTTATAAGAATTTTTCATTGTTCTTCTACTGATGGCTGCTGCTTAGCTGGGCATGTTCCTTGTGTACTGAATGGGAGCTGAGCAAGGTAACAGAGTTAAACACACTGTAATGTGTTCACCGCCCATGGGCTGATTTAAGGGTCACAGGGTAGCCACAGTTCTGGCACTTCCCAACTTGTGAATGCTTAACTTCATGACCTGCCTTTTATGTCTGTTCTTTTCTATTTTTCACTTTGGGATGTGGGGTAATCTGTAGAGAGGAGATGAAAGGAGGAAAGAAACATGCAGGCTTATCAGTTGGAGAAGGTAACTCTAAAACAATTAGAAGTGTGAAGCGTGCTCTCTTTCAATAGGGAAAATGACTGGAATATCTCCATCTATTGTAGAACATCTGAATTTTCTAGGGAAAAGTTTTCAATTAAATTTTTATTCTGTTTTAAAATTTGAATTAATTACTGTCCGAGTAATTAAAAGCAAAATCCAGCTTGCTTTTTTGGGGCTTTTTTGGGGGGGCTTATTTTTTTGGGGGGGTGGGGAAGGGAGTGGAGTGTGAAGCGCAGGAATGGTGTGTATAACTGACTCTTTGCCATGGGTTTTGGGACGAACATATTTAACATGGAAGGTGCAGAAGCCATATAACTTTCTTAGGTACTAGAAACCAACAAGGTACATTTTGGGCAGCTTTTAATGGTTGAAGGGGCAGAGAAGTCAAGTCTTCATCGCTTAATCAACTGCCACCAAGAATTGCTGGGTTACATGAGAGCTGAATTCTCCTGAAGATTTACAATACAGATGCAGAGGGTTTGAGATAGTCCCAGGAGCTCATTGATTCCTCTTCATTCTGGTAGATCTGAAATCACTTCAGGATGATCACAAAGGTCTCAAAGTAAATTCAGGTAATCTCTTCCATTGAGCGACAGCCATGCCCTTAAATTTCCCAAGCTTGAAAGTCTGAGATAAAGCATTATATGGAGGGATTTTCAGTACTTTAATATGAGTATTTGCTCCCAAACAGCAATACGGAATAGTATCCCTGAGCTTATCACTGGACTTGAATGCACTGTATTTAAAAAAAACCGCAAAACACAGTTTTTAAATCCTCTGGTACTCAAACTCCAGTGACACTGATAAACTAAATATGGGTAGAGGACCCTTTCGTCTTGTCCAGGCCAGACTGCGTGACTTCAGGCTATCAAATTGATGACCTCCATGTTCCTGATAACACTGCCTTCTGTAGGTCATACTATCCATCTAGATGAGCACATGTAATTAATACTTCCTTAGAACAGAATATTTCAGTGACTACTATGTTTTATGTAATAGGCTGCTGGGAAGATCAGTACTCACAGGATAGTACAAAAGACCATTTTTTCTTTTCCTAAACATCAGTATTTTTCTCTTCCAGCCTTCTCCATCTACCTACTTTTCAGTCTGCAAAGAGCAACAGCCCTTTCTATGATAGGAAACCATCCACCCAATCCATTACTACAAAAAATCCTTAGGAAACTGTTGGTCAGTAGTGGACAAAGTTGAAAAGGGTGCACTGTATGTAAAGGAACTCAGAGGATTATGGCTTGAGTGGAGTTGCAGTGCCCCTGTGGAGCAGGGCTTCAGCCATGCAGAATGGAAATGCAATACCTAGCAGCTCCCTCTTCCTCTTGGACAATTGTCATATGTACATATCTACTGGTGTATATTCAGCTTGCTTTTTATCCTTGGTCTGGTTGAGATGTGTGAGATCTCTAGCTCAGGTGAGGTGAGTGCAGAGGCTGTGGAGATGTCTGTGCTTCTGATTCTGCTTGTGGAGTTTGTTATTGTCCTGCAGTGCTTCTTATTCTATAAGATGTATTTCAAAATGACATTTGTCAGGAATCTGCCATGAAGCCACTTCAGCAAAAGTCACCCTTAAGAAGAAAATAAAAGTCACTTCAGGGGTTGTCCTTGTTTTCTAATCTCTCTTTAAGTTTGCATCTTCTGCCTGCATTTTTGATCTTCTAAAACTTGAGGGGTATGTCCTCTTACTATACTACATTTCCAATAGGCAACCTCTCTAAAGTGGCCTTATGTCCGTTGTCTGTACAGCTGAGAGTGAGGCCTCACTTTGTGTAATGGTTTAATTATAATGTCAATGTGGATTCATTAGCATGACAGCTGTCACTGTAAATGGGTGAGCAGGGAGCCTTTTGGACCCCCTGAGGTCAGGGTAATTGATGTAGTGAACAGAATACTGTATTCACTGAACAATGGGATGGGTTTCCATTCTGACCTGGGAAGGGCAATCAGTGTAAGCAGGGGAATCGATAGCAGCTGAATTTTCATCCATGATCAGATTGATTCAGCCATGTTAACCTCCATGTGCAGATTATATTCTGCTGGAGCCTGGGCGACTTTAGCACACCCTGAAGCAGGACAGGCAAATGCTGATGCTTTCATTTTTAATATAAATCTTGAACAGACACAAGAGCAGCTGCAGTTTTGCTCCACCACTCTGATCAGAGGAAAAGGGGATCTGCCTGAACATCTGGAGGCAGTTCTTTATGTTTGTTTTGCCATTGCTTCCCCAGTTCTTACTCTTCTTGACATTTATTCTACAGCTTGTCTTCCCTTGCCAAGTATGCCTTTGGAAAATGAGCAATACTGTTCTATAAGCTAACAGAGCAGTATTGCTCATTTTCCTTAAAGGAACTTGCCCCATGGAGCAGCACCATATTTGTGCTTCCTTTATGGGAGTCCTGGTAAAGGTATGTCGTATTTGATATCTACTACACGTTTATTTCTCTGCAGGTCCACCACGGATCTTCTGTTGTTATTTCTTCAAATGGAGTTTATCTCATGCTGACAATTGCTTCCTATAGTATTTTCTTATCTAACATTTTTTGTCTTTTCAGTGTTACTTGTGCAGTTGATCAAACATGGAGACAAAAGAAATATTGCTGGAAAGTGCAAGAGTTAAGAAAAGTAAGGTGTTACTGTAAAATTTGTAGGTGTCTTCTGTAATATTTGTAAGGTAACCTGAATACTAAATTCATTCCTTTAAACATTGAGCTAGGTAAAAATAAGTTGAAGCAAAGAAACTGAGTAAATTATAGTTAGAGGTGGCAGTGACACCTCTGTTCTGAGATATCTTTTATTTCTTCCTTGACAAGGCAAAAAGTGCCCATTAATTCTTTCACTGATGACAGAGAGAGGTGTATAGAGACTTTCTTCTGTCTTACAAAATAAAAATAAATCCATAGTTTCCCATGAAAATAGAATACTCTTGTTTGAAATCATACTGAATAATAAAAGTTAGCAGACGTATGGCAAGACTTTTAAACTGCTGACAGCCTCCTTTGTCCTCTGTAGCCGTGGCTCTTTCTGCAGCAGAGAAGCTGCATGCATTCTGGGGAAAAACACACTCCAGTATGAGTGATTCATCACCATAGCTCTGTGCCGGCTCTGCTTAAAGTCAAACTTGAGTTTTGGTCTCCTAAGGCTGACCCTTCCACATAAGGGTGATGTTGGAAGAAGCCTGGCCCTTGCTGGACCCTGCCTCCTCCAGTGCTCTGGAGCTCAGGAGACTCAGATGTGTTTCGAGGCAGTTCAGGAGATGTGTCTGGAAATACAGAGCATAGATGATGGCTGTAGGAGAACCATCTGCAGGGAGAGGAGATTCAGATGCTCGGAGATTCAAACAGACAATTAACACCAGTACTGGGGAGATCTGGCTGAAGTAGAAACTGAGGCCAGCAAAGCAGAGTACAATGGGGCTTTCTAACATTTAATGGACATTAAAATGCACATTGAGATGGTCAGGAGAGTGTGTATGCCAGGGTGCGCTAAATGACCACTGTGTCACAGGCTCTTCTCTCACTCTTAAGGTTACTGCAACTACCAAAAAGCCCAAGGTTCTTGCTCTTGGAGAAACATCACTCAGCTCTCTTGGTGGGGATCACACACTTCAGGCACTGCAGGTCAACAAAGCTGGAGGAAGAGATTTGGTTTCAGGGGCTTTTATAGAGCTCTTCCAGCAACTTGCTTTGGAACACATCTGAGAACAGGAATTGCATGAATAACATTTTCTCCTCTATTACACCCTAATATAATCTTAATTTTGTATTTCTGGCATTTCCAGGCTATCATTTTAGGGCCTAAGTCTGAAGAAACTCAGTTATTAGTGGATGCTAAGACATATTGCCAGCCCTATATTTTCTGTCTTTGTCACCATGGGCAGAGATCTTTCTGGTCTGCAGGGACGGATGGAGTTTTGATTAGGAGATGTTGACATTTGGGAGAGAGGACAGCACAGTTCTTCCTCCCCACAGCCCACCAGAAAAAGGTGGGATTGTTGAATACCAAACTTCCCCTTTCCACCTGTCACACTATTCCTGTTTAGCTGCACATTGAAATGCAACTCTTTAAAACAGAAGAAAGGCTGTACAAATATTTTCCATCCCAAAAAAAAAATTATTTGTTGCTTGACAAAAGTCACCGAGAAGGGTCAAAAAACCCCAAAGCCTCTCCTGCCTTGGGCTGCTTATCTTTTGAGGGGAGGAGAGTGAAAATATATTGTCTCAGATAACCAAGTATTGAAATGGGAGTACCGTATCTGGAATGACTGTCTCAGTCCAGACTGTCTGACAGGCTGCCCTGGTTCCATGTTTTGGGGGTGTTTCACTGTGTTTATGTCAACATTGTCATTAACTGGTTATTGTGCTGGCTTTCTAGGCATGTGTAGTGTGGGTAAATGCTTTTTTTTAGTTGGAAGGGTATCACTGGAAACAGAGAAATGAAATTAATGGACAAAAAAATTGATACATTCAGTAGCAAGCAAATTATGTGAGGGATTCTAAATTTGAACCAAAACTTGACAAACACGTTTTCCAAACACTGAGAAAGAGTGACACTGTGGTTAGTTTGCTTTAGGGTAAGGGAAAGCAGTGCAATAAATGAAGATCCCTAAGCACACATAGGGTCAGGGAACATTTGCTTAAATCCTCTGTTAAAAGGAAGCTATTTCCATGACTAAATTGGACTTGTATAATTGATCTAAAGGGTATTCTCTGTGCCTTTTCCACCATATGTAGCCATCTACTTGGATTTTACACCGCACATTGGAAACTCATGTTTAAGATAGATACAGTGGATATCAACCTGTACCTGCTTAAACTGTAAAAAAAAAAAAAAAAAAAAAAAAATATTGAGAAAGGATAGAGAAAGGAGAAAGTAGGGATAGGGCACAATCACATTAACTTCTGAGGAGGCTTGTGTAAGCACACACACATGGTGTTGCCTCTGTTGGTTTCATAAGTGCTTTTAAAATAATGAAATTACTTCCTCCAGAAGGAGGAGAGAGATTCTTGCGTGATATGGCTTTTGGGGAAGAGGGAGGGGGAGTAGGAAGGTTTGCTTTTTGCTATTTAAAAATATCTATGGCTGTATTTATACCAGCCAGGGAAGTTGTGTTGCCAAGTCTTTTAAAGCTTACAGAGGAAACGCAACACAAAGCAAGAAAAATATCTGTGGAAGTACTTTAGAATGAGCTCCAGAGGGGAAAAAAAAAAAAAGAAAGAAAATTCCAAATGCTGCGTACTGTGTGGTCTTTAGAGGACTACTTTGAGGGAAGGAAGAAGAAAGGCTGTATAAAATACAAATGTACATACGTACGCCTCCTGGCAAACTGGTCTGATGGTTGTGACCAAAAGCAAGAGGCTTTTGAACTTTTCATTTTACTTGTTTGTGAAAAGAAGGAAGAGGCCTTACTGCAATAACCATCTTCCTAACTTTCTATTCTGAATAGTGTCAGAATTAAAGAGAGCATGTACAGCAGAAGGAGATGTTTCATTTGGAGGAGGAAGGGAGAACCCTTCTGTGAAGAATTTCTGATTTAATTAGTGTTGGCTGAGGTAGGTACTAAGAAATCAGGGGACACGTGCAGTGGGTTTGGTGTCAAATGGCTCAGCCAGAGCCATCATATAAATGGAGGTCATAGAAGCAGCCCAGACTTGCACTGTGGGGCATCAGTCTGGGAAGTAGGGGGACCCACCCAGCCAGGTAAGGACCCATATACTCTGTGTGACAGGGACTTTGCACCATGATAGGGGACAGTCCTTCCAACAGTCCTTCTGCCTTTTCCCTTCTGCACCAAACCATGACTCATAACCACTTTCATCTGCTATTTTTGGTACCAATCCAGGGAATAGTCTGGCTATGATTGAGCAGTATTGTATTTCTCTGGGTACCCCTGACAGTAGTTGAACATTTTTGAGAACAGCCACCCTCTCAACCAGTCAAGAACTACTGGGCAAGTGAAACTTCTGTGCTTCCTTACTAAAACATTTTTTCTTCCATGATGAAATAAGGTACCATTTCTATATAACTACATGTGCATGCAAAGTATTTTGTACTCTCCTGAGAGACTGAAACAGAAAAATTATTTCTTTAATGACACATGCTTGTATATGAATTTACACTTTAGAAAATAAATAATATCAGGGGAGACTTCCCCTAGTTTATAACTGTTTATGAACTAGCACCTTTTCTCTCATCCTGCCTAGCTAGCCATAAGAAATAGAGCTTGCCACAGCTGACAGCAAAAGCAGCTGCTGCATGTCTGCAGTGCTCACATTTGGCTTTTGCTATCCAGGGTTCTGCCATGCTGCCAATGTGTTGAAGAGGTTAATGTGAGCCTCAGAAGCGTGCCTAGGAAGCCAGACCCATGGACTGACCACCTCATTTCCTTCCGAGCTTCCGTGTTTGAACACTAAATGGAATGTATAGCTTTCATCCATTTTTTTCTTGACAGAAGCTGTAAATTCAATATTTTTCTACACTGAGTGTCTAGGAAAATGTGTTTCCAGTGGTAAGATGGCCCATTTATTTGCCTATGAGAAATAGGCAGATTAGGCAGAAATTCTAATTTAAAAAGGATGTTATTCAAGTTACTACTGAACAGTGCAACTCCCTCTAAAATAAACTCCCTTTCTTTTTTATTCAGACCTCTTCTGGCAATGAGAATCTTATGTAAGTAATTGATGCAATAACAAAATCTATGTTACATCACTATGTTGAAGTCCCCCTTCCCAAAGATGATGACATACACAAACATATACACCTTCAGAGCTGACATAGACTCTGTTAAAAATAAAGCTAAGACCTTCTTTCCTAGAGCCCTTCGTTCTTCCATAAGAGTCCTGTTTTCATTTCCCTCTTTCTCCTGTGACTGTTAGGCATTCTCCCTGAGATCCTGGGGACTGTCAAGAGAAATGATGACATGTCTTCTCTTGCAAGTAGACCAGAAGTCTGCAGTGGCAGAGGCAGAGCTGATTTCCTATCTTATCTCAAGTCGCTTGTCTCTAATTCAGGCTTTGGCAAACAACTACTAGTCCTGTTTTTTTCTGGAGATACAGGTTAATGTTTAATGTATTACTTTTCTGGGACTTTGCCTATCAAGAATGAGAAAAAAATATTTTGTCTTTTATGATACCATCTGGGAACACACTCAGATCAAAATTTCAAGTCCAGGGAGCCCAGAAGGTAAGAAAGTGAAGGACGGGGACATTGTCTGTCACTGAGGACCTATTTTTCCTGTAGCCACCCCTGAAGGATGACAGGCCACGATTTATCAAATAGTAGATAAACTTCAAATCAAACAGAATTATGTCAAATTGACTTGAGAGATTCACTTTGTCCTTGACCTGTGGTGATCATTTTAAAATGTGTTTATTGAAGTGAGATCCTTGCCAAGAAGGAACCATAATACAAAGGAAAGTCTTCCTTTGCCATTAACCATCTTTCCTTCATCACTATGCTGTGAAAGAGGTTTTAGAGCAGACCAGTATTAATACTTATCTATCCTCTGTGACCCATTGGCCACACCCCAAGGGTGACAGACAAATAGTATCTGTCTGCAGGACAAAATACCACCTTACCTAAGACATCCAGGCAATTTTATTCAGTATTACATCTTTTCTGTGCCATTAAATGAGTCAGTTGTTCTTAATCTTGCAAGAGAACAAGTGTAGTTTGCATGGTCTCATTTTCAGAAATACATGGCTGTGAATTTTGACTTCTTGTGTGGTCACAGTCTGCATTTAGAGAAAATGGTGTGACCATACACCTTTCTTTGATATATATATAATGGTGTGACCATACACCTTTTGATAGCATCTACCTGAACCATGGAATTTGTTATGAAACAACAGGCTATATGGTGATCTACAAACCTGTTACATGAGCCCATGGGCTGCAAGGTTAAATTTGACTCAATGCATCTTTTATCTATGTCTCACCCAGAAGAAACAATCTGTCTTCAGAAAAAGATAGGGAGAGAAACTGTTGGTGGAGGGTAGAATAACTTTGCATACTAGGAAGTGATCACAGATATTTCCTGCTGCTGGTCCTAGATTGTTTCCTTATGTGGTAGTTCAAAGATGCCATGGAAATGGTAAACTAGCATGAGCAGTCTGGTTAGCGTGATGAGCAAACTTTGTTTTGTATGTTGGTAGAAAGAATGCTCTGACATTTCTGGGTGCTGAATTTCGGACATGTGCATCCATGCTGTTATATTCAGCACAGAACTACAGCAGCCTGCCCTGTCCTGCCTTGCAGGAGTCCAGTTCATGCACCAGTCCATCTCTCATATATGCTGAAGTCAAATGATTCACTGAAGGTTTTTTTCTGAGAGAGACATAATGATACAAATCTGCTGTCTCCACATTATTACAGTCAGGCATGGTCATGAAGCCTAGGACAAAATATTTTCTTTTGAAAGTGATCTTCAATGGCCAATGAATCTTCAACCCCTAGGTGTACTATAACAGCCTGGTCACTTCAGGACTGACTAAAAGCACGTGGCATGATACTTAACATCATGCTAATTTTTTAAAATATTTTTGGTGATAGTAGTTGCTGTAGAATACTGGAATCAATACACTTCCTAAAAGAAATTCCATCACAGAGTGAAAAATATCATGTTACAAAATTTGAATAAAAAATTTCTGCAATGCAGGTATACTTTTAGCTAAGCAAGGCTCCACCCTTTCTTAGTGTATCACTGTAGGGCAGGATTATTTTTGAAGTCTGTCTCACACATGTCCCCACTTAACATGATTTGGTTTGCATTGTGAGGCAGTCCTGGAGGTCACAAACCTTGTTTCTTCTGTGTGGACTGGAAACAGGGGATGTGTGACCAATGTGCTCCAGCCAATGGGTTTTAAGCCTGGGGTAACTGGGTGAGTGCCAGGCTGAAGCACCCCTTCAGCTGAGTGCAGTGTGAAGCTGAGTTCCCTCCACCATTTTCTTAGCTCCTATTAGCTCTTATTCTCCTACTGCAAAGGAGCTGCTTGCTAGTGCATACCTGCTCTTCATTTCTCCTAAGATTTTTAACTTGTGGCACACGCTGTTTTCACTTGCTTCCTTTTTATTGCTTCAGTAATTTCATGGATTATTGAAACTTGACTACCTCAGTCCATGGGTTGTTTTTGGTTGGTTGGTTAAAGCTTTCAGTGGCTTCTGAGGTTTGGCTGTTTTGTCTCTACCGTACTTTTACCAGAAACTGGACATCATCTACAGCTTGTTTTGGAAGCTGATCAATCTGCTGCTTCTGCCATGTTCCAAGCACCTCAATAGTTGTTTCTACATTGTAGTATGTATCAGTTAAGTCTGGTCTCCCTATCTAGCATGACACTTTTTTCTACATGTCTATCACATGCCCAACTGTGCAGGAAACTTGCTCAAGGCAAAAATCTCTGGTCAGACAAAGCCACAAAGTAACATAATGATACATTATCTGCTGATTTTTTATATTATTAGTCCATATAGAAAAGGCAAGGCCCGGTGGCTCTTATGAAGAGCTTGGTTTTGTAACACCAATACTACCCGTTTTGTGGCTTCTGAACAATTCTGTACTGTGGTCTCGATTAAAAACCTCTTCTGCTTATAATGGTGTGTAACACCAGATTTATTGCTGTGTTTGCATCATTATTTGAATGATTGGGATTCTACCATGTTGCTTTCTGATTCAGCACTGGTATAAGCATAATGGGTGGGATTTTCAGTAGGGACTGCTATTACTCTAAGCCTTTTCCTGTTGAAGCTCATGTAGTCTTGAATCTGCTCTTAATAAAGTGGATGAGTCTCACTTCTGACGACGAGGAAAGAGTTTTTGCAACATTCATCACTTCATCAAAATCTTTCTTGTTATAGATATAGAGTCATCCTGTTCTCAGCCCCAAATAAAGCATTCTATGAAGTACTGACCTACTTCATAGCTACCACCTGTGTGTGCTGTTGTGGTACAAATAATTAACACTTCATGTGTATGTAGTCCTAGCTGTTTTATTTCAAGCCAACAAACCAAAGCCTATAACATTTGGTTTGAATGCTCTTTTATCAATGCTGGAGTATGTGCAATATTTTACAAGCATGCTACTAATCAACTTGCCCTCTGAATTATATTTCATTATTGAGAGAGCTGAAACTGTTTAGATAAAACAGGGACAAGAATCTGATGCTTTTTGTTACTGAAATAAAAAAAAATTTAAAAAAAGTAAGATCTATCAGCATGTAATATGACCATAAAATTAAGCACAGCCACAGCATCCCAAACCAGACTGGTTGAATCATTGCAAAAATGCATTTGAAACCAGGCTTTCACTTCCAATTCTTGCAGTACATCAGGAAAACTTTCAACTGCTCCCTGGTAACAATAGCCTTGGCTCCTGACAAACTGGTGGGAAGGAGGAGAGGAAGCCTTTGCATTTTCAGTGTTGAGACAAAAGAAACACGACTTCTTGTAAGTGGAATTAGCCTTGAGCTTCTTGAGGTGGATTTTGCCTCCATTCTCTTGCTGATATAGCACACCATCCTTACCACATGCTGCCATGTGACTGCTGTGCAAAGCACTTTCCACCATGACACCTAATTTTGTGGTTTATGATAGCACCTTACTAAGCACAGAGAGGCAGCAACTTGTGCCTGGAGCACAGCAGCAAATTTCTTGGCCTTCACAGTGAGCCAAAGCTAATGGGTGCCTTGGATGAGCCATCCCTGGAGCAGGAGGATCAGCACTTGTGGCTGCTCTGCTCAACCACTGATGACAGATGCTTGTCACTCAAATGTACAGCAGATAATGTGCTGGGGATGACATCTCTGTCCCTCTTCTTACCCAGTAGTGCCCTGGAGGCTGGGTGTATGGTGTCTCCTATCCCTGTCCGCTCTGACACAGCCATGAGGAGAGGCTGCCAAGCTGCACTGTGGGATCAGAGAACTGGGGCATTTCCCTTCTCCTTCCAGGCCAAATTTTTTGGGTTGTCCCACTCAGACTGAAACTGTTGCTCTTACTGTCAGGATCCTCAACTGACATGGTTATCTTTACAATGACCTTATTGGTCAGACAACACACTGTGCTTACAAAAGGACCTAAGCTAGCTCATGTTTTGGAATACTAGTCTTGATTCAGCCTCTAATGGTTAAAGGAGTATTGATATTTTCAGGCCAAGACCTTGAGAAATAAGATTTTACTAGCAGAGTGACACAAGCCATCCTTGTCTCACTCTCCCTCTTCAAAAAGACCCTAAATTCTGAAATTTTCTCTGTTCTGTTTACCAGAATATCTTAATGGTTCTTTATGGTCTCAACTGTCATCTTACGTGTGCCAATACAGTAGTTAGTCAAAGAATTTCACTGGTTCATTCATTAAAATTAAGGATTTTTTTTGGATGGAGTACAGAAAAGTCAAAATTTGTCTTGGATGCTAAATGTAAGTGACTGAAAATCACATGAAAAGCATGATGTTTGTTATGCTACATTAAACCTTTAAATAAGCTTGGATTGGAGAACATGGACCATGCATGGAATGAAGACCCTTTTGCAGCATGATGCCAAGGTGTCTGCATTTTAATGCCTTCTGTTAATCTTGACAGCTGCTCTTCAAATTTCTGCAAGTTAAATATCCAAGAATAGCTCCAAATGCACAATGATCTGAGGACAAATTATCTTAGAAATTGTTGTGATCAAGAAATATCAGAGCATGTAATAAAGTCAAGAGATGAAAAAAAGCCAGTGCCTACCACCTGCTTAAGTAACTCAGGAGATGATAAGGCACCCAAGCTGCCTGATGTTATTTGAGGTGAAGATCCAGAAAAGTGCTTGACTTTGGAACTGAGTGTGGGGGAGCACCTTTGCTCTCCAGATCTAGCATTTTGCTCTCCAGCTTGGCTGTGGGAAACAAAAACACAGGTTTTGAAGGTAGGTGCAAGGGTCACCAGGTCACAGCCTGTTGCTTCTCATGGTGGAGTCAGTTGTTGTGCTGTGGGCAATGTGGTATAGATTCCTCATCCAGCATAAGAAAAATTCAGGCTGCTCTAGCAACACAAGTCATAGTTCCAGGTACTGTACTTACAGTTAGCTGAGGCCTGCAGATTTTGAACCCAAAACAAAACACACAGCTCCTTCCACTGCTTGGCCCATTGTGACACTTCTGACTTAACCAGACCCTGCAGTCCCTTAAGTGAGTGTGCTTGTGTTTTCCTTCCCTTTTCTCTCAGCTAAAAATGACTTCAAAATATTTTGGCACTTTCTCCTCTATGGTGAAAATTTGGCTAGGATGTCTCTGGGAATAACTATCAGCCACTTGCAAAAGAGCCCAACCTCTCTGAGCCTGCCTGTGAGCCAAAGCTTTTATCAGGGAAGGTTTCATTCTCTGTAGTGCTGCCATGGCTCTTTTTCTCTCTTGTTGTCTCTGCGGGATTAGATGGTGTGATTTAGGACTGATGCCTGGGAAGGTTGGGGTGAAGGCATCTTCCCTGAGGGACTGGGCAAGGGGCAGCCTGCGTTTTCTTCCTCTTCACATGCTGAGAGAATGTGCTGGAGAAATACAGCCAGGAGTTTGAAAGGGGAGAGGGGTACCTTCACCTCTGTGTTCCCAGCTATTGAGGATGATATCTGCCACTCTGCTGGGGCTGTGTGGACACCTCCTCCTTTTTCCCCAGACTTCAGCTCTCCCCTCCCCAAAACTCATCTTCAAAGTCCTTTGTCCACTTACACTGAGAAAGCTGTAAATCTGTGCCCTTGTTTAGTGTGGCATGTACTCTGCCTCTAATCCAATTTCCCTTCTGTTTGTTCTCTGTACAGCCTCATTTGGCCTGACAGCTATTTAATAAACCTATTTGCTTTTCTTTGACATGAGGCAGAAGTGGTGGGTGTTGAAGAGCCATAAGGCCCTAGTGGACAATGAAACCCTTTCCCACTCAACACTCTTCCAGCTCAGCACAGATAAATTGTGTAGAACTGGGAAATTAACTCATCCTATCCTAAAAAAAAGAAATAAATAAATAAAAGGAAGGAAAAAGAATAAAGCATTCACAGGCTGGTCCACAATTGATTCATTTCTTACTCCTAAATGAGAATTCTTTTCTGTCTGTCAGTGCAGATCCACAAGGCTGTAAGATGTTTGAAGATGATTATTTATGCACCTTTGTCTTTATCAACTATAAGAAAGAAAAACATTCAGAGACACTGGAATTTATAAAATAAAATCCTGTCTAAGATATAAAGGAACATTAATCTGAGAAGTTGAGAGAAACTAACCTGGTAATTTACACACCACAGAGATGTTTTACAAAATGACCAGCTTAGAGACATTTCCATTTTCGTGTATTGCTTCTGTGCTCACCTGTCTCTGTACACCCCTCCCTCAAAATAATGTTGACTTCTGGAGCACTGCATCAGGTATCTTTCAGGCAGTCTCCGTTTTCATGCACATCCTTTTATGGCTCAGACGGAAGACACACAGACTCTGCAGTGGTGAAGATGGTAAAAGATCAATATTTAGATACATAGCTCCATACAGGAATGAGAAAGTTTTTTCTCTTGATGAAATTAAAATAGAAAATAAACTTTACAAAAGTTTTAGCTTCCTAGTACTCTACAAATTAGCAAAGATGCTTTCTTGGCCTTTATATCATTTGATGATCTGGCATATATGTGATGATCTGGCACATATATACATATATGTGTGAAATTCAAGTGCCAACCACCTACATTCCAGGGTAGTGGGGAAAAAAATGTTAATTTTGAGTCTGCTTTTCTTTTGGATCTGGAATATTATCTAGACCTAGTGATAACTGAATGACATATTAAGCAAGTAGGCTATTTCCTTCCAGTTATGCCAGCTATTTAATATTGGGTAATTATTTCTTAAGTGGGTTTCTGTATTTCTACCTGTAGAATTCCTTTTGGAGCAGAGCCTTACTGAATTTGGTGCTGTATAGAGACAGAGTGAAAAGAGGTCTTTCCCAAAGAAGCAATACAGATATCCACAAGGAGCCATTAATTTGACAACCCAAACTGAACCTGATCTGTGTTGTAGTCCCAAGTTTGTTAGAAACATCAGGGATGTATGGACTTGGTTATCCTGCCCCTAATTTTATTTCTTATGTATTTCTGATAGACAATAAGCAAGTCAAATATCACTTCCCCATATCTCTTTCAACTATCACAGCAGGTATTTTGTTTTTTTTTACATCTTTCCTTCAAAGCCACATTTTCTATGATACCATAGATACGTGTTCAAAGCAGCACCTTTCCTCTTCAATGGCATTGTCCCCAAATCTTACTTTTTAAAATTATTCTCAGTCATAAGGATTGGAAAAGATACCTGAGAAATACTCACTTACAAATGCACAAATGCAACTACTCCAGTACAGCATTTTTCTTTGAAGTTCCTGTCCTGCTTCATTTTTGCTGCAAAGGAGGAGAGTCAGCACCAGCAGGAAGAGGTAGCACTGCTCCCTGATGTCATGTGGGAGCTATATCAGCTGTGGCAGCACCTATCTGCAGTGAAAGGCCAAGTGGCAAGCTGAAATATGTTAGAGAAAAGACTTGCTGGCAGATTGATGGAGAACGCTGACATATTTCTGTAAACCACAATACAAAGGAAGTTAATCAAGATCAGGAGGAGTGCCTGTCTTCTTGAGAAGTCATTTCCCACCTCAATTAGCTCGCAGTTTAGGCAAACATAGGCAGTGGTTAGCCCCCATCAGTCTGAGTGGTGCTTTCTTGAGCAACTCCTATACTCCTGCCTTCACTGGGTCTCTGTGACAGTGTTGCTGGCCACAGGCAGACTTTGTCAGCAAGCCAATAAATCTTTATTGACAGCCTTAGCTTCATGTTTGGCTCAACTAATGCTCCCCTCTTAAAGCAAAGAGGAAGAGGAGGAAATATCTAGGCTAAGCATGCACAATGTGTATCAGAGGTTTGGCAAGGATTTAATTTCTTTGTTACAGAGATTGTCACATTTTACAAGCCTTTGTATGTCTCTGTTGCTAGACTGCTCTCTTTTGGGATGTGTTTTTTTCTCTCCCCCTGTTTGTATGCTTGTTTGGTGTTTCCTTTTCTGGAATGACCAGTGTCCTATTTTTGCCTTGTAGTCTATGTGAGCTCTTGAAGAAAACCAACTTGTACAAAATGATGACAAAAAATTCCCCAAGACTGGTGATCAAGAGGGAAAAAGGAGCCTTCAGGCTTGTACGCCTAAACAAAGGCAGGCAATAAACATGTGGTAGAAAGGGATGATTTCTTTTAACCTTTTTACTGTATTCTCTGATATTATCCAGAATAGGTTACAGCCCTTTTGTTTTTCACTCTCTGGATTTGGCAGATCTCTGCTCCCAAGCTGCAGTAATATATTTTTTCCACTGTCTTTTTTCCAGTTTTTGGTGTCCCTTGGCATAATAAAATTCTGTGAATTGTCCTTCCTGCCTGACAAACACCCTGTTATTGTTTTGGACCACACTGGAGGCTCTTTACAGTGAAAGATCTCAGGAGTAGGATGTGATACACTGGCAAATTAAGTAATAAGTTTACAGGTCTTGTTTCCTAGCCTTCTACCTTGCAAAGAGTAAATCGAACTTTTTTTTTTTTTTTTTCCTTGTTTTGGGTCACCCTTTGATGTTCCAGATTTTAGAGAAAAATCATATTTTTCCTTTCCTGTCCATTCACTATGAGAATTTCTATAGCTGTGCTAGGTAAATATTCTGGGTGAATGCTGCTGAAACATAAAGATTGAACTGGGTGCCAGCAGCAGGCACTGAGACTCATCCACTGACTCACCCATGCAGAAAGGTTGTCTGAATGGCTCTTATCACCCAAGGTAAACTGAGCTGCTTTAACAGTCCCAGGTCTAATTCAAGCAGCTATCACAAGTAACTTATGCAAGTCAATTGATAGACAGTCATCTAATTAGAAAGTATCTATAGAATGAAGTATGAACTCAGTCAAAAGCTTCCTCTTTCCTACACCCTATATTTGGAGCTATTTAATTATCAGGAATAAGTCAGAAATTAGTAAAATCTCCCTGGTAGAAAATTATAGTTTGTATAAAAATACCAGTTTATTCTGGGGAAGGGGTTTGCCGACCTGTTGCAGGAGAAGCAGGTGCTGACCTCTTATCTCTGTGTCATTGGGAAATGCTGCACAAGGATGACGTCCAGGTATTGCAAGGAACAAGTATTTTGCAAATGGGGGTGTAGGAAAACCACTGCTGTGGCTGTGACAGTACATTTATCCTTGTGACACGGATGGCTCTCCAGGGGATGTTCTCATGCTTGTGTGTGGCTCCACTGGGTATTTGGGAGTAAAGGGGCAAAAGACAAAGAAAAACACTTCTGTCCTGCACATGGTGCTTTTTAGTTGTAGACCATGAAACAGGAACGCTGTCTTCTTTTCTTGGACCATTCTGAATGATGGATTTATACTTCAGTGCTGAACCTTCTTGGTAGCACCAAGGATGTTTTGGCCAGTGCTCATGTGGCTGCTGACAGACAAAGTGGTCATGGAGGTGGTCTTGCAGTGCACAACTCAGCCACAGTGGTGCCTCATTAATTGCTGCTGCTAAATAGGATTGGTGGCCCAGATTTCATGCTTGGCTCTTCTGTTCTTTGCACCAGAGTGGTCAGGAGTCACTGCACTGTAATTACTGGTGTCACCAAAATAAAAGTTTCCCTGAGGGACAACCAAGCCTTGAGTTTATTTTTCCTTAATGAATTCTTGATTGTTAGGTCAGGGAATATTCTTCACCCCCAGTGCTGGTGTGGTACTTAGCAGATGGAGCACATCCCCTCATCTGATCCTCCACCTGAAGAAAGACACCAAAAAAACCCCAAACTATTTCTGCCTGCCTGGAAAAGCAGCTCCCTGCCAGTGAGATTAAAATATCACTGGCACTAGACATTAGTCTAAGGCATATTTATTTTCTGACAGCAAAATATTCCCCTCTTGCCCTTTCTTATCTCCTAGCTTCTCCTCATTCCAGCCTCAGCGCCTCATTTCATGGCTGCCCTGACTGAGCCACCTCTGTGTCATGCCATCCCACCTCTCCCCTCATTTTGGCAGGTCTTGGCACTAATTAGAAGTGTTAACACTTTGCAAAGGAGCAGTGAGTGCCTGCAAGGCATCTGGCATGGTGCAAGGTGAAGCTGCCAGAGCCCTGGTGAGCTCCAGCCATGGAGGATGCTGGCAGCTCCCTGACACACCTGTGTGGATAGGAAAAGCCCTATTTGAGTCTGCAAGGCCGTGTGGAAACCACATGAAATTCTAAATAAGCCCCTTTTGCTCTCCCTTTGTAAGCTAGAGGGAGGTGAACTGTGGCTGCCTTGTGCCTGGTGCTGCATGGACCAGGTGTGAGCACATTTTGGGGAGAGCCTCTGCACATCAACAGGACAAAATTGTCACAATAGCTTGCAGGAGAATCTTGTCTGAGAGGTTTTTGATTTGTGCTAGAAAGAGGTTGGAGATGTCAATGCCTTCATGAAACAGAAAAGATGGCAGCACACGGACATCTTCACAATGCAGGCCTCAGACTCCAGAGAGAACTTGAGCTGGGAATGAAGCTTTTGAAATCCTTTTTTCCCCTTCAGCCATTTCCTCTTTAACATGTTGACCCCAAAACCCTGGCAGTGCTCGAAAGGGTTGGCACATCAGCGCTCAAACACAAGACTCTCTATTATTCCAAATTTATGCCTTAGAGCAGAAAAGATTCAGCTAAGCCTTTGAAGCATCACGTAGCATTTTTCTCAAATATCTGTCTTGTGTTGGGAGTCCCTTTGGTGGGAGGCAATAAGAAAAAAGATTCACTTGGGTGTCTAGAGGGGCTGATGCAATGTTGCAGTTGTCAGAGTTCCTCTATGCTATAAAACTGCCCACTCAATGCATCACCACAGTCCTTCAGAACACCAGATTTACAGTGATTGTGTATGTTATGTCCTAACAGTGTTATCCCGAGGGGAGTGTTAAACAAAAATTCATGCAATAACTTGAGATGGCTCTTGTCATCATCAGAAATTGTGGGTAAAATGTTTTAACCTGCAAGTGTAAGTCTGCAATCCTGGAAAGAAGTGACCAGGGTAATGCTTGGGTACACTTCTAACAATTACAAGGAGGGGGTCAAACATTGAGAACAAGTTTGAAAGATGAAGATACAACCTCAGACATCAGTTTAAGCCCCCCCATGGAGAGTCCTACTGTTATCTACTCCAAATGCTAACCTCCGACACCGCATATTTGCATTCCCCACTGTATCTGGAGAAGCATCCTGGAGAGCAAGGGATGAGTCTGCTCTGTCCTGGAGCTGCTTCCCAGTGAAGTGATGCTCTGTCTCACACTTATTTTGGTGCCTAACCCAAAAAGAGTCATTTGAAATGTGGCAAAAGGTGAATTCTGCAAGAACCCCTTTCCTCTGAGAGAGCTGAAAAGGTTTTACTGCTTGGTTTAACCAAGGTTTTGCTATCAGCTGGCAGAACTTGCAGCCTTTTCCTGCCTGGCAGTTGTAGACAGGGAATTGCTGATAGCCTGTCTGAAATCTGTCTCTTGCTCTGAGTTGACTCCAGTTACCTTGTCTGGCACAGTTATAAGCTCTGAGAGATTTATATATTTAAAAAGGGGTGGGGGTGGGAATAAAAAAAGTCTGGCCTAGCCTCAGAGTCCTATGAGACTGCAAGAGGAAGCAAACTGGAACCCATTTTCCTATTTCTTCCTTGGCCTTATCCGAGAACAGCCAGCCTATCTGTAAGTGGCAACTGTGGAAAATGTGCTCTGGCCACTTGGTGTGAAAGATAGGCAAGACTCCTAAAAAATCTTCTCCGCAGCTTATCACCTTTCTGCTGGCTCCACAGCAAACCAGTGCCCCGGTGCAGAAGGAAACTGGCTGTCTGTAAGGCTGGACAGGGCCTCATCAACAACTGATAAGCTCCCCTGTGAACATTCAGGCTCTTCAGGGTTTACTGTCCTTTCAAATACCACAGAAGCCCTAGCTGGGCAGATTCATACACATACACATGTACATCAGTGCAGTTGATATTTAACGCCGTGCATCTGGTTCACCCTCACTCTTTTTGCTGTTTTGGGAATGCTGCTCCTGTATCATTTGGATGTAAGTGTAATAGGCCTGTGCAGCATGTTTTGTAAAGTTGGATAGAGGTATTTAAAGATAATTCTCCTACCAGTTCCCTGGTCATAGTGCAAAACTGTGAAAGTTCATCTTCCCACTAAAATAGTAGTAGGAATAGAAGAATTGAGGGAGTTCCCACTGTGTTTTTGGGAAAGAAAATGTCCACAAAAAAATTTATGCCTGGAAGTTGTTCAGGTCTTGGCTATTTTAAACTGGACCAGGGAAAATGTGACAAGCCATTGTTCAAGTTTCATTTTCTGCTATGATTTCAATAAAAACAGAGAGGTAGCACTACACAACACTCCTCTTCCATGGAGCAAACCTGCCCAGTTTGGGGAAAGCAGTTATATAGCTGGCTGACTAAAAGCAATTAAAATATGCTGCTACATGAAAGGAACAGCAGGGTGCAAGGAGACAGTAAAAAGGGATCCCACATGCTGAAGTTCTACTTTATATTTTGAAGAGTAATTCTGTAAGAGAAGGCTTGATTTGGTCATGCAGAAGCTTGAAGTGAGGTAAAAAGCAGCTCTGTTGCTTTGACACCACTTTAAACTCCCAGTCTTTGGAGTTACCACTTTCAAACCAAGGTTCTTTTCACACTAAAGGCTTGCATGGACGGGGACCCTTAGTGGACAAGTTTAAGTTGTGGTTGATATACATGACCACTGCTCCTGTAGAAAACTGCAGCAGACTGGAGCAAGGTGGGCAAGAGGGATGGATGTCTCTGGGGGAGTCTGCTGAAAGCACTTCAACTTGATTGCTTTAAAAGAGTTAATACACAGTGGATCTAATCTCACCAAAACCCAGAGCCTCAGGGTTTCTCTCTACCATTTGGCTAGGGAATTGTTTAGATCAGTGTAACTTATAAATCTGAATAGCTAACAATTAAACCAACTCAGTTCAATAAACAACTAAACAAAGCCACCGTAAAACACATCCGTTCCCTGTAGGGCATTTTCAACATTAGATTGCCATTACAATGGCAAAGCAGCAGACCTCAGAAGCTTGATGCATTCAGATCCAGAAAATCCTAGCTGGGATAACCAGGTACATGACTTTGTACTGAAATAAGAGTATTTCTGTGCTTGAGAGACTATAAACACTGTGTATGATTAGTTGTTAATGAACAGAATAAAAACATGGAAAAGGAGAAGAGAAGATCATTAAGTAAGATGGAAGTCCTCTTGGGAAAAGTTTAGTCTCAAAGGCAGCAGTGTTTGTGTACCAAGAAAACACTGTAAAGGAAAAAGACAAGGAATTGCTGGTGAGGGCTGGTATTGCATTGCCAATTCTCCTTGTATGGCTCTGGTAAGTAAAGCATGTGTTGATCCTCTTCTGGATTTCAGTTGTTTTTGTTTAAAATCCACCAGAAAAAGGGATTAAAATATTAATGGCAATGTATTTATCCAATAGGACATGTACTAAAGAAGCTGGAGGAAACACTGTAATCACCGGATAAAATGGGTCTGAAGCTGTACCATTAGTGCAAAACTGCTGTTCTTAGATCCTTGTTGTTAAAAAGATGGTGAAAGTTTAATTAAAATTAAAATTAAACTTATCCATGTTTCCACTGTAATACAATCAAACATGTTTATATATATATATATATATATGTGTGTGTGTGTGTGTGTGTGTGTGTGTATGGAATGCATTCAGAAGAAATAAGGAGATTTAAGAAGGAATAGGAAGCCTTAGCTGGAGGGAATGTATGTGACCATCTGTATTACACACAAAAGGAACATAATGTATTTTTATTACAAATTAGGTTAGTCAGTCTTAGCAGGTGATCTTTTCAGACTTTTAGAAAGAGTTGTACTCTTTTGGCTGTGTAAAGAAGTAAAATAACAGCTGTAGCTGCATGAACATGTTGTGTTTTTCATATATTGGGGTCCTTTTTACTTAACACAAGATCTCTCTGACTCTCAGGGTCTACAAGTGTTCCTGTATCACATTCATGTAAAATATTGTCATACTGAACATCTTTATTTTATCTGGGTCTTTAAAGGTTTAATTCAGAAAAAAAGACATGGCATCCTAGCATGTCTTCATTCCTTCAGATAACAAAATTAGTCATACAGTGACATAAGTGATGGGAAAAATATAAATTGAATGAGGGTAGAACAAGAAATCCCTTTTAAACCTATGTTAAAGTCACCATACATAAATTTTCTAGCTGCCAAAGGATCAAAAGTTGGTCCTTGTCTCCATGATTTCAACGGTGCATTTGTTTTCCTTGGTCACCACAAAAACTACTTGATGGGATCTGTTACCCATTGTAACTACCTGGTGGTGGGAGGTTGGGTTCAGCCCCTTCAGACTTACATTTAGTCAGTCTCACCAGAAATCTCTGGGAAAACACTGGGAGAAAGATGTACTCTGTGTTTGAGGGTTGTAAATTTGGCTCGCTGTTGGAGTACTCTGTAATGCAGAGTCTTGGTGGTGGATAGTCACTGGCAAGCACTGTTTCCTAAAAATGTGTGGTCTCTCCATCCTCTTGCAGCATGGGAAAATCTCTCTTGACAAACCTCCCATGGTCTCAGCCCTGCTGAGTGAGGGAGCTGCTCACCCCACAATGCGCACCATACACACCATATGCATCATGTGGGTACATGCTCGTGCTGTGGGGCAGCACAAGCAAGAAAAGGGGGTTGGATTTTCACTGCCGTAGCTTTATGTCCCTCCCTCCAATTACTCTGCTAATTATTTTATGTGCATGGTCACGTGCAATTCTTCAGCAAGCATTTTGCTGGTTTTAATGTCAGAGGAATTATGTTGTATTTTTCAGGTCATTTTTTGTTTTCCTCCCAGTCACAAAAAGCTCCAGGTTTGCATCTCTGCATGTTTTTCTTCCATGCATTCCCTACCTAGCATCTCTGTCGCCTACCTCGTATAGAGCAATAAAGTAGGGAAGGCAATTTAGGCTGCCAGGCAGCTTTGAGATTGCTTGTTAATACATCTATTTAGAGCTTCTTGCAGATGTATAGAAGAATATTGTTATTCAATATAAATACAAAGAGACACATCCGACTTACTCTCAGAGACAGCCCCATCAAATCAATTCCTGTGAAGATTTTTAGGAGCAGTGAATTTTAAGAGCCAAGGGCCTTGGCTACGGGTGTTTTGGACAAGTCTGGAAAGCAAACTAAACTGTCATGTTTGGTCCAGCTGCTGGGAGAAAAGCTGTCCCTCTAGTGATCCATTGCTCCACAGTGAGAGCAGTGCTCTCTAAACTAAAGAAGAAAAGGAGGAAAAAGCAAACTCCCCCCATTTTCCCCCCAGTTGGGAAACAGCATGGGGAGAAGCTGTGAATTTGTCCTCAGGTTACCAAAATACTCCATTTCTCCCTTTGGACCAGTTACAACATTTATGAAGGCTGGATTTTTATAGAAGAAAACCGTCCTGCTTCCTTAATGAGAGTGATCACTGTGTCTGCTGCTTTTTAAGAAGACAATAACTTATTACGTTAAGCCTGTGGGATGTTTTTTTGGCTAGGGAGATGTTGTATACTGCAGACATCTGACTGGTTTCTGTGGTGTCATGCCTGGTGTCAGGAATGATGGGGATCTGCTGTTTCAGGGAGAAAAGCACTGCTGAAACCGGACAGATCTGTCAGCATAGAAACCCTCTAAAGCAGGGCTTCAACCAGAGTCCACTGAGCAGTCCCACTGGTTTTAGTCACACTCAGAAGACTTTATCTAAAGTCCTTTGAAACAGATGACCCTTCCCATTTAAATGAATTCATGCATAGTTGCATTTGTGTGAGACTAACACAGGCCACAGGATATAAAGTGAAGCAAGAGGTCACAGAGATCTCCATTACCCCTCAAAAGCAGACATAGTAATAGGAATAAGTAACTCTAATATCTAAACTTACTAAGAGCAGGGTCTTACTAGGAGCTCTGTGTCTGCACAGCCCCTTCCATGATGAGTGTCAGCCCCAATGGGCAGGTGTTTGTGACAGTGCTCTGCCAGGGGTGTCAGGACTGTGAGCAACAAGAACCAAGGGTCTTTATTCTGCTCTTCTTCCATTGCCTCTCTGTTTTCCCATCAGCCATGTCAGGAGGAACTCAAGGGCTTTGATTGCTGAAATGCCATTTTCATTGTTATGGGAATGTGGGAGTATTTAAGGTTGTTTGGTGTCACTGCTTCATTTCTCCAGACAAAATCTGGAATCCATGAAAGAACAGGACAAAATGTTGGAGGGATTCAGAGAAGCCAGATGACCCTCAGCTTGCTGCCTCTTGGCAGATCTTTTCCCTGGAGTGCAACAGGCCATTGCAGTATTTTGCTGCTACTTGGCTCTGCTTCAGCATACTCTGTATGATTTTCTTATCTAGAGTAGTGCCAGAGAAAGATAATGGTTCATTTTTCAGTATTTCATCATAGACAGAGTCTAGCCAAAACTGGCCTGATAATGGACAGAGGGAAAGTACTTGATCAAGGTGTGTGATGAACCAAATTTTTTGGCATCATAGCTTTCAAGAAGTTTGTGTGTTCACAGAGCTGGAGGGCATGATCTTAGGAGTACTGCATCATAATCCTGGCTCAGCATGAGCAGATGGCCCTGTCTCACTGGCCCAGCCTCACTGGTGAGGTTATCTATTTATCAAAGATGGGTTGGGCTGCCTGTAGCCAACCTGCACTGTAGTCATATACAGTGACTTGCTCCTCACTCAAGTACCTATGGCTCCTGGGAAGAAGATAGAGAGTAGGAATAGAATGTCTGTGGAGATGCAGAGCAAGTCAGTGACCTCGTGCACAGGGTAAGTGACCAAATGTACAGCACACTTAGAGATTTAAGGAAGTCCAACATTTTCCTCAGGCAGCTGCCACTCTCCTGCCATGGTCTTGTGAGAAGCTCAGCTGTTTCCTCCCTCTTTCCATCCTTCCTCTCTTTTTTTTGCTCATTCAGAGCAAGAAGCAGGGACCAGAATAAATAAGTCTTGACCTTACCAGAGCTAGTTATAACAGGTTAGGCCAGCTGACACTGTACCTGATTTAACGTAAGTTTTTGTATATGGGAGTTGGACTGGGAGAGGCATCCTCCCTTGAGGATATGTCTTTTAAAAATACCTGGTGCTAGAAGGAATGTGGTGTGCTCTGAAGGCAATATGCTTCGGCTGCTCTGAAACATTTTTATGAGGCCTGGGATAAATCAGCTCTGGAAAGTATGAGTTGGCAGTAATCAGAAGAGAGAGGGAGTTTTATCCAGGATGTGGGAATCGCAGACTGCAGTCTTACTAATGCAGCAATAACGTGCCAAAGGAGATTTCTGTGGATCCTATAGCAGCGATGCTTTGCTCCCTCTGCAGAGGAAGAGCAGCATGTGACCCTGGCATCATCAGGGATTTATGGAAAGGTTGGAGCTGCCCGTGCCTGGCAGCTGCCTCATTGAAGAGGAGGGCTCCTCTGGCTTTGGTTGAAGACTGTGGGGATGATGCACTGGACTCACTGGGTTCATTCCTGGAAGAGCTAATGGGGGCAGTATCAAAGGTCAGACAGGAGTGAGGGGGTAGGAGGGACACCAGGAGGAAAGGAGTGGTGGCAGTTGTCCAGATCTCAGCTCTAAAATCAGCTGCATTCACACAAACCCCCAAATTGTTTTGTTCTTAGTATATTATACAGATATTCAAAATATAATGATGCTGTCTTGGCTGTGTTGAGTGCCAGGGATGAAAAGCTTGGGGTATACAAGGCACCTTGATTTATGTTTTTGAAGATGTGTGGGTGTGGTTCCCAGCCAAGGAAAACCCACAACCTCTTTGGGGCACCTTGTCTCTCTTGTGTCATGGAATATACATTGGTTGCACTGCTAGGAGGGCATGGCTAGTGATGAGGGTGCTTTCTGCAGAGGGGCGAGATCGTCTGGTGCTGTCTGCAGTCCCATCTGTTATGTCTGATGTACCAGGTTTAACTGAGAGAGTAAGAGCTGCCTTTCTAGAGTGGTCCAGGCCTTGATGCCAGGGACTGCAGTTTAGCTTACTGCTCATGCCACTCTCCCACTGCTTATGGAGGGACTGCTGGTCCTTGAGCTTCCACTTCCTTGGGCTTCCTCCTTCACTACACTTGTCACAGAAGTTCGCTCTCCAAACTGGAAGTTCCTGGTCCCTGAAGTTTGAGTGGTATGTGTCATCTTGCCTTACAAACCTCTGAAATTTAGTGGATTCAGAAATGTATGCACCTAGGAAATGTAAAAGAGCTCCAGCTGCAGCTCTGATACCCAGCTGAAGGCTCCCACAGGCATTTGTAGCCAGCCATGCTGAAATGTAAACTGGACCTCCGAGAAACAGGGTGATCACTTACCCAGGCAGCTATCAGGGAAAGCAAGCTGTGACCATAATGTTTGGAAAACACTCCAGGATGAAAGACATGCTGCAGATTAGGTATCTAATCAATCTATGTTTCTACACTGAGTCCATCATCTCAGGCCCTTTTTTTTAACAAGCTAGAAGATCAATGCATGCTTCAGGTAAATCCCCAGCCTCTTTGCAATAACCCTATGGACTTTAATTTTATTTCCTTACTTGTTAGTGGCAAGCAAAGCCACATTAATTCTAGGTACATGATGCTGAACCAGATTCCTGGTGAGATAAACCCCTGTGGTTTCAGTGATGCAGGCCAGCTGAGGATTTGGTCTGCCATTTAGCAAGTTTTTATGTGAAAGTATTATTTGGAAACATCCTTTGATATTTCCCCTGGTGCTGAGCATATTACATAGCAGGAGTTATCTGAAGATTATAGCTGAAGTCAGGATTTTTGTGTAATGCTTACAGCTGTCCTATTTCTTGCACAGTATAAAATGCATCTGCATCATTTTAGGCTTGGAGCAAATGTAGGCTTTATTGGAAAACCTTGTCCATGCTGGAGGGGAAGCCACTGGGGACAAGGAGATTTCTGCTCATGTAGTGATTTTGACATGTCAGAATTACAACTCTATCACTTTTGGCAAGCATGACTTTAACTGACAGTGAGTGGAAGTGGAACATGAAAATTATAAGGAAAAGGCCTGGAACCCAACAAAATACAGGCAGGGGTGACAGGCAGCCATATGGGATAGGGAGGGATGGGAACATGGACACACTTCCTGCCAGCATGTGGGATTTAAGATGAAGAAGAGTTGATAAATTGGCTGCAGTTCTACCACTCAGGGCTGCCAGTGTCAGAATGAATGGCAAAATAAACTTTCCAGCATATGCACATGTCTCCCTGGCCTGGAAAAAGCCCACAGGGGATTTACGTTTAAGTGACGTTAATACAATTTTTTGACCATACAAACTCTGGCGCATAAATAACATCTTCAGGTATAAGCACAGTTGCATTTACTCAGTAGCCATCTCTCACATAAAATGATTGAAGGATAAAGGTAAGTGACTGGTACTAGTCATGCAGCATCATCTTACTCCTTTCAAAGTTCTCTGATTTTGGTTCCTTTGGCTTTAAAAGAACACATTTTAAGATCTTTCTCACTAAAAACCCATAAATTACTTAAGCAAGGTCACATGAATGTGGTTCTTTGCATGTTAAAGCGGTTGCAAAATAGGCATTTTCAGACCATAAATATATGAGTTTAGGCTCATCTTGCTGAATCTTAGACCACACAAGACCTAGGACATGCTGTAAAACTACCAATATTTACATATTTAATAGACAGTCAGTAGCCA
Source organism: Pseudopodoces humilis (assembly GCF_049639895.1). Taxonomy (NCBI): domain Eukaryota; kingdom Metazoa; phylum Chordata; class Aves; order Passeriformes; family Paridae; genus Pseudopodoces; species Pseudopodoces humilis. The sequence continues at coordinate 105,556,556 of NC_142200.1, forward strand.
CAAAGAGTAAGTGGGATAACATAAACCAGTGAGACAAACATCAGGCTCAGTCAAAATAAATAATGAATTTCTACAAGGCTCTGTTAATGAAATATTAAAGGAGAGGAACAGAATTAAAATATGTTCTTAGATCAAAGCTGATGCTCTCCATTCTGGAATTGCAAACTTTATTGTTAAAAGAAGTTTTGGAAGGAATACCTTCTGTATGCCAGCATTATACATTGCTTAAAAAGCATATATGAGATGAACTAAATCTTGAAGAAGTTGTAAGTAAATGAGGAATTTTAATTGAATGTAGATTTTTCTTGTTTGATTCAGTGGCAGTATATATTTGACCTGGCAGTTTGACATCTTTATGTGTGAGTTGAAGTAAAACCATAATCCGGAGATAAGGCAAAGACTACCTGAATGGTAAAAGTCAGGACGACTACGCAGTGTTATAAACTGGTCTGAGTGACTTGGTAAGTGTAGTCCTGCAAAATGAAGTGGTACAGTTAAAATACCAGTTTGTGTATCTTAAAACAAAAAAAAACATCTACAAGAAAGGAAGGCTGTATTCTTAAAACCAAGAGACTACACCAGCTATACTGGACCAGAAGAACAGCAAGGGATTGCAGCACAATAATCCAGCTCTCTTTGCAGTAATGCTTCCATGAATAAAGAGGCTACTGAGCTCTGAGTTTGTCTGTGACTGGAACTGGTGAGAACAATGCTGGAATACTGCAGTTTCAGCAAGTTGTGCTTGTGAGGTGTATACCCAGAAAGCACAGAAACAGCTATAAAACAGAAACAAAGGTTGGAGAAAAATCACTGAGACAGAGCTTTTTATGCATGTTTACCCTCCACAAATGTCCTCCAGAGAGGCATCTTCTTTGGAAGAGAAGGTTGAACACTAAAGAGCTTTACAGTCCAGTGAAGCAAAACATAACCTTAATCTGTGGCTGGAAGCTGAAGCTGGACAAATTAAGCTGAAAATAACACACATTTCTATTAGAGTGAGTCTGAACATGGGAATACACTAGTGGGGTAGGGTAGGAGGGAGAGGGAATCTCTGGCTCCTAAAGTCTTTACATCCAGACAGATGCCTTTCTGGAGATAGTCTTTAGCAAAACATGATTTATTGGACTCGATGCAAAGGTAACTTGGTGAAATATAATGACCTGTGATATATAGTAGGTCAGACTGGATAACAGAGTGGCCCCTCCTAGCTTGGAGCATTACAAATCTGTAACACTTAAACTTTAGGAAATTATGACAGTAAGCTGTAATATTTTTTTCTGCTGAGATTTCTCCAAAGCTCCTAAATAAATCATTACATACAAAGCCTGCTAACCGGCATTGATTTTTTTTTTAATTTTTTTTTTTTTATGACTTATGTTGGGGATTTTTTAATCTTCTTTTTGGAAAATTGGTTTATAAGATTTTCTTTTTTAAGTATAGTTAGGAGGCTCTAACACTAAACCTCTCCAAGAGACAGGGAGAATTCCTATGTTGTACCTGAGCTAAGCTATGTAACTTCATTGTGTTTGGCTTTTCAAAACCTTTCCCCTAGCAATTTGCACTTTCCTTGTGCCCTGATACCAGCTTTAATGTCAGCTCTACCACGTGGTTGGCTGCCCATCCCCTGTCAAAAGATATAAGGTTTTGAAAGAGTAGGCTGATACAAGAACCCTTTTCTCATAAGAGGGAACTGTTAATCTACGCACTTCTCACAACAGGAGCTGGGCTCAGGAGTTGTACTTCATGTGCTTTACCTCCTCATTTGAAGGGGAAAATTTTGCATTATCAATAGAGCCGTCTCAGAAGCAGCTCTTTACACAGCCTCTCCTTGGAAGATTCTACGGGGAAGAAGGGAGGCTGGGTAAAACTTCAGAAGAAGGTATTTGAGTCCCTTATTGAGGAAGTACTTAACTTTAAACAGGTGATGAAGTCCATCAATGCAAAACAAATAAATGATCTGTGGAAACATTGCTGCATATACTTAAACATAGGCCTGTGCTGCCAATTCTAATGAGTTACAGCTTCAGTCTATGGAAGCACTCGAAGAGCTGTGTAATCCAAAGTGCAGGAAAAGTCTCTTGACTTTAATGGATGGTCTGCATAGTCAAAGCCATCCACCTCCTAAGTGCAGAACTGAAATAAAGTGCTCTGAAAAGCAAAAGGAAGCAAAGTGGGAGAGTGTGGTGAGCACACACCACTTTATTTGTTAGTGTTTGTTAGTCAGGGTAAATTGATCCACAGGTCTTGGGAAGGATGGAGGTATGTGAGGCCTTCAGGTGTGATTTTCTTTGGGAAAGGCTAGGGCATTTTTAGAAGAGAAAAAAAAAGAAAACCAACTCAAATTTAAACACTTCCCAGCAGTTTGTGAGTAAATAAGCCCTAAATTTTAACCTGGTGGAAACTAAAAGGAGTTTGCCTGAGATATTCAATGAATTAACTATAAGCAGGGAATGAGCCGTCTCCTAACTCCTTAGGCAATGGATTGATGGTTGTTTGGTTTGCTGCTAAAGAGGCAACTGTTGTTGATTCAATTCTTGTAATTCTTTGTTTTTTCCCTCTCAACCCTAAACTTAATGCAATTATTTACAAAAAAAAAAAAAAAAGAAAAGAAAGTTTAGCTTTGTTTTCTTTACTATTTTTTCTTTCTTTTTTTTTTTTTTTTTTAGATTATTACTCCTAACAGTGCCTTAACATAATCTCACAGCTGACTGAACACTACCCTCTGACCTTTCTTTCCTTGGGGACAAACTCAGGTTTAATTGACGTTTATGTCTGTGAGCTCTGCTAAGGAGAGATTAGCAGTGGCTTAGCTAATTAGTATTTAAATGTTCACTAATGTTCCAATGGATTTGTCAATTGCAATCTTATTAAAAATTGATGCAGAGATTTCAATTTTTTTAAAAAAAGCAGCGATGTCAGAGCTGATTCAATTTATCCAGAGGATTAAAGACAAAATCAAATCTGCTATTATGATCTTTTCAGTCATACTAGAACACAAGAAAAGTATTTCAAATTGTAAATGGCCCATATGTTTCTCAATGTGCAAATATGTTCAATTCTTGTTGCTGGGTTGAAAAATTTGAGGATGCACAAACTCTCATTAGGACAATTTGGAAATATTCACACCGTAATTAGAGGTGTTGATGTTCTACTGTCCCAACAAAGCCTTTGTAGTTTGAAATACTAGAAGAATTTTCCAGATAAATTTAACACATGACAATAGGATAACTCCATTGGTAATACAGGATATCAATCTCTCTTTAGAGTTGCCCATGGTGTACATTATACACATTTCCCCCAGTGCACTGAGTGTGATCTGTAACAGTTTTTAGCCAAAGAGTTTCGATTTCAAATTAAATCCACAGTTTATACAGTAAATGATGAAGGCAGCTTCTGGCTGTGGAAAATCTTCAACTGATCAAAACAGGGGCACTTTGTTATGAGCTGAAAGCTTTCTTCAGACCTGGTGAATGAGGGAAGATAACATAAAATAGCAACTTGCTTAGAACCAACCTTCTTTCAACCCCTTTCCACTAAGGTGTTTCAGCACACAGAGCAAGTACACAAATATATTAAATTTAGATTGAAGTTTGAAATTTGGTGCCCTAAAGACACTCTTTAAAGAGATTTCAGAAGCCATCTATATAACCTAAATATACTTGACTTGACTTTTTATTTCCCAAAGATGCTATGGTAATACAACAATCCAGCAGGTTTGGTGTATTAGAAGTTTCAGCCACTTAGGGGTTACATACCTTCTGCAAATGGAGTTTGTTTATTTGGAAATGTGAGTGTAATTGTGCATTTGGGTGCCCAGGAAATATAAGGAAATATTTTCATGTACATTAAATATCCAAGAATACTGGCGTGATGGAGAAGCCCAAGTTCATTGGCCTTCCATGACAGCTCTAATTTAAGCAGCAAGAATGTATGATTATTTTGGGGTTTTTTGCAGTCATGATTTAAATAGAAATTAATCTATATTAGCAGAAAATTTCTTTGTTTCCTGTTTAATGAACAACTAAGAAAATATGCTTTGGATTGAACTAGTGAAGAGAGTGTTTTTAGGTTTACCTGAAAAAAGTTACATTTCATTTTCAGATGCTTTATTTAAACAGAGAAAATAGAGATAGTCCAAAGTTTCAGAACAGCAGACATACTTCTGGTTTTCTTGTTTCTAAAGCACTTAGGAACTAATACCAGTCTCAGAATTGTTGTAATTTACCCAGATTTTTTTTCTTCTGGTATTTTTCCTTGATGAAGTCTTTATCTATGAACCTGCGTCTCTTTTGGAAAGGGGCTGCAAATTCGTAAGTGCCTATATGATTTTCAGTCATCCCTAGCACCCCTAAGTCTGATGCCATGGTGCAGATACATCAGCTCATTTGAGTCCTAAGGGTCAGTAGGTAATTTTCCAATGAATCTTGTTGGAGCTGTCATTAGAATAGAAGGGTGTTTTCATGAATATATTAGGGGAAATTCTAGGACTACAGCAAAGGAAGTTGGAGTAACATGAGCTTCTCTTCTCACATTTAAGCAACGGCATTATCTCCTTCCATCTCTTCTCCCACACATCACCTTTTGGGTGTCCTCAATTCCCACTCCTCTTTACTCCTATCTCATGGCCTTCTTCAGGAAGGGCAGCATGCTCAGGTCCAGAGGATGCATCAGCAGGGGTGTCAGCAGCACGTGGGTACAGAGCTGGGCAGACCCAACCCTGCATTACTAAAACTCTCTGTGGTCCCTGACAAGACACAAGGCTCTGTCTTTCCTAAAACATTCCCCTGCAGCTCAAGAGCCATTAGTTACAGTTATCAGGGAAAGAGTTTTGGTGCTGAGTTTGAGATATTGAACTGGAGACATGGGGTGAGCAAATTCACTTCTGCATCCTACAGGCCTGTCTGGCATCAAAAGGTCCCAGCCCTTCTGCTGGAAAATGGATGTCTGAGGTAGTCCCAGGACATTGCCCTGCCTCCCCCAAACCCTGATACCGTGGGTGTTAGAAAAAAGCCTTGATAGGGGGAAACATAAACAGATAAAGACATCTGGGGACTGTAGCCAACAAATTTGTTCTGGCACCATGAGCCAAACCGCAGCCTTGACACTGCGAGGAAGATATTTGTTGGGGTCACTGATCACCAGGAGGAACCCAAAGGGGACAGGAATCTCCCATCTCCACCAGCTGTTGGAGGATGGGAGCAGGGGTGAAGGCTGGACAGCACATAGCAGGTTTTGGGGAGGGAGAGGACACCAACACCAGGATGTGGCTCCAATCAGAGTCATCAAAGGGACATGACCCATCCCCAGATTCACATACCACTTCCTGATACTGTGAGGGCCAGGGAAGAGAGCCCAAATCAGTGTTACCACATCCCTGCAGTAACTGTGGCGTTGGTGGAATGTCACATTGCATCCAGAGCCTGCTGCTGGCTGGGGAGAAATGGCAGAATGGAGCAGGGGATCCCGACCCTCTGCCAGAAACTCAGCTCAGCCTATCAAGGTATCATATGGTGCGGCAAATATGGTGTCAGTTGATGGGGAGAAGCTCTGTGTGGCCAAAATGGAAATAAATGGAAACAGAACAGTTTCCTGTAGCAAACTGTCATCTCTTGAGAATGGGCAAGAAAGAAGGAACCAGACTGATTTTGATTTGTTACTCCTTTTGTAAACACATTTGCTGACAGTAGCGCGGTATGTAATGTCTGTCTCTACTTGATTGGCATATCTGTTTTGCTCATTGCTTTATGAAATAATACATACTCATTGTACTTCCTTTTATCTTGACTTTTTTTTTAAACTGAGAGACCAAAACGGTCTTGCTGAAAATACAGGTTACAGCCGTTGTTGTTAAAACTGTATGTTGAGGAAAATGAACAGTGAAAGTAGCATCCCAGTTGTTAAAAGCCAGATAGCTTTTATGTTGTCTTGTCATCTTCATTCCCCAAAATATTTGTAGTATAGGGAGAGTCAGCCCACTTCCTGGCTTCTTGCAAAATGTAATATGTTGCCTCTAGAGCTTTGTTGATAAGAGATGATTGGCCAGGCTTCATAATAGTCATCTAAGAAATGGGTCACTTTATCCCAAGATTGGGCAGGAGGGGGATGACAGCTGCATGAGGCAGCTCATCTGCTCTTCCAGAGGAAATGCCTAAAGCCAAATTTTGAAGTAAGGAATAAAACCAGTAAGTATCCATGTAGCCTAAGTCTGAGATAATAAAATACTGGATTCCAAAAAGAAAATATAGATACCGTAAAATTCTATTGAATTAAGTGCCAAATTGTGTGTAATTAACTGACACATTTTTAAATGTCCTGCCCAATCCTTTTTAGCAGATGAAAGTTTTGCTTTTTTGGGTCTACCAGGACACGATGTGAAACATATTGCCCAGGTCAATCTGCTTCTGTCAGCTATCAGGTAACACATGTAATCAAAAAATAATCATTGTCCTGGTCCATGGAACTAAATGGAAAAGGTGGAAAGACAAAATATTCCTCCCTGCATTTCAGTGAAACACAATATATGTTTAATAAGCTTCTTTTAGATACAGAAGCAAGCACATTTCATTTTGTGAGTCAAAGGAAAGGAGAAAGCATGGAAGCTAGTGAAAGGACAACTGACCTATAGGCATCACTATCCTCTTAATTTTTGAACAATTAAGAATTGTGAATTACATTGAAACAAACCTGATGTCACTTCTATTTGCTGAAAGCCCAACCTAGAGTACACAAGGAGTTGTAAACTCCCCTTCAATGAAATTGGCTTGAAGCAGGCTTCCTACTTTAAATGAAAGTTATAAAATCATCCTGAAATAGAAACTTGACCAGGGAGATTTGGATGCACTGAAATGTGTGAGTGCCCCAGCAGTGGGCTCCCATGCATGGGAGGTGGGCAGCCCCATCCCTGACACACAGCTGCCTGTGCACGTGTGCTCCAAGTGCGGGGTGCTGCGTGGAAACAGCCTCCGCCGACTGCAACCAGATGGTGAGGGGATGACAGCTCATAAAGGATGCCAGTATTTTAGATAATTTCACAGAGGGTTTCTGCTTGGCTGAAGGCACAAGGAAACTCTCTCGCTCGGTGTTTTGCACAGCTGAGTGTTAAATCACTTTATATCAGAGCTGAACCTCAACCTCATTGCCGTTAATCTTCTTGATTGGTTAAGTCTTTGCTTTCTGTCAGAAAATCTGAAATCTGAGTGTCAACGATCAGCACATGAAGCCTTCATGGCAGTGCCCCCCCTTTTCCACCCCTTTTCCCCTGCTGCTCAAGGGAGAGAGCATCTTCTCTGTTTCTTGTACTCACTGTTTGCTGACTGTACAGCCAGCCTGAGCTGCAGGTATAGCCTTCTAATACTCACCCCCAGCCCAATGAGGCTTTTTACTCATGCACTCATTATTCACCTGTACAAAGGAATAGTGTCTGGGAAAATCACAGACTTCCTTGTGTATTTGAATATATCAGCTCTGAGAATCTGGTATCCTTGTTAAATGAGAACAGTTCTATGAGGAAAAATCAATCTTTTAATCACAAAAGGTCAAATGCAATTCCAGCTTCTATTTGTAAGTCACTGACAGTATTTACTGTTCCACCAAAGGTAAAATCCCATTCTTTCATGAACAGGACCTGGTTTGGGCTCCTAGGTGAATGTGCACCCTTAACATTAAGAGATATCCTCCCTAGACTGTGTAGTCACTGCTGCAACCATCCTAGGAGTCATACTGTGGGTGAGTCTCCTCCCTGCCCATCGTGCACTGGCTAATGCTTCACTCATCCTCAATGCAATCCATGCAGGGCACCCATATTTCCTTCCAGAGAACATAACCATACCAAACACCTGACCATGTTGTGGGTCTTGCTTTCTAACAGCAGAAGAAGTGATATTCAATGAATTACAAAGATTTTTTTTCTCATGTCAGAATTCTTGCCTTCTTGTCCATCAAACCTCATAGCCAGCCCCTTTGTAACTTAAGCATGATGTCTGACTGGCCCCTCAGTCACCGGGTATTATTTCAGTTTTCTAATTGAATCACAAAACGATTTATCAAATGAATTAAGAATAACAAAAAAAAAAGTCAGGGTGATGCATGAACAGGCAAATGAATATGGACATTAGGAAGATTAATAGACATGTCTCAACTAGTCATATCAACAAAACTTTGGTGGTGTAAACAGACCATTAGCAAATAAAAGCAGGATGCTAAAAAGGTTAAAGAGGGCAGCCTCTCAGAAATCAAATGAATATTTGGAAGCAAGGTTTTCCAACCTGGCTAAACAGGCTGTGGAAAAGAAGCATGAACTCCCAGCGCACAGCAAGAGTTTCTAGGATCATTCTTGAGATGTCCAGCTCACTGTGTGAGATTTACTGAATGCAGAAATTCATCTCTGTGATCACTGTCTAGTGATGATCCTAGTCTGAACCACAGTCACTCCACTGGGTGCCTCGGTGAATAAGGCTGCCAGAAAACTTGCTCACACAGTGCACATAGCATGTGCCATTGCAGACCCTTCCTTGCAGCTTGTCCCCTCGGATCTGACAGAACCACAGCAGAGATTTTGCAGAGCAGCTTCACCCAAATTTGGAAGGCATTCTTCTGGTTAAAGCTGGGCTGTTTCATGCAGAGGATAATGTTTGCACCGAATGTCAATGTGCATTTTGGCTTGGTCAGGATAATGCCTAGCCAGTGACCTTATTCAGCCCCAATTAGCTGATAACTGCCAGCCAGTCGCATTCCTCATTGTTAGGAGTGAACAAGGCAATCACGGGAGAAAGGTAGCAATAATAGGAACAGCTAATTAAACTGTGAGTGGTGCACAAGGCAAAGGAAGGAGGAAGAGGGATTGTGAGAGTTTCTAGATGGTCTGGCTGCCAGCTGAAGATGAAGTAAGGATCTGGAGTCCAGGACATAAGCGTAAGTCTCAGATCAAGGTTCAACTCCCTCTGCTTCTGCAGCCTTTTCTCCCAAGCCCTTTGAGTACATTTATGTCTTGCAGCACAGCACCCTTGCAGCTCTGCTCAGATGGGCACCATCCTCGTGACACAACAGACTGACGCACAGGTGGCACCTCTAGTCCCAGAAGGACAGTGGATGGGTGATTGCAGTGCCCTTCCTGACCCCACTGCTCCTTTCCTGGAGAGGGCAGTGGTCCCCTGCCAGCAACAACTCAGTGCTCTCACACTAGTTCCCTTTTCCTTGCGCAGTGGTGGACCACAGGGAGTTATGTACCTCAGGTGTTTTAGGGAGATAATAAGAAAGTGGCATGTTTTGTGGGAGCCCATTTTAGCACCTTCAAGAAATCACAGCATCATTTACATTGGGAAAAAAAGTGAGATCACCAAGTCTAGCTTCTAACCTAGCATTGCTGACCACCACCAAACCATTTCTCTATGTGACAAAGTCCCCTTGGGGACCTCGTGCCCACAGGATTTTAATATCAGCAGCACTGATATTCATCAGATTGGAAAAACCTTCTTTCTGAAATACACTTTTGAGATACTTTTCTCTGTTGAATATAGGATCTGTAAAAGAGAAAAGCATCATTTGTAGAACCCGAGGGAATTCTTCATATACTGCCAAGATTTCCAGATGAGGGGAAATATTTTTCCTTTAATCCTATTTCCACATTCAGGCCTTATACTTCCTGCACAGTTACTCGAATTCCAGTTTGTTGCCCAGTGTCACTTGGGAGAATAATGTATACTTATTCCATATTAATTGTGCCTACAAAAATACCCAATCACAGTAGAATAACTCTACTGAAACAATGAGATTACCAACATTTCCTTACCTGCGGTCTTTTTTTTGTGTGCCAGCAGAAAAGTCATTAACATGACATTTTAAAAAAAGTATTTGCTGTGGACTATACTCTGCTTTCACTAATCCTCCTGAAAATCTGGCAATTTCTATCAAAGTTGCTAGAGCTGACCTGAACTTGCATTTAGGCTGAATAATGAAACGTGACCCTCTACAGCTATATGAAATGTGGTTTCCCATGTGCTGTTTCAGGGGAACCATGTTTTGGATGGTGGGTATTTCAGGGGAAAATTATTTGATTTGAGCAGGTACAAATCAGGGTATCATGAGAGGGTGGGGATGCAGCCTAGACAGCCCTGATGGTTTGAATTGCAGGGAGGCAGGCAAGTTATGTAAGCCTGCAGAGGCTGTGGTTGGAGGGGATCCCTGATTTTAGCAGAGAACTCGGGGCATTACTGTGAGACAGATACAATAAAGTGTAAGTCGTTAGGCAGAGAAGATAAAGCACCACTTAAGGGAACCACTGACAGATGGGAGTGTGGCTCTGCAGCTCCAAGCAGGGAAAGACTTGGGTGCTTGCCCCTTCTGCCTCTGAACCTCCTCACAATGCCTGGAGAATAAAAGCCTCATGGCATAATGGTGGTGGTGATGACAAGGGTAATAAGGCTCATGATAATAAGGACAAGCAGGGTTTCCATTTCCATTACCAGAGGAATCGATTGGAGCTTAAGGTTTTTTCTGCTTTTTTTTTTTTTCTTCATCTAAAGCAAGTTCTGTAAGGGCCAGATAAAACACTGAAAAAGGCCTTTAAAAAGGTCTTTGGGAACAGTGTGGAATTTTAAAATCTAATCTGTAATTTAAAGAATGAAAACTAACCTAATTGGTGTACAATCCGTTTCCATTAGGAGCAGGATACTGCTGGGTTCTTTCCCCTCAGCATAGGCTGGATTAAACATACAGGTGAACTATTCTTTTTTTTTTATGTAGTTCCACTCTCTAGGGCATCTGCACAGTAACAGATGGCAGCTTTTTGCCCATTATACACACACACACACACACACACACACATACACACACACACACATGTATTTGCTCCCCAGCATGGAGAGAAAAGCAGCTGATTCAACACAGGTAGTTTTAAAACTACATGAATCTCAAAGCTGCCTACATGCTTGAGAGTAGAGGCACCTTGCTCCTCACAAGAGATACAGGCTGCAGCACTGGGTGGTCCCTTGGCACAGAGGGGTGGTGTGATGCCCCTGAATCCCCAGCACACTCCTTTGCCAACACCTGCCACAGCTGACCACTGCAAACAGATCAGCCTGGGCTGGCCTCAGCTGGAGTCAGTGCCAGCAAAGTGAGGCAGGAACTGCAAGGGGAAGAGGTGCTGCATGATGCTTGAGGCTGTGGAAGCGCACAGGGGTTATCCTGGGGGGGCTGCTGGCAAAGAAGTTGGTGTGAGATGAGGGTAGGGGAATAACCTGGCTTCTGCTCAAGGTGAAACCACCTCCTTCCTCACCAGGAGCTTAGAGCCAAGGCTGAAACTGAAGTGCTAAAGAAATAATCCTTGCCCAGAGCAGTTGGCTTTGTTTCAGGATTGAAACTGTGAGTCAAAGATGTTTTTATGTCAAGACTTGCTTGAAATCTCTCACTGTGGTCCATTTATTTTAGTCTGTGGCTACTGGGGATGCAGTTCAGATGGGTAATGGTATTTGGGAGCTTGAGGATGAACTTCACTTCCAAATCAAAATGTCTTCTCTGTACTCTGCTGCTCAGGGCTGTGAGATGCTTCAGGTGATGTTTGCATACATTGTGATGTTCTGAGCGTCACACAAAAAGCAGTTGTAAGCTGTATCTTGTGGGAGTTTGTTAATGATTCAGTTTGCTATAATTTCTCAGAAACATGGCATGCATGGCCATCAGGCAGGTGTCCATGCAGACAGCATTCTATCTATCTATATATAGAAAGAGAAAATTAGCAACTATTATGTATTTTAACTCCCTCACACCATCATCTGACCAGATTCTATCTGGAACAGTAAACCTCAAGCAGATGAAACAAAGGAGAAGGAGCAACTTATTTACTAAGTATCACATTAAAATAACTATCTTAAGCTAAGGTCTGTAGTTCAGGCAGGACTGGGCAGAGGTAATAAATATTTGGTAGCAAGGGATTTTTCCAAGGCACTGGGAACAGAGAGTGAACAGCACATGAGAGAGGCCAAGAGCAAAGAAGGGTACGGTAGCAATCTTGCACAGACAAATAGAAATTTTGTCCCTAAAAAAAAAAAATCTGACATGAAATTGGAATATTTTGTTCCATTAAAATTCAATAATATATCATTCCTTCATCAGTTGGATGCCCCTAGAAATCTCAAGCTGCAGTGTGTTATTGAAACCACTTATGCACATCAACAATATGTTTTTTTGCAGTGGTCATTACGCCCCCACTTTTGCAACATGTTATTTTTTTCCCCCTCTATGAAACTGTGACTTAATGCAAAGTAATGGCATGTCAAAGGCAAAGTTACAGCCCCCCTCTTGAATGCAATGCTGAGTCTCCTGTCATGCGTGGAATGTAATTACCATTAAGGCTGAAAAATGAGGGAGATGAACAGTAGTGGCAGTTTTTCTCAAGTTTACATAAACACTGGCTGCAAGAAGAGGGCAGGAACATTAAAATCAAAGAGTTCTTGTCACATCAGCGCTTTAAATCTCTAAGCGGCTCCTTGAAAATCATCTGGCCTCGGTGAACACAAACAACTGATAAAAGCTTCGGTTAAGGTCTGCTCTTATCTGCTAATTTCAGGGCAGTCTTGCCCTTTACCCACTGTCCCTAGGAAAGTAGCGATTTTGGCACTTTCTCTTGGCTTGCTAAATTCTCTGCCGTGGCAAAAATATTAACTAGCTGGAAAAGAAGTAAAAATGGGGTTGAAGGTGTTTGAAGAGGAAATCCCTGTATCACTCACTGAGGAAACACTCTGTTTGCTTTGCCCATGCATCCTTGGAGTTAAAGACTGGGTGATGTACCACTCCCCTCATTCCTGGAGCTGGGTGTTATCTCCTGGGCACAGAGCAAGCCCTAAGCCTGACCCAAAATCACTCAAAAATGTGGGCAGCATCCCTCTCCCACCCATTCCCACTGAATCTGCAAGGTTTGTCTCCTACTGGCAGTGCCAGGAAGCAGGAATGCCTTGGGAAGAAGGAGTAGGCAAAGGTGTTTTAAGCCCCCCCAGTTGTGGAGGTAGTTCTTTCCCTGACTTGTGCTGAGTTTACAGCCAAAACACAAGCTCACAGGTTTCGGGTTTCATTAGGGACCTGAAGCTCTCATCAGGTTTGCCAGAGGATGTTTCAAAGGTAACTTGTCTGCACGAAACTGGGCAGATTTATTGTCTCTGTGGTTTTATTGAACGTTTTTGGCTTCTGTTTTCTCTTTTTGGTTTTTTTCATGTGAAACCCTATGGCTTAAGGCAGGATTTGTTTTGTGGCTTTGATGGATTGTAGTCTCCCCATCCTGCCGCTCATAATGGAGCAGAGCTGTAAAGCACTTCAGGTTCAAAAAATTCGGTGCTGGTAGGAAACACAGGTTGCTCGTGTCTCTGTCTCCTGGGTTTTCTCTGTTGCCCTTCCTCTCCTTCCTCTGAGACTGGCTCTGGGCATTGTGCTGGAGCCACCGGCAGGCAGCCACCCAAGCAAATGGCCTGTGCCTTAGCATGGCTCTTTTGCTCCCCTACTTCCCTTTGGCTTCTCCCCATACCCAGCAAGGATGGGAGCCATGCCATGGAGATGCTCCTGTCAGTGCCTCAGGCTGCAATGGAGAGGAAGAGAGAAGGAAGCAGCTAGGAAAAAGACAGAAAAAGGGACACTGCTTTTTGGTCTGTGTACCAAAATTCAATAATGTCTTCATGAAGGAAGGCAAAAATGCTGGTCTTCTCCCTGGCAGTCTTTTCCTGCTGCCATTGCAGTCACCGGCTCCAGCGCTTCTGAGCTGTTATGAAAATGGTCCTCTTGAGTCCAAATGGGCTCTTCTCATCTTCCAAACTGCAGACTGTGTGGAAATTGTAAACAGCTGCACATGGTTTGCCTAACAGCAACAGAGAAATTACAAGAAAAGCAAAGAATAGGAAAGTCTAAGGCAATCCCACTTGTAGGTTTGGACACTGGTACTGATTTGCCACAAAATAATCACGTGTTTTCAATAAATATCTTATTTTTCATTAAAACACTGCTTCTTGTGGCAAGCATTTTTTTTGGCAAAGCCTTCTCTCCACCAGTGTTTTGCTCAGCATTTGTTTCTGAGCTGATAGAAATTTGTAAGCTCTAAATATCCTGGGGAGAAAAGAGGGTTTCACCCCTCATATTTTCCAGGTTGAAGGTTCTAGGTGAAGTCAAACTTAAGATCTTAAAATGCATTAAGTATTGAAATCACACAATCATAGAATTGATGAGGTTGGAAAAAAACTTTAAGATCATCAAGTCCAGATGTGAACACAACATTCCCCACCATGTTCACCATTAAACAAATACTTCCATGCTCTTTGCAGAATTTGGATCTCCAGATGGGCTAGAGACTCATGCTTGTAGAAGTCATCTCCGCAAAGCACAGGTTGAGTGCTGTGGCTCATTCTTTATCATAAAAGTACTTCTAAGCCCATAATTGCTGAATCTTTTGGGATCTGTCCCATGGTACTCAACAGCTGCAAGCAGAATATATCTGGGGATGTCTCACCAGGCTGAGATAAGAGGAGCCAAGGTCCCTAAAGGAACCCATGGCAGTAAAGCCGATTCACAGCCAAGCCAGGACCTCTAGTCCAGGGGTCAGGGATGGTGACATATGAGATTGAGCACCAGCGATGTAGCTCAGGCAGAGACCGGGGTAGAAGCCTGAACTTCAGTGTAGATCAGGAGGGAAGTGGAGAACTGCAGAGACTTCTCATGACCAGACCCCCAGGATGAAGCAATCCATCCAGGGCCCTGACACAGATACACTCACCCTTCAATGTTGTGGACAGGTGTTTGCAGTCCTAAACCCTGGAGAGTACTCTCAGTATTATAAATCATTCAGGTATTAATGTTCCTCAGTGATAGGAATCAATATCAACAACTTCAGTGTTCATTGCTGGTGCTCAGGCAGCAGGACTTCATCTAACCTGAACCCCAGTCAGGTGAGGGGAAATGCCATCCATTAAATATTATCTTAACGACATAGTTGGAATAAATGTATAAATGTAAACACTACAGCACTCAAGTAGAGTTGAAAACACCCCATGGGAGGAGTGTTCTTCCATGCAAGTGAGACAAAAATTGGATACTTCAGAAATGGTGAGAATGTTCTTGAGAGTACAATCCTTTTTGCAGTGTCACACGACTATGATGGACTTTTATCAAACCACTATGGTGATAAAAGCTCAGAATTGAGAAAATCAAATGGAAAAACTAAAAGTGGGAGGAGGGTGTTAGTAAAGTCTAATGTCTAGTGTGCCATGTATTAGTTTTTAATCAGGTTCTATATGTGGCCATAGTAAAGAAATATGACAAGATTCCTCTGCTTATATTTCACATTCTTTCTGGTGGTCTTATTTATTCATGCTGCATTTTTTGGAATAAAGGCACTGGGGGTGGGCAAGAAGAGGTGGGAAAAGCAGAGAGAGAAAAAAGCAGAGACCATGCTGGAAAAAGAAAAACCCCTCTGAGCATTCATGCTTTACATAGTGCATTCTGCATTTCATTCCATGTGTGAAAACAAAATGCAGTTCCCCTGCTCCCCAAAGTACCAGTGGACCAAATGGGTTTGATTCCTTTAAATATAATGGAGTAGGATCATTCGGGGGTTCAGTTGTTTTCCATTTCACTGAATTTTCCACTTTGCTTGTACCCAAATTAATTTATATCTCTATTTATTCATAGACAATTTGTCCATTCAGTTTTGTTCATTCTACAAATCTTTGACCCTTGATCTGTTTTGATACATGTAAAGGGATATGGTTTAGCAGCTAAGGAAGGTTTTAGCTTAATTAACAGCTATATAAAAAGTTTTGAACTTCCCTAGCACTAGAGTGGCAGGTCTTGGACCACTGCCTCCTGGTTTGTCCCGCCAGGCACGGTGCAACACATACAGCAGGATGCATTTCACCGGCTAGCTAAGCAGAAAGGGATAAGCTCCAATCTAAGAGGAAATCATCATGCTGTGAACGATTTTAATGATCTTAAGGACAGCAGATGAGACAATTTGCATGTCTTATTTCTGCAATTAGGGTCTGCATCTTTGATCAGACACAGAAAATGGGTCCCAAAAGAAATTTTACACTTTGATATGTTTTTCTGAGTGAATTCTCTGCTGCCACGTTAGGCTTTTTCTGGATAGCTTCTTGTAAAGGTTTGAGTGATGGAGCTTTTTTGGTATGTATATTCAAAGGAGGCAATTTAGGAATTACTTCAACATGACTAAAAGGAAAATCTCCTTATGAAATTCTAGAGATGATTCATTATTTTAATAAGCAGAGGTGATACTGTGTGGCTTGTCTGAACAAATTAACCTAAAAACTTGAAATTTTTTCCATTCATATTTGCTGGTCTGCTAAAGGATAATGTCTCTTCCTGTGAAGACTGTCAAATTAGTACAGTTCAGACACTGAATATTACACCTTGGCAAAGGACTTTGTGTGCACTGAGAGAGGGAAACTTTTGCAGAGAAAGGCAACAACACAACACATTGTTAGACTTTTAAAGAACAGATATTTTGAGGAACATTTTAAATTACAATCAAAACTAAATTGAGGGTTTTTTTCCCATATTTGCTTCATATTTATTTATTTATTTGTTTATTTCATAATCTGTATGACATTTTTAAGAAAGGACATCAAAGAATAGAGTGGTCTATAATACCATCTATAGATAAAACCACAGAACTGCCCTTTTGCTGCTCTGTGACCCTGCTTCAGCCCAGACTATTGTCCAGGATGTGAAATGCAATGTCACATGCATGAGGTAATTTGTGGCACAGGGCACCCAGCTGTAGCTTTTTTTTTTCATGTACCGTTTTTATAACTATTGGTTTTCATTTGAGTATAACATTGCACATGTAAGATACTTCATCTCTCACAAACAGCCCAAAGTTATTATTAAAAGGTCCAAGTATACATTATTTATGATTTGATCTGAAATGAAATATAAATTACACAGAAACTTAGAGAAGATTTCTGATTCCCTCTCTCCCTAAAAGCAGTTCGCACAAATACCTGTATCTCCTCAGTTTTTTCTGGAGGTCATCACTAGCTCACTGTTTGGAGACATATGTGCAGCTCTTTTAGATGGAAGACATAAAATCAGATTTTTTTTTTTTTTTTTTTTGGTTCCAGGGACAAGTGTCCTCAATTAACACTGACAGCTATTTAATTTCATTTAAAGTAGGTTGGTTTAAAATATGATTCTTATCTCACCACCGCAGGATGGACTAAGTCTCTCTTTTAGAGCCACCCAGCAGTGGGGATTAAGGGAACACGGTTACATTTCTTTCTACAGAAACCTGAGCTCCATTAGCAAAATATAGATTTGAGCAGATATGGACCCAGCATCTGGCCCCTTAGAAATAAGATAAAACTGTGAGGAGGAAATTAGAGAAGATCCAAAGCCCATTTAAATCAATAAGGAGGTTCCATAACCTTCAGCAGATTCTGGATCCCACTCCCAGAGAACAGAAGTACTTGTTTACCATAAAGAAAGAAATCATTATCAGTTCACTAAGGCCTTGACTTTGTTTTTGTCTAAAATCTTATTTCTTTCTCTAACAGTAACTGGCTCTCTCAAAGAAAATGGGCAGCAACCTATGCTATGGTGGAGAGGAGTATATGTTGTCCCTTACTAAGAGGGCTGTTCCTATACTTCTAACATTTTGGTCCAACCTCAAATACTGCTCAATTTGTAATTAAGCCATGTTTTATGTGCTTGTTTATGTTTTATGGTTTATGTGCTGGTCTAGATTTGGTAGATTGATAAAACCAACTACTCTAAAGTTTTGAAAACATATTTTCAAAGTAACAGATACTGATGTGCAGTGCTTTGGTCAGGTTGGTTTTGTGGGCTTCTCATTTCTCATACAGGTTTTTTTTTTCTTTCAAAAATCACTGATCCTATTGGTAGAGACATTTTGTTAAAACACCAAAAGAAAGAGGAAGAATAGTAAGACAAGAATGAGAAATACCTCTCTTATCCAGCTCTAGATAGGCCTTCAAAAATATTGAATTGACTAAAGTGAGAACAACTGATGCTGAACTCGTTGCTAAGAAGGTGTAATGTATCATATTGGGTTATATAAACTCACTGTTTGAGGTGATTACAAAATAGCTTCTTGTCTCTGGGATTGTTTAACTCCTGAAACACAAGGATGGAGGGCACAGCTACTAAATTAATATTTCCTGAGCCATGGTCAGCCAGAAGAAATACCCAGGACAGTTACTGCATGTGATGGCTTCACAACAGCCCCCCTAAGACACCAGGGAAACCGTGAGGAGCACAGTTGCCATTTCTACCAGCATGGGGGGACTACTGGTAAGGGTTCCAGAAGGCAAAATTGCCACCAGTGAGTGGTCTTAATCCAGATCACAGCTTGCTATTTGAGTAGTCCAGCTCTAGGTGTCAGTGAGGCTGTTTTCTCTATCACCAATGAAGATACAGAAGAAGAGTTGCAGTACTGCTCTACATAAGTGAACATGGTGAAGTTCTCTGTCAGCACCCACAAATAGCATCTACATGGCACTTAAAATCAGTACCTAGCATCCCTCTACCAGGTGTGCAGCTACAACACCTGCATGCAAAGACATGTTTCCCTGCATAGGAGAGCATATCTGGGGTAAGAAACTTGTTAAGTGCTCTCAGGTGCTTATGGTTTCATTCCAGGTACTCTTGGGCCGGTGTTGGCCTTGCTACAAGCAACTGGGAAGAGTAGAGAAGTTGTGATATGCCTATTTCCTGGTTAGCAATCAAGTGGACTGATTTGCCCCTATCCATCTGGAGGTCTTAGGGCTGAAAAGCATCTGTGTTGGCTGTGGGGTTAACGGCACCAAAGACAGAAGGGCCACGGAAAGCTACCACTTGCTTGCTGGAACTCGCAGCGGTGAGTGGAGAGGAGATTCTTTAATTAATAGGGAAGGGGGTATCAGTGTAACACTAAAAATTCCATAAAATATCTAACTTTTATGTGAGCAGTCATCTACATTCATGATTCCTGTATACAACTGAGAACTGTACCCACAGAGCATCCCCAAGGACAGCTGTACACAGGTAACCCACCCTTGCTATGCCATTTTTTTTCAAGTTGGTGCTATGTTGGTTCTCCCTTACTAAAACTGTCCTTTTTTCACCTGAGGTGCTTCCAAGCAGTGATATAATAGCTTCTATAGATGTGGTTAACAGGCTGCCTGGTGATCCTGAGAGACGCTTGTTAAAACACAAGTTGATGCTGCATGTTTTAATATAGTTCTGTTTAACTAATGGGAGACTGAGTGTAGCATGGAGGTTTAGGGAAAAAACTGTCATTAACAGTAAAAATAATAAATTAGAATTTTTATTGTATTACAGTGATGAAATCATGCACTATGTGAGGTGTCTGCTTTCTAGTCAGGGTGTTGGTCTCCTTGAACCTACTCATCTTCCATATTCCTTCTTTGCACACTTCTTAGGATATGTTTTTGGGTGAAAGAAATGCTTCTGAGGATAGTCTTAAAAATGGATTACTCTTGGGATTTGATCTGATTTTCTTAGTTGCTAAATCTTAGTATAAAAATTTGAAAACACAAAAGTACTATTAGGTTTACATTATTTTTAAACTAGAATATTGAAAGAGGCAGTAACAAACACAGACTCTAGAATACTGAATTGATATACCATAGAATTATACCATGTCCCTAGTTTTAAAGATTATGTTTTCTCTTACAATCTTTTATATAGTTGTTTTTCAAATATTTACTTTATACTTTATACTTTAATAGTTATTAATATAGACAGGAGAACACTACAAACAGGCTTTCATGTTGAAAACAGAATCATGTTGGAACAGATAGGTGGGAATAAAGAAATGGAAAAAATATGTGGGTGAACAAGGGGTGTAAAAGATTTTTACTTTCATTTTTCATTTCTGTAAGTGCTGCTACAGTGAGCCAGACCAAAAAATCCATACAAGGCGATACTCTGTTAGTTATTTTCCTACAAGCTGGCTGAAAAAATAGAGAGAGATCCCTTTTCTGGCATATTTTTCCAGATTAAAAACATAAGTGATATAAGGACCACAATTTCTTGAATACTCACTGAGGGATGGATTTATCCTCTTCAGATTTACCTAATTCTTCTCTGATTCTTTTTTTATACTCCTGCCCTTCACAGCCTTCTGTCACAATAAGTCCCAGAATTTAACTATTTGAATGAAAAAGTGCTTCCTTTCCTTTAGGATTGCTGTGAGGTAATTTTATCATCTATGCCTTCAAGTGATTTGTGAGAGGCAAATACCATCACCTCACTAGTTTTTGGTGTGACAGCCACCATTTTTAGACACAGTTACTTTTGAATATTATTTAAAATTTCTATTTTAGTAAAGAAAACATTTATTGATGCCTCTCTGATGAGTTACTTTGTAGGACTTAGTTTCACCTATCTTAATATGTGCTGAAAGCCATATTGTAGCTACATCCTTCTTCCATTACATTCTGTCTGGATTGTCCTTAATAACATTGTTATTTCAGTCCTTTTTCAGCTGATGTTGTGTCCTTCCTAACACATGCTTTGTAATTTATCTTTGCATTAATGTTTCACACTTATGAAAAGTAGATGGTGTCATTAACCTTTAGGACGCTTATAACTGTGAGAGGTCTGATTCAATAAGGCTGGAGGTCAAAGTTTTGTAGATCATAGATAGTTTATTTGCTTCTATCTCCCAGAACTTCATTTTTGGGCAAGGAGAGTGGAGGAAGAACTAATGGTATTTAGCTTTTTTTACAAAGGTGAAATAGGTTAGCTACCTCAAAGTCAATTATTCTGCTTGTCCCTTACTTGGACCCCAACATAAATAGCATTGAATGAACATCTATTTTTCTGTGAGACAGTGACACATTCAGGGGGTATGTGGTGAGTTGTAGCTGAAATTAAGTTTATTTTCAATAGCTCATTTGGATGAATTGTCATGTGGTACAGAGAGTCAAATAACCCCTGGTGTTGGGTTTTAGGGTGAACAGCCACCCAAGCTCTGCCTGCCTGAGCTCCCTTTGCTAGTCCTTCCCCAGGGCTCCCTCCTGCTGCTCCAGTGCCACCTCCAAAGCTGGGCATGGCCCAAGTTAATCCACAGCTGTTAGTTAGCACAGATCATGCTAAACCCCCTCCACCAGCTCCTTCCAGCATGTGTTCCCCAGGGAGCCCCAGGGTGGACCTGGGGATGTGAGGCATGGCTTAGTGGTGGACTTGGCAGTGCTAGGCTAATGGTTGGACTTGAACATCTCAGAGGTCTTTTCTAACCTAAATTGTTCTTGGATCCTGTGGAATAAGTGGTTTTGTATTTCAATGAACTGCTTCATCTTTTCCTACATGGAGATGTTCAGGAGGTCTTAAGAGCCTTAAGCATATCATAACAGGAAATGAGGGACTGGATTTTCCAATGTCATGGTCGTTTGTGTTAGTGAAAGATGGGAACCAAAAGAAACAAAGAGAAAACTAAATAAGTTCCTTGAAGTACTCCAAAAATAAATTATTTTAATGGTATTCAGCACAGTGTTCAGGATTAATTCACTGCTCCTTGAAATGAAATGGTGAAATTTTTATTTGATCCTTTCATTTTTAAAAAGGTTAACCTGTAGAAAAATATTGTAAAGATTCATATGCAAAGAGTCTATTAATTGCTTTTACACCATTTTAAAAGGATTTAAAAATAAGAAACTACTCACAACCCAGATTTCAGTTTGCAGTTATCAGGAGCAAGGGGTGTTTGTTGTGAACATGATGACTTTGGTTTTCTTGGAGTATTAGTAAAGGGGATGTTATTTGTTTTGGGTTCTTTTGCAAACTGTTGTTTGGCTACAACTGGAACAAATGCATCATCTCAGTCAGACTGGTAACTAATGACATGTTAGAATTTCTTGCCTATTGGAAAGAAGATTTTTTTTTTTTTACAAGACAGAGCACAACATGAAAAACTGCTTATAAAATTCTGACAGACCTACCCTATGACTAAGAGAGGTTGGAAAGGCTAGGACACTTCCAGCTTATTAAAGGGAGCATCCTGATAGTCCAGTGCAAGCAAAAATTAGATGGAGTTCTGTGTGTCCTGAACTCCTAATGAGTCTGCTTATCTCTAGAGAAAGTTAATCCCATCTTCTTCTGATTTAGCATGAGAGGCTGGGTGATGGGAACATAATCTTCTACTTCTCAATCCTCCTGTCCTAGAGTTCAAGTACCCCAGTGCTTCCAAGTTCTTTGACACTTTTCCAGCATATCACTCCCATTCTTCAAGCTTCTTCCCCATTCCCAAACTGTTCCCACACAGAGTTTTCTGTTCCTTCCCCAACAGTCTATGACATTTCACCACCATCTACCCCAAAGTCCCCGCCAAAGTCCTCACCTTATCCATTTCATATTGTGGCAGCCTTTGACTAAAATTTTTTGGTAGCGCAGTGTTTGGTGAGCTCTCCTAGGCTCTCTCTCTGTCTCCCACAGCAATTACAGCTGATGAATATCAGCTTCAAATATTCGCTCCCAGCTGTCTACAATGGGAGCTGTTAGATGTTGAAATATTCCTATAAAGCTAGTCCAAATAGGACCCTATTGTAATGAACAGAGGAAAATGGTGTGAATTTCCTCCTAAGAGACAAGAGATTGTGAGTTTGGGTGTGCATACTCATGAACATCTGGTAAAATGCTATTCGGTGATGAAAGCTCCCTTCACATGCTCAAGTCCTGACAATATCACATGCTGTTTAGACTAAACTTTTATTTCAGCAAGTGCTGCACTTTTGCTTTCAGTGACCTTGTACATCAGTCAGAGGGCATGCCACACACACTGTGATTTCCACTCTATATGGGGAGGCTGAGGTTGAAAGTTGCAGGTTGGAAACTCCACCACCCCAATACTTTGTTCCCATTGTTGCAGCTAAGCTTGTTATTGTGGAACAATTGTTGTTATGTCGACAAACCAAGCACTGGGCTGGTGACCTCTGCAATATCAAGGGTGCTGTTTTCATGGGACTCATTTCAATAGACATTTACAAGTGACCTTGAACTGCAGCAAAGATACCCTGCTGTTCTTTTGTGGTTCAGATGGCCTACATGGCACAGGCATGATGCTGAAATAGATTCCTTCCGCAACAATCTCTAGGAAACCTTGGCTGTTGATGGGACATTAAAAACAGTTACCAAATGGTAACTGTTATCAAAGCTGTGTTACCATTTTGTTTTATGTCCCTTTGCCTTATTTAATTTTCTATATGTGAAAAAGTAGAGTGGGGGGAGATACTGTGCCATCTGCACTTTGGTGTTTTTCTTATAACTGTGATCTGAAACTCTGCTACGTGGAGAGTTTTTATTACAGATGTAGGAACTCTAGAAGGACAGAAGGACAGCATCTCTGATTTTTGCATTTGTGTTTTTGATGACTTGATGCAACAGGAGATTTTAGAACTGTGGCCATGCCCAAGTTATCTGTATTACTCAATCCATGTTGTTGGAACATTATCCAAACATGGAGGAATAGGATTCAGGTAACCAGCTCTTTTGGAGATGGGAAGGAGATTCCTACTGACTCCTATGACTGCATCAGAAACCTAAGAGAAAAGATTATTTTTATTTTAAAAGAAAAGTTGAAGGGCCAAAACATAACACCAGATCCAAGGCTTTGTAATGGCTACCTATGACAGGATTTGGAATAAAGACTTTGATCTGAAGGCTAACAATGTAAGACAGTGCCTTCTAGTATTCTTCAGGTTCCCCTCTTTTTTCAGAAAGCAATTAATGAGGACATGTGGGACAGATGTCATGGCTGAACAGGGGAGTTTAGGTTTTCAAAGGCTTTGTGCTCAGAGGAAATAGGCACACCTGGTACAACACTGTGACTTCTCTTTTACATGTCTTCTTTTTTTAAAGAGTTTTCTGACATGCATTGCTAATACAACTATTGATAAAGTTGTGCAGGAAGGTTTCCTGCAAGTCTGTGCTGACGTGAATGTGGAGAAAGGTGTTGAGGAGATAGTCTTCCCCTATATAGACAAAGAGACCACAGAAAGTTGAAAAGCCACAATTTAAATGAAAATAGGCCCTATGCAGATGCAGTCAGTGACAGGGAAGCTGTTTTGCTGCTGAAGTGCTAAAATAGAGAACCTGTGCTTTCAAAGTATGAAACCAAGGATGTTTTGCTATTTCCCCTGTTACAGGTGAAAGACGCCTGAGGTGAATCTTTGCCTGCTCTATTCCTTTTATTCCAGAGCAGACAGTCATCCACAGTGGAGCTAGAGAAAGTAGCAGGAGAAAGATTGTATAGTCTGTTATATGGCAGGCCTTAATATATATGCCTGTGGCAAGTTTGAAAAAGTCTGCTTTTACTTCAAACCCCCAGAAATTGAAAGACTAAGGTGACATTTTTCTCGTGAGGTATTACAAGAAAGCAGTACTGGGGTAGTCTTACCTGTACCGGTAGGCTATTAAAATAGCAGTGCAAAATTATTTTCAAGTGATCTAAAGAAGTATTAAGGAAGGGGGGGGGGAGGGGTTGTATTCATTGATTTTTGGTTGTTTTTTTTTTAATATACATTAGTTAGATCTATGGCAGTGCTTTGCTTCGCTGGACTCTCCTTTTGCTGGCATCTCCCCTGTTTGTAGAGTGCTGTCTCTCACTTTTTTGGATAGTCTCACTGAAAAGAGAATCATATCCTAAGCAGAAAATTTTTTTACATGTCAGATCTTGAAAGAAAATTTGAAAATCACATTATGAGTGCTGTGTAAAGCCCTTGCAATTTTGTAGTGACTTTTAAAAGAAAGCTGATGTTTTGCATTCTGTACTGATTCACACATGTTCTTAGCATATCTCAAAAGACATGGAAATATCTCATAGGCTGGAATTTCATAGATCTTCAATAATTCCATAGCTCTTGTCCAGCCAGTTGAACTTCTGAAGAATTAATTTTTTTGGAGGTTGAAATATTCTATCTGTATCCCTCCCACCAGCTTTTGCTTCCATGCACTGAGGTGGACAGGCATATATCTTCACTGTATCTACAAATAGGCCTTCTGGTCATCCAAATTCCACTGAACAGAAGATTAAGAACTGGAAGATATATATGTGTGTGCGCATATGTACCTGTGTAGAACACATTTAGTTGAATGATGTTGAATGAAAGGAGCAGAGCAGTTGATAATCACTACTTTGTCCAACAGAGTTCAAACAGATTTCTGGTAGAAGTCATTGCTTGGGGTTTCTTTTCTTCTTGCTGTTAATGCCACAGAATCGGGTCTTGTTCACTCTTGATCTCTGAGATATGCTGAGACCATCCTGTCTGAAATCAGACCAAGAGAGTCCTCACTTGGCTGAAAACTCCTGTTTCCCTTGGATTTCATTGCTCAGTGGGATAGAAAGTCTGTTGAAGTTGCACAATGCCCACTTTTTCAAGTCAGGCTCTGAGGAGGCTCATAGACATACAGTGATTTCCAAGCAGTCTTCCCTCAAAATCAGAGAGCTGTGCCTTTCCGCTCCTGAACCATTTTACTAAAATTAAAAGCATCAAAAAGAATAGGGGAAAAACCCAACCAACCAACAAAATTGAAATCTTTTCTCCCTCTTTTGTGGTGTTGTCATGCCTCAACTGTAAATTAGAATTTTAGGACTTTAATGGGGAATGGAGCATTTGGCTGCCTCATTTCATCCTAAATCAGAAATAGTATAATAAAGCAGTTATTTTGCAAAGAAAAGAACAGGAACTACTGCCCAGAAAACTGCCAGTTTTCTCCTGTCTTTGCAGCCAAGCCCTTGGGCCCCTTTCATCTCAGCCCTGCTATAATTGTAACACCTGCTCTGGAGTTACACGGGGAGCTGAGCCGATAAAGGTGGTGGTTTGCAGACCTGAGAGCACTGGAGCGCCTGAGCTTTTTGGAGGGCCCTGCTTTCCCTGGCCCAAATCCAATACACCACTTAGACATCTGCTTAACTTTAAGCATGTGAGTATCCCCTTTGAAGTCCAATGTATATTGTTTTGCTGGACTGAGGTCAATGAGCTCAGTACCTTGCAGGATTGAGCTCCTGAATGTCAGATTTGATTAAATGCTCCCCTTTTCTTCCCCCCTCCTCCTCCCCTACCATGAAAGCCTGACCAGAGCTAAAACAGCCTCAGCAAAAATCAAAAAAAAAGGAAAAGAAAAAAAAAAAAAAAAAAAAAAAGAGAGAAAAGAAAAGGCAGGCAGCTGTTGGGAAGTGAGCCTGGCTCAGCTGTGGTAGCTTGGTTTTAAACTGTTGCAGATCTAACCAAAATAAAAGCAGAGCAAAAAATCCAATTGGAGATCTGGTTAAAAATTAAACTATCTACACTTTCCTAAGGGAGCTGGAGAATCTCAGCTAGGAGTGACAGTGACCGTGATCGTGCTGCTTTTTTGTCCTTAAACTCTTGGTGCTCTTGCTTCACAGGTACGACTGCCTGTTTTATCTAAGTGTCTCCTGTTAATTGTCCTCCTGTTTCTGTTTTTTTCCCTGTGGCTCCAAAACGCACTCTCCACAAGTGGAAAGGACCGTGCTCTCTCTCCCCCAGTCTGTTCCTTGTCAATTCGCATCAGTTTAAGGTCAGGAAAGCTAACGGGGAACAAGGCACTGCAGCATTTGAACTCAACCTTGCCTTCCCAAGGAACAAACTGACAATTAGTCCAGGGATCAGCATCAAAAAAGAGCAACCCAGCGTGAAGCCTGTCTAATTAGTCATATGAACGGAGGGCTTCCCCTCCACTTCCTCAGGAACACATGCCTGTCAGATCTGATACAAAGAGACTTCTCTCCCTAGAATAATACTGAAATTAGGTTGAGAACAGGTAGCCCTGCTTGTTTAAGCAACAGGAGGCTTAGCTGCAGGATCGGCTTGCGCACCAGTATCCACAGTTGCAGCGTGCTTATGACCATGTGCTTTGCAAGTGATTGCAGGATATTTCCTTCCTTGCAAAATACAGGGGGAAAAAGAAAATGAGTTGATCATGTTGCTAATCTTCTCGATTTAATAACACTTCTTGTTTAGATGGAAAAATGAGCAAGGGGAAAAATTAGAGATGAAAGTTGAATGACAGTCTCCTAATCCCAGAGAATTGTGCTGGTTGAGAGACTCCATGTGTCTGACTTCTTTTTTTTTCTGTATGAACCAAACATGCCTTGATCCCCTACAAAATGAAAGACAGTATACGTATAACTTAAAACTTTGATTACTGCTAATTTTGCTGTAGGATTTGGATAGTGGCTAACAAGCTTGAAATTAGGATCCTGTTGCATTCACTCTGTGATGAGGGTGATAACCAAAGCTTATGCAGACTAGCAGCTTGTCTAGACAGAGACACAAAGAAAAGGAATGAGGCAAATTAACTGGAAGTGTATATTTTATGATTAGTTATTTAAATTCCTTAGTCAAACTCCTAACTCAGAGTTTAAAAGTCCTTCATCTTATTCTGCGATTCTGTTGAATTTACGTTGTAAGCGAAGCAAACGAGATGAAATAAAACTGCTTTTACCACGTCCTGAAACTTTTCTGATGTGGGCTGCAGAATGTATGTGGCATGCTAGCAATTCTGAGTTTTCATTTTGTTCTTGAACATAAGGTACCTTTTATAGTGCTGTGGCTTATTTCAGAAAGGAAAAAGGAATAAGCTACTTGGACATGCAGAACTTTTGCATTGAGGGAAAGAAACATCTGCATAGGTGCTACATGTGCATAGTAAGGAAAGAAACACACCTCCACCAGTGCCACTGTTTAGTCAGTGCATCTGCTGCATTTTTAGGGTGACGTGTTGCAACAAGTCCCTCAGCAGTGATATCCATACAGACCACAGCCTAGACTGAGCTTGCTTCTCTCTCCCATTTCTCCAAAGTGCTTTATGCCTCAGTTTCACTGATACATCTGTCCTTTCAGATAAACTCTCTGCTCCTTCTGTAGGGGCTGCCAAAAGCCATCAGAGAAGCTTTGTTCCCATAAGGCTGCCTGTTTCTGACAGGAGACTGACAGCTGCATGTCCAGGTTTGGATTCCTGGCATGGCAGGAGAACACCAGTACCAGTCCAGGCATCTGTATTCAGGTTGCTCCTTTGTTTATATACCAAAAAAGGAACACAGATGTTTTTTATTTCATATAATGCTGGGCTGAGTCTTGGGAGACATGCATACACTTCCTACCATGCCATTTACCTTCTGGTACTTCAGGGAACAAAGCTGGAACAGTTTATGTAGTTCTTCCTGTCCTATCTATCATGATCATACACTTATTTGCAAAGACCTTGAGCTGTCCCACTGAAAAGTGTGATAGAAGGCCTTTTCATCATTAGTTATTTTTATTAATGCAGAAGCATGGGCAACCCTAGCTTGAGCTAAGTGTGGGCTCATGAGGAGCACTGCTGTGACCAAGCAGAAATGCCCACCAGGACCTGAGACAGTAATTCAGTTGTTTCCTCATGTCCCAGGGTGTGAGTGCCAGCGTGTCAATTCCTCTGATAACTCTGATTCAGAAGCAATGCCACATGCCTGCCGGTGAAGCTACATCTCCCCAGTATTCAAAAAGTGCTCTCTGCTTCATTCATGCAGATGCTCCATGTATTAATTAACTGAAATCAGATACTTGTTGCTTTTAGCAGCTTGTATTTGAATAGACACTTGGTGGCACACTTTCTCTGAACAGTGCTATGGGAATACTTAGCTGTTTTGTTAGTGACCCTTTTTGTTACCTTTCATTGCCCTTGGCATGGTGTGTTCATACAGGCTGCCAGCCTTGTCCTCTGGCTTTTACAGCTTACCTTGAGAGGGTGAGAAGGTGCTTTTACAAAACAAACAAACAAACAAAGCGTGTCCCCACAGATCCCTTTCCAGTTCCCCAGAAGGAGAAGAAAATTGACAGAGTTTTCTGCTAGTTTTGATGACCACCTGTGTGGTTCCAGCTCACCTGAATTTCTCTGTAGTCTGTGGGTGGTGGACACACAAAGTCCTGCTCTCATGGATCTCCTGGGCATTCCTTCCTGCTCCTTCATTGCTGCTTTCTAGAGGGTACAGTACTCTTCAGTATTTGCATAAACTCAAGAAAACACCAATATTTACTTTAGCTAGACTTGGTGCTACATATTTCTGTTACACTCACACATAAGGAAGAACCTCTCTGTATTAAAAAAGGAAAGCTATTTGTACAAATAGTAAGAAGTGTTTTGTGATTTTTCCTTGTAAAGATACTTGTGCTTCATAAATATTTACCCTACTGCCCCTGTTATACAAATACTTGCCTAATACTATTGCTCAGCCATAAAGCTGACTTTTGCTTCCAGCAGAGTTCAGTGGTGTGAACTGGCTAATAAAGGTATCATCTCTCTGTGAATATGCATTACTGGATGACTAAAAGAAGAATTGTGTCTACATTGACCTGAAATTTTACATTTTTACATGGTGCATTGTTGACTTCCCGTGCTTGGTGAAATATTGGTTGAAATGTGGAAAAAGTATAGGAGTACCCAATGTCTGTTGAACTTACAGCTCTGATCATCTTTCCTTCATGCTGCTTCTAGCAGCTGGTACTTCAGCCATGCAATGGACAGCACAGCCCTGGGTGTGGGGGCCACTAATGAACCAGCAGTAAAGAACTCTGCCAAAATCCACTGCCATCAGAGCACAAAAGTAGAGAAATGGCCATCTTGTCAAGTGTTTCATATATTTAGCTGTGGACAAAAGCTGAGGGGGAGGGGAAAGAGCAGAGGGACAGTACTATACTACATATCAAAGATGACTGTCATATGATGAACTGGTAACTAGTTCCCTGGTGTTTTATCTGCAGTTCCCCCAGCCCTGCAAGTAGTATTTTAATTAACAGGATAGTTGTCCAAAGCAGTCTTTGCTTATCTGCTCACTTTCCTTACTTAGTGTATTATGGCATTTGCTGTTCTGCAAAGCTCTGAGGACTTCTGTGAGGAGGAAAAGAAACAGCAGATTTGGCTTCCAAATGCTCTAAAGCTCCACTTAAAACCAGAGAGCTAGTAAAGGCTTCCCATTGCTCACATAGGAAGGTTTCAGATGATATAATAGTGTCTTTTTCATCTTTTACAGCTCTGGCTCAGGTCTGTTAGCCATTTCAGCGGTGTCCCTCTGAGGGAACATTAGCGATTCTTCTGCTGCTGACTCACAAAAAGCTCCACTTCCTTGACACATCACAGTGACTGCAAAGAAAGCCCTTCTCCATGTGAGCCATGCAGCAGCTCAGCCTGGTTCTTGTTATGTTCCTCCCCATACCACTATACCTCTGCATAGATGCAGTACCCACTCAACTGGGGTCATGTCTGCTGCTAACAATCTGCCGACATATTAGATAATTTATATGGGTTTCTTCACTGCTGCCAAGGGCAAAATATTCCCACATATACCGGTTTTTGTCATCCTTTACTTCTTATATTTTTTTTTAAACCAGATGTGGGTCAAGCTACAAAAGCAGGGAAAGTTCCTGAAGTATTGTGTGTTTAACACTGCCTGGTCTGCTCCCCAGAAGTGTAGGATATGAAACAATGGGGAGGTAACAGTCAGGCTTTTTCCCCTTGGCATGTCTGATGGGACTTTTGCTTCTTTGTTTGTTCCTATACTCATCTGATGTGGATGCTATGCAATTTATTGTCGCTCTCTTTTAATTGAGGGAGATCTAATGATTCACCTGCAAGATCTTCATCTTCAAGGTAGAGCACGCGGACAATTTGCAAGACATCTTAATGTCTCTCACAGAGTTTTTGACCCCAAAGCAATATCTTTGTTTATGTGACACAAAACTGATATGATTCATTGTTGTGATATTACTATGAGGGAGCTCTGTTTGTTGCCTGCTTCTCCTTAAGGAAACAAGGTTGAAACAATTCTGCCTATCCCACCCCTTCTCCAACAAAGCTTCTGAACTACTTGAGTAATTTCAGTTTAATTTGGAAACAAGGACAGGATGTCAACGAATTTCAATGTCTACTTGTTTTGTGACTATAGACAGACTAATATATGAGGCCAGAATTCTCTTCATACTTCCATTCATGGAAGAATTACAGCATGGTATGATTCTCTAATTAGAAAAATTATTGACATAGCATACTTTATCACAAGACATAAATTCATGGGTGACCAGCCTTCATAGGTTCTACTACTTTCTACTACTAATTGAAATAATTCTTTTTGTCCCCTTCAATACATGCAGCAGAGAAGCTGTGCCTAAATTTGCACATACTGCTGCTCCACTGTATCAGAGGAATAGCCTGGTTTCAAACAAACTGAGCATGGGGTAGAAGTACTAGCAATCTTGTTCCTTGAGCCTCAGCAACTGGTCTAGTTTCCCAACACATGAAGTTTTGTGAGCTCTTGACATGTTCTTCCTTGTTTTGATTACACAGGTCTCATTTGTTATAAGCTCCTGTTAATAAAAACAAACCAACCACAAAAACCCAAACCAACCAAACAGAAATAATTGGTAAATTCAAATTATACCAGAGGAGGCAAAATTAACTTCAGTTGTTTTGCATGTGCTACTATCTCATATATAATAGTTTATACCTTTTCCAGTCCCTAGCATGTGGATGACTAAACAAGCTTGTTAGGAGCTTCACTGTAAGCCTTCAAAAAGGACCTCACCTAGACATGTCTTAAGCTATTTAGTATCAGTGGGGCACATTAATATCAAATCTGCTGAACAGATAGTAAATCTGTTTTCTGTCTTTCTTCTTTAAGAAGGGAACCCAGCTTTTGTAAAATCTGGGTTCCATATGCAGAGCCAGCTATGAAGTCTTTCCTTTCACAGGAAAAGCCTGCACCAGTGTCCTCAAAGTTTCATCAGCTCTGTTATGCCTCTCATGTCCCTTCCTTCCCCCAAAGAGATTCAAAGTACCAGTGCTTTGGTCAGGCCTGCATCATCTTTACTAGAGACAGATGGTGATAAGTAGGTTTCATGTCCCCACTACCTGTTAATTAAATGGCACATTGAAGGACCAAGGTGAAGAGCCTAGCAAGGAACTGCAGCTTCTGGTGGCACTTGCATGAGTCAACAAAGATGACGTGACCAGGTTATAAACATCATAAACAGCCTATTAATATCATTCATTCTGAGTCTGGCTGCAAAAGTTTGTTACAATCCTTCCCCCCTGATTTATGGCTTTGAGGGGAGGTTATTTTAAGATATCAAGAACTAAGTTCAGGAATATGGAATATAGCTGATCAAATTACCCCGTCTTTACTAGATGGTGCATGGCATGTTTCCTGTGGATAGCTGGACTAAGCTCACTAGCAACTGTGTGTTAGCAAAGATCCATCTAAGTAGTGGCTTAGGAATGTATAACAGTGAAGCACCACAGGAAGAACACTGCAGAATGATCACTGTTTATTAACTCCTCTGTGTCTGGGGCTGAATGTGACAATGTTTCAGCTTTACATCACCATTTATGTGCTCTGAAAAAGATCTGGCATTTTACAGCAGAAACTGCTTTTCTTTAAAATAAAAAAAAAAATTAAAAAGTAAAATGAGAACCAAAGTGAATTACAGATGTCAAAGACTGTAGGCTGCCAGTGATGACATGAGATAGCATTCAGATGACTTAGGCAGCGTGTGAATAAACTGAAAATTCTTTTGTTGAAAAAAAGGGCAGGAAAAAGAAAAGATGGTTTTCACTTCCTCTTTCTCTAATGCACAACCTTCCTTCTCTACCTCTGCAGCCCATGCATCTCTCTCTTGTGTGTTTCAGATGTGCTCAAAAGTTGGTTCTTTTTTGTTCTCTATTTTCCATGAAAGCCCTCTCATTTCTGTGACAGTTGGTTCTCTGGATTTCAACATGGTGCATCTTTAAGAATGCACATTTGTGTTAACAGAGCAAAACCAGGATAAGTGACATGGATACATTTGAGATCCCACTCTCTGCCAAGTGGCTGCATCTCCAGTCCCACAATTGCTGCCATCTACACCACCATTGGCAGGACAAGTGCATGCTCCTCCTGTAATTCCACCATCACCACCATGGAAAGCACAACAGACACAGATTTTAAGGCAAAAGAGCAAGGTCCAGAAATAGATAAGAAATAACAAGGTTAAAATGTTATTCGAAACTGTATATACTCAGTTTTTAGTGGAGAAGACCAGCAAAGTGATGGTAACCATTGTGTTGTTCTTGTGATGGGTCTGCACCCATTCAGTTCTTCAGTGCTCAGGTCACACATTAGAGAAGGATCAGTCACTGTAGATTAGCAGATGTCATCCATTTTAGTGACAGCAGAACTAAGTAATACTCCTTTTTCTGCAGCAGTCGGTAGTTTCTCTAAAGACATTTCCAAATTCAATTGCTGTTGGGTTAATTCCTCTTCTCTTATATCGTACTGCAGACTGGACAGCTGCCTCAGCTGGTGTCTGAATCTTCAACAAAGAAGAGGTCAGCAGAACTATTTTTCAACATTTAGCAGAAATCTACTGAAACTGTCAATTTTAGAAAGCTGATGGCAAGTTGTTTGACAGATGCCAAGTGGTAAGAGCCCAAATATACTATTGGGAATGTTTATTTGTGGGCATAATCTCCCCTGTCAAACTGAAGAAAAGGAAGCCATGGAGGTTTCAGATATTAAGTGACAGATTTCATGCAGTCTTTCTTTTGCTGGAAATGTGAGTGCATGTTAAACACAGAAGTGCTCTTCCCAATCCCTAGGAACACATCAGTGCAAAAGGCACACAACCCTTTAAACCGGACTGAGAAAATAAAGAGTTCAAGTATTGGTTGCTTTGCTAACAAAAATATTTTAAAACCTCTCTGAAAACTGACCTAATTGAATATGATTGTGTCATTAGTTGTTGGTGGGTAGAAAGAGTCTATTTTTAAACCTGACCTATTTTCTTTGTGAAAGCCCAGAGAGAGTCTACAAATGAAGGTGCCTTCCCAAGTGCCCTGTTTTATAGGCAGTACTGACAGCATCTCTCTAGGTGTGGTGCTTTTAATCAGCAGACTCTGATGCCTTTTCTGCAGCAGGTTGGTATCACTCCACTTGGGCTTGGGCAAGGCAAAACAGGAATGTAGAGCAGTTGCAGCTGTGGGCTAGAGTCAAAGACCAGTCAGTTCTGACCTTGTGTTCTAGTTACCACATTGTACTGATCAAGATCAGTTGTGGCACAGCCAAGGAAGGGTGGAGGCATCACCTGAGCTACAAAGCTGTCATTAGAAAGCTGTAAAAGTTTAGCTGGGCTTTTCCTAGCACTTCCATCCCTGGAACTTAGCACTAAATTCTTTTCTCTCTCACTCTTATACCTTTGGTCTTAGTTTTTTTTCCAGTACCAAATATCTGGTATGTCTATATGTCTGTTTATTTTGCCGGAATTAACCATGGGTTTCTCCTTTTGACATGAAACACCTGTTTTAAAGTACTCACTAAATTATGTTCCAGCTTTCCCTCTCTTATCCCTCCTATAGCCTTACTGTACACCATTATCTTTCTTTTATGGTGCCAGCCTTGGTTTTACTATCTGCTTAGTAAATCCCCATAATTTATTCTAGGCCTTTTTAGGGGATCCATGCTAATCACAGTTAATAGTTCTAATATTTTGTACACTATATAGAGGTGAATATCACTTTCCACATGATCACTTACATCCAAGTGTTTCAAACCTGAGAGACAGGGTTTGTCTTGGCACTGGCACTCAAAGCATTCCTGGTGTTAGAAAAAAAATATTAAAATTCTTGTACAGTACTTTGGTTGCTGTCTTTGAAATTGAAAGATGCATGACAGGTTTCTGTACTCCATACTTGCTCTAGAGTTTCTGTAACAGAAAGAGGGATGTGAACCCAGGTATATGAAAATACCACAGACTTTTAAAGAGAACCCACTCATTTCAGCTTGTGTGAGACTTAAACTCTTGACTAAATCCTTAATTTGTCAAAAAGTGACAATATAAAATATATTTCTTAACTTGAAATATACTATTTTAACCTGTTTAAAATAATAATTTCCATTATTGGAATTTTTTTTCAGTTAATGAAATGTATTTTTTTATTTGATAAATATCTTTCTTTTTTACTTTGAAATCCATTTACATATGGAACTAAAGCCTATGACTTCAGGCTGATTTCCATCACAAAAAAATATTTTAAAGAGAAAAAGACAAAATGCTTAACCTTAAATTTAAGGGACTACTACGGAGGAAAAATAAGTTGCCCCCAGTCCTCAGCAGTGGTTATGGGGGAAGACAAGGAGGCTAATCCATCTCTAGTGTAACACAGAGCTGCCTTGGCAGCTATGATGTGGCAGGATTTGGGTACATTGGGTAACTATTGATAGAGAGAACGGCCAAATCCTGCTCCAAAGCCCTTGCAGGCAGGCTTGGGGCAGTGAGAATGGAGAAGGAATGAGCTGTCTTCTTCCGCTGATGGTCAGCTTGCACAAGGGGAATCTCTCCTGTCCAGCAGTCACTGGTGGGGTTCCCTAAGGCCCAGTGTTGGGGCCAGTCATGTTTAATATCTCTGTTGATGGTCTGGACAAGGGGGTTGAGTGCTCTCTCAGTAAGACTGCAGATAACGCTAAGTTGGGCTGGAGTGTTGAGAGTGCTGATGTGCTGGAGGGTAGGAAGGTTCTGCAGAGGGATCTAAACAGACTGGATCAGTGGCTGAGGCTCAATAGTGCAAAGTTCTGGGCCCTGCACTTATTTCACAACAGGAATTCATGCAGCACTACAAACCTGGGAGGAGCGGCTGGAAAGCTGTCCAGCAGAAAAGGAACTGGGGGTGCTGGTCAACAGCCAGCTGAACATGAGCCAGCAGAGTGCCCAGTTATCCTGGCTTGTATAAAAAAACTGTGTGACCTTCAGGACCAGAGAAGTGATTTTCCCTCTGTATTCAGCACTGGTGAGGCCACACCTTGAGTGTTGTGTCCAGTTCTGGGCTCCTCACTACAAGAAAAACATTGAGGTGCTGGAGCATGTCCAGAGAAGGGCAACAAAGCTGGTGAAGAGTCTACAAAAGTAAATCAAAGAGAAGTGGAGGCTCAGGGGTGACTTTATCACTCTCTACAGGTGTGTGACAGGAGGCTGTAGCAAGGGTGGGGGTCAGCCTCTTCTCCCAGGTAGCCAGTGACAGGACAAGAGGACATAGTGTCAAGCTGCACCAGAAGAGGTTCAGTTTGGGCATCAGGAAGAATTGTTTTTCGTGGAAGGGTTTGTCAAGAGTTGGAATGGACTGCAAGGTAGTAGAGTCACCATTCCTGAAAGTGCTTAAGAAATGACTGGAAATTGGACATAGTGCTATGGTTTAGTTGACAAGGTAGTGATCAGTCAGAGGCTGGACCTGGTGATTTTGGAGGTCTTTTCCAACCTAAATGATTCTATTTTTTTTTAAACAAAAAAGTTCCCCATTTACATCCCTAATGCTGGGCTAAAAGAGCACACTGGAATGCAAATGTAGTTCAGTCCTTCTGTAACCAAAGATAATCTCAATAAAAGACCAGGAAGACTTATTTTTCTGCTATAAAAATAAGATGCATGATAGTGTTTCCTTTTTGTTGGAAATGAGCTCTTCTCACACTTTTTTAATTCCCCTTGTTTTTATCCCTGGGATATCCAATGTACATGACTTAAACCCATTTAAGACCTATATTTATGACTGTATTTCTTGGTTGTTTCTTCAGCACAAGCAGCAAAGTATTATCCAATTAGTTAAGTTTAATTTGTGTTTCATAGTAACAGCAGTAACAATTCTGTCAAATTTTGCTAACCTTTCATGTATCTTGAAAAATCCAGCCCAACTTTGTATCTTGCAAGAACGCTTGGGGCTAACACATGACTTACTCTTGTCTAGCTATATTTTAAACAACCAGATTTGAGCACTACAAGACCATAAAGGTTCTTCACTAACAAAAACTACCCATTGGCCTATATTAAATATAAACTGTTATAATCTCCTATAAATTCATATAATCTCATGTCTGTCATAGGGCAATGCTAGTTTCTGTGTCACCCAGAAGCCTAATTGATTTGTATTTTCATTACTGCACTCTTTGTTGGTGAAGGTTTTAAGATCGACCATGAATTCTGTACTATGGTCAACAATAAGTTAAGCTCTAAAACCAGCCAAAAATTCCTGGTAAGGCTGAACTGAAATATTGGTCAAGCTCTTCTCTGATCCATGCTAAATGAACTGTTAACTTTAAAGGGGCCATAATTTCACCTCTGATCACCTGAAAGCTGATGGCAACCTACTTGGCTTGTAGCCACTTTTTATGGTGCAAATTCCAGGTTGATTGGTTTCCTCGCTTTGATATAACTAATGGAAGCAAGCTGGCTTCTCCTGCAATCCTGCGCAGGCAGGGCAGGAAGTGCTTACCTCGTAGGGTTGTCTTCATGCTGCTGAAATGAAAACCCTCACAGTGTCAGCCTTCCAGCAAAGTGTGTGCTGGGAGTTACACAAACTTGTGAACTGTTTTCCCCCCGTGTTATTTACGACCACATTATTTCAAATAAGCTTAGTTTCCCTCTGCGAGCTTAGCTGTTGCCAGATAAATCAGCGGTATGTTATGGGTACTGAAATATGTTTTTCAAACCCTAATC
Source organism: Pseudopodoces humilis (assembly GCF_049639895.1). Lineage (NCBI taxonomy): Eukaryota > Metazoa > Chordata > Aves > Passeriformes > Paridae > Pseudopodoces > Pseudopodoces humilis. The sequence goes on from NC_142200.1 coordinate 105,594,073, forward strand.
CCGAATGCTTTCAAAACTGCAGGCTTAAAGAAAAAAAAAAATCCTTTTTATGCCAGAACACCCCCAGTCCTGTTCCCCTTTCTGTTAAAATAAGCAAAAGCAATGCCTTTCACCATGCCATGGTGTGGGAATGCTTCTCCCTCCATCCTTACCTTGTGGAAATAAGCCAGAAATATCTGGCATTTGCAGTGCCTCATGAGTCCAGCAGCAGGATCCTCTCTTCACCCTCTGGGTTTCTGTGATCATGGCTGTGAGACTTCAGGCAGCAGAAGGCTGCTGGAGCAGCTCTTCAGTGACAGCAGTGTTGCTCCTAGACCGTATCACACGCTCTGTTACAAGCTCTGCAAGAGCTGGGAGAGTTGTAAACCACAGCACTTCTCACTTTCCAAGCTCACCAGGCCAGAAACGAAACCTTCTTTTTTTCTAAGTTCACCTTTCTCCTCCTTGATTTCTATCTTTGAATTTCCGTTTTTTCCCTTTTTTTTTTTTTAAGTACCATTTTTCTTTACACCTACCAGGAGAGGTGAATGCAAATTACAGATACATCACTGAGCAAAAATGGAAAAATCACCACTACTGAAGTTTTTGTGAAGTGGCTGATAGCCTTCTTTTAATGCTTTCTACCTCTGGCCCTCAAAGCAAAACTCATTTTCTTTACTCGTTGTCTTTGGGCGTATTCTACTGCTGTATGTTCACAGAGGGAAAATATGCAGAGATCAGCAGTTTCAAAGGCAGTCTCTAATTTTAGGTCCTTAGCTTTGGATATTTTGGGACAGAACTTTAGGCACAAAAAAAAAAAAAAAAAATTGCAAGGAACTATAAATCTAGATGAAGTAAATAACACCCAAGACATCTCGAACTGGCGAGCACAAAGTGGACACTTCTATTTAAAAAAAAACCAAAGTTTTAACATTTGCCAGATTTTTTTTTCTCTTACTTGTTGAGCTTTCTATTCTTCACAGCATTTCCCACTATTCCTATTTTCATGTTGCCATTACAGGCAGCTCTGAAACTCTCCTACCAATCCAAGGGCTGCAAAGAGAGAAATTTGCCCTTTCTCATTAATGTTCACATGGTCATCTTTAGTGCTATCTAAAGTCTCATGATTTTTTTAACCAAAAAATGCTCCTTGAGTTTTTTTTTATTTAGTTAAAATTGTTCTAAATTGACAATTTATTGTTTATTAGTATTCCTTAAACAGGCAATTTCCAACCAACAGCAAATAGATCAGCTATTTAAATCTCACTTGCTTAATAAAGCTCAAAAGTTCTGATTTATTACTTTTTAATTAAAATTAAATATGAAATGAGGAAAAAGACAAAAAGGCCTGAAAGAAAATGAAAATAAAAGTGTTTCAATTAAAATATCTGCCAGAGGTGCAAGAAAAAAAAAGAAATATTGTTTCAGGAGCTTGAGGAACATTTTCCAAGGTGTTCAACTTCACAAGCAAGTCACACACTAGCCAGAGATTTACTTTAACCAACAAACAATGTGAGTGGCAGCTTTCCTGAAGACTACAAGCCCAAAATTTCAGGAGGACCACTGTACCTGATCAAAGGAGAGGGAGCCATCATATCCCTGCAGTCTGCCAGAAGCTGCATCTTGACTTCCATCATCAAGGTGAAAGTCAAGAAGCTCCATCCTATCTCAAGGACAGACAAATAGGCAGACATACATGTGCCTGTCACGATATCTTGACTCCAGTAACACTTCAAAAGTCAGGAACTAGAAGAGATTTTTCCGAAGCTCCAGCAAACTGCTTCCATATCATTGGCATGAATTTTTATGTCTTTAAAATGAGAACTGAAATAAAGAAGTTTTGTTTTCCACTAAAATTTTGGTCCAAAGCAGTGGTTTCAGCTTACAGTAAATCTTGTGCTGTGGCAGACCGTGGCTTTCTTGTATTGTTTCATGGAAGACAACTAAGAAAAGCACTGGGCAAGTTTAAGTGTATGGTACTACAGATGTATGTATGTGTATACAAAAGTGTACACACAGGCACATTTTGTTTATCTTGAATAATATTCCCATCTCCTAAGTAAACAAGTCACATTTTATGATTTATAAAATTTTGAAATGTTCTAAAACCCTTTGTGAGTAAAGAAATTAATAATACTTTTTGTGTAAAGAAACCAGACAAACAGTTTCTGTTCCAAGCCATTGAAATGTAGTTCTCCCCAATGAAGAAGTTGGACAGACAATTCTGTGTCCTCTGTTGTCTAAGACCTGTGAAGGAGCTTTTCTAAAGGTGTCTTTCTAACATGCCAGCCCTTCTGCTTAATTCTGCCACTTAATTAATATTTCCTCTAACTCTGCAAAACAGGTGGACGGGTTCCTAAGGACTTTGATTTGGAATTGAGCATAAAATGGTTGTATAAAATAGAGCATTAACGATGTGGGTTTTCATCACACTTCTGTGTGATTTAAGCCCCAAAATCCAAAGCTGGTGCTTGGTCCCTTCAAGCCTGGTCTGCATTGCATAGGTCCTGGCAGTTCTGGGTGTCTGGGGGGGATGAGTCGTTTTGCTTTAGTTTTCAATTAAGTGATGTTGGGAAAGACAAGCAAGACAATCTTGTGTGTTAATGATTTATATGTATATACCTTTAAAAAGCCTTTAAAAAAACCACAAAGACACATGATTTTTGGTACGTGCGACATGAAAGGAGGCAGAAGTTCCCTCAATGAGCCAGGAAGGCCCTGCTGCCTATGCCTAGCCCATCCCGCTATGGGGAGCCCAACCTTTCCCTCCACCGCCCTCTGGTCCAGGACAGACTCTCCTGGGACAGGAAGTGGTGCCGGCCGGCAGCCGTGGAGCATCGTCTTCCCGGGGGTGAAAGAACCTGTCCCGTCCTCGGGGAGGGAGGCTCACAGTCCCCACGTCCCCCGGGACAGGCACGGCACCGGCGGCTGCGAACCCGCTCACCTCATGACAAAGATTTTGCAATATTGGAATTAAATGATCACATCCGAAAGTCGTATATTGCTTGGTGGTGCTTCAAATTATAGCTGCAGAGCGTTAGGAGTTCAAGCCCTTAGTGAAAATTTCGTCAGCTTCCAGTGACAGTTTTAAACCGAAAAAATAATCTGTGGAGTACCCAAAGTGGGATATTTATTTTTAATAAAAATGTCATCGCTGTCATTAAATATAAACTTTAGGTTTATACAGAAAAGAGTGTATTTTCTGCACGTGAAGGGACATTAAAATCTAATTGCGTCCAGCTGATGCGGCGATGTGTGAGAGCTAGATGATCTTCCAAGCTCTGCTATACACGAACCGCGCTATACACACACAGTATGGCACTTTGGAATAGGCGCTATGGATGCGCTTATCCCGGCGGCATCTTTGCAGCGGCTGTGCGTGCGCTCGCCGGCTTGGACCACAAACAGATTTGCCACACGGCTCTGGGTCGGGAAGGATGTGTTTAATGATCCTCCCGGCTGCGAGACCTCCTGCGTGTGCGTCTGTCCGTGTGTCCGTGCGTCTGTGTTGAGCTGTACCCGGCTGTTCGCGCTCTCCGCGGACAAAGACGCCTCGCGTTCAGGAGCGCGGCAGCCTGCAAAGTGTGAATAATTTTCAGCGAGGAGTTACACTAAATGGGAAAGCTTTTAGCACATTATCCACTGGCAATTGGACTATAATCTAATTGTCAGCCCTCGGGTCTTAATAGAGCCTTTCTCTTTCCACCATTGGATTTGCATCTGGGAGATGCCTAATAGGTTTAAAATGCCTCGCATTTTGCTCCAATAAGCCAGCCACCTTCTCGCTGTAGGTGACATTGAGATGTTTTTGTTGTGAAATTGGATCTCGGGTACCTTGCTGGCGCGGCTCTTTCCGTGAAGAGCGTGGAGCGAAGGCAGGGGAGCGACGTCCCCGCCGCAGCAAGAGCGCTGGGAGCGGGGTCTGCCCCGAAATCGGGGAGCGCAAAGAGAGAGGGAATCCGGCCGACAGAGCAATAGAATTACGTGCAGCGGAGGACAAAAAAAAAGCTCCTGAAAGCGGGGTTGATAATCTTGTGAGGTCGCAGGGCAGCAGAGCCAGAGCCGGGTAGCGCTGTAGCCACGGCTTTGAAAAGTAGCGGAGCGCTGGCAAGGCACGAACGGACGAGCTGGAGACGCTGCCCGAGCGAATAAACACCATTCTTTATGCTGGACAAATTGTTTTCATCTACAGCGGTGAAAAATAAGAAAGAACAAAAGACTTTAATTCTTCCTTCCCGAGGCAGGAGGAAATTCAATCCCTAGGCAGTGCAGTAGGTTACCTTGGAGAGGGGGTGCGGGCTGGAGGGTCAGACACACACTCCGGGCAACACCGGAGCGCTCAGGGTGGGACGGCAGCAGGGAGGGTCTCGGCAGCGGCACCCCGCACCCCTAGGCTCCTAATTAAAGGGAAATGTGGTCCTTGCCCTCCTCACAGGCTACGGATCCGGAGGGGAGACGGGAAAGTAACGGAGGAGGAGGGATGGGATGCACATGCCGGGTTATCCCAAGGGACAGCCGGGAGAAGAGCGGGTGTCAGCTCGGTCGGTGCCGGGCCCGTATTAGGGGCGCAGCCCCGCGGCTGCCGCAGCACAGATTTGTCTCTGCGGCGTGGGGGATTTTGCGGGAACAAAAAAAAAAAAAAAAAAAAAAAAAAAAAGTAAAAGGGCAAGGCCCCTCACCCCCTATGCGAAAGAGTTGCTTAAAACCTGAGCATGGTTCCTCGCCCTGTGTGCGCCTCTCTCCGCACACCCCGCCAGCCGGCGGGGCCTGCGCGGCAGCGCAGAAACGCGCAGCGTAGGAGCTCTTGTCGCACAAGAGAAGGCGCACCTGAAACCACCCTCTGGACTGGGGTTTTGGGATTGCTCGGCGGGTTTCTGCGGGTTTTCTGTTCCTCGTGTGTCGTTCCCGTCGTGATTTTGTCTAGGTGAGGAAAGGGCCGGGAAGATGCGGTGCTCATGGTTTTCTCCGGATCGAGTTTTCTCCTTGGCTTTTCAGGGATCAGAGAGGGGTTTTGGAGGCAGGCTGCAAGGGGAGCAGTTTGAAACCTGAAGGCGAAACTGAGACCTAATCCTGATTAAAGCTGGGAACAGAACGAGCGCGATGAGGTGTGCAGCGATTACCGCACGCTGTTTTTCGTGGTGCACAAGAGAGTAAGGAGCGTTTTAGGTAAAGAAAGGCGGTGGAAAAAAAGTATTTTGAAAGAATAATGAAACCTAATGAAATGTCTCTGCCACAGCAGGCTGACAACAGCGATAAACACATGGATTTGCTAGATTAAAAACAAACTGCGGTGTACATTGCGTGTTCTTTATATTCGGATAAACAGTAAGGAAGGATTTAATTGAAACGGGTTCAAACGAGGTAACTGCCCTGTTGGGGAGCAGCAGGGTTGGTAACTCTGCTCTCGGGAGGGGGTCGGTACAGTGGTGACAGCCGCTCTGCCTGGGTGCGGCGGGGACTGGCAGCTCCGGTTCGCATCCCCTGGGAAGAGCGCACGGACGTTTTTAAATACATCCACTCGGTTGGGAAAGCAGAGAGGCATCAAGAGCCTTGGGTTAGTGGTGCGTTCCCCTGCCACCCCCTGGTCTCTGGAAGCCGGCCCGTCGCCGGAGAGGGCTAAGGGCAGGGACGGCAAAGCAGCCCAGGGAAGCCGGGCTCTCACACTTTCCATACTAGTGTTGTCTGATCCCCGTGTCTCCCCAGCTCGGCCCCGGCGGGGGAGGGAGACGTAGCGAGGATTAGGCGGCCGGAGTTGAGACCCATTCCCTGCCCACGGGAGAGGAGGGGGTGCTCTGGGCGTCTAGACAAGGCTCATTTCCTTATCGGAGGCGGAGCGAGGGGGAAAAAAAACTTAAAAAAATAAAGATTTTCATGGGGTAGAGCAAAAAATTGCATGGCTTAACCAAGCAAAAGAAAAGCCATCCCGTGTGGACGGACCCGTTAAAAATAAAATAAAACTAAGCTCCTCGTTTATTTCCATCCCGTTTTTATTTTACCTCCAAGGTACGAGCAGACACCCACAGGTCCCCAAAGCCAGTTCCTCTCCCCGGGGTGAAACGTCCTGCTCGGAGGTGACCGGCAGCCCCGTCCCAGCTCCACGGCCTCGCCGCGGCCTCGATTCCTCCTCGCCCCCTGCTCCGCTCCCCTCCGCGCCCGGGTGCGCCGTGCCCCGCTCACCGCGCAGCGCTTCCCCCCGCCGCGGCCGAGTCCTCCCCCGGGCCAGGGCAATGACCGCTCGCCCTGCGGGACTGGAAATCCCGCGGAGAGGGAGAGCAGAAATCGGTCCGGAGCTGCCTCAGCTGCCGGTGTTTCCCAGACGGACGCACAGAAATATCCACAGCCCCACCGCCCCTCTCCCCTCAGCCCCGATGGAGCGGGGAGCCCCTGCTAGGGACAGGTATGTTACGACCCCACTGCTAGGGGAAATAAGAAAGGGAAAAAAAGAGGTTGTTTTTGGGGTTTTGGGTTGGTTGCTTTTTGTGGTTGGGTTTTTTTTTGTTTGGGTTTCCTTGTGGGGTTTTTGTTGTTGTGGGTTTTTTAGTTTGTTGGGTTTTTTTTAGGATCTGCGCTGTTACTTTGACGGGTTTTAACCTGTGGGTTTTCTTATCCTCCTTACTTGCGCGGTGCATACAGTAGGTAGTAAACCAAAAGAGACTTGGGCATCCCTGTTACCACCAGAGGAAAGGTGAAGAGGATAACTTCCCCGGCTCTTTGTACCCTCTTTCGTCTTTCTTTTCAGGCAGGCCGGACCCTGCTTTTCAGGTAGGGCCAAGGGAGCGCAGGGCCGGGACCCCCGTCCCACCTCCTCTCGCAGGGAGGGGTCCCAGGAGCGGGGCTGTCGGATAGGGAAACCGGACCCATAATTGGTGGGATGTCCCTCGGGATAAAGCGGTAAAGTGTTGGGGGGACTTTTTGTTTGTTTTTATAAGATTGATGTCGGCAGAACTTCTCGTCTGTGTTTCCCTGTGTCAAGCAAGAGGCGATGCTTCGTGAGCTGACCCTCGCAGCTCGCCGGCCGCGGGACAGGCTGGGCTTTCCCCTTTCGCCCCTCTCCTCCCACTAATGCCTGAGGCGAGACCGGGGCCCCGGACCGCTGTGGGCCACGCCGAAATCTTCAGCCAGACTCTTTAGGCGCTTCTAAATATTCACGTCCCGTTTGCGATAGATATTCTGTCTGTTAGGAAATTCAGGTAACGAAAGGGCAAGCTGCAGTTGGTTCTCGCCGATCTCAAGGCGATGAAGCAATGTTTCGTCTTCCCCACTCCACTGGCTGGGGAGGGTGACCCAAATCATTCTTTGTCCATAATAATTAATTAAGAGTCGTAGAAACGAGGGTGACACCGGGTATGGCTCTTGGCAAGAGCCTGCATAATAAGAGTCCTTGGATTCTGTTCTAGGTTTAAAAGGCGGAACTTCAGTGACAAGCTTGCACGTCCTCTTGTGAGTCGTTCTAGCGAGTAAATATTTTCAGTGTTATTTTTATTTAAAGGAATTTAATCAAACGCACCTCTTTGCTTTATTTAATTTATTCAAGAGAATATGTTTACATTTGATGTGTGAAAGAGTACTGGTGATCAGCTTATTTAAATCACCGCCTTGGAAAAAGCTACCATCAGCCCTTCCCGACTTTCTCTGTCTTACGTGATTGATCAATACCACTTATTTCGGTGCAGCCGCTGGAACGGATTTGAGGAAAACTGTGCGATCAGCGGCCCACGCACTGGTTTGGCTTAGAAGGGAGTGCTGCAAGGGTCTCACCTGGAGTCGGTGGGGGCGAGTACCTCTCACCGGGATGACAATATTTGGGATCCGGTGCAGGAAAACCAAGGGCACGATCAGCCTTAAGGAACATTCTGTCCCAACAGAAAGCAGGCAACGACGAAAATAGCTGCTTTGAAAGTTGTGGTCATTTAATATTTGAATGTAAAAGAGAAAATTGACACTCACACACACGCATCAGAAAAATCCACAATTACATTTCATCCTTTCAAGCGCTTCTCCGCCGTTTCTCGCCTAGGAAAAGCGAATAGCCTAGGGACCTTCTCGGGAGCATCCCCGCCGCGCGGCCTGCCCTCCCATTCCCGCCCGCGGGGCTCAGAGGAGCGGAGGGCGCTCCCCGAACCTCAGCCGGGGCCCCTGCGGGGAGCGGGGTTGGGGTGCCCTAAAGGGGAGCGGCTGCGGGGAGCCGTCCCGAGGGCCGGCCGCCCCCTCCCCACCCTGCGGGCGGGCAGAGCCCTCCCCTTCTCTCCCTGCCTCCCCTCTCTCCCTCCCTCCGTCCGTTCGTTCGTCCGTCCCTCCTCCTCCTCCTGCTGCTGCTGCTGCTGCTGCTGCTGCCCGCCTCCGCCCCCTCCCCCGCGGCCGGGCCGGGCCGGGCCGGGGCCCTTGACGTGTCCCGGCGCCGATTGGCCGCCGCCCGATAGGATCTCCGCGGCCCCGAGTTAAGGCGGGGGAGCGCGCGGCGCCGGGAGCAGAGCGCTCCCGGTATCCCGGCTCCGCCATCCCCGGCCGGTCCTCCTGCCCGCCCCGTCCGGGCAGCGCCGCAGCGAGTCCCCGCACAGTGGCCATGGAGTACACGCCGCCCCCCAAGCCGCAGCTCTCCTCCAGGGCCAACGCCTTCTCCATCGCCGCCCTCATGTCGAGCGGCAGCTCCAAGGACAAGGAGTCCCCCGAGAGCACCATCAAGCCTCTGGGTGAGTGGGGACGCGGGTGACCGCCGGTGTCCGTGGGGTGCGGAGCTCCAGTCCGTCCGTCTGTCCCTGTCCGCCCTGGCTCGCTCTTCCAGCTCTCCGGCAGCGGGGACGGGCAGCGGCGCGTCCCCCCTGCCCGAAGGTTTCCCCTGCAGAGGGAAAAGCAGCACCACCTAATCTTGAAGGTTGAGTGCCTTCATCACCCACGGTCGTTTTTAGGCGAGGCTGTCTATAGCATAAAGAGTTTCCTAAATTCCTCCAGTTTCAGTTATGCCTCTTATTCATTCAGCTTCGCCATTTCTAGAATAATTCCGCGCTCTAAGGTAGTTCAATTTCTCTTCGCTGACATGAAATTAATCTCTTAAATATTTATTGCAAATCCACCCTGGTTCTGAAGTCAAATTAGAGACTTCCCGTTGTCGTACCTAGACTTACAAGGGGTAGAAAAACTTGTGTGTAGAACTGAAAATCCCTTCACTCCACAGTTCCTCGATGTAGGCTCATATGGGCTGTTTTGCTCTACACAGACCGGGAGTTTTTTTGTAAGCGCTTGCGATTTTCGGGAAAGCGATTCCGCTTCTATTTGGTTGCCTCGATTCAGAATCCTGAAAAGCTTTTAAAAACCATTAACATCTTCCCTTCCTCCCCCTCTCCAAGATTCTGGGGTTTGTCATCCTTACGTGTATCCAGGAGTTCGCAGAAAACTACAAAATATGTGTTAAGCTTTCAGGGCGCCAATGAACAGGATTACACTCAATCTTAAAAGAATTTAGAAAAGGCAGCTCCTCAGTGTCTGCTGCACCTAATCAACTGTCTCAAAAGATTTCACATAGTTTAGGGATTCATTGTGAACTTCAGTTTTAAGTCTGGGCGCTAATGTAGGCCGGGAATGTTGTAGTATTCCCGGTAGGCGTATTTACATGGGCTTGTGTTAAACTTACTGGGGATTGTTGTTTTGTTGTTTGTTTGGTGTTGGTTTTGTTTTGTTTTTTTTTTCTGAAAACTCTAATTTAACTTTTGAAAAATTTTTTAAGCCCTTCCCTCATGTCGTTCAACCAAAAATCAAAACGACTGCCTGTGACTCTGTTTTTATTAACTGGAGCTTTAGGCAAAACCTTTCCCTGGAGGGCCAGGGCGCGTTCGTGCTCCTCCCGTTCTTTGGCGCCGGGCGGCGGATCCGTCGCCGCGTCCCGGTGCCGCATCTCGGGGCCGGGCAGAGCCTTCGCAGCCCCGCTGCCTGCTGGCCTCGCCTCCGGCCGAAACTCCCAGCGGAGCCCCTGAAGCGCCCGGAGCCTCCCGGGGCTTGCGGGGGTGGGCGGCAGCGCCGGCGGGAGGCAGGCGCGGCGGGCAGCCAGCGTCGGCAGCAGCCACTGCACCCGCGCACGGTGCGCGGCCACACGCAGCTCCCCCGGAGCCTGTTTCTCCAAAGGAGCGGGCTCAGTGTCAGCAAACCGGCTGTGAGAAAGGCAGACCCAGTTTTCCGGGAGGGTGAGTCCGTGCCCGCTGTTTAATTAGTATTTGGGGTTCGCTTCCCCGTGAAGGAAGCGCGGAGGCTGCGCGGCCGCGCTCGGGCTCCTTTCGCGTTGCGCTCTCTGACAGCGGCGCAATCCAGGAGCAGCCTCCCGTGGTTCCCCAGCGTGACCCTGGCCCTCAGCAGCCCCTCGGCGCCCAACGCTCCCGTTTTAATGAGAATTAGTGACCTTTCCGTGGATCCCCTCTGTTGGAGGGGGGGCAGCGCGCAGGGCTGGCTCTGCCCAGCGGAGCGGGATCACAGCCGGGCGGTGAGGCCGGGGCCCCGCTGCTCCCGCCGCCACCCGGGTGGCTCTCCCGGTGCGCCTCTGGGGAGTGGCGCCGCTCCGGGCTCTTCCGGAGCTCATCTCCGAAAATCTCCACCGCTGCCCGCAAATGATGAGCGGACGCTTAAAGAATCGGCCGGGTCTGCGGGTGTGCTGGGGCAGTTGAACGATAAATGCCTTATATATATAATATATATATATATATATATATATATATATATATATATATATATATATATATACATATATTTAAAATAGCTTGTCTTGGTGGTCGCGTTGTCCTGGCTGAATCTTCTCTCTCTCTCTCTTTCTCTTTCTCTCTCTCTATTTCTTCAAACCCTGCAGAACAATTCGTTGAGAAATCCTCCTGCGCCCAGCCTTTGAGTGATTTATCCAGCCTGGATCCTCACGGGGATTTTAGCAGCAGCCCTTCTTCCCTGTGCACCGAGCCCCTCATCCCCACCACCCCCATCATCCCCAGCGAGGAGATGGCCAAAATCTCCTGCAGCCTGGAGACCAAAGAGCTCTGGGATAAGTTTCATGAGCTGGGTACCGAGATGATCATCACCAAATCCGGGAGGTAAGGCTGGGCAGCCCCGGGGATGCCCTCTGGGCATCTTTCGAAAAGCGGCTTTGGACGGGGGTAAAAACGTCAAAGTTAGCGAGTCCCCGCAGTTCTTTTGTATGGGGAAAACGGCACGGCTGGGTTAAGGCGCGGAGGAGGAGGGTGAAGCCCCGTTTTGCCGCAGCCCCTCGGCGGGCCCAGCCCGGCGCTGGGGGTGCGGTGCGCGGAGCCCCGCTGGGGCAGAGGGAGAAGCGGCCGGGGCCGGCAGCGAGGTGCGGTGCGCTGCGGCGGGGCAGGCTCAAATCCATCCCCGCCATCCTGGCTGCAGGGAAGACGTGGCGCTTCCCTAATAATCAGGTTTGTGACTAAAATCCCGCGGTGATTTTGAGGCGCTGGGTTGGTACAGACCGAGGGAAACGAGGGGTCGCGATTCTGTCAGAGCTCGGTTTAGTTTGTTCTTTTCTCTCTTGCAAAAACGCGCAAAAGAATTCAGGCTTTCTTCTTACATCGAGCTATGCCGTTTTCTTCAGTATAGCTTGTGGGGTTTGGATCAGTCAAACACAGTCCGGAGGAGCCAAATGTCTTTTCGAGTTTTTTAATCCCCAAAGTTACTTTTTATTAACGGAGTTGCCTGAAGTTGTTTTGTTTTTTTCCTAACTGGTGGGCTCTATAGGTATATGTTTGGGGTTTTTTTGAATAGGTATAAAACATGAAATATAAAACATGCAATTTAAGGCTCAAAATTTTAAACCGTCAAAAATTATTTATTTCTTTATTTTTAAAAAATTATTTATTTGTTTGTTTGTTTAATTCTTTATTTCTGGTCTATGCGAAAAACTTATATTTTAAAACTGTGTTTTCTTGAAAGTTTCGTACAGAAAATAAATGTTTTATTTTTGAAAATTCCGTTCAAAAACATTGTGAGCAGGCTTAAGAAAACACTCATTTAAATATGTGAGAATAACCACGGAAATAATTTCTGGAATATTTCCCTTACAGTAGTATGGATCCTGTAAAAAATAAATAATGAAAAGAAAATTCAAGTTTCTAAATATCTGTACTTTAGCTACAACTATTTGCTGACATCGTTGTGTACTTTTAACAGGAAATAGTATATTTCTCCTTTACTTTATCACCTTTGCCATATTTTTCTTTTTGCTTCCAAATATCATTTCGATTTCAAGCTGCTTTTTTCCTCTTTATTAGAGAGACACAAGATTTAACTCTTTTTTCCTCTTTATTAGAGAGACACAAGATTTAACTCCCATTATGTTAAAGTCAATAGATGCCCTAAGATTTTTAGGGGATTTAAATATAATTCTTACTTTTAACAGCTTTTCAAATGCTCTCTTATTTCTGATTTTGCCCAAATATTTATTTTCTGATTTTCCCTTTTTTTTCAGGAGAATGTTTCCTACGATCAGGGTTTCTTTCTCAGGAGTGGATCCTGAGGCGAAGTATATTGTGTTAATGGATATAGTTCCTGTGGACAATAAAAGATATAGATATGCCTACCACAGGTCTTCCTGGTTAGTGGCTGGAAAAGCTGACCCTCCTCTCCCTGCAAGGTTTGTAGATTTATTGCTGGTCTTCTATTTATCTTTTTTTTTCCTTTTTTTTCCCAAAAAATATCTTGTATTATCTTTTGATTCTGTTTACAAACATTACTCTGAGATTTTGAGTCCATGTTCAACAAAGTTGGTTACAAAACTCTGATTACAATTTTTGTGTTGCAGAATCTGGCCTCAAATCTCTGCTTGAGGTTTGATTTATGCTGAATATTCCAAGATATGCAGAATTTGGTTAAGAGTTCTTTTATATCTATTGTTTGTTTGTTTGTTTGTTTGTGTTAAATGGAGTTTGTCATGATTCAGATAAGAAAACTTTAAAAAGAAATAGAATTGATTTGTCTCTTGGATTTGCCTCCCCAATATTTGACCTCATAATTCAAAGCAATCCAGGCACCACCAGCCAAGCCAGAGTAGAAATAAATTGCAGCTCATTGCTGTTTATGCTTGAAATTATATTATTTCTGTAACATATCCAGCATTTATAGGTTAGCATTTGCTAACCAATGATTTTATTCTTGATTTTAATCATCTATTGGGCAGCAGGCAAAGTACAAAACAGTTTCTCGGCACAGTTACTTTTCTTTTCATTAAGAAATCATGAAATATTATGAGACATTAGGAAAAAAGCCCTCTGTAAAATAAATTCCCTTTTCTTTACAGAAACATGCTTCAGAAATTTGATTTCTAAAGTCATTCCATTAATGTAATTAATGACTGATTCCTTTAAGCGCTGGGCAACTGAGGCTGCAGGGCTGGGCTGTACAGTGGGAGGGCACTTCAGAGGAGACCCACACTTCATCGTGTTCAGCCCAGCACTTCTGTACCTACTTCAGTCCCCAAGTCCAGTAAGACTGCAGCACATGTCGAAAGGCTTTGCTGAGTCAGAGCTGGAGATATGGAAATAACGCGGATGCCTCTCTGGCTTCAAAGAATCTTCTTGCAGAGGGCTCTGCACAGGAACACAGGTCTGCTCCAGGTGGCTTAGCCCAGGGTTAAGAACTTGCTTATTACAGGGGAAGAAACTATAAGTGAAACACAAGAAATGGAAACAATTTTTTTTGGTGTGCAAGTATAGGCACCAAATTCTGCATGATTTCCTTATATAAATCATTGAATTGAAATCTTGGTGACTGGTGATCTCTGGAAGGCTGTTCAGGGAAGTAAACAAACAAAAAGCGCAAGTTGAGAAGCTGTGATTAAAGACAGCAACCTAGGAGTTATGTCTGCTTTATTTTCATGGCCAAAAACTCCTTCTTGCAGTGTGGTTAACGTCTGAGGGCTTCGTTTGACGTATTGTAATAGGCACTGATCAAAACCCAAAGAGAAAACACTGATCCTGCTCCAAAGGAGTCAGCATCAAAAGAAGAAATAACAGAAGAACAGAAATAGTTTTAAGGCAGGGTTTCCCCCTTCTTATTTTTCTGTTCACGCCCCTTTTGGGATACCTTTAAATAGATTTCTAATTGGTATTCTTTCTGGCATAGACTCGCTCAACAAGGAAATACTAGAACGTAAGACAAGAGACTGGAATAATTAACAATTGCCTTACTGAGTATTGGAAAAAACCTTCTTGAAGTTTAATAGTTATTTTTATTGTACTGTGGTAACTTTGTGAGTCCCCAGCAGATCAGTGTCCTTATGTGCAAATGCATGTGTCTGCTGTTACATTTTCAGGATTGTTTGCTCCTGTGTGTGAATGTACACCTTTCCTGCCTCAGTTGCAGGATGCTTAGTTAAACAGACTATTGATCTCTGATCATTCATGCACTTTTTCCTCCTTATACTTTGATGAGAAAAAGGGTGCCAAGAAGTTCAGCGTGCCAGTGTTTGCACTACCAGTGCTTCTTCTAGAGTGTTAACGCATCTTTTCAGGTGGGAGGCCTCAGTCTTGCTTGAACAGATTAAAAGTAGTTCTCCTTCCATCTTGAAACAAGTTTGGTCCTGCTCCAGTAACAGAAGCCTTTAAAAAAGTTATGATTTCTTGTCCTCCAAACACAGGGTTTTAGCTCTCCCTGCTTGAGGAGCATCAGAGAGGTGTGTGTGTGTGTTTAGCGTCTGGGCACTGGTAATGAGGTACTTACTCCCCACACACATCACTGCCTGCCTCTGCCCAGGCACAGTATAATTCATGAGTTGCATTGTGTCTGGGTGTAAGACTTTGCAGGATTGAACCAGTTCAATGGCTTTACTCTTTCCATTATAAAAATAACTTTCAACATCACAACAGTTTTGTAGGGCTTTTTTTTTGGTTTTTGTTTTTTTTTTTCAAATTAATAAGTATTCTGTGATTCTGTTTGAAAGATAAGCCCTTCAGGGAACTTTCTATTAAAACCAGTTTTATCCTTGTCTTCCTGCTGTCAATGTTGAAGACAAGTTTATGTTGCAATGAACAAGTTTATGTTGCAATGAACACTTAAATAAAAATACTTTTCAGAAAGTCTTTTGTAAATCTTCTAAAGTGGTATCTGGGGATAGAGTTTCTATGTGATATTTTGTGTTTGCCTTCCACATTGTTAAGACTGTGTGAAACATCAGTTCAGTAAGTTTCAGCATGTACCTTTATTTGATCTTCTTCCATTTTTGCCTCATTTCTTTCACTCAAAATTTTGTTACTATTTTTTTTTAAACTGTATTTGTCTCAATAATTTGTTTAATGAACTTAATGTTTACAGACATATGGAGAACTCTAGGCAGGAAACCTTTAAAAGGTATTATATTTTGAAAATTATTTGAGACATTATGGTAAATAAAAATAGCATGCATGGGGCTTATGGGACCAGACCAGCTGTTAAACTAAATAGAGGGAGTGCGGTGTTGCATTCCAAAATACACAAGAAAGAAGCAGTACCCAAACCTTGCTTATATCGTGAAACATTATATACTGCAGAGCAAATGCACATCCAAATATGGCTCCTAAATCCTTTGTGAATCGAAGCGAGGAGCCCCTCACATCTGGCTGGCCTTAGGCAGCAGATACCAGACAAACTTCTGGGAGAGCCTCGTGTGCCGCGCTGGAATGTGCACATTTATCTTGTTGGCCTGTTTGCTCGTGCTCACTCCTGGTCTTGCCAACTTCTGCTTCAGAAACCACTCTGTCAAGTGCTCAACACTCTTCCCCGAGGTGTGCAAGCTCTGGCTGTGGGAGAAGTGTGGGAAATAAGTTTAGGTCACCAGATGGAACCCCGGGTTGCAGTGGGATTGTTGGGGTGTAGCAAATGGGTAAAGAAAAGTAAGGTCTGTTACTGCTTTTCAGTAATTGACATTCTGGTGCCCATCCTTCAGTGACCTTCCTCTTAGCACTCTGCTTACAGGCACTTGGTAGTTTTAAAGCAGTGCCCAGCATTAACCATTGACGGTGTAAAACAATTGTGCTCAGCTTTTCAGCACAGGGAGCTCTTTACTCATTCCCTGCACATATTTGAAATACTTTGGCATCTTGGTCCCAATTAGCCAAACCTTGCTGAGTCTGACGCTGTGCTCACAGTAAACATTATTAGCTATCCAGGCATTCAAAATTAGGAGTCGGGCTCAAAAAAAGAAAAAAAAAAAGTCACAAGAGGCTGGCTGAAAAGTTGCAGGGCATCTTTGGAACTTTTTGTTTTGCCTTCTCTAATTCAGGGTTCTAAATATTGACATTTTCACAGTTTTTAGAGGAAGACAAAGCTAATTTTCATGATAGCTAAGATTCTTTTGACATAGCATGATTCTAGGTCTTGGTATTTCAGATACATCATCATTTTTCAAGAGCTTTGCAATGCAAGCAGCAGAGTTGATAGCAGTGAGGACGCCTGCATGCTAGGAATATTTTATTGTGACAGGAATCCTGGTTCAGCATCCCTCCCATGGACATAGCTAGAGCAGCCAAGCTGTGCTTTGGATCAATGTAAGGAAAACATCCTGCACATCTGAGGCGAGCTGTGCTGGTAAAACTTTGGTTTCACTGTGTCTTGGGGATTCTGCTGGCAAAAACAGAATACAGGATCAAATCTTCTTCCTCTCTGAGCAACAGGGCTATTCTCCCCAGTGTCTTTGCTATGGGCATTCCTTGATTAGGGATCAGCATGCTCTACTGGAGAGTTACGCCCCACCATTTAGTGGTTTTTTCCATTCTAAAATCGTAGCTCAACAACAAGGACAAATGTTTATCTTCCTAACCTAGCAGCTCAGTGCTGCCCCACCCACCTAATGGAAGAAAGTAATTTGTGTGGCTAAAGACATCACCCAAAATGAGAGTCAGGCCCTCAGTGAGCGATAACCAATACAGACAGCAGCAAAACAGGGCTGGCTTGCACTAGCTGAAGGTCTAGTCCATCTTTTAATTTGCCATCACAAAAGAACAGTTGAGTTCATAATTTCCAGCAATACATTATTCCTATAAAATCATTGCTCTTAAATAGCATGGCACTTGTAATTAGTGTAGTCATAATGTATATATCATTGTATCTGCATGTCTTCTTGCTTCCTTTCCTTCTGCTTAATTTCCCAAGTGTAGGACTGTTAATAGCAGAGCTGCAACTGATTTTTCATGTCAGACCACTGTGTTGGACTGCAGCCTTCAACCTCTTATAAACAGACGTCACCACAGCGAATGTGTGATCGAGTGCAGGTTAAAATCATTATCACGGCTTAATGTTACATATAAAGAAAAATGCATTTTTATCTGCATTCCCCCATTATCTCTGTAATGACACCATGTTTTTTCTCTTGGAGTTGTAGTCATTGTTATTTTAAGTGCTTGTTAGTACAGCTGTGGGGAAAGACATGATCAATTTTTCATTTGGGAAAAGACACAACAGGGAATGTTAATGTTTCCATTTTAGATAGTGGGATAAAATAATAAGTATGGTTAAGGAGCAGTCTAGCACTCAGACACAGGATTCTCAATTATGTTCCAGTGAATTAAATAATGCTTTACTGCTTTACTGTCCTTCATGAATAACTTTATTTCAGGAATTCATTTATTTGGGGGGAGATGGTGTCATGTTCTAGCAGCAGATTTGTATTATCCTAAGCTCTCCGGAAGTCCATGCCTGTGAAAACACTGCATATCCTGAAAGCAAAATGATATGTGCATTTTAATTTCATACAGAGTTGGTGCCCACAAGCACACAAGCCCAGAGGAGAGATTTTATTTTGAGCAGGCATTTTCCCTGTGTTTTTTAGGTTGTATGTGCACCCTGATTCCCCGTTCACAGGAGAGCAACTGCTGAAGCAGATGGTGTCCTTTGAAAAAGTCAAACTCACCAACAATGAGCTGGATCAGCATGGCCATGTGAGTAGCTCTATGGGTGGGAAAGGGAAAAGAAATAAACCAAGGAATTGCTTGCTTGTGCCACAGGGCTAAATGGGAGAGAGACTGCCATGGGGAAAGGCTGCCGTGGCCCCCATGGTATGCCTTTTTTAGCCAGCCCTTCATACCACAGTGGTGGAAGATGTTGTGTAAAGCTTGAATGTGTTTGGTTTAACACATTTAAGGGTACTTTTGGGTTCCTTTGTTGCTGAGGAACAGGCAGCTTTCAAGTCAGGGTTTTCTGTAATATTTCATAAGGTAGAACCTGGTTCAGTGTTTCAAATCATGCTTCTACTTCCATTAGAGGCAAAACATCCATCAGGGGCAAGTTCAGGGTGGAGCTGAGCATCAGAGCAAGGGGTACAAGGAAGGTAGATGAGCCTTTTGTTGTGCTTCTGCTTGCATTTTGCTGTGACTTGGCAGTATGCTCTGCCACATGCTGTGGCCAGCAAACCCAGGTGCTTGGAAGCTCCCTACAGGTCACTTCAGGCCACCTGTTAGGGTTGGGTCTGTCAATAACAGCTCTTTTACTTCCAGACTTGTGGCAGTATGGGCTCAGAGTCAGAAGCAAATACTGACCTGACACCAAAGCTGGGTCTATTGAATTATAAAACATAAATGTGCCTCAATTGCCCTTGAAATTACTGTAGGCTAACTGCAAGTCAAGGTGCCACAGGGTGGGCTTGGGCCTCTGAAGGAGACAGGTCCCAGATTGGTGCCAGTTTGTTGTCACAAGTCCTGAGGCTGGAAGATGGTAAATAGGATTGAGAGGTGCTTGCCATGGGTTCCTGCTATGCTCCATCAGTGGGGACAACTCCTTTAGTTATCTGACTACCCAGTGGTAGGTGGTAAGAATAGGTATTGTCTGTCCTGTTCTCTCCATAAAAGTACCTATAAAGTACAGGAATGTCTAGGTAGAGCTTCCATATTTCAAAGAAAGGGCTAAAATTGTTGCCTCTGGGCTTGGTGAGTCTTTCAGGGAAGGCAGAAGGAGCAAGGGGATGGATTTGAAAGGATTGTTGGCTGAGAACGGGGAAGTTCAGAAGAACAAGTATAAAGACAGTGTTAGTAAATGAGGTGTTGGGAAGAGAGGAATGATTTTGAATTCTAAAGCATGGGTAGGGGTAATGAATTCGTTCAGCTGAATAATTGCAGAATACGATGTATCAGAAGTCCCTAGTGTGGTATTTGTTGCCTGGACTGTGGGATACAGTGGCCATTTGTCTCAGCTATGCTCTGTGCAAATGTTTCTCATCCAAAAGAGAATTTTCACTCATTTCACAAACTGAGAATTGAACCACAGCCATGCTCGTTTAAAATACATCTTGGAAATAACAGCATCAAAAATAGCTGAATACCCCAAACAAATAAACAAAAGAAAGCCCAGATAGATGCCTCTGTGTTGTTCTTTTGTAGAGATCCATATGTCGGTATATTGTTCTTGAACCCAGCTCCCACCGTTGTTCCCTTCAGGACTAGCGGAGAATGGTTTTGCTTTTTTCCTCTCTTTTATTTCATAATCTGTAGAAGGGCAAAGCTGAAGATTTGTGGGCTCTATCACCGAGTGATGATAGAGCAGTATACGTGAGCACTTAAAAAGAAGCATTTTTCATCATAACAGGGGCCATGTGTGCCTCTAATAAAGGGCTCGCAGCAGTATATTGCAAGCTAGTTAGGAGAGCTGCAGTTCCCAGAAGCCCAGAGGAGTAGGAAGAAGAAGTAGGTCTGAGGAGCTGTCGGGAATAGAGACATGTGGCAGAGCAAGAAGATGTAATCGTCTCAAATACAGGCAGCAGGAGAAAATGATCCGTAGTGTTTGAGATGCGCCTTCCCATTAATTTCCGGAGAAGCAGAGGTTGATCCCATTCTTTACACAAAGGCTCTGGACAGCCAAGGACAATGGAAAGTTTTGTGTGTTCAGTTAAGGATAAGCCCTGAAGTCTTGATCCTGTGTTGAGATTTGAGTGACAGGTGTTACCCCTTCACAGAGCACTCTCTTTTAAATATTTTGTGGGGGGTTTATGTTCCAAATGAGGACGTCAGGTTTTACGTGCTGCCTTACTGAAGCTATGAAAATGCCATCATTTAATGATCAGTAGAATTAAGGATGAAATCAGTCCTCTGGAGCCTTTAAGGAGGATTCACTGTGCTATGGCCCATGGCATTTCCAATCTCCTGTGTATGAAGAGAAGAGGAGAATTGAAACACCTCCTAAAATCTCTCCCTTCAGTTTGAAAGAGCCAGTCTTCACTTTTAAATTATATTCGATAAGGTGTGTTGGTTCCTGAGGAAGTTTGGATGACGCCTTTAAATACCAGTTACAGGTATGGAAAATGAATCCAACCTAATTCCAGTTTGTTCTAGTTGCTTGCTTTCTTCACCATCCAGAAGACAGTTTGGGGTGTTAAGGTAATTGTGGTTTATTTGCAGGGTGGTTCACTTCCTGAAAAGGAATCTGTAGAGAAGAGAGGCATTTGTTTGTTCTAGCATATGTTTGTTTTCTCGTGTTCCGAGACTTTTGGAGTTGGCAAGCATTTCTGATGTGTACCTTCAGCAGTATTTGTAACCCCAGAGTTATGCACATATTCTCCCCAAGCCCCAGGCACAAGTCTTATCTCTGTGTGCATGGCATACAGCTCACTCCATGGAAAAACTTTCAGATATCCTTACCAGAGAAAGGAAATGACTCCTATCTCTAGATTTTTACAGCCAAGCAAGTAATTGCCATTTTCCTGACTGTGAAATATTTATGAATGTGACATTTTCCCCCAGTTTTTAGTGATATTTTTCAAATCGAGTGCTTTCTTTAGGATGTTTCATTGCCCTTCATTGGAGTGCCATCATTTCTGATTTGTGGTGAGGTGAACCATGAGTGTACACATTATTGTAATTGTTATTTTGGCATTTACTCAAACACATGAATCTATGCAAAAGCAAACTCAAAGCTGTGAACATGTTTAATAAATAACTGTGAAAGCAGGGTGTGTGGAATATCCACTCCACACACTCCAAGGAGTTATGCCCAAGTTTTTTTGGTCAACTAGATAGAAGTTAGGAACCCCATGCTTTCAGAAAGAAAACTTTACATGGTAATGCTATTATTTGGTGAATATGGAAGCTTCATTCACAGCACAGTTCCTGAATTCAAAACCACCTTGGAATTTTGCAGCTGGCATCCAGATTGCCTCTGGTGACTGGTCTGTAGCCAGTGTGAGCCAGATGCCTACAAACCTGCCTGACCTTACAGCAATCAGGATCCAGTAAGAAGGTATCCTGGTCATCTCCCCTGACTCAGGCTGTCAGCACAAAGGTAGATGGGGTAGCTGGGGGCCTCTGGCTGCCAGCAACTGTGTGCGGTGGGGCTGCCATGAATATATGGGCACCTGATGTATCTCTTGGGACATGCCAGCAGGATTGTCACTGAGCTGGCATAAGGGATTTTCTGATAGCTACATCATGCAGGAGGGGACTGCTTGGACTTTGAGGCCACTCTTGGAGACTACTCTGTGAGGAGCACCCTATGGATCTAACTCCTTTGGGCTATTTTCATATGGTCCTAACTCAAGAAGTTGCACAGGTATTAAGGAGTGTCTTTGTATGTCATCAGCAGCTTGTGTGGAGGTACAGGTGGAAAACTACACATACAGACCCTCACATGAAGGAAATGTTCACATTTACCTTGGTCATGGGTCTTTTGTGACCTCCTGGCTGCATTCAGTACTTGTTTTGTACATGAACGACCAGACTTGCCTCTGGTGGGAATGGGAAATGCAGAGTACCATGGCAAGGGATGTTTTCTATGTGCGTCCTATTTTTTGGAAAATTTTCATAAGAGAGTCTTGTTTGAGAAACGCAGTTCCTTTATCAAAATTAGCATTCAGAGAGGAGTGAAAGGAAAGGGCATGTGTGGGAGCTGCTCTCAATATTTTTTTCTTCCTTCCACCTGAGTGCTGCTCAGATGTAATGTCTTGGTGTGGACATCATGGCCATGGAAGGCAATGGAAAGCACCAAGGTCTGTGGGCCAACCCCTCAGTAAGCTCTTCACCATCCACACACCCTGCTTTAAAATGTCTTTTCCATCTGCTTAGAGCACTCCAAGTAACTAGGATGGCAAGACAAAATTTTACAAAGAGAAGGAAAAGCGCTAAGGGTATTAAAGGCAAGGTCTGTGGCCATTGTGTTTGTTCCTATATAAAATGGTAAAGTACTTTGGAAAAGGACCTGAGCTGGTTAAAGCAAACATGCAACACTTTCAGGATGATGGTTCACTGTCATTTTAATGTCTTTCTTGTTGCTGTGTGCCTCCCCTCAAAGTCACAATGTGAATCTTGGCAATATTTGGCCCCAAAGGAGCAGCAAAGGAAAAAACTGATGGATATTGTAGCCATGATAGAGCTGTCTCTGTGCTCTCCACTGCAATGCAATGTGCAACCTTCCTCATTGACTTAGCATGAAATACTGCACCGCTCCTGCTATATTTCAGCTGAAGTTAACGCTTCCTGAGGAATGCACATTAGCTATTCCAGATGTACGGAGCTGACTGTAATGTCGTTATGGCCCCTGCAAAATAGAACCACCCACACCATTGCCAATTTTGTCTTGTGACTGTGATTATATCCAAAACAAGGGCTGGTGTGAGCTGAGCTCTGTATTTAATTCTTATATTGTAATACTGTGGTTAGAGGCCGCCAAACAGGCCTCCAGCCAGTGGTAACTGAAGCAAGGGGGGACTCTTGGTTTGACTCCAGTGAATGTTGAAATTAGTTGGTTGGTACTTAGGTTTAGAATTGTTTTGGGAGCTCGTAAACAACTATTAATGAGGATAGAATAGCAAAACCCAGTCATTTGGGGGTTCCATACTGGTTTCCCTCCTTGCTCGCATTTTTGGTAGTCTGCGGTGAGAAGCAGTTCCGAAGGAGTTTGTTTTAAAGGTTTGCCACAGTGAAAGGCTACGTGGAGTTTTACTTTTGGTCAGATGGTTTGTGCTGCTGCTGGTAGGTTTTTGGATGGGTCTAATTTTTTCCGTCATTTTTTTTTTTCCTGAGGGATTTGTGACTATTTCATTCTGCACCTGCGCATTTTTGCAAGTGGGGACTCTTGGCCATTACCTTTCAGGAGTTACATATTCACACCTGCCAACCAGGGCACACTCTGGCAGTGACTAATTCTGTATGTAAAACACCTCACCTGTAGGAACAGGTATTTACGCCGCAGGAAATACATGCTCGCCAGTGGCGTAGGAGTGAGAGGAGACTAGCTCCTGGGATGCCTGCTTTTCCACCTTCATTTCCTGGAACTGCCCAAAGGAGCTGGAGAGTTTGCTCTGAAAACCAGCCCTTGGCTGGTTAGATTTCAGATGCTTCCCCTGAAGTGTTAATTAGATCTTCCCTCCCCCAGCCACCCCCTGCCATGGTTTAATAGCCTTTGAGGGCCCTGTCAACCTTCCTCTCAGGACGGTGCTCTGTCATTCTTCCTTGCAGATCATTTTGAACTCCATGCACAAGTACCAGCCGAGGGTCCACATCATTAAGAAGAAGGATCACACAGCTTCTTTGCTAAATCTGAAATCAGAAGAGTTCAGAACATTCATCTTTCCAGAGACAGTTTTTACTGCTGTTACTGCCTACCAGAATCAATTGGTGAGTAGAGTTCCTAATTTCTACAGATGTAACTAGATCCCACCCTGCTGAAAACTCCCTTCTGCCCAATCTAAACTAGGAAAATTTCTGCCATAACCTACCTTTCCATGCCAATCTTATTCACATTCACAAATAATTCCTGAATATACAGTAGCAGTACAGACTTCAAAGAGCAGTAAGGATTACTCATGAGAGTAAAAATGGCAAGTAGGAGGCTTTCTTTTGTCTTCCCCTCTGTCTATACAAAGCTGCTTGCATATTAACATTTAGTCATTTTCTAATTATAGCTCATTAAAGAACTGTTCTTATTTGCAGTGATATTTCATGCCACAAGCTACGAGCTGAGAGAGATTCTGGTTTGCACATGATGATTTCACGGGCTTAAAAGGTTGACTAATTAAGCTCTAAGGCTCAAACGTAAGGAAAATCACTCAGAGATATGCTTTTCAGAGGCTGCCCAGATTACATCCAGATGTTTGAATTTCAATTTGTATGCCAGTGAATAATAATATATACAAAATGGAGGAGATCATAACAATGGATTGCTAATGAGTAATTTTAGGAAGTCTATAAACAATCAGAGAACAGAGGCTCTGCTTGATGGTGGATTGGGCTTTAATATTAAAGTCAGTGGAAGTACATTCTTGCCTTCAGTGTGATTCAGAGCATGCTTGAAGGGCTTACTGACTATGGTAATTCAAAAAAACCCACCTATTTTGCTCCTTAGCTCCCTCAAGTTAAGAAAAATACAGACACTGTCCAAATATGTGGGTAGGCAGCATCACAGAGTTAATGTACCTACTGGATTGTTTAAAGTAGGCATTTCCTAATATGAAGCAAATCAATTTTGAAATGCTATGAATAAAATGAAACTAAATCATAGGGTGCCAAGGAAGCTCTGAATATAATATTAGTAATATTAAGTCAGTCCTTATGACAGACCCCACATCCTGTTTTAAGGCTTTAATGTATTGATTTAGACTTAGATTTGTATCTGAATGCTGTAGAAAACACACTCAGAACCTGGCAATCTCAAGAAAATAATGTTTAGACAGGCAGCTAGATTTTTCCATGTAACTTTCTTTAGAAACCAGCAAAATACTAACAGGCACAAAACCAGCTAAACCCAGAATTTATTTCTGTAGGATGGATTTGTGTCTACAATGATATTTACACTAGAGATGTTTCTAAACTAACCTTCCCAAAGCACATACATTGAGTCCTGGAAAATTTCTCAATGGAACATCTCCGGAACCCCTAGAGGTTGATGTTGTCATTTTATTTATGACTAATGAAAATGGAGCCTTTTTTCATTTTTGCCATTTCTTTCAGAACTGTTTTAAGGAGGGATTGATTACATTTCTGGAGGTTATTAGATAAAAGCTAAATACATTACACTTTCAACAAACTATCTCATAATTTAAGATTTAAAGGGCATGCATTTATTTAAACAGTCAAACCACTGCCACAGAGTTGAATTGTAGGTCAGATTTCATTTTAAAATGCTTTCTAGCAGATGTTCTCTGATTGTTTGTGAGACAGTCTCTCAGGAAAAATATGGTCATAAATGATTTTGAGTCTCATCTGGCTTTGGTGGATACAAAAAGTTTCTCCTGTGATGTCATACCAAAACTTTAATATCAGGAAGATGGAAGTTTGATTGGTGAAAATATACTCAAGAGATGAATAGACATCCTTATTGTTCTGTAGTGCAGTTGGCTTGGTGTGTCGGTGATCTCAGTCAATGGAACTAGTTAGAGCTTGTCTTTTTTCAAGGTGGTTTTCAAAATGCTGCCATAAAAATCTTCACTAACTTGCCACTCTGCAACATCACCATGAGCTGAGGGCTTATGGATGCCTTGGAAGGAGAATGAGCCAATAGCTAAATTTTTGTGCCATTTCGAGGTTCTTGCGACAAGGCTTCAAGGTTGTTCCCACCAGTTGTACCTGAGCAATGAGACAGCCTCAAACCCTCCACCAGCACTCAGGTCCATGAGTTTTAATTAACTGGCAGGCCATTAATTAAAAAGGTAGAATTTCCCTTCATCAGCATGTCCCTTCCTCTCTGTGTTTTCCTTAGAAGACCTCTTTCTCAGAATTAAAAGTTGG
Organism: Pseudopodoces humilis; assembly: GCF_049639895.1. Lineage (NCBI taxonomy): Eukaryota > Metazoa > Chordata > Aves > Passeriformes > Paridae > Pseudopodoces > Pseudopodoces humilis. The sequence goes on from NC_142200.1 coordinate 105,619,710, forward strand.
GTCCAGTTGTCTCCTTTATATTTTTTTAATATTTTATATAAATACATATTTGTCCTCTTTATTAATTTTTTATTTTGGGGGAGAAGCCACCCCATTTTGAAATATATTTGTTTGATGAGAGCGTTTCATTGTTTGAGGATTTGGAAAAGATCCCATTTCTTTTTTTCCTGAGTCTTGAGGCCCAATTATTAAAAATGAGATTGTAGCCTCTTTGATACAGACTTTTTTTGAGAGAAGTCAGGCTGACAAAGCCCCTTAATATGAAATGATTTTCATGGCCTTAAGCTAGAGTTGGTGGCATTCACTGTGCTGCAGGATGGGTCCCATGTTTTCTTTCATCAAGCTCTAACTCTCACAATTTTAGTTTTAGCTCTAGGAAGAGGTATGGCTGGAAAATCCATATATTACAATGATGTCTCAGGTTTTATTCACCAAATCCAAACTGGTTGTATATATAGAAAATTTCACAAGCACAATGGAGCTTTTTTTTTCCTGGTCCTCAAGAAACATATTGAAAGCCACTGCCATTCACCTGAAAAAGTTTCACCACAAAGAGGAGCTCAGATGTTTTGGGGCAGGAGGGATTCCTGGTCAATGAGTTGCTCAGTCAAAATGGAAAGGCTGACTGAATGACTGGGCAGGTTTATAGCTACCTTTGAAGAAGGGAGGAAAGTTTTTACTCATGATCTGTGGTTTTTCAAGACTGATAGTTTCAATGGGGTTACTCCTTCAATCCAAGCTCTGTCACTTTAAATCTGACTTCTCCCCACATTTTTCCTTCCCTTCCTTAGCCTCTTCTCATATAAAGCCAGTTAAACTGCCCCTATATGGTCACTGGTAGGCCTGGCTGAGAACATTTCCACCCCAGTAAAAAAATAAAGGTGCTAGGGTAGTGAAGCCATGGCTTCAGGCTGCTTGGGCTTGTTGAATTGGTTGATGTGCAGCTCCACCAAGCAGGCTTAGCTGTTAGCAGGGTGATTTGTGCTGCTTGTGGTAAAGAAAACCTGATTGATGCTGGGAAAGTATTTGGAAGCTGTACTGCTGGCCATGGGTGGGTTCCTCCTGCTCCAGGCAACAGGAAGGCTGAGCCTGCCATGCCCTTTAAGCCTTTCCACTGTCGTATGTGCAGTGCACCCTGGTTTGCCTCCTCAGCTTTGCAAAGTCTCAGGAGCGGCGCACATGCACAGGGCATGCGGATAAAATTAGCAGTGAAGTCACAGGGGATGGATTGGTTAACACTTTGTACGCTGCAGTACCCTAACACTGTATTCATGTAATGTTGCTCTTTTCTGTGTTCCCAGATAACCAAGTTGAAAATTGACAGCAACCCTTTTGCTAAAGGATTCCGTGACTCTTCCAGACTCACTGATATCGAGAGGTAATGGGGACTTTCTGTTTACTTTCCATGCAGATAAGATAAAGAGAAGAGAGAGTATGTAGGAAAAGCATCCTTTCAACTCCTGAGAACCTGTGCATTTTAACGTTATCTTGCTGCATACAGTAAGACTCCTCCACATCCTTTAAAAATGCTTATAAACTTTATGAAGAAAGAGCTGTTTTGAGTTTTGACATCTGTTCCAGTTGGGGCCAATATATTAGTCTTCCTCAGGGGGCTTCTTGAAGGAGGAAGAGGGTCAGTTTTACAACTTCAGAATGAAAAGCTTTTTTCTTATCATGCCATTTAATCCTGTTGAGAGCTGTGAATTGGGTCAATGGGAAACAAGGGCAGTGGTCCTGTGAAAAACATCTTTACAGCTCCCCACTGCTCAACATAGTGGAAAAGAGAGTGGAGAGCTCCCAAAATTCACTTCAGCAGTCCCAGACACCAAATTGGCAATTACTGCCATCAGGATGACTCCCATAACTCCCACTCTGACAACAAAGATGCCATTTTTGTTTCACCAAAGTTGTATTACAAGCTTCACCAGGGGAAAGCTTTATCTGGAAACTGTTTTGTATGTGTACAGCTCACTTACAAGCAACTGCTGCCATAGGGACAGAAGCATTAACCCACAGCTGAGTTAGGAAATAAACTTCAATCTCTTGGTAGCTTTCCAGCATGTCACATTTTTATGATATCGTGTCATATAACTTGGCAAATGAAGCAAATTAAGCTGCTTGTGTCCTTTAAGCTGGAAAAGAACTCAATGGAGATGGATATAGCACGTCCAATTTTTCCTATGAGCACACAGTCATGAAAGAAAGTTTGGAGAGGTCAAAACCCTCCAGGCTCCTATGTGGAGACATCCAGATGCATCTGTGAATCATTTTTTCACAGGTGCATACAGGGGACAAACTGCTCAATGAAGTCATAGCCACAGAGCTAGAGAAAGTCTTTACAGCAGTTCAAAAGTACATCTATCTAAGCAGGCCCATGGATGGGAAATAGTGGTATCCTTTACACCTTACTAATGACTGGATCATAAGTGATCTGTTGAGTAAATGGGGAAAAGAACAGGAATTTGGGGAGAGAAAGCTTGTAGGCTGCAGTGCACACTTGCAAAATCTCTTAAGTGAAAGCCTTCATTAAAAATGGAAACAAACCAAAGAAAAGAGGCAAATTTAATAAAATAGCATGGTCTGCTGTATTGACAGAATACTGAGGTAAACAACATCCAAAGCTCAGGTTAGTACGCAATAAATAGTCAAGGAAGCACCTGTCAGAAGAGGTTTCCTTATTTTACAGACAGGAGACATCTAACGATGCAGCTTTGCAAGGGCGGAAAGAGTCTGAACAGATAAGCTGGGAGAAAAACTTAGTTGCCTCTGTGCAGATGAACTGACTATCATGGTGCTGGATATGAAGGGAATTTTTCCAGAGGACAGCTTATTATAACAGCACATGGCATGGAGTCAGAAATGCTGAGCATAAGCTGCAGTGCCCTTTTGTTTATTGATAAGTGTAAGAATAGAGCCTGAGACAGGCAGCCGAGCCCAGGCACAAATGTTGCCATGAAAGATAAGGCAGACAAATGGGAAGCCTACAATAAATACAAGAAACAGAATGTGAAAAGTGTTAAACCTACATTAAAACTCTGGATTTGAGAGCCCAAGTTTGGGCCAGGTCCGATTTGTACTTAAATTAGAAAGCTTATCCCTGATTACTATTACAATAGTATTTAAAAATTCAAGACCTGCTGCACAACACATCAAGTCATGAGATAATAAAAGTGTAACATGCAAGTGGGCTGAGAATTGCCCAAGATTTGAGAATTGCCTAAGTTATAAAAATGGTACAGAAATATCAAGGGATTTATTCAGTTCTGCCATTAAAATACTCAGGCTGATGAGGACGTCATTCTCTAAGTGCCCACAGGTTCTACAGATTTATCTTAGCACCAGCAAAATTGCTTAAAGAAATCTGAAACAAAGCAAAGGAAATAACAAAGTGAGATATGACAACAGGAAGAATTTCTTATTTGATGTCCATTGCAATATTAATTGAATCTCAAATAGTACAGCATGACTCTTGCTCAGTCTAATTGGAAATTATAAGATCACTGCTGGAGAAAAACACTAATTTTCCAGGGAGAAGACTGTGAAGGCCAAAACACACTTGCACAGCTCTTGAAAATGGAATAGTTGTCTAGAAGCTGTGAAAATACTTTGCCTGCACTGCTCCCTCAGCAGGCGTGTACTCAGCACGAGCAGCGTGCAATCTGCGGTGTGGCGTGGTGATCCTAATGGGCTCCCATAAAGCATCCCATGATGCTGGGGCCAAGACAGCACTCATTTATCCTGAGTCCCAGCTTTTCCAAATGACCTAAGTAGTGTGAAAGCGCACAGAGCTTTGTGTTTCATTTCCAAGTATTTAAGCCTGCTTTTTCCTAAACAGCCTTTGGGGAGGGAAACAAATCAGATCAATTGATCTTTAGAGACCTAAAGAAATTAAATTAGTCTGGAGTCAGTTACTGCACTAAACCATCTAGTAATTGGATTGCTTCTTGTAACTGATTGAAAACAGCCTCTATCTGTAACAATATAGGGAGCTTTTCTTTATAGTAGATCTGAGAGAAAAACACATCTTTTTATGACATGATGACAGAAATTGCACTTTTTTAACCTAATTGAATATGATTTTATAAATATGTGACTTTAACGATTTCAGGCTTCCCATTCTAGATTTACGATCCTTATGTAAGAAATTCAAGCTGCAAATACCTTTAGGATTAAATCTGTGGACATTGAATGTGTTGGAGTTGAAATAATATATGTAAACACGGTGAAATTTGCACAGCAGTAGAGGAGGTCGGCAACAGCAAAACTTTTGAAATGCCCTCTGTTTTCTCTTGTTCCTGTCTAAGTACCATAGAATGGTTTCCTTTTACTCATAGCTATATGCAGGCCTTTAAACTATTGAAAAAAATCTTTGGTAAGTTTGGTATATACTGAATTTTTTGTAGGATGCAAGGCTCCTTTCACAATCAACCCTTTCCCTACATTACTTGTGGTAATCTATTTATAGCAATGGGGCAGACTTTATCTGGAGCTACTGCGATTTAGATAAGTTTCTGACTCACCTTTTGATCTTTTTACGTGGTATTTACATCTCCTCTACTATAAAAAGGCTCCTACAGTGGTAGTGAACAAAAAAACTGAACATTTAGCAGCAATTACCGGAATGTGGAGCTTAGCATACTGTGGTGTTGACTATGGGATGCCAAATCAAGTAATGAGGCATTTCTGCTGAAGAAAAACTGCCAGAGGCATGAAGGATGTAGAGGCAGAACCCAATATGCATTTTTTTTTGTCTTGAGTCTGAATTTATCTTTCAAGTTGTTGTGAAGAATTAGCTTGTTAAAAATAAATAGACAAATAAAACAATCATAATTACTTACCATTTCAAAAATCTAGTGAAAAAGGTGATAATTTCAAGAGCAGGAGCCAAGTATGCGATAGGCAAGTTCAGGGTGTGGATTTTTAACTATTAAAGAGAGAGTTAAATGGGTATACCCATCTGCACATGTCCAATACAGACATGTGTCTTCTGGGATACTTAAGAGGAAATATGGAAAAGTATGGTTGCACATCCAAGTAATTTTTAACCAGTGAAGGGAAGGATGGGGGATGGAGAAGTTAGAGAGCAGCATCCCAACTGGATTTGCACGGTAATAAAATTCCAGATTTTCCCCTGAGGAGCTTCATCTCTGAGATGTGGAAATGCATCATGATGGCTTACAAGGCTGTAAGCAAAGTTCATGCTAATGCCTGGATAGGGGCACTTCCCTGCTGAAGGATCAGTCAAAGCCACGTGCTCAGTGATGGGCTGAGCACAGCCATCCTCTCTCCCATCCCCTTCTCCTGCTCACCCCACAGAGCTGCCTTCCTTTCCGTTCCTATTGCCTACTGCTGGTCTAGAAGAACTTCTTAGAGTCTTGAAAGACACCTACCAACAGCCAGAAATATATTCATGCTCTATGACCTACCCCCACATCCATGGTTAAGTAGGGCTTTGTCATAGTTCTCCAGTAAGTCAAAATTCCAGCTGATCTTTTATTCTCAGCTAGTTGTCAGTCTGTGAATGTCAGCAACCAGCCATGAGATATCATCTCTAATGTTTAGGCTCAGAGAGGAAAAGGGGTACAAGTCCTGAATTTAGGGAGCAATACCAAATACTCTGGCACCTAAATGGCTGGTATCTAGTGCCATTCCAGATGTTGCTGAGGTTATTCCAGCCTTCAGCTGCTGCTCCAGATGGGTGGGTGGATTGTCGGTATTTTCTGCATCATCCCTTTCAGAACACTGCAGATGGCTTGGATGCCTTGGCAAAACTTGAAAGCACTACCTGCCTATGTTTAAACAACTATGTTTAAATTATTCCCTTCAAATCTGGTTCATCTGACTCTGCTTGTTGTTAGCCAGGCAACTCTTCACCCAGCAGAAAGCCCCCTGTGCTACCTAAATCCTCTTTAGTTCCCAAGTTTTTAAGGACTCATACTCTGGATCATTTTCCACTTAGGTTTTCTGTTATCTATCTTCTTACTTGTGCAAAATAGTATAAAAATATTTTTCTAGTTGTTTCCATTCACCTCATGCAGATGTAGTGTGTGCATAACAGGTGGGGATTCAGTGCCAGGTGGGGTCAAATTAGACCTATGGTTTCCACCCCAGAGAAAGTTTTCCAGGGACTTCCCCCTACAATTTCACAGGACTTCTCTGTACTCACCTCTCATCATTTGGTTACAGTCAGAAAAAAGTGGTTGCTCCCCTGGGTGAAGTGGAGCTCCATAGGGCTAGATCTGTAAGACAGTTTTCTCATTTTTATTTTCAATTGAGAAAAGAGGAATGAGTATATGGAAAACTTCATCCCACTTCTTCATAGATGTCATTACTTTTCCAATGCCATGGCTTCACAGCTAGGCTTTGCCACATCCATGCATGCTACAGCTCATCTACAGGTGCTGGATTTTTACTGAGAATGTGACAGTAAACATCATTGTGGCAGCGCATTTGTTCTTCTACAGTCATCAAACCCTAGATTTTTCATAATTTAAGACTAATTTCCCTTCTTTCTTGTATATATTCTTGCAGTAATGCATCCATCCAACACTTGCCCAGCAGTGTTGACTTTGTGTGAAAGTGTTTTGGGGATGTGGCTTAGTTTTTGGGCCAGATCACATGAGCCACTGTAGCCTGTAGGTCTTGTTTTGTCCCTGGTTGGTTTGGTTTTAATCTAAGCAGTGGAGCAGAGCTACTTGGTTCTGCTCAAGGATTTGGTCTGTACTGTGGACCTTCCACAACCTGAACTATGTTCCTGTGGTCAGCCTCTAATATTCATCTACCAGTAAGACCAAGTATATGTAGAAAAATTAATATGTCTATATGTTAGTGCATATGTAAAATAGCAAAAGCCACAGGAACATAAAGGCTGAATGATATCTGACAGCAAAAGCTGTTCACTCATAGCTGCTATTAAAAAAAAATGTATGTGTTCTTCCTGCTATGTTGTTTTGGTTTTTTGGGACGTGAGTGGTCTTATTGTTGGATTTTTGGGGAGAGTTTTGTTTGTTAATTGGGTTTTTTGTTTGGTGTTTTTTTTTTTTTATAGACTTGTTTTTAGCACTTGTGTCTTGGACAAATTAGTCATCTTTTCCCTTAAAAAAGAGTTCTACTACAGTGTGACTTCCGACAAGTTTATTTTTGTGCCTTCTCAGTCCATTTATTCCATCTGTCTTCACCTCACCTCACTTCTGACGTCTTCTGTTATCTGGGCTTTCTTCCAAACATACTGACTGGCAGCTACAAAAAAAGGAAACCTTTGAAATGCAGAACTAAAGAAGCCATTCAGGCTGCAAACTGATAATTCATACACTTTATATCCTGTTCTTTATTTTTCTTTCTGTTGGACTGAATGGCCAAGCAAAACACAATTGTCAGTTTTACTATTTTATTATTCTCTTTCTTTTTTTTATTTTTTTTTGTTTGTTTTAAATTGTTATTGCCTTTTCTTGCAAAGAGCAAGAAAAAGTCAAAAAAGCAAATTCCACAACACCAGGAGCAGGGAGCAGATTCTAGGAATATCCTTACCTTTTTGCATACCTAACACTTGGATAGCAAGGGGTAAAAAAAAAAAGAGGTTAATAGCCCTGCTCTGAAATTTGTACCTCTTGTAGCCATTCCTGAAATAGAAACTTGTGCGGAAGACACTAGTTCAGAATGCCTGGCTCAGTCACTAGCTCTTTCTCACAGCCCGTTGACTTTAGCGTGTTGTCTTCAAAGAAGCTTGAACCTGGCTCCCACTTGGAAGGGACAGCTGCCCCTTACATCAAACCTCATCTTCTTTGTAGCCATGGTATAGATTTAAGATAGGTACTGGATGCCTTGGTTCCAGAAAGTTACTTCTGAATCAGCTTTTCTGACACCTTCACCAACACTAAATATGTCTTAAGCATTCTTGTCTCAAAGGGAGAAGGTAGGCTTCCCATCTCCATCTCCTTTCTGCCAAATTCAGAATCAGGGTCATGGTGATCACCAGGCTGCTGTTCATGCAAAGCTGAAGTAGAGTAATTGCAAAAGGAGCAGAAAAAATGACATCAGAGATGCCTGCCCCCACCTACAAAGAAGCCCTGTTCTTCCATCTTGATTAAAGATCCTGCTCAGGGTAATCTGGGACTTTATCATCTCCTGAGAGAATTTCTATAATCTGGGTTGACAGCAAAAGAAGTGAGCACCCTCACACAGAGCCTCAGCTACTTACCAAGCCAACTCTATTTTCTGCCATCTCCTAGTTCAGATCCATGGCAAATCTTGGATAGTGAATCATTTGTCAGGTACATCAGGATTTTCCCATCTTCTTATTGCTCATATAAGTCTACTCTGTACATGCAGGGCACTGTCAGTTAAACAAGGCCAAAGACTCAGCTTGGAACTGCATGACATAAAGCATCCCTAGCCAGAAGTTTAGTTTTGGAATCGGTTGCCAGCAGAAACAAGAGTGAAATGTTTAATCAAGAGGTTAGAACCTGCAGAATAGCAAGATGTTCCCTGTGCACCCTAAACCCTTTCTAATTGATTAATTCTCTCAGCCTTTCACATGCTTTGATTTCAGGTTCAAATATTGCTGTTTAATTTTTTAGACAAAGGAGACAAGTGCTTCATTCATAATAAGGTTTATTGACAGGGCTGGGCTCAAAGTGTACTTGTGTTGGAATGCAGATTATTGGGATCAACCCAAGCTCCTTTTCGTATTATCTCTCTTCAAATTTGTCCTTCCTCAGCATCTTCTCTGTGGGTGTGCTTGTCAATACAAGCTTAGATTTTTCCTTTCTATTTGGCACATGGATCCTTCTTCTCAAGTGGCTTCAGTCCCTAACTTGCTCTTCTCTAGTCTGCATCTCCTACTATTATCCAGTTCTACACACTGCACAGCTTAATCATAGTAATATATTGTGTGTATGTGCATGCTTTTCCCCCTCCTCTGGGTATTTCCAAGACATCTGTGAGTTGAAGAACAGCGTGGAAGACTGAAACTTGTTGGTAGACCACACAAAAATATTTGACAGAGAGCAGATATCTTTCCTTTATTCAACTGGCAGCTTGTGATCTCTCTCAGAACAAAGTTTACAACTAATTTCTTGTTAATAGAAGAGATTGTGGAGTTCTAAGACACATTAAAAGGTAAAAATTGTTGGGTCCCAGTATTAGATAACAAGTTTCTGATCACAAAGAAAGAAACAGAAGGACAGAAGTTGAGTAACTGGAAGTCACTCTGTTTTCCAGACTGTGGAACAGTGCTGAAAAATATGCAAAGACAGCTTTAAAAAAAGCCTATACCCTACTCTTCACTTGCTAATTTTTTGAAATTGAGCATAGAATCATAAAGTGCCAAATATTAACTTATCATTTAGTACTTGATAAAATTATTTCCATCAATCCTTTGAACCACATTGAAATACCTGATGTTGCATACATAACTCTAAAGCCAGAGGTAATACTGTATTTCCCTTTTAGTAGTGTTAGTGTAATATTTTGGGACTTGAAAAATGTATTTTATTAATCCACTCTCCAGAGCACCATATTTGGGATAACTTAAAGGGTTCATGGTTCCATAAAGAGAATTTTCAGAAAGATTTTAAGTCCTTTTGTGTCCAGTGGAAACAAGGATATAAGAAGGAATCTGTATTCCAGATTTGCAGCTTTGTTCCTGCATTTTGAACTAGATTCCACAGGCACTTAAGTCTTGTTGGTAAAGCTTTGCTTCCTCCTATGTATCTGCATTGGAGAAAGTCCTAAGGCACCTCTGTCTTTAAAGGGTGGAGGAGGATAGTCTCCTCTTTCCAACTTGTGTAGGAAACTTCAAATGTTTTCATAGATTAAATGAGTTTCAACTGCTGTCTTCTCGATCCAGACTCCAAGTGATCTGCTCTGAGGATGGAATACTGCAGCATGGTGCAGAGGCCACCACACCCTTTCCTTTGAAACATGAGGGGAAGGAAAGAAATCTAAGTGCAGATTTCTGCTCTTGTTTTTCTAAGTGGAAGAAACAGTGCTTGGAGGATAACTCAGAGATATGCTTTATGAGTGGAGAAAATACACCACTTCATTTTTTTTTTCCTGTTTCCTTTTGCACACTTAGGTGTGCCCAGCCTTTTGCATTTTGTAGGTCTGTTTGGAGGTTTCTATGCAGCTTGTGTAGTATGTGGAAAGAAGAGGGGCCACCTGAAGACTGTGGGGGCAGGTGCCTAAATTCTGGTGTGAGTCTCAGTGTTTTGCACTCATGATGAGAGTCACAGCCTCAACCTCTAAAATGAAAATTCAGTAGGTGTTTTGTGATTATAGCATAAACAACCAACGTGGTTAGTCAAGATAAGCTCATACAGATCTGAATATTAAATCTCCACTGCACAAAAGTGTTTGAGTTTAGTTGCTTTCCCCTGATGCAAGTTTCCACATTCCCTCTGCCATAAAAACCTTTGCCTCTTGTGCTGATGAATGAGATTTATCTTCCAAAACCTTTTGCATACTATCTGCAACGCTACATCATAAAATAAATAAATAAACCTACGACATAGTTCCCCGGTTTCAAACTTTGCAGATTCAGGGTTCACTAAGAAGTCATCTCTCTTTTTCCTTTAAAAGAAGACAACCATATAGAATAATAGAGTTCTCTGTCTAGCATACAAACCCATCTGGAAAGAATTTAGTCTGCAATAATTGTGGGCATTTGATTTAGCTTTAAATCCCTGTAGGTAATTCAAATGTAAATTTATTGGGGTGAGTTTATCCCCAAGCTGCCATTGGATCCAATGTTTTAGAGGTGAAATTGGCCCACTGCACTACAACTAAAGCCCGCATTGTTTCTGTTGCATCAGGATATTATTACATGCTGTAATCTCTGCCATTATAAGCAGACCCTTACTAGAAATAAATACAGACAATCACCTGTATTAAATTTATTTTTCAGACCTTGATAGACTAGTAATTCTTTAATTATGAATATGTTTATATACCAGTTTCTAAATCACTCAGAAAACACTGGCCTAATTTGTTATTCTGTTATGCTGTACTCATATGAAATAGTCATTTTGGGCAAGTAAAATTCTTTGCATGTCACATTCTGCTTCAGAAGAAAGCCTAATGTTTCAAAAGGCATTCAGCACATAATGTAAACAATGCCATCTGTCTTTTTCTTTGGAAAATCTTCTTCCAGATAGCCCTGATATGCCTACTGTTTTCAATCACTTAAAAGGCAGTAATCCAATTATATCATACTCTATGTAGGAACTGCCATTGCTTTCAGTCCACTTCCAATCCTGACACAAGTAAATCACTTTGATAAGATCCTCTTTTTATTTATTTTTTTCTAAGGAGACTAGCATAAGTAATGATGCCAGTGATAGACCAAGGACAAAATGACCATAATGGACTTTCTGTAGGAAAGGAAAACATGTGCCATTGTGATTTATCATGTTACTTGAAAAATATTTTTCCTTGGAATTTCTGGAACAGGCACACTCACTTAGCCAAGGGCATCAGCAAGTATGAATGGACAAATGGTAAATTCAGACAAAACCTTAATCAAGTAGTAGATTTAAACAATTATGGATACTTAGTTTTCTTAAACAGGAATAGAAGGTCAAAGCCATTTTGAAATGTGCCTAGGTAATTTTCATCTTTGGTATAATGCCACCTACTTACATGGAAATGCGCTTGGAATGTGTAAGGTTGGATCTTCCTTACAAACTACTAAGGCTTATTGTGCAGATCTGCCTTCCTTCTATTTAAAAATGGTTTGGGTGACTTCAGTGCTTTGTGCTACCAGTGAGGCAGGGGCCTGGCAGACGTGTCTAACCTCCCGGAACAGACGTGGCACGAGATCGGTAGTATCTGCAGACTTCCTGCTATGAACTGCCCCCAGCTCTGATGCTGAGAGAGCAAAGTCAGAGCTGAGCTGTCTCTGGACACACCTATCTTTGCCCCTGCTTTCAGAAAAAGGAGAGAGCAGCAAATGAGGTGGTCATGTGCGATGCAAAAGCTTATTTGAAAGGAGCTGGACCACAGGTGTCTCTTTGAACCCAGACTCATCACTCAGCACAAATAACTGCAGAATTTGCATTTTCAAATTTATGGAGAGTGCTGGTCTGATATTCACTGTCTGAGACCACATCCAGGAAACACAATAGGAAGTTCACTCTGCTGAAGAAGCTGGTAAGCAGTGATCTGCAATATTAAAAAAACACAGGCCAAATCTGACATTTCCAATGTCATGCTATGAAGTAAGTCTTTTGCAGAGCCTGTGTGAGAAGGCTGTGATCTGGACAGGAAAAGGCACTGTGTTTACCTTAACAAATTAGGATGCTGTTTAGGATGGTATTGATACATTAGGTTGTTTCCTTTTACAGAGAAAGTGTGGAGAGCCTTATCCAAAAGCATTCCTATGCCCGATCACCCATTCGGACCTATGGAGGAGAAGATGAGCTTGGAGATGACAGCCAGGCAACACAAAGCAGAGGTAGGAAAACATGCTCATGATATAAACTGTGGTGACTCATTTATGCTTGAGAAAAGCAGGACCACAGGCAGTACTGTGGTACTCTAAAGCATTTCTCTGGTGTGTCTCTCTGCCAGGAAGTCATATAATGAAGAAGAATACTTGTTACCTTTTGGCTCTTTGGGATATCTGATATGCCCATGGCATTGGTGTGGGTGGTTCAATTCAGGAGGCAGTTCTAGGGACAGCCACGTAATCTTTGCCATCAGAAGAGAATTAGTTCTGCATCCTCTTCAAGATGTCTGCAAACCAGGAAACTTCATTACTGTGGTGCTGAGAACAAGTTAACACTCCCCATCTCTTGGCAGGACTTACTAACTGGGCTCCACACCACATGTAAAGTGCCATGCTGATGTGCCTCTTGCTGCCCCTCCAGCCTTCTGTGAACAGAGGACTTAGTTCTAATCATCTTCAGCCAGCCTGTGGTTAACCCACTTTGCCTCCTCAGGAAGAAAATTTGCTGGCTCCCTGAAAAACTGATGTTTAATTGTTATCTGTTAGTCTCTTAAAGGTGCTGTTCCTGCTGAAGCAATTAGCCCCAAATGCTTCAGCAAACAATTTGTCCGCATTAGTAGCAGCAAAAGTAGTAGCAAGACTGACTTGTTCTTTGTGGGGATATTTACTGGAGAAATTGCGTCTGTCATAATGTACCACTGGAAATAGATCTCAGACCCTTCCTGCAGGATTGCTGACTAGCATAAACTTGTGTTGCATTACACTCTGCATGTTGACTTTGTGACCTGCCTGATATGCCACAGCCACTTGAGGTAAAGCAGTTCTGTCTGTCTTCGACTGGCAGTGCCCTTGTCTTGTCCTCTAACTTCATACAGTGCTGCTAAGATAAGAGCATTATTTCTGGTCATGAGCTCTTTGGACTTGTACAGGGAAAACACACTTATTTTTAACCATGGGTTGCTCTTCAGCAAAATGTGATTAGGTGGGCTTGCTTTTACACATCTATTCTAAGAGCAGGTCCTTAGATTATGGAGTTTCTGAAGCAACTTTTCACCTGGTATGATGCCATCCTTTCACATAGTTCTGGGGAATTACCTTGCTTCATGTCAACTTAGATCCTAGGCCAGATATTGTTGAAGACAGTATTAAATTTTCCATTGCTGGAAGTGCTCAGAGTGAAGCACCTTCTCTTCTAGAATTAAATTTCTCCCTAGTATGATGCCCTCCCTTGGGAGTGACAAAACAAACCAGGTGAATCTCAGTATGAGAGTTGGCTGTTAAATCTCTTGAGAAGAGAGTCCCTGGAAAGGTGTCATGGGGGATATACTACTTTATGACAATTAACTTTATGTGCAATAAAAGGGTACAGTTCTGCATTTGCTTGCAATATGGCAAATGAGTAAGTGAGGAAAATTGTGAATCATGGCAAAGAACTTTTTTCTAATCTGGGAGCCATATGCTACATGGGATGTGAGCACTCTGGGCAACCAGACATGCACAGAGGGTAAATCACACTGTTCTTACACGTGAGTAACTGGTACTGCATTTGCTCTCTCCTTAGGGCTAGTGTCCTTAAATAAGGAAAAGTCCTCCAAGATACAAGGAAAGAAACAAAGTTCTTATTGAAATTCCATTGATATTTTAATTTCTGCTGATTAATTTTAAAATTACCTTGCATGCAAAACTGATAGATCTTCCCCCCTAAAAACATGAGTTGAGAGCCAAATACATACACATTGCTGGGTGGTGTGTGTTATAAGCTCTTTGAGACCTTGATTGCCTCAGAAGTACTAATTACCTGACAAAAGTGGTATGTGAGACTTTTTGGAGTACTAAGTTGCAATTAGAGACCAAATCAGTTGGAGCAGGAAAGGATGCTTGAGGAAGTTGCTCATGAAAATCATTGAATAGTAAGTGTTGGAAGGGACCTTTAAAGGTTATGTAGTGCAAACCCCCTTCAATGAGAAGGGACATCTTCAATGAGGATGCTTAGAGCCCAATCCAACTTGACCTTGCATATTTCCTGGGATGGGACATCTGGCCCCTCTCTGGGCAGCCTGTGCCTGTATTTCAACACCCTCATAGTAAAAAATGCCTTCTATCTAGTCTAAATCTATGCACTTTTAGTTTAAAGCCCATACTCCTGTTGCTACAGACCATGCTGAAAAATTTGCTCCTGGCTTTCTCATAGGCCCACTTTAAGCACTGACAGGCTGCAATTAGGTGTCCCAAAAGTCTGCTCTTCTCAAGACTCCACATCCCCAATTTTCTATGTCTTTCCTTAGAGGAGAATTGTTCCAGCTCTACAATCATTTCACAGTCATTCATGAGAAAGAATGGCATACCTTATTCTGCATAAAACAAAGAAATAGATAGCAGCAATAGAGTTGGTAATTACTTCAGCACCCTCTCAGAGCATTCTCTGCTCAGCCAATTTCAGCCATCTAAAGATGGAAGCAGCTAACCTACAGTACAAGACGTCTAATTCCAAAGGAATTGACAAATTGGAAATATATAAATTCAATGGAAACTCTTTATTGCATAATTTCTCTGTGCCTACATCCACATACATTCATAGTAGCTGCCAGAGTCAAATGCAAACCTTCTGCAAATCCAGATTTGTACCCTGCTTTCCCTGTAGTGCAGTAATGTTCAGATACCCTCTGATTTGTCAAGGGTTTTCTGGTCTGTGAGTAATGCATCATCCTTAGAGTTTGGCTTTGGATCCTAATTTCTCAGCAGTTAGGATTTGGTTCAGTAGTAGGACCAGGATTTGGTTCAAGTTTATTTCCACTACTAAATTGGCACAATTTCTTTTTCCTGTTACTGGGCTGTTTTACTTGTTTCATTAAACAGAGGGAAAATACTTCATGATTTGAGAATATATCCCATGAGAGATTTATGATTTAAAAAAAACCCAAAAACACCAATATGCACTTTTTATTTCTGTTGTTTTTTGCTAATAGTTTTGGCTTGAGTATGTGGCTATGATTGGTTACTTTACTTAATTCCAATAAGTTTTCGTTGATGGATAGAAGTCTTCATATGTTTTCGTTCTACAGTTTGGATGCATCTTCCTTCCTGAATAAAATTTATGAAACTAGTACCTGTTACAAAATTTGTTGTCTCAGAATGTTTTGCAATACTGATTTTAAATAATATTTCATCAAATACTCTTGCCAACAGATTTATTTTCTAAAGTAAGAGAGTTGGTCAAATATAAGTGACAAGAGTTAAATTATTGTTTAAAGAGGAAGACAAAGAGTTTATTTATAGAATTTTGTTGTATTTCCCATTTCTAGAAATCAGACGTATGGTGATGGCCAGATGCATATAGGAACTACAGAGATGAAGGGCAACACAGTCATCAGATTATTTGAAAATGACCATGTGCAATTATCCAAACAAATTATTGTTTCTCCAAAATTTTAGTGTCAAAATGAAATAAGAAATTAGTTTTAGTTTTAAGAAACCATTTTTCTTTCTTTCCTTTTCCTATGATTCTTCAATCTTCAGGAAAGAAAGGTATTTTAAAGAGTTGGAAGATTTGTGGAAATAGTTTTTGAAACTTTTCAGATTAAACAAACCCAAAACAAAATGACAAAAAGAACACTTTCATTTGATCAAAAGTAGATAATTATCTTCAGAGCAAGTTCTGCACCTCTTACTATGAATTAGCACTGGTGTTGTTTATTAGAGTATTATACACAGTTGGAAAAACAACAAATACTTTGACATTTATATTTTTAGAATTTTTTGTTCTATATTATGGAAAGAATCAGATTGACTGGAAAAATGTAGTGTTGACATGTTTCACTGGGATAAAAAAAAGGAAAACTTGTAGTGCAAATTACATTTTTCTGCATTTTTGCCTCACCGAAATTTTAGAAAAAAACCTGAAACAACAGTTCTTCTAAGGATCTAAAGTAAAAATCAACAAGTATGTCTTCAAAACATGGATGTAATACAGCAGGCTTCCATGTCAGAGTAGATATTTCAATGTTTAGTGACAGCATTACAAGGTGCTTCAGTGTTTAATATCTAAAATGTTCAATGTGGAAAGCTGATTTTACTGTTGAAACCACTGCAACCAGCTTCTGAAAATCAAAATTTGTCTAAGATGTAGTGATAAAGGACAGCAAACAGAAAATAACATTTTAAAGATGGATGTATTTGGGAATTATTTCCAATGACAACTGGTCATTGAAACCAGGCTTGTTGTGAGAGACTCATTTTCTCCCTTTTTGCTACTTTACCAGCTTTGTGTGTCGCAGCACCAATGTTAGGTATTCTTTCTCTTTGCTTGCAGGGTCAGCCTTTACAACATCTGATAACCTGTCCCTCAGTTCCTGGGTTTCCTCTTCAACCAGTTTCCCAGGATTTCAGCATCCACAGTCTTTGAGTGCCCTGGGTACCAGCACTGCGTCCATAGCTACACCCATTCCTCATCCGATCCAAGGATCTCTGCCTCCGTACAGCCGCCTGGGAATGCCTCTTACACCCTCTGCTATAGCCAGCTCCATGCAGGGCAGCGGCCCCACTTTCCCATCCTTCCACATGCCAAGGTACCACCATTATTTTCAGCAGGGTCCTTATGCAGCCATCCAAGGACTGCGTCACTCTTCCGCAGTGATGACACCGTTTGTATGAGTGACGTAAGACAAGAGGAACACAAGATTTTACATGTGCAAGTTTGCTATGAAAAATACGTGGGACCTTCCTGAAAGGTCTGTGGCAGGAGTGCTGAACTCATAACAAACCAGCTAAGAAAATGCATTGTGGATATAGATTCCTCTTTTGAGGGATCACAAGAAGAGAGCATGCAGCTTGGAGCTGCTCACAGATCTATGTGTAACACAGCCAAAATGGATCCCAAAGTTCCCAGGATCTTTGGTCGCGTGCAGCTTGTTCCAAAGGTGCATTATACCTGGTGGAAAGAGATTATCTTTAAGCAGCAATGTACAAACTATTTGTCTATAGGTCTTTTTCATATGCTAGATGAATTCTAAAAAAGGCAATACTCTTACTCATCTTCATCTCTTCTTGTGACTGATGAGCATCTAAACAGAAAAAATGTATTGCTATAACTTTGAGCATGTTTTAGGCTATCTCAGCATACATTTGCTGAAAACAGGACAAAGTGGAGAAGACCACTGTCCTTTTTAAGACTGGCATATATTCACCAAAACCAGTATTTCTTAGTTGCTACTATAATCACAAAGAGAACGTTATTAACAAGTATTTCTTTCTTTCTTTGTTACTTTCACAAAACACTTATCGGTTCCAAAAAAAAGAACTGTGTTACAGGACTGTGGTAGTAATAATGTATTCTGTCCTTCAGCCTAAAAGGAAGTTTGTTCTATATCTGAGGAGGAGCAATTTAACTGTTGGTTAAGGTATAATGAAGAAAAATTTTGATTTGGAAAAATCTGTTACTTAAACTTAGAAACCCAAGATTTCAAATTTTAAAGCAGTGCTTGTTAGCTACTGTGCATGCCACTGAAGGCTTGTTTCCACCTGTGCATGTGTTAACCAAGTTAACACAATTTCAGACTAGATCAGTCTATAGACTCTCTGGATCGAACTATAATTAGTGGACTGGTATGAGTAGCATTGGAGTATCTTTCCACTTGTTCTGATTTTGTTGGGTTTGGTCATGGCTGCTACTGTACAGGTTCCTTGGCCAGGAAAATGAGGGTTGTACTACCACCTTTTTCATGTCCTACTGGAGTTTCCTTGGGAAAATATCAGTGCAGAATTTCACATGAATTTTTTTTTTTTAAATTAATGTCTGACATTTTTTCAGTTAGTATTTGGGGCTCTCGTTCAAAGTACTGTCCTGTTTTTCTAGTACGCTGTCTCTGATGCAATGGAGGAGCTATAGAGGCATAAGAAAATAATGACCTTATCTGCAGAGAGCTAGCATGAATCTTTTGTACTGCTAGAAACAGTACCAGTGTGATGTTGGTTTTCTGTGTGGTAAGAGCTGGGATTCCGCTGTAAATAATAAATTGACACAGTTTCTGTGTCGAGTTGCATCCAAGCTATAGATGATAACACATCTACTGACAAAAAAGAACTAGCATATATAATCTCATATATTACAGATCTCTGTAGAGCTGGAACACAAAACAGACTTATTTCCTGCTATTGTCCTCTACTGTTGACCATTCTGTGTTGGTGTCATATGGTAAAAAGCACAGTGCAGTACACCTACTCCCATACCTGCAAAGTGCAAGGCAAGGCACTTGTGTCCCACAGAAAAAGAACATCATTATGTATTTTCTAGCAGCTGAATTAAAAATCTTCTCAAGCTGGCCATTTCAATCACCTTTTCAACCAAGTTATCTGCAATATCACCCTAATTCCCCATTAATCACTGTTGGACCTGCTGATGAAAAATGACCTGGGCCAATTTGCAGCTCCTGTGTTCTGTATGTAAATAAAAATTAAAATTTATTTATAATTCAGACCTGCTACAAGGAGTTCCATAAATTAATACAACAGGGCAAGCTCTGCAATATTTAAATGGCTCAGAATCAGACCCTGAATTTGTCTTGGTGTACCCAAATATTAGATTTTGCTGTAGGCTATCATATTCACAGGAAAAGTGCATGTTGCAAGATTGTGCCTACTTATAACGGGTTTTGATATAAACTCCCCCTATTTTTCATGAAATTAGGTGCTACTGACCCTACAAGGATGTAATTCTTCAAGTGCACATGACTATACAGAGACAGTAATTACAGAAAGGGTTTGGAAGAAAGCTTTCTCTTCAGTTGTTTGACTTCTGTTAAAGCAGTATGAAGACCCTAGGATGACAAGCACTAAAGCCTGTGGGGAAATTCTATTTCTTTTATCTGTCTCCTTCTGCAGATTCATTAACTTACCTGAAGCTGCAGGGAATGTGTTTAGGTTCAGAATTCAAGCCAGTAGTTTTACTGCTGGTACTTCCATCAGAGTCAAGTGAGCAGGCAAAATTCACATGACTCTGGAAACAAGTTTGGAACAGGTGGGCTGATTTAGGCATGGTCAATATGTGACATAAAGGCTGCTCATACATGACCTTCCTTCATGAAGCAAATTCAGAGAAATAAACAATCTTTTAGCCCTGTCCCAGTCCCTGCTCTGGCAACACCAATATTTGCATGCAGAAATGCCCCTGATACGGTTTCAGAGAAAATTCTCCGGGCTCTTTCTGTACACTGAAACTGGATTTTGACAACTTCATTTATAAAAAATATTAAATGAAAGAAAAGTGTTTTTCACTACAAGTGAAGTGTGATTCATAGCTGAAATAACATGGCAGTAGGCTGTCTCGATATTGAAACACGATAAAGCAAACTCCTCATCCAAATTCTCTCCAATGAATTTTGTATTACAGATGATGCAAAATTATCTGTCAAAATCCACAGCTTGATTTTTCCAGTTACACCAAGTCTGTCTCAGTGGGCTCATCCCTCCTTGTGATGCTCTCTGATGGTTTAATTCCTTTGCAGCAGAAACCCATTGGGTTCCCCACTAATGCAGAATCACAGGCAGGTCCCAAGCAAGGGAATGAAGGCAGCTTGTGAGAGATTTCCCCCAGAATGAGATCAGTTGGTCTGTCCATTCCTCACTTCCTCTTCTTTGCCCTCACAGGTCTACCTACAAAACCAGTTGCATAGAGTTGAGGTTAAAGGGATTAAGTTCACAGAAGCCACAGGACATCCAAAGAGGTCTTGCCACCTCACAAGGTTTCTGCTCCATGTCCCTCTCATCTTCCTACGGGCCCAGGGAAGCATGGGAGTGATTCCAGGAATAAAATTCCTGCCCAGCTGAAGTCAAATGGAAATTTATTGACTGTAACAGGGGCAGGATTTCATTCCACTTTGTCATCTAAAAATAAAGTCTGACAGTAAGAACAGTGACTTAAATAACAGCAAAAATACAAGAACAGTACTGAAAAGATTAAAACCCAAGTAAAAATGAGCTTTAGCACTGAACCCACAACTGGAAGAAAATGAGTGCAAATTTGTAATTAATAGGTTAATGAGTGAAATCACTTTTGCAAAACAAAAAAACCAATAAAATAAAAAAAATTATCTCCATCACTTTGACAATAACCCAGTAATTTATTTAAGGATTTGCTGTAATGCTGTCAAAATTTTATCACTTTCAGGACAGAACATCTGTTGTTGGTAGATGGGCTAGGAATGCCAAGTATAATCTAGAATTTATTTTCCAAATACATTTCACATTTTATATCCCATGAGAAGTGCTCTTCACCTTTATGAACTTTTATCTTGGCTCAGAAAAATGGAGCTGGTTTATGTTGTTTGATTTTGTTTGGGGTATTTTTTTGGGGGGGGGAGAGCTGTTTGCCTTTTTTTATAAAGAGTGGAGAGAATATGCATGAATATACTTTTTAAAGAAAATGGTAAGATTTCCTTGGAAGTGTTCCAAGTACTTTTGTGTTTTTCCTGAATTACCATTTTATCCATAGATTGTCAACACCCTCCAGTCTTTAATCCAACAAAAGTGCCCCATACATTAACAAAACTTATTCGGATGTATTTGTCTGAATTTTATTTCTTCTACTTTTGGAGCCCTGGGAATCTAAACATAATACTTCCCATTTTTAATTTATCTCTTTGGTTTGTAGTATTGCTTTATATGGCCTGAGGCACTGTCAAAGATAGCAAATCAATGCCACTGGGTTTCAGTCATACTTTTCTGGGTGTAAACTGAATAACAAGCATAGACCAGGTAGAGACAGTTCCTAGTGGAAATGCTTCTTCATGAGGCTGAGGATGGTAAGTTGTATGGTAGCTAACATGCTTGGTACTACAATCTTCAGAATGCAATTGCAGAAGTTCTCACAGTTAGTTTTACCCATGAAGGCTGGGACACTGCATCAACATGCTATTTCCAACATCCAGCAAACACTAACTGGCACTTGAAAAGGAACCTTTTTTAACTGAAAAGCATTTGGGCTGCAAGCTGATTATGTAGTATCTCCTCTTTATATGTGTGTACTACACAGAAACAGAAATATCAATGAAAATTTTTGAAAAATCTTGGAATAATTTCCAAAAGTGTAAGTCAATATAAATTGTGGTAATTTACTCCTAGATAAGGGTAAAAGCAACAGTGAGATCAGTGTAACACTTATGGCTTCTTGTCTTCAGGAAGTTGTGGCCACAGTGCATATACTCATCATCTGCAGGGGGATGACACCCACTGCAAGATTAATTTTAGTTTTAGTGAGATTTTATTCTCACTATTCTTTATAAAGCATTTTCTGCTGCAGCTGTGGTTTCTTTACTAACCACCTACTTGCTGGCCAGAGGATTTATGTATTACTTTATAATCAAACGTCCTTGCATATAATCTCTAGATTATCAAATGACAACTCCTTTATTTTATCTTTTTAAGAGAAAACTAAGCAGTGAATTAAATAAGCTCTGAAGTAACTTTTTATGATAGTTTAGGGACAAAAAATACAGTTTGCTGTATTTTACCTTTAGCACATTTAAAGAATCTTCTCTTTTTTTTTTTTTTCTTTTTTTTTTTTCTTTTTTTTTAACTTTACCTTCAGAAACATGAGGAAGGATTTGGTTTAAAAATAAGGAAGGTAAAAAATCTGGATGTAGCCTCTTTAACAGAATGTACCACAGTTCTTCTGTTTGCTGTGTTGACTTTGTTGTTTATAATGCATTGCGTGAGCACATTCACCATGTACCGAAGTGTGTGTTTGTGTGTATGGGGTGGGGGTAGAGGGAAATCTTTTTATGAAAAAAAAAAAAAAAGTTGTGAACATAAACTATGAAGCAACATCTAATGAAAAGTTTCTTTTTAAGTGCAATATATTTATTTCTGCTAGAAATATAATATCAACATTATGTAATATTTGAAGCATTAAATGTTATTTGTAAACAGCTTAAAATTATATATATATCACAAAAACTGTACAGAAGTGCAAATGTGTGGATATTCAGTTTCTTTCATTAAAATATTG
This sequence comes from Pseudopodoces humilis, assembly GCF_049639895.1. Taxonomy (NCBI): domain Eukaryota; kingdom Metazoa; phylum Chordata; class Aves; order Passeriformes; family Paridae; genus Pseudopodoces; species Pseudopodoces humilis. Next base: position 105,642,155 of record NC_142200.1, read on the forward strand.
GGTGTTTTGATATATCATTCTTATTTAGCCAAATCTTTCTCCTTCTGTTTATTTTTTTCTCTTACCAAGTTGCTGAAGGCAATGGAACCAGTCACAGATGTTTCTCAGAGCACACAAAATTTGTTAGGGCTGCTCATCTACAAAAGGTGGTCTAAGTCTTGGACTCATATGGAGTGATAGTTGTTCTGTAGTTAAATACAATTGTAGTTTGCATGGAGTTACACAAATTATTTATTTTTCAAAATGCTTTGCAATCATATTCATAAACATTCCTGGGTTTGCCAGCAGAAGGCAAATGAACGGCTGAAATATGGGGTTCTCAGGGTCCTCAGGGTACTAAATACAGACCTAGGAAACACAGTATAAGAAGAGAGTAGATTAGGTCTCTTAAGTCAGGAGTAGTGAAGAATGTAAAGAAGTGAGGAGTAAATTCCTCTCCATAAATGCTGCAGGCTTTTTATTTAAAAAAATAAAAATGGTTTTATTTCAATTATAATAGCATATATTAAAGCAAGAGAGAGTTACCTGAGACTCTATCTAAGGTATTCAAAAAGGAAAGACAGTGACACACAGTAAAGGATTACCTAGAGAGTATAAGGAGCAATACCCATCATTCAAAGTCTTCTAGAACAGGTTGAACATGCACTACTCAAGAATGATGTGATTAAAGCTAATCTTGCCTTAGGACAATCAAATGATCTCTTGAGGTGCTTCCAAGCTTCCTACAAGAGCAGCTTCTGACAAAATTCTCATGTTGCTCCAAAAGTTTTTGTTATGAACCCAGAGTTTATCTTGTCCCCAAACTGAGATCAGCGGCTGGGTCTTTTGCAACTAGGTCACAAGATCCCTGGTTTGCAAAGAAGCTCAGTGGGATGGAAGAACTGTGAGGTTCCAAGGAACAGCAGCAGCAGCAGCATCTTGGTTAGCGAATGTAAGCAAGGAGATAGCAGCCTCAGGTAATTCAAGTCTACCTTTACCTATGCTAAATTGCAACCATGCTTTAATGTATCTCAATAATGTTTGGAATGTATGAAAATTAGGATGGATTGCTGAGTTGGTAACTCTGTATGATGCCTTTTGTCTCTGTATTAGATTTTACAGCATCTTGGTAGCAAAACACCTGCATTCTCTCATGGATATTCAATGCTGTGAAAGTTTTTTGCTTAACCTCAGGCTAAGGGGGCTTTCTTTATTACAAGTAACACCAGGCACGTGCATTGGCACTTTCCTGAATCAGAACTATTGGTTGTGCACTGGTTTAAGACACAGTTATGCCAATGGTCCCATTGAAATCAGCAGCCTTGCTTGTGTGAAGTTAAATCAGTGCTTAAGCATTGCAGTGGCTCTGCAACAGCAAAACTCCTTGTGCTTTACAGAATCAAGACCTTTGAGAGCAAGTTGGCTGTGCAACAAATACCTCTGTAACTGGAGCTTTTATTTGCTATTTTACAAAGAGAAACTGGGGAATTAAACAAAATGAAGATTCTGAACTGTCTCCCAGTAGGGTTACTTCGAAGAGACTGATGAATAGTCATGGTGACTGTAGGCTGCCTTGTGTATCACATTTAGAAAACAGATTTCTATCCAAATTATTCATCCTGGAGATAAGCAGTGCAGAAAACAAATTCTTTGGAGAATGCTATTTTCTAAACTTCCTGTGCAGGAGCACAATGAACGCATGATTTAATGGTATGCTTCAAATACAGAGTAATAATATTTTGAATCAAGATCATTTCAAATACACATAAATTATTTAGATTATACACTAACAGTTCAATATATAAAAACTAACAACAATCACTAAGAATAACTCTAAAAATGAAACTGCCAGTGGTCTAATGTTCAAGATCTTTATTAAAATTAGTCATTGATATCAGGGTTGGTCAGTGAGGCTCTAGGGACCTTTGCAGGCAGTACTGAAGCTGGTCCCTGTTCTCCAGAGTAATAACCAGAGGGACCAAGAAAAACTTAGAGGGATGCCTACCAGAAAAGTTGGACAGAGAGGTTTTTTTTGAAGAATAGGATAATAACTTCTCCCAATGCAGAGAGTATTAGATATAATCACCACTGTAGCATTTTTAGCTCTGTTAATATAAAATATAATTTGACAGGCAGACACATCAAAATCCAGTATTTTTGAGGCTTTTTAGAATGGAAAATAGATCTATTGCATGAACTGCACTGACTAACTAATTTGGTAAATTAAAATCAAGCAACCATTCTCAAGCAATAATTTTTGCCTCTTGGTTGATTTTGAATTGTTTTTTATTCCCTAGCAGGAATATATGCAGTAATTTTGAGTTGTTTTAGGGTGCTGTGTCCTAGAGAACTCCTAGAGAGTTTGAGTCATGTTTTCACAAACTCCATGAGTACCCCCTTCAAAGGTCTGTGTTCCCCTGTGTTTGGAGAAGGGTAGTTGCAGAAATGGTTGTGAGCTGAATGGTTGTGCTTTAGCTATGCAAGGGGCACTCAGCTTGCTCTTTGTTTAAATTACTGACAATATCAGAATAGCCCAAAGAGTAAGATGAATTAAAAAAGGGAAAATGCTTGCAACTGAATCTGTAATTGATGATATTTAGAACAAATAATCCCTCAAAAGCTGGAGGTGATAACAGTTCCTTGAACAGCTGTGGCTTTTCTCTATTTAGATGCTTAAGTTTGGTCAGCTGTTCTGAGAGACTCATAGAAAAAACACAGTACATACCAAAAAATCTGTGTCTGTCACCTGTGTCAGAAGTCTGTTATCTGTGCTGTAAAAGGCAATGCATTAATATGGCTTTGTCACCTCAAACTAGAATGATTTTTGTGCTTTTTACCTGGATATCTGTCTTAAGGCATCTTAAATGATGTGAAAGCAATGATATTAAAATGGTGAAATTCATTATGTCTTTGCTTCTAGTATGTACTGTTTTGCAGTCAGCTTCTAGGGACAATGCATACAGAATTTTAAGTATAAATACTAAATCAGATAGGTATTTGGTGTCATCAGAAACCACCCTCTCTTTGAGTTCTCACAGAGGTGCAGTAAATTGCAATGCTTAAACTGGTATCTGTGCTTAATAGGGTTCACTTAAATTGGACTGTTTTCAATGAAGGTTTTTTTTTATTGAAAATTCCACATGATTTTCTGAAACAAGAATTCTGTGGTCTTCACTGGTCTTCACTCCAATGTAAAAGTCGAGTGTGGGAGAGAGAAGTTTCTGTTTATCTTAAAGACATGGTTGATACATCATCACAAATCGACTATTATTTCTTCCTGTGCTCTCTTATTGATTGATCTAAGGCAGCCAAAGGAGGGATTACTTTTTATCTTGATGCAAATTTTTAGCTGTAAGATTTGCATTGATTATATCTGAACATGTACCAAGGGCTTTGGAGTGGCAGGCTTCAATTACCTTCCCTCTGAATGTCATAGCTTTCAGACTTGAGACACCAGTCATACTACTCATCTCCAATGATATTACAAAGAAGTTAGTAGTACTCAGGGGATTTATCAGCCTGACTTTATTTAATCTCTCCATTTTCAGTTAATATAGTCACCTCAAACAGTGAATTTCCAGAGGATGATTAGATTGTTTCAGATGGTTAAAGACTTTGGCCTTCCTTGCTCCTTCATTTTACAATGCACTAGGAATCTTGTACATTTTTGATTGAACATACAAAAGCCTAACACTTGTGCCCCCATAATTTCCTTTACAAGGCTTTAAACACTTCCAAGTTGTTCTTAAATTAATTAGTATGTGTTGTAGAGCCTATCTAGCACTTAAGACAACTTGGCAAGGTTTCCAGTGGTTCTGGACAGACAGCTACTTGTGTTTTCAGTCACAGAAAATGTTTTCCTTTCTATGAAAAGCCTGATGAAGGAAAAGACTAACAAGGAATATTATAGGCTGAGCTTTCAAAGTCATTACAAAGGTAGATGCACAGCTCACAGTAATTTTAGCAACTCGTCTTTCTGAGTCCTGTTCAGAAAGTCTTTTCTATAGTGTTTGTTATTTTAAAAGGTTTATGTTTTTTTTCAGAGACCAGCCTAAACATTTTAACATTTGTTCCTGAATTATTTTAAAGCCTCTTTCGCTCCATGCCATAATATCATGCCTTTGTTCTTCTGTTCTTTCAACCTTGGCCAAACTGTTAGAGAACACATGCATACTTCCTTTTCATTTGCTAACTCAATAATAAGAGAATGCATATGAGCTGAAGAGGTTAATTTACTTTTTTCTTTCTTTGTGGAGTTTTGGAGGTGGTTTTGTTGTGGATCCTATTCTTCAGAGCTTAGTTCTTTTTTTGCCTTGTTTATAGAAGTATAGTCTATATATTTGTCTCAAAGGCAGAGTTGCCATCATAACAATATATGCAAAACTGAATTTTGCTGTCCAAAATTTGAAGGATGGGCTCAAGCTGACATAAAAGAAATCAGAATTTAAAATGACATGAAGATGCATCAGCACACTTTTACCGCTGCCAGGAACTCCCACCCTGCTCCTGAGCAGCTGCTGCCATTCTGCATGCAAAATTTCCCCAGCAGCAAAAGCAAAATGTTTTCCTCTTCAGGGCTTTGGTATAGGCAGCAAGGCAGGCATCAGGTTTGGGACTGGTTTGTCCCCACCTTGCCCACAAACATATAAACATGCAGAGTATTTGATGCTGAGGAAGCGCAGTGTCAGCTTGTGCCTAGAGCTGCTCAAGGCTGTGGACTCCCCGAGTGATCTAAAAGCCTAGAACCTAAGATCTGCAATGTACAAGTCTCTCTTTCACACACGCAAAATCTTATGGCTTAGAATATTTTTAACAATGGTATTATTCTGGAAATGTGAATCCGCAGTGCAGCTGCCATGAGGTGGACATTTTCACCAGAATGGACACACTGGAAAATCCAGAAATACGTAAATAGCAACTGTCCAGATGCAACAGTAGAAATAAATTGGAAGCTGATCATAAGATCCAAGTGGGTATTTAGAGTTAGTGTAAATAGAAATACCAAATTAAGCAAATAACATGTAATTTTGAGATGAATTGCCCCATGTGCCAAGCACAAAACTTTGCACTGACTGTGCACTGCATGATAACATGAGAATAGGGCAGACATTTTAAAACCTAAAATCACATGAGAAATTGCAAACCACAAAAAAGAATACTAAAAGTCACACATGCAATGCGACCGTAAACAAAACTGCAGTATGGTTAAAGACAACTGTAGCTTAGAAAGAAGGTTTCCATAACACGTAACCTGAAGGAAAACCAGATCATACATCCAAATTTCAGCTATATTAGATTCTAACTGAAAAAAATTTAAAAAAGCACCAGTGTAAGAATACCTAAACACAGGAAATATGTTATATAGCTTATTCTAATTTCTGAGTTAGAATACACTGCTAATTCCCTGTTTACTGCTTTGGTTCTGGAGTATGTCCACATAAAATAAGTTGCTCGACTGTGGCTTAAGCCAGTTATCCAAACACACAAAGACAACAAATGAGACGGCAATAATGGATTTCTGCTTTATCTGGGATTCATGGCAAGTGCTGAACATGCATCCAGATGGGGAAATTATTTAGAGAAGACGAAAAAGACCCCAGAAAAGGAAACAGAGAACTGTGTATCATCTTCATTTAACTAATGAAAGCCATAAGAATTAATAAGTGCACCAATCTGTTGGAATAAAATTGAGAAAAGAAAGAGAGGTCTGCAAAGTTTCCCCTACCATTGAATATGACATAAATAATTTTAAAATTAACAATGACTTCATTTTTGTTTCTCTCCACACTTCACTGATGTTGAATTAACCAATGCCTTAAAATAGATTTCTCCATGTGAAGTCACTTTGAAAATTAGCTTTTGAAAGAAACATTTCAAGCTAGTGAGGAAATCACAAGTTTAAAAAAAAAAGCAAGCCTTTGCAAAGATATTACGTGATGGTCTGCACTTTGGCTAGTAAAAAAAACAGTGATTCCTAAACATGAAAAAGTTCAGGCATAAATCTGATTCTGTATGTACTCTTTCCATCTCTGTGATGGAAAGGACCATAGCAGGGAGCTCATTCATTTTACACAAGTGTGGTTTCAGCTGTTTTTACTGGATTTCTTTATTTATACACACAAGACATTATAAACTAGTTGCTCGTCTTGCTTCACCCAGATCCACATGTATCGGATATCCACACATAGAGCTACAAGGTATGAGACTACTTTTAAATTTTAATATGGAATGGTTATTCCCCATAATCTAATTTTATGACTAAAACATTTCAATTCAGCATTCAGAAAACCAACCTTTTCCTCTCCAAGGCATCCTCTGATTTTTCCTTTGTAATTCTACTGTGAATTTTGTGTTGTTTTATCTTGTTTTGTTATTAAATACATGGACATGAGAAAGATAATTTCATGAGAATCCCACCTTCTATTAAAAAGAAAAAAGGCAGGATGAAACTAAGTTGGAATAAATGTTTCAAAATTCAGGATACTAATAAATGAACCAGTTTATAATTCTTGTTTGGATACCTTTTCTTTTTTTTTTTTTTTTTTGATATTTGGGACTGGAAACAGAATAACTTTTGCTGTTGTTGCTGTGTCAAATAAAAAATAAATTTACTTGCAATATAATTTATTCCAGTTACATAACCAAAATAAACAGTAATGGCAAAGTGGCTTTTCACTGTCACTCTTCACACAGCCTTTAGGACTCTTAAAAAAAAGGCTACTGGATGGTTTTTGGTTGGCTGATGAACTGGAAAAAATAGGGGAAAATTAATTCAGAATTAAACGAAAATGCAAAAATCAAATTTGGAGGAGTATAAAGAGTTTATTTAAATGAAGAACAAGATGACCCACACATTTTGTTTGTGTAAACGCGCAATGTCGTATTCACTGAAAATTGTTTACTGTGTCCTCAAACGAATCATGACTCTTTGTTAACTTACAAATTTACATCAATTTCAACTGAAATACTAAAATACTTTATCACCTATCAACCAACTTTTTATTTTCAACTTCTGATATAGTTTCCTCTTTTTATTTCCAGCTGAAAATCATTTGGTCTGAATTAGAAACTCATTTCCGCTTCCAGGAACCAGATCTTTCTTCTGACAAATGCACTTATCACTGAGCTTCTTGGCCATGTGGGGTCCTAAGACACTCCTTCACGAGACTGTCTAATCTTTATTATATACTGCCGCTCCATCATTGCTTTTATTGTTAGATAAGGACAAAAAAAATATTAAAAAAAAAGGCATCAGTGACTTTTTCACCCGTGCCCTAACACTCTGAAGGTACATAGACACAGGAATGTTCCTGCCCGTTTGTTGCTAATCGAAAACGACTGGTTTTTGGGTTAACCACCTTGAGGCAGGGGTTACCTGGCCGAGCAGCCCTGTGCCCCTGTCCGCGGAGGGGAGCGCAGCCGCGCGTCCCGCGGGCGCCCTGTGCCCTCTGCCGGCGGCACCTCCGGGAGAAGGCAGGCGGGAGAGAGTGAAGGAAAAAACACAAGTAAGAAAAAGAGGGATTTGTGAACGTAGTATTTTCCATGCGCCCCGCATGCCACCTCTGGTGTTGCCTGAATTCCCGCTGCCCCCTCTCGTCTGACCTCCAGCCCCTGTAACGCAGTGGTAACTCAGCTCTCTGGCCAGGAACCTCTTCTGCCTCTGCTGCACAATTTCACTGGAATGCCTCGGACGTTTTTCAGGCAGCGATATCCCTTTTTTTCCCCCCCATACCCAATATGTAGCACAGCCTGCCTCGGGTACGTTTTCCCAGATTTTCTACCAGGTCCTCAGGTGCAAAATCCACATGGTGAGTGAAAGCGTGCTGGCCTGCGTCGGATATCAATTTATGCTTCTTAAGTTGATTAGGCTTTTCCCTGATTTGTTTTTATCTCAGTGGTTTTGTTTGTTTGTTTTCTACTTACTGGTTGGATGGTATCCAGGCAAGTCATAAATGTCTTTTTGGATTATGAATAGTAATATATACATTTTTTTACTCTCTAATTTTCAGCAAATATTACTGTTGTCTGCAATAAATGAGCCTGAACAAGAAAAAATAATTAGCTTGTATCCACATGCACTACCTCTAACTTCTTCCAGGTAGACAACAAAAGTATTTTGCTCTGTATCTTAACAAAGAAGTAATCTTTAAATACTTTTGGAACATGCACTCAACACCGTACCAGGCAGAAAATACACAGCCTGATTTTCATTTACACAAAAGCCAATTTATAAAGCTCAGGAAGCCTTGCAAAGATTAAAGCAGATGTCTGCACCCACTTAGAGCTTTCTTTCCACACCAGAGTTGTGTAACTGAGTAGTTGCTCAGGACTTGCTGCTGCTGAACTGGGTATGCCACACCTAACACCTTACTCAGGGCAAAGCTATGTAGATTGCATGTTTTGCATCAAGATGCATGTATTTTCTTTTGTGGCAGTCATTTTCATACATTTGCAGCCCTTCAGGTCTCAGAAAGCATGATGATGGTCTCAGCATTTTGTTCCTTTTTCCTTCCACTGATTGTGTTGATTTAACTGCCATTAATACAGAAGCCATCGAATCACACAGCCACACCCCACCATTTCAAAGTATAATGTTGCATTAAGTTAAAACTGGCTATATAGTAAAAAATAATTTCCTATAATTAGACAAATTCATATATGCATATCCAAACATATTTTTTGTAGGAAACTGACTAAAAATCACGAGCATAAGGACTTATTTTCCTCTTTAATCTTCCTGATTTTTGGATTTTGTATTTAAGTGGACACAATAAAAGAAATGGAATCACACACTGAAAAGGATGAATACAGCCTCTGCAAAAGGATCAGGTTGTGTCAGCTGAATTCCCTAATGAAATGGGAATGATTCTCTTTTAATGGAAATGCTGAAGTCCAAAGCATGTGTCTGCCATCGCCCTGCCACCTCTGAGGAGTAAAGACATATGACTGGTCTTGTGTTTGAATTCCTCTTTCTCCTTCCAGGCCATATTTGGAGAGATTTTTAGAAACAGGAGGGCTAAACCTAAGAAAAAAAAAATCCAAATCCTTTAGTGCTAAAATCACAGGGACTTTAGGACAAGGATAGGGCAACTCCAAGAGTAGAGCAGTGATAGGAGAAGTGTAAGAAAAACTTGAAGGTGCAGTTGCAATCTTTCTTTTTGCAAGGTGGGTGCGAATTTCTTTGGCTTTCCTTTTCTTCTTGCATAAGGGGTGCAGTTGTTCTTCTATGAAATTTAACAAGGGAAAATGCCAAATTCTGCACCTGGGACATGGCAACTGTGGTTGTGTGCACAGGGAATGAGAGGCTGGAGAACAGCGCTGCAGAAAGCTGAACGAGTCAGCAGAGCCCTGGCAGCCAGGAGGGCCAGCCCTGTCCTGGAGGGCATCAGGCACAGCATCATCAGCTGGGAAAGGGACACACCTTGAGTCCTGTGTGCAGTTTTGGGCACAATAATATAAAAAATACATTAAGCTGTTAAAGACCATCCAAAGGAGGGCAATGAGGATGGTGAAGTGCCTTCAGGGGAAACTGTATGGGAAGTGGCTAAGGTCACTTGGTCCATTCAGCCTGGCGGAGACTGAGGAGAGACCTCACTGCAGGTACAACTCCCTTGTGAGAGGAAGAGGAGGGACAGACACTCATCTCCTCATGCTCAGGACAGGACTTGAGGAAACATCATGAAGCTGAGTCAGGGGAGATTTAGATTGGATATCAGGAAAAGGCTGTGCACTCAGAGGGTGGTTGGGCACCAAAACCCAGGGAAGTGGTCACAGCACTGAGTCTTGTCTGATTTCAAGAAGTGTTTGGATAATGCTCTCAGGCACATGGTGTGATTCTTAGGGTGCCCTGTGCAGGGCAGGGAATTGGACTCATTGATCCTGATGGGGCCCTTCTAACATAGCATTTTCTATCATTGTACAATTCTAATTCAGGTAGTAGTGACAATGAGGACCAGAAACAGGCTCTTCACAAGACCTTTGGGACTTATTTGTGGAAATCCTGAGGAAGAAGAAACCTTGGGTCAGTTTAAAAGAAGACAACAGCAAAAATCCATCACACAAGAGACAGACAGACCCACTCTTGAATGTGGGCAATAGAGTGGATATGATTCCATGAGAAAGCAACTTCTTGTATCCTGGGGTAGAGAAGGTACATACAAAGATACCTTCTCAATCTTTTGAATTACACGAGAAATTTAACCATGGCTGACTGGCTTTTACATGTCATTGGGAGTGTGAGGTTTTGGGGTCTCTGACCTACTATAAGCAGCAGGTTAGGGGATCCAGGTTCCAGGGCCAAGATTCACTACAGCACTTAGATATCTTTTTCCAACCTGTAGCACTCCTTTAAAAACATATGAAACACTGAAAAACACAGAATTTTTGTTGGAGTTAGGCCTTTGTTGCACTTGCACATTTAAAGTTAGTTTACAATATGACTTTTCTTTCCTCTTTCCTTCTTTGTCCTCTGACTTTTCTTCCTCATTTATTGCCTGCTCCTCTTCATTCTCATTCTGCATGCACGTCCCCTCTTCTCAATCCTGCTAATCAATTATTGTCACAGCTCCCTTCCTTGGTATCACCTCATTTTAGAGCATCCACTGTACTCACAAAGTAGATTTGTGGCAGACCCAGTAGTGAAACTTCTGTGCCTCTTTAAGACCTGAGCTAGTTTTCAACTGCAAACTCAGTGTTACCTCTTCCTTCTTTTCCTCTTCTGCTCTCCCAGCTCGTAAGAAAGGTCCAAGCAAATATTACAGGTTTGTCTCTGCTCTTCTCCTTCCAGAGTTCCTTCTCCTTCCTTGTTTTTTTCCTTCCTTCTTTTTCAGGTATTGGCAAAATTTGAAGGTGTTGCCAATGCAGCTCATTGTTGAAGACTCATAATCTGCAAGTTACAGAGCCTTTATGATAAACAGCATGGCATCTCAGGATAAAAGCAGCATTTTCCTCAGTATATTAGGAGCTGGGTGGTCTCCAGCTCAAAGCTGGGTCAGGGGATACTTGGGATGAATTTTTTTCATACTCACTGAAGGATTTGCTGGTACATAATAATAATAATAGGTAGGGCAGGAAGGGGTCTTCAGAGATCATCCCCTTGACTTAAGCCAAGATCAGCTTATAATTAAACCACCTCTGGAAGATGTTTATCTTATTTGTTTTTAAGAGGCTCCAACAATGGAGACTCCAGAGGCCCTTTAAAGATTCTGTTGCTTAACTATTCTTTCTTTAGAAATTGTCCCTAATATCTAACACGACCCAGACGGAAATTTTAGCCCTTCACTCCTTATTCAGTGCTTCTGTCACTTCTTTTAGCAACCTTTTGCCCATTTGAAAACTGATACTACATTCCCTTTGATTACTCTTCTCCAGGCTACTTTTTACATCTTCCTTGTGAAGACTTCAAGTGTGTTTTCTGCTGCGTGTATGTGCTTGGTGGAAGGGGAAATCTGGTTTGCAAATACCATGGCTGATGTAAAATAAGGATGACAGCAAGGGATAAAGGAGATTAGGAAAAGTCCCTGTCTTTCAGTGGGTCTACGTGTTTCCTGAAGTGCAGTGTTCACTATTGGACACATTCCTTTAGCTGAGATCTCCCCAGTGCTAACCAAAGTTAACAGATGACTGGAAAGTAAGACTCTCATAATTTATTTTGCATTACTTTTTCTGCAGTTTTTCTACCAATGCTAGCAATAAGGCTTATAATGACAGCTAAAATGTGGAAGTTCCACGCTGCCTGCAAAAAGGAACTGTGTGCTAACATGAAACTACTTTAAACCTGGTACAGGCAGTTTGTGAGTTGTTAGTGGGCATTAAAGTTCTTTCTGTTTGAAAGGCAGGTAGAATTTTTCCAAGTACCACCTCAACAGGTTGGACAGTTTTCTCTAAAGAGAAAATACCTTTTAAAACTTTATCATGTTTTTCTGACAGTCATTCTGCATTCTGCTCTTTGGAATCCTCTTCTCCTTCCATTAAGCGGCAATTTTAAAAGCATCCTTCCCATGATGTATTTCTTCAGCAAAACCCAGGATTACTACTGGGCCACAGTTTCCTTGCAATGCAGCCCCGGGACTCATTCTGGAAGCACAGCTCTACTCAGTGAAATTCTCTGTGACTTTATGACATGACAGCTGCATGGGAGAAATGGCTAAAGACAGCTCTGTCTTGTGAAATATGCCTTCCTTGCCCAGCAGCGCAGGATTTTTAATATTTCATAGTATTTCATAGATGTTTTTATATATACGTGCATGCAAACACATACACTTGTATGTGCACACTTGAAAGTGCATTGTTTAGTGAATTCTCCTCTTTTTGCTGTGGGGCTAGCAGCACAAAATGAATGCCATCCTATATTCAGGCTTCAGCCCATTGTCAATATATACCTTGATACATATCATATCATCAATGTAATCTGTCTGGAAGGGAAATCCTCTGAAGTCCCACGTGTCATGCCACAGGAGCCATGCTACAAGATCCCTTACTGGGAAACAAGTTGTAGCACATTGAGGAACTGGAGTGGTTGCACCTGCCTTGTGAAACAGTAAGTCAGCTGCTGCTGTCTGAGCATAATGAGTTGTTCTGTCAAACTAAAAAGAAAATGAGAACATGAAACAAGCAGTGTATTTTAGAAGGAGCTTTTCCCCTTCCCTCACATAATCTCTTCGGTGATAACAGCTGCACGCTTCCTGAGAAGTGGGTAAGGCTAGAGATTTTTGTTGCCTATAGATACCTCTTTTGAATTGTTTTTGATAACATCAAAAGTAAGTAGGATTTCCTAATGGTAGGAATGGAATGGGCAGAGGAGTCCATGCCTTTTGTAAATGTAAGTGGGGCTTTTGGTGTGAGAGAGGGAGTGTCACCAAGGGTCTGTGGTGTGAGCAATGGTAGGTGGGAGAGCAGGAATGGTCCCAGGCTCTCTCCCAGGACAGTCTGTGGTGCTCCAGGCGACGCTCACAGGGAAGTGAAACTGCCTACATTGCCACACACCACCCGTGGAGAGACTGAAGGCAAACACAAATTGAAGAGGAGCTTGTAAAGAACACCTCTGTATATAACAGGTAATTTGTATCTGCAGAGCTGGAATGATCACCTGGAGCAATACAAATCTGTGGCAGAGGTATTTACAATTTGTACTTGAAACACAGGCCTGATTTTTCTTACTTTGCATGCATCTCCAAGTGCTTCCTTATGTAGATTTACTCAACATTTACAAGTCAGGTGTGATTCAAGATCACATAGATCAGTGGTTTAACTTAAATTACCAGCAACTCTGACAAAGCAGTATTAGAGTCAGCAAGAAATTATAATGGCGGGGGCAATCTGTTTTCTTTTCAATCAATCAAGTAACTCGAGACTTGGCCTGCTAGCCTAGATGAACGGGTATATTGAAACACAAATGAACGTGTTATTTTACCTGCTGGTGTTTTTAATTATGATGACGCGGCAGCAGAGAGGATGCATTGCACAGTAGAGGGCACTATGACCTCAAAAATAAGCTTCAGACTGGGCTGTAATTGACCCTTTTTGTGAGCACAGCCGATCAGACAAATGCCCTATTCCAACCAAAAAAGAGCTCTGTTTGTTTCTTAGTAGTTCTAGAGACTAGAGAAATAATGTCAAAAAGCAAGGAGGTGTTGGACTTAGAGATAGTGTAAAGGAATGATCACTACAAACTTCCACAGTAGCAAACTGAAAAAAAGGGATAAATTTCATCAAGATGCCTGACACTGTGACATATCTTAATGTTTTGTGAACACAGTCTTTAAAGCCTGAGTTGGGTGCTATCCTTAACGAAGTTTAAGAATGCATAATGAAGTATTTAGGATCATGCTCTGAGACAGATTGTCAAAAAGTTGAAAAGGTGAGGAAGTAGATGAGAAGATGCAACTACCATTTTTATTCACCAACAGGGACTCCAAGTACCATTTTCAAAATTTTTCTGTGTAAAATTTGTATCACATTTTTAGTTTTGTATGGGTATAGATCAAAGGGTTTGTAGGCTAAGTATCTTTTATTTTTTTTTCTCCTCTTTATAAGGTGTTTAGCAAAAAGACCAGATTTACCAAGAAAGGATGCCCTGCAGTCCTCAAAGTGACTGTGTTAGTCACATCAGCTTGTCATAAAGAATTCACCCTTTCTCAGTCGTATGCAGGAAGCAAACAGCATTCCCAAGCCACAACTTTGTCATTTAAGGGGTGTTTGATGTGTAGGATTATTTTGCCTTGTCTTGTCTGCTATGTTGCTCAGTTTGCCAGAGGTAAAACTATCTTTCTATCTTTTTATCACTGTCTTAATGTGCTTCTTCTCTACCTCCAGTAACCAGGGCAGCAAGGCACATTCTGGAATCCCCACCAAAATGAAAATCAGGTCAAGCAAAGTGTGAAGCAGAAATAAACTTGCTAACATCTGAACAGGCAAGCTGCTGCTGTTTCTGATACAGCTGTTTGTATTACACAGTGGTCCACAAGCTTCTCTTGCCAAAACAGATTTGCCAGTAAATCTCCACCGATGCAGATATACTGACTTCAACATGGCAACTTATTTCAAGAGCCCCACTGTTTCTCACATCTGGCTGCTCTGCCAGTTGTTCACTGAAAAACTATTCTGTGAGCACTTCCAGATCATTGCTTTTCTCCTGCTTCTAAGTCCATTGCTGACCTTCCTGTATTTCCACCATAAGTGGTGTCTATATTCTCAATCTCACGCAGGGAGCATCTGCCATGAAATATAGTAGTAACTCAGCCCATGTTCATATGGTCCTGTTCTGTTGTTATCACTTAGCTTCTGCTTGTCGCTGCAAGCTGTTTCCTCCGTGTTCTCTGATGCATCTTTTGGCAGCTGCTACTTAAGAGACACAGCAGATAAACACCGACTCCATAAAAAATTAAGTAAAACCACCGTGGCTAGTAAATCAGGTTAGGGGAAGCCAGATCCATCACTTCTGCTTGTAAATATTGAGTTCTGTGGTCCTCAGGTAACTTCCTCTGTAATTTGCTCCTCCAAATAGAAGCATAATGAGATGCAGTTGCTGTGGCTGTGAATCATGGCATCTATGCCAAATTAGCATGACTACTTACAGCGGCCAAATGCCATGCAATAAGAATGTGGCATGTACAGCAAGAGATCTTAATTTTGAAATCTGAAAGGAGATTATGTCATGCAGGAGAGTTAAAAGTCCTCAGAATAGTGAAGAATTACAGAAACATTCCAGGCCTCAGCTGGGAGGAGATGATCCCACTCCATGCCTGAGGAAAGGGCATTGCCAAATCTCCCAGATCAGCTGGTCAATAGGGCAAGTGAATGCGTGTGCTGCTTTCATTGTTCTGTCTGCAGCAAGGAAAGAAGGGTAACTGGAAATACGTTAGAACTGCTTAAAAGGTTCTCAGTGTATTTAATTTCTTTCCTGAAGTCAGGGTATTTAGCAGTCCTTTTTTTTTAAACTATTTTATTTTCAGAGCTGCAGGGAAGCACTTAAGGTAGCATGAATACGTGGTACTGGAAACTGGAAGCAAAAAAATAAGAACTCTGGTGGAGACTAATTAGGTTTTCTGAGTCACTAATGTTCTTCAGTGTTATTCTGGCAGCAGGAAGTTTGAGACTTATAATCAACATTACAAAAACAAAGGAAATAATTTCTGTGTCAAAGGAAGAAGGGCTTTCAGGACGTCTCATCCAAAATATGTGATTTTTTGTTTCTTTTGTTGTTGTTGTTGCCAGGGTAGACAAGCTAGGTAAATTGTTCTTATTTGGTTCTAGTAGAAATAAGGTTTTGCTTGTATGAGCAATTAGCCATACAGACACAGATAATCCAGTTCTACATGTGTTTTTTTATATATATAAAAGTTAAAATGCAACTACAACTTTAAAAGTGAGTAAAGATACATATGAACAGACATGTGCAAGTAGAGATCAGATTACTAACCTACCAGGAGCATACTCTCCCCTCCTCAGAATATAGGTAATGTATGTTTAAAGGGGTTAGCTCAAGGGGGGATATTTGTATCCTGCAGAAGGTGAACTGGTCCCACAAAGCTGTTAAATAGGACAGGGTACACACTATGATAGTCTGCCACTGCATTCTGCTGTTTTTGTTTTTCCCTAGGAAATTCCTCCATGTACAAACTCCAATGGCAATCCTGCATCTTTACTTCTGCCTTACAGGACTCCTTTGTCTCCTGCACTCCTGGTCTTCACAAGAAGAGGTCCCAACTCTTTCTGTTTCCCTAAAGATCTTTCTGTAAGTAAGAATTTGTCTGCTGTGTGACTGAAGCTCAAGTAGTATAAATAATGAGTTAAGTCAGATATGGCCATACGGCCATATGGCGTGGAGCTCCAAACGCTCTAACATCCCGGCTAGTTACCTGAGGCTCTGAGCTCCACATTGCTGCAGCTCTCTCGCTGTCAGCACTCAAAAGGGCACATTCAATGCTAGGCTGGGTACATCGAACCACACAGCAGTCACACAATGGTTTTCTGAACAGCCACACTTTCTAGAAAATGCCTTCATTGAATGCTAACCTTGGATTAAATGAACCAAGGAAAGGGAGCCTGAAGTTCCCCAACTTGCTACAATGCAGTCCTGCTATTATTAAGTCTGCTGCTGAACGTGTGAAAGTGTGGGGGATCAACAGAAACTTCACAGAAGCAAAGCCCTGTGGTAGGTGGAAATGGCAGCCTTGTCACAAAATCTGCAGAATATGCTCTGAGGCAATGCCACTGGAACAAAGCAGAAACATCATTACAGACAGAAAAAAGGAATCTCTACAGGCACCCTTATCAGAACACCCTGAAGGTGACTGAAGAGAGAAGGGGATGGTACTGGTAATAAACTAGAAAGTGAAGGTCTTACTTGAGGCAAGAGACAAAGAGAGAACTGGTGTAATGAAACAATAAAGAAGATGAGAATGAGTGGGGGAGAGGAAAGCAAGCTCTTGATGTTTGATGATGAGATGTGCCCATCCAGCATCCTGAGGAACAAATACTGTTGGAGAATATATAGGAACTGCCAAGGCCAATGTGCTTCACTAGCAGGGGCTTATTCCTGAGGACTGTAAATTACTTCCACTGACAATGTGTCACAACCACTATCCAGATGAGATTGCTGATATCTCTCACAGTGGTTTGGAAATATGAAGAGACAGTCCAGTGTTCATAGAAAATGCGTGAGCAAAGAGATAGAGAAGACCTAGTGGAAACAGAAATATCGTGTTCCAGAATGTGCCTTGTCCTGGAAAAGCAGAAAACAATGGAACCACATCTTACGGATTTTGCTTTCCTTGGGCAAAATAAGTTAGGAAAATCTGATTAAGATGATGTCTTTCCTATGTATTTGTGTATGTCCTTCAGCACCCTTGAGAGTTGAGAAATAGAATTTATTTTCCCTTCCTTTTTTGTTACAAGCAGATAGATATGTGCTGATTTATTGGAATCATCCTTTCGCTGTGACGTGCAGGATCAGTAATGAGCTACACTGTCTGAAACATGATGCTGGATATTAAACATAGCACTTCCCAAAAAAATATGCAATTCCTGTGATGATATAAACCCAAGCTTTATTTCTTACTACTTGTATAGATTGAAACAAATGTAATTTTATTTTTAGAGGTGTACTGCTCTACTGCAGCTCTTCTGAAGTAGTGTTGGAGGTTTACTACAGCAAGTCATGGTTGCTGAAGATGGTCACCTTTACATTTAAGAATGTGATGTTCTGTTTTTGCACACTTATAGTAACTTTTTAAACCTTTAGAATTGTTTAGTAGTATGTGCCTTTGTAACTGGGTTCTGTGGGTGGTACCTGTTGAAATAAATTGCCTGAAGAGTTTTATTAAGAGAAAACAGCCTGAAGGTAATTGATCTGCTGCAGGCTGGAGCAGGCCCAGTTAATCTCAACGGCTGAGCCATTCCAGAGCTATTTTATGAACCTTAATAATATCAAGCCTTCAAGTTTCTAAGTGTTCCATGACTCTATCGATTTTGGCAAAATTTGAAATATAGGTTACAGGACTTAAAAATCAGCAGAACATATAATACTGCTCTTTTCCTGTGCTGGTTATGTAGAAAACTCTATCTGGAGCCTGCACCCTTCAATCACTCAGACAGCAACAATAGACTCCTTTGGTTACTGAATTTATAACAAGGCTACTCAATTAAAATCAAATAGAAAAAAGAACAGATTGTGGGACTTTTTCTCCTGTAAAGCAGGCGGGGAAAACAGTATGTAGTCTTCAAACACTTGAAGGGTGTTCCTTTTATGCCTTTATTTATATTTAGTATGTAATAAGCACAGATAAATGTTTCTTGCAATATGAAACTGCCACACATAATTCATGTTGTAAGAAGAGCCTGGGTACTCAGGAGACCGGCTGTCTTATATGAAAAATTGTATTTCTTCCTTGCTTGCTTTTTTGAGATCAGTGTAATACATGTCCTTTGCAGTTACCTCCCCAAAACAGCTAATGGTAAAACTCCCACTACAAATGAGTAGTGATTCTCCCCCAGCAAGGAAAGAAATATGGGGCCAAGAGAACTTGTGGACACACAGGATTTCTCTCAGTCCCACAGGGACTTTGTTTAGTACCAGTTTGTATCTTTACACCTTTATTGGGGTGTAAGCAGCCTTACTACTACCACAAAGACAGCAAAAGCCATCCTGCTCTTACACTTCCGTTGCCTCAGTGGTTGAATCTGAACCAAAATTACTTTCCTGTGCTTACAATGTTCCAGTTACAGATCTGCTAAACAATTTTTTTTAGTGCTTAGTCCGGTGTTTGCCACAGACTCAAACCTTCTGTTTCACAGGATAGGATTAATAAAAATAATCAGGGAAAGGAGATGGACATAAAGAGGTTGTAAACATTTTAGAAGAAACCTACATATGTCAGAGAAAAAAAGTGGAAAGGCTAGGAAAAATAGTTGAATGGAAAACTCAAATAGAAAACTTGGGAGCAAAAAAAAAATAAATGAAGAGAGCAGAGGGATAAAGAAAAGCATGAAGGCAGCAGTGAGGAGCACGTGGGAGGTAAGGAATAGGTACAGTCGAGAAAAATAAGAAGAGGCCAGGTAAGAGGGAGCAAAATGGATCTGTTTGGAGAGATTGCTGTTACTGAAGAGGTACACTCTGCTATATTTAATCAATATTATCAAAAAGTAGTAATTAAATTAATATATTGATATATTAATATATCCGTATTGGATGAGGCACTGCCTGAGCACTGTTCTGTGCTGAGAGCACAAGAAGGAGGAGGAACAGCGGCTTTGCTCTAGCTGGGTCTTGCTCCATAGTTGTTCTGTATATTCACCACTCTTCAAAGAGGAGGAATTAGAGTAGGAGCTTCAGGGATTGCTACTGAGAGCTCCTGAAGAGAACTGCTCCGGAAAAGTCATGAAACACCTCATGTCTCAAGGGCGTTTATGTGCAACGGGGCCTTTTAACCTCTGAACCCAAAGCAAGGGTTTGGCTGGACCTGCAGGGTGCTCATGAGCGAAAAGGCCTCATTGCAAAGGCAAAACCACAATAAAACTCCAGAACAAGAAGCAGGACAAGGAAGTGTTTTCTGTGGTGCGGAAACCCTATAGAACATAGCAGTAACACAGACAGTTTACCTTCTGGGAGTTGTAATTTTGGGAATTTGGACAGGGGGAGGGGTGCCGGGCACTTCTGGCGTGGACTCAGTTTAAGCAGACGATGTTACAAAGCTGAACGGCCCGGGAACGGGAAAGGCAAATGAGCGAAACACCAAGAGATGTCGGAGGACGAGGCCGCAGCAGCGCCGAGGGCACGGCAGGCCTGTCCGCACGGGCACCGCCGGGAGAACCGCAGCCGTCCCTCAGAAAGGAGAGGGAAGGAGCGGGCGGGAAGAGCCCCGCTCCCGCCTCCGCCGCCTCCTCCTCCTCCCTCCCCCCGCCGGGCTCCGGCGCGTCCGTGAGCGGCGGGGCGGAGCGGAGGCCCCGGGAGCCGCCCCCCGCCCCCCCGGCCGCGCCGCCCCCGCCCCCACGTGCCCAGCGGGGCGGAGCGGGCGGCGGGGGCGCCCGAGCGAGGACCGGCCGCCCCCTCGCCCCGTTACTACGAGCCCGCCGGCTGCGGCTCCGCCCCGTGGCCTCCGGGCCCTGCCAGGGGGCGGGAGAAGCTCCTCGCTGAGCACCGCCCCCCTGGGCTCGGCTCCCCTCCCCTCCGGCGCGGCGCTCCGGCCCCGGCGGGGACTATGCGGAGATGGTCGTCCCGAGCCGAGGCAGGAACAAAGAGTCGCCGCCGCTCAAGCCCGGGCAGCAGCAGCAGCAGCAGTCGCCGGGCGCCAGCCCCAGCCGCGGCCGCCGGCCGCACTCGCCCGGCAGGCAGGTCTCCGGCGGGGCCCGCGCCATGCGGAAGGGAGGCGGCGGCCGGCGGGGAGCCAGGGGCGACCCCCGGGGACCCTACCGGGAGGTGCCCGCGGCGGACGGGGAGCGGGACGTGCTGGGCCGCGGCCCCCTGAGTCTCCTGCGCGTCTGCGGAGACCGGCTCCGAGGTGAGGTTCCTGCCCCGAGCCCTGCGCCCTCCCAGCTCCCTCTGCCCCCGCTGGGATGGGAGCTAGCCCTTCCTCCCGGGGGAAGTGCGGTGGGGCTGAGCGCCGCTTCCCGTCCCTCTCTCCGGCAAGTGGCGGTAGCCTTGCCCCGTGGCACGGGGTGGCTGCTGGCGGGGAGCGCCGGGACGTCTTTCCCCGGGAAGCGGCGATGGGGGTCCGGCGGCGGGAAGGTCCCTCCCGCGGGAGGGAAGGAGGAAGGGAGGGAGGGAGGCTGGCGGTGTCTGGCGCTGCCCGGGGCAGCGGCGGCGGGGTCGCGCTCTCGCCCTGCCCGGGCCCGTGCTCCAGCCTCTCACAGCGCGGGGACGGCAGAGAGAGAGAGAGAAAAGCTGACAAAACCCACACAGGGATCGGCGAGAAACGGGGGCGAGGGAAAGGGAAAGGGCTTTTTACCACTTCAGCATCCTTTGGGGGAGAAGTGGGGAAAGATGCTGTTTGTGTAACTAACTCTTGTTAAAACAGCCTGTCTGGTGGTGTTGACTATCGCAGCTTGCGGTGCTGGCATGACCAGCTTATTTCTGCTGGAAAGCATGGGAGGTTGTGTATTCTTTAAAAGTCTGACTTTCTGCTCGAGCAAATTTGCCAGTAATACAGCTATGTAGAAATTCCCTTTTGACAAGTTATTCGGTAAAAGTTATTTCAGAAATTAAAAACCGGATTATTTATATAGTCACTTTAGTAGTCTGTCTGTGATGTTTAAAGCTTTTATGTGTAGTTACCGACTTGCTCTATGAAGTTCCAGCATTTTTGAGGTCTAGTCAAGATTTTTTTACGTAAAACTAATGTTGCAGAGTTCAGATTTCCTTTTGTAGACGCTGTGCTTAAGTAATGCTTATGTGCTCTTTTGGCAGTATTTGTTGTCGACAGAAAGGCCTTCATCACAAAAGCTGATAGCAAGATATGGCTCACATTCCTTCTGGGTAAGTAGAAGGAATACATCGTGGGGGTGGAATACTAATCTTTTTACCTTTCTTTCTCTGGAATTGTAGATCGTGTCAAAATATATTTGGAAATACAACTCGGAAAAAGAAAATAAGATAGGTGATGTTGAAAAGGGACAGGAGATACCTTCCTACCTGGTAACTTTTTTAAAGCTGTTACTGTAGCAGTTTATGTGCTATCACAATATTTATAGGAAAAAATTTCTAGATATTTATGGATTTCTCCTGTTGAGTCATTAATTTCTAGGAAAAAAGGTAAAAATTAAAAGGCAGCAACTCTTATTAAGTAATGTAATCGCAACAGCTTGTTTGGGATGAATTGTGGGTGGAAGTACATACAGTTGTAGAGGGATGTAAATTCAAATGTTACTATCTTTGGGAATATTTTTAAGTAAATAATGAAATGGCTAAAGTCTTGAAAAAGACAGCTTAAGTATTTGCAAAGAGATGCATTCCTAAAGTTAACAAATGTTAAGTAATAGCATATTTATCAGATGCACCATTAGGTATACCCTGAGAGGTATTTTAGCAGAGACTGTCAGGGTATTCTAAAGATGCTGGTACTGTTAATCACATCACCAGTAGTCCTGGTTGCCAGAGGGAGTTTCTTCAGTTTGATGAATTACATTGCAAAGTAGTAGCAGGGAAACAGCCCTTAGCTTACAAACTAATTAATGAATAAAGCGTTCCTGAATTGCTTTGCTTAAATCTGTTTATTCAGCATTTCCTAGACTTGTAGTTACTTAAATGACATAGAAATGTTAAAATGGTGGTCAGAATTGAAAAATGCTTTCCTCTGATTGAAATTAAGAGTAGATTAGGGAGAGAGCTTTGTAATTTTTGTAATTTGAATTTGTCTGTGAAATCCAGATAACCTATTAAATATTTCAGGGAAATTTTTCAATTGGAGTAAAATTTTAATAGCAAAGTATCTACTAACATACAGTATTTGCAGTAGCAATGATTGTACATATACTAAATATGAAAGAGTGAGTTTTGATTATGAGATTTGATTATGATTAAAAGATGAGTTTAGAGGACTTTGAATTTTTGTTGTTGCTTTGCTTAAGATTTAAGGCCCATATTTTAAAAACAGAGGATCTCACAGCTGGAAGTAGTTTAATTGTAGAGTGTAAATTTTTTTCTCTTAAGAGTTATCTCAAATTTATGTGTAGCAGTAAAGTTGTCAGACTTTCAAGGATGTTCTTATACAACACTTCACCCTATTATGTTGTTTGGGGTTTTTTTCCATATTGGCTGTTGACTTGGGGCCTTATTCCTGAAGACATCCTTATTATATTGCACAGAATTTCAAAATGTAGCAACCTGACTAAGCTACAGAAGTAGTCAATGCTTGCAGGTTCCATTGTTTACAGTATTCTGCTGTATTCCTACCTGGTCACCTTGTGGATATTTGCAAAATATGAATCAGTTTTTTGTACCTTTCACATCCTATTGGATTGTGGTGTCTCAGCATTTGTTGTTCTCTTGGTAAGTAAAGCCAATGAATGGCAGTATTCTTCAGTATTTAATGCCAAATTAGAATCCTTTTTATATTCCATTCATACTGCTTTTCTTAGAATTATGCACAGGGAAAAATAGGAAATCTATCAGTTTTTACATAATAGCCCTAGTCTGCAAAAATCTTATCATATGCTTTGCTTTTAGGGTTTCTTAGGCTGGGTGAGAAAATGGCATCTGCAAGTTCAAGTACATAGTAGCTGTGTAAGTGTCTACAGCATTAGGGCTGTAGTATTCCCTTCCTGTCCCCTCCTTCATTCCCTCTCCAGTAAGGACATTAATGAGATCAAAGGGTGGTAATTTAACAGAGCTGAGCTGCATGTTTTCCATCAGAAACAGGCTTAATGCAGTCTGTTGAAAAATGCTGATTTAGTCTTACAGTGGAAGTCTATGAATTAAGCCCATTGTCTCTTGAAATATGAGTAATTAACATTAATTGCTGTGTGATTATGAAAGGTCTTCACTTTGTACTTATAATAGAATGATACTGTGAAAATGTATATGAAATTCTCCAAAATAACTGTGAATGTATTTACACTTGCTGCATTGACTTTGAATAAAACATTTACTGAAGGGAAGAATCAGATTTAAAGACATTGTTTTCTCTATGAAATAAGTGGTATGTCTGGATGTGAAATGTAATTTCCATAATAATAGACAATTTATTTGCATCAGTAAAATACTGCATATTTGCTTTATTTGGAACCACATGAATTTGAGTTAATGAACTGTCCTGGTAACTAATATGATTGGACTTTACTGTATATTCTTACTTAACATGTGATCTGTCTTAAAACTGTTATTTTTTCATAGCTGGTGTGTGTGTGTGTATATGCAAATGTATTTGAGCATCTAATCTTACTGGGAATCTTTGGAATGTTGCTGAGAAAAGAAATAATGCCTTGTCCACATATGTAACTATTACTCAGTAAGCAATAACTACGAAAGGTCTGGTCTGCTCTGTTTCTTTCCATAAATTGCTGCAAAACACGTTTTTTTTTGTATGGAATATAGTTTGCTGCATTGCTGGTAGAGCTAATGTGCTTACCTGGAATTCCATCTCATATCAATGCCTGCTCTTCTGAAAAAGACATTTGCAGCTTTCCATAAGAACTAATGTAAATGTCCTTAATACAAAAATAACCCCTGCAGCTCCTGAACCTTTTCTAAAACATGTAAGTTCTGCTTACCTCAAGCAATTTTGGTGATATTTTTCTAGAAAGCATATAAAAAGGCAAAGTTTTAAGTGAAAGGTTGAGGTCTTAATTTTCTAACTTGAACCCAGGTTTGTCTTTGAAAAATCTGCTTTAGTGATGGAAATGGAACTGTAAAATTCTGGGGGAAGTTTGTGTGGTATAATACCACGTCACCTGCTGTGCAGAGTGTTTAGCATGAGGTCAATGCTGTTAAATTGTACCAGCAGCTAGTTTAGAATTTTTTTCAGGTTTTTTTTTTGCAGTGGCAATTTGTTTTGCTTTTGGGTTTTTTAAATTTTATTTTTGTCTTGCCCAGCTTCACCTTTGATCTCTTTGCATACAAAACTTGAATTTTAAAATTAGGTCATAATGCAGCACACTACAGTTAGGAACCTTGTTGTGACCATGATAACAAGTACTGTCAGCAGCACTTCCAGGCTCTGTTTTGGAGGAGTATGTGGAATATATATATATGTATGTATATGTGGAATATATATATTTGGTGTATATATATGAGGGTGTGAAGTGTACATTAAATCCCCTCCCATTCCACATGAATTTAGCGGGTATGAAAAGGTGTTTTTCTTTCTCTTATCCCTGCTGCTTTCCAGAAGCAGACAACCCTAGTCTTGTAACACGCAGCCTGAACAAATGTCCATTCACTAACTCTCACACTATATTCTGCATCAGCATGCAGGCCTTGCTGTGTGTTTCACCAGTGAACAAGCAATGTGGCTCATTCCATGTCTTCAGAGAGGCAACATCAGTGTCTGGGTGCCAGAAGGAGGGAAGGTGTGAGCCAGTCAGCACCCTTGGGAGGGACACAGTGCTCAGCACCTTTCTGGCCACAGCTGGGTCTAAGCAGGAGGGGTGGTTGTCCTCTCCACTTTCTGTCTGCTCCATACAGCTGATGTGAATAAGAGGGCTCTTCATTAACCATAAAGATTTTCATGGATTAAAGACACCTAGTCTGCCAGATCTTGCTATGGCAGAAAGCCTAGAGGGCAAGTGAGACACCTTTAGTCTAGGAGGTGCACTTTGGTCTCTAAATTCCTTCCCATTATCCCTCACTCAGGCACGCTTTGCTTCCATGGTAAGCTGCATATGTTAGCACTGCTCAAGCAAAATGGAGTGGTTCCTGTTCTCTCTGGATCTTGTCATGCTCAAGAGGTCAGAGACCTAGACTGTTAACCCACTGCTTTATCAGCATTTGTCTCTTCCCTTTGTCCCTCTCTTGTTGTGTACCTACATGGCAGCAGTGCAGATAGTCTTCAAATGGACAAATGGAACGTTATTGTATGCAGAGTCTGTAATTTTTTAGCAATTACAGTCTCAATTAGATTTGTGCCGGTTGTCACGGTCCATTTGGATTTCTCATATTTACAGCACAGTGTGCTCTTTAAATTAAAATTCATTTTATGAGTCCATTAGGAAAGAAAACAAACAAACATGACAAACAAGGGCCAGTCCACTTTGTACAGGCTAGTCTAACATACGAATTCACTGAATCATCATTTAAGGCGTGAGGTTTTGAACTCACAAATGCTCTAGTTCACTCAACTTGAAACTTCTAACTTGTGCACCTCTCAGCAAAATAAAAATTACCTAGATGATGGTGGCAGTGTTCATCCTTCCTTTTTCATCATGATGCTATATCAAACCAAGAGGCATGAAAGACTCAGCAGTCCTGCTTCAGAAGCTTTTTGGCTAAGCTGATGTGTTTTCACATTAAAGCTTGAAAGTTTGGTCTGTAGCATTTCCATGAGTTAGCAGATTCTGAAGAAGCTGCCAGACAATCAATACACCAGGAGGTGCAGGGGATGGCTGCAGGAGACAGCAGGCTGCAGGTGAGGATGGCTGCAGAGTGACCTTAAGCCCTTTCAGGCCAGCAGGTCCTGCCTGTTGGTTGCCCTTGCTTTGACCTAGCAGCACTGCTCGTAGTGCTGCTTCAGGCCTTTTAGCACGAGTTAGTGAAAATCTGAGCAGGAGTTGAGTGAACAGTCACAGTCGGCATGATAAAAATTCTAAAAATATTTCTGCTTATTAAAAAAAACCGCTTTTAATTGTTGTTAACTGAAATGTGTGCATTAGATGCTGGTGGGTCAGCTTGAGTGATGCAAGATGTAAGTGGAAACGTTGCTTGGTGCTGAGTACCACAGAAAATTTTCAAACACCTGGCTGTGGAGGTTAATGCAGATGTTCCTATTCTTCTGTTTGCTGGGGTCTTAAGTACCTTCTGTGCACCTCTGAGGTAGTGCAATTACTGCAGTGGACACAATTTCATGTTCAGTTATTTAAATATTTGAGTAACTTCACACTTTTTGTTTCCTTTACAGCTGTTTTTGCAGGAGTCCTACATTGGTAAGGTTAATTTTATTGCTTCAGAGTAATACAGCATTTTAAAATAATAAAAATATTTTATATTTAGAGAAGATACTGGAATAATTTATATTTAGAACATTCCTCTCAAGACTAAATTATCTTTGAGCTGAATAATTCTGTTCTTGTGAAGCTGACATGGGAGGTTTCTTAAGTCTGCTCAGAGAAGAGTGAAGCCTGCTTTTCAAGTGAAAAATACAAATACATTAAAAATGTAGAATACCTTACAGTTTTATATATAGTACATAGCATTATAGTATTATTGCTAATGCCATAATAGAATTTAATAAATAATCTGTGTTCATACTTTTTCAATTTAAAATTATCTGAGTAGATGAGGGTATTAATATAATATATGAGTAAACTGCAATAGCAGTTTGTAAGTAAACTTTGGGTGTTCATTGAATGTTCTTTGGCATCTATGACTTAGTACATATTCTAAACCTCTTTATTCCCTTTTAATTGTTATTATTTTTTGGCAGGTGTCACATAACAACTCTTTTTGAAAATGACCGTCATTTTTCTCACCTGTCAACACTAGAAAGAGAAATGGCTTTCCGCACGGAAATGGTTAGATTATGTTTCAGTGTTTGGAAAACTTCTGTCTGTAACCTGATCATGACTACTTTCCAAAATTTCTTAATGCATTCTGCATAAGTATACATATTGATCTCTTAGAACTATTATGCATTACACTTTTATGTGCAGAGTATTTGTGTGACTTGCAGCTGATCCCTCTGTATGTATCAGTTCATGGTTCACTTAAAATATTATCTAAAAATATGGTTCTGGAGAACCCAAAATACCAAACTGCAAGTACCATGTACCTTGCTTTCAATTATGGTCTTCTTATGCAGCCTGTTTTTCTAAATATTTTTTCAATTAATATATGTTAGCATATATACACACACATTCACGCACACCTTTTGTCTGCTTTTATTTTGAGAACTGTGGAACACTATGTAATGCATAGTTACCAGCTCAAACTGGCAAGCAGGCCATGAAACAAAGTGGAAGGAAACCCACATTGCTTGTTTTGGTGGCAGTAATAGATTTGAAAAGCTGGATAGTCATCTTCAATAAGCCTGTCCTGTTTTTGTTGTGTTACAAAATTTGTTTAAAAATGAAGCTTGTATGTAGTGGTTCCTGAAGCAGAAGTGCCATCTTTAATTGTAAATAATAAATCTGTTCTCCTGTAGGGTCTTTATTATTCCTACTTCAAGATCATTATTGAGGCACCATCATTTTGGAGTGGAGTATGCGCAATTATGAATGACAAGCTGACTGAATATCCTTTAGTGATTAACACCTTACAAAGGTTCAATCTTTACCCAGAGGTGAGCTATAAATACCTTCTGCAAATCTTTGGTTGTTTAAGCTTTTAAAAGTTACTCTGCAAAATATGGTTTTAAAGATACAGTGAGTAATGAAGTGGTGCTTAAATACTGTACTTCAGTTCCAGATTTCAAATGAGTAAATTACTTCATACCTTGTGATCAATTTCCAATCTCCAAGTATTTTCAATCAACTATGAAAGCTTTCTAGATCTTAGTATTTTGTGCCCAAAGTTGCACACCAGTTCTATACTTCATGCCTTTTTTTATTCTTTTCCCTGAAAGCACGTAGGTTGCTGACATTATGTACTTCAGGAAATAAGGCGTATGAAGTATCAGTAGTATGTGACAATAATGACTGCAATGATTCAGGAGGTTGTAAGGGGTTCTTTTGTTTTCCATTTTGTGTAGTACACACAAAACTGACAGAACGAAGCACATCACAATTCACAGTGGCTGTGAAATCCAGTGGTAATAGTTTACTTAGATGTTGCAGAGGAAATTCCTCTGTGGAGGACTGACTGCTGTTAAGTATGTTTTTGTACGTATTTAATGTTGGACTTGTTACCTGGTTAGATCACATTCCTACTCTGCTTTTTTGTCATTAAAAAGAACAATTGTTTAAAGTACATATTTAAATGTTGAGGTTTTTGCCTTTTAAGGTTTTGCCAGTGTGTCTCAAACATTTTACAAAGGGAAGATTCCTTTGGTTAATGTATGTTTCTGTAATTTCATGAGTCAGCAGAAGTTTATTTTTATGAGAACCAACTAATAATGGCTGCGATTGTTGGGTGCTAGCTTTTATATTCATGCTCCTGCTCTGTTGGAGCAGAGCTGCTTTCAGGAACTGTGTGTGTAAGAGTTCTTGGTGTGCATGTTTTTGTACAAGTTGCATGTACTTGTTTCATTTGCTTCCTAAGTCCTTGTACTGGAAGAACTAAATGCAGTATAGATGAGCACTTTTTGTTGCTCTCTTACTTGTTTATGGTTTGCTTGGAATTTTGTTTTCTAACTCCAGAGGGATTGCAATTCAGTTCTCGAAATGCCCCATTGTGAACTCATTTGAAGACTAAAGAGTTATTTCCTTTAGCTGACAAAGATTTAATGACTTCAGCTATATTCTAACTTTCAAAAATCAAAAATTACTGGTCAGATGAACTTGTTTTTCAAGACTCCTCAGTATCATCCTGAAATACGACCAAGGATGAATTCAAAACAAGAACAACCAGATATAGTGGCTGACATTCTGCAAGAACACTAGGTTGATTACAGTACAAAATCTGTAGGTTTGTCTGTTCATACAGTTTTCTAGGATTATACTGGCTTGCAGAAATTGGTGATAAGGTATGAATTCATTCATCTTTTCTGTGCCTGTGTGGGCATGCAGAGCAGACAAATAGTCTTCTCTGTTCCTTTCAGTCATTCACTGCTTAATGTCTAGCCTTCCAGTAAATAGTGCTTTGGGGTTTTCTTTTTTAAGTGTATTTCTTGAGTACTCCTGTTTCCACATAACTGTATTTATAAAACTGTCAATTGGTGCAACTTGACATTTGAAATGCATTGTCCAAATTTTTAGAATTTTCTTGCAATTATAATGGATCTGGGTGGTGAGAAGATGCTTGTAGATTTATTTGTTGGCAGTAAAATTTTTCCTTCAGATGCTCAGTATCCAGTCATGCTTCCTGAAAGTGTTTCATTTCCTGTTTGTTATTTTGGGATCTTTCCAGCTCTTTCAGCCCATTAGTAGCGCTAAGGCTAAATTATAATAAAATGTTTGCTTGTTTAGTGGATATTAAAGTTAAATTCATCAAAATCAATCTGGAAATCCCATTGCTAAATAGAATGTTAAATTAATTAAGAAAAGTAAAGCAATTCACTTGCATGCACAGCCAGTACTAGCCTTAAAAACTTCAAAAAAAGGAAAATAAAGTAAAATGAGTCTGTAGCTAATCAGTACGTCATTTATGTGAATTATACATATAAATGGTAAAAAAAAAATCTATTGAAAGCAACAACGTAGTCCTTGTAGTTGTACAATGTTATAATCCAAATAAAGTTGATTTTCCAAGTATTTGCTCCATAGTCAGGTTGTTCTAGTAATTGTGGTGTTTTCATTTCTGATGAAAAATGGCAGAGAGATAATGTGTTCGTTTCTGTGGTGGAGAGATAATGTGTTAAGTTTGCTCTCTGGATGTTTGTTGTTATGGAACAGTTGATATTTGTGTGTGTGGTGGTGATAATGAACATGTGAGTCGAAATGAGGAGTGTGTTGCAAAGATACATGTAATTGGCTTTAAAGTGCACACTCAAAGGCAACTAATGAAAGGGCTTGACTTTTCTCCATGTTCTTTTACAGCAAAGGACTGGCCTTGTGCACAGAGCTCTCCAGGGTCTGAAAGCTAGGCTTTTGTATTCTGGGTTCTGTGTTTACTGCCTTCTCTGATACAGAGCAGTAGAAATTCCAGAAACATCACCATGCTCTGACTGACCTAGCAATTTTGTACTGCTTACTGATTTTTTTCCATTTTTATGCCCATGTTAACTATTTCATGTGAAGGAGCTTTTAGCAAAAAATGTTTGGTTTTTTTTTGCTTGACGTACCTAGGCTGATACCTTTTTAGGGAGTATTCACTTGTAAAATCTTCAGCAGACACAGGCACTTGTGGCATGAACAAGTCAAATGGTTAAGTTGATAAAAAAAATAGTTGAATTTTTTTTTTAATTTTTTTTTTTTTGTGCAATATTGGTTGGCAAGAATGCTTTTTATGCTTGGGTAATGTCAGCTTCAGGGCTGGTTATGCAAATATGCCATACAGATGTCCCTAGCAAAGCACATCCAGGTGATGAGAAGAAAGACAGTGATTTGGTTCTTCAGGCCTATTGATGTCTGTCTGGAGATGGGGCAGGTGTCTGGTTCATGTATGCACATGTGCACTGTCAGAACCACCACGGCACAGGTATTTAGATAGCTTCCAGGAGTTCAGGATATTGTACTTTGTAAGGCACAATGTTGAGGCATGGAGTCTTGGTCTGGGAAGATGATATTTTATAGGATTTACCTTGTGAGGGTGTGAAGGCCACAGGTAAAGTCAGCCATGATGATTGGAGCTTTGATATTAAAAATTAATGAATTCTAGAATGTCAGAACAGCTGAGGTTGGACAGGCTGTCTGAAGATCATCTAGTCTCAACACTGCTGAAGCCAGGGTGAAGTAGAGCAGGTTGCTCAGGGTCATCTCCAGTTTCAATTTGAATATACTCCACCTCTGTGCAGGCTGTTCCAGTGTTTGACCACTCCCAAATTTAAAAAAGTTTTTTTCTTATGTATATGAAAAATTTCTTGCATTTGAATTTATGCTCTTTGTCTTATCTCATGTCAACCAAAAAGAGTCTCTCAGTCATCTTTATTCTATGTCCTTCTTGTCTGGGCAGCCCAGAACTAGGCTCAGCACTGCAAATACAGTCTTAGCAGTGCTGAAGGGAAAGTCGCCTTTCTTGTCCAAGTGACTTACAGCTGAAGATATATTTGTCTTTTTTGCATCAGGGGCTTATTGCTGGCTCAAGTATAAATTATCTACCAAAACCCATAGGTCTTCTTCTGCAAAACTGCTTTCTAGGTGGTCAGCTTCCAACTGAACTGGTGGTGCACGATGGTGGTCATCCCCAGTGCAGGACTTTGCATTTCTATGTTGGGAAGATTCCTGTTGGCCCATTTATCCTGCCTTTTGATGTCCCTCCCAATGGCAGCACAAGGATCAGTCACTCCTTCCAGTGTTTATCCTGCAGACTTGCTGAGGATGTTCCCTTGTGCCATCATCTATTCTTAAAATGTAGAACAGATTGGCACCAGATTAAAAAAATATGCACAGCTGTCTCCTTATCGATCAAGACAGTCATCTCAGAAGGTTATAAGGCAGAGCAGGTGTGATTTCACCTTTGTAAATCCATAATGATTGCTTCAAATCAATTTTTTTTGTCCTTTGTATATTTGGAAGTGGTTTCCAGGAGGATTTACATTTACATTCTCACACGCATTGTCCGTTTTTCCTTCTTGCCCTTCTTGAAGACAGAAATGACATAAAGAGTTTTATTAATTGTATGGGGAATGAGAAGAGAGAATCATCTTTCTTATATATGTTCTCTGTGACACAGGGCCAAGGCAGCTAATACTGCAGTGGTGAAACATATTGTCAGTCTGGGAACCCCTGGCTTATAACTTTCTGCAGCAGCTCAACTGGAATGGCCACATTACTCATTTATGAACTCTATAAAGTCAGTTATATCCTGACAGAATAGCTTGGTAATGTTATTAACTAATGACTTTGCTATGAGATGAGTTATTTTTGCTGTGTGAAGTACGGATGTTTTCTGTGTCAGGTGTTGAGATCCAATTGAGTTGTTGTTATAAGAACATTACAGCCTTTGCATGGAAAATGGAAATGCACTCATACATTGCATCTGGAAGCCCTTTGTAATGCATGTTTAAAATTAGCCTTTCAAAGTTTAACAGACTAAAAATCCTAAAGATTTGGTCCACTAATATTCTTGCCAGGTGGAAAAAAAATTGATTGGCTTGAATGAGTTCAACTTGATCAACTGTCCTCTGTCAACAACGTCTGTGATTTTAATATCAGATAAACAAAAATACTCAAATGAGGAACCTTCCAGACAATGTAATACATAGGGATTTTTTTTTTTATGAATACTGCAGCTTGATGCTTGAAATTACTTCTGTTATAAAGCATCTAAATATCAATAGACATAATTTTAGTCTGTTAATGAACACTTGGTCCGTTCGATAACTCTAGGAAATTGTGGTCAAAAGTACTAAGTTGGTGATGAGATAAATCCTGTATTTGAAAATGAACCTGGATGAGGGCCAGCTGTCATGAGAGGTTACTCTGGGCAGAAACTTCTAATCCTGTTTTTCCCCTAGGTGGTCCTTGCCAGCTGGTACCGCATGTATACCACCATTATGGATTTCCTTGGTGTATCAACAAAGACATGTTGGACTGTAAACAGAGGAAAGGGGCTTAGTCCTGTTGAAAGCTGTGAAGGTAAATTCTGTTTTTTTCATGGTTTCTCCTTGGAAGCATACAATTGTGCCTTTATTTATTTCAGAAATAATAAATACTCCTCTGTTATCAAGGGTGAAAATGTGGGTTTTGCTTATTAGGTATAACTCCTCCTGCCTAGATTGAATTCTTATCCTGGGCTTCAAAACTTCACAGTTAAGGTCTGAGCCTTCATAATGTTGGATTGTTACAAAGAATACTATGTCCTAAGTGTAATTGGAAGCCTACTGTACATGTATTAATTTTTTGTGACTTCTGAAGGATCCCAAATACATTATTGCCTCCCTCAATTTTGGAGACTTTTTAGAGAAATCTTACATAGTGATGCTGCAAAGAATCCTCTTCCTCTCATGAGCTACTATTCAGCCTAAGAATTTCAACCTTATACCTTGATTTTGACACCAAAGCAAGGACATTGCCACTTTTTTTTCTTTTTTTTTCCCCACGTTTGAAATACTGGCTTGTCAGGTAAGTATTAAACAATAAAAGTACCTTACCAAGAAGTGCTTTTGAGGTGTTCTACAGTCAGTTCAAGCTGAATAATAGATGGTAGTTTGTGAAGTTGTTTCATTTTATCATTTAGAATGCCTTTGTGTGATGACAGGGTAGTATTTTTCCTTTGCACAAAGGCTGTAAGAACTTCAGTGCTTGAATGGTTCACTTTCTCTAATTTTGTAAGAGGCAGTAAGCAGTGTACAACCTTTCATTCCTGTTTTTCATAAAAACAAAACTAACAGGAGCACCGGCTATTGAGACTGCTGTGTTTGGTGAGCATATCATCATCTTACTTTAGAAAACTGTCTTGCTGTATTTTCAGCAGTGGGGAATAATCAGTTCTGCATATGATACTATTAAGTTTTGCTGCCATTCACTTTAATGAATAAGGCTTTTTATGTTGTATTGCTGAAATGATTAGAGCCAGGAGGGTTTAAAGAAATAGCGGGAAAGAGAATAACAGCAGAAGAGTGAGCGCAGAAGTGTCTTGTTAATGAATAAATTGAAAGACTTGCATTACTGGAAAATATCTTGGTTTATAATGAAACAAAGAAAGCAAAAAGCATTGTGTGCGATATGTTTAAAGATGGATTTACTTCTGCAAGAGATGGGAAGTGAAAGGCTAGGATTAAAAAACCTGTGTTAAAAAAGCTCTATGAAGTCAAAATGTTGTGTAGAGAATATTCTCAGCAGTACTTCTATCTTCTAAACCGTTCAGGTTTTTCTCTGGCATTAATGCATCCCTCTTGGCTTACTCTGTCACTGACTGCCCCAGTGTTATGTCTACCCCTGCTCTTCCTGGATTTTTTCAAAGCTGTGGTTTCCTGATTGAACCTTTACAATAGTCTTAATGACATCTATATTTTTTTTGTCTCTTTCTGTAGATGCACTGAGATGTTATACTGATAGTTCATATATAATATAGACATATTAAGATAGTATACTGATTGTATGGTGCTTTATAACCAATGTGGCCTTTCTTCTATATTTGACAACATATATTAACTGGTTTTTGTTAGGGTTGGGAGACCCTGCTTCCTTTTATGTTGCTGTGATTTTTCTATTGAATGGATTCATGATGTCACTGTTCTTCATATACGGTACATATCTCAGGTAAGGCCGTTGAGACTGGGCTATTTAGTTGGTATTAGCTGCCAGTTTTTAGACAAAATTTGAAAAAGTCAATGTAAAAATATTTTTATGGGATATTGATTATTTGTTTGTACAGCCTTAGTGCTTTTTTTTTTTTACATAGATGTTGTCAATAAAAACTAACAGAAAAAGAGAAGCTTTTTGCTTGAAATAATAATGATGCTGGAAAAAAATATGGAAAATTTCATTGAGGTAGTATCTTACTGGTACCACTGGGTTGTGGATAAAACTAGATCCTGTATATGGTTTAAACAGCTTTTGACATATTTCTGCTCTTAGAATTGTCACTGTAACTAATTTTTAAATATAGTTTGAATGACTGTGTACTTTTAACCAAGACTGGAGTTTTCCCAGTGCTGTGCTTCAAGTCATATTTGCATGTATTTCCATTTTAACTTAACTGAGAAGGCAAAAAAATGCATTCTTTTGGACAAATTGTATGTACTTCCCTTTTTCTATAAATTTGTGTTTTCAGTATCTGTCCTTACATTTCAGGAGCTGTTACACATTTTCATACAAAAATAGATTCCACATTCAGCAGAAAAGCAGAAGTGGAAATACGTTTTCTGTTAACGTCTGTTTTCATGTGTTGGTTTTGCCAAAAAGTGAAAGGCAGCTCTGTTTTCCTCTGAGGGATGTGATTGGTTTTTCCTCTCCTTCATTTCCTGTCTTCATTGTCATGGGTTTTCTTCTTTCTCTCTCTCAAGCATGGGCTGATAGTTAAAATAAGGAATAGCCCAGGGCAGACACTGTCAGTAAAAACAGGAACTTGCCTAGTGCATGTTTTGAGGAAGTAGGTAAACTTTGAATATTTGTGTCATTAACTTGTAATATTTCTCTTGAGGGCATTATGCAGAAATTCACATTTTATATAAATGTCATTGAAAAATGAGTGAGCTCTGTATTTCTCACTACTTTCTTTAGAAAGCATAGACCTTGAGGTTTGTTTCGGGTTTGGGGTGTTTTTTGGCAAATTTTTGTTTTGTTTCTAGGGCTAACATTTTTAATGTTAAGCATGTTATTTTTTTGTAATTTTGCATTTTAGTGTTAAAGCTTTTTGTT
Organism: Pseudopodoces humilis; assembly: GCF_049639895.1. NCBI lineage: Eukaryota > Metazoa > Chordata > Aves > Passeriformes > Paridae > Pseudopodoces > Pseudopodoces humilis. The sequence goes on from NC_142200.1 coordinate 105,677,840, forward strand.
ACGGGATGCAAAGTTGAGTTTTATGTGCAAGAATGCACAATTCCTGGAGATTGTTTTAGCACTTGGTATCTTTAATCCTCGTATTTTGTACCCAGAACCTACTGATTCTGTTTGACTTGTATATTAGTGATGGGTGAAGGATCTGAGAGGATTTGAAGGGGGTTTTTTTTTGTGGGTTTTTTTTTTTTTTGTGTGTGGTTGATTTGTTGTTGTTGTTGTTGTTTGGTTTAGTTTTTTTTTTTTAAAGAATCTTAGCAGTTGGCTGCTGCTTTTATTTAGTAGCAAAAATCTGTCATTCAGAGTAGTAGTGAACTTGTGTGCACAGAAATGTTCTTTGCTTTGTGTCACATAACTTGAGTAATTACAAATCTGTTCAAACAAAGAGGAACCTTATCTATTGCTCTTTTGAAATGGGAAAAAATCTGAGTCATACCTTTGAGTTTACTTTAGCTATTTATTCAATAGGTGAATTTGATTCATATGGAAATGTAAAAAATTCTTAAGTCAAGGGCTTAAAAAGCTTCCTCATGTTAGCATTGCAGTATTTCACATAAAAATTAAGTTGTATCTTGCATTGACCATATAATGAGTTAATTTTTAAATATATTTTTTGAATGTGCTTGATTTGATTACCCTAAATTTATCTTTAGATCCAGACCAAAATTTCCTGTTGAGTGATTGAGTATGTTGATTCTGAAATGCACTGCTCAGCATCTTAGGGAAGAAGTATTGCATTTATATTGCCCCATTTTTAAAAGCACTGGATGCAATGAACTAAGCTGAAATTTGTGAGCAGTGGAATAACTGTTTTCCAAGTTATTAACATTAAAATTGGTGGTCTGCAGAAAAGCATTGATGTATGAAGGACTGGTTTGCTCTGAAATAAACACTGTCTGACTAACTAGTATTGTAATATTGTATATACTCTGTTGATTGCCTTCCCATGATGCTTGAAAGCTTTCCTCCTTTCCCCCCAATAAACTTAGCTGTATACAAGTGCTGCTTCGCATTTTTTAAGCAACATTGACCATTATAAGATTTTTTTGTACCTATTTTTCTTCTTTTCACAGTGGGAGTCGTCTAGGAGGCCTTGTTACCGTGTTGTGTTTCTTTTTCAATCATGGAGAGGTAGGTTTCCCTCTCCCAGCACTCCTTTTTTCTTAATTATTATTGAAGTTTAAACTAATTCTCATTTAATTAAATGTAGTGATGTTGCTTATTTATTCGATATTGAATTTAAATAAATTCAATTAAAATAAATGAATAAGACAATTGAAAGCAAAATAGACTATGACTGGAACATATACAGCACAGTTGAATGTCACTTTAGTGCTTAAAAAATCAGAAAGGAAATATAGTGTAAATTGGTCCACTTAGTAGCACCATGACTTCAAGTTTCAAAACATCAGAATGCTGTCTTTTCATGCTCACACCATGTATAACTGTGTACCATATGAGTAAGGTTCAGAAACTTCTTTAAATTGCTATATATTTTACTGGAAATTCATCAGTACAAAGAAAAGCGCAAAGAAACATCTGTATTACTTATATACTATACCCAGGATGCACAGAATTTAGAAATAGTGTATGTATATAAAGGATTCCAATGCTAAACTTAAGTAAGCTGTGTCACAGGAAGGAAGAAGAAAAGAAACTGTCGCTTAAAACATCTCCTGGTTTTCCCAGTTAATGCTGTTCATGTCATTGTTTTATATTTCAAAAGAAAATTCATAGCTTTCCTTCTAATTCTCTTGGGTGTTCAGTTTTTTTGGTTTTGTTGGGTTTTTTTTGTTTTTTTTTATTTTCTTAGTGCTCATTTTGTGAATGGAAATGTGTAAAGATCTTATAAATGGAAACTAACTACCTTCTAAGTTTAGTTTAGTGTTGAATTTATGTTTTGCTTTCTTATTTTACTGAGCTGAGCTTGGTAGAGAACACTGAGTTTTAAGAACATGTATTGTACATAACAGAATTAAAGATGCTTCCATTCACAGAAAGCTTTGACAGTTTTCTTATAAAACAAAAATCTGTGTGATGAAATAGCTATTTTATTTTCAAGTTTCATTTGAAATGTCTTTTCTTTAAATGTTCCCATGTATGCATGGGGGATATATAATGAATTTAAGCATTTAAGAATTTAAGCATATTAAAGCATTGTCACCCATGGATGTTGAACATGGATAAGAGCAGGTGGACATTAGAGTTGCTAAACTTTTTTTGTGCTCTGCAAGTGAAAATACAACATTTTATATGAATTTCTGTTCTTAATGGTATCCTGAAGTGAAATGATGTTTCATCCTTTGCTAGTGAATACTTATAAAATGGGCACTATTTTGCCAAGTCTGTGCAGGTGGTAAGTGTAACTTCAGAAAGAAATGTGTTGAAAACTTCAAGGTAGTGGTAGCAAAAAACAATTTATTTCCCTGGTACAGTGCAGTTCTATCCATAGGTGACTGCAGGAGAGCTTCTCTGTGAGTGACTTGACCTGGGGAAAAAGCACAGATAATGTATTTTGGAGAATGGTGTGAAATCAGATCTGCATAGCTCTACACAAATGTAGTCTGGGCTTAGGTAGGGTTTAAGGAGGGTGTCCCTGATTCAGGCTCAACTGTATGGATTTCTGGAGAGCAATAGGAAATACTTGCAGAGTTGTCTCTCAGCTGGCACTCTGTGTTTGGACCATAGCTGAATTAAATAACTCATACTTATTTGATGTTGTTGTGTATATAGTTGTGGTAGTACCTGTAGTTACAGGTGCACAGGGGGGGTCTCTCCTCACTGGGTGCTCTGTTGAATCCCATGCTGTGGGTGTGCCTGTGTGTGTGTAAGAATTGCCCAGCTCTTCAATGCACTTGTGATTATGTGCAAATCATCTTGTGTGGGTCAACAGTGTGTACAGTCGAGCTATACCAGCTGCTAAAAATTTCCTTTCCTATTTGGGAAAGATAGTGCTGAGCTACAGGAGTAAGGCTGATCTGTAAGCCCTGGTATCTCAGCTCTAATGCTATGTAAAAATACTCTCTGGCTTTGAGCTAGTGACCCTAAGGCTATATGTTTGTGTTTGTGCTGTTCTTGTGCTACTGTGTTTTAATGATTTCAAACTTAGACAAATCTGATATATTTCCACCTGCAGCAGAGTGAGTTTACAGCCTTGATAAATCATCCACCGATGATTGAGTTTAGCATTACATTCCAAATACAGAAAAGTAGCATAGCCCATGTTAGTCAATCCACTTTTAAGGTAGTGTTTCCTTTTTATGGTTGTATATGCTCATCATTTTTTCCTGTCTTATCTTCTCCAGTATCATAAGATTTGGTAAACCAAATGTTGCTGCAGTCCTGAAAAATACTCAAAATGACTACACTGCTTTGGAATAATCATGATTATAGTTATTGCTTATTAAAAAAAATTAACTCATCACATCTGTGCAGTCAGCTGAGGATAGCACATTAATACATATATTTATGAAAGGTTTATTTTAATGATAATTGGTGCAGCTTTTACAAAGAGTGCTTCTAGACGTCAGGAACTGTGATTAATGTGATGGGTTTCTGTACTTTGCTTTTATTTTACACTATTAATTTAACATACTTGGGAAATAGCAAGACAATAAGAAAGGAATTAAATTATGTTGATTTTAGTGACTTGTTTGGTAAAACAATATTTTAAAAAAATGGTCTAAAGATTCTAGGAAGCAAAGGAAAAGGAACATCCTGGCAGCAGTATCCTACAAGCTTTTCATAGATTAATTATGGTCCATGTTGAGATGAATTACGTTTTTTTCCTGTAGTTGTAAAGAACCTACTTCTAATTTTTAATGCAAATCTCTTTATAGCAAATTTGAACCTGTTTTTGGTCTGTCAAAGTACTCCTGTAAAGTTGTATTTGTTCTTTTATGGTGGTTAGTGCAAGCATTTTATAAAGAGCTGGGTATGAACATTGGAGACAGCTGTTGTAGCTGAACCATTTGCCATGAGGCCCATTATTTATTTGTCATGAACCCCATTAATTAAGAAATAATTGAAAAAAATATTCCATTGATTTCACTGTATTATGCTTTGCTTTATTAGGGTTAAAGAGTGGAATAAGTAAGTTATGAATAAGCAATATTGGGTCTCTATGAACTTAATTTCATGAGTTAAGTGTACTGGCCTGTTTTGGAAGGCAGCTTCAGATGTTATACTTAATGTGCTGTTACTAATAGAAATGTGAAGTGTTTATAACCTAAAGAACTCTGGCATAATGAGGAATATATTGGTTTATCCTTCAAATTATCTTCCCATACACTGTCTCTGCCTAAGTGTGGCAAGTCACTTCAAGGATTTGAAAAGATTTACCTGGAAGAGTTGATAATTTCAGCAGAACCAGGGACAAGTAGCTGCTGTCCTGCTTTTTTCCTGGATATTCTCTAGCTGCTGCATTTCATTAACAGTGTATATTGGGCCTCAAATGTGGAAACTACTTCCTTTTCTTTCCTCTTTTCTGCTTCCTGGCTTGTTTTTTTAACTTTCTGAGTAAAACCTCATATGGCTTGATTTTTGCTTTATTGGAGTATCTGTAGTCATTCATTTTGAAATACAGATGCATGGTTTTATGGCAATGTATCAGGGAATGTTACTGTCTAACCCAGTTCTTATTTTTAGTGCACTCGCGTCATGTGGACTCCACCTCTTCGTGAAAGTTTCTCGTACCCATTCCTTGTGATGCAGATGTTGCTTTTGACCTATATTCTCAGGTACCTCTCAGTTTTTACCGGGCCTTTACAATGCTTTAAAAAAATTGAATGTCACAGGACATTTATTTAAGTGCCTTTATTTAAACATTTATTTAAATGCCTCCATGTGCTGTAACAATGGTATCATTAACAGAGAAACTTTCCTGTGGCTGTTACATTACAGACGCTGCACCAGTAGAACTGCAGTCATATTACTCATTTATTAAAAGGAAAAACTTTGCAACTTGAAGACATGATTAACATAAAAATTACTGTGTTGGCAAATACGTATCTAAAGTAAAAATCAGAATTTTTGGTTGATGTCCCTTCCTTCCCATGAGAAACAACCTGATACTTCATCAATTGGTTTTGTCCCTCTTGGAGAGTGGTATGTTGGCTGCACGTAGAGTAAGCCTATGCTTTGCAACAGAGGATGCTATAGGCACCCATAAGCTAGTATGTTCTCGCAGTTTTCTATGACTAATTAACTAGTCTCATTAACTAGTTCAATGATTTAGAGCAGTCTAATTACCTTAATGCAGGGATGCTCTTGAGTTCATTAGCCCTGCTTTTCCATGATTGTTTCTGTCTTGCAACTTGATTATGTTACTGTCTTGCCTCTGTTTTAGAAAATAAGCATGACCGTTCATACTTAAGGGCTTTTCCACCAACTCCATTGCATCAGATTTACAATGTATTTATGATTTAGCTGAACTTAGTACTTAGAACCACCAATTTTCTTTTATTAGGTCATACTGATTTGTAGTTTTTGATTTTTAAAGCAAAAGTAATGCTTTTCACTAATTTGTTGGGTTTTTTTACATGAGGAAAAGATATGTGCTCTCTAGAATTTAGTGAAATTTGGAACATGACGTATTTCAGAATTGAAACTGAATCAACACAGGATTAAATCTTTTGAGTAACATTTATTTCAGGACATGGAGAATAGACTGGGGTTTCAGTTACAGATGAGGTTCATGTATTTGTTATTGTCTCCTTCCCTAAAACATCAGTCAGGATTGCTGGCAGAAAGTTGTAGAAAGTAAATATGGAAGAAATGTGAGAGAGAGGAGTTAAATCACTTTCAAATGCAGACCATTCTGAAACAGTTGTGATTTCAGCTGAAATGGAAATGGTTGTGACCTGACTGTAGAGTTTTCACAAGAAGGTGAAGCACTTGAAAATTACATGCTTTGGCCTGCTGTACTGCATTCTGCCAGGAGAAGACTTGTTTGGTAATCAGTGACTCATCAAATAGTTAAGGAACATTGAACAACAGAGCTGTTGTCATGGAAACTCAAGAAAAAAAAAGATATTAAATTTATTTGAGCAGTGTTATTTGTAGTTGATCAATATTGCTAGCTATCTTCCAAGGTAACTGTGTTCTTATTGCATTTTCTATTGTACTTTTCAATTATATGCAAACACCTGTGTAATTGTACTTACTGATGCCTATTCTGTCTCTTTTTCCCAAGGATTCCGAGTATTAATACAGGAAGCTTGATTGCACTGTGTGTTTCTAATATCTTTTTCATGCTTCCCTGGCAGTTTGCTCAGTTTGTTCTTCTAACTCAGGTAAGCCCATATTTACTTCTAAATAGCCTTTTTGTCTAACCTGGACAAATTGACTGCTTTCTATAGACAGCCATTGAACTCACAGCTATACAGATCTTTCTTTTTAGCCAGATTTCATTCTTGCTGTCAGGAAAGATTCTCACCATTTATCAAATCAATATTTTTCTAGTTTTGAGGTTAAAAGTTGACAATTTACACTACTTACCATTTTGTCCCCAGGACTGAAAATACTTACTTTTCCCATATAAGCAGCCTGTAGCCTGAGATCAGAACATCAGTACAAAAACAAAAACTTTGTATTTTGAAGCACAAAAAATAAAAAAAAACCCATTGATCTTGCATCTCTTTAGGCTGTTAGAAATTTTTAAATGTACCAGTGTTTGCATGGCATGTAATATCTGGCATGATTTTGCATGATTTCATATATAATTTTGATGATTCTGTGAGTAGTGCTGTAGTCTTGAGATTTTGGATAGTTGAGGTAGCTGTAGTTAGCATTGAAATCTGGTGAATGCTGATTGGAACAGTAGGGTACTGTCACACAGCAACTTCCTTAGCGTTTGAATTGATTGAAAGGTAGCCATTTGACTGAAATTCATCTGTGTCTCCAGACCTTTTCACTTCTCTGCCTTACTTGAAGCAGATGTTGCCTGGTTTGAGTTGATAGCTTTAAACAATATAAGCTGCAGTGTGCAAGTTTTCTATCTGCATAAGAGAAAATCAATAAATTCTGTAAAATATTGAGAGAAACTTGTCATTGTAACCTGTGTGAAATGCTGAGCCTGAAATTTGAAAATTCAGGTTCATTTCATAATTTCATTAATTTCCCATATGACTTTTAAGAAGATGTGTAATCAATAAGTCAACAAGTCTTATTTTCCTCAGCAGCAAATTGTGGCTATTTGCATATTTTGCTGAAAACTTAAAATTAATGACTAATTATTCTGTGTTTTTGAGTGATACATTTTGGGTGTTTTGGTTGGTTTGGAGTTTTCTCGTTTTTGGGGTTTTTTTCCCATTTTTATTTTGTTTGGTTTATTTGGTTTGATTTATTTGGTTTGGATTTTTGTTTGTTTGGTTTGGGATTTTTTGTGTTTGTTTTTTTTTTAAATTTGTTTTAAGTTAAAAGACAAAAGGTAGTGTGTTAGTGCTGTATTTTGGTGACTTGCATTCTCATGAAGTTGAATACTTATTTCTTAAATATTTAACTATATTTGATAATTCTTATTTAGGGCACCAGAACAGGATTTTTGAAAGAAATAATTATGAAACGCCTAAGTACTTAGCAAAAAGTAGCAATAAAAGTTAATGATTGTTTGAATAATCTTTTCTTTTGCATGAAGGAGTACACAAATGCACATTGTTTTAACTTCCCTTTCACTTTTGATTTTAGATAGCTTCATTATTTGCGGTGTGTATTATGGGTTATATTGACTCCAGCAAATTACAGAAGATACTATCTGCACATATGGTAATGCTTTTTAAAAAAAAAACTTAAGTCCCCTCAAACAGGTCAAAGCATGAAAAAAGACCGTTTGTCTGAAGTGTTTTCCTTAGTGATAAGGGAGGGAGGGGATTGGAATTAAAATTGGGTTTTGAAAACTGCTTTAGTCTTGACCATGCAAAGATTAACTATTTGGGGAGATACTTAGATAGGAGGACAAGAAAATAAACTGTTAAGTTGAAAACCAATTTTTTTTTTTTTTTTTCAAATCTGGGTGAGAAAGTCAAGAAAGAAAGGAAATGATAAGTAAAAGATGTGTAAGTTTCTGCATAATACCTGATTTTAATTTTTTTAGGTTGAGATAATGATCACGTTTTGTTTTTGAAGTGAGATTACAGTTTTAAATATAAAAGAAGAAGTAGACAAGTTGTTCTAAGAAATGTGATGGTGTTTACATTTTTTTTTTTTTGCTAAAGTTGGCTGTGCTAACTCAGTGGGCAAAAAGAGAATATTTCCCCAGAAAAGAAACCAAATTATATTTCATGTTTTCAAATATTTTTTTGAAATACTGTAAATGATAAACTAAAGGTAGTGGTAAGTTCTATGCTACTCATTAGTTGCATGAAGCAGGGACAGAATAAGCAGATTTATTTGGTAGTTTTTTGACAGAAGCAGGATGACATACTTGAGCTTTCTGGCTTAATGTCAATAGCTGTATCATAATTTAAGTGCTGAAGTGCCATAAATAGCCTATTTTCAGATAGATAAACAGTCATGCTATATTACAGAGACAGCTTAGTGAGTCTGGGTAAACTGCCAGTCTCTATTGTGGTGTTTTCAATTTTTGCCTCCCTCCTACCTTCCTCCTTCTGTGGAAAATGAAAGTCTTAACTATGTGAAGAGGGGAGTAGAAAAGTCTGCAAATTACTGTGTTATTTTTCCTTATTTCTGTGCATAAAAGAAGACAGAGCTTGCTTATTGATTTTTGCCCTTCAAGTTGGAAAATGTAATTCAGATTGCTTTCTGTTAAAAAAGAGAGCACAGTAGATCAGGATGGTGGATAAAAGTTGTATTTCAGCCTTGACTTTCAAGCTCATATAATTAGGTGCATATGATCAAATTGTCATAGTTCTCTTTCCTTAACTTTGATGATGGTATTTTAAATACATGTTTGTCATTTAGGAAGAAAGAAAACATAAAACATTCTATTCATTTTTATGTTTGTCCAGAGTTCTAAAAGGTAACAAGCAGGATGGAGAGAACTTGTGCAGTAATTTAGAAAAAAATTAATATGTTAGAAATAACTTCAGAAATGTAGCTGTTGTGTTACATAAATTCATCCTTTGACCAGGCTTTGTTCTTACGTACTTTTAATAAATAAATTGAGACAATAATCTACACTTACCTGGCTATCTGCTGTCATTAAGTCCTTACAATCAGTATTTTGAGAATAAATATGCAAGTGTGAGTATCAGGCTTGCACTTTGCTGTAAAGTAGGTGTTTTTAAATTTAAAGCTGTTAACACATTAGGTAATCCTTTACTTTCCTGGTTTTAAATTGAGTCATTTTTATTTTCTTCTTTCAGGTATCTCTTCTGGTGTGTTTTATTCTGATGTTTGGTAACTCAATGTTACTGACATCATATTATGCTGCATCTTTAGTAGTTATCTCGGTAAGCTGCTTAAGAAGAATCATGTGCTGTACTAAGACTGCAGTGCTGTAGTGTTATATATTTATTGATGTAAAATACCATTGATGTATAGATAAATATTGGTGTGAAAACTGCTGCATTACCAGACAGATGAGAAACCTTTCACATGAGAAGCAGAATTAGACCATAAAGATATCTGGTGAAAGGGTAAATACTAATTCAAGGAATCACGGATTTATACCAAAACTTCTTTGTAAAAGAAATTCAGTTAAGACTCTGCTCTTCTACTTTTATAGTTCTCTTCTTTTTATAAAAATGTAAAATTTACCGTGTATGTAGTTTTGACCAGAGTGACTGTAAACAAGAACATGAGCAAGGAGGAGCTTCATTTAAATGCTTCTTATTGATAATAAATCCTCTAGTGTAGAACAAATGACTAAACCATATATAATGTGGTTTAAGACTGTTTGAAACTGCTGCATCATACTGCTATGTTCACAAAATTATTCACTGAGGATTCATCATCTCACCATTCATTATCTTAATTTTTCTTTAAATAGGAAAAAACCCCACAACCTCTTTCAGTTTTGCATAGTTCCTCATAAAGGATTTATGTATGTAAGAAATAGGAGATAAAGTGTTGTGAACAGATCCTGTTTAGCTTACTTGAAATCATCTTAATGTCTGATTCTTTTTGTCTGTTTATATTTTGTCAGTCTGGAAGAATGTGGCAATTTCTCACTTATGCTAACAGTAAACTGCCACGGCTGCATATTGGCTGTAGTATAGTTTGCTTGTTATGAATCTATTCTAGTTTCTTGCAGCAGGTTTTGTAATTCTATATTAAGTGTTGAATTGAGTTCTCAACCTGTAGAGTTCCTTGCTCAGAAAACATGTGTTCTGCTTAGAAAAAAGTATTTGTTGTTTGTGTGTTATTTGGATGCTTATACTGGCCTCAGTCTCACATATGGACTGGATTTCTGGAAGCTTTTAATTACATTGTTCGTCAAATTAGCCTAAAATGGGTCTTCCTTATGTCATAAAATGAACATACTGTGAAACATAAAGGAGTGACTCCTACTGCTCTCTGTGTTCTGTTGCCTTATGTGAAAATTGTTTGTATTATACTGCCAGTGATTTATTTATTGCTTCAGTCTCTTGTCATTCACAGAAGCAGACAGAGCTCAGTTTCCCATTGGTTTTAATTTAAAGAAGCTTAGAACCGAATAATACAGAATCTCCTTACTCATTCAGGAGAAAAGTAGTCTTCCATTAATTTTACTCAAACTGCAGTGAGAGTTTTTATGTTGGCAAGTTTTGCCAGTGCAGGGTGAAATCATACTATATATATTCATATCTCAGGTTGTATTGATTATGGAAGATTTTTTAATAAATAAATATATGATGCAATAGGCTTACCAAAAGGAAAAACCTCTCATTCAGGGTACTGGAATAGCTTGTTGTTATTACATTGCCTGAAAATGTGCATTAATTTTTTTTTTATTAGGGAATTCTTGAATGGAGTCCAAAAGTCTTGAAAAGGCGCAAAAGAGAAGTCTATGTATGGGTAAGGAATTTTGTATATTTTGAATTACAGAGAAAAACTATGACCTTTTTTTTTGTTTTTGTCAAATACAGAAATGACTTCTGGTTTCATTTCTAGTAACTGAAAATCAAGGAATATAGCTGAACTACTGTCTTTAATAAATTGTCAATGCTTCCAGCAATTAGTCTTGAATTCCTGAAGAAATAAAGACAGCATAAACAGACATGTATATCAGAAAGCTGAAATAGCCTTTAAATGGCAACACGTTTAATTTTAAATTGCCAACATGTTTACAAAACCTAAGATCTGTATGGAAATCCTTTTAAAATAAAAGTCAATTTAGAAAAAGCAAGTAAAAGTCTACAGTGCTTGCAGAAATGGAGATTAAGATACTGCATTAGATACTCACTAAAACGTGGATATCTACATAATTTTTAAAGGATATTTTTATGACAGCAGCAAACATCTTAAAATTATATAAGGAATCAAGCCAGAGTGAAAACACTGTGGGGTGTATGTATGAGTTGGAGGGTAGTAGAAGTCATGTCCAAACAGGGAGAACATTTCCAAAACTATTATGGAAAAAATGTAACACTGTAGAAAACATGAGAAGCGATTTGCTGCTTAAGATACAATGTTAACATAGAAAAACACCTGAAATGGGAGCATACCAAGACTATGCTTGACTTAAGACAGGCATTCGTATTAAATGAAGGGTAAGCTGTTAGCAAAATTGGATGAAATTTATATAGTTATTATAAAGGAATTAGAATAGGAAGGAATTAAAATATTTATAGCAAATGGCAGTGCATGTATACATGCCTGGCTGTAGTACCAGGGAAAATGAGAGTGTAGGCAAATTTCATGTCAGTTTTCTGAAATGGAGATCCAAGGTGCTTGTGGAATAGCAAACTAAAAAATCTGGGTTTTGTAAAAAATTAAAATAAATCAATAAAAATTTGATACGACGAGGAAGGTGTTAAGCTCTATGTATGTGCAGCATAATGAGAGACATCTAATGCAGCCTTTGTGGCAGGAAGTGATGCCTTGCAAAAATGTTTGACTTCTGTGAAAGATGTAGATAAGAGTGTGTGGGTGAATGTAATGTACATAAATTTCAGGAACTTTTTGGAGAAGCTGTCTAACTGGAGCTATAAAAGAAATTAAACTCCATGAGATAAGGTATGAATGTTAGAAGGTCAGAAAAAAGGGCAGGATTAAATGGTGAGTTTTCCAAAGACCACCATGACCCTAAAAGTGTATATAAAATAATTGATTCCAAATCAAGTGCTACATTCAGCAGAGAAATCTCAGTATTCTTACTCAAAGTTCTCTGAACACACCAATTCATTACTGAGCAGGCACCAAATAGAAAATACTTGATGGAAATCACAGAGAAGGACCTGTACAGAGAGCAGAATTTATTTTTTTTTAATTTTGTAAATTCATATGTAACATTGTAAATACTGCATGTAATCTCAGTCATGGTGTTTTACCTAAAAAAACCCCGAAAAAACTAGAATGCCTTCTCCCAAAATCTATTACCATTAAGTAGAGTATGGAGATAATTATTAATGTAGATTCACCAAACAGCTGAGATTTTAAAATATGTTAGAATTCTACATCTTGTAAAATAAAGGTAAATATGACAAAGCCAGTGAATAAAAGTAGAATATAATTATGGTTTTTTAGTGCCCGTTACACTAGAAGCAATAAACTTATAAGGAATAAGAAAACCACTGTGGAAGAAAAATCCCAGAGGCATTCAGTAAAGGATTAAGATAGATACCTTCTAGGTATTTAGGTTTCTTAGCAGCCATTAAATGAGACAATTGAATGCAGCCCTTCTTCACATGAAAGCCTCGGTTACATTAGGGCAAAGATCAGTTTTTTGTTGCATTCTCTTTAAAAGCGTCTGCTGTGAGTCCCAAATACAAGATACTGAGACAGGTTGTCCTATTCAGTTGATCCAGTTTTATGAAGAATTAGCTAGATTAAACTACACTGCCAAGAATTTAACCTTCCTGGTACAGGAATGAACTTGATACATAACTAAAAGCAGTAACTGTACATACTTCGTTTGTATTTCCATCAGCTTCTAACCTCAGACCATCTTGAGATGGTGCTATAAATCAGCAAATTCCTCCAAAGATCTGAATTACCAGGCTGGCACAACCTGATAATATGAAGCAGGTCTTGTCCAAAACCAGTCCCTACACAATGATTTGTGCAAAACAGATGGAAAAGAGAGTGAGGCTGCCCCTTTTTAATTAACTTCGGTACCACCTCTGTTACAATGTTGTATGCAGTGGTACAGCTGTAGTGTAAATCAGTTGCACAAAATTATTTCGGCCATAACATAGGAGAGTTCATAAGTAGTAGCTAAATTTAAGAAGCCTTTAAAAAAAGAAAAAATTGTAAAAGTTAAAGATATATTAATTTCATTCTAAATATATTTTTCAAGGTCATTGAAGGATGTGCCTGGTTATTTGGGACAGTCACCTTGAAATACCTGACTTCCCTTGTGTTCGGAATAGCTGATGATGTAAGTTGTCTCATGAGAGTATCTAGTTGGTTTCTTTCAAAAATTTTATCATTCTTAATATTTGATTTTGACGTTTTACTGATACAGTTTCCTGAATTTCCAGAATTTGTTTTGCAGAAGGGGGAGAGAGATTGTATATTTGCTTTTTCTTTCATTATATATTATCACTTTGAGATGTTATTACCAAAATTTATGAAAACAAAAATATCTTTACTTTTGTCTTAGTGAACGCTCTGTGTTTGTTTTTAAATGTGGATTTATAAGGCTTTGTTTGTCTTGGGTATCATCTAATGACACCTTTATTTACTCAGTTTGTCAGTTTATTCTTCTCTGAGACTAATTTTCAGGACAGTTTTGAAATGCTTGTCAGAACAAGTACAGCCTATGCTGTATGTCAGCCTCTTTATTCTATCATTAAAAACCTGTCTGCAGATGTGTATCAAGGGGTGAAAGATAGGAAGGTCATGTCTTGAAATATGACTATACAAAACTATACTCTTGTTGAATATGATCACAATAGGTAATGCCCTTTATTCTGCGCTTTTCTGCTTTTTATTTAACACTGTACAATATGTGTTAGACTCAAAGATATTATTTAATACACTGGAAGTAGATTTTTGGTGCTCTTGTAACAATGTTGTAAGTGGTACAAACTTCTAATTAAAAATATTTCTCAATACCATATAATTAAAAATATTTATACTACTTTGCTGTAGAAAACAGGACAGATTTTGCTTGCTACAGTTTGGTATCTCTTTCCTGTATATTCTACCAGGCTCATATAGGAAATATATTGAAATCTAAATTTATTGGCTACAAGGATTTTGATACATTAATGTATACCTGCGCTGCTGAGTTCGACTTCATGGAAAAAGAGGTAATTTTGTCAAAATATGTGATTTTGGAAGAGGAAACTTCTTATTTTATTTGTTACTTAAAGCATTTGAGAACCACACCTCCTCCTGCCATTATAAGTTCAAGTGCATACTTGTGAAAAGAGAAATTAATGAACTAAAGCTGAATTTAATTTGGTTTATTGCCTTTAAATGAACTTAAACCAAAGCAGTGTTGATTTTAGATCTAAGAAATTTGCTTGCTTGAATAAAAGAAGTGCTTCCTCAGGAATAAATGAAAGTTTACAGTTCTGTAAACAAGATTTTATGGGGGTCTCAGTACGTGGCTTTGAGAATATGGAAAATATACTGAGAACTGCAAGGGGCTTATGTGATAGGCTTAGACTACAGAATAGCATTGAAGCTTCATAATGTGGCATTAACAGCCTTTTAACATTTGTCAGTGCCTAGATATGCATTTAGAGTGTTCATAGGTTAGTCAACCCATAGTACTCAGATTCAAACAAGATACAATCCATTTCTCATCTTTGGATGGCTTGCCAAAGAATGGGAAATAATTTATTTATGATCTTAGTATTATGTCTTTAGTATGGTTCCTCGGTGGAGTTTACATTTACATTTTAATCCAGGAAGATCTCCTTATATTAATTTTGTTTAAATGGTGATTGAAATAATTCCAGATGAAGGAATTAATGAACTTGATTTCCATTTTAGACCCCAGTAAGATACACAAAGACTCTGCTATTACCAGTTGTTCTGGTGGTTTTTGGAGTAATCATCAAAAGGGTAAGTGATTGATTTAGTGAGTCACCTTTATCTTGAACTTACATTTCAGTTATTTTGAAGGGATTGCTATCTGTCTGTCTATCTATCTATCTAATCTGTCTAATCTATCTATCTATTTAATCTGTCTAATCTATCTATCTATCTATTTAATCTGTCTAATCTATCTATCTAATCTATCTATCTATCATGGTGTCACGATCTGCCAGCACAAGCAGGAGTTGTGAGAGGTTCGTTTGATCTCAGAGTCCAAAAAGGACACCAAGGGATTTCAGTTTAAATCACAACAGCAATAATGTGTCTTTATTTTAGTGCAGACAACATGGGTTATGCGATAGATGAGAGGGAGAGAGGGAGAGGAATAAAGAGACAAAGTAAAGAGAGAAAAAGGGGGAGTTATAGCTACCAACAGACGAGATGGGGTCGCCGGTGTCTTCTTCTATGGGGAGATTTCTCTCAGAAAGTAACTTGGAAAAGTCACTTTTATAGTCTGTTTCAAAGTGAAGGGCAGTTGGCAAAAAGGTGGGGAGATTTACAGCCTATTGTGGTGTGACCCGTTGCTCTGGGAAGCAGCTGTCGGGTCAAGCACACCTTCAAACAATCACTTGGCAAACATCCACCTCAACCAGGCTAGAACCCCTGCACAAAGTCCCCTGGGGGCTTCAGGGTCTTAGTCTCTGTTCATGCGATGGTCTTGAGGCAGATGAAGGAAACTTTGGACCATCTCTTACAGATGGGAAGAAATTGATGTGATGAGTTAACCTTTGCTGACTGCCAGGTGCCTGCCAAGCCATGCTGACATTCCCTACCCTCAATATGATGGGGAAAGAAGAGTAGAAAAATCTCATGGGTCAAGTAAAGTACAAGGGCCTCACTCTGATTCACTGTCATGAGCAAAACAGACTTGAATTGAGGAACATGAATTCAATTTTTTGAGCAGTAAAAATAGAGTAGGATTGCAAGAAGCAAAACCAAAACTAGTACCATTTTCTCCTTGTCCCCAGGCTCAATGGGTCCCTTCCATAGGCTGCAGTTCTTTCAAAAATTGGGTCAGCATAGGTCTTTTCCATGGGGTACAGTTCTTCAGAAACAGGCTGCTCCAGCATGAGTCTCCCACATGTTGAAGCTCCTGCCAGAAAACCTGCTCCTTTGCGGGCTCTTGTCCCCAAGCTGCAGTTCCTGCCAAGAGCTTTTTCCTTTGTGGGCTCTTTGTGGATTGCAGCATTCTTCAAGGTATCTGCACCTGCTCTGGCACGGGGTCCTGCACAGGTCTCAGGTGAATTTCTGTCTGTTCCACTGTAACCCTTCATTGGCCTCCAGGGGAAAAAAAATAAACTTACATCACTGTGGTGTTCTCTGAAAGCTGCAATCTCATGGTTCTCATGGAGCACCTCCTCGTGCTCCTTCACTGACCTCGGTCACTTCAGGGTCATTTCACTCCCAGTTTTCTTACTCTTAAACTTGCTGCAGTTACCTCTTTGTAAACATGTTATCAACAGGGGTCTCACCAGTGTTGCTGATGAGTTCAGCTTTGGCCAGTGGTAGGTCTGGTTTGAAGCTGTCTGGAACTGGCTCTCTCTGACATGGGGGCAGGCCCTGGTCTCTTCCCACAGAAGTCACGCCTGCAATGCCCCTGCTACTGAAACCTTGGCATGTAAACCCAGTAAAGTCAGAACAAACACAGGTTTTCAAAAACATGTATTTGAAATTCTGTATTCTCTTTACAAAGATTTTTGCAAAGGTCCAGCCCTAAGTCAGTAATAAAACTTGATTTGATGTTAAGCACCAAAAAAAATTCTGATATGTAGCTGATGAATACTAAAACTGGAGTTTATAACTGTTTTTGTAAATTTGATTATGTTTAATTTGTGTAAAAAAGAACTTACAGTTTGCACAGGAACAGATGGGATAACTGCTAACTGCCTGGCTAATTAAACATGCTGTAAAAGAAGTTTTAGCTAAACCATTGCATGTCTTTTATCTTAGCATTATCTCAAAAAGAGATTACCCAGGTGTAGTTTAATTTAGCAAATGTTGAAAATGCTTCAAAATGTTTTTGAAAGAATGTTCATACTTTTTGTGGTCTCTTGTTTTCTTCAGGCAATTAAATATATTCTGTGGTCCTTATCTCACACAGGCCGATATGAAAAGTAAGTGTTGTCTTCTTTTTTAATGTAAAACTGAATTTTCTGCTGGAAGTTCATTTGCTTTGCTGTATGCTACGTGATTCAGAATTCTGCATTATCTAAGTTCTTTTTGAAAGGTTAGTTATGTGCAGTTCAGTAACTGAATGGATGTATTACAAATGGTATTTTTATATTATAGCTAAAACTAAAGTTATCTGCTAAACCTGTTTTAGACATCTTAACCCATTTATACCTAGATTTTATATTTAATTGCTTTTCTTCTCTGTTCCTAAATCAGCATTTATATGCTTTTTTACTATAAATAGTGAATGCAAATTCTTTTTCCCCATTATTTTCTTCCAGGTTATAAAGATACCTGAGTTTCATCTCATGGAAGTAATTTTAAAAACCTGCTAAAATCAATACTCAAGATTTCCAAATAGATACAGGGATTGAGGAAAATAGTTATGATTTGTAATTTATTTCAAAACTTGCATAGAAGGGAAAAAATATTCTTAATTCATGCTTGCTGGATTAGTTGCATTGTCTAATGCCATTAGAGATGATTTTAAAATAAAACCAGTGCCTCTTTAGTACATAAATAATGGTGGGTTTTGGGTTGTTATTTTTTTCAGAGAAGAACGTTTTAACCATGGTGAGGTAAGATTCTTTTTCTGCACAAATTCATTCCTATGTTAGTGCAAATACTCAATATTGAAAGGCAGGTTGCAGTGGGCTGATGCTGATATTTGAACCTAAGTATTTGCATCATTATTTCCCTCCTCTTTGGTATGTCACCAGAATAAATCTGAAATGTTGAACAAAGGCATAGTCTGGCTAATGGGGGTGACTTGCAAGAGAGGGATCTTGGGCTTTTACTGTAGCTGTTCAAAAAGACACTGAAATTAGACTGGACCTTCCATTTTCCACATGGAGACAGAGAAGGAGATTGGTTCCTTTACTGGGGTTTCCCATGAGGGATAATGTTCAAATTCTGTTTTGATATATGCCATAATGAATGTTGTAGTACACACACAGTTCTTTTGAGTAAAACTGCTTACTAACGTAGTGTGTCCCCCTCTGGAGCCCTTGGCATGGGAAGAGCATGGACCTGTTAGAGCAGGTCCATGAAAACAGGGATAGAACACCTCTCCTGTGAAGACAGGCTGGGAGAATTGGGGTTGTTCAGCCTGCAGAAGAGAAGGCTATGGGGAGACTTTACCGGGGCTTTTCATTGCTTAAAGGGGACCTATAAGAAAGACGAGGACTACTTCAATAGGACAAGGGGTAATGGCTTAAAATCGGGTAGATTCAGGCTAGCTATAAGGAAGAAATCTTTCTACAATGAGAGTGGAGAAATGCTGGGATCAGGTGGCCCAGAGAGTTGGTAGATGCCTGTCATGGTTTAACCTCAAGTTGCCTTAGAAGAGGTTTAGATTGGCTGTTAGGAAAAATACCCAAAAGTATTGTCAAGCAGTGGGATGGGCTGCTCAGGGAAGGAGTTGAGTCACCATCCCTGAGGGTATTTAAAGATATGTAGGTGTGGCACTGACGTCATGGTTTAGCAGTGGACTTGGTAGTGTTAGATTAATGAATGGACTTGATGTTAGAGATATTTTTCAAACTTAAATGATTCTATGATAATCAGATAAAAGCTCTGATTTAGCACAGCACTTTGACAAGTAACATAGATTAATGTTAGTAGTGAGTGGCATATCTGATGCTTTTGAGAATACTAAAGCAAGCTGCCTCTGATTGTGTGATTATCAAGGATGATCTTACTTGCTTCTCTTACTCCATACTTGGGTATTATGGGTACTAAAAAGCTGGGTCTCTTAACCTCTCTAAAGAGGTTATACAAGAAATTTTACATATATAATTGTCTGTTAATGTCTAAGTATTTTTTAAATAGTTAGCTGCTTCTCTAGCTTATTTTTCTTTTATTGATAATGTTTCTCCTTCCTGTTATTCCATTCCTTAGCATGCTACATGCACTTTAGATAAAAGATAACAGAAAATCATTATCATCATCTGAAATATGAATGTCTTTACTTTGACTTGGACTCTTTCAGACAAACTTTAAGCTATACTGAAAATGAAGTTGTGTGTTTAAGGCAGAAATGAAAAGTATGCAGATTTGCTTCTGTCTTGTGGTTTCTTTTTTTCTTTTCAGCTGGTATTCCATGCATTGCAGCTATTGGCATACAGTGTCTTAGCAATTTTAATCATGAGACTAAAGCTGTTTTTAACACCACATCTGTGTATTATGGCTTCCTTGGTGTGTTCAAAGCAGGTAAGGTCTCTTTTATCCTGTAGCTATCTCAGTACTTAGATTATTACACAGATATTTGTGCTAAAGCAGATTTCTCTGTGTAATTGCTGAATCTGAGAGTACCAGATAAAAATAAACCAGATTATATTGCCTGTCAAAAAATGGTTCCATTCTCCTCTCTTCCCAAATAAAGCTAAAGACTTGCTTTATGCAACTTGTCCAACTGCATTATTACACGAGTTAACATGCTGTGTATCAAGCTTGAGCACAGGGAGACATATCTTGGGTTTTACTGTGTTTGCACACCTCTGTGCCGCTGCAAGTTTTTATTGGCTATTAATTTTATCCAGTGTTTGTCTTTGTTTACATTGTTTTCACAGCTCTCCAGAGCTTATTGCTTTGCATATTTCTTGTCTATTAATTCTTTCCAGAAGTCTTGTTTGAAGTCTTGCATGTTGAATACATTTCAGTCTTAAAAATCAAAACTCATATGCCTAACTCAGACTTAATCTTTCTACTTCAAAATAATGTATGAGATCAAATGTTACTAGATATCCTCCAGACATGAAAGGTCTTAGAATAAGCTTTCCATGTCTCATTATCTGTGTTTTTGAGAAGTGAACATGATTAAATCTCTATTTAAGTAGCTGTTTTAGAAACTTTGAAAACTCAGCAAAAGTAGGGTAAGTAGTCCTTGCTTACTAAATAGTGTGGGAAGCAGACAGGGAGGTACATTGAAAACTGTCTGAACAGCTGGGCCCAGAGAGGGGTGATCAGTGGTGCCAAGTCTGGTGGAAGGCCAGAAACCTGTGGGGCCAGTGCTGTGTCCAAGACTGTTCAATGTCTTTGGTAATGGACTGAATGGTGGGGCAGAGCGTAGCCACAGCAAGTTTGCTGACGGTACAAAACTGGGAGGACTGGCAGTCTTTCACGTGGTGCCCAGTGATAGGACCAGAGGTGATAGGCACATGCTGAAATGCAGGCAGTTCCCTCTGAACACGTGTAAAACTTTCACTGTGGGGGTGGTAAGTACTGGCACAGGTTGCCCAGGGAGGTGGTGGAGAGTCCATCCTTGGAGGTATTCAGAAGCTGTCTGGACATGGACCTGGGGCACTTGTCTCTGGGTGACCATGCCAAAGCAGCAGGGCTGGACCTTCAGAGGTTCCTGTCACCTGCACTGTGATTTTGTAGAAAGTGTCTAAAGGGGAATTAGAGTGGTGTGGTGAAGGCAGTTCCTGTCTGTGAACAGCTGATACCTGTGTCAAACAACTGGAAGATGAGTGAATGAGACAGATTTATGCGAAGGGGAGAAAGCTATCTCGTGTTAGGCCAGCTGAACAAATAATTGTTTTCCAGAAAACTGAACTGCTTCCTAAATGATCTGTAGAGAAGGGTAGTGCTTTATAACACTGGACAGGTTACACAGTATCAGTCTGCTTAAATGTTGTGCTCATCCCTTTCTTGATGCCTGATGTACTTGGCATGGATAAAAGTGCTGACTGTTTGCCAACATCAAATGAATCTCTACAGTTAAAATATAAAATGGTAAGAAATTGTCAAAACCTCTTTCTTTAGCCACTTTGTAATTGAGTATTATTGGGACTTAGGAATTTACTCTACATGCTTGCTATTCTGGAAGATTCGCAGGTGTTCAGTTTTGCAGCTCTTTTCTTGAAATGCTGGCATCCTCTTAGGTGGTCTAGTTGCTCAAACAATAGCAGTTGGACTGGTTATTTTTCTAAGTGAACTTTCGTAAGGTGTTTGAGTAATTTGAAATGAAGCTGCTTTTCAAAAGTCAGAAAAACAAAATGAAAAAATGTTTTTTACATGCAATTTCTAGATAACAATTACAGTTTAAATTAATGCTGTCCAAACTTGATTTGTTCTTAGTTCTGTTTTTAGCTGAGTTTCTTGATGGGCTTTTCTGCCCTGTTGGTTGTGGTGGTGGTAGTAGTAGTAGCTTGTAGTGAAGTTCAGAATGAAAAGTATTTATATATTTTGTGCCACTGTAAAATCTGTACTGTTTTTTTTTTTAGCTGCATGGCAATTTTATTTTTTTAAAGCACCTGAGTAATAGGATTTCAGTAGTTCTTCCTGGATTGTTCTGTGGTTTTAGTACTGCAGCTGAGGTCATCAGGCCAGTTAGTGAATGCTGGTGCTTTTCATAATCGTTGTGTGTTGGATCTTAGAGGAAGCCATGTGTCATAAGTGTGTGAATACTGGAAGGGAGGATAGGTTCAGAGTATTTTGTCAATACTTTTTTATCTGCTGCTTCCAAGTGCATTTTGGCCCTTTGGTTGTTCCTACTGTAGAGTGAGAGTAAGCTTCTAAGGGAGCTGTGATTGCAGATGATAACCTGTTCTGGGAGCTGCCCCTGTTGGACCAGATGACTCCAACAATTCCTTTGTACATTGCAGCATCATGGAGGCATAGTTGGCTTGAAAGAAATAGGTCATGAGTGCTAGGGAAGGGCTTTAGATTGCTGTAGGTCACACATTTACTTCGTGCAGAAGGGGATAAATGACCAGCAGCCCTATATAATACAGCCTGGGAATATCCTGGCCCTGTCTTGGGCCTTAGGAAAAATGTTTAAGTGAGCCCAACTTGAAGGGGAGCAGTGTAATTGAAAACAAAATTGTTTTTCTTGTCCTGTCATTAGTGAAGGTTCTTTTGCCTGTTCTGTGTGTTCCCTAGGTTGGTGCTGATTGATACCCATAGAAGACAAGCTGGATTTTTTTCTAGTCTGACAGATGTGTGCTTGCTTTAGTAGGGAAAGGCTGATAATCTTCCAAGTAATACAGCATGGCTTCAGCTTGTGTTGTGGTTGGACACTGGACCAAAGCCAGGCACCCACAAGAGTCTCTTGCTCACCCTCCCCTGTCTCAGCTAGGCAAAGGAGGGAAAAGGAAAAAAAGTTAACAAAAGATTCATGAGTGAGATAAGGACTGGGAGAAATATTTCAAGGGCAAAATATTTCAAGGGCAAAATATTTCAAGGCTCAACTTTAGCTACGAAGTGAAATTTATTACTAACAGAATCAGGGGAGGATAATGAGAAGTAAAAAAATACCTTCTCCCTCCCCAGCCCCTCCCTCTTTCCCACCAACAGTGCAGGGAGACAGGGCATGGGGATTTTGGTCAGTTCATCACCAAGATTTTTCTTCTGCTGCTCAGGGAGAGGAGTCATTCCCCTGCTGCACTGTGGGTCCCTCCCACAGGGGACAGTTCTCCATGAACTGCCCCGGTGTGGGTCCGCTCTCATGAGCAGCAGCCAAACTGCACCTGCTGCAGTGTCAGTCCCATGGGCACACAGTCCTCCCCAAACTACTGCAGCGTGGATCTCTTCCCACGGGGTCCAGTCCTCCAAGGACAGGCTGCTCCAGCCTGGAAGCAAGACCCTCTCTCTACCGGGTCTCCCACTGGATCACAGCCTCCTCCAGGCATCCACCCACTCCAGTGTGGGCACCTCCCCCATGGGCTGCAGATGATGTAACTCTGCATCCCCTGTGGATCCCCATGGGCTGCAGGGGCACAGCTGCTGCACCATGGTCATCACCACAGCCTGCAGAGGAATCTCAGCTGTGGCACCTGGAGCATCTTCTGCCCCTCCTTCTCCACTGGCCTTGGTGTTGCCATGTGGTTTCCCTCACATGTTCTCACCTCTTCTTCTTTGACTAGAAGCAAAACCCATGGCTTTTGTTTTGATTTTCTTCTTAAATACGCTGTCACAGAGGCATTACCAGCCTCTCTCATTGGCCCAGTTCTGGCCAGCAGCATGTCCATTTTCAGAGCCATCAGCCATTGGTTCTGCCAGACATGGTGGGAAGCTTCCAGCAGCTTCCCACAGGAGCTGTCTTTGTGGCCCCCCGCTACCCAAGACCAGGCTGTGCCAATCCAATATGGCACGATAGAGTGGCCCATAAGGCTACTGAGCCACTACTGAGCAGATCACTTCTAAGACTTAAGCAAGCAATAAGAAAACCTTTTGTTTTGGTTCTTGTTTTGGTTGATTTCTTCTTTTTTGTAGGGTCAGGAAAATTTCAAGTGGTTTTCAATGAGTTTTTTCAATCCTACTGGCTGCTGAGGAGTAGTTTTTTGAGGCTAAAAAAAATCTGACTCTATGTGCAATACTGATCCAGAATTTCTTGGATGGAAGAAGATGAGAAGGGGAAGATGGGACTTGTGACCGAAGTATTGATTAACACTTGTATTGATTGATTGTATTGATAAAAGTATTGATTACACTTTATCATTGGATAAAATTTTAAGTGTTTGAATGAAATATTAGTTAATAAGTGACAATTTGGTTTTACAGATGCAAGAAAAATTTTAGCAAATTTAGCATAGGCAGTTATCTTACTGTAATTGAGGTCAACACTATCCTTTCATCTTGTAGACCATGAAAAGTTTATCTGCAATGTTGTGTTAGTATATCTAGTTTATTTGGAGGTTAAAAATTATTATTTGCACATGGAAAAGATATTTTGTATGTTGTGTTCTTTCAGCTCATTGCATGAAACCCTGCACTTTTCATTTTTTCATTACCAGCAGCTTGTGGCAGCTGATGGGCAATAAAAACGATAATGTTCTTTTTCTAATAAAGAATATTTTCATTGTCTGGAATCCTTTCTGATGAAAAGAAGAGACCTAATGTCAATTTTCACTGGAAAGTAATTCACTTCATAATATATTTTCAAGAAAGGATTTTTTAAATGAAATGAAAATATAAAGTGGCTTCATCTTTGCAAAGGGAGTAACTCCTTTCTTCTGTACAACTGTATTTTAAGTGTTAGAAACCTGTGATTGGAACCTTTCATTCTCTTAAGTTGAACAAAGAGGAGTAATTACATTATGGATCAGTTCATTTTTGTTGTTTAATTTACTGTTTGTGCTTCAAGTTACTTATATCTGCTATTGTTTCTGTTCAGACTTTTTGATCATTTACACTCACACATTCCTCTTTCTTTTCTTGTTATCCTGAGTGGAAATTTTGAAAACAAAATAAAATAGCTGGAGAAAGACTTAAAGAATGCATTTGGAAAAAAAACCAAACAAAACCAAAACCTTGAGTTGATATAAAAACACATAAGGAACAGCATCTGATGAAAGTAATGCTTCTTTTGCATTTATTCAACTATTCTAGGCTCCTTATGTAAACAAAATAGAGCTAAATTCAGAGACTTTGAACATCAATGAGGTTTTATAAAAGCGTGACAGTAATGTAATTTTCTTTGATTTTAAAAGCTGTGGAACTGTCAAAGTTCTAGCATGTCCATGAAGTGACATTTTTGTAACTGTTGGTGAAAAAGAGGTTTGCTCATGTAGAGAAGCCTACAGATGAATTTATTTCTCTCCATCCTTCCAGATCCACACAGTGGTTAGGCCTCTGTGGGATATTAACTTTCCCTGGATAGTATTGGTGTTCTTCTCAGAGTATTTAGTGAGTCTTTAGGAATGAGAGTAGAGTACACTGTATTTTTGGAGAGGTGGCTGGAGAATTATAATAATCTGAGGTAGTTTGTGGTTAGTTGGTAAGAAAGATAACACACGCTACCTAATTGGTGTAGTCAGCCTAGTGAGAGCTTCTGCTGAGAGAGTTGATTTTATTGTTTCTTGCTTTATTTTTTTTAAAAAAAAACCAGGTAATGGTACTATGAATGAAATGCATTTATTTAGTGTGGTTTCATATTTTTGAAGTGTAAAGCCTTCTAATTAAAAATAGCTTTATTATGTATTCTTATATATATATATTTATTCTAATGATAAATAACTTAATTTGTACTTTCTTAAACTTAAGTTTTAGTTCAGATATGAATGAGATAAAGTGTTTCTGCTCAAACTAAGCTTCAACACAGCAAATGTAGTACTACTTTTAAACTGCCCATTTTCACATATATATGAATATTTGCTTAGAGCCTCCAGCAGATTGTCTTTAGGAAACAAGGCAAGAGCCAGTTCAAGAAAAGAAAGAGTAGAATATAAAGCAGCATTAAACTTATTATCCTCCAAGTCTGTTTTTCTAATATGTTTCAGGAGTTTGCAGTAAAATCTCAACTCTGTATACTACAGATAAAAACTTTAGATGTAAATAGGAGATAAAATACTGTAAAAGTCCAGTTAGCTTTATTGAATAATCTTTATTTTCAGATTTTCACTTTTGAGTTCCAACTTTAAAAGTTCATATTAATGTTAATATTTTTCATTTTTTTTTATTTCTTTAGAATTGCAAATGTAATGTGCAATATTTGTTAAACATGAATAATTCTTAGGAATTATATTCTGAAATTTAATATGTACTGTATATAATACATTATTTTATTCTGAACTATGTTATAATACTATGAATTATAATCTGAAGTTTAGTGGAAAAGAAATAGCAGAGATGTTTCATAGTGCAATATATATATGTTAGGTTCCTCACAGAGAAATAAAAATGAATTGTTCTGCATACAACATTACAGAATTGTTGTCTAGGAATTAACTGATTCTTGCATTTCAGTTGTTTGGATGGCTCTTCTATAAAATCCAGCCCAAAACATTGGTCTTTGCTATTTTAGCATTGATGACAATAGAGGGATCTGCAAACCTTCGAACTCAGTGGAACATCATGGGAGAATTTAGCAATTTGCCACAGGAAGAACTTTTAGAGTGGATAAAAGTCAATACCAGACAAGGTAAACTATTTATTAATATAGGATGTCCCCATTTATTGTGAGGTCAAACCATGAAACCTCTCAGAAATGACTGCAGAGGTGACTGCTACTGTCTGTGGCTCTGGCATGTCTACTTGTCCACATAAAAGCTAGGTCCAATGGAAAAAAGCACCAAAAGCTGGCTTTGTTAGATTCCAGGCTACTGATCTGGAGGTTCTAACCACTAGTGGAGTATTTTCAACAAAAGCATCTTTGCCAAGTCAAATTAAGATAGATTTTTACTTAAATTACACTGGTCCTGTATGTGGGTCCATGATCACCATTTTGCAAGAAGAGAATTAAAAATGCCTATGTGTGTTGTTGGTTGCACCCCTCCTTTTACTAAAATGTGTCAGAAAACTGGTTGGAAGCAATGTTCAGCTACATTTTTATGTTAAAGCTGTAGTGGACTGAAATTTTATTGCCCATTTAACACTGGTGAAAGAAGTGACAAATAAAAGTGTGTTGTTATAATGAGTATGTTATTCTACTAATTAAAAAAAAAAAGATGCATTAAATGTCCACTCTTAGATGCTTAGTTATCTAATAACTTATATTCAAGGTTAAAAAAAAACCCAAACTAAAACTGATTATGTGCATTTCCTGTTGATGTCACATACAGCCTTTTAAAAAGGAGTACCCTACCCTCTTCATGATTTTTCTACAGGATTACTGTTCAGACATTTGAATTGCTTCTCTAACTGTTTGATTCCTCATTTCAAAAATGCCTTTGATATTGTGTATTTCAGATGCAGTTTTTGCAGGAGCAATGCCTACAATGGCAAGTGTTAAATTGTCTACACTTCGTCCTATTGTAAATCATCCTCACTATGAAGATGCAGGATTAAGGTAAATTTTGCAATTGATGTTTTATTTGCATCTGCTCTTGATTCTCATAGTGTTTGTAATACACAGTAGGAAGGGCATTGTGTTATATTGTAAAATTTGTTAAAATCTCATAGACTTGGATTTGTTATTTCAGTCAGATTGAAAACACATGCATTATTTCTTGAGGATTTGACTTCATCAGAATGGATATACTCTAGGGACAGATATGACTTCAAACTAACATCCAAGAAAATCAGAATTAAATTATGGAATTGGATTTCATCTGTACAATTATATCCTTTCTTCATTCTAGTTACTCCTGACATTGTAGACAGATATTTATTTTTTTTCCAAGAGCTAGGGTATTTATTTCTGTTATCTTTCTGTGATTGGCTGTCATTTTTTAGGATAATTGGTTAATTATTGAAGCTGAAATTTTGTAGTGGAATTACTAAGATTTGTACTCTTCTTGTTTTCAAAATCAGGATATTTTCCTAAATTTAAATTGATTTATCTGCAAAGGTCATTAATTTCTTTTACTAAATTTAACAGTGTAGCATCATTTTTTTGTTAATTTGGTGAAACTACTTAAATCCAACAAAAGAAAGCAGTAAGGCAGAGGGAGTTAAAAGAGAAAGGGCAAGAATTCATTCTACGTGCCTTATGTCCTTAGTTTTCTGTCTGGCATTAACTGTCTGGCTTTAACTTTTGGTCAGCCCTGAATTGGACAGTGGGACTTAGATGATCACTGTAGTCCCTTTCAGCTGAAATATTCTGTCCTAGTTACAAAATCACGGGACAGGGCGTTTGGGGAAAAATAAGGTACAGGCAGCACTCCTATTAAGTATCAGAAAATGAACAGGCTTTAACAGCATCATGCTTTGCACATGCAGAGGACGATATTAGTGGATGTGGTATGGTTTTGAGGGACCTTAAAGGTCATCTGGTTCCCAAACAGGATCATGGTGTCCAAGAGCTGATTTTTGCTTGATCGCTGTAGGCAGACTCCAGGTGCATTTTGAAAGTGCTCTGCATTTCAAAATGTCCCAGCAAGGGCAGTGTGACAACAGTGACACACGGTGATGGGCATCTTTTGCGGAGACACTCACAGAGGATTAATTCCTCCTGGTCACCCCAGTCCAAGCAAGGTTGTTTCTAGCCTTGAGTATTACATGTTGAATGCATTGCTTTGACATCTTTATACTTTCAGTTCACAGTACCCATAGATCTTGTTATAAAGTTGTCTCCTGCTGCAGAAAAACCAAAGGGCTGTATTACTTGTTCTTGGAATCATTATATTTGTGAAGACGTAATCATACTTAAGCAAGTGGCACTATTGATGTAAACCTTGCTTTAGCATAGTTACCTTGTGAAATAAAAAGCCTTCCTCTCCAGTCTAAGGTTAAAGCTTAACATTTTCGTGCTCTATTGCAGCTAACCCTTAGATTTTTCTTTTTGAAGGGCCAGAACTAAAATAGTGTATTCCATGTACAGTCGAAAACCTGCAAGCCAAGTAAAAAGAGATTTAATAAAACTAGGAGTGAATTACTACATCCTTGAAGAGTCATTGTGTGTAAGCAGAAAAAAGTAAGTAATCTCCCTCTTTCTCACAAGAATGATGCACCCCTCAAATACGTAGTCTAAGATTCTTATCAAGTTTTGAAATGTTGATTTGTGCTTTATTTATTAAAAGTGTTCAAAATGCATTTTTGTTCAGCATCTATAGATAGTAATTGGTAAAATTGACTTTACCCTCATTAGCAACCCTGTGTTCTTTGTGTGAACCTGGAAAGATGTGCTGTATGGTTTTTTAAACTTCACTGGAAAACAAAGAAGTCATTACAAAGGAAAGAAGTAATTATTATCTGATGGCAAGAACAGATGTATGTGTATAATGAAAGCCTAGTATGAATAAAAGGTGCAGAGTAAAAGATAGAGCACCAAAATGTTATGACCACTAATACTCGCTAAAAATTTTACCACATTTAAGGTGTTCCTCAGAAAAAGCTATGCTTTTTCTTCCCCCTCCTCTCCCCTTGGTTTCTCTTTCTGGCCTCCAGAACACAATTTTAATTTTATTTTATTTTCATTTAGAATAAAATTAAACATATCGCTTTAATTTCTTTGCTATTCTCTTTCATAAAATTAGAAAATTCTGTTATTATAACTTTGAAAGGCAGCTGTACAGGGAATTGATGTTGGCTGTGATCTTTTATAAAAAGCAAGGAGTTACTACTTTTTTAAGGTGTTTTATTTCCTGAATTTTCTTTTGAAATGTTAGCAATATGTATACCACCTTCCATTTTATAGGAAGATTTAAGGGTCCCTGGTAATGTATAATGTATTGCATAATTTGCATTGTTTTATGTGCTTCCTCCTCCAAATTAATTCTTTATTAATTATATAACCACAAAAGCCAGATGCATTTTACAATTCTCAAGATTCTCAATACTGTTTTTAAATTACTACTGTATTTATTGATTTTGTAATCTGATAATTTTTCCAGTATAAAGAACAAACTTAAAAAAATACAGATGAACACAATCAAGTATTCATGGGGCACTGTGAAGCAAGCTTTGTGGTTTTTTTATCGTATTTCTTCATTTCTCTTTTTGTATTCCTATTTTTTAGGCCTGGCTGCAGCATGCCTGAAATTTGGGATGTCGAAGATCCTGCTAATAGAGGAAAAATTCCTTTATGTACCCTTATGAGCAAGGATTCCAGGCCATATTTCATCACAGTATTTGAAAATAGCAATTACAGAGTCTTGAAGATTCCAAAGGAATAACATTTCAATGCAATGAAGCATCAGTCTTTCAAATCTTTAAACTAGTAACTGTAAGAATTCTAAGTCAGAAATACCTTTTTTACTAGACTTAAAATGGAAAAATATGTATTTTATTTTTTACCATTTTAAGTGAATTCTGATTATAGAAGTATCTTAAACCTAACAGTTTGGATTTCTATTTCAGGGTCAGTCCCTTGAGATTTGCTATGCAAATGATTATATGTTTGCACATATTATTTAACACTGTTCCAAAAAGAGCTAAAAGTAGCTATGGAAAAGTTCGTAGGTGGACTTGAAACTTCATTTTTCTTGGTGCATGTTATTGGATTCCTATTGATATTAAAAAAGAAGACTAATAAGGGTAATATTTGCAGTAAGCAATAGTTTAGCTTCTCAGTGTCCAAGGGTTTTTAGCATTCTTATGCATTCAGAATAAGCTGGCATAATATACATTAAATTTTTAAGGGAAAATGCTTTATTCAGGAAAAAAAATATGTCATAGCCTTAGAAAGATACTAAAATAAATCCTTCACTGCCTTAACTAGACCTTCAGCGCCTAACTTGATAAGAAATTACTTTCAAAATTTAATGCCCTTTTTCCTTTCCCCATATATTAGATCCTGCCTGGTCCTTTTCATCAGCATTAAAGAAAAATGAAATTTATCCCAGTTGTGCTATGGGTGTAGTCAGTTGTGTGGGTATAGTAGCTCCAGCATTATTAAACTGGTTCTGCTGTTCTTCTGTCATCTTGATGTCACACCAGTATTATAATTAGATAATAGAGATCTCACTTTCCAAGATACCCAGTGCGAGGACACCCTTTAGTCGTTTAACTGACTTGGTAGAATTTTTGTATGTTTGTTGCCATTGAGAGCAATCACAGTAATTGTGATTCTACAGCATCATATGACTTCTAAGGTCTGATGTTTCGCCGTGTATCATTCATGGTTTGGATTTGTTTCAACTCAGTTTTTTTTGTTCACATCGGTCTATTGGTATGACTGGTCTTTTTAGCCCTAATAGCATCTGGTGATCCTGGATGTTACAGGGCATCATCCATCACGCCTGTAACAGTGTCTATTAAATGGGAACCTGTGATAAAATAGTAGTATAACAACTGATCAGTATTCTAAGACGTCTTATTTTTTTATGATCTGTTTTATTGAGAGGGTGAGGGACAATGGCTGAAATGCATTAGCTTTTTAACTTTTACAGAATAGATTTTGGAAAAATTTCTATAAGGAAACTCAAAAAAAAAGGGCTTTTGGGAAGTCACTTTTTAAAATGTTAATTGAATTCAAGGAAGCAGGAAAAAAGTCTTTATATAAACATTGTGACTAGTGTTTCGGCACAAAAAGGTACTGTATTTTTATGAAGTTTATGCCAACTGTTGACATGTACTTACGTGGTTAAATAAAAAAGAGAAAGATGGAAATTGTTCTCATGTTTCTGGTAGGTGTTACACTTCTCTTATGTCTGTTAAACTGAAGTTTAACACAGTTACCACCGCAGATACGATTGAAGCTGAACTTTCAACTAAAAAAATGCACAGAAAGGCTGCAGATGATTAAACCAAACTCACACATCTCTTTCTGGCTTCCTTTTTATTCAAAATACCAGTGCAGGAATATGTGAAAAGACTGGTGGAATAAAGAAACATTTGAAAGGTAAGGTTCAAAGATGTACTTTAAAATTAATTTTAAAATGTTCATCATTTGTTGAGGAAGTGACTGTTATTCAGTTCATGGCCAGACACCGCAAATTTTCATCTCCAGGGATATTATGCTATCCCTCTCTTTGAACTGCTCTGAAACCCAAATACGTATTTTCATCTGTTTAATATTGATGTGATAAAATTTAGTAATGATTGTGAGGAAGAAGTATGTGAATTCTTGAATCAGGTGTCTTATGAATTTGTCATCTTAGTGATTTAATGTCAGTTTCAAAGGAAAGAATTTTTGTTAAAATAACACAGCATTTAACATAGGAGCACCTCATTAGCATTACACTTATCACTGCAACCTCAACCAGAAAACACAAGTTGGAGGCTGCTTAGCTCTCACTGAAGTTGCTTTTCTCTTTGCAAGATCCTAATCGAGAAATGTGTAACACAATAATGTTAATACATGCAGGCCTTGAAGTAATTTAGCATGGGACTGGAATACTTCCATATGTGAAGGCAGTTTCCATTACATTTTAGTGATATGGGATCCTTGTGCTGGTTTTGGCTTTGGGATGTGTTTTTGCAGAGCCAAGGTGTACTGTCACACTGGCCAGGAAGTTGGGGATGCATGGGAAGTGGGGAGGAGACACAGCCAGGACAGGTGATCCAAACTGACCAAAGGGGCATTCCAGACCATCTGACATCATGCTCAATGTATAATAAAGTGGGGAGAGGGAGGAGGAAGGGAGGGATGTTTGGAGTGATGGTGTTTGTGTTCCCAAGTTCACCATTGTGTGTGATGGGGCCCTGCTCTCTCCAGAGATTGCTGAACACTTCCCTGCCCACGAGAAGCATTAAATTAATTCCTTGGTTTTTGCTTGTGTGTGCAGCTTTTGCTTTCTATCTTCAACTGTCTGTATCTCAACCCATGAGTTTTCTGGCTTTTGCCCTCCTGATTCTCTCCGCAGTCCTGCTGGTGGAAGAGTGAGCAAGTGCCTGTGTGGGGCTTGGCTGCTTGCTTAGGTTAAACTATGACAATCTGCATGATTTGTCTGTTTGAATCTGAAATATTGCTTGCTTTGCATTAAATTTCTTCAGTACAATGGGCACAATTAGAATTTGGTACCAAACTTCTGATAATTGTGCAAACTTAATAATAAGTATGGAATCCAAATGAAGCACCTTTGTGAAATGAAGGCACTCAGTCCTATTCAGTACTGCCCTGCACTTCATTCTATTCATACACCGTTAAAAAAATGCTCTTTTGCCTGTTTCAGTTGAAACGGTGAACTTGAATCAATCCCTTGAATTTTTATGATTCAGCAATGGAGTTCCAAAACACATGACTCGCTCCAAGTGAAGATATGTAAGGCATGGTATAAACACAGGGTTGTCAGAAATCAGCAGTGTTTTTCTGCATGGCATGCAGAAGTTCTAAATATGAGAGCTGGTCAGCTGTGCAGAATTTGCTTGGGTGGTGAAACCTGTCAGTGCTATAATAAGTTCTCAGCTGTAGCTGTACAATATAAGCACTTTTATTTCAGTACAAAATCAAAGTGTTCCAATGAACTGTTTGCAGTGGAGCTATAAGCTGACCTTTTAGGTTGGAACAGAGTAGTAGGACAATTTACAAGTTAGGCAGAATCTCCTCAGTAAACTGGCTTGTTTCTGGTCTCATGCTGTAAGTCTCCATTATCAATGTAATTCATATAATGTCTGAAAGCATCAGTTGCTCAAGTGGGTTCATCATGTAATAGTTCAACAACTTTATTGCTTCCTGTTACAGCAACTTACTGCCAATAGATCATGAGATATGGATAGAAAAAACAGAGTGAATGAATACTATTGATTTCATATCTGGCTGAGGACTCAGAAGGGATCCCTGTGGCCAGTCTTCCACCCTGTCAAGGTTATTAATGTTTAAACTGAGTCTCGAGTGCAAACAGCATTTGTTTTGCCCATTTGGTAGGAAAGATGAGATACACTTTTTAGCCTGAAGAATATGAAAACACTGACTGGATCACATTTACAAGTGATACTGAGCCTGCAACAGGAAAACTTCTTTAAATGTTTACCTGAAAGGAGACAAATCACTCTGGTTCATTCCTTAGGCTTGACCAAGCTTATTTTCAAAGCCAGTGCACCAGATTTTTACTTCCATTACTAGTAATTCCTGTGTTAAACAGCTGATGAGTGTCATCTTCATGTTACTGAACAACCCTTTGCTCAGCTTCTCTGACTACAAGTCCCTGGAGTGTCTCAAGGTGCTGTTAGCAAACATTATTTGTAGGCAGTTAATGTTTTGGTGTAGGTATCTCTGCTTGAGCTCTTTCAAAAAAAAAATAAATCCTAGCCTCTTCTGAAGTATTGACTTTTATAGTTTAACTATTTTTGAAAATCCTGATTTTTTTCTTGGCTTAAGCAAGGTAGCAAAGCCTGAAAATAGCCCAGAGTAGGATGCCTCCTATATTTTTTCCTAAATTAGCTTTGTGATGGTGTTTGAATTGCTGTCTTAGTTTTATTTGGAATGTTAAAATGGAATGCATCTATAGTTGGAGAAGTTTATCTTCTACTGCTTATTAAAAAACTTTTGAAAAGGCTAAAGTTAGAATCAAGCTTAGTAAATGCACTGAGTATAAATTTTTACATTCCTGGATTATTTCAAAGGCCGTTCAACTGAAAACATGAGTTGCATGAAAGCACTAGGTGTAGATGTTTTCCTTAACCTTAAGTTTGTTTTAGATTCTTGTTGGATTTAGCTGCAGTTATTGCAGTCCTGTAATAAATAATCTTTGATTTGATACACTTTGGCTGTTTTTGTGTTACTACATAATTTTGTCATAAAATGTTTTGGGTTGGAATGGTCCAACCCCCTGCCATGAGCAGGGATACCTCCCACTAGTCCTCAAATAGATACTAGATACTCATCCAGTCTGACCTTGAAAAATAAAAGGAACAATTATTTTGAGAAAGAATAATGGTAACAAGATGATCAAAAGAGGTTGTATTCCACAACTTCTTTATTCAGAATTTTAGAATTCGCTACATTCAATGCTTAAAACCAATGAAACTTTACTTAGCAAGTGGTGCTTATAGAATCTGTGACTAATTTTTAAGCTAATTGAGGTCTTGTCTATTTACTAGAACTGCAGGTTTGTTTCATCCATTAGGTTTTGCCTGAAATAAAACAATACTGTAAAAACACTGTTGAATTAGGAAGTTGTGACATGTGTTGTCTTGTTGCCTTCCTTTGAACCCTCGATGTGCAACTGAATTCATATTTGAATTTAGAAGGAAACCTGTCAGTGCTGATGGCTTGTTTTGTAAGGTTGTCCTTACACATGAAGAAGTAGTGAAGCAATAAAGTTCCAATTGAAATAAATTGAAGAGCAGAAATATTTGCAATATTGAGGGGCAGCTGGACTGTCGAAAGGAAACATGGTTTCAATAAAGTCAGATTTCATTTAGAATGTCTCTTTCTGGGTTGTTTTCTTTCTTTTCCTTGTGTTCCATTTTGTTTCATTCTGTTTCTCTTCGGTGCTGGGAAATGGAATAAAACTGAACAGAATGGACTTAAGAAAAATTGTATGGCTGAAACTGAGACGTTTGTGTCTTCCAAAAATGATTTGGTTTTAGTAAATCTTGTCAAAATGCTTGGCTTATGCCAATGATCAGAGCATGTGGTCTTGAACCAGTGAGTTAGTAGGAGCTGGATTTGTTCTTTGGGAGGACTTGGTTGCTGCTACCCTAAGCATCGCATCCAGACATGGGTTCCACTGAAGAGTTTCTCCAGGCTGCTGGAAATCTGCACAACATCTTTTAGGTGCAGCCACCAGCCACTATGACCAAGTTCCTCAAGGACTTTGATTTCATCTTAAGAGCACTTCGGAGAAATGTTATCTACTGTGTCATGGTGCAGTCCTTTGAAAGGAGTATAACTTGGTCTGACTAATGAGTGTCCGAGCCCACGTACAGAGGAGACACTCTGGACAAAATGAGGGATTGTTGGGATTCTTAATCACTGAAAACATAACAAACAAAGCTTAGTACAAAAGAGGTGAATGAATGGCATTTCCAAAGGTGTGAATTATTTTGTGTGCCTTCATTCTAGGGCGTGCAGACTTGGCCCAACTTCCAGAAAAAAAGTACTGGTCGACTCAGTCACTCAGAACTGGCTACTTAAACTGAAACTTTCACCCCAAGAGGGAGAGAAAACTGATATCCTACAAGTAGCTTACACCAAGCTATGTGTATAATAGTTGTTATAAAGAGTAGTGATAGTAGTAATACCAGTAAATCTTGGAAGTGTTTAAAGAAAGAAATTTTTTTTTTTAAATGAATCTTTTAATTAAAAGATTGCCTGATCCTCAATGTTCACTGCTTCAAGCTGCCCTCTTCCTTTGGATGTAGGACTAGAGTTTGTTCATTGTTTTTTGCTGCCACGTGAAGAATTGCAGTCCTTCCACTCTGAGGCTCTTTTTTTGTTCTCTTTCCAAGACTGATGTTAAAGCACATTAAAACAAATCACTGAAAAAGCAACAGGAGGATATTGCTCTGCTATGCTAAGCAGTTCAGTTGGAAAGCTTTCATGAAGAGCTGCTCTTAATGAACGTGTGACCTATGCAATGCCTACTCCTGCTGTCGGAGTCTTTGAAGCAGAAGACGTGTCCAGTGTGTTTAAAACTACAAAATTTGAATGGTGGTTATCACCACATAGCACTATTGTTTAGCAGCTTAACTGCTTGGTTTATCTTTGTACAGGTGTGTTTTCTGAATTGTTTTGAATCATGTAGACCCTCTTAGACAGCGCATGGTTGCTGTCACCTTTGCTGTCAGTGAGGTGAGGCACAGGACCTCTGTTCCCTATTGCCTCACACTGTGCTTTCCCCTTCCTCCCCCACCTTTTTTCACACCCTTATCACCACTGTGCTTCATCTAATGCCTTTGTGTTAAAAGTAATATTCCACTCTGTGACTAAAGGGATTTAAATGCTGTCTGTGCAGACCAGGCAACTATGATGGAGTTACCTGTTCTGTGCTCCCTTATTTAAATTCCACAAATAAATAACAGCAGTGATGAATCCTTTTATGCTGCTACCACTCAGTCAATGCCTATAGTTCCATATGGATCTTTCTTCTGCAAATTTGTGGCAGGAAATTACAGAAAATATACATGAAAATGTTACTGTACATTTCATTAACCAGAGCAATTTCCTCTGGTAAAGTGGCCAAAATGTCAGTAGATATTCTCTGACAATGTTTCAGATCAGACTGATCTATTTTGGTGGGTCAGATTACACTTGTTAAGAGCCAAGGATGAGGGAAGCACACAATTTGGGAAGAGAATTGAGGGTGAACAGTACAGACATATTTTCTCAGTTTCTGGTCTCCTGATAGCCCTTGATACTTTCTTATGTAAGGTGACTGCATGACAGTGGGCTGCCCTTCTCTGTTTCCATCTGAGCTGATAGCAGAGGGTATGTGAGCAGAGAGGCAATTACAAGGTAAAAAGCAAAGGAGACAAACCCCTTTCTGGCTCAGCTTATCAAGTTATCTGTATCTGTTGTTTCTGCACAGTCAGTGGCAGAGGTCCATTGCAGGGAATCTTTCTGGACATTACTTGCCCCCTTGGACACGGACCCCATAAATGAGTTTCACTGACTCCTTTGTGACTGCCTAAATCACAGCTGTGAGAACAAGATGGGTAGCAGTGAGTGACCAGCAAAGGCCCATGTAGGAGACAGGCCCTGAGCTGGGGAGGTGACATTCTGTGCCATGGGCTGTCACCATGGAGCGTGCTGACCTGCACAGCTGCATTGCCAGAGTTCAGGCAGGTTTCATCTGTAGCAGGTATCACTACCAGGTGAGATGCCATTCAAGTGCTACTCCAACAATTTTAGGGAGGTTTCCCTTGGTTTTAGTCTACATTTCCAGTATCCAGGAACCCATTTGTCACACTATATTAGGAACGGCGAAGTAAAGACACAGACTCTCTTAGCTGGGTTGCCCAAGAGACCTAGTTTTATTATTCCTGATCTACATGTATAGACAGGGTCAAGAAGGTCTGAGAGGTAAAATTCTCATTGGTCATTCAACCAACACATCACTATTATTGGACAATTAGGAACAACACCCTTTGACTGTTTCTTGCAAGTAAACAACAAGGATCTAAACAACACCTGCAAAGGTTGTTGTCCTTCTCCAAGGACTGTTTGGATTCCCCCTTATGCTTTCTCAGGCCAGAGTGAGAACCTTGTGTGACTTAGTTTCACACAGGCTCTGTGCTCCCTGCCTGCTTTCAGCATCCATACCCATTTACTAAGGCTTTGCTTCATGAGTGGTTGGGTTCAGCTCTTACCACTGGATGAAATTTCCCTATCCATTTACTAGCATGTGTGTTTGATTTTAGAAGGATTTAGAGGAGGATAAACTAAACATTCCCTGAGGTAGAGATTTTCTACTTCCTCAGGATTACTGAAGTCTAAGCGCACAATTTGTACAAGCTGTAATTCCACCTCCCAGAACCATTCTGTGACTGAGAAAGATTGAAAGGCTGAGAGGAGTCACAGCAATCACATTCATTTAGAGAAAAACATCAATAAAGTATTCTTTCTCATTGAATTAAAAATAAAGTGAAAGATGAACATTTGAAGAAATGAAAACCTGATTTAACTTTGAGAGAATGGCTAATGCAAAATACAGCTATGAGAATGCTAAACACCGTCTTCTTCTAAAGCCTTTCTAAGGTAAGTGATATCAAAATGGTGGAAAGATTTAGTCTGGCTAAAGTTGTATTTCCATATACATGACAGCATAAACACGAGTGCCAGTGATGAATTCATTGTCCCTCAGCCAGCTCACATGCCAGCATGAAATTTCATGCAGTCAGGGCCATAAACCAGATCAGGAATTGGTCCAGATGAAACTCATCTGGGAAAATATTTTTTTTTTTTTTTTACATCAACAGGCTTTGTAGCCTCATTCACACAGCTACAGGAACCTTCAAATGACTAAGGAGAAAAGGCATCATGGAGAAATACCCGGACAGACAACCAGCATTTTTCAGTGTCTGGGTCAAACAAGACTGATAGAAGCCTGGGAAGCTGGACCTTCAGAACAGCTGTGCTCTGTCAGGCCCTACCAAAAAACTTCTGAGCTCTTACCTAAGTTCAATGAAATTTGATGGGGAGGTAGAGCTCTAGTACAATATTTCATACAGGTTTTGGTGAAACTGGTACACAGGAGGAAAGCTGGAGAGGTCAACATTTCCTTCTTCACTGCAAAAGCTGCAGAACCCAGCTGCCTGAGTACCTCTGCCCCAAAACACTGCTGTCTCTGTGCAGGACGTGGAAAAATGGGGTTATTATGGTAAAGGAGGGAAGGCTAAGGAGAGGAGGCATTACTATTCATACAGCTATTAATTAGGTTTTTTCCTTTGGAAAGTGCTTATATTTCAGAGCTTTTCCCCACAGCTCTGTGCATAAGAGGTAAAGAGAGACCTTTCACTGGAAAGATCAAGATGCCTACAAGGTATCCATCCATAAGTCATATTGATTGCATCAGCCTGATTTTAAGATACTATTTCCATCTTCATACTCCAGACAGAAAAGCCCCTCTCCTGCCTCTTATCTGCAGGTTGTGCTCAAGGAGTGTAAGCACATCCCTGTCCCTTTCTTGGCACCCCCAGAGCTCAAGGGCTTGGAAGTGGTGGCTCCAGCTGCCACCCTTATGGAGCACTCCCAGCCCTTCCAGAGTCAGCACAGGTGGGGCCAGCACTTGCTGCAGGGAGGATCAAGATAAGGAGGCTGTCTTGAAGAGCTGTGGATACTGTAGCAAATCACTCTCTAGCTTACAGGGACTACAGTCCTGCTTCCAAGAGCACAGCAGAAAGCCAGAGGGGTAGGTAGGTCCAACCCAAGGGCCTGTAGGCTTGCAGACACAAGCATCAGAGCAGGCTTGGAAGGCAAGCTGTGGAGCTGAGGCATTTCTGTGGCTCTTGTGAGATGCATGTGTTCAAGGGGACTGGCTTGGGGACAGCAAGGATGTGGAGTATGTGTTTGTGTCTGCATTTGACCTGTGGACTCCCACAGCTCTAGAGGAAGCAGTGGTGTGTGCTTCTCTAAAATAGTTGGTTATATCCTAGGGTGTGGTTGAGTCATATTTATGCTGTTTATTATCTGCTGTTAGTTTAACTAAGTCAGCCAGACTAAAGGGTGAACAAGGCTTTCCCAGTTCAGGCCCCTTCACCAACGCAAGTGGAATCTGCTGTAAAGGGCTGAGCTCTTTCAGGTATCCATGAAGCCACTAGGAAATTTGACTGGTTTAGACCACCTTCCACAGGGATGGAAGGATGGGTTTCCTCACAAGGGTGTTGGGGACTTAATTTCATTGATGTGCCTAATGCAAACTTGCAGTGTGATGATGGGTGTGAAATAGAAATCCAAGGCAGCACATCTGAAAAGTGTGGAGTAAAGAAGGTGCGTGGTCATGCACTGAGCGTTTGGGATGAGATAAACTAATGAAATGGAGCTAATCAGGGTAGCCTATTTCATGTGCTATATAAATCAAATATACTTTATGGTAGTAATTCTGTTCTATAATGTCCACATGTCGAGAGAATGAATAAATTAACTTTCACATGCAATATTAATTTTGGTTTGTGCTAGTTGCAGGGATTAACTTTGACACATTTGTGGGTTTTCCAGGGTCTAGGCACACACATGTGCTGTGTGGTCCAAGGGCACCCAAATAGTGGATTGCTGTTAGGCACAATGCTGGATCAGAGTTTTCATTCGTGGTATACTCACAGTGCTTTGTCCTCAGAGTACATTTTACCAGACAATTGTTTTGGAAAGCTTTGATGGTTCGAAAGGCTGCCTGCTTTCTGAGTACAAAGCCAATGTCAGCAGCTCCACAAACTGCTGTTGCTGTCAGAAAGCACGGTCTGCTGGCTCTCTGCCTCCATCACCCTCTCCTTTGGTTAGCTGAGGCATTCCTGCAGCTTTATGGGGAACAGGATATAGGAACAAGTCAAGGTAATACTTAGTGTTGCTGAAATTAAAGCTGATTTAAAGTGCTCGTGCAAATTGTGTGTAGACATGTGCAGCCAAGACCTGAGAGATGAAGATGAAGGAAACATGCACTCTGGAAAAACCCTCTATGACACTTGCTGTATGTTACAAAGTCACATCCTAAAGCCTGAAATTGTGAAACGTGGGGACTGGTTTTGACATTGAAATTGAGTATCTGTGTAGATAAGCATTGTGAGGTTGTGAAGGTGTCCTGGGTTGAAAACTGACCACAGCTGAATACCTCACCAGCTCTGCTTGAGAACTCTCTTGTTGTAAGGAGAAAAAGTCCATATTAAAGCTGCAGATAGTTTTTTCCCATAATTTATAAAATGTTGGATGTTTCATGACAGTTGTTCAAGCTTATATTCAGATGATTTTGATTAGGAGGAGACAGAGAGAGGTGTATGATAAATAAGGTACATAGCAGGTCATCACCTGAGCAGTCACCAGCCTGAGTGTGCATGGACAGGTGGAGGGCATGAGCTATAATTGTAGGGTGGAGCTGTATCTATGTCTGAGATACCCTGTCTAAGGTAAAGGTTTTTGTTATTTTTATTTAGCATTCCCCCTACTCTTCCTCAGATATAAACAGAAGAAAACAACTGTGTAATATGTAAAGGAAAGACTTAAACTGCATAAAATGGCTAAAATGGGGGAGAACAACACCATGCCACCTCATGTGTTGTCAACAGCTAACATAGGTATGAAAATCTAGAACAAAAAGTGATTTGAACTGTGCCAAATATGAGAGGAGAAAATTTCTGGTCTTCAGATCAAATAGCCAGAGATTTGGTGAGAAGTCAGGAGATAATTGCTAGGAAGTATGGGAATATTAAGACTTTTGGTTATGATATATGGTTTTGTTGAACAAAGTGAGCTGGCTTTGTAGTGCTGTAGGTAGGTGCCACCTGTATCCCCCAGAAGGACAGTACTGGATAGTGACTGCCCACCCTGGTGCTGGTCAGCTGTGTCTATCCCGGGGCAAAAGTGTTTTAGAATCATAGAATCATTTTTAGATTGAAAAAGAGCTTTAATATCTAGTCCAACCACTAATCTAGCACTGCCAAGCCCACCTCTAAAGCATGTCATTCAGCACCACATCTATTCTTTTCTAAGTATCTCTGGGGAGGGTGACTCAAACACTTCCTTGGGCAGCCTCTTCCAGTGCTTAACAACCCTTTTGGTGGAGAAATTTTTCCTGGTATCCAATCTAAAGCTCAGTACAAGAGCTGTAAGATTTCAGCAGTTGTTGTCCCAGACACTGAAGTGCTGAAAAAATAATGACTGATGTGTTGAACATGACTCAGTACCCAGTAGCAGCCCATATGGAGTGGGACAGATCCAGTGCCCTCCTGTTATGCAAGGGCCTGATGGAATTTCTGAAATCTTGCACATCTAGGATACCTAGCACCTAGAAGACCTGAATTACAGTTGCCTGGTTGAAAGACTGTTTATTTGATAACTGAGATCAGTTTGTTACCTGGCAGCATAGTGTAGCATCTGCTAATTGACTGGGAATGAAGCTCAGTGGCAACAAGGAATTTGGAAACACTGAGCTGAGGGAATGCACATCATCAGCTTCAATCCAAGGGTACTTAGTCATGGTCCAAAGTGGCTGGGGTTTGCTTTCAGTTTGATGTTTCATATGCTGTTATCTGTATAAATTCAGTATGTCAGAGCTTTAGAAAATTGCTTTTCTTGCCTTTTCATATTCTCCATATGTTTTTGCTCAGGTAACTGCAGAAACATAGCTCATTTCAGTGTAAAATTTCTTATGTCAATATTTTATCCTTTGTAAGCTGTATAACTAGATGAGATGCTAATACATAACCCAGAAAAGAATTCTCACTTTAAATGGAAATGCAAAAATAATGGAATATTGCCATTCTGGAAATAGTTGTTTTCCTTTGGATTTAGGCTGATTTATGCACTCTCTTTTTTTCAAGTGCTGGCTTACAGCTAGTGACAAGGAGTGAGCCCGAAACCTGCAGCACTGATGCTCCTTGACGTGGTGTTGCTGCCTGTGTACAAATAAGGACAGGGCCTGTAAAGGGCTGGGAGCCTGTCGACTCTGCAGGCAGGGATTTAAAGCTTGTAGCTGGCATAAAAGCAGAGGCGTAAAGCTTTCATCTCAATAGCTCAAATGACAAAGGCAAAGTAGCTGCAGCAGGGCTGGCCCTGAATATTTAGGCAGATACACTTCAGAGTTAGAGCAGTCTTGGTATCCTGGCCGGTCAGATGGAAAGCCACCTTGTGTGCACCTGTACAGAGGTATTTGCATCCCTAACACTGCTCTGCCAGCGTGAGGGAGAGCAGAGATCCAAATTGTTGCTCTGCCAGTGTGAGGGAGAGCAGAGAGATGCCCAGGAATCACTAAGGGGCCCTCACCTCCTGCAGCCCTGAGAACAGCTGGCGACATTGCAGGAGCGTGGGGCTCTTGTCGGAATTGCCAGGGGGTTGGGATGCACAGCCCTGGCTCCTACCTCCAGACAAGTGTATTTCAAGGAAGAAATTTCAAGTGTATTTCAAAGAAACAGCCTCAGAGCCTTGCAGCAAGTTCAGTGTGGTGTAAATTTTTGCGGCAATGCAAGTAAAGAGGAATTTGTAGTTAAAGGTCACAAACTTTGCTTTCAGTACTACAGTAAAATAGAATTTAAAAGAGGCATATAAATAGCAAATATGTGTGTCTTGATGAATGTAACAGCATTTTGAAAAGGACAAAGGATTCCCCTGAATAATATTTAAACTTCCATGTTGCAAATTGCTTGAATGAATAAAAATGACATTTTTAGAAGGTCAGAAATTGCTTCAGAAAGGCATCTAATCTTTAAAGTTCAGTAAAGAAATCTGCTTCTTACAGCCTTGCTTCTGTTCATGTTTCTCTGGACTCACTTCCAGCTGAGGAATCTGAGCTGTGGGGGAACTGAGCCTCTCTGTGTATTAAGGTGTATCAATCTGGACAGTGGCCCTTTCTGGATGTTTTTCATTAACACCAGTGACTGTACAAGCTCAACAAACCTCTAGGAAAGTCCATCCCTTTCCCAAAGAAAGCTGAGGGGGAAATTCTGAGCATTCGGTGCAAATCGCAGTCTACGTGGCAAAG
Organism: Pseudopodoces humilis; assembly: GCF_049639895.1. Classification (NCBI taxonomy): domain Eukaryota; kingdom Metazoa; phylum Chordata; class Aves; order Passeriformes; family Paridae; genus Pseudopodoces; species Pseudopodoces humilis. The sequence continues at coordinate 105,721,495 of NC_142200.1, forward strand.
CAAAAATAGCTGCTGTAGCTGGCAGAGGATGCTGATAGGATTTTCTGTAGATGTGTGGTTGGCACCATTTTCCTTCAGCCCTGCCTCTTAGTGAGCTGCCTGAAGTGTCCCTGCTCTTGCTTTTGTGCTTTGCTCTCAGATTAGCAAGATTAGGGTTTTCCTCCCTTTCTGGGAGATGTTTAGCCATGGGTATAGAGTGTGCTGTGGATGGGGGGCTGGAAGGGCATGGGAGAAGCAGGGGCTCCTCCAGGGAAGGCAACTCAGTGTCCAGTGCCTGGAACCAATGGACTGAACTTGCATTTTGGTGCTCAGCCTGTCTCCATTCAGATACACACCTAAATGTGTTTTTGGCATCAGTGGCATTACAGACAACACAGTTAATTTCATGCCACCATATCAAAGGAAAGTACCTGCCCTTAAACCTTGCACCCCCTGAAGCTAATGTCCCAGGGAATGCAGGAGGATGGGGTTGGAGAGATGGTAGTATGACCTTTTGTAGACAGAGTAATTGGTGGGATGAAGTTGCATTTTTAAGGGCCTGTCTGAAGTAGTGCTCTGCTGGTGCTACATTGACCAGTGCATGGAAGGGCAGCGTCTGTGAAAAATGCAGCCAGCAAGGAGCAATGTTGTCTTCTTGGAAATGTTCTCATGATCCCTCCTCCTCTCCCTCCTTGCCTGGCAGATGAGGAGAGCAGTGGATAAACCACATTGCCATCATTTTTAGTGGGTTAAACAAGGGCTGTGGGAGTGTTGAGCTGCCAAACTCAAACTCAGATTTTCCCACCTGGGAGGGGAATGTGGCACAGATCCAAATCTTCCGGGGTCTGACCTCCCCATGGCAAATTCTCTTTCTTGGCCTGTCTTGTTAGTCTTTTGCATAGTAACTGACTGTACCTCACCTGGAAACGACATGTGTTGCTGTGACCTTTTACTTGTTGTTTTCTTTCTATCAATTTTGTGCAATTCCAAGGCACAGTTACAGTGTGGGCTGAGTAATTATGTTGCTGATTTACACGCCTCTTATGTAATTATAGTTACAGAGACAATATCGGCCTCCTTCTCTCTAAAGTTGCACCATGGTAAGGATGTTTTCTCACTATTGCATTTTTGGTAATTCATTTGGTCTGCTTAGACTAGCACAGGCTTCTAAAAAAAAGGATTTTTCCATGCTATCACCAAGGGGTAACAGGCACTGTATGCTCACTTGTTCTTAGAGAGTCCCAAGGGTGCAGGGGTGGATGGCACAAGCTACAGCAATATGTGTGGTTAGCACTAGATCAAGGAACAGAATGAATAGGAAGGCTTGGCCTGATCTCATCAGCAAATTAGATTAAATAGACTTTGCAGGCTGATTGAAGCTCTAGTTGTCAGAGTGTCAGTGAAGCCTGGTTCGTGAGCTGATTGGAAAATTGCAGTTTTCCTTCTGGTAACTTTGAATGTCTTCCTTCCCTTCATCCTGCTATTGTTTCACTCTGGTATTTCAGAGCTTGCTCATTTCGGTTGATATTTCCAAATAAAACAAAGTCATGTTCAATAGCAAAAGAAATATTATTTGGGAATTTGCTGTAGGAACAGTTGTGAGAATTGAGTTTTTCTGATAAATGTGTAAATAACTGAAACTTGGAGTTTGACCATCTGCCTTCATCTGTTTCAGGCCAGCTTACCTGAGTACACCTTTGGATGGATGCTGGGAAGACATCTTCATTTCATCTTTCCTGCCACTCTATACTGACTGACAAGGAATTCAGCTCAAGGTCACTGTGTAACCTGGTAGGTCTGGCTCTTTTCCCGCAATGGCGATGACATGCTGTTGTTGGACTACTTAAGATGTATTATGGCAAGCATAAATAGCTGAATTGTGGGGATCAGAGGTTTCATAAGTCTTTGGACCAAAACTCCCCATCCTTAGTGCGGGTTTGTCAGCAGTGAATTTGGTCTTCAGGAGTTGTGGTAGGAAGTTCTGGTTAGGTCAGAGCAATACACCCACCAGCTGGTGTCTTGTGCACTGGTCTGGTTACAGATGCACCCTGTGCAAAGCGAGAGGCCCACTTTGGGGAGGTCTGAAGTGGCACTGGGGCTTGATTCTGCCTTTGTCTTGCAGTGGTAGAGAAATTTGGTCACCAGGCTCTCATCTCCACTAGATACTTTTTTGGCACAGACCTATCAGTCTCTGGTAGCTCAAGCAAGGTGCCTCTAAAGAGGCACCCCAAACAAAGAAATCCCTGGCTAATTACACCCTTACAATTTGAACTCCTTATCCTTCATGTGACAGTATGGACAAACAGACAAATTACAGTCTGGGGTGTTATCACTCTTCATTGGTTCACTGTTTTGTTACCAGATGTTGCAATGTTGTTGTCTTCATACCTAGGTCAGATTTAGTGAAAGTTTCAGCTGATTCTGCAGTCGGTGTTGTAATGTGCCTGTTATAGTTCATATACCATGGCCTGGGGGCTCTGCACTCTGCCTATTAATTTTTAAGAATTATTTAAGCTGCTAGCTTTGTCTATCCTAGCCCTTATTAATGCTCAGACTGTTAGCTCCAGATTCAACTTCAATCCACCTTTGACTTCCACAACATAACAGCAGAGCTCAGGTAAAATTCAACTTGAAGCCTAACAAATCTAGATATTTATGTCTACTTTCAAATAATATAAGAATGTCAACATGCAGGCTCGCCAGAGACAGGTCTTACCTGGACCAGCCATACTCAGTTCATTTGGTGTGTCTACAGGGTTAAGACCATGGCAGGATCACCCTGTGTGGGAGGGAGGCAGGAATTTGTGTAGTATGAAGAGTTTACTGCTGGTGCCTCCAGTTTTCTGGCAGTAAGAGGTGTCTCATTGGGCTTGACAGTGTGCAGGCAATTTTGTACATGGATACGTGCACCCTTTCAGTGATCCTGGTGAAGGTTTGAACTGTCAGTGCTGCTGCAGTTTGACCTCCCACTGTCCTCCACAAGCATGTCCCCACCACCTCTCAGCATGCTAGTGGTTCTCAGAAATGATTTGGCTAAAAACAGCCCTAACAAGATTATAGTTTTCTTTCGGACAGCCTGATGGACATGACACCTTAGATTCAGACTGGCTTCAAGAGCTGTGAGAAAACCCATTGGCTTCAAACCCCATGGAGAGCTGCTGCCCAAAGGTCTAACAAGCTGTCAGCCTAAATGCTGTTACAGAATGTCCCTCCCTTCTTTCTCAGCACCCTTGTCAGTAAGTGCCTGGAGACATAGGTGGAACTGTCTGCCCTGTTGTTATCTTCCATGGAAATAATGAAGAAGAAACCAGAAGAAAACAAGGAAGTGGGATTTATTCCATCACAACCAAGGGTTCTGCTCACGCTTCTACATGTCTGCAGTTTGCAGAGACTACGGCCCAGAGAAATTTTAAGTGAATAAGTTGCTAAGAGTTTGTTGTGGTGGAGGGTGGAAAAAAAATGAGATCAATTTTATCAGTCAGAGTTTAGGTGACATTTGAGAAATGCTAAATTAACCTTCAAAATGTCTCCAAATGTCTTGTTTAGGAAAAAAAAAAAAAAAAAGGACATTCAGTCTGGGTAAAACAGACAATGAATGAGTGCATGTAAACAAATTCCCTAAAGCATTCATAAATGCATTTCCTCAGCCTCCAGTATTACATCAGGTAATGAATTATTTTCACATCTGCCTTATTGAACAAAAAATACCACCATCTGAGCTTGAAGGTGAAGAGGGAGCAATATATTTAAACTAAACCTGGATGTAGTTTGAACACAGAGAGACTATTTAAAAAAAAAATCTGCACATTCACAATATTGCTTCCCTGTTCCAACTAGAAAAAATGAAAACAGGCTTAGTTCTGTATTTTGTTGAAAATACAACTTTGACTTCAGTTTGTGTGATTCAAATTTCAGACCTTAAAAAAACTGAGATGAAAATTGAATGGAATATTAATATAGGTTAACTCTTGTGAAGATCCTTACCAGCCTTGCCTGGTGCTTGTTGGCCCTCTGCTTGCACTCCCACACATGAGATGCAGACAGATATACACATCCTTCCAAAGAGAGTCTGTCTTTTGAGGATAACTCAAGCACACTGGAGCCCCAGTATTGCTGCTGGAGCCATGGAGGGAATAGATTTTTCCTTGTTGGTCTAGGTGCCAGGGTTCCCTCAAGGCAATGCCTGGACCATTGCTGCTTGGCTCCAGGCATCCTGGCACTTAGACAAGGCCAGTTGTCAAGTTTTTCTGAGGCAGTACATCTCAATAGTCACAGTGGACCACACTCCCCATGGGTATCAGCTGAATACACTGCCTTCAGGAAGGATTAATGCCCACTAATCCTCCATTCAAGAGAAAAAGACTCAGGTGTTTGCCAAGCACCAATGAGCCAGTTTAGTCCTTTCCTCCCTCCCTGCACTTCTATTTCTTCTTAAAAATAAATCCTTCTCAAAATTACAAAAGCAGATCCAAGCAGTCACAGTGACTCAGCTGTAAAGCCAAAAGCAGCCCATATTGCAGATTAAAATTGCAATTGGTAATATCATTGTGCAGCACCGTGAAAATATAAAATCACTCTTTTCCTACTTGCTACATGCAAAGTACCACATGCAAATATTTACATCAAGCCAGAATAGTTGCTAGTAGAGAAAAAGAGGAACTGACATCCTCAAAGGGGTTAGAAACCATTTCCCCAACTTTAGAAACCATCCCCCCATTTTACCAGTACTGTGATCTTGGCTGGGTTTATCTGAAAAGGAAAAAGGAGGCAGACTCAAAAGCAATGTATGACAGGGCACTCATTCACAGATTAATGGTACAGGGAGTGGTATTTCACCACTTTTCTGTGATATTTTTTACTTCCAAAGTTAGCAATCATGATATTTTTAATCTGAAATCCACCCAGAGCTACAGTAACTGCAGGTGCTGCTCATTTCAGTCAAGCATTTAAGAGTTTACAAAGATTTAAACTGATTAAGTGTTAGAGAGGAGTGATGAATTCCAGATACTGATGTGCTAATTACGATAATGCATTTGTAGTGATTGCTTACAAGTGTAATTGCCTTTCTCATTGAATCCAGTTCTCTTTGATCCTTGGTCATGGGACAAAATAGATAGGAGTGTCACCAAATCTCCGAAAACTGGAATGTGACATCTAAACACCAATTTAGTGCTAAGAAGAGCATCATTTATTCAGGCACCTGGTTTCACAGTCTGTTCTTTATATCTCTTTTTTGTATCTTATTCCTATTCTCATAAGGTAACTGTCCCAACACTGCTGATGTTGTCCAAATTCTGGCTTTCTCCCAGACAAACTAAACAATATTTGTGTGTTCCTTTTGATTTCAATGGTAGAATTTCCATTGATGACAATAGGAACAGGAAATCTTCATAATCCTGTGAGTTTCCTCCTGCTATCCACCCATGGTCTTGTTCATCCCTTCTGTTAAAATGCTGTGCTTACTCTGTGTCCTGCTGGGATGAGGTCAGGAGTTTTCTTTACCCAGACTTTGCCCAGCCACTGGTTTCCCTCTGCCTCTTCAACACGTCCTAGAAGATACTTGAGCACTTGACTGACTTTGATTCTACATTATTTATCATTATTTTGTTTCTATCCCAAACCAAGGATGCAAAAATCATGTTAGAATCTGTACAATTTTACCTTTGTTTCTTTCATTACCCATTACTTCTCTAACTATTGCCAGAAGGCATGAGGTATTGCCATGCAGAATATAACTCTGCTTTTCAAATACCAGAAACTGAAGAAGGCTTGCTGAACTGTGCTTACAAAAGAGAAGCTCTTCAGTTTTGATAAGAAAACAACCGAGATGAGGAATCCAGCATTTCTTCCTTATGCTCATTCCCTCCACTAGTTAAAAACACCCAAAATCTGTAAAAGCTTTTTGAAAAAGGTGTGATTTTTATGTCTGTCCTTCCCATTGTGTGTGGAAGTGTATTGAATGACCTCTTTTTTCTTTTCCTTGATCTCCTTTGATCCCCTGATAACACTGGAGCTTATGCTTTATTGTTCATTATTGTTATCATCTCTAGTGCCTTTCTAGTCTTGGGCTTTGCATGCACAGCACCACTTTCTCTAGATAGAGGGGACATTCTTTTCCCCTTGATGCATAGTTTGGTGCTAGATTGTACTCATACACCTTTTTTTGTATAGGGCTAATTTACTGAATGTCCTTGTCCTGCTTTTGTGAACACTCAGCCCCCATCACTGTTTATCTGTTTGACATCTGCATAGCTTAGCAGAAGGGATTTCCTTTATGTTTACAAATCACTGATAAGTATAGTGAATCAGGTCAATGTGATATTTCTTTACTTTCTTTTTTGATCTGCCTACAGGGTTCAGATTGTGTAATGCTTAGTGGCAAAGCAATTGCAAGAGCCCTGGGGAAAGAACCTTCAGTGGAAGGTAATTCCTCAATGCCCTCTTTGCCTGCACATTCCTGGCAGAGGGCACCTGCAGCCAGCTCTGCCTGTCCCCCACATTTCCTTCTGTCCCCTTTCTGTAGCAAGTGGAGCTGGAGGATGAAATGAAAAGGAGACCCCTGCAGTTAGGGATTGTGTGGGGATTGCTCTGGATTTCAGCACATTTCTGATGCACTGTAAGGGATTTATGAAGCTGCAATGGGGTGGCAGGAGAAAGCCCTAAATGGGGGGGTTTGGTATGCCAAAATGTCATGCTGCAGTTGTCTGATTGTAGCTGTGTGTTGTAGTAAACAAACTTTCCTGATAGTCACTCTACTTGAAAAGCCTTCTTTTTTTTATTTTTTTTTTCTCTTGTCTGCTTTCAGCAATGCTTTAAAGAACTTAAAAGCAGCTTTAGAGCAGAAGTGCCACTTCTGTCTCTGCTTGCAGGTATACCACCTGAAATAGTATGAACCATAAATCACTTTAATAGATAACAGCAGAAGCTTCACAAATCCTTGTGATTCAAACTTCAGAGGCAGCTAATGTAGCAATTCAGAAGAGGAAAACTGGAAAACTGCAGTTGTATTTTGTGCTGCTGGCTGGAAAGATCATGAAATGAATACAGCTAATCATATAAAGATTGTCAGTCAATAGAGCAGTGGTTCTGTGTTTAAATGGTTTAATGACTCCACTGGTGAATGTCCTGTAGCTTGATAATCATTTGTCTTTGAGTTAATTATCTGAGTCATATTAGCTTTGTGAAGTAGAAATGGAGTAGTGGGAGGCTTTTATTACACCATAAAAATATTAAAATCAGACTGCTATACTGTTAATCTTAAATGAGAACGTCTTGGCAGAGACAAGCACTTTTTACCCTGAAGCTCACCTTCTCCTTGAACAAACAGCAAAGCAACCAGGCATGCTGAGTCTTTTATTCAAAAGCTTTTACTTTACTGAAAAAACAGATGTCAGAGTTGGTATGACTGTCTCCTAGACAGAAGGGTGGTATAGAGGCAGAGGCAGTGTCTAAGGATGCAGCTGGATGCAGCAGCATGCAGAGGTATCCAAACTGGCTCTGAATATGGAGTAGAATGACCAGGGTACTGTGGCCCCTGACTTTTTGCCTGTAACCTCATGCATGCACAAGAGTGCCATAGGAAGGCCTACTCAAGTAATAGGCTTGGACACAGCTTTTGACCATGAGTAAATATTTCTTGGACTTTTTCCAGTCTGATTCCTTCTCTCTGCAGACTGGGGTTCAGGCTGCAGGTGAAAGTGCATGGTACAAGTTACCCCACAGAAACCAGAGTTTTCCCCAGGGTGAGAAGATGAGCAAGAAGATGAAAGAGAAGTTGACAATGAATCCCCAAACTCTCCATGAATAAAGTGACACCTGTGAAATACTCCAAGACCAGTTTTGAAAGCCTGTCTATGATTTTTTTTGTCACAGCCTGAGGGCAGGGTAGCACATTTTATTGAGTTTAAGAGTTTTTCTCTATTGAGACCTATTGAGCATGGATTTTGTGCTACTTAATCCCAGTCTGCCATGGGAAGGAGTGGAATTCATCAGAATTCTGATCTTGACTAGAGAGGGCTGTATTTCCCCTGAGATTGCCTTTAGTTCCTATAGATGTGACTCTGAGCATGCTTGGTGATCCAGGAATTATGTTATACCACTGCCAAACCCATAAAAATGTCAAGAAGATGTCTGAAGTTTGTGCAAAAATCCTGGAAAGATTTGTGTCCCATAGTGTCATAAAATCCATGTTGTTTCAAGACAATTTGGTGTTGTGTGATATTCCTGTCTCTCCTGTCTGTAGTGTAATTTGAATCCACTGAATTTCAGCAGGGTATCAGGGCATTCTTTCAAGAACTAGGAATGACCTGTGAAATAGGGAGCGAGCATTACTTCTTTCACCGCTCTGTCACCATTTCAGTGGTTCCTCCCATCCCATTTCTTAGGTGTTTTGTTAGATAATTCTGTGTCAGTGTGCACTATTTTTCTCCTAGCATTTTGCATGGCCGACCTGAAAAGTCCTCTCTGCAACCTGTTTTTTAAATGTCAGTTTGTTTTGAGGTGGCAGTTAAATCAGTTCAGTCCTGCCCAAAATAGTAAATGTAAACACATTAAACAGGTCTTGTGCTCTTCCTGAACAGACCCTGATCAACTCCTACTGAAACCAATAAAAAGAATCTTCCTGACTTGTGATAGGGCTGGGTTAATCTACCAGAAATATTTATTCATCACCCAACAGGCCTCCTCCAACAATGCAAACTGAAGTTCATGCTGCTTTATCTAAGAAAAGAAATTAAATTGATTAGATACTTTCAAAATATAGCAGCTTAATTGCCTTCAGGCTTTTGCAAAGTCTCCAGCTGGCTAGACTACTAATCTTTTGCAATTATTCTCATAATTATAAAATTAAAATTATGCTTGTTTTCTGATGATTGATCATGGTTCAGAATGGCTCACACTTGCATTCTTTGATATACAGATGTAGGCCTGATCTAATGAACCCACCATATCATCAATGAAAGGTGATAAAGACCTGCTGAGATACATAAACAGAGAACCTGGCTCCAACTATTAAACAGGTTGAAGTGTGTAATGCTGAATTTCCACCAGGCCCTTTCTGATATCTCTCTGAGTCTCTGTGAGCCATATCAACAGCTTGCCTCCATGTATTGTTAATTAGGTATCTCACCCACGGCTTTGGGATTTGAAGTGAGCGTTTGCTGTAGTCATGCAGTATGGTGCGTTGCAGTGATTCCTCCTGGCCAAATAATGCTCTTTAAGAAAACTGAAGCAGAGCCATTTCCCCCCTCTTGAAGGAGAGGTTAGACTAATTTAAATGAAATTTCTCTCTTTTTTTCCCCCTTTTCATAAGAATGCAGACATTTTTCCAGACTCAACAAGAAGCCCCAAGCCACATGAAAATCTCGGTGTAGGAGGGAAGATAGGCTAAGAGTGAGGGGAGGAGCTGCAGAGGGGTGTGAAAGCAGAGGCAGCTTGTCCCGGTTTTGCCTGAGATAATTTCTTCTAAGTAGCTGGTAGAGGGATGTGGTTTGGATTTAGTATGAGAATGATGTTGATAATTTACTGATGTTTTGGCTGTTGATGAGCAGTGCTTACCCTGAGTCAAGGACTTCTCAGTGTGTCATGCTTGACCACTGAGCAGGTGCACAAGAAGCTGGGAGGGAGCACGGTCAGTGCATCTGACCCCAAAGAGATACTCTGTACCATAGAATGTCATGCCCAGTACTTAAACTGGGGGAGTTACCTGGACAGGATTACTGGTTGTGGGGATGGGGTTTGACATGGGTGAGTACACCATGTCAATGTGATCAATTCTATTGTGCTATACTTGTTTTTCTTGGTTCTCTCTTTCTTTTTTTAATTTAGTACTATAATTGTTATATTTAAATATTATTATTATTATATATAATAATATACATTGTTTCAATTATTGAACTGTTCTTAGCCTACAAGTTTTGCTTTTTGACTCTCCTCCTTGTTCCACTGGGGCAGAGTGGCAGGGGAGTGAGCAAGCCGCTGTGTAGTGTTTAGTTGCCAGATGGGCTTAAATCATAACACATCTCCAGGGTGCTCCTCTGTGAGGGTATTTTCCCTAGAATGGGGAGCCATGAGATGAGTCTGAGGGGTTCAATACCATAGAGTGGATGCTGAACACCATGTGGGACTGGAAATCAGGAAATGTTTATTTCTAGCCCTGGGGATTTTGGATCTGAGTAGCTACATGAAGACCTTTCTTAAGCACTTTGCTTAACCCTGTGGCCAAGCCCATGGCAATGCTGAAGTGCCTCTCTTTTCCATTTGATCCAGAAAAAGTTCTCTGCGTGCAGAAAACTTAAAAATCAAAGTTCTCTCAAAAATAAGAATTTACTGCAAGAGCTTGATTGACAATAACTATTTCCAAATGACCCTACACCTTGTCCCACATTACCAGCCCATTCTTTGGGGGATGTTCTGGGAATCGCTAAGTGATTGATGACATTTGACTTTCCTCTGTGAATTATCTGACACCCACGGCATCTCATAAACACCATCATGCTGAGTCACCTTTAAATTGCTATTTTGGTGCCATATTAATACTTTGCATGCTTCTTCCACCTACATTACATATATACAAATCAGTATTTCCCCTGTGTAGCTTTTTAAAAACTCTCTTGGATTAATCCTCCCAATGAGAAGATTAGGCCATGAGGTCCAAATGGGACTTGGTAATATTTTTCTACTTGATCAGTTTAAAGTCTCCTTTCACTCCTAAGAAACTATGTGAAGGCCTTTTAGCTTTTAGCATGATCAAGGGATCAAGGGAGTCTGATTTATCTTTAATTTTATGTGTAAAGCATTTAAGGGACCCAAATCCTTTAAGTTAAGGACACTTTATCAATTTACTGTTACAATATTTTTTCCCTTTGGCATTAGTCTTTCCTGCCCAGGAGGCCGAGTTCTGCTGTCACTCCATACATAACTTTCGCAATTACAGGCTTTTAGTCACTTCTTTGTAAAACCATGAGCACATGTGAATGTAGCAGAGTGGGAGCCCAGACAGTGGTGAGTGAATCCAGGCTGTCCACAAGCCACCAGTGTGGCCGTGGGCTGCTGCTCCAGCACCAGGCTGTCGTGTGAGACCGAAGAGTGCGAGTGTCTTGGGCAAAGAGGACAGAGGATTATTCTTCAAAGAGCACTGCTTGTATAACTCTGCTCTCATCAGTATTGATCTCAGCCTGAAAGCCTGAACACAAGCAAAAAGGCCAGCTGCTACCTTGTACTTTCCTGAAACCTGTGATGTGACTTGGCAGGGCAGCAATGGGGAGAGCACGCTCATGCCCGAAAGTTCATTGGCTTTTCCAGCTCTCTTGACTTAAGAGGATATTATGTCTCCAAATAGAAGTCCTCTTTGATACTATTCATATAGTCTCCTCACTGCACCATTACAGAGGCATGGACGTTAGCAAGATCCAAAATGAGAGGCACAACTCCTGGTCCCCTTGAAAATCTTGTAGAGAACACCTTGCCTTGCCTTGCTGTGGATTTAGATCTTAATAAACAGCTATAGCAGAAGCTATAAGGACTCTCTTATAACCCAAAAGTTTGTTTCCAACTCATGCAACAAGGTCTGGCTAGGCTGATCATTTTATTAGATTAATTTACTCAAATTTATTCATAGTGAGATTATTCCAGGGGGCAGGGTTTGTTGCACACTTATGTTTTCAAGTAGTTTTTTTTTTCCTTTTCCTCCTTTTCTCACTGACATTATTGTCTTAACAGGCAGCAGAAATACCTCTTTTCAGCTTTCCATTTTACTAGCCTCAACAAACCAAAAGCTCAGATTGTTCTTTGCCACATTCCCTCTTTCCCTTGTTTAACACTGAGTGGTCTCATCAGAGACCAGCAGTGACACTCACACACACACTTAGACCTCTTCTGACAAACGCTTCACCAGATCCCTGTGGAGATTGTATTAGCCCCCTGACCCCACTGGCTATGGTGGTGTCAGTAACCAGGCATCCTCTGGCTGAAGATGCTCAAGGCTTTCTTCTCTTCAGACATTTCCAGCTGATGAGTTCCCAGCTTACAACAGAATTTCTCATTATTGATGTAATCGATTATTAACACAGTGTTGTACTTACCACATTTCTGCTATTTGGGTCCTGAGGATCATCTTTCTATGTGATGCCTCAGACTCTGTTAATTTTTACTGAGTTCATTAAAGTTGCTGAATTTTAACCCATTTTCATTTGCCTGGCTTGAGACATAATCAACAACTAAGATTCTAGTGATGTACCACTGTAAACAACTCAGTCTGAGGAATCAGCCATGTCTATTTGTAAATTCATGCATATGTTTGTATGCCTCACCCTCAACCCCCATATTTTATGCATACTCAGAATAAGATGCCAGTGAAAATGACAAAAGATTATCTAATGAGCCATCTAGCTATAATACTTATCTAAATTAAACACTGTGTAAAATAAATTAGTTTGCTAAAGAAAATGAAGCGTGTTTTAGCTTTCACTAAATATTGCATTTACTCCACAAACTAATCACAATCCTAGAGGTTAATAAATAAAGTAAAATCTCTTCTCCTGTAAGCACCAAGGCTTTGTGTTGGAAGGTACACGCAAATATCTTCTACACCAGTTTATCTTAATTTGTGGAATGATCCTTCTCTTGACAAAAGTCACTTGTGCCTACAGTATACATGTATACAGTTATTTTTTTTTAGCGTACTTTCTGCAATTTCTTTCTTTTGTTTTTCTTTTTCCATCAAGTGTCTCTGAAAACTACATGCAGTCCTTGTGAGGAGTAAAACGAAGTGGCAGATAGAGTGATGCCTTCTGTGTTCTTGTCTGAAACATATCTGCACAGAGAATTAGGACTTCTGAAGGGACGCTGAACTTGAGGCCTCTTATCAGCGAGCATATTCCTTGTAAAGAGAGCCAAGAGACTATTCTCAGTAGTCTTGGCTCACAGTTACCCCAAAGTGCTCGTATCCTGAGAAATTCTTTGCCAGTGTTGTGGAGTGTTCAGTTGGGTTATTTTTCTTTTGTTTTTCATAGGGCCCTATGGTTTGAGAAAGGATTTTCCTGATTTCCTGCGTCTTGTATTGTCAAGAAAATATGTAATCTGAGTAGACATAAGGATTTCTGGTATTCAAATGTCAGGACTTGAACTAAAATAAGTATTAGACTTGCTTTTACTCCTGCTTATGTGTCTTTAGAGACTGCTGTTAGGAGGGATCTGGCGTTTGCAATACCTAATACTCCAAAAACATGTTTTGTAAGTCCAATCCTATAAAGACACGGCATGATTCCCACTAAAGCAATTAATATTTAAATGCTTAGGTAACTTGTAGAGAGAGTATGGACCTTCATTCATTTATGCCTTGTGGATGCTAGCTCTGGAGCAAGCTGCAGGGAGCCTGCAGAAACTGCAGGCCCCATAGCTTCTCAGTCCTGCCTGAGAGCTAGCCTGAGAAATTCATGGGAGGATTTGAAAACAATCCTCAGAAACAGAAAACAGCCATGCCAGGTGCTGTTTGTCTGTCTCTTGTTTTCCTTGCAGGAGAAAGTCAGGAGGTGGTGTACACCACTGGCCAATGATGGTGATGTAGCAGTTAACTAACCAATAAGAGTTTCCTTTCTGTACTTTCCACGAACTAGTCTATAAAACAAGCCTAAAGCAATAAACTAGAAGAATTCTCCTGTTCTGACTCCATGAGAGTCTGTGTCGTCTCTACCCAGCCGTTCCTAATAGAGCGACAATGCCTTGCAAAAACTGGAGATGTCTAAGAATAATCTTTTATTTTTTTGTTACTCTGTGGAATTCAAATCATCCTGTGTCATCTCAAAAGCTGTAATTATTTTTCCATGAAAAATATCTTTCAGAAAAAGCCCCAAACCTATAAACAGCAAAGTAGTGGCTACATTTTTCTTTTCTTGGACTGATAATGTCTGCACTTCTAAGCAGTGGGCTGGCAGTGTGCAGAAGGGTGAAACATGTTTCTAGGTAGAGGTTTGCTTTGGGTCTTCAATGGTCACAATGGGCAATGTTGAATTTTTCTGCCCTGCATTAGTTTTTTCAAATTAAAAACAAAAAGAGGAGACAGAAATTTTGAGAGGCAAAAGCAAGCTGAAAGACAAAATACTGCTTTGCACTTTTAGCAAGATACAGAAATCTGGTCTAAGAGAACTGAACTTTAAATTACATCAAAAAAATCCAAAAGAGAATTAAATAGCTTTTTCACTCCGATTTTATTTGAAACTTGCACAGAAAGCATACATGTTTTCTTGGATTAGTGTTAGTTTAGAAAGTATCCTAGTCCTATGCTGTTTGACGTGACTGAGGAATGAGGAATGAGTATCAGATTTTTCATGCTTCTCAGGAATCTACAGTCAAATAGGACTTTATCATCATACAAGGCTTTATGTCCTAGCAGTCATGCATATGAATATTTCTGTTCACTCTGGGAATGTCAGAAGAATCTCACAGATGCCTCTTGAAATGTTAAAGCTGTTGAAAAACAGAGCTCCTCCTGGGCTGTCATGGACAAGCCAGCTGGGTGCCCTCTTCTTGTCGTGCTCAGCCCCCTCTCTGGGCAATCAACCTTAACAGTGACTCTTGCTGCCCCCTCCTAAGTGTGGGGTCTGTCAGAACAACTTTGGCACCATTAAGCAACTAAACAGTCAACAGATATAGAGTGAGTTGCAGACAAGGAATAAGAAACCTACTGGAGACAGATGAAATTCCCTAAATCTCTCTCCCCAGAGAAAAAGGAAGACTGTGCAAGTGTTTTCCAGACTATTGGACAAACTCAGCTTTACAATAGAAGATGTGGAGAATAAAAAAAGGTAGTAAAATGCCATCTCTTGCACAGTAAGAAAGCAGCATAGAAAATAAGATGAATTATTTATTCCTATATTTAAGAACTTGGAAAAGATGCAGACAAAAACAGTGTGAGGCCATTTAATCTGAAGGATTCTCATATGAGGAAAGGCATCACAATCATGTCCAGAGGAAAAATGATAAGGAGAACTTGTAAAAGGTACATAGTATGATAATGAATGAAAGAAAAAGCTGTTTCTTTGAAAATAAATGGAGGATTACTTTATTTCAGCCCAGAGTCCTACATTATCTCATGCATATGCTTAATTTAGATGGATGGGATAATTCATGTGGTGACCCCAGTGAATATTATGTAAATTTTAGTGGGATTGAGTCATACTAAATTTGCAAATCAAAGTACTGCTCAGAAATGTTATCTGATTTCCAGGTATTAAACCTAAAAACTCCATTAATTGTTCAAAAGTAGGTAACGAGTGTACATTTATCAGATGAAAAAGCTAAAACCTACAATCTATGAAGCTTAAAAAAAGCAGTCCAGTTTTAGGAAAATTATTACATGCCCATGGGAAAAAAAAATATTGTCTGATTCTTATATACAGCCTATCCAAGGTCACTGCTGTAAAGGCTGCTGCAGATTCATAGTTTTAATTAAGCAGCAGCAATATTTAGACATAGTCTAAATAACAGAACTTCATGGTAATAAAAAGAGATACCTTATTTATTTTCCTGAGAACATAAAGCCCCATGACTTTATATATCTCCTACTTAGGAAAATGTATTTTTGTAATATAGGCAATTATAAATAAATTTTATTCGGTTCTTGCTTTACAGGGAACAAACTCATCACAAAAGATCATAATAATAAAAACGCCTTTTTAAACCAAGTCTGCTCAAGTAAGAATAATTTTTTCACTGAGAGGAAACAAACTCAGTTTCCATACAGCTGGTTATAGTACATTTTTAATACAAACACTTCAAGCTGCCTTGTAGTAAAATGAACATTGAAGTTAATATCACCCTCCACCTGCATGAGAAATTTTTCCTTACATTTGAGAACAGTGCGGTGGGAAGATGCCCAGAGGGCTGGGGAAGGGGATGCCCAGGCACTCAGAAGCAAAATTTGGCCTGACCATTGCTCCTCTGTGAAACCTACAATGAGTTCACAAGACTGGACCTTCAACAGATTATTTTTTCTAAATGTAATTTGAGCTTTGTGGTTTTGTTTGGGTCTTTTTCCAGCTCTGAGTTGGTTCAAAGATGTGTGTGGTTCCCTGCATGATTTAAGTGACAGGGATGATTTACAGGGGGTATGGGATAGGGAAATGCTGTCGTGTGGGTGGTGAGATAAATCTGCACTGGCTAAGTGCCCTGCATGGCAGCTCCCCTTAGAATCCTGAAAAGGCAGCTCAGGGCCTTTGCCACAGAAGTGTGAAAGGATCTGCACATGGGATAAGCTATGGGGTTGGCGGGGGAACGACTGGTGAACCATTTGCTAGTAGCCCAGAAATAAATAACTGTCAGATGTGTCATGTGTGAGTCCTGCTGGGACCCTGGGGTGCCACTGATGTGCCAAGGTAGAACAGCAGGGAAATACCACTCTGGAAGGGGAGGAAGAGGTACAGGGGCTGTGCCACTGGTGTGAGCTGAGAAGCCGGGCCACGTGATGTGGCAGGCAGTATCCCAGCTCTTCATTCCCCTCTTTCTGGCTACGACTTTGTTAAGTGGTTCTGTATAGTTACATAGAGTGACAATGGTGTTTTCTCATTGGAAAAGTGCCCATGTTTTCATTTTAACTGGGGTCCTTGCTCTGTAATTGCTTGTAAACACTCTATCAGTTATAAGAGCCAGATGGTGCAGTAGATGGCTTTTAGTGACTCCTGAAAAATAAAGAAGACTCTGACTAGACAGCATTTACAATTATTTTTTCTGTTTGAAGCACATAGATTGCAGCTTGCTGTAAACAGAGGGTCAAGATGAAGCCTCACAACAGGGGCATGCAAACCCCTCATACTGAGCTTGCCACTGGCAGTGTGCAATCAATGAACCTGCAGTACCCACCCAAAATATACGTGCCATGAGGTGCACAAGAGCACAAGGTGAGGGCTCTTGCCAATCAGTGTCCATCTGCTTCACGGTGCATGGGAGCTGTGGGGGACCTCTGTTTTCCTCTGTACAGGTGCCAGTGTGGCTTTGCAGAACACTGTCTGTGCTAGATGCATTCTGGTTTCGACAGGACCTGCATCTCCTGCCCTCCGTCGCTCCTTTCGCGGAAAGTCCCCCCCAGCCTTTGAGTTCTTCTTTCCCTACAAAAAAAAAATAAAGACTGGTCAGAATTAAAGGAGTCAAAAATAGTCAATCAGTTTGGGGGACTGTGTTTATGTGTTCCCTCCCCTCTTAGGGTAGGCAGAGTGACAGTAAAGGAGCAATACTCAGAAGGGGGGCAGAGGCTGTTGCTGAAGAAGCAGTAGATGAGGGGGTTGACGGCACTGTTCAAGGCTGGCAGGTTCTGAATAATCACAGATGCGTAGAAGCGCTCTTTGGTCTCAGGGAGTATGTTGAAGTTGTCCAGGATATCAAAAAGAAAGTAAGGGCTCCAGCAGAGAATAAATGCTGCAGAAGAGACAGAGAGAGGAAGAGCTGGACATTGGATAGTTTAGCAATTTAGGGAGGCAATTACACACTCATGGAGCGACTCTCATAACAGACAATATCTGTTCATGCAAAAAAAAAAAAAAAATCCTCTCCCCATTCAGGATCTTATTTAAGAGAATAGTTATTAGATTGTGCTTTTGTTTGTCTTTATTTTTATTTTAATGCCTATAAAATATATTATGTGTGTTTCTCTAAGTGTTTAGAGTGCTCCCTGTAGACATATTGAGACACTTCTGAACACTACACAACGCATAAAGGGTAAATAGGTAGCCAGTTAAAGCATCATCAGTTATAGTGAAGTGCTCTTTTAATGGTCCCTGGAGTGAGCAGCCAATCTAAATGTACACACAGCCAAAGTGCTGCTCCGTGACAGCACTGCCTGTCACAGCCACCTAGTAAAATAAGGTTTTCAGACACCCAGGAGCAAGGAATGACACTCTTTCACACTGCATTATGGTAAGCCAACGTGTCATTTGGCATGCTGGCTGGAGGTGCTGTGTACATGGAGTGTGGAGGGAGCTTCTCCTAATTTCCTGTATTTGAGAGATGAATTTGAGGAAGGGAAGAGAGGGCCGTACTGCTCATAGCCTCAGCTTTTGTTCAGAGGTGGTAGGGAAAAAAGGTTAGCCATAGATCTAGCTTTATTTGTGGGCATAGGGAATTAATCTGGCCCTCACAAATTTCTGTGTCATCTCTTCTCACAATGGCTTTTGATTCAGAATGTGCATAGAAGTGCTGGGACAGGCAGTTCACTTAACTAAGCTCTAAGTACCTGGGTTGTAAACATAGAGGTAATTGTGAAATCAGACACATGATCACATCCTGACCCAGATGAGACAGCAGAGTAACCCCATGCCTGTTTTCTTGTCACATTAATCAGAATTTCTTTGCTGGCAGTTAGCTGAGCACTCACTAAAAGGGTAAGGAAGAGGTAAGCTCCCCTCCTGTTTTCTAGAACAACCAAACAGGGGGTGTCCATGCACAGATATATGCAAAATAGCAATACACAGAGTGTGGATCATCACACTTACTATGCAGAACTTTAAGTGGTTTTAAGAAAAATCCATGTATGTTAGATGTCAATCTGTTTGCACATGAAGAGATGCTGAGTGCCTAATATTACCTAGTTCTGCTGGAATACTTGAGCATCCATGTGAGCTCTCAACATCTGATTGCCCTGCAGTAGTAGTTGTGTCTGACAAAAGCTTTCTCTGATTGCCACGCAGAAAAGTTCAGACACAGAGATGTTCTTGGGCTTGTGAAAAGTATGAATCACACTGGCCTCTCTCATGTCTGCAGATGCTGCCACTAAGTAGTGAGCTAAGCTACTCAAGTGGCTGTTATCACAATATTCTCCAATCTGAATTTTGCACAGTGTTGGAAAGAGAAGCAATCTCTTTTTTTCAGTGGCAAGGGACGACTGTCAGCCCTTGGGAGTAAACAGCTTTGGTTCCTTTCCTGCATCTCTCTGGCAGCTAATCACAAGCTCTGTGTGATGCTGCCTTTATTTATTGAGATAGAATATCAGCCTCCTAATTGCATCAGAATAACACCATTTCCCTGGGAGATAGAGAACACCTGCACCAAGTCATCTGCTGCCCAGTTGGGAAAGGAGACCTCATTCTTTCCATCTTGCCAGGCAACACACTTGTGACATCAAATACAATAGCTGCACATCTCACCTCTTCTTCTCTCCCTTGCACCACCCCAGCAGCTCACATGCCATACAGCGTCTCTAAGCCTAAAAGACAACTCAGCTGCCAAATCTTTTGGCAGTCAGGATAGGAGAAAGAATGCCTCTTCCTCTGTTCCCTTTAGACGTCTCTTTACTTTCTTTATGCACACGAGTGGCTGTGCATCTAATTTAATTTAAGGCTTATGTCAGATACATAAAATGGAAACATATCAGCCAGAAGAGAGGAAAAGGACAAGAGCAGAAGGCAAGTGAGGTGTCTGGAGTCAAGCTCCTTCTCCAAGCCATCTACTTTGTCTGTTGATGATAGAGGTTGCCAAGGAAAAGCAGCTTCCTAATGTCAGCACCCTCCCTAGCCACCAGCAGTGGGGCTTCTCACTTACCAAGGATAATTACAATGCTGTACTTGATCGCCTTCACCTTCGCCCTGGATATGAACCCACGACTGGTGTAGCCACTGGAGGCTTTGCCACCTGGGAAAAGAACAGTTCAGCTAGTGAAAGAATAGCACTGGGGACGTGTCTGTGTGTACCTTGACAGGCAGGACAGGAATACACAATCCCATCTTTCCCTGGTGTCAGTCAGGACCTCCCTCAGTAGCTCCTGAAATTTGGAGACTTGCAAGTCTGCTCAAGTTGGACAATCAAAACCTGAGCCACCCAAAATAAAAAGGGAAAAGGTAAGCAGAGCAGATCTTCCCGAAACACTGAGACATTTGTATTCTTGGGATGGAATATTCAGATCATTTTATAGCTTTGTGTGGCCAGGAATTTCTGATCTTGAGCAAAATCCAGACTTGCAAGGACATGTGAAGACACAGAAAAAGCGTTGCCAAGTATATGCTAGAAAAATTCTATTCTGGAAATGGACAAAGTTCTAGGAATAGGAATTCTAACTTCTAGAATAATCAGTCTTTACTTTTTATTCATCTTCCCACAGATGTTTCCTCTTATTTTTCTAAAGAGAATTTAGTGTCAAAGGAAAGAAGGTAAATAATGTAGAAATGAGTTTTGAATGGACAAGTACAGAAACCCCATTTCCCCTGCAGCAATGGGCATCCAATGTGACACTGCATGTCCAAGCACTCCCAGGTATGTGAGGATCAGCTGGAATTGAATCCCAAAGCTGGAGTCACAGGTATGCTGAGACTCACCAGGACAGCTAGATATGATGACAGCCTGAGCTTTGCTCTTCATCCAGATGGTTCGAATCACAATTGAGTATATGACGCTGCAGAAGGGGAAGAGTTGCTGGTATTAGGCACCATAAATTTAACAGACATCCCAGTCATTTGTGCTCTAAGAATATACTTATCTATGTGTAAGAAGTTCACAGACATGGTGGGACTGCATAGGAATAATAATAGTAAATGACAGTAATAATAATAATAATAATAATAATAATAATAATAATAATAATAATAATAATAGTATTACTCTCACACAGTATTTTTCAGAAGGAGATCTGAAGACTTTTCACTGTGGAAGTCCTTATGGTTGTCCTGGCTTTGTAGATGTCAAATCTAAGTCTCAGAGAAATGCAGTGATTTGGCCAAAAATCTTTCAAGCAAGAGCTCATTGGTGATTTTGAGCCAGCCAATGCCAAATCCATTTGAGTATCAGCCGCGGAACACTAGCCCTGAAGAGGGAAGCAAGGGAGGGACCTGGTTTTCCTGTATGTACACTTTGATTTTGCTGTTACTTTTTGGGTGTGAAGCTGATAAATAGAATTTCACCCTGAGGAATTTGATAAGGGCAAGATCCATGAGAAATGCAAATAAATACATCAGTGTTCAGTTTTGGGTCTCAAGGTGCTGTGGTGGAAATCAAGGAGGACTGAAGTGTGAAATAAATTGGAAGAGCTAGATGATCCAAAACCAGATTCCACAATTTGCATGTTTAGAGATGTTTATATACTTTCAATAGGAAAGATGAAAAGTGGCCTAGTACACAAGGACCTTGGATAGTTATGTATTTGCCCTTTGCAATAGCCAGTCTGGACTTCTATTGATTTAATATAGAATAGATAAAAATAATTCCTTCAAGATGAAAAGCTCTTTAAACCCACATCCTGCTTGAGGATATTAATTGCCATATACCTTAGTGGTCCTTACATGAAAAAGGTGCAAGGAAAGACATAATTTCAGTGTTTTGTAAAGGCAAAAATGTCTCTTACTGTGGCTTATTTTGGTTATCAGAAGAGGCATTATTCTTATTAGTCAGACTCATATACGAGTCTTTCCTACAGCACCCTCAACTGCTAGACATGCTCACAAAGGCAGCATTTGTGCTCAAAAAACTATGAAGGTTTGGAGATTTCCTTTCTGTGGAAGGTTGAGCCATCTGGTTTCCAGACTCAGTAGGTGAGAGCTGTAAATTTAAGGTGCAGTCTGGGCTGTGCAGAGGAGAATTAACATCCTTGCCCAGCGAGGGGTTTGCTCACATCTGTAATGGACTACAACTTGCTCTCCTTAATCCCTTCAAAAGTCCATCTTGGCTCCCAGCTGATTTGAACATTTTCCTTTTATCTCCTGGCTTTTCAAGAGCCTGTTTATTTAACAGCTCATACACTTGAGAGTTTCTTTGTACTTTTTACAGACAATGGCGGAAAATTCACATATCTTTTCTCCTTTGATTGTTCCAATGAATCAGAATGTGTTATAATGATAATTGTTATCACCTCAAAAATTTTACCGGATCACTCTTAAATGTTTCTATTTTCTTCCTAGCCTGCTGTCTCTAGCCTGACCTCTTTATTTGCAGTTGAGACAATGTCCTCTCTGACACAGATTTTCCTTTGTCCAGCAGGACACATTTAGAGTTTCTTAACCTTTTGTCAGGACAAAGTAGCCTAACTCAGTAGTCAAAATATACAGACTTCCTACTTTCAGCCAAATGCCATAAGGATTGAATTATGAAGCCAGGCTTCTCACTTGCTTTCCCTTTGACCCCAAAATTCCTGCCCTCTTGGCTGCAGAGTCTGATAGGGGCATGTCTTTTGCCAGATACAGTTAGAGCATCTGTCTTTTCATTGGCATTTCATATATTCATAGATTACATTCATATATACATAGATTACATTCATCAGCATTCATAGATTACACGCTGATTCATTTGAATCCTTAATTTTTAGAACTACAGATGAAAGTTGAATTCTTGTTTTTATCCAGCAGCTTATAAAGCTATATATGCTGCCAACATAGTGGATCTGTGTGGGTGATTTTGCCTCTCTTCATTTTTCTTTTCTCTGTAGCTGAAGCCACTGGAGTCTTCCTTATCAGGAACGGACCAGAGGTGGTGCAAAACTGTCCAGGGTGGGTGTCAGGTAAACTTCTGAGCAGCTCTTGTGCCAGTCACAGTTATTCATTTACAATTTGATCTTTCTGGGATTCCAGTTCATAGTAGTGCTTAAACAGTTTTAGGGTTGTTTGTTTGTTTGTTTGTTTTTTGTTGTTGTTTTTTTGGTTTTTTTTCCCCAGCAATGTTGGTATGGAGCTGACAAACTGGACTTTCCAGAAACGTGTTACCTAAAGCACAGGATCATAACAGGCAACTACATGTGTATTTCAAAGCCACAGAAGTAAAAAGAGGGTTCTTATGGAAGAGAAGTATTTTTCTTAGGAGGGAAAAGCAGCTTTTTTCAGAATATATTTGTAGCTCCTCTTTCCTGCAGAAGACGGCTGGAGGAGGATGCAGAGGTTGGTCAAATCTCAAAGAAATTCTCACTTGAAAAATGAAGTGGCAGAATAGCAAAGAGTAGCAGGGAACAGATGACGAACCGGTATTCAGAGGAGTGTTTGGAAATAGTCTGCACCATTCCAACCATATCCTAATCTCTGTTCCCTTTCTCTGGGCGCTGAACTTCTCAGCCTTCACTGCCAAGATATAAAAGCGTGTGGAACACCTTGCCACAAAGCTCTTTTTCCAACCCATGTAACATGTCTGCACACTGCTTGCCCTTGTCTCCACTGAAAACACTGGGAGATGTGATGTGCAGCTCTTGAGGTCCGGGCGTTGTCAGCTTCTTTGTGTCTGTAAGTGCTCAGCGCACCGGTCCTCCAGCTCAGGTTGGGGCTGAGAGACTAATGAAAGGGTACTAAGGTGCAAAAGTCAAACCTGGATGGAAAATTCGTCCAAGCCATTCTGAAAAGTAGCTGCTCAGGCTTTGAAGACCCCAGAACAGAAAGGACATGCTTTTGATCTGAATAGTTGATGATTTTTCTAATCCTGATAAAATGTCTATCTCGAGAGATGGAAGGAAAATACAAAAATATGGCTCACATTGTGGATGTATCTCAGAAATGAAATTCTTTGTATCTTCAAAACCAATTTAGCTTCCAAATTATAAAGGATTAAGAGGCGTGTTCATCATAGCCTGATATTAGCTAATGTTGTTGTTTAAGAAGCCTCATTGGTAATTTCAGCATTTTTTATCCATGCAAATACATGACTTATGGTTAGTCATACAAATGCAACTGCAAATAATTGCACTCCATCTGTATTTTTAATTCACAGACCACCATTTTATTTATTATTTATTTATTTCAATAAATATCCTCTGGTAAAACAGTGTACTGATACTAACCATCATAAGTGTTATTGATCTGCCCTCTCTTTAGATGCAGATTTTTTTATCGTAAATAATTGACAGTGTCCCATGCAGCCTCAGTATTTTCTAGTAAAATGAGCCCTCACCACGGCAAAAGTGCACTTAAGCTCCCTGTTAATTACTTTCATTTATCATCCAGTATAGGCTATTGTTCTTTATACTTTATTTGTGCAAAGTGATGCTTTGTTTTATGGCAGCTAATTTACAGCAGTGTTTGTCTAAAGAGAAAAGTAACCTCATCTGAACAAACCATTGCAAGCACATGTAATGGGTAAATGAAGAGCTGGGCAGATATTAGAATGTATGCACAAGATCTAGAGTTTTTATTTAGAAATGGAAATTGCAGGCAAAAAAAGAATGGCCTCACTGAATCAAGTTTGATAAATGACCTTTGGTATTTTTATTAATGGCATTTCCAGTCCTTTATTTGATTTCATTCAGAGAAATACCTTTTATTTAATCTATTTTTTATTTCATTGCAATGCTTTGGGTTTAATTCCATATTTTCAATTTTAGCTGATTCTGATTTTTTTTCTCTTCTAATTATTTTTCAGCTGCTCCAAAGCAAATGTTCTCTTTGGAGTTTAGATTTTAAACAGCAGATGGATATCTTTTTCTTCTGTGCTTCAAGAGGAGCTTTAGCAATTTTTTTTTAAAAAACATGAGTTTGCAATTATATTAGGTAAATGTCTTTGTATCATATTTATAATATAAAGATACAAAAATATATTTAGCAATCATGAATAATGTGAATAACACAAAAACCCTCTAAATTTCTGGATACTCAAGTGCCAGAACATAATTATGCTTTGGCACAGAGTAGCAATGCAGAATAGAAACACAGTAGCTCTCCTGTCTCCCCACCACAGCTTCTGAGGGGGCCAGGTGCAAATATTTGCAGGAGAGCTTGGTGTAATCTCGATTTGACCCATATTTAACCTCTGTTCAGCCCCAGAGGTTTTCAACTTTCACAGATACCATTTGAGCTTTGCTTGGTGTATATCAGAACAGGAGAAAAGGTTTTGGTTGTAGCTGATGACACCTGTCCCAGAAGAGGAGAGAACTAATTAATGCAGGTCCCCTAATTACTTTTTTTAAAATTTTCTGGGGTTTTTGAGGTTGATAATATCAACTGCAGAAGAAGTGGTAGAATAATACGAATAAGAGGGAGCAGGCTGAATTTTTAAGCTCTGTATAGAAATACCTGACTCAGGATCTGTGGTTCTTCCTGTACAGCACCAAGACAGTGGGGACAAGGGAAGCTTTAATATGAAAAGAATAAACATTCTCCACTTTTTTCAGCTCTCAAAGATATCCACACACTTGGGTTGAAAATACCAGTCATAGCTTTTTATTTTCTTTTCATTATTCAGGTCTTGTTCATTGGTATTATAATCAGATAAAAAAACTTGCTGAAAAGCCACAAGCTCTTTGATAACTGATTGCTGATTCTCTAGCTGTAGAGAAGTGGTAGGAATAGACCTCAGAAGTATTAAAATCTTTCAGGCTGTTGCAGTTTTCTTCATAAATTACTTTTTAATATACATATTTTTTAAAAAAGCAGGGGATGAGGGGGAGAGAATCCTCTGTTCCTCTGGTTCATGTTTTGGCTTGGTATCTGTAGAGTTTGCTCACACCACATCTGGGGGTTGAGCTTGTCAGTGGAAGGGTTTTCCATGGTGAGCATAAGGTTATCAGCTAAATAATTCATTCCATGGGCTGCAGTGTTATGAATAACACAAGTCCTGTGAGTTAGTTGAAGGCTGTCAGGAACACGTGAAATCAGCTCTACTGAGAGAGAGCTGAGGGCTGGATGAGAGAAGCTTAAAAGCTGATGGTGTCTGGACTGTAACAGGTGAAAACAGCTCAACTAAAGCAGCATATCTAGTGTGGAATTAAGTCCTGCACCTGAAAAGTAAGATTTTATCCTTTGTATGCACTTCAGATGAGCAGCACCAGAAAAAGTGCTGTCATCAGTGAACTACTTTGCTCTAGAGGTTAGGTTTTCAGCAGATTCAGGCAGCAGAACTAATTAAGAATTAACTCTGCCAGCCAGTGTCCCACATTGCATCAGACACCTGCCATGCAGCTAAATCAGAGTGCTTCAGCAGAGAAAATAAAGTAGCTGTGCAAACAATATGAATTCTTGCAGAAAAGATTCTATTTTTTTTCCCTGTGTGCATCCTGCCTCGCTTCCTCAGTAAGTGTGGTGTATGCCTTGCCTTCTGGCTTATCTGTATTCATGGCTTCTTCTACTGATCCTTGACTTTTCAGATGCACGTTTATGGATCTTCTCTCCATTTCTATGTTTTGGCCTTTTTTAAATAACATCTTCACCTAAAGGTCATTAAATAAAAAAAAAAAATCAAAAATGCCTTCCCACATTTCTTAAATAACACCTTTCATTTTATAAATAATCTCTTGATGGAGGAACGCGCAACTGGAGCGTACATGATCTCTCTCACCCTTGTGAAACAGCACCTCATTCATCACCAAACTGCCTGTGCATCTGAAAGTATTGGGTGGAACAAAACTTTTACAGAGAAACCGAGTCCCTGGAGATGTTAACAGCCATTCCTGCTGTTCTTGAGCCACAAACTGCTTACCAGAGTATTTGTATGCTGCAGCCACATCAGGTGGATTAGCTTTAAACTCCTGGACTGCCCATGATTTTTAAAGAAATAGATGTCACACCTTCAGGCTATGTTGCCAGATGTTTTACAGATGCATCAGCTGGGAAGTTGCAACCTTCACTTTTATGCTTAAGACTTAAAAAAGTGTTCTGAAAAATAGTCATTTCCTTCTAAATTGTATGGCATTTTTTCATAATGTCTCTGGGTTGACCTTGCCCTGATGCTAATCCTCTTTTTCTGTGGTTTTAGACAATCCTCTCTGTTCTGAAGAAGATAGTATCCCTGACAACTAGAAATAAATTAGTACAAAATAAATCCTTCCCTGCATCACTCCATTTCCTTACTTCCTTCCAGTGCCAGACACCACTTTAGACTTGTCAAAAATCTGACTTCTGCTGGCAAGGACACAGGAGCATTTGTGTTAATAAACACTGAAACCAGGAATGTTTCTGGGCAGGTGACGGACACTGCGCTGCCCGTGGCTCCAAAACCAGTGGATTTAGTTCCTGTCCTGCCATAAACTTCTTTTGTGAATGTTGCTTAAGGTTAAAGCCACAAAAATTTTAGGATGTTTTATTCATGTCTCAGATGTCAGGGCAATCTCATGAAATGCCAGTTTTACTGCCTTTCTCTTTCCCCTCATGTCTTCATCACCTTCTTGCTTCTGGGGATTTACTGCAAAGCAGGACACAGAGCTGATCTGGTTTGAATATCTTTCTTTGGCAGAGAGGAGTGGGAGCATAATGTCAACAGCTCTGAAATATTTATTGCTCTGTAGCTTGCCTTTTCTTGCCAAACAAGTATAGATGGCGTGTAAAAGGAGTGGCTGGTCTGTAACAGAAACCATGCAAATCTGTATGTTTGAGTGTGAAAGAGATGTCTCACACACCTATGGAATGACTGGTAATTGGGCAGGCTGTGGGGATTTTTTATCCTGAAACACTTAAGATGCTGGCTAGAATTTCCCAGCTGCTACCTATTTGAGAAAGCTCATAAAAGAACCCCTTTCACAGTAACAGCCAGCCTCAACATTTTCTAGTGCCATTTCTTTACACTGTTAAATTACTTTTTGTCTGTTTATTGTTTTCACTGCTACTGCTGGGCTGCAGATCTACCCATTTTTATTTACATATTTCTAAGAATATTTTTTTTGTATACTGAAAGCTAGGCTGACTTTCAGAGACAGGAAAACATGCAGAGAAATGATCCCACCTAGGAAGGAAAACTTGAGTTTCCTTTCTTTAAGGAGAACTTTCTTGAGTTTTTAAATTATATCTATACAATCTGGCACAAAACATGGAAGGTTTAGCAAACTGACATGTTATGACCAAAGTGCAAAAATCATCCCTTCTCTCTAGGGAGCAACACTCATCCATTTTGAATCCATATCAAAAAGTCAACTAGATGAGTTCAAGCACCACATGGTTTTGATTCTACCAGGGACAAACTTGTTGCCATTAAAAGCTGCAGAACTTTAATCTCTGTGAAAAAACCATAATAAACTTCAAGGCATATATTCAGGTTATGTAGTCAGTCCTGTCATCATCTAGAAGAGGCTGGCCTCTGCCCAACCCTCTCTCACCCAGGGTACCAATGAGCAGGAAGCTAAGGGAGACTCATGGCTCATCACTTGTTGGAAAAGCAGATGGACCAAGGGATAAATCCAAGGGACATTGCAAAAATAGTTCTTCTCTCAGAGTCGAAGCAGCCTGTCACCAAATTATGGGGGGGCAATATGGAGTCCCAGCAAGTCATTCTTGCTGCTGACAGGAAGAGATGGACACCAAGAAATATGATTGTAACCGGGCTAGTTAAAGAAAAGTAAGGGTTCTGAGAACTGTCACTGCCACTGGCAGCATTTTGAGGCAGTCAGGAAGCCTCACTCCTGTTCCACATCTGATTTTGACTGCTCTTTTGTGTTGGTGGCTCCTCATGGCTAGTTAACTTCTGTTTAAAGGCAGCTAACGGCAGCGCTCTAGAGGGAGGCTGATCACTGAGCACAGTCTGCAATATTGATTTGCCTCAGTTTAATACCGCTTCTGCAGATTGTGATTTGAGGCAAATCAGTCTCAAATATCTACAGCTTAGGTTTTCTGCTACAAAACAGGAAGAACTACATTTGTTCATATTTTAGGAGTAGTTGGCAACTTCAACGCTTGGAGATTTATTTCCAGTCCTGGTGAAGGAATGCTTGTTGAGTACTGTGAAGCTTAAGAGCACTTGAAGTTAATTTTAGTTTAATTAGTGTTAAGTGCAGTTTCCTGTTCTTCTATTAAAATTGTCTTTTGTAATAATGGATAAATATTCATACTGGGTTTATAAAGATACCTTTCAAGCCTGAAGCTGTGGAGATAAGTGGACACA
Source organism: Pseudopodoces humilis (assembly GCF_049639895.1). Classification (NCBI taxonomy): domain Eukaryota; kingdom Metazoa; phylum Chordata; class Aves; order Passeriformes; family Paridae; genus Pseudopodoces; species Pseudopodoces humilis. The sequence continues at coordinate 105,750,220 of NC_142200.1, forward strand.
CTTAGAGATTCATTCCTTTTCTCAGAGAAAATGTTTCTGGCTGTTAATACCACACAGAGAACACCCAGGGTAAGTACAACAACCCGTGTATTATGTGATAAAAACCAAAGCTGCTATGCAGCAGGTATGGAAATGAAATTGTAATGAATGAGTAGAAATTAAAGCATTAAGCTGATTGCACACTTGACAGCTTTCACCACATACTTGCTGACTTACCTGATAATGATCAGAGGAATGAAATACACCAGGAAAGCCACAATTGTCATGTAGGGGATCCAGTAGGAGTCATCAGGCCAGAGAGCCCAGCACTGCACTTCCCCATTGGAGAGCTGCCGTTTCCCAAAAATAATCAGAGTTGGTATGGAAAACAGGAAAGAGAGGCTCCAGGCCACTCCAATAAGCACTTTCGCCTGCCTTTCTGTGTAACAGAGCCAAACAGACAGAGTCAGTGGTGTTGTTGGTATGAGTGAACCCTTGCAGCACTATTGACAGAAAGGCAGGGAGGAGGAGGATATTCTCTGAAGAAATGGAATTTTGGGCTGCAGCTGGCTGATGCTGAAAAGACTTCAAAGGAGAAAAAAGATTTCATCTCTCTCATGATAAATAGTCACGTCGTTATGAGCTTGTATTTTGCAAGATTTATTTAAGGATGCTTAGGGCCTGTTAAATCTGAAACACTATGAGAAAGGCACTGGTCAGGGTCAGCAAGTCAAAAACATGAAATGCAAATGGCACCTCTATGCCACCAAGAGAATATCATTAATGGATGTAAAGGACCTCAGGCCTGCCCTACTCCATGCCTAGAGATGCACCTTGAAGTCACAAAGATAGCAAAATATTTCCTATGAGGAAAAAGAAAATGCCTCAGTTCAGGATCAGAACAAGACTGCACAACCAGCTGCTTTTAACTCCATCTGCAACTTCACTGTCCCAAAAAACATGGGCACAAGGAGCCTGGGCATGTCCTGCTCTTCTCTGTATGGTGCTGGGGATCAAATTTAGCTCCTGCTGATGGACTCAAGCAATGCCAGGAGTGGTCTGCTAAACCACTATACAGGGCAGATGATGGTACTCAAGTGCCCAGCCCTATTTTATCTGCTGCAAAATACAGGAACTGGGAGATCCTGCTGGACTTCATCTTGAGGAACAGGAGCTAAAGAACCCCAAAACCTCCATCAGGTTTGGGTTACTGCATCATCTCTATTTCCTGCCACTGCCAAGTGAGGAAAAACAAGTGGGAAATTAAATGATGCCTGGTGGCACCCACGAGGTTTTGTAAATATCAATGGGTTGGAGCAAAAATTCCCAAGGCTTTAATTCTGGCTAAAATCCAGTTAGCTCTAGCTGAAAAGTGTGGGGAAAATGGGCTGATCTGTGCAGTACCCATGATTATCAGTGACACTTATTCCTCCTCAGCTAGATTTCAAGAGGAACAGATGGGGACAGATTTTTTTTTTTTTTTTTTTTTTTATCTGGGGAGCTTTAGTGTTCAAATATTTTATTATCCTAAAAAATACCTGAGGCTGTGTGTGAAATAGAAAACCACTTTAAATTATGCATATCAAGAAGAATGTCTTTCCTCCTTGAAGCTCAAAGAGCAATACAAAAGCATGTGGGCGAAACATTCAAAAAGTAATTTTATGCTTTATAAAACATCAGTTGCAAATACTCAGTTATCATGCTCATTTTTAAATGCTCCCCACGTTCAGGAAAGTATGGTCTCACTAATCTAGGGCTTAAGGGAACTCTGATAACATCTGTGTAAGTGAGAGGGTTAGATTAAGACTATAAATATTGTACAGGCAAAAGAGAACTGTGAAGTTTCCCAAAGCATAACAGAATAAACTTAACAAAAGCAATATTAAGAATAAATTTTGCAAAATATTTTCTGACAGAAAGGACATTTCAAATGTGAGCTAACTTCTTAAACTACAATCATGCAAGCCTCAGTGGGACCCACCTGTGTTTTTCTAACTAAAAAAGATTCGAAAAGAAACCTTAATTTTTTTGTACTATATATTGAACAGAACTGGGCAGTTTGTCTTGGGCAAGAATGGTATTTCTTCGTGTTTAATAATACTTTTCCTGAAATGTTAATTTATTTTTATTTTTAAATGTCTCTTGCATTTGGTAGAATATGGTCTTGTTAGTCTAAAGAGCTTTACAGGGCACTGATAGGTAAGCAGATTTTTGCTTTATTAGAGTAATATTAATTTTCTGCCTCACCAGCAGGGTTTTTTTAATGCCGCATTTGAAATAGTTGCTCTAATATGCTCTAAATGCCAGCAAATCACATAACTAGAGCTGAATCTGTTATAAATGAAATCAAACAAATAACTTTTGAAATACATTATTGTGTTGAACCAGTCTGAGCATTTTCCTTTAGGGCTTTTCGAACTGTGGTGGCCAAGACTAACTCCCATGGCTGGAGTGGGAATCTGAGTTGTGAGCTCTGGCTCCGACTCTCCTAAAAGTTGTTTTGGTGTGGCTGTCCCCTCTGCTCTGCTCCCACCATCCCTGCACTGTGACAATGGGTTTGAGGATATCTCTCTGCTCCCAGCAATCTGGGACGGGGCCTCTTGGAAGGAACTTTGCTTCCTGCCACCAAGAATGTCAATGCTATGCAATCCTTTGATAAATTGAGTGCCACCTTAAAATTAGGTTTTAAATCCAGAGAGAGCAGAGCTCATCCAGAATCTCAGTGATAGCACTATTTTCAGCCCAAAGCCACACAAGGATGAGTTTACACTTTTTTGGGTTTTGTCATTTCCTTAAGCAATTCTTTTTTCACCTGTTTAGTTTGCATGTTGTTTGAATATACCTGCCCAACATGATGAAGTATTCACAAAATGTTTGCTGCTATAACTTTTCAGTTTCTTTTCTTTTTGATCTTTATTTTATAATTTTTTCTCAATACCCTTTTTGTTGTAGAATTAGGTGTCTCACAGTAAACCTTTAAGATTAAAAAGAATATTTCTTTCCCATATTACACTTTCTCTGGTTATTTATGTATTTGCAAAGTATGAAATATTCAGCTGTTGAAGTTTGTTTTCTTAAAAACCAAGAACAGCTCATTGCTAATACTTTTTAACAGGACTTGAGGCTAGCAACTAAACCACAATTAAAAAAACTTGTTTGACATTTTCAAAGTGGAATGTTTGATATTTTTTTTTTCCTAAAATGATATTTCAAGACTACATGGAAACAATTTTTCAAATCAGTAAGAAGAAAGAACTCTTTTGTTTCTTGATTGAAGGATTTTGGGGGGATGAGTGTTTCATTTTGTAAAGAAATTTGCCACAGGTTGACTCAGAACTGTTCATGAAGTTCCTCTGTGTCATCACCAATGACAAAGATTTGTAAATCTCTTTGTTCTCTCTCTGCAGAATAGCTGAGAGGGCATTTCAAAAGCGTCCCACACGGCACCTCTGCAGGAATAGCTGGGTACAAAAGAGGATTATTTTATGTATATTCCAGAAAGTTGCTATGATAAATATGCCTCTCTAGAGCCTTCTTTTGGATTTAAAGCTGCCTTCTTTTTCCCTTTGAACATGGTCTTTGTGCATCAGTGTGTAGCCAGACCTTGCAAGAGGCAGATGGGTTTTGTCAGTATTCTCTCTGCTTGTGACCTTTTTCCCCTGAGCAGAGCTGCACCTGAGTGATGATTTCACTACCCTCAACTGGGGGCAACGTCTGCTCTTCTCCACTTTTAAAAAAACCCAACAAAACAACAACAAAAAACTTTACACTACAGGTATAGGAAATGGGATTTTTAAAAAGGCTTTTATTAAGATTTGAAGTGTTTTTTTGGTGGGTTCTTTTTCAACTTCAAAGCTCTTTCCAAAGATTACCCATAAAATTCTTTACTATACCCAGGAGGTAATTTAACAAGCACTGCTTTTCCTGCACCATAAATGAAGAGGAAATGCCAGCAGGTCTGTCCCACAGCTCATCCTGCTCAGCCAGCAGGTTTATGAGCCCCCACCCTGCCTGGTTTAGGAGCTCTCCTGTAGCATCTGTAGAGCAATGCCACCTCTCCCAGAGCCTGCCGGGAAAACCTTGATATCCATCTCCCTATTCTGAAAGAGTTGATCTGCAGGCTGGGTAATATAAAGCTAAATTTCACACGAGTATTTGGAGCTTTCAGACCTTAACATCTGCCAAAGCTGCACCACTGTCTCAGCTGTGATTGACTCACAGGTTTTTAAGGCCAGGAAGGACCATTAATCTGATCCCCTGAATAGAGACATCTGGCAAAAGCCATCATCACTCCAAAACAAGAATGAAGTTTGCATCTGATCAAAAGTTACAGGTCCTTGTAATTGTTCTTCCTCCCCACCTGCTACCTCTGTTTCTTCACTCAGTGCAACATACTTAATGCCCCACTTTTAATTTCCCACTTTGTGGGAAAGAAATAATTTTGTTTAAACTGTACTGCTAAGAGGCCAGGATATATCCAAGTACTATAAAAAAACCTGAAACTAAACAGAGGAAATTATAACAATAGATATCCAAACTTATATGCTATCTCTTCTGAAGATACATCAAACTTTTGTATGAATTCTCAGTACCACACCCTCCATTCTAGTCATTTTCTATTGTGAATAAATAGATAGAATAAATGTTGCAGTTCCTACAGTTATATAGTGGAACAAGGGATAGCTTTTTCCCATTAAAACCTTCTAAAAATGCTGGAATATGATGAAAACCACTATAATTTTTATAATGTCATTCCATTCTTTGCTAACACAATACTTATAAAAACTGCTGAAGGCTAAGTGAAGTTTAATAAATCTTGAAACCACAGCTACTTCATCATTTAGAAAACTGTAACAGAGTTCAAATAGTAGCTAGAGCAGGAATGAATAATGCATAGCAACAATGTTAAGAATTTTGAAAACCAAAAAATCATCCAATAATGTCTATAGTAATAACAAGGTACCAAGATTCTCCTACCTCCTTGCAAGAACTTCATGGGGTAGACTATGGCATGATACCGGTCTATGCTTAGTGACACGAGGACGTAAGTCGAGGCATAGAGAAGGACCACCTGGGGCAGAAAGTATAACGAGACAACAGTTGAGACACATCTATTGCAGAAGGTGATGTCAACAAGAACTCTGAACTATAAATGTTTCAAAACTTACTGAAGGTAAAAAAAAAGAAAAAAGGAAGAACCTCCCCCACCTTGTATATTCACCCAGGTATTTGTCCTTTTTCCTGTCCACAAAATTTAAAAGTTTCATTATGTTCATTATGTAAAGTTTATTAAACTAAAGTGTTTCTCTTTTAAATGAACATTTCAACATTTAGGACTTTTGCTGCTAGAAAAAATTCTACACAGCATTTTTGTCAGAGTTTACTGCTACGGGGGCACAAAGCACGACATTTTTATACCTGGAAGTAGCGAACGACCCTGCAAACGATATCAGGGGCCATAAAATCTCCAGTGTAGCGCCAAATTATGTCAGTCATTATGTTGATGAGTCCTGTGAATGAATCTACAAAGAAATTAAGTGAAGAAGAATTGAAAGAAGCAAATACATGACTTCAGGTGAACCACAGAAGCAGGTAGGACCCTTGGGATGTGTCAGCTCCCCAGTCCTAGGGGCAGTCATGACCACTCAGCCCAGTATGCTAGAGGAGCTGGGACAGCCTCAGAACCACCCCCAGAATTAGTGTCTAAGTGTGTCAGCTTGATTACAGCTGTGACAAATACTGAACCACTTAACGTCCTTTATTCTTTATCTGTTGTTTCATTTTAAAAAGTCTCCTGTGAAATCACCTGGAGTGGCAACCAAATGCTGCTAAAGTTAGTGGAAACTTTGTCAGGAGATAATTTGCAAACTTAATTAATTAATGACTAACCGTGCCTTGTCAGCTTAAAGTTAACCTACTTATGCCTGTACTTTTATATTTGCCAAATTAAATACACCTCAGGCTATCTTTTCTTTTTTCTTCTTCTTTTTTTTTTTCTCCCACAAGAAAATCTAAAGAGATATTCCAGCCTTTGTTCTGTTTCTTACCGAACAAGCGAGTGCTCACAGAGTTGCATGTTTTACAAATGAATCACAAGAACTGGTGCTCCTGCTTTATATATGGGTGATATTAAATTTTGTCTTTAAAACCAGCTTCTCTCACTTGGACAAGATAAATGTTTACAGTGCAGTCCATGGAAGAAAATGTGTACCAGTCCAATGTCCTGCCACTTCAAGCAACGTGCCATGTTGCTCTTCTTGCACAGATTACCACAAAGGGAGAAAACAGGTTAGGAAAACTTTTTGTGCAATTTTTCAGGACAAAAACAAGCAATATGAAGAAATATCTTCAAGCTGTATTAAAAAAAAAAAAATAAAATTAAAGTGGCGAGGTAAAGCCTTTCATTTTGCTACCACCATTTTACACATTCAAAAACCATTTCTAAAGTTTAGTGTGATAAAGAGAATTTAACCCCTGCATCAGAAGACTTTGATTTGAAATTTTCGCATTTGGAAACAAGATATTTCAACAGTTTAAAAAAAAATGGTTTGAGAAAGAAACAGTTTGGGACAGTATTTCCAAACAAATATGTTTTGCAAAATAGTTTTTTTCTAAGCCCTTTGAAATTCCAGATATTTCTAGTTGGAAATTGAGATTTCAGCTTAATGCCTCAGAAAAAGCAACCTGTTTTGCTTCACTGGAAAATCAGGGTTATTTTTTCTGTATCAGCAATCCTTTATCTCCTCGTTTTCTTCCTTCGTTTATCTTCTTCTGCAAGGCTCAGTTCAGAATTAAATTAGTGTAACTACATTGCTTCCCTCCTTATGACTACTGTTCAATTAATCCTTGTTTGCTCTTTATTCTAGCAGCGTTTCCCAGCCCCATCTTCTCTCTCTTCTCTCATCCCCTGCCTCCAGAGAGAGGCTGCATCAGAGACAATCTCCAGAAGGAAGTCTGGGGTTTGAAACATTATGTTAAATGTTAATGATTAATGATGATCATTAATGTTAAATGCTGAACATTGATTAGGGTGATGGGGTAAGGAATGATTGTTCCTCTGATGAGAACAGTGGCTTTAAGACTTTACAGAAAAGACTTTAGGTATATAATTAAGGTGGTCTTTGAAAAAAACACAGTTTGAGTGTTTCAAAATGTATCCTCCAGCAGTATTTCCAACCTATCTCTTTCCGTTTCCTCACTCCTGAATTATTTATTCATATTCTCTCTCTCTACAGTAATGAAATATATATTGGTTCAAAGCATTACACATCAATAGAGCTTCACCTCAGGGTATCCTCCGGCTTTTGATGGTCTGAGCATCTGCCAAGCAGGTGCTAAATCAGGGCTCAGCTTTCCTCAGGAGGGGAAGGTGCAGAGGCTGCCCTCCCTCCTGCCAGTCTCAGTGCTCTGAGGAGGAAAGGAAGGGGGAAGGGACAGCACCTCAGCTATCTCATTTCCCTCTTCTCACGGCCGTCTTCCTTTTCAGTGCATCAGGTGAGGGTTTAGAGGTGCATCCTGCAGCTGCGGGGGAGAAGGGACAGCATCCTGGTGGTTTCCTTCAGTAAGCAATTTGGCAGTCCCAGATAACACAATTTCAGCTTATGCCCACATCAGCTTTTTAGTTTGCATCAGGAGTGTGGTTTTTAACTTGTGGATGGCCCCCACTTCACTGGCTCATGTGATGGAGAACCACAGGAGAATGAGCCCTTGTTTAGCTGATGCTTGTCCCAAAAGTACTCTCCAGGGTTGTCCTCCTTGCATCCCACACCATGCAGCTACCAGCCAGTGCTCAGGCTCAGGAACCATGACAAAGTTTATGCAACAGAAGCAGATCCCTCTCCAGAAATATGGAATGTGGATATCTGCTCTGTCTTTTTCATGCTACAGATCTCTACCCACTGCATGTCATTACCTACAAATATATCTGTAGCCTTAAGTACTTCAGGAGCTTTAAAGGCAACTCAGGATTGTCTTTCCCTTGAGAGCTGTTGAGTGAGGTTTTTCAGGTGACAGCAGAGGCTTTTAAATGAGGCTTAAACTTCACAGCTTTTTTTGTGCTGGCAGCGCCAGCTCCTCTCCTGCAGCAGTATGCTTTAATTCAGCTGTGCTGAATTTCAGAATTGCTGTGGAGGGCTCGGCATGAGCCGCTGAGCATGTGCCCCTAAACACAACACACACGTGTGTACCAAAGCCGATGCACCCAGCTGCACGTGTGGGCCAAATTTAGCCAGATTTCTCAATGCCCTTTAATTATAGAAACATTCTCCCACTCAATGTCCTCATGCCCTCCTCAGGTTTTAGAAATATCTCTTGTCTTTTCAATCCTAAAAGTACCAGACTAACTTTTCTCAGAGGATCCTTCAGTCCTCTGCTGCCTGCTCCAGAGGGTGTTTCTTATCCCATCTCTGCAAAGGACCAGGCTCTGTCAGTATGAGCACACACGTCTCGAGGATTTGTCCTGCAGACTTTACATAGGGCCACCAAGTAAATAATGTGCTTTGTGCTGGTGATCAGACAGCATGAAGGGAAAATGCAGCAAACCTACAAATCATGACAAAGGATTGCTATATACTCTCCAGAGACACAAATATCTAGTGCTATTTACTAGACATTTAGACACTAAATGTGCTGCTCATTAATCTGTTATGCTCATCACACCTTCAATAACCAGACTTTATATTTTTCACACCTTCACAACATTTTTCCTTACAAGCCTCTTTTTACACAAAGCCCCAACATGCCAGCACTATAAACCGGGCACAGAGATAATGAATTGCCAGCAGACCTTCTGCCACTGGTAAATGAATCCTCCTCACCCTTGTATCATCTCAGATACAATTATATCCATGACCATGGCATCTTGAAATCCTCATTTGCCATGTAATTTGAATTGCTGTATTAGAGGTCAGTGCATGGAAGTCAGTTTCAGTAGTGAGATCTCAGCAGATCACACATTCCCTGGCTACTTTTGGCAAGCTTACACCTCAAACAGTGTCACTGTGTTGCATCATTGCCATCCTAAGTGGTGAATGTCAGGTACAGAAAGCTGTCATTGACATGAAAGCTCTGAACCTCAGTGTCCTCATTACTTTGAGTATCCTCACCACTCCTTACAAAGCTAGTGGCTCACGTGTTAGATACTTGTGTTCTTTCACTGATGAATGTTCCTGGGCCAAATGGGACCAAGATAATTTCTGAAAACTGTCCTAAACAACCTTCACTCACAGCTGTGTGCAAACTTGTCATTGCCATTGCCTTCTTAAAAGACTTCTAAATTGTTTTACTAAGCAGTGGTGTGTTTACTGTGGCACTGTGTCAGCATTGCTAGGCAACAGTGGGGTTATAGGCTCTTTTAATTACTCAGAAAAATAGGCACAAATTCAATTAATGAAATATACTCTATTTTGATACAAAATAAAGATGACAGTCACAATAATTTGTGACTTTTAAGCCAAATGTATATTCAAAGAAAGATACAGATTAAAAAATTCCTTGTTGAAGAGAGGACATGGCACCAGTGTGACAGGAACGGAAGAAGTTTGCTCTTGAGGGAGAGTGGATTTTCTATAAACAAATGTAAAAGAAAAATTCCATGAGATTTCAATAATAAGAAAAAAGTAGAGGGAGGTAGGGAGTAAAGATGGCTTTGGCTGGGCAGAGGGAGGGAAGAACAGCTTTGTGGGGTTTGTGCAACTGGACAGGTCTTCAAACCTTTATCTATCTCCTCCCTGTCACCACCATGGCCACAGCCAGTCCTCAAAGGCAAAACTAGTGTCTGCCTTTATAAACCTGTCAGCATTTCAAAATGCAGCATTTTTAAACAGCATTTATGAAAAAGACCAAGAAAACGCCAGAGAAGGAGAAGCGCCCTGTTCCCAGAGGAGACTGAAACATGCTGAATATAGAGCTACAGCATCTGTTGTTGGGAAATATGTCAGGTACTGAAACAACCTGTGAAAATCCTGGGCCCTAAAGGCCAACATAACCCAGGTTTCCATCACGTTCAGCAAAATGTGATTGGATTTTTTTACAGGCATGACAGAGTGCAGGCATTGCCTCTACACCTTTGAGCCCAGGAACTACTCAGTTCAGGAAGTGATTGCAGTAGCTTGGGTGATGGGTGCTGCCTCATATGGCTGATCTCAGAAATGTAAAAAAGAAATCACTGCCCTTGGAGGAACAAATCTGAATGTCAGCTTGCTGGTGGTGTGAGTGAAACAAATTTTTGTGTCAAAAAGCCCTCCAAGAAAGAAGTCCATTATAGAAAGCAAATGGAGGTAATTAGCAACTGGCATGGGAATAGACAGATTACAACTGTTTCAGATAATATGTTCATAGAAATTCATTGACTTGATGGTATTGCCAAAGGGATGTACCTGTGCAGACTTCAGGATATTCCTTTCATTACAACTTGGGAGGTTCAGACAAAAATCTGCACTAGCAAGTCCGCAAGAAAAAATCTCTATCATTTTATTATTAGTACTGACAGCACTCTTCCCTCTAGACACTTACCCTGAGGATGAAAGCCTTTTCTGTCAGAAGTGGAGAGCAGATTGCTGGTAAGCTGCAATGGGTTAAAAAGCTCCACATGTCATCTCAGCTGCAGTTTCATTTTCCCCTGATGAGAACAGTTCTATTAAGTTGGATGTGGTGATCCATGACTTCTAGGTGAAGCCGTGCCTCTTACTAAAATACCCTCTCTCTTTTCATGTCACTTTCAGAGTGATTCCATTTTAACAAGGTACATTTTGTTCTGCTTTGTGGACAGCATCACAAGGCAACACAACATTTTGTAAGGCAAGGCAAAGGGTGCAAGCTCCTGGTCAGGGCTGAGCATTTCGTATGGCTCATTTTTTTTTTGGACCTCATGATGTAAATTCCCATCACCTACCACTCCCCAAGGAGCATATCCTCTGGAAGCACCAGTTCACTAACAACTGCCTGCAAAAGAGTGATAGACCCTTAAAAACAAAAGTGGCATCATTGCCCTATGGCAAAAATAAGGTCCTGTCCATGATTTTTGAACTGATGAGGCAGTCAGTGCTCTCTGACCTTGCTGCTCTGTATTGCACTTGATGTGCTGTCAGCTAATCAGAGTCAGGGCTGTGAACTTGCCTTGCAAGTTAGCAAAACCTATATCTGATATTTCTACAGGCCTGTGGTTGCAAGCAAGTTAAATTAGATGTTCTTAGGGGTCCTGGAGGTTTGCTTCAGGACAGACACAGGGCAGAGAGAGGAGAAGCTGCCTTACCTCCAGCAGACACCCCTACAGCTTGTTTTCTCCAACTCTTCCCATAGTCTGTGCTTTCCACTGCAAATTTCACAGGTGGCTTTTCAAGTACTCACTGCACTAGGAACAATTTTGTAACCATATTTCCTAAAAAATATAGCCATCCCACTGCTCTCATTCAGAAGCTGATAGTGAAATTGGTTGTGTCCCTGATCTGGGTATCTGTAGGACAAAACACTTATAAGATACTTAGAAGATGCCTTTTCAAATTATGACATTTCAGCTCTTTAAACACTGAGGCATGAGAGCCTGCTGTGTGGCCTCTCCATGCAGTCATGGTGCAGCGAGGGGCTGTGTATGGAGCAGAGTGGGTGCAGGGGACCTGGGTGCAAGGGTTGCCCTCATGCTTTGACAACTTATTCCTCCTCTTCACAACCCCTCCAGGTGCATTTATCTGCGTCTATGGTGGTTTGCAGCCCCTTGCTCCAGCATTGCAGGGCATCTGGACACCATGCTGGAGATGGGAACAATAGGGAGGATGGCTGACAACCCCAGGAGCTGACATGAATCTGCCAATCCTGATTTTTAACTATTTTAGAAGTGTTGATATGAAGCAGATATCATTGTGCTTACGCAGTGCAAGGATCCCAGCTCTCTGCCAGACAATCTCTGGCAAAGAGACAGGAAGTGTGAGCCAAAAGTGTGAGCTGGTGATAATTCTGAACCCTAGGACAAAGTCTCCTCTTCCCATCTTGTGTTACTTGCACATAGATGAGACCACTGTCTACTAGATGAAATATTTTGTTGCATGCAATTGTTCAGTGGTTCATTCTTTGTGAAGAGAATGTGTCTCAGTTTGAATGCAGAAGACACACTCCTGTGGATCAATTTGTCTTACTTAAACATAGAAAAACAAGGATATGCCTCCTCAAAAGACAAAGGAATCACCCTGTTTGTAATTCATTGCTGCTGTTTATATTTCAAGTGATGCGTGTACTTGTAGTGTTTTCCAGAAAAAAATTACATTCTGAGATACCAAGTACCAAACAATTCCATTTTTAATTTCCTTCCCCAACATCTTGTATATAGATGCTTCTGCTATTTCTTCTGAATCCTCTATACTGATCATTTTGCTAACTCTTTACCTCAAGTATTTGAAGTACTGCAGATTCATATCTTGGTCACAGCAGAAACCCATTATTCTCATTGAAAAATGTGGACTATCCTAGAAGAATTTTCTGCTGGTGTAGTTCAGGCACCCAGGTCACTATAGTCATTGATTACCCACACTTTTTCCAACATAGTCTTAGTTGGCTCAGATATTGTTGATGCAGATACTTTAGTCTAAGTAGGAGTGGTAAGGGTAAAGCTTTCTTTCTTCCCTTCCAGCAAACTGCAAATCAGATTCCTGTGGTGCTCAAGCAGTGACACTGCATGCTGCAGCTCAATTTTTGTTGAAGCTTAGGCTTTCCATTACAGAACAGTAGAATAGTGTTCATTCCCATTTTTGTATCTGCTTTGTCTCCCCTGGTGTTTGCCTATAGCATGAAGAAAAGCACACTGGTAAGTTTCACTGGCAAATTCCCATGTAAAATCATCATGTGGAAAAGGTAGATCAGGCAAACCCACACTGAGCTGTTTTCCATTAAATATGCTGCAGTGCCAGAACAGGCTGAAAATACATTACATGTGGCCTGGTTTCTGTTCTGTAATTGAGCTGAACATGGCCAAAATGGACTTCTAAGCATTTGATCTTAATAGAGCAACTGAGTCTCTGTAGTACCACATGATATCTTTGACCTGAATTCCATAAATCCTGTTAATCATTTGTAAACATTTGGTAACCAGCTAGGCAATGGAATTAAAGGAAGTCACTCTCCAGAGAAAACCTGTTAAACACATGAATGTGAGTCAGACGTATTGGCAGGTGACGAACTACCACATGAAAATGTTGGATGTGTCGTCCTACAGCCCTTTGCAAAGATGGGTAAAGGGAAATGTGTCAGTGTTATTGCTAGTGACACAAAGACAATCTAAGTAAATAAATATCACTGCTTTAATATGCAAGAGGGGAATAGAAAAACCCTGATCTTCTTAATGTGACTTTAGTGCATGCAAAGCCTATTTCCAGAATAATTTCTCTTTGATTGCAACTACATGTGCTGCAGTACAGATGATGGACTACAAGGAGCTAATGATGTATTTGTACTTTTGATGTCAAAAGTTTAAAGTCATGTCTTTTAATAGGAGCTAATGAGATCCTAAGTGATGATTCCAAGGAAAGCATAGTTAGTCATTGTGGCCATGCTGTTGGCAGCACCACACTCGTGCAATCCTGTTTCTCAGCATTTGCTGCTGGCATGTGAAGAATTGGGTAGCAAATTCCACACACCTACCTATATTTAACAATATATTTAACAATGCAGTTTACCTATATTTAACAATAGAAGACAAACTGTCATGTAGAGTAACTGTAAAATAAATGTCCTTTGTGTCAGGTGACAGTCCTGCCTGGATATGCATCAGGGAATCAAACAGGGATCCATAAAATTTAGAGGTAATGTTTTCCAAGTAATTAAAAAATAAGTCCATTTCCCCCCTTAATGCTGAAATGTTGGACCCAAAGGATTGTACAATTTATCTGCCAAGCCCCTTTTATTAAAAACAAAACCAGAAACAATCATAACACAACTGTCATTAGGATTTGAATGTCTGAAACAGGCTGAAGGTAGGAAAACCATAATCAGTCCTTCAGGACCACATAACAATTCTGTAGCTGTCAAAACAAGAATTAAGGCTTCCTATAAACTGACATAAATTGGCACAGCAAAAGCTGACTGCTGCTTATGTAGAAAATACATGGTTCATTTCATTGACTGTCAAGTGTATCTACAAAACATATTCAGGGCCACCACTGGGCCAGAGGAAAGGCTATCAAAATAACTTTCCTAAGGTTATCAAAATAACCTTCCTAAACCATCCCCATACCTGGTTTTGCTCTGGAGCCCCATAGAAAACCCCAAGTTCACCTCTTGCCCTTCATGTTTCCCTGTGCCTCACTACATGCAACAAGAATACACCCCACCTGTTCTTGCACTCTGCCTTGTTTGAAAAATGTGGTGTTTTGAAGAAAGTAATATATGAAAAGATGCATTAAATGGGTCTGTAGTTTTTCCAGCCTGACTGAGAGACTCTGTTGCTCTGTTTTCCCAAACTATGTTACTGATATGAATAAAGGCTGTGCCTATGCCCCCCACACACCACATCTGGACTGTGGTACTGCATGGAGCTGGTGCATCAGATGTTGTCAGTGTGGACAAGTCAGACCTCTCTGACAGTGCTGGATGTAGACACTCCTTCCCTGGTTCCTAAGGGGTTCAACATGAGACTGATATGAGGGCATGAAAATTCTCCAAGACCTACACAGTGCTTTGCTATAATGGAGTCAAAGTTCCCCACCAATGTCAAAAGTATTTGGATTTCATCTAATTTTTAGTTTAAGTTCTGCCAGCCAGCCAGAAGCTGTGTCAAGGTTGCAATTGCAACCCAAAATTGAAACCCCAACATGTTAAAATCATAAAAGACATTAGTTTTTTCAAAATGTCTGGCTTCTTCTGCTGACCAAAAATGCATGAGCATCTTTGAGATTAATAACCAGATATTTGGATTTTCCCTGAAGACAATTCACTGACATTGACTATAAAGAGTGTAAACAGCGACTCTAATTTGAAAGCTAAAATAAATTGACTTGTGCCTTTTCCACATCCTGTCTGTCAACATCCTAGCAAAGAACTTCTGAAATTGGAATATCTTCCCAAATGATGAATGAATATGAAGTTTTGTGTTTATTTACAATTCACACTGAGAATGTAATTGGGAAAAAATTCATGAAGATCCAAGTATGTTTATCTACATCTGAAGCCATGAATGGTCAAGAAAGGGATATGAGTATTTTTACAAACATCTTAGAATCATAGAATTATTTAGGTTGGAAACAATCTTTGTGAGGAATAAATAGCATAATCAACAGACTTCATAAATTCAGTAATATGAAGAATTTATAACGACTATTATTTCAAGAATATTTTCTGCAAGGCACAAAAAATGCATTCTGGAAATATTGTTAGCTGTAAACAATGCTAACCTACCAAAGAACTCATATTGAAAATGTAATTGGTATACTAAAGCATTAGTATTTAAGGATTTGGAAATAGAGTTGAAAATGCAAAACTTTATCTTGCAGGATTCCATTCATTTGTGACATTTCAGAATGATCAAATTAGTCTTGAGCTAGAGAAAAATATTTTGTTTGTGATAATATCTGCACACGAAGAGGTCCAATAGAAGAACTCAAAATTATTTCCTTTTACAGATTCTTTAAAATTCACATTGACATTATAAACTGTGCAAGTGGAGCACAGAGTTATTTAAAAGCATACCTCCAAGGGGCATGGTTTTGGAAGCACAGCTTTGTTTTTCTGACGATCTTGTTGAATCAATTTTTTCCAGTCTATTTGTATTAGCTGGGTAGAGGATTCACAGAAGTGCAATTGTGTATTGTAATTTGACTTTGATCACAGTAATTTTCTTTCTTCTGTCTCCCAAGCAGTCTTCTAGAAACTACAGCAGTAATGGTATACAGCAGTGGATATTGAACTGCTTGCAAGCCACTCAGGCAGCTCATAAAAACATTATTAAAAGGCAAATGCCCTTTGTGCTCATAACTTCTAAACTACACAAGCTGAAGTGCCTTAATACTTCTAATGCATTGTAATATATTGAGATGTGCTCTCTTGGAGCTGGTGGCTTTCCAGCTTACACCTTGTGCTCTCCTGCCAGTCACCAGGGCTTGGTCTGATTCTGGCTCTCCCTCCAGTTCAAGAAATGACGAGTCTGAGCGTGGTTTGCTGGGAAGCTCAGTGACTGGCAGGTGGCACAAACATTCTTTCTGCAGAAATCTCATTTCCTACAGAAGGAACCTTTTCAGAGCATCCTGAACCTTTTCCCTTCTACTAATGAGTGTTCTCCCAAACCATGGAGGCTCTGGAGATGCCCAGTCCTGCAAAGGTGCTTTGGCTCACCTGCTAATGTGAATCTGCTCCCAAGGTGAGAGGCCTACGAAGGCCACAGAGGGCAAGAGAATTTTCTGTGCCCATATGCTGTGTGTGCTTTACCAGACAGAATAATAAAGGAAAAATTTTAAAGATAGTCCTGATGCTCACTGAGAAAGTGGCATAGTGCTTTATTTTCTGGTTGCATTAAACCAGAATCTTCTCATCTTCTCTGCATTAATCTTCTAATCTCCTAAGGTCATCCCTTGACTGGCAACATCCATGAATATTGTTATATGAGTTTTCTCTTTTACCTGAAGAAGTGGGAGTACCTGAGGATGTGCTTTTGCTAAAAATCAGAACATGTGCAGGTGACCTGGAGCTTTCCCCAGAAAGAGAAGAGCAACAAGACTTGCTGTACAGTTCAACAGCTGAATAAGTATTACTAATCCTTACAGTGTGCTGGGGAATTCTTCTAACATTTTTTATTTTCTGTAAATGTTGATCTTACTGTCTTTTTTCCTATCTTGCCTAGTTCTTTTGTACACTAAAAATTAACCTTATACTGTCGACAGGGTCCAGGTTTTGTGGCCTTAAGAAATATTTCTGCAAATTGCAGTTAAAAAGGATGCAGGATATGTTGGAACTAAGACTAAGACTAAGACTATCTAAGACTTTCACACAGACAATAGGCACCTTTCTAGTCAGTATCAAATTGTCAACGTATGATTTATTTTTTCAGTTGGCCTCAAGATCTTTATCCCAAAAAACAATTTCTCTATTAGCTCATGATTTTCCCTAAAATGGAAATTACTTTCATTTCTGGTGTATTTTGGTGTATTGGGGACTCCCCTTTGAGTAAACTCTATTGCCTTCATTCCCTCCTCTTCTCTGCTCCCCTCCCCGTCCTCCACTTCCAGCTCTGAATGTAGATATTTGATTTGGATAACTTTGGTCTTTGATACCAGTGTGAA
Organism: Pseudopodoces humilis; assembly: GCF_049639895.1. NCBI lineage: Eukaryota > Metazoa > Chordata > Aves > Passeriformes > Paridae > Pseudopodoces > Pseudopodoces humilis. Next base: position 105,767,454 of record NC_142200.1, read on the forward strand.
TGCTCCTCCCAAAAAGAGCACTTAAAAGTTACTTTCAGTGGTGGAGTTTATGCCTCTACCATAACCAAAAGGACTTAGTAGGCAGATGGCTAAAATTCAGTTTTAAGTATACAAAAGTTGTTTCATGCTCCTTGCCTTTGGACATGGTATGCACTTACAGTAAGGTAACTTCAGAGTGCAAAACATGCTTTTAATGCCATTACTGACAGAAAATCCATACTTGAGGTAATACACACACATTTTGCCCTGCCCCAGACAGTGCAAAACAATTCCATGCTGATTTCCATCAACCATCCGTTTTCTCCAAGGCCTCAGAAGATGGCAAACACTGAACCTTGTCTCACTTGTCCTATAACCAGGTCCCAGTCAGCTAAGGTGCTACATGCCCACACTGCTCAAAAACATCTGGTTTAACAAGCATTTGGTAGACATGTAACTACATCCTTTTAGAAATACCCAAGGGCTGCAAAAGGTGTTGTATTTTGAACAAACCCAGTTGGTTTATTTACTGCATAGGAGGCAAACTGGGAATTTGGGAGGCACTTGATGAGTACCATGTTGTGGTGTCCCATTGAACCTGGCAAGCTGTAAGTGCCAGCATATCCATGCAGGGAGACTTAGAGACAGTCTTCACTTACAGCCAGATTGCAAAGGCACAGGATGCATCACTGATTTCTTTGTCTAAGAAGCTTCAGAGTTTGAGAGAGAAGATTTTTTAGCATATTATGAGAGGACAGTTCGGAGAAATTAGGTTGATATGCAACTGATGTAGTTGTCACTTATTAATATTTGATTAGGCACCTTGGCAAAGTAAAGATTTCAGGTAAGTAGTTTTATCACTGTGCTGTCTTTTCTGCATTAAAATTTCATTAGAGTTTTTGTCTTAGAGCAATGAGATTTGGTGCTAATAACTCTTTGACACAAAGATAATTATTTGATATTTGACTATCACAACAGCATAAAATCTCATCAGAGCAGATCAGCAGAAATTGCAAATGCATGGATTCCATGAGTGGATTGGTGCTGTCGTAGAGTCTTCATGGGTCTCTTGCACCCAGTACTGTGAGGATTACTTCAAAGGGAGTGTGCCATCTAACAAGCTCAGTACTTAAAATGTGTCAAGCTTGCTGTGTGCCTGCATATGTTCCTGACAGGGATGAGCAGGAATCCAAATTTATGTTGATTCGCTGAATGAAAGATGGAAGAAATGTTTGTGGTATCCTCCTTTCAAAAAGATGAGCAAAATGCTGAAAGATGCTTGCTTTACCAGGGTTATGTACAGAGCTGTCCCCAGGAGTGGTGACACTGGATTCCATGCTAAGGATGAGGGGAAAAGCCACTCTGATTTTCAGCCCTTTTAGAGGGAATCTGTTACCAACTTCCCTGAGCAAACAGCTGTGACCTTGCAGTTCTTAGGAAAAGGATTTTAATAAGAGAGAATATCTTTTTGATTTCTAAAAGTTTTGCATGTTTCATTAAAACGAAGATGACTGAGCAGCAAATGGCATTTCTTGTATTTCAGCTGGCATATCAGATATCACTGGAGAGAAAATTTCTTAACAAGCATTGAAATTACCATATCTAATATACCTCAATTTTTTTTTCTCTGGACTTTCTAGTAATATAGCAGTAACTCCAGCACTCCCACAACACATTAGAAAACCAGTGATTATACAGTTCCTATCTCTAAAACATGGAAAAGCCATTTTCTAAGAGGGCTTGCCATTCTTTCCATATGTGGCATTAGTTCCCAATTTTGTCCCTGCTTATGGGAGCTGGAAATGAAAATGTGTAGAAATCATTCTTCCATTCAAGACTAGAAAATGTCCATCAAAAAAACCAATACCATCTCAAAATGTATTGGGTTTTTGTTTGTGGGTTTTTCGTTTGGTTTATTTTAGGGAACAAATAAACATCTCTTTTTTGTTATGTAGCTTCAAGTTCCCACAACTTCAAAGCAATCTGTTTCCTCCTGCAGACAACCCCTTATTCCCCTCTTTTAGTGTGCAGGTTTTCTGGCATATTTGAATAATGTTTTGTCTATTGTTCTCTTTTGCTGGTTTACAATGAAAGTAAAAATGTCTTGCAAGAAAGAAATCCTTTTGTTTGCTATCAGTACCTCTAAGAAACTGGCATAATCAACCACTTCTGCTTTTAAATGCTGTTATCTCTGTTCCTTAAGAACTAGCAAAAAGTTTGACTTGTAACTGAAATGTTTGGAGATTTTTCCAGATGTAATTTCCATTCTGTTTTGGCTGATCATGTTCTTGTTAAGCAGGTCTTCACTCTTTTCTTTTTTGCTTGCTACTGCCTGCTAATACAATAGGAGAGGAGAAACGTGTGACTTACCCACAAGTCTCTTTTGGATTTCAGGGCTATGATGTGTGTGTGTGTGGGTGTGTGTGTATTACAAGTGTGCAGAAACAGAATCGGATCCACGTTTCTTCCTTCAGTAATTTCAGGTGGTTCTTTCCACCAACACAGTGGGGCACAGCACTTACATGCACTGAACTCAAAAATCTTGAAGTTCTTTCCTAACCTAAAAGATTCTATGATCCTAAAGATTCTCCTTTAAGGCTAATCATGCAGTTGTAGTGTTAATGCACAGGTTTGGAGTAATATTTATCACTTAAACTACACTTTTGTTCCATACCCCATTTAGATCTCTGAAACTACCTGAAAGGAAATTGTAGAAAGTTGGGGGGCAGTCTATTCTCCCTAGTATCAAGCAGCAGAATGTGAGAAAATGGCCTCAGATTGTGCCAGGGAAAGTTTATTTTGGATACTGGGAAACATTTCTTCACAGAAAAGGTGGTCAAGCATTGGAACAGGCTGCCTAGGGAAGGGGGTTAATCACCATGCCTAGAAGTATTTAAAAGACATGGAGATGTGATACAGAGGGTCATGATTTAGTGATGGAATTGGCAGTGTTAGATTGGACATGATCTTTTCCAACCTAAATGATTCTGTGATTCTATGAACAAATTATCTGTTGGGCAGCACCTAGAAAATCTTGGACACGTTCCAGATGGCAATTAAGAAACAAATCTGAGCACAAAAGAAATAATCCTGCACTTTCCATCAGGTAATATTGCTATGCCTTGCTGTGCTTAAAAATAAACAAATTGAAAGGGTCTGAAAAACACCTTCTCTGTAAAACTTTGTATTTGGGGATGGGATTTGAGTCAGAGCCTTCTGAGGTCTGACTGAAATGGAGGAAGGTTAGGTTCTTAGTTGTCAAAAATGAATAATAACCCTGACATATTTGGTGATGTATGAACACTGGAGGGATTTATACCGTCAGCTTTAGAGATCTAAATTAGGAATTGAATCCTTCTGTGCAAGTTAGTGAAATTTAAGCCCAAGTATAGAACTGCTTGGAGTGTTTTGTTCTATTGACTATAAATTGAGCATAGGAAGGGTGACTTTGTATCTTACATATCTAGAGTGAGGCGCCTAAAATAGATGGCATGAATAATCCCTAAAATGAATACCAGTGTGCAAGAATGTAGTCATGAGATTTAATCCAATTATCTCTGTGACAATTACGTCCCATTTTTCTTCCCAGGACTGATGTCAAGATGTGGGCTTTCTTCAGACCTACTTCTGTGGACATGCCAAGAGGCTAACAGGGCATCTGCCCTCCACCTTCCCTATTACATAGAATCATGGAGAATTCTAAATTGGAAGGGACTCTCAAGGATCCCAAAATCCACCTTTTAAGTGAATGGCCCATATGGAGATAAAACCCACAACCTTGGCATTATTAACACCAAACTCTACAGCAGCTGAGCTAATCTCAGTATTAATGATGTTGTATAAAGCAAAAGGTGTAATGTTCCAAATAACAGTAAATTCCTCAGGTGGAGAAGGTCACAGATTAAAATTGCTTTGGTCAAAGACCTGCAGATGTAAATTGTCACCTACATAGTCAACCACCCAGCTGTAAGACAATGGAGGTGTCTGAAGATACTTGCCTAATCTGCATTTCACTTGGCTGACTAGAAAAGTTACCAAGATTAGAATTTTGTTCTTTTTGTTGTTTCTTTCAAATACCACATGGCTGCTCTAGTGTATGAGCCCAGACTGTACTGAATTTTTTTCTTACAGCCCTCAAAGTGCTGTAGTTGCCCATACAAACCTTTATAATCTCCACACAGCCCAACAGGTATCAGCAGAGTTGTGACAGTACAGTAATTTAGCTGCACAGTGCAAGTCTCAGCACAGGGTTAGAGAAATTATATTGCAGGTGAAAGTGGGGGGTAAAAAGCTACTGGCAAAAAAACCAAACAGCTGAAAGGAAATGCTTTCATTTTAGTAACACAGATGTCTAGTCAGGAAAAACATTTGTTTGCAAAGATCTGAAGGAATGAAAGCTTCTTTTGAAAGAGTAGAAATGGTAAATGTGGACCTCCTATGTGGAGAACTGTAGGTGGGTAAGTGGAATCCAATTTAGGCTGTGTGCATCTATTGAAATGAGAAAACAATGCCTTTGATAAAGATAGGGCATATAATGCCCATTCATCACTTTTAATCCTTTCAGAAATTACATATTAGCCAGGAAAAGCAAACAGAACAACTGATTCCATCTTAGTTTAAAATTTCATGATCTGGGGTGAATTTTGGGAGATAGGATTGTCACTGAGATGTTACATTAATCTTTCTTAGTTCTTTCCTGGGGATGTCCAGGGGTCCAAACCTTAGGGATGGCATTCAGAAACACTCCCGGATGACTTAGGACAGAAGTCTGGTGGCTGCTTGTGATTTTAAACACACACATACACTGCAAAGAGATAATCATTGCACACTGTATTGCATATTTGTAGGCATGTCGTAGTTAGTTTTCCCACTGCTTTAGAAGCAAGAGGATTTATGAACTAAAGCTTATTAAGTCCCTAAAACCTATATAAGGAAATACTCAGTCTTTGTACAACAATCAACACATCTACTGAAAATATTTTTTAACTCAAAAAAATACAAATTAAAAAAGGATATAACTGGCTTCAGAATGTTAAACTGATTGAGATGCAGATGAAATGAGGGCAAAACATCTTTGTTGCTGAATTCTCAGGTCCCAGGTGGTCCACTGGAATGTGAAAAAACCCACACGACCATATCCTATACTAAACGTGGTACTGGAACTACTGACAAGCAGAGATAGTGTGTTTGCTGTTTTGCAGAAGGAGATACAGTTTATATCCCAAGGCACTCTGAAAATTCCACTCTGAGACCCTATGTATGACAAACATACAAACTGTCCCCTTCCAGAACAGTTTAGTGCAACATTTAGGTACTGTACTTTGAGGAAAGAAAATACTTTTTTTGGTGAGTTCTCCTTGCCTGTGTGAACCTCAGCTCTGTACTTAGGCTTAAGTTGCAGAGTGATTTTTGCTACCTGAAAGGGATCTGAAGACCTCCGTTCACAGAAAACAGACAGAAAATTGCTGGTTTAAGGATGTCTGCCTAGTGGGTTGTGATTGCATTAATTACAAACCATGAATCATGGACATCTTGTCCCTGCATTTGTAAGATTAGAGTAGGCTATATAAATAAAAATCATTACAGGGTTTTTAAGGGGATGATCATGCTTGCTTCCAGTAGCAAATTTGAGAGAGCTCATTACCTTTATATTGCCACTAATGGGAGGGACATTGCATTCTACTCTTATAGTTACTGTACATCATCTTGCTGCTTTTTGTTTTGGTTTTTGATTTTGTTTTTGTTTTTGTGCTAGTGCTGCTGTTTCCTACTGCAGTGAGCTCCAGTGGATGGACTCTTAGCCAACACAAATACTGAGTCCAGCCCTGGACTTTCCAGTGAGCCCCTGAGAAAGTATTTAATTATCTAAAACTACATGAGAATTAACAAAAATACAGCAACAGGCTTCCATCTGTGGGCTGGTTAAAAACACTTAGGATTTGGTTTGGAATTGCATTCCAAAGCAGAAGTTGTTGTCAGCAAACTTACAGCTCATTTCTGCGTTCTCCAACTGTCCCATCTCTACAATAGCTCCCAGACAGCTTTTTGTGGTACATCATTCTGGCCTAAAACTCTGATTACTGCATCAAGATTTGATCCATTCTTTGTCTTTCCTCATATGCTTGACTCCAAACTTTTTTGGCACGTGCAATAAAGGCAAAGGTGATCCAACTGCCTTAGACCCCAGGATTACTGCCGAGTCTCCAAGACTACCTTTGTTTCTTATAGTCCCAGTCTTGTGGTAGCATAACTTTACCTTTTCAAGGAGGCAAATATTGCACCAAGATAAATTTCTTTTGCTTTAGACCTCACAGGGAAGTAGCTTCATGGATTGTTTGAGCACTGGTCCCAAATTCAAAGTTCCTACACTACGAGACAGGACTGGAACAAAGTATTTTCAGGATACCAAGTTTTCTACGTCAGACCTCTTGCTTCATGATTTCACCTCTAAAATATGAAATCTACTCTGTTTTCTGTGAGCATTTTCCTTTGGCTGCCTGACCAAATACTGTGAAATAGAGACCCTGATACCCCTAAAGAGAACCTATCTCCTTCACATAAAGATTATTTCTGTCTCTTAGTTTTTGATGCTTAAGTTCACTTCTGGTTTCCTTTCATGCCTTCTGAGGATATTCCACTTTTTACCCCATTTACTTCAGGACTGGTTTGAGAGAAAACACCTTTTAAGAGGGATGCACACACTGGATATTTTCCTCAGGAAAAGAGAAACTATGTTTTGACTAGCCATTTACACAGAGATAAATGGATACATACACTCATGCAGAAATACTCATGGCTCTTTACATAAGAAGTCTTAGAGTATAGTAAAAGATGATTCATAATATCAGGCTGGAATTGTACAGCACCAGTGTCCAAGTTGCATATTACAAACTAGGGAACTATGACTCATCTTCAAATCTGAGTAAAAGTTCAAAGGAGAATTTGAGTTTCTCCTAGATGTTATTAAATCTCCAGGAATGGCAATGGATGGCAAATCTGTTTTGCCTCATGCTACCACAGGGTATTGCAGGCTGTGACTACATTTATCTTGTCCTGCATTATGTCTCAGTTTGTAGGGGCAAGCTAATACATGCCTAACTTAAAGTAAGTCCCATGTCGCTTTCCTCTTACTGAATTAGTCTTCTTGGTAGATTCAGGATGGAAAAATGATTGCTTCTTTTCCAGGCAACTAATGCAGCCATGAAACAATTTTCTTATTCACATAGTTTCATGTGATGCATTGAATAAGCAATACTAATATTGCTGTGTTTACTCCCAGAGACTATTTTTGCTCTTGGTAAATTGAATTACATTTATTCTGTGAATGCAAAATGAAAGTTGTACTAAATGCTATAGTTTCCGTAGCCTGCGGAGGAAAGGTGGATGTAATCTATTTCTTTCCGTGTTTATCGAGCTGTGTGTACAGTCAGGTGATTTGCAGAGTTCTTAGATTTCCAGCTAGGTGTTTGGGAATAAAGCTGCCCTGCAAAAGCAGGGAATTTGGATGCCATCAGGTACTCTGTAAAATTTCAGTGTCTGCTTGAGGGAATATTAACAAATTACACCCTTTCTCCTCAATCTTGACAAACCTTTTTCAGCAGTGATGGGAGCATGCAGTGCAGAACATAGACGATCCATTAGCAGAGACAGTTTCCTTACATTAATTACACTTTCAAGAGGTTTTGGACACAATGAATGTAAGAAATGTACATGTCCCTCTTTCAATGTTAGCAATGAATTCTGCAGTAAACTGCAACTTCCTTTAAGTTTTCTTTTCTACAGGTAGGATGATGAAACTTCTCACCTTTCTTCAGCCTTCATATTTTTCCTACAAATTAGCAGACAATTAGTGTGGAGAGAGGAGGAAGACAGGTTTCTGGGAAGTAGTTCAGTTTTGTGCATTACGTTTCTGTGTCTTAGGTGGACAATCGTGTAAATCATATTGGTAGGTTCAAGCCAAGACCCAGCTGGCAAGATAGGTAAGTTTTCCAATATAATTGGGAGCTCTATGGATCTTTTGGCTGCCAACAGTCCACCTCCATTAAGGTGACTTGCTGATTTAGCTGCTAATTGGCTCTGTGCAATTAACTTCCAATGTTCATAATCACTGTGATGTCTGAGGTACTTATAGAACTGATGAATTTGTATGAATGATTTCTCTAAAGTGCAGGAATATTCCAAGTATCATTTTCCAGATGAAAAGCTGGAACAGAGACCATTATCTGTTAATCATGTTCTACATGTTAATATTGGTAATGGAGTTATTATATTAAGCTTTTCTACAGATCATGGAGTAACAAGTTATCTTCATTCATTCAAGTCACATAGAACGATGAAGAAAATTATTGAAGGACAGGCACAGTCCATTAAAGAAGTCAGTGCCCTACTGGTTTTGGTGTAGGGAAAAAGAAAAGAAGAAAAGAAGGACAAAATTTGTTCATGTTTAGCTCTTGTAGCTGCACAGTTAGATGCACTCATTTAGTTCATTTAACTGGAAAATTAGTTGGTAGTCTCTGCTTTCAGTCATCTAATCCAAAGTCCCCCTAGAAATCAGTGATTGAACCCAGCTGGTTTTAGCCTCGCAGTCATGCTCTCTCTGGGCAGAAGCAGCACAGAAATAAAGCAGCACACTTTGCTTTAGCAGGGTCTATTTCTACCTATAAGCTTGCATTACCCTCTCATAGCAGGTTCTCAGTGTATTGGCTTTTTACCAAACACTAAACAAGTGCGGCTGAAGGACCTTCAATTTTCTGGGACCAACTGAAGAAGGTGGCAATGATGCAAATATCTTTATATCACTTTTAAAATTACTTCCTTGTCTTTCTAATGTCATTCTCAAGCCATCCCTTAGGATTTGTTATTTGTAGCTACGTACGTTTGCAGAACATCTTTTGTTTTCCTGTTTATATGTAAGCTATTGTAGAAGTTAGGTGAAGTTCCTTCTATTTTCTCTCTTTGTTACAGACACAGCAATACCTATGTGAGCACATATTTCCAAACAAGACTACCAGACTATAGCTTAAAATTTGGCATGCAGTAAAGAGCCTACATGTATTTCTAACTCCAAAAACACGCAAAATGTAACACTTCCTAAAGTACTGGTCTCTGCTAAATGGTGGAATAGAAACACACTGAGCTAAAGGTCATGACATTTCAAGTTCCTAATTTCCAGATGTTAATGTTGGAGAAAAAGATCTAAATAAACTCCCTGCTTCTGGTCAATAAAAGGAACTTAAATACATTCCTCTGTCAGTAGCAGTTAAAGTTGAATGGAAAATAATGAGAAGCAAAATTCTTTCTTCTTATTCATTCTTTCCAATTCATTCTTTTCAATTCATTTATTTTCATTCAAATTCAGACTTTTTCAATGTATTGCTTGATTGATTTTGGAATTGGTCAAATAATAGTTCTTACTGTATTAACTCTTTGGCCCATAAATTACATTTCTTATCCACTACTACTCAGATAATTGGGTTTGATGTATGCCTCATGTCCACTGCTTTTACATTTTGAGAGTAAACTTTAGAAGGCCTTCATTTAGTAGAGCTGAGTAAACTGACCCAAGCATATATAAACGTGTGGACAAACCATCTTTTCTGAAAACAACAATATTTCACTTCAGTATTTCCAGCTTTATACAGTGCCTATGAACTCATCCCACTCTTTGATCTTGAACCACTTGGTGATTTCAGTTGGAGGCAAACATCTTAAATACGCTAAGACTCTGAAGTTATGTGAAATGGCATCAGGTAGGGGAAGATGTGAGAGATTTCCTGCCAGGAGAGATAGCTATGCCATGAGCATAACTTGTGCTAAACTCAGAAGAAATCTGTTTGGGTAAAAGTGCTTAGAAATACCCTCCTCACAGGGTAATCTTCAGAGCTTGCTCTTTCTGAGAAACTAAATTACCTTGGAGATAGAAATCTGTAGGAAACCTAGCTTTAGTTTCAGTCTGCACAGACAAACTTGTTTCTAAGAACAACATTTTTACAGAAGAGGAATCTGCCCAAAGGCAAACTGAAAACTGAACACAAGGCAAATATGGCAATATTCCTCTTCATCAAATTAGCTGATGCTGAGTGATTAGTACTATTGTTCAGCTCAGCTGTTAACTCTTAGCTGATTTCCTAGGGCTTAATTCCCAGATAATTTCAAAGAGATTTATGCATGAACTGAGAGTTAGACATAACTTAAATATGGTACTGACACAAGCATTGTAAAAGTGTATATTCAGTGTGAAATATTGTGGATCCAGGCTTCAGCAACACCCTTAAGCATTCTGAAGTTGAGGGGATTACTCCCACACATCCCTGAAACATTGATCACCATGTTGAGTTATGATGTAGTAAAGGATCAGTAAGAGTCTTCTCTAGATTTGCAGAGTGGGTTGAACCACTGAATAGTCAGTGCTGAAAGAAGCCTCAATCAGTTAGTTATTTCTCATCTGCATCTGGCTTGGCAACCAGTCAAGAAGAACAACAGCGCTGACTTCTGATTCATGTATTATGCACAGTTTCGCTTTGAATACCTTGTTTATTCTAACACGAAGGTCGTATTTGAATTTAATTTTGGTACTACAATAGTGGGAATATGTGAGAATTGAGGGCACTACTAAACTATTGAGCCACAGATCAATAGACAAAAAGTTTTAAGATGGCCTTGAAATGCCTGCATTGATAAAGCTATATCCATTATTCTTTCTGCTACTGGGCAGAAATAATAAATATTTTAAGAACTTCAAAATAAATGGAAGTAGTAATATTGACTAAGCAGAAACTGTTTGCCAGGAGATTAGGCTTTAGTTGGTAGGATTTAAATATGCTTGGCATGTCAAAGCAATGTGACAAGTCAGTGTTTTCATAATGTTCTGCGTCTACCTCATAGCTTGTTGTGAAAGGATGATGGCTGTTGCCAACCTGCTTTGTTCTTAATAATATTTTTAAAGATAAGAAAGTGAAATGGCTCCATTTCAGGAATTAAGTCATTTCCTTGTGCCAAAATACTGACAAGCAGTCTTGGTGCCGGAAGATAAATTAGAGTTCCGACTCCTGCATCACAAAAAAGAAATTGACATTGCTTGAAAGGAGCCTTGCTGTTCAAGCTGGAGTTACTTCTTTTAACGTTGCAGATGTGAATGTCAAGTGAGTTTTCTATGTGAATTTTTGTAATATGGAATGGAACAGATTGTTGAACTCAGGCTATTTTAAACGTCAAGGATAATTTTAGGGAAGGGGAAATCAGAAGAATCAGCAAGTGGAACACACGGATCTCAGTCAAATTATAACATCAGCTGTATAGTACTATTTGCTGCCCACATCTAATGGTATATTTGCCTTGTTGTCTTCACCACTGACACTGATTCTTTCAGCTCCCTCAAAACTGCACGTATAATTTCTTCCTTTCCCTTCATGCTGACAGTATTTAAACCCCTTGTGAATAGCTCTCCGTGCACCTCCATTCTAATACAAAAAGTCCCCTTTCCTATGGGTACCAAATGGAAAAATTCCCACTCATACAATTATCCAGCGCAGCAACAGCAGCAGACTCCTCCCAGCACACCTGACAGTAAATAGAAAATGGATGATGTCCATCTGGGGCTTCCTCTGCTCTTCTGTTCTTTGCTGTACTTCTGCTTGGCTGCCTGAGTACATTCCATTCGTCTGGGATCGGGAACTCTTTGAGCAGAAACTGTTTATTTTGAAACTCCTGTGAACACTGTAGTGCTTGATCTGTGATTGATGCTTCCAAGCTGTGGGGTGAGGATCTATTGATCTGCCTTACCTGATGGAAAATACCACTGGCACATGAAGGAAGTGGCATAAAGGTCACGACTGAGATAAGAAGTAAAACCATTTATTACAGATGACTTGAACAGGAGAACCAGCTGTCAGCACTTCAGACAAGGAGTCACTGCAAACCTTCACCTCCTCACCTTGCAAGGATTCTTACATCACCTGTTACAGGCCTGCCTCTTTGCATCAGTCTGCACACCCTGTTTCAGCTGACAGTAGTTCTTCAAACTGAACATATTTCTGAGGAGATGAGGTTTGGGCCATGGAGTTCATTTATTTATGAAACTCAGGTTGAAGATTGGGCTGAGTAGTGCTCTGGTTTTCCAGTTTAAACACAGGTACAACAGACACCAAAGGAGGATGTGGTATTGTTGGAAAATCATATATTAAATGGCTCTTTAGTGAAAAAGTGCTGTATTTCCTACCATAGCTTAGGGGGGTGAAAAAAAAGCAATAGAAAGCATATAAATATATCCTATATACACAAACAGTACAACACAGATGTCTTGTAAGCAGGGATTAGTAGCAGGACACTGTTATAGAAACAGCACATATTTTCCCTTGGGAAACTTAAACCCCCAAAAATGTAGTCCATTCAAGACCACAGGGAAACAATGTGCTGCTTATGCTCATTTCCTTTCCTTCTTGCTGAGACAGACATTTTACAGACCAGGCTTCTGTACATTTCACATTCTGTTTAAAAACTACAAAGTCCTTGGATCAACATCCTTTTGTCTATTTAAAAAAAAAATCTAAATTCATTCCTCTCCACCTTAATATTGTTATATTTCCCTTACTTCATTAAACTGGACAACATGAAGTTATTTTCACTCTTAACTGCAGGAGCAAAATTGGTGGAGTAGTTTTAATAGAAAAAACACAAGAGATACATCTTAAACTAGTTTAATTTAAACAGTTCCATGACAACAGCTGGAGACATACCTTCTGGGAAATACAGATGCAAACTCAGACTGGAAGATAAGATGGTGACATCAATGAGTTGCAGCTGCTGCATACTACTACATCTAGCAACATCTTTTTACATCAGAGTCAGACTGAGCCCTAAGACAACCAGCCATCCATTTTCTTTATGGCAAACTACAACTGGACATTAGGTGGCAACTGAATTCTTTGCCACTCAACTCTTCATTTTCTTATTTGTCATTTCAATAGTGATTCCTGTGCAGGTCAGGTGCCCTTTCCCCTCCCATACACTACCTACCTGTGATTGCCAGCTGAGTAACAAAGTAGGTCATTCGAGATTTCCGCTTCCTCCTCCAGGTAGAGAAGAGCACGATGGCATTTCCAGCAATTGTGACAATAAAGAGAATCCAAAGAGTCACCAGCTGCTCTGTCTGCAATGGAAAGAACAGAAAAAATCATATTGATGGGTGGATGGATAGACAGTCTCTTATCCTCAGACAAATGAGAATGGAAAGCAGGAGTGAAATTTTGAGTTTTGCCAATTGATTTCAACAATTTAGTCTAAAAGACATTCTTGGTTTTTTTCAGAAAATACTTAACATGCATCACTGCTAGTGATGTTCACTCCAGTTTGGTTTGCAGTGGCTGTATATTACTTCTCTCTTCACAAAACCACTAGCAGTGTCTGCATTCTGCACTTAGTGCTAAAACGAGAGTCAGCTCAGCTTTCTTGTGCTGCTCCAGCAAGCTGTGAAATAACCAGCTGCCTCACTTCATAAGGAATGTTGATAGATGGGCTCCTTTGGAGGAATGAAGGGAATAAATACTTCTCTTTTTCCCAACTTCAGTAAGTCTGGGTCGTTCACAAGCCCTATGAAATTCAGACATTCTCTCCATGATCTAGATGTGCACCAAGACTGAAAAGGAATCATGACCCACTAAAGAAAAGTGTAATTGTGTAGTGTCTGAAACGTGATGATAAAACGTCCCCTAGTGGTGTGTGTACAAAGAAAACAAAGTAAGAAAGCTATTCGTGCTCTCAAAACATCAGGATGCTCTGGCTGCAAGATCACACGGGTATGTGTCCACGTTTGCTTGTTTGGTGAGTGCACACTCAATCTTTACATCCAAGCACCTGGGATGAGTTTTAGGTAATGTCAATGCAGTCGTTCTGGGTTTTTCAGTTGCGGACAGCAAACCCACGATGTGGGAATTAGAGGAAGATGGAGGAGGCAGGTAAGGGCTGTGGCTGAGGAGGGGTGCCAGGTGCTGGTACTACAGACGTGGCCTCAAGGACCTGTCCCGAGCAGGTTGGGGGAAGGATGCTGTCAGTAAGACCCCCATCTACCTGGCTGGCCTGATGGTGGACCAGAAGCCAGGGAAGAACACTCATTAAAAGCATTTGTAAGCCACTATAGGTGAGCAGAAAACAGAGCTCCTTCTGCTTGCAAAGAAAATACCTCGCTGTGAGCATGGGGAGGGAAGGTGAAATAAAAGGAATGGAGCGAGGACATGGAGCTTCTTGCTTTGTAATTAGCCTTAGTGCCTTCTTGGCACTTAGCCTCACTCCTGGCCAGCAGCCATTGTCCCATCGCCCTCCCTGGGCAGCCTCTCCTGGGAACCAGCCTCAACTTTGCTCCAGGTAGGGAGCCACACTACCTTGTGGATCATGCGGTCATTCAGGGAAAGCAAGACCTGATGAGGAGCAATTTGATGCTGCACTCTGTGCCTGAGCCCAGAGATTTGTTTAAGCAAACAATCAAGGTCATGTAGAAAAGATTTCACTTTTCCCAGCATGATGATTTTCAGCAGCATAATCTACCATTCATGTCATCTCACCGAACATTCCAAAGAGACACAACTATTCTAAATTGTCTTAGTATTGTCTAGGTAATAGCAGTGTCTCAGAGATGAGTCACCACTCATCTCACCTACCTTGGGATGGGCTGTCTCCACTGAATATAGAGTGACCTAGATGATACAACCTGTGTGGGCTAGATACTCAGCTTTTAGATTAAAAAAAAAAAAAAAAAAAAGAAAAAAAATCCATATTTTTGGGGTATCTGCAAATCTCTTGAATTTATTGGAAAAAAATTCCCTTAAAAATGTGTGGCAGAGATATGGTGAAACTATTTTTATGGGGATGCTTTTCTTAGCACAGGAATTGGAAAGAAATGTCTTTTTGAAAGACAATAAAATCATAAAATATAGGATTTCACGTCACTTTTGACGTTGAAATCAATGATTTCTCCTCGGTGTTTGTTTTGGTTTTTCCATTTCAGAAAACATATTTCTCACATAAAGAAAACTAAGGGACTAGACTTGCTCCCATTTTCTTTGATATAAAATCAGAAGATAATTTTCTTGAAAGGAATTATATTCCTGTACTATACTGATAAAGATAGGACCAGAACAAGGATCTGATACTCAAACTTTCTTGTGATTCCCATGGAAGAAATAGCTATGGAGCAACAGAGGCTGTATTAGAAGGATGTTTCCCCATCATAGGAGCACAACACAAATGGTCAGATTAAATCCCTTCTGCCAATTTAAAAGCAATGCCTAACAGTTAAGCAATGTCTGACTCCAGAAATTAAACCAGACTGCAAAGATAAGTTAAAAATGCAAACACTGAAAATAGAGGAAAGTCTGGAGGGTCATAGACAAAGAAATAAAGATGAAACTTCTATTAATCTATTTGTGGGAGCTGCCATTCAGACAAAAGGGGAAAATATCTCATTCCTGGGGATTAAGGAGGCATAACAATAGGCAACTTAAATCACTGCAGCCTCTCTCAGTCTGTGTTAACTTGCAGAATGAAAACTTCCATGATTATTAATGGGATGCCCACTGTGATAAAGGCCTTTGCAGAGCCTATGATTTGAATTCAAAATTATCCTCATGAATTGGAAACACCTACTGAGAAAAAAGCAACATGCTGTCCAACAAGGCAAAGTGCAGGACTGCAGTGTAGTGAGAGTAATCACATTTGGTTGGACCAGCCTTTAAAACACCAACCCTCACACACAGCAGATGTGCAAAGTGTCCCAGAATATCATGGCATCACCCTGCCATGAGAGCAACAGCCACCAGCACTTTGGGATCAACACCAGGCTCATGTGCTTCTGCTCTAACCTTTCCACTGGGCCATGTCCACTCCTGGGCACAGTGCTTCAAGAGAGACACACAAAGGTGTTGTCATAAAAGATATAGTCAGGCAAAACGACCAAATTAATCAAGTTGCCCAATCCAGGAAAATCCAACTGCAGGAAAAGATGAACATAGCCTTGAGGACACAAAAAGACTAATGGGAAAAGGTAAAGGACTAATCTCTTAGATCCACTGTGGACTGGACAAAAATCAAAAACTGTGGTACAGAATTCAGGATGAAAATTTAAAAAGAAAAAGAGGGCTTTAAAATATATCATAGATAGAGAGACTGAGGCAGTAAAACTTCCATCTGTGAAGGCCTTAAAAATAGTTATTAGATTAGAGAGATAGCTGATGGATCTTTGAATTTCACTCCAGCTGAATTTTATCTAGTTTTATTCATCATCTTCAGGCTGTTTAGACATAGAAGTGTTTAATTTCATGTCTTGTTCATTCATCAAACAAAAATCCTTTCTTAATAACAATCTGGGACAAAGTAATTTACAAAAAGCATTCCTCAATAATATGATGTGCAAACATCAGAAGGATTCTGATAAAAAGGAAGATAATGATATCTCCCAAACCTCTGTTGACCAGGACTTCTTTTGAAATGGGCATTAATAATTACACTGGATGAGAATGCCATGAGAGACTAGTGTCATACAGCAGTTATTTCAGGTTAGAAAAGCTAGAGATGTTGTTGACATTACTAAGGTCACCAACAAATGAAAGTAAAGAGGATTTCTTTGGCTTCACTTGGGCCATTGCACACACTGCTGTCCCACAAGGGTGCTGTGTTTGGAGCATGGAAGTGCTTGACACCCAGAGAGCATATTCGTATTTTGCTAGGTTGCTCCAAGATTAAAAGCAGTTTTAGTCAATGAAGAAAATGCCTCTTCATGGGTGAAATGTAAGCCAGAAGACATGCCTGAAGATTGTGTGCATTTTCCTTTGGCTATAAAAAAGGCTTGTCATTTTCTTTCTCTAATAAAATTTCTGAATCCAGAGGCTGTAATAAGTCTAACAAGAGGTGTATTGGATTTGAGGCAAAGATCGCCCATGCAAACACCTTTAATCAAGCCCATAGTTAAAACCTTTTGGAGATGTTGGATGGCATTTTGGTACCACAATGCCATCCCTTCTTCCCATCCTCCCCAGCCAACTTCCTGGATTTATCTTCTCTCAGGATTTGTATCCCTTTTGCAGAGGAGCACCAACTGTGACTGTGGAAAGGGATATACCTGATAGCCCATCCCAGTGGAGGTGCTGTTCCTCATGTCTTGAGGTGCAAAAGCTTTTGTCTAATATTAGAGAAGTTGCCTAATAGAAAGAGAGGTTCAACTATCAATGGGCTAAGTTTATTTGTACCTGAACAGGGACTCAATCTAAAAGAGTTTAGCTCTATCTGCTGAGGCTGCTTGGGAAACAACCTGGAAAAAATAGGTTTCCAGGTAAGAAATGAGCAAAATAGAAAAAGAGAGGGAGAGATACTCCATGCCTGGAGTGGCTGACTGGCCTCTTAATATGAGGACTGCAGGCCTTTAGTAAATTCTTGGTCCTGCTGACCTAGTGTCTTTCTGCACCATGTTCTTGGTCTCTTGGGTGAAGAAGAGGCATGATCCCTCATATCACAAGCCAGTAGCAGCTTAAGTCTCTGAACAGCTTTTTCTTGACAGTTGATAAACACTGGGAATACATAAATGATCTTGCCTTTGGTATATTTTAAAAATTATGGGGTTAGCGCTGCAGCAATTGAGATTGTAAGAGGGATGCAATCATGGAACAAGCCAAGCAATTTTGCAAGAGTGTTCTTAATATATAAGAAGAATATATAAATCCCCTTGTTAAATTGAGTAACTGTCACGCTCATGGTCAGGTTCACCACTAGTAGATTGCATTGCACTTTCTTGTAGGAGACATAAAAAGAGAAAAATCTTTTCCCATTCTCTAAAAATAATCACATTAATTGCAGACCATTTAGAAAAATGGAGCAGTCTACATTAATAATTTTTTTTTTATTCTACTGTAGAAGATCTGGAACCTTGAACATTGAAAACTGAGAATGTTCATCAGGATGAATTTGTTAACATCCCCCATTTAGGATGGAAACTTAAAGCCCTTAAAAACCCTAAAAAACAAGACAGAAACAAACCAAACAAAAAAACAAAAACCCAAATAAAACCCAAAAAACCAGGAAAGTTAATTTTCCAGAGGCAGACAGGTGCCATGCAGTTTGACTGATTTCTGTCAGGGATTTATAATCAGCTTATCTCTAAGACAAATTGCATTTTGGACTGCAACACTGAAGGGAATCAAAGAAATATACCCATTAACCCAGTTAGGCAGTTTTAAAGGTACTGGCTGAACCTCTGATATAATTAATTGAATTTTTAAATAAATAAACAAAGCAAAAATAATAAAACACCTCTTTTCCAAACTGCCAGCCTCCTCCACAGCAAAAACCTTAAAGGAGCCTTCTGGGGTCTAAGTACTGCCTACAATTATCTGGCAGGAGGGTGCAGAGAAGATGGAGCCAGATTCTTTTCAGATGTGCACCATGAAAGGGTGCACAAACAAGGGTTGTAACATGGGATATCTTGGTAAGACATAAGGAGAAAAGTGTTCTTCATGAGGGTGGTCAAGCACTAGGATGGGAATCCAGAGACATTGTGGGATTTCCATCCCTGGAGATATTCAGAAGTTAAATAGACACTGCCCTGAGAAATTTGGCATCTTTTGGATTTGCTTGCAAGTGGTTGGTTCAGGCGACCTCCAGGAGTCCTTCTCTACTTGAATTATTATGCACACACACAAGTATGCATAAGACCTATTTTCTTAAGGAATATTCTTAAGACTAAAAGGTACTTAGACATAATCAAACGAGTGCTTTGCACATGCTGCATATTATTTAATATATCACAGAAACAAGAACAGCTCAGATCTTTCTGGAAATCTTTATGTAAATTAAAATTTGCTCTGCAAGTAAAGAGTATGGGTGTAAAGGCTACTGGCATGGGAATGGCAAAAACCTATTAGTCTCAGGAAAAAGACTTTAAAAGTATAACATGGCATTTTTCTTATATTTATTTGAAATCCTGAGACAAATTTCTGCCATGTGTGACCAACTTAAACTGTGGGCTTTCAGAAATGAAGTATGACGCCACTGAAGGAGTCATGACTACGGTTATGCTTACCACATACAAAAGAAAGGTTCCTTAATACACAAAAAGAGAATGAATTGAAGAAAAGCTGTAGGTGCATTGTGTATACTTTAATTGTAGACAACAGCTCTGACTGTCAAGCAGGAAAAAATGTAAGGGGCACCAAATATCTTACAAGAGGCACAACAAACAGAATACTTGGGCTAGAAGCAACCTTCACACAGCAAATACTAATGACCTCAATGTGAAGATTCAGATGAATTAAGTCATCTCCTAATGCTCAATAAAAGAAAAGCTGGAAAAAAAAAAGGCTGAAAAGCTCTTGATTCATTTGCTGATCGTCCTTGTTACATTAAAAAAAAAAACATGCTCAAACAACTGGGAAAGTCACTGAAATCTCCAGTCTTAGCTGTCACAAGCAGCAGGAAGTTGTACTGTCCACCCCTGTAAGACAAATATGCTTCAAAAGAGGGTTCTCCATCCAGCAAGGCAAAACTGAGAAGATGTTTCTACACAGAGTTCACACAAGATATTCCTGAAAACTCTGGGGGGAAAAAAATTGATTGACATATAAAAACCCAGGGAAATTCATGTGAAGGTAAGAAAGACTGGGGAGAAAAGAAAGTTCAAAGCTAAGTTTTATATTTTGTCATTGAAAGTGCTTCCATTATGATTGAATTTGGGAGAAACACATTTGGGCAGGCAACAAGCCCTCTAGGAGTTCATTTATTTTTTTTAAATTAGTGTGGTCTGGAATGGAGCCTGATTCAAAGTGCATAAACACCAGTTCAGCCCCAGGATTGACTCTGGGACTGCTGCTTTCTCATTTAAATGCTACCAGTTGTGCTTGATAGCCCTCCTATCCCCAGTGCAGAGGCTGCCTCAGTGAGCTGCTTTCTAACTGATTGTCTGGGTTTTCCTCCCAGCCCAAGGTCATGGAACATTCTGGCAAACCTGGAATGCATTGCCACATGAAGCCTTCATAAGTTATCAAATGTGCTGGCAACAGTCACTTCCCAAGGAGTCCTTATCGTTGGAAAAAATACACAGCTGGAAGGAACACAAGTTGATTTTTTCTGTTCTCTCTGAACTTGAGAAGCAGTTTTGTATGAGTTTGTGTCGATGTCATATTCCACTCATAGTCTGTTATGTTTTTATGTGTTACATAGAGTAAAGATCTATAATATTTTCTTCCTTTTAGACTTAGGGAAACAGACAAGAGAAAGTCTATTCACTGAGGGCACTTTCTCATGGAAGGGGCCAATTTTGTTGTTAAGATTACTTTTTCATCTTTTTGAAATCTAGCAAAGCCACATATATATGTATAAATATATATATTTTGTGAACCTCTGTTTTTCTAAAAAACCTATTTCCTAGCTCTGACTTCCATGGATGAGCAGGGTCCCTTCATTGCACATAATCTAATGCATGCTAGTTGCAGTGATCTTTCTGACCTCAACAGCTGAACAAGCCCCCACTCTGCCCTAAAATTCTGCATAGGTATGACGGTGGCATATGTGACTCATTCAATTCTATCACCAAATAGTTCTTATTTGCCATTCTGTTGTGATTTGGTACAAAACAGATAATGAATGGGGGCAGTGCTGCTCAGTTATTGCAGGATGTTTTACCTATTATACTCTAGAAAAATTCCACAGAATTAGACAGATATTCCTGACTTAAAGGTCACCAGAAAACATAAATTTTTAATGGTGTACCTCTCTATATTTTTTGTAGAATATTTTCAATATGGAAAGATAGTATTAAGTCACCCATCCATAATTTTATGATTTTTGACAGCCCTATTTAAAATGCTAAATTGTTGTTTTTCTTAATCACTTAAAATGATTATGCCTAGTTGGCAAAGTTAAAATACCTCTAAAAATGTAAGAAAATGATACTTTCTAGGCATATTTGTACAGGAGAGGCAGGCAGGTGCAAACCATGTGCCTGTGTGGAGCACATGGACAGTAGTATGAAGATTGCCAGTGTAGAACAGCCCAAATCAGCTGTCTCAGAGCTGCTCCTGTTGGGCTGTCGTACTGCCAGATCACTTCTGTGTTGAGTTTAAGCAGCTGGATGAGGCCAGCCTGGCCACCAGCACTGCAGCAGCAGTTTCCCAAGGAGATCATTCTCAGTGCAGCATCTCAGGAACAGCAACAGTCATTACAGCATATTGCAGAGGCTGTGTTCAGGAGTCCCTGACACCTTATTTGTGTAAACTTAATCCTCCTCCTCTCCCCACACTGAAAGATCACAAAGTTAACTCTGAATTATTTGATATGTCTGTTTTCTAAAATGTGTGATTGCATTTGCAGAGATTACTCCAGAAATTTGACAGCACCCATTATTATTTTCCTATTATGTATTCAATGATGGGATGCTCTGTGATATCTGCTTGAAAATCAGAATGAGCAATAGCATAAGCAAATGCTTTTCAGGAGATAAAGTGACTCCTACATTTGGATGAAAGGATAGGGACATCAGTCTGTGACTTCAGCAATCTCTGAGAACACCTGGAGCCAAATCCATGTAACTGGATAGTTCTACAAAACCTCTCGACATGCTGGTCTCCTCAGCCCTTTGACAGTGATGGTAAACCCTGACCTTTGTAAAGAGCATTAGCTCCATGGATAGGCAGCCCATGCTCTTAGAGTTGTGCTTACCTGTGCTTACCTGCTTACCTGAGCTGGGTTGTGCTGTCCTGTTTAATATCTGAGCTAAGTGGGCTAAAGCACACAGGTACAAGGAATGCTGCAATGTGTGGGGAGGACACGTTTAAAATCATTTGGGATGGCTTTGATAGACACACAGTTCCTCCTGAGAGCTGTAGCACTTCAGTGTCGCTGCTGTGCTAATGCTGAATGGCACAGGGTCCAGGGCTCATGGGGCCAGAGGCGTGTCAACATTTGCAGTGGTGATTGGGGTTCCCAACAACCTTGTATATAAACAACAAAACCTTTGTGTCCTGCTGCACAGGTGAGGACTCTACACAGCAGAAAACAAACAGTACTACTTGATGGATTCCCAGCTCTGCTGGGAGGTAGGAAATGAGGGTGGGGCACAGTCCCACTGAGAAAACTCACAGTTGCTGTTCCTTTCTCTTTTTGAGCGCTCCAACCTTTACTTTCCTTGCATAAAAGCAGGACATCTCCTTTCTCAGCAGAGCTCTTAAAACAGAGATGATCCATACCCAATCTTTCTGAGATGACCACATGCTCCTACCATTGTGAAAGCTTCTGGGCTGTTTAGTATCTGGCAGGAGGAAATCCTTCCTCCAACCCTGACAAAGCCTCCCAAAGCTTGTGCAAAGTTGGGCCAAAACTATTTTGAGATTCCAGCTTTTCTCCAGACAGATTTCCGATTTTTACCTTGTCAGGCTTGCAGAGTTAAGAAGGTCCTAAAGTAGAGGAAGGTTACAGGTATTTAGATGACTTCTGCTCTTTCAGGACTACTGTATTTGGCAGGTGCTGTTGATGCTTACTTAGAGCCCTTTTATGCACGGATTAAGCACATATGGAAGAGATTGTAAAGGGATGTAATGAACTCTCCTCTGGCTTGGGAGGTTGGAGCTGTAATTAATACCAATTTTCACATCTGTTCTGAATTAGGTGCTGAAACAGCCAGCAGAATTCCTCATAGTTTAAGTCAGTAACCTACCTGGATACGCCACAGAAAGGCACCCAGGAAGAAAGACGATCTGGGTTTTCAGGGACAATTTGCCACAGCAGCAAGACCTAAATGGCAGTGGGAGTGAGGCAGTGCCCTTGCTATGGGAAGCACCAGCTCATCTTGTGTGCTGAGTGGTGCATGGATACGCCCAGTGCTGCCCCAAAAGCTGCTACTCTGCATGCCATGAGTCAATCTAATTAGCTCACGTGGCCCCAGATCAGACTTCATTAGCAGAGCTTTGGTGAGCAGTTGGCCCTACTGTAGTAACAACTACCAGAGGAAAATCTGCATTCCTCTAAGTGGAGGAAATGCTCCATTTTTGAGCTTAAATATATCAACAAAATCCCCCCTGGCCTTCCCTCAAAAGCCAACAAAAACCTGAACTGGTAAAACAGTATCTAACCTGAAACCGTGCAGGGTTTAGTTGTTAAGCAGAGGAATAGACAAAAGTTCAAATGTTTCTGAAAGAGAAGCATCCACAGCTCAGCCTTTAACAGGACATTCTGGCACTGAAATGCTCTAATGCACAGTATTTTACTTTTGTCACGTTTCCACCACGGTATAGCACAGACACTACCTGGGGTGGGTACCAGCTGTCCTTTTGCAACTTGGGAGGAAAAGAAGACACCAGTGCATGCTCATGTAGTTTGAGCAGCATGTGAGATACCCTGGCAGCTGTCATTGGGTAAAATCATTAAAAGGTCATTAAGACAGATACAGGGTGTCACTCCCTAGCCTCCGTTTATCAGTTTAGATCAGGTTTTCCTATGACTGCTTTGATAAAGTAGGTTACACCTGCACTTTCCCAGCAGAAATAGCTTGTGTGTTCTCTCTGCACCCTGGCACACAGGCTCTGGGGTCAGTCTGTACAGTGACCACTCACCTCCCCTGCCTTCACAGTCAGCCTATACACACAGCTTATATAGTGCATTTGAAAATCCAAACCCGATTTGTAAGCTACCTTCTGAACACTCTGTTTTTCAAATTCCTTCAGCCTGTTCCAAACTTAAACTGTTTTAGCTGATTAACTACAGCATTGTAAAGAGGAAGATGATGCTGCTTGGCTTGTTGAAGTTAGCAAGGATGCAGCCACAACATGGGCAGAGCTGGTGGAGGACAGCCAGCTGAGTCAACAGGTATCAGCAGCACCTTCCACATGTGAGTTTTACAGAGGGCTGGAATTGCTGGCAGGGAGCCCTGTCTTCCCTGCACTGTAGTCATCAGAGCAGGTGCTTCCTCCTTCCTTTCCTACAGCTGCACCAGCTGTCACTCCTCTCTAGAGTCAAAATATTTCCATGCCTATCAACAGCTAGCAATTGATGTGAAATCAGTGAGCCTCCTTGCAAAGTTCATGCTACATGTGCCAGAGCCAGGCATCCAGCAGAGACTCAAGTGCAAGTCTAATGAGAAGCCCTCAGCTACAGAATCGTTTCCTTTAGCAATGGATGAGCATGCATGACTATCCTTGGTTTCCTAATTATTGTAATTTACTCAATCTCTCCTGTTAGTGAGCATTTTTCTGCCTGGGGACTTTCTAATCATGGAATTAATTGTCACTTTTACCATTATAAAATACTGTTCCCATGACATCGTTCAAATTTACAGCCCTAACTGTGAAAAGAAGACAGGAGATAAAGAGAAAGCCATTAAAATATTTTTCTTGTCCCTAATGATTTTTTTAAAGAACATTTTAGGAGTCTAATATGGAGAGGGGAAAAACAAGGAATAAAAAAACAATTTTCACCCTTGAAATCTTAGGTAGGAAGTACTACTTTAGAAATTATAAGCAGCATGTTAAAACAGACCCTCATTAATTAAGACTAGCACTATGGATCATCTCTTTCTTTATCAGGGCTGGGAACCTGCTGTAATTCCACTGATTCCACTAGGATTGTGTCAGTTCACTACCAGTCTCACAGATACAAAAATTGGTTTTGAATATATCCTCTTTTACCTCACATGTTGTCAAATGATATACATGCCTTACATCTCTTTGGTGCCAAGCTCCAGAAGGAAAAGCAGGGTACTCCCAGTCAGACTTTTAGTGACTTGAACTTGTGCACCATACCATAACAGTAAAGAGACACGTGGCATTGAGAACGAAATTAAGCAGTAGCAACAGGCATAGAAATCTGAAGGAAATACAAACTTCAGAACTTCTCTAATCTTTTTCCTACATTCACATATTGCTAGGGTGATGCTTAGTTTTGGAGATGACAGGATACACTTCCCATTAAATTCAACAGCATTCACTACTGAATGACTCATCCAATGCATTCTTAACAGCAGATTTCAAGAGACACTGCAACCCCTGCTCAGCTTACCAACTAACAAACAAACAAACAAATTAGAACCTGTCCCTCATGATTAAAACAAACCCCGAACAACAAAAACCCCCTCTCACTTGTGTAGGATGTTTGTTACAGCTGGCAAATTGGAAAGAAATCTCTTATGACAAGATGATGCCTCAAAGAAATTACATTTTTTAAAAAATGTGTTAAAAATAATACAAGCTTTTGATTAAAGATGCATGTATAATTACCTCTACAAAAAACTGGTACTGTCCTTTCTTGGAAGAGGACATGTAAAACTAAGACATGTAAATCTGAAATCAAATTTCCACAAGTAGTTTGCTTTTCAGTAAGTACCTCACATGCTGTTGGCTGTTTTTGCAAGGAAAAAAACCCACAAATATCTGGGGGAAAAAAAGTTCAACAATCTTAGTTGCCTCCCCATATATGCTCTGAAAATGCTCCAAAGCTGCAAGCATTTGAGAAAAGTAATGCACGCCTTAAAGTAATACCTTAAAGGAATAGTAAAAGGATCCCCACTCCTCTTCTGCCACCACTTCTGTGAAAGTCACTGTTTCAGTGAAGGTGACAAGGGTAAGATCCAGGCAGCCGGTGCCTCCCTGGGAGCTGCTGCTGGCTTCTGTGGAGTTGACCTCCATCACTGGATTTTGCTAAAGTTGTCTAGATGCTTGTTTTAGTAAGAGTTAATGCAGCCAGGCTTCTCCCGTAAAAGCGCAGCACAAAACCAGCTTCTCACTGGCTACCAGAGGTGTCGGGCTTCAGTGCAGCTGACTGATAGAAAAAAAAAAACAAAACAAAGCCAAGCTGGCATTCCTTTGAGCTTTCTTTTGTTACAACTCTGATGACAGCCATGCACATGCTCCTTCCAACAGCCAGTAACAAAGTCAGCACACATGGACCCAGCCATATGCTTTGTCGACTCTGGATTACCTTGCACCTCAAACTGTTAGCTCTGGAGTCTGGCACACCTGTAAAAACATGGAGCTCCTCCCTGCACTAAACCCAGGAGCCTGGGTATTCCACTCAGCAGCATTGCTTACTTACCTTAGCAGAGCTCGCTATGATTTTGATTACCTTTAGTCTTATGGTATATCCATAAACAAGCACCAAAATGCTCTCCCATATTTGCAAAACCCTATTAAGTTTGTAGGCTTAAGGTATCACAATTTCCCTGTCAATATCTACCTGACTTCCTAAATAGACCTCTCCCTCACTTTTGTTGGAGTGTGCAGCACACCAAGGAAGGCAGTGCTTTCTTTGTCGTATGGAAAGCCTGTCTGGAAAGGCACAGCTCCCTGATACTTAGAGGTTCAACACTCTACAGAACAAGGTAATCAATTATCTCTCTCTTCACAGATTTTCTGGACACTGATCCCACATACCCATTGTTTAAGCAGATGTTTTTACCCATCTCCAGTGGCGTCACCCCAGCTCTACACCAAGGTGACAGATGAGAGTTCACTCCCTTTCCCTGACCAGAGCTCAAAATCACTGGTAAATAAAGCCCTTGCTCAGCTTTGTGAAGATGCTCTGCCTCAATGACAGTGCCATCCTCACTTGATGAGTTTCACACCCCACCAATTCAGTCTCTCCTTACCTGCTCATGACAAAACCCAGTCCTGTGTTTATGCAGGCACACATGGATGGCCATGGGTGAGCTCAGAAGTCTTTAAACTCCTTTCTCTTGCTAGCACAGCACACCTTCTCCCCAGGTCCTGGAGCAGGGGGCTCCATAACATGCCCACATCGTCCATGTCCCTGATCTTCTTGGGACTGTCCCCATCCCTGCCTACATGAGCAGCAAGAGAGGGGTCACTAAAGGGCCCTTCAGCTCCTAGGACCTGTATTAGCAGGGTAAATTCAGGGAAATTTAGGGAAATTCAGGTCCAAATTTTGACTCTGAACCCTACCAACTTAGGACATGCCTGAATCTAAGGCTTTGGACCATGCTGTTCTAGAGACTGCAGAAACCTCTGAGTGTCTGAGCAATATTCAGACTCTCCAGAAGATGCTGGAGTCATCAGAGTCATTCAGCAGAGCCATTTAGAGGAGGGAATCAGTCTAGACCAATACAGATAACCAGTACCAGTCATGAAGCAATCAGCTCTGAATAATATGCACCAGTGATCAATATTTAACAGTGACAAATGATTCATGGGTTGAAACATGAAATAGATAAAAAAGAAGTATTATAAAGAAAATAAGATAAAAAGAAATATTATAGAATCACAATATTTTGCTGAAAACCACTGGGGAAATGCTCATATACATATTATATAAAAGAGAGGAGAAATATTTTGGCATTTTTTTCTGACGGATTGTACAGGTCAGCTTTGAAACTCTGCTAACAAGTATTTAGGTAGTATCCAAGCTTCTTGAAAACATTTTACCATTTTTTTCCCTCTTCTTCCTTCTTTGTATCTTTCTTTCTTATATTTACAGAATTCTCTTAGCTAGAGTTAAAATTTATTACACTGAACTTTTGGGTTTGCTGGGTTTTTTGCACTTCCATTCCTACAGAGCTGTAAAGCTCAAGCATATTACAGGCACAAAGAGGCTTTTCAGTATCTACACCACACACTGACTTTCTCTAAGTAGCGCTTATGGTGTTGTAAAAGGTTATACCGTGCCCTGCTCTGGCACTCTCTGGACTGCACAGGGCTAATTCAGGTTTTCCATCGCTATTAGCTTTTCTGCCAGTGAGTATTTCTCAGTTACTCAGAATGTTTTTTTGAGGGCTGGTTTTGTCAAAATGCTCTTTAGCCACAGAATTTGAAGCTGTGGGCTGTGGTACCACTCCTAGAATTAAGCTAATTCTCTAGAATAAAATACTTTGTTCTTAAACCACTACAAGTCATTAAAACTCTTTGAAATCTGGTGTTCAGAATTTTTTCCCCACCCCACTCTCCATGGTGAGATTAAGCAAATTCTGAAAGGAATGGCAAAGTAGAATACTTTTAGGATTGAATCTCAAAAGCTTGCAAAAGGCAAGATCAAATCCTAGGAAATCCTCTGTGCTGAAGGAATAGCTGATTGATTCTAGTAACTTACTTTGTTTTTTCCTCAGTTGGGACCTTGAAAATTCTCTGAGAATTTTCAATATTTTAAGAGATTGAGGCAGTTTTATAGGAAGAGAAATTCAGTGTTCTCTCTGCTTTAATATAAGATGCCATCCAATTATCATCGTAAGACAGTTTTTTATCTAATATATAATAAAATATGCTTCTTCCTTCTTAACCTTTACAGTAGCTTTTTTTTTTCAAAGTCACTGTACTGTTGCATTGCACCACAGCATGCTTCATAAATTGGAAAGATATTGAAAAAATCCATAAGAATAAGAATGGATTATTTGAAAGAAGAATAGAGAACTTGCTTTAGAAGCTTCTTCATTTGCCATTCCCTTCATCTCAGTCTCAGAAGCTACACACTTTTGGTTTTCTTAAATAAAACCTTCAACCGAAGGACCAGAAAACCTAAGAGCATAAATGGTTCCACTGAAAGGTGAGGAGGGTATTCTGTGGTTGCTGTGTGCAACAAAACTGATATCCTCCATGTGCAGAAACACAGGGGCAGATGTGCAATGCCCTATCTTTTATCTCCCCATAGTGGCATGGCACTCCTGACTGGAAAAAAAAGAGAACCCTGTGCCACTGCAGAAAGTGAAACCAGGACATTGATGTGATGTGATGTGATGTGATGTGATGTGATGTGATGTGGTAGATGTAGGTAGGTAACTCTGGAAAAGGAAAGGTTAAAAAAAAGGAAAAACAAGAAGCAATGAATCAAAGTTTTTAAAGATCAGGTACAAATTAATGATTTTGATTATTTTAGACTGAAATTCCTCCAGAAAAAACCTCTGGTCTTTCCTGCACGACAGCTGTGAAATGCAATAGGTGGAGATGGGTTGTTTTGTACACCACACTGTGGATGCTCCATGGCCAGCAGAGGTGCTGTCACAGGAGATGTTACACTCCAAAACTCAGCAGCAGTAGGAGGAGGGACTACGCAGGAACATCTCTTCCTCCTATGCTATCCATTTCTGTACCTTGTCTTCCCTGGCAGAAACTGTTCCGTGGCAATATTTTTGTGCATGATGTTGATAACTTGCCAAAAGTCAGCCAGTGTAAATATTCTAATGAATCCAACTGTTAAAAAGATTAAGCACGTCTGAAATGAGCAGAAAAAAGGTCTGCTCGAGTGTATATTATTTTTTACCGAGACTTTATGGTAGATTTCTTTTTGTTGTATTTAGGCATCATTCAGAGTAAAATTGAAAAAAAATATTTGGTTTTTTGCTCTTTGGAGCTTTGACACCCTGGAGTAGTTAGGCATAATCATATTAAATGCAAAGAACAAATAATGGTATCAGACTGTAGGAAGAAAGAGAATATTTCTTACTTGTTAAAGAGCAGCAAGTTAATTGCTTTTCTTTAAAAAAACATGCTTATCCAAATCTTTATATGCCAGCTTTGGAAGAGAAAGCTTAGCCCGCTCTTCCTGATGCACAGCTCTTCTCCCCAGAAGCTGAACATTTGGGACAATTCAGAAGGACTCAGCTGTTGGCTCTGGCAGCATAACACCACTTTACAGCTGTGTGCCCTCATCCCTGCTGCACAGGAGAGCAGAACTGACAAATTAGTGACACAATTCCTGCTGTCTGTCAGAAACTCGTTCTCCTTTGACTTAACAAGCTGCTTAGCGTGTCCATTGGTTCCCTTGCGCTCCCTGCCTCCAGAGGGATGCAGACCTGGGCATCAAGGATAGACAATACCCAAACAGACTGGATTGATTCTCTCAAATCTGGAACGAAAAATGTCTTCATGTGGTGCCAGTGCCTGGGATGTGGCTGGGAAGGGATGCCTGTGTTTCTGGACTCGTAGGTCACTGCAGTGTGTGAAACAGAGGGCTTCATATGTGCCTCACTTAGGATGCAAGTATTCCGCCACACATTTGCACTCACATTTATACAGTTTTTGAGCCTCTCCAGGTGGAGATGACATGAAATATCTAAATCTTCAAGACTTTGAAATAACGTCTTTTATAAAATCATTTTATATAAAATGATCTTCTATAGGCTAAATACACAGCTATTGGGTTTTCTTGACAGAAACCCCTAACATCTATTCTCCACCCTCCCAAAAGAAGTGGCTGTAACTAGGATTCAAAAATTTGAGAGTCAAAGTAAGACTTCAGAAGATGGTTTTAACCTCCTCCCAGGCTTTTAATTTCAGGATCTGCATCCCAAAGTAGCACCTGGCAGCAGCATGTTGACACTGCCAAACTTAGCCATTCCCAGGATGCTCTTTGTGAGGTGTGAAGAGTCTCTCTGCAGAGACTCTGGGGTTGTGACTCTGTCCCATCTGTGCCACATGGATCACCTTGGGCCACAGGGCCAGCTAACAGCACACCGCACTCACTGCATACCCAAATTTCTTGGTTCTGGAGTTAGAGGCTAACAACTACAGCAGAAAAGCCCTTCTTTTTGATGGAAAAAATTGAGTTTGATTTTCATCCAGAATCTGAATAAACTTAATTTTGATATAAAAAGCATCACAGAATGAGATAACTGTTTTCTGCTGAGTTCTAAGCTGATCTCTCACCTGTCAAGTATCCATCCAGCTTTGAATCAGATCCCCAAACTGATGGCAAGTTGAATTTTCCTCCTAATGTCAGTTTTGAATCAGAACTTTTGCAAACACTTAGATTTTACCCATAGTAAGACACTAGAGTTATAAAAATCACAGAACATTTTTATAATAAATGATAAAGTGCGAGTTGGTTGTTTCTCTTTCTTGTATAATTAAAACAGTTTTTTTAAAGAGGAGATTTTTCCTCATCTTTATTACTGTTTGTAGTCTCTTTCCAGATTGGTTCATTTTTCAAAAGGGATACACAGCCATTTCTCATTTCTTGTTAAGAAACTTTTGCAGAAGAATAAGGAATCCTTAAGGGATTATCCTTGAAAAGAAGCAAGCAGATGAAGAAAACACAGAAAGGAATGCCATTAAATATGAATATTGTGTTAGTGGAACTGTCAGACACCCTGAGATTTCAAGTCCCTTCACTCTATTCCCCTCAATATTACCATCAAGGAAATAATATATTTTGCAAGGGCCTGATTCTCCATTCATTTAAAATGTTGCAGAGCAGAATTTCTTCCTGTTCTGTGACTAGAATGGCAAGTAGCTTCCATGAGAAAGGAGCCAAGCCCTGTGAACTGAAACAGATGCCTGATGAATGTGCACTCCTATAAAATATTGAGGCAGTCAACATAGTCACTTGGAATGTTCTAACTTTTAAGGAGCTGAGCAGGTGGCCGAAATGTATGGCATCCATCAGGTGCTGGCATGTAGTTATGTGTACAGATGCCAGTGAGTAGGTAGAATAAATTCACAGCTCACATCACCACCGGAAAGATTTTTCCTTCAAAATCTTCCACTTCCAATTGCCAAGGTACTGTCTGCCCTTCTCAGAGCGTTGCAGCTGGAAAGGGGAAAAAAAGCACAGAAATCAAGGCAAGCTGCCAAAAGGGAAAGGTGTTTTCAGGTGAGCCCTGGCCAGCTCCCAGCAGAGCCAGCAGGAATGCAGCCAGCCGGCCGAGTGCATCGCCCAGCACACCGTATGCTCATTAACAAGGCAACTGCAGGGAACAAAACACCAACCTTATGCTTGCCCTGCCCCGCTCCTCCCTCTGCTTAAGGTCCCACTTATCTACAATGAGCACCAGTGTACCTAGAGAGGGGGGCCAAGAGGCTGTGCAGATGCAGGTACTAGATCCCATTTTGTCTACAGCTGACATGAGGAGCTTCTTGTAAAACCTCCTGAGACGCAAGCCAGAGCCCCAGCAGTCCAGAGCTCTGTTTTCCTCAGTACTGGAAGGCCACTGGAGGAAAATTGGGTTTGGGATTTCCACAAGCCAACTTCTTAGCCACTACTGACACATAATTCATTTAACATATATTAAGAGGAATCTTTTTCAGTTCTGTTTTCACATTGCTGCTTAGAAGCAGTTTTCTTTCCTTTTCCCATGTTTAATTGAACCAAAACCAATGTAACAGGCTGTTGGACAAGATGATCGTTGTAGGTCCCCTTCCAACTGAAAACAGTCTAGTCTCTTCTGTACTAATTCCTAACTCATCTTAATCTCCAGAGCATGGATAACCACATCGTATCTGCTTTGGGAGAAAAGTACTCCTCTCCTCCCACTCCTTACTTACCTTTCTGTCTGCTACTTCTGGTGAGTGCTCACAAGAGGTCATTTCCATTATTCCCATTCAAGCCTGCATTGATATAGGAATTACTTCCCTGTTAGATTTCAGACAATACCTGGATCTGATAAACTCTCTTCTTCTGCAGGGGGTGAATCAATGGCTAAGACTCAGGCTTGGAGTTCAGGGAAGATAGTAAGCACCTTGCTCTTCTGTACATTCCATTCTGACCATGGCCAAGAGATCTCCTCCCCCATGAGGAAGAGCTTTGGAAAGTGAACATGTGACAGAAACTCAGGCCCTTCTGGATGTCATTCCTCCTTCACCTGGATGCTCCTGCCTGCATAGTTATCCCCAGACCTGGGCACACAGAGCAGTTGCAGCACTCAGCAGGTGTTCAACTGGAATTTTTGACAGACCCTCTATATGTAGGGATCTGATTCTCCATTTAAAGAGACCACACCATTGGTCCTCAAGTGCCAAATTGGAGCCAGTGAAATCAGCAGTGAGCTAAAACTGTGCTGAGCCTCATTTGCAAAGAAGGAGTAGGTAAACCCACACAAAAAATGAGCTGTTCAGAGCAAGCAAGTTTTGCCATCAATTTCTGTTGGGCAGAAGGTTTTAAAAAAGCACAGTTCTAGATGAAGTTTAAAGTAAAGTTCAAAACATAGCAAAAAGATGGTAATTAATACATAAGAACATGTTTTCAGACTACATTGCCATCTTTAATCTCTGATCAAATAGTGCTACAGATGCTACAGAGATAGAAGAGGGAAACAAAGGGAATTAGTCTAATCCATCAACACTAAAAGCTTGGGAAAAGACCAGCACAAACCACCACAAATCTACCCATCATGTAGGTCAAAAAATGTGCCCGTAGAGAGGTCGTGGGAAGAAAAGAAACTGTGGGAAGAAAAAAATTTAAATGCCTGCATCCCTGTTCTACTTTCTATGGCAGAAGTTGTACCTGAAGTAATGAATACACTCTGTCTTGTGGCGATGAGCAGCCGAGTGGAATTACAGATTTACAACAGAGGTAGAAAGCCATTAGATGAATTGCAGGACCTTTTATTACCAATTGCAATTTCATGGCAGAGTTATTATTTATTAAATATAGAAGCAGCCAGTTGAATTCTAACTGCTTTTTGGTTTAATTCCTGTTATAAAAAGACTGAAGAAATTACACAGAGCAGACTAAAAGTGCTCTGCAGTAGCAGGCTTCTTTCTCACTGCCTTCACATGGATACACACACACACACACACAGAGAGAGAGAGAAAGAGAAATAAAAAATGTCATTGTATGGAAGGGGAACAAGTTAAACCCAATTTCCCTTTAAAAAAGCCTAAGGTAGAGTAAAATAAATGTACTGTACTGCTACCATTACTGCACCTGGAGAGCAGTTTGGACAATGTAAGACCATCTATTACTGAATCTGAGTTTTTTACCATCTCCAGAAGAAGATACAGTTTACCCCCTGCTCTCATTCAGAACCACTGTGCAGACAGAAGAGAAACCTGTGAAATGACATGATACAGGTCAGAACTAGTAAGTGGATGGGGAGAAGAGGACAATATTGACCATAATTTCATCCCAGGTCATTTCCATCAACAGAGATTGTGTATATTTTGAGGCAGCAAAAGGGATGACCTATTCAAACCCCAGCAGCTTTGTGCCAGCACTTACTTTGAATTCACTGATCTGCAGAACAGTGGAAAGGAAGAGGAACCAAAGAGAACCACTGAAGAAACTGTCTCAGCATGGCTCAAATCTCAAGGCTTTGTTCATACTTATCTGTCACTGCACATTGGCATGAGCAGGGTGTTTAATAACTTACGTTGGCCAGAACACCAAATGCCATAAAAAAAATTCTTTTACTAATAATTTTTTCTTTAATGTTCAGCAAATAATAAAAAAAAAGACTCAGCAGGAGAAAAAAAAATACAAAATTCCTATAAAATATATTTTGTATATAAAAAAACTAGTCTTCTGCACACCAGCTATTTTTAGACTATAATGTAGATGTAGATTAGTCTGGCATGATATAAACCTTCATTTCCAAAACAACATAGTCTTTTGCTAATATATTTTTCAGGCATACTTCTTCGGATATTATCTGATATTCTTTAGCAATACATTGATGTTCCTGATCACACTATGAAATGTATTTTCATTAAAAATGTGGAAATGAGCTGCTATCATTTCCATTTCTGCACAAATAAAACCATTCAATTATGGTTTCAATCCAATGAAGAAGTGAAGCAGGACTGACTCACATGCTGACTTGAACACAGAAAGCACAGCTAAAAGAAACTGTCTAAAGAAAAATACAAAATTTAGCAACCAATTTAAGGTTGTGGATACAATTGTTGTAAGTGGTCATGTTAGCAATGACCAATCAGGCAGCAAATTCTAACTGGGCAAATAAATTCAATCCAGCATTTTTATGTCTCCGCATTTTGAGACTGTTGTGTCTCTTAGATCATCTGCATTTCAATAAGGTGACGATAATGTGGATATCTCATGCTAATGATTCTTTGCTCACCATTGTAAAAGTGAGTATTATGATATAAATGCACAGAGAAATGCGAGCTAGGGTGTTGTTTTTGGAGTGGGTATGATTACCCTTCACAATGGCCTTGCACACAGGCAGCCCTCACCAGCTAGCTGAGGACAGCTGCTCTATGTGCAATAAGTTGAGGACCAGCAGCACCAGACCTTCATGCAAATAAATGGGCAGAGCCCATTTTCGTTTAATTTTCATCTCATAGGTTGTGCCCGAGCATGTGAGCAGCTGATGTGGCTTGCTGCATTTGGGAGGTAAGCTGTAGGTTCTTTTCACGTTAGTAATGATATGTATATATGTATAAGCAGAGATGATTTACTGTCTATACAAATAAAACCACATCTCCTTTAGTTAGCTGAGAAATTCCCAGCGCTTGTCCAAACATACCTCTGAAACAGGTAATATTGTTCTTGCAATAAAGCAATAGAGGATAAAATAATAAGTATCATCTAGGAAGCAGGAGTGTGAGAAGTTTTGAGTGCATAACGGTGGTGTGGGCGGAATATATGAAATAGCAAATACAATACCTAATTTGCTGAAGTCATTAGAAGCAAACCAGAAATCAGTGTGGGAGACATTCGTTGCGCCTGCTGCTCAGAACTAAATTTTCAGAACTTTTAAAAAGACCAAAATTGTTGAAGAAGTCCTTAGGTTTTATCTTTGTAACAGAAAGAAAATTGGAAGGGAAAAAAAAAATTATTGTTATGCATCCACATGTATCAAGCCAGTGAGAGATTAAATGAAGGAAAAGGAAAATGTCTCTACACTCGAAGCATTCAAAGCTTTGTAGCATGATTTGCTTCAGGAGAAAATAATGTTTTCTGTGGTTATGAACATGCAAAAAGATTCCAGACTTTATATGAACTGCTGCTTGGGGATTAGATGAGGATTTAATATCTTTCTCAGAGAAAGGATTAATTAAAATCTGTCTTCTTTGGGAAGGTGATGAGCAAAATAATTTCATATGCATATAGAGATTTTGAATTTTTTCTCTACAGAAACGAAATGTATTTGATGACTTTTCATTTCATATCTTTTTCTTCAGAAAAAGGAATAACTTTATATTTTTATTCATAGGACTTGCTGAAGGGATTTTAATGTGCTTTCAAAATGTCAAAAAAAATTGAATCATGGGAGTCTCCTTTAGAAAACTTAGAACATCTACTGTTAGGAGCTGAGGAAAGAGTGCTTAAACATCACTGAGAATCTGTCCTTTTGCTACATATTTTACAATGCTTAACAGTGAAATTGGTTAGGAAGTCTACTGGCTACTGATAGACCTAATCACATTTTAAATTTCATGGTCATATTGTGATAAATTTTACCTCTCTTTCCACAAAAGGCCTTGATTGTTATCAAAAAGCTGAAGCATGCACACACACACAATTGTTTTTTGTTTATTGGCAGACCTTAGCATGTGGTGTTTAAGAGAACTTGGATGAAAATCCAAATAAGCTGGCCCTGCCTCAGGGTGTGAGATGTGGAAATGTCTTTCACCACCTTGTGAAAGGAATGACACAAATTGGAGCATCTTGTAGGATACCTGCTGGTGGCTGGCCCCCTCTATTCTCTTTCTCTCTATAATGCAGCAATTCATGACAGTTACAGTGAAAAAAAAAATTAAAATCTTCCATTATTTGTTTCATGACAGTAATGCCAGTAGACATGTCTGAATTCCCTCCAGCACTGATATGAAAGAAATAGCTATTTTACAAGGAACAAATGTAATTTTAAAAAATGCTAAAAATATTCATTTTGAGCCCTTGAGACTAAAAAAGCTATGATTCTCAACTTCCTTGTCAAAACTAACCTTCCCTTTTATGAGGAGTTTGACACCAGCAATCCTTTAACTGTACCATTTTAAAAAATGAAATATCTGGCAAATTTACATAAATTTATACATACATATGTGTATATACATATACATGTGTCTATATATAAGTATAATTAGTTGAACTTTAAATTACACAGGCTAAATTTCAGAGTTTTTAAATTACTCAGAGCTAAATTTCCTGCACTGAAACTTATTGACACACAATGAATGGATAGTTAGTTTTAGAATAAAAAAGAAAGAAGAAACCCGAACAAAACCAAACAAATAAGAAAAAATACAAAATAAAGCAAATAAAAACCCCAAACACACAAAAATCTATGTAATAAGTGCATAACCCGTACCAGAAGTGTAGGAAAGTAAGAAGCAATGAGTGATAGACTGAAAGATCTAAAGAAGCAAACAAAAACAAAGGCTCTACTGGAGAACTTTACACACTTTCTTGTGCAGTTTCTGTCCTTAAAAGCTTGGGACCTCAATGGGGCTTTTTTTGTCTTTCATCTGTCTCATTTCTTCAGTCCCAACAAGTACAAAGTCGAAGGCAAAGGTTTGTCAGCTTCTACTGCCCTGTTTGATGAGCATCAGTGCCCCTTGCTCAGGTAGGCAAGGTCTCTGCCCTGCAGCACAGCACAGGTAAGGCCAGCAAAAGCAGGTGATGCTCCTCCTGATGAGCACACTCGAGTAATTATCAAATAGTATAGCAGGGAACAGCATCTCTTGGATGGAGCAGAGAACAGAATTGGATGATCTGGTCTACTCATTTAAACATGGCTCAACCTCAAGGAGTGTTTGCCTGAACTTTATAAGACAAGTATAGTCTCTATGTTTATCATAGATTCAAGGAGCTCAAAAAAGGATTGATGGCCTGCAATTTTACAGTCACTGCATGGTCTTGTAAGAGGAACATGGATTAACTCTCCTAGCATTAAATATTTAATGTGATAAAATATTTTCTTAAGGGTATGGAGGTGTGACTTGGTCCTGCATTTTAATTATGCTTAAAAAAGTCCTGCTGACATCTAATTTGTTCTGTTCAAATCCCAACATGCTCCAAAGATAAATCTCTTCTGTTTGAAGAAGGTTGAGAGAGTCAAAGGAGAAGATCAAATAATTAGGCATAGGTGAATTTAAAATCACTGTTCCATACTGTAAAATAGATTAGACTTCAAAGACAGAACAGTAAATTATACTAATGTATAATATATATGTACAATTTCTCATTCTGTTTTTGAAAATGAAAAACAAATAAAAAAATATATGTTTTCTTAATTCATCCCAGACTCTCTAGATACCCGATACTAGATCAGCAATTACATTAAATAATTCATAGTAAAATCTTTGTGATACCTGTCCAAAATTAACCTGAGCTTGCACCACATCATAGCATAATCATAGCTCTGTCTAGCTGAGACATTTCACCTTCTGTACCTTTTTTCCTACACTACTTTTTGGAACTGTGCTAATGAACTATGAGGACAGGAGGTCTGAGCTCACTTGCAGTGAAATGAAAATAGAAATTTTGAACTGTGTTTCTTTAGGTCAGGTAACAGGTTTTTTAGTTTAATTACAACTAGATGAAGCTGTAATTGTCTCAAAACTTGTAAAATGAAGACAATTAAATATTCCACGGGGAAAGTGCTGAAGTTGAAATTTCTCTGACCTTTTGGTTTAGCTGAAAATCTTTGCCAAGTTGAACACTGCTTGTAAAAGCAAAAACACCATTAGGATTTTATCACATTGGCCACTTACTGGTTCTTGGTGGTTTGCCTGCAGACGAACCCAGACCTTACCTGTGTGTCACCACTTAGGAGCAGCGCCCTTCAGTTCAGGTCAGAGGCAGAATATTTTTCCTCCTCTCCTCTGTTCCTGGTATCAATCAAACTGAAGAAGAGCTGGATAGCAGAGAGGGAGTGTCCTCCTGCCTTTTTCACCTGGGCTCAGCCCCTTTGCCCACAGCATAAAACAGCTCACCTCCAGTCCTGGGTGTCCCCCAGCAGACTCAAGTTTCCCACCTTAGGGAAACCAGTCATGCAAGGTTTGGGATAGAGCTCCAGTGGCAGAGAGGTTAAGGTTTTTGGCCACCTGCAGCATCGATATAGTGGCTGGGTTTTTCAATGCTTTTTTACAGCAGAGACCATTAAACCATAGAATGTCCCTCCTGAACACTATAAAGTGGATAAATAATGAGTTCAGCTGTCAGTGGTTTCTGCACATTCACTGCTGCCTTTCAAATGGAGGAGCAAACCCAACAATTTGACACGAGCAATTAAAAGGAAAGAGGTGAGCAGCAGTTAATTTTACACCCTGAAAGCCACCCAAGGTAATACCTGCTAGTGGAGCCAGGTTACAAAGTGACCATGCAGCCTGAGCGGCCACATTCTGGTGATATACCTCACTTCATAAAGGCTTCTCATTAATTAACACATTAATTGTTGATGGCAGGGTTTCAGCTGCAGCAGGGCAGACTCTCTGGGGACAGGGAACTTGCTTGTGGGAGCGAACAAACCAAATCCACTCACAGAGGTGAATTTTCAAGCTTGGCCTGGTGTATCCCCTATACCTGGCAGTGGGAAAAAGGCTGTTTGTGACTAGCATGACTTTGAAATGAAGCTTCACACCTCTTGACACCTCTTTGGTCTCTTCTGGAGACCAAAGCAAATGTGATTTGTTTTGTCCTGTTTCACAAGGAAAACTTAGTTTGATCCTCAGCCTGAAGAGACAAGGTGAAATTTCATTTGCACACAATCATTTTCCCATAATTATATTTAAAAAATCAATAGACACAGCTGTCCTACGGCCTGCCTTAATTATAAAAGTACATTGATGCTACCAAAACCAACTTTCCCAGAAGCCCACTACAACAATCAGGTATAAGAAACCTTGGAAACAGCAGCTTGCAAGTGGCTGATCAGTTTCTAGCATTCTGCAGTATCGTGACACATTTTTCCCTCCAGATGGCTTTCCAAAGACCACTTTAACTCCATGCATTCTCTGAAAATTACTCACATATTACAGGGTCTGCTTTTTAAAAGGCAGAAATCAGCTGCTCCCTATGTGTGAGGCATCACGATTGTTTTCAAACTCAGGTGGAATTTTGAGGACAAATCCATGTAAAAACTAGCTAAACATTGATGGGTTGCCTTGAAAAGCTAATAGAGGCTTGACAGACCATCAGTGACAGCAGGAAGAGCAGGTACTCCATGAGTTTTACCTGTGAAAAAGATAAAAGACAACTGTCTCTGCTGTTGTTTAAAAATCAGCAGGAGCACTCATCCTCAGTGTCCCCAAGAGAAGCCCTACACACATTGGAACCAGAAGAAAATACCCTAGAGATGCAGAAGGCAGAAGGGTGTGTTATGTGATTGATCATAGGTTACTGACACACCAATCCTGGTGGTTCCAGATGGTTCCAGCAAAAAGTTGGAGGAAGGACACAGATGACAAATTACATAAAACTCACCACAGTATTAGTCACACTACTCTACAGCTAGTCCCCCCATATCGTTGGATTTTCCAGTGTCTTGTATCCATGGGCATACTTACACCTTCAAGTATTTCCAACTGCTGCACAGACACATTTCATTATCCTAGCTTGGAAGAAGATAAAACACAGGACTCCTAGCTCATGGAAACTTTCTTCCCTTCACTCCCCAGGTCCCTATTCTTCCACTTTATGTTTCCAGACTCTTGTACAAATTGACAAGCGAAAGGTCTGACAGGGCTCTTCATTGAGCAGCTGTCTGTTGAGAGCCAAAAGTTAATGAGCTTTCGATTTCCTAAACTCAAACAGAGAAAGTGCAAGCTCTGGCGTGGTTCTGCTGGAACTGTCTGGGATTCAGAAAACACACACTAAGCCTGATGGGTGTGAGATCTAGTACTGCAAATAAATCACTGCCTTTTAATAAAAGAGAATTGTACCTCCTGCTTTACTAGCAGCTGTTTTCTCAAGTTCTGCCTGTCAGTCAGTAATGATCCTTTTTACTGTCCATAAGATGTCAATGCCATAAAAGGCAGTGCCTCCTAAATCATGGGTTTGCTGGAAACATCTTCTCACCTATAGATCCTACTCAGTGCAGTAATAAACCAGCTTTGTCAGAGCAATTACAAACTCACAAGAGGACTTTGCACTGCTGTTCTCCATCAGCCCAGCTAGGAGAGCATAGAGCACTGATTTCAGCAGGCAAGAGCCACATATATCGTGGGAGAGGACATAGGTGCTTAGAGCAAATATCTTAAAAGACAACAAACAAAATGACAGAAAACTTGAGCTAAATGAGAGGAAAAAGTGCTGCTTAAACCTCAGCCACATCTACATATTCTCAGCTGCAAGAAACTTAAAACTTGCAGCCCCTCCTTTAGGTGTAGGTAAGCATCAGAGCATTAGCACACAGCAAGATGAATTCTCCATCCAGAAAATCTATGTAATAGGAGCAAAGCAAGACAAGCCCATCATCTCTTCAGTAAATGGTCCAAACCTTAAAGGTCTGAATCATTTGCAGCCATAAAACAACTGTTCAGTGTTTTCAAATAGCTGTTGCAACCATCGTTATTCAATAACACATCTTCCCTTAGCAAAAGAGGAAAAAATAATGCCAGTGCATAGAAGATATATGATATATAATGTGAACATTATTAAGTACCTTATTTAAGCATTAATCTTTAACCTTCACAAACTTTGTGACAGCATACAATGATACTTGCTGGAGGCAACACTTTTTTCATACTCACACAACAGCGTTATTTATAGCAGAAATGCTCATCTGAACAACAAAGGAGCAGGAAAGGTAGTGATGAGAGATACATTGTAGCAGGCAATAAATCATACAGCACTGAATCATTGAATGCTAAAGAAAATGAAACTACCTGAAAATAACACAGTGATTTAGCCAAAGTCCTTTAAGATGTGCTTAATGCTAAGTGTATTTGTTTCTTACTGAAGTAGTGAAAATGAAGTTTTTATTCAGAATTAAGTATGTTCTTAAATGTTCTGCAGAGTCAGGATCTAAAGGAGGATGACATTTATGGTGATTTCCATCTAAGCCTACAGGATAAACAATGTTTTCAGGGAAATTCCTAAAGCCATCAAACACATAGGCACATCTCAGTTGATAAAACAAATATCACTGACAAAATAAACTCTATTAACATTCCTTTCAGATTGCATAAGTGGCATTCCTGTAAGCATTCATTTTTCACCTTCCACTAAAGTGCTTTTGCTCATGAAAAACTGCTTTAGGAGACTTAAATATATCTTAGAGCTGTTACAGATAAGCCGTTCTTCTTTACTCATCATTTTCATGCCTTTCTAGGGCAACAATTCAAGACAGTCAGGAATGAAACACTGAATTTATCCTTTCAGTCTCTATCTTTGCAGACTGCTTGTGATCTTCATATGTGTGGAATTCTTTGTGTGTATTGTGTGTGTGTGTGTGTGCATTATTTTGAATTTGTTTTTATTGCCTTAAATAACATTTAAGTGTCTATCTTACATTCTCTAAGAATTCCCCATAATCATCACTTTCATTAAAAAATCTTTGTTCATCAATCCATGAGGATCTGGTCTTTACAATATTTAGCACAATTATTTTATATAAATAATTATATTTTCCCTGATTTAAGACAAAAAAACCTGTAATAGTAAAAAATGATTAAAATTTTAAGGATGTGGCCTATGCAAAAACACAAAAAACCAGTTTCATCAGGGGAGGAAGTGAGTAAAAAAAGACAAGGGATCAGTCTTCAAATCCATCAGCATGGGAAGGGATATGACATGATGGACACAAATTGCAACAAGGATTTTAAAGTAGACATTAGGGGCAAAAAAAATTTTCAAGTTACAAGGCAATCTCTGGGACAGGTTGTCTGGGGATGTAACATAAGCCCATCCTAGGAGTTTGTCTAGTTCAGCTAATGAAACATCCATCAGGAAGGGTTTAGGAATAAATTTGTCTGTCCATGAGGATAGGAGACATGTCTCTAGACATGTGGTTGAACCATTTCTAGCACGTTTTTTTCTAATTCCAGGGTAAAATTTCAATAGAAAGTAATAAAGGAAAATGGAGGAAAAATCATGCTAGTTTCCTTATGCCAGACTGAAGAGACAGGTGTTACTTTGATCTTGGAGAGTTGTGGCTCTTCAGAATACCCCTTAATGATGCACACATTTTTATCACCTCAGCAGTACGAATCAGCTGCCTAGCTGTCCTGGAGTCTACAGAACACCCCACAGGGCTGCCACAGGCTGAGATATTCCCCACAGAAAACTTGACAGACCTCTACAGACTCCAGGTAATTTCCATTTATTAAGATAAATGTAAAAGCACCTCCTGTGTGTTACTGGAAGCTTGCTCTCTGCTTAAGAGGGACCATAGGTTTCCTTGCCATTTTCATATACATATGTATATATATAAGTTTTAGCTTAGCAAAACTAGCTCCTGCTACTGGTCTTTGGTGATGTAAGGTAATATATCTGACCATGTGAAGCAATCTTTGATACAGAGAGCATCCTCATTCATTAAATTAGTTTCAGCCTGAGTCTATAATAATGTGACAGCATCTT
The DNA here is from genome assembly GCF_049639895.1 of Pseudopodoces humilis. Lineage (NCBI taxonomy): Eukaryota > Metazoa > Chordata > Aves > Passeriformes > Paridae > Pseudopodoces > Pseudopodoces humilis. The sequence goes on from NC_142200.1 coordinate 105,810,606, forward strand.
CGCAATGAAAGCCTTTTGACTCACACTCCCTCTTTAAATGCTGAGAATACGAGCAGCTGCAGAGGTCAGTCTCAAAGTGTGAGTCATAAAATGAGTTTCAGACTCAGTTATATAATGAATGTGAGCACACAGCCTCCTTTGCGCAGAAATAAAGCAGAACTCTATGAATCAAATGAGAAATGGCCAGAAGGAGAAAATGTTTTCTGGTCTTTGATGTAAGTCACTGGTATTTTTCAGTTTGAAGACCCCATAAAAGTTTTCCAGTGAAGCTGTGTACTATCTTCAGTGAATTTCAGCCTCTGCTGATAGCTTTGCTTTGCTTAGTACTCCCACTGATCCCTTAGAAGTTGAAGAACACAGGTATATGTGAATTCCTTAAACTAGTGAAGTTTAAAAGGGAACAAAAATTATGTTCTTCACGAGCCTGCCTCAAAATGTTTGCAATTACCTTGCTGTTCTGGTTGCAATTAAGGAAAGTGCATCCTGCTCTGTGTAAGTAATATAAAATGAGCAACCTTTTCCCCTCAAAGACACAACATCTAAGGATGGAAGAATGGGTGTATTTCAGAGCAGAATTAGGTTCCAAGTAAGATTTCTGTTGGCAGATTTTCCTATGTTTTTATATTAAATTCATTTCAGAAGGCTTTTAGGCTATTATTCCAATATCAGCTGAAATCAGTGATATTGATATTGATATTAATGAAGAATAAAGACCAAGTAGTCACAGAATTAACATGTTTTTAGTTTTCTGTAAACAATTAGCTAAAGAAAATACATTCAGGGCAGCTTTGCAGATCTGCTGTATGCTAGGTACTTCTCTACTTAACTCATTCCAGCCGCAATTACAACAAACCCAATTTTAAAATTATTTCAGCAAAGTTTGCTCCATTCAGTGTGTGAATCTGTAGGACTTTGGCCACCAAAGCCTGCAACCTTGTCTGCACCCCTGGAAAGAACCCAATGCAGCATTCTGAAGAGGTTTTGCAATGAACAGAAAGGTTCTCACTTCAGCTATCAGACATTACCTCCCCACCAGTTGGTGCTTTGATCAGCCCATTACAGCGACGCGACAGAAGTGATGTACAACACAACGCGGCATGGTGGCTATTTTTACATGCTCTGAACAGCTGCACAAAACAACACACTGCAAAGAGAAGACAATGAGATTTGTTGTGCTCTCATCTGGGGCTTTTTAACACCCATTTATTATTTATACCGAGCTGTAAAAATGGTCTGTGCTTGGCAGTCCTAACAGGATTGAAATTATCTAGGTGAAGTGACACTGTGCTCAGCAGTTGACCTTCCTGCAAGTAGAACATACATTATGCATCTGATTTTAATTTAATAAATAGTGTTTTATTTTCTAATAGCCTAATGTTTTTTTCAAAACATTATTGGAATTTTCTTCAGCTATACCTCAGGATACATTTTAAATGTGGGGCCATTTTATTTAAATGTCGCAACCTATGTACGTATTTGACAGTTTTCACCCAGAAGCAGCACAGAAATATTAGAAATCATTATAGAACTGTTTAATTTTTAGGGGGAATGTTGCTGGTAGCAAAAATGTGACAGGCTAGTAATACTTATTTATTGAATTTCTCCGTCTTGCACTGAAAGGAATATGCTTTTTTAATTCTTCTTCCATCTTTAGCAATTTACTTCAAATTTACTCAATTTAGAGCTTTTTCATTCACATATCGAGTCAAAATCTAAACAAAGCAAACTTCCTGGTTCATGTCCAAGCTGTAAATTCTATTTGAAAATCCTCCATCTTTCAACATGTGTTTTATGCTTCCCAAAATCACTTCCTTTCCTCCTTTCAAAAAAAAAGCTATTTTAATCCATGACACCATCTAGGTCTTCTCTCTTTATGCAAACTGCCTCATCCTTCTTCCGGATCTTTCCAAGGGTAAGGATTTGGATATTTTTCTTTTTGCTTTCTTTTTAGTCAGCATCTTGTAGGACATGCAAAATTAAAATATGAATTACCTTCTAACAACAAAATAAAAGCTAAAGGGCCTTCTGAAATATATGGTAAGCTTCCCAATAAATTCAGTAAAGTGACAATTCCATCCTGCAAAAACCAGCATATTTTCTAGTGCTGGTCCACAGATATGGTTTTAGACACACACAAATACATGTTTTTCACTAGGTTTTAGACATATACATCTTCCTTAATGTCTCCATCTTCAATCAACACACTATTTGAATTTAAAACACTAATATGCACTGTAGAGAGAGAGACATGCTAATTAACCATGCAAGAAATCCAACAAAACCCACCATTAAAATATTAAGAAGCACCTTTTAATACCACTTGATGTGCTCTTAAGAGATAAAACTGTGCATGTCATAGATTCCCTCTACCTCCACTCAGTCCAGTTATTGCACATTTCTGACATAAACCCTTCTCTGATGAGACAGGAAATCCTTTCTGTACTTGGACAGCTGTGAAAGGCATCTCAGCATGGACATCAGAAAGCCTTACCTCTTAACCCTTGCCCTGACACCATGCCACTGTTATACAGTTGCTAGTGGCCAAAGAGAGTTTACCACAAGAGCACTGCAAGTAGGCAGGTGCAGGGTTTTGAGCAGGGGAAGACAATTCAAAAGAACAAATTCAGTACAATTTTGATTTCCCAGAACTCACACCAATTGTATAAGCTGCAGAGCTCTTCATCAAAGACCTTTAATTTACCCCAAAACACAGGACTGTTACTTCACCAGCACACTCTGCTGCTTTCTGTTGGTGCCCAATTGACTCCAAAATAAATAATTTTCCAATTATAAACTATTATCTAGCAGAAATTTAAAAAAGACAGATAAAAGTTTGATTAATTTTATAACATTTCTTAATCTGTTTTTATTTTGCTATAGATTTTTGTACATTCCTGACAGTTTTTCCCTCCCTATCTTTGTAGCTAGTCCATAAATCTTTGTTAACTTATCTTTCCCAAAGAGCAATATATACTGTTATTCAGCTTGCATTCTTCTATTCTGATCTCTTCCTTTCTGAGAAATCAGATAGTGAGTAAGAAAGAGCACAGTGAAAATAGTATTGTCAGAAATACTAGTATTGTCAGAAAAGGCACTGTATTTTAAGAGTAGATTGGCATTTTTTCCATTAATTTAAAAGCTATCTAGTCATAACTTCTAAATTGAATCTAAATCTAATACCATGAAGCATCATCTTTCCAGTAGTTTTCCTGACCAGTCGTTTTCTTTAGAAGTTTCAAACTGGAGATCACTTTAAGGTAAGGTAAATCTATATAGCAATACCCTTCTGCAGAAAAGAATCAAAAAATACCCACATGGATTCTGTCTAATCACATCATATCTACAATATTTTTTCAAACTGAGTTTTTTTTCCACCAGCTGTGTTAGCTTAATAACATATTCAAGATGCACCTTTTATTATCAGGTTACTACTATTATATTTATTTTGGGGGACATTTTGGTTTTCTCCTCTTTTATTTTTCTCACTGTGTTCCAGGTTAACTCAAGGTGGAAAGGCTTTTTAATCTAGTGTGTCACAATAATCGTCTTGCTCCTATTATTTTATTTACTGAGCATCTTCATAAAATCAAATACCCAGAATTTAACCGCAAATATTTATTCTTTGTTTAAAAAAAATAAATAAAAAGGAGTTGATTTTCTTAATTAAACTGACACATTCAACTTTTGTTGACATAATGCAAGCAAAGCTTGAAAAATTCTGGTACTTTGATCCCTCAGACTGAATCATCAGATTTCTGGTTTTTTAAGTGCTTTGCTCAATCCTGCTTCTAATGAAAGGCAATGTTTTTTAATGAATGAGTAATAGGAATGACATTCAGAAAGCTTCAACTGAGTAGCCTTGGCAATGTAACTTTGGCTCAGTGTAACTGTAGAGCTTTAGACCTTAGCTGATTAAAAGCTGATCTTCTCATGAAATCTTTAGGTTATATGCAGAGTATTCAAACTGCACTGTATTGTAATGCAAATGTATCTAAGTTAATTATAATGGAAACTATGTTTTATTAAACTGCTACATAGTTTTCTCATTTTGCAAAGCAAATGTAAAATAAATGTTTTGTCACGATTCTCTCCTTTTCCATTTCCTCTAAGTCCACTGCTATAAGCCAATCTGTCAGAATGTGGTTTATTTATATATTTGTTCAAGCAATGGCACAAGAGAGAAATGTTAATGCTCTGCACTCCCTGCTGAATTTCAACTGCAGTTCTCCTCCTCCTTTAGGTTGAAACTCTACTAAATAGTTTTCAAATATTTTCAAATGAGGTTTCTTTGAGAGGCAAAATACCCCTTCTCTCCCACATGTGGAAGTTTTTTGGGTATTTATTTTCTCTGCCCACTCATTTTAAATCTTTCAGCTGCTGAAATTGTCATTGCTCAAAGCTCCTGAATTTTATCTCCTCTTCTGTTCTAGGGGGCTTGTTTTCAAACAGCCCTAAATGCCACACTGAACCTCTTTTCCACCAGGGTCAGGGAGCCAGAAGGGTGCATGGTTGGAACACCTTCCCCAGGACTGTTTCGAAGGACTGATCAGAGACCATTCTGACAGGACTTGTGGCCCATAGGGGACCCACCACACTTGAGCCGTCCATTCCCAAAGAACACGACATCTAGAAATTATTCATGCTAGAGAATTTTTGAAGAACTGCAGCCTGTGGAAAGAACCCACGGTGATGAAGGTTTGTGTCCTATAAATGGAACCCTAGATGAAATAGGGACAGTATGAGTGGAGGAAGAAGGAGATAAGAGTTGTCAACAGACCACAATCCCCATTCCCCATTCCCCATTCCCATGTGACACTCGGGGAGTGAAGGGGATGTGGAAGAGTCAGGACTGAAGTTGAGCCTGAGAAGAACGAGGTGGGGAGTAGGGGGAAGGTGATTATATTTAATTTCTCATTATCCTTCTTTGTTAATAACTGGCAATAAATTAAATTGCTATTCCCCAAGGTGAGTCACCCATGACAGCGATTGGTAAGTGACATCCTTGTCCTTACCTCAACCCAGGAGTTTTTTCATCTTATTTTCTCCTTCTGTTCTACTGAGGATGGGGAACAAATGCTTCAGCTTGGTGGGAAAATGACAGCCAGACAAGGTCAACCCATACAGGCAGAGAGATGAGTGGGTGAAAGGATCCTGCTCTACCTGCTTTCATCTAGAGATGCATAGGACTTGTTTTCTCCTTTTTGCTCTGAGCAGTACCTGCTAATGGTGGGTATTTTAAAGCTTAGCTTGCTTGCTGTTTGTTGCTTTGGGCAACAAACTTAAAAATACAGGATCTAAGCAAATTGGTCCAACACAAAAATAGGAAAATTCATTGAACAAATTTGTAAACTTCAGCTATTCTTAATTAGAGTTCTTTCTTTTTCTCTTCTATGTGACTTTCTTTATATATCTATGAATGTCCCTTAACACTGTAAGAAACACTTCCTTCCTCAGCTGCACTGGGAAAGGAAAAACTCCTGTAAGTGATAAAAACACATCAAAGGTCAGCTCTATCCTGAGAGTTCAGGTAACTCAGTGCTTTGTGCCCTGCAGAGACACATTATAAGCTCAGATGTGCTAAGCATTTCATGTCCTTGAAAGAAAACTAAGGGTTCTCTCTGTAATATGACAAGTATTTTTGGAAAAGAAATATAGTTAAAATAACCTTTAATTTTGTGAGAGGCATCTGCACTTAAATTTTACAAGGAATTTGGCAGAAGCCACAGATCCAACCTGTCTCACACGCTGGTGTGCATGATTAAGGGGATGCAGACTGGCCCAGCCAAGGAGGTGTGCTGCATTCCTACTTAATGTGTGTTACTGTTGCCAAGTAACATAAATCCAGTGCCGCAGTCAAATACTGCCATAAGTCAAGAGCTACCCTCCAGCTAGGCATCAATCTTGAAATGAGTTACAAAGATGCAAACACAACCTTTTCATCGTTTGTCTGCAATGGAATATTGTTTTGTCCCTCCTATTTTCCTCTACTTCTTTCTCTTCCCACCCAGGTATGGGCAAAAGAATGTGACAAAAGTATTTGCTGTCTGTCAGCAATTTCTAACACTAAGTGGTCTGTCATCATTTCTTTGACACTAAGTCAATAGTTATTACACTCAGTTCAAAGTTTTGGCATGTTGCTTCCTAATCAGCTGGTTGAACCTAGAGACAGGACTTCCAAGAATTTAATATTTTCTCCAGTCAACCAAACTGTCTGGGCTTACATGATACAAGGCTGTGCAAGTTTTGAGTCTCAGATGTTCAGCGAGAAAATGTCTCTGTGGTTCACAGTATACAATGAAGCTGAAGGGAAGCAGACAGAATGTCCTCTTTTCACCCTAAGGGTCACAAACAAGCTCAGATTAAAAAAAATAATAATAATTAAAAAAAAGAAATGGTAAAACCAAACCCCTTTCACAATGTGCTGGTTTGGGCTAGGGTAGAGTTAATTTTATTCACAGTGCCTGGTGTGGGACTGTGTTTTGGATTTGTGCTGAACACAGGTTGGTAATATAGAGAGATTTTGTTATTGCTGTTATTGCAGGGATTACACAGAGCCTTTTATGTTTTCTATACTGCCACACTGGTCTGGAAGTTGGGGGTGTGTGGGAGGCTGGGACAACCAGGACAGGTGACCCAAGCTGACCAAAGGGACATTCCAGATCACGTCACATCATGCTCAGTGTATAATAAAGTGAAGGCAAGAAGGAAGAAGAGGGGGATACTTGGGGTGATGATGTTTGTCTTCCCAAATCACTGCTGTGTGTAATGGGGCCCTGCTCTGCTGGAGATGGCTGAACACCCGCCTGCCATGGGAAGCATTGAATTAATCCCTTGTTTTGCTTTGCTTGTGTGAAGCTTTTGCTTTTACTATCAAGCTGTTTTTATCTCAACCCAGAAGTTTTTCTAGCTTTCACACTTCCCATTCTCTCCCTGATCCTGCTGGTGGGGGTGTAAGCAAGCAGTTTGTGGGGTTAAACCACAACACACCTTTTTGAATATGATCAAGCAAAGGACTTATATGTATGGAATCCCAAAACACAACGTTAATTTGGCTTCAATGAAAAGGTAAAGACATGTTTATGCACCTCTGTGAAAGTTATGCAAGGTTTTTTATATGCTCTGAGAGCTTTCCATGGTGGCATTACGTAAGTGAAGGCCATCTATCAAAGCAAAGGATGCAAAGTTTCTGCTGGAGAGTAATAAATACCAGGATGTCTTGAGTCAGATTATCCAGAGTCTGGGATTATAAATAAGGGAAGAAAGAGTTCAGGTTTAAGTTTATTTAGGTTGAACACAGACTTTAGTTAATTCATATTTAATGGATTCAGGTTCAGTCCCCATTCAACTAACAGATGGAAATTGAAATATAAATATTACAGGTCTTTTGACTATTTTTAAACCACAATTAACAAGACTTTTAAGTGAAAATGTACTTGAGAAATTAATAGAAAAATTAAGGAGTCTGATACAACATAGTTTTTATTTGCTCAGTTGTTTTACCCCTCAAAAAGGCTCATAATACTAAATACTGGCAACTTGTGCTTTCATAGCTGGATTAGACAGAATAATTTTTGCTAGTAGATATAGCCAAGTTGCATCCTTTCAGCAGTGGCTTCAGAGACTTAGTGTCACTTCTTGCTCATTGAGATTTGGTTCATCTGCAATGCATTGCCTGGATTATTTTTCAGAGCATCGAGGTCTCTGTATAAAGCTCATGAAATCTTAAAATCAGAAGAAAGAAATTTCAGTTCTTTAACTAACTTTCAAGGTCAGCTATGTTCAACGCTGATTCTGTGATGTCATTATTTTTGTTTTTTGAGCAAAGGATGTCTCTCTTCAGTTAATTGTATGTTGGACAAAATTTTGCGCTACCATTGCCCAAATTTTAAAGTAGGACTACTATCTGTGACCACTATACACATCTGATGAAATGCATATGTTCACACAGCTTTTGCTCTTTATCTTTTTTTTTTTAATGACATTTATAAAGCTTCAGGAGAAGAAACAACCCAGTGGTTACAGCTGACCTTTTAATAAAATACCATGAGGTTCCTCATAGCACTGTTCACATCAAAGAGTCTTTGTTGCTGTCTTAGCAGGCTTCATCACTTATTCCTTTGGTGTATCCTATGCTCATTTCTGTTTCATGAAGTGTACTTCAGATCACTTTATGTTGTAGTCAGGTGTTTTATAACATGGCAGGAATCCATGGGCTCAAAATGTTGCTTAAAGATATTTTAATTTAAATGTTACTTGTAGGACAATCTATGAGGGCTTTTAGCTTGATTTTTTTTTTAAAAAAAGCCAAAACCTGTAATCACGCTGTGTATCTTTCCAATTCTTACCTTTTGAGTGCACTGGCAACCTGCAGTCACGGAGCACTGGATGTGTCCAAGACGTAAAGATCCTGCAACTGCATGAACACCAGCTACAGAAAGTACTGGTGTCTTCACAGAGGATTCACAGAGGAGGATGCTTTTTTTTTTCTGCTGGGATGATTTTCAGTTTTCCTGAGCAACAAGAGGCCATCCAACATATACACAGATGAGTACATACAGAGGCTACCAAAATATATGGTACAGCCACCAAACTGCATGAACAATTACTGCACATGGTGGCTTCTCCCCTGCTAAAAATGGAATGGAATATAGGAGAAGAGTGTGGTGAATACAGTATGGTATTTAAGGAGACATACATATCATGCCTTAAGAATTGTATGAGAGATTGCATTAATTTTAACTTCAAAACATAACGGGAAAACACCCCCCTCTTATTTAAAATGCATTTTTAATGCCCAGAGAACATTCTGTTCTGCAACAGCACACTTATTTCTTTAGTCCTGAGGCAAAATGCTCAATCAGTAAAGTCTGTCTTCCCTTTATTTTTGTTGATGGTAATGACCACTGCCACTATTCTTATACATCTCAAGTGTTCGTAATTTCAGCATTTGTTCAAAGTTTCAAGTCTTAATAGCACTGAGTCAATTATTTTGCAGGATAATGATTTGTAAACACTTAGAGTGACTGAATCAAGGAGAGGACACAGGAAGCAATTTGCTGTACTTTCTGTAGAAGTGACTATGAAATACAAAGAAATGACCATGAAATACAGAACTTGTGTTGCAGTATCCTATCCTTGGATATGGATTTAACTGAAAATATGTTGTTGGGGGAAGAAGATACTTAGGATTTGAAAGAAAGTGCAGCAGTTTTCTCAGATGATGTATTTGAGTGAGTTTTCACAGACTGGTTTCTGTGCTTAACTACTGATTTTGCTTCTTTAGCTAATCACTGTTATACCTTTAAGGACATTCTTGGGAAATGTTTTTTTTTGCCACTCTCTCCCTTACTGCAGCTCAGCTGTTGCTGTAACTTACACTGCAAGCACCATTTTATGAATTAACCAGAGGCTGGAGATGTGTCTGCTTACATTTGCACAGAATGGAATTAAGGATAGCAATGTAGCTTTTTAATAACAATAGGGGTCTGAGATGCTGCAGAGTGATCTTGATCCATACATGGTCCTTCCACTTCAAATCTCAGAGCTGTACACAAGATTTCTCCTACTCTTACATGGCCAAGGAAGTAGATTGAGTAAAAAATGCCCTCCCCACTGCAGCTCAAGTGTTTTTCTATATCACCTCTATTGCATCTGTCACTCCTAGCATAGCTGAAGAAAGCAGCCTTTACTAGATGGCACTAAAGGAAAACAACCCCATCAAACAAACAAACAAGAACAAACAACAAAAACTCAAACAAACAAAAAAGGCAAATAACACAAAACAAAAAACAAAACCAAGACCAAAACAAAACAAAAAAGAAAATAAAACCCAAAAATTAAAAAAAAAAACCCAACTAAACGAAAAAAAACCACAAACCCAAACTACCAAAACCATTACTAAATAAGAGAGTTTTGAGGTTGGGTTTTTTTTAATGCATCTAAGATGCTATTCCCTCTACATGCACACACTCTTTCTGGTTTGGATTTGGTAGATATACTGTGGTCCAAAAAAAAAGCTGCATCCCCTTTGATTTTCTGCTTTGTGTCCTTGCTGGACTGTAAGCTGAGGAGTATCTTATAACAACTTTAAAAGCTGTGACTCACTGAACCCTGGATAGAGGGTTGGTCTTTGATCTCAACAGCCTTACCAAGGTTATGTCAAGTGAACAGCTGCCTCTTCCCCAGGCACGTGGGACCCAGCAAGCAGCTTGTTCAGCATCACACCCAACTGCAGGCCTCCAAACTCACCTCTTAATGAGCTAGGCAGCACCCTACTTGCTATGCTGGTGGTATATACCCAGGTTTGCTGCCTAAACAGACCTTGCTCTCGCTTTCCTCGGAGGACAGTCTAGACCTGCAGAATCTTCCTCAGGCAATTCACTTGACAGCTCTGCTGCAATAGAGGATGGGGCTGGAAGGGTCTTTGAGAAACCTGGACCACTGAAAGGTGTCCCAGCCCATGGCAGGGGGCTTGGAACTAGATTGTCTTTAAGGTCCCTTCTAACCCAAACCATTCTATGATTCTGTGAATATTCCTTCTGGCCCAGAGGCTCTTGGCACAGCTCCACATATTCTCAGCTGATTTTTTCTCCAGATGCTCTCTCCTGACTGGCTCCTCCAGCAGCCTTCTGGGAGCACTCTCCCTAAGGAAACTTGTGCCCCTCTGCCTCATGGAACAAGACACAAGACCATTGCAATACAATAAAAATAAAAATAAAAATGTCAAAATTCAACAGCTTTCTGGGACAGTGCTGCCACATTCAAACTTGTATCTGTTGAGATGCTGTGATTTTTCAGGAAGATGTAGGAACTACCTCTTGTCAGTGAGAGAGATAATTGATCTACTAATTGTGGCTAGTGGGTATGCACTTGTGAATAATACACTGTTACACAGCTGAACACCAAGAGACACTGTGGATGTGGCATATCCATCAAAAAGCAGACCTTGATGCCCATTTAGTTTAATATGAGTAGATTGCTGTAAAAGATGGCTTTTGCTGTCTCTCAAGATCCCTGGAGTTCTTGCACTCTTGGCTTTGTGAAGCTCACATCACACATAGAGCTCAGAGAGGGTTGTACAAAATTAATCTCTATTGAAGAGGTCTTCCCTTGACCAATACTGTGGAAAGAGTTAAAAACCAATTATTTAAAGTAGGATAATAACCTTTACCTCTGGCACTAGAGGAAATACATGTTTAACGTTACATTGTGCACAGATAGGATTCTAATAGGATTCTAATTTGTGTTGGACCCCAACACAAATCTACTCATCAAACTTGTTAATGAAAGCACTCCTTTGATTTAAATTTCTCAGTACAGTGCTCATGTGGAAATCTTAATGAAATCCAACCTGGAGTGCTGCATCCAGCTCTGGAGCTCCAAACATACGAAGTAGGTGGACCTGTAGGAGTGAGTCCAGAGGAGGTCAGGAATAGGAGCAGAGGTCTGGAGCACCTCTCCTATGAGGACTGCCTGAGAGAGTTGGGATTGTTCAGTCTGGAGAAGAGACTTTATGGAATCTTCCCAGTACCTGAAGGGGGCCTTCAAGAGAGATAGAGAGGGATGTTTTACATGTAATGATAGGACAAGGGAGAATGCCTTCAAACTCATAGAGGGCAGGTTTAGATCAGGTATCAGGAAAAAATTCTTTACTGTGAGGGTGATGAGGCACTGGAACAAGTTGTTCTGAGGAGCTGTGGATGCCCCATCCTTCTCAGTGAGCAAAGCCAGGCTGAATGGGGCTTTGAACCACCTGGTCTGGTGGAGATTGTCCCTGTCCATGACAGGGATATTGAAACTAAATGGCCTTTAAGGTTCCTTCCAACCTAAACCATTCTATGACTCTGTGATTCCATGTTTGTCTGATCAAACAGCCTGTAGGAAGGTCCAGATGTAGCTACCCAAGAAAGCAGCCAGATCATAGCTCCTGTCTGCAAATATTTAATCAAATCTTCACTGCACCCTGTACTTTCCCATTAGTTAAAATGCTTCATTTCATTAAGCACACAGTTGAGCCTCAGTCATCACCAGCAGTATGTGTTCACCTTAAACCATGTGTCTTCAATTGGCCACTTCCAGTCTCCACGTCCCCAGTGCACAATAGCACAGGCATCTCGCACAGAGCTCTCATTTTTCTGACAAGGTCTCAGTCATTAGCCTGTTATCTGTCTGCTCACCAGTTGCCCTCCTGTCACGCTCCATTACCTCATCCATATTGCTGTAATAATTAGCCTTCCTGTTTACAGGCACGCTCAGCATCGCTACAACATGTACACATCTCAAGAAAAATTCCAGGCGAGTAAAACCAGAACATATCCAAACCTAATGCACAAGCAAGAATACAATAATCATTTGACCTCTTGTATTGGCTAATGCACCTCTATCAGCAAAGATAACAACACTGCCTTTACTTTGATTGTGTTTCACATTCACAACATGATCCTAAGGAAATACATTTATTGACTTGCTTATTTATAAAAATAGCTGCTTTTACATGAGTTGAATTTTCCCTTTATTTTCTTCAGTGTGTTCTAACAGCTCTATATCAGAACACAGAATCTGAAGGACCGTGCTGAAGGATCATTGTATCTGGTCCATTCCTCTTACAGGCACAGCCTCATACTATTCCTTTCACAAACTTTTATCTAGCTCAGTCTTAGACATGGACTTTTGCCCCCACTACTGTTAGAAAACAGGTTCAGAACCTCACAATTCTGATGGTTGGGAATCAAATTTGCACCTTCACTCTATTTATGGCTTTTTAATAACCATTTTTCACATGCCTCCGTTGTCACTTCTATCAGATTTGTCCTGCTTGTTGGGAACTTAACACTCTTGAGTACTGACATGCTAATGCTCCATAATGTTTTTATTTTGTTTGGCTAAAGAAACAGTGTCTTTTATGTCCTCTAGGCTGGCATCAGGCTCCTTGTTCCACTCTTCACTCCTTCTGTGACAGTCCCAGGATGACTTAGTCTTTCCAGAGGAAAGAATGCAAATTTATATGTTTATCCTGATAATATTTTAAAGTGTCTTGTCACATGATCCTAGCTCCTTCGCTGTCTTTGTTGAAAAGCTACCCCTGAAACTGAACTACTTATCTCTGTTCCTCTTTTTTTTCCCCATCTAACTTCACATTTTTCAAGCCACCATACCACAACTGAACCATCTAAATATTCACCATTAGATCCTGGCTTTCAGAGGTCATTAGAAAAACCCTGCTGAACTTACAGAAGGGAAACAATTTTACAGTCTGAATTCTTATCTGTGGCTTCAGCCTTCTCCCACTACCCAGACCATGACACACAAAGAATAATCTTCTGTAATCATGCACAAATCTCCAGCAAGTTCAGCACATAAACATTAATTCATCCTTGCACCCATTCACCTCCCTCAGCTATGACATGTTTGAAAGAATTCTTCAAATCTGTTCACCTTCAGTTGGTGAAAAATACCTGCAGTATAAAACAGATGAAAGCTTCAGTCAAAAAACACTGGTGGGTGTTTGAGCTTGTGCTTCTGCTCCACAGGAAAACACAATTAAAGCTGATCCATTTGCTTCTGGATTACAGCTTCATGAGAATCCCCTTGGAAGTTTCATTGCAGAAACAGTGCCACAGAAAATATAAACCAGAATTTTCTTCTTTTGGCAAATTTCATTTAATGTAGATTCTCTACTCTCTGTCTTAAGAAATTCCTTCAGTTTTCACATGCCCTTAATGATACTTGAACAAAACCAGTAATTTGGCTTTCAAGCAAACAGTCTGTGTGGGCTGTTAGACTGCAGCAAATTGGCCTTTCTAAAAGCCCCAACACACACAGTGGGTTTTATCACCAATTAAATAGAGTACTTGAGCCATAACTGGACATTTAGCTTGGAAAAAATAGTACCTTTGCCAGCGCTGTGAGAAAAAGTAAATGGGAGACCTCTGTAGAGCTTTCAGATTTGTACAGCAGTTTCCTATACTACTTACTAGAAATTGTGACAGACAGGGAAAGATTACAGGTCCATCTGTGTTAGCCTTTTAGTTCAGATCAAGCGTGCCCTTTTGAAGTGAACCTCCCAATTTTCCCCACTTACCACATTTTGGTTCACGTGGTTGAGCAATCCTGCAGAACACAAACTGGGTGTCTTTTTAAAAAAAAAAAACTTCTTTTAAAAAAAACTTACCTGTAAGAAGCTTTCCACAACTGCCAATAGGGCACTCCAGTCACTGACATATGTGGACCCTACAGGATGAGACTAACCAGAGCATATCCCCCTGAAACGTGTGTACCCTGCCTGCTGAGTCTGCAGGGTCAGCTCCTTTGCTCTGCACATCCACCACTACTATTCCACTCTTCTTACTGATGCAGGTGGACGGCCCAGGTCAACCCAGATGTCTTGCCCCTCAAGGATTACCTTCTACTGCTCAGCTTCATTACTGCAAACTTTCAGAAATTTCAGGGCTGGAATTCAGCTATGCCTCAAAACTTTTGGGTTTTTCTTCAAGCACATCTGTGCCTGTTAAGGCAGAAAACAGGACTGAAAGTACTGTATGTATTCACCCACTTTCCAGAAATGTGGCATTTCTGCTGGATGTAATGTGAAGCAAACACTTCTGAAGTTTCAGCAATTCTCCTTGCACACCTGGAAAAAGAATACACACAAAGCAATAAACCAGAAATAACTTACATCCCTCAATCTGTTTGGCTAGGAAAAATCATAATCCATAGTGAAGTTAGAGATGCATAAGCCTGCTCATCTTCTGGCCCCAGGTGAAAAAAATATATGGCCATGCAGTGCTTAAGATCAGCCTGAAGCCTTCAAAGGCTGAGGAGACTGTGTGTAAGACAACCAAGACCCTTATGGACATCTCTGAACACCCATTTGGCTTGTGCTGAGTTACTTTTTTTTACCACAAGGCTCAGAGGGATGAATGTACACTCTGGTGGGTGTAACACCACAGCAGGGACACTTCCTTCAGAGCTCAATGAGCAGCAGTTTCTGGGGGGAAGTGCTGCAGCAGCTTAGAAGTATACAGCAAAAAGCAACAGCTGGGCATGAGCCACACAGCCTTATAATCCTTACAAGACTCAGAAAGGCAGCATTATAAGGCATTTTTAATACCACTGATATGCCAAACTCAATGCAGAAGGGCTTATTCATTTAAGCAAGGGAATACAAATATAACCACATATAAGCAGCTCACCCATCCCATCCTGTCACACACACAGAGAAACCAGAGCTACATGCATCTATCCCCTGCCAAGAACAGTCTCCAAGGAGAGATTACCATGTGCTATCATCCTGAAATGCATTAATTTGATCAAGGAAAGTTATTAATAGTGGCCAACTTCTTTATCAAATCTCAACCTCACTTACTGCCAGTATATTATCTACAAACATCTATAAATCCCAAACTACTGGTGCCTCTGTAAGTCTTGATAACATTAGAGCTGTAGACAGGGTCTTGAGGGTATGAAAAGCTCTTTTTGTCCCATTCTGACCTCCCTTGGTGACACTCCTACCTCTGTCTATGGCACAGGATCCCATTTTACCCCATGTCCTAATGTATAGCAGTGCCAATCTTCAGCTCCACACAGCCCTGAGCTGCCTGGCCATGGGACCTGCTGATCTTGTCCCCCACGTGGGGTGTGGGCTGATGACTCTGACTGGGCTCAGCCCATCCCCATCCCCATGGAGATGCCCAGACTGGAACCCCCATGATAGCCCAGTCCCAGCAAGCAGCTGCTGCATCCAGCTCTGGTCACTCAGGATCAGGGACTATGATGGTTCATACAGATAACTTCTGCTCCCTCTCAGCCCTCCATGAATACCACTGCTAGAAATGCATTTTCTAATACATCTTTGCAAGATTACTGGCACAGCAGGGCCATGAGACCCTTCGTGCAGCATGTGACCAGCTTTCTTAAAATAAATCCATTAAGAATAAATGAACAAATTTAGTTACAAAACATTAAAAACACAAAGGAAAACGTGACAAGTAAAATTCAGGGCACTGGGCAGAATCAAATATCATCCAGCTGAAAATAAGTATCTAAAAAAATGAAAAAAATAAATTGTCTCTTTCACATCTCAGAAGCCACTGTATAATGCCAAGAGAGAGAGGAGAGCTTTCCACAAATGAAATTTGAATGTCAGTCTGAGAAACCTGTAGAAAACTGGATACTTCTATTTCCCCTGTTCAGTCTGAGCAACCTGGGAACAATCTAACTGTCCAAGAAGCACTGCCAAACATTGAGAATTAATTCCTTTTAAATTGTCATCCTAAATTTGACACACCTAATTTAGAAAGCACTCGTCAGTTCTGAAAATCTTGGTTTTCATCTGAGAGTTTAACAACAGTAAGACATAGGGGACACAAGCAAAGTTAACATCTGCGTGGCAGAATCATTAATTCAGTGACTTCTTTTTTTTTTTTTTAATGGAGGTTTAACCTTTTTTCTATTAATTTGATATGAGGGTTGTCACATGCAATTCCAGGACTTGGTGAAACTCAGGCAGGGACACTGACTAATGTTACTAAAAAGATGGCTCAGTAAACATGGTAGATTTGTATTTATTTGGAATAAAAGGCAGTATGTCTGCCAGAGTGCTCCACATGAGCTTTGTGACAAAATGAAGATTTCTACAAAGTCTGCAGTAGGATGAACTCCAAGAAAACATATAGCTTAGGATAAAATTATCAAGTACAGTAAGTGGTGGAACAGATGAACACATTAAAAGACTTTTTGGAAATATAAGCTCAGCTGGGAGCTGTATTTAATTCCCTTCCATAATTTATATTTAGCCAATGTTCTTCAAAATTCTGCTGCTGTAATTAGTGCATGCAATCGGGGAAAAATTATTGAAAGTATATCTTAATGAGAAGACATTTCTAAATGTCTGAGTATCAAAGCAACAGTGAAAGAAATAAGGGGACTTTTCCCATGCTGAGTCTGCAACCTCAGCACAGAGGTAGCCAAGTGCCCATGGACAGCTAGGAATTATTGGGAGACACCATCTTCAGTGTGTCACTTGGCTTTCTTTTCTACCACCACCTCTCTCTCCTTGTTTTTCTTAGGCTGTTCCTGTCAGTAACCCCATAGGATATACCTGTCAGCTGGTTCAGAAGGTGAGAAAATAAGCTCTCCTCTGAACTGCCAGCCAGCAGGATTATAGTAGCCAGAAAAGAGTCTTTAAATGGAAAGAGGAGAAACATCCCATGAAAGAGATGTCCCCAAGTTAATAATGTCTGCACCAAAAGGCATACAAACAAGAAAGAAAGAAAGTTAGCTTAAACCAGAACTAGTATCCTAGGGAATGAGTAACAGTCTCTGTTTTCACAATTCTATGCAATCACAGAATTACATAATATCCAACTTCTGGCCTGGCACAGAACAGCCCAGAAAGTCACACCATGTTTCTAAGAGTGTTGCCCAAATGCTTCTTGAACTCTTTCAGGCTTGTGACTCTTTCAGGTGTTGTGACCACTTCCTTTGGGGAGCCTGTGCCAATGCCCAACCATCCTCTGGGTCAAAAACCTTTTCCTGTTATCCAGTCTAAACCTCCCTGACTCAGTTTCAGGCCATTCCCTTGGGTCCTGTCACTGGTCCTGTGAGTGAAGAGATCACTGCCTGCCCCTCCACTTCTCCTCCTGAGGAAGCTGCTGACTGTGATGGGGTCTCCCTTCAGTCTCCTCTTCTCCAGGCTGAACAGACCCAGTTCCTTGTGTGGCTTCCCCTCAAGGCCCTTCACCCTTCACTGCAGCTTCTGCAAAACCATTCCCAACTGGGTAAGGACCAGGCAGACCTAGTTCCTTCCTTGTCCAGCCTCAAATCCAACACACAAGGCTGCAGAGGCACGCAGAGCCTCCACCTGCTTGCCCCCCCTCCTGTCCTGGGGATGAGGAGGGAACAGGTTCACATCAGTGCCCTCTTCCTTTGCCTTCCCTTTGGCAGTGAGAGAGCAGTGCTGCTGTCTTGCTCTGAGAGGCTCCCAAAGCAAGCACCAGGCAGTACTGCTGTTCCTATGGGGCCCATCCTGAGGGCTCTGAGTGTCCATAAATTGTACAAACCAATACTCAGGGAGGAGTGTGTCATCCAGGAAGAGTCCTTTTCCTAGGGCATTCCATGCATTGACACTCACACCAAATTTTATAAATTATTCTGGTTTACAGAAGATGAAATCACTCATCCAAGGCAAAATGCCACCAATTCCATTCTTAAGCTTTGGGTCAGGAAGTGAAAAGAAATAGTTTTTCAGGGATTAACAATCAGATTTTCCATGTTTGATTCATTATGTTTTTAAACTGATTTTGAGGAGAGCTCTTCAAGATATGTGCCTCAGTCTTTGTCACAAGCCCCTGCAATGAACAGAGTGAGAGTATTTACTCTTCCTCTTCA
Source organism: Pseudopodoces humilis (assembly GCF_049639895.1). Lineage (NCBI taxonomy): Eukaryota > Metazoa > Chordata > Aves > Passeriformes > Paridae > Pseudopodoces > Pseudopodoces humilis. The sequence continues at coordinate 105,828,993 of NC_142200.1, forward strand.
AAGTGTTATTAACAATGAAATAAAATCTACAGAGATTGTGTGCCAAACACAACATACTCCAAGAACAGAATTGTATAAAAGTCTAAAATTTAAACATGATGTTACCTTGGGCACTACTCATAACTAAGATATTTTATAGAGAGCCATGCTTATGTTCTCTGAATTAAAGAATAAATTACTTTAGCAGAAGTTACATGAACAAGGATATACATGGAGGTATACAACTTACTTGTTCATATCCTGCATAATCACTCATTCCCACCTCATAACCAAGTCCTCAAACTTAATAAAATAAAAGAAAGAAGGACTGATAGCACAATTTTGAAGACAGCCAGCAATGTACTGCACTTAGGGTTCATTTTCATTTGAAGTGGCGGTCATTCCACAATGAAGCTGTATTAAGAGAAGTATAAAATGTTATTGCTTCAGGCTTTTCTTTACTGTTGTATCAACACCAGGAACAATTCTGTCATTACTGCCACAGGAATACCAACTCCTGCCCACACACAGAGATCTCAAATCCCCATTTAAACCATATCACAGATAGTTCAGATAGGCAGAGGAAAAGTGAACTGATAAACTTGCAGGACTAGAGTCACAGGCCATGGCTTGTCTTACACTAATTAATCAGCTATTAATACAAGCATTCTGTCTTGCAAACATTCCTTCAGCATGTAGTCCTTCTTTTTCAAGTCAGAGTATACTAATGCAGAGCTAGGTTCTGAGCACTGTAGTCAGGCAAGCCCTGTTCTGCATATCACCAAATGTAGGGACTACAAGGACAGCTCATCTTGAATGAGATGGAAAACCATCCTAAAGTTCCTCTTCCTACTTCATGCTCTGGTAAATGCACCTGACTAAAACATAGATAGCGAGTTATTATAGTTATTATTGTTATTATTGTGATAGTTGTTATTTTTCAGCTAAAAGACCATTTTTAAGCTAATAAGGAAGACTTAAAGACAAATCTTTATGCTTTCAGCACCAAGAGAAGAAAAGTCAATATATACAAATGCAGGGTTTAAATCTGTCATATTAATTCAAACCTTTAAATATTAATCTACCTCAGTGTTTTAGTAATACAATTGTCTTCTTTATCCTCAAATTGCTATTTATGAGTCAGTATGTTACCAAGGGATACCATCCTAAGGAATCTGTTTCAAGGAGGTGAATGTGTTGCTGGATCCTAATCTTGATTACCAGGGATGTGTTTCTGTGAGGCTGCATTCATGCACGGCAGGAATTTTGGACTGGTTTGCACTCCTTGGACAGTTTCATCTGCTTGCCTGAAGGTAGGATAATCCCTGCAGCAGATTAAAAGCATCAAAGATTGATGCAAAGATGTTAAAAGGGCAAAGAAAACTTCATGCAGGTATGATCTACTTACATCACCCATCTGAGACCCAGGAAAAAGGGGCAGATGGCTGACCCCACATCTGCAATAAGGAGGAATGTGGCCCATGGGGGTGGGCTTGTAGAGTGAAAGACTTGATGCTGAGGACCTGATTTCCCAAATCTACTGTTCTTGGTTTTACTTCCAGACTATTTCTATTCTGGCCTCCTGGCCAGGATGCCCATTTGTGGCTGAAGTTCTGCACTCCAGCACATATTCAACCTTCATTTCCTCTTGAATCAACACAGCTCATGAGCTCTACGGTCACTCCATGGTACAAAATTAGGTGCAGGAAATGTGGGAAACCAGGAGGTTCACTTAAAACTTCACTCTGATCCAAACAAAAACATTAACCTAAGTGGACCCTTAGTGCTTAATTGATGCTAGCAAAACACAGCTTTGGTCCATGATACAGTGTGCCAGGGAGAAAGGGTACAGGTGACAGAGGCTGGAATAGAAGAACCCACTTGGAAATCTGGCTAACTTGAAAATCTTTCTGCCAAGAACTAAAGAACTAATCAAACAGGTCATCATGGCATCATATATCTTTTCTTCTACTGAGCTGTCCAACTTTTTTTTCATGTCATTTATTACATTGACTACTGATTGTGCTTTTTATAGAAAAATCACACCTGATATCGAGATTTGAAGACTGTTGGGATACAGCTGGAGGGGGAATAAGATTAGTTTCAATAATCACACTGCAGGAAAGGAGCATCTAATTCTCCACCAGAAAGAAGAGCTTTTAAATTAAAAGATGACATTGGAACCAGAACAAAAGGACACAACATGGCAACGAGTAAACAGTCTGGAAAAAAACAAGAGATTTATAATCATTGGAGAACGGGAAATGTGGAACTAGTTTCCAACAGAATCCAGAACACATTTTTCAGGTGAAATTCAATAATTTGCTAGAGGAAACTTCCAGACATGGTCATCTACAATGCTGGACTACCATCATAAAGTCCCTCCTAATTCCATAAGGACTGCATCAAAGCACAAAATCAGTAAAGGACATGAGGGACAACTCACCCCCATGCAAAAGGAAGTGATCTTTCTGCTCTCAAAGTGGAAGAGCGGTAGGTTTGCATCTTGTCTGGATGAGTGCTATGGACACTCAAAGCACAGCATTAGATAGAACTCTTCACATCTCAGAAGTCATTGCCTGCCCCCTTCTTTGGCATGCAGATAGATGTTCATGGGCTTAGCTCCAGTTTTGGATATAGATCTCTTGGTACAGAGTTTATTGCTCCAGCTTGCCAAGAAGCAGGTTACTGTCTTTGGGAATAACACTGCTATCTTGGGAACATGCAAATGCCTTTCCTTGTAAACTGTAAACTGCCACATATCTGTTAATATTTAGACCAGACTCCCAGCAACGTCAGTACCTACCAGATCAATGGTCTGCACTCTCACAGGGCTTTCAAGCAGTACTGCCTGAAGATTGACTGGGCTCCAAGGTCCTACTTGCTTTCAAATGCCCACAATCTCAGATTTTATCCATACAGAAAACTGCCAACTACTGCTTATGGATATATAAAACTCCTCAGCCCTTCACTAATGATTTGTTGCAGTGTTCCTATGGAAATGGAAAAAGATCTGTCCTTGTGCTTGGAATTGGAGATGCACTGGACTGTTGTTATGGAAATGTTTTGCATTTTTTGCAAATGCCAATTATATGAAAACAGAAATCAGGCTGAAAAAATATAAAGGTATTTTCTGCACTGTAATATTTCAAAGAGACATATTGACAGTGCCTCTGAGATAATGGACAAAAGAAGAAAAAGCAAATCAGGAATAGCTAATTGCTGGGTTTGGTCTGAAGTAAATGTCAGAAAGGAATCAAAACACAAAAGGCAGCGGCTAAATCATCATAAGCTTCTACTCTTGCTGTCTTCCTTTTCAAAACATTGCTCTTTATTAACTTGGTTTAATTCAGTTGTTGCAAACACACACACTCTGGCAGACAGAACCATGATTTCTGTGCTTTGGTCAAGACAGAAAATTGTAAACAATATGTTAATATTACTGATATTTTGTTTCAAACAAAATCAATTAGTTCCACTACTGACAGGAGGGGCTTGCACCATTTTCCAGGAGCACACTATTGCAGGCTGCGAAGAATGCAATTTTGACACATCGTATTGCAATGCTTTTATTTAAAAAGAGCCATTGTTCTCCTGCTTTCATTTTTATCTTTGCCTACAGATAAAACTATTCACTGACTTCTGCACAAATTCTTTCAGCTAGTCTGAAAGCACACATCTTTTAAAACTAAAAGGGTATTTGATCCAAATTTTCACCAAACTCCATACAGGTACATGCAGTGCTAATACACCAATATCACAGCCCTTGCCACCTCTTTGTAAGACATCTTGCACCCATGGCAACCTCGTGACTAAGTAATTAACTGCAGTAATAAAATATTACAGTCACTATTTTAGGGAAAAAGATTTTTTTTAGGTCAAAATGTGTCAGGCAGCTTCAGAGTCACCTCAAAATTAAGTCAGTAATGAAAGAAATCACCACCACGATTTTGATCTCATTAATTGCCATTACCAACTTGATCCTTGTAATGATTTCTATTATTATTCAACTGCATATTGATGTTTGTCTCAGTTTTGGATTTCAGTACTTTCTTTTTCAGTATTCCCTTCTTCCAAAAGAATTAGAATCAATTCAAAGCACACATTTCCTGTGTAGGCTCATGCTTTAATATTCTACCAGTACGGTTTGCTTTTAACCACCTTTTCTCCCCACCTCCATCACTGCTCTTCATTTATCATTCAAAAAAAACATGCTTTTGAGAATCCGTAGCATTTAATGGCATCATTATCAGCACAGCTTTCTTCTAGCATTAAAATTCATACTCACACTGGTAAATATGCAAGGGAGTGTGCCAGGGTAAGAAAAGGATGTGTGCATATCTGCGTGTGTGTGTGAGTGTAAAATGAACCGTGGGTATGGGTGAGCACAGGCAATCTTCTCACAGTCCCTGCTTGTGGGGACCTCCAGACCGTCCTGGCCTCTTTGGCCTCTTTGCCTATTTCACTGACTATTTTTGCCACATGAAGGTGACTCTTTGCAAGTACCTACATGCACCAGGAGTTCTCAAAACAGCTTCCAAGGGAGGTGACGTTGGACCAGCAAAGAGTATCTGTGATCAGGCAGAACTCTGTTTCTCCTGGAGCCAAGTCCATGCCCCATGTGTGGCACCACGTTACCAAGAGCTACCTTCTGGTCACTCACTGAAAGGGGATTCCTCAAACCTGAGGTCCACTTGACCTCAGACAGCAGCACAAAAGTACCTTGGCTCCCTGCAGCACTCACAGAAGAAAATCTCATGTTTTATGATACACACGCCCCTTCCTCCTCCCCCACATTTTGCACTTGCATCATTTCAGACCATAACTCTAATATACTATTATTCTTCTGAGGAGCTAGAAAACATTATTTTTTTTCCAGTTTGGTTACTCAGTGTTGGATGCCACAAGCCCACCAACATGTTAAAGGTATCAGTACTACCTACAGATGGTTTTAAAGGCAAATCAGTCTTGTGATGCTTAAGTAATGAAGTCGTGTTTTCAGTAGTGACATCGTAGCAGATTTGTAAAGGCCCTCCAGTGCTTTAGCCCTCACACATGTTCCTACCAGACATCTTTGAAATAAGGAGGCACAATAGTCTCATTAAAAATAATTGGAGTTGAACATATAGCTACTTTAGAAAAATCTTCCAAGTACCTACCTGTATCTTTAAGCATCTAAATACCTTTAAAACCTGGGCTGAAGGGAATACAAGTCATTAGCATTTCCTGCCAAGCACCACTTTTATTTTTAATTAAAGTGATGCTATTTCTGTTGATCCCGTTGGTCCTTTCAGTGACCAAATGCCAGAAACAGCAAATTCTAAATTAGTGCTGTGAAGATGCAATGGAGCAGCACCAAAAACTTGCTTAATGAAACCTTGCCCCCTCCCAGTGCCCTTGGGACATGCAGCAATCAGTGAAGAAGGCAGAGAGGTCAAACCTTTCCTCCTGTCTAATTACCCTGCCTGCCATAGCCTTGCAGTATTCTAGGGTGTAATTTAAACCCTAAGACATGGTTCAGAGTTTCATGATCTGCTGGTGGTCTACTTGGGATGTCTGTAGTGGGACAGATTGCCTGGACTCCACTGCTATATGGGACCCATGAACCTAATTATCAGCACTGATACGTGCCTTCAGGTTTTTGGGTCTAATCACAGATGACTTGAGAAAGGTAGTTTACTTCTAACTCACCTAATTTACAATTACACCAACATATACAGCCTTGACAAAGGAAGAAGAAAATATATTTCAGTGGGTATTAATGGCAATTATTTCTAATGAACAGCAAACACCATGCTGCCAGAAAGTTTCAGTGGGGTTGCTTGTAACACCTCACTGTTGGAAACACACCTTGTCCCCAGGACTATAGCAATTTCTAGAGGCCCACTTAGCTAGGTTGGCCCAGAAGTAGGCAAATAGCGCACAGTGCTTGTATTACCTTATTTTAAAAGACCCTGAGTACAAGAGAAAGAAATTCTAATAGGCAGTTTGATGCTAATTAGTGAATCACATTGGTTAGAAAGGGAAGTTTTAATCTTTCTTTAAGAAGGAGCTGAGAACTCAGTTGGCAGTTTTGCTGTAGCTACTGTCCTGGGAGTGCAATGCACAGCCTCTCACAGTACTTCCAGCTATGCCATAATGACCTATAGGCACTGTAAATTTTTAGGGATCTGGTCTTGGAAGAACATCAGGTTAGCTTCTCTCACTATTGCCAAAGAGCCATCCCTCTCCTCCCTGCCCCGACATCAAAGAACACTACCACATTTTATAACGGAAGAGTTCAGCACCAAACACTTCCATGTGGTTCAAAACTCAATGAATGCAAGTACAGGTGACATAAATGGCCACACTATTTTTTCTTCAGAACAGTAACCACCAACACACTGCTGTGATGGTTTGGTGCACATCCAAACCATCTGCAAATCCAGATTAAAGCTCACAATTGTTGATCATCTAGTCAGTAAGGAATCAGTCCACTGAGTCCTGCCTAAAAACATTAAATGCCTCCAATATTTGCACAGCTCTAAAACCCTAACAGAAAGCTTTGAGACTGAACTCTTAAAATTCACCCCAGCCTTTTGAAATGGATTTGATAGTAAGTAGGCTCAGATTTGTTCTCTGAACTTCCCAATCAATTTAATCTTGCAGTGAGACTTATTTTAAACTAACCTGGATATCTGTCCTTTCATTCCAGGTTTCTTACTTTTGCTGTAAATATCCTTCCTCTGTTAGGTAATGAATTTTGCAGGTTCAGCTTACTGTAATCAGTAAAGCATATGCCACAGTATAAGCTGCAACACAAAACAAAGAAGGAATTCAATGTATTCGGGGAAAAAAAATACATAAAATGAAGATATGTTTCCTTTCAGAGACTTAGCAGCTTACTTGACTACTTCTGCATTTACCTTGGCTTTTAAAAACAATCCACCCAAGACATTTCCAGTGCACATAGCTCACAGCCTTCAGAGAGTCCAAATTCACACCTCAGGGAGGGATATATAAACTAAACTATCTCCCATTTACAAGTGGCAGAGCAGCATTTAGACAGATTAAGTATTCTTGTGCTGCACACTTGGGAACTGAGAGCGCTATGCAGCTACTCCTTACTTGCCTGCACTTCTGCTCGTACAGCTTTCCTGCTGACCTGTACATAAAAACTCCAAGTGTCTTCTTTTACCCCACTGGTCTCCTGACTTGACCCTTCCATGGCTAACACTCCTGCTTTATCAGTGCTTTATGTCTGCAGTGTTCCTGCCAAAAGTAAATTATCCCCAAAGCAACTTTTTCTCCAATAGTTTAGATTGAAATTTGTGGCCTCATCAAGGGGAGATCTGCTGATTTGACTCTACTTTTTGTGTCTTCACAGTCAAGGCATTCATGTATCAAGATGGAATTACCTCAAGAGACCTGTAAAACAGACTATCCGATTTACTATTTTTGTGTTTTATGCTTCATTGTCAGCCTCAAACAATCAATCCCATTTCTTACAGGCATCCCAGTAAGGAAATCCAATTCTTACACTGTACTGAAGTAGTACTTTAATATATCAATATTGCCTGGAATTGTTTTTATTGTACAATAACAAATCTTCTGGAAAAACTAAAATCTTGCCCACCAAATTTATCATCTCTAGTAGTCTGTATTTGAAACTACAAGCAGTGTTGAAGTGTATCAATGTCAAAATATAGTGATAAAAATTAAATACTCCGCTTAGATAAGAAGAGGGCAAGGCTAAAGAGCTCTGATGTGCAGGGATTTTTGTGATGCTGCTGAGTTCATACAAATTGTTATATTGATTGCACTGATGAATGTAGTGGTGCAAGTTCAGGGGAAACCTGAACTGAAAATCTTAAACCCTCTTTTGTTCTATCACTCTGAGGTAGGGTTTATTTTTACAGTAATGCAGTAAACAAAATAGTTTTCCCTTATTCTTCTTTTGCCTTCAGCTAAGACAGATCTAGCCTAACAAGGCTTCATTTGGGGACTGAAGGAACTGAACATCTCCATTTCCAGGAGATGCTGGCTACTGAGCAGAACAAACATTCATCCTGCTAATGCTACCCTGATAAGAAATGCAACCTCCAGACTAAAAAACACCAGGTTTTCAGGAAAGATAAAGTTTTATAGAAAATTTTTCTCCTCCTCTTGGATGTGTTGGATGACCTTGAAAATTTCCTTTCTCTGCCTAGCCAAAGGAGAGAGTATAGATGAAAACTCAATCTGGACACCCAGCTTTTAAATGCTAAACTGAAGAATATTAATCTGTTCCTTGGACTCACAGCAATTTGTTCCTGCCAGGATGCTAAAGAAAGGAATGGCAACTGGGCTTCTCTCAGCTGCAGTGCTGGAAAAAACAGTAGTGAAACTATGCACTAGAAGGAAGGCCACTCAACAGCTTGGCTGTTTCCTGTTTATGCTGTGACAGAGAGGGGAAAATAAAACAAAAATATGGTGGTCTTCTAAGCTGGAGAAAGAGCTTAGAAGATGTATTTACTTAGAAGAAGTATTTTTACTGTTATCAAAAGAGGAGCATGAAGTAAACAGACTGATGAAATGACAGGAATGTCATGACAACATGCAAGCAGGATTCACAAAAAAATCCCATTTTAAAATTAAAAAACTAAATTTAAACATTAAATATGTGCACTTTCCTGTTAATCTTTTCTTTCACTTGCAACAAGGCAGCTGTTTCACTGAAGCAAATCATCTGCCAAAGGAGACAGACTGTGGAAACCCTCTCCCAAAAGGCAGGTTTAAAATCAGAACAAAAGAGCTGATGTGTAGCTGAAGTTTCTGATTACAGGTATTCTTCCTACTTTGAAGCAGCCATGGAAATCCAAGTGCTAAGCCCAGATACGAAGGCTGTCAGGATCCCTGAACTGCTTTGACAGCACAACCTTTTTCCCCCCACCATGCATACAGCAAGAACTGCCACCAGAGAAGAGCTCTGCCAAAAGAAAATACTGAATTGACTGCCTCACTTACCCCCTCCTGTGATTTTAATCTCACGTTTTCACAAATTAAGCAGAATCCTCTTGATTTCAGCAGGGACCAGATGAACCCCATCCATGAGAGCAGTATCTGAGTGTTAAACATCTGCCTTTCCCACGTTGGCCTGATAAAATATCAAAGAGCATACGGACCATTTATTCAAGCAAAGAGTGTTTCTTTGGTTGTAGATGTTGCAGCTGCCTCAAGACTACCTAGAAATTAACTGTTCAGAATTTGGATGATTTTAATTAGCCCTCCAGAAAGGAAATGTGTTATCTACCACCATGACCATGAATGGGAAAATTCAAGAAACAGCAATTTACACAGGGCTGCAGCTGCAGACATAAAAGAATGAGTGTATGTACAACACATGCATATTCCTACAACAAACAAACACTTGAGCTTCATATTTTAAGCCTTTAAACTTTGTGAAGACACAGAAGAAGCTGAGAGTGATGTCAAAACACCTTAGCTCAAATTGTTGCAGGTACTTAAATTGATTTCAAATGTCTCTTATGCTTGTTCTGAAACTACCTAATAATAAATTGCATACATAAAAATCACAGCTGAAAATGGGACATCTCTTTCTCCTGATGAACATGGAACCAACGCCGGGGCACTGAGCTGTGTTTAAAAGTTCCTGTGAACGTTCATAAGAGCCTTGTAGCAGAAAGAGATGGGGAGAAGAAGGACAAGAGCTCCCAGGTACCACGGAACAGCTGGGCCATGGACAAGTCTGTTCAATAGTTTTGTTTCCTTTTGGAGATTCAGTGTTTCTGAGCTTTTTGGCAGGTGGATGTTTTAGTGAGATTACCTTTGTGCCACAGCAAAAAGGCAGGGGTGGGTTGGCATAACCCTACATATGCTCAGGAGCAAGAGCTCTGCCAACTGTGATTTGGATGAGATAAAACTGGTAGTACTGATAACCTCTCATTTTTTAAATTATCTTGAATATTTTTTTTTCCCATAAAATTTGACAGAGCTCTGGAAAGTGTGAATATTTGAAAATGGTAAAATCTTGGAAAGGAGTGCAGTTGTTAGTCTCTGGTTCAGGTAATGATTTTAGGTCTCATTTTTAGACTTCAAGTTTTATCATAATTTTAAAACAGGCATTTTCCTTCTTCTGTGACTGAGATTTTCATATAATAACATGAATTAATCTTCTAGAACTTTAAAAATAACACTGTGAAATATTGCACCAGATACCACAGGACTAAAGATTTTTAAAAGGAGACCACCACAGATTACACTGCTTGGGTTCCTGACACAGCACTGTTACTGCAATAGGAGATCCCGCTGCCCTTCAGTCCCCAGTCCCAGCTGAGTGGAGAATCTTCTTGGTAAGAATGTGCCAGACAAAATTTCCTCTTCAAAAGAAATGTTTCTGCTGGATATTAGCAATCTTTTCATGACTGATCCACTGGGAGAAACTGTTTAATTAAGTTACTGTGCCAGCATCTGAATAGTTATCTAGTTCTAGAAGGATACTAAGATTGCATTATAATTAGATTCCTCAAAATTCTTTTTCACTAGGCAGCACTGAAACGAAAACCTCCTGTCAGTTCTAGATCTTAAAATTAGTTTTAAAAAAGAGTTTTAGACCATCCATATTTGAGTTAGACTGTTCAACACACAAAACTGGCTGTGGTAAATTAAATTTAATTAATTAAATAAATTAAATTTAAAAATTAATGAAATGTGGCATCTTTATCTTGTTCACATAGAAGCCAAGCCAAGAAAGATATTTAAAACCAGCCTGAATATAAGGCAGTTTAGGATTGATCGTTCCACTAAAAATAATTATGTTATTATTGCACTTATGCAAATTGTTAGACTTCAGCAGAGTTAAATTATTCTATGACTTGACAATGTAAATTTCTTTCCAGAATCTCCTAATACAAAATTCTGCCTTCATATTTTCTACAGGTCTTGGTCATTCCTAATCAGGGATTGCTACCTGAATTTCTTCCCTGCTAGGATTCAAGGTCCAAAGCAATAACACTGAGCACAGGCAGTTATGCAAAACATATAAAATCCACCTGGGAGCTGAGCGTTTGACTCCTGTTAGTTCTTTTGCTTCCTCAGATATTCAGGGCTGCATTTCCTTCATTTCAGAGTTCAAGGCAGAAGTTAATTTAGTAAGAACTCGTGGCATTACGTTGCCTACCTGCTACAAGCTGGAGTAGTCCCAAGGTGCTCTGCCTTGCTCTGGGGCGAGCACCAGTGGCTACCCCGAGCAGCAGGGAGATTGCTGGAGGTGTAGAGAGACACTTCTGCATTGCTGCTCGTCACAGGCACCTTGTGCATGCTGCTGTGTCTCCATCGCACTCCCTGGGTGATCCTACACCTGATTATTGCTCAGCCAGGTGGCAAAGTTTCTCATATCATGTTTTCAGCTGAATGCGATTCAAGAGGAGGGAGCCTTGTTCCTGCAATGCATTTCCCTGTGAGGTTTTCACTTGCATGTCATCTGGAAAAGGATTCTGGAGGCAGAGCACAACCTCGTACATGAACGATGGTTTGTAAGAATACTGAACTGTGAAGTGTGAAAATCAAATACACATGCACCCAAAAACATGCCTGCACTTCAGACTTCAAAAGGATGGACAGCGCTTAGTCATTAATAGAGGAAGCTTCTAAGATTAAACTGCATTTATTTTAAGAATTACCAAAAGAAGGAAATGACAGATAATAAACAGTTAAATGCTTCCAACTGTCTGATTGGCCTCCAGCATCCTCTCTTTGCACAACTTTGTACAGCCCAGTATTTGCAAACACTTCCAAACACCTGGAGACACAGTCTTTCCATCATTGAACCTGGAAACAGTAACAAACTCTGTCGACTTCTCATTTTCCCCCTGGTTCATTCTGCTCATTTTTCTGATTACCAAAGCCTCATTTGGCATTGATGCATTTTGCATGCACAAAAAGTCTCGCTGGAGATGGAAGTGTGTTCACTTAATTGAATCTGCCTGACAGATGTGACGCAGTGAGATAATGAATATGCAGTTGACAGATGTCTATGCAATGTACATACACATATTAGGAAGCAGGGACACAGATTTCCTGTGATGGAAAACAGAGAGCTGCTTATTGGAGCTGAGCTCAGAGTTGTTGCAGATCTGTTTCATTTAAGAGAATGACATAGTTGGAGTCTAGGGAGAATCTGGGGTAAGTTCAAGACCACCAGCTGAATGAATTGAGACTGTTTGACACTTGCTGCTGCTGGAAAGGGCCTTTCCTTCCCACTCGGGCTACACAGCCCTCCTATCTGCCTTGCAGAGATTCAGGCACTTACTGCACACCCCCAGGCCAGGGATCAGCAGGCAGCAAAGCCAGGACAGGGGCTCCATGCTGCCAAAAGAGAACGATGCTGCATCCACAATTTTTGGCACATCATTTCCTGTTCCTGCCCATATGGTCCTGCTCATCCCCAGCTTCAGCTCTGCCACTCCTCAGATCCTTCCAGGAACAAATCTGTCTCTTCAAAATGGCATAGCCTTGCAATGTTATGGCACAGGGAACATGCCAGTCTGGCTGCAAAGAGTGGTGATCATTTTATTGTTTATTCCGTGCCAGTGAGCACTGCTGGGGTGTTCTGCAATGTACACCAGAGACAACATAAGAGCAAGGAGAGGCTGACAGGTAGCATCATTACAGGTGATGGCAGCAAGGGGATTTTGACTGGCAAGTGTCAAACTCAGCATTCCAGTCCCATATGTTGTTGTGCAGAATCAAACGCTGTAGAAAACAGGCTCAGGCAAGGACTGCAGATGAAGGTAGTATTTTAAATATCACCAGCAATGTGGTAGGGTCACCACTAGATTCATACTGATTTAAAAGTTTGCATTAAAATTACCAAAGGGAGTGTGATTTATCACAGTATCTGGTAATGACTTCTCCACACAATTTTCTAACAGTGGCATTTTGATACTTGCTGTGCAAAATTAGGTCTGCAGACTGGCAGTCCCTACATCCTTTGGATGTATGTCAGTCTAGAATTTCCTCTGGGACTCTTCACAGGATTCAGAGCCTATGCCAATTTATTATGCCAATGCCAAAGGCATGAGAAACTTGGAGCTTCTCTTGAAGTGCTGACTTTCAATGAAAATTGGAAAGCAGTATGAAATTCAAAGTTAAAAAAAAAAATCAGATCTGTATCTGCAGCAATCAAAGCTGAAGGTTATGTGAACAGAGCTGTGATGGGCTTATCTCTTTCTCATGCACTTCATGAAGTGCCAGCCATGTCTCAGTGCTCTCAAGTGCTCACAGCTTCCCTCAGCCTCATGAGGATGAGAAAGTGATCGGCACCTTGCCGGACTGCACAGCCCCTGTTTGAGAAGACAGGAGCAAACGGGTGGCATGTTTTCCTTCATCCCAGATGGGATGCTTGTCACGTGTCTTGCCATGCAGAAAGCCATGCAGAAAGCACAGGGAATTCTGGGTCCTTTGCCATGTATTTGGAAGTCCCCCAGCAGTGAAGGCAGTGAGGTGTATGTGGTGCAGTCATGGAACAGCAAAACTGGGACTTCAGGGATTTCTCCTGAATCACATAACTAACTCTGCCGCATGCAGGAGGCAGCTGTTTGTTTCTCAGATAATTAAAATCAGTCACATAATTCCTTAAGGATATATAATTCCCCCTAAACCAAGTAAATAATAAAAGAGAGAAAGAAAATCTTGTGGTTTTTTTTCAAATAGGGGAACGGCAGCAGAAAGGTATTAGACTTGGACCAGGCCTTTCTGTCTTCAAAACTACACTGGTATCTCAGCCTCCTACACAATGCAAATCTTCCTCACACCCATCTGCTTTGGAAGCCATGAATCCCAAAGAAAAGCAACACTGACCAAAGGAGAGAGCTGCTGGTGGGTGAGCAAGAGGTATAGCAGGAGTGCATGGATATTACTTCTTTCCCCATCTGGGGTGCAAATGGACATGGCTATTACATGGCCCCGTGAGAGGCAGGTGAGAAAAGCAGCCTGTCCTTGATAACCTTGCTTCCACCTGGTATTTATGTCTTTTTGTCCTGGTGGGATTATGATTGAAGAAGATCCCTCTCTGTGACATATTCCTGTGGGACACCATGTTTCCTGAAGCACCTGCCATGCTAAGCAGGCATGGAGAAGAATATACTTAGTTTATAGTGCCATAGGAGGACACAAGAGTGAGCACTAGGAAAAGGTACTGGGATACTGGCATCTGTATCCACACTTACACACAGGTTTGTACCTTCACAGGTAGACATATTTCTATAACAAATTTGTCTAAATCACAATGCTTGGAAGTTAATCCTGAGTCTCCACCATAATCTCCATAATGGATCATCAATTATTTGGTCATTAGCTGCCATCTTTTTTCCTATGGTTTTCTAGTGGAAGCTCCTACAAAAAGTTATACAAAAGATTGATCAAAGTTTGCTCATGTTTGACCAAGAATAGTTCTGTGTCAAGTTCAAGTCTTGACAAACTTACTGCAAGACAAATCCAATGCAAGTTCCCACCCAGAATGTTTTACTGGACCACTAAAGCAGTTAAAACAGTATAACTACATAGCATGGAACAGAAGGTCAAGAAAACTGGTACATTCAGTTAGATGAAATGAAAGAAATGATGACTTAGGCAAGTCTAAATTTATCTATTAAATGGCTGCATAGCATCACTTTTTGTTGTTTAATGACAGCATTACAGAGCAGTTTCATGAAGATCAAGGAGTTTCCTCATCTGTTCCCCAAAATCTCAGTTTGGCGTTTCGGGCACTTTAACATTGTAAATGCGAGTGAGACAATAACAACAGTAAAATGCACAGTAAACTGTGGCAGTTTATCAACATTTGCATACATAACTGTCATCTAAAATGCTTTTGGATGTGTTCTAAGATTAGTACAATGGATAGATATAAATTTTACTTTGTGTAATTGTTTCCAAAGCTTGGTAGCATCGGAAATCAACATTCTGCAAAACTGCATATTATGAAAAGCTTCTCAAATCAAAAAATTTATGGTGAAACAATATTATATGTTAAAATGTAGATGCCATAATAAAACACATAGTGGTTTTCCCTGCTGCATTTCCAGGAGGGACTTCAATCATGTTGTCATATTTGCACAGTGTAATAGCTTTTCCTTTAATTTGACAAGGATCATTAGAACTCTTTCTGTGACCAAGGGATTTGCACTAAAACAGTTCTAATTAAACGTTTGGTGAATGTGTGCACTGTTAAAATAGTCACTGAGTATCAAAAGCCTTATAATTAGTATTTTGCAGGTGTTAAGCAGACATGCCTTAGGGCTTTGTGGAAAAGTCAATTGATAGCAAAGCATAGACAGATGACATTTTCTCTCTCAGAATAGTCCCATTCTGACAAGAACCTGAGTCTTAAAAAGGCTTAGTTTAACTCAACTCCCGTTTGACCGGAAATAGGCAATCAAGACACCACCAGAGAGAAGAAAAATGTGAAGTTGGCAGTAGTCAGACTTACAAACAGCAAGATGCCACCCAGAAGTTGTCTGTACTGGCTAGCAGAAAATAATGAGTGGGCTCAAAGACACTTGTTTCCAAAAGCACACGTCCCCATCTGGTTTTGCACATGCAGCATGGTAACAGCAGGTACCTTCCAGCTGTATTTCTTGGCAACCATTCAACTTGTCAACTGGAGACTGTGCACCTGGGGCTGGAAGATCAGTTTAAAATGCCAGCATACTGTCAACTGCCAAATTTCTGTTGTCAGTTTTGGGGGGGAAATCCACCCAGTACAATTGCTTATTTCTATTTAAAATTAAATAAACCCAAAGACTACAGTAGCAGTGAATGGAAGTGTAGGAAATGTAGTTCAACAGCTACAGCATCTTTCCTCCTCTCTCAATGCCTATGTCTCCAATAGACACACACTTTCTACAGTTTGGGGTTTCTTATGTCAGATTAAATATCCACTTACAGAAATTACAGACCTATGAAAGCAATAATTATAGTTACAGTTTTTCTCCTCAGAATATACATTTATGTGTGCTGATCACCCACTTCATAGATAATAATATAAAACACTCAAGTAGATGATTGAAGGATACGACTTGTGTGTAAAGCCAGATGCTGCTGGGCTTGCTGCTCCCACAGCCCAGGAGAAGCTCTGAGGCAGCTGCTTATTCCATCTACTCTGAATGGCCTTGGGTGTTTATGGACACACAGGAAAATGACCCTGCTCATCACCTATGGCACGGAACCCTTTTAGTACTGTGAGTTATACCCTTGGCACGTTGCACTAAAGGTATGACAGGGATCCCATTTCTAGCCAACAGAGGAAGAAATACTTTTTTGTGATGGTAAACGTAAAAGACTTTAGCTGAGTGAAGAAAATTCAGGGATAGGAAATTTACAGGAAGCTCTCACAATAAGGAGAGCTGTAGGTAAAAATGCTCTTGCTATAAAAGTTTGATATGCAGCATTTTCCCACCTAAAAAGATGCATTCAACATGTATATTCTTTTTGCCTGGATATTGTAATTATTTCTTTCTCTCTCTGACATATCTTTCAGGTTGCACAAAAGCAAAAAGACATAGAAACTAGGTAAAAATATTACATTCTTCATTGTTCCAAGATTTATCAATCAGGCATACTGGTCTAGACAGATGGGTTAGAAGTTTATAACCTCCTTAACTGCCAAGAAATAATAATCTGCAGGATTTCTTCATCGTGAAAGGATTCTATACTTCAATTCAATTTAATACTTACAAATACCAGAAAAAGCTGAAACAAACAAATTGCTCGAAGAGTAAAGAAATGTCTGAAAGAATGAGGAATTTACTGACAAGTCAAAAGGAAATCTAAGTAGAGTGTCCTATATGTGCCTTCTAGTAAATTGATTTCTGGATATGGAAAGTTGGTACATTATAGTTTGGCTACTGAAAGTTTAACAAAACACACAATCTTTTAATCTCTAGAGAACCAAGAGATGCTTAAACTGATCAGAGTTAGATTTCCTCTTTCAATCAGTCTTTTACCTGCTGAATAAAATAAAAACCAGGAAAAAAAAAATGTACTAAAATGATTCAGAAGTATACATGAAGGGCACATCACAATTGATGTCTGCAGAAGCACTGAACACAGCCTTGACACCAAAATCATGAAAAAAAAGAAACACTGGAAAAAAAAAGAGCAAAAGTAGCTGAAATCTGCACTTCAGGATCTTTATGTTTCAAATCACATTCACAATCTTTGTTAACAAATAAGAAATTCAACATTGGTTCATGCAGAGAAATGTTACTGCTTAACCCTGTGAAACCGATGTCAGGGAATGGGACAACAAGCAGCTCAACGGCAGCAAAACTATTTCCTAGTAAGGTATTTTTTTTTTTTACCCAAATACTGCAATATCTTGTGCCACAAGGCAGCATTTCAATAAGCTGCTTGAGGGGAGGAAGCAATTCCCTAAAGAGTGCAGTGCAGGTGTAATGTCAGAACAAAGAAATGAGCAAATTAATATAGCCTGGTTTGTGGTTAGAAATAGCATTTCTTGAAGCATTTCTTACATTTAAGAAGAAAAATGGATGACTTATAATGTAACTGAAATTTACATAATAGTTTATTCTTATTTCTTGATATTAATTATAACTATATTAATAAAATAGTAGTACTAGCAGCAGCAGTAGTAGTATTAGGTATTTAGTGTTAGTATTAGTACTAGTATTATCCAAGACAAAAGTGAACATACATTTGGCAGAAAGTTTTAAAATACTATTTGGTCTACTAATATTTTAAAACCAGCTTGTCTAATGTGCAAAGGAGCACCTACACTTATACTCTTGATCTCTCCCACCCTCCAAAGCAAGACAGTCCTTACTGAGAGTGGCCCCTGGCCCAAGCTGGCCTCTGGCCCCTGCTCAGGAATTGTTTGGGAGAGCTCTACTTGTCACTTATAACTGTCAAAGGCCTTCTTACAAATTTAATGGGACCAGAGTCCATCCACAGAGCCCAGGACTATCCCTGGCCCTATGCACTGACAACCACCCTCCTTTCTGTGTAATTAGTGTCTGATTATGAAATAATTCTGCAGCTTTCAGGTTATAAGAGATGACCAGCGGTTCTAGAGGTATTAGTATAGACTTTGATGCAGCATATACTACAAGTATCATTCAGTTAACTTATGCCTCCAAAATTCTCATTCATGATGCCTTTGAATAGAGGATAAAAGGTCATCTGTGGGCATTTTGTCAAATCTTTATAAAATAGACATTACCTTGTTTTATTTTTTCCAGTAAGATTTGACAATGGAGATCAAGTTTCAGACCTTCTCCTTAGAGAAGATTTCCAAATTTGTTTCATTAATAAGGAATGAACTAAGCTGACAGGAAATGGACACTCTGCTCTGGAGAGACACTCTCCTATGGCTTGATGGCTATGTTGAGCAAACTATTCAAGTGGTGAAGGGAGCCATCCAACCTATAAACGCCTTTAAAAGTCCCATCACAATATTATAATCCTTCCTAATAGAAATCTCAGATGTTAGGAGCTATAAAGCCCTTGGATAGTACATTGCCCTCTCACTGAACACTCTCCTTCCATTTCCAGCAGATGTCCGTGATTCTCATCCAGTTTTCTACATAGGGAACAAACAGCTGTGTTCCCATACAGCAGAACACAGCAGCTCTTCCACATGATATTTAACAGACATCTTGTGGGAACCCAAACTTCACAGGGGAGAGGGGAATAAGTCTGGGGCATGTCTTCACTTTCTATGAAAGGAGATATTGCACTCCTTTAATTGCCAAAGGCCCATATTAAAATAAACCATCCCCTGATCTATCTGTTAACATCTTTCCCACCTCAAAGGTGTCTAACAAAAAACAGAACATGTAGTACTGTAATCTTTTTTCCCCTCCTTTTATAGTGATTTCATTTATTCAAGACACTATTATGGGGAGATGACAATAATGGATGACTTTAGTGAACACAGACAAGATTTTTATGTTTCCAATCAGCACATGGTAATACCCCAGTTTAACTGTAGGTAGTCTATTAAGTATCTGGAAAGCCACTTAGTCTTCTGGACAGGCTTCAGAATTCCTCTGCACCTAACATTTAAAACTACACAAATCAAAAGTCTTTCTTTTCCATCCCCTCTTAGTCTGAGCTCATTAACAACTTGGTAGGATTCATCTCTCCCTACTCCTGTGATGAGCCAAGGAAGCCCTAAGAACGATGAAATACACACCCTCCACATCCAGTGTAAACAGATCTAGCCCCGTGCACCACCAGCAAACTCCTCCTAGGTAACTGAATTTGGAGTTGCAGCCAAGTTATCCATCATAAATTAAATGTTTGAATGAGCTGGGGGCAGTGTGGTGCTGCACGGTTCAATTGTGCTTTCTAATGCCATCAGTGATAATTGTACCTTGAGTCCTCACAAGGGCTGATTGTGAGTCAGACATCCTGGTGCCTCAGACAAATCCATTTCCAAGTGCAATGCAGAAAGCCAGACAGTCTGCTTCCACTCCTATTTGCACACAAGTTTGTATCACTAGATAAAAGAAAACCTTGAGCAAGAACTGTGGTATAAACTACCCCCTAACACTCACACCTACCAAGGGTAACTACCAAAACCCCTTAAGCTGAACATTACAAACTCTGCATTTGATAAAAGGTAGGTGTTCTTGTTTAGCTTTTGAGAGTGTACAGAGACAATTTGTGAATAACATGGTCTGCAACATCCTGTGTTAAAATTCTGTTTGTACACTTTAAAAAGTCAGGGACATTTTTCCTTTCAGTGTAGTTGTTTATACTGACTTTCAGGGGCTTTGCCAGACTATTACTCTCCTGAAAATAAATAAAAAAATCAACAAAAATCTAGACCTGGTCAGACATAAATCCTGTTTATAAGGCACTGCCTTTATTATCGTTAGTGTTCTATGAAGCAGCAGTGACTGAGCCATAGCCAGTAAGCACAGAGAAAAACTGCATGTCTACCTTGTGTTATTTACTTGTTGCAAATGGATCAGGCAGAAAAGAAAGACTGTAAGACACTTCATTATCATCTCATTGGTTGCAAATACAAATAAGTAAAGAAAAAATTTCACAATTTCAAAAAACATCGCCATTACCTTTTGAGACTGGGAGTCTGAGTATATAACTTTGTGATCATTAAAGTCTTTCTGGTAGAAAATTCATTCTTCTGCATAAACATCTTCTTTGTACTAGGGCTGAGAGATGAGACAGTACTTTTTCTCTCAATACCCTTTGCAACAGCTTTCTCAGGCTTGCTCAGGTCATGTCATTCATCTGTGGAAGCTGCAGTACTGTACAAGAGCAGCACAGACAACCCTGACATCACCCTCTTTCTCCACCAGAAACAAGGAAAGCTGCTTGAAAAGCAGCATTGAGAGATATGATCCTTCAGCATACCTGTTCATATCCTTCAGAGTTCTCTTCTTAAGATTTCTTCTTTCAGTATGAAAGGCAGTGGCAACGTGACAGATCTGTAGATATTTTTAGTACTTCTCAGGGAAAAATCTTTTTTTGACACTTTGTTACAATTATTTAAAGTTCTGTTGAAGACAAAGATAGAGGAAAAGATCCAGCATGTAGATAAAATACACTTACCACCCATCTCATAAACATACTCGTCACTGTTTATGCCTTTCACTACTGCCTATGGGGTATTTTACCAAGCCTTAACTTAAGAATAAGCCTTAAAAACGGCCTATTCTTAAATTAAAATAGCTGATACATGTAATCTAGTATTTAGAAGAATTTTACTGTTTTGTTCTATAATTCAAAACTCCAGTTTCATTGCAAAACAGATAGATATCAGTGGCCTTAAAGGTATATTTTAAACCTGTTAGCACATATGAGGTGAGAAGCAGGCCCATGATGTTCCTCTAAAAACAAAATGCAGTGCAGTGAAGAACATATTTCTGTGAAAAAGACAAACACGTTAACACATTTCCAAGCAGAGATGCCACAGTGCATCTGTGCCACGTAGGTCCTCCAGCTGGGCAGAAGGCTGCTCTGGCAGGAACGCTTTGGGAAGTCTTGACAATCATCCAGCCAATGGAGAGAAACATTCTGAAGAGCTGCAGATAAATCTGGGGCAGAAAAAAAGAGCAGGAATTTGTGTGCCTATTAAGGTTAATGGAAAAGAAGCTGCTGGATTGTTTGAGCAATCACTATTACACTCAGTAAGTCAGACTGTGTTTTTTCTTTATCAAATTACATTTAGCAGGAATTTTTAATCTCATACCAGCTTCAAATCTACTTTTATCCAAAGGCATTCGAAACTTCAAGGAGACCATGACTAACAAATTATTGTTAGAACAGCAAGTCTCTTAAAGCAACCAAAAACCTTTATAAAATTTGCCCATAAGGAGAGGTAGAAAACAGCAATGAAATCTGCTGGGGAAGAAGAAAGCAACAACAGCAGGAATTTTTAGTTTAAGCACAAAGCATCAGTGTTAAACATTTGATAAGTCTCATGGTTTTGTTCTGAAAATAGATGAGAGGGAGTGTTTTCGTGCATGACTAGTCCCACAGCAAATAAATTCATGATTAAAAATATAGCTTATGCACAGATGGCTGCAGAACAATTACTATGTATTAGTGTTTCTCATTCCATATTAAACTTGTGATGTACTAGAATCTCCCTCTTCTCCCACTCTGAAGATTTCGCAGAGAGATTTTATTGCATCATTAGTTCAATAATTATGACACGGTCATATTGTATTTAACCTTGTTTTACTCCTCCAAATGCATAATAATTCTCTTTCTTTTTAACCAGTTCCTTTCATTTAACAAAGTTGCAGTCTTCTTGTAGTGATAAGGATGTAGGCAGTCAGATGCCATCTGGCAATACAACAGCCTGCTTGCTGTCCACACACATCATCCAGAGTTAAAAAAGAAAGAAAGAAGGAAAGAAAGGAGAATAGCCAGGCTACCTATCTGCAATTTAAGCAGTAAATATCTCAAGATGCCATGCATTAACTGGAGCCTGGGGTTTTGGAACATGTACCATTCATTCAGCTGGACACTCAGCCTGTAATGAGGACACACCAGATACACTCCAAAGACTCCAAAAACAGATACAGCAATTCTGACAAAATGCAGACCTAACACTAAGATTACCACTAAGGTTACCATCCTTTCAGATCAGATTGAATTTACAATAAGGAAACAATTAGTGACACAAGCAGGCTTGAATATATAGACTCATTTTCTCTTGTTCTCTTCTAGAAGGATGTGAAAAGTAACACTCCTAATGATATTATTCCTATTATGCTATTAACTCGAGAATGCTTCACTTTTTGTGCAAAGATTGAGATTTATTTGCAAAAACATATACTTGGTTATGGGATCTTTTTTTTTTTTTAAATTCAGATTTCACTTATTTGGTCTATTCTGGGCACATAATCTATTTATATCAGTGACTTTTTTTCCTTGGTCTTCAAATTATAACTTGTCCAAGTGCTGTTTTCCCCATCCATCATTTCTCTCTTTTTATGATTAGAAGTATTTGACAGCAGATTGACGTTATGTACATTTACAAAGGCAGCTGAAAAACGGCATACTTTTTTAGTTTTTCTGAAAGCTACACTAATATAGTTTATTCTCTATCAAACACTATTTTGGTTTTGCAAAACAGAGTAACTCTATGTCAGATTTTAAAATAAAAACCTATTTGGCTATTTATGCTTTTATCAAAAAGCTCTCTTCCTTCTCCCAGTTCTCAGGGAAGTTGAGCATTAAATTCACACTTGAGTAGCACATGATACAGCTCTGACCCAACTGGGTATTGCCTGTCCACTCAGACAACTGAACCTTTACCTTTGAGCATCCCAGAGCCCCTCCTGGCAGGGTACATCATGATGCACAAAGTGCACAAATGACACCACACTGGGAGAGGAGGAAAGAGCCTCCTCATAGAGACACCTTAACAGTGTGAAAAAAAAAAAAAGCAAGCCAACAAGGCCTGCATGACGTTTTACAAAGATAAATGGTAAATGCTGTACCTGGGATGCAGGAATCCCACACAGCAGTTGAAGGCACAGCTTGGGTGGTCCTGATGGGTGGAAACCTGGATGTGTCTCAGCAGGGTGCCCTTGCAGCAATGAAAGCAAACGTTGTCACAGGTTGCACCAACAAGAGGACAATCAGCTAATCAAGGGCTATGATTATTCCAGTCCATTTGGCACTTGTTAGGGCACACCTGTAACACTAGGTCAAGGTTAAGTCTCCTCACTTCAATAAAGACACTAAAAACTTGGAGAGGGAAGGACCATCAATATGATGAGAGTGTAGTAGGACTTGACAGATATAAAAAAAATTGAAGGAACTGGGTATGTTCAACCCAGAGAAATCTTGAGAGAATCTAATCATACTTTTCCAATACCTGAAATGTAATTACAGAGAAAAGACAGAAAGTACTTCCACAAGAATGCATAGGGACAAAAAATAAGCAATGGATGCAAATTATTTTGGAAGAAATGCCACATGATAAGGAAAAATTGTGAAACATGAGAAAAAATGAACATTAGAATAGGTTGTCCTATAAGATCTCTCTTGCTGGAAATGGCAAGATTTGACATGAACCTGCATAACTCAATTTAAGGCCCTGCATTCAACAAAAGATTGGACTGTACAATCACCAGAGGTCCCTGCCAGCCTCAGCTTTTACTTGGTTCTGCTATGCTATGCAGATCTATTGACTGGTTCATGTTCAAAGGTGACAGACAAGAACTTCAGAGACTAAACCTCTGCAAATAAACAAGAGTCAAAAGGAAGAAGATGCTGCTCCCATCTCTAGCCGGGAAGGTGAAGCTCCTTGGCACGAAGAAATACTTATTGCTGTTACCTACAGAATTCCATACCAGTAACATTTGATACACAATCAAAAACAGACCAGTAACTATGTAAAAATTGTTCCATGTCTCAGAATAAAATATTTTATGAATTTAAATATAAAAAAATTCAAGACAAGCACTTTATTATTTTCCATCTTTCACTGCCTGTGAAAATCCCTGCCATGTTTACTTCTACTCTCCTGACTGCTTTCTTCAAATTAAAGGGGGTTGGGATTGTTCTGAAGCCAGTGTATGGTAAGGTGCTTTGGGCCCCCTCTCCAGCTGTGACAGAATGCCCACCCTGTCTGCCAGGCTGAGCACAGCTCAGGTAGCACCACATCCCCTTCTCCCTGCCTGCACACTGCCAGAGACAGAAATCCTAAGGGAGGAAGAGAGCCTGGGAAGAGGGGGAAGGGAAATCAAACAGGTAAAAAAGATCCATGGTAGTAAATCACTGATTACACTGTTCCCCTGTCTGCTAGCTATGGACGAGTGTCCAAAAAAATACAGAAATCTGTCTTGCGATATAATCTATTGCTATCACACTTATTGCTCAGCATTATACTAATAAAATTGTATTTCATAAGGTTGGGATTATAAAAGAAGAGAAAAAGAAAGAACAGAAAACACTGAAATAGGCATTATAGCATTATAGCATTATAGCTGTGGGTATAAAAGTCACATGTAATACAACAAGGATGGAGGGATGGGAAACAAGTGAGGGAGGGAAATAAAAATCGATTCACATAAGTAAATCTTCCCAAAGATGTAAAAGGTTTTTGACCAAGTGAAGAAAAGAATTATTGTGACAGCTACTCATGTGCACTCCCATCAGAACTTTGCAGATGACAACCTGTGCTAACTGGTTCCTACTCACTGCCCAAATTTTTACAGCTCCTGTTTGAATGCATCACTTCTTCCCCTATCTGTATGCAGAGTGTAGGTATCCCACGCTGGATTGTCAGCTTTCCCACTGGGGGCTGGATGCACACATAACAAACATAAATACTCAGGCACTGCAGTCCCCAAGTCCCCTCAGTGGACTGAGGCGCTCTTCAGAAGCTGCCTTGCTTTTTCACCCACAGCATATTAATATTAAACTGTTTGCTTAAAAAAAAATAAAAAAAATCAATTCAAAAGACAAGAAAGATTTCATTTATTTTCTCTCTTCCAACTAGAAATTATTTCAACCCCAGAGAGAAAAACCCCAAACATCTAACTGCCAATATAATTTTAAATTCTAAATTCAGTTTAAAATAATTTTTTCTGGAGATCAGAAGGGCTACACTCTGACATGCAAATCTTACCCATGAAGAAAAGAGCCTTTACATTCAACCCCTAAGTCATTCCTGATGGCAATTAAAGCTCATTTTATCGCTGAAAATTCTCTTCAGTGCGGTCTTTCGACAATGCAGTTATGTGAGTCAGAAATGAAACATCAGCCTTGATTCAAAACCATTTTATCAAGAGTGTTTCCAGACCACTGAGAAACCCTCTGATTCCTGATTTAGTATGTAAAAGGGTTTTCAAGAGAGGCAGGAACCCAAATCTTTACCTCGTGCCCCAGTTTTACACAAATGCTACTAATGCAATTTAAATGTCATCAACGTTAAAACATTATCAGTACTCCCTCTAGTGGGTGTCCTAAATGAAGCAAACATTCCCTGCTGACTCCCGAGGAAAATGCTCTATTAAGTTTCTCTGAAATTAAACATCAGAATTGCAGCTGTCAGAATGCAGAGTTGTTGCCGAGCATCTCAGGACCTTTTGTTTCCTTAGAAGGTGCAGGGGGCTGGCAACAACCAGCACTACACTTTTCATGGAACTGGTAGGAGCAAGCAAGATGGAGAAGAAACCTGGTTCTAAAGAAGCAGAATTCAAAGACACTGGTTTCCTTTGGATGTGCTTTCTGCATCCCTGCACAGCCCTTCATAAATCCATCAGTACTCAACGTCCTCACACACACACAAACTCTTGTTTCTGCCTTGGTCCCTCCCAGACACCAACACCTGGGCCAAAGGAAGCACGTGCTTTGCCTTGTCTTTTTGGTTTATTTTCTATTCTACTGGCTCAACAGAGAAAAGAGAAAGGATGAAATATATTAGAAGAAACCCTTTACCAAAATCTGAAGGGGGAAGATTTCAGGGGAAAAAAGTCCGCTCCTTCCAGTCCCCCACCCCGAGGAACAGCAGGCACTATCATTTCATCAGATTTACTGTCCCTGCATGAAATTCTGAATGGTTTGAATGACCAAAGTAAATAATGAAACTGTTGTTGAAATCCTCGTGTTTTCATTAAGAGCAAATTATGAGAAAAGTGATGCAAAATTAGAAACACTAATTGGAAGCACTGCATTGATTCGTGTGATCATTTTATATACTTTGAGTCAAAATTTAGCTTCTTTTTCCTCCTCTAATAGAAAAATAATTAGAAACGCTCACTGTGAACAGAGAGAAACCTTCTGCATGTAAATCACTACCAGATTAAGCAATGTCAGCAAGTTATTTATGAATACATTGCATTGTTCCTGTGTTTTAAACCATAAGTTCTGTTGAAAACAACTTTCCAGCTGATTGAATAGTTTAAAATGTCATCTTAAAAAACATTCAGTTTTGAAGGGTTTAATACATGCCTTTAGAATAGGAAAAAATTATGTGCTACTTTATAAAAATAGCTGTATCAAGAGCATATTCATGCTCTACATTTCAGAGCTAGCACACCATTATCTCATCATAGAGAAGCTACTTAAGACTAAAGCAGCATGCTTAAGAAGCTTAAATGTCTGTGTGATCCCCTTCAAAACTTTTTGGAAAAAAAAGATCTCTCTAAATATGCTGATCAGGAAACAGTCTTGTTTGCTCTGGGCTGCTACTTGTCCCATTTTTTTTGTGTGCCTTGCAGCCATCTCCTCACCTTTAAGGACTCTGTATTCCATAATATTGTTTGCACACCTACCATAGATCAGCCCCATAGGAAGGCATTAGGACTGGAACCTCCCTCCCACTTCCATTTTCTAAATATGAGATGGCAATAACACTCCAGTTATAGATATTATCCTTATTCCAGGGGAGTTGCTAATGTATCTGCCTCAGCCACAATTCCAAATACAAATGCATTCTCTTCTAGTTTTCTGCAAGGGGAGAAGCAGCACTGTTCATCTGATCATGTAAAACAAGAGGACACCAAAACTAAAAAGTGAAACCAAAAGACTTTGATTTAGAAAGCAAATAGGCATACAAGATGAAGATCTACCATTAGCTGTTGCAGAAAACTGCTAAATGTTTTTTTTATGTTTCATATATTCTGTGGGCAAAGTGGCACAACAGGAGTTTAAAACCTCTACAAGAGAGATAGAGTAAGCAGAAGGAAAAAAAAATCACAGGAATTAGTGGTTTTGAATGTGAAAGATTTCTAAATTCCAGTGCAGATTCTTTCACTCTTTAATTATCCTAATGAAGCATTTATCCTTCGTTAATCACCAGACATCAGACCATGACCATAATACCTAGATCTCTTTATTTTTTTTCAAGAATTTTTTTTTCAAGAATTAAAATTTCATGCTGAAAGACACAAAACCGGCAACATTTCTGTGCTTGCACTTCTCAAATTCTGCTATGAAAGCATCTGCACTGGCAACAAGGACCAAGAAAACCAAGGCTTTTGAAAACTGGGTATTTAAATTCTGTTGTGGCCCAGAGGCTACAGGGCCTTATGCATCCCTCACCTGCAAGAGGAAGGCGCTGCTGTGACAATGTCCAAAACTGGGGAGAATTGGTCTGATTTCTGTCACAGGTTTCCAGCGACTGCAACACCAGAAGAAGGATGCATTTAACCTCACACTCAAAGTGACTAAAAAAGTCCCAGTAATCTGATAACAAAGAAAATGTGATAAACCACGGAGAATCTTTCTCTAAGTTGCATTTGTCCAATCTATGTAAAGGCATTTGCCATTTAGCCTGCACAGTTGAGATGCTGTGTTAGCTGTAAAGCAAGAAATGTTGTAAAACACACATCAGTACACTAACAAATCTGAATGTCAAGAATCAAATAAAAATAGAACTGTTTCATCAGCAAAGTGCTGACATTTATAGTGTTTCTCATTAATTACGGGCCGTGGGGCTCTTTCATGAAGCGAAGTGCGGGAAATGTTAAGATGACTATGACTTCAGTCACAGAAAACAAACTAAACAATCAAAAAGATGTAAAGAAAAGTGATACAAATAAATAGACCATTTTACCTTTCCAAATGGCCATTCTTCTGACCTTTTGAAAACATCTGTGCAGTTAAGACAGATTCAAATCTGAAAAAAAAATACTTAACTAGACAAAAGAAAAGCAGGGCACAGTCTCCACAAGGTTTTTGAAATTTTTTTAAAATTCTTCTTCATGATCCAGAAACCTACAGCAGGGTACAAGCTGGCCATATGCTGAAATCTGAAAAAACATAAACTGGGAGTGTTTCCATACAAACAGGACAAAAATATTTCTGGATATCAGGAAACGTGAAACAATTATGGAATCACAGAACCGTAAACTTTGGAAAAGACCTCCAAGATCATTGAGTCCAACTGTAAATGTAGCACTGCCATGTTACCACAAACCATGTCCCCAGGTGCCACATTCGCTCGTGGTTTTTTGAACTATTTCAGGCATGTGCAGCCTGTTTCAATGCCTGAACACCCTTTCAGTGAAGAAATTTTTCCTGTTATCCAATCTAAACCTTCTCTGGTGTAAATTGAGGCTATTTCCTCTTGTCCTATCATTTGTTTCTTGTGAGAAGGGACCAACTCCCACCTAGCTACAGCCTCCTTTCAGGGAACTGTAGAGAGTGATGAGCAGTCTCCTGAGCCTCCTTTTCTCCAGGCTAAACCACCCCCAGCTCCATCGGTCACTCCTCATCCATCTTGTGCTCCAGACCCTTCACCAGCTCCCTTCTCTGGACACGCTCCAGCACTTCAATGTCCTTCTTGTATTGAAAAACCCAGAACTTAACACAGGACTTGAGGGGCAGCCTCACCAGTGCCGAGTACATGAGGGTACCTGGTCTCCGAAGCCCACAAGAAAAAAGTCACTCAGAATTTGAAGACACTATTAACTTCCCATTCAGATGTAATTGAGCAAAACTCTCGGTGAAATCAGCAAGAAATTGTCCTAAATAGGCTGAGCAGCAAACTCAGGATTGAAAAATCATATTTACTAAAGGAAAGAATAACATGATCTGCCATTTACGCAGAATAAGTAGAAAATAGTCATGTATACATATGCATACACACATAGATACTCTCAATGACACTCCAGTGTAACCAGCATATATGCATCCATTGTGAAGGAATTATCCAGTTTAATAACAAGCAAAATTAAACCCTCTAAAATTGGTATTTCTAGATGTTTTGTGCATTTTGCTGTAAAATCTAGATTACTGTGGGTTAAAAAAAAGTTTCGGGATTTTTATTAATACAAAAGATAATTCCCTTTCTCAAAATGGAGCATTTAATTTTGAAGGGAACAGTTTTTGGATAGAATACTCTGTTACATTGCTTTGCATATATTAATGCAAATCACAGATGCTAGAGAGAATTAAAAAACTATTTCCAGAGAGATTAATCCAAAATTAAAATTTGTTCTGCACCAAGTTAAATAGGCCATACTGGGTCCTTCTTTGCCAATCGCAAATAAAGTGTGATTTCAGACTCTGAATGTCTTGTATTCTTGTAAGCATGATGAGGGGTTTAATATTTAGGTGCTTTAGTATTTTTATGGAATCCTTGTTATGTTCTCCTATATGCTACCTACATACGCATCAACTATACACATTCCAACAACTTTATATCAAATGGGGACAGTTCATAAGAAATGTTCCATTTGCAATAGTGAGCATTTCATTCTGGAAGTTGTTTTTTCCCTTTACTTCAGACGTTTTGCTGTTCATCCTGCCAGTCCATCCTGCTGGAGGCTTTTGACTAATAAAATGAGTCACATTGAAATGCTGTAATACCTCTTCACCTCTACAGAACTACTTATGCAAGACTTGCCCTTCTGTATCCCAAAATCCTTTCTTTTCCCCCTTAAGGAGGAGAGCATCATGATACATATTCACAGTGACCCTGAGCTGAAAGAAAATCAACATGTGCTGTAGCTGGCAGTTTTACAACTGTTGGTCAAAACACGCCAAACTAAAATTACAATAATATTCTCTAGAAAGAGTCTCAGTCTTCTTCCCCCTGAGGCATCCATTCAAGCCCCAAATTTCAACCATTAGCAGCAGCAGAAACCCACAGAGTCAGATGGAAAAGATGACCAAGAGACCTCTAAATACACAGGAAAAAAAGAAGAAAAGAACCTTCACAGGGAAGACTGAGTTTTATTCAGCATGATCAGCATTTTTAAAATATTCAGTCCAGCTGAAAACTTGAGTAAAGGAGGCTTCATTAATTTCTTGCCAGGGCCTTCAAATAAAAGCAGTTGAACTCCACAGGACAGAGGAATCCTCAACATGCTGGGAGAAACCACTTGTATTTTCAGACCAGCAGAAAATGAGCCTGGTAATTATTTTGCACACCCTGATGGAGATCACAGCAAAACAGATGGCAATAATCAAGAGAGAAGATGAATTTTAACTCTGAGGACAGGTGGGGAGAAAAAAGGGAAATCTTGGCACAGCAGGGAGAAGCAGTTCTGTGTGAAGAGACAGTGGAAACACAAACTGCCTTGCATGAAGCCACCAGCAATACGTGCCCCTGTTGTTCCTCTGGGTGGGTGTTTCTGGACATGCGGCTGGGCATTGCCACCAGCTACATCCAACAGAGGGAAATGTGCGCATCTCATCGGACTCACACACCCACTCAGGCAGCTCTGCTGACAGCTCCTACCTTAAGAGCCCTTCTGACTTGCTGTGCTGCCTGTAGCATCCCTTCATCTGCTGAAAGAATCCCTGAAGTGAAACGCTGACCAAACTGAGAGCTGCTGCTTCTTGAGACGTGGCCATCCAGGCCCAATACTCCTCAAAGGAAAACACTTACATGCTTGATATACAGTTGAAGATAGAGACTTCAAAATAGATTACCTCAGCTTATTGTCTTCAAAACAAAATCTCTTTATTCATCTTCTGTGAATTAAGACATTCATCAAAAAACCCTGCAAGAGTTAAACCTTAATCTGTTAGGACTTATTACAATTGCCCCCCCCTTGACT
Organism: Pseudopodoces humilis; assembly: GCF_049639895.1. Lineage (NCBI taxonomy): Eukaryota > Metazoa > Chordata > Aves > Passeriformes > Paridae > Pseudopodoces > Pseudopodoces humilis. The sequence continues at coordinate 105,859,976 of NC_142200.1, forward strand.
GTTACCACTTGTTAAGAACTAATTGATTTATGAAGAACTTAAATAGCCTTTCAGAGCAAAACTTTTGATACTTTACATCTAATAAAGGCAGTTTGTATAGATAAAATCTCCAAAGTAACCCATCTAAAATTTTATTTCTATTGTTTATTCTAGGCAGTGAGTAAAGAAAACCTTAAAACCAACTTCATGGAGGAACTGTGTTCTAGAAGCGCATTTTAACCCTAGTCTAATCAAGTTTTCCATACAATCAAATGCATGGCTATGAAATTCTTGTTTACAGCTAATAAAAACAATTCACAAAGGGTAATTTACAAAGATACTTGTCCTCAAAATAACAACAAAAAAAAATCCTTGAACTTTTACTTTAAATGCTATAAACAATGTATATAGCTTTTTATTGACACACTATCAGTGGCTTATGTTTCAACTGAAAATTGTTCTGGTTTATTTCCTCTTGTATAGGTAATTTATCAGTAGATCAAGGTTACAAAATCCTACAAAAAATCTAGCTGCTATGGAGAGCTTCTGTTAAGCTTGCCCATAGAATTACAGGAGGAAATATATTTACAATGTGTTTGTAGTCAATATTTCATATCACTCTAATAATATTTTTCATTCCTCTACGGAGATGAACATTTGGCATTGTCCTAGATTTTAGACATTGCTTGTAATAATTGCTTCAGGAATTGTAATTGCTTCAGGAATCTCTTCTCATGGAATTTTCCTTAATTGTGAAGAGCTTTTGTGCCCTTTTTTCACTAAGCTGTCTAGAATTAGACTTTCTGGACTATCTGGAAGAGGCTCAGGGGTTAAAGTAGGTAAGTGTGGGAAGTACCACAATACAAGAAAGAATATATAATTTATCATTATCATCTATATCATTTAAATTATATAGAATGGTATATATCTATTTTATGCTACTAGGTTAACATTTTTAGTCAAGACCTCAGGTTTGAGAATAATCTGAGGTTTTCACTTTGCACTTTATGTGTGGTATAGCAACAGGGACATGTAAAGAGAGCAGCTTTGGAGCAGGACCTGATTCTGATTCAGAGCTGCCTATAGAGCCTCTGTGGAGTCAGTCCCATGGATTTTTCAATTAAGTTCTCATCAGACCAGTGTCCAGATCCAGCTTGGTTGTTTGGGCTGCTTTAAAGATGGATATTTATCTGTTTCCTTCCAAATGGAATCCAGCTCCTTAAGCCAGGAAATGTCAAGAGGAGTCAATATTACTGATTTATGCAAATAGATTATTTAACTAATAATTCTGACTTTTCTAAAAACTGGAGACCTTTCTTTTTGGAAAGTTATCTTAAAGATACCTGTTTCTATCCTGTTCATTGTCCTGCTTATAGATAACCACTTCAGGTTTCTTCAGCATCTTTCCAGAGAGCACTGACACAAAGCAGTCATGTCTAACTCAGAGTGGACACCACATAGCATTCATCTGAGCAAGCTACTCTTCCATATTCCTCCTGTGTAACTGCATCACAGACAGTAAACCCCAAACACAGTCACAGCAGTCAGTGAGCAACGGGAGTTGATAGAGACCACTCCAAAAAATAAAGGACAAGTTTTCCTTTCCTTGTGAAAGGAAGACCTGTGCTTGGGAGGGTTGGGGAAACAGCTGAAACATCAGAGCCCTGAATCTACTGTTCCTCAGGAATCCTTATGATTCCTGATCATAATGTACACCTTGCAGGAAGATCATTGTTTTGACAGGTCAGATGCATCTATGAGATGTAGACAGGGCCCTAGATGGCTATTAATGAGAGAAGCCAAAGGAATGTGTCAGCTGATACAGGCCGGTAGAGTTTCTAGTATGTCACTGGAGCTGTGCAAGAAGCATATTATGTGAATTTATGCTCCTAAAAATCTAGTCTAAACACCTGTTTTTGTAAGCACCAGTCCATGAACAGTTAGTCACAACAGGAATCTTCTCAGAAATTGCTTGTGTAGGACATGTTTTTCTGATTGGAGTAAGGAGTTGCTGTTTTCGATTCTGTAGTCCTGTTTACAAACAGTAGACAGTAGAAGGCAGTTATTTTAAACACAATTCAGTAGAGATTTCTCTTCAGACTTGCTCCCACATTGACTATGCTTGTTGTTCACTCACTTTCAGATTCCTGTCACTCACAACCAAAATGAAGACGGTGCCCCAGTCTCTTTCCTTGCTGCCAGTTTGAAAGGACCCACCACAGAGTTCCTGCTCAGACCTTAATCATTCCACTCTGTGCCTTGGGACAGGGATTTCAGTTGATCCAAGTGAAATTAGACAAAGATGCGTAATTGCCGTTCTCTTTTCTCTGTATAAAAGTACGTGGCATACCTTATAGTGCCACTGAGAGCTGAACTTGGATGTAGATTGAATGGCAGCTACCTACAGTCTTACAGGACACCCCAAGAACCAGTTCAGTATTAAAAGTAGATGTAAGAATTTATTTCTATCATATGCCTCCAAGTCTTTTGGAGTTTACATTTACTTACCTTCCCTGATGTAAGTTTCTTTCTTTCTCTTTGCTTGGTGCAGTCCACAGTGGTAGAGTGAAACCCAAAGACAAGAAACATCAGCTCTTAAGACTTTAAATTATACGGCACAATACCTTCTGCTCTTGACAACACCCTTATTACACTCAACTCCACATTACCATTTCCACTTTTGAGAAAATAAGGCAAACTTGTGAAATCTAGCTACATTTAGGTAAGCATCATAGAGACCAATCTTCTTAATAACAGGACACCTTTTATACCTCTCAAAATTTCACCTGCAGCAAAGCTCTCTCGCCTCTCACAGTGTCTAAACATGCTCTTCCCTAGCTAAGGGGACAAGTTTTAGACTAGAAGTAATGTTGCAAACTAGCTTGGTTCCATTTTCAATTTTTCTTTCTTTTTTTTTTTCCCACTGGAAACTGTGGTGCTTAATAGACCTCCCTTTAGATGGAGGGCAGCTTTGAAATTTCCTGAATATGAAATATTAGAATACAATTTCTGATCAGGTACTAGTAGATATGGCAGTAAAATTTGTTCCTTTTAGCTCCTTCAAGGATTTGCTTAGTGGTTTTTCTAATGTTATTTTAGTATTAACTATCCCTTCAAGGAGGTTTGTGGAGAGCCAAATCTATATTTCTGTTCAGCTCTCAGTAAGAGACTGTGGTAGGGACAGAAGTAGCCAGGAGGATTTTGGCTCAAGCACTCACAGTAGGGAAACACTGCAGTTCTCCATACCAGTAAGGAATATTCTGATCTGAGGAGAAAAGAGAAACTGCCTTCACCACTAAAATGGACAATGCATCCTACATCATATAATACAGTCTCAGTGATCCTGCTTCTCTGCCTTCCCCCATCCCAACTGAAGGTATACATGCAACACACATGTGCACACACACTCGGGCTGACCTGACTCCATGCCTGAGAGCACACCCTTTTCAGAACTGGGTAAATCACACTTTCTTTCTGAAGCCTATAAAAGACTTGTTTTACAGTCTGCTTTGGCATTTGCCCCAAATGTGCTACAAAGTGCTACAAAATGGGACTGATGAAAGGGAAGTAGAGGCTGTAAATTTGTGACAGATTAATATATCAATTAATCTTTTTCCTACAGCTTTGTAATTGTAATGAAGTAGCAACTTAAACAATGGAGTCTGTAGCCTAAGTTTGTTTTTAGAAACTTCAATATTAGATTTGGCTTCCTCAGTGGCAAGAGAGTTAAAATGAGAGCAGTATTGATTATTGCCTCAGCAGCAGCGTGATCTGTTCACAGCAGCCTGTGGAGAATAGAAATCTAAACAAAAGGAGAAGGTGGGCCAACAGCTGCAGATGGTGCTTAAACAGACACTCAGTTGCATAAAGGTTCCCAGCAATCTTGGCTACAATTGCTTACTACTCAAAATGTTCTTAGGATCAGGAAACAGAGGCTCCTTTAATTGTCTGGTATTACAAAGGTTTCAGAGAGAATTTGGCCATTTCTCTTTGGCAACACCTCAGATAAATTCACATCATTTCCCATTGCCCATAAACAATCGTGCCGTCAGATGCCAGAGAGATACATTCTCATTCCCTCCTCAGCCCTGGAGCAAGGAACAAAGGCCCCTTCACAGGGTTTGCACATGTAAGATCCTGGTAGATCTTCAGCCCCTTTGCTGAATTGATGGCAGCTTTTCCACTCAGGTCTCAGGAGATCTGAGTCATTAATGGACCACTCACCTTTGTGCTAAAACCTGGATTCTGGCTTGGTTTAAACAACAAAGCTGATGTTTTTTCTTCCCCATATGGACGAGTAGGTATGATTCATAATGTCTCATGGCATTTTTCAAAGTTAATCTGATCAGGTCTGTATTTGAAATCATTGTGGTTTTGAATCTTAGTAAATCTACTGCAGATGTGGGACTTCTACATCCAAGTCCAACTGGCAGGTCATCATGTGCATCCCTATGCAGATGTGTTGGAAAAGCACCCAACTCATGTGCTTAAGCTCTTAAAGGAGTCTTAACACCGGCACTTGGCCTGCAGCTGCATTAACTTGACTTAAAGGCTGGCTTGCCTTAAAACTGCTGTAGGCAAGGATAGGAACTGCATCCCCCACAGCTGCACATAAGATCTATTGTTTTCCTATGGACAGCCAGTTGTCTCAGTTCTAGTAGAGAATCAAGTTTTGACTCTATAAAGAATTTGGGGCAGCACTGTGGCATGACTGCCTATTTAGCAGGCAAGCAAGGCATCTGAAAATCAGAGTAACTCCAGAGATTTTTGGCTGATTATGTGAGCATGAAATGTCTTCCCAATGAAGACGTTTTGCATGGCTGGCTGGCTGTCACTACAGCCCAGAGTCTGCAGCCAAGTACCCTTCAGGCTTCAGAAGACACCCAAGAAGGCTGGGGTTGATACACCACTGCTATAGACGGGTGTAAATGTTTGTATTCCTGCTGTTGATATACCTTATCAACGTCTGCGCAGGAGAAATTTCCCTGAGACCTTCATTGTGAGCCCTTTAATCGGTAATTTAAAAAATGCACATTTAAAATAAATTTTTGTTCTTTTGGAAGAAGAAAACAGGCCTAAAAAATAATAAAGATTAGTCAAAACTTTACTAAGCATGTCGTTAAATTCTCTTTAGCTTTCTGACTCATTGCCTGTTGGAACACTGGACACAGAGAATTTCATGATTTCTGCTGACAGGCACAGACCCACAAGAGAACACTGTGTTTGACCTGAGGCCATGGAAAAGGCTTCCAAAATTAATAGATAGAACTGAAACTGAGAGTGTGTAGTTTAAATAGAAGTGTATTATATCACTTGGTGGAAAATTTAGACTTTAAGGTTTTAGAATATAGTAATATATATGCAACAAGATGGAGGGTTTAGTGCATTAACCTGCTTTGTTCTTTCACCTTCTTCTTCATGGATTTTAGTAATATTGTGTGATTGGATAGAAAAATCCGCAGTGTGGAACATGGGTGTTTGGTTATTGGGTTATAAGTAAAAATAAATTAGTTAGCATTTTATAATTGAGTAGTTGACACTTAAAAGGCCTTAGAAAGAAATATCTAGGCTCCATTTTCTAGACTGTTAGTGTGCAGACTGTCTGTGAGAATGTAATAGAGATAAGAAAAAATAAACAACTGAGTCCAAACACGAAAACCTCTCTCTCATTCATTAATCCCAACCTTGAGGAAAAGAACCCAGAGACTTTCCACAATTGCCCCCCTTCATATTATTCCCATGGCTCATGGTAGCTTGTTCTTCTTTATAGTAACAGCTGCCATATTAGTCATAAATCTTCAGGTTTTGACACTGCAGGATGTAAATAGCATTCTCAGAGATGCAGCACCTTCCTTATCATGCAAATAATACACCAAGAGGGGAAACAGTGATGCAAGTTCTTGCTTAGTCCTGGACAGGTCCCACCCACACTAGGAAAGGGCTACCCAGAAGCACAGCACAGGCTCATCTTTTGGTACTAGAAGAAAAAGTAACTTCTCTCATTGACAGGTGTGTGAATGAGAGTTCAGGGACATCAGACTAGGTCTCAGCACATCATTTTCTTCACATCTTTTTGTCCATGTGGAAAGTAGTACCTGGGGGCTTTGATCTTTCCCATTAGTTAAGTGAACTACAATGAGCCTGAAGGAAAAAGGCAATGATCAAGACTGAAATAATCCTGTGATGCCTAATTCCTTTCCAAATATATAGTTCCTTATAGCACACAAGAGATGTTTTTTGAAGAGCTGTTTTTATACCCCCATCATTTAAACATTGTGCACATTGATGTAAGTCAATCCTGTTGGGGACCTTCCTTTCAAACTGTTTCTTTGAAAAGTCTGGGAAACATCGTTAAAATTCAAGTTTCCAGGCTTAGCTGTTTTCAGACATTGGATGTAAAGCATATTTGTTAAGCACCATCTGCTGTACATTCAGAAAATAGCAACCAAAATTGCTATTCTCTTTCCAGCTTATTTAAAAAATGTAAATTATTTAAAAGTTATCAACTTTCTAATAAATTATTTCACCTCTGGAATATTACAACAGTATTTATCTAGTCTTAGAAATGCATTATCTATATATATATCTATACATATATGTAAAGTTATATATAGACCACAGAGTGGGATAGACACTTGGGGGAGAAACTGCATTACAGAACACTGTTGTACAACAGAACACTGGAAGGAGATGGGAAAATAAAAGTGATGTTGAGGCTGATTTCCAGATGTACTAAATAAAACAGGATGAATACAACTGAAGACAAAGCATTGTCTTTCTAGGGCAAATTTAACATGTGCTAACCACAGGACACAACCATAAAAAAAGAAATTATGCACCAGTTAAAAATCCTAAATGAGGATTATTAGTCAGTATGGTTTAATTAGAAAAATAATTACTACCAATACTCTCAAACATTAAAATTCTATTGATGATGAACTGTAAATGATGAAGAAAAGTACTCCAATGATTAGCCTGAATTAAGCAAATAGCCTGAAATAAATAAATCTAGAGACTGTTTAAATGAAAAACAGACACCACTATTTTCTCATTCTCCATGTAAGCTCTTTCTTTCATACTTTTCTTAAATGAGATTTTTCTCTTTGAGCATTTTTATGAAAAAAAGGGAGTGTCACAAGATGTTTGGCTCAGAAAAGGTCACACAGGGAGGGAGGGAAGAATTACTGCTATGATGTAAAAGGCACGGGCTACCCAAATGAACAAGACGACAGAAGTGGAGGAACCTACCAAGTGCTCTGCTAGAGGTGTCCATGGCATCCATACTTTGCCTCCACAAGCAGTGCAAGCGCTCTGCAAAAGGTCAGTCTGTAAAGCTCTACAATGGGCAGAGACAAAAGGTTGATTGCTTATATGCTTGATCTCACCAGGAGCCAAGTGAAGCCTGGCAAGAGAGAAGTGGGGATAAAACGCTGTTTTAAAGGAGAATTAATACTGCAGCATTCTTGGTGAACAGACTGCATCCAAAATGGGTGGGAAAAATTATATTTAACAACTGTGACCTCTGAGTGGTTATTCTGGGGTAAAAGTTATGTGTAACCGTATGAGTTGTCACCAGGCAGAGGGAGCCTGCAGGGCCCAATCCCACAGCCTTTGAATTACTGCCCTTGCCATGTCTGCATTGCCCTCACACCTCAGTAATGGAACAGAGTCTGAAGGGATGAGCCAGCACACCCCAAAATTCAGTGTCTCATGATATTGAAGCAGCCTGTCACTGGGGGCTTCATTTGAACTTAGCACAGACCAAGCAAGGACTCCCACAGCTACAAAGTGCGCAGCACCAGTAGTCCTATGCATTTCCAAGAAAGTGCCAAATCTCTTACCTTCTGTGCTCTCCTCATCCTTTCAGCTCTTCCTTCCAGGAGGAAGAAAAGCATCAAAGAAAGTATTCTTAGGGTAGAGCGTCTTCTTGCTCAGGGTAGAGCAAGGCTTGTTCTCAGTCCTGGCTGTTTGGGTTCATGACCTATTTACACTTTCAGAAGCAGAATGAGCTACTCTTGGCAAAGAAAAAAACATAAAAATACTTGACAATTGTAAGGACTGATCTGAAGACTAATGGACATTAATAGAAGCCTTCCTCAAACACAGACCAGTGGATTTCTAACAAATTCATTTTTCCCAAAGTTTCTGTAATTTTTGTAAAGCATCATCATTTCTGTTTCACCAGTAAGAAAACTAAGGCAAATAGCAGTGAAGTAACTTGACTAAGCAGTACCACATAAATGGCTCACCAGCTGAACCAAGGGTCCCAAAATTCTATCTCCCTAATCACAGGTAAAAGTAAAAGTAAAGGAAAATACTTTGCCTTCCTCCCACCCCAAGAAATAAGAGTATTTAAATTCTTAGGAGAACAAAGTATCAACCATTGTGTGGGAGATGCTGCTTTTCTGAGTCAGACCCTGCAAATCGTAACAGTTTTAATGACAGCTATGAAATAATAAGGCATCAATATTTATCTGCATAAAGATAATAAATATTCAGTTTATAGTGGAATAAATAATGTCTTTACAAACATACTCATCACAATTCTACTTTTACAAAATTGTATTAGTACAATATTCTTATAAAACTGTATGGATATTCAAAGACAAGCCATGGAAAGGTTACTGTGCAGTTTGCAATTTTGTGAGACATTAAACTACATAACAAATTTAAATTCAACAAAGATATAAACTGAGTCATACTGATGAAGACAAAAATTTAGTAAAATTTTAAATAGATATCATTTTACATTAATGCACCTCAGGTGAAATTTATTAAAAATTTAGCATGAGTAAGCAAAGCAATTCTAAACACTAAAATGTAAACATTCTGCAGTAATGCTCTTGACACTACAGAGCATTCTCCATAAATTGCATATAAAATATTTCATGTAACCCACCTATATATTAATGGCTTCTAATAAATGTGATACACTCTGAAATTCTCTGTGCAAGGTAACAGTTAATTGAAATGAACAAATAAAAAACCCCAGACATGTCTTTTTACATAGATACTATCCTCTGAGTTCTACTAAAGTTATTCTTGATGCATACCAATATGAAGAATGTCAGGGCTATCTATTCAACATTGTGGAGTTCAAACACCTGCATATTTACACCCCAAACTAGAAAAGAAATATCCAGATGCCTAAGATGGGATAAATTATTTCCTCCAAACTCTACTCATTTATTTCACTCCCTTCAAGACACAGTGAAATTTTAACTGCAGAACTGCATCCACACATATCCAATTCTGAGTTTTGATTCATATTCTGTAGAGCCCAATCAAGTTTTTTCTGTGGGTTTTAAAAGCCATTCAGGGATACTTGTTAAAGAAGCTGAATACTTGCACTATACATAAAAAAAAATAAAATTAATTTTCTCAATTATCTTCTCTTCATCACTTTCTATAGTCATAATTTCCTTTTCCTTATTAATACAACCTATAAAAACTATTGTGAAAATAAGAAAACAAATTAATTTTTTCCCTTTCATTTACAAACTATTTATAGCAAATTATCGTAGCAAATCATTCATACTGATTTGGGCTACAGATGCTTTTATTCTAATACAGTGTTATCAGAGTTTTATAATGAGCTATAGCTAGAAGCAATTGAGGGTCTAACAACTGAGGGAAGCCACACCAGGACTGTGGATTACCTCCACAGCTATAAAGTCAGGATGTTGTTAGTATGAACTCAACTCAGTTTAAAACTAGCATAGCTGGAAACAGTTAATTCACTGAAATTGTTCCCTACTTTTACCAGTGCAAAAGAAAGAAAATCAAGACCACTACGTCCCTTTGTTTTAACAATAACAACAATTTAAAAAGAGTAGGAAATTACAAAGTGAATGGAAGAAATTATTACGCTGACATAGGAAATCAACAGAAAGAAATTCCCCAGTCTTCTAAAGTCTCAAAACAAAAAGCCTCAAAAAGCCTTAACTGGTATGATTTTTCTAGCAGTAGATAGCAGCATGATCAAAAAATAGATCTATGCATGGAAATAATGAAGAAATACGTAATATCACAAGGCTTAATATTTGATCCTGCCAGATACCGAACTCTCTGGCCCTGGCCTAGCAAACCATTTAAGCATGTGGTTAAAAGTCAGCATGCATGTTGCCCCATTGAAGCAAAGGAGGTTATTCAAAGTTTGAGCACAGATAAGTGCTTTGAACGATTGGGTCATTAAAGTACAAACCACTTACTGCCAGAGTATAGGGCTAAATTGCTGCTATGAGCAGGTTGTTGCAGAGCTGTCCATTACGAGACTCACAAATGCTCTTTGAAGTGTGCTTTGAAGCATTTCTTCACCACTAGATAAGGAATAAAAAAAAGGTGGGTCTGTCTGGGCAGGAATTTCCTACATTCCCATCAATTCACCTTCATATGCAAAACCAAACTATATTGATGCCCAGTTATAAGCATCCCTTAGGGAAATAGAAAGTGCTATCAATTATAATGATAATTATATATTATAATTATCAATTATACCATCGCTCTCCCACCACACATATGCACCTCATTAGAGACAACTTCCTCCTGTGTGCAGGGCTGGCATTAACTCAGCTCACCATGAAAAGGGTAAAGTCATGCAAATAACAAATGTTACATGTCACATTTAACATCACTTGAAGCTTCTAAACTGGTGCTTGATGACAAGTAATGTTGTTGCCTGGTAAAACTGGTGTTATAAAAGAAATTACTTATGCTCTCTCAGCAGTAAGGAGAACTTGCAATTTTATCTCAAGGCCAGAAGCAAGACTAGTTATAAATGCACATTTGAAGCTTTTGTTCTGACAGTTGTGGCAATGTGTGTTCACTAAAATACATCTCCTGGAGGAAACCAAGGCAGGTTTGCTGTGATAGGAAATTTCCAACCCCAGAAATAAAATCCCTTTCCTTGACTTCAGTGACATTCTTTAAAGATGATGCAACAGTTGCAAGAAAAGTACGAATAGACTCAAAACCTAATTCTAATTATGGATTTATACGCCTAACAATGTATCTATTCCAATTCGATCTCAATACAACTACACTGCTATTGGATTGGAGTTTTGAGTAGTTGGTGGGGTGGTTTTTTTGCCACGGGCATGTGAGGGATCAAGAGCTACCTTATGTTCACAGGAGGAGAAACTAATTTTATTGTTAGAAATTCTGATGCAGTTATTTTGCACAGACATATTGATCTGTGCAACAACTTTTTCATACAGAGAAAAAGAATGCTGCCATGGGAGCACAGTAAGGCCTGTGTTCTAAACATTTACAGTTGTGGACTAGAAATGGTTCTGAAAGGGAGCAGAAACATCTCTCCACAGGGCTTTCTGAAAATGGTATAATCTAGGATAGAAGATAGATAGATAGATAGATAGATAGATAGATAGATAGATAGATAGATAGATAGATAGATAGATAGATAGATAGAACAAGCATTTGATCTGTGTTATGTAACATAAAGCTCCTGTTTGTCAGATACTGAGACCAGGATAATAATATCCTTTAGTTGGAACTGTACCTGAAATAGTTGAACACCTTACCACTTCAGGACTAAATGCTGTAGACTGACTCTCTTTCTAGTCTGTCCAGCTGAAAATGCATGGGTTGTTATTAACCTATCTACTAGCTCTGATATCACCTTGTCCACTTTTGTGGAAGGCAAGAAAAAGCAAACCACCGTGCCCCTGCAAAGTTGTTCAAGATCTGACCAGCCATTGCAACTGTCAGGTTCTGTCAGTGAGAAGCCAGGCAGTGTCAAACTGTATTTGAATCCTGTGTTCAAAAAAAGCAGAAAATATGAGAACTTACTTCTTTTAGGTTATCTGCTGAAAGCTACTTATGTGATACAGGGATGGGTTCGTATTTGGGTCGGACATTAAGAATATTGTTTTGTTTTGTTTGTTTGCTTGTTTTTGTCCAAGTGCAACCAACCTTACCCTATGGAAGAAAAGTACTATTGGAAGATGTGGGACTCAGGCTAGAACTCAAATGGTTCTGTTTGGCTATGGCTTGTCTCCATGGTTTATAAAACAATACACAAAAATAGACATAACCTAAAGACACAAATACATGAGGAGGAAGTAAATACATTTGACCTCATATGCCAACAAAAAGCTAATTTCCAAGTGATAACGATTTCAGAGAGATGGGACAATTTGATGCAAAGCAGACCTGAGTAGATTGGTAAATTATCAGTTGACATTACCCTGGTATGGCATTTTAGAACATTTTCCATCCATAAACTTTAAAAGGATGCATAAATCCAGAGCCTTGTTTCCCCAAGACTTGCTAGAGAGCACACAGCAGATTAATTGTGAAACTATTGATACTTGACTCTCTCCTTTGGACTACAGAGGTGTTTCTTGGACTTCCCTTTTGGATCATTCTTTGATTGGAACCTCTGCTCCTTCAAATATATTTCACCTTACAAATTGTCACAAAGTTATGTGCACAGATTGACATAAGCATTATCAAGATCAAAATTTACACAACCGTGAGTTTTGTACGGTGAATACACCATGTGCCATATGACTTACCAATGTTATGTTATTATTTAAAAAATTATTCCACATTAAACACATTTAGCGTACCAAAATTTGATTACCAGTGAATTTCATAAAAAATAAAACCCCAGTGTTAAAAAGGAAACTTCCAGCTCTAGAATCCTAGGGGTAATATTTCATGAGGAAAGACATCAGGAGGAAGGTGGGCTTCAACCCAAACTCTGTGAGGCCAGTGGTAATAATGGTATTGGGCTAGACTTTCAACTTTTCAATGGCCTTGATGGAGAGAGATGAACAGTAGAGTACAACAAGCCCACCTGGGCCTGATATGGTCTCAACAGTTCAGTTAGGCACAGGGTAACCACAGATACAGATATAAAACTAATGTCAAGTGGAAATTTGGGGGAAACTCCTAGAAAAGCAGAACAGCCTTTTCTTAGATGGTACATGTGAACTGAGCAGACAGATTATACCACTTACTCTTGCCTTGGAAATTGGGTTTTGGAGGAAAAAGCTCTACAGCATCATAAGGACACAACCACTTGGCTTAGAGGCAAAACCATTTTCCTCTCTTCCTCAGTCTACATCACCAAACTAAATAGCGTGAGTCTAGTCTTAATTAGGCAGATATGAAAAACTTAAACCAAGGAATGAGTCTCATTTAGAGATGACCTGGGTCAGGTTTCAAACTGAATCATTTTAAGATCCAAAACCAGAGTTCATCCTAGAGAGAGACTGAGTCACCTCTTCACCTAGAATCAATTAAGCATTGCTTGAATGTGATCAGTGGACTGAGAGAGCGAGAGGGCTCTCCCTTCACCTTTCACTCACCTTTATAAGTCAGGAGAAAAGAGAAAGACAGATGTATACACTGCTCATGTATGCAATTCACGTTGCCTGCATTTTTATTTTGGAAACATTGGGCAGTAAGTAATTAAAATATGCCCTGAACTGAAGGTAGGCAAATGTTCTTTCTAATGGTTTATACTCCATTTCTCAGCATGGAAAGCTCACAGTCTGAAAAGCTCTTTGGTCTAACTGACACTTTAAATTATTTTAATGACTGCTATTTTATATTTTAACTCCTTCAGCCCACTGCAATTGTTCTAAATTTCAACTTCTCCTTTCAATTAGCACATGAGCCACATAAAACTCTTCTAGTTTCTTTCTCTGATGGGATCCACACATTTTCAATTCTGTTTCCCAGTGCACTTGTGTATGAGTCTTCAAAACCCTCTCTGCCAGTAAAACTGAATTATTTGATTGTTCCAAGAAAATGAACACAAAAAGGACATAAAAAGATCAAGCTGAATTTATTTAAGATTTGGATGAACATCCATGGAACACTCTTGGCATTATATGCCCAGCTCTTTTTAACACTGTGGTGGTACAGAATTTTGGATAGTGTCGTGCTTAAGTTAACCAGGTTCACTCAGCATCTTCCTCCAGGGTGGGATCACAGACAGGTTGTATAACCCAAGTGTGTTTACCCGCTCACACACTGTAAACTCGGGTCCTGCTTAACTTCCTCAATAGAAAAGAATTAAAGGAGAAAGTTGTTCAAAGCATTACAATGTGCAATTTCAATGCAAGACATGATGGAAGTAGCTGCGTGGGAGGATATTACTTCATTATAAACCTAAATCAGATGCACAAAGATTTCTATCATCTCCAGAGACCATTCCATCAGGCTCTGTGAGAGGCTTTGCAGTGAAGAAAAATAGCCCCCTGTCCCTTCAGGCTTGAGAAAGTTGTATGGCTTTTTTAACCGTTTCTAATGAAATCCTGTATTATTGCTTCTCCCCTGGGAGACTTCAAAAGTCATGCAAACTTCACAGAGCCCACATGTTCATAAACCTCAACCAAAAGACCACTAAGGAAATAAAATGCAGTTCTCCAATTAGCATTTGACATTCTCTACTGGTTTTCGGTGGGGTGAATTTGTCTTTCTTCCATACCATGCTGATAAATTAAATGAGTTACTAAGCCTGGCATTATTTTATGTTTCAAGGCACACTGAAATCAAACATTTCAGCATGGGATTTGCTTTCTGCATAATATTTGAGGGAGACATGAAACAAACCTAGGCGTTTCAAACATGTTTAAGGGGCTAATATGCACATGAATATTTTCTTCAAGCTCCTCATTGTGTATTCACAGCTACTGCCAAACACAACAACAGAGATAGGGCATTAGGATATGAAATGGGAAGTGGTCAGATTTTCAAAGTGAGCTGTTGGGTGCCTAACACTTATGAAAATCTGGCCCCAACTCTTTGGTGCCATTCCAGAAAGAAATATCTCTATCCTGGCCATTGTCCAACCAGCTTTGGAAATCATTTTGCACAGTTATTTCAGTAAAGCATAAAAGCCAATCCCCAGCTTTCTCTGCCTGATTAAGCACTGTCACCAATCACTATGCAGCTCCAAGGTACGCATGAAATATTCCTAGATAAATCCTCCATCTCCAGAGAAATGTGTTTCTTGAACAACTGTAAATCCAGGTTCTGTGTTGAAACTAATCCAGCCTGGCAGTGCTGTGGCCCTAGAAAAGTTTCCTTGGTAACGACAAACTTATGCAATGGCAAAGTCATCCAATCTTTTCATGCCACAATATTATATTAAAAACACCTGGTTTATTTTTACAATGACTTACAGATCAGGGTCCTAGAAATAATAATACATAAACTTTATAGCAAAAAATATACATATTATAATTCATCCTTCTATGGTATATAGAAATTATGTATATTTGTGTGTGGACATATATATAAATATATGGGTTGTACTTACGTTTAGGGCACTTGTGTATGGACACGTGTGTCCAAATACACACAGTATACATTTATATATCTTTTTAGGTGCCACATGTGTGTACTTAGAGACACAAATACACACAGAGGAGCATATTTATGCTCTGTGAGTAGACATGTACTTTGCAGAATCTGCACACAAACAGCTGGAGTCCTTCACTGGCTGTGAGCATTGAAGGGGTCAGTGACCACCCGCATTAGTGTCCACGGAAAGAGAACGAGTGTCACCGCTGTGGGCACAGGACTGGTTTGATGCATCTTCCTCTGTGAAGAACCAAATTTGCCGGGCAGTGACACCCTGCAACGCAGGGCTTGTTGCACGGTCCAATTTCATTCCAGTTGTCACATGTTTTGACGCATCCCGGACCACAGGTATCGTAAACTGCACCGTGTTTACACTGGGTTGCTGAAAGGAGTTAAAAAGAACAAAATATGCATATTACACAGAGTCCCACAAGAAAATTTACTTATCTGTTTGCTTAGTTTCTACTGCAAATATCAAAAGCACATTTTGGCTTGATGATTCTCTAGAGGAAAAAATTACTTGTAAAATTGTTCCACTGTATTACATAATAAATATAAAAGTAGCAAAATTCTTTATCAAAAGCTATCAAGTCCACGGCAGTATTGAACCTTTTGAGAATTTTAACACAGCTAAAGGTATATAAAGCTTTGGCAAGGTTTCTATCTATATGCAGATTCTACACTTTTAGTAGTAAAAGTGTAGAATTAACAGTGTTTATTTATTACAATGCTTTGTAATATTATAATATATAATATATCATATATAATATTATAATACTGTTTATCAAAGACTTCTGAAACATTTACGAGGACAGACAGTTATTATGAGTTCCACTTCTAGAAAGAGAAGAGACAGTCATCCACTCTATTAGAATTTCTGACCCTAAGATTATACTTTCTATATTTCGTATTGCAGCAAACTAAATCAATGTTGTTAATCCAGAAGCACCATATCTAAAACAAACAAACAAACATTAAAAATCAATTGTATCCATGCTTTGTCCTGTTTTACCAAGCGATAGCTGACAGAGAGGATTCTTGTACTTAGTGATTCCAGTATCTATTCATTAATTTATGTAGCTGAAAGTTCAATGTATTTTCAACATAAAAGATCACTGAAGGCTCAGCTAAAAGCACTATCCAGATCAATATTGAAACTCTCAACATTTTATATCTTGATTTTTAGTATGGAGAATAATACACAGTTCGATGGCAAATAAAAGTCTATTACTCTTTTTAACAGCTGTGCTGATGACAAAAACAAGGACTGATAAAATAGTTCATAGATGGTAAGGGACTCTGAAGCATCCAAAATCATCTCATGCTATTTTCAGAGAGCTGATTGTATTAGGAAGGTTTCTTCAGCTTTGAGAGAGACTGAAGGTAAATATTTTTTAAGTGACAATTTTGTTATGGACAGAAAACATTGCTTTGTTGTGAGAATTGGCCTACAGTGTCATTACAGTACTGCTATTATTCATAAAGAGAAAACAGAAATAAATTGATTGTATATATATGAGTGTATCAAAGAGGATGGAAGTATTATTATTAAGACTTCATAAATTTAAGGGGTTCCTTTTTACCACTAAGGGATCTTCAAAACAGCATCTGTTTCTTTCAAGTTTTACTTCTTGTGGATTTTATGGAATGTATGCATACACAATTCTCAGGACACAGATATTAATAAACAAGCACAAAATTGTAAAAAAAATGATAGTACAGAGGAAAATTGACCTGGTGTTACAGAGAATCAAATGCTGAATACTAGATAGATATTAGATATCAGGGGAGAAAAAAATCCAACTTTCTATTTTTAAGCATAAGAAAGCACCAAGAGCAATCTACCTAAAAACTCTGTCAAACATCTTTTATTGAACTTTTGTTTTAGAATAGGCTGGAAACAAATACCTATCTGTCAGCTATGTTCAAGATAGGCTTATTCAGTGTGTGAGCATAGATCTTTTGAGAATATTTTCCAGCTTTACATTTCTGTCTTGCTCTGCATGATAACTTCCATGCATACTTAAGAAGGAACAAACGGAAAAACTAAAAAAAAAATCAAAATAAACAGAAAATTTAGAAGGTGGGAAAAATATGCAAGCACTATTAAGCATAGAATAAAACGTTAGATTCCCAGGAAACTACACTTACATAATGTGTTAAGAATAAAGATTGAATCTCTGTAAAAGGGGGAATGAAAATGTGCAGATCTCCCCAGAGCTTTGCAAACAATGTATTAACTGACTAGAAAAGTAGACCAAGATGTTCAAGGACGGTCAGTGATTGTCCATACACAATGTGAATTATCTTACAGGAGATGTTTATTAGAAGCTTTTATCCTTCCTCTCTAAAAATGAGCTTCCCTTTGTAGGACCTCTAATTGACCAACCAAAAACAAACATTAGACTTCAACACATGTGGTTTCCATATAGAAAGGAATACAAGCTTCAGTTTCAAGGCTGCACAGGTTTCATCCCACAAAACTTCACTGCAGTAACAGCCGGCTCCATGCCTTCCACCTGAGCTCTATTTGGTTCCTCAGCTAGTAGGTTTAAGGTAAGTTGGCTAAGGGCTCCTTTCTACTTCCTCATCTCTGCCCCAGAGCAAATGAGAACGTATTACAGACTGCCCTCAGCAGCCATGGTGTCTGTAAGTACTCCCCAGTCTGCTTTACCACACATGGATGTAGGATGTCAAAACACCTCCTTATCCTTCAGATGATGCCATGTAGAAGATACGATGACTATTTTGTGCTGTAGGCAGCCTATAATGGCATTATTAACATGCTGTCAAGGGAAAAATCAGAAAAGTACAATGGCTGCTGTTTAAGTTCCTTGGATGGCTTTTATTGTTGAGTGATTCAGCTGCTAACATGTGGTGTGATTGATCCAGAACATTCCACTTCATCAACAGTTTAAAATTCAAAAATAAAGACATTCTGCAGAAGGCTTCCCAGGAACTGCTGAAGTGATTCACTACCATGTAAACATGGAAAACAGAAGCGGTGCCTTTGCACCCGTCTTTTAAGACAAATTCCTCTCTTAAAGAACTGAGCTCTGTTACTAATAACTTCCTTAGTACACTAGCAAAAAAAAAAGAAAATCAAAAACCCAAACTCAACATACAAAAGTTACTAATAATACTGTATTTTGAAACATTACCAGTCCCAACAGGATTTTTCCACTCTTCTTCTAGAACATGTGTTTGGCATGACAGATGTGAGCTTCCTCAGACCACTTTCTGAGCTGGCGGGATAATAGCCAGCTCCAGCCCAGAAACCATATAGTCACATAAATACAGCACTGTGCCTGAGCTAATAAACCCAGCCTAATAAGGCTACAGTTTGCAAACTAGGCCTGGTTTAGTCCAGCCACTTTGGCAGTTTCACAGAGGAGGCTTCTGTGCCTGTCTTTGTAGACATGGCCTTAATTATTTAGGAGGAATTCTTATACCCCAACACAAAAGCCAAAATACGTAGCACAACTGCTACAGGATTCCCTTGGTTGATGATATCTGGTAAATCTGATTTCACAGAAAATTCTGAACTAATATTTAAGCATCGATGAATCTTCTGGCTTCTTCTGTCAGTGTTACACAGTTTGGAGGTCTTCTGTAAGACTTCCAAATGGCATTTCACTCATAGTGCTTGCAATTCACAGTATCTCCTTCTAACAGAGCTAAAGGTGATGGATATGGGCACTGACCTTCCCATGATACACTCCTGTTAATATTTTCAACTTTCAGTTTTCAGTAAGTATCCACTGAAAAGCCAGGAGAGCACTCCTGACACATTTACACAGGGAATAAAGCCGTTAAAGGAAAGCAACATATAGCAGGAGAAAAGAGTGACATGCACCAGAAAACTCTCCAGCAGAAAAGGGACCCAAAGGAGAAGAGTCAAAATCGGATATACACTCATCTCCCTCCACTTCAACTGATCACAGAGAAAATTGTTCTGATTTTATGAAACTGTTGTAGCATGTCAGCACACCAGTGCATTTTGCACTATATCATAGCCCTTATCTCATTGTTTTCTTGCATGTGTAGTCATGTCCATGGCAGGGAGTTATTGCCTTCTACCATCCTTAAGTCTTCTTTCTCTTGGTATTCTGAGAAATGCAGTGTTAAGTTACTATATCCCAAGGCCTTTCACCACTTCAGTTTACTTAATTGTACTTTATAGACTTCTTGTTTAGCATTTCTTGGGTAAAAAAAATACTTTTTTTCTTTCTTCTTTCCTTTTCAAACCTCTTTCTTCCATTTCTATTCTTTATTTTCCCTCCTCCATGTATCACTTTTTCTTATTTCTTCTTTCCCTCATGCTGGCTCTCCTGTTTTTTTAATTTCTCCTTCAAAAACCGTATTTTTTTCTATGCCTATCCTAACAGGTCTAACTCCCCACTACTCTCCATGGCAACCTGTATCTTTTCCTAACCTCTCAGTTCCCATATGGATCTCACCAAACTTTTCCTACCTTAACCATTTTCCTTACTCATTATCTTCCATTTTCATTCCTTCAGTTAAATGACAGCTGACATTCCTTTTAATAAGCCAGCCTCATAGGACAGCAAACCTTGAGCAGCAGTGTTCTGCAGAATAATGCAGAGGAGCATAAGCTATGGCACTGGGGAAGAGAGAAGAGCATGTAGGGAAGAGGACATGCAATTCAGCCTCCTGAGCATCCTGTTTGGCTGGCCCTCCAGACAGCACAAGTTTCCTGGAGATTAGAAAAATGAGCTAAGCTTACAGCAGTTAGGGTAGAGCAACTGGCAACCACACAAGATCTGGTTTTAAAACACACAAAAGTATAATTAAAACCTGACTTTACTAATAAGTATACTCCATTTTCATCAGACCATAACTCTTGCAAGTATCCCACCAGCTATGAAATGTCAAGCAGGAAATGGAAGTCACAGAATGCTAAAGTTTTATTACAGAAATGTTGTTTCCCACCTATGAACTTTTATCTGTAAATCGCAACTACTTGTTTTGGAGAAAAAAAAGTCAGTTAAAGATTAAAATCTTGATGCTAGCCACTGGTACCATATGGAAAGCAGTGGATGCCCTTTAATTTAATGCTTACTGTATTATTTACTTAGAAGATGGTGCTACTTATCTGTCATTGGATACTTAAATAACTGTTTTGAGGGCACTTAGCCTTATACAGCTTATCTATATTTTCTGCTTAACAAGATTTCCCCTTTCCCTCTAGAAGAGATTAAAAAATTCATGTTGATTTAAAAACTTCTTTCATTAGCTTTAATGGAGGCTATGTGTTTAAATTCCTTCATAATGTTCTCTCAAGGACTGGTTTTGCCTCAGAAAATTTTCTTGTCTTTGATAAGATGCCAGAAAAAAATTGTGAAATGAAGCCTCAATTAGTTAAGTCGTGATATGTCAACACTTGTATAAACTCCTTAAGGCAGGGGCTGCTAGCAAGGAGTTTTTATTCTTTTTACAGCATCTGCCATAGTGAGGTCTCAGTCTGAAGTACTTTGGGAAAAAAAAAATCACATGCTTGCTTGAGGTTCAGCACGGATCTGCTACCAGATCAATACATTAAAATTATATACATTACTAGTGCTAAGGCCACATCTATGGGTTTTCACTTAGTGACACCCTGTTTGGATTGTCCTGTTGCTTTGTAAGAAAAAAAGTGAATCTTTTGAGAAGAGTCAATCAAATGTAATGTACTCTGTCACTTACCCATCCCTGCTAAAATGCCTTCTTATGGAAAAGGAAACAGATTTTGAGAGAGTAGACCCTGAACCACACACAATCATCAAAATAGACCACAGAGTAATAGCTCTGAGACCAGCACTGAGTATCCTCCTCTCATTGTTCGTTGTTTTTTTCCAACTACTGTTAATTGCTTTACATAAATCTGAATACGTTTCCAGGCAAACCAATGCCATTACAGAAAGTCCTAAATTAATGAGACCATCATCAGGGGAAATACTCATCTGCAATACTGCATTTTAGATCAAGTGCCCATAGCCACAGGCCACTGCTTCTCATGGAAGCAATTACTCACAATTACTTGCAATTAATGCAGTCCGAATCACATGGCAAGTATGGACTAAATGCAGAAATTAATGCAGGTTTGCATTTCAGTATTTCCACTAAATACATTTGCTCCTCTTTCCTTGTTGAACCTACTGGAATTATATGTGTGTGTTGTCCCCAGGAATATAATTATGTTTTCACAGGAGGTCAAAGGAGTTTAAACTTCTTCTGTAATCAACAGTTTACATATCCTGAAAGAAAAACTTCCAAGAACTTCCAAGCTGGTACAATTCCTGTATAATTTTTGATCCCACTCTACCAGTAAAAGGATAGTATGATCACAGCTTATTGGCCTATGCAACAGCTTACAAAGAAGCAGTCCCAAAATGCTTACCTGCACAGTTCTGCTCTGGCACCCACTGGACTTTCAGCCCTTCCCTCTGACAGGCTCGGGCGTACGCCAGGAATGACTCACAGTAGCAGTTTTTATGGATCGGACACTCACACATGTCTGTCACACAGGACCTGCAGAATAAAGCCCCAAGACAAATAAGAAAGGAATGCTTAGGCAGATATCTGAACAAGGTTTGGAGTTGTTTACTTTCCAATCACATGGCACCCAATGCCACAGCAACTTGTGCTAAATGGCAAGAAAGTTAAAGGCATCCCTGCGGTTACATCCCAAGGACTTGTCTCTTTTTTGGTGTGCTACTTTAATGCAGAGAGGCCTCCAGAGCACCAGGAAGCACACAGAAACAGGGAGTTGAGAAGACCCAAGAAACGTCAGGTAGAAAGGACTGAGACCACAACGGGGAAAGGCGAACTCCATTTATGCAATGCTTTTTGTGTCAACATAAGATAAAAACTTTTTATTCCTAGAAAGTAATAATTTAATAATTTTACCAACAATCATAACAGTAGTGTTAAGTGTATGAATTCTTTAGGCAATGAGCACATGTCCCTCCATGCAAGAGATGATGCCTTCTCTCCAGGTTACCTCCAGACTCTTCCTGCTTTGAAGGTATGAAAATAGCTATATGCCTATTTTCTCAGCAGCATCACTACTAAGTGCCAGACTTTAGGATACCCCAAAGGAACAGGGCTGATGCAGCATAAATGAGTAGTTTCATGCTATGAAATCCCTGAAGCATGGTTCACACTGCTCAGTCTCTTCCATTGCATTCTTAGGTGGAAGTACTTACAATGACAGGGAGCAAAGCTGCTAACATGGCCCTACTGAAACTGCTACTGTGGATGTCACCACATTTCAAGTCAGCTTGTTCAGAACATGTGTCTGTTTGGCACAGACCTAAATTATAACTGGCAGGAGCCAAGAGATTTGCAGTTGGTGGTTTCTCCATATGCAAAATGCTTAGTATGTTTCTGCATGTGTAGCAATGTGAATTCAGAAATGCTGAGTATCTACTGCTCTCAGCAGAATCATTAAAAGTATATTAAAAGTATACAAGGTATACCCTGAAAATCATGCCCTCAGCTCCTTTGCTTTCCACAGAAGGTGCTCTGTGCCTGAACATTGGGTGTCAATGGTCAAGGCCCCCCTGCTCCATGCATGTCCAGGGGCTTTCCTGTTTCTGAGAAGACAAAGGCACAAATTTTCTTTCAAAGATGAAGGGCTGAAATGAAAAATGTGCTCTTCATGTTAGTTGCTCTTCCTGTGGACCATAATATGAATTGTTTATAGGAAAAGGACAGATATAGGCTTATTTAGTTTCCCTGAACTTTTTCCATAGCAGAGGAGGTAATAGCTTGGAAACAGTGCAAAAACCTCATCCAAAGTAATCAGGAGACCTAATGTCCATACATTACTCTAGAGTAATTGAGAACCCTTTAATCAAAACTAGGAGACTAGGAAAGGATTAGTGATCCCTTGAACACAGACAAGCCTGTTTCTGTGAGTCCAAGAGTGCCTTAAAGAGGAGCATTTCCCCATGCCAAAGTCACTGGCTACTTCAGTGACCTGACAGTTCTACTTGATATTTTCAAGAGTTTTAATAAATTTAATCTCAGTGGACCCTCAATATAAATTTACCTAAAAAAATCACTGTGACAAATAAGTAACATGATTGCTAAGGTAAAAAGTTTACCTGTCCTTGATTCACTGCTATATATGCACTGTGAATAAACAGACTTGCTTTGGATCAAATACATAATATGCTTATATTTACAAACCAGTTGTTCTCACTTTAATAACTTAAATACTTACTTTAATAAAGTAATAACTTTATTTTCTAGGGACAATGTAATTTTATTTCACTTTAGTCCTGCAGGAGGTCTCTTTACATCTTTTCCTATAACATGTTGCTGGAAGCATGTCACAGCTGATAGGCAAGGAATACATTAGCACAACATCCTCTGGGTGGTTTGATATTGTCAGCTGATAAAAGACCTTGTATAAGCACAAAGGGTCACCTTTTTACGTGACACACTAAATAACTTCACACTGTTTCCTTTGGCCACAATATCTCTTTGTGATCTCTTCCTAGTAGCTCTGCAGTGGGCACCGCTCCATATACCCCATGCAATTTAGGAAGTGCCTGTCTCATTTTTACAGTGAAGTAGATGCTTGCTTGCTGCTGAAACAAATCATTACCACAAAGAATGCCTGCATAAAATCTCCATAAATAGTTGATTATCAAGGTACCATTTTATCATATTTTTGTTTCTGTGCCAGCTCCCTTTATGAAACACATTTCACTGCTCTCCACTCAGATTTAGTTATTATTGATGTCCATGGTGTTTAGGGATGCTTTCTAGTATCCACTTGGCTGTATGTTCACCAACTTCCTTGACTAAGAATTTCTAAAACCCTAAATCTGAGGTACTTCCTCTGCTTTTAAGAGCATGCTTTTTTTTTTTTTTTTTTTTTTTTTTTACCATTACTCAGAAAGAAATGTCACCTCTTGCACTGAGACAATGAAGCTAGAGCTACCTCAGGTGCTTGCATCAGAAAAAGATGAAAGATCAGGGAAACTCCAGGCTCACCATCAATCCCCCAAGCATTTTAGTAGTTAACATGCTCATGGCAAGGCTAGCACAGACCGTGGCAAAGCCTAGGTGTCGCCCTGAAAACTCAGCTTCTGAGCTTGCTAACATAGTTTTCTAAGGACTTTCCCAGGACAGTAACTGTAAACATAGATATGTGTACATTCTTTCTGTTACACGTCTTGTAATGGGCACCTCTCATGGCCAGTGCAGTGAGAAAGTGTTATCCTGACCATCCAATCCCTGGCCGTGGTAAGAAGCCTATAAATCCTGGGAGGAAAAATAAACTCTGCTCTTTCTTGCACCACACCTCAACCTGTGTCTGCGTGATCTATTCATCTTCAGCGGTAACACCTAGGCACAGTCTGAGGGATTAGGGAAGGGAGGGCATTGTTCCCAGTCTGCAGGAGGGTAGCCATGCTCTTTGAGAGTGCAGAGCTTAGCTCCCATATCCATGTGAGCAACACCAGCCATTAACCTTTGGCATTGAAATGGCCATGGACATCCAGGCGTGCTCCAGGATGAAACATCAGAGCTTTGACTGGGATCAGCACTAATTGCTACAGTGTTCAGCATGGGTGTCCACTAAGGAAGACAGTACCATGTGCAACACAAAGAATCTGCTGATTCATTGCATACCAAATTGCTTGTACTTTTTATTTTCATTAATGTTTAATCCTGGTGACAGGATTAAACTGCTGGGGTCAAGCCCTAGGCTTAGCTGAGGAGCCATGGTCAGATTGCAGCAGTTTTATTAATGAATTACAACTTCTAATCATTTGTACAGTTAATTAAATTAATTAATTAATGTTTAATCAAAAATGAGAGTAAAGAAACCTACATCCACAGCTGCCAAGACTTGTGAATAAAAATAAAGCCTGCTTTTATTTCCTGATGAAAGGGCAGCTCTCAGCAAGGACATAGACGTAAAAGATGTCCATTCTCTGGGGGCTAGCTCTGAGGGTGACCTGCCAATGGCCCATGGCCAAGCTTCGACTTTGGGTCTGTATTTTTATCAAAAGTTGATTACCTTCTGCACTTAATTATATTTCTCACATTTATTATTGCTACAGTTGTGTTAAAGGGCTATTATGGGATGATTTACCAAGAAAATTGAAAAACTGATTCCTGTGTGCTATGCTAATCTATTCCCCTTGCAAAAAACTTTGATATGCCCATAGGTTTTATTTTTTTATCCTTTCCAGTGATACATTTCAAAAAATATTCTCTGCTTTCCTAGATTCTGTCTTCTCATCACTCTTCCTTTGAATCTGATAAAGAGATTTGGTGACACTAACTGCACATACTCACAGTTTATCTGTATTCTAATCTGACTGGACTGTTCAAACAGCAAAAAAAAATATTTTAGTAAAACTTTGGAAATATGCTACTAATGAAGCTCTACTGACAATTTATTGTACTGCACAGTAATGGTGACTTATGGTCTAGTGGGGTATTGTGACTCTTTACCAAGAACAAAGCATTTCTGTAATGAAGTAAAAACATATTAGAAATTAAACATCAAAACATTACAGTCAGACAGAAATAATCCCACAAGAAGATTATTATTGCGCACAAGTTTCTTTTAAAATGAAACTTTACTAGCTATGGAAATACAAACAAGGTACTTCAAGCAGCCTTAGTTCTGCCTTCAGTGAAATCATACAGATATGCAATGATCTTGAGGTCCAAAGGAAAATTATATTTATTTTAAGGACATATTTACATTTAGAGAAAGAAAAACACTTCAATGTGACCATGCACTTTATCTGGCAACCCTGCTCCAAATAAGCAGAGTACAGCCAACCTCTAAGTCCTCAGCTGGTACCAAGTGCCTCACTGTGATCCCTTTTGATGCTGTCTGTGCTGCCTGCAGGGTATGTGTCAGAGATGGCGTTAATTGGGTGTGTATAATCACAAACTGTTGCAAGGGGAAATCCATGAAAGTGAAGGCATCCGGCAGCTGTGGGACACACCCTTGAAGGAGACAAACACACACTCTGCTGCCACATCTTCAAAGCAAACTGGATGACTACACTCCTTCAGCAACAGCCCTTTTTCATATTAAACCATGGAAAGTCTCCAAGTCCCACAAAAGGCAAAGAACAGACTCCTGTGCTACATGCAGTATTTAAAAAAGAGAAAAAGAAAAGATCACAGCAATGAAGCCTACAGCCTTAGTCTGTGCCACACAGGATTGAAATTGCAGATGTTCACTTGCTGAACATCAGCAGTTCATTTTCCTCTGCAATACACATGAATCCAAACCCAGAATCAACCATTTCAGGAGGGGCTTAATTTTTCCTCCACATTTTACAATAGTACTATGATTCAGTGCAATTTTCAAACATTTTGGTAGCTTTAGGTTCCACACAGATGGAAAATAGTAACATCTTCCCCTTTCCCTCACTAAACCTTAAGAGATTTTGCAAAAACTATTAGAGATAGTGCACTACTACTTACATTTTACATACATGAAGAAGCATCAGATGGTGATGGGGTTTGTCCTCTACACTTGGAATGAGCTGTACACTTGCAAACTTCAAAGCCTGCAGAGTTATCTGCCTGGAGAGGAAGATTAGTTCCCAGCCCCACTATCCTGTGAGACATGATTTCTTGAGATAACTTTTTATTGGGTAAGGCAAATTTTGGTACAAGTTTGGCCTAATTTTTAGGAAAAATTAAAGCCTCTGTCAGTAGTTAAGTTGTTATGAGAAAGTTTGTTTGGGCTGCTTTTTTGACAGACTTCAATGACTTGCCATTATTTATGGCCCCAGATAAAAAGAGATTTCATAAGGTAAGAAGATGAGTCATTTTGCAATATATAATGGGAAGTCTCATGCTGTTACTATTATAAATTTTTGTCTGCATGTGCATATTTAACCTTTCTGAAGTACTGAAATACAGTATGTAGAGCTGGAGACTTTTTATGGCTTTGAGGCTTGGGATCAAAGGCCTGAGATCATTCTTGCTTTCTCCAGAGTTTACTAATATTAATGCAAAACCAGCAAGTAACTCCAAGAAAGTAATTTTGGAGGGTGCTAAAAACACAAGAATTCTTACATCTATTGAGTATTCATTCAAAGCACTTGCCTGGGGAACAAACTGCTTCATACAGCAAAGTCAATCATTTTCAAGGATCATTTCTTCTAAGACCAGGTACAGGTCTGTACTCCCTCTATGCTTTTCCCACACATATGAACATTGCTAACATTGCCTTAAATTGGGGATCTGATAGAGGCGTCAATAAAAAAGTTAAATCATCAATGCCCTGACCCCTCTTCCTGGTTAGTGTGAAAATAAGGGCCCAAAAAAGACCTGGCAAGCAGCTTATGTGCACATCTTACTGGAGAATGTCCCATGCTGAAGAACTCTCACACTGCTCAACAGGCTCTAAAACATCCCAACGAGTGTGGGAACAGAAAGGGAATTCACAGCTCATCTTCAGTGAGCTGTGCATAGCAAATGTGCTGCAGGCACATCCTCACCTTGGGGAAATCTCATTCCTATAAAGAAAGCATTGGCCATAATACTTGAGAATATGACTGTTGTTTTTGGCAGAATGCAGAGGAGGAGTTTGCAGAAGCAGGCATTGGAATCACACATTCAAATTTCATCCTGATTCCTGATTTTTACACAACTTTGATTCAACCATGGACTGCATTGCCACACTAAGCTAAGCAGAGAGAATTATAAAATACCTAATTCCCTCAAAGGGAAAGAGTCGCATGTGATCTAAGATTTTTGGAGGATAGCAGTCATGTTACACACACATTGAAGAGTCCTAATTTAACTCTGAGTATCATTTTTCCTGGTCCAGGTATAGACTTGGCTCTCAGATACTGAAACAGAATCATACAAGATACCCACATCCATCCATGCCTTGCCAAGGAATCCTTCCAAAGCAGTTATTTAGAGTCAACATGAGAAAAGGATGCTTTCAATGCAAGTGGTAATTACTGCTGGTAATTTAAAAAATAGCAAAGACAGACAGCAATTCAATTTTGATTTCTTTATATATACACCTTCTTAAAAAAAAACCAACACAGAACCCATATTTCCCTCACAAAGGACAAGCAAAAATGGTATTTTCCGAACACTGAATAAATGAATGTCCATGTAGACCTCTGAAAAAAAACATATTGTGTTGCACATCATCACAAGCCTACAGTATGTGCTGCTAAAAATATTATCCAAAAGCCTTTGGATAAAGCCAAAAGGAGTGTTCTGCATGTATTTTTAACCTTTTATATAAAGAGCATTCATGCCAGAATTGTGTTTCATTGCCTTAACCAACATAACCCACAAGAATATGGCAAAATTAACAATGAAATATTCTGGAACATTTTCTAAAACCCCATGAAATAGAAGTTGTCAAGACAGAAGTACACTGACACCTATTTATAATCTCTCTCAATATGTAGTACCAGTGTTAAATGAGGAGGGAGGGAGGGAAGGAGGCAGGCAGGCAGGCAGGAAGGCAGGCAGGAAGGCAGGAAGGCAGGCAGGAAGGCAGGAAGGCAGGAAGGCAGGAAGGCAGGAAGGAAGGCAGGAAGGCAGGCAGGAAGGCAGGCAGGAAGGAAGGCAGGAAGGAAGGCAGGAAGGCAGGAAGGCAGGAAGGCAGGAAGGCAGGAAGGCAGGAAGGCAGGAAGGAAGGAAGGAAGGAAGGAAGGAAGGAAGGAAGGAAGGAAGGAAGGAAGGAAGGAAGGAAGGAAGGAAGGAAGGAAGGAAGGAAGGAAGGAAGGAAGGAAGGAAGGCAGGAAGGCAGGAAGGCAGGAAGGCAGGAAGGAAGGAAGGAAGGAAGGAAGGAAGGAAGGAAGGAAGGAAGGAAGGAAGGAAGGAAGGCAGGAAGGCAGGAAGGCAGGAAGGAAGGAAGGAAGGAAGGCAGGAAGGCAGGAAGGCAGGAAGGCAGGAAGGCAGGAAGGCAGGAAGGAAGGAAGGCAGGAAGGCAGGAAGGAAGGAAGGCAGGAAGGAAGGAAGGCAGGAAGGAAGGAAGGAAGGAAGGAAGGAAGGAAGGAAGGAAGGAAGGAAGGAAGGAAGGAAGGAAGGAAGGAAGGAAGGAAAGCAGGAAGGTAAAGGAAGGAAGGAAGGAAGGAAGGAAGGAAGGAAGGAAGGAAGGAAGGAAGGAAGGAAGGAAGGAAGGAAGGAAGGAAGGAAGGAAGGAAGGAAGGAAGGAAGGAAGGAAGGAAGGAAGGCAGGAAGGCAGGAAGGCAGGAAGGAAGGAAGGAAGGAAGGAAGGAAGGAAGGAAGGAAGGAAGGAAGGAAGGAAGGAAGGAAGGAAGGAAGGAAGGAAGGAAGGAAGGAAGGAAGGAAGGAAGGAAGGAAGGACAAATAAAGAACAAAATGGCACAGTAACCTTTCTTCATGATAATTGTCCTACTAATGTGTCAAGTAGATTTTTTGCATCTTGTGCTTGGATCCTTACAGGCATCTGTGGCTTTAATTGTACTTTCTGGTCCTGAGAATGGAGAGGTTGGCTAAAACCCCTCCATGGGGAAATAGCTGAACAATGACTAAGGAAGACAATGTAGTCCCATGCTGGACTCCAAGAAGCATCTGGTATGACTCAGAATATTTCCTAGAGCTGAAGGTTACAGTACAGCTGAGCAGCTGACTTGCCACCTTTAGAAAGAGTGGATTTTTGCTCAAAAAGCTCCCAACAGAATATGGAACTGCCACCCACAGCTGTGGAAGAGCTGACCCTTTGAATTCTCACACATTTTCAGAAAGTGGAAAAGAGTTTTCACCTCCTCTTCTTCTGTTTCTGTTTCTCTGCTCCAAGCAGGGTTTCACCTTCATTGCACAGCCATGGCATTTGAAATAAATAGTCCTGGCATTTGAAAAAAAATACCTGTATGCAGGAGAACTCAAGTGGTTTGAATTCATATGTAGCATATACCTTGCAGTAAAACAATTAAAAAAAACTCCTCTGTGCACATTACATACGACTCTGTAACTGGAATTATTGTAATGAAGAGGAAATACAGCATAAGATTTTTAACCCATTTTGAACAACTGCCCAAGATAACACTGAAAATACCCATCTTTTGATGTGTAATATTCTCATATTACTTGCATACTGGAGTGGTATAAATAAAGTCTGTTCCACCCTCTTTGATGAGATTACTGCAAAAAGGATTTGGCTGCCTGTACATTGTATGATCTGTGGATTGTATATCTAGCTGGAAAACGCCAGGACCATAATAACACTGCACTAGAGCAGAGTATCCAAACTCTATAAAGAGGTCATTTGCAATAAAATATTTGAGTCAACAATAATATAAGAGAACTAAATTTAGGAATATGACCTGGAATCTGACACCGAAGGTTCAAAAGGTAGAATCTGCTTTCTAAAGATATGTCTTTCTTCAGTTAACTAATATCCATTGTCATCACTTGAAAACATCCATCACATAACTGGCAAAGGTAACAGTAGCTGTATATCTAAAGCTATATGATAAGGCTTACCATGCATTTATGAAAAGTTTTGGAAAAACATATTACAGATGCTCTACAGGTCTAATGTTCAGAGAGAAAGTCAATTCCTAAAGGATTTTCTACCAAAAATCCATTTTTCTTAGGCCCAGGGGCCTGAGGTATACAGCCTATATGCTCATCACTGATTTTCTATGGCCAAATTGGCCTACTTTATGTTTCTGGTACCCCATAATTTATCACAGAATGTCTTGGGTTGGAACAAACTTTAAAGATCATCTAGTTTCACCTGCCATGGGTAGGGACATCTTTCACTACAACAGGTTGGTCAAAACCCCATCCAACCTGGCCTTCAGCACTGCCAGGGACGGGGCATCCACAGCTTCTCTGGAAATATATTCCAGTGCCTTATTACCTTCACAGTACACATTTTTGTCCAACTATCTAAGCCAAACCTACATTCTTTTAGTTAGAATCCATTCCCCCTTGTCCTATCACTCCAAGTCCTTGTAAAACATCCCCCCCCATCCTTCTTGTAGGTTTCCTCCCAAGCCACAACCTAGAAAAAATCCTAAATTTCATAATGCTTAGGATTTCTTAAGTCTGTAAGATTCCTTATTGCAGATCCTGTTCTGACATAACACAGCAGTACTCAAGTTATTCAACTGACCACACCATATGCATATATCAAGTCTTTCTTAAGAGAGGGAAAGAAAAAGAAAATGTGTTAGCGGACCTTTTCAATA
The DNA here is from genome assembly GCF_049639895.1 of Pseudopodoces humilis. Classification (NCBI taxonomy): domain Eukaryota; kingdom Metazoa; phylum Chordata; class Aves; order Passeriformes; family Paridae; genus Pseudopodoces; species Pseudopodoces humilis. The sequence continues at coordinate 105,891,484 of NC_142200.1, forward strand.
TCCACATTAGGATTCTACATTTCCATTCACTGCATGCAATGCTTAGCTTAGCACTTACACTGCTAAAGCAATTTGCCTTATGACAGAGACACTCCATCATAATGGAATTTTCAGTGTCCTCTGGCATAGCTACCAAGGAAAATCCATCATCATTTTGATCTTTTACATTATGTAACTGACATAAAATTTTATCTTTTTTTCCATGTCTAGACTTGATTTTTAGAGAATACTTCCCCCAGCTCTCTAGTCAAGTGGAGACTGAACTGACATATCTTATCTAGAAAAGGATAAAACCTAGTAATTTTAATTCAATTTCAAAAAGACAGACACATTTTAATATCTAGCTCTATACATTAAAGTACTTTTAATCAACAGTTAAACTTTGCTATTCTGTTTCATACTGTGCAAATGAACATGGCATGAACTAAATGGTTCAAATATGTTGTATGGTTGACTGCATCAACTTTCAGTCTGGTAGACAGAGAGCCCATTAGTGTATTCTGTGTGACAGCTCTCATCTGAGAAAAGCCAGAGGTTTTGCATGAGCATATAAACATCCTAGATAGAACCTTAAAAATTATTAGGAGGTTTTGAAGTCATGGCCCTACAGAAACATAAACCATGTAGATATACCAAAAGTGTATTGTCATAATCATTAGATAAATATATAAAATTATACAGGTTTTAAATCTTCAAAATAAAAATTCAAACCAGATCATCTCCTTCTGTCTGCTGACAAAATGTATCGTGGCTGTGCTATATTATCTGTCATAAAAATATGCCATATCCAATAACAAGCAAAATGAGAACATGAAGCAGGAAATATTTCTGAACTATAAACATAAACTGAAGTTATCTTCAGCTTTTGATGATGATTCACTGTATATATTTCCAAGGAGGTCTTGTGATATAATAATAAACAGGCTGGCTAGCTTAGAAACTCACATTCTTAAACTCTGCAGAGCCCACTCCTTGGCTTAATCCATATAAAATTAACTTCAATCAAGCAGTTTTTTTTCCTCTAGGTGGCTGCAGAGCATTAAAAAAATTGCTGGCTCTTATTCCATGATGGAATAAGAAGAAACAAGGGAAAGACCTGATAAGACTGCTCTTTGGAAAAAACCTTTCTCCCTCATCTTGGTCTCTTTAGAAAACAAGAGCCAAACTCTCATCTCAGCAAAGACACACTCACTGAGAATGCCACCTTCCAGCTGGTTGCATCCTCACAGTGCATTTCACCTCTGAGGTCTCCCTCTTTTCTCTTCATCAAAGTAGTTGCTAAAAATAGGACTTGGATGAAGTGGCACAACAGCCAGCTTACCTGAACTGTAAAATTTAAAAAAACACTGTTTCTGGGTTTTATGGCTTCCTGTGTGGTCCTGGCCCAGACCCATACAAAGACATAGGCTTATAAAGCATGATTGAGACAGAATTCAAACACGTGAATGCAAAACTGCAGTCCTGGCAGAGATACCCTGACTCCAGCAAGGCTGACCTTTTTCATGATGGATTTATGCCTTTACATTTCCTCAGGCACCTCTGCTTTTGCTCTGCATGTTCTCACGACCACGTGGGCATTGGCAGGCATAAAGCCTGACTGACACCCCAACAGTGAGGCCCATCAAGGATGGCTGTGTTAAAACAGCAGCAGAGCTGCCATTTCCCATTCAGGACTCAATAGACCAGAGGCAGAGGGTGAGCAGAGTGATAGGAATTCAGCCAGGAGGCAGAGACCTGCTTTCTGCTTTCTAGTCAGTTTGATGTAGCCTGCTACTTCACATGCAGAGCGCCTTGGAGAAAGTATTTATGGCTTTGCATGCTGCCACAGTTCTTTAACCTTCCTGACTACAAGGTCTCAAGTGCAAAACACCATACAGAGCATGAAAACACAGTGGATGAAAAGTTGGCTTCAGTGAAATGGATGGGGATTTTCCTGCTGACAACACAGGAGCCAAGACTCTGAACTGTCATCAGCCTTTTTTTTTTTTTTTTTTCAGTTCTGTACTTCAAAGCTTTGAAGGATACAGACTCATTCAGGACACCACTGAACATTAAATTCAAGCTTTCTGAATTTAAATGCTATGAATTAAAATTTCTGGTATTAGACACAGTGACTCCAAGACGTATCAGCCTGGCCCAGGAACCAGAAAAACCCATATAGATGTTATAAAGCCAGAATGACCTAATTCTGGGTGAAGTGGGATGAGATGACATGAGCAGACAGAGCCAAGGTCTGTTCTCGAAACTTACCTTCCAGTGAATTGGTTCGGGCATGGTCATTTACTTGGCCAGATACAAAGGCAGCTCTAGTGTAAATCAGCAGATTTTAATGAGAAATTGCAGCCACATGAGCAAACTCTCCTTATCACAGAATAATCGTGGTTGTTTTCCCTGTTCATCTGTGGGTCATGTCAAATGGCAAAGATGTTAAGATAAATTCTGGGCTTAGTCTTGTATACAAAGTACTAAAAATCTAAATATGGTTTTGCCTCTTTTTGTTGGCTGGGCAGAGACTATGGAACAGATCAGTGCTCAATGCTGGCCACCTTGAACATGTTGCTTGATGGAGCTGCAAAGCGATTCATTCTCTCTCCATCACTTTTCACCCTATAAAATCTTCCCTGGCCTCCCTACAGAAGCAGCGGAGAGATCTCAGAGCTGTACCAGTTTGTTATGAAGCTTGCTGTCAAACTTGGCAGTGGCTGCAAGCTACTATATCCTTTCTCACCAGCAAAGTTTGCGGGTGGAAATTGTCAGCCCCAAGTGTGCCTTTCAGACTTTGGGAAAAGGGAGGCAGGACAACTGCAGCAAAAGCAGCCCATACAGCACGTCTCCTGAAGAAACGCAGCTGATAGATGGAGAGAGAAATCCCAGAAGACAATAAAGAAGGAAAAGTCTACTGTTGGAAATTGTGCAGATTGTGCAGGAGATTGTGTTCATGTTCTCCAAGGGTCCTTGGGAACACAATGTTTACAGTCCATAACTCTGTGAAGCCACTGATTTCTTCCCTTTTAGGTGAGCATGTGGAACTCACGCAGTAGTTTTTCTGCTCCAATGGATCTTTCCACAGGTGGGGAGCCTGAGGGCCCATTTGAAAGCATGAGCAGATTAGCTCTGTCAAAACAAAGATCCTGCTTTTATGCCAGTAAGGGAAAAAATAGGAGGGAGTGGGGAAAGCATAAAATATAGTTTATGATATATAGGAGGAAAATTGTTTTTTAATAGAATCTTTTCAACATTTTCCATTAAACTTTGGTTGCTTGCAGTGCAAGCTTTGGAATGCAACTCCCTCATCCCCTTAGGATGGTCTGTGTTTTATTACATTAGTTAGGAAGTCCAGCTTACTCCTAGCAGAGCTACTGTGTGAAACGTTTCAAACTCAAGCCAAAGCGGCAAGAGTAAAAGCCCCTCCTCACTGATTTTCAGCCTCCATCCTGAGGCCAGTAATTTAATATAATTATTACAGTGTGTAAAAGAATCTTTTGTTATCAAGCAATAGAAAATCAAAAATGATCACATCATAATGAATGAAATTACGTGAATCCAAATGTTACCCATATGATGACTTGATTTCAGCTGGGATTCCTAACCAGAATGAGCAAAAGAATACATCAGAAGAGGGGAGGAAGTATTGGTCATGAAACAGGGGAGATGAAGTGAATAATGAGAGAACATTAGAAGTACTTCCTTCCTCCCCCTTCCTTTTTCCTCCTTCCCTCTCTACTCCCTCTACTCTTCTAGTGATACTGGGCACATCAATATTAGAAGTAGGTGCACCAAAACAAGACAAATAACTAGAGTACTAGCAGTCAAGGATGAAAAAAATATAGGAATCTGGACAAGTAGCAGTACCGTAAGTCTATCTTCTTGAATCAGCAAGAGTGGGGAAGTTAGGTGGAGTAAATCCTGTTACACATATGTGTGGCAATTTTTATATCTCAGGAACACTAAGGAGGCAGAATGAAAGTTATGCCTACCAAGACGAACCCAGAGAACGGATGAGACACTCCAGTAGGGTCAGAGGGTAAATATCTGCATAAACCTTATCAGTTCTGTGTAGAGCCATTGTCTCCATGGATATAGTTTAAAAGACTTCACGGGCACTGACAAATTGTTACACACATAAAGATCAGGGGAAAGGAGAAAGTCTTTAAGGTGCAATTCACATCACAATGTAGCTAGGGTCTAGCCTTCTTAAGCTGTCCTTCTTTCAGATCTAATTTTTACAGGTAAAGACTGAGCCTTTTGCTATGATTTATGCTGAATTCTGCATAAAATGCTACAGAACATAGTAGGACTTCTCTTTCTGAAGTTGTTATTATTAGATGCAGTCAATTTTAAGCATCTGCCTTCTCAAAGCAAAGGCCAAGACTCATTCTTCTAAGCTGCAAGATTGTGGCTCTTTAATACGGTGCCCAGAAAGCTCAGGTTTTTTTAATATTTTTCAGAACAAACACTCCAGTATACTGTAGTAAATTCTCTCTGTCTTCCATGTGAATCTTGTAAATAAAGTCTGTGCTAACCAGAACCAGTACCATTCCACTGTACTTTCCTCTTTCTCTCTGTGTGTAATGGCTTGGTTGTTTTCTGCTCTTAAGTCAGTAATGCCCTGCACTTCAGGTTAGACAAAAATCTTGTTTACTCAGTTGCCCTTTTATTGGATTTGATGTCCTGCCATTTGCTGGAAATACAGCAAAGTAAGAGGAAGGTAAAGTTTAGAATTAGTTCTTTCATCAAATAGGTTGATGAAATCATACAGACGTGAAGATTTGCACATGTTCAGCACATTCCATGTGGATGTCAGCTGAAGTCATACCTTAACTCCACTTGTAAGAAAGACTAACACAGAACATGAAGAAATTAGAAGTTCATCTTATCTTCAAATCTTTTCAGAGAGATTCTGGCAAGCCCAGAAATTCTTAGAGATCCATTTATGTAACAGTGGCAGCAGCCAAGGAAAGAAAGAATCAAGATGCAATGAAGTTCTTGATCCCATCTGGGCAAAGAGTACAAAGGGAATCATCACGTCTGCATGAAGAGAGTGATGGTGATAGAGTATTAACAGAAGAGACAGAATCCCCAGAGTCAAACACTGTGGGAATGAGTAAAAGCCACAGAAGGAAATGGAGGCTAAAGAGAAAGGCCCACAGTAAATATCTGCAGATGCTGTTGTTTGCAGTGGGGGCTGAACCAATAGGGCTGTAGTCATACACACACGTAGCACCTCGCCAGTAGAAGAATATTCTTTTCAAGATCAAAAGTCAAGCAGCAATAAAATCTGTGTTAAAAAACATCAGCAGAGGAGGTTGTGCATGCTCACTCATGAACATCTGCACTAAGAAGCCACTTAAGTAACCATGCAACAGCATGGGAGAAACATCTGCAGCATGTAGACCACCAGCTGTGCAGTAATAATACTTTGAATATCCAGAGTGCCTTTTATCTGAATATTGCAAAGCATTTTCCAAACAAATTAAGCTTCACAACACCACTGTGAGCTTCTTATTTAATGGCAGGGTTATTTCATCCTGCACTAAATGCCGTTGCTGCCAAAATGAAAAGTAACACCTGCTTATCATCGCACAGAAATGTACAATTTTCACGCTGGAAAGTGACGAAAAGGGTGTAGTTAAGTTAAAGTGGAGGAAGACTTGAGGTGGTCAGAATCAAATGTTTAGAAAAGAAACTCAGACAAACATAGTATTAACACTCCCTCCCTTCCCTCCCTTTACTTTTAATGCAAACTGTCACGTTAATTTTATGCTCACATGTGGTTAGTCTTTAGTCTTTATCTCTCACTGGGAAAAGAGAACTTCCACGGGTGTATACTTGTAGGGGTGTCTCCAGATGTGCTCAGAAGGATAAATACCTTTCTTGGTTGTGTATGCTCAATAAAATGTATTGCTGTGCATTGCAAATAGCTTTCCTTTGTACTCCTTCAGATCTGTTTTTATAAGGCATCTTGATGATTATATTATAGCACTGCCTTTCAAGGCAGCATGCCATATAGTAAGTCCTAAAACAAACTTCTTGCTGTGTGTGCTTTCAACCCCACAGGGTACTCCATGTAAGCAGCATTCTAACCTGACTCTGCTGAGTTAGTGAGATCTGACTTTGTTTCTTAAGAAAAAGAAGAAAAGCTGGAGAACATGACATATATCCAATGAAGACAGGAAATCTTACAGACACCCCATTATGATTCCCTCTTTCTGCTTCTTAATACACCCACTTTTCAATCCCATTGAAGTGTTAGTTGAGGTAGCACTTTGATGGGAAAGTTGTGGCAATTAAACAGGCTGTTTCTTTATCATATGAAGTTCAATACTGCCAGGACAGGCTGTCCTGACAGCTAGACAAACATACTTCTTTAGAACTTAAACTTTTTGAGGGCAGCAAGGAGATTCTAATATATGCTTGACACTAGCACCCTAGGATCTTAACCTATGAGTAAGGCTTTTTGATGTTACAGTTAAATAATATTAGCTAGGACCTGGACATGACAAATTGTATTGCTAAGAAATTGTTAGGGGTGTTTGGATATTAGGCAAATAGCACTAGCTTTGACTAAGGATTATATTTTAAGCATTTTTACATTCACCATCTCTGAGTTGGTCCCAGCTGGGCATGTGGTGGTTAACCTCAGGCCAACTTCTCCCTTCTCTTGAAAAGCTGGTTACAGAAGGACACAGCCTGGCTTGAGAAAAGAAGGCTCTTTCATGATTAACATTTTCCAGAAACACTTGGTCTTGGTATAACTCCATGCCTGTTGAAGCCCAGGGTAAAATTCTGTTTGTCTGTAATGCCAGGTATGGTTGGCCAGCACCACCTGCTTCTGACGTCTCATCCTACATGACCAGCTCTGAAAATGTTCACTCATGCACACAAACTGACTTTTCTCCAGAAAGAGCTGTTTCTTTTCTCCATGGATGCAACCAAACATATGTGCCAAGTAGTTCACTATCCCGCCAGGACTGACTACTTCATTTCAAATAAACCATAAAATGGCATGAATTACTTGGGGAGAATAAAATGTTCCCTTTCAGTATATATGTTCATTAGTTTTTCTCTTGTATGCTGGTTTTGTCCATTTGATTCACACAGGATTTTCCTTAGCCATATTTCAAAACGGTGAATAGAAGGATTAAGCCTTTAAAAAGCCTTCCTTTCCAATTCTATCATACAGAGGATAAGAAGTTCATCTATTTTTTGATATATTATATTAAGCTGCCCACACAGTCTGACCCATTTAGAAGAACAGGAGTAAGGTGCGAGCTTCCTGTCCATAGAAGTATCAATGTTTGTTCCCAACATCAATTTCCGCTTTGTTTTTTTGGCATCAAAAAATTTGAAGTGTATTTTGCTTTTCAGTTCAGACAAGTCTCAGAGATCAGAGGGTAACAAAGTTGAGACCGAAGCTGCACACCAGCTCCAACTCACCAGCTGAAATGATAGAACTGCATTGTTTCCACAAGACAAGGAGAAGAACTGAAATTTCCAATCTCGGATCTGACATCTGCTCCAACTTAGTAACAAACTAAACTCATTCTCCATCCCCCATGTGCATATCTGCACATATGCACAATGGAACACTCAGTTTTAAGAACATTTGCCTCTAGATCCATGTTGGGCCACTTCTAGTTTCCAGACACAACCATAAATCAGTTCAGTTTCACTAGAAAGAGCAAAGATTCCCAGAGAGCCCCAGGCAAGAATCTCTAGCCCACTTTCCTAACCCCAAACCTGGCTCTGCAGCAATACATTATATTTGTTTTCAGCAGTGGAATAATATCACATATGATCACAGTCTCAGCAGCAAGAATTTATGAGTTTGTTCCCCCTAACCCTTCTACATCTGGTCCCTCACAAAGCTAGTATCCATGTTCAGAAATCATATGAAAACCACATCTTTTCTCAACACTGGTTTGAACCCCTGTTGTTTTAGAAATATGGTAGCAAGAGGAAAAAGAAGAGCTGTGAAAGACAGCAAGGTTGAACCTCTGCTCTGCAGCACTGGAGCCCAGGACTGTGTAGCTGGAGTCATCGCCTTGCTGCCCAGTTGTGGAGCAGCTTGGCCAAGCAGCACCAAAGAGCCAGGGTTGAAAGATCTTCCAGCTAAGCAGTTAGTCAGTTTGGGACACTCACCAGGAAGTTGTAGTGGTCTGACAGTTAACTAAACTCAGGCCTTGACTCAACTGCTTTCATGGTGATGCCAGATAGAGGAGTCCTCCCATCTCCTCCCTGCCCCAGCTGCTCCCCCTCTTCTCAGAAAGTGCGCTTCTCTTCACATTCAAACACAATCTCTTTACATTCAAATAGAATCCAAAAGCTGAGGAAATTTGAAATACACTTCTGACATGCTCCAAAGACTGCAAATTGCTAGGCGTGGAGGGAGCTGGTCACACAAAAATGTGTTGTGGTTTTGCACCATGAATTCCATGAGGGTAATAGCCATTGTACCACTTGGGCTTTATGCCAGTCAGAAGCTGCAATGATAGCAAGCAGCCCTGAATGCTTGAGATCAGCAGGTAAAGCCTCAGAAGCATTTCACTGTTCCATGTTCTGTTTCCATATTTAATTTTACACACAAGTGGGCAATCTGGAGCTTCAAACCTTCATTCATGTGCTATTATAGTACGTATTTTTAAAGTCAGACTAGCTTGAAATGCTATTTTACCCTGTCTGTTTTCTGCTAAGCTTGTGCACCTTGTGTACTTTTTAACTTGTGAAAAATCCTAAATTTTTCACTTAAAAAACACAGGCAAGATAAGAGCCCTACTATTAAAATCTCCAATTTAACAAGAAATGAAGGGAAGCAATATATTTTCACAGTAGTAAAAATTATCCAGCTGTACAGGTGGGGAAAGACTCCACTACCTTTACATAGCTTCTTCTGAGGATACCACTTTGCTGCTAATTATTTATATAAATATCCAATAACAGAGGGAAGTCACCATGTCAGGTAATGTAACTTGCATACTGCTCACTGAATGCAAACAGCTTTTAGCCCTAGACTCAATTCAAACCAGTTGCTAAATTATGTGCATTGAAAGTCAGATCTCACATCTGTGGGATGCAAGAAGGAAATTATGCCAAGTTCTAAGTCTGTTCTTTCCAAGTTCAAGGCAGTGGGTAGACCCAACCAAGGAACCTGTACCTTCCCCTCTGGGATCCAGTTATGGGGAAGCACAGGAATGGTGACAATTTGGAAAGTGATTTGATTTGTCCCAAATCAATACTCACAAATCATGTCTTCAGCAGTGTGGAAATGGCAGAGCTGGCCCTGATCCCACCTCCTGACCTCCCCATTGCTCTGTCATGCAAGGCGTTTCATTGCTTTTGAGTCTTTGCCTCAGACCACCTGCGTGAAGCAGAGCCTCCCTCTCATTTTTTATTTCACCTTCCAGTGCATTCATGAGGATGAACAAAATGCACAGATCACACTCTGTGACCACTGAGTGATATGTAAATCCTGTTTCTGGGGTACACATGCATCCTAGGGCTTCTTCTGATGCTGCCTGAAGCACAGCAGACATGCTAACTGGCCTTTCCAAATCCCAGCCCTTTGCAGGGGGAAGCACAGCACAGCCTGCTGCATCTGACTTCCAAAAGCAATGGGGAATATGCACAGAGGTGGAAGATGGCCATGCCTCATCACTGTTATCATATTACTTGTTTTACGTATTTACCAGATTTTACAGACATACTCCCCTGGCCCAAGGTCTTAGCAGTGTCATTTTAGATTAATCAGGCCTGAGCTATCCAGGTCAAAAAGGGGGTCATGAGGGTTGACATTCAAAACATAGAGTTTCTCTTGACAACAGAAGCAGCAAGTGCTATCCCATATTATAATCTGAAATAAAACAGGATCAGTTTTCCAGCAACTATGTAAAAATCTGTAAATTGACTAGACTTCATCAACCGTGATGACAATACCAGCACCTGTTTTCTTTTTCCTGTTTTCTGTGCAATAAAGTGACCCAGAGATGTTTTTCCATTCATGAGACAAAATAGGGAAATATCAGGTTTAAGGCTAAATAGAAGAACATGCCTAAGAGCAATAATTCTTCCCTGTTATAATTGTTTATAATTATTGTAAATATTATTGTATTACCAACAAAAATACCTCTATTATTTTATGCAGCACAACTCATAGGCCCTATGATCTACTGCATGCAGTTGCACAGCAGTCTAGGGTAGGCTTAAAACACACTTCCTTATTAATCCTAAACAGACATGTGATTTTCTGGGGTGGCCTCAAGAAAATCATCTCACCTGCAATGACACAGATGAAAAATGTGCCATTAAGGTCTGACCCACTGCTGATGTAAGATGGAAAAGACCTGCAGAAACTGTCCTGCCACAGGCTTGTATTGAGAATACCCCCTGGAGCCAGTCAAACTGGTAATGCACAGTCCTAGCTCTCTGCATATTCTTCCCTGCACAGGGACAGAGACTGTAAAAATATCCATTTACACAGCAACAGTCAAACTAAATTTCTCCATTTAGATATCCCTTTGGCACTGTCAGTCACGCTCATGGTCTTATCTCCAGGGAACTTCCAACAGCTTCATATTCTGGTTGGAGTGCAAATTCCTACAACATGAAGTAAACACCTCTGGCTCCTGGAGAAGCCCTTTTCCCAGAAACCTGCATAGGAAAACCCATGGCACTCTAAAAGACCACATGGCAGAATGGAATCTTTTCATTCTAAATCCACTTTTATTGCTGTTTCCAACCATGACAGGAATCATACAGCGTGCAAGTCAGGAAATGGAGACACCAGAGATCAGCTAAGTGGCAAATAGCTCTCACTTGCTAGATCAAGCTGCTAGCTGCTGCCCTCAGCACTGCACTCCCTTCCTACCTCCAGTTCACAACGACTCTGAAATTTGGTGCTAACCTCTCTATTTCAGTCATCATACTGAATAAGGTGGCAAATCTAAACTTTATAGTCTGCTTCTCCAACTTGTCTTCCATGAAACACACTCTCCAGCAACAATCCCAAATAAGTGCAGCAGAGAACACAGACATTAGCAAAGCTGTTGGGTTGGTTCATTGGAGAACTAAACCCAGCAGAGCAAGCCACTCCAGAAGCACATTCCTGGTCTCTGCCCACTAACTGGGCAATGAAGACAAAGTGAAAACTGCAGTGTTGAGCCAATGGATAAGACGCCAGGAAATTTCAAACTGCACCAAGCATGACGGCAAATGGAAACCATGACATAAAGTTCAGAAGAAGGTCACTGCTTCAAAATCTTTTTCTAAAGAGAGGCTTTATTATGTTTATTTTTTTTTTTCTTTTGCAAGCATGCATCAATAAAGCTAGAGTACCAGAGACAGAGAAGAAGTGGGTTTATAAAAGGGAATAAAAATGAAGTTTGAAGTACTTTTTGCCTGCATGGCTCAGACACGTATTTTCAGCCTTTGGTACAATGGGTGCATCTGCAAAACTCTGCACTGATGGGCAGCAGTTTAAATGGCAGCCCATGTTCTTCACACCTGATAACCCACCTGCACCAAAAGTTCAGTGGAGATGGACAGACCCTACCATGGCACCTGACAACCAATTCTTTCTGATTTTGGAGGCTTTATCTTCCATACTCAGATATTGAGACTTTGACTGATGTACCCTTGAGCTGGTTTATATGTGACATGGGACAGAGCTGGGACCCAGCCTCATGCCTCCCATTCAGTCACCTCCAAAACACCAGCCAGCCCTTGAAGGTTTAAAAAAAATTATGCTTACTAAAAAGCTTTGGAGATTCAAAATGAAAGACCAAGGCCACCTGAAGGGATTAATTCCTTACAATGGGACTTTCCTGGTCTTTTCCTGTGTCTAACTAGGCTACAGCTGAGAGTATGACTGCACTGCTTACAGGTTTTCTACTTAATATCGTAATAACACATAGAAATATTTCATTACAGTGACTGCTCTCCATTAGGATTGAATCACTTGTGCATAAAAGAAGTGGAAAAGAACCTTCAAACAAAAAGTTCTGGGTTTTCTGTCAAAAACTGTGTGCTTTTCTTTGATTAAGAAGATTAAGCAGAGCTCTTCTAGGAGCTTTACTCAAGCTAAGACAATTAATTTAAGGTATTTTATCTTGTGCAATTGGGATATAATCTTAGGTTTTTTGGAAGTAAACAGAAACATGACACCAGTTCAGCCCTAGGTGTTTTCCTCTTTCATCATGTTGTGTTTCACAGCAACTTTCCATATTTAAAAGCTATCATACATGGAAATCCATCTCTTACAACAATCCACAATCATTGATGTGACTCCCTAGATCAAGCCAACTTTAAGAATCATGTGGACTCAGAGTCAGAAAACAGGTTCAGAGATGATCCAAACAACCAGCATGGCTACACTGCTGAGAGAGCTGTCAGTCAAAGTAATTTCTAATCCTACTTGTAAATAAATACAAAACCTGCTAAATGGTTGCTAAAGAGTTCTCACTGGGCTGTTAAAATATTTGCCTATAGCCTGTTGTGCAGTCCTTAGTAGGGTCCACTTCTCACAAGGTAATCACTCGAAGCTTCTATAAAGTACAAGGGAAAAAATGCCACTTAAATGTTCTCAGAAAAATCAATCTACAATGGAAACCCAGGAGAAGAGATCTTCTCTCCAGCAGATCTCTCCCTCACATTCACCACATGTGCACCTCCAATACTGAGTCCTCTGATGAAAAATTAAATGACTTGTGGGTAGGAAATTACAAAGCACTATTAAAATTATATAAAACTTTCTCATGGTTTTTCTCTGGTGTTTTCTGCAACATGTCAGAAGATTAATTTGTTTACTGCCCACAGATGCAACAATAACCACAATTACTTCCCAAGGAACATTCAGTACAGCAAAACTCCATATCCCTCTCTGCCACGATTGTTTTTCCACAGCATCTAATGGGGACTGCCTCTGCTGAGAATGATTCTGAAAACTCAAGGTGTTCTGCCTGAGCTCAGAGAGCCAGGCTCACTGTTGGCAGGGGAGGAGAAAACAGATGCAATCTGCTAAGGATAGAGCAGAGAGACTTCATGCCACCATGGGCTACACTGCACCCTGCACCACTAAAGGCAAAACTCTACGCTTCTCTACGCAGTATTATATTCATGACACCACCCCTGACTTTAAAATATTATCAATGAAAGAGGAAACAGGTTAAGATTAACCATAGATAACTGTATATGCTGCCACATAATGAACTACATGACTGTGTCCCTCCATGCATGCATAAAAACTCACACAGGGGTTATCACCAAAGCCCACCAGTGATGAGACACCCAAGAAGCTGCCTGTTGCTGCAGATAAAATGCTTATCACATCACAGCCTGGCCCACCAGCATATTCAAGTCAGAAGGTGAGTGATTCATTTGGACTACTTCCATTTCTGGGACATAACTTACATCTCAGTCATTTGTCTGAGTTGTTCCCATTATGCTTCCCTTTTCTGAGTGACTATTAAAGTAGTTAGAATAGCAGGACAAAGCTCTCCTCCTGGGCATTGCAGGAGTCTAGCATTTGTCAGATAAATGTATCAAAGAGGAGATTATTCCTGAACACTAAAAACCCACTGGAAATATATATGACAGCCCCAAAGCAGTCTGACACTAGCATCCCTCACCTGGGGCTGTTAGACAAACAGCTCATATTTTACTCAGAGTGAAAAAATCACACACGCTATGGTTCTGTGACACTCTTTAATCTTAACACAGCTGTGAGCTTCTTTCAGCAGAGAAACCTTCTGGGTGAATGTGACCTTTGGATAAATCCTTCCATGTTCTCTGTCAAGGTATTTATTGTTACAGTCAGGCTAATGATTCACTTTGTGAACAGCCCTGGGAGGGATCATGTTTCCAAGAGCCCCATAGACCTGTAAACGTGTTCTTCCATCACTGTCACACCTGTACAACAACAGGGGAAAAGAAAGGGTCAACCAAACAAAAAGGAATATATACTCTTTCACACTTTCATTTGGATTACTGCACAGAAAGACAACATTCACATTTACAAGATATATAAAGTAACACTAAAAGTTTTTAACATTGAGGCAACTGGCTTCTGGTAAACTCTATAAGAAGTTATAACTGTCTGTCAGAAACACTAGCTATCTGAACATAATGCATTTTCCTAGGATAAGTAAGGCATCACTTTTCCATTCAAGACAGACAAAGGACACTACAGGAGAGGAGGACAATACCAGTACAAGCCTTGAAAATCAATCCCCGTGTCTGCCAGTTTTCAGAAATACCACTAACCTTAAGATAAAGCTGGTTTTCTTGCAGCTGACATTCAATATTACAGAAATTGTTTCTGCTCCTACTGCACATAAGCACAGTAATCCTCTCTTGGTCATTCCACACTCAGCTCATAACAAATCCTTTTGCTGAGCCACCAAGAAGCCTGAATTCAGTCTGAACATGTAATTTGATGGGCTCCAAGCTGCCCAGGAAGAGAGGTGTCAAAAGCTGCTGGATAAACTACTTTGCTGGATCTAACTGTTGAGTGGGTTATTGGGCTACTTCATGAAACACCATCCTGTCTAGAACCCTGAGACATGAGCCAGGTCCTCTTTCGCCACCAACAAAAAATGAATCAAAGACTTGGTTCATGTCAATCTGGATAACTTTCTCACATCTGAATGGAAAGCAGACTAAAGCATTTTATTAGTACCTTAAGCCTGAAAATGAAGGATGCTGCCAGCCACAAGTCAGCATCTGCAAGAAATTAATTTCTGTGTTCAGATCTTCAGCAATGAATATAATTCAGGCAACAGTTAGGAGCAGGCAAAAATTCATATGTTGTGTATGTAGGAGTGATAGTCATATAATATGTTGGTTTATGAGATTAGTCTTGGATCTCTGGCTTTCCTGGCTCAAACTCTCGGGCATCTGATGTTTTCAAATGATAAAACTTTTAACACAAAAGCATAAGTAAGGGTGAACTGGAATAGTTCAGGTGTATTTTCATGCTTCTTAGGAAGGAGCAGTTCATGTCACAAAAGTCATCAGTTGTTTGCAGTAATTTGCAGACAGTCAAGGACTGGATAGATACAGGGATGATTCTGTGGACTTCAGCAAACCATGCTGTCACACCCTGAGCTGGAAACACAAAGCAAGAAACTTCTGCTGCTGTTTTTCATACTGTACCCACTCAACATTCTACCAACAACGCACAAAACCCTCCGCCAATCCAGTATTTTCATGCACTCCACATAACTCCAACAATTGTATGTCAAAGGGGCATTTCCACAAATAAAAGGCTCTTAAAAGCATTACTGCAATACTAATGTTCCAAAAGCATTGTAAAAAACATTAGAAAAAACTTTGGAGTCTTTCAGAAAGTCAAAGTTCTTATCCTTGAAATAAGTTGCTATTGGATGTCTAAACCATGCAACTTTCTGCTTTCAGTCACCATCCAGATTTAGTAGGTCTTAAGGGAAAAATCAGGCCTAGTTTCCCTGCAGTCAATATTGGTCCTCAAGTCAGTAAATCTTAATATTGACCACAACATAGAAACCAGTAAATGTTTAATATCTTCTTCTGGGTTTTAATTATAAACACTGAGGAAATTTATCAACTCTTGACTTCCTAGTCATATGGAAAAGCTTTTAAACATTCTGCACAGACCACTGTCGATCATTCCCATCACAGTTATGGAACTAAAATATATTTCACCAACAATTCTCTGAGCATTTACATTTTAAACCCTGGCATGACTTTGAACAAAGCCTGCATCTTCTGCAAGGACAGCAAAGAAAAAGCTTTTTTTTTTTAATGCTATTACTTCCAATGCCACAGTTAAATATCCTCTGCCAATATAAAATTTTAACTTCTATAGATGAAGAAAGTTGACAAAAATCCCTGTGGTATTCCATGACTAAAAAGTGTTCCTGGCCAAGTACTTTATCGTTTGTAGAGAAATATGAACAGCACTGAGAGACAGAGAGAAAAAAAGGAGGCAGGTGAAGAAAATTCTTGGGGCTACAGTGCACAGTTTGCATGCAGCTGATAAAAAGAACCATGCAGTGTGAATTCCTTGCCTCAAAAACCAGATGGGAATCCTGGCCAGGGATATCACTGGCTACATGTAATATGGACTATGGCTATAGAATAGATTATGTCAAGTAAGGCAGCAGTCTAGACATCTTGGGAGAAAACACAGGCTCATGAGAGAGCATACTGCCAGGGAAATTTGTTCCTGTGGTGTTTCTCTGCCACCATGTTTGGTGTGATCTCACCCAGCTGTGCAGAGTACACAGTTCACAGATGCCTGCTAATTGCATTCTTCATCTGTAAGATATGGGTGGACACCAGTTTGAAGTGACTGTACAGAGATCAAACTAACCAGAAAGACAAATGATCTGGAAATCAGCGCAGGTGAGCTAAAGGAGAGCTGGAATACAAACCAAATATCCCTAACAAATGGGCTAAAATGACTGTGTAGTGTGTTTTTGATTTTGGGCTAGTGGATATTTTGAAGTCAGATCTTTACTGCTAATGGTTGCAGGGAAGATTTGGACCTTTCATAAAGTGAGGAATTGTGATGCAAATAGTGAGAACTACATTTTTCAGATGCTGACAAAACACAGCCAAAATAACATATAGAGCCTGAGATCATATTAACAAGCTCAATGGCAGATAAAGTAGGCACTTTTTTGTGGGATCTGTTTAAGTTCTCTGATTATCGAACAACATTCAACCCCTTCTAGTGATATATCGGTGATCTTTGTCTATACTGTCAGCAAATCGTTTTTGCCTTCAGACTATTCCTCATGCCAGCCAGTCCATAAGGCATTTTTGAAAATGCTTTCTATAACCACAACAAATCTTAAAATTATTCAAAGTTTTTCCGTTATCCTTTGTGGACAACAAGGATATCTATAATCTATGTCATCACCTTGCCATACTCCAGGGAATATGGAAATTTTTTTTTCATGAACAATGGGATGAAAAATTAATACAACAGAGGAAAAATCATGTAAACAGACTGATGAACAGAACAACAAAAATGGGCTTTCAAACCTCAGCCAAATCTTTGATATCTGAACACAGAGTTCAGTGGGGGTTTTCTTGCATATTGTCTCCTCCTGCTCCAAAAGCAAGTGTTTTATAGACCATGCCTCAATTCATTATTAGGTTTTGACTTAGTTTAAGGTTCTTACTTGCCAAAGACACATTGCTTCATGGAATATTAATGAGGTTGTCATCTCTACTGGGCCTTAAAGGACCAGAGAAGATTTAGTGCCCTCTTAAAAAAAACAGCAGTGCTTTTTTTCTGAAAGTTTGAGAATTTGTGCTTTGACAAGAATAAAACAATACACTTTTTGTGCATGTGAAACTTCTTAAAATCCCATCAGAACTTGAGCTTGAGGCCAGGAACTGGGCATTTTCACGTTTTAATCTCAACTCTGCTCTTAGCTTCCTGCACAGCAAAGAAGTCTTTCTTCATTTCAACAGCTTCAAACCAGGGTACAGTGAGAATTAGACGTTTACACTGTGATTTGAAAATGCAAAGTGCTAAGAAGGAGCACTTAGGAAATGAACTTTGTAATCTTTTCTTTGCTACCATGGTATCCACCATCCTCAACAAGCTCTTACTTCATGTACTCATAGACTACATAATCTTAAGCACTCACTCTCTGTAAACTACATACCTCATTTGAGAGCTGATGTACAAAAATCAGCTGTCTGAATACCTTAACACTTACAACAGCTTCCTCTAGACTTATCATAAGAGAAATTACTTGTTATTAATTTTCACATGCTAATTTATTTTAGCTTTTATGTTTCAGAAATATTATGTAAACAGAATGTTAGCTGTAGGAGTACTCGGGAATGCAAGAAAACATATGGCTCCAACCCTTCAGTATTCCCAGCACATTTACCAACAATTTTAATTTCTACTGGCTTAAGTGGAGGAGTCAGAGAGAGACTTTTCTGATCCTCTGCATGTCATGATGAAGGGGTGAAATCACAGCACCTGCTCTCACAGGTATTTTGGGTGAAAATACCACCCAACTGCTCCCTTTGGGTGAGGAAGGTACTCGTTATAGTGTATTTCGGATCCAGTGGCATGTTAGTTCTATTCCCTGCTCCAGGATGACGCTGGCAATCTCCACAAGTCTGTGTCTGCTTTGATGAATCCACCAGAGACAGAGTTAATCATGGGAGTAGTCACATGTGTTTCCAATGGGCATCTCAACAGTTTAAGAGTGGGTGAACCCAACACACATACCCATACATTACCCAAGATTAGGGATTGTAGTGGCAAACATTTAAAATTGATAAATACATACTCTCAGATAAGTACGAGTACCTGTGCCACCATTCTTGCCTGCTTACACTGAGTCTGCTCTTTGCTTTGCAGCTACGATGCCCAGGGATACAATAATCCTCAGATGCTAAAATTTGCCTTGGGGGTCATGACCTTTTGTTGTCATGCTCCAAGCCCTCACCAGCACTTGCCCTGCCAAACATCTAGGGCCTGTGTGCTCACAGTTAATCAAGGGCTGCATCTGACTCTCATCTCACTGTTGGTGCCTGGTGCTTGATCTGCTCTTGCACTCAGAGCTCACTGCCCAGAGTGGGAACATTTTGCAGGTTGAATAGCAACAGGAGATGACCCCAAAATGGATTGTGCTGTGTTTGTTTGAGGCACTGTGTAAATCACAGTGTGTAAATCACAGTAAGTCCTGCAAAGTGCTGATTCCTTCATGTGCTGTGAAGAACAATAGAAAAATGAGACTTGAATAATTAAAATGAATTTCTTTTCACATTAGCAGTTTGTACACTTGAGAGAGCAAGTATGGTGTACGGGATCTTCATACACCTCTCAGTACAGTGAGCCCTTATGGGGGACAGACAGGAAAGAAGATTTGTCTATACCCTGGATTGCTGCTTTATACCACAGACAGCTACTTAAAAGCTGACAAAATGCAGAAGTCCACAGAGATCTCAGAGCCTGGGAACATCCCAGATTTTTTGTATGCCCTGTGAGATTGAGAAAACAAGACAGCAAAACTGAAGGAAAAAGCTCTAACTATTAAAAACACCCACAAGAAAGCTTTCAGTTAAATCTAATACATACAATGTCTCTAGAATAATGTCGAGACCCCTCACATGCAGCAAGTCAGCTCTCCAAAACACAGGGAGAGAAAGTTTGATAAACTCCTTTGAGCTGTCAAAACCTTCCTAAGGCAAACTTTCTACAGAAATTTTTTTTTGTGCTGGTCACAGCTCACGTCCTGCTTTGTCTGGTTGTCTTGCCAGAAATATAAATGAACTCATAAGAATAACAGGAGGATTAGGTTAAGCTTATTTTTAAAACATTTCCCACAAATTCATCTCATTTGCCTGCTTATAAACACCCTTGCTCATCTTTGTGTTGTGTCTAATTAGGTAGGATAAACTGCAGGTGACTTAAAACATGAACTAAAATATAGTAGCATTGCAATTATGCATGCTAAAGGAAAGAGAATTAAAATGTCATGTTATGAGATGTAAACTGATCATCTCAGGGGCCTGAAAGCATTTCTCCCCTTATATGACATGGCACAGTTGGCCAGCTACCATATGGGTGGGTTTCCTCTTCCTTGCAACACTTACTGACCTCTCCCTAAGGCAGAATATGAGATCTGATGGGTCAGTTTCTTGAATTATTTATTTACAGAAATAGACATTGCCATCAGCTAAGCATCTCTGCATTTTATTTAAAGTCAATACTGCAATAAAGCTTAAAACATGAAAAGCTAAAATTAAATTAAAACAAATTTGCAAAGAAAGCCCTGCTGAGAACCCGTCATAGAGGTTAATTAAAATGAGATTGAAGTGAGGTCTTGAATTTTGTAGCAGCTGTAGTTAAAAATCTGTGGTGCCTGACAGACATATATGGTGGTTTCCTCTGACAATGCTTAAAACTTTTCCAAATAGCATCTCTCCAAAAATGGGATTTATTTCTGCAGCTAAAAAGAAATACTTCAGAGTAGCAGGTATTTTTTGTTTGGAAATGGATTAAGTTGCACCAACTGGCAGACGGCATCTTTTTAAAATATTTCCACAAGGGAGGATATAAATCTGCTTTTCTACCAGTTCCTATGCACATCTTCTCTCTTCTTTTTAAACATCATGCATTTTAATACAATACTGAAAGTGGTGCTTTCCAGAATGGGAAAGGGCTCTTTCAAAAACTATTTATTAGTGTATGCAACAGGGATGTGCTTGTATTTCACCATGGCAGTCCTACAGCATGTTCGCGTTCACTGTGAAGTAGTGGCATTTGAATATTGTAGCTTTAATAAGGATATTTATGATGGTGAGCTTTATATTAAAGAAATTATGCCTAGAGCATGTTTTGAAGCCTATCAAACAAGCTTTGAAAAATGTGAGTGACAGCACAGCTTCCACTGCAGATTTTTTTCTACAAGATTCTTACAGATAAGAAAAAAGAACCACAAGTGAATTCTGATCAGCAAAACACAGAGAGGATCTCTCAGTTGCCTGTGTCCAGACAAATTAGGTTTTTTGCCTTGGAAAGTCACCCTTTAGTCTTCCCCTAGGGAAAAATAGACCAGCAAATAGGATATGGGTGTCCAGATTTGAATGTGTTTTCTTTTTTCTACCCCAGTAAAGAATGCTGATGAAAAAACTAGCTGAAGCTTTCTGAAATTATCTGTGGTACAGCAAATGGTGGGAAGACAAAACAAGGATTATTAACTGATGCAAAGATTACTGTAATACAGCTGCCTGGGACAGGAAAATTCATAATGTCACCCAAATACAGCAAAATTCTCCTTCAATGAATCAGAATTTTATCTCATGACTTCAAGGCACTGTAGAAAAAAAACCCCAAAATCAACTACCAAACCTCTATTAAAAGTAATACAGGAACAACAAGTTCTAAGAATGCTGTCCATAATGACAAATGATAAGGACATTGGCCATACCCTGCTTTTCTGTTAGATGTCTCTCCCCTGTTCCCTATTCCATAGCACCTACCATCCTTTAGGATCATTTTTGTCTCAGTCAAACTGACCTTACAGTTTCACATGCAGAGTCTCACATCTGTCAGACAATGGACGATGAGGAAGACAGCAATCGGTTATGAAACACCTGACTTGAATTTCATTGAGCCCAGTAATAAACCAGAAAGAAATGGAGTTTTACTAGGCAGAAGCACATTTTCATCATAAGTCTCTATATACCTCCATTCATGATAATGACAAATTAAGTTCTTTCCTGGAAAAGTGAGAAATGAAGCCTCATAATGCACTTATAAGCAGTAGGAAATAATATCTCATGCAATGTAAAAGGACAGGTAGGGTTGTGATCATGTAATTAGGTAAGCAAAACAAAGACATTCCAGACATGCCATCCTTTGAAGGAAAGGAAACTTCCAGGGGTTTAATCACATAGTAGTACGCTGCTTCATCTGGTTTTCCTATAACAGATCTCTCCTTGTTTAAAAAAATAAAAATTAACTTTCCATATAGGGAAGTACGAAGTCGGTCACTGGGGAAGCATGCACTCCTCGGCTGGAAGCAAGCTATGGACAGTCCCAGGCGAATGGTGTCTATCCAAAACCACTGTTTTGTCAGATTTTGGAGCTCTATCCACCCTAATACCTCCCCCCCACTGAATCCAAATACCTCAACAGGAAAGGAGACATCTGTGAATCCTCTGGCACTGCTTCAATGTTTTACAGCTGTAATAACCACTGATACAAAGAGAAGAATGTTTTCTAGCCCCAAATTCCTGAGGTACTTTTCTAAACACACACAATTGGATGGGACTTGGTTACATGAAAAATACCCCACCAGGGTAAGGGGTGTGGGGAAAGATAAAGAGGAATTATGATCTGCAGAAAATTGAGCTCAGCTCTGCTTTAGATTTATCTTTTCTGACCACTCAACCCATTTGTCCAAATCCAAACTTCTAATCTTTACATCTAAACAGTATTTTTCTGGCAGCTTCCACTCCCTTACTCTTGGGTATAAGAGATGAAAAATACTTCAAGGAGGGGGTGATCACCACAAAACAGTGGTGATCTATATACTTACATATATGCAGTAGTTTGCAGTACCCTTTACCATTAGCATATAGGCAAGGCAGTTTGATGCTTGCTCCTAGAAATCCCAAAGTGCATCAGACACCACAAAGTCCATTTTCTCTCATTGTTAGCACTGTCAGCCACCAACAGTCTAAGTAATGGTGCCTCTTACCTGTATTTCAAGTAGTTCATCACAGCCTTACACAAAATGTACAGGTTGACATTGAGTGGTTTGGGGGATATGTCAATTCATACAGGGGCATAAAGAAAAGCCAGTAGGCAGCCCAGACAGATGTGTGTGGAGAACTGGTTCCCAAGCACTAGAGCTCTTGCAAGGGTTGGGGACACCCTGGTTCTCCCAGTGCCTGTGCATCTACTACCAGAGTGCTGTGCAGCCCCCCAGAAGGACCTCAGCAGGTTGGAGAGATGGGCAGAGAGGAGGTGTCTGAAGTTCAACAATGGCAAACGCATGGCCCTGCACCTGGGGAGGAATAACCCCATGTACCAGCACAGGCTGAGGGCCAAACTGCTGGGAAGCAGCTCTGCAAAGAAGGACCTGGCAATGTGCCCTTGTGGCCCAGAAGGCCAATGGTGTCCTGACATGCATCAGGAAGAGCACTGCCAGCAGGTCAAGGGAGGCGATCCTGCCCTTCTACTTAGCCCTGGTGAGGCCACATCTGGAGTGCTGTGTCCTGTTCTGGGCTCCTGGGTACAAGGGAGATTTGGAGCTCTTGCAGCAGGTCCAGGAAGGACAACAAGGACTGGGGAACTGGAGCATCCTTCTTATGAAGGAGTTGGGCCTGTTCAGCCTCAAGAAGAGACAACTGAAAGGGGACATCATTAATATGTATAAATCACCAAGGGAATGTTTCCAGGCTTGGTGATGCAAATCAATAGGAAAGGAGGAACTGGGCAGAAACTGATGCACAGGAAGGTCCACCTGGACGTGAGGAAGAACTTAACTGTGCAGGTGACTGAGCACTGGAATAGACTACCCAGAGAGGTTGCGGAGTCTCCCTCACTGGAGATATTCAAGAACCCTCTGGACACTGTCCTGTGAAATGTGCTCTAGGATGATCCTCCTTGAGCAGGGAGGTTGGACAAGGTCACCCCACTCTTATCCCCTCCAACCTTACCCATTTTGTGGTTCTGCAATTCATAGAAAACACATCCTCATGCAGATTTGCTTAAAAATAAAGAAAAGAAACAGAAATAATAGTTTCAAATATTTTTAAATTCCTTTCTAACCAGAAGTTCCCTGGGTCATACAGCTGCTCAATGACAATTTGCTCAAGATGTTGAATAAATTGTTTCATCCTAAGCTCCTCTCTGTTGTGGTCATTCTGCTGCTAGTACCCAGACTCAGGGCCAGCTTCAGGCAGATAGTCTGACAGGCACAGAAACATCCATTCCTCAGCACAAGGGCCAGTGGAAGCAAGAGCCAACCCCTGCTCTGTGCCAGGTCTGTAAGGGGACCAGTCAGTTTCATGCCATCAGTCCCTTTCTTGAGCCAACACTACTGGCTTTGTCTTAAAGGGGGACACAGGCCAGCTCTGCCCTGGGGTGGGTGGAAAGACAAATGTGGAGGCTGGTTCAGGAGCAGGAGCCAGGACAGGAGTCACCCTGGTGAGCACGAAGAGCTACAGCTGCCCTGCACTTACACCGCAGAAGAGCCCTGGAGCAGCTTGGCCTCAGCTGGAGAAACTGCTGTGCCCTAACTCACAGCCAGGACCTGAAAAGCTTGTGGGGAGAATTCTGCAATATGGCAGTAAACTGAGGGTTCCAGAGAACCCTGTTCCATCCACCCCTTAAGCACTTGAAACAGGATTTTCTTAAGTCATTCTTCAGTGTATACTTTTTTACCATCTTGCTGAATGAACATAGCATAACTACATGAATTTTACAGCTGTAGGACATCATTAACAGGAAAAAAGACCTTCACACCTTTTGCTTCAAAGCCACAAATCCTTCGTCCACATCTTTCAAATAGAGTTTGTAATTATCTTTGCAATGCAGTGGCTCACATGTTCTCTGTAGCCATTTTATGGCATCACTGCCAATCTTAATAACAGAAATCTAACAGGCTACACAACATTGTGATTTATGCTTTAACTGCAAGCAGTAATATTTTCTCTAGTTAAGTGAAAGTTTTTAGAAAAACTGCAAGACTGCAGTGGTTAATTGCATAAATTTAATAGGTTAACAGAGATAGAAACTCTTTTACTGATTAACCCAGAACTACAGATGGAGTAATGTCACCATATCACAAGGAACATTTAAGTTAAGAATTGCAATAAAGTAGATTTGCAATTCTTGAATGCATGTGATTAACAGATTCAAACAAATCATGCTACTAGTATGTTAATTATTGCTTGCCCTAAAACACTGATGATTAAATTGAAGTGTTTAAGAGAAAAACACATCCCAGGACAATTACAAAACAGAAAAAGAGTAATTAATTATTCAGAGTGCTATTGCCTGCTAAAAATATAATAACAATAGAAAATATATATATATTAATAATATGAAGAGCAATAATCATAAAAATACTAATTTTAAGAGTTAGGGACACAAATTTTCCAATGTGAAATAGAGGAATCTACTGCATAGCAAAACCAGGATACTGAAGATACTGCCTCAAAGTTGTGGCAGTAGTGAGAGACACAAGAACTGTCTAATTAGTCATTTATGAACTCAGCTTTTATGTAGGTGTATTAGAGATGGGCGATACACTGATACCATGTCAATGTCATGTTCCAAATCTGTTGATGCAACTGTTAAAAAACAAAAGAGCCCACCAACCTACTAGAAAGCCATGAATGCTAATGAAGGCAGGTGTTCAGGGAGTGTGAGTCCTGTGTCTTTCTCTACAGTGTCTCCTGCAGCCATGTTTCTCCCTGCATAAAGCAGCATTGCTGTGGCTCTCTCACTGCAGTCCCCAGACCCATGGTAGGGGATGCCTGCTCCTACGCCTCCCAAGGGGGCTCCTGAGGGGTGTCAGTCATGAGCAAGCAAAGCAGGCATGGGGACACACTGGTGACCTGCCCTGCATGATCACATTGCTCCCTGGCCTCACCTGCTGGAGTCACCTGCAGGTCCCTGCCACAGCACAGCTCAAAGATGCACAATGAGAGTAGCCATGGGGTAGGGTTTGGTGAGCACAGAAAGGGTGAGCACAGAAAGGGTGAGCACAGAAAGGGTGAGCACAGAAAGGGTGAGCACAGAAAGTCCTCTTCTCCATTTTCAAGTTCCCCAAGATCCCCAAATCTTCACCCATGAGCTTAAATGGTGCCATAATATTTCCCAATAATGTGATAGAGCTTTTTCTGGTAACAGCATGAGATATTGAGATAGTATCACCTATTTTTAGTTCTGCTTATACTCAAGAGCAGTTTCAGGAGTTTGAGTGACAGCTTTATTGCATATATGGTTTAAATATCATGCCTAAAACTTGATACTGAGTAACCTTGGTAACTTTATTTTACTTTTTCTTTCAAGGACCACTCTAGGATGGTTAGCCATAACAAGTGGCAATGGTGATGGCACTAACTGTTAATCTCTTCTTCACATAGGATTTATCAAAATCTCTTAGAAATTCAGAATAGTTTCTCTGCTTAAAGAACTTGCCTCCAAAAAGTTGAACCTAAGGGTTATTTTTAGAGTATTACTCATGAGTACTGAACAACTAGAAATTCATTAAACAAAAAATACCAGCCCCAAACTAAACAAAGCAAACCACAATTAAAAAAAACATAAAATGTGTTTACTTACAAAACAAAGAACTTAAAAAGTGGTGTAAAATTAGATACTAAGCTTGTTAGTCTGCAGTCAGGACTATTTCAAAATCCTTCCTCACACACTTACATTGTGTGTATGGCATTCCTCTGCCATATGCTTTGCAGGGAAATACAACATCAGAAAAAAAGGGTTAAGGGAAATGTGCAAAACCTAAGGTGTCACAGATTTCTCAAGGTCAACCTCAGGAGTTAACATGCAGCTAGGTCTCTACTCTTTAAAACATGAACTATATCCTTTTCACTTGACCATCACGACAACCACGCTGTATGTTTTTTGGATGACTAAGAAAAGGAGAAACTACAACCGTAAAAAGAATGAGACTAAAATGAATTTGAGATATCTTCACAGAAATCTTCCCAGTAACAATGTCAGACAAATGTTTGCAATGCATTGTTCGCTGCCTTTTTTTGGTATTTGGAGAAAACACACCCTAATTCCTAATGATCCTGGCTGAGTTTATTTCTATTTCTGAGAATTTTTATTAACAGCAAGTCACTAACTGAGCAGGAAAATGAAAATGAAGCAACGTCAGTAATATTTGCAGGAATGACCAAGAAAGGTTAACTCATGAAAATATAATATTTCAAAAGGAAAAATTCCATAATATGTAACATTGGAGGGTAAAAACTGAGAAACTACTAAATTCAATGAGAACACTGTGAGAAAATAAAATAATCTAACCCTATCATTCTGCCTCCTCCCTTTTCTTACTGTTGAGAGCCTTTTTAGAGTTTAAAAAACCAAATTTAAAAAATTTTAGTTAAACTTAGCATGAAATTAAAGAATATTGACTAAATATGCCTTTCCAAAAAAACCTCAGTTAAAACCTGTGTTAATTTGAATTTCTTTTAATGGAAACAAAATCTCCTGCAAAAGCACATCACCAGTAATGAGTTATTTGAAAATAAATTAATAAAAAATGCAAATCTTTCTTGATTGTGTGTCCCATAATTGTTACCTCCTTATGGACATTTCCTGGTATGAAAAATGGTTGGTCATAGACAAAATTCTTTGCTACAACTTTATCAGTTTCTAACAAGAAGCAACATTCTATTAGATACCATTATTTATTATTTATTATTATTTATTAGCTATAAATTATAGTTTACCTTCATTCCTGTGTTGGAAGCTGAGCATTTTAACAGCTAGCAACATCTAAATGGAAACAAATGAACGGCTGCTTCTGACAAAATATGATAGTCATTTCAACACAACATTTCCTGAGGGAAAAATACACTTTTCTACAAAAGGACACAATCAAATTAAATACTTGCTTGATTTCATTGTCTTTCCAGAGACAAACATTAGACATCATTTTAAAGGAATAGAAAATCTCTATAGTAATTCTTGAGTGCAAGAATGCAGAATTTTTTTTGACTGTTGTAGCCAAAATATAAATCACTTTCTGCTGTGGTGTCAGGAAATATATTGCACTAAATTAATCATGAGCTACTTTAGAAAAGGAACAAAAAATCCACTGCAAAATTAAACAAATCTCTCTGTGCCTGTTTTCCATTTGCATTGTCATCACTTACCTTTAAAGGACGATGGAAGTGAGATGGGAATGTTGCTGAAATGCATTTAACAGACCCTGTGTGTGTGTGTGTTAGCTTCTCTAGTGCTCTCTATTGTGCCTTCAGCCATTGGAAAAGATAAAGTATTATAACCTGCACAAAATATAATCTTTACTCTTCGCCAGGCTCCTAGCACAGGGATACACCACAGCAAAGTCTAGAGGCACACAGACTACAAGCCAAGCTGTATGTCTTCTTCTAGCATTTCCTAGTCGCAGATGTATTCTGCTGGATTAGATAAAAGTCTGTCTCATTATGAAAAAAAGAGGAAAGGCAATTCATAAGGGAAATCGAGTCATTCTAGAAAGCTTTTCCTAATAAATCAAATAGTTCAGTGGATGTGCCCAAAGTGGGGAAAGCTGGGAGCACAGAAATCAGGCAGCTCCACCCACAACCATACAACTGTGACTCAGCTTGCTCTTACCTTTTATGTCAGGCAATAAAAAGAATAGACAATTGTATTTACTGAGTGAGGGGTAAATAAACTCATCCCAATTAAATAACAGAAAACATGTCTTTGTGGTTTAGACTATAAGCATTTTAAAGACAAAAGAATATTAAATAATTCACTCAGACAAAGATTCTAGATCCTCATCTGTCCTTCTTTTCTCCCAGGGCAGGACAGGCCATGCATGGAATTTTTTGTTAACTCTCCCCTTTAAACTCTCAACCCACAAACTACACCATCTAAGAGGCATTAGACATATTTAATATCTCTGCTTTAATAAAATAATTTTCA
Source organism: Pseudopodoces humilis (assembly GCF_049639895.1). Lineage (NCBI taxonomy): Eukaryota > Metazoa > Chordata > Aves > Passeriformes > Paridae > Pseudopodoces > Pseudopodoces humilis. The sequence continues at coordinate 105,919,640 of NC_142200.1, forward strand.
AAATGTTTCTGGGAAGACACACTTCTGTGGACCACAAGCAATAGCAACTGAAGTCAGCCTCAACTTTACAACTGAGTTTGAAATCAGAGGGAGTTTACAAAAATGTTTTGGAGTCTCCTCCCCCTCTTTCTTCAGTCTCCAAAAATACTTTTTTCTCAAGTTTATCACAAGCCTGCCTGCCTTTTTCACTGTTGGCTGCTCAGATCTCTTTGCTCAGGACCATCTTCTGATTCTGAATTCAGAAAACCTCCCATAATATAAGCCTGTATATTAATTCTTAGCAAAATCTCAAGACATGTTCAAGTGCTACTGAAACAGAGCCTACTACGTGTTTTTTCTCTTCACAAAGTAACTTAGTACCTCCCTCCACAGCAAGCCACACTTACCTGTAAAACGTGGTATAGTCCACCGTTGAATGACAGCTCTGGAACTCCCACGCTTTGAGTTTCTGGCATTCCCGGTGAGCTCGGAGTTTCACCCTGACTGTCCCATGACAGAGCTCGGGTACGGGTTTTCTCTGTGGGCGGCTGCAGAACTCATTGGACTCCACACGCCAGGATTCAGCAAAGTCATCCACATCAAACTTAAAATTCCCGTCCCCCCCAATCAGGTCATCTCGTTTGTGCCCATTGTAATTGCCACACAGACCACAGAGTTTGCCTTTCAGATGAGGTGCAGCCATGACTTCCACAAAACTGTCTCCGTCCCATGAGATTTCCAAGCCTAATAAAAAGATAAGACAAAAATGCACCCAAAAAAAAAAAAAAAAAAAAAAAAGAAAAGAGAGAGAGAGAGAGAGAAGCAGGAATTGAGGATAACAAACTGCACCTTATGTTTGTGAAACAGTGTTAACGGGAACCTGAACAAAGCCATTGGCTTAGTTCTGAAAATGCTGTTAGATTTCTATATAGCTCACAATAAGTGCCTCTGGCAACTGCAATGTTTCTTAAATTACAGTCAATTACAATACATTCATGCCTATTTCTTCCTATTTCTGTTCCTTCTTGTTAATGAATGGGGTTATCCTAAAAAATATGGAGCCAGGGCAGGATATCAATATCAAAGGAGGGCTCTTGCAAAATTCTGCCAATTGAATTTGCTATGGTAAATTTGTAGCTGATTTCGCAGGGGGCTCAAAATTTCAACCATTGTTACCCATTGCACAGATAGTGGTCATACAAAGATGCCAATGTCTCATGAGACTCCAGCTGTGACTTTATGTAAAACATCCTATTCTTGCCTACAAAGCTGATCACTTGTTGGGGTGAATACAACTATTCCAATACAAGTTACTTTATTTTGTGTGAGTAAAAAGAGTTTAAAAAGATTACAACAAAGATATATCAGATTGGCAAAACTGTTGTAAAAAAGCATTCTGAATTGGATTCAAACTGTTCATTCAAAAGGTATTAATTACCAGTTTTTTGAAGTTGTCTGCGTAAGTTAGCATCACTGAGAAATGATGATAAACATCTAACCTGTGTCTAGTGGCTGGGATGTAAGGCCTCCACTACAATTTGCTTTACAGGAAGGTTTGGCACTTCTAGAACATCAAAATCAAAGTTACTTTTTGTGAGTGACATGCATTTTATCTGTACCCATCTAAAAGTTAGGTGTCTAGCTGAAGTCAGCTGTCTAGGCCCTTTGATGGAGTAAAATAGGCAGCTCTGGATCATCACAGGATTGTCTATTGCAGAGGGAATAAACTACTTCCTGAATGTATTTCTGTTCCCAGCGATACTCTAGAGGGGCTAGAGATCATGTGGAGACTAAACTTCCAGTTTTTATCTGAGTGTCTGTAAATTAAACAAACTCCATTCTTTGAGGTGTAAATAGGCAGCTCATAAGGGAAAACAATTTTGATATCATTTGGGATAAAAAAACAACAATAAACATTGCTGCTTAACTTCTACCCAAAAATGGCCTTTCTTGTAATTACTTCCAATGTCTCCTGAATGGTTCTATGTCACATCTGCAGGAACCCTGCATCTGAAGATAATTTTGCTAATGTTAACATATTCTCATAAAATACCCATGAGCAGCCATTAGTTAAGGATAAACACAGGATCCTGCTTTTCAAGAGGATAATCCAGATTTTACCCTGTTCCCCCTGCTTAACCAAGAATATCAAAGAGCATCACTCTGTGGTGCAGGACAAGGGCTTCACTCCAGCATTCTTCATTTGCTGTGTGAACTTCGCACCACCCTTTTCCCTTGTAAATTTGTGCTTGTCACTGTGTGATCCAAATCCTGCCCTATCCTCATGTAAGTAATTAACATACCAGAGACTCAGTTCAAAGTTGGAACCCTTCCTTCAGCAACACATCCCATTGTCTCCTATGACAATTCCTACCCGCGCTGCAAAGGAACAGGGTGAGGTTCAAGATGAATTTATGGCTATAGAAGGGTTCATCCATCTTAACATCCTGCCCCAGTGCTTGTGTACATTACACCATGTCTCCAAGGGTTTGGGGAATGATTTACTCATCAAGGCTGTGAAGGTAATTCTGCATCACCTGTCACTACAGTCTATTACACTGTTTGCTTACCACCATAAGTTAGCTATGGTAGCACAAATGTATCCTAAGCTAACTATGCCTGAAATCAGTTTCAAATTACCTCAGAAACCCAGCATGGATGGGGCCACTGTCTCTTCCTCCAAAGGCACTTTACACCCAGCCAGCTGAGAAATTATGCAAGACTACAACTGTTAATGAGGCCAGCACAGTGGCAAGGGGGGAAGCTGCCTTTTAAGCTGCTTCATACATTATCATTGCTGGACAAATTCAAAATCCAGCTGTCTTTGCTTCTGACAACACTGAACAAAACAAAACACAGCTTGATTTGCAGACACAAGATTAATACTGCCGTGCTGGCACTTAGAAAATACTTGCCATTAACTTGTAAACCAAGATTTCTTCAGACTTGAGAATCACATAAACTTTCTCAAAGTTTAAAGCATCAAGATCCAAATTCTCAGACAGTAATTTTCAGAAAATAACTATAGTTTTTAAGGTTGTGTTCAAGTTCTTCCCCCAGAGAAGCTCTCTACTTTAAACAAAGTCAGAAAAGACTGGCTAACAATTCCACCTTAAGTTTCCTTTTAGGAATACTTTTTTTCCTTAAGGCAAAACCTACTAACCTTCAGTGAAAATACATTAATTATGAAAGGTTAATTTGAAAAGTTTTCTGAATATTTATGTCCTCTTCACCCAAATTAATTTACTTGTTCCACGTTGCTTTTGTAGACCTACAAAAGGAATGCAGGTATGCAGAAGAAGAATAACATAAAATTATGGCTTTTCTTCTCAGCATATAAAAATGCACATTTTTAAATCTAGAGATTCCTGTCTTGATTACTGGATTTCACTCAAGAGACTCACTGTGTAACTGCCACATGAACTTACTTTCCTCTAGCTGCTATGGCTTAATTACACTTTATTCTGCTGTAATTGCTCAGATGGTAAGGGTAATTTCTGGCTTTGATGAACAGCCTAAAGGTTTCTGTCCACAATAGAGCTTGTTCCTTTTTGGAGTAATAAGGAAGGGTATTTAATCCTACATGTATGATAATTTTGTTGGAGCCTGATCACACTGTGCAGTGTGTGCCTTTTGTTTGTTCACAAGCAGAAAGTCCAGTTAGTCTCTGTAAACCAGTAAGAGCTGTGACAGACAGGATTATGCTACAGAACAGTGTTTGAAATGGTCTCTTTGGCAGACAGAAACTGTTTGGAAGAGTTTCTTGGTGCCTATACTCCCCCTTTCTTCCCCTCCCTCAAAATGGATGAGTTTCCCATTCATTTGGACAAGAATCAGAATCCAAGGGAAGAGAAGCCAAAGGATGCAACATCTGTCCCATTTGGGGATGTGCAGAAAAGGAATATTCTCTGAGTTACTTTTTAAATTTTTCCAACTACCCCCTCTCTTTGAAGGATGCTTAACCTACTTGTTACTTGATTTCTTAACTTGGCACATCATCTGCTCTACTCCATTTAAAAAAATTCCTTCTTGATTTATGTGTATCACACACTGAGTTCCCCATTATGGAAGCTCTCATCAATTGTTCTGCATGATTTTTTCATGGCATCCTTGAGATTTAAAGGCATCCTCAAGAACTGGCAAATGACCCTTCCCTAAAGATTCAATGCCAAAGTGGTACAGAAAAAGTGCAGCAAAGTGGCTTTGTGCCAAACAGAGTGCAGAAACAACAAAATGCTCATGCAATAGAGGAATAGATAAGTAGAACCAGCCCCATGAAACTCTATTCTTGTCTTTCTAACACAAATTTGGATAAGGACTCAACACATCCCAAGCACACCCATAGCTGTCAGTGCAGAATGCAAGGACTGCTGCTGCGTGGCATCCAGGGCTACAGCTGGTGAGGAATTTAGCAACAAAACAGGTTTTCACTGGAAAATGCCAATTCATCAGAACTGAAATGCTTCAGGGAGACATATCGTATTCAATGAACTTCCAACACAGCACAGGCAAGGCTCCAAGCTGGTTTCCTGCCAGCTCGCCTGGTGGGCTGCCTGGAAGCCTGAGCAATCAGGGTATAAAACTCCAGGACTGCCCTGCCATGCACACTGCCCTGTAGCCAGGGACCACAAGACTTCCTGAAGCTTTGGGCTTCCCTGTTTTATCCAAGGCTCAATTCCCAGATCTGCAAAAGGAAAACCAAAATCCGTGGGAATGCTAGCTGGGCTGTAAGCACCAGACCCTGCATTTCCCAGCCCAATTTTACTTTGAATTTTACTTCTAGTACAGCAGTTTTGCTTATTTTTCATTACTTCCTCCCTCTCTTTTTTTCACCCTACACTGGGAAAGCATATATTTTTTAAAAATCCATGTTTCCTTCTGAAACAGAAATTTCTCCAATTTTTTTTCCCCCGGCACTCAGAACTTCCTGCAGAACAAAATGTTTGCCTTTAAACCAGTTCTACTCAGCACATTCTTCCTCTCTACAGCCTGTAGCTTGTCCTCTCCCAGCAAAATGGAGCCAGATCATTCTGCTACTTTTCAGGCCTTATGTGCTGAGGAAAGGAGGACTTGGCCCATCATACCATTGTATTCAGAAAGAGAAACCTGATCCTGCTCCGTTAAGGGGAGGAATTATTTAGGCAATAATTTGCAGTGATTACACACTGTTTGGTATGTTGTCATGTGCCATGTTTGCACTTCCTCTGCCAACATACGGACAAGGATGTGTGTAGTCACTTATTAGGCTTGCACCAGAGACAAATGGAATAGCAGCAGGATTAGCTGTCATTCATCTTCAGTTGAAAACCTTTCCTTGGCTTGTGGTTGGCTAATGAAATCCACATCGCCTGAATTCATGGTGTTCAGCTGGCTGCAAAGAAAAACCCTCAAGATGCTTCTAATTAGAAGTTGTGAATAATGGTCAACTTGTGTGCATTTTACAGACAGCCACAAAAATCTGCACTGCCACTTTGAGGAATGAGCCCAGAGCCGGGATTCACATTATGTATGCAGACTCACTTTTCCAGAGGCTATATGAACAGGTGTCTAAATTCTCAGGTCAACAGTGGGTGCTAGTGTCCCCCTTGAAAAAAAATTACGCTAGATAATGAGTATGACTATGCGTCACGCTTGCGATCGTATCACTCCATAAGAAAGACTGGTTTCACTGCTTTCACATGGCATTTAATTGAATTAACAGTAAATAGTATTCTCACTGAAACAGTACTTCACTGTGTATGTGAAATCTCTCAGGACTACAGTAGTACCTAACACATGCTAATGAGAAAGTTTTAAACTTGCTCTCAGTATTTATCTATACGAAGATACTATAGTTTCAGAACAGTTTATCAAAACAAAAGTAAGTCCTCTGGTTTTGCATTTTGACAATTAATATATTTTCTAAGACTCAAAAGACCTGAGAGAATGCTATTTCCCTTCCCTGTTTCTAGAAATAAGGTAGTATATTCTATAAAGTTTCTAATTTCCTCTTGCTTTTGGTGCTGTAGACTTTGCTCCTTGCAGAAAACTTCTTACTTGGGCACAAAGCAAGCCAAATAAGATGGCACTGAACAATAAATTAGGCCTTGTTTTTCAAGCCAATGTCTCCATTTTTCTGGATAACCCTAGTGAAATATTTCCATAATTTTACAACCTAAACTCATAAACAACATTTACAACTTAAACACATTAAACTCAAGACATCTATAACTATTAATTTATGTAATTGATCACCTTAACTGCAAGATATGTTGCTGAAACAACATAATTTTTATGTTTAAGAACTGATATCCTCTCTGTTCTTATCTGTAAGTATCAAACAGTACAGTCTGTTGAGTTTGTATGGCAAGATTTTGGAAGCAGAGAGCTACAGGGGTGGCTTCACTGAGAAGCTGCCAGAAACTTCCCCCATGTCCAGTGAAGCCAATTGCAGCTGGCTCTGACATGGACCAATTCCAGCTGGCTCCAAGATGGGCTCAGCTTTGGCAAAAGTGGTAGCACCTCTGGGATAATGTGTTTAAGAAGAGGGAGAAAAGCCCTGCGCAACTGCAGTCAGAAAGAGAAGGGAAAGTGCAATATAAATTCTGCAGTCAGCGGAGAAGAAGGGAGAGGAAGCACTGGGGCAGATGTTCCCCCGCAGCCCAGGATGCAGACCACAGTGAAGCAAGGCCGCCCTCCTGCAGCCCATAAGGGCCCATGCTGGAGTAGAGATCCACCTGCATAACCCCACACTGGAGGAGATGGATGCCTACAGGAGACTGTGACCCTGCGGGAGGCCCATCCTGGAACCATGAAGAGAGGAACACACCCTAGAGCATATTTTCTAGCAGGACTTGTGATCTGATGGGGAAGCCACATTGGAGTCTGTTCCTGAAGGGCTGCACCCTATGGAAGGGACCTGTGTTTTTGAAGTTTGTGAAGAAATGCAGTCCATGAGAGGGACTCGCATTGGAGAACTTTGCAGTGAACTTTCTTCTGTGGAAGGGACACCATGCTGGAGCAAGGAATGAGTGTGAGGAGTCCTCCCCCTGAGGAGGAAGAACTGGTAGATACAATATCTGATGGACTGACTGAACCCCATTCCCAATTCCCCCTACACCACTCAGGACAGGAGGAGATAGAATGAGGAGTAAATTTAAGCTCATGAAGAAGGAAGTGTGGAGGTTTTTTGAAGATTCTACTTCATTTCTTATTATCCTACCCTAATGTTATTGGCAATAAATTAAACTAATTTCCCCAAATTCAGTCTATTTTTTCTATGATGGGAATTACTGAGTGATCTCTACCAGTTCTTTTCTTGAACCACGAGCCTTCCACTATATTTTCTCTTCCCTGTCCAGGTGAGGATGGGAGAGATACAGTGGCTTTGGTGGGCATGTTTGGCTGATGTCCAGCCAGGGTCAATCCACCATACTCTCCATAGCCACTTTTAAGTTACTGGAAGTGAAAGTCATGGTACTTTTGTCTACTCAGGCAGCTAATTGTCAGCTCCAGAATGAAACACAGCTTAGCAATATCCTGCAGACTTCAAATTCATAGCTGGGATTTCTGTCTGCTTGTGGGCTGCGGGAATTTTGAAAGAGCTGTGGGTTTCTCTGATCTCTAAATAGTAATAATGATATTTATTACTATCATGTTTTTTTACTGACTACTGTTCATGTTGAACTTCAGAAGTTCTTCACAGAGAAAGAAGTCACACACACAAACACACACAGACACACACACATATACTTGTCCTACCGGCTTTGGTTGTCACTTTCAGCAAATAACCATCCAAATCGATCTGAAATTGTGGTGTCTCGCAAGGCAGTGAAATTCGAGTCCCATTCCACTTCACTGTGAGGTGCTGCTGGAGGCTGATTGTGCTTCTGCCCAACACAAGGTCCACTGACTTTGTCCAGGAGAAAGAACGGGTCCGACGGGCATCGTTTTTTACCAGCACCTGAAAGGGTGAGGCAGAGGAGGAGCAGTCTTTTGTCAAAACGTACTGACATGTTCCCTGAAAGTTAAATGTCCGTCCATCAAAAGTGTTGTAGTGAGGATCTCCAAACACAGTGCAAACTCCAGGCTCTGCAGGTGAGTGAGAAAAAAAAGTGCCATATCAGGATCAAAGTTGGAAAAAAGCAGTAGATAAGAACTTAGAGATCCTGCTCTCACTTAATCTATCTGCTCTCCAGGGTAGACTGGTGCCCACTAGGATTAAATAAATCTTTAAAAAACAAAAATTTCATTGCTTTAGAAGTCTTTCCCAAAGTGGCTGGTAACCAAAGGCCAGTTCATCCCTGGGGCAGCATAGGAAGACTAACCTGTAGCTTTGTCCCTTAAACATAATGTACAGTCTATGTAGTAACCTACAGTATGTAGGTTATTAAAATGCCTGTGAGCTTTTTCAAATTTCAGTGCCTCCCTGAAATTAAAAACCATCAGATCACTTTAGCAAGAGCTGGTTCAGTTCATATTTTATATATACACACTTATACATAATGTACATTTATAAACTAGGTGTGTTTAAATGTTTTTTCCCCAAAATACATATAGAACCAGCATCTTTATTCAGTGTTACAAGCTACTGTATATGCTGTTTATACACAACTGACTTGTAGTTACTGATATCACCACCAACTAAAAGTCAGTAGTACATGACTAACATGATGCAATGACTGCCAAAGAGCATGGTGTCTCTACCAATCATTTATGTCATTACAAATGGATGGAGATCTCTTATAGATATTTGAAGCCATACAATGCTCAGAGAAGTCACAGCTCAAAGACAGAGCATTTCTATCTTCATTGCAATTATGCTGAGTTACCCTGCAGCTACCCAGCAACTGATTGAATTGTCTCACAACCAAAGATAGCAGCAAATACATTTGCCTTGCAGCCTTCTGGAATAATAGATTCTAACCACATTGCTGCTGTTCCTTGAAGAAGGAGTCTCAAGGCAGAGAAATGCACACTGCTATATTGCCAGTTGTATACCCATGGGCTAAGGCTGCTTTTGAAAGATGATGCCTGTTTAACTAACAATGGCTTGCTTGAAAAAAACAGCTTAAAAAAGCCAAATTCAAATCTACAATCTACAAAAAAAAAGGAGACATGAATATTATGGAGAAGGGGAAGGGAATTGCTCCTGTGGAGTGAAATACAATTCTAACTACACAATACACCTTTCCCAACAGAGTTTTTCAGCCTAGGCAGAGTGCAATGCTAAAGTAACTGTAACATTTCTGGTGTTTTTCTAGCTGTAAGGAGAGCTCAAGGAAACCTACATGGAGACACAGCAAATGGAGCTGAAGGAGACCCCAGGAGCCATTACCTTCTTCTTCTCCAGCTGCAATGAAGAACCACCTCCACCTATATTAATCCTGACATACGTTTATCTAACCTGCCCATAAAGAGCAGTAGTAACAGCAATTCCATTGTCACCTCTGGCAACCTGTTTCAGTGTTGGTCTGTCCCTACTGCAAGAAATGTCTTCCTAAAGCCTCATCTCACTTTCCCCTCACCACGTGATGAAGAGCCACCACAGAGCAGGTCCCTGGGTGATTTGTACTTTACCCCTAATTGGCCACATGCATGCTTCTTTAGCTAAGCCAGTAACTCATCTTGGCATCATTATGACCCATCTTTACTGCGTCTGGCAACTAGGGACCAAAAGTTTCAATTCCTCAAGGACATCATGTTGACAACTCCATCAGAAATCAAAATGATCCTTATTTGATCAACATCTTCAGAAAACAGACTTAAAGCAGACCCTGAAAACCAAGACATTTAGGCAAGAGTGTGCTTTTAAAAATGTGCACTTCTGTGAGTTTTATTTTCCTCACTGATAGCAATAAGGATGTCCATAACTGCTTTCCAAAGTTCATTAAAAGATTAATTGATTCTCCAAAATTGGAACGAACCATATGGCTTTTAATTAACATCATTTTTACCAATAGGAAACATAATCTATAGATTTTGTATGGAGACCATCTGACTTTACCCATTAGCAAATCATACTAACATGTTTCTAATTTCCTTATGTATACATCCAAGTATCTGCATGACGAGTACTAAGATACATGTTATTACCAGCTCAGATTATACTTCAGCTATTCCAGCTTCAATTTTTCCTTAAATTTAATGACAACTTTTATGAAAGCAAGGAAATTAACAAAATAAAACAAACCATCAGCCAAACATCAGTGAAGACTCTAGAGGAAAGATCTGATTTTTCTCTTGTTTCTAAAGGACAAGAATGCGGACATGTTATTCATGTTTTTAACCAATCTGTTGGGAGGAGGAGGCTGACTCTTCACCTAAGCAAGTGACTAAGAGGAAAGACATGAGAGGAGCAAACATAATTTAGAGATGTGCAAGTAAAATTGATAGTGCCAATGGGATCCAAAGAAAATATTTATTTTTAATTTCTAATGTGTTATGCAGAGTAATGTTGTTTTATGTTATACTACATTGTGTCACGTCATATGTCAACTTGATGCTGTGCACTTAAAAATGTATTTTGGACTGGATAGCTGAAGGTCTGATCCAAATTTTGCTGTTTTCTTTAATAACCAAGGAAATGGAGGAGGGAAAATCCACCTAAAAACCATCTGAATAATTGATTCTCTGATATCACTGTGTAAAACATTCTTGAAAGGTTTGCTAAAATTGTGGGGTTTAAAAATAAATCCACACCCTGCGAAAGTGTGTGCGATAACTCAGGCACTGCCAGTAAGAAAAACTGGTTGGCCTAGAAATAAACCTTAAATACTGGGTGTAATAAGACTGCAAAAGACCATCAACATGAAAAGAATTCCTGCCATTTTTAGCTTTTGGGTTGTTGTTTATTTCCTTTTGGAAGACTTTCAATCACATCATATTTTATGGTTTGCTTCTTCTCTTCTTTTTTTTTTCTTCTTTTTTTTTTTTTTTTTTTTTCTTTTTTCCCCTCCTTCAACAACCAGTCTTTTTACTTGGCAATTTTTGAAATCTATTGGAAGCACTGATCTGTAGTTAGGATTGTGTGTGACTTGTTTCTCTACTGGGACATAACAGATGAAGAGGTGATGCTGCATCACCAAAGTTACGTTCCCCAACCATGGAGTATGAATTTTGCAAGCTTATAGTAACAAGGCATAGGGTCACAGGTGTAGGTCTTTCCCTTTTTTCCCCTACAGTAAATTGTTCACAGCTTATTGCCAACACTCCGTGTGTCAGCTAAGGTAGAGCTAGAAAAGGGCAATTCTATACAATAGAATTTAGATTAGGGACTTTCTTATCTAGACATGGTTTCTTTTAATTTAGTAACCTTTGATAGAAATATTTTCTGTAAATTTTTCCAGTCCAAAAATGGTTTTAGCATCTACAACATCCTTGGGCAAAGGAAATGAAGAATCATTGCCTCTTCCTCATTTTGAAAGTGGCATTCATGATCTTTGTGTCATTTTTTGCTCATCTAGACATGCACATGAATGCCAATTTACCCATTCCCTCTCTATCCTTGAAAAACATAGGTTTTTCAAAGGAGGGCCCCAGAGCTATGTTTAGGAGGCTGTGATTTTTAAAACACTTCAGACACTTAACTTTCATTAAACATTATTGAGAGCTGGATGCAAACACCACTGAACCTCTTTTGGAAATCCTGCATGTTGCTTCCTAATCAATATTCAGACACTCTGGCATTCATATAAGCTTTTGGGAGCTTGGCAGTTTTCACATTTGTTTTTTAAGCAACTAAATATGGACTTCACACTTTTACATTTGACTAAAATATTAAACTACGCGTGTGATTAATGCAGTTTGCTTAGCTCCCACCTAGGGCTCTACAGCTTACTTGCAAACTAATAATAGTATTTAGGTGCTAAAAGTGAATACTATAGAACTGTTGGCATGTTTTTCTTGAATTTTCAAATCATGTTCCCAATTCAAATGAAATAGTGACTTTCATTAGAAAAGGGAGTGTTTTTGAAAACACATGTAGCTGTACAAAAAAGGAAGCTAAAAAAGCAAGAGCATGGAAAAGAACACATTAGCATTTCCTAAGTTTCAACATACTCTCATAAAGAAAAAAAAATCACAACCTGTTTGGCCAATGTGGAGGGATAAAAGTCTGAAAGACCACTCATTTCTATTAACTAGTACACTGAGTACAGGTAAGAACCACTTATTAAACTAACTGGTTGCCAAAAAGTACCTTTCTGCCTTCCACCCAGTGCCTCAATTCCCCCAGACAGTATTTTGCCTTTTTAGAAAGGCAAAATATATATACTGCGTGACGGAGGCCAGACAGACAGTCAGTACACACATCCTGACCAGCCAAGAGCACAAGCATATTGGCTGGGCAATTAACACACTTGTAGCTCCAGACCAGCCACAGGATATATTGTCTCTAGCTGGGTTTATTATTTGTTGGGACATAAAGGAAATGGGACACAAATCCATAGGAAACCAGGCTCTGTTGGTTCTGGTACTCATGGAATAGCTTGTTTTGTTTTTTCAGGAGATCAGAGCAGTCAATTGAAGTCCAAGATGTCCAGATGTCTGGTCACACTCTGCTGGGCTTGTAGGTAGTTAAGAGTGGCCAAGAAAAATATGCTTTAAATTGTAACTAAAATCGGTTTGGACACTTTCTAAGTAAGGAGAAGGAGGAAAAAACACAAGTTTACCAGTGAAGGCTGTTCTGGTTGTAGATCTATAATTCAAAAATATCCCAGCTTTTTAAAAATAAAATTAAACTCTGAATGTAATTAGCCCATATTCTGAATTAAGCCCTAAATCAAACAGAACATAATTGACTTCTAAAAACTAGCTACAGAACATGCATAACAGAATTTCATAGGTTTTCTGTAAAAACTGCATAGCCATAGAGGACTTTTCCTCATAACTGCTGCATAGGGCAGCTTGATATAATACACATTACAAGGTGTGGTGTCAAAAACTCCACAGGAGTCTTTATGGTCTATTTCATAAATAAAATAGCTATTCCAATTTGTCCAAATACATATTTATACAGTAGACCATCACAGCTGAAATGAGAGGTAAATTACGAACAGTGTTCCAGTATGAATAAACAATTGCAGCCTTTTTGCTGCTTTATTTCTTCATGGAAAGGAAATAACAGAAAAAAACAGGAACCTATGTGGTTCTTCAGTCCCACTTCCTCTCACAGGTACCCACAATGCATAACCTCACTTTGTTTCTTTTTCTTTTTTTTTCCTATTCTTTGAAAGTCAGTGCTTTTATCAGTAATTCTATAAAAACACATAAAAAGGATGCAGGACCAAATGGAATACCAACCTCTTAATCCTAAGGTAGGTTCAAATGCCCTTGAATTTGGTTTAACTCAGTTGACCATTCTGTCAATTAAAAAAGCTGTGGAATGATTCATGATGAATGACATTTTCTGTCCCAAAAGCAGCCTTTATTGCAAGATTAATCATGTACTGTATATGAAAACCTAGATGACTGCAGTCCACTTTGAAAAGCTTCATCCACAAAATCTCACAACTGGTGTAAGATTGTGCTAGGACTATTAATAATGATTAAAGTGTATCTACGTGAATTTAGTAAAAAAATGTCATCCTGTGTACTGTAATTTCAGCAGGACCTATGAATTCTTCCTTGTCAAGAACAAAGATTTTACATCCACTGTAAGTTCCTATCTTTGTCTGAAGTTAAGAGAAGTCTGTTAATGTTATTTGAACTCAGGTTTAGTTTTTTCTTATTTTTAATATGAAAATGACCTTGGTCTAACATAGGATTACTAATTTATGGAATTGACGTCAGTGGTGATTTTTCTAAATCAAGCCCAAAAGAGTACATTTCATTACATTTTTACAGCAGCATAAACTAAACTGTTGAATTTTCCACTGGTATGACCACTGTGTTTAATTAGTGATAACTGTATGCCAGCCATGGAGCTTAAAAAGCAACATGCCAAAACTAACTATAGTTAACTTCAGCAACAGTAGACAAAAGAGACTCTCCAGCCCTTTAGGAGATGAGGTACTTTTTCTCTTTGCAACAAACTGCTTTGAAAATAATCCTTTGATTATTTTTTTTTTCCCAGTTTAAAGTGTATTCTTTCACAACGTGACTGGTTTTGACCCACTTCATAGAAATTGGCTGCATTTAAACTGTACTCAAGGCTCCCCCGTGTACAGTATGTTCTTGTACCTCCCTATGTTGTTTTTACTTAGGAAAATTAATATCTGCTGGAGCGCCAGAAATGTTTGGTGTGTCAGTGTGTAGAGACAGGATCAGGATCAACATGAGTGAGTGGGTGAGGGAAGGGGCTGTGTGTACATCTTATCAGAAACTGTCTGAATTAGCAAAGTTTCCAATTCCTGTCACATGATAGTTGTGATGAGACTTACAGCACTTCTTCTGCAAAGGTGGAATTAATTCCTTGCAAATGGCAAATGTTAAAACATCTAGTGGTAGCCACCACGTCTGTATAACACTGTATTTAAGCTCCTTGATTACATTCTCTGTAAAATCCAAGAATGTCCTGTTAATCACAAAAGTTTGGAATTAGCTCTTCTCCAAGTACTAAAATAGGTCTATAGTGAGATAATTCTGTAAAAAAAAAAAAAAAAAGACCCCTCTGTTCCAGCTGCAATGGTGGAGCATGGGACTGTGCGACAGGACAACGAGACTCCTAGGCTCAAGCACAGGCAGTGCAATGCAGACCCTTGATTCCTTGATCCCTTCCCATAAGGGAACAAGGTTGTTTATACTGTGGGCAGACCTAACAGCAGTCTGCCAGTACACAGAAAGAAGTCACTGGGAAGATGCAGCCAGGCTCTTTCCAGATCTGCACGGCAGAAGGACAAGCAATAATGATCTGACCTTAATTTAACATGTTTGTAGTCATGATTATTCCCTTCTTATATCATCAAGAAGTTTTGAGATTTTAGATAACCTGGCTCCTAGATAAGTTATTTTAACACTGAAGAAGTGTAATTTTTGCCTCCTTCTCCCATGAAACAATTATCACAAGTCATCACTCTCTGGCAGCATTTCTGAAGGAGTCACTGTACTGTCTTCTTTTGAACCTCTGAAAGTAGAGGGTCTCCTGTGCTTTGAGGCAGTGACTGGCCCCATCTTTTCCTCCCCGCTTATGTTACAGAAGAACCCAGGAAGAGCACATGAGAAAGGCTAAATGAGACTGAAACATAAAAAAAGAGGCAAGATAGAGATTGATAAATCAATTACACTAATGGTATGTCACATCTGAGCAAAGGTCTATACAAATCTCTTCTCCTTTAAAACTGAGCTAACATGAAATCAACTGCTAGTCAGTTGAATCCTCTTTCATTTCTTCCTCTGCTCAGTATTATTTCAAGTGTTTCTGAGGTTGTCCCTTGTATTTACTCTATTTTGATAATGAAGACTTGCAGGCTAGATTTATTTTATCCCAAGATACAGGTTTCAAAATGAATGAGCCCCAGAGTGAAAAAACAGATATTTAGCATATGGGATTTGTGCAATTCAAGAGAACCCAGAAGTGAGTTGAACAGCAAAACCATTTGATTTTAGGCAAAAGAATAGGAACACTTTCTTCTTGCAAAAGCCTTTCTATAGGTCATAAAACCCCATTTTAGCAGTCTGTCCCTATTTGGTAAAATACTTAAGTATGTACTGAAGGAAATACGTAATGGTATCTTGTTAACTTCAGGTCTCCCAGTTGAGTTAAATAGAACAAGCTGAAAGATAAGTATTTGAGTAGGTCCTTTGCTGACTGGGAGGGTGATACTGCAATTTAATGATCATTCCTGAAGAGAGGAATAAAGGGATTAGAATGTAAGAACTGAACTAAACATCATAAACAAAGAAGAATAGTTTTCTATTCTACTTTCCACTGCTGCCCCAGACTGTGTCTGATACTTCTGCACACCTTTTTTTAACCCTCACAAATCATCTAAAAAGGTGTGATTATGTATGCACATAGCTGGACTGTTAGTTATAGGTGTAAAAGGTACCCAAGTCCTAAAGTTATAACTCCATTCATTTTCTTGCTTTATTGCCTACAAATTTCACAGACCAACTATATCTTTCAAAATGCAGCACCACAGATTTGACAAAATAGCATCATTTTGAAAAATAAAATAAAAACAAAATCTTATTTTAAAATTACAGATTTATAGGAGGCATAATCCATGGCTAAAAATAATCACTTGCCCTTTAGCTACCTCTAAAAAGAAAGCAGAAAAGCAAACATACTATTATATAGTTATTTTCTCTGAAAGAATAAAAAAGAATTTAAAGAACGTGAAGAAATAACTTACTTTCAGTGCAAATTGGACAGCATCCTTTTCTGTTCAGGATTTTACCCTAATTGGGAGAAAGACAGGCTATTTTAATGAAAGAGTTCTTGGACCAATGACTGTGTCATGTTGTAAGACTGGATAAGCCTTTGAAAATAATTCAAGTTGTGTTTGAACTCAGTGCCCTGGTTACAACTTCAAATATCAGGTGCTAAAAACAGAACATTCAACGAACTCCTTGGCAGTCTTATAAGAAATGAAATATTAAAAGGGTTCTTTGTTACTACTTTTCTCTTTAGAGGGAAGAAGAAGGGAGAGAAGAAGGGAGAGAAGAAGGGAGAGAAGAAGGGAGAGAAGAAGGGAGAGAAGAAGGGAGGGGAGGGGAAGGGAGAGAAGAAGGGAGGGGAGGGGAGGGGAGGGGAGGGGAGGGGAGGGGAGGGGAGGGGAGGGGAGGGGAGGGGAGGGGAGAGAAGGGAGGGGAGAGAAGAAGGGAGGGGAGAGAGAAG
Source organism: Pseudopodoces humilis (assembly GCF_049639895.1). Lineage (NCBI taxonomy): Eukaryota > Metazoa > Chordata > Aves > Passeriformes > Paridae > Pseudopodoces > Pseudopodoces humilis. Next base: position 105,936,378 of record NC_142200.1, read on the forward strand.
AGGGGAGGGGAGGGGAGGGGAGGGGAGGGGAGGGGAGGGGAGGGGAGGGGAGGGGAGGGGAGGGGAGGGGAGGGGAGGGGAGGGGGAGGGGAGAAGGGAGGGGAGGGGAGAAGGGAGGGGAGGGGAGAAGGGAGGGGAGAGAAGAAGGGAGGGGAGAGAAGAGGGGGGGGGGGGGGAGGGGAGAGAGGAGGGGAGGGGAGGGGAGGGGAGGGGAGGGGAGGGGAGGGGAGGGAGGGGAGGGGAGGGGAGGGAGGGAGGGGAGGGGAGGGGAGGGGAGGGGAGGGGCATGGAGGGAGGCAGGAAGGAAGGAACTAAATTATCTCAAGTTAACCAGCAAGCTAGCAGAGAAGCCTGAAAAAATTGTATTTTTCCAAGCAAAAACTGATGTTGGTTATAAAAGAACTTACAGTGATACTGAAGCTCACCCATATTCCCACACAGGTAGTGAGAGCTATATGGAGAGGAAGTCCACTCTGTGTGACTACTGCTCCTATTCCCACCAAGTAGGTAAGCAAGGTGAGGACAGCAAGAGTGAGCAAATGGAGCTGTGCTATCCTGCCCCCTAAACATATAAAAAACTTGTGAAAACAGACAAAAAATTGGTGACAGGTCTATGCAAAGAGTGGGGAAGTGGGCAAAGGCAGCCCCCTATTGCTGTCAGCCTTGCTTTTTGCCTACAGTGCTGCCAAGCTTTGAAAATGTGCATGGGGAGGCATGAACTCCAAGTATCTGCTAGAAAACTGGAGTGGAGCATGTTCCATCCTGCTCTTGCTTGATGTAGACACATGGCATGAACAAATCCTTGGTCATGAATGCACTTGGGCACAATACCCACACAGCCCAGTTCAGTGTAGGCTTGTCTTTGAATATGCAAATTCATGTGAACACACGTGAGACACATCTGGACTTAAGAAAAGGGATCAGAGTTGCAGTGGCAGAATGAGAGGCACTTAAATGTTTGTGTGGTTCCCAGGTCCCAGCAAAGAGAAAAGCTGAGGACCAGGCTGCAACAGTAGGCTTATCAAGCACCTGCTAGAACAGAACCCCTTAAAGGAGAAACCCTTAAAACCACACAGAAATAGGGAGCTTAGCAACACATATTTGTAGGAACAGAAACATGCAGCTGAATGCCACACACTGCACTGCATAGCCTTACCTCTCTGTTTCAATAAAAGAGTTGAAATCATCAGCCGAGCTGGAAGTGGCAAGAATTCAAGTGAAATTGGAATCTCCAAGGCAGCCTGCTGAGGCTGGTTACTTGAGCCACCATGTTGGCCTGAGATCCTGTTTTTGTCTTGTAGAATAAGGAAACCCATTATTGCTAACATGTGCTGCAAGAGTTCGTTAGCATTGAGGGTTCCCTTAGGAGTGGGATAAGTGATGTGATCCCATTTTTCCCTATGAATATTTATAAGCAGACCACATTTGAGTCTATTTGTTTTCAGGGATTTTTCTTCCTTTTTATGGAGTTTTCAATTTTGTGTCTGAGGTTTCTATTTTCTATTTTTTTTTTTAAGGCAAGACTAATTGCTGGGGAAAAGAGGTTGTTTGGTTGTGCAATAGCAACAGCTGTTGTTTTTTTGTGCTTCATTTGGCACTAGAGTAAAAACAGCAACTTTTTGTTTGTAATAATAACAGATGTGTATAACATTATATGCAGTCTGTGCTAGAGATGGGAGAACGTGTTCTGAATAAATTTTCAGCTCACTTGAAGTTCACGGGTTCAAAATTTACCCACAGAATCAAACTCTGCAAATGTCTTCACCTGCTGTGAATTTAACTGTATTAACTTTTGCACAGCCTTGGAGCTCAGAAAAGGTTATATGCTGTAAAATTCACCAAGCTCTTCTCTAGCAGTACAAAAAGAAGCATGTTCATGGCCACTGATCATTACCACAGACTTAAGATGTTAGTGAGGAATTCAAAGGCATAATAAGGGGCAAGGTGATAAATTATAAGGATAGGTAATCAGAAAGGAGATGGCACAAGGCAAAGGAACAGCTAGAGCAGAGCTAGGGCAAGTAAACAGCAAATTCAGTAAGAAGTCTAAAGGATCTCTGAAACAGTGTTTCCAAATGTTGAGATTGCTCCCTTTCTGTAAAGTATTTAAGCATGTGTTTAAGTTTCAGCACACACGGAGAGCCTACTAACTTCAGCACAACTAGACACATGTGTAATAGCTTTGTTGAGTGGGGGCCAATATGCACCACACCTTGCAGGCTGACACTCCAGGTAACTTGAGAGAGGCAATATCTGTGTGGAGTCAGTGATCAGAAAGCAAGAAATAGGAACCACAAGCCACAAGGCTCACTAGAATGCCAAGGAGGACCAATCCTACTATAAATGTGACAGGAGGGACTGAATTTGAAAAATGTATTGGATCTGCAGCAGATGAAAAGAATCTACGAAAGACATTTCCTGCAATTGCTGATATGGGATTAAATGCTCCAAAAATAAAAGAACAAAAGCAACAGAAACTTGTGTCTACCTCTATGAAGAAAACTAAAGAAATGGCTGAAACAGTCTTAAAAAATATGTCAGCCTGCAACCAGTAGATTGAATAAAACAAATGGTTGTGCAGTATTGGAAATTTCTGCAGAATTACCACTTTGAAACCCATACTTTCAGGAAATAATTGGCCAAAATTTATTATGATAAGTAAAATAAAATAAAATAAAATAGCCCAAAAAAAAGCCATGCACAGTATGCAAAGAGTATTAAGACTGCATGGTAAAGCATTTAAGTCAAGGAATAATATTCTAAATTCTTTGTGAATCTTCAATCCTTTCACACTCAGTTGTCTCTATAATAATACACATTTAATGAGATAACTTTATGTTGCCTGACACCTAAGGAATATGAAACCACATTTTATTCCACAGCAGTCTTCAACAGTCAATTGGGGACTGCTTACTGTCAAAAATATTGTGAAGAGAGAAAAGGAATGGACGCATCTACAGTTTGCAGAGACAGCAGCATAACTCTAGGTGTGATATTCAGGCTGTCAGTATCAGAACCACTAATATATCTTTATCTTGAAAAATGTGGTGTGTTTAAGTGATGTTTACAGATTTCTGACAGAAAGTCTCATCAAAGATAGTGGAGCAGAGATGAAAAGTAAAAGATTTAAATCAATTAGCATACATTATTTGCTTTAAAACTACTTGGTACCCATTTGGAATAGGAAAATAAATCTTACTCTAGAGTTTACATTCTTTCTCCTACTTCTCCTTCCAGTTTATCTTGGAACAGCAGAAATGTAATGTGTACCTGTAGAGGAGGGTGGGTTTGATTGCAACTTGCATTTTAAGGTGGGGATCTGGCTGACTGATTATATACTGGAGGGGAAGGTGCTACAGGGTAACAAAAATGGTCTTTCTAGCCCAAAGGAACCAGACCTTGTTTTCATTCAGCTTGTTTGCAGACTCACCTCAGAGGTCAAGGGGAGTTTAGGACTTCACATTAGCCTTGGAGCAGGTTCTGTAGCAGCTTTGAATGAGTTTGTCAGTCTCACTTATGTGTTGCAGCACTGTCCGTGGTGAATTTTTACCCACCACTATTTTTATTTTAGAAACCACTTCAACTGATCATCTCAATGCACAAATTTATATATGGATACAGCTGAACTGATGTGCTACACTGAAGATCTCTGTTAAGTCATTTTAGCTACTTGATCTCAGAAGCGCCTTAAATGTTTAAAATGCATCAGCACAAGAAAAATAAAAATGCAATGCAGTGTGTGCAAGACCTAAAAAGCCCAAGCTCTCACCTCCTGCTTATACTGTGAATGGCATGAAGGTAGCAAACCTGACTGCCATGAGCCATACATATAACATTCCCAGAAGAATAGCTCCATTTGCATGCGTCATCCACGCATGCAGCATCTCATGTGAGGCCCATTAAGAGGAGAACTGCTCTCTGCAGTGAGTGCCAGAGGGACAGGAAAAGGATTCTCCCTCTTCTGAGGATCTTGAAGCCCTCTGTCACATCAGAATGGGGAGAACCAAGGTGCAGGCTCTTTATTCTACCACCACTTCTCTCAAAAGTTTACACATAAAAAATTTTACAAACTGAGAGTTTTTCATTTAAAAAATTTATATCTGGGTGTCTGTGACTCACATTTCCCCCACTGGCTTCCAGGATTGAGAAGGAAACACTGGGAAGGTGTAATGCTAACAACTTGGGTCTCTCTTCTACAGTTTTGCTCACAGATCTGCCCCTACATGAGGTGCTATTTAGAGCTCCATCTTGTGAAACCTTGAGCCATAAGACCAAAATCATTTATCAGTGTGAGAAATCCAAGAAACAAAGGCTGATTTTAGCTCAGGGTTTCAAGCAAAGCTATTTTTTGATGCCATTAAGTTACAATTACAGCATTCTTTGGGTTCACTTTAGAGTTTCAAATAAAAAATACCCAGGCCACAACCTTAGTGAAGGCAGCATGGCTTGGTTGATCTGATTTTCTTAGATTTGTCTAATTTACATTTTCAACCAAGTATTAAGCCTCATATGCACTGAAAAATGCAAGTACAACAATCTGCTGTGGCGTGCCTTAGCAATATACACACTACTGAAATATTAACATAGCCACCTCACCACTCTATAAAACTATTAAATAAAAGTCAAAAATAAGTGTGCCAATGCAGATACTTGGGACAGAGAAAGTTAAAGGAGAAGAGGTGGAGCACAGAGTCATCAGAGCAAGGACAGAGGCAGGAAGACCATACTCAGGATAGCAGTAGCACATTTGGGGAATGCCAACCAAAATTAACATTCCAAATGATCCCTTCTTTCCAAACAGCATGTCCCACTGTCATGCACACACTTCCAAGAAACACTGGAAAAGATAATGGTGGAGCAGAAAAATGAAGAAATCTCAGTTCTTTTAAAAAACTCACATGAGGACAGCTGCTGATTGGAATGCATTGTTTCTTGCGACACTCTGTCTTGCCTTTCACACAAGCACAGATGGTGCAGTTCACAGAGGACCACATCTCTCCATCCTGCAAGAGGGAACATGATATAGTATCAGCTGGGGTGGCAACAAAAAGCTATTTCAGCAATGTATCATTGCACAAGAAAGGATGAATTTCCCTGTTGGCACTGTGTCATTGTTTAGTCTAAATTATTTTGAGGTGTCTGTCCATGGCCAGTTGGATTCAAGACAGAGATCAAATTCAGCCAGGTTTTCTTCCCTTCGGCCTTGTTGGTAAGAAATTCATTTTTCCAAAGCTAACCAAATCACATTTGCATTTTTCAACAGTGTCCTGATTATTTGCATTGTTTTCTATCCAATAAGCATCTGAGTTGTGATCACACCTACCACAAATTTTCATTTCAGTTCACATAACCAGAAAAACCTGATTCTGTGGGTTGAGTGACATCTTTAAGTTGTTGCACATGAAAATATTTGATTAAGATGTCAGCAGACAGTGAATTTATTCCCATATGTAGCATCTTTTCAACATAGGGCAGGAATGGTCAAATAATTCTAATTTAGATTACTACGGCACTTTCATGGATATGTGATCTGCTAAACATCTGAAAATATTTAGAAGAGATACGGTATTGAATCTCTCAAAAGCAGAGAAGGTAAGACAGCCTATGTATAGCTCTGAAAATATGAAGTGTAGAGCATAATATGCCTTGTGGTCTTGTCCCCACTTGGGATGAATTGCTTGTGGAACTGCCCTGGCTCCTTTTTACACAGTGTTGTATCTGCCAAGCATGGTTCCTAAAACATTCTGTCTCACCCACTTACAGTCTTATGCTAGTCCGCTTAGAGCCAAAGTGTGCATGTTTTCTGTTTACAGGGCTGCTGGGAAGGAAGGGTGAGGATAGACCTGACAGGAACAGGCAGTTCAACCAGACAGCTGTGAATAATTATGTGCCCACCTCAACATGATGTTCTGACCAGAAACAGAAACAGACTGTATCTGAAATGCCAAGGAGACTAACTTATTCAGCTCAGCTTGCTTCATCAAAGGCTGTCTCTCTCCTATTTTTTGTTTCTAGGGCATGTTTCTATTGCCTGGAGTTTCTGATGTTCTTCGGTCTCTAATGACCACTCACCAGGCATCTGCCAAGATACCAGAATACATCACAGCTGACTGCATGCAGCTGCCCTGAATTTTTGTCTTACAGCTGGTTTTGCACAGGAGTGCAAAAACACATTTGCTGTGCCCATTCTGTGTTAGACCATTGACTTCATAGAGAAATATTGAATTTACTTTTTTGCACACAAGGCCAGAAATGGATGTACTGTCTCGTTATTTTTTCACACTCCATATAATACTAGTAATATATAATAAAATCTTCACAAGAAGCAGAATATTTTAGTTGGGTGCCTAAGAAGTAGGCATTTGTTCCTGAAGCACAATGGTGCCAGTGTGAAAGTGCCAATCAGATGGAGCATAGTCTCAGCATACAGTAGGTTCACAAGTAATTTCCAGAATAAACACTTCTGCTATGTACACAAAAGATGGAATAAATGGGAAGCAATTCTGGCTGAGCAAACCAAGTACTCACACAGGACTTAACATTTGATCTGATTCAAGGGTCTCTTAATTCACAGATGGCCCATGAGGTGACAGAATCTTTTTCTGACACAGTGTGAAAAAAAGCTGCACCACTTGGAAAAACAAATGGGGTCTCAGAAACAGCAGAAGCATTCTGCAGGGAATCCCTTGTGATTTTAATACATAGGGTGAGAGTGCAGTAGGTAACAGTTATTACATGGCTATCCCAGTATAAGATGTCAAAGGTGCTGTCCTTAGCAGAGACGTGAAATGTAGTAAATCAAGTAACTTTCAGCCAAAACGAACTTCACAAAGCTCTTGTTGGCTCAGTTACGGAAAAGACTCTGGCTCGGCAGATAAAGCCTACATACCACTCAGAATATCTCCACCATGAGTATCAGTGTTTGTTTTAGAAAGCAGAGCATTAGTATCTCTTACTAAAAATGAATCTGTTGTCATGAAACGGCAGCTTGAACATCTACATACAGAGGGGCAGACAACATGTAACATTCAAGAGGGAACTAAACTTTAACTGTTGACTATCAGCAGAATTTATGCAAACTCAGAAAAAAAAATGAACAACTGGAAAATTTTGCAAAGATTTGCCTCTGAGTTGTTCCATCACCAACTAGGATGGTGACAATTCTGCTAAAGACAAGTCACAATAATAATTTACATCAAACTCATGCTCTTTTAGCTGTTACAACGGCACCTACCCTTGAGCCACATGTGAAACCTTACCTGGAAGACCTTATTGCCAAACTTGCATACTTTCACCTCCTCAGGAGAGATGTATGAGATACATTCCTTGCAGCAGTGGTCTTTGTTTTTATTGCATTCACCAGGAAGTAAGCATCTCTTCTTACATATCACTGTTGAATCCTAGGTACAGAGGTGAAAGGAAATCATAAAATCATCACCAAGATGTTTGCGCTCCTGTGTGTCCTTATATATTTCTGCTTGCTCAGTCATTGCATCCACCCAAGCCACTGGACAGGTGCTTTGAACAGGTCAGCTCAGAGAAAATAAATATTATTTATAGATAAAGGGAATCTTTCATGGTCTATGAATTTAAAGCCTAGCTTGCACTTCTGTTGACCTGCAAAATCTCACTGATTTTGGTGGCACTTTTATTTTTTTGCCTTGGTAAAAAAGTTTAAGATGTTGCAGTCATGTTAGGGAACTAAATAAAAAACACTGACCTTCAGCAGAGATATGGTAATTCATAATTTAGAAAATCCTCTTCCAGTCTAATGCAGTCTTAAAGAGGACAACATAATCTGAGCAACTTTATTTTGCATCAGACAGGGTCAGGCATCATGTCTCAACTGAGACTTAAACTTTCCTAGCACAACTGCAAGTGCTCTTCAGATCAGATTCTTTGAGACCACACAAGATGCCAAAGAATAGTATCAGGCTTACAATTCCACAGCCCTACAAATTACTGCTAAGCCAGACAACCATCAGCATACAATATCTAAGCACTATGGACTTACCTTGCATGTACACACTGTGCAGTTGTCATAGATAAATGAGGAACCATTATCATACACATTGCTGTGAAAAAGGCAGCTTCCAAATGGGAGGTCAAACACTTTCCTCTGTCCTGAATATGAATAAACAGTAACAGAAACAAAATGTGGTTGAAAATATGCCACATTGTCAACAAAAATAGTAGGGCTTATTGTCACCAAATTCACGTGCAACGTGTAATTTGCTATGTGCTTCCATTTCAATCTGAAAAATATGTACTTTTAACAGTTCACTATTCTTTTGGTACACATTCATCTCTGCACGTTCTACTGTGGGATGGAATATAAATGATTTATGGCATGTTTATAAAGGAAAAATCTTTCTTCTCATCATAAAGTGCACAGTGCAGCTAAAGGAATAAAAAGTAAGCACTGCAAACTCTTAAGATAGGTACACTTAAACTAGTTTAAACAGTCTTTAACTTAAAGCAATAACTTATCAAATAAAGCAGTCTAAACTTCTTTTAGCATATCTGCCTCAGGGGTTCACAGCAGCCAAGCTAAATCAACTCAGTGACACTGATCCAAAAAAAATCATAGGTGTTGTCCAGTCTCATTAAGATAGCTTGGTGTACCATGTGTTCATGCAAGGCGGCAAGAAATATAGGAATTTGCATCATTTATGAACAGAATGAACACAAGATATTTAGTTTCCATAATCTGAAAATTACTTGGGTTTAATGGCAGTGAGACAAAGGTTTGGGGCACTATACAGAAATGGCAGCACCAAAATCAAATCCTTCCAGAAGTCATGTGATCCTGCAAATACTTTCAGACCCACGTTACAATAGAGTTTGCACTCCTGTAAGCTTCTCTTATTCCTCAGCTTCTTTCTCAGTAAGTTATTTTTAAAAAGAGACTTTTCTAATATATACAGATGAGCTCTTCACAAAAACACTATACTTACTTTCCTACTTTTGAATTTCCCTGTTTACTGTTGGAGGCGGGTAACTAGTAAGTTCTTTTATGCGTGGTTGTCACTCTCCTACCTTATAATTTCTGACGTCTAATGTTTAATAGGCATCAAATCCAAGGTAGGGAATTCCCACTCAAAGTACATATTAGAAGTGCTAAATACTAAGCCAATATTTTAGCTTTCAAACCATCAGGTCTTGGCACACTGTAATTCCTTCCTTTTTCAATAATCCTTGATAAATGTAGAGCCTCTTTAAAAAAAAAGTTCCATTTTCCTCTCAGATATAAGTAAACAAAAGGATAAGCATACAGCAAAATCCTTTGGATTTTGGATTTGCCTTCAGTTTTTACAAATTGAATGTTAAACAAAAGTTATTAAATAATTATTTTTGTTCTGTTAGACACAATTTAAACATCCCTCTCCTGCGAATTAGCTACTTGGAATTAACCTGTGATTGCATAGCCAGCCTTCTTTCACAGGATGTGTGTCTTTCTCAAAAAGTTTTATTTATCCTGCAGGACTGACATAAGGAATCAGTTGAGGATGCTCAGTAGTCCTAAAAGGAACTGCTCCACATCCATGCACTACTTAGGGGCAAAGCCATGCCGCAGTCCTGCCTGTAACAACACTTCTGCTGCTCACTGTGGGGCCAGGACTTCAATTGCAGAGCTTGTGTCAGCAAATGAACAAAAGTCCAGTTCTCTCCCACACTATCTCGCCATGCCTTGCAAACTGCTCAGCACAATCCCGGGTGGCCTACCCAGTTCAAATAGTTGGTTAAAAACCACCATCAAAGGAGACACCACTTTAAAAGATGTGGTGATGAAGATATTGGCTTAATGGTTGTCTTTGCTGGCTCATAACCACTAGTTAAACTAATAATTCAAGTCCCAGTAGAGTCCACAGCTATGTTCTTCTAAGCTATGTCTGCTGACTATCAGGAATTCAATTGCAGGGAGGTCCTTCATATGATACTTTAAAAACCATGCCTCAACATCCCTGGAAATTTTTCTCTTTCCCAACTACCATGCAGTGTGTTACTCATCCCTTGGCTTTACCTCCCCACCAGAACTTTTAACACTTCCCTGTAAATAGACATAATCTATTTGCAGGTATATGAAATGCTTTAGAGCAAAAACTACATAAAAGGAAATACATATATTATTATTATTATTATTATTATTATTATTATTACTGAATTTGTTTACATTCTAAGAAGGGAAAAAAGAAATTTTAGAAAGATTCCCTTGAAGCAGTCAAAAATTAAAGCTGCATTTTGAATGCTTTGTTCAAGGAGGGGAAAGTTCAGTCAGAAAAGCATGGGGAGGACAGGACAAGGGGAGTTTTCAGAAGGAAAGGAAAAATGTTCTCAGCCAAAACAGAAGCTCGGCGTTTCTCCATTTCATTCCTCTACTGCATTACTCTCTGGTACTGTGGTTGAATGTTCCAGGCCGACATTTATTTACTTGAAGCACTTCTCAATTAGCAAATAAATAAATTCAGGTTTGTTTCAAGCGGTCAAAAGTGTAAAGTATTACCAGAACCTGGAACTCTATATAGCTTTGCTGGCTCCAAGGCCAGACATCTCTGTGTCTCTAACCTAGACCTGTTAAGAGATTTCAGATAAAAATATAGTCAAAATTACAAAAAGTTTCCATTGAAGAACTGGAAGTAATTAGCTCTGAAATTTTCCAAACCTAGTTATAACCCTAGTTATAGACCAAACTAAAGTCAATTTACTTGGTAGGATATAAGTGCTCCTTGTTTAAGAGCTAGATGGAATGTTAACCTGTGGGATCTGTGAACACAGTAAGAGCACAAGGCAGTGCCTTATTTTGTCACTGCCTAGCTTGTCATGTCCTGGAAGAGCCAGCCCTTCTTAGAGGCCTATGACTCACACCTTTAAAATATGTTGGAAAGATGTAATTGAAAATATTCCTGGATGACAGTGTGAAGAAGGTTCACCTTAAGAAGGCTATCATGAGATGGACTCTCTGACAACAGTTTCTATAAATGCAATGTCAGTTCAGAAGTTTCCTCTGACCTGCATTTCCTCAAAAACCAAAAACGCCAATGCTCACTCAAGTAATAATATGAAATGATGAGGCCTTTTTCTTGTGGCAAACTCCAAAGGAACATTTTCTCCACCTCAACCTCCTTTGTAAAATATATGACGAAGGTGGGAAGCATCCCTATATTTTTTCTTTTAAGCAAGGCAACTGGTCTGTGTTCAAATGCTCTTCTGCAGCTGCTTGCTTAAGCACAACCCTAACACTGACCATTCAGAGTACCTGTTCAAAATCTGTGGATTATAAACTCTGAGCAATAGAGTCTCTTTCAGCTCCTGGAATTTACCAGTACTGTGAAATACTGGTCTAAAATACGTTATGCACAAACATATTGTATTAATTACAAAATTCCTAGGGGAAAAAACACTCACCTAAGCATTTGGGGCAGCACTGTCCAGCAGGAATGTGACTGAGGTGCTGGGGACATGAGAGAATGGGGCAGACTTCTTGGATACACTGTGTCCTGCCACCCTGAAGGAAAATAGGCTCCATTAGAAAGAAATTAAAGCAAAACATCAAGCAAATGTGCGTGTGTGTGCGCACACACACACACACACACACACAAACACACACACAGGCAACAAGGTCTTGAAAAGCCTTACCAAAGCAGTATTTGCCAATAGAAATTTCTGCTTGCATCAGACATACAGGACATGTACAATTGTCCTTCAAGAGTTTCTATATTGCTTGCAGAGATCTTGGATTATCCATACTTTTTTCAATCTCTCAAACAATGAATGTAGTAATTGAAGAAACAGTGTTTTTCTATCTTATTTCTTGGTGTGGATATGATAAAACCAGGGAAAATAAAATCATTATCCATGAACATTTCTGGATGTTCCAAAAAGTTATTGAGCAATTTTTTGTATTATTCTTCATCTCCTGTGTCGTGCCCTTCTAGGCTTGTCTGGGACAGGGATTAAGTGCTGAAGCAAGATGAGAGCAGGTGTTCTTCCCCTATGTCTGTGACCTCAGAAGCCAAATGAGGCGAAATCACTTAAAAAAGAACATTTGTGTTAGCTTCCAAGTCCAACTATACAAACCCTGAAGGTCTGCTTTCTTCAGAGGACTGAAAACCAAGTGGGTACATGAAATTCTGTGAATGAATGAGGAAAAAACAAAAGGAAAGAAAAAAAAAAGCAAACTAGACTGGATATATCCTGGTGTGTCATAAACAGAGGCAAAGACAAAAGCATAGAAAATATATTGAAAATTGAGTCAGTTAAAGAGATCTTATTTCTCATTCTGCTCTGTTGCCTGATTACTTCATCATGCCTTCAGAATACTGTGTTTAGCTCTAGACCCTCTACCAACATGTGCTCCATATGCTTATGAGAGGTCCAGGTTGCCAAACTTTAAAAATCAGTCCACCTTTTTCTCAGCAAGTCAGGTTTTTTCATCTAGCTGTCTTGCCTTATTTATCACTCAGAGCTGCAGGCTCATCCCAGCAATAAGCTTTGTGTTCCTGATGCTGTGATTGAAGGCTTACGAACAGTCTCCTCCAACCTACATGCTGAATGGCTCTCGGGGCTCCCTGGGGAGAGATGGAAAAAGCCGTTCATTTTGAAGAGCTCCGTGCCTGAAATGATGGCATACCACTCCACTCCTAATGGCCTCAGTGAATCATGTAAAAGCTTTTACATATAGGCAGACCCACTGTTGCACAGAAAACAACATACTGACTGTACCCCTGTTCTATAATAAGTTTTCAGGCACTGAAGTCTACCTGTCCCATGGGGCTACCAAAGCATCCTGAGTGCACATGGCTGAGGACTGCTCGTAATTCTTTCACTGCAGCATGCAGAAACACAGACCTTATTGTAGACTGAAACGACTGCTCTAAATTAAGGGTCAGACCAGAAACTTGACAAAACTAAATTAATTCTTTAGTGATGTTCCTTAGTATGCTCAGGGAATAGCTCTGTGAGAAGAGACACAGGTGCAGAATGAAAGGAAAGAAACAAAGATGGGCTCTCTGAAGTTGTGCTGTGATTCACCCAGGGAAAAAGGCTACAAGAAGCCAAAGTTCAAACTTAGGTGACAATTCAGCAAAACTGAAAGCAGGGCATGGATGTCTCAGCCAGACTGGTGACAGGATCAGGGATTTATCCATGGAAGACAATGAGGAAAGGCTGAGGGAACTGGGACTGTTCAGCCTGGAAAAGAGAAGGACTCAAGGTGACCTAATTGCAACCTTTGAGTACCAGAAGGGAGCCTACAAGAAAAGACGGAGAGAGGCTGTTTAGAAGAGCATCTAGCAATAGGAGAAGGAGAAATGGCTTTAAACTGAGAGTAGGCTTAGATTGGGTTAGATTAGATTAGACTTTAGGAAGAAAGTCTTTACTGAGAGGGTGGCGAGACACTGGAACAGGTTGCCAGGAGAAGTGGTGGGTACTCCATTCCTGCAAGTGTTTAAGGTCAGGTTGGATGGGGCATGGAGCAACTTGGTCTAGTGAAAGGTTCCCCTGCACACAGCAGGGAAATTGTACCTAGATAATCTTTAAAGTGTCTTTCAACCCAAGCTATTCTATGATTCTGTGAAGATAAAGCAATACTCCAACACATGGTGGGCACAGGTCCATTCTTGCAATCTTGCTGCTGCATTTAATACTCATATAAGCTATGGCTCTGCAGAGCTGCCATGGAGTTTTGCTTCACTGACAGATTGAATCAAAGCTCAAGCTTAGCACGCTATTGAGATGTTGCCTTTGTAGCCTCTTGTATAGGTATCTTCATAAATGCAAAATGCCATGGATAATGTAAAATATTTTCTCACTCTAGCCTTTTGTTTATAGCTCCTGCCTTACTTTTTGCACTGGCCCTTCTGCACAAACTAAGACTAGTTCCACCTGTCTCTTCACCTCAGTGCTACTCCTGCTTCCAGCTGGAATGCTGCTTTTTAACACCAAACTATTTTCTAACTTGCTGCTGTCCCAGATAGGTTCTCCCAGGCTTGAGTTTCATGCAAGTGCAAATTCAAAAACAGTCTGAAACAAACAACCTGTACCATTTAAAGTAAGAATAATTCTACCTGCCCTAAAGAACTTAGAGAGATAATTCACTGGGCACTTACTAAATGTTAAAACACACACAATATTTCTACTTTCTTAAAACTCTCAGTCATTGTAATTCAAGACTCACAAAGCATTCAGAATACCTGTTTTCAAAGCAGCTGATGCAGCCAGTACTTTAAATTGCATGGACTAGAGATGGGTAGGAAAAAAAAATGAGTGCAACAAAAGTTCAACAAAAATACCAAAAATTAATAGAAAAAATAACTCTGGAGAGTAAGAAGATTGGCTTTGGACAACCTACGCTAGGATGGGAACTGCACAGTGAACACCTTTCCTCTTCCATTTCTCAACTGCATCTACATCTTTTAGCTCACATTTCCTTGTATGATATCTCCCAGGCAGCCCGAATGCTCCAGGTCAGGAGCAAAACCCCCCAGTTATTCCAGTAAAACCAAACCTGAATTGGAAGCCAGCACAGACCAATAAAGTACAAGTGACATCTGCTTCCTGTGAGAAATGCTATTCAAGATGTAGGCAAATAAATCCTTGAGCAATAGTTAACCTGAAACCTTAATCAGAGGAGGCTGCTGCAGCTCAGAGTTTTCTGGAGGTAACAGATTTTGTAAGAAATCTATTGTCTACAAAGAAAATATTCACTTTCCGACTTGTAGACAAATAGAAATACTGTATCTCCTGCTGCCACCTCATATGTGCAAGATAAACCAAAAGGCTCTGAAGCATCAGCTCAGCAGGTGGTGTGGACTGAGGTTTCATCTTGTCTAAGCAGTTTTCTCAAGAGACAGAAGAGAGAGGGAGATGAAACAGCACTTTCTAACACTCCCGCGAGAGCTCCATCTTTGAGAAAGACAGATAACAAATCCTTATTTAAATGAAAGCATGGAGCTGGTCCATCTAGCTATCCATTCACTTCTGCTCAGCTCCTACCTTAATTATGATATTTTGCTGTCCAATAAAGACACCTTGGCAGAGTTGACACACCCATCCAGACTATGACCAACTGCTGGAGACACTGGATGAAGGACAAAGGGGCAGTTTCTGGGTAGGTGTCCTGGTTTAGGGCACATGCCTGGTGCACAGCCTATGTGCTGGGACAGACAGAGCAAAAAATGCCTGCAGAAAAATGTCTGCAGGTTAGGAGTCTGTTGTAATTAACCCCCAAAAACCTTCAAGTTCATCTACCATGAGGGTGAGAAAGTGATCACCACCAACAGCTTGTCTTTAGCAGATTTTTAAAGAGCTCGTGAAATCCCAGAAGGACAGAGATTTCCACACACCCAATTTGTTTGCTACTGTTAATGAGCATGTCTAAACTTAACAATATTTTACATACATGTTATTTAAAGTCAAAGGTTAACATCAGTATTATCAAGAACCAGGTTACTTGTGGGTATCTCATTTTCTATTTTACTTTCAAGTTTCATCTCTGTGCTTTAGTAAAGCTATAAATCATCTAAAAAGATTCTTCCTTAGTTTTGCCCTATGTTCACCTTGCACTTGAATGACTGCTCATCCTCTAACAGAAGTAAAATTTCCATTGATTTTGCAGAATATTTTGTCTAAGTGCTGACTGGCATTAGGATTCAGTGGATGCACATTAATTTTTAACTTTCATTCTAGAAGTGTGAAACTTTTCATTTGCTACCAGTGAGCCTATCCTTTCAGGAAAAAAAAAAAAAAAGGAAATATCAAAATAACATTTCTCTCAACTCTGGGATACATATTCCAGACATTAAGAGCAAGGTCAGACACACACTGTAGACTCAGCAGGGTTGTTGTAAGAACTAAGACAGATGTTCAAGGCTGTCTCCAGCTATGAAGAAAGATTTTACGCCACCAGCATGAAAAAAAAAACTTTGAAAGTTCAACAGGGTCACTACTGAGCAAGTCTGCCCCATGCCAGTGGCAAGAGAAGCCAAATAAACACACAACTGTGTGACTGTTTGTCTTCAACTACTCTGCCCCAGTGCAAGTAACTACAGTCACTATGAACATAATAAGAAATATTATCATTTCTGTGACAACAAAGGCATAAAGGCAATAGACATATACCAATAAAGAGATGGACATATTATTTAAGATTCAGTTAACAATGACTATTACCATTCTGGAATTAATAAAATATTAAGGAATTCCAGAAGTCATTTCATTACAGCACATTGGCTGATGTGTATAGGGCTTCCTAGGTGAGATGGATGGTGTGTTGGCTTGCATACACCTGGTGGCCCCCAGGAGCTCTGTCTGACATGTTAACTACTCTGTGACAATAAAGACTTTGACTACCTCCCAAACATATACTAAAAACATAAACCGGGCCAGCAACACGTACTATGCAAGCATCTCCAAAATGCCTCTGGAATCGTGTGCCCTGAAAACCCGTACCTTGATTTTACAGTCAGATTACAGTCCCTGATGTGCCATGTAAGTAGATTTTGGGCACAATAAGGAGAGGATACTCGACTTAGAGTATGGGTTTAATCTAGAAATTTAATTTGGAAAGGTGTTCTCTTCCTAAATCAGAAGAAAGACAGTCCACTTACAAGAACGCTGGTACAGCATGGGGCGGACAGCCTCTGGAAATAACTTCACCCCTACACGGTATGTCAGGGTGCCTGAAACAGCCATGTCATGCACAGTCAGAGTTCCCAGGAAGGGTCACAGGAGGAAGATTTTTTGGAAATGCACAAAGTAGCGATACAGTTCTCACCATAAAAGCAATCAGCACATCAGACAGACAAGCCAGAGCTTCCCACATCCCTGCAGCCTGATCTATTGTCTAGATTAGCATTTTTAAAATCCCTCTCTAGAAAGTGTTGGATAAAATTCAGAATAGGGAGATCTTGAGTTTCAATTCGAAACAGCAGTTATTTATACTGTCTTGTATGTGCCAGATTTTTAAACTTCGAATCTAGATCTCAAACCCTATTTTCTGCAATATCAGTCCTATGGGAAGCCTTTAGAAAGTGGCCCTGGTGACAGTATAAAGTGGTGTTGTAAGAACTGTGTGTGAAGCAAATACTCTACAGAGCTCACATACATTTTAAGACCAGGTCATACAGATTAATGTGGATATAAATAAATATTCTTAAATGTCTTACAAATCACCTAAAAATCTATACAGATTAGAAATGGTAAGATAAAAGATTCTTGTGAAATAAATTACTAAACCAACTCCAGGGAAAAGCAAAGGCACAATTCTTGAAATTATTTAAATTTTTAATCTCTCTCTAATGCAAAGGCATTCCTTGACATAGAAAAAAATTCCACCAGTTTCTAGTAGGTAGAAGTTTGTCTTCCACCACCTCTCCTTCTATATGTACCCTTACAATATAACTTGTTAGGTGTACAGTCTGTGTCATCAACAAGCTGCAATAACAAAAAAGTCTGACTAATTGTCTCCAACTAATGTAAATTCATTTACTAATGTAAATTCATTCACCCCCCTGAGTTCTTAGCAAATTGCAAGTGTAGTTGCAAAGTGTCACAGAGTTAGAAGATCTTTACCTAAAACCAAGAACCAAAATGTCTCTCTCTTTTGGAAGTTACTGAGTATATGGTTGCATGCATCTGCTGAAGGAATAACTACATTAATTCATTAATTAGTAATTTAGGATAGAACGAGGGCTCTAAATACTGTTATCTGTTCCAAATTATGTGTTCCATTAACCAGTGTGTACAAAGTGACATGTAGGTGCCAGGTCTATCCAGTCTTGCTATCCATTCCAGTTTGCAAGAGCCACTTTTCCTGGGATGCACTATATTAAAAGATTTCTCTTTTGAAGAGGGAAGTGGGTTGCTCTTTGTTTGATGAAATATCCCAGCATCCTCACAGGAACTGAAGTATGCTCTTCTGGGATATAGCTCTCCACTCTGAAATCAGAGTGTCAGGAAGCTGCTAGTCCTGCTTCTTTCAAGTTTCACAAAAACATGAGTTGCACTGAGTGTCCTGTGGGAGAAGGTGGAAGACCAGGGTAATTGCTGCCTTGGGTGAAATGGACCATTCTGGAACATGAAGTTATAGGCTGCACAGTAACTTCCTTTAAGGTATGCACAGGCAGAGACACTGGTCCTAAATTTCACAATTGCTGGAACTGCAGAAGGGCTCCTTGGAGGAGGTCACAGTGCTGAGTGCTGAGCACTCTTCTGCTCTCAGCTGGGGGACAGTGCAACCAGCACTTGGCCACATTTCTCCAGTCTAATAGCACTGTGCAGAAGTGTTGCTGGGATGATATTGCATCTGGCTTTACAACCCAGCTGAAACTGAATCGTTTGCTGACCCAATTGCCTACTTGCAAAGTCACACAGCTGAACAGGCAGCAGCCCTCTCCCCTCTAGGGCTTCCACACTGAGCTCTTGGCTCTGTTCAAAGTGATGTTGTAAGTAGTCCCCCTTCTCTTGGAAGCCCTGAAAGGTTTAATTGTGGTGCATACTTTCTCCCTTTCAGGCTGATTTCCTAAGGAAAGAAGGCTTATGAAGGCGGAAACCAGGGACATCTGTAGTTTGTGAATCACTGACTAGCTCCAGTCACAAATGATCAAGGGACTACTCTGAAAAAGGTATATAGAGACAAAACAGCAAAAATCAAAATTACAGTATGATCTCAAGGACATTAAGTTCCTACAAGTCTTTTTTTTCAAAGTCAGACTCCTGTGGAGAATAGAGAGCCCCTGAATTCTTTCTTTGTAGGAACTCCAGAAAGCATCCTACAGTGGTTGGCAGCAGCTGGCCTTCCAGCCAGCACCTGCCAGACCTTCTGCCTTTCATTCAGTGCTTGTGCCACGGTGGTGCTGGGAAAAAACACAGATTTTTGCAGACAGGACAGATTCAAGTCATTCATCTATAGAAATAGAGATTTGCTGCTTCTGCTGTTCTGGGAACATAATCTCTATTCCTAGGTTAACAGGCACAGTGTCCCATACCTAATGCAATTTTCCCATGAGATGAGGCATTTCTCTTCATGCCATTCCTGTGCTGGTTTTTTCACTCCCAGTACCTACAAGGATTCATGGTACCTGCATCCCAGACTGGCTATCAATTATCCTAAGTCCTGGATGCTTTCAGATGCAGCCCATGTATTTATTCTGCTGTGAGAGACATTATTTTATTGATCCTTCTCCTGGACAGTTCAACAGCTGAGGCTTTTGCCCAGGTTAGATCTGTTTCTCTCAACAAATCTCTCCTGCAAGTAGAAGTAATGTATCTCACAAATTATTCTGTCTTTCATTAGGTGGTTTTTAATGTCTCTGAAGTTTCATCCAGAAGGCAGAGCTTCCAACAATGTAATCTATTTCTTCTGCTGCTAGTTGATTGTAAGTTAAGGGAAAAAAAATCTAACAGAAACAGTATCTCTCAAAAACTCAGAAATGGCTGGATTCACACTGCACCACAAGCACCTTTGTGGACTGTCTAATTATCCCAGGCACTATTTCCAACAACAGATCAACACTTTCCATGTTTTGTTTTCTTTTCCCAGTGAGAGACTATTTAAAAAGTTACCTTAATTTTCTTAAATTTACCAACTACACTTAATGCCTTAATGTTAAATAGCTGGTTAGTTCTTGCTTTCTGCATGGAGATGACTGGCCAGCATCACAAATCCAGCTTTTCCTCTAGTCTGAATCCTTTCACATCATTTCCATCCCTTGCTGCCATTTCATTCACTTACTAATCAAACTCTTCCTTGCTGCAGGTCTCATTAAACTGATTGCTGTCACTGTGCCTTATAAAGTCCATGCTGGGTAATTGTATCAAAAGGCTTTAGCCTTCTGAAATTAAAAATAGCTCATTTTTAGTAGGCAGCTACATAACAGTAATGCCACAACCGCAGGCACCACTGTCCCTATGCTCCACATACATTGGTGTTTTTTATGAACCAGATGTCTTTATACAGCCTATGCTTCCCCCTCTAATCTCCCTGCCAGCTGCTGCATGGGGCACACTCAAACAGAGCCAAGGTTGGAGGTTAGAATATATACACCAGGTGGAAGAGGTGGATTTTAAGGCAGGATGTAGACAAGCACTGCCCCAAAGGTCATGTAACCCAGTGGGGGTTTTCTAGTGATTTTCAGTCCACTTTGGATGACAGCATTTTCAACAGAAATCCCAGAAGTTGCACAGGCAATGGTGAAAAATGAGGCAAGATAGCCACTTAGGCAGGAATGGGTCAGGAAGGCAGCTGCACACTGCAGAAAGGGGTCTCTTCACGACCTTGGGGGTAAAGAGCTGCAGCTTTTTGGGGACAGCAGATGGGAAGAAAAGACATTGGCAAGGAAACAATTCTGGCACACCACTGCAGAAGGGAGTTCAGCTATTCATGATTAATTTAGCTGTTGCACCAGAGGTCTCCAGTGACTACAGAAGCTTTGCTATGAGCCACATGATTATTTATTTCTCTTCAAAAAAGAACTGTTTCTATGAAAAATTGCAATAAAACATGCTAAGCTGGAAACTGTCTGTGGCCAGAAAAACTATTAAAAACCACCAACAAGCTTCTTCAGCTTCTTCGTGTCCTTTCCCAGATAATAAGAAAGTTAAGGTTAAATCCAAGGGACTTTCCTAACTTCAGCTATTAGAAGCAGAGCAGTAGCTCTGTAAAACAGGTCCTGGCTTCTTGCAGCCATGACTTTTCCCCTGAATCAGTTGGAGCCTGCTTTGTTTTCATTGGCATCAAGAACACATGAAGCACAGTCCAGTGGGTGTACAGTTGTGTATACACCACCAGTGCATTTGCATAACGTTTCAAAGTCCTAACTCAATGCCTGCAAAATGATAGCCACTGCCACAATGTATTTATATTACAGTCATTCGCTTTTCATAAGATAAACTTGCACAAAGAGGTTTTTTTCTCTTTTTTTTTTGGCTTCTTTTTCTACAGCATAAGCTTTGTGATAGTGCCTCACAAGCTTTTCTTACTATATCCTACAATAAACGGTACTTCTATAAACCCCACACTTTGGCAACTATCGACGACACCCTTCACCCCCACATTACTGTGCAGTACTGGCCTCCCTTCTGAGAACAGCTTTTCCTTCTGAAGTTTGTTCACAGAGATACAGTTATTAAATCCCTCCTGTGTCCCCAGTGTGTTTCTTGCACATACAGAATACTAGTACCATTGTGGCCCTGAGAAAGGTGACAGTTCTGACTCTCACTTCATCATCATTCTTTAAAATACTTGGTCACAACCAGAAACTCTACAGATGTATACACACAGCTTTGCCTTAGAGCATTAGTTTTAAATAATTCCCCTTAAGTTATCTGCAGGAATATATTGCAAGACTTGAGTGAATTAAATCTCCAAATGCCCAAATTCTGACATCTGGCATTTAGATACAAAGACTTTCTATTCAGTAGATACTTTCTTGTAGACAATATGTTCATATGTCATTTCATGGAATGGTTTGAAACTTCAGGTTTTGGGATACAAATGAGTAAAAAAGGCCATGAATAAAATCAATTAGGATTGTTCTTGGAAGAGCAAAAAAAAAGCACACAATTTAGAAGCAGCACCTACACACCATAACTTTGAAAAGTTGTTACTAGGTCAAAACCTACCAGAATAGTTCACATCACATCACTGTTCCATTCACAAGCAAAGAGAACAAATCTCCTTCTGTGATTCAGGGCAGTGAGGTATTGGAAAGAATGAGATATAATCCTTCACCAGCTATTTCTACAATTTATGGAGGACCTTGCCTCAGGGTCTGATGATATAGCACACTGGTTGGTATCTGAAGAACGTCCATGATAAAATAAATCATACTGTTGTAGTAGTAGCAGTGACACTGCTTCTAGCTTTTTACAAGACCTTTACACAGGCATCTACACTCCTTAAATGTAATGCTCCATGTATACTGGTGAGGTAACCTCAGGAAATATAGGATTACATACACTCTGCTTCCTTAATGCATCCATCAAAGGTTTTCATTAACAGGAGATCCTGTTTGTCCTAGGCTCTTAGCAAAATGAGTTAAAAATGCACTTTAAAATGTTATGTGAGGAAGAGGCGAACTGCAGCTCATTCAGAGGATTTCCTGGAAAATAACGTTTTAGGAAAACTAGGCTACTTTTATGAAACCAGTAGGTTATGAAACTGTTCCTACAGTGAAGTAGTCACAGGGGCAGCTTCAATCTACCCAAAGTGGTATAAGATTAGACTCACTGTCAGCCAGTGGTACCTATCTATAGCAACATCTGTAATACTTCAGTGCAGAATTCCGTTCTTTTGTACTACATAGAGCTGTCCATCCCCAGAGATGTAACTTGGCTCTACTTCAGGGTAGGGCACACTCAGGCTTGGGATCAAGGTAAAGAAACAGGTTTTAGTCTTAAACACAAGCCTGAGCAAGGGGTGCTGAGGAATCTGCAGCTCTCCACAAATAGCCTTGGGAAGCATTTTGATTAGGAATCATTTACAAGTCAGAGTTCCTCTGCCACTTCCTCCTTCCTCCAGGGGTAATGACTTACAGAAGCATGAGCAGCAATGTTGACATTTCCCAGTCCTGGCTAGCAAGAGTGATAAAAGAATAACAGGGTGTTTTCCTCTCATTCCTAGCTTGCAAGCAATCTGGACATGCATGGGAAGAGGGTGAATGAAACCCTAAGAAATCCATTCCTCCTTTACACCCCATCATGACACACATTCAGATATTCCAAGTCTTTGCTTCCAATTTTTTGACAATTAAGTTCATATCTAGCTATCGCTGTTCTTTATGGATGAGATCCTGTTGCTAAATAACAGCTTCTCATTGGCAGCAAAACATCTGTAAAAGGCTGATGCCCAGACGGCAACTTTCTCAGAGACATCTTGATGAAGCATCTACAGCCATATTATGCCATTTAGGCATTTCTAGCACACCACACCTGGCTTTATTTTTGGGCAGGACAGCCCTTCTGGCACCTGCCTAAAGGCCTGCTGCTCTTCTTGGTCTTTGTCAGCCCCATTACAGCAAGCTAACCGGCTTGGAACTTATCTCCAAGATAAGCTCGTGAGATTCCCAAAGTGGATGGCCACACCCAAATACTTTGCAACGCCATATGTATAGGCCATGTTCAGGCCAACTTCACTCAAAAAGATGGACAGAAGAGGTGGAAATACTTGTACCTACCTTTCCAATAATGTCCTGCTAACCAAAGCACTTCAAAATAGAAGTACAGAGCAGTCAAAAATTAAAAGAACCATATGAACCATGAGGTTGTCTAGAAAGAAGGGATACATTTCCAGAACCCAGTGAAAGGGGCATGTACCCCAAGAAGGATTTTTCATATCTGGGACTTCTCACACAGATCTCAAACATCTTTCTGCATTTTACATTTCAGAAAATACTTACAATTAACACTTAAAGAAAGAAAGGGGTCACACCACGTGCAACTGCAAATGCAAATTGCAATGCAACCTTATACTTGGCTTACTGTCTCATCATCAAAAACCATTATTAGTCCCTCAAAGAGAAAACAAGAAAGCAAATAAAATCTGGGTTTGGATGCAAGTGTAGATGTCTCCTTGCCCTTGTTAAGTCTCCTTTGTACCTGTCTAATTACATAAAATTGTCTTTAAATCAGTGTAAAGTAACTCATTAAAGACTCATCGGAAACAGAAACATACATTTTTATGCATAGGATTTGTTGAAGTACTAGAAAAGGGTATGTTAATTGGCCAAGCAAAAAAATTTGAAAAAAATGTGAATTACTTATATTGCAGCTATCATCCATAAGCAGAGAACTTTGATAACTTACTTCTCCAAATGCTCTTGTCTTTTTTTCCTTACTCTTATTTTTATTTAACATGCTCCTGAGATTACAATGCAGAACTCTCTTCTCAGCAAGTTTTCAGCATTTGCAGAGCTCTCAGTTGCACACACTTTCAGTTATTAACCCTCCCTCTACTCATGCAGGATGGTTCTCTGATTATGCGAAGAAGTGTCATTTGAAATTATTCTACAGCAGAGAATAGCTACACACACCAAATTATAATTGTAAGTTAATATTAACGATCACTATACCTTTCAAAATTATATAGTATTTTCTTACTATTTAAAAAACAGACCCATCATATAAAACAGCTGCCATGTTTATTTAGATAAGTACTCCTCCACTTTTATAAAGTGGAGACTGATGACAGATGTGTCTTTTAGGCAGAAATATTAATTCTAGAAATGTCAGCATCTGCTTCTTTTCAGCCTAGCCTTACAGATTCACACATCATTTTTCATCTACAACGAGTTTCTTTTTTTTTTTTGTACAGAGAATCTGAAAACATGGGTGTAAATTACTGGTCCCAAGGCCTGACACTTTTATTAGCACGTCACTGGTGCTACACGTGTTAGGTCTGATTAGACATAGAGAGCATTTTCCACTGCCCATTTCCCATGCAATGAAGAAGGCTTGCACTTCCCTGACAGAAATTTCCCACCTAGCTGTTCCATTTCTGTGAAGCGGTATACTTGCTAAAGTTATGAGATGCAGTACAAAAATACTCTATGTAGCTCCTGGGGTTACTGGAGATTAAAAGATATGGGGAAAAAAAAAACAAAAAAAAAAACCAAAAAAACAGGACAAAACAAACAAAAAAAACCCAAAACAAAACAAATTTAAAACCTCACACAGCTACATTTTATACTGAATTCAAGGAGTCCAACCTTCTGGTTCACCCAGCTACCATTCTATAATTCATTTGCATATATTTAGTACAGTAATTGCTGTTCTTTTAATCATTTACATGGTACTGTTAGTAGATACAGGAGCTGAAGCCCTATACCTCACTCACCACAAACACACAACACTTCCTACATCACAGAAGAGCTCTTCAGTACTCACATTACCTCCCAGAGAAATGCATTCCAATAGAAAGCATCATTCACAGATAATTCTGTACAATCAAACCATGAACATACATACGAACAAACAGCAATTAGAAGGCGTCTGCTAACTAACCATCAGTAAACCAAGATAAATCATCTTACAATCAGTGACCAGCTGGAACAAATTAGAGCTGCTGCAAGAATGGACCACACTGGCTAACCTGGACCACACTACTCCCTCTGGGCAAACTCTTATATGCCGCTAACCTGTGCCACATCATCCCCAGTGACTATGCAGACATGCTAAAGGATTTACTACTGCAGATCCATACCTACCTGGAACAACAGCAAGCAGCCAGGTGTTCTACTCAACTGCACAAAAAATGCCTCTGTTGAATAATCAAAAGCTGTCCTACCCCAACTGGTAGCTGCTCTCCACAGCCAGCTATTTTTTATTCAGATGACACTCAAGTTGTTACCCTAAACGTTTCGGTGACAGTAAAACCTCTCCAGCATGGTTGCCGAGAAAGGTGTTGACAAATCTCTATATTTCAACAATTTGAGCTGGCCAGAGATGAGACATCACTTCTGGCTTGCCTGCAGGCCACACTGACCTCTCAGCGTGGCAGTGTGCCGAGGCAATACGTCTCAGAAAGAACAGACTATGAGCTGAAAACTTGAGGCTGCCCACATCCATTATAGGGGCACTTTTTGCAAAGTGCTATCACTGAATTACTTAACAAAATATTCCCAGTTTTCCTTGGAGTGGGGCACTGCAGATCTTCTCCTGTAAGAGTAAGTAATTTATTTACATAGGTACAAACAATGTGCTGCAGGTTTTAAGCATAAACAAAGAAGCTTAAAGACCAAGTTCTTGTCTGGGCAGCCTTATGATCAAAATAGGTAACACAAAGCCAGGGAACAAATGGGAAGCAGCTTAACAAAACTGCAACTGTGACTGTCCTGTAAGCTTCGTGATTTCTTTGTTTGCTTACAAGCTTTCTGCAATTTATCCTGCCTTTGCTCCTTGGCAAAAACATATTTTTACAGATGGGGCTAAAAATAGCAATGATAGAAACAGAACACTGAAGAAACAAAGAGTTGCCAAGTGAGGTCTGCATGAGGTCTCTGCAATTCTGTGTCCAAATTAAACTGATTCTATAGCAGCCTTTGCTAAGAGCTTTCTCTTTTACTATTTTCTGTGGGTGACAAGCACTTTTTCCACTGGCTATGCTTAATATTCCTGAACTCTTAATTATTAGGACTGACCACGCAGATAATGTAAAAGAAAAGTTATTCGGACTGAAATCAAGCTTGTATTTTTTTCAGTAACACCAGGGGAGTTTGATTGGCAACACCAT
The DNA here is from genome assembly GCF_049639895.1 of Pseudopodoces humilis. Taxonomy (NCBI): domain Eukaryota; kingdom Metazoa; phylum Chordata; class Aves; order Passeriformes; family Paridae; genus Pseudopodoces; species Pseudopodoces humilis. The sequence goes on from NC_142200.1 coordinate 105,962,605, forward strand.
TTTGTTTGTAGTTCAAAGACTCTGCAGGGACTTTATTTTCAAAATATTTCTATGATTTCTTTAAGAGAAAATGTTTTTTTTCTTCCATGCATTTTCAGATTGCAGAAAAAGGTCAGTTTGAACTTTTTGCAAGTGTGAGTACAGCCAAATCCTGTACACTTGCAAGCCCTGGTTAGTATTGAGAAAACAGGATTAGACAAAAAGGTCATTTTCAGCTTTGAGACTTCCCTTTCTCCCAAGGTCTCTGTAAAAATCATGCAATAAAGTTGTTCAGATGGTAACTTGTAAGCACAAACTGTCTTCCCCAGCATTGATTAAGACACATGCAAAGAGAAAAACAACCCAAAATCTACTTAGAAATCTACTCTGATTTTCAAGGAATGATGCCCACTGTGTCCCCGGTGTTCTTGAGGCAGCATAAGCAAGAGATGTGTCCTTGAAGAGGACATAGGGCAGTATAGGGCTCTTGATTTGGCACAGGCATGACACAGCTCATTCCTTACTCATAAATGAAGTAGAAACAGAAAAATAAGGATGAAGAGAAAATCCTAGCAGGAGCATCCCCCAAAATACTGTCTCTTCTTTCCATGACATTTAATTAAGTGTATGTACCAGAAGCAAGAGAATTGTCATTAAAGTGAAGACACAGAAGAAAATGCATCACTCTAGATAACAGCACTACAATTTGCATGAGACCTTCTCCCTCAACTCACTTCTGTTTCAAACAATCGGGAGCAACCAAAATAAATGTACAGAGAAGGGGATTATTTAGCAATTTCATACTCTACCCAAATGTGAAACACTTGCTTAGGAAGGGCTTCTCTTCAAAGCTAAATGAAATCTTCTCTGTATTATCCCTCCTATCCGTAGCCCTCTCAAACTTCCTTAATTAATTTTACTGCTGGTTCCAAAGAGCACTCCAAGTTGGCTCAAATTCCCTTGGATTGCATATCAGCATTAGAAACAGGAGATGTATTACTAGTCTCTCTTTTTCTTTTTCATCCCTTCTTTCTAAGAGGAAGCAATGAAGGATAATCAGTCACGTTATCACTCTAGAGAATGAGGCCATTATTGCATCTGAGGCAAACTCTGGACTCCTCATGTAATTTTTACATACAGTTCTTATTTGATAGATGGTTTTTCTTTTTTCTTTTCTTTTTCCTTTGCTTTTATTCCAGCAAATTCTAACAGACTCAGTCTATTCCATAATAATCTCATTAAATCAAGACAGGTCTGAATTATGCTCCTTTTTTCTTCCTTTTTTTCCTGCTTTACATGACTTCAGCACCAATTACAAAGCTGTGATGCTCTCCTCTTCCCTCTCTCCCTGATGCCATGACAGAGCTTGTTTACTTTCACTCAGCTGCTGGTTCCCCAGGAGTCAAGTTAGGTAAGATGGCTAGACAGCTTCAGGGAGGTGGCCAGAACCTCTAAGTTTAGTTAGAAAAACGCTTTCCCTGTACACAGCAGAATTCTGTTGAGAACCTCCAAATGCCTACAGCAGTGAGCCATGAGCTGGTAACCTTCTGCCCACTCTTTTCCAGGAGACACCTATCCACTCATCTGGAGGGAAGGCTGAGTGTAGGTGAGTTTGGATGATGCTTCGCTCAGGCAAGAATTCACAGTGTCAAACCCTGCAAGCAAAACCAGCCTCTCCAAGGCCCCATCACTACAAGGTCCTCCACACTCAGTGCTGGGCCAGCTTAGGATTCTCATTCCAGTTTTGCTTTGCGTGATGGAAGTAAGGAACAAGAACTGAATTTTAATATTACAGAGAGACCTAAAAACGGGAAATAAATTGGAGAAGCCCTGAGTGAGATTCATTACCTGAACAAAGCCTCCACCAATTCAAAAATGTAAAGCCCATGAAGATGGTACAAAACATTTACGTCATTCCTGACCAACACAAAAGACGGGATAAGCAAGAATAAAGGTTGCAGTTGTGATTCCAAGACCACCAGCTGATGGCTGCCTTCCAGATTTTAACATTGCCACCTGGAGGCTATCCCATACTCAGAGGTTTGCCAAGTCTATCAGCTTCAGGTGGTCGGGTTATCTCAAGCCACCTATACCAGCTGCTTGAGCTCATGCAGCTGATTTTCTAAGTTTAGCAAGTGCTTTCTGGCTCCCTTCCACTGGTAGAACTCAAGAGACAGGAACGTACACAAGATGGGAATATTGAGCATCTGGGGATGGTAACATTTTAACCAGCACAGCTGCCGGCAGTGAACATCTGTCTATTGTCCAGGTCTCCTTTCACAAAGAAAAATGCTCTCTCCCACAGGCTCATCTGCATACTATACAAGTATCTGCTCCCTCACTAAGTACCTTGGCCACAGTTAAGTTTGTCCACAGTGTAAATTAGCCCATGCAATGGTTTGTGTCATCATGGCTAGATTCCTTTGTATATCAACAGCTAACTTGAGTATATTGCAGCATCAAGCACACTAACTTATTTTTATTGCAAGTTTCATGTAAATGAGCCACAAAAGAACCTGAGAAGAAACAACACCTAGGAGAATATTCTGTATGACTTTTTAGCATGACCAGTACTGCATATATGTTGGATAATAACAATGTGATTGCCTCCAACTACTTCTTTCCTAAAGAACATAACACCTGGTTTGGTTCTTAAAGCTTAAAGTTATTTTCCACTCAGTAATTAAGTAAGTTATCAAGAAGCTGTCCCATCCACAGCCAAAACCATTGTTTACAAACTGTCTAGGGCCCACTCTGAAGCACTGTGGAAGATCTGGAAGCCCCTTAGATGCAGCTAACTGTGTCATGTACATCCTGCATCATCTGCATCTGTGGCAGAGGGAAGCACCACCACAACTGAAGGATGTTGGTTAAGATACAGAGAATTCCAGAATTTGGAAAGTCAAAGCCCTAGAGTAGTTCTTGAGTGTCACGTCAATCCCACCTGAAAATGCAAACCCTGTTACAGAAAGAGCAGTGACAGGTGGAAGGGAAACAGCACCCAGTGCTTACCACAAATCTTTCTGGCCTGGAAAGATTCTCATGCCTCCCAGGCACTGCTGGCGTCACCCAGCATGAAATCACCACTAACACTGTCTGTGTCTCACAGTAGTTCATTTTGCTCCAAGGTGCAATCAACTCTTATTTTACTCCAACTCACATATTCCTACTGGTGATGTCTTGCTCTCCTAGTCTCATGACATCAACCAGAGAGTCTCTTGCTCTCATTAGCCAACAAAGCTTTGAAACAACTGTGTCTGGGGAGGGAATTCCTGCCTGAGAACATAAGAAGTCACTTCTCTCTCTGGGTGCTTCACTATGACTTCCATCAAATCCCATTCAGCTTCCCAAGTAAATGCAATTCTGTCTGTTCATCTACTGCCTCCCCTCCAGCACAGTACAGCACAGCTTGGCACATCTCTCAGTTCCCTTTCTACCACTGCAAATTTCACAGAAATTATGTGCTTTCAACCAACAGAGAAAGTTGAACACATTTGTTCTCTGTTTTTTCCATGTCTGGCTAAGTACACCTCTGCCATTGTTCCTAATGGTCTGAACTGCGGGAGGAGCAGCAGGGAAAAAAAATAACCATTCTTTTACCGAATTCCTTAGTATAATGATTTGTTCTTCTAATACATTTCCTGTGTTTTGAGAATTTTCCATGTTTCAGGGGAAGGTAAATAAATCCTGCAACTCACATGAGTGTTCTATTTTTGACAGTTCTCAAGGATATCAGATTAATGGACAACATTCAGTACCATGAAAATACTGTGCAAGAAAAGGGAAGCCACACTTCCTGGGAAAATGCATAGAGATAAAGTGCTCCAGCTTGAAATGTATTTTGCTGATCTCCTGCTGGCTCATTGCCTGTCTTCATGTGGGGAGAAAGGATAAGGTGTGAAGCCAGATCAAGCTTTCTCTTTTGTCTCCAGCAAGACAAGCCACAACCAAGGAAAGAGCACTGTGAATATTTCCTGCATACAGATGCATTTCAAGAGAGCAGGACAGGCAGTCCCAGTGGAAGGTGAGCTCATACTTAAGCCTGGCTGGCCAAATGCCCATTTTCTTCAGAAGTGTTACCAGTCCAGGGATATGGCTGTAGCTGAGTCATATGGCCCTTCCCCACCTCCCAAAATTTTTCATCATTAGAGCTATCACTGAAGTAACACAAAATCATTTATCCCATTTGTAAAAGCTACAAATAATGTGTTCCATCACCCACAGTTAAACTCAAAGTTCAAACAGAACTTTTAATCCTGCTCCTTCAACATGAGAAAATACTCTGCTCACAGGATACAAGCTCCCAGAACTTGTCATGTTTGTCCAGTTTTCATGTGTAGCTATTTAATGCTAGTCCTACATCTGTATGTCACATTCTCTCTTTAAAAGCATAAGTGCTTTTCAAAGCATGCCATATGCCAGAGTTTTCTCAGTTATTTCTAGTTACTGGAAGACACTTCTTCCTCTCCTTCTTCTTGGAATGTCATCTCTGTAGGTGACCCAGGAAGGTGCTCACTGACATGCTCTGGCTAGGCTGCAGTAGCTCATTGGAAAGCTGGTAATTACTAAAGGCATCCTAATATCCCAGTTAAAGGAACACCACTGTAGAGTAAATATGTACCACATCAGTCAGAAGCAACCTTACCAGCAAGAGAAAACAAGGGTTAAGAGAGTGTGAGTACTGGAAGCACAGGCTATAGCAGTAAAAAAAACCCCAAACCTAAATGCATGATTAAACATTTAGTAAATAACAAATTACCTCCTTCATCTGCTCCAGCATTTCAGGCACCTCTTCTGCTTCTAAATCAAGCCAATCTCCCTCTACATCCTGAAAAAAGCCTGTAGTTTCTGGGGCATAAGACAGCACTGGCCTCCTCCTCACCTTCCACTGTGCTCTCTCAGAGGGGTGGCATGGTCTAGAGCCAAACCCATGGCATTTCTTCTAACTATATCCAACCCTAAAAAGCCTTTGACCCTCTGATTTCTGCTCACTGCATGATGGGCCTCTATGTAATGCTTCAGGGATGAAGTCAACCTGGCCTACCCAAGGTTTTATAATTGACAGTTTTACTATGCTTTTTAATCACCACATTCCTGGCCTCAGCATCTCTTACAGTCAACTGAAGAAACCAATAAAATTTGATATATTGTATTAGGAGGAATATTAAATTAACACCTCCTTATAGGATCTGCTGGAGACAAGACACACACCCAGATGAACCACTCTTCTGCCTCAATCTGTTGATCCTTATGTCTGAACAAGCAGAGTATTCAGATATACAAAGCACCTAAACAGGTTATTGTAGCAGCAGGCACAATGGAAAAATGTCCGTAGGAGTTGCAGTGAACACAAAGACATTGGCTAAGTAGCTGAGATATTTCTTTTTATATATTCAAATGCCAGTGAATTGGTGATGACTCAAAATAAACAACCTTCTTGTCTCCCTGTGAAAAGTCAAGCACGCAGCAGCCAGAGCTGCCCCTAGACGAATTCATAAGGGTGCTTCTTCCCAGGATTAGCAAGGCATTCTCTACCAGAGTGAAAAGGAAAGAAAGTGAAAAAGGAAAAAAAATCTACATTTTATTCTACATGTCTGCTACACCACCCCAGGCTCTTCACTTCAGAGACAAGGGAAATAATATGTGAATGGGAATTACTAGGGCATAGACTACTTCTTCCTCTAAAATATAACAGTACTTTGGATAGGCACTCCTAATTACTTCATGGGGTGGATCTTCCTGCTAACTCACCTGAGAGAACAAGAGGAGTAAGTGCCTTCTAGCACTGCTTCCCCTTGGGTCTAAAAGAGAAAGACCCATCACCAAGAAACCATTTGCTGATTTCCAGGTGGTTACAAATGCTTTCAGTCCCTTAAATCCTTCCCAGCTTTGCAAAAATTGAAGTATTACTGAGTTTAAGATTCTGCTTAAATTTGTCCCCTGCATGGGGACTTCAGTGGTGATGTAAACACTGACCAGCCACAACGTCCTAAATCAAGCCCTCTACCCAGTAATCCGCCCATCCCACGCTGTTTTTAGCTTGCTTCCCTGCATGGGCACACCTTACCCATCAAATCACCCCAAGAGAAGGTATGTCAAGCGTGGGATAACCCTGCAGTAAAGCTGTTGCATTCTGTTAACTGCTGCAAGGAGGCAGAGAGGCTTCAGCTGCCCCTTGGGAGTCTGCATGTGTGGAAAGGCATTTCAGAGCTCTTTACACATTGTGAGTTAATGACTGGTGATTTCATTTATCTTCATTCTGATAATAAATAACAACTCCAGCTTAGCACTTGTAGCTGACCAGTCTCCAACTCAATACTGTCTTTCTCCCCAGCAGAGCACAACTGTTCAGGTTTCATTCCTTTGTATTCTCCTATAGTTTTAATTAGGCTGAAAACCAAAAGCCGTAAGTTAATGCCTGTTACTCCTGTATTGCCAGTTTTTAATCAATCTGTATGTGCAAAAAAGTTTGTTTCAAATACTGCACTGTCACCAGAAATCAAATCCAACAATTTTACCCTGCTGACTTAAGTTTCATTACCAGAGAAATTATGATGGGAAGAGGAGAAAGCAAAGAACAGGAGCGCTTGTAAAAGGCCTCACTAGCGCAAATACACACACAGGAACACCACCAGCTGGGAAGTCAGCTCATACAGAAAAAAAGGGTCAAGTACTTTCAGGTTCCAGGGAATTATATTTAAATCAGGTTTCACTGCATGCAGAAACAGAGCTGCTGGAATCTCTGAATACGGCTCCTATTAAACGTCTGTTCTTAATTGCCCAGTTAGTCATAGCTGGACATTTCTCTGCTTAGAAGCTGCTGAACTCAAGGGCAGCCCATCAGGCTGTCGTAGCACTTCACAGTGCGTTTCTACTGCTAAGTTATTGTGACAAGGGGTAACTATTCCTTCTTTATCACTCTGCATCAAACATCCCCTTCTGTACCCCCTGTGCTGCTGGCAAAGGCAAGCGGCCCTGGCCAGGCTGGGTGGAAGGCCAGCCTCAACCTCTCTACTCACCACACGGAGGGGTTCCACCAGGCCCAGGGAGATAATTTGGTGTCTGTTTCCCCCGCCTGCTGTCCCCCTGCTGTTTGGTTATGGACCTCAGGCACACCTTGGGGCGATGCGTGCCCCGGCTCGGGCGGAGCCACCAAGGCGCGGCTGAGGCGACCCTGCCAAGCCCCTGCAGGATCAACATCTCTTCACCCAACAGGCTTCACCTCTCTGACCGCCTTCTCACTTTACGGCTCCTGGTCATTTTCACAAAATCTGCCATCACAAGCAGTTTTCCATGTTGTTTTTTGGGGCGGCCCCTCGGGAACGCGCCGGGGGGGCGGAGCGGGCCTCTGTCCTCCCGCGGCCGCCAGGTGGCGCTGGGCAACAGCGCCCAGACCCCGCGCGCCCCGCGGGGCCGCGCCCGGCAGCGCCGCCTGCTGGCGGGGCCGGAACGCGCACCCAGAGCCGAGGGATGAGGGACACGCAGGGACACGGGGACACCACCAGGACACCACCGGGAGCCCACGGGAACACGGGGATCCCACGGGACACAAGGATCCAGGGACGTGGGGACCCCTTGGGACACGCTGCCAAGGGCACCGGGTGCGTGCCCTTGCTCAAACACGCTCTCGCGTGGGCGCGCAGCAGCAGCGGAGCGTGGAAGACACAGATACGCGCATGTGTGCACAGACAGAGGGACCCACACACACTCCGCTATTTCCATGCCACTGGGGGTGTTCCAAGAAAGAACAAGAGAACAAAAGAATGAGCAAAAGAACAAGAAAAGAACGAAAAAACAAAACAATTTTTAAAAACGCCCTGTCTCCCCACGACCACCACTCCCCTGCACCCCCCACCCCCAAATTCATATCCCTTTTCCTCGATATGGCAAAACAATCCATTTAGATGAAACTTTCCATTTGGCCTTCAAGCCTTTATGCATTATGTTAAGGTAGAGCTTGCCAGTATTTGCTCTTGAGTATCAAAACAGCAAGTTACAAATGCAGGACTCAATCTGTCTCTGAGTTAGCACTACTGAAATGAACCTAATTAAACAAGGAAATCGTGGGTTGTGTGGGATTACACAAAAACCAGTTTGTTTTTCAAAATTGAGAGATAGCACATAGTCATCTCCAAAGACAGCAATCTGCTGTTTTGACAGCGCACTAGCAATAGGTGATAAAACTATGCAGCGGACATAATTAGTTCCTCATTTTTATCCCATCCAACCCAGCTCACAGATTCCATTTTTATGAACAAAGTTATCTCAATTTTATCATGGAAAACCACATTCCTTTAAATATTTGTAATTTTTTACGTTCAGTGTTGTTTAATTCAGATAAAAGGAGGAGACATGGAGCCTAAATGAAATTTGGTTTAAAGGGACTAGAAGAAACGTCTTCTCTAACCTCCAGCATTTCAAGGCCAGTGCTGTTGAGACTTTCTCACTTTAGAATGAGGTGGTGGAATTCAGCACTGTCTTATTTGAAGACATGTAGATTTTGGAGCCAAATTAAAAACTAAGAGCACAATCATAAGTTATCATCTTTGAAAATTTCCATTCTTTACACTGCTTTCCTTCCTGCACTGAAATGCTGAAACCCTAAATGCTAAAAAAACTCCAGCAACTTTATTTCTGTCAACAGACTGCAAAGAAACATCTTGATAATATTTCATAGGGCTGACACATCCTCATTCTGGTATTATGGCTGTTGAAGACAAATTGTCAAACTCCTACACATTTTCAACATATTGCTTCTGATTTATTAAACCAGTAATTTTAAAAGCTATTATAGAAGATTAAATTTTATCCAAATTCCTGTTCAGCACTGGGGAAATGGAGAAGCAGAGTTTAATACATTTTGTATTATACACTACCCAAAGATTGTGTGCTTAAATAATTTTTAATTAATAGTATTAAATTGTTATTTATTCTGTAGCTGAACCACAAATATGCTTGTTGGCATTCCAGATATGAATATTTCAGGCTATTCTGACTAGGTATGTGTGGTATGCTATGTTTTATTTTAGTTTTCCTTCTGTGGGCAAATGTCATCCATAGGAGAAAATCTGCTATCTGATCAAAGTTGATATGAACTTCAAATGAGATTGTAGAATTATTTTATGATACTGACTAAAAGCTCCTACTCCCATCCTGACTGGTTTATTTTGTTTGCAAGAGCACAAATAAATCCTTATAAATCCTGTACACCAGAAATTACTAATTCCTTTTTTGCCTTTGCTTTCATCTGCCCACTTCCAGGATATATCTTATGCATGCTTCCCCACCTTAATAAATGTAAGTATTTAGAAAACTATAGAGTTTAAAATTAAGGAGAGATGAAGGATTTTGTGGGGAGCTGGGAATTACAGATTTTAATCTCTGTACTGTCAGGATACCCCTGGGTTTTCATGGCAAGTCTAGCACCTTTGCTTTCTGTAGCAGCTCCAGGGTGCCAGCCTGTTTGAGTCCTGCTTGCTCCCTTAGAGCACTGTGTGCTTCACACATTATTTTGCAAGCACCGCATCATGAAGGACAAAATTATTCCCTAGGCATGACTTGGCTCCCTCCCACTAAGGTTTGTTACATACTGAGAAAGGAACATCCTCACTGTTTTGAACCCATTGTCCTACAAAAAAAATCAGACAAGGAATCAAAAATTATCATAGCCAGAGTATACCAGGCTACACACTGAAGTCTGAAGAGCAGTATCAGGGAACAAGCAAGTCAAATCCAAGTCTACTTTGGGAACTTTGCCACCTTTCCATAAGTTTGAAGAAAGTCTGAGATAAAGGATTTCCCAGAGACTGTCAGCGATGAGAGGCACATGCATAAGATATTTAGAAATAGAAACAGGCACTTATTACAAAAACTGCAAAAAGTACCTTTGGTCATATTAGAAGTACCTTTAGATATATTAATAGTATCCTCATTAGCCTCTTATATGACTCAGAGAAACACTGCAAAACATTGTTCTTAGGAGAATGACAGCAAGAGTGTTGCACAGGTTGATGATGATACTTCTGTTGATGTACAAGTGTGTTCCTTTTCCCTCCGTCTCCCTCCATCCTCAGACTAGCCTGTAACTTACTCCTTATTTTATATAATCACTTGCTATTACCTCTGCTGCACTGAATACTCAGGAAGCAAAAATGTGTCCTCCAAATACCACAAATGCTAAAGCTTCAAGTGATGGCAATTTGAACATGGAGTAAAACCCCACAGCCCATACTTCAGGAGGCAGAGCTATTACTGCAGACCACAAGGAATGTAACACCACCACGAGGAAAGAAAATGCCTCCCTGGCTTGGTTTCCACCAGGTGTCAACTTTTATGGGCCCTATTCCCACTTAGCTGCTTTATAAAATGCTCACAAAGTTAGAATCAGGCTCACAGTCAAAAAGACAAAGTCACAGTAGCAGATGCTGTGCAAGTACTACTGATAAGAGATTTTACATGTGCCTGTCAACTACAAAAAGCAGTGGAGAGTAGAAGATATAATAAACATAGGATTTTCCCTTCCCACATCATCCCAGACATACACATGCTTGCTTAAGTGCAGCACTAAAAGACCTAGATGGGGGAGGAATGGTAATTGCAGGAACCTTTGGGAATTTAAAAAACTGACCTCAAAAGACAGGGAGCAGGGCAATTCAGTTGGCTGCTGAAAGAATAAATAGTACACCAACAACTGAGACTGCTAGGAGGAATTGCTATTCAGCTGCATCCAGGAGAAGGAAAGTTATGCTGCCCCTAGGAGAGAGGGCAGAGAACAGACTGAGCACTGAAAAGCAGAAAATGCTTACACTTCTTGCAGTTAATTATTTTCACATGCATTAACTCATTTTCAAATTTTTGTTGAGCATACTTAATATCTGGGTGCAAGGCAGAGGGTAGTAAAAGGAACAAGACTCTCCTCATTGTTATGCTCTCAGAGTTGAGACTGGCTCTGTTTTTTCCTGGGAAGAAGGATTCTATTGGCAAAGGCACATTAGATTCTGTCCTACTCTCAGAAAATTCCTGGTGCTGTGTTCTGGAGAAGGAAAATAAAAAAGGGAAAAGGAACCATACAAAGCACGCAAGCTACTCAAATCCTTTTGGGCTCCAATGCTTCAAACATGAGATCTGAGTACTGGAAATCTGGTCTTTCAATTGCATCAACTCTGACACCCAAGTCGGGGCAATAAAGAAAATTCCATGCCAATGATTTTAGCACAAAATAACAAGTAATGCCAGTAACTCCAGTTACAAAAAAAAAAAAAAAAAAAACCAAAAAAAGAAAAAACCAGCACATGCACACACACACACATCTGCTTTCTGTAGAAAATCTCGATGCTTCGTTACAAAGCTTCTGGCAGAGAGCTGAAAACTTCTTGGATTTTCAATGAACCTTGGAGTTGTTAAGTTTAATGGTGTTCTAGTCATGTTTGGGACAGAAGTTTAGGTACCATGGGAGTGGAACTTCCTGGAAGAAAGCTCAAACATTCAGGCAATTTCTATGGCTAGAGTTAGAAAGCATTTTTAAGGCGTCACCTTTCATATTCAGGCACCCACACGAGAAGCTGGGTGTTTATGCCCTCCTCCTGACCCTTTGCTGCCTGCAAGGATTTCTGCAACTTTGCTTCACATTGATGTACCCACAGCAGATTGCCAAGGATGCTGATAGTTTGGCACCTAGTCGCATTCTATTTCTGACAGGTTAAACCAGAGGGAGTAAATCACTGTCATGTCTCAAAGCACTCTTTTTTTTCCCTTTTTTCGTTCCCATGTCTATTTTGACAGCCAATGAATTATTCTGCCTATTCTGCTCTCAGCCTAACAGGAAGCACTATATGAAAAAGTTATAGCCTGTCACAATCCTGAAAATAATTTGCTGGGTATCATTTTACTCTCCTTGACTATCCAATGTGTTTGTCTCCAATCGTTAAATAAGGCAAAAGTAGTGAGTATTTTTGCAAACATTTAAAAAGTTGATAGAATCCAAGGAGCTTTAGCTATCCTTTCAATATGACTAGTTTGTTTTTAAAAATGTTAATGTATCACATATCCCAGCTGGAGACTAGTTTATCAGTTAAGAGTTGGAAACTTACTCTCTTATCAACACAAAATGCTTCAAGGACAGAAAACAAAAACAATGCTGTAGGATGCAGTAGAAAGAGCAGGGAGAATTTAGGAAGAGTGATAGTAAGTCAAAATGGAATTCGGCAACCACACTAGAGCTCAGCTACAATTCAGACTTACTGATCCCAAGTTTCACTTTACATCTTCTACAAAATATATTAAATATGAACAATGTCAATGACAATGACATGATTAACTAAAATAATTCAATACCCAAAGTGATACAAGGTCAGACTTAAGAAAGAGGGGTTGGAAAATCACAGAATTTCAGAATATTCTGAGGTGGAAGGGATACACAAGGACCATTGAGTCCAGGTCCTAAGTGAATAGCCCATACATGAATCAGACCCACCACCTTGGTGTTATTAGCACTATGTTTTTCCAACTGAGCTAATACTCATTTTCAATCCAAACTAGGTTGTATATGGTCTTGAGCAACCTGGTCTAGAGGGAGGGGAGGTAGGACTAAGTGACCTTTAAGGTCTATTCTAACCCCTTAACATTCTTTGATTCTATGATATAACCTAAAGTCCCACATGTAACAATATATTGTCTCTAATATTTTATTTTTATTTTATTTTTTGCTTTTGAAAATCAGGGAGAGGAAACAAGTAGGTGTTGATTGATTAATTAATTAATCTGTTAATTAAGCTCTCGTGTAAATTCATTTACCAGGATTGTGTATACTAAACCATCTTGTCTAAGGACACAGAGGGCTGTGTGCAAGTTTAAAATCATTAACTATTGTTATCTGATAACAAGCCCCAAACCTGCGACATCCAAGTTTATTTAAACTGAAAGGATGACAAACATGAAAGCCAAGCACTCCTACTCTTTTCAGCCTTTCCTTCATTGTACCACCAGCCAAAAGAGTCTTGGACTCTCCATAAAATATTTGGCAAACAAAGGCCCTGTTAATTGACAAGCTATTACTTTTACTGCTTCCTACCACAATTTGTGGGAATCTTTCAGACCCAAATCAATTCTGCACACAAGCGTTCCCATGAGATGCCACACGCATTCCCATTTGAAGCCACTTACAAGAAGTGCTACAGCCTCTCATAAAACCTTTGTCTTCACTGGGCACTTCTGGAACCACGTGCAACCCTTTCATCCCCTGATGGACAGCAGGTTCTTTTTTTTGCTTGTTTGTTTGCTTACTTTAACCAGGTTCTTTGTTTTCTACCATCTTACTGCTTTGTTTTTACACTAAGATAGATCCTTGCCTTTGCAAGGAGTGAGTTACAGCAGAGATGTTTGCAGTCCTCATTGCACCCCAATGCCAACAAATAATAGTCTTCCCCTTGTCAGAAGCTGCCTGTTAACAGCTCTCCTTTATTGCTAAAGATCAGTGTAGTTAATTCTTCTTTGTCAGTAAGAAAAATCAATCTCAGCCTGTTAATTAGGAAAGTTTAACAGGGAACAGGCACCTGACAGTATAAGCTCTGTTCCTTTTCTGTCAGGAACAACAGCAACCTGGACTCGTGCTATAAACCCTTATTATCATGATTTAAAAGCAGTCAACCTGCATTATTTTTTTTTTTTATATGTTTTAGGAATTCAAATTCCATCCTCCTTTGTGTATTTATTTCCTTTAAAGGACAAGAAGTCCTGGACACTTTTTCTCTGCACTGCAATGCCCCGTTCAGGAGTATTGTTAGTCAGCATTCATTTGGCCCATTGAGGTATCCAAGAAGCTTTAAGTCTTTCATGGCTACTAGTATCACCTCATTCATTCATTATCACAAAACCATCTTTGATCATAAAACTGGAAAAACAGTCTCTGTCTAAACAAAAGCCTTATAAATTTGGAGCACCTTTCTCCAATTCCTCAGCATTTCCACCCTCCTTTTCTTACAGGAAAAATTCCCCACAGAAATCTGCTAAATCATGCTTTCATCTTTCTTCACATTCTTTCTCCATGTTTTTTTTCTCTCAGGGACAGAATACACACCCTTAGAACATAAAGCACAACAAGCACTCATCTTTTACTGCTGCCCATGCATGCCATCTCAGAAATAGTAACTGGACAGTGCTACCTATATGAAATGATGGACAAGGAAGAACAGCGGGAGGCTGACTGCACAGCCAGAGGAACAGGGACCATGCTGAAGCATGGAAGGCAGATTTGAGCTGAACCCTGAAGCGTAGGAGGAGCAAGAAAAAAGGCTCCAAGAAGGAAGGAAAGGATATGAGAAAGAGGCTGTCTGTTCTGAGCCCACGATCCTTAAACAGTAATCTAGACCTTCAGGGCGCTGCTCAGTACCTCTATTCCCTTGGGAATGCACCCAAACAAGGCATGGTCTCTCACTGCATAGAAAGACTCATTTGGTCCTCACCAAAATTTAAAGTATGATGAAGGGTTTCTGCAGCCTGAGCTGCGAACACACTCTGAGTAGGTGAGCTAGGAAGCTTTGCAGGTAGGAGAGACATAGGATGAAAGTCAAATATCCACAGAGGGAGGAAATGTGACCTTGACACAGAAAAATGCTTCCCAAATTCTAAGATCGAAATGTTATAAATAAAAATTATTTACCCTGAATAACTCCACTGAATCATCCCATTTGCATTTCTATGCCACAGTTTACCTCCATTTCAGAAAAACTGTGAATAGTTTTTATTTTTAACTTTGCTTCTTGACTCCTAATAAAATATTTTGTAACTTTTCCTCAGAGATGTGTTTTTTGAGAGAAATCAGAAAAAAAAGATTAAAAATGGCTATGCATGTTGATAAAAGAAAAAACACACTGTGTTTAACCTTTTCTTTTTAAATATACTATTTTTTTTAAACACTGCTATTTCCAAAATTAAAGGAACTTAATATTTTAGACATGGCCATGGTAGTGTACAATCCCCATGAAAGTAGGTATACTTTTTGAAGCCTGAAGAAAATCAGATAAAGAAAATATAAATAACAGGAGCATGCTTATGTCTCCATGCTGCATTATTTTTCTCACGGAAGTTCCACACATACCAAGTCCTTTCTCTTCCACATCCACCTCCTCAACCACACTTCACCTACCTGCAGGACTGTTTTTTTATTAGGTTACTGGGAAAGCCAAACTCCTTAGCCTTGCAAAAAATCTGCAGACAAAATTATGGGGTGTTCCCAGAGAGACACAGTGACCAACCCTTCACATCCCATTTCTGAGCTTTCCCTGGTCTCCATTTGCATCCACCCATAAACAAACCACTTTACTAATGTCCCTAACTTTGAAGATGTGAACACTGCTCTTACCAAAAGACCAATTCTTTGCTTTTCCACCCCTCACTAGGACTCCTTGTCTCCGTTTCTTAGCCCCAGAGTAAGGGCAGACAGTGTCTGCTGCAGTTTGGAGCTGAATCAAAGCAGCTGAAGTACATGGAAATTTGGGAAGATCAGCATTTGGCACTGCACTAAGGATGGAAATTTGAATTTGAATTATCCTCAGCCTTCACTGAGGATACATTTAATTGCGCGTTCCCCTGAGCTTCCCAGTAGACTGGCGTAACTCCCCCACTGTCTTTTGTGGTGGGAATGTATTCCAGCAGCTCCCAATACCAGTTAAAGCCAAGTTTTCAAAGCAGTATCAGGGTGCTTAATCACCCAGCTGACTGCAGGGGCAGGATTGGTCTTGGCTATCTTCAGCCATCTCTGAGGCCAGGAGCTGGGTAGGCTCCCCCTCTAGTTAGTGAAGGAAGATAAGCATCTGCAGAGAGTAATCCATCCCACCTCTCTCTCTCTCTCTCAATTAACTGAAGAGGAGCCCAGATAAGTAGTTCAGATCAGACACATTACTTCTGAATAGCTGCAGCTAGACAAGATTAATTCCACCCTCGGCATCTAAAACACTTACATATGTAGTTTCTCATTACTTATCACAGTTGAAATGCCTGTTACTCATTGATTTAGAAACAGATTTTGCGTTGTGGTCTCCTTTTCTTTGTGCAAAACTTTTATTATTCAGTATTTGTGTCCTAGCACTCAGGAATGTAAGTGACATTTCCTGTACGCACATACCCACAAGTGCACCTGCAGAGCAGTAGCTGGGCACATCTTGAACCCCTCTGAGCAGTGGTTTAAAAGCCCCCAAAGATGCAAAGGAGATTGAGCAGAGGCTCTTTTTTGACTCTGCTCTCCAAGAGCCTCCAATCCCTGTGCTCTGCTTCCAGCTATTTGGGTTTCACTTGTCCCAAATCATTTTGGAAGAGCAGCTAAGAGGACAGCATTGCTTTTGTGAAACGATGCTGTTTGGGGACCAAACACTCATAACCACCCTGCTGATGGTCATCTCCGAGACATGCCTCTCTGCAGGACAGACAGACAGCGCAACCTTTCCCACTCCCAGCTCTCAACCACCCCAGCAATGCCATAACCAGCCTCCCTTTCCCAAGCAGGTTGGCTTCCCTGCTCCCCGCAGGGGTGTGGAGCGAGGCTGGCTGGGGGCTGCGGCGTCTCCGTGGGGCTGTGCGCTCCCAGCGCGGCGGTGCCTCGCACGGCCACATGCCTCACATGCCGGAACGCGCAGCGCCCACGGTCTGGGTAACAGCGCTCAAAGGAGTCAAAAGGGGCTACTTATGAGTTTGGATACTACCACCTAAAGATAAGCTTCTCCATGGTTACCGCTCTCACGCAAGGTCACTTTCCTGCCAAACCTCCTCTCCTCCCTCCCTGGCTCTGTCTCCTTCCCCCTCCAATATTTTTTTTTTCCCCAAACGTGCTACATCAAAGGAGAAAATGAAAACATTTACGATAATCACAGTCTGACTATTTTAATGCAGGCTGTAGGAAAGGAAACATGTAAGCCAAGTGCTGTTACTGTGCAAGCAGAAACACACTCTCAACCTCATAAAAGTAGTATCTGAGAAATAACACTTGATTAAAGAAGCCAGTCCTTCATTTAAGTAGGTGCTTATGGTAGGGAAAACAGCCAGGGTTTCTCTAGAACAGGCCACTGGCCTATCACGAAAAGCAGGAACAGGCCAGACAGATGAATTATTGCGAGACAGCTGCGTTTCAGCCTGGGTGCGAGGAGATCCCTATTATCCCGTCCACCTTTCCTACACAAATGCCTCTCCCCAGAGAAACTGAGTCATTAAAAGCCAGCTCGTTCACTCCAGACAGGCAATATGCATTGAGTGAGAGGTGATACATTCTCATTTTCAGCAAGAAATCTTAGTCGCCCCAAGGAGCAGCTCACTTAGGAGAGCGGTAATGGAATACAGGGCCTTTCATCTCCACCTCGCTGCCGCAAGCACAGCCTGGCTCGGTAACAACCCAAAAGTTATTAGTTAATGGCTTGTTTCGCTGACCTCCATGAAATGAGTTTGGTGGGTTAGGTCTGGTTTTCAGTAGACAATAGCTAGGACCACAGGTGGTGTTAAAGAGGAACCACAGAACAATGAGTTGGGCACCCGGCAGGTAAGGACCGAGCGAATTGCCCAGGTATAGCCATGACGTTGCTTTCTCTGCCCTTCAGAGCCGTGGAACACATAGGAAGCCCTGCAACTGTCCAGTCTGCTCCACCAAGATGGGGACTCCCAGCTCCCAAGATCCCAGTTTTGTCCTCATTTACACAAACAATGTGTTAAAAACAAACAAACAAATGACAGCCATTTCACATCCTTTGGGACCTTGGTAGTATCTTGTAGGCACCATTTGGAGCTGATAATACCACAAACCTGTGGTGTCCCAAAATGTGTTCCCACAGTCCAGTTCTGAAGATGTGTACTTACTTCTCGGTGCATCATTGTGCAACAGTAAAAATATTTACATAATTTCTCATTTTAATACATTTAGTGAGTGCAGATCAACCCTACATTTCTCCAGGAAAACAAATCACAGCCATCCCTCTTTACTTTCTTCTTGTTCAATGCTTTCTGCAGTCCCAAGTTTGAGCTACCCCTGGGACAGCGATGGCCTATGGAGTCCAGAATTGTCCTAAATTATTTGGAGAGCTTGCTCCCAAGAAAATGAAGAATTCACCCTGAAGTGAGAGTAGCTGGAAACCTTATACACCCATCCCCAAAATACCAGTTTGTGCTACTTCCTATGCTAAGTTTCCATGAAAGACTGAAATCCCAGAAGAAATCTAACTTGGGTTGAAGAGCTTCCCTCCATCTGTTAAAGCCTGCACAAATTACAGCACATCACACACAAGCCTGTTTCCATAACTTTGCATGACTGGATAGGTATCTTCAAATAAGACATCCGTCCATCCATCCATCCATCCATCCATCCATCCATCCATCCACCAACTGCTTAGATAAGAGATTCACTGAGGACCCATTCTCAAAAGGGAATGGATGCAAAGCAGGCAGCAAACTGCTATCACAGCCTGAGGATGCCTCCTTTATTTACTTCAGATTTAAATCACATAGGAACTAGCATAGGCTCCAGTTCGGGGGGGAACGGGCAAGAGAGTAAAAAAGGCTCTGCAGAGAGAGTGAAGTGGCTTACACATAGATGGCACTTCTTTAGCTGTCAGAAAGATTCAGACTGAAAGATGGACATTTTATATAGATGGTATTAACATCCAAAATAATCATGCTCTCTTTCTTGGAAGGGATAGTAAAGTAGAATTAAACTTCTTACTCTCAATAGTTGATGCTGAGACTGGTAACTCTCAAGGTTAGACCCTTAGCTGTGACCCTTTATTCCTTTATTTCTTTACACTGTTCTCCCTCATTATCTCTCACCTCCAATGCTCTTCTCAGCACAGGAGCTTTTGATATTCAGAGAACAAAGGAAAGTTGATCAAGGAGATGTTGGTACACCAATAACTGGGCAATAGGCAATATCTGTACAGTACTTATGAAAGAGCAAAGCAGAACCCAAAAAGACTCAAGCATGTCTCCACAGACTTCTCAACCATACAGACCTGCCTTCCCCTGAGGAACATAACTAGGGAAAGCCAGAGTGAAAAGATACTGCTTTGCAGCTGAAGCTGAAGCGAGGGCGGGACCTACCAAGTACAGAGGGCGTTCTCAGCCTGGGTCTGAAGGCATTCAGCAGAGCTGGAGCCCAGGGCAAATATCACTGTGACATATGTGACAGCATGTTTTCATTATTACAGGATTAAAACTTGAAAAAAAAAAAATTACCTGAGCACCCTGATCTCCACAGGAGAAGTGATGACTCAGTGTAAATTGATTTTGCAGATTACCAGGGCATTTGTCCCCACAGAATAGTAAAAGTAAAAGCAACAGCTTCATTAAATGTGTGTATATGTGTAAAGATATATGAATATTTGAAGCCCATCTTTCTGTCCCCCTTCTTTTATTTTATTTTCATGATACAGGACAACTGTATCTGGTACTGACAAATTTCTTGGCATTCTACTGAAATGTAAAGCCTTACATATTCTACTGATAACAGACTCACAAACTGCAACAACAGCAGTAGTTTGAACTTTGTGTTTTACTCATCTCACAGATTACAGAAAGGAAGCCAAAGTTATCTGCCCCAACTCATACAGCATTATCTTTTAACTTAATGGAAGTGAAAAAGAAGCCTGCACTCGTTACCCAAAGGATGCAATTATTACTTCCTCTCTATATTGTTGCTAGACAAGAATAAAATCCAGGATATGACCTTTTCATCAAGCGTCAAGCCAAAAATCCACCTAGGACAGCCTCAGGAGGCTACCCTCATTCTTTCACTCAGTAATTCAGAGCAAAGGCCCTTGTTGCATACAGCTAAAAGGAATCCTTGGCAAAGTTTGGCTTAAGGAAGCATCTAATAAATGCTGACCAATAGATGAAGGCCAAAAAGATTACTGTTTCCACTTGCAGGATCCTATCACAAAAAAAAGGCACTACTAATTCAACAGATCAGCCCTCTCCCAAAAAACCTGCTCCATCTGCATACAGTGTAAGGTCAAAGTAAATATCATAAGCTCAAAATGTGAGTGATACAATGTAGTAATGCCATAAATTCTTCAACAGAGACCTGAATTCCAAGAGAAAAAAACATAATAGTGTTGGATTCCTTATATTTTTTGCTTTGTTATGGCAATAATAATGTGCCTTTTGAAGTTCATAAAAGGAGATACAATGCCAAAAGGCAAATACTTACAATACAAGAGCACTTGGTACATTTATTTCCTTCAGGCCTAAATTCTTCTCCTTCATTGTAAAGTCTCCCTTCAAATACACAACCTGGAAAACAGCATTTGAATAAGTTTAGCTCAAGATAGAATGCTGCCCTTTCTCCCTAACGTGTAAGGCAATGTGAAAAGTAAATCATACCATCCTTTCTTTCTGTTGGAAAAGACTTCCAAGATATCAAGTTCAACCTTTGACTGATTATGGTCTAGTCAAGTAGACCATGACACTAAGTGCCACATCCAGTCATTTCTTAAACACCTTCAGGGATAGTGAGTCCAACAACCTGGACAGTCCATTACAAGACTAGCAACCCTTTCCATGCTGAAATTCCTCCTGCTGTCATCAGGGGAGACTGAACCTCCCCTGGCCCAGCTTGAGACTGTGTCCTCGTGTCCTGTGACTGGTTGCCTGGCAGAAGAAACCAATCCCCACCTTGCTACAACCTCCTCTCAGGTTGTTGTAGAGAGACAATCACTTCAGATGAAAACAAATCACTTCAAAATCCTGAATAAATCCTTGAGACACCCTAAATGTCTTGCAGGGGGAGGAGTGGGGGGAAGAAAACATCCTTCTACAGCAAATAAATTTGCAAAAATGAAGTCGAAGCTAGGAAAAGTCTCCCATTACATGTGCCTTTTAAATAGATTTTTAGGCTGTTTGCTTTTTAATAATTCATTCTTACTCCCTGAGTTTATATTAGATATTAGCAGATATTATAACTAATCAAAATATAACAAATACATTACATCACAACTAGAGCAGTGCTTACATTCAAAATCTCTGATAAAATCAAATTAACCTAAAAAAAACACGGCAATTTGCCACTGTTCTTCAAAAAGGCAACCCATTCTCCCCTTCAAAAAGTTAATCTCCTTTTTTATGATTACTGTTATCCTTCCACTCCTGACAAAATCCTGGTCATCAGTCATGCAAACCCATCTAACAGACCCTCTAAAAAACGACATAAACACAACTATGAATATTAGCCCAGGATATTGCCTGTGCGTCCCGTAGTCTGCATGTCCTCTATTAAAACATATTAAAATAAATCTTGTGTCATTTTGTTCATTGTGAGTCACCAGCCCACATTTTAGTAATTTCTCAAAGATAACAGGGAAGTTAGAGGCAGCCTCCCAGGTAATGATGGGTATCACTAGAAATACAGTTGCACAAGTAGAACAGCATCTTAAATCTCACCTGGACACACAGGACAACACATTCCCCTGAGTTTGGAAGGGTTTTTGCAATGAACAACACACTGTACTTCTGATTCTACTATCACTCCTTCCTGGAAAAGAAGCAGATTAGACACATTCATTGTTAGTGTTGTGGTTTACTTTTTTTAACTTGTAAATTTGGTATACAAAACTTTAGCTTGTAAATTTGGTATATAAAACTTTAACTTGTAAATCTGGCTTTTTGTTTAACAAGTAAAAATTCACAATTACTGTCACTAGCTGTCAGTAGAATTAAAGCCATGCCACAAAGCACTGGGTTTCAAAACTTCTTTTCTTTCTGTACCTGCTGCTGGTATCGGGATTTGGGTTAATCCACAGTCAAAAGATCCACTTCAGTCTCCCTGACTCCAGACACAGGATTTGCCTTAAAATGCATCAGGTAAAAAAGCCAAGCATCCTCTTAGGGAAAGGAATCCTGCTTTATCAGGAATCCTTAACCTCAGTAATCTGCCATGCAGCTCTGGTGAAAACAGGCCAGACACAAGGCATTCTCCTCCCTCTCCTACTGGAGGAAAATAGACTTAGAAAGCAGATAAAAGCATCTTGTTCTGTAGAGGGGAGACGCTTATCTTTGATATTTTGCCTGATAAGTATTAGTAAATTAACATTTCCTGTACTTATTTGAGAACTCAAGTGTCCTGAACAAATCTGGGTGTGAGGGTCAATGCATAAAAGCTGCTACCCTTCTTTCTGCTTCCAGCTGTTTGAGGCAAGGCAAAATAAATTTTTAAATGTGTGTATCTAGGATAAACAGGATCACCCAGTTTTGCATTTAGACACTGAAACAGACAGTAAAGAACTGACCATTTCTTTACTGACCATATCTTCATAGCTATGCAACATATCTAAATTCATGTAGTGAGTTTCTTTTCATTAGGTGCAAGGATACAGAGTACTGCTCCAGCTTCAGTCACCTCAGTGCACTTATTTTCAAAAATGAGTTGGTGTCACAGAGCAGAGGTATTACAGAAAAAGAGAAGAAAACCCTTGAAACTCTCTTCTCCTCTTAGCTGAAGCTCTTCATACTAATAATTTCCTCTTTCCAACTACAATTCTTAGTAGTTGCCTGAGTGTTACTATTAAAACCAGATCAAATTGTCAGCAAAAATGGCAGACCTATTTACAGACATAAGCTAAAATCACCTACATAATTTCTTGGTTTGAGCCTGACAAGCAACACTCTTGAAAATTTCATGGTTGCAGAGAGCAAAGCTACCAAAAATACCATTGTGTTAACAGTGCAGGAAAAAACGTTTGGTTGTGGGTTTTTCTTAAAGAAAGGTAAAACCCGTGGACACATACACACAGAAGTGTCCAATTACTAAAATAATTTGTATCGCACAAAAGGCTTAGAATGCTGAAGAAAAGAGGACTTACTTCAAGGTCAAGACAGCAGGAAATGGCATGGCTGTGTACCTCTCCTTCAGCAAAGTTTGGGTATTGGGGTACTCAAGTCATTTAAAACCTATACTTCTGAATATTTGGTTTGAATATTTGAATAGCTGGCTGCATCTGAGTGGATTTAAATTAGTTTAAATGCAAAGTCCATATTGTGTTTTGAGCATAAAATATTTCAGGTTATTTGGATTGGATAAATGAAGGCTCAGGATTTCCTGGGAAAAGCTTGCAACTCAATTAGCACGATTTTTATGACATCCTTACCTGGCACTGGTACGTAACACAGGGATTGCTGGGGAGGTGCCATTTCATGGAGCTGTTGTACGTATTTCCTCCAAAACTGCAATCTAGAGAATGAGAGAGAAGCCCATCAGTTCAGCTGAACAAGATCTTGTGGTAGGCTGCTGCTGAGGATCACAGGGCAGCATCCTAAATGCAACCCACCCTCTCCCCTGGGTTAACAGAAGAGGTAGAGCTGAGAGCTGGGATAAAAAAGAAGGATCATGTCCTGGGAGGACTGGCAGCACTGCCCCAGACACCTGCTGCTGATGCCCAGCTGGCCAAACTCCTTACTAACTCTGACTGGTCAAAAAAAACCAAAATCAGTGACAATTCACTTAAAAATGGATGTCAGCACTTGCTCTGCAGTCCATTCAGGAAGTACTTAGTTACTTAAGCACTGGAATACATAGAGGGAGGAAAGAGGGTGAAAGAAGAGCTGGAAGCACTCATCATCTAGCTTAGCCATGCTATCTTCTTCCATTAGCCAAAGCCCTCGGGAGTGCTCTTCAGCAAGCACAGCTCAGCATGGATGAGCTGACACTGGCAGCTACCTCTCCTTTATGCCTTTTCATATCCATGACAGGAGGGATCATCATCAGCATGAACTGAAAGTTCTCATGTGTGTACGGTGAATCTCCATGGGGAGACATTTTGGATTCTCATGGAGTTTGGCTTTATTCGCCTTTGTGTGCTATATGACCACTTTGTTAACAGAAAACAGGTTTGTTTGCCCGTGCACTTGATCAACCCACATTTGTTTTGTGCAAAACGAATTTTCATGGAGCCACTTGGAATAAAGCAAACACCAAAACAAACATTAATTTTCACATGTTTGATTACATGTTCCTACTAGTTTCTCTTCCTTTTTGGTTTTCTCTTTTGCCCATTTTCTGGTATTCTACAAAAAAAGAAAACCAAAAAAGAACACAAAATAATGAAATAACTCACCAGAAAAGCAAAACCAGAAAATACTTATAAAGTAGAAATATAATATTTATATTAAATATTATTTATATTATTATTTATATTATTATTTATATTATTAAATTTAATATTTATATTAAATATTAATATAATGGTTTATTAATGCAAATAGTTGCAACTAAAAAATAATTCTTTGGAGACCTAGAGTGGTTCTGAGAAAAAATTTGGAAATAACACATACCCCATTCTGTGGGAAAAATGCCCATTTTCCATTTATTGCTTTTAGGGGTTTTTTTCCTAGTATATTTTATTCAAAATTAGCTTGATCAAAGAGCCCATGAAACCAACAGGAATCTTGCCAAAGACTTTGAAACACAGACATTTACACAGAGCTGGAGAACCACAAAACTACAATCAGTCAAACAATGCCCATGGCACCATTCTGTTTCCACACCCTACCTCAACAACTACTCTTTCTCTGCTGTGTAGGGTGCACTGTCCTGCTTTGGAATAAGTTTTATGTCCTTCTGAAAGTACAGGCAATTTATCAGCCCTACACCAGTAAATCTTTGAGCCCACTGTAAAAGAAAACTCAAGAGTTTTGGTTTGAGCTCTGAAGTACTCAGGAACTTAAAATCACTTTAAAATCATTTTGAATTCAACACAAAATTTAAAGGAATCATGATGTATAAAGATCATTTGCAAATGTGTAAACTGCCTCCAGTTAAGTTCCTGAACAACAGAAGATTTGTACTTCAGGATTTGCAGTAATCAGAAATTCTTTTTCCAGGCTAAATACAGAGCAACATAGGAAAAATTTGTAGGTGCTGTGGCCATTTCACTTACCTAAGCTGAAACAGGTATATTTTGAAAAGAAACAATCAATAGTCTCAAAGCTGGCTCTGATAATTTCATCTTTGACAAACATCGAAAGGCACAAAGTATACAACTGAGTCATATTTTTAAGTAGTAAAGTCCCTATGAAATTATTTTGAAAAATAAAGAAATGTTCAGATTCTCTGTGCATTAAATACAGTTCTCTGACATCTCACATATGCAGGACAGCACATCAAGAGAGGAGTGTGAAGCCCTGTAGTCCTCTTATGCATTTTGAAGTTCCATTCTGAAAAACACTGAATTAGTCTTGCAGAACAGTCTCACTTACTGCTCACTGAAAACCCTGATAAATGCAGAGCCTATTCAATGTGATTAACATCCCCAAGCTGCTGAAGCCCAGGTCATACTGGTCCCAGTCTGAGAAACAGTTTACAAGTGTGCAGGACACTCAGCATGGAATGAGCTGTGTTGTTAAATATCTGTGTGTGTATTTTACCAGAATCAAGAATCAAGGGCTGGGTTGGGAAGTAGCAACTGCAAAATACCTTACATATTTGCTCAGCAATTATGTTCTTTAATGTAAAATGTTTCCTCTATAAGAAAGCTAATGACCCTGGGCTAATCTGCATGTACAGATGTGCATATTAAACTGAAATTTTCAGCTCAAGGATTAGTCTGGTCAACAAAGCATGAAGGTGGTGCACTCATGCAGTCAGCACTGCTCATGCTGGAGGTGCACACCCAAGCTATGCTACAAAATCCTCTGCCCTGCATCACCAGCCGTTGTCCCTGTGGAAAGCAGCAAGGGGATGGCACACCAGAAGCAACCATGCTAAGGAGAGTCTGCAGTCACCTAAAGGGGAGTTTAAAAATGGGAACCAGAATGGAAAAGATGGCAGAAGCATGGGAGCTACTAAGACTGCTCTCGAGCTTTGGCATGTCCAGCGTGCTGAATGAGGGAGACAGAGCAGCGCCCGTCCAACACCAGTGTGGGGCGTGGTGGGAACTGGATTTCAGCAGATGCTCAGCAGAAGGAGCAGCAGGAAGGAAGGGGAGAGTTAGCCAGTATAACAGGCAGCCTTGGGGAGAGATGGGGGAAGGCTGAATGTCAGGCAAAGCTGAAAAGTGTAAGAAAGGAGTGTTTTACAAACTCTTGGTGACACTTTAACCTGTCTCTGACCACAGGTGTGCCCTGACACTGCCCTTTGGATGCCCCAGAGCTACACCCACTACTCACTCTTCAAAAGGAAAAAGAAACAAAGCCCACACACCAGCTAGGTTTTCTGAACCTCACTTTCAATGTACAAATCTCTCAGCTGACACCTGCAAACATATAGCTGGACTTTTCTAGTCTCCCTACTCACAGCATGGGAATTTCTGAGCCTCACCTAAATTCATCTGAGTGAAAGCTGCTTCAGTCTATGTGCCAGCTCAGGCAAGCCATTCTGGCTCATCCATGGTTAAAGGTCCACCAGATTTGGCCTGAAAAGTAGAATAGAAATATTCTACTGAAAAGTAGAATATTCAGTAGAAGTCACTGAATATTTTGTGTTCAAAGTCATCAGCAAAGTCCCTTATGTCAAGTTCCACAACAGAGTATGACTGAATATACTTGAAGTTCCTGAAAACCTTTTAAAGCTTTTTTTTTTTTTCCCCAAAAAAACTCTTTGGAAATATTCCACCATTCAAAGGAAGAGCAGGAGAAAATAATAAAGCAAGAAAGTTCAGAGATTGGGACTATCACTTAAATGTTATCTTATTTACCTGAATACCTACTTAAAACTTTAAAAGGGTTACAGAAGAAGTTTTCAAGAAGGGCACCCAAAAAGCCTGAGAACACTCTAAAGAGTATGTGAAAGATTTGACATTAATAAGTAAATTTGATCTTGACTTATGTACCCCGTAAGGGAAACCTTTAGGATGCCACATATGGAAGGAAATTAAATATTAGTGGTCTACACCAATTTTAAAAATGTTAAATTGATTCATATCAGTCAAGAAGTGTGTCCTAATTTTTCAGTCTTTCCTGCTCCTTTCTTTAAAAATAGCTGGTGTTTTATTAATGTAAAATATTAACTTTCAGTTAGTTGTAGGTTTTGTTGCCATTACCTCCTTCAACCCAAACAGTTCAGATAAGTCTTGGATAAACATGCAAGCCTAAAGCTGCTTATCTGAATCTAACAAAACCACCAAATACTTTGAACTTGGTCAATTGTTGCATATGCAGTGGAAACTAATGCCAATTGCTTTCCAGTCACCTCTTAAGGGCAAAGTGATCCTCCAGATTTAGTTCTTCTGGCACAAAAAAAAAAAAAAAAAAGCTAAAATAAATAACTTCTAATATAATTATTTAGCTACTTTGTTTCAATATTGTGCATGCCACACTTGGGCACCTTTGTTTCAAATGTAATAAACCAAGCCCTGGCCAATTTAATTTGAAAGAACAATTTCATTCTAAAACAAGCATCATCACAGAGAATTGGACTAGAATAACAAAAGAGGCAAATTATAGCAGATTTTTCTATTGGCATGTGGACAAGCTGATGATCAGGAAGCCATTTGTCTTTCCAAACCATAGAACTCTGATTAATGACTCTTTTTTCTTCTTCCCCAGATACCCACCCATATAGCAGTACCATAAAGATAGGGAAATTGACTGTAAGAGACAGTTTAGCAGTGCAAAAGCTCAGCCAGTGTCCTCAGGAGTTCATTAAAAAACAACCCTTTTTTACTCAATTTGACATTGCCTAATTAGATTCCAGAAGAAACTTGTGCTTATTTTAGTCTAATGAGAATTTTATAGACAAGTCATTTCCTTATTCTCCCAAGAGAAAGTGATAGATTGGTGCACAATAGACTGGCTCCTCATCCCTCATTTCTTCAGCATCTTTCTTCTCCTATTAAGTCTTTTTTTTGCTTTCCCTCCACTTTCTGTTTAAAAAATGTAACCTCTCTATTGGCATGGAAAATAAACATTAAGAAAAAGAAAAGAGTCAGAAGACATGTTTTATTTAGTGTTTGATAAATTAATCCTCAGGGAGGTAACCAGGCATGCTAACACTAAATACCAGCTCTAGCCAAAAAAAAAGAGCCAACTCCAAAACCCTAAACAAAAAAAAAAAACAAAAAAAAAACAAAAAATAACTTGCACATTCTGTAGTATTTCCCTGGCATGAAATCAGTTAGCCAAAATAAAAGAACTGAATCAAACATATACCTATTATGAAATACATTTTCATATGTCGTAGTGATGGTAGAGCCATTGACAGCTACCAGAAAATTGAACTTCCTGTTGAGTAACCCTGGTCTTCATTTGTCAACACAGAAGCATGAAAATGTATACAAAATCTCCCATGCTTATCAAGTCTGGCTCCAAACAGTGAAAATCCAACTCTTTCCTCTGTAACCAAGTACAAGCAAACCTATTTGCAGCCGAGCCATGGCCATTACCATACTCAAGGGATTCACAGGGGCCATGTAACACAGCAGAGCGAAGAGGCCATGGGGCTGAGCTGTGCTAGGACTGCACAGCTCACACACACAGAGCATGCAAGGCAGCCCATATTCACTGAACAAACAGCAGCAGAAACAAAGACTCCTCCCAGTGCTTTTGTCCCTTGCAAACCACTGGAACTGAATTTTACCTTCCCAGATGTCTTGTGTTCCATGCATAGGGTGAAAAAAATTTGTCCTGCAGGGTTCCTGAGAACATTGCAATTCAAAATGGCACACAGAGCTGCCATTGAATCTTGAGCTGATACTCCATGTGCTTGCCAAGCCTGGCAGCTGGAGAACTTTCACCTTTCATGGTTATGAGGGCTGTCATGAATGATGTTGCTCAGTGACAAAATTATTTGCTCTTGTACCCAATTTTCTCACACCAGCAAAATCATCCATGATCTGTACATCTTACACCTTCAAAATTAAATAGTAAAAAAATTTCTTATTCCGGTAATACATGTCCTAAAATGTTTATCATTTTGTTCCAGAGAAACATTACATGTGAAACCATCAATGTGGAAATCTGGGTAACTGATGTTTGACTGAAAAACTGTTTGTGATAACACGACAAGACTCTTCATTAAAAGTTTCTTACATAATGGAAAACTATATTCACCAAGGTAATAAGAGCATCTGAAATTTGAGGTGCTACTGAGCACAACAGTATACACCAGACATCCAAGAGGTGTCAAATGTATCTGCTAAGACCTTTGTAAGAAGTGTCAACTCAAAGAAAGGATAGAGAGATAGAGACCTTTTCTTAGGAATAACCAGAACTAATCAAAGGTGGTGCTGTGATAATGCTGAATGGTACTGTCCCTGATGGCTATTTGTCACTGCTTCAAAACTTCTGCCTTTTCTTCAAATACAAAGCTAATACCTGAATGAACACTGAGATAAATCTGTACTTCCAGCCTCAAGAAACAGACCTTCTGGCTTAGAGCTGGAACACCAAGAGACTCAGAAGCAGTGAAAAGGGCCAAAAGAAAAGTTAAGAGTTGGTTACGTCCTCAAACCATCTCTCATAACCAGTCCCTGACCAAAGCCAGGTCTAGATTATTCAGGTGAAAGATATTTCATTAGGAAAATATACATATTATCTTCACATCCCATCCCCCTCCATCCATGTATTATCCCTTGCCTCTGACAGCTTGCCTTAGAGCATGCAAGGATGGGCTGCAAGGTATAGCGCCCCACTGGGGCCCCAAAAAAAGGTCCCCCCAGTCAGTCTTGCAGCAAGACACCAAAATGGTGTTGGGTACCTCATACTAGAGGTGTCCAGAGGTAAACAAAGTACAGAGGTTCTGTTCATATGGATCCTGCAGGGTGTCAGCAGAGCAGCCAGAACATTGGTAATCTCACATCCCCCCTCTAACTTCCTTTGCAAGCCAGCCCCAAGAGCTGAAATTGGCTGCAATCCTCAACCATAGTATTTGATATCCTTTCCAAGAAATGCACGATTAACTATGATACCTTTGGATATTCAATATTTAATAGACCTAGCACTGTTGTTGCCTGGGCTGGGATTCCATTCTCTGATAGATTCCACATCAATGGAGCATAGCACAAGAATTTCTAAGATCAATAATTAATTATTAAAAAGAAAACCATAAACCCAACCAAAACAAAAATCCCCAGTAATTCTCTAAAGTTAACAAGGACAGAAAATGCAAAATTGTACATGAGAAGTGAAACAAAATTCTGAACATATTTTCTTTGTTGTAAAAGAATTCCCAGCAACTTTGTCTTTGCACATCCATAGAAGCTTAAGATTCTTAAGATAATAGAGTAGAATATGGTGCACAATTTTAGAAATGCAAACTTTATGCAATCCTGAGCCAGTAATACCACTTCTTCAGAGTGCAAATAACTTACTATTTGATGCATAGAGAGCTCTATATCTAAATGACAGGTCTCCATCCAACTAAATAAGATAATGCTGCCAAATCTATTTCTGTAATCTCAGTGACCTCATAGGTTTTCATTAAATATATGAAATAAAATGAGAGATGAAAAGTGGCCTATTTAACCTATGCAAAAATAATAAGAGGGCTTATTTATTTTAGTATGTTCAAAATGAATAGCATGCTAGAGGTATGTGGTATGTTTTATAAACTACAGTAGATATCTGTCAAAAGAATAATCTTGCTGAAAACTTTTCCTATTAGACTGAGTTGCCTGCATTCTCCTTGCAGCAGGGAGCCATAATCATGGGCCCACATTTCTCAGTTCCAGACTTTTCACAAACACACAGAAAAAAGTGAGCTTTACCCCGGCAACTTTACAATCAAGGTCCTATGGGCCTAAAGTCAAGAACATAGTTAAAACACATGGCTAGTCTGGAGAATTTAAATCTTAAATCTTAATTTAAATGTTTGACCTCATTGCAGCCTACAATTTCCTCACAAGGAGAAGCAGAGGGGCAGGGGAGGGCAGGCACAGGTCTCTTCTCTGTGGTGACTACTGACAGGACCCAAGGGAATGAGGCGGTGTGAGGGGAGGTTCAAGCTGGATATTAGGAAAAGGTTCTTCACCCAGAGGGTGGCTGGGAACTGGAACAGGCTCCCCAGGAAAGTGGTCACAGCACCAAGCCTGACAGTTCAAGAAGCATTTGGACAATGTTCTCAGGCACATTCGTATCCTGTGCAGGTCCTGGAGTCAGAATTTGATGATCCTTGTGGGATCCTTCAGACTCAGGATATTATGTGATTCTGTGACAAAGCAAAGCCAGATCTTTTCATATGCTACTTTCCATCATGGGTGAATTTTCTGATTCCAAAAGCTGTACTAGTGGCTGCCCCTTACTTTTTCTGTTTATTACAAAATATGAAAAAAGATGTGCTAGAGATTACCTAAGTAGCATAAAAATACCCAAATGGAAGCAAGGGACTTATGCTCAGCACACAACCATTTGCAGGAAAAGTTCTCTAACAATTGAGTTTCTCCTGTATGCAGAGCTCTGAATAGGAGAGTTCAGGTGTGTGCACCTGATTGTGCTGCAGATACAATCATAGAACAGTTTGGGTTGCAAGGGACCAAAACAGGTCATCTAGTCCAACCCCCCTGCAATGAGCAAGGAATGTCCTCATGCTCCTCGTGACAGAATAAAATTCACTGGCAGAGATGACTCATGAGTGTTTCCTTCCTGCACAAACCCACTCTGGAACATGCCCTTTGGTTTAACGCTATCCTCCTGCTGTTGCGCTCGCATGACAGCAGCCATTCATTCACTCACTCATTCATTCATTTCTTCACAAGGTAGGAAGACAGACGTGAAGCTGTCAAAGAGAGCTGGCAAGAGCCTGTAAGGCCTGATTAAGCTCTCCCAGGCTTTGGGAACAAAGCCAAGAAAAAAGCCATCAGTTTTTGATGTCTTTCCTTGGTAACATTTTGTTCATGTTTAGATGAAATGCAACTAGTAAAAAAAAAAAATAAATAAAAATAAAAAAGTGCCAAAAAAGCCCTGTTTTCCTTTTCCTGCTTGCATTCCCCATGGGCACTCTGGCAGCTTGACAAAATAGTAACTGAGAATGAGTGCTGCAGGGCCAAGTCCCGGCTGCAGCTGAGCTTTGTGTGGGGAGTGCCGGGGAGCTGCCGGGACACCAAAGGGAGTAGCTAAAGTGATACACTGCCGGGCTGGTATTTGCAGCCTTGATTCCCCAGTTACCCACCGTGGGACATTCATTTTAGGTCTCACACAACTTCAGCAGTGTTCAGAGCGGTGGGAGAGCAAGCAGCCTCTCCTGGGGTAGAGGTGGTTCCATCAGCCTCTTCCCCTGGAACCAGAACAACCTGGTAACAGAGCGTGGTGTCAAGACTGTGAGAGTTAGACTGGGTGCATATTTGCATATTTTGCCTTGTCTTTCAGAAAGCACAGAAAAACTTATTCAGAAATTTCGTATCTACTTTGAAAATTTAGTCCTTGAGAGCTTTTCTTTTTTTCTTAGAATTATGAAATTTATTCAGCGCGCATTTTAAGCGCATAGAAACTGCCATCTTAGATCAGACCAAAAACCCTTCTAGTCAATAATCTTCTGTCTGATAGCAGCTACTAAGTGACACCTTGGGAAGTGTGAAAAACACAGACCAAGGTCCATAGCTCTAGTTTAGCCTCCAGAAGGAATAAGTAGCCTGTCTGACTCAGAGGGAAAACAGAGCATTTTGGTTTGTACCTTGCTCCTTTCCTAACAAAATCAGAGTTCAATTTTCTCTTTGGAGAACTGCTGAACATTGAGTTAATCATGCCACAGAAGTATCTTTTATAACACTCAGAAACAGCTACCATTCAGTTACTGTCAACTCAGAGCACGTATTGTATCTGTAAAGTTAGGACTGTTTTGCCCTGTGTGCAT
This sequence comes from Pseudopodoces humilis, assembly GCF_049639895.1. NCBI lineage: Eukaryota > Metazoa > Chordata > Aves > Passeriformes > Paridae > Pseudopodoces > Pseudopodoces humilis. The sequence continues at coordinate 105,995,324 of NC_142200.1, forward strand.
CTATTTATTCCCATCCTTGTTAACTTGCTTTGCTGCTTTGTCATCAGTTGATCAATGCCCTGAGAACCTTCTGCAGCTCCTCACAGTCCATCCTCTTGCTTTACTGTGCTACAGACATCAGGTCACCAGCAGCAAACTTCCTGTCCCTCTTCGCCCCTTCTCTAGATCATTTCTGAGCACTTTGACAAATGGAGATCTTTGCAAGGACATGTTGGCAACCTTTTTTTACTATGAAAACAGCCATACACTAGTTACTTATTTGCTGATGAGAAGAGTATCTCTAAAAACACAGGGCTGCTTAGTTTCTTCAGCAGTTTCCTTGTGAGGGATCTTGTTGGATGCCTACTAGTGGGATCTCTCTGTCCATTGATACATTCAAAGGACCCTAGCTAACTAATCCCTCTTCTATCTCAAGTGTCCATGTGTGTCCTAATTCTATTTTTCAATAGTTTCTATTAATTATCCCATTAGAGATGTCAAGCATACCAACCTGCAGATGCCAGGCTCAAGCCTATCGATAATGTTCTGTAGATACCCACCCCAAATCAGAATAAACAGAAAATCTTAAAAGGAGTCTGAATAAAAATACTGTTTGAATTAAAATATTGTTTGTTCAGCTTTGAAACATTCATTCTTTTCATTTTGCATGCATGCATGCACATATGCATATGTATGTATATAGAATTTTCAGACCATTGAGCAAATACACATCCCATTATGAAATTGAAAAATCAAACTCCACCCTAATCCAACCGACACTTAGCAACATTTTCCTACAAAGCTGACACTAAACACAGTTTGACAAAAGAAATAAATTACATGTAATTTATGTAAAATCTGTAATTTAAATTCTTGTTTTGGTAATGTTTTAATATTTTTTCCAGTTCATTTCCTTCTCTTTTAAGTGTCATGTTTCTAGACAAATCCTTGAATTGGGGCTTGCCAAACTATTCCAAAGCTGCAGCACAGAAGCAAATCATAAGCACAGCATCTAACACACCTCTGCAACCTTCCAGGAAAAATACATATCCATCATGTCTCTTCCATCTGAATTTCAGTGTAATCTGTTTTCCTGCATTTGTATTTCCTCTGGGAATGCAAGAAATTCTTTTATTTCCCAACTGTTTATCCTACCCTATCTCCCTCTCAATCCCACACAATCACCAGTGAAGAATTAAAAATGACAGAGGAAAAATAAAATAAAGCTGTCTGAATTTTACATTCGCCACTTCGTTGATTGTGGAAGCAGTCCCTCAACAAAATTAGTGCTTTAGAGCGTATTACTTACTGCATCAATATAAAAAAAAAAAAAAAAGACTACTTTTCAGCTTCATCTACTTGCATATTTTTCATGTGGTTAAACATAGCAGATACATGCCATGCATGCTTACACTTTTTTTATTATTATTTGATCATTATCTTATTTTAAACAGCTTGGAATATACAATGTTGGTCAATAAATAAATGTATAATATTTGGAAAGCTTATTGTGCTTTCATAAAAATGTCTACAATATTATTGTTTGAATCAGGAAATGTTTAATAAAATTAATAAAATTGCTCGGGTTTTTTTCCAGTATGAGGAGAAAGAGGAATAACCATGGATAAATACCCTGCTCTTTATTACTCAGAAGTATTATTCTGTCCAACCACATAAAAAGTTAAAGAGACTCTTACTGACCGGTGACTACTAGCAGATTGATGTTGACCTAAAATATTTCTGATAACATTAGAAGGGGGATGACTCTTAAAAAACTGACAAGATAGAGATGAAGAATAAAGATGTACTTCTAAAAGATTGTTGCTGTGCAAGAACTAATAATTGCAAATGTGTGAATTTATGTATTTCTCTCAGCTTTGTACACATATGTATTTCAGTTATGGTTACTGCCCTCTTCTAGCCTCTGGTGACAGCCAAGTCCAGCTGAGAAGGTACAAATTTAGTCCTATCTTTGGGAACCTAAATGTACACTGATAACATTTTAAAAAGAGGGTAAAATGACAGGACGGGAATGGCACCTTTGCAACGCTCACAGCAAGCTCCTCTCTGCTTAATGACGAGGGCACAGTCCTTGGAGAGCACTGGACACTTCTCTCTTTTGCACGTCACTTCCTTATTCTGGAAAAAGAAAAAAAAAAAAGAAAAAAAAAAAGACAAAAGCTATTGCAAGCACACCAAACCCAAGGCTACCATTTCTTGCAATTCAGAAAATAAAATGTGGGCACAGTAGTCTGCTCTTTTGCTTCAGGAGAGGTCCTTGTGATTAAATACACCTTTCTTCCCTTGAAGGAACACAGTAGAAAAGAGTCTTTGAATAATCAGGGAACCCAACTAAATGGTGTTTAAACCCCATTTTGACAGTAATTCATGAGTGCTTCCCAGTCTTGTACAGCAAATGTGATGCACTGAAGAAATCCATGTTACTTAAATGAACAACTACCTACATGATGTGCTTGTTAAAATACCCTCGGGGTCTTGAGGAGCTGCCCCATGAACTGCACTGCTCAGGAATCACTTCTCATAGTGACAGAAGGACAAACAGCAGAGAAAGAGGTGGTAACCTCAGAGAAGACAAAATTCTGCCAATGCAGAAAATCAATTTTATCTAGAGGTTCTTTAAAAGAGGCTACTATGTACTATATCAGACCAGATGATTAGTGTAATTCATCTTTCTCCCCAAAATGATGAGAATCAATGAAACACCAGAAGCAGACAGGGTCACTGTACATTATAGTGTCATCTTGCTATGGCAAAAAGTCAGTGATTTCCCAAGGCCAAAGAGCACATTGACCACATTAAGGAGTGTCAATTGAGGGTGTGCAACAGCAGGCAGCAGAGATATTCCATTTATTGCCTACCTTGCCCCAGTGGTGTCAACCCTTTTGGTTATCCCTGCCATTAAATAGGTGCAGAAAACAATACTTTGGGTGTTTCTTTTAGTAAAATTTTGCTACTTCAAATTCCTTACTTAAAGTAGCCCTCTGAAGTCACCTCCACCTATAATTAGTAGCTCAGTTCATTAGGTGACACAGGTGGCCATCTAGTACGTGCAAGTATCCACCTCACCCAATCTTATGACTTAATTAGAGACCAAAAAATCAAAGGACTAGAAAAATGTAAATCATAAAACTAACGAAAAAGAAGCTGCGCTTTCCAGTCTTTTTATTTTGCTCCCTGTGGCCTCATTCAAGGTGCCTGTGAAGAATAACACACAGCTTTTATTACACTCCAGCCCTTTGTCTAAAATCAGAGGTTTATTTACTTCAAAGTCACTGCCTGATCTGATGGGAGCTATAAAGGCACTTCAGTCTTATCAGTGTAAATGAGGACTCACTCTCACCAAGACAGTGTGAAATCAGCAAATGAGAATCAGGCCCTAAAGCGCAGCTGCGGCAACACAAACGCTTACTGTAAAAAGCCAGGTCACTGCTACATGCTGGCTGTTCTGCATCACTCCAGCCCTGCAGAGCAACCATAAATGCAATTTAACCAGCAGCTTAAGCTGAATTTATGGCAGGTCTGTAGCTCTGGACTGGCACAAAGCAGCCACAACGCAGAATTGCAACTGGTTCAATATCTCTTTTAAAGCGCTCAGTGGAATCTTGATTCCCATTACAGGAACGTGGTGCCCCCCCCGTAAAGTCTGTTGAAGAGCAGCAGTCAAGCTTACCAACTCAACTACAGTCTGTATTTTAAAGGGTTCTTCGAAGATCTGATTATCTTTAATGAGTTTGCTTAAGGAAAGATTTAATAAGCCTATCAGCCCCACTACCTTGATCTGTGGGAAAATCTGCCTGGTGAAAGTGGGTGTGAAGGAAAGGCAAAACCCTGTTTAGGGTTTGTTCCTGTGGAGAACATGGTTGACCCAGCTGCAGCATTCATTGTGTACCTCTGAGAGAAGAGAGATGCCCTGTGCCCTTCAGAACCTACCTAGCTGGGCTGGATGTGTGTAAGGAGGGCCAGTGGGCAGATACATATTGGACTCCCTCCTCAAAGGACAACATTATTGTTGCAGGTGGCAGCAAGAGGGACAACAAAAATAACACAGTTCTGTATTTTTATTAAATCCCTGGTTCCCAGAGGACTACTGGGACAAATTCCTCAAGTATCCCGGCTTCCTAGGCAATTTCTCCCCTGAGTGCTGTCTGCCTCCTTCCACCCTTAGGCACATCCTGACATGGTTTCTTGTTGTAGGCAATGCAAGGAGTTCCTAAGGATGACCCCAACACACACATTTCAAACAGGAGAAACTTGCTAGTTATTTTTCCCAGTAGAAGCCTCCTGTTTCCCCCACATTGCTAAAATCAGAAAAATTCTCTCCAGTGATGAGCTTGGTATAATTGGGCCAGCCAAATTTGGGTCTTGCTCTTCTTTCCTTATCACCAGCAAAGCTGCTGGTTTTATCAGGTTTTCTGGGAGGGAAAATTTTGGAATTCATGTGCTGATGCCAAGGGCTGTTTTGCATTAAGCAGCTGTTCCACATGAAGAATATTAGTGGTCCACAGTGCAGTGACAGGAACTGAAGGGCCCTTCCCCCTAGGAGGGTGTCTTAAGCAGTAGGCTACAGATTCACATTTCCTTTGTCTGTCTCAGTAGACTTTGAACTATTTGCTGTTCAGTGCCCTTGCTCCAGCAGAAAGGGGCTTGTTCTTCATTCTCCCACAAGTCACTGGTTCTTACAGCAAGGGTACTTGTGGAGAAAGCAGGAGATGAGTCACTGAATTGCCTCTGGATGTGGAAGGCAGCAAACCGGGATCACTGGCTCAAAGCTCACTTATTACAGCACAGGTGGGGAGGAGGTTCCCCACTCACCACCCACTGCACTCTTTTTTCAGCTCTGTCCCTTGGGGGAGAAGCTGCATCCTCCTGCCTTAAAGGACAGCTCCATGTATCATAGGCAAATAGATCCCATATTTGCCAGCACAAGAAGAGCAGCTAAGCACTAAAACAGGGTAGGATTTGCAAAGCTGGTGTTCATCGTCTCTAGCTTGTTATAGGCAAGGCCCAGACAGCTCCAAAACAGGCTGTTTCAGATGTCATCCCGAGCTGCCTAATTCCCTGCCATCAGGGCTGGGCTGCTCTTCCAGGGTGTGAGGTACAGCATCACTCAGGAGTGCAGCCCCACCGCTGCTTGTGGGGCCTTTTACTAAAGAAACATACAGTAAAGCCACAAATGCAACATATTGCTGCCCTGGCATAGTCCTCATGGCAAAATCCCTCCTGAAGTAAGAAGAGATGAATGTAGCTCCAGGGAAGTGCATTCTCCTACTACTTCTATTACTATTATTACTATTATCCCAAAATTCTTTTTAAAAAGTCCTGCTGTTTTATCTCAGTGCTGTATCTTGTGGAAAACAAAGTCAGCAGATGTGGAGGAAAGGGTTAATGTACCATGCTGATCCATCACAGGCCTGCAGCAGATAAAGCAGGGCTGGTAAATCATTGTTTAGTCTATTGCAGTCAGGCATTATCCAGTGCAGATCTCCTGGGCCCACTGGGTGTAAAAGTACAAAAATAAAACAAAAGACTAATTGTCATCTGGAGGCTGGGTTTTTTTCCTTCACCCAGTTGCCCAAAACACTGCTCTTAATGTCTACTGTCCATCTGCTTGTTTCAATTTTGCTGCCTCCTCCCCTCCCATTTCACAAGGGCAAAGTGGAGGCTGAGAGCAAACGGGACTTAAGCAAGAAATCCTTTCCTTCCAATTACGTCCCCCTCCTACCCCCAGTAATCATAACTTGTCCCAGCCATACATTTAGAAAGTCGCTAAGTAGCTGCATGCAGGAGAGCTGTATTACCAAGCCTCCATCTGTGCTGTCAACAGCGTCTCTGAATCTGTTGAAAGCTCTCAGATACTTTGAATTTTGCTGTTCTTAAGAGAAAACTTCTTAGACTGCAACAATCAGAAGCCAACAGTTATGGGAGGGTAGGGGATTTTTTTTTCCCCTTTTGTTTAAAGGACATGCACTCTGGCACCGAGAAGTGCGGAAGAGACACATGGCCCATAAATATATAAACCGTTTGCTAAGTCAGAAACCTGGGAGTCAGTCAAATCCATAATAGGATCCCAAGATTCATAATAAATAACTTTTAATTATAGTCCTGCACAATAGTTATTTTAAACAGATGGTTTATAGATTCACATCTGGGATTATTTTTTTTTTTTAATTTAGTGCTCAGGCACACACACAGAAAGGGAGAGAACCTCAGCTAAGGTTTCTATTAGTGTTGGAAAAATACGTATTTTTTTAAAAGAGGTCAGGCTGATCCAGAACAATGCTGCTGCATCTGACGCAACTCCCCAGTCAGTGCTCAGCTCAGCAAAGGGTTCACTCTGGAATCCCAGACTCCCTTGGAAAGGAAAATTTAGGGAAGTGCTAGAGGGTCACCGTGGACTCCTCACTACACTCACCAAGCCCAGCTGCTGGAGAACTCATGTTTTAATGCATCTGGGGAAAGGATTAGAAATTTTGTTGGGTGTCCATGTTTCTCCCCTCTCCCACACTTTGTCAGTGACAACCAAGGGTCTCCTTAACTTGGCATGCAGTAGTGATGTCAAATTCACTCACAGCAGAGATACACTAACCAGACCCAATATCACTGTTACTGCTTCATGTTACCTTTACTACAACCTCCTCTCAACGCAATTTGTTCACCTTCTACATACACCTCATATTTTTACCTTCTATCAAAGAACCCCACACAAAACAGCCCATTCTGGAGACAAATTATATCAAACTAACAGTCTTAAACTCATATGGTACAGCTAAATAAAATGCCAACATGAAAAGAAAAAAAAAAAAAAACACACACACTAAAAAGGAGTCTGAATATTTGGCAGAGATCTTGGAGAGGATATGTGCCAAACCACAGCTTGGAAGCCACAGCCAACTTTCTACAGGGTTCCCCACTGGACTCCTGCCGGCTCACAGCAGCCACCAGAACGATGGCTCTTTTCAACCTGGATTTGACTTCAAGAGGGGGAAAAAAAAAAGTAATAGGAGTCTGCTTCATTTATTCAGGACTGTACCAAGGAGTGCTTCCACCAATGGTATTCTGAGCCCTCTCTTGTGCTGTAACAGCTGGCTGCAGAAGACATTGCAGATGTTTCTCAGGGGGCCAGATGTCCACAGTGATGGTCTGGGGTTGCTTTTTTTTTCCTCTCTTTCTTTCTTTTTAGGTATTGAAAATGCTTTTAGGAAGCTTGCACTGCATTTCTAATACCCTGAGGTTATTAATTATTTATACCGAATGGGAAGAATGCTACTTAAACTTTCATTTAACCAAAAAAAATGCTGTGGAGAGAAAAATAATAAAAGCAAGAGAGACAGATGAGGTAGAAATACCAACTACCATTAATGACTAAACCTGAAAACATTCTATTTTTACCATTATTCATCACAGTCCCACTGGTAATTCTAACAGGACTCCTCACCAGGTAGCACAGGATGGCCTTAAGTTTCTGCTAGGAGAAGCCTGTGGGATCACCCGTGAAAACAATAACAATTTTCAAACAATGGCAAAAGTTACCCCCGAGGAATTCGGGATGGAGCTTTCAAATACACGCATGTGACCTCAGGAGAAGAAAGAGCCATTCAAAATTAATGAAACAAGTGTATGCAATTGACACAGGCAGCCTCTCCACCGCAAGGCAAAGGGCAGGCTCGAGCGCAGGCTCCCACCACATGCCATCAGCCCCATGTTCTTAGGCCATGCTGCTGGGCTCTCTGCCAGGTGTTGCACACAGCCAGAGCATCCTCTCAAGCGCACAAGAAGCCACACTCACACCACAAGGGCCACAAGGAGCAAAGGCCTGGGTCGGCACTGGCCACAGGCTCTGTCCTTCAGCAAAGCTTGGGAGCTCCCAAGCCTGGGCCTGCACTTATGTTTACGTGCAAACAACCCCAAAGTTGGGCCAGCTCAAGAACAGGCTCAGACACATGCTTAACTCACAGTCTAGACAAATCCTGAGGCTCTTTCTGAAAATAGTACCCTTGCTTCTTTGGCACTCCTGCCTGGCACTCTTTGTCTCAGGTCTGATTCACAAACCTCCCTTTAATTGGCAGAGCTGATGCAAGCAAGGGATTCCTGCTAAAATTGTGGGACTGCTGTCTTCCATGAGCCTTTCTCTACCTGAGCAAGAGCCACACAATTAGGCTTCAGGGAGGAGACACCACTCCTCAAGAAGAGATGTTTGCAGACCCTTTGAGCCACTGTCAAGGAAGGTGAGAATAAGGTCTCATTTCCCTCGTTCTCTTCCAATTATCTGCTGGGGTTTTTTTCCCTTGCAAAACAAATTTTGTGGGTACAGTAAAAAATGGTTTAGCACACTAGATGCATTTCTAAACTCAAGGTGGAAAAATATTTCCCTATGATATGAAGTTTCTTCTCTGGAAAATGATAGAGTTCTCTCCATTTGCCCACATAAACTGACAAACACCAAGGCATATGCTTCATAAAGTGAAAGGTTCTGTTATTTAAAGCACATAAAATTATAATGGGACAATTCACAGGAGTGAAGCCAAACACACTTCAGTACTTCAGCATTAGGTCCTTGCCTGTGGCAGAGCATGACCACGATTTCAGCATGAATTGCATTAGATACAAATGACAGTATTTTAGTTCAGTTCACAGTCTCTCCTTTTTTGAGCAGAACACTAGGTTGCCTCCAATTTGCCCCCTCATCCCTGTAATCTGTTTAGCTTATCTGGCCTTTCAGGGTGAGCAGGGAGGAGGCTGCAGCCTTCCCTGTGGTGATGCTCGGCCAGAATCAACCATCCCCCTTCATAATTCGAGCTCTCCCCGCTCCCTAGGAAAGATGATTAAAACAAAGGCCCTGCTGAAAGATGACACCAAATTTCACTTCAAATGGGTCATTCCCCACTACTGTGATGAAGACATGAGTATGTGCAAGTGATCCAGGACAAATCACTCACAACCCCTTACAGACTGAACAGATTTTTTTTTCTTTTTTCACTGTGCTTAATGATGTTCACCAGCATGATGAAAGTGACTTTGGTGGCCTGCTGCAATCCCAACACTCCCTGATGGCAGCCCTCTGCACCAGTATTTGGTGAAAAGAAAGCACCCTCTCTTCCTCCTGCACTTGCTGGCATTAATACTAAGGCTGCAGCTGGGGTCAGGGTCCCAGAACATCAAATGTTTTGCAGCACATCCCTGCTCCAGTGAGCTTAGGGACAAAGCTCATGACATGGACATGGCCAGACACAATTACTGTAACTGCAGATTGAGTCAGTGAGAAAGGCAGAGCAGGATCCTGACTGAGTAGCTCTCAGTCTCCCTGTCTCCACCTCAACCTCCACGTGCAGCTTCAGATTAGAGCTCTTCAGCTGCACAGTTATAGGCAACACTCTTTGCCCATCAACAGAATAGTGTGGCAGCCTTCTAGCAATAAGAAATGGGGTCTTCACGAGTTCCCAGCAGTTCATACCGCAGCAAAAAAAATACCCAGAGTAATCCAGGAGCCAGATTTCAAGGAGGGGTTACACACAAGGTGGGAGACCACACCTTCGTATTTCATGAGATGCACACTTTTAAAATTCACACCTTTTTCTGTGAATTTGAATTCACAAGATTATATTTCTACTTTATCAACGAAGAGTTTGAATTAATTATCAATTACCTAAATCTGATGACAATAACTAAGAAAAAGGTAGTCACAGGCAATACCTGTCAATTTGAAGCTCCAGCTGCAAACCCGTACCCATGCTGCTATAAAAGGTTACAGCTTACTAACCCAGCCCTGTGAGTTTATGATCTACCCCTTGCTAAATGTTCTCAGCTACACACATCAGTCAGCAAAACCGTTTGGATGATTACTGCCCAACCTAATTTCAGCTAAATGGGTGATGGTGAAAGCATGGTCCAGCTTAGTCCTGGTCAGGTTTATCCTGACTGAAGCTGGTGGAGAAGTGACAGGCAGCTGAGGGCCATAAAAGATTCCACTACCTGAGCTTCATCAACCAAACACAGCTGAAGTCAGCAGATGTGGAACAGAATTACTGTCCTGAGTGTTCTAATTCCTGGAGCATACTGGTCCCCCGTAAGTGCCATAGGATGGCTTGGAGAAGGAGAAGTCTGCCAAGAAAATTGGTCTGAAACACCCTAAATAAATTCTAGTCCTAAAATCATTGAAGTTGACACCCCTGAATTATCGAGCGATTTCATAGAGGGCAAAGCAGATTACACCAAAGGTTTAAAACAAATTAAGAAATCATCTGAATTCAGCAAATTTTAGATCAAACCATGGTGTCATGGCTCATCTCAAAAATTGCCCATCAAAAGAGTGCCCTAACAATATTCTACTTTTGTTTCTTTACTAATGTTATCCCAGTACTACCCAGTGTTATTTTTCAGAAAATAATGTCAATGAGAAAAAAAAAAAAAGCCATTAAAACAATAAAAAGACACCAAAATCAAAGCACATCAAAATCAAAATCAATCAGTTCAGAATTCCAATTTTTGGATAACTATATTTTCTATTAGAGACTGAATACTGACCATTACTATTTTTTCTTCTAATGTTGTGAATTAAAATTTCATTTAATATTTATCAAAAAGAGATGCATTGACTGCTTTTAAAAGAAGAATAATTTCATCACGTTTTGGTAGGCTAAATCTACAAATATATTATCCAAACAATAGTTACCTGTCATTGCATCTTTATTACCTTCTCTGTCTGAAGCCTGCTTACTCAGTCTGTACACTGGAGATTTCAGCAGTGGCAAATGCTCTAGTTTTGGGCTTCAGTCTGTTCTAAAAACTTTGAACAAAGCAGCCCTTGAGGCCTGTGTACTTCTTAAAGACATTAAAAAGCCCAATGGGCCTTCTAACTTACTCTGCAACAAGTCATATCCCATGAAGAAACTCACTTCTGTACAACACAAAAACAGGGCTAGATTAAAGAAAAGGAAAGAAAAAGAGCAGGGTCCCCTGCTGCTCTGTCTGGCCAGAATCATGTCTTTTACTGCCCATATCCTCTAAAGAAACGATGCTCTCATGATATATTACCCTAATACATCACCAAGTGACAGTTTTCTCATGATACTGTATCCGAAAAGATGTGATGCATGCCAGAAGCAGCGACAGGAGATCTCAGCTGGGGGAGAGAAAAGGGAGGGATTTTTTTATTTTCTTTCAAATGTTTAAGCTACACTTTGGAGTTTTCTAATGTTATTTTGAGAGGAAAATCCCTGTCAATCGTAACTTCCTAATCCAGAGGACTCCTAGAAGTTTTGCAGTCCAGCTTTTAAATCAGAAAGCACCAAAAAAAACCCAGTCTCTTCATTTAATTAAAGTCAGTTTTGAAATAGGACCAAAATGCTTGAGGAACAACAACCAAATAAAAATAGTAGCCCAAAAGAAAGAAGCAACAAGAGTCTGTTTTCTATTATGAAATTATTTAGGCAAAAGGCCTCCAGACACTGCTGCTTTAATGAACTTGCAAGGAAACTGAGCACTGACCCTGAATTTGTTTTCTTACGTGATCTTGCCTGTGCTACGCAGTGGTTTTAGAAAATAAAAAAAGGTTATTCACAGCAGTCTGCAGAGAGAAGGCACAGCCTCCAACTTGTCAGTCAGTATGGAGAAGAGCAGGAAGAGAAAAGGAAAAGGAGCATTTCAGGCAGAACCCCTCAGAGGAGGCAAAAGCTTTCAGGGTCTTTTAATGCTGCCTTCTACTCACAAAGGCTCACTCTTTGCTGCAACTGCTGCTTGGCTGCTAGTGAAATCTCGTAGGGGCCGTGGTAATCCTGGGTAATGGGCAACTCACGGCAGGCATCACCCTCAAGCTGTCTTCATCCAGCTGCTGCCAGCAAAGGAAGGCTCAAGGTCATGGGAGAATTAGTCAGAAAAACTTCTGACACCATGATGTTTCATTTGACACATCTCACTTCTGTGTGTTTCTACTTCATATCTACTGAAACTTCTTTGCTTCCATCAGATGCAAAGAAGAAAGGTAGAATAAACTTTCCTGTGTTGTGATTAATCACACTGCCAAATTAAGTAAGATTGTGACTTTCAAACCTTCAGCCAACACTGTAGCTAATAGGAGAAAAAGTGTATTTTGACTTGTGGACTAAGCAAAAGCGATATGGAAGTCATCGAGAAGAAACTAAAAGCCAAAGCTGTCAATGTCACTTTCACAGTCCTTGAGCTGACTTTGACCATATTTTGTGGCCTGGCCATGGCTCCTTTTGGGTGAGATGTAACAGCCCTCAATCACAGCAGCGATCACTTAGCCACATAACAATACCACTGCAGTCAATGAAACCACCCATGAGAGCTCAGAGCTTTGAGCTGAGCTCTTCAGTGCAGACGCATGCACAATCCCCTACGCTCTGGGTAGACCCTGTTAATTAAACACTTATTTTTAAATGGTGCTCTGGAAAAAATTTGCTGTCCAAAATAAGAAACTCATCTTGCACAACCACTTTCTTCTTGAAAAATCCAGTGGTTAAAACATGTTTTTGCATAATCGTAGCCCTGCAGGGACAGTTCTCACTTCTGAAAAGCAAATTCCCTTCTTTCTGTTTTGCACATGTACAAACAAACAGATTCTGGTATGTCCAAAGCTTGCAGATCTCAACTATAATAATACATTGAATAGAAGCCATACAAGCAGGTTTTTTTTTCCTCAGCCTGTGTTCCCTTCACTCCTTCCTTTCCCCTGCCCCACTTGCACTGCAGGAAGTAAAAAAAATACCTGTTTCTGACAAGTAAATGGAGCTGACATTAGAGCGAAGCTTGAAGGTGAACAGGGTATGCACAACTCATTTGTCATCTTGACAAAGTGAGATTTGGTCACCAGTGGGACACTTGAAAGACATCTGAACAGTTGGCCTTGACCACCAGCATTTCTTACAGCTTATAAAGGGACCCATGGGACCAAGAACACAACCTGCTTTTGGAAGTGACTCCTGCAGTGGTACCTCTTGATAGATGTAAAGGCAGTGTGATATATCAGGTGCCATTAAGATCTTTGCTAGCAGGTTCTATTTACATAAGTATGGAGTGCAGATAGCATCTTGTTAACCCAATTAATGAGACTCAAATGTCAGGAAACAGATTATGCCTGGCTCAAAGTCCACAGTGCTCTGAAGGCAGACAGACATGATTTCATTGTGTGGGACAGCACTGCTCTCTTTGAGCAAGAACTCAGGCAGCAATCCTTCCACCTGGACAGCAAGGAGAGGCAGAAAGATGATCTGAAATACAAGAGTTTCACACCTTTAGCAAAAGAAGGTCTCTTTATGATGGGGGACTCAAGTGTCCTGTAAAACAGGGAACCTGCAGCTGAACTGATGAAAACTAAAAAAGTATCCACTTGAGGTCTTGAAACTTAATTTTTTATTAAGTGGACCTTCTTCTGCAATTAGAGAAAGTCCTTGTTGCCAAGTCACAGCCGGGTCTGGATTAGAAGAGAAACACTGTTTCATCCAGGCTGTCCACACTGCTGTGTTTTACATGGGCAATTGAAACGCAGTTCTCTACCCTGGAGAAGAGAGGGAAATTCCCTGACCAAGATGAGATCACTAACCTCTTCATCAGTGACTCTCGACATACCGCTTTATACAATAAACTGCTGTTCTCCCTCAGCCTACAGCTATAAAGCTCTGTGATATAGAAGCAGATGCTCCTGTCACCCAGGTCAGAGCAGTGAACCCTGAATGGCACAGCATGAGGTGCTTGGCCCCAAAACAGAGACGGGGGTTTCAGGGAAGGATCTTGTACTCAGCAGTCAGCTCTCTGCTCAGCATGACTCTAAGAAATTCCTGCTCCAAGCTGTCTTCTCCATGGAGGAGACAAGACAGAAAGCATGGGCTGCCTGGGCCAGCAGCCCAACCTCAGCACTGCTCAGTGTGTTAACCTAAATCCTCCAATGGGAACAGCCACAGGGTGTGTACAAACACACAGGAGTCATATTAATTCTCCAGACACTTCAAACCCTTCTAAACCTCTGGTTCCAGAGCCATGCATAGCTCTCCTGAAGTCACATCACATCCACATCCTCTCCCACCAGCAGTCCTTTTTCCCACTGAACAGGCTTGGAGCTGCCTACTCATCTCTCCAAATGGCTGCCTTCCAGTGAAACTCCCTTTTCTGGTACATGATTTGTTTCCTTTTTCCCTTTTTTGGCTCCTACCTTTGTATGTTCCTGTATGTGGACTGGTTTAATTATTTAAAAAAAAAAACCCAATGATATCAAAGATATTCCTTTTATACTAAAATGATTATACAAAGCTTTAGGCAGCAAATATGTACACTTCACATAACAACAAGTGCATTAAACCATTCAAATTTCTTACAATCATAGCCTCAAGTTCTAGATATTTTATAAATTTCAGCTTCAGATTGATTTTTGGGTCAAATGATTTTTGCTTTAGGATTGAAGGTTAAACTGAACATACACAGACATTTTCTCAGAAGCCATACAAATCACAGACTTCTTCAGTTTCCTCTGCATTTTCATGTTAAACAAGTTCTGCTTCAGTATCAGTGCATCCTGCTGCATCTTAAATGTCCACATCAACAATTTCCTCCAGAAATGTTTCATGTCTATAGATCATGGACAGATTATGCCTCGAACATGCATCTGTTAAAAAGGTTTCTTACACTACCAGATCCCAAACATTTTAAGGTGTAGCAATTTTAAATTTTCAGTATTTTTTATCCACTGCAATTGCAAACACCCACCAACCCTTGGTTTAGAGTGTGAAGAACTTGCATGCTTTGCATTTTGTCTGCCAAAATAATTTTATTCATTTATTAGAATCAAGAAGATTTTCCAGATTGTATCACCAGTCTATCTATCCCCAGGACTGTTTGAGCAGAAGGGTAAAGTGCTCCATATGAAAATTATCATCTGTGCAGTGTCATATACAGAAAAAAAAATAATTATTCTCTGTCACAAGCAAATGATCAACAGCCTCGCTGTAGTAGAAGAGCCTTCTGGTTTGTCAGTCTTTTAGGTCTTACAGGCAATCCTTCAGCTAACAGCCTTATCTCAAATCCAGCCACCCTGCCTGGCTCCTTCCTGCCCCAGTGGTTTCTAGGTGACATAATCTCGAGATGTTTCATTAACTGGCACAGTCAGATCATAATCATTATGTAGCCCTAGAGCAGTCATTTATCAGCTCTTCTCCATCTCTCCCAAGCCATACCTCAACCATACATCCAGACACAAAAAAGAGCAAGGGGACAATCTCAGGACAACCAAGGTCTAATTGGTGGTTCATCCACTAATAAATCCTAAGACAAAATAGAAAAAGAAATGCAAATGTATGACTCTAGCTGGCCATCAGAACACATTTTGATGATTCCAACTCCAACTCCCATTTCCTGTTAAAGCCACCTAATATAACTGAACATAAACATGTCAGGAGCAGGTAAAAAAAAAAAGCCAAACCCCAAACAAGGAAACACAATCCAAAACACATAGACTTCTTGCCTATGAGCTGTCAGAAATCTGATTTTGCTGGCCAGGGCTATGCAACACATCTGCTTGCATCCCCTTGGTTATGGAGGAGTGCAAGGTGGTGCTGCCATGCCTCAAACAAGATGTTTAGGCATGAAAGAGGATTTGAGCCATACCTGGCCTTATGGGGAGAGGGGCAGCTGATCCTGCAGCCAACAGAGGAGCCTGGGGTTACACTGAGCACACCTGAGCTGCCCAGGGCTGAGCTCTACCTGGTTTTCAGAAGCAGAAATGGCAGTCTTCAACTTCTCAACTCTTACAGGAAGTTTCAGAACTGCATGCTGAGGTTTACACATACTTCAGGCTGCATTGCTACCAGGTGACCGACTGGCACTGCCCAGTGTGAACTAGACAATGTTTGGAGCAAAGTGCAGTGCAAGCAGGTCAGCAGAGGTCTGAGGCAGAGTTAAAGATGGCCTTACTCAACCTCTAATACTGAAGCTTCTTGTAAAGGTTTACCTAAAGCAGGGATTTAAAAAAAAAAAAAAATGGGACTGCAATTTGTCTGGGAAAGCATCAGGTCTTCAGCATCATTTTTTCTACATGGCATTTTATCACATCCTCATCCTCAGTACTCGCAAGAATAAATACATCTCATTTCTAGTGCCGTTTCACAGGACTGTCTTTTGCCATAGCACTTCCCAGCAGACACGTACAATGCTTCCCTCTCTGAAAAAACTGGGATACAATACAGAAAACTAAAACTATGGCCAGGAGGCTGATGTGCAGAATGGAGAACAAAACAAGCAAAAAGAACAAAAAATCATAGTCAATGCATGAAGACAAGTTATTTTCTCAGTGACATGGTGGTACACAGTCCTACTTTAACACAGGATTATGGACGACCATCTAGAGCAAGTAGATTCTAGACATGGGGAAAATGGAAAAACAAGAAAGCCAGAAAAAAAATCAAATAAATAAATGGAGAGACAGACAAAAATATATGAAATTCAGGTGTCAGCACACAAAGTCAGCTTCTGGGGATGATAAGGGATAAGATCCATGCTGTACTTGGACCCAGAGCTCAGCACTTGATTCAGTTGGATGCAGAGCACTGCACAGAGCTCGATCAGCCAAACAGACTAGGAATTTTTTAGCTGCAGCTTAATGCATAAGATGAAGAGGCCAAGAGGCCTCAGAGGAAGTAACCACACCAGTTATTAGGTAAACTATAAGCAAGTACCAGTGTGATAGTCATTTTAACAGTAGTAATACAGGTAAAAGCTTTTATATAATATTGGGTTTTTTTCTTCACAATGGTCTTTTATTTGACCATAAGCTCAATATAAAGCGATTGTGTTTTCATTTGATTTTTTTGGGTTGTTTTTTAATATTTTTCTTCCCTCAACATTTTCTATTAAAACATGATGGGGAAATAAAACCAGATATTTGGTGGGGAAAAAATATCTATTTTTCTACAGCAGCACAAAGCAGAGCAGCAGAAGTACTGACACTGTAAGCCATTCACTTACAGAACCATAATTCTTAAAAGGACCATTAACAATTCAATGGAAGAAACTTGAAAGCTAATAAAAGCTATATACAGGTAACCGTATGCTTTTAAAATGCCATTTTGATATTGGACCAGCTCTTTAATAATGTTCTTCTTATTGGCAATAAAAAAGTGTCTTAACTTAGACAGATCCATTTTGCGCTTATTGTAGACACATTCCAAGGACATTTGTAAGTTATATTACATTTTCCATTTAGTTTATGGTATTTTTGTGCCCTTCATACTTTCCCATGTATTATTTATACATATTCTTTTGTATTTGAGCTATCTGATCCTTTAATTACACCAAAGAGAATCTCATTTTCATACGTGATGGATTGGATCTTCATCATTGTTACAGTGACATATCACCAGCTCTCTTCCAGGATGGTTTTGCCAAGACCTATAATCAGTTCAGCACTGTGTGCGTGTGTGTATTTGCTCAGTCCAGCTGACTATGTTAGAAATGTGCAAGTAGTGAACTCTTCACTGTCCTATGTGGTCTGAGAACAATATGAAATAGATTCTTCCAGCCTGCAGATTTCCAGAAAGGCTTCATCATAAAGCTGTTACACATGACTGTGTACCACATCCCCAAAATAATTGTCACGACAAAGCAGAGTGATCTGAAGGCCAGCATACCTGTGCATGGATGTGCCACAGTCTGAGGCAGCTCTTGGATATGAGGTGCAGAAAGAGAACATCTAAAGCTCCACGGACGGCACAGACACAACAAACCATACTACTCAATCCATGCGCACTCCTCAGAGGAGGAAATCAGACAAGACATTGCACGTGATACTATTCAACCAGAGTGGGCATATCTGTACATGGAACTAAACTGACTTGAACATTCCTCAAAATTTCTGATGGAAACTTTAAGGATCAAGCCAGGGCAGCCATCCTCTACAACAGACAGTTTGTCAGGCAGGTCAAAGCCTTGTTTCACAGGTGTTTTGCATGAAATTACATGTACAGGTACAGCTGAACCTACCAGAATCATCCTCCAGAAGAGCCTACCAAAGCAATCACAATCCACCTCTGGGTCTTGATCCAAGTCACTTCTCTCTTGGAAGACCTCCTTCATATAGACATATATATACATATTCCTACATACATTTCTTTAGTTTCTATGACAAAGCATGTATGGGACACCCTGCTGCACCAGACATGGCGTTATGTCTGGTTTTTGTTTTCAGGGTTTGTTTTTTGGGCTGGGGGATGTTGGGCTTTTTCATTTAAGAGATGACACATACATCTGTAATTGGGGAAAAAAAAAGACTAATAAAACTTTCATCATGTTGGAGCATGTTTGTGTTTCAGGAACCCTTCATGTTCCGATCAAAAAAGCATTCTCTTTTGGAGTAATATGGGGGGAAAAAACTATCAGTACACTACTGTATCATAGGCTTTTTTGTCTCTCTGTTTATTATTTTTGTGGGTGAAGAGAAAGCTGACTGTATTATACAGTAATAAAGACCTAGAATATTTAAATTGAAAGAAGATGCAGTCTTGGTAGACTCTGTAGCTTATGTATGTAAACTATTGAAATTAAATTAAATAAAATAGGTATGAAAGAATTGTTTGATGATTTTCTGTTTGGTTTTTAATATGCACTACTCCACTAAAAGTCATCTGGGCTGCATTATACCTTGAAGCAACAACAATTGAATCCTCATGTACTAAAACACTGCCATCTTCACTGAACATATGTCAAACACTTGCTCTCAGGCTAGCTACGTGCTTTTCACTTGTGCACTATGCCACAGAAATCAGCTATGCTATAGGTAAAGATCCCCAGCACATCGAGTAGCTGTTTTGCTTTAGTCTGCAATGAGGACATGGTTTTTAGGATTGGGCTTCTTTTTGGCTAGGGATGTGTGTGTCAAAGTTATTTCATCAGTTTCTTGGTTTGCTTGCACTTGGTTTCACCAATTTATTAGTTCAAGCTAGGCAGAACACTAGGTCTTATAATGACAAATTTAACATAATTTTTTATGAGCAAAGGTCAAATTCTACCCTGCTCATTTGGATTTAAAAGCAGAAATTTAAACTACAGAATTGTGTTTCATACTGAATAAAACTTATGGCAATCAAAGCTATGATTTCTAGTTTCCTGAGCTCCTGTCTCCAAACCTTTCTCAGATTTCCAACACTTGGTTATCCTTTCTGGCTCACATTTATTTCCTTCTGGTCTGGATTTGGGTGATAAAAGGTTGAGACATATGATTACCACTCCTCAGGTGCAATTGGCAAGTTTAAGGCACAAGCATGAGGGAAGAGAGGAGGAGAAAAGGTGGGGGAAATGGCTCTGGTTTAGATGTGGTTTGTCAAAATCACTACTGGCTTTTATCAGCTATTTCTTGATGCAACTCACTTTGTTCTAAACTATGTTGGAGGAAAATAAGATAATAAAAGACCTTTTCTCCCCACAAAAAAAAAAAAACAAAAAAACCAAAAAAAACCTGTAAAAAACTCAAATCATTCATTCTCTTAAAAAAAATTCTAAAAGCCCTTGCAATGTCAAGGCCACTGTTCGCTGAGGTACACTTATCTATTTCCTTGCAGTTTCTCACTTCTACCCTGTCCCTTTCAGCTGGCATTTTTGGTACGTTCATTTTGAAACTACATACACCACTGGCCAATGGATACATTATTCTTGGATCCCTGCTTGCTTCTGGCAAGGTGTTCAGGGTCCATGGAGATGATGACAAACGAGCATGAAATTACATGGCTCTGCACACCACCGCTGGCACCACCACCTGTCATCGTTGTCACTGCTGAGCTCATCTCACCTTCAAAAAACTCAGCACTCAGAACTTTAACTAAGGCTAAGTTAATTCTGTGGTCTTTTTACATTCTCGCCCTATAATTATGCACAGGTTCTCGTTTCACCTATTTCCGACGGACTGCAGCATTTTTATGTCTTTTCCACGTGTATGTTGAAGCACGTATTTCTTGAAAGCAAATGCCATAATATCAGTTGTGAGCCTACTTCTATTTTGAGTGTAAGATACCTTCCAGCCAAAAAGCTGTACCAACAAAAACTCTGCTGAATTTGATCATTTACCGTACTTGTACCAGAGCTGAACTTAAATATTCCATGCCTGTTTTAAATGCTGACACTCAAATAAAAGAAATCTAATCAAAAATTCCCTTAACAGTCTGTTAATAGCATTTTCCACCTAACTTTTCAAAAACCCCATTATACAAAAAGTCCCAAACTTACCAAAATGTGCTAGGTTTTCATATTTATGAAGACTTGTTTGGTTCTAATTTCTAACAGAAATATACTTATGCCTCCACTCCCTTCAGCCCAAAACTTTCACATATAAAAGAGAAAGATCTGAAATTGTCATACACAACATGTTTGGGCTCCTCAAACTGCACAAGATGTGCAAAGTGCTCCTATGGATTAAAAAAAAAAAATCATTTTTCCACAGATGTGGGAGGATAATTTTAGAAGATAATTTTTGCATTAAGTAGTGCAGCTATAATCGCTTGCAGTCTTACAGCCTTTAATAACTGGAATCAATTTCTCAAAGTGAATCAATATAACTCCATTATGAATACCATCAAGATTATGTCTTTTTACCTATAGTCATCATTACCAATTCAGACTAAACCACAAATTTTTTCACTCATCTTCATAACCCACAGTTTCACTACTTTGATTTTCCAAAGCCAACAAGACTTAAGAAATTTTTGCTGTTGACCATTAAGCATGACAATGTCAAAATCATATGTTCTCCAACTTGTATTGGTACTGTCAGGGGCCACACCATTATCTGAAATAATAGTTTCCCTTTTTTTGACAATTTTTCTGCGTTGGGTTGGTTAACTTACTGCTCATCACATCCAACATTTCTTTTCAGTGTTTACCTTCATCTGATACAGAACTTGCTGGAGCTGAGAACATTTCCCATCCTTTCATCAGAAAAGCCTTCAGCTATAAACACAGCTGCAATGGGATGCTCAGCCATGGCACAACCAGAAAAACAATTTTCAAGTGCAACTTCCGTGTATCTGTTTTACCCATCAGCTCTAAGTACTCTCTCCAGTGTCTAACGGCATATAAGGTGAACGCATTTGAAAGCAGGTACTTTCAGTTGCCTTCAGCCTTCTTTGTCCTTTTCCAGTATCTCAAATCCTATGGAAAACAAGGTAGGATGTTATATTTCCAGAGACAGTGCATCTCTGAGGAGATACAGAGCCACAAGACATTCAGAGTGGAAGTGGGCAGAACACCAGAGCACTCTGGCTCTAACAGCATTTGCAGATAGCAATAGCAAGTCATAAAGCATACTTCCCCAAACCTCTGGATCATGAAAACAGCTTTAATTTGTCTTTTACCCATCCACGCCTAAGAAGAAGCTCAGGAGAGCAGACACACCAAAAACCTGGCATTTGTGCAGCCTGCCTGTTGTCAGAGAGACACAAAAAAAATTAGTATGTTCAGATTGTGACTGTATCACCCACATATACTTGTAAAGGGGAAGTGCATGAAATAAAAACCAATGTCTTTGTAGTCAAACCATTAGACCAGGAGTTAGGAGACCTGAGCTTTCATCAGTCCTACAAGAAATTCCTTGTGGATAAACCACATTCTGTTCTTTAGCTTTTATGTTTTTCTCTAAAAGGACAAAACCAAAATGGCCATTTGTTGCAGTCAGCTGTAATTAATGACAAGTTCTATGTAGATCAAATTCACTCATGTTTATGTCATTGCCAAAGAGTGGTAGTTGTAAAAGCTCACATTGAAACTATTGTCTAAGAGATATTACAAATTATCATTTTTGTGACATTATTAAGACCGTTAAGTTGAGACACATCAGCTATGAATTTGGGAACTCAAGATTTTACCCACATAATCTTATTCAGCTGGTAGTTCTTGCATGTAGAGCATTACAGTATTTATGTACACACACACCTACCTACACACCCTTAGTCTTACCTGTTTCCTTATATTAAAGCCAAGCATCGGAGCTATTCCATGAACCCCAGCACATTTTGACAAGCAGGGACACCAAAAGCAGAGCTACCTCACTGTGGGTGCGGTGTCTTTTTATTAGAAAGCCTTACCCATAGTTCAGAAGTGAATGGCTTACCACACACTGTACATGAAACCTCCAGCATATGACCCTCTATGTGAACTCCTGTATCATCTCAACTTCTCTTTCCACGTGTTAGAGCAAAGGCTCAAGAATGAACAAATCTGTCTTGGTAGCTAAACTTGGCTATCTCTAGGAGATCCCTACCAACGTCCATCTTGTGTTCAAGATCCAGGGGTTTGTGTTAACAACAAAATTCTAAAACAAGAGCTGGAAGCTTTCACCAAAGCAGTGTCCACAGACAGCAGTATGTGCTCCAGCTGCATTGTTTCTGCTCACGTTCCTACCATGAAGATCAGTCCACCCTGTCTCTGCTAATCAATGAGAAAAAACAACTTTTGGTTTTGGTCTTCCTGCCAAGACTTTCCATTGGTGTAAAAGGAATTGATTTTGTAATTGCTCTTTGCAGTCTTCATTTCATTATTGCAACTTACTCATAATCCATGAGCTTCCAATTGTAACCACATTTACTCCTAGAGTACTACCCGTTACTTTACCCTCCAAAATGATTTAGCCTGATAAGAGAAAGGCAGAGATCATTTTGCTTATGCTGCCTCTCATTCCCTCTTGCTAGGATGCATCCGCATGCTCCATGGGGCAGTCTGCAAAGTTCTGTCAAACACTTGACGATACAGTCCCTGCATTTCAGTTCTGTGTCCTCTAATTTGTGAGATGGGCAAAGTCCTGGAAGGGAGTTAATAGAATCATAGAATGGTTTGGATTAGAGGGACCCTAAAGATCACCTAGTTCCAAACCCCTAACCATGGACAGGGATGCCACCCGTTAGATCAGGCTGTTCAGGACACCCATCCCAGGCCTTGGACACTGCCAGCGATGGGGCATCCACAGTTACTAAGATATTCTTCTTCTTCCCAGAGCTGTTCAGATTTCCATGACTTGTGTTGTTATTTATGGCAGCTTGTGGTCATGGAAATGCATCACCACTAAGGAAGACATGCCATAATCCAATCTTCAATTTCAGTGACTCACATTACTGTTTGTTTTTTTTTTTAATATAGGTGTCCTCTGATAAATTTTCTGTCCTCCCTTTAACAGCAATTGCTTCCTTTCTGTAACAGCTGATCAAGTTCTCTTTTTAATTGCTCACTTCTTACAGTATGAACATCCATCAGGTTTGCCCTTGAAGAGTATGATCACTCTTCCAGAGAAAGTTCCTCACTGAATTGTTATTAAACAATCAATATTTCTACTTGAATGTAAGGCAATCTGGTTTTCTCTTCCCTCCTGGTCACAAATCACCCCATTGTTTCTTTTTTTTTGTCTCTCCCCATACCTCTTAAAATTGATCTTTTCCCTTGGGACAGGCCTAAACAAAGATTTCAGCAACGGGCAGTCCAGTAAGTCACTGCTTTGGATGCTGCACAGCATTAAAGCCAGTATCTCCAGGCAGGTTTCCTTCTCCTCTACTGAGTCTCCCAGCTTCCAACTCAAGAAACAGATTGCACTTATCCTTTGGCAGAGATAAAAGAGAGTGTAGCCAGGGCAGGTAACTGCAGTAACTCACTAGGCATCTGTGAGCTTAATAAAACATAGTGTTCTCCTGGCACAGAAGGGAGCCAAATGCCCCCAGCTGCCATTTCACTAAAGTAAGCCCTGCAAACCACAGGGATTTAGAGTTCTTACATCCAATGCTTTTTGCAGTTCTTCATGCTTGCACACTAAAAGGGTGCTCATTGATTTAATAAAGCCAAGGTCTAGAGAGATCTATAAATACAAGTGTTTTACCCTCATGCATTATTGCCCTGATGCCCAAGACTGAACTTCTGCTCTTTCACAGATAAATTGCTTCCTCACTGGTTAACACCAGCTTCCATTAGCAAAAGTGGTGGCAGACATATTTGGGAAGGTGATCCATGATAAAACACAGCTTCATCTCCCCTTTTGTTTTCCCTTTGATTTCTTTACTCGCCACATCCCATGCTCCCCTTTTTCCCATCTGACTCTGCTCAGAAGAAATCAATAATGTATTCTTTATCAATATTACCTAAAAAGTTATCAATGAGTCTCACTTCAAATCTGCTGAACTCAGTGGAGTGACAGGTATCAACCTCAAGGGGCTTAAGATGATCTTGGTCCTACAGTTGCTAAAATTGCCTTCTAAAAGGCAGTCTGAAACAATTCTTTACATCTTTTATGGACTTACAATAATAATAATAGCAATAATAATAGGGAGACAGAGTGTGTTGATATTTCAGTCCTAAAGTAGAACACATTCTGTAAATTCAGCTACTCTGTAAATTCCAAACTGTAAAACACGGGGCTTTCTAGCCTATACTTTTCATTGCATTCAACAGCAAATTAAGGTTTATGGCTTTTATTTAAAAATATCATAGAAAGTTTTATTTAGAATGACTGTTTTACAATAACTCCTGAGTCTTGGCTTGTCCAACTGAACTGCTCCCAAAAATGCTTAACTCTGAGACAGAACAAGGAAGAAGAATTTCTCCCCAAAATGTGTATCAGCTAGTAACACCATTAACCACTGAACTCCCAGCACAGCAGGAAAAGCACTCTGACAGAAGCATCACTTGTGCTTTCACTGTCATGTTATTACAGCACATACAGTCACGTTGCTGCCTTCACCTTGCACCCTTGTGGAGCTCCTCACCCACTGGGATTGTGACAGGGAACACATGGGAGCTCAAAGCAGCAGCGTTTCCAAACCTTACCTTTCCTTCTTTTTGCTGAGCTACAAGTAAAGACTTCTGGGTGTATCCCCAACTCTGTGAAAGTTCTCCCCATAAATTCACATGGCAAACATGGTTTCACAATGTCCTGAAATAAAGGCATGTACAACTTTGTGCCCAGGCTTTAAAGTCAAAGAAATGATTGCCAGATCATGTATTGAGTTACTTTCCATTAGCTCAGCTCTGAGATAACCTTGTGTTACATAAAGGCAACAGAGTCACCCATGATTTGATTATGTGAAACATTCCCCTCTCTGTGCAGTTACATTTAGTACACATCTAAATGTTCTTACTAGCTGAAAAACACACTTACCAGGCAAATACACATTATGCAAGGGTTGTCAGTGATAAAAGGTATCTGCAGAATTTCCCCTTCATTTTCACATTTTGCAACCGATCCTGAAATAGAAATAAAAATTTTAAAGTACTAGCATATTTCATTCCACCCTGACAGTTTTGGAAACTATCCTCTTCACATTCACGTTTAACCCTTGCTCCATTCCTAGCCCTCGATTTTAAACCCTGCCTTAATTTGCCCAATTTAATCAGGCATGGATGTTCAGCGTTTCTGCAAGATTCTAAAGAGAACAGGGAAATGAGTGGCCCTTTATTGCCGCACAAACCTAGACTTTCTTTGTGCCCCAGTTATAGCAAAGGACGCTTTTTCTTCTCTCAGATGACGTGTGGAGAATAACGAGTACTCCATGCAAAGCAGGATACGTCTATAACGATAGATCCAGAGCTCGCTGCAATCGGCAGAAAGCAGTCCATTGCACTCTGAGGACCTGGACCAGCACAAGCCCTAAACCAAGCATCCTTTTAATGCGCGGAAACCACTTGGCAAATGAGTCGAAATTAGCAGGCTGACTGTCAAATGGAATCAAATTAGGAAACACTTTACGGCCCTAATGCTGATTAGCCGATATTCTGTCATGCTGGAATCACTCCTCAAAGTCTAATGGCTCCTCGCTTGAGCTAGAATTTGATTCTGCGTTTCCCTCCATGCCCCAGATCTCAGGAAAATAAAACCCTCGAGGGGAACGGGGAGAATGGGAAGGGGGGTGAAAAGGAATAAGAAAACCTTTTTTTGGGGGGAGAGAGGCACGGTTACTGTGCTCACCTGCCCCAAACCACGCGGTTACACCTCGGGCAGCCCATCCCGCGCAATGCCACCCTGCGCAGGTGGGCCCCGCGCCGCCCGCGCCCCGCCGTACCTGTGAGCAGGGAGGAGGCCGGCGCCCCGGGCAGGCACAGGACGCCCAGCAGGACGGCGGCGGAGGCCGGGGAGAAGCGCGGGGCCGCCGGCCAACCCCCGCCGAGCCGCGGCATCGCCCGGGGGGCGCCGCTGCCCCCCCGCCGGCGGCGGGGCAGCGCCCGGGACGCGCCGCCGGGTGGCGGAGCCCGCCCACCCCGGCACGCCCGCCCCAGCACCGACCCCCGGCGCCGGGCAGCGGCGGGGGGGTGGGGAGCAGGACGGGAGACCGCGGCCCGCCGGGGAGTCCCACCCCACGGCGGCACCGGGGGAGGGGACTGTGGGTGCGGGGAAAGCAGCTGTCAGCGCCTGCCCCTCGGCCCCGCACCCCCTCTTTCCATCACCCCCCTCCCTTGCCCGCATCCCTTCTTATACCTTCCTCTCCCCATAGTCCCTCCTCCGGCACCCCCCGGCCCCATGCATCCCTCCCCCCCCGGCGCACACACGCACAGACAGGCTGCCAGCCCCAGACCCCGTTTCCCTGCCGGGAGATGCCCGGCCACTCCCTCCCTGGCCCCGCCGAGCACCTCCCGGCCCGGCAGCGGCGTCGGGGGGCTGCGCCCGCGGCCGCTCGGCGGGAGGGGCGGGGGGAAAGGGAGAGGATCGAGGAGAAGAGGAGGAAAAGGTAGAAGAGGAGTAGCAGGGGAGGAAACGCGGATCCTCGGGCAGGGCCCGGGTACCTGGGCAGAGCGCGGCGGCGCCGGCTGCCTCCGGCGGGCTCGTCCCCGGCTTTTGTCAGTGCCCTTCGTGCTGCGGGCAAGTTTTGCCAGCCTCCGGCTAGCGGCGAGAGGGAAGGAGGGAAAGAAGGAAGGGAGGGAGGGAGGGAGCGAGGGGTCGGAGGCTGTCCTCCGGGAGCTCTGCGGAGGGGCTCCGCTCCCCGGCTGCCCGCCCGGCCGGGGCCGCCGAGCTCCCCTCGCCTCCCTCTCCCGCCGCAGCCGCAGCCGGAGCCGGCCGCTCCCCGGGCCCGCTGCCCCCCGAAGGGGCTCCCGCCGGCCCTCCCCGTCCGACTCCGGGGTTTCCTCTCCCCCTCGGGCCGCCCGGGGCTGGGGAGCAGCCGGAGGGCAGCTCACGGGGCCGCGCTGTCCCTCCCCGAGCCCGGCCCGCTGAGCGCGTCCCTCGGTCGCTCCGCGGTGTAGCCTTTGCAGCTCCTCCTTAACACTTGCCATTTACAGGTCCACGCTTTGCTATCCCAGGTGTAAACACGGGCGATGTTAACGATAGACGTCACCGACACCCGGCTCTGGCGCTCACAAGTAGGCGCGGGGTCTGGACGGGATGACACTCGTGGCGTTTGGCAGGAGACTCCTCTGTGACAGATCTTCCCGAGCCTGTTTTACAAATCGATTTCTTTCAAACGGTAATGTTTCATTTGGGGAAATGAATACTCTCTGAAATAAACTGGTCTGACAACAAGCAGAAAAATGCTTTCATATTTCTACACGTTCTTATTTTATTTCTTTGGGGTCTGCATGTGAGTTGCGATTTCCAAAATGCTTACAAGTAGTGGCAAATCAGATGCATGGCAGGCTGATGTATACAGAACTGCTTCAAATACTGCTTCTTACATCCCAGTAAGATGCAAGACAATTTATTTGATTTGTAAGTTCATTTTGAGAGTAAAACCCAAAAGCCAAGACCTCTGAAAGTCTACAGAGGTCTTTGTGCTAAAAAGCAAAATACAGTCACCTCACTTCCAATACAACTTGTCACGTACCTTTAGGGTATAAAGCAAAAGTCCTAAAACAGCTGAAATTGCACCTATGGGAGGGACTACAGATCACCTTCTGGACATCACTGTCAAAATCCCTCTCCCCGAGGAAAGGAAAGCTACTTTTCCAGCCTCGATCTGTACAGGTTGAAGCTGCATAGGAACATAGAACAATTTAGATGCCATTATAAGGGTTTTATATTCCTGAAAAATACATGTGTGGTCCTAATCTTTCTCCATGCTGTGTAGAATACATTATAAACTCAGTATATAAATACAGTACACATAATGTGGATTTTTTTTTTTTCTGGGTAATGTCATCTTTACATTTCCATGCATTTTAAACAAAGACAAGCCTGTACAGGTACATATTATTATGCACTACTTCAGAACAGATTTCCACACATCCAAATGTTGTTGGGTTTTTTTTTTTTCATTGGAAAGATGTACTGAATCTTCTGGTAAACTGGCTTTTTCTTACATCGCTATCTGTAATCAGTGGTTACATTTCCCTTTTCTAATTACAGTGCAGCCACAGCCTTTCTAAAGCAATAGCCATAGGAAAAATAAATCTACCCTAATAATTTCTTAAGTGACAGCTACCACAGGAGAGTACTTATATTATCGAATGCATCTAATCTTCTCTTTATGCTGGTCTAAAAGTCATTAAATATTAACATCACCCGGTGTGAGAAACATACAAATCACAATGAGGGCATCAAATAACAATCCAGGCATCCAAGTAACAGCAGGAAACATGCTAAAATAGCCTGGAAAAAGCAAAGAGGAAAGTTCTTTATGAAATGAAGACAAGAGGTGACAACAACTGAGCATCACACTCAATCCCTGCCATAATTCATTCACTAAGACAAATATTTCATAAAATCATATTAAGGCAGGGTAGTCACAAAGCAGTATGTACAGATTTGTGATGAGATTTTCCTTTTCCCATGGAAAGAAACCATTGTGATCATCAGTACAGCACCTTCAACATACTGATTAGGCCTGAAACTTACCTCTGAACATGTGCAGCATGAAAACATTGTCCATGGGGTGAGCTTGCTCAGTCTTTGCATCTTCTGTGGCAGCAGCAGTGCTGAGGTGAGGAATTTTCCCGTCTTCCTTGCTTGAAGCACCTCCTGAAAAGGAACTCTAGGTCTCCCTGTATCATGGCTACTCCACACAGCCTTATTGCTGTCCAGTGGAAGAGCCTGCTGAGGACTGGTGCTGCCTCTGAGTCTCCCTGGTTCCCTATCTCCTCTGTCATCGGGAAAGCGGAGAGATGAGAGAGACGCTCATCCTTAGCAGCAACCTTTGTTGCTTCCTTCATATTGATAATGATGACATATCACAGGGGAAGATCACTCATTTAAATCTCTCATGAAGTAAAACCCAGCCTGGGAGGGAAATAATGCCATCTTAATCCTCCCCCATCTTAGTTTCACCCACTCAGTGCTACAGGTTTGTCTTGGCTTTTTATCTCTCCTGTACCCACTCTCCCAAGCCTGCCTTATCAGGGATCAGCATCCTTTTTCATTGTAATGTTGTGTTAAGTTTCAAGGTGGGTTGGTCTGTTGGGTTTTTTTCCCTTTTGTATCCCTGTTTGAAGAGGTACTTATTTTTCCAAGCAACATTCAAAGCTGTGGTCATTTTAGAAAATCTGAGGGTCACACTGGAAAAGGGTGTCCTGCTATCAGATACATACAGAGATTTTGTGGTTTGCCAGCAGTTAAAACAGAAGTCATGTCATCAAACCACTTACCTCTTTTGTATAAGCATTACATGGTATCAGTTGTTATTGAAAGGATATGTTCATTAGTTCTATTTAGTGGTCGGCCTTGGCTCTCCCAGTTGATGGAGCAGTAGCTGTTCACAATTACCACTTTGTGTGGAGCTCAGCTCCTTCTCCAGGGATGCTTTCCCAGTAGTCAGCCATAAAAGAATGTCATGCATTACCTGGTCACCCAGCACCCACCCTAAAAGAAAAACAAAGCTTTATGGTTAACAACAGTGAAGAAGACAGTGATCATATTCACATTTCTCTTCATGATTTTTACTGGCAAGTCAAAATTGCTAGGAAGCCCATTCTTCATTGGCTAGGGAATTCTTCCAGAAGTGGCAGAAGGCAAAAATGAGTCATTAGAACTAGGATGGGTTTTGGGGTTTTTTTTGTTTTGGTTTGTTTGGGGTTTTTTTCTTCTTTTGGGAAATCACTTTTCTAGGTCATGGGCATAGATTGTCCTAGGGTTTCCCTACCATGCAAGAAAGTGTGTAATAAACATGCTACGTGTATATCAACACTTTAAGTGTCCCTGCTTTTATTACTGTTATGTTGTTATACATTATTTTAACACAGTTTCTTTGTGTTCATTAGACTCTCAGCATAAAGAAGAAAATATGACCCAGATATACACTGTATTGAAGGCTCTGTAAATTGGCACTACTTGCTGTTTCCAGTTCTGGCTTGCTAAACAACTATGCATTTACAAGGTACTGAAGGTGGTTTGCATATCTGATCAAGCTTACACATTTCTATTGTTATTAACAACTTGCAAAAGATAAGGAACTCTCCATCCAGTAACTTACACCATCAAAACAAAGGTCAGGACAGACACATTCACTGTAGTTGGAGGCGTGGGTCTGATAAGCTTCAGCTGAAAATTCTTGGAGAGAGACCTGTCATTTGGGATAGTGTTTTACTATCATGGAGCATCTGCAATTGAGGAGCTCAGTAGTAACTCACAGGATTGTGATGAAGACATGGCTCTTTGCTGCAGGAGAGCAGCTGGGAGTTTGCAGTTCATTCCTCGGTACTGAGTGGGCTGCAGCCTTTGAAATGCTTTTGAGTGTTCATTCATTTCAGTTCTTAATCCTGTTTTAAAGTTAAGAGCATCTGCCAGTGTGGGCAAACTGTATTTCTTGCATGGCCACTTCTGGTCTAGGAGATGATGTTAATAAGCCTTGAGAGTGTCCTGATTATGTCAAAGAGGTGCTCCTGACAAAGTTCCCCTTCTGCAAGATATTTAGAAAACTTAAATGGATGCAAGCAAGGTCTGGAGACCACACCAAGAGGTTCTAAAACAGTAACAGGATTAAAAATCACATATGGTTAAAGTCTTTTAAAAAAGGCAAAGTACAAGAAGTATCTAGAATTTACAGTGAGACTTACTTGCATAAATGTTTATAAATTTTATCAAACAACTCATAATTTTGACAGTTTTCCATAAACCCCTGGAACATGCAAAGCATTTAATTTATTTGTGGCAAGATAAAGATAATGAGCAGCATTTTAAAAGTTTATTAACATAGAATGTCCTGGCACAGTCATACTTACATACTTCTATTGTTTAAATTATATTTTCTGAGAATCAAAAAAAAAAAACTTACAAAAGGGAGCTTCTGATTGCAAAAGCATTCTAAATTTTCCTCATCATCTGTATTCATAGAAAAGCAAATCAACCAAACAGCATAAACTAAACTGGATACAAACCCCAGCCATATCTCAAACTGAAAAATGCTTATGTGCAGCAGAAAATATGGCTCCAATATGGAGACAATAGACTGCTGAAATGGTCCATATCAAATATGCTAAAACAACAACAAAAGAGGTAAATTACAGCAGAAATGCTGAGGCCATCCTGATGATAGGATTCCCAGCAGAAGCTGTTCAGAGGCCACAGGCCAAGCAGAGTAAAGCAGTGTGTGCTGGTGCTCCTTTCTGTTATTTCACTGCTGTAAATAGCTTGCCTTCCAGAGATAACAAAAATTATTTTGTGTGAGTTATGTGGGTTTTTGTAACATATACCCTTGAACATCTGCTGTGTCTGATAAAGGATAAGAGCTAATGAAATCACATGAAGAGTAGCATACATGAGGTACTGCCTTGTTTTCATTTTCTGAGACAAATCAAACTGCATTTTGCCTGCCTGTTCTACTATCTGATGAGTGCAACAAGAACTACTCAAGAAACATTCTATAAAATGGAAGACTGATTGATTGATTGATTGACTGATTGACTGATTGCAGATGAGGATGGACCCTGCCTGTACTAGAGAGGTTCTTTATCCAACCCCCTTCCCCTGCAAAAGATAAAATACGCTTTGTGTGACAAAGGACTTCCTTCCAGCCAGGATCCAGTTGAGAAGCAGCTGTCTCTACCCAGCATAGAAAGGCAAAGGCTTGCATTTTTGCTAGAAGCAGGTCTCCATGGCATGCACGCTGGAAGATCATCACTTCACCTTCTGAGTGTGCCGCCCATGAGCTCATTCCTCTTGCTTCTGGTCTCCTTTCACAGCAGAATTTCTCCCAGGACTGTTTTGTGGTTTTCTTTTTCCTTTTGAACGACACCAAACGCTTAAAAACTCGGAGGTGACGTTTGAGGAGCGAAATCCATCGAGTCGGAGCCCCCTCTCCTTCACATGGGCGCCCTCATTGACGCCCAGGCGGGCGAGAGGAGGCTGGGGTTAATTCCCGGCCGGGCGCGGAGCGGCGCCGCTGCCGGCAGGTGGCGGAGTTGGGAGCGCCCAGCCCCGGGCGGGATGAGCCGGAGCCGCTCCCTCGATTTCCCCGAGCCACGGGTGCGCCTGGAGCCAGCGAGAGAGTCCGTGTGTCACCAAGTCCTGTCCCACACGAGACAAGGGCTCTCTCGGTTTGTTCTCAGAACGCGGCTTTTCTTTTCACTCTTCTGCCTTTGTCGATACAGGACATTCGCTTTCGCTGTCCCTGCAATTAGTACAACACACCTCACTTTGTCCAAAACGAAAGAGCTGAACAAAGAACCCCTATTTAGTGCTATTTTCCAAATACAAAGCCTAGTCAATTTAATAATTACCTTCTATCTTCAGTATATTGGTTATACAACATTACGGTTGGTGCAAATAAGAAATCCTCCTTACCCTTTCTTCTTGGCTTCTGATTTAAGTGAAGCCCACTCAATTAAGCATTAATACCCAATTAGTCCTGCTGACTGTACCACACATACAGAAAGCAAGGATCTGACAATCATAAGCAGCCTTGTAAAGCTCCATCAATCAGGATATGTTCAAATAATGCACCTGGGCAAACTGGGGTAATCCTGCACTGATCTGCTGAAATTTCTGCAAGTTACGATGTTTAATAATGATATATATATATAAAATAAATAAACAAATAAATAAATATATAACCCTTATTAAAACAGCAATAGTGCAAGATTTAATAATTATACTGAGCTGCCCACAACCCTTACCAATTTAATTAAACCCTGGATATTCTGCATACTCTTAAACCAAGTAGATGTGTGCATATACACACACACAAAAACCCAAACAAACAAACAAAAAAGCAGAAATAAGAAAATATACTAGCAATAATGCAGATATTAATGAAAAATGCATTCCATTTTGCTACTGATTTACCCAGGTCAGATCAGTCTCAGACCTTCACCAAAAAGAAAACACAGAGCCACTCGGGCAAGAGAAAAAAATGTACTTCCAGAAGGCAGTGTAATTCATCTACCTGCCTCTCCATCTAAGGCTCTTTCAAGAGATGAGAGCAACATTAAATGTGCCAGAGGTGGACTTTTGGTGTCATTACACAAATCTGCAGGGAGCTTTTGCCAAATCCCTGAGTTGTCTGACAGTAGCATACCTCCAAATACATCATTTAGAAGCATGAGGTGAACAGAGACAGGGAATAGTATTTACTTTGGGAAAGTATCAGTCACATGTCTTGTATATATTAGCAGGTTAAACCCAGGAGAGGCAGCTGAATTACTCGTGACCAAAGAAAACAATTAATCAACAGTTTTAAGGCTTCACAGAATTTTAAATATGTATTTACATGTGGTGTACACTATTTATTTTAGGTATCTTTAAACCTAGACTCTGAAGTCTCAAGTTGGCAGCTGGCAGGTCTTCCAAGATAAAAAACATCTTTTGAGAGGTTGTTTGGTGATAAACTATTTTCAGACAGAACAGAATTTGTGGCTTAGGGAATCTGGGGTTTTAATTAAGCTAACTTGAAAAATAGCACTGAGCTGACTCTTTACCAACTTACTTAAAATGCTAATAAGTTTTAATATTGTTAAATATTATTTTAATATTTATCAAATTATCTTTATTATTCTTATGTTTGGATTAAATTGAAGTCAGTCTATATGGCAGTAGGGTAGCTTGCATCAGTATGGAAGTCAGATAATAAATAAGACAGCTATTATTAAACAGAGAAAATAATGGTGCTGAAAGTTATTTGGAAACTGCTCACCATGCTAATAGACCACACAATTTAGACCTTTTCCCTGGAAATAGTCACACATCAGAGTAGTCCCAATGAGGTCAGTGTGAATAATCCCATGATGGGCAGAAGGTCCTTTTCTGAAGGCACTTGTTGCAGCAGGTGTCCAGAGGAAGCCAAGATAACTCCATTCAAAAGTGGGGTGACTGCAGCATCAGAATGCCCCTGTGCTCAAGGTTCACTTTGTGTTGGATTACCTAAGGGCGTCTTCTTCCATGGGAGCTGCACCTCCTGAAGCTGCCAAGAGTAGAAATTTGGGTCCACAGCCTTCTGCAAGTGGCAGCAGTGAGGGCTATGCAGCCAGCCAGCCACACCTCTGGCCTGAGGATATGTGAACATGGTCCAGAAGTTACTGAGGACACTCCACCCCATTTAGTTATCCCTCATATTCCAACTGGCAACAGACATAAAATAATCCACAAACTCAGCTAAGTGGCTGTTTGTGCCTAGGATCTCCCAGGCTTCCCAGGGACAAAGTGGTTTCACGGAAACTAGACAGAAAGAAACCCAAAAGTCCAGCTGGAAACCTCTGGAGAAAAGATGTGTGATTTCTCTGTGCTTACAAACTACACCATGCAAGCTGCATGACTTGGCTGCCCATTGGCATCTCTTGGATGGCTTGAGTGGGACAGCTGCAAGATGGAGAATCCCATCCTTTCCCTAGAGATCACCCAGGATGGCATTTCTAGATTTTCACAATTACTTTCTTAGATGGATTTGTTTTGAAGTAGGTGCTTACTGTCATAAATGCTCCTATGAAGAAAGAAAAATATCAGTTAACAAATTACAGAATTGAGGGTTTCTCTGTCCCACAGTAGAGCTGCTTTCAATTGCTGCCATGCCAGCAGTAATGAAAACAACTGGACTTTTTAAAAGACCATTTCAGTGCATCTGTATTTTAAAAAAATCAGCCTCATGATCCAAATGATGATGACTTCTCATCTGAGCATTTCACAAAAAGACAATGCAGGCCATCTATTAGAGAAAGTAATTCTGTGAGCACTAGCAAGAACTCACAACAGTTCCACACTTTGCTTTTGGATCCATTCCAGCTGAATGAATAGACAGCACATTTCCCAAAATGCAGGAATTTTGCTGCCATGAAGCACACTGAGGACAACAATCAAGCCTCAGCTTTGTAATGATAGGATTTCAAAAAATGGCCATTTAATTTAAAATAGTCTGTGGTTTGTAAAGCTGTTTCTGCAGAGCACACAGAGGATAAAATGCACATGCTTTCACAGGCTTTCAGCTGCTGGCCCAAGTGCAAAGAAAGATTAAGGCAAGACAGCTTGAATTTACATGATGCAAACTAGGAGAATCAGGAAGAAAAGATGGCTCTGAAAATTATACTTTGTTTTGTCCTAGAAGAGGGATAATGCAAACCAAGTATTTATTTTTTTTTTTTTTACAGCTAGCAGGATCCAGCCAGATTGCAAAGGTATGAGCATGGGAGCAGCCAAACAATAGCTCTATTCTCCCAAAACCAATTTCTCTAAATCTGGAGTCTCACTTTCTGGGTTCCCACACTGAGCCACAGGCCTCAAGCTTAAAAATGAGTGCAGTCCAAAAAATTATTGGTTAGTTTTGATAATGCAGGCCTTAGCAAGGGAAAGGACAGGGACTGAACCAAACGTAGCAGAGTGTGGTACAGTAACCCTACAATATTCCCATGGGCACACAGTGAAGAGAGGTGTGGAAAACTGTAAGGAGAGGCATAAAACTCTAATACCAGCTTATGAGTATTTTCTAAGCACCATTCTGTGGTATAGATTACAATAGGTGAAAAATACATAAAAGGGAGCCAGAATACACCTCTGACATGAGCCAGGTGAAGGCACATAGCTGGAGGAATGTGTGGTGAGTTTTAAGGGATGTTGGCACAACCTCTACTGCCGTTGTGTGCTGGAGCAGACTTACCCTTGAGAAGTAAAAGTGAGCATTCCCGTTTCTGGTCTGTTCAGGAGCACAGAGGAGCCTGTGCAGATGTGGGGAAGGGGGAAAAGGGATACTGCACAGCACTGGGTCAAAGGGGCACAGGGACAATCTGAGCCTTGACTGAACCCAGATTCAGTTTGTCCTAGCTCAAAATAGAACCCACACTCTGTTCACCACAGAAGCCACATGACTAACAGTCTAGCCTCGAGCAATGATGAAGTAGGCACAAAATATTGAGAAGGAGAAGGGTGCTCCTTTTGCTTATACCCTAAGGCTGGGATTTTTTTCTGAACAAAAATGTCCCCTGGCCACATTGGTGAGTAAGTCCCATTTTGGGAGCTGCTCTGCCACACCCATGGGATGGTGAATCAGTGAGAGTTATACAACTTTGCTATTTATGGGAGGCTTCACCCACTTACCTCTGCTTTACTGCTCTCTCTGCTTGCAGCTGTGTACAACCAGTTTTGAAGGATGGGTATCCAGGAGTAAAAATGATATAGAGAAGGAATAATTTGTCTTTGAACTTGGTGAATAAAAATTCACAGCAGTGAGGGCAATCACCAGAAAAAGACAAACAAATTTCAGATCAGAAGTCAGCCTGGAAATCATTTGGTAAGGAACCTCTATACAAAAAGTCACAGTGCATGTGGATTTCCATAAATGTTATGACAAAGCCTCCCCCAGTTGTACTGCAGCAATCAGAGTAAACAAAAATACAGGTAAATGCCTGAACTCACTTCCTAGCTCAGCCCCGAGGGATGGATACACCCACTGGTTTGAGATCTAAGAAGCCTAATTCAACTAAACACTTAAGGGTTCAGATTAATGTTCTGGATATCTCTAAATGACAGTGAAGTGGAAGAGCATTTGTAGAAGTTGTTTTCCTGGCCAGTGCAATGATCCTGAGCAAGTAGGACCAGACTGTGTTTTTTGTGCAATCAAATTGTCAAGCTGAAGGTAGGGAGCTCACCAGGCTTAGCATCTCTCAGCATTCTGTAAACTGGAAGCCAAAAACCAGTGGCTAGGCTTGAAAAAGTTGATCTTGGTGAGCAGCGAGAAAGGTTAAATGCATGAAGCTCTGTTAGTCATTGGGATTTATTTGCTCAGTTCTAATTTTAACTTTGGTTAGCCCAATAAAAGGTATCACATCACTGTCTGGGTAGCTGTCGTACAAAAAACAATGCAGCTACCAACTTTCCTCCATTGGATGACATACTTGGGCAGTGGCCCTTTAAAAAAAAAGCATCAGCTTCTTTAGCGCACATTTGGTTTTCCATTCATTATTTTCCTGATGGCGAAAGCAACGTTATTCATCCCAGTGAAGAATAGATACATTGTATTTCAAAAGTTTAACCAAAGCACGAAGTTTGCTGCAAATTTTCCTTCTTTCGGGATTTTTAAAACACACCTACAAAGTGGCTGCTGGGCAGAATCATCAATTTAGTCAGTGGAATTTGGTAGGAAAAAAGGCAAAAGGAAAAACAAATGAATGACAGGATTGCAAGAGCTGACTGCTACCTACAAAAATGCAGATGATGAGAAGAAGGACTAAAAACAAAGACTCCTCTCCCTGTGAAATGAGATAATAAATGTTAAACATAGAATGATACTTTTTATAAAAGAAGAGACAAAAATAGGAAAAAAAAAATTCTCTGTGGCAGCTGGCATGAGAGCATTTGGACACAATTCTGCTGGGAATCCAGCTCTTTGGGTTTCCTCTTCCTCCTTCAAGCTCCTCTTCCTCCTTCCAGGACTTGTAAGTAGCAGTCAGAAGGGACAAACCTCTACATTTGAAATACTGTTGCCCAGAACAATGAGGGAAATGCTCCCCTCACAAGTCACTCTCCTCCTGACTGCTTTTGAGACTTGCACTCTGATTTAGGCAGTCTGGTGTCATGATGAAAGAATCATGTCATACCACCATGAAATATCCAGTTAATGCTGGAACAGGGTGTTCAAATACACTGCCAAGAGAAATTCTCTTTGTTTCTACTGGATCAGAAGCAATCACACCATATTAACCAAGCTGTACTGGTGCAAGTTCATAGGCCCAGACACTGCTCAAACGGAAGGAGGACACTACACATCCAGGGAGCTGGAAAAAGCAATTCCTGTTATATATGCAGTAACTTGACTGTTCTCCAATATTTATGGATCTTGACTTCATTATGCCATTAGGGGGAAAAAAAGTACAATAATCCCCTTTATGTCTCTTGTAATTGAATTCAACCATGATTTTAAAATATTGCGAGCATTGGAAGTAACTATTAATTACTGACTCCTTGCTTCATAATGAATTGAAATATCAACTGTTATAGACCAACTTTTTAATATATTCTCTAACACTTCCAAGATGCTGTGGGACTAAGCTATCCTTTAAAATGAATGAAGTATTAAAATCAATAGAACAAAAACTCTTTTCTTTCCCAGAGAGACTGTAAACTTTGCAAACGGTCTCATCAGATTCCGCAAAGTATGGAGAACTGGTCTAAGTCATCCTTGGATCAAAACCCTTGCTGGTTCCTAAGCTTCTCTAAGAATAGCACCTGTGCTACATTCACTAACAATGATAAAATGTCTCAGTATAATCAAGAGGACACTGGAGCTTCCAATTTTTAAATTGTATGTGAAATTCAGGAAATAGTAATTGTAACAACAAAATCAATTTAGAGAAACCATCACAACTTCTTAAAAGAGAGTGCCAAGCTTCATGCTGATCAAATGTCAAATTAAGTATGTTCATTCTTCTTAATAGAATGTATCCTGGAAATACTTTCTTTCCACATTTCTTGGTTGAGGAGCAGAGGGAGAGCATGCTGCTCATTGCTTGATTTCCTAAACTATTTAATAGTCCTGATATGATTGTTGAAAAGCTGCTATCATCATCCCAAGAGTGAGCTCATCTGAAAGTGGCTGAAGAAATATGAATAAAATGCTCAGGGGTTTTAATTTGCAAGGACCTATTTCACATGCAGCATCATTCTCTGCAGAGAACTAATCACTTCTAGGGTGTGGTGTGGCAGCTATTCAAAGAATACCCACTAGCTGAGCCTCATGCATATTGAATTTTAGGAATATATAATAATATATATCTTTCCTTTTGGAGAGACCCTCATAATTTATTACATCATCTAGCTAGGAGTTCAGTGGTGTTTATATGTCATCTTATTTTGACATCCAGCCCCCAGCAGGAGACTATGGATGCTCTCCTGTCAAAATCAATAGCAAAATACTCACTTAAATTTATCAGAAGTAGATTTGGGCCTCTAAACAGGTTACAGTAATGATTCAGGATGATTACCTCCCTTCAAGATTTCAGGCCAGCCAGCAGCTTACACAATTGGAACAGCTTTTATCTTGTTTCTGCATCTGAATATACTGTCAGTCTGCTGGAACTGTGCTGGAGGGTGAGCTATGATTGGTACTGATCATTCCCACTTAGGAAGTACTCCAAGCCTCTATTCTGCTTATAAAGACA
Source organism: Pseudopodoces humilis (assembly GCF_049639895.1). Taxonomy (NCBI): domain Eukaryota; kingdom Metazoa; phylum Chordata; class Aves; order Passeriformes; family Paridae; genus Pseudopodoces; species Pseudopodoces humilis. The sequence goes on from NC_142200.1 coordinate 106,034,780, forward strand.
AATGAAAATATCTTATCAAACACTGCTATCACATTGGTCTAGAGCATTAACTGGTTTTGCAAAAAATAATTACCCAAAGGAACATTTTTTATGATGACAGTGTGGTGTTGCAGTGGTGCTAGCAAACAAATGAACAATACAATATGTTGACGCTATATCAAATGGAAAACACTCCCATCAGAGTTAACATCAATTTATATGGTGTAGCCTGAGGGTGGGGATCTCTTCCAGGGCTTCTGCTTACTTTCATGATTTTTCACCTGATACATAACCAGGACTTTGCTCAATCCTTTCGCTTAAAGGACAAGAACAGAAACTAAAATTTTCAATACAGCAGGTTCATCTGCAAGCATGAATGCCTCTTACAGACATAGCAAATCCAAGCATGTAGCAAATCATGCAAAAAAACCCATCAACCTACAATAACTGCACATGAAAATAAGTAGGTATTTTATTCCCTTTCCTGATTCCAACAACATGAAACTTTTGAAAAATACCACAGTATTTAAAAAAAAAAAATTATACTTATTTAAACCTATTTATTCATACTCCTTGATATGGCAGATGCAAAGATAGAGCAGTCAGGATATGTTGTCAGAGAAGACCAGGTCAATTTAATTAGCTGGGTTATGCTTCCATACCATAATTAACTACAGCACTTGCCATACACTTAATTCAAATAAAAGTGCAAAGTACCTCTGCTGTGATCTGGTGGTCTCCTGGAAAAAGCACACTCCCCCAGGTTAGCAGCTTCTATGCAGCAAACAACCAGCTGTCTTGCAAAGGAGGATAGAAATAACCATTCCTGATACTATTGACTATTATAAGAATTTACAAGACAGGGGACAAAAAAATAGAGAGGAAGTTCAAGACTCGAAAGCAAATTTTTTCAGTGTTTATATAAATAACAAACTCGTGTTGAACTTGGTCTACCTAGAGTATTAGGATAAATTCTCATTGAAATAACGCATTCATAAACTCTTCCAGCTTGGATGAATTTTGTTAATTATAAGCCTGGCCCTGTGGGCATGTGCCCTCAACAAGATCAAGGCTCATGAAGCAGCATAATGCTGTGCAAACTTTACCTTTGAGCTGCAAAGAAGCTAAGTCACCTGCAAACAACACATGAAGATACCACATAAATACCAGAGCAACCTCATGCTATAAAGAAGTAAATGAAGAAAGCAACAAAATGTGAAGGGGTGACAGCAAACAAAGCTGTGGGAAGCTCAGGGTTAATTTCAAATGAGGAAGTGATACAGAAGCCTGGTTTCAGGAGTATGTCATATTTTACAGTACTTTTGCACCAGTTTGGCTTTTTTAATAGATTATTTATAAACAGAAGATTCTGATAAGAAGGAAAGATATTTATTCAATATGATGCATATCCTGTAAATTTTTTTAAATTTTTTTCCAGTGCTGGAAGAACTTCACATAGAAATACAATCTCTGCTCAACAAATTTCAGTTTATGGCAGTAAATTATTCTTTATAAGCAATACAAGAATATTGAAACTTATCTCTAATTTTCTCTGTACAGTAAATGCTGGAAAAGAGAAAATAACAAGACATTATAAAGCAAAACCCAACCCCTTGAAAGTAGAAAAATGTTGTTTTTCTGTGTCACAGTTGAATAATAGTTGGACAGAAGAATGAATCTGGGGCTGGAAACCACAGTCTTAGTTTGAACTCAGCATTGTGTACAAAGCCCAAAAGATGAGCAGTGTCCAGACCTCCAGATTTTGGTCATCAGAGTAGTAATTGTTTTAATCTGTTTTTCTAAAATGCAATGGCAGGAAAACAAAATTAAAGAAAAGTCGTTGGACAAGAACCTTTTGAAAGTAAACTTTAAAACTTTAGAAGTATTTACCTGCTTAACAGAAAAATATATGCTTTATGTTAGGACTTATTTTAGAAAATGTATTTCAAAGTTCTAGATAATAAGGATGCCATGACTCACAACATTATTTTCAAAATATCACAAAATTCCTTTTAGATTTATTTCCAATAAAATTGCCATTTAAAATTAATTTTAATCTTTGAATGGCTTAACCATATAAAATCCTATTCAAATAGCTAAATATGCAGATAGGCTGCCTATTTCAGCTGACCAGAAGAGCAGGCATTACTCTAAAATCCCATTCAGAACAGTTTGACTGGCCACCAGTGCCTCTTTCAGTCTCAGAAACATTACTGATGAGAACCAAACATATGGTTCCCCCAAACTAGTAAGGTTTCCTTTCACTTCTCTAGCTTCCAAGCTTCCTGTAATTGGCCTGATCTTTTTCCAGCCAAAAAAGAACTTTCTTAAAAATTCAAACTACATTTGAGAACTGCTAAGAATTACTTTACAATATTTCCTCTTAGGCTGCTGCATAAATGACTACATTTCAATTACTTCCTTCCTCTGAATTAGATGGACTATTTGGCATTGGGGGAAAGTAAGTAATTTTTATTCAATGCAACTTTTAAATCTTGATGATACTATCAAATACTGCAATTTAGCACAAAGAGGTCATATTTTACTACTATAGACACTTCTAGCTTTTTCTTCCTTTCCCCCCTCCTCTTTATTACCAGCATATTTTCTCCTTTTTGTGAAACTATTCTCATGAGACCTTATTTTGCAAAGCATGGAGCAGAAAAGGCAAATAAGAGTGCTTCAGAGCATTACCTCTTAAAATGACAGAAAATAACTTAAATAAGAGTGGATGATATAATTGACCTGAGTGCCTACTTGTCATTTACCCTGAAGTCCCAATGAAACCAGGCAGCTCTGAGCACTGGGATCACATTCAGTAATGGGAATCATGACAGAGTAATATATTTCACAGAAGTCTCATAGCAGTGTACTTTCCAGCTATATTATATGCCTATAATTTAGGATTCTTTGGTCCAGGACTCTACACCATTATGGTATGGGCTTTCTCTAGTAACTGTGCTTGATTTTTCTAGATTCCCTAGTAGCCACTGACAAGACGACAAAAGAAGATTTGAGATCTATAGTTAACGTTTAAGCCTAATAGCTACAGTAATTGATTAGTTCTCCATGGACTTTCTTTGGTCACTGAGGTGTGTACAGAGACTACAGGAGATTATTTTATTGTGTAATTTTCACAGCGCAGCAGGGTACCTTGACAATGGGTAGGATACCACCCTCCTGACAAAAACCACAGGGGAGGGATTAGAGTGAAGAAAACTCAGAGAGCAGAATCACTCCATAACAAGAAGGGTTTTTTCCTTTCTGGGAAAGAAATAAGATTTCTGCCCCCACAACTTGTAGATAAATCTGAGGTCTCCTGGGAAACAGTGATTTTTGTTGGGAGTTACAGCCCACTTCAGCCCTAGAGGTATCAGAGGCTTTACCCAGTTCCTTGGCTACTGAGCTACTTAATAGCTAACATGTTGAAAAAGGCTTCTTGAAACAGTTACAGCGTGTACTGAGCCAGAGTAGGGCCAGAGGGTTAAGCAGCAGATGCACAAGTGCTGCAAAGCTGCTTTTGTTTTAGGGGTGGATGCAAAGAAGTTGAAAATAGACACAGAGATGATGAAGGTTGATGGCTTAAGAAATTCTGAAAAATGTTTCCTTATTATCCATAGATCAAGCTAGCATTGACCACAGCAACTGTTATAACCTCTTTTGAAACAGCACAGAAGTGAGTTGGAGGGGCCTTTACTACAGCTAGAACAGGAGCTGGCGGACCCCTGTTGAGGAAACCAACAGCAATGTGGGATGTGGAGATGGCTCATGCAATTGCATCTACCATGAACTAAACTGGGGCTATCAGTGCATTTTGTATCTGCCTTCCAAGAGACTGCAAATTATATTTTGGTATGAAGTAGCAACAGCCAGGAGAGGCCTTGTTCAAATGCCCGTTTATACACTTGATCCAGTTCTCAGTTGTTTTCAGTTCCAAGCGTATTTTAGTAATATCTCTACTCACTCACAGAAATCCAGACATTAGCCTGACTTCTCCAAATTCCAGGCCAAGGTCCTCTCAAAGTTTGCCTCACTTATTGGGTGCTATATTTCAGCTACCTTGCAGGGGCCTGACTTTCAGAAGGCAATACTCAGCATTTAGACAAAATACAAAAGCATTTAGATGGCAATACTCAGAAAATACAATTTCTAAATACACAACACTCAAAACACCCTCCAACTGGATTAATAAAAGTTAAGGCACTCAAAAATTGGTAGTTACTTTTGAAAATCTTACCCATAGCTAGAGCAGACTGACAAGAAAAGCAGAAATCACAGGTAACCATAAAAAGATCCATGTGTTGCTGTGCTCAAGGTACTCACAGTGTAAACTTTACTCCCATTCATAGTGGCATAGTTAACAGCAAAAAGGTTTGCCCTTTATGTCCAGTAACCATATTTTACTCTATATCTCTAGAGAGCAGGAGTCTGTATAAGCAATGAGAGGGAGGGGGGAAAGAGTTGATGGATTACCAGTTTTTCTCCTGGTGGTGAATTCAGCTGTCTGGAATCATGAATGTTAGTACAGGAGGAAACGAGATAGTTATCTTTTGTCAGAACTGTGATATAACAAATGTTAATATAATCTCAAAGGGAGGTGCAGTTCAGAATATCTTTTTTAAAAGGACAAAATATATCCTGAAACAAAGGTTGCTTTTAACTATGTATAAACAATCTTTGATCAATCAACTGAATCCTTAGAAAGGGATGATATATCGTAAAACACAACACAACACCGCTACCACAGTTGGGTAAGTGCTTAAACTTTGCTCACAGAAGGGATGATAGCAGTTGGCAAGGAGAACCAACCAAATTATTAGAGCGGAACTTTTTTTGTTTTTATATAAATTAGCACAGTCCTCTCCTTCTGGAAGCTGCAATCACTACAGAGTAAAATGGATTGGTACTGCTGCATTATAAATTCATCTGGCATCAGAAAGAAATTTCTCCTGAGAGTCGTCGTCAGAGTTCGTGGCTTTTTGTTTCCTCTGCTGCATCCTCAGACAGACCTGTAAAGCAAAAAGGAGATGCTTAAAAATTTAGTGCAGTTGGCAACTACATGCACTATATTGTTGATTTTATCAGTTTGTCAAAGCCTTGGTTGTAGCTGGAGGAAACAATTTATTACATGCAAAACACTTAGGATAAAAATGCTTAACTTGCAAATGCAAGCACTCAAGTTCAGAAAATAAAAAAAAAAAAATGCAATAAAGGCAATTTCACATCAGCTTTTCTATACATATCATGGATGATAACAGTTCAAACTACAAAACCATGGACTACTTTTTCATCAGAAATAAATGACAGAGAACAACTATGTATATGATCTGAGACACAGTTACTCCAATCTACCTGCATTTATTCTGTCCCTTTTTCTAGGCAAAAAAAGGACAATACAAGTTGCAAAACAATAGAAAATTGAGTGCACACACTCATTAACAAGGATATACTTTTATATAGATATATATGTATATATATATATATATATATACACACACATATATATACACACACATATATATATATGACTATCAGTCTGGGCAAGAGGAAAATAGCCAGACTCTTGTACTGATTATAACTTCTGCCTTAAGCCAAGGGAATGAGTTTCCCATTTTCAAATATTAGTTCAGGAGATTAATCAGTCTTGGATAGGATAATAATCTTTGCAATAATGAACCTGATGGAATTTGCAAAGGGTGTAGAGACTCATAAAAAGTTGCTTCAAATATCTATGGAGAAGGAAAACAGTGGATAATCACACAAATTTGTACACACATACTTGAATGGCTAAAATTAAAAGTGGCTGTTTCACCCAGCAGTTTCCTACATATGCGCCCTTAGTTTAGACTGAAAATTACTTAACTTAAATCCTTTTCTAATTAATTTAAGCAATCCAAAATAAACTGGCACCATCTCCAAATTATATATGAGTAATAAGAAAATAACACAGAGATTGACTGAGATTTGTTTTGATATGTTTTTTCCCTTCTTCTCTGAAGATGGCCGAAATCCCCCAACACACAATGAAATGATCCAGCAGGTCAGCAGAATAAAATTTGAGCATCCAGTGTTCTAAACCAAAGCCACCAGTGTCCTGTCAGCCTAACTACCTTCACAATCATGTCCAGAAAGAATTTAGTCCCAACAACCTACAAACTTAAATCAATAGGCTTTCATTTAGATCTGTGAAATTTCACATGATCAAAATCATCTACATTTATTTCCCAGCTTTTATTTTACACTTCCAATGTTTTTGTTGCTCAGGTATTTTACTATTTACAGTGGTTTTCATGGGTGATGGTACTAAACTGAACAAATGTTATCTCAAGCCTTGAGATACAAAACACTAAAGCAGTAAAATTTCAGCAACAGCTGGAAGCCCAAAGCCCCAAGGGCCTAAGAAATTCCCCTTATTGAAGTTGCTATTTTTTTAAAGGACAATTAAAAGCACCATGTTAAGAACTGCCTTGGTTTTCCAAAGGTCAGCCCTCAAATGGCCATTCTTTTGTTCAGAGCTCTCATCACACAGCTGGGATGCAAAGGGACCAGCAGCAGGTCCCATCTTGTTTCAGTAATGATCATGGGAAAGGAGGTAGGTAGCATGATAATGAAACTTGTGGATTTTAGGAAACCAAGATGAGCTACAAATGCTGGGGAGGATAAAGAAATATTGCTCTAGGACTAAGAAATTAACAAATATGAGAGAAGATAGGAAATATTGCTTGAAGTGCAACATGGAAATAACAAACTTCCACTTTTTCCACTGTGCTACTTCTGCAGGGCTTTCCTCAGTAAGTATCTATGTCTAAGTTATACACTGGCAGTAAAACGCCATAGCTCAATGCAGTGTAGAAACCACTGCAAAGCTGCAGTTAACACTGTTCCTGACTACATAGCTTTGCTGAGCTCTTTAGAGGTCTGCATAAAAAAAAAATACCACAGAATATCTTGCTTTCTCCCCATAGTCAAGGAAAATGGTGCCAGAATTATGAAACTGGCTGCTGCACACTCCTATAAAAGCTGGACACACATATAATCTGAATGAGAAAGAGAAAAAAAGAGTTATGACTAGGGTCAGCTCTTTGTATCCAAACAGAATGGCTGCAGATTTACCAGAGACCAAGAGTTTACCAACTGTACACTGGTGTTGCACGTTTAAGCCATGACACTGCCACTGCACAGTGCCTCAGCCTCTTGACATTTGAGGAGTGTCTGGCTACAGCACCCCTAAGAAGCAAAACAAAACAGAAACTAAAGAAGGGAGGTTTACAAAAAAATCTGCAGGGAAGAAAACCTCTCAATAAGAAGTCAATAATATCATAATGCATTTTTTTTCCTTTGTTAAGCTGAAAACATGGTTGTTAAAAATTAAAGTGTAATTATAAACTTATAAAAAAAATTCTTTGAGCCAAAAAATAGTGCCCAAGACACTGCCTTCAAAATCTGTTACTTCCCTGACATTAACTTCTCACAAATAACACTTGTGTCTATTTCTACAAATTGCCATGCCAAAGTGAACCATGAATGGTTACTTTCACGAAAAGCTGTGGATCCACTAAATCTACACATTTACTGTAATTACTGGCTGGCAGAACTGAAGTCACAGAGCAGAATTTACCCTGGTTTCACACAAGTTTGCACAACAGCTCTGTAGGTTCCAGCTATAGGGAACCTGGAATACTTCTGCATGGATCAAAGAACTACTACATGAGTAAACTGGGAGAGATGAGCTGACAGGTGAGGCACAGACTGCAGCTATTTTTATTGTGCAACTCCAAAATGGAAGGCAATGCAGAATCAGGAAAATACAGCTTGCAATAATCATCCCTCTCACCTCTACCCTGTATTTTTTCCAACATGCAACTTTTATTAGTCATCTAGGAGAACAATGTAAGTGTCACATTGATCTAACTGGCAGATTCTACATTATAGCAGATGAGATAATTAACATCAGAGAAGTTTCCCATTAGCATATTCTAACAAGCTTAGGCAGATCCTAAAAAATACAAGATATAAATATAAATTCTGAAGATTAAGGCATCTTTACTGCATTTCATCAGGAATAAAAAGTTTCCTTTCATCTTCATATCCTCCATTATGAAGTTCTCAATGTTTAGTTTTATAGGGCATCCAAAAATCCTATCATAATAGCACCGGTTCCGAGCACAAACACTTAGAGAAATGTGTATTGAAAGGTTTATGTCTCTGTTTATTAACATGGCGACAAACTGGGAAGCTGCTTGTGGAAATGATCATGATAAATTTTAACTCAGCAGTAGGCAACCCCAAGCAACTCCAAGAGCTTTCGGAGTTCATTTTTCAAATCAGAGCCAGAATACATGATTATATTAATATCCTGATTAGTAACATGAGATTGAGGATATCTGACACCAAAAAAAGTCACTTAAATCTCTCAAATGTCATGTATTTGTCAATTAGCACCCTCAAGAAAGCAGCTTCTATAAACAAAGACACAGAATACTTTAGTCATTTTATTTACATCTTCAAAAGCATGACTTAATACGCACATATCATTGAGTCACAGAAAGTTCATTTCTAGATCAAAATGTACTTTTGAGGCTTGAAAACCAAAAGTTCAAAGAAAATCAGTTACAGTGACAGAAGCACCAAAGACAGCAGAAAAACCCCAACTTTCCTGTATTATTCATACAGCTAGAAGGAAAAAAAAACCAATGACACATTTAAAGGGAGAGATGATATTTGAGCATGATGGCAGAAGGGAGGAGAAAGAATAATTTCCTGTAGTCATAAATTGTTCACACTAAGCATGATGGTGTAAGGTTTAAAGATGTTCAGGTTAAATAATTAGGCAATGGAAGAAACTACCCAGGGAGGTGGCTGACTCAGGGATATGGGAAGTTTTCAGAGATAGGGCAGATGAAATCCTAGTGGGGATAGTGAAAAGGAAGATACACAGGTTTCGAAGTGGATGACCTAAAGGATCTTCTCCAATCCTATCATTTATGCTGCTATGATTCATCCTGAGGAGAACATTTTGGACCCTTATGAATTACTGGCCGAGTTTCCTGGATACTATTGTACATTAGTCTACTCTAAAGCATGCATAAAACTAAGTCAAAGTTGGCTTTGAAGTGTTTGATCTACAATATCCAATACTTCCAGTCTCTTTTTCATACAGTGACTCAGAAAAGAGCTGTTATAACAAGACAAAAGTTATTTTGAGTTCAGATTAAGTTAGAAAAGGGAGGCACCCTGTTCTTCAGCTATTCCCACCTAAAAGAGGAAAAAAACCCACCCCATCTCATGGCCTAATGGTCAGTATTGCTATTTCTAGACCTGACATAAGACAGCTTTAGAACAAACTACAGTTTTAAAGTAACTGTTTTTCATAAAATTTTGGATCCAAAACTAAATGTTCCAAATGACCAAAGTTAATAGCTTTTTGCTTTTTTGTTAACAAAAGATGACAGATTTTTCTCAGCACCTTTAAGCCATATTTCTAAAAATCATAATCCTTCTTTCAAGAAGGCCCATCTATTCATTACTAATCACTTTCTTTTCATTAAAAACTGCTTGAGGTAACGTATACCACTTCCTTTTTCTTAGTATTTAACCTTCATTCTGTAAACACAATCCAAAGGGCTTTTCAAAAAGTTGAGGAAAACACCAGTCTTGCTTATCAAACAGACACAGTTTAGTAGGAGTGCAAAATGGATTACTGCAAAATCAACAAGCTACAAACTTTCCTATACTGCTTAAATGGGAGAACCTGGACTTCATTGGTATTCTGTATCAATTTAATGGGCTAATAAGCTGAGAGGGGCCTCAGTGTTGCCTCCTCAAGTCACCAGTGAGTCACTGACCACTGCACACACAATTTAAAAATGCTCAGATTTTTGTATCAGAAAGTGGAGTGGTGGTAACTGAATGAATGGGAAGCATGGCTGACTCATTTATTAAAGAATTGTGTAAAACAAATAAATTTGTTTTTCATTTAGTGTGAGTGAGAGAAAGGGCTTCATTCAGTGAACTTTGCTTTGTCCTAAGGGACCATATACATCACAGGGTGGATAATGTGAAACAACCGTTTCCATCCCTGTAAATGTGCCCCCCACTAACTGCGACTAACATGACAAATCCAACCTACATGAAGGTATCCACTGCTAAGTTTCTAAATGCCACAAAATAGCAGGGGTAGAAGGGGCAGCTCTGACCTTGGGGAAGGAGGAGGGTCTATTCCCACAAAGCTCACAAAAACCTTGCCAAAGTCTTCCTTTTGTCATTCTGACTTAATAGTGACATGTAGTAGCTGTGTAACACAATGGAGTTAATAAGGAGGTAACAGTGACAAAGGCAACATTTACTAAGCGTCCATGTAGGGTTTTTTTAATTAAGTTTTAAAGAACTTACAAAGTTCTTGTGCATTCATGCCTCTAGTCATTAGCCCTCAGTAGTCCTCAGTATGCTTCCTCTAGGTCTTTCTTCTGATTCATATTTGGAAAATGCCCAAGATATATGAAATGTTTCTCACATAAAATTACCAAATTTGAAAACTGGGAAAAACATCCAGTGGCAACACTAAAATTTCCCAAGGTGCACAGATGCTTCTTCTAATGACCGCAGTTACACTGAATTGTACATACAAATATATATATATATATACACACACACACATATATATACATACATGCACTCTATATATGCACAGTTGGAATAAACACATTCTCTAAGAACCAAGGAGCTATCAAACCACCAAATCTAGCTTACATATATAGATATTAAACAGATCAAGATGAATGGGATGCTTGTTAATTTGGTGCAATGTAGAGCTCTGTAAACAGCATTCTAATAACAGTGGTTTAAGTTCCACTTAGGAACAATAACAAAAAAATCTGAAAATTATTAAAGAGCAAAGTGAGTATGCTTGTAGGATGACAAGCTGTTTAAAACAGTTACCTATCTAAAATTATTTCAATTATGATTACTATAGGAAGCATAATTTCAATGAAGCCAAAATTTTGGATGAAAAATACTCATTTTCTCCAAATATCTGGCTTCTCACAACCACCTGCCAAATCCTGAACATTTTTCTCAGAAAGCTTGCAAATTTTTTGAAAAGTGATTGTTTTCATTTAGAGATGATCTCAAGAAGTCACAAATGACACATTTCAGCTGGAACTGATATTTCTTGCCAGGAAGTAAATCCTAACAAAGGAGTTTGGTTTTCAGTAGCCAAACCTCCCTTCTTTCTAATTAGCTATCTGCCTTTGTCAGGGTGGTAAACTGATTCAGTGGCTTCTAAGCCAAATATGCACAATACAAGTCTAAGACTTAAGTAATTATGGCCATACAAACGCCCTTGCTTCAATGTATTCTTCATCATGCCTTTATCTTCCCATTCACTGCAAACCTATTAAGCTTTTCAGAAATGCTGGGTCTTTAAGAATTTGCTTTCAGAAAAAAAAAAAAAAGCAAAACACTTGGACCATGTACCTTGAGATTAAACAGACTATAATATATTAAAACCAGAGTCTTTTTTGTGTGGACATAGCTCTTGGCTTTTTCCTGGGGAGAAGCAATGCCATAGCAATCAGTCTTTTGCCTGCCTGATTCGTTGTGCTGTTGTGTTGCCTTCCCAGACAGACGACCAGTCAGCTGACTATTAACAAATCCTTTATCTTCAATCACCATGACAGATAGGCAAAACTCCAGGGGTAGGTTAGCTTTAGGGCAAGATTTTCCACCATTTTCATATGAATAGCAGTGAATGCTACTCCTGGAAACAACCAGCCAGTGTCTGCCTGCAGGAAGATCTAAGAGTCTTCACAGATACCATATATATATATATGTATATATATTACAGTCAATTTCTACTCCTACAGGTTGGCTGCAACTCATAATTGATGTCTTGAAGACCTACAACCTCCCTCTTCAAACATTCCTCATCTACATAATGTCACTTGAGCTAACAGTGAGCAAACTTTGCAACTGAGACTATTTTCGTTTGAAATCTGTAAATATAGTTCAAATAAGGCATAGGTTAATTTTCTGCTGAATTTATCAGAACAATTTGGCTAAACATTAAATATCTACAGGATTTTAAAAATTTTAAAAATCTTTTGAATCTTCATTTCATATTGAAGCATTGCAAATAAACTTCCCTAAATATATGTATATATATATATATATAAAAAATATATAAAAATAAGTCAGTTGATATGAAGTCTAAGTGAAATACTTCATTTGAGGTGAAAAAAAAAGAAACTTGAAAAAAATCATTTGAGCTTGTCCTAAAAAGAACAAATTTTCCATTTTTTTTTTTCTTTAAGTCAGAAACTTCAAAAAAAAAAAAAAACCCAAACCAACCAGTTATTCACAGACTTCTACTCTTGTTAGTATGTACCTGTAACTTAAATCAAAAGAGTGAAGTTATTCTCTTAATATGCATTATATCATTGTTAGAATGAAGCTTTATACAAACTTATCTATGATACATGCATACAAAATACAGGCAGTTTTATCCAACACCACTTTCAGTAAAACATAGAATAAAAAGTCTACTAAGTTTATGGGGGGAAAAAACCTCACTTTTTCGTTAAGAGTCTGAGACAAACTTCTATTTATGGCCTGTGCTGTGCTTCTTGTATGAGTTTAACTTGTAGGGCCACAAAACAACTCAGTACCTTTGTACACAAACATCAGTTTCTCCAGTAGAGATTTCCAGTGTGTCCATTACAGTCTACAGTATACATAAGCCCATGGCTCCTCAGTACCAGAAAGATATAACAAAACAGAAGAAATTCCAAAAAGAACAGCATTAATAATTGTGATTTTGTAGAAAACAGAGGAGAGGGAGAGAAACAAAATAGCTAAAGGCAAAGCAACACTAGGAATAGTTTAGTAAAACAAAGAGATATGAAAGAGGATCAAGAAAATGAAGTCAAGGAAAGGAATATTCAAGGCTGCTTTAATGCCATGTATTCACCCTGGGGAAGTAGTAGAAGCCACGTGGCTTATGACATTTTCAAATTAGTACCACAACAAAGACAAAAATCTGGTGGTCAGGGAGATGGTCAAGCTGATATAACAAGAGTTTTCCATTTCTAACTTCTATTACTGTACAACAGATCTGAGGTGCTACAAATTCCTAAGCGCTGTGTAATATTCACAGAAACATCAGCTTTTGCTTACCATCAAGTATTCAGCAACTGAATACTCTTCAGTATGTTGCTCCTTGTTAAAATGGAACATTACAGTGCAAATGATAAAATCATATTCAAGATTTCCATGGATCCTTCTGGAAATAACATACAACAGGATTTTACCATTTGATGTCATTTTTCCTTTGGAGTCTTGTGGGAAAAAAAACTTTGGTAGAGAAGTAGGTTTGAGGAAAAAAGTGTTAATAAAAAAAAAATTTAAAAAATTTTAAAAAAAGGAGAAACTACTTTTGTATAATACTTTCCAATCTTGAATTTCACACATTCTTTTTAAGGTACAGTATATGAGAAAAATGCTGCAGGAGGTTTTTTTCCAATGCAGTCTTTTGATAAGTCTCAGAGCTGTCTTAAAAACAAAAGAACAAAATAAAAAGAGCCTGCATTAAAGTAACAGATGAAATGCCTTATAAATGGACACTTAACTCCTTTCTATTGCTCTCCAACATGCTTAATCTGCTTTTTCTTGTTTTTTTTTCTTGGGGTTTTTTGATGCTATTGGCTCTTTTCATAAAATCATATATTTGCAAATGCAAGAGATGATTTTTGGGGGATTGAGTGGCAACCAAAGCTGGAAGGCAACCACAAGGATTAAGTCCATCAAGTCCAACTCCCATATAAAAGCACTTTGCATTTTTTACCCAATATGTATTCTCAACTGTCTTAATACCTCAACATACTAAAGACCTCCTCATATCCACTATTTTCACACTGCTAACAGTCTTGTTTCATACAAATCAGAGTTACCCCCTCTACACCCCTGAATATTTCCATGCATATCTTGGCCATCGTAACTATAATGGGAATTTCAGTACTCACAACCAATTGCAAAACTACCCCAATTTGATGATCCAGTTAAGGATCCTTATGGCTAAAAGCTGAGCAACAACTAGAAATTTCTGTGCCCTCCAACCTCACACCAATCAGCAGAACTAGAAGGGCAGCACTTTGTGGGTCTGAGCCTTTTATCACCTCCAGAAAGAGAGTAGAAGCCAACGCACCAGCATCTAAGGCTTGGAATGATGAAAGTAACAGTTTTAAATGTATTATGGATTTTCTCATGGGCTCAGGAAGCAATAAAAACTAAGTACAGTCAGATTGCAGGAAACCAATATAGCTTTCATAATTTTTTGTGACTTTAGGGAAAACATGTTCAACTTTTATAGACAGCCAGTTCAGTATTACAAATTTTCAGGCAATGTCACTGCTATGGGATTCCCACAACAAATGCAGGTTATGTTGAGATTAGTTTTCTGCAAGGATGCTGCTGAAAATAAATTCATGTCAGGTAAATGATGTGAATTTACAATGCAACACAACTCCTTGATCACAGGCTTTCCATAGAACTGGACACAAATGACACTAGGAGAAGCAAGATTTTATTCTGGTGGTTATATAACATTATATAACGTTGACTATTGATTAACAGGGGAAGTGCCTATTGAAAAAAGCTAAGAAAGCAAAGATAAACATGTTAAATCAAAAAACAATCCCAAAAGATCTAATATGATAAAAAAATCCAGAAAATATACGGAAGTACATGGAGAAGGAGACCTTTTGTTGTGCAATGTTTCAATTTATCAATCAGTGCAGTTCTTTCCAACTCTGGAGGAAGTTTAAACAACATCAGTGGCTTGGCACATTTTAAAACAAAGTGCCAAATCCCAACATAGTTAAAGGCTATACCACAGATAGTTAAAAAAAAAAAAATCCTTGATTTAAGGTCAGGTACTGTAAACACTTACTGTGGTTTATGCATAAGTAATTCAACTGAACTTAAAGAGTCCTGTAGGAATTCTCACACATGTAAATGCTTGCAGTCAAGCCTAATTTTCATAGTATACAGTCTTTACTTGTCAACCAGTTTTCTCTTTTTATTCTGATGAGTAGTATATCATTACCAATTAAATATTATTAATTAATGCAAACAATGATCTCTCTTGAAGTATGAAATTCAGGTTTCCCTGATAACAACATCCATTTAGTAACATTTTTTTTTTATTTTTTTAAATCTTTTTCACTTTATTGTGCCCATGACCTGCAAGTAATGTTGATATGGGGTTTTTGTGGGAGGTTATAAGTCTAAAAAGAATCTGGTGACATCGCCCAAGGAAATGCCTAAGTCCTATATTACATTTAACTCAATACAATTTTGTTTAAAACTTTTGAGACAGAAAAGCATCTGTTTCCTAGGAAAGTGTTCTCAAAGGAGCATCTGCTTTTACACATGGCAGTTCTGATCTCTCGCTGCAGGAGAGGTTTACATCAAAGTTCACAAAGCTCCAAAAAGCTCCATTGGAGCCTCTCAAGGTGATAGTTTCGGCAAAATTATAGTGAGAGAAATGTTACTGAGGAACATTTTGTTATAGCAAAAGTGAAATCCAAATACAGTAGATGAAGATTTATCAAAATGTAGACATATTCCTACTGTGCCTGCCCATTATCTGTTCTGCTAGGATCTTACAGCAAGCAAGATGCTATTGCTTCTCTTCCAGTGCATTTGCAGTTTACAGGTCTTGTTGCTGCAATCTGGGATATTGTTGGAAGAAGGGCAATACATCTCACATGTGAAATGTTTTGAAAGGACCTCTAAGTTAAGGTATAGACCAGTTTTAGTTCAATCCTTACTTGGAACGGTGAGAATGTTTTGCAGTCTCTCATCCATGAAATCATGGTCTGCAGTCCATGAAATTACACTAAACAGGAAAATAAACATCATCCTCACAGTATTTTCAGCTAAACATGCAAAGATATGATCACCTGAATGAAACAGGCCAGAAGAAATGCATGACTGAACAACTGAAAACCACTCATTACAAGTTTAATCTATGGATGATGAACATGAAAACAGTAAAACATATGAACTACAACATGGATCAATATTTTAAATAACAGGTTTAAAGTAGCACCTACCCTTCTCCCATGCCTTTCAGAAGGCAATAAAACTGCAGCATTGTTGAAATAAGTCCAGGTATTAGAATCCAAATTTAATGGGTTTCTGTATGGACTACCTAGAAGCTCAAGACAGATGGTTCCTTTAGGCATGGAGGAATATGCTTAATGCAGCCATATCTTCTGCACCCACAGAGGAGAAATCAAATCATGCCACCAGCAAAAGTATTTGCCTGAAAGATTCCATAGCTTTTACCAGCCTGAGTTCCAGTGCAGTAGCTTGGAAAAGGAGGGCCAATCATTTAACAAGTTACATACAGATTTAAAAAAGAATCAACTGTTCTCATATTTATCAACATCATACATAGGATTATAAGCTAAATTACTTAATATTTGTAAGACTAAACTGGATCATACTGAGATACCAATCTTCAAATATGCTTCAACACTGCTTCCCTTTCAAGCCAAGACTATTTTAAATGACACCTTAGAAATACTTCTAATACTTTTTTACCTTCTAAATTCTAGGATTTCCAGGATCAAAATGCTCTCTTCCTTTATTCTTTCTCTAAATCTCATCTAAAAATCCCTTTATGTGGTATATGATGCTACCTTCATCAGACAATACCCAGATCTGCAATACTTCAAGCCTCATCTATTTTTCCAGGCTCTTCCAGGAGAGACAAAAATATATGAGGCAGAAGATAATGTCTGAATACAATTTGAAATACATTCCTTTCTCTGTGAAACTTTTTTGTATCATTTTGACACACTGAGCTCTTTATTAGACTCAATGACACACTGAGCTCAATGGCTGGAATTGATTTTAAGTCTTTTCCAACTTAGACGATTCTATGCTTCTATAATTCTATTATTGGTCCAATCAACCTAAAACCTTGGGTGTAGACTATTATAAACATGAATAAATAATTTTAATTAACTTAATTTACTGAGGGAAATAATATAAGCCCCTGCCATATCTTCCTTAAAGGCCCTGGCACATTTGTCCAGAAAGCACATCATCTACTTTCTTAATCAATGGGTACTCAAATTCATGACAGGAACTGGAATTGGCCTTCAGAGTAGGAACAAAAGTGACCCTCAAAGCTCAATGGGATCATGAGTCAACTGAAGTCATGAGTCAGCTGCAGCCTGCTGCTGATTGACTCTGCCTCACCAGTAGGTGTTACTTCAGCCATTAATGCAGAGTGCTGTATGGCTGCAGGGGTATGCATGCCTGCCAAGGTACATAAAAAACATCCAAACCAAACTAAAATCTGCCAGGTCCTGAAAATATCATGTAACACCCTGCCCTGTATCTACAACAGCATCCAAAGTAATGTTTGGGAGAGCTGACCACAACCACACCCATCCCTGTGTCTGCCTTGCAGCCTGAAGGCTTTTCATTGACGAGCCGTTCCACTTAATCATTCAAAGCAATGCTTGGCCATTTGATTGCTGTGATTTAACACAGTAATAACAATAATCCAGACTATGCTTAAACCCCTCATAGTACTTCCAAAACTGTTTATTAGCATTGGCTTCTGCTTTACTAGCTATTTTCAACACCCTTAATACTGAAGTTCCTCCTCTGCCACCTCCAAGAAGGCCAAGAGTATAAGAAAAAGGCTGCCTTATTTTTTGTTTGACTAGTAGTTGATAACTGCACTTAACTTCACAGTTTATTTATTTAACCTGAGCTCAAGCCATCTAAAATGCCCTGTACATTACAACTTCAGGTCCAAGACAGAACTGTATACAGAACACAGTCTCTTTCTTTTCCCTCTTGAAATGAAATTCAATAGCTCCTCTTCAACCCATGAGTCAACTGCAAGGCCCTCATTTAATAACCCCATCCTTTTATTGCAATCATAGTCTGAAAATTCAGGCCCCCACGCTCAACACCTCTGAGCAAAGCATCAGACACACCAGACTGAGGACTTCTGTCATGCTTTGACTAAATCCTGTCTTTGAGCTAGTTCTTTCCAACTGGTAACTGAGACTCTTTGTGAAGACCTCCATAATGGGAAGCTCCCTACTGGCAGTTTATTCTGTCATAGTCTTTCAGCACAAGACAGACTTTACATGGACTGGAAAGACTTCTTAATGCATGAGTCTCATCCTTCTTCACATTAGAATTCACAGGAACTGAATGTATAATTTAAGACTTTTACCCCAACAGAAGCAAACATTTTACCAAGGAGTCATCAAGACTGGACAAAGAAAAGGACATTTTCACTTAAAAGTAGGTTTTGTTCAACAGGCAAGGCACAAGAGCAATAGACAACATAACAATTTTTTTGTTGTTGTTGAATATAAAATACCTCACATTGGTTTTCTGAAAAACATCCTCTGTTTAAAATATGCACTAACATTATTATCAATGTTTCTAAAAAACTTACACAACTTTTTTTGTCTATATAAACATAGTACATAAAAGGCAGAACTATGCATCCCTTCATCTATACACAGTAAGAAAGAACAGCATTTCTCTGGGAGACTTTTTTGCTGTAAATCCAGTGCTTATAAAATCAGTGTAATTGAAAGAAGGTGGGATGCAGCACAAAGGTTTCTCATCGTTCTAAGCATACAGTTCAGCTCACTCAATAATAAAAACTCTATGCTTATTCAGTCTTATACTTCTCTTAAAGTGAAGCTACTTGATTGTGCCAAATAACGTGTCGTCCAACTTGGACTAAACTGAGAACACTAAGCTTATTTTCCTTGTGAACTGTGCTGTACTTGTACGATTTCTACATTACAATCAGACATTATAAGAAAAAAGAAAATTTTCTAAAATCAGCTCCTTTCAGATTCTTTAGATTGCTGGTGAAAACTTAAAGGATAATATACTTGAGATTAAAACTTAAAAAGACAATAAATACCATGATGTAAATATACAGTCATTTATAATTAGGTAATCAACTCTGCCAAATTCTGCACCATTGCCATTATTTATATTTAATCTGATAGCTGGAAGACACTCCTTACACCATGTTTTTTTAAACTGTAAACAGTAGATAGCATCATCATTTTCAGTCATTAAAGATTTACAAGTTGCTAACAAAACTTTTACCACATTCGTTTTTTTGCTAACTTAAAAGTAAGTAGAAGATAAAAGGATAACTTGCATCTCATTATGTTGAATTGTAACAGTGTGAAAGAAAAACAAAGATAAAGCAGAGATTTACATAGTAAATCTTCTGATTGTTGAACATGTTGAGATAAAATAAGGGCCATAAATCAACTTGAAACACTTGGAAGTATTAAAAAGACCAGGTAACTTTCTAGTGTCTTTCATTCTTCCCACTTCAAGTTATCTATTTTCATTAAAAACTCATAAATTTGGCTTATGGCTGGTATCAAACACTAAAATTAGGGGTGAGTGTAAAAACGGCTTTTTTCCTTGAAATGTGATTTGCCAAGGAGTGAACTGTCACCTAAATTTGCAAAGACAGTTCTTCTGAGATCTGAATAAAACATTGAACTGCCAAGAGGCCAGAACAATGAAATCAGAATTCTTTTAAGGCTGACTTTCAATACTGGTACTGGACATATATATTTATATATGTATATGGACATATGTATAATATATGGGTAGAAATATATATTTAGAACTATGCAAAGTCTGAAACTGCAACTGCATTCTGGAAATGGAATGCTTGCATTATGGAAAATGTTGGTACTTGCTATATCAAAACATGTAAATAAGGCAAATAAAGAAACTTCTCACTAAGTTTCAGATTGGCAATGCTGTGAAGAACAACAGAAATGAAAAACTCATATGCTGATGCCTATTTCTGATTTTTTTTACATTTTGTCATTGTAAATTTCTGATTTACATATGTCCTCTCCCACAATTTACCCAGCTAAAGCCACCTGTTTCCTCGCATCTCACCTCACAGTACCTTTCATATCTACTAATTTCTTCCCAAGGAAGGCTGGTTTTGAGGTAAGGCAGTACTTATTCAAATTAATATTAAACCCAACTGCTGACATAAATTTATTATTTTTTGAGCCTTCCCTCTAGTAATCTGAACCTCTCCTTTACACCCATCTGGTAACTTCTATGAAAATTGTATGAAATTATATATTTTTGAGATATTTATCTCTCTTCATGAGAAACTGGCCATGAGGGTCGAACAAGGGTGAGGAGATAAGAACATGAACAATAGTCATGGTTACATAAGGTTTCAAAGCAGATTAAAAATTAAAGCTATTTTTGTTCAATACAAAACAACTGGATAGAAAACATTTTGAAATTTTAATTTTGATATGTTCTAGCTCAACAAATCCAAATGCCCCATTTCAGTTTGTCCAATTCATTCATGTTAAACAAAAATAGAGGCACTTTCAGTTTGGTTCCCTACAATCCACGTGTCTCAGAGATATTCACTGAAGTTGTATGAAGAAGGTTATGTAAATTAATTCACCACTAATTTCCATGCAGTGGAAAAAAAAGAGGTGTTGATGATTTTCCCTGGATAAAAGTAATTTCAGATGAGAAATTCTGGAAAACAAAAAACCCTTCCAAATCAAAAGCCACACTGTGACATTTAACTAGATACATGACTAGGAAAATAGTCCAAAAGGAAGCATTTCTAAGTTAGAGTCTGGTATTAAACTTAAAAAATAACCCTACGATTTTGCCACCAGTTAGCTTTATAAAAATGACACACATTAAAGAACAACTGTAATTTAAAAAGCAGGGTGAATTCAATACCTTTAAAAATTCTTTCCTGCTTGTAAATGTTCTGTAAAAAGATTGTACTGAAAATTGGATCATTTGAAGAGAGGAAGAATCAACACCATTTGAGATGCCCAAATTTTACCCTCATGTTTCTGCAGAAAAGAACACGGGAGTCATAAGCTCTGTCCCACATGGGTATGAACACCACACTGGCAGGATCAGATACCTCCATGCACATGTACAAACCAGCACTGGAGACCCCACATGTCCTGAGCAGAGACATCTCTGCCAGCCCCCATGAGATGTAACCAGGAGAGCTGTAATCCCTCTGCTCACCCTCCTGGCCCTCAGCTGCTCTTAAGGCAGAGAGATTTCAAGGAAAAACGTGGAAACCAATTTCTGCGTGTTGCTGCCCATACAATAAAGGAGAAAACAGGAATCTATGGGGCAAAAACTTCCCAGTAAGGGTCTGCAAAACAGGTGCTCACTTTCAAAAGGAAATAATGAGGTTTTGGGTGTTTTGTTTCTTAAACATATAGTCCTGGATGAAGCCTAAATTGAAGGTCCTCATCCTCAGAAGCATAAGAATGGAGTTCTTTCAGCTGCTACCATACAACCCTAAAGGTGCATCACCAAACTGACACTTCAATGGATAAGTGGGAGAGGACAATGTGTTTATGCATCTGGCATATGCACAGTAAACACCGAGCACCTATGTGTCGGTGAAACTCTGCCAGGAACTGAAAAAAAACCTGCTGGAGCTAAACTGAGCAGAATTTGTTTTAAATGAATACTGGGTATTATTGAGCAGCCTTTAGAATGCTGCTGTTCACTGGGGCACACCACTTCAGGAAACAAAGCATGGTAACATGAAAACATATGCAAGCAACCCTCACTTTTCACAGATTTTAAAGAATAGAAGGGCTTCAACTATGATGTTCTCAATAGAACCGTCCAGTTGGATGCCTGGAATAATAATGAATATAGAATTTCACCCAATAATTTACTCAATAAACCCTTAACTTCAAGTTGAGCTTTTTGAAGTAAAAATTTCAATCACATCTGTAAGGAAGTTATTCCTCTCTGTCCAAAATTTTCCTTTATTTCCAGGTCCAAATTTTTCTTGCTTCTGCTTCCAGGCATTCACATGTGCAATACATTGGCTCTAAAATCATTATCTGCTTTTGTTCATCTCTACTTTACATCAAACAAAACACAAGAGGAAGTAAAAAAATAGCTGTAATATGCACATTACAGAGCACTTAATCTCATGGCTAGTGACATACAAACTACAAGATAGCGATCTGGAATACAACACACATTGTCTACTGAAATTGCCATTGCTTGGATAGTGAGTTCAATTTGCCAGTACTAGAAGGATTAAGTCTAGGTAAAGCACGTATCCAAGCAAATTATGCCTAACATGGACAGTCTCCTCATTTGTCAGGGAGCAGTTACAGTATGAAGGAGACAGAAATGACACTCACTACACTGTGCTTTTGCAGATTCAGCAGATTTTTTCACAGGATAAGTAAGAGTCTGGTGCACTTCTCTCTCTTTTTTCCAGAGTGTGTTTGAAAGCCAGATGACCTGGCTTATGAAAAAAGTTTTGCTTTAATTAGTCATTCTACTGCATGATAATTTTCTTGATAAAATAACAGTACTTCTGTTTACCAAATTTGCTACTCTGCACATTGGAACTTTATACCAGAATGTTCCCTTCTGATTAGGAAGGACGCTGATGTTTTTTTCACTAGAAGGCACTAGCAGACATATTTCTCCAGAAGCCTTCAACTTCAGTTCCCTAACACAGTAACAATGGTAGAAAAAGCTTTTTGTTAAGAAAGATACACACTTTATCAATAAAGAAAAAAATGGGAAACTCAGAGGAACAATGTGTAGAGATATAAAGACAAACTATATAGTTGTTCAGTGTCCTAAAAATATCATTTGAGCACATGAAGTAGGAAAACAAGTTGTATGGGAATACTGCACCAACATAATTGCACTAAGTGTAGAAGAGGGAAGGGCAAGAGCAGTTTTGAACCATGGGTGGCTCTCCACAACCTCTGATGGATGGCAGTGACTAAAGACTGTGGCTGGTGGTGAAACCTTCAGCCAGGCTTGCAAGTTTAAATGGCAGGCAGGGACAGAGCAATGAAAGCTCTCTGTGGGACACTGAGGTAACAGAATTCATAGTATAAGCATAATATTTCAGAAAAAATACCATTTTACCATGTTCATCAACAAACTAAGAACAATACCAGGAACATAGTTACACCCACATCTACACCATCTTTTACCATAGCCTCAAGTCCTAAAGTCCTTCCTGGCAGCTGCTCCACAGAAGGCAGCTAGACCAAAGACAGCAGCTCAGTAATTTAGATATACATAGATACTGGGACCAGGTCCCCCGCTCAGGTCACCCGGCTGAGAATCAACAGGCTACTGTTGCTTTGTTTCTAACCACTTCCTGACTACAGTTTGGCTATTTAGTCTTTCGCCACCTGGTTTATATTTGATTTGCAGAAATAAAAACAAACAATATCCCTCAAGGAACAACAAGAATACTGCACAGTTTGCAGTTTGTGACCAGAGAAGCAAGGAGCTGGGGCCATACATTCCCTGCTACCTAAGCCACAGGTCAGACCAGTTGCCAGCTAAGCCAATACTTCTGGTTTGAAGCATCTGCTGAACTCTTTCAGACAATTAGAAAGATTTGTTCCATCACTGAAATAGAAAACCAAATTTAAAAACTGTTTAAGGCTGTGTAAATAAACTGAAAGTTCATTCAAAACCTGAGACACAGAGGTCAGCTATTTCTGCAAAATAAAGAAAATTAATTTGGGAAAAGTTCTTAAAGTTTGAAGCTATCATTCTGCTTATTTCCTTCACTATGAATGTATACGCAGGAAAAAAAGTGGCCCCAAAATATAAAACTTAAAGAACAATATTAATATTATTTTAGCTGTTTCTCTATGGATAGAACAAGACTTCTTATTTTATTGATGACCTTAAAAGTAACTTGCTGAATTAAAAAGCTAGAATTCCTATCATTTCATGGTAAATGCACACTGTACTGCAAATAATTGCATTTAAAACTGTAATATCATAAGCATTTTGTAAATAAACAAATCCATTGTAATATTTTATGGAATTCTCATATCTAATAATTTTAATTTATCCACTTTTAATTAACTTGGGAATTACTTCTTCCTACAAAATTAAGTTTCAGGATTAAAGTAAACTCTGCAGTTCAAAAGCCAGCTTAAAGTTGCTCAGGTAGCATGTTTGCTTAAAAATATAACTTGTCAATTAAGCAAAATGGAATAACAGCATTTTAAAACTCTGCTTAGAACTTTAATTCCCAAATGAGTTCAGAGTTACCCAAATCTCTTTAGAACATGATTATCATTATGCTCCTTAGCAGTCTTTTAGCATGGTGTTGGAAACCTGAAAGGAATCAAATGGGCACTTACAATCTATCTCCAGAAAGTACAGAGTAAGTGCATTTTATCACCCTTGCAAGCTGGACTGATAACGCTCAGTCCTGGCAGTAAGGCAGGGTGGGAAGAGAAAGAAGTGCTTACGTTGACCACCCCCTTATTTTCTTATACCCCAAAACAGCTACACATCTTGTTCCCTGATTCCAATTCCTAATTAACCAATATTAGGGTTACATATTAGGGGGAAAAACCAAAAACCAAAACTTCTCTGGCAATGACTACACTTATTTTCAAACTGAATTTGCAGGGAAAAAGAAAATTTTAAAATCTGTTGACTTGCAATTGAAATGTTCACATGGTGCCACATGCACGGCAGGGAAACCAGGGAAAAATGTAATGTATGCTTACATTTTAGCACACACATATTTCCATTTATTTCTGTGTCAGTACTAAAAAATTTAAAGTTAAGCATGAACCAATATTTTAGAATAAACTGGGTAATTCCTGCTTTCCATTTCCTTCTGTGCCTTCTGTTTCTGTCTAAAACCAAACATTTCTTTACCTTTAAGAAAAAAACTCTCTCTCAAACATTACTTAAATAAAAGCACAGGAGTGTGGTTAGTTCTCAACTCATGCTTATTTCATAAATTCATCCGATCCATTTGCATTTTGGGTTTCCACAACATCCTGCAGGAAAGGTGTACTGCAATTTACATGCCACGTAGAAAGGCAACCCCTTTATTTTTTTGCAACATTCTGCCTGATATTTCACTCAATGGCCCTAATTTTAATATGGTGAGAATTTAGAAATTGTGGATGCCCCATAACTGGAAACATTCAAGGTCAGGCTGGACAGGGCTTTGAAAGCAAACTGATCTAATTGAAGATGTGCTGACTTACTTCACACCCTTCAAGCTTTTCTGCATCTCATATCATTCACCTCTCTTCTATTCTAGAAAATGTTACCATGAAGCACCTTGATTCTAGCTTAAATTTTGTCCTTTGATCTCCTCTCCTTTGTCTTTCCTGTTGTCCTGGAGAAGCATGTCCCCTCCATTTTCTAATAGATCCTGTAAGTGCCTTGCTAAGTCCATCACCTCTGCACACCAATTTCCTAACTCAAGTAGGAATTTGTCCTTCTTTGGGTAAGTGGTCACAGTTGGGTAAACTATGTTTTTTTCCCCTGAGTCAGGCTGTTCCAAAAAGAATTCTAGTCACGTACTCTTCCCTCCCACAGCAGGCCCAAGAGGAGATAGCAGCACAGGTACAGACAACACTTCTGTATGTAAAAGGCCCTGTTGTTCTAAGCAGGTGAGAGACAGGAGATACCAAACTGGCTAGATTGCCTTCTTGAACCCTTCCAGACAATCTGCTTCCAATCCTGCCCCTTAGATGCCAAATTCCTGCCAGCAGAATGTCCTCTTTCATGACTGTCACAAGTACAAACAGGACTCACAAAATAAATGTATTCAAAACTAAACCTAATCCCCAAACTGTGACAGAAGCCATTTGAGTAATCCCTTATCTGTCAGGGCTGTGCTCCACTTCCTCTCCACATTTCCCACCAAAAAGGGCAGAGATGAGCACTGCAATTCAGTTGTGGGAAGCTGCTGGCATGGAAGGAAGCTCCAGCTGAGCTTATAATGGAAACCACCTGCCCCTTCACTATGACAGAACAGAATTTCTCATTATATTCCCCTATATTCCTTACAAGACAGGAGATTTTCAGTGTCATGCTAGAAAAGGAAACACCATTGCAAAGGATAAATGCATACAAAGGAAGTTAAAAACAAAATATTACTTTTTTTTTATAGTGGGTATGCTCAGCATCTTGGTGGGTTAGTAAAACAAAAACATAGTACAAAATGTGATGGAAAAGAAATAGAAAGTGAGAGTTATTACAGCAATTTATTTTTATCTTAAGATAATGTCATCATTGTAGACAATATGAAAAAAAAGTCCACCTGCTTTCAATAACCAATGTGTTGTTGGCCTATCAATGTCCCAGTCTGAGTTACCGAAGCATGAACTAAGAGCTAAGCAAAACTGGCATGAGTCCCTTCACTCTTTCCCCACCTCAGCTATATTTTCTAGTTTGGATGTCACACAGAGCACACTGAATGTCAAGATTCCATGGAAAAATGCATTGTTTTGGGTCTCAGACTTTGTTGATTCAATGCATTTTCTCAGTTTTGAACATAAAAGTAAAATCAGCTACAAGAAGTAGGGAGATGAAAAAGGTGCTGCCACTCTACAACTGGTGACAGAACAGATGCTATCCTCCTCTTTTAAAATCAGTATCAGTACCAGGCCTGAAAGTAAGAGGGACCTTGTTTATTAGAGGGGACACCCTGTTGAACAGAGCATCACAACACTTGGAGCTAAGTCAGGCAGAGATTATTAGGAAGAGATCATTTGGGAGGACCTTAGAAGCAAGCTCCCAGGCCCTCAAAGTCATCAAAAAGATGGTGGAATGTAACCTACAACTAAGAAGGAAAAGTAACAGGCAAAGAGATATGCTGTCTAACAGGATTCACCCTGCAGTTTCAGTGGAATACAGTATTTTCTCCACACTCTCTCCTGAACTGTTGTGGAGTGTTGCTATGTACTATTGACTACTTACCGCATTCCACCCCAGGGGTGGCTCCGTTTCAGTACTGGGAGAAGTGATCTTATTTAAACATTACTTAGCTCACAGGAGTGCTGTGAAACTTAATTAAATTAATGCCTGCAAAGTGCTTTGAGGTTCTCAGATGAAAGGTGCTACAGAAATCCAAAGTACTATTAGTGTTTCTAAGGATAGGTGAAGCAGTTTGAATAAACTAAAAACCTACATAAATCTTCCCTCAAACTAAAAGTTTTTGGAATATCAGTTAACCTGGTTTTCAATTTTGTTTTCATTTTTAAGAGCTCTACAATTCCTAACTCCACTTTCAATTTAAATAACCATTTTACTGGTAAAATAATTAATAACCATACTACTACCTCATCCATTTTCAGTCTCAACTTTATCTCTTCTTAAAAAGGTGCATTCAATATTTCAAACCTCATCACTGTTGAAGATAGCCACCTTTTACCTGTGATACACTATGCAGGCAACTTTATTAGATATAAAACATCCAGGTCTTGGATCTCCAGTGAGTTTACAGTTTTGCAATTAGCAATCAATTGTTATTGGAGAGTTAGCTCCAGTCTCTAACTATTTTGAGTAACAATAACATGATGAAATGAAAATGCAAGCTGTAACTACCATCACCATCTTGAGTCTACAGACAGGAGAAACAATAGCTTCCAGAGAAGAAAACAATAGCTTGGAGAGAGTTTGAGGCTTTCTCCTCAGCCTCCATGACTGCATTTGGAATAATGCATTTTTTGTATGTCCAAACTAGGACACTTAAGAGGTCCTAGTCCTAGTTCCCTTTCTTAAATAATAAATAAATAAATAAGAATAAAAAAAAGGTCAAAATATTATAATCAAAGGGCTCTGTTAACATGCAAACCAAGGCCAGCTATTTACATGGCACATAGCTAAAGACTATATAAGAAATGCACTTCTAAAAAGCATAAACACAGAGCATTATTAAAGTCATGTCACGACATGCAAAACTTGTACTCAAACAGAAGATAATTAAATCCCAGAAAACTCATGAAAATACTTGTTCTCATGAAATTCTCATCTTACTTTCTGGGTCAAAACAACATGAATAAATATTCCAAACAGAAAACTGCAGAAATTGAGCTTTTAATTCTTTTGAGATTTGTCTGTCACCATTTATTTCCTTTGCAGTCTGGAAATGAGGGAAGGAATGCTGAAACTCTGTCACCTGCAAGAAAGTACTGAGGGATGTGGGTACATAAAATGATATGGCTAGTTCACTTCAGTATCACTTTATTCAATGCAGACCAAGAGGAATTTTTATTGATTCAGTGCACTTTGGGGGTTTGGCATCTAGTTACAGGTTGTATAACACTACTGTGAGAAACCATTTTTAACCTTGAGTATGCATGACTGCTCATGACTGCTTTTATGTTATGAGGTAACTACACAGGAACAGAGGAGGCTGTGGTTGAAAGGAAGGAAGTCCCAGTCTCTGCCCTATATATATTCACTATAATTGCCATCTGCATATAAAAATATGTGCTTAGTTTGAGTAAAACCACATAGAACATATCCATTCTCTTGTAAAAGCACAAGAATATCAGCACCAAGCAATAATATCATGCACAGAATGTTTCAGACAGGATTGCACGACAGTGTAATTTGACAAGCAAATAAACACCTACCAGGCTAGAGAGTATTCTTCTCACATGCAACCACAGAAGTCAGATCTGGTGACTGCATTAGAGAATACACACCAAAAACCTGCCACAACTTCCATGGCAAACTCATTCACCCTATCAGAGCCTGGCACATATTTTTGTTACCTGTGTTGCATACCACCATGGATCAGGAACCATTCACACACAGATTTCCATTCATCCAGAGCAAGAACCCACCTAGGACATTCTCACTTAAATCCTCATATGTTCACTAGATATTTTCTTTCAAATACTTATCCATCTCTTTTTTGAAAACTGCAATAGTTGCTTCTCTGTTGCCTACTCTCTGGAAGCTCTACAATATTAATAACCATCTGTAAACAGTTATTAATATGTAGAGCTTCTAGAGAGAAGGCAACAGAGTGCAATTTCTCCTCAATTCCTTCCATTCATAGCACTTAAGTCTTGTCTATATCTCCTTATTTTCTGCTCCAGACTACAGTTCAAAAGGCTTTTAAAAACACACTGTTCCGATTCCCTTTAAAGTTACACACTTTTAAAGTGGAATTCTTCTTAATTCAGTAAGATCCCCTTCTTTCCTAAAGAACTCAGATCTAGTTATAGGCATACCTGAAACTCCCACATTACTGCATTATCCTAGATGTCCTTTCCTCTGCTGTAACTTTTCTCTTTTGGTGTTTTTCCCTCTTTTAAAATAACATGCATTCCTTACACAGACCTAAAATCATTTCCCGCAGCTATTCCAGAAATTTTAAACAGTTATTTTTACAGTTTAATATAAACAGTATTTATATAACGCCTTCTATCCAAAAAGCTTGAAGAACTTAACACTTTATGCTAAGTTTTACCATATCTCCGTGAACTGCCTCCTTATTTACAACTCTCTTCCCTCTGGGCAAGTAAGACTATATCCACGTTACAGAACCAGAATCCAATGCAGCAGGGACCAGAAAAACCTATCGGCTGGCTTCACCCTTGGCTGAAGCTCATCTAAGTATGGGCTGCAGCCCAGAATGAAGGCCCACCCTTCCTCCTCCTGCTCCCTCCTCTTGAGCCCCTGCAAACAGGGCTCACACAGCCAAATCAGGCAACAGATGACACTGCTGAAAACAGATATTTTCTTTTGTCAGGTTGCTAATTGTCTCAGCTCAGCTGACCATCCCAGCATGCACTGGCAGTGTCACCACAAGGCAGGAAAAACACATTGCTGAGTGGCAAACATAGCTCCTGCTCCTTTCAGCAGGAGCTTGAACTTAAATGATTCAGATGCCTGTAAAACTGCAGCCACGGTGTAGAGACAGGCAGATGGCTACTCTAAGGAGTCATTAATACAAAATGGAGTGCTTACCTCCTGTCTCTTACTCCAGCTGCTTGCTTCCATTTCTTCCTTGTGCTGGTGCTATGGCCCACCAGACTTCACAACTGAGTTATCACTTAACAGCAGGAAAAGCTAAAGTGATACAAATCACACAAACTTCTTTTCTGATGGTCTAGTGAACAAAGTGCTAGCACATGGGCAAGGCAGGAGCAGGAGAAAGAAAGGGGATCAATCTCCTCTTTCCAGCAAGGAGTGATCCTGGACCAGCTTAGTCATCTCATATAGGCCTACACTATGGGAAAGGGCCACAAGCTAGAGTGTTGAGAGAGCTAACCAGAAATATGTACTGCCTGTTTAGTACTTGCTAACAGTACTTTAGTACTTTAGCTGTGCTTGCAAACACTTCAGGCTTTTATCTCAAATAGCCTTAGAGACCTTTCGTCCACTCATTGTTTGCCAGTATTTGTTGACTTCCTACTTTCTTAACCTCTTAGCTTTTAATTTCTTATAATTCACCAATTAAGCTCTGCTGAATATTTGCTGACTCTTACATTCGCTAGTTACCCAAACTCTGAATCACCGTATTCTCTATGTATAAATCCCCTTCATCTTCCTTTACTGTTTTAACTTTCACTCAATTTCTTCAAAATACTTCTCAAAGTAAATGTTGTACTCCTTTTAACTTTGCTAGAAGTGGAATTTACCCAGTTTTACTTTCTATCACAATCATGTCTTTAACACAGCTCTGAATATCTAGCCTTCCCCTTGGAGCTAGCTCTCAGAAGACTCAATTTGTTCTCTCTGTTAGTGAAGAAGGGCCACCTCTTTCCCTATCCAAAAATGGGCAGCAGTTGTATTTTACACATCACAAACAGAATGTCATCCCAAGAATAACACACACACCAGTCAATAGAGACCATACAGCTACCAGATGATGTCTTTATTGTAACAAGAGGCTGTCAGTCCATAATGGTTACCTCCATTTAAAATGTGTGACAAACATCAGACCAGAAGCAAGATTTAAATTGAATTTCACCTTCTACCTATTGGCTCTCCACCTTACACTTAGGTCTAATTAGACTGTGTTAATAGACAGTGCTGAATGAAACACTATATAAAAAGGGACAGAATAAGAGCTGAGCAATACCCTCAGTAGAAGGATTTGATCCCACGAGGTTCTGAATGCCCAGAAGTCCAATGCATTTAATGTGAGGGTACCAACTGAGCAGTAAATAAATGTATTGCCTCAACAACAATATGCTACCACTGATCTGAACAAATTTTAGATGCCAGGATACATAGCTCTGCTGCCATGAATCCCTAGAAGACTCGATTTACAGGAATGCTTTTCCAGAAAACAGTAGATAATCTCTTGCCTACATGGCACATTCACTCACACAAAAGCAACTGTGAAAACCTCTCAGGATTGCTCCAGCTGTGAGAACCTGTGTTCACCCTTAACTTTAAACTCTTGACCAGTCTTAAAACATTCAGGAGAATGACACAATTGTGTAGAGATAGACACATAGGCTATTGCAGATCTCTTCAGACAAATAGGATGCACATGTCTTTAAAGCATGATAAGAAAGCCTTTTCTATTTTTAATTCAAGGATGCAAAGTATTTTATAATTTTAGTTTAAATTTAAGGGCAGTTTAGGTTACTGTGCTTTCTTACACAACTGTCATGGAAAGAGCAAAACTCCAACTTGCTGTCAGCTTAAAAAGCCCCCCAAAACCAATTTTAATACATTACTACCAAGAGGACAAATTGGCTATCCTGTCAACAGAGAATTCCAAGAAGTTGACTAGTCTCCTTACAAGATGGGCAAAGATGAAATGTGATGAATATGCAGCTGATGAAGGAAACGTATAGTGAAAACTCTTCAGGATGGTACTCAGAAGGCTCTGCCTTGCCAGCTGCCAGAGCTCAAACAAAGCCTTTGATGAAATCACAACTACCCTTGTCTCAGTTTCACAAAAAAAAAAAAAAAAGAGAGACTGCGGACAGTTTAATTATCACAGAACCATTACCATCAGCGGCAGTTTCATAATCTTGAAATGCTGCCATTCTCAAAAGCCATTTGCCTGAAAAAAATCCTTAAAACACAAGAGGCTGTCATACTGTCCAAACAATAGAGCGATTCTTATACAATCAGACGCCACAACTAATTATTCAAAACAAAAACACCCCCCCTATTTTTAAACAAGGGAACAAAGGACGTAAATTTTATCCAGAAATATTAGATTTTAAAAGGAGTAAAAATATCCAAAAATCAAAACAGATGAACAGTGTAGACTTGCCTTTCTTTCATGCTTGTACGTGCACAAAACTGATTCTGTGTTAAAGGAATGAGTACATACACTGTTCATGTTCCTAACAAATGCAATGAAAAATAATAAATAATAAAAGCAAACTGTAGGAGCTGTTTTGGTCACTTTCACTTACATTTCAAAGGAACTGCCTGCTTCATTCACACTCTATCTTATTTAGGTTAATCAAACTGTATTTTATTTTTTCTTTGACACTTATAAAGATTGCTTCGATAAAGTGCCTATTAAGATAAGTGTTTCAATGTTGTTTCTTCTTACCATTAGTCACAATTTCCTAATGCTGATATTTTGCCAGGATGACAGAGGAAGCAGTTACAAATGCAAGTGATTAGTATGTGTATGAGTGCCTTGACACACAGTTTTGGTCACTTACTAATACAAATACTGAGCTGGCCTAAGGGCATCTTTGTGTCATTTTCCATTAATAGAAAGATCTGAACCCTTTGTAGCAAGTTGCTACTAAGCATTATGTCCTTGACTTCTATTGAGTTAACTTTTCAAACATCTGATGTTTGTTATTCATTTTGTACAGCATTTGGACAGTTTAAAACCTCAGTAATCAAAGCAATATGCGCATTGGAGAATGTTCTTTTTGTTAGTCTATACTGGTCATATATCAATCATCTGACTATACAGAGACTGGACGAAGTTCAGCTTTTTCTTTTTTTTTTTATAAGACAGATCCATATATAACAATTATGTATGCAAATAGTGCCTGAACACATGGGAAAAAACCAACACAGACAGATGGCAAAATCCTCAGTCAGTTGAATTAAATAGGGCCAGAATTACATTCCTAAAATTTTGGCTTAAGAAATCCTCTTTGAGAAGGTAAAAGGAGTCCAAAATGCTGGAGTTTATGAAAGGGAGACTCGGAGACTGGAATAAAAACACACTGCCAAGATCGGAAGACAAGTCAGGAGCAGCTAGAGAGGAACTGCTGCAGGAAAAGCACAAGTACAGCTGAAAGTCTGAAAGGACAGTTTGAAAGCAATGAAATGAGAGGATGAAAATGGGTGATTCAGGCAGGAGACAGTAATTAATCGAAGCAAATAAAACCAGTGGCTGTCAATAGAGGAAACAAGAGAAGAGATGTATCTACTTTGCAGCCCAGTTCATTTGACATAAATGAGTGGAAGGAATATGGTTATTGGTTGTCAGAAGGGGTTCTGAACTTGCAGGTGGTTTTTAGAAGTGCTATAAGCAGTTCAGTAGTGGGCTTGATCCAAGTCTGAAGGGGGCATACAGGACAGCCTTCTCACTTCTGACAGCTCTATACTTGAAGGTGAGGCTCCATTGCCTGGGGATTTCAGAGGTTTGCATGGTATATGTGGAGAATGGATGCAACAAAGGGAAGCAGAAGCAGCCCAAGACTTGAAAACAATCATGTGAATCAAGTGACAGGAGCAGATTACTGAAGAAAAAAGGCTTGCACCTGGAGGCTTCAAACACCATAAGTAGCAGCTCCTGTTTCTAAGGTAGCTGACCTGCATTAAGACTCAAAGAAATCCTTTGGAAGAAATCCAAATGGATTTCTCTTGCTACAGGAGGGCCCTGGCATTTGCGGTCACTTATGGTCCAAGAGAATATTTTTCTGGCTGACTTGAAATGAGAACAAGGCAGAAAAATTTTCTTTGCTTCATTCTTCTGACATGGCTGCTTTTTCTGAAGTCTCTTAAACCAGTAGCAAAGGTGTGTAAGTAAGCTTCTACAAAAATACATCAGTGGGGATCCATGGAAATCAGGTATGTAACCAAGACCTGCCTTCCTTGATTTTAACTAGTCTAGCTTCATCAGAAGAGGGAAACCTGCTTCTTCCTCCTTCAGTGTCTGCTATTTCTTCTTTTCCCTAACAAACAGAAAATAAATGCATAAAGTAATTTGGGAAAGGTGTGCTGTACTACATACATTATCTCTATAGGACACATAACAGCCCATGAGAAGAAACTCTGAAGATGGCTTTAGCTCACTTCCACATCCAAGTAAGTTCTGCACAGCCGGAAATATGGGGAACTCAAAGGTTGCTTCAGTGGCATCTCCTTCCACACCCACAGCAACATTCAGCTCTGCTCCTAGCAAAACAACCATGTCTAGAGCAAAATGTTTTAAACTCTGTATAGATGTAAAGGCAGAGAGAAAAATAATCCCTTCAATTCCTTGGAATCAGTTAAGGAAGGGATAAATTACAAAACAAATTATAGATGTAACTAGAGTTGAAGTGAGGTGAACAAGTAAGCCAGCAAGGTACTGCTGGCATCTTGTGAGATATTTCCATGAAGTTTAACTTTTTTCCTCCTTAGGAGACACACAAATAGACTGTTTAAGCAGCATGCAGAGCCCTAACTAACCATGTTCTGAACACAGTCAAACACTTGGGAGTCTCAGTGGCTGCCACTACACAAACAGTGAAAGCAGACTGGTGTGGCAAGAGATTGCTTATACGTGTAGCAAAGTACTTGGATCTAGCAGCCACTGCATCAATGTCACCTGCAAGAAGGTTTTTGGGATACTCTGCTTGGATGTTTTGACTGGCCCTGCACTGAAGCAGAAAGCACAACAATGTCTGCATGTCTGGGTGTGTAACATCCAAGAAGATGTAAAACACAGTGCAGAGAATATCTCAACAATCCTGATAACAGTGAATTTATTGAATGTTAAATAATAAACCACAATATAGGTGAAATGTAATTTAGACCATCAGTCTTCTACAGAATTCATATATGTGTTAGTTGAACTTATAGACAGGAGGAAGAAAGACTTTTTGGAAAGATACCACATTAAACAACAGAACAAATGCATAAAAATATGCATCTTTTATTTGAGACTTGGCATAAAACTGAAGGAAGGGAGAAACACCACCTTACCTTGTTGACAGAACAGAAACGTATTTAACACTTCTTCGATCTTATATAAATAGTAAGCTTATTCTATGAAGATTTATGACACTAATTCCACTAGATTATTTATTTTAAATGAGGTATTTAAATCAATTCACAAATGGATTGTTCCACGCCAACTTGGATAGCTCACAGGCACTGTACAAGGATTTTAACATAGTAGCCCTTTTGGCAGGGGAGGGGAAATAGCCATGTTTTTCCTTCCCCACCAAAAAAGGCTTTTCTATTAGAAATATAAACTCAAATCCAGGGTGACAGCTCATCTCTCCCTAAATCTAGGCATGTTTTTTTTAAAAGCCTATGAAATTATAAAGAGTTAGGAATTATATACAAAATAAAAATATGACAGAAAGGGAAGCTTTCATCTCTCATGGAAGCAAAGACTGTTTTTGTTGATACATATGGAAAAAATTAGGCCCAATTATATGTTGTGCTTTGGCACTGTGGTTCCAACTTCACCACAGGCTTATTTTTTTCACAGATATACCATTACAGCCAATTCTACCCTTGAACATTTGAACTCAAACCTTGTAACACAGGCATTTTTGTTGCTAGATTACTTGCACCCTGGATGAAATGTTCTGTGTTACCGTTGTCCTATATTTAGAAGTTAAAAAAGGGTTATCTGTATAGACTTCAGAGAACATATACTTATAAAAATATAGTAAGATTAAAACATCTTGCAGATAAAGCATGCTTTATTGCAGGATAATATATCAATTTATAAATTAGATTGTAGAGAGACTGAATGTGATGTGGTAAGAGACAGAATAATAGAGATCATCAGAAAGAGGAAAAAAATAATCCTAAAAAAAGAAATCTGTATAATTTTTAAACAGGACAGATGGGGGGAAGGAAGCCATGATGAAGACAAGATTGTAACAGTCAAGGTAATGACAGAAAGGACAAAAAGGGTAAAACAGACAAAAATCTAAGGTTTACAGATGAAAATTTTTATGAGGATTGTATTAATTGTCATTTAGGAATGACAATTAATACAATTCAAAAATAGGCATCTTTAATTTGTAATAAACAGTCAACTAAAGGCCTTGAAAACACAAATTTTCATTACATCTTTGCAGCTCTTTTGGAAATAGTGACTTAATTTACAAATCAAAAGAGTTTGAGTAAGTGCGAGACCAGTTACTCCATAAGTATCTCTTCTGATTTGTCCTTATATAAGCTTAATGATATTTTATTATTTGACAGAGAACACAGACAGCTATCTAAAAATTCTGCATTAATCCTCTCTGCAATATCTGTGAAGATCATTAGTCATAGCTGGGCTAACGACACAAGCTTCCTAAAGATCACAAGCATAAGCAAACATGGCCTGGCACTCTGTAACTTGGAAGCATAAAAAGTCAGAGCAGGCAAGCCACCAGCCATCTATCCATGCTATTTCCTAAATGCCTAATATACCTTGATATACAATGTCACCTCACTGAAATACTATAGCAATAATTGGTTCTTCCTGTACTTAGACAAGAATGAATATTATGCACAGAAAATGGAGAGGGACATAAAGGACAAGGGAGAAATATCAAATGGAAACATAATGCAGACAGTGAATATTAATAAATTGAGCTATTGTGGCTTGCAGAGGAGGGCACTGAAGTTTTCCCCCCTATGTAGTAAAGGCTGCTGCAGAACTAGGAAATAATTCTTTTCAAATTGATTAATTTTTATACATGAATACTGCAGGAAAAATTTCTGCAGATTCAGATGTTTCAATTAAATCTTAAAATTACCAAAACCTCTTCAAGAATCAGCCCAATTACATAGCCCTTAGAAACAGTGGGAGAAAAACTGAAAGTCACTAAATGTATCCAACATTTATCCAGTATTTTGACAGAAAAGGATTTTTTAACATGTTTTTCTGATGCTTGTATAGGACATATAATTTGTTTTCTTAAAAATTAATACTGTCCACAAAAAACAACAAAAGAAAACATCAATATTATTAAATAGAATGTGAACTTAATTGGTTTGTTTGAAATTAACTCCAGCCATCTTGAAAATACCAAAGATGCTTTTGTGAATAAAGTGCCCCTTCCAGTCTTTCACGGGAAAATACATCTACTGTTGATATCTGCAATCTTGACAGTATGGATAATCACATTCTGATAAGATCATGTTGTCTGGACACTGCAAAATTACAGAGTTCTGTAGTCTGCTACAGGTTTTCCGTTACATACATAAAGACAAGAGTAAGCTGCAAGTCACCTATCAAGCTGATGACACTTCTCCTCCATTATTCAAGTAAAATTTTTAATTAGAATCCAGAGTTTGATAAATAGACTTGAACACGAACTTTGTAAGATTTTAGAAACTACTTTTAAAAATAATAATATGTATATTATGACATTAAATAAGTATGACATTAACACAAAAAAAACCCAAACAAACAAAAAAACAAAAATAAAAGCAACCCCATACACCACAAATATATGGTCTCTTAATATATCTGTTGCTTATTTCCTATTTCCAATATTTCTGTCTCCCAAAAACTCTACTAAGGAGTTTATGCTTTCATAGAATTTTGACTATCCTAAATTATTAATAAAAAAATTATGATGAAAAAACAACTTTATTAAGACAAAATTAATTAAATTATTATTATATATTTGACCTGGCACACCAAATTTAAAAAACACCAGCTATTTTTATCATTTATCTCCAACCTTATACATTCCTCTTCAAAACATATAGCATTAAATAATAAATATTTTTGTTGGACTATTTTTTGACTAACTAAAAATGGGATAGCACAGTAAAGTTATTAAATTAAATCAGTAATGCATCCTTTAAATCTGTATACTCACATTAGAGCAGCCACATTCTCTTACAGCACTGATTATTGATTCAGTGGTATTTGAAAAAAACAACACCATTTTACATTTCCTGGAAAGTTTCCTAGGATGGCTTTCTTATGAGCGATGCTTCATTTAGTAAAAGACCAGACTTTCTCACAGTGGTCTCACAATGCACAGTGAGATTGATGCTGAGAATGGAGAAGCCTAAGGCTATGGAATACCAGGTACATTTAAGAGTGGCAAGCATAACACGATGGTTGTGGGAGTAGCGTAACTCTCTCCACATGTCACTTTCTCTTTTGGAGAAAAATGTTGTGGGCTTTTTTCAACAAAATCTTCCTATTCTATTCGCATGATGAAGTTAAGCCCCAGGAAACCTCACGTTACTGCCACACAAGTGAGGCAGTGATCCACTGGCTGGATTTGCCTCATGAATCTGGGTTCATTCAGGGAAGTTAAAGTGATTAAGCAAAAAAAGTTTGAAGAATAATGCATTAAATAATGTTTGTTACAGCTTGTATATTTTTAGCACCCTGGTGGCACACTCTACCATCATCTTAATTCCAAAAAGAGACCCTTCACATGGGCATCCATCCACTTTGGTTTACATGCTTTATTTCTCAATCTTAAATATATTCACTCTCACTTTCTTAATCATCCCTCTATACACAAGCACTCTGGAAA
This sequence comes from Pseudopodoces humilis, assembly GCF_049639895.1. Classification (NCBI taxonomy): domain Eukaryota; kingdom Metazoa; phylum Chordata; class Aves; order Passeriformes; family Paridae; genus Pseudopodoces; species Pseudopodoces humilis. Next base: position 106,073,314 of record NC_142200.1, read on the forward strand.
CAATTCACTGCAATCCTTTTCCTTTCCTCTGTCTCCACGGAGAATTATACAGGCTACAGTTTTAAAGAAAACACAGTTTATGAGTCAAAAGGACTGTTTGGGGAAATACAAAGTAGATGACAGATGTGTAACACAATATGGAACTTGCATATGTGTATGTAGGGGCATACAGGTTAAATTATTGCCTGATGGATTTCCCATGGCAGCGAAATATAGGCAGTCATTCTGACCTTTTAAAAGTTGTTCATTGGTGCTCTGGTGCTGAAAAATAATCATTAAAAATTATTTTCTGTAGTAAACAGATGGCTCACCTTTGCAAAGCTCTCAGATGTTCTGTATAATGACTCCTATATTTCCTTACTACCCACCTGCTGGTCATAAGGTAAGGAAAAAAGAGAAATAGCTGTAGTAGCCCTAATTCTAAGTAGGCTCTTGCTGTCAACCTTTTGGGTTTAGAACAGGTACATGTAATTTATGACAGATATTAGAAGAATGATTTTGAACACTACAGAGAAGCAAAGAGATCTATACTGCATATACATATATAATGTATGTAAGGTCATCTAAATCTCTGTTAAGTCAGTGAAAGGCAATCAAAGAAAGTAATACATTTTTATTGGACACATCTTTTAGGAGTTTTGCCTGAGTAACATTCCTTCTTTTTGGCCTGAGCAGGAAGCCAAAATACAGCATCCTTAGGGTATTTCTACTACAAAGAGAAAATCAAGAGAAAGTTGCATGTTTCTTTGAAGCGAATTCTCACTAATGATATTATTTGCCTTTCACCCCAGATTTGGCCTCATTTTAGCTCAGTCTTTGCTTTTTCTGAGGCTCAGCTTTCACTATTGTGTGTCTTACAATTCTCCAGATTCAGTTTGTTTGTCTTCCATATATTTCCACAGAGAGAGGGAAGGCTTATCAGGAATTTTAATGGGCATCTCTGTGAAGATGTGGCCCCAAAGACAAGCTACAGGCCTGCTACTGGTTCTCAGTGATCTTTGGGAATGTTGATTGTGCCACCACATTGCCACTGCTAGTGCCAGCAATGCTGGAGTAGAGCTTCTTTTGCTAAAGTCACATTCATTCACTTGCTTAGACATGCAAACATGTAGACAATAGTCACTAAGACTCCTAAGTTCACATGTTTTGCTAAGAGTTAACATTAAGTGGCAAAATATCTCTGTATCTTGGCAGGAAACAACTTTCACCCCTCACCTCCCAGCTGACTCCACAGAAGTTTTACTTCTTGAATTAAGTCTTAAATTGCAATATAATAGCAGTTCCACAAAAAACAAACAAACAAACAGTAAAAACAGACACCAAAAACCACCTAAATAACAAAGTCAAGGATTAGGATTTAAGTTTTTGATTGGAATCAGAAAAACACTGTTGAAGAACTTCTCTAAGATGTAAGATTTTGGGGCAAAATCAAGAGATAAATAATTATTTTAAATTTACAAAAAAAGTAAAATTGAATGCTTGCAATTCACAGTGCACCACACAACTACAAAAGACAGCACTTGATGCCAACCAAATGATGTCCACAGCTCAGACTGAAATTAACTACAGACAGATTCACAGCCAAGCTCTGGAAGATGCTTTCTATCCTCAAGATGCTCACTGAAGCCCAGACACTCTCATGACAAACATTTGTAAATACTGAGCAGTTTTTAGCGACTACCCAAATACTCTAATTTCACTGAAATGTACTGAAATCTGGAACTATCAAGGAGGATGTTTTGGGAATTTACAGGGGGTTTGTGTTACGTATTGCATACACCATATTTTGAAATGAATGTTAGTTTACCTTTGATGTCTAGGATCAGTAATTGATTTTTCCAGATTCTCTGTAATTAATGTACTTGCATCTATACACACACACTATTTTGATCATGGATTTACTAAATCTTTGAAGTAGAAAAACTCCCTTTTTTAAGCTAACACTACCCCTTTAGTATGGTTCTGGTACAAGACTACTTAACTAATCATTTCATTTTAATGATGTAATGAAAATACCACAAGGCTGTCCTTACAGTCCTAATTACTACTAAAGGGATCTATGAATCTTTAGAATATATTCATCCTGCACTCCATATACCATAAATTAAATTAGCAAGCTATATGTTAATACCTAGATTAATATACTTCAGAGAAATTAATTTTTCATTAGTGACAGGTATACTAAATACTTCATTCCTGTTTGTACCACTTGCCTCCCTAATTATGATTTATTCCAGGGATTAATTTCAAGTCTTTGAAGTAACATAAGATTACTGTTGAGTAGCAAATAGAAGCTAGAATTAACAGAACATATATTTATCATTCTCAAGAAGTTAATATGAACAAGTCTATCTATCTAAAATGAAAATATAGTTTGCTTTTCCAGACAGCAATCATTCAAGATAGAGGCAACAGCAGAATTTTAACCCTAAATTTTTTTGTATTTATTGCTTTATTGTCTCAGCTTATGTATCTTCCTATGTACTACATACCTCATGTCTCTGTGGCTTTTTTGATTTAAGTTGCATTTCATTTTAAAAGGCTCCACACAAAAGGACAAGTTTAAACATTCTAAATAATGAAATTAGATCCATACAAATTTCCGAAGCAATTAAAAAAACTATGCCCCAAATACAGGGTTTTATGGACTTAGCCCACGTTCTTCTCTGAAGAATTGTTAAAGTAATTGTCTTCCTCTCAAATTTCCTCTTTCCAGGAGTCGTCTGAATATGCTCTTAAAAATGAGCAGGCTGATTATTAACTATAATATTCAAGATCAACATTAACAACTACATTATTTGAGACTGACATTCTTAAAGCAGATTTGCCTTTTTTGAGTCTTTTTTCAACCTGTCAAGAAAAGAAACCATTTCACTGCAAGTGTATGAAAGCCGCATTATTTCACTGTCCACCAGCACAGTTTTCCTTTTCTCTTACATTCTATTTATAAATGAAAACAGATGAACTCAATAAAACATAAATCCACAGAATTATGGCTTCCTTTATTCTAGTGGTAAAGAAGTTATACATAATTGGCACATAATTTTATCCAGTGGTTGAAACTTTTTCTTGAAACCGAATAAGGAACCACTCTGTTTAAAAACCTGATGGTTTCATTTCAGTGCAATCCGTCATATTTTCTGATGCTAGTAAACATGGGTTGACTAAGGAGCACCTACCTACTACATTGCTTATTACTCAGAAAAGTTTCTCTATTTCATTCTCAAACCTAAGGTCCACACCATGACAGTGGACCACAACAACCATTACTTTATCCATAATGAAGACAGGGTGACTTAAGAAGATGGAGGCCAATTACCCTTTCACATTAATGTTATCAGGAAATTGAATTCCATTCAACAGAAAGCAGAACTTTGTCCTCTGTTATGCCAATACAATATTAATCAAATAAACCTCTCTATACATTTAATTTTCAAGTTTTATTTCAGGTATATACTAGAGCTTAACATTTCAGTTTCCTGCCAACGCTCAGATATCAAAAACTGCTTTGTTTTTGCATTTGGTTACTTCTGGGTAAAACAACCAATTACCAAATCTTTACATGTTACATGAGTGAGTAAAAAATGCCAATTCTAAAAAGTGACTGACACAAATTTATGACAGTGCACAGTGTTTTGGAAACCCTAACAAAGTAAAAGTAAACATGAAATATCCTCCACACTAACTCCAGAAGACAGGCCAGATCTTCAGCTCACATGAAATCAGCAAAAGTCCATTGGATTCAGTAGAACAGCACTGATTTTTACATGGAATAAGTTTCTAGGGTTTTAAAAAAGGCACTATTTCTTTCAAAGCCCAAGGGCACTATAATACAAACATACTAATAATGTTGATGTTTCATTTGTTACCGGCTTTAGTTTTATCTAGCAAATGACTCCATTATATGGGGTAATGGGGAGCGGGGGAGAGGAAGAGTAGGATTCAGGTCACCTAAAGGTAATCATGCAAAAATTAGGCACCTACTCCAATAGTATTAAAGAGTCTCCTCTGACAGATAACGAAGAATTCATAACCCCAGAGTAATCCATTTCCTTATGTAAGACATCCCTCTTATAGCAGGATGATGTTTCACCTGATCCTACTTTCCTTCATACACTACAGCCCAAGTAGTGAGCACTGATCACATATCTGACTTTGACACTGTAATTGTAAAGAAGTGCTGATTTGGTTATTTCATTTTTCTTTTTCTTAGTGTACCTGATGCTGAAAGACAAATTTATCATAGTGCAGAATGTACATACTAGCTACTACATTATGAAATAACAATTATCAGAAATTCACTTTTTTTTAAACTATGTGGAATAGTATGAGTTGCAAATAGACAGGATGTGTAGCACTGATGTTTTTCAACAAATCAGTGAAGATAAGTTCCTTTAAAATCACAAAGCAGTATTGTTTCCATCTCGAACTACAATATACTTAAAACATACAGCCACCTTGAAAAAATAAAATGGGAAGAGGTTATAAATTACAATCCAGTCATTAGCTCAAAGTTCTTTTCATCACAAGATCACACACAGAATAATTTTTCCCTTTTTAATCTCTCCCACAATTCAAAAGAAATTGGTTTTGGAAAGTTTTAATTGCTATGAATACAATTGTGTGGATATACACAGAAATTCTACTTTTCAAGTCACTTAGGTCACTCAGCCAAAGACTCGCTGTTTTATAATGCATACCTTGTTGTGTGCTATAACTTGCACAAAAATATTATTCATACAATGTTTGTAATAACATACTTTTAGCATTATGATAATAAACATTGTTAACAAATGCTCTATAGTTGGCAAGAACAGTACTCCACCTTACACTAGCTACCAGTCTTGCAGAATAAAGTTTTGCTTCTGATAATTCTAAATCCAGAAGATTTTAGACATGTTTTTGGAAATTGGAAATAATTTTTGTACTTGGAAATAAAAATGCCCAGAGAAGCAGAAAAGATAAACACAAAATAAAGAAAAGTAGCATTAAAAATCTGAAATATTATGTTACAGACCAAATTAAGATTAGAACTCAACAAGAAGTTTTCAGTAGACTTTTTAAACTTGAAAATGTAAAATTTCCTGATTCAAAAACCAAGGATTACAAAAATGCTTCCAGGTAGAAGATACATTTCAAAAAGGAGTTGAATTCCACTATTTCTCCAGATACCTGGGCATTCCCTTCCTATCAATATATTGTCTTCTTGGAGGTTGACTCATTGACTCATTCTATGCAACATTTTTGATAATTAAAATTCACTGAAGCAAAGATAAAAAGTCAAAAATCTCTATTTCCTAAGAGAACTCAATGGCACATCCCTTCAAGTGTGGTCTTTCCCTCTCATCGATACTTTATTTAAAATGAAAAAATTTCAATAGAATTTTTAAAAAAAAAATTAGTTCAAAATTATCAGCATAGCTAATGATACAAATACATTCATCTGTCTTAAGAGAGCCATGATCATGCGTCTGCTTAGGTCAGTGAATAAATATCAATTATCAAAACATACCCACAGGCAAAATTCAAATTAATTTTTCTCATTAAAGTCACTTTGAAACTAAAGCCATCTAAAAGTAACCTGAAAATAATAACTAGCACTACGGAATCTACTGAAGGCATTTAATTGAGCAGGCATACCTGGACTTTGCATGGATGAACCAGTCCTGTCCCCCCAGCTTCTGTCCTTGGTGGGGAAGCTCCAGCCCTGGCCACCTGAACTGGCTCCAGTTCATTGGTATCCTTCCTTTCCCAGAGGTCCCAGGCTGGATGCAGTACCAAGCGTGTGGGCCACCAAAAATGTGGCCAAGTATATCCAACAAGTGCCAAGTAGAGGGGGGAAAAATATGTTCTCTCAACCTAGGGGCTGTGATCCTGCCCATCGGGGCTCAGTGCTGTTCTCCATCTCTGCCAGGACACACTGGGGACTCGTGCTCAGTGACCTGTCCAACCTCTGCAGGCCCTTCTCACCCACTGCTCCCAGCCAGACCCTCCTGAGTATCACTGTAAGGGGTTAACTCTTCTAGCTGCAGCACTTGACAGTATCCTTACTGAACTTACTCAAGTTCCTATTGGCTCTTTCCTCCAGCCTGCTGGGGCATCCCCAATGGCAGCCCTGACCTTGATGGTCTCAGCTGCTCACCCCAATTTCATGTAGTGCACACCTGATGAGAGTACACTCATATCCTCCACCTGATGAATGACAGAGATGTTCTATAGCATTTAGTCACAGACAAATCTCATTTGTGACTGGCCTTCAGGCTGTACATGACTCATTACTATTCTTTAAGCAGTTTTTTGCTCACCTGTCTCCGATTCCAAGCCACAGGCTCTAACTTGGATATCCGTTCTTTTTGGGTAGTTATAGTGCAGAGCTATGCTCTCATGTCATGTCTTCTGTTTTCTTTTTCAAAACTCCCCAATTACAAATGATAAAAAAGGAGACCTAAGATATGGAAGCCAAAGCTTCTTTAAGGAATTTATCTTGCTACTGAGCTATACATCATAATCTATATTCCAAAATATGATCTATCATTGGGACAAATAGTGGTTTTAGAGTATTCCTTCAATTTTGCTAAATATTGCCATAGGAATTAAGAAAATCGTTGCCATGGGAATTAAGTACATGCAGTTCCTAGTTTCTTCCCAGCCCAGCTTGGTTACTGTCTGTCACACTAGCAGCAGCAGCACTTGGTTCAGCAGATTTAAGCTTTATACCTCTAATACTTACAAGGATCTGTCATGGGTGGATATAGAGCTTGCATTATAACAAGTTGCACACCTGTTTTGTCAGAGATTTTGTCAAAAAAATGTTCAATATTTAGATCATTATTTCTTTTCAGTCTGAATGACTTGAAAATCTTCTTTCTCAGCAAGACTATGATATCAGCACCATGAAAACAAAGCAGCTAAAGAGAATTGCAGTAAATGTCCCATTTAAGGGTCAACTTTCAGTTTTCTAAGAACTCCAAAGTGTAACATAACATATAGCATGTAGTTTCCAACAAGAGCCTTCTATTCCCACTCCCCCATTTCTTTGAGCCTTTGGAAGGCTATCCAATTTAATGGTTACATCAGGACTCTTAATCCCTCCTGACTTTATTTTAAGTGCTCCTCTGATTAGATAATCCAGACTGCATGAAGTTCCATTTGTTTTCTTTGATTAACAAGAAATATCTTCACAATAGTAGAAAGTATGTTCTCAATAAGTAAAGAAAAATGTAGTCCATTAAATAAACTAGGAGATGCACTGAAACAACTTTTGTTTTCAGTTATATACAAGGAAAGACTTAGATTGGGAGGCATCTTGGAAAAGTTAATGTTATGAAAGAACTGACATTTTGCTCCTGTAGCAAACTTGGGCAGACATAGCCTAGGAATTCACTGCCAGTTGATTCACTTCTTGTTGGGTGTATAGCTTCAACCTTTTTGGTCAGCCATATTAAAATTTTTGCACAAAGAAAATATTACCTTCTTTTTTGTACTTGACTCAGTCACTATTCACTTAAGAATAGTGTAAGCTTCCAAATAGAAAAATCAAACTGATTTCTTGGCCAGTTTGAAACATTAGACTGCCCTCTTGATTTTTAAGAGTTTCTCCTTTTTGGCATAACCTGTTGTAAGGCCAAACAACAAAATAGACCTCTGATCTCCTTATTCCATTGAAAATAATTGCTTTTTCTTTTTTTATACAAGTATTTGGGTGGTTCTCTTGATCAGATACTAGCAAGAAAATAACCTACAGGGGGAAAAAAAAAGAACGATGCTGAGAAAGCCTTTGATTCTATCAGTGACTCAAAGCAAGGTCAGAAGCATGATCCATAAAGTCATGAGCTTTCTGGTCAGTTTTGCTAAAAGAGCATCTTCAAAGGAGTAGAGAGGAGAAGAGTCAGCCAGGAAGCTACAGAAGTCATTCCCAGATGAGTGAGAACTGGCTGAAACTAGAAATAGCCCCATGAGGGAACAAATTCCTAGGGACAGAAAAATCATCCCTGTGTACTCCTTAGGAAACAGAAGAATCACCTCTGTAAGACAATTAGTTCAGCTACAAAAAGTCTGAAAAAAGAGTAAGACTCAGTGGTTTCTGCAGACACAAGGAATTCCTCTTCAGAAGAGAAAGCCTCAGCTCCTCTATTTTTTTCAGTATAGAAAGAAACTACAGATGCTTAAAGAATAGGCTTTCAATCCAGCTTTGGCTGTTAATAACAAGCTGAAATCCCAGAAAAAAATAAAGTACCACTTAAAACCTTTCAAAACATCAGCTAAGATGGAAACAAGATTGAATTGCTACTACTCCTCTTTGTATTCTAGCCACATCCTTAATAAAAATCTGCCTAAGCCTCTGCAGCACTTGGACAGTATTTAAAACAACTAGAAATTCATTATTATGAACACTGATGCTCACTTCCTCTTATGTCATTAATATAACTGCCTATGGAATTCATTGTCACAGAGGATGAATTCAACAGAATTTCCAGATTAGGCTGTCTACAAATACTGAAAACTATGCAAAGATTAAGATTCATCAATGGGATTACTCTTCTCTGAGAAGCTACTGAAAAGGTAAATGCTCCTTTAATCAAGCAGCAGGTCAGGTTCTTTGTATTCACTGCTAGCACAAATCCTCTGTGACTGCCTCAGTCTTCCCTTCTGTCATACAACCTCTACTCAGAATTAATGTATTACTTGGCTGGACTTTACAGTAGGTAATGAATCATATCTGCTTCTCTCTTGCCACATTATATCCAAGTTACCAGGAAAAAAAGATTAGTCAGGAGTGCAGACCACAGCATTAAAAGAATAAGTGCCTTGGATTTTTTCTTTGTCAGAAACATTACAGGGAAACCAGAGGTTGCCAGGTCACATTAGGAAAGCAAGCTCATTAGAGAAAAATATAAACAGAAGTTCTAGCTCAGACAGCCTTGAATGTTGCAAAAAAATCATTTCAAGTCTCAAAGGGCATGCCACATGTGAGTGATTCTGAGAGTCATCATTTTAATTATTCAAAATTAAATATGTGCAAATCTTGCATAGACACACTTACATACACTAACGTCACAACAGCATAAAACCAGCAATATGATTAGTAAAACAAGATGGGAGCCTCTAGACTTGTGTTCACATGCCCAAATTGAAAATAATGAAGTTACAATTTGAATTCTGCAACAGAAATAGATTAGGTTTTTTTCTCCTGCCTGTGCCATCATAAAGAGGTGATAATTCCAGCGCTCAACAATGTTCCACAAAGAAAGTTCCAAAAATACCACCATGGACTCATATATCACTGCCCAACACAGGATGTACTTAATGCTCATCAGTGAACCTACCTTTCCTTAACACCTTCCTTTAGTTGCTCAATTTACTAACACATGATTCATTACTGTCAGAAAAATATCTTGAAACATTCGATGATCCAAGTTATTATTGTAATTGGCATCAGCCTAAGCTACATTCACTTTTCCACAGCTAACTGTGAGCATCAGATGTGATTTAAAAGTCCTACATTTGTGAATAGATGTATGAAAAATGTAACACTTTTCTGTGACTTCAGTTGACTTTCTGGCTTGGTTCCAGAAACAGTTTGTGCTCTGGCTAAGACGAATCATAGCACTTTCCTCTGCTGTGTCAAGATCCTATGACACATTCAGCACCTTCAATTCCTATCAAGTTGACAGCACTTTGATCTTCAACTTTATTTCACCCACAAAAAACATTTGGCAGGTTTGTGAGTAGTCACTGTTTGTTTCCTTCTTTCTCATGAAAATGATAACGCGAAGTCATCGTGTCCGGTTTCTAACCTCGGGTGCAATCAAGAGCTTCCTGAAATTTTTCCGTCATGTTGTTTTGCCTTATTTGAAGAATATAAACAGAAATTCGGTCATAAAGGCGAACAGCTCTGCTGTGAAATCTTTGATCCCTTCCAGCAATTTCTGTAAAAACTTACACATTCACATTTGCTTTTCTAAATCACTCACTAGCCTTTCCATAAGGAAAAATAAATCATCTTTACTAATGACCACTAATCATCATATTGGGTTAAAAAAAATTTCTCAAGTCCATTTTCCCTTTGATTTTGTCTTTGGGGAATTTGTTCCAGTTAATACATAGCACACCCCTCGCTTGACTAACCAGCATTGGCTGGAGGTGATTTATCCGACTGCCATTACCTAGGTAATTTGCCATGTATCATTACACTGTTGACCAGTGATTTGGGAGTCCCAGCAGTATCCTGGGATGTAAAACTAGTGAGAACCTACCATATGAAAGCTGGAGTTATTATACTGCTCCTCTCTGAGCTATTTAAGCTACTTTTAGGAGACCCTGGAGCTTGCTCCTTCAAGTGCAATATTTATTTTCCATGACAGTTACAGACTTAAAAGCTCAGGGCCCGATGCAAAGACTCTTGTAGTCAATGGTGAACTTTCTTTGCTTCACATTAAGGCTTCGCACACCATTCGCAGAAGCTACAGCCACAGTAGGAGCCTGTTCTTAGGACAGATGGCTCAGAAGGGGTGAGCCTTTACACTTCCCCCTACTGTTGCTAACAGCTGGGGAGGGCAGGAATGTGCTGCAGAGCCATTCTAGAGCCAACTCAGAAACAAGTACAGAGGAAGCAAAGAGGACCTTGACTTCAGATCCCCAATTTTACAATTTGGAAACAGTTCACTCTCTTGTTCTTTCTCAGTGTCACACAGAAGATTCATTTGGGGGAGGAGGGAGGAGTGCCTTTTATTTATTTTATTTTAATTATATTATATACATTTTCCCTGGGAATGAGAAATATTTGTGTTTCAATGACAAATTAAAATATTCTATTCCTTCTAAATTTTCAAGATTTTGTGGAGAGAGTAATTTCTACACAAAGTTTGAAAGTATCTGCTGTGACTTCACACTCATACAAATTCTTACTAAGTTAAAAAAAATATGGGGACCCAGACCATTCAGGAAAATAGTGGGTAACTTCTGCAAATTATCCTAATTCACAAATTAAGGATTTAAAAAGAGGTAGAGCCTTCATTCAAATATCTGATACAAGAAGTTTTAAAGCAACTTTAGGCATCTTTTATACCACAGTGACTGTGAATATTACTTTTCTGTGGTACAGAGACAGTTTACAAAGCTCTGAATCTGAGATTTATCCATTGGATTTGCTCTCTACTTAAAAATCTCATTTTGTACATTTAAAACATCTGTTGTTCTGAAAGATCCTAGCAACAAGGAGGGAACTAAATCCAAAATCAAGATCATAATATGGCTAAATCACTCCTCAGTTTTACTTCTGTATTAAAGCTGCTTTGGGGTTTATGAGCCAGAGAAAGTTTGTCTCATTACAAAAAGGAAACGAACATACACTTCAAAATTACTATTTAGAGCACAGATTGTCATCAGACGAAGAGCTAGTGCTTTCAGTAAGTAGAACAGACTAATGTCATAATACTGAAAGCTATCAAAGTAATAGGATATAAAATAAAATAAAAATTAATAAAACTTAAAATAATATTATTACACACAACTATTTTCAAATAATTTTGCCCATTCAACATAATAGAGATTATTCTGGTTTTACAATATTAAATATGAATTTTCTGTCTCAAAAATGGTAAAAACAAATTATTTTTAAGACCAAGCATGCAAAGTTCTCTTTTTTCACTATAGAGGTATTGAAAAACTCAAAGTTCTTTTATAGCTAAAGAAAAACAAGTACAATAAAATAAAATCATTAAAAGGTACCTTGATTTTTTTTCCCCAAAGATCAGAAGGGGGAAAAAAAAGAAAAAAAGAAAGAAAAAAATAAAACTGATAGAATTAGATTAAGTATGACTTTTATATATGAAGATATATATTTTTCATGTAACAGAATGAAAGCAACTTCCTGAAACATTTATATTGTCTATTTCCAGACCCTCACACATCTTCCTGGCCTTTCTCTTCACTCTAAAGCTGGCTGTAGGATCTTTCAGCTTGAATATCCTTGTTTCACACCTGCCTTACAACAGTGACACATGTTCAAGTTATTACATTATGCACGTGTTCATAGGACATGCCAGGAGTTAATGTTTCTGATCTGTAAAGAAAACAATGGCTTCCTATAACTAGTTAACCAATATATTGCACATGTGAGTGCACTGTAGCACAACTGCTGGGAAATTTTATGTACCACATACATTTCTTTGACCAGTGCCAATATTTCCCCCTGTGAGTAGCTTTTACACTCCACTTGTACAAACTCTTCCAAGGATCGCTCTACTTTATTCATTCCACAACCCAGATATAGGCACACCATGGGCACAGCAGCTGCAGACAATCCTTTTTTTAAGAATTCCACCAAAGGGTCAGCTATGCTTGTTAAGATATTTAAGGTGTCTGTTCTATTTAAACCAAGTCTAAAATAAATTTTTTTGAATGGAGTCTAGTAAGAGAGAACAATTCCACATAAATGAAAAACATATGGAATTGTTCAAAAGGTCAACTATGTAAAAACGTGTTATATACTGTGTTTATAGATATTTTATTCAGAGACAAGGCTGGCATTGGGGTTTTATTGATATCCTGGTGAAAAGCACATTAATCAAAGGGTTGCAACGCCTTTTTCTCTGCATTTTAATGCAGACCATGAAATAGCACAGTAACATACGATTATTTTTGAAACATATTAAATTGTATTTAATCTATATTCTGTTTTGATTGTAAATCACTTCTGGCTTTGTATCCAGATATTTACAGGTGACCTGTATATATATGCCATATGAACATTTCTGAACTTCACAGCTGAGATTATAGATCCAAAATCAGAATCCTATACTATGCCGCAGGCTCATCTCCACTCAGAGGTGCTGAATATTTTACCACAACTAACTAGATAATCTAATCAAAATAGTAAATTCACTATCAGATTTTTCTGTGTTGGGGAACATTCAAGATTTGGCCACAAGTAACCAGTCTAAGCCTAAACATGAAGGTCCAAAGGAAAAAAAAAGCTATTGCATAGCACAGACCTTGAGATTACAAAAACATTTACGCACAGAAACAACTTAAGAGGGAAGTTTGTGCCTGCACGTGATCTTTTCTTTCAGTGAAACTAATGATATGATTGTGAATAAGATATAATTCAGGTATGGTGTCTGTACATTGACTCTATCAATGCAGCACATTACATTTAGGTTTGGCCCTAGAAGTTATGCCAGTTCTGTACAGGGTAACCAGTCAGAAAGTGCCTGGCTTTCTCCTGGGTACCAGTTAGGAACCTCAGTATATGGAATTCACTTTAAACTATCACCTTGATAACTGTCCTTACCCAGCTGCACCTCTGCATTTAAGGAACTAGGAGCCCTATAGGGAATGCATGAGCAGCTACAGGAAGTTGTTAGCTGCTGGGCTCAGCAGTCAGAAATCTGCTTTCCATTTACACCTGCTCCTGCCAGAGCCTATAGAACAGAAACAAACCCTTCCTTGATTGAGGTTAGGAGGTGTAATAGTAGGTGTGATTGTAGAATTCAGAAAACCATTTATGGGTAATGTTCTTTCTCAGACTATTTAAGAAGCAACCATGGATACTGTGTTTTGTTCATTTAAATTTTTTTTTTTCAATCAACAGGCATACATGGTGCAAAAAGGTCAAATTTTATGAGAGATACCTAGAGTAAAATTGACGCTATAGATTGATATATTTGCTCTCTATACTTCTACCTGCAATAGACACATTCAATATATAAAACTAGGCTACATACATACATGCAATAAATATTTATATTAACTAGAGAAACAATATTGTACAATTTTCTATTTATTAAATTGAGATTTGGATCAAAATTTTATCCAAATTAGAAAAAAAATAGAAGAATCTTTCACCACAGAAAGTATTGTATGTGCAATTAAATAATTTGCAATGGACACAAGTGAGAAGAAAATCTGAATACTAAATATTTAATTTTCAGACTTGGAGGGAGAGAGGGATATAAAAAAAGATAAAAACTGAAATTAAGATCATCTTCTATGTATATTAATTTCATTTGAAATATGTCCAAAGAACCTTCTTTTCAGAGGTATTATAAAAACAATATTGATCTATACAATTTCTGAAAACAGCAGAAGCCTCAATAAAAAATACATGGGCTGCTCAAATTAATTGAAATTAAAAGGCAAAATTTAGGGTCAACAGGTGCTGGAAATGCTCCACTCATCTGTACTCATGAAAAGAGAAGATAACTAACCCTCCAATCTCAGTGTTAACATCCAAATGACATAAACTCCACCATTCACATAAACAGACATTTCAGGTTCCATGTAAGTACTCAAGTAATTTCAGTTCTTTTTTTTTAGCCTTTGATTTTTCCACCAAAAATGTAAGGTACCTATACACCTAAGCATGAACCCACATGTCCATAAAAGTACATTCAGAATTGTAAATGGCAGCATTTACGACATTGATTTGAGAACATTTTGTTCACAGCACATCCAGAAGTAGAGGAAAGTGCATGCAAATTAATATGCTGCTTTTTAAAATAGCTAATAAGATTTATTATTTGCTATGATAAATTCTTTTCATGAAATCTTACAAGATTTATCTTTTAAAAGATATTTTTCTACTAAACATCCCTATTCAGATTTTCAATCCTAAATGCTAGAAAAAACCCTCTGCATCCTTCTCATACTTATTTTGAAGACGTATCTACTCCACTATTTTCACTAATTTTGCTTAGCATCTACTCCCAGCATTGAAAATAAATCTACATTCCCTGTTTCTTCTCCAGTCTTTTCACTGTTTAAAGCATTTTTGATTCTATAAATATGATAAAGCATAAACACAGGTACACAGCACTTTTGTATGCTCTGAGTATCAAATTGGTAGCCACTGAGTAAAAAACGCATTATAGATTTAAAAATTCTGTACAAGCTACTGAAAGCACCCTCTAGGAAATATTAGGCATGCTGATTCACATTAGTCTTCTCTTTGTTTCCTATATAATTATTTACATCAATGCTGGTGTGCATTTATTGACTATTTGAGCGCAGAAAAAACCCCTCACCTAAAGACAACAAAATTTTTCTCTCAGGATCCATAATCATAATCTGAATCCATAATCAATAAGTGGTATTGACCACTAACTCACTAAATGGTTATTTCATATATGTCAGGGACAGATGAAGTTTTAGTGATTAATTCAGAACTCTCTATGTGCAAAATGCATATCTCACTTTCTTCACTACTTTCTTCCTCTTGTTCAACTGAAACTGAGATAATTTCAAGTCTCAAACATCTCAGAAGACTGCAGCTTGAGGAGAAGACTGTAGCTACCCAAGGTTCAAATTACTTCCTTGTGCCCCTACTTGGGCTTTTTTCCTGCTATCCTTGCTTGGTACCAAAATTCTATGGAACAGTTAATAAAACTGTTCAGAAATAAAACTCATCTTCTCTCAGAAAATTATCTGTAAAAATGCATCATTCACAGTTGCTTTACTAACCTAGGCCAGATGAAATATCGTATTTCAGGTTATCACAAGGGTTAAGTCACAGTCTGAATGTACCTGAGCTGCTGCTTAAAATTTGCTGTGCAAGTGTGCACACACTGCCCATATCTATGCCTATTCTTCCATTCTTCATTTTTCTTGACCTTGAGACAATCATTATCTATAACCAACAAGTTATATTAATATCTATAACCAACAAGACTATCTAAACTAAAATTACTTTCTGCTTGGCCATGATTTCTTCTACTGATATAATTTTGACCTCCAAACTCCTTAGCAAGTCCCATTTAATCAGAGAATGCATAGATAAAATTTAATTAAATGCTATACACAAACTACAAATCTTAAACAATTCAAGCAACAGTTGTCACTTATATTACAAAATTGGTTCTAATGGAATCCAGTTTGGTAAAAATACAGTGCCCAAGACAAACTGTCAACCTTCTTGTGATGCACATATAATTAAATTAATATGCCAGTGTAAGCCTCCACACAGAAATATGTTTGAAAACAGAATTTCAATGAGGGTGAACATTCAGCCTATATGAATACAAAATTTGAAATGCAGGAGAGATTTCAACAGAGAAGCAAAACCCAAGCCCTTAAACACTGCCAGTGAGGGGAGGATGATATATATGAAAGGAAACACAAACAAACTGGAGTTCATGGAATTTTTCAGACAGAATAAAAACAATGTAAAAATGGGACAAAGAATGAGAAGAGTCACATAGTTCAATCACATGGAGTAGGATTTGGTACAGGACATGTTTGCAACAGTGTTCTGAAGACTGAAATTTCACAGGCTTACTTTCTGGAATTTGAGTTGAATAAGATTTGCAAAAGCCCTTAAAAGCAACTTTGTTCTTTTGAATAAAACCTCAAAACTCACATTAGTCTTGAAAACACACTAACTCTTGAAGTATGCATTTGAACCACACACGTTTTATTCCTTACAATTTTCATTTAACCCCTTTATGTGGGGAATGGGTGGCCTGAAAGAATTTTTGGAAGCCTTATCAGAAGACATAAAAAATACAGATACTGGGAATAGGAAATCTTATAATGAAAAGCATGACACACGGCATGAAACCCTGAAACCAGTTTCCCCAAAACATCTGGCTTTCTTTTGTGGGATTTTATGTCCATAATAATAAATAAGTCAGGTTTAGGAGTGCCAGTTTATTAACTATTTAAGAATGTCTAAGGCACAGCAGCTGCCTGGATCTCACAGCATGTCCAAATAGACCGAATGTTCCCTGTTGGTAACAGTATATTCAAATACAAGTATTACTATTATGGATTGATACTAATAAACACAGGTTTAATTTTAAATGGGGTTTAAAATCCATTTCCTTCCCTTACCATTTGTTATTTATTTTTTAGCTACTGAATATTCCTGGACAGTTAACAAAAATCTTAAACATTTCATCACTTTGCAGTACTGTTGAAGGCTTCGGATGTAAAAGTACAATATTTCTGAATTAAAGTCACTTTTTTGGAATCAAGTACATAAATACATACCTTGTCTGTATATTTTTCTTCAGAAACTTTCATTTTAGTTCATGCCTTACAACTCATCAATTTCTATCATCTGCTCTGAGGCTGAGGAACAGTAAAAGAACAGTCTTTTAATGTCACCACTCCTACTTCTTACCCTCTTGAATACATTTTTCTCTCTTATGAGCCCATGAAGATGATTAAAAAAACAATATTTTCAATCTGGATTGATTTTGAAAATTTGTAAATTCCATTTCTGAAATTAGGCAATCTTCACAAGCAACTGATGATGATTTTTGGTCTTTTGGGTAATCATTTTGGATTAGGTCACTAGGAATTTTATTGCTTTAAAGGAAATCTCTGGGTTGCAGGAGGACAGTCAAATTGTTAATAAAACTTCTTTTAGAGAATAATTGTACATCAGGTATAGCATGGAAAAGGAAAAGAAGTTAACAGTAGAGCTGTGAGTGCTCTTTGCTAAGAGCCAACAGCTATAATCGGTTCTCACAGTCTATTTATCAGGTTTTTTAGGTACTGGAATTTACTTAACTGCTTCCAGTAGCTTGGACTAAGTAAGGAAGCCATGGAAGAGAAAACTCCTCAAAAAAAGCTGCATATAATCACTGTAATGATTGAAAGATGAGATGGGTTCTCTGCATATGGCATACAAAAAGACAAATACATAAGTATCTCTATGTTTGCAAAATATGCATATCTCATAAAATATTCCAGTGTCATTGACTAGCCTTCTCAAAATTAGAAACAAGAATGGAAAAACATGTGGCATATTCTGGGGACCCAAAAAACATGTTGAAAAAATGATACCTGCCTTCTGCCTGTGGTGAGACTGAATCCAATCCAAGGAAAAGACTTTGAGCAGTATACTACAGCATGCATTCTAGGATTTGGCATATGAATGGAATTCTTCTAACATTTTTGCTATGATATAATGATGTCAATCAAAACAATTCAAGCCAAAAAGAAAGTAGTTTTCTTTTACAAAATATTTTAACCATCTGGAATTTTTTGAAAATAATTTTATAATCCAAAACACAGCCTGTATCAAAACTAAGTTAACTAAATGGAATTTTTCTTGTCCTCCAAGAATTATCAAATAATAAAAAAAAAAATTCCTTTAAGATTATCAAATCCAACTGTCAACCTAACACGGCCAAGTCCATCACTAAACCAGGTCCCCAAGTGCCACGCTTACATATCTTTTAAACACCGCCAGGGATAGTGACTACCACTTCTCCGGGCAGCCTATACCAATGCTTGACAGTCCTTTGAAGAATTTGAAAGAATTGGAGAATTTCTTCTGAACATCCAATCTAAACCTCATCTGGGCACAACTTTAGACCATTTCTCTCATCCTATCATTTATTACTTGTGAGAAGAGACTGACTCCCACCTTGCTATAGCTTCCTTTCTGGTAGCTGTAGAGAGAGATAAGGTCCTTCATGAGCCTTCTTCTTTCCAGGCTTTAGCCCAGCTTCCTCAGCCATTCCTCATCAGATTTGTGCTCCAGGCCCCTCACCAATTTTGTTCCCCTTCTCTGGACTTGTTCCAGCACCAAAATGTCTTTTTTGTAGGGAGAGGCCCAAAAGTGAACACAGGATTTGAGGTGTGGCCTCACCAGTGCTGAGTACATAAGGACAATCACTGCCCTGCTCCTGCTGGCCACACTATTGCTGATACAGGCCAGGATGTCATTGGCCTTTTTGGCTGCCTGGGCACAGCTGGCTCATGTTCAGCTGCTGTTGACCAACAACCCAGCTCCTTTTCCACGTGGCAGCTTTCCACCACTCTTCCCCTAGCCTGTAGTGCTGCCTGGGGTTGTTGTGACCCAAGTGCAGGACCCAGATCTTTGCCTTGTTGAACCTCATGCAATTGGCCTCAGCCCATCACTGCAGCCTGTTGGGATCGAGTTCTGTGAAGTTTACTTGATACCTGCTCAGGTAGCCACTATTTCAGTAAAGGGAGCTCATGCTCCCTGAAGGGCTTGCTAGATACTCACCTCAACCTCCTCATCAGAAATGCAGAAATGCCCACCTTCTCCAGACCAGCTTACAATCTGCTTCCTTAACTTATTTCAGACAAAACAAGTGAGCTTGACTTAAGAATTTAAGCAGTAGGATTTTGCTAAGTAAGGTCGTTTTGTCTGAAGCAGTTTAGACAGCATTCAGAAATTAGCTCCACTCACAAACTTAAATTGTTGCTAATCTCTGACAAGGGGAAAAGGAGGGGGAAGAGGGAGAGAAAAATAATGCTTATCTGTGAAAATGTTACAGATTATTTCTTTCACTGAGAGGCAGAATAAGAATGTGTGTTTGTGATCCATTAGAAAATTGCACTTGTGAATTCTTAAAATGCATATTTCAGGGAATAGAAATCTTTGGGAATGAAAGCCTGTCCGGATTGATTAAGTCATCAGACGCAAAGCGTTAGAATTGCCGGTCTTGTTTCCCTGTTTAATCTCTTGTTGAGGAAGTCCCCAAGGCACTCTTTAATTGTGTTTATACAGCAAAGCAATGATATATCACATGTGGCAGTACAAAAATATTTTCATGCTGATTCTACAGGTTTGCATAACTCTGATTAAGGTACTTTTCCTGTTTTAACTTTACAGCTTAACTTTCAAATTTAAATTTGAATTTAAAACTGAAGACTTGCAAAATTTGCACTTACACAATTAAAGAACACCTTAAAAAATGACACTTGACTTAGTTTCATTTTTATTCCATTTTCTTTTACATTATATAAGATGTCATACAAATGTTTACTGTGAATTTCTTTCACATACCTTCACAAACAAAAGCAAGTCTGTTCCCCTGGTGATCACCCGTTCAAGCAGCAGGGTACACAAGATTAACTGCAAACCTATGCAGAGTCTTAATTCCCAGTATCTCTTAAGAAATGCAGACTGCAATAATTTTCTGTTTTACTCACTTGTCACAATGCTTCACAGTTTCCAAGTTCTTTTTTGTAAAGCCTGACAGATGTATAAGATTTGAAGTATTTGTTTTGGTTTTTGTTTTGACTTCTTAATAACTATATAATTCAACATTGTTCAAAAGAGTCTTGGGTGTGGCCAAGAAAAACCCTCTAATGGTCTCCATTACAAATGGAAAGGCGAGTAATTCAAATTGGAATCTAAAAAAATTTACAAATGTTTTTGAAAGGAGCACCAACTAAAAACTGTTTTCTATTGTTTGAGTAGGATGAACTACATTGGAAGCTGCTAAACCAGACAAAAAAAAAAAAATCCATTCCAAAGAAATGCTTGAGTTTGTACTTGTGTTGCAGCACTGTCATGTGAAAAATGTTAGGATAACTAAACTGCAGCCCTACCCCCAGTAGAACTAGTTTGAAGAAGGATAATTTGTTTGGTTTAGTTCCCCATAAACAGGCTCCGTACACAGCATTGTACACTCCATACAAAACATTGATTTTTGCAAACAAGGAAAAGGCATCTCAAGCCTCAAAAGTAGAAAAAATTATGCAACAAATATTCCTAAAAGGATCTCAGGTTTTGTTTGTGAAGTTGCAGCTAACAGAGTACTGTAACATCTTGTTTTTATCTATTTTACTCACAAACATACCCACTTTTATCTACGTACTGTATGTATAAATGTTTATAGATAATGCTACATACTACACAACCACTTGTGTAGTATGACTGAGACTTCAAGAGCATTAAGCATTGTTTAATCTATTCTGAATTTGAGTAATAATGAGAATCACACCACATTTTCTAACAGCTAGCATATATAACATGTATATATTTTCAGATATAGTTTTATCACAGACAAGGTACATAAGCAAGTAAAAGTTACTCAGGTACATTCCTATAGATTGTGCTGACTTTAGGATCACATACAAGACAGGAGTTGGACCTTCTATAAATTATAGGCTTTTTTCAGTTTTAGAATACATTATTTTCACTAACATTTATGGAGTTCAAACAAGCAGCTAACATGAAACACTTCTGTTTGAATGATCCCATACAGCCTGTGCAGAGAGCTCTAAAAACTGCCATGAGTATTACACATCACACTTCTGACACAACAGTAGAAAGCTATCAACAGTTAATCCCAACTGGTTTCTACCACTGGCAAAAACACCCCTTGAAGTAAGATGTCCTTATTCGTGTGTATACCATGTGCCGCTTTCATACTGTGACAGAACATATCAAAGGCTTTGCATTATTTTTAAAAAGCAGTTTAATAAAAGCAAATGAGCTACCAGCTTTTTTAAAAAAGAAGAGTTCTTGGCACCCAAATTCCATTACATTTCAAAGGAATTTAAGAGCTCAACTCCCTTAAGGTCTTTAATGTAGGTTAGCAGCATACCATTTATCAAAACAGTGACTATTTGATCCCCGCTTGTGTAAAAAAAAAGATAGGCACCAAGAGGCAGCTTCAGCATCCTAAAGTTGGTGATTTACATATATCAATTTAACCTTATATGTGGTGCCTCCACAGTCATTACCCAATAACTACTTTATTGCTTCCTGGCTGGGGCCTCCTCCACTGTACCAAAGCCACTAAATAATACACTCAGGCTCCCATATCTCTTCCACATCATGGATCTATCACTGGATCACTAACCCAGCAGTTGTCATCCTAGGATGGGAATAGTTCTGAAAAATTTGACTAGACCAGGTATGACTTATCTTTCTGAAACAACTCAGTAGAATTTTCATAGTGTACTATCAGATCAATTGGGTGCACCTAAACCAGTTTTTTTAATATATCCACTGCACAACTGTAAAAATACTCCTAGCACTGCACACTGCCTCTGAGGGAATGAGATATTTGAAAAGTGGATGCTCCCATGTTTTTCAGGATACCTTCATTCTGAGCCTAAGCATGGACAGCTCTTCAATGCCACCTAGGCAATTTTTCATTCTTCAATTCAGCACTTCTTTTTACACTGTGTAGGAAAAGCAGCTGCCATTCTTATTCCCCAAACAGTAAAAGCACACAACTTTTAACACAAAAGCACAGAACGGGAGGTAACTATTCCCTCAGTGTAGATCAGCAAGAAAGAAACTAACAGCAGAACCAAGAGGCTGACCTCATGTTGTTTTGTAACATAAGCACTTTCCACCCAAAGGGCAAAAGTCAAGGAGAGTTTGATTGTGGAGTCAAAATAGTCCTACTGCTCTGTTATTTTAGCCTCCCTTTCTTCCTCCAGATTATTCCACTCAACATAACCTACAGCATTTAGTGATAAACCTGCTGGCACACAATTTATAGAGAAACAACACTTGACACTCTTTCAGCTACTTATCTTTTTAAGCAGTGGAAAGAAAAAGACTCCTACTATATATAGTGACTCCTTGGTGTCTAGCCTTCCTCTCCACCCCCAGGTCTGTCTTTGGTATGCACACAGGACACGATGGTTTTAAGCAGAGCAACAGAGAGCAGTTCACTTTCCCAAAAGGACATAATAGATGCTTTTTCACAGCTGAAGGCCACTTGTAATGCATGGTTGACTGTGAAAAGTAACTGTGAAGCAATGATAAGATCAAGTATCTTTGACCATACTGAAGAACCCAAAGCCATGAAGTTTATGCCACTAATTGAGAATTAGGATATACTTGCATGATGTACAACCAAATCAAAGATTATCCCATTATAAAAATGATGTAAAGCAATACCAAAAGCTTTTTATTTATAACTAGCCAAGTATAAGAACAGCAAAGGGGAAACAAAAAAATTGGTAAGTAGTAAGTAAACTACTTTCCTAGTCTCATGAATCTGGAAAACTTCAGTGGCCAATGTGTGGAAAAAATTACAGAAAATGTGAAAGATATTTTTTACTTTGTCAATTAGTAGTAAACATTATTTTTCCAAAGGAACACCTCTAATATTGTATATTATTAAACTACACAGTGCAAAAATAAGTATTTCTGATTCTATAATTAGGCAAATTAACGTACAGAAAATTAAACACTTTAAAAGTTGTAAGCAGCACCCCCAGCACTAATTCAACTAATTAAACATTTCCAAATCAAGTTTTTAGAATAGCAAACTGTAATTCCAGTACTGATATAACCAGTATTCACACTGATATAACCAGTAATCAGAAATAAGACACTTTCCCCTCAATATTTAATTTGTAGGCCAATGCTAACCCCCTTCTCAGACTGGAGACATAGCTTTTTATGGAGTCATGCAAAGATCACATGAAGTGCTGCATTTGAGCTTCTTTATTTGTGCCCAGTAACATGAGCAAGAAAGAAGGTAGATTGCAATTTGAAGGATTACAAAAAAATCCCAAAAAAACAAAAACCACAACCAAACCAAAAAAACCCACACCTACTGAAGCCTGAATTCTGGGAAGGCCAATTTCTCTGCCCACTATTTTATACATCTCAGACAAAAGCAAATGTGTTCAAATCACAATTGATGTGCACAGGAAAACAACACTTACTAATGCACAGAGAACTCTGATTTAAACCAGACAAAGCAGAATAGCATTGATTTTGCATAAAGAAAACTCAGAAAAGAGTAATTTGAAATTCATCAAAATTTCAGAAGTTTGAAAAAGCTCTCTGTATTTTTCAATTTGTTGCAGCTTGGTCAAGAAAATAAGAAAAAAGGCTGTCTTCCATCTACTACAACTCTGCTTCTATTATAGTTATCCTTTTATCTTACCCAGCTTGTATATGCTTATTTTTCCTAGACAAAATAATATTTTTTTTTATCAGTTACAAAAAAAAACACTAAGAAGAAGTTACACAAAAACACATGGATTTACACATCTCCAAACTCTCTAAGATAGACAAATATCAGAAAGAATAATCCAGCTAAAAGAACTGTGGGCTCTGCATGCCTGTATGGGGATGACACAAGTCCATAAGAACCAATCTTTGTGTAACAGGCTGAGTTTTGAGAACTGAAATTTCCAAAATGAGTGGTGTTCTGTTTTTTTAAATGGGAAAATGGATCATGTTTGGGTTAGAAAGCTACAGATGACATTATTTTTTATTCTGCAGTTCATAAACATGTCTATAAGGAAATGTGCTTTTTTCTTCTTTTTTTTTTTTAATTTTAACTAGCTTTTAAACAGTAACTCACAGTTGGTTTCAAAACTCAATTTGTTCACAAACTATGCTCAACATATGGTGACTATTGAAGCTGACCATAAAAAAAAATTAATCACGTTAAGTGCACTTGAGAAAGATGTTGGCCTTCTAATCAACATAGCGTAGAACTTTCTGCAAATGTTTCTGCAACACAGATCTATCTGCTTTTCATAGCTTTCTATGACATATTAAAGGACAAAACTGAGCAAGGATAATGTTATCCTACAATCAATTGTACAAAAAGTGAACCTACAGACAGTGGCAATAACTGGCTTGGCTCTTACATCAATAGGAGTATTCTTGTGTGCTGTCCATGCGCAGGCTTTGCAACTATGAAGAAAATAGCCAAGGGACTCATTTGTATCTGTTTTTTGCAGATGATACAATTTAATACGAGGATCCATGGGGTGCATAACTGTAAATCTTTGACTGAAAATTACACATGGAGACAGAAAGCAACAGAATTATTGAAATAGCTTGAGCCTAACAATGAACATCTCAGAGCTCCTACAGCATCCGTACAGAGTGCCAAATCCATAAATCACTAGCCTGAATGAAAATGAAAATGCTTTATTTGTGTAAAAACATGAGAAAGGATGACTTAATTAGAGAACAAAACCTTCTCTTATATCCAGTTGATTTATATGTTTTTCTTATCCATGAGACAAAAGAATCTTGCATTACATTTCTCTGCAATAAAGCATATGAGTTATCCTTCACTACCACAGTGAGCACAATAATACATAGAAGGGCTCAGGAAAGTTACATTTAATGATATCCCTTAGATAGTCCATAAAGTAAAACAACACATATTGCCATTTCATTAATCCCACCCGTCCTAACTCTGCAAGTATATCGAAAGGCAGACAAGCTTACCAGTATCTTAGCACAGCTTTAGCAGAAAGAGATGGCCCTGAGTCTCCTACTGCTAAGTGATAACATTTTATGGTATTATGTAAAGTATTTTACAAAGTTTACAGCACTAAATAATAAGCTATTAATTAATGCATTTATATAATATGATCATACTTTCACAGAAAAGAAACATACATTTCTCTGTGCCATTTCATCCCACCCACAGAACTTCTCACTAATCTGAAAATTCTGCCTGTCTGTGGTCTATGTTATGCTGAAGCTGGAGATCATCAAAGCACAAGCTGTCTTCAGGATCTAGAATTTCATATTTTTCTTTTTCTGAGTTCAGGCTATTTGTACAGCCTGCCTGCCCAGCAGCAATGAGGTCAAGCTCCTTCAATGCCTCCTTTCTTATCAGCACTAGTCACATCAACATTCTAGAAGCAGGTGAGGTCAATAACCCCATGGACTAGGCAGCATGTTTAGTTTTCCATATTTCAGGTGAATGAGCCTAGGATGTCTCAAAGTTTTCTCTTAAAGGCTGTGACTGTGGTACACTAGAATTGAGACTAAAGGGGAACACCTAAGCTCAGATGGCAAATATGGCCTTCTCTGCACAGCAGGTGCACACAGAGATTCTGTATTACCATTCTCCAGTAAGGAAAATAAAATTCTCAGGTCCCTAATATGTGAAGCTTAAAGGCAAGGATCAAACTATCTTAGGCATTATACCACTATACATGAAAGCAGACAGAGCTAGTTCCACCTGTGTTCCTGCACCACTATCTATGGCATAAACCTACAGAAACATCTAAGCATAAAACACAAGGTTAAGATGTGGTGAGTGGAATTTAGGTTTCCTAATGATTTGATGGAGTCAAGTATCTCCACAGTGCAATTAGGAAGAGCTTAAATAATAAACAAAAGTTTGTAGTATCAGCTATTGGTGTCACTTACTAGGATTTAGGCAGCATGTATAACTGAGCAAAGCATGTGTGCATTTACCTTCTCCAGTGCCAGCCTAGAGGACACACAATTTTTTGAAGAAACAGGATACAGGAATCAGTTTCTTTTTGTAAAACTGAATAAAACGCACACTTGTGCTCCTCCTAGAATACTAAAATGCCAGGTTGTTGGTGATTTTCCTCTTTTAACCTCCCAGTCCAGGACACATTAGGCATTTCATGGCTTCCAAAGCAAAATTTTCCCAGAAGCATTATCGGAACTGAGCTTTTACCACCTCCCCCAAAATGAAGTAGTAATTCAACAGTAGAATAGTAAGGCTTAAAGCATGCTGAAATCACTGCTTTGCATGCATATTAATGCTGTCCCCTTGTATTTCATTGTCTTCTCTATTTCCACTTCCTCCCTTATGCTTTGTTTTCTGACTGAAAGCTCAGGCACAGGCTGCCAGGCTGCTCTCCGTTTATACAGCACCTACTATAACAGGGTCACAGCCTATGAAACAAATTCCAGTGCACTTAAACACTATAAACAACCACAGCCAACAGGCCTGTCAGAGCAAATTAACAGAGTATGTTTTGGTGACGCATGATTCCCAATGGCTTCTTAAGCAGTTTCTCCTCCTGATTTATGAAATCATCCAGTTTTCCACAATGAACTAGATGGCTGTTGGTGAAAATTATTGAAATTCTGCTTGACTTATGCAAAGCACTTTATAGGCAGATCCTATGCTGGTGCAAGCTAAGACCTTCAACAGCACAACAACAACAACTTATACCACCATCTGCCCCTTCATCCACACTGACCTCAGCCCTCCTCATAAACACTCCAGTTTCAAGGGTATGACTCAATACACATTCGTATCTGAGCTCTCAGTCCTGTGGAAAAAAAACATCTATTAGGGTAGGATGCTACAGGATATAGCTACACTCAGTGAATCTTTCTACTCTTGACACTGCACATACCTGTAAGCGGCTCTAATGGGACGGGAGGGTGGAGCTGGGAAAGGGAAGATTGCAACTCAATCTGCAATCCTCAGCCATCCTCATGTTTCAACCATGAGACAGAAATGGATGGAGTATACAGGACCTCACTGGCATTTAGAAGATTTTTCCCAGCAATAGCTGGTTGCTACAGCTTGGTCTAGACATGAACAATTTAAGTTTCCTTGTAAACCCTGGGGGAAATGTCCAGCTGTGAAAACTGCTGGAATTTCCTGATAACCACAGCATCCTGCCTTGTAGTTTAGAATAAACAATGTTGACAGCGACAGTGTGCCAGAAGTAGACTTTACCAGTTTGCTGCAGAAACAGGGAACTTCCACCTACTTTTAATTTTTTCTTGTTACAAGAACTGATATACATATCATGAGCCATTCCTGCCACACTCATTTCCATTCCCGCAGTTACATAAGTGAGTACAAATAGAAGAACAGAGAATACACAGCAAAGCAGGATTATTTCAAAAGCTTATACCCATTGTTATATACTCTTGTTTCTTTCACTATAAGAAATTATGACAAATTCTATAATCAGTACTGTCTTCAACCAATTTTTAGAGAGTAATTACAGTAAATCAAAATTTCATGTACAGTATAAAATCACGCATTGGGAAAAATAATATTTATACACCTCTTTTAGCCCAACTTCAAACAATGGGAAGCCATGTAATCAGCTTTTGACTGTTCTTTTCAAATCAACATAGACTCTGGGTTGCATTGCCAGAAAGATCAAGAGATACAACAACTTCAAATATACATACCTCATCTCTGTACACACTTTAGAAAATATTATTACTAAAGATTGTTATTATTGTTGTTATGTTTTGAAAAACTAGAACTCAGAATTTTATACTACACTATTTTTAGCCACATCCCCACCTTTATGTAAAACTTTAAATATATGTTGAAACTTATTTTACACACTGGGAGCAAACACACCACAAACTAAAAAAAATTAATGTCACCTACCCAAAAATAAGCTTGCATTTCTTAACATGTAAAACCCACAGAATTTCAGGAGGGTTTGTTTTCCCCACATGACTCTACAGATAAGTGATCAGCTCAAGTATCTGCATGTTCAGCCATCATTTGACTGAATGTGGTAACATGAGCACTAGCCACTATGTATTGTCTGTCCTTCCTATCTCAGGTATTCAAAATTTCAAAATTTGACAAAACCATACTTTAGGATTCCAGGAAACTCCTACATATACATCCACCCAGCCTGATTAGCCTGCAAAAACATAGTGACAACTATGAAAGAGAAGTTCAAAGCCAGGTCAGAAGGTAACAAAACTCCACGTGAAGAAGGATCAGTTGAGCTCAGCTGCTTTCTCTATGATCAAGTGACACAATATCATGTCTCTTTCTTTAGGACTATGCTCAATTCCTGCCTCTCTTTTTTCAAACTAAGCTTCAAAAGCCAAATACAAATATCAAGCAGCAGATTTGCAGCAAGTGAATGGTGACAGCAGAATCAAATAGAAACAAATGGACAGGAACATCATCAGCTGCTTCTAGGGGATAAGATTTGCAGGTCACCAGCTACCTCTGGTCATGATGGCCAAAGGCAAAGAGATGAACAGAGTTGGAAGATGAATATGTATCTTGATATGGTTGTATCAGAAAAAGCATAATGGAAAATGGAAACTTACTGGCTAGCAGCCAAGAAAAAGAGAGAACAGATATATTCAAACCAGAATCACACTTATGAATGCTTTTAGTTGGATTAAGCCAGGCAGCTCATCTCAAATTACTTTACACTACCACGGCGCTTCTGTGAAGTAAAAATCCAGCCCCCAGTGTCGAAGTAACAGTGCCAGACACACCAAGTCGCTCGTGCCTTCTGTCAGGCCATTAAAATATGCTATAGGTCTCAGACCTGGTCCAGGAGAAGTTTTATTTGACCACTAGAGCCAGCGAAGGTGGCAGGCAGTGAGTGTGTGCTGATGTCTTGCCACAGGGAGAAGTTGAGTCACTGTTCACTGTGCCAGCTGGATTCCATCATGAGTTTATTAAACTGGTTCACTGCGGTGATCATGCCTGGTTGCTGCTGGCACCAAATGCTTTCATCTCTAAATGTCACAGGCAGGTTACTGTGGCTTTTCCTTTTTCTTTTTTTTCCAGTAGGTGAATAAAAATGTAGAAATTCCAGCTACAAAACCCCAGCAAGAAAAGAGAACAGGAAAAAAAAATTCTACTCTTGATGTTTGTTGCAGAAATAAACTGGCTCCATAATTCTAGCTCCACATTAAAATAGGGACAAAAATAAGCCTGTCCTCTGTGGTCAGTCATAATTGCTGAAATCTTGGAATTATTTTCTGTGCAATCATTCTGCAAAGATTTTCTTGGAATGGGTCAGGGAAACATCAAGCAAGGTGGTAACTTCTTGTCAGACAACCTGAAGAAACATGTCCAAGCAAGTGAGAGGTAACCAACTTACCATTCGCCAGGAAAGCTGCACGTATATGCTACTAAAAATTCTCAATAAATGCATAATTGTAGTGCCCCATTGCTTACTTAATTCCTTCTCTGGTCGGGATTGATCAATTTTGAACTCTATCACACTTCAGAAAAAGAACTAATCTCTACATGGGTATAAACCCTACTGAGACCTTTCAGAGCTTTTTAACCAGATATTAACGATCACATTACAAATTATCTCATCATAAATAGGAACAAGCAACCTCAACTGCAACATTTTCAGGAGGAATCTTTAAATCTTAGTGCCCAAGTAAGCTGAAAAATATGCTTAGTCCTCACTGCTCCCAAAACTTCCAGGAAACAATTTAAAGCCACCCCAAAATGTTTGTCACATCCAAATATTGGCACCAAGTAGAAGAAGGACTTCTATAAAATTTTGGGTTATCTGTTTTGCTGTGTCACACACAAAAAAGGTCTATGATAAAGAAAACTAAGGTGAAGTATTATTTTTCATTCCTCATCTATCAGGTTGCACATGTCTGCTGACCATTGAACTTATTTGCAAGGGCAGCAGGGAACAATAACAATTCTTCAACAAAAAAGGAAATAGAAGAGTTATAGAATCACACATAACCCTCCCCAACATCCTTTTAACAATCAAAGGAAAAAAGATAACCATATTTCCATTGTGGATAATGAAATTTGAGATTCAGGTCATCTTGTTGCCTCCTTGTTGGCAGAATTAATTTAAGGAGAAAGTCCTAATTTCCCACTTCAAATGTAAGTGCCACAATCAAAGATAATTTACACTTTATTTATCCTCTTCCATCAGAGAAACAATACAGATACAAAACTAGGTTTCTAGAAATAGAAGGTCATAAATTTGATCATATTTAAAAGGAGAAAGAAAAAAAAAAAAAAAGTGTATGTTAATACTTTTTCCAGCATCTAAATAGGAAAAAATTACTTGCATTTCTCTTATTCATTCTGGATACAGGTCAGATGTGTCTCTCAAGTAATTTGCGTCACCCATGGCCTCACTAAGGATTGCCAAGCCTTTACAAGGCTGTTTCTCAGCTTTGGATATTGCCAACAAAACTGCTTCAAGTGTATTACAGGGAGATGTGAGGAACTTGTGTATTATAATATTTGAGTTGTGTCTGAAGCCAAGACTTAAAAAGGTCTTGCTGCTTTTTGATAAAAGCTATTTCTTTAGAAATATAACACAAAAATATCTTTACATGGACAACCAACAAGTAACAAGAGAAACTGGACCATTCACAGTGTCACAGCCAGTCTAGACAAACATACAAAATCCTTTGCTCCATCTCACAAGGCTCATTATATAAAACCATACAGAAAACAAACTAGGACCGAGTAAGCATTTCCTGCCAGGAAAAATATCATATGGCTTACCAGCTGCTGAGGAAGGAGTCTGTGAATTCAAAGAAGTAAAAAATTACGTGATTCAAGATCTAAATGTCTCCTCAAAAAGAACAGGAGCAGAATAGTCAAGCAGTTTAGCATGCCCAGGGCAGATGTATTAGCAGGATTACTGGAGATGACTTATGCTTGTTCTGCAACTCAGAGTAGGAAATGCAAGCACGTTTACATGCCTGCCTCAGTGCCTTCTTGGACAGGACATCAGACCTCCTAGTGACCTTCTAATTTCTCTTTCCTAAACCCATTTGGACATCAAATTTTTGGACCATAATTTCTTTTGTTAATTTTATGATAATCCATGTTAAATCAATGATGTTGCTTTATACAAACAGTTTATTCTAGAGTGATGGTAGTAAATTTTTACCTCATTAGACAGTGAGGGGATTTGGGTGCTACATTTTAATTAAACAGGTTGACTGTAATCACAGCTCTGAGACAGATGCACAAATTTTGGCTTAAACCAAACATGATAAAATAGAAACATAACAAAGAAACTTCAAGCCAAACATTCTTTGCCATTATTTGCACAATAAAAATGCACTAACATAATTTGTCTTGTATAAGAAATTAATTTTTTTCCCCATTCTATGGATCACAATGAAATCTGACCTTCATATCAGGTCCTAAGTAGCTGCCTCTCTAACCAAATTCCTTCAGAGTTCCCTGATAAGCAAACACTGGTCCAATATCACACCGCAAATGGTTTTGGTTAGATACTGGTAGCCTGGCACTGATTCTGCTTTTCTCAAAACTTTGGAAAATTTTGGAAATCATGTGGTTGGCAGCACAGCAGCTGGTGGTGGAACACCAACTTGCACCTTTTCAACTCCACTGAAGTATTTTATGACGATCCAAAGCAGCATTTGGATGTCATGTGTAATATATACAAAAGACATTACCATTGCTTATTTACCTCAGAAAAAAATCCAGATGCTTAAGTCATCAACTGCCTTGTCTTGATACTTAAAAAAAAAAAATTGCTCTATATTCATATACAGAAGCTGTCTTTTTGAATACAGAAGAATAATTCCCATAATAGCAAAGTTTCAACAAAAGAACAATTAGGCTTTGAAGATTCATGAACTCTGCATAGCGGAAATCTAAAATGTCAGAGCTATTTACAAAGATTTGTAAAATAGGTTCTTAGCCTTTTTTTTGCCCACAAGCCAGAGAAGATACATGAAGTTATTTTATTCTGAAATATTATTGATCACTGAGGTTCTTCCTATTCCTTTGAACTTCAAATGAAAAGAAATCATAGACATCAGTGTTTGGAAAAACTCAGCTTTTCAGAGTCAAGGCAGTGATTCAGGTTATACCTGAATTTCCCCCAATATGTTCCTGTAATTAGTGAATTTGACTTCCATTAAGTATAAAACACATCATAAAAATATCATGGTCTAGCATACTAAGTGTGAGATTCAAGTTAAGTAAATTCTATATTTTGGCCCTTAATTCCTCCTTATATTTATCTAATTCATGTAATGTGTCTGCTTTAGCTTCTCCCTGCCTACATACATCTAACTACCATTACTTGCATCACTGACCATTTTACTGACAAATGAATCTAGAAAATGCTTATGCTCAAATCTGTAGAATGAGCATGGAAAAATCCTCATTTACACAGTTGCTTCTTGCAAAATACTGTGAAAGTTTGTTTAAGACACTGTGTGTCAAGGAGTTAGCATCATTTCTGGGACAGGAAATAAGGCAGAGAAACAAGCACATCAACTGTGGTTGAAGGACAGACACTGATTCAGGGATTCCTCCAAAGAAACTAATAACAGTGGGATATGACACCTCCACAAAGCATCTGTACTTGGCAGGTGTTCTTAAATAATGACAGTTAAATGCTTTGGAAGCTTTTTTTTTCATTGTCCTTTTTTCCTTTTCTATATTGTAGAGGTGGAGCAAACACATTTTCTTAATTCTGGGGTGATCAACTTGACCAATAGGAAGTATGTTTTACCCCAGAATTCAAAAACAAATGCCTGCATGCCCTTCCACACTCCAAACGGCTCTAAAAGGATGCAGGAAACATGACATCAATGACATATCCAAATATTGCTCAATTGAAAGCAGTTTTGGGAGGCTTAGGTTCAGACCCTTTTCTCCTAGATAATCAATGAGCTTTCCTTTGTTGCATGTCCCAACACCTGAGTAGATGAAAGTACATAAAAATGGGGAAAACATGAATGTAATTCAGATGTCTTGGGTGGTTTGGAAGATAGGAGAAAGCCACAGAATGAAACTCTTTCCTTCACAGAAAATGCAACTTTCAACACTTATTTACTGTTTTAAATGTAGTATTTTCTATCTACCACACTGACAATTTCCCACTCTGGTAAAACATGGCTTTTAAATTGAAAGCCTGTGTAGCAATTAAGGATTTAAAGTGATAGTATGGAATCTTTACTTGACTGATTACATCCACACAATAGATTTTAGAGTGTGCAAAACAGAAGAAAACACAAAGGTAAAAACATATTTTACCATTTATCTGCTGATGATTAATTCTGACAATGAACACCATTTGCATCCCTGTGGGCCTAATATTTTAAGAGTATAAAAAAAATATAAAGCTGAAATAAAAAAGTATAAAACTGAACAAGTTGTGTGGCACTCGTCATTTATTAGAAAAAAATTACCCATGGATGAAATTATAAAAGAGGAAGGTGAACAAAAGTTATCAAGTTTTGACTGAGCCTTCTTGATCAAAAAACATAACCCTCTGGCCTTTCTTTTTCCTTTTCTTGCAAGAAAGTTATTCCATACAAAACATTTCTTGCAACTACTCAAAGTTTCTAAAGGCTACTGGACTGGTTGTTATTCTAACTGTAAAGGTAGCAAGCAGCAATGTTAATTAATAACTTAAAAATTTTCACAAAATTACATTGTATGCAAACACTTGAATGTTAGTATATTATTTCCTTCTATACAACAGCAAAGTTGCTTTCTGCATATCATTATATAAACCTCTTTAGACATATATTTCTCTAAATTATGTCATAAATTACCTTACTTCCAGTATCCCCATGTTAGCAGCTGAATGAATATGCTGAGGAGCTGTTGCCATTCACTTTAGTGATATGATATTCCGCAGGATTAATTTCCACTATACCTTCGGGTTTTGTAGTGATGTTTATGCTAGCAGTCACTGCTAATATTTTATTCAATATATTTAGCACAACTTTTTGCTACATCACTACAGCAATGAGGAAACACTAAGAAAAGAATGAACAATTAGAAAGTGAAAACAGCAAATCGTGGTCCAGTGAACTCTGGCTTTGCCTTAAACACATTAGTAAATATGTTCCTCAGCTCCTCATTTCTCCCACATTTCATGAAGCACTGTTCACCCCTTCCCTTTGGTTGTGGGTGGGAGCTCAGTGCACCGATAAGATATGTTCAAATCCACACAGCCTTCAATGAGTTAACTTTTCCTCCACAAAGGTGAAGAGTTTTGCTGACCCAGTGCAAGTTGGATTAAATAAAATTCAGTTCTGCTGTAGTCAACAGGAAAGTAGGAAGGAAAATAGGATTTAACAAACAAAGCATAAGAAGTCCACAGCAGGAAATCATTATTTGGGCAATTGTTCACTTTGTTAACAGACTGGACTGTATTAATATCTATCAGTACATACTGCTGTGTTTGTGGTTTCTCTGTAGTGGCACGTCTGGTCTGATTAGTTACAAAGTGGTCATATAGGCAAGTGAAATCTGTAATTGTGTGAGGTTTCCGAAGAATACAGAATACATATGTCATTAATGCTTAAACTGGCACCAGCTTATTCTGGTTAAAGTTTGAGTGGTTGACTAAAATTAAATCAATACTAAAAGAAGCTCAGAATGCCAATAGAAGTGGTTTACAGACATAGTTTCACTGACCATTACAGCTGCTATGGATTACGCACGTGAAACAGTTCAGTTCAAGTTAACATTTTTAGTACTGATACACAAAAAACTACAGCCACAGTATTCTGTGTCCTTGCAATCAAAAGCATTCTAGGAACACATATAACATTGTTCCAAGCTACCATTTCACATTTATCAATTTCAGTCATGCTTCTTACCACAAGAAGGTTATATTAAAATTATTAGAATATATACAAGTGTGTGTGCATATGTGTGTGTACATATATATATATATATCTATATATATGACATTATTGTTAAGAAATAGATTTGTAGACAAAGATCATATAAACCACTGGGGAAAGCCTGACATTCTACAGGGTTTTATATAATAATTACATTATAAAACTTTAAAAGCTATAGATATTAATCAGTGAACACGGTAACACCAACGATGTTTGTACTGGAACAGTTCCTTAACTTCCTTGAGAGGAGTCATAAACCAGTTTCTTTAATGTACTGTGAAGGTTCTGGATACAAAGTAGGATCACAGGCAGAACACCCATCTCTTCATCTAGCTATATTTTAGGTCCCCTTTTCCCAAGGGAAATATTTCCTTGCCTGCCTTACTCAAGCTTCTTTGAAGCTACCTTCAAAGCTACAACCAGCCTCTGAGAAATGAACTTCTGGTTAGAAACTGCAGGTGGTGAGGTAAGAAAAGGTTTGCAATATAACTTTTTATCAGACTCAGACATTTAAGATCAATATGAAGGCAGTAGAGATGCCAATTTTAATTGATTGCAAATACAGTTCAGTGGTTGTTCTGAAGAAAGATTTTGATTTACTTGTTTTATGACGAGAGCATGGCCATGCCAAATACTATTTCCCAATACTGCAGAGACTTAAATGAAACACATGCTGAATATATCACTCTGAGCCATTCATTTATCATCTTTTATGGAATTTGAGGGATTTAGTTTCTTTTAGGGGCCACTTTCTTTTAACTATGAACATTTTATCCAGTTCACAGGGCATCAGCT
Organism: Pseudopodoces humilis; assembly: GCF_049639895.1. NCBI lineage: Eukaryota > Metazoa > Chordata > Aves > Passeriformes > Paridae > Pseudopodoces > Pseudopodoces humilis. The sequence continues at coordinate 106,108,955 of NC_142200.1, forward strand.
ATTCAGAAGAAAACTGGAAAAGGTCAATACACATAGCCAGCAATTACAAAACCCATCCCATGCATTGCATTTCACTCTTGACCCAATAACTTCCCTTTCCCGACCTTGATATTTCAGAAAGCATGGGTATTTTTTATATCTGATAGTTCATAGGACTATCATTAGCCAGCTTTCACAGTACTATGCTTTGACCACTTTCCAAGGTGTGGGATCCAATCCAGTATCTGACAACATTTCTAATCCCCTCTAGAAAAGCCATTAGCTGAAATGTACAAAACTGCTGCAAGGCTCTTGTAGCAGTTAAGCCCCACATAAAACCATTTGGCAAACTTGGGAATAAGCTCAGGAGACACCTGTGTAAGTTACCTGTGCTTCCTCTGCCTTTCACCTTTCAGCCAGCTTTATGTTTGAGCAAAGGGGGCTAGATTTACAGAGAACCAGCAGCCCATTGGCCTCCATAACTAACATGGAGGAAATGCCCTGTTATGCCTATTCACTTTCAGCCACTTTTCAAAAATAAAGTATATAAGATTACTTACATGTGCCTCGACACACTGCTTTACCCCTGTGGGTTTCCTACTCTGTCTGTCAAAATAGTGCAGGAGTTTAAAAACTTTCAATTGAATAACTAATTATTCTTACTTTTTATTAAAATTTTGGTTTGAGTCACATTTAACTTCAAAATAATTATTTTCAGTTTTGGCCTCCTAATTTGGAATCAGCTTCAAAAGTAGATTAACAGAGATTTTGTTGAAGTTACCTGTAATTTACAGTTTCATAAAATCACCCATGTAAATCTGGAGGATAAGACAGGTTGTTGGTAATCTGAATTTACAGGACAGAATTTGGTCTGTTTACTGTGGAGGGTTACATTTTAAATTTTACTTACATGGACTGCCTTTTTTTGAGATAATTCATTGTAAAAGTAACAAATCTCATACTCACTTTTACACAAGACTGCAACACACTGAGTTACTAGCAAGAATGAATCTCATAATTTATTTCAATTTCAGTTACTTAAATACCATCTCAGTGCACTGAATTCTGTTGACAGTTGCCAGGAATTTTGTAGGACAAATTGACAAGACACACTGCAAGTTTCTGCAGTTAGCATTCAAATATTACCCATATAAAACATTATTTCTAATTATTTAAATGACAGTGTGATACCTAAGTCAAGCCTTACAATGAGAACAATTAATCTTGTGGCTTTGACACTAGGCTGGCACTAACAGGTAGAGCCAATCTAACTAAAATTACCCTATGCTTTCAGGATGTCTTTTGAAACATATTTAAGATGTCCCTTTGAAAAATGGGCCATATTTTTTTACTCAAATTATAATTGCCTTTTCTAGTTCTATCTCATTTATAGTAGCACAATAGTAAGATAATCTTGAAAAAAACTATTTTAAAACTTTAGACCACAATCTGCACTGACATAATTCAGGAAAAAAAGACAAGCACATATAGAGATAGGTGATTCTAAAACAAATATAACAATGGAAAGATTCCACTAGGCACCTGCAAAGTGAAACCTAGGCATATTAAACACAAAAACTAACACAAACATGTAAGGACAAAGCATCTCCTGCTATTTTGCACTTTCTAAATTGTTATAGCTATTTCATGTCTTTTAGGCTTCTCTAATCCAGTGGCATATGAATTGTATTTCAGTTACATACTAAATCACTACCAAGACAGTATGAGAGTTTTCATTCATCTGATTCATACAATGACTGAATAAAATAATCTAAATCAAATCTTCTGCTCCAAACAGGGTCAACACTGAATTCAGATCAGGTTGCTCAGGGTTTTACCTAATCTTTCTAGGCCTGACACCTCAAGGGAAGGAGATGCGACAGTTTCACTTAGAAGCCTATACCAAAGTTTTAACGTCATCATAATGAGAAGTTGCTGGGTTTTTTTCCTTTTATATAATTTGGGAACCTCTCCTGTTTCAATTTACAACCATTGTATCCTCTCCTCCTGCCTTGCAGCTCTGTGAAAGCCAGGCTCTTTCCTCTCAAAAACTCCCCTTTAATACTGACAAACTACATTCAAGGTCCATCCTAAGCATCCTCTTGTCCAGGCTAAACAAGTCCCATCGCCTCTACTCGTCTTCACAGAAAACCTCCAGCTCTCCACTTCATAGTCCACTGCTGTTCTTAGACAATTTTACTGACATCTTCCTTGTAGTGGAGGGGACCAAAACTGAACAGTATTGTCCATGTGTATATTTTCATGTTTGTTTGGATTTTTGACAGTGGGTTTGCTTGTTTGGGTTTTTTTAATGGTTTTTTTTTTTTGGTTTTTTAGTACAATTACTTGAATTAATCTAAATGTAGCCATTAATCAGAAATATTAAGATAATGGACTATTAAAAAGGACATAAACCTCACAGCCTATGGCCTGATACTGTTATGAACTCCTAAGACAAGGGATATGCTCTTCTGAGTATACAGTTTATTTATACTGTATTTATATCAATATCTGTCAGTATATACTGGTTTTGGAGTGTTTGTTTAACCAAGAACTATATTTCAATACCATTTTGTTAAGAGAGCAGGTATAGCTTAGAAATAATAGATCTCCTGAATGCAAAGGACTAGAATGTTCTCATAATAGTTTTGTTATTCAAAAAATAAATTGTCAGATAGAAGTATCAAAATCCACACCAACTTTTCATATTTTACTTCTCATTTTCTCTAGCTTGCAATATCTGTGGACAAATTCCTGCTATAACTATTCTATTAAACAAAGTACTAAAATCACTCTATGAACCTGCTTGGGTTCTTCCTCACTTTGGACCACCCATACACCAGGTTCATGCTGTACACTACTTTCTATATTCACAGTTGAGAAAACTCTGTTTCAGCACTATGAAATTTAATCCTTTTCCATTGCTGCATTTTAAAAAACATCACCTTTGCCTTCATATATCTCAGTCATTATTTTCTCATGTCACACTTTTCATTGGAAGTCTTATGAATATATAAAACTTTTTCAGACTAAAACACCAAAACCCCAGAAAACCCTACCAAGCTTGCTGTAACAAAGCTTGCCTTATTTGCTGTCATCTTGATCTCTTCTGTTTATCAGTATCTTCAATCTTCTCTCTCAACCAATATAATGTCTTTGGAAAGAAAAAAAATGCCTTAAACCTTTTTGTAGGCAAAAATTATTATTATAATTATTGCAATGCATGAGTCCTATTATATACAAAAAGCAATGCAACAATTACTTCCTTTTTTAGGAAGAGGTTAACATCACTCTGTGGGCTCCTTGTCAAGTTCCAGCAGTTACAAAATGTCCTTGTGTAATGTATCAGCATTCCTGAAGTTTTGTGAAACTGGGGAGGGGAAATCAGTATTAAAAATCAGGGAGCTGGAGCCTTCACATGAAATACAGTTTTGTTCCTACCACAAAGCTAAGTGGTTTTGGTCTTTCTGAACTTCTCAATCATGTGTGACCAAAAAATTCTTTGCAATGAATTATGTTTGCCGTCTATGTTAATGAAAAGCCAACATGCATAATTTATAGAAGCTAGGAACCAAACATTAAAAAATAAAGTAATAAAAAATCCATAGGAGTCTTTAATGGCAGAGTTCTCACCATCTAAATGGAACTGTTATACAATATTTTTCTGTCAGATTTATTAGGTTTTATTTGAATATGTTTGACTTCACCATGATGTTTGTACAAAAATTCCAAAGAGTGAAAACATTAAAAACCAATAAAATGAAACAAATGAATGGTCACAAGAAAAACACAAAGTCTGTAGAATACTTCATTTTCTTTTTAAGATGGTATTAGGCTTAATTCTCAGCCATAAATATCTAAAATACAATGCCCCTCTTTCACAGAGGGGTATCCCAATATTTTACTCTCTTTTCTGCTTTTATGCCGCTACTCTTCAGTACAATGATTTCCTGTAAGGAGTTGTATTCCATCAAATTAACTGTCATCCTCTTTCTTTAATGTCAGAGAAAGGCTTCTTCCAGCAGGAATTGAAAAAGCAATGGAAAACAAGAAAAGGTCTGAATCCTGAGCCACAAGCATCAATAAGGAGCATTTCCATTGGCTTGCAGAACTTCAAAGTATCAGTTCCTGCTTTTGGGACATATTATTTGCTTGGTATACAGAGCAATTAGCAATAAGAATTACCTCTTACCATTTTAAAATCAATATATGTTGTTTGAGCTTGTCTACTTGAGGTTTTTTATCTATGCCATCTTGCAAACTGGAACTAGTAGAGCAGCGAGTTGACCTACTACCACACTAAGTGCTAAGCTGTCACTGATTTCATATGACAATGCAACTTGCTTGAGATGTATTAATACAATTTCCAGATAAAACAACTACTTTGTACATCTGAAGAATTTATTTTCCAAAGTACCTTTAATAACCAAACAGCAAGATCTTAACCAAAATGTTGTATTGATAGCAAGCTTGAAGGTATGTTTTGAGAAAGCATTACAAACTATCAGTAAAACAAGCTTATTCTGTGCTGATTCAAATTACACAATTATGTATGAAGTTAAGTAAGATTAGACTGCTTAAAGGCAACTTCTGTAAGTAGAGGAATGGAATAGCTTCTACTTTGAAAACAACTCAAGAGTTGGGTCTCATTCCCAAGGAAAGTATAATCAGACTGAATTGTTTCACAAGCAAGCTGGTTAGAGAGCACAAAACACCACTTACCTACAAGAAAAACTGAATTGTCAGTGCAGATGGGCAAGAGCTCCCTTGAACAATACTCTTCCTTGCTTTTTAAAATCAGTAACTGAGAAATGCATCCTCTCCATTTATTACTACAATATTCCTTATCATGGGGAAAAATCATGGGGAAAAGGTATTGATTTGGAGAGAAGCTGCTATAAAATTCATTGCTAAGTTTAATAAGATAAATCATTGTATCCTACATTGATTCTAGTGATAACTATGGATTACAAATCCAGAAACAACCGTCTGTTCACCCTTTCTTCTAGCTAACCTGCTACATTTTGGCATTTCCTGTTTGCCTGTGGTAGGTCTGTCCAGAGGTTACAAAGAAAAGAAGCTAATAGAAAAACATGTACTCCTCACCCTGATAGCCATCTTTTTTCCCCAAGCATAGTTTTTATGGTAAACCAGCCTTCTTCCTTATAAATACTTTAACACATAAAACCTACTTCTCAGGGTCAGTCATAACAAATTCATCATCTTTTTTCCAAGAAGACATACATGCAAAGACCTGTTCTGCAGGTTGTCAAAAATAATTGACTAATTTTCTTAAAAAGCTGAATGACAAGAAGCACTGACAAGACATTACAAGACAAAATTATAATGTTTTTTTCCCCAACATAGAAGTTTTATTGGGAAAATTAACTGAATAAAAAAATACTCAAATTATTGTCAGGCATTTGCTACTTCTGCAGCATCTAAGAGTTAAAATCATTAAATCATCTGCTTCAAAGTGTTGGTTTGGCTGTTATTATTACAGAATTTAAGTCTTCAGATATCTGAAAGCCCCACTAGCTTCATACAAAAAGCATAAGCAATTCCATGTATTTCTTACGTTTCACTACGACATTATCTCCATGATGATTAAACAGATTATGAATTGAAGAATAATTAGAATAATTAAAATTGTTCATTTCATATGGGATTGCATTCAGTACCACTGGGTATAGGGATCTTGATGTCTTTCATCAGTGTACCAGTGGGCAAGAAATCAACACCATAAAAAATATACAAAGAATTTGACAGACCTTTCTGACACTTCCATCATATTTAATTACATTCCTCTCAGATTTCTATGGAAAGATTCAGAACTGACATTGACTTCCATTAATGTCTTGAGACATATTTAGAACACACAGAGTTATATCTTTGGAAATTTTAGGCCTTAACTACTATTAAATTTTAAAGAATTTTGCATTAGAAGCCTGGACACTAGAAAACAACTAGCAACTCTGGGCTGACAACCTCAGAGAACAAAAATTAAAATAACTATATATCCTTTGATTCAGTTTCTGAAATAAATTACAGACATACCATGGCAATATGGCATGAAGGAATCTGACCATTGCTGTGTCTGATTTTCCTTTTCTTTGTAATACACCGTTAAACAGACAATGTAGTAAATCACATGGATTCTTTAGTAAGTACTCAGTGAATTTAGTGTCACAAAATAAGTTGTTTATGACTTGGAATCAATTTATAAAATCCCATTATAAGGGATTTTTCTGTATCCTTCACCCAAGTCTTCTAAAAGACTGTTCATGCAAACTATGCAAATGTAACCTCCAACACAAGTTAAGCACAGACCCATCAATTATGGTTTAGCTGTCCATAAGGAAAACAAATACATTGTATACAAGATCACATACCACTCATTATAACCTTTCACAAACTAAAATTCCATAACTACATTATTTATTATTTAATAGACTACCACACTGAGTAACTAATTTATTCATTGATGTTAAACAATTTAGTTAATAGTAAATCCAATACTTTAAGGCCACAGATTTTGCTAAGGTACCTTTTGCAGTTGAAGTTTACATTGCTGCAATGACTTGGATCCAAGTAATCATTTGGCTAAATTCCAATCAGGACTATACTGTGTTATGCAAATTCAAAGCTTCATGACTACAAAATTAAAATTGTTCCTGAATGTGAATAAAAATAATTTTTTAACTCTGAAAATGTAATAGCATACTTATAATACCCTGGAAAATACTTAAAAGTTCTTTCTTTACCAATACATAGCAATAAACTCAGCCAAAACACCACTTTTGTGTCTTAATCACTGCAAAGTAAAATTAATATCAATATCAAATAGGTCCATTTGATTCCACTTAAATATCACTGACACTTTCTTTCACCATTTTTTTTTAGACAGAGACCAAAGGAAATTAATGCAATCCCATACTTTAATAGGAAAGTAGATCTCTATGCTTAACATAACGAACAAACTTGAATAGTTTCTAATCAGGTCAAACTGTCAGTAAGGGTCCTGTCTCATAATCAGGGTTCAGGAGAATGAAACTACTGCCTCATTATCTTATGCAGATATTCTAGATGGCCAAACATTACTTTTACAGTTGATATCCTTCTCACTACAGAAGTCTGATTTGATCAGGCACTTTTGATGCTTTGATGGAAAGACAGAAAATTACTTCAGTGATTGAAATCATCAGTGCTAATAAAAAGGGAATTGAAAGAGATGTGTATGATGCACTGCTGTAATTAATTTTTATTTTTTTTTTAAATTAAACTCTGAGCTATGGATCATAAAATAAAAATTTATTTTGGCTAAGACAGAAATATATGTATAAACTTGCTACAACTTGCAGCTGAAATTATACTTTTCAACATAGCCAGAACAAAATAAAGCAGTAAATGAAGCACAATCAACAAGACAACACAATGACAAACCTGAAAATCTCATTTCTGATGACCACAGGTATCTGCAAATACAGATAAAATTTATGGGTAGAAGCTTCAAAAGTAATACTAAGTGAATAATAAGTAAAAGGAATACTTAAAGTTATACTAAGCATGGTTGTATCTAAATAAAACAGAATTTCATCTTACGCATTTCTGTGGTCTGAAGACAATAAACACTTACAAAAGTGTAAGACAGCTGGCAGATTTTCACAGCTCAGGAAGTGACTATGTCTTTTAATGCCTCAAACCCCAGTATTAGTCAGGATGAGTATTCACACTCTTAACCTGTTTATTAGTGATTTTTAATGTAGCTATCAAATAATAAACAAGTGTACATTTGTTCCTTTGATCAGCCTGCAAACAAGCCCTCCTTAAAAACAAACAAACAAAAAAAAAGCTTTATATTATCTTCCTTCACATATTGCAACCTTAATTGCACGGTAAAGAAGCATTTGAGTGAAAAAAAAAACCAAATAAAAACACACCACCAAATCAAAAACAACTAACAGGTAACCCTAAAGAGCCTGTTTCTACTTTACTACTTTTCCCATTTAGACTTTTTAACAGTGAGAAGAAAAACACAACCCATACAAAAAATACAAATCTTCCCATAAAAGTTCCTTCCCACGTTGACTGTTAGAGCATACGGGAATTTAGTACAAAGACTTAGACTTGTGCAAAACTTCCAGTTTACACAATAATGACTGAAAATATTACATCTCTGTTAAACTGACTTTCTATTTATCGGGTCTACAGGGGAGACTGATTCTGGACAAAATATTTAAGACTGAATAGAGACATGGCACAAAGAGAAGCACTTTTCACTTTATTAGTGAGAAAGCTTTGCCTTCTACATCTCCAGTTTCATCCTAATACACAGATGATTTTATACCTATTTAAGCTGTCACTGTACACACACCATGTCCATCATAGTCCTAAGTAGCAGAAAATTTTTAAGAGTTAAACTATTTACAACCACCATACTTTTTTCTTCCTGAAGGAAAACACTGCAGCATTATGTATTTGTTTTACAATATCTATTGTTAAAGTTTTCACAAGGAATATATAAGTTTATGCGGGAGCTGTTGTCTGTAAAGGGAGTAAGGTTACAGATCAACAATCAAATTTTACAAGGGCTTTCACTGTCACCAAGGGGTCAGTTTAATTAACCCTTTATCAGTAAGGCTTTGCCTCAGGAATATAGCAATTTTCCAGTTCCAGAGAATTTTCCCCTTGCCTGTTCCAATAGCTTCACTTCTCCTCAGAAATCTGGCTAGTGTTGCTGACTTTAATTTTAGATTTTTACTAATTTACTTGTTAAAAATAGTACTTCTGTCTTAATAATGTACATTTTGAAATATTGCCCATTCTGTAGCACTTAGAGACATGAATGTGAAAAAAAAAGGAAAAAAAGTAGTTAAAATATCCACTGCTTTCATGCACAGAACAGGACCAGAAATCTAATACAGTGTCAGCAGACAGACTGTTTCAGAACCACATCCACACAGTCTCTGGCAATATGTAAACTCGCTGCCTCACCCTTATATATTTTCTTCTTCAAAGCAGATACCAAAGAAATGAGTTTGTCCCCAGTTTTTTACATGAAAGACATCAGGCCAAATTAATCCCTAGTGTAACTCGATGGAACTGGTCCTTGGTCTTACTCCCCAAGGAAAGCACTACTCCAAAAAATACATTTAATTAATATCCTCTCTCGTCTATAGGTTCCTATAGGGCTTTTAAACTTTTCCTTGTGGCATGCTCTTTGCAACAAGTCTAAGTTCATACAAAGGCCCCTTCTATCCTGGTGCTTTATTAGTGCTAGGAAATAATTTTAACGTGTATGTTAAGAGATGTTTCCACAAGAACACGGATAACAGAGTGAACACTCAACAGTGGAATTTTGCAACTAACATAAAGCAAAACCAAGGAAGTAGCTTTATAGTCTGTGACGGCATATGGAAAACTGGTGGAAGAGAAGAGGAAGCAATGGCCCAAGACAGACTGAAAAAAAAGTAAGTTTGACCACTATCTTACTCACAATAATAATCAAAGGCAAAACTCATATTAGCTAAAAATATATAGGATTAAGTTTTCATGAAGTGGAATAAAATTCTCTCAGGTCTCTCAAGCAGAGATTGTTACTGAATTGATGTAAGCATATACCAAAGAGTCTTTCTGAAAAAAAGTCATCTTGAGTGTACATATAAGCAGAATCAAGATGCATGGGGTATTTTTGAGTTAAGATATAAGGAACACAGCAGCCAGGAAGAGAAAACTGAATAGAAGTGTAATCAAGATGAGTAATATAATCAGAACTGCATTCAACTTCTTGACATTAGAATTAGTCAAATCAGGTAAATAAAGACACAGGCTTGTTTTAAAAATCTTTTAACTGCCTCTGCACGTTACCATTTCTAGCTCTGAACTGAAGTGCAGGGATACTGGACAGCAGAGACACATGGATATTTTATGCTATAATTTGCAAATGTGTGCATTTTCTAAGTTTACTTGACAAAGAAAACCAAATAGACCCTCAAACTCATTCTCCATGATTCTGAAAACACTCTCAACATTAGCATACTTAGCCACAAGAAAAATGTGGATTTGGATTTTATAGAGACAAACCATATAATTGTGAACTGCTATACATAACAAAAAAGATGCTTCTGAAATCTACTGCAACATCATTCAGGTCCTCAGATTGCCTAGAACAGCAGGACCTAAGATTCCAATAAGAAAAGATCAGTGTCAGACCATGAGACCAAAACAAATGCCCTTAGCAAGGTGTTTGCCAAGTGATGCTAATACCAAATATAGAAAAACATTTGAAACTTTCAGTTCTTGGACTTTATCCTCTGCATTATACTTGCTCTGGAAATAGCCAACTGAACAGAATCACTAGCCACGGTAATGCAAATGTCTTTGATTACAATATATCCACAAGGTCAGAAAAACCTCAATTATCTAGAATTCAGTTTCTGGAAACATTTTAAACTAAATCTCATTTTACACACCTGATAAGAATATGACTTAATAGAATATACTATTTGTGGTACGATGTGATCTTCTAGTAGGAAGGTCATGCCAAACATTCCATAATATTTCATTATTTTCTCATGTTTGAAGGTTTTTTATATTAAAACAAATTCAGCGTTTATTGTACCATATTTTCAGCTGCCATGATTCCTGAGGTACAACATGATTTTTGAGAAAGAAATTAAAAGCAGTGAGAGCTGGAAAACAAATTTAAGCTGGTGCCTTTAAAATCTCTTCCCCCCAATTTAAGTGATCTCACAACACACACCCAACTCTTAGCACAATACAGTTTAAAGTAACTGATTATTTTCAAAACCATTCTAAGATACAGCACTGACATGCTCTTGCATGTCAACAAATGGGAGTAATATATCATACATACTATTAATTTGTATTTTCCAAAAAAATTATAACTCAGGAGAAAAGTCCATTGGAACAGCACTCAAAATCACCGTTCACCTGAATGCATTCTGCAGAAAAAGCTCCCCTCATAACATGGAAAACAACACAATGTCAGGGTTCTGTAAATGATCTTCTTATCAAGGGATAAGCTTTCTAACTTTACAGCTCTTGCTCAATTAAAAATTCAGCAGCAGCTTCCAAAGGTCATGGAGCAGGTAGATTATCCTAATCATACTCACATTTTGGTAAGACCCTAGATGTGCTGCATCAAAGGGAAGGTACTCCAACCTACTTCAGAGAAGGAAGCTCTCAGCCCTGGTATGAGGTATTACTCCATAAGCAGTCCCACTGGTCAGCAATTATACAAGAGCAGCAAGAGGTAGTAGAATTACCAGTCATACAGTTATTTTCAATTCTCAAGGAATAGCTATGCTTGTTTGACTTGAAGTACAGCTTTTAAGAAAATATTTTGAACCCTAAAGCTTATTCTGATCCTGACTTTCTGCATGACCTTGGGTAAATTTCAAACTTACTATACTTCAGCTCCTTCTGTACTAAAATGAATGCAGCATAACATACCCACCTCTATAAATCTCTATTCTGCTTAGATGAAAGGCATTTTGCAATGTAAGTGCAAAATCTTGTTATTTATTAAAAGATGCTTCTACCACAGCCCTTCATTTAATGTTGTTAGGGCCACCCTTTACCTTTAAATCTAGCAAGACAACTATTGATTAATGACCACATCACCTCTGTAAGAAATATAAAAGCAATATAAACTTGCCTCTGCCTGACAGATCAGCTGTCTTAAGCAGTCACTTGAGTAATTTTATCCATTTATCCTAATGCACCCCCAGTTTAGCAGTTTCCAGTAGTCTTAAGTACATACACTAACTTTAGCCAATCCTAGTTCTTCTGTGGCGTGCTGGGACTAGTTCCTGAGGTGCTCTCAGCTATAGTTTATGAGTTACTCAGAGGTTCTTTTACAGATTAGTTCTTTCATCCTCACATTTAGGTTTTTCAGCTCATTGCAAACACAGGTTCAAATTTCCTATCCAACAGGTGGAACTAAAAATAGATAAATCTAACAAAAATAAAATATCATCTTAAACTACAAAATACATAGTTAATACTATGTTAGTATTGTTAACTATATAACTATATAGTTAATACATAGTTAGTATTGTAAGTATACTAATAACTGAAGATACCCTATTAAACTTGATAGGAATCTGCACTATTCAGGGCAATATTGGCCAGTGAATAGTGGGGGATAAAATTATGCTGAATTCAAAGACACCATACCATGAACAATGTGCTGTTGGGATTGCTGTAGATCTCAGTACTGAATGCAATTTACTACTCAGAATTAATACCTACCTTCAAATAGCAGGGACTGAAAAGATACATTAATACTTATTAGTAAGTAAAAGAAGCACATTAGTAACCTATTTTTGGAGTACATTACTGAAAGAAATTTCCCAGTTATTATAGACACCAGTTACATGGTGTTGCTGGCAGTAATTTCATAAGTTACCAAAATTCATCTTAAAACCACACTTGATCTGAATGAATCTTACTAGAAAGCTGTTTAAGAGCATCACTGTGCTTTGTAGATGGCAAAGGGGTGACTTATTTAAGAATTATTTTATCTTGGAAAGAAGTAATAAAAAGCAAGACATTCAGCTAGAAAGTAACAGTCTATCTGGAGCAAGTTATATTTATCCAAGAGTTTATATATTTAATAATCAAGCGTAGGTCTGCTAAAACATACCATCCTCTGCTAAAATTATTTATTAAAAATAGCACAGAGAGGGAGAGTAAAACTGTAAGAATGATACATGCTTGGTGACTGAAAAACATTGTATTAGCCATAGATCAACTGACTGAAATAAGCAGACTGTCAAAATATGACAGGAGCAAACTTTTGCATCCCAAATTTGAGGACAGGTTTATAACATGACAATAAATTATAACTAAGGAAGAATGCACACAAATAACTTTTTCATCCCTCACAACAAAAATTTGTAACAAACAGTAACCAACTACACACTGAAGTTAAAATACCATCAAAATCCATGCATTTAAGAATGTCAAATGCAGTTTCTAAGACACTGGGATAAAAAATAATTAGTACAAAATATAACTCCTCTCCACTTGCCAGTTAATAAACTCATCTCTAAATTATTATAAATTAAACAAACAAAACAACCTAAGAACAGCAACAAAAAAAGCCTATCATACCCAAACTCAAATCCACCACACACCTGCAATTCCCTGTAGCAGTTTTTGTAGAAGAGCAGCATTATTTATTTTTCTAACAGCTGTAAAGATATATCTTCCTAAAACAAGCCAAAGATGCAAGGCATCCCCTAATTGTGAATCTAGGTCTGAAAGGAACCTCTAAATCCAATGAAGCCTCAAGGTAAACTCAAGTTTCAAGGTACAGTGGAGTTGTTGGAGGCATTTCTTTACCTATATATTACACTTTGAATGCATCAGTATCTGCATTATTTAGACATTGACAGCACCAAATATATTGTCTACTCATACACAGAAAGTGCCCTAAAAAGGAAATGAAACCGCATTAAGAATCATTGCTTTAAAAACCCAGCCTAGCCTGAAATAAGGGAAATTAATAGTTTGTAATCAAATATGCTTCTGCATCTAATATCCTACATTTTGCTGGAAACATTTATATCCAATGGATATCATAGGCAGTGCTGCCAGGCCACTGCATGGGTCAGATGTGCAAGAATTTGTAGAAAACGAAGACACCTAATGTTGAGGGTAAACACTCACTGCTACCTTGCTCATTAATTTACAAGAAGTCCCACCATTGGACTCAGTTCCTTTAAGCTTTCCTTTATACTACATTTTCTTTCTTGCCCCTAGGACATTTCTTGAGTGTAGATAACTAACTTTTCTGAAGAATCAGAGGCCTAAACTTCAGCATCCACAGATTTGCTAAAGTATAGTCTTCCAAGAGCTTCACTGTTTAAATGAATTATAAAAGAATTTGCAAGAGCTATAAAAACAACTATCCTTTGTTTAGTGAAAGAGTTTTACACACCAAAGTAATCAATAAATTCTCTGTATGATCTTCACAGCCTCTGTCTCCCTCCCCTTCCTGTGAGTTCAGTGGGTACAAATGAGGTCTCTATCACATATCCAGGATTCCTGTTCTTTTCCTCCAATTACCACATTGCTCTGAGTTTTTCCTTCTCTCTAAACTACTTGGGAGAGAAGTAACCTTTTTTCAAGTGGCTGTTCATCAAGCAGATGACCCTTGGTCATCTTCACTTTATGATCTGTTCAGTTCTGATGAAAATTGTAATCAACAGAAACATTTCTTAAAAAGGGCAGTAGGTTGTTTAGAACTCAACACTGGGAAAAAATTAAGAATGAAGTTTAAGCCATTTTTTCAACAAAGATGTTTCTCTTTGAAAAGGTTATAAGTTTCATAATATAACTGGATGGACCTGTTCTCTAGACCTACCCATCTTTTCTCTCAGAATGCAAAATTTTTTCATTGCTAGCACTGTGCCATGAGCCTGGAATTCTACTCAGAAAAAGTCTCAGAAAAAGAGGCAAGGATGCAAACAGTTTTCCAATAGAAACGAAATTTGCAGTGTGATAAAAGTATATGCAAGGAGCTCACAATCTGAAGCCAGTATGCATAAAGTGTAGATACACACATTCCCTATGGAAAGCTTTAAAAGCTCTGCAGGAGCTACAAATAGCAGTGAGGCCTAAAGGAAAGCCAAGGAACACTTGGAACTTCTGAGAAACTGAATGTCAACACAATATCATTTATGAAAGTATGCGGTAAATTCTGAGAAGCTGCCTTGCAAGTCTCAGTTCAACCAATGACTTTAACAGGAGCTTAATTGGTTTTCCTGCTACCCTTCTTCTTGAGCTTGTTCTCTTTTGACCATTGAGTGAAAAGCAACAGCCAGTGTAAATCTCCTAATCCGTCACTCATGACATTTAAACAGACTGTGTTGTTGTGAACAGCGTGACTCAGGTTAAATTTCCATTAAATACTTCCCTGCTTTAATTATTTTTTCAATGAAAGTTGACACTAGTAACTCAAAAAAAAAATAAAAAAATCCCATCATAAGCAGGCAAATAGACTGGAATTCTATCATGAAGCTGTCACTAGGCATAGTGAAGAATTCACTATCAGGTGGTAATTGGGTGGTTACTCATCAACAGAAGAAAATTCATCATATTTAAAGGCTCACCTTTTCGGTCTATATGAATTCCTGCTGACTGTGACATAGTTATTTTTTCAAACAGTTAATACCAGAGTTCAGAACCACCAAAGAACTCTGAAAATTCCAGACAGTAGAAAAGCAATGCAACACAAAGATTAGTGTAAAATACTTTTATCTGTATTAGAGCAAATAATTCCAGGTATAATGGATCCTACAAACATGTGAGAATATGCTTAATATTCATACTGTGATGGCAATAGGAATAAGAAGAGCCTGCACATACAAAAGGACTATTAACACCTTTAAATTCCAGCTTGGTGCATGAAATAATCACATGCATAAATGCATTCCTATTCAGTATAACAGTCCACTGATATTAAAACGCATTCTGGAAACCATTCACTTCAGCAGTCTGAACATCACAATTATCACATTAAAAGAGGTGACTAATGAATTGGGTACACATGTGGCTACTCCATCATAAAATCCTAAAAGCTTCAGTGATTTAAATGCCATTATGAAGAGAGATAGCTGAAAAATCTGGACCCCATTCATTTGCATAATAAGTATTAGACTATAAAATGTGATTTTCTCATAATTATTAGCCAGTAAAAAGGTACTTATTCTCTTTTTATGTGGCTGCTACTGTTTTCAACCACTGGAGTAACAGTTGAAAATAAATTCAAAAAATTCTCAACTGCAGGAGGAGTTACTAGATAAATATAATAATTTTCAGTAAAACTAAGCCTTACAGAATCATACCAATGACAAAATGTAGACAATTCAGCAATATTTCCTTTGGTTGGAATGAAGAACATCCAATATCCAATTGACATCTGATAAAATATAAGCTAGTAAAAAATTATTCAACCTGACCAAAATCTGAACTTAATTTTACAAAATGTGATGACATTAGAATTAGATGAGACTTTAAGCAAGCTTTTTCTCCTGCATTCCACTTTATCAAAAATACACTGAACAAATTTTGAGGCAAGAGGCTGAAAGTCTCAGCATTTGTCATACATAGAAGGAAGTCTTTTGCTTTCTATTTCATGTGTCACTCAAATTACATCATTATCAAACATAAAGGAAAGAATAAGCTGTTTTAGAAAATCTAGAGAAGTGGCCAGTATCTCTGGGAGATACAGGGAATAGGCAGATCTTTATGAGGAAACTGGCAGCCTTTCCTTGCCATTGAAAACAAATACAGCCCCTGAAGAACTTTGGGGAGTTTTTTAACCTCTTTAACTCATAGGAGGGACATAACCAGGGAAATACAGCTAAGAAGTGGTACTATAACCTCCCCATGATCTGACATATGAAGTGTGCCACAAGATGCTAAACCTGAGCTCTGATGCCTTTTCCAAGAACTTCCCTTCTCTCAGAATGACTGTTAACCCCTAAAAAATAACACATCTCTAACTGAAGCAAAGACAACACATGCAACAAAAGGGAGATCAGCAAAAGATCAGCAGGCAGAGAAAGTAGTAATCTGAGTCTATTCAAGTAACTCAAAGATCCAGTCATCTCCCAATTCACTTCAATTTCACCCAACTATCTTTTGCTTAAACATGGAATTTCACAGTCTAAAATATAGTCTTCCTTTTAACCTCCTCAAACATACAGAAAATACAGGATGATTGATTAAACATATACGTAAAATCAGACAAGGCACCCACAATAATGAGATAAGCTAGAATTATATCAGCCCAATCCACTTTTGTTCATATAATGTAACCAGTTCTTCAGACTGAAAGTTAGCACAATCCAAGTCATGCACAAACAATTTTAAAAATTATTTGAGCGTATCCAACTTACACAGAGAAAAATTAAGAACAACTTATAAATTTGTCTGTTTTGTCATAGAGGTGGTTGTTTCTTGTAGTTTTATAACTGCCAAAGAACATAAAGATCTTATAGTCCAACCTCAAGCACCTCTTGCAAAAAGCTATAGCATCAAGGGAAGTTTTGACTACACAGCATTCCTTGAATGAATGGGAACATAAGACCTTTTTACTGGCCTAAAACCATAAGTATGAGAATTCACAATGTTGATGATAGCATAACTTAAGAAAAAACTGAAACTAGAGGATTAATTAGTTTGTTGTTTGTTTTTTTGTTTGAATATTCTAGTCAGAAGATCCATTCAGTAATGTATCATATGCATTGAGAGATATAGAAAAGATTTTTATTGTGTGTTAATGGTATCAAATGCATAGTTTTAGCTGCTAGAAAAATTTAAACAAGCCCCTTCAACTGAGTTGCACATGAGCAGGACCACTATCTTAGACTAATTGATGCTGCTTCACAGACAGTTCCTAAAAAATAGTTATCTATTTCCCTAATGGACTTAATTTAATCCTCCAGTATGGTTAATGGTTATTTTTCCCCACAGAATAATATTATATATGACCATACAATCTTTTAGTGTTTTGATCTTCAGTCCACAGGCACACTTTTCAGGGAGCAGATCAGTCAGCCTAAAAACTGAGTCTGAAATAAGACTAATTTTTTTTTTTTAATGCATTAAAACCCACAAGAATTATTAGTTCTGCTTGTCAACTGCATTTTAATAGTTTTTACAAGTCTAATTCTGACATTGTGTGAGATATAGCAGGCAAAAAAATCTAACTATAACTTATCAGGGAAAACACAAAGAAATGTAAGCTATCTTGAGTGATTCTCAACAGCTGCACTTTAAAAACAGAATCAGGACTGCAAGTGCATAAACTCTGATGAAAACAGTGATTTATTTTTAAGTATGTTGTACTTGGAAAATCATTATAAACCAAAACAAGGCAGAACTCAGCAATGGAAAAGCAACTAAAAGAACTCCATATGGGCTCCATTTTTTCACATTTTTCCCCCCAGACGAATCCTCTTGCCCTCACTTCTCTTTTCTGTGCCCCCAACTGTATTCATCTACCTCTCTTATATTCCTGACACCTCCAATAGAGACCTGAGAGCTGCTCGTCTCTATCCTTCCCTTCCTTACAACTAATTATCCATCTGCTTGGCATTCAGATCCTTTCCAAAATTTCCATAAACATATGCATTCATATGTACATGCAGGACAAACTCAAACCCAGAGGAAATTAGATCAGTAAGTGTACTTGCATATCTGGATATGAAAATCAGTCTGGAAAAACAAGAGGCAAAATCATAGCAGCTGAATTTATTCTACATTTGATTCTGCAGACTGGATAGCCAATGTGCCACAAGTTGAATTAGAATTATAGGAGAGATCGAGAAGTACCTTCTTAGGAATATCTAAATTAAGGGTTGAAATACCTCAGTGGACATTTGATTCCAGACTGCAGTCCTGATCACTTGCCTAATGCAGTCTATGGACACAGAAAAATATCTTCAAAGTAAAGGGTCCAAAACCCCAAAAAAGCTGTTTAGAGCAAATAAGAACAGCAAGTAGGAAATATTGTAATTACATGTAAAAACAAGTGTTGGAACTTCATCCCTCTTCTTTATCAAAAGCATGACTGTCTACCAAGATTCTCCAGTTGGAATAGATCAAGGACAGAAGTCTCTACTGAAGACAGCCATTGTCTCTTTGTTAAAAACCTCTCTTTATTTTGAGTATGTATAGCTGTTATGCTGAGCTGTGCTCTGAATCAGACATTGTGGGTGTATTTTAATAATACTCAAAGAATGCAGCTCCAGGAATTTTCAGGCATATTCCCTCCCCGCCTCCCCTTACTAGGTAAGGGGTAGTGAAATAAGGGAACTTTCAGTCCAACAAACTTTCTTAGTGCATTTAGGGCATCTTTAAGGCTAATGTAGAGCATGAGCTCACTACTGTTTTCTTAGGAATTTTGTCCACTTCTTCTAGGTCCAATTTTAAACACCAAAGCAGGTGCTTCCAATTTTTCCTTCAGCACACATTGTGAAATCAATTTCAGTACAATACCCCACCATGAAAAGTTATTATACCACTGTGCAATACAATAGTCAGAAAAACTACTGTATATAAGCCTTAAAAATAAAGATCTAAGTTGTTCTTGAAAAATAATTATTGTCAATTGTGTCCTTTCATGATTGCTTTGTCAAAGAGTATACACTGTACAGTAACAGGACCTGAAAAAAAAATAAGATAAACCAACTACTTTCCTCAGGAAGAAATTCTGTATGGTATCTCAGTGATCGTTTATTTGTAATTGCAGCCCCCCCATCACTATTCATGACATTGCCTAAGAAAAACAGGCAGCAATTGTCAATCACACAGCCCAGAGAATAACCATATATATAACCATTTCAGAGGAAGAAAACTGAGACAGTAGAGAAAAAGTAATTCTGGCAGGAAGTTGAAGATACAGGGTTTGCTGCTGCTTCCATACCTCAGGAGAAACCCCCCTTCTTGCCTACTTAAATAACTGCAACAAACACACAAAATCAACAAGAATACAAAGCACTTCAAATTTTGGCACCATGCTAATAGATGATATAAAAGCACGAGGATATGAGGACAGCCAGTAGGTGCCATATGTTAGGAAATGCCAAACTCTGCATGCAAGGTACTAAGACACCACAGCCTCTGCTGAAATACTTTGCAGGCGCTTGGGATGACGCCTCTGGTTGTGCACTGCCAGCTGTTACACAACACATTCCTGGAATGAGATCAGCGTAAATGAGCAAGGCTATCTTTAGTGTGGGACATAATGGGTTATGAATCAGGAGCACTGAAGACAAGCTGGTCTCTTTTTTTAAAAAAAGTCATGTTTCCAACATGTATTAAACACACCAGTAAAACAGTGACTGCAACTTTGAAAATACCACTGCAACCATTTATTCCACTTAACATACCACCTGTATGACAGAAAACAAAAGTATGTGAATACAAATGGAAAGTAAAATTCCACCACAGTTAAATGCACCACACAGAGAGACCTTTTCATACAACATTATCAGTCAAAATAAGAAATGTCAGAAAACATAACGTCAGTGAAATTTGCTAATAAAATTAAATTTCGTCAAGGCTGCAGCCAGAGGAGACAGCAATAAAATCTTGGTAAACAACCTTACACTGCGTTTTATAAAAATATCAGAGGAAGAAAATCTAGCACCATTTTTTGTTTTTATATTTCACTCTAATAGAGTTCTTTTTGCAATTAACTGGAGAATCAAATTAAGGGGGTTAGTCATCTAACTACCTAGTAGGCAGGTGCAACCAAGTGAGTAGGTGACTAAATCCCAAAATATAGCTTTGCAATTAAACAGCTAAAAAAAATTTGTGCTTACAAAGTTATAGGTCATCTTTCAAAAACAACCCCTTAGGGTAAGAAGAAGAAAAAAAAAAAAAAAAAGAGAGTTCCTTATACTTTCTCTGAGATTTCAGTGCCCAAAGACTTTTCTGATAGAATGATTTTTTCTTTTAGAATGAAACCAAGAAAATAATTTAAAATGAAATGGACTTGTAAGAGGTGCATCAGTAACAGCTATGCTTTTAATCTCCCATATAGGTTTGTGACAGATCTGAATCAAGTGAGCCAAATTAATCTACAAACTTGATTAAACCAAAACTCTAGTTGAGGTTTCCCTGTTCTGTGGATCAAGTTATTAAATCACTTTGGACTACACAAGCACAGATGTAATGTGCTCTTCTTGAAAGCCACCAGGTTTATAAAGTCATGATATCTTTTTTTTTTTTTCCCCTTCAGAAGCCTGTGGACAAATTCAAACTCATGAAGCCATCCAACCTGAACAATGTGGAGATAGAGCAAAGAACCCCTCTCTCTGTAACTACTGCCACATTTCTGTTGAATCAAAACTATGAAGGTTTATGGTGGATTATCAAATCAATATGGTTGCTTTCTGGGTCTTTTCATGATGTAGGTCTTTAAACTTCTCCTCCTGTAAAGCCTATGAATCAGTGCAATATACAGCACTCCTTATGATAACTGAATATGGGCAAAAGGAAGCACAGAAAAGAGACACAATATTTTATGTAGAGAGGATAATTTATTTTTCACATACCAACTCATAGAAAAATTAAACTACAAAAACACTTTTAAAAAAAATCAGGGTTTGTCCTACACATCATTTCAAAAAACAGTTTGATATACTTCACTAAAACATAATAAAGAACCAAAAAAGTACCATGGTACACTGCATAAGAACAACTATGAATGCTGCAATTCAAAAAAGTTACAACAAAACAAGAGCACAGCTCTCTAGTGGCAGTGAAGCGCTTTAGCTTCAAAATACTTCTACATTTAAACCAAAAAGCAGAGATAAATATTTACTGGACAAAGTAAAAAGATCAGAACATAGCTCGGGCCTCAGTTCTGCAAACCACGTATCTAAGAACAGCATCACTGCTTTATAAACTAACTTATTGTCATAGCTTTATGAACAGTACACAAATCAAGCACAGAAGTTTGCTACAACATTTAAATATTCCATTTGTAATATTAAAAACATGCATACAAATGGTGAAACTAGAAGTGATTACAAATACGTAGTTGAACCTAAACACTATTATAATGAATCTTCAAAGTTTTTGTTCTTTTTTTCTTAAGTATGCCCCTTTTTTTTATCCTGCAGAACAAGATGAGAGAATATAAAATTAAAGAAAATTTCAATTCAATTAAGAAAAAAGTGAGTTAAATTATATTCATCCCTTATACATCATTCTTCTGAGAAAAGGTTTTGCTTGTCAGACCAGCAATGCCTAAGAGAGGACGCCCTCAAAGAAGCACTTTTTCCCAAAATAATTTCTGTCTAAAGTAAATGTGCTTGCATCAGAGGGCCTTTTAGCTTTTGTACCTAATAAGGTACAGCTGTATTTTTCCTTTCTCCATAGAAATAAGTTTAAACCAGACTGGGAAAAGTAAAAGTAACAGTCTAAAGTGGCAGTAAGGATAAGTGGCTATAGTAAATATTTTTAGATTGACCTTACGTACAGGGGAAGCTTTCATATAGAGGATAAAGTCCTATCAAAGTTCTAACTGGTCAGAAAAACAATAACCTTTTAAAGGAATCTAATATGAAAAAAAAAAGTATTTTTTAATAAGAACCCAATAAAAAAATCCCAACCACATGAAAATCTAATTGTCTATATATTTGGCAAGTATTGAGCAAGTCATTCTTTCTTAAACAGTACCCAGATCCTGAAGTGTGCTGAGGATGTTATTAAAGGTTCACTTCATTGATGGATAAGTGTAAATGTACTGCAAAATTTTGCACCTGAGCAATAAATTAAAGAGCTTGTTTCAAAATTATATTGAGACTTTCAAAACTTCCCATAATATTTGACTAGAGCTTGACTCTCAGACTAGAAGAATTCTAAAATTTCATTGTCTCCTGATTATTGCTATTTATGGATTTATAAAAAGGTTTGTAGATTAAAAAGTCTGCACAGCACACAACATAGTTAACTTTTATTCTGCTTATATGAAAAATGCACCCACTGAATAGCAAATGTAATTGTGACTGCTACATGAAGACCAACTTTACCAGGCATCCACAAAACAGAATGAAAAACTGATAAATTTTGCAAAGTCTGTTTCATAGCCTTAGAAGGGAGAAGTCCTGCACAGTAGTAAAAGGCAAACTAAACCAATATTGAAGACAGAAGTAAATTTTTATCAAAAAGGTACACTTGAAAGGTGATCATAGATCATACTGCAGGAATCTCTTGGATACTTAAAAATTCAGCTTATGTTTCATTTCATTGATAAAGACACATTTGGCCAGTTCTTCACACAGTAAAATAGCCCTTACCAGACATGGATGTTAAATTTTTTTTACAACTCATATTGCTCTAAATTTCCACACAAAATCAATTAATAACAATATAAAGCAGTGATAGATGCACTAAGAAAAATTCCTTTAAGTCATATATCAAAATGTAGCAACATTTCCTATTTTAAACAGGGGTAAAGCTGTAGGTAGTAGGTAAGAACAGGGAGATTAGAGATTAAAATATGCTTTTCAATTTTTACTTGAATGTGGGAATACATTTAAATACAATCAATATTTGAATGATCCATAACAAGAAGTACTCTGGTAAAAACAGAAAGAGGAGGACAAAATATTCTAGATGAAAACAATTGCAATTGCCATAAGAAAATATTTTGTTTAAAGCTTAAATACCATATGCAGAATTTGAATATTTAATAATTAAAAACCAATTACTGAAACTATTTACTCAAATATGAGTAAAAAAATGAATAGCATGTTCAGTTAATTCTGTTGCCACTATCAGTGACATACACTGGATGTATCTACATTGCAGATTAAATGTGGAGCAGAAGTGAGCTTCTGAAGTCATCTCCATTTCTGTACTGCAGTTCATATATCACAGAACTAAAAGAATACAAATGAGAGTCCTTTTAGATGGAGCAATGCTAGAAAATGTACTCCAACCACTAATGGAGTGCATTGGACCAGATTAGAGAGAGTCGGAAGTGAACACCCTGAAATATAGATAGTGTGAACATCAAGTTCTCCACACAAATTGTTTCCTTCCACAAATGCTGAGCGGTTTTTGCCCTGCACTGCTCAGCACAGCCATTACAATCACTTTTTACACCACAAATTATGCCTACTGTCACATGCACTTGCTTTTATGTACTGAAGTGTAAACTTCACAAACTACACTGAACCTGTTACTCATTCCTGCTCTTTGGAACCTGAATTTGAGAGCTCTTGGTCTCCACAGCCCCAGGCAGAGAGAAACCTGCTGATGCTACACTTCTACAAATGTAGTCAAAGAGCATAAACAATACTCATTGCGAAATAGGCAACAGCACTCTTCCAGCCCTCATCATTTAACTTTCCAGGACTGACTCAAATATTTTTGCAGCTGCACAGAGAAGTGGCTGACAGAACTGCTTGAAGTGGGACTAGCAAAATGTGCAAGCACAGCATGAGAAGTTCCAAAACAAAGGCAGTACCTGAACTTAGTAGAGCTTCCCCCAATGCCATGTGGCTCCCTGCTCAGCATTCAGGCACCAGGGTAAGCTCCAAAACCATCCATGGAAAGATATGGGTAGATATGGGTATCTTCACTAGTTCTTTAGAGGAAACTGCTTTCTTCACTAAGTCTTCAGAAGCTGCTAATGTAGGTGGAATGAATGACGAAGTCTAAACCAAAGCTCAGGTTGCCTTTTCAGATATTGAAACACTTTTGTGGGGCCTGAAGTGAGTAGTCAAAGCTCTTGGGCTTGATTTGAAGTGCACTTAATTTAAAAGACAACCTATCAGTGGTATGAATAATCATATATTGATGTTACGATACACTAAACACCAGCAATATTCAAAATAATTTAAGAAAATATTGTGCCATCTACTTTTGCTATACTGAATAGTGAAGTCAGTGGAACAAAACTCTGACCTATGGACTCACTACAGACAGTAGAAACTTGTCTTCCCTTTTAGTCTTTTTAAAATACTAGGTATCTAGTAGGGTTGACCTTTGGAGAAGGCAAAAGTCTGTTTCTTTCCAAATCTAATAGATTAATTAAATAACCTGAATATTTGGATAAACATTCCAATTAAATATGAATAGCTCTGCATAAATCTTACACAGATCCTGATGCTGAATTCAAAACTACACAGGCACAAACCTTCAAATAATAAATTATACCTAAAATAACTCAGAGGTTCATTCCAGAAGAGATTTAAAATGTTCATAATTTACTAAGACATTTTTGTTTAAAGTTTTAATGAATGAAATATAAGATACTGGCAGCTTTGCCTCATTCCACTGCTGTGAGCTCAGTAGAATTTAAGGGACATAAGTAGGGGGACATGTATATCAAGTCACATAAGCAATAAGGAGTGTCTTACACATATGTTTAGCATTGTTTTCTTTATTTTACCACATGCTTAGTAATGCACTTGGCTGAATATACTTTCAGATTTCAAGCACAGCATTGAAGTGTACTATCTATCTCTGCATATCCTCCAAAGGTGAAAAGTTTACACTTTCCTATTGGCATCCTTTTTGTGCTGGATCAATCTAATCAGTTGTACTCAAACAAAACTGTACTACTTGTGTTTGATATTGCATTGCCATTGTTGGTGTCCTGTATTTTCACTCCTGTCAAACTGCAGGTACTTGGCTACCATTTTTTGCCTTTTCTATTAAATACCTAGTCATTAACACATCATCTAAAACCATGGCAATGATTTGAGACAGCATGGAAGAAATAAAGAGAAGAACACCAAATTTGTTATGCAGCTCTGTCTTAACACTCTTTCCTGAATGGGAGTGTGGGGGAACAGACACTTGAAAATATTTTTCTCCACTTTTTATTAACATTTTAACTGAATTGATCCTTAGGTTTTGAAAAATATTTCCATATAATGTTGTTATCCCTCACTGGCCCAAGATAAACCAAGAGTTGTTGTCAGGTGTCTGTTACACAGGACAAGACTTAAGCAAACTGAAAACAGATTCAGAGTTTATTCAGTCTTTAAAAAACTGGACTTCATAAATGTTCAATATATTTTATCTCTGTATAAATTTACGATCAAATAATTTTAAAGCATCAGTATTCAGCACATTGACCTGTACTAAGGCTCCTCGGTCACAACATGATAGACTGTTTCTGATCTCACTTGAATGCACACTACCTTTAAACAAAATTAATATGCCCAAACTTAGTTGGCAAGAGAAAAGATTTGAGTCTATGCCAACATGACTTGACCAGTGTCAATGTTTATATCACCAAAATACTTAACAAATCAGTTTTCTTATCACTGTCCCAGTATCAAAAATATTCTGCCACTACAGCAAAGGTGAATCTTACCAAGATTCCCTTTTCTATTGACTGTAAATCTAAGTTGAAAGCGAAGAAAATGTTTTACAAATATCTCAAATTCATCTCAACATGAGGCAAACTTCCTCTTGCCAGAACTCAAAAATAATGATTCCAGCTTCAGCTGGAATGGCAGGTGGAAAGAGGTGTCTTATGACAGGACAAATGGATATGAACAGGTAGGAGAGATAGATATTTTTCTGGGAGAAAAGAAGTTCACAAAAAAAAAAAAGAAATGTCTATACAGAGATTCTTATGGAAAGTTTTGTCAGTTATTTTATATCTGTACAAAGAGAGAAGGTCTCTGGGGATCTCTATATCTCTATCATGATGAGCCTGTTAATTCTACTTCAAGGAATGCCTGCCAAGAATAGTCCCCCCTGAAACTGTTACCTATGATAAAATCAGGCAACAAGCATTGCTTAATGTATATTGCAGATTTTAAAACTCATCCCATTTGCTGTAAAAATAGAGAACAAAGCACATCACCATGGATATGCAGTATAGACAATAATACATATCTTGCAGAATCACATTCCAAAGACCTAAAATGCCATTAAAACCTACCTCAGGAAGTCAAATACAACTTCTATTTTTCTATGCAAGCAGATAATGGTGAGCAGACAAGAATGAAAGACCTGCTTTCAAAGAGTTAGCAAAATATTTCACTCGGAGTTAAGAAAGAGCCCCTCCACCTTCTTTACCTCTTTTTGGGATATAAGAACCAAGTATGTCTCAAAGCTACTACTCCAAAAATTAGACACTTTAGCATTCATGTTGCTTTTCATAACAGAAAAGAAAAAAAGGAGGGAGAGGGAGAGGGAGAGGGAGAGGGAGAGGGAGAGGGAGAGGGAGAGGGAGAGGGAGAGGAAGTGGGAGAGGGAGAGGGAGTGGGAGAGGGAGAGGGAGAGGGAGAGGGAGAGGGAGAGGGAGAGGGAGAGGGAGAGGGAGAGGGAGAGGGAGAGGGAGAGGGAGAGGGAGAGGGAGAGGAGAGGGAGAGGGAGAGGGAGAGGGAGAGGGAGAGGGAGAGGGAGAGGGAGAGGGAGAGGGAGAGGGAGAGGGAGAGGGAGAGAAGAAGGTATTTAGACCATTCCAGATAGATCTCTAGTCCTTGCTCAGGCATCTGGAATTAATCCAGAATAAAAATTGTATTTTATAGAAAATTAACTAACAAGGATCTTGAACAATTTATAATCCTAAAATTTCGCTGTTAGCTATAAATATTCTAAAATGTTAAAACTGCTGCTCAAGGGTATTTATGTGTTGGCTTAGCTTTGTGTTCATGATGAAGTCTTGACCTATTCTCCATTTGACAAAACCAAGAAAATGCTAAGGAGAATAGGAGAAGCAGCTGTCCTAATATGACATTTCTTTCAGGCTTACAACCAATTCTACTCCAAGGAGGACCAAATACAGCTGATATAGAAAGACCAAAGGGCGTTTTCACTTTGCCTACTATACTCCCTTGTGAGTCCAGTGAGACTACATATGCTTGGCAGTGCATGTGCTTAAAAACTTTGTTGGATTAGGTCCTGTGTCCACAATTTTAGAGCTCTGAGAAAATTGCCAGGAAAAAGCATAAATGAGTTCTGGCACAATGGACTGCAAACACAAGAATGAAGAGGCTCCCCATCATACACAAACCACCTTCCATGGCATAAAAATAAACTAGTACTTCTAGCACTGGCTCATTAGGTAAGAGAGCTCAGAATAACTTTACAACTACACTTAATAAGGCAAACCACACAATTTAAAATATCCTATTAGCATTCTGGGTTCTTTTCTCAGAGCTCCTATTTAAGGGTTTGATTATGTTGAAGCTACTGTGACAGCATAGGCTAACATAAGCTGGGCTAACTGCGGCTTCCCCTTTCTCTTATTCCTTGATCCAGCATTCATGCTCCTGCTGCTATGAGAAGAATTCACACAGCTGACCGAGTCAAAAGGTAGAAGGCAATCACATTTTATACTTAATTTGACATAGCTATGGCCTGCTGCCACAGGGATGTTCATGCTCTCCTCCCTGCATCATGATGCACATACCAACCTCTCCTACAGCAGAACTAGCAATTTTGCAGCTGTGAACACACAGCTCACTGACACCACAAGACAGTAACCTTTCCTTCTGATGGTCTAACTATATGGATAAAGATTAAGGTTAGAAAAAAAGCAGCTTGCACTACATTTTGAAATTTCTATCCGTTTAGCTCCCTAAAGCTGCCTTACCCACCTGATCATTATAAATAGTGCTAGCACCAGTGAATGGAGAAACACTTGGTGACTGAGATGATGAGAAGATAAAACCATTGCAACCTCCCCACTCTAGGCTGTTGCTCATTTGGACACAACCAGTCTAGTTTAGAGTTAGCTACCCTGAGTACTACTGGCAGCCTAGCTCTGCAGAAGTTATCTTTTTAGGCACGTTTTGCAAGAGGCCTGAGGAACTGTTGCAGTGATTGCTTGTTTAATGCTGCTAGCAGTGCAGCCCAGAGGAAAGCATGCACATGTTTTTAATCACACTTTTCACGATTAAAAACTTTACTCAATTATGACTACAGGGGAGAGAATTAATATCCATGTGATGTGTTACATTTAATGTATTTTCTACTGTGCTATTGTCTTCTATCCTCTGTTCTTACCTTGCTTCTTTTTCATCTTTCTCACCAGCAATGACAGCAGTTTCCAAGCTCAAAGTGACAATTTTTTAGCACTCATAAACATGAGAAGAATATAACATTTGTTGGAATATACACAACAGAATAAAGCCAGAAAATAACAAAATTTTCTCGATAAATAGAGCCACAGGAGACCCCTGGCTCTAACTGCATATAATTTTACTATTTCTTACACATAACTTTTAAAAAATTTAAGGTTTTTTGAATGGGATTGAGATAAAATTAAAATTCAAGTTGCGTTTTTCTAAGGCTATATTCCAGAAAATAAACTTAGCTTCTAATTTTTAAAGTAGTATTCTCCAGGGTGTTAATGCATGGCTGGGGTATTGTACAGTGCTACACAGATCACCAGTCTGTCCATGACACTCAGGGTATTAGATCTGAAGACACCTATGACATCTATGAGCCAAAATTAATTTAGAAAAAATAAATCACTGATTCAACCTAATTATGAACATGATGGCAAAGGTCTTCTACATGGCAAGGGCCCTAAAGAAATTTTAAAGACAACTACAAGAGTTCAGGTTTTATTAACTAGTATCTTATTTGCTAGATAGTAACTACACAGTGAGCTGAAAAGCTATGTAGCCTACTGGTGCCTCAAAATTGTTTACACTATTTAGAAACTGAGCAAGCTAAGGAACTACAGGGCTTCTTTTCTGGTTTACCTTGTCCTGTGAGGCAATGTGGGCTGTAAAATAACTTGATATTAACAATAGAAATGTGTATTCATTAAGTGATGTAATACATTTGCTTTGGGGGTACCATGAAAGGAATCAGACATAGCTCTAACACCACTCCAAATATCATATCCTGTTCAGATTAATATTTTGGAACATCTTTCTATTTTTTCCTTTAAAAGTGAACCAAACTTTGAAAACAAAATCTGTCCTAGGAATTACAGACTATTTTTGCTTCCAGCCCATGTGTCCAATGTCCTAAATTTATTCAGCCTTGTGCACTAACCTACTGCTTAACCTTGACCCATGGGTATAGATATACACCAACACAGGCTGGGAAGACACACCTGCTTCATGCACTGCTTCGTGCAGCAGGAGTCATCTGGCTCTATGTTCCAGTAGTTATTACAAAATTTAGCACTCACCCTGTTTTTCATTCATTCATTCCTACTTCAGCCTCCTATCCTACTTTTGGAAACATTTCAGTAGGCTTAATACTAAATTGGTGAGTGTGACACCCAACCACAGGAAGACATAATTACTCTAACAGGTGAAATAGCTGAGAGGATACTCTGTGGAGCACAACAATACCAAATAACTCAGAATTAGAATGTGCCTAGCAGACATTACCTCAGGGTTAATTATAAGTACTGCATTGATTGCTGCTGATTTTAATAACAAGGGCTAGTGCTACTGCTACTGCTCCGCTGTTGCTTGTCCCTTTTGTGGAAATCTTCCTAAGTGTAATATTGTTTGGTCCCAGGGTACTAAACAATTCCTTAACAAAGTTATCCAATTGGCATTCTTTATGGTGATCAGTATGGTGAACTTGAATCTGTTCTGGAAGCCTGGCGTTTTAATTTTGCCATTACAATTGATCTGTCTTTGCTCAGTAAACATCAGAAGACCTGCATAACTACAGTCAAAGTGTCAATAACTACTACATTTAATTCTCCAGAGAAGTTAAAAATATGATAGATTCAAGTATTAGGTACAACATAGTCACGTGTGCTGCATCTGACAACCACAGGCAATGAGAACCAATTCAAGAACCAAGGAGCTCATGACAGTCCATCAGCTATGACGGTTGTGACAGCACACAGGGATGTGGCCCCAAAAGATATTGCTTTTAAAAGTAGAATGTGGCTTAGGCCTATGTTCACTCTGGAGAAGTGAGTGGAGAATTTAAAAAACTGTGGAAGAGCTCTTAACGCTATGGCATACAAATGTAAAATCAGAATTTTTAAGTAACCAGTTTTAAGAACTACAGCGAGCATGACCAAAATGTATACTGCTCCAGAAGACCAAAGTGAGAAAAAATTTTATCTACAATAGACTACTTGGGATTTGGGGTACAAGCCTCTTCTGAGACATATCAACAGCAACATCACAGTATCGCCCACCTGTACAAGCATGGCAATCAAATTGCCTCAATACGAAAGCTGTGAGTGGTAGAAACTTGATGGTCGAGTAGCAGTAGCATTTTGACTATTTCATTCTAATAATTAAGAGGAAAAATATTGTGATTCCAACCCCAGAAAGATTTCAATACTATTCACAATATTATTTAACTAAGATGATGTGAACTGGCAATATACATCATCCATATTACCAATAATATCCATTTTCTTATAATTCATAGCTCTATCAAAGTTCCAAAGTGACTTATAATGGCACTGACAATTTCCACAAAATTACATGGAAAACTTATTTGCAGTTCCAGTAACACTCTCCAACAAGAAGCATGTGGGAATGTGCTCCCTCTTTTGAGGCGTGTCAGCAGTTCCTTAAATGAGAGTCACTGTTTCCATTCAAATCCCTTATTTTTCAGGGGGTTGTAGAGTCAGCCCTCAGGGAGAGAGAACTGATCTTAGCAGTTTCAGGTGCTTTCATGCAATTCTGTATCTCAAAAACAGTCCTTTTTTTCTTTTTTCTAAAGAACGCTTAAGCCATTAGCTCATAATATGGATGGCTGCCTTCTGGAACGGTGAGGGGAGAAAGGGGCGCAAGACACTAAAATTACTTCTAAAAGAAGATATTTTGGAAAATAACCTCTAACACCTCCACAATGTCATTTTTTTCCAGCAAACAGTTCCTAAAGATCTAGAGCTAATCTCCATTTGGTGGCCAATGTTGACAAGCTATAAAGTAAGACTTGGCATTTCGTATAACCTGGAAAAAAAGACCTGGAAAACCATTTTAAAGGCTCATCCTGGAATTAACAAATAACTAATACTTATCTGATATATCAAATGATTACAAAAATATTAACTTTAGGGTTCTAAAAAAGGTAGTGAAACAGTTTTAGGATAGAAGTAACCCTTACTAAGTGTAATCTGACTTTTATACAAAACATACAATTTCAATTCCAAGTTTCTGCATAAGAAAAACTCTTCCTTGGAGTGCTCAATGAGTTTTTGGGATTTCCTGAAATTTGCAGTACTGGTTTTCAGCAGTAGAGGAGATCTTACAATGGAGTGTTTGGCTCTGTTTTGTCCTATTGAATGCCTCTGATTTAATTTTCTCTCTTATACAAAGGTGGATGGCAGAAGCCAAAAATGTCTGTCTGCCAACTGTGTTGTCCAGGCCATGAGAACGTGAGCAGGATTCAATAAGCCTGGCAGCATCTAAATTCTTCTTGGCTTGGAATGTTGAGCAGGCACTGAAATAATATATTGATGAGTTTATCTGTCCCTTTTTTCTCTCTCTCCCCCCGCTTTTTTTTTAATAATAACACCTTGTTAGAAACCAGAACAGAATGAAATTTTTATGGTTTTCAAAGAATGGCATTAACAAATATGAACCATTAATATCTAACACAAATAAACATAAAGAATCAATAACAGAATGTAAATTTTATAGGTACTATTCTATAATGTCAAGAAAGTAGCACAGATATCTGTGTACTATCTCACAAACCAATAAAGATCTGACAAAAGAAGTGAAGCCAGGAATAATGCACTAATCCAAAGAATGCCAATTCTTTGAAATTCAAAGCTATCCATGTTCTGAACAAAAATTATGTTTTCCCAGTTAAACAAAAAATTAGGTACCAAAATTTGTGTTGCAGAACTGGAGAGTCAGTAATGCATTAGTAAACACAGGATAAACACTTGTGTTGAGAAACAAGTTTTACTCAGTATTTAGTAAAAAGATTTCACCCAAGCTAAAGAAAACAGTAGCCAGCAGTTCAATTCCATGAGAAAAAATGCAGAATGCTGGGCATATTTGCAGTATGCACTTTAAATGGCAACACTTGATGCAGTGGAGGAAATAGCTGGTGTGAGGAAACAAAAGCAACACAAGTCTTATAAACATTCATAAGGAAAATGGAGTATTAATCTGCACCTACCCAGATGAAAAGTAAGCAGCAGCAACTAACAGAAAAATCTGACTAGTTTCTTTCCTGCCCGTCTTTATTTGCAGAAGACAAGTGCGTGAAAGAATCCTAGTGATAGACAATCATCTACTTCTCTTAAGCTCATAGTTATGCAAGAAAACTGCCAAGGAAATATGAAAACCTACATTTAGTCACAAAAAAAAGCTTTTAAACGTCTCTCTGTGTTTTTTTTATTCCTTTTACTGTGCTACAGTTTCCCTTTCTTGCCTACAAAACCTAATCATAATTCCTAAAGGTGTGTTTAGATTTGATTTTTGGGTTTGTTTCATATTTAGCATACTCTCTCTTCTCAGCCTAACTTTTATGTGCTCCTTACCTTCCTGTGCTTCCATTATCCATCAGGATTTCTCATGCTTAGGTCTTGTTAAAAATACGGAAATGCTTTTTGATAGATTCCAGAAAGCTTTGGATATGGCCATGAATATGTTGTTATGTTTTGTATCACTCTTTGCTGCTCCTTAACTGCATCAGTAGCAACCTTTTGTTAATAATTTTAAGACTGCCTTTGAATTTTCTCTCCATCAAAAAATAAAGCAAAACAAAATACTTGACACAAACAATTCTTTCTATTAAAGACACCAAATTTGAAGGAAAAGGGTCAGGCTCTCTATACCATGACTTGTTCATTTCCTACCTATTTGCTGTGATGTCACAGAAAATTCTGAAACAACCCACAAAGCAGAGTGTAAGGTAGTCCTCAGGTCTTTGTTACATTGAGAGTCATGAAACAAAGTAGAATTAATCAGACACTTTTTTTAACCTCTGAATGAAAACATT
This sequence comes from Pseudopodoces humilis, assembly GCF_049639895.1. Classification (NCBI taxonomy): domain Eukaryota; kingdom Metazoa; phylum Chordata; class Aves; order Passeriformes; family Paridae; genus Pseudopodoces; species Pseudopodoces humilis. The sequence continues at coordinate 106,142,360 of NC_142200.1, forward strand.
TTGTAGAACACTATACCAACTGTTGGTATGGCGCAAACACACAGGCTGAGCTCTTTACTCACTGCAGTTGGCAATATACATTATAATATAGTACAAGCTGCAAATAATAGAACATATAAAAGACTTGCTGTGTTCTCATGTGCTATATTACATTTCAGAGGAGATGTATATACAAGCTCCTGCTAAAAGAGAAACTGCACTTCATTTGGTATTGACTTAATGAAGGAATTCTCACATTAATCTCTTAAGCTGTACTGCTCTTTAGAAAAACAGACTCTGTGGAAAAGAAAACCTCCATAAATCTCTTCAACTCTCTCCAGAAAAATAGGCTTTTTGTAGCCCAGTGATTTTCTTTGCACCTTTTCTTGTGGAAACAATTAGCTTAGCAATTTTAAAGTATTAGGTGGGCCCAGCTGCAGGCTCCTCGTATCTTTCCTATTGCATAGCAATGTCCATACAGAAAGAAACAAGGATCTAGTCTCATAATACCACAATATATCAGTGGGAAATACCTAAGTGAGCAACTAATGAGGTTAGGTCTGAAGGAGCTTTCACTTACCTGAGGTTATCACAAATTTCCATATTTTTGACAGATTTCTTTCTAATTCAGTTCTCTTTGTTACCCAATGACAAAACACTGTGTTGCAACTACTTGTCAAAATGCTTGAAACTGTGCTCAAACTGTCAGCATCACAATTATCCCTTCAGATGAGCCCTGTTAATTGGGCCTTCAATGATTTTCTTAAAAACGTCTGTTCTCTACTCTTGCCATGAGTGTAGTAACCAAACTTCAGACCAGAAGTTCAGGTTCAAGACTGCAGCCATGACCAGCTGAAAAGGATGTGTTGCCAACAGGACTGACTCATTCAGCTAACTGTTTAGAAAGTTCACTATGGGCATGAAATCCCACTCCAGACAGTATCGACATTTTTTTCAAGATTATCTTTAGCTTAACTTAAACATTTCTTTTTTATTTAATCTCATGTACAATAGTCAGTATTACAATTTATTTCTGTCCTATTGTACTGTCTAACCTGGAAAAGTGAATTGTTTTGTACATTGCAAATACTTTTGCTGTAATTGGCAAAAACATCTGTATCCAAATGATTACTAGTGCAGCAGATTATGATAATTGCAATAACAGTAGTAAGGCCATCTGTACCTTACTCACGCATGTTGAAAATGTAGGGCAGTTATTACTCCAATATATAAACAATATATGTCTGAGAGAAAACAGAAATCTTTCACAGACCTGCTTTAGAGTTTTTACAGCAAATTTAGGCACCCTTCAAAACAAATTCCAGGATATGCCTTTCTTCAAATGTGTAGGCAAGAAATAATATTAAGAACAGTACAGAAAAGACTCAGTGGAGAGCTGACAGCAATTTATATCCAAAAGCTCTTTACTATCTAACTCTTTGTACAAAGCCAAGCGTTTAAGTGTTTACCTTTCTAAAATCAAATACATGAAACACTATCACAAAATTTCATTTTGTATTACATCACTTTTTGATGAGCTACTTAGCAGATGTAGCTTGCAGTTTCACACAGATGTGTATTCATAAGAAAAATTAAGCAGATAGATAAATTTAAATGTGTCCCTAGACCCTTTAAAGGAAAACAGTTTCAATCTTGTTTATCAAAAGGTTAGTACAACTAAACATCGTTGTGGGCTGGAACCATGGGATAGTTCCTAAAATTGTCTATGCTATTAAAAAGAGAAATCTTTGATTAGGAGGGTGAAGTTGAAAGATACTCTTAAATCACCTTCTACATCTACATGAACATTGCCATTCATTGCTGAAGAAAAAGTAACAAAATAAACAAACTAAAGACATGCAGCTGTACAATGTCTGGGTGCAACTTTGGAGGGTGTTTTGAAAATCTGACTCAGAATGTCTTGTTTTATTGGAGTTTATAGCTCAACCTCACAGTTGTCTATGTATAGCTGCCTATTTAATCACAAATAATAAGCTAGATTCAAATGAAAGACAGTTAAAAATCTATTCCAATCATAAATATAAATGCTGACACAGTTTTTGGTCTTAGATGATTTGAGTATTAAACTATAGAAGTTTATTTACTTTACTAAATATAATCATAGAAGATGAGAACTTTGAAATTTAATCTTTAAGTTATCTAAATATTTGCATGACAGCAACATACAAAGAATTTAACTAAAACAGTGGATGCACAGTAGCAAATCCAAATGCTAAATCTTTTGTCTTATGAATAGCTTCTCAGAAATATTTGTGTTTAAATGATAAATGTAAATACTGTGCCATACTGCTCTCTCAGGAAGAGACAATTATTCTGAATTATTATAGCAAAGTCAGGCAATGACTGCCCTTAAATATTAAAGATGATGTTGTTGTTGTTTAGATAGATTATTGACAGAATAGGTTTATGGGATCTTTGATGAAAAATTCTGCCAAGAAAATCAAGTCTTACAAGTCGTGAAAATTCCAATACCTGCATGTCATCACATTTGACAAATCTGACTCCAGGTGCGGTAAAATCCTGAGCAAGGAAATTACAAAGTATTCAGCGCAATTGTTTCACAGAAAAAAACTCAAAAATATAAAAGACCAAAACAAAACCAAAATCAAAAACAAAACAAAAAAAAATATAAAAAAAACCAAGATACATTTCTCAACCCATTCTTTTATTCATACTAACTTTTTATCTGCTTTTCCATCAATTTAGTGAAGTCAGTAATGATTTACCAGCATAAAACTCTTTACTCATGAAAAAACAACCAGACCCTTTCTGTGTAAAATATTCAGTAGGAATATTGGTTGGAGAAAAAGGTCTTAGGAAATTCTCTTTCATAGGAAGTAGCATGCAGCACAGAACACACAAGGAGTTCAAAATACTTACTTTAAGGGCTATATCCCGATAAATGCATATGTTGTTATTACATCCTAAAGCTCACAATCAGCACAGTTTAATTGTTGTTTCAAGGTTGTTTCTCATATTTCTTAGAGATTTCTCTAAAAGCATTCAGGTACAAGAGCTTCTCTATATGTCTTTGTGACAAACCATATTTTCAATTAATTCCATCAGAAATTTTTGAGCACAAGCAAGAGTTTGAGAAGTGGAGTTCTGCAAAGCTCTGTTAATTGTTACCTTCTAAAACACATGACAACTTCTCCATAAAATCAGACCACTCAAGCAGATGCAACTCTAGTTAGAAATTCATAACTTGTAAAGAAGAAAACAGAAGAGTACACCAAAAGACAAAGGAACTCGACAGTACCTATGTAGAGTCTACAATCACTATGTTTGTACTTGTTTGCAGTAGAGGTAAGCATTAGTATTATAGCTGTGAGCTCATGGAAAAAGTAAAGACATAACAAATGAACTTCAAATTACATTCAGATTCTCCCACCAGACTTGTGCATATTGAGAGAATATATATATATATATATATATATATATATATATATATATGTATGCAATATGTGCTGCTCTGTCCTCCTCCTAACCAAAACAAAAGAGCAAAATTAGCATAGATTTATTATGCTAACCTTATTCTTACCAATGCAATAAACACAGACTGTGTCTTGAGGTGGTAAGAAATGGAAGAACTCTTTTCCATTCACTGGGATAGACAATGTCCAAGGAAGTATTTTTTACCTACTCAAAGCAAAAGCCATCTAAAAGAACCTACTCCTACAACTGCAATAATACCATTAGCTTCCAGATATCATTAAAGTGATCCCATTCTCTACAATAAAATCACAACATATTTGGATTAGAAATAAATAAGAAAAACAAAAAGTGAGAACTATTTCAGCAATTAAAAGAAAGCAACATAAAACCAGAAATTCCCTTTCCAAAGTAACTCTGTCATTGAGCTAAAACCATTCATTCTGTCCTTGCACAGACTTGCAGATGACTACTAGATGTCATTTTCTGCTCTCCCAAGTAACTATTCCAAGTAAAGCCAAAAGTCTCTCTCACATGCTTAGCAGCTGCCTGGAAAGTCTCAGTATAATACTTTGCATGAGATAATTTGCAAGTCTGTGACAGGATGATGCCCTACAGCACACTTTCTCACAGAACAGCCTTCCAGGTCTCAGTCCCTCATTTCCCTCAGTTCTTTGCATAGCTCATACAACACATTATCATATAATCACAGAACATCCTGAGTTGGAAGTGGCCCACTAGGGTCATCAAACAACCAACTCACAACTCATAATGAGAATCTATCTTGAACTCCATTAGGAAATGAAGGAAGATATATCAAGAAAAATTACTTTTACTCTACTTTGTCCTTTTCTCTCTTTTATTTACTGCACATAGTTAAATTAAATGTAAACTCAAATAAAAAGATACATAAGACACAGGAAATATTCTTTGAGGGCTCTTTGTAATCACCCTGGTCTTGCTGCAGTCTGTGGTGCCTGAGCAAGAACTCGGTCCAAAAATATCATGTAGAGAAAAACATTGAAAGGCTGTGATTTCATGCCTACTGTTACCGTCAGGTTTAAGTAGCTCCCTTGGCTCTTACACTCACAGCAATTAGAATTTCCAGACAGCTCGGTGGCAGATATTCTAGGTGTTCTCTATATTGCAGCACTAACTGGCAGATAGCAGTCAATTCTTACCATGAATGAATTAAACTCACTTGTATAACACACGGCTGTAAACCTAATGACTTTTTTAAAAGGTTTCAAAGTTTTCATTCTGCCCTTCATAGTTACAAAGCAACAACAGCCAGCTATGTGACGTAAGTCTCAATTTATATCATGGGCTAAGACTTACACTAGGATATGCAGGTCCCCATGCTGTTGTTTCTGGATCTCATGAATACATTTCTACACTTTTCCACTCATGCTAGTCTTTTCAGTAATAAGGTTATTTAAATATAGGAGAACATTATCTACTGAAGAACAAATACATGCTTGATCAGAAGACTGGAGCATCAGACAAAGAGAAATAACCTGCCATATATTTGTGATTTATTAGTCTAATTTCTTGAAGCTGGAATTTTATCAGGATTGTATCCTACATCAGAGAGATGATATACTTTTCCATTACCAGGAGGTTACTTAATATATCCAGATGGCAAAGGTTAAACTATATTTATGTCAACTTTGACAGGCTCTCTTCCTCTAATGACCTAAAGTCCATGAGGACCACAAGCAATTAGCACTCTAGAAAAGTCAGAACTTTAGGCCTTCAGGGGATTTTTCAGGTTGCTTTTGTCAGCAGGTACTAATTTTTAAGTTACACTGTGGCATTATTAAACATTGCTGCATTCCATATCCTTCTTTCCTGCCCATTATTAAAAATTTGGTAATGTAAATTTTGCTATTGAAATTAACTATCTATTCCAACTCCCTGCCTGTCTGTGCTACAGTTAGCTGGGCAAACCAGCAGCTGAATGCTTTTTAAACACACAATTGACTGTGTCTTGCAGGTGTATAAGAACCTTCTATTTTTGACTGCTGCTGGTTGCAACCTCTAAGCTGCTTTTCTTCAACACCCATCCATACTGAGCACTTCTGATTTACAAGCAACATTCAAATACATTTTATAATAAATATTATAGGATAAAATCAGTCAAGGAGAGGGGAAAAGAAGTGTGAAGGTACAACTTAGTAAGCAAAACGTGAAATTGCTATAATCAAACCCTGAGAATTTACCAGACACTTTATTAAACTGCAAGGCAGTACTTTACAGTGCTGCTTTTAAAATATGTTAACACTATATCACAGTTCCCGGCAGCATGAAGTCTTTCCAGAAAATGTGTCATCACGGTACGCAGCATATTTTATAGCCAGTATAATTTCATTTTATTATATCCAATAATATTTTTCTGAAATTCTAGGAAGTCTCCCCACAAAAGATAAGTTATGACCATATTTTAATCAGCTGGCACAAAGTGTAACCACCAGACCACAGGAAAAAAAACCCACCTTTGTTACATCAAAATGCCCTCAGTTTCATCTTGCCTCTGTGGAGGAGATAGTGAATAAAACCTGTGAGAACTTCATTCAAGTATAACACAGCACTAAACCTTTCAACTTTGAAGTTATTTAACTCCAAGACTGATCTTTACAGTTGAGCCACTCTTGACAGAGGAAGCTGAATAAGCTCAGAATCCTACACATTGTACTATTGTAGCAAGAAAAGCTAGAAATTATGCCAACAAAGGCTGAAATATATGCCATTTGTTTCATATATCCACAAGCATTCTGAAAATATGAGCTGTACACCTCTAAGTGAAATAACATAATTTTCCTTTTCTTACCAGGCTTGGATTTCTGCTTTGTGGTCTGCCCATGACTGGCAAACATTGCTGCGGAGCCCGGTATAATGGTCCTTTCCTCTAAATCAGACTCTGGGATTGTAGTGCAGCCACCTAGTTGAAAATGGAAGATGCTTAATGTGGTGTTTATGCAACAAAACAAACTCACTGGGGCATAATTGAGGAAAAGAGGCAATAAATTAGCTGACAGGAGCATATAAAACTAAAGTAGTCTTTACTTTCACTTCAAGGAAACATTTGCTAAAGAAAACTATTTCCATTGTTTAGAAGGTTGATTATGCTTTAATGAATTCTCTCTACTACTTACGTCATCTTGAAAAAGAGTTTGAATTAACTTAGACCACAGAATATGCAAAACACGTTCCACATAAAACATGGAAAATAATGTGATTTGTGTTAAAGATCAGATTACTGGAAGCTATTTTTGTAATAAAGTAATTATGTGTGAATTAAATAACTTTACAAAATCAACAAACCTTATGAAAATTGTTAGCATGCCACAAAGAATGACATACTGATTTTTTTGGATGGGCCATTAAATACAGTATTTCTATTAAAGATACGAAAAACATAGGGACACTTTCAGTGTCCAACAACATGCCTTACTCAAGCGGTTATAGGATGTATGGTATAATAACTTCTTTGTATGTTTCAACATTGCTTTACAAGTCGTTCATTAGGCAACACACAGTTTTTTTTCTTCAAATGTTTCAGTGCCTATGTTTAAAATATGAAGAGATATATAATTTAGTAGTAATAGTAGTAGTAGTAGTATCAGCTATAGTGACTTGCAGTGGAATAGGCTGATGTAAATTTATTTCGGAACAGCTGTGGTCAGGACACTGGAGGATGTGTCACTATTCCACAGCAAAAAGATGGCCTCACAGTGAGTGCATTGCCAACAATGCAGTACGCAGCTGAGCTGCATCTTTTTCTCACAGCCCTCCAAGGAACACCACTAGCAAGGAAACAAATCCATGTACTCATCTAATGTGCTCTGAAAGCACATGTTTATAAGCAACACATCGACTCCCAACGGTGTGCAAAGACTTTTTACCTTCATGTAAGAGTTGTTCTATTTTGAAAAGACATGTTCTACTCCAGGCCCCGGAAAAAGAGCACCAGATTTGCAGAATGCAGGCTATCCTCCCTTTCCTAAACTAAATGAGTAAATTAATTAAAAATAAGGTTGCATTCCTAAGTAGAAGAGTTGCACTTTCCCTGGCAGTTTCAGAAGCCCTGGCAAACCAATGCACCATGTGTTGCAGAAATGTAATGCCCTGACTAGCCAGGGTAAAGCACAGAAGCTCCAGTGAATCCTGTGAAAACACACAATCCTACCAGATGAAGAACTAATACAGCATCTTTTGCTCCTAAGAAAGAGTAAAGACACAAGCTGCTTTATCCAAATACACCCTGAGAGAAAGTATAAGGTGCATCACAGGATTTATGTTTGATTTGCAGCAAGCAAATCTTGACAGTAAGAAAGAAAGGTTAGGAGTAAATGTGTCAGTGTGCAGACTTGCAACCCATGAGAGCTTCAAATATTTAGGATACCTGCTATGAAAATAGAAGAAAAAATTTTAAATTAGAAAAATCTCTTTCATGTTAAAATACTGTAACAATGGGGTCATGTCTGACATTGCATTAAATATAAATGTACCAACAGCCTAAATGAAAATAAATATCTGTAAACGAGTACTTCTGTTGTCATTTGAAAATTGTGACTAAAATGTGAACTAAGAGATTTGAGGAAATGGAAATCAGTGCTTTACAAGTCGATTTAGATTTTTTTCATTCTCATTGTTCAGATAAAATCTACACTCTTAAACACTAGCCTGTAAATACAGGATACAAAATTAAGGTTTCTTGCCCCAAAGAACTATTAAGAATGATATCATACATTTTAATATTATAACATTTTGTAACAGCGTGAGCAAAAACTCACCAAGGCAATTAGGATCTATTGAATTTCTACATGGAAATAGAGAACTTTTCTAACATTCATTCTAAAACCCAAAATTCAGTAACTTACATAGCCTTGAGGACTGATGGCCTTTGGTGCCAAAATATTTCATTAGTTTGCAATGCTGACAGTAACTAAATAAGAGTTGGAAAAGGTCTATTTGCATTAGCTACAACACACTACTTGTTAAAAGGAAGCAGGATGTCATGATTTTGATTTTAACGTGAGAGATTAATTGAGATTTACTTGTCATGATACCATCACAAGTTATTTCAATTAAAACAAAAATTAACTTCTTCCATAAATTTATTTTACTGAGAATACTGACGACTGAAATGTTACCAGTGACATACTATTTTACATCAAAAGAAAACTTAGACAGAACACACAGAGCAGTATTATCAGCATCAATACTATGAGTAGTAATTACAAGTTACTTCAACCAGGATGCCAATAATGGTTGCTTTCCTATGAATTATTTTTTAAATGCTATTGTTTCATAAAGGCATTCCATGTGCTAAAAGCACTGTTCTCAGTGGAGTGGGATTTCACTAGGATTTTTGTGACAATAATTATTTAAATAAGTGATCAAATAAGAAATCAATATAATAGTTGTACTTTCACCTTTTTTTGAGAAAATGAGGCTTACAGGATCATTTCTACCCTGCTCTTTTAATACCAGTACTACCTTCTAAATCAAATTTGTTTAAATGTCCCTTAACTTGTTCAGATGCATGGTGCTGGGTAGTATGACTGGACCCTCTCACACACACATAGCCTGCCTCAACACAAGTGGTACCCACTTCTTCCAAAGAAACTAACAAGAAATTTTCTGTGCCAATCAGAACAGGTACCCATCCTCAAGATAACAATGGATACCCTTGACACACGCTATGATTTCCTACAGGAAGGAAGGTGTGGAGACCACACTGACACTATTGTCACACTGAAAGAAGGGAAACATTCAAAGAAAATTTCAAACTTTCACTAGACTGAAAAAGAAACTGGATAAGGCACAAATATACTCTACTGAATATAATATTTGAACCATGGTAGACCAGGATTTTGTGATTCAAAAACATTTTACAACTCAGGACAGCTATATGGAAAAAAAGAAAAAAAAATATCTTTTCTGCTAGGACTACAAGCTTTTCATTTCATACTTCAAAAGATCTACTCATGGTCTGTATTCTGACTTCTCTGATCAGAACACTTTCAAATTACAAGAACTCTGAATTTTTTTATATCTCTAAATACCTTTCAATAAGTATTCACTGAATGTCTGTTTTAGCAACTATTTTCAGTTTTTATCCACATTGAATCATAAAAGAAATCACAGCAACAAAATCATTTACATTCATTCACAATTAACTGAATGGTATAGATCTGAAAAGTGAAATATTAAAGGAAAAAAGGGGAAAGGATGAGGAATAGTAGTACATAAATCTACACGCTGGAAATGATCCAAGCTGAGAAGTCCTCCAGATGTCAGCCTGTAAACAGAGCTTCATAAAATGAATTTCCCCATTAATTGTTGGCAGGAATAACATCTAGAATATGTTATTACATCTGACCCACTCTTTTCCCCTTTTCTGTGTAGCTAAATTTTTGTCTGGCATCACAGATCTTTTATCAGTTGTGATAAATCCAAGAAAGCAAGCTTTTGTCAACAAAACTGCCTGATAGGGTACAACATGCAAAAAATTACACTCAAGCTAATTGTGAACTTTGTTCACCAAAGGAAATGAGACTTCTCTTGCTTATTTTCACTACATCTGTTTTTGTAAAACTTTTGGTTCTTAAGTTGGAAAAAGATACCCACACCCAAAGGAAACATAAACATATAACACATATTGAACAAAAATTAAGTACTGACAGTTTTCTTACAGGTTCCTATCACCATGTTTTTATGCATTTTAATATGGTTTTAAAAGTTGAAAAACAGGAAAACAAAAGTGGTATACATCAGAAAAAATGAAAAGTCATTTTGAGGTAAGGAGTATTTGAGTTTCCTTTTTCTCTTCCACTCAATCACAACCTAAACTATGCATAAAGTTTCTATTTTCCTCTGAAATTAACTATTACAAGAGTCCACAGAAAGAAAAAAAAACAGCTTCCTGAGCAGTCTTTGGCAGCAAGATAGTCAAAATGTGAGCAGGAATCTCTGTAAATAGCAGGTTTTGCATCCATATGCATACCATTATAAAATGGAGATAATCTAAAGAGTAAAATTATTTCATAGACATTCCTAAAAGCTATACCCAAAACCACGTTCACTTGGGTTTTCTGTTCTGTTGACAATTCTAGGAAAGTGTACACCAAAAATGCAGTCTAATGCTTTAGAAGTTATTCTCTCTAAAAGTGTTTATCAATTCCTTGTACTGATTCTGTTAGCTACATTTACTCAAGTCCTGTAAATTTTATTAGGATCTGCCCATCAAAAAGTAGCCTTCCTGTTGAAATAAACACTGCATGCAGGTTCTGAAGATAAGTACTGCTATTGCTGCTATTGCTGCTGTTTAAATGGAAGAGAAAACAACACAATCTATAAAAGAAAACAATACATATTTGAGTGTACTATGAGATCCATGGAACATTTATTCACATACCACCCCTGGATTAGAGGCTATCATTTGAATAGACACATTCCAGGAGTGCAAATAAATTTCCATTGCAGAGTTTGAGGAGAAAGAGGGAGACGACTTATGAGGAAGGGGAAAAGTGAGGGAGAGAAATAGGGAGGGAGAAAGAGGGGGTGGGTGGACTAAGACAGAAAGGAAGGCAGGGAGGGGGGTGAGGAAGGCAGAGAAAAGGTGAGTTTGCTTGTTTATTTTTTCCTCCTAAATGGGTGTCTGGTAACATATACCATTACAATTCACAATAGCAAACAGTCCAGGTTTAGTTTGGACATTCACTTACAGAATGTAGAGTCACTAAATAATCAGTCATAGATTTCAGAACATATCACTTAAGTCTAACAGTGGCTGCAATCCTGCAGCCATACAATTCCATTGTTTTCTGTCTGCCTTGACACAACCAAATTCGACAAAATAATGGAAAATATTTCTGTATTACATTCCAGTAGAATAGTAAATTAGGGGAAAAGATTATACTAACAGGATATGTAGTACAAGGTCATAGAAAATCACCAAAACATATTTTCAATGGAAGCACACAGAGACATACCAGACTGTTGTTCTGATTTACTCATATTTTACTGAAATGATTCTTAACAAAACTTCCAGTTCTTAAATTCCATAGCTTTTTTTCCTTTAATGTGTTGTCACTATTTGCACGGAGAGCTAAGCAAAGATAATTCACACCAATTGTGTGGCTTCTGTTTGAGCTTGTAGCCCATTCAAATATTTCGAACACGCCTGAGTTCATAAAACCTTGACTTACAAAGTTCAGGGTACTTTGGCAGCAGAACCTCTTTATGGGAGCAACTGTGGTGTTTAAACTGTCAAATAGTCTTGGCCATTCTTCCAGGATGAGGTTCAGTGCATGTGGTATGCAAGTCATACGAATGGCATTGGGAAACACATTGCTAAGAGCAGATCCAACAGCTGTTTTCATTAAAGACACATTATTGGACATTCGGCCAAGAACACAAGATCAACATTCAGTAGTACCCTTTCTAACTCAGGACTGAGAATGCAGAAACAGTGAACTGTATAAATGCCACCCAATATCTGCCAAAGGCACTTGTTTCACACTGTGAACAAAGGATCAACGACAACAGTTGCTCTTCGGCCACAAAAGTAAACTGTCCCATCCAACCACCTATTTATTTGATGAGCACAGACTGGCTGAAAAAACATGCTTTGTGTTCTGATATGTGCTGGGAGAGGCAACTTACTGAATTTTCTAGAGCTTGGAGGATTTCCATCTGCTTTAGCATAACAGAAAAGAAAAATCAGCTTGTAAAGGAATTTTTCAAGGCAAATACCAACACTTGACAAACAAAAATCATAAAAATCACTATTTTTTCAGAGTACACTGCCTCACAAAACAGCTGGTGGTTTTTGTTGACCTGGTCTCACATTCTCTTCCCCATATTCAGTATATCACTAAGTATACCTTTTGTTTATCATAACTTAGACATGGTTTTCTTTCAAAATGCTCAAATACAGCAGTAGCAGAAGTCACAGAATATACTGTCATCAATCTATTCTCAGGACAACACTGTCCATTCAGTAACAAACTAATTTCGTGCTACCCTTCTGGGGAGCAAGAAGAATATGCAAGGCTTTTGTTTTGGTTTATACAGATAAACTCATTTTGTGTGCATAAATATACATATATATGTATTTCGATATATGCACATATGAAATATATAAATAACTTTACACAAAATATATTCTTTTAGCAAGACTTTTTAATTTGTAGAGCCTGCATTGCATTGTTTTGGTAATATACAGTTGTATAGGAGGCTACTAGACCTTTAGACTTCTATTCTAATTTACATCAAAAAGGTAATGCTCCTTTTGATAAACACTCTCCTGATAATTTTTTCTAAAGGCATATTTAAATTAATTGGCAATGTCAGTTCTGGTTTCTATCTGCCAATACAATAGAGAGCATCTCAAAGACAGTGTTTGGAGCAGATGGCATCTCTGGAGCATGCAAAACTTTCACAATATTGTTTTTATGTAGTCTCTAACAGTTCTTCAGCATACAGTGAAAGTAGACAGACTAAAACTGACTTTTATAGTCTCAATAACAAACCTTTCTGGTATCCATCATTCTAAAAAATTTAGAGCAAAATTTAGAACTCCTATACCCATTTAAAACACTTGTATTTCCTAGAGCACATACATGAAATTTTCTTCCAGTTGAAGACTCAGTTATGAAGACACACATACAGACACTATATATTTATATGTATGTGCATACACACGCAAATTTTGGACCTACTAGTGAAGGAAGAGCAAGCCCTAATTCCCTGCACCCAGAAGCTGAAGAGACTGTAAAATGGTTGTGGCCTGGTTCGCAGTACTGTAACCCATGAGTTACAGAACTGTCCCATCACACAACCATAGTGCAAAGACTGTCAGAGTGAGCAGTCTTTGACTGATTCAGGGGAAAAACTATTTATCTTCAGGGAGTTTACAGTAAGTACAGGCCTAAGCAAAACACTTAACAGGAGGAAGCTAAAAAATGCAGGTTAGTAAAAATGGGTTTTTTATCTTAGCTGTGAACAAAAAATAAAAGACAATGCAATTTGCTGCATGAGGCCTTGTTATGCTGGGGATTTTGGATGTTTGATAAAACAGTAGGAAGACAGAAACAGTTGATGAGGAACCTATGCCTAATCCAGATGACAAACTGAATGAAATCAAAGAAAAAGCTATTGGGATGTATGCTAATGCATGATTCTGGGCCAGAAAATAGAGGAACAAAACATACTGACATCAGATGTAATCTCAGATATGCTGTGGATAACAGAAGACAGTGGACTAGTAACTGGGATTAAAATGTAGGCACTGAAGAAAGCATGTTGCTCATAAAAACAAAATTAAATTGGTAGAGTAATACTTCCTAGCACTATTGTGATGGGCTATTGAAAGAGCCCATCTGGTCACTACTGTAAAGTAATTTAGTACACAAAAAGTCAAATTTTAGCAACAAAACAGAAATATCTTATTTCAATTGCAGTTGCTTTAATATTATGAGTGAGAAATGATGGTATTATGAAAATGAAAGAAGATACGAAACCCACAGAAATAATCACAGGCTGACAGAAGGAAAAGGTCCCAGTGTGAGGACTAGTAAAATTTTGAAATCCACCTCAAAACATTTAATGTAAGGAACAAGAAAGGAGTAACACTATCGAACAAGACACTAGCAAGACATCTGGAACACTGAGCTCAATTCCTGTTACCATGTCCATGACAGGTTAAATAAACCTGGAAAACTTCAGCTGAAGATTACCAAGATCATATAGGAACCACATACCTTATTCACACTTGAACAGATGACCAGTCTTGCTGAGCTAAGACCACTAAAAATGGAGCAGACTGATCTTTATCAATAATGCAATTAGGCCAGAAACCCTTAGTGTCTGGCAAAATAGAAGACACTATTAGAACAAGGAGGAATTGTTCACAAATTAATTTTTACTAGAAATTAGATTTCTGACTACCAAGAGAGCAAGGACATTGAATCACCCCAGAACAAGAACCATGGAGGTAAATTACTTTATTCTAACACAGAGATGGAGTTTCTGAACAAGGGGTTTCTTTTCTTCCTTCCCTTCCATCACCTCCAAATAGAAAATAAATGGAATAGAGGTCAAAACAGATACAGATTTATCTATTAGCATTCTGAAATTATCCAATTACCTTTTATCTAATTGTGAATAGGAATCCAATTCCTAGAACATAAATAAATTACTATTCTCTATTTACCTATTTATTTATCTATCTAGTGATGAAATAAACATGGATAAAAGCACCCTCTTTTAATGTTGTTGAAATAAACCAACATCTCTCCGGTGGATTTATTAGACAAACTGCATATAGATCCTTTTGGCACTAAGACTTTAGAAAATCAAAGCATTCATAAGGAAAAAAGAGAATTCTCATTTTTAATAATATTGAAGTTCCCTTCCACAATTGAAAAGCAACCTTTGCTGAAAATTCTTGCTTCTCTGTAAATTATATCAAAGGTAACATTGTTTTCATGTACTGGAAATTTCTACTTTCTCAGCTGTACCTAAATATTAGATTTGTCCATAGTATGTAGAACATAATGTATGTAAATAACATTGTATTGTTTAGTCATTAAAAATGTTGTTTTAACAGAATTGTCAACTATGACTTTTATTCATTCATTGGGAGCTAAGAATCAATCTAATTATATTAACCTATCTTTGCTCCAACACTGCAAAAGGAAACATATATTACTTATATTTACTTTATTTTCACTAGCATTTAATACTTCATTCACTGTATACTCCACTGATCAAATAAAAACATGTATTATCTTCTGTTAGCTCAACCTTCTACAGCATTAAAATCTTTGGGATTGACTTTAAAAGAAATCAAGTAAAGGCAACTTTGGCTCCACTAAGTATCATAATACCATTCAATTAATTTAGTTTATTTGGAGGAAATGAGCACAAAACTGTATATAATAGTTTAAAATTACATCTTATCCTATAGACAGAACTCTTTCCTTTGTTTACAGAACTTCCTATTCATAAAATTTTACTCTACAAACTGCACTAGTAGCACACCTATACCTGTGTAAATCGCGTAATTTTACTGAAGTCTCTACCATTCAAATGTTACGAAAATGATACAACTGAGGGATAAACAATTTTGCATATAAAAACATTTTGTGTCATGTCTCCTGCAAACATTTTAAGAAGCAGCCAGGAGATTTATGTGCTTCACATGATAAACCTTAAATAGAAACGACTTTACAAAATTGCAAAGTATGTTGTGATCAAACAAGTTATCTGAAGATCTGACAAACCATGCTTCAAAAAATCTCTAATAACTGGGGGAAATCCTGATACTGAACTTTTCAGAGAGGGGGAAGAGATTCAATTTGAGTGTCATGAAATTAATTATGTCCACTAAAATTAAATGAATAGTTATGGAGAGCTCTGCTCAAATTCAGGTGGTTTTTCTGTTTTGATTGGAGTTTTTGTTGTTGTCTTTATTTTTGTTGTTTTTGGTTTTTGGGGGTTTTGTGGGGTTCTGGGTTTTTTTGTTTGGTTGGGTTTTTTTAAAAGCAAGGTATGCTTTTACAATACAAATGCTATGTCTGAAATAAAGTGGCTTTTTATATGAGAAAGCACAGGATTAACTGTTCTGTTTCATTTTATTTAAAAGCTGACATTGCTACTACTGTCTAAGATAATAAATAAATTAAGTGACAGAGCAAGTGATGTTCTCAGTCTGCTACTTTTATGCCTTATGCTTATTTAATTCTCTAGTTTTTAAGGATCATCTTGTAGTTTGACCAGGACAAGGGCCTACACATTTTTAAAACACACTATATTTCTAGATGTGATTGGATACCCTGAAATCTGCTAAAGTACAAAGTGAGGACTGTATGCAAAGGGGAGCCCCTACTTCCCCTCCAAATCACATTTTTCTTTGTTTTTACATCAGTACATGCTAGAGAAACTCTCTTTCAACTTAAATATATATTTTGTAATCCTTATTTTAAATAAAACATAATTTAGAAATGCCTACCTCATCTTCAAGGAAAGCATACAAAGCAAGATAAAGACTAAATTATGAAATATACTATTCCAAATACAACTAAAAGTATTGGACAAATAACACAAAATTGGAGAGATCTTGTGGCTTGCTTTGCCCAATCACACAAATCAACAAAAAAAGAGAGGAAACAAGTTTAGAGGTCCTGCCAGGAGCCTGCTCCAAGCCAGGCTCTCCATGGGGGCCCAGGCCTCTTTGGGTACATCCACATCCCAGTGGATAATCTGCTCCACCATCTACTTTCATAGGCTGCAGGGGGACAGTCTGCCTCACCATGGTGTTCACCACAGGCTGCAGGGGAATCTCTGCTCCTCTACCTGGAGTACCAACACCACCTCCTTCACCACTCACCTTGGCATCTGCAGAGCTGTTTTTCTCACACACACTCTCATTCCTCTCTCCAGCTGCAGTTTAGCAGACTTTTCTCCCCCTTCCTAAATACACTATCCCAGAGGTGCTGCCACCATCCCTGATGGGCTGGGTCTTGGCCAGCATTGGGTCTACCCTGGAGCTGGCTGACATTGACCCTGTTGGACACGGGGAAAGCTTCTGGCATCCTCTCAGAGAAACCACCCCTGCAGCCCTCTGCTATCAAAACCCAGTCAAGCAATACTCAATATACCCTCTTACAGAACTAGACCAAAAGAACATAATAGTATCCCTTTTTCTAGGATATAAACACCACTTGGTCTGGAAAGTCAAATATTATTTAAAATTGTTTTTTATTGTTTAAAGCCATTCTTAAACAAAGCTAGGATGATTCTGCAAACTTTGATATGTTTTAAATTATTTGGTGGACTTTATGAAGCTACTAACATTAGATTAAACTAACACCATGCCCTGCTGCTTCTCCTATACTTCAGCGGTGTAACTTTTCCTTTACTGGTTCTTTTTACACTCCACCTGTTCTTTCTTTAAACTATCTTGCCACTACATTGACTTACTAGCTATATTTTCTCTACTTGTACATTACTTGAAAAAAACTAACTAGTCCAAATACCTGTATCTGAGTGGCAAACCAAAGACCACCAAAAAATATGGCATCCAAAGATCATCACTGTAGCTTGTTGACTTCACACCCAAAATATGTGATAACTTCTTTTGGCAGTTCATTAACAGCATGAACAATTTCTTAGTGCCCACAACTGTGGGATATCTAAAGTTATTAAAAATATTTTAGAGTCAAATTTACTCCAAACACTATTATCAAATATTGTCCTTTTCATGTCATTAGACGGAAGAAGTATTCAATATGAAAAAAACAATTATATCATTTTGACTGATGGGTTGGGGGCTTTCTGGACTTAACATCAACTTCTATTCCAACAGTGCCAAAATTCCTCCAGACCTTGCTAAGATCTGAACTTCTTCATTAAAAACAGTAACCTCAGGTGGGACAATTTCTATGAAAAATGAAACCCATCAAAAACCCCACAAACCACCACCAAAAAAAAAAATCCCACTATGTAAACATCATGCTTCTTAGTTTCCTTCCATTAAAAGTCTGTGTTCATATAAAGATTTGTTGTATAGCCAAGCTTACTGTGGCATTATGATTCTCCTCAAGTAATCTTCTCTCAAGATTACTGAAACAGGCTGGGCTGTCTTGGCTCCCCTCCATAAAATACGCTTAATGACCTCAAACACAAAATAAACAAAGGCCAAGAGTACATTACATTGGTAAAAAAGTGTTCTCTATCTCTTTGCTTTAATTTGGTCATGTCTGCAACACCAAGTGAAGCAGAGCAACGTTAGCCTGTGTTAAGAGTGTAAGACTTCACACTGAAGATTCAATGTCCCCTCTGAATATATTTAAAACGTATTTTAACCCTGTTCATTTCTGAAACTTCAAGTTTTGATCATGATTTTATATTCAACAAGCAGCTGAATATAAAATTCAACTGCAAGCCAATGGACTTTCTTCCTCATTGAAAATTTTTGAAATCAGACCAGTATATAGAATGCAACACATCCCTCAACTTTCTGAGTATTTGACAATAAATTAGAGGTTTTCAAAGCCTTGAGAAAGATTATACTAATTGATTTTAACACCACATCATTTACTTTAAAATTACTTTGTTCATAAATAGAAAAAGATGTGTCTTAGAAACGCTAAAAAGGAAACTCCGCTGGCTAAATATAGATTTTCCCTTTCCAAATGATCCAGAACTCAAAGAGAAATTGGAAAAGACATTGTCTAGGTAGTGATTTACTTAAATAGAGTTACTGAAATCCAGCTCCATTTTCCATTATGTAGTCAAATAGCCTGAAGGTACAGTATCTGCAACTGGCACCAGTCTTAATGCTTTTTTATTGATCTGCCCATGGCTTAAGTGCACACATACGATATGGATTGTCAAACAATTCTTGTTATCTATCACTGATTATGGAAATACATTACATCTTGCAGCAGCATCTGCATTTTCTCTAACACGAAATGCTACTTAAAGCAAACTGTCCATTTTATTCTATGAACTCTCTAACACTTGTGGCTTTTGTGTACCAGCTAAATGGCTGAATTTGTTAAGTACCAATTACACAGAAAACCCTCTCTGTTACAGCCTGTTGTATAATTGATAACATATCATTAGATTCTTCATATTTGATTTACAACAAATGCAACGTATAATTATAAATGAAAGTAATAAGTATTTTCAGATTCTATTTCTTCTCTTCCCCAATTGATCCTTACCATCTTCTCCTTTGAAGATTTCAACAAATTTGTGGGATTTACTAAAGTCAGTCTTTGCAAAGGGTTTGGGACAGCTATCAATGCTGCATGCTGAGTGTTTCCTATTTGGTAGGAATAGCAATTCAGTCAGAATTAATAGAAATAAATCAATGCAATTTTCATTTTTTTTAAAACTTTTCTCTCTGTACTTGTCACAGAGTATAGCACTGCCATCATAGCATCAAAGTTACAAGGAAAAATGAGGTTTCTGCAGTCCTCTAGGTTTTTTCTTCCCAGAACAGAATTTCATAGTTGCGTTTTCCTTTCTACTAACATCAAGCCTGCACTAAGATAAAAAACACTTTCTGTACCTTCATTTTGTCCAAACACTGAAAAAAGACCCACCTGATGTGAATTCAGTCTCTGAAGGTACTTCTTTTAAAAGAAGTCTACTTCAGGGTTCACTCTCATGCATTCTGCTAAGTCAGGTTATC
This sequence comes from Pseudopodoces humilis, assembly GCF_049639895.1. Taxonomy (NCBI): domain Eukaryota; kingdom Metazoa; phylum Chordata; class Aves; order Passeriformes; family Paridae; genus Pseudopodoces; species Pseudopodoces humilis. Next base: position 106,162,008 of record NC_142200.1, read on the forward strand.
AACCACTACATGGATGTTAGCAGAACAGTAACAGAGAACTGTCAAGTAAACAGGAGAAATCCTGCCTAAATTAATTCAATGGCAAAACTCCCAGTGACTTCAATAGGGCCAGAATTTCATCCTTATCTTGTTGATCAAACAATTATTTCACTGTTCAGAAGGACCAGACTGCTGCACCTGCCAAGAATTTCTTAAAGCAGCCTACCATGGTGAGTCTTAATTGTGTATACCTCTATAACTATTCCTATTTCTTTCTACTAAGGTAAATTCTTCAACTGACAAAAATATAACATGACAAACAGCAACCTAAAAAAAGATCTTTCCTTCATATTAGCAAACATGCCAGACATAACAAAGCTCTCCTTAGCATAACCTTACCGCAGGTCTGCAAATGAATTATTATTACTCCCTTAACACATATTTCCAACCACTGATGGTCATGCCTGCTGAAGTTGCATACCTGCATTAAATAAGAATGATTGGACACAACAAATAAAGTGTTTTCTTGGTTTGGGGAAGTTGGGTTATAAAAAAAGCTTCCTATTTTACAGTGAATCACAAAGTACACACTGGAAGGAATATCTTCTACATAACATGGACCCAAATTCAGAGTAGATTAACTGTGAGTAGTATAACTCAACACTTCTTATATTTCTTCACAGGTTTTACAATATACACTGTAACTACACTAACCAAAATGATGTCATGTATATGCGATTCAATAGCCAGAGAGAATCAACGTATCCACATGAGAATCAATTTCACACTAAGCTAGAAGAAAACTGATTTTAGTGTGCTGCAAAAATAACCAAAACCAAGACTCTTTTTTACCTAGACACCAGTATTTTTTATTTGGAAATATTTGAGAAATCTGTTGTAAAATTGTACAACAAGCATTTTTCCCTTGATATCTAATTAAGTGAAGTAACCAAGCACAGCTACTTCATTTTTTCTCCTCAGACTGGGAAATTATTGCAAAGTATTAATTCTGCCAATACAGTTCCTTTGTAGGGAAACATGGCAGTTGTTTACTGCCAAAGGCATCAGAAGAACTTGTCTTACTTTCAGAAGAACTTTTAATCACAAGAGCATAAGAAAATCCTGTCTGTAACACGTAATATGACCTTTGCTAAATCTTAACATCTTTAACTACTTCATCATATCTGGCTGGAGTGTATTTTACATTACTCCACAGAATCTCCTCCATCTCAACAACTTTCTGGTAAAGTGTAACCAGACCCAGGATTTCTAACATAATTTATTGCACTAACTTTAATCTCCTGTGTAACTCCTGTCGCATTGTTCCATGCTTTATTAACAACCTGATTAAAATGATAATGTCAGTTCATAACTTCATTTAAGCATCTCTGAACAGCAACCTAAAACCCCTAATGACTACTGTGGTTACAAGAAAGCTGCTCCATTTTAGAGAAAATAAAACCCAACTAATTCATATTTATTGAAATAGGTTTTAAGACTGGAAAGTCTGATCACTCAGAAAGATTTTCTCCTGAAATGTCCTCCACAAATTCCTATATGTAATTCAAGCATCCATTTATTTTTAAACTGGTTTCAAGAATGTCACCAGCTATTTTTTTTTTAATTTTGAAAATCTTCAGTTTTGACTGAAAAGTTTGCTTGAAAAAAGTGCTAGGAGAAACACATGCTTATCAATACTCTGATACAGTTTTAAGATAATTACGAAAGATTTCTCAGTGCAGCTGTAAAATTTAATATAGTTCAGCACCACATAACTTACATTAAAAAGGTTTTCCATAATATTTATTACCTCTAGTTGCACTATTTCTGTTCACCCATTCATTTGAATTGAGGCATCCTTCATCATCCATATACATCCAAAGATCTCTTTGATCTCTAATGGTAAATTTAAAGGCTGAGTAAATGTTCTTTGAAACACAGTGTGGCACAGCTGTTTATTGTTACATAGAAGACAGTAAGTCATTAAAATTGAAACTCAATTAAAATAGTGGAACATCCCCCTAATCATTTCCCAACTTTGAAGTAATACCGTTTTTGGTGATATCTCTAATTTACAGTTAACTAGTTTTCTTAAAGTGGAATAAGTCAAGCTTTGGTTAGGGTCAGAATTAATAAAGTACATCTTTCATCAAAAGACAGAGAGCTAGTGGTAATGCACCCTGCTGTGGTATTTGCACTTATAACACGCAGCAAATAACCACCAGATATGCAGCCTACCATGATAATCACATGAAACTCATCAAGCCTGCAGTTTTTACCAGTTTGCTGAACGTTTTTACAAACCTAAAAAAAGTACTCAGCATTACATAGCTAACTACACATTCCTTTTTTATTAGTTCCTTAGCAATGTTCTAATTAGTAGAGGGTGAGTTAAATCTTCACCTCAAAGTGTAACTGAATCAAAACAAAACCTTAAGGATTCAAGTTTATGAACTCTTTGCTTTTGCATGCCCTGTTATCATCCATCTTTGTGTTTCACCCAGGACACAATTAGAAAAAAAAGAATTATTTTTTAAAAAAAATTAAATCTGCCAGAGTCATGAAGTACCTCATATGTTTGATTTGATGACATTTTCCAGCTCAGATACCAAATCAAAGTTTTAGGGATGGGCAAGTCTGAATAAACACAGGGAAAAGGGAAACATGAATTTATGGACCTTCACTTACCATGTGAACATTAGCTGAAGGACCAATACCAGGCTTATGAGTAGACTTAACAGCTGACTGCTCACAAAAAAGTGGAACAGTCATAAACATGCTCTCACTCTTTAAGAATCCAGGGAAAAAAAAAGTCTGCAAGTTTAATACTGATGAAACACAGCATTGTAACAATGTCAGGCATTCAGATTCAGGAAGATGTTGCCTTTTTTCTCCCTAAGAAAAATCCATCAAGGCCATAGAGGCTCAATTCACAACATAGCTACTTAGGAACATTACTGCAGCCAGATCTGCATCCAATCTATGCTAGAGGTGATCACTCAAAAAGACAAAAAATAAAAGGGAAATTGAGAGAGATTCTACACCTCACTGACTGTCATCCACAGCCCAAGATGCTACCTTAAAATAGCACTATTTTAATCTTAGGCTGATATGCAAGGGCATGAGTTATGCTTGCCGAGGCACTGGCTGTGTCTCATGCTCTCTAAGATTCAGCATGTCCAATCACATCTACCTCCCTCCCTGGCTCTCTGAAACTCATAACCCAAGAAAATTTAGCTAAAGTTAGGTTAAAATTGCAGTTTAGAGCTTTGTTATCATATAGTTATGCATTTTAAAAATCTTCTAGTACAGAGTTTGTCATGCTTAGACTAAGACCCAAGGCAATTTCAGCTTCAAATGTTGAAGCCACTCTTTCACCTAAAGTTAAAAGACCTTTAAAACTACTCTTTTTTTTGTTGTTTCAAAAAAGCACTGGGAACTTTCCTGTATGCAACTCAAAACCAGCTGTACTTTGAAAGTAAAAACTTTCCAAGTGCCTGGCTCTCTGCAGATTTCTGGCAAATCTGTTTGAAAAATTGAAAAGTGAGGGTCTGAGCCAAAGCTTACTGAAGTCTATGGAAAAACTCCCACAGATTTCATCAGGATTTGGATTAGGCTCTGAAAAAGTCTGAAGTAATTGAAAAATCAGTTCTGCATGTACAAAATATGAAATTTTCACTAGGTTTAGATTTATTGGACTCCTTTATGGTAATGTGGAAGAGCAAATACACTGTAAATGGTCTTAGTGATGTACATATAGCTTTATACTCTTAATTAACTACAGAGTTCCATAGACTTGTACATGTTACTTATAGTGCCTACATAATAGAAATTATGAAATCAATCCTACATATACAAACACCTTCATTTTAAAAAGACCTGAATATTAAGAAAAAAATAACATCAATACTTTAATTGTTCAAGTGTGCTTTTAATTATTTTTTTTTACTGAAGACCAAACATTCACTTAATTTTTTTTAACTGAAGACTAAACAGACCTTCAAAAGCTGTAAGACCAATTCAGTGATAAAAAAAATAATTATGTAAACAACTATCTCATTCTGGCCACACTTGCTTAGGACAGTTTATAATAATGTAACACTAGCAAATTCAGCTAAGGTGCACCTAATTTATGGCAGCATAAGAGAATCAGGTTTACTCAACCTAAACGTGCCAGAAAATCAAGAAGAATAGCAAATGCCAAGTAAATGGATTGTGGTACCTAAAAAAATGGCTACGTCTCCTGATGTGTAAACAGTTGCATCTCTACCAACTGAAGGATGCTGCTCCCAGTCAGAAGAAACTGAGTAACTCATTATACTTGACATATCTTCTTCATCTGTATCATCTCTCTGCTTATAACTATTTGTGGATGGATAATTTGCCATGGGTGAACTTAAGAAAGGTAGACAATCCCTGTAATTTTTTGGTGGTCTTGTCCAGATAGGGATTGGAAAAGTAATGTCATGCAAACTGCAGAGCTAATTATGGTTTTCAAATGCCTACAGCTCATGTACAAATACCAGTGCACTTCATCATATAAGCTGTTCTCATAGGCTGCTCTTCAAATATCACAGGAAAAAAAAGCTTAGAGGAACCAAGAAACCTGGTAAATGGAAATCCAAAGTAACTAAACATGCAAGACTGAATCTTTGTTAATATCATACATTAAATAAAATAATTATACTATATTATTAGAGTTTGGCTTTATTTTTTGTTAAATTGCATAATTTTTGCAGCCTCTTAAAATAACTATCCAGGTTTTAGCGTTACTTTTTTTACCTGCTACTACTGAGTCTTCTCAAATGGAAGGCCAAAGACTGTACAGTTTCTCCATTAGTGATACTTTTTCCATAGTTTTGAACAATTACCTTATTAATACAGATTTTAGAAATTTATTATTGCTTGTGGTCTCTAAATGTTTCAAACAACATAGAAAATAAAGTCCATTGACAAACAGGATCATTAGGGGAAATTTTTTCATCTGACAATTATTTTCACCAAAAGCTTACCTCAACATTATGAATCATTTGTGACCACTTGTACCTAAGTAGGACATATTAAAATTTAATGGATTTCAACGCAAAGAGCCAGCAATAGAATCGTGCACACCAAGGCACTAATGTGTTGATCCGAACTGTACTTAGTTGAGGCAAGTTGGAATTGCAATGCTGCCAACTAAATTTCATAGTACCACAAATGAATGAATCCCAAATCTCAAGAGGGATTTCTTTTTTATTCATTATGCATGACATTTTCCTCTTTAAATTATTCATTTTTTAAAAAATGTTATTGCTTTAGCCTTCTTAACCTTTGTACTCCTTTCCCCTGTGGTTTTTGCCAGCTGTAATATCAATTGAGGAGGGGAGATGTTCTAAACAACATACTAAAAAACTTTTCACAACCCTACAAAAAAATGTGTCTTGTTACTCTTCCATCTTATTTTTCCCCTAATCACAACACTGGAACTTGGAATGCCCTGTGAGGAAAAAAAAAAAAAAAAAAGCATATATTTTCTATCAGTGCTTTTATTCCAATTAAAAAAAAAATTCCAGTGCTTCACCGTTATTTATACAATCCCTGAAAATTAACCACTTGGAGAAATATCATTTGAGACCTGCAGAGTGATGAAAGTTGACCAAGTGAATTAAAATTAAAGACCACCTCATTGTTCCCTGCTTTCTTCCCATGTCTGATATTCAGATTTCCAGTTTTCAGTGTGCTCACTTGAACCAAGCCAAATTATGTAAGAACAGGCTGCAATGCATTGTAGGCTCACCACAATCTATTAATCTGTAATCTGTCTTTTAGCAATAAAACACCTAAGAAAAAGTGTACATAGGGGCTACAACACAAGATAGGCATATTTGAACTCTGCTTATATATAGGTATTACAGTACCTATGTACTTCTGCATAGTTCCATTTTCCTTTCCACATAAATGACTAAAGTTATTAAAACAATAGAAATAAAAGTTTTAAAGAGCTAAGGAAGTTACAATGGAAAGAAATTACAAAGAGTAAAGATCCACATCAGAGAGCCAAGCAATCAAGTTTCTGGCTCCACTAAACTGTTCTTAAGCTTTTCTTAAGGAACCACAAAAACTTGTTGCTGTAAGCTCTCCCAAAATTCTCCCTAATGACTTGCTACTCCCCTTCCTTTTCACTAAATCAGCTTTATAGGATAAGGGATATATTTCAGTCTCAAAAATAGAACCCAAATAATTAGTTTGAAGTGTTTGATATATAATTATTCACTTATTTCTAGGCTTTTATATTAAGGTAGAGCTGTCCATCAGGAACAGCTGATAAATTTCTGAAAAAAATAATTTCAATACAAAGAAATAGAAGTCAAATTAAAGCTGCAGCATTGTATCATGTTCCATTATATACTACATGATGTCTCATTGTTAGTTCACCCAACACAATTTAACAGGAGCACATGACAATGCTAAGGGCTGTAAGAGTTAGAGCAACCTCTTTGCTCTTATCATTATGTGATTATCATTGCAATTAGACGGAGAGAAGAAAGTTATGTTTAAACTGGCACAACAGCTCAGCCATGCAGAGCTGCACAAATTGGACACAGAAATACACAATGATTGCACTGTTTATGGATTTAGTCTCTATTACGTCTTAGTCAAACCTTGTAAAAATCTCCTTGACTGATACATCCAGACTGGTACCACAGGATTTTCCCTGCAGTTACTGCTTTGGGGGTCCCAGATTGACAGCTGACCAGGAAAAGGTCTGACCAGGAAAAGAAGCTGACCCTTTTGTTGCTGCCTCTCTCTGTCGGATTCATTTACTCCCTTGGGTGGCAAGTGATGAGGTTACTTTCTACATCTATCACAGTGAAGGGACTGTGCATGGAGTTGCATGGACATCAAAGGGTACAGGATGGAGAAGGAAACCAGTGAAGCCAAATGTAGAGAGGAGAAATACAGAAAACAATTGAGGAAAACCAAGGCAGGTGAAAATCAGAGCCATACTGGTAGCCTTACTAGATGGAAGAACTAAAAGGAGAAGACAGAAAGTACGTATTTTACAAAATGTATGTTTGCCTTAAGGCAGTATGAAAAATATGCGAATTTCAAAAAGACTTTTACAGTGATGATTGATCTGTTTTGGTTTCAATACAAGCAGTACACAAGTTTTCAACCTGCAAACACACATTAACTTTCAAAACAGGTAAATACAAGTTTTGAGCAGGTAAGTAAATGAAGAATAATGAATGCAATACTTCAGTGATAAGTAGCTATATTTCATATACATATATTAAATAAATTTAGCCAGCAAATGTAAGAAAAAACTTACTGTCTTTCTATTTAAATGAGGAGTTCTGTTTTATATTATACATCAAAACAATACTTTTTCACTGATAGTAAACAACTCACTTCCCAGGGAAATCCAAAAACTTATTTAATTGATCAACCTGTATGATTTTAAGAAAAGATGAGTTAGAGTTTGCCTTGCAACAGTTAAAGTCACTTAATGTCAATTTCATATTTAATGGCCTGTGCCAAGAAATCTGCAGGAATGAATTGACACAGTGCTTTGGACAGTAAAAACCTCCAGGTACATCTATGAAAAATAATCCTCAGCAAAGTGATTTGCAATGATAAATAAGCACTATTATTAAGGTTTAGATTTCCTGAATTCAAAGATACTTCATACAAAGATACCAATGCCCTATAGACACTTCTGTAAATGCTACTTGAATAGAAGCAGGTAGGGAATAGTGGAAACAGCTGAGGGCTACTATGATAAAGATAGTAAAATCCTCAATCTAATTTGGTCAATGACCACCAGTTTCACCAGTCAGTGCTGAACAGTGCTCAGGTCTACAAAATCCATTCAAGTACTTTCAACAACCTTTGTGAATACTCCTCCTTACATAAATTTCATAAGCAGTCCTAAAAAGCTTTACGAATACCCAATATATTGAAACTAAAATAAGAAAAAAAAAATTAAAAACATTATTTTAAGGGTTACTATAGGAAAAACAAAAAAGTAGTTTAATATTTTATCCCTACAGAAAATATACGCAAAATATCTTAAATAAGACTCACACCTCATTATGGACTATAGTCTTCTGCAGAAATAAACAACACTGGACTTATATCACATCTGCAAGAAACAACCCATATTTTTATACACTTCTTTGCACCACCATGAGGGGCTACACAAAACTGACAATGCATCACAGTCTCAAGCTCACAATACTTAAGTTACAGGAAAATATCTCAAACCATGCTCTGTGAGCCTCGCATGATTTTTATAATTATCTGCTGGTGGTTCAAAAGTCTTGTCTGGGGCTCAGGGCCAACTTCTGTATCTGTGCCTTCTTCCAGCTACTTGAAATTCAAACTACACAATTCCAACTTCTCCAGGGAAAAAAAAAAGAAGTAATTGCTATCAATATAATATTACAAACACGGACTGGAACTTGTGTGAGTACAAATGGAAGCCACTACATTTTTCAAGATATTCTGAATTTAAGTCTATGAAAGTTGGAGAATATTTTACTTATACTGCATGCTCCCTTCTGCTAATGACCTATGAAGACTTCATAATTAAGGGTGTAAGAAAGGAATTTACAACAACAAAAATCCTATTTCTTTAGATCAAACTATAACTAGTCTTTTTTCAGATACAGTCAGTGTACTAAGAACTTGGAGCAATATTTATGTCTAATTCTCATATATAAATTAATATTACTCTCCCAGGATCTCAAATCCACATGTTTTTCCAATTAGTATTAACAGTCTTCCCAAGTTTAATAGCATGTAAACAGAGAGTTCCTTAAGGAATATGACACATTCTGTTTCATCTCACTTTTCCAGTGAAGAAAACAGCTTTCAAAGGGGCAGTATGCACTCACATATACCAACCACCACAGGATTTTGAAAACAGGTTTTTATAAGCTTATGCAAGGAAAAGAAACCCTAGAAAAATTTTTCTTCTAAAGTACGAATATAGATTCTAGGTGCACATACATAATGTGGTAAAGAACATTGCCCTTAAAATTTGCATTCAACTATTCATAAACCAACTGGTAGAAACACTATTATACAAAGTAAAATTATATTCAACTTGATAAATTAAAGAACTATGAAAACAAAATATGCAGTCAAGTAAATACTACCTTGCTGATTCTATATAAATACAGAATGGGAAACATCTGGTTAGGCAACAAATTGGTAGAAAAGGGTCTTGAAATTGAGATAGGGCAGAGTATAGTACAATATACTTCCTGCTCAGACTAAAGGAAATGTATTCCATTTCAGAAAACAAAGAGTAAGATTGAAAATTATTCATGAAAAGAATGCTAGCATTTTATCTCATAAAAGTTACTGGAGGAATGTACTAAAAACATTCCAAAGTTTTAAACACTTAAAGAACATCATTAATTGCCAGCTCCATTTTCAATATTCACAATAAAACACTCTGATTTTCAGGAAAAACAATGTATACCAAACATTAGGAAAATCTTCCAGAAGGACACTAAGCTACTGTAACAGCTATCAAGATATTGTTCATGGTTTAAGAGTTCAGATAAGCTTTGTCACTGATGTTCTGAATCCCTTAACGCCATTGCAATGCAAAGGGGAAAACTAGACGAGCAGTCATCTTGCCTTCTAGCTCTAACTTATTATATAACTTTCAAATATTAAATAAAACTTGTAAGTCCTATTTCCTATTTCAAAATATTCATTCTTTTCCTTATAATTTCAGTTCTAAGGATTCAGCCATCTGGGAGATGATAGTCTTTGGCATTCCACAGATTTCAGTGATGGAGATCAGTAATTGACTTTCCAGTCAAATAATATTAAATAATATTTTCTCTACTGTTCCAGTTATATTCAACTATGTGAGTAAATCATGCTAAAGCACAGTACAATGATCTCCTAATGAAGCCAAGAGATAAAAAATACTGAAGTCGAGTTAAAAAATAAAAAGGCAGTAGAAAAAGGATGATCTAAAGAAAAATAAAGCCCTTATTTAAATTTAAAAATCCTTGCTTGAACAAAGCCTTGAACTGATATTTGCACATCACATTAGGAACTATTATAGGAAAAGCAGGATTGCATTCTAGTCAAAGAGTAACCTAGCTTCCCAAAAGATGGGTGGAGCAATATTGTAAACAGAGCTCCAATCAGACTGACATCTAAACAAGTCTTCGAACACCCACACGTAATACTCATCAAGGTTTTAAAAGCAATCCTCCACAACACACAGATATTATAAGAGACCATTAAAAGCTACAGAATTAACTCACTGCAGGTCATCAGGATTTATGCTATAAATTCTCACACCCATTAAACTCAATACATGACAATGTGGGTGGTCTACAGCACCTTTCCAAGCACTTCCCTGGCACTGACCCACACTTTGGGTTGGCACTACTCCCTTAACCCCTCACCGTTCCTCTCATCCAGCTATTTATGCATTGCCAAAGGCAACACAGTACATGATATAGCCTGATGTGGTTTACAGTTATAATCATGTTTAGCCAATGATTATGATTAAATTTTAATCACTCATATAAGAACATCCTACATACTGGAAAGCTATCATGTCCCCCCTGAAATTTCTATTTTTCCCTCAGAATAATCAAAACTGAACTCTATTCAGTTTGTCTAGGTTTTTCTTAAATTGTGTTCCCCTCATCCTACTCCTAGTGAATCCTACTCATGAAGAATAGAAAGAAATAATCATATCTCCTCATTAAAAGTCATATGACTACAACCCAAAGTTGGAATTCACCTTTAGTGAAAACATATTGCTGTCTTTTATTCAGTTGATGGTCCAATATAACCCCATGAGCCTATCCTATGACAACAGTGCTTATGGAATTATTTCTCAAATTTTAGTTTGTCAGATTCTTACTTGCTAGAGTCCTTGGTGCTTGTCTCAACTGAAAACCTTCTTAATAACTTTAGATCCTTCCTCTAATTTATCAAGATCAGCATTATTGCTCTCCCAATATGCCTCAAACTACTTCAAGCTTGTTGCAAAACCACAATTTTAAGAGTCATGCCCATATTCCATCACTGAAGCTATTAAAGAAAATAGTGAACAAAATCAGACCCAGGAGAGACCATGGTCTACCTCTAACATATACTCTTGGATTAACTACAAGTACTGACTACTACTTTTGAAGGCATCTTTCAAAGAGCTGCACAATTCAAGATAATCATCAGCTTTTCAATGTGGCTTCAGGCAATTTCTCTAGATTTCAGGGTACACCATCTTGAACATATTAAATAAAACTTCTAGAAATTGAGCCTACTGTTACAGTGCTGCAATACTAGGAGGGTCCTAGGCAATTTAAAAGATTTTTTTAAAAGTTGGTTGCTATGGAAAAAGGGGTTTTCATTATTAAGAAAAAAGAATGAGCTTAAGAAAAAGTGGCACCGAACAAAATCCTCAAGCTAATGCTGGTTACCCTACTGAATAATTACTGGACCATCTTTGGCTTGGCTTGGAGCTTAAACACCCTGAAGAACTTTCCCCTACATTACCATCCAGTATTTAACAAATACAATTCTCAGTCTCCCTCTCCACCTATGGTTCTACCTTGTTCTCCTCTACCTATTCCAGCTCTCTCCTTTAAGGGCTGGGAAAAGGTGCTCCTCTATTTTCTAGGCATTATCGAAGAGTTCTTGACTCAACAGCACAGTTATTTTTTATACTGGTTTTCCTTTATAAAGCATCATTCTCAACTTCTTCCACATGTAGACAGAACAGGTGCTTTTAGCTGGACTCAACAGCAAGTCAAATTTTTTTATTATCCCTACTAATGACACTGTTTTCACACTGAGGAGTGGTCTTGAGCATAGGAATTCATTTCTTTTAGGAAAATCCAACCAGGCAGATGAATTCCAGGAATGTACCTAGAGCACTCCAACTGCTAATGAGGAACCAGTACAGGCACAGAGCTAGTTCTGAAACACAGAGATGATACAAGTCATGTTGCTAGCCTCATCTCCTTCTACCTGTAGATCTGCTTCTAAAAGGCCACATTAATTCCCATGGTAGAGACTGGCCAGAGAAAACCTGAACAGATGACAAGACAAACATGTTTTAAAAGTGTCATTAAAACCTTTACTCTCAAAAAGAGTTCCAGGTTTTCTTAGTCCATTCAAAGACAAACATAGTGTTTCAAATCACACAGGACATTCTGCTGGAGGGTAGCTACTTAAATACTATGCTATTCTGAGCATTTGACAGACGTATTTCTCTCTAATGAACTTCTCGTTATTCAATATAACATTTTTTAGTTTCAACCTCTTTCAAAAATTGTATTCTTTCAACAGTTAATGAGTAAATGCAAAGTCTATCAGGAGTAATATTTCTTCTAATTTGTTTACAATATTTAAAAATTTTACTCTTTTCGTAACAGAATCATAATTAATTGCATAGTTCCCTGAACTCAATAACACTAGTCAACTGAATAGGAAGAAGAGAATTTCCTTATTAAATCAATTCACTTTATTAGCTTAGGTGGAAAAAGTTGAACTGCAGCTATTCACACCTTTTTAAAATTCTCAGAAGGAAAAACAATGATTATATAATCAAAGTTCAACAAATGAAATGCCCTTCACATATCTTAGTTTTGCAAAGAAATACTAACAGAAATTTGTAAAGCCAGTATGACACTTACTCTGCCTCACTTCCTTACTTCACATGATTATGAGTCAGGTTCCACATATGTCAACAGTGTAACATTAAAGTAAATTAATATATGTTTATAGAATTTCTACCTCTGCATAGTCTGCAGCTGTTTTACCAGATCATTTATAGTGGCCCATGAAAAAGAGGGCTGTACATAACAAGGACTTTTGAGTTGCTGGAACATTATACAGACAATTCATATTATATTAAACAAGAATTTAATTATTCTTCATAATATAAGACAGCAAAATACTGATAATCAAGATATTGCCCTAACACAACCCCAATCTTTATCAAAAAGAATATCCATGAAGCCAACAAAATAAGTTCCCAGTTTCCTTACATCCTTACAGATGTGAAGACTGCTGAAGGAGAAGGAAGGTATAAGGTCAAAGACCATAGTGACACAGGAGAGTATGAAGCTGAATGAACAGCCAATCCAGATTTGGAGCAGAAAGATGGGGAAAAATACCTGTTTCCAAGTCACCAGGAGTATCTGATGTTTACTAAGAGTCAGTCTATCTATCTGTCTCTCTGGAGGAAAATGGCAGGAAAAAAATATCTTGCAACAGCACAAAGATGCTAAACTTCAGACTCCACAGAAAAAGTGTAACTTTGCTCCCACTATAACTAAAAAGTAGGAATATAGAAAAGGACATGAATGAAATTTCCTTTAAAAATAGTAATTCCATGACATTCATGTAAATCATTGTGCACTGCGAAATCTTGCCCACATTCTTATTCTATGTGGGAAATATTATTCAACATATACTTAAATTAGTTTCATCTTCAATTCAATGCTTTCTGTGTGATATCACCCAGTCAACTAGTACTTTCAAAAGTTGTAGATTCTTTTTATTTAGTGTTATCACTACCTCATGATTTATGATACGGATATGCCATAAAGACACTAATACAAATATATTAATATTAATTTCTTTATTAAGAAAGGAGAAATTTCACTACTTTTTCCATCACATTAGAAACATACACATGCACACATCCAATTGAAAAGTGTAAAGAAATAAGTGATAAGAATTTTCAGCATAACAATGACCATCTGTGTTTCATTTGCTGCATTACTGTGCAAATTGTATGAGCAACAGTAAGTGTTGAATAAAATGAGAAAAAAACTCCAGATTTGAAATTATCTTATTACCTAAGTAATTCTACTTATCAGCAACACAAACAGGGCTTGGTTGCCACAATCAATGAAAAACAAACTGCCAAGAAAATAAAATGTCCAAAATTTTTAGTTTTAATATGTAAATAAATATTTTGGATTCTGAACATTAATGAAATTCGTATCTTACCTGGCATGACAGATGCTTGCTGAGTGGCTGAGTCTGTACTTAATGAAAGGCGACCACCTTTGGCCAATCTATCACAGAAGAGGGTGATGTTCTTCTTCAGTTTGCTGGTATCTTTGGGCATGGACAACTGGCTGCTGAGAGTCAGGGCCTGCTCCTTGGAGCTCTTTGACAAACAAGTTCTTAACAAGTAAGAGACTGCAGCATCCACAGTTTCTTCCCAACCCTGCATTAGGGAAAAGGAAATTAAATAAAATTAGGTGAACTGCAATATCATACAGCATATTAAAAACAAGGCAACAAATCGTGGAATGAAAATTTTTAAACAATACTGATACATAAAATATAGTTTTGGGGTTAATGAGTGTCATGAACACCCAACTTCAACTTGTACAAGCAAAAGTTGAAAAAACCAACTTGTTCCAGTATTGAGGTCGACAGAGAAAACTAATTTCAATAATAACAATGTATGAACAGTATGTGATAGAACAGTTAAATTCTGTCATTGCATTAATAACTGAAAACTAGAAGCTCCTGATTGTGACATTTTAAAATTAAGAAGAGATTCAGATGTAAATAAAAGCATAATATGTAGTATATAATATTATGATGATGATACGTCAAGGCCAGGGAAAAAATATGCATCCAATTATACATTCCTTGGAATCTCAAAGATTCTCATAATATGCCAGTAGCAGAGAACATCATGACTGCAACAGAAACCTACAGATATTCAGTACCCATTTATCAAATCAATTAACTTTAAGTTATGAGCTGAGGTGTGTCAGTGTTGTGATGAACAGGGACTTTGATTTCAGCATAGTGCCAAGCTGTAAATATTTATGAAAAGACTTAGTAATCACTTCCAGTTAAAGCAAACAAATTATACTCAGTAAAAGTACGTTTCTTTTCACTAAGCACCTTGAATAGCACATTTAAAAGTTAGCTTTGAGTCTGTAATCTGTACTGTGGTTTTCAGTGACACAAACAAATCAAAGGCATTCCTTTAAGTAAAAATCCTGGATAGGAAAAGTCCTACTATTTGTGACAAGGTTATTAGGTTAATGCATAAAATCTAATATATGACATCTATCTCATTTTTGCAATATGACATGCAGATTGACTCCTCTTGATCTTAAGATGGAGTCTTAAATTACACTCTGTGATGAGCCTATGTGATTAATCCAGAGTATCTATAATTAATGAACTTTGAGTCAGTCACAAAGCTTTCTCATGCCTGTTCATGACAATCTCACAGAGCTTGGATAGAGTCAGAAACTGACATAAAGGGCTTTGTGGTCTGCTAACTTCACTACTGACAACATCTCTTAGTATTCAGCCACCTGTAAGCAAGTTCTATGTATGTGCTGCCTACATGAACAGGAAAGTATATTTCATCACTGTCGTATTAATATTTGCTCTCTTAATGTTTCTGATGGGCTGGGACTTTTGGCAATTCTTTAGTGACTTCATAAGTTTTGACATGACAATCTGGACAAGCTCTACTTGCTGATAAACTAGCAGAAAATAATGCCAAGACTGCTCTTTTTGAGGCAAGTACTCAGAAAAGAAAATTCAGGTACCCAGTTAACACAAACCCAGAATCTTCTAGTTTTCAAGCACTTTCTCGTGATGTATTCTACTTGACTGAACAGCAAAATTGCCTACCTATGCAAATTTGACTCAGTAACATTTGAAAGAATAATGGTGTCAACCCTGCCATAGCCCACTGAGCAAATAAGGTTTATAGATCTCTTCAATTAAATACATAACGGCTTTTGTGAAGGACACTTCTTTTAGCACATAGAATCAAAGGCCACCTTCGTCATCTTGTTAAATTCCTCAGAACAGATCCAGGGCAGATGCTTACAAATACTCAAGTATACCAGTGAGACCACACAGTCATATGCATTTCATCCTTGTCCAAACACTCTCTATACTGAGTGTCCCTGAAATGTGATGTGTGCGTGTAAAATATTTACATTTTGTAGAGGAACCGGATCACCTGTTTTCTTAGTCAGCATTTGCCTTTCTGACTTCAGAAAAATAACATTAACCTATTATCTTATCTAGATTTGCCCCCCATAAAAAAATCCATAAATTAGAACAAAACCCACATAAATTAGAAAAATCATGCCAATCAATCAATCAGTTCTGTAGTAGCTTAACATTTTTCAAATAATCTAGAAAGAGTCCATTAGAATGCAATGCATCCACTGACCTGTGATGGTGACAGGAAATCATCCATTCTGCAGCCAATTTAAAGAGGTTAATGAGCTGGTAAATGCTGTATACATTCCCACACACTGGGCAATGAAACTTAATATGTACAAAGCACCAAAAACAGCCAAGCCAGCCACTCCTAATTATACTACAAATCATGAAAAATAAGAACAACATAAACATAAGAATCTTGAGTTTCACTAGAAGACAAAGAAACACATGATTAACTGTTGTCAGCATACAG
Organism: Pseudopodoces humilis; assembly: GCF_049639895.1. Taxonomy (NCBI): domain Eukaryota; kingdom Metazoa; phylum Chordata; class Aves; order Passeriformes; family Paridae; genus Pseudopodoces; species Pseudopodoces humilis. The sequence goes on from NC_142200.1 coordinate 106,178,443, forward strand.
TAGCTCAGAAGCTGGCCAATATGTCTCTCCAAATAAGTTGTAAAATTGCAGGCAAAAGCATTTAAATAAAAGCACTGAATTACAAGCTAACAAAAGTCAGGAAATTAAAAGTGGCTAGTATTCTGTCCTTGGCTCACACAGGTATGTTTTACTTTATACTACAGCCTTAACATTTTCCAACCCTTGTCTTGTATTTCATTTCCATGTAAAACTGGTTTCTCAGTAGACCATAAAACTATCTTCTCCAATTCAAGGTCTGTTGACCTAGTAAGTCCACTCAAATCCAAAGCAGATTTTATGATTAATGAAATAGTAGACAAAAGCTACCTCTAAATGAAAAAAAAACTTGTTAGAAAACTGTTCAGGTGATTTTGTACAGCTAAGAATTAATGGCTGCAAATAAGACTGCATTTGTCAGCAATTTTTATTAGTGCAAGGGGAGAATTGCAGGAACAAGAAAAATTCTTCACATGTTAAAAAAGCTGAAAGGTGTTTGAAAATAAAAGTATTCTCGTCTATAGTCCACATTGCAGAATGTTTCTACTGCCACAGCTGTAATATTCACTAATGGCTTTCTGTGTAGTATTCTGCATATTTGAGGACCGAAAGGATCACCTTCAGATGTGTGATACCAGTAACCCATCATTCTATGACCAGCGAGCATTGCCACGACTGCAACAATAAATGTCAGCCAAGACTCACAGAAAGAGGCATTATTAAATCATCCAAATTCTCTATCTTATTTAAATACATAAGAAAAATATTTAATTCATGTTTTACTTTTTCATTGGGAAAGGCTAGGGTTCATGTTTTGCATATGTACATTATTATTTTTCTATTTTAGGTAATAGGAAGAGATTGGCACTTTCTTTTAACCAAATCAAATACACTGCAGGTATTGATTGCAGAGTATTTGACTATATTCAGTATTACATGGAAGACCAAAGGTAGATTTGTGATACTAGCATGGCTAATAGTATATTAGTACATATCACTTGTGTTCCATACAAATTGCCACAAAGAATCCTCACATGTCATGGAATATCTGAGTGTGACCATAATTACACATTCAATCTCACTTTGGCAAAAAGCTTCATCCAGAGTACCTTGTTTGTAGCCTGACACTTGGCGGCAAGATTCCACTCCCCAAGAGTTTAGATGGTCAAAAACAAGGTCAACAAGACATAGATAGGGGCAGGATCTGAGAGAAGAATTTCCATATTGCTGTTGTTAAGAGACACAGAGCACCTATGTGTGGGAGAAGTTTGAGATAGGGCCTATTGTCAGATTTGGTAGGTTTACTCATATAGTGTACCTTCTTAATACATTTATAGTTAGCATATTTCAGAGATCTACAAATGAATACTATTTGCCTTAAGTACAAATAAATCATTCTAATAGCCTATCAGTCAAACTTGAACAAGATTCCGATGTTGTGTGCATAAGCCAGACAAGTATTTGATTGTATATCTTTTACCTTGAAAGCCTTTATCTTTATTAATAATATTCCTAAGGCAACAGCCTTTTTCCAAGCTGCCTATGATGTAATTTATGATTTATCCTAGAGTGACAATCAAGGCAGCTCTGAAAGAATTCAAATGTAATGTGAAATATACTGTATAAACTATGGAAAATTGGTTTATGGTTTCTTCGCCCAACCCTGCCTCCCAGTCCCAGTAGCACATTTTGGGAGTTTATTGGTAATTGCACACAGTTTGTTAGAGGAAGACCAGGGGATGAGGCTTTTCAGCCTTTTCTTTCCTTCTTCTCCTTTGAATCTGTTATGTCCCTCTTTGAGAATATCCAGTTTCCCCTGAGTGTTAAGGATACCACATTCCTGGTCACTTTCCTGGTAGTTCAGCTGTTGAGCTTCCTCTATATGGTCTGCAACTTCTCTAGAGTGAGGGCTGAGATATCCAGAGGAGCCAACGAGACCCCTGCCCCAGAAGTAGACTCAGGTGTGGGAAATCTTGAGTGGTGTAGAGAATGGGAGAGAATGGGCCGGACTCTGAAGGAGTTTTCTGATCCCCCAGCCTGGGAATTTTCACGTGAACAAATTCAGAAGTTCCCCAGATAGAGAGAAAAAGCTACGAGCTGAGCTGTGGTTTTTCCTACGTGACTGTGGAGAAAACATGAAAAGATGGGATGGAAAATCTACTGCTGCTCTGGCAAAACGGATGCTTAAATTGGAAGACAGCAAGACTCAGGGGGGATACTCTACCAAAAAGAAAGCCGCTCCAGTAGCCTGTAGTCAAACTGACAAGTATGATGATGACATGTCTGACTCCCTTGAAGGAACCTCCAAGACATATACCCAAGAAAAGAAGGATAACCAGGCTTAGAGAGAGCCCCGCGCGGCGTTGCGCTGCCAGGAATTCTTACAATTTGCCTGTCTATATCTTATTTCTTTATTTTAGACAAAATAGTAATTTCATCGGTTTTCAAAACTCCTAGAATACTTGAAAGTTCACAATATGAATTACATATTGTGTAAGCTTTTATGCTTAAACACCAAAGAAGAGGTTTCTGTATCTGAAAGAAACGCTCTTGTGTAAAAGCACTCTGCTTTTACAGTGATTAAAAACATTATCTTTTTGTTACACATACAAACCAGTAATCCACAGCTACTGACCTGGTAGTACCCAACACAGGCACAGACCATCAGTAAATTTGGCCTAACTCATATTCTTCAAGCATATTCTATATTTCTAACTGATCTATTTGTCTCAAAGAGGATATAACAGCCACAGAAGCCATAAAGCAGGCATGCAACATCTGCCTCTGCTGTCAGAAATGGAAATTAAAAACCCTCCTTGTGAGTGTCCCTGAAAAATTATGACTAAAAACAGATTAATAAAGCCTTTAGGAGACCTTTTGAAAAGAACTGGAAGAAAAGAAAAAGCCAACCAGTAGACTCAATGTCTATTTAGCACCCAGAAAAAAAAATGCAGCAAAATATTACTTAAGTCCTAATGCATTACATCACTGAATGTGCCAAGAGAGTATATTTTTTAAGAAAAGGTTTTCTAAGAAAAAATAACTCTTGGTTGAAGAATGATACTTGTAACAATATAAAACCAGTTTTATTTAACATAATGCATTAGAAACACCAGTCACAGATTATCTAGAATCTTCTACAGTTCACGTTTGCATAAAAAAAAAACAAAGCAAAAGCACCTTCACATATATAAATAACAAAAACCTACCACTGAGATAACTGAAAAACAGAGAACTGGCAAAATCCTACAGAGTAGTGGAATTCAAGTCTGATGAAAATCCAGACAAATGACTCAAGCTTAAATACATTCCAAACCTATTAAGTGCCTAAGAAGGACATTCGTATTGAGCACACAATAAAAAAATCTCAAATGAAGTTCTTAGATTAAACCTGCTCTCTATAGTCATATCTTTCTTTAAAACATTTATGATGCATAATGTTCATAATATTAACTTGATTCTGACTTCTACTGTCATTTAAAGAAATTCAGTTCTAATAGGAATTCATAGATTGATGAAAACAATATCAAAGTGAGGATATACTATATGTAGTTCTAGAAAAATAATTCAAAACAGTAGATTAATCAATTTTGCTTTAAATCATGGAAACCATCCTTATTTGTGAGACGATACTCTGAAGTCAAACTGCTGTGAAGAGCTACATTACAGCCATTATGGACATTTAAATCTTATTAAGGGTTTGGACTTGGCAAATTTGCCTACTCCAAACAAAGTTACTTCAAACACAAGAAATAAAAGCCAAACAAGGGACAAAAGAAAATGCAAATCCCTGAGAAGTACAAAGTTACATCTCGATAACTGACCACAGTATGATCAGTCAAGTTCTGTTGGGCTCCTGTAGGGCACAACAGATATTTAAGGCAAAAACTTGAACAGTCTGTAAAGGAAAACAAATAAAAGACTACAGAAAGGAATCAAGACTTGTACAGGAAACTGTATGAGATTTCTTTACAATATTTATCAAACTGGTTAGAGTATAGCAAAATAGATCTGTGCAGTTATTTAATATTAAGTATTTATGCCAGCAACTATTTTTTTACATCTAATTCAAATACTAGTCTCTCACATTTTGAGGTTAATAGACTGCAAAAATCAGATTTAGCAAAAATCCTTTGTGAATAAAGTGGGTCCATTTGAAAGTCTATCACAGACACACTTGTAATTCCTGCACAGCTCTGCTGTAAATGCCAGTCATAACAGAAAGAGCAACTTTATCTGTTCAATATGGAAATATTTATTTAATATGAACTCCAGCAGCATAAACAACTCTCTACAAGAACTTTTCATTTTGAGTCCTACTTGGTAAACACATATTGATAGCCTATGGCAACTTTACCTGAGAAAAATCTTTATGACAAATTTTTTCTTGGAAAGTACACTTGCCTGGAAAGTACACTTGTTTAAAAGTTTCCCTTGTATTTTCGCCCTCTGAAGTTCAATTCCCAAACCACCAAACACTTTTGCATTAAAAATAAATACAGTTTTTGGAGGATTCTATTCTGTGGACATTTAACTACAAAATAAGGTTTGCCAAGCTCTCCTTCTATAGTGTCTTCAGATATGGAAAGAAAGTTAAAAATGCATATGGCTTAGCAATCAAAATAGTGGTTTTTAAATTATCTTATAGAATAGGTGATATTTTTCTTTTAGGAATGGTGCTCCTAAACTAATCTAATGGAAAAATCAAACTGTAGAAGAGCAATATTAAAAGCAGTGGGTGTTTTAGGAATCCAGCAAAGTGAGCATTACTAAATAAAGGTTCTGAAAGCTGCATGCATGAGGATATGACTTCTATCTTTTGAGATTTTAATTTATTTTTCAAGTCAAATGCTGAGCAAAGTCCTGCTCACAGAAAAAAGAGTTGTGGTTATCAGCAGTTGTAGAGTTTTCTGTATTAAACAACTGGTAACATGATTGAAGAGTGTAAGAAAGCAAAACCTGTAAGAAAGAAAAATTCTGGGTGGGGATCATAGTCATAATATTTCTAACACTACTTAACTCTTGTATGCTTTTGAGATTAGTAATTTACTCTCAGGAAAGTGCATGCTTCACCAAAAAATTATATACCAGGATGAATATAGATGATGGTTTCATTTGCTTCTCCATTAAAATTTAACCTCTGTATACTGCAACCAAGTTTCCATATGGGCTGCCTCCTTTCACATTGGATGTTCTTCATTTGCACATTTCAAAATTAGATTAAAATTAAATTATAATTAGATCACTAGGCTTCTTCTTAACAAGTATTTATCTGTGTTACTCAACTCTTCTTTCAAGTTGTCTCATATCTCAAAATTGGAGCAATACAGAGTGTTTCCTAACACCTGGTTTGTTGGGTTTTTTCCTGGACAACAGCGGTCTTTTAAGAGTGGGTAAGAGACAGGGAAAAGGGCATACTTCTTCAAAGGATAAATTATAACTATATAATTCTACAGTTATTAATCTAGTAATGCTTATTTCTTGTAATATTAATGAATCCTACTTCATGGGTTTCTGTAGACACTATTTCCCAAACCTGAATTTTTGAGAGATTTTTTTCATATTAATCTTCTTTTTAGCATGACTTCTTATCATCATTGATCCCTTCTGAGAACTGATGAAAGAAACACTTGTTTCTTTCTACTACATTAATGAAATGGCTTGACTTCTTTTGTTGCCAGCTTCAGAAGTCTGTAGTTTTGATTTTTAGCACTGAAATCATCTAACACTTCATCTTTCTTTTCCTTAATAACTTTTCACCAGGAAAACTGAGGTGCTATTTGGGTCTTGCAGAGGTTGTCAAATGTGTCTGCAGGCAAGAAAACACACCAGGAGTTGTGCACCTTGCTGAAGAATGCCACATGTCCAGCAATAGGTCTGTCATATATGAACTCTACAGTTAGGCCCAGCAAGAAAATTTTTAAGATGGGGAAAAGGAATCAGACCTTGTTACACTCAGCCTGGAGGAAAAAAGTCGATAAAACTTGTGCTAAAACAAGGTTATTGAAACTTCTCATTGCATCTCAGCCCATACTCCATCTTTTATATCACTGATATTCTTGGAGATGAACTTTCCATCTTCCAATTTATCTCTTAGTAGGTTGCCAATACAATATCCTATGAAATACTGACAAATGAGTGTGTTTCCAAAACCTGTGAAATATGGAAGCACACACACTAAAATATTTTATAACTGGAAAAAAAAATTGTTATAAAGTTTGTTTCCTATTTAAATTCTCACATTACTTTAGAACTACACACTGCTATCTTTAAACTCAGTTCTGTTGCTTCAAATTGTGGAATTTCTATTCTCCCAAAAGGCACAGATGAGGACAAATTGAGTAGTGGTAAAATGGACTTGCATGTTTACTTGGATAGCCAACTTTCACTTTTGTGCTAGGGGGTTTTGGGTTGTTTTTTTTTCCCTAGAACAGTGTCTTAAGCAAAATTAATTAACTCTTCCACTGTTTGTACAGATTTGATTTATAAACTGTTTTACTTTTGAGATATCTAAACTATATTTTTGCTTTTTCAAACTTTCACTTCATTGAAAAAGCCAGGAGATGATGGAGGACATAAATTGTGCAATTTTTATATTTCCTTAATCTGGCCTATTTTAATGTAAGCCTCTCACTACCTGTGAAATATCATTCTTAATCTAGTAATTAAGACAAAGCATCTTGCCATTAACTAAAAGAAAAATAAATCCATCTGAAAAAATGACTACTCTGAAAATCATGGTAAAAACAAAAAGTGAATTTTTTTCTGGGATCTTGTAACAAGATGAAAAATTCATATGACATCTTCTGTATGATATCCTTATCTACCTATCTCTGACATGATATATTTGTACATTCCAGTAGACAGATTATACAACAGCACACCATGTGAACAATACCTATATGTTATCTAGTAATGACTAAAGAATGCTACATGATTTTAACTTAGAGCCAAGAACAACCATCAACAACTTCAGGACCAAAAATAGTCTCGCCACAGCAGGTTCCCCCCACTTGCCCCAAAAAACAAAGATTAGCTTGGTGATTAGATCTTGATACACCCTCTCAGAAACATTTCTGACCATGAGATCTAAGGAAGATTATTAATTTAGCTGCATACCATTGTCACATGTCCATTAGAAACACAGAACTTAACAAAATTATTGGGACTAACTCATTATCTCAGAAAATGCCATGAGCTATGGTTAGATACAATGCTACTAACGTAACACTACAGTATATTGTTATTATTAACAGTATCATAGTTTTGAACTGATGCCAATCAAAGTAAAATCAACAATAAATATGTGATTTTCAATTCTATAAATCCTTTCCTATTAGGAGACATTAAGGTCATACGCTAGTGATGCTGAAACAGATTTGTTGTTTCCGTATATAAGAAATTCCATCAGAATTTTACAATCAATCATAAATCCCATTACATTTCTAATATACTAGTACAGTACTGATCAATACACAGAATCATAGAATGGTTTGGGTGGGAAAGGACTTTCAAGATCCTCCAGTTCCATAGGCAGGGACACCTTCCACTATACCAGGTCACTTAAAGCCCCATCCAAGCTGACCTTGAACACTTCCATGAATGGGGGGTACACAACCTGCTCCAGTGCATCACCACCCTTACAGAAAAGAATTTTTTCCTATTTTCTAATCTAAACCTACCCTCCTTGACCTACCACTACATTCCCTTGTGAAAAATCCCTATCTTTCTTCTAAACCCTTTTACTGGAAGGCTGCATAGCAAGAGTCTGAGGATCTTCCAATTAGGACACTATATCAAGGGAATTCTCCACTGACAATAAACTTCTTTAAAAGAAAAAAGAAAAGCAAAAGAAAGAGCCACTGATTATATATATTGAGTGTTGAGACCCTTTGCTGAACAACATTTCTGTAATCACTGCAATGCATCATTCTTGTCATTAAGCAGTTTAGATGACAACTGATCTGAACTGCTGGTATGCACCACATACTCAGTAATTACTACTATACTAAAATGGCTCTTTGTACCTGAACTAGACAGATCACCCTAACGAGAAAGTTTAGAGGTCCCTATTACAATATTACATAAAGAAAGATGTCTGATAACAGAAGATATTTAATTTATCAAAGAGTACATCTCTTGGGACAACTGCTGTACTTCACAGGGTATCCAAATTACTTTAAAAGAAGGTGATATATGCTGGAAGCAAACTAATCAAAGCAGAACACAGTTCTGCCTTGACTAATTTACACCAAGAAATAAGATTCCTAAGTAGGTCTCTGCTTACAACAGAGACAGCGCACTGAAGATTAACTTCAGGATCTCCAATACCAGCAGAAAAAAATAAGATGAATGCTCAAGTTAAAATTAATTCTCAAAACTTTTTAATTAAAATACATATGACCAATAGGTATGTCAGATTCTCCATTAGCATAAGGTTTTTACGAAGGTTGAATGCTTGTTCTGAGCTTGATACAGTTTTCAGGCAATACAACTAAACAAGACAAGAATACAACACAACAGTACAACAAGAGTTCTTTTTGTCCTTTGACAATTCATAATGCATACCAAACCTATTTCTGCATAATTTTGATTAAATCAATTTTATGCCATCTCAAAGAAATAGAGAAAGCTTTATTTTTTGAAAACCATTTGTATTGCCAACCACCAGAAGCAAACCTGTTAAAAAAATTAAAACCTTACCCCTTCTTATCAAACCCCAGAAAAACAGCAAATGATAAAAAAAATGAAAATACAACTGGGCATAACTTGTTTTGATAATCTTTTGAAGTGGAAAGCATAGATAAAGATATATTATAAATTTTCACTAATCCATAAAAGTTTCCAACATAGCACATTAAGTCTTTCTTTCTCAGATCAACAGAATATTGGCACTTTTCTGTTCTACCCAGAGAATTCACTGTGAGGAATCACATGAATTTAGCTACACACAAAGATCACTAGATAGTAGCGCAATCTGTCTTCAATTTGCTATTGCTGCCATAACCCACTGTCTTCTCAGTAAATAAAATTAACTGCAGGAAGAAAATTATTAGCAGACACTTAAAGAAACTGTGATAGTGCTTGCAGTAGTGGTAAGACCATATCTTCAAATTCCTTCTTTTGTCCAAGTTACTTAACATTTGGTCTTCTGTGTTTAGACATTCCAACACTGTCAAATAATCAATCAGCTTGAAAGTCTGCTTTTAAGGATAACAAATAAAAGTAGAAACAATTGCAGTAACTTAGTGGCTTTACAACCACGTGTTCTTCTGTCCACTTACTCATATTAAGAGCCACTGAGAGACCTGGGGTTGTGTAGCCTGGAGAAAAGGAGAGGGAAAAGGGGAGACCTTACCATACTCTTCAACTCCCTGAAAGGAAGGTGTAGCCAGGTAGGAGGGAGCCTCTTCACCTGTACAACCAGCAACAGGACAGGACAACAAAGTCTCAAGCTGCACCAAAGGAGGTTCAGGTTGGACATCAGAATGGGCTGCCCATGGAGGTGGTGGAGTCACCATCCCTGGAGGTGTTCAGGAAACGACTGGATATGACAAAGGTTGGACTCCAGGATCTTGCAAATCTTTTCCAACCTTAAAGTTTCTATGATTCTAGTTATCTCTGGTATAGTCCGGTATGTTGCTAGCAGGCAGAGCATTGATTTCCATATCAAAACATACTATAAAAGAATATTTGAGGTACTTGAACCATGCTCTCTTAATTCTCTTATTGTCCAGCTGGGTCATATACACACGCATGAGCAAAGGACATTGACAGAACCCAGGCATCACTACTCCATTTTTAACCTTTCTCCCCAATACAGGACTTTCCCTGCCCAGGGAAGAGTGGTAAACTCATTTCTTCACCTTCTGGCCCTCACTTGATAATCTTATGTTACCCTGAGCCAAACTAAACTTCAGGCTGAGGCTGATCTTTTTTACTGAAAAATTATGGGGTTCATTTGGAAAAGCTGTAAGTGCCTTCCCTTTATTCTGGTGATTAAGGGTTTAAAACTTACTAGCTTTTTTTCCCGTATTTATTTTCAATTTAGATGCTTCATTGTACCAGAAGCATCTTCCTGTTGCATGGCATTGATTCAAATAGGAGAAAGACTTATCTATTAGTTTTGATCATTAAAAAAAGTTATTCAAGGTCATTTAACATAATTTTCAAAGCTGGAAAAAAGGCAACAAATTTCATGTGTTTTTTCTCTCTAAAACCACTTGCAGATGCATTATCCACCTTGTTTCTAAAAAGAAGGAGGGGAATAAACCTAAAGTATCTGCTCTAAACTTGTCTGTTCACAATAATAAAGAATACAACCATATGGAAAACTAGTTCCAAGTTATCCACCATCATGGGCCACAGCCTTGTGGTGGTTTTGTGGGATTTTGTTGGTTTATTGGGTTTGGGGTGGAGTTTTTTGTAATGTTTAAGAAATTTTAACTAAAAGATAATTTGTACTAGCCTATGGCAAACAAGAAAATATTAAATATTTCAGCCTATTTTTAAATATTTCATTCCGGTACACAGTTGGGGCTTTGCATTTAAGAAGTGGTTACAATGACAAGTGGAATATAGAAAATAGAAGGCACAAAAAACTAATTCCAGATGATTTGTACTGCAATCAAGGACTAGGTTGGATTAATTACAAGAATTAAAGTGACAACTTCCAATAAATTCTAAAAATTAGAGTTCATAAAAATTACTCTTGCCAAAGATGCAACGATTAGCTCAAAGCTTCAAAAGTACTGGACAGCAATGGAAAATTCAGAGAAAATTTTTTCTCATGTCAGTCATGACAGAATTAATCCTGCTGTAATTACAGAAATAACCTTACCTTTGATTTGGAGAGTTTATTCTCAGTAAAAGATTTTTTCCACAAAATGGTATTTTTTACATTACCCAAGAGCTCTAGAGAAAAACCCATTTGTTATCATGCTTTAAACTTAGAAGGCTATCTAGTCTTTCCCAAATGAAAGACTTTCTTTTTCTTGTGAAATACATTCACATCATCTTACAAAAAGCAGAGACACATTTGATAGTAACCCCTGTGACTTTAAGAGGCAATTCAGGAGTTTTTTCTAACACCATTTCTTTTTCATCATTGCCTTAAAGTATATTTTTCAACTTTATCTAATCAACACTGTGAAGTGGTAAATTTATAGTCCCTAATGTAAGTTAATTACTGTAAATCATAGAGCCGATTAAAATATGCATTTCACCCTCAGGCATATTTTTCTTTCAAATTACAACTTCAGTAAAATCTTAAGTTCTAATACAGACATTTACTTGGTTGGTATGACTCCAAATGTAAATAAAGATGGAAATGTACTTCCTCAACACCGGTTGATAGCTATTACTATTAACTATAGTAACACAAATGTAACTGTGACAAGCAAGGAATGATTCTGAGCAACGAAGCATTTGTACATCATTATTTAGTAACATCAGGAGAACTATGAAAATATTTACTCTTCAGTAAAGTTGCTGTTGATGGCTGTACTGCCAAGGGCCCTCCATCAGTCTTAAAGTCAAAATGTTTGCATTGACAGACATATTCTCCCTTTGTAATGTCTTAAACAAAGAAAGCATTAATACCTTAACCATCAAGCATATGAGCCATCAGTCAATCCAGACGCCATCCAACCATTATATCAAGACTACCCCATGTAGCATGAACCCTTTGAACCCTCTAAATTAGCCTGGACAAATTCCCGCCTGTCCCAAACGGATTTCCTATCGTAAACGTATGCTTTGTCATAAACTCAGCATTTTCCAAATATCTTTTTCTATCTAGAAAACTCAGCTTGGTAAAGGATAATCACTGAAAAACACCCATTAGAATTGTAAGGGTGGGGGGGTGTTTGTTTCAGCCTTTATAGTACCTCAAATTGCTGTCAGTCCCCGTCAGAATCTAATCAAAAATATGTTAGTTTAGAAGAACAGTGACCAACTCTTCTGAAAAAAATGATTCATGTAACAAAACCTTTGGTACATTTTTAACATTATTAATAAATCATGGATTCTTTTGTCTCCAAAAGCATCCTAAAGTGTTTTTCTACTGTGTATTTCAACAGATAGAAAAACATAGGACTCAAAACCAATATACATTTGAAAGTACAGCTTCCATGCAGCTGTAACACTATGCTCTGAAACAGTATTAATATATACTTCTATATTCTGAATATGGATTTTATTTTAATCCCACAGTAACAAAGTACATTGGACAAAAGAATGCCTAACTTCCCTGCAACTACTTTTCTTCAGTTTTAGCATCAATTTCTTAGTGGCTTCATTAGCAGAAGAATTAGTTCGTTTATCCCACTGAGACCTGAGAGATCTTATTCAATTTCTGATGCTATACTTCTACAACTGTGCAGCATTCATGAAAGAATCACTGAAAAAGAGGAATTTCCTTGTATTTCCAACACTGAACTGACTTTTAGTCAGTTTTATCATAGCAGTGCTATTTAGGTGTTAGTTAGAAGTTTACTGCCAGAAACAAAATATGATGCCAAATATCTGTTATCCGCAGAAAATATGCAGGTTTGCAGTATTTCTTCCACGATATCTTTGTAGACATGAAAACACAAATTTTATATCTTCTTAGACAAAAGTCTGCAGCAACAGAAACCACTTAGCAGTCTGAGAAAAAATGGTGACACAATGAGAACATTAAATATTAATGAATATTTAAATTTGCTAAATATCTAACTGAAGTGATTGCCAGGTCTAGAAAACAAGACACAATCTGCTCTAAATGAAATGGCATGTACGAGAATAATGTTGATGTTATGGTAAAAGAGGCATTTCTTTTTATGTTAACAGTGTATTCCAAACACCTCCCTTTTTTTAAGAAAACACTTCCATAGTTTAATGCTCACAAGGCACAAAATGTTCTGGAAATGTAGACTGCATCCAAACTGCCTTCTGACACATTCCCTCCAAATAAAAATACAACAAACCATTGTCCAGAATTGTTTGAAGAGTAAATAAAAATTCTTCAGAGTATTTTCTTTCACTAGTGTTCTACTTCACTGCTTACAAGGAAACCTGAACACCAGCTAGGAGCTTCTGTCTGTAAATATCATTGGTATGTCAAAAGATTTCCCCATTCCCTGCCTAAGCTTCTTAAATTACATTCAGATTTCTGTGGTACCATAACAACTTCAATATGGCATGTAATTCAGTATTTTGTAAAGGTTTTGCTTCTATTTCCACCTCCAGTTATTGTTAGTTTACATTTTTCATCCTGACTGCTCTGCAGGATATACATCTTTACAACACTTACGTAAAGTCTTACATCTTGAACACAGAACACTGTTAACCACCATGTTAAATCCACACCAAGATACAGACTGAAGTAATAGCCTGAATTACAGGACACAACAAATTGTACCATATTTTAGCAAAACTTGCAACAAAGCAACCCAATTTCTGATAGCAAAATAAAAAGTAGTCACGTAAAAAACATTTGTTTGGGGTTCTAGGAGATTCATAGGAACTTTCTTTGAACTCAGTTTGTGAGAATGCACGTTCCTCAGTCATGAAGCTTGATTTTCCAAGTTTAAATGAGGACTAAATCCAAAACAAATCTCAACAAAACTGTTTTGCTTTGCCTGCCATGACTCAGTATCATGTAAAATGCCAAAACACTTTTTGCCCCCCAGGTGGAAATTGCAGAAGATCCTAGATTCACTCGGAACCTAGCACAAGCTTTCTAAAAGACCACAAACCATTCTAAGTATTCTGAGTATGCACCAAAATTTGGATTCACTGTACATTGTAAAAACCCTGTGCAGAGCACGAAAATTAAAATTAACGTAATTTTAATTAAGATAATTCCTGAAACTAACCAGGATCAACTCTTAATTAAGTTGAGAGCATTCTTTAATTCAACTAAAGCAATGTTTAGCTGTGGACCTTAGGTGTAGATATAAACAGTACTATTTTTCTTCACAGACCGTTTTCCAGATTTTATACACAATCTCACCTGGTCACACTCATTAAATCAAAACAGAATTAGCAAGACATCTACAGAATGCAGAACTATATAGAGCATGGTTTGGAATACAAGGAAATTGTCTATTCACAGTATTTTGTCTAGATAACTTTCATTCATTATATAAACCACTGTAAATACACTAAGGACAAAGTATGGCAAATGATTAATAGTCTTAAATGTATGTACTGTATTTTCTGTGTGTACTTTTTATATTTCTATTGGAACGTGGTCATCTATGTTATAGAGCATTTATATTACAGTCTTCAAAACCTGGGGGTATTATTCTGTTTGTCCTAACCACAGGACAGAAGATAAAAATCAGCTAAATTTATGTGAGACACTCCTACTTGGCTTAGTAAGAAAAGGTTAAGCAGAATTTAACTGGTATCACCCATATCATCTATTGAAACATTCTGTAATCAACTCCTCCTTTTCCACTTTCCTGTGAAATCAGTGTAGTTTGCATCGAACACCTACTTAACAAGGCTACTTAAATTACTTCAAAGGACAGTCTTCAGCAAAGTACAGGAAGAAATATGGGAATTTAAGGGCTTAAAGCTCTTTGAATATTTTTCAAGAACCTCTTACCAGCTCTTGTGTATCTTCTGCTAATGGCAAAAACGTAGCTTCCAAAATAGCAACTTGATCAGTGCTGAGCTTCTGCCACAAACTAATCAGCATAATCACCAGATGGGTGGCACTTTTCAACTTTGCAAAGGCTTGGAACATGTTGGCTTGATTTTCTTCTGCTGCATCTGCTAGAGCTATTACCTGCAAAAATTACAAACATCTGTTAAATATAATTTTACCATCCGTGAACACTCAACACAGAAATTACCTTTGGCACACTCTTGTTTTCCTTTAGAAGATCCTGAGGAATTCTGTTTTCCATAAACATAAACCACAGAGTATTAAATGAGTTATCATTTATCTAGATTTTTCTTTTGCATACCCAAGGCAATTTCAAATCCATATGGCAACAGGATTAATCTATCTAGTACAATCAGTGCAGAAAGGATTTTGTTTACAACATATTTTAAGGCATTCCTGAAATTAATCCCTATCATATCACATAATATGTGACAACAAACTAATTTTCAGGTTTATATCACACACTAATCTCCATATGACCAGTAAGCCTACTGTATTAATCAAAAACAACACAAAGATTTTATGCTATTAAAAAGGCAGCATATAATTATTTCCATTGGAGCACAGCTGCCATCTGTTATTTTATTAACTCTCATGTCTCTCCACATTTTGTTGTAGCTTCTTCATCTTTTATGCCAAAATGTAAACATTATGGATCATGTATATGAAGGCAATATCACTTTAAGTGCCAGACTTTACAAAAGAATTTTCAAAATAAAATAAAAGTAACAGATTCACTTCTTCTAATATGGTAAGAGTTTTGCTGAGTATTTCAAGATGGGGAAAAACAGAAAAGCTGTTATGTGATACTCTATGTGGTTCAGAAACAACTTGTCATTGTATATAATATTGTCCACTCACAGCATTTAAAAAAATTTGATCTTTTGAAAAATATTGCTGTTAACATCTTCATTCTTGAAATAGAATCTTTTAGGCATTTTCCTACCACTGGTGAAAAGAGAAGATGACAGTGATTTCAATAGCCAGTTGCTATAATGTCACTATGACAAGAGACTCTCCACAGTATTTGCACTGGAGTACTTCAAGTAAAAGAAAGGTATACAGGTTAGGGGTTCATCCCAGGGGACCACAATTTAGAAGACCTGTTCTCAGGAGTGCCATTACATCTCCATGCTACCTAAATAACACTTGGTTTACAGAAGTTGATTATCTGATTTTTGTTTTAAATCAGCACAAAGCACCTCTCTTAACCACTTTCTGTTTATTTATCTGCAAGATGGGGTAATAGGTGCTTGACTGGATTCGTGAAAAGCCTCACAGAAATGTAGTTAAAGTGTAATTAGTATTACAACAGAATTTACAAAGTAAAACTTGCAGAGCCTGATCTATTAACATTTTGGCAACAGCAGGAAAATGAAAATACTATATGATGCATCTTCAGCAAGGAAAGAGAGCCAACCAGCTGTTAGCATTTTGTGGAGAAGAACTATTTTTAATCTGCAATGCTGGCATTAGAGATGTATGTGTGTTCCCTCCAAGCTCCCATGTGACTGGGAAGATAAAGAAAACAGCATTTTAGGGGACTATAAATATGAAACATTTAAAACAAAACGTGTTGATAGCTTTTGTTTTAGATTTTAAAATGTAATCTTTCCAAATAAAGCAGAGAACCCACAGGACACCCATGAGTCCAAACACTACATAAATCTGAGCCAAATAACAAAATAAACAAACAAAAAAACCCCAACTAACCAAGTGAAGGAGAACCAAGAAATTAATCCCAAGCAGTGAAAACCAACATAACATACTTCGTTCAGAGAATAGTAATGATATCACTGACATGTCACCTGATGCATTTGTGTTGGCATTCAATTTGCTCTGACCAAAGCCTTGATGCTTCCCACACCTCATGTTCTACACAGGGTGAAGTTCCATATTACAGTCACTTTCCAAGAGTTACAGGTGACAAAGCCACCTGATAAGCACCACACTATGTAGCAAGGTACGTCATCTGTCTCCAACCCATGTAACCAGTAATTGTATGCAGTATACAGCACAGTTTCATCTTTCTGAGACAAGCAGCAAAAACAAGTAAAATCTTCCTCAGTGTAACAGAGGCCTTCAAATACCTAATCTCTTTTCCTGTCCAATATACAACTGAAAATTTGGAAAGAACAATGAATGAAGATGAATTTAACATGCTGATGAGGTGTGCTCATTCACTGGTATGCTTCCTATGTCATCACTGATTGGGATAGTACAAATTCAGAATTCCTGGCAAGCTACCTGTACCCTATTATGGCTAATGCTCAGATGATATTAATTTTGCTGAATATCCAGGCAAATAGAGTTACCCCTGTGTGACAGCTACCTGAACCCCACTTACACAGCAAAGGCTACTTTCTAGAGTCATTTATAAATTCCTAGGTGATTTCTAACTCCTTCTGTATTTCAACTGACACTCTACTACGTGCTTCAGAAACACAAATGGCATACAGAGAAGTAACTGACGTAGCCTTTTACCTTTTGGAGCCATCATTTTAGGATAAGTTTTCTTCCCATTTCATAAGCATGAACAAAGGAGATGCTCATCTTTTCGCAGGCTCTAGGTGTAAAACAAATATCCCAGAGCTCCCAAACAATGCCTGATGTACCAAGTCCATAACCTATTTTGAAAGCAGTTTCATAAAAACCCTTAAGAAGGACAACCATTAAAATTTTGTCTTTGGCACAAAATTCTACGGTTCTCATGCACAGTAATATAAGACAAATGTTATAAAAGTGGTAGACCTAAGTTTTTAAAGGAGAAGTGCAGTCTTTAAGCATTGCAGGTCACTGAAACACAGCAATTAAATCTTTAGATAACTGCATATATACAAGTTCTACTTTACACTTGCAGAAAAATCAAGGAGAGGAAAAAAACTGCTTCTAAGTACTACTAATTTTGTTAACAACGAAAGCAACCCAATATAGCTTTCTGAGATCCTGGAATATCCAGGACACAATATGAATTACCACACTACAATGTAGGCTTGCACAGTTGCAGTAATTTTTAAAAAGCCTCAAGACTAATGATTTTTTTACAATATATTGTTTACATAGTAACTACTTGATAGGAGGGGGAAAAAAAGGGAAATATTTTCACATGAATAAAATTACTCTAAAAATCTCCCAGGACGAGCTAAAAATTTTAGAAGTGTTCGGTGACTCTTCATTCAAACACTTGCAGAACTTAGGAATGAGTAAGTTTTAACAACCTGACATTCACATTTTTAATAATTTTATTTTCACCTGAACATCTCATTTATATTTTGTAATATTTGAGGAAGATAAAGGTTCTGTACCCTTTGCAATCTGAGATCCTAGTCTCTTCAGACTTGGTCATGATTTTATCCATAATTTCCCAATTTTGTTTTCAGTTCTCAGAGTAGCTGTTCAATCTGTTTAATATCTATTTTATCATCTTTATAAATAGGCATAAAATATTATAAAAAAGAAAACTTCTCCCTGTCTCACTTTTTCACAGGATAGGTAGGAAAATACATTGCAACTGACAGTCTCAAATGTAGCTTACATATAAAGATTTCAGACTGACTGGAAACTATTAAGCAAAAAATCCAGTGATATTGCATAAGACCTATCACTGCCTACTTAACATTTTTATTTCTCCTTCTTTAATATCACAAAGCTTTCAAACAAAGAAAACTAAAAATCAGTTTTTCAAACTTTCTAAAATTTATGAAAGAAAAGAAAGTATCTGATGCAAGAAATATTTAAGAGGTACTGAAAGAGAGTGGAAGTACAATATTGAACATATATTTTTATAACTGATCAAAACTGGCTTTTAATTTATATTATTTTTAACATTTTTCTGAACAGATTCCTACTCTGTTTCAATACATGAAAAATAAAGGCCACTTAAGTTATTATGAAAGCATATTGTAAAAAAAAAATAAGGAATTACTCTCTAAACAAAGATCATGTTTAAGATTTTTACTGAATTTCATATTCACAGTTGCAATGGTAGAGCTGAAATCCAGATTTTTTTTTTTTTTTAATAATCTTGAGAGCTTCATACCCCAACACTATTACAAGGATTTGCCTTCAATAATTTCCAAGCATAGAACATTTCTCAATGTTTTCAACTTTAAGTATTTAAGCAGAAAGATGTCTCTCCACATTTATTTCATTGCTAAGTAGGCCTTGTAAGATGTCAAGAATTTAAAAATTGTAAACTGATAGTGATGCAAGTTTTAAAACCAGTTAGAATTCTCCATCATTAGTGGTAATGTCAGATATTTTTAGGGCATTGTTTAACTCCCAGCAATAACTTCAAAATTAGTAACGCCTCTTGAAAAAGCCTTGCAACATAGCCCACTCTTGTACATGCAGACAAGTTTCTTGAGGCAATAATGACCATAATAATGACTCTCCCATGTTTATTCTAATAATATAAAAAAATACAAATACAATTCCAAAAAGACAAAACACTTTCTTCTTAGCTGGATAGGAAGTTGAAGAAAACTTTGAAAAAGTAAAGGGCAAGAAATGAGTGTGAAGTTCCAGGGAGCTTCCTTTGTATTGGTAGTATACTTTCTTGGAGTCCCTAACACCATTGGGACTGAAAACTCTGCCAGATTTTATGCTATATCCTAAAATGGAGAACAAGAAAAGTGACAGATAATTTGGTTTTCTTTTTTTGTGTTGTTTAAACAGAAGAAAGGAAAAAGCAGCTATTCACCACTGGTAAAAAATTAGCCAACTATTCTTACTGACATCTAGTTCTAATACACTGGGCTCACCTTCTGGAATTTTGAAGTAACTTTATTTTTAGCACAAATGAAGTTTGAAGAAACAGAATTTTGGCATTTAAGAAATAGAGAATATCTATATGTCATCCATAACACTTATGAGCAACTCTTGTATGAAAAGTTTGTTAAAATATGAAAGATAACATCAGAAATCTAATTATTCTGAAATGAACACAGGGATGCTGAAGCTCACAGGTCTCTTCTGGTGATTGTTTTTACAGAATAATTTTTTGCAAGGAAGTTAATTGAACCAGCCCTTTACAACTATTTTTAAGCAGAATTAGATCTTCATAAAGCAGGATGTTAATGAATATAAAGCAGGAAAAAATGGAAACCTTAGAAATGCTAATTATGGCTTCCTTATTGCTATTGACACAGGACATTTACTACTAGTCTCACTCTTTTCTTTTTAGAGAAGGAAAAGCAGTTCAGTTGCCCTACCTCAAACAAGATCTAACACTATTTTTTGGTGTCATTTTAAGAAGTCTCCTTCACATATCTTAATTCACATAGGATTTGTAAGCATTCAAAATCAAACGTGTTTTTTCTTACAAGCCCCTTTCTTTACCTTAATATATTAAATTCTTAATTCCCTTACTCTAGGAGTAAACTTTCTGTTTTTTTAAACAAGCTCAAGTTTGTCTTCAGTTTGAGTTTTTGTTTTTTTAAACAAGTCTCAAAGTGGTTTCCAAGATAGAGAAATAATGATTAGCAGCCTGATTCCCTGTGCAGACCATCTCACTCAACAGCCATTGTGCACAGAGCTTCTGACAGGTAACTAAAGCTTTATGGAATGTGGGCAGAGATATCCATGTCAGAGAGCGATCTTTATCGGACCCTCCGTCATCAGGAAGAATAACCATGTCCCTCTCACAAGGGAGCACTTCTAAACGCCGTGGCGTTCCCACAGCGCAGCAGTGGCGACGTGAGAGCGCACGTTGGGATTAAGTACCCCAGGCCACAATTATCCGACCCTTATGAGAATATCTCGGCTTGTGCTAACCATGACTGCAGCTTTTTAAATTGTGGCACAGGACCACCGTGATGACAACAAAGCATCAATTCACTAGATGCCAAATACTCGACTTTCAAGTGAAGCTCAACATGGCCTTGATGAGAGAAGACAGCAGAGACAAAAGACATGGCAGCATGACGATCCATGCTTTTATCCGCATGCACACAGCTACCTCCTGAAAATCTACTGCCTCACTTGATGAACATGGAATTACCACGAGTAATTACTATAGCAATCTGTGCCTCTGGAAACAAGAAGAGTTAGATTAAGAAAATACTGTCAGGGAAGCTGTGTGGTCTTGTGTTCTTCTGTTGCTTCCATGACAGAATTATCACTAACAGCTCTACTGCACCTTTCTAAATTGGATTTTGCCAGAAAGCAATACGGTCCACAAGCATAACAAAGGTTGCGCATTTTGATGACAGTCCACTCAAACATTTTACAAGACCCAAATGTATGTTTAAATGACTGTTTAAATTCAGAATCCTCTCCTGAAACTTCCAAGTATCACAGCTGTGTCTTACCACCACAAAACCAAAAGTGGGAGTAGATTATTGCCACAGAGAATAACGCTGCATCATTTATTTTGATTCCTTCATTTTAAGAACTAGTGACAAAGCAGCACAGTAATATGAATATGGTCAGTTCAAAAGGAAAAAAAATCTCCATCTTTTTAATTTTTCCTTTTTAGAATACACAATAAGAAAATGGGCTTTTTCTTCAGCAGTCTCTCTCCCCAGTTTTTATCTACACCATTAGAGTCTGGACAGACTTTTCGTGAAAATTACTGCAAAACATTTAGTGGGTTTAGAACCCCAGGCACCTGAGTGCATTATCCAAAATTATGTGATTACTAATATATTTAAATCCAAATTAAAACCGTGATAGATCAATGTCATCCTATTCCATAGGAATTTTCTATTTTGCCTGTACTAAGTATATAAACAACCTTTTTTGGTAAAATCCAAGCATGAAGACCACCTGGTTAAATTAGTAATTAGTAAATTAGTACATTCTAATTGAAGTAAGCAAATTCATATTCCTTTGATTCTAAACATGCAGCTCTTCATGTGCATAAATCAATTTCAAGATTTTTTCTGTCTTAGCAATACTAATGTAGTGGCAAAACCCTGCCTGTTTGCATTGCTGTTGCCAGTTTACTGCTTATTTAAACTGATCTCAGTGCTTTATACTGCTGCCCATCCTGAACTCAGCTTCCTGGTGTAAAGCCATGGGAACAGAAATAAGGAATTCCTTTTGTCTCTGGTGGTCCTGTCTGCAGTAAGGACTACAGTTAAGATTATTTTAACTTGATTAATATGCTTATCTCTATTTCTCTCTCTTTCATATGTTATTGGCTTTCTGTGTTTCGTTGGGTTAGGGTTTCATTGGGGTTTTTTTAAGGGTTTATTGTTTTTGAGATACCAGATAAATTAATATGGTCAATAGTAACAATACAAAAATGATTATTTAAATACTTGCCACCTCCTCTCAATGGCCTAACCACAGGTAAATATCACAAGCAGCTTTGCATGTGAGAAATTAGAACAGTGAGTAAAAGTAACCTATTCTTATTTGGTAAAACTATTAAACACCAAGATGGGGGGAGGAAATTTCCTGGAAGAAAGCTACAAACATTTTTGAAAATATATAAGGTACTTTGCAATGAATTTAAAAATAAGTTTTACATTATAAAATCCAAATTTAAAAGTGTAGTTATAAAATTAGTAGCTTATCCAAGTAACATCTGTTACAAATTACATAAAAACCAAGAACACAGTGAGTTACAATGAATCCTTTACTTAACCCTTCAAAACAAAAGTTCTATTTAGGCAAAGGGATGTGCTAAATAGCACACAGATATGTCACAGAATCCGTAATAGTCAATGAATGTTGAAGACAGAGTTTCACTGTGAAGCTGTGGTTGAATTGGCAGCAATGTATATAAAATACAGCCAAACATGAGCTAAATGGAGACAGGGAGGTGGAGACCTTGGTCTGTATCACCAAATACATGGCATTATGTAATGATGATCAAAAAAAAATCTTTAAAGTAAAGGAAAAAAATTTAAACAGTTGAAGTTGCATGTTTTATATGTTTAAATAAGTTTTGGACCTAGACAAACAGTTAAAAAAACAGGAGACTCAACCCCAAAATTTTTAATTGCCTATTGGTGCAATTAAATTATGGATGGCCAAGAAATCAAAACACATTAGATCGCACTTCTGCAAAAATTAATGTACAGTGAAGCTCTATGGGTTAAATTAAGGATTCATTAACTCCAGTGGGAGTACTGCATCCATTCAGTTAAGGCAGAATTTCATCCTATCAAAGACCACTACTCTCTCTGTCATCAGTCACATACACCTAGTGGGGGGAAAAAGCATTTTCAGCATGTTAGATATCATGTTATGAGAGTAGTTTTAAAAATTTAGAATAAATCCACAAATTATTGCTTCCCAGAAAGTACACTGTAAAATATGTCCTAGAACAGCTTTGTCTCATATCTATATCTTACTGTAATAATGAAAAATAAAAACATGTTGACTAACACATCTTGAAAAGAGTAATAAAAACAAATCCAAGTAATACATAATATAGATATTTTCCCCTCTGTAAGAATGAACACAAAGCTATTCCACCAAATTCTATTCTGAGACCTTTAACAATAAAAGTATCGACATTAAACAAATATGCAAATTGAAGAAAGTGAAGGTCTAACCTGAATTCCAAGCCATTGCCAATCCCACTTGCAATTTTGGCATTTCTACTTTATACTGAATTACCTGAAGAAATTTCCAGAATTCCCCATTCAGGAAAAGTTAGTATGCAATTTTAAGTTATTAAAAAACATTACGGTTGCTAATACAGTGTCTAAGAGTAAGACTAAGAATGATTAAATTAAAACTACACATTCTAAAAACAAATTCCAAACATAGAAATCAAAGAAAATGGATGGCAGGCTAATCAGAAGCTCAGATTTAACTATAACACTAATTTCATTAAAATTTCTTTTCTATTTTGAGACTTATAGACTTTCTCTGTTATTAGTAAAATCTTGAGAACACGTGACAGTACATTTGGAAATAAAACAAGCTTCCCAAGTCAAAGTGCAAAGGTCACCATGCATTAATTGCTTGCTTGAATACTTTGTCTTTGAATTACAAGTTTTACGTAGTGTTTCTATTCTTTTTTTTTTTTTTACTGAGGGAGACATAACCATTTCAAAATATAGGAACATCATGATGAAATCCAGGTTTTGTAAAACTCAGTCAAAAAACACAGTTTATAAATACTGAAGAAAATTAAGCAAAGAGAGAGAAGTTACAGTCTTACTGGATTTACTAGCAAAAAAAAAAAGTTTAAAAAGCATCATTTAAGAAAGTAAAAATTTGTTGTTCATTTGAGGTGCTACAACAATAAATTTCAGACAAAGAACACTCTTGTGTTTCTCCACAGATGAAGTATAGCACAGACCACATGGAAGCTTGCTTTACTACAATACCCAGCAAAAAAACCTTTACAAACTGCATCCTACTTCATATGACATTAAAATTCTAAGTCAACAGGTACTGCCATCCAGATATGATTATTTTCAGTGATGTAGTTTCATTATATGGGGGCAAGACAAGTACTGAAAGACCAAAAATATCCTACTGCCAAGTCACACAGCAGGCAGTCTTAACCTAATAATGAACCAGCAAAGAGTTTATCATATCCCTGCCTGAAATCCTCGATCTACAGAAAGAAAACAAACAAAAAAACAAAAAACATCTGAAGTACAGTGTGTTCAACAGCAAATCGTCAGGTGTTGATGAAAAGAACATATATTTTTAGGTCACCAAATTAGTTGTACTGCAGATGATGGCCAATGATACCCATTCTTCTGCACACCTGCACCTTCCAACTCTCTTCTCTCAAAGTGAAGAATTAACAAAATTCCTGCCTGAAATACCCCGCTAATTCGCAAGCACAAAGCCTATAGGTACACAGCCAGGTACAGTTTTCTTTACATGCAAACCTGCCTTAGCCACACAATAAACTCAGGCAGTGCATTCTGCCAGTTATATATAAGATTTAGAACTTAGGCGGAAATAAAAAAAAAAAAAAATTGAAATAAAATAAATAATTTTTAAAAAACCCCACCACCCACCAAAATACTAAAACATTCATCCCAAAAACTGTTTAATTTTATGTTTAAAGAAAGATGAGACACAAAACAAACCAGTGATTATTTTAAAATTTAAAAATCATTATATCTGAAGATTATTCTAATGAAGTAAACATGTCTCACCATAGGTTACGGGTTCAAAAAAAGTAAGTGTGCCATTACATATGCACATACATAGTCACAGGAGTGAGACTTTACTATTAATCATAACATTCTATGTCATTCTCCTGCTGCACTTTTAACATTGCTGAAGCTATATGGCTTTCTGATCTTCATTTCAAAATACAGTATTTAATGATGCCCTTATAGTCTCTTAGTCTTTGATGAATGTCACAGAAAGCAATTCACAACTGGCAGTAATAGCAAAATTCCTTCACTAATGTCTTTGGAAATAGAACTTTTTACCTACTTGCAAACAGGACAATTACTAGCTCCACTCATACCCCTCATTGTTGCTTTCTACTTAAAATGAAGATATGGAAGCACTATTAATCAGTATAATGAAACACCTCCCAGTATGTTTAGCGCCAATTCTCAATGGAAAAAAAGAACTGTGTGGCAAACTTGCCAGTTTTTGACCTAGCCTCACTATCTATTACCCTAGCATGCTGTTAGAAAAGCAAGACAGTTCAGGCCACCTGGAGTTAAGGGAAAGAATTTCTCACCTTTAAAAAGTCTTTGGAGTCACACTCAAAAAAATTCACAGTTCATACATTACTTCCTAGAAGAAAGCCATTTTATCCATGAAGGAAAATTTTGACAAATAGCCTACTATCAAATGCACAAGCCTTAATGCATTTAGATAACAACCTTCCATGCAAACATCTGATTCCTCAACTTCTCCTTTTTCTAACAAGCAGCTGAGTTTATGGAGGAGATGGGACAAGATGTGCAGTTTTTTTTAAGTCCTGCTAAGATTGAGATTCCCAGTGCAGCTGCTAGAGGAAGGGGAGCATAGGGTAGAGATAGCAAGCACCAGGTGCAATTCAGTGTCTGAAATGGGATAATTAACCTTGTAACATTCTCTGGTTTAAATCTAGAAAAATCTCATTATTGTCTGAGCAGAAGTTTAAGGATTATTCTACTGCATATACACTCAATTATGTAGAACAGGAAAGAGCTCACTTTTCAACACTAATATATAACCACATGCAAACACCCCCCACTAAATTAGTAACAAATGCTCTTACTGATTTTGGATGATAGACTTTTGATAAGAGAAGATTTTCCTTAAAAAAAGTTTTAAAAAAAGTTTGAATTAAACACTTTTCTTGTTCTTGATGTAATAGATCTGAAGTTCATGCCCTGGTTCAGTCAAATCTAATAGTTTTAATTTAGTTTCAACTATTATTTGCCATAACAAGATGTATTCAAAAGGGTATTTATGTTTCCTTTTTTCTATTGCAACAAAGTTAGGAAAACACATCTGGGTAGCGTACATTCTAGCCATCCTGCAGACCAAAATCTAGATAAACGTTTTGTCTAGAGGGATGATCAAATAAGTTGGCCAAATATCAGAACAAATTCACTTTGATGTTTTCAGTTGGTGGAGCTCAGAAATATGACCTAAGTTATACAGTTACATCCCCTGTATGAGTAGCAACCATCTCTTCCTTTAGCATCTGTCAGGGTAGGAGAAGTGGAGGGAAAGAAGGATTTGTTATGGATGAGGGCAAAATTCACCATGGATAAAATGATAGGAACTTAAGGAAAAACATTTGCCTACTTTCAGTCATATTCATGAACAATCCATATTCATATCTTTTCCAGGACCACCTCCAATGCCTGCTTCCACTGTTACCAACAGATGTCTTGGAATCTGATTAGGAGCCCATAAAGAAAGATGGCATTTGAGACTCACACTGCAGGTCCACACAGCTGTAATCAGACTGCACTGACAGGGTCCATGTAAGCAATTCCCTCTAGAGTGATGCTGAGCCACTTGTCAAAAGTTAATGGTAAAAATATATAAAAATAGATAAAACTTCACATCAGGTACAGAACAAACTTCCTGAGCTCCATTGATCATGCAAGGAAGCACACAGCTGGCATGCTGTTTAATGATGGGACTGGAGAGAATTACTGAGCATCATTCCTGTGGAAAGAACTACTAAAGACAATCTGTTGTGCAATGAGAATATGAACCAAACACAATGCTCTTCACTAAATGGAAAATTCCTAGGGGAATATATAAAACAAAAATAATTTCCCAAAGGCAGTAACTCCATTGAAGAGCTTACCGTTAAAGGAACTGGAGGAAGAAGTGCCTTCTACCCTCACAGTGCAAAGAAACTATGAGGAACCAGGAAGATATGCACTCTTGCTTTCTTTTGGAGCAAATAGAAGACCACAGCTGTTTAAAACAGAGTGAGGTCCACAAAGACAAATTGTAAGATGAGGTGACTAGTTTCCCTTAATTAAATAGTGGAGAGACCATTATCCTTTTTTTTTTAACCAAAGAAGGTATCTAACTTCCAGTATCTTTGACTCCAGAAGATCCTTCTTTGTGTCCATTGACTACAGAGAAAATTGAAATTCCCTAGATGAAATCTGCTTTTGTGAATCTCACCCACCATATCATAGCAAAGCATTTTTCAAATGTTTTCAAGGGCTATGCATGGACAGACCCTAGCCATGAAGTCTGTATGAGAAATAGAATCAAAGGACAATTTCATCTCATCAGAGCCAATCAATTCATTATCAGTCAATGAATTAACTTTATTCAAATGACCAAAGGTGTTGCTGTGTTGAGTATTTCAGTACAGATATATTCTCATGCCTCACAACACTGTATCAGGATGCCTTAAGCTCCATGAAGGAGGAGATCTTGGCTTTCTTCTTCCCTAAAAACAGCTATAAAGCTGGAGGAGATTATAAATTTAAATTACCAGCTACCCTTAATACAGCATTTATAGGCATGAATTAGTGGTCACCCCACAAATTATAATGAGATAAACTAAAACCAATGTTTTTGCAACACATATGCTTATGAATAGCGTTTTTCCCTAGTGTTCACAATTCTCCAAAACAAAAACAAAATATAGAAAACAGTTAATTCAGTGTGACAAAAATGATTTTTTAGATTTCATTGAAACTGACATACAGCATTCAAGAGAAAATTTATAGCTTAATACAGCACTAAGCATCAAAGGATCTTGTTTGAATTTTTTATACCTACCAATTTAAAAAGTATAGTAACTAATTTTGTATTTTAGATATTCCTAATTTCCTTCAGAGACACAGTTCATTAATTCTACTTCAGAAGCATTCCCAACATTGGGAGTCATTTCCACTACTTCCTACACAGAGGTCTTTCAGTTAAAGGCACAGGTTCTTTCTCACAGTACACACACAGATAACTGCACATGCTCTGAAGTTTCCTCAAGTATCTGTTTGACTCTCTGCACACTCTGTTGACAAAGCTTTAACTAACACTTTACAGAATTGCTGTACATTACAGTCTGCATGTCACATGGCTGATCAACATCCCACATCTCAGTAGAATGACTGAACTTCCCAAATACAGAGCCATGGTAGAGGAAATAGTTTAAAAATACATTAAAAACCTTCATCTTCAAGTTATTTGTTTCTGAAAATATTACTCATCTTCAAAAGAGCTGGATTTTGGTGATCTATATGGATCCCTTCCAGTTCAGGATACTCTATGAAAAGTATATATCCTGCATGCAGCTTTCATTGCTTTTTTCTGGAGTAAAAAATAAAGCTATCCCCACCACCTTCACTACTACTCTAAGCCTTCTTAAAAAGAAGAGCATTGACTGTATCACACCACTTATTCACACCTCCTGTTCTGCACACTGGAGACACACCTCAATAATTCCTTAGGATCAAGCATAAAACTATGCACGATATTGTTAGGTTCCATTTTCCACAACTCCTGTTTGACTGGGACAACCAGTCTCCTGTAAATGACTACAGAACTCTACCCTTCCCTCTTTTATCCATTTCTTTTCAATATACCCTCAAAGGACAATAGGTGTCTTGAGGTGCATACACATCAAGGCATGAATCCTCAGTCAAGTCTTCCCACGGCAGCAAAATTTAAAAAGGAGAAGAGAAATAAGCTCAAGGCATATTACATACTAGTATTGGCCACAATCCTTCCACATAGCAGCACAGTATTGAAGACACAAAATTACCAACACTTTCCTTTATTGTGAATAGCAACATTTTTTAAACCTGCAAAAAGAAGTCAGAAAAGTGGTCCACAGAGAAATGAACCACAAACATTTTAGTTCCCTTAAAAAGAAAATTTTAGTACATTTGGGTTTTGATTCATTATCTGTACAGCCCAAAACCTAATTATTTCTGGCTATAAGCATTGAAAGCTTTACCTGAAAACCATTATTTTTTATCCATTGAAACAAACCATTCCAACATAAGTCTATTCTTCTGTTTAAAAGTCAAAGTACAGCTTAAAAACAATCAACACATACCCAAAGCAAACAAATATCTTTTATTTGGGATGCCATCATTTTCCTTTTGTTGTGCTATCCCTAGTATTGCAAAAAGCTAAAGGTAAACAGTATTTTGTGATGGAGGAAAGGTTTTTTTAGACCACTGTAAAATAGTTATTCTCTGTCTGAACCTGAAGAGTAATCACAGACAATTGTTCACTGAATTCACATAGCAAACAGGTTTTGAAACACAATATGAAATATTGTAGATCTAACCACACATCCATACTATAAAACACATCAGTATTAACAAGACTCAAAAAACTACAGTTTAGAATACACTTCATGTACCTCTGGTAGCTTAGGGTGTCACCATTCTTATAAGCCAAATTATGCAGGAGGCAGCCTAAATGTTTAATAGAAAGTTACTGCTTCAGAAAATCTCACTGATGTGGTTGGCTTTACTTGGGGAAAAAACATTGTATCCTGCAGTCATCTTTCCTAGTATGATCTGAGCATTTTAAAATTAACTGAAATAAATTTATTAAATATGGTATGTGCAGGTCAAACTTCTTAATCTCTTTTGTTTGTCAACAAGTCTAAAACCAGATTTTTGCTACACAGTTTTTCTGTAGTAATTCTATTTAAAAATAATTAAATATTGACCAATTATAAAGCATAAAATTTATTCTAATGAAACCAGAAAAGAAAGCTTAGTCAATAATTTCAGCATAACTGAGATTTTACATGAGGAAAAAATCAAATGCAGAATGTAAGCAAGTTAGAAAAATATATTTTCTTCCAATTGATAATCCTAACTCTTAATTTATAATTAGATACAAACACATTAATACATGCATAATTCTTAAAATATAATTCTATTTTTAAAAGGCAATTTTCTGTGTGTGGAGGAAACACATTCAGCTGCTATCAATTGTAATAATATTCACAGAAACAGAAAAACTGAAACAAACTGAAGCAAAGAGTAACCTTGATGCAATAACTCACTTGATAAAACCTAGCTATTAAATAAAATAAATCTCTCAACTTAATATTTAGCATTTTCAACATTTTAAGATCACTACCATTATCAGGAGTTACTATCAAAGTACTAATGGACAAAATCCCTTTCAAAATGGCAAAGCGTACTTCTGTCAGTAATTATCCCTACTAATTTAAAAGTGCCCTCTTTCATTTAGTCTTTTCTAGTGAGTGCTCCTCTTATCTGTTTTTCTCTATGTGATATCAGCCAGTGCCTGTCTCACCTGCTGCTCCATTAAAGAGTCTTACCCCTCCATAACTACTTGTTTTATTTTCAAATATCTTCCAGTTTACAACAAGATTCATCTGGGTATTTCTCAATTTATTTCTTTATTATCAGTCTATGAAAATATTGCAAAGGATTTTTATTGTCACTTGATATAACTGGTGGATGAGTTAGGAGCATATCTTATTTATGACAAGACATGAAGTTATTTTTTCTTTCAGCTTTAATGATGACATTTCACAGCTGACATACAAACAGATTTTACAAAAAATATATCTCAAAAAATATGTCTGAATCTGTAATCCATCTACAGGTCTTTAAAAAGCAATACAGTTTTCATCCCCTCACCTTTATTTTCAGGCACTTGCAATTTTTCCTGTCCTTTTGTGGTGATTTTGAAAAGTAATATCCAGAACAAACAGTAGAAATGGGAGACAAACTATACTGAATGACAACAGTCCTGAACATATAGTTTTTTCTTTAACTGATGTGCAATACAATTCAATAAGAAGTAATTTTTTTTTAATAGTTCAAACTACACATAATAAAAAAGAAATAAAAATATTGTGTCTTTTCATACAGTTGTATGACCAACTACTGGTTATATTATACTCCTAAGTAACTTCCTATTACAATTCCATTTCAGACACTCCATTATTTTATTCATGATTAATGTCAAGTAAATATCCTTACACTTATCTCAGTCTACACCTAATTTATTTGAATATCAGCTTTACCCAGTTCTCTGAAACTGGCCTCCTCTGTCGCTTCTTATTGACCTTCCTCATACACAGAATTGTCTGTCCAAACTTCTACTGTTCTTAAATATGAGTTAAATTCTTACTGAGGCTTTAAAAATATTTACAGTAATGTTTAATATTCTCCTTAGTAACTTCTGGAAACTATTAAAGCCTTCAATCAGAACAAAAACTTCTCCCTTTACATCAGTGAAGAATATGTAATAAATATTTCTCTTCTTGAAGTTACTATGTCATGTCCTAGCTGAAAAAAACCCCAAACAAACAATAAAGTAACACTTCTAATGGCAAAATGTATGAATGTACCAGTCTCAGGTAACTGAAACTCTACAGATTCTCAAAGATTTAAACACAATACAACTTTCTAACATTCCTGTTTGCTGAATGGCTCCCATACCAACCCATATACATGCATTTCAAAACCAATCAGAAGAAAGGTTTAGGAAAAATATGCTATTAACTAATTAACTTAAATAGGCAGGGGATCAAGCAGGTTTCTTCCCTATTGTGCTGAGGTCTTTTATCTCTATCTTCTGTTTTCAACTCAACCGATACTGCTTCAAGACACACAAATACCTCTGCAGGAAAGAAAATTCACACCTGCACTAAATGTATTCCTAGAGCCTTTTCCTCACTCTTTGTCACAAATTCAGCTACAACAAATGAATTTCTATTTCTTTCCATTACTCCCTGCTTCAATAACATCTGATGCCACGAGTTCAGTAAGCAAAATATTAGTTAATCTACATTACATTAACACAATAAAGAAATGGATAATTCATTTTTTAAGAGTTCAGTTTATTTACACAAACTTTAGATTTTATTAGCAGT
This sequence comes from Pseudopodoces humilis, assembly GCF_049639895.1. Classification (NCBI taxonomy): domain Eukaryota; kingdom Metazoa; phylum Chordata; class Aves; order Passeriformes; family Paridae; genus Pseudopodoces; species Pseudopodoces humilis. The sequence continues at coordinate 106,210,332 of NC_142200.1, forward strand.
GTGTTCTTAGATTTGATAGGATGAGAAAAGTATCTCAGTACGTACACAGATTTTTTAGTATGTAAATACATTGCAAAATGTGTTGGAAAGTATCAGCAGCATTTATGAATACTAAACTGATGTCCTTGTCAATTTTGCTAAAAGATGATTATACTATCAAATAAGGTCTTGGGTGGCTGTAATTAAACTTTACACTCTATTTTAAACTTCTGATTGTACTACAAAAACTCCATATACAGTGGAAGCACTGGAAACATTTATGCTCCATGGTAATACAGCATTGTTTGAAAGGTGTTTGCTTCCCAGTGAGGGTCAGATTCTGTTTATAAAGCACAGCCCTCTAAATTGGCTGGTACACTAGCTGTACTCAGGATTCTTCATGGGAGTTAGATTTTTCAGGATTCAGCTACTGAAGATTCCTGGGTTTTATTCTCCACAGCCAGAGAGAATACAGGATAGAATATTTATAGAATGGGATATTTTGAGAGAAGGATAATTTGTTATTTTCACCATATATGGACAACACATATAGTCTATATATAATACAGAAAAGATATTTTTAGGGACATGTCTTCACTGCTGCAAACTATTCCCTCAAGAAAGCAATTAGCAGTTAATTTGAGTAACTGTCAGACAAAACATGTGACTTCTGTGTCTGGACTTATTCCTGGTAATTTTTAGGAGTTTAACAAGTAAAGAGGTTTTCCCTATATCCCATTACAACTACTTTTATTGACCTCCAAATAATTGATGATGTGATAGTAGGTACCAATATACTTGTCAAAACAAATATATTCCACATATTATCTGAACAAGATCCCTATAATTGAAAGCCTAATACATTAACCCATGGTGCCATGTACTGTGTGAGCAGCAAGAAAAGTATGTGTTTTGATTGCATATTTGCCACTTTGTTTCCAACCTTACTCTGACTGCTTGGCAGCCCATAAAAATATTTTAATGTAAAAATGCCCAGTTTTAAAGAGAAACTGGTCTCCCTAATCTCCTTCTATAATATAGTGTTGTTATTCTAGAACTAATACAAAAGCAAGCTAGCAAAGTCCCACCACGTTCTTCATATCACTGAGAGAACATGGTAGCCTGAATTTTTTCTCATTCCAACACAATTTGTAATTGCTTTAGAAAGCATTAGTTGAATGGCCTTTAATCTGAATTATTAGTCTGGATAATTTTTACACTGGCTTGCTATATTTTCTGAGTCTTAACTCAGTCTCCTTTTAATAAAGGTATGCTTTTGTTTTGCCTAAGATCACTCAATTATCATATAGTATAGTGACAAGAGTAAAGGGCAATTTTAACTTCACTTCCATAAGTGGTATCAGCTAATCAAAAATTTTGCATGCAAGCTTAACTGAAACATGATGGCAAACAAAGGATGAGTTAATTTTAAAAGTGAATATAAAACATACTCTAGGTATAAAGCACAACTGTACATCACTATAGTCGATATACCAAAGTACAACTCCTCATCAGGTAATTTCAGTGTCCAGCAAAGTGTTTTGCAAATAGATCAGAATCCGTATGAGTCCTTGGAAAAAGTTGTGACTATAAAAGACAATTTTACAAGCAACAATCCTCCACGCCCATGAGGTTAATGTGAATGACAAACACATTCATCTTAGCATAAGATGACCTTTACTGTTTCTAATTGGGTTTCTGTGTCTTCTTCAAGCCAGGGAAAATTCTGTCTCATTAAACTGACAAACTTTTTACAGCCACCTGGTTCTGATGAACAGGAATACATCCACAAGAGAAATGTCAGTGAACTTCAAATAGTACATTTTGCACTTTGACCCTTGAAGTCAAATGTACATGCAAATAAAGCCCTGAAAGGCTTCAAGAAAGCAATTTCTACTGGTGCAAATTAAAATACAAATTGTAGGAGATTAGCCTAATAATTCACAATTGCTGACCTTAAAATAATCTGCTTCTAATCCCCACTTAATTTAAAACCAAATATTTTAATAATCAAACTTTTATCAACCATTTTCTCCATGAGTATTTCCTCCCTTAACAGCTATATTATTTTTCTGCAGTGCTGATTTGATATTTTCCCTCCAATGGAAATTAAGCGAGGATTCTAGCAAGGAAACAGAATATTTTTGACTGAATTATTTTTATTTTTTCTACACATTTAACTGCTTTAATGCTTTCAGAAGTATTTATATTCTCCAAAATTACTTATTCCCTTTCTTTTAATCTTTATCTTCAGTAAAGAATCTTATATAGTAGAAATGTTACAAGCCCTTTGCATCTCAGGTGGAGAAGAATAATGTGATTGGGCACATTTCCCTCTTTGTCCTGGTTAGTACTATTAAGACCTTTCAAATGAGCATTTTAACAAGTATACTCTTGGGTACCCACCTTTATCTCAACTTGTCAGCAAGCAAAAACAATAAAAGACTAACTTGACATCTTAAACAAAGGCTCTGTCCTTCAAAGACACTGGGGTGAAGGAGCAATTTAATTAAGATGGGAAAAGAAGCTGCCAATCAAATTTTAAAACACCATTCATTAGATGGGTTAATAGATAAAAAGTGCCACAATTTCTGGAATCCAATCTCTTTCACTGCTGCAAGCAATACTTCACTGAACATGAATTGCTAAAAGGATTGACATAATATATTTTGGGGGAGGGAAGGGTTAGAAATGTTCACTTATTCCAGTGAATCACTCTGCCATAATGCTTGCAAAGTAAGACTGGTGTGTTCCCCTTGGGCAAACACCTGTTTACGAATTAGGACATATCATTAAAAGTGACTTCACCTTCTTTTGTGCTCCATGCCAAATTCAGTACAACTGGGCTATGCCAGACCAGCATTCCATTCTCATGTTCTGGACAATTAATTGCAACCTTCAGTTTGACTACTTATCTAAGGTATGTAAAACAGTGCCTAAAAACAGGGAAAGAAACAGAAACAGCTTTCAGATTTTCCACCTAAAGAAATTGTGCCACTAGTTTAGTTAACACACATATACCCTAGAAAACAATGAATGACTAAGACAAATTATTAACCCACAAAGTGCACAACACTTCTCATTCATTAATGATGTCATTCAAATTCATACAGCTACCTTTCTTAAATCCAAAAACAAACATGCAAACACAAAGAGAAACATTCTACTCTGCAAACTACTCAAAGGACTAAAAAAAGCTTTTTGTCACCCATAGCATTTTGGCAAAACTCCAGTATGGAGATATAGATCTAGATACACACACACACACATATATATATAGAGTAGGTTTGGCTGAAAATAAGAAAGAAATAAAGTAAAATGACAATGTATCTATTCCTTTGAACAACATCAGTAAGAGTCACGAGTGCAAAATCAGAAATATGTAAGCTATTTAAGTACCATAGACTGATGCTGAAATGCACCAAATCTTTTCCAATAATTTTGGAGAATACAAACACTCTAAGCAGCTTAAAGTCCATTGTTATTTGAGGTACCTAAATAAGGCATGGGAACCTACAGTGGATTACGCAAAATTCAAAAGTGTAAAGACTGGTATTTCTAATATTAAAAAAAATTCACCCATCTGCCATTTATTGCTGTACACTCTCATTATTATTGCAATCAGTCATCTCCTCTTTTGATTGTGCTGTAGAATTGTAGATAACAGTGGTTAGAAATAACACGAGAGATTGAGGTAACATTATAAATACACACAGTTTTAGTTGTAGTGGACCACATCCTGGTTATCAGGCAGATGTTTGCTTTCTGCTAACACACAGTAAATGCACACCATCTAAGCCAAAAGGGGGGTCACTTCCTACATTGCTTCCTCCACTGTCTGAAACTTCAAAGCAGCAAAGCCATCTCTGTGCCTGTAAAATTCCCTGCCAGTCTGCCTGAACTGTCTCCGCGATCCCAAGGAGCACAGCAGGTTCTGCCTTGTACCCACTGCCCCACAAAGAGCCTGGAAGCTGCTCTACAGCACACAGAGCCCACAAGTAGTCCCAGATGACAAGATCTCAGTGTACTCTTGATGACATGTGGGATATGCTGGCATGTCATCCCCATGTTTAAGGGGATGCTGGAGCCTCCCTCTAAAAGCAGTATGGTCACAGAGTCTATAACATGCCCCCATACTCCATCCCAAAAAACAGCTGTCTTTGAGTCATTTTGACTGAAACAAAATTCATTTGAAGCCCATGACAGCAAAACAGAAGGTTCAGACTTCCTCAAATTCCCCTAACAGGTCATTTTTGTGATCCTAAATATTAAGAGGCAAGATATAAACATGACAGCCAATGCTTTTCTCAAGTTTTATGTCAGACAAAATCTAAAGATTGCACATGCAGCATTATTGCTTATGAAAACACTATAGTGATCTAATAGTTAAACACAAATATTTACATTTGGCTTTTCTATTTAAATATTATTTAAAATATAATTTATATTAATTAGACTATTAATTAAAACGATATTTTAATATTTTATTAATATTTTATTAATATTAATTGAAATACCATTTTTAATGAGAAAACTATTGCCAAGCACTTGATAAAATAAATCCTCAAAAGAACTAAGATTAATTCCTATTCATGAATTCAAATTAATTCAGTGTGTTTCCAATAGTATTTATAATAGGATTGATGTAGTAAACACATATTGATTTTGACATAGATTAGTATTGATGACATATGACATCAGAAGTAATACATATAAAGCATAGCCTGAGAATGGCAACTTTTAATGCCAGTATGTCTAGAGGAAGATGTCCCAGCCCATAGCAGCAGGGACTGGAGTTAGGTGATCTTTAAAGTTCCTCCTAACCCAAGCCATTCTATGTTTTTATGAAAGGACTAAATAATTAAAATAGAAATTCTGTTGACTAACATTAGTCACTTACTTCCATGTCACTCCACATATGACATTTCCCTCCCAATTTTTTTTTTCTCGTATCTATGGCTAACTTGTTATGCTGCTCATTAAGCAAAACTTACTTAACAAAAAGGTAGAACACACATTTAGATTAATGAGCTGGGGGGACACAACTAGATTTTTTTTTACTTCTACAGCTTAACTGCAGTGTATTGCAGTAGCCAGGAGATATTAGAATTGTTCTATTTCTTCCCAAGCATTACACTTAATATTCCTGAAAAAGACTGCACAAAAATATCTAAAACAAAATATTTTATCTTACTCTTTGCTAGCAACTAGCACTAATACCTTAACCAATTTTTTCAAAAAGCATAGAAAATTTTAAAAAGCAACAATAACTTTTTCCAAAATCTGGTATTTATTCAAAAGCAATTTCACACACCATGTTTAAGGTTGAGTATCTAACTATACAAGATCTATACATTTGAGCATAAGAATTTCATAAGTGTCTTACTACATCATAGATTTGAAAGATAGCACCTAATACCTTGGAATAATGTGAGAGAAATAAGGGTTTATGTTCTCAATGATGGCCAGGCTGTGGGTAATTGGTGCATTATGCTGTCTTTTGGCAGAAGTCAACTGAGCCACTTCCTTTTTGTTAACTGCAGCCATAGGAACTGTGCAGCAATTCCCAATTTATCTAACCTCTGTGGTTCTCAAGCATGGCCTTTTATAGAGGTCTCATGAGTATTTCCATATCCTCCTAGAAGGATCTCAAAAAACCCAAATCTAAGAAGATAAGTACAGATGGCACAGGATTCTCTAGTTGCTACATGAACAAGACCATCAGGTGCAAGAAAGCACTAGCCAGAAATTTAACTGAGGTGTTTTTAGCACTGTTTTAACCCAGTAATCTTAGGCACAGCACTTCGCATGCTGAGTCCAGAATTGCAGCACAGCCAGAAGGAACTCATATCTGCCCATTACAGACCAAAACCAGAACATACCAAAAGCAGAACTCTCATGGATTCATTTTCAATATTGCCACAGAGCCAAGGATCTTGCCAAATAGAGATAATGTTGAGAAGTAAAATATATATGATCACAATTTTAATTTTAGTTGACATTTCATCATTATCACTAGAGGAAGAAAGAGGCTGAGTTGAAAAAACAAGTGCTTCAACTCCTGGCTCAACTCTCTTCTATCAATTCCTCATGTGCTAACTAACTAGAATAAAATCTCACACCTCAGTCTCAAATGACAGATCAAAACTACAATGTAAATTATACAAAAAAGAATTCTGTTCCACCAAATTTCTGTCAGATTATATAACATATTAGGTCTAAACAAGAAAAAGTGTAATATCCAACTTGGATGTTGTACAGCCACGTTCCAATCCATGGAGACAAGTCTATCCCACCTGTTTTAGCACAACCATTTCACATGTAAGAAACAAACATTCTAGAAATCAAACAGAATGTATGCTGTGAGACATGTTCTAGAGTTACCTTTATAAACTCTGCTTTTTATGTCCATACGAATCTATACACACAAAAACATGTTTGCACACACTACATATAACATACTGCACACTATATAAATATACATCCACATATCAGCTATGTGATATAAGCTTGAGGAATCCATATATTTCCTATTCCCTTCACACAAAACTGTTGTGAGTTTAGGTCAAAAATTAATACAACTTTACTGTTTTGGGTATTTTTATCTTCTAATTTTCACCTTTGACATGAAATGCCCACACTAAACAGAATTGGCCTTTTTCAAAGAGAACCAAAGCAGTGTTACAGCACGGATTTTTCAGAAGTGAACTGTAGCATAATACAACTAATATGCATAGAGCACACTCTCCCAGGACTAGTATTCTCTTTTCAGAACAAGGGAGGCCCACTTATTCATCTGACCTCCCATCCTGAGAGGTATTAGGACTCCTCCTCAAACTACCGAGTTTCAATCCTGGCATAATTCCAGTACTGCACTCGTTTCATAAACGTGCTTTCAGAGCCAAGACATCTGCGTACTTCAGTGACATGCAAGTTATAAAAGGAGTGTTTATATCCAACTTCAGCATAATGTGAAAGTTTAGCAGCCACAAGACAGCTATATACAGTGACTGGACGTTACTTAAAGGCTTCATTGTACTTCCAATGACAGTACTCAGCAAAATAACTAGAACTCTATAAATTAATTACACTTTCTTCTAATAATTACTAAACTCTCCTGGGTTTATAAATAAGGTGGCCCAAGCATCAGGAAACATGGCAGGAAGCCCAATGACTGATTTAAAATTTATCCCTACTGACCAGTACTTCCCACTATCATTGTTCACTGCAGGAAACAAGAAAGTAAGCTTTGAATTATACAATATGTAGCACTCCAGCTGCTGAGTTGTACAGCTTTCCAAGTGTGCTCTGTCCCAAGAGCGAGTTTTCTGATTGGGTAACCCAATGGAACAGAACTTCTTTCATGGCATCTTCATTTCTGCCCCTTTACTGTTAGTCTTCCTACATGTACCATCCACTCTGGCAAATTCAATGAATATTCAACTATTTTCCCAGTGGTTTGAAAGGAATGAAAAAAATCCTGTAGTTTCAAATACCTGTCTAGCTCTTTCAGACAGTAATGGTACATACTGCATGCTTACAGGAATTACTTGTCTTCCAAATAAAGCTGGACACTCCACAAACAACTTTTTAATGCATTATTACAATGTTTATATAAAGCCACTGCTATGAGCTTAGAGTGCAAATATGCTTTATCATCATTCACCATCATCTGGATGGAAAAGTCACAACTGCTAACAGTGATATCTAGACAGATACCATACTGGAAAAAGAATGCATGAATAAGGATGAAAGAAAACATCTGAAAAAAGCACCATTTGTACGTAATCTTCCATGGAAGATGTTCCAACAGTCTTATAAAAACTGTGCTTGCTCATCTTGTTGCTTTCTTCTAATGCTCCTGCTCTCATTTGCTAAAAATTTCCATTTTAGGTTCTTAAATACATAATTTAAATCCATGGTGAAACATGTAGGAGTACACCCTTAAATAAGTGAAGAATGGAGTAGTGTCAGGGCCTTAGTTATTTAACAGAGTAATCTACATAATCTTTGCTGACTATGTCATTATATATTTTAGCATTATCAATCATACCTCCCTACACTTGCTTTTCCCTTAAAGCTTTTAAGGAGAGACTGTGACTTTGAGCCATTTTTCAGTAATAAGAAGAAAAGCAGAAGCCTGGAGCACCAGTTTGGAAAGCTTTACAGATGCTTTATTTCCTCAGAATAGCTGAAAAGCACATTCCTCTTCTCCTTTTCACCTTACAGATTCCCACTGCTGCTTGCATCTTCCCATGACTTTCTAGACACATACCCCACATTCTCTGTTTGGTGGCATTCATGCTTCTCTGCATAAATTTCCTTTCACTGTACACATTGCCTTCTACTCCAGAATTTATATATATCCAATATACCACATTCTATCTCCATAACCATTTACACTCATGGAAAAATATCTGAAGGGAAAAAACAGGCCTGATATAAATATTTAACACAAATTGGGATTTCATCACTTCTATCAGTTAACATATGTTTAAAATTTAAGATTTTCATCATAATTCTTAGGAAAGTTTGTCAGCAAGCATGAAATTAATGGTCTTTTTCAGATGCTTTACAAATTAATACAAATCTGACAGGTCTCAATTTTTCTCCTTCTTGCTTCACTGATTGTCAGGAAAGATAGTAAACTTTTTCCATAAACAATGCAACAAAATCCCCATGTTAAAAGTGTAATTCAGCTCCATCTTAATGGCTCCTTAAAATGTTTTATGACCTTCCTAGATATGTCCAGTGCTAAGGCAAGTGTAAATAAATTCAGAATTCTTTGAGAATACAATATTTAAATACAGTACACAAAGCTTCTTTTGTGAGGCTGAGGTCAATACTCAATACATTATGTTTTCTGAGACAGCTCTACTGCCTCCTTTTCATAAAGCCTTACTTGTAGAGAAGGGAAAAAATGCCTTTTCCTGTCAAAGAGCTCATCTGCTAGCACTGTAATGAATACGATATTTTTAACTATAAGATGAATGTACTGTGAAATGAACACAGGTATCTATGATCCTCCCAGCTCTAACAGCAGTTGTGTTATGAATATTTAAATAAACATCTGGATTCCCTTTAGAATTTAGCTGGAAAGGGAATGCTATACTGACAATAGTGAATTGAGAACAAGGATTCAGACATCACTCTGATGCAAGAAATTGTTACATGGTTCCCCTCTAATGAATATAAAAACATACCTGAATAACAGCTTGAAAAATATGATTAACATGAAGTACAAGTTTTAACATTTTCATTTTGCAGAATATTTGGCAATTTAAAATCTCAATACAAACCCATAGTATTAAAACTTTCCAGCTGAATTTCTGAAACCATTCCATTTTTGAGCCATTTTATTTTATGGGCTTTTTGCTTTGAGATAGTCATGCTATCAATATGAACAACAAAACAGCATTTGAAACCCAAAAATATCAAGAGTGGAAAATAACATTTCAAGTTCTTCATTTCAAAATGCTACCTTTCCAATTTCCTCTGTTACTCTGTATTAGGTAATTCATGTTACTTTAGATTTCTAGATGAAGAAATATTCACATATGCTCCATACAGACAAAGTTTGAATAGAACATTCTGACAACTACAAATAACAGTGAAAGCCTGGAGACTGGCTAACACTAATTAGTAGGCCAATTTTAGTGATTTGGCTTTTTCTGATGAAAAAATACTCCATAAAAAAAGCTAAAGAGCTCCAGAGAAGGGACAGCATTCTCCAGAATAATTAATAACACTGTATGTGCAGCAAAAGCTTAAAAAAAAATGAGTTTAATATGGCAGAAAAAGAAAAGTATAAAATAAAAAAATTAGGGCATGAAAGAGACATATCTGCAGTAGACATTCAGGATGCCAAAAAAAGTGGCTCCTGGACTTCTAGATTTGTAGGCATTAAAATACGTCTAATTAAATAAATTTGTGGAAGAAAATACAATGAAAGTAATAGCATTATGTCCCATTTACACTCAAAATCATAAAACTGTAGAAGAAAAAACAATTAAAGTAATAACCTTACTTCCAGCTTAAGCTCAAAATATTTTAGTAATTATTCTTTTCAGATGACAACCTGTGCTATGAAATCACTGCCTTAAGTATGCTGTCAATATTACAATAACCTTGAAGTGGAACAAAACATCTGTTCTGGTAGTAGTACTAGCTTTATAAAGAGTGACTGTGGAGTTCAGTTTCTCCTACTATTTCAGCCATAAGGCTCTCTATAGTCAGTACATATCTGTACAGTCTCATTACACCTCAGTATACCTTTCGCTTCAAGAAAAAAAACAAACCAACCATAAAAAACCCTCAGCAAAGCTCAAGTACTCCCAAATTTCTTCATAGTCCACCTTAGTTCAATTCTTCTAACAGTGCTCTACTGCTTCCTCAAAATTTACTAAGGGTCCTCACAAAGACTTTTTTTTGCACATCTGCCACATTGGAAAAAATGATGTTTGTGTTTAATTGAACGTCATTCTTTATCAGTCTTCCTACTACTTCTTACACACCCCACAAGCTTGCAATGTGAAATTTGCGAAGACATGGAAAATTCCATTTTCTTACACTCCAGGTTTACAACTTCACTGCTAAAATCAATCAGTAGTTCAAATGGATGATAAAACAGGAGTCACATGCGGATCCCAAGCTACAGTTGAAGAATACTCAAAATTGCTAGAGGAGAGCATCCTATGAGCAAAACAATTTAACACTGTCCATCAAGGGTTTTTTTACATCTAGAAGTTGAATGCCACAGATTGATCTGCCAATCTGTTATTTTTCCTAATGTTTACACAGCTCTAAGCCTCTGACTTTAGGACCTTTGACCAGAAAAGTTTAAGGATCAAAATTTAGCAATCCAACCTGTTAGAAATATTATTTTTGAAACATACTAAAATACACAGTGAAATGTTGATGCCAAAACAGTATTTGTTCCTGTTGCTAGATTTTTTTCACTTTTTTTAATTAGTGGTGAGATGGTTGGATGTTTTGTTTGTGGTATTTGAAAAATCAAATATCAAAAGTCTCACAGGATTATCAACTCCAACAAATTCATCAAAGCATGAAAAATGCAAATAGAGTATTTCAAACATTAATATGGAGCACAGTTTGTGAAAATTACACAAACATATTTGAAATAAGAGTACATATTTTAAAAACTGAAAAGAGAACGAACAGTAAATGGAGAAAAAATTTCCTAAGATGACAGAAATTCTTCATTTTACTCAGTATGGTTAAAGATTGAGTCTCAATGTCTTCTTATCACATTATCACTGGGAAATAGCACCACTTTCATTGCATGTTTAGTGCATGCATGATAGTACCATACTCTAAACTGCAGCAACTTAAGATTGTAAGAGCTGTCACAATAAAGTTGAAAAAACGTTCAGATCTCCCAGTATATTCACTGGGTCACACTGCCCACAATGCAACTAATTACATGTGATACATAAATTGTAAACATCTAAGTGACAGAAACTGCCTACTGGACCTAATTATTTGGTTTTTTCAACTGCTCTGTTATCAGTTTGAAGCAAGCAAGGAAAATCTGGCTCTAAGTGTATTAAACTTGAAAGAAAGGGAAAAATGGTTACAGAACAAAGGCAGAGTTACATGCTAGCTGTAAAATTCCCTTACTGTTGTTTGCTATTTGCTAAAAACAGATTGGTAAAGTTTGATGCAACCAGTTTGTGTTGCTAATAAAGTTTTACCTTCCTGGAGGCAGGAATAATTGACATTTACCATTTGCCATATTTCTAAATAATTTATATCTAGCCTAATACTGTGGTATATACTAATATATAAAATTACTTTAAAAGCTAAATACTAATTTTCACTGAGTATAACCTAAAAAAACTCATGTACTGGACTTCATTTGAATTTTACATCTGCATCGATCCTGACACAGCACATGAGGAGTCTGTGATCTACACATTTCATTTGCAGAGGCCCAGGCAAGTACTGTGCTGCATATCCAGGTCTCCAGGCCTGTGTTGTGTGGCACAAATGCCTCGGCCACTGAACACATGGAACCAATGCATTGTGCAGAGGAGCCTGTTGGCAGCTCCACCTCCATACCCCCAATTGCATCACTTGCATGGTCTTGTCTTTACACCTGAACATGCAGCAAGGTCTCCCAAGAACATAATTCCATTTCTATTATAAAAATTTAGGACAGTTGTTTGCTTGTTTTCCTAGACAATCCTTTAATAGCTGGAATGATCAAAAGAGAGAATCTTTTCCAGAGGGGGTGTCTTCCCAGCACACTGCATGTAGGTTGGAGGTAGTGCTGGGTTTCCCAGCATCTAAAGGATGCTTTTTTTAGTGTGTGAAGAGAGCATTGTGAATGATGCCTTGTGGTGTGAGTGCCTTTTTCACTGGGACCAGCAGCTTCCAGCACAAAACATCACATCATGTCTATATTGTCTCTATCTCTACTGCTGGCTCAGCACACTACAGCTGGCAAGACCATGGGAGCTTGGGGCTTTACAGTAGCACCTGCTACCCACTAAAGTCTCAGAAAGCCAAATCCAGGAAAGCATCTAATGGATTCTCTGTATCTTTATGCTGGACCCTTGACAGAGGGGTTAAAGCACTACCCTAGGAACTGTGATTCCAAATCCCAACCCTCCTTAATTCCTACTAAGCTCCCTAGTCATCAGGATGACAAGACCCTGGAACGGCACCCACCAAAGTTGGACCCAAATGAAATAGGGAACACAAAATTTATAATGCCAGAAAATAAATTAATACAAACTGCAAGACAGTGAGAAGAAATATCTTATAATCCACTGAGCTCTTTGGCTATGGCATATCCTACTCTAGCCAGACTAAATTCTTTCCCCATAACTGTGCTATTCAATGGAATGCATTCAGATGTAACTACTATTATGAAGGTCAAATACAACACAAGGTATTACAAAAGTCTTTTTTCCTCATATGCTGGATAATATCAGATATAGGGGGGAGGAAATACCCTGGGGAATGGGTTTCACTGATTATTGAACCATCCAGATTATTGAGCTTCTTCTCTAGTTTTTGTATGCAAATACATTCATCCTATACTTTTTTAATTAGGCTTTTGATTAATTATTAAAAAATAAGTTGTTATAATTGTCTGATGTCATATATGAGCATACTGCAATTAATGAATTATTTTAAGCACTCAGTTTACTCAAGTATATTTCTGAAAAAGTGACTGTAAGCGCATTAGGTAACAAGTCAAGGTCTATTCTATAAAAACTATGGTAAAAGCAAAGAATACATAGATATATATAAGCTTTAACTGAAATACTAACTTACTCAGATTTTCTTTATTAAATCTATTCAACATCTCATACACTCAATTTTACTATAATTAAGACATGACAACACTGCTGTAAATAACTGAGTTTTCTCTACTTCACACTCATTTGAGCACTGAAAGGTCAGTGTTTTATTGACATAAATTCCAGCATGCACATTTCCTTTCCAGAGAAACAGAAAAAGATCTGCATATATAAGACAAGTGTCTTTCAGAACATCTAGAGCCTGTTAAAGAATGCTTGCCTAGTTAGTCTCCAAAAGGCTAAGCAAGTCTTTTTCCCAGCTTCAATAAAGACCATAGTACAATCCTGCCTCTTGGAATAAGCACTCATTTTCTACCAAAAATCATCACCCTCCCCCATCATCACCATTTAAAAGCAAAACTTTTGGCTTTTATTCCTTTGGTGTACTCTTCCTTGACTATTAAATCTATTCCTTTTGTTCCTCAAGCTGTCTTTGTTTCATCTTGTTTATTCCTTAAAATCTAGAAACTCTTTGCCACCCTCATCTCATTTTTTTCAGAACTGTGGGTCTGGTTGAATTGTGAGCTTCCAATATCCCCAGCAGACCTCTCATTTTTGTTCAGACTCTCTCTGTGTACAAAGATAAAAAAATACAAAGAAATAGAGTTTCACAGATGCCAACCATTTTTGCTTCATGACGTGTCTACCTTAAAGCATGGGATTTTTTTTTTCAAGTATTCATGCCAAGAAGAGATGCTTCCTTGTTTATGCAGCTGTTTTAGAAAACTAAAACATTTAAGAAAAGAAATTCCTCACTCTTCTAATTTTATTTCCTTCTTATTCCATATAATAAGTGCTTAAGAACTCCATATTTTTTAATTAATCTTAACTCACCTGTCTAAAGGTTTTCATTTATTATGACCTAGATTCTCAGAAAAGTCTATGGAGAAGTCCATATCTTTCAGAACAAAAAAAAACCCCAAACCTTAAATATTCACCTAAGCAAACCAGGCCCAAATCAGTCAGTCAACAAGCAGGTTATCACTGAATCTGATCCATCTTGAGCTGGACCTATTGCACATGAAAAAAAGTTCCTGTACTAAATGATAAAAAAGCAAGTATTAAAGATATAAATTAAATACTTATTTTTTTGTACTAGCATCAAGCAGACCTTCACTAATCTTAACCATGATGAGCAGTTGGATTTGGCACATATTTAAATCAGCTCTACACAGAACAATTTACATTATCAAAATTGTACCCATAGGATCACACATGTGGACCAAAATCCCAGACTTTTGTATCTGAAGGCTGTTTCTAATTCTACTCTTGTTATTTTTTCAATATGATGGGTTTAGTCATTTGGCTCTTCTACAGGCATTAGCTACCAGGAAAACAAAGATATAATACAAGAACCAAAAATAAACCAGTTCTGATATACTTTCTGCCTTTCACAATTTGGCTTTATAGGTCTACAGTACACTTGCAATTCTTATTTCTTTGTAGGAAAGAAGAGGAACAAAGTCTGAGTAGTATCAACAAGGTGCTACACTTCACTCTGTCTTGTCACTAAATGTGAAAAAGGACAAACACAGCAGAATTTGCTGTACAAAGACTTCATACAAGATTACCACTACAGAATTCAGCATAATGTTGGCATTGCTAATGGGATGAAACTAGAACAGTATGAATAATACATTATACACACTAATCAATGTTACACTGTAAAAGGCTGATGGAAAATAAATACTCTTCATGAACACCAAGGAAGAACTTCCAAACACAAATATTTTATGATTATTCATTTATTATCTTTACTAGATGAGAAAAAATCAACTGAGTGACAAAAGTTTAAAAGCAGCATAAATGTTGCTCTCTCTCTTTACCAAATATTTATTATTTCTTTGAAGCATGACTAGCTTCTGTACTTGCTGGGAATTCTTTCCCCCACCCCCCCGCCGGCATCTTTCCTTCCTAATCATGTCACACAAAATCTAAATGCTCAATCCTGCCTTTAATAATTTATAGGCCTCCACAGATGATTTGTAATTAAAAACTAAGATGAACATGTAAAAATCATTTGCATCATTTTGTCTTAAAGTTCCAAATTCTCTTCCTCCCTTCAGTGTCACCTTACCCATCTTTTATTGCAAGTACAATCCGCGCTACATTTCTCTGGCCTTCAGTCTTCCTAAATTCTTATTTTCTTACCCAAAAGTAACAACCTTTCACACATACGTACCTCCCTTGAGCTAAGATCGATCTTTGGTAGTCTCACAAGGACTGAGAAATCTAGGTAGAAAGTGCTTTCCTACACAATACCTTACTTCAAAATTGTCTGCACCCACCTCTCCCAGGGGCTTCACAAATCCATCCAAGGTTCAGATCTCCTTCTCTATTGCCCCACAACCTCACGAACAATCAGACTCTGTGCAGATCATAAATACCCCCTACTAGGTGCAGTGCTTGGAAAAGTAAAAAAAAAGGCTGCAAAGGTTCTCATATCATGATAACAAAGACATCTCTGTATTCCAGGGCTTTGAAACTCTCCTTTTTCCCTGCATGCAGTTCACATGCCATAGTCAGTCCAGGGGCATATAGTTTGTATCATGAATAAAGCAAAAAAACACTGGCACATCATATTCTCTTCAAGTTATCATTCCACCTTCTCTTTTTTTATCTCAAAAAAACCCAAACAGCGAGTATATTCTTTGCAGACACTTTCTTAGAACATTCCTTCCACTTGTTCAATTTTCAAAATCTTCATTTCACTTACAGAAAGTGGTTCTCAAAGACTAAAGACTTCATCATATATTAATTTCAGAACCAACCTACCAAATCCCATCATGATAATTATCGAGGAGTAATGATTGTCCCAAAGACTCCTCAATCCTAAAGGCTTTTATTACTATGTTCAGGCTCATTATATTCTTATTGTTATATCTTTTCAATGATACATCTATATCAGTCACCTGTAAACTGCAAGATTTTCAAATTGTGATTTTGTATCTACAGGTGATCTTCCTAGCAGAATTCATGAAGCAACCAGCACCTGAAAATATAAATAACAACTACCTAAACAGAAAGTCCATTCTGCTGGCAGATATACAGATGAGCCTACCAGAAGGCAAAGCCAGAGGCCAGCTCCCGACTGCAGTCCGTGTCAATTTAAAATATTCATTTCTATAGCATTAAAGCAATGCTTCTGTAAAACAACATGTTTTTGTCTGCATTCAAACACTTTATTTTATATCTTCCCTTCTTTCCAAATTCCAATCAGCTAGAAAGTAAAAAATAAGTAAAAATCCATCAGTGTGAAGGCACCCATTATGCTACAAAAAGGAAGAGAAATACTGTATTAGACTGTACAGTATTTGAGGCAATGATTGGCAATTTAAGTTTGGACTGCCCACAGAGAAAGGTTCCAACTTGAATGTGGCCACAGTGTGCTACCACAAAAGAAATGTTAAGAGTAAAAGAACACTTAGGGCAGGCCTAAATTTAGTCATTGCCACATGTCCCACACTATTTGGAGAGAATTTTAAACTTTTCTCTGTGAACCTTATGGCCTGTATTTGTTGATCCCTTTTTCTTTAGTTTACCAAAACGAACAATGTGCTTTGTAAAATTATTACTTTCACAGGAATAATGGTCATTCCAACAATCATATTTTCTATTTAGTGAGTGATTCTTAAACATATTCCCCCTTGTCTTCTTGTAAATAAAATCTTTACAAAACCAAGGCCAGAAAAATACCAAAGAGCTTTACAGCATTCTTGCTCTGTTAAGTTTTTCTGGTATGGGAAAGGTCAGTAACTAATTCCCTTCAGAGTACAGACTGAGACAAATCCAAAAATTTAAACAAAAAACAGTAATAAAAGCCAATAAATGAACAATATTCATCTTATTGTGCAACAGCTTTTTAAAATACCTCCATGTTCTTATCATTCTGGCCCTCATCCTTACCCAAGGATAGTAGATCTGTTACATTCAAAACTTGGTTAGGATTTGGTGAACTGCAATGGCAAGATATTCAGGAGGAAAAAAAAAATAAAAACTTTATTCTCTGCTTGCAGAACATAGAATACACTGAATGCCTTGAGACTAACTGGAGTCTGTAGGTACTACAAAAATTTAATTACTTCACACTGTATAGACCTACCTGATCAGAAACAAACACAGGAATTTTCAAATTTAACAGAAACTTTTTACTGCCATCGGAGAGATCTAAAGTCACAGTAGAAGAAAATCATTCAGCAAATCTCAGAGGCTATTACCAACAACTGCTAGAGCCAGAGGACATGGGAAAACTAGGGAGCTATTGGTTGCAGAAGACTGAAATGCTGGGATAGCCTCCGAAAAGCCCGGATTTGATTTCTCTCCAAACATCCCTACCCCTTCAGCATGGCAACATCAGTTTCTCCATACGCTACTTCTCCCACTGTGCCCTGGGGAATTGTCCTCATCTGACCAGTGAGGAGGACTGGTGCAACAAACCCTGCACTTCTACTGGGCAAAAGTGTCAGGGAAGGGCCACTGGTGGCAAGAGGGGAAGGGAACCCGGTGACAGACAGGAGGCAGACTGTGGAGGTGATGGGTCACCAGTGCCCACAAATGACTGGATGGGGATCCCAGCAGACTCACTCATCCTCAGTCTCTCATTTGATCTGCTCATGTTGATTAATGAGTTGAGAATTAACTCTCTGGGAACAGTTCCCACTTTAACTTTGGCAGTGCAAGGCATTTTGAAGCCCAGGATCAGGAGGACCAGGGGATCAGGCTGCAACCCAAGCAGTGAAAACATAAGCCTGCTTACGGCTCTAAATCCAGATTCTGACATGAGAACAACAGTAGAAACTATGAGTAAAAAACTATGGCTTGATTCAAGTTATATGAATTTTAACAGACAGGAAAACCTCATTCCTTTGAGACTTCTTAAGAAATATTTTATACATCAATTTTAATTTTCAATTTTTGAATATACATATTTAGCTAAGAAAATACTGAATATATGGCGCTCTTGGATTCAACAATGTTTTTTCAGGCTAAATTTCCTCTTTTCAGTATCTGAAAACTACTACTGGGTCCAGTGTTACAAAAAACTATACATTTAAATGGTGTCTTCACTTCTGTATTGCTGCTATCCAGGAAAGTTTTGCCTATATGAAGAAAAAGCACCCTTCAGTGAGTTTAGACACACAGACATGTATGGAATATGCAAGAATCCTTTGGCATCATTGGGAATTTCCCCTCAAGATTTCTCCAAGACTGACTCAAGTTGTATGTATTACCCAGATAGTTCTATTTGCATACAACTCTTACTTACATTTTTGAGGGTCACAACAACTATATAATCTTTTCTTAATGGGGTCAATTAAATTAAGGCTTTAAAAGGCTAAAGAAAAACATTTGCATGTTATGGTGAAACAAAGGCCAAAACCATTAGACTTGCAAACTTCTAAGTAATTATGCAGGTGGAGGGGAAAAAAAAATCAAACACCAAAAACCACCAAAGAAACAAATGTTAGTAGCTAAAATTATAAAAGACAGGGAAGGCTAATAGCTTAAGTATGTGGAAGAAGGCAAGAATCCTGAATTGTAGTTTCAACTCTTCAATCACATCATGGTCCAGCCTCAGACAAAGTACTAACCAGTAGCATTTAGCTACCTACTGCTCAAAGTTCTGCTTCTACTTATCAGGAATGTTTGAGAGATCTTAGAATTTACCTAATTATATATTAACACTTCTTTAATGATAATTTTCCTAGCAAATTCTATCAATGTTTCAGAATGAAAAAATAGCAGAAAAAATTTAACTAGACTGCAATCTTCTTATACATTTCCTCCATAATTTGATGTTTTATGTATGATTAGCTCCTTATCCAAGTTCTTTTTTAAGAACATTCCAACTCTTGACAGGAAAGTCAAACATATTTACAATATTTGTCTTATGCTGCACTCTGCTGGAACAATCCATTTTTCCACTGAAAGCAAATATGTTCTATACATGATGCAAAAGTTAATAAAGAGAAAGGCAAAAACCTGGGCAATTAATTCCTTGTAAAAAGTGTACTCTTTTGAAGAACATATCTTGTCAAATCAGAGTTTAGACATTTAAAGCCATATTTAGGTCGCCTAATAAAGTGGCCTATTTTCAATGTTAGAGCATCTAAAACACTTCTAGATAGAACAGAATTAAAGAGGCCTCCCCAAGTTCAGAAAAAACTACAACAAATTTAAGTGCTTCACTAAGGCACAGAAAAGCCTCTTGAAACACAGATCGGAAGAGCCTGAATTTGCAAATGTATCATTTTACATATCTTTCACCTGATATACACACTATTCTGAAAAAGCAACATATGCACAGACACCTAGCCCCCACCTTTTGATCAAAAACCAAAAACAAAATCAAAACCAATCAAAAATTAAAAAAATAATTTAAGGGACTACATAGGTTATTATAAGGTTCACCGAAAATGAGACAAGACCTTAAAAAGATACTGCAATCTCTTTTAAGAAATGTTACAATTCTGTTGCATTTGCTTCAATTAAGAAAATGAACAAACTTACCTGGGCTAGAGAACAGAAACCCAGCTTGTGCTAACAGAGCTATCAACTCCCCTGAGAATTCATTCTGGCTGAGGATCTGCTCCAGAACCACCAAAACATGCTACACAAATTAAATGTGACCTCCTACTAGAAAAATGCACCTGTGATCAAAACAAAGTGTTCTGACCTTTTTCTTTCCTTCCCCCTTCTCTCCCCTCCCCTCTCTCCAGAGAGTAAAAACTCATTTGCGGTGGTCATTAACTTCCAAAAAAAAAAATAAAAGTTTTTTTTAAGGGGAAGTAAATATAAGAGATGCAACTGAACAGAAATATCACAGGCATGTTCTTGCAGTCTTCTAAGGGCAATGAGGAAAAGCCTTCACTTTTAGACCTGTCTTGGGTGTTGCAAACACAGATGCACAAACGCAAAGCACGCTTTTCAATTTTGGTAATACCTGCTATAATTGTATCTTGGCATTTTTGCTAGTAAAGAAAACTAAAGAATACCCTTCTTAATGCTTTATAATCCACATAAATCTTAAAAACTCTTCTCAGGGAAGGGTTTCCACAGAGCTTTTTTTAGTCTTAAAAAAAAAATATATACACATATACATACATACATATAAAACATGGCCTCTTCAGAAGTCATTGCCTTTACAGACTGACTTGCTAAGTTCAAACCAAGGAATAAATACAAACAATAAGCAACAAATTACTAAAAGATTTGCATGAATAGTGAAGTAATGGTTTCAGAGCTTATAGATACAGAATATATAAACAGTGACATAAAAAACAACACACAAAAAGTTTTCAGAGAAACTATCTACTTCAAAGGTTGAAGTGCTTAGCCTAGAACTGGACAGGGCAACCAGTTTCCCTGTAAATTCATTGCTGGATTCCCCCTACCATTTAACATTTTTGGAGTAAAATAGAATTTTAAATAAAATAAATGTTTAATACATTTCTGGAATTAAAATTGATTTTTTCAGGAAAAAAGTATATGCTAGAGGGCACGTGTTTATCTGTGCCATAAATGGGTTTCCCACAGAATCAAAAGCACATGAACAAGATGAAGATTTGCATCAATGTTTTTTCTCCATTTCCCCCTGTCGCCTTTGTTAAAGTCAGTGGTAGTACAACCATACACATAAATGGAGTTATACTTCAAACTGTAACTATGCCAGTCTGCAATTTTTAACCTCTGATGTAAGAAAATACATGGGAAGAATGGGGGAAGGTTATTTTTAGAGACACTGGCTTCCAAACACAAATGGACAGTGCAGAGAATAATTTAATAACCAGATAAAGAGAGCAGTAGTCAGGTGCTGGGTAGGAATCAAGTCAGACAAATCTGTTGTAAACGAGCTTCCACTACTGTGGATCTTGAGGACAGAAAAAAAAAAAGACAGACAAAAAAACATAAAACAGAAAATTAAATAGGATACCTTCACGTATGACAGGGAGTTGAACATTATGGAATTCTAGTTGATTGCAATTATAAACTGTAATTTCTTCACATGGTTTTATACAAATTTAAAAATAGCAAAAGACAAAGGAAAAAAAATAAGCAAAAAATACTACCTAGTGGATGTGAATAAAATACTGAAGATTAAGTCATCCTGCAAGCTGTTAATAACTTCTGCAGTGTAATTTCTGCACACAATTAAAAGACCAACAAGAATGATCTTTCAATTTGTCAGAAAAGACAACTCATCAGATGTGTTAATGAACACTATTCCTTGTGATTCTGATGAAACAATGCAGCCTTCTTCCCAAAAGGAGGTAACAATCTGAAATATAGCTATTAGTAGCCAACAAGTAATCTGCTCCATATTTGCTTCCACAATAAAAAAACAGACATTTACTGTATCAGATGCTTATAGAAGCTAAAAGGGATAAATGTAACTAGAAGACATAGACCATGTTGAAACACAACAGTTTTCTTCAAAATATTTAAGACAACCTTTCAATTACCTACTGAGATGCAATAGACAGCTAATGACATATTTATTAAGGAGAAATGAAAAAATAAGGAAAATTCAAAGCAGTTAAGGCACACGAAGCACATAATTTTCTCAAAACTCTGAAATCCTAAACACATTACAACCGAAGCAAGGGCTACTGTTTTCTTTAACATGACACATCTATTTAGCTAGCAAATATTTAACCAGTAGCTAGAGGTTGCTCTTTAAGTACTAAATAATGAGATGTAATTAAGGTAGCAAAGGCAAAAGGTTACTAAATTAGAGCATTTCTATGGAGTAGTGTTTAAATTATAGGTTTTATACAAAATGCATGGGCCAGTGCACAAGAAAAAAAATCCAATTTTAACGGAATGCAGAACGAATTAACATTTTACCATTATAATACTACTCAATTGTATAATGGGATTTTGCTAAGTGTCACAGAACAGAAAATAAAAGTAACACTCCAAGGTATGCTTGTTAACCTCTTCAAGCTAAATATATTACAAGCCTACTGACAGCGGTAAATAGACTCATTGTAACATGAAAGAGTCTGAATTCAAAGGCCTTTAATAGGTGTTGCTTTTTCTAAGTAGACTAGCCTTAAGAATATAAACAACGAACAAGATAAAAATTATGTTATCCATTCCAAATATTTTCAAATTTCCTACAGGGAAATTGGACAATTCCTTTAAAAATAGCATTTTAAAAAATCCAGTTCCTGTGATATATAATGTCTTTTTCCATACTTCTCCTTCCCACATAACAGAAATTTAACTGGCAAGTATAACCTTCAGCAGCCATATATACAGTTTTGTAGGCTCACCAAGAGACTTTCTGGAAAAAGAAGGATTACGAGTTGTTATGGTCAAACTCTGTCAACTCAACATTTCAGGGTCCTTGTTATACATCCAACAAGAAATTTAAGCAAATTCTTAAAATTAAGATATCTAAATAACACTAAGTCTGTATCTAAAACAAATTGCTAATATTAAACCAAGAAATTGGCAGCCATAAAACTTTGCCAAAGAATTCAAGGCAAGCAGAATGGGCAGAACATTCTAGTTAATAAAAGCCTGAAATATTATGTCTGTAGTTATGATGCTCATCATTACTGTCTTCTTCATTCCTGACTTCTGAACCCCGCAGTTCATTATGCCAAATTTTTCTTCATTAGCCAATTTTCCCTTTTCATACTGGTTTAAACTATCCACAACAGAATAATTAAAGGCTTCACAATGTAGAAATACTTACTCTGTAAAAGTCAGTAGTTAAGCACAACTGAGACATAAAATAGACTTGTTGAGATGCCAACTGGCAGGAAGAAATGGAGAAGAAAGTTCTTTTCCCTTTTGTTTTTGTCAGTTTACAGATTTAACCAACAGTTTAGCTCCAACATAAACTGTACGTTTTATTAAAAAGATCTAAATTGGGAGAATGACCACACAAGCTACATTTTTCAGCAGAAAGGTAGTGACTAAAGCAGAGCTGACTTTAAGGGACACACACACACAAGGAAACAGATTTTTCTTTTGTATTGATAAATCACCTATACTATTTTTGAATTTTTTTTTCTTCAGGAATCCAAAGTCTACTACTGGCTCTAGTAAGTAATACCACGCAGAATCTTAACTGAGAGTGTGCAGATCAGAGGACTGATAATGTGAGGTCTTATTTCCACCTCTGACATTGGTTATACAAGTGATTTTGGACCAGCCATCACCAGTGACTAAATCAAATTTCACACCTGCAAGACTACCCAAGAACAACAGAATAGTAATTTAGATACTCATCTTCTATATGGTAATGGAAATAAGTAGTTGTACAGACTGATATAAAACATTTTTAGCTTAACTTTGCAGACAAAATAGCTCGGTATTGCTGGGTTTACAATACAGTTATAGCAATAACCAAATCCACTTCAATACTCAACTCCGACCAAGATCTGTAAGCATTAGATGAGTAAATAATTTACTAAATTTGGCCATCAAACACTTATTTCCTGTGTGGTTTTTAGTTTTGTTTTGGGGGGGAAGGGAGATCCTTTCGTTTGGTTTTAAATCCAAGTTTGGCATAAAATGCTATTGAATAACATGAATTTTGTAGCTCTCCCCTTTAGTATTTATGGTTGGTATAATGAATGTATAACTAGGCATTTCACTGAATCCAAGTATGAAAGTCTGTGAAATGCTTACTCTGAATTTGAAACCAAAGTATAGTTGACATTCATTCACAATGCAAAACTGTCATCTACTGTATATCAAAGAAATCAGTATACTTATCTCAACCTTATAGCAGAAAATTATCTAGCTCAATGTTATTTCAGCCATCTGAAGGCACAGCACCCATGTACACACTGGTAAAACAAGTACAGTAGCCACCCAAAGGCAACCTATTAAAATTAGTTCCCAAGCCACCAAAAATGCTCTTAGTACTGCACGCAGAAATCAACCAAAATTGATAATGATTTAATAGTCACTTAACTGATCACAGCTGGACTATTCAATTAAAATAAGAAATTTCATGAAGATCATGTACAGAAACTCCCAAAGTAAAGACTGTGGCTTCTACCAGATAAGCACTAGTTCTTAGCTATATATTTTTTACATCTCAAATGCTTCCATACTACAAAATTACAGAAAACTTTCTAGGGAGCATGAAATAAGAGTGTTTCCTTTCCTCCATGAAGATGGTATCAATTTTTTTATTCAAGTTTTGATTACACTACTGCGTATCACTTCCTCCCTTGCCTATGGAGTAGACTTCTCCCAGTGAAAGAGACTGTCAATGATTTAAACTTCAACAAGGGTATCCAATAATTCAGATTATCTGATATGAGATTTCTTTCAAAGAAATAAAACTTATCAGTATTCCTTTCCTTGAGTAATTGTAGCCAACCGGTTCCATTTTCACTCATCCAAATGCACACGGGCTCTTTCAGTCCCTACAGAAAGCCCTCATACACGGTCTGGTGACCTCATATTAAGCTGAAAATACAAGATCAACCACTACAAAGGAATATTATTTCTTCCCTTTCAAAAAGTCATAAGCCAATGAAACAAATGTCATAAGCCAATGAAACAAAAGTGCCAGAGAATGTTTACTTCACAAGAAGTGACAATAATCACTTTTTACCATTGCCTTTATACTCTAGAGGATACAATCTGCCCATATCCCTGAGGACTGAACCAAAGTCTGGGGAATTCTTCAATAGTCTCAATGGTGCCATAGGTCTAAAGTGCGAACCCAATCCCCAGTGGAATGGGGGGAAAAATTAATAAAAATCACACGTCTGGTCCTTTACTGATTTGAATGGAGCAGTGAGTGTTCAAAGCTGGCTGTTGACAAGTTCAAGGGGAGTAATTCAGTAGATGGGGCTGTAGGACACAGCACAGTGTAGCTGGAACCCTCCTGTGTGGAAAATATGACTGACCAGGCTGAATGCAGTCCAGAAGACTCCTATTGAGGCACTCTCTGCCATGCCTACCCACACAAGAACATTTTACTGGCAATTTCTTTTTCTTGTGATGGCTGTGTTGTTTCCTGCTTTTACATGTGTCTTAACTCTCTCCACAGAAAAAAATCAAAAAACAAAAACCCAAAAAAAAAAACATACCTTACTGATAACGTGAACAATTTTACCTATTTGTCCCACATACTGATGAACCTGTCAGAAGACTGTCCCACACTGAAGTAATTGCTACCACAGACCAAAATACAGAAGAGTTTTGCCAGTAATCCTAATATATGCTTCCCAAGCACAGGTAACTACTTTCAGACATTTTTGGAATACATCTTCTAATAAAAAGGAGCTTTGATGACATTGTAAGTATTCCACTGTTAAAGTTAAATAAGTCTTAAGGAAATAGAAACATAACACTATTTGAACACCAGTAAAATAGAGAATTTTAATTATATGTAATAGCCAACAAGCTGCTTTTAGTGGCTATGAAAAAACTACATTTAGCAGAAACAGCAATAAAACAAGAGAAGTTAAATATAACTCCTCCAAGGAAGAGAGTATTTATTCAAGCCAAAAAAGAGCTAATTTATACTAAGGGTGTAGCTCTCACTGACATTATCTGGGGAAAATGACTATTACAGGAGAGAGTGTGATATATAGCCTTTGAGTCATGCATGATAAACCCTAACAGTTTTGCTTTGAGGTAAAAGTCCTTACTAATCAAGTAATGAATCATTCCTAAAATGTCAAGTTCCTGAGGCCTTGTGTGTCAGAAGTGCCACTGGAGAGAGAATACTCAATCATTAATGAACACTTTTGAGATTTTTATCATCTGATTAATAAGCAAGGAAAAGAGTTAAGGGGCTTGAACAAAGAGTTAATAGACCTTTAATGATATTCCCTGTGTTTTAGTGAACAGAACATATTGAGTTTTATTTGCCACTGACTACAAACCACCAACAATCCAAGTGCTCCACACATTGCAAGTGTTAAAATACTGCAAGGAATAGTACTTTGCCTTTCAAAACATTAGAAAATTATATTTACTTTAAAAATTGTAATGAATATACTTTGTATTACACCTAACAATGTAGTAAATTACAGATTAGAAAATAAGAGACTGGCTTCCTAATCAGTAGATGGAAAAGAGATAAGGAGAAAAATTAGGATATCATATTTTTTTCTGCAATATTTTAGGTGCTGGACCTCTGAGTACCAACTATCATAGTGAAAGTGAAGACCATAGAAGTAGAAATCTGGATTTTATCTAGACAATACTAAAAAAGACATGCAGGAACAACTCTGAAGACTAAAACGAAGATATGATGAATTATGAGTAGATTAAGATTTGTATGTGCAAATAAACAAACACTGACATCTAAGGAGGGCAAAAGCATTTGTCTTCAATATATTTTCCATCTTTGTGCTGAAATCATTATGGAAATATCAAAAGAAATTACTTTATCTACCAGTCTGAAACCACCAAGGATTACTAACTTAGAGTATTTCCAGCTCATTTGAATGAAAAAAACTGTCTAGCCAGAAGTCAGCTCAATCGTGTGAGTCTCCAACCAAGAACCAGGTATGACAGACTCAAGAAGCAAATGTAAGGGTGTCATTTGATAGCTGTAGGAGTCTTATTCTGAGAGCAGAGAAAAATGGGAAACAAACAGAAGCAAAGAGGGGAGAAAGGAAGCACAAACCTAGCAATGAGATCCAAATCTCTTGCTGAACAGATGAGAATAACTTTGGACCTTCCAATTAGAGTGGCTCTCTTTTCCACACACCTGTCTGTACTTTTCATGATAACAAGAAAATTCATGTATACATGCACATTTAAAAAGTTCCTTCACAGAATTATAAAGTACTGTAAGTGTCAAGTACACATTCTTTCAGTAGAGGGGGAATTCAGTACCAGGTACTGGACAAAGCTTAAAGAGTTGTCACCAGTTTGGGCTAATTGAGCTCCAGAAAACTGTGACTAGGAGAGATACAAGATCAAACCTAGAGCACATACCTAGGGACCAAAAGACAGAGGTCTTGAAGTATTGCTTGGTACAGCATCCAACAGCACAGCAAAAGACTAAAACACAGCTGCAGAGAACGGTGTTGACAGACACAGAATTGTTCCAAACAAGCTGAAAGACAGGAGATGGAGGACCATCCCCACCTGGGAGCCACATTAGTGCAGTACTATGGAAAGGTGTATTAGTACACCTTTTTGTTTGACTGACACAGGTGTAAAGCCTCCAGATGGCATCACATTCACATCTAGCTGATGCTGAACACAACTAAACCAGATGTGTAACAATATCCCTAGCAAAAGGCAAGTCCTTGGACACTGGGCCAGAAGCCCATGTCCTATAAACAGGCTCTCAGAAAAAATGAGGCCTTAAACCAGCTAATGATCTGTTCTTAAAAGTGTCACAAGTGTTCACCAAGGTTATTTCACAAAATACACTAACCTTTAGATATTTGTCAGCTCTTCACTGGGTTTTATATGAAGTGTCAAATTTCAGAGAGAAAAGCATACGATTTGGAAGGTACAATTTGGAGTCAAGTAGTTCTCTCAAACATGCAATGATTTACACCCAAAACTAACTTTGCCTGATAGTGTCAAATACTCTAAAATGGATGAGAACCAGCACACAGTATTTTAATACCTAGAATATTGCTTGACAAGGTTTCAAAACTCTTGTTTAATCACAAACCACAACAAAAGAGAGACATAATATGCATGATCAGTAACACTGGGCTAAAAATTCCTCACAACTGTCTGGTTAAGAAAGATGTGCTCAGAGGGATTCTAAGTAAGTTCCTTTAAGTTCTGTCCAAAATTTAGTTTAATTACACATTCTGCTGAAATCTCAAGAAACATAAATATTTAGTGCATTTCCCTTGGCCTTCTAAGTTTGCTCAGAGATGAAAAAGATATCCTTTTTCTTCATACATTTAGTTTGGAAAGTTTGTTGTATCACAGCTTTCTTTTCTTGGATGCTTTTCTAAAAAAAAAAAAAAAATCAGTTAACTGTTTAACATGAGCTGCATGTGCTTTGAGCTGCAAATATGATCTTATATGCTTTAATTGTGTGCTGCTCTAAACATTTTTCCTTCTTTGAGAAAAAGAAGGCCACAAAGGTAGCTTTAGATTTGATTATCTAAACATCAACTTTTGAGACCAGATCCTGTCATGTAGTACAGCTACTCACAGCCATTCTGACGATAACATTGATTACATGGGATTGAAGAATTAAAAAAAAATATAAAAATAAATAAAAAAAGAACAACCAAAAAAACACGCCAACAACAAACAACAAAAGTAAGGGCACTTAAGCATCAATCTTGTGCTGCAACATAAAACTGTGGGCCAGTCCTAAGTTTTGCAGCTGGCATTCATGGCACAGTTGCTCAGATTTCATCTCAAAAACATGAGATGGTCCATCTTTCTGTTTAAATTAGGCTATGTCAAAGAAACAGCTATGTAATGAAGCTCACAAAGATCAGAAAATATATGCACCTTTCTTCAAGAC
Organism: Pseudopodoces humilis; assembly: GCF_049639895.1. Classification (NCBI taxonomy): domain Eukaryota; kingdom Metazoa; phylum Chordata; class Aves; order Passeriformes; family Paridae; genus Pseudopodoces; species Pseudopodoces humilis. The sequence goes on from NC_142200.1 coordinate 106,239,087, forward strand.
TTCCATATGAAAGAGAAAGGACAACACCTGTAACATTATTTATTAAAAGAACCAGTTCATTCATTTAGAGACATCTGGCTTCCAAATCCTTTGCAAAAATTCATTTGTTTCTTCAGGAGTCTCTTCTGAATGCTCCAAGATGCCTAACTAACATCCAGGACTGTATATTAAGGGACAGCTCACATCACAGACCTCAAGGAAAAGGGCTACCTTTATATGTGGATAAAGCTTTCTCAGTAAAAGGCAACAAATTCCTATACAGTTTATTGCCACATAAGTAATTGAAAGAGATCCTCCTGATGGAATGGCCTTTTTTATTCTAAATGAGGAATCATGGTGTCTACCTGGAAGCAATTGTGTTTGTCGACAACTTTTAACAGAGTGATGGTAAAAAACTACACTTACTTTCCAGAAGGGAGAACCAATGAGGGAAGTCACACTAGAAGACAAATCTGTAGGAATTGTGTTATTTTCCACTACATTAAAAGAAAACCCTATGAGCACATCTTGAAATCCGAAAGACTATTTGGAAGCTTTTCTGCTTGTTTCAAGAGTTTTTAGGTGAGAAATTCCCATGTGCATTTATCTCTTCAAGAGGCAATTCATATACAGCACTTACAAGATGCAAGACCAAGATAAGACAAATACAAACTGTGTACTAGATACAGCAGAGTAATCTGGACAGCTTCTAACTGTTTACTGAGTAGGATCAGGAAATCACATTGGAAATCACCTTATTACTACTTACAGCCAAGAGTTTCTGAGAGACAGGCTATTCAATACTAATATAAAGAAGATAAACACAGAGGAATTGCTGAATTAGGAGAAAATAAAGGAAGCAAATTTTCAGCATCAATTAGTTCTGGTTAGAAAAGTGTGTTAGGTCCTTTCACTAATGGAAGGTCTCAAATTTATAAAGTACCTGAAGGAAAAGCTAAAATGTATCACTGATCTTTAAAACAGACATAGTTTGGAGAATACATAGTTCCTAAGTTTAGATGTCTAAGGTTATGGAACTGTGCTGGTCATTTACGTCACATTTGTTTAGTCAGTCCATTCCATTCCAGTCCATAGTTACTGTCATTTCCACTGACCACACAAAATTTTAGAGTAACATGAAGAACCAGAAATCATTCAGTTCCTCTGTATGTTGTTTTGTTCGGGTTTTTTTTAATTAGCAGACTGGGAGGGGAGAAACACTATTTAACTGTTTCTGCTGAGACAGAGGGCATCATCCCTCTTGTCTGAGTATGTGGCTGCTGCCAGTCATTACTGAGTGATGCGCTGGCTTGACAGTGCACAAATAAGCAACTGTCAGAGGGATACTGGGGCCAAGGGTGAAAGATAAAATCTCATAATTAGAAAGCACAAGAAAGTCAGTGGTTTTACAGGGTGGGGGATGAAGAGACCTCATAACATGGGGAAACCTGAGGTACTGCGCAACAGCGTCATCAAAGAATAGGAAGGGAACTATACTACGTATGATGGAAGTCTGTAGATAGTTCCATCATGTGAAGATCATGATTTGTCTTGCTTTTTCTGAGTTTTTTTTTTTTAATACAAACAGAAGCAATGTGAGGTAGAAGTGATGGCTTTGTAATTACATTCTTTTTTGTAAACTGGGACTGCTCAACCTTGTCTCAGATTCATGTTTTAAGTATTTAAAATTGGTTAAAGAACAGTCAATGCCCTAGGAGAACTCCACCCCATATTTAAAATTCATCCTCCTCTTCCTTCCCTAAAAAAATGTAACTGGTAGGCTTCCAAACAGGGTTAAACACAGCTTACAGCTAATATTGCTTATATTCAGTAGGATAAAATCCACGTGGGTCACAATAAGAAATTGAAGCATCTAACTTTTATGACATTTATTAATTCCAGCTTGTACCTGGAAATCCAAGTAATGTTTGCCAAGAGTCAATGCATGAAAATTATGATTTCAGGGTAAGAACTTGAAGCTACTGCCAAACTATGAATATTTTTTCTCTATTATGACAGAAAAAACATTGTAGACATTAAAGATCATTAAACTACCCTTTCAAGCAATAACATGTCTAGTAGGGGAGCATTATACAAAGTACATGCTATTTACAACAGCTACCATGAAATTCGCTGCAATCTCATTTCATATTTGAAGTCCTTTAAAATACAAAACCTATATGGAATTTCAACTACCATTCAATGGCTTTTAAATGTATCTAATTAAAATCCTTTCCTAGGGCAAGTTCTAGCAGCATGTCCAAGTGCACTAATAAATTTTTTTCAGCAGATCAAGAATTTCATAGGCATATAAATAGCATCTATTGCAAATTTACTTTATTCATTATTGTCATAGCACCTTCCTACAAATCCTTCTTAAAGATCATAAGAATAACATTTCCTATTTCAAACGTACAAGACTATCATGTACATAACAGCTGTCCTTTTCCTTCCAGAATGGAACACCTGATGTCACTATTTGTTAGCTGTTGTTAACATTCACTTGAATCTATTTAGATCTAAAATATTACTTCAGAAAGTCAGATTTTAGAAGAAAATGTAAACAGGGCTATAAAACTAAAAGTAAGTTTTTTGTCATTGCACACACTGATGCCTGCTTACACATTTCATTACTGTCAAGGTGGAAAGTAAAGCTAAAGTTTCCTTATAATAGACCAATCAGTAGTTTTATTGGGGCACTAAATATGGCCTGCCTTGTTGGTAATGCAAAAAAATTACTTAATAAATAGAAATGCTTTTTACCAGGGAATGAAATGCAGCTTGATTAATTTTCTCCAGTTTGACATCTATAACTTTGACATGCATTGTACATTTACCTACATATCACACAAACAACAGTTACTTGTAGTTGAAAATCTGAAAATTAACATTTACTATCTACTTTAGTTGTAAAATTTGAATTGGTTCAGAAATTCATAACAATTTGCAGGCAGGCAAAGAAATCATACAGAACATGTTTAAAGTAGATATTTATCACACCTAGGCAATGAAACTACATGAGTTGAATATTCATTATTTTATTTATATTTTAGAGGTTGTTCATGAAAAAGTTATACATCTGCAAAGAAATACAGGCAGCAATACAAGGCATCTTTATATCCCTGTGGATTTGCAGAGGTTACGGTACTAAAGCTTCAATTATAAAAAAATTCTACACTATAATAGCTATTTTACCAAGAATGTAATTCCTATAGTGCCCAAGTTCTGAAGATTGTGTTAAAAAGACTAATAAAATCACACACTCACTAACTGGAAACCCCTTTCTGCTCTAGATGAAAAGATTTGGAATACACTATAAAACCAAAATACAGACATTTCCTTTCTGAGTACAAAATGTACAATGTGAGAAGTAACAAAAACCTTGCTTTGCACATAACAATCACTTTAGTGAAAAATAAGGGAATAAAACAAGACAATTTTTTATTTTCTCATTATAAAAATATTTAACATAAGAGAGAAGGATGAGATTCTCAGAAGATTATAAGAAAATTAAAGGCATATTTATTTCAATATCAAAAAGCTACATGCCTAAAAGAATTTTTGGAGTGAGACTTCATACTGTTTGCATTTTAACAGCCTCATTATTCCTTTTCAGAAAACAAGTTTATCATATTTTGAATACCTCAACTATTTGCATTAGAGATACTTGTTCAAATAAAGACAGAATATGATATTGAATTAAAGAAAACAAGGTCTTTTCAAATACAGAAAATCCAACATTGAGCAATTTCATTTCACCCCCAGAGAAGAGTCAATATTAAATCCTACCACAGCTCTCACTTTCAAAACAACACAGTGGGATCTCTATGGCAATCACCATTTTACTACACTTTGTTTATAGTAACAATAACATTTTTTTTTGAAAGGGATTCCCACAAAGAAAAGAAATCACAAAGGAAATCTATCAAGTTTAAACAATTATGCAAAAATGTAAACATTTGTTCTTTGAAAAGAAATCTTTTTCCTCATTTTTCTTTCAACTACACTAACTCCAGTTCAAAAAGCCTACAATGATAATGTTAAGAAAAGTACCCATCTAATGTTGGTTTGAAGGGCTTTATAAAATAAGCATTGGCAATAGGCATTTATTTCAATAATCTGACTTTTGCCATATTCTCAGAATTCAGTTTTCAAATCAACTACACATGAAAACTGTCAAAAACATCCCAGTTTAAAGGCAAAAAGTTCTACACAGCAAAAGGAGACTCAAGAAACTCACTGAAATTAATCTTTCAGGCTTATTCAGTCATGCCATTTTGAAGTGTTAGAGAATAACTCATCTAGCACAATACCTAGTATTTATTAAAGGAACCAGAAAAACCCACTTCCAAGCTTAAATCATCTCATATGAACTCAGTAAAGACTGCAATATTACTGTGAACTCAGCACAGACTGGAATAAAAGCAAATCTGGCTTACATGTAAACATATAAGAAAAGGCAGTTTTCTCCAATTTAAAGAAATGTTTTCTTAGATTAAAAAGTAGGAGAAAATACTTTCCCTTAATACCTTTGGATTTTAGTCGTTGTGGTATACAACACCGCAAAGTGTTATATCTTTCTTCCAGTAAGGATTCTAATTGCGACTCAGCTTCTCAAACAAGGCATGTCAGAAATTAAAATCAGATCCTCCAATGGAAAAGCACAAAACATGTAAAATAACTTCTTAACAAAGGGGACATAGCATGAAAAAGTTATCCTAAAGCAACACAGAGCTGAGGCAGGATGAAAAATTCATTTCTTCTTTGTCCAGTATGGGGATGGCATGGGAAGGATTTCTTTTTTAAAAACACTGTTCTGAAGATACCACATTCTGAAATGATTAGAACATAAATCCCCATAGGAAGGACATGGTCAGTCTCAGACAATTTTGTTGTGAATGTTACACTAGCCAAATCATTCCAGCAGTTTACAGTGTACCATAAAATATTTACACAAGCTATGAACTATAAAATATTTTCACATGAACTATAAAATATTTACACTATCAACATCAGTTAGGAAAGAATGATGTGCTGTCAAGCTTGTATGACCCAGGAGTAAAGATTTTGTGGTCACAGATTAAATAAAACTATTGCAAATCATCTGGAAAGCTACAGGGACTATTAGGTTAAACAAATTAAGGCTTCCTGGTCTCTTGGATGGTAAATGTAACCAGGAAAGCATAGCTTATGTGCTTCAAGCTGGGTTTTACCAACAAGATAAAGAAAGGTTAGGCTCATAATCAAAGTGTACTAACCTCTCTGAATGTTCCTTCTAGCAAGGTGTCCAGATGTTGAAGAGGAGCTGGAGTTTTGTCTTTGAATCGTGTCAGCAATCGCCGCTCAATAGCTCGAAACTGTACAGCCCTTTCAGATAACAGCTCCTGATATTTCTCAGCATTCAAACGTAGCTGCAATTTAAGGGTTTTCAAGAATTTAAGGGTCACATACATTTCTGTATGCACATTCCAAATGAAATGGGAGAAGGATAGGAAAATTTTTGAGACAGCGTAATACTGAAATATGATGTCATTTATGCCAGTTTCTTTATACACCTTGTAAAGATCAACACTTTGAAGAATTATCATGTGCCACTGATATCAAAACTAATTGTCAACAGCCACAATAACCTCTGAAAATGCATAAATATCTCAATGAAAAGCCAATTAACAAGAATGAAATTTCACCAAGACACAAAGGCTTCCTCTTGTTTTGGTGTGCTATTTACAACACATACACAGTGTACTGGACTTGATATTCATTGCAGTAGAAAGCAAAGGGTTATTCCCTTAGCATGAATAGAAGTACTAAATTCTGTACAGTTCAAATTATTGTCTTTTTCTGAAGTTAAATCCTTTTTCCCTTTATCTATACTGATTAGCTAACACCAACAAAATTCCTGAAGTGTTCACAAAAGAACATTTAAAAGAAAAAATGATTAGAAGATAAAATAGGAATTTTTATTATCTGGGTACTTGATGTACTTTGCAATACATGCCTTGAAAATAAAAATTACTAAAGATGAGTCTTTCAAAAAGCTGTGATACCACCATACAGCTGATGTTATAACTAGCAGAAGAAACATCAAGACATACAGCTGTCCAAATGCAAGAAAAAGTGGCCCAAAATGAAGAGAACAGGTACGTTTCTTAAATTTACATCCCAGATTATATTTTAAAATAAGCAAATGTCATTCTGCCTGTACATTATTATGAAAAACTGCTCAGAGGTGCTATGGAAAAAACACTATGAAGTTTTACTAGAAGTAGTAGGAAAAAAAGGGACATCTCAGGTAAGGGATAACTCAGGTAATATTCTCCTAAGCTTGCCAAAAAAACAGTGTTGAAACTAACAGGGATGGAAGCATAAGAATGCCTTTAATAGAACATTTGATATTTTTTTAGATCAGATAATTACAGTAAAAAATCAGAAATTTCAAAAAAGCCAGCTGCAACATAATTAGAGTCTAAATTAGCACCCCAGATATCACACCTGTATTTAGAACTTCAATGTATTTAAGCTTGTTATACTATCTAAGGAAGCCTAGGTTTAAAGTATTTCTACAATAACCATCACCTTAAAAAAATTAACATATTTTACTCTCAAATTAGTTGAAAGACAGTAGAATAACTACTGAAGAGCTTGAAATATAGACCAGGATGTAAGCTGATTACTCAAAAAATCCCAGAAAACCCCAATGACAACTTCCACCTTTCTGTGTGGTGGCAGCTACACCTCACAGAAAATTCGGGAGCATGAAAGAACATCCAGTATTATTTCTCATTCTTGCATAAATATGTTGTTGCTTTTGCCCAAATACATGAGTTTAATAAAATTTTCAAATAGCTATTTCTCTTTTTTAACGGAAATATATGGGGGAGAGAATGCATGTATTTTATTTTATCAGCTATTTCTACAAACTAGCTGAACTACTGCAGATTTTTCATTGTCACCTGCATGGTGACAATGGTGAATTAATTACATTTCTTTTATTTCTGGTCTGGCAAACTTTCTTGAGCCTCCAATGCTACTTTTACAAGGACAGATTTTTTAAAATCAGAAGGGACTTCCCCTTATATACAACTTTATATTTTCTGAAAGCCAAATGCCTGTGGATACTGTAGTTATAATCTGATTAATCATTGCACTTAAATCCAATTTTAAACTAGCAGACCCTTAGCAACTCATATATTATGTAACATACCTCAAAATGTCGATCAATTAGTTCAAAATATTCTTGCAGGGGAATGGAACCAGAAAAGGTACATGCAAAGTCCTTGCAGTTTTGCTTCTTGAAATGCTCTTCTAGTCGGTGTATGAGCTCTTTTGTTACCAGCCAAAGGTCTTCCAGCTGATCACTCTGAATCCTGTATCGTTCTTTGAGTAAAATACAAGACTAATCAATACAGTTTTCAGATATATAAATTTTCTATACAATAGTTTAGCTAACACACAAAGAGAACTTGTATCCAAAGTCTACATGAGATTTTCTTTAGATATGTACATTCACGAGTGTTAAAGAAATACTCATACTTTATTGATTGTATTACACTTCATTTTAAATACAACTAATATTAGTAGAAAGTGATTCTTATCCAACTACATACTATGACTTTGGAAATATGGTTCAGTGTAGAAACGAAAAGCATTAATATAAACTGAAGTGAAAAACCAGATCCTGATAGCTAGTGTTATCTGTCCCAGCAAATTAATTTATCTTATTTCTCATTTTTCATTTAGTAAATTTCAAAGTACCAGGCTAGTGGAATGAGATTTTCTTTCTAGTTCATGTTTGTATAACCCTCTCTCCAGCTTCTAGAAAATCAGAATTAACTAAGATAAATGTTTAACATAATTAACTGCTATTAACTAATAAATATCGAGAAAAACATTGTGGAAAATCATAGCAGCCTTTTAATATTAATTTCTTGAGATAAAGCATTTCCAAGCATGAGTTCCTTACATCTTTTCATTACACATCTGCCAATAACTAACAAAAAAAGGATAGACAGAAATGCAGGTATGGGTATTTGACACAAAACCTTTCCTTTTTTTTTGCCCTTGTTAAAAAAGTTCACGGTAAATCAAATTAACCAGAATTCTTTTAAACTTGAATGTACTTATTTTAAATTTTCTCAACATTAGTAATTCAAGATTGTTTGACATTACCACTGGCATCATTCCCAGGATATGTATTTCACTGAATACAGAATGACAAATTCTGTTTACAGTGTAACAGGAAAGAAGCAAGTTTTATTTAAAAACACTCTTGTTAAAGAAAAGAACACCATCTGCTAAAGATAGCATTCGACCTAATATCCATTTTTTAAACACTCACAATGCAATGGCTGGACTTACTTGGATGTACCGTCATACTTTGCCTTAAGTGATTTTTCCTTGATGGAAATTAGCTCAGATGTTTTCAGGCCAAATCAACAGTCATTCCACTTATAATTGACATATCTAATACATTAATGGTTTAAAATGGACAAAACTAATTTCCTCCAAATTGTGCATTTAGTTTCCATATACTGCTTGTTGGTCAATACAAACACAATCTAATTTTACCATGGTCTGAGTACAGAACATTGCAATCATTTGCTTTACATGATCTTCCAAGTCACAAAAAAGGCAAATTAGATTTAGAAACATTACAAAACTGAGAATATGTAGTTAAACTAAACACATGCTTCAAACAGGAATACAGTGAAAAAGAAAAAAGAAATAACTGTGCTTCTGTTCATCACATGCTTTTATGATGGTTAACCAACTTGAATTAGCTTTTTGATAAAATAAGTTCCATTAAAGGAAATTAAAACAGATTTTCAAAAAATTCTCCATCAGAAAAGCAGGAAACTGAGGGGCACCAATAGATTAAATAGGTTACAAAGTCTTTTCATGCTACAGTAGGCTGTCCAAATAGCACAACCCACATTAGGAATAGCTGTTCTGCCAGTAAGAAGTTTAGAAGATTCAGTTCACTTCTCAGCTAGAAAACCCACAACAGAAGAAAAAAAAACCCAGCCACAGTTAGCAGTCAAGTCTTCCTTACACTTTTATTAAAAGTCAGTTTTAAAAATTTCAGACAAAAAAAACCCCTAAAGTTTTAATCTAGCTGGTGTGAGCTGCTTTTAATATATATCTTCTGTCAAGATATACTTCAGGCTGGGCTTCTTTGCAGCATTCTTGACAAGTTGAAGTAATATATTCAATTGCTACACTGGTCAAAATGGATTAGCTAATAGAATTAAAAACTAATATGAAAACAGATGTTGCTTCTGTTTGCAGCTTCAGCAATGAAACCAAACTGAACCTGACAACCTTCACTGCTACATGCAACTCTTCCCATTCAGAACTTAAGGTCAATTTGATATGGAATATTGGAAAAAGAGGTCTTCCTCCATTGTCTATGATAAACTCCTTTCATGGAAAACCAGAAATAAGGCTTCATCTTAAAAACTTATTTTACTTTTCTGAAATACCATTACTTCTAGTCAAAATTTATCTACACATATAGGTTTCTTTTTGAAGAACATTAAATGTTCTCAGTTAAAATGATATATAACCACTTTTACAAAGTATAAGCTCAGTGTTACTTACACAGTGCAGTAAGTACCTATCAAATAATACACAATTTCATCTACATTCATTAGTTTCACAGATCTGTGCAGTCAAGCACAATCATTTCAGGATCATGATATTCTACCAAACAATGCTTTTGCATTATCAATAGTCTCTGTTTATAAAAATATTCTGAATTATGTTTGACTATCAGAGATTTTACAAATATTTACCTTTAAATAAGTTTTAGCTAGGTAACATTTCAAATGAGCAAATTTCCCCTAACACCTTCTCTAATCAACTCAGTTCAATGCATGAAGTGGATGCTGGAAACAGGCTGCTAACATAGAAAGTAACATCATACTACTCATTTGTTTTCTGAAGTTAGGATTCCCACACACAATAAATGAGTAGCCACACTAAGAGAAACAGATATTGTGAAGCTCCTTTGTAAAGTGAACTTCACAAGTAAAGCAGTGTGGGAAAGTTTATTCTAAGACTGTAAGCGTCATTCCTTGCTGGTGAATAAACAAACCTGAGAGGAAAAGATTGAGGATGGGGGATAGGGGTGCATGAGATTAAAAGTTATGGCCTTCACTAGAAACTAAAATATATTCATTACATAGAAACAAACTTGCCCTTACAGCAATCAGATTAAATAACCATGCAAGAAAAAAATCCAAATCAAAGATTTAAACTGCAGTCAAGGAAAAAGTTATTTGTAAATCAATTCTTTAGTTTTAAAAACCATCATTGCACTTCTACTTTAGTTAAAACTTTTTAAAATCCATTATTTAAAGAAATACTAAAAACAAAGTAACAATAAAACAGCATGTAAATAATGCATACAAAAAACAATACAGATGCATTTGATCCTTAGAAAAGTAAAATTCTTGGTACATGATTCTTCTTGATTCTTGGTACAATGAAAATTACTCTCCAGATGGTTTTTGTTTTTAAGACACATGATTACATTAGAAAAGGTATTAAATATTATCTTGCAGCTCACAACTGACCCCATCAATACTTATATAGCCCATCATGAACATGGATTTTTGAAAACAGTATGGAATATTATCCCTGTGTTGAAAAAATTTCATATCGACAAACCAAATTGAGATTTTTCACTCAAAGCAGTTCCCACTAAGCATTCACACAGTGTTCCAACTGAACCCTCTGCAGTGCACAGTTGTTTTTCTAGCTTTTCAATTTGTAGTCTGCTGTATTAAATGAAGACTTTGTGCTCTGCTGGCATGGAAAACGCTAAACACAATTGAATTTATTTGGTTCCAAGCACACGCCAAGAAAGAGTTTAGCAAATTGAGCAGTTGTACAGACCACAACCATGAACTCTTGAAAATTAAGAGAACCTATCTTTTTCAAAGAGCACAAATTCAGGTAGCTGGAACAGGACTATTTTAATCACAAACTGCTCTATACAAGAGATACTGGACCAGGTAACAACACATCTGCATGTCTGTTCCCACACTCTGTAAACATAATAAGAAAGACCTTGAATCCATAATCTCTTACTTACAAAGATATACAGGCATCTAAAATGAAGAGATAGGCATTTAGTTGGATGTCAAGAAGCAAATAGGGTCTGATGCCTAATTTAAGTCAAGGATTACTCAGTCAGTGGGAAGTTCAAAACTTGCTTTTTAATCCCTTTCAAAAATTTCAGTAGGTGACTAATTCCAAACACAGATGTTGAAATTCCTTTAAGATGAGAGATTTTTCCATTATAATGACAGTATTAGTTTATGAATAAAAAACATTGCTAAAAGCTTTAAGAAAATCCAATTTCTTCAATTGGATTTTCTTAAAGTGGTAGTGTACTCTATTTTGAGTATGATTTTTTTATTTTATTACACAATTTTATGTATGATGGTAAGAAACCATCAAACTTTGAAACTCCTGCATTAATTTGCAAACACTGATTATCCTTCTTTGTATGATCCACATTTTCATTTTGTGCATATTCTAACGGATGATCAGGCTTCTTTTACTCTAATACTGATAGAACTTACGTGATGTTTTTGAAGCAAGAAGAGTGGTTTTTGAACCTGTTAAAAACTGAAATCCCAGAGCATTTGCATGGTCACCCTCAGACAGATCAACAAAATCTGAAAAAGAAAGTTAAACACCATTTTCTGTAATTCTATGCTGGCATTCGGCAAATCTCAATCCATAGCCAGGACTATATCAATCTTTGCACAAACAGATGAAAGAGATTTTTTCCCTTCTAAGGGTTCAAAAGTAACAAATATCAGCAGTTTGGTACACAATTCCTTCATTCAGCCAAAGGGAATCCTGCTTCCCTTCCCCAGCCTGAATACAAAAGGTTGGTTTCCCAGTGGTTCACTCTGTGCATTCTGAAAGAACTGCAATTAGTGTAGAGCCCAAAGACTACCACCTTTTACCATATGCAAGGTTACCTTTAGTTCAAATATTTATGCAAAATTTTCAAAAATTTTCAAAAATTTATGCAAAATTTTTGCAGAAATTATCAACAAAATGCTTAAGCCCACTTTCTTTTTAGCTTTCAGCATAGAGCAAAACAAACATCCAGTTTGCTAAAACAAACATCTAGTTGCTAAAACTAGCTACTCTGAAATGTTCATCCAAGTCCACCTTTCTTTTCATTCCATGTATTGGATTATACCAATTCAAAAGGTTTAATTTTAGAGTACCATATTTGAAAAAATACTCTTTGTCACCTCTATTCCCACTACTTCTCCTGAAAATACAGCAAAACAGGGAGAAATGAGACAACTTTTATTGCTTTCACCAATAATTCAAATTTTGTTCATAGATTACATCACCATATTAACATAACAAACAGCATACTCTTTTTATTTAATTACTGTAAATGGAATGAACAAAAATCAGAACAATTTAATGCCTTCTTAGCCCTATGCTTGTGTTGTATTCTCAACAATGCATCCCTAGGTTAAAAATAAAATAAAATGTGCCATTCTGAAAGCATTATTGTTTAGCCATAATGGAAGCCCATTATTAAAACCTCAAAATAGACACCCTTAAAAAAACAACAAAAAAAAAAAAACACAAAACAAAAAAAAGCAACAAACCAACAAATATCACCGTTCTCAAATACAGTGTATAAGCTTTCAAAGAGATCCAGCAACTTGTTAAAAACAAAGTTGTTGTTTCATACAGCTCTCAGCATATTTTTCCAGAACCTTAGTCATCTGAATTACAAAAACTTAATCACTGCCAGACTGAACTTATTCACAATCACTTTCTAAACCCTGTTTATTAATTTCTTCTTGTGCAAATACAATCATCTACACCCATGATATAGTCACAAAATATTTACTGAAGTCAACTGTATTCTCTTATTTTTGCCTGTGTATTATTAAGCTAAATGAGTCATTTCCTTTTAATTCTCTTGAAATCTCTACGTTATATTTTATTTAATATCAGCAACTAGCACTCAGTTTGCCAGTTTGATATTGGTTTCCTGCATGGAAACATTTTGTGTAATGCATCCTCAATTTTTATTTGTTTGCTTGTGATTACAACATATTGTACAACAGAGTAATCCTGTGGTAACTTCCACCTCCTCTCTCTTCCAAATTGTGAGCACATAATTACAGCAAAGCTTATTTTCTTAGCATAACACTTTATAGTACTCAATTTCATTCTTCTTTTCCCAGTCCTAAGTGGAAATTAACTCCTCCTTCATGCTACTTTAATATAATGCTGAAGAGAAAACATAGCTTGGGTTTGCACATTAGAAAATAATGCTATATCTTCTTTTTGGTCCAAGCAGGCTACTGAAATTATTAAATATAGTCAGCTCCAGACTGATACATCAAATATTCTACAAGTCATCCTCCAAAGCAACTATACCCCTTATGTACAATATTTACCACTTCTGCTTTGCCCTGCTCACCGTTTTTTAAATAAATGCCCATGTTTTCCCTCTTACAACACCTCTTAAGCAATTTTATGTAAAATTTATGTCTGCATACATAAAAATTAGATCTATACCATGTAAAGAACTCTGCATTTTTACCAGAGGCAGGTATACTACCTCAGGTGTATAATTATTGAAGTATTATGCCATCATTTCTTTCAAAATATATTTTTTAATATACTAACATGAGCTTTTAAATTACCTCATTACTTCTCATTGACAAACCATTCCTGTTGGGAGCTTCTAACACCTTCAATATTTAAAAACCTACCTGGAAAAATGGTGACAAAACTGATGGGAGGTTTGTTGGTATCAATAGTTAGTTTGTGGTGTGCTGCTTTTGAAGGTTGAGCTGGAAAGCAAACTAACTTCAAAGGCAGACTGAAGCTACACTGTGAAACTCTTGGTATTCCTAAAATGAAAGAACACAGATTCATTTAAGCAATGCATTAAAACCAAACTATATAAAATTCTCCTTTTTTCAAATTTTCCACCTAAAATATCTTAAATTTGAATACTTCTAATTACCTTCTCAAGTGAAGATTTTTATATGCATGGGAAAGCAAGAATTATTAATAAAACCGCACACTGTATTTATACTAATTAACATGCAAAGGAGATTAGTTTTATTTAATTCTCTAGACAAACAATACCACTAACATAAACAACAGCTGTGTGATTTCTCATGATGCTTCAAATACAGAATTGAAGCATCAACATTTTCATCAGGAATAGCACAAATAAATGCTTTATATGAGTATATTTACTCTTTTTTTATATACTCAAATCAAATCTATGTAGCCTTCATATTATCTGTCAGAATTTTGTGGCTTAGAGAAAGAATGCATCCAATGGAGGTTATTACCCAAATGTATATTAAAATCTTTCAAAATATTGCATCATAATAGAACTGGAGAGCAAACTGGCTACTGTCTTGAATATCAGGATCTACTATCACAAGCAATTTCATCAGAATGGTGCAGGAAAAAAGAGGAAGTTTTAACACTCACATTCAGAAAACACATTGGAGGTGTCAAAAATTTCCTCAGATATAAATACTATTTCAAATTGCAGGCATGTCAGCAATTGCCTGGTATGTTCTATGCAAAAGGCAAAAGTGCTCATTGCTATGAAATATGGAGTACTTGCTCTGTTGAGAAGACAAATTGTGGGGTTTTTAAGGACAATTTTTTGATGAAGCACTAACAGGAAAACCTTAACAAAATAGATTTTTTGAGACAATAAGTTACTGTCAGGAAAGTCATGAAACTGATAGCAACACAGAGGTATATACAGAGAGTATAAAAATTGAGCTTAAACATCCAATAGCCATCCAAGAAACTCTTTTTGCTAGTAATTTTATTTGTTTGCTGCTTCTCAGAGCTCTTCCAATGAAAAAATTACTTCTAAGAATCATCTCAGGGTAAAAATGCTACCATAAGGTTCAGATTATTCCCTGCGGCTGTCAATTCACAAGCTGTTTTAGCTGGCTGATAATGCCCCCAAGTAACTATTCTGCAGCAGTTTATAAATATAAAATCATAGAAAACTGAGCAGAAAACTCATTCATATTGAAGACAGGTCTTCAAAATTTGAGTATCTCCAGGTTCCAAGGAAAATTTCTAAAGGCATACTTAAAAATTAAACCCATGATCTGTCAGACTGATTAATTCAACTGTATCTTCATCATCTGATAGGAGAACTAAAATTTTTCTTGATGACATCATAACACAGATACCTTAGTAAGTTAGATATGAAGACTTATCAACAAGAAAAAATTAGTAGCAAAAGTAGGCAAAATTATTTTAATCTATTTTTTATATTTAAAATAAGATATTTTTTCTGGTTTTTCAGACCAGCTTTTTCTACTGCTGTCAGTCTGCCTCATCATAAACATAACTTTTCAATATTTCAGGCAAAGGTCAAATCAAAACTAAATCAAGTCTTATCTAGTGTTTGGAGGAGACTGGGGAGATTTCTAGTTGATTAATCTAAAAGAGCTACATATAAGAAAAACAAACCAAAAAGCTCCAACAAAATTCATCACTACAGTGAAAACTTGCTGGGAAATGTTTCAGGGTATTTCAGAATTGTAAATGGTAGTAAGGAAACAAAGTAGTAGCTACGTGAGGGAGTCAGAATTTCCTCCACCCTTGATATTCTGTCTAGCAACACATCTCACTTCATTTAGAGCTGTGATATTTTGTGAGATACACAATTTTAGGACTACAATAAAGAAAAAAGAAATGGAAATACAAATTCATATTCTCCTCTATTCTGAGACAAAACAGATGATGTCTAACATTATTTCATAAGGTACTAGTATTTAAAGGCATACTATGCACTTACCTGCCTATAAGTATTTTTATTTTAAGTTTTATTACCTATAAGTAATAAAACAGCCACATGCCCTGTAGATATTATTTCATTTCCAAATTCCTCATGCATTCATTTAGTTAAATTTGAAACATAACACTAATGTGCATGACAAAAAGTATTAAAACTCAAATCTCCCAATTTAGGATTTTAAATATTCAGAGAATTAATATTCACTCTGGCATTGATGACCCTGAGTTTACATAGTCCAGCGGACCCTACAGTAACCCAAAAAGATTTTGGCACAGATAATTCTACAAACTTTACTGTTCTCTGCAATATTCTTTTCAGGATAAAGCTTTCATCTTGTTTTGATATTTCTTAAAACAAAAACCCAATCTTCATTTTTAGAATACTATTCTTTCAAACTGTATACACTTGTTTTTATATAGTTTATTGATAGTTAACTTTTCAATTCCTTTGTCTAGCAGAAAAATGTCACAGTGTAACAGTTATTCTTGTCAAGAGCAGGATCTTGAGATGTTTTGAGCATCTACTTCCCATACAACACATCAAGGTCCACTGAAATATCTGGAAACCAGAAAAGGAGGGGAACTGTAACAGTTACCTTGTTTCTTTTTACTGCACTTACTAAGCTCAAAAGAGCATAAGTATTGAAAAACAAGACCATACATACATCTAAATCTTTTGTTTATGAAAACTGCAAAACTGAAAACTCCCTTTCACTTGATCTCTAAATCTCTGACAATCAACTTTCTTACCTTCCCAAAACACAAAAGAATGTGTACTTAATATACTTATTTTTTAAGTTCAGAAAATATCTTCTACTGCACTGCATCTTTCCAACACATCTACAACTATACTGCAAAACCACCCTTCTCTCTTTTTAGTCTACATATACATAGGCTCATTTTCCAGTCTTTTTTTGTCTCTTAATTGTACCTTCTCCAAGAATTGTATCTACCACAATCATAGCTAAGTTTTGTATCGCTGGTAGTCTCAGACAGAAGCAGCCTTGCAGCCTTGAATAAGATGTTTCCAATAGGAATTGGAATGAAGACATGTTGTGACATCATTCTCAGAGCTACTCAACCCAAACAGCATAAATGCCTAATAGCTGTTTCAGTTGCACCAAAGATATAATTTAACTGCCTAACTGCTAAAACTGAGAAAAAAATAGATATAAGAAGGTATAATTGTTTCAAATTTCCAATCTCAATGTACAAGGAACTTAATGCTTTGAAAAATTCCCCCATGTTACATATGAGAAAGTGCAATATGCTTCACCAAGAAATGTCCTTGTGACCTTCTATTCTCTATATCCACACCTTCACAGCATCAAAACAAGAATAATAACATAGAAATAACAGGCAAAATAACAGCTCCCTTCCAAATCTGTTTAATTCAGCATACATTGCCACTCATAAAACTTAGCATTTTTTGCTTTCACTTACCTTCAGGATTGAGCTCTGCCATATGAACAGCAACAGGACAAAAGGGGGAAAAAATGCATGAGATATTAGTTAAATTTAAAGAAAATATAAAGGAAGTGTAACAGGGTTTTAAGAACTTAAGCCACATTTGTTAAGTAGACAATACATAAGAACATAATACTAGCCAAAAACCAGACATGAGACCACATTCATCAATAGTGCAACCCCATCCAAGTGATTGACTCATCAAGCTTTAGCTGTATGAATCCCACAGAGATAGACCGAAGTGTGATTTGGCCACAAATATGGATATTTTAAAAACTAAAGAAGAAACATTCTCTGTTCAAATAAAATGAAGTCACAAAAGCACTTAAAGCTCATTTACTAGTATATTACACTTAAGGATTTGACTGCCAAATAATACTAGCGTTTGTATGGAATTGGACAGAATTATCTCAGATTCATAATTTAAATAAATATCAAAAAAATTAGCAGATCTTATTCCTAACCCTAATTATGTTCCTTTACTTAGAAGTCTTCAAAGTTCAGCCACCAAAGATAATTTTTTAAAATTTATTCTTCAGTTTCTACAATTCTGTTAGATGTCATGTCTGCTTGCTCTTTTTTTTAATAGCATATAAACCATCAAACGCATTCAAGATGCAAGATTTTCTTACTTCCCTGATCAAAAGGCTTGCAAAATCCAACTTAATATTTAAAATACAAATGTAAGTTTTACTAGCATTACCTGACATAAAGATTTTTTATTAATATATATTTTATTAATATATATAAATATAACTTTTATTTTCTGGTCTTAGGAAGCAAAATTAGAGAAACAAGACCAGCAAAACAAAAAACAAGCTTTCAAAATCAGAGGATCCAAGATATTCACTAGTGTGCTACCTATTCAGTCATGCCAAAAACCTGTCTAAGGCCACATCATTAATCTGGAGAGTTATGAATGCACAGCATCTCATTCACAAGGAATATGCAGGCAAAATCACAGGACAGAGGGACTGAAGTTGTACAAACTGTCCATGCAAGCTCTCAGTTAAAAGGGAGGACTTCCTTTTCTTTAAAAACATGTTTCATTACTTTTCTGGAAATAAATGTTTCAGTCATACAATACCCTAGACTACCATCATAAACACAATGTTTCAAGTGTGAAGTGATACAAAGAAAATATTTACATTAAAGTGTCAATATAGGATAAGGTACTCAAGACCACCACCCTTCACAGAAGCCTTTAGTACATATGCACTTCTTTCACGCCAATCTACTCCATTTGTGCTGGCACAGTTCTGTCTTTGCACAGTGAACCAAATCAGCAAATCTGGCTGAGAAACAACTGGTGACTGTGTGACCACAACAGGGGAGGAGGTGCAGGAGCAAAGCCAAGCAGCAAGAAGTAAAGAACTGACAGTTTAAACTGGTTTATGAAGTATTTAACATGGAAGCCCTGCCTAAGCACAACTTCTCAGTAACCTGACACATTCACAGGTTTGTGTGTAGAACACTAAGCTAATAAACATTCAGTTATGGATAGCAGAATAAATTTACATATTCTATCACTAGGACATTAATATCATAAAATAACGAGTTGGTTTCCATTTCTTTAGGTTAGTTTATTGTTTGGAATGAGTATGTTCATCTGTTAAAAAGGAAATGAGGAATAATCACTCCCAATGGTTATTCAGATGTCATTCTCTGTGGCGAGGCATTATTGTCACATTTGTTGGCAGAGAAGAAGGGTGAATAGTCATAAAGATGTAATCAACTTCTCACTCCAAGAGGTGGAACAGAAGCAAATTGATAGGACAGGGTGAGAAAGCTGGTACAGCTGTTTCCCAAGCAATAAGCTTATGATTTTACTTCCGTAAGATCAACTATACAAATTGATGCAACATAAAATATTAACTAAAACTGAAGACTAGATAAATATTATTTCTTTAATTACTACCACCTTTAGTATATTTCAAAATAACATGTATAAGATATACATAGGGAAAAAGGCCTCAAAAAAAAGGCACATCACATCTCCAGTGGCTTACCTGTTGGTATAATATATGAAACTATACAGGTTCCTTCTAGTTCTGGTGGAGAACAATTCTCCTTCAAAAAGACAGACAGGACCACACTTTCAGATGAATCTGGTTCTAAAAAAAACCCACAAAATTAAATTAAGTAATAGGAGCATCCAAATGAAAGCAGCATATTTTCTGGCACTTTGAGAATTATTCTACTAAATTATGACATTTTCCCTATTAGTTCATCTTTATCAAATAACTGTACATGTCTTTTTTATAATCCTTAATTTTTAAAAGGCAAACTAGGGCCTCAAAGTATCTTGAAGCATAACCTATAAAACAATTCAACACACTGAACATGAAGATGAAAAGAAATTATATTTACATTACAATTTCAGTAATTTATAAAGTCATTTGCCCCAATCACATGTTGAGGAAATATAAGAACTGCCCCTTCAAATGAGAGTAGCAGTTAGTAAAGCTCTGTTTCAACAGGGACTATTAGTTCCCATTTCAGAGCAGAAATGGCCTGTAGTTCCAACTGAAGCAGCAG
The DNA here is from genome assembly GCF_049639895.1 of Pseudopodoces humilis. Lineage (NCBI taxonomy): Eukaryota > Metazoa > Chordata > Aves > Passeriformes > Paridae > Pseudopodoces > Pseudopodoces humilis. The sequence goes on from NC_142200.1 coordinate 106,258,923, forward strand.
GCATATTTGACTGACCTTAAGCTCCATGTAATCTTAAAGGCAATCCCACCTGCAGTCTTACCAGCAGAGTTGGAAAAAGGCTAAGATCCTTTAATCTCTTTGAAACAATTGGTGCTGCTTTGGGAACAGATGCTAGACTGTCCCCCAGTCGACAAACTTATTGTCCCTGTTTGTAGATCGAGACTGGCATTTCTACACAGACAGAAATGTCAGCAAAACAAAACAACGCAGCAGAAGTACAAGAGAATAATTGGGGGGGTTTTGCCTCCATCATGAAGCAGCTCTCTCCACCCACAACACATCATACCACAACCAGGGGAAGAAATCCATTCCTATCTACTTCATCTTCCTCCACCAAGCAGTGTCTAGAAGCCATGGATTGCAGGCAAGGCAAACTTATAATTGCTTTAACTGCTTTATATCTGCAACAATGCACTCACTGGAGGCTGGGCTATACCTTTTCAAATCTCAGAAAAAGTAATAGTATACAACAGCTGTGATGACAGTGCCATCATTTACCGAAATCATCAAAGACAAACTGGTCAGAGGTCACTGCTAACGGAGCTTGTACACACACAGCCAGGCTTGGCTTCTGCGCAGTCACTCTGCTCTGGATTGTTATCTAGATCAAGGGGCATACAGAAGTATTTAAAGGAAGCAACTAATTAAACTCAACAGCAGGAAAAAAAAAATCCATAATCAACAGAAAGATATGAAAAATCTGCAAAGATCAATTCAGAAACAACACTTCAGGACTTGAAATTTCAAGTTCAAAACTGATATTTTCATTTTACAATTCTTATTTACTCACAACCAATACATGATATACAGTAACTTGAAAGATTAAAAAACCTGAGGGGACTTCTCAAGTTGTTTGTAATTTTAACCTAAGCCAAACTAAAGCAAAAGTATTAATTGAATGTTTAATACCCTGCAAGAGTCATGATCATTCATTCTAATACAAACAGCCATAAAATTTTGCAATTTTTAGATGATTATAGTGAAAAAAACAAGAATAATAAAATCAAAGATAACCAAAGAAATTACTTCCATTAATTGCAAACAGTAATGCACAGTCTTCTGAGTAACTTCAAGTCTTGTTTTAATTTTTAATGCAAACAAAATAAGAAAATCAATATACAGGATAGTCAGCACAACAGCTCCAGATAATAAAAGCTCAGTTAAACATAGAGTGGCCCTCATTGCTCCTATTGTGCACAGCTATTATTCCACTGCAAAACAAATGGATATCAAAAGTATCCCTAACTCATATCTAAAATGAAAGTATAGTGGTGACTGAGATCTGAATGTGATCTGCATAGACAGGGACCATATATCTAATATCATCTCTTTTGCATTGCTTGTCTGCGAAGGAGCTCACTACAGCCAGGTTAAATCAGTTTAGAATATTACTACTTATAGAATTACTGAAGTGTTAGGAAACTAATGTGATTAACATAATTAGCATCAACATTGATTTAGGTTGAACAATACACCCGTTATAGGAACTTATCACATAAAAAAGATTCTAGAAAAAATTGAATTCATGGTAACTCCTACATTTACTGGTTTTGTTTCACTAAAAGGTACAAGATTCATAAACAAGAAAAGAGAATGGGGAATTAATTATGTCTTCCTATTAAAAAGCTTATAAAATATATAAATACATAATTAATTTGAACTTCTTTAAGCAGACTTATCACTGATTTTATCAGAATAGCCGTTTTATCCTGTATCATTTTTAGTACTTAAAAATGCACAGAAACATGTTGAACCAAGTACAAGTAAACCACACTAGTCTGAGGGCATCTGATTCAATGAGTTCAGTTACCCTCTGAATTTTTCACTCTAGGCAGAAAGAGAACTTGCCAGGTTCTCAAAAATGGAACTCCGCTTATATTCTTAGAAGATCATCCTAAAGTCAAAAATAAAAATCATGATCCTTTTTAGGCAGTACTGAGGAAAAACTAGCACATGCACACATACACACATTTTCTTTACAATCAGTTACAGGCACCAGCTCTCATGAAGATCTTCAATTTTCTAATTAGATTTTCCTACTTCTTTTTTAACTGCTAACATTATGAAAGTCTTTTTACAAAAGAAAGTCTATTTTTATTTTATTGACAACTAAAAAGGCAGCTGAAAATTACAAATGTCCTATTTGAGTAACCAAACATTTATGGCTGTCAGAAAAAATATTCTCATTACTTCAAAAATTATTTCATTCCATCCTAATGTTTCTGTGATGGCTTATTGATAAGCCTATCAAAAATAAAACTGCAATCATTTTCTGACTGTAGCAGAAGGCTAGCCAGAATGGCACCATGTCATACTAAGGAGAAAAAAAATTAAGTATATATTGCATTTCAAACTTCACTCATTTTCATGTTCTAAGTGAAATAAACAGAAAGTGACCAGCTTATTACAATTTGCCACCACCATTCAAATGCTGCTGTTTGAGTTAGGCACAGTACCTTTACCGTGACTGATGGTACAGCCCCTGCTTTTACCTCACTGTCAATGGCTTGCTGTGAAGAAAATGATGAAAACAGAGTAAATTCAATGTTCCACATGAACAAGAAAACACAATAAAAGCAATATTGCTTTCCTACCATCAACTTGATAAACACAGAATTAACATTAAAGGACTTATCATTCCTATGACAGATTAAAATACACAAAACACATTCTGAGTTCCTTCTGAAAATGTGAAGCCTCTGTTTGAAATTCCCTGCAAAAAGGATAGCAAAAGGTCATGAATGCTGTACATGTAAGAAACTAGTACACTCCGATGTATATACAAATATTTGAAACTGTTTTGTTTGGCACACTACTTTTCACTGTATATTTATTCAAATTCTGGAAATACCTTCTGTTGTTCAGTAGAGAAAGATGGCTTCCAATCTGCCAATATATTATATACACAACATAGCATCTACTATAAAATCACACACTATTTTATAATCAGAAATATACCTGAAACTTCAAAAGAAAATTCTAGCAGGCACTTCAATACTCTTGCTAATTTCTATTTCAATAGGCAATTCCATCTACTTCAAAAATTATCTTGGCCTTGTGGTCTATTTTAGTTTTATTTTATGCTTATATTTCATATTGAAAACAGGTCAGTTACTACAGTTAAAGAAAATGTTCCCATTTAAACTATTATAAAGAAACACTTCTCTCACTTCTGCTATAATACCGAATTACTGATTTGAACTTATGCCTTGTCATTATAAAAAAAGTAAATTAAAACCAGTATAAGGGCCACATCTGCAAAGCTCCTAAGAAGTCAGGAGGCTGGTAGGCTCTCTGGGTTCCGGAAGTAGGACTTTCATTTGTACATTGTGCACCTTTCTCAACTTAAAAAATACAGATACTTTCATATTGTCATACTCTCTGGTGACCAGTGGATGATTCTGAAACAATAGCGGGGGTATAAGGATATGGAACCTTACCATATTCAGCTTTCAAAAATCACCTGGATTTCTTGAATCAGAGGCCACACACAGGAGGTGGTGTTAAATAACAAAATTGTCCTCCACTTGCTTATCTACACAATATTAATAGTCTATATCCTCTTTGCTTTTATCACAAACATTGCAACTTCCATCTTTTCACAAGTGCAGAAGTAGCACTGAAAATTCTGTAGTTCCAAAGGTAACTGTAGAAGCCCAAAAATCATTCCTACACTTGTTTATTGATCCTTCCCCACAAAGTAGCATATCAGATTTTTTCTTTCTAGGCAGCTACTGAAAGAACCCACAGAAAAGCCAGCCACACAGGAAACTAAGATATATGGGCAGATAAAGATTCAAGGCTGTGGTTTGATTGATGGACTGAATTACACATGAAACAGACCAGTTGCATCTGGAAGGTTGAGCAAAGGAGCATAGCAGCATTAGAGCATTCTGTGCACCTAACAGTTCCAAGTGTTGTGAGGAGATTATTGCAGCTAGCCAAGACCATGTCACTGCTCTTTTTTCCACAGAGAAGAGCACTAGGGACATTAATGTACATTATAAAGAGGTCCATCTATCAAAGAATAATATCCTTATGTATTTTTTAAACAGTAAGTAGCTGTGAAAAATCAGTTTTGCCAAAATTAGTGGCCAGTAATGGATAATGTTGTAGTGCAACATGTATGTTCTGAAATACTTAAAGTGAAGAGTTTTAAGAGACAATATAAGCTCTCCCAAATCTTAATTTGAATGATTTTTGTAAACTCCGTATGTATATAACATGAATAAACTAATTAGGCTGCAACATCAAAGAATATTGAGTGACTGGATGTCTGAGAAAGATTATTTTTTACAATGCAGCTTGAGTGGTTTGAGTACTCTATCTTTGAATGATCCAAGGATGACATTTCAACTGTTTCCCCCAATGTTTACAACTGCTCACCAGTACAACTTTTCACCATTACAAAGTTATTCCAGACTCAAAGTTCTTCTTCACTTACGTTTGCTTAGCCAAGAATCTAAAGGTTCCCAGGCAGAAGACAAATAAATAATTTTAAGAATTCTAGTTAAAATCTCTAATAAAAGTGGGTTCTACTTGATAGAAAACTGAGGGCCATGAAGTTCAGTCACACAAATGTGAACAGTAATCACTGTGCACGATCAGTCATTATTTACTCATCTGAAATCAATGGTTTTTTTCAGAGTAATTTCCTTTTTAAACGGGTACATACAGATTCTTCATCCAGATCAGCTGAAACTTCTGCTGTGACAGTTACATCTCTCTGTTTTTCAGATTCAGGCAAAATATCTGAAAGAAAAAAGCAAAAGCAAATCAGTTCTTCTTTAAGAAATAGTCAGCTACATTCCTAAGAATAATACAATTTCAACAGCATCAAGTCTCAAAGTTACACCTCTACACCTACGAGCATAAAGAAGAAACAGCAATGTGTATGATTTTGGAAACTTCCAAAAAAGCAAATTTATTCGTTTTCTATAGACAACTTAAATCTGGATCTCATTCTAGGTTTTATGTATGAAGATTTTACACATAATATCCATGATCTTCAGAGATTATAAGGCATTTTTAAACTTTTGTCCTTGCATGCAGATGCCAATATACAATGAATAACTACCTCCAAAATAACACCCCACATCTCATAGCACTTTCATCTAAATAATTTGATAGTGAATATGTTAAACAAAGATTCTGTGTCTAACAGTCTAATCTTCAGCAAATTCCTCTGCATTAGGAGGTACATCAAAGTTTTATGCATCATGTATATCAAAGATCATTACATGCAGCTTGATTAAAATATGTCACCAGATGATTTTCAGGACTGTCAACATACAAGGCAAAGAAAGCTACAAACTCACTTATACGAAGCCTTATGCCAATTCACACATAAAAAAAAAAAAAAGTTATACAAATTAAAGCCTTAAAAACCTTGAGGAATTGCATAACCTTCTCTTAAGAGTCCAGAAGTACAGCTCTAGGGTATTTGCATATTTCTGAAGAGCACTTCTATTTTTTTACCACACTAAATGTATTGGAAAATGAAAAATCTGAACAGGAAATATATACTTCCTAAAGTAACAAGGAAAGAGTTGCTGTAAAGGGACAATTAACATATTAACTGAATAACTGAGAGTGTGAGCACATTCAGAAAGCTGCAAGAATTTTATTACACACAGGGTCCTGAAAATATCTAGAACTAGTAGACAGCATATTATCTCTTTCTAACAAGAGGGTCAAGGGAAAAGGTTTGGATGAAGACAGAAAAAAAGTATTCATTTTCTTGTGCTCAGAGAGGAATGCCTCTCTTTACTATGAGAGAGAAAAGTAAAACCTAAACACATTTCTCCAATACCACCTAGTAAAGAAGTTTAGGTCTATTTGATACTGCCACAATTGCAAAGAACTGCCAATTACATATAGCACAGCACAGTCCATTCTCTTTCTATCCCTTCTTAACCATTTCTCTTCTGGTTGCTTCTTCAAGCTAACTATGATGCACCCTCTATCATATACTCATTTTTCTATTAGAAGTACAACAGAGATCACAATCAAAGTTTACATAAAAGTATCAGCTTTTTGTTACTATTAAACTTAGCCAAAACATGTATGTTTAATCACTTATGTCATCCAGACTAATGCAAGTAACATTAGATTTAAGTTAGTATAACAGTTAAGATTTTAAAATATTTCATCAGTTTATACTGTAAATCCTTATTCTTCAAAATGTATAAAACAGCTTAAGTTCAACAGTTTAATGGTCAGCACTGGACAGAAATACAAGACATTTATGGAAATAACTACTCTAAGGTTTTTTTAATATGATGACCTAATTCTAAATACCTTCCACGTTTGAAAGACAAAATGAAACAAAGAAAAATTATTTCCATATAAGGGTAGATATTTTTACACACAAAACAACACAAGCTCTGAATGTACAAGCATGAATTCAAAAGTCAAGAAAGTCAACAGGTCATTTTAAAGATTGTGCTTAGGAGTACTTAACGGCAACCAAGGTTCAAGCTAAGAAAAAAAAAGCCAAGATGAAACAATGCCAAAACATCCAAAACTGACAGATATTCTTCGTAAGTAAAATGTTTGTTGTATAAAAATGTTCTCGTACAAGTTTTACATCTAGTTAAAACCAAACACAACATCATTAGGGCATTCCTCCACAACAAAAAGAGCATTCATAAAAAACTCATCTGAAAACACCACTTAGATGAGATTAGACAAATTGAGGAAGAAAAGGAAATTAAGAAAAAAGAATGGTGAAAAAATAAAAAATATTGATAGTAAATTTATCAGTCATACCATGACAGTTATTACAAAATTTGAAAAGGACAGCTACAGTTCCTTTCTCTCTCCTTTGATCTTCCAGACAACATGTTGAAACTAACAAGCTGAAGCTGATTCACTTCAAATGGATTTGTTCTTTCCATCATGCTTTTCTTTCCTTTGGTTATGATAGACAGACAAAATTGTCAAATACCTATAAGGATGGACTGTGGTAAAAAATCAGTGGAATTTATCCACATCTATATGCTTAAATAACACATTAGTGGATTTGGAAAATTAAAATCCTGATATAAGTCCACCATTATAATGGATGAAGTTACATGTAATTACAAAACAAAGAAATCTTTGTGTTGTAAAATCAAACTCATGCCTGAAGATACATAATTTTTATTTTCTAGGAATTTCAATGGCAAGGTTTTTCACTTTTTTTTCACATCGAAAACACCATGAATATTTCTTTAATGCATTTTAAGAATATGCTACCTATCATCAAGGAAAAAAAAATATTTTGCTTTGTTTGTTGAATATTTTTCCATAGCTCCCTGTAAAATCACATGCTTCCAATTCCCTGTGCAACCCAGGCTGTTTAAAAACATAGTTATGAAAACAAACTTTGAAGGAACTCTGTAGAAATTATGTGCCCTTATTTGAATCAAATTAATGCAATTTATTAGCAATGTATATAAATTCCAGAATTTATAATCATCAGATATGTCACTCTGTTCTACAAATATGCTCTTGAATAGTTAAACCAACAGAAAAATTGCTTTAAAAGAAAGTAATTTTGTTCATTTCATAACTTAAAAAGACATTTGTATTAATAAACAGAATTTGGCAATACTTTTACTCACTCTGAAGCCTAACTACATCAGACTGTTGAACTTCAAGTTTTCTTGCCTTTGGGTAATCCATGCACTGTCAGATTTTATTCTGAACCCTTGAACTAGTGAGAATTATCTGCAACCTGATGTAAACATCTTTAACCTTTCAACAGCATTATGAAAATACAAAGAAAAAGCCCTATATTCAAGGGCTTTACTGTCTAGAATTTATTTATTTCTTTTTCTTAAATACTAAATTTTCTACAGAAATATAACTATGGGTAAAGTGTGAAAATAAAATATTTTAAAGTGCTAAAAAGGCATGTAAAATTATAGAAAAATAAAGAAGTATACCTTGCATTTTTGTGGCCTCCCTGATGATTTTCTGAAGCTCTTTCATTTCAGCATTCATTTCTTCATAGTTTATTTCCCTAGAATCAACCTTAGGAGCCTGGAAGAGTGAAGGATCAGTTCCAAGGTATGAACACTGAAGATGACCATCATCACTCAGAGTGACTATAACACCCTTCAAGTCTCTGCATGGAAAAAACAAAGCTTACTAAGAAATTCAGAAGAATCACAGAAGCAATAACATTAATAATATTATGCAATCCTTAATTCAGACATCTTCATTAATATTTCTCCCACTTGGTGGAATCATACCTAAGAATGGATTCGTCTTAGATTACTAAAGTGCCCTTAGAATCTGTGAATCTGTACAATCAAAAGAGGTAATGGAAAGGATCAGAACAAACAAGCTAAATAGACCAGACAGTTGTAACCTATTTATTCATCTAAGTCTTTGAAGTTGCAATATTTAGGTTACTATGCAGGAAAAATAATTTGCTAACTGGAATAGAAGGGAAGGGAAGGAGGGGTTAGAAGAAATCATGAACAGATGGAAGATGCTCACAAAGACAGCTTTAGGGCTTTGATGGTATCAATAGCTCCCCTAACCAATTCTTTGGCTGCTATTGCAGCTACTGTGCTGGCTTCAAACCCTGGCTGGCTGTTGTCTGCAGTATCCATCTGAAAGGAAATCACATGGATCCAGAGCATTCCCCTTACACTCCTCTGAATCAATACAAGTGAGTGTTTTATTAGATACACTATAGTCTCTTATGTCATGGGAAAAGTTCTTCACTGCTCCTACAAAAATCCCACTCTTTTTGTGTATCTGATTTGTACAAAGAAAATGCAAGATTTAGGAAAGTATTTAACAAACTATGAGACAATAGGGACTACTGCCAGCATTTTGCATAATTGGAAGCTTATTCCTCACAGAAGAGAAAATGAACAGTAAAGACTAACATAGAAGTTAACAGGAGCATAAACTTTCACTTTGTTTTTTAAAATACCTACTTTTAATTAAATTAAAAGCCTGTATTTCCTTTCATAATCTCAACATTACACATTTATGCCACTAATTTGCTCTTATTCCATCCTTGGAATACCTTATAGCAGATACTGCCTTTGCATCAAACACAACTGCCATAAAAATCAAAGATAGATCAAGCTTAATTCTTAGATATAGAAAGTGATTTGGACAAGAAGGCCTAATTCACTATCACACTAATTAAACCTTTGTATTCAAGATATAATTCATACAGAACTAACAAAAATTATTTTAACTTACGCACACCAATACCTTACAAATGCCTCCTCTAGTACAATAAAAATGCAGGTATGTAAAAGCTATGTAAAAGAAATAGAATTCTCTCTGGTTTCCTACATGGTCTTGTAGCATGGCTCCAGAACACACAGATAGGAAACCTCAATCCAAAATTTTCCAAGGTAATATTAATTACAAAAGCCAACAGATGTCACAGATTAATTTTGACCACTGATGGTCCAATTGTACTGCTCAAAATGTCATTTTATAGCATACTAAGGCCACAATCCCAGTGCTGGTTTTACAGCTGCAACTGAATAATCTGGAAAACCTATGCTGTAACTGAGACATCTGAACTCTGTACAGTCATAACTGCACACAGGAATGAAGACCCTAGTGGGCACTATACAAGTAAGTAATTGCCGTAGGTAAGTTTAAGTTCTCTTTCTACAAAAAGCAATTGTTACTCAGTGAAAGAAATAAATCTTGCTGAATTATGAATGTACAGAAACTGCTTTGACTTTTTTGGGCAACAGGTACCTCCAGTCAGCCCTTCCCTGAAGCTGGAACAAGCAAATCTGAATGGCCTTCTGGAACAGAACACCATAAAAGGGCTCAAACACAATGTTCTCCTTATCTACCATATAAGCTCATCTTAAACAGAAAGAGGCTTCTTTTTTGGGACCTTGGGACCACTGCTTACTGCCACAGAAAAGTTTCCACCTATCACTGCAATTTTTAACATGCAATATTTCATCATTCCCTACCAAAAAGTTAGCAGGAAGCTTTGTGAGCACCATAAGGCTGGAGATGCCAAGACTCCCCCAACAAATACTTGAAGAAAAGAAAGTGGAAGACTTAATACTGATTTTCGACTTACATATCCAGTACCTGTGCTAGCAGCCATCCTGTGAACATCATGACCGTTTTATGACCTGTGAGCTTGGGTTTTGCATCCTAAAGCGACTTTCTGACAAACTGTAAACTATCAGCAGGAATTGGAACCAAACATGAGTCCTCGTTTCTCTCACTACTTGAATGTTTGTTTTTGGTTATAGTTGGTTTCATTGCTCAGGGCTGGGTCTCTTGTTTTAATTACGTGCAGAACTACCCATTCTAATTTTCTTATGTCCAAAAAGCTCTGTACAACACAAACCTGTGCTACATTTACAGAAGTCTGGATTGCACACTAAACAAATACACTGGGCTACCCCCAAGTTCTCTTATATGAGCAATGGTAGGAGACAGACTATTATGAATCCTTGCACCACAACGTAATCTTAATAAGGTATACAAATCACACCTAATGTACAGGATTTTGTCAACACCTGCCAAAGGTTTGCAAGGAGCTTTGCCATATTGGTCAGGGATTCTGCAAAGTCTTTAAAAATGAGGCATTGTTGAAGCAGATGCTAGCATGCTACCAAATACACTGCTCCACTTTTTGCTACCAAATAATGACCTCCTTTTTTCTTTTTTTTTCTTTTTTATTTTGTTAAAGGAGTGGGGGGGCACAACAAGAGAAAAAGCATCAGGAGTTTTTCCTATAACTAGAGAAAGAAAACTTCTGAAAACAAGACAATTTCTAGAATTGTCCAGCAACAGCTTTGGATGATCTCAATTTTTTTTTCCCAAAAGTATGCATCTGTTAATCTAATAAGGAAAGATACATGAGGACATCTGAATGTAAATCAAAAGAGCATGAAGAAATATAGCTACAAAGCAATAAATCTTTGATGATATACTACTACAGTATAATACATTCAAAAATGGTTTGTAAATACAGCCCTTCCTATACACCTTTAAACTGGCAGTTATCTACAGCTAATCACTCTACCAAATAAGATTAATTTACATCAATGAGGTGATTTAGCTATGTAAATTATGCTTGACTTAGCTTCTGAGTCAGAAAAACAGAATGCACATTAAGAAACTCTACCTTTTACTCATTTCAACTGGCTTTTCTGACAGTCATGACATCCTTGGAATCTACACAACCTCAGAGTCTAAAATAGTAGTTTAAGAAAGCAGCATTACAAATGCACTACAAATCAGCATTACAAATGCACTACAAATACACTTTTCCTTTGCTTCAGTTAGTGTTCTGCTGGGTCCCAAGAAGATTGTTCAACATAAAACATACATAAGTATTAAAAAAAAAAAAAAAAATCTTTCTCAGTAATCTTCCCTTATTAAAAGCAGTCCATGAATTTGCATATCAGTAGAAACAATAAGAAAAATATTGGTAAGCAGTTCTAATATATTTTTTTATAATACATTCATTCCTCTGCTGGAATGTTTGTCAGCCAGTCAAAATTGCATTATTTTATCAATCTTTTTTAACAGTGGTTAAGGACAGCAGGGGGAGGGGAAGCATATTTAACAGTTTTATAGTAGTTTCCCCACAGCTACTGCTCTCACACAATATCCCTGCAAGTACCATTACTTCATTTGGCACATTTTGCATACAATCTGGAATTTCAATTACTTGTTAAATTTCTTTTATTTTAAGCTATTTATTTTTTTACTATGTATCACACAATAGTCAGATTAATAATAAATCTAAGGGGACATTTTAACAGCGAGGAACTCAAAGTATAAAACAAATTATTCTGATATCTAAAATAACTTTACAGTACAAAGCAGCTCCTACACACATATGGTAATAATTTGAAAAACTATCTTTTATTGGATTCTGGGTAATAATAATGGCATATGTTTTTTGTAGGTCTTCTCTTACTAAACAAATTGCTCACAACATAGTTCTTGAGGAAATTAAAATGCTTTGAATGTTTCCAGTTATATAAGACCAAACTGATCACTCAAACAATTGATTTAGAAGTTGAATCTGTAGTTCTGAATTTTACTTGAATGACATCCACTAAACTTTGGACAACTCTTAGGACAAGGTTTGGTTATTGACATGATTTGCAGCTTTAATTATTTATATTAGCTCATAAAATTTCTACTTCAGTTTCACTTTACTTTAAGTCTTAATTGCTGTTACTCAAACCAACCATTTTAGAAAACAAGATTCTCTGCAATACTACTTTCTGTTCCTTATCGATAATGTATTATTTAAAAACAACAAGATTAGGAAACTAATTCCTGGAATTGTGCTCAAAATGAGGAGAGAAATGGATTTAAAATGCTTATCACCCTTTGAGGTAATTATAAGCAAGAGGGTACCTCAATAGCACTTTTTAGTTTAGTGGTTTTTAAAAGCTAATTTATTCTAAGTTCACTACCATTTCAGTGTCATTTTAAGCCGCAGCTATGTGAAGTATTTGATCAAACACTGACTATAGTCTTATAGCTAACTATAAGAATTTTCTAACATGAACTAATGGGAAGAATTGTAAAAAGCCCATCATACTCTTATTTAAAAAACATTCCAAAATCTCAAGTACCCCCACATCTGAATATTCGAAGTAAATCCAGTGTGACTCAATGCAAGCTACGACTGATATCTAACTGTCCTGCATATCTGTGGAACACTCTAAGGCTTCTTTGAAATGCTTTCCTCAGTAAAAAAATATTGGTTCAACTTATATTAGAAGTAATGCTCATATATGTAAGCCTTCCTCATTCTGCTATTATACATGAAAACAGACAATCTAGTAACTCTGAGAAATCAAAATTTTTTTTCAACTATTTATATATTTAACATCCTTTGTACACTCTGCAGTGGGTATGCAAACAAATAATTTAAATAAAGTGCTCAAATATAATTGTTTAACAGTATGTAATTATATTAAACAGCATAAAGTGGCTGCTTTACAGAAAAGCATTCATCTTTCCCATTTGTATATCACCTTAGGATGGCTGAACTTAACAGAATACCATATACTAATCTAGTTTAAAAAATTATGAAATACATGAAAGAAGAAGACAGAAATGAAACATCATTTCATCTTGAAACTCAATGGAAAAGCAGTTAAAAAATAGAAGTTATGACTAGAACATCAGGTTAACATTTATCCCCTCTAATAAACACTGAAATGCAGAGAGACAGAGCTGAGTAAAACCTGAATGTGGCCATTTAAATGGCTGAAGAATTTTCCACCTTTTAAGTCACATATGGGTACTTTTGGTCCCTATTTGTGCGGGAAGACATCTCCACAATCAACTTTACATGGTGACACTACACAGCAAAACAACAAACTAGCCAGCACCAGGACAAACTCTCACCAGGCTTTAGCTTTTGTAGTTCTTGTGTAGGTTTCTCTTTGCCTAAAATGCCGTGCAGCAACCAAAAAAAAAGGAGTATTTTCCATCAAACAAATAAACCAAAAAAAAAAAAAGGAAGAAAAAAAAATTTACTGGTTTTACTGCCAAGTTAAAACCAAGCACTACTCATAGAAGTTTGGATCAGGGTTCTTTCTGCCAGAGCACTACTGCCACCTGCGGGGCAGCAGAGCTTTCATACAGGTGAGTCCTGAGAGCTACCACATCACATAATGTGAAGCAGGTGTGGGGTTTTTTTACCAGGGTTGGTATAAGAGCTTAACAGTTATTTCCTTGGCACATGGGAATCTTACCAGGCTAATATTTAACCGTGTATGTCTTTACAGCAGATAGCTATGCAAAATGCAGTTTTAAAGTAAAATTAGTATTTGCCACCAAGTAGAATAAAAGCATAATATTCAGAGTAATGACACAGGCCTCCAAAAATATATGTTCTTGCTTTAAGCAAAATATATATATATATATATATATATATAAAAAGAGTACTGGAAGACAATGTACTCAATGAAAAATTAATAATTTACACATTGGACTTCTTAGTATCACAGTTCTATACCTAAGACACTTAGTGGCATTAGCAGAATTGAAAATGAACATGAGAATTGACAAGCAAATCTGATTACTTTAGTAAGAGTGCCTTATGTCAGAGCTCTAAATAATAAGAAACAAGAGAAATTGAGCTCTAAATGTCAGAGCTCTAAATAATAAGAAACAAGAGAAATTTCATTGTTAATTCTCTGTGACAGTACCAGCATTAGCAACAAGAAAAAAATTAAACTGTGACACAATTAAATCATCTTCATACTTCATTCTCTCTCAGAGCACATTTCTGCATTTGTACTTCCTTCACGTGAAATCTACAATCTGTTTCAAGCCCAAGCTCCCCCATTAGCAGACAGGTACACAACAGCTTTCAAAGGCTGTATTAACAGCTATGCCATGTAAATTTAGGATATGGAGAGCCTCAAAAGTTTATCCTTCCTCTAAGCCTTCTCTTCTCCCACTTCAAGACAGTGGTTAGAGTCCATATCACTTCAGGAAAGCTGGAAAGGCCCCTAGGATCTCTGCTTCCAACATAAAAGAGATGCAAGCAGCTTCACTGATAAAATCTACACTCTAGTAAGTTTATCATTTTAGGTAAAGTTTATTCCTAACTTCCTACAAGTTAAGTTCCTATAAGATAATACTGGGAGGTACACAAGGAAAATTAGACTATGCACAGATTATAAAAAGATTAACAAGAATAACCATAAGGTGTCTTTAAAACAGATTTATTCAGAAAATTTGAAGAATTACATAACTTTTAAAACACTCAACTCAAATTAGTTTACATCTCTTTTTCCTCACAGCTGCCTGCAAGTTTCAAAATTCACCAGCATTTCAGTAAGAAAAAGTGTATACATTTTCTACTATTACTTTTAACAATATTTATAATTGTGCCCTCACCCTGTCTGGTGAAGAACAATGCTGTTTTTTCAAAGCATCCCTAGCACTTTGTACTAGTTACTGCCTCTCAGTTCCACAGCTTGGCAAAAATGCCCCATGTGCTCCTCCTTGTACAAAAAAAAGTCTTTCAGGTTAATAGCATAATAAGACATTCAAAATCAACAGGCTAAAACTTTTTATAAAACTGTTTTTCAAACAAGACATCCAGCGCTTTCATGAGTAGAGTGTCAGAATACATCCATAAAGTCCAACCCATTGCTCAATAACTAGCTCCAAGACTGAGAGTTCAGAGTCTGATACAAGCTATGTCACAACAACTGGCACAACATAGTGGCATAGACAAATAGTGGGCTAACCAGAAAAAAAAACCATGATATTTGTTTTAATGCAAGGATCTTATAGAAAATACTGGAGGGAAGTTACTTGCATTCTTGTTCTTGAGAATTTCCACTTTTACGGTTTTCTCTAGAACCATGAAGGCAGGAATATTTTAAGTGTTATTCTAAAGTTGAAACCCTTACAAAATCATATGACTGTAAAAAGCAGGTTTTTGAAAAAGCAAATAAGTGACATGCAATAAAATTAGGGGAGCTAGCAATATGGTCATGTGCTTAGCATCATAGACTAAACACCATTTGAAGCTAGCTTGCTAGAAAAGCCCATCCTGAATCACAGTATATGCTGGACATACTATGTGGCACGTCTACACCTTTTTCAGGATCAAAATCCTACTAAAGTAAAAGAAATCACATTCATTTTTGTGGCTAGGATACACATATTTTCAAAAGACCTTTGAAAAGGGTCATATTTTCAACTGCCATCTCTCAAAAACCTGGTAGCAAATCAGCAATGAGAAAAACAGATGCAATCCTTTCTTTCTTTTTTTCCATAAAAATATTTTTTTAAAATGCAATTATGTTTAAGTAGAAAGAATCTAGAGATCTCTGCATTTAACTTCTCAGAGCAGGCAATGTTCTTACAGAACACTCAAATAAAAATTTATATATATATGTGTAAATAACTGAATAGTTCATACCTATGTCATAACTAGCATTGCGTCTATTGCAGTACTACTATACAGAAAGGGAAAATCTTTCAACAAACTATAAAGTTTCATTCCTGCAGTTTTCTTTCCATAAAACTGTGTAATAAGTGCTATGTTTTGCTGGGTTTATATGTAAGTTTTGCCATTTTTATACAGTGATTCTTTAATAGTTGTGGTAGCTGTGGTGATGTCAGTTATAATAAGGAATAACAGATGGGCTGGAATGAAGAACAAAGTATTTTCAAGCATCTGGATAGCTAAAAAGTTCAATTAGAGGAGTTTTATTTTGACTCCACCCACTATTATCATATATGTGGTTGCACTTTTACACTTTATATACTTAATTCAACTACAATATTTCTCCATGTTTTTTCCAGTTAAATTCAATTCCTGTTGTCTTTCTACTACTTGAAGATCCCAGCTACATAAAGCATGTTCATCCAACTACTCAACATACTACAATTATGTGCTGGGAAAAAAGTTCTAATTTCAAGCTCATGTTTGAACCAGGCCAATACTTTCTCACTTATAAATTGATTGCAGATTTTAATATTCTTCTAAATTCAAACACTTATTAACATGATTTCATAGAAAATTAAATTTCAGTCCTTTCATTAGTCAAATAGTCTCTGCTTCTGTATTATTCATGCAAGGGGAAAGACTCATACAAGAATACCATTACAAATTTTAGATGTAATGATTTCCCTTATTTTGTCTTATAAGTAGTAAGAAAATTGGACACTACTATAGCAAGTTAAATCAATAATTTTTCAGTGATTCAGTAAGCTTCAGTACTTCCTGCATCTCAGACTACACAATGCAACCTTAAGGTAATAAATTTAGTTTCTAATTCAGCAAAATCAAATACAGAACTGCGTATGTGAAAAAATGAACACCAAGAGCCTATGGGTAGCAGGTTTTAAGAGATGCCTGATTAATATATTACTATCTGACACAGTCATAATGGGCTCATGGTTCACATACCAATTTTAGAAGTTGAGGCATGACCCCAGCAGTCAAGACTGCAGAGATCATTCTTGGAGAAGCAGTATTAGCAATTCACAGATAGAAATCACTTCTTGACTGCAAACTGAACAAAACAGAATCAGTGGTGATTCTGTGGGACCCTGTGATATATTTATGGGATCACTGTTCCAAATAAACCTAGGCAGACTTGAAGTTCATAAAGAGCTGAAGTGTGGATAAAGCTTGCTAAGTAACCCTGCTTGTCATCTTGAACATATAAAGTCCACTTTATTTCCTGACTTTTCAACAGCTACTTTTGTTTAAATAAGATTTTTTTTTCCCCATCTCAAGTAATGAAAGTCTATTTACTAGCTTAACTCAAGCTAAAAGGTTGAGTGCTGGAAATTTAATATTTTAAGAAACTCAGAAATTCTAATTCTTTGGAGGTGATAAACTACTTCCACATAAAAACGCCTTTCCAGACTTCTTTATATTACCTCTTCAGAAAACACGCTGTTCCACTACCAAGTAAAATTATATTTATCTGTCAAATAAATGAAAGTGAAAGCAAATATTCTAGCTGCTTTCATCAACTTGCCCATACCTGTCAACCCCAGATAATAAAAGCAACTTCACATTTTACAAGGCACATGCATCATTATGTGGTCTATTCTTTTAAGAATCTTTCTTCCATGTCCTGCTCACAGATATAGAGGTGCATAAAAATGATCACAAAACAAAATTGGTTACTGTATTCTAATTTTCATATGTAGCTCCTAAAAACAAGAGGCACTACATATGCAAAGCATCCAGTAACCTATAGACAAGCACTACAGAATCACAGAACATACTGAGCTGGAAGGGACCCACAAGGAACACTGCGTCCAACTCCTAGCCCTGCACAGGACAACAACGTGTACAACTGTTTATATAAAGCCACAAGTTTTGAAGTAATGGGTCACAAATGTGGGAAATGAAATCAGTTTGCCATATTCAGAACAGGTGACTTACCCTAAACACAAACTCACAAATCTCTGCCTCACTACAGTGACTCTAATTTTTTTATTTCAGGTATTACTAACCAAATTCTAATGTGGCTCGAGGGGAAAATATCCTTCATTCAAACATTGCATTTGCTGATAAACTGATGCCTAAAATACTAGGAGTCCCCAGTAGAATAGAGATGGAAGAAATATCCCACAACATATCCCCTAAACTCTGAGGCTGGCTTCCTGTTACAACTGTGCCTACTGATAAATTCCACATGAAATCAACATATTTTTGCCATATGGATACCACCAGACTTAATTTCTCAGTGGACAGTCAAAAGCACCAATAACCAAAATTAGAGATATCATTAAACACTGATTTGAAGAAAAGAGGTATTTGAGCAAGTTTGCATTCTGTTTCATTTTAAAAGAAAAAGTCAGGCTACATTTTAGCATTCACAGGCTTATCAGATATAACTTGAAGATTGTACACAAACAAAATCAAGAACTAAGTACAGAGTAGTGAACTTCAGAAATGTTCAGAAGAAAAAAACCTATCTCAAATTTTAAGGCTTCATGCTTTCCTATGGCAAAACATAGGTTCATAACTTGGTAGCTATCAAAACAGAAACCCCTTTCCTAAGACTATATCCAAACTCAATGTAGGTGTACATATAATACTCTGTCTATGTGTTTTAACTCAACTCATACTAGCATTTCAGATGTTTGTGGTAGAAATATCCCAAAGGCTGGCAACACAAGCTACTTTGCTTCAGACTGAATGCACCTTAACATCATGTTCTAGTTTCAGGCCAACCAGGACAGAGTAACTAATATTCAGTGCAATCAATCAGCCATTTTAAAAGATGTACTCTTAGAAACAGCTCTGCCAACTGTCAAATAAATAGAAAAGTAGTAGTCTAGGTATTATAATCAACTCCAAGGACCTTTTATGGTCAAGCACATGGAGGCAGAATAATTCAGATACAGAAAGCAAATATGACTTGTGATGGGCTCATAAAAAGTGAGAAGAGAACAAAAGAGACAGAGAAATCTTAACACATCTCAAGAAGCATCAATCAGAAAAATTCATGGCATTTATAATCCATAAATGTAACAGATACTGCTCATGAGACTTCCTTTGCAAAGGAGATGTGGAGGTAAAAGAAGGTCTTAGGAAAGAGGCCTCTCATGAAACAAAAAAATGGAAACTCAAGGGCAGGAAAAAAGAGAATGTACTTTAAAGTCAATTCTATGAAGATACTTACATAATTATGATGGATACCAAGCAAATACTGCTCCTTACAACTACTATTTCAACACTGAAATTTTGAACAGAGTAGGAATTCTTGTCATTCCTTTGTGTAACTTTCCTATTTTTCAGCTGTTTCAATTGCAGCATATGGATAGTTTCT
Source organism: Pseudopodoces humilis (assembly GCF_049639895.1). NCBI lineage: Eukaryota > Metazoa > Chordata > Aves > Passeriformes > Paridae > Pseudopodoces > Pseudopodoces humilis. The sequence goes on from NC_142200.1 coordinate 106,278,242, forward strand.
CTTCAAACCATTCTAAAAAGGTTTGGAAAGTGCGGTTTGTAGATTGGGTGGGGGGATGTTTGGGGGTTTTTAATCAACTCAGACAGAACACCTAAACCATTTTCTTCAAGAGCTTCAGCTTCAGTGAGAGTGTGTTTGCACAGCCATAACTTGAATGATAACAAACCTGGGCAAGCAAAAATGTAACTGTTCAAACAGGCTTATCCATGGGAAGACAAATTTGTGCTGAGACAGAGACCTAAGCAGTTCAAATTAATTTAAATTGTCAGTGTAAGTGGTTACACTTCTGAAGCAATCCAGGCAGTGTGAAGTATGTAGGAGTCCCCTTGACATTACAAATATGTCAGAAAGAGCAACTAATATACATCAACAGAACCAGAATATAAACTTCCAACAAAATAAGGGACAAACTTCTATAACAATTACTAGAAATGAACTTCCAGTTCAGTGACTAGTTATAGAGATACTCAGGGAAAACACAGAATAAGATAAACACACAAAGTTTTGCCTGTGGTTCAAGTTTCTGGTCACAAGCTTTTATAGCAAATTTTTGACATCCTGACAGAGAGCATTCAGCTTTTAACAGAAGGAAAAAAGTTTAACAGCTTAAAAATACATAACTTTTAGATTTCAGAAATACCTAAAAATGTTCCAAGTAACTGCTTCTCCTTGATTCTATTTTTTCTTCCATGTTTCTGAAAATGTGATGGAAATCAAGCAGCTTGTACTGGAATTTGATCTTGAATGTTGTAGTATATTATTATCTACATACAGGTATTGCAATAGATAAATACTGTATTACATGTTATTATAAGAGAAAAAATCAATTCATAAATAATAAGGAGGCAATCACAAGTTGCTTTTGTGAGGCAATCACTACTCCTGCCCTAAGGGATTTACATAAAATAGCTTCTAATAGCATTTTTCTTATCCAGCAAGCTAGAGTCACACATTAGAAGTAACAGACATTATGCCTTAAGGAGAAAATACAAATGACCAGGTAAATGAACATACAAATGAGCTGTAGAGACAACTGTTTCAGAATGCTCCATTTACTTTGTAAGTACTATTGCAATAAAAGTGAAGAAAGTAATTAATTGGCATACATCATATTTAAGGCGCTTTAATCTTTCAGCAGTGTAGGATTAACAACTTATTAAAGTCCTTAATATTATTTGTTACAGTAGTACCGTGCTCAGAGGCCCAAAATAAGACAGGTCTCTCCTGAGTACTAGAAAATCATTATCACATTGACACACAAGGAATTCTCTTTCAAAATATTTAAAAAAAAACAGAAAAAACACATATGCTCTGTTTAAGCCAAATTACTATATCTACAGGCTTTACTACAGTTTTGCTGTTTTATTAAACTAGCTCATTTATTCTTTTTAATGCCAGAAGTACAAACATACTGCATATTTTCCAACAGATGGGTAAAAGTATAGCTCAGAAACATACAGCCCTGGACCTCTCCCTGCCTCTCAGACCATTGGGTGTAAGCACACAGATGCTCCTTTGTTTATCAGTACCTGAATAAAGAGGTTTGCATAACTAGGTTCCTGTCTCTCCACCTGCTGAAGAACACAACCTCAAGTCAAAACCTGACATTTGTAGGTCTGTGGGAATTCCGAATCTAACTGGCAAATTGAGCTGGGACAGATTTTAGGCTCTCAGATTTCTCCCTAATATCAAACTGCTCAGTGTTGAAGTTCACAGGGAACAGGCAGAATCTGCATAAACATTTTAGACACATTATTGGAACAGATGATTCAATATAATGGGTTTCCAAACAAGTAATTGTATATACAAATATTAGTACAATCTGCTATTGTAAACATCAATGGTTTTTTTCAAATTTTTGTAATACAAGTGTTTTTTCCATACTTCAGAAGCTGTACTGTCATATCCTGCATAATTAACTTCTGGGTTATACTAAGTGGCCCACTGAGACTCTTCATTATATTTCACTTGTTAAGACCTGCTGGATGAAAGCCAGCCCAACCCTCTCCAGAGTCTAAAAAAACATAAATTATGAATAATTTTTTTTAAAAATTAGGTATCTATTAGTAACAAACAAAACACAAACATCCCTCAGATTACTCAGCACAACTCAGCAAAGCTAGTTAGTCAGATGTTCTATTTCCATTTGTTTGGAGGTAAAATGCTTGACTTATGATGAAATGTTTAGCAATGCAGTGTATGTTGGCTCAGCAGCCACCAGCCTGCTGAGGATCAGTTCTACATGACAAGGATATTCCTACTGCATCCCCTATGGTCATAGGCACTGAGCAACCAGCACCCAGCCCAGCTATGGGGGCACACAGTACAGGCATAAATTGGATTGTATAAAAACACTGTCTGAACCTTTCTGTAGTTTGCTTATTTCAGTGACAGTCACAACATAAGTTGTAAACACATCCTACCTTCTCTTCACCCAATCCTCTACCCAACCACTTTTCCCCTGATCTGTCTTACGCTTCTTTTACAAAAAGTTTTGGTCTGTTGCAGTGCAGCCCTTGGCAATTTAAACAGTTCCTTAATTTCCATAATTTAACACTGGATTTTAATAATCCATTCCAACAAATCATCTCTGGAATGCATATGCTCTTAAATGCTTAATGAAGAACAGATTTTCAGTGAGATTCCCTATTTTCCTGTCTCAGGGAAGGACCTTGCCAGATTGCACAACCACACTTTTCATTCTTTTCAAAAAGAAGCTACTGGGCTGGAGCTATGAGACTCCAGGTTACTGGGCTGGAACTATGAGACTCCAGGTTCAAACTTCACTCAAAAAAACCAGAAAATCTAAAGCACAATAGAGCAATTCTAGTATTGTTCTAGTACACTCATTAATGAAATGAACATTTTACAAAACAAAGGAAAAACTTAGAATTTTCCTTTTAAAAGTTAACTTACTTGATACATACCTCAGAACTGTTTGTTAGGATCTAGAAGCAAATTACACAACCAGAGATTAATCTAAGTAAAAAGTAAACTTTAACTAGTTACTTACTGAAAATTCGCTACTTTTACTGATACAGGAATGCAGGGAAGTTGAGTGGCCCATTTCAATGTAACATCTTGATAAACATTCAACATTTTACTGTGGTTTGCAATTAAAGTGTTTATTGTTCCTTCTCGCACTGTTCAAAGATGAAAAAAAACAATTTTAAAATGAAAGATTTTTCATTAGCTAGTACTTTTCTTTGAGCCTTATATAGTGTTTTCTTTTATTTTAAAACCATTAGTTGTTATAAATTAATTTATTATAAATTATCAAAAGTTAGGAAAGTTACATTGACACTAACCAAGGACATATGTGATTAATTGTGGATACCAATTTCAATTGCATATTACACAATATATGCCACAACTTGCTAGGGTTTTGGCCAGCCTTGTTTGGTAATTTAAAACATGACAAACAAAGACTCATAATGGCCATGTTGGCATGCCAGGATAGATATGACAAAATACACATTGATTAAATATCTGCTACTTACACTATTCATTAATTCTTTATTTTGTGAATACCAATTAAATGTGTATGCATTTATAGGGTGTATTTATAGTATAGTTCAAAACAAAGCATAAAATGTGAAGACTGCTAAGATCAAATTTCTAAAGATTAAAATGATATTTTAAGTTCAAAAGGAGACATACTGTCAAAAATTTATCAGTTTTTGAAACATTAAAAGAGAACATGTATTAAGAGTCTATAATTCTCAACAAGTATCTAAGTTGTTTCCACCAATTTAATATCAATAAACTTTGATCTTTTTAAGAATCTCTAAGTATCAGAAGGTCATAAATCAAAAGGTCCTCAAATAGAAGGTCCTCAAACACAAGTTTACTCTTCCAAAGACTGCCATTCTTCTGTGTTTGCTGCTTTGATAGCCTGGGCACCAGACAAGTACCTCCATGATTCTACAGATCATAGACTCACAGAATCATAGAATGTCTTGGGTTAGAACAGACCTTAAAGATCATCTAATCTCAACCCCCACTAACATGGGCAGGAACACCTTCCACTAGACCAGGTTGCACAATGCCCCACCCAACTTACTTATTCAGAAAAAATTATTTATTCAGTGGTTAAAAAAAAAAAATAATCAAGTTAAAGTTAAAGCTTCCTTTTACAAACCTGAACAGTAAGGAATGAAGCAACTCGGATTGTAATCAAGTTTTTTCATGAATCGTATTTGCCCATTATCCTTAAGGCAAAAGAAGTTTCTTTCACCAAGCACAAAAACAGAAGAAACTCCCTGATTAAATGAGACAATGCATATATCCAGTGCTTGCTCTCCGATGTTTAAAACCCAATCCACCTTCAAAAGAAAAAGCATGCTCCAGAAATCAAGTGACAACTGCATATTAAAGACAAAACATTGAGAAGGCTCAGAGCTAGTCAAATTACATATCATTTACATAGACAGAAAAGCAAAATCAAGGTCTTTTTCTGGATAAGAATTATCCTCTTATTCTTAGGGCAGTCAGCAGTCAGTAACCTTCCTTAATGTGACTCAAAAAATGTCTTTTTTTTAATATGTCATTAATTGTTTGCTATGCAGTTCAGTTAAGTACATTTAGAATTTAAAATACACATCCCATTCAAAATGGAAATGCTTTATACTTTAACTAATTAATCCAAGAATAGATATTTAGAATAATTTTCATCTGCTTCCATGCATGTCCTTGGTTATTAAGCAAAAGGATAAAGAGCAAAAGGTGACAACTTATTCTACCAATATATGTAAATGGAAAACTAGACAAACATTTCAGGTGTGTAAGCCAATATTTATGCTTGCAGTCATTCATGTACACCCTTTAACCTGGAGAATGCTTGCGTATGTCATAGTTTGTTTACTTCTCCAACTGTATACATTGATATAATAAGCAACTACTTAGAAATCCTGCCTCCCCTGTCTTTAAACAATACTACTGCTTATTGACACATATCATTGATTTGTTTCTTCAGCTCCTCTGATAAATTCCAACTAAACACACGTGCAAAAAATGCTTTTGACCTCTGCCAAGCTGGTTAAACAGAAATTTAGAATTTTGAGGTAAAAATATATCGAAGTTCAACTGTCAGCAATTCCTATATGAACAGCATTAATGATTTTGCTTAAAGAGCATAGAATGTGCCAGCAAATATCCTGGCACATCTGATATATGAAACTAGAAGTTCCATCTTAAAAGTTAAAGGGAAAAAACCAGCTTATTATGTTTGTTTCCATGCATGCTTCATGTTTTAGATTAAAAACTGTTCCATTTGCAGTATATCTGATAAGTCTCCAGGTTTTTTTATTTATAAATTGCCTTCTCCCACTTCTATATGTAAGATTCAGTCTACATGTGTTTGAAAAATTCTACAATTAGCCAGAGGAAGGAAGATGCTCTCCCAATATTTTACTTTGAGCCTGAAATATGATGAATCAAGCATTTTATATATGCAGTGCATTTAGCAGACAAGCAACTCTACTCCAGGACCACAAAAAATTGAATTCTCTTTGTCTTAAGAGGAGGTAGCTCAAATATTAAACTAAATAGTGACAGAGACCTCCAGAAGACTTTTGAATCCACAGGTTTTTGACAAAAATAGTTCAGGACGCTATTTATGGAAACATTTCACTGTGAATTTTTCTCTAAGTACAAAGGATTCCCCAAGGAGAATGAGATTCATTTTCTACAATACAAAGTCACAATCAGACTTCATTTACAAATGAGCAATAATTCAGGTATACCTATTTATCTATTTTACTACTGTAGGTTCTGTATTACAAAGACTGCCTTGGAAATAGTTATTTCCACCACAGTAGTTTTTCTTTCCTCACTAGAACAACAGCAAGTTTTAAGGCCCAACCTTAAACAACAGAAGCCCAAAGAAACCTTAATAGAAATCTACTGGAGCCTTTCCATTGCCCTTAGCAGAAATTGGATCAGGTCCTTTGTCAGCAGACAATGTTTCCATTTGTTACTTAGCATCAGTCATTTCAATATGTGCGCAGTGTTCACAGAGGGTATGTAAAATAAACAGGTTTTACCAGAAGTCTTTTTCCAGAACTGAGTTTTTGCTGTTCTGTGTCTTGTCTTTCATCAGCATCTGTTGCAAATGCCAGCACTTGGTATCTGTTACAGGCAGTTTAAAAATATTAAAAAAAAAAATTATATCTTTGTAACTAATACCTCTACATTGAGTAAAAAATAAAATATAATTCTGATTATACATACACAGTAAAATCACAGTCTAAAAGGATGGTTAGAAAGCCTACTGCAACATGTCTACTGTGAGCAAAGATGTTAAGACTAGTATCAGTGTAAGATAGCAGCTAAGTGTAAAGGTAGAAATTAAAACAAGCATTTCCATTCAGATTTTATGACGAATTAAAATCAATTTGACAGTCTAAATATTAGTAGATAGAAGTACAGACCACAAAGATTGAAGAAATAAATTATCAAACTGTGAAATTGGAATTCTAATTAAAAAATGACAATTTTTTTGTATTTATTAAGCTTTTAAAAAAACTTCCAAAACTCCTCAGAAATAAAATCTTCTCTATCTAATAGTGCAACTTGCAAGCACCTCCATTAAGTAAACTGTCTCCAATCTAGCAGACTGCAGTAAACTGGAATCAGTAGGTGGCACATTTAGCAAAAGTTGGAAGGTTTGTGGCGTTTTATTATTTTAACTGCCAACAAACGATACTAAGAAAAACTGGCAATGAAGACATTTGAACTATATCAACTGCCATGAAAGCTCTGCACATCTATCTGTCCTCTTTACACCTATGCAATCCTCACTGTTCAAACTCTGTCCTCATTGACTCTTCTGTAACTGTTTCCTGAATTTGTGATGGTATCGTAATTCACTGATCTATCCTGTTTCTTGTGTATACACATAGATAACCTGTGGAACACTGAAGGTTTCTACATAAGTGAAATAAACAATAGAATAAGATCCAACTTAAACTTATCCAAAAAGACAGCATTTAATTCTTGAAGTCATGGAGTACCATCAGTTCCTAAGCTTAAACCAACACAATTCTGAATGCTCCAATTCAATCTAAAATAGCAGTACATATTTTTCTTCATTGTCAAAGTTGGAGATTTAAAATGACAACAGTATTCCTTACATTTCATGCATGTATTATGGTGCAGCAAAGGGACAAGGCGTAATGGCCATATATTAAAACACAAGAAGTTACATCTCAACATGAGGAAAAACTTCTTTACATTGAGGGAGGCAGAGCAGTGGAATAGGCTGACCAGGGAGTCATGGAGTCTCCCTCCCTGTAGAGAGTCACAGCCTACCTGGATATTCCAGTGTCACTCTCAAGGTGACCCTGTCTTTGCAGGGGGCTTGCACAGATGGTCTCCAGAGGTCCCTTCCAATCCTAACCAGTGATACTCTGCTTGCAACTGAAGGATTTTAGTTTCTAAAATTGTTTTACTTACAAAAGTAAACTGTGTACTTCGAGTAAGAAATCTAATTGTTTAAGGCAAATGCTATGACCTAGTAAATAACATTGAGAGAGCTGCTTTTAGTACAATTAGGATGTCTTTAACTGTCCTCTGTATGAATGAATTTACTTCCCTTATTCAGTTTAACACATTTTTAAGAGAAGTTGCAGATTCACAGAATCACAGAATCACTGAATAAGTTGAGTTAGAAGGGAGCCAGAAGGATCCTGACCTAACAAAATTTTCTCTTCACCATATTTTATACTGATAGTCTTGGAAAGCACCTTAACATTTTATTAACTAATCAGAGACCTGATACGGAGGTTTCAAATAAAGCTCACATCAAACAGCAATATTTAAGTACCAGCTAGATACATATGGTCTTTCATAAAAAAAAACTCAAGCCACAGATGATCAACACAAACTTTCAATTTAGCTATCACATCAAGCATATAAGAGGCATTTTGCTTTTATATCTTGAAAGAATTCAGGATCAACACAGTAAAAATTGCTTTCAAATGAAGTCTCTAAGAGCTATAAGAAGATGGATAATTTGAAGTTTAGCAACTTGTTCTGCTAAAAACACTAGATAGAACTGTTGTATTTTTTATTCAATACCATAAAAATAACCTCTTCTCTCCTCAGCATATCTGTTTCCTTCACTTTAAAAGGATTACTTAACTCTGTTCTAATGTTCTAATATTTCAAACACAGACTAGAGATTAGTTCCATTAATGTTTTAACATTTGACACTTAAGACCAATAACCAAGTGAAAAATTTGTTTAAAACTATATCCCTACAGTAAGTACAGTAAGGATGGCAGGCTTTTGAATTAGTAACATACTGATGAATAATCGTAGGCACATTTTTTGTAAAGGTCAAGAATCTGAACATAATTTAAACATATGAGATGTTCATTTTAAAGGAGAAAATATACCTTTATTCCTTGACACCAGTATTAGATTATAATTTTATTCTAATATTGTATTAGAATTTTAATTCTAAATTCTTAGTAAAATTATGAATTTTCTATTAAATTACTTTTACTTGCAACACACATATGTTGCCCAGTTTTAAGAAAACAATGCATAATATGTATAATCTGATTAATCTTAAGCAGCAAAATAAAAAGAATATTGCTTGAGGACTACAAGTGACAGAACAGGTTCTGTTCTGTCAAACACAAAGAATCGTGTTTGACTAACATTCCCTAGATTAGATTCCCATGGCATTATTCATAAAAAGAGGCATTCTTATTTTCTTTAATATGTATGATTACCTCTGAAAAAAATCCTTAAGGTACTTGCCCATTCCTTCAGCCTCATGAGATTACATGAAAGGCAGCCCCATAAAACCTTTTTATAGTAGCCACTTCCAAAAATTTGACATTGTCCTTGAATTTCAGGACTTGCACTTTGTCCTTCTGTCCAGGAAGAAGATATTAAAGAAATACTGGCTCCAGTATCATCATCACTCATCTTTGGCTGCTGGTTAGAACTGTGAACAACTACTGCTCTGTAAGCCTGACAGCTCTGACACTTTTTCATCCATTTTAGGGGGTGTGGATTTTTGTTATCACAGGTAATAGCTCTGCTTCGAACACCATCCCACCCCAATTTACTGCTAGGGACAGAGATTCAATAACCCTAACATTAGTCCTCTGTGAGAACAAGGGTCTGAAACAGGGAAATGTCTTGTTTGAGAAAGGCTTCACAGCAGACATCCACCACAATGTCCCGCTGCTCAAGCATCCATCTGATTCTAAAGAGATGAATATTTGATAAACTCTCAACATGGTGATTGCATAGAGAGCCCCATGGATTTAAGCTGCTCCTCCAAAGTAAACATAAATGCTCCCTTTTCTGTCTTTCAAAAATCTTTCACATTCTCTTTCTTATTCTCTACTAGATTTGTGATTGATTTGCCTTACAAGATATAGCCCCTGTGCTTGGAGGGAGTGAAAATGTCTTGTGCAGTCTTTACTTTCCATAAACTTAATATGGTCACAAACTAAAATAGCTCACAAGAGTTTCAACCATGTTCCAATGCTGAAAGCACAGACTAGACTGAACTGAAGCAGGGATAAAAACTGGCACTTGGGAGCAACACAGCCTTGATAAACTAGTAGACTTACTACCTTTATAAAAATAAAATAGGACCATAAAGTCCTCAGTACTCACAGCACACTTTCTTCTACAACTGTATTGAGACAGTAATTACTCAGCAACATATAACATCTTTCCTGCAACTACTTGCTTTTGGATACTCCAGTAAAGGCATTAAAAATTAAACAAGATTACTTTCAATGTGTTTACCTAGTAAATGATACCACCAAAGTGTACTATAATTACTGAACATAAACACATACTTGTAACTCTCAACCTGCTGACAAGAAGACACTGTAATGAAAGAGTCTGTGCGAGAGCTATAAGCCAAGGGACCAGGAAGAAGAAAACCAGGTAAAAACCGGCCAAAAGCGTAACTTTCTTGTTCAAACAACATGAGCATCCCATCCATGGACTGTATGCAGATCAAATCTCGACCTGAGGGAAGCAACAGAAAGAAATACAAAGGAAACAAATCAATGTTATTTGTGTAGTTTTAATACTGAAACTGTGAGTAAATTAAAATTGTGCTCGTAAGTAATTCTAACAAAAGCATATTGTCATTTATGGGAGTGTTCACTATGAGGAAAAACATTAAATATTCCAACCCTGATAAAAGCTTACTTTCTAAAATAAACAAACTAGATTGTGGGGACAAATAACATTAAGAATACGTTAAAAAAAAAAAAAAAGGCAGCAAGATATTTTATTTCAAAACAAAAATCCTAAGGATATAACTATTACAATTTCAGTTTAAAGAAATGTTTCAATATTCCCAAAACATCAAATTATTCTGGTTCCTAAATGCTTCCATAACTTAAAAGTAGCCATAACAAATGTGGTTTAAAATAACCAATTCTGTTCTTTCAAGTCTACTTAAGCAACATAACAGAAAGTCCTACAAATATGTGTTGTTGCGAAAATAATAAAATGGTAATGTCTTCCATGTTTTACACTCACATTTTCTGTCTTCAAGGAAAGAAAAAACAAACAAAGTTCAACTCTGTATTACTAGCAAGTATAAAAAAATCAAATAAAAAAAATCAGGTTGGAGTAAATTACTTCAAGCCTTATACATTATTCAGCAGCCGTAAGACATGACGTAAGACATGGCTTGTCATGCCTCAAGTACAACGATCTAAATTCAAAGTCTCATTGAGAAGATTTCTGAGATCAGAAGCTGATTATGCAGTTTGCACTTCATATGTAAGGGTAACAATTCATACAAACAATATTTTTTAGGCATTCAAAGAGAGCTATACCATTAAGACTAACACTTTCTTAAGGTGAAAGAAGCATCTCTCCTGAATTCATAGATAAGCTCTTACCTAGCAAACATTACATGAAATATTCAAATGTCTATTGTCTATTCAAATGTAATTCAAAATGTCTATTCACCTCAATTACAATACTCTATTTCGTCTCAGGAATGATTCTGTATGCATGAAAGACTCAAATAAATTGTCTGTTCACTAAGTTCCACCCTCAATCCTTTAGTAAGTTTTCTAACATAGGAAGGTCAAGCAAAATAAAAATAGACTAAAACTTCATTCTTACAGTTTCATAAAGGTAACTAAAGTCAAATATTCAATATCTGAAAAGCAACAAACGTACAGTGTAAAACATTGTTCATCTCCTTTGGCTTTTAAAAGCATAGCAGCACTTCTTAATATACCCACCACCTTGTTCATCTTATTCATGTTGTTCCCACTCACTAATTTTCAAATTTGGATTTTAACTAGCTTGTACTAGTGGGTCAAACTCCAGTTATCCAAACTATTACATGTAAAGCATAATTAAAGAAAATTAAATTGTGTATGAACTCTTATTTCCTAGATATTTATAGGTCAATTTATTTCCTTCAGCCATTTGTTTTTAATGTATGTCTAGTGAATGGAGTTTTTATGTTTCACTTTGAAAAATGCAGTCCTCCAAACACTCAACCAGAAATGACCATTTCAAAAAAGCTTATTGCAGCCAGTTGGCCTTGCCAGTGACACATTTATAAAGTGAAAATATAAACCACAGTATTTTCTGCATATCAGATGGAATCACTTAGTGTACTCTACATAGTTTCAGCAGCTTGCATCTCAGGAGGAACGTCCATTAGCCAGAAAGTGTTACTTTTAAGCACAAGTCTAGCTACTGTTGTGTTGTAGTTTTGTTATTCTAGCAGAATATGAATATATTTACATCTCACTTTTAAGCCACAATGTATTTTCAGAGCTAATGCAAAGACAAAATGTGAGGCAGGTGGTAGTTCTTTGAAATAAGCTTCTAATTAAATCTATTTTGGAGCTCAAGTTTTTTTGCATGTTAATGATTTCCTGCACTCAGAGCTTCCCCTCTGGCACCAAATCATTTTCATAGAATGTGCATTATGTAATCACAGGGCCTGAGAACCACAAGAAATCAGGCAATGAAAACTGAAGTGGGATAAATTGGAAATCAGAAAAAACTTTGAAAAATTACAGAATTTTTGAAGACATCAGCAGAGAAAACTGCTTTCAATGGTAATCAAATGCCTCACTAAAAGAGTCTTGTGTGGAAGGAAGCATCACTGAAATAAAATTAAAAGGTAAACTGGCATTTACACACTCAGGAGCCTAAGAGCCCTTTAATGTTACATGGGAAATGCTTTCCTAATACGATAAAAAAGTGACCAGTGAAGTGATGCAAATAAACTATATCTTCCCACAGACAGTCCCGACTTGAAACAAGCAAGTAGGTTTTCCTTTTCCTTCATCATTAAAATTTGCCCCTGAAATTTCTCACAGCAAAGGAAACACAGACTTCTCCAGTTCAAACCCGCTCCGGAAAATTCTATTTGCTTCTGAGTATTGCTCCTTTAGCAAAGCAGATCTGGGGCAACTGTGAGGAAAAGAACTTCAGGGATCAGGTCTGACAAATGGAAAAAACATTTGAAAATAACTTGAGCAGTTCTTAAAACAATGTATGCCTAGCAAAAGAAAAGTCTTACATTTCCTCCCTAACCCAGTGCAGAAAGCACGTATCAGTGTACATTCAGAAAGAACTCTGAATTCACTAGCTTGGTGGTCTGGTGGCTGCTCTACAGAAAGCATCAAAGTTCAGAGCTTCAGCTGTGGCCATTCATCCTAGGCCAGAGGATCTGACTGCCAACACCCTGAACACAAGCAAAGAGGAAAACTGCCCTGCATCACTCAGTGATAATGCAAGTACCCATCCCAAATGATGCACAAAGTATACACACGTTCTAGCTGACACTGACTGGATGCTTTTCTGCTGGAATTGAAAAATCACTCCAATGGGAAGGAAATATAAATAGAATAGTGCATAGGAAGAACTTTAAGAGAAACTAAGGAAAGTGTTTAAGGAAAATACTAAGTCCTTATTCTACTAAACCGTTCTGGATATTAAAGCATTGCAGTAAAATATATTCGTAAGTCCCAACACAAGAGATGCTCTCTGTAACAGCACTCTCTGTAAGGAGCCTCCCTGGTCAAGTTCTAGTAAAGCATGGAGACAGAGCTGCCATGAAAAAAGAAATGCCCTTGGTTCTCTCACCCATCATATTATATTCCAACCTCTTGTACATTTCTGCCTGCCATAAAACATAAGGAGGATTTCAGGTGGAAAGAGAATCTTGAACCATTGAAATATCTCCTAAGGCAAATCAGCCCTCACTCACACAATTAATCCCTTAGAGACTTGTGATATGCTCCTTTATTCTTAATTCAAGTCTTATCACAGAAGACAATGCAGTTAAATTATGTTACTTGGGAATGAGACCTTTCAATCTCCTACCAACCAGAGGTGGTGGAAGGGCCCTTAGGAAAAACACCAGTATGTTTCAAGGGAGTAAGACAGACCAGCATGGAGTATAAAGATCTCAAAGCATCACAGCTGCAACATCCAACATATTAAAATTCCTACTGAAAGAAACATAGTATTTGGCACTGTGTACACATGACAGGTAAAGTCTCTTCCCTTAAACAGATTATAGTACAAAAATTTGTTTATTACAACCTTCATATGAAGCAAATAATTTTTTCTACAATTGAAAGTGGATGTTTCCACCTAGCGCAAGAAATACTCTCAGTAAAAATGTTCAGGCAGCTGTGAAAGCAGTGTTATTCAAAGTCATTCTTTGTTTTAATGCAGAAGATTAATTATAGATAGCATAAACAGAGGAGGTCTTGAAAATGGCTGTATGCATGGATGTAGCCTGAATAATGATGATTCATGAAGAGATGGTAAATTTTTTCCCCTCAGATTCTGTTTGTTGCCATAACTTTTTCAGTAACTATTTTTCAGGCCCTAGAAGCTGCAGAAATCTTCTAAGAGCCTTGCATTCATACAGGCATTACAACACTGGCATACACTTTTTCTAAAGCAAGTAGGAGGAATTCCAGTCTGTGAACCCTTCTGCTCTCATCTGAAGTTATATACCTATCATACATTTTATAAATATTACAGAACATCTTACTGAACTAGCAAATATCCCACAAACAAGTACTGTCACCAGTCAGCCTTCGAAATCAATAACATTTGACTGAATAGTTCAGGCATCAGTTGGATGCCTGAAATGATGATGAAAATATCAGTTGGATGTTTTTAGCCAATCATAAATTAACAGCAGACCTTTCACTGAGTCAACATGAAGTTGAATGCATACCCTATTTTTCAATATTTTAGATACTTTCAAAAGTTATCAGTAAGATCTTAAGTCACCATCATAAAATAAATCTATCAACTTTAAAATTCCATTTAAAACAGACCTGAAAACTTACAATGAAACAGAACTACATGATCCCACTGTTAAAACCCAGTGAAATTCCCAATCTTTTCTACTACTTCTCCTTTTATAGTCTCCTTAGACTAAGAAGCTTCATGACTGCTAAGCACTTCTCAAAGCACTTTGATGTATGAAGCTCTGTCTCAGGGAGGGTAACGAGTGAGCCAAGAGCTTACGGGTTAGGATTAAAGAGCAAACTAATAAGAGTGACACTGTTGTGGGGGATTGCTATAGGCTGCCTGAAGGGGAGGAGGAAGCAGATGAGGTCTTATACAGACAGCGAGAAGTAGTCTCACAGTCACAGGCCCTGGTTCTCATGGAGGACTTCAACCACCTCGACATCTGCTGGAGGAACCACACAGTGAGGCATAAACAACTCAGGAGGTTCTTGGAAAGCACTGGCACTGGTAGTGAAGGAGCCAACTAGGAAAGGTGTGCTGCTGGACGTTTATTAACAAACACAGAATGTATGGTTAGAGAGATGAAAGTTGGGGGCAGCCTTGGCTACAATGACCATGAGATCATTAGTATCCTTTGAGGAAGAAGCAGGTCAGTGAGTAGGATCACAACCCTGGACTTCAGGAGAGCTAACTTTGGCCTCTTCAGGGACCTTCTCAAAAAATCCCAGTGGAACGTGGGGTCCCCAGCAGGACCAGGGGTCCAAGACAGCTGGCCCAAGCAGTTCTGTGGAACTAATTCCTCAGAATCTCTGGTCTAAGCAGTTCTGTGGAGAAGGATCTGAGGTAAACAGCAAGAAATCCATGAACCAGCAGTATGCCCTTGTGGCCAAAAATGTCAATGTTATCTTGGGATGCATTAGGAAGAGCATTTCCAGCAGGCTGAGGGAGGTGATCCTGCCCCTCTACTCAGCCCTGGTGAGGCCACATCTGGAGTGCTGTGTCCAGTTCTGGGATCCCCAGTACAAGAGAGACTTGAAGTCCCTGCAGCAGGTCCAGGGGAGAGCAACAAGGATGATTAAGGGATGAGGTCATCTCTCCTATGAGGACAGGCTGAGAGAGCTGAGCCTGTTTAGCTTCAGGAAGATGACTGAGAGGAGCCCTCATCAACGTTTAAAAGTATCTGAAGGGGGAGTGTCAAGAGGATGGACTGAGATTCTTCCAAGTGGTGGCAAGCAATAGGATGGGAGGCAGTGGGCAGAAACTGATGTACACAGGAAGTTCCACCTGAACATGAAGAAAAAATTCTTTACTGTGAGGCTGTGGCTGAGCACTGGACCAGTCTGCCAAGAGGGATTGTGAAGTCTCCCTCTCTGGAAATATTCAAAAGCCATCTGGAAACAACCCCAAGTAATATGCTCTAGGGACAAGCAGTGTTTGTAGACTAGATGACCTCCAAGGGGCACCTTCCAACTTTACCCCTTCTGCGTGATTATTTACTAATTTTTTGAGCTAAAGAATTGTTAAAGATAAGTGCTGAAGAATGATCTCAAGAAAAACTGCAGTCACATCCAAAGAGCTCATTGAGAATACATATAACAAAGTCAGATGGCCAGAAGCTTACAACACAAAAGTGAGGGTTTACTGTACAGAGTATTAGAGGAAAGTCCAATATACCTTCAAGAAGTTTCAAATATACCCAAAAAAAATTAGAAATAAACAGCTTGACTTAATTTGCTAAAAAACACCAAAGTAAACACAGCCATTTTTCACATTCAAGTCATTTGTCTATATATATCCTAGGCTAGTAACCAACATACAGAAAAGCTTAACTCTTACTTTGTGGCCAAATGAGTCAGTGAATTACATCTCTATCAAAAAAATCACCATCCTATTAGTTTCCTTCTTGGCAATCTCAGAAAAGACTTCACAGGTTTAACAAGCAGGAACAATTTGTAATCCTGTATTTTAAGACTGTTGGAAACACACTGAGAACACTCGAATGAGGAGTTGGCTGTAAAGGGGCTGATCGCTGATGGGGGCCAGGCTGGGCATCAGTCAGTGGGTGGTGAGCAACTGTACAGTGCATTATTTGTTTTTCTTGGATTTTATTTCTCTGTTCTTTTTATTACTATTATCATTATTATCATACTTTATTTCAAATTTTGAATTGTTCTTGTCTCAACCCACAGGTTTTACCTTTTTCTGATTCTCACCCCCATTCTACGAGGGTTGAAGTGGGAGAAAGTGAGTGAGCAGCTGTGTGGTACTTGGAGACTAAGCTACCACAATGATGTAGTAGACTGGTTTTTGATAGGAATGATTTGTACCAAACATAATAACCCAAAATAAAATAAGCATAAAGCATTACATCTTGTACGAGATACATTTCAACCCTCTAGGTAAAGCAACTAGCAAGGGTTTGGTGACTTTCCAAATAAATTCCTATAGGTTGGAGACTTTTTTGTAATGGAGCAATAACTGATGACCATTATAAAAATAAACAAAAGCTACATACACACACTTCTGAAGGACCCTTTGAGAAGACAAAATAGACTAAATAATTAGAAACTATAACTACATTCTTTTGGAGGAAAAACTATGGGGCTGCAAACAAATCTTATAGAAAAATGCATTCACATGAAATGCTGAAACATTTAAATAAGAAAGTACATATGTAAATAATAAAGCTGTACATAGGTTTGAAGTAACAGAAAATCTATCATGTCAAACTATTTATTAGACAGTGTAATAACATATACTGCGTTTCTAAACTTTAGAGACAGCATCTCTAAACTGAAATAAAACATCTGATGTGATCTCAGACAATTGACTCACAGGAAACCAGAGAATGTCAGGCAATAGCACTAAGAAAAGTTTGGAAACTAGAGTAGGATGATGAATTAAAATGAGTCAACAATATGTCATCAAAAAGACAAAAGATGGATTGGGTCATTATTAATATACATGTACTATTAAAAACATATGAGGTAATTATTGTTCTGCCTTGGCACTGACTCTTGGCAGAAGCACTGCAGAAGCCATAGCCCCACAAGCAAGACACAAATTTTATACTACCACTGCACACTTTTGGTACCATACTTCAACACGGGAAAATAGAAAAAGTGTCATATAGAATTCACCAAAGTTTTGAAAAACAAATCTTTCACTTACATATACAACTGCTCCCTAAGCAAAGTTATGTATTTCTGCAACTGATTATACTTCATTTAAACTATAGTTCTTTTTTTAAACAAATCTCTGGTTAAGAGATTTATCTAGAAATTCATAATTGAGGCAAAGTTCTGGCATACTGAAGGCAATGAGAACTTTTATTTCAGTTAGGCTGTGATCATTAGGCTACAGTCATTACTGTTAAGAAAAGCTGAAGAGAGTAAAAGGAAATGGATTGTAAGAGATTCAGAGAACATTTTCCTTGATTATTTTTCCATTCACTTGTTCAATTTAGAGAAGTTCTAACTCAATTATTAATAGGAAAAAAAACCAAAACAACACTTTTCCAAAGTTGAGTGAGAAATCATTTAGAAGTAGTAGTCATCAGCAGATCTATTCCATGAAAAGTTTTAAAGCTCAAACCTTTCCAAAAATCTGTTCTTATGTAGAAGCAATTTAACAGGAAGGCAACAGTTAAATATTCTGCTCCTCAACTACCCAATAAATCAAAGTCTGAATTTATACTGCTCCAGTATTTAAACATAGTCATAAGATTCATTTAACCTTACAGCATAAAACTCAGCTGATAATTTTTTTTCTGACTAACACCTAATAAAATTTAATCTTGCAGAATTGTAGAAAAGTTAAACACAGTCTACCCTCCTCACAAAGTTTCCTGTTATAAGATTGCATGGTTTATGCATATGTTGTATTTCATTATTAAAAAAATTCCTCCATATAGCACCCTCTTTGTTGTAACACTCAAAATACTTTGCCTCTAGGCCAGTGCTATAATAAAAGTAAAATGAGTTCAAGGCCATTTGCTGAAAAAAAAGATAGGTTCAAGGTATTTTCACACTTTTCTGCTTGTAATGTTTTCATGTCAAAGCTGTATTTTCTTTTTGCCTTCCCTTTGCTATTGTTTTATTATGTGCTTTTACTGGTAGGATATCCATGAAACAACTTCTAACAAATCTGAACTGCTCTGGAAGCTGACTTAATGCATTAAGGTTTCAGATGAAAATGTAAATTTGAAAGCCTGTGCTTATTAGGGGGATCCAATACTAAATCATTTATCAACTCATTTGAAGAGTTATAGAAAACTGTGGTTAATTCACTTATTACTTCTTTCACTTAATTTTACTTAATTCACTTATTATTTAATTCACTTATTACTTTCTTATTAGATAATGTAAGTGTGTGGAATCACATAAAGCAGTAACAGTGCTTTTGCAGTGCAAAACCATTATCTATAAGTAAACGCCACTCAAAAAGAATTCAGCAGCTAAGAAAGCAAAGTTACTAAACTATGATTTCTGCCTGTCACTAAATAAAATTAGTATTCTGTTCAAGAGCAACCCAATAGATTGTGTCCCCCACTGGTAAGCAATCAATATGCTATTTCTTTAGCTCTTAAGAAGATGAAAAAATTTTTAACATTGGAAACAAAAATTTAAAAAACGAAAAGGAAAACTGGAAGTATTCAGAGTATTTATACACACACCTTAATGTACCACTTTCACCCTGAAGAGCAACCGCATAACTCAGTCCTCACCTTCGAAAGGGTGTCCTCCTACTAGAGCATGTGATCATTCACATACTTCCTAAGCACTTCAGAGAGCAGCTCAGGAAACCTGCACCTCATTCACCAGTCCTCAAAGCAGAGAAGTTTACTATTCACTTCTTACATACCATTGTTTGTTCATATATGAGCTACTATCCTGTCCAGCATTCAGTCTAAAGCACTACTGACTACAGGAAATTTATGTGATAATCTGTAAAGCTGCCAACGTTTCAAGTAACAGTGGCTTAGTTTTTACTTCAAAGCCCTTCTCCACTCTTCACATTACTTCTGCAGAAATTTAGTGCATATACTTTCCTCAAACATAAGTCACATCTGACTCAAGGCAAACAAGGCAAAGAATGAAATTGTAGCCTGATCTGCAAACTATTTCAAAGAAATAAGGGCACCTTTCTTCCACTATAAAAAGCATAATACCATCATTTCTTATAAACAGGTTCCACATCAGTAAATACCTATTTTTAAGAACAGTCAGTCCCAAGAAGTACATTGATTGCTTCTCAGGATGTAGAAGGACTTAAACTAACGATATAAAGTGGCCAAGTCCTAATCCATCCAACAGAAAATGGTAAAGTAGGAGTAGGAGTCATGCTCCAAACTACTGTCTTCTTTCACAGAATTCTCTACAGGCAGAAAAACATACCATGTCTAAATACCTTCAATATGGACATGAAAAACTCAAGGCACATAATTTGTCAAGGTCAGAGTTTATTCTGTATGTGGTAGGTACAAAATTAAGGTAACTTCAGCACTAATTATCTAAACATCATGTTAGAAAGAGACAATAAAATTAATTATGAAGTAATATGAAATTATTTGCACTGAGTCAAAAATGAGTTTTGCTTAATGTCCATTCCCTGCAAATCTTCTGCTGTGCCAATATTTCAATTTAAAAAATGTAAATTCATGAGATTCTTAAGCAGCTGATAATTATCTCAACCGATCTCTGTGTGATTACACATCTATAAGGAGTTTTAATACATTTACATTAAGATAGTTTACTACTACTATTTCATACAACTGATGTCAACAATGGTAAATTGATTAACCAAAATTCTGCACAGGTAGAACGGATCCAATTCATCATTATTTTAATTAAAATAATTACACCTACATGATTTTGGTGTAACCATAAAAAACAAAACATGGGAATAATATAAAATTATGACCAAATTTTATCACAAAATGTAACAATACTGGCTCAAAATCCAATCACTACCTAGCTACCAAAAAAATACCCTTCTCACTGTTTTTCAATTAACATTGTTTTAACTTTATTAAGACTAAACAATATATGGAATAGTGCTTAATAATACTTGACTATTTTTAGATTAATACCAGATTTATGTCTCAGAAACTGAACTGGAGGCATACTGCGTGATAAAGAAGAATAAGAAAAGGAATTCTCAACTGGAACCACTTGCTTCACTCTATTCCTGTCTTTTAAGGGTGGAATAACATGCAACTTATTTATCAGAAGCTTCCAATCAGCAAAAAAAAATTCCATCACTTAGGGTGTACCAGCTAATACAACATTTTAAATTATTTATGGGGATAAACTTTTAGAAGAGCATGTTGTTATAGGACAAGGGGCAAAGGTTTTAGTAAAAAAGGGTTGATTTAGATTCGACGTAAGAAAGAACTTTTTAACAAGGAGGGTGGTAAAACTCTGGAACAGATTGTGCGCTAAAGTGGTGGATGCACCATCCCTAGAAATATTCAGGATCAGACTGGACAGGTCTCAGAGCAACCTGATCTAGTTGATGATGTCACTGTTCTTTGCAGGGACCCACTAGGTCAAGTTGCTCAGGGGCCCATCCAACCTAGCCTTGAAAAATCCCAGGGATGTGACACCTCTCTTCTTTTAGAATAAAACCATTCCCATTTGTCCTATCACTATCTGCCCTTGTAAAAGATCACACTCCCTCTTCTCTGTAAGCCCCTTTTAAATAATGTAAGGCCACAACAAGGTCTCCCTAGAGCCTTTTCTCCAGGTTGAAAAAACACAGCTGTCTCAGTCTGTCTTGGGAGATGTCCCATCCTTCTAATTGTTTTTGTGGACCTTCTCTGGACCTGCTCTAATAGGTCCAGGTCTTCCCTGTGATGAGGACTCCAGAACTGCAAGCAGCACTACAGGTGGAGTCTCACAAGGGAGACAATCACTCCCTCATCCTGCTGGTCACGCCGCTTTTGATGCAGCCCAGGACACGCTTGGCCTTCCAGGCTGTGAGCACAAACTGTTGCCTCACATCCAGCTTTTCATCCATGAGAACACCCAAGCTCTTCTCCATAGGGCTGTTCACAATGAATTCATCAGTACTCATGTCTGGGATTGCTCAGACGCAGGTGTAGCACCTTGCACTTGGACTTGTTGAACTTTGTCAGGTTGCCATGGGCCCACTTCTCAAGCTTGTCCAGGAGCATCTGGATGGCATCCCACCCTTCAGTGGGATGTGTCAATTGCACCACAAAGCTTAGTGTCATCTGCAAACTTGCTGAGGGTGCACTCAATCCATTGTCTACATGCTGTCACAAGACAGAGCCCCTAAGAGACACCACTTGTCACCAGCCTCCACCTGGCCATAAAGCCATTGACCACAACTCTCCTGCTGCATCCATCCAGCCAATTCCTTATCCACCAAATAGTCCATCCAGCAAATCCACATCTCTCCAGTTTGGAGGTAAGGATGCCATGTGGGCCCATGTCAAACACCTTAGAGAAGCCTAGGTAGAAAATATCCATTCACTGTCCTTTGTCAACCACTGCAGTAAGTCCATCAGAGAAAGACTGGTCAGATATGATTTGTCCTTAGTGAAGCTATGCCTTAACATTGCTTCCAGGATGATCTATTTCCCAGATCTTCCTTTCTCCTCTTATTATAAATAGGAGAGGTGTTTCCCTTTTTCCAGTTAATGGGACTTTACCTGACTGCTATATTGTATTTCAAATACAATGGAGTGGCTTTGCAACAACATCAGTCAGTTCCATCAGGACCCTGGGATGCATGT
Organism: Pseudopodoces humilis; assembly: GCF_049639895.1. Classification (NCBI taxonomy): domain Eukaryota; kingdom Metazoa; phylum Chordata; class Aves; order Passeriformes; family Paridae; genus Pseudopodoces; species Pseudopodoces humilis. The sequence goes on from NC_142200.1 coordinate 106,300,248, forward strand.
CATCAGGCCCCACAGACTTGTGGCTATTCAGTTTCATCAAGTAGTCTCAAACCTGCTCTTTGCTTACAGCAGGAGGCACTTGGCTCTCCCGACTCCCACTAGATGTTCAAGGATCTGAGATGTGGGAAACCTGACTGTCAGTGAAGACTGAGGCAAAAAACTCATTGAGTACCTGTCTTCTCCATATCTGTTGTTACCAGTTCTCCTTTGTCATTTATTGGGGGGTACACCCTCCTTGGCCTTTCCTTTCTGACACTGTATAGTTACAGAATAGCTTTTTGTTATTTTTCACATCCCTCACCAAGTTCTGTTCCATCAGTGCTTTGACTTTCTTGATCCCATTCCTACACATTTGAACGATATTCCTGTACTCTCCCCAGGTCACCGTCTTCTGTTTCCACTGGCTGTGCATTTCTTTCTTACTTCTCAGTTTGAGGACTAAATCCTTGCTCATCCATGCTGGTATCTGCCCTACCTTGCTTGATTTCTCACACAGTGGGATGGAGAGCTTTGTGCTCTAAGTGACAGCTCTGGTCAGCTACTTTGTCCCTAAGGACAGCTTTTCAGGGCATCTTATTCACCAGCTCCTTAGACATCTGGAAGTTCACTCTTCCAAAGCTCAGGGTCCTGACTTTGCTTCTTGCCAAGACCATGCTCCTTGAGATCACAAACTCAACCAGGCCAGAGCCGCCACAGCGCAGGCTGCCTCCAAACTTAACCTCTTTAATGAGCTCATCATCTTAAATTATGAGCTAAAGCCAAGTACTAGGTCATTGGTATTTGACTCATAAAGACTCAGAACATACTACAGATGTGAAAACGGAAAATACTTTCCAAGACAGTGTAAGCTATCAGCAAATATCACTTCATATAATGACAGTTGAATTCTTAGCATGGCAGTCTCTGGTGGCGTAATTGCATGATGCCATAAAAGTACAACCTGACCTTATAAAACTTATGTGATGAATATATAAAGTAAAATTTTTGTAAAGCTGAGTCCTCACCATAAGTAAGGATGTAACATAAAACATAAAGATATATGTTCTTTCACCTCCATTTTCTTAAAAAAAAAAAAGACACATTAAGGTAGAGTACTCTCAAGGTCTTTAATTTTTTTATCTGAAGTAAACCATGAAGTTTACAATCTGTTCATTACTTAAGGGCTGTGACATTTTGTGCCTAGGTTGAGTTCATTCGGTTGAATACCAGGGTTCAGCACTACAGACTCATGATTTTACCATGAATCATCCTATCTAAAAATGACCCATATGTTAGAACTAGAGCACTGGATGACAAACTCAACTTATAGCTCTAAGACCATGAGGAAGAGTTCAGAAATATGAAAAGGAGACATGCATTCTAAACAACAAAGGCTTAAAGTTAAGTTCAACTTTTGAAAGTCTGGGCTAAAAATACTGATTTTTTTTTTAATATAAAATCGATAGCTGATCTTTCTATGTCCCTTCTTGATAGTTTCTTGTTTTTATTTTAGCACCAGTGCTCAGAGACAGCAAGAAACAAATGCATAGCTAAAGCAGTAAAGAAATGTAAAGATCTGCATTATAATCCTTTGCCATAGATTTTAAAATTCTAAGTCAGAACCAACTCTGTCTACACTATGCTTGACTTGTATATTTTCATCTTTGTAAGTGTTTTCCATTTACTTTATGTTTAAACATTTTAAAATGTTTATTTTTAAACATTTCCATTAGCTTTGTTTAGAATTCTAGCTAAACTTATAAGGGATTTCATAGTTATTTCTCACACCTCTGGGCCTTCAGTTCTGAAGTAAGCTGAAAGTAAGAGTCAATTTCATTTCACCTTTTTGCTGAAGTTCTACAACCAACAGAATACTTTTTGTTTTGATCAATAAAAGACTTTTAGCTATAGAGGTTTTCAGAAAGTGCTTTTGTGCTTTCTATTCTTAACTGTTGCAGCAAATACACCCGTAGAATCGGTTTAAGAATAAATGCAGCTTTAGAAATGCTGACCTGTAACTGTTCTAAGAGGACCATCTAGTGGTGACACCCACAATTCACACTCTGGTATTTTCAAGAAAAACATATACTGTTAAACTATGCAAGCCATCGGTCAGCTTCTCAGTCTTTGAGTTTTTTACTCCACCATTTTAACAGCATCTTTAATTTAAATTTCTACTTTCTGGGATGAGAATAAATGAGTTTGTTGTTTCTTCATCTGTTCTTGTTATGAGAACATCTATCTCAATCCTTCCACATGTGAAGATTGCTCATAGACTAAGTCATTAAACTGAAGACATGAAATGTAGGAATTAGGCTACAAAATAGGTTTCTTTACTTCACAAAACCCCCACGGAGAAATCAGGAGCAGCTTTTTCTTAATACAAGGGACAAAAAAAATCAACAGTTGAGAAGAAACAGTTGTACGTTGTATGTTTTACATCTCCATCAGATTTCAACCAAAGAGATGTGCTGTCAAATAGACCAAAATATTACAAGGGTCTAAGCTTGCCATAAACTAGCAGGGACAGAACAACAAAAACTTACATTGAAGGCTGAATGAGAATGCAGTACACATCTAGCGGTGTTTGTTTCTATATTTCAAACACATGAAACAACTCCAGACACATTAAAATCATCAAATCATAGAATAGTTTGGATTAGAAGGGTTCTTTATAGGTTATCTAGTCCAAACCTCCCCCACAATGAGGGACATCTTCTAGATCAGGTTGCTTAGAACCCCATCCAATCTAACCTTAAGTGTTTCACCACCCTCATTGTAAAAAAACTTCCTCCTTGTATCTAATCTAAATTGTCCCTCTTTCAGTATAAACCATTTGTCCTCAGCTTTTCTTTAGGCTCCCTTTAAGTAGCTAAAGACCACATTAAGGTCTTCCTGAATCCTTCTTCTCCAGGCTGAACAACTCCAACTCTCTCAGCCTGTCTTCATAGGAGAGGTGCTCCAGCTCTCTGACCATATTCCTGACCCTCCTCTGGACCTGCCCCAACAGTTTCATGTATTCCCTGTGATGAGGACTCCAGAACTGCAAGCAGCACTACAGGTGGAGTCTCACAAGGGAGACAATCACTCCCTCAGCCTGCTGGTCACGCCGCTTTTGATGTAGCCCAGGACACGCTTGGCCTTCCAGGCTGTGAGCACAAACTGTTGCCTCACATCCAGCTTTTCATCCATGAGAACACCCAAGCTCTTCTCCATAGGGCTGTTCACAATGAATTCATCAGTACTCATGTCTGGGATTGCTCAGACGCAGGTGTAGCACCTTGCACTTGGACTTGTTGAACTTTGTCAGGTTGCCATGGGCCCACTTCTCAAGCTTGTCCAGGTGCCTCTGGATGGCATCCCACCCTTCAGTGTTATGTGTCAATTGCACCACAAAGCTTAGTGTCATCTGCAAACTTGCTGAGGGTGTACTCAATCCCACTGCCTAAAATACATAATTGATGAAGATATTAAAGAGCACAGGTCCTACTACAGATGCCCAAGGAGCACCACTTGTCATTCTCTACTTCTGTAGGATGGTGAGGGGTCTGGAGAGGAAGGAGCAACAGGGGTCACTTAATTTGTTCAGCCTAGAGAAGAGGAAACTGAGAGGAGATATCAATCAACATCCTCCTGAGGGGAAGTAGAGGAGAAGGAGATCTTTCACTTTAGTGACCACTGACAGGACTTGAGGAAATGACAAAAAGGTGAGCCAGGTGAGGTTTATATTGGATATCAGAAAAGGTTTTTCACACAGAGGGTGGTTGAGCAGGCTGCCCAGGGAAGTGGTAACACCACCAAATCTTTCTGAGTTCAAAAAGCTCATTGTGTGATTCTTGAGGTGTCCTGCACAGGGTCATGAGCTGAAATGGATGATCCTCATGGGTCCCTTCAAACAGAATTTTCTGTGATCCTATTATTCTCTAGATGCAACCATACAACCAATTCATCATCCAGTGAACAGCCCACCTATCAAAACCACCTCTCACCAATTTAAAGAGACAGATGTTTTGGGGGAGTGTGTCAAAGGCTTTACAGAAGTCCAGATAGACGGCATAAATAATCCTTACCTCATCCACTGGTGTAGTCACTCCATGACACTCTTCCCCTAGACCTCTAGTTGATCTGTCAGGACTTGCCCTTAGTGACACCATGCTCACTGTCTAGAGTCACATCCCTGTTCTCCATGTGCCTTAGTGCAGCTTCTAGGAAGTTTTGCTCCAGGCACAGAGGTGAGGCTGACAGGTTGCTACTTCCTGGGGGGCGCCTTTCCAGCCCTTTTAAAATGCATTCAGTGTTTCCCTTTTTCCAGTAACCTGGATTTCACCTGCTGTCAAGACTTTTTAAGAATCATGGAGTGTAGATTGGCAACTACATCAGACAATTCCATCAGGTCAGAAGCATAATAACATCATTCAGTGCAGTCGCAGAGACTTAGGTTCCTCAGGTGGTCACAAAATCAATCTTTCCTTGCAGTGGGAGGGAGTTTGTTCCCCCAGTCCCCATTCTGCTCTCTACCACTTGAGAGGTGTGGGAAGACAGATTACAAGTGAAGACTAAGGCAAAAATGTTGTTGAGTTCCTCAGCCTTCCACTCGTCCACTCTTACCAGTTTGCCAGTGTTGCTTCTTGTGACCTTCCTTTTCTGGTTAATGTTCCTGTAGAAGCCGTTCTTGTTGTTCTTTGCACCCCTCACCAAGTTCATCTCCAACTGTACCTTGGCTTTTCTGACACCTTCCTTAGTCAACCAGACAGCATCCCTATACTCTTCCCAGATCACCTATTCCTGTCTCCACTAGGTACACATTTCCTTCTTGCCCTTTAGTTTGACCAGCAGATCTCAACTTAGACGTGTTCATCTCTTGCCTTCCTTTCCCAATTTCTCACACCTGGGGATCCTGAGCTCTTGCACTCTATGGAAGGCACCCTTGAAGATCAGCCATTTTCTGACTCCTTGTCCCTGAGATCGTTTCACAAGGGGTCCAACTAACTCCTTGAAGAGTGGGAAGTTTGCTTGCCTAAAGTTCATGGTCCTGGCTTTACTTTTCACCCATCCCATACCCCTCAAGACTGCAAACTCAATCTCTTTTTTTCTTTTGTCAGTGTTAAATCATATGGCTGAGTAGAACACACTGACTTACCACTGAAGGTATAGGATTAAGATCTCCATAAAAAGAAAAAAAGCATAATCTTCAGCAAGAGAAATCTGAGCAACTTCATAGATCAAGTTCTTTGTGTCAACTCCTACAGCATTCTTTGCTTACTAAGATGAAAAATCATGTTCCTGAGGGTCTGACATTCACCCTCCTCCCCAACACTCCCACAGCATGCTTTCCCTGTACACATGCCTTCCTCCTTCTGTTCGATTGCCATTCTCCTGTGTTTGCTTCAGTAGCTCCGTGAACACGACTTGTGAAAGGTCTCTTTCACCCACACATTGTTTCAAACATGCTTCAGTATAGCAGTAAGACACGCATTAGTCACAGTAGTAACAGATGGCAATAAATGCAAAACCTCTCCCTGTATTTTCTTATTCTACTTCCAGACTGTGGTGCAGAAGGAAGACTGTTAGCAAAGCAAGCTCATTGCTACAGGCTTATAGCACCACCATGAATTAACCTCTACTGAAGTCAAAAGACACTGTTAGCACATGCCTGAGAAGAATTCCAGAGAAGCCTGTGGAAGGCTGATGGGAAAAAAAAAAAAAAAGTTTATTTATTTACAGACTTTCAGTGGCACACCAGAACATCTGCCAAACACAGATACACAGAGACAGCATGGCAGGCTAGACCAGGACAGGCATTTGTTTACTAAAATTAACAGCACTTGCTAGACCTCCTTTCTGATTCACTCTGGCTGGACTTGCAAGATGGAAATAAAAACAATACTGTCCTTCATAAGCCTCAAGGCTTATGAACAAGATATTAAAGATGATACTTAAGAAACCTAAAATAGACTCACTGAAAAAAGCTTGGGGCAAGATTAAAAGCATATCCTTGATAAGAAATCTAATCAGATAGTCTAGGAAAGCCACATAAAAAGAACATTCAGGAAATCTATCAAAAAAAGAATATTCCTTCATTTCCCGAAAAGAACTTTCCCTATGTCCATTTTGCCAATTTCTCTGATGCATCAACACTTGCCTTATTAGCCTCCTAACAGGTATCTGAACATTCACTATAATTTTCCTAGATTTAGGTCTTAAACAGAAAGCATCTTGATCTTAAAATATAAACATGCATTATTCATTACATTAAAAAAATCCCTGCCTTCTTTATTTATGACTTGAGATCATTCTTTGTCCAACAGCAATAACACACATGTGAACTGGAACATGGTAGGAAAAGGTAGTTAGCACAACATGCTAACACAGAAAACTCCAATAAGTTTACAGAACTTACTAGAGTTCCTTCTGCTGCTCTTACTTCTTTGTCAAGATTGGCCCTCATTTTGACCATCCTAGGTGTTGAAAAGTGTTTTGCTTGCTGAGTAGGTTCTAGGGTAAACATTACCTCCTGTCTCCCTAGTTCACAAAGACACCTTCATCAGATTTCTTACATCCACCACAGCTCAAGACATAGGTCTAGCATGAAGATTGAGCTGGTGGTCAGACCTCTACATAGACCTCCATAGTAAATAAACACGCATGTCAAAAATCCAGAGAACTTCTGCAGCACTGCATGGTGTTTGTTGTATTCTTTTTGAAGCGTTCCAGACACAACTTAGTTCACTATCCCCTATACATTTGTTAATGCAACTCCACTGTAGAATGTCAGAGGACATTATTCCTTCTTCTCAGATTTAGGAACATTGTATTGTCTTTCTGCTTTTAACAGGAACATGCTCATACCATATACACTCACTCCTCAAGATACTCATAGCCCTTATACCTTCTCACCCACATGAGCTAACCATTTTACCCAAGGTAGCTGTAAGAAATCAGTAGGTGAAAATCTCTTCTTCAATCAGTAAGGATTTTGGTTGGCTGATCTTAAGCCCAGGGACAAGCCTGAGTTTAGGGTAAGGCATTGTAGCATTATTATTGGAAGGTTATTACAGACACAGAACTGAGGGACTGTCTGTATATATTTGCTATATTGATGCAGGAGACTTTCTGCCTTGTAAAGCGAATTATCACTCTGCCAACAGTTTAGAGACACTACTTTTGTTGGTGACTGCCACACCCCAAATACTTTTGGGCAATCTTTAGTTCTAAAAAAAAGATGTTATGCAAAGCAAATCTAAATGCTTCCATATCAGAACACAAAAACAAGTTCACAAGTCCACAAATCCACAAAACACTGATATCTATTAAACTCTTTCAAATCTACAAATACACCATAAATATTATTGTCCACTGTTCTGTTTTCCCAATCTAAGCTTAAGCAGTTTTTTTTAGAAGTCTGCATTACATATCTTTAAAGAAACTTGATACCTTAGGTTCAGCAAAAGACTATGTTAACTTTTTAATTTGTCCAGGATAAGCAAGCACAGAAAAGTAAAACAGAATTAAAGCACAGAAGAAAACAATTATTTTTTTAGATGTTGAAGTACTTTACAAGGAAAGAGCCAGGAATTTTGTCTTTTTTTTTGAAATCAATATTATCCTTGTAAACTCATACCCAGTTCAAAATGTGAGGGAAAAAAAACTGCTCTGCATTTAATATTCTTCACTCATTTCAACTTGAGTTATTTTCAATATGCATCAGATAAAAAGTACCATCATGCATAGAAAGACGTCTTCCTCTACACAGCAGCACCATGCTACCTTTCAAAATTCAGTTAAACTAATTATAAAGAATATACAAGGAGCTTACCTTTTACACCACCAAATGGGCCATAAGTCATATTACAAGCAGTTCTCTGAAGATTGTGCTCATACATCAGTTTAATCTGATACTGGTTCCCATGCTCCACATTCCCCTGAGTTCCTACAAAAAAAACAAAGGGTAAATATTTATTAATTTGATCCACACACTATGGAAAAAAATAAGGGAGTATCAGTGTAAACAATCTGAAGAAAATGTAACTTAATTTCTAGTGAGTTTTGAGATATGCAGGCTCACATTGCTGCTTTCTGAAAAAAAAAATCACCAAGCTACAAAATTCCTAAAGGCCAGAATGGGAAATAAGGTGTCATTATACTATATATGGTATAAAGGCTTTGCAAAATGCTGAGATTTTATTACTTAAACGTATTTTTTCATATTGGGCACACCTCCAAGATCAAAAAAAAGCTTTAATTCCCCCTGCTCAAAGGGGAATTCTTATGATTCTCTAGCTATTTGGTAAATATACTATATCTAACAGCCAGCTTCAGCTGCAATAGTCTTTTAGTCTTTGTCTCAAATTAAGTTGTAGCTGGTCATTAGCTACCACTTGACAAAGCTGTGTTTAGGGCACACTCATCATTTCCTTTTACTTTGTCTGAAATTGAAGGGAGCAATCAGCAATGCAAAGATAAAATACAAACAAAAAATAACAAAAATAATTTTGTGATATACGTCACATTCTCTGAAAAGGCCTGCATAAATTTTAACTTCCTGACTCCTTCAAGGAACTACCAGAAAATAAAAGTCTTTCTAAAGAAACTGAAATTCCTCTTTTGAGAATCAAGTTTTTCCTGAAACCCATGAAGAAAGTTCATTACATAAAGTAATACTTAAGGACTAATATTTGCAAACAAAAAAAAGTAAACCAAAACCTTTGAGAATAGCCACATCAGCTGGGAAAAAAAGGTGTTTTCTGCTAAATCTTACCACAGCTTTAATTTAAGACAAAGATTATTCCAACAACTTAAACAAAATTCTATGCAAGATTTGTAGCTTATGCTTACCTTTTAGGCAATTTCTCCAATCAAATCAAAGTTTTAAACAGTTTAAATCAGTTTTAAACAATTACCCATAAAGCAGGCCCACGTTAGGGAAAAGACTGGAATAGACATGAGGGAAAAAGCTCTGCTGAGTAGAAACTAGAAAATCAGAAACACTTCAGGATAAAAAAGTCACAAGGAAGTCAGTCTGTGTATATTGACAATAATACAATATCGAGGCATACTTTAGTCAGCCCTGAAGGATGCTTTCATTTGTCAAAAGAAACAGCAGAGTAATTTTTATTATGAATAACAGATATGGTAACATGTATAAAGCAAGTAAGGATTCCACTTTATCAAAGTGTAATTTGCCTTAAAAGCGTAAAGAAGTAATGATAGTTGTTTCTTAGAGAAGCTTGAGAGTATCCACTCAGGTAACAGAAATTACCATTAAAGTATGACTGCTTACAGATTAGTATGAAAACTCTATTAAAAGAAAGCAAAATTTGCTTTTATTATTATTTAACTGCTTAAGCCATGTAAACCAAACAGCAAATTATAACTACTAAAGACTTCTAGACTTAATGTTGTATGCTCTTAATGCAGATTTTAAATTAATTTGTTTTAATAAAAATCACACTGGTAGGCTACAATCCTAAGGCATAAACATTATTACAGCAAAGAGAAAGCACAAAAACTGCAGTACATCTCAAAGAATCCCTCCTCAGCAAAGACCACTTTCACAGGTGTCTCCAGATAGGCAAAGAGAGCACATTTTTGTAACCTGACTACAAGGCTGTAAATAGGAAAAAGCTTCTCCTACAAGAAAACCATGCTCATGTAATGAAAGGAATAACAGAGTCTGTCCCTGCATGCAGAAAATGAACAATGCCATGTTGTCTACTGAATTTTGAAGATGGGTGTACCATTGACACATCTCTTAAATCTGTGCTTTGCTTTGAGCATATAGAAGAAAAAAATCAAAGCACAGAATATGTATTTCATGACTAGGCTCTTCACACACAGAGAGAGAACACATCATATAGAATTTCTAGCCAAAGCCAGTAGAAAAAAAAGGACTTAAGACAAAGCACAGTGGTTTCACCTTATTACAAGTATTAACCTCCTGTCTTCTCATGGGCTACCTTACTAATGTTCTGGCTTTCTAAAAAATTATCTGGACTTCTGAGTTCAGAAAGAATCAAATTGTTTATTTTTAAAGAGCTAAGTAGGTTGGCATTTTACAACCATTTGTTCATTAGCATGTTGAACAATAACACCAATTCATAAAACCATAATGAGAACTAGTTGTTCACAATCACTGCTAACCACAGACCATCACACACATCACAGCATCTCAGGCATGGAGCAGATCAGCAAATCTCTCCTAAACCTAATTACTAGTGTCTCCTCTTCATATGTGGGCTTGAGTGAAAGAACATGACTGCATATCTTCAGTGATGATGAGCAAACATTGTATATACAAAGTTTAACATTAACCTAATTCAAACTTCAGAATACACTTAAAATTGCTGGGAAGTTTGGATCTGTAAACTAACCTGAAACAGCATACACACAGAGTTTTCGGCAATGCAACACAGCTAGATGAAGTCCCTCAGTACCACTGTAAAGAAGGGTATAAAAAACACTGTTTTCAGATAAATCAAAATAGAATTCATACAGGATAAAATTCAAGTAACATGTTAAAATTGTTCTCAAGTGTAGGCCAAATGCAAAGGTTTGGGTGTTAGATGCTAGCATAAAAACTCGGAAGTACTGATCTTCCTAAATTCATGCTGAAGTAATTCCAAAATCAAAATTAATCCTTTAAGAACGTATTTTGGGATTCAAATGTGAAGAGCAACCCCATTATTTTTCCAGTTTAGTTTGAAATTCATCTGAAATAAGGTGCTATTGATCCTTCATGAAGAGATGATATGCGGATCATCCCTCCAAACAAGCATTATTCAGCGATATAAGACACAAACTTTTCTTAAATTCACTTCTGTACTAGCTGCATAGAACCTTCAAACCTTCACATTCTTCTTCTTCCAAACACAAATCGTATTTCTAACAAAGTACTTGTGCTGTAAATACAGAAAATGTTTTATCTCATTTCACAGAGTAAGATACTATGATTCCTGCAAAGAGTCACTCCATGAGTACTTGAGCCTTTGGTCTCAGAGCATGAATGTTTTCCATGATTAGTACAGGTTTTACTTTCATTTTTTAAATAATGTTCATGCTACAGTATTAGAAGCTCATTTCAAAATTAAAATTAATCCTTCAACAACTAATTTCTAAAATAAAAATCTCCTAAGTAGATTCTCTTACTGCCAATTAACTATAAGGTGTTTTCCTTAGAGTCACAGTATCTCTCCTCTATCCAGACACACGTTTCCATTAAATTCATTGGAATTAAGGATCTTCTATCCTCTATCAAACAGGAAGCAATTAGCCAGTATTACATCCTAGACCATAACAAGTTAGTCAAGTATTCTAAACACCTTAAAAGATAACTTTCAATGTCAAGTTTTTCCTGTTCTACATACTTATAAAAAAATGTATAACTATCTGGAAGATTATCCTGTTGCAGTGTGTTTCTTGTTAATGGTATGTTCTGTTATTGCCCAAGTTGATGGTTTGGTCCAAATGAGACCCCCCCCCCACCCCACACTGTCAATCTAACCTGAGTCTCCTGTCAATCTGTCTTAGGCCCACCACATGCTTGAAATTCCACTTCAGAAATCCCCTAAACTTTGAGGCTTCACTAGTCCATGTGACCCAGTTTCCCCCCCCCCCACCTCCATCATTGGATGATGATTTTGTGAACCCTGCCTTTTACCCTCCCCAGAACATCTCTGATTAGCTGATGCTTTGTACCCTCCCTTTGAACCGCCTCCCTATTTCAGCTGCTGCACACTCGCATTTTCTGACTTTTGCCCCCAAGATTCTCCAGAGCAATAAATCCTCTATTATCCCATGCAAAAGACCTCCTTCTCATCCTGGCCTCCTCAGAGCGCAGGACTGAGGAGGCCAAAAAGGCAGACTGACAGCCAGAAGGCCTTAGAGCAAGTGCTCTAGTGGCACCTTGGGTCATCCTGCTCCTGGGGTGTGACCCACTCCTGGCACGGGCCGAAGTGATAGAGCCAGATAAGCTCCAGCCTGATGTGATATTGTCCTCTATATATATACCTTAAGTAAAAATTCTCTCACATGAAGATGATTCAAGAAGCAATTCAAATGCATATTATAAGATTCATAGATGTGATTAATAGTTGTCCATCTAGAAACTGAAAACTCACCCTCCAAAACAAAGGAAGAAAATCACATCTAAGATTTAAATAAACAGCACCATAGCCTGCTATTTACTTACGAAACAAATTTTCCCACTTCAACCTGCAATATTGGCTCTCGCAACTGCACTTCCAAGAGCAAGTCTTCAGGTTGTACTTCATCTCCAGGTTTCACAGGATGTGGATTAAAGATTCGGAGATATCCCTTGTAACTGCCCACAATAATTTTATCTAAACAAACAAACAAATAAAAACAACATATAGGATACTACACAATACAATAGCACATGTGGAATTCAATTTGCTGCAGAGTGCTTCAAATAATACCCTAAAAATATAGAATATTGACATGATTCAATTAATGTTCATTATGCTCTGTCTTCTAGTTTAACTTCAGCAATTACATTTTTTGCAGGTCCGTGAATATCTGTCAGCACCAGTGATGGCAGCAATAGGGTTGAGTGCTTATGGGTAAGAATCAGGGAGAAGGGCAATGAGGCAGATGTCATGGTGGGAGTCTGTTACAGACCACCCAACAAGGACAAAGAGGCAACAAAATAGTCTACAAGCAGATTGAAGAAGTCTCACAATCACCAGCCCTTGGTCTTTTGGAGGACTTCAACATACCAGATGTCCGCTGAAAATATAACACAGCAGAGAGGAACTGTCTAGGAGATTCCTGGAGCACATGAAAGATAACTACCTTACACAACTGGTGAAGGAGCCAACTAGGGAAGGTGCCCCACCTGATTTGCTGTTTCTGAGCAGAGAAGAATTTGTCAGTGATGCGGTGGTTGGAGGCTGTAGTGGGCACAGCAATCACAAAATTTTAATTTTGATTCTTATAGAAGGAAGGAGGGTAACAGCAGAACAGCTGTCATGGGCTTCCTGAGGGCAGACTTTCACCCATTTAGGAGACTGGTTGACAGAGTCCCTTGGAAGGCAGTCTGAAGGGCAAAGGGACCCACGAAGGCTGAACGTTTGTAACAAATGAAGTCTTAAAAGGACCAGACCATCCTCCAGTGACAAAAGACAGGTTTGCAGGGAAGAATACCATCCCGGCTGCACAGAGCTTTGGCTGGAACTCAGGACAAAGAGGAGATATGACCTTTGGAAGAAGGGGCAGCTGAATCTGTGGGGCTGAATCAGCTGAATTGTAAGGTTATGTCGGAAGAAAATTACAAGGGCCAAAACCCAACTCAAAATTAATCTAGCTACTACCATAAAAGACAATAAAAATGTTTCTATCAATATATCAGCAACAAAAGAGAATCTCCATTTTTTATTGGATATGGGGGGGAAACATAGTGACAAAAGATGAGGAAAAGGCTGAGGTACTTGGTGATGCCTTTGCCTAAATCTTCAATAGGGCACCAGTTGTTCTCTGGGTAACCAGCCCCTGAGCTGGAAGACAGGAACAGGAAGCACAATGAGGCCCCTGTAATGCAAGGGGAAAGGGTCAGCATTCTGCTACATCACTTGGACACAAACACAAGTCTATGGAGCCAGATGGGATCCACCCAGGAACACTGAGAGTGTAGAAGTGCTCACCAAGACACTCTCTGTCATTTATAATCAGTCCTGGCAGACCAGGAAGCTCCCAGTTGACTGGAAGTTATTAAATGTGATGGCCCATCTACAAGAAGGGTCAGAAGGAGGATCCAGGGAACTACAGGCCAGTCAGCCTGACCTCAGTACCAGGGAAAGTCACAGAGCATATAATCTTTAGTGCTATCATGCAGCTTGTATGGGACAACCAGGGGATCAGACCCAGCCAGCAGGGTTTTATAAAGTGCAGGTTCAGACCAACCTGATCTCCTTCTAGGACAAGGTGACCAGCTTAATGGAAAAGGGACAGATTGTGGATGTTGTTTACCTCAACTTTAGTAAACCTTTGACAGCATTTCCCACAGCATTCTCCTGGAGAGAAACTGGATAGCCACAGCTTAGATGGGTGTACTGCTTGCTGGGTAGAAAAGCGGCTGGGTAGCTAAGCCCAGAGAGTGGTGGTGAATTAAGTCACATCCAGCTGGTGACCAGTCACGAGTGACATTCCCCAGGGCTCAGTACTGGGGCCAGAACTGTTTGAGACCTTTATTAACAACCTAGATGAGGGGATCAAGTGCACACTTAGTAAGTTTGCTGATGACACCAAGTTGGGTGGGAGGGTTGATCTGCTGGAGGTAGGACAGCTCTGTAGCAGAATCTGGACAGGCTGGAACAACGGGTTGAGGCCAATCGTATGAGGTCCAACAAGGCCAAGTGCCAGGTCATTCACTTCAGTCACAACAACCCCATGCAACACAACAGGCTTGGGGAAGAATGGCTGAAAAGCTGCCCAACAGAAAAGTATCTAGGGTGATGGTTGATAGCAGCTGGAACATTTGCCCAGGTAGACAGGAAGGCCAATGGCATCTTGGCTTGTACCAGAAAGTGTTTGGCCAGAGAATTATTGCGTCCCTGTAGTCAGCAATAGTGAGGTTGCACCTCAAATACTGTATTCAGTTTTGGGCCCCTCACTACAAGAAAGTCATGGAGGTAGTGAAGCATGGCCAGAGAATGGCAACAAAGCCAGTGAAGGGCTTAGACATGCACCAGGACCTGTAAAACCTAGATGGGATATTAGGAAAAATTTAACCAAGAGTTGTGAAGTATCAGAAGAGACTGCCAAGGGAAGCAGCTGAATCACCACTCCTGGTGGCATTTAAAAGACATGTAGACATGGTGCTCAAGGACACAGTTTTGTAGCGAACACAGTGTTAGCTGATGGACTCAATGATCTTTTCCAACCTAAATGACTCTAATGAATTTCTACTGAAAAAGGTTGTGCACCAAATCAGTAACAGCTCAGCTTTATTCAAATTGTCTTGAAAAGGAAGAATCTTACATTAAAATAATTTTAGAAGAGTCTGGCAGCAAGGAAGTCGAACTCAAGTACCTCTACCAGGTAAAAACAAAGTTCCATGATATCATAAAGACACCAAGAATTTATTGGTTTTAAAAAAAAATACACACACAAAAACTCTCCCTGACAGCAAAGATCATTTCACATAATTAATGACTACACAGAAATGCAGGGTTTACTCAAGCCGAGTTACTTACTTTGATCGCCACTTATTTTCCAGATCAAAAGGGTTGTTTATTTGTTTTTCTAAATTCTTAACTCTTTAGCTCTCACCTTCCTTTTTTCTTCCCATGGTTTTTACAAGTCACAATGTGTTTGCTCCCATTACTAACTGAAAATTCTTTATTTAAAAGCTATCTACCATTGAGGGAATAAGACATGAGAGAAGTTACTAGTGAAAACAAGCAAGAATTAACATATTTAGCAGCATACAAATATAAAAAGACAGAGAGCACTGAATTTGTCTTCTTAAGCCTATAAGGACACATTAAAGATAGCAGACCTAAAACTAACTAGCCAACTAGCCCGGCTAACAAGCTTTCAGCATGCATTGGTCAAAGCAAACCTACAGCTGTGTGGCTTAAAAGCCAGCAATTTCAAGTCTGAATTTACCTTGTCCACTGCCACTATTATCAACATCAGCAACACATAGACAGCCTTGGTCAAATTCTTCCTTTTCTCCAAGTATGGTGGACCACCAGTCTCTAGCTTTAAACAAGGACATTCTTCTTTACTGAAAAGGAAACAAAACATTGTTAAAGTTTATACTAACACATGCAACTATTTATACAAAAAACCTTTTTCTTTGTTAAGCAACAGGTTTTCTTAAGTATATTACACCTCTTGGTTTCAAATTGCGCTAGTGTGAGCTAAGTAAATGTTAATTCCAGGTGTCTTGAGTTTCTGGTTATACAGTTCAGAAAATAACCTCAGGAATCTTATAGTAATTAGTTAAATTAGTTATGATAGACACTGCTAGTTTTATGAAGAAAATGCAACAAAATAACAGACTTTTAAAAACTGTTAAATCTAAATGCCTTCTGTTACAAGCACTAAGTAAAAGTTTTCAAAGTCACAGAACTAAGGTCTCTTCTCTCACCAAGGAGTACCAGCAGGAAAAAAAAAATAAAAAATCTGATGCAAGTCTTCTGCAAGAGAGATTATTTTTAGACAAGTAAATGGAGACATAAACAGACGACATCAAAACTTCCACCGCATAATCGCCTTGAAGATGCTCCAGTGACACGACTAAAGAACTCGGTCATACAGGGCACAAATCAGCTTTTCTGCTCCCTACCTGATGTTATTTTAAGAGGGGGGGGAGGGAAGGAGCGAGGAGACTAATCCCCTTGGGCAGCTCGACAATACCATTATCCTAGTTCAAAACTGCCGGCTCCGTGTCTGGAGACCCGGGCACACTCGCTCCCACAGCCCGCACAGGAGGCGAGGGGTTGCCATGCACCGGCAGCTCCAGCGGGAAGAAGGGCAAAAGACGAGATTCGGAAGAAAAGCAGCCTGCAAGCCCGCGTGTTTCCCCTTTCAAGGAAACAAAGTCCGGCAAACAAAACCACTTATTTTCCACCTTTTTCCCGTCGCTATGCCAGCTAGGCAACCTGCTAGTGCGGGCTGGCACAGCACTGCCGTCCACACACACCCCCTCACTCCCTCCTGCCCTCCCTCAGAGTCCCTGAGCAGCACACACAGCACCTACACGGAGCCTAGGACACGGACACACACACACACACACACACACACACACACACACACACACACACACACGCACGCACGCACACGCACACACACATCCCCTGTGGAGCGGGAGAAGAGAGACGGAGTCCTGCGGGGCTTACTTTGGCGGGAAGCGACAGCTCCTTGGCACGGCGCAGTCCGAGCCGTCCCGAGGCGGCAGCCCCGCTTCCTCACAGGAGCTCCTCGCTCAGGCGCGGCCCGAGGCGAGGCACAGAGCAGCAGAGCTACAGACGCATTCCCACCGCCGCCATCTCCAGCATCCTCCTCTCCCCACCGCCGGCACCAACAGCTCACCGCCCCACGCCCCGCCCAGGGGAGTGCTTGGGAAATGTAGTTTGGGAAGCGGCGCCATGGGCCGTTGGACTCTCCCACTTCGTCCTGTTCTTGGGGGGAGCAGCAATGAAGAGAAACATTTCTTCTGCATTTTCTGAGAGGAGAAAAAAACCCCAAACAATCCTAAGCGTTCCACTGATTGAGCTTATTCTTCTTCAAACCTCTCACAGAAATCTCTTGTTCTCGAGGAGCCCAGTTCCATCAGTGCGTCCACCCTTTTCCTCCCCCTTTTCCCTGTGGCGTGGTAGGGCCGGCGAGGGGCCGGGCCGGCGGGGCGCGTGCGGCGCCGTCGTTGCCGACCCGGCGGTCGGTCAGGGAGGACCCGCCGGGATCGCGTTCCTTCGCCCACACCGAGGGCGCAGCCGCGTTTCACCGCAGCACTCCCGGCTCCCCGGGAACTACTACCATGGACAGGACCGCCGTGGCCAAGATGGGAGCGGTGGCGAGCGCCAGCGTGTGCGCGCTGGTGGGCGGGGTGGTGCTGGCGCAGTACATCTTTACCATGAAGAAGAAGACGGGTAAGAAGACCAAGATCATCGAGATGGTACGTGGTAAGAGGCCGAAAGGCTCTCGGCCCCCGGACGCACGCCCTTCGCCTTGTCCTTCTTCTCCTGCGGCCGTCCCCGCGGAGCCAGGCGGATATCCCATGGGGATATCCCCGAGGGGGGACCTTGAGCTCAGTTTGGGATTTCTATAAGGACAGGCGCTGGGGGCAGGAGCAGCTGTTCCACCTCAGCGTGACCCACTAGCACGGAAAAGGTGTGTGTGGAAAGGGTCTGCGCCTTCCTGCCCTGTCCTGTCCGGCCCGTGGGATACATACGTACCCGTGGGTCTTGGTGGTAATTTACAAGCGTGCTTGCAATTTGTTTAAAAGGAAAATGGACACGCACACACACGTGTTCAACCATCTGTTGAAATTGGGAAGTACAGTCTGTTCAGGGTTACTATAAAAGGAAGATGAAGCTCGCTCTCTCTTGCTGCCCTTGTTAAACTTGTTGTTTAGGAGATTGTTTAAATATCTGCTTGTAAATAACTGAGTCGTAAAATATCTTCGTTTGGACAACATGCTGATTATGTGGAAGTCCTTCAAATTTTGTGATTTGGACACTGCCATACCGAAGAACTGAATTGAAATCGTCCAGGCACTTGATGTTAGCTAATGTGTGTTTTGTCATCTCCCCTGCTGAATTTTACTGAAAGCTCTGATGAATTTTTATAGTTACACGTGGAAACAGATTTTAGTAAGAGCTAGAATTCTGTATGTAAATTGCGAGCTGCCTAAATACTCACTTGGCCACGCATTGCCATGCTTGCCAGTGGAATTCATGCAGAGCAGTTTGTGATAACTGTGGGTCCAAAGAAAAATTCTACTTTGAGTTTTTGCTAATTGTGAAGGCATCACTTACTGTTGAAAAAAAATACTGTTTCTAGTCATCAGTCATGTCATCTGACAATTTGGACAGGGTTGCCTTGCTCTTTAGTTTCTCCAAGCCCACTTCCAACAGCTTGTGGGAGAGCAGAAAGTTTGGATTGCCACTTTAGAGAGGTTTTAGATCTATTTCTGTGAAAATGCTTTGGACACTATAGTAGGATTTTACAAAACTCATTTGAAAACTTACAGTGGCATAAGACTGGTTAACTCTAAATTTTATTTTATTTCTTTAATTCTAGTATTATAATACCATTACTTGTGAGTTATGTGGGCAATAAAATAACAGCATCTAAAAGCTTGATCATATGAGTGCTCAAAAGGCAAGTGCAATAGTTTCACTAACTCATGTTCATAATACCTGATTTGAGCTGTAGTTTGGAAAGTACCTAATAATTGCTAAAATTTATTTATATTAACTTTCTGTACGGTATTTAACTGGTGTTTTGGCTGGGAAAACTTGAACTTTGCCAAGATTTTGCCTTTGGTTAGGGAAAAAATCATTATGCTAATGCTAAATTGATATCTGGTACGTGATTTTTTTCAAGTATTTTTCAAGTAGTTCAGATAACATTTTCACAGCTATGTTCTTGGACACAAACCTGTGATCCTAAGTAGACATTTCAAAAATTGCACTTATATGGTTAGAGCTTTTCTCAGCTTTAAATTGCAAGGGAAAAATTAAGCTTGTTGAAAACACGTCCAATTTGTCATGTAGAAACATTTTATCACTTGGATGCAACACATTCACACTCAGAGAGTGAGCATTTCAGCTGATACTCAGGTTGGCAGCTTCGTCAGCTAGCAAACATCCTTAGTTCTAAATATCCAAGTCTTCTTTCCTAATTTTCAGTAGAGACATATATTCAGGCTGTGCAATTTCTTTGAAATAAGTGAAATAGTTATGTAAACTTCATACCAAGGAGTTGAGTTTGTCAAGGGCAAAAAAGTGTACATGAATTTTACTTGAATATGCTGCATTCTGAAGAACTTTATTCACCAATGTAGATTTGATTCAATGTTTGTCATTTACAAGACACTGTATCAGTTTTATTTTAAGACAAGAGAGACCTTTCTTTGAGCTGTGGAGGAGACTGGGCTGTTTTCTAATCTGTAACTTAGTGTAATTTAGGATGGTGGTAAGGAACAATACTGCCTTATTGAAATGTAGTTTCTTCCAATACCAGGCTGGTCCTCTGTGTTCAGTTAAAATGATGGGACCATTCTTGTATTTTCAGCAGATATTTTTGGTTCCAATTTTCCTTGGGGCTACTACACTTTAGTTTTATATCCAAATTAGACTCAGAATTACCTTGATGCATAACTTTTATCAAAAGCAATAGGGAGCAGGCCTATTTACACCTGAGTTATGTAAATGAAATATTATTTCATTAAAATTAACTATAGCATTTTTTTTTTCTTAGTCAAAATAAAGTTAGATTAATATAAAACCCAAGTGTGGGTAATAAAAAAAAATGCGGCTGTCTTTAAGTGCTAAAAAGACAGACTTTTACAAATCAAACATCTATATGTTAAGTATATATTATATATATATATATAAATATTAAGATATATATATATATATATTAAGATATATATAAGTTAATATCAAGGATTATGATGCCAAGAATGTTTACTGTGAAAAAGAATGGAAAGGATTCTCAAGCATTGTGGGAAAGGAATCTCTTTCCTTGCTGAATAATGAAATCAATTAATTCTTAACTATCTAGCTCACATTTCAGTAGATGAATTCCTTAAGCATACCAATTAGCCTGGTACAGAAATTTAAGCTTAATAGAGATACCTTAAAATTATTTCATCTTATTTGATAAAAAAGGTTTACATTCATAATTAAAATGTTAATATTGTATCTTCAACCACGGTGTGTAGTTTGCAAACAGGGAGTTTCCCTTAGGCACTCATGAATGCAGAGTTACTTCAGCTCCACTTCTGAAGTAACACAGGTATTAATAGTAATGGTCACGTGAAGTTTTACTCTGTTTGGTAAGAAGCAACCATCTCTCCAAGCCTTCTGTTATTACTTTGCACAACCATGTTGCCAATTCTGTGAGACTGTATAAGTGTTTCCACAGTCAGGTGAAAGCAAAAGTTAGACACAAGGTTGCTACCTTTAATTTAGGGGGATAGTTAAAAATTAATTGGACTACAGAGTAACTTTTTAGAAAATGTTTCCTGGCTATTTTAGAAAGAAATTAAACTGAGGGTAATGTTGAGTCTACTGGGTTTTTCAAGCCGCAGACAAGATTGCTTTTTAGTTGTGGATTCCTATACATCAAATAGTTGTACTGTCAATAGACTACAATTTTTGATTACTCTTTGCTGAGCCTTTTATCAGTTCAGCAGAAAACAGGTGTTCACAAATATTGCCTAAATATTTCAAAAACATTCACCTGTGAGCAGTAGCCCATATTTATTAAAATACGGAGTTAACATAAGAAAAAAATCTTCTTAGGAGAGTAACAGTATTTTTTGTTATCTGTTTCATAAACAAAGTTGTTAAAATCTTGGGTTTTTTTTTCAGCAGCTTGTTCCTCACTCTTTGATTTTGGATCTTTTTATTGTATTTTTTTATTAGAATAAGAAACATAATAACATAGAGCTTATTGGAACCAGACCAGCAGAATACCTTAAACTGAGACTTCCTCTCTCAGGTTTGTTTTCCAGAAAACTGGACAAATATGTAGTTACATTTGTCTATTTCTCCAATCTGCTCCTGAAGTGAGAGCCTTAATTACAAGAAAAAGAGACTTTGTATCAAAGCTCAACAACAACAAATTAAAATCAACTTCAAAGCAGTTTCTGCATTTACAGGAAACATTTCAACCACTCAACTGTCTCTGGACAGTGCACTTTTTGTTGTGTTAAAGAAGGAAAGAAATGCATGGATTTTTGCAGTATTGGAATTTACTTGGAGGGAAATGAGGAAATTAATAAGAAGCAAGGTAACTGCTATTTATCTACTTACCTAAGAAATAAAGGAACCTATTCTGTGAGTATGACCATTAGAGATGTTGCAGGGGGTGTGTATTATTATTATTATCTTTTACCTGGAAGTCTCTGGTGAGAATGTGTTTTTGTTTTATTGGGCATAAGAGCATTTGTGCCATAGATGAAGATACAACTGGCAGCAATCACACACCACTTCTTTATTCTTGTCTTGTTGCTGGTAACTAGTTGTTATAGTAACTGTGGCGTTACTCTGGCAGGTTGACCTCCCAGTGGAGTGAAAAGCAGAGCAGTATGTAATGTGTAACATCCATATTCAGGAATCCAAGTGGTTGGTATTTGCAACTCCTTCATATGTAGTTATGCCTATACAGAGCTGAAGAAAGGTTTGAGTCTGAGTAAACTGGAATCAATAAAAGGGGAATGGAAGGAAGATGGATTCCCCCTAATGATGCTTTTGCAGGACATTGTCACTGGATAGGCTCGAGAGCCATGAAGTGATATGATCCATTTGGGAATAATATTGTTCAAAAAGAATGGTGCTGTGATATATGAACCTAAGTAGTGAAAAGTGAAAGAACTGCTGAGACCTAATACCACTGCTACCTATTGACATGTGACTCAGAGTCCTTATATTACTAGAGTACTAGAATAATCTTTAAATTATTGATAACATTTTATAACAAATTTAAAATTGATATGAGTATTGGAGATGCTATGTAAATATTTCTATAAACCTTGAGCTTTGTTTAGACTGTATTCCTCAGAAGAAAAATCAATTGACGGTGGTAGACACCATTTATTAAAGCAAGTTTGTTTTGTCCACATGCTGTTTACAGAGATAGTCATAATATATGCCGCCTAGATAATGCATGATTTCAGACTGCCTAATATAAGCCACTGTGCACGATATAAGTCATCTAACATATGGCTTGTAAACTAAGTTATCACAGGGCAGGAAAAACCCTAAAGACAATGCATGTTGATGCAACTTGGATACTAGTAGCAGTTTTCATTCTTACTGTAAAATAATTCAGCTGGAAATTTAAGAAATTTGTATCCCAGGAGAAGAAAAATTGACTGAATTCCATTGTTTTCTCATCTCACTGTCAAAATTATGTATATACTAATATTTTACTTCATTTAGTATAGTAAGCTAATCCTACAATGCAGCTGTTTCAGAAGTAAGTTCTAATTTTCTGAAATTGCTGCTGCCTGTGTTGGGTTTTTTTGCTTTATTTTGAATTCAGCAAGTCTTAAAACCTACATTCGTACAAGGGATGGTATGGGAAGATTAATTAAATCTGTAATTTTGCACTAGTTTCTTTAGAACTCATTTATGGAAGTTATAATAGTTACCAAAAATGTACTGACGATCTATACCTGAAAACTGAGTTCTAAGTAGTCAGTGTAGACATGTCAGGATACAATATAGATTGTAGGTATAGGCTCAGAAGAGCTTGGTTGCTGCTTTCTTTTATCTTTTGTATAGTCCTTCTCCAAGTCAGAAAAGCAGTCTTTCAATTCCTCATTCTGCTCTGTAATATATTTACCTTTTAATAAATGCTTGGTATGTATTTATTTTTAAGTGATTTTTCTCCTGTTTGTGATAATTTATTTTTACCATCATCTGTTCAATTAAATTCTTTTTACAGCTAAAAATCAGTAGCAAATGCTGCAAGTCTTAAACATGTTACCTTTAACTGTCAAACAATATAACCAGTAATAAGAGATTTTTTAGTTTTCAGTCTGAATATGCATATCATTGCAAATCTATTCATATTATGAATTGAAGTTGCATAGCATTCCAGTCATACCATTCAGTCTTGAGGTAACAAGAACTACCAGGTTTTATAAAGAGTATCTAAACTGATCAATATAAGCATTGAAGAGACCCAGGGTATGGATCCATGCATTCATAAGCAGGAGAATACTAGCAGTGAATTCAATTGCAATATACCTGTAAATGTAAAAACATCACAATTTGTGTAAGTCTGGACTGCAAACTTGCAAAATGCCTGAACTTTTGAAGTACTTTCTTTAAAAAAAAAACAAAAAATCACAGAAAAAACCCTACCACAGCTGCCTTTAACCTTTTATTTTCACTTGCATGAATTACATCATCCATGCAAAATTCATATTCTTTTCCTGTGTTGGCTAGTTCCAATTGGCAGTAATAGCCTTCAAGCCGTCAGGAGCCTCCCTCCACGTGTGCATACACAAGTGTATTTTGTGCAAGTAAACCACAGTGTACTACTCACCTCCTACGAAGGATTATTATTGGAGAGAGCTTAAGGAAAAAACACTCGAAATACTGCAGCCTGTTAGTTTTGTCGCTGTGTTTTGGTGAGTTTGTCAGTGAATTGTCACGCTGCGGCAGACGGCTCGGAGCAGCAGGTGGCGCTGGCGGGAGCCGTGGCTGAGGCGCTGGCGCTGCTTTGGAAGGGCCCTGTCCTGTCAGAGAACCGTGGCCCACAGCGATGGCTTTTCTCGGCCACTGCCGCACTGCGCTCTGACACGTTCGGCTGAACTGCTGCTGCTGCCCCGGCCCACAGCAGCAGCCGCGTCTCTGCTGCCTGCCAGCTGCTCGCCGCTGAAATCAGGCTGCGGCACCTCACAGCTATTCTTCCTGGCTTCCTTTCCTAACCACCGTGCAGGCATAGAAGGCCAGATAAGACCGGGCAAGAGAGTCGATTATTGTCGTGGAGAGTGCGTAAAATAAAAGTTAGGGTGTGAAGTCTAACAGGCTTTCTTGCAGTCATGGCACTGTGCAGCAGCTGAATTGCAGCGACTGCTTCCTCCTGGGGCACAGTCTTCATACAGCTCTTATCTTGACCAGTTGCTGGATGTCAGTCTCTTTCTCCCATCCAAAAGTCGTCAATCACCAGGGGTCAGCTGCTGTAAAACATCAGAGAACTTACGATTGCAGTAGGCAAAATTTTAGCTCAATGTCTATCATGCAGCAGCTTGATGGGCAGAGTGCCATTGAATTGGAATCTGTGGCTGTTTTGTTAGTCAACTCTTTCTTAGGTTATTTGTGTGGAGCTTCTGATGGTTCAAGAAAAAAAAAAATCAGGGCCCATTAAAATTCCACAGCATTTTTTAAATTTGGCTAATCATCAGGAGTGCTTTATATGAATGCCAAAAAAAAGAAGACATTTTTCAGTACATGTGTAAGGTTGCAGGACACAGGTCAAAGAAGACATCATGTTTAAATACTAAAAGTAACTATATTATTTTCATTCACTAATACCACAAAAGAGAATTGCAGTTACCTCAGAAAGAAATTACAAAAGTAATTTTAAATAACATTTCTCTAAATTATAGCAATAATGCCTGTTGCTAGAAGGAAATGTGGCTTCTACTTTAATATATCTCAATCTTTTAAAAAATAATTTATTTATTTAATTTTTTATTTTATTTTTAAAGGGCTGGGGCAAAGCCCAGACTTGGAAAGTGTCTGAATACAGACTTTCAGGCTTCCTGAGCTGGTTTTGCCACCAAGAAAATTCCTGTTCAAATGTGCTTGTTCTTACTTGTTTCCTACTCATGAACTGTTGTTTCCTTCCTGCACTCTTATATAAAGATTTGTTTGTCTGCTCTACAAATTGGATCACTGAAATCATCCAAGTTTATTTTTGGTTTGTTTTTGTTTTTTTTTTACCTGGGAGTTGTTTTGCTCCACCTTAATCTGAGAGAATGAATACCATTGAAATGTTCCATTAATTGTGTTCCTTTAAAGCTTTTCCTCTTTGTCAGAAACTTACTAGTTATCAGACCAAAAATGTTATTTTTTCACTCATCAGCTATTATCGCAACACTTAATATTAGCTGCATCTGCCTTTGCAGTGAGTATCACTGATGGGTAAGCCTCAGTTTGGTCTGCATGTTCCCATGGAAAAATTGTCCGTGAAACTGAAGGGTAGGAATTAGCACAAAGCAGTATCAGTATCAGTACTTTATGAGTAGTAGAGTGCAAAGAATCGTAGTGGTAGTATTTATTACCTGTTGGTTTTGAACACTTCCAGATGCCAAGTACACAGAGATACAAGAAATAAGGACCCATCTTTCAATGGATCCAGCAGTGAGAAACACCTATAAAACAATGAGACATGGAGTTGAAACAATCCTTCATGCCTTAAGTCATGATGCTTCAGCCTGTTACCTTTAAAAGAAGTGTTTGGTAGCTGTATTACATCTTTAGATTTAACGGATTTTTTTTTTAAGGACTTTTAAAAAGGGTTTGTAATCAAAGAGCACCTAACAATTAAAAACTTCATTAGTCTCAATGTGTAATTTAAATGAAATATTATATTAGCACTACATTCTTACATGTAGTGTCTGGTAATGTATTGTAGATTAAACTTTGTCCTGCTGACTTTGCTTTCAAACTGAGTCCCACAACTCCACTACTCAAGGGTCAGAGTTTATTTGATCTAGATACAGCATTCTTAGACTTAGTGAAAAAAAATCTAAGCCGATTTTTTTTTTTCTTAGAAGCAGATAAGAGAAGAAGAGAATCAGCAGCAACTGCTTCAGTCCAAGCCTTGGCCTTAATGCAAATTCCATTCTAGATAGTGTTACATGGGAAGCTTCTAGGGAAGTATTTGTTTAAGTTCTTTCAATGCATGTCCATGTAGATATATACAGGATATTTAATTATAGAAGGTATACATGCAAATGAACAGTTTTAGGGGAAAATAGTGTAGCTCATAAAAATTACCTTATTATACCAGGTGAGCTTTTGCACACCTGATAGCTAATTAAGAATTAAGAATTTGTAAATGTACCTGTAGTAGTTTAGATTGCCAAACTACCACAGTACCACAGTATATTTACATACTGCCAGTTCTTAGAATTCTACACTGTTTGCCTAGGTATTTTGAAGAAAGATTATTTGTACCAGCAGCATCACCTGTAAGAATTCTTTAAGAAAGCATTAGATTCTGTGTAACGTGAGAGGGAAATGGATCTTCCAGACAGGCAGACTCCAACACATTCCATAGCAGTATTAAAGGAAAATGCGAGTACCACTCAAATCAAAAACTTCTTATTTGTCACAAATGAATTTTCTGTATCTGTGTTCTCAGAAGAAGAACCGGCAAGAAAAATGAAGGATGGAGTTAAAACTAAGATAAACATTATTGTGAAAAGAAAATTATTCTCCCTGTCATTACATGTTACAAAAATGGAGTGTTGACTTGCCTTCCATGAAGTCTTAGGTCATACTGGTACAATGGTCTGTAACAGAGGCCCAAAGAAAGCATAGGAAAGGGGTGATTTGTCATGAATGTTTTTGCTCCAATGATTTCTCTCCTCTAGCAGCTTGTATTTCAGAGACAGTGTGTGTAATTTTGGATGACCTTTTTTTCGTGTTATGACCCAGTAGCATTTCAAGGCTGTGTAAATCCTCAGTATCAATAAAAAGGAGTTCTACATTTTACTAGTTTACCTAATTGTATGACTTGTAGCTGACTGTTTTGAGCCTTCCTCCTCTTAATTTTAGTTGATGACCTCTACCTTTTATACTGGAAGAGGCAGTGACCAATCTTTCCCTATTAACCCTTTCTAAACAACTCTGTAATTTCCAGGTTAAGGAATTCTAGTAATACTCAACTGTTCATTGTATGAATCTTTTCTCATGGCTCATTCTTACTGCCCTTCTCAGGGCCTTTTCCAGTTCTAGTCTATTCCCTGTAAGGTAGAGAAACCAGAACTGGTTTTGGTATTTAAGCTCCAAGTTCATAATGGATTTATAAAGATTTTATCCAGAAAGCCCTGGTAAGAATAGGCATCAGTGAAATGTATGTATGAAGGCCAAGAAAAAAGCCTCCATTTCCTTCTGCCAAGCAATGAAAAGGTGTCACAACCTTGAGTTCTTCTTTTGATCCAGTGCTTTAGAAGATATGTTTAAAATTTAAGTGTAATGTGATAAATCGTATTGATCCAAACTTGCTTACATTTAGAATATTTTTATATTCTTTCTTTTTTTTTTTTTAACAAGGGCAGGAGAGAAACCATGAAGATAAAAAAAAAAAAAACCAGTTTAAATTTGGCTAGGTAGGTGTGGTATTTTCAAGATACCCATTAGAAATCACTGAAGATCTTCATCATTTCCAGATACTCACTGATAACTAAATAATACATACCTTTTCTTTTAGCCTGCCAGTTATAAAGGTTAATTCTCTCCACAGTGTGGGAATGGGAACTAAGCACAGAGATGAGGTGATTTCCCTAACATACAATCAGAGGAAAAAAAAGGCCTATTCTGAGCTGTATTCATTCACCCCAGAATGTACAGAACTGT
This sequence comes from Pseudopodoces humilis, assembly GCF_049639895.1. NCBI lineage: Eukaryota > Metazoa > Chordata > Aves > Passeriformes > Paridae > Pseudopodoces > Pseudopodoces humilis. The sequence continues at coordinate 106,328,024 of NC_142200.1, forward strand.
TCTCTATGTTTTGTACCTTCTATATTCTTTCAGACTAAATTCTTTCCCAAACTAGTAATTGACAGGATCACATGAAATACAGGAAATATAGACCCTAGTTACTGTTAGTTCTTCATCTTCTTGTAAGATTCAAAATGTCTGTTGATCTATCACCAGCAGAAATCTCTTCTTTTAGAATGATTTTGTGAGCACAAGAAGAAGCTGCATAAGGGACAATGATGCTGCAATATCTTTTATTCTCTCATCAGAGAGATGTATTAAACATAAGAAGAAATGCTTAAAGAGGTGTTTTAGTGTGTGTGTTGATATTAAGCTTTGTGTTCAGTACAAGCATAAATGGTCAGACTATTAGACAATCACCAGTTTTCTCATGAACAGTAAAGAAAGCTAGATCTCTGATCAGATCAAGAAAATCTCTATTAAAAAGTTGTTGAATATGTCTTGTGATACCATTCAGGTTAAGAGCCTCACCTTCTTACCATGTGTCATCCATATCTAGATTTACCACAGTTTGTTGAATTCAGTCTTTAAGTTCTTAGTTCTTAGCTTAGTTCTTAGCACTTTTTCATAACAGGTGCTGTTCAAGCTCTTTCTTTTTAGAATTGTTTACACTCCTCACAAGTGATCTCTATGACAGACACACACATTCATATACAAATCATAGTTCTGTATTGCAACATACCAACTGTAAATATGGCTAGCATGGGTTTTTACACCAAACCTCTTCTGCAAAGATAAGTGGTATCCAAAATTCCTGCAAGGCAACCTTCTAAACCTTTATTTACCCCAGCTTCATCAAACTGACCATTGACCTTACTTTCCTTGTAATTGTCACAGATATAAAAAGCTATTCCTGGAAGCATTATGCTGCTCATTAACTCAGTTCACTAGGGCATGAATAATAATCATATTTGAGTACAGTTGGGTTGTATTAGTTCCTTTCTTCTGCTTGGTCTTGGTACTTGAGTAGCAAGGTTCAGGTACCTTTCCCTGTCTCATGAGGTTATATCAAGTAGGCTGTTTTGAAAAATACATACTAAGTAAACTTATTACAAAAGCAAAATTAAATAACAAATACAGTTCTTTAATGTTTAAAACTGATCCCTACAATAAAGCAAGGTATTTTCAAGTAAAGTTGAGCAACATACTAAATATGTGAGGATGTATTCAAAAGTTGTTCAGTTGTGGTCAGGTCACTAAACAAGAATAAAAGATAGTAAGCTCATGAAAGGACACTACCTAATGTTTACACTGCGGACAAGATTCAATCACCTCTAAATTTTGTAGGAAATATTTTAAAAAGCTATGACCTCTTTCCTGATCTTTAAAAGTTTATGTCAGTTTAGTTGAAGTATTCAATTTATTAGTTAAAGAAAAAGCTCAGCTTACTTGCTTAGGCAATATACCTGTGCTAATTCTTTCCACAAATGGATGCAACTTAGGTCACAGGTGTGGAAGGACTGGTAGAACCAGCTTTTCTTTGCTTTAGACTAAAACTTGTAGTACTTCATATTCAAGAGCATCCTCTACAAACCAAGTTCACCTAACACACGAGCATATAAAGTTGAACCATTTCCCAGTCTTACATAAATTATAAATCATCTAGTGTTTTAAGTGTTGTTCATTTTTTCCTCTCTTTTTCTGCGTAGAATATTCTGTAGTCAAGATATGGCCCTCAGCCAAAGAGAAAATGTTAAAATTTAATCTATCTGTTGAAATAACTTCATTAGTTATTTCATTATATTTACTATTATATTTCTATTTATTACTATTAATAATAAATTTTTATATAATAATTATATTTTAAATTTTAATATACTTATTTATATAGTAATTAATATTTTTAATTATTAGTAATTGTTGATATTTTTGTTACATTTGTTATCATTTTATTATATTATTGTATATATTAGTTATTATATATAAGTTCACGATTCTTAAAATATATTTAAATGACCTTCCATATTTTGAGAGTAGAAATGTCATGCTGGAGTTTATTTCTCTCTCTTTAAAAAAATCAGTGTTCATTTTAACTCCTCGTTTACCAGACATTAAACACTGTAAACAAAATGCTCGACAGACTCAGATCAGCAGTAATAGAATGTGGATAGTAAAAGCTATTGTAACTAAAGTGTTGTACACAAAGATTTCTTGGAGTTGCAAAGACAGTCTTGTTTTGTAGATGAGAAGTTTCACGTACGGCATTTTCATTAAAGTGAAAGTACACTGTTGATAAAGATAGAGTAGATGTTTTTCTAAGAATTAGGTGTTGGCTGTATTAATGTTTACAGAAATTTTGCTCACAACATTTTCTAGGACTTTCACTAAAGCTGTAATAGTTCATTTAGAATGCTTTCCAATTAGTCTGGTGTACCAAAAACAGTCTGTAAGAGTTGGACTTAATTTCTGTAACTCTTTTTTTTTAATCTTAAAAAATAAATAAATAAAATGTTTTTTAAACTACCTTGTTTTTGTTTCCCCAGCTTTCTGAAAGGGAAACTAACTTTCTTTATATTCTTGACTAACTTTCTTTATATTCTTGACAGCACTGGAGTTAATTTTCTCACTAAATCACAGCTGAGAAGTACCAGAATAGCAACAGGCCATCTTGCTGACCCACCAAAACCCAGCCTCATCTATGAGATTCACAAGACCCATTTATATATCAGTATAATTGTCACCTTTGAAATACATAAAAACTCAAAAGCAGGTTCTTTGCAAACTGAATGTATCGAGTGATGTCTTACCTGAACTACATGATTCATCTGGCAAGCATATTTTACTTAATTGTTCACAAGATTTTTTTTTAACATTGGAAATCTAGTAGGGACACAAGTTGCAGCTTTTTGTTGTGCAAATAATTCATATTTATTCAAGATGCTTCACTATACAAATGTTTCCCAAACATTATTATAAAAATATAAATGAAAAACATGCTGCCTATATTAAAGTACTATGAAGAGTAAAATTCTCTAAATGTTACCTATTATAACAGTGTACAAATGTGATAAGTAGTTTATTGGTAGTTATGAATCCTGGCAGTACCGATGCCAGGTAAGTTCAATTTACTGTATACAGTCCTTGCAGGGATTATGTTATATTTTGAACATATTTTTCAAACTCTTTTGCTGCATCAGGATACAGCAGACTTTAACATGTATATTTAAGGAGATCCTGGTCAGTTCTAAGAGGATAAGTATTGATTAAAGTTGCATGTTTTGTCTTAGCTGAAATATTCACTTCAGTTGTTTTGTTGGCTCAAAACAAACAGAACACCTCTGAAACACCTCTTTGTTTCAGAGAACGTCTCTGAAAACAAAATGAAAGTGCACATGTAGGTCAGATACACTGAGGAATCCTGATAGACTACATAGTAGCCTACAGTTGGAATGTAGACACAAAAGATACGGATCTATTTTACCATTCAGAAAGTCTGTTGGGGTTTTTTTTAATGTAGAAAGCACAGCCTCCTTTGAAGGAAATTTTCATAACTAATTAATTTCTATTAGAGCCCTGCTATTGGCAGTGTTCTGTAGCATTACAGGCTTTCTACATGCTACACTTGTATCCTGCCCTTGCTTCAGCTCTGACAATTGCACTGGTCACATTGGTGGCATGTATGAATTGGCCTGATGGTGGTGGTTAGTCCAGGCATCCTGAAACAGAGATCATAAACCTGAGGTTGAACATGAGTTATGGAGTAGTATAGAGAAGCTTACACTGCTACTATAACAATAGTCAGCTTTGCGTGACACTTACAAGCATTTACACAAGTACAAAATGTAAAATATGATTAGACAATAGATCCTTCATTCCCTCATTCTAAAAAAATATTTATTTTTAATCCATCTTCTATGTCACCTAGTTACGGTCTTTGATCAGGCAGCATGCCTAATGACAAACTTCTAAAACTATGTGGAGTTGCCTTGTCTCTCAAAAATCCTGACAAACAAGGCTCCTTGATTTCCTATTTCAGTATCACACAGATAATTACAGCCAAAACAAAGATTAATTAATTCATTTGTTCCTTCTACATGAATAAATGTGTGCTACCTAGTAAACATTAGTGAAATCATGTCAATGAAGCTCTAAGAAATTTGTGGCACTATATGACAGGAAATCCTAAAATACTTGGAAAGATTCTGTAAAAGAGCTAAAAAGTAACAAAGTAGTAAACTTCTGCTGTGAAAAACAAGTGCCTTCCTTTGTTCGAGCAGCCCAAATTTGCCCGTTGCATCCATGAAAGCTGTCATTCAGTGAAGGTCAAAGGTTTTGTTGTTGTTGAACCAGCTGATGATCTGTAAGCCCGTCGGGCTGTACTGCTGAGCATAACAAACTGCTGTGCATTGCTGACGTGCGTCACAGGACCCTGGGGTTTTGCACGGGGATTAGTCAGGCTGTATTTGGAAACGCCCTCAACTGCACCCTGTGCTGCTATATTAGTGTGTCTCAAGCAAGAGGAATTTTCTTTTGCTTCTGCAGCTGCTCCTGCAAAACCCTCTGGTAAGTGTGCACAGCTCCTGTCAGCAGTATTGACTCTGTCTTCTTGCCTGTGTTTTTAAGACAAGGTTATGAGCTGAGGGCTTACTTACAGTTGTTAATTGTGACTCTGAAAAAATCTAAAAAACTGTACTTTTAAATAAAAAATTTGATAGCATAGAATGAGCAACAGCATCAAAGGACTAAGTATACTTAGTGGTTTTCATTGAATAAGTTAATTCAGCGTAAATGTTCCTCTACTCTTTAATATGTATCAGACTATTCTGAAGTGTTGGTATTTTCACAGTGATGTCATTATGTACCATGCATGTTGGCTTTTATCTTATACAGCAGGAATAGAAAGATCACATAATATAGCAGACCAATTCTTAAAAGGATTTGGTTGGTTTTTGTTGGCAGCCTGCATGCAAGCCCTGCATCTCTGGACTCTGCTTGCCACCTATGCTGTTGCAGTAGGACAAAATCAAGGACAGAAGAATCAGGAGTGCCCTAAGCTCAACGCACAGGTACTCTCCTTTAAAAACACAAGAGGAAACACTATTGTCATGTTTTCTGTGAAAGCACTCTCTCCAGATTTTTATAAGGGTTTTTTTTTCCAAATTAAGTATCAGGACCCAGCACATTAAGTATAAAAATAAGTAAGTAAATAAATAAAATAAACCAGGAAAAATTATTTTTAGCGTCCTATCCCATGTCTTAAAATAGCTTAGGCAGTGAACCCATTTTCAGTTATTTCATATAACCTGTGCTGGGTATCTAGTTTTATAGCATATTATCAAGCAATTGTGAAGATACTTAGTGTTCTGTTGTTTCATTCTCATAATAGCTATGTTAGCAAAGTATTCCCAAGGCTATTTCTTGGAAGAACTACTAAAATAGTAATTTGGTAATTACTAGTTACTAAGGATTTCTTACCATATTTGACCTTGCATCATCTGAATATAAAATGTATTATGGTTTTGGGAATTATAAATTAGTGAGTCTCTGTCCTAAACTCAGATTATACTAGCAGAGTGCCTGATAACTAGTGAATTTCTCCTGACAAGCTGCACATAATGGAGTGACTGGTATGATTACACTCACGTCCAGTACCTTTTGATGTGTCTGTCTAAAATATTAGCCTACTAACAGCTGGGGCAGCTAAGAGAAACAAACGTCTGTTGCACTCATGGGCCAGAATTCAAATTGTCTGAATTATGGGTAGTCTTGCTTTATACATATATGAGCATAAACATATGGAGGAAAAGATCTTCATAGTGTCATTCTGTGGATTTTGTTATGGCTCCCCTGATTCTTGCAACTCAAGTAGCAGAAGTTACATGGAGAAGCTTGCATGCTTTTCAAAATCTTTTTGTTCTAGAGCAAGTAATGTTCTGTAATAGTAGAAAAAAAAAATTGAAAATAATATGTAAATTAAGGAATGTGCCCTGTTTCTTTATTTTTTCACCAAACTGTTACTTTCTTCTACCAAGAACACCAAAAACAGTTTTCTGTAGCTTCTAGGTATCAAATTTCACAGCTATCACTGCTGCCATGCCCTGCCTTTTTTGGTATGTGTCCATAAGTGAATATATGTGATAGCTAGTCTAAGACCTTGAAATTGGGCATCTGCAATTCCCAAAATAAGTGTCATTTAGTCTTGATTTATACTTTCTTACCTGAAAGCTATCACCATAGATTAGAATAAAATTTACAAACAATTTAACCCCTATCCAATTTATCACTTTGATTTCCGTTTGCCTTGCTCAAAAATAACACAGATAGTTCTCTCTCCCTTTCAGCCCACCCTTGTGTATTCTCTCTGTCAAAAGATAACAGGTTTTAAACCTAGTCTAGTCTAAGTCAGGTTTACCAACAAAGTAGGAAAACAGAAATTGTGTTATTTTTGTAATTCACATACTGTCAATAGAATTACAGCTAGATCTTATTTATTGCCGTATCTCTTTTATGACATTATGGTAATCTGAAATTTTGTGGAATATTTTTAATACATTTCCAAGTGTGAGAACAGTTCTTACTGTGATTCAGAATTACTGACATCTAACAAAGTACATTGTCAATCATTGAGATTTATAGAGAAGTTCTCTTGAAATTTTGTCCACCCCTAATCTAGGGTGTTTTCTTAGCAATGATTTGGGTTTTGGGAGGCTTCCATACTAGATGAGTCTATATAAAATAAGAAAACTTGGTATTTGCCAAGTAGTGTAGGCTTACAGGGTATCAGTATAAAAATACTCTGCACCAGTTTTTTATGTCCTTCGTCAAAGCATTACTTAGCAGACTTACGATGACAACCTCCTACAGTTTGAGTTATTATTACTAATATTTCATGCTCTGTGTCTAGAATTGATTGTGAAAGGAGCCATATCTCTATGTAGTTAAGATAGCAAGTAATTCATCAACTCATCCATCCCTACTTAAAATTACTGACAGTGAAAATAAAAGGTCACTCAGTTGTCCTTTATATGGAGCTTTTTATTTGACATTTTTTAATTTTTGTTTTAATCACTGGGACTTGTTTTACTGGGTAGGGGGAGGAAAGCAACTGCTCTACCTCTAACATTCAGTAGATTGAAAAATTCAGTATAATCCTAGCTCCAGAACATGGCATTACTCCTTGTGGACACAATCATATAATAAGTTATTAATTTCCTGGGATACCTAACAGGAAATGCCTAAAATGGCAGCTGTAAATTCACTTAGATCGCTAAAATGAATGACAGGTCTTATCACCAGCTCCTGTTTTATAATCAAATTGACACAGCATGCACTTAGATACACGCTACGCTGCCTCACATACTAAGAAGACAACTTATGTATTTAGCAGTACCTGGATACATAAAAGCAGTTCTATTTGTATTTCTGTTATCCAGTTGTATATAAGGAACTTTATTTCAAAACTAGATTCCAAATGTCTTTATGGCAAATACTTCTCCTTATTTAACCCAGCTACGCAGATGCATGTCTCATGTACTAAATAGATTTGTAATTTTCAGAACTATCCTTGTTGTAAATGACCCATTCTGTGGTTTGTAGGACTGGGGGATTTCCAAACCTGCGTGAATCCATTACTGTTGGTTCCTCAAGGTATGACCATAACATTCTTAGCTACAAAATCATTTCCTACATCCTTATTCCGGTTACCTGCTATCACAAACAAACAGATAATTCTTTTCCTTTTCATAAATCCAACTAAGCTCAACCTTTAAAATAATCTTTTTCAGTTTTGATCTTCCTTCTCTCAAAGGCTCCTTAAAAATGTCAGAGACTAGAAACTAAAATGTATTTGTGGCCATTGTATATGCCAACCACAAATTACCTTTGGGAGTTGTCATACATATGTTTCAAGACACACCAGCCTCTGAGCTATTCAGTAGCATACAGATGCTCTTGGTAAGAAAGCAAAAACTCTTCTCACACTTTTATAATGACAGAATAAATAGTAATAAATCACTAAGTGATTTAACATGATGTACTTTCAGATGTCACAATGAATTATGAATTCCTTTTCCTGTGCTTATGTAGTTTTAGTTCTGTATGTAGAAGCTCCTGGTTCTGAAAGGCTTTCTTGACTTGGTTAAGTGCTGTGGAGATTTTTGGTTGGCTGCTTCTCTATCTGTGTTCATCCCAGCCAACTGGTGCATGAGAATTTTGGGAGGTTTTTGTGCACACTGAACTGACTGCTAGAATTTTCTTCAAGAGTAAATAGAAACACAAAATTTATCAAATTACTGAACTTTTCATCATTTGCTCTTTCATCTGTCTTACCAGTTCTTTCCGACTAGAATCTGCTTTTCTCTTTCAAATGTGAAGAATGGCAAATATGCAACAATGAAACGGCTAAACTGGGCAGAAGTGTAAAACATTGAAGGAGACAGTTTGCCAGAAAACTGGTGGCTGCAGTTTCAGTTTCATTTACACATTCCTTAGACAGTTTAATTTACTTAAACTATAATAATGATGAAGACTAAATAAAAGTTAAATACTTAATGTTCAGTTGCAAATATTAATACAAGGAGCTAGTGATGGGAAAAGTGGCTATTTTGTCTAACCATATTTGTCCGAGGCTTTATCAGATGTCACATCCATAATGTAGACTTGTTTTTTTCCATTTAAAGTGCCTGTGAGACTGAAAATGTCTGGATTATACTTACTGCAGAAGACTTTCCCCCACCCCTAAATTAAAATACTCTTCAACCAATTTGCAAAATGCAAAGTGTGTTAGAAAAAAATTATTTTATAAACTGATCTTGAGTAGGAGTTTACAACATCAAAGCAGGAAGCTTTCATCATACTTAAAATCTTAAGCAATGCTTTGTTTAACATGAACTACTAAAGTGTTTACCAAGACTTTTCCTCAGGTTGTTGCAGAAACTTACGAAAGGGCTCAGTTTGAAATGAAACAGTACCAAACAATCCAATTTTCCTCATCCAGTCCCTTCCTCTGATCTCTCCATCTACCCCAACATCTGTTTAAATTAGTTGTATTAGGAAATCTGTTGCTTAGTATCTAAGTAAACCAAATAATGTTTGAACTACTTCATAGAAAAGCATGCAGTTAGATTTCACTGTTTAATTTTTGCACTCCAAATCTAAAAATACATATACAATTTGCTGAAAGTTAAAGGAATTAAATTAGTCAATTTACAGTAAAAAAAATTACCAAACCAGTCAAAGTGCTTTGGTAAATGTCCAAAGTCAAAGTGCTTTGTGCTTCATTATAAAGAATATTGTATATGCAGAAAAAAGTGGAAAGCTTACTTTTGTTTACCAGCACTATATAACATTCAAAAGAAATAACTTAAAGCACCTTTACAAAGTTACAGATTTTAATATTTTGTTTTGTGAAGCTAGATGTGTTGCTAATTGTAAATAAATGCTTTGTAAGGGTATATCTCAAAAGACTAGCAAATTGTTTAATGGGTATCTTTCAGGAATTCTATTTCTTGTCAACACTCATTAGCTTTCTCAATGACTCCCAGCCTGGGAAGTAGCTGAGGGGTGGAAGTCAGTCCTAATGTACTTTTTGTGACTTTGCTGTGCTAAAAGAAGTAGTAGCAAGGCACTGTAGTAACACAAGGAACTCAGAGATATTGGCTTATGAGATACCACTTTTACAGAAAATGTCTTTGCCAAAGGATTGGAAAGGAAAAACTTTTTCTTCTAATCAAGGTGAAATTAATACTGTTTGTTTCTTTTTGAGATTTATAAAGGAAGGAAGTAGTGAATACCCTGTTCTGGACAGATTTTTTGACAAGATACTGTGGTATAGGTGAAACTTTTTGAATGGGTAGAAAAACTTGGAAATTTATCAGAGACTCATGATCAGGGCTTTAGAAAGATTCCTGCTTTCAACAGTGTCTTTGAGTATATCAGCCAAAAAGTAGCAGTAAGCACAGTGGGGATTAGAATTGTTTGTTATACTGAAAGGTAAGAGCACTGACATGGAAGAAAAGATATAATCCAGAAAGATTAAAAGTAAAATTTAGCAATTTTGCACTAATACCTGTTTCTTTCTAGGAGTCATTTTGAAGAATAATTGGTCATTACCAACTGAACTTGAATCGTTCTCACCATACTACTGCTAACACAGGGCATGTATTTTAGTTTATGTGCAAAGATGCTACCTGAAGACAAGGGCCAAAGTGGCCCTTCAACTGAGGCCTTGTCAGACCAGAGCAGAAAGGTTTTTCCCATGGTCATGGATGCTGTGTTGGAAAAACAGTATGGTTCAAGTGGGTGGGCCAAGACAACATCAAGAATTATCAGAGATTTAGAAAACTGTGTTCTGCAAAAGAAGATTGAAGAACACTGGGGTTTTATGTTCAGGCAGAAGGGAAAAATTTATCCAGTGATTATCTGAGAAAAAGAAAACTCTTCTCCAAGTTGAATGATTTAAAATTACAGTAAGGACGATTAGACATAAAGCATAATTTTCTAAAAATAAAGGTAGTTGAGGAAAGTGAGGAATATGTGAATGGGGGTTTTGAAGAATGAGTTAGATGAGCCTCTGCTCATCTGATAAGGATGTAGCTGCAATGTTTTGCTCCCAGCTGAGAACAGAGTGGACTAGAGCTGATATTTCAAGGTATGTCCAGATCCCTCCTCTGTCTGGCACACAAGTGTCTTTTCCCTTACAAAAAGATATGTTCGCAATACTTAAAAATGCCACCTTTTTCTTATGTGCTAACCAAATTGCAATTTGACTGCAAGTTGGCTGTTAGTAATAAAGAAAACATTTACTAGCATCAAGAGCTGGAAGAAAGAGCTGTGCATGGCTTACTGACAGTTGGTGATATGGGAACTCTGGGTCCTGAAATGTCCTGAAATAGAAGCTCCCCCCCACCCTTTTTTTTTTTTTTTTTTTTAAATTAGCTCATTGCAGCAAAGATTATATGCTAGCTATATGAAAAGGAAGGTTGAAGGATCAGAATGTTAAAAATGTAATTCCTAACACTTTATCATCTCTGAAGTTTTATAAACGAAAATAAAGCTTACTACTTATAAATGCCCAATTAGATTGCAAATGTCCTATGCCTTTTCTTAGAATGGGTCTATACATGATTATTATGGAAATAAATACATGCTACAATGGGAAATTCCTGTAAATAAATAGTTAATTTACCATTCTGCAAGTAAGAAGATAAACTCTTAGAAGTAAACAAAGGCTTGGGGAATTGTTTGAAGAATGGGGTTTTGTGGGTTTGAGTTATTGGTTTTTTTTCTTGTTTTACACCAAATTCAGCATTTATGATAACATTCAAGAAATATACTTAATCCAAAAGGAATATATAGTGTGATATCATGTTTATTATCATTGCAAAAGTGTGCAATGTAGGGAGGAGGGATTACTGCACAGCCTTGTTGTATTGAAGTGCACAGCTGACACTGAATCAGCACTCTCAAGGAAACAATGGATATCTTCTTTATCTCTGGTGATACTTTAAGAGCATATTAATTGCAAAGAGAGTTAGTTTTAAGATTTACCATCTCCTAGTGACATAGCTGAATCACAAGATGATCCCATATGTCCTGTTCCTTCATATCTCCCTTTTCTCCTATAAATACAATGATCTTTTCTGAGTGTCAACTTATTGAATAAGGTGATATTAGGAAAGGAAATGAAAACAGATTTTGTAAGCAAACAGAACAGTATTCAGTCATTGATTAATACATCCAGAGTATTTTTTGTTTCTTATTAGTGTCTTTCTGTCCTGACCATGTCTTGATGTGACCTAAAACTGTGTGTAGATGCAGAGCTCCCAATCTGATGGATAGCAGCTATTCCCTAGTAAGTTTTCCTCTCCAATTATATTTATATCTTTATTCTTACTCTTCATAGATGCCAGAATTTCAGAAGAAGACTGTCCATATTAAGGACCCAGCAAGAGTAGAGGAGATTATTTGTGGCCTCATCAAAGGTGGAGCTGCCAAACTTCAGGTAAAAGTGTAACCAGTTTGGAATAAAAGCAACTGTGGGATTGTTACACTATGCCAAAAAAATTAATATCTATATATATGTAATAGAATTCAACCTTGAAGAAATCTCCTAAACTTAGACATGTTAACTCTTTTAATAGCCCTTGTTGATTCAAATGTAATTCAGCCAGACACTAGTTAAGTAAATGACATAAGCATAGAAGCTTAGTAATTTCAGGAAATATTATCACCAAGGGAATGAGAAAAAAAGTTTGGTTAGAAAGAATGTTACTCTTCTGGGATATGCTGGCTTCCATGACAATGGCTCAATAGAATAGGGAGGCTTCTGTGACACACATGCTACTCAGCTGCCACTATTATTGATCGTTCAGAATTTCTAGCCATTCTTTATTTTGTTCCTCCATGTTGTAAGACAGTTTTGCTTTTTCTTTCCTTAAATAGATTATTACAGATTTTGATATGACATTAAGTAGATTTTCCTACAATGGAAAAAGATGTCCAACTTGTCATAGTGAGTACTTTTTTTTTTTTAAATACAGATTGATTTGTTCGGTCCTTTTAGTTTTTCCTATATTTTATATATTTTAATTTTCTATTCAATTTATTTCATAATGAGATTTTATATTGACTTGTTACCTAATCTGTACATTTTACTGACAAAGTATTCTAGTGACTGTGTTTTTATGTGTGTATATATATATGTTAATCAAAACTTGTGTGATTTAAATCAGATAAATTAAAGCATTCACAATTAAAGCATTAAGTTTTGAACTCTGAGATGTTAGTGGCTAAATATGGTATGGTTGACTTTTGTTTTTCAAGAGCCCATAGTCCTGACACCTGCAAGAACCAGACAGTGAAGTCCTTAGAATTCTTGGCAATTTTATCCTTATGCTATAGTCTTTTGGAACAAACAAGGAGAAATAGGAACTCTAAAACATACAGGATGCCTCAGGATTATTTTGGAAACAATTAAATCTCAAGAAACAGATTCAAAAGCTTGTAACTGACCTTGTAATTCAGAGATGAAGGGAAGGGCATCTTTACACTTACGAAGATAGATGTGCTTTTTGCTGGTTGCTGGTAAGAAAAGTTCTGAGGAAGCATATTGGTGTGTCACCAGATATTGTCATCTGTGCCATTTACAGTGTTGTAGAGCAAAGTAAAAGAAATGTACCATCTTGTTTAACTCTCTTTTTTTCACCCCTTTCCCAGACATCATTGATAACTCTAAGATCATCACAGATGAATGTCGGAAAAAGGTAAACAAAAAACCTACAAGCTTTTGGTTTGTTGTACAAACATCTGTCATTATTCCCTGACAAGAATGTTATTTTGATTGCTTAGACCAAATACCAATGTATTTTATGAAATACTTTAAACATCTGATGGGTTTTTTTCCCCTTCAGTTATTGCAGCTAAAAGAAACCTACTATGCCATTGAAATTGATCCAGCTCTCACCATTGAAGAGAAATACCCATATATGGTAGAATGGTAAGAGACACCTCCTATTTTCAGATTGTACTGAGATTAGATTTGGTAAGTTTTTAAAAGCAAAGTAATGACAGTACTTAGCTCCTAGCACACTAACTGAATTAATCTTTTAAAGTTTTGTAGAACTGGTTTTATTTTGCTCTTAACCTGAATAAGCAAGAATTAACCATACAGGATTCTTTTCAGCACAGAATTTAATGAAAGGTGAACCTTAGTAAGCAACATTCAACCCATTTTTGTTTATGTTCTAGGTACCATAAATCTCATGCACTACTCATTGAACAAGGCTTACAGAAGGACAAGTTTGCAGAAATTGTAAGGGAATCCGATGTTATGCTGAAGTAAGTTCCTTTTGATTTGAATTATATCAATCTGTTTCAGAGCATTTTCTGTAGATTCTTCCTGAGTGTTGGGGGGAGGAGAAAAAAAGAAAAGGGAAATTTAAAAAAACCAAACATGTTCATGAGAATATGACACCTTAACCTTGGACCACATTGAGTTCTTCATGCTCCCACTTAATTGGTGCATTGTATCTAAATGCAGACAGTGATGTCACGATATAAAGCAGATATCTGGAACTTTCTTTAGTCCCTACAAGCTTAACTTCTGTAGACTTTCGTCCTCTTTAAATTGCACTGGTGATCCTTTTTGTTTTAAGAGCAATGTGATGTTTAACTTAATCCCTTTGAGAAACACTTGAGGAACACGTTTCATATATTGTATTAAATATTGTTCTTCCTCTATGGCTGAAGGCAAGTTTAAAAGACAGAAAAATCCTTGTTCAAATTGTACATTCTCTTTGAAATCCCTCTAAAACTGTCTGTAAATTTTGGAATACTGAAACAGAATGTTAGAACTTAAATTGTAGAAGTATTTGTTTATAACACTGAGTGAATCCTTGTTTTTTGTACGACAAGCACCCAATCTCTGCCTAAGTTCATGTTGATAGAATCTTCATCCACAAGCTAAAATTATTTCAAGAACTTTCACAATACTTTTTTAAAATGTAAAATTCTACCAATCTATGTCTGTATGGAGAAAGCATGTAGAGATAATACTATTTGTTCCTGGAATACCATACATAGGGTACTGAATACTAAGAAACTATCGGGAGAGAACAACAATAAATGTTGTCAAGATTTAAAAACAAAATTTGTTCTATAGTAATGACCCTCTAGAAAGTCACATATTTAAGCAACAAAGATTGAAAGATGTATAGCCTGATAGTAGCTGGAGTGAGTTCCGCTAGCTGCTTGCTTGTTCTGGACTACTTAGGGAGGGGCAAGTGTTTTTAAATCTTTAAAACATGATTAGATGTTTTGAAGGGAAAAATTATATAGACCAAGACTAAACAGCTTGATGCAGCAGTTTCTTGCAAACATGTATTTGTGTTTGTAAGAAACACATTGTGTTAGGTTGGTGATTCTTCCTGACCTGAAAAGGTGAAGTAAAAGTAATTAGTAAAGTGCTCAGGAAATATTAATTCTTTTCCAAAGATAATGTGATTGTCTCATAAAAACTCAGACTTTTCTTAGCTTTCTTTATTTGATATTTGATTTGTATTTGCATTCTGTGTTGCAGAGAAGGGTATGAGAACTTCTTTGATAAACTCAGTGAACATAATATTCCTGTGTTCATATTTTCTGCTGGGATTGGCGACATTCTTGAGGAAGTAATCCACCAGGCTGGCGTCTACCATTCTAATGTCAAAGTGGTTTCCAATTTCATGGATTTTGATGAAAATGTACGTATAACACATTCTTATCAAACATGTTTGATAAATACCACACTGTTTGTGGTATTTAGTAGCTATTTATGCACACTACAAAACAGATATATATAGAGAGACATAGATATATACACACCTCCAAGCAGGGAGAATCAATGTCTGCCTGCTCTTGACTGTGCTATCACACAGCCTTGACATTACTCTAAACTAACTGATCTTGTTCATCATCACAGATGATGTAGTTCAATCTTGGCTCAACAGTAACATCACCTCTTTCATTCTAGGTTCTGTCCTGCCTGAATGGAACCAGAAATAACTTCAGTGTTGCTTTTTTCAATAGGGAATATTAAAAGGATTTAAAGGAGAATTGATTCACGTTTACAACAAACATGATGGTGCCTTGAAGAACACAGAGTATTTCAAACAGCTAAAAGACAACAGCAATATCATACTGCTGGGTGATTCTCAAGGAGACTTGAGTATGGCAGATGGAGTAGCAAATGTTGAGCACATTCTTAAGATTGGCTATCTCAATGATAAAGTAAGTAGCCTTACATAACCTTGTAAGCTTTGAATGAAACACTCATAGAAACAAGTTTGTTATAATATACCATATTCAGATATCAAACCAAGTGTTTAGCCTATATTTGGGTTGAAATTTCAAACATTTTTCATGGATTTTTCAGAGCCACAAATATATATATTGCCTTGGTTTATGTACAAAACTACTTCCAAACAGGTGTTTCCTAGAGAAGTAGAATTCAGAGGTTATACAAATTAATTCTCTTAAATTCCTGTGGCTCCTCCTCCTTTCAGTACTGAATTGATAATTGAGAAAAATTATAATCTCCCAGTTAACAAATCCAGGCAGTCTCTCCTCTCTTCTTTTTACTTTTTGGTGTTTTTAAGTGACAGTCAACTGATTATTTGCTAAGTTATAATGAACATCCATTTGCATTGAGGAGAAAGAAAACTTCAGTTTTATATTTCTCCCTGCCCTTCCAGAAATAGTTCTTCTTTCAGTATCTTTATGTGTGAGATTCTGGAATAAACATGAGGTATTATATCCTGGAATGCACTTTAGGTCAGGCCACTCCTACTCTGTCCTCCTGTGGAATTCACTTGTAGGAGTGATACATTATTTGCATGGCTTATTCCTAGAATTTGGTGGAAAGACTGGGCAATATTTTAATGACAAAAATGCCTTAATTAATTAATTCTATAACTAAGGGGGTCTTTCTCTTCATCCCTTTTGCAATTAGGTAGATGAGCTTTTGGAAAAATACATGGACTCTTATGATATTGTCTTGGTGAAAGATGAATCCCTGGAAGTTGCCAACTCCATTCTACAGAAAATCCTGTAAATCGCAGTCTCAAGTCACTCCATTCCTTTCAGGAGGCAACTGGACTGAAGAGCACACATGTGCTACCTTAGTTGTGTTTATTACTCATTTATGGAACTGTTTGATTTAATTTAAAAGTTTTATCTTCATTTTGGTATTATGGAATATATATGGTATCAATTGTCAACTACAAGCTCCTTTTACTGCTGTTACACTGTTCTTTATTGTCTCATACTCCTGTTATAACGAGATCTAAATTGGATTTATAGATGTGATAAACTGCTGCTGATGGGATACTGTGGTTCACTGTCCTTTTTAATCAGGCATTTCAGAGGAGCATTTTAGAAAACGTGACTATTTTGTAAAATTGAAGGTGTAAATGCTCTGTAAAGAGAGTGTGCATTTGTTGCCTTTTCAAAGACATTTCAGTCTCAGCTGTATTTTGAAGGATCTTACTCATATGCTACATAATTTCACACAAGTTTTTCATACATATATTTTTCTTCAGTAAAAATGCTTTTATTCACCCAATTCAGGCAAAGTGTTTCTTCTTCATATTTTTGCTTCATTGCAAAACATTCTCTATTCTTTACTGTTCCTTTATCCTCTGTGAAAGGTGAAGGATATTTTAACATAGTGTGTCTGAGATAAAATTTCTCATCTTTGTAACAACAGATAGTTTTACAAGCTGATAGTCCTCAGCCTGCCTGCAATGAGCAGGGGCGTCCTCAACTAGGCCAGGCTGCTCAGAGCCCTGTTCAACCTGACCTTGGATGTTTCCAGGGATGGGGCATGTACCACCTCTCTGGGCACTCTGTGCCAGTTTCACAACCCTCACCACAAAAAAACTCTTCAGAAAGTATTTCCCCTGTACTGAGCACACATAGCACCTCTCAGCATCATGTACAGAGTGATACAGCTTAATACAGCCACAATTTCGGAAGGTTGCTCGGGTATGTTGCAGGATAAATTAAAGATGATGTTGTGACCCTGCTCCTGTGAGGTCTTGGCTGTACTAAATGATTCATTAATAAAAGAGAGCAAATCATACAACTCCCCTAATGTGCAATATAATCATTGTTCCCTTTTGCTTTCTTTTATACAGAGCAGAAACTGTGCCATCTTCCATTCCCTGAGGAATTGTAATGAAAATGTGGGAGAGCTTAGATCCGCATTCTCTTCCACCAGAACTGAAACACATCTCAAGAAATGGCCTCTTTCCTTACAGCCTGTTGTCTGTTATTAAAATCCTGAGTTGGTATCACAGACACAATTTTTCTGAATCAGCAGCTTTACATGTGTTACTACCCCTGCTAGAACTTTTCCAAGAAGGGAAGAGAGAAGATAGTTTCCATATCCCACCTCCACATCCTCTGCAGTAAAATGAAACTAAATCATCCCTGTGTTTTGAATGCAGGGCAGAGGCTCAATGCACAGTCTGAGGTAGTGTGAGCATCCTTTCACAAATCGCACAGCACATGCTGTGCCATCAGGGAACTGCTGAGCATAGGGACCTTTTAGAAATTCCAGCCTGCATCTGAACAGACAGTGTTTGAGGGATGATGTCCTTGTGCAAAACCTACAGTCATGCAATTCCTAAGCCTGACACAGGGGCAGCCAGGAGGCCAGAGGTGGAAGCCTTGAGAAGAAAACCAGTAGGACAACAAAAGTGAGGATCTTGAACACTAGTGCCTTGGCTGCCTTCCATTCTAGAGGCATGACTCGGGTGTCAGCATCAAACTGGAAGAGCTGAAAACACCCTGGCAGTGCCAGGGACAGGAGGAGATGGGAGCAACAGCTGCTAAGAGCCTGTCAACCAAAACCAAAATATGGGGAGAGCTTGAAGGCAGCAGTGACAGCTGCTGAGTCAGCGGACACAGGAACTGGGTGTGAAGTTTGGCCCAGTCCCTGTGGCCTCTTTCCGTCTCCTCCATTTCCCTGGGGCAGGAAGGAGGGCAAGATGGTCATGGCAAAACTGAGAAAGGGAGCAGCCTTCCTACAGCCTCCCATGTACCTGCACTGCAGCTTCAGCAGCATAGGCAGGACAAACAAGGCTATGCTACATGTGATTCCTCTCAGGCATCAGCATGAGCTGCCCACCCAGTGAATTGGTCTGCATTGCCCAGGCACAACAAGGATTTGGGGAATGCTGCAGCTTTTCCAGGGGAGCTCAACAGACAATTTCTTTAACAGTTCACATTTGGAGTTTTAGGCACCTGCAGAATTTACATTAGCTGGGCTAATGTTCCAGTTTGGGGGAGGGTGGGGGGAGTAGGGTTAGTGAATCTTGGGTTTAGAGCTTTTTTAGACATGTAATCATGCTGGCTCTTTTGCCATAGCTGCCAAACAAAAGTCCAAAAGGCAAAGGCCTTCTGAAAAACATCAAGGTGTTTGGATGCACTGCTTACTCAACCAGCCTCTAGTTGCAAGAGTCTAATTACCAGGCATTACTCCCAAAGTTGACACTGGGACAAAGTTTTCCATTTACAGGCAGTTTATCTTTGGAATACAGATAACAGCTAAAATTTAGAGAATGTGAGGTGTAGCTGATAGTCACAGCTTCACAGCACAAGATGTGTTAGCAACACTCTCTGGCATCCTGACTACAAGTGTAATGGATTTCCCCGAGTATCCCAGCACACATGAAAAGGAGGGGGACAGTTCTGGTCTCTCTGTGCAGTGTTTCTGAGAAGGGAAAAGTGTCCATGTTTTCATCAAACTTGGATACACATAGACTCATTGATCCTCTCTCCAGAATTTTTCCTCAGCCCCACTCAGCAGGTGAGCAAGCCACCACTCCTTCAGCACAATGATGATCTTGTTTAACCCACAATTTAAAAAAAACCAAAAAACCCAACAAATAAACAAAACCACATAGAAAAGAACATGCAGAGCAATATAGAAAAGGACTAGGAAGCATCTTTAAAAACAGTTACCAAAACAGATCTCCAACTACATCTGAATTACAGAAATTAGTGCTCAGCTTCCCTAGAACCCACCAATATCAGAAGGCAATGAGATGCCTTTCCAACTACATGGACATCTAAAACTGGTAGAGGATTTCAGATGCAACCACCATCTTTCAAGCATTATGTAAGGAAAATTTTTCAATCTCACCTCCAAGCAGGTGGACAATGAATGTTAAGTCACCAAATGTTCAGTCCATAATGACAATCACTTAAAGAAAAGGATTCTTGCCCTTCCACAAAGATGCAGGTAAGATCTCCAGCACACTTTTCTCCTGTCATTAAATCCTGTTAGTCTCAGAACCTGTGTTAAGGATCTGCTAGAGCAGTAAACCTTTTCTAGGAATTGAAAGCAATTAAGCCGCGTTGCAGTTACTTGACAGAACCCCATTGCTGTACAAGGGGTTTCTCCATGCCAAATAATTTACTTCTTAAAATGCCATTCATACAACTTTATAGAAAAACAGTTACTTATGCAATCAGCCTGAACCAGGAGGTCAGACTTTAAAAACCTGCATTGTGCTGTACAGATTATCATTGTCTGTTCATCATCTCACATCCCACTGCCAACCATAACTCTTGCTTATGAATTAGTAAAGGAAAAACACAAGATGCATTTTTAAATATCCTCCTCCACTTTATCAAAATCCCATTGTTTTATCACTAGATTGTTGGCTAGAAATTAGAACTTGTATTATCAGTTGCCTCTCCAAAACCATGAACAAAATTAACTGCAAACAAAATTAACTCTACAGCTACAGGTTAAACCATCCTTCTCCAGCTAGTCTAATTCTTGGAATTACTATCAAGATTCTCCTTTAAGAAAGAAATATTGTGAGTAGTATGTCTTTCTAAATAAAATTTCTAACTAGAAACATTTTGCAACTCTAAAAATGTATTTATTATTTAGCTTGGAAAGAAAGATATGCATTTCCCAGATCATTTTCCCATAGCCAAAGGAGTATATCTAAAGTTAAAAGAAAGGAATAAACAAAATTAAGTGAATGTTACTATTTTTTCTTCCTCTACTCACAATATCTGTTCTGTCAGTAGTAGATGTCCAAGGTTAAGTATTTGGGACCTTTATTTAGCTGAAAATGAATCCTCCTCTTAGCGGGTGTTAGAGCCAGCTCAAATGTCCTCTCACTGTCAAACACTCATAGCGCTGAACTGAGCTAAAAACTTGCACCCCATACTAGCTAAATATGTCATTTTTAAGCTTAAAGGAAAATCGAAATATTTTTTTCACAAAGAAAAACATAATATTCAAGTTCAACAGCTGCAAATTCTGAGTTAAGTATAATGTTTGTTATACACAGACATGGATGGAATTACACAGCAAAAAGTATTGCTATCCAATTAGGACACAAAAATCACACAGAAATAAAATATTCATAAATACCTGGGTTTTTCTGGGTACACACCCATGTTCCTTTTCCACTGTGCCCCTGACAATTCAGGCACCAATTGCCAACCCTGGCTTGCCAGCAACTTCCTTTCCTAACAGGAGTCAGCTGCCAGCTCTGAGAATAGCACCTGGCTGTTTCATGAGAGGAGTAGAAACAGCCCGAGGTCTGGAGACCCATTATCCAAGCCCAGTTACATCTGGTTCCTAATGACCCTTGAGAGTTATCATCTATTTTTATAAAGTAGTCTCAGTTAAGTATGGTAAAAAGCTATCTAGATACTAATTCTATAAATAAATAAATCCAAAATAGAGAGATTCTATAGATAATTCTAAATAGGTAAGTTCTAAATACTAGGAGATAGTAGATGCTAATAGATAAATTCTACATAGGCAAATTCTAAATACTAACAATAAAATGCTAATAAATAGATGAATTCTAAATAGACAGCTAGATTAATTCTAAATAGCTACTTTATCTTGCTTTGACATAGAAAATATCTCCCTCTCCCAGTCCACACCAGCACAATTTCACTTCCCAGCCAGCTCCCCGTACCCCCAGGGCCTGGTTTGGTGAACAGGCAAGGCAGACTGCCCTCACTTTTAGGGGCTGCCACAGACCATAAGAAGCAATAGGTGGAGGATTCACCTCAAGTGCAACCCTTTGCTGAGGAAGGTGGCCCCAAGCCTTCCTTCAAGGAAGACGCCAATAGCTGCCAGAAGGAAAAGGACTGGGTCTATGTTAGTCATCAGAAATTCTGGATTTTTAAACAGTTTAGCCTAATACAGCCAGGCATACCTGGCCTCTGCCAGGTCTGGGCAATACCCTGTATAAACATCATTATTTTATAGAAAGTTTTTCCACATATTCTTTGATTTGCCCCAAAGTTGCATTCTGATTTCCAAAATGGCAACCTGTGGGCTTGGAGGGATGAGGGCAACAAAAACTTCCTCTTGAAGGAAAAACATGAGAAAGGAAAAACATCTTTACATGGATCATGAGCCACGTGTGCCAAGTCCTAAGGAGCAATGGCATGAGAATTTCAGATGTACTTACCCTAGACAGAGGCACTGGTAAAGTCATCTCTGTTATCCCATCACTGACAAGCACTTCAAAAAAAATCCAGCACAGCAATTTTTGGGATCATCAACTGATGGCAGTTCAGTGCTGCTTTTTCTCCTACATCTGCCCTGGAGGACAATTCTGTTATCCTGATTTACCAGGAACTCCTCAGCTCACCTCCTGGGATCGATCTGGAATGTTCCTCCATGCAGAAAGATTGGGTTCATTCACTAAAGTTTTCTCAGACAAAACAATTCAGGATGACACAGAATGGGTTGGGTTAGAAGGCACCTTAAAGATCATTTTGTTCCATCCCCCACAAAAAGAGGGGGGATATCCACAAGACAGACTTTGTCTTTTGGGGGTACATATGAGAACAGAGTAAGGAGCTGTTTCCACACTGATTTCTGCTTCTGGTAGTACTCCAATCACAACTTCCTTCCCACTCCTTCTCTCAGCTTTGTCAGCACACAGAAGGGATCTGCATCTGAGCCACAGCAAAAAGTGAGCAACCTATTTCCAAGTAAAGCAAAAGGGAAAAACAGTCTGCTGAGAGAGCCGCCTTCACAAGATGGTAAGGAGCCATTCTGGACCCAAACTTTGGAATAGAAGTGCCTGTCCCTGATATCCACAACTTTTATATCTGGTATAAAATCATCCATTATCATAGTTTAAAATATTTTTCCTGAACATTAATAGCAGAGTTGAACATATTCAGGGTAAGCCTGCTGTGTACAAGAGAAGAGAGCTGCAGGAAGGGTATTTGCTTCAACTCACAGTCCCAACACACCAAAACTCCAGGGGTAAAAAAAAAAAACAAAGTTTAAAAGTAATAGTTGATCAACATTTTATTTAACAAAAAGATCAGTTATCCAACATTTAATGGTATCAAACTCAAAAAAATATTTCACTGCCCTTTTTGTAAGAACTGCATTAAAAACCAATACAAAATGTTTTCATCCAACTGAAATACAAATTTTTAGAAAGAGCATCTCAGGGAGCTTACATCCCACATGTACAGATCAAGGAAAGCAAGAAACTAGACACAAAGCTTATAATGGGAACACAACTCCCTTCCCACTCCTCTTTGACAGTGTCTCACTCTATGTGTTTGTGCTCTTTGCATGCTGTGTACTGAGGGGGATCCCACGGCCTTACAGAAAATGGGTCTGTTTCACGTAATTAGTACTGAGCAGCTCTGCTGCTTTTGTCGAGCTAATGGGTGACTGTCTCAAGTCACAGAATCTGAGCAGCACTCCCAGGGCTGACTTTGTGTTGAGGGCTGGGCCAGAATGTTAGCACACACAAACAGATGGGCCTGTTTCTTGATTCTATCACTGCCTGTTTGTTTGCCACTGCAGACTGCTCTGCTGCTTAAACTCTAAGCACTTACTTCTTTATCAATTCCCAAAACAGGAGACAGAAGCCCAATGCAAAATCCACTGTGTCCAGTATTTATGACAGCATCTGGACCCTGTACATTACTATTTAATGTCTAACAAAACTATAAATAAGGTTGCAAATAGAAAGGTTTTGGAATGACTGATGGGAACACTTGCCAGCAAGACTCAAGGATACTAATTCAACGCAGTACAAATGGTAGGAAACTTTTATTCCATGAGGTAAAAACCCAACACATACACAGTATCAGTTCTAGGTCTGTTTAATTTAAGTCACAGCTTATGTAAATTCTGCAATGACACAGTCATGTTCATCAATTTGCAAATCAGATTTTCTGCTGGCAAAAATCCGTAAGAGTTTGTTCAGTTACTGGGAAGACTGCTCATGCCTTCTGAAAGGAGCTGGGAACAACAGCTGACAATTTTTATGGGTTATTGTTATGGGCAATATTTTGATTCATTTTCCTACACAAATATTTCTGATACAGAAGTTTTTTTAAAACTCTTTTAAAAGCACTTGGTAGGTTTTCTCTCTACCATCCACCCAACTGACCGTGTATTGTTCAATGAGAACCTTGGATCTTTAACATAAAAGCAGACCCCACATACACATGTGGTTCATGGCACCACATACAGCAGGACACTCCTTACCTGTCTATACATCCCACCTTGAGGCACTTAACACTTTTTTCAGATATATCTAACAATTCCAACTGAAAATCTCTTCCTATTTTAACAGCCTACCCACACCCAGGCAAAGGCAGACATAGGCTGAGGGCTCTCCTTCCAAAGCCATGCTTGCCAAAACTCCTTCTGGTACACATGTTTGAACAGTAGGTCAGCTCAGGACTCCTTTTTTTTTTTTCCTTATCTTTACAGTTCATCGTGCTCCTCTTTGGCCTCTTGATCTTTCAACTTGAATTCTTCAGCGGTAACTTTACCATTTCCATCCCGGTCTTGATTGGTGAACATATTTTTAACGATCTTTTCAAAATCAAAGCCAGGAGCTAATTTTCCTTTGCCAGTATCAACTTGAGTTTGGATGTACTCTGAAAACTAAGAGGGATATGAAAATGAAGAGTATCCAGCATTTTACTACTTTTTAAGTGTATGTAGGGCACTGTTACTACCCTATGAAGTTTACCACCCAAACTGTACTAATTAGAACAGACACATCGGTGTTTGTGGAGCTCAGCAGGGATTTCCTCACTCATTCCAGTGTGTTTTGGACCCATAACAAGAACACTTCTTTGTCATAATTTAGGAGGAAGGGTTGGGCAGCTGGACATAGGAGCAGCTCTATACAGCTGAAGGGCAGTAATTTTGCATTGTGATACATGAAGCTCACACTGTAAAACAGAAACTCACCTGCATCTTAGAGGGAGCAACACACAAAAATGATTGTTGATGTGGACAACAACAGCCTCCCTCTACCTCTTTCTCTAAACCAGTAAAAGTTTTTTTCTTCTCTGCAAGGACAGGCGTGGAGGTAAACATAAGAGAGAAGATGGAGATGGAAGGAAAACAAAGAGGTGGAAGAGAGTGATAGGAAAAGGGAAAGTAAGAATTCAGTTTTACCATATTAGGTTTTTAAATCCTCAAAGGCACTTCATGGTGCTCCACAGGGCCACAGCCTGCCCTGTGAGCACCCCAGGGAGACAAGAAGGGACAAAGAAGAAGGGACAAAACAGAAGGATAAAGGTGACAAAGAAGACTTCAGAAGAGAATAAAAAAACAGAATTTGAGTTAAAAGAAAAGGCACAGGAAAATCTCGCAGAGGTTTATGTTATCAGAGGTGGTATGGCAAAAGCAAGTGGCTTTCAACTGGGACACCCAATGACATTCTCACAGTGCAGATTTTAAAAGCAAGCAAGGGGAAGAACTTGACTGCACAGCACACAATTCACATGTGTAAGGACTGGCCACTGGCATTGCCAGGCTCCAAAAGAAATTAGACAGTTCCTGGATGCACTGCTGCAGGTTCAGCTTTGGCTCAAGAATTCACCACAAACTGCCAATTAACACTGAGACAGACACCAAGAAGGCTGATACAGCAAAGGAATGTTGGTTACCAACTCTGCCTCTTACACTTATGTCCTAAGGATTTGTTGCTGACAAAGAAAACCACAACAAGTAAATAACTTTACACAGTATGGCCATTCTTACAGTACTTTTTTAACACTAAAGCTGAATAGCCATGTTTTAGCTGACAGCCTGCCTTCTGGTTGCCTTGATGACAAACACCATTCCAGAAGCAGAAGAGAAGAAAATGAGGAAAGACTCTATCCTTCAACACTGGCATTGACAGTGGTAGAAGAAACCAATGCAGGTGTTATCATTGTGTCAGCTTACCTCCTCCAAAAGAACTTCTCCATCATGATTCTGGTCTATTTCTTCAAAAAGGTTGGGAGAGACTTCCCCATTCCATACAAACATGTATCCCTCAGGCAAGCCAGACACCAATTCCAGCAGTTCGATGTCAAAAACTAATACAGCGCTTCCAGGCACTTCTCCTTCTGTCACAACAAATGGCAAAGAGGGTTATTTATCCTCACTTACATTGAAGGGGATATTTCCTCTTAATCCACAATTAAATTTATCTTCCTGCTCCAAAAGGCACTTCTCTAGTGTGATCCCTAGCCCATCAAATCTTCCTGATCACTTCATCAAGGGTGACCATAAAAGGAACCTTTCATAATAAAACTTGAGGCACTGGAACAATCAGATTGCCCAGAGATGCTGAGGATACCCCATTCCTAGGAATGATCAAGGCCAGGCTGGGATGGGGTCCTGAGCAATCTGTTCTAGTGGAAGGTGTCTCTGCCCATGGCAGGGGGGTTGGAACTAGCTGATCTTTAAGGTCCCTTCCAATCCAAACCATTCTATAATTCCATGATTCTAACTGCATCCATGTTTTTAATTTTAAAAACTGAACTTGTGGAAATAACCCATTTTCTTTTATCTCTCCAATACACTGCGTATCAGCGTACTCCTGTGAGACTCAACACTGTTGCAACAGCTTGGGATATTACCTCAGGAAAACCATGGAAGGAGTTTAATTTAGTCCTGAAAAAGAAAAATCAAGCTCAACTCTAATCAGTTTGCAAGAGACTGCAAACAAGCAGTTTCTTCAGACAGCTGGGTATATACCAACACACTAACAAATCATGCAATGTTTCAGAATGTGTATCAAATGTAACCTGAACAATGGCAAATACTTATGACAGGCATTTTACAAAGCACACTTTTCATGATATGAGGAAATTTTCAATTCAATACATAGAGCTATGCAATTGTCTATAATGTATAATAGATAAAATCATGTATAAAACATTGCATATATATAATGCTCCTAATTTTTCACATAAGACAGGTACAAGTGGAAATGCACTTCTCTCTTAAAGCAAATTAATTCTCCATTAAGCTCTGCACATGATGTCTGACAGTCTTTATAAACTATAAACTGTTCTGGAGCTATTCAGAGAGCACAGCAACTTATGCAACTGTTTCCATACACATCAGAATTTGGTGATCTTGGTGATCTCAAGACAGACTCCTTTCCCTCAAATCTTTTAACCAGGAAGACCAGAAACAACATACCTGGATATGAAAGTTCTTGTCACTTCTGTATCATTCTTTCTGTTACTGCTGTCCGTGTCATTTGACCTAATGCCCTAAAGCTGCATTAAAATGTATTTTTGTTGGACTTTTAACAGCACCAATACACTGTTTCAAATCTTATACACAGTTTATGTATCTTCTGAATTTCCTAACATATTAGTGCTGACCAGTCCCCTACAGCTCTGCTTCCTGAATAACACGTCCCATGTCCAAACACAAGCACCCAACTCCCTATCCTAGAAAACGATGTTTGCATCCCTCTGCAACACCAGATTGCCTGGAGCTTTCTGTTTTGACAAAGCAACATTACTGGGGGCACGTGTTCCCTTTTGTACTGCGATGGTCCTTCTATTGGCCACAGCAACAGCATGACTTGAAATGCAACACAGACAGCATGTTCATTCCACTGCGGAACAGGGAGGAGGGGGAGTGTCTAAAATAACGACACGAAAAACCGCTAAAAAAATCCCATTCAGCAGCTAATAAAACATGCAGGCCTGTGTTTCACTCACTAGAGATGCTAAGTGAATGTGCACTCACCAACTCCATCTTCTCCATAACCAAGGTGAGGTGGGATAACAACTGTCCGTCGTTCCCCAACACACATGTCCTGAAGGCCCATGTCCATCCCCAGCACCACCTGACCAGATCCCAGAACTATGTTGTAGGTCTTGCCAAGGCTGTGTCTGGAAAGGAAGGAAAAAATGAAAAAAAAAAATCAACATAAAATAGGAAATTTCTGTTGTTCAAAATTACCATAGAAGTAGCAGTTTCTAATAGTGTCCTGTCATTGCCAAAAATTAACTTAATACCCACTGCTTTGTTCTACCCAACAGTTACCTGAAGTAGTTCTCAAGTTACAGCCAGCACCAAACAGACAGGTCTCTGCTGCTGACATGTCCTCTGGCACTAAAATTATAGGCTTTTTGAATGAAATCCAATCAAAATCATTAATCGAGCCAATTACAACCCCAAGATATTTTAACTTGAAATAAGGGCTTTTGCCTTTCACATATTTTTAACTGTTGCAATTGGACTTTTCAGCAGATGTAAAAATTCCAGACGTACATGCATCCCAGGACCACCAGCTCATATAGGGATCTGAGTGCATTCTCATGGATCAGCCATCCCTTTAATGAAATCAGTTACTATAATGTAGTAGCTATTGGCACGAATAGCTACTACTACCACTGCTATTTAACCATATTAAATTTTGAATTATACCTTGTTACCCGTGGATCATTTCTAAAATTAGAAACTATCACCAGTTAAAAGCCCCAAAGTCAAACATATATTGTGATTCTAAAAGCAGAGTGTGCAGCATTAAGGCTCTTTATTCTATTGGTTGCCTTTCTTTGGTTATTTGGCTTGGCTGTGCCTCTGCAGGACATGCTTGTACAACAGAGTATGATTTGGAAAGAAAACAATTCAGTGGCTAAGAGGTCAGCCTTAAAATTAGGAGCACATGATTCATGATCTTTGATTCTCTAAAAGCTGCTTTGAGTAAAATGGTCTCAACACCCCTTGGTTCCTGCTACAAAATGGAAATTGAGCATTCCTGACATATAAACAGTGTTTTGAATCCAAACACATTACTTGTATACATCCTTGCCTACAGCATCGCACCATGTGCTCCAAATTAAGGAAACTTTTCATCTCTGCAAGCTATTGTGTACACTGTGAAACCTATGAGCTGCTTCCTGTATTAATTATAACCTGGTTAAAAATAGCTTTTCCCAACTTCCCTTCCAAAAAATAAAATATTGTTTGGATGACTTGCACTATTCAAAATATTAAGGCCAAAAAAAAAGGAAGCTAACAGAAATACTCTTGTAGCTGTGTGCCAGACTCCAGCGCTACAGGAGACAGGCTAGAGCAATCTTTTGCTTCCCTCATAAATCTACTGCCAAAAGAGGAGAAAGAGTCATTTTATCCTCACAGTCACAATCAAGCCCTCTGATAGTTTCTCCATGCTGACACTTAAAGCCACACTACAATACAGGAGCAGCAATGTGTGCTACAGACAGGTGACCATTTACTATAAACCACACTCAAGGTATCCTTAACAAGACCACAAGTAGCCCTACGACACCTCTCTAGGGAGCACTGGATCAGTACAGAGCACAAATCCTATACAAGAAACTGAATAAACCTGGTCAGTTCATTCCTGATGAGACCTGTGCTGTCCTGGCATGACTGGCCCAGACACTTGAACTGGCCCATTTAAATAGAATGCCATGCAACAAGTTTCATCACTCCACACATACTGTTTATGTTCTTCTCCAACACACTCCTACATCCTTTTTGTTCTTGGTTCTCTCATTATGCTATGACAGATTGTCTTTAAATTCTCCTCCTCCTATGCACCTTTGGCAGACAGCCATAAAGAGAAAAATACATTCTACACAAATACTCAGTTTAAAAAGAAAAATAAATTCTTTATTCCCTGCTAGCTTGCTTTGCAGATAATTCATTCTGCCTTCACTGCTGCTGGGAGTATTTTCCTTACCAGGTCATTCAAATACCTACGTGGAGTCCAGCAAGGTTCCATCCAGGAGCGAAGCATTGTAGTGGTATTTCAGGTAATCTCCCTTCTTGCTCAGTACCGTGCAGTTGGAAGGTTTGTAGTGAACAGTAATGCTGACCGAATCTGAGGGGTTGTGGAAGTCCACCACGTGGATGTCAAAGATCAGCACTGCAGATCCTGGAATCTTTCCTAAATAGGAAGCAAATTAGACAAATAAAGAAAGTAATGGTACCTGAACAGGCAGATGATGTCCAGGTACTGCACCCCAGAGGAATATGTATTCCTGCTGTGTCTGCTATTGAGTTATTTTGCTCTTCTCATTCAGAATTAAAGGATAGGACAGATGCAAGCTGCATCCAGCTAGGAAAGACAACCAGTAGGAAAGCACTATGCATGCACTCAGTTAAATGGTGAAGGAAAAACTTTAGTTATCCTGAATTTTAAAATTATGCAGAAATGAAGCAATAACCATGTATTTCCTGTGACTATCCTAAATAACTCATTTGTATTTCATGTACCAATTCAATATTGATCATCAAAATTCTCAAGAACTTCTCATGCTTCAAGGAATGTCATTATATGTAAAAGGTTACAGTTCCTTAAAATATCCTCAAAGCAGGCAACTTCTTCCCCCTCTTCCCAGGATTATGTGCATTACCAGGATTAATAAAACACATCCAGACTTAGGATTTGGGTTTGTCGGTAAAGGAGTCTAATTCCAAATCAACAGCACAGAACTTGCATTCCCAGAAGAAAGGCTTTTTTTCTAAATCACTTATCCAAATCACATCCCAGGAGGCACTCTGAAACACCAGCCACAATGCTGCAATAAGCTAGAAAGGTTATCATATTCAGCAATCTGTTTGGATAGCAATGGATTTTCCCAAAGAAATGTTAATTGTATGTTTTATATACACTATTACTTCACTGTTTCATGCATTAACAGAGGTGGCTTAGAAGTCCACAAAAGCTGTGGCTGTGGAAGGAATGGGGAAGAAATCTGCATGATGAACTCCTTCAGGATTCAGAGTTTAAGACACATAGGAAGGAAGATCTCACACTGCAGAACTCCTGGCATTCAAGTACCAGATTGCCTAAAACACCCATTACCCAAACAAGTTCAGGCTACCAATTACATGTGAGGTTCTTCTGTATTTTATTGTCCTGCCTATTTAGCTAAACAAATTAATCCTGCAAATTCTGGATGTGGTCTTGTCAGTTTGATGTCCACAAAATAATGAACTGATTAATAAACCTTCCAAATGCCAGAAAAATGAAAATATACACAGATTAACTAAACAATAAAGGTTTAACTACAGAATACTTGAATGCAAAGCCAAGCTCACCTCTCCCTTCTTCTCCATATCCAAGATGAGGAGGGATTATTATTCTTCTTTTTTCACCAGTGCATACACCTAGCAAACCTTCATCCATTCCAGCAATCACATAACCTTTCCCAATATAGGTGTCATATGTATGGTTTCGCGAATAACTATGGAAAACATTTGCATTTTAGCAGTGTCAGGTGTACTCAAGAAAACATGGGCTCTTGCAATAGCTCTGCAACACAATTCTTAAACCAGTTAAGGTCAAATACACAGTCATTAACCAGCACCAGGGAGGCACAAAGGAACTATGTGCCATGAATCCAGGCCACCAGGTTTCATCAGTCAGTGACACACGGGTCACTGATTACCCAGCAGTGAGACCCCAGCTAGTGAACAGCCAGCAAATCTGCAAATTCATTTCTACTGTATCTTGAAAGAAAAATCACACTTATTTATGTATTTTAAACAAAACAGAAAACAGGTTTGGACAAGTAACTGAAAAAAAAAAAGTTTACTCCTTTAAAATTTCCTCTGCCCTGACACTACTTTAATAAGCACTTATCAAATAGCTAATTGTTGATAAGTTTTTCATTTTCATGAGACACCCTGCAGACTAGCTCATTTTGCAACCACAGCTATGTAGTTCAACTACTAAAAGGAGCAGGTGGGATTAACAGGTTCTCCTGGGATGCTAAATATTAAAATGAATCATGACACCAAAACAGTATCAACACCATCCCTTCCTTCCAAACCAAGCCAACCACTTACACACAGGTTGAAGGACCTGCTTCAACACCTCATGGTAGAATAAAACAAGGCTACAACAACAAATGATGTTTCTTACATGGATATGACTGTCTTCTGCCTTTCTTTAAGGCATGTTGCACAAAGGCACAGCCCAAGAAAGAGAAGGCAGAAAGGTTTTAGCTCATCTTTACAAGGTAGCTCTGGGAAAGAACTAAACCAGTACAAGACCAGACCCTCATGTAATTCAAAGCTTTATGAAACTATTCTAAGTCCAGACAGCCTTGGCTGAGCTGCCCAGGACAGTTCTGCAATCGAATATTTCAGAGTAAAAAGGCAAAGGAAAATATTATTAATGGCTGGGTCTCAACCCCAGCCATTCACAGAGGTTTTGGCATGCTCCCTGTACTAGTGAGAAACTTTGCCCTGGATAGATCCAGGGTTTTCAATCCCTATTGTTAGCTACTCTATTTCTTCATTTATGAATTCTACAGGAGGTCAGGAATAGGTCCTCCTATTCCCACATGTTTTAATGAACAAGCCCTCTAACAACTCTCAGCGCTTCAGAATTATGTAGGGGCTGCGGCCTACAAAGCATTTATTACTATTTTTTGACAGCAACACTCACATAAATACTACAGCTATTTTCAAAAATTGATTAATTACTACAGAAAATACTCACATCTCAAAAAAGAGAAGTAGGTACGCTGTGGATAAGCTTTGAATTCTTAACTTTAAGCTTTCACAAATTGTGTATCAAGGACTACAGAGATGGCTGCTGCAGTAGTACTGAACATTTTTCTCTGAATTTATTTCATAGAACATTTTACATTGGTTCATTTTCACCTTCTTTTAGCTACTTCTGCCAGCTGTTCTGAAAGCTGGAGTGGGATAGCAAAGCACTGTTCCACTAAAATCAACCAAAGTCACAGAAAACTACAAGGGTATTATTCATATGATTCTGTACACGAGGCTCATGTTCCCAGAGAGCTTTTAATTTATTGTCACAATAATCCCTCTTCCTTTATCA
Source organism: Pseudopodoces humilis (assembly GCF_049639895.1). Taxonomy (NCBI): domain Eukaryota; kingdom Metazoa; phylum Chordata; class Aves; order Passeriformes; family Paridae; genus Pseudopodoces; species Pseudopodoces humilis. The sequence goes on from NC_142200.1 coordinate 106,360,615, forward strand.
CAGAAAACCCCTCTTACTGAATTCTGCAATTCCATAATTCAGTCTTGAAAGACATCAGACTTCAAAATGCAAACGGTTTTCAAGTGTAAATATGATTAACCTCACACTAGCCACTAGCACACTGACTCAAAATTCTCAGGACATAAAATGGAATCATATTTATTTTCTCTCTCTTCAGTGGTATTACCTATTTGGGAGATAAACCCTATGAGGCAAAGAGTCTTCAGGCTCGTGTACCTTTAGCCCTTGGCTTTACTGGGTGGGTCACTACCCCTAGATGGCGTCTGTGACAAAGCCATGGCACAAAACAGCTCTTCTTCCTATATGGAAAAGTTTTCTGTGAGTCCTTTAAAAAGACTCCAAGTCCACTCAAACTTTTTTGAAAAGGAAGGAAAATCACAGAACTGTGTTTGAGCATATTACGGACATGACAGAGGAGCCAAACTGGAAATGCAATCTGCAGAGTTGAATGGTTTGGTTACCTGGAATCAAATAATGTGCCATCCAAAAGTGTACCATTGTAATGGTATCGGACAAAGTCTCCTGTCTGGCTTCTCCGCTCACAAGCTTCGGGCACAAGCTGGTTCTCAATAGCAATACCATCCTTGGGGTTATGTAGATCCAGCAAAACCACATCAAAGACAAGGGAAGCTTGCCCAGGAATCTCCTTACCTACAAAAATTGGTAAGAAACAGCAGGTGTTCTATCAGAAGCTTAAACATGTTTGTTGAAGGAAAGTAACATATTGCCAAATATCAAGCACCTCTCCTCCCAAAATAAATTAGAATCATAGATTATATGAGTTGGAAGGGACTCACTATGATCATCAGTCCAATTCCTGCTCCTGCACCCCAAGAGTCACACCATGTGCCTCAAGAGCATTGTCCAAACACTTGTTGAATTCTGTCAGGCTCAGTGGTGTGATCACTTCCCTGGGAAGCCCGTTCCAGTGCCCAGTCACACTCAGGGTGAAGAACCTCTTCCTAATATCTAATCTAAACCTCCTCTGACACAACTTCAAAGGTCCTGTCACTTGTCACTAGAAAAGAGACCAGTGCCTACCTCTCCCTTCCCCTCATGGGGAAACTGCAGACTGCAGTGAGGTTTCACCTCCGTCTTCTCCAGGCTGAACAGACCAAGTGACTTCAGCTGTTTCTCACGTGGCTTCCTCTCAAGGCCCTTCACATCTTCATTGTCCTCCTTTGGACACTTTCTAATTGCTTAATGTCTTTCTCATATTTTAGCACCCAAACCTGACCCCAGCACTTGAGGTGAGGCCACCCCAGCTCAGAGCAGAGCAGGACAATCCCCGCCCTTGCCCGGCTGGTGATGCTGTCCCTGATGTCCCCCAGGTTGGCCCTCCTGGCTGCCAGGGCACTGCTGACTCATGTTCAGCTTGTCATGGACCAGGAGCCTCAGGTCCCTTCCCATGGTGCTGCTCTCCAGCCTTTCATCGCCCAGTCTGTGCCCACAGCCAGGGTTGCCCCATCCCAGGTGCAGAATACAATTTAATTTCATATGGCTGGTGATTGCTCAGTCCTCTAATTTATCCAGGTCTCTTTGCAAATTTGTTTCTAGTCAGTCATTTTTTGGTTCAAGGGGTTTTTCACTGAATTCTCCAACTCAATCATTTCCTCCTATTCCCACAGTAATGACACTGCCTCACTGAAAACAAAGGCCTCTTCAGCCTCACAGTTAATGTTAATGAAGCCACAGAAGGGGTATGAAACTTTGTACACCACAGACAAATCCTTAAATATCAGAGCAAAGAAAGAATATAAGGAAAAGTCATAAACTACACCTAACTGCCCCATTATTTAACATGGGGACATCTATGTATGATCTGCAGGCTGTACAGTCTCACAAGACAATCAATTTTGTAATTATCACTAGAGCATTTGTCAAAAAAAAAACAACAAAACTCATCTGGAATTACAAATACATTTAACACATTTTTCCTTAAAAGTTTTCTGCTTTCTGTGGCAATCTGAAAGAATTATGTAGTCACCTGTCTCCAAGCTTTTGGTGCCACTGCACATTAATCACAGATTATATTCCCTGACTGAAATAAAATTTCAGTATATAAATACAATTGTATCAACAATACATCTGTTAAGCAGTATCTCTCTGAACAGGATAATAATGCTGCCCATAAATTTAAAATACAGAAAGTTTGTTTTAAAATATGTATGACTTGGGATTGAAAAAAAAAAGAGGAACAACTAAAGGAATAACTTTTACCATCTCCATCTTCTCCATATGCCAGGAAAGGTGGTATTGTGATAATGCGCTTCTCTCCTACGCACATTCCCAAGAGACCCTGGTCCATCCCAGCAATCAGCCATCCAATTCCCACATAGGTATCATAAGTTCGCATCCGATTATGGCTAAACACGAGAAAGAAAAAGAAAAAATCACAACCAAACGTCAGACTGGCACAGGAAAAAACAATATCCACCTTTAAATCCACATAATACGCACAGTGTAACTCACAACTTGCTAGTCCAAAAGTATCAGTGCTTCATTTACCAAGGCTGGGAACTTCTCCAGAGTGCTTAGCTATGTCAGGAACCTCACAGAGGCTTTGAAAAGTGGCTCTCAGGCAGCTGTTACTAAAGCGTCATGGACTCTAACGAAGCACACATGCTGTACACTTTAAATTTCAGTAAGAAAGAGTTAGTGGCTCACTTTCATTACAAATCCCTTGCAAAACTTGTATCTAATCTGAACAGCTATACTGGTTATAGAGCCTATTAACTGACTGCAATAAATAGTAATATAAATACAGGGAACAAAACTTAAAATTAAAAAAATAATCTGGATAAAGATTGGTAAAGCCCATGAAGAAATAATGCACAGTTTTATTGGTTTGTGTCAGTATTGCTACTCTGAATAAATTACTAACACACATCCGATGCCAGATTTAATTTCCTGTGTTTCTGGGCAATTAGCATTAATTGTTACACAGGTAAAAGGGGAGCAAATGATGGTGAGATATCTATTAAACTACACAAAGACACACAACCCAGCTGCATACCTTGAATCAAACAGGGTCCCATCTAAGAATGTTCCATTGTAATGGTACCGCACAAAGTCAGACACCTGCACTGTCCGAGGACACTTCTCGGGTTTGAAGTAAGTCTGAACCTGCACTTCGTCCTCCGAGTTCCACAGATCAATCAGGAGCACATCAAAATGGAGCACAGCATTGGGGGGTATCACACCAGCTGCAAAAGCAGAACACACACTGTTTTCCTTCCCTTTTTACACAAGGTATCAGCAAAAAGGAACCAATCCATGCATAGCCTAAAAAAACTGCATAATGCACACCTTATTTCCTGTTGTGCTTACAACTCCTTGGCCCCTTGCTGCAGCTATTTATGGGGGGAAATCTGGCAAGATGTACTCTTATCACAGCTGTCCATAAGGCAAACTATCTTGAGTTAGCATTTGTTGCCTCCCTGAGGCTGTAGAACAAAGATACTTTTGGAACTGACAAGACCTTGTGCAGCACTGCAACGCCAAACCACAATTCTGGTGTAATTAAGTATTTAACTGGGAGGTGGATATAAATAAATACTTAACTTTCATAGAAAGGTTAACTTCCTGAAAGTCTCCTGCAGTGATCTGCTCTTCCTTCAGCATGCAGAGGGAGTCTGGAGAGATTACTTTAGGCTACAGGCTTAACAAACACCTCTGAGGAACAGGGGATTACCTCCCCAAAATTCACTACTTGCAGATTCCCCCTTCTCTTCCGGGGCTCCGCTTCCTATGTGCTCTGTTGAACCCCTTACCCAAGCAGCTGGCCCGGTGCTGTACTTACGGACGCCTTCACTTCCGTAGGCAAGCTTAGGGGGAATTTTCACAAACCGACGCTCGTTCACACACATGCCCACCAGAGCTTGGTCCATCCCAGCAATGAGCTGACCTTTGCCCACAAACACGTTGAATGTGGATCCCCTGTCATAGCTGAAGGGGGAAAAGCAGGCAAAAATGTTACTGTTTTATTTATATCCCCTTCTACTGGTCTGCTTTTTTGAAAGAGAGTTAATTGCACTTCGTCTCCCTCTTTCCCCGTTAGTACAACTTTATCACAAGACACCTCCTAAAGGAAGGGGAAAATCCAAGGAGTTCCTGAGACCTCAACACAGCTCTCCTGTTCACTGTTCATTGCCTATTTGAAACACATTCTAGCAGAGTGTAATGTGTACTACAGGCACCTGAAGGCCAGAACTACAAAAAACTAATTGACGCACCAACATTAAAGGCAGAACTGGAAAATTAAGGAAGAAAAGGAAAAATTAAGCACTGTTATGAGATATCAAAGGATAACTGCTCCCACAGTAGGATCTCAGCATATTGATTCCAGTCGGTAACATCACAAAAATATTATACACGACCTATAAGCTTTACAATGTGAGACATCACACTTCCAATCTCTGTGGGAGAAGGGGAAAGGGAAAAGATGCCTTTTTAAGTAGTAGCTGTGAGGTTTGCCAACAGGTTATTTATTTTCTCCTCTACTTTCACAGGTCTCATTTAAAGCACAGAGACATATTTTAAACAGCAGGTTTTCCAGACCAAGAATCAAGAAACAAATGATCCTGCTCTGTGATAATACATGAAGATTCAAAAGGTAAAAGAAATGATGCTTAAATTACTCAGTTTTCCAGAGAGGATGGAGAACAGCAGTGTTACTACAGCAGAACACTATCACTAATTTACATGGTTCGTTTGGCCACCTTAAATCTGCACAATGACCCCACTTTTATGTGCCTGAATTACTGCTATTGAACTTTTTGAAGCAATATATAAACACATGTCAAGAAGCATCTCAAAAGCTTCATGCCTATTTTTAAACTTTTACCACTTCCATTTTCCCAAATCCCTTTTATAATTTCAAGACATTTTTTTTACATTTAGATACACACACAGACACACACATACATACATACATACATACATATATATATATATAAAAGTCAGACGTGGGGAAAGGAAAAAAAAAAAGGTTTGTGCCTTTTGCATGCTAAAATTCTGGAAAGCAGCCAGTAACTAGACATCCCTAGGGAAATGATGTCAAACTTTCCTTCCAAGACTGTACACATCACTTCCACAACATACTGAGCCTCCTAACAGACCCACAGCCTTGAATCTCTCAAATATTTTACTGAGTGATCTCTCTGTTTTCACCTTTTTTTTTTTTCTGGCAAACATTTCTCTTAAAGTAGACAACCCTCTATTACTCAGCATTCACCTTTGGATGCAGTAATATTCCCACTCCCTGGAAAGGATGGAAAATATTTAAATTAGGCCCTGACAAATTCTATTATACACACACAAAACCATAATTAAGATGTTAAGACTAGTAACATAATGGGTTCTAAGAAACCCTCCAAAACGGTATTTTGTAGCAATTGACAAAGCTTGGCAATACATCTGGGATGAACTTAGAACAGAAGAGCTTTCTTTTTTAGGAAAATAAATGTACAGTTAAGAGAACATTGATGCAAAGCAGAGAACTGAACAAAGCACCGATCAGACCATGCAGCTTTGCAGGACTGACTTTGCAGATTCCTTAAAATTAAGCAAAATTTGTTTCTATTACTGGAATTGACCAAATTAACAGTAAATGACTAGGCAATAAAATTCAGACTTTTAAATGTAAATCCTTTTATGGCCATTGAAATAAAAAATGCAAATGCTGATGCAAAAAAAATAGTAAACAGCTAATGATAATAATATGCTATAAATACTAATTTATGTGACACAGTCATGATTACTAAGACTTTGTCAACAGCCTGGTAATGCGAGGAGCAGTATTGCTACCCGCCACTTGGAAATACAGGAAATTCATTTTAAAATTCAAGAACATTTTCAAGAGCTGAAGAAGGAACAAAGCAAAACCGTCCTTAGCTCAACATCTAGAGTATTTTGTAGACTGACTGCATATAGTGTTTAATTAAACTGATGCTGGTAAGCATGCTCATAAATCTAAAAAAAAAAAAAAAAAAAATGCAAACAAACAATAAACAAGTAAGAAAATGGGCTTATTTCTGTATAAACTGACTCTCTCTTTAACTTGTCGGCAGGGAACCAAACCAAAGATTTTAGAACAAACACTCCAAAATATTCCTTCCATTAACCTACAGAAGATAAAATTCTCCTATTTTTCCATGCCTTAACATGATTAAACACTGTCATCAGCCTTAAAAAAGATCATAGAGAATAACAAAAGCATCCATCAACATGAGCTGACATTTAGGAAAAAAACCCAAGGTGAACAAACCCGATATTTTGCACCCTTTTGAAATGAAGGCAGCCACAAAAATATTCAAGTTGAACTAGACTATCATCATTACTATTTATTTACTAATATTTAGAGGATCCAAAGAGATAAACTCTGTGCAGTTCTGCACAGTCTGTTCCTACCCAAATTCAGAATGCAATGACAAGGAACTTAAATGAGAGCCAGCACCTGGGCAGCCCCTCCAGGCACCCTCCCTCAATGCACCAGTAGCAATCAGAAACACACTTCTGAACACGTGGCCAGTTTTCCAATTGTCACATATTTATAAAATAAGCCAATAAGAGGATGCTGCCTTGGTGTGTCTTCACATCCACAGCTACCACTTTTGCTCCAAGTCCATCAGCTGCCCATGGATTCACTGTCTGTGCTGTGCCACTTGACTAAAACTGCACCAACACCAGCTGAAGTGCCAGCTATCACATCCCACATTTTAGTCGGGGAACTGCTGATGATACAGCACTAGTGGCACACTAACTACAGTCGGCTCCAGAGGGAGAACTGAGCTTTGAAGGACAGTTATTTCCCTAAGGCTGTAGATTTTCCTTGAAGCACAAGGGAGATTACCAGGATTACTGAAAATACATTTTGCTTTATCTTTCTAAGTAATACTTTGATCAGTGGCAATGAATGAAATAAGAAAAAACAAATAAGCTGCCAGCAGCAGCAGCATCCTTCACAATCTCCTGATCCCACTGTTTAGGCTTCCTGATCCCAAAATAACATCAGGAAAGCAGCCAGGCACTTCACTGTACAAAGGTCAGATTTATGCAAGAATAAAGTATCCAAAAACATTCTATGTAAGTACAGCCTGATAATTCCTATATTTCCGGCAAAGATAATGATTCAGAAACTATCGCAATCGAGTAGGTTTGAGCCTGGAGAAGGCTTAGGAAATGAAACGGACAGGAAATCACTGCTGTGAGGGACTGTGATACCATATACACTCCTGTTTACCGGGCTACGGCTAGCTGAGTATCTTCATGGTTTTCACTCCTGGAGCAGAAAACCCCCATTCAGCGCCTTGGAGAAGCAGCTGAAAGAACGTGGTAGGAATCCATGAGGGCAAGCAAACTACTGCGGACGGGACCCAGCCACTACAGAGGTCTTGCCCCATGTCCCCAGGGGTCATACCCCAGCTCTCTGCCCTTCGTATTTCAAAGACATCTTCCCACGGTGATCTGTTGTCCCGCGTGTACGACACTGCCCATCCTGCCACTGACCTGCTGCCAACTGGTCACCCCACGAGGCACTGCTGGCAAAAGCAGGGGGACCTGAACCGAACCTCCACCCAGCGCCACAATGTCTGCACATCCACAGAAAAACCTCTCTCGTGGGGGACAGCACGTTTGGCTCCCCTCCTCTCCCCCTCACAGTGCCCAACCAAACCCCGCGGGGCTGCACCCGCGCCGGGCTTGTGCCAGACCTGGAGTCGAAGCGGGTGCCGTCGGGGAAGGCGCCGAGGTAGTGGTAGCGCACGAAGTCCCCGGGGCGCACGGCCCGCGGGCAGCTCTCGGGCACGAAGCGCCGCTCCACGCCGAGCTCGGTGCCATCCGGAGGGATTTCGGCGGCGGGCACCGGCGGCGCCTGGCAGGCCGCCCAGCTCTCCAGCAGCGCCGGCAGCAGCAGCAGCAGCGAGCCGCAGCCCGGGCCCCGCCGCCTCACGGCCGCCGACCCCGCCATGGAGCGCAGCGAGCGGGGCAGCCGCAGGGCGCGCTCGGGGGGGAACGGGAGGATGGAGGGAAGGGAGGGAATGAGGGGAAGAAGGGAAGGGAGGGGAAAAGAGGGAAGGGAGAGAAGCCGCCCGCCCCGGCCCGCCCGCTCCTCCGCCTCCTCCCCCCAGCGCTGCAAACTTGCAAACGTGGATGAAGCGCTCCCACCCGGGACGGGGGAGGAGCAGCCCCGGCGCCGGCTCCCCCCGCCCGCCGCGGGGCTGCGCAGGCCGGAGCGCAGCGGTGGCACCGCCGCCCCCGCCCCGCTCCCTCTCCGGGCCGGAGGTGCGACGTGGCGCTGCCCCCGGCCGCCCTCCCGGCGCTCGTCCGCTCCCGAAGGTAGCACGGGAGACGGGCGGACCCCGAGAGTTGTAAACTCGCAGACACAACCCCGCCATTTCCCGCAGATTTCCCGCAGCTCTTGGGAGCGGAGCTGCTGGGAGGCCCTGGGAGGGACCGAAAACACGGCAAGTGACCCCCCGCGTAAGGGGGTTTTGTCGCTCTACCTGGACACGTACTCCTTGCACGACTTCGAGTATTTGCAAGCTTAAAGTCCGACCGCAAGTGTTCCATTTTAGATCAAATCCCCAAAGATACGAGGCTGTGTTGGCAAATGCGTATTCATGCACACTAATGCTGTCACAGGGATTTGCAACTCCCTGGCGGGAGACCTTTCCAAATGACACAGAGAAAAGACAAAATCACAGAACAATTTGGGTTGGAAGGTACTTTCAACTAGTTCCCTGACAAAGGCATGGATATATTTCACTAGACCAGGCTGCTTTGAGCCCCATCAAACCTGGCCTTGAACACCTTCAGGGATGAGGCATCCACAGATTCTCTGGGCAACTTGTGCCAGTGCCTCATCACCCTCACAGTAAAGGGTGATGTAAATGAATATCTAATTTAACCTACTGTCTTTCAGTTTGAATCTGTTCCCCCTTGTAAACAGTTCCTTTCCATCTTTCTTGTAGGTTCCCTTTAGGTACGGGAAGGCTGCAATTAGGTCACCCTGAAGCCTTCTCTTTTCCAGGCTGAACAATCCCAACTCTCTTAGTCTTTCCTCATAGAAGAGTTGTTCCAACTGTCTTGGTGGTCTCCTCTGGACTTGCTCCAACAGGTCCATGTCCTTCCTGTGCTGGTCCCCCAGAGCTGAGTAGCGGGACAGAATCCCTTCCTTCCCTGCTGGCCATGCTGCTTTGGAGGTCACTTGGGACTTCATAGGCTGCCACGACTTTTCAAATATCATGGAGAGGGGTTTGGCAGCTACATCAGGCAATTCCCTCAGGACTTTGGGATGCATCTCATCAGGCCACATAGACTGATATATATTCAGATTCTTCATGTAGTCATGAACCTGACCTGACAAGCACCCAGTAAGACACAGCATCTGAAAAGAGTCACCATCCCAGTGTGCTAGCAATCCCCCTTCTCTCTCTTTGATCTTGAATACAGTGATGAAGAGGAACTTAAGTTTTTTCCTCTGTTATTCTAACTGGTTTCAGTGAACAAGGATGGGAAAGCTAAGCACCTCCATGTGAAGCACCAACCTCAAGCAAGATTAAGTAAAATGATACAATATTTTTGAAAAGCAGAGATATTTATGATAGCAGGACTGGGGCAACCAGCTGGAAATGCAGGCATCCTAAGAAGATCACGTAAGAAACACCAATGATAAGATTTTGTTATGACAAATTATTAAACAAGCACAGTGTACTCTTGGGTGGATGCAAGCCCATGAAAACCAGAGAAGACGGTGTTCCTGAGCATTGCAGCTGGGGAGACGACAGCTCACAGGCCCCAGTTCCCCACTTTTTTGTGCATCTACCACCCAGCTGTACCAACCCAGGAACAGAATGGATGCACTCAAATCAGAGGTTTTGTAAGTGCATTCAAAAATGCTCTTGTATAATATTGATGTATTGCTAGGAAATGGGTGCTCTTCGATGACCTAAGCAGTCAAAAGTTAGCCAATTGGACAGTTATTTAAAGATAACAAGATTTGCGGTTGCAAATCACATCCTTCTTCTTCCAAAAAGTCACACTGCACATTCCAAATCGGTCTTTTAAACAAGCAATGTAAATTGTCTGGCAGTTGCCTAGCATTAAATAGCTTATTTTAATGTTGATTTATGTGGACACAATTTATTTTTTCAAGGAGAACTCATAGTTCACCACTGGAGTATGTTGATACAACCAACATAAAGATAAAGCTTACCCTGAATTCGGTACATCTTATTGCCAGGCAGTGACACAATCTTTATTTTTGCATGTTTATTTAAGAAGTTCTATGTTTTCAAAATAATTCCTTGGACTCTTAATATTTATGCAGATTTGTACTCCTTACTCCTCACCTGTGTCAATAACAGTCCTACACATCTGATGTAATTACCATTGCCTCAACACTGCTCTGAGTGTTTCCAATTTTATTAACTCCTAAAAGAGCCAAATATCCCTTCTGTGCTACCAAACCTGCCCGCTTCATGCCTCAGTTCCATTTGCCCCATGGCTCATGTGCCACATGCCTCTCCGTAATCACACACAGAGCTCAAGACAGCTGTCAGGAAGGTGCATTCCCTTTTTCAGTCCCCCTAGTTTTGTTCACAGAAGTAGCAAATGTGCAAATGCGGTATTTTCCTTAGAAATGTCAATTTAAACATTTTGCTGTCTTTTCAAAGCACGTATGCATGCAAGCACACACAAATTCTTAGTTATGTGTCAGTTTGTTTGAACACTAACCCAGCTTCCCTGGAAGCATTTTGGGCATGCTGATCTCTATCAGACCTGTTCTTCAGTCAGCCTGACACATGGCAATGCCTAACACAGTGTGAGAAGGGGGAGAGAAAAGCACAGACATGCCTGAACCATCTAGAGAAGCTGGTCCTGGAAGGAGGATCATCCTTTCCACACTTTAAAACACAGTACAGGTGAGGTCCAGTCAGCTTTCAGGAGTGTCACAGGTCAGACATTAAAGGAGGATTAAGGAGCTGGGATTCATGCCTTTGCATCTCCCTTTGCAGTACACTATGTGCCTCGTGTAATGTCCAAGGGGCTGCAGGTCTCCTAGATTTGAGCTATGTTTTATCAATTTAAAATAGATTTGATGCTGTTCCCAAATCTTTCGTAAAGGCAGGGAAGCAAAATGTCACCTCTCATTGCTTCCCCTTGTATCACACCAGCATTACCATTAAGTGCATCACACAGAGGAGAAATCCAAAAGCTCAGATTCCAAGAAGGTAGATAAGAAAATTCCTTCATACACTACTTGATACAAATCATGTCTCAGAAGGACTGAAGAAAGCTGAGGAGCATGTTGATGAGTCACTTCAATTAAAGATTAATTTATGGTAACTTGGGAAAAGGAAATAAAGCCTTAGCTTGAGCCTGAGGTAGGCAAGATACCACTGGTTTGTAACTTGAGATGCTGCCCTACTCCTTGGAATGTGCTTGAAGCCAAGCACCAGGCAGTCATGAGATGGTGGGGTCTAATGTAAATGAAAATGTTTGCAACACATTTGGTCACATAAACACAGGAGGAGTTGTGACTAGTGAAACTTTTGCTGAGTAGCTGTTGGACTTACTCACTACTTAACCACTGACTGTTGTCAATTACCCCTCTCACAGCTAGGATTACAGGCCTGGAGATTCAGTCCCTGGATGCCCTCAAGAATGTATGCATTGTGCTTTGATCCAGAGGTTTTCTAAAAAAGACAGCATGTTGAGACAGAAAAACACAGAGAGGATTTGCGATACTAAATTACTAAATATTCTATCAATTATAGATCAAGGAAAACAGAGGTAATCCTTTTATTCTTAGAAAGAGTATGTCAATGCTGCAGTTTGAAGATACCTTGAAATTATGGCAGGCAAATTTAGAGATAATTAAGATACTAGAAGTAAAAAAAGTGAGAACAACGGAAATCACAGCTTGAACTGACATGAAATCCAATTTTAAAAAAAATCTATCTGCTTTTAACAGGTAGGTAATATTCATAAAGATCAAAATATACTGCTGGTTTTGGCTGTATAATCTACTGGGGGATTATGACAAGGGACTCTGATTTATTTTTATCTTCTGCAGTTTTCCATAGCTGTTCACATCAGTAAATACTCTCAAAATCCTAAGGAGCTTCTCAGAGAATAGTTTTGGGTTACAACTAATGTGAAAAAAACCATTGTGCTCTCACTGCTGAATTGTATTTCAAGAAAGGAAAAAAAATGCTAATTGTAATTAAAAAGCTTCTGCTTCTAAAGGTCTGTAAAGGTTGTAGATCTCTTCAGATATTTTGAAACAGCAATGGAAGCTGGTTTTAACTATGAAATATGGCTAAACTATAACTACAAAACATTCTCGGTAAGTACTGGTTTTACTAAACAGGATTTTGAAGAAACACTATTCCTGTTTTATACAGCTAACTGATAATTCCAGAGCATCTGGAATCTGAAATACCTCTTTGCATCCAAAATATTGTAATATAAATTCAATATTTATTACATTACATCACAAATTATTTAATTGCATGTAAATTATAGTTAGTGGTGTGAGTCACAAGGGACTGACATGACCCTAAATGCCTTTGGTGACCAACGTGATCCAGGTGACTTGGGCTTTCTTCTTCCTTTGTGAGTCATGAGAAATACTGTGTCATGAAGCTCTTCACTCTTCACAGAGTGTCATGCTGGACAATTCAGCCACTCCACAGGCTATTTAACACTCAGCTTTTATCCTGATTTACTACTGGTAGTGGTTTAGCAGTGAACATAAAGAACAGAGCATCAGAGAAACGAATATACTTTAAATTTCTGATACATTTCACTTGCTCCAGTCCATCTTCAGTTTATCTCTACTCCAGCTACTATGGATGTTCTAAGGAAAGTCAAACAGAGGGTAACTCTGTGGACTAGTGCTCTCTTCCAGACCCTGCCCCGCCAGGAGGGTCTCACTTGCCATAGGTACACAGCAATTCCTTTGCTGGACGTCATAGCATAATGAGATACACCAACTGAGCTGTCTTAATTAGTGCTTATGAATAGCCCATCATTCCAAATGTGCCATGCTAAATTAGTATCCAAGTGATTTAGCAAGTCTGGCTCACTTTGGCGGAAACCAGTTAGACAGCACTTACAAAAGGCTGCTGCCATCAGAGATGAGGCAGTGGATCCCAGCAGCCAAACGCGAGGATAAATTACAGGTGGCTGTTGTCTTCCACCAACTCTGCTATTGTTTGTAAGGCAAACGGCTGTCAAAAGCATAGGCCTGGATTGCACACTCCTGAGGCATCAGTCACGCTTTCTTTTGTGTTTGCACTGCAACTGTTGTAGTTTGCACTCTACTAGAAACAAACAAATAACTGCAGCAAGCCAACTCTGGGCAAAACTATTTTCTAATTACCCTTGAGCACTGGCCTCAGTGTAGACGTGCCAGTGTAAAACTGCAGAAAAACTACCCTATGTATCTGGCTTTTCCTACCATTTCTCACAACTATATATATTTAAATGTTACCAATTTCCATTCAATGTTCATACATTTATCAGGCTAGATAAATGAATGCCTTCACCCTCATCTCACAAAAAAGGAAAGGTTTTTCAGAACTAAATACCCTCAAAAGTAGAGACCACAGAGGTTAAAACTCACTATTTCAAAGTAAGTATGAAAATCAGTTACCAGATTTTCAGAAAACTTAATTTATGGAGGGCTAAAATTTTAAAAATCTGGTTATAGGGAACATACGAAATGAACATAAGTAGCTGAAGACAAAATGAGAAATATGCATGTTAACACATTATTAAAACTCACCTAAACTAAAGCATATTCTAAATATATTGCAGGTATCCACAAAAGCCACAAAGTCAGAGAACGATTTTGAAACAATGGACTGCTTATACTGAACTGCAGAAAGACTTGGATATTCCTAATGGATACAACAGATTCCTATTCCTAAAGGATACTTGTAGTTAAACAGGTTTTGGTCTGCAGATTACTACAGTGTCATGCAGAAGTGACAAGGAAGCCTGCTGCCTACTGGACTAAATTCCCAGTGAATGGGGGTTTGAATCTGCAATGGAAATGATCTAGGAGACTGCATGCCAAAAAAAAAAAAACAAACCCAAAAAAAACCTAAAAAAAAAAATCTTAACTGCAGCCTTCTTTCTGAAGTGAACCTTCACATGCAGCATGAACAATCTCAGAATTGTGTTGCTCAAACTGTGCAGAAAGAGGCGGTTCCTGCAAGAAGGGTCACACTGGTTTCCTTAAATGCATTAAAAACAATCAATTACTGATAGTTTGCCTATTATAAAGGATCTTCACTCAGTCAAAAGGGAGAGCAGAAGTATTATGTGCTTATTTGAAGACTAAAAAGCTTTTCAAGAAGCACGATAAACACTAAGGTCTGAAAAGCAAATGGTCACAATTGGATTATTAACTTATCACGCTTAAGTTTTATCATGCCTGATCTGTACTCTGTTTGCTAGAACTGTTGTGGCTCTATAATTAAAAAAATAATAATGTTTTGTTCCAACATTCTTTTAAACAAAGCTGCCTTAATAAAGTTTGTTTGCAAATTAGGTGTGGACTATGATTCCTGCTCAGAAAGACAGAACCCTTTTATCCAAGCTCCAGTCTAACCCCCACCCCCACATTCACCCATCCCCTGCCTATAGTATTTTCCATATAAAATGCCTTCTGAAAGCTGCATGTGTTGGGAGGAGAAGAGAAAATAGTTAATCTGCAAACAACTTGGCACAAAACAAGCTATGCAAACTTTCCTGAAATGTAAAGCTATCTGTTCCACCAGGGGTACAGCCTGCTTGCATTTGGAAATGAGCACACCACAAAGCTCACTTTGCATGTCTTGGGTAAAAGGATTATTTGCAGAAGTGATTGGAAAAGAAGCAAGTCAGGTCAGTCACTTCTCTGCATACCAGGGCTGTAGCTGCCAGAGGCCAGTGCTTAAGCAAACTGGAAACAGGACACCTTGTTATTTTTCCCCTCCTTCATTAATATTCACGTGTGATCCCTTGGGAACTGCCTGAAGTTCTTAGATGTTACAAAATAGTGCTCACTTATTAGTTCTTCTTAGTGTGAGTGTAAGCATTAAAGCAGGTGCTTACCAGGAGTCCAGTGCAAGAAGATTGCAGCAATCTTCTCTCTGAATTAGTAAACATTTAGTGACTCTTGTGTGAATTTTCATTAACATTTTGCATCTCAAGAGAGAAACAATAAATTCA
This sequence comes from Pseudopodoces humilis, assembly GCF_049639895.1. Taxonomy (NCBI): domain Eukaryota; kingdom Metazoa; phylum Chordata; class Aves; order Passeriformes; family Paridae; genus Pseudopodoces; species Pseudopodoces humilis. Next base: position 106,375,864 of record NC_142200.1, read on the forward strand.
GACATCAACTCCTAACATTTCAGTTTTACTAGAAATGTCAGCATTCTTTTGGAAGCAGATTCACACAGATTTATTGAATATTTACTGCATCTGTGAGTTTGTTTTTAACAGAAGAGTCCATCTGTAGAGCAACTTCAGAGTGGTATTCCAATAACTTTTCCAGCCATCTGATCTGTGTACTAAAGAACAGTTTTAGGCCCAAGCTCACAAAATTTGGAACTTTTACGTTACACAATGATCCTTAAGTGTTTGCATAGAGCTGGTAAAATCATTCTGAGTGTTGGGCACATTCTGAACCCATTCCTGGTTTGCTGGGCTGTTGCAGCACAGGTCACAGGCTTTGTTGCCTGCATTCTCCACTAATTGTTCCAGACAAGTTTTATCTGTATGTCCTCACGGTTCAGACCAAACATCCTGTGCAATCTAAGCGGACTAAAGAAACACTCCATAAAGCCAAGAATTAAAGTCTTTGCAAATGAAAGAGTAGTTATTATTAGTCTGGCTACAATCATGCTAAGATTTGTTGTCCAAATCAGCTAATAATTGAGGCTAATTCAATAATGATATCATTAGAACTACTGTGCACAAAGTCAGTATTACCTATGCCTTTCTCTGGTCCCATGCTCCCCTTTCCACTGGGTTCAAAAGTCAATAAAACCAGCAAGGGCTGACAGAAGTAAGCTATCAGCATCCTAAGTTATTTGCCTTGATTACAGTGCTAATATTTATTATTTCTTCTTCCTCTTTGCCAGGAAAATTATGTTGTGAGTTTTCCCCCCCTCACTTGAGGTCTGCTTGTGGTAATTTTTCATGTTTGCTACCAGTCTGTCAACTTTGTGCCTTCTTTGTGGCTCACAGTTCAGTGTTACATCTCACTTTACTGCAGGTTATAGGTTTTACCTATATTGGAGGTAAACCACTAAATCTATTGACTCAACTTCTAAGGCTTCGTTTCTTTAGTGATCTGTGGTTGACAGTCTGTGGTCCTGAGGCCTCTGGTACCATGCTGTGCTTGAATTTTCTTATCTTGTACTTGCATTTGGGAGGCCCAAAACACCCTGGTTTTTAATCTACAGCCTTCAAGCTGTGGTTTCCAGATAACTTAACTAATGTTATATGAACACAGCCTAACCACCTGTAGCCAACATCTACATGTTTTGGCAAGAACACTGGTACTTTATTAAAATTACTTTATAACTGGGCAGAACACTTCTTATTTCTTAGTTTATTCAAGCAAGACCAAAAAGCATCATGTAAGGCTGGAAGAAATCCCTGTTAGAGAATGCTAAATTGATATTTTATTTTTTTTTTTGCACACTCCACAAATGACAAATAGAAGTATAGGCTATGCACAAATCTGCCTAGATACAGAGTAGGAAAGAACGTGTTTTTCTCTATCTATAATGATATATTTATCTATACATTTCTATGTCTATATAACTACAGATGACAGTAAGTTTCAAGCAAATGTAACTATGAGGGAGTGTTCCTGGATGTCATTCGTAGCAGAACTAGCATAATGGAATAGATACACAAAGATTCCTAGCCCACCGTTGGAAAACATTATTTCTGTGTGTTTGGCATGAGTTTCAACTTCCCCATAGGAGAATTCTTTTCTCATTCCTGTCAGAGACAGTACTAGGTCAACCTGCTCAACTAATCCTCACTTCATTGCTGTGCCAGTGCTGCACTACTCTTTCAATATTACCCTCGAGATGTGCAGGGAAAGAAGAAGGTCTAGAACTGTGAGTTTCCATTCCTTTCACTTCAGTTACCTAGAAAGCTGTTGGTGAGCGGACATATGGGAAGTATGTTAAGCTAAAGAGCTGTGAATTTTGGATAGTTTTGAAAAAAACTATTCTTAAATGGGAACAGCTGCTTTGCATGGAACTAACAGATCAGCTACTGTAACAAGAGAATGTTCCCATTTAATAGAGGTGGCAAGCAGAACCAAGAATTTTTGCCTTCAACTTTTTAGATTGCATTTTTCATCACTTTATTTCTGCAGTTTCTGTGACCCATTAGTAAACACTGGAGTCTTTTTAGGTTTCACTGGAAAGTTGGCAGCTCAGATGGGACATACCAAGGACAGATACTGGCACTGAAGATTCCTATTTTACTTGATACACCGGGCATCGTTTAAACGGGAACTGTTTTATCAGTCACTATATTATACAGACAAAATTCAGGAAAGGAATCTTGCTTTTGCAAGGAAAAAGCTCTTGTAAACCAATCACTGATTTGAGAATATAGCCAAAGCTCAGAAGGAGGAATTTCCTGCAGCTGTGAAAAAACCAACTGGCTACCAGGCAAAGAATCTAGCCTTCATTCTTACTTAGTCAGTAGCAAAACTGTAACTATTAGGGTTAAGAAGCAGTGTATATATATATATATATATATATATATGTAATAGAAGAGAAACATAATTATAATAATATAATTATTATAATGGAATAATTATCATCCTCCTAATAAGGGGTTCAAATTACAGAGATACTGACTCAAACTCTCATCTTTAAAAAACCAGATAAATAAAGAATTATGGATTTCATTGCATTTGGCTGTTTCTTATGAAACCAAAATCCTGGCCATGCAGCTTGGGCATAAGTGATCCCACAAAGGATGGTATGTTTTGTAAGAAGCTGGGAGATTGTTCAAGGGTTGTCAGCCAGAATCTCCCTTCCCTACTGTTATGTAACGTGCCATTAGCATCTGAGTGCTCCTACTGCTCACACAGTTCCCGAATGGGATCAGTCCTTGCTTGAGTAAAGTCCCTTGAAGGTAAATAAAACTTTGCCTCTGTAATGATGTACTCGGGGCTTTACATTAGCAGAAGAGACAACATGTTGCTTCTACAAGTACCTGAAAGAAGGATGTAGTAAGGTGGGGATCGGTCTCTTCTCCGAGACAAAAAGTGATAGAATGAGAGGACACAGCCCTAGGCTGTGCCAGGAGAGCTTCCACTTGGACATCATGAAGAATTTCTTCACTGGAATGGAGGTCAGGCATTGGAACAGGCTGCCCAGGGAGGTGGTGGAGTCACCATCCCAGCAGGTGTACAAGAAACAACTGGACATGGCACTTAATACTATGGTGTAGCTGACAAGACCATGATCAGTCTAAGGTTAGACTCAATAATCTTGGAGGCCTTTCCAACCTTAATGATTCCATGATTCAATGTCAGCATATACACAGAGTTACAGTGCTATATTAAGAGTGTAGCACACAAATTACACTCATCAAATATGACAATTCTTTTCAGCCTGAAAAAAAATGCAAATGGCACAAAGTAAAACGTCTGGGACTACATACAATTATTTGTATTTATTTATAAAGACTGGGGGGAAAAAAGGCAAAAACCAATGAAAAATGTAAGTTATTCAATGATTCCATGTCTTTAAAGACTTAAGTGATTTAAAATAATGAAGAAACATTAAAGAAGGATTATTTTCACTGAGTGGTAGCTTGAAGAGATGGTATGCATTACACTTCTGATGGAGGTGACTTTACAAACTCCAAGTGATGAATTAGAGGGTATCTCCACAGAAGGATGGAGGGAGTTCATTGATGCAATCACCTACCAAAGCTTTGGAGGACAGAATTTACAAAAAGAATGACAAACATTCCTCTTTTACATTCCAGTTTATCAGACTTTGGGACAGATCCAATAAAAATATTTGAATGCTTAAAATGGGATGTAACTGTTCAAGTGACTTCAGACTAAAACTGCAGTTCAAACCACTTTGCACAACTAATTTCCAGAGATGCTTCCTTGCTTAGCTATAAAACTTCCCTTCAAGTGCATGTTTTTGAATAAACTACATAGTAACCTAGTGTGGGAATCAGCTGGGATAGATCAGGACCTTGGACCAGGTTTCTGACAGGGAGGGAATAAACCTGAGACTATGGGAGGCAGGATATTGAAAGGATGAAAATTTGGATGACACTGGGATCATTCCATAATAGCTCATGTCCCTGGTCCACGATTGCAATTGGACCCCTGCCCTCAGCTACCCCTATATACTGCTAGATTAACCATGCCCCCAGGTCTTTGGATGCAGCTCCTCGGACCAAGCATTCCCAGTGAACATTAAAATCTATCTTTGGGCACTCCATCGTACCCATCCCGATTTATTCTGCCACAGTTGACCTGGCCAAACCGGACGAGAGGTCTCAGAACCCCACTGAGACAACCTAGCACTTATAGAAATAATTCAATGCTTAGTTCACACTTGTGCTTGGTTTGAATCGAGATTTGGTAGAAGTTTGATATTCCGTTGTCCAATTTTCCTAAAAGGCATATCCCTGTGGACATGTACAGATAATATCAAATACCAATAGGATCAGGACTGTGCAAAATGCAGCTGTGGCCATCATACTCTTTCAGATATTTGCTGCCTGTAAGAGGCTTAAAGATGCCTGTCTCAAACACTGTCAAGGCCTCAGAAGGAACTTGCTACATGATAAACAACCACATCAGGAACTTGAGACAAGCACAGAAGAGAAAAATTTGCAACAGGAAGGTGCTAATTCCAGGCCTAACGCAGGTAAGGCTGATTAGTACATTCTGGTGAGGCATATCTCAATAACTGGATCATACCACTCACTCATTCCTTTTACGTGATGACATTCTGCAGCAAACACCACAGTAGAGGTTCTGGTGTGTGGAACACTTCACTGCTGAGCAGTATCATTGTAAACATGAGATTACTCTGAGAAGCAGGAACTAGGACCACAACATTGTCACCTGGTGCAATGGTGCTAAACAGGGATGAACAGGGCTCTGGTCCCTGCTTAGAGTACTGATTTTGTGTGTCACAGAAAGAAGTACAGTTTCCATTGTTGGATGAGCACTCCTCATGGTGTACTCACAGACAAATTCAAACACCCTTGTCTATCTGGCCCCGTGAATCTCAAATGCTTTTCTCTACTGTTGGGAAGGTAGAATTAGAAAGAAATTATAAATATGACTCTGTAGCCAGAAAGGCTAAGGAAGAAATACAAATGAAAGCACGGTTTGAATAATTCAAAGAAACCGGGCTGGTATGCCAGAACACATTCTTTCCTGCAATAAAACCAAGCTGAGACCCCTCTCCCCAGCCTTATAAGGAAAGGTCTGAAGGACCCTGAGATAACTAAAGATATGCAAAAACAGTGATTTCTATAGGTTGCACACAAATGTTACTGTATTAGTATACTTAGAAAGATTAGTCAGTAAAGGAATAGAATATTCAAATGTATAGGTTATATAAGTAATTGCAAAAGAGAATTCTCTCTCTTGGCTCTCTTAGCTCTTAGTTCTCTTGTTTCTCTTGGTCTCTCTTGCTACTCTCTTGCTACTCTCTTGTCTCTCTTGGTTTTCTAAGCTCTCTTAGTTCTCTTAGCTCTCTTAGTTCTCTTGGCCTCTCTTGGCTCTCTTGCTACTCTCTTGTTACGCTCTCTTAGCCCTCTTGCCTCACTCTTTCGACACTCTTGCTGCTCTTTTTCCCCGGCTCTCTCACTTCTGTTCTGTTACTCTCTTTCTTAGCAATCTTAAGTCTTAAACTCATGTATTCATATTTTACCCCCTTTTGTATTGTTCTCTCTGAGCCCGCTTTGAGCTCTATCTGCTGGCTCATAGCAGGCTCCCTCTCTCCCTGAAATCCCACGCCCTGAAATAAACTTCTAACACCTAACTCGATTATAGAGGTCTTTGCCGTGTCTCAGACCGTCCCCAGAAAGCGTCTCCTACACTCTACTGCTTCCATAGAGTGCAATATAAAAGGTGAATATCCCCCACTGATGTAGCTGTTAGCTTGATGCTTAGGGGATATTTTATCCCAGTGACACACAACCTCCCATCACTGAATACTCAGACCAAGGAGGGAACCAAATTTTCTAATTGCTAAACTAGTATCAAAAGAAACTGCCAGCATTTCCACTTCAAACAAAACTTTTCACTCTAAGAAAGGATGTCAGCACCTCTCCTAATAGCTGAGGTGCCCAACTCGTTAAAGAGCCTCTGATGTTCTGAGGCAGCCTTTCCTGTGGTCAGAAGTGGTCCAGAGCTTAGACTCACTCTGTTCTAAATGTCTCCATCTAGCTTCAGGCATGAAGCTGGCATGGGCTGGCCATGCTGGATTTAGACTGTGCTCTGCTCAGCCTGCTTAGATCTGCTTCTTCTGGATCCCATTAGGAGGTGCTTAACTTCCCATGAGGCCTAACACGGGTTCTGGATTCCTGTCTCATTCGTAATATATGACACATAATCAGAAACAGATCCTGGCCCAAAACTCTAGCCAGCCAAAAATGGAGAAAAACAGACTGGCTGACATTCTGCCAGGGCTACCCTCCTACAGGAATACTGATGCCCATGGGATGACATAGATGTAAATCAATTTGTTCCCAGTACTATCTCTTGTAGCTGAAACATTATAAAGTTGTAGTGGATACCATGAAAAATAACGACTTTTCAGATACTTCGCATTGCAACAGCAATTAATGTTTCTGCTTAGATGTTTGGATGAAGCTGGAATTACAGTGCCACAACACCAGCTGTAAGACTAACATTTCCCAAAAAAATTAACTTCTTGAAATGGCTGAAGCACTACATTCATATACACAGAAAAAAAAAAAAAAAAACACCCCACAACTTCAAATAAATACTCTTCTAAGTACCAGATCCTCAGTTAATATAAACACTTTAAATAGAATGGATTTAAACAATTTACAGATACTGAGCACCTTTGCTTCAGAATAAATAGAAATGAAAGTAACAGGTTTTTTCTACTCTCTCCTTTTCACAATTAATTTTGTTTGGATCTTTGCTATGGACTGATATGAATGCAATCACCTTCTTGAGTAAGTGTGCAACACAGGAATCCAGGGTTTCTTCTCAGCAAAGGAGGAAAAAAAATAGAAACTTTGGAGCTACCTATAGCTTTGAATAATCTCTTCTCACAAAAAAAGTACTTCTAAGACAGGTAATAAAGTGATAAAGTTCATTTCCAAGACAGATGGGAAAATGCACTGAAAATTATTTGTATCAAACTGAAGAACACATTTAAACCACTGTGTCTAGGCAGATTTATGTATCTATCAAATTTTATGTCCCGTGTGCCCCATTAAGTTTTATTGCAGCAAAGATGACATCGAAATGTCCTGATCTGATCAGAAATTACAGCCTGGGTCTCCAAGCCACCGGGATGCAAAGAACACAGCAAGATCCCATTGACTTAACAGTAAGAAGGTGATTATGTATAATATGATCTGTCCTCCTGCCTCCACTGGAACCCCACAGTTCTGTTGAGACCATGCACTTAGTTCCTCAATTTGTGCCAATTATTCTGTCACGGCTGAAGTCATTGAATCTGAGGTCATCAAAGCCAGACCCTTAACTTCTCCAAACTGGCAGAGGTCTTCTTACTTCAGCCAAGTTAGGATAGTCAAGAGTGTATGAAAGCGAGACTGGTAGGGTTTCTGGAGAACTCCTGTTTCTTTTACTATTGCACATGTCTCCCACAGAATACCATTCATGAACTGGAAACACTCCACCTTGGAATGATATTAGATTTTCTGTCACTGTCCTATCATGCAGGAAAGCTGTTTCAGAGTCTGACTACTCTGTTGGTTTGAAAAAGTGAAGTAAAAAGGCACTTGAAAAAAAGCAACACTGGCCTGAAAGGGGGGCCAAAAAACTCTATTATATCACTTCAGTTTGCTTCCAACATAAAGTCTCTATTTAGTAGGCATCAGTCCAGTTCGTCCCTAACTATTGGTAATAGTAACTATTACCATTTCTCTAAATAGAGTGAAAAATTGATAATGTGTCTCATCTAAGTTCTTTCAGACATTTTAAATGTAATTGCAACACCTAAAAATATTTCACCTACCTCACTTGTTGCTTGAAGATACATGACCATGAAAGGGAGTGATTGCAATTTGACATGTTCCCACATGTTAGGAGTGTCACAGCAGCAAATCTCTTAGCCTCCAGCAACCATCAAGTCATCTGCTCAACCTGCTTCACAGTGGATTATATTAAACCACATCACCTTGCATTTGCCTCATACACAGATATTTAACTCAGATTAGCAAATAAACTGATTTTGCCTCTAAGCCTTTAGACAAGAGGTTTTAATGGAGTTCTGCACCTCAAGAAACTGCTGCGATCTGCCTTTTCAAGACATACCAGCAATTCAGCCTGTTCAGAGTTTAGGCCCAAGGAAAGGCTACTCCTCAAAGGCCCACTGCTAAAGAAAATACACAAGCTGTCTACAAACGCATGGGATAAATGAAAATGATTTACTCACAGCTTATGCACCATCTCATGACATCTTGGCCAGATGGATAGCTCGGAATTAGTTTATGTACAGCAGGACTTGGGTTTTTTTGGTAAGCGTATCTGCAAGATTATGTTGCTTTGCTGCTGAGTGTTGTTCTGTGGAAGAATGGCTGCTGCCTTCTTTCCAGGGCCAGAAAACCTACAATATTTGGTGCATGAAATAAAAATCTTCATCAGTAGTGTATATTAGTGCCATGACATGCAAAAGCTAGATTATTTTGCTTCAAAATTAAAACAAGCACCTTTTGCCTTGAAAAGGACTGTGACAATTAATCGGACAAATAGTTTTCTGGGATCTGAAGTTCCAATGGCAGCCACTTAGGTGAATGCAAGTGAGAAACATAACATGTGAATGTTCATCTCAGATAAGGTTTTACTGAGTAAAAGCTAAAGTAATATTAAAGTAGTGCTTGATTAACAATATTACATTGCTAAATAGTGTGTAAGATTGATTTTTACCTTGTAAAAGATAGGCATTCTCAGGACCGTGTTTGTCTTACTGCACTTAAGAATCACAGGGTGCTGTAATAGCAGTTACCTCAAATTACATCAAAATTACCTCAAATTACATCAAAGTGCACATCAAGTGCCTTTGATGTGCACTTTTGAAGCACCACAATGATCACAGTTAAAAACACCTTCAGTTCCTGGACTTCTAAGATATATTTTCTGCATTTCACTCAGCTCTTAAGCAATTCCCAAAATCTCATGTGCCCTTGAATTTCAGCATGAAGCAAAAGCAAAGATTTAAACTTTGCCTTCCCAATACTGATCTACCTCTATTGCTCATCCTCCAATAGAGAGAACACAGCCAAGGCAGAAAACTGCAAAGGCTAGGGGTAGATTTGCCTCTCCAGTGGTGCTCATACACTGAAGACAAGGTTGCCCTTTGTTTGTCAGCTAGGTCCCACCACAGCAGCACAGCCCTAGCCAGACATTGCTGTGTTTGCTTCCAAAATAAAGTCTCTATTCAGAGACTTTTTGGCATTAGAACCTTGCCCCATACCCAACATGTACCTTCTGATGCAGCAACCCACCCATTAAAAAAAAAAAAAAATAAAATAAAGAAAAACCAAATCCAAGTCTGGGTTTTGGTTTGGATGCTGACCTTCTTCTCCCTCCAGCCACACATATGTTGGTCATGGCCAAGCACAGAATCATAGAACCATAGATCAGTTTTGGTTGGACAGGACTTTTAAGATCATCAAGTTCCAATTCCCTTGCCACAGGCTGTCGCCCTGAAAACTCAGCTTCTGAGCTTGCTGACATGGTTTTCTAAAGACTTTCCCAGGACAGTAACTGTAAACATAGATATGTGTACATTCTTTCTGTTACACGTCTTGTGATGGGTATCTCTCATGGCCAGTGCAGTGAGAAAGTGTTATCCTGACCATCCAATCCCTGGCCGTGGTCAGAAGCCTATAAATCCTGGGAGGAAAAATAAACTTTCTCTTCCTTTCACCACACCTCGACCTGTGTCCGTGTGATCTATTCATCTTCAGCGGCAACAACAGGCAGTGACACCTTTTGCTAGACCAGGTTGCTCGGTGCTCCATCCAGCCTGGTTTTGGGTACTTCTAGGAATGGGACATCCACAATTTCCCTGGGCAACCTGTTCCAGTACCTTGCCACCCTCCCAGTAAAGAATGCCCAGTAAGCACCATGATGGGGCCCTCCTTGCATTCCCAGCCCCTTTCCCCAACCTCAGAGGCCCCTCAGCTGCATCCTCAACTTGGTGAGAAAAGCAACCCCCTCAGCCTTCCCTCCATCCTGGAGACACCTGCTTCCTGACACCTCATAGCCAGCCCACTGCCATATTCCCCCATGTGTGTCTATACACCTCTCAGTCCTACTGTGTGAATCACATAAGACTTTGAGTTGGAAAGGACCTTAAAGATCACCTAGCTCCAACCTCCTTACGTGGGCAGGGACACCTTCCACTAGGCAAGATTGCTCCAAGCCCCATCAAACCTGGCCTTGAATAGTGTCAGGGATGGTGCAGACACGATTTCTCTGGGCAGCCTGTGCAAATGCCTCACCACCCTAACAGTAAAGAATTTCTTCCCTTTATCTAATCTAAACCTATTCTCTTTCAGTGTTAATCCACTCCCTCTTGTCCTGTCACTACACACCCTTGTGCTGTCCCTCTCCATCTTTCCTGTAGCTCCCTTCAGGTGCTGAAGGCCGCAGTTAGGTCATCCCAGAGCCTTCTCCAGGCTGAACAACCCCAGTTCTCTCAGCCTTTACTCACAGGAAAGGTGCTCTATCCCTCTAATCAAGTTGGTGGCCTCCTCTGAGCCTGCTCCAACAGTTTCATGTCCTTCCTGTGCTGGGAACCCCAGAGCTGGATGCAGCACTGCAGGTGGAGTCTCACCCGACCGGAGTGGTGACCCTCCCGCGAGGGAGAAATTACTGGGACGCTGGTATTAATTTTTTTTTTTTTTTTTTTTTTTAACATCGGTGTTTTGAAGGCACAGAACTCCACATATATTCCCAAGCCCCGGTAAGCCGCGGGTGCCTGAGGCTGCGGCGGGCGGAGCCCGGCTCCCGGCCGGGGCCGTGAGGGGCGGGGTGCCCGTGGCTGCGGGCGCCGGAGGAAGTCGGCGCTCGGCCGGAAACCGGGATGCGGAGGGCGGGGAGGGGGCGTCGCCAGGGCCTCGCCGTCCGCCGCGGCCGTGGCCGGCGCGCCCATGGCCCAGCGGGCGCCCAGGGAGCAGGGGCAGGACGAGGAGGAGGGAGCGGAGGAGGGGGAGGCGGCGAGGGGCAGCCAGGCGCGGGCCAGGAGCCATGCGGAGCCCGCGGCCAGCGGCGGCAGGACTCAGGACCGGCATGAGAGGAAGCGGAAGAGGCAGGAGGCGCAGCAGCTCCAGAAGATCCAGCACCTGGAGTCTTTGTAAGGAGCGGAGGAGGGGAGGCTGCCCGCGGCTCCCGCCCCGGCTCTGCCCTGAGCACACCCCGCCGGCATTTGGGGCTCGTTTCCAGTGCAGGGTTTGGGTTTTCTGGGGGGTGGTGATTCTTCTTCCCCTCTCCCCTTAAATGTGATTCGGCAGAAAGGCTTCGGGGCCACTTGCAGAGTTGCTTGGTGACTTACGAAGGGTTTGTTGGGGCACAGAAGGGGCTCTCGCGGGCTCCTCCAAGTCTGAGAGATGCAGCATAGGAGCAGAGGTTGTTCCTGGAACGGACTTAAAAAAAACAAAGAAGGAAAAATAAATTGGGATTAAAAGGTGCTGTAAAAGGTTTATGCTATTTCTCTGGAAAGGAATTATTGTTTTAATGGAATAAAAAGGTCAGAAGGTACACAAGAACATGATTTTGGTTTTTTCTTTTCTGCGTGGAAGTGAAAATCAGTTTGTTGTTAAATGCACCAAACAGCACTCCGAAGTTATTGTTATAAAGATGGGTTGAACATACTTTAACCACCTTTTCCTTGCTGTTCTTATTGTATTGGTATGATTGTGCCTAGCAATCATAGAGGTATGTAGGGGGGGTGCGTGTGCGCACAGCTAAGCCAATGAAATATTGCCTATGCCATCAAACCTATGATGCACAGCCAGTAGAGATGTTTCATGTCCAGCTGAGTTAATACATGGATAATGTTGGAAAGTCCTGTTGAAAAGAGTCTTCCATAAAGCAGAAGATTTCGGGACTCTGGGCTTGCACAGTGCTGATCTTTTTATGCCATTGAAAAACAAAACCAAAATATCTCCATTCTCTTCTGTGATCACTTTATACTTTCACTGAGGCAGCAGTTTACAGGAAACAGTGTATGTGTTTAAATAGAGATGAGATTAGAGCGGGGAAAAACCCCAATACAAATTCAGTTACACACACCTGCATCTTTCTATGTAATATGTATTCTTTGCCTCCAGGACCATTTTGTATAGCCTTGGCATTTAACTCCTTAGCACATGCGTTTTTTTAGTTGCTGTGTGCTCTGTGTAGTACCTGTTTGCTGCTTGGATTTTAACAAATGTTTTATCTACCGTTAACCCCAAAGAAATGCTGCAGAAAATATGCTGCTGTGGTCAGTAGGGCTCTGTCTTGAGGTTTAATACACAGAAGATTATTAAATTATTATGTATTAGGTTTGGCTGGCAAAGCTAGATGTAAGGATCAGTCTGACTTGACATTTTTAGCTGACTATGTCTGTGATTTAGCAGTGCTAGAGTAAAGAAGTCTGGAGACCTTGAGGGGTGCAGCAGAAAAAAGAAGAGAGAATTATGCATGTATGCATGTTGAAGCTAAATCAAATATACCACATATCCCTAGGAAGTAGTTGTGCTCCCACAAGAATATGAATCTGAGGGATGTTTGCAAGAGATGTGTAGTAATATGATAAATGCTGTCTGTCAGCTTGCTGTATCTGTGTTCTGCTGTGGTTCTATTAGTTACAAGGTAATATTTAAGGAGAAATGTGAGCTGAAGGTTTTCACTCAATACCCATGAAAAACTGTAATTTTTCAATTTATTTGTCTGTGCTAAGCTGCAGAGTAACAATATTTCTATTGCTTTTCAGCTATGAGAAACCTCCCCCTGGGCTAATTAAGGTTGGTAAATAGCTGTAATTTTTTAGGATTATGAGGGATTTTCACAAAACGTGCTCTTTAGGTGTTTAAGTGTCTGTGTTACCTATATAAATTACAGAGAGATTGTAGAGAATCATTACAAGCTGACCACTTTGTCTTGGTGATCCAAAGTGATCCAGAATCAGATAGGAGACCAGGTCTTTCATAATCTCTTAGCACACTTTGTGCAGTGTTTAATAGTGTGGATAGAGGGGAGCCATTTATGGAAAGCAGATTTTTGTTTTGAATAACATCTTTTCAGGATTCTTCTCTATTGCTTAGGCTGAAATAATTCTTTCATCATGATCATTACTTCTGCCAAATTTATATACCTAAGCCATAAAGTAGTGCTTTTAACCTAAAGAATAACTGCTTTGTGTTGTAAAGGTTTCCTTGTAATTGTTATGTCTTACTAGCAGGAAGAAGATAACAAAGTCTCTGCTTTGTGTTAAGTTTTCATTTCTGTTATTTATTTAAACAAATTATTAAATGGATGGGAAGGAATGAAATTCCTGCGCAGGAAAATTCTGGCTGCAAAATTCAAGGGTGAGAAAAAAAAAAAGGGGGGGTCAAGTATTTTAGATCTTTTGTGTGATACAAGGAAAAAAGATAATGGGGAAAATATGTTTCCTGCTAAGTGAAGGTCTGTACACTTGATTATTAATTCTTGCAAAGTTAAAAAAAGAAAGTTATTTTATTATCTTTATCTTTCTTCTTTTTTCTTTTCTTTTTTTTTTGTAGGAGAATGAAACAAAACCAGAAGACTGCATACCTGATGTACCAGGCAATGAAAGCGCACGAGAGTTCCTGGCACATGCCCCAACAAAAGGGCTTTGGATGCCTTTGGGAAAAGAAGTCAAAGTTATGCAGTGTAAGGCTGAAAATATTCCAGATGTCATTGGACCATCATGTATCCATCCATTTATGCTGGGGGAGGGCAGAATGTCTGGTGGACAAATTATGAACTCTGGGTAGATTGACATCATATTGATAAAAAAGCAACCAGTATCTTGAAGGTTGAAGTAATACTGAATTTGAATATTAAAGTAATAGCCTTGTATTTTATGGACATTGCATTTATCAGCATACTAGTTGTATCTCCCTGTCTCTTACAACAGATTGAAAATATTTTGCAGAAATGTGGTTTTGGCTTTTTGTGCTTCTTCAGGTCTGTCTCAGAGGTGCAATTCATTGCTGCTTGTTTTTTTAAAGGTTGGAGATGTAAACGTTATGGACACAGAACAGGAGATAAGGAATGCCCATTCTTTATTAAAGGCAATCAGAAATTGGAACAATTTAGAGTGGTGAGTAGCAATACTGTAGTATTACTGCTTGTATTTTTTTAGTACTGATAATGCATAATCTTGCAACTGAAGATAAGCCTATTAGATGATGCTTTATTAAGGACTTTTCCTCTGTCTCTAGTATAATATAGATGCTGAAAATCTCCTAATAAAGAAAAGGCTACAGATGTGGTTGGATGTTTGACTACTGTGCAGAAAATCTACTCTTCAAGAGGAAAATTAATAATTTTTACATATAAATTGGAAATCTTCAAGAACCTGTTTCAACCACTGTATTCATTTTTTTTTTTGTGATTAAAATGTCAACATAGCAAAAAATGTTTAGTCAAGCTTGAGCTGCCCACATTACAGCTGTTTCAAGCCTTCTGCTCTCGCTGTGAACAACCACATCATGAATGCTGTTGTCTAGGTCTGTAATCCAGTCATTGTCTAAAGTCTGATCTCTTGCTACATGAAGCTACATCTCAGTTCTGCAGATTCTTTCTGTGTGATCTCTAACTATTTCTGTTGCTGTGCATCATTAACCTATATTTCAAGCTGTCATCACTTTGTGTCTTATGTCCTCATTTCTGTCCTTGAAAAATATAATCTTGGCTTGGTCTCTCCAGACTCTGGATTCGTACTGATTGTATGCAACTGCCAAGAGTATTTTTAGCCCTTTCCCATGACCAGACTGCCTCTATTCTTCATTTTCCCTCAGGCTTCTTTGTTGCATCAAACTCTTGTTGTTTGTCCAAGACCCTTCATGGTGCATTCCCAACATCTTTCATTTGCTCCTGACATTTCAGTTCCCACCTCTGGTCAGCATCTGCCATCTCTCCTCTCTGTTGGACTTGTTTGCTTAATCTTCCAACAAAAATGATCACCCCACCTTTTTTCTGCATTCTTGCATGAATCCAACTTAAACGTCTGCAAAGTTTATTTGCTGTCTTCCTTCACAACTATCTTTTGCTGCAATGCCCATTTAATGTCATTTAAGAACCAGTAAGGGTAGTGCATAGCATGATAGGACAACTCCAACTTTATTATCCATATGTCTTATATTCCTTGCTCCTATAATCCTGTTTGTTTATATCCAGGTTTTTTAAATGTACTATAAGGGTACAGCTCATTATTTTGAACTTGAGTATTCCATCTACATATAGCTATTCCCACAGATCATGTATGGGATTCTCATAGCTGGCTGTGATTGGAGAGGTAGGGAGATAGATACCTAAGGAGAGTCCCCTTCCTGTGAGGTGTAGCTAGATAACCTTTCCCTAAAGCAAATACACCAGTTCAGGTGAACAGTGCTAAGTCTGACAGTGAATTAAGAGCTTGCTAAGCATATTCCATCTTTTGATAAAAGCCTCTTGCATTTGGTTGCTTTGGTTTATTTTTTTAGGAAATAAAACCGTTGGTGATAACATTGAATTTCCTGTTTTCCATTTTAAAGGCACATGAAGATCCAATGTATGATATAATAAGGGAAAATAAGCGTCATGAAAAAGAAAAGAGGTGAGTATGTCTGTAGTAAACTGCATTTTCAATTCAGTTTTTATTTTGGTAATGTGGCACTTATGTATAGGTGACCTTTTTAAAGAAGCTTAGTTTTAGCTCAGAACATTTTTTTTAATAGCAGTTTCTTTATGTTGACAGACTAATGCATTTCTACTTTCTAAACAATCACTCTTTAGTACTTCCAATTGCTTTAATTCTTTAGCTTCTGTATTTTCCCCAAAACAAAGTTTAAAGTGCAGCTGTATGCATTTATGCCATAATATTCAGGTACTTAGGTGTGGTTTTGGTTTAGGCCTGAGAAAAAGTTTATTTTTTTTTGCTTTCACTGGCTTCACTGAGTCAATTTTGTAAAATTTGCTTTGTCAGAATGCTTTCAGTGGAAATTAATGGGGGATTTAGAAAGGTAGTTCTAGGCACCTGATATTGCTGCTTTTGTGAGGTCATTACTTAGTATATAAAGTGGCAGGTTTTGATGCTTTCATGCTGGAACTGCTTCAGTGGGATAACTGGAGAAACTGTAGGTAGCCCATAGAACAGCACTCTTGGAGAGGAATCCTTGAAGAGAATACAGAAGACAACAATAAAATAAGCAAATACTTTGTCCCACTATCTGCCAGTGATCCTTGAAAGTTCAAAGGAAGAGTGCCTTTCAAAAATACTTCTGCATTGTGGTAGATCGGCAATTACATGCATCCAGAGTGGAGCCTACTCTGTCAGCTTCACTGACATCCTCTCTGTATCAGCAGGGCAATGAATATCATAATATCCTAGTCCAAATATCCCTCTGTAGGGATAAGCATAGAACTTATCACCAGGTGGGCTAGTGATAGCTGTTGCTTTATTATTTTGCACACATAAATAAGCCAACAAGCTAGTCTGCCTTCCTTATCCAATGGGATGGAAAGTCCCTGAAAACAGAACAGCTGCTTGTCTCAAAGTAGTTGCTTTTATCAGTCCATGATATTATCTGTAATAAGAGTGTAATTAAGCAAAAGAGGAAGCATTCCCCTGCCCTTTGCATGCAGCTTCCATTCCTCAAGTCAGGGAGGAAAGATGAAAGCTAGGATAAATTACTAGAGGTAGAGGACAGCTAGAAAGGCTTCTCATTCACATATTTTAAATTCAGGATACAGCAATTGAAGCAGCTCCTGGAGGACTCTACCTCAGAATCTGATAGCAGTGATGACAGTACTGTGGATGATGAAGATGGCAGCAGCTCCACTTCCTCAGAACATAAACACAAGAAGAAAAAGAGAAAAAAGGATAAGAAAAAGAAAGAAAAGAAGAAGAAGAAAAAGAGGAAGCATAAATCATCCAAATCTAATGACAAGTCAGAATCTGACTGACAGCAGACACCTGCGGCGTGCTCATTGACCTCTCCACTTGTGAACTGCAAGGAAAGATCCAAAGAATGATGAGGAAAACACCAGAAAGGGTTTTATTAAACTTTGAACATACATGCGTATGCATACAGCATCCTATGCTGGCATCCTCTTCTGCCCCTCTGCAGTCAGAAAAAAGAAAGCTGCATTAAACCATATCTTTGTGCTGTAAAACCCATGCTGAGAGTCATCGAGCTTGGTCACATGGGGCCTCTGCATTGCTGCCCGTGACCAGCAGCAGAAAGCGGTGACCACCAAGAGATCACTGACGAACCTGCAGCATTAGCAGACTCTCTGTTGAAGTGTCTTTACTCCATGAAGTTACTTTATTATATACAAAGCCTCATTATAACAGGACTGCAGTTTGGACCATGCAGAGCACTGAGAGTTCTTCTACAGTGCTTATAATGAGCAGGTGGTACTGTATTTTCTCCTCTGCATACGTGCTGAGGTTCTGTGTACTTATCCTAATATTGGCAGCTAGGGAAATAAAGAGTACTGCTGCAGGGGAAAAATGGTAATCAAGGGGATTTACTTTACGACAAAATCGCACCATCAGCAAGACTTGATTTTTTTTTTTTGGTGTGTGTAACAAAATCTTGAGACCACCATTAATACACAATTCTGAAATGTCTGAAGTGTAACATCTACACTCTCTAAACCATAGAAGTGGGAGCCAAGAGTAACGATGTTAGATATTCAGCTTAACTTGAAAGAGGGTTTAGTTATTTAAAAAGGGGGGTTTCACATAAGAAATTAAAAAGATTAATTTCTGCATATTCTTCAGTATCAGTTGTTTTGATACAAGTTGAGGGAGGTTTCCTTTTTAAAAGGTTTGGGGGTAATAAATTCTCACTTTTTATGTTTACTAGATTTGATGAGGTAGCTTTTTTTTAATCATCCCACAAGTATATAAATGTGTAAGGCTCTCAAAATAGTTTTCAACTATATGCATGAAGCCACAGAGCAACAGTAAAGAACGTGTAAGCAGGAAGAAGAGAAAGGTCTGTATTTAGTTGACCTTACATACTGACCACACTTATCTTTTAAATAATCATGCAGACTCAACCAGGGAGATGGAGATAGCTATAAACAACATTACAGTAACCAAAGCTCTTTGAAACCTCAAGGTACACTAGTACAGAGCTGTGACTTGAGGAAGTAGATGATGGATACTGGTACTGTACAAAAGGAAAGAAAAAACTAGATTTGCCTTGAAAGAACTTCTCTAGAATTTAGGCTCTGTATGCTAGGATTAAAAAAAAACCCTCATGATAAAGTGAACATTAACAGTGAAATCGAGGAACCATAGACTAAACTGCATCTAAAATATTTTATTTTCTTCAAAGCTTTGGAAGAGAGGACAAGGGAAAGTATAAATTAAAATGATTTTTCTCTCTCCTACATGACTAAGAATGACTTAGTAAAAGTAAACCCCCTTCCTTGCCAGTCATTCACAGTATGTTCTGAGGAAAAACAAGATAAAAGACAAGCAAGACCTACTTATGAAAAGAATCATATTCGCAGAGCTTGAAGGTAGAGCTGTAATTCTGCTTATATTTAGCAAATCTCCCTATGATGGGATTTACTTGTGGTAGTTCCCTATCAGGATCATCAAACTCAAAGGCCCTTGCTCTTTCACCAGAAAGATTTAACAGCTGAAATAGCATGGGGAGATCTATGATGAACTGATTTTCTTGGCCAGGTTGGACAGGGCTCTGAGAAACCTGGTCTACTGGGAGGTAGCCCTGTATGTGTGAGGGGTTTAAAACTAGATGATCTTTACTGCCCCTTCCAACCCAAACCATTCTAGAATTCCTGTATTGCCATACTTGGCGCTGAGGTTAATGCATTTACAGATTATTGAACAGATGCTAGAAGACTGATACTCACCTGATGCATTCCAAGAGAACTCGTACTCGGGCTGATCTAGAGCAGGGCTAACTGAGGATCTCTTCAGTTACTTTAGCTTTTGGCATTTAAGATTGTTCTGAAATTTAGTTTAATAAATACAAATTCAGTTTTTCATGTGCAATCCCCTGCTTGTTAATAGAACTCTATCTGTATAGGGTTTATTATTTCAACAGTTAAGAAAAAACAAGTTAGGAGACCATTTCTAACTTGTATCAAATTTAATTTAAATGTTTGAGATGCCAAACCACTTTTCTGTGCCTGACTAAAGGTCTGTTGTATCAGTATCTTTCCAATCATGGTTCATGGAAGATGCCTCCACAGCAGAGCATACAAACTCTGCTATTATTTCTGTTACTTCACTGAAATGCTCTCTCAGCCTCTACTGCTGAGAGTACCTATAGCGCAGGTAATTAAAATCATGGGTTAGATTTTAGTATTTAGTGGCCTTGGATGCATTTTTTTCTTTTGTATCCACTCACTGCTTATAAACCTTGCCATTTCCCTCAGCAATTAATTCTTCTTCATTATTTATTAATTAATCTGGAGCACTTGGCTTTCACACTGTTTCTTATTTGTTGAATTTCACACACCTTTAATCTTACACTGGAAGGTATGTGAATAACTGATTCCTGTTTGTTCTCCCTATATAATTTCCAGTTTCATAAGCCTCTGTCCTATCCCATGTAGGTCTTCACTACAACTCATAAAAGTAGCATTTCAAAATTTAACAGTTTCAATAGACTAAGATTTATAAGAGTGCTTTTAACAGCCAGGGCTAGAGTGCTGAGAAGCATGACTCACGTTAGCATTTGGCACTTTAAAAAATGCCAAAGCTGTCATTTAAGATGAGTCTTTTAAAAATATGTAGACTAGAGATAAATACCAACATTCCTTTAGATTAATGAAAAGCAGTTCTGTATGGAAGTAAATGCAGAAACCAGGATAGAAAGTTACAGTCTTGAAAAGCTGACTAGCCTTATTTTTAAAATCATAGCCATTTAATGTTTTTGTTCAAAAAACATTTTTCTGGCCTTCTTTGTAGACATATATTTCCATTTGAACATTCTGTCGAAGCCCAAGTGATAGTAACATAATTATATAGTCCCATGAAACTAAGCAAGTGTAAAATGCAGCTAAAACAAATCTCAAAGGCATCCCAAGTCTTTTATCTTAATGCTCTGCACCATTTTTGTCAAAAAGCTATGTCAGGTAATATTTCTTTATTTCTTTGGCCATTCAATTAGTTGGGGTTTATAGTCTTTTTGAGTGAGTCAGTGGCAGCAAGTCAGGGGAAGCTAAGGACTCTAAAAAAAGGATCAATTTGTTTTTCCTTGGTATGCCTTCAGTTAGCATGCCATGAGTGTTACAGGCTTTTGGGATTTGGGTCTTTTTCTTGCCATTGGCTCTGATCTTCCTTTGTTTGATTTTAATAAAAAGACCTGTAGTTAATATTTTCCACTTATAGGCAGAACACTAGACACTGTGAAAGGGAAAAAAATTATGCCATCCAGGTGCTACCAAACTGAAAATATAGAGTTAATACCTGGCAAGCTGAGAGAACCCACAGCTCCACAGCAGTAATTACACCACACCCACTTTGCAACAGAGGTTTCAGTTAGCTACAAATAATGATTTAGAAATACTGAGCCACAGACAGTAAGTCTGTCCAAACAATGCTCTCAGTATGGCAATCCCAGAGGCCTCTAAGGTTTGTTGCTGGTGTGCCAAGCAGCAAATAGATTCTTCAGCTGCCTTTCAGGAGATGCTGCAGGAAGCATGTGAAAACTTCCAAGGCAATGCAGTACTGCGACAGTTACAAGTTTGCAGTACTGCCAGCTCTGCAGTGAGTTACTGGGCAGTCAGTTTGGCTGCAGTGGGAACAGAAGCTGACACGTATGTGCATCTGCAAAACTAAGTAACCCTGTGCCTGGTTACCTGGCTGAATAAAAAGAGCCCAGGCTTGGATACACAGCCTTTGTGAAGCATGGCCGTTTTACCTACTGGAATATTATATTCAGCTGTAAGCCAATTAAGATGCAATCCACAAATTGTCTGTGCTGCTGAATGGAAAAAAAAACAAGTAGATTTAGTTTTAAGGTCACAGGACTAGTACTGTTAGATTAGAATACACTGCATATAACCTTATCAAAGAATTATTTCTCAAACACTTTTCTCATGCATACTACTGTAAGTATTGGGCACAGCATGGGAATAGTACAAGATATAACCAGTTTAAAATAGCATTTGTTTTGAGACAAAGAACCGTGTAAACTTGCCTACTGCTACTCCCTCATGTCTTCTCAGGAGCATTCACCAGGCCCTAAATTGCTTCTTGCATCTGAGTAGAAATCACACTGAGTAGTGCAAGACCTGTAAAAGGATGACCTGCATGATCATTTGGAGTACCCGGCCAGTATTACCCATTTCCAAAACTAAGAATGCCATCCAGTTGTGAGATTATGAATATTCCTTTATCACATAAACAGCAAAAGATACAGCTAAGGCTATCAGCAGAAATGGGTGTCAAAAAGCTCCATGCTTGAATTCCTCATTTGTTATTTGAGGTTATGATGCAGACATTCTGAGCAGCACAGAAGCCAAATAAGGATTTTTATTGCATTTATTTTCTTTCATTAATTGAAGTAAAAATGAATTGAAAACTTGTCATCAGAATGACTTATTTCCCCTAACAGCTTGTGGTAAAGGCTATAGCAGAGCTGTAACAATTAAGCTGCTGGTATTAAAAAAGTAGATAAGGATCAGTTGGGTAGGGAAACATCAGTACTCCTCACTAAGAGTGAAAACAGCATAACTTCATTTGCACGTCAAACTAATAATTGGTAGGCACAAAACCTGAACACAGTCACTGGAAATGCAGCTTTAATCCATGTAGGTTACTCTAGGACACAGACAGAGAAAGAACATGGGAGAGGAAGCAAAATACAAGTTCTGTCTGTCCATTCACCCCACCCTTCCTAAGGAAAACCAGATGATTGATTGGTGGGGGTTTTTTTGTTTCCCTATCTTCACTTTATTTGGGAATCCTTTAATACTGGCAATATTGTATTTATTCTTCTCACACAGTGATAATAGCCTTCATAGTCATGGGGAAAAATTAAATATTTTTGAGCTATCCACCTCATCTAGATCAGTCTGTTACCATTATTCATAAAACAGCTCTACACAGACCTAGTTTTATCATCTTAGTTCTATAAAGAGACTTCCAGGGACAGTATCAACTGTAAGTCATAGAAGTCATCAGTAAGAAGTCAGAAAACAGGGCACACCACTAAAAATTTCTGTTTTACCTTTCAGATCCATCTCTGCAGCTCAGGGTCTCCATAGAGGACTCAAAAATCTCCAGAGAAAAAAGGGAGGAGAGGGAAACATCACATCAACTCAATGCTTTAGTTTTAGTCCTCAATCATGAGAGTAAGATCTGAGGAACTCCCTTGAAATTTTAAAACAGCACTTGACTTTTTACAGCTGTAACTATATTCCTCGACATTTTGACAAAAACAAATCCAGCTGATAGAAAAGAATCTCGTACTTACGTCCACATCATATGACTATGAGATGACATGGACAGGCTTCACAATCCTGCAGTTTAAGAACAGGGCAGCAATAACTGTTGTGCTATATAGTTGTGCACATACATGGCCTTCTCAAGTTTTTTTGCTGCTAAGTAAAGATGGAACACCAGAAGTCTCAAAGTGCAATTCTATGAAATTTATTATTTAAATAGTGGATGTGCTAGTTATAAAAAGGTGGCTTTGGTGTTAAATACTTCATTCCATTTTAATTGTGTCCTCAGTCTTTTCAGTGTCACTTCTTGCCCTTTTAGAGTGAACAGCAACTTACAAAATACACAAGAGGATAATAATCAAATCTTGGTTTTATACAAAACAAATCTTTGTTATTTCCCACACACCCCCCCCCGTTCTTCCTCAATATTTGCAATTATCTTTTCTTAGAGAGGGACTTCCTTGTTCCATGCCCTAAAGGTAAAAAAGAAAAAAAAATTAAGGTATGTATATATTCTACCTCCAAACTACATCAGTTTGCTTCTAAAGGAAGACTAGACATCAGTGATTGCCTTTTCCTATTGTAGACACCAATGGTTGATATTAGAAGTATGTACTCAACTTCCCAGCAAGTTTAAAGCGTGCATGAATGATGCTGGGCTTCAGAATATCCCAGCATAACAGATAAGAGTACCATATGAAGCTCATATCACATTTTCAGTGTACTCTTGTAACTACATTGTTGAATGTATCCAAGAAATATCAACTATTTCTGTGAAAGATATAAGTAGTATTTTGGGATTATGCAAGTTTCCTTGATGCTTTTTCTAAAAGCTGATCAGCAATTAAAGGTTTAAGACCAATGTTCAAACAATCTGGCTTCAGGACTGATGCAAATTTTCACTAGTAAGACACTTCAGCCTGTTTCCAACATTCCTTACACTTTCAAGATGAAAGTCTAATACTTTGTCTAATATATGACAGAGAGACTATCTTTGGCTCTTATATTTTCTGATGGAATATTTGAGTTTTTTACTATACTAACTTGTCCTTTTTCAGAAAGAAATCTGATCTTTTAGGTAGCTTCTTGTATCTACTGACCCTTTTCAATTTATAACCTTTGACTCTCACCGAAATGTACAAAAGCAAAGCATATTTATTGCTGAATCTACTTCATTCTAATTTTTCCCTCCACTGTTTTTCCTGGTCTTCCTCCAAAATAGCCAGAAGTTCCTATCCCATAAAGTTGGAGATCTTAAAAATTATAAATGTACATTTGTGTTATATCAAATTACAAATCATTCAGGCTGAGATACATGAGCAGCTTAAATAAAAGTATATACTGTAGAGTGACACAGGACCCAGCACTTTAAAAAGACAGTAAAGCAGTCTGGAAAGCAGCTAGACTAAAACAAAACAGGTTTTGGTGTGGGCTTCCTCCCCCATCCTTACATTAAACAAAGAAGGAACCTAACCTGGTCAAAGCTACACTGGCATTCTTAGCAAAGTGATTAAGTGCTCAAAGTTTAGCTTGCTTCCCACCCCCCACCTTGTCTGCATACATAGCATTTGTTATTATTTCACAAACTGTCTGATATCCCTGCAGTTCAAACCAAGAAAGATTAGTCCCCAAGATAGAAAAAATGCTTGTAACAGTCATTTTTGTAGCTTGTCACTGTATACCAACCTTTGTGTACTCTGTGTTTAGGCAGCTCCCACATTTCTATTTCTTCCACCTCATGTCTCATGTCTCTGCGTTTTGAAGGTGGCTTGCCCATTCTTTTCTTCTTTGGTTTAATCAAAGGTGGGTACACTAAATAATGAGATACAAATGGTGTTATTTCTCCAATGCATAGTCTCAAGGCAAATTTAACCTTGACTTTCACTAGCTGGTGTTCTCTTTCTCCCTCCCTTTTTTGTACTTGTTTTAATAGCAGATAAAATGGACACTACACATGTCAAGCCAGTCTTACACATCTACAGTATTTAATCAGTGTCTAACCATAATTCTGGATGCATTGTATTTTGGGCCATAATTTGGATAGGTGTTAATGTGGTAAAGAAGGAGCCTTTTATCCAAGTCCATTGGGATAATTCTGCTCTAGTTCACTTTTCAAGTGTTCAAGACCAGTTGGTGCCATCCAAGTGACCCAATTCATTCACTGTCTTCAAAAAACTTCAGACCTGTGAAGTTATGTATTACAAGTACACTGCTCAGGAAGTCAAATTGAGTGTATCATATTACTGCTAAAGCAATGTAGCATGTTTAGACAAACCACCTTACTTGCAGGGCACTTGAATTTGAAAAATCAAATACTAATATTGGCAACATTTTTAAAGAGGATATAATTTTAATAGCACTTTTGAGGCATCCAATGGCACAAGCAGCGTTCAGAAACCACCAGTTCCTGCTTCCTAATACTGAATATGATAACTTCTTCAAACTACCTGGACTGGAAAAAGAGGAAGAATAAGCAAGGAATAGACCAAACATCCTCAAGTTTGCTGTACTATCTATGAATTCAAAGGTTTAGAAGACACATGCTAAAAGTGAAAGGTAACTTATTTTAGAACTATTACCATATTTTTATATGTTGCTGTAGAGGAGCCAAGAACAATGCTGCTAAAGTAAAATGTTTTCAACTTTTATAGTGCATGCTAGCATTAAAAAACAAAATAGGAAAGCAATGCAGACAAAGAGCTCTAAGGAATACACTGTCTACTTGGCTGTTGATGTAGGAAAGCTGATGCATATTATCAGTGAACTGAAGAAAAAAATCATACTGTTCTGAAGACAGCCTCACACCCCATCATTTGATAGACTGATCCTGAGATTCTTGAAGTGTTCAAGAGGTACATGACCCAGGAGAGTGGCAATACCCACATTACAGTAAATTCTGTAGCTGTTCCAACAGCACCTACACTCAAACACTCTTGAAAAGCATCAAAACCAGATCTGAACACCAAGTAAAACATTAACTGTAAAGAAAAAGCAAAACATTCTGCTTCATGAGCTAAGAAAATATCTAAGCTTTTACTTTGTTAAAATAACTGATTTCTTAATGTTTTCCTTAACTAGATCACAATGATTTGTACTAAAACATTCTTTAGCAGTGTCAGGGAAACTGTTGGTCCATGCTAGTTTTTCTGAGCATTGGCATATGAAGCTACAACACAGAACTCCCTATATGTTTTACTGATCAAAATTAGGAGCTACCACTGCATATGCTATTAAAAAGTAGCATTATCTGGATAAAAGAATTAATATTACAGTTAATGGCAATAACAGCTTGGCACAAATGAAGGCTTTGCTTTGGCCACATCAAAGCTTTCAATGCTTTGATTTCCTATAATACCTTTAAAAAAAGCCCCAGAAGTAGCTCTGATGCACCCTTATTACCTTGTTTTGGTTTGAGAAGGCTATAAATATTTCCAAGATATACTGACGCAGTTCATCAATATCAAAGCAGCAAGGATTAGTTTTATTATTTTCAAATCTTCTACAATTATCATATGCTTGCTATTTTGTTTTTGTTCATATCCTTTTGAATGTTCCTTAAGAACAAAAACACAGAGGAAAAGTTGTACCTTGTTCTTTGCTCTTTGCTGGAGGTGAGAAACTACCACGTATTTGGCTGGTAAATCTGGGTTTAGCACCACTTCTAATCCAGTACTCTTCGGGTGGAATCCCCATGTTCTCCCTTAACAGCCTTCCTAATTGAAATTAAAAAAAAATAAGGTCAGTATTTAGTCTTGGTAATGCTGATGTATTGTTTGATCCACAAGCCAGAATGCAAAGCCAGCTACTGGATCTGATTGTAGGAATAGAAAGTTTTCTGGAGATCACACTTAACAAAAATTACAAGACACTTTAAGTCTACAGAGTTTGAACAACAAAAATGTTTAAGAACACTAATCCTGCTATTAGAAGTAAGTCATGCTGTTTTGGTTGTTTTTCACAAGACAAGACTGTACTAAACAGCAGCCACCTACTGAAATGACCACCTAACCAGTTGCAAACTGATAACTCTTACTCCCAGTTTTGATTAATCCAATTTCTAAGAATATCTACCTTTGATTAAATAAAATGTCCTTTTCCAGGTCAAATTTAATACAATTTCACACCAATTTTCTGAAAATACAAAACTTCTTTTCCTAAAAGAGAGCAGCAGCTACAATTAAAAATAAAATAAGATTGTTTGACTCCTCTACTGCAGGCAAGTCACACAGGGTCTGTCCAGCAGATTAGAATTAATTTAATTCTGTTTAATGCACCCAGCATTAGTCTGTGATAGGAGAGTCAGACTGTATAAACTTAAATGCAGAGCTTCTAAGATATTAAGCAACAGTAAATACATAATCCAAATTACCTTAAGCTTTACAAATTAATAAATTGCCACCAATGTCAGAGAGTTAAGTATATCAAATCTAACACAAAGGAGTTTCTGCATTATTCTCTGCTGGTTGTGAAAATACAGAGTTCTCATGCAACAGGTAAAAATTTGCAGCAAACTTCCTCTTCCTCAAAAAAGTGGATGCTTCCAAAAAAGTATTCTGCATGACTTCTGGCTCTTGGCCAAATTTGAAGCTACAACATGCTCTAATCTTCCCACTAGTTTAAGCTACAATTTGAAACTGCAATTAGGTGTTCTTTGTGTATGCTACTAATCAGCATTTTGTCCTTAGCAATTAGCTCACCTCCCAAGAATTTCCGTAGCATTCGCTGGTGTTCAAGTCCTTCTCTTCTTGTCATAGGCCTCTTTCTTCCATAGTACCCATAGTCACTGTATACAACTTCATCTTGTTCTCTCTTCTTTGGCTTGTAAACTACACCAATGCTTTCAACAAACCCACTCCTAGTTTTTATTTTCTCTTGAGCTGGCCAGCTAATTAATTGTGCTGGTACAGCATTTTTAGGTGGTTTCCAAAGCACACTCTCGCCAACTTGGTAGAAATTTCCTTTATTTGGCCTCAAGATGCCATATGGAGGGGCTTCTTGAAAGAAATACTCCATTTCATCCATGTCATCATCCTCTTCCTCCTCATACTCATCCTCTCCATCTTCATCTTCCTCTTCTCCCCTCACAGAATATTCTTCAGAGTCCTCAATTTCTGACAAACTCCTAGTTGCTTTTTTGTTGAGAGAATCTGTTTCTTTCCTACTAGAGGACCTAGAAAGGGCTCCCAGCTTTCTACCTTTACTGGAAGCCTCTTTGATCTTTGTGTTTGAAGAGTTGACATCTTGGTCATTCAAGCTGTTCACCTGCTCTTTTCCTGACACTTCATCTACATTAAGGGACCCACCACTTTTAATTTGCTCTTTCTCTAAGCCCTCTGTACTTTTCTGAAAGGTATACATGCTTTTCTGAAGCACATAGTCAGGCACAAAATAAGACACTGGGGCATTATCAATTGATGAGCCTTCCTCTCTAGAGGACATGTCATCAGAAGACAGACTGATTACACTTTGATGCTTCCTTTGTGGCAAACAAACATCATAATTCGTGTCCATACTGTCCAAACAAGCCAGCCAGCTGCTAGAGGGAGCAAACTTCTCAATTGATTTGTCACACCAAATACCTTTTTCTGTCTGACTTTCATTGGTTGCACTGTGGCTTAAATTCAGCTTTTTCTGCTGAAAGTCACTCATTACCTCCACATTAGATGGAAGTAGTCCTGCTTGTTGAACAAAGCTGGGGTCTTCTTGAGAAGTTTTTGATCCTGCAGACCTTTTAGTGCTAGATTTCTTCGTTATTACCACTGGTTGATCTACACTAACAGATCTTGCCAACTCTGTGATTTGCAGTGCCATGGTTTCACCTGGAGGGGATTTTGCCAGCTTTTCTGCATCCAGCTTCACTTCGTTATTTTGGACATCTTTCTCTTGCACAGTTTCAGTACTCAGTTTGGAGGTGACAACAGCTTTTCTCTCATCTAAGGAAGCTCCTGGCAGCATATTCTCCCCTTCACGAGGGCCATATATCATGCCTTCACATGAGCTAACAGAAAATAAGTCATGTGGCACTATGTTCTCTGGAACTGGTTTACCACTTGCCACATCATACAATGGGATTGTTTCTTTAAAGGACTTCCACAGCTGAATAGCTGGAGAGCCATTTCCGTATTCAATCCTCACTTCTTCCTTCTCAAAGGCATAGCTTCCAGTAGGAAGATTTCTATACTGTGTAGAGCTGGCAGGGTTCTTATTATGAAACTCTCTGTCTACCACAACAGAAGAGCCAAATGAATCTTGTTTCTCTGAAGTACTTTCAGCCTCTGTACCTATACCAGGAGAAACACAGCCTATATTTCCTGCATCACAACCTTTCGTTTCTGTACGGATATCTTGATGCTTTTTTTGCTTGCTTTCAGGCTGTCTAGGATCAGTCTGTGTTTCTTTTGTCTCCATTTTCTTCCCAGGGCTATTATAATGTCTAAATCTTGTTGCATGATAAAACATAGGGGAAGGTGGGGCAGCATTAAAATAAGGCCTTCTGTTAATTCTTGCATGCACTGGATGCTGTGGAACAAAAAATCCAGGGTACTCATGGAGTGCAACAGAATAAAATGGAAAATACGGATTTCCACTTCGGAAGCCTAGACATTGGTGACAGAAAGAAAAGACAAACATATCATCTTTCTAAAGTAAGTCATTCTGAAACATATTTACTTGCGTCGACAGGGACAGCTACAAGGTCAGACACATCAGTAAATAAAACATGCTGCCTTTCAATGCTTAGAAGCAAATCTGGTGCAAAAACTCAGAGAGGGAGTTCTTTGTTAGGGAATAGCTTATCTCAACATCTACGCTTCAACTAGAGCTTGATTTCATCCCTTGGAACATTCACCAAGTTGTTTTCTGTATTTTTTTGGTTATTTTACAGATTATTGCTATAGCATTGTCTTGGAAAGACAGCTCTAGATAGAAGTCCACATAGGTATAGTGCCTACAAGGTATATTTAACAATATTTTTCTTATTTTCTTAAGCTTACGTTTATCCATACCTATCATGCATGCACACATGGAATTCATATATACCCACACATTAATTGCTAAGTATATTCTAGAGCTCTGTGTTTGCAGGATGACCATTACTTAATATTTTTCTCAACTTCCATTCTCCAGAAGCAGATGTTTTCCACCACACAAGCTACATATTTAAGGCAGAATCAATGCAGTGCTGCAGTCATCAAAAATCTGATTTACTAAGTGTTAGTTAAACTCCCAAAAGGCTCATTAACACAGATACTGCAAGAGTGGAGGAAAGAAGTATGTAACTAACTAAGCAAAGATCCCACAGAGAGCTGCTGTTTACCTTACCTGGAGCAGGTACACAGTATGGGCTGTACGCATGACTGAGATACCATGGATTTGGATAAGGCTGTTGAGCTGATGGCTGCGCATAAAAAAAGGGTCTTGGGTGGTTTGTGGAATATGATCCACTTTCCGAAGTTGAGGCAGTATTCATTTTTCTTTAAACACTGAAAGAGAGACGTGATCATTATCAACCACTTTAAAAGCTACATGACTTAATTATTTTCATGCTCTGTCATAGTTTAGCAGACATTCCTCTCCCTGCCCAAAGAAAACATATCCTTCCAAAATAAAGCTGCTGTCTTCTAAACAGAAGGTAAAAAACTGACATTGCTATCAAGGTCAAATATTTCAGCTGGGCTTTGCTAGGCAAGCTTTTGTACACAGCTCTCAATATTAGTCCTTCAAGGCACCCTTGTAACATACTCTACAGCTGCAGAACTTCAGTAGTCTTTGATGCATACATCTCTGTAACTAATATCACAGCCAATTAAATAAAAAAGCCTTCAGTGAATTAGCCTTGAGCCAGAGCCCACATACATGCAAAAAGGAAGGAAAAAAAAAAAAGGCAAGGCTTCACACAATCAGACATTCAATGCTTCACAAAGAAAACACTTAATGCTAATGTATGTGTTGTTACACATTACAATAAGAGCTGCATTAATTCAGGGTTTGTACTTTATACTATACTTAAGAACAATGACAGCTAGCTAACATAGTAAACCAAGCATTTCAGTGACACCCAGCTTCCTACGCTTAAACCAAATGATAGGTAGCAAAAACAACCCCGCCAAAATCCTTATGTGTAAGTTTGCATTCAAAGCCACATAAGATTCACAAGACAGAACTTCCTCCCACACTTAGATGTCTCCTCAGTTAACTAATACTTGCAAGCAATACAACACTATCACACATAGCTTATGAGCAAGACTATAAGAAATCACAGAACATAGAAGCTTAACTCTTTAGAAGACTTAAGTCCTACAAAGTTATAAAAAGATAAAATTATTCTGAGACCTGTTACAAACTAGCACACAGTTCAGCCTAGAGTTTCAGAATGCTTTAGGAACACTGGAGCTCTCTTCAGTTTCCATCTAGGGTGGCCTGTGTAGCTCTTAAAAGCACCAAAAAGCCTACAGACTTCCTCAGGCCAAAGAATTACTTTGACCTTTGAAAAGGAGAGTGGTGCAAGGAAGAGAAAAAGAAAAAACCCACAAAACCAAAACCCCCTACAAGGACTAAGCTATTCCTATCCCCTTAGACCCCAAAAACTCATGTCTAATGCTGCTGCTGCTGCTTACAGCCCAGCAAAACACTAACCGAGTCCTTTGCTCACCCTCTTTATGGCAGGCAGCTGCTACTTGTCCACTCCTCCTCCCACCTGAGGCTCATTTAACAGTGATGCAGGGAACGTTTTTCCATCAACGTGTGGGAGGAAAATAAAAACACAAGGATAGGAATAGTTGTAAAAGCCTTCAGCTGGTGTACAGAAAGCTGGCAGTCTCATCTTGCAGATGTTTAAGCTGCACCTCTAAGTAAATCTGGTATTTCTCTTTTGTGATGTTGGAAATTACTTTTTTTATTATTATTTTAGAAAAGAAAGGGAAACATTACCAATCTTCTGAGTCAAACTGCAGTTAAAAACACTTCTTTCAGGCAAAAAAAATCAGAAGACACAAGGCCAAGTTTACATTTACTTTCAGCATTTACCAGTTGCTCAGTATTGAGTAAAGGGAGCAATGCTGTTCCATTCTAAAATGGCTGAGGGGGCTGACAAATGTAATGTTATTTCCATATCAGCAGGAGAAACACTTCTTCCTGTACAGTGTACTCCACTGTGTGTCATGGGAATTTATGAAATGTGAGGCTGCAATTTGACTCTACCCTACATCTTTATAGGAGGTGAGAGTCTGAGCTGCTGCTTTGGAATTGCACACCTCCAAATGAGAGACCACTGGTAGTGGGGCAGATGGAAGGAGATGAAAACACAATGCATGTGCTATGCAGGCTGATTAGGGAAAAACAAGGGGTATGGATGCTGAGAGACTCTTTGTATTCCTGTGTTGGGAAGTTCCCAAAATGTATTTGTTTTTTCTTTCTATAATGATCAGGTTAAACACATCCTTTGTACTAAAACACAAACTATCTAATGTTTGAGAAGGGTTACTGATCCATTCCTTGCAGACCTTCCCAGCCAAAGCTCATCCTTTCCACTGACAGCAGCACTTTTACTTTGTATGACTTGTAGTGAGAGGACAACGAGCAACAGATACAAAGTGAGATGGGAAATTTAGGCTAGATATTAGTAAGAAATTCTCTGTTGTGAGGGTGGTGAGGTACCGGAAGAGGCTGCCCAAGGAGGTTGTTGGATGCCCTATACCTGGGAGTGTTCAAGGGCAGATTAGATGAGACTTTGAGCAACCTGACCTAGTGGGAGGTGTCCACGCCTATGGCAGGACTCTTGGTGGATGCACCCAGAGAGAAATAAAGAAAATAAGTAACACTGGATGGCTTCTAAAAACGTGTATGTTCTCAGGATTTCCCTTTCTCTCATACCTTACTTCAGCCTCCTGTGCCCCTGTCACTTCCTTCCATCCTGAAGGAAACTACAGTCCCCACAAACCTCAGGCGAACTTTGCTTTTAGGGCAGCAAAACTACACTTGGCCATAGGACACTCCAGGATTCCAGGAGGGTCGAGGGACCAGGGGGAGAGGCTGTTAACCCTGAAGCCCACAGGCCTCCAGGTTGCAGCAAGTTTGGAGCACAAGTCCTGTGAGGAGCTGGTGGTGTCCGCCCGGAGAAAAGGAGGCTCGGGGAGGATTTTATCGCTCTCTACAGCTCCCTGAAAGGAAAGTGTAGCCAGGCGGGGGTCGGTCTCTTCTCCCAGGCTACCAGCGACAGGATGAGAGGAAACAGCATCAAGTTCCACCAAGGGAGCTTTAAGCTAGACATTAGGAGGAATTTCTTCCCAGCAGGAGTGATTAGACATTGGAATGTGCTGCCAGGGGAGGTGGTGGAGTCACGGTCCCGGGAGGTGTTTAAGGGAAGACTGGACGTGTCACTCAGTGCCGGAATGCGGTTGACAGGGCGGTGTCCGGTCACAGGTCGCACTCTGTGACCGCGGAGGCCTTTCCCGATGGATTCTGTGGCTCTGTGGGCCGCCGCTCCCAGCAGAGGGCGCGGGGGGTCTCGCTCCACCGGGCGGGCGGCGCCGCTGCCGGGGCGCGCGGCCAGGGGGCGCTCGCGGGCGCTCGCAGGGGCAGGAAACCGGGGGCGGGCCCGGCCGCTCCCCAGCGCCTCGCGCCGAGCATGCGCACACGGGGCGGGCGCGGCGCTCCGTAACGGCGGGCGAGGAGGAGGAGGAGGAGAGGGAGGAAGAGGTGGGGGGGGGCGGCGGCAACAGCAGCAGCGCCTGCGCGCCCAGGGGCCGCCGCCGCCTCCGCCTCCGCAGCCTGGGAGAGAGACCGGATCCCCCGCCGCATCCTCCTCCCCCCCCCCCGCCTCCCCCCCGCCGCCCCCGGTGGGGACGGCCAGGCACGAAAGGAAGCGGCGGCCGGAGGTTTGCCCGGAGCGGAGGGAGGGGGAAGGATGGCGGTGGTGGTGGTGGTGCTGCTGCTCCCGCGCTCGTGTCCCGCCGCTCCGCGGCCACCGGGCCCTTTCCCGTCCCCGCGGGGGGAGCGACCGCCCCGAAGGGGCCTCGGTCCCGGGGGGCCCCGCGGGGGCTCTGCGGCAGCCGCTCCCCCCGCCCCGGCGGGCGCGGCTCCCGCCCGCCCCCTCCCGCCGCGGCCGCTCCCGCCCGGCAGCCGCGGCCCCGGGCCCGCCGGGCACCGCCGGAGGCGGCATCGGGGGCCGTCTCCGCGCCCTCGGGCAGGGCCGGCTCCCGGGAGACCCGGGAGGAGGAGGAGGAGAGGCCATCGGGATCGTTCGTAAGCGCGGAGTGCGGCGGTGCTGGAGGAGCGGAAAGGTGCCCCCTTCCTTCTGGGGGAAGCAGGAAAGGGATTAAGGCTGCGGAGGGACGGGACGGCGCACCTGAGCATCGGGGAGAGGGGAGCAGTGTGTTTCCTCTCCCCTAGCCCAGCATCGCCGCGTCCCGCAGGCGGGAGGGGGCTGCGACCGCGGGGCTGTGATGGGGGGTGGGGGCGTAGCGGGGCTCCCCTTGGGCTGAGCAGGTGGGGATGTCTGAGACCTCGGTGTTTGTGTTGGCAGCGCTCGCAGAGACTCACACTGAGAAATCTTGGAGGCGAACAGCAGTGTAGTGGCATTGCCGTTCCTTGTACCTGCCCCTGCGTTCCCTACTGATCCATCTAGTTGTGCATATATACACTATGGGTACCTGCAGTGACCAGGGCTGGGCTTCTGTGGCCATACGTGGCTTTAAAGAGTCACATAGTTCTTAGTAAGCTTTTCTGGACTAAATAAACACGTAGTATAGCTTTGACGTTAGTACGTCTGCATGCCTAAAATTTTTCCGGTGTTTGCCATTATTTCTGCTATGAAATGGGATAAATACCTGCTGCTTTTGAAATGAATTACGATTTAAAAATGGATTTGTGCTGCAGTTTGCATGTGCGTTTTTAGAGGTTTTATTGCAAAGCCCCAGCTTGGCTTTTCTACATCGTGTACATCTACTTTGTGATCATAATGGGCCTGAAAGGCTGTGTGCTGTTCTCAGCTCACTTAGGGCTGTAGCTACATGAATTTTGTTCAGATGATGTATTTAAGAGATTATTAACATGTACACTGAGTATAGTTCAGTTTCTCAGAAATGTATCTGGAAGAATAGGTAATTTTTAAAATTTAATGTACTCCGGTGTAGACATAAGAAGTCTCACGATTTGAGTATAGGTGTCACAGCTTTTTCCTAATTGTTTTTATGTGTCGAGTAGAAAGGGCCCTTTATACTTAAAGATGTGTAAGCAGCATCTTTCAGGAACAGACCAAAGAGGAAGAAGAGGTGTTGCTGCTTATTTAATATTTTTGACTACATTTTAGACAGACTGTTGTTGTTGTTTTTTTCTTTGCTGAAGCAGGCTTTTTTGTTTTGGTCATGTGATTATGAAACAGACCAGAATTGGTGCAAACCCTAAAATTTCTCTTTCTTAGTTTAGTGACTGTTGTGCTTTGAGAATAAATTTTATATGCATGAGTATGATATCCATTATAAGACTTAACCTTTCACGAATTAACTTACAATTAATTAAGCTACATTAATGACTAATTAATTTCTTAATGTAGAAATGCTTGAATTTTTAGTTAAGTGTCATATAGTGACTATTTAAGAAAATGACATGTACTTTTAAACCGGAATTTAAGTTGTTACATAAAACAGACTAGCTTCATTAATGTACTATAGTTCAGAGAAAAAAAATACATATATACAGGATACATGGCTGGATCTTACTGGAGACATCCATG
Organism: Pseudopodoces humilis; assembly: GCF_049639895.1. Classification (NCBI taxonomy): domain Eukaryota; kingdom Metazoa; phylum Chordata; class Aves; order Passeriformes; family Paridae; genus Pseudopodoces; species Pseudopodoces humilis. The sequence continues at coordinate 106,411,107 of NC_142200.1, forward strand.
GCCCACTTTTTTACAAAGGTTAATTTTCCAGAACAGGTCAAGTCTTCCACAAAACAGAAATACCTTTGGGAATGGAAACTGCCTGTACTCAGCATAGAAGTCCAGTTGCCAATTTAAGCTGTTGGTTTATCATGTTATAAATGCTAGTTTTCTTTCTGAGCAGGTATTTCCTTTCGTGTATAACTTCCTTTAGAAGCAGAAAAACAGGAGTGCATTATGAGCAAACATATTGTTAACATGGAGTCTGACACTTCTAGTCGCTAGTTTCTGTGTAGTTTCAGAAAACTTACCTTCCTCAAAGTTGTAACTCACCTCCCAAGCATAGTATGTATGGAAAATAGTAATAGTTTCTAAGTGAATAGTCATTTTCAAGATAACATTGTAGACTAAACCTTTCCTTGTTTTTAGTGAAATTTCACATTTTTGCCTTATTAGAATCTCCTTGATGTCCTCGGTGTTCTGGACTACTGTGCTATCAAAGACACCTTTGATGGCTTTAGAAGAGAGGAAAACTTCCAAGTCTGGAACTGCTTCATCAATTACCTTTCTTTCTCTCTGCCAAGGATGCAAATTTGATACACTACTCAAGAATCTAGAGCTTCCACTCCTTTTTCTTCTTTCTTTATTTCTTTCCTATCTTTGAAATCTATTGGCTAGGTATATCGATTTACATAATTGATTTTAATCAGTTTTAGTACTCACATTCCCCCTTGCTATTATCAGGTATGTTAAGTTTGAAACTGGTTGGTTTGTAACTCAGAATATGCCACATAGTAACCAAGTTTTGAAGTGCCTGAGCTGGCTACTGTGTTGCTAGCTGGGACGATTGCTATCTCCACACACCAAGGCTTGTGTAGTTTGGCTTATGGTTGTTCAGGTCTAAATTCTGACCTTTTATTATGTTAAAAATAGTGAATGACTCACTTCTTTAGACATGTTTTTACTTGTGATTTGTATGAAGCTGCCCTTGGATGGAAATAGGAATTTAAAAGTTCACAAAAGTAGTATTTAAAGTTGTTTGGGTTTTTTGTTTTTTGTGGTTTATTTTAATTAGTTAAAACTAGATCAAATACGTTGAATGCCCAGGGAGATAAGTTTGGATTGTTGGGGTTTTTTTTTAAGTTCTTTTCCAGACATATGGAAGATGGGATTTTCAGAACAACTTTTCTGAGTATCAGAATCTCTAAAAAAAACCCAAAACAAAAGATGGCTATCTATCTTTTGCCCTTCTTATAATTTGGGGGGAAAATAAATTAATTTTTTTAATAAGTCCAGTTGAAGAATATTTATGTATCTTATATGTTTCCCTACCAAAATGGAAATAGTCATTCTATCTATTCCATGTTACACACTGAAGTATAGTGCTAACACTGCCATGCATGTATGCAGAATGTATCTCTATCAATCTTTGCCTGACCTCAGAAAATAAACAGATTCAAGGAAGGCAATTAATAGCCTATCCCATAACTCATTAACATTTGATGACTAATTTTTTGAATGGTCTCATTCAGATTTGAAGTACATGAACAAGTGTTAACAAGCCACCTCATTAAAATTACTTAAGCAAGAAGGAATAATTACTTAAAAACAAACCCTCTTATCAACATGTTTCTTAATGTTGCTCTCCAGCTTGATAGGGAGGTACTTTGGATCACCCGGTGATTACTTGGTTTCATTTGCAATGTAGCACCCTGTGGCCTTCCAGCAGCTACCTGCCAGTCCTGTTTTGGATAGCTGGCTTCCAAGAAATTACCCAGAACAAAATGGTCACTCCAGTGACATCATTGAAGGGGAAAGTCTCATTCCTGGAACTTGTGTTCAGGGATTATTTTTATTCTGCCAGAATTCAGTTGAGGATATTAAGCTAACTTCAGCCACAGACCTTTTCATCCATAAATGAGAAATGTCCACTGCTGCATAGTTAATGGGACTACAGCAGACAGTAGTGCATCTGTAGACATTTTCTCAAGTCTGCAGTTTTTCATTTATCTCAGATCCAACGACTCTATGCCAACCAGGCACAGTGCAATGAGAGAGATGTTGGGTTGGGACTGGGAAGAGCTAAGCCTCTTGTTTTTCTCCTTTGGAAGTACATGGCTTTGGACAAGCTGCTTTTTATTTCAATGCCTCAGTTTTTCAGCCTCTAAAGTGAGGAGGGATCTCCTTTAGTTGTCTTGAACTCTCCCAAGAGGTGTGAGAGAGGTAGGTAATCTTGATTGATTTTCCAGGCAGTAAATGATGTTCCTACCACTTACTCTAATGTTTTGAACAGATTTGATTCTCTTGGGCAAATGACAAGATAAGTGATGGCAATTTAGGACCAGAAATTCAGAGATCCTTGATGTATTTATTTCCATTACAAGGGAATGGGATGCAAGTCCTGACTTTGTTACAAATACAAAACTTTGTTCTTTAGTGAATGGCTATTGTTGGCAGCAAAACACAGTATGGATGTGGAAAACAGGAATTGTGTACATAGCATGTTCCTACCATGTGCACTTCCCTGGAGTACACGACAGATGGTTCTCTGTAAACCAAAGACTCCAGCTTTGTAAATGTACAGTTCAAAGGTGATCCACATCACATAAATGTTCTGCAACAGGATTCCTGTCATCTCCTCAATCTTTTCTGCTACTGAGGGTCGTACTCAAATGTTCCAGTTATTTATAGTAATTAATTTCACAGTTTCAACTTGTCTTCTGCTAAACAGGTCTGCTTTTTCAGTTGACTGTCAGCAGCTATCTGCCAAAAATGTCTTTAATCTTACTAGCAGGTGTATATCAATTTCTTCATGGCATCTTTGACTTGTTCTGGTACCTAATGACTGAACTAGTGCATATAACTTTTCTATTTTTTCCTGCTTCTGAAGAAAAAGATATATTCTTTACAATTACATCAGAAAAGGAAGTTATGGTATCAATGAGTTCTTTTGCTAAAGCTTAGTGTTACTGATGCTCTGCCCAAACAGAGCTTAATCCACCAGCTTGTATTGTTCTTGAAACTTTACTCCTAAGCCAGGAAAAACAATGCTGTAGAGAGAGTCAGGATACCAGCAGAGCCACAAGCTATTTATTTCTATGGGCCTAACACACTTAGGAAGTCTGTGTGTCTCTGTACCATTTAAAGTTCAGTGCAAAATCTGTCAATGGATTGGGTTGCATGGTGAGCTGTTCCCAGAGTACCAGGAGGGTGGGCAGTGGTGCAGATGGGATGCACACTGTCTTGGTGGAAAGAAGCTGTGACCTGAGGCAGAAGGTCATTGCTTTAGATGGAGCAGTATCTCTATATCCTCGATGTATTTATGGTTTAGTGACTTCAGAGGTTACCTGAAACTTGAAGGTCTTCAGTCAAGACTTGTGCATGTAGCTGTTATTGTAGCACACAGTAGTATCTACTCCTTCCCCCAAGTATCAAAGCCTTTTCTGTTTTCCTTAATTAACTGCTTTCACCTCAACAGTGAGCATTGGGTTTGACTAGTTGGACTGTTTTCCAGTTAAACAGCCAGGGAAAACAAAGAGTTTGAGATTCCTGTTTGTGTATATTTATCACTGAAAAAGAAAAACATCAGGGACACTAAACTAGTAGTAATTAAAGTGGCATTAATTAAGCATATCTGTTTCAAGTGAGTGAATGTTGAACGACAACTGTTTCTGAATTGTATTACAGGCAGAGCTGTGTTGAAATAATAGCTCTTTGGTGTGGCTGGCAGATATTTGTACAGCCTTCATCTTACACTAAATCTTGTGTTTTTGTGGGGAATTTAAGGAATGTCATTTCACGCAAGTTGTTTCTGTGTTCTCTGTTCATCATGAACTGTAGTGATAGCAATATCTTAGACACAAGACAAACATATCCTGGTTATTCCTCAGTTTTGGAATGCAGAAGAACATTGCAAGATTAAAGCAATCTGGAAGCATTTGATAGCTGTGATACTCTGGTGCCCATTATGATGGTAATTTTGCTGTCACAATTATCCCATTCTTAGGTTTTTGTGTTCAAGTGGAAGATGACATAAAACCTGACCCCATTTTTAAGAGGAGAAATGTCCAAATAAGATAATAGGCCTTGGTAGCCACTGTAGGTGTTTTGAGCCCTGCTATTCCAGGATCCCTTTGCTCCTATTATTTCCCTGTTTTTCTTTTTTTCCATCTGTAGCAGTGAAGCTTACCTGGCTGGAAGGAAAAAAGGAATGTGAAATATTAATAGGTGAAGCCCTTCTGCATGGAGCAGATGAATTTGATATGCATTGGAAATACAGACTTTTAGGGTTTTTTTTATGTTGTGGTGGGTTTTTTTTGTTTTGTTTTTGTTTGTTTGTTTTTTCTTTTGTTTAAGCCTTAGTGCTAGTTCTGCTTCATCTCTACTAGAATGCCAAATGTGAAATAAACAGGCTGATGATGATGTTAAGATGATGAGAGTTAAGTTGGAAACTGATGTAATGTTAAAATCACTGCATTTATATTTTTAGTGGCCTGGTATTGATAAGCTTTTAGTAGACAAACACAAAGAAGCAGAAAAACTTGCTGTTTAAAGTAGAAATGGGGGAAAAAAATCTTATGAATGGTTGAATGAAATTCATAGGTGTACTCAGTGGCAAAACTGGGGAATTCTTTGAGGAGGAATAAAGTCTTACTGAACCTTGTTTTAACTCTCCAGCCTTAGGAGCTATATTGACAAAATAAATTACTTTAATTTGTGAGTCTAGGCCATATGAGAATTTTTGTACAAACTCCTCTGCTTTTCATTTCTCTTTGATACCTTTGTTTAAGTTTTCTCAGAGGGGTTTTATTGCAAGTAATGAAGTACTAATTTAAAATTGTTTATTAGACAGTTACTTCTAAGGGGTAATTATGAAAGGTTTTTCAAAATGTGCTAATGTGTAAATTAATTTTATTTTCCTGCTTTCAGTCAGTCAAGTGCAGCCACTGATCACGAGATGTTACCACAAAATCTACCTCAGACTTCACTTTTGTTCATTCATTTGCTGCGTCATAGATCTCAACGGGAGCTCTGCAGACACTCTTGAAAGTCTCTAAACACATTGGGACATCGAGTCAAAGCATGATGACCTAAGAGGAGGTCAAAGTCTCAAACATTGATTCAGCAGTTCAAGATAACACTGCCCTTTTTATCAGTATCACTTCTGAAGGCTACAGACCTCCTGCCATTTCTTTCCCAGCTACTTCAGAAACACTCAACTGACCTTTCTTTGGTGAAGAGATCTTGACTTTTCTCTCTAGTCCTGGAAATATTAATGGAATACAGTCATGTCTACCCAGGACGAGAGGCAGATAAATACAGAGTATGCTGTATCCTTGCTGGAGCAGTTAAAATTCTTTTATGAACAGCAGTTGCTAACTGACATAGTGTTGATTGTTGAGGGCACTGAATTTCCCTGCCATAAGATGGTTCTTGCAACCTGCAGCTCATATTTCAGGTAAGTATTCAAATGCTATAAAATCTGTGGTACCTGGTTTTGAGCATAATAGTAATTGATTGACAATGTCTTACAGAGCCTTAAAGATCAGAAACTTAAGTACAAAACTTAAATATCCTTACTTTCTAACACAGTAAAATAAAATTTCTGGCATCCTGGGACTTACTCTAGATATTTATTGTTGCTTCTACAATGAGTGGGGGGGCGGGGGCGGAAATCACACTTCTGGTGGCTCGTTTTCTTTAGGGAGTTGAGTCTGAATAATTAGTAAATTTCTTATTCTTCACACTTAATCTTTAAAATACTTAATCTGTTTTTATTTCCCAAGGTAGGATAACAAGGGATTATTGAGACTTGGCTGCAGGAATCCCATTGTCATGTTTAACAGTGGTTTCTTAGTAGAAGCATCTGCTAAAAGAAGGGGGTTGCTGTGCAAGTTCATGGCTTTCTTTTCTGAATCATCTGGTTTTCTCTGCTCAGCAAAGCCAGAAACTCTTCCCTTGCTTGAGTGTTGTGGCAATGCAAGTGGAGAGTTTCTAAGTGTGGTTTGGGTTCTTTTGTTTGTTTCTTTCTTTCATGGTCCCCCGAAGATGCTGTTGAAATTTTTAGTTCATTAGCTCCTGTTTTCCAAATGTCCTGATTTTGGTATTTTAAAACATTTTTATTAATATGTTAGTGTTAGCACTTTTTGCAAATGCCTTCATAGTAAGACCTGGATGACAAGGCACCATGAATTTTCTGCAGTGACTAATCATTTTTTGTTGGCAACACAGTGTAATTAATCTGCCTGTCTGGAAGGTATTTTGAAGCTTGAAACTAATCTGGGTGACATCCATGCATGTTTTACCTCCTGATGCATTGTGGAGGGATTATAACTTTTCTTTCCTGTTTAATCACAGGAAAGTTTACAAATTTGCTTTTCCTGAGACAGGCTCCATATAGAGAACACATCCAAGATGTTTACTGTACTTTGTGTCCTTTCTTGTAGAAAATTGTGTAAGGATTAATTTATTACTTACACAGAAATTTTTGTCCCTGCTGGATTTTCTGTTTATTTTTTCATCTCAGATGAATCTGGTCCAATTTTTAGCAAAAAGTATTGTGTGATCACTAGATAATAATTATTACCACTGGCCCTATGCAGATGACACAGTTCCAACAATTTGTAAAATAACAGCCACTGGAAGTGTAGCCAGATTTAATGTGGGTGGTTAATCATAAGGTTGGAAAGCTGTCATGAGTCCACCCAGTGTGCTGCATCAGAATGTGCAGTCAAATCTCTTATTCATATGTGTCTGTTTATTATTTATGGAATGAGGTTTTGGCACTAGTTAAAAGAAGTATCAAACTTGTGGTTTTGTCATGTTCTGTTTTTTTTCTCTACTTTGGCTTACAAAAAGATGCTCAGCTTCCTAAATTTAGTTTTATTATAAAAAGTTGATAGCCCTAAAGGAGGGGGAAGAAAATACAGCATCCATCCTTCTGTGTGATCCAGCCATTGTGTGTGATTGCAGCCAGCTTACCTTCCATCTTTGTGTCTGAATGATGTGCAGCCCTGCTCCAGCACAGGCTGCTCAGCAGTGTGTGAGCAAGAGCTGGAGCCTCCAGCAGCTCCCTCTTCCTTTCTGAGGAGTCTCTGTATCTTCTTTAACCTTCCTGCTTACCTTTAAATAGCTGCACAGCAAGTTGATACTCAGTCAGTGATCCCTCCTAAAATGCAAGTTGCCCTGAGTTAAGGAGCTTAGAAGAAGACAGAGAAATGGGGATGTGACACTGTCTTTGTATCAGATGCTTTCTGCAATGGCTTTGCTTAGGGAGTGTATCTCCATGTCCCCTTCACCTCTGCAGCCAGAAGCAGGACTAAAAGGTGCACCCACTGTCCCTTCTAACTTCTCGCATTTCCTAAAAACCAAAGCCCAAATAAATATAAAGAGCCTTGAAGTGAATTTTTAGCACAACCATAAATACCAAACCTGAATCAATATAAAGCTCTGGAAACCAGTGTCCCCTGTTTAAAGAAAATTGACAATTACATGGCTTAGAGTACCAGATTGCAGTTAGTTCTTAACTGTGTTACAATAAAAATACCAAAATGAGTAAAAGAGGTGTGTAAAGCATTATAACCATGTTTTCAGCTGCCTTTCTACTCTTTTTCAGGAAGATGTAATGGAAATACTTGCTCTTCTATTTTTCCCAGACTAGATCTGATAGGTTTTTCTGTTACTGATTTTTGCCTGCAAATTTGAAGTTTAGTGCATATTATGACGAATAGTATATAAGAAATAATTCATAGAGTGCTAGTCCTTGCTCCATTTCTTCTCCTCCCAGAGGAGCATCCTTTTTGATATGACTTAGCTCAGTCCATTATATAAATCTGCTTCTTTTGTTTTAGAATCTAAAATCTAGCTGTGTATGTTTCAACATTATTTTCTGGAGAATGTTTCTTCCATCTTATCACCTATAATAGAAAATACTTAAGTTGCGTCACCAAAACTCCAAAATCATTATTGCTGTCTGCTGATTAACACAGAAGGTCTTGCACGAATATGAAGTATTTCTGGAGAAGGCACTGATGTCACTCCTTCAATGTTCTGTCCAAATGTTTTATCATAAACAGTAGATGTTAGCCTAAGGTAAATCCTAAATACCTGCAAACAGGCCTGCAAAAGGACTGTTCACCTTTAGGAGTGTAATCACCAAAGGCTTACAGGTGACTGTTTAAGATTACTTTACTCACTGCTGATCCTTGTTTTAATATGTGTTTGTCCTCAGAGCAATGTTCATGAGCGGGCTGAGCGAGAGCAAACAGACACACGTACACCTGAGGAATGTGGATGCAGCCACTCTGCAGATCATCATCACTTACGCATACACGGGTAACCTGGCAATAAGCGACAGCACAGTAGAGCAGCTTTATGAAACTGCCTGCTTCTTACAGGTAGGAATGTTTAGAGGAGGAAATAACAGCTTCTAATCTCTGAACCGCTTTATTCTTTTATCTTGTTAGAAGATCTTTCCTCTTTAGTCATTTCAAAACACTTTTGTTCCGTTCCCTCAGTATAGACAGCAGTTGCTTGCCAGATTTGCTTCATGTAGCCATCCCTCCTTGCATGACAGTCTCTTTGGAAGGCTGGCAGTAAACCAGTGCACTTCTAACATTTAGAAAATAAGTTTTGCCAGCAGACTTATTCATGTTGTGTACTTGATCTGTATGAAGCAGTTGAGTGAGTCACTGCTGTATTTTTGTGTATGTATAGTATTCCATGCCCTGAACTGTGTTGTTCAACACCAGATGCAGGAACCTTATGTGCTGGTGCTACATGAAAGCATTGATCATATGTGTAATACTTCGTGTGTTTCTTTGCATTACAGGTAGATGATGTGTTACAACGATGTAGAGAATACTTAATCAAAAAAATTAATGCAGAAAATTGTGTGCGTCTATTAAGTTTTGCTGATCTTTTCAGCTGTGAAGAGTTAAAACAGAGTGCTAAAAGAATGGTGGAGCACAAGTTCACAGCTGTGTACCACCAGGAGGCTTTCATGCAACTGTCACATGATCTACTGATAGATATTTTAAGCAGTGACAATTTAAATGTGGAAAAGGAGGAGACAGTGCGTGAGGCTGCTATGTTATGGCTGGAGTACAACACGGAATCACGCTCGCAGTATTTGTCCTCTGTTCTTAGCCAAATCCGGATCGATGCACTTTCAGAAGTAACACAGAGAGCCTGGTTTCAAGGCTTGCCACCTAATGATAAATCAGTGGTGGTGCAAGGACTGTACAAATCGATGCCCAAATTTTTCAAGCCCAGACTTGGCATGACAAAAGAGGAGATGATGATATTCATTGAAGCTGCTGCTGAAAACCCTGGTAGTCTTTATTCTTCTGTCTGTTACAGCCCGCAGGCAGAGAAAGTTTACAAACTCTGCAACCCTCCCGCTGACTTGCATAAGGTTGGGACGCTGGTAACCCCCGATAATGACATCTATATAGCAGGTGGGCAAGTTCCTCTGAAGAACACAAAAACCAATCACAGTAAAAGCAGCAAACTCCAGGCTGCCTTCAGAACTGTGAATTGCTTTTACTGGTTTGATGCGCAGCAGAACACTTGGTTCCCCAAGACGCCGATGCTCTTTGTGCGCATCAAGCCGTCGCTGGTGTGCTGTGAAGGATACATCTATGCAATCGGGGGGGACAGCGTCGGCGGGGAGCTCAACAGGAGGACTGTGGAGAGGTACGACACCGAGAAGGACGAGTGGACGATGGTCAGCCCCCTACCCTGCGCGTGGCAGTGGAGCACGGCCGTGGCAGTTCACAACTGCATCTATGTCATGGCACACAACCTTATGTACTGCTACTTCCCCCGCTCGGACGCCTGGGTGGAGATGGCCATGCGACAAACAAGCAGATGTTTCGCCTCAGCTGCTGCTTTTGGCGATAAGATATTCTATATCGGAGGACTGCATATTGCCAGCAATTCCGGGATAAGGCTCCCCAGCAGTACTGTGGATGGGTCTTCTGTAACAGTGGAGATCTACGACGTGAATAAAAACGAATGGAGGATGGCAGCCAACATCCCTGCCAAGCGCTATTCCGACCCGTGTGTCAGGGCCGTTGTCATCTCCAATTCCTTATGTGTCTTTATACGAGAGACCCACATGAACGAGAGAGCCAAGTATGCCACCTATCAGTATGACCTAGAACTCGACCGCTGGTTCCTGAGGCAGCACATATCGGAACGCGTGCTGTGGGACTTGGGGAAAGACTTCCGGTGCACTGTAGGAAAGCTATATCCATCTTGCCTTGAAGAGTCCCCATGGAAACCTCCAACATATCTGTTCTCACCAGATGGAGCTGATGAATTTGAGCTGGATGGGGAGATGGTTACTTTACCACCTGTATAGCTCCCAAATTAGACTGCACAACTGAGTCTGTGCTCAGTTATAAAATAATAAAAGAAATAAATGGCTGTGAAAGAACAGGTCTGGGGACTGATATCTCAGAGCTGTCTTTCATGAATTGTATTTTTATGCCCTACCTAACACTTGCCGTCATTCAGTATGAATTAGTGAAATGAGCAGATATGCTTCCATAATCTCAAATACTATTATCAGATAATTGAAAAAAATATATGTATATCATGAGCTTGAGCATCTGACTTGTCTAAAGAATTAATTCTAGCTCTATAAAGTCTCGGTTCAGGAAAATTAGCTTCAGAAAAAAAAAGTAGTTACTGTTTCTAGGATGATGTCACAACTCTTTTGAAAGTATCTTCCAGTTACATTTGAACTAGTTCTGGATATTCTACTTAAGTGCTAGTTATATAATTGTCAGTGTGGCCTAATTAAAGAACTGTGCTGCACTTACTAAATACTAATATCTATGTTGGTATAGTAATGCCATTAAAAGAAAAAGAAACAAATCCCATGGATCTACCTGTGGTAGGAAGGGTAGATCTTCCATTGTATGGTAACATGCTGGGCAAAATGACTGCAGGTTCAGTCAAGCTGTATGATGAGGTGCATGTATTCTATTTTCACTAACTTATACCTGTCTATTTAGAATACAGGTCTTCCAAGCAGCTGGTAGATTACCAGGTGTGGACTTAAGTTGCTGGGCTTGCAATAGGAATTGCCAGCCCTCATTAGTGCGGGTCTATGTGGGGCTTTAATCAGTAAATGCCTCCACATTCTGTATTACAGTAACATTGGCTCATGTACATTACTTCCTGCTGCTGATGTATTTTTCCATTGTAAAACAAAGTTTTAGTGTGGATTAACCAGGTCTTTATTTTCTGTTAATTTAATAACAAGCATTACTGTAGTGTGATTGTGTATAGATATCCCTTAGCTGTCAGGTTTTTTACTTTGTGGGGGGGGAAGCAAACTTCAGGAATATCCTGTGCTGTGTGTGCAGGAGAGCAGATGCCTAGTGCTGCTCTGGCATTAATCCCAGGAACCACTAGCAGTAGCGGGGTGCCGCCAACCTAACATGAACACAGGTGCTTCATGACAAACCTTACTAGCATGTTCAGCTGCATCATGTTCTGGCACTGTATTTTGAATGACATTAATTTATTAAAAAAGACTGAATCCAAAGACTGAGTGTGCTTTTTGGCTGAAATAAATAGAGTACCACCCTCCCACCACATGCACACTTGTAGCGAGTAGCTTATTGAAGGCAGCTAGAAATAGTTAAGCTGCAAAAAGCCTGGAGATGAGTATGTTAAGTTGACTCTGCTAACTACTACTCAGCAAATGCTGGAAATTAGGTATTGGAAGTCAAACTGAGGATTACATAGGACTGGAATCCCCTGCTATCATTTTTGGAAATTGGCACTTCTCCAGTCATGGTACAAATTCTGCACTGCTGAAAGCAAAGAACAGCAGGCATTAAGGAGGAACATTTTCTGTAAATTCAGAAGATGGCAGACCTATCTTCAGTCTTCAGTAATCAAGAGCAAATTTATTTACTTCATTGTCCAGATTGACAGTGGCTTTTCCTTAATTGTTTCTTATTGCAGTAAATACAACTGCAGCCTTCAATAAAGAAACACCTATATATTGTCTGGGCTAGGTCTCAAGGGGCTTTACCAAGTTTTGTCCTGTACAACTATTAAAGGTTTTGACTAGAAAGGGGGCTTTAGATAAGAAAGCTGCCTTATACAAAACTCTTCTTGATGCTTTGGCATTTTGCATCATGTGAGAATTTATGGGACTCATGAATAACAATGGCAAGCTACCAATTTATATTTTTTTTATGAAGGTGACATAACTTGTTTGCATTTACCATTACATAAACTTTTTTTTAACACCTACACTTTTTAGATAAGAGGTGTTAGGTGACTCAGGAGCTCCTGCTGATAGGTCTGTTTATATTGCTTTCATGTTGCAAGCCTGTGCAAGGGAGCATACATAAAAAGAAAGACAGAGATACTCCTTTATAATGCAATTTGGAGAATCACATACCTCAGGCAAAAACATGAGCTGTATCCAAGTGACTCCAGCCTGGATGGGCTGCTTAGTTCTGTGGCTCATTCTCACCTCACCCTACTGTTATCAGGCTGCATTAGGCTTTAGGACAAGATTTTACTGTTTTAATTGCAGGTGATCTATAGCTAGTGAAGGAGCAGAGTGGGCTCATTCTGTTACTGAGAACTTTCATCTTGAGTTTAAAATCTTATGTGTAGTTTCTTACTGGAGGGGAAAAAAAAAGGGTGTATTTGAATAGGAAATAAGGAATACTAAATAGGAAATACTAAATTGCAGTGGCTCTAAGTCACAGCTGCCTCACAGAACTTGGAAGAACTTGACTTTAGCCATTTAGGAATATCTTTTGAAATACAGACAGCCTGCATGACTTCCTGCTTGTCTGTACCTTTCATATTTTTTTTTCTGATCTGTTTTTTATGTGGCCCAAGATTATATAGTACCTTATGTAAAATTTATTTGCTATTAATAATATGGCATTTAAAGACAAGACTAGTCAAGTGGTGAACAGTTCTCTAGTGACTGCTAAAGACATACTAGTAGTTCATTTACACAACTAGTTGCTGAGCCAGTATTCATCCCCAAAGAAAAACAGCTGGCAAATGCTCTTCTCCAGTCTAAAGTCTTGCCTTGCATAATCCAAGAAGGAAACTGTACAGCCAAAGCATTGTCATCTGCCTGGAAGTGGTCACTATTGGTAGAATTAGAGAAAGACTTACAGGAACAAAGACAACAGCTGAAAAAAATGCAGTTCTCATAAATAGAACAAATATGATTAAAGCCTCCACAGAGATCTAACTACTGTCTTACTACAAAGCTTCAGCCTAATCTTAGTCTATTCAACCTGTCTGTGGTGTTTAAGTACACTTACATACAAGTTTCAATGAATCAATTCATGTCCTCAAGCTCTGCTACATTTGCAAAGATGTTTACCTCTTTTCTGGTATGCCTAATATAAGTCAGTCCTACACAGTTTCAGTTTCCCTTACCTAAAGTAATAAAAAAGTGATCTGGCCTCTGCTAATTTTTAATGCATTCAATCATTTTTTACAGTTGTTTAAATACATACATAATTACAAGTTTTTGTGTAAAGGATGAGTCAGATCTGGGACAGTGAAATGTGCCAAGCTTTGCAGAGAACGGGATCAGACACATACTTAAATTTTGGGGGGAAATAATTTGATAATATTTTGAAGATTATTTCAAGATTTAAAGCACTACAGTTTTTTCACAGTATTTCTCATTTCACTTCTCAAAGCCTCTGATAAGATGCACAAGCACCTGCCACATTGCAGTACAGCTAAGGGACACGTGTGGACAAACCTGCAGACCACTGAACTTATTAGGCAGGATAGTACTTTTCCTCCTTTGTTTCCCATTTCTAGCTACATTCAAGTTGTTTTCTGTTTTTTGCTCTGGATTCCTACGTGAAAGGAGCTATAATATAGGCAGACTGTGAGCCAGGCTCACTGTTAAAACCAGTTTCTTTCCACTTCATGCTTAACATCAGCCACACAAAGTTCTGTTTAGTTCCACTTTCAGAAGTATTTAAAATACCTCCCTCCTACAACATTTCTTGTAAGTACAGTTCAGCAAGGCAGAGTTCTTACAGAGCCTATAAACCCAGAGGAGGAGTCTGAAGTGAAAAAAAACATGAAACAATTTCCAAAATTTAAGAGCTGACATATGCTTCTTTGGCACATGGCAAAATCCATACACACACAGATGTTTCAAAATGGCAAAGAAATTACAGGTCATATTAGGCAGTATTTTAAGCTCAGTGTTATTTTTTCCCACTTTCTGGTATGCCTGGACTTTAAAATTCTCCACTGTGTTTCTGTGTGCGTTTCTTCAGATATGAGAGATCAGCTGAGTTTCCTTCTCCAGTATTTTCCATCTATTTCATACAGTATGCAAGTGAAATTATTTCCCCTATTATTTTTAAGATAAGATGACAGCTGTACATCTGCCTTCACTTCAAATAACTGTTCTTCCTTCAGTCTAAACATTCTTGCTTGCTTATGCTAACCCAATCCAGAAAGTAATGCCACACTATTGGTGATCTGGATTCAGACAAAAAAAAAGATTTTGTAGGTGTTCTCTGCTACTATTAAGGCAAACAGTAATTGTGCTTTCATCAATATTAGTCAATAAATTCAGGGGTGGAAAAAAAAACCAAACAAATAAAACCTGACCTTACTTGAGTTGATTTTGAATTATTACAAGAGGAGCAATGTATGATTCAACAATTTTAACTCAAGAGAGCTAGAGTTCCAAGTTCCATCCCTCCTGAGATTAAGCCACCTGTGTACATATGTTATGCACAAATGATGTCAATTTACAGGGAAAAAGGTAATCTGAGTAAGGGTCACTATTTAACTGACAGAAGTGATCCATTTCCCTAATTTTTTATGAATCCAAAGACCGTTTCTGATGTTTGTTAAAGAATGGGGTCAAGACCAGAAACATCACAGAAGTAAAGCTCTGTGCCTGCTTTTTTAAGTCAGTCCCTTCTCTAATATAGCATTAAAGACTCAAAACACCAGGAAGCAATTTGTCATACATCTTTAATCATAATACAATAATGTAGTGTTTCTCCCTTTAATGAATACTTTCCATGTTGCCCTTTTTAATGAAAACTAAATACCTGCAAGAATGTGAAAATGCAGTGCATAAAAAACATGATGTAGATTTATCTTTCAGTGTCTTTGCACAACTACTTGCACACGGTCGGAAAAACCTTAACAAATTTTAGGGAATTGCAACCATTCTCTAGACATAATTTTTGTCTAATTCACATCTAAACATTAGCCAAGGCAGTCAGTTTCCTCCTTCTGGAAAACCCATGCACCAAATCGTTCTCAGACAGGTACAGTGACATCTGCAGTAGAAGTACTGAAGTTTTTAAACAGCTCACTATGGCAGAGAACTGGATGTGCAGCAATTAATTTACACAGCATCTTGATTTTGACCAGATGTCACAATCCACAGAAACTACAAGTTACTTTGAAGCTAAATCTACACCAAAATTTTAGTTGTACTTGAAATTCTTACTGAAGTAAGAGAGGTCTGTGACCTCCTGAGGACTTCAATCAATTCACAACAAGCAGCACCCCACAGGGAATAAAAAGTCACTCTAGAGCATCCTTTTGTCCTAAATTTGCAAAAAGCAGCATCCATAATCAGTTTAAATGGAAGACAAATTTCAAAAGGACTGCCAGTGAATTACAAGCAGCTACCAATGTCAAAACCAGATGCCTGCAAGTGTCTTCTGGTGGAATTAATTTATTAGAATAATACAGCTTTCTGAGCAGATGGAACTTTAAAACAGGCTGGATGTATTTTATTTTTCAAGCAGCACAGGAAAAATCGAATACATTACTTGTATGTTCAATTATCAAGCAATAGTTTCTAACTTAAAAAACTGCATTCACACCTTCACTTTCACAATTAAATGCCACCACATTAGTTTCTCTGCTTAGTAATAATTTGTATGGAAATCAGAAGCTTGTTTAGGCAAAATATTATATTTAATTACAAAGGTGCTTAAAACAGAAGTACAAAGTCAAATAAGTGCAATGTACCAGAACACTGACCTAAAAATTCTAATTAAATTGTGACACTTGAGGAAACTGGTGTGAGATGTGTACAGGAATTAAGGTTATGACATGAAAATGACTGAAGAAAGATGCTGAACACTTCAGTCAAATGAAATAAAAGGTCAGCAATACTTAAGTCTTGTGGGGTTTTGGGGACTTACATCTCATATCTATGCTCAACAGGCAGTTCCTCCAATGCTGCCACATACAAAAAGCTGAGGTTGATGCCTGTGATGAAAGTTGAGAGGTGTGCTATTGTGTTACCTGTAAGTCAATGTGTGCTGCATGCTGACAGCCAAAAATACCTTTGCAACATCAAATCATGACAGAGCTGTAACAATACCTTCACAGCTGACTGATTAGAAGCACTATCACCAATTCACTTAGGACCCATTGTTTCTTACAGTGCAGAAATAGATGTCAGGGCTTTTGAAATAGAAGTCAACTGCCTAAATCTTTCTGAATGATTAATAATGCCTGCACTGGAAATATTAAAGGAGAGAAGAGGAAAATAACTTGCATTTGCATTGGATTTAACTAAAGAGGTTATAAGCATTATGTTAAGAAGAGAACTACATGAGCTCAGATGAACTTCAATTGGCTGCATGCCTTCTTACAGCCCAAAAGTAAGCTTAAGCAAATGCTGGAGAATAAACACAGATGTTAATGAAGACAACTAATTATGAAGATCACTTCATCTCCACCCACTCCTTGAGTCTTAATCACTGTTTAAATCTGAGTTTAAATCCAAGTCCAACTTGCTAGCAGGGTGCCAGTTCTTAAAAAGACTGAAAAGTAACCTAAGTTTTTTATTCGGTCATTTGTAATGAAAGGAAAATATTCTTAATCAGGTTGTTTGTTTGGTTCCACAACAGAGACAGCTGGGACAGTGAGAAAAAGTCTGCAGAGAAAGACCTGTCTGGTCTTCCTGCCCATAAGAGAAAAATTGGGAAGTACCACAACAGAATCACTGTATAAAGCAACAAGCAACCAAAGAGGGCACCTCCTTCTGTCTTTCCTCAGATTAATCAAACAGAAAACAAACAAAGGTCAGCTTTCTAATACCCCTAGGCCAGCAATGGAATCTGTGGGAGTAAGGGGAATGCAGAGAGCTAATAAATTTGCCATATAAATTTGGAGCATTTGAGAATCCAACAGAGAAAACTCAGGTGAGGAGGTGACAAAGACAAGGATATTGAAAAGGGATCCTTGAAGATCCTGCTTCTACAGCTTGTACCCATAAATAACAACCACTTGCCTGGCTTCTAGAACTCATCAATGTGAGCTCCTAAGCCTAAATCTACCTAGGCATGCCCTAAGTTGTTTGAGTTAGTTTTATAGGTACTTAAATCCTTTATGCACCTGTCTTCAGTCTTCATCACAACACCATGACCACTTAAGTCCCAGAGTGCAGATAATATGTTAGTCATTTCACAAAAGTGATTATTCTGGGTTATTTTCTTATCTGCGTGCTGATTCAGAAAGCTCTAGACACACCATGAATAAACAGCTCTAGTCTCAATTCACTGCATATAAAGTAATACCTAGTCTTTAAAAAGATACAAATGTCTATTACAGAGTTGTGGAATAAAACAGAAAAGAGCATCAGAAATTTTACCAGAGATAAAAAGACACATGGGGACCAGGAGCAATAGCTGCAGTTTGATAGATACATCTTACTTGTGTGCCAGAAGCAATAAATTAGTAGAGCTTTAGGGGCCTTTTTTGCCCTTCTCAAATCAAACTACTCAAACTGGCTGTTTGCCTTTAGGTTTTCCACAGTCATTCTATCTATCTGTCCTGGGAAAAAAATTAAAGAAGGCTTTAAACCAGATCCCATGTTTTCAAATCACTGAAGCAAAAAAACTGACAACCAAGTTGCTGGACAGTGACAATGTGATACAAGTTGGCTTTTCTATTAACTTTACAAATGCACATAAGGAATTAAAACATAATTTCCTAAAAACAGTTGAGTCTTCTTGTTTATCTCTTGTGCAGCTGCTGCATTTTATTTGAGGAATAGGAAATATAACCATGACTACAAATATTGGCCCCAGAAAAGAACATGGCAAAATGCTGACAGATACTGTTGAGGCAATAAACTAAAAGAGCCTTTCGGTACAGAAAAGTTGGAGCACTTGGTAATGTAATGTAGAAAATGTTAAGAGCAACATGTGGGGATGTCAGAAGGCATCTAGAGGCACACACATTGCAAGAAAACAGGAAATAATCTTCCTGGGAATCAAGAAATGTAGGAAGTGCAATACGCTTGCATACAGAAAACACCACATGCATGTTACATAGGAAATACAGCATTATGCCACATCTTTTCAAATAAACTATTTATTTTTTCACACAAGGATACAAACTGAGCTGTTCTAGGTACTCTCAATTCTAGTGTTACTTTCCTTATGAAGAAAGCAATTATCCAAACAGCACATTCCCTGAGTCGACACAGAAAATCCACATAGCTGATTTTCATTTCGAAGAGTCCTCACAACTTTACTGGTGGGGAAAAAAACCCAAAACATGCAGAGTTTGCTATTGTGCTAGTTTTGGGTGGGTTTAGTACTTCATATGTATGCAACTACATTAATGTAATTATATCCTAACTTACAAAACTGTCTATGATCCAGTCCCAGTTTGGGAGAAATGCTTTGTAATTCTTTCCCTGAAGAGATCTCTCCAACTGGAATCTCATTCACGTCCCAGGGGAAAAACACAGCCAAAACATACACAAAGGTATGAAGGCCTACTGCTTACATGAAAAAAAACTACTGATTCTGCAACTGTCACACAGATTTGGAGACACAAAGAGAGCTAGACATAGATTCATCCAAACAACTCTACATGGATACAGGGGACAGAGGAAAAAACCCCCTTGTCAGCCACAGTCTTACTCTGCACCTTGTTGATTTTCATTTGCAGGTATAAACATGAAAGTTCCACCCTTTAAGGGTTGCAGAGATTCTCTCAAATTCAACCTAAAAGAGGAGTTATTATTTAGATTCTGTTTATTTCTAACAAGAATTCACAAACATTTGGCTATCTGGATTGAAAAATAGAACTACTTTACATAAATATCTCCAACATCCAAGAAAATTTACAAATCTAAAGTCAAACACATTTCGCTTGCAACAAGCCCCATTTGCTAATGTCTTGATAAAGGCTCAGTTTTAAAGAGAAGTAGTCATTTTAAATATAACCAATACACTGCAAATGCCATCCCATTGTATGGTGACACTCACCATTCTTTCTAGGGAAAGTGAATAATAACATTCCACATCTGCTTGCAAGCAACATATACCTTATTTTGGTCCTGGGTAGGTAATCTCCACTTTTACATTTTGGAGTGGTCTTTTTACAGCTCAAAGAAAGATTGCACCTGAAATAGTCAGCAGCATCCTGCCAAACCAGCATTTAGTCCCCAAGGCTTTGAGTTGAGTGTGTGAAAGTGGAAAACCATGATGACATTGCTGATTTTGCACTTGTGAAGGCTCCTCCAACAGACTGACCTGCAATTCAAAATAAAGATCAATAGTGAAGTGTTATCTTTATTGAATTGCTACAAAGAAATATTTTTTAAAAAAATAAATTACATAATCAGTTGTCTGATTTGGGATTTAAAATCCAATTCCAGAGTCTGTGCCAGAAAACATGCAATGAACTTGAACACAGCAGCTCAGCAGAAATGGCCTATGGTGTCCTTTGCCTGGGAAGGCTTGGTAGACTTTGGGCTGAAAGGCACTCCTGACCAGAGTGCACCACAGCAAAAAGAAAAGACAGATTCCAACTGAATAAAAGAGAAAGTTAAACAATTTTTGGCACAGCTATTGCCAACCAACCATCAGACCCCTTAATGGATGAACTCCTATTAACTCATGCTGCAAGATTATAATGTGATGATGCCACTGTTCAAGTGCAACAAGTGCTTTTCCAGAAAGTTACAGACTGCTGCAAAATCTGCAAAAAGTGACACAAGGACTTTTTCTGATCTCAATCAGCTTTGGATAGTTTTAGTCAAAGTGATATCAAAGTTGAGAATAACTCAATGCAGACGGTGGTTGAAGTATTTACCAGATTACATGGAATCTCTTACATGAACATCTCTCTTCCCATATTCACCTCCAGGCCACACCGGAAAAGGAATGTACACTAATTTCTTTATTTAACTGCTTCTCTTTCTGCTATTACACAATATATTGGGCCTCAATCAGCAGCTTTACCCTTCAAAATGTTGCTCTGACTTGTGCATGTTATAAAGTACACTTTGACTGAAACCAAATGTAACCGAGAAATAGGATGCTTCAAAAAAGATCCAGCATAGGTGTAAACTGATTTTAAACAAATTTCTTACCTACAGCTTTTCCTGTTTGTACCACATTCCGGCTGGTAGAAACCATCACATTTCCAATCTTCTTTCCACGTTCACTGTTTTGCACTGAGCTGAACAAGAGAGATACTGAAGGCTGTTAGTTGACTTAGCACTCCCAGGTGAAAATAAACTAGTGGAAGTATGTATTATTACACACAGATTTACATAGCATACATATACACATATATATTGTTCACATATATGGTTGAGCCCAACTCCTGCATTCATCCTATCCACAGAGATCAGTTAGGCAAGTTTCTCAGAGGATGAAAAGATGCTGCCAGCAAAACAGGAAATCAAAACACCTAATGGCTCATTCTTACACAGCACACTTTAAACCTTTCGCAGACTCCATGGGGCTGCAAAAGACCTTTGAGATCATGGAGTCCAACCCAGGACTGAACACCATGCTGACTGAACCCAGGACTGAACACCACTGAGTGCCAATGTCCAGTCCTTCCTTAAACACCTCCAGGGACAGTGAATCCACCACCTCCCTAGGCAGCCCCTTCCAATGCTCAATCAATCTTTCCTAAACGTTTACCAAAATGCATTTATGATCAAAATTACAAAGTCAGATTTTCAATAGTTTTGGGAATTCTGAGCCTTAATACATAATCTTTAAGCAGAACAGCAAGTGTAACGGATCGGTCCTTTTTTTCTAGATAGAACTGATTTTGTATCTTTGTCTAAGATTAAATTTTTGATCAAGGAGAGTTTACACTCATGCTTCTGTTAAAGAAATGCAAGAAGATACATGATCATCATTTGGAAAGAAAAGCACAAAAGCAATCAGTTCTACTGTACAAGTGCAATGACTTGAAAATTATCTCATTTAGTTTTAAATTGTAACTTTCAAATCCACATTTCAGTCTTTGCAAACCCATTAATGAGAAACTTAACAACACATCATGCCACATTCTCTTCCCACTTTCAAAATCTTCTGTGTAGATGGAAAAAGCAGAAAAACAGAATACACCAAAACCAAGTCTAGGCTCAGTTTGCAAAGGCAAGTAATTTTGATGAGGATCTGGTATCAAAGTCCCACCTGCAGAATAAAGGCACTGCTGAAAAAATACTTATTATCAGTAAGCATACTAAGAACTACTGGTCCTTTTACACTGATGTCACACTACCCAGAAGAGTTAGTAACTCCCCTTTCAAACAAGGGGACAAAAACAGGCCAACATTATAGACACGTCCAGAGCTTTCAAATTAAGATTTTGTGGAAAGATCATCCATTAATAAAAGACAGAGAGACTGTTGTTTTATAGTCAGCACAGCTAAGTGAGAAAAGAATCCATTTTTCCTGGTGAATAAACCCCAGGCTGAACTCTGGCTTCAGTTAGGGCTGAACAGCTACAGAAAAAATAAGTACCACTGAGTTTTAGACTTGAGCTTTAAAGGCAGCAGTTGAGATCAACTTAAGGTTCAGCTGAGTCTGGTACAATAAAACTATGCTAAACTCATTTGAAACTTGTAAATTCAAGGAACTGAACCACATCTAACTAGGCATACAGTGAACTTCAAGTTTCAGAACAATGTTGTATTAAAAACCAGCTAATTAGAAAGGAAAAAAAAAGCTATTTTCTCCTAATAATGAGACCTTAAGTCAAATCTCTGATAGAAGTTTTAACAGCTTTAGCTGACAAATTAAAAGTACAAAAGCCTTATAATTGCAATGCAAAAACTCAAGGCTGTATTATGTAAAGTACAACACAAAATAGTGCATTTGCCTTTTTTTCTTTTAAAAAAATTATTTATTTCAGCCAAATATCTCATCTTTAGATCTGGTGCTGTTTTGCAAGAGAACTTTGAGTATAGTTTCACGAAGATGGCCAGTTTGAATCCTTACCTTGTTTAGTTCATGATAGCAACAGTTACACAGTTTTAGATATTTGACCACACTTCTAAAAAATACAAATCAAAGTACTATGTACTTACTGTGACAACCTTAACTTAACATCTGACACAGAGTATTGTCCCTGGAATGGATGGCTAGAAGAGGAGGAAAAACAAAAAACCCCAACACATTAATTTCTTTTTCATTATGAATCTGTAACACACAATTGTTAGCTGTATTCCCCTCTGACTTACAAAAAAAAAATGTTTAAAAAGTATTTTGCAGATATACTACTTCACAGAAGTCTGGGATGCAGTGACTATTCAATGAGAGATTTCTTATGAACTACCTGAAAGGTGCCTTCTATTTACAGATGAGATATTAACAACCTTTTCACACTAAGTCCAAAAGCACCTCCTTCCAGCAACTAGAAATCACAAATAGAAAACCCTTAAGTAGACAAAAAGAGCTTTGTAGGTCTAAGGAGAAACCTTTTTCAGACTACAGCAACTGACAAAGTGAAAGCAAACAAAACTCCCTGCAGCAGAGCAATAATCCGCACTAAACAGAACACATGCACAGCCAACAGTGGTACCAAGCCTGGCACTGTCAAACTTTTCAGTGAAAATACACACAAAACAGCCAGCTCCCCTCCATCCCACCAGTGACAACCATAGACACAGCTATTCCCTGCACACCTGGAAGCAATTAATAAAAAGCAGAACCATCTGAGGACAATTCTTGAGGAATGACAAACTTTCTGTAGCTGGGACAGATGACAATCAACTTGTTCAAATTTCACTTCTCTTGACTCTTTCTTCATGAAACTACTGCCCAGAATTAGAGTAAATACTACTAAGTTTCCTTACCTCGAATTTACCTCTGCAAGAGCTGGATGTTTGTTGCTATTCCATACTCTGTAGTTGTGGGTATTTTTCCAGGCTGTTACAAATGCTGTTCCAAAGTCTGACAAAATCTTTTCATTGTCTGATAAATTAAAATAAAGACGAGAATTTGAAGAAATTCATTAGAGATCTAATAACTACAAGACTAATTACTTTTTGTCTTGTAAGAAAACTTTTATTTTTCCAGGCTCTTATCAAGTCAGTAACAATTAAAACTCCAGTACTAAAACCTGGGTACTTCAAAAATGGTTTATTTTTATTTTAAAATGTCAAATGCATATAGTACCAAGACAAGAGGGGGGGAAAATAGCCCAAAAAATTACTTTTCTTATTTTTAGTTCATTTGTAAAGCTCTAAGAGCTCAACTGTGAAAAAAAAAAAAATATTCCAAATATACGTATCTTAACTTTTTCTCTGGGCAATGACAGAAAAGGGAACAGAATGGTCACATAGCAACCAAGAACAAAAACAGAATTTGCACTGGTCTTAGTAAGATACATTGGGCTTTGCTGTACTGCTATTACTCATTCAAGTTTAATAACTCCCAAATCCATTCCAAAACTGCAATAGGAAATACTGTGGAATAAACTTTATCATAACAACAACCCCTTTAAAACACTGAAAAGTATAGGAAATAATTTAACAGCCAGCCAGTTAAGTAGTATGAGTTCCCAGAAAACCCTGATATTTCATATCAATCTGGTAATCCTCGTAAAATATTAATTTTGTCACACCAAGAACTTGGCATCTTCCAGACTTCAAAATCAGGTTCTCAATCCCATGTTTTCTCACTTATACCACAAAACAAAGTCTGAATTTAATTGGTGTGAATAAAGAAAAATCATTATGAAGTTAACAGGGTGAGTGCAGGACAAACTAAACATTTTCCACAAACTAAAAACACTGATTATTTTATTAGTACTCACACAAAAGGTTGGAACATAGAGAATTCCTTCTGAGGTAAAGCAAAAAATGTTGAGCTCCAGGAAAGAAAAGCTAAAAAGCCTGTAGATTAAACTTTTCACATATGTGAATCCCTACTAAGAACCATGGCAAGAAGGGAAAAGAGCTGGAACAGTCTAGCAAAACTTCCTGATGACAGATGCTTAACTTTATGTCTTCTTGAATCCAAGTAGATTCCCAAAATTAACTTCAGGTTGCAACACAGTCTAGAAGACACTCAGATTTGTAAGTCTCATCACATACAGTGACAAGGAAACTACTTATGAAGAAAACTCAATTAAATCAAGGAGAAGAAGACATTCTAATAAGTAAGTGTCTGTAAGACTGTGAACTAAGGATTAACAAGAAGCTTGTCAAGAAATAACAAGGATAGCCAAAGACAACTGAAAAAGCAGCCTAAAATGAAGCTTTAGGTAGAGGGAGATGCACTGACAGACCACACATCAACAGCAACAGAACAAATGCTTGACATGTCCACCCTTATCTCCATCCCTAGATAAGGTATCTGTTCTACCTGGTTGCAGCACAGCAGCAAGCAGTGCGTGAAGATAAGCACTGAACTGAGCCCTGATCCACTCATCTCCTCCTTCCCATCCAGTGCCATCAAGGAACACATCATCTCTGTTCTCAGTTACATGCTTCACCAAGTAATCTGAAAATCTTAGGTCAGCAGTTGTTGGGTTCAGGATCTTCCGCAGTTCTGGATCATGGATTTGCACCTGAGCATCTTCTATCTGTTTGAAATAATTCCAAGGGTAAACATTTATCTAAATAAAACTGCTTACACAAACTTACACTACAACATATTGCTACCTAAATCTAAATCCTCATTCCCCAAAATACCAAGAAGAAACAAATGGCCAAAGAAACAATGAACTAACCGTTCTCAGAAAGTCAGATACTGCTCTGATTTATTCAGAATTCGATCATTTCCCTGGCACACAGTAAAAGCTGTTTATTTGACAGGATTTGGCAGAAAGTCTGGCAGTGGAAGTATGGTGCTCTTTGATTACCACCTCTTAATTAATTAAGTTGATTACCTATAGGGAACCATCTTAGGTTACCACATGCTGATTATATAGTTGTGTCTGTTTGCTAGAAGTGACACAGTGGGTGTTTTAGATACCGTGTTTTCACTCTCCTGATTAAATCAGAGGGAAGTCAAATCAGTACCTGCATCTGATTCTCATCTGCAAGCACTTATTTTTGAAGACCTCACTACAAAGCCCAGAAAAAGCCCATTACATGAAAAATTAAATTACATACCAACACAAAAAAAATTAACAAGCACCCTTGTGAATTCAAATATTAGATACATATAAAAACATGGACAATAATTTTGCACAGCTTATCTAATCCTGTCCTCTCAAGTCATAGAAATTTAACAATCTTCTGCAGCTGAAAATTTATTTTTATTTATATGAAAGGGATTCAAAATTCAGGCATGCAAGTGAAACTGGAAAGCTACATTTAAAATAGAACCTCAGCTCCCCCCAACTTTCCCCCCAGCTCAAATGCCAAGGTCCGTACTTCCACAATTGCATCACTCAGGTGTTTCTGCTGACGGAACAGGATATTGGTAGCTCCCGCAACAAAGCCACGGACTGTCACATCCGACAGGAGATGATGCTGCTGCAGCGCCATGTACGGCAAACAAAGGTACCCCTGGAACAACAGAGACATTCAGAGAAATAATTAAAAAAAAGAAGTCCCTGTATTCAAAGGTTTTCCTAGTACAAGCCAGCATATTTCACCCAGAATGAACCTTGGTTATTATAGTTTCAGCCACAGTCATCTGTTGTTTTGCTACATGACATTTGCAAAGCGAAGCCACCAGATTCCACATGAATTAAATTTTTCAAGAGATTGTGTTGCCTTTCAGTCTCAGGATTGAAACTGAAATCCAAAGCCAAGGACAAGAATTAAATGTGTTTGTAAGGCAACAGAATAAGCAGTATGACAGCAATAATAAGCAGCAAGAATGAGGCCTCGTGTCAGCCCAGAGACAAGAAGTCCATGGACATAAGGATTCATCTCTCCAGCTGCCCACATGATGTCTTCTGGTAGTTGTGAGGCACATAATGCAGGAAAGCTACAGACAGCTATCCACATTTTGTGGGTGGAGATTTCCAGACACCAGAGATAGCAATCAATTTTTGATAAGTATATGCAACCCTGCTTTAAGAAGGAGCAGAACAGAAAGCAACGTAGTGTGCTTTTTAGCCATGGGTTTTAGCTTCAGGGTTGTAAGTTAATCTAGTATCCTACACTCCAATTAAAAAAAAAACCCAAAACATTCTGAAAAAAGGCTCTGAGTTAGACATTGAGGGATTACTGAGAGGCAGATGTAGGTAAATTTCTTTTTAAACATAGGATCAACATATCCCTAACATGTAATCCCAGCTGTTCAACAGCGTAAAACCCAAAGCAATTTATTCACTAGGGCTAATGGCACATTGGACAGAAACAAAGAGCACACACACTTTATCACCCAGTACATGGTAATTGGAAACATATGGAAGAAAGGAGCATAACTACTCCCTTTTTGTTATATTAGACACAGGGATGGCCTTGGAGATGACAAGCACTTATCAGCAGAAAACAAACAGCCTGTGTCAAAGGAACGACAGTGCTTTGAAATAAATCACAAACCTAAAATGTACAGTTTTCAAAAAATACGGCTTAAGAAGCAGGAAAAGGAAGGTTTAATTACTGTATATTAAAGTAGCAAAGTCTGGGAAATCTTTCACTATTTGAAGTATCAAATGCCAGTTTACAAATGCACATTTCTAAGTACAACAACTTCTATTTGAATAAATAAAAGAATTATTTAATTCTTTTTTAAAAGAGTGCAAATGAAACGACTATTAGATCTTACAGAACTGGTACTAAATAAACAAGTACCACAAGCTATTTTCCTTTATGCTCCAGGTGTATCCAGGTGTACCTGGATAATGTATTATGACACCTGGTAAAACCTCCTCCCATTCAAATTTGTCAGATTTATTAGTCTTTCCATGGCATGGCATAAAACAACCCTGAGTTAACAGCTCTGAATCAGAAGTAAACTTTCCCAGTAAGTGGTTAAAACTGTAACTATGAATCAGATTTTTCTGCTAACTCAGACATGCAAAGCTTTTTCTGCTTTAATTACACTGGCTGAACTCAAGTGAAAAGTGCCTTTGTGAAACAGAAGGTAAACATGCAGAAACTGTCAGCTTCCTTAAAATTCTTTTCCATTTGATGAGCTTAGCAGCAAACAAAAGTTTGCACTTGGAGGTCCCCTTATCAATTATTTTATTCTTGCTTTTCATCTAATATTTTCAAAGAACTAGACTAAATACAACTTACAGGCTATAGTGCACATTAAGCAGATCATAAGGACAAACATCAAACGCAGATCTTTGTTGAAACAGCATTTCTAATGGTGACATGAAGCAATACAGGGCAATGACATTTGAGCTGCTCACTTGGGCCCACACAATGTACTGTTTCCAATGAAAACTACAGTGAGAAGCTTAAAAACAATCATAAAATACAATATTCTGCAAGGAAATGCAAATAAACCCCTGCAAAGGAAGAAAAAACACTTTGAACATCAGCAGCTTGAGGAAATAAATCTGAATCTTCTATCTTCTACTATGTGAAAGCGTTCATAAAGACGTTTATTACACTAAAAACAAAACAATGAAATGTATTATATAACTTCTTTTATTGATAGCAGTAGCTTTAAAAGGGATACATTTTACCTGGTTTTTATGTGAAATGAGCCCTACTATGCAGCCCTGCTTACCAAACCTATTGCTTGTTATTTGACTATGCCTATCAGAGTCCTTAGAGATTCTGGAATAGCTGGAGTTCAGTTAGGTATCAGTGCAAGCTTAAAATTCAGCAGCTCAGCACCATGCACAGAGAAAGAGACACAAACAGAAAGAGTTATCATGGAGAGGAGAGTGAAATTTCATCTGACATATTTTTTTATGCCTGCATATATGTATATATGCATTTATATACACATTTTGTGCATATATACACATATGCATTTAAAAATACATATATAGCTATAAATTAAAAGAGGAAAACATAGACTTAGGTGTCAGCAAAGCTAGAGCTTTCAGAGTCTTTGTTTAGATTAAGGTATCTAAAGGCTTCTGAAATACTCTGATCTGGCCCTGTGTAGGTTAGATCACCAATTCCTCAGAGTAAAAGAAAACTGTAGTTTCTGCTACATACAATTTATTAACCACAGTGGGGTTGCAGGTTACCACCATGCAAAACTGTAAAAAAATTGCAAACTGTATTAAAGTATAGGTATGAAAGCAGAATGCAAATAGGCATGTGCACAACCCTCTCAGGCCTTTCCCCCTGCCTAGGAGGCCATGCTAACACGTTTTGTAGTACATTACCGTCCACCTGGAGTTGAGTAACCAAAATTATTACCCACTTCTGGGAAAAAAAAAAGTCTTTATGAGTTACCAAGTACC
The DNA here is from genome assembly GCF_049639895.1 of Pseudopodoces humilis. Taxonomy (NCBI): domain Eukaryota; kingdom Metazoa; phylum Chordata; class Aves; order Passeriformes; family Paridae; genus Pseudopodoces; species Pseudopodoces humilis. The sequence goes on from NC_142200.1 coordinate 106,439,706, forward strand.
ACAAAGAACATACTCACCTTTGTAAAAATAGCCAGTGGCATCCCATACTGGTCCTCTTCCAACCCAGACACCAGTCCTTGAACAAGCACCGTGTGCCCTGTGTTTGCCTGGGGCTGCACAGTGATGGGAAGGCCTTCAGAGCTCATGCTTTTGCTCCGAAGATTTTCCACCTGTTCCGATGCTGGATTCTCACGTTCTCCTTCTTTCAAATTAGACTCCTCCAAAATGCTGGGATCTAGGGTCTCCCAGTCACTTTCTGAGGATGCTGGAGAAGCACGGGAAGGAACTTTCAAGCGCTGCACGGTACCATTGGAGGACTGAGCTCCATTGCAAGTCTTCTCAGGTTGGGAGAAAGGCACATTTGCTTTTTGACCTTCCAGTGAATTATTTCCTGCCATCTTCCTGTCTCCCTTTCCCATTCCCAAGTTTCCATCTGAAGCATCAGCAGCAGACACAGAAACATAGTCATCTAACCGTGGTGTATTTTCCTGCAAGCCAGCATCCTCTGATATGCTCTTTCTTGGTCTGTACTGTGAGCAGTCACTAAGACCATGTTCAATCATACCTGGAAAGAACAGCACACACAAATATCTCAATCGAAATGTAAGCGACTTTTGTGGCAAAAAAAAAAAAAAAGTGCTCTTGTGTACATAGAGGGAATAATGTATTTTAAAACACTACTCTGGGGAGGCAGCAGTGTGCTAAAAAATCCAAACCCAAACCCTACACTCTCTCTCCTAAAGAATCTGCCCTAACATTTTGCTTTAAGAAGACTGGTAAGAAGCTAATGATTAGCACGGTTAGGGGTTATGTTTGGGGTTTTTTTGTTTTTTTAAGAGCACATGTGGAAGGAAAAGCTGGTATTTTGGGGTTTTAAGGAACTCAACAGGAATGTGTTACTCAGGGGGCCCATCCATGTTACCAACAGGAAATACAGAAAATCCAGTGGCTCCAGTTAAGCACAAGAAATAACCCATAAAGTGCAAGCAGTAAGTGTTAGGGGGTGTGTGCATAGTACATGGACATGCACACAAGTCACCCATTTTTCAGGAAGCATATCAACTTAACTTTCTTATCACATGAGTTGATTTCCAAGTGACAGCACAACCTATCTCAGTTATCACCAGAAAGCATATAAAAAGAAGTTCAAACTTCTCTTCTTACCAGGAAAGAGTGACAAGACTGTCATCAGAGCTCCCACCAATCTATTTACAGGAGAAATATAAAACAGCACCTGGTGGCAGGAGGAAGGGCAATGGGAGAAAGAGAGAATGCAAGACAGGAAAGGGGGATTAGAGAGGGGAGAATGAGAAAAAGAACATTACACTTATGCATGACAAATGACACATGCAAACTATTCAAGCCACTGCTTTTTATGTTATATTAGAAAGTCTGCTTATAAACAAAACTTCCTACAACAGTTCAAAGTAAGTATTTAAATATGTCTACAGAATCCTTATAAAATATTTGTAATACATGTTATATATTTATGTATATATACATGTGTTTGTAACACACTTCTCAGTTATTCAGAGTTTTCTACTGTTTTTTAAGATTTTTTTTTCCAAATTGATCCAATTACTGAAGAACTGACAGAAAAAAAGTTGTTCCTAGCATGCTGCATAAATTCTTGGTCATTTGTAGCACATTAAATCCTCTGTTATAAATCAAAGAGGCCAAATAATATCCATTCCAGAACCACTGATACAAACCTATGCAAAAACATTTCTTTTAAAGAGATTCGTTAAGGATATGTAGATAAATGAAAAACAGGATAAATGCTGCATGCATTTTTTACAGTAATATTCATATGCAACAAAAAAGATTTTTTGGAAACAGAAGACATGAGTGATACTAACTTTGGTAATGCACTTAAGGCATAACATGGGAAAACAGAATCTCCTTAATTAAATCAGAGACACTGGAATTAGTAAATTAGTCAGGAATTCAAAAGGGGGTGTCAAAGGCTAGCAATGAAAGAAGAAACAGAAGCCAGACTGAATATTACTACTGGAATTTCTTCAAAATAGGTCCTTGGGGAAAAAGGGGGGGAAAGGAAAAAAATCCAAAACCCACAAAACAATCCAACCCCAAAAATTCCCCACAAAAGTAAACTTGTTTAAAAATGCCATTTTTATATCCTTAATTAGCACAATACCTGTAAAAAAACATACATGAGCATTAAGAGGAATCAAGAATGCAAAGGAATACAGAATGATCTAACTTTATGACTTTGCAGTCCAGTTTTACAGGCATATGATGTAATTAAAAGTTCAAGTTTGTGGATTTAGTCTTAGTAAGAGACTTCTGCTCTAAGACAGACACTTTAGAAGAGAATGGTGAATAATAGCTCATGTCCTACTAGTATTTGCCAGTCTACAAGCTAGTGAATTGATGGAGTAAAGAGAAAGACCTACACAGCCTTAATGCAGGCCAAATGATATTTAATGGTACCTCAGCTGAAAACAGACTATATATTAACCTAAACATACTACAAAGAAAAACTGTACAAGATAGGCGAATTCAAATTGCAACAACCACTGAAAATGCATGATGAGAAGAACAATCAGCTCATCTGTGGAAAGTCTTGGTTCTCAATAGGAGTAAAAATATGTAACTTTAAAGATGCTGCTTTATAATGTATGTATGAAAAATGCATGATATAATAGCACTGAACTGCAACAGAAAGCCTATGATACTCCCACAGATTCTCAGCCACCACGCATTCTTAGCCAAGCTTATTTTTTGGCCTACAGAAATAATTAAGCCTATAAAGAAGTACCTTTTTTAAAGAAATCTATTCCAGTCTAGGTTTTTGTTTGGGCATACCACTTACTTAAGGTAAATACTTTTCTCTATTTGTTTTTTCAGGTCCCTCTGCCATCTTTCTGTCTAAAAGGATGCACAGCTCCTTACCCTTCCCAACCCCACTACATGTCCCACAGCGTTTACATCAGCAAACTGGGTGGTCCTGGCAGCAGAAATGGAAAGGATCACCATCTGGAAGTAGTCTTTCAGCCTAATAACAGCTGAGAGGTGAAAGAAATTCTTTTAGCCTGTGGAAAAACATCAATCAAATTGCTACGGATTAAAGGAAATTAGTCTGTGGCATTTTTCAGATCAAGGAAAATTGGCATTACGAGTGGCTTCTTGCATATTATATTTAAAGTCTTTGAACATACAGATTCCCACAGTTATTCTGAAACCATAACATTTGCCAGAAAACAGGCAGTGCCTGAAAACCAAAACTTTCTTTTGAAATTGCAAGTGTTGTCTTCCTGTCAGAGCTTAGGGGAAAACAGACACAAAGGAACCTGCAGGTTTGTTCCATAAGCATTCAGATACTTTGAAAACAATTTCATATGTTTGAATAATGTGAACACACTAGGGAAATACTTCCTCTCCTCTCTTCCTGTGCATTTGTGTCTTGTGGTTTGAGCAGTTTCAGAAAAGAATTGTAGCTCAGTGAAGTATTTTCTTTGTATATGTCCAAATGCTGAACTGATCTGGTGACCCCTACTGTGCCATAATTGTATTTTCTCAAGTGTACCTTTTGCATAGCCTTGAATATAGGCATCTTCAGCATATATTCTCATCAACAAATACTGAGAACAGTCAAGGTATATCTGACTTACAGAATTAAGTGACAACTGCAAAAGCTTCAGAGAAGCTGATACATCTATTTTAAAACTGAATAGCATATTTACTGCCTTACGAAAGATATCTAGGTCTCAGATACAGACTCAAAAAACACCTCCACAACTGTTTTGATAACTTATAGATTAAATCCTACAGACTTTCCAGCTGCAGCTAACAGGAAATTCTAATGCCTTCCAAGTACTCTGAAGTAGCTGGGTTAGCTGGGTTTTAGCAGGTCTGCTGAAGAAAAAGTAGCATTTGGGAAACTGAAACAAAGCTTTAAATAACATTTTTAAACAAAAACAAAATCCCTGCATAATTATGTCTGGCAGCTGATACACAGTCATTTCACTCAAAGTTCTTGCTCTAGGGCATTAATATGAACACAGAAGAAAACAAATGTCTCGATTTCACATCTACTTTCATATTTTGCATATTACACTTAAATTACTAAAATAGCATGGCTTCTGAGGCAGTAAGAAAGCCCAAAGCAAGCACTGGGCTCTAGAATTCAGCAGTTATTACCTATTTATAATCTGAGTTCAGGCTGACCTAACAGATACAGCTCTTTTCATTGTCTCCTACAGGTGGAATTCATGTCTGAAGGACACTTCTAGCACTTCTTTCCTTTGGTCTATTTAAAGCCTGAACCAGAAGTTTTACTGAATCTCTGTAAAGCTGTAAAGCTGCCCTTTTAGGTACCCATATCTCCTATCAGTTCCTCCACACAGGTACCTATCTGCCTATTTTACCTACTCTGGCTGTGACAGCAACTAAAGAAGCAAAGTGTGGACAGAATACAAGTAGACGCAAATTTACAGGTCAACACACAGTAGTTTCTTTTAGCCTAATAATCCAATTTATATATTGATGCACAGTTGTTGATGTGACTTCAGATGCTTCTATTTTATAGATGAAAAATGTTTAACAGCTGCATTTCTATTTAAACTGCCTCTGCTTACAAAGTATTACCTTTTTCTCTAGAAGAATCAATTTAAAAAGGATCAAGACCTGAAAAAAAGTAGAAAGAAAAAATATAGTGAGTGAACCACTGCCATTTTTCAAAAATAATGTGCAAGCATAATCTCTTATTCAAGGTTTTGTTTTAATCACTGCAGAACAATCAAATGACCAAAGGCATTTGACCAGTGAAAACCAATTTTCCAACACCCTTTCTCCACCTGAGCATCCATTCAGAAATAGCATGAGATGAAAAAAAACCAAAAAACAACCAAAACTTCAATAAACAAGAACTGTGTAATTTGAATCATACATAGCAGAAAGAACATGTTGTGCAAGTCCAAATTTTTGAAAAACAATAAACTGCATAAATATAAGATTTCCTACACAGAATCACTGAAAAAAAAAATCCAGCAAAATACCAGGAACAGTATCCACCTCACCCAATTTTAGGTTATCTACAGATGAGGCACCTAGATCAGAAGTGGCTGTCCAGACTCTGTACACTCAAGGAAAAACACAGATGCTTCTGGGTAATGATTGGCAGACATCTGAAGTCAAACAAAAATGAGTTGTACCCCAAAAATCTACTAAGCAGGTGCACCATGAAATTCAGATTCTCAGAGTTGTTTCCTTAATGCATCTCATTTAGTAAGAGATTCTAAATGCTATTTGTACTTTAGTTATAGGATATACATTCAATTTGAACAGAAATTAGGAAAAAGAAGAAGAGGTCCAAGTCTCCTCAGGTGCTATGATGGCAGGAGCCACTGAATGTACAAAACACAGGGAAAAGGCTCCAAGTTGTGTCTGTACAGACTTTAGCAGTAGTTTTTTATCACATTCATTGAACGAGAAACAGGGAATAGAAACAAGGTCACAAATGAGATAGCATTTGCACTTTGGGACAGGACTAAAAAATGTCACTCAAACCTAGAAATCTCCAGGAATCCCTCAAGACTAAAAAAACTCCTTAGTTTGGAATGTGCTTTCACTGAAGTTAAGCAGGTAGAATGGGAGGGAAAATTCAGGAGGCTGTAACCAGCAGTCCTTAGGAAACAGTCTTCTTACTCCCAAGCTCAGGTACATCTAAATATTCTGTTCCTCACAAAGCATTTTACTCCCCAAAATAGTGCAGTCCTTTTTATTTCTAGTAGAGAACACCTACCTTGTGTCTAAAATGGAGAACAAGATCCCGAGGAGACAGACCTGAGGCAACAAAAAGAAAGCAATTATTACAGTTCAACAGCTGACAGGGATACTAATTTACTTCTTGTACCATTTTTCAGTGTGAGGGAATCCATTATGGATTCTGTGTAAACCTGGTTATTTTAACAGCAGAATTCATACAATTTCCCACCCCTCCCAGCAGGAGCAAGAATTCATCGACAATAGAGACAATAATAACATGAATAGTTGTGCTGTTGGCTGCCACGCAGCATTAAGGAAACACTGAGGTAAATACTACACTGTGCATTCAGAAAACACAGGGTCAGAACTGAGTGGTGAGATATACTAAATAACAGATAGATGCAAGCTTAAACAATTTGATGGTGTGGCGTGCTCAATCTAAAAATTAAGAAGGTATTGTTTACCAAAAGCAGATGAACAGCTGCTAGCCAGACTTTTAGGTCAAGGAGTAATACAGCTTTCAACCTGAAACTAACTCCTATTATGAAAGGAACACTACATTTTCCATTTATTTAAATCCATTAATAAAGAAATGCAGACCTCTGGTGCTTAATCTGTTAATGCACATAAACAAATTAACTCAGGAGAGGCATGTGTTGTTTTGTGTAACATCATCTCTACTGCCTTGTACAAAACAAGTCACTTACCAAGGTAAACTTGTGACCCTTCTAAAGAGGTATTGCCCAAGGAACTATTCATATGATCATAAAGTTCCTACAAAAGTTAGAACAAAGGCAAAAAAGAAACCCAGAAGGTGTTAATGGCACACAGTCACACAAAATCCAGAATAAATTAAATTCACTTATTCAAGGATTTCAATGGCTTATTCCAGAAGGAAAGCAAAATTTTACTAACAGAATCAACAGAGATACAGACTATCAACCACACTGGTATCTCATAACAAATTAGAAAGTTGGCTCTCTCTCAGATTAGAGTAGTATATTTAGTTCATGTTAAAGTGTTACAGGAGCTGAACAACTGAATGACTTATGCAAAAGGAATATTTGAGCACTAAATTAAGATAGTAAAGTTTGTGGCCGTACACTGAAAGCTGCTGTGTGTGGATTTTACTGGAAAGTTACCTTTAGAATTGAAATTTGTGAGAAGTCTTTTTCTTCAAAATATGCATGTGTGATGAGTTGCAGCTTTGCCTGAAGTAACCCATACAAAGGCTTGGAAAAAAAACAAACACAAAAGCAAGTGAATGAAACTATTTAGTCACTTATTTTGAACTTTAATCTTCTTCCATGCTTATCTTGCAATACTGACACTTTATTATACACAGAGTTCATGGATGAGCAGTCCTCACTGGCTAACTCCCAGCACCTTTCTCCTGTGCTCATTTTAAATGATCAGAATTTTTTTTCCTCATTAAACACCTTTCTGGAAAAGTAGTTGCTTGCTTTATAATAATTATAAATTTATAATTTGTACATAATAGTAATAGCTCTGATAACAATTCTTTCTTCAGCTTTAAGCACAAAAAGAATTTGTATTCCCTGCCTGGTGACCAGCAGCTTTGGATGAATAGGTAGAAATAAAAGATACCTCTTCTTATCTTAAAAATAAGAATATGCTGTATGTGTGGCTATCAGAAAACCTCCCTCACAGTTGAAGGTAGTAGCCACTCTCTCCAGCTACTGTGCTAGATGATCTCTGAGGCCCTTTCCAACCCTACCCATTCCACGATTATACTAGCCAAACTCCTCGATTCTACCACATGAAATTGAGTTAGTAGCATTTAAGAAGAATCGGAAGTGCAAACAGGTATCCATGCATGACGATAGGTAGACGCTTTTCAAGTTACAAGCAGATACCACAAATCAAGGCAGCTCACTCGAATGCCACAGCCTTCCAATTCAATTTTACTCCAGTATTTTGTTACTCTGCAATGGCTAAGACAGATGTTTGAAGCCAAATGTTCCGAATAAGAATATGGAAGAACAACTGTCAAGGTTACCTGAAGGTGTTTTGGGAGTTAAACAAAAATTCTTACCAGCTGACTAAGAACACAGACACTCTTCTGTACAGTTTCTCGGGTGATGTCTGCTTGCCGTACTTTTAATGCCTGAGAAATAGAAATATTAGAGTGTTTTTACCCAAACAATTTCAAAAAGAATTCTCTCCCAAGTTTAGTTCCCACTAGCCCCCTATTTAAGCAAAATCCTAAAAATGGCTATCTTCAATGGTGGAATATCCAAACCATGCAACAGTATGCTCTTATGTTTTCACAAGGGATAGACTGGGAAAGAGGGGCACAGGTGTCATCCCCTATGTTAAGGAATGGCTAGATTGTGAAGAGCTGCCTCTGAGAAACAGCCACAAACAGGTCAAGAGTTCGTGGGTAGAAATCAAGGACAGCACCTACAAAGGACACCAGGCTGGGGTCTACTACAGGCTGTCTGATCACAGGGAGCCTGTTGACAAGGCCTTGCTTCAACTACATGAAGCTTCACGTTTGCAAGCTCTCATCCTAACGGGGGAACTCAACCACTTCAGTGTTGGCTAGGAAAGCTACGAGTCTGTGGAAGCCCCATCCCTGGCAGCTTTCAAGGCTAAGCTGGATGGGGCTTTGAGAAACCTTGTCTAGTGGGTATCATCCCAGCCCATGGCAGGGAGTTGGAACTAGATGATCTTTAAGGTTCCTTCCAACCCAAACCATTGTATAACAATTCTATGATTCTACCTAGTAAAAAACATCATAACACTGACATGTCAGAGCTGTATTCTCATCTCACTGTGTCCAACAAAGACCCAAATACAACTGTGATGATTGGCAAAACATTATTTAAAAGACACTAGCATGAGAAAAAGGCAACAGCCTGGAAAAGGAAATGACATTTTAACTCAGGGGAATGTACAGGAGAGAAACGACAACACATCACTTGCTCTTCTCTAACATCATCTGTGAAAATGGACCAGATTAAAATGTCTCTGCCTAGAAATTGTTTGTTTCATACTCATGCATCTTTCTTGAGTCATCCATAAAATAAAAACTTATCCACAAAATAAGTTACACTCTCAGCCAGAACAAATGGTCCCAGCACCTAACAGCAAACCTAGAAATGGTGAGGGCAGAATACACAAAAATGATTCACTTAACTGTACAAAACAGAAAATGTATGGACTGCAGCCCACACATCAAAAAGGACAGATGGAGAGAGTGCTAGAGCTGTCATATGAAACACGTTGGGTTTTATTCTAGTTGTTCCAAAGAGTTAATTTTAAACATCTATTTATCTTCTTAAGTGGTTACTAAAAAGCATAAAGTGGAATCAAGTGCACAATAAACTAGAGTTATTGCATAGTTAAATACAGCAAGACTCTAAATCACAGAATACAGTGATGGCTGGTGCAAAAATAATGAGTGAATGAAAACAAATGTAGTTGGAATTTAGTTCAAAATATTTGAACTAAAATTGAATTAAAAACTGCATGTGCAAAATTTCTCCTACAGCAAGAACAGGAACTTGAAATATAATCAAGATGTAATTAACATAGAAACAGAGTACATAAACGAGTCATATATTCAGAGGTTGTAAATTAAAACAAACCCACATGACATTCCAGATTCTTGGCAATTCACTGAAAAAAAAGTAATTTTAAAATAAATTTGTAATAACTTCTCAATTCTAAGTGCATAGATCATACTACCATTACTATTTTTGAAAACATGGGATGATTTGAATAGATCTAGTACTTAAATTTCCTCAGTGTGATCACGTGCATACCATGGCTCTCCTCAATTTTTCAGTTTTACTGCTAAAGGCTGGTATCACTAAGCAGCCACCATAAATGGCAGGATTCAAGTCTACTCTGCAAGAGTACATTTGGCAAAGGAAGTAAGTGAAGAGAAAGATCCCTACAATTGCATGGTCAGATCCCAGGAAGTATTCAAATTCTCTATGGGGAGAAATTTCAACTTTTTCCACCCAAAAGGCCTACTGCTTGGAAATTTACCTTTGCCACCTGACAGACGGTCAATTGAGTTTTGCTCCTTGGTGCTGATGGCCAGATGGGCTCTCAAGAAACAAAATGTATTTTTCAACTGCCTTGAACATTTTAAAAGATCACAATACACCTGCTGATGTATGGGAAAGCATACTTTTCAAGTTCTGGAGCTACATACTGTGAGCATTATCAAAGACTTTTAATGTAAGACAATCATGCAGTTTTTACCTGTTGGTGTAATGCAAGCCACTGAATTTTAGGTTTGTTAATGCATCAAGCCTATTATTCATTAATATAATTAATTCACAACTTGGAAAGTTACCTTTGCCTCAATCTGCCGATAGCAGGAGACGCCATACACTGTGGTTCGATCCCCACATCTTGGAGGCAGATGGAAAAACACGGTATCTAGAAAAAAAGACAAGACTATTTTGTAATACACTCACAAGAGCTCGGTATATTTATTTTCAGCATCCTTTAGAGGTTTAATGCAGAAAGTACTGGCATACACTTATTTTCTAAAATAAAGAAAAAAAAGAAAGAAAAAGGAACAAGTCACTAACAAGGTTATGTCTGGACCCAAATTAGTTTTCACATTTCAAGATAATTTGTGGAAGAATCTCCAGGTGTGCAGGACAGCTTCATGTTTAGCCAGACCAAGCCAACATTGCTTTTCAGAAGCAGCTACTGACAGCAGAGAAGCACCACTGAAACCTACAGGTACGGTGCTTTCCCAATTCAGGACAAAGGCACTATTGAGTAGAATTTGGAGTGTGATGCCATTAAGAAGGCAAACACAATCAAGATAGGAAAGAAACCTCAAACAACAAGGAGGATACACACAGTTGAAGGGATAGAGTAGCTACTACCACTGCCAAGGTAGATATCTGCACCACCAGCAGCACTATACTACCAAAAGGAATTTGTGAAACCTAGTCTTACAGAAAATAATTACTGTGTTTGTGCAAGTGCAAAATGAAAAAGAAAAGCAGCTATAAAATATAACAAGAGAAAGACTTTTATGGTTTGATATATACATATACACACACACCTGCTGCTACTGGAAAAAAGTTGCTAAATCCTAAGCAAAGAAAACCACTTGCCCTCTCCTTTCAAAACATGAGTGAAATCTTTTCTGAAGCCAACTGTTAATTTTTTGTTTGCTTCATAGTAAGAAAATGCACAGAAAAGATAATCCCATATTATGCACTATGACCAACAGAGAGGGGGACTTTTTATAACAAAGCTTACTACCTTGATCAAGTTTATATTGTAGAAATCACCTAGAGTTTTAGAAGGCCTGTAAAACAATTTCCTGTACCAAGTCATCCTCTTTGCACAAATGCAACTCTCCATGGGAATTAGTTTAAAACTCAAAAAACAGATACCTAATAGTTACAGTAAATGAAAAACAATTATTATCAGAAAATCTATTTGCATGGTTCAAGTTCAAGTGTATTCTTGCCTACAAAACACAAGGATATATATTTACCCTTTGCTGCCAACTCCTTTTTTTTCTTACCAAAAAATAAACACTTATATTCTTCTAGTACAGCAATAAAAAGGCTCAAAGTTGAGTATTAACTGGAATGGTGCTGAGATAAGAGAGAGCAGGTAAATGAAGCTGCATGTGAATTTCCTAGCTTTGAATGTAGCCGACTTCTTTTAATGTATTTAACAATGCAGAAATTCAGCAAAAATCATGACCCAGAGCAGTCAGAGACACTCTTATTGCTGCTAGGAAAAAGATTATTTTGATAAACTTCCTTTGCTTCCAAATGAGCTCTCCAAAAGCTGGACAATAAGGAACCTAAGTATATCAAGTTAAAAAACAAAACAAATTAAAAGTAGTATTAAAGGGTTCCTGTGATTTTGCTTTTTAAAGTGACTTCCTTGTTTTCTGCTCTGCAGAAAAAAAAAGATGAAATAACTGGACACAAATATAAATGTCATGGATGAACAGAACTGCCAATAAAGGAATAAATGCAATACTAAAAAAATAAAAAGTGCCACAAACTTGGTGGTGACTATATGGCAAATTGATATTTCTATTTTTATTCTGCCAACAAATACCCTTTTAAAATTCATGCCATTATACTGACATGGCTTTCCGTAACTTGTAGGTCATTTTAAGAATCTCTAAATTAGTGGAGGAGAATTTATTCACCCTTCAAAGAACTACTGAGAAAGCCAGCAGCCTTGCTTTGTGCTAGAACTGTGCAAAATTGATATGTAACCCTGAAGTTTTTACTGACATCTGAATTCTGGATGTAGGAGGCACACCTTTACTTTCACCTAAAGGAACATATCATTGCCAATGTATTTTGCAATTTAAACTAAAAGTGCAGAAGTCCAATAGTAAAAAGAATCACTGGTCAGCTGTTCAGATATCAGGTCTTTTCTTCAGGTTGCAGTAGAAGTATACACAACTTTTCTCTTTTATTTCTCACCTTCCTGATAGTTGTGAGCGCCATCCGGTAAGGCAAGAAATGGCAGGTACTTCCATTCCTCTGGTAAACTGTGGCTGTCATGTCCTTCTCCGGGTTTTAGGGGAGGATAGGAAAATTCAACCTAAAGAAACAAATGAAAACAAAGGGGTGAAAAAGAGAGAATACGTTACAGCTACCATACAAGCAGGCCTCTATGATTCAGCCTAGCAATATTATGGGAAAAAAGTGGTTTTCTTCCAACTAGCATTCCTTGTCTCTTCCTTCAAGGCACCCATAGACTGACTTATGCAGTTTAACTGACAGGCCCTGGGCAAATTTGGCTTCTAGAGCCTAATTCCTTTTCCTCAAGAGGAATGAAAAATATCTTCAAGCAGAAAACAGCACCCAAGAGCTGAATATCTTCTTCCCTGTGTGCACAGAGCCAGCAGCACATTGCCACATCTGCAACATCAGCAGGGGTCATTGCTGGGGCACACATATCCTGAAAGCAGATTTGACTTCCAAGCCATTCAAGTGCTCATGACTAGGTAATGCTAAAACTTGCAGGCCTCTCTTTTACCCTGCAAGACTTTAAATCATCTCAGAAACTATACTAACAGCAAAACGCTGGTTTATGTATTTTTATTTCCCTGACTGCAACATGTTCTACACAATGACCAAAAGCATCTCCTTTACCTTTCACTAAGAAATCCTACTTTTCCATTTTGCCTTTCATTTAATTGCTATTTACCTCTTTCTCATAGAAATAGGGACAACCTCTCAATCTGTTGCACTACATATCTACCACACATCCCCACAATCAGCATCTTTACAATGCAATCTTCTTTTCACGTGGAGACTCCTCTGGGTTTCCAGCCACTTCAACCAACTCTTTTCCAGATGGCATTTTTTAATTCAGCGAACAAAATCTATACACAAATTTCTCAGTAAAAGAAACTGTTTATTGATACTGCAACTTCTTTCCAAGGATATTTAGTTAGTGAGCATTAACTAGTAAGCTGTAAAATGAATGCACACATGGAAAATAAAAAGCATGACAAAGCAAGCTTATAAATAATCTTACCATTCAATGGATAATGAAACAAAATAAAAAAAAATAATAACAACAACATCAGCTGAAAAAAACTGTGAAGGATGAAAGTACCAAGGAAAAGTGAAATTCTTCACCTTAACACATGATGTCACTGTCTACAACTGTTGCCAACTTGAGAAAAAGGCACAAACGACAAGAAAGCACCATGAGAAATCATCCTTGCTACTTGCTGTATCAATTCCAAGTTTTCTTATTCCTTGTTACAGTGGGTTGACCCTGGCTGGACACCAGGAGCCAACCAAGGCTGCTCTATCACTTCCCTCCTCACCTGGGTAATGGAGGGAAAATATAATGAAAGGCTCATGGGTTGAGATAAGGGCAGGGAGGGATCACTCACCAGTCACTGTCATGGGCAAAACAGACTTGGCTTGGGGAAATTAACTTTATACCAATAAAACAGAGTAAGATAATAAGAAGTAAACCTAAATCTTGAAAACACCTTCTCCCCACCTTGAGGTGGGTTAATTCCTTCCTGAACTTAAATTTATTCCTGATTCTCTACCTCCTCCCCCACAGCACAGGGGGACAGGAATGGTTTGTGGACAATTCATCAATTTGTCTCTGTTCATATGCATACAGAAATTTGTATTAAAACTGGTATTTGAAAGAAGATGACTAATAGAAAACAAGATTGTCATCAGTGTCGTTAATGCCTGTACAGTTTATTGAATTTGGAACTGACAGAGCCTGCAGAAATCCCTGTTGCTGGGATTATCTGATAGCAGCTGAGGTGTTGTGAGCTTGAACAAAGTAGTTCTCCAGCAAATTTCACACTATGAAAAGAACACAGGAGCCAGATTTCTCTGCTTTATTCTGGACTTTAAAAAGGAGTGTTCTGTAGTGAATACATGTTTTTCGTGTAGCTTGATTCATCTTGCCCCTCTTTCCTTTGAATTTGTCTCTTAATTCGTTATTTGGCTAGAGTGCAAAATACATTGGTAATTCTGAAGGTGCTTGGAAGCAATGTCTTAAATCCTTAACAGTATTTCCCTGTCAGGAATGATGCATTGAAGGTATTTGCTAGAATCTAAGGAACTCAGGGTTTTTTCTGTATGTTAGAAAGAAGCTCCTCCAGAGGGTGAATCTGAATCCCTCTCTGTCGGCCATGGAGTGAAGTAAAATACCCAAGTCAGGACTTAAGTGTAGATGCTCCTTGACTATCTATGATGTTTCAAGCTTAGTAACTGTGCTATATTTATTGCTAAAGTTACTCCTCCAAGATTCTAGTAATAATTCTGTAAACAGTATTTTCAGCCAGCCAGTTTGAATCTGAACATTAGCAAAGGGTATGATACTGCAGACATTTATATGAAGTTTCTCCCATTTTAATTTTCTCATCTGTGACTTGAAAAAGATAGCAGGGAATTCTCAGGATGTATGTGTGTACTCAATGGTAGACAGTTTTTCTGCTCCTTGTATGGACGCTAATTCCAGTGTTTGTCTCTCATTTAGAAGTCAGATGCTCTTCTTTTTTTCTTAGTGGCATATTTTATTCAAGAGACATTATAGATTCCTCATAGTTACAGGAGGTTACAGGACGGCTTCTCCAAGAGGCTGCCAGAAGCTTCCTCCATGTCTGACAGAGCCAAGGAGAGACCCAGGGCTGGTCAGTGCCCATCAGGGGGGGTGGTAGCACCTTTGGGATCCTGTATTTGAGAAGGAAAGTTACTGCAGAGAAGGAAATTGCAGCCAGAGAAGAGAGGAGTGAGAGTATTTGAGAGAAACAGCCCTGCAGACACCAAGGCCAGCAAAAAAGGAAGGGTTGGAGATGCCCCAGGCACTGGAGCAGAGATTCCCCTGCAGCCTGTCATGAAGACCACAGTAAGGCAAGGCCGTCCCCCTGCAGGAGGGGACATGGAGGTCCGTGGTGGAGCAGAGATGTGCTTGTAGACACCCTCATGCCAGAGCAGATGGAAGCCTGAGGGAGGCTGTGGCCCCATGGGAAGTCTGTGCTGGAACAGGCTCCTGGCAGGACTTGTGACCCCACGGGAGACACACGCTGGAATCTGTTCCTGAAGGACTGCACTCTGTGGAAGGGACCCAGACCGGAACAGTTCATGAAGAACTGCAGCCTGTGGGAAGAACTCACATTGGAGAAGTTCATGGAGCAGTCTGCTGGGGGAGGGTCCCCATGCTGGAGCAGAGGAAGGAATCCTCCCTCTGAGGAGGAAACAGCAGACACCTGCAGAGGGGGATTCATCTGCTTCTTCTGACAATCTCTGAAGAGAGTCGGCTCTAAGCCTAACTTGCAGATGACTGACTTACTGTTCCCCATCCTCTAGGTGCTCTGCTTGACTTCTCCAGCTCAGTTGGCAGACTTGCATCAATTGCAGTTAGGAATCCTTTGCAGGGAAGGAAACCATTATTTCAAAAACAAAGTATTATAAGAATATTGAGAAGCCTTGAAAAAAAATGTCTAAAACCTCACAGTTTTTGAAAATTATGAAATGGGCAGTGCACATGTATAAAGGTGGTAAATATGGGATAAACAGAATTTCAGTTCTATCAGAGTTTCCAAACAACTCAGTAAAAAGCTTTCCCAGCCTGCATGTGCAAACTACAGAGCAGTACTCCTAGGGAAGGCAACTTAAAAAGTTATTCTCTTATAATTTTCCACCTTAAACCCAAGACAAACCATTAAAAGGGGAAGAGATGGGACTACTGAAGAGACCTGTCTCACCTCTTTTTCACCCTCTTCACAGAATGAAGAAAGAGGAGCTCATTTTTTATTTAAATATAACAGCTTGTTATGTAAATCCATCCATATATGCATGTGTATGCATAAACATATACTTAAACATCCCTGTATGTCATTAATATATGTATCACTACAAAAATGCCTGCAAATATGAGAAATAAGATCTTTTCATAAGGCCCAGCAGTCAACAGGAATAAAGCTATAGACACAAGTTTTTAGAACTGACTGCCAGATGAAATTTTACAGTTTTTTGTCTCCTCAGTTGAATTAAAGAAGAGTCCTCAACAAAATGAAATTCAAATTCAAAGCTGAACTCCTGAGAGGCTTCAAAATAAACTACATAAAACATGAACTAGTATCTCCATTTCTTACTCTTCCAAGTGTCAGGGATCTTCATCCCAGCTGGAAATATCGCTCATGCCTGTCAAGGGGTTTTGATGGCAATGTTTTTTTGCCTGTTCAAACTGTCATGTTCTGTAAGCAGATAGGTCCTGATGGATTTCAGAACTAAAAACAATACAGAATATTGATTGTCTTGAGGTTTAGGGGAGAAATAAATAACTGTGCTCTTCACTACACAAAACACTTCAACTCTTGGGAATTATTAAGTTAAAATCTATTTTTTAAGAACTCCTTAAATGGAAGTACAACTGAATTTCTGAAACTAACATTTTTTATTTTTCTGGAATTCTGCAGCATTAACTTTAATATGCAGTTTGTATTTAATCTAACAGTTTGGATGCAAAGCACCAACACACAATTCTAGTAGGAAAAAAAAGATATCCAGGCAATCTGGTTTTGTTCCTTGTCTTTCAAGGCACTTCCTAGCCAGAATAAATTTACTATACATTCATTAAGTCACCGTAAGAAAACATGAAAACAGGCAAGGAAAAATGCATTTCAGTTCCCACATCTAGGAATTAAATTATAGTTCTTTAAGAAAAACACATTAATAGTGTCTTCTACTAAATTGCAAGCACACAATCAGAAAAGAGGTTAAAAAAGGACACTGATAAAAGAAGAATTTCCAAATATATGTGCATGTCCAGCGAAACTATTGCACTCAAACATCTGACAGGCAGTTGGCACTAATTTTACACTCAGGTTCTCCTTATCTGTGAAAAGTGCTTAATTGTTAATCAAAGTAAAATCCTCAGTGAGCACAAAAGAGAGATAAATTAAATTGTGCTGGCAAGTCAGTATAACCTTCCCATCCTGCCCACTTCATCTACTATCACATTTGAATTACAGCCACAATATCCTCTTCAGTATAACAGGTATTTTGGAAGATCTCTCTTCAGGTAAGTTGTGAAAAAACATCCTGACCCAAATAAAGTTTTGCATTGGTACAATGGAGAGATTATTTAATCTCAAAAAAAAATCTGAAATCTTTAGAATGACAGAATTATGTTAAAGACCCAGGATGCTTTTAGTAAGTTACAGAATCTAATTTACAGGAAGCAAACCCATTTCATACTCTAAACAATTGCTTTGATTTCTCCCATTGTTTTGACCACAGGATAATTGCTTGAAATGAAGAAAATGAGATCAGCAAAACCTACTAACTACATTTCTATTTAGAAAATCTTTTCATAAATCATTACAACACATTTAATTTCAAGGATACCAACCCTTCCTCTAAAAAAGAAAGGCAGAAGTATGCTAAATAGAGTATAACTCCAAGCAGCAGTAATCAAAAAAAACCCAACAGATTAAAATTACACCTAAAATTTGATACCACTTTATAAATAAGTCAGTATCTGTTCTTCACTTGAAGTAGGGATTTCTAACATCAGTTTCCCCAATATATTAGTCCTTGCATAGCCAGACCCAGAGAAGACCAGCACACCAATGATCTTATCAGAATCACCATAACAACTGCAGCATACAGCCAAATGAAAATCTAAGAGCATTGTCTTTCAGCAGTTTAAGAACAATTTATTATTTAAATAACAATTGAATTTAAATTATAAACGTCCCCCTTTCTTGCACAGCAGACCAGGATCTGCATGCTGAAGAGCCCATGCACAAAACAATAGTGCCTATGCAATAATATAATGACCTCTAACAGCAGAGTTTTAAATATATGTTATACATTTATATGAATATTTGTAACAACTATGTAAAATGCATGTATATATTAATATAAAAATATATATGAAGAATACATATAATACATACTTATAGAAATATATTTTAAAATACACTGTATGCAAAAATAGCACCAGCAAAAGAAATCCCTGTATTACAAGGAGGCAGGGCACAGTTGTTTCCATCTTTTCAGCTCCTGAAACTGGTACTTCCTCACATTTCCATATTGCAAAAGCCACAGTGGCCACTTACACAAGTTCTAAGGCGCCATTTGTAGGCACAATATCACCATTCAAGTTTGCCTCAGAAACTCTGACTAGGTTAGCAAAGTTCTGACTCTTACTGAGGCCCATAAAAGATGAAATAACCTGAAACACCAAAATCTTTACTTCCAACGTCATGCTAGCATGCATTCTAGACACTCTTTCCAATTATTTAACAGTTTATTTTAATAGTAATTCAAGCCCTGCAGAAATACTGTGCTTTGGAAGTTTGGCTCTTATTAGTCTCTTCAAAGAAAGAAGAGAGAAACAACAAAAAAAAAAACCCCACACTCCTCCCAGAAAAGGAACTTAATACTATTGCAACCACTCCAGCCAAGGGGACTTGCTAGGGAATTCCAAGCCATCAAGACAAGACTTGTACCATTACAGAAAGCAAGAATTCATAGATGGACTCTAGCAAGAGAGAGCAGCTCCCATGATAAAATAAGCAGGGGTTTATTTATTAGGGCCCAATCTCTACCCCTAACAGAGATGTCTGTCCAACACAGCAGCCAGTGGAGACCGGGGTCAGCAGCAGCCAATTCGCCCTCACATGGGCTCTTAATGAGCACACTCAGCCACAACGACTGTGGCATTTCCCCTCTCCAGGGACAGCACCCAGACCTCACACATGAGACTGAGACATGCAGCCTTTTCTCAGCTCTGCTCCACGGCCTGGTTACCAACAGCAAGGACCTGGCAACAAGTTGACAAATGATACACTAAATCCACCTTCCCCTGGGAAACGGGAGGACCAGGACGGCAGGCACACTTCTAAGTGCTTTTACTCATCGGTTTAGAAATAGCCATTGTGTGTCATTCACCCAGCATCTGCTGCTGAGCCAATGCAGTCCAAGCGAGCCATCATTTGGTTTCAGCATTCAGGCTCTTTGCCACAGGACATCTGATGAGCCCAGAATTCTTCTTAGTAAATCTGCTCCTTCCTCACAAGTTTCAACATCAGAATTACTCCTGAGAGCCAGCAAATCTGGTTTGCTACCATGTATGAGGCTGAGAAGGCGCACAAACACAGTGACATAATGAAGCACAGAACACAATCTGCTCTTGGTGAGCCCAAGGAAGCAGGCAGCCAGCCCTATGTCCTGCCCCCCAGCATGTTGGGGCAGCAAGGAGTTTGCTTCACACCTTGCACACACAACTTCCTTTGCTTCTAGAAACAGCATGCTGCCTAGGTGTATTAACTCAGCACCTCATACATGATGTGAGATGGATTACCAAAATCAGGCACAGATCAGGTGATATTAGGACAGGGAACACAAAGTTGAGCCTTGCAAGTTCCAATTTACTCCTTCTGGAGTGGCCTCTGTTCAGTGATTTTACAGCTGTGAACCTCCCTCTATTCTACATGTAGGTAAATTACATTGCCACCTCAAGTGCCAAGAGCCCAAGTCACTATTTGAAAACATTCTGAAACAGGTAAATGAAAGATGCAGCAGAAGTACAGAAATACATGTTTTATTGACTTAGCATTCATTCATCTATTCAAGAGAAAGGCTGAGATTCCTGGCACAGGATATTTAAATAACTACTCAGATGTTATGACATATAAAAAGAACAGACAAATCATAAGATGAAAGTTAAGTATGATGACTATGGGAAGCATTACATAACTGCAAATGGGTATTTAGGAACCTTCTCTGAACTTGCATATCAGGACAACTATGGAAAAAATAACCAGTATGGAATCCTTCCTTTAGTATAGATACTTCACTTCCCAGGCAGCACTTCACAGAAGCAACTGCAAGATTATCCAAGTACAGGGTTCTTTACCAAAACTAAACAAAGAAACAATAAACAAACATAAATAAAATAAACAAATCAACCACACCCTGAAGTTTTCTTGAACACTGAACACCAAGTACTATGTAAGTGGATTAAACAGATATGTAAAAAATTGAACTCATAATTAACTCTACACAAGAGATCAAAATCTGTATTGTTTACAGAAGCACATGTGTACTCAGTAATTAATTGTGTATTTAAAATTATTAGCACCCCATGCCACTCCGAGTAGCCTTACAAATAAAAGCTAAAAGCCTCTTTGAAAGTTACAAACTGTTGAGCATAAAATCCACATATTTTAGACAAAAGACTAATCTTTGATACTTGATGTATGCTATGATTAACTTTATTAGACGATTTCATGCTCATAATGATCCTTTAAAGTGCTTTAATATAATTAAAGCAGGGAACAAAACCAAAGAAACTGTGCTAATGTTTACAGGTTATCATCAATAGAAATAGGAACAAAGCACTTCAGCTTGATTTCAGCCTAGTTCCTTTTCAACTTATTTTTGTCCCTGTTGTTCCATTAACAAGATCTTATTTAATCACTAGACAAGATTACCTATTGCATAATACCTGCCTACTGTGCTCCCCCAAAACAAAGACATGAGGAATTTAAAGACACCAAAGCACACACTTTACTTCCATGTTCAAGAGCATCAAGCACATCTAAGAGAATCACAGCAACTACTGGAGTGACAAAGATCAAGAAGGGAAAAAAATAATTCTCCAATAATCAGCCTTAGAAGAAAGGCAGCAAACAAAACAGGGACTAAGGCTGGAAAGTGTTCCCCTGAAACTTCCCACCCATGGAATCTATGGAAGGGAGCAACTTCAACACTTCCCTCTTGAAAAAATGTGCTACAGTCAAGAGTGCAGCAGATCTGAAAATGCAGGCAGTTTGCAAGAGTTGATAAAAACTGCAGACTGACCTTGCTCATTCCTTAGACATCTCCTAATTCTGGCAAAGTCAAGCCTAAGATGCTAACATTTCTGCTTAAAGACACCTACTTCCTAGGCACCAGTGAAAAAGGCCACATGCACGGATTGCTCAGGCCATGTCAGGTACTAATTTCTGCAGATCACAACAAGCACCATCTTCCAGAGCTCAAGTATTCAAAGTTCTCAAATGATGAAGATCACATACATAATTCAGGAAAAATTAAAGGGCATTCTTCCCTCTCAAGGATTATATTCAGGCTCTTCTTTTAAACTGAGATTCAGCTGTTTCATTCCTGACCTTAGGTTTCCTTTGCATTCCAGGAAGAAAGCCTCTGGTCAGGCAAGAGAGGGGGATTAGTCTTCAGTTACAGTCCACACAAAAAGAATCTCACACAGACAAGCACTCGGACACTACTTTGGAGAAAGCAGGCATCACCTTTACCTTATAAAGTTCAAGTACCTTGAAGATCCTTACAGCAAATTTTAGGATTCCATGGAAATATGCCTTTTGGTATTTACAGTAATCCATTCCCATGTCTGTGGGAGTTGGAAATGTCATCTTCCACAGAAGTACAGAAAAGTGGGTCAAGATACACTGCCGTTATTTCACAGATCAAAGATCCCAGGCAAACAAAATTGATGGGCAGCGCGATCATTCCAGGGCACACATGGCACTTCCTCACCTTCCCTACCACTCACAATTTAATTTTTTTCCACAACATAGTAAGAAATGCATATGTTAAAGAGAGCCAAGAGTAAAGTGGAATAATTTTAAGCTCTTAAGAGGATATGTGAGACAACGGTCACCTGGTGCACAAGGTCAGCAGTGATGCGCACAACTGCTCAGGACATCGAGTGCAGAAAAGCTGGGCCTTGCCCCAAATGAAGTGAGATTCTGTGTGGCCTCACTGGTGGTGACACAGGGCCTGAGTTCACCCAGATGTGATTAGCCAGGAGCATCAGGAGAAGGTAGGGGTTGTTGTGGCAGGTCAGGCACTGCAGCTGCAAAAGGACCAAGTACTTCCTCAGCAACCAGTCAGGGAGTTTACAGGGACTTGTGCCCAGCTCTCCTACCCACAAGTTTTTCCAGCTTTGCTGAAATGTTTCTGTCCTCTCCTTTACATCAGTTCTCATTTTAACTCTGCCTTCAAACTGAATTATTTCTGGAGTACTTGTGATATTTTAAGCCTTCCTACACCCTCAGAGACTATTATCTCTCTGCTTCTCAATGTAAATAAAGCTTGGAAACAGAGCTCAAGTGATGGTCACAACACACGTGATTACAACTGGAGGACCTCAGGACTTTCAGTCTTCTACCATCAGTGCATATCAAAGGTCTTTCCATGTGTTTTCAACATAACTCGCATCTTCTATTTAAGGTCTGTTCAGGTTCCATTTTTGCTGAAGACTTCTATTATAAGGTAGGTAAGGATCTTCCACACTAGTTAATGCTTTCAAAAATTAAAGTGTTGTAAGGCAAATTAGGTGCTTTATCACTCGCTTGTAATGAGAGGAAGTGTTTCATGATTCTGAAATAAAGCTTTCCCCTTTTTTGCTCTGAAATCACTAGTCATTCACTACTACAGTTCCTCAAAACTACTAAAGAATTTGTTTTCAGCTGCTCCAGAAGAAAGGCACAAATAATCCTGAAGTCTTATAACCCTACACTGAAGCAGATCAACAGAACTGCTGCAGTAGATAATGAGTTGAGCAGCTACAGATACTCCAAAACACATCAGACTATTTCTGTGGCAATTTCCCATATTGTCACTTTGTGCCCCAATGCTTTTGTGCCTTGAGTCCTACAGAGCCTGAGAAGGGTGTTGAACTCCTACTGCACCAAAACTGTGTGTTTTACATTAATGGGCAAGAGTTAGAGCAACTATATACGATGAAGCACTGTATTTGCTGTCACTTTTTCCTGAGACCACTCATCCATAGCAAAGAGGGATCAGAAAAGGAATTTTTAATGTTTGTCATTTCATTTCAGATGCATGAAAATCATAATTGAATGCATACTGCCCATGAGTTCTGCCTGCTGCGGGACATTTACTATTTAATGACTCACTGAGGAGGGTGCCCATAAGTCAGCCAGCATGTATAAATCCAAGAAGCCAGTCACCATTCCTGCTTCCTGCCAATTGCCATTCCCTTCCTTAATGGGCCTGTTGAAAGTATGTCAAATACTAGGTGGACCTCATAGTTTGCAGCCAAGTTTCTCCTCCCATTCTCTGGACACTGCCATAACTACCTCTAATCCTTAGCAAAAAGACTCAGCAACCAGCACTTTTTGCATATCTCCTTGAATTCACAGTTCAACTCAATAACTAAGGGGCCCAAAGAAACAGGATGGCAATCTGCTCATGAAGACAAATAAAAGCCTGCAGGTTCTCCAAATGTTTACTCCATACTTGCTAGAGAAAACTCCTCCCAATGTGTTCACAATTTTTAGTGCTTTGGTTTTCAGATAACACAAAGCCTTCCCAAGAGTGAGTGCCAACTCCCAAGCTTTTAACAACTGACTGGGTAACTGGATCCCCAGACTTAACAACATACATATGGCAAAACTTCACTTTGTCTCTCATATTCCAGCAAAAAGACCCCCAGTTAAACAGTCAGCCTTTGAAAGGAGCCTGAGGAACAACTGTGGCGTTCATATTCCCAATCCAAAGGCACACAGAAAGAGATTCTCTGACACTCCTTCTCTTTCAAAAACAAATGCATATGGACTGTTTTTCAAGTCTGTGAAAGAAAAAGATATTCCTATACATTTCCAAACTGCACAACAAAGCCTTTGCATGTTACACATTCCTTATCTGTAAGTTAACCAACAGGAAGAGCTGTACATTTCAAGTGGTGAAGCTTCAGAAGCAATGGCAGCTAATGAAAAAACCTAGCATCAAGAAATCCATAGAAACTCCTAACTCCACATGCATTTCCTAGTAACACTACAGAGAAAAGAGGTCGGAATAGAAACTGAAAAGAGCCTTGTCAGGCAAACCAGGTTGATTCCCGTTAGGCCAGGCAGCCCAGCTCTATGATCTTTCAATCTTAAGCTTTCCAAATTCACTCTGAGTGATGTCCATTTGAGCAGTGTTGTAGACCTTTGCTTTTCTGCACTTCACAGTTTCAGGTATGCAGCGCATACTCAGAGAATTCATATTCACTGGTTCTAGTACCAATACCCATTTAGATTAAATGGCTGGCTTTTCCTGCTCATTTTTAACTTTCCAACAGTTTCTTGGAATGCAACCACATGCAATGCAGTGTTTCAATGAATACTTCAAAGGGCACGATCAATACTTTAAAGGTCATTGAGAGCAGTCCTGTAGAGAAGAATTTGGGGGTGACAGTTGTCAAAAAACTCAACATTATCCATCAATGTGCACTTTGCACACTGTAGCCCAGAAAGCAAACCACATCCTAGGCTGCATCAAAAGGAATGTGGCCAGCAGGTCAAGAGCAGTGATTCACCTTCACTAGTCTTCTTGTGCTTGTCCTCTGCAGCTGTCCACCTGGCAAACAGAACCCATGAAACAACTACCTCAAAAGCAAACCACCATAACAAGGCTTGCTTTTTGGTCACCTCAGTTCCCCATTTCAGCTTACCACAACTGTGTCTGCTTACCAGCTGTGAAGAGGCAGGAGATGAAAAGGAAAGAATGTTCCTGTACCTACTGAGGTGAATACAGCCTCCAAATCTACTTTGTTTGCCTAGCTAGGGAAGCTCTTCTACATTCTTCTTTAATATGGACTGCCCAGGGACTATCTCATCCAGTTTTCGTAGAAAGAATTAAAATGCCTTTCTCTGAAAAGTGGATCAGAACTTATATGCATCAGTAAACATATTATCACACAATAGGATTACATACATTGTCATTCTTGCCCTCAAATCACACTGCTTCGGTGACTTAGCCTTGATCACATGTGGTCTCATTTCTCTTCCAGACATTTCCTCGTGTCAATTCCCAAGCTTATACTGTTATTATTCATTCCTATTGCACAACTTCATAAGGCACCCCGTTTTTATCAATCCAGCATTCCTTACTGTCCAGCTCTTGCACGACTTTCCAGTTTTCCTCTGAAATACTAATTCCTCAAGTTTGCTTATCATAGCACAATTTTATGGTGTAAACAATACCAGCACCACTTTCAATCTTGAGAAATACTTCTTGCAAGTACCTTTCAAACCAATAGTTCCTCTTCTGACTCAAATCTGTTTCTGCTTCCTCTCCTACTCTTTACCCAAGTACCAGCTCTTGCACTAATTCTCATGTATCTCTACCTTAAAAATAAGTGTGATCCATTATCAAGTTCCCAGCAGATTAGAGCTACTCCATTTCTTTCACAGTGGAAGGAATTCAATCACTTATTCTTACAAAAGATGCGGGTCAGTCAGGCATGATCTATCTTTAGCAAATGCACATAGGACTCAGTCTACTTAGTTTCATGTTGGTAATTAATTCTTTCCTTCAAAAATTCTCTAGAGTCTTGCATACTACTGATGTCAAACTCATTAGGTTACAGCTGTGCTGCTCCTCACCTCCAGTTCTTTTAGGAAATCTTCTCCATAGTTCAGTAAAAAAATCTGCTACGTCAGAGGTAGGATAAATTTAAAATCAGATTTCTGTTTAGTTTTCCCCTAGGAAGTGTGGCTGGTTGTGGTTCTACTGATTGTCATTCTATTCCTGCAGTTCTTCTCCCTGTGACTCAGCTACCCTGTCCCCTTCCCAAACTGCCTTCCTTTTCAGCTTCTCCAGGTAATTTCTTGAGATGAAGAAAACCTCAGTTCAGAGGTATTCCAACCTAATTTTTGACACCACCTCAAAAATACTTCTTATTTTACTGGAAACAAAATAAAATTCACTGCTACTAATTTATAGTTTGGGGGGTTGTTTGGGTATTTTGTTCTTTTTTTTTCTTACATCACCACTGGTTAATGTGCAAGAAAATTAATACACACTCCAGAAGAACAGAAGAAAAAAAAAGCCTAGGCCTTTTCCAAGAGGCCACCAAGGAGAGGGCAAAAATATGCTCTCCATCCTACAGATACCCAACTAAGGTTCACCTTGTAACAGTGTTTGACAAGAAAGTGCCTGATAAATATCACAACCCTCACAACCAAGATGATCTAATTACTTCACAGGATCAGATCCTGTGAACATCTATATACAAACAGTGCCCAGACACCCCGAGGAGAAAGGATGCATTTGAAAACCATGCACACCTTTCAGAAATTGAGTTATTGCACCTTAGCTTCTGACAAATTATGCTTGGATTTTTTTCTGAAGCAATAATTTAATTCTCAGCTACCTTGTATGGAACGTGTTTATGTCACATCAACCCTTGTATAACAATAACCATCACATTCATTAGTGTCTTGGCAATTTTTATAAAGGCCAAGAAGTGGCTATGGAAAAAGACTCACTGGAAATCCAATATTATGTCTATCTTCTCTTATCATTGCAAAGCAACTGTGTAGGCAGCCCAGCTGGGCAACTGCATCTCCTGCTTCAAGGGTTAAAAAAGAATTAAAAAAAACAGAACATAAACCAGCTATGAAATACATGACATAAAATTCTACTTTGGCCACACGAAGTAGTCAAGCATTTATGAAAACCAGAAAGAGTCAGGCAAAGAAAACTTAAATCCAGGGTGGGCTTGTTACCCTGGGGCTGTTTGGTACAAGATGCACCTGTGAGCACTCAATGATGGGCCGGCAGGGATAGAGGAAGGTAGATTAAAACACCATTTGGGGGTTTTTCCTCAGAATCCTCCGTCTGAACGCATTAAACACGCACGACTCGAAACAGATACGGGGCCACGGTGTACACCACGGTCGCCTCTCATTCCCAGGAGCTCACCCCGCCGGCCCTCGCTCCGCCTCGCTCCCGGCGGGAGCGCCAAGGCCGGGCGGGAATGGAGTCAGCTCCCTGACCACGAACTGCCCGAGGCGAGCCGAGTCACGGCCCAGCCAGGCACCCCCGGCCGGGGGAGGCCGCGGCAAAGCGGGGCCTCGCCGGCTCGCAGCCCCTCCTTTACCGCCCCCTGAGTGGAGCGCAGCCCCCCGGCCCCGCCGGACGCGCCCCTCCCGCGGCGGCTCCCGCAGCCGGGCAGGCGCCGCTCGGCGGGGGGGAGGGGAGCGGGGCAGGGCCGGGAGGAAGCGCAAGAGCGGAGCGGAGAGGCGGGAGGCGAGGGACACCCGCGCCCTCTCACCTGGCAGCCCTTCTTGTGGTGGAAGCCCACCACCACGATGTGCAGCACCGGGCCCCGCTTCTCCATGGAACAGCCCGGCGATGGCCGCGCCGGAGGATGCCGCCGTGCCCGGGCTCTCGCTCCGCCCCCCGGGGTCCGGCGGGGACGCAGCCCCGGCCGCCTGCGCTTCCGCACCGCCCGGCCCGGGAGGGCGGGCACGGCCCTCAGCGCCGCCCTCCGCCCGCCCCGCCCGGCGCGGGGCGCGGAACTCGGGATTACTTGGGGTGGGAAGGAGCTGCTCGATCGGCAAATCCAGGTCGTACAGATTAGTAGCAGCCCTGAAAGGAGTCTAGGGGTTGTGTCAGTACAGTTTAGTCGTGTTGGTTGCTGAAGGTTAAAACTGAGGAAAAAATCAAGGTAAGGCTTCTTCCCTCAAGGGGCTAAACCTCCAACAAGAGGAGGCTCAGGAGTAATCATGGCTCTCTACGAGTACGTGAAAGGAGGCCGTGGCCAGGTGGGGCCGGTCTCCTCTACCGAGCCTGCAGTGAGAGGGCAAGAGGAAACGGCCTTAAAATGAGACAGGGGAGATCCAGATTACATATTAGAAAAAAAAAAACAAAACAGTGTTAGTGCGGTCAGGCATTGGAATAGGCTGCCCAGGGAGGTGGTGGAGTCACCACCCCAGGGTGTTTAGGAGGCCTCTGGCTCTGGATGATGTGGGCTACGTGTTACAGTGGCAGTGCCGGATGGACACATGGACTGGATGATCCTAAAGGTCTTTTACAACTTCAGTGATGATTCTATGATTCTATAAACATGTCTTAGTGTACCTTAGAAAGAAGGCAGTTCAAAGACTTGTCCAAGACCATGGGCAAATTTAGTGTGAGAGGAAAAGAAAAATTAAAGAACTGTATCTTACTGCTCTCACACCATGCTCTCTCTTTAACACCTTTGTTGTGATTAAATTCTGTTTTGGTGGAGGCTGTAATCTTAATAATTAAGATTCTCTGTGGAAATTGGAGGAAGATAATCTTCTTGAAAGAACTATAAAAGAATTGTGCTTAAAGAAAATCTCATCACTAACACAGCACCCAGGGGCTCAAATGATAACAATACAGCATGTAATCACATATTGTTTTTCAGCTTCAACAGAAGTGCTGTTATAGAAAATGTATACTGCAGGGAGTACAGGATAAACTACAAGGAGCAATCCTTCTGGCAAAGGAATGGTTTCTTATTAGTATTAGCCTGTAATTGTCAGTTTACTATAATTTAGAAAAAAAGAAAAATGCATTCAATATTGGCCATTATCTCCTGCAGTAATGAGATATCCCCCAAAAGATGCATGTGAGTGTTTACAGTTCATTCTCATTTCATTCAGCAAAGTGCAATCTGGCATCACTCTTACTGTTATGGATTATGCATTATAGAGGCATCTCAGTGATACTACTGGATAATGGTGGCTTATGGCTTCTCTGAATAGAAGAATTTTTTTTTTTGTGCTTGAAATTCTCTTTCCTGCTAAAGCAATAAAAATGTTGAACTGAAAGCATCAGTCTAAGTCTAGGAAGATGAACTAGTTGGCATAATTGATGTTGTTATCACAGTCACACTGCGTGCATTTATGGGAAAGAAAGACAAGTGAGAGCTGCTATGAAACAGCTCTCAGAAAAATCTTAGAAAATTCCCTTAGGAAAATTCTTTCTCTGTGCATAGGTAACAAATAGCAATGAAAACTCAGCCCTACAGTTCTTCTGTTACTCAGAGACTTTGCTTAAGAACCACCAGCTATGATATCATTACCATAGTAATAGTAATTTGTTAGTCATTCTTCAAGTCATAGCAATAAGGCAGAGTTCTCAGCTTACGTGCAGTGAGACTTCCAGAGATGGATAACCTTTCCCTGGGCAGTATAATAGTTTATGTCTGCAAGTAACACCAGAGCTAAGCAGTGCCCATGGCAACTGATAGCTCACCTCTATTTGTTAGGTATAGCCCAGCTTCCTGAAGAGCAAAGCTCTGAATTTGTGGAGACAAGCATGTGAATAAAAAATAAATGTCCTTTGATTTCTGTTGAAGAAAAGCGTAGATAAAACCCTGGCATGGATCTGAGGGTTGTATCTAATTTCTTCTGGATGGCAAGCTCACTTTGTTTTTGCAGTGTGTTTTCTTTGAAGCTCTTATCCAAAATGAATGCATTAATTTGTAGAAAATGAAAATAATCTCTTTTTTTTTTTTTTACAGTCAACAAGACCAAATGTAATTTGAATTGTACATTTAGTTGCATTAGGGCATCATGATGTAGGAGGAAGTGTTCCAAACAGGCTTCCCCATGCAAAATACTATATTTGATCCTATGGGAATGATGGTGTCGTTCTCATGAGGTTGATAGGATACATGGAAGCAAAAAAGGGGAGCTTGGATTGTTAGGGACATTTGCAGACACAAATGCAATGTATCTTCTGTAACTTTAAAGAGGCTTAGATTTGGATGGCAGAAACATTGCTCTCAAATCCTGACTGCTCTCTTCACACAAATACTCTCTTGTACTGACCACTGTTGACATTTTCAGTGCCCCAGGGTCCCCACTCACTTTGGCTAGAAGGATTCACAGACCTCTAACTCCTGCTTCTTCAAGTTGGATGAGAGATGTTTGAAGAAGATAACTGGTCAGAATTGTTTCCTTAGAAAATATTGGTTATGAGTAGTAAAGCAGAGATGTGTTCCAGTGGGTTATGAGGGGTGCAGAGAGAAGCTTGAGACCCCAGGTGCAGCTGTTAATTATTTGTGAAGTAGACACATCAGGCTCTTTGGGGCCCTGATCCAAATGCTCCCCCTCCAAATACTAGCCATGAAAGGTGATCATTTTGTTTGCAATTCTGTGCTGTTTTCCTCAGAATCCCATTTCTTCTCTGGTGTCCTTTGTGGAAGCTCTGGAGATTGGCAACAGTAAGCACAAAAATCCCTATCACAGCCTAATGTACACTGCAGGTGGGATATGGATGGTCTGTTATCTCCTTTTCTTCTTTTCAAGACTGACATAGCACCAAGTACAGGAGACAGCTAAAGCCAGACAACACTGACAGGAACGGATTGCAGGCTGAAACAAAAAAGAAATAATGAGCATATGGTACATTCCCACAGTGGTTGTCAAGACAGACAACAAATATCTTTGAAGGTGGGCTAGAGAAATTGAAAGCAGACAGATTCCAGAATGGTGATCAGCCACTGACTGCAGTTTGGGTTTGGCTGGCAGCTCAGAAAGTTGTCGATCCACTCAGTGGGGAGGGTAAATGGAAGTGAAGGAAAAAACTGTACAGAATACACATGTATCCCATTCTGTTCCTTTTCTTACTCTGCCTGTTAATGCGACAGCCAGAAAAGGAAACAAGATGCTTTTTAGTCTGATCCTATGTGAAAGCTTTTTGGTAGCTGTTAATGGTTTCATCTTTTCCCAGCATCTAATTTGCCTTTGGTCCCTGCATTGGCAGAAGCATAGGGGCAAAGGTATCTGTGAAAGGGAGGTTCATCTGATCAGTGTTTTGAGCTGTTCTCTTGTTACATCTTGGTCATTCATGGGTTGGTGTCTTTGTGGCTGGTACTTAAAAGCGTGTACTTCTGTTCTTCTGTGCTTCATTTCACTGGGGTCCCTTTGCTAACAAGTGTGCAGAAGCAGCCAAGGTAAGCACTTCCAGGTGCAGGGATCTTTGCAGTACAGAGCAGGCAGATGAACCCAGATCAGCAGGAGCTGAGGCTGTTACCACAGCTCAAGCCTTCTTGAACATTCAGTCATTCCATTCATGCAGTCATTCCAAGCTCCGTAACTAGGAACTGTTGAAGAGGAATGAGAGCAATCCATGGTTGAACATGTTTTGGCCCAAACAAATGCCAACACTGTTACTGATGCCATGAGTACCTTAGACGGGCTATACAAAAATCCCCATAAAAGTTGCCAGTCAACATCGCTAGTGGCAATGTGTGTAGGTAACATCTTTTTCTGCAGAGTTTGCTGAGGAACCTGAAGAAGTGATGCTGCCAGCATATACCATGTGCTGAAGCAGAGGACAGAGAGGTGCAAGCTCATAAGGCATAGCACAGCTCCTGTCGGGTCTTTTAGGCCAGTTTCAACTACTGTAGAGCTGCTTATGCCCAGGAACAACCTTTGTGTATATGGTCCATCTTTCTGCACTCCCTTGATTGCTACACGGATGTTACTTTCAGTTCTGAGGACAGACCTGGATGCCCTTCCCTGAGGGCATGCTCCAGGGCCTCCTATAAACATGTCCTGAGTCTTCTGTGTTGAATGTAGACTCCAGCTGTGACTTGTGTTTACTGAAAGAGATTTGGAAGGAGTCAGGCTTTACCTGTCTCAAGAGTTGTTCCAGACAATTTTGATGGAGTTTTGTCACTTGTTCCTGACTGTGTCTGAAGTAAATAGAAATTAGGTTAGACTTGTCACCAATACAGCTGCCTACTCAAAATTACCCATTAATCCTAAATTGGTCACTGCTGCTTTTAAGGCCATTAGTTAATGAAAATGCACTGCAGGCTGTGGTCAATAAGATAAACACAATGTTGAGGAATGCTAATTGCAAAGGATCCTATTTTTCCCTCTCAAGCTGTGGAAGAAGGGCACTTTTCCCTTGGGGCCACTCTGCTCCAGAAAGTGCCTGGATAGAGCAGCTGCCCAAGTGCAGCAGCCTGTGTATGTTCCAAACAGCCTTTTGCCAGCTTTCTGCTTCCTGGTCTGTTAGTCATTTAGCTGTGTCATTCCAGTGCTCTGCTTTCACGGCTTGTCTGGGTATGGAAGGTGATACTGGCATTTGAAGTGTCCACCAGCATCATGGGAAAAGGCCATTACATTCCTTCATTCCATTCATAATGGGACAGATTCAATAATCTACATTCCCTCTGTCTGTGGCTCACTAATATTGCATTTCTGCTGTGACAGATCTGATCTCCTGCAGGAGAGGACAATTGTCTTGAGGACAATTAATGCATAAAATCCATAGTTTCAGTGTTGACTTACTTTTACTTACACTGGAAAACCCCAAACTCTGTCAACATTACTTTCATCCTCTCCTTAGGTGCAATCAGGGTTCAATACAGCTGGGCCACCTGCAAAGGGGTTAGATCTTTTCCCATACACTCAGCTGAGGTGTGCCAGGTTATTTTTCTGCATTTTATAAATTTTTTGGGTGATCCAGGTGAAAGACTGGTGATAGTTACCCCACATGGAGTACTGCGTCCAGCTCTGCAGTCTCCAGCAAAAGAAGAACATGGACCTGTTGGAGTGAGTTCAGAGGAGGGCCACCAAGATGATTAGAGGGATGGAGCACCTCCTATGAGGAAAGGCTGAGAGAATTTGGATTACTCAGCATAGAGAAGGCTTTGGGGTGTCCTAATTATGGCCTTCCAGTACCTGAAGGGAGCCTACAAGTGTTTATAGTGACAGGACAAGGGAGAACAAGTTCAAACTGAATGAGAGTAGGTTTAGATTAATTATTAGGAAAACATTCTTCACTGTGAGGCTCTGGAACAGGTTGCCCAGAGAAGTCGTGCGTGGATGCCCCAGTCCTGCGAGTGTTCAAAGCTGGGTTGGATGGAGCTTTGAGTAACCTGATCTAGTGAAAGGTGTCCCTGCCCATGCCAGGGGGGTGGAACTAGATGATCTTTAAGGTCCCTATCAACCCAAACCATTCTGTGGTTCTGAGTTGTCCTGATAACGTGCTAATGCTTTGCAAAAATCCGTGTTTAGTGAAAAAGCCTTGGGAAAAAAAATCTTAGGTGGTGTAAATAAACTTGAGACATTTCCCATCTCGCCTAACTGCACCTGCCGCTTCAGCAGCTTATTGCTACACAGCAGTTTTCCAAATTGCACCTGAGCCCGTAGGAAATACAAAGTTAAATTTAAAAAAAAAAGGAAAAATCTCCTTTATCTGGTTTTGCGGGCCGCTGGTCACGTGGGTGCGCCGCCGCCAATCGGAAGGCGCCGCGGGCGCTCGCGAGGCTTCGGTCTCCATGGCAACGCTGGGCCCGCAGCCGTCCGAGCGCTGGCGGAGCGGCCGCCATGGTGAGTAGCGGGAGGGGGCCGCCGCCGCCGCCCGGCGTCCCCGCTCCGTCCCGCCGTCCCGGCACGGAGGCGCTCCGCGTCGGGCGGCCGGCCCGCAGGCGGGGCTCGGGTGCGGTCTGTCGTCATGAGGGAGCCGCTCGGGGCAGCTGCGGCCGCCACCTGCCCTCCTGGGCATCCCTGCCGTCCTGCGGAGGCTCCAAGGGCTTGAGGTTTTTGAGGGATCCGGTGGCCTATCTGCGTATCACCTTGGGTGACTCGGAGATCAGGAGTGGCCTGTGCTTATGTGTTTATTTATTAGTATAATTTCCTTTCTGTCTGTAATGAATAGAAGCTTTACAATTAAAAAAAACACCAACCCTCCAGCAACACCAACGAGGTCATTAGTTTAGCTTTCCATAAGATCCCTCATCTGCAATATGTGGGGCTTTGTGGGCGACATCGGGCTTGCAGCCGCATTATAAGAGCTGGTTTTATTTAGTGCTGGTGCTGGTTCCTCAGCTGCGTTTAGTTCCCGGAGTATTGATTGTTCATCCAGGTATTCCAGGATTGCATTGTCACTGGAGCTTCCCTAAGGACAAGGTGAACTGTTTTGTCTGAGTTACTACATGGCTGTCTCTCTCCAACACCAGCCATGCTAACAAAGTACATCGGAGTAAATTAAATGAACCTGCCTTTGCATGAGCTCTCCAGGGACTGTGGTGATAAACTTCCACTCATGCCCTGTTGCGCCTGCTTGTCACTCATGCATGAATAGTGTAGTTCTGATGTGATTGCTCATGCCAGTAATTCTTTGACATAGAGGCATGCATAAAAGGGCTACTCAGCCAGGTCTGAAATTACTTTCTTGTTAATTTGCACTGGCAGTATTTGTCTATGTATATGTTGGGAGACAAATTCAGATTATCACTTGTGATCTCCTTCATCAAAAACAGCATGGCCAGC
Organism: Pseudopodoces humilis; assembly: GCF_049639895.1. Taxonomy (NCBI): domain Eukaryota; kingdom Metazoa; phylum Chordata; class Aves; order Passeriformes; family Paridae; genus Pseudopodoces; species Pseudopodoces humilis. The sequence goes on from NC_142200.1 coordinate 106,474,000, forward strand.
AGGTTAAGGGAAGTGATTCCCCCCTCTGCTCTCATGAGACCCTGTCTGGGCTGCTGCATACAGTTCTGGTGCTTCCAGCATGGGAAGGACATGGAAGTGTTGGAGCAAGTCCAGAGGAAGGACATGAACCAGACAAGAGCACTGGAGCACTTCCCCTATGAAAACTAACAAGTTGGGGGTGTTTAGCCTAAAGAACAGAAGGTTGTGGAGAGACTGCCTAGCAACCTTCCAGTATCTGGAGGAGGCCTGCAAGGAAGCCAGGGAGGCGCTCTTCATCAGGAACTGCAGCGATAGGACAAGAAGTAACGGGCACTAGTTGAAAGAGAGTAGGTTTAGATTAGATATACAGAAAAAAATCTTTATTGTGAGGGTGATGAGGCACTGCAGCAGGTTGCCCAGGGAAATTATGGATGCCCCATCCCTGACAGTGTTCATAGCTGGGTTGGATGGACCGCTGAGTAACCTGGTCTAACGGGAGGTGTCCCTGCCCATGGCAGGGAGTTAAAACTAGATAAGCTTTAAGGTCCCTTCCAACACAAACGCTCTGTGAATCTATAATTCTGTGAGAAGTCTCAAGAGTTTACATAAAAAGTAACAAACATAACGTACTTTCCTCTGGGTTTTTTTGTTAGTACATCTATGGAAGATAGATCATTCAGCTACCTTACGCATGTGCAATGCAATACCTAGATGTGCTTATCCAAGAGCTTACTCTCCTGTACAGTCCTGCTGGTTCTGATCCTCTGATTGCCTCTGTCTCTCTGATTTTTTATTATTTTTTTGAGGTTACTTGAGCCCTTGCTTCCAAGTACTGGTGCTTTCTCACCCACTTATGAGAGGCGTATAGGGATCAGACATACGAAAATATCTTGTTTTTCACCATGCTAGTTAGCATGCTAACCCTGTGAAAGCAATCAGAAACTAGTCAGAAGGCAGGTATTCACAGTAGTTAAGCTCATTTTTCCGTATGTTTGTCTTTGTGCTTGTGTCCTCCTCCACAGGCAGAGCTGGGCGTTAATGAGCACCACCAGAACGAAGTGGTCAGCTACATGCGCTTCGCTCGTTTCAAGCGTGGCATGTGTCTCAAAACAGTGGATTCTTGTTTTCAGGACCTCAAGGACAGCAGGTACTGTGTGCGATGGCTCTGAGCAAGAATAAAGCAAAATATGCTAGCAGCAGTAGCAGGTTTGAATACTTTATGGGCTGACTTTTCTCCTTTAGATTTGTATGTTCTTGTATTTTCCAGAAGTTACAAGTCAAATGCTTTTAACCCCAAGTTGGTCAAATTCTTAGGAATTAACATTGACAACATGACATTGCTTCATATCTTGCTTCTGGTATCTAAATTCAATATAAGGCTGAAGCTGAATTAGTATTTGTGATTTTAATGATTTAAAGAGAAAATTCAAATACAATATCCAATTAGTAATGCTGTGGTCATCTAATAATGACAGACAGTTTTTTGAAAATATTGCATTATATGAGTGGTACCTGTGTAGTGAAATCTCATAACAAGGCAGAATTGTTACCTTTACCATACCTGACTCATCTTGACCTCTCTGTTTAGACTTGTTGAAGAGACCTTTACAGTTGACGAGGTGATAGACATGCTGGATGGACTGCAGAGTGTTGTACACAGTGAAGTGGAGTCAGAGCTCATAAACACAACTTATACCAACGTTTTACTTCTGCGGCAGCTCTTTTCACAGGCTGAGAAATGGTACCTGAAGTTACAGACAGACGTCTCTGACTTGGAGAATCGGTAACAGCTATTGGACTATACTTTCAACAACAAGAAAACTTCAAAGTGTTGACTATTTGCATTCTTTATGTAACCATAGAAACCTATTCTTTTACTGTTGGGTCAGTGATAGATTAGCTTTGATGTTTCCATCTATAAAATAGCAAGATACAAAATAATTTCAAACTTGTGAGCAAGGTGTTTTATTAGTAATACTCTTACTTGATTTAATCATTTAAGAGCAGGTGACTGGACTCAATTTAAAAAAATTTGTTGTCAGGTTAGATTATATTTTAATTAAGGATGCTAAATCTATTGTAATGCATGTATCATGCCATTGCATGACATATTTGTGGTATTTGTGTAGGATTTCACCCTGTACTTCTAACAAGAATTTTACATGTAAGAAAAAGCATAGCACTAGCCTGGTAAAATGTGTTTTATAGCATAGCTCTTAGTAAAAAAATGTCTCCTTACATTTTTCTTTGGTAAATAAATGCCTTTCTATTTTTATTTTTTTTTCAAGAGAATTATTGGACCAGGTTGCTGAGTTTGAAAAGTCAGAATATACATCTTCAAACAAAAAGGTAGAATTTTATTTTAATCAAATTGTAATCAAATGTGGTGGAGTCATGACAGATGTTTAAAATGCTTAGTATTGACTCTTTGTGCTTAAGTGGAAACCAAAACCAAAACCCAAACCTCATCCTTTTTTTTTTCAAAACAGTCTTTGAAACCGTCCAAAAAGTACCATTTTGTATTTCAGCACCAGGGTTCCCTCTGAATTACCTTGGCTGTTTCCAGAGTGCCTGTTCTGCACTTTTGGGGTGTGCCTCACACACCTCATCCCAAGATCAGCCAGACCAGGGATGTGTTGAAGCATCTGCTTCTGGGTTCCCTTTCCCTGGCACCTGGTGTGAGACTGGGACGTTCACTTGTCCCAGCATGAACTCAAGAGCTGCCAAGATTGCACAGTACAGATATCACTCTAGCTTGTCTAGCATGAATATGATTGCATCTTATTTCTATTAGATTTGTAGCATAAAGGTGTATCTATATATTATGTATGTATATATATATATATATAATGTGTATATATATATTATTGTATTTATATATATATATATATATATTATTTTTAATACCTTAAGTGTGAAATAATTTGAAGCTTTGTAGATACTTTATACTCTTGCAATCACTCAATTATTACGTTCTCCTTACTCCTTTGTCTTTTGGTTTCTGCATGATTGTCAGTATTTTGTAGAATCACAATTGCAATCCTTTTATGTCTTTATGCAGGATCTATGTTTAACTTAAGCTCAAAGTGAAGATCATAACTTAGGAGACAAGGAAGCAGTAAAAAATGAATTTGAAATAAAAGGTTGTTCATTTGCTTTGCAAAAGAAAGCTGAATTGAGTAGTTACTTTACAGGCTAAAGGAGTACTTTTCTGCTTCCTGGAAATCTGTATAATTTAATTTTTCACCTTTTTTTGTTTCTTTAGTCCACTGCAGATCCTGTTAAACCAAAACTTGCTCCATTAAATGAAGGTGGGTCAGAGCTGCTAAACAAGGTAAGAACTTGACTGTTCATGCAGTTGTGGTCAATGATCATTCTGTTTATGCAAATGAACTGAATAGCTGTACAGTAATGTTTGTATAATGTGTCTGTCACTGTACTGACTTCATGGTAATATACCTCAGAATATGAAGTAAAACACTAGTAAATTATTAAATATTGTAAAGCATCAGAAATTTATTGTGCAGTTATGGTCTCTAACACGTATTACAATATTAACCCTTCTTTTGCCAAGACATTTTGATCTTTGTAGAAATTTATTTTTCCATTTAATAGCATAAATTATTATATTAGTTCCATGGACCTATCTGGTGCTTCAACAAAGAAATAAATTTAAATATGTAGATGGCTGAAATTACTAGGTTGTTGAACATTTTCTGTATCACTTGAAGTCAATCTCATTACATCCATTCTTTTTTGTTTTGTAAGTTAGTTAAATTCCTCCTGAAGAAACAGGCACTTAAAGAATTTGGATTTTGAAAACATCTGATTTCTCACTTGCTAAACATTTTCAGAATTACACTTTCCAGTACTCAATATTATCGGTAGTTTTTATTAGGTATTGTACTCATTTCATTCAACTGAACTTTTCTAAAATGTCACACTTCTTGCAATACCCTTATAAGTTTTTGATAATCAAGATAGTTAGCAAGGAGTTTTATTTTCTGTCGTCTGTCCTGCATTCCCAAAATGATGTGTTGAGTACGTCTGTCTCAAGCTGTTATTACTCACTACAGTAATTAAAGCATTCAATAATTCAGACTTGTATTTTGCTTATAGGTTAATGTAGTTATTTTTCAAAAATAATTTCAAAATCATAACAGTTTTTCTTGAATATGTACATCTGTTGTCTTTTTTTTTTTCCCAAATCATTCAAAGTTCATGTGGTGAATTTACTCTGACTGATAAAACGTGGGTATTTCATGTGACACAGGAAAGAATATGCAGTAACCTGGTATTTGTCTCTTTTGAAAAAAGTTATCTTTGCAGATAAGTTTTTACTTGCCTGTTGATTGAAAATGTGAATTATGAGCAACAATGAGATTTTCATCCCTGAACATGCGTTTTTTAATCATGAATTTTGATACTAACAAGATACTGATCTCCATAATCTCAATGTGTTTAAGTGAACAGCCCTATATATTACAGTAGAATTGGAGACTTAAATTGCTTTCTCACTGAGGCTAAAAACCGCAATAAATGAATGAATTCTTGATTTCTTATGAAGGCCATTTTTATAAGCATTTAGGATCTCTTTTGCTTTCCTAAGTTATGAAGTGTATTTTCTTCCCTGAAATGTTTGCAAAATCCAGAATGGCACAAGAGTGTTCATAAGTATTTTCTTGTTCTTTAACAGACAGTTGCTCTTCTCCAAGAAGAAAATGAAAAATTGAAGACCAGACTCAGGACCATAGAAACACAGGTAAATTCCCTGTAATCTTGGATTCATAATGTTGGTTACATATTTTAAAAACATTTAAATAAGAACAAATAAGAATAAATAAGGGTTGTTATTCTTATGTTTTTAGTTGAAATGTGTTTCTGAGGTTTCAAATTTTCAATGTTTTCCAGGCTACAGCTGCCCTAGATGAAAAGTCCAAGCTGGAGAAGTCACTGAGGGATTTACAGATGATCCAAGGAGATCAGAAGGTAAATTATATCCTTCTGCTGCCATTTAATGCAACGCTTGCCAGTACATCTAAAATATTGGTTTGTATGGTGTGTTTCTTTTCTGGCAAATGCCAGAATTTGAGTTAGTGTTGTTCCTGCTGACATTTTCTGTTCTCTCTGGTATGTCAGTCAGCAGGTCATCTGTAATATTAGTTGATGTTATGATGTATTCAGGAACTATCAGGAAGTAGTATTCCAGAATTCATATTCTCAGGGCTGATATTTGTATTAACAGACAAATCTGCCTGTTTGTTTCTTCGTGTTTATTAATGTAAGAGTGATACTTAACCTGGTTTTCAGAGCAAAAATAAAACACTAATTCTTTAACACATTTGTCACTTCATGTTGACATGAGCAAGCCAGACTTGCTGCTGGTTTGATTTTTCTGTAGTTCTCCCTATATCAGCATACTGTTAAAAATGTTTCACCGTTTATTACTATTACTTGAGGTAAGAAGTTACTTGAGATCCTTAATCTGTTTTGTAAATGAGGACTCCAACATGGTGAGTTGCTGCTGGCAAAAAAAATGTAAGAAGCCTCAAGTCATGTTGACACAAATTAATCTGTTCAGGTCACTGTAGTATTTTTCTAAGTTTCTACCTTTATTTTTCATTGTGTCTTAATTTTAAAACATTTCAGTTCAGGCTTTCAACAAAATTAGAACACTTTAATCCCATTATTTTGTGTAATTGACTTTAAAATTCCTGCAGTATTTACAGATTAGGAGGTAAGGTTCAAGATTATAAAATACTTCTCTTTTAATTTTTATATTTTAATCCTGATTTCTTTTTATTTTGCTTTCTACCTGGTTTATGGTATGTACTTGGTTTTCTTAATATGTAAAAAGTTTACTTAGTAGCTTTCAAAATTGTATTCAATAATATTTTTAATAGGGAACTTGATTAATCAGTCATGGCAAATATTTTCTTTCTCTGTTTTGTTAAACTTCAAATTATTGCAGGTTTAAAATAGTAAAGTAGTGTATTAAATCGTGGCTAATACTGTTTGTAGTGTTAAAAGATTGGAACCAAATCTCATCCTGCTTTTCTGGATAAACATGAATTGGCCTCAGTGTCAGGGCTGCTGACTATCTTCAGCTTTCATGTCCTGATTTGCTCTCTGTAATCTGTCACTTTCTCCCAGTTGCTCGTAAAGCAGTAGATTTCAAACTCTTTGAACAAATAAATGACTGCCAAACCACAATTGGTTCTTAAGGACCAACTCATCAGATTGATTTTTTTTTTTAATTGATAGTTAATAGATGGCTCCACATAGAAAGTGTGAGTCACAGTAACTGTAACTGGGAGTAATTCCCAGCAGTAACTGGAAGTAACTGCTTTGTTGGATCAGTTTAATTTGAGGATTTAGAATTTTTGCCTAATTATGTAATGGTTAGAAAGTAGCAAGTAAAACATACAAAATGTATGTAATGCTTTTCAACACCACAGGCTTGGCCTCTGTCTCAGAATTAAAAATAAGCTTTTCTTCTGTATGGGTACTACTATCAAGTAGTTTCCTATTCTCAAGTCTTAAGTTCCAGACAGAGAAAGGAACAGGGCTTTCTTAGATTTTAGATTTTGTTGGTTTTTTGGGGGTTTTTTTGTTGTTTTGTGCTTCTGGTTCAGCCTCATCCTGAGTTACTACACTTTTGAGTTTGAAATTGAGCTTCAAAACCTAAGAATATTTTGTGTTTGTTTTTTTATTTTATTTAAGTGAAAATCCATAGAACAGTTACATGATTATAATGTTGTGTGACCCAGAACTGATGTTCTGAAAATTTGAGTTGTTTCTTCTCGTAAGGAAACAGAAAAGTTGCTTTGCAACTTGGAGCCTCTTTGTGTAAGACATCTCAGAATGGTGCAATGTTGGTTGCATTGGCTGAGAGTGTGAGCCTTAACACTTTCAGCCTTTCCTACATATCCTACACTAACAGCTTTGGAAATGTTTCAAAAACACATTGTAGCATAGACATTCAGATCTTAAATGGTAATTTACTCTTTCCGTGTGGTAAATAACATGATATTATGATACATCCTCTGGCTCTAATTAATTCCTAAAGAAATTAAGTACTTAAGAATTAGAACAAGAACTTAAAATCTCATTTTAGCTGAGAAGACATTCCAGCCATCTTTAGAAAGCATTTATTAGCAATTTTATGAAGTTATAAATCAGTCCCTGCTCTTTTTTTTTTTTTTTTTTAGTTGAAGCACTTCTGATTTAGGCTTTACAGGAGCAGCTTGTACATCATTACTAAAAATGAAGACGTACCTAGTTTATGTGGGATTTTGCACTTAAAATTTTAATTATTTATTCTCTTGAATTTGACATATTTTAAATATTTCTTCTGTTGAAGAATAATGCGAACCAGGATATCACTGAACTGGAAAATAAAGTGGCAGCTTTGAAATCCCAGTTTGAGAAGACTTTGAATGACAGAACTGCAAACCAAAAGTTCTTAGAAGAAGACTTGATGACAACAAAACATGACTTATTGAAGGTTCAAGATCAGCTATCCACAGCTGAAAAGGTTAGTATTTTATTTTAATATGAAGATTAATTCCTTACTCCCATTTTAACTGATTAGTAATTTAACAAGCACAAGCTACAAGATGCAGAGTTTACCAGGCCACACTTTTGCTGTTGTATTTTTGTTATTTCAGTGGAAAAGCACATTATACATAAAATACCAAACACACAACTAACTGCATGGTTATAACTAGATGAATATTAAATAATTGACTATTTGTCTGGATAGAATTTTTTAAATGAAAAGTGTATTCCCAGTCTTCCTCAAGACTTGTAGTCTGATTTTGTTAGAAAATGAAATTGGTGTTTCTATGGCTGCCCCAGTAATCTCATTTGAATCTACCAGTTGACTTTATCTAAATTTGAGTATATTACAGAAAACTACTATTGTCAAACTTGAAGAGGAGAAGTAGGCTTTTTTTTTTTTTTAATATTTTTGTCTAGTCTTCATAGTATGTAAATAATATGTTGATGTTATTATGTAGGAACTGGAGAAGAAATTTCAGCAAACAGCTGCCTATCGCAACATGAAAGACATTCTCACCAAGAAGAATGAACAGATAAGGGATCTGCGTAGAAGACTTTCCAAGTAGGTGGTGCTGCCCTGTCTGTGTCAACAAGATCCTTGTTCTGGATCCATATTCTGCTCCCATTTTGTCTGTGAAACAGTCTATACATTTTCCCTTGGAGACAACTTCTAATAGGCTGTGCCCTGATTTTTGACATTCAGTCCTTTGAATGGATAGTGTGGTTAGGGCTGGTGTGTACAACAGCAGCTGCCATGTAGCAAGTAATGAGGGAATTTATTATGGAGAAGATACAGGATATTTATTCATGGCTGTGGTAGAGAAGGCCTCAGGAGCTACACACAGAGATACAGATGGGAGATGTTCCAGGTGCTTTGGCAGTTGTTTGGATTTGTTGGTAGGTCATTCCTTCATTCTACTATTTGGTAAACTGGCCAATTTTAAAAGGTGAAAATAGTCTAAAAACTAAATGCATTTGTCTGTGGCTTAAGTCATACAGTAAACTTTGCAGAAATGTGTCAGTGTTGGGTGTAATTTATTGCTTTGGTTTCATATTTTCATTAGAGACAAAATGTCTTTGGGGTATTTTCTAATCTGTTTTAATTATTTTTCTATTTATTCTTTTTTAATCTTCAGATATGAGTCAGAGGACTGAAATACCAAAAAGCATCTGATCTATCAGAAGTTGTCATGGAAAGAAAATGTAGACTGGTATTATTTTTCAATAATTTTTGTTTTGAATGGTGTATTCTTTGCTTCTAATGTTTAAAATAACTCTTTATTAATATTAATTTCACACTGAAACTCTTACCTTATTTCCTTGTAAACTTACAGTTTACAGGTATTAGTTTCTGCAGTGGTGTTTTTAATTGACATTCCTTGAGAAATAGCAAATAGGACCTTGTTGAAGAACTGAGAACGTTCCCTACAAAAATGGGAGTTTATTTTTATTAAAAAAGGGGAGAAAAAAGACAAAAAATATATGCATTAGAGTTTTCGATGTCTTCAAGGTGGAAACTTCAGTTGTTATTTTTGTGTAGTTAATGTAGTTATGAAGTAGCATTATATGTAAAAACTGCATCAGTGAAAGAGTCAGAGGAATAAAAACAAACACTGATTCTGTAATGTTACTTCACACTGGACATGTCATAGCTCAGCAAAGTGTGATCAGTTGCACCTTTCTAGAGGGTGTTCATTAGATTATGAGATAAATATGCTTTATAGCCAAAGTGCTAGACCGTTTCAAATGAAGTTTTGCTTTTTCACTTGAATTGATTTAAAGCAAAATTGAACATCAGAAGACAGAGATTCTGATTTTGCCAGTATTCTTAATATTGCAGTGGTAATCTAAATATGCATTGGAAAGTTAGTGGAGCAACTTAATGGGAAATAAGTTATTTCAGAGGTTTTCATCTCCTTTCTTAATGTAGCCTCACCAGAAAACAGCTTATTTCTCTCAAGTCTTCTCCTTGTAATTCTTTGCCTTGCATTTGTTTGTCAGTCGCCTAATAGTGCATTCTACTTGTTCATTTGTCCTTGTTCATATGTATCTTGTATTTTACTTCAAATAAAATACTATGTTTTCAAACATTTAATCTTTAAGGAGCTGAGTTTTTTAATGGGAATGTTTTGTATAGCTATTTAAAAACATCTGTAGGAATGGGTGGCAGATCAGTAAAGAATCTTGCTAGAACTGAGAACATGTAAATTCATGCTCAAAGCCACTTCACATCAAACAGCTGTAAAAGAGAGTACCAGTGACAGGGCAGAGGAGAGACAGGGTGTTTGTGTTACAGAAACTGGCATTTAACAATGTTTTTCTCAGGAGCTGCTTGAACTGAAATGGATCTTTTTTCCTCATTATTTCTTTAATAAGCAAAGCTGTTAAAATTTATTAACTCTAATCTGCCATATACTTGCAGTCTTAAGTTCTTTTTTCTCTAAGTTTAATTTCTCATGTTTTCTGTAAGTTCTCCTGTCTTTTGCCTCCCACTGGTTAAGTGAGGTTGGTTTGAGATAAAGCCCCATGCCTGTGGCAGGGTGTTATTGCTGTAGCACAACAGTATAGTGTTATAGAGTGGCATCCTCCTCATACAGTAACAGTTAAGATAATGAAAGGTATTATTTTTCCTCTTGTACAGTCACTAAAATGTTAAGTTCTTAATAGGCATGTACCAAAGAGCTTTCAGGACTGTGTTTGCATGAGTACTTGTCTGGGTGAATGTTGTGGGTTTTATCTTCATAATAACACTCACTTTAATGAGATCAATTACTATTTCTAGAATGGCAGGTAAAGGGTGAAGAAAGCCAGAGTGTCTCATGACTCCTGCTGGTCTTCTTTTCTCATCAATCTTTGACTTTAGAATATTGGGTCTGTGATCAGCCTTCATTATCTGCTTAGAAATCTCAGCAAGAAAGTGCACTGTCAGCTTCAGTATCTGGCTATGTCTCAGTGAAGTAAGTTGGCTGTAGGCAAGCATTGTTACACACCTTGTTATCTCCTCAAATTAGTAAGGCAAATCTTGTAAAGAGCTGTGCGTTGCAAAATTGCAACTCAGACTTTTTGATTTCCTGCCTTGCAGATTGGCAGTTTAGCGAGTGTGAGATCACTGTGATGCTTACTTTTTGTGCTGCAGAATGGCTAATTAAAAGTCTTGTGTGGAGCTCTTGATGAAAAATGCATAATTTTTGATAGGTGATGTACTTGTCAAAGAGGACCTGGAGCATTATACAGTGGTGATTTTTTTTTCTCTTGAGATAGGTACAATATTTTGAAGATGGGGATGACATCTGAACCTCTCCTGACAGTGCCTGATGTTTCTAAAAGTTCATTTCTTTCCCCAAGGTGTAAATTCTAATACTGTTTTTAGCAACCTTTGTTCCTTGTACTGCTCAAATAGACATCATCCATTACTTCTACTTCAGTTGTTAATTCCCTAGTTATGCCTGAAGGGAATGTTTAAAAAGAAAATTTCTGTGTAACTGGCTAGTCTGCAGAAATCATATCTCTTTCAGGATGGTTTGGGTTTGGTTTTTGGTTTTGGTTTAGTTTTTCTTGCAGACTGAAGAATATAGGAATGAGATCTAGGCATCTCAGCTTTGCTAGTACTGACTCTGACAGCCAACAGCCCTGTGTTCCAACAGTGACTTCAGGATTGTTAATAAATGAGCCAGCAGTCCTGCATGTTGCCATCTTAATGAGACCATATATTAATCAATGATCTTTAACTGTTCATGAAGTACTCATTAACCTGTTTTTCTCTTGTGGCTAATAGCCATTTTTAAAATGTCCTAAAGTGAATACTAATACATACATTGACACTTAACCTGCAAATGCACCTTCTTGTTTGATAGACTAGTATTTAAAACAGCTGAAATTTGGACATTTCCCACATACCTTGCTTTTGGGAAACACAGTCATCTGCCTGGAACTTAGATTTCAGTCCAGCCAAAATGTTTGTAAGATTCCTTAGTCTGATCTCCCTTTTCTGGCATTATCAAGGACAGGTCTTGACTTCTGTGTGATATGAAATGCTGTGAAACCACAGTGAAATCTTTACTGCCTCAGGAAGCAAATGTGAATTATGTTGGGGTATCAGCTGAATGGATCAAGCTTAGATGGTTTGACCTGGTCTAGAAGGATGTGCCTTCTAAAACATTTTGAAGTAATTTGAAGGTAAGTTTGTATATGAGCAGGTAAGAGTTGTTATTATTATTGTTACCATAGTTATTTTTTAACTGACTTTGAGCAGAGAATGTGCATAGGGAGTTATCCTATGATTGTTAATTTTGACAACGTCCCAGGAAAAGTGTTGTCCCAGGATTCCAGCCCTCCTCTGGCTGCCTACAGACTCTCCCTGAAGACATCTAGATATGCTCTCCTTAGAAGGGTCTCCTGTTGGACATATCCTGACTCATTAGGCAACTTCTTTGGAGTCAGCTCTTCTCCAAATAAAGGTGGGTAGGTACATGTCATTCTGTTTCAACAGAAACTTTTGTTTGTTAATTATTTTTTTATTATTTTTAGGAACTTGTTGATGTAGTGCCTTGGAGTGTCTGTGGTAAGTCATGGTGATGCAGAGTGGTTGGTGCAGGACTGTGGCAGGGCAGGTCACGACTGACAGCTGCTGGTGAATAAGAGAGCTACCTGGAGACCTCCCCTGACTGCAGGCCAGCTTTGACAGAGAAAGTGGGAAGTGGAAGGTGACAAGCAGAACTAACTGAGTAATCCAGCTGTCTTTCAGTGACATGCCTGTTTCTGACACTCATTTGACACAGGTCAGTTTTGAAGTCCAGGTGAATTAGGTGAAATTCTGCAAATCCAAACTTCATTGATTGCAATTTTATGGGTTGAGTACCCTAAAAAAATCACAGTCAGAAGATCAATAGATCTGTGATGCTAAAGAAAAGCAAGGAAAATAAATAGACTGTTTTCAGGCATGCTTTTCTTGGGAGGCTGAGATAAAGTGAAACAGTTTTAAGGGTGATTAAGAGGCTGGAAATTACTTCAGAGTACAGAACTTAAGGGTATCATCAACAGTTGGAACTGAGCAGCAAGTAGTAGTGTTAAAATGGAAGGAATAATTGTAATCCTAGTAACAGCTTAGAGGAGTAACCGTAATCTCCAATTACACATAGAGCAATTTCCCAACACTTGTCATGGTCTATGAGTTGTCAAAAATCTGGAAATCCAGATGGATTCTTTCTTTCTCTTAAGGTTAGGAAACAGGCATCTTAGGGTAGCGACTGTGAACAGTGAATCCCAACAGAAAACCCATATGTGGAAGCTACTACTCCCTTGTCAGCATATTTGCTTCCCTTGACAGCATCAGTAAATACATGCAGAGGCTGTAGATGCTCTATGGCTTTGCTTTGATAGTCACCTGACACACTAGCAGTGTTTGCATTTGGAAGTGAGTGCCTCGAGGAATTGGAGATACTAAACACCAGAGCTCCTGACACATTGTTCCTCTCCCGAGTGTCTGGCTCATCAAGGAAAGCCCAGGGGGTTTATTTTTAGGTCTAAGCTGTATAGTGATACCTGTTGGAGGTAGCATAATGAAAGTCCAGGCTACCTGGTAGAATTTCTTCCCTTGTTTCCATGACTTTTGCCAATCAAACTATTAAGCTTCTCTCACACCCTGAAATCATGGTCCCTAACTTGTTGCTAGGACTCCAGATTCCCTTTTTGTCTGCATTTTAGGTAGCTGGGAGAGGCGTTCGGCTTTTTACTGTACTGGCATCAAGAGACACAAGACCAGTGTTTTCAGTTTATACCTTCACCTAAGTACTTGAGGTTTTGCTTCAGTGAGAAATTGGATTCTTTGCTTTGTTTATCAGCTTCTGATTAGGATTGCATAGGGCAGTTCTCCTGGGCAGTCTCATCAGTCTGGTCTCATCAGTCTGGTCTGCTGTTCAGATGAATCCCTGCCCTTCTCAACCACTCTGCCAAACCCCACATCTCAAATTTGTTGGGTACTGGAAGAAAAAATTCTTTCTGATCCTTCTTTAATATGAACAGTGAGATGATTAAAATTTCTTGCATATGTCTATTAGAGGCTTGTCTTTGTCCTTAAAGATAAATCCCAAACCCTTCCCTAACCCAAATGAAAGCAGTTCAAAGGAGATAAAAATCATGAACAGCATCAGAAATAGCATATTGATAATCTGAGGTGTGTATAGAAAAGTCCCACAGCAAGAATTCCTAAGTGTTGTCTGTTTAAATACATATTTAAATATATTTAAAGTGTGTGTCCCAAGAAGCCACTAGATGAAAGGCACTTTGCTGGGTGCCTATGTGCATGAACACCTTTAAAAAAACTCACAGTAGTCTATGATCTGAGCTACTGATGAGATTGACATTTGTGAGAGAGGCAGGGATTCATCTCATTCCACCTGAACTTCCTGATCTGGCCTGACCCGAGACGAGGACATCACACCTCTCTGCCTGCATGATCTCCTCCAGTCCATTAGTAAACTAGTTTGAAATGTAATGGGAAGGAGGTACAGATCCAAGGAAATCTTTAACTTGATGATGCTCATCAGTAGGAGTAATCTATTCACACAGAAGCATCCCAAGTGGTATTGATGTGCTATTTTTTCAAGGCTGTCCTTAAAAGCAAACTGTTTAATACTGTAAGCTATTAATACACATAATTTATAAAAAATCTCACTGCCAAGGACAGGTGTTTGACTTTTTAATAATTTGCAAAAGTTTTCATGATGTGGGACAACTCATATTCTCTGTATGTGTCTTTCAGTTTAACATCTTATGGATTTAAAATTACCTTGGATTATTCCTTCCAGCAGGTTATACCCGTGAGACATACTGTCAGGGCTAGCTGGCATGTTGCAGTTCTGCAGGCAAAACAAGAACTGCACAGATAACTGCAAAAAAAGACACTGACTCCCTCAAAACTGTACTACAGGCAACTTTAGCACCCCCTGATGTTTTCCAACGACAACTTGCATCTCTAGCACCACTAAAACACACCCTGAAGAATGGATGCACATATGTGAAATATGTAAACCTCTTGCCATCACCTTTTTTAGCAGACAGAAAAGTGGTGTCCCACTTTGTGGCTTTGGTAATACAGGTGGCTGGTCAGCAGGTCCACCAGAGTGCTGCTGCTGGGCTCAGCAGCACTGCACAACACACTCTGCAGCTTGGGCTCCTGTCCAAAGGCCCCAGGGTTGGGGTTCTCACCCACACCCACAGCTGGAGGCCTTAGCTCGGTCAGTGCCCAATGGGATGCTGGAGCAGCACACACAGCACGGGCAGGGAGCAAATTCCTGGCACTGGAGGAATAAGATTGACAGCAACTGAGCGAGCCTTGCTTGTAAAATGGTCCTGAAAGGTGCCCTGGAATAAAACTGTTTAAATAGAGGAAAGAAGCTGAGTCCCTGGAGTTGCTCAGCTACTTTTTATTGCTGCAGATGCTGCTGGCAGCCTCCTTCACTGGGAGACCTATCCAAAGTGGTTGAGCTCAAAGTGTATCTTGGCAGGGGACCTGGCACCTCAGTGTACCTTCAGACAACCCAAAGGCCCCCTAGATCCTTCTGCCTCCACAATGGTCACAGACACCTTTTTCCTCTGGCCTTTGTATTTGGTTCCTGCTGCTTGAAAGTATTTTAAAATGGCAACCCCTCAGAAAAGTTCACCTGCAGCAGTAGGGTTTGAGCATGAAGGTAAGTGAAAAGAGACTGGCTGTTTCACACTGGCACACACATGCAGAGTATGTAGACGGAAGGCAGTATTCTGGGAGGGTCAAACTTGAGTGTGTCAAGTGTGCACCAGGTTGGGGACCTGTGTGGCTGATAGGACAGTTTCAAAGCTGCTTTTGGAACTGGGGAGCGTGCTGGGTTGGTTGAGGTGAGCACCAGGGCACAGTGATGGATGTCTGAGGATTCTGTTTTTCTTACCCTAAAAGCACTGACAGTCTCTAAACCCAGTCCTAATGGTGTGGGAACCCATCTTCTGTGTAATCAAATTCAAGCTGGTGCCCTCATGCACATGAATGCCACTCGGTAGGAAGGGAGCCCTGTGGGGAAGGAGTGTCCCATTTCGAAAACCAAACTGCAGCCCCAGTGTTATTTCCTCACAGCTTCAAGTTGGCATGTAAGTCAATAAAAATCCGTCAGCTCACATCCTTCCCAGAAATGCCAGTCAAAACCCAAGCAGCTATTCACCCAAAGTACCAATTTTATAGTTCTGTGTGTGTGTCTATAATCTATTTACCAGCATTCCTATTTCAGTATGTGCCTGTTAATAAGATTAGTAATTAAAAGGCTTGATAGGGAATTGGCAAGCGTAGCTCCTCCGCCTTTCCCTCCCCTCCAAGCTGGACTGACGTGGAGTGTGAGGCACGGTTGGCAGAATACCTGAGGGAGTGAAGGCAGGAGGCTCTGCTGAAACCTCTGCCTGCAAGAAGGCAATGGAGAAATCCCGACCCTTATGGGACAATCCCCTACAGTTTGTTTTTGCCTGCATTTCCTATGCCGTGGGGCTAGGAAATGTGTGGAGGTTTCCATACTTATGTCAGATGTACGGAGGAGGTAAGTGTGGTTTACATTTTCTTGCTTCCCTCGAGGAGGAGGGGGGCAAGCTTTAAGTCCAAAAGTATATTGTCCATGTTAATGCTCTGTCCACCCAGCAAGGTTCAGGACAGAGTAGGAGGTCTGGCTTTCTGTTGGTGTACAATCTGTTTTATTGTGGCTTTATTTTATGTATTCTTTAGCATTAGGTTTTTACCTGACAGCTGCCCCAATATACCTGTAAGTGCAGTGAAACAGTGGGAAGGTTCATGTTTTCTAAAAAAATGGAGGTAGAGTGGGAGATATAGATACACATAGTATTAATTTATTGTATTTTTGCCCCACTGAATCACTCTGAAGGTGTCAGAAACTGGTTCATGTTCTTGTACATTCATCTGTGGGGACTTGGAAAATACCGAGAAGAGGAGATGATTACACTCATTTAACTTAATGATCATCTGTATTATTTCAAGTACCTTTCATTAATATCTAGTCTTTTATACAAAGCCTTACTTCAGGAGATGATAACTTGGCTGCACATCTGCCTTGAAGTTGGCTGAAATGCCTTAATCAAGAGTTCCACAGCTAAAGCCTCCCAGGAACTTTTGAAAATGAGGAATAAATTGATTTGTCCTTCAAAAATAAATAAACCAACCAAAAAGACCCCCACTTTTGAAATCCTCTTTGAAAGTTTATCCTCCTCCTGGTTCAAACTGAAGGAAGATGATGTTTGTGGCATATACAAGCCACAGCCGTTCTTCCTTAGAAATCAAAAGGCAGTTAATTGGATTAATTAAAGACCAGTATTAATGATCTCCTCTAGTGTTCAGCTACCACTGTGTTTTACAGGCTCTCTGTAAGAAAACCAAGTGTTTTATTGCTTCTCATACTTCATCTGTTGTAATAATTTGGGACCTGTCTCAATCTTGCATTAAGGGACATGGTGAACATCTGCCTCATCTGCTTCTGGTCTCCTGCCTTTTCTTCCTTTCAGGAAGAAACACTGAGATGTTAAACAGCTTTTTTTGCTTTTATGCTTGTTTTGTTAGCTTGTAGCTTACTTCTGAATGCACTTGTGGTGGTAGGAGCTGCTGTTTGAAAAGCCATCTTAGCACTGAGACTGCATCAGAGCTATCCTGTGGGACCAGGTCAGAAAAATCCAGATAATATGGTGGGTGAAGTGTCAGTAGAAGATAGATGCTGCAGTGGCTGATGCTTGGACAGTTCAGATTAATTTTGTGTGTATTCCTCTACACATGCTTTAAGGATAAAGACTTCATGTCTGACACCAAACTCTAGCACAGACTAAAATGCATTTCTGTACACAGTCAAACTGCGTGTGATCAACTCACTAGCAGCCACCATGGCAGATATCCTGAAGGACAGTGAAACTTGGACATTTTGGGGGCTTTGTGTCATTCTTTTAACCAGCCATCTGTATTGTAGTAGATGGTGAAAATTCTCTGAAATGTAACCAAAACTGGAATATTTGGTTAACCTGAATAAAAGATTAAATAATATTCTCTGCTCATTGCAGGGGCTTTGGACTAGATGATCTTTAAAAGGTGCCTTCCAGCTCAAACTATTCTATGATTCTGTGATACACCCAAGTATTTTCTGAAAAACATGTTTTATAAGGATGTCTTTCCATTATTTTTCTTCTCACCACTTATGTGAGGAAAGGCAGCTCTTTCTACTGTGAAATTAAAACTCCTGACAGGAGGTTTTGCTTTTCGTAATTGTTTTATTCACTGTCTTCTTAAAGATGATTCTGTGGCTTTCCAGGGGTTCACAAAAGCCACGCATACAGAACATCATTTCAGGAACTTAAAAGCTGGATATGCCAGGCATTTGGATTAGGGGGGACACCAGCTTGTTTGGCATCTTCCTTGTAGAAAAGCACAGAGCCAGTCCCTGTCGGCACAGCAGGGCAATAGGGCCCTTATCGCAAATGATAGTGAGTATTTGTAACCTGAGTATTTGCAGACTTTGTAACATGTCATTCTGTTCATCAGTAGTTTGCCGCCTCCTCCTCCTTCTGCTTTCCTGAAGAAGAGAGTGACCTGAGGGCAGGGGGGATTCAAACCTCTGGTGCAGTTCCTCTGTCCCTGAGCGGGCTGGGCCAGGCTCGAACGGGGCTGGGCTGGGTCTGCAGCGGAGCTGGCGCTCAGCAGCGCTCAGCCCTGGGCGAGGAACCCCTGAGCACCGGGCAGGAGCCAGCCCAGTGCCTTGAGCAGAGCCAGAGCACGCTCCTCCAGGGCACGTTTTGCCAGCTGCAGGTCTCTGGCCTGGGGGCTGGTTTCTGCAGACAGCGACACCGTAGGGAGCAACCGGTGTCAATGGGCAGGGAGTTGAGTAAAGCTCTGCTGATTCACAGCTGAGAGGGAGCTGGTTTATCGGCTGCCCAAAGTCACTTGTGTGAGACATTTTGGTTACACTCTTTGGGAAGAGTAGCACTAAGAGCAAGAGCTGTGTGCAAACAGGATGCAGAGCAAAGGGCAGAGGCTTAGCCCTGGCACTCCCAGCTGCGGGGGGACACTGGGGTGAAGAAATGCCTTCAGGCATTTTTTCTCCTTGCCAGGTGGCACAGACATGGCCAAACATGTGGCAGCGCTGCTGGGAGGGTGGAAAACCTTTGCAAGGGCCTGATGCTGATTCTGCTGTGGTACATGGCAGAACTCCCTCAGTGGCTGCAGGGGCAGCTCGCACCCCACCGGCACAGAGCGGCTGCAGGAGCTCTTAAACCTCCAACAGCTCCCTTGCAGCATAGGAAGTTATCTAACAGAGTAACAAAGGGGTTGTTAATAACAAGAGAGCTGGGAGGTGGGAAATTAATTCCCAGAATAAACCGGATTATTGCTCTGTGTTTATTTCCAGATCTTTGCTTCAGTTGCTGCACAGAGTTCATTCCTCCACGGCGCTGCACAGAGCCCATTGCAAGGAATGTTAATGCCACAGATTAAATCCTAAATAAGATATATTTACGTAAATATTTTGGCTTGCTGTAAAAAGGGAATCAGGGAAGCCTTCACAAAAATCCAGCTTTTAACTCAGTCAGCCGCTCTTTCTGAAGTGAGCCCCAGGTCGAATACAAGGATTTTATTTTTTTCCAACAGAAATTTAAGCCAAAGCATATCCTGGTTTCTGGGTGGGAAGGTCCTTTTCCTCTCCTCACTGTCAACCTCCGCATTCCTGCTGTTCATCTTCCACAGGAGCATCTCTGTGGCTCTCCATGTGGAGGGAAGCAGAGATGAGCAGCCCCATGCAGGAAGAGTCTCTACGCCTCTGTCCCAGGCTCTGCTCCCACAAGTGGGGCTCTGGGGGAAAAGCCTTCATTCATTTGTTGGGGCTTGTGGGCTCAACATGGGGATTTGGGAGCTTTTTAGTTTGGTTTTTTGGTTGTTTACTTTTTATTTTTAAGCAAGGCCAGACTTCAATATGTAACTCTGTTATATATTGAAACAGAAGTCTGTTTGACACAGACGTTGCTGTTACCTTCTCTTTGAGCACTTTGGCTGTGCGGCAGAACACCCCACAGTGAAGTAAATCTTTCCCTTGTCTTCTTCATCTCATTATCGTTTACAAGGTTTGGCGGGTGGTTGGTTACCCTTTAACAGCCCCAGCCCCCAGCATTGCTCAAACCTCCTGGATGTATCTGGGCAGTGCCAACCAACACAGTTTAACAGCAGAAATCCCAGCCCTGCCAAGTCCCTGCGGAAAATTCCCTGCGCCTGGGCAGTCAATGCCCACCAGCCTCTGGGACGCTGCCTGAAACCTCTGTGAGATGTCCTTCAGGATTGGGCTGTGCCCTCAGCATTCAAGGTACCTGGACAGGACCAGAACCCAGACCCAGCCAGTCTCTGGGACACTGACAGTGTGATTTGAACACAAACAGGGCAATGTGGTGTTCATCTTGCTGCTGATCTGCTGAAGGCTGACTGTTGGGTTTGTTCTCACAGGTGGCTTTTTGATCCCATACCTTATCATGCTGATTGCTGAGGGGATGCCACTGCTGTACTTGGAGCTGGCTGTGGGGCAGCGAATGCGGCAGGGCAGCATCGGTGCCTGGAAAATAATAAGCCCCTACCTCTGTGGTGTTGGTATGTTCTCAGTTTCCATCTTTATTTTCCACATGCAGGGAACATGGGTGATTTTAGATTGGAGAGCTATGTCTTTGAGAGAAGAGCCAGGTGGGAGCTCAGGTTTTACTGAGTCTCACCAGGCTGATGCATTTACCCGGTCCCTTGTTGGCCACTGGGGCCAGACCCCAGCTTGCAATGTTGGATCTGGACTCAGAGGAAGACTGCCAAAGTCATGGTGTGAAGGCCAGTGCTAAACCCAGCCCTTGAGGCTGCCTACACTGGGCTTTGACCGTGAAAGCACCTTCCCAATAAGCTCAACATGAGTGCTAAAATGGTGCCTTAATTTCCTACTGTTCCAGTCTACCATTTACCAATGTCCACTCTTAGCTACATTTTTGTTATTAAATTACTCTGAAAACCCAAGCTATCATTAATTTGCATAAGCACACATTTTATATTTAATGATACATTGAATATTCATTCCCCAGGGCCCAGAGTATCAAATCCAGTTCAGGACAGTCCTGGCAGGAGGAGGAGGCAATAACTACAGTGACAGGGACATGCCCTGTGTGCATGGCTGTGCAGGAAAAAAACCTCTCCTCTGTCAGCCATGGTGGTGCTGCTCTCACACCCCACAGATGTTACGGAGCCCTGGGAATTTTGGGGTTTTCAGCTGACCAAGTGTCTCCCTCCATATCCACAGGAGTTGCCAGTGTTGTCGTCTCCTTCTTCCTCTCCATGTACTACAACGTGATAAATGCCTGGGCCTTCTGGTACCTCTTCCACTCCTTCCAGGTGTGTGGGCTCCCAATGGCCCAGTTTGGCCCCACTGTGGCTGCAGAGGGTCATTGCATTGGTGCTGCATGTTTCATGGCACCATTGTCAGCTGGGAATGGGGAGGTGGAGGAGAGTCAAATGCTTCAGAAACCCAGGGCTTTGCTGGAGGGAAAAGTGAGGCAGTGATGTCCTCCTCCATGGTCTTCCCAGAGTCATTGGCCATTATCTTTTCCTCACCATGGGATTCAGGTCAAGGCCAGGCTTGTGACGCTTTGGTCACATGTGCCTTGGTGCCAGGGTGTCCTGCATCCTGGGATGGACCTGTCTGATGGCAGGGCAGAGGCCTGGCCCCATGGTAGAGGCTTGGAGAGTGTCATCCCCAGGGGAGAGGGTTAAAGAGGCTCAGTCCGGTCACCCCCAAGGAATTGGGACAGAGCTGATCTGTCCTTGGGTAGGGGGTTCAGAAATTATCATCCCCAGGGGAAAGGATGAGAAAGTATCAGTCCTCGGGGAGAGGGTCATTCCCAAGGAACAGTGTCAAAAGAGATCATTCCCAGGGCAGAGGGTCCTCCCCAGCCCTGGGCAGCAGCGTGCAGAGAGGGGCAAGCCCGGGCAGAAAGTCGCCCTTGCCACCATCCTCCCTGCTGCCCGCTGTCAGCCCGGCTCTCCCTGCCCTGCCGGTCCGCACTCACCGCATGCCCCTTCCTGCCAGGACCCCCTGCCTTGGGCCACCTGCCCCCTCAACAGCAACCGCACGGGCTACGTGGAGGAGTGCGAGAAGACATCGTCCACGCAGTACTTCTGGTACCGGCAGACCCTGAACATCTCTCCGTCGCTGGAGGCCAGCGGGAGCGTGCAGTGGGAGCAGGCGCTGTGCCTGACGCTGGCCTGGCTCGTGGTTTACCTCTGCATCCTCCGCGGCACCGCCTCCACCGGCAAGGTGAGAGCGGGGCACAGCCCTGCCCAGCCCGGACACAGCGCGGACAGGCAGGGAGGAAGGAATGGCTGCTGTTCCTTGGGCTCACGGCATCTTCGCCGGAGCACCGAGCTCTGCTGCCCCTACTGCCCTGTCAAGTTGCAGCTGGAGCAGGATCCATCAAAACACTGAGTGATACTGAAAAAATAATCCGGAGAAGTCCTTTAAACACAGCCAGGTCTCTGCAAAAGTTGTCAGGCTGCTGGCCATGAGGAAAGCTGTCTGCCCCAGCAGAGCCGTGTCAGGAGACGTCTATTCCTTGGTCTTTGTAAGAAAAACAAGACATCTACTGGGCATTTTTTGCTTGCCTTTTATTTACAGCAGAAGTTATGAGGAAGCGGGGAGAAAAACCCCAGTGTCCTGGCTGAGCCTGCACTAAGCAGCAAACTGAGGGCTGTAATCCCCAAATCGTTTTAGCCAAATACAGAAAGCCAAGAGACTGTAAACTAGTAATAACCTCTTAAACTTGCTGCAACTGATTCAATTAAATTTTGATTCAATTTGATAAAATTCAAGTTTGATTTTGACCTTTTATTAGCTCTGCTTGCCTTCCTTGTACAGCAAATGATGAATGATCTTGGCCTAATGAGTTTTTGGTAGATAGTTGTGAATTGGTGTTACTCCACCAAATGAACTGAGTTTGTGAATGCTGCAAATATTTTAGATTTTTGTTTGATTTCCAGTCAAAGAGAAGATGCTTGGAACAGTAGCACAGGTCTTCAGTATTATTAAAAATTTGTTTCCCTAAAATGTAAATATAAAGTTAGATTTGTCTGATAATATTTCTTTAAGTACAGGATAACAAACAAAATAATGGAAATTATTTGTGTAAAGTGAGACTGACATAGCAGATTAGCTTTGCCTAATGTATTCTTTAGACCAAAGTCTTTACCCTCTTTCCCCAGGTTGTCTATGTGACAGCCTCTTTGCCATACTGTGTTCTCATCATATATCTCATCAGAGGATTAACACTTCATGGAGCTGTGAATGGGCTTGTCTACATGTTCACACCAAAGGTACAGAAAAACTGTATTAAATTTTTCAGGAAACGTTATCAGTTAATGAGCACCTAAGTTTTTAAAAGGTCTTGGTCCTCCTTTTTTTATCCTAAAATTTTTGCAGCAGTAGCATAGGTCTGGCAGCTGGATGGAAACCTCAGCTGGCAGTGACTGGAGGCTGCCATGGTGCCCATAAGCTGCTTGCTTTTTCCTGCAGAAAAAGAACTTCCCATTAGCATAACCTATTATTGGGCATAACCCTGCCCAAAACCACCCCTGACCTGTAATGAATGCACAAAGGGCCCCATCCCTGCCCTTGTCCCCATTCCTGCAGGCTGGAAGGGGCAGTGCTGGGCATTTTGTGGAACTTCATGGTCTTGCTCTCTCATCTGGCTTTTGCAGCTGGAGCAGCTGTCAAACCCCAAGACCTGGATCAGCGCTGCCACGCAGATCTTCTTCTCGCTGGGCCTTGGTTTCGGCAGCCTCATCGCCTTTGCCAGCTACAACGAGCCCAGCAACAACTGCCAGAGACACGCCATCATCGTGTCCCTCATCAACAGCACCACCTCCATATTTGCCAGCATTGTCACTTTCTCCATCTACGGCTTCAAGGCAACCTTTAACTATGAGAGCTGTATCAACAAGTAAGAGCCCACTGTTTCGCTGTTTTTCTGCTGTAAGTGGTTCTGGGCAGATGAGGGGGGAGGTAAATAAATAACAGCACGCAGCACTGCCAGCACTACCCCAAGACCAGAGCTGATACTGCTCTAATAAAGCTAAAGGAGCTATTCAAAGCAATGAAGCCTGAGATGAAAGGTCAGAGCGCTTTGCCTTTTGACACCCGGGTGCTGCTTCCAGGCACAGGCCTGGTCAAGAGGATGAGCTTGCCTGGGCAAGTCACGGAGGCACTTTTCCCTGTGTTCTTGCTCCAGGGAGTGTGGGGGAGCTGATTAATTAATGCAGTGATGTTCAGATCCCCCTTTTTAAGGCTAAGTCCTTAAGTTCCAGGAGCTCAGCCTCCTTGGCTGTGCTGCTCTGCAAGTGCCCAGCAGCCTGCAGGATTGTGTCCTGTAGCTGCAAGCTTGCGTGCAGTCCCTGGCGCAGGGCCCACGGCAGTTACACATTTGCTCATATTTTTAGAGCTTTCAATCTATCTGCTGATCAGAGAGGAAACCAAGCTGCTAGTCCTTGCTTGCTGCCAAAAGACTTTAAAGTTGGTGGGGTGTGGACGTGAGACCACAGGGCAAAGGGGAAGAGACACCAGCCAGCACTGGCCAGCACCCAAAATACCTGCCTGGGAGCAGCAGTGTGGGTGCAGGAGCTGCTCCCTCCAAGGCACAAATGAGCACAAGGTTGCCCGTGTCCCAGCTCTGTGCTGGAAGTGCTGCCCTCACTCAGGGAGACTGAAGCCCTGGAGCCAGCAAAGCATCCCCACAGAGCTGATGGAGAAAAGGGATTGAGGTGTCCTGGGCCTGAAAGCCATTAAATTCCTCTAATCCTTCCTAGGGTGATCCTGCTGCTGCTGAATGCTTTTGACCTGGAGGAAGGTTCTTTAACAGCAGACAACCTCAATGAGATGAAAGATTACCTCATGACCACCTACCCACAGGAGTATGCACAATTAGCACCACAGATTAAAAACTGCAGCTTGGAAGCTGAGCTAGACACGGTGAGTTGCCACTTTGTGGTGTCTCCTTTGCTCCCAATGAGCCCAGACACCCCACGTGAGCCCAGGAGCTGCCTGCCCAGGGCTGGGGATCATTTCTACCCCTCAGGGTGGGGCAGGGGCTCACCTGAGTCATTAGCATCCAGTGTCCATGCATGTGGGATAAACTGAAGACCTCACCTGCCTTTGCTGTGCAAAGCCACACCTCAGGTGTACCTTGTCATGACACAGGGTCACTCTCCTTTGTCATATGTCCTTTATCGAGCTGAGCAGCTGCCTGTAGCTCAGTTTCCTCCCCTTGTCTCTGTCAGGCTGTCCAGGGCACGGGACTGGCATTTATAGTCTATTCAGAAGCGATCAAAAACATGGAGGTGCCCCAGCTGTACTCTGTGCTCTACTTCTTCATGCTGCTGATGCTGGGCATTGGCAGCATGCTGGGGAACACGGCTGCCATCCTCACACCACTGACCGACAGCAAGGTCATTGCCTCCCGCTTTCCCAAGGAGGTGATCTCAGGTAAGCACCTGCCAGGCTGCAGCACAGGCCACACACTGAGCACGTGGGTCTGGGGGTGAGAGTGCAGAAGCTGTGGTGTCCCACTGCTGTTGAGTGGAGTGGCACTCCACTCTCTGACCTCAGGTGGAACAGGGAATAGCAAATATGCTGCTGGAAGGGTTTGCCTGCCCTTGTGAAATCCTGCCCATCCTTTCCCTTGGGAGCTCCCAAAGCACCAGGCCAGCCGTGGCTGTGTATTTCCAGGCTTCCCGACACATCCCAGCTCCTTCAGACTCGTGTGTGCTGACTGGCGAAGCTCAAAAGGACACAAATGGTAATAGTTGCACTTGTGTAGCTGAGTAGCAATTAGCTGTTCAGTCACATCGCCAGTATCCCAGCTATGAAAACTGTGAACCACCTTAGTGTTCAAAAGAAATACGTGCTTCTTTCTGGTCATGGAAATCAGTTGTCCTGCCTTAAAACCCATTTTGGCTGGATGCCCAGTGACAACAGCAGATGCTGCATGCATGTGTGAAAAGGCTGTAGCTAAGATTTGGTTTTCTTGGCCATGTCTGGGGGTGATGTCCTGTGACTTTGCAGGTCTAAGGAGCAGCAGTTAAACAAGAGTCACACGTGCAAAGGAGAAAGTCTTTTCCACAGGGGAAAAGAAATCCTCCTCAGAGAAAGCTGCTCAGGAGAAATCCCAGCAGCTTCTTAGTCACAAGTAGCATGATGTTTTCCCTAAACAAACTTCCAGGTGTAATGGCAGAATCCCTGTTCTATCCACGCAGGTGTTGTGTGTTTCATGAATTGTATAATTGGCCTGATCTTCACCATGGAGGCTGGAAATTACTGGTTTGACATCTTCAACGACTACGCAGCCACCCTCTCCCTGCTGCTCATTGTGCTGGTGGAAACCATCGCTGTGTGTTACATCTATGGGATAAGGAGGTAAAAGCTGGAGCCCTGCTTCCTTCCCAGTGGGACAGCTAGGGGAGCAACCACGGGCCAAGAATAAAAATACTGCCTTGGGATAAATGTTTCTCCTGTGCTATAGGATCAGCAAGGGGGTGGGGGTCTCCCCTGCCCTGCAGACCCCTTACAGGGCCTTGGCTCAGAGCTGTGAGGGGCCAGGCTGGGCTGACAACGTCTCTGCTGGCAGGGGAGTACTAAAGAGCTGTACATACAGCTCTCTGCTCTTGTCTTTGGTGTCAGGAGCTACTTCTGCCAAAACTCTGCTCCTGCCATGAGAGGAATCCAGCATGAGCTGAGTGCTAGTAAGTCTGGTTTCAAAGGTGGTTGCCTCACACATTGTTTGTCTCCCAAGTCAATCCTTGTGGGTAAAAGGAAGCTCTGGAATCAGGAGGAGTTTTGAACAGCAAAAGTGTTTGAAAACAGATGAAAGGAAAGGTTTTGGCATTTGCTTTGTTAAGTCTGCCAGCACAGAAGGTGTCCAGGCACATACATGGGTATTTCCTCCCTAATGAGTTCAAAGCCTTCAAGTCAGATCCAGGTCTCCTGTGAGATTTTAGGTACCATTCCCAGTGTCAGTACTTCCTCAAAGACACTCAGGTCTGAGAACACCCAGCTATGCAAATCCAGTTGTTTTCTCCACATTGCTTCAGCATCATTGCTTCTGTCAGCTGACACCAGTAACAGCCCGAGCTTACGCTTCAGGCAGAACTTTCTTGCTGCACCTATTTCTAGCTACTCTCTGTAACCTGGGATTCTTTTGGAAACCTCGCTTTTTTGATTCCCCCCTCACCATGATTCTGGTGAGCCAGCTTTTCAGATAGCAATTCCCTGCTCATTTGTGGTCAACTGTACTCTCTCATCTGACATACTCGATTCTGTAGGTGGTTTTTGAAGTAACTCAGAAGTATTGATTGAACAGCCAGTCTCAAAAAGATGCATTTGGTTTTCTTCACAAAAATGTTTGGTTTTCTTTTGAACAGATTTGAGAAAGATCTTTACACCATGATTGGACGCAAGCCAAACTGGTATTGGAAAATTATGTGGGCTTTTGTTAGTCCACTGCTCATTATAAGCCTATTTATTTTTTACCTCACCGACTATATCCTCACAGGAACGCTGCAATACCAAGCATGGGATGCCACACAGGTAATAAGAGTTTTGGGTTTGGGCTTTTTTTCTGTTTTCAACTCTCCTTAGTTCCTGCAAGGATACAAACTTTCTTCCTAACCACACTGTTCCACACAATACCCTTCTGAAAGAGAGCAGCTGGAGTCAGGGGCATCCCTTGATTTTTCCTTTGTGGAAAGAAAACCACAAAACACTTGACTTAGTGATGATGCAATGATTCCATAAAATCAACTAATTTCCCTCTATGATTCTTAATCAATCCTTCATAGAATTAAATTTCATTCATGTTGAAGACCCAAACCCCCTACTTTCAAACTGCATTTACTTTGAACAAAATTAGTGGTACTTTACCGGAACTGAGCTGCTGCTGGAAAAAATAGTTTTCATAATTTCCATATACATTTTTCTTCATGGCCAGAGCACTTGCTTAATACTGGACTGTGCATTTATCACAGAGCAATTATTACTGGATAAGTAGTCACTGGTTTCATAACCTTTTGTGGAAATGTTTCCATCATGCAGGAACAAAGCACATAATTGTTTTCATGTCATGGCCAATCTGGGACTCATGGTGGGCCTGGCCTGTTGACTGGGTGTCAGCATGAGCCCACAGGCTGCAGGAGGGGAACAGAGACCTGACAGAGGTCAGGGCCCAGTCACCTCATTAAGAAACACAAATCAAGCCAAAACCTGCTCTTTACCAAAGCTTGCTGAAGTTTCCCTGTATCCTGTTGTCAGCAGCTCTGCTCTTGTCAGTTTTCAGTGTGTATGATTTGACAGAGAACAGAGGACAGCTGTGGGCTGCCACAGACTGAAAATGCTTCTCAGAGGTGCTGCTTAGTTCCATGCACACCACTTTGCTCCTGGCCCGACTCTGGGACAGATCCCACAGATCCAACACTGCTTTTCTCCCTTGCAGGGGCAGCTGGTGACCAAGGATTACCCAGGCTATGCTCTGGCGGTGATCGGGCTGCTGGTGGCAGCATCCACCATGTGCATACCCCTGGGAGCACTAGTGACTTTTATAAGGAAGAGACTGAAGAGGGAACGAGTTTCAACTGTTGCATGAAAGCTGACAGCTGGACTTGGGAAGACCTTACCCCTGTCACCAGTGACTGGGCACTTCTGGAAGACAGCAGCAACCATTATTTGTAGCAGCTATTTATAGAGTTGAGAATGGTGGGTGCTATATTGACCAAAAAGTGCTCTTGGGAGGTTCCACAATGATTTGGGGAAAAAAGCTCTTCTGTAACAAGATGAAGCTTTAAAGTGGCCTCTGTGAAAGAGGTGAGAAGGAGAAGAGCAGCTCACAAAATGCCAGCTAGCACAAATTAACCAGCACATCAGCCCATTACACAAGATTAGGCGATTCTTTTCCACTGCTGTAGCACTGCCTCTGTGGAAGCATGAACAACCAAGCATGTTCCTGCACCAACTACCAGCAAATACCCCCAAACCCTTCAAGACACTTCAGCATACTCATTGTTTGAAGTGACATCTGCATTTCATCAACAGGTGAAACTGCTGAAGTCTGGCAATGAGAATGTGACAATTGCTTTCCTACATGGGAATAAATCAGCAGGATGGCACTGGGAGATAAATGGCGGCCAACACAGCTTCTTTTGTATTTGTGTCCAGCAAAGCAGTGAATATATATATATATTTATATATGAATATATCTATATATATGCACATGCGTGTGAGCTGCACAAGTTCTCCCACCTCCAGAAGAAAGCTTCCAATTCCAGTATACATCTGTGCACTGTGCTGTACTTTGTATTTTCTAGGGACGTACTTGAAGTACACTAAGAAGATATCTGTGATAAAGCTGCTTTACGAGCCCCACCCAAACAAAAGTATGCCATATAATTAGCTTTGACAAAGTTTATATCCAGGTATTCTTTAATCATCAGATGTAACAATCCAGCAGTTCTATGGACCTGGTTAATTTCCCTGTGTAAATGTTTTATAAAGAAAGCAACATGTTTAAATTGCAAGCTTCATGTAATAGAAAACATTAAAATTTTATCTATGAACTTTAGAAAAGAACAGTATTAGAGACACACTCACGGGACAGGGGTTCTTAACACAGTATCTTAACTATGTAACCATTAGAAGATGGCAAGTGCCTTAGAGAAGAGGGATTAATTTCAAACATTGTTAAAGCACAACACAAGTCTCTTGTTCTGGGGCAAAAAGCAAGAGGAATTGTACAGCCTCCAGGGGTGGCCAAAATCTCGACAATGACAACGAAGATCCATGTAGTCCAACAGCCCCAGAAACAGCACACTGCCTCCCTCCCCAGGCTTTGCTAACAAAGGAAAGACACCTTTTCACATTTCAGTTTATTAAAAATGGATACCATAAACAAGACCTGTACAAAAAATAGCCTGCATTGCCCAGAATTTGGTAAGAGTTGCATGATGAGAAGTTATCGTCTTGGGCCTCCTCTTCCTCTTCCACGACCTCGGCCTCTGCCACGGCCTCTGCCACGGCCTCTTCCAGCAACTTGGCAGATAAAAGGAAAAGCGTAAATCAAGTGAGACCCAGGAACACTTTCATTTTGGTTAAAACATTCTGTATTGAGTCTAATCACACTCCTTTCCTGTGATAAGACATTAAGTTAGGCATTAAGTCTGTCAATGCTCCTTAGGTTTCAGGCAATATTTATGTCTTTTGTGTTAGTTCTTCCAGTATACAACTTCCAAGACTACTGTCCTTGGTTTCACTGCAGAAAACAAGGGCATAAAACTGTTGGCTGCTCCCAAATGATTGGGTAATCTTTCAGGAACCCCATATATACATATACACAGTCTAGTTTTTCAGAGAGAAATGACATATTTTGACATGCTGCGAAATTCCCAAACCCATCATATAGAAGGTCAGCATTTTGAAAGGATCCCAGCATCCAACAGCTCCTACTGGTCTCAGTGATGCCTCTGCCAATTGAAGATGTGGTTCCAAAGCAAAGGTCTTGACTGTGTGCTGCCAGTTTTAATTACTGGTATTTAATTGTAAACAGAAGACAGAATCATAGGACAGTGCAGGCCACAAGCAACTGCTGAATAATGATCCATAAGATGATAAATGTGCCTTCACATCTTTCTCAAAGAAATGTGACTCACCAGGTTGCAAGGACACTCTACAAACTTTAGATTATTGGTTCATTTCAAAGATGTTTGTGAATGCAGGGCTCATATACTGAAAATTCTGCAGAAGTGGGTGGCTCTCTAGGACATACCCACCAGCACCCACATTCAAGGAGCAGGCTGTGACAATTACTCTGGGACAGAGGTTAGAAATGCAAAAGACATAAGGAGCAGAGACACAGGACAAATTTGACATAAGCAAGGTGTCATATATTGCTGGTGATACACCAACCCTGTAAAATCCATGGAAGCATGAACCTCAGCTGGAAGATGACAGCACTAGCAGCAGTGCTCACCAAGTGCCAGCACGCTTGGATCCAAGGCACACACACCCCAGCCAGCATTCTGCCCTTTCCTGACCACTTGCCAAGGACAGGGCAAGGGTTTTACATTTCTGAAACCAAGGGAATTTATGGATTAAGGCAAAGCACAGCACAGCTTAGGTCTGAGCGGGCTTCCGCACACTGTGGATGCAGGGA
Organism: Pseudopodoces humilis; assembly: GCF_049639895.1. Lineage (NCBI taxonomy): Eukaryota > Metazoa > Chordata > Aves > Passeriformes > Paridae > Pseudopodoces > Pseudopodoces humilis. The sequence goes on from NC_142200.1 coordinate 106,504,801, forward strand.
GCATCAAACCAAGGTAACTGGAGCTATCATGGGTACTTTCCCCAAAGCTGACACCAAGCAGGGCTGTTCTTGCTCACACATCATGAGGTTCAGGAAAAAAAGCAATCCAACCACACTCACTTCTCTGTGTGGTCAGATTGTTTTTAATGAACTTGAGAGGAGCAAAGCCCATTTGGGAGCTTTGTCCTCATTCCCTATCAAGGCAGCAGCCGCAGCGCTCGCGCTTGGTGCTGCACAGCCAAGGTTCTTCACCAATGCAGAACACCCTGCACACTCACATACTTCAACACTAATTACAGGAGAAATGGTACAACATGATTTTAAAGCACAGTTAGCTTTCACTTACAGCTCACTGTTTTAAAAACACACAGACTAACTGGTGGGCAAAATATATACTGCTGCTGATTTCCTGGGGTTTACTGGAGACTCATCTTTAGTAGTGTGGATTAAACTTGAGTTACTGTCTATGCTGTTAGGCTTCTAAGGAAAAGGAGTTTTATTCAGCAGCACTTTGAAAAGAAAGTTCCAGGAAGAGTAAAAGAGCAGAGACTGGAACACTACTGGGAGCCAAAGCTGGAGATGCGCTCACTGGAATACAGCCTCTATTCCCTCAGGTTCCTAAGTCTCTCAAAATTCAGAGATACCATTTTCACCCCCCACCAAATTTCAGTGAACCATTCAGCACCATTTGAGATGCTGTCCTGTACTTATTATCTGTGTGAAGCTCCTCAAACAAACTAGGGAAACAGACACCTGGAGAAGAGGAAGTGTAAATTTCTTTGGGTGCCAACTGTAAGACTCAGATAGGTTAAGACTTACTCAAGCTGATAAACATTTACATTTTTAAAAATAGATGCACAAAAAGCCGTAACACAACTTCACGTGAATGAAGCTCTGCAGATGCCAAGGAGGTGGGCAAGGCAGACTGAGCCAGTGCTGTGTCAAACCCTCGATGAAGGAATTTAATGCCAAATGCAGATATTCAGACACTCAAATTAGACATCTTCAGACTCACAGTACTAAAATGCACACAAAGGCAGAACAAACACAGACTGGAAAAGCACAAACTTACCTGCTTCTCTTTTTTTGGACTTGACTTTTGGTTCAACGTCCACTAGCAAAGTATCCAGAGGCAAACTGTCTGGCAGAATGAAGTAGCGGATGTTGTTCCCTCGAATACTCAGTGTCTCCAGCTGCACGGGCTCTCTGTTCTTCAGTGTCATTTTCACTGCTTTGAGATGTGTGTTCATACTGACATCCACTCCTGAAACAACACAAGCCTGATTTCAGGGATGAGGTCTCTTGTTACCCGTTTTTAAGTATGCACATGAAATGAGATTTATCCTGTTCATCAAGACCTGCTTCTACCACTCATGAATTACTTCAGCCTGTCACAGAATACAACCACATCTCTTTTCTCTCTTGAATTATGCCAGTTACCATGAGAGGCCTTTAGCTCCTCATGGTTAGAGATCTTTATCCAGGTCCTGACAATAGCTGCTTTGTAAATGGTTAAAACAACTCCTCTGAACAACAACTAAACTACTGCTTCTTACAAAAGGCTAATACCAATCTGTAGTCCTTTAAAAGAAGTAAAACAAACCTTGCAGGAGGAAAAATAACCTGGATCATTTCCTTTTTCTGTAAGCCTTAGGAAAATTCAACCACAAAAGCAACATTTACTCTCTGATAAAATTCACTGAACACCAGAATGAATTTTCTATATAAACATATAAAATACCCCACTGCAAGGAACACTGTGGTTACAAACTCTGAGAACAGTGAGTACGTAATAATTGTATGGAATCAGTACTGTGCACACTACATTGTTTTATGCATAATCCCAAACTGGAAAAAACATCTCAGTTGTACACATGTACTGTGTAACAACTGTGACAATCAATTAAAAAAAAAACCCAGAAGTTTTTATTTTGCATATCTAGAGCTTTAGGTGGGATGTGATCCCCAGTTATGAAGATCAAAATGACAGTGTCTTTATTCTTCTGTCCTCTCCCACTCCCTCTGGATTTTACACAGCTCCACCCGACCCAGTCCCTTGGTTGGTATGAGGGGCATTACACAAAACCTGCCCCTTCATCCCTGCTCCTGCCCTAGCACGGGGAGGAAGAGGAGATTGTGCAATGTTTTTACAGATTCTTAGCAGAAAATGAGAGGCCTTGCTCGACAATTAAGCCTGAAAGAGCAGTAAGGTCAGGAGCCCAGCAGTGTGCTTGCTTCCCACCTGGCTGGGTTCAGCAGAGCGTGCTGCAATCGGGCACCGAGGTGGCTCAGTCAGCTTTAATCAAAGCTGATGGACCTGGCTGCAAAATAATGCCAGTTTTGAACTCTGCCAAATACCCACAGATTGCTACTGGTCAAAAAAGCACCTCAGGAATCCTCTGGAATAAAATTCAACCTTAACAAAAGTGGTATCTTTTTTTTTTTTCTCCAAGAATGCCTGGGCAGAAGAGCTTCTGAAAGCTGCCTGGGGCTGAATTTGGGAAGGGAAATGCAGCAGCTTCCTCAGCTCAGCTGTGAGGATTTGCCTCATTAAACACAATGCTAAGTACAGCTCACAGGAACACACTCAGAACAATGTCCCTCACTGAAGTTATTAAAGCAAATAAAATAGCTTGCACATGTTTTAATAGGTGACAACCACATAATGAACCTACAGAATTCCCTGCAACTTTCAGCTTGGCTTTCAGCTCTGAAAGAAGCACCTGGCAATCAGGCACTCCCAGAACCGACAGGCCAGACCTCTGGCAACAGGGCGGGAGCAGATGCTCTTGGCCAGGATTCCTCTTTGCCCTGTATCCCACACGCAGCTCTGCGTTTTCAAACCCGCCTCTCATGAAATCAAACATATGCAAATATGCATTTCCATCTAGATTCGCCTTAACGAAAACCACGCTCAACAGAAATAATTAACTTTATTTTTTCGATTAGAACTGCCTACATGCAAAATTTAACCAATTTAAGACCACATCCGATGTCCAGAGAAGCTGTGGATGCCCCATCCCTGGCAGTGTTCTAGGCCAGACTGGATGGGGCTTTGAGCAACCTGGTCCAGTGGAAGGTGTCCTTGTGCATGGCAAAGGGTTAGAACTGACTGATCTTTAATGTCCCTTCCAACCCAAACCATTCTGTGACTCTGTGACCGTGCTACTAAAATTCTAAGAGACCACTAAGCAAAGTTTGGAAGAGTTCGCTTCTTTCCCCCCGAGCCTGTCTGCAGGCAAAGCTGCAGTTGGGCTCAGAGGCTCCCAGTGCTACGGCGCATTTACAGCTCCCAGCAGAACCTTTAAACCAAAGAAACCTCTGACCACGGATGCACTCATCCACTACTACACAGCAAAGACAATTCGTGACCCACTGAAATTCCCAAGTACTTTCGTGGCTGCCTATGGAGAGCTGGCTGGTCACAACTCCCCACTGTTCCCATCAACCCCCGACAATATCCAGACTCTTGTGCAACACAAACACACCTCGCGCCTGCACACAAAGCTATAAATTACAAAGCCCATCTCCAAAATTTTCCTGTGCGGGTCCCCGCAAGAGGGAGCACAGGACAAAAAACTCAATCAAGCCGCGGCTGCCAGTTGTCCGCCGAAAGGCAACGGGGAATATTTTGTTGCATCTTCCCGTCCTGCCGTACCTGTGATCGTTCCATGCACCTGCGTCCCATTCTTCAGCTCAATGGTCACAGTCTCATGGCTCAGCTTCATTAGAAACCTGGGAATTAAGAACTTGTTTTAAAAAACCCCAATGTTCACTTCCACATAAAGCCGTACGCGTTCGACAGGCAGCACCAAGCAGCTCCGCATCCTGAGCCCCCAAACACGGCGCTCACAGATTCTGCTGGGGATGTTCAGTGACACACTCCACGTCCTGCCCAGCCACCGGGAGCTGGGACGCTTGAGTGACACACTGCCGGATCCAGCATCTACTTCCAGGCGAAACGGCCATTATTGTACAAAGAAGGATCCATTTCAAAAATCGTTACAATCTCAGGAAAGCAACGCTAACCCAGGCCGGGGGGTTTCCCCCCAAAAAGGGGAAGGGGGCTTCGCCGAGAGACCCGCGCAGTCCCGGGGCGGGAGCGGCCGGGCACAACCCATCCCGGCCCGCTCCCGCTCCCGCCCGCAGTGGGGGTAGAGCGCGGGGCGGCCCTGAGCGAGCGGGCTCGGCCGGCGCTGCCGCCGCGGCCGGGCGCGGGCAATCCGCCTCCATCCGCCCCCATCCGCGGCCACCCGCTCACCTGACGAGCTTCATGACGGCGGGCGGGCGGCCCCGAGCGCGGAGCAGCGGCGGGCGGGGAGCCCCGGGCGAGCGGAGCCCCGAACGCGGTGGGGCGGAGGCGCCTCTCGGTTAGGCCGCGCCAGGCCGCGCGCGCCAGGACGTGGCCGCGACAGCGCCCCCGAGCGGCCCGGCGGACCCGCCGCGAGCCCGTGGGGGGAGAGGGCGGGGAAAAGGTGGGGACGGGGGATGGAGGAAAAGAAGGATGGTGGGAAGGAGTTGTGGGTAGAATAAAGGGGCTTGGTGTGTGAAAGCCTGGCTTTTTGTAAGGTTTTACAAGCACGAGTTTGTGTTCCTTAATTTAAAATAAGTTTTAGAAAAGAAATAAAAATAGACTACCTCCTTTTAAACCTGCTTTGAGCTTTAAGGAAAGGAAAAATTCAAGGCCTAGAACCTGTAAAGCACTAATTTATTGTGAAAAAAGTTACAGCTTCAGGATCCAGAACTGTAACAGCAACAATTTTCTGTGTGTTAGTCTCTTCACCTAGTGAAGGCAAAAGGGAAAGGAAGAAGACACCACTATTGATATGGCCAATAAGACGCTGAAGCACCCTTGTGAGGAAAGAGGCAAAGAGCCATTGGCCCCAAAGAGCAGAGGTGACACTGGGGATGCAGCACTGGAGCACTCCAGCCCCAGCAGCTCCAGGCGGAGATCCAGCCATGGCTGAGAGGAGCAGAACATCATCACACAGTGCAGACAGGCACTGCATGAGATCATTCATCACCGTTTGAGTGATGCTCCTCACCTGCAATGAGCACACCCAAAACTGAAGAATCCTTCAGGCTTGAAACAGCTCCTAAGGAACCATTTGGGAACAGTCTGCTCCAAAGCACAAAATGCACTGCAGACAGTACATCTAGAAAAGTTGAACATTTTATTGTCATTTAGGAGTAGTACACCATTTGTGATTTTAGAAATACAGACTCTTTGCAAAGCACTGAAACACAGGTGCCTTCCAACTTCTAAAACCTACATTATTCTACGTCTTACAAACCTTTTGTATTAGCAATTCAAGTTTGGTCTTTGCTGCAACAAGTTCTTCACCAAAGATGCAACAACTTAGTTCTAGACTGCAAGACAACTGAGCCAAGTTTCAAACTCCACCTGCCAGTGAGCCACCAGAACCACTGCTTTCAAATATTGAGTCTATGATGTTCTTGTACTTTGTGCCCATGACAGAGTTCACCTTCGAAAATTTTAAGTTAAGAGGATTTTCCAGTTAGCCACCAACTGGTATTTTTCCATTACAGCATCTAGAAGCAAACGGATACTTTGCAAGTACTAGTGCTCATGAACAGGTTATGTTTACACAAAACCCAGAGAGGCCTCCAGAAACATTCAAGGTTAAAATGAACAGTTGCAAAAGGAAAAAAAAAAAAAAAAAAGAAAAAAAAGAAAAAAAAGAATCTGTACATATTTTCAGTCGTTACACAAGGGAACACTGGAGTATCAGTGTTTTGTGTTCTAGCTTCAATAGTGACACCTGTGCTAGTCCTAGTAGTATTCTACATGTTTGTCCCTTCCCCCCACTTAAATTTTATACTCGCAATCTGAATATACAGCTGTACTTACAGGAAATATTAAACAATGCACAGCGCCTTAAGCCAGTTCCATGTCTGGTTTTGAACAAACCATATAAAATAAGTGACAAAACAGTTTAAAATTGGTCCTTATTTTTATACAGCTTGGAAGCACTAAATTTAAAGACACACATTAACCAGCACGAATTAGTCTGCAGCTTTTTTTTTTTCTCCTTTTTTTTTTTTTTCTTAAAAGAGTGTGTTACATTATCATGCATCAAAAGCAAGCTGCTGCTCCCAAGTAGAAATATGGAGTTTACACTTACTGCTTTCTCCTCAGGGTGTTATTCCTTCTTTCATAAATTATTTCAACATAACCAAGGATAGAAGCAGCTGACTAGCAAAACAATAAAGTTCACCTTTTATGTTGTGACCCATTCTTAAAGTAATGAAGTACTTTGGAACTTTAGCATAAGGAAGGTTGAATAAACACTGCAAAGGACTTTTACATTCTTTGATTTTGTTAACATCTTCAGAAAGAAAATTCTACATTTTAACTCGCTAACTACTGGATTTTCATATGGAGACTGTAGTATTGAAACAGTGCAAGACATTTGCAACTTCAGGAACATCCAATTACACTGCCCTTCCACCCAAACAATGATTAGCAGAATATTGCATCAGTTCTAGATAAACAAGACAGGACAAAAAACCTCGTTTTAGAGTAGCATTAGGATTCAAAAATCTTTCATATTTAGTGAAAAGAATCCACACACAAATATGCACGAAGGACTCCTTAACACGGACTTTATCACAACAAATGTAATCCAGCTGTAAGTCTGGACCCAGACTTTTTATTGGTATGAAGCCATATTTGTTCAGAGACCACTATCAGATGTTCCATTATTAATGCTTTAACATTTGGGTATTTCCAGACACGAACAGCATCAGAACTCTCTCCTGTCAAGATCAAAAAACCAGCTGAAACAACCCAGGTGGAGCATAAGCTTAAGCAATCCTCTTAAGCTCCAAAACATTCCAGACACCTAAAAGCTGGCTTTTGTCTTTGCATTAACCCAGTAAGAGTGGAGCCCTGTCCACTAATGCAATATTCCAAAGACCATTGCAACTAAGACTATCAAGTCAGGTCTCATTTGAAAGCTACCACCACCACAGGACACCATTTCCTTACCCCTGACCCCCCACTGTCAAGGAAGAATGTTCATAAGAGCGTTTTTTGGTGTGGAAAGCAGGTCAGTAGAGACTCCAAGTGTGGCTTGAAGAATCCTCAGTACCAAGCCGCTTTCCACACACACAAATTCAGTCCATCTTCTCCTTCTGGACCAGCTTGGGTGCATCTACAAAGTCCTTGCCGTTGTAAAGGATGATGGCAAAAGTTCCAAAGCTGGCACTTCCCCAGAAAAGCACATAGGCCAGTGTCTCAGTCCATGTATCACCTGAGAAGAAGAGTCAGATAAACCTTTTAGCTCATTATCTCCCATTAACAGACAGTTCTGCTTTAGGACAAATGCAAATATTTCAAGCTCTTTTCACAGATCTTTTTCTGTTTCTCTACCTTGGAAAATTTGTATTTCCCACATAGTTCTTGGAACACACTGAACAGAGATTTATGGAAGTCAGTCAAGAACTCTACTGGCAGTAATGCTTGAAAATTCAAGGCAAAAACAGAAGGCAAAAACCTTTACCACTACCAACACAGATTTAGATTAAAGGGAAATCCATCAGAACCAGGCTTATGCCTATTTCTGCCAGTTTTGAACTGTCTTTCTGCCCAAAATTACACAGGTATTCCTCTGGGGCTTCATCCAGCCTACAATAAAGCTACAGGTCTACCAAGGTGCATCTAAATTTGGGGATAATTAACTACCCCTTAACTGACTTCTACATGAGTTTTAACATTATTTTCTATAGCCCTCAATCTCCAGAGCCATGTTCAAGCACCTTTTTGAATGACAGAGAAGCAATTCTATACTGAACAGTAACTGGTAACCATTTAAACAAAGTTCACAGAGGAACAAGCCAGTTTTATAAAATTAAACCTAATAGTAACTTACCAGCCATTAGCAAACAAATAATGCACATGGAGAAAGCAACCACCATAATAATAGGCAACTGGGGAAAGAGAAACAGAATGATCACTTGATACAGCAGTACATATGTTCCCTAATTTCCTTTAAGATGGGTTGTACTGTAAAGCTATTTACTTCCTTTGCTTCTCAATTCACCTGCATTCAGGTACAAATAGAAGTTTGGATAGTCCCAAAATTTGGAAGACGGTGCTCAATAATAATGTTCAGAATTGAAATACACCTCCTGTGCATTAAAAGACAGGTTGATGTTTATGCTTTGTTTAAAAAAAAACCCAAAACACCAGTTAAACCCCATTATGTTCCCAAATCCCATTTCAAAATAGAAAGGGAAGGGTGAAAAAAATAAAAAAGGTGGGGGTTTTGTGTTACAGTCTGTGCTTCTGCATGAAGTGAGAGAAAAGATTCTTCTGCAGAAGGAAAGTGTCATTGATAGTGACCAATAGAATTTTTCCCCTTCCACCTGATGAAGCATATGTTTAAAAAAGGAAGCAGCAGTTTTTCCAATACCGAAGGACACTCCATTTTCTCTCAAGGGAACAGTCTGGGTTTAATCCTAGAATCAGGTATCATAGAAACATTATCAGATTACAGGGATGCTTCATGACTAACAGACAAGTCCTACTCAGGCATAACGAAGTCAGTGACTGAATGGTTGTGTTTCTCTTATCACAAAGTCTCCATACTCACAGCTAAGAACTTCCAATCTTTCTTGACATGTAAAGGACTAGCAGGTTCTACTTCATCCACTGAATAATTTCCAAGGAAAAGATCAATTGCATCCTGGAAGAGAAAGGCAGGACAAGAGGTAGAATGCACAGCAATATTTATCAAATACACTTCCCCATGGTTGAAAGCTTTACTTACTTGTCTAAATCCATCAGAAAAGTTGTTTTTGTAGTAACGTATTAATGAGTTCCAGCCATCCATTATTAAGCCCCATTGAGTTCTTTTCCCAGTTCTGCAAAAAGAAATTGTGAAAAATATTTAAAATACATGTATAAATTCAAGACTTTAGTTTCAAATTAACATTGTCATTATCCAGACGTGTACTACATTAAATGAGCACCTGCACAGGAATACATTTATCTAGTGCTGCCTCTGCATTATTACCACACAGACTTGCAACAAAATTGGAAAATAAAATTACACTTCTTTCCATCAGAAAATATAAATGTGTATATTCATGGCACACTGCCTTGGTTTTTATATTCAGATAGCCTTTACTTTCATATAAACGCAGCAAAGAATCTGGAGATTTTAGTCTGACTTTTTACCACTATTGCAAAAAACTGATTTATAGCTTAAGGCCCAGGTTAATAACCTTCTCAGACAGAAGGACTTGAAAATCCCAAACATGCTCAAAAATCCAGAAGGCCCTTAAAAGAAAGGCTGACTTGCCTTGTGTAATCGGTCTTTAAGGCACCAGTTCCAGCATATTGTTTGGCACAAGCATTAGCATTATCAGCCCATGCTGCGAATAGGAAAACAATAAGAAATATTAAGGAAGTTATATACTCTCTTCAGAGGAAAAGTCATTGTTTGAACTCTATAAACAGCCTACCATTTTTGTAGATTTTCTCAAAGTCTGCCTGCTCTTCAATTCTCTGTCCCACATGCAGAACACCTAGTCTCTGGAATAAAAAGCACATTGAAGCTTGCTAGGAGTTTGATAGAAAAATTAGGATTTGCTTTCAGAAAAAGATGTATTTACCAAACTTGAGTCTAGTTAGTGCAGCTCAAGTAAGAAGTACAGTAACTCCACTATGCAAGCTCTTACTGGAGCATTCAAATTACGTTTCCAAATAGAAAGCCTCTCTCCTCTTCCAGCTTGTCAAAGAAGAGTAAAACATTTACCTGAAGCTGGGCCTGGAGAGACCTGCGTGCTAACAAGCTCTGGATCACGTTAGTCCGATCCAGGCAGTCCATGCAGTTACTGCGGAACGTTCCTTCCTGCTGAGTCACAGTTTTACCCTCCGAGTCAACTAGAAAGTAACTAACACATACAATACATCTATTTAGAGATAACAGTCCATATAAACCACGTGTTCTTATAAGAAAATATCCTAGCAACCAAAACAGAATTGTCCTGAGCATTTCATGAGTGCTCAGCCATGTCTTCAAACTTTGATGCCTCACTGAATTCTTGCCATGCTGAAAAACAGCATCAATGGATGAACATGCAGCAATCTCAGGGCAGGAGTCACCCTTACTATTCAGAAAGTCAATCAGCAATAATGAGTTATATGCCGCTGGGAAGAGCAGCTTCTGGTGCAAAATCAGGGACTTGTATTTTTGTTTTCCCACTTATTTTAGTGTCCCAGCTCCACAGACCTGAAAATCATCAGCAGTCCCTAACAGCAGAAGTAACCAGATTTGTTTATAAGTGGTCACCAATGCATAAAAAGTCATCTAAGTTGCCAGGCACACTTCTTCCTGGAAGATACTCAGATTTTTTAAGCATGCTTGCAAAATATGGAAAATTCTGCTACCATCACATGCCATTCTCTCCATTATGTGAACGTGTGGGGGAAGCAGATATTCCCCCTTGCATATGCTATAAATATTACCTCAATCTTTTAAATCCACCAAACCAGGTGTTTCCAGTAGTTGATAACAAACAGTTCATTTTAAATACTGAATTGTACACATGAATTCCAATACTGAGATGGTAGAACAAATATTCCAATCTACTTATCAGCTGGATGTGTGAATGGGACAGAACTATGCTTGTCCTGCCACAGCATGAAACTTCCATTTCTCTACAGGTTTACAGATTATAATCTATATATTAAGTTACTCCAATATGTAATTATGAACTCTGGACTAGCAAATAATCCACTGTAATTGCAGAGCATTTTTATCAAGTCTAGAGTGGTCCAGTACTACAATCAGGAGACTTAGAAGCACATGACTTTGATTAAACTTGTGTTTTCTTTTTAAGAGCCATTTTCATCATTCTTGAACTAGTTTTGTTAAACCATGTTTTACATTGTTGAAGACTAAGGCTGACAATAATACCTGTGAAATCTTTCTTTTCCCCTCCAAGGTTTGCCTACAACTGATATTAGGATAAGATAGTTTGTTATTATCTTAACTAGAAATGTCTGTTCTTAAATGCTGCATCTCGTATAGCGGCTCTAAAAAAATTTAACAACTAACAAAAAGCACTTCCACAAACCCAACTCTCCTTTCTGGCAGATCTTCCACAACTGGATTTAGCCTGCATAAAATAAGAATTGATTACCTCCCTAGGGGCTTCAAAACTATTTTCTATGAAGATCTATGAAGTTTCTATGAACTCAGACTTTTCCTATTTAAGCAATATTACTACAGATGAAATAAAACATGTTAAGTTAGAGCCAGCCTAATCTTGAAAAAGAGTCCTCAATTTTGTATCTTGTTTCAGGGATGGCTTTTTTTTTCTTAATTTCAAGGAAATTTGGTTATTTTCTATGCCTCTAGTGGCAGCTGACAGTAAACAAGTTATGGGATTCAGTATTAATTCTAAGAATAAAGGATCCTTGTTGCATAGGAAAAACCTACAATCTTATTTGTTCTTATTTGGGGTGCTCAAAGTCAATTTATTCACTAGGTCTTTATGAGTTTTTAAAATTTTTTTTTTTTTGTGGTGGACAGAGAACATTAACTATAATCTGTTTCGTTTATATCATTCCCACAGCCATCACTCCAGGCAAGAGATTTATTAGCAAGACTCCTGTTCTAGTCCACACGTTACCTCATTTTATTTTGCCAGGATAGACTATACCACTGCTACTTCTGTAATATTTTAGCTGATCTGCTTTGTGCTTTAGTCACAAGACTTCAGGAACAGGAAGGAAGCAATCAGAAAAGCAGAACAAACAAAACTGTTTCTCTAGCAATCTACAGGTCTACAAGTAGCTATGACCAGAACCACACACTTGTGGGACTAAAGATTTAAATTGATTTGGACATTTTGTGTATTTTTATATGACTAAAGAAAATGAAAATTTGTTTCCCTGCAGGTTACTTATATTAGCAAGGACTAACGACCAATGCTAGTGCAAGGTTTGGAGCCAGAAAAATGTGTGTTAGAGAAAACACTTTTATAAATGCCTGTGGAAGGAACACACACACAGTGTTTTATACTGCATGGCAGAACAGTTTGCTGTCAACACCACCTGAAATTATTGTGGATGAAAAAAAATATCACCTAAGGAGACTTTCTTTTAAATAGCTCCAGTTGTATGCACATTAACTTCTTTGTCTAACCTTTCACCCAACCTTACAAAGGCAGCTCTTGTCATAACTCAGGGTTGCTGCAATTCTCAGGCCCACTTTATTGAGGGCTCTACAACTTACCCATCCCACCAGGTCTCTAACCTTGCACATGGTGTCAGCAACACACCAGAGAAATGGATACACTAATGCACACATATGCATCTTCTTCATGGAAGATTACAGGTCTGTTTTACTGTGCCTTAATGCAAGACAATAGAAACTAGAGGAAGTGGTCTCATTTTAACAGCACAGAGGTGAAAGAACTGCATAGCCTTACCTGAACTCATCTTGCTGGTCTGCCAGTTGATCCAGCAAAATCTGAAGCCTATCCCACCTCATCCGACTGCACTCTTTATGGAAGTCAAACGCCACGTATCTGTTCAGAGAGAGAATAATTTTTTGAGATTACAGATGTACTGCAGTGAAGGTTACAGAAAACCCTGCAGGAAAAAGCTGATCTATAAAACAGATAGTGACAGATTTTTTTCTTTAGAGATGACTTTCAGCACAACTGTAGATTTTGTCAGTGCTCTGTAATCTTCTGATGCTGCACCCTTAGTGTGAATGGTGACACCATTTAAAGCTCTTTACAAAATGCCACTAGTTTGGGGAAGCAGACATCGAGTTCCAAGTTCTATGTATGTTCCATTCTATGGTCTGGCTAATATTTTTCCTCCAGAAAGTACAGACGGGATATAAATCTTATCTCATGTCTTTTTTTTTTCCCCACCAGGATTCTTGTGTTCTCTGTTCACTTTGAACTAGACACAGGTGTTGAAATCCAACATTTTTTGCTGGCATAATTCCCTTGCTAACTAGAAACCTGAGACAAGTTCTGTTTAAGCAGATAACTGTCATAAGAAAATTAAGCAGCTACTGACTTGGAACAAAATTTTTACAGCCAATTTCTGGCACAAAGTGCTCTAAATGAGTGGTGCTTGTTTAATTAATGTATGTCTGTATATGTTTGCTGCGAATTACAGGGCATCACATTCCTGCAAGCATTCATAACCCAAAAGTTATTTGACAAGATTTCAGGATTATGCATGAAGAAAGATGGTCTATACACACTGAAACAAGTTACTGAAGTCTCGAGTTTGACTCTGAGACAGGTAAACACCATCAAAAACAGCCAATAAAGTGGATTTTGATAGCAATAGTAAAATAGGGCTGCCAAACACCTCTTTTGAACATGTACAGAACATCGTCAAAATGCACCTTCACATAATTTCACATCTTGGTTTCCACCAGATGTGGGTCTCAGAAGCAAAGCTTAACTCTTAATACAAAATGTATTGCTTCATGTCACATTTACCTGACCATTCCGTTTGCCATGCTGTTCACCATTTTTGAAAAGGTTTGCTCCAGAGGCTTCTCTGAGCCTTTTTGGTTAACCTGGGAAAATGGAAAACAGAGACAGAATTACTCAAAAGCCTGCTTAAAAGAACAACAACTTTTTCAGGAAGAACAAGTGAAAGCATACCAAGTTGACAATCATTTGCTTTCCATAGCTAATTATTTGTGAGTCAAAATGTCTTTGGAAGCCATCCATCTAGAAGAGAAAGGAAATGTGTTCACAGATGTACACTACTATTAAGATCTGTGCTTTACAAGAAACCTTCATTATATTTTTGATGATTTTGATCAAACTAAGTATTTGCTGTTCTCTACTGTGCCAATACATTCCCACTTTCCTCCTCCCAGTCCATTCAGTTCTTTTCATTAAACATGCTACAGATAAGGAGTATTGTACAGCTACTAAAACTGCTGCAAACTGAATCCAAAGAGAAACTACCCCCACTGATGTCTGCATTTTTTTCAGCCTTTGAATTCATTATGAGAAGTACAAGGTTTCTTGCTATTACTTTTAAAAAACATGAAGTTCAATCCACTATTGCTGATTTTTATTCTTCTGATTACAGTTTGCTACCCTATCACACAAATATGAGCCCAGTAACATGTTAAAACCCCAAGACACAAACACTCACATACATGGTTTACTGACTTGCTGATCTGTGGCTTTGGTTTATACTTGAGGTTTGGCCTTTGAGACCAGAAAAAAGGGATAGATCCACGGGTCTGCAAAAGAATGGTAATGGTTTTAAACAGCAGGATTTACAAAACCCACTTGACATTTAAAAATAAAGCAGACAGGTTTATTTTGTTAAACTAATTCAGGCTGTTGGTTTAGTTTTATTTGCATATATCATATACAATCTATATTTAAAATCATAGACAGAGCTAGCTACCTATGTATCTATGTTTCCTACAGTGACTTTACCTGAACAAACGATGCTTTGCTCCCCTTGTAATGCACAATTTGTTCTGTCTCAACGAAGTTAGCAGCGTGTCCTTCTGAATCAATACCTGTGTAGGAAAAAGACCATGTTAGCCAGCTCAGCCTGCCTGCACAACAGTGACAGTACATCAGCAAAAAGCTTACTTCTCCTCCCTTTAATGTCCTCACAGGAAGCACAGAGCTGCCTGACAATGTAAAAATAAATGCACCCTTGGTAAAAGTTTAACATGATCTGCACCAAATTTAAGCAGAACTGTGCTTCTTCAAGTTAACACATTTTAATATTTCTAGCACTAGAAATTATAACTTAATATGAGATAAAATACCAGTGCTCTGGCACCAAAATATTCACAATTCTGTAACAATGGTACTGCAGAAATGAACTAATTTCTTCAAAAGCATGTATGTTGGGACTAAGAAAAGAGAAAGTAATTTTAGCTTTTTTGCTTTTTAACTTGAAACAATTAGAGAACACCACTCAGGATTTCCCTGCCAGCACCAGTGATGCTCTTAGCTGGATTTACTGCTAGACCAAAAGGGCTATTACACAGTTTAATTTAGCACCAATGAAAACAGTCATGTGTTAAAAATCACTACAAAACTTTTGTAGTAATGTCTTAAAGACACGAAGAAGAGTCAGTTTTAATAAATACCAAAAAAATCCTTCAATGCCTAATATTTTCTTTGGAGGAAGAACCTCAAAACAAACTAAACAATGTTTTTTTTGCAAGCCATTACATAGCAATTACTCTTAAAGGTAACTCACATGTGCAGATGGAATACAGATTTTTGAAATAAATTGGTTTTTTTCTTTTACCTCTTACATAGTAGCGTACACCAGCCCTGAAACAGCTTCTTCTGGAAACAAGCAGCCAGTCAAAACACTTGCCATTAATAGAACAAGAGTGCATAGTGATAACTGATGAACAATACTAAGGAAAAACCCCAAGGTTTCATTAGGATATTTTTACACATCAGCAGGTAGGAAACATCAAGGAACCTACAGATTTATTTGACTAATCTGTTAACATTTGTCACCCCAACAACAGCTGAACATTAAACTTGAGAGACAGTAACAATATTAGGCTCAACATGCACATTGCAAAACACTCTATGGTGATGTTACTGATGAACAAATACAAAAATTGCTGTAATTTTGAGAAAATGTGATTCTAAAGAAGCTTATTCTGGGTCTTATGGTCCTAATTAAAAATTAAGAATCCATCTCAACCACAATTTTATCAGACTACCATAACAGTTTCTTGCCCCTATTGCTTTTAAAAAGGAACAACTACTTCAAAAAATACCTCTTCAAAAATTTTTCTAGGCTTTTAGAAGAGCAAATATCTTGGGGTATACATTTTGCAACTATAAGTGCAACACGCACCACAACTACAAATGCCAGATCTAGCAGTAAAATAGACTGGCTTTCAAATCCATGTCAAGAAAAAGAAAATTAACACACACTATGACTCCAGCGTGAGCTTCTTACACAAGAATGGGTATGTGGCCTGGACAGGAAACCAAAGTGCCAAATGCACCTGGGATTAATCAACAAACAGGGGCAATGACAACTGGTTTCAGCTTTAGTCTTGTTTTGTGCTATTTACAGTGGCACTTATTTGGACTGCAGTAAACTATCAGGTCTAATAGAGACCAGGACTCATGAAAAATTTCTACAGGTGGATTCACCAGCTTGTATGCTTTGCCCCTAAAAACTGAAACTTATCACTTTTAAAGTGAGCAGAAGATCCAAACGGTCAATTCTTAAATTAGTGTACTACAGTCTTCTCTTCTTTGAGGAATCTAGATACTTCATCTCAAGTAAAATTTAGGTTCTGTATCTATGATTCAAATGTGACATAAAGCAGCTGTGTCACACATGAGCACCTCAGCTATGTTCAAGAACATACTGATTTCATACATGAGTCATCTTGATTTCAGTTGGATTTATGCTAATACTGTTTGTAAACAACCCCCAAGAATATAATATAAATTGGCCCCATCCAGAATGTTCTCACAATTCAAAAACTAAAGCTGAAAAATAACCATTCCTCTGTTTTCCTGGAAAATTACTGCCAGGTCCTCCACCCATTAACTCAACATTTGTACAGCCCAACAATATTCTGTAAGAAAGGTTACCTCTAGCCTGAGCTACTTAGCAATTGTCAGCCTATTTTCTGTTAGCAATCTGTCATCACTTAAAATGACAACTTGCTATTAGCAACTTCTACATACACAGATAAGGACAAGGCAGAATTTACTGTTCTTTAGAAGGGCTTTGGATTGACGCAGCAAGGAAAATATCAAACGTAGTTTAGGGCTTCAGATGATCAAAATCTCAACTGTCCAAGTCTATAATTTCTCATCACTGCAAGACTAGAAGCCCAGCACACTTAGCTGAAAAAAATATACTTAGGTTTATATGGGGGGGGGGAAGAACCTTTAATATTATTGAAGTATCTACTAGTAGCACCGTAGCAGTTCTGCTGAAGGGTCTTCCTAGCATTTTTACTGCTAGAAATCCCATTTCTTCAAATTCCTGAGTTCTCTATGGTTTTGCTGTAATTCTAATTTAACCAAACATTACTTATGCAAATTATTTATACAGTGAAAAAACAGGATTGAGGAAGGTGTTAATTGCAGTCTGATAGTTGTTAATTGCAATTTACCCAGAACCAGCAGGATAAGGATTAGGGTGTTTCAATGGCTCCCTTTTGCTATATTTCCTTTGTCTCTCTGCCTACTCCCACAACATTTTCCATTAAATGAAGTCACAGGAAAGGACTGGAGATCTGCCAGCAGCTGACAGTCCTACCAGATCAACCGATTCCATCTGGAAACCATTCCCTGCACACACCTGAGAGGCTTTTGCAATGGATGAACAAAGCAGAACATGGCATGAGTTGCTCCATCCACTCTTGCCAGTCCTTTTCATGTTGTCAGTTCAGGAGCAACTACCTGGGACTTATTGTTGATCACACATTGACTCCAGAAAGCATTCAGCTTCCTTGCAGCATTCATCCCTTCTCAAAAATAGACTCATGACTGCTTTCCTAAAAAGGCTGTTGGTGCAGGAAGAGTAGCTTCCCAGGAAAAGCATTCCAGAAGCCTTCAGCAGAACTTATCCTTTTATTCATCAACATCCATAAGCACTCCTGCAAGTCAGAACTGCTCTCTCTTATTTCGTATCTAAAGTAAATGCATCCTTATAGAAAGATAAAAAAGCACTAAAGCTGATGGAAGAGCATTTGCCATATTAATTTTAACCTTCCCAGTGAAAGACAGTTATGCAAACCATAACTGTAAAATAAAATACATTAAGCCTTCAAAGCAGGATATTCGAGGGAGTTAACACACAAGTGTTAACTCAAACAATATGTAACACCCACAGATGAGCAAATAACCCATGTAACTTATTTCTGACAACCATTAATTGTGTATATATATATAATGTATCATTAGAATACAATATACATATTGTTATTATATAATACAATAATAATAATAATAATAATAATAATAGAGCAGCCTCATCAGCAGCCATTTTGCTACTGGACTACCCATACCCAGCACTCAGTTTTACAAAAGGATACATCCATGCATCACTGGTGTAGCAAACCTATGGATCTGAAACACATAAATACATGTTAAAAACACTAAACACTAGTAGCCAAGAAAGGTGAGTGACTATGCTTTGCATATTGAGTATTTTGAGGTAGTTTTATACACTTTATATAATTTCCTTTTTGTTTAGGGTGAAACATTCCTTTCTGAGAAAAGAAGTTCAGGGAAAACAGCAACCTATGTAATCCCTATCAGCAGGAGGAAAAAAGTGAAAATCTAATCCTAATTAGGCAGCCTGGACAAAAAGCAAGCTGCTTTATCCTCCCTATACATAGCATTTACTCTCCTACAAACATGCCAGATATAAAGCAGTATTTGCTGAAAATCTTTTGACATGGTGTGTTTGCTTTACCTCCACAGCAGGACATACGCAGAGATAGTAGTTACAGAAGCCTTCAGTAAGATGTATTTCTATGTGATTAATACTCAAAATGGTTGTTCAAGGGTTTTTCCTATCCTGCCACTCCTGAATAACTTCATCTTTCAAGAAAACTTTAAAGTTCAATATTAGAAATCAGAAATCCCACACTTCATTACAAAAAACTGTTCCTGCATCAAGCCACCTGTAATCAATGTAAGGGGAAGTGTAGCCTAAAAATATCAGCTATCTCCCTTTTCAGCTTCTGTGTTTTGTCCTTTAGGTCTGTTTTCACTAGCCAGCCACACTTGGCTTTCCTTTGCTGTTCCCACCACAGCTTCTCTCTCATTTCCCAGGTTTTATTTGCATAACACTATGCAAACTTTACACCCAGTCAAATGCCCCTGGAATATGCACAACAGCCCTTCTGTAATTCCTATCTTCACATTCCAGAAGCACTGCACAATCCAGCCTTTTGGAACAGTGCTGTCTAATGTAATAGCACATCTCCACAGGTTACCGAGGCAGAAATAGAAGCCATGCGTCACTTGCTTTGACAAATGCAAAGTACTGATGGAGAGAGGAGGCTGCTGTAGTGCAGGCAATCCAAGAAGTTGAACAGACAGAGGATGTCTCCAGTAGGAAGGAGCTTAGACAGACGGGCCATTAGGTGCCACAGCTGTGGCTCATGGTCATGCACTTGCATTTGCTGGACTAAGTGAATTCAAAGGTTACACTGCGTTAGTCTTCATTTGAAATAAACTGGAAGACTCTAAACTGTCAGTCTTAATTACCAGCTTTATGATCTACTCACTTGGAAAATGGAATTTAAACTGCACTCACAGAGTATTATGTGAGACAGTCTTAGGAAAAAAGTGATGAACTGGACCTTGCCTATACCCAAGGATATATAAGTAGCTAAACTTCAAAATGCTTGAGAAGCTTATGTTGTTCAGTGTAACTTCCCCTTTGATTTATATGAGCAGCTATCTTCACAGCACAGTATCTTCAAACACAGACATTTCCAAAACATTAGCTCTCTAGAAGTACTACTGAGGACATTGACAAAGTTGGAAGTTTGAAAGCAGAAGACTCATTGTGCTAAACTAGATGATGATTAGCCATGCTATACTAGATTCTGGCTGTCTGAAAGAGAAAGAGTCACAAAAAGCTGTTGCATACTTCTAGCGAAAGAGTATTTGTCCTCTATTAACCTAATCACTATTAAGTGTTTACCTCTGGTTGAGCAATAAATTCTCTCAGAAGGTGTCCATTCCATACAAACCGTGGATCTGCCTGCAGCAAGAAAAAAGCCAACATGCTTTTAGAGACAGTCAGTTCTGTTTAATTCAACATAAAGGCAGTGTCATAGTATCCATGTCTAAGTTTACATAAACAGGTACAAATGCGGATGAAGTTCCCTTCTTTCATCAGTAGCCTTCGTATCCTCAACTAGAAATCTAACTAAAGATTGGAAAGAGCTATTCTTTTAACTACTCTTAAGGGCATTGCCTGACACTTAAACCATTAACAACTGAGCTGCAGAGCATAATGCACTGGTGCCCCTATGCTAGGGTTGTTTCCTTCTACTAGTACTGTTAAAAAACAACAACAAATATCAAACAAAAACACCCACACTCCAAACACAGACAAAACTTCTCTTGCACAAACTTGAGATGTTCAAAATTGCCACTATCCTTTTGATAAGCCATTATACTGCAGCCATGGGCATATGACATTACACTGCAATAATTGTAACCATCTGAGATTTGAATTTACTGGAAACTGATGCTTTTTTAGTGTACCTTACCTTTCAAAAAGCCTTCTGAACTGACAATTTTAAGGTAAACCAATCCTTTTGTGTCCTTGCTCTCCCTGGCAAGAGCACTGCCAGAGCAGCATTTGATGACGCAAAACAATCCCCAAATATACACAGTTTTTCCAATATGAAAAACCAAACCCATCCATGTAGGCACAAGAGAATTTCAAGTTCAAATTACATTTGGCTGTTGTCTTTAAAACAAAAGCAGCATACTAAATTCATACTTCACACAAAGAATTGGAATACTTTCGACAGAATACAACATCCCAAGACTGACAGCCATAAAACCTGCAGTTCTATTCCAAGTTGTCCTGGGAAAGAATACGAACACAAGTACAATTTATTCCTTGGATTCCTTCTCCATATTCCAGGTCAAAGGAATAACTTGCTTTCTCTCAATTTTTCTGTTTAGTCCCATCTTCTTGTAATTAGAAGTGCTCAAATTAGAGGCAAAACTTAATTTATTTTGGATTCTTGAAAATCCATTTAAAGTATACTTTAGGAAGTACTTCCGACTGCTGATCTGAAAGGGTGACATTAGTTCAGAACAGATCCCTAGAACATTGTGCTGCTCACAAGCTATGAGACTTGTGTGGACCAGTGTGTTCAGACACAACCCCTAACAGCTTGGATAAAACACCAGCATCATTTAAACATCATCTGCATCAAACTGACAATTTGCAAGACAGACATAAGGTAAACTCAAATCCTTACCCTCTCTAGAAGGCTCATCTCCTGGAACTCTGGGCTTGTGTTGGCCAGCCGTTGCAGGGTGTGTGTTAGGTCGTAGGTTGTTGAGAAGTAAAACCCGTCCACGCTCAAGACATGATTAAGCATTGATAAAAATACTTTATTGTCCTGCAACTGTTGAGATGAGGAAAGAACAGAAGAGCTGTCATATAATATCAAAATATTTTACTCTTGTAAGCTAACACTACTTTTTGAAGTGATGAGATGAATTTTGCTAGAGCTCTAGCAATACATGACATCATCCAGAGATTACCATACAAGAAGGAAAGCATGAGAGTGCAATTCTGCTATCAGTTCACTGATAACTTGCAGGTAGCACACTGCAACCAAATTCTGCAACAACAGTGAGAGCAGAGAACAGTATTCCTGTGAGGTAAATTGTAACAACTTCCAAGCAAAAAGGAAGCTGTTAAGTTTCCCTGAGAACCATTCTGTCAAAAAAAAAAAACAACAAACCAACAAAAAACAAAAATAAAGACAAAAAACCACCAACAATTTGGCAAGACAAAAGAATAGTTGTAATCTGTGTGTTCTGGTTCAAGTTCTGATTAACCTCATGCCTTTCCTGAAAAAGCATCAGATTCCCTTTCAGCTCCATTGGTTAGACACCCTGACCTGCTCTTTATCAATCCACTACACATCTGTTTTAAAAAAAATCTTCCACCTTTCCCTCCCTCAAAAAAATAAAGGGCAATCCTTCCCTGTTAGGTAACTACGTAATTGAAAATTCCATAAAGAAAGATAAGATGACAGCAATGCAGTTTATCGTAGGGGCTGTCAGAAGCATGAACATGTGAGAGAGGCTTAACAGAAGCATTAGGAAGTGTGTACCATCTTAACAGAAGCAAAAATGCACATCCATAAACTGCAGATGATACTCTAAGTTGCACCATGTGAGCTTATCATCTTGAATGCCATGATTTCATATACATCTACACATCAATAGCAAAGCCATTCTAGTAATGTGAACAAATCAGTAAAAAGGTATTATTCAAAGAGCTTCTTAAAAAAATTCATAGCTTCATCAAACTGGGTCCTGTGGGAATGAGCATTAACATACAATAACATTCCTCCACGCACCCCTAATCAATGTACTTACCTGAATATCAGTTAAGTGCAGCATGGTCTTTTTGTAGGAGAGGATGTCAAAGTCTGTTGCTTTCCAGATTGCATGACTGAAAATCTCACCTACTTTTTTCTTTTTTGTTATTACAATAAGATACGTGCCTGTAAATCAGAAAGAACAAAGCATGTATTAAGAAAAGCAGCCTATACTCATATCAGAAAACTGAAACCAACAGGACTTCATGTTCTTAAGTGTAGCAAAAACGGGGCTGGAACAAAAGCAAAATGCACTTGCTAAGCTACCCACTTCTCTATGCTCAGAGATCTTGAGCTGCTCATTAAGTTTAAGGAATTTAAAGAAAAGTAGACAACATAAAGTGTCACCTACTCTTCTGATGAGAGACAGACTGAAAGTCTTCAGGTTTGCAAACTCAGAAAGAGGCCAATGCTCTTGAATGTGGCTTGGAAAGCACAGAGCAAGTCCAAAATACATGAAAGGAAGCACGTTTCAAAAGCCAAAAAGACTATCCAGCTTATCATGAAAAACTATTCCCCCTAACAGATTCTAAACAGAACAAAGAGATTTGGGGTTCTTTTAGCAATTTAAGAAAGAAAGTTTGCTGTTTCCCTGGTTATGCAAGTAATGAAATAAAAAACCCACCCCATCATCATGGACAGTTCACTCAGAGCAATTAATTAACACTTGCTGGTGAACACATTTTTAAGCATAGCATATTTCAGTGTCATCTTGTTTACTCTTAATACTGCAATAGGCAAAGAATGTTTATATTTGTTAAAGATGCTGCATTTCAAGATACAGAGCCAGTTTTATAGTTAACAGCAGTGAACTGCTTAATAACACTTAGCTAAACAATTTAACCAATAACATCTTTACTTTGACAGCTGTATACTAACAATCAGTGCAAAGCTCCAGAGGACAGAATGAAAAAAACCCAAGCTTTTAAGAGACTTAACATGTTTAATATTCAGGTAGTATTCAGGTAGATTAATACTAGTCATTACCATGCCTGTAAGTGGTGAAAATTCCCCTTAGGAGCAGTTCAGTTTTAAAACAGTCAGTACTTGAGTCCCTAAGACACATGTATCCATTACACTGCTCTCACCCTGCAAGACCCACCATTCTTTAGAATATGGGCATAGAAAGTTCAGCAGTTTTAAGATCCTGTAGAAAGCACTGCATCCAATGCAATCACCCTTTGCCTCTGTTGGGAATACTGCAGTGAGTGATCTTTAATCCTTTCTATTTTTTCAGTATGTATGCTGCTTATTACATCGTTTTTCACAGTACTTTAGTCTCAAACTCTACCAAATTCTACAAAGAGGACTGTTGGAGCAGCAGTGCTTACCTTCCCAGAACGTACACTTTATGTATCAGATGTATTCATGATAGTGGCTGCTTAGTCCTGACCATGGAGACACTTAGAAAAACTAGACAACTTATTCTTACATTATCCTAAAACTCCCTAAACTTAGAATTGTTCCAGTCTGCTCTTGTCCTTTTCATGCTGGATTTTCTTCGTATTTGTAGGCCAGTTGCAAGACAATCATTACTTGAACAGCTGCATCTACTTGTCTATCATTCAGGCACTCTCAGCTATTTGTGTACCATGATTATTGATCAAGCTTCACAATGCAACACTTGACTGTTGCATCAAATCCTGCAGCTAAGATTAAAATAGTTACAAGGACTAAGTAGACGAGGTTCTTTTCACTCATTTGAAATGCATTCCTTATAACTCAAACTGCCCCTTAACCCTATCCTTAGAGTACCTCCTGGTTTAAGGGTTAAACAAATATTCATGATAAAGTAGATTTAGATGCCTCTATCCACTTGAAGCCACAAGGAAAGCCTATCATATAGATGAAAGTGCAACCTCAGATAGTTGCAAATACTATTTTTGCCTCTAAAGCTTCTTTAGCAATCTATTTTGTCTAGGTATGTTTAAAGAACACAGTTCTCCTTACCTGCCACCAATCGGATAGTTCCCAAAATACCAAATATAGGCCTTGTAACAGCTGAAGGGGGAACATCTTTTTTAACTGAAAAGCAGAAGAAAAGAACATCAGAATTTCAAAGCCTGATGGAGGTTTGGGAGGAGGATCTGGGATTCTAACCCACTTTCTAACCAATTTTTCATGTTCAATCAAAGTAGTCATTCAACTGAATAAATTCAAGCTTATTTACATGATAGTATAGCAAGTAGACTCCTCAATAATGTATTGTCCATCCAACTTCCAGAAGCTTTGCTTTGAAGCCAACAAGACATAAAGGACAACCAAACCATAAGTGCTTGTGCCTTTCAGGTCTGTTTGCTTCTTCTGAGCTTTGGTCTATTTCTGTTTCAGAAGACCTAGGCTATTTCTGCAAAACTACCAACAACAGCATAGATGTGGCAAGGGAATACACAGTATTCCACACAACATACCAAGAGATCCATAAAGTACCCAAATAGCAATTAAAAGTCTTAGCATGTGTAAATTTCATTTACCCACACTTCTAAAACAAAAAAAGATATATTAAATCTAAAAACTCCCAAAACATCCCCCAGAATGAGGCATTTTCCCAGAACTCAGAAAACTGAGAAAGGTAATCTTTGAATCTTCCTCTGCTTTAAACACCTTGCAGGTTCATCTGATAAAACACCAGTAGTGAGAGAGATATAGACTAACAAAAGACTTGGGATAACTGTCTTTAGAGTTTTGAAGGAGAAATTAAAATAATATACTACAATACCAAAAGTATTAGTAGGATGGGCACACTGCTCATACATGAAGTATACAAGAAGCCTAATAAAAGAGAGAAAATGACTGCTTTAATATTACTCTTACTGTAGTATATCTGTCTGTTTGGAGATCACTAATACAGTGGAACCAAACTCCTAAAGTATCAAAAAGGAAGTCTCCCACTGCCCACTCCCACTCATCTTACTGTTATTTAATCAAAGTTGTTTCATATTCTTTAAAAAATGTAATGAAAATTTTCAAGACATCAACACACTTAAGACTATTCCCACCAACATTTGAATCTGGATTTACAACACCCAATGAAAATTTACAGTAAGTTTTTTTTTTACTGTAGCTGTTTCTGGAGGCTTTATGAAAAGTCAGGTTTCAGTTTTATATAAAAGACAGCACTGGGGCAATTTGGAAAAGCTGCAGAACCCCAGTGTTCAATCCTTTCCCTGTTTGATCTTCAACTTCTAGCACCAACCCCAACTAGCCTAGATGAGTCAGCTTTCCCTATTGTGATGGACAGTCTTACCAAAAAACAGGCAAGCACTGTCAGCCTGGTAAGCCACAGCATCAAACTCACAGCCAAAAGGCATTTGAAACAAAGCTCTGCAGAACAGACAAAGCATTGTTTTAAACTGTAACTAAAAAAACCCCAAACAATTATGTCATTATCATTTCAGGATGGTTCTGAAGATCTTCTTGGACTCCTAGAGCAAAACAGAAAAAAAGGACAGAGAAGACTGTATTGAGAAATACTGGTGAGGAGAGTCACCTGTAAGAGTGACTTCTGTGGAGACTCTGTCAATACCAAGCACATCATCTGCTCCATCATCACAGGCCTCCACATAGAACTTCTCTGGTGTTATATGCCTTTAAGGGAATAGAGAGGAAAACAGAATTAGTTTCAAAAACTTACTTTGGGTTTGTTTATTCTTCACCACCTGAAGACAGAACAATCAATTTTACACCTTATTTCAGCTGCAAAATAACAAAATTCTCACAGGATTGTTTCCAACAGCCACTGATGTTGACAGCATGCAAAAAAAAATAATTAAAAAGGCAAGTCCAGCTCATCAGTTATTGCAAAATTCATGGCTTGCTTAACAATCTTAATCCTTTTTTATTACCATAAGGTAAAGACATGAAAGTGAATTTGTGTACATAGTGGTTTACTCTAATTCCTGTAAGCTTGAGCTATATCTGATAAGCCAAAACCCAACACAAAATCAGAAGTTTTTAAACCG
This sequence comes from Pseudopodoces humilis, assembly GCF_049639895.1. Taxonomy (NCBI): domain Eukaryota; kingdom Metazoa; phylum Chordata; class Aves; order Passeriformes; family Paridae; genus Pseudopodoces; species Pseudopodoces humilis. Next base: position 106,530,911 of record NC_142200.1, read on the forward strand.
AAAACTTCCTAACAGATCAGACCACATCCCTAATGCAAGTCTATTAAACATAAATGTAATGTACGAAATGATAAACACACATGTGTTTACAACATGTTTACAACACATTAGTGTTGTAAATATTGCAAGAATCTACTGGAAAAAACACTGCAGAAATGGAAAAGTTCAAGTGGCACACTAATTTATTGAAGCAGGCATCTCAACACCACCATTTCCCAGATGCGTTAGCCACATCTACGTAACACACACAGCATTAACATGTATCCCCCCACTTGAGAGACAAGTCACACACTGACTTCCTGTTCAGACTTCATTGCCATCTTTCCCTTCCTTCCCCTCAAAACCAGCACAAAACTCAATGCTGGTCATAAACAGTTTTTAGAAGTGTTCCTTAAAAATACACCTATTGTGATATTTGCAAGAAGCCAGACATGTTATACTGTGCATTGATAGTAAGGTTATGCAGAAGTAACTTGCAGCTGTACACAGGAAATGTACAGCAAACAAACAAAACATCCCAAACACTCTTAACTATTGTTCTTGACTCTTATAGTGATTTTTCCCAGTGTAAGGCTTGACAAGACATGGGGTCAGAGTTTTAAAATTTTTGTTCTGGTAACAGGGTAGGTATTTTTAGGCTCCTTCTCCCTAAATAGATCTTGCATTTCCAGGCATCTTTTTTTTTTTTTTTTTTTTATCCTTCAGAAAGCTGAATTAGAATCCTAATTTAGATCAGAGAAGTCTGATGGCCAGGTTTTGGTAGCAGGGAGTGGGGGGGCTACAGAACTGGCTCCTGTGAGAAGCTGCTGGAAGATTCCTGTGTCTGACAGAGCCAATCCCAGCCAGCTCCAAGACAGACCCAGTGCTGGCCAACGCCAACCCATCAGTGATGGTGGCAGCACCTCTGGGATAACACATTTAAGAAGGGGAAAACACTCAGCACAACACCAACTGCAGCAGAGGAGAGGAGTGAGAATGTGTTACAGAAACTCCCCTGCAGACACCAAGGCCACCGCAGAATGAGGGGCAGCAGGTGCTCCAGGAGCAGAGATTCCCCTGCATAAAGAGCAGTGAGGCAAAGCTGTCCCTCTGCAGCCTGTGGAGGTCCATGGCAGAGCAGATATCCACCTGCAGCCCTTGAAGGGCCACAACACAGCAGGGTGATGCTGGTTAGAACAGGGTGCTCATAACACCAAGGGTGTAGGTTTGATCCTCATACAGGCCATTCACTTAACAGCTGAACTTGATGAACCTTGTGGGTCCCTTCTAACACAGAATACTCTGTGATTCTGTAACCCCATGGGAAGCCTGCACTGGAACAAGCTCCTGGCAGGACTTATGACCCTGGGGGAAAACCATGCTGGAACTGCCTGTTCCTGAAGGACTGCACTCTGTGAAGAGACCCATGCTAAGAACAGATCACAAAGAACTGCAATCTGTGGGAAGGACTCACTGTGGACAGGCTTGTGGAGAATTGTCTCTTGGAGAGGGATCCTATGCTGCAGCAGGGAAAGGAGTCCTTCCATTGAGGAAGCAGCAACAGAGACCAAGAATGATGAACTGACCACAAACCCCATTCCCAGTCTCCCTGTGCTGCTGGGTGAGACAGAGGCAGTAGATAAAATTAGGAGTGGAGTTGAGATGGGGAAGAAGGGAGGTGTGAGGGGAAAGTGTTAAGATTTGACTTATTTCTCATTATCCTATCCCGATTTGATTGTTACTAAATTAAACTAACTTCCCCAAGTTGACTCTGTTCTGCCAATGACTGTAATTCCTGAGTAATCACTCCCTGCCTTTATCTTGAATGACCAGTTGTTCCTTTTATTTTCTATCCCCTATCCAGGTGAGGAGGGAATGACAGAGCCACTCCAGTGTGCACCCAGGATCAACTCACCAGAGTCCTTAAAAAGAGGTCATGAAGCCCCCACTTTCTACCCACTTAAAGCAGGACCAACTTCAAAGTTTATTCAACTTCTAAGTTAAAGCCTGTTTCTCAGGGTGTGTTTTGACTCTCAAAGGATGGTGATTCCACAACCTAACTGTGAAATTAGAGGACAGCCAGAGAAGAGCAAATACTGAACTGAAAAAATCCACCAAACAACATAATACAACCACCTGTAAAGCAACTAATAGTTAACTGTTCATCAGATAATTTAACTTCATTATAGTCTATGGGTCCTAAAATGGGAAACATATCTACAGTGTTTCCTTTGTAAATCAGCATCCTTAAATCTTTCACGTACATGTATTAAACACTTAATCTTTGAAAATAAAAACACCAGAGTAAGAAATACAGACATGCAGTTCACTGAACACTAAAGCCTTAAAACACCTATTTTGCTTCCATTGCTTTTGTTTTTGATGAAGTGCATCCCCAGCTCTTTAGGGGAGTTTCACAGCAATAACAGGAGCTGTTTCTATGGCAAAAAGCAAACAAGCGTACACAGATAGAAGAGGGGCAAGACAAGCTTAAAGACATCTACAAACTCTCACTTTGTTAAAGAATCTAAAAATAAAAGCGGATATACTATTTAAGATGCAGTCAGAAACCTACTGCTAACTGGCAGGAGGCAGCAGGAGAGACTTTTTCCACAAGAGAAAGCTGCAGCTTATTTTCAATTGGTTTAGCTCAACATTCATCTTTCTCTGGGATGACGGCTGACACACAAGATTCCAGTTAAAACAACAACTGGGAAGAGACTCTACAAAGTTTAATATTGGACCTGTTGTGCCATCAACACAGGTGTTTATGGACTCTTACTCATCTGAGTATGTCAAAGTAAGTTGAAAAAATACATTAACTTATCAGGTCATAAAGTGTTGAGAACTATGTCTGTATGATGAGCACAACACGGACAAGACATCTATACTGACACACAGAAAGCATTTCCATCCATGATCAGTATTTTTAAAAGCTGCTCCTTACATTATAAAGTACAACACGGCCATGACACTACTACACTCTCAGAACAGAGATTCACATGCATATTAGTTAAAGCCTGTTTTTAACCAACACAGAAAAAGCTTACAAATCTCAAAGAATTGTCATATAAACAAATGTTTTCTTTACCACATGCAAGAAAAACAGTTTCTCCCCGAAGAACAAGAAGTCTTTTATCTCAATATCCCCCAAACTGGAAAGAAAACAGAGAGAATTAGAGCTGCTGCTGCAAATGATGTTTGGTCTCTCAAAGTGTGTCATATGCCCTGCTTTGCTAGATCAGATCACAGCATTTCTCTCTCAAATCCTAGACCACATTATCTCCTGCCACTACCATTGCCCTTTTAACAATTTTATCATTGTTTCCTCTTACACAGTGTCTATAGTTTAAGCAAAGCTAGAAATTTATGCTTCACATTTATTCAAAGTCCTCCTTCCCATGGTCCTCTCCAGGTCCAAATTTGGTGACAAAACTGTCAGAAAATGTAAGGCAAGTCATCCCTGTTTTCAGCTCAATGGACCAAAAAGGCTTCCGCAGCTTGCAGCAGTCTGAAACAGAAATGTTTTTGATTCTTGAGAGAGGGGGGAAACAGGGGTAAAAGGAAATGAAGTTAACAACCTGCAAAGTTGACAGAACTTGAACAAATACAACACTGCCAGGATCACCTTTAGAAACTGCCTTAAATGCAGCTGTGCAATACAAACTGGAAAGCCTAAGGCCCTGCAAGATGCTAAATTTGTGCTTCAGAAGAAGTGGGATAATTAGTGCTCTACAGAATTTTCAACAGAAAGATGATTCACTTAGTCCTTGCTTCATTTGTGCAAGAAGTTCAATATTTCCTCAAATAAATATAGTTGAGGAAGAGGCCAAGACTCAAAGCAGTTCCAGCCCAAGTGCTGATTTACAACTTTACTAATTACCAGAACTAGGCTAGTAGTCTCATTCACACTTAGATGACCTTTTCTAGCATTAAATTGCTATACTCAAGATGATTGCCTCTCACTTGTCTTTCAGAAAGGAAGCTGATGAACATTGCATGCAAGAATAGGTTCATCTCCAAACTGTACTCACCAGCAAACTTGTATGTCTATCATAAGCTTAGACAGATAGCACACATGCTAATTTCACTCATCTGACAGGGAGATATTAAATGGTGAAGAAAGGATCATTCACAACTAGAAATTGCAGATTCATTCCATTCTTTTTATGATATAAGGACAGATGAAAGTCCAAGTGCCATTATAACAAAAATAACAATCAGGAAAGCAGTGTCTTATAGAAGCCCATAGTGTCTGTAGCTACGTTTAGAACTGGTTTTCATTCACCCAGCCACATTCTGGTTTTGTATAAACTTCACATTTGAAAGTGGAGCCTGCCTTCTCCTCAGCTACATTGTCACTGCTGTCTAGAACCACACAGGATATCAAGAGCTCTCACCACCTTGCTTCATCATCATCTTGCTTCCCTTACAACTTAATACTATGTGAAATCTTCACAAAATTGGAATTCTTCTATTTCTTTTTTTTTTTAACTAAAACAGACCATCATTATAATGCACTATTTCTCAATATTGCTAAAGAACAAAGAAAGCGATAAGAGCAAATATTTTACATTTTTAGTATAACTCACATTACTCAAGAGAAGAAGTACTGAAGAACTGCAATCACCAAATTCCCATTTCAAATATTACTAAACGTGACTTGGATTTCATTTTGATAATCTTCTACAACTGAAACTGTATTGATTAAAGCCAAGAGATAAAGCAACTCAGTAGATTTCATTCCTACAATTCAAAGTTGCAGGGAAAAAGTATTGATTCCCAGCATAACAGAAACATTAAAAAACGCCAAAAAAAAGAGCAAACCTCTGCTTGCTTACACCAAGTGCAAAGTCAGACTCATTTACAGTAAAGTGAGATAGTATTTCTTTTGTGTATTTGTTGTGAAGTTTCACTTCCTTAGTTATGTTATAAAGAAGCATTGTGTATCATACAGATGATGCACAGTTGCATCCCACATTTTAATTAGATTGATCTTACACATAGGAATATTCCTGTGTTCAGATACAGCATGAAAGAGGACCCAGCATGCTCTAATGGCCACTAAAGATAGTACTTCACTCAATATTACTTAGCCTTCTAAGGCTTCAACAGCCAAACCCTTACTTCAGTAATTGATTATTTCACCATAAATACTTAACATTGCTCTAATGCAGGGAACTCTTTGATGTCAGCCTCTGAATACTGTAATAAAGCAAGCCAAAAGCACACCCTATACTGCACAGGGGTGCACTTGGGATGTTGAGCACAGCAAGCTGCTCTGCAGTGAGATACAGGAAAGATGTTAGTTTATGCAGAGTCCCAACAGTATGTTAAGTAACAGAGCTAACACACCAGTGGTTTCAGCACTCCAGAGATTCCAGATTTTCTAGGTGAGCAGGTGTGCTAATTATATGTCTCCCATAAATATTACTCCTTGAGCAGAAACAGCTCAAAGAATTGGAACCCATACATATCCCATACTGCAGTAGTTGTTGCAGGGAGAAAAATCCCAGGATTTAGAATACTAATGGAAATTCCATTTAAAAACAAAACAGAAAAGGCATGTATTAAAGGCCTAGCTACTAATAATGTCTATTTCCTGTGAAGTTTCACTCTAGATGAAAATAATTTACTGCAAAAGCTAATGTCCTGCTCAGGCAACATCACAGAGCTTTACCACGACAGCCACTTAGATGGAGCAGGAAGAAAGGGATTTGTAGTTGTTCTTTCTGGAAGTGTTATTCAAACTAAAATGCCCTTTTAAACCTCCCTGCAAACACAAACACGAGTGGAAGGGCACTGTGTTCAAGTGCAGTAGCTACCAAAGACTGATAAATACTTTCACAAAGCATGTGAGGCAACATAACTATGGGCAGGAGGAGTTAAGTCTGAAACACAGCTAGTGTCACAGACCCACAGGACACTGAGAAGGCTATCAGCAATATAAGTCTTCAACCAAGCACAAATTTTAAAAGTCATTAAAGTTATTTTAACTGAGACAAAACAAGAGTCAGAATTTTCTCTATTCTGCAGACACCTTCAACAATCAGTTTTTATATGTTAACTGGACTGGCAACTCCTGAGGCTATCAGAAGAAGTTAATTAAATATAGCAGTGACAGAGGTGATAACTATGGATAACAGTTGTCAGATTCATAGCTTTCCCAATAATTGTTGGTGTCACTCAGTAAGTTCCATAAGCAGCACAAATGGCAGACATCAGCACTTCTACTGTTACCACCTGAACTTGACTGATGACCCTGGTCAAAGCACAAAGGGCGTGAACCATTACTTTTGATAAGGTGGAGAATACAAGAGGTTTGTGCTGAGAGCTAGAACCTGTGTCTGGATGTACACAGACCCTGCAGAGCATCGCAATCAGGGAAGCTCTGTATAGGGCCAGCGGACTACCCAGAAGAGGTACAGTTGCAGAATCTGACCTTATCATCTTGAGAGTGAGTAACCAGTTAAAAACCCACACCCAAACACTGCCACCACTAAACCCCCAAATTGAAGTCTAGCCTGGATTTTTCATGAGAAAGTTCTCCTTTGACCTTGACAATCTGGTAGGTTTGAGTCATCATCCAAGTTATGGCCCTGTACCTTCAATTGCTTGGTGGAAAGGCTGCAGCCATTATCACAACTTGGTGTGACACAAAAAGAAAATAAGCTCATTTTTCAGAACATAAAACAATTCTGTTTTTATGTTTATGAAAAAACTCATGTTAAACTACATCTGAGACAGCCTTGTTCTAAAAAGATCAAAGCGTACTTTTAGCCAAGATTAAACTTTGAATGAGAGAATTCTTTACTATCCTGTATCCAGAAAAGTGCTTTTACTTGAAAAATTTCTCAGTAAGAACTACTCTGCACTGTAAGTCACACAACTGCTTCTCACACAGCTCACCTTTGCTCCTCTGCAGCCAAAAAGATCACAAGATTAGCTTCAAGAAAGACAAATACTGCTAAGTTGACAAGAAGGAAAAAAACCACAAAAAAACCACAAAAAACAAAACAAAACAACCCCACAACTTTCTGCCAAGTAAAGTCCTTCAGCCAACATTGATGATCGTACTCTTCAGCAATACTCAATTACCTCCAGGGTTGGTGTACCCTCACATAATAACCTAACAAAAATAAGAAGCCCGGTGACTTTGAAACACATAACAGCACTATGGCAAACTGTTTATACAGACCTCCAAAAGATCTATTTGCTCTGAATCCAAAAGATGACTGTCAAATGAAATTTAACAGAGCATAAAGTACAGTTAAATCAGGCTTAAGAGTCACTTTCTGATGCTGCTGCCTGAAAATGGCATCAGTAACTCAATTATGGAGTTTCCAGCTGCTCTTTAGAGGTCAAAAGCCTGGGAATGCCTTTAGGACACACAAAGACACTTCACTTTTGCCTTCAGACAGCCATGAAGAGTCTCATGCTCAGAGCAATATCCTTGGGAGTCTGAACTGGTTGGTGTGAGGATTTATAATGGAGATGCCTCTTGCAGTTTCATTTTGCACTGCTTTCGGTTATGCAACTTCTGCTGCTGTATTAAAGGCAGCAAACAAACATGTGGCATACACACATGTTCAAAGGGTTACAGTTTCCCCTAAAAATAAAAGAAAAAGTTTTAATAATAAAATTACACTGTTAGTAGTTAGAATAATTTATCTGGAAAAGTCACAGCCGGCACTGCACAGGAGAGACCCGAAAGTTCAAAGCCCTCAAAGCTCAGTCATCAACTGGCATCAAAACCATCACACACCACAAAAAAAAAAAAAAGCCCATTTGTGTCACGAGAGGCCGATGGACAAGCACGCCTAGGGAACGTTCTGCTGGCAAGCGGCGCTGCACGCTCACAGCCTTACACCAGTGCCCCAGCCCCTACAGCGGCCGCCTAGCAGCACGAAGGCAGAATCACAGAATTGTTAGGGTTGGAAAGGATCTCCGGAGATCACCTGGTCTAACACCCCTGCCAAGGGAGGGTCACCCAGAGCAGGTGACACGGGAACGCGTCCAGGTGGGTTTGGAATGGCTCCACAGAGGAAGCCTCCACAACCAGCAGGCAGCCCTGGTTCCTCACGCCGAGGGAAGCCCCGCAGGCATTGACCTCCTGGACACGCGGAGGGCAGCGAAACAGACACGGGAGCCGCCCGCCCGCAGCGCTGTCGGATGGACGGCGACAGGGGACCCGTGTCGGCGGCCAAAGTCCTCCCTCCTCCTTCCCCTCCTCCCGCACGCAGCCGCCACCTCAGGCCAAGCCCTTCGCGGTCACCCGGGGGAGCGAGGGAGCTAAGACAGGCAGAAAGGGCAGAGGACGGGCCAGGGGAGGGCAGGGGACAGCAGGGGACGGCAAGGGACGAGCGACCGTCGTTCCACCGGCGGCTCCTCCCTTCCCTTTCCCTCCTCTTCGGCAGGTGCCAGAGCCGCGTCACCCCCGTCCCAACGGGTCACTCACAGCTTCAGGCAGGCGTAGGCCGCCGCTGCCGTGGTTCCCGCCGGTGCCGCCGTCGCCATCCGTCCCCTCGGACTGTCCCCGGCCGCCGGCTCCGCTCCGACCCGGCCGCTCCCTCCCTGCCCGACTGACGCGTCCCTGGGCTGGAGCGACGGAGCCCCGCTCGGGACAAACCTCCGCGGGCGCGCTGGAGAGCCCAGGGCGGGGCGCCGCCTATGGCAGAGGGGGCGGGGCCGGGCGCGCTCGCCGGCGCCGCCATTGGCCGAGACAGCGCGAGAGCAGTGCGTGTGCTGAAGTGCACGGCGGCAGCAACCGCTTTTCGAGCAGGGCCAGTGGCGCAATGGATAACGCGTCTGACTACGGATCAGAAGATTCTAGGTTCGACTCCTGGCTGGCTCGGCTGCTCCTTTTTCACCCCTACTCATATTTTTCTTCTTGTACTTCGAGCTGAGGGTGCTGCCTACAGTCCCCACCCCTTTATACTTGCCCACCGCTGCCACTTTCTTGCTCCCAATGTGGGGGTCTCCAAACCTCCTAGGGTTGGCTTCCTTGCCCCTGGCAGCCCCCCAACTCGGGGATAGCTGCTGTTCACCGGGCCACCCATTCTGACCCTGCAGGCCTTGGGGTTTGGCAAGAAGCAAAACTGAGGCACCTCCTGGCCAGTTTCCCACCGGAGACAGCTCTTTGGGTGTCATGCCCCAGGTTTGGGCAGCTTCTTGCCCCAAGGAGGGGGAACTATAATTAGTTATTCCTGTTTATTTGCTTCATTTTAGCTGATAGCTCCAAGCTGCTGTGTTGCTGCTTGGCGAACATCCAGTCTTCGGGTGTGAGGCATCTGGACAGCAGGAGCACAGTGCAGCTGCCTGACATGGGAGCACTACCCAAAACCCTCTAAGGAACCCATTCCCACCACTGCTGCAAAGGAGACTCCCATACTGGGGTCAGAGCCTGCTCCCACACGCAGTACATCCCTCCCCAGCTCCTCCGCCTGGATGAGCCTCCTCCCCAGGATTCCAGAGTAGGACAGCCTCCCATGGAGCTGCAGCAAATACCAGCTCCCTGCAAAGGACCGGAAATTCCCAGTGAACCCCACTGAGGTGGGGGGACAGGAGTAAGGAGGAGGTTGGGAAACCATAATTTCACAGCATAACACCCCCCCCACTATGGACTCTGGGCAATGACAATCGTTGTAAGTTTAGGAAAGACTTGACTCCGAGTGTTGCTTAAGATACTGTCTTTAATCGCTGAAATCACAACAGACCAGTGGCTTCGTTTTGCTACCAGTCTTCATTCTTTATAAATACTTAACAGCACAGAAGAAAAGAGGGCTGTGTTCACAGGAGGCTAAGGTTAGTTACACCAGCACAAATCCTAAAACACTCACTCCTGGAGCTGAGCTTTGAAGGAAACATAAAATAACTAGTACCATTCAGTATTGTTAGCCAGGCTCTGGATTTGCTTTCCAGATCCAGAAAGCCAGAGCCCGTGCGTGTGTGTGTGTGTGTGTGTGTGTGTGTGTGTGTGTGTGCCTGGGTCCCTGTCTGGCCATGCTCCGCAGACCTGCTGCGTGGGGAGGAGGGTTGGTGCCAGCAGGGCTGGGAACTGCTGCAGCCCAGTCATCCCTCCACCAGGGCCACAGGGCATTCCTGCCTTTACAGGACCCTTTGCCATGTATTTGCACGTGGGGACAGTATCTTCCCATTTCCTGCGGTGTCCGAGTGGGTTGCAGATGCATTCTGCCACACCAGCTTCTGGGCTGCCCTGGAAGAAAGCAGGGTAAGGATTTTTATTGCTCAGGAAAGCTTTGCTTCTCCATAGGAAAAGGGTGGGTGAGTAGTTCCAAGCTCTCTCTGGGCTCGTGACAGGAAGATGTTTGCCCAGTCAGCTTCAGTAAGTACATCCAGGGCCACTGCAGCCAGCGAGCAGCAAGACACAGGAATGGAAAAGAAAAACGAATGCACACAAATCCTGTGTCACGATGAGAGATGCAAACCCGTTCCCAGCTTATCCCAGTGGCAAAGGCACTCACAGGATGGGGGAAAGGGATGTGTATCTGGTCATAGCCCTTCCCTGCCTGCAGGTACTGACTCCAGGGGTATTTCCCAGTGAGGAAGCCTGGGTCAACTTGTCATTACATTCATGCACAGAAAGTTGCTTAAAAGGTGCCTACGAGAACTTGCCATGGGCAGAGAGGTGTGAAAGGCAGGTGTGTCACAGGCAGCACCTGCCACACATCCATGTGCATAGACACAACTGCACATATCACCCCAAAAGTGAGCACATAGCAAGTGGTCAAGGCTCATATGGGATCTTTTTCCAAAAAAAAGATAATCCTTTCTTTGGAATGGCCAGCCAGACACATGGCAGCTCTTGGAAGCCCAGTTTCCCCCTTTCAAGGCTGCCACATCACACCTGATTGCTGATGAAACTCTATCATTTCCAGACTAAGCAGCTATTCACTTTGTAGTAAAAAGATCTACCAAAAAAAAAAAAAAAATCAAAAAAACCCAAGCATTTAAACCTTGAAAGACTGGGAAAATGTTTTAGAAGCCCCCAAATGAAATTCAGAAACTGAAGAGCCACAGATCTTTTCAAATGCTCCTTTACCAGAGTGTTAGAAACTGCTGTTCCCTGTGTTTTAACATCAGGGCAGTTTCCCAAATTGCTTTGATCACAGGTGCTTCTTACACTTTAAATTACACAAAAATGTCTGTTGCTTCTGTAGCTGGGGCTTTCCCCTGGCTTTTATGCAAAAATCCCTATTTAAATGAGTTTCTGTATTCTAAGCAATAGAAATTTAACAGCATGATCTGAATGAAAAAATCATTTAAGCTTTGATTCCTGAAAGCAGGCTTCAGGGAATTCACTTGAATAACTATTTGCATGAGAGTTACTCATTAACAGCACAATGGGACTTCCAAAGGTCCCCTACTTTAAAACCAATCAGAAGAACTTGCTGGGGGAGGAACCAAGACTAACTTTTCATAGTATGTTTTCATAGCTTCTCAATAAATTAAAAGGCAACAAGGTTCATATGAACAGCAATATCAGCCAGGAGATAGGTGGAATTTAATATGTTTTTTTGAAATTCTTCAAAAGAGGACACAAAGCCTTACACCTCCAGCTCCAGAGCTATTTTTCCCTTTGGGGGAGCTGCCTGAAGGCAGGCAATGAGGGCTTGCACCTCCACAGATGCCCGGTGGAGGGTCAGGAGGAGAAGCTTCCCCTGTGCAGGATGCCCCTGCCTTCCCCTGTGCCAGATCCACTGTCAGGCAGCTGCAGAGCTGGGGACTAGCTGGGGAGAATCAACAGGGACTTACTCTAACCCTCACAGACTGGGAGAAATGATACTGAGCTTAAATGAATCTGAACTCCCAGAGATAGAAGCAGTGCAAGTACACACAGGGGTGCAGGGCAGTGCAGTAGATGCTTTAGCTTCAAAACCACAAGCTCACAGGCTCCTTTTTCAAGAGCCTCACACTGTCACTTCCAGCTCTTTGTAAATAGAGGAAAGGAGAGTGTTAGCACTTAATAATTTATAGGGGACCTCAAAACTGGAAGTAGGGCAGCCTTCATTTCCCAAGCGCCAAGGGATACGGGATGGCTGACAGGAATAAGACACTGTGTGGGAGCAGAGGCCAAACTCTCTGGTGATGCAGAGAGAGCTTCTTGCCACAAACTGCCTGCTTAAGGCTTTCCATGAAGTAAAATTGTCCTTTTCCCAGTCCCCTTCTCTCCTGCTTATTTTGAGATTGTGGGGAAAAACTGCAAGGGTGAGACAGAAGTTTAAACTGCAGTTTAAAAAGGAAATACCAGTCCCACTGGTTTTCAGATCTTTATAAAATGAAGGCCAAAAAATGTGCACAAGGGCTTGATCTAAAAAATTGAGAGGTAGCAAAAGCATGAACTACATAGCAGCTGGTCTTTCAGACACAGCAACAGATGACCAAGGCTGGTGTTTCCAGCTCACTTCAAAAAACACTTTGATATCTCTTTGCCCTTGCTGCCAAAAGCAGCCTAGGGCACACATCCACCTGGCCCAGGACTATCTGAATTATTTACTAGGGATTGTGAGCTGGTGTTATTTTCCAGCTCAGTCCTTTCAGACAGTCCTAAGATCACAGTCACACCTTGAACACCCCCTCCCTGCTCCAGCCTAGCTGTGCTGCAGGACACAGGCTGATGGGATACACTGGTGTGAGAGCACTCTGGGATCTGCCCTGGCTGTTGCTGCCCTCAATCCATCCTGCTTGGATGCAGCGCTGCTTACGTTTTGTGTCAGCTCCCATCCCTTTCCTAACCAGCATTTGGAGACTAAATGTAAGGCTCTAGGAGGGCTCACATATTTGGGGTCAATTTTACCTCCTCTAAAATCAAAGGTAAAACTCTCAGAAGATATATTTCACAGTGATAAAGTGCACTCCCTTGAGCTTTTAGTCACTCACTGAAGGGATGCATGTGCCCAGGAAAAATGGTGTCACAGGTCCAAGCTACACCAAAGCTCTGGATGGCTTCCAGGCAGGACCAGCCTCCAGCCTCGAGCTGCCATCCCCATCCTGATGAGCAGTGGAAACAGGCAGGGGCACTTGCAGCTGCATGGGGCAGAGGGCTGGATGGTCAGCTGACACCATGAAACTCCATGCCAAGCTCCTGAGGCTGGGGCAGTTTCAGATTTCAGCCGTGGCAAGATGATTTACTAGCACAGGCAGAGACAGGCAACTTGCTGCTACCTGACACCTGTGCTGCTCCAGATGGGTACACGTTGCTGTCTGACTACATCAAGTGAAGTTCAAGCTACATCCATGCTATTGGAAAAGAGGTTTTGTTGAACTGTAATGGGTTTTCAGCATGGGCACGTTTCGGGAGTCCCAATGCCACAGCTCAGCTAATTTACTGTCGTTTCCACACTGAAAAGATCTTCAAGAATGTCATCCCATCCTTTGCCAGTCAGAACCAAATTTACATCTTCAGCATAGATACTTGAGGATTTAACTGGTTTTCCACGCAAAGAAAGAGTAGTTAAGATCCCCAACAGTATCTGAGGCTTTAAATTAAGAACTTTTTGTTAAACAAAAGTACCAGTACATGAGGGGCTGCACAGCTTTGGCAGGTACAGAACATGCACTGCAGGCAAACCTATCACACATGTAACACGTGTGAGGGGAACAGTTTTGACTATAAAGGGTAGGAGTGTCAAGAAAAGAAACAATTTGCCTTCCTGCTTTCTCAGCAGAATGGAAAGTAAGGGCCAAACTCTCTAACCCCTTGCTCAGATAAGCTATTATTATTCATAGGAGCAAATCTGTTTATGCCAACATACTCATCTGAGTTCAGGTTGTGGAGCTGGGCTCTAAATCCCTGCGTAACAAAGCCTTCATAACAATCTTAAGTTCGCTTCTCGAGCTCTAAATAAGCACCACTATGAAATGGCTTTGTGCTGGGTAAACACCATGAAAAGGAATAGCCAGGCTGAGGGCTGAGCTGAGAGGACAAACTGGAAAACTCAGGCAACTGTCTGTGTACAGAGAGCTTTTTTCCAAAGTGAGCCCTGCAAGCAAGAATGAGGGTTGATTTCCCTCATTTCAGCATCTCAACCTTTCCTTTCCAAATATGATCCACTGTTCAGACTCTGACACAGCAGACTGGCCCATACGTGTCATGCTGACACACAAGCCTGGGCCCCAAGTCATTGCAGTAGCTTAGCCTAGCTTGTTCCAGTTTTTTGTTCTGTTTGAAATGGGATGTTGACCTCCAGTTGCCAGACAGCATTGCCTGGTTTGGGCTTGGAGAATTGGTGCTTTTACTTGACTTGATACTGGAGTTCAGGGAATTAACTGAAAGGTCTGAGTGTGCCACTTTGCACAGACCCCTTTCCTTTCTTTTTCTAAAGAATTAATAAAAAGAGAGAGTGTCTAAAAAGCTGGTACTAATAGTTTGATGTCCTTCAGGGAACCTGATGAAATGTGCTTTCAGGAAACAGTAGACTGATGGGATGTCCCTGGCAGACAGGCAGGCAGGCAAGCCAGCCCCTGGCTTTTTAATTGTGCATGGCGCGATCTGAGTTCATAGGCACGAGAGCAAATTGTGCTTTCACTGAAGAAGATTCCAAAATGAGCCCAGAGGAATCTCCAGTTGGCAGAAAAAGGCACATAAAAGTAAACCGATCTGTTTAGGTAACATGCCACATTCTTGGTCAAATAAATGTGGTTTGATGCAGCTGAAACCCACAAGCACACAACCTTGGTGAATCCAGCAAAAATCTCTAATATCCTTTGACAGGAACATTGCTGACTGGCGAAAAACATGCACAGTAAATCAGCTGAAGGTGGGGAGAGGGAGATCATGTAACAAGTCTTCCGTCCTGTCTTCCCAACACTGGCCATGCTGACTAGTAATGGTGCTGGTAGGCAGCTGCTGGGGTTGTGCCGTTCTCTATGTGTTTCAGGTGACAGGAGTGACAAAGCAAATGTTCATCCAGTGGGTAGCAGCGATGTCCGTCTTCGTCGTTCAGTTCCATCCCACAGTCCTGCAAGGAGAGGCCGTGCAAATTATTAGAGTTTGTGTTCATCTTTCAGTGTCAGCTGGGGTCTGGCTTCCAGGAAAGTGATTTTGTGACAAGGACAGAAGACATCCAGACAACAGCTCGTTCCTAATAGGTCCAGCATGTACCACAAGAAGAAAAACATTTTCTCAAAACAGGAGTTTTGATGGGCAGCCTTGTACAAATTTGTTTGAAGCCGTTTTATTGAATAAATTTTATCTTGTGGTAAGGTGCAACCCTCTGTATTTTAAACACACTTGTGTCTCCTTACACTGTCAGGTAAGATTCACCTCTTCACATTACAGTTGTACTGATGTGAAATCAGCTTGTGGAGTCAGGGCCTCTTTTCACAGCATTATAAGCACAGAGAGAAAACAAAACTATTTATTTTAATTCTCAATGTGGAAGTATGGCAGCTTTTGGAGATGCCCTGCACGGAGACTAAATGGTTTTTAAGAGCTGGCATCTCCTGGAATTTTTCCTTGTGCAGCCACATCCTTTCTCCAGCCCCAAAGACACATTCATTTCCCATGAAAGTGAGGGTAACTTACACCCCACAGGATCAGTCACTCCCTTAGCATTTTTCAACAATCTGACTTGGAAATCAGATACACCGATGTGATCTGGAGCTCGAAGTTTCTGAAAGGCAGCAACAGACCTTACTAAGTCACCATGCTTCTTCACAGATGAGTTAACTGACAAGTTTGAAAAGCAATAAATAACTTGTTGCCCATAACTTTACGGATAGCAAATGAAATTAGAAGTGAAACACATTGCTGCAAAAACTTCTGTCCTCAATCTGGAAATTTCTCAGTCACTGACAGAAAGGGTCTCACACTGCAAGGTTTGAATTGCTCAGCTACTGCCACTGTAAGGCAGGAGATTTATTTCCGTCTTAAAAATAATAGCAGTTATGACTATTAAGCACTTACTCCCTGAGAAAGCTGCTGACCTACCTCACAGTGATAACATTCCACATGGTAATCCTTGTCCATGGACACAACCCGAATGGTCTCATCAGACCCCTGTGAGCATTTGAGCAAAGCAGAAATTACAAAGGATTACAGCAGGATCAGACACATGCACTCTCTAGATTGCTTCCTGCAACAAAATGAATGTTGAGGAAATGCATTTGGGCAGCTGGTTGGAGACCACAAATAAATCCTGCCATTTGCAGTTATTTTTACAGTAAAGCTTCATCATTGACTGACTGCAAATATCCTCTAAAGTGTGACACCAGAAATGTAAAAATGTTCTCTGTTTAACAGTAACATCTATCAGTAATCACAAATTAATGACTAGGTAATTTCAATAGGTCACATTTTTCAGTAGATTAGTTTTGTTCAAGACTCATCTCCTCCAAGTATTAAAATTAGTTAGTCCCAGAGTGGTCACACAAAGGACATTCATGAGTACCACCAACATCTACTGACATAAAAGAAAATTCTCATGAACATCGAACTAGCAGCAGCATCATAGTGCAGGAGATGATAAAAGCAGCCTTGGCCAAGAAGAATGAACTTCAACAATGAACAAAGAAGGGTGACATCTCAAGAACAGTGCATAAGCTTAGACCAAAGGGTTGCACTCCAGAGGAAGTGACCAACTCTCCCCATCCACAAGCACATGACACACGGTCAGGTGTGAAAGCAAGCAAGGCCTGACACTCATCCCCCAAGGGGATATGGAATAAAAGGCTCTCACCTCAGAGGGCAGAATGGGAAGTCCACATGCTGCACACTTCGGAGCTAAAACTCTGGAAGAGCAACAAGAAATGGAAGGTAAATTATGGATCAACATAAAAAGAGGCGTGTAGTTCTCAGTGATAACAAGGAAAGCTGCAGGTGTAATTCACTTACCCCCAGGAAAGCTTTGCATCCCAAGATCATAGATTCATTTTAGCATTTATTTTAAGTAATGCTTGGCACACATTGCTCAATCAGGCAAAAAGAGACCTTATATTTTACACTTAGTGCCAGAAAAAAATGGAAAATTCCCTATAAAATTCTTGGTCGCTACTGGCGGATTTGGAAAAGAAAATGAGGAGGAACTGAGCAGGACTGTCCCCAGAAAAATACATTAAAAGGAATAGCAGCCTCTGGGCAGAGAACTTCTGAGAAAATACCACATGACTGCACAGCTTCTTAAGGCCTTGTAACACAATAACTAATTAAATTAAATTGCAAGGAAATATGAGTTATTTCAGAATAATGATGGCATACAAGGGCAGTAATCTTGGCAACAGGATTGTAACAAGTCTTGGCACAACTCAGAAGAGTTCCAAGGGCTGTCTGAGCAAAACTTTATACTCTCCCTGTTCAGAAAATGGAGCAAGGACCAAAGCAAGCCAGAAGGACACACAAAATTGTGCAGTTCTAATACCATAACTACCAGCCAAAAGCACAGCCATTTTATTTTACTGTCTAAATAAGAAGTGTTTTTTAAAGTGGATTTATCAGTTGTTAAATTTATTAGTTGTTAAATTGGTAAAAGTTTTGCTTCCCAGGTTCAGTGGCGATTCTCTAAAAGTCAAAATCAGCCCTTCAACTACTCAAAAAGAAAATCAAATTGATTTCCAGAGGCATTCACAGGCTTACGTTACAGCAGACTAATTTTGTACATCATTGAACACTTCAGGAGCACTATTTCTCACCCTCTCTACTTTGCAGAAGGGGCAGCTGAAGCCCAGAGGTAATTTGACTTCATCAGAGTTACACAGGAGTCAACGGCTGGGTAAGAGGAGACAGGAGGAATTTCTGGGGTCTAGCCCCATCCTCAAACTTTTAACCCTGTCCCTATTTTACTAAAAAGCTAAATTAGAGGCTTGCTGCTTGGAACATCTGTGCTATTTATTTTGTCCTTACTTGTGGTAATCTCTGACACAGTAGATTTTGTTTTCAGAGTCTACAGTGAATGGCACACCGTCCAGACACTCATTGCAGATGACGCATCGGAAGCAGCCCGGATGATATGATTTCCCTAGAGCCTGCAGGATCTGCAACAGAGCAAGAGAAAGGGAAAATGCACATGAAGAGCCAATAAAGGTGAAAACAGTAAACAAACAGCTTTACACCAGATAATGCTGTATATTCATCAGCAGGGCTGTGTCTTTTTTCCCTGTCTCATCTGAGAAATCAGTTAACAAGGATGGAAAGGGCAGCTGGAATCAATATATAGTACCTGGCTCTAGAGATATTAATTATTAGCATGGGTAAGAAAACAATTTAGAGACTCAGTCAAGGTATTTAGCATGACAAAGGATAGAAGTGACAGAATTTAAAGGAAAGAAAATAATTTCTGAAGTCAACAAGTCGAGAATACATAGAAAGACCTCAAGGCAAGATGTACCGGCCAAACAAAGGAAATACAGTTTTATAATCTCCATGAGAAGTTGAAACTAGTATTATTGCTAGGTTTTCATAATCCCTGAGATATTGAAGGGCTTTGTACTCGCTCACCTGGCTTTCTAATTAGCACAGACTATGGAAACTGTTGAACTCAACAGCTGCAATTCGCTACCTGGAATACCATGGTCCGTCAGTAGAAAGATGAGACTTCTGAGTAAGAAACAGCTTCCAATTGTAATGCTTTCCAGTGTAAGCAGGCAAACAAAGATAATTAATGATATGCATTAGAAAATGTTAGGAGGCATGCTGTGAACCAGAAATTCCTAATTTCTTTTCCTCAGCTGTAGTCTTACACCACCAGCCATACTGGTCTCCCTCTGAATGTCCTACAACTGAATGCTGATCCCCTGAGAGTCCCCTACCCCATGCACATCTGGAATGGATGGTACCTGCTGTAGGCTAATCCTGCTCACAGATCTGAACTGAGGTCTGGATCACACACTCCGGGTCAAACCTGCTCCCCAGAGTATCAGTACCCACAAAAAATGACAAGGAAATGACTTAATCCAGAAGACACATGGGAAACCACAACTTGACTGCAGGAAAGAGAGGTTGAGAGATGCACTGATGCCTCACAGCTAGGGAGCACTGCAGAGCCACAGCACTGCTGAGCAGGAAGCATAAACAGAGTTACAAATACACTGTCCAGAGAAGTCCAAAAAGGGATGAAAGATCTGGAGGCTCTGCTTATCAACATCCGCTGAAAACGGGCAGAGTAGTGTCTCTGCACCATGTATGGTGGGGGACAGCTTCACTTCCTTGAAAAAAATCAACAAAAGGCTCAGTGCATTTTCCTTCTGATACCAGTCTTACACTAAGCAAACTACCAAATGGTAACAGACAGCACTGGATATGCATGTACTTTGCTTTTGATGCATTCTTCTAAAAAGCTGTGGGAGTTTTTTCTCCTGAAAGCAATTATCACTTACCATGTCCATTATCAAATGACCACAAATGAAACACCTGTCAGCTGACTGCTGGAAACCAGAATACTGCAAGGACAAAAAAGAATTCACTTAAAATTTCACAAGGCCACTCAAGCATAAACAACAGTGTAGTGTGGAGTGTTATTTGCATATTTGTTTTTGGTCCTTTTTCTGTGCTCCTTACACAGAAAAGCTAAACTTTCCATTGCTTTCTTTGTTATATAAAAGTGTGAACAGATGATATTCTGATAGTTTATGTATACTTCTGACTGCCCAGTTTCAGAAAGAGTACAAGTTCCTGTAACTTCCAAATGAAGTCCAAAATTAAACTTTAATTTAAAGTATAAAAATAAATACCATAAATGCCCATGCAAATAAAGCAGTTTCTAATAAGACTTATTTACATCTTATTTGACCACATGAATCTACAAGACAAGAACCTACTTGTGTTTAGCACATATTTATGTCACAATATCTATATATATAGGCCTGGAAAGCAAATTTTTTCTTTGGTTATATGGTTATAATTCTGTTGAAGCTTCTCTGAGGTCAGTTTCCTGTTAGGATAGCAATAAAGTCTGGCCCAGAACAACTTTTTTGCTATTTTTTGCTGAGATCTATTGATAAGGAACTGTCTGTCACATCCATGACATGCACCATGGGCACAGCACATCATGAATGAAGGAATGCAAACTTGGAAAATGAAATATTTTAGGTGCATTTAATCCTTTTACTTTCATCCTATGTGGAATATACTGAGGAGAACAAAGAAGATTAACTTACCCCTCTCAGACAAAAATCACTAGGATTCACCAATAAGTAAGCAATTACAACTTTTTCAAGTCTTAAGGAAGGCTTAATCTACCAGGACTGAGGGGAAGAAGGTTGTATGGATTTTTATCTGCACCAGCCAAGGAGAGGACTGTAGGGTTGCTTCAGGCTTAGGTACACTCACACAAAATCCACTGAGGGCAACAAAAAGATATCCATTAAGGTGCAAGGTGAGAAAGGAAATTCACCCATTCATTCTTCTGTAGCCATTCATCCCACTCCTGCCTCCTTAGTATGGCCACAGAGACAATGCTTTGAAGGAGCTATCACAACAGTTTATGGCTTCAGCTAGGGGTCTGTGCCACGAAACCAGGGGCTCTCACTCAATTTGATGCCTTAAGTTTTAGCTTTCATGTTTTTCAGATTCTGTACTGCCTAGGTGTGTAGTTTTGAGCTTCATATTAAGTCTTGGTGAGCTCCCTTCACAGAGCAGGTAGACAAAACAATTCCTTTTCTAGCTTGATACAAAGGACAATAGTTAGAAGTTTCAGGCCCAAAAGCATAAACAACGGTGGACTGAAGAGAGAAAATAAGAAAGATGGCATTTCATAACCTGAAGCTGCAATTGGACAATTAACCCCGATATGCAGATGGACCAAAACTTCTAAAAATGTGAGACCTCGTGACCAGTTGTCCATTTTTTGTGACCATTTTTGGGTCCATCTTGGGTGTAGCCCTGGCCAGGTTCTTGTATTGCCCAAGGTGTATCCTTTAAAGCCTTTTAATAAATATCCACTTTATTCTTAATTCTGTCTAGCCTCTGTTCTAGGTCAGCCTTCTCAGCACCACATGTGGGCAGCCACCATGGCTGGGGCTGGCCCTGGGAAAATGTTGGAGCAGAAGGGCCGGGTGGGATGCTGGACCGGAAGTGTGAAACACAGGCAAAGCTGGCAGGCAGAAAGGCTGTGAGTCTACTGGCAACACTGAGATGTCTCATTACAAGAGCCAACTGGGTGCTTACCAGGAAGTCTTCTTCACAGAACACCTTCCCATTGACAAAATAAAAGGCTTTTCCTCTCAGCTTTCGACCTAAGGAAAAAAATCACAGAGATAAGAAAAAGATCCCCAGAGAGCAAGGAGAAAATGTGATCAAAACCTGGCTGCTGAGAAGGAAACAACAATGAAGACATCCAAGGACAGATGTCACACAGCTGGAAAAGAGCACCTAACCCCAGCATGGGTCTTCCTGGACTCTAGCCCGCCAAACCCTCTTTCACTGGTGGTTGCTGATAAATGCCAGTTGGCGGATCTGGACAAAAGTCTCACCTTTGGATAGGAAGTAGTACCAAGCCTGGGCCACCTCCTGGCAAATTACGGGGTGTTGTAACTCTGGGAAGAGTGAGGGAGGATACACTGACTCATCCTGGAAAACACCCCAGTAAAGGAACAAGGAGGAAAGAAGAAAGGGCATACAGAGAGTGACCCACACGACTTAATTTATCAAAATGTCACAACCTCGCTGTTCTGCTATGAGCAGCAGCTGCCAGACAAGACACTGCAATATCTGAGCACTCGCTCTGCCCCAGCAGAGTGCAACACCAGAGCACTCAACAGGCTTCTCTGCTACCTACCAGCACATTTGTTACTACAGCTGCCAACAAAAAGCTTTGAAACTCTTTAAAAAAAAAAATTGTTATAAAATCCAAATGTCGTAATCAAGACAAGATGACAAAGTTTTTCCAAGAAAGGACTCTACATATGGAGAAGATTTGTATTTACTGCAGCTTTTGTGTTTATGCCTCTCATTCACTGTCTGTTTTCAGTTCCATGTAATCATGGCAATGTTTGCTCACACTGCCACCACTCCTAAATGCCCTGCCTTTCCCCAAGAATAAGGGGCTAGGTTTTGTTTATTTGTAAAAAGCTGTTCCTACCTCTTTGCAGCCTGGTTTCCCTATCGAGCCCAGGGTTTGAAATGCCAGCCTGACACTGGAATGGTTCTGTTTTGGACCCCCAAGGAGACAGTGCCCAGGGCAGGGGAGCAGCACCACCTGGGAACAGCTGGAGCAGGACTTGCTGCAGGCTGGTTTTGGACAACTACCAGGCACTGCTGGAAGGAAATTTGGTTTGAGACACTGGGGCCCAGAAGCCTCCTGCTTGACAAGCTGAATGTGGCCAGTATCATTAAAAAAGTGATTGTCAGCTGCTGGGTGTATGAATGTGAACAACAGAAGGGACAGGTCTGGGGGTCACCTTATGGTATGCACCTACCCAGCAGCCTTCAGCAAAGAACCACACTAGCTGCAAGGCTTTAGGGAAAGGAGGAAGCAAAGTAAACCCACTTCAAGAAACAAGTGTTACAGTCTCCCGCACACACCAGAGGGCACCCTCAAGCTGGGAAACAACTCCTGCTGCCCATTTCTTCCTCTGCTGCTCTCTGCTTCTCCCTGCCTACTTTTGGGATGGGCTGCTCTGTCTCTTTGAGGTGAGGAAGTACTTTCTCATCCTACAATTGGGAAGGCAAGATGCAGGAAAAGCTCACTTCCCCAGGCTGCACTACGAACTGTCCCGGTGGAACACCTTGCAAAATGGAGATGCTCCAGGGAAGCACCAAAGTTTTGCCAAGTGCATTGAGCCAGACCAGCATTTCATCAGCAGCCCTTAGTGCCCTTAGTGTCCAGGTCTCAGGCAGTGGGGCAGGTGGAGGACAGGGCAGTGTGTTTTCTCAAGGAACAAGCCCCAGGTTGCATGTGCGGGAACTTTGTGGTTAAACTGTGGGCATTGCTCAGCTCTGTGTTTACTGGACCAATGCAGGACCCAAAAGCACATGGCCAGGTCACAGTCACTGTCCCCCATTCTCTTCTGATCCCTGCTAGGGACAACCACATAACCTAAAGGTCAGAGATGACCCAGGGCACCAGCCCATCCTTGCACCAATGCAGATATTGGATAGGACATGGAAGAAAACCTGACAATTCTGAAAGCATCCCACTTTGATTTTTCTCATCCACCCTGATTGCCAAGGCTGCTGAAACTGAAACAGGACCCAGAGTTAAAAATAGAAAGTATCTAATCTGGGACATGTAATCTTTGTGGTTTATAACCCAGGATGTATATTTGCATGATAACCCCACCTGTCCACAGGTAAGCCTGGCATGCTCACCAGCAGCTCTAGAGTCACAGTTTCTAAGAAGGGACAGGAGAAGCAAAGGAATACCTGAGATTTGCATCACCTTTGTCAAGGGTGGTCCTAAGCAAGTTAACAAGCCTAACACAGCAAGAAGCACTCCTGAAAATCTCCCACTGATTGAAATGCAACACTGGGATTTGGCACTCCCAAAAATGAAAAACAAACAAAAACATTTAACTTTGGTTTTAAATTACATGGTAGTGAGGGCTCCAGTTCAGTGCAACAGGCAGGTGCCCAAGTGACTTTCCACCTACGTGCAATGTGTCTCCTTAATGATAAGCTGTCAGTGCTGAGGAAAAACATATACACGGGGCCATGAAATAAGAAATGCTTCTTTGGATGAAGGCCTGATGCATGAGCAGCAGACATTGCGACAGAAGGGATGAGGTTTGGATCACTGCCATGATGCCATTCTTCCATGGTGACAAAAAAAGCATTTACCAGCCATTCTGCACCCAGTGTATTTTTAACATGGTGACATTAGCAGGTTAAGATTGATGGCAACAGACCTTCAGTGAAGGTGCCACAGCCAGCATGCTATGTCTGGGCTTCTGCTGTAAGCTCATCCAGCAGAGGGATAAACCCTTTATAAAGGATTTATAATTTGGCCATTGGCATTGCGTGAGTCCCTGAAGAAGAACTGCTGACACCAAAAGCACTTTGAGGGATGATTGAATTACTTTTTTTAGGGAAGAGGTAAGCATTTTAACTATTTTTAGTTCTCCATTACTCTCTTTAAGCTCCTGGCAGAAATGTAAAAGGAAATGAGCAAAAACAATGAGTAACCAGGTGCTTCTACAGCCACTGTGGGAGTGGTTCATGCAAACACAGCCTGTTTCTTCCCTGCTGCTCTCAACTTCTTTCTCCCTGCACACTTCTGGGACGGACTTCTCCCAGTGTCTCTTTGAGATGAGGAAGCACTTTCTCATCATACAATCGGGAAGGCAAGATGCAGGAAAAGCTCACTTCCCAGGCTGCACTGGGGACTGTCCTGGTGGAGCTGGGAAATGCATGTTCTTGCTGCAGGCACACCAATAAAAGAAACAGCACTGGGACTGCCCCACAGTGCAGAGCAGGGCGGCAGTGACTTCTGCACCTGCACTGAGCTCCCTGCTATGGGATAGTGCTCTACCAGTCCCTCTCAAAAGCGATGCTTCTGACTGTGCCTGCAGAGGCTGGCAGAGGTTTCACTTGAGCATGGAGATGCTGTTTTATTTTCACCAAAAGGAAGGATTGAGAAGTTAAATGGCATATAAGGAATCACATATTGATAACTACCTGCTTTTAATATGTATCATGATGAAATATCCTTTGACAAACACAGGAATAATCAATGCATGGCTTGCTGCTTTCAGGATCAATTTTCTACTACACGTCTTATGCTGCTGGCTCCTGACTATATTTCACTTTCCACTTCACCTTGAATTTAGCTAATCTCACACCTGAAAAGATTCAGACAAAATTCTTTGGCATTTCAACCTTACTATCTTCACTTGTTTTTGCAAAGTATCTTGTTCATGTCTCTGACAGGAAGTTTGAGCCCCGAGTTTTTATGTACTGTTCATCCCTCACACTGTCTAATCTGTTTAGCTGTAGGACCTTCACGATGACCTCGAGGTCACTTCAGCACCAATTTCAAAATATTTCAAGCTCAGTCACTAGTGCCTTTGTGCTAAAATAAATACACTTTGCTTAGCAGCTGATAATAGGCATACCATCAGGCTGCACTCCTAGGATGCCAGTGCTTTTGTCCACTGTTTTCTCAAATTATGGCTCTCTCCTTTTGAAGACCATGAAGAGAGAGTTTAACCAGGGACTTGCAAAGTCCCTGGCAAGGAGGATCCTGGGAGATGCATCATTTGCTTGCTGGGGATTTGGACTTAACTTTCTCTTTTGAAGTTGCTTTTCGACTATTTATTAAAAACAATGGGGTCACAAACCCATGTTCAAAGATAAGAGATAGCTCGTCAATGCATACAATGGAACAGAGCCGTGTCTGGATCCCAGGGTTCTGTGGGTTATGCACAACCAGGACTGCTACATTGCTGGAGAGGCAGTGTGTGGGCTTCACTTACTTATCTAAGCATCATGGAACTCCCTGTGGTATCTGCACAGCAGATGGGCAAAAATCACTGCTGACTGGCAGCTTCTCCTGGGTCCCTTCCACACTGACAGCCCTGGGCCTTTTCCATTACAAAACATCAGTGCTTTTTCAAGTACCACAGCTGTAAAATAAATTTGGATATGTGATTACTGGTGGCACGTTAAATTCGGCCAACATGTGTGTTTTGGGAGTCCTCTGTGGACACTCTGCTGACAGGCAGCATGGTGTCCTACCCTGTGCAGCAGACTAGGTCAGGCATCAGACAGCTCTTAATTTCTGCCATCTGTCCCATTTCTCTTGGCCACCGTTAAAGCTGGATGCAGCACTGAGGCTGACACAGAAGCATCAATATTTCCAATCTGCTCTTGAACTGGGCCTGCATGAAAGGGTCACTTCAATGCCTGTAGATCCTCCAAATCAGGTAAATCAGGACAGACTTGCTAAAACCATGGGCAGGAGGAAAGGATATTTCTGAGAAGAAACTGCTACAACACAGTAACTCCATTACCACGTAAGACGTTCAGTCTCTCTCAACTACATCAGCTGTATGGAAAGATGGCAAAACATACCCTCTATGCTCACACCATACATTTGAGACAGTAGGGAAAAAAACCAAACAAACCCAAGCAAAAAACCCTCAAAACTCTCAGAAAATGATCTGACGCCTGAAAGCCAAAAACATGCTCTGGTGCATGTAAGAAAGGTCAGCAAGAAAGGTCAGCTGCCTCCACGGGCAACACAACCACAGGTGAGGGTAGAAATGGATCCCCAGACAGAAACATTGCAAAACCACAGCACACAACTGAGCAACACCTCTCCTTTGCCATCAGGCAAACCACTGCAAGAAGATATTCAAGAGTTCTTTTTAGGGAAAACCCCTAGGAGTGTCAAAATTCAGAGGTAAACTACAGTCACCCTGGGAGAAAGCAGTGCTTTTGATCCAGATAGTCCCTGCTCAGTAACTGGTTTTCATCCCAGTGCTCAACCACTCTGCATCCCTCTGGAGACTGCTGCCCTGTTCCTCAAAATGCACCAAAACCTGGTGGCTGTCAAGAGCTGGCTTCCCACCCTGTCACCCAGTGACTCAGAGGAGGAAGGAGGGGGAGGCAATCTCTGTGACCTCAGTGAATGTAACTGTACGTTGAAACAAGATGAGTAAGTTTTAAATTTCTCTGGTTATGGAAAGGGCCTCAGTGCTTACTGAGACACTACTCAGAAAATTACTCACAGACATCATTAAAACACTGTAAGAAACCCACTAAAATCTTCACAGATTAATTAATTAATCTGTATTAATTAATTAAATGAATCCTATGCCTATTCTTAACAGAAAATGGTACTCTGAAGATGATATTATAAAATAGAAAGACTATAAGGACTGGAAATTTATTCCACTGAAAAGTTCAACCTTTTTTTTTCTTCTCACATTGTCCTGATGATTTCAGACTTTCAGCCAGCACTAAAACACATGCAGTTTACTGAAACCACTATTACACTGATAAATCCCTGACCACATCCACCCTCTTGTGGAGCTGAACATCTGCACCTTTCCATCAAGGATATCTACTGAGGACACCTGATCCATGCCAAAGCCCCTTCAGCTCAGGCTTCATATCACTCCTGCCCTGAAATCTGGCCAGGAGATGTACTGCCACCTTACTGTAAAAGCTGTCCTGGCTTTTCTCATCTACAGCAAGCACTTCTTGTGACAAATAACAGGATTTTTCACCAGTGAGCTGAGACTGAAGACAAAAAGTCAGCAATAACATAACAGCAATTTAGACTGAAGCAGAAAAATGTACTGATGAATTGCCTGTCCCCTAAACTGTAAATCCAAGCACAACTGAATCTTTTCTGACATGATTTTTGCTAAAAAAGTCTATTGTTTACTATGCAGACTCTGGCATGATAATTTTACTGAAGGGGTGTTGGGGATGGATTATTGGCAATGCTTTGCGCTCTCCACTCTGAAGATCTGCACATTTCTCAAGTGAGTTGATTGGTGTGGTGGGTTTTTATCCAATTATAGGCACTAAGTTCTGCCTCCACTAGAAGAGACGGTAGTTGCTGCATCTGAAGATAACTATATACATACATGTGGCCATGGGGTATTCACTTGGCAAGGCTAGCTATCCTGCTGTCTGGGATGAAGTCACATGGGCAGCAAAAGGTGATTTTCTGCTTGTAAAGCTATTTAACAGTGCCAATAAAAACTATGGCCTTCTTTTTCTAGGAGTTACATGCCAATACAGGACATGTTTATCCAACATAATTAGCCCAAAGACACCAAGAGTTGGATTGCTTTAAGTAGCCATGCTTTACAATCACTGCAGCAAGACTTAATTAGCCCAAGCAGAGGGTTATGCTCGCAGAAAACGCTGCTTTGATAGCTTATCTACCTAGTTTAGTAAATGACCCTTAATACCTCTAAACACAACTATGTTGCGAAATATTAAATATAAAATATATATACCCAGAGGGTGGCAAGAGGCAGCCAGCTTGTGTGATTTCAAAGTCTGTCTCTGAAACAGCAGTCTGTTAACCCTTACATTGACATCAGCATTAATCTGAGCTTGCAAAAAGAGAAAAGAAAAATAAAGTAATGCAGTGATGTTGACATGTCAAAGACTGAATTCTGTAATCTAGCAAACATGCAACGTTTCCAACTCTTTGCAGTAAGGAGTCAAAATCTGGTCCTCACTTTGGCCCTCGTGTTGCAGTTCAAAATTAAATACTCCTTCAAATCACCTGGCAATCAGTTCTTTCTGACTTCCTTCCTCTCCTACTGATTTCCTTCCCAGCCATTTCCAACATTTCCCTTGCACTTTTTTAGCTTTCAGATTTCCTCTTGAGGACCAAGTAGCTCAAGAGTAAGACTTACGCTCTTAACTATACTGCCAGCAGGGCAAAAATGTCTGTTTTCCAGGCAACTGGTGGAATTTGGATATAAGCCTGGCTGAATCCAAGAGAAAACACTAAAATCAACACAGCAGGTTAGAGTGATACAGTCTAGTTAAAAGTATACAATTTATAAGGTCTCCTCACTACCTAAATGGTAAATATCAACATCTGGAGACACACCTGTCTTTCGTGCTCTTAGAAAGTATGAAGTAGTGATTTAGTTTAAATGGTTAATATGTAACAAACTATTTGGTAGCTACAAGTTTGTCCAACAAGCTGCAAAAAAAACCCCAAACCCCAAAGCGGAAACAGACACCTTGAGATTGCAGGAAACGCTCAAGGTGTTAGGAGGCCTTTTTTTTTTTTTAACTTACTTTTGTGGCCCTCCTGTAAAGCAAATATCATTTATTACTAATCCTGCAGAAAGAGCCTGAAGTTTTTTCCTCTCCCTCTCTGCAAAAGGCTGCCTTGTTTGTGCCTCTGCCCTGTAACAAACAAGAAGATAAATGAGATATTTGTGCCAAAGTAGTAATTCTAAATCTGTTGTTTTGACCTCTAAGCCAAATTTTCTGCACTACATGCCATTGGCTCAGATAAGACAGTACATTTTTTTCCTGCCAACTGAACCCTGTAGTGTATGCACAGCCCTGTTCAACAAACTGCTCTATCATTTATCTCTGAACATATGTGTATTGGGAAGCAGAGGGTGAAAGAAATTTGGCACTATGAGGTATCATCCCCCCCACATAACCCTTTGCTTATTAGACCCTCTTGATTTTCTGTGTCGCGGAAACCAATGCACATTCGGACGCAAATCCAGCTAGGAGCAAAATTAGAAATCCTTGCTAAAATGAAAACAGCAGGACAGTGGTTATAAATATCTAGAGGACAATATGCTTTACCTTAATAGGTAATTTTGTATATTTTATTTATTGGAGTAGGGGATATTCAGTGTTCCACCAGAGAAGAAATTTTAGGATTGAAATCAGGAGCAAACTTGACTTCTCAAAGTCAAGTTTGTACTGGATGGTGTCCAAGATGAACTCCACTTGACCTTAAAAGCACTACTTAGTTTTCAACTAGAAACCAGAGTTTCCACATAGGCTGTTCAAGATGTGCTTTGCAGTTAGAAAGACAACACCATATAAATATTTATTTTTCTGGCAAACAAAAATGGTCTCATTGCATTTACTAAGGTGACAAAGGTGACAGAAAGCCTGCAGAGGGGCATGTGTCCTCTCTGAGTGAACAACAGAGTGTGTGCCCTTTATCCCCACAGCAACTGATGGTCTGTGGGGCTGGGAAGTTACTTTGGGCTGTGAAAGGGGGGGATTCCCCTCGAGTATGTTTCCTCCCTGAGTACAAGGCAGGACATCTTGTGCCTCCCCAGGCAGCATCAGGCAGGCAGCCACAGTGCAGAGGTTTGATGAATCAGAAAGTCAGCCCAGCCCAGGTCAGGCCACAAAGCCCCGGAGCAAGCGTCTGGGGCACGAAGGCCCTGCAGACCGCAGGGGTAGTCAGGAAACCACCCACTGCTCTGAAGGGTTTCTTGCAAACCTTGCTGTTTGTAGAGGTCTGTGCACATGAGGGAAAACACCACTACTGTGGGGCCCTCCCTCTGGCACCACTCTTTTTGGACTGCTGGGAATCCCATGCCACCACACACCTTCCCCTCCATCCATCCATGCCATCCTGCCAGCTGCCACTGCCTCCAGTTTCCATTTTAGTATGGCCACTGCCACAATGGGAAGAACTTTGGCTTTCATGACTACTCTCCTAAATATAACAAGCTGAATTAGGCTCTTGTGTATATGCCTATGACTTGCATTCCCCCTTTTATCGTTTTGAAATAGTCTTTCCTACTGAACGAAATATCATTATTTCTCCCACACCCCTTTCTTTTTCCCCATTTCCCCATCATTTTCACTAGCCTTGTTTTTTAGTTTTACTTTCAGTTTTAAACCCTTTGCCCCAGCACATCTACTCAGCACATTTCTGTAACAGCCTGAGAGAGAGCCTGTTCTGTAACAGGTAAGAGAGAAAATGGGCTTCACCTTGCTAAACTTGGCTTCCTTCCATCTTTCTAAGTCTCACCTGACATCCACACCTTTTCATCTTGCACTGGAAATATTTGGAGAGGGTTGACTTTCAGAATAAGCAGCAAATAGCTATTCTTTCAACTCTCAACAACCTACCTCATTAGAAATGGGATTAAGCTAATTTTTAACCAAACACAGACAAACAAACAGACGTAACCAAGGATACCTCTGCAACCACAACTACTTTTGTAGCGCTGGTCTCCAAATAAAAATTGTAAAATTCATTTCAAAAGGAGGATCAAAAGTGTTTCTTTCTAAAGCACCAGTTGGACGGTAGTAATTTTAGAAATTTAAGACAGCTCAAACCTGCTGCTGGATTATTTTTAACAGGAGCTTTGGGTGCAAGGGCAGTTCAGAGACTGCCTGGCCCTAGAGGGCGAGAGGTAACTGAAGCAAAGCCCTAGCTGCAGCCAGGAATCCTCTCCATGGGAGAAGATTAATTTCAAATTAATTTAAAAGAAAGGACAGAAGAGTGAGCAGCTGACTTCTGAGCCTCTAGGAAACTGCCACTATTTGCAAAAACCACTTTCTCTTTTCAGTTTTCCTATTTTCGGTCAGATGAGGGTGAAATGTTCTACTAAAAACATAGGTGAGGCAGGGCAGCTGGTGTAGAACAGCTGGGAAATGGGCATAGTTCAAGGCTCAGCTATTATTAAAAAGCATACACATCTTTCTATATTTATTCCAACTTTACAGCTCCAAATAAAACACATGCAGTCTTGATGAGTTTATAACTCTAAATACAACTCGGGAGGAAAAACCCTCAGTCTCATCTGGGAAAACCAAACTCATATATACAAAAGCAGCAGAAGATTATTATTTTTTCTGCCACCACATATACAGCTACACTTCTAAAAATATGCTACTAGTGCTGGAGTTAAACATAACAAAACAGAAAAACCACTGTCTTACAAACACAGCCACAGTTTAAAATCAAGTGGCCAGTTCTTCACTCCAGCTCCATCACAGACCCCAAAAAGCTGCTTAGGAGGATCCATACGTTGCTGTATGCCCCAGCAAGCTCCAGATGTGAATCTGACAAGTGACCCACAGGGAGGTCCAATTGAGGGAAGTCAGCAGGGCCAGCTGAACTATTTACTCTGCATCTTGGGTAGATTTCACAGGGCTCATCATCACTGCTCCCAGCCTGATACCTCTGAACAGTAACCAGTTCCCTCCCTGCAAAAACCACAAACCAAGCTGGCAGAGACATGCCCCTTATCTCAGGGCATGGCTGCATTTCTCTGGAGAAAGAACAAGCAAGATGTGTAACCTGGATCATTCATGCACTTACATGCTTTGACTGGAGGTATTTTAGAGGTACGAAATTATTTTATCAAGTAAAAGATAATGCACACAGCAAAAACACTGTCACTGGATTTTCCCTTGCAGCAGCTCCATCTGAAAAGTAAAGCCTGCTGAGACAAAAAACATGCCAGCTAAGGCATATTCACTGCCACTTTGAAAAAATACTCTTGTAAGCAAATGTGGCTGTAATTGAGAGGCAGAGGAATGAAAACAACCATCCCCCATACCAGAAGGCAGAAGGCTGGCACAATCCAAAATATCTTTTCTACATGCCTTGCAACAATCCATTCAAAAACAAACAGCAAGCACCACTACCACCAAGTCATACAGCTGCAGCAGACTCCAGCTGAGAGATAGTTTAATAACCACTTTATTTTCTTGCCCCTTTACACCAGAAAAATGTTAAGCCCAAAGAGTTTGCTGCAGGGCCTGGCACCAGCATCAGACCAGGCCAGGGATACTCACTGCAGGCTCCACAGGTGAAGCAGCTGTCATGGTAGAGGTTGCCCATGGCCTGGCAAGCCTGGTTTGCTCCATACACGCCCTTGTTGCACTTGACGCAGGTACCTGGGGAGAGAAGAGAGGTCACAAGTGGGACCCAGTGAGGTGGCTGGGGACACTGGTGGGGTGACAACACATGTAGCTTGTCATGGTGGCTGAACAGCTCAGGACTACGCGGTTCACTGAAACCACCAGATGTAGGCGACATCAGCGTCACCTGCCCTGAGGGACATTGTTAACAATGTTCATGGCAGTCATCAAACCTCCACAAATAAAGACTTTTCCGAAAAACAAACTGCACAAGAACAGTCCTGTCCAGGTACAGTGACATCTCCTTCCTTTACATACATCCAAAGCTGCTGAAGGACCCTCACAAAAGCAGTGAGTGTCAGTAAGTGGTGCTCAGAGCTCTTCACAGACCAATAGTTTCTGCCACTCACTGTATAAGATAAACTTGTTGGTTGCAATTGATATGAGGAAAACATAGCTCTTCACTTAGCTCCTTTAAATCATCCATTTCAGACCCCTGTTGTGCCCGCTGAAGGCCCTAATGATTTCCCAACAAAACAGAGCTAAACTACCTGACATCTACCTCTCTTAACAAGGAAATAGCACATCAAGCCAGTTTACTTACTTCAGGCATTACCCTGTGATTGTGACAGGCTGCTTTTAAAGCAGCATCACCCTTAAACTACCCCTAACTGAGAAATCTGAATCTCTGTTTAAGCAAATAAATGAATAAGGGGCAGTGTGAAGGAAAAACAGATTATGTGTTTCTGTCTCTGGTGTGTAGTGACTCTTATGTGACTTCACCTCCAGGTCTCTCCCTGCACCACACTACCCAGCCCTATTAATCCTGGCTCTTAATATCCCTGGTCAAGGGACCGTGAGTCACACCTCACTCCTACCGGCCCAGGAGGAGGAACAGCATCATCTTGCTGGAGATCCTTAGTTATGCTAAGGGTGGTAAACAAAATTTCACTTCTTTTGGGGCACTGCAAGCTCCGGAGTAATTGAAAAAGCCTGGAGAAAGTTAGGAAGAAGTCCATTGTGCTTACAACAGCACTGAAAAAAGTAACTCAACTCTGGCAGCACCAGGCTTGCACTGCCAGGGCAAGTAACAATTTCTTCCTGCAGCTAATAGCCATGGCGGTCAGTTTTCACACTACAGGGATAAAACCACTCGGGAGTCCTTTGCAGTAGCACACACATGGCTGCTGAAAAGCAAACACTTGAATTTCCCAGGTTTTTGCAGAGCAGACCTGGCTCTCTGTGCTGCAGCTGCCTGCATGCATTCAACCAGCACATTGAAAGCTGTCCTAGTGCTGCGCCAAGTCCTGCTGCACTCAGAGCCAGAGTCCACACTGACACAAACCTGGAGAGAAGAATAATTAGTTACTTTGTTTTGTCCAAATCCTACACCAACTGAAATGCTCACTTGGCTGTGGGCCCACCCCAGCACTCAGGCTGGCACCAAGCGAACAAATCTTTCTGGCTCTTTTTGAATTGAGCAGGTTTATCTCATTTATTGAAAAAACATTTTAAGAAAGATAAATCGTACAGGCATTAGAAAAAGAATTAAAAATTAAAAAAAAGGTCAAGGCAAAGATAAGAAAAATTAGCTTTTCAAATGGATGTGCTCTCCCAGGAATGCACACATTCAGCGGCAGCCTGAATTTCTGTGCAATGATCTGACACAAGAGCTAACGACTCACAATTCCCTCTTGAGTACAGCAATGCCGAGCAGAAACTTTTGGGAGCAGAAAACCTGCCAATTTTCCACGACACCCACCAGGCTTTCCACAGAGCCAACGTACTTATTGCACTGCAAGAGCTGCATTTTCCCCTTCTCCGTGCCAATGAATGGCTGCTCCAGAAAATTTCACCAGCATGCTCCAGTTCCCTCCTTCCCACAAAGCAGCCGGATGACACTGACTGTGGATGAGCAGCAAGAAGAAGCGGGAGGCAGAAGGCACAGCAGCTGAATGTAGGCACAGCGCCCAGTAAAGATGCTGGCAGGCATAACCCACTATTAAGTAGGCTAAGGCAAACCCCGTGGAGGGCAGAAATTGTCTCTGCCATCTCCTGTCTATCCCATTACGCCTCAGAGCACAGGCATTGCCCCTCTGGGCTCCGGACAGAACAGATCCTGCAGGAGCTGTCAAGGCTCTTGCATCTCTACCAAAACTTTCCTCCACCTCCCACCCCTCAACCTCCCCAACCACCCTTCCACCTTTTCCTTTCAGTCCATGCTCCACTTCACCCCCTGATTAACCCTTTCACCCGCTTCTTTCAATATTTAGACCCCTAAAACATGGAAAATAAAGTCATGGAATGAAATGGGCTTTTAAAATAAATTGACAATGTTTTCCATAATAACTCCAATGTGCTAAATTACTCAAATATGTAATAACCAGACATGCTATAAATATTCATACCTATGCTGTGCCAGGGCTGACAATTGAAAAATTATAGCCATCCAAATCCAGTTTATGTTCTTACATGTATCTGCTAAATCTTACTTGAAAGCCTACTAAATCTCGGTAGCAAGTGAAATTACTCTCTAAATAAGTCTTTGCTATTTCCAGATAAAATATTCTGAAGTATTATAACCAACATACTTGAGCCTTCATCTCTGACACTCAGCACACCTGGCCTGAAAGCAGGGGGGAAAAAAAATTGATTTTTACTAAATTTTCCTTTCCACTTTCCTTTTTTTTCCATTCAGTCCCTGCTGTCACAATGACCCTGATCTTTTGGCTTAGGCTAAGCAAGGGAAAAGCAAGGAACAACCTGTTGCTGACAGCAGCCAGCCGCTGAGGTCGGCAGCATGTGTGCAAGGCCAGCTGATGGAAGCCAGCACAACCGGGGCCTCCTCCAACCCCATCCCACTGCAAAACGCGCTCTGCACCCTGCTCCATGCCAGCTCTGATGGCTATTTCCTCAAACAGTGCTGACTGTGCTTTCTGCTGGTGTTAAAATGCCAGCAGCATCACTCCAGCCCCACATGCCACTGACACTAGTCAGCAGTTCTGGGTAATTTTCTTGGCATGGAGTGGCTTTTAGCAAAAACTTCTGTCCCCAGTGTGAAACAGAGGGATCCTGAGTAGCTACGGTTCAGCAAGATCCCTGATTCCTGTGCTTGGTAACTTTGCAGCTGCTAACAAGTGTTTGTGCAAGCGCCAATGCCAGCAGACATCCCCTCTGAAATTACAGTTCTTAACTTAAGACAACGTTATTAAGAAGAAATGATGGGTTTCTCTTTTACCACCAGGATGACAAACCCAAACCAGCACACATGTACAGCACCACTAAATTCATGCCCAAGCACACAGGCAGAATAGTAGCCAGATTTAGGAAGGGAAAGGGATGGAAATTGCTGATTTTGGTTCCATTTCTGCCGGCAGGGCAGCCGTCCCTGGACAACAAAGAAATCTCTGTTCTTTTTTGCATCATGCAGCAAGCAACCGCCCGCACTGCAGCTGAGAGTCTGAACAAAGGGACCTTTGGAACGGAGCTGGGACCGAAAACATGCCCTGTAAGCCACTTTCCAGCACTTGCCACACTCCATCTCAGCACTGCAGACCAAAAGGCCTGTCACCAGTAACAGCCTCAGTTCACGTGATCCAACAGGCTGGATGCAGACCTCAAGGGCTGTGAGAAATGAAAGCAAACTCGGTACTCAGTCTGAAATGTTAGTCCCACCCTCAAAATTCAACAAGTGCACTTCCATTTACCACCAGACTCAAAGCCCCTGGAGACATCTTTTCCTCCAAGTGTTGCTATTTCACACTCACCAGAAGTAGTTTAGTTATTTACTGTATCCCACTCACTAAAAATTCAACACAAGCCATGCTGAACAGCAGCATTTTCTGGGACTAGGATTTATTTCCACATTTCAGACAGCATCAATCTACAGAATAAGACCACAGTTCTTCCAACAGCATCCCTCTTTTTTTCAGCAGCACCTCCCTTCTCAGCAACACACAGCACAGCCAAGCTTTCTAACCTGTGCTCCTGGTTTGGTTTACTAATATTTACTAATATTATCACTTCATTTTGAACGTGATATTATCATTTCATTTTGAAATGTGACAGTGCTTCAATGGTGAGATTTCTTTGCCATGCCACTTTGGTCTCAGATAAGAGGAATGGAGGGGCAGGATGATTCCGGTGGTGTGGGTCTGCTTATCTGACTAATCCAGCAACAGCAAGTCTGTCCTACTCCTTCCACATACTCTGTGCAAGCCACATTTCTACAATCAGATTGACTCTTCTCTAGCAGATGCGACTGCTTTTTTGTCCCCTCCCTACAGGAGGCTGGATTTATGCTGAAGAACCCCCAGCTGAACCTAGAAAAACCCCACCAGTCTTTGCATCTCTGGTATCATCATTCCCATCTGTCCACATGTGCACACAGCTAATCCAAAAGCAGATCCTGATGACTCTTGGCAGAAGTTGTACCTTCACAAGGGTCTTCCCCATCAGAATTCTGCTTGACACTCACTCTGACAGGGAGGACTCTGTGCAGGTACAGCTGCCGTGTCTCCAATCCACCTATTTTATCCCAGGAGAACCAAGCCCTCCACTTGCACACGTGTTTTAAAGACTGTCTTCTGAGAAAAGCTTTCACCGTGTCATACATGATGTGATGCTCAATTCTCGTGGTCTTACTTCTGAATTTCTTTGGAACTTGAACCCACCCTCCTTCCCATGGGTCACCTTAGCCAAGTAATTCCTACATCAAACTCTAAATTACACACATTGCATGCCTTGCTATGCTGCTTATCCACTACTGAGCAGTAATTCTTGCTGGAGAGGTGATTTCAAGATCTGGAGGCCCAGGTGAGATTGAGTGCCTGGAAAACCTGGCAGATTGGTTCCATTCATCACTGAGTGACTGAGTTGTCTGTACAAAGATGGTCAGGTACTCCCTGCCCAAAGAACCACAGAGTTGGTAAACACAAGTTTTCTGTTCACTTTTTCATGCCATGTTCTTGACCCCTGACCTTGCTGCAGACCTTTGTGTACACACTGCCAATGAAGGACGAAAATGCTATCAAAGTCACGTCAGTGATATTTTAAGTACCTTATAGTGACGTCAGAGATTATGATAACTCCCATGCCACATGAATGAGGCTCCTTATTTCTTTCAGTCCCACTCCTACTGTATCCTGGCTGAAAGACTGATTGCTCCTCTGCCTCCACTCCTTGCTTTTTCTTTCCTTTTGGTAGATTTTTCCTTAGCTCACAAACCCAGCTGAGTTCCCAAGAGGAAGGGAGGAGAAGAACATACTGCTGTAATTTTGAAGAGCCATATTCCAGACCACTCACTTGCTTGGTTTCTTGCAGTGAGATAAGCTTTACAATCTGTACACACCCACTACTCAAGCAGTGTAGCATCAAGTAGTATCAAATGTTGTGATCCTTCCAGCTTTCCTTGTTCCACCAGAACCTGTCTCTCCCTGCCTTCCCCTCCTCTCTGCTGCAGGTAGGCGTCTACTTTCAGCTTTGGTACTCTCCCAGGAGAAGGTAGTAAAGCATGCCTCTGCTCATTCCCAGTGGAAATGGCATTGTCATCATCACACACACAGACAAAACAGACTCAGAAGAATTTTCATTTTAATCAGAAATTCTCCACTTGTCAGCCCTGAGACTACCTTTGCTGCACATGAAGTGTCCTAGTGCTCCACTATCAGCAGGGTTCAGTAAAGTCCCCAGGTGTGTACAGCCCCAAAGTGAAGTGAATTGTGGTTTCAGCAGTGGTGAAACATTAACTTCACCATGCACCAAAGAGCACTGCTGGCCTTGAGCTGCTCACACCCATTCAAAGGTGCTGGGCTTCCAGGTCTCCACAGGGCTCAGTGATTCAGTTACTGCTCTGCTTCTGCCAAGGGGAAAAAAAATCTGCAGACTTTGCTATGAGGTATTCTCTGTCTGACTGCTGGGAAGCATCCCAGCTTTTTCACTGCAAAACAAGATGCCCAGGG
The DNA here is from genome assembly GCF_049639895.1 of Pseudopodoces humilis. Taxonomy (NCBI): domain Eukaryota; kingdom Metazoa; phylum Chordata; class Aves; order Passeriformes; family Paridae; genus Pseudopodoces; species Pseudopodoces humilis. The sequence goes on from NC_142200.1 coordinate 106,569,083, forward strand.
CCCTCCTAAAACACCCACAGCTTATCAGCTCTGCTGTAAACAACAAGGAAGCCAGAATACAACAGCTAATAAATAATTATTACACAAAAACTATTCATTAAAATGGTTTATAAAAAGCTCTTGGTAAGGGTGTAGATAATACTCATCAGGTGGAGATTTCCATCTAGGTGTATGAAAAAAGCACTGGTAAAAACGTGATGCTACATGTTACATCTCTAAAAACACCCATCTGTGCCTGCAGACCAAGGCACTGCATGCTGAAACAAGCAGTCAAACCTCCTTGTAGACCCCAGCACACCTCAGCCAGGCCCCTCCTCCACCAAGTCACTCCTAGGCAGTGCAGGCAGATGCTCGGTTTCGTTGTTTATCTGTCTCACCTGAAAACTCATTAGGCACCTTCAGTCTTTGGGATGGTGTCACTTCACCTAACCCTAAACATTTGGGTGGTGCTAGCAAAGGATTTACATCCGATCACTCCTATTTAATCTTCTGTCACCAAGAGGAGATGAAGGCTGATGCACCCAAAGGAACACTGGGGAAATCAGTGGGATCTGGGCACCTCACTGCTGAGTGTTCCCTGGAAATAATATACCAATACCTAAATACATCCTAAACTGGCTTCCTCCCAGGGACACCTCCCAGGGACATGGGGGTCCTTCTCTGCTGCATGAGAACCAGCCTCTCTAGGGAACAACTTCAGCTTTTCCTTCCCCAAGCAAAATACCTGGATGACACCTGAGACTCCCTATGTCCTCCTTGACAGCCCACATAAATCAAATCAGCACTTCAAAAGCCCTCTTGGAGAACTGAAATTCCTCCAGACATGTGCAGCCCATGCAGCTCACACATAGGTCACCACTTCCAAAAAACAAAAGGAAAAAACCCCAGAGAATTCTTGGTTTTGTATGTTTCTTTCCTTTCACTTATTATACCTACTCTGAGCAGACAAAAGAATTTTGCACAGCAAGCTGGTGCTGACAGACAACCAGATTGCTGCTCCTAAGCACAGCACCCTACCTGTGTTTTGCCTAGTTCTTGGCTTATCCTTTCCTAGGCTTTTACTGACAAGCACACATTCTCACATAGTGAAGGAGAAAGCAGCTCCTTTACTATGATCAGAATCTGATCCAGACTGAGACAGACTGAAGGACAGTATGTTAACCTGACAGACAGACCCATCTTCAAAAATTGTTATGAAAGCAGCACACAAAATTAGGAGAACTGAAAGTATTTTTTATAAAATACTTTAGTCCTCTGTACTTTAGTCCTGGTTTCATTTCCTGGCTCTGATGAACTTCAAAGCTGCTACAAAGACTTCCCTTCACTGGGGAAAAAGTCTGCTGCAAAACAAACTATTGATCCCTTTTATCACTATTGCATAAAAGTGTTTATTTTACATCCTAATGTTTGGTAGCTTGAGAGTAGAGCATAGCAAAAAATAATTGAGAAGGCCAGTTGAGCCCTTTGTTCCTTCAAAGGTAGTAAGGTAACTGTGCAGAAAATGAAAATAAAAGCGAGAAAGAAAGGGGAAGGAGGAACCCCAGAATTAAAATACCTCGATATTTGCTCCTTCCTGTTCCTTGGTCCTCAGCAGAGCAGATCTGCTGAACCTTTGCCTGCTGAGCTGAGGTTCCACAAAAATTTACTTTTCCCTCTGCCAAGACTGCATAATTTCTTTTTTTTCCTCTCACTCTCCTCCTTCCCAAATTTTTGAGACATCACATCCTGGTGCAAAATCCCCTGGAGGAGGATGTCAAAACACCTCACTGGGGATCAGGCAGCTTCCGTGTCTCCTCCCTCCCTGGGGCTCACTCAGACACCTGACCAGCTGGGCTCTCCATGCTGCCAAAAATACTCCTGTTAAACTATAAATCTCCCACAAAAGTCTCATCCTGCCTCGCATCCTTATTTTGTGACAAAAATGTAAAAGCAATCTAACAATCAGCTGGGTTTCTCTGCCTCCTGAGCCCATCCCCAGGCACACTTTGGATGAGGTACAATCCAGCTGGTTTACATACACCGGGAGGAGAAGACACAGCAGGGTCTGTTGGAGACCCCCCTGACACCTCTGTGTGAAATGGAGCTGAATGTCACTTCCAGACAAACATTCCCATTTTCCAGCACCACCTCCCACGAGCCTACTGTCCCAGCCCCGTTGCACTCATTCAAACTGCACGCTTCCTGCACGGGACGGAAAGTGCCAAAACTCGCTTCCAGGCCAAAACGCTGTGAGTAGAGCAGCTCAACACATCACTTTCCTGCGACGGGATAAAAAATGCCCCTGCCCTGCCACAGGGCTTAATCCAGTTTTGGATACCAAGATAAACAACCCCGGCACAGCCTCTGTGGGCAAGTTTCCCCCGCCTGCTGCCAAGAAACACAATTTGTTATACAATCTGCAGCTGAGCACTCGTGGTCCCTCCAGCTACATCCCCAAAACTTGGTGTGAGGCTCTTGTGTGGCTCAGACCACCACTGAGCCACCCACCGACCCCACCAGACAAGACTCTGTGCAACAGCACCTGTGCAGGCTGAGATGCAAACCTTTCCTCAGCACCAGGCTGCACAGTTTAATCTGTCTCTGTTCTACGACTGCAGGTCTAAAATCATGAGGAAAATCCATACACCTGGCCTGCTCCTGTCATTTCTTAAGTTAATCGTGAAGTTTCCAGCCTTCCCATGAACTCTGGCTTTCAATCTCCCAAAAGCTGAGCTGTTAAATTGTGAAGTGGCACAGCAGGCAAAGGAAACACGCAATTTGCCTCCGACCTCCCGCCCTTCTGGGGTTGCAAGTCAGTTTAATCCAGAAGGACATTAAATATTCTCATCGGGAGATCCTTGCATGGAAGTGGTTCCTTTTCACTGCCAAGTGCCAGTGAAAACCTCTGGCAGTCATCTGGACTCCTCACAGACCCAAGATTTAGGGAAGAACATGCCTACTGCCTGTTCTGCCATCTTCACGATGCACCAATCCTTTCACTGCTGATGGGAACCAGCACCTGGGGGCAGAGGGAAATCCTGGCAACTTTGGGAAACCACCGCCCTCCCCATCCCCAAGCTACTACTCTCTTCCCTGAGCTCCGTACCCTTCTCTATGACAGCAGCCTATGCAGGCATGACTCCTCCGCAGGCTAGATGGCTGCCTTCCCGCCCACACGTGGTCGGGAAGCATCCTTGTAAGACACGGAGAAACAGGAGTATTCTCAAGAAAAGTTAAGTGCCTCCCTGCTGGCAATGAAGGGCACTTCAAAATATGCTGTTCCAGCTTCTTCCTAGCACTGCCTGCCCCCCCCCCCCCAAAAAAAAAAAGCTGCTAAACTACCCTTGCTTTAAAATTAAAGAGGTAGGATTAAAGAAAAATATGTGCAGGAGGAAGAGCTTTTAATCCCTGTGATAAATAAAAGTTAAATTAAGAAAAAAACTCTGCTCTGGGCAACTGATGGAACACAACCAATCAGATGTACAGGCAAATACAACCCTGCAGGTCTGAACCTTGCCGTGACACTTTGCAATGAGCCCTCCTCGTGCCGACAGGCGGACTGCCTCCTTCCTTACCAAAGTAATCGGCCTTTGGCCGAGCATCCATCTCCTGCTCCAGGCGCTGGGTCAGTGCCTCCAGCTTCAGCTCGGCCGCCGATGGCCCTTGCTCTGGCTGCGGAAGGAGGGTCTGGCAGGGCAGCTTCACCTTTGCTGTGCTGGAGCCATCCAGGTGCCCAGAGTCTGACCGTGGCCCGCTCACACCCTCCGGGAAAAGCATCTGCGGCGCGTTGGGAGCCACCATCCCTCGCGAGGCCAGGCGCGAGGAGCCGGGCTCAGGGTTCCCGCTGCTGCTGCCGCCGGGCCTGTGGTTCTGACCGTGGGCCACGAAGTGACCGGCTGGACTGGGATAGGCGTGCTGGTATTCCACGCTGGGAGCAGCGGGTGCGGAGCCTGGCGGGAAGGACAGCGAGACACCCTGGTACCACGGCTGGTTGCCATCTCCTCCGGCTTTGGGACCGTAGGGCTCAGCGGAGCCTGAAAACCCTCGAGTGGGCTGCGCTGAGGGTGCCGAGAAGGATGAGGCCCTCTGCTGTGGCGGAGGCTCCTCTGGCCCCACCGAGGGTGCTGGGGGGGTCCCGGCGTTCGAGAAGGAGGAGGACCTCTGTCCGGCTGGCATCGGGTCACGGCCCCCGACGCCTCGCCTGCCCTCGCCGCCGTTCTCCGGCCCGCCGCGGCAGGGCTGCGGGTCGCCGGGGCTCCCAGCCTGTTGCTCCCCGCGCCCCGCGCCAGACTGTGAGCCCCCCACTCGGGGGATCCTGTCGGGCTCCGCTTCCCAGCCCCGGCGCCCGGCCTGACTCCCCGGGGCCTCGGCACGTGCGCCGCTCTCTCCGAAGCCCCGCTCCCCTCCCTCGCAGGGCCTCGCTCGCGGCCCCTCGGCGGCGGGGGGCGGCTTCGAACCCCGCGCCGCCGGCGGGCTGCTACGGGGGGGGTGGAAGGCGGCAGCCCCTCCGTTCATCGCGGCCATCAGCATCTCCTCCTGCTGCTGCTGTTGCTGCTGCTGGAGGTGGATCTTGGCCATCTTGGTGGCGAACACCCGCCTGGTCTCCTCGAACTCGGGGTTGTTGCCGGCAGCTTTGTCCACCCGAAAGAGCCCGTCCTTGGAGGCCTCGTACATGTTGAGGTCCTCGATGAACTTGCTTGCTTCCAGACCTAGATCGTCGTACTTGTCCATCCTGCCCAGCGTAACGGGAAAACCCCCGCCTTTTTTTTTTCTTTTTCTTCTTCTTCTTCCTCCTCCTCCTCTTCCTCTTCTTCTTCCTTGTCTCCTCTTTCCCGCCGGGATCAAGGCAGCGCCGGCAGCGGCAGCCGCTCCGTCCCGCCGCGCGCCCGCCGCGCCCGTCCCCGCTGGGGGCGTGGCTGTGGGCGCGGGAAGGGGGCGTGGCACCACAGATCGCGCCCCAAACCACGCCCACCCAGCAGCGCGCGCCGCTCGTTCCCGCTCGGTGGCGGGCGCGCGCGGGGTCTGTCCGAGGAGACGTCCCGCGGGATCCGGTGAGGCTCGGGCAGGGCTCGGGTCAGGCAGCAGGGCAGGGAAGGAAGGGGGTGCGCACGGTGGTTAAAATGTCACCGGGGTGATGCATGGAAGGCGTTTTTGCCTCGTCTCCCCGCTGCATAATACACCTGTTTTTCAGCCTGCAGCCCGGAAACCTTCCTGAAGAAGCCTTGTGAAAAGTCACAGACGCTCGTCGGGAAAAAAAAACCCAACAAACCAGCCCTACTCCCCCATGAAAAACTGCGAGGAAAATCTCATACCATACCTATTGGAGCAATTAGTCTGCATAGTAGGAAATTGTATGAATTTTCTTGGTGTACATAGACATTCTATGCTGGATAGTCATGTTTAAGTAAGCATGAATAGAGGACGCTGGATCATTGCAGGAGGATGACCCCTAGTCTGAAGAATAAAGGATATCCAAGGTAATATCAGCATCCCAGCCTTCCTGACACCTCTGGGAACCCCCCACCCTATTATCCAGCATCATACAAGTAACTGCAGCAAGACCAACTCCAGAGACATTTATATCAGGAAAGAAGCAGATGGATCATGACATCATAAAATTATTGTTGCTTTGGAGTTTGGTGGCATATATGTGATATATAGGGATTGGGCAAATCATGCTGTTCCCAGATGCTTGCAAGGATCTGTGTGTAAAACTGCATTTGGGGTGCCCCAATATGGCTGGGAGACTTTATGCCCATGATTAAAGGCTTACCCATGTGATTCTACACTTTACATCCCCACCTCCCTCATCTGTCAGCTGGGGCCAGTTGCAAAATTTCCATGGCAAAACACAGCTGGGGGTGCCCAGAGTTTGGGGGCCTGCACCAGAAACTCTGTTGGGCTCCTGGGAGAGGCTGCTTGGTAGGAAGCTGTGGTACCTGTAAGTAAACTTACTAGTGCAGTTGATCCTACGGGCTCAGGCACTTGTCCTGCATTCCCATAACCCCTTATTGTAATTCCCCCCCAGGCTCCAGGAGGGAGGGCCAAATGTTAAGGAATGTGGAAATTCATTGCCTTTAATTATGGTGAATTGGGCTGTGACCAAAACATGTCAGAAACAAAAAAAAATCTCCTCCCCTCTTTGACCCATTACCTTACAAAAACACTCCTGAGCAACTGAGGCCAGACCTAAAATATCCTGCCTCTTCCTGTGAGAACTGGCCCAATGTGCTTAAAAATGATGGCACCGTGAGCCCCTGGGAAAGGTGCCTTGTCTTCTTTCAAGGCAACCTCAGAACTCTGGTGGTGTCTCCAAAGAGACTCCGAGCCGGAATGAGAGGCTGGAGTCTCATCCCTGCAGCAACAGCCTTATGCTGGAGCTTGAGCTGATAAACTGATGGACTTTGAACAGAACAGTTGGCCCAGCCATAGCACAGCTTTAGGTAAGGGGGTTTGTGGTTTCTGGGGAAGACTGGCAGATAGGAATCCTAGCACAGGGCAAAGCACAGCAGTGGAGCTTCCCCAGTCCTCAGGACCTGGAGAAGGGGGACCCCAGCACATATTGCTACTAACCATGTCCTGCCACTTTTTAAAGAGATTGATAATGTTGGAACTTTTCACAGTATCAGGGAAACATCTCAACTATCAAGCAATCCCATCTATGAAACCTTTCCAAGCTCTCCTCTGCTGTGGGGATGAGGGAAGGAGGGGTATCACAGCTCCCTCAGGCTGATCCCCACAAGCCCTGTTTTACTTTGGGAGAAGCTGGGTGCCTGGGGGCTAAAACCCCGTTTTGCACAAGCTCCACCAGTTCAGGAGGAGGGTTTAGCCTCCATCTGGATGTCCAATGACAAATCCCTGTCTGTGCCAGGGCTCTTTTGGCTGGAGTGGAAAGGGTTTGCCTCCCATTTATTGTGGCTGGGAGATGCCACTGTGGTCCCCATCAGCTGCTTCATGCTGAGGCCACTGGTTGCCAAGAGTGAGAGTAACTACCCCTTTTGTGGGTCTTAACCAAAATTGTCAAGTTTGAGGTAAATCTCAGGTGGGGCAATGAAAGCCAAAACAGTTTCAGTGTCTAAAGAGCATCCTCAGAAAGGGCTCCTGGAAGTCTGTTTTTTGGCAGCATCCTGGGCTGACAAGGAGAACCACAGCAAGTGACTGAGGCATGAGATATCTCCTCCTCACTGCTGGCTTTAGGATGCTTTTGGAGATGGGTTTAGCTGAGATGCTTAACTTTCAGTTATGACCACTTTTATCTAAAATGGGCGAGCTTCAGTGTTAAAACAGTAGGTAACAACAAAGTTGGTACTGAACCACATCTTGAGTTCATATTTGTATGGAGAATGACAGAAAGGAAACAGAGCATCAGGTAGATAAGGATGGGAGCGTGAGCCCCAGCACTGCTTTTCTCGCCGGAGGAATATGCAACGTGGACAAAGAGCAGTTGGAAAGGAAATTACATGTTGTGCACCTTCTTGCCTCCCTCTCCCCAAAGGATGTAAAGTTAATCAGGGAAAGCCATGCTCCTATCCAGCACATCAGAGACTCAGACTTGTGTCTAAAAAACCATTTGGTGGAGCAGAAGGATTTAGGGAATAGATGTCTCTATTTTCAGCTTTCAACACACAAACCGAGGAAGAATCTAACTTCCATCAGATCACGTTTTTTTTTTTTTTCCTTTCTCTTTTAGGGTCATGCATATATTTTCTGCAGTTATTTTTTATCTAACATCTGTAAGTCCTTTTAAAGTCTGATCTGCAGGAGCTCACCACTCTGTGGAGGGAAGGAGTGGGGGGAAGCAGTCTTCTTGCCAAATGGCTGCTCTGGATGCTGCTGACCTTCACCAGCTATGTAAAGTACATTTCCTTCCTATGCCAAAGGATCAAATCAGCTGTCTGCAGAACAATGCTTACGCGGACGACGTGGAAAAGGCTGCTTTGGATAGGGAACCCCTCGCACTGGGCTTGGCCTCCTTCCAGGCTCTGCATGCATGAGCAGACACTTTGATGGCAAGCGCCTTCGAGGGGGGATCACAGCCAAGCGATTCAAAGGCATTTTGGAGTTGAATTCGCAACGCTTTCAGTGGATGTTAGGCAGCAAGATAGCTTTGAAGTTTCCTGCTCAGATTTATTCTTTCTGCAAGATTTGGGCTAGGGGTATTCCCAAGTGAGCAGATGATTAACTTGAACTTTCTGCTAGACTGGAGATGTAATACTACACTGACTTGCAGACCCTTCTGCTGTGATTAGATATGGTCCTACATGTTTATCGTTCCTGTGACTTTTACAGCCCATGGCTATTAAGAAACTAAGGGGTCCACGATTGCTGTTGTAGCACAGGACCAAAAATCTATGTGCCAGTTTGAATTAACTTATTCTAAACCCTACTACCCCTCAAAGAGAAAAAGAAATGAAACATTGCTCATTTAATCTGTTTTTGTTCCTGTGGGCAAGACTTACACACTGCATTTATTCATGCAAAATAACGCTGACAGCTTGTAACTCAGCCCCGCTCCACGTGGCCATCTCAGCTGCCCGTGGGGTGGAGGGAGGCAGTGATGTGGAGAGAAGCAGCCCCGAGTGGTGCCGCCAGCTTTTGGCACCTCACCGCAGCCTTGTGCTGGGGCAGCGCGGCGCTCCGGGGCCGGCGGGCCGGGCAAAGCTCCGCCTGCCCGGCTAAACAGGGAAGTGGCGAGTGAGAGCAGGAAGGGGATCATCTCTCTTTATTTCTTGCTGCCACGTTGGTGTCTGGGCTCATATTGCAGAGAGATGGAGAAAATGTGAAGAAATTCTCCACCACAAGTTCACAAGTTTCTCTCCCCGCCTCTCCCCCACCCCCCCCGCCCCGGATCATTTCTCTATCTGGGAGAAAACGCCCTTATATTTTAAAGCATGACAACAGCCCACGGCTGTATAGTTTATGGAAAAACATGATTAGGAGGAGTCTGGGTGCCAGTTTGTAGCCAGATCTCTCTCCAAAAGCAACTGCAACACTGCCTATTTGCACGCAAACGAGTGTGAGCACAGCAAGTTGGCTGTGGACATGCCCAGGGCTGGTCCCCAGTACCTGTGTCTTTCCCGGGCCATAGCTGTCCCAGGCAGGTCATTTCCCGCAGGACTACACACACCACTCTGCAGTGCCCGAGACATGTGCTCTGGTGTGTTTTAGCAAGAAAGTAATAAAGGCTTCAGTGCTAGAGTATAAACAGAGTGAGCAATTTATAAGGCAGAGGTATTTCCAGCATAGAGCCTGGCTTGGTTCTTGCAGGAACAAATGTGTTTCTCAGCTTCTTGCAAGGCAGTGCAACAGCATCTCCGAATTTTTGACTGAATAGCAGGGGGGCAGCTTTCCTTGGTGGACTTTCCTTGCAGCTTTCTAATAGAGGTTTTCGTTGAATGTGCCATTTATCTGCACCTGCCAGATGCTTTATACTAGGAAGATGATGCACAGCACTGTAGGGCAAATAAGAGGGTGGAGGAGGCAGGGATGAAGCAAGGTGACTGCAGAGGTGAGCCCGGGGGCTGCTGTGTGTGGGAAGGGAAGGCTGGGCTCAAGCCGGGGGCCAGCTGCGGGATGCGACGCTGCAGAGGTGGGGAGGCCAAACCTCAGCCTCCGCCTTCCAGAAGGTTTTCAGGAAGGCAGCAGGGCAGGGCAGGGACATGTTGTTCCTCCTCAGGGCTGCCCCAGGGGCCCCTGCATTCCTTCAGGAGGCCAGCCCTGCCTGCAGCCGGCTCTGGCAGCCCTGCCGGCTCCCAGCACATTGAATCCCCAAGCTGCAGGGGCAGCCTGGGGACTGGGGGCAGCCCAGGTGCCCACCACGCAGCCTAGCTTGGTACATCCCATGCCCTTGGGATCGGGGCAGAAATGGATCCAAACTTGGATGTTTTGCTCCTGCTGTGGTACAAGTGTCTACCACAGGGCATTATCTCTGCAGGGAATTATGCTGAGTACTAATTAACACTAATTTAATTAACACTAACCGCAGAGAGAGGCCAGGGCAGTATGGGGACACCTTTCCACACTGCTTTTCAGGAGAGGTACAGATGCTTCACAGAAGGGGTTTCAGGATCATGTTCCTTCTTAAATAGCTGCACTTGCAGCATCAATTCAGTGGGGATGCTGTGGACCCTGCGTACAGGTGGATAAGCTGAGGCAGGGAGGGTTACCTGGCAGGCCACACCTTGGGAAGGTTAGAGGAGCCATGGGGAATCACCAAGATCCCGAACAGGAACCCAGGAAGCAGCAGAAAGAGAAGCCGCAGACCCCTGAGATGCAGCAGCTCGGTCTCCATGAGGAAGGCCAGAGCTGGGTGCCAGGTGCCCGGCTGCTGCTCTGGGGCAGACAAGAGCCTTTACCTTCCTCTCCTCAGTTTCTCCAGGTGCCATCAGCAGTGTTGGAATCACTGGTCTTCCTTAGCTGTCACTCCATGGGTCAGAACACTTCCTTTCAGTGACTGTGGATTTGCACTAGACTGATGCAGACAGCTCTGTTGGCTTTCCTACCCTTGCTCAAAAGAATGTGGAATAGTTTGTTTTCTCCATTTTCTACTGAAAAGAGCCTTTTATCAGAACAAGAGCTTGCCTGGAGAATTTTCCAGCTCTGTTTCCCTGCCTCTTTATCAGTGCATTAACACAAACAGCACCGTGACCTTTTTAACCAACATACGTGGCCTCCAGTAATGCTGTGCTGGAAGCACTCCACAGGTCAGACGACATCCTGCCATCAGTCACTGGCCTCACGTGGTTTGGTGGACTTCGAGTGGATTTGCCAGATGCAGTCAGTGCATCCACTCAGTTCTTCCGTGCATGTCCTAGGAGAAGCTCTCTGAGTAACAGATGTTTTTAAATGCTCTTTCACATGGGAAAATTGGGAATTATATGTTTTTGTTGCACCCTTGCTATTTCATCCAGCCATGTGGCTCTCCAGGGATGGAGACGTACTTAAGAAAAATATTCACTTCTGAAAGCTTCTACACATCTTTTTCACAATACTTCCTTGGCTTAACCAGCCCAGCAATGTACACTTGTATTTCTGTTTCACAGCAATTAGTAAGATTTGCTGATTACACTGCTATGTGCTTAAAGACAATTGATTTCCCTTTGTAGCAGAAAACAATTTCCTGTTATGCCAATTCTCTTAATCTTCATCAGAAACAAACCCAGGCTGCCATTGCCAGTGATGTGTCATGTTCTTTTATTAAATCACTCTCTTTTGTACCCCAGTTATGTGTCCTGTGTTTATTATTCCTGATCACTGGATTGGATCACCTACAGCTGTTATGACTTGTACTATTTTGCTTCACATATTGTTGGCACAAGCAGAGTTATTGAAAAGCAACTCCCTTTGCTCAGCAGCTTGCATTTCCTTTGGCAGAGGGACGTGGGTATAGGGACAGCCCTGGACCTTTTACGCTTCATTTTGGCACGTGTAAAAAACTACTGGCAGATGAGGAAGTTCAGAGCCTTATATGTGAGTGTGGGCCACCCCCTTGCAGCCAGCCCAGAGAGCATGCACAAAACACACATTTCTGCTCACGTAAATGCACGTGTTCTGTTTAGAGTTACATTGAAGGAGAACAGGCTCCTCAAATAAAAGAATTTTTTATGCCCAGGCTAAGCACCACTAGTGAAAGCAGAGTGTCAATATTCAATTCATTGTACTTAAGCCTGTCCTATTTACACATTCCTTTGCTTAGTGAGAAACTCAGCAACTCAGGAGAGAGAGCAAATTGGTGTGGCCCAGGCAGATAAGCATGCAAGGAAATGTCCTGGATAACTTTGTATGGAAGATGGTGCTGGATGGCAACTCCCCAGGGCTTAAAACCAGACCTGAAGTTTTCCAACCCAAAGCTTACCTGAGTGAGAGAAGTGCCACGAGTTACACAAAGGCTGTGTGTGACTTGAGGCCTCCTGGGACAGACAGGGTTAGTGCACTGAAGACTGCCTTGTGATACCGGAAAGTCACATTATTCAGGAAAGGGAAAAAAATTCCCACCTTTCCTCCACATGTCAAGCAAGATCTCTTTTATCATCTGGGCTGCAGATGAGAGCTCTGATCCTCTCCCCTCCTGCACAGAGATAATGCTTCAGTTCAGTTCTTCTCCTGCTAGGGCTGGGAGAGGCTTAAAACTCCCTCTGATCTACTGTGATCAGCTTCATCCTTCTTCTTAGAGACATAAACCCCATTTCCATGAAAAAAACCCCAAAACTAACAATGGTGTAGTTCAGCAACATTTTTTAAGGTAAAAAATGGACTGATAGTATGTATATTCACCACTCAGGTTCCTTGGTGATAGACCTGGTTTAACATTGAACACTTGTGCAGTGTTTTGTATCAGTCCTTTGATACAAAATCACCTCAGATCATTGAAGGAAAGGACTGGTGAAACACGGAAGCAGAAAAAGCATCCAGCGAAGCCAGATATGTACTCTTCCAAGTGGGTAAATATACATGAATAAAACAAATCCCATCTCTGTAAACTGGAGTAAGTATTGCAAAACTACAAAAAAAAACAACCCACCAACCAACCAATCAGCCCCAATTACTTCTTCATTTATAGCAAGCTTTTATAAATATCTCCCATACTGCAAACCTCCCTAGGAAGGAGCAACCAGCAATGCACTAGTTAACATTCTTTCTAGTGCATGTTGATTGTGAAAGGTTTAGAGAATAGGAATAGCTTTCTGTGAGGCTTTACACAGAAGGAGAGACAAAGAGGGGAGACTGTATGACCTGCCTTATCTGTGGAAATTCTCCCTCCAGAAGAAACAAGCAGGCTTTACAAAGTCAGATCTGAAAATGCCATTATTAACCTGATGTCAGTTCTGGGGCATTACTTTAGTCTGGTAAGAGAGCACACAGTCTTTATTTTGCACCAAATCTCCATGTTTGGGTTCTGATAAAGGTCATGGAAATATACATGCTTGTCCAGCAATACTCCTGTACAGGGCTTTTTCAAGGCACAGGTGGAACATACTGACTAGATATCTGTCTTAGCTAGTGACCTAACCTGTAACAGTGTCCTTTAACGTGATGTAAGAAGCCCTCTTGCCTTGCTGCAAAGCACCATGGGTGTGTCTACGTCACCTCAGTTGTCACCCACGCCAAATAACATATTTTTCTACACAGTGGTGTCTTCCACCACATTTCAGTGTGGGGTGATGCACTCATCACCCCAGCATCTGAGATCCTTTCTCACGAGATCAATGACATTGGAAAAGTACTTGGTGACCTTTCAGGACTTTTCCAGTTTTTAGTTTTGTGGAATCAATGTTTGAGTGCTGGATTTTTTTGAAGTTTAGTCACATGAACAATTTTGGGGAAGAAAGTGTGGCAATATTCTTTAAATTTGACATTACTTAAAATAGAAATTCAATATAGACTGGATCAATGCAACAGCCAATCTCCTATCTCTCAGAGGCACAGGATGCTGAAGATGCCCCTTCTGTGTGATGGATCCGTTTCTTGGAGCAGCTTGTCCTGGGTCTATCCCACCGCGTTTAGCAAACCTCCCACATCATCTTTGGATCTTCACTTCATGGAATAAGGACAGTGGCTCCATGTCCTTTTTAAGGTGCGTGAATGCAGTGCAATTTGACTGATCACCTGCCAGCACCCTTCCTTTTCACTTCTCAAATGTCCCCTGCCCAGATTTAAAACTCCAGCACTACTTACCCACTGAGCTTTCCAAGGGGGCACAATCTATATACACCACCTTCAGCATAAAGATGCCTCTCTACTGTGACACAAATAACAACTGCCACATAAATGAGACTTCTGTGATGAGCTATTTTACAAAGAAAGGCTTAGTAACTGGCTGCAGCCTGTATATCATTATCAGTTCCATCTAGGCACAGACCGAACCCGTGAGTCACAATTACTGTAAGACAAACGGTAACTTGTGCTTTAGAGCAGGTCAGTCTTGTAAGAAATGCCAGTGGCTGCCAGCACAACAGCAAAGCTCTGCAGCTGGCACCCCTGCCATCCTTCAAACATACACTTAGCAGGGGATTAAGATCTGTCACACTGTCTGCATCATCTCTCTCACTCACTCACTCAGTCTTTCACGACCTTTTTTGTATCCTCTAGACCACACTGAATTACAACTTACTGTAAACACACTGGCAGGACTTTTGACCTTACACTTTTTGTGAGTCTGCTGTTCACTACCTTTCCCTTTTTAGCCTGTAGAAATCCATTCCCTATTTTGATTTTTGCCTGAATCACCAAGTGACATCTACAATTCACTTCCTCAGGCAAGAGCAAATACCCTCAAGTGCTAACAGCAATAAACACTGTGGGCTGCTGCTTGGCCCTGCAGTGACTGCAGCTTTTGTTTAAAGGCACCACAGGGTTCCTGGCTTACAACATCTTTCTTCATCCTTAAAAATTTAAAAAGTTTTTATTTACATCAAACATGTCACTTTTCCCCCAAAGAAAATCTCTGTTAAAATGGTTCCACAGGGTGTGTTAAACCTTCTACATAAACTAAAAAAAAAAAAAAAAAAAAAAAAAAGCAGGACCACAGATTTTACTTTAAAGGATCTCTTTTACCGTCCTTTTAGGGGCTTCTGAACAGGAGTTTTATGAATTTATAACAACATACATGTCAGGCAGACACTGGAATTCAAATTATTTTAACTCCAACTAAAGGCCTATGTTTGAATGTCTGAATGCATTCCTTTGTGGCTCAGATTTCTAGAGTCTTAAAACTGCAAAGACTGTATCTTCATTATAAATATTCCATTTCTTAGCCATTCTGGTATCAAAGGACTGCTGAAGAGAAAACCTGCACAAGTGTGGTCCAGGAGGAAGCAGAAATCAGAGGAGTTTTGTTGCAAAGGTAGGGATGTGTACAGCCAAACATGTTTGCTAAGCCTGGCATCTCTGTTATGCATCTGGATATTTGGTACCAAAAATGCATAAACCCCAAATGAGTATTGGCATTGTTTAACTAGTGCCCACATGGCAATGTGATCTGTCTTGGGCCTAGTTGCTGAGGATCTATGAGACTTATTTACTGTTGCGTAGGATATTTTTCTTGGTTTCCTTTCAATTCAATACAGAGTGGATGCCTGCTGGGCTGGAAGGTTACTGCAGACCTCTGTATTTACCTTGCTGGTTGTTATTGCTGATTTCTTAACTGTCAGAGTGGCTCACAAATGGCTGGCTTATTGGACCAGTTAGTTGAATGACTGTTAAAGAAAAAACGTTCTTTCACAATGAACCCTGCAATTGTTTCCTTGGAAACTCTTTTTCAAGCATTTGCTGAACACAATAAATATTTCCATGTGGATATACCAGTAATGCAGAGTACAAATAACCTGTTTGGAATCTGGCATGAGAATGGCTTTACGATTTATGAATGTCTGATTGATTTTTAGAAATATGGTGGCTATTTTCACTTAATGAACCCCTCAGAAAAAAAAATAAAAAAATAAAAAAGAAACAATTTCAATTCAAGTTTTACAATCTAGGCACTACAAGATCCAATAGAGCCAAAAAGCACCTTGTCTGCCTTCCCCACTTCTGCATTTCTAGCAGCTGACGGATCCCTCTCTTGCATGCCCTGAAAGTCTCTGAGATGGCTCATTTGTAGGAAGTAACTTCCATCCTGCTCCATGCAAAAACAACCATCAGTACTTTGCTAAAGTTGCACATCTCATGCATGTGCCAACAAATACATCAGCTAGGAAGGAGAACCCTGGCTAAGGCAGGGCTTGGCTAAATTATCTGACCTTTTTCTTGGCTTGGCTCTGAAATGTATGTGAAATGTATCAAACCACCCCATTCTGGCTACCTGCTGTGCCCAAGGCCATTGGTCAGCACAAAGAAATTATTATTTAAATTAACACTCTGTAGTGTTTTGTAGTGTTTCCTTAAAGCTTTAAATGCTAGTTAATGGTAGGGTACCCAAACATGATACAGGGAGCAAAGCACACCTAACATTTGGGGTAGCACATACACAGGACAGTAGTTTAGCCCTGGAATCATATTTATGCATCTGCAATTAGCCAAGCCAACTTTCCAACAGGATATATTCCCGAGGCTAACACCAAGGCCCATGTGCTTTCTTCAGTTACATTCTGTTACAATTGTTTAGTTCTTCTGCACTTCCTTCTCTTCCTCCCAAAGAATATGGACAGGCAGCATCTTGAGCGTGACTCCGTAAGAAACTTTAATTCTGCACATTTCTCCACATTGAAAGGAAGATTTAGGAACAACCTGATTTCAGTAAGATTTCTTTCCCACCTTTACATGAAGTGAAATAACCACAACTGCTGTTTTTTCATTGGTTTCCACCTCAAAAGATTCCAGTTCCCTTTTACAGCCCAGCAGAGCCTTTACTATTCTTGCACTAAGAAGTTGATAAGGGCAGTTCTTGGAGAAAGAAAGACCTTTTTAATGGCTCGTCCCTGGAGATGCTTGACTCCAAGTTCACTTTGAAGAATGAGCTCGTGGACTTCTTCAAAATTGCGGGCTGCTTGCTGAGGCACAAAAACTTTGCCGCAAGCTTTGTTATTGATCTGAAAAAGAGACAAGAAAACAAGAAAAAACACAAGTTTAACTAGACTGTTTCCTACAATTTCATTTCCTGTATCCAATCCATCTTTTTACAAAAGGAAAAGGAGAAAGTGGAATAGTCTCTTTTCTCCAAACTCACACTTTCTAAGTAGAGGATAAAATTCTTTCTATCTCCTCTCCACCGTAAGATAAAACTCTGACTCATGGTACTCAAAAAAATTTGGAGAAGTGGCCACAGGAAGTCTCAGTTTTGAAGACAGCAAGCAGCACGTGACTGTGCAATGCAGTGATCTTTTAATTTTAAAAACGTGACAGTCACATAAGCTGCATAAAATGTCTGGTGGGAATCTTGGTTTGTACATAGTCTGGACAGCAATTTGGATTCTTTACAGCTAAGCAATGTCTTACAGAGATTCAAATGGAAGATTTATTATTTTTAGAAAAATAGGCTTTAATTTATGTATGTTCCACTCATTGTTATATGTTGCACTCAACCCATGGCTCATTAATCCAACACTGACCACAAAGATGTCAACTACTCACTGTAGCTGTAACATTTTCCTGTTTGTGGCTGGTTTTCAGAGCAGTTTCCACGCTGGCTTTGCTTCAGTGGGGCAGAATCATGTAAGTAAAGCAGAGTAAGTCCTTTGGTGGGAATCGCCTTAATTTATAAAATGGTTTTATAAATTCTTTCTGTCATCCAGTGAGAATAGATAATGGAAACAGACTACAGAGCCTGAGTACCTTTCTGGAGCTGGAATAAAATTAATTATTGCAAAAGCTTTCAGATTTATATGGACTATTTTCTGTGGCTTAATAAGAAGAATGTCAATCACACATTTTAGAAAATGAAATAATTTGTATTTTTTTAATGCCATTAATCACATTACTTGCATAATAATCTGTGTAGGTACTGCAGATCTCTGACCCCTAGGCATCATTTCAAGGAGATTTCAATCTTCTAAAAGAAGCACATTGCTTCATGCAGTTTGGACATAAAAATGGACACGACTTTGTTTTCATCTGGATTTTATCCAGGATATCTGTATGCAACATATGACAAATGAGAAAGACCCAGTTCACTTACCTAGTGTATTGTATTGTGTAGTGTATTGTATACCTAGTTTGTATCGTTTGTATTTTATTTTATTGAAAATAAAATAATTTGTGCAATTCTCTGAGAGAGGAAGTTAGGACAGATTTTTAAGGAACAAGATGAAGTCTCAAATGCAGCAAAGATGAGCGACTTCTGTTTTTTGACTAGTCTTGAGAATAATTTGAAGTGATAATGCCAGTAGGCTTTTAACTACTCCTACATGCATTCATAATGTGGCATCATAAAAGGCTGGCTGTGTTAAACTTTGCCTTTTGCACCTGGTGTAAAATAAAATCCTTGAAAAACACATAGGAGCTAATTTTTAAAGCTTTTCTGAAAAATAAATACAAGCAGTTCTTTTTGACAGGACACTTCAGAGAAGAAATGCATTCCACAGGAAAAGGAAAACAGTAAAATCCAAACAGATATAGTTTTAGTGGGAATATAAAGCAAGCTTCTCAGCTTGCTGCTAGGACACGCAGCCTACAGTTCAAAGCTATGCCTGCCTAGTTAAAATGTCATTCACTGTCCTCCATCATGCAAATTAATATGTCCCAGTGGATGGATGTTGGCAGGGGGAAATTTTCCACAACTAGCTTATTTGGTGCTTTTCTCAACAGAAGAGCCAAGTGGTCTAAATCAGCTTGGTAAATAAATGACTGCTAGTGGTTGTATTTTCCTAGAAAGGTCGAGAAGCCTGGGTGACCTGGCACTGTGTACCTTCCCACAGCACATCTCCACCTTCCCACAGCATGTCTCCTGATCTTCCCAGACTACACTCTGGGACCAAAGCTCTTATCAAACAGCAGACTGCTTATGGCTGCACCATGTGTTTGAGCATGGCTTTCATTATATGGCAGGTATCATGAAGCATTTTAACACTATTCTTAAAGCAGGCAGCTGCAGATTTCATCATATGCTGTGTCTAACAAGCATCCTATTCACATATCCTTTTAGTCCAGGGCTTAAGTTCTCAGCAGGAGAAATGCCTTCTGCTTTTCCTCCATCTCTGTCTCTATCTCACTAGACCAGAATAACCCTTGACATTTCCAGGTAAAAGTGCCAGCACAAGAAAATTGGGTGCTGGCAGCCTTGTTTCTCTGAAAGATCATGGCAAACTGCATGAGAAGAAACACATGAGTCTTGGGTCTTTTCTTCCCCCAAGGAAAGAAGCTGTTTTTTCTTCTCTTCTTTTCCCTTTTATTTTTTTTTTTTTAATATTCAACATTCTATACTATGCCAGATCTGCAGGGAGCTAGTGTTAACTACAGAAGTTATAAAATTTGAAATGAAATCACAAAAGACTGAAAAATAAGCACCTTGAGGCTGCAGAGAGGAATTTTTAATTCAACCCAAATATTTTTTTACCATTGATGCATAATCCTTCTGAAAAGTTAGAAAGAAAATAAATATCTGTGCACTGTTAGGCCTCCCTCATATGCCAAAGCAAGGAAAATGACACCAACTTTCTTTTTTAATTTATAAAAACATCAGTTATAAGACCACATCTGCTAACAGTTCCGCACCACCTAGAAAATGTGAGGAATGCTAGTCAGAAATGTGTTTATAGGATGAAATGCACACTACATTCAGGTCAGATTTTTCAGAGCATTAGTTACATACAGTATTATTAAAAATACTCAACTTTGCAATAATATTTAGAGTAACAGATACTGTGCATACCCTGTGAATTTAAATGTCTTTCTTGTAGGCAATTTATCCGAGGATACAGTGAGTTGGTTGCTTTTGTTGCTTTGGGTTAAATATGGAAAGACATAACTCCAGCACAGACAGGAAATAATGAAGTATTTTGTGTGAAGAGAAATAAACCCAGAATGTCTCAGCAGACAAATCCCTGGCAGCCTGAGGCAGTTTGATGGCTTGAGAAGAATAGGGTTGTGGCCCAAAGACTTGGTTTGACTGTACAGCCTTGTGAAAAGACACTGACTCTTTGCAACTAACCAATTCCTCTGTATGGAGAGTGTTTCTTGGTTTAAAGAGGACAATTTATTTTTGCAGCCATATAAAAACCTTCAGTGCCCACAAGACTTCCCACATTCTGCGCACATTCACATTCCCTGCGCCCCCATATTTCTCTTTTGCCTTACTCTTACAGTAGAAAGCCATGCATGCTCTGTAGGCACTATTGCTAAGAATTATTCCCAGTTCAAAAAAGCAACTTGTCTCTCTGGTATTCCAGTCACTTGCTTTCTCAGAAGGCAGGTGTTTACCTACATCATATAATTCCATGAATATATGACTGAGACATAAAACAACAGGGTTGTTTTCTCTCATTACAACAAGACTGTTACACAAGGCTATGGCTTTGACAAAGTCAACCAGGAAAAGAAAAAAAAGTCATTTTCATAATGGCTACAGAAAGCAAAATTATTTTTTTTTCTTGTTCCTTTTTATGAGAAGGAAATATTCATATCAGCAGAAAAACATCAGTGACATGTTTAGGCATTTTCATGTTTGGTTGTGTAGTCTTAAAAAAATTGTGTCCAGAGCTTTCCCTGTGTTGCTGAAGTTGCTATTTCAAAGATATATTTAATAACATGTTTGCTTTAACCACAACGGCAAAGGCGTTTCTATAATTACACAATTTCTCATTCATGACTTCCTTATAAACAGAACACTGGAATTTAAGATGTTTGCTAGCTGTGCTTGGATGCGAAGGCTTATTTTGAGCTTGACAGAAGTGATCATACCTCAGAGAAGATTTTTACTGTCAGAACTAAATGCTTATCACTTAAAGAAAAAAAGAGAGGGAAAGAAAGAGGAAAAAAGCTATTCACCCACAGAGACTATTAGGATAAGTCTTCTATTAACCCCAGCTGGCAACTGAGTCCTTGTCCTTGGTTTAGAAAGATGACAGTTGAAAATTTCCTTCAAAAAGACAGTCCTTGGTCTTTACTAAGTGTGTATGTTTAATGGTGGAAAAACTAGTGTTTTAACAGTATTTCTCATTCGGTTCAAATAAACTGATGGAGAGATCTGGCAAGATATGAAATTATTTGCGAAGATACTTTGATTATGGAAATCTACAGCAACATGGCTTCCCCTAAGTTGAACCAATCTCTTCCCTCCTCAAAAAACTCAGCTCAACAAAAACAACCCAACTGCTTTGCTCACTCCCCTAAACAGGCAAACAGAAAAAAATACAACTAAAATGCATGTCTTCTGTTTCTTTTACACACACAGAACATACAGTTTTACATGACCAAATGACATTTCTTCTGTAGGCTCCATTTCATTCAATATCCAGAAACACAGAAAGTGTTGAAGTGTTTAATTTAGTTTAGAACATTAAAGTTTAGAATGTTTGCACTCAAGATTATCCTTTGGGGAACAGTAAAAAGGGAAGGAGTCCTGCAGATCTAGTAGTATTCAACTATGTTAATTACTGACTATCACAATGCTTGAGCATGAAGAACTTGAAGGCAGGTGGAACAGCAGTCAGTCAGTGAGAGTCAGCTGAGACACTGCTCAGGGATCCCACACCTTTAGCTCCAGGCATCCATTCCCTCTGTGCCCTGTCTAATGACCAAGTTTTATGATGCCTGGGAGCATTCTGAACACATGCTAGTTAACTAGAGCCATAGAAAAGAAGACAATAAACTACACTGTGCACACATTGGAAAACTGGAGGTTAAGTAAAGGTAGTTACATGTCCACTCTTCCACTGAGCAGTCAGCTCTTTGCCAGCCTCAAAGGGATTACAGTTCAATGAGAAATTGGAAGTTATAACATTTCCAAAGGCAGTTGGTTTTCTCAACCCCATTCCTGCAAATGTAGTCTCCTGACATGTGTCAGAAATTCAGCCCAAGGCAGATGGGAAACATCATTTGGTAAAAATCACAACTTAACCCAGCTTATGATTGGTTCTGCTAGGGAGCCATAGCACTACTGGTACCACAAGAAATATCACCTAATTATAAATTTTTGTACAGGGCTGAGTTAATAAATGTACTGTCAGGCAAAAAATTTGAGCCTGTATTTTGATCCTAGTTTTGACTGTATCATCCTTGCCCATGGCTGTTCATTGGTCAAATATCCACAGGTTGAGTGACTGGTATGCAGTCACTCTGAAAGGTTTATATTTAGGGCATCTCTCTTCCAAACTCACTGTATCTTTTTGTTTAGGAAACCATTTTAATTACTCAGCACAACTGTAATAGCAGCTTCTGTTTTGAACTTTCAGTGAACCATCTACTAAGGGAACTGACTTCCACAAGAGAAGAAATTCCATCACCCTCTGGGCTCATAACACATTGCTTGGCCACTACTGAGAACAAATCAAAATGCTCTTACCAGTACAGACATCTCCACAACATCTGATGGCTGAAGGTAATCTGGGTCTACCTTGGGCCAGGACTGATGCAGAACATCAACATCCCAGTGATGATGAGTACAAAGTTTATTCTGAATATGTGCCAAACCTGGAAAATGAAAACAGTAAAACATTCATCTGTATGGTAACCAGAACATTTGGTCTCTGGAATTTGTTTGACAAATTAGATCAGGATAAAGCTGACTTTAAAAGCAAGTGCCATAGGAGGAAATAACATTGTTTAGATTAGCATACAGCACATTATAAACAGAAAGATGCACATCTTTGAAGCATTTGTTTTATACCACGAGTAAGGATATTAACAACGTGGGCACACTTCAGATTTAAATTAACACTCTATAACTTTGCCAAGAGCACAGAAGACCACTGCTTATTATTTTAAATTGTAATGCTGCAACACAAGCTGACCTCTGCTTCTAAAAGTCAACCATAATACTGCATTTATTTTCAGTAATGCCACCAGTTTGATTAGAATTTTACTAACAATTGAGAATGATACACCATTATGACTTATTTTACAACTTGTAATATGCTGGGTAGTTTCTAAATTTGCAAGTCAAGCTACTTGCAAGATTCTCTCTATTTTGTGAAATGTATTTTCTCACAAATTAAAGGTCATACAAAGGAATGCCTTGCATAGCTTGCTCTCCTTATGATTTTTACATTCTGAAACATTTTATCCTTTGATTTTTAAAAATTTCTAAAATGGCTAAATGTGATCTCCTTTTATTAAACTGGCTATGGTCTTACCAAAATAATTAATTCCTGATTTGTTTAAGTAATAGGAGAATAGGACGCAAGTCATCCTGAAGCTGCATTCTGTAACTGAATAGAATCTCCTGAGTGGGATTTATGTTGCTGTTTACTGCAGCTGTATGACAAAATACAAAGATTTCATTTAACAAGGTGCTGTCAAATATCATCAGCATTGATGATGATTGCTCTTGCGATTCTCACAGAGCCAGGGGATTTTTAAATTCAAAGCATTCTCTGCATATGAATAAGAACACAGACTAAAACTTTTTATAAGCACATGCTCTGTTCAGAACTTCAAATTCATGTGAAATCTCATCTGGTTTAGGGAAACTCCAGCAAAAGCATAAAGGAAACCCATCAACACAAGACTCACTGGTGAGACTGAGGCACTGAAGCTGTTCAAACAACATGACAGCAGCCATAGGCACACACCCAGCCCATGCACAGTGCATACATCAGTTCAGCTCGTGGGATTGTTTAGACTAATACAGTGAGTAACAGCAAATAGGGACATAAAGAGCAGGCAACTTCCTCCAGAAAAATCCACCACATTTTTGTCAGTGCTTTTTCAGACAAAATACTTTGGTAAAATGACACACAGCTGTGCTATTTGCTGAATGACTCAGAGAGGGACAGTGGGGAGGACCGATTGAAGCTGTTTCTAATGGCAAGCAAGAACATGCACATTTCCTAATGAAAACAACTATTTATTAGGTAAATAATTTATTAAAACAGTTCACTGGCTCTTATTTTGTGTATTTTTTTTTTTCTTTTGCACCAGTAGCTCAGAAATTGAGAGCAAAAGATAGGAACTCAAGCAGAAAAAAAATCTTGGTATTGATGATTCATTATCACATTGACTGTAAAGAAAAAAGCTGTTAGATTCTTTCCTTTTTGGCTTTTGAACATCCAGATGACCTCATTTCTTTCCAACTGATCACATGCCTTGTGGCAGAAGCATGCACACTGGCCACTCCTTATTTTACTGTTAAAGAGAATTCTTCAAATTATTTAAAACCCACTTTCTGATATAAGAGTTTCTATCTACAAAAGCAAAACCAAGGTCACTTTTCATTCCTGTGGAGGCTGTCAGTCCTAATAAACCTACTAATAAAAAATAATTAAAATGTATTCTGAAGCAAAGTGTGAGTAAGCCTGGTGTCAATTTTTGCTTCATGTTCTTGCTGCAAAATGAACTATGAGCTCATCCATAGAAAAAGAGTAGAAAAGTCAACAGAACTAGTTTGAGAAAACAGTTTGACAGGAAACCAAAACGAAGGTTTTAGTTATGTTGCCTGTTTGGCTTCCTGCCTTAATTCACATTTTGTAAGCTGTAAAACACAGAAAATATAATGATTTGGTTTGTATTTTCAAAATTCAACACTCTAAACCAGAAACTTCATCACCCTGGTCCAGAAAGGTGATGGTCCACTTGTGAGAACCTAGAGAGAACCTTTCTCTAGCCTTCCCACTCGATTCTGAGACATTAGAAAAAAAGCACTGTTTGATACATTAAAAATGGACCATTTCTGAAACTTTGATTGTGAAAACACGAAAAACCTATTTTATTGTCTTCTGTGTTAGAAAGCACCTAGTGAAGTGCATTTTATGAAGTGGTGTGCATTTTGCATCATATTTTTTGATGTATTATGCTTTTATGGCTATAGACTATCTTGCAGATGCAGGACAGAAAGCTGAGTATATTTTTACTTACTGTATGCTTTTTACTTATATATAGCCATCTGTACAGGACAGATCAAAGACAATACTTGTGCTCAGTCTGAAGCCCTGATCTTGGTACTGGATCTCCTTCAATGGACTTCTACTGACTAGCAAGCTAATATCAGAGCAAGGTTTCCCTAGCCAGTAACTCACAGCACTGAATCCATCTTAAAACACCAAGTTAAATGAGTACTATAAATTAGTAAGTTGAGAGAAAGAGAGAATAGGACCAGTCTAACAACTTTTCAGCTCAGGGCAATGTTTTACTAGCCTTACAGGAGTATTTCATAAGCATAATACTTCCCCCTAAGGTGCTATTTGACAGGGCAAAGCAGATTCTCATTTTAAATGACTTAGATTTAAGAAGGAAGATGTGGGAGCAACTGTGTATCAGAAAGGTGTTAGGACAGCAAGGTAACACTAGTCTTACAGAAAAAAAGCACTGGAAAAATTATCTGTAAAATTCCAGTAATTGTGCAACTACTTAGAAACAAAATTATGTAGGCCAGAGGAAAAGTTGTGATTATGAAGTAAATTGAGAAAAAGCTGGCTTGTGACAAGCCCTGGAACAAGAGGTTAAAGGAGAGAAGGAAATGAAGATGTAAGTCTTAATGAGTGATAAAAGGAAGCTAATAAAAGCATTTTATTAATGACACAATGGCAGTATCAGAGTTTAGGACTAGGGATTTTCAAACAAAAAATATAAGATGATCAGAGGGGGAAGTCTAAGATGACTGTGAGGGTGGATATCCAAATACTTCTAATTTTTGAATTTAGTGAAAATGAAACAATAGAAATGTGTGTTAAGCAAAAATCCACCACACTAGTAGACAAAGCAGGAAAACTTTTTAAAAAGCTCAGATCAGGAGTATGTCAGGGCAAGTGGAGAGACATTTTGGATGAGTATCTACTCTCCTTTGCAGCCTCTTTCTGGCACTGTTGATATGCTTTTTGCCATTTAATTAATCTCCCTATTTGACAGATTCAGGCAAGTTACATATCCAAAATACCTTTCTACAGCTCAGGAAGACTATGTCTATCAGTCATATGTGAAACAGTCTGCAATCTCAAAGAAATGATAACAGTTGTCTCCAGACAGCTCTGAGAAAAGTTATTTTATAGCACTGGTATAGTAGTACAGAAGTAAGATGTGAAAACCCTGGGTCACTGTAAGCTAACTCTAGGATTTGCTTGCAATCCAGCAAACTCCACTCAAATCCTTTTAACCTTCTTAAAACAATATCTTCCTCCATTTGAAAAACTTGCTCTCATTCATTTTATGTTATTACTCTTGGAGAAAAAAAAAAAAAAAACAACTTAAACTCCAAATCATGTTTCTTATTGGATTTGTGAAGGGGGGTTTCTACATTCAGAATTTCAATTAAATCCTGCATCATCAATTAGCTTTTACTCAACTCCATTCTTTCCAGAGGCCTTCTTGAGCAAGGGCTGAATTCCAACAAATTCTTGCAACAGAGCTATTGTAGTGACAGTCAAAATATTGCTAAGGCAATGATACCATTAAAAATTCCAAAAATTATGTTTCATTTCAGTATTTCCTAAGATGTGCTTATCAAATGTGTACCTATCTTTCATGTGCCACCTCTAATAAAAAATTAGCAACTCACAATAAGCAGTTTCATATCCTTGTCTGAACAGCAAAACACTGTACTACTACAAACAAACTAAAAAAAAAGTCTCAAATGGTGTCTGTATATTCCTTAGATACAAGGTTTCAGGAAGGAAACTGATTTCCTCATCCTGTTAGTGTTCATAAACTGCCAAGATATCAGCCGGATGAACTCTTCCCGCACTGAGGGGCTACGGTTGCTTTTTATGTTATTGAGCGATAAACCAGTGCATTCGCTGCACAGTTAACACCATCAGGCTGACACACCAAAATACCAAAAACTGTTCAGCCCCTATGGCAGGAGAAGACCTTCTTCACACACAAAGTATCACGGGTTGCTATTGATCAGCTGCTGAAAGGTGAGGCACTTACAACATTCAAGCAGCTTCCATCAAAGAGTGGGGTCCACTGCTATAGGTGCAATTTATAGAACTAACAATATACAAACTCCTTTTCCTGACCAATTTACGAAAGAGGAAGCAGTGTTATCCTGACATTTAGATGCAAAGCCAAGGTACAAAAGGAGAGATTTCTGAGTATGGAGAACTAAAGCACAGAGGAAACTAAACAGAGTATTAGGAGCCTTAATTTTCATACTGAAATTATTTAAAATAGTAAAGTATCATCACTTATACACAACAAAGTTTGAGAAATTGGTTACATCAGGTGGAACCAGAGTACAACTCAAAACTTGGGGAATCTTTAATATGAAATCTCAATCCCAGGATAGACGGCTATTTCAAAATAATACAATAATCTTACCACAATGCAGCAGCTAAATGTACGCACATTCTCCTGATAAAATTGTTTAATAACTTCAGTATAATGCAATGATTATCATTCTAAAACATACTGTCATTTTCAAATTTAGTAATAAAATTCTTCATGCAATAATCAATACACAATGTTTTCTTATGATTGCTGCACTGAATTGCAGTGCACATGTCTTTGGACCACACAAGTAAAATTTTATCTTTAAATGCAGACAGAGGCTGAGGACAATATACTTCCAATTTTTATATGCTTCCTTTTCATTCTTACATAAGAGGGAGATCTAGAAAATGTTTATAATTTTCATTGTCCAGTGATTTTAGTAGCAAGAAAAGACTTCTTCATCTAACATTCAAAATGCTACAGGATTAAGCTTCATGTTTGACAAGTTGTAATTATGATACCCTAGTGCTCTTTGTCATTTTATCAACCGTAGCTGATAATTCTGTATTTCCTAACATGTATTAGAATTCCAAGTTCAGAAGGCACTGTATATATAAGTAATTATCCTGGATCTCTTCTGCCTCCATCTCAGCAAATGTGGAAAACAGTCATGCTAACTACTTTTATTTAGTATTATTTTAATTAAATGGCACATCATAGTATAAGACCAGATGGATCATGTCAGATGTCACTCTTTATTCTAGACAGTTAAACTTCAATTAAGACATTTTAAAATCACTGGAAATGAAAACACATGCAAAAAACCCAACCCACTCTCCCTATCATATCTTGTTGTTTCCATAGGGTCTTCCTTGTTACTGCTTTGAACAAGAGTGGTCTTTCCTTAGCAATTAACATTTCAGGGCCATGAATAACACTCAAATATAATCAGTTTAGTAGCACTGCTCTGTAAACACTTGAATGCACAATGTTTTTTGGGACCATTGAAAATAAGGCCATTAAAACAGCATCCAAAAGCTAACATTAGGTCCAAAACCACACAGCAGTTTGTGGCCAGCCACAATGCAGAATATATTCCTATCTTTGCACGTGCATCTTGGGACTTTTCCCAACAAAACTTAGAATCAGTTGCTAAACCCTGGCATGCACATACCTTATTTCACAGGCTTTAACTGTATCAGCACCACAGAACTCAGCCCATCTGGTATTCAGACCTGTACAATTGTGACAGGTCTTAGAAAAGATACCCTATCATTCCCATTCTCCATGGCAGGTTAATTTTATAATGTTAATTATAATTATAATTTATAATTTTATAATAATTAATAATGGCATAGTGTCCCTCAGTCTCTGGAGCTAAAAAGATAAAAGAGTAGGATTTTTATTGAACACTACTTTAGTGTTTTTAGTATGCAGCCCTCTGATACGGTTTGCTTTGCCTGAATTCCTGAAAGAAGATATTTGTAGTCCAAAGGCTCTTGACACAGTTATTTAAAAAGGGAGTGTTTCTGTCCTGGTGTTCAGCTTTTAATAATGCCATTCATATTCAGGAGCAGTTAGCAGCTGGCATGAAGTCCTGTCTTGCATTTTTCTTCTCTATTTCTCTGCCTAGTTTCAAGAAATTCACCTCTGTATGCAAGGAAAAAGAAACCAAAGGCAGAAAAGAGAGACGTGGCAATGAAACAAAATTCATATTTGTTTAACAATTATGACAGAAAGAGACAAGCTAGATAAAGAATTCATGTCACATGTACTGAGTTACAGACATTTTTGCAAATTTCTTGTCCTTTTTCCTGGAACACCTATATGAAGTTTATAAATACCTTTCCACATCTCTGATGCAATGTGGGGAGCCATAGGTGCAACCATAATGCAGAGTGAAGCCAAAGCATCTTCAAATTCTGTGCTGTGGAGAACAAGAGACCGAGGAGCTTGCTGAGCGAAAAAGCAAGGAAAAAGAAACAAACTATTAACGTTCTGAAGTGGGGGGGAAAAGTAGTTTAATTAAGAAGAAAATTAAGTAATAAAACCTAAAATCAATGTTTATGCTAAGGAGAGTGTAATTTCACAATAAATTGGAAACTTATGAAAATGGAGAATTAAAATCACAACTCTTGATCACAGAGTGCTCTCTAACACTTAGAAGCTAATCCTAAAGTGGCTGATGAAGACCCTGGGCGGTCTTCTCTAGCACAGAACTCTGAACACACACTCATGTGGACAAGAGTGGCCCTCAAAATTCATTTTGAGTGCTGCCTTTTCTAGAAGTGCAATCTTAGGCAAAACCAGAACTATCTGAGAAGATGTGAAGCACTTGTATATGACAGTCAAACTGTGCTGAATGCAACATAGATTTTGTTGGGACAAGGTTCAGCTGTACAGGATCATAGAGTGGCTTCAGTAAAGCTGAAATTAGTGAAAGTGAGGTTTTAGAGCTGAAGGAAGCTTTGGGAATGAAAAGCATAGCAAAGTCTTTTACAGTTTTATGTTCTCATTATTTTAGTGAAGTGTCTGGCTTCTTTAGTATAGAAAATGTTGAACTTCTGGCAAAAGGTAACTTGACTGACAAAATTTGAACTTCATTTTCCCATTTAACTTATCTTACAGAAAACTTAAAAGAAAAGATACGGCACTAAAAGTAATCAGATGAACTTCTTCTTTCTTTGCCTGTGTAAGAGATTACACACCATGGCAAATTTAGCTGCTGCATTTATTTTGTAACCTATCTCTCTAATGAAACAGCACAAAAAAATGTCAATACATGTCAGCTTATGAGCATTATTTGATGTGATGAACACCCATTCTCATAAATTAGAAAATTGTCCAAAAACAGTGATTTGCTTGACCACAAGCTTTGTCAGAGGGCATCTTATCACTTATAGTGCAAATTATATTTGAGTAAGTTTTAGTAACTACTACACACTTTCAATATTTAATCTATGCCCAACTCTACACTTCCTCCTTTTAACTGGGAGCAAAAGAGGAAGAGCTAGCATACTATGCAGAAACTTATTCTTCAAAGGTATCTTTTGCACTGTCTTCTTTGCTTAAGAAATATATCGGTGTTCAAGTATCTGGCTGTCTGTAGGACACTGAGTTTTATTTTTTTTTAACATTAATTCCACCATCCATTAGCCCCAATTGCCTATGAGTGATTCAGCTGGAAATAAAGAAATGTGTGTTACCTTCCCAACACCATAAAGCATGCCAGACTTAAGTTGTCTCAGTACAGCACCTGTGCACAACCTACTTAACTTATTGTTAAGTTCCTTGATTTTGCCAATAAGCACCTTGGAATCCATAAGGTATAAAATGATATTTCAATAAAGAAGCTAAAACTTCCAAAAATATATTTCAAAATTATATTTAATTTCTGGCCTATATCAGGTTACCATTACATGCCTGCAGGATTGCTCAACCAGATCTAAGAGTAGTAAAGAAAATAATGATAATAGTTTTCTATATTTCATCTATCACTACTGGCTGATAAACAATATAATCTAAATAAAAAAAATCTTAAGTTCAGCAGTGTAAGCTATCTTTGAGGACTATGTGTGATTTTCCTTGCAAGGAATAACCCTTTTAAAATCAGAATGTTTGGTAATTCTATAATGTGGTATTATACCTAGCTACCTATGCAACTTTGCTAAAATCAAGACAACAAAGAATAGAACTAAACAAAATGTATCCTCTTTAAATTACAGGATGCAGACAAAAACAGAATCTGGTGGATCTCATACCATCAAGCTCCTCCTGCAAAACTGTTTATATTTCAGGGTTACAGGGGTACTAGAACATGTGGCTTCTGAACTGAGTAACTCAACAACGTTCTTGGCTTAGTAATATGTTTATGAAGTTAATGACTACAGAATGCTGGACCTGTAGTTCAGGCAGCTCCTGCTTTGTAGAAAGACTGACAGAAGCAGTGTCTGAGAGCAAAATACCTTTATTAATATCACCTACTTACATGGAGTACATTTGTGAGGCTCATCAATCGGGAAATAGCTGCATTGAACAAATGATCCTTTGTGAAGTACTCGGTTACCTTGAATTAGAAGAAAAGGTCTGTCACTAATAACTTAAAATTCTCAAATTTGGAATACTGGGTTTTTAAATGAAAAACAATTACTGATAATCAATTTCAATTTGTGAAATACATGCCTCTTCTTATATGAAAATCACTTTGGTATGCCAATACATCGCATGTGCAATCACGTGTGTGTGTGTGAAATAACAATCATATAAAAACTCAACTGATTAGCTTCCCTTCTATTTCAGGATTTAAAAAGCTTCAATCAATGGTATGAAAAATGTGCATTAGTCACCCTTTATTCCCTTTCATAAAATATCTTCCCTTTGCCCCTTGTCACCCCAGGACACCCCTACAAAGGGCCTTCTCTCTTGTAAATCCATTTATACTGGTGAAAACTTGTTCATAGATTACAAGATTAGAATTAAAAATCTGTTAAATGATCTGGAATATCCCTCACAGCAGGGTTTAAAATGGCAAAAGTTTTTATCCACAGGAAAATCCTTGAAGTTAATTTTGCAGGTATTTATGTTTCCTTCTGAGTCTTCTCCTTCTGAGGATAATTGAATTGATACTAATCACAGCAGGAGACAACATGTAACAAGAGATGAACAACCACTTCAGTATTTTTTTCAAGGCTATGCTAATATATTTTCACCCGTGGCTTTTTTACATTCTATATGAAACAGCAGATGGGGTAATGAGGTATGAAGCAAACAGACCAAAGCTTCTGTTAGGGCAAACTACAGAACTCACCTACAGTTTTGTTACTTGAAATGGAATTACTTGAATCCCATATTAATAAACTTTAATGTCATAACATTTCATTCCTTAAATGAGGCATACATGCTTTAAGTAAGTCCTGTCCCATAAAATGTGTAGGTAGATACAATTATTTACATAGAGAATAATTCACTTAAAAAAATCATCTACTCATCTGGGGAAAAAGCTTTTGGCTCTGTAAATCAAACATATGGCTTTCGCAAAAGAAGCAACTTATTTAGTCATTTAGAAACTATGTGTTTCTTTTAACCTCAGAAATCACCAGATTCTTCTGCTCCCAGATCCTTCTGGCTTCAGCCTTCTCTTTCTTATTCAGAAGCTCAGGATTGGGCATGGTTCCTGAAGTCCTTGCTTCAATAAGTTTGGTTACAAGTGCCCAGAGCCGTGTCTGCCATCTCTGAACACCGGGCATGGCATCAGCTGAGATTCATGGAAGATTTCAGAAACAAATGTCAGTAAAGAATTCAAAAGAAAAGCAGGAAGAGAACGCTGGAGTTAAACATTTTTTAAAAAAACCCTCTTTATTTTAAATGAAAGGTATCAATTAAAAATGTGCAATTAAAAAAGGTATGCAATTAAAAATGTCTTTACAAGTAATGCAGACTTACTTTAATTGAAAAAAATCAGTAAGACAGAAGTATTTTTCTGCAATGACTTTAAAACAGATGTATATAGCAAGACTACAGCATAGAATATTTACTAAAATCTGTAAAATAACCCAATGTTATGTCAGTGGTAGAATGCTCATTTTGTGTTTTAATGACTCCACAAAGGAGTTCTACGCGCTCTCATTTTTTGAACTCATGGCAGAGTACAAACATATGTACAAGTAAGCATACACATTTTTTCAAATTGAGAAGTTTCTTTTCAAATTTGATTTTAGCAAGTATGTGTACTTTTGTTGCTAGAGATGCTACTGTGCTAATGAGTACAGGCTCTGACCCTTGGTACCCTCTTTCCACACAGCTTAGTTTGGTATGGGGACACTGTGAAGCCGTTGACCTTGACCCTGAAGCATCAGTCCTACTCCATGGCTGCTCACATCACAGGAGAGAATGACGTGAGGCCCTGGCTTGATGTCCACCACTGCAAGGACAAAGAATCTATTCTCAAGGGCAATCATCCAAAGGCTATCACATACAGTGGAGAGAAGGATCATGACAACTGAGAATGACTATTTAACATTCTCTGAATGAAATAAATTCCTGTAATGGCTTTGTGTGAAAAAGTTTCAGTAGGGAGGAAGAATGGCTTCTCTGGGAAGCTTCTAGGAACTTCTCCTGTGTCTGACAGAGCCAGTTGAGCCCAGGAAAAAGGGAGGGATGATGGGAAGGTGTAAATCTGGTTTTACTTCTCATTACTCCAATTTTAATTGGTAATACATTAAATTAATTTCTCAGTCAAGTCTGTTTTGTCCTTGATGGGAAATGCTGAGTGATCTTCTCACCCTTACCTCAACCCACAAGCCTTTTGTTGTTCTTTTCTCCCAGTCCAGTTGAAAAGCAAGGAGTGACAGAGCAGCTTGGTGGGCACCTGACATCCAGCCCAAGGTGAAACCCAACACAATCTGCTTAATTTCTTTAATTTAAACATTCATAATTTTGTTATAATTAAAAAATTCAGACCAAAGTGTAAAAAGATTTAAGAGATGCTTTTCACCTAAATTTCTACTTTCTTCTCCCCTGGAAATATCTTTAGGCTGCTAAAATCTCCTTTTGTTCACATTTTCCAGTACTTATAACATGAGATGATGCCAAAATCTCAATATTTCTGAGGTGGTAAGCAGGTTGGCTTGAATGACCAAATGCATTTTTGCTAGCATTATAACTGCATGTGCTTAGCTTTCTTACAAAATGTTTAATACATTTATATTATACTCTTGTATACTTTGCAACTAAGATTTGGTACACACTATCCTCACAGTAATTTAATTATTCCATTTTCAAGATCAGAAAATACAGCAAAATGATTGTGCATCACCAAATTTGGGATGCAGCTGTTAAGACTTGATTATAAGTGAGTCATTTTTTTAAGAGACCTTTTCAAATGCCTAGTTCCCTACTGTTGTGATTAGGTGGTGACAGAAAGCCAGCTGAGAACTCATAAAGCCCACTCCTCCAGTACATACAATAGTGCAATAATATCTAAAGGAACACAAATTAATATAAAGCGTGACAGACATAAATGAAATAAAGTTTAGTACAGGCTGAACTAAGTGGCAAGAACTTAACATGTGAAACAATGAAGAACTACACTTTTTGAAACCAATAATGGAGTGTTTTATTGAAGTTTTATGCGACAGAAAGGTGAAATCTAAATGAATGTATAAGACTACATTAAAATGTATGAACCACAGTAGATAAAAGAAATTAAGACATATCAATATGAGGAATTGCATGATAGGGGTAAATAAGTGCAAAGGAGAGTAATTCTTAACATTCAAGAAGTAAGCACATAAAAATGTCATATCTAGAAATAGTAATTATTAGGAACTCTGATTATCTTCTAATGAGATTCTTCTGAGAACTATTTCATAGTCCAGCTTACAAAAGCCATTGCATGTGTGTTAATAAATGGAAATAACAAAATAAAGTTGTATCTGTGATCTGATATGATTAGAAAAAAAATTATTATTTAAAGAAAAATGATTTTCAGTTAATCAATCATTTCTAATTAAAGAAAAGATAATAAGGTCCAAGTTTCCAGAAGAAAACACAACTTAAGAAGTAGTTTTCATATGTGCTTTTAGCTTATAAGAGGTAAGCTGCTTGCAATAATCTAGCAAGTTTGCCTCTTAGTGACAGCTTTGTGAGCCTCTCCCCTCCAAAAGAAACAAGCAATAAAACCTGTTTATGATACTTTTTTGATTCATTTTTTCCAAAACTTTGGCATCAAGAACTGTATTAGTTTTATGTTTAAAATATAATATTTAAGAAAAAAGAAACAAACCCACAACAAAACAAACTACAGAAACAACTTGACTTACTTTTAGCATCCCACAAAATGTCTTGTTCTGGAGGAGCAGCAAACAGAATGTAAAGACGCAGGGTGTCAATGCCATACTCTTTCACTACTTCCTCAGGGTCTATTCCATTGTGCTTAGATTTGCTCATTTTTTCCCAAGCAACCTGGAGCTTCTCACCAGTTTTTAGGTGAACTGGTTCACTTCCTAAATATTAAGACATATAAAAACTACTAAAACAAATTTTGCTCACTTGTAACA
Source organism: Pseudopodoces humilis (assembly GCF_049639895.1). Classification (NCBI taxonomy): domain Eukaryota; kingdom Metazoa; phylum Chordata; class Aves; order Passeriformes; family Paridae; genus Pseudopodoces; species Pseudopodoces humilis. Next base: position 106,603,855 of record NC_142200.1, read on the forward strand.
GCAATTAATTTGGTTGCCTAAGCATGAGAAGAAACAACTATTGCTAGTGTTTTGTTTTTTTTTTCCAAAATAGCTTCAAGAGGAATACCACCCATTCCAAACACTCTTTTCCCTCCCAAATTTTTTCTGTGTTAATGTTTTTAACTCCAGTAATATCCTAAAGCTTTCATCCCATCATGACAAGAAGTCTCCTACATTCCAGGTGCATTTGGAAGCTGTACCTGGCATGCATCCTAAGTGCTGCCTTGACAGCTCCTGACATTTAAGCTTTTTTATAACCATGACATTTAAAACTTCCTATATAAGTGTATTGATTAGATACAATTCTGACCTGTACTTAGCTTTTGCAAATACCAGATTTATAGGTTCCAATTGCAGTAAGTTATCCTGAAAAGAGTGTGCTTTCCCTTCCACAAATTTAGAGACAGAGTGGGGCATTTACACTGAAAAAGGTACAACTGAGAAAAACTCTCTGCTAAAAAAACCCCAATCTTTTCTAGAAGAATATAGGGTAGCAAAGGGTAGCAAAACTTAAAAGGGTGGGTTGGTTGGTTGGTTGGTTGACTTTTAACTGTCTCACAGGGTTTGTACCCAGTGAAAACATCTGAGAGGAATGCTTAAGAGAGGCAAATACGACCAAACCGTTTTTGTTGCTGCAGGTGCCATAGCAATGACTGGTCCAGCTTATGCAGTGAAGGCTCTGCAAAGAACTTGAGAATGAGCACTGTTTCCTGCAGGTTTTACATTCATAATACCTACTGAATACACCTACACCTGTGTTAGTTTTGCCATAATGTTTTTGCAGGTTGTCTGTTTACTGGGACTAACTGGCTCCATTCAGCAGGCTGCTGAGCACTGTCTTAACAAAACTAACTTTTGATCTTTTGGACTACACTGGAGCCAAAATAATACCACAGCACTGTTTCTGTGTTTGGATGCAATTAAAAGCTGCTGTGTTAATAGGATCTCTGTGCACTCTGAAATATGTGTGAATATAAAACTCACAGAAGTTTCTCTCCAGTTTACATATAAGGAGGATACATTTTCTCTTTCAAATTTTCCCAGCACTGAACCAGTCCCTGGCTTCAGGGATGCACCTATGCTGATTTTCCCATGCAGTTTCTCTTACCAGTGAGATCAACCTCCTCTCTCTTCAAACACTGGCCTGTTGTTGTTAGTCTGAATGTTTGATTCTTGATAAGACCTTGAACCAAGAGCTTATGGAAAGGCTCCCTAAGCATGGAAAGAAAAAGAAACTTCTCTGTTGAAAAGAGCTGTCAAAAGCATACTTTATGATAAGCCTCAGGTGTTGAGCCAATCAGGCACAATTTTTTAATGAAACAGGAATTTCAAGTTCCCTATACATAAGTAACTGTCACCTTAGAAAGAGTACTTTGTGCTTTGATTCATGGTGGTTGGCTGGCAAGTCTAAAGTATTTATCTGCATTCTGCTCACATTCTTGTACCCTGATTTAGTACTAAGTTATTCTAACATCACTTTTCAAATTAGCATATGGATAGTTCACAGAAGTTTCTTAGCCAACAGTACAATTTCCCTAACTTCAAGCTAAATCTCTTCCGTAAAAGCATTCAAGTACCTGGCCTCATTGTCTTACAAATATTTAGTTCTAGCTTCTCTGAGGAGCACAGGATTTTGAACAAAGCAAAATGCTGTTGCACATTTCTTTCTATAAACAGATAAGACAGTTTCTCTAACATAAGTATCCACATGCCTTGTCCCTTTGCAGAACCAGCCAGGAATGCCTAGCTGTATGAAAAAGTATGCTAGAAAAAAGGCAATGCTGAAAAGTTTGTATCTAAGTGCATCAATTTTTTAGCACCTTACTTTTCTAGCAAAATTTACACCAGGGAGAGTAAACTCCCATGAAATGAGTATATGACAGGGCTAAAGAGAGCCTTGAAAGGCAGTAGTGCACTCAGAAAGAAATAAACTCTAAGTAAACACTGCTCTGGTTGACACACTATTGTGGCCCCCTCCTTTAATGATCTTGCATTTCTAATGCATTGAGTCACACATCTGTCACTGTTTTCACTGAAAAAAAAAGGCAACAAAATTAATCTCTAAAGCCTTTTGATTGCCACTCAGAGAACAGGAAAGTAAGGCAGTTCTAACACAGCTTTCAGAACAGCAGGGTCCAGGGAAGGAGGTATGGAGCCAGTCCCAGAAAGCATTTACAGTCTGGAAATGTTATTCGGGGGCCCTCCAACACAGGGACATCAGTGACCATCATGTTGGAGGCCATGATCATCACCACTGCTTAATACTGACTTGCACCTCCTAATGCTGACGTGTGCACAACATAAACAATCTGAATTTTCTACACTTTTACCTAATGAAACCTCAAATGTGTACAAAACAACTTATGTAAAAAGAATGCATTATTCCTATTAATTTTTTTTTTTTTAAAAAAAGCCAGAGTATACCCATCTAAAAAAGAAGTAGTAAAACCAGAGTTCCACATTTTATTTCATGTGCACAAAAAAGTAATAATCCAAAACATGACTCACTGTTAAGGAGTTAATACAGTATTTTACAATATTAAGAAATATAAATTACATGACAATTTATCTCGTTATTTAAAACAAAGTAATTCAATAAACCAATTAAAATATTATTAAATCATATAACAATTAGGCATGTTTCTACCATATTAAATCAGGTATCTTCCAAGAACTAGTCCTTAAACACTTTTGATGACTCTGAAGTAAGAAGGCATTTGAAAACAAAGCTATGAACTGGGAGAGAAAGTTACAGGCTTCATTTTTTATCTTCACCATGTTCAAGTTTGAACATGAGTTTCCTTCCTTGCATATTTTGTGTACTTATAAATATTGTACAAGTACTGGCACATATTGATGTATCACTCAGTCACAAAGAAGTATGAGTCTCTGCCACGCCACCTGGTTTTATCAACAATGTTAAGTAAGAGCAACAACTCAAGAATCTCTATAAATATTTTGTAGACAATACTTCAGAGGTTGACTGAAGAATCTTGTAGTTTAGAAGTAAAGGAACTTAAGAGAATGAGAATTTAAGTCAAATTTAGACAGTGAAACCAAGAAAAACTATTTTAAAAATAGGATGCAAAAATAATCTAAAATATAAAAAAAATATTATAAATTATCCAAGCGAATTAGAAGGTAAAAATCTGGAACAAAAACTTTGTAACCCTATCAACAACAATGGTGGGAAAATGCTTCAGGATTTAATGGTTTACAAGACATTTCTTCTGTCTCCACAAACTAAAGACATTACACCACAGAAAAAAAAAAATTACCTCCCTATCATTCATACTTCAGTCTGTTTAAGATCTCAAACAGTTATTAAAATAGCTACACTTCCTGCTATCTAAAGTAAAGCTAATGAGGTAGCCAGATCATCCAAATCAGATAGGGCTCTCCACTGGAAGTGATTTCTCAAGGAACACTTATTTTTAATGACAAAGAGTTAGTTCAGATCATATGCCAAGTTACTAAAAACTGAATGCAGGAACAAGCATTTCTTATTTTTGTTTATGCTGACAGAGGCTACAAAAATGCAATACAAAATACATTACCAAGTATGGGGAAAAAAACCCCCAACCACGTGTTCCTAGTGGGAGACTGCAGGAGTATGGAGACATGCCCAATATGAGAAAGCCAGAGCCCATCTGCTAAACACAGGGCTCGAAACCAAACTGAGCCCTGCATTGAATGCACAGTGATTTTGGCAGTGTTGTGATGGCTCCATCTCATGTTCACATGCAGAGTTACACTTGAATTCATGTTAATAAAACTGCACAGCTTGAATGTTCCCCTTCAAGGGCAGGGATGCACTTCTTGGCTGCGTGAGGGAACTGCCAAGGGGCTGTGGCACAGCAGGGATGATGCAATTCTGACCTAAATACTGCAGCACCTGGTCATGGCATCATAAATAACTCCTGATCCAAAACACCAAGAATAATGAAATTAAGCCATTTTTAGACACACTGAAAATTTCAGACATTTCTGGCACAGAAGAGGTGTCTGGAGTTCCTTTGAATGCTTTGTCATGTTTCAGATTGTAGGTATAATGGAATGGGATGGGCCTTCACCTGCCTGTGAGGTTCCTTTGTGCTCATGCTGGAGTATCCACACTGAGACCTTGCCCATATTACAGCTTTTTATCATGTTGTATGTCCCAGCTGCAAAGTGTGCCTGACACCTCTGAGAAGGATCAGCTGTACCATGAAGTCTGTAATCCATCTTTTCCTTTCTCTAATGATCATAGACAGGTTCATCTCTGTAAGAGACCAATCTCTCTGTATAGGACCATGCAATGGATGGTAGGGCAAGCATGACAGACAGATCAGCAATTTCTGCTCAGTGCCCCGTTCTCGTGCTCTTTGCTTTGCTCTGTGCAGTGTGAGCAGCAGGACTTTCAATCCCAGTACTAATGATCTGGCTGGAAGAACTCTGTGGAGCCTGCCATAGTGATAAAATAGTGAATTCAGAAGAAGGGACAGCCCTAGCAAGGGAGTTCACTGCATGTATTTGCACCCTGCACCTTCAGAAAGGCTGAGAGAACCCAGGTGAAGGCAAGACTAGATCAGTTGCTATCAGCCGAGTCCAGGGGGCTGTAAAACCTGCTGTTAGATGCAGCTGTGCAACCTTGTGGAGGTGACTCAAGGATGTGGAAGCTGATAATTTTAGGCAATTAAAAAAAAGACAAAACAATATTGAATGTTCAAGATTACACACAGTTAACAACTGAGTGCTTTTTGCTTAAAATCAGCACTAGTGATAAGGTCCTAAATGAATGCAGAGGAGCTGCAGCATCATTCCTTCACAGAACAAGCTATTTCTGTCACACACACATATCTTCTTTTATTCTGTAACTCAGCTATGTGAAAAATAGTGCCTTCTTACTCAGCAGATTTTCCATCTATCAGAGTCAAATCTGCCGACTTAACGGCAACAATAAACTTTTTTATTACTTTATAATCCTTCAGGGAGAATGTGCTAGATTCCATTTCCAATTATTCATCAGACAGAACTGATTACTGAAGTGTAGGGCAGAACCAAATTCTATGTAACGTGTACTTGCACAGCTGAGCAGGTGTAACCGAGAGTGTCAGCACACGCCTGCCATGGTGGATTAAGCTGGAACAGAGGAGGAGTTTTCTGGCCCCAGCTGCCTACCTGGCCCATCTCCCAGCAGTGGTCACAGCTGGGAGGGCTTGCTGCCTTGTGAATTATTTATAGAACCAATGCATTTTACAGACCAGACTGCTAGAACAAATTGACATCAATTTGGGCTTAACCTGATATCACATGTATGAATACCCAGAGGGTACCACTTATTCTGCCTTGTCATTACTGAGAAATTGAGCAGCATTTCTTTCCCACTGTCTCCAGTCCAATGCATTAAAAAATAAAAGACCATGCCTCATATTTAGGGGATATTTAAGCTATATTGACACCTTTACAATTTTAAGTGCCTACAAACACTGCATTTTCAATGAGGGCATGTGTGTCTGTAAATGCCTATTTCATACATGTTGCCTATAATATTTCTGTAGCAATCATTACGCGATATTTGGAAAGATTGCTTTGAAAATTCAAACTACAGGACTTCTGATTTCTGTTTTCAGCCACGTTACTGTATTAATAACCATTAGTACATAATTAAAGACTATCCAGAAATATTTCAATGGATTTGAAAGTCAGAGGAGAGGAGCTAAACAACGAAAATTTCCATAAAGAAAATATATCAAAATGAAAAACTAATACAGATAAGTAGGGGAATCATAAAAATTAAGGATGCTAGATGACACTTTAAATGGTGGCAGCTCTTGTTAACTGAGATATAACAATTTTATTTTTTTAATTAGTGAAAAAGACCTAAGCTACTAGAGAAAGATAGAAAATGCACAAGAGGGCAGTGTTTTTTAACATTTTACTGTTTTCCCTCAGAGCTGTGGGCTTTGACATCATGACTTTGAGCTTCCTAACAATAAGTGTGTTGTTTCTAATTACACTTTCCAGATCTTTCAGACCAACCCTTGAGCAGTTCAAACAAGACTGAGCAAAAGGGGCTTCTGATTAACATTAAAACATTCAAAATAGATGGTAATATTTATAAAGGAGTTATGACTTCTATATTAAACCAAAATCCTAATTTGACTTCATGGCTTCAAAGCACCTAATGCTTTACCTTGCAAAGAGCTAAAGCAACTGAATAATTTTGTGCATGATGATGAATTTGTTACAGTCATCTTGCAGACTGAGCACATGTCTAAGCAGTTCATACACCCGGCCCTCAGGGCAATGCTGTAACAGATCTTCACATGTGCAACAGTTCTTGAGATTGTATATGGTGCCAAAGGAATTCTCCACAGTCTTGCAAACTGCTTCTACAGAAAGCAATTTCGATTTTCTTCTGCCACTGTCACTAGACATAGTCAGTGCTTCTTAAAGATTTTTTTTTCATTGAAGGTAGAGTTTTCTTCTGCAATTTACCATATTTAGACCAGGCTACACTACACAGCTTTTGTGCTACTGCTCTGACACACCAGAGTATGAACAAAACACATTCCAAAGTAATGCAGCTACAGAATCACACAGTCCTTAGAATAATGCAGGTTGGAAGGGACTTTTGGAAGTCATTTGGTCAAATTCTTTTTCTCACATCAGATTGTTCAGGGCCCTGTCCAGCTGCGTTTTGAAAATATGCAATGACAGAGATGCCACAATGACTCAAGTCAAACGCTTCCAGTCTCATCACCTTCCCTGCCAAAACTATACTCCTTCTGTCCAGCTGAACCTTGCTGCAATCTGTGACTGTTACTCCTTTCCTTTCTCCGTACATCTCTAAGAAGAGTCTAGTTCTATCTTCTCTATAAATCTCCTTTAGGTAGCAGTAGATAGCAATTAGATTTCCTCCTTAGCCTTCTCTTCTCCACGGGGAACACACTCAACTCCCTTAGCCTCTTCTTGTGTATCATGTGCTCCAACCCCTGACTATCGTAGTGCTCCTCCACTAGATCCTCTTCAGTTTGACAGTGTACTGCACACTGGGGTGAGGGCCTCAAAAGTAGACACAGTATTCCAGTTGTTCCTGAATGATGAGCAGAGATAACTAAAGCTGGACATGGTTTTCCGAGCAGAGTATACTGTCATGCCAGCTGCTGACCCACCTCTAACTTGGTGATCATCAGGATCCCTAAGCCCTTCTCTGCTGCAATCCTCCCCACATAGATGGCACAGCCCCAGCTGTTCTGTTCAAGTCATGGTAAAAGATGCACAGCTCTCTCCTCATCCACAGATGGAATCACTTCACCACAGAAGGAAAGCAGATTAAGTTGGGTGTAATTTCCTCTTGGTAAATCCATTGTGGCCACCTTGTCACCTTGTCTTTCATGCCTGGAACTTGCATGTGTCTGGTTTACTTAAGTGAACCCTAACTCAATCCTACTCCACAATGGGCAGTATCTCTTGCCTTCAAACTTTCCTACTAAGCAGAGACCTTGACAGCAAAAGCCAAGGTAAAGACTTTCCTTTCCACTTAGGCTCTTGGTTGGATTTTGCATCAGGCCAGTGTCTTCCTTGGTGTTCTTTTAAATGTTTGTCCAGAAGTTCTTACTACCTTCACATTCTTCACCAGTTTCAGTATCTGATGAGCTATGACCTTTCCATAATCCATATTGCCTATCCAGTAAATGCTTCTACATTTCTCCAGGGGTAACCCATCCTTATTTCCACTTCCCTTGCACTTATTTTGGTCTTCTTAAGGTGACACAGGAGGTCCCTTTTCAGTCTAGCTGGCCTTTTTCCATGCCTTTTTTTTCTTGCATACCAAAGTGAACCACTTACTTTGCAAGAAAATCTCCCCTGCCCTGTGATCTCACTTTATATTGACAATACTTCAGCCACTAATATGGTTAATGTAATTTTGGAAGGCTGAAGAATTTGACTAGCAAAAGAACATTTTGCTGCTGTGTGTTACAGCTCCACTAGATGGCTGATGGATTAGGATTGTAGAATCTTTTGTAGAATTAATAAACCTAAAATTGCTTGCAAGAGAAAGCTTTAGAATTCTCTGTTTGAAGGCATAGCAGCTCTGAGAGGGTCTGCTTTGAAAGGCCCACTCTGAGAGAGAAGGAACAGCCTTCCTGCTGCAGCTACACAAGCTGCAGAAACCGAGTGAAACACAGATACACAAATCATCTACATCCAGTATTTCAAACTCAGCTTTCACTACAAACTACTGCACAGCCAAAAATGAGTTATGAAAACACACTGTCTATTTTAATCAAAATAAAAAAACTTGGGGAAAACATTCTGCTAGCCGCAGTAACTTGTCCATCTTTTTCTGGCTCACAGCTACTTGAATTCTAGTTTTGTAGCAATACTACAGCATTCAAATGAGTTCAGTGACATATACAGTTAGGCTCCTCTTTTACATCAAGATTTTAGAGGGGATACTTGTAAAGAATGAATTTATATGAGCTGCGGCTGAGAAATTACTGAGCAGTTCTTCTCATGGGGCCATTTATTTTGACTCAATCTATTCAGTCATCTCTGCTGATGGGAGAACAGGACAGCACAGGCCAGATCTTCACTGTTGTGCCACTAGTACTCTCCAAGCTGAGGGTGGCATTCTAGAGTATAAAAGAGCTGAAGTTCAGTGGAAATGGGGATGTTAAGCTCAGAACCTATCTGAGAGGATAAAGGACAGAACAACAGATGACTCACCGTTTTCCATCAAACTTTACCTCTAACCAAAACAGAGAACAGTTGAATCAGGCTATAGCAGCAGCATCAACAAGAGTAATTAGAAGTAATTATATAAAATTCATTAAATAAAAAATAACTTGACATAAGATAAATATAATGCTTTTGCCTATCAAGAAGTGTTTGGTATTTCTCATCTCCAATAATACAGTGACTTAAAAGAGTGCTTTTTTTTTTTTACATATGCATGGTTCCACTGAAATTAATGCTATTGCCAGTAGGAAGTTACCTAATTTGAAATAATAGCACTACACAGAATGCCTGAAGTTACTAGTTTTTGCATGCTTTTGCAGGCTGGAAATCTACAGAAGTTTTTTATCACCTGCTCTGAGCCAGTTAATACTCATGAAATAAAAACGTTTGTATGAACACATACAGGAAGTACAACTCACCGTGAGAAACCAAGTACTGACAAAGCAGAAAATTTCAGGCTTATTCAATGTAATGCTCCACTGTCACAACAATTTCCACTAATACTCTTGGAAGTCAAATGAAATAAGAACGATTTTAGTAGAAATGTATAAGGCTTACTTATGTTTTGTCATCTTTAGATCATGGCAAAAATGGCTGAAGAATCTTGCATAGAATAAGTGCATAACTGCATGCTCCTTTCCTCCGATATACAAATCCACAGGCATCCAGTAGTCTGCTAAGTCACTATTAAATGGCCTGAAAAAACACAATAATAGAAAAAAACCCGATGTTGAAAAGAAAGACCAGCACTACTAAAGTAGCTCACCATCCTTGACTGGACGACACTGTTCACTGAGAGCAATACATGTGCAAAAAAACATTCATTTTGCTATCAGATCCTTTTTTTTTTAAGAAGTGAAATGCTAATTGTAGACAAAAATCTAATTTCCACTTACATGTAGATCCACAAAAAGATTATTTTTCTATATTTCAGGCAAGCAATTACCTGAGAAAGCAATGATAACACGACTGCTCTTCAAATTTTTTTTTGCAAATGTTTGTGACCAGCTTTAAATTTTTTTGGTATTTACCATGCCTTATACAGAAAAGACATGACCATTTAAAAACAGTTGATTGTTTTAATCGACAGTCTGCATTGTTGCCATTAGGGGGCAATAATGCAGTTTAAGGCTGTGGAACCCTTTGTAGAGTGAGATGGGTCACAACACTCCAGTTGAAGGATGCTCGATGAAATGACAGTAAATTTGTTATTTACAGCATATTTACCATGTTGTTGGAGGTCATCTGAATGGTTTCTCAGTATTGCTTATGGCTTCATTACATATTTCCATGTCTCCTGTAGTGGGCCCACAAAGTATCATTTGTACAGAAGTTCTTCTCTAATGTAGGCTTAAGGCCTTGGCTCTAACAAACCTACTTGTTTTGTCAGTCTGTCTGATTATTCCATCCATAATTATTGTCACAGTGACACTTTCTTCCTCACAGATGAGCCCAGAAGCAAATCATGGATCTGGGATTCATGTATTTGGGGGAACAAATCAAACCTAACTTGCTCATAAGGCTCCAGAATCAACAGAGTAATTCTCCTGAACTGTAGACCAGTGAAATATGGTTTATGGAAATTAAGGGTACACATATGTGTAGCTTAGTTAAAAGAACGAACTAAATAAATCAAATGCAGGCAGCAATTTAGTGCAGAAGTCCATATAAATGTTCTCATTTCAGTGTAAAACAGATTAGACTACATTAAGCTGTTACTTTGACAGTTGGATGTTACATCTGACTATTTCTTCTTCAGCTTCTGGAAAAGTCCCTCTCGCCCACACACAAAAAATACTTCAAACTGTCACGGAGAGGAAGCAATCTGCCTAACTCAGTGATAGTAATAATATATTCATGCTATCACTAGAAAATAATTATAATTGGCATGAAAAGAGTGTTCACAGAAGATTTTTCTCTAGTTTAACCAAACTAGTGCTGCCAATACAAAAAAAAAATCGGCCCAGCAATATTAAGTCACTGAGTACATGTAGTATGTTCCCAGATACTGCTCTGAACAATAAACAAATACATGCCCAAGCAGCCCATCAGGTGGTATCAATGTTTTAAAATTCAATCCTTCCTGTCTTCCTCAGACTACATAGTAGGGATGTTGCACTAATTCCTCTTTGGAAAAAAACAGTGCTATCAAGCAGCGCTACTACAGGCAGACTATGAAGCAGAAAAACAGTTAAATAACTACATCTGTCTTCCCACACTTTCCATGCTGCAGACACTAGACCACAGCATATGAAAAATCTCCTTTCATTAATTATGCATGTAGTGGAAGTGCTGATACAGCAGGAGATAGCTGTGATGCCTCTTCAATTGAGGTCTGCGCGCACGGAAACGGCAAGAGTCACCAGAATTCAAAAGAAGAGAAGATGTCAGACTTGGCAGCTGGATATTACACTGGACTATTCCTCTGTGGAACGGCACTGCCTGTCCACACACTGAACTACTCAATGCATTGCCAGGAAGGGTACATTCCATGCAATTTACCAGTCTCAGAGTCATGGCAGGCTGTCATTCCTGATGGTACCCCCCACTAAGGACTTCAGCTCCTCAGCTGAAGATTTTCTCTGTGCCCTGTCCCATAATTCCTGTTCATGCAAATTTCTGCTCATTGCCTTGTAGTTCCTGTGCTTACATAGTTGTGTTTATACACCTTGTTCTTCTAGATCTTCTGACACAGGAGCAATCAAAGACCACATCTTTGGACTAGCTCCATATATTGTCCTGGTTCTGGCTGTGATAGAGTTCTTTTTCTGCTGAATAACTGGTACAGTGCTGTGCTTTGAATTCAGTATGAGAATAATGTTGGTAACACACAGATATTCTGGTTGCTGCTGAGCATAAACCAAGGACTTCTTGGTCTCTCATGCTCTGCCAGAGAGCACATGCACAAAGAAGCTGGGAGGAAGTTCAGCCAGGAAGGCTGACCCAGACTGGCCAAAGGGATATTCCATACCATAGACTCTCATGCCCGGTATATAAACTGGGAGAGTTGGCTGGGAGATGCCAATCGCTGCTAAGGGATGGGCTGGGCAGTGGTCAGCAGGTGGGGAGCAATTATATAGTGCAGAGCTTATTTTTCCTGTGTTTTCTCTCTCTCCCTCCCCTTCCTTTTTATTATCATTATCACCACAGTATTTTACTTTGTTTCAGTTATTAAACTGTTGTTATCCAAGCCATGATTTTCACTTTTTTTTTTTTTCCCCCTCCTCCCGATTGTCCTCAGCCCATGGGGTGTGTGTGGGGAGCGAGCAAGCAGCTGTGTGGTATTGAACTGCCAACTGGGGTTAAACCACACCACCTACACTGTGCTGTGTTCAGGCCCAGAGGGCAGGCACATAACGAGGACAGTGCAGGGATTTACACTGCCAGTAGACTGCAGTGAAGCTGCTAGAAGCTGGAAGCACCTGAGTGTGTGGCCTCTTGGTTCCCTTCTCTTCTGTGTAGCAGGCTTGCCCCCAGTGGCCCTGCGCCTACAGCTCTCACCTGTCCGTGTTGTGAGGGTCCGTGTACCTCAGGTAGTACCAAGCAGAATCAACAAATGTATCCATGGTATCGACTTCTCGCCGTGCTGCTGCCTTGCACCTGAGCAAGAGAGGAGAAACCTTTTAGGTACGTGACAAGCTTGAAAAAAACCCCCAAACAAACATGGACAGAATGGCCACATAGACATTTAGACTGAAAACTGAACAGTCTGAAGGAGTGACACGTTCAGAGAAAATTCAACAACAGTAACAGGACTGACTTTTTCCCTCTCCCTCCCAAAACACAGTAAAAGCAAACCAAAAAGAAGCCTGAACAGCCATCACATCCAGCAACAGCAGAAGATGGCACCGCACTGGACAGCCCTCTCAATCTTGGAATTTTTTGGAATTGCCATTTTGAAAGATACAAAGCACAGACAAGCGTACATTGCCATACAGTTAATGGGTACTGAATATAGATCACACTCGCTAGGTACCAGCATGTTTAGCAGAAAGGTCAGGTGGTTGCCTCTCACTGCTTGTCTGTACAAAATGGCCTTTTCAGATTCCATTTATTATCTCTAGAAAAAATTAACTTAGTTTAATTTCAGCTTTCACTGAGATCAAATCTCTTCTAGACCTTGTAGCACAATTTTAATTTGTGATCACAGCAAATTGATTTTTGCTTGTAATTGTATTGGCAGCCCTAAGGAACAGTTTCAAAATAGATTTTAGAATCTCATGTTACTTTCTGTTAATTTGTCCTTGAATATTCATTGTTTGCAGGAGTCAATAATCACATTTAATAAACTTCCATTTGTTGTAAATGATCCCTCTTAAACCTCTTACTGTTAAAACAATGGGATTATTCTAATGTCAATGAAATTGTGCAATCTGTGACACTCTTGTACATAAACGCCACTGATAATATGTAAGAAATCTACACAGTTTATAATTTTATATAAGTTTAAATGTATGTATATGTATACATAATAAATGGGGACTGGCTATTTCGTACTTACTAACTCCATATTTAGTCTCCGATCAGTCTTCATGAGTAAGCTGCAACATGTATTTCAGCTTGCCTGCCTGATACTTCAGCTTGGCTTGCCAAGGCAAGTTTACAAGAGCATCACTGCTTAACATTTTCCTTCATTCTTCCTTCACTATACCTGGTCCTCTTCTACATGCAAGTTTTTTTTCCAATGAGAATAATGTAATAAAGGAATTTTACTTCTAACTGATTTTTAGTGTAGAATAATAATTTTATTAAATTGCACACATAAGCAAAGACTTGGCCAACGTAAAAGAATGGCTTTTCTGTCAAAAGTAAGAATACTTTACAGTCACTGAACCGTAATTATATCTGTTTCATGCCTCTGTGCTAAATGGACATGGCTCACTAACACAGAGACAGCATGGGCATCTTTCAGAGTTTGTATAATTTATATCAATATTGTGATTACAGACACAATACTGTAATCTCATTAGACAATCTTCAGATGACTAACACAATTACCTGGACTTGTGTAACAAAGAATAACTTGGGCATCTCCTCCCATTTATGATTGTTAACATTATTGTCATTCAGATTCTTAGGCTTTTGTATCCTTCCATCTGACTTTCTTTATTAATTCTAGATATTAAACAAAACTAATAAAAAATAGAACTAAAGGAATGGATAATGTAAGTTCTCCGAGCAAGGAAAAACAAGGATGACTGCACACAAAAGTAATAGCTCAAATGATTTGAAACTGTAGCAGACATGGATGAGCAATACTGATGATAGCTGTCAAATAGGTGAGAATTAGGAAGACAAATAAAGATGAGAATTGAAAAAAAAAAAAGTTAATTTCAGTAAGCTACCACATCTTAGGCTAAGATAGTAATCCTGTGTGACTTTATTTCTGGCTAAACAAATGCCTTTGATTAACTTCTATGCAGTGCAGCCACAATAACTAATCAGAATCGTAAGGATTTGCTATACATCACAAGTATATGTTATTGCCTGGTAAACAACAAAATAATTTTTAACTAAGGTTGTGGGGGAAGCCAAGAGTGCCTTTCACACAGTGACTTTCAGTCACAGGAAAATTTCTCAATTGAAATTAGGAATTGTAGACCAAGGCATTTCTGGGGTTTTTACTAAACCTGTGGATCATATTCAGTAAGGCTTCACTGCAAAGGTCACATTTTAAAATACACTACCATGTGCAATTTCAACAGGCACATCTGAGAAGAAATTTTTTATTCATAAACATAGGAGTAAAGGTCTGTTTTGCAAAAACATTACGTGTTATCAACAAAGTTCAAAATACATGTTTTCAGAGAACCATGGAACTGCTGATACTAAAATAAATTTAGATGCTATGAATCAGCTGAATTATCAGCGAGAGCCCTATTGCCATTTATATGTCTGATTTCCCTACCTAGAAGCCTGATAACATTTGGTCAGTGTGCTAAGAGCAGCAATGTATTGCATTGCTGATGAAAAACTTCTCTGGAATACTTCATGTTCAGTTCCTCCCACAGAACCTGTAGGCAACCTTCAGTGTACAGAGTATCTAAGCAGTCCTCAAGATTACACAACTGATTTTTACAACACTTCTCTCACTACATAATTCAGACTTTTTATTTCTTGAACAGATGGACTACAAACAATAAGGATTACAGTGATGACAACATGCATTTACTTTCAAATCTGAATTACATGCTATCTGTAAGGTACAGCATCATTATAAAGATTTATATAGCCGAGTGAACACTTTATTATTGACTATTGCAAGAAAATGAACACAGTATTAGTTTCCTTAACAAGAGGACTAATTCAGTAATCATTATAAGCTTTATATAAACACTGATGAAAGATAATTAAAATAACTGTAGTAAATGAAGTGAAAAATACTGTTAAGAAATGGGAAACAGAGAAAATGATTCTGTTTTCCCTTTGTTTCTCTCCTGTAACTTAAAACCAGTCAGTTTTGTTTCATCTTGCTTATGAAAAAATAGCAGTTTGGGCATTGAGTGTTGCAAAAAAAAAAGGAGTTTTACAGAGTGTATAAGAAAAAAATCCCTGTGCTGGGTCAAACTAAACATCATTCTGGAGTTGCGTCCTGTCTCAGAGCAACACTTTGGGAAAGCGCACAAGAAACAAGCAGGTGCAAAGTAATCTCTCCCAGGCTGCAGCAAGTACAGGACTAACTTACCTCGGACAGGAACAGTTCACCCATTCTGGGGCACTTTCCAAAGGTGAGGCTCCCTTTCCTGTGAACGTGGTCACACTGGGCAACACCACAGGTAAGTCTTCGTAAGGCACAGGAACAGTGCCACATGCTGGGCAGTGAATGATTGGAATGGGCGTTCCCCAGTACCGCTGCCGAGATATTAACCAGTCTCTCAATTTGTCACTCGTTAGGTCTCCACCTATTTTTTTCTTTTTGGCCTGCTGAGTAATAGCTTCTAAAGCCTCCTGCCGAGTCATGCCAGTGATCTGATTGAAAAACAAAACGAAACAAAAAAAGAGACATAGAAAAAGAAAAATTTTTAGTTGCTATCAGTGAGAGTGCAAGAACAAACAAAACCAGTTTTCTGAGAGCCAAAATAATAATTTCAGTCTTACCACTGGTTAACATCCTGCTATCCAAGAGGCTATTCACATACCAGCTGCCCATTTGAACCTTCTTGCTTAAAGGATTATGTTCTTTATGGTCTGAATAGAAGAAGACTGAAAAAGAGTCTTGTAGACCCCCTCAACCATTATTGGCAGATATTTGAATTTATTGCTGATATCTTTATCGGTTGCTGTATGCCAAAACTTTCAGAATTCTATGATGAACATAAGGTAGAGACTGAGGAAATGCAAATGTTAAAACAGCTTTCCTTCTCCTATGCTCATTTCAGGTTTTTCTATTCTTGCTTTCACATACTTTTTAACCACTTAGACCCTACCCTACTGTGGACAGGATTTCTGAACTGGAGAGAAAATTTAGGCCTGTCAGAGGCTCATCTGTTTCCAAGGAACAGTTCCTAGGAACAGTTTTTCTCTCCAGAATTGTTATTGTAAAGAGGTAATTTTTCTCATAACAATTAGAACAGACATCCTTGATGTGTTTTCTGTGGTCTCACCAATGGGGACAAAAGGGGGTGTTGTTCCTTCCACCAATCAGGGTAACCTGGCTGGAAAAACTATATAAGGTTAGAAAACTTTGAAATAAAAAGCTGAAAAATTGACCTTGGTGGTGTTCATGCTTGGACCTGCGCCTGGTATTTCATGTCCTCTAGCAACACCCTACCACTTAGACATAATGTGTCGGCTACTAAAACACACATTTTCAAGACCTGTATCTAAAGATAAAATTCCTATGTCTTTTGAGGCATTCACGATACCACAAAGGCTGAAGCTGCATTTCAATGAATTTGTGGAAGAAGAACTAGTATGTTCACGTTTAGGTTAAGAATCTATTGAGATTATGAAATAAGAATCAACTTTTAACATAGGTTAAATTATTCTGTTTCCTTTATAGAACTGAGACTAATACAGAGGAAAGTTCAACTTTCTTCTCATGTACAAAAGGAAAAAACTTATTTTACTGCTGCAGTAGAGCCAATGTATTTAATCATTAAATTATTCCCAGAAATTTGGTAGCATAAGCTTGGCTTGATTTAAAAAAAAAAAAAAAAATCTTTAATAATACAAAGTATTTGTAATACAAAGTATTTGGCACTCTTGAGAAAACAGACTTAATTTGCTTTGTTACCGTAAGCTGAAAAGAAATCCATACTTGTATACCTACCTCTGCAGAATTAATGATCTTCTCCAAACCATTTGGAAATGTCTCAATGACTTCAGTGAAAGAAATACCCAGATTCTTAGCTACTGCAGCATCTTCTGCACTAGTACTAGGAATTCCTAGAATGGATGAAAAAAACATTTCACTGCTATGGCAGTCACTTTATAATGAATTACGTTTTCCCAAAGGACTTAAAGAAAATGATTTAAGAACAGTAAAAATGTTTTTTGTATTCTTTAAGTAGTGAAACTGAAACAGCAATAATTAGAAATATGTTTCTCAGTTCCTCTGTAATTCAAATATTCATCAGTGTCCTGTCCTTTCAGAAAAGTTTGAAAATCTGATGATTCTAAAAAAACTAAAAATAAAGCTATAAAATTTGGATAGAATTATAGAATTTTCAATATAACCATATTATCTAAATATAATATATTTAAACAATACAAATTTTAATTCTATTTGCTAATATAATCAAAGACTAAACAAAGAGCAAAGTCTTCCTGTTTCAATATTAATTTAGCTCTAATTTCATAATTTATTAAAATGTACCATAATGCAACAGTCTCAAACATTACTATCCCTTTAACTTACTATGAAAGACATGATTTGTTTATAAACTCAGGGAAACAATTCAAATAACATCAGCTTGAAATTCAGACTATAACTAGTAAGAATACTTCCTACTGATATTCAGATGAGTTACACAAGTCTCACTATTTAAGGCTCCCAATGCTCTCTTTTCCTCTGTGTTTTATTATTTGGGACAGTCACACATTTTAATTCTGAGGGTTACCTGGAGGGTTACCTTTCACAGTGAATTAAAAAATTTCTTAGCTTGCTTTATTATCACATGTATTCTGAAATAATATTAAGATGCTAACATTTATTATTTACACAGAGATACATCTTCCTGCCTATTTTTCCTTTTCAATGATAATTTAATTAATAATTTGAACCATCTTGCACAATTACTGTCATTGTTAAACGGCAAAGAAACTTATTCCAACAAGACAATGCCAACATTAAGTTGGTGAAAACTACATACAGAAGTTCTCAAAATAGTTGCTGAGCACACTGGAATTAACTAAACCAGCTTAACAATCACCTTAGTTCAGGCAGTGAAATGCCTGCTCTACTTTAACTCTGCCAATATGTGGAAGTTTGGAAGCAGATGACTGAAGAAAATCAAACAAAACTCCCCTGTGACAAGTAACTTCTTAACTAGAAAAACACGAAATTGCTATTTTATCTTTCCAGCAGATGTACACTCTTGCCATTTCAAGAACAATATTTGTATCTTAATTTGTCAGAAAGCCCTGCAGTCTGCAACAGGTGACTTCACAATATGCTCTAAGAATGGAAAAAAGCACGTCCCAGTTTTTAGTCTGCTTCCTTTTGAAAAGATGATGCTATTAATGTACACTGGCAAAACTCAACAGCTGGCACCCACAGCTTCCCATGAAGAGCTGGGCTGTTTCCAATAGACATAAGGCCAAAGTATGTGCCAGCAAACTGGAAGATTTTAAGGAAAAATAAGATTAGGTATTTCAATAATTTGGCTTCTCCTGTATGAGGATAACCTTTGTTTCTCAAAACCAGATTAAAGTCTAAAACGTAAGATGCAGGTATGCTGTAAGCAAGGTATACAGCCCAAATGGATAATTTCCATCAGGCCCATGAAGGTCATCCAAGACATTTTTGCACAGTCAGCAGGTTTTATTCAGCCCAATTGTGCGAAAATAGCCAATATTGACAGCAGTGAAAGCAGCAGCCCCAGGACAGGAAAGAAGTATCAGCAACAGGGAGGTAACAACAGGCGTTAAGGGATAAGGAATGCACTGGAAAAAGGGAAGAAGACAATATTTTCCATTAGGACTAGAACAGAATATTGCCTTCTCAATGCAGCTGAGAACATGGCAAAGCACAACAGTAAACAAAGAGCTTGGTGGGTGCAGATTAAAATGGACATGGTTTTTAAAATTTAGCAAAGTTTCTACTTTGACTTATTAGGACAACCATATTATCTAAGAGTATGTACTTAGCTGCCCAGTTTGGGGGACCAGGCTCCATATCCAGAAAAGGAGTAAGACAGGCAGCTTCATAGGACAACTTTGAGAACAGAAGCTCACTGCAGGTGATTCAGCATCCTCCAGCAACACCCTCCCCCTTCACCTATGGATCCTCAACTCTAAATCAGGTGCCTTAAATTATGGGAACGCTACCTTGAGAGATAAAGGATCTAAGATAACTCTGCAAGACTACCTGAAAAAAATTATTACCTATCCTGAACTACTTTACCGGCCTCAAAACAAGTATTACTAGATAAAAGTCTAAGTTGGAAGTTTTGTACATTTACCATCTGACACATTTCTCTATAAGGATGTACATAATTCATGCAAACTTAAGACACACAAAAAAAAGCCAAAAATTAGGGCTGTTTGTCAAAAAATGGTACTGTTCTGTTTTGATTAAGGATGGTGAGAGACAGCCAAACACATATGTTGTAGGTAACCAATTTTCTTAAGATACGCAGATCCTCAAACTCAGCTCATTAAATGCACTAATTTTGTATTTCCATTTAAAATTATCATCCTGCAAATTTCTTCACCCACATAGATTCCACATATCTCCTTTTCCCTTCCTTCTTACCTAATGAAGAACAGAAATCCAAAATCCGGGAGAGCGAGCCTCTGTGTTCAAATATTTACCACAACAAATATCTTGTGCTCCAACACAGCAACTGAAAACCATACTATTCCACTTACATATCTAACATCACATACCTATTTTAGTATCAAGAAAATTATCAAAATTGGTTTTTGCTGAGATGACTACAGGAATCTCCTGACTGGTAAGCAAATTCACAGCTGTCACTGAAGTAAGTGAGTCTGAAAACAAATGTAATGATATGGTAAATAAAATAGAAGATATGCTAAGAACATCACTTACCATTACAATACAGCTAATCTTAAACTTACATGAATTTTAAATAACAGTTTTCTTTAAAAAAGAAAGAAAATTACAAACCTATTCACATTTCAAAAAAGCTGAGATGCATGAAAATGCACAGTAAGTCAGATTGGTAAATTTTCATGATTAGAAAACATACTTATAAAAAGCACCTGTATAAAAACAGAGTAGGATTTTGATTATAACATAAAAATTGAGTCTTTGATCAAAATACAGGCTGCTGCAAAGTTGTATGGATCTGTTTTAGTAAGCCCCGGTTTATGTACTATCATACAATGCTACAAAATCCCACCAAAAATCAGATAAAACTGCAGGGGAGCATATATCCTTATGATTTAATTTCTAACAGAAGATCTACAAAGCATGTGAAATCTTTTTTTTTTTAACCTGTGTTAAAAAGCCACCTAAGTAATCTACTTTTTTCCAAACAGGGCATTCATATTCATATTACAGATGAGGAACCCAATGTCCACAAGCAAGGGGAGATAGGAGAGGAGAGAATTACGAGTAAAAACTAATGAACTGAAATTGATTTACAGTATGCAGATTGGGTGGCTCAGCAAGGAAAAAAACGAAATCTGAACACTACTAATTTTGAGGATTTGAACCCCAGATCTCAATTTGGGCCTATTTCTAATTTTTTCAGAGCCTTGAAGTTGATGATAATTTCAATCATTAAAATGTGGGCTGCTAAGAGCTTCCTTTCACCTTTCTTCAAAGCTAAGCTGAGGCTATGAAGGCTTGTATTGTAATGCATAAAATCTGCTTGAAGTAAAGTAACAGCAATTTTGGGAACAGGGCTGTTATATCTCATCATGCTTCTTAACACAAATGATACATTTATTTATTTCTGATTACTACTTTTTCAAATTTTAGGTATCTGAGGTATTTATATTATACAGAAAACTTCCACATTCAAACCATTGCACACAGCTTTCCTCTGTTTAAAAAAAATACAAAAGGGACAATTTAATTTTTTAAAAGCAACTAACCAAAAAGCGTCATGAGCAGGAAGCTGAGTGGGCAGGACACTGGTTTTAAAAATAACTTCTCTCTTCCACCCAGCAATAATTTTCATTTTATGCTGGAACCCAAAATAATAACTGCAGTTTATGAAGGTGCTCTTTCCTGTACTCACTTGCTCACATCATTATTATAACTGAATAGAGAGAATGGTACAGGTACAAATGTAAGACGATGTATGCTGAGTATTATAATGAGATAATGAACAATGTAACGGTCAAATCTTTATCTCAGGCACCTCCTGCTGTCAAAACTATTAGATTTACCAGATTCTAAATTAACATATATTTTTGTAGGTAAAAAGAAAAAATTCAATGTTTGACAACTGGTTGTTCCATCTATTTAAATAATAGTAACCTAAAATAAAGACATGCAATTCAAGACTAAAGGTTTTAGAACTTTCAGTTACTCTGCTATACAATACCTTTTTTTTCTCTCCTAGAGAACACAAAAAACATAACCTCCTAATTATTTAAATGAGAACACAGTGAAGAAAGAGAATTACAAGACTATGCCCATTGAAAAGAAAACAATTACACTTAATTAAATTAAAATTTCAATGTTACTGAGGATTTTTTTTAAAAAAGTCTTGGTTAATGTGAAAATAGGGTTTGTATAAGGCCATCCAAAATTTCTTTTCATTTAAATGCCATTGTTGGCCTTTCATATGTAAAATGCCAATCTCAGCTAATTTCAACTGAAGAATGTCTGTAAGTATATTCACAAGTAGCACAAGTATACAATAGCAGAGTTATGTGGAATTGTGCCTCTTTTTTGAGGACTTTTGGTTGTCATTTTTCAGCTGAGAGTTCCTTAATTTAACTCAACCAAAGCCTTTGAGCTTGTTGTTAACACACAAAAAAGCTTTGCAAGAATTTCCACTTAAAAACAAATATAAAAATATACCATTGTCCTTATTAAAAGCAAATTTTGCACTTCTGTGATTTGGCTTTAAGCATGGATCCAACAAGGTACAGACATATGCAGGAACATTGTGATTGTGCAGTTACTGCTTTGATTTGGTTCAACTGCAAGAACTGCAATTTTGTTCTCCAAGATTCTCCAGGCTTTGCTCACCTCTTAGACAAGGGCTTTATGTACTCAGCACAGTCAGACTTGGTTTTTTTTTTCAACTAGCAAGCAAATTTTTAAAGGTAGAAATGAAGTACCTATAAAAGCAGGTTCTGTACAACCAACACAATTTCCCACAAGATGCTGTTGAAATCAGATGCTATATAGACAATGAAGCCTCATCTTTACCAGTAAGGAAAAAAGAAAATACTGAACACCAGCCTGAAGTAGAAACAAAAAATATTCTATTTACTCTTGTCATTTCCATGTTTTCCAAACAACAAAAAAATACTAGACCACAGATGCCAAATACAGGCAGAATTGGAGGTAGAAGACTTCAGGAAAGCAGTTAAGAACAATTAAAGCATTATCAGTTGACTGTGTAAGTCATGACTGCCATAGGGATACTCTGAATTTACTCCACTAGAGTCCTGTATTAACTAAGGATCTGCATAGTAGAGTATTATTTTACTATCTATCAGTGATTCACTTTGCTATGTATTAGTGATCTATTGACGTCTTTAGATTCCTTATGACAGGAAGAAATCATTGCTGGTGCATGAATTAGTTCTGCTGTCTTTGTACTAATGACAAATTACCACAAAGCCATGAGACTTTCCAATGGGCTGAGACAGTCAAATTTGGACTATTCATTTCTGATAGACAAGGAAACAAGAATCTCTTCCATTGCTTTTATATACTATGAAGTGTTACAACTATTATAAAAAGAAGAATTCTAGCATAGCTGCTCTTGCCACATCTGAAGCCAGGACAGGCTGATGTGACACTGTGTGACATATAGCAAGAATCAAAGGCCTGCTAGCTCTCAACAGGAACAGCTCCTGCTCAGCTTGATACACACTCTCCAAAGATCATTCTCTATAATTGTTGCTCTTCTACAACAAAATGCAGTATGAGAAAAATACCACCTTTCCCTGGGATGAACTCCCTCTGAAAGACTTCCTTGAAACTGCTATTCCCATGCAGCAGTCTGTGAGTTGGTAAGATACATAAATGGGAAGCTCCATAAATGGCTTCAGGTGTATATGTGTAAGCTGCTACCTTCTCTTCTGTTACTTTGCCATTTACCTGAAAAAGAGCAGAAAAAAATTCCCACTGGAAGTGCAGTGATTATAGATTTCCCTTCCTTTCCATACAGCTAATGAGTCTATATCACCCTACAGACATACGCAGATCCAAATACCAAAGCCAGATGCATTTGCACTATAGAAATTTTCCAGAATCAAACTTTGACAAAACTTACTTTTAGGCCTTGAGAAAGTTGCTTTACAGTCTTGCCTTAGTTTTTCCAAATATATCTATGAAATATAATTCTAATCCCGTAAGTAATATTGCACTGTGCTACTGAGATAGACTCAATCCCTGGCTAAGCCACCCAGAATCCTTCTATTCACTTTTAATATGCATGCCTTGTTTCCAAGAAACTGGAAGGAGATGCTACCTCTGAAATCTAAAGAGAATTTAGGATTTTCTCAGCTACAATATGACTTTACACCATATTTCTCTGATGAAGTGAATGCTGCAACTTATGTACAGAAATAAAATAATAAAAGGTGGCACAACAAACAATTGGACATAAAATGTAAATAGTAAACCTAAGCAACTTTTTAAGAATTACCACCTGGAATTATCAACCAAGGTTTATATCTTAGACCAGCTAACTGAAAAGTATATGGGGGTCTTGGAGAGAGATTTTTCTGTAGCAAGTATTGACATAAATTGTTAGAAACAATTGATAAAAACAACTTTAATACAAAGTAATTTATAGAAATACAAATACAGTATCTTTTAGCAAGGTGCAAATCAGAGGTATTTAAAAGGTTTAATTTGTCTCAATTTGAAGTTCTAAAGAATTCAGTACTTCAAAATAAGAAGTCACTTTTAGAATGTTAGACCAGAGTAAATAATCACAATAAAGTTTTGAAGTACAAGGGCTGAAATTCAATCAGGTTCTCTGAAAATCTCTTCTGTCACTACCATATCCATGGAGCCTTGTTCGTCTCTTGACAAAAAAAGGGAAAATCTGAAGTCTTTCTGTAGATAATGATATATTTTTTCAGGTTTCCTTTTCCTTCCTCGCCTTTCTTTCTATCTAGACTTCTCTGTAGCACCATCACTACCTAATAGTGTGGTTTCCATTATTTTAATTATGGTATATGGTAAGTGAAATAATGGACAAATGTAAGCTAAGCAGCTTGCCTGAGGTCAGCCTGGTTCTGACAGAGAAGGTGACATGCAGAGAAAAGCAAAAGCCCAACTAGATCCTAGCTAACGTGCAGTGCTACTTGATAGTGCACTTGGCACAAATGTTCCGGCTTTTAGGGAAGCTTATTATCTGGCATATATTTTGGCATAAATATACACAGCCAATTTACATCCACTTGAATACACAAACCCTTTCCTAAGAAGGATAGCAGGGAGTATCTCTTCAACCCTCAAATGGTATTCTTCAGGAATCTGTGCAGGTCTGTGCATGAATATAATAATAATCCTTTCTAGGAGGCTTCAAGCTTTTCAGATCTGAAAATCCAGTCCCATCACACATTTCAGGAGTTGCAGCTAGCCCAACCAAGACAGCAGCAATTGAAATATCTGATTTACCTTTAGCAAGAAGTCAAGAGAGCACCCAACGCAGTCACCTATCCAATTTGCTTGCATTTCTTTAATACCATACCACTCAGGGAGATCAGATAAAGCATCAAACATGGCCTTAAGCAACAAAAGAAAGAATTAGAACATTCAGCTTTTGTAAGCATACAATGGTTACAATGGTTATATGTATGGGTTTAATTATAACTAACAACAAAATGTTAAGGTTTTGGTAAAAACACTTGAGGAGGTAGCTTTATACTGCTGCTACCTCAAATTAATCTCTCTGAGAATAGAACTAACATGGAACAAGCCAGAGGTATGTCACTGCTAACAGATACCTTGTTATTAAACGTGGCCTTTCTTTTGAATGGACTAGACCTTAAGATACAGGAACAAAAAACCTAGATGAAAACAAAGACAGAAAATATTCCCAGTGGTTTTAACTTCTGGGAAGTGTAGGATCACCGAGCTGAACAATACTTGCAGATATGAAGCCTACATTTGGATTAGTTGTTTTAGACAATAGCCTAGAGATGGCAGTCAGACTAAAGGTGTCCTTTAAGGTGACACGTCCTAAAATTTTCAAGCTCTGACTTAAAATAGCATGATAGTTTCTAGATATCTATTTTTTTATATTTGGTATTGATACTTTACCACAGTAACACAACAGGCTGTAAAATGGATTGGGTTCTTTAGGTTGTATCATCCTGCAAAAACAACACTAAGCCTAGTAACAAAGGTTCATATTTAAATAAAGAAACATACATGGTATTATAATAATATAACTCTTATAAGCAACCAGCAGTGAAGCTGGGTCTAGAGGAATCAAGGGTCTACAGCAAGTCTTAAGTGGAGTGGCTGATGAACCTGGGGATGTTTAGGCTGGAGAAAAGGAGGCTCAGGGGGGACCTTATCACTCTCCACAGCTGCCCAAAAGAAGGCTGTAGTGAAGTGCAGGTCAGTCTCTTCTCTCAGGTAACAAATAACGGGACCAGGGGAAATGGTCTCAAGTTGCACCAGGGGAGGATACTAGAAAAAATTTCACCATGGAAAGGGTTGTCAAACATCAGAACAGGCTGTCCAGGGAAGTGTTCGGGTCATCATCTCTGGAGGTATTTAGAAGGCCCGTAGAAATGGTGCTTAGGGACAGGCTTTACTGATGGACTTGGCAGTGCTGGCTAAATGGTTGGACTTGAGGATCACAAAGGTTTTTTCCAGCCTAAGTGGATCTATACTATGCAGCAGTGAAGAAATTAAGTGTTGCATCCTTTACTAGCCATAGTGTCCAACAGCCAGCTTGTAATTTCCATGCATATTTGCACTCAACAAGAGTGTATATATATATATATATATACACACAATATATATATATATATACACACATATAAATATATAAAGCACATATATTTATGTGCATTCTGATGTGTGGAATGGAAGCATAAATGTCTATTCCAAGTCAACTAGCATTTGTCTAAAAAATTTGAACAACATGATTTTAATCAATGGCATCTATAACAATGTAAAGGAGAAGACAGACAACTTAAAGTTCATCTAATTTTTCACTTTGTAACACTGCACATTTTTGTTATGAATACTGTGACTGTCCAAAATCTTTACTCTGGCAGAAGTACAGCCAGAGGCATGAGTCAGTTGGACAGATGGTGAATATGCTGAACAATTACAGTCAAAATCGAAGAATAAGGCAACATGTTGAATAATTTTTCCTTCAGCTGTGACTCCCAACATCAAATGTGCAAGCTCTTTATTATCTCAGTAATTACTAACAACCTGCAAAGATGGACAGTCACTACCATGTGCTGCTCAAACTAAAGAGTAGGTAGGTGGATAATTAGTGAATGCACACTTAATTAGTCTCCAAGAATGCATTTCGAGTTCTGTTTTAATGACATTCTTAAGTAATTTCAAAGTGAGATGCATAACAGTTAATATAAGAATTACTTTTTTAGTTACTGCTCTGTAATATATCTCTCATTTGAAATACAACAAAAGGCATTTTATAAATGGTCCTCTGTAAAGTATAACATTATACCACCACTTGGGATTTTTATTGCTTTCTACATCTTTAAGAATAAAAACAATTTATAGATTATTATAAATAAAATAATGTTAGGCTTTTGCAGAGTCTTTTATCACACTATATCTTCAATCTCTTTTAGCTCACGATTGCAAGCATACTATACCACAGAGAATTCAAAGTTCTGAATATTCTCATTAATTGCTCTGTTCCAGAGACAACTAAGCTTTATCTACCATGATCAATCCATGTACTTATATAACTGTGAAAGAATAATGAATAATTGGAGATACATAGAGATACACACAAAAAATACCTAGATATACCCTTTGTAAGAACTTTACGCATTTTAGAAAAAATGAAATTGTGTCAGTACACACAGAACTAGTTGTTCACATTAGTTATCCATTCTAATCTACATCACATTTTGCTGGCAGAAGCAGCTAACTGTGCATGTGTTCTACTGAAACTGTACAGTCTGTAACTGCTTACCAGCAAAGCTTTCTAGATGTTATTTCACTGCAGTCTTCATACACCAAGATTGTTAATACCAGTGGAATAATGATTTTACTATAATTCATTTGCCTTATTAGAAGCTGCAGGCTACAGTTTGACTTAACCCAGTTCTTCTTTTGATAATGCAATTACTTCATGCAACTAAATGCAGGAAGAGCCAACTTTACTTCATCTGAATGAAGATAACTAAGCTTCATCTGCATGATGCAGCCTAGCAGGCTTTTCAAACACAAACCCTTTATAAATTAATTTATACATAAGCAATTTAGTCTGATACGAAACAAAAACCCCAAGCAAACAAAAAAACTTTAAAAATTTTCAAAATGGACTTATGATTCTCAGTTCTTTGTACTCAACACACTCCTTAGGTTTCTTGTCAAGGCTATGAAGAGCAGGTGAAGCAAAAAATGAACATGCAAATCACAATTTACGTGGGGTTACAAAGGCAAATAATATGTAGTATGCACACTGCTATCATGTTAGTGTGTGTTTTGGAATGGTAAATTAACCTAGGATACTCACTAGCAGGAAAGTAGACAAACATTAATTCTTACATATGTGAATTCATTTGTACATTCAAAATTCATCTGTGCAAACTAGGACCTTTTACAAGATAGCTTAAGGAAAACCCTTTAAAAAAGCCTTTCATTTTCAAATCCAATTGCACTGCACTACAAAATACATGCCCACAAGTACATGTTAAAACTATTATCAATATAAAAAATTTACATGTAGACTATTTGAGCATACAAAACTCTTGACCGATACTAGCATACAAATTCCTGAATATTTTAAGTTTGTATTTGGGAAGTTAAATATTAACTCCACTATATTTTGCTTCCGTGTTCTTTTTAAAAATCACTGCCACGTTCAGTAGAACATTTTCTGAATCATTAGAGTAGTCCCATGAATTCTGCTCCAATTTTTATTTTGCAATTTTCCAACCCTGGTAGTATTCAAGAGCAGGGTGGATGGGGGCCTTGAGCAACCTGGTCTAGTGGGAGGTGTCCCTGCCCATGGCAAGGGGGATTGGGACTAGATGATCTTTAAGGTTCATTCCAATACCTTAACATTCTATGATTCTATAATTATTGATAATTTCCATAAAAAAAAATAGTATCCTTAAAAATGTGCATTAACTTCTAGTTATTTCTGTCACAAATTTGTTAACTAGATCTGTTAACACAGAGAAGACAATCAGCAAGACTCCCAGCACACAGGCAAATAAACAAAATTTAAACCATGTTGGAGTCAGCAGGGGACAAAGAACAACAGCAGCATTTCAATCCAGTAAGCAGAGAGTGATAAGATTATCAAATAAACTCATTTTTCAAATTTCTGACGATAACTTGACAGTAAGAAATTTGGAAACCCAAAAAAAGAAAAAGAAATTATGTAGCAGTCTTTCTGCTTTCATTTTTCATTACTCGGGAAGAGACAAGAAAACTTCAAATGCAAACATCTAATTACAGGAGAAATTACTCCCATTTTAATTAACACAAGTCAAGGAATAGCATAAATACATTTTGGCAGTCTTTCAAATCTAAAGATAGACAGACACACGCAAAGCTAAAGAAATCAAAGTTGTGTTCAGGGATGAGAATGATTTAAAGGCTCTTACACCTGAAGAAGTTGGAGACTGAGAATAAATCAATTTTTCATGGACTTCTTTACTTCATCAGAACATTCAGAAAATTCTGGCAGAGATAGAAGATGAAAGTCAACTACCTCAGATGATCAGAGAGTAACTAAATCAAGATAAGTTTGCTGAAAATTCATCAAAGACGATGATGACCAAGCCTGAAACTACAAGTAACGCACTGTATGTGAAAAACTTGTCTCACATTTCTAGCTGTTTAGTCTGCTGAGGATTATGACAGAAACAGAACTTCAGCTAAGCAATTTTCAGGCGAAAAAGATCCAGAAAATCCAAGAAAGTAAGAATTTCCCAAGAGCATCTCAACTCCAGAAGTCCCCCTGCTTATAGTTCAAAGAAGGATTCTGCTGAGGCCCTAAAAAATTCAGTCTCTGACTTCAAGAACTAAAGTTTTTACTAGATCAATACCTGCTACTGATTTCACACTTAGTAATTTAACTCCTCTATGATAGTAAATGAAATAAAGTCAAAAATCTAAATATAAACTATATAGTCAAATGCATGCACTTTTTTAATGAAGGCACTTCAATGAAGTTTGACAGATCTGCAAGGTAACAACAATATCAGAATAAAAAATTCAGCAAAAGGTTGCATTTCAGAATAATTCAATTAATTAGCAAAATAAATTTGCAATCTACTAAATTACAATAAAATTTAACAGCTTTTCTTCTGAGGAAGAGTCAAATAAATATCCAAGCTCTGTTTGGATTTTAGTGAAATTCTTCAATTTATTTGATTGAACTCCCAAAAGAGCAAGCAAGCGTAAACTAAAGATTACATGAAATCATTTAATACAACTAAATATATTAACATACATTAAAGTACAAGAAATTAAAGTTAGGCTGCCCACTGTTTTAGTTTGCATTCTATTGCACTGTTCCAACTGTGATTATACGGTACAGCAGGCATTTAATACCTTCTTGTTTTACTATTTTTCTCCTCCAGTAGTTTCTGTCTGTACTACTGCAGGTCACTCTTGCCTTTTATTTCCCATGTGTGAAGCATACTGAAAACATACATTTAAGAGGAGCAGTAACACATATACCGTGTATACTTAAAATTCTTCCTCATAAATGTCTGAACTGTCAGCAGTTTTCCCATTTCCTTACCCACAATTTATAATCAACTAACACCTCTGGTGTGAATTACACAGAACTGAGGCAAATAAATGATCCCTTAAAAGCAAAAAGTAAATCCAGAATTATTTTCCAGATTTGCTCTTTAGAGCTGTTCCTTGCTTATATTTCCGAAGAGAAGATACTCCCTTTCTGAAAAAATGAATTATATCTTTGTGATGAGTAATTGATTACATAAATACAAAAGCTCTTCAAAACATTTGTTATATTTTTTTTTAATAGTTCTGAGTATTCACTGTTTTGATTAACTTTATACCATGCTGTGTTTAAACCAAGGTGAAAAAACCAGACTGGTCTGGATATCCACAAACAATTTTCTGCCTTGCCAAACTGACAAAACAGGTGTCATTTCTTATTAATGAAGTGCTAAGCAAGCTGAGGGAGCACTGCTCTTGGTCCCTGTCCAGGAGACATCTCTCAGCCTGGCTCAAGAGGAAGAGTTTCAAAGTGAGGTTTATCTGGCCTGTTCTGTTGGGAGAAGACAACTATGAGCTAGACTCCAAGTGTGGGAATCAAAAAAAATCACACACAAAGAATAAAAAAGAGCCAGCATTTCAGTTCTCCTCAGTGA
Organism: Pseudopodoces humilis; assembly: GCF_049639895.1. Lineage (NCBI taxonomy): Eukaryota > Metazoa > Chordata > Aves > Passeriformes > Paridae > Pseudopodoces > Pseudopodoces humilis. Next base: position 106,634,464 of record NC_142200.1, read on the forward strand.
TGAGGCATTACCTCCTGCTATGAAATCCAAAGTGCTGCCAAGATTCTTAACATCCTGAAATGCAGTACTTCAGTTTCATTACATTTCATTACCATTCTGCTTAAGGTCTCAGAAATAAAACACAAAATAAAAAAAACAAACAAAACACAATTTATTATTTTACTTTATCATTATACTTCACATTATATTAAATAATTCCAAATCTATTCAGATGACACAAAAGGGCTGTCAGATGCAGTGCAATGCTAGAGAAAAGCTAGAGAAGAACTGCAGTTAAATTGTTTTCCCTTCACAGAGTCAGCACCATGCCCAACATTTGTGTTCCTGCAAACCACAGAAAATGAGGTTTTTATTTCTAAATGTCTTTACAAAAAAAGCTTAACTAAGAAACGATGCTACTTATCTGTATGGCAACTGTAAATTGTAACAGCAGAATTTTGTTGGTTATGTTCCCCAGTATTTGAATTAAACAGACTGCCCTATTGCTGCGCAAAACAGGGAGATGATTTAAGGCAAAACCTGAAGTTTTAAAGTTGTTTCTATTTTGTTTTATTCAATAAAAGATTATTTTCCAGCTATTTGAATGATATTTTGTACAGTAAAATATGAAAAAGAATTGTATAAAATTAATTTAGGAAGAATAGAATCTAAAAACAGATTAATCTTGCCAATTCTGTTTTGAGGACTCAGTTGTCCAACCATAAAAACTTCCATAAAAACAATTTACAGGTACACAGAGAAAATACTAACATTTACAGATAGATTTTTCCAATGAATCTGCCTACCAACTCAGCAGGGTAACCATAGCAACTAAATGTTTTAGCTTAAACATCTTAAATGCACAGACAACAATTTGAATAATAATGCCATCAGTTAAGGCATTATACTTTTATCAAAGAAATGTGTCAGAAGAAAAATGACAATTAAAATGTTCTCTAAAAATCCATAAAAGCTGCTAGACCATTTCACATGTACTTTACAGTTTAAAAAATGGGTCATGATTACTTTATTACTTTACATAAGCAAAGTGCTTTCTACTAGGCATTAAAAGCATTAAAAGCACGGTAAATATTTCTGCCCTTTGAAACAAAACTCATTACCAGCGGTAAATTGCCATGTGAGCCAACACTGCTTTGTTTGCAATTTTTGTTGCAGGAAAGGAGTATGAGCTAGTGCAGTAACAACAACAACAACAACCAAAAAAAAAAAAAATCAAAGCAAATCCACAGGAGATGATTCCTCTGGACACAACAGAAATCTGAAAAAACAGCGTGTGTAGGAATGAAACAGACTCCTGTAACAGCCAGCTTCACAGACCACTACTAATCATGTAACTCCTGGCTGCTATTTGACCAGTAATGGAGGCACTGCAGATGAAGATTACTCTGACTGGTTTTTATTTTCATTAAGGTTGTGAGATACAAGGGAAAACATAAAATGATAAATGGGCAAAAGGGAGGAACACGGATGACTAGAATAGATCATCAGTATAACCTATAAAAAGGCTGAAAAGTTACAACAAAATTATTTGTGGATGTTACAAGTAGAAAATAGGCTGTACCCATACATACGGAGTCATTATTGCTAACTGGTAATTTGCATGAAGAATTAATGCATGAAGATGAATTAAAAGTATTTTAAATGGAACTCTTCCTATGAAACAAGGTTATGGAAAAACTTCTATTTTCCTCTAAGCCACACAGGAATGGAGCGAGTTAACAGAAATAAAGCTTGTTTTTTCAAAATACTCTCCCACTATGTCAATTTATAGAAAACTCAGGTATAACTTTGGGGAAGGAATAGGAAACATTTGCAGAGCCATTTTTCAGAAAAAGGGCAAGGAAGGTGGTACTTCTGACATTTGATCTTGAATTTCTGTAAACTTTTCAGAAGAAATATTAGTCACCATTGAAGGCACAAGAAAAAGATCACCAGAATCAAATAGCTTTCCCCACAATACACCAAAATCAGATAAGGGCCTGATTGTACAAAGATGAGTGAGAAACTCATAGAATTCTAACCCTCTAAGTCTGAAAGTAGTCAAAGTTGTAAAAAAATACAAGTCTTCCCCAAAAGATGCAAAGATTAAGTTACTCTCAGATAGTCTCTTAATGTCTTCCAATTTTTTAATTTCAAAATAAGAAGGAGTGGAACTTCAGTGGATAGCAGAAATCCAGTCATACAGCTCACTGAAAGGCTGATCCACTTATCTCTACCTTTTTCCAAACCTAGGAAAAACATCTCACACAAGGAAGGATTAAACCTGCTCTGTGCCTGTGAGCTTGTCCAAGCTGTGAGGAAATAAAGGGCCATATGTGTTCTGAAATTCTGGCAGTACAGCTCAAAGACCTAAACTAAGATCTCCATATCCCAATGATTTTGACCATGCTAACCTGACACTGTCTTGTCTTAACCTTGTGGACACATTTTTAAAAAAACAGAATTGGACAATAGATGTTAAACAGGCAATTGACTCAGAAATGGGGAATACAGGACTCAGGATCAGAAAGGCAGTTTCTATTTCTGTTAGTGTCTAATGCAAAACAAGCTGACCATGGATTTGAAATCCCCAGGCTCATTACAGACTTTTATGATGTCCCCTCGGATTTCCCTTTTACAGAAGTCTGACATATGAATTACCAAACAACAGACAAAAAAGGGAATTGAGATCCATAAAGAACTGAACTGCTGTACTAGTTTATCATTCGAGGCACAGATATCTGAAGTCTCTGAACTTTAAAGAATTTCAGAAAAACAAAGCTACACTGGTAGTAGTTCTGGTCTGTCATGTAAGTCAGGAAAATCTCTTTATTTAAATAAGTGTGTTCAAAATCAGGAGACATGAAATAATCTCCCCTACCAAAGTGAAGGTATCATCACCACCAATATTATCATCCTGAAATTGTATTAGCAATTAAAGATCCTTAGCTTCGTAAAGTTAAAGAGATTTCTCTATCCTCCACACCTATTAGGACTAGCTCCATGAAATCTGGACCCCCCCCACTCCAAGAGTAAATGATAAAGGTAAATTAAGGTCTCCATCTCAATAAAGCTCACTCTCCTGGCAAAAGCTTTTGAAAAGAGGAGGGGAAGGAGGCTTGAGGAATAGGCTAGGAAGAGTGATTGCTGTAACCAGGGTATTCAACAATGCAGGTCAATATGGATTCAGATGAACTGTGAACAGCCTGAATCCAAAGAAAAAGCAGACAAAAGAAACAGGAGGAAGGATTCAAGGCTCTCACCACTCCTGGAGAAGTACTGGCATGACTACCATAAGGAATGAAGAAATGTGTGCAAGGACATTTTGGGGATAATTAGTCACATTATTCAGAAAGAGAAGCCAAAGTTGTAGCATTTCAGATCTGTAATTTGGCTCCTGTCAAAATGCTAATGTGAAGCTTCCTGATTATGTAAGTGTGTGCACAGTTTCTAAGAGACTGAAATACTTGGCCACTATTAACTCCCAGATCCAGTCTCCCTCCAGTGAACTATCTTCAATTGTGGCTTGCAGTTTATGGGTTATTCAGAGTTGTATGGACAAAACAGTCTTCTTCAGAAAGCAAACCACATCATGCTATCTTACCCAGTCTCTTGCAACTTGAAAGAAAAAAAAAAATTACAAAAGTAGGGACTTTATTTGTCTTTATCTTCCAGGCATGAAATCCATTTACCATCAGATATTGGACTTCATAGAGCAGAGCCTGGTAACCTGCTATTCTTATTTCAAGGTGTGTGTAGGGGGGGAAATTATTTTTCCCCCTCTACCACCAAATGTTTAACAGCCTTGCCAAAAGAAGCGAAGTTAGACTGTTTAAAAAGAACCACAGCAACAAAAATAGGAGTGAGTGGAGGGTGAATAAAAAGGAAAATCCAAACCACCTGCTGATTCTTGGTAGCATCTGTCACTGTACATGAAGTGGGAGAACATGAAGGTAATGCTTGCCAAAGCACTTGAGCTGGAAGCAGTATGGCATCATTCATCGATCTGGTTGTATCAGCTAGCACAGACCCTACAGAATATCAATCACAAACAGAACAAAATTGTGGGGAACCTTCACAGAAATCTGTAGAATACTCAATTGTCCTTTGCAGTAATGCTTTAAGGCTTTGTAGGAGTTGATACAAATGTTCTTCCTGAAATGAAAAGCAGAAGCAGCTTTTGTTCATGTCACTAAGATGTTCAAGAACAAAAGATCACTTGCACATTTGGTGGGGATGTAGGTAGGGAATATGGCAGTGTCCTGAGGTGACATCTTTGGGGGAAGATGAGGGAGGCAAAAGTTCCTTCTTATCATAAGATAAGCCTGCTTACTGGGGAATGACATGATGGAGACATGACCTGCCCAATAGATTGTGCTTTTCCTGTAATACCATTTCTCAGGTAAGAGACTAAATACAAAAGACATATCCCTCCTAGTGGAGGGTGGATAAGGAGCAAGAGGTAATAATCCCATAAACCAAGGGTGTTTTCAAGGCTACTGAAAAGCTCCTTAGTCATGTCTTTTGGTCACGGTGAGTAAAAATCTATGGCTGATTCACCTCTTTTAAAGGGATATAAGTAATTGGGTACCAGCATGGACACAGACCAGAAATACCAGCCATTGCTTCCTACAACCTGTATAGAGACAATAGAAAAAAAGATATATCAGTAAAGATAGAAATTCTAATGGAGCTCCAGCTTCAAAATGAGGGAAACAGTGAGTCGGGGCAGACCCTAAAGTATCACAAAGGTCATAATGAAATCTGGTGACAAAGGAACTGGGAAAAGAAAAAGCTCAGAACATTGTGTTTATTTTGTGACGGTGCAGACACGCTCCACTTTTCCTTCAGCTACTGCAAATGTTCCCTCCTTACTGCCAGAACAGGCAGCGGAATGAAAAAACACATATCTCAAGTACCTCCCTGTGTATGAAGAATCAAAGCATCAGGCAGAATATCTAAAGTTTTTCTTTTTGTTATGAATAGACCTAGAGAGAGACACAGACTTCTCCCTGGATCACAGAATCAGAAGGTTGGAAGAGACCTTCAAGATCATCGAGATCAACCCAGCCCTAACATCTCAACTATACTGTGGTACATCCAGTCTTTGTAAACATACATATCCAGGGTAGGTGACTCCACCACCTCCCTGGGCAGACAATTCCAGTATGTGTTTACCCTTTTTGTAAAAAAATTTTTCCTAATATTGAACCTATATTTCCCTCGGCACAGCTTAAGACTGTGTCCTCTGGTTCTGTCAATTGCTGCCTGGAAAAAGAGACCAACTCCCTGACTACAGCCACCTTTCAGGAAGTTTTAGAGAGTGATAAGGTCACCTCTGAGTCTCCTTTTCTCCAGGCTGAACAGCCCCAGCTCAGTTGTTCCTCATAGTGGAATTAGTGCATGATAGTGGAAATTTAGTTTCTTGAATCTGAGACTTGGGAAAAGGATCAAAGATAAATTTTTAATATTTTCTTTGGAGCAACTTTCTCAATCTGTACTTGAAGTCTCAATATACAGAACATTCAGAAGGAATAAAAACTTCACCTAGACATGGCAGGAAGCTGACATTTTCATCTCAGAGAGCATAAAGCCAAAACTTTTGCTCTGAATTCCTAAGTGTGGAAACTACATTGTCCCAGCACAATCAAAATTTGAGGTCATAAGAAAAAAGGATGTTTAAATAACTTGAAAACATTTCTAAATAACAGATAATGAAATAGTGTAGAGTATGAAGTGAAGGTCCAGATGAATCTTCAATAAAAAGCAGTTAAACATGAAGAGCTATGGTGCAGACACAAGTGGAACTGAACTAGGTGACAAGTTGTACCCCATTGCTTATAAAATGCCCACAAGTCCAATAGGTTGAATCAGCAAACAAGTTTTGCAAAGCTTTACACTCAAAATATGCAGAAAAGCACCTGATGGTGAATACAGGATGTTTATATGCAAATGAAGAATTTGATTTCTTCAAAACTTAATTCCATACCAGTTACCTACAATTCTTCAAGAGATGAACAGAAGGACTTCAGGGGCAATGATTTTAATATACACACATACACAGGGATAGATTGCACATCTTATAATGCAATTATATGTTATTCAAACATGTATCTATAAAGGACTACATCCAGCTTAATATTCCTGGACAAAAAGTCTCCGCTTTGAAGTGCTACCATAATTTTCAAAAACTGTATTCTCATACCTTTGCATAAGTAGTTGTCTTGATAAACCACTGTTTGAGGTATTTCTGCTCCACTTTTGCTCCTGAGCGCCACGAGCAACCATTGTCATCTACCTGTTCATTAGCCAGAACAGTCTGATCCACTGGATCCCAGTTAACCAAGGCCTAGAAAAAAGTTGCAGGAAGAAAAAATACTTTCAGTGGCTAGTTAAAAAACAGAGATTTATTTTACAGATGCCAAATTAATTATCCAGAAGCATACCTTGAAATTTTACCTGAGTTCTCTATATTTTTAAAACAGCCATTTGAATCAGCAACATGGACTCAGCTGGAAAAGTTTTGAACATTCATCTTCTCAGAACTCAAAAGACCCAAAAATGCAATTGGCAAGTTTTGTCTAGACTGATCATGCTAGCAGGATAGGCTTGACACCTAACTGCTTGGCTGTAATACATAAGTAAGCGTTCCAATCAACTATACTGCAAATAACAGTCTGATGCTTAAAAGCTCTTCACTACTAATCCAAAAGTGTTGAGTCAGACTGAGGGGGATGAGTAAACAAGGATGTCCAACTCAAGAAGTCATAATCACAAAGAAGTATTACGGTGGTCAACTCTATTTTAAGTGAAAGAGTTGATATTATCTGTTTGTAACTCCTGTCAATTGTGTGAATTACTTCTGGAATCCTCTTTCCTTATCAATACAAATGCATTAAGTGAAAATCTGTAAAATAAAATTCATGTTGGTGTTCAACTTCACAAACCTTGTATCTTGAGCATTTAAGTCAACTGAAATACCAGACATAACATACTGGAAAAGGAGCAAACATCAAACTCACCCTCCCCCAGTACTGAACTATTTAACTCGTCACTTATCAAAAAGGATCTAAGATCACAAAAGAATCCTATCCAAAAGTGGCATTAAATGCTGTTAACTGACTAGAAGAAAGGAACAGAAAAAAAATAAATATCAAAACAATAGAGTAATCCATTATATTGAATGTTATTTAGTAGTTAAGCTAAATCAGTCTGACTGAAAGACAATAGCTACAGTTCCATAGAGATCTAATACTTTAAACTTTTTTTTAAATTTCAAATGACTTCTTTGTATATGGGGAGGACTTGTATCTCAGTCAAAAACTAGTAATTGTACTTACCTTGTATTTTATATTTTATCTATCCCTGATCACCTTCCAACCAGTTTCCAAACAGCTAATATTGCTTCATTTTAAGTATGCTACATATTCTTACAAATACTAAATACCACAACCACTTTACAAATCTTATAATGAGGAGAGCTAAAAGAAAGATGCAGACATCCTCTTGCTTAGAAATACTGCTCACAACTGTGTGAGCACAAAGTCTGGATACACTGATTTATAAAAAAATTATCATTAAATGAATGAAAATTCTTCATTGATAAATTGAAACTTGCCTTCAAATTAAGCTTCTGTGAATTCAGACTTGAATTTAAACTTTTTACTTTCTGCCTACCTTTCATCTGTTACCAACCAATAATATCACACCAAATTTTATAAAAGACTTATGAAAATTCATTGGGAAATTAAAAGAAATCAATATATTCCAGTATTACAAACCTATTTTCCAGAATTCCAGAAAAATTTAGCTTATTCAGTAATAAATAACACATTATGAATGTGGCTCTCAAGTAATGATCTTTTAATTAATAAAGTTCTGAAAAAACGCCACACAAAGTTAGTACCTAAAGAGAGATAAATCAGATAATACTGAGAAGTGATAAAATGCAAGTTGCATGAAGTGTTAGCATAAGCTTGTATTAAACTGGCTGTGACTCAAGAAAAAATACTGTTTCTATTTTGATAATATCATATCAAATTTATGGTGAAAATTTTGGAAGGTAACTGAAATGATTACATAATATTTAGCCTAATAAATCTTCCTGTTACAACTCATGAGGCTATATCTAAATAAATCCTGCAAAACATAAAGCAAATGTGTATTTAAGAAATCGTTAGCTGAAAGGTCTTGTCTTTGAATTTTTTAAGTTATATTCCTTCCAACTCACACAGATTTTTGACAATATCTAGAACCTGGCTAATAAATGAAATCTTTAGTTCCTGCTTGTACCTCACAAAGGCAACTTCTTGACAATGACAGCCTCTGAAACTGTGACCCCAGGAAGCTGCTAAAAGTCATCTACACAAAGAAAGCACAGTGCAGGAGTGTTCAGAGCACACCAATTATCTCGCTCTCCTCACTACGCCAATGCAGACCACATGCTTTTAAGACAGGTTTCATCTTGTCTAACTTCAGGTCTCAAAAGTGTAAGTATCTGTCTCCAGGCTTGCTGTCTCTGGGTCCACTATGGATTACAGGTATCTGATCAAAGTAACAGAGTCAGGGCAGGTATTAACCTCAGTGAGACACTCACATCTGGCCAGGTCAATAACCTCTACAGTATATTGACTAGATGAGTGCTGCGGCAAAAGGAGAGAGGATTTTGCTACGGTGAATAAAGGTGCCCTCTATGGATACTGCAGCACTCAGACAGACATTGTTAATCCTCCATAATTGCAGCTCCTGGACATACTGAGCCTGTGTCTCCCTGCCAGGGTAATTTCTGGTCAGACACGCACACTCCTGGAACAGAACATTAACTAGGCTAGCACTCTACTTGCCTTATTCTTATTATCACAGTAAGGCTATGAATTATCTCTTGAAGCCAAAATGAAACTGTAATACAGGAGACTTCAAGCTGTGCTTAATACATATTGCAGATAAACTGACAACGTGGGACAAATATATGCTTTAACTATATATGATTGTTCAAAGAGATCCAGGGTTATGGGCTCTCTCTGCCATCTGTTTCCTGCCAAAAAGCAACTGGTTCATATCCACCAGAGATTACATTCCCTAAAGGTTGACAGATGCTGATTTAAGTCCTCAAACTGATCCTTGACTTGAAAGCAGATGGAAGTTAGAAGTAGATTCAATTACTGGTATCCAAACACCTCCAGGATCCCACAGTACTTGGAGTCTGAATGATAAAAAATTTATTTTGTATATTGTCCCTGCTTTGAAGGAAGTGGAAAGCTTGTACTTTTCAGATTCACCTGTGTTCACTTGTCAAACAAATTCACTGATAAAAATAGGCTTGTTATAACAAAGCTAGGGGGTTAAATTCTTTTATTACAAGAAAAAAATAATTACGGAAGGAAAGAAACCCCCAAACTCCAATCCACCATGCTAGTATATATCAAACATTGAGGGGTTTTGCTGGTTGTCATTTAAGATCTCTGAATACAAATGCAAATAAGAGAAATAGCTCGGTAATACCCTGCCATCCTAAATGCTACCTTTCACCTTCAATCTCTTTTTCCAGGTTCAGAGAATAATTGGAGTATGTCCTGAACGATATCTATGGGGTTTCCTGCTTTCTATAGAATACAAATGAAATATCAAAGCATATTTAAGAAATTTCTAGTTTCTACTTTCAGTTAGAAAGATTCACTAAATTGCTGCTTCCTTAAAGTGCAGCTGTATGTGCATTTTGGAACTGTGTTGCCTGACTATACAGAGAGTTCTCTGGACTGCTCATTCAACATCTTTGTTTCATCATGTGTTTAAGAAGTAACTGAAACCTTCATTTTTCAGATAGCCCGATACATGTTATTTACCAAATATTATAATTTCTTCATGCAGTGGCAAGTGATGAACAGCTGTGATAGTCTTATGACACCTAATACTTTAATATTTTGGAGATCACAAATTGGGTTCAGGAATAGTTCAGGATAGTTATGCACCTAATCTCCAATTACCCTATATAAAACCCTAAGTTCTGAGACAGTATTACAGTAATGTTATATAGGTAAATAATCTCACTGCTGAAGAGATGCCTAATGACCACCATGTCATATATTTCCATGAGGGATGATAAAATCTAGAAGATTTGATATTAAAGCCAGGATAAATAAAAAACTAAAAGTTATATTTTGATTCTCCACTTTAATGCAAATCCCTGACAATAAACACTTCTGACTTGACTTGCTACAATGGCCATCCATGTTAGTTAGTTAGTTAAAAATTGTTACATAGAAAATTCTGTTATATATAAAATTAACTCTATTTTAGAGTGATTTAAACCTAACAGAACACAATCATTTTTTGTGTGAATGGACAATCCAGAAATGTGCCACTGACATGAGTGATCTAAATTAGTATAGCAGCAAAATATTCAAAGTCAAATTTGTACCCACCTCTTTTTGATACACTATTCCAGCTTCAAAAAGCTTAAGAAAGAGATATTGTGTCCATTTGTAGTACTCTGGTAAGCAAGTGGTTACCTCCTGTAGAAATGAAATAAAATAAAAAATTCTGAAATTATTCTTAGTATTTTCCTACACCATTTTAACTTAAACAATTAACCCAGGAGTTTGTAATATATTCCACAGAGTAAACATTTATGTATATATTCATGTACAAACCCATTTATTTGTATAATGCTTACAATGAGTGATATTCACCTGCACACAAAACCAGAGAACACGGGCTTTGTGTGGGTTTAATGCAGAAGGAAAAGTTTCCCTATTAACATGGGATATAAAACTCTGTAAGATTAAAGCTGATAAGATATAAGAGCAGATGAATGGAAGTGATCACAGCTGCCTGATCAAGGAAACAGCAAAACTAGAAAAAAAGGTAGACTTCTCTCAAAGAAGCCTCCTAGCCAGGCTGCCTTTTCCACTGTTGCTCAGCAATGAGAAGCAGGAGAGAGGCTGTCGGTGTTCAGAGGCAGCGGGGAGCTGGCTGATGTGAAGCAGGCAGAGTGAGGAGCTAACAGCTGAAACTGGGCGCAGGAGGACAGCGGAACAGCTCTGAGGAACCCAGGCTGTTGGCAGACAGACCGTGTGGGGCAGACAGAATGGAATACAGGGTAAGATTCTTAAATTCAAGATGAAAGACTCGAGAAGGAGATCTCACATTCAAAGGTCAAATAAGCAACTGTTCCAAAAGGCAAGGGAGCTCAAGTTAGGAGGATGCTCTAGGTTAAAATATGTAAAAAATGAGTCATAAAAGTCACAAGTGAGGAGAATGGTAATGAAGGAAATAAAGACAGATAAAAATAAAAGATAACATAAGAAGGAAGAATGGGAGTTAAGAGAAAAGCAAACAACAATATAATGGATAACTTTTTTAAAACTCAAAAACATTTGCTAAGTTTTTAGTGAACTCTGATAATTAAAAAACAAGCTGCTTACCAACTGCTTATGAAGCTCCATGTTTTAAATGCTTGTTCTTAAGAAAGCCTAACTTAAAATAAGCATCTTAATAGGCAATGACAACTAACAGATTCCATCATTAGAGACTCCCTGTCTTCTCAACACAAACACAGGTTTCACAGGTACAATGAAAACCCACATACCTGCTTGAAGTGGAAGACGGCTTCTACACCAAGCTTCAAATTAATATGAACATCTCTTGATTTTAAAGTTACTGATAAAAAGTAAGCCACTGATAAAATTTATTCCATTTGGAGTAGTTATCAAGCATCAGAAATAGCTCCAAATGTGAAATGTCTTTCACGTGGGCTTTCCCATCATCCTAGCTTCCCACTACACACAACTCCTGCGGTATCATCTGCTACTCAAATGACATTTGAAATGCTCTAGCAGAAATTTTTTATTGTTTTTCTACAACTTTATATTCTAGTTGCTTTGAACTTTATATTCCAGTGCTGAAACATTGCTTTTAACAATTAAAATGACCTTTGAATAAATGTGCCTATAAGTGTGTATAAGAGACCTTCAAGATCAGAAAGAGACACTTAATGGCAAGTTTTCAGCTCAGCATGTGAAGACCTAGTAATGAAAAACAGTTGCTTGATTAAAACCCTTTTCTCTGCACTGAAAAAAACACCACTTGATAAAACTCTGATTTCCATCTCTGCAACTAAGCACATTTAACAGTTTTTCCCTCCCCTGCTTCTTCATGCAGTAACAACAGTTCTTGTGCCAGTGTGATGCCACTACAGGCAACAGAGTTTCATCAGTGGAGTACCAGACACACAAAAGAAGAGAAGCAATCCCTTTCAGTACAATATAAGATTGTGTGAGCAATAGGCAAATAGGTAGGACAACAAAAGTAAGCTGTCAAAAAAAAATAGAAAAGTGAATGGAGATTTGTCCTTCTGGACCTGAAGGGCAGATGTGTGTCAACTGAAACAAAAGGATTACAATTCCCAATCTAAACAAGCATGTACCAGCAACACAAGCTTGTGCTACACGATACAAGCTAACTCCTGAGAATCCCATGTACACACTCTTTCAGGAGTAAATAGATCTTTCTTTGAAAGAAATGCAGTAGACTGTATCACTGGAAAAAAAAAATCTGCTGCATGGTCATTGAGATGCAAAAAGATCACTCAAGCTCAAAATTTAACTTCATAACCATGAAGGTTTAAGTAACATTTCAATTTAATGAAGAAAGAGAAATTACATCACTACCAAGTGAAATGAGCTGCTGAAGACAAGCCAGTAAACTCTTGCCAATCTTGAAATGTGTTTTGGTGGGTTTTTTCCTATCATTTAGCACAGTAAGATTTACTGTTATAAATAATTTTCTGTGTATTCCAGTTACTGATCTTCATTAAATAAATGATGTCTGGTAAAAAGTTTCCATTAGGCCGCCATCATGCTTAAATTAAGGTGAATGTTAACATCTCTATTTATACTCCATAAGCACGACAAAGATCCACAGAACATTAACAGAACTATCTTAACTCAGAAATACACAAAAGAGTTTATAAAAGGGTTTGAAAAATAACACACTGGAGCCATTCCATCCTACCAAAAGCTGTACATTTCTGTTTCTCATTTGCGATCTGAACAGTGGCATAACAGCATACATATAGAATCCCATATCATAAAGCAGTGCAGTGAATATATAACAGGATATTACCATATTTTCCACAAAAATAAAATACCTACTAAAAATCATAACTCTTCTAAAAATATATAAGATGCTGCTGAGCTGTCCACTGCATGTGCTTTTCAGTGTTCTGTGAGAGATTTAGTGATCACCCATCACATCTCAAGCATTTCAGAAGGTAATATGAAATGGGAGGGAAAGCATCTCCCTCTTTCCCCCCATCCATTTTTGCCTTTTACTTTTCCCAGATTTAAACAGATACTCTCACCAAAATGCATCTTTGTCATTGGTTACTGTTGCTTATTTTTACAGAAATGATATTCATGAAAATAATTCATTGCAACAATTAAAATAAACCACCTATACAGGTGGTTTGCTTTTAAAAGAGCAAATACTGGCAAGGCATAGGAAAGACATTTATCCTTACCAAAACCTATATTGCTTAATCCATTTATTGCAGCACAGAAATTTGTTCCTAACAAATTCTATACCAGAGAGGTTTGTAACTTGTTTATTTTTACAAATATATTCTCAGTTACATACTAAATGGTAGTATTACAATCTGGATTTGATATCACTGCAACATGGGAAGAATTTGGTCTATGTAAAGGTCAAAAAGCCATTCACTATTATAAAATCTGATTTAAACAGTCCTTTCAACTACCACAAATAAGGATAGCCAATAGTAAAGAATCCTGCATTAAAAAGTACAAATCTGGATTAAAAATTTTGGTATTTAATAAAAGAAAAACTAATTTTCAAATGTCTTATTTTAAAATTCATGATATGTTCTAAACCTGCTCTTTTCTTACCATTTTCTATTATGAGTCTCTGATCTTGTTTTCTCTTGTATTTTTAAGAAGAAGGCTACAACTTCAACCTACTTCTGTGGCTATTAAAAAAAAATAAAAGTAATATTTATAGGCTGCATGAAAAGATTTATTTTTTTCTAAGATCCACCAGGCTTTATGAATAGCACATTCAAGATCGGAGATAAGCAATTTTCTAGTTTATTAATAATAAAATTATTTTTAGCAGTCTTATGCTGTCCTGAAGACAAGCATGTTGCACTTCTTTAAAGGGAGATAAGAAGAAAAAGTCTGGATGGATTTTTTCAAAATCTATTTGGGAAGATAAAACAGTATTTAATCAATTACCTGCCTATTTTGGTTTTCAAGGGCAAGCACCACCTCATCTAGAAGTATAATTATTTGATATTCAGAGTTTTAGAGCTACACCAACCTACATTTCTAAATTAATTTGAATATTTGTATTTCAAAGGCCCTTAGTTTTATGCTTTATTAGCTACAAATAGAAATGTCATCTAGTGGTTACATTTTGGAGCATGAATATCTTTTCTGAAAAAAAGAAAGTAGCCTTGTATCAACAGTCTCCTTTTTTTTTATATTTAATTATAAGTAGGGCCACTGATTATCAATGGTACATGGATAAGAAGAAAATTTCATAGGTAATATATCTACTGTTGGTTTTATGCATGCTCAGGCAGTGCACACAAATGACAATTTCAAAACTAAATAGAAAATTATCTGCACAAAGAAAATCTACCAAAGATTTAATATTTTTAATGTACAGAGCAGACAGGGAACATTACTATCACGCAAAAAATATGTCATTTGGAATGCAGAAATTGAAAAAAAACTTCACAGAACGAGCTACTTTCTAGGAGAAAGTTACAGATTGATAGTAACAGTGGTGAACTGGTGGCTTACTGGGAACATGCACTCAGTCTGATGACACTCTTGAACAAAATAAAGGAAAAGTGTTATATGCTCTTCATCTTTTGTTGCTGCTGATACAAATCACTGAAAATTATACTCCCTAATTCCCCTGAAAATCATGTTTAAAAGAAGTAAAAGGCAGTTTGCTATGCTGTCTGTGGTACTATTTTCAAAAAATCTGATCATCAGAAATACTCAGATTATAGTTATCTTAAAATCAAACCATAATGCTGGGGATTTTTTAATTTTCCATGTGTTTTTAATGTCTCTTAGAGACATTTCCTCCATGTTCAAACTTCAGCTTTTCAACCTTCCAACTGAGAAACATAAATGTTCAGAATAGAAATGTTCTCTCACGGATTTTTAAAAAATCTCTCCCCAAAATCACACCATTTCCGAAGTGATTTACAATGTAATACTTCTAACTTGAGGCATGTAAAATACCTCCATGTTTCAGGTAAAAATATCATATCATCATTAGTATTTAAAACTACTCTAAGGCAAAGTTATGCATTTAATTTCATTTTTCATTTGCTTAGATTTTCTTTTTAGAAGAGCAATTTTAAAGTGTCTTAACCTGAAGTAATCTAATTAGCTTTTAATAATGTTTTATTTATGATATCTTACCAGATAAATAAGTTCACTGACAGCTACAACACAGAAATAACTCCACATTTTGATTTTTAAGACACAGAGAACAATGAAAAAACCCCACAGAAAAATAAAAGGACATTTCTAGTATTGCAGGTGCACTGGAATTTGTTCATAATAATTTTATCAAGCAATGAGATTTAACTAATCTTCATATTCCTGGAGACAAATTTTTTGACCACCATCTGACTTTATAAGCAGGCAGATTCTGTAGGACAGCTACATGCACTAGGTAATAAAATTGGATTTTTTTTTCTTTTTTCCACTTCTTTTTTCCCTTACCACATGTAAAAGGTAAAGTTTATGTAAGTTTCCTTCCTATATCTAAGCATATACTCTAAGCTGGCCACTGAGGACAGAGACAGTTAACATAAAAGGTTCACACTTTAAAAAGGCAATTCACCACACACCAAAATAAGGATCTAAGTTAGGGGAACAGGTTCCCTCCAGCATTATTTGATAAGTACTATGCAGTAGCATAATAAAGGGGCAGATTTAAGCAAAACCAATGAAATTAAATTTAAAACAGGCCCCTGTTTTGTGAAACAGTCTTGGTTAATTAGACCAGCGCATATAAAATCTGTTTTTCTTGGGTTGTTCATAGGAGTCACTAATACTAGTGAGTTTTTTGCAGTGTCACAGTATTTATTGTAAGCTACTGATTTAAAGCCATACAAGTATAGAATACTATTAAAAAATACTCCTTACCTCAGACAGCTCACTTTTAAGGTAAGTACTTGCACAGCACAGTGTTTTTCTGTGCAAAGACACTTGAGGTAGCCCAGGAGCAGTACAGCTGAGGCAGTAAGATGCTCTGCCCAGCCTAATGAGCACTGCAGAGAAACAGGCTTTATCAGCCTGTAAAACACCCTGCTACAGCTTAGCCCTTCCATTTCCACAGGTTACTCTTTCTTGGCCAGCTCAAATATCTGTGCATTTGGAGGTCACATAATATTTTGGGCATCATGAATTTTTGCAGTTAATAAACATATCTGTTGCTATGGCTACTATTCAGGTTGCTCTTACTTCAACTAGTATGGCAGGCTTTCCAGGTAAAATAAAACTTAGCTCAAAAGCTAAGGAGTGAAAACTCTAAAATGTGTTGTGTTTCAAGGAACATTTTTCAGCTGTTTTAAAATCTTACTTTCCAAAAACACCAAGTATGTGTCCCTGGAGCATTCTAAAGCAGTTCAAACAGAGTTAGTAATAGAGAACCAAAGCCCTTTCCACAAGTATTCAGAGACTTCTGAAAGTTCATTAACCAAAACACTGTTTACTAGTAAAGAGAAGGTAACTCTCAGAGAATAGGCAAAGAGATGACAAATTATTTTTCCCTGTGTACTTCTTGCCATGATTTTCAATGCTGCCAGTCTTCCATCTGTTCTTCAGGACAGGACAGGGCCAAACAGAAATTTATACACAAGAGAATAATTTTCTCAGTTTTCTTGAAACGCAACCTGCATCACTGAACTCGTCATGTGTGTGATGTGTGTGTGCACATGTGTTTTCCATAACACAGCCTATACACAGGATTCCACTGTTTTCTGCAGTATTGTACATTATCTAAGTATTGCTGTGCTACACATACAGGCAACCTCTGAGACACCAACAGCTTTAAACTTTAGATGTCAAGAACATGTGCGGTGGAGCTTGCACAACAAATCTTTTCTTTTCAGAGCAACTTTTTTGGCTACCAAGAAAACTTAAATCTTATTTAAAAGGCTTATACTGAAAAATACTTCCATGTCTGAGACATGACAAAATGGTTTTTTAGATGCAAGACATACAAATAAACAACTTCACCTAGATGATTAAAGAAAATAGATAGCATGTCTCAGACTGTCAGAAAACCAATGCTTTTCTTTTCAAATCTACAATACCACTATAAAAATCCAAGATTAGCATCTCCATCACTCTATTCAAAATCACATTAAGGTGATAAGCAGCAGCTATTGCTGAGAATATAAAGGTAGTGGCTGACTCTGATTCACTGGTAAATGCAATAACGTCACAATCACTTCAAACGCTAATTTTTTTTTTTTATCTGGAAAATGACATTAGCTTATGTCTGATCGTGTTTGATAAGTTTTTTAAGGTCAACACCTGATTCTCAAGTATTAGTGTTTTAAATAAAATTTTTTGGTTTCTAAAATGATCCTGATATGAACATCTACGAAAATGAAGGCTTATACTTTGAAATTTGGAATAACATAACCAAGCCACCACTTCAATTTATTATCTTTAAAACCTTGACTTATGCACTGAAAACAGCACTCCTCAAAAAACACATACCTTAGCACAAAGGCATTGCTGTTTCATAAATATCTGTTTATTGCCTTATTTCTAATATAGAAAATTCATACTTCAAAGAGATGAAAAAGCAAATGCAAAGCCAAAATGATTTTAAAGATTCTCCTACACATCAATATTATCAGATAATATCAGCATGTCAAAAATAGGGATATCTGATAAAAAGCTCCATTTTACAGTTTAACAAACTGGTCACTGCCAAAGACGCCTGTATTGTCGTAAATAAAACGTTGAAATTCCATGGGTCTCAATGCTCCATCATACAATAAAATAAAGCAGTATCCATTTTAAAAAGAAAATCTTACCCTTTCCCATGTAAAAGACAGACCTAGTGCATCAAACTGTCTCCTCATGTGTTGAATATTACTGCAAAATAATGAAAATAAATTAAAAAATTATTAGCTTAAGCTATTTCTAAAGTGATCATATCAAAAATCTGGTGCTTATAGAGATCTGAGAAATCAAAAGCACTAGTTAACCTCTAAACACTATGATGTCACTAGCAGTAAAACTCAGAATTGTCAGAATACTCAAATAATAATTTTAAAAGTCCCTAATGTATTCTGGTCCAATTTCCATGGCTATGTATATGAAGCAATACATTTTTTTCTCTCAATTTGAATGCAACTTAAAAGTAAAAATGGCAATGCAGTTTGAAGGAAGAATTACTCAAGCACCACTTCCTACAATTTTTAATTATCTTTACTGCAGTTGAGTCAAAGAGCCCTCTTAAATCTCAGTGCAGTAGGGGACACTTCCACTCTCAGCTTAATTCTGCTCTATTCTGGCAATGCTCTCCGGCTGTATTTTGCTGTGGCTTTGGTGATCGTGCAGCTGTAGAATAATCTGAATTATCTTACCCATTCAGCTGAAAAGATGCCCTACAAAAAAATCTCCAAAAATCCCCCACCAGTTTTCCTTCTTTCCTCTGATCAACAGGCTGATCAAACCAAAACTGTGGCCCACAAAGACCAGCTGAGCCAGTGCAAACGAGGTGGTGGGAGCATGTATCCTTAGAGGTGACAAGGAACTAGAAACATTAATCAACTATGACACTGTTGGGTTAGATTGTATTACAAATGTAAAGTAGGATACATCAGGATATACAGTGAAGCTTTAGTTTGAAAAAGTATTAAATACCCTTTCCCAAAATACTCACAAATACACAATATTAATTAGTGACCTGGTGGGAACTCATTCACATACTGTAGAATGGATTAAAATTTCTTAGGGACTTTTACCTTCCTACTAAAATACATTCTGTCAGATAAAGTAGTATCTATCCTCCTAGAGTGGCTAAGTTGACAGTCATGAAACCAAGCATTTAATTATGGTCCAGAAAAAACATGCAGTGCTGAATAATTGAGTACTTCAAGTATTTAGTATTATAATATTTTAGTTGGAAAAGTATCAAGAATTTTAAGAAGGGACCAGAAGCATGAACAAACCGAATGAAACAACATTATCAAAGACGCAAATGTATCCAGGTCTATAAGATACCACAGATAGATTACTGCATCCAGAGTACAACAAACAACTTCACATAGGAAGACTGGTTTCCAAATAATTTTTAGAAACTGTTTACTTATATAACTTTTTACTCATTTTAAAGAGTACTAGGAGAACATAACACCCAATTCTGTCATCTAAAGCCAAAAATGTTCACAGAAGTCAGCAGTAATAATGGCTGCTTAGCACTTTCCAAGATCCAGTCTCAAAAAAACCCAACAATCTACTTCCTTCTCTCACGTGGTACAAAAAACTGCTAGTAAATCTAACCCCGTAAATCATAATTTTCCACTGTGTATTCTATACTAAGGTTTGCCTCACCATAATGAAATTCTGATTTATTTTTACTGCTGGTTTGGGGAATGCTTCTCTTTTGATATTCTAGCATTTTAGAATTTAAAAGTCATTGAGATTAAAACCTTGAAAATCATCCCAACGTATTTCATCTTTCAAAACAGAGTCATCTGCACAGTCCCATAAAATGCTGCCAAATAACCTTGGTCTCAGATAGCCCCTTTCTTTCCTGTACCATCTTTCTTCTGTGCTACTTTTGCTCTGTTTTGTTGATTTATGGGGGCCACAATACAGGTATTCACAGTGAAAATCCATATTTCAGTTCACTTCACCTTTGTGTCCAGCTTGCAGGGTGAAGGCCATGTTCAACTGCAGCATTTTCTGCTGGTAAACCAAATGCATCCCATCCCATTGGATTTATCACCTGTCAGCAAAAAGAAAAACCAGAATGTTATGCAACTACCTGGAATGGCATCAGCAACACACAGAGGCCTCCAAATAATGAACAGTGCTTGGCATTCTAGCACTTGCTTTGTCTGAACTGAACTTCTTCCAAACCTGCCACCTACGGCCAGCTTTGCTTCAAAAGATGACTATGAAGTGCAGTATTATGCAATAAACTCTCATGACTATTTCAATATCTCAGTATTTCAAGGTTGACAATGAGAAAAACCAACTCTTTGGAAGTTTGTGTGGTGGTAAAACTCAGCAGCTGATGCTACCCCTGGCCAGAACCAATAATTCATTCTAAAGTAGAAGATGATAAGTAAAAATAATTGAACCAACAGTTTTGTAACTGCAACTGATGTGTAGCCTACTAATTTTTTACTTTGTGTTGAAAAACAAAATAAAAGAAGAATACCCTACCATAACTTTAAATTCACCAGATAAAATTAAGAAGATGAGGAAAACCAGTTTTAGTCAATTTTTACTGAAATACCTTTTGCAAATATAGACTACAGACTGACAAGTTGTTATTTCATGACCACAAATAAATAAAGATGGGGAAAAAAGCTTACTACGAAATATAATAGATAATTTCTGTTGAAATAGAGATGTATTTTTCCTGTTAACATGCCTATTATTTAGAAAAACAATCTAGCAATATGGTAAGTATTCAAAAAACCTGTTTAATAACCAAGGAAAGAAAGCCCAGTACTTCAGATGCTGTCATTAAACACATATATATTATGATACTTGATAAAGCTAATTCTACTTCTTAACATAAAAATGTGCTATAAATACAGCAATAATGATAAAAATTACACAAGTTTAACAACAGCAAAACATGACTAACATTTTACAAGTTGCAAGAAATAAATTTTTTTACCCCTTAAAATATGTATTTATATAAAGAACACGTTTCTTAGTGGCATGTAAGCAAACAAGCCATAAAAAAGCAATCCCAGCCACACTAATCTCATATCTCCATGTGAAAAATCTGCTCACTTTGGAAGCACAAGAGCTACTTTTGTCACTGCTTTGAATTATTTTTATTCTTCTTTTCCACCACTTTCCAATCTTCTGACTTAATGTAATATTTCATAGAAAATATTTTATAGATAAATATTAGATAAACAGATAAAATTAATAAAAAATATTTTATAGTGTTTATCAAGATGCCCTAGGCACCAACACAGTGTAAAAACAACAGGATTTAATAGATGTGACTCTTCAGCATTTTCAGATCTAAAACAAAACCTGCTGTCTATCATTACTGATGCAGCAACAAAAGCAAAGGTATTAACTTGTGACCCAAGCCACCCCAGTAAGGGCCCATGCACAGCACATTTTTGATGTCTACATCTAACAGAAATTGCAATCCTATTCCATCTTACAAACTTTCCCTAACTATCAGACTATTGTTCCTCACACCATAGTATCAGAAATTATGAGTCTTAACTGCCTATTTCCTCACATACAGAGGGGGGAGTTTACATGGAAAAACTCCAGTTGGAGCCTAAACCACTACTCAACACCCCACTGAAGCACACCTCTGCCCAGCCCTTCCCCTCCCTGACCATCTATCCATCATTCAAAACTACTGGTATAAAAGAAAAGACAGTTATGCTTCACATAAGCATAAATTTCCACAGATTTTTTTTATGGACACATTAAAATATTAATTTATGCAGATCAGTTCTTTTTGACCGCTAGTATTGCTGACAACCTATCTCTGGACAGATGTGAAGAAAAAAAACCAGATTTTTTTCCATGTATTATATATAATTTCTCTATTTAAATGCCCTAGATTAATGCTCTGCCTTTATATTCCTACAAATACCATCTCTTACTAAAAGCTGATGCACTGTAAATGATATTAGAAAAAAATCACTCTTGGTTATTTTTTTTAAATTTGGCTTCTGATGATCTCCTGGATATAGACAGGCAGCCAAATGCAAGGCACAATCTCATTTCTCATGCTCCCAAGCAAAAGTACGTGGGAAAAACAACTTCACTACCAGCTACAGACTCCCCAAAAGGGCTGATGGATGCTCCAGACAGTTCATGTGCAGACATTTTATCACTATACCATCAACACTGGAAGGAGCAACCTGTGCACCCAGATCTTCCGAATTCTACCATTTATCACAAAAATCATATTCACTTTTCACATTCAAAAGTTCAATTAAACAACCAATAGCATTCCTCAAGTTAAAGGTCTGAAGAAGTATGCTAATTCAAGTTTCAATCAGAAAACTGAATTTAAAGAGACATTAAAAATATCCTCAAATTAGCCTCCAGGATAGATCTATTTATGTAGTTGCTATAGAGATGAATGTAATATGCACAGTGGTTTAGAAAATGACTTCAAGTTTATTGTCTCTTTTATTTCTCTACCATGAGTAGATTTGAAAGATTTGTGAAATGTGTCTAAACAACAGGTCAGCTCCTTCTGGATGCAATCTGCAGCAAAAGTGCCACAGCCTCCATGCAGCATTTGACATTACATTTTAACTCATTCAACATAAAAATCTGAAGAGAAATGGAAAAGAAAATATGCAACTAACATGTCAAAAGTTGGCACAAAGGAAAAAGGAACAGTTTGATGGTGCAAAACAAATTAAAAATAGGAAGAAAAAAATAGAAAGTGGTTTTGAAGACCAAAGGGTCTTCCTTGTTTTGAAGACGAAGGGTATTCCTTGTAGCTCTCTGATGGGTCACTAACTGAAATCATGGCTGCTCTCTCCAGCAGCACAGAAGAAAAACAAGTCATATGCTTTCTTAGACGCTAACTTGATTGCTTTCAACAGCAACCTCTAAACATCATGCAACTGAGAGATCCATCCTGCTCACTGCAGTGACCATTCTTCCAAGCACCACTTCTCTAGGTAGACAATAATTTCTCTAAGCCTCAAGGAGAAAGAAAAACAAGGAATGACAAGTTTAACAAGTATCTTGTTAAACAGGAAGCTGCATAAGCCTAAGGGT
Source organism: Pseudopodoces humilis (assembly GCF_049639895.1). Taxonomy (NCBI): domain Eukaryota; kingdom Metazoa; phylum Chordata; class Aves; order Passeriformes; family Paridae; genus Pseudopodoces; species Pseudopodoces humilis. The sequence continues at coordinate 106,657,470 of NC_142200.1, forward strand.
GCTTACACCAGGTAAAAGGCGGCAGGCGTAGTTTCAGCCATTTTACAGTGGCAGAAGGCAGTGCTATCACCAAAGGCAGCTGTGTGTTTATCCTCACAATGAAGTAAGCAGGTGAACTCCTTGTGCTGAAAACTCCCAGGTTATTCGTGAACACGTGGCACAACTCCAGATCCTCAGAAGTTCACATGATCAGGCAGGATCACTGTGCCTGAAACTGTTACTGTTTGAACTATGGAAGATTGGCATTTTCCATCAATTAACAGGGTTTGCACGGGAACATAAAATGTTACAAGGAAGTGATTAAACAGTGCGTGGGGAACAAAGTGCTCAGTAACTACAATGAGTGGTCTTTTTGGGAACAAATTATTAAAAATTAAAAGAGTTGCATCTTGAAGCATTTTAGATGCCAAAGAATCTGGCTTGAAGCATTTTGAAGAATCATTTCACAGCATGGTCAAACATCTGTTGTTAGCGATGGCTAGAGCTCTTTGTGTTACTGTGGGACCAAGGGGAGGAAGACACAGAAACTGATCTCAGAATGCTGAGTTCTCAGCTCTTGCTCTCAGAGCATTCTCATCTAACATCAGTAGGTGAGATCAGTGTACTATATAACACAGAGCTGACAATGATCTCATAACAAAGTTCTAAGCCTCCATCAACATAACCAGGACTGGTGATTCAGTGAATTCTCCTCGGTCTTTGTAAGGACAGAAAGAACATGTTTGCTCTCCTGATGTGCTCAGTATGTCTCAGAACTATGACCAGGGAGCTGACATACTGTTCTTGCACTCAGATCAATGCATTCTAAATTTTAAGAAAGACAGCAGATTCAGTGTCAGAAAGGCCTGCAAATAAATATATTTAATTCAGAGAATCTGTAATAAAATATGACCAGAAATTAAAATTAAGAGGCTTACTGACAAATTAGTGGTTTGAACTGATACAGCAAAGTCTATATTCCTATCCCTACTTACAGCTCCATGACACACTCAACATGAGCTAACCAAAAAAAACTGACAAAATGGGAAATCCATGATTACAAGTTCCAGCTGCCAGAAAACACCCCTAGTTCCATTGTGGATCTCATAATTGTGCAATCACAGACACATGAGACAGCGAGGACTTGCAGTTGAAGAGGGGAAAGCTCCTTCCATTGGTTGCCTACATTGGGCTGAACTTGCTGAAAATCTGATGTAAACTGACGTATTACAGCACACTTTAAATACAAGACCTCCACCTGAGTGAAGCCTAGATTCTCTTTTAACCATTAGAGGTAACAGACACCCTTATGCAACAGGTAAAAATTAACAACAAACAATTCCCCCAAGCAGATAAGGCATGCCTGGAAATAGATTAAAATAAGGAATTTTTGAAAAAGGACTATTTCAATGCTTCTCTGCAACATAGTGCTGCATATTAGAGAGTGCACTTTCAAAATAATCAACCCATACAGATTTCTATCCAAACATAAAATGCCCGTTTATTTTTATTCTCATAAAACATAAAACACAAGAAATTATTCAACATCCACAGAGTACCACACACATTTTGAGAACAAAGTCATCTTTTTCTTCCTTAATATCACACATTCTTGTCTAACATAATTACATTTAAAATTATATCTCATTTTCTCTTTTTCTTTCAAAACGAAACAGAGTGAGCTCATTAACACCTTCAGTACAGGCTATGGGAAAAGTGAAATTAAGTAAGATTCAATTCACACACAATACTTGCAATATTTGCTACTTGATTTATACCACATGAAATAACCTGACAAAAGGACACAACAGCCTCACACACAACAAAAGTGGAGAACAGCAGCCAGTGATGATCAGAAAACAGATCTGTATTGAAATAATTTGTTCTACTGATGATTAATTATAAAGTTTTAATTAAACTTGCCTGTCTGGCTTCAATACCATTCACTTTTGCAATTTCGAGAGTATTAAGATTCACTGCTGAAAGGGAAAACAATTAATGAAAATACATCAAATTTAAAAGAGGATATGGATAAAAAGAAAATGCTCTTAAATTCATTTACGGGTATTGTAGAAATATCACTGATTATATTCTAATCCCATCCATCCCAGTTTATATATAAATTAAGAAATAATTAGTATAGTGTGAAGCTAGCATGTAGAAATTTCACCCTGATTACAGAAAGGACTATTCTTGGTTCTGTACAACTCTCACATGCGACTGCCTTGCTTTGGTACCAGTATCATTAGGAAGATACCACAAGAACTATTGAACTGAATCTCTCTCTGTTTAGTGATCACTAAGGGAATTATTCTCAGTCCTCTGAGAGGCACAAATTATCCACTTTGGAATTTATCAAAGACGTGTTAATGATACCATGATAAAGTAATGGTAAATGCTTTTTCCCAGAGCAATAGCACACTGGAAATCTGCCACAGTGAAAACCACCATGAATATCTCTATCATTTCTATACTGCACTCTCAAATAATGAATAGGAAATCTCATCACTTCTTACAAAACTCCTACATTTGAATTCATAACATGCATGTAAATTCACAGAGTAGACACAACTAGAAACTACACATCATAATTCTGGACTGATTTATTAATAGGTATGAATTTGTCATTCAAAATATACAAATTACTTTTTCAAGCATTTTATAATACATGTTTGTAATAAGATGTAGAGGTCTCCATATACAAAAACTGTTTTAATTGCACTTCAAGAAACATGGCACGTTAAGACATTCTGGAAAGACCAGCTCAGTGCAGTCATGCTAAGTAATCTATATGGCCTACATTTCCCATGCAGAGACTTCAAACTTCATCTTCAGTAATCAAAATGTAACCAAGTTATCTTAAAACAGATGTACTCTACAAATCATTTATCCAGCAACCCAATCCAAGCGCATGACAGCTTGTTTCCCATGCACTGCCTACAGGTCCTTGAGGACTGAGTGCTGGAACAAGACAACACTTCACAATGCTTTTTTATTGAAGCAATATCTCTTTCAGAAACAAGGTGGGGAAAAGAGCAATAGATATTTATTTTCACATTTAAAAGTGCTGATGCAGCACAGGTTTCTGGGAAATATATGTAGAGTTAAGTGTGCATTACCTCTCTACAATATTTTAATTGAAACAAAATAAGACCTTATGGAGCTGAAAAAAACTGAATACTAAGTTACATTTTAGAAAAACCAAAACCACAGCAGAATCCAAATCATTAAAGACTTTCCCAGTTAAAATTTCAAAATACCTCCAATATGAAGAAATTACACAACTGCATTCCAAAATAGGTCTAAAGGACTTCTAATCCCTTTGTAAATGTATTCTAGTCTATCCTCACTAAAATATTACAAAATATGGGCCAATGCTTGCCTGTTCAGATTAAATCAATATGTAACTAATTCATTGTTTTCTCATTAAGGCATTCTTTATGAAAAATACCTCCATCTTATTCAACATAAATTGCTCTCTTAATCATATATTCTTGTCAACTACATACACACCATAGATATTTCCCCTCATTGTTTATTAAATAACAAATATACATAGTACTCTGAAGCTTTCCCTGGGAACTGTAAATCTGAAGGGTTCTGTCTGTAATTTTCATGGTAACAGCCCATTGTTCCTCATTGTCTTACACTTTTTTTTTAATTTGAAAATGATGGATATAAAGTTTAAACAACATCGCCACTCAAAAATCTTACCCTAACTTTGCAATGGCTCCGCTTCTACTCAGATTTCGATTGGATAAAAATTAGCAGTCCCTAGGCTTTTAAACATGCAATATTAGAGCCAAATTTTGAGAAAGAAATAGAAAACCAATGGAGTAACTTCACAATTATGCATACTAACAGCTTTGTTTCTAAAGCATTTCTCTTTATATATTGAAGAATTCCAGTAATTCCTTGAATACAGGGTCAAATTTATTTTTCTAAGAAATGTATCAAGTTTTATGACATAACCATGTGTTAGCCTACAGTTGTCACAATATCTTAAACATCATAATAACCTCTGACAGATTGTACAACCATGAAAAAGGACAGAGAGAACTTTTAGAAGTTGATAAGTTAATTGCAAAGAAAAAAATCAATTATACAGACTCTAATTCTAAGTGATGGAGAAATTAGCATGGGTAATATAGGAAAAGTTTTTTAAGGTAAATGTAAGTTCCAGCAAGTTAATGCACATCAATAACAGAATGTCTCTTAATCTGACATACTCAGAAAATCATCTGAGAGACTTTTAATGTCTCTTAATCGTAAATGAAAGTTAAATTCTCTGGCTGCCCACCTTTAGTCAAAAATAGATGTTCAAACTGGTTAACATAAGAGAAGATGAAAGTATTTTTAGAAATCCAGCATGTTCTACAGGCACTTCTTCAAAGTAATTTTTACATGAAATATAAAAATAAGCTGAAATGCAAGATGTCAATACTTGAAAAGTCTGGAAAAATTTTTCTGGGAAAAAAATAGGCAAATGTGGAAGTAAAAACTTGTTTGCGTGGTGGCTCTTGTCACTCGAATTGTATTATCTTTACTTTCCTCCAAATGTTTCTATTAAAGGTGCTTACTTACCTTGTATGCAAAAGTTTACAACTAGGGCATGCTACTGATGTAGATAATTATTTTCACTTTATTTTCGCAAGAATAAGAAGAAAGTTTTCAGCTTTCTGAACAGCAATTTACTTGTTACCTTCTCTGCCATTGGTAAGAGATGGCTGTATCATTAGTGGTCTTAACATCAAGCAAGAATCAAGCAAGCATTCCTTCAAATGCCTCATTAGCTCAATTTTTTTAGTGAGATCCAAATTCTAGTCATTCAGAGGAGTCAGGAAAAGTAAGTGTTATAACAGACATTGGGGGTTTTGTCTCCTTTAAAGTCTAAGGCAGTTATTTCTTTTTCCTGTAATTTTTAAAGCCTAGGAATGCGTATGTGTAAAGCAGCAGCAAGTATTCAGTGCATGGCATGTTCATCACTGGCATAAAATACATAGTATTTGGAAAGGCAGCACACTGAATAATGCAGTGACGATACCTATCAGAGTCTCATGGACGGTGATAAATCCAGGAAATGCTACACTTCTACAGCACTTGTAGCAAGGAAATAGCACTTAGTACCACAACAGGCAACTAACAATTTTTTCTCAATTTCATCTTCTTTGTACTCTTTTGAGGTTGATACCTATATTCTTGAGCTGCTCCTTCTCTCTTGTACGTTAGAGACTCCTTCCTGTCATCCTAGATCCTTGCCTATGCTATTTTTCTCTTTTGTTCCCTTCTCTTTCCATATTCCTCCTTCCTACTGTTTTCCCAGATTCTTCACATTTTCCCTCTACCAAATGTCTTTTCTCTGTAATATGGCTGTCACTCAGGCCACAGTTCCCCCACACCTTCCTTACATTCTTCAAATTTTACCTTGCCAGCCTTTACTGCAGAATGCCAGCCAGGATCCCACTGCAGATTGCAGGGACAAGGCTCTCAGCTACCCCTTCAACCTAATGGAGAGACAGAGGGGAGCTAGGGAGAAATTATGGCAGGCATAGGTGAGACTGAGAAACAGAGAAATGTAGAAGGGAAAACAGGATTTCTCCTTGCAGATGCAGCAAGAAAGTTAGGCTTAGCCTACCTTGTAGGCCTGCACCTTCAGAAGATATTTCAAATATATAAGCAAGGCCGAAAGGGGCAAGCCAAGGGGCCAGATGCTACAGAACAGAAACTTTCAGCTACACACACGTGTGGCAATGATCCTGTTCATCTGACTTGCAGCAGTCACAAAAAACCAGAGGTTTCACTCCCAGCTGGCACAGAGGCTGTCCCCCTGTGTGTGACAAATGACATGAACCGGTTCTCAGGAGCAGAAAAGGTGAAGGCAGTTGATTTTGGTGGTGTCTATTTTCTCTTGCCAGGTACATCTTTTCCTCTCCCCTGGTCCCACCCAAAAGACAGGAGGGTTGTCAGTCTCACAAAAACTGTGTGGCCTCACAGGTCTCAGCAACACTGTGTGACACATCAGTAGATTCAGGCACCTCACCCAGCATCAGCTGTTATCATCTGAGGTAGCTTTTAACCATCTCTTACCAACAGTGAATTCTGAACACCACCGGCTTTAATAAAAGTCTCAAATATCAATACTCAAAGCTTCATGGGTCATTATCTACAGATCTGTAGCACATATTCCACTTTCATGGATTTTGGAAAATACTGATTTCCTGATCAATTATGATACTAAAATACAAAAAAACCCCACCCAGTCCTACCACTGATCTCTACTTACCTGCATCCCTCTCATTTTCTGGAACCGAGCTACTGCATCACTGATGGTGTAGACACGAACGTGGCCCATGTGAAGCTTCCCAGAAGGATATGGGAACATAGAAAGCACATAAAATTTTGGTCTTGATTTCTAGAAAGAAATTTTTAGAAACTAGTAACTACATGAGTTAGCATTTCGCTTGAATAAATACACGTGCACATTATAAACTACTACATGATACCAGAAAGAGAAACACGGTTCTGCTGGAACTGATAGAAGTGAGCACTGACAAAGTTCATTGGATCAAATTCTTTGGGGCTGTAAATAGAGATGTTTTACCAGACTTTGCTGCCATCTCACCAATTTGTACTGACACTTCTATGGCACTCGAATGTTAAGAAAATTGATTCACTTTTACTGAAAAAAAACTATACTGACAGAACTGAAGCTTAACAAAGCACCATTGCCACTGTAGCATCTGCAACTGATTATCTATGTGTTCTTAGTCTGCCCCAACAAAAACATGAAAACATAGCAGATTAAATTACTCTCGTAACAGTTTAAATAATTAATGTTTTACTTTGTATCTACAACAAACACAGAGCTCACTTCTGGCCAGTTGCTTTTTGTCAGCTGAACTGCAGTAACTCCCAGAGTGACTACATCATTTGCAATTGCATGAACATCTGCTAAAGAGAAACTGTTCAGTTTCAGATCCAAACACATCCTAGATGCTATATTTTGCATAATGAAAATTTCATTTACTTAGGTTTAATTAAAATGACAAAAGTTACAAAGAAATCACAAATCCTCTCTCACATCAATTATTCCTAATACATCTTGTTTACCACTGAATTCATCACTGATACATTGATAGTATCAAGTCTCACTGATACTTGCTAAATTCTTCCATTATTTTTCTAATGTTAATAATAAAAAAATTACAGGCAGCTTTCAGCTCTTACTGTTCTGAATAAAACAGTATTCTGAATATATAAATATAATTATTATTAATATTATTAATATACAAACCAGTACATAAGGAATGTATATTTGTCAAATAATATTTCTTTATCACTTTCATTCAATCACAGCAAAATGAGAAATAATCTGAGTACTTCATTGCAGCACTACACACTATTTGCCTCTTAATATGAGATGTTACTAAACCTACTTCAACTGTAAGGATTGAAAATATCATTAAAAATACAATTTAGAACTTAGCATATGTATGCTATATATGATTCCTGTGTATGTATTTGTATAAAAGATACAAGTCTAAATGAATGCTTTCCCTGCTACAGGTATGCATGCACACCATTTCATGTCAGTTTTCTTCCCCAGAAAAAGCAAGCTCTTTTCTCTCTTCAACATTCTGATATTTTTTTTGTCAGAGAAAAGGCAGCTTTTAAGGGAGATGAACAAAAAACCACAATGGGCCACAAAAGTGCTTTTTATCTATTGTGACAGAACAACTGTGAAGGCAAAAAGAGTCAGAGACTGAGATACCGTTGTTTTCAAGATCTTTTATTGCATGGGAAAACTTTTTTTTTTCTTCAAGTCACTTACTATTCCTGAGACTTCAAACCAGAAAATATTAAAAAATTGTTTTCCCTTAACACAGATTTTAGTGAGTCACAGGTGTAGTGTAATAGATTTGTCATAACACTGGGAATGCAACCTTGAGAAAATTGTTTACAAAAGTTACAAATAGATGTTTCTTTTAATACTTTAAATAATGAACTGCCAAATATTGTGTAATATGCAAAGAAAGAATTGATTACTTAAATACTTCCTAAATTTACAAATTTATATTTTGCCTACCACTGTATTTTTCCTCAGGATTTTTTAGTGTTTTTGTTTACTTATTTCATTAATAGCTTTTAACAATCTATATGAAAGTATTTTCCCCTGAAATGTAATGCACCTCTAACCATTATAAGCCATCTGTACTAAGTAAGCTTCAATTCATTTCATTCTAAGAAAACAAAAATATAAACATGCCACCTCCAAATTTCTCATAATGCTTACATCAATTTCTGAAATTCTGCAGAACTGATCCTTTATTCTTGGGAACCACCAATTTTCAACTCGTTTTCTTGTCTCCAACCCGTATTTTTTTTCCCATTTCCCCGTCTCACTGTAAATAGTTCTCACACAAGCAGGAACCAGTTTTCTCTGCCATTTAATTAATCCCAGGAAGCCATTTAATTGTCTCTTCAAACATGAGGAACAAGGGCCAGCTCTTTGATAAACCAACTGCATTCTTAAGGTTATGGTATCTGAAAAGACAAAAATATGTATTTCATGCCGCAGTATGTAACAAGAACTCAATGATTATTATGAATATACTGAAAATTGGTAGCTATGAGACTATTTTACCTTGACTTGGACTAGTCAACTGCTTTCCACGGAACTTGCATTTTATTTCTGTGTCTGAATTAGTCTGAATTACAGAAGTATGTATTTTTTAGTCAAGAGAACTAAACGTGGCCTTCGCACAGACCAAAACTATTGTGTTAGATGTCTAATAAAATTATTACATTCAGTCTCCCATAAAGACATAATCAGCCAATTGAAGGTTCCAGAAGCTCCATTGCCTGAACAGAAGATGGGCCTAACAGGGTGTTAGTAAAAATTCAGAATGAAACAGAAAGAAGAGGAAGTTGGATGAAATTATACTGTAAAAATACTGAATTTGTCATCACTGAAAAGAGATGGGGGAGGATGACTATAATTAGTAGATTTCAACCAGATATTCCAAACCAACTATTTTGCTAACGCTTTCTTTTTCAACTAAAAATCTAGTTAACTCCTCAAATGCTTTAGAGAGAGTCTTCTAAAGCTACTAAGATGGGAAAAAAATCAAACAGTTCCCATATTTGGGACCAGTCTCAACAACATAATTGCTGATTTTACTTCCTACAGTAGGAAATGTGGCATTAAAAGAACCTCTACTCTGAAATTTCCTTCTCATCTTGACTGCCTTTTTTTTTTTTTTTTTAATATTAGCATTTTTACATCAGTATTTCCTATCCTCCATGGATGGTTTTGGTGTTTTTTTTTTTTTTTAAAAAAAATTTGTTCAATACAATTGTACCAAACTAGCTACTTCAGTCAGTTCAGAATTTTACTTGCAGAGTTACATCCATAAAATCTCAGTGTAGAGAAACTCGGTCTAAGAAAAGATTTTACTTATGCATTTCCCATAAGGTAGAAACATTATCAGTAGAAATAATTGCTACAGCACCTAAATTAGATCCCCAGCAAGCTAGTGGGAGTTATGCTTCCTTTAACATTCACCGTATATGCATACACAAACCCTCACTGCGTGTCTCATTACCTATGTATAGAGTTGCTCCTTTTCTCTCATACTTATCAAGCAGGGTCTTATAAACATTTTTTCACTTATGTCACACCACTGCTTTGAATTTCTTCTTGCTACCCTCCATAATCTCTCTTATTTATAATAAAAACAAACCCAGGACTGTATTCAGGACTCCCAGTACAGGTGCACATGAGTCATTCAGGAGACTCCAACTTCCCCCCCTCCATAACACCACACTCATCTCAAAATTAGCATTTCAATACTTCAAAAGTTTTTTGCTTATTTTTACAAATTATTTCCTTATTACTTATGTCTTATTTCTATTGATTTATTTTACAACAGAAAGGAGTGCTTCCTTATGCAAACCAATTTCAGCACTGCTGATTTACAAAGCAAGTATTTCAAAGCCCAGGAGCTACATGTGCATACTGTGCTTCACTGAAGGGAGACTACTAGAGGAGAGGACAGTCTCAAGCACATGGTAAGGTTGGACATTAGGAAGAATTTCTTCCCAGAAGGAGTGATTAGACATTGGAATGGGCTGCCCAGGGAGGTGGTGGAGTCTCCATCCCTGGAGGTGTTTAAGGAAAGACAGGACATGACACTTAGTGCCACAATCTGGTTGCAGGGTGGTGTTCAGCCATAAACTGGACTCGACCTCGGAGGTCTTTTCCAACTTAATTGATTCTGTGGTTCTGAGACAGAAAGAACACAGACCCCACGCCTGTGCACAGCTCAAAGGAAGCCCACCAGCCAATGTAATGCCTGAGAGGACACATTTGGGTGACCTCAGGCCCTACAGGTCACCCATGCAGGGGTCAGAGCAGTGGGTGGGAGTGAGAAAACAGCCACAGCCAGGGGCACAAAGCACTAGTGCTAAGATCATTCAAGCCCATGGAATTTCAGGACGAGAAAGAGAACTGCAGTGTCCTTCCTGCTCCCAGGTACCACCACACACAAGATGCAATGGCCAGCCAGACATGTGTTGGGCCATGGCACAGAGGATAATCAAATCCAAAAGACACAGCACTAAGATGTTCTTCCTTTCCAGTCTTGTGTGCATGGGAGTACGACAAGCAGAGGGCCCCTCCCTGCTCCAGTTAAGCGCTCTCCCAGTGTGGGTCCTTCAAGGAACAGGTTATGAGCCTAAAACTGTCTTAGTCAGGCAGGTGTGCCAAGAAAGGAGAAAGGGGGGCTGGTCTGATAGAGAAATAAATCACAGAATGTCCTGAGCCACAAGGGACAAGGCCTGGCCCTGCACAGGACACTCCAAGAGTCACACCATGTGCCCAGGAACATTGTCCAAGCACTTCCTGAACTCAGGCTTGGTGCCGTGACCACTTCCCTGGGGAGGCTGTTCCACTGCCCGACCACCTTCTGGGGGAAGAACCTTTGCCTAATACCCAGTCTACACCTCCCTTGACACAGAAAACTTTTGGAAAGATGCAGCAAGCACGCGGGAGCCTGATTTAAGGTCCTGAAAAGTGCTTGACGAGGCCCAGTACATTTCAGTCGGCCCCGGGGGGGGAGGGGGGTGTCCCGCCGCTCGAGAAGCACGTACGGGGAGCAGCGGCTCCATGGGCGGGACAGAGCGAGAGGGGGAGCAGTGGGAGGGAGGCTGCAGGAGGGGGGAACTCCGGGGGCACAGGGCCGCCGGTAGAGCCGGCTGGGCGCGGGCAAGGAGCCCAAAGGAGCGGGCGATGGGAAGGAGCGGGCGATGGGAAGCCGCAAGGCAGCGGGAGCAGCGGCGGCCCCGGCGGGTGAGGGGCGTGAGGCAGGGCCGCGCGGGGGGACCGTTACCTGCGCGCGCCCTCCCTCAGCTCCCCCTCCGGGCCACGGGCGCCGCCATCTTGGCGTATGGGAGCCAGGCGCCGCCTGCGCCGTTGGCACCGCCCGGCGGGGCGGGAATTCCGCACAGGGAGGGGCGGGAAAAGCTTCCCCCGTCCCGAATGTAACGTGGAGAGGTAGGACGATCGTAAATAGTAGTAGTAGTAGTAATAATAATAATAATAATAATAATAATAATAATAATAATAATAATAATAATAATAATAATAATAATAATAATAAATTTAAAAAAATCAGTTAACTGGGGTTGAGCTCTGTATAAGATGCTCAGAGCCTGTTCAGCCTCGAGAAGAGACGGAGAGAGGGGCCCTCATTAATGTTTATACATATCAAAAGCGCGGGTGCCAATAGGATGTTTCCAGGCTCTTCCCGGTGGTGCCAAGCAGTAGGACATGAGACGACTGATGTAGGCAGAAACTGATGCACAGGGAGCTCCAGCTGGACACGAGGAAGAACTTTGCTGTGCAGTTACCATGCACTGGGACAGTTTGCGCAGAGAGGCTGTGGAGTCTCCCTCATTTGAGACATTTGGGAAACGTCTGGACGCGGTCCTGTGGATGATCCTGCTTGAGTAAGGAGGTTGTACCAGACCAACTGTGGTCCCCTCCAACCTGAACTTTTCTGTGTGATTAGTTTTGCTCCCCTCCACAGCATATACAGATGTATATGCTGTAAAGTGACTGTATTAGGTTAGGGCTAGATTTCAGTAATTTCAGTAATTTTACTTACCTTCTGTTTTTGTTTGTTTGTTTGTGTTTTTTTGGCAGATTCTGAAATAAAGGCAATAGTTTGGGGATTTTTTCGTGATGTCTTTTTGACTAGTCAAAGGCAGAAGTCACAGAAACACAGGATGGGTACCTGGGAGCAGGAAAGGCACTGCAAGTTCTTTCTTGTCCTGAAATTCCATGTGTTTGAACGAGCTCAGCTCTAGTGCAGTGGGCCCCTGGCTGTTATCTGGTCTAACCTCCCTGCTCCAGTGGGGTCATCCTAGACAACATGTCACAAGTCAATAATGGCAATCTAGCACAGCATAATTAATTCTACTTCTGCCTGGAAAGCAACATCTCACCCTGTTGTCAACACTGTCAACAAGTTACTGCAAGTAACTTGTAGCAGCCTCCAGAGAACAAGATTTATTTTTTTTTCCCCTGTGTTTGTGCCCCTTTGCTGCTGGCAACTGTTGATTCTTTCCATTTTTAGACCTTTTTTTTCACTGTTGTGTCTCCAACACAGTTTAAACAGGCATGTTCTGTTTATGCAGTGCAATGCCTACAGTAAAGTCAACCTTCTTATGTAACAAAAAAAAAAAAGTATTTACTGAATAAAAGCTTTCCACTTGATTGTGTATACCTGTCAAGTATACTTAAATTATAACCTTTTCACCACAAAAATGAACTGAGAGCAGCTCTGATGGTTATCCTGCTGATAAACTAGTATAGATTCCCCATGACTCTATGCATAATTTTATTTTGCTTTCCAGTTGATCCCCCTGTCAGCAAGTGATGGCAATTTGGCTTTAACAGGTCTTCCACCCCAAATTTCTCCCTGAGCTTCTGTGTAAGTTCCTGGACTGAGGAAGGATGAAGCATTTTGTTGTGTGTGGGAACAGGCAGTGCAGCTCCTGGCTGAGTCCCTTCCCCAGGATAAATGAGAGCTCAGGACCAGCTAGGACATATTTTCAGCTTACAGGATGATTTCCCATCATACTGGCCTTAACCTCTGCACTCTCCTGAGTCACGTGTGAGTGAATGGATGAAAATTATCTCAGAGAGGTTAGCAGACTGAGTAATTCCACAGAAAAAAGCCAGTATAAGATCTTGGAGCTTTGGTGTGCTTTTGGCTGTCCTCTTGACAACCCAGGACAATTATTCATTGCCATTTCTAGGCACTGCTGACATGAGGTCTTGGCAGTGTTTTTGAAATGATGCTGCCAAACAGTCAGTGCTTAATAGGTAAGTAACTCCTACCATAAATAAGGCAATAAAAAAGCCCAAATACCAAATAACAGTGTATGTCTCGATTGGTTTTGGCCTTCATGAATTATCATACTATGCAGAATACGTTTGCTCTTCTTTCCTTCTCAGAATGTTTCTGGTTGATCTTGGCTTTTCTCACCTTATTACAGTTTCTGTTTACAGAAAACTTATGTCTTGTCTAGCTTCCTTTGATACTGGCTGCCTTCCTCACTATTAGAATCCAGATTGCACAATAAGCTCCAATAAAATCAACACAAAATGTCACAAATTAAAATTTCAGTATGTTCTCAGAGTAGGTTTCCAGTAGTATCTTGACAGAAGTCACCTTTTACATGTTCTAAGTAACACAGAATTCAAACCCGTGTCAAACCTGCTTGACCTGTTTTTGTTAGCAGCTAATAGAAGTCATACCAGTAAAGTCCTTCCAGAAGAAAATAAGACTATTGTATGATTTGGGGTTTTATTTTTCTCCATTTTATTTTTTTAAAATAGCATCTGCAAAATGGCACCTATAGCCAAGACTTGGTACAACACTTGCCATTTCATCAGAATTCCAGGATGGATTTGAGTTCAACCAAACCCAGTTTGGGTTGTTGGTTAATATGGTAAACAGAGAAGAGCTAGAGGCTCTACATGGGCCCAAACCTCAGTGAGTATTCCTCAGGTGTGGCAGGTCTACTTTTGTGTATAGCATACATCTAACTTTCTAGGAAGCATTTAAGATTGTGATTTAATATTAATCTAAACAGATTATCCTCAGCTTTGAGCAAATCAAATACAAAAGTAGATTGTCAGGATGAGAAAGCAATGTTTTAGTGAAATGAATGGATTAAAAAGATAAAACAAAGGTCTAACTGCTCAATCAGCTATAATCTTGATGGCAGAGCATGAGAAATATAGGTCAATATGTTTAATGTTAGATGCTTCAACAGTCCAGAGATTGAAATGTATTTTAAAAATTGTAATTCTGAGTTTGAGGCCATGATTGGACTTCCAAAATGTTTTCAAGACAACATAAGATAACCCTCTCATTATTTTGCTACTTTTTCTTGCTCTGAGCTCTATGGTGTTTTCCTCAGTTGAGGTGAAAAGCACTACACACACAAGGAGGTTTTCACTTGCAAGCAAGGGGATGGTCAGCTGCTCCACATCAGGTCCCTTCCCTTTGGCAGTGGGAACCTCTCAGGTTCCTGAGCAGGATCCTGTAGCAATCATGAATCAGAGCTGTGAGCTACACAGCACACCCTATAAATGAAAATGAAACCCAACGGTACCCTGATAGCCCAGGCAAGGGTTTGAGACACCATCCACTCACCTGTCTCTCCTTATTGTACTGGAACCCACGCAGAGTGCAGAGAGGAAGCAGAGACACAAGCCCTAAAACGGCTCAGACTTTTCAAAACAGGGTACCTAACCCACTCTCCCATGATCTCCACCTTCCCCACCTGCAGTTTTGCTTTCTAGCCTGGTCTGTTTTCTCAGTCTCATTTCATTATGGGAAATTAATGATATAGAAATAGTTGTATTTTCTTTTAATAATCATAAACTATTTTCCATCAGGCTAATAGTCCCCCGATTTCTTTTTTTTAGATTTTGCACTAATGTGTTAGCATTTCTGTTAGTCCACATAAAGCCTGGAGCTGCTTGGGTAATTAGATAATTCATTAGTTCCTGTATGGGAAATGTGCAGAAGTGCCCCAGTTGTCTGTCATTTAAATAGACATGGTTCCCAGATTTCCGTACAAGTATCATTTTGCTTTGGCTGACAGTTACCAGAATTGATGTTTGTGCTTCCTGGAATTGTTTTTTAGCTCCTACATCAACAACATGACTAGTATTTTTTCAGCCTCCTACAAAAAGAGGATTAAAACCAAGCATTTGGAATGCAAAATAATTTTTATGACCTATTTCAAATCCCAGCCCCATTTAATGTAATTAAAGAATCTGGTTATTTTTTTTCCATCCAACTCCTTGAATGTGGCTTTGCTACTGAGTTTCATTTTGCTGTTGTTTACATATACATATATTTAATGGTTTTGCTTTAAAACACAAGGTCAAATTAAAAATGCAGGTGATTAGATCAGGGGTGTGGAGACTATCACTTGAGAATGCAAAAAGCAAGAAATTAATAGAGTAAAATTAAGAAAAATCCTTTCAAACCCTATCTACTATCTGAGCCTAGATCTCAAAGGAAAGAATTCTGAGTGAGACCAAAAAGATCAGTAGAAGCTTCACTTTTGAAATGGATTTTATTTTAAAAGCACTCAAGTACAGTGGTAGTGGAAGAATAAACACTTGAAAGAGGTAGAAGAAGCAGAGATATACTTTTGGGATAGAAAGGAATGGGTTTGGGCAAGACTGGTTACATTACTGGGGTGGAGCTTAGCCTTTAAATTGTGAGTTTTGGTAACTCATAACAGATATTACTTGTATACAGGTATTACTGTTTGATGCCCACTTTAGCTGGGAACTGGCCTTGGTGACAGGGGAGGTTCTTGTCATCCAAACCAATACAAGATTTGTCATTTCTTGGTTTGTCAAAATGAAGAACTCATGCAATCCATCATTGGAAGAAGAGATGAGCTACATAAGAAGTCAAAAACGTGCCTGCCCCATCCAATGCCTGGTGACCAGGATGGCCCTGTCTGGTTGTGAAATAGCTGTGCCTGTCCCCGTGCCACTCATTAAAATGCTGAATGTTACAGAAGAATTTTGAAAACATTCAAAATCCAGACTTGGTGGAATCATATTTACCGGCATTGTTTTAGTGGGCTGATGTTGGTACCCTGAACCTGGAGCTGTAACATGGAGCTGAGTAATTTTTAAGACCTAGGTGAGCCTTACTCTGAGGGGGTTTTATGCACAATACGCTTGTATTGTGTTATTTACAGAAGGGTGCATTTAACCCAAAATGCACATCCTCCATGTTCCACGCGGAGGCGTTAGACCAGTGGCAGTCAGCAGCTTCTTACTGATTCAGACTAAAAGCGTGTGTGTAGGTGTGTGCATGTGGGTGGGGAGAAGTTATCAGAATCAATGCACCTTTACTTTTTTGCCTTTCATCGCCAGCTCGGTTTTCAAACAAAGTAATTGGTACTGTATTTTCGTTTTGGCCATCTCCTAATGCACTAACACAATTTTGCTGTTGGTTTTGAATTGGTTATGTGCAGTGGCAAGCCAAACTACCCCTTTGCAGCATTCAAAGCTACACATTTCTTGCTTTTAATCTGAAAAGAATTTTTTTGTAAGACTGTTTAAAACTTTGAATTTACAGTCATTTACAGGGAGTAAGAGCTCAGTCCTCATGAGCTGCTGGGCTCTGGTCACAGTGACACCATATTGTCATTAAACTATCTACAACGCAGGGACATCTGGGAATATCATGTCTCCTTATTACAGCTAGGAATGCAAGTTTTGGAGATCTGGCTTTTAATTCTTCTGTCCTTCTTTAAGTGAGTAATTTCAGATAGTAAGTCAGTTGTATGCTGAGAGGCAGGTGATTCCAGCTGCTCGAAGCCCTTAGCAAAGGCTGCCACATTGCTGTGGTACATATCCTCTACACATATGTGCAGGAGAGGATCATCCATCTGGACACCCACCTTATGGAGAGGCACTGCACCTCTCTTCCTCCACCTCCTCTCACAATGAATTTTTGTATTACAAAATTGTGTGCTACCATATCAGACAAGAAGGAATAACAAGACAGGCACTTTTTAATTAAACACTTTTCATGTGTTGACCTTTCATTAAGAACCAGGCCCCCATATTTAAAACAGATGGCAAATGGACATTTTCTGTTCACTGTGACTATTAAAACAGCTTTTTGCACTAATGGACAAACTTCATCATTGCAATTATCCAACAACTAGATTGCACTTGAACTTTGTAATGATATCAGCAGGAAATAGTTTGAGTGCTGGGTAAAACCATCCTGCACACTGGGCTTGTCTTGGTGGCTGTCAGCTGGCGCCAGAAGGAGAAGTGGAAAAGGAGGAAAATATCTGCATATTTAAAATATCTTAAAAATTTTGAGTATTAATTAATCCTTATTGTATGGACAAGTGAAAATGGTAATATTTCCTTAAAAGCTCAGTGAAGCTTGGAAGTTGTAGTGTACAAATATTTACATGTATGTGTATGGGTTGTCCATGTGTGTATGTAATGCATAACACTCATATGCACATACACATATGTAAACTCGTGTTTTCTATCTATATGCTTATCAACATGCCCCAGATGGAAGTGGATTTGATCTCCCTTGATTTTTTTCTGTATTTCTACACATGGTAAAATTACTAAAGGAGAAGGAATGACTAAATTAGTATTTCTAGTTAAGCATAAAACAAGATGAAAGTGGCCTGGGTTTACATAGAGGGGACATGGTGCCAGAATAACCTGATAGCTTCCCTTAAATGAGATAATGGATTTTCCAAAATAAAAAATGTGGTAAATCTCATTTGTACCTTAGCAAAGTAGTTGATACACTCCTATATGGGAAAATACTAATGGAGCAAAAGAAGACGGGGGTTAACATATGACATGAAAGGTGGGGAAGAACTGACCAATGGGAAAGGGCAGAGGAAGAGAATAAAAAGAGAGTCAAGAAACAAGCTACAATGAGTTCCTTAAGGGTAAATTTTAGGACCAGTGCTGGTAATATTTTCATTAAGTACATTAGCATATGAAGTTAGCAGGCTCTTGAAAGATGAAGGGGCATAGATAACATGTAAGACTTATCATTTATTAAAACCTTTCTGATTCTGAAAGATAAGTGGAAGAGATGTTTGATTGGAACAGAATTTCAGGGTGTACACTTCAGGCTTAATGAGGAATTTCTCTAAGGGACACAAGAGATGACTCAGGTGGAGAGAACTGAGTGTTAGAGATGATCACAGAGTGACTGTGAATCAACTATGGGATGCACCCATGAAGAAGGTGTTTGTGGCCATAGCATACATTAGACAAGGTATTTCTAGCAGAAAGTGAAAACTTCATTATAGAAGGCATGGGTGAATGCACATCTGCAACACAACTGCTGCCACATTTCTCTGAAAAAGATTAATTAATCTGCAACAAGTGCACAGGTGCCATAAAGCATGTCATAAGAGAGATGGCATGAAATGCTGCTTAGCCTAAAAAGCAAAGGCTATGGTAACATACTGAATTCTTTCTAAGAATATATTAGTTAGCCTAGTACCAGCAACAGAGAAGATATTATTTTTCCTATTTAAGGAAAAGAATAAAAAACCCACAAGTAACCATATTGCATTTAGACTGGATAGTAAGAGCAGGTTCTCATTACTGGATCACAGAGGTGCTCTAACAACCTTCTAGAGGAGTGGAAACTGCTTCCTGCCTCCAATAACTCCAGCAAGTTTTAGGACAAAATTCAGCCCATTAACATCACAATCTCTGTAGAAAGCCAGGGCCTGGTCTAGGTTTGGCAATGAGGGTGGCCTCTGGAAATACTATAACTGATCACCCAAATCCTTATTTCCCTGGAAAAATCGTAAATTACTTTGGGAAATAATATTTAAACAGGAGCCTTGCTTGCTAGGATTTAGCCTGGAATCACAAAGTAAGGCAGATACAGCCATGCTATCTATCCTGCAATACAGTGGGAATTCTGAATGTCTCATAGATATGTAATGCAAAGTTGGCATTTCTGTAAATCACTTTCTGCAACCCCTTCAAAACTTCTTATGCTTTTATAAAAATGAAGATTTACATTCCAACAGGGGGAAGGTTCTTCTGCACATTTTTCAGCAAAACTGCCAGCATGGCTTGCAGGCATACCAGATGTACCGGATAAGCTCGCTCAGCGTTTCTTATTCCCATTGAAATGACTTGCTAGAGACAGGCAGGAGGGGATGTTCCATGCCTTCCTGTTCCAAAAAGAAAATTCAAGCAAAGGACATGCAATTTCAGCACAGGATATACCTTGATTCATACTTTATTGATGAAAGAAAATAACTTGTTTACTCAAGAATGAGCTAAGCCTGGGAATGATGGTTATGGATTCAATGCTGTTCCTTATTACCATTTTTTTACAATCGAGCCACGGTATCTCCTTGCATTCAGGGTGATAAAGTAGGTAGTGCTTCAGGGTATATGTTGTTTTCTTGTGCTAGGACACTGTGCCCTTTTTATACCTAAGGTAGCCAAATTTTGTGTGTCACTGTCCCAGGCCAGTGAGGAGCCACATGTGGGAATCCCCCTTTGGGCTCTGTGGAGCCCACTCTGGGCATGGGGATGGGGACAGTTTTCACCAGGGTCTGTTTTAGCTGAGGAAGGCTTTACACAAAGGGAAGAAGTTCATCCAGTGGCAACACAGTGTACCTAAGTCAGACCCTGCTCTTTCCGTTGAGTACATAAAGAGACCAAGGAGGGAACTGACCTCCCAAGAGCAGCTTTTTTCAACCTCAGTCACTTGTACCCTCTGGCCATCATGGACTGTTGTGAAGATGTGAAAGCTGCAGGACATCTTGGCACTTTAAAATTAATATTTTATGTTCATGTATCAATCTGGTGCTTCTTATGATGCATGGACCGGCCGAAAAGCCAACAATGCATGAGAAGTGAGCATGAGAAATTTAATGAAAGATTGAGTCCGATGTTTTGTCCCAGCCTGGCTGCTGATCTGGGAATGGTGAAGGCTGTTGAACTGGAGAAGCCCAAGCAGAAGCAGCACAAGAGTAACTAGATACTGGACCGAGCAAACCACTTCATCAGGGATGATGCACACAGGGACTGCTTGCTCACAGTGCAGCAGAAAGTGTTGCTGCTTTAGGACATTACATGTATTACACCTGGGAGAGTTATGATGTTATTACGGTCCCCTGCTGTCTCATGCAATTGGAGATACCTTATATTCTTCATTAGCACTATTTGCATCTTGGAGTCCAATTAAAGGAATTTTTAATTTAATTTCCTTTGGAAAGGAAGCAAAACAGGATCGGTAATGCATTGTGGATGCTGTTTGATGTCTGGCGATCTTTCCTAATGATCATCTACTATGATTTAACTTTATTTTTTTTATTATTTTTTATAACTTTTATTAATTTATTATGTGAGTATCAACAGATATATTTAATGCCATGTAAACTACACAGATATTATATAGAATAGTCTTGATTGATAGCTATGATGCTATCATATATGCTATTCAAATCAATTGGTACTACCTAGAAATCCTCTTGCTTCTAAATGATTAGATAACAAATAGGACTTTTGAATGCTCTGGACTGTAATTCTAAAATACCAATTAACACCTCCTTTTCAGGATTTGATGTTATGAAACCTGTCACTCATTTTCCCTTTGTAGTTGAAATTACAGGAAAAGATGTCACAAAATCCGAATAAGAAAGTGGAGAGTGTATTTCTTTTTAATAGAAGATGTTTGAGATTTGTATGGTATAGCTAAAATTAGAAAATATATTTTAAATATTAAGTAGTACTATTTCAACAATATGACTTTTTAAATGAGTGCTGCTTTTCTTTTAATGGTTGAGGGTGTGTCTTTGGAGAGTATGGCTCATTAAAGATTCCATTGCCATAAATAAACTCAACCATACCAAGTTTTATTCTGAAATGCAAGGAAATTTTCACTTCTAGCTATGCAGACACAGAGAGATACTGTGGTCACCTGTTTGTGTTTCCTGTCATTGTGGTATACATGACAAGTACAGGGCTGCTTCAGTAGTTTCATTCCACTTTTTTTTTAATGTCTTTTTTTTTATTTTTTTTTTTTTTTGTTCAGCTTGAACTTGTGAAGAAGACTTTCATGAAGCGAACAAAATACCAAAAGATCATATTCAGGTACTTTGTCTACTACTCATACAGTCAGATTGATTCCTGCTTTTGATTTTTACTTCTAAAGGTGTTTTGGATGTAGTTTTTTCTTGTTAACATTCCCAAGTCTAAGCAGAGCATGTAATGTTCTCAGTTTTTACAAATGTTTTGCAAACCAAATACTTACACTGTTAACCTTATGTTAATTTAAATATTGTTTTCTGTTCTTTAACATTCAAAATACCACTAGAGGAGTTAAGACTAAAAGATGGCTTGACAACTAGGATCACCAGCCCACATCAGCACTGCTTTTATATGAACATAATGATAAGATTTCTTAAGGCCTGTCCAGGATATTTAGTGCCTGTTCTTTATTAGTGTTTTGCTGTATCTGTATTAAAAACAGCCCATTGTTTATATAAAGAGTGACAGAAGAACTGAGGAATACCTCTTACTCCTTTCAGGTTTCCATTGAAGTACTTCTCACTTCTATCCTGAACCAAGGGTTTATACTGAAACCTGTACTTGCCTGCTTGAGGCTGAGTTGTTAATTCAACACAGAGCACTTCCCACAGGACACTGTGGACAATCATTCAGCAGAAGTTTCTGTACTGCAGGACAAGGTGTGCCTGACAGCATGCTGTCCTGGTAGAGGTCTACCAAGTGACTGTAGTAAAGCTAATTCACAGGTTGGAAGTTGGATGATAGCTCTCTTTATTGATCTGAGCTCTGAAAAAACTGAAGAACAACTGGAAAGCAAAATTTACATGCCAACAATTTTCCAAATATCTGGAAGGCATAATGGAGAATTAGGTAGGTAAAAGGATGCCTATGAAATCTGCCTTTAGATGTGCCATCAGAGAAAAGAAAATAATTAAATTTTTGATAAAAATTTAGAAACTCTAAAATGGTTTGTAGTGCATATTCAAAATGCACTGGGGCAGTGCTATGGCTCAGTGTCTTGTGAAGTACCAGCTGCAAACAGAATGCTTTATATTCCCTGGGAAAGCCAGCAGTCTTGGCTTTCTAATGATATAAAGCAATTCATTCCTGCCTTAATGCCTCCAAGGGTTCCAAATCTTGAGCCAGATTCTGTTTCAATGCTCATAGACTCGCTGTTTGGAGGTTGCAGACAAATGTAAGATTAAATTCATGTTTTAGGAAAGAAATAGAAGCCTTTGTCTGGCATGCTGTTTAGTGTTTTAAAATTGTAGATACTCTTTGTAAAATGTTGGTGTGAGAAGCCACCATGTGGTGTGTACTTGTTGGTGCTTGTTTTCCCAGAAGTCAGGAGGCCAAAGGTGCCTGATAAATGGAGCTTATTGGACATTTAGCTGTTTGGCTAATTACCTACTTTCTGAACAGAGTTTAACTGAGAATGCTTTTTGTCCCAGTCTCCTGGATACCACATGGTTAAAACTGACCACCAGGCTTTGTGAACCATTAGTCATGAAATTTTTGTTGTGGAGGATGTTGGATTCTTCATCACTTCTACATCGCTACATTTTGTTTCGCTGTTTCCACCCCAAAATCTGGGCACAGCATCTGATTTTGCTGACAAAGAATTGAGTATTTATGCAATAGTCCAGGGTTTTTTCTTGATCTCAAAGATTAAGAATCAAGTAAGTAAAGGGCTTTTTGTAAATTAGACCTCTATTTAGATACTGAGAAGGGGTAGCACAGTGCATAATGCCTTGAAAAGCATAGGCCCTTTCCACAACCCTGACAGTAATCTATAGAATGATGTCACAATAGTTAATTAATTTTTGGTTTTCAAATGCTTCCCTCTTATCTCATTTTTAAGAAGTTCCCCATGTACTCTCTATAACTTAACAAGGAGTGAACTACACTAAACATCAGTTTCCTTGAGTCCACAAGAAGACATGAATGCCTTTACCAGCCAGGGATTTGCCAAAGCACTCTACACTTTGTAAAAGCAGTTTTTATTAATAATTGGCTGGACACTGTATGCACAAAAAGGGGAAAAGGAAAGATTCTCAGACATGACAGGATTTTCTTTATGGATTGATCTTTGTTTTTATTAACTGTAGGAACTAGTGAACTAATCAAAATGCCAGCCAATCTCTTCCAGAAATCTGGGTTCTCAGGAAGATTAGTGTGTAATAATAGTTTTTTTCCCAAATAGGTAGCTTTTCCTACCCCATTGTATCGTACAGTTCCTCATCTCCTTATTGAGCTGCTGCAGGTAAAACCTTTCTACTTCCTCTTAAATAATTTTGATGACTTTCTCCTTTTGATGTTTGCGATTAAAAAATACAATAGGAAGATGATGCCTTACAGCAGGAGGGGCTCCCACCTGAGTTCTCTTCTGTAGCTGTAAACAAGCAGCGATGGTTTCTACCGCAGAGGAAAGTGAGGCAGACCAAAAAAAACAGTGGTAACAATTCTCCACTAGCAAATGTGGAACTACAAGAGAAAGGATTTACAAGGTTTGTGGAAAGAAGATAAGTAGCAGACCTCAGAACTGAACCCAGATATCCTGACATCCAGCTCTGGCTATAAGTGAACAGGCACCTGCATTGTTTCTATGTGATTGCCAACACAGGGGTATAAATCCAAGCAAGCAGTGCTGAGCTTTTTCAGCTCCCACCAAAGTAGGTAGGACTCAGAGGTGCTAAGGCCCTGGCTGCCCTCAGCAGGAAGATGGCATTGAACCTGCTATAGGCCAGTGTTGGTTCAACCCCTGCCATCCCCAGGCTCTGCTACCTGCCTGCGTCAGCCACCTCCTTCTATTTCTCACATGCCTCTAATCCACCAAACACACACGTGGGAGTATCTAAATTAAAAATAGCAACCCAGTAAAAAAAAATGCAGTGCAGTTGGAGAGCTGATTTGCAGATGAATTATTCATCCCCACATATCCCTCTCATCCCAGGATGATAGTACTGGAGATGCGCAGGTGCAGCCTGGCTCAGGGATTGGTCATGCAAGGGAGAGACAACTTTGTGGGTGTCTGTCCCCTCTCAGCAAGCTAAGCCTCCCACTTTTCAGCTCCTCTGTCTTTTTATACCAACTGCTTCATGAAAACACCTTAAACCACCACATCTCTCCCTTCTATGTCATTCCGTTTGCTTATTACTTACTACCCAATAACCAGATTAATGCAGCTTGGCTCTCTCCAACCCAAAGAATTGAGTTAGTCCAACCTTTTAAAAGGTTATTGGAATGTTCTGTTCCATTAACACCAAACTTTAGTAGAGAAATACATGAAAAAGCTGCTTCTGTGCTTTTATTGGCCAGACCTGAGCTGGGGTGCTTTGGTGGGTTGCCAGCTTGCGAAACTGCAATTTGCGAGAGACCTCGAGTGATTTTCCCCATGCATCTGCAGGGGTGACCTTTGGTTTTAATCAGTGCTCTGATAGTTGTGATTGCAGTGTATGATGTAGAAAAAAATCTGGCAGTTAATTGTCACTTTTTTTTAAAAGAATTTTTGTAAATAACATTTTTATTTCCACTGGGAATCATTCAATTATCAGAGCAATCATAAAAACCTCAGAAGCCAGAAGATTCTGCAACATGAAAGAAAGGCATAAAAACCCCCTGGACTTAACTTCAAAGTAGTTTTCATGGTTCCTGGCTGGCATCCTGCTTCCCATGCTTGGTGTGGTATATTTGGCATGACTTTCCTCATCACCATATTCCTGGGCAGGAGCCTTGCAGGACCCCCATCATACATCCTCCCTGGGGATCATGCCTTGCTGTTTAACTCATGGGCACATGAAAGCTGAATGACATAAAATTAGAAAAAAAACCCTATGTATTTGGTATTGCCTCTTTGCTTCCAGCAGACAAAACCTCCCATTTCAACTGTCAATGTAAGCAAGATATTTGTGTTGCATAAAACAGAGCTTAGTCCTAGATTATTCTGGGCAACGTCTTTTATGTTTTTCTTCTTCTCTCCACTGGCTCTCCTTTCTGTGGGGTCCCAGCCCCAATTTTTCTCTTCCATGGTTTCTGTAGGATAGCTACATGAATGTGATACTCCCCATCTCATTCCTACAACCTGCTGTCATACACCACCAACTCATACCCAATCCAATAGTCATAGCTGCTATGGAGGTTTGTTGGTGTCTAAGGAGGCTAATCTTCCCCCACAAAACTGCAGTTACTTCATTCTGAATTACAGCAAATTCCAAGAAACACCTTATGAAGACGTGAGTCCATGTAAGGATGGTTTCACCTCACTCTGCTGCAGCAGGCATTCAAAAGGGAAGATAAGTGATGACTTCAGTAGCACCTAACCCTCTCCTGTGATCCAAATATCTTTTCAGCTTCCACCTCAGCCAGAGACATGGGTGGAGCAGGAGACAGAGATTGACTTTGGATGTTAGCCAAAGTAACCATGGGACTGAAGTGACCAAGAGAAATGGGTAAACAGCAGCTGCAAGTCAACGACTGCCCAAGGATGCACTTAGTCCTTTGGACAGAAATGCTACAATCTCTCTCTCAAATTTCTAACCTACTTCTGCAGTTCAGTGATACAGGAGACTGTGCTAGACATCAATCTGGGCACTTGCCTCAGGCCTTCTGCTTTGCTTTCGTCTACTGGTTGGCACTCACTAGCATCATCCCTTCACTGCAGGGAGATTGTTCCCAGTGGGAACCGCAGGTTCCCCGCAGGGAGCGGGTCTGCTTCTCATGCATAACCACATCCTTTTCTGGGATGTGAATGCCTAGGGTCATGCACTTCCAATGTATGGCCAGAAAGAAGCCCTCCAGTTTTCACATCTCTCTATGGCTTTTGCTAAATTTTGTATCACCTTGTCTTTAGCTGATAAATCTCAGCTGAAAAGCAGCTGCTCACTAACCACTGTAAAAGGGCCAATTTCTCCAAAAAGGGCCATTCAGCAGCAGTGTTGCTACTTTCTGTGTTCATGCATATCCTCCATATCCTTATTTTTTGCAGCTAAACTTTAGTTTTGTGTGAAGATTAGCTGAGCACTGGAAGATAAAGCAGGCTGGAGAGAGAAGAGCACCACAGAATGCTATTTGTGTGATGTCAAAAGAGCACCAGATTTTTCTGTTATCTCTGATAAAATGCTGAAGGGCAAGGTGAGAAAATGGAGATTTATTATCACTGATCATAGTTCTTCTTTCACTGGACTCACAAAACAGCAGGAAGCAGAGAAAAGAGAATTTTGAGTGGCTTTCAGCTGTATATTTAAGTGTGAATCATCATCTATTGCAAAGTCATTTTTTTATGTAGTTGAATTTTCATGAAGGAATATATGAACTTTGGCTACAACAGATGTCATCTTGAAGGGGTTTTTTTGCTTTTAATATCTGACTGTAGCCCCAGTATAATAGGCAATGTTGGGCTTTCATCTTTCACCACTACTAGCTATAAAATCCAGAGGAGATGATCATTAGCTTGAATGACTTAAGAGATGTACAGCACTCAGTGAATCAGGAAACAGACCAAGAATTAATTGTTGAAGAAATTAAAAAATAATTCAAGGACATTTGAGAATATTGCAGTCTGTCCAGACTCCAAAGAGCCAGTGCACAGTGAAGATGGCTGTGGTAATATATTCCCCTCTGGCTTCCCTGAAGGGATACAGGGGGAAATTGCTGGGAATGCAGCAGCCAGTAGGAACATGGCTGGGTCTGCAAAGGAAGTTCTGGAAACATGCTGCAACACGAGTGTGGAGGGTGAGTTTGGATGGTGGGAGCTTCCAGCACCAGGCTTGAATTTTCATAGGAGAAGGGGTAGGGTTCACAGCCAACCAGTATGGATTGAACCACGTGCAACAAGGTGGTGGACTATTGGATGTGTATGCTTGGAGATGAGTGAAATGCTGAAGAGGCCATGCTCTGTGGCAGCATCCTCAGCCAGAGCCCAACACTCAGAGCTACAGCTGAAACAGAGCCTTTTAGTAGCTCCCTGCATGATTGCTCTACTGAGCTTTCCTTCAAAGTATTTAAATCTCTCCTGAACAACTGTCTTGGTGGCAAAGCCTAACCCCTGCCACATTTTAAGGATGCTGGGAGTTCTTTGTTGCTATTATTATTTACCCTGCCCTTTATGCAATGCCAACATCACTGCTGATTTATCTGCTGTATTCAGAGCCTTCTCCAAGACTTCATTTTCCCTGTGAGAATATTTCTTACTGATTTACATGGGCTGTAGTGAATCAGGCCATTAGGGACAGGAATGGCCACACAACTGGCCTCAAGCTGCATGTTGCATAGCAAGCTGTACAGTGAAATATTAATGAAAGAGCTGCCCCGGAACTCTGTTTTTTGGGGGGATGAAGAACAGGTTCAGCCAATGCAGAGTGTTTATGTCTTCTCCCAGAGTAATTGCTGGGTTCAAGAGGCCAGTATTTCTCAGCACTTTCTTTGATTAGATCATTTATTTGTAAAGAAATTATTTTTAAAAAGAAATCATTGTTCTCTTCTGCTAATTTCCCACAAATTTCTCCCAACTCTTATCCTGTACTGTGTCATGTATGTGCCCTCCAGATTACATTCTCCTGGTAAGTTCCTGTTGATGTCATATCACTGCGGGACAGTGCCCCTTTAATGGCTCCACTGTGGCCTGTGCTCAGCAGACTCCCCTGAGCTTGCTCTGAGTCCTGGCCTGAAAAATAACTCTAGTAGGTGTATATGTATAAGAATGACAATCTGGAAGATGAAAATTGAGTCAGCTGGTATGTGTCCTGCTCTCAAAAAGCAGGGCAGTGCTTTACATTGTGTTCTCCCATTAGCTAAGACAAGAGGATTGTTTTTCTTCCATGGATTTTGTGTAGCACAAGCCTCCAGAAATATCACTCTGACCGCTGACTGAGGGTGGACAATGGACTGTCCTTAAGCTTTTGCCAATAGGACAGGGAGATGTATGGGCATGGGAAGATGTTTTCTTTGTTTTCAGTGCCAGTATTTATTAATTCTCTGATCTAGAAGTACTAATTTCCAGATGTTAAGTGGTGCCCCATTAAAAAGCCATTATTTTTAGAGAAAAGGTTGGCCCTGCCTTAAAATGAAACAAGAACCTTAAAACACCTCTCTGGTTGTTTCCTTTGGACCAGCCAGATACTGGGCATTTCTGCAAAAAAAGGCTTTCATTCATTTGTCACACTAAGACTTATGACTCAATCAGTAGAATTAGGGCATTAAGTGTTGGACTGTTTGCTTACCATTTTCACAAACTATAAGTAGTTGAACCTTTTCTTGCCTTTATAAGAGATTTCTTCTCTAGTTCTGCCCCCAGCCTCCTGGCCACAGAATTCTTGCCCTCTCAGTTGCGCCAGCACTGAAACAGTGATCTTTTTGTGGCCTGTCTCTGACAGAGGGGACAAAATTCTCCTCCCTTTGTGGGTTTGTGGGAAAGGATGATAATTGGCAGTTACTGTTTGTGCCTAATGCATTACTACCCAAGCAGTATTTACAAAGGTAACTCGTCTGAAGCTAAAGCAAGGGTGCAGCTAGGAGTGACTAAAGCCCTGTCATTAGAGCAAGTATATTAAGGAGTTGATGTCAGTTTATATGTCTCTTGGTGGCACAAAAAAACCTAGTGCTAAGAGAGAAACCAGAAGAGTCATGTATTACTTTACTAATTATAATCTCTGGTTTACTCCCTTGGTTAGCAGTTTGTCATAGAAGATCTGTGCCTCATTCAGGGGCACATGTGAAAGCTTCAGTGCCTGTCCAGGTTGTTCCTGTGGGATAAGGGAACTGTCTGATCCTGACCTTTAATCTGACCCATGCTGGCTTGCCCTTCCCATTTTAGTAGATTGTCTGTGCCCTTCCCTGGCCCCTTGCAATTGCAGGTTCTCTCTACCATGTGAACAAAGGGGAGGTTCACACTCCAGCGCAGGTGAATGGAGCTGGAACCTTGGTTGAAGACCCTCAAGGAGACATTTGAGAATCGGCAGCCGGTGGTCCCAGCCAATGGTCTGAGCACTGCTGTGGAACTGAAGTTCAAAAGTTGCATTTAGGCTGGGAGTGGAAGAGCATCCCTCTTCATGCCCATGCTACTTGCCTTACAGATAGTCACTGATGTGCATTATTTTCTGCTTCTAACTAGAAGATTAGTTTTAGAGCTACATGTCACTCTCCCATTACACTTTTAAGAGACAGTACTTATTTTTAAAATAAATTACTCACAAACAGCAGGTTTTCCTGGCCATATCCGCTGATAGAAATGTCTGTATTGCAGATGGCAGCATGTCTAATCCTCATGAGACAAATTTCCTGGAACTGAACAGAAGACAAAGTGTGAATATCATAGTTTCGAATAACTCTGCTGCTTCAGTAGAAAATCAGTCAGCAATACAAAACAATTATTTAAGAAAGCAATGTCTTGGGCATCCATCTTAAGTTGCATATAAACAGTTCAGTCTTTCTCAACTTAGTTGTAGCTGGCAGAAGCAAAATTGGGTAATGAAAACAATGTTTCAAAATGGAAATTAATGAATGAGTTTCTTACTAATCAGAGGGATGTTTCTTTGCTGGCACAGATAGACACCCTCTGGTTTATTTTCCTTCTTGAATGACTATAATAATGAGACAAAATAAAAGCTTTTACTTCTTAGAGAAATAATAGCTCAGAACTACCTTGCAAGCCAGGAGAAGAAGAACAGGGTCTTGAAGGGCCTTCTGTCAACTTTATCCTTGCTAAAGCTAAAGCTGAGTGAAGTGGCTACAAGCTTTCAGAGATGGGCAATCAAACAATCAGAGGGGCACCACGGCTCTAACTGGATGTGCTTATGGTGAAAGGCTATGCTTGATGAAGAAGTCTTTCAGATTAATCTTTGCTATACAAGTGTATTGTAGAAAAAGAATGGTGTAAACAACTTGAGGAAAAAAGAGAGAAGCAGGTAAATAAAATGGAGGTTTTTGATGTCCTAAGCTATCAGGACTACAATGCCGATGTAAAAGGCTTTCACATTTATGTTTTAATATTCCTGGAAAACCACAAACTTGTGAAGAGTGGGAACCAAGAGTACCCAAGCATGAGCAGTGCAGCTGAAAATAAAGTATTAACCCAGGTGATGTATTTCAGAGTGATCTGCTTTTCAGAGGAAGGTATGTGGGGGGAATTTACTAATCTAATAGAAAAGGGAAAATTATTAAATTATGTCTGAAGAATATATTCTTCATATCTCTAAAGAGACTTAATCCCAAGGTGATTCAAGAATAATAGACAAAGCCCAGGAGCAAGAATAATAAAACTCAATTTTTTTTTGCTTGTCTTCTTTTTTTCTTCTTCGTTTAGCCTTCCCACCTTCACTCACTGTTTAAGTCTAAAGAAAAATAATCTGCATACAGTAATAAAGGGAAGGTCAAGATGAGACAGAACTCTGTCAGCAGGCACTGAGATCTTTTTCCTTACAGAACTCAGCACAGGGTGATGGAAGGAAAACTTCTTTTCCTGTCTCCATTTCAGCAGGTTGGGCATTCTCCCTTTAATCCAACGTTCAATTAGTGGAAGGGGCCTGTGACATTTATTCCTTAGTTGCTCTCCTCTGTATCCTTTCCCACCCTGGAAAGCAAGATATGTTTGGGATACCACAGGTGAGCAGAGACACTCCCAGCATGAGCACGATAAATATAAAAAACTTTAAGCAATGCAATCTGCTGGCAGAGGAGGTAAAACTAATACATGTTTATACAAATCAGTATATTGAGTACAGAAAATACACGGCCGAAAGGCTCTGTTGGCTTTTTTTAGCTTTAGTGTAGGTGGATGGAAAGTTCCTTTGTGCCTACAATAGAGCAGAATGGCTAATGACTCTGGGAGAGAAGGGAGGTAGGATGGACTGAGCACTGTGGATGAATCACTGGAGCACGGCCCTGAGGAAAACTAGGCATCTCAGGGTTATGCTACCAAGAATGGACTGGTGCCCTGCTTATTCATGGGATGGAAGCTACTTTAATTTCTGTTACCTAGTCTGATAAAGGAGATAAATAACTTCTTTACAACTTCTTAAAAGGGTTCTTATTGTGAGTTACTAAACAACAACTAACTGCATGTGAAATATGTAGGAATTGCATGAGGCTGAAATTATGGCACTTTTCTCTGCAAAACAGTTCAAACATTCCTCATGCCATTTGAATTATATCCTCTGCCACTACAGTGAATTGCAAATGTTTGTAGATATCTCCCTGCATATATCCATGCACATATTTGTTTTTATAGAAGAACCATCTTCAAGTGAACTGCTGAACACCAGCAGTAGACTGGCTGTAGACTCAGACTAGAAGGCTGGTGAATCTAAGTTAGGAGAAGAATTCATTTTTAAGCATGAATCTCTCTTCTTGGTGTTTGCTATCACTTACGTATCTCACATTTTAGCATACTGTATTTTCTGTGGGGTGAAGGGTGGGAAAGGGGACTCATGAGAATGGCCCCTCCATGTCTGAGAAAACACAGTCCATAGCAAGGAACACAAAGTACACCTGGATATGTCTGGTTCAGCACACAGGCTTTCCTGGAAGAGGAATATTAAGTCAACAAACCACTAGCTCTGAAGACCTGCTGTCACCTTGCAGCTTTAGTACTACAGCAGTCATTTTAGCCAAAATATTCTTTCCAAGACTTTTGTATTGCGTGTATAGAAAAGGAACTCTTCTGACCAATGCAATTCATCACCATCAGAAAAAATACGTATTAAATCTTATCTGGCTACAAGCACCAACTGCAGAGCCCTTTATAAAACTCCTCTTTGTCACAAAAAGAGAAAATTACCTCTTCCCAACTTCTTGTACCTCATTTGCTCTGTACATTTCCCCATCTCTTTTCCATGGATTTTTGAATTAGTCAAAGGAATTTGGCTTTACTCACTATTGCCACTATTGACCCACACAGATCTATGTGGTGGGCAAGATTTTGGAATTCCTCTCTTTTAGCAAAAATTAGCTAAGAGAAGAGAAAATGCCTTTTAATACTTACCTACCAATCTCAGGGAAGATGGAAATAATTTTTCTTTCGCCTGTGTTTAGTTCAGTTTTCCCCAATAGATAGAGGTAGAATTTCCACATGATAGATCTGTTTTTACACTTTTTTTTTACAATCATTTGAGATGCAGGTCCCCTCTTTACTTTCTGAAAGGGAGATTATACCAAGAGGGTGATGTGTATGGAGACTATTTTCTTTGCAGGACCAGATCTATAGAGCAGAACAGCTTTACACAGCCTCAGCTCTGCAGTCTTTGCCGAGTCTCATCCACAGTGGGAAAGCTGCATTTTGCCTGTCCTGCCAAGAAAGCTCCCCTTCACATTTCCTATGGCCATGGTGAACCCAAACCATGGCACTTCCAAGACCAGAGTGTCTTGCTGCTCTTATCTAAATGACTTATTACAAGGCAGCTTTTCTGGAGGAATAGCAGCTCAGCTAGTTCACTGTGTATTAATCATCTGTGCTTAAATTTCCCCAGCAGTTTGCATCATTGTGTGGCAATCTCTGGAAATTAAACCTTTAATGTCAAAGCAGCCCCAAACAACTCTCTACATGCTGCTGGTCAGTGAATCTCAGCCTTTAGCAAGAGAAGTGACTGAAGAGTTTTTCTCTGACTCCTGTGACCCAACTGCTACTGAGAAAATTAGATAGGCAGCAAAAAAAGACCTTATGACCAAAAAAAGACAACTAATGCCACACATAGCTGCCATAAGGATAATTGCTGGCATTTGTGTCTCATTGGTGAGTTAAGGATAGCATCCATGATGCCCAAGAGGTTGCCATACCAGGCTCAGGATTTAGAAGAGAGATTAGAGGCTGCTGTTCCCTTATCAGTGTAAAGATAGGAGTTCAGGGTATAAAAATAAAATGCAGCTGATGATAATTTTCCACAGAGGCTTTAGCCAACTTCAGCAGTGGCACCTTCCTGGAGGAGCAGGGCAGCAGCATGGCATGTCCACCCTGTCTTTGTGGAGGGTGCTTGAGAGTCCAAGCCTCAACCCTGTGCAGTGTCTGCTGGCATCTTCAGGGGGATCTCCAAGTTGTCACTGCTTTTCAGCTGCCTGGAGGAATTTATGCTGGAGGATAGCTACCCCTTTGGAAAAGCTTTGTTTGGAAGAGCTTTGCTGTTGAATAAACAGCCAGAATAACCTTTGGAGCTGAGATAGAGGGCACCTAGTTTTGTTTTAATCATACAGAATAATTTTTCTGGAAATGTAAAGTATCCATGCAGGCTAGGGAGAAGCACCTTTTATCATCTTCCAGTGTTCTTGTCATAACTGAACAGAGCAGGGCTGAACTGCTCCATGCACAAGGGGATCTGATTTGAGTCCTCAGTACTGGGGGACAGCTGCCACAGAAATGCTGAAACTCATTCCTGATGGGCTAGGGCAACCATGGTTTTTCCTGAAAACCGAAACTAACTGTTACAATGGAAGCACAAATTGAACTATTAAAGACCAGCTGATCTTAATATGTCTTCATCTGGGTAAGCTGGTTTTTTAGAGCATAATAAATTATAACGGTTTCTGCAAGCTGTCTCTGAACAATGAAATGAGAACAGAATAAAAACTGTGGGAGAAATATTTCAAAACCTTAATCCCAAGAAAGGGTACTCAAACACTGCTTATAATTTCTGTGGTATTTTTATGAATATTTTTTAACATATCTCTTGTTTAGAAAAATCAGATTATTCAAAACAAAATAGCATTAAAAAATGGTTTTCAATAAAAAATGTTTCCCCCATGGATGTCTCAGATTGCCATCATCAGCTTGTACAGTGAAGCATTTGTTGTTGGTCTGCAACATTTGTTGAATTACAAGTACCCTCTTAAATCTGCTCTTTATCCTGTATCACCATACTTTTTCATCAGCAGATACCCCTGTTCATCATACAAAACAGTATGCTTATATAATGTGTTCTTCAAATGTAGATATGAAGCTAGAATGATTATGAACATCTAAAAGGAAACATCTTTGGGAAGGAATTAAGCACTGAAAAACTTCATTCCCCAAAATAATAGCATCGGAAAGTTGTGAGATTTTAAAGGTGGACTTTAATGACACCTTCCTAAAGTACTCCTGTCTGATTTATGTATAGTCTGATCATCTGCCTTGAGGAAGTATCACTGCTAGTCGTAACTCATAAATATTATACTGTGTTACTGGAAGGTGCTGTTTTTCTAGATAACTAGTGAAATGATTACTAGTTTTCTAGGTAATTGACTTCCTTTCACCTGGCACTTAACCCATTTATTAATGAGAAGATTATGTTGGGCAATTAAGAGAAGGATATACTTTAATCCTCATTTTGGTTCACTTCTTACACTCGTCTTCATTTACTTCACTTTGGAAAATCATCAAATCTTTAGTTCCAAGTTTTAATGATATGCAAACTGACATGGCTCAAGTTATATATTTGATCATTTTGTTAAGCTCTGGAGCCCTCTACTCTTCCACTTATGGGCAGCTATACAAAAACCTTGGGTACTTTCTATAAAATATCAAGAAGCTTTGTGAAGTGTGTGTTAATCTCTGGTTTGAACATCAAAATACACAGGGAATCAAGCAGAAAACAAAATGAAAACGTGAAGAATGAGGAATCTCAGTCACTTAATTCTTCATAGACTCTTGGTTGTAAATTAGATCTAGCAGAATGCCTCAGTATATGAAATATGCATGAAAAGAAAACTCTCCCAATGGGATCAGCAATTTTAATCGTTCCCATTTATTTAATCCTTTCAACTAGTTAAAAAATTGCAGGCAGAAGAACAGGACAGTTACTAGAGGACTGGCAGGTCTGCTCTGCTCTTTTGCCAGTAAATGTATTATGTTTTGGGAGAGGTATCATACCATGAAGCAGGGGAGAAAAATGCACATTTATGCAAATAATCCCAGTGATTTCTGTGGAAATGACACAAAGAATAGGTTCCTGTGGTTCATCTGCGAGGAGGGGTTCTTGTCTGATCACCCTGGATAGGTGAAGATACCTATCACTTGGTGACAGTGAGATATATCATCCTTCCCAATGGGCTCCGCCGGTCCTAATGAGTGCCTGCTAGACCATACAGAAAATGGTCTTCTCTGTGCTAAACAGTACATTTTACACTGGCAGTCATCCAGAGCCGAGGGAATATCAGCTGTATGCTCTGTCTCAGTTCCTTTTCTGCCAGGTAGACCCATATATGTGATCAAAACTGCACATCTTAAAATAGCATGCTGGAGACATAGCACTCTCCAAATGTTAGCTAATTGTCGCAGCAGCCTGGCACAGCACACGCCTAGGACCTGAGCCCTGCACTGATTAGGGATGTTCACACATGGGGAAGAGCAGCACACGAGGAGAATGGCAGCAAGAGACAGAAATAAAGAAAAAGATCAAATCAGACAGGCAAATAGGGAAAGAAAAACCAATAGAGTTAGGAGTGTCAGGGATTAGGGCAGTGGCTCATAGAGGATGCGTGTTACAAGCAGAGGACAGGAAACAAAGGGTTTGATGTCTCCTTGCCTGCACCAGCTACTGCTCCTGGAAAACCAGCCTGTTCAGAGATTACAGAACACCCTCCAACCCAAGAGGATTGGGTTGTATCTAAGCAAAGGATGTTTTTCAGGGAGAAGCAGAGGTTTCTCACTGATAGACTGGAGGTAGAAACCAGGAAAAATGAGAAATACATCTGTAGAGCCACAGTGGGTGTCAAACACACACATACACAACCTTCACACCCTGACTTCCCATACGGTCAGAAAGCCACTAAAAAGCCTTCAGACCCACTATGCTGTAGGAGCACATCCTCTCTTGGTTTAGGAGTGAGGAAGCATACACACTTTGCAGTCTTTGTTCAGCCCAGGTTTAGGGCTGAAGTCTCTCAAGTCCTGGCTTATTAGATCTCCCACAGTTCTGGGGTCTTCTGTTCATCAATCCTATGCTCACCACAACATGCTCAAAGCATCACGATGGAGAAGCTTTTCCCATTGTTACTGAGATGCTATACACACTTGTAATATCACATATTGCCATAACTAGATGCTCCTTAGTAATAAATATTAAAGTTAGGCATGTAGTTAGTATTGGAAGGATCATAACTCCCAGCTTTAGTCTGTATCTGGCACGTAATATTTGGATTTTTTTGTTCTTGAAAAGAATAATCACAAAACTCCTGTTATATTTTACTAATAACAGAAAGTAAGCCATCATTTTGTTCACATGCAGGCTGCGGAGTAGGCAGTGAAGATGTCTGTATTTCCACTGAATTGGTGTCTAGAAGATGAAAGAGGTCTGAACAGTTATAAGTTCTCCCCTAAAATCACACTTTGAGAAGCCATGGTCAATTTTGCTTTATTATGGTGTTTGCAAGAGTGAAATTAAGCTGCATAAGCATGCTGGGCCAGAGAAGTTCTGTACAAACACCTGTTCTTGTAGAAACAGAGAGAAAACTTTTCAGAGATTAAATACAAATCTGAATCATGACATCATCAGGAGTATCTCGCTGGCTCACATAAGCTGTGAGCAGGCTACAGTTACCTAGCAACTCCCGCAAGCAGCTCGCTTCAGTGCCAAAGCATTAGAGTTTCAGTGGCAGACGCAGACCTGGCTCTAACTGCTCTATTCATCGTCAGGACATGGTGTTTGGTTGGCAGGAATCAGAAAAAAAATCGGGAATATTATTAAATACTCTCAGCAGCCTCCAAAGAAAACCTCCTTAGGGGCTCAGCCCATTGCAGTGCTGCATGGTAGATGCCAGGCTTTTTGTCCAACTCTGAACGGCAAGCTGGGGTGTGCTGGTGAGACAGCCAAGCAAGAGAGCACATGAGTGTCTCACAGGTCTGAGAGCATTGCTTTTAGGTGACACCTGGTCCCAATGCCCATGAATTTCCCTTTGCAGTTCTGTAATGATCCTAATCACATGTCCAGTGAGGGCACATGTTCTAGGAAGGCAGATGGTTTTAACTGGAAGGCACCAAGCACGGATGAATCAACCATATCCTGCATTCTGCAGCAGGACATCTGCAAGCTTCTCTGGGAATGCCTGCACACTCTCCAGGATAAAGAAAAGCCTGAACAAGCCAACTACCAGGAAAACTGCTCCACAGACTTCAAAGTCATCACCACTTGATGATTCCATCAAGTGAATTGTATATTTATTTGTCTTCACATTTTCAAAGAACTGAAACTCTGCTTGCCTTTTGCAACACATGCTGGCATATCCTGAGCCATTCACGCAGTCAGGATTTCACCCAGATTTGCCACTTACATTGGCATCCGCTATGAGACACCTCCTGTTTCTACATGTCAGTATCCAAATTGTCTCATTTCTGGGGGAGCCAAGAGATTGCAGAAGTCTGCAGCAGATAAGGGGTGAACTGATAGCAGTCTATACTGAGTAGCTGAGGAAACACAAATTGTGTGAGCATGGTGCAATGCAATAGATGATATTATTTATAATCTCATCAGGCTTTTCATGCCTTCAACTGCTTCCTCTGCAGATTGTCATAGATTTATTTCTACATGACAGTCACAGTGTCTATTCAATATCTTTTCTTGTCGAAGCACTGAAATTCTAGGAAACTCATCTATCACTTAGGTGTCTAGCCCTTTTGATGGACTGTTCTCAGAAAACGCTTTCACTAAAAAGAGGTGAGCTGTGATGTTTCTTCTCTTAGTATTTTCATCACACTCTCCTCTCCTGCAAGCCTGTCCCTGCAGGAGGATATTGTCGTCTTGATTAAGATAGGGCTTTGATGGGGTGATAAGTACAGACGTAGATGAATTCCCCTGAGCAAGGCAGAGCAGCAGGTAAGAGGAGCCCTGTGTGTGGTGGTCCAGGCTCTGACACCCCTCCTGCTTGCCCACAGATCTCTGAGGACCAGCCAGAGACCATGGCTGGTGTACATGGGCGTGCCTACCTGTGAAAGGAGGGCTTTTTTTGTCTTGCCACAGTATAAAGATAAGCTGTATCATTATAGAGTGGCTGAGTAGATGAGTAGATGAGTTTTCAGTCATATCAAAGAGGTGGATGAAGAGGGAGCAAACCATCCCCTGGCCATGAAACCTAGTGGGTCTGCATTTTACAACACCAAGCTCACAGCTACATTGCTGCTATTTCAATATCTTTGGAGGAAGAAGAGTGGAAAAAGAGAAATTTGCTCTCCATCTACAGCTCTACAGTTACTCCTCTGTCTACTCCAATGGCATTAGCGTGTCTGAAAAATCTTAGTCCCCCCAAAAATGTTACACAGATTTAAACAAAAATATGAGGCCCAGATGTGAGACGAACCATTCATGAACGCATTGACTAACCTTTATCCGTTTTCTTCTTGTTAGTAACTTCATAGGTGAAAATGCAGGAATTGTTGTCAAGGAGCAGGTGAACAGTCCACCCATTACCATGTCACTGATTCTTCCATTCCCCAAGACTGTAGAAGATGATGAAAAACCAAGTAGTAAACAAACAGATTTGCCTGATCATAGAAAGGAAGACTACTTCTTTTCTTTTTGTTAGTAAACTGACTTCTCTAGAGACACAGAAGATTATAACCTTACATGAGATGGGACAGAGAAAATATTAAATTGATACTTTATTAGTACATAGAAACATCCAGTCCTTATTATAGCTTCACTAAGTTCTTGGTTTCCAAAGTTATTCTATCAGGTTAACTGTTCTGATTTCCTCTTATCATTTCAAATTTGATTAGATTTCAAATTTGTTGCCTTTAAGTTAACATCTTGTTCTTCTGTTATGTGAAAGGCTAATGAGCAGCACCCATTTTACCTTCTCCATGACAGACATGAGAAGCAGGGAGTATGAATCTGTCACATCTTTCTTATCCATGCTCTCTCCCGATTCAGCATTGCTAATTGTTCCAGCTTGTTTTCCTGCAAACGCTGTTCCTGTGCACTGAGGCAGTCTTTCGAGATATCAGCTTCTCTTTTATCTGCCATTGTGCTTCAGCTGTGGTGATCAGAGCTGTAGGGAACTGAGGGAGGATGTACCACTTGAGTCTCACAATTTAATGCTTTTGGGACATCTAGTCTGTCTCAGGCATTTCAGCTGTCTTGGGAATGACTGACTTCACCTAAGGAAGATGGCAGAATTTTTGCTTCATTGATGAGCCCATGGCTGGGTTCCCCTAGCAAAAACAAAAAGTAAAAATGAATGCTGCTGTCCTGTCCAAAGACTTCAGCAATCCTAGAGAGGAAAGGGACTGATTGTTCTTTAGCCTTCCATTTTTCTTCTCAACAAACTGTTAGGAAAGAGTAGGAGCTGCTCGAGACATAGCAAGAATAACAAAAATCCTTGCAGTGCAAGATGTGTGGAGGCTCGGAGAGTCGTGGTACCATCTGTGCCTGTCTATTTACAGCCAGAACAACTAACGCCCAACTAATGGTGAAGAGAAGCAGAGCATCATGTCAAGGAGACAGCTCTCTAATCTTACATAAAAGCAGCTCTCTGAAAAATCTGAATTGTTCAGATGGAGAGAGGAATGGTCACAATTTACACTTAGGAGGATTTATTTATGGAATGGTAGAAACACCTTTTTGTTTCAGCCACATCCTTTAAGCAATCTTCATCTGAGACTTCCAGGCAAGTTTGGTCAGTGCTTTTTCAGCAATACAAAGTTTAGTACACACAAAAGACGTCATTACAGATAGATCCATGGTTACAGCAAAAGATCGGTAATGAGGGGAAAAGCAAGTGAGCTGTGAAAGCAGTGAGCTTGTTTTGATTTTAAAAAAGATTTTAATATTTGCAACAGCTGCTG
This sequence comes from Pseudopodoces humilis, assembly GCF_049639895.1. Taxonomy (NCBI): domain Eukaryota; kingdom Metazoa; phylum Chordata; class Aves; order Passeriformes; family Paridae; genus Pseudopodoces; species Pseudopodoces humilis. The sequence continues at coordinate 106,697,336 of NC_142200.1, forward strand.
GGCGCAAAGAATAGGTATTACTCAAAAGGAACGAATGAGTTTTTGCTTTCATACTTTTCAATGAAAATGTTTTGAAAACATACATAAGACTGAAATTTTTAAAAATCGTGTTTGAAAGGAAAACACGATTTTTAATGCCCTGTATTTATGTCAGTGGAGTTGACCACGGGGATAATTTTAGGCTCTGAATCAATTTGACTCCAGCAAGGCTGTGAGACCGGACGGGAAGCGTTGTTTTTTGGTGAAGTGGTTGCAGGCAATTATCCACCAAAGGAACAGAGCTGGGTGCACAGGAAAGGGGCAGGGACATGCTAGATTCTGAAGTAGGAGACACAGCCAGAGAATGGAGAATGTGGGGACCAGAGAATGTCCCAGATGAAGGAAATATGAGGTAGAAAGGAAGGAAAAGGCATTCAGACTGAGGGAGGTCCTATATAAAGGATGAAAAGTTATATGTCTACTGGTAAAAAAGTCTATAGAATAACAAATTTGGTTTTATTCAAATCAAGACTTTTTCTTGGTTCATAAAATATACATGGATTTAAGAACTCATCTCCTGTCATTTGAAATTTTAGATGCTAATGATAAAAAAAGTCCACCTGACTAACATCTGAAGCCTTGAACTCTACCAGAAAGTATGCTAAATTTGATTGTTGTTCTGTCTTCATTAATTTTAGTGGAGCAGGGAATTAGTCTCTTTCTCCCTTTATGTATATTTTATTTATTTACTTTTTTCAGAACAGTTATCTAGACCTCTAAATACTCATGAAACTATAATAAGAAATTACTACAACCCACAATACAAGATGAACAAACAGTCACAATTAAGACTAGGGATACTTACAGTCACACCCCAGTGGATAGAAGGAGTATCAAAAGTCCTGGAAGAAAATACAAGCTTTTAAGTATTATGTTTGCTCAGAGAAACAGGCTTCTGCAAGCAGCTGGTCATTTTTCCTTCTGAGTGTCAAATTTCAAGCAATGAAGGAAAAATAACTCGATTCACTGATAAATTGTGATGCTATAGAGGTGTTCTGTGACCACACAAATTGCTGCCTTGAAACACGTCTGGAGACTTCCACCAGCCTCTCAGTACTCTAATGTGTGCAGCTCAAACCTTCTAATTAACAAAAGTGCCTCTGAAGATTGTTCCACCAAATAGATGCAAATTACTCCTTTAATTTCTTTCTTCATTAGATTCCTTGTTGCCTTTGATGCTGCAACGCCTTTTTCTCTCCATGACAACACACCAGCGATGGCTGATAACACCTTGAAAGTAATTGCTAACATTTGAAATTTTGTTTTTAGTCTTGTAAGAACTTTTCTTTACCACATCTAGGGATTCTTCCTGTTCCTTCTTTAGCTTTCTCCAGTCCTCAGAGAATTGACTTCACTTTCCTCTGGAATTACAGGACTCTTTGCTCATGTTCTCTGCTTTTCCTCACCCCTGCTTTCTTTTTTCTTCCCCCCCAAGTTTTTTTTTTAAGCAACTATGCAAATAGCTATCAGTCCAAATTATGCTAGTTGTACATGGGGAAATGCCACCAAATGTAGTGGAATTGAAATGTGCTTAATCCTGGTTTTTTTTTGTTTTTTTTCCTGAGGAGTTTATGCCCAGATCCTCTGTGATATTTTAGGTAACAAATTCCCATTGACATCAGAATTGCCTAAACACCTTTCAGAAAGTGAAAGTCTGACAAGGACACCAATGCAATGCGCCTGCACTGAATGAGAAAATGTCTGTTGGAAAAGGAATGGAAATAGAATTACATATCCCATCTGCCAGAAAAATTTAAGCTTCTTTATATGTATGATAAGAACTTACATGTCTCAATATATAGTTATGGCTAGTACACATTTTCATCAAAATAATAATATTTTTTAGGTAATTCTATACATCCTGTAGTTATTCAGTAGAAACAATATTTTCATCTCACAATATTTTACACAAGTCAAGCTCCTCATAATAGAAAAATAAAGACATTTGAAATAATTAGGAGTTATGTGAGTTACAAAAAGATGTCCTTGGCTATTCAATTGTCTGTGTTTCACATATTTGGGTTCTTAGCAGTAATACCTTTGGAATGCAGCAGATTTTCCCGCTTTCAGCATTTCTTGGTTGTTTCTCCTTTTGCAGGCCAAAGATAAGGACTGTAAGCACAGGAAAAAAATTTCACCTTTCATTTGTTGAAGTTCAAAATCAAGCTTATTCCTTAAAGCAAGCACAGGATTTACCATGGCAGCACAGCTACCCAGATCCCACATGGGAGTGTGGTCAGAGGAACTCAGTGTCCTACGTGGGCTACAGCAAAAGAATGTTTCAAATGCAGACACTCAAATACTTCTATAATTTGTCTATGGAAGAGGTTATGAACACATTCCTTTGTTTAATGGACCAGCATGTATCAAGGATATGCTATATGTTAAGTAACACTGACTTAGGTTTAAGTGTACTGCCAAAACAATTATACCAAATACTCTTTGAGAACAAAGTATGAAAAGCAGGACTTAATCTGATGTTACAATGAGTTATTACTGAATCCATCCAACTCAGAAATTTAATCATTCAGTAATCAGTAATTCCAACAGTAAATAAGTGTTTATGCATACTACAGAAGAGGTGAACTTGAGAAAAGATGTCTTATTTCAAGAACCAAGATAAAAAGCAGTATCCAGAGTGCAAAAAATCATCATTAAATGGTAAGAGAGATCCATTCGATGTTCAGCAAATCCCCTTAAATATTGGCAAACATTTCTGGGTCATGCAAAGTTTTCCCGAGTATAGTTATAAACATATAATAAAGTATGACTGCAAATCTCTTGCCTTTGGAGAATTTTAGGAAACTTGTTACCCTACAGCATTGGAATCACAAATGAAGGTTTCTCAACTCACAGAGCAGCCGAAGGAAATGGATATGTTAAAAATAAAAACTGAATCCTCCTTCATTCTTCAGACATCCAGTAAGAACGACATTGGGGTGTCGGGTGACTCATTCAGGGAAGTCTTTGTCTTGGGCTAAAGAAAGAGAATAAACCCCTTAACCCAAGAAAAAGTCATGGTGGACTGGCTTCAAAGAGCTCTTCTTTAAAGAAAGGGACGTTGTTTTTCACTGACTGTGGCATAAACAGCCCCTTTACTAGATAACAGAGGTGAGTCTGTTCCCTGCAGACTGTGAACCATTTGTCTTCTGAAGGAGAAATGATCAGATCATAAAATGCACATGCCTATATATGCATATATATATACACACACAGAAATTCACTTTGCAAACAGCTGTACCATTCCAGCTCCTGTCACTCCATTTGTATTGTTTGCCACTGCTTCAGCTCTGGCAAAGGAAGGGACCTTGTGAGTGCTCCCTCAGCTACTTCAGTAAAAAATTTTGGTGGGAATCATCTTGCTTTTAAGGATGAATATACGCCAACAACCACAGGCAGATTGAAGAGAGCTGACAAAGCAGAGCAGGGGGCAGGCAAACAAGTACTGTGTGGGTACTTGTCCAGGTGCTGGGCAGCTCTGAGTCTCCAGAAAGCCATGAGCAGAACCAGTGCTGTTCTCAGGCAGCACTGCTGGAACCAAGAAAGAACAACTGCCCAGAACCATGGACAGATATGGGCACAAGAGTAAGACTGGGAGCCCACTGCACAGATGACAGCATCTTGATACCCAACAGTAATGACCCTGTTTGGAAAACATCTCTGAGTCAAACCTGGAGCATTTGTAGTAATCTGCTAAACAAGCTGCTGAACTGTGAAGACAGACAGAGAACTTGCATTAACAACAACACTAGTGAATAAAAAAGGACAATAATTAGTATGACACTCCACTCAGAAAAAGAATGTCATACAATTTTTGATTTTTTTTTTTTCCAAAAATAAGGTCAACCTAGTGTGAACGGGCAGGTTTTCATTGACTTCATCACCTTTATGTATTTTCCCTTCAACTAAAATCAATGCTATTTTAGATTTGATTCCTCTGTTTACATTTTTAAAAGTCCACTGTTGAATTACAACAAGTGTTACCATGTAGGTTTCTGATTTAGTAAACTATAAATAGAAAGCTTTCCTTTCCAGGTCCTATGCAGTTACTGTAACTGCTCAAGGTTGAATGTTTTGGTGTTAATGGAAACTCTAAAGGGTGATATAAATATACAACAGGATAATCTGATATAAATATACCACAGGAGAATCTCTGTGTAGGAAAATCTAGGTAAGTCCATCAAAAAACACACAAATATAGGCATTAGATTACATAAATCTAAATAAAGATTTTTTTTAAAAATAAAGATTAGATGATCTCTCTGTGCCTGATTCTAATGGGATATAAGCAGGCATGTCCAGTAGTAGATAGGAATTTGTTTCGTCCTCTGAAGAAAGGGAGTAAAGTTTAGGAAAGGGTCTAAATAAAAGTATCAGTGAATGGAAATGAGAGCCCAAATTCATTAGAAGGTTGGATATCAATGTTAGTTTAGTAAAGACTGTCTTAGGTTTCACAAACTCTTCCCATATTCCAATACCAAAAATACACTTTACAAAGCCACTTTGTTCTTGAGATTCCTACAGGCATTTTTATGTCTTTGATTCTATCCCCTTATGAGCTGTACGTGAAGTTTCAGCTCTACAAGTGCCCAAGTCTAAATAATGGAAGTGAATTGATCAGAAATGATACCTGCTGTTTACTCCCACCCCTTGCCTTTCACATACTTTCGAGTAACACACTAAAAAATCTGATCGGTAAAAATGGCACAGGCCTTCCTTAAAAGCTTTTCTTCCCTTGGCAGGTTTTGTATAAATTCTGCTAGCCCCAAATGATGCTAGACTCCAATTAGTAGAAAGGTTCCCTGCTGTCTGTAAATCTGGAGCTAAAAGTGAGATGAGTGAAGCTAAACTTTAGATAAGTTTCCTAACAAAACATACTTCTATTTAGCTCATCTGTAAGAATAATTTTCAAGCAAACAGATCTGTGATGAGGCCACAATCTTCACTTTACAAGAGATTATTTCTGTCTCATTTTCTTTGCTCTGGAAGTATCAGCGCTCATGCAACGTGCTCCCCCTTCTCTGCTGTAGGCTCAGGTATCTCCACAGCTGCACAGCCTTACCTACCTTTGTGATCCCCTGTACTGCATGTCCAGGTTGGCTTCATTGGAGCTGGGCACAGCAGCTACTCTGACGCTGTGGGCTGAAAAAAACGCAGCAGCACTGCCCCATGTGCACAGGGTGCTTATTGGTGGGGCTTCATGGCCCAAGGAGCTTTGCTAAAACACATGTCCCAGCTGCACTGCTGTGACTCCTGTCATCTCAAGGACCAGCACACCCCTCATGGGAGACCTCATGTCTCTCTCTGTGTGTGTCCCTACTGCAATCCATTACTGCAGCCCTTCCCAGTGACTCACTGTACTTCTTTCTCCAGCAGGAATGAAGCTTCAAGCAGGCAGAAAACTAAAGCCACTGAGGTCTCAAATCAGTCAGCTCAAAATATTCTGTCATTTCTGGGAGAAATCTGAAGTCTGTACTAACCCTCAAGCTCAATAATACAATGAAATATATTAGCTCACGGTGAGCACTATTTTGAAGTGACTAGTTCATTATCTCCATGCCTAGGGGAGAGGATTGACAAAAGGAAGAAAGATCCAGATATTTTCTGGATTCTTCCTTGAGATAAGTTGCTGCCTGTGAAGATGGCTGAAGTGCAAAGCCTCTGCTGGTGCCCTGAAAAGAAAATGTCAGTCTCCTGAAAGGGTAGCTGTGCACATGTAGACTATGTATTGCTTTCTCTGTCTTGATTTGGAATGGTGACATGGAGTTATATTTAATTTTTTAGTTTAAGAAGAAATTCAGGATTGTGCTTCCCATTCAGAAAAAAAAAAAAAAAAAAATGCTGCTAAAAAACCAATGAGCACTCACTGTCTCAGCCATGGCGAATGTTCCAGGTGCTGGCAGAAGCGGTGCTGGTCCACAAGCAGCCCCTCCATCACCAGGTGCCTGTTGGCAAGGCTGCAAAACATTCCTCCTCTTCCCCACATGTACATCAAGCCCACCTACATGTCTTTCCCCTCCTCCACAGTGCCATTTGCAGCTGGAGTCAAGGCCTCAAGTCTGTGTGCATTCTAAACTGCTCCTTCAAGACAGGCTGGCAAAGAAAACACCAGGTTTGGGGATAAACGAGCTGGTTTTGGAGGTGGCACCTGTGCTGGAAGGAGCACCCAGTGGTTTCATTCCAGCGTAACTTCCTGCTGAAGTCATGTGAAATACAGGCATTTTGTTAATTTTTGTCTATTTGGGGATCATTTTCTTCACTTAGAATAGAGATGGTATTTCTGGGACATACGAGCATCTGTCTGAATATGACAAATGGGCAGCACCATGAGTGCTGCTTTGATAGAGCCAACAGTAAACTTTTACCCAAAAGACCCTGAAGAAATTAAATAAACATATGTGAGGCAACAGCTGCTTGCTTTCTTTCTTTCTTGAATGCCAAATGCAATTCCAATTCCTTAGTTCGTCAAAACGTTTTCAGTGATTTGGGTCCTAAAGCTGCTTTGCCGCTATCATCTGCTTCTTCATGGCTAATGCAAACCCTCACAAGTCGTCTCTTCTGGGGCAGGATTGCTGATAACTTCCCATGGCATTCAAGATGTGATACTGATTCCCGAATGGATTCTATATTGTCACGATCCGCAAGGTGGGATTCGTGATGTGGTTCTTTTAGTCGGTCTTAGAGTACAGACAAGCTGCCTTGTGAATGTTTTCTAGAATTTGATCTGGGGAGCCGGTCAGAGCTACAGGATCTCCCCTTTCCAGGGGATTAAGTCCCCCTGCCCAATATGCAGCTCGCTGTGTTAGGGACCATGGGTTGCGGTTATCTCCTGTTGTTAAGAAAACACTATGTCCCCAATAACCACTTGCTTCTTGTTCAGATAATCGAATTTGATCTCCCCCTGTGAGAGACACTCGGAATACGTATTCTGTCTCTGACTCGTGAGGGAGACGCCCGTACTCCTTTTTCAACTTAGCCAATTCAGTATCAGTGTACGGGATTTCTTTAGTGGTTATATGTGGATCAAGATCTTCATCATTGATATAATTATATTCTGTTTTAATCAAAGGTCTTATTTGGGAGCAACAGTTTTCACCACAATTTTTTACCAAATGTAATTCTGTTTGAGAATATATGTGATTTATCTGAGGAATTTCTTTTTCCAACGACTCCTTAAAGGAGCCAGCATACTGTGAATTTTTGGCACACTCCTCACTCAGAGCAGTTCGTAAGAAATGAATTTCATTTTGCAAACTTTCAACTAAATTTTGTAGGGATTGTATAATTACATTCTCTTCCTGCCTTCGTCTCATGCGAGCCTCTACAGCTGACGTAAGGCAAGCTCCCAATACAGAACAAATTATGGTTTTATTACGGCCAAATTTGAATTTTGCCTCATGTTGCAGGGAGCAAATTCTATCAGTTACATTTTCCAGGTTGAACCAATTATTTTGAGCCCATCCTTCCCCAGCTGGGGAGGGCTTAGCATTGTGTTTTGCTAACAAAGCAATGAATGCAGCTTTATCTTTTATACTAGAGTTTTCAGAGTGTTCACTCATCTTTGTGTGTGAAGGGTCCAGTACCACTACAGGGAGGTAAGACTTAAGTTACGCACAGACGCAGCCTTTGACACGTCACCCTTCGCGTCCCTGTATGGATGAAGAGACCAAATCTGCTTGGGAGGTACCCCTTTATGTTAAAATTCAAGTTGTCTCTTCACTACACCAAGCAGTCAAAATTCATCAAAAAAACACATAACAGTACACAGAACCACTACAGGGAGGTAAAACTCAGTCACACTACATCAGACGCAGCCAATGCTGCGTTCCCCCCTGCCGTGGGTGGAGAGACCAAATCTGCTTGGGAGGCACCCCTTTATGTTAAAATTCAGGTTGTCTCTCTGCTACACCAAGCAGTCAGCATATAAAAAACCAGTAAGTCCCACCTTTTGTACTCAAAGATCCCTTGTAAAATTCTGAAGACAGAGCCCTCAAATGAGTGTAGGGGTGCTTTTCACCTGGACGTGTGCAGTTTGCGAGAAATTCGAGTCGCCTCCCTTGCTTTCTAGACACTGCTCACCAGCGTGGCAGGCTAGGTGCGGCTGAAGCGAAACGTCCTTCCCCTGATACAGACTGCACAACAACCTGCAACCCCTTCTGTCTCTCAGAATCCTGTCCGTGACGCCAATTTATGTCACGATCCGCAAGGTGGGATTCGTGATGTGGTTCTTTTAGTAGGTCTTAGAGTACAAAAGATTATCAGCAAACCAAGGACTTAAACAACAAAACACACTTTATTGAGTGCTCATCAGCACTAATATGCGATAGAGAGAAAAGAGGAGAAAGCAAAGCATAAGGAAAAGAGAGTAAGGGGATTATAGCTACCAACGTCGAAGTCCACTCAGCTGTCCAACGACGCAGTCTTCTGTCCGTTGGGGAGATCTCGAAGGTAAGTTTGGGGTATAATTTTATAGTCTTTTGCAAAGTGAGGGGCGCAAGGCCAAAACCAGATGAGATTGATGATCATTGTGATGAATTCCATTGCGTGGGGAGCAGGTGTAGGGTACAGAGCTATCCATGTCGTGCAAGTCTTTGCTCATCAGCAGGAACGAGGGCAAGGTGTTGTGGAAAACGCATTGCACAGGGTACCACGCACAAGCCTCTGCTCACCAGCAGGAATGAGAGCCATGAGTCGTGGAAAACCCATTGTGCAGGTTACCAAGCCTCTGCTCACCAGCAGGAACGAGAGCAGTGTACCGTGCAACCACCTGCAAACAATCACTTAGCAAACATCCATCTCAGCTAGGCCCAAACCCCCAAACCAAGTCCCTTGTGATATTCACGGTTTCAGTCTCTGTCCTTGAGACGGTTGTGAGACAGATGAGGGAATCTTCGGACTGTCTCTTACATATATGGAGCTTATAAAAAGTTTTCTCCTTTTGGGCAGGCATGATTATGTTTGTGATAAGTGCATATTGCATGGGTTCTTCCTTTGCCTGGGAATTAACATATTCAAAGCCACAGATGTGCAACACATACCTGCAAGTCCCTTCATGTCATGAGGAAGTAGTTGCATTACCAAGCCCTCACATCCCTTCAGGCTTGCTTACTGGTTCCACATCCAGCAGAACATTGCAAAGATTGATTTTGAAGCAAGAACAGCCTAATAGAGGGTTTAGAAAACAGCAACTAAAATGCTGAGCTCACTTCTCATGAAGGGTCATAAAAGAGTGCAGTACTGGATTATATTCACTTGCTTGGCCTGACAAATAAACTATGGGTATTTAACCTGCCGGATCTTCACAAGCTTAGGAGTTCCATTCATATTCATCTCACTGTACTAAATATGCAAGGAGGACACAAACCGTGTGACTGAGAGCCCAAATCCAGGAGACGTGTGCTGGAGACTGTTCCCCACTGTGATTGATGCTTGTGTGTACTGATGAGGGCTCTAGAAAAGACTGTCTTCTGAAGGCCAAGACAGCAAGTGGATGACAAGTGGATGACACATACCACTGGAGAAGAAATGGTGATATTAGGACTGGGAAACTCCTAACACAAGCATTGGTGTTATGCACTATATCCAAATTATCAACAAATCTGCTGTACTGGGATGATGTACAAAAACTGACTTGGCCTTTACAGATACTGGTGCAGGCTGCTGCTTAATTGGGTCATTCTTTGCAGTTTGGTGAGGATGAATTTGGTCACTCAGGTGGCAACAGGTTACCTAGCATTTAAGAGTTTAAATAATTGCAAAGTCACAGGGCCTTGACTGCAAATATCAAAAAGGCCACAGATTATATATGGGAAGAATGGGGGGAAATCTGAGTTCAGTAAAATGTGAGTGTCCAGGAACAGAATTTCTCTTGTAACTTACTGAGTACAGTATTTCCACTTCATTTTTTTTTTTTACACTACGTAAGGCAAAGAAATGGCATGAACTCATCATCAGGTAATCCACAGGAAGATTTAAGCAATCAGAGTCTTTTATACACCATCAGATGCAGCTGTTCCAGTGATATATTGCCCTTTTCTGTAAGTTAATAATAAACAAATGCATCACATTCTTTACTCTCTTTTCAAAACACAGCCAAAATTGATGCAATTTCCTTGAGGGGAAAAAGAAAAAAAAAAGTGGAAATAAAAAAAAGTAGCCAAAATTCTTGAGTTGGATAAATTGGCTCAAACTGCAGGCTTTAAAGCCTTTTAGTGTCCTGGATCACTCTTAATAAATACTATACTGGACCAAATTGAGAACCAGGAAAACTGATACAAAACTTAGCAAAATTTGGGTTCAGACTCTCAAAGACACTTCATTCAGCCTCCAGAGTTCAGTCTGATAAGGCTGAAGTGTTGCAGGGCAACACGTAAAAGCTCTGTTCATAACAAGCCCTTTGTTTCACATAGGTTTAATTTGTTGTAGGACACAGATCCCGTGTTTTGATACTGCAAAATGGTGTGAATAGAGTTTGCAGAAAATCAAGATTGAAGGGTCAAATTCTTTGCTTGGGATATACTCCAACTCATTCCAGACCCATTTAAAAGTAGTAAACTTACAGCATGTCAGAAGTAGACCAGTTAGATTAAATTGTAGTTTGAACTGAATTTTGGGCAGGAAAGTCAAGGACCACAGAGAAAAGAGTTCTTATTTCATGGGAACATATTCCTCCATTTCTCCATAATTTCTGCCTGCAAAGAAAGATTGGTCAGACACCTGCTACTTTGCTGAGTAATACAGGCATTAAAGATTTCTCTTCCCATCCATTTCTCACTTTTGAACAAAGCTTTGCATCAAAACATGCATTAAAACTGGAATAAATGCCACACAGAAGACTTCAAATTATACATCTGAGTGACTGTAAAAGCAGTGCCATCATCTTTAGCCTGTTAAACCCAGGTTCCAAAGGTATGCTGAAGAGTGCTACTTCTAGCTCTCCCAGACCACATCAGTGCTTGCTCTTCACCCTCTGCATTGTTGAGGTAAGAGCAGGTGAGATAAATGTTTTGGTTTGTCCATAGGATAATTACATGAGCTTTAGGTGAAGCATGCAGAAAATACTGATTTTATGTAATGATTTCTGAAGTGGTTAGCTCCAGAAGAAATGGGACAGGTTAGATCATGTTTCTAAATGACCTGGGTACATTTTGCAGCCTCCACTGGGATAACAGCTCAGCTGCTGGTTGCATGATTCATTTTTATCCTGCCCAGCTGCATACAAAGGTTAAAAAAAGATATAATTAGTCTCTTTCTCTGTTCCCACCTCTGGCCCACACAAACCCTGTCTCTTATTCAAACCTGTCATTGTTAGCTGTATAATCCAGGTCTCCTGAAAAGAGACAGCAATGAAAAAAATTATGGTAATTTAATTCAGAATGATCTTTCCTTTGTAGTTTTCACATTACTTTTGCAGATACATCTATTAATAACCTGTAGGAATCAGCTTCTATTTACGTAGCACTTTTCTTCCCAAGGGGTCTCTGAGTGCTTTGGTAACCTTAGGGATCATTTAATTCTTTCCTGACAAATGAGGCTCCGTTTCACCTTTATGGCAAACTTCAGGCAAAGGATGGGAAGAGAATACTGAGCCTGCCCCTCCACACTCTGCAGAGCCTCCAGCTCCCAAAGTGGGGTGCAAGTGTCCCACAGAAGGTTTCCTGCCCCACATGGGGATGTATTATTACTCCAGTGCCTTAGGCTCACTTTGTCTTTCTCTCCCTGCCTACCCTCTGGCTGCAGAGAAAGAGCTCCAGCACCCAAGGAGATTCACACTGCTCCTGTGTGGTGATGCTCCTAGTTCCCACTCCATCAGCTCTGAGCTCATCTTGAGCAATGTCTGTGGTGTCAAATGAATTATTTATTAAATTTAATCAAAAAGCACTGGAACCCTCTGGGAGTTGTTGGGGAGAGAAATCCCGCATGATTGTTGCTGCTATTTCTCTGTGGACATGTTTTGGGCTACAGGGCCACTCACAGGCATCCCCAAAACTAGTTGTCCTTGTGCTAGGTGCTGTAGTGACATCCACTGAGTTGCAGTTCAGCGCTACCCAGTTAAAGGACAAGAGGCAATATACACATGTTGAAATAAAGGGAACTCCATCTAAGTATAGATGGTCAAAGACTGGCACAGGTTGCCTAGAGAGGCTGTTGGAATCTTCATCTTCAGAGACATTCAAGACCTGACCAGACATGGCCCTGAACAATCTGCTCCAGATGACTCAGATTAGAGCAGAGGGTTGGACTAAGTGGTCCAGTGGTCCCTTCTAATTTACCTGTTCTGTGCTTAGCTGTTCTTGCTTGTATAAAGCAAAATGCAGGACATATTCCCAGATGTTTGCCATCTCAGGTTGAAGATGAAGCAAGAAGTGGCAGAATGAAACACCCTGTTCTGCCCAGTTACCAGACAGCCTGCTCAAAGGATTAGGATTCCCTCCAGGGCCTTTTTTGATAGAGTCTTTCACCATATCATGCTGTGGAAAGAATGCAGAGAGCTAGGAACTGCCTCCCATTCAGCCTGGCTTTTATAGAAAACTCATGGGAAAATGAAAATAAGCTTTCATATGAACATAATATTGCCTGTAAACAATATAGATAGGAGTGTACATGTATTTATGGGATCCTCCTGCCTCAGGTATAGGCGTTCAACTTTTGGAATAGTTTCATGGGCAAACTACATATAAGAGCACTGCCAAAATTATCATCCATATATTTTTCCAGTGTGGACGTGATTTTCTGAGCTTGAGAGAGTTTTCAGCCTGATCTGTTTCCCAAGGGAAAGTCTTTTGAGAAACATTTTTCTCTCAAGGACTGTTTTCTGTAAATAGGTTTTGGTTCTCAAAAGAATGTTTTACAAATGTTCTGAGTGTTTTCCTCTTGTTCCACCAATGGGACGAGAGGTGTTGTTTCTTGTACTAATCAGGTTAACCTGTACCGGTACACCTTATAAAAGGGGCTGAAAACCCCAAAATAAAGTTTTTTTCTGCCTTGGGATTGAAACCTTGGCTGTTGTGACTGAACCCATGCTTCTATTTCGTGTCCTCTAGCGACATTTCTAGTGCCTCTTGTAAGTCTTTTGCAGGAAGCTGAATGGATCCAGGTGCAGTCATACTACAGATATACCATTTATATAAACAGTGATCACCTTCAGTGGTGAGCTCCTGGAGATCTTAATTTAGTGCTCACAGTCCCTGTGGGACTCATGAGTAAATACTTTTTGTGAAACAAATACTTTTTGAAGGGATTTGACTTCAAAAGCAGTTTCTAGTAGCTGAAAAACATGACCCAAAAAATGACTTCTGAAATCACAGAGAACACCATTATTTCAGCAGGTACCTGGCCATATTGCAAATGAATTTATGGCCTCATGCTTCTCTACTCTCCTGTCTTAATCAGAAATCTATCAAAAACAACAGGATGATGTTGATGTAAACCTTGTAATCTGGGCTTTTGAATAAATTGTTTAGCATTCCTCTTCACACCTTTTTGTAGCCCTGGCACATTGGACACAGCATGTTATGAGGACTAGGAGAATCTGACCATCAATGAGCGAGTGACCAGATGTAAAATCTCTACGAAGGATTTTTCTAACAAAGCTAATAATCAGGGCAGTGTTAGGTGTGTAAATGAGCCAAAGGCATGACCTGTAAAGTTGGTACAAAATGTGTCTTTGTTGAAATCAAACCATTTAGTGACAGTTTGCAACCTTCTAGTTCAGCTTTCAGTGATATAACCAACCCTCTCACCTTTTTAGTTTTGTTGTGATCTTGTAGAAATGCTTAGTTTAATAAAATGCTTTTGGTGTTAGTGCTTGATCAGTGGCTTTTGTATGTATTATCTTCTGTATTTTGTATTAAATAATTAGATAATATATAAACATGATATTGCCAATGTGGGATATTTGAGACATTAATTTGATGAAAAGTCTATGCAAAATTAATCAAGATAGTACAGCTGGCACAAAGCAGTTTTTGTTATTGACATGACAGTAGTAAGCCAGTTCCTTAAAATACATAATACCTTGGAAACAAATTTCTTTTGAATTTTAATTTCCTGAGGAATTTAATTTTTCAGTTCTTCCTCAGAATGATTTTATAGTAATTTATTGAAGGTCAGAATGGCCTGTGGAAGAGCCCCCAGACTAAACCAGTTCTAATTATAGTAAACAAGAATTTTCACAAAAGAAGCTCTACTGCTTTGAAACTGTTCTTGGACTTTGTCTTTGAAGATGCCTTTTCAAGCATATCTCAAGCTCCTCTTTTCAAGAGTGACACAAAAAAATCCCCCAGTTCTTGTGTCAAATTTTCTTCCAAGGACTGTCACAAGACCACCTGTGTCAGTTAAGCCTCAGATTCAAGTTATATGGACAATTTTGCTTAAATTATATACTTTTCTTTTTCCACTGGGGAAATCCGTATACTATGTCATGTCAATATCTGATGTTTAAAGACACCATTTTGAATGAGGAAGAAATGCTGCAAAATTAACTGTATTAATTTTCACTTATCAGTAGAGCTTCAGTGAGTCCTGTTCATTAAACTCATCTTTCTTCCTTATGTGTGTGTTCAAAGGTATAAAATTATGGGACAAAAATAGCACCAGCATTTGTAATATCTCTAGAGAAAACCAGCTACCAGTGTACTTGACAACAGGGAGAACAGCTGGAAAGTCTGATACCCACCTCCTCCAACTACATAAAACCCAAAAATTCTGCCAAATTAAGACTAATGCTCCATACTTCTTCCTAATTTTGTTCCTATAACATGATTTTCTCTGTAAGGCACAGTTGTTTGTTTGTTTGTTTTTTGTTAAAATATGGCACTGAGCTCTGTGTTTTCCCTTATGCAATCCCCAGTTTAACAAGCAACTCCCTTTACTTAACATTCCTGCAGCTTCCTTCTTATCATCACCGACATATCAAACCTGGCTAGAAGCAGGGAGAATAGAAGTGAGATAAAAATGCCCCTAAACTGAGACTGTGCTCCTGCTCTCCTAGGACCAGCCACCCAGGAGGCCCATTTAAGCAGAGCTGCTGGCAGAAAGTGAAAATAAACTAAAACAGGTCACTTTACCCAGTGAGAGATGTCTAAATTGGAGTCCCTGTTAGGCCATCTGAGGACTGGTAGGTATAAATCATAGAAGAAAAGGACTGGGAGTATTGGTTCAGATACTGCAGGCAGAAAACCTGTGCTGCCTGGGAAAATCTCCTGCAGCCTCTAAGCATGTGAGTCAGGGTCCAGTCTTCTAAGGAAGCATTTGAAATCAGTGTATTAGAAAACAAAAACTCTACAGGGATGATAACACAGCAAAGTTGAAAGCAGAAAGTCCAAGAATTACAATGGGGTTTAAATAAAAGTTATATTGTTACCTTGTACATATTATATACTGCTCTGCACAGAAAGGCTCTGACATCCATTCAGATACACTTCAGAAGTCATGATCAGTGGATTAACATCTATCACTTTGTAGCACAGAGAAGCCATCTGTTTTACTGTAGGCAGGAATATGTGTATTGGCAGACATCAGTGTCAAGAGATACCCATCAAAATCAAAGGCAAAAACATGAACACAAGTTAACAGAAAGGAAATGGAGAAACTTCTAAACCAGGAGAGTCAGGTAAGCCTGAATCAAATTTCTGAGCAAACTGCTTCCCTGTGGAATAAATACTTTCTCTTCTGGCATTGCACTTGTAGATATGCAGTAAAGCTGGGAAAACAGATTTTGATCTAGCCTGCTGCTTGCAGATGCTATTGATCTGGCATAAAGAAGCAAATGTAGCCAATGAACATTTTATGTCAGGAATGAAAGCTAATTCAATATTTAAATATGCAGACAATACAATGGAAATAATATTCTCATAAGGCATTAGGCTAATTAAAGTATTATAAGCTCTCTCTCAGATAATCCACTTTTTTCTAGTGGTCCAGTGGTGTCAGCATCCCTGACCATAATGGCACATGGAAATCCCATAGAGACTAATTAAATTTTCCTGTCTTGCAATAGGAATACAGGGGATTATTTTTAAATCCTATTTTTATGTCTATGATTTTATCCAACTACAATGGACGTAACCAAAAGCACAAATATGCATATGCCACCTTCTCATAGATGAGAGTTTGGGATTTGTATAACAGAAATAACAGGGGGCCATAGCTATTCCACCAGCACAGTTTGTTGACTGCAAGAAGATTAGGATATAGTGTATGGGTATAGGTGAGAAGAGAAACAAAGCCTTCATTCATAGCTAGAACTCTAGAAGAGGAGCCTGAATACAGTTATGACAGATTACCACCTACCAGTCTTCATGAGAAGATAAAAAGCCAATTGTCAGCTCTAGTGCTTTACGGCAACACAGTAAAAAGAGCCAAGGGCAATTGCAATGATGTGGATGATGGACTTGTATATATTAGAAACGGTATCATTTGACATGGTGGTTTAAGGAAGAAATCCCACAAACTAATTTCAGATAAAAATCTGGGGTCTGAGATGTATCCGTCTTTAATTTACAGAATCAAGCCAAGATATCATAAATATCCAGGCACACCTTCTAAACCTGATCAGTTCAGCAAAGAACCAGGCACATAACATCAGAGGCTATAATTCCTACTTGTTTTGTGATTATTAGTTTGTGGAAAGAGCAGGTAATGCTGAGTGAATATGAGACTCTTAGAGTACAAGCAGTTTGTACTGCATGCATTTTCCAAGCATCTCCTTCTGCTTCAGAACATTGGGAACATTTGCATGAAAATAGAAAATCTTTTTCTCTGAAGAGCTGGTGTTCCTCTGCTGTTTGTTCAACGCATCAGGCTTACAGGCATTTGTTCTTACTTGCATGCCCCTGCACTAAGGGCGAGTCTGTAATACCATACAGAACAGCATTTGTGAGTGCAGGGTCCTGCTGAAAGCAATCAGCCACCTTGTTCATATGCTGACTTTGTTGGACTAGGACAAGAGTTCTTTAAAAGCTAGGAATTAAAGCTCTGATTCCCTTGACTTCCATGAAGCTACTTCAGCTCAGCAAAAGTATAAGACTTGAGGTTTGAGTGATTAATTATGGCTCATACTGATTGCTGGGAAAATAAGTAGTATGAGCAAGAAAATTCCCTGGAAATTAAGAACTTTTTTTTTTTCAAATAAAATCTGGTTCTTATCTAACTCAGAAACAGCTGACAGGTTTTTAAATATAACATTAGAAACTGTCTGCTGTTTTGCAAATAATAATGATGCTGGACTGATGAGTGGAGTGTGAAATATTAGCACCTTCTCTTTGGCAGCTCAGGACTGCTTCCCAGCTGAAGGAATGGGTGGGCATCAGGCTAGGTGTATCTGCTTGGATGACTCAGCCCCACTCGCTGGCATTGACACTTCCACAAAGAGTTAATGCTGTTCTGCTGACTCACTGAGGCAGATGAATCTCTTTCCCCGTTTGATGTACAGCAAAAGTGTCTCACTGGAGAAGAGACAGCAGGCAAGGCACATGACAGGGACACACATATAACTATTCTGCTGACCACCAAGTGGTACCTGTGTGCTGCTTCAGAATTCAGAGTTCTGCATGCCAACAGCTTACAGCAGATCTGAGAGTCCCAGTCTAAGGTGTTGATGCATGGTCTGGAGGCAGAGAGGAGTTTAGTTTTTACTGCCGATTTTACTGACGATGTTGATGCTGCTGTACTTCAAATGTCACTGATTTGTTTCATGCAGCATCTCCAGAGTATCACAATTCATCTCAGCTTGCTCTGCTGAAAGTCCTAGCCAAGGCCTGTACCTCTCCCCTTTTGTAATCTCCTCTCTGGCAACACCATCTGGAACTGTTCATTCATTTGGGCACGGCACTCTTTTACCACAGTTCTCTTGTCATTTCTCCTCTTTTGCTGCGCCAAATACAAACTCCTTGTTCTCACTTTCAAAGCCTTTCTCAATTTAATCAAGCCTCATAGCATTCCTGGTATTTGTTATCTTTCCACCCACCCTCGCTTTGTTGATTGCAGCCTCCACTTTTCCTTCTTTATTCTACACTTTCCTTTATGGCTGGAGACAAAAACCTGCAGTGAAACCAGTTAAGTCCATGCTGCAGACTCCCTTACAATGTCTCTGTCCTGTATCATAGAGTGCTGAAGAACCAGCTAGTAACAGAAAGAGGATGGTTAGGGCTGCAGGTTGGGTACAGAGCTGCACACAGCTGCACATTGAGATCCCCTTAACTCAGATTCTCTCATTATTCACTTATTTCTGGAAAAAGCTCCTTAGGATATAGACTGCCATAGACAATGTAATGCATTTGTGCATCTTTGTAGGACAAAACACGTTTCAAATGACCTGTGAACTAGCTTGTCTTTCTCTTCTCTGGAACAGGATTGCTTCACAGTCCAAGTGCCTTGCAACTTCTGAGGGAAGCAAGGTTCTGTACTTCATAGCTGCACTTCAAAGCCACTGAGAGGCTAAGGTGACACTGGATGTAAGAGCCAAACCCACATGTGCTTAGTGCAGACAGATACCAGACTTTTTCACCTGTCTCTTTTTCTCTACAGGGATAAATAACAGTAAAGGCAAGCCCTAGAGCCATGTTCAGAACAGGCTGGGAAACAAAGTATTTGTAGAATTAAATGCTTCCCAGGGAGCTATTTTTCAATGTATTATTGTAGTAAATGTTTAGATTTTCCAAAGGCAAACTCGTAAAATAGTCATTAAGCAATGCTACTTTATGTACAAATATTTTGCAGAACAATTTAATATGTAATCACACCAAATGTTTTTCCATTCCTGCTACCTCCACAGCATTGGCATTAAACAACTACTGCTTTACTGGATCTCTTTTCCCTTGAGAATGGCCTGACACCTCAGGGCTTGCTCAGAATCCCAGGGATCATTTAGACATTCAGAACATCTGTGCTTCAAGAACACATGAAGTCTGACACCTGGTCAAACCCACCGTACGATGGCAACTGGTAGTAACTAAGCCTGAGTCCTGCAATGTGTATACTCTGGTGGGAACAAAGTTCTTACATTTTCCTTTAGCCCCATCTGAGATTTCTTTAAAATTACCCAGATTGCCACTCTCTCTACCTGCACTATTTGATTTGGATTTTTTTTTTTTTTTCAATATATCAGATCCTAAATTTGCCAGTTTCAGCCAAGCTCCAACACTGGATAGGTTGGCTGGTGAGATAAATATGAGGCAAATAGGTTATAAATATAGTCAGGCTCCTGGCCAATAAAATATAAAATAAGCAAGCGTGGTAGTTACAAGACAAAATAAATTTAGTCCAGGGTTCAATCTTGCCTAAGCTTTAGAGATTCAGTTGGGAGGAAGTTTCACATGAGTGAGGGTTTTGATCAAGCTTCAAATGGGAACCTAGGCAAGAACATTAACCCAGTCTTCTGGAACACTGCTTCATGTTAAATCTGATCTTAAAAACTTCATTGTATAAATGGAATACATGAAAGAACTGCATTTAACACTTTTTGTAAGCCAACTAGACCTATCCAGCCTATATGGGAAGGGATATATCTTGCAATTACGTAAAGATCACCTTCAACTGTGGAGGTGCAAAGTTTGTTCCTTGGAATACTCATACCCATTCCCACAGCATCTTTTTTTCCTGTTTTTTTTCCTTTGATGTTTGTCTAAAAGCCTCAGCCTATAAACATGCTATTTATGCTATAAAACATGTTACAAAAAAAAGTTCTGAAAGTCTATTAATGCATTCCCGTTAGCATTCTCTGCATATATTTCACACTGATCTTTAGAATGGAAACAGTGTTTTTAGTCTGTGCTCGTACAACACACAGTCTAGTGGAATACAAAGATGAGTTCCTAAGTAGTCCTCAGAGCTCCCAGAGCACTCATCCAGCAGGCCCTCTATCTTAGTGATACCACCAAAAAAATGCTCTGAAAAATGTTTTTCTGATTTCTAGCACTTGTATTTGCAGATGGATTCCACTTTGTAGTAATTGACTAATTACTAATTGGGTAACTCCTCTTCAGTACTCCTTCTAGGAGCCCTGACTGGTGGTTGCTTTCCCTTGGTCCACACTTCCATCATCTGTGTGATTTGCAGACATAGGAGCCCCACCAGAGCCCATTTGACATCCAGTAGATAGCCCTGGCCATCGCTGCTCAAACCCCTTCCCTTGCCTCCCTCCCTCAGCTACACAGGTACAGCTTTTTGCAGCAGTGTGTGGTGATCTGGATAAGGGGTTAAAGATTGTGGTTAAGGTTGGGCTGAAAATGTTTACAGTTTTTTAATTAAATAGGGCACAATTATCAAAGTTATTTTAAAATTGTCATCTGCCCCAACTCTTGCACGTGGGTCATTTTATGGCTTCAGGGACATCTGTTCATATAACTGAGAGGGTGGTGCAGAGGCAGAATCTGCTGCTGATAGAAATGCCTGTGAAATGATGAGCTTAGTGTCTTTACCGAGAGAGATGTGTTGACTTCCCTGGAGAGATTATGCCCTTGTTGTCAGCCTGTTTGCCAATTGGCTGTTCCCTTTGTCTGGGCTTCTGATATTCAGGTGAAGAGTGGTACAAAACCCTGGTTTGTTGTGTGCAGCACATGATCTCTGTTCTCTGCAGATAAATCGTTCTGACATGATGTAGCAGTAACAAGATGCTTAGCCTGAACAGCTTCTGTTATCTATTTCAGAAGCTTCAGTGGCCTTTTAAGTATTTCATTGCAAATAATTTCTGGCAAATCCACAAGAATACCAAGCAAAAAGGAGGAGAGTGAAAGTCCTGATTACTGTACTTACAATCAAAGAAACACCTCGATGGGCAGTACATAAAAACCCTTAGCTCCTTCCTCAACCAGCAAACCACTGATTATCGATGACTCTTCATTCCACAGACATTACATGATCAGTTCACTTCCTTGCATTACTCTGAGACTCTCCCCCCATATCAGCTGTGAAACCATTAGCCAACCAAGCCTTCTAAATTGTATCACAGAAACATTTTTTCTCAGCTAAGAACAAGTATATCTCTCAGAAGGATTTCCAGGATGATGTGATCCTACTTCTTTCACAGAATTGAAACTACTTTTTTTCTAGAAGACTCAAGTACCAACTGCTTTCTCCTGGCCCAGCCTCCCTCTCCAGCTGTTGACTGTGAAAGTCTCCTTATTTATTTGGCACTTTTACAGGGATTGGTAATGCATCACTATACTTACTTGTTCCCAACATCTTTTTCCCTGTAATTGACAGCAGGAGTCCTTCCACAGGAAAATATCTCTGTGATGTTACAGCTGCATATCCAACCCTGTACTCCACTACTTTCCTGTCTTCTCTCCCACATGCAACTCCTTTCAGAAATGACAACCTCTAAAACATATTCTCTGTCAAGAAAAGTTACACAGTTACTCCCTTTCCTCAGTGCAGAACAACACAAGTTGGCTCAATTGAGAAACACTGCCTGAGCATCACAAGCTTTTGACTTGAGTGCAACTATGGATTTCTTTCTGGAATCAGTATCTGCTTAGGATCAATTTTCACAAGCTGGAATGAGATTTGAGGCTCTGAAACAGCACCCTCATGAGAAGCAATTTTAATGGCACTTGGGCAGAAATACTTATTCTTGATTTCATCTTACTTGAAGTATTTCACAAGCAATACTTTATTAAAAATGCTTAGTTAAAATGTCACTAAAACAATTCCAAAGAGTCTGATCACCCTTTACTATTAATCTTCACTCTTCCAACAGCTCTGCAGTCTGTCTCATGAAACTCCTACTGTCTTGTTACTTCATTATTCCCTTCTAAAATTTTATCATTATAGCCCACTTCACACCTCCTCTACCATACTGTCAAATTCTACTGTGACCTATAGTACATATTATAGTTCTAGTTATAGCTATAGAATCAAACCTGCAAAACCTACACTCTGATCTGCCTGTGACATCTAGGTCACCTTTGGCTGTCCCCAAATATCTTTATGTTTCTGTCTCCCCAGCCATAAAACTACTCTGCTCTTTGAGATCTGTGGCTGAAAACAACAGAATAGAGCTATATAATATTTCTGCTTACAAAGTTTTCAAGTGTGCTGTAACCTCTTTGACTGACTGAATCCATGCAGAGATTAATTATATATGGTAGACCTAGAAATAAAGTATCTGTAAAGGGCCCTGCTGGACAGTGCCTTTCAATCAATGATCTAACACACTTTCTGCTTCTTCCACCCACTTGGTCAATTATTCCTTGATGAAGAGGAATAGGTATGAGGCACCCATGCATCTCCAACCTGAAATAAATTGCTGTCTTTTAGCTCTTTGCTATGGAGGTCTAAATGATGCTGAAGGCATTTAAATTTCCTGTGGCAGGTTATCCTTCCTTGCAGAAAAAGAAACTTAGCTCAAGTCTTCTCCCCTCCAGTTTCTTCACAGATACCCCTGACTGCATTCAATTGGATGCTGGGAGTGGAAACCAAAAGAACTGAAGCTCTGCCTGAGAACATTTGCCACCCACATACTGCAACAGTGTTCAGGAGTTAAATCTTATTTATGAGGCTTAGTTTCATTTCCAGTCCTTTGTGCCAAAAATCCCAATGCAATGTAATTTGTGCACACAGTGGCCACACAGTTTTGGCATTACTTGCTACACACTAGCCCTCTCTTAATCTGGTCTGGGATCTACAGACACACTATAACCTCACAAATATGTGTGAGGATATGACAAACGATATCAAGAGAAGCATGTAGAGACACATTCAACAGGCAATAAAAGACGTCAGAGAACCCTAAAATAAGAGACACTGAGAAAGGTATTAACTGTACTGCAATATTTGAGCATGAGTTCAGAACTTGAAGTAGCTTGCTTTGAACATTCCATCAGGCATCTTTCTCTGTAGTAAGCCAAACTATAGGTAGCCAGTACCCTTTGGACAAATTTGGGACCGAACACAGACACATTTTGCTGCTCAGATATCTTTTGAGTGGAAGTCAAACAATTTTGGATTTTGTCATGATATATTTAGGCACAGGTTTTAAAAGAAAACCGACTCACTACCTTCATTCATGTTGAATAATATCAAATTTAAAATTCACTCTCTAGGCTCATTCACTACCATCATTCACCTGAAGGACTTGAGGCTGATATTACAGGAACTCATTTTCCAAGTGATAATGTGTCACTTTGACGTGGGAACATGTCTGACACGGGACCAACACCAATCTCAAAGGAGAGCCTTATGGATTTCTAGTCTATCCTTTGGGAAAGACTAGTGTACCCTTCTGCATTGCTATTTGTCAAAAAAAGGCTGCAAAGACAAAGAAGACAGTCTCAGTTCTGGATGCCTGCCAGGATAATGTAACTCTATCCCATCCTGTGCTCCAAGTAAAGACCAAGAAACGTTCATCATTTGTGTCATTGGCTCTGGCCCTCCCCGAGGCTCCGAGTGTCAAACTGCAACACAGCAAGCTTCGAACCGTGTCAAGAGTAATACTGTAACTAGCACAGGGTCACAAAACGAGCCTGACTATCTGGTCTGATTATAAATATCATGCTTGTAAAGCAGCTTTTCAAAAACGCTGCCAAATCTCACGGTTACCAAGCTTAGGAGCTTCGTTCTGCTTGTAAGCAGCTTCCTCGTTTAAATCTTTGCTGCAAGGACCGACAGCGCCCGTCGGATCGGTGGGATGCCTGCGGTCCAAGGCCAGCTATGAACGCCCGGCTGCGGGAGCAGATCCTGGGGCCGAGTCCGGACTTGGAGGGAGCAGACACCGAGTTGAAACTCCCTTTCTCCGCGTCCCGTCCCGTCCCGTCCCGTCCCGTCCCGTTCCCTTCCCATAAAGTGGCAGTGAAAGCGTTCCCGGATGCTATTCCGGGATCCGCGCCCCCCGCCCCGGCCGGAGGCGGCGCTGCCCACTGCTTTTCCTCCCCCTCGCCCACCACGGCAGCCCCGCGGGTGAGACGGCGGCGGCGGAGCTGGGAGGCTCCGGCTCTCCCCTCGGACACGGGCGCGGGGGAAGGGGTCCCTGTGGGGAGAGGGTCCCCGGCTGGGGGGACCGCTGCCGGGGCAGGGAGCGCGGCTGCCCCGGGCCAGCTCCGCCGGGCGCGGCAGCGGGGCCAGGCGGGCTGACGGCTCCTCCCGCCGGGGCGCTGCCGGGCCGGGCCGGGCCGGGGGCGGAGGAGGCGGGGAAGGGGGGAGCCGCTGCCGTCACCGAGGCTCCCGGCTCTCTCGGCTCGTCGCCGCGGCAGCCCCAGCCCCGCTCCCACCCCCTCGCCTGCCTCCACCCTCCTTCCTTTTCTCTCGCTCGCTCGGCGAGAGCACTGTGCCTCCTTTCCCAGATGGCAGCCGGCAGCGCCATGCAGCCTCCCGTTCCTCCTCCTCCTCTCCCTCCTCTCCGGCTCTAAGTTAATGCCATGCTGCCGCTGCTCTTCCCGGCACTGCTGGCCGCCTGCCTGCCGCCCTGCCAGGGCTGGAGCCCCTCGGCGGCTGCCAGCGGGCAGGAGGAACAGGAGCAGGAGCTCTTCTTGCCCCCTGCCAACTCCTCCTCCCGCTCCTTGGCCAGCCTCGAGATGGACCTCGACGGGGCAGCGAGCAAGGAGGAAGGCAGCACCGACAGCCCGGGCACGCCGGCTGCCCCTAGCCAAGAGCCTTTCCCTTCCGCTCCCACCACCTCCGGGCAGGAGCAGCAGGGGCAGCAGCAGCAGGAGCAGCAGCAGCGTCCCCAGCCGCAGGGGCAGCCGCAGCCCGCCGAGGACCCGCACTGCAACATCAGCGTGCAGCGGCAGATGCTGAGCTCGCTGCTGGTGCGCTGGAGCCGCCCGCTGGGCATCCAGTGCGACCTCCTGCTCTTCTCCACCAACAGCCACGGGCGGGCCTTCTTCTCCGCCGCCTTCCACCGCGTGGGGCCGCCGCTGCTCATCGAGCACCTGGGGCTGGCGGCCGGCGGCGCCCAGCAGGACTTGCGCCTCTGCGTGGGCTGCAGCTGGGTGCGGAGCAGGCGGGTCGGGCGGCTGCGGGGCGCCGCGGCCCAGCCTCAGCCCCAGCCTCAGCCCCCCGCCGCTGCCGCCGCCGCTGCCGCCGCCTCCTCCTCCTCCTCCTCCTCCTCGCTTTCCTACCCGCCGGCGGCCGAGCCCGGCCAGTACTGGCTGCAAGGGGAGCCGCTGAATTTCTGCTGCCTGGATTTCAGCCTGGAGGAGCTGAAGGGCGAGCCGGGCTGGCGGATGAACCGCAAGCCCATCGAGTCCACCTTGGTGGCGTGTTTCATGACTCTGGTCATCATCGTGTGGAGCGTGGCCGCCCTCATCTGGCCCGTGCCCATCATCGCCGGATTCCTGCCCAACGGCATGGAGCAGCGCCGCGGCACCGCCGCCGCCACCGCCACCGCCGCCAAGTAGCCTCTCCCGGTGACCCCCCTTCTCTTCGTCTTGTGCTCTGGAGGGACGCGGGACGGACTCTCTCGTGGTTTTCTTGTTTGCAGCGTGCCACAGGTGCGCGGCGGGACGTGGGGCCGCCTCAGCGCCCGGCCCGGCCCCGAGGGCAGCGGCCCCGAGGGGACCAAATCATATGTGCGCGTTTTATATCTTTAATACCCGTTTTGATCGAACCTTTTAGTAAAAAAAACAAAACCAAAAAAAAACCAAAAACAAAAACAAAAAACCACCAAACACCCCCCCCACCCGATTAAAAAAAAAAAAGGCAAGAAAAAGCCCCCCTAAAAATTCAATGGAGGAAATCAAAGACCCTCCTATTCGGCTGCATTTGTTGTCAGAGTAGCATTTTTGTACAGGATGTGGTTTGAACGGGTTTTTCCTTTATGGACAGAAAGGGATGTCTCTCTTTGACAGAATGGAGAACCGATGCGGTATATATATTGTTATTGCTGAAGCTGAACTTTAATGAACCTTTCACACTGTATTTCCTGGTTGAGATAGTGTGTATTTATTATTGTAGCTCCGCGTTATTTGGCTTTTAATACAGAGGTTTTCTTTCTGGAGCCACTGTAGCCTTTTGTTGGTCTGTTTCCTCCAGGGTGGAACAGAGGGTTTGGCTGGCCTTCCTGTCTGCGAACCTGCCACGAAGCTCCTTTCCCCATGAAATGGTGTTACCGGGCTGTTGGTGGCAAAAGGAGAATCCCAAACCCTTTCTGGCTGGTGTTTGCCCTATCTGTGCAGCAGATGAGGGTCTGTATGCCTACATCAGGGTTGAGTGGAGAGGGGTGGGGAGCACAGCTGTGCCAGAGATCCTCCAAAGCAATTTCATCTGCACAGCTCCACAGACTAAGGCTTTCTCCTCAGTTTGAGCTTGGGTGGCTTCCGTCCTGGGAAGATGAGGCCCACTCTGAGTTGTGCTAAGCAGCGTGGGGCAAGTCTCTTGACTTCCTCAAAGTTCATTCCTCAAAACCAGCTTAGATGCAGTGTATTTGTTGGAGACACAGTAATACTGTACCTCTTTTTCATCTACCAGTCTGCAGGGTTGCTCACAGCCAGTCTGTGGGGTGAGAAGGCAGGAGCTGCCAGTCCAGAACTAGATTCCAGCAGCTGCTGTGCAAGCATGCAAAGAAGAAAGATTTCTTCTCTCTTGTTTGAGTGGATAGTTGTGTAGCCTGAAATATAATTTGTTGTATACTTCCAACTGCTTAGCCTTACAAAACGTTGTTTCATTTGCCTTAGACATGATTAGTCCAGCTGAAGTTTCTAAAACCAAAATACGAGCTAAGTGACAAATATTTGCAATAGGAATTCTCGTGTTTTTTTGGTCAACATAGATGTATTTAATTTGCTAGTAACGCATGAATTTGCTTGGGGCTAATTTGGTGTATTCTCAGTGTATGGTGGAAATGACTGGATGAAAAGTCTGGAAGGATTAAATTCTTAGGATTTCCATATTTTTAAACTGACAACAAAATAAAATAAATGCATGCTCTATGTGTTTGCTGTCTGGACAAAAAGACAGAGATAAAAAGATTGACAAACAGCAGAAATAAATCAAGATTTTAAAATGCTCCATGTTACTAGGCTGCCTCTACACCCACTGTTCCTCCTTTTAATCCTGTTGTTGGGGTTGTCACTTGAGTAAACATTGCAGTTGCATTGTTTTCAGAAAGTAGATGATCCGGTCAATGTGGGAAGTGTTCTCTTGACCTGTTGATCCAAAGGGCACCTGCCCCTGTATGCCTAGTTTAGAGAGCCCCTATTTTCTTTCCTTGATGTGTAAAACTGTCATTTCCACCTTGAGCAAGCTCCTGTCAGACATTTGACATGCTAGAGAGCAATTCTCTGCCTATCATGTCCTGTGTGACAGAGACACTTCTTCATGCTGAAAGGCAGGGTTAGCAGGAAAACATGAAGATCCTGCTAACACCCTCTCAAAAGAGAAATGTTATACATATGGAATAGACCTCAGAAAAGTTGCCATCTTCAGGAATAATTTAATCTTTTGAAGGATGAAAACTCTCTTAGGCAGAGAGTTAACAATTTCTACTGGAAGTTTTTCTGGCTTTAGTAATTCATGATGTACAGTCCTCTCTGTGGTACAGGCAGCCTGTGCTTAAACTCAAGGGTGGAATCTCTTTTTTGCTTATCCTTGTTTCACCAGTGATGTGATATTGTTTCTTTTTTCTGAATTACATCACCATAAACAAGGGAATGGTGTTACTGTCTGAAACAGGCCGCTTCATTTGTTAAAGATTTATTATTTTGCAGTTCTTGCATACATGTAGCAGGTGGTACACCAAAACTGGTACAAAACGGCTTGTTTTTCTAACTTCTATCAATATCAGCTTGAATACAAACTTTGTGAATAGACACTGCCACACATTGCTGCTTCACTTAAAAAGCATGATACAAGAGACAGATTTTCTCGTAGTTATTCTATAAATACACTTGTAACTGGAGCTATTATTAAAAATCTGCTAAGACACAAATGTGTAGAACCCAGGGGTGGCATTAAACAAACTCCAAAGGCAAATCTTGTCCAGAATAGAAGAAAAAACCCTGCAATGTTTTCAGGGAGTGTGGGACTCAGACACAATGTGCAAAGAGCCCTTGTAGGTTGGGGAAGGTGTTTCCTTAGATCACAGTAACCGCGTGCATAAGCATGTTCCCTTCGCGGAGGCAGACCAGTCCATGTTTCTGTGCCTTAAAGAGGAGTTTAAGGCACAGCAGGGGGCACAGGGATTGCCTGCTGTACAGGCTTTAGGCTGGACCCTACTCCCTGAACCCTCCAGTTTCAGTGAGGTGGCAGCAGGGCTTCTGTAAAGAATAGACAGTGGAAATGCACTATGCAAACCGCGAGCTTTCTTCAGTCGCTGTTACACCTAACATCAATAACTCTGTTCCTGTAACTGTGGCTGCTACAATGACTCTAAGTAAACTATAATTTTGGGTAACTTTTGCCTTCATTCATGGGAATTTCATGTGAGTGCAACCTGGAAGAAGCAAGCCCAGGGCAATGTGAAATGATACACGCCAGCTAGTTTAAGATTACAAATTTAGACATTGAAATGTCTATTTCTTTTCTTCTTCACTGGGAGTGGAGCTTTATTGTCTCTTAGCTGGAATTGATTCTAAGCCATTTTTATTCATTTGGATTTATTTTTAAGACCAGCTGGTAGCAGGGTCAGCACGAGAGCAGATTAGTCACCATGTATAATCCTTTATGTACTCAGGGAGGGCATATATTTGTATATATCTATCTACATATGAGGATTCACTGTGTAGAACAGGAAGTTAAAGCAGAAGTGAGAAAAGGGATGCTGAGAAACAAATAATACTGAGGAAGTAGTACTGATTTTCCATCATTGTTTGTTGGATCATGTTTCCTGGTAAGTTATCATGACTTTATTTACTTATGAGTGTTTGTTGGAAAGCAAGAGATATCTAGGAACAGAGGGAGTTTCTTGATTTACTTTTTAAAATGTAACTCAACTCTATTACAGATTTTTGTTTTCATTCCAGGAACCAAGAACAATCTCGACATTCAGCATTACAAGGTACTAGGCTTGTGTGCTAGTGTTAGACTGGTACAATTTTTTCTGTATATTCAGACCTCAGAATTTAATCTCTGCCCTGTTTTCTTAGTTGTGTTTCACAGATGTGTTAGAAGGGGAAGTATGCAGAGGAATATGTAGTTTTAGCATGGACAGAGTTTTGCTGTTACTTAGTGCCACATTGATTCCAATAATAAAAATACAAAAATGTAGTGCAGTGTAATAATATTTATATATTATGTAAGCACACTGTTGCTCAATAGGTTGTCAGTAATCAAGCACTTCTGTATGTCAGGAGGTATTTGGATATTTGGGGCAAAACTGCCATACTAGGTTAACTGTAAGAGTTGTTCCTTATCCAGGGCTTAGTTCACCAGTGCTTTCGATGATTAATGCAACAGCAGGATTATTTGTGCAGTGAATGTTACTCAATATGAGGAAGGGCTACTGAACCAGACCCTAATTAAAAAAAACAAAAACCAGACCCTAGTTAAAAAAACTAATTAAAAGCTGTAGTTGGCTGAATAAGTATTATTCATCATGGCATCTGCTTGCTGAATAAAAGTATCTCTAGGGCTGACATTACATGATCCTAGGGGCTGAACAAAACCCTATTGAAATCAAATAGTTAATTGAAGTTTTGTAGGACTGGAGATCAAAGGATTTATTTTGAAGATATATATATATATTTAGATGTAAGGGTAGGCATGATGTTCTTGTTTCTCTTTGGTTTTTATACACATAGTTTATAAATCCAAAGCCAGGATTTCTCAGTCCAATATAGGGCCTTGCCAGTTTGGAAGTTAGTTTCTTTCTGAAGCTAGTATGAAAATATCGGTTATTTTCCAAGGAATTTTACAGAATACATTTTTTTTTTTCCTGTCTATTTCAGGGAGAGACCTTGACTTTGCAAAAGAAGCATTTGTAATGATTCTGGAAAAACATGTAAATATCAAATCCAAAGTGTATTCCAATTTTAAAACATAAAAAATCTTTTTAATCAGTAACTGATTTTTCAAAGCATATTTTTAAACAAATCAGTTTCCGTTTTCCCCTTCAGAAGCTAAACATTTCACTGAAGATCAGTGGGCATTTGAGTGTTTCACATTGTGATTTTGTATGTGATTTTTTTGTGGAAAAAAAATTCTCTTCTGTGATTTGGAACTGATAACAGCTTTTGATGAATAAGTTACTGTATTTCTTGTCCCATCTTCATAATAGTTCTGGTTAAATAAGTTGTCCAAAATAATTGTAAATCATAATAATAATAAAAAAAAGTAGCTTAGCCCATTTGTTGTGTTTCTGTTCTACTGTGCTGAGGAAGAAAGCAGTCTGGTATAAAATTTGGGATATTAAAAATGTTTATGGGAAATACCTGGATACTGTTTAATTAGATCTGTGGACAGGCTTCAGTCTCACAATCACATCTCCAACTTTTTATATAGTTTGGGTTCATAACTGAGTGTAGCATTTTGAGCATTTATATGTCAATCAGAGTCCCTGGATCTGCACGTTGGGAAAACCAGGATCTGAGACATTGTCTCTTATTTTCACTTTTGTATTATCTCGACAGGTTAACAATGTCAGAACAAAACAGAGCCAAACTGGAAGATGCAAATATCCTATGGAACACTGTTTGTTTCTGCATGTTTGACTTGTTTTTAGCTGTTATAGAAAACATAAGACTAATGAGACATAAATCAGTGCTGTTCTGAGGAAGTGAATTCACTAGGAGTGTGAAGTAAAATTATATTTGTGTTTCTTGTAAGGTGAGACTTGTTAGAAACAGTGGGATTGTACCTTGTTGGTGTCATTCTGGGTGTTGCTAAGCAACATGAAGTGGTTTAAATGGAGATACAGAAGAAGATTGTGGAGAAATAAAAAAAAACTTAGAAAAAGCATAAAAGGGAGTAAACGTGCCAGCACATCCTGCAAAGAAGTTGCAAAGTATCAGTTGGGAAAAAGACAGCATTTAAGGTCATAGAGAAAAAAGAAAACTGACACCAGGTGAATTAGGAACTTGATTACATACTTCATATTCAGTCTTTCCATATTCAAACTTTTCAGTTCTTTGCTTGAACAACTGATAGCTCTTTTGGCCCCAAATGGCACAGCTAGTGGTGAAAGAGAATAAAAGCCTGAAAGAAATGTGAGGCATGAGAAAAATTGAGAAATGACACCACCATACCAGTAATAAAAAGAGAGTTCACTCTCTGTGTTGTTGGCAGCAAAATAACAAAATGGCAGGGCACTTTCATGCATGTTTTCTATTCTACCCCAGGGAAGTGGTCATGGCACCAAGCCTGCCAGAGTTCAAGAAGGGTTTGGGCAATGCTCTCAGAGACAAGGTGTGTTTTTTGGGGTTGGCCTGTGCAGGGCCAGGAGCTGGACTGGGTGGTCTTCCAGGGTGCCTTCTGCCTCAGGATGTTCTGTGATTCTCTTGTTTTGATTTTACTCTAATTTTGCTTCATATGTTCTCTGAGGTTGTAAGGAAAACATGTTAAAATACCATTTTTATGGAACAGGTACGGTTCTTCCCTCATATCTTGGATTGATCCATACCAAAAATACACTTCTCATTGTCCAATGTTCCTCATAACTGTATTAAAGCTTTCCACCTGAAGTGAAGCAATGCTGGTGTGACTGCATGTCCCAGGCTGGGTCAGGTCACTGCTGCAGACCAGACTACGTGCTGGAATGCTGTGGATGGCATTCTGATTTATATTGCCAATACTTTCTCACTCAAACACTTTAATGACTACCTACAGAATTTTCACTTTTTTTGTGCCTATCTTCATTGTTTCCAAAGTTTTACTCCATTTGTCTTCTGCCATTGAAAATTAATCATTCTTAAGATTAGTTCTTTCTCACTTGGTATGTCTTTCTTCCCTTCTCCTTTTCCATAGCATGTATTTATCTTGACATTTTCTGCCTTCAGACTTCTCACCTCTCTTTCCCACAAGTATGTATTTTGTTATCAAGCCCTAAAAATGTACTTCAGGAAACTGTGCTGTCAGTTTCTTCTGCTTTTCCACTCTGCTTCCCACCCATTCAGACTGAACCTCTCATGCCTTTGGCCTGTGACACTTCTAGGACAAAGATGAACAGGAAACTTTGTCTTGAGGGTAAAACCCAAGTGCAAAGTTGTCTCTACCACCAGTCCTGTCATCACAGGACTTCTTCCACACGTCTGCCCCAGACACTGAGCAAAGGATCTAAGTTATTTTGTCTTCTGGTAAGTGAAAACTAGACCCATTTGAAGAGTTCCTTCCTCCTTAATTTCTCAAAGTCCTGTCTCTGAGTCACCCTCTACTCGTGTACTTGCCCAAACCCTTATCTGATGCATCATGGGAGCCCTCACATGTCAGTTTTCCCACATATCCTCAATTGAAATGTTAGGATGTGTCTCATCCTGCCTTCTGCTCTAACCAAAGGCGGGTGTCTTACAGCCAGAACAGAAATGATCTCACTTGGGAGTGGACCTGCACTGAAAGTTACACTCAGGTCAGGTATGCAGCCATAGGGCCAAAACCCGTTACTTTTCAATTAAATCTTGGATTCTGCAGGGTGATCTCTGTTGCCCTGGATTATGTGCCATGGGAAAGTTGTATGAGCAACAGATCTGGCAGATTTTTCAAGTGCTGGTCTAGTAGCCTTCTGGCTTTACTAGTAAATGGCTGAATGGCCAGGCTAACTCACCACAGCCCTCCTTTTATTAGATGATAAATGTGTACAGCTCAGACAGGGGCTTGTGAGGTTCAGGCCTTAGGAAAACTTGTCTGGGTCCCTTTAGCTGCAGACAAAATAATATTTATACTTTTCATACTGGCAGTGAAAGGATTAATGAAGTAAATCCCATACAACATTTTAAGCTTGTGAAGCACAATAAAAATGCAAATAATGAACATGATTTTATTCCTTCTGTGTTCATTTTTGCACTGAAGAGCATGTATAGAGCCTTGTGTTGTTAAATGAAGGTATTCTGCACAATTTTGACCACAATTTAGCCAGGCAATAGCTGTACTCTGGAAATGTTTTTCCCATTGATAGGTGTTGCGGTGAGCAGACATATTAAAACAAATCATTACTAAGTGATGAATGTTACTGGAAGAGATTCTAATTAATCCAAAAGAATATGAAATAATCCCCCAAAGTGTAAGAAAGATTTTTTAGGAGGTGAATATATGAAAAATTTGGAGTGGAGGTAGCTGGTGGAGAATTAATCATGGGTCTATTTCATTCCTTTTCTTGCACTTTGTGTTTCATCACATTTTCTCTGGAGAATATCAGCTGTGCCTAATTATGCCAGAAATGTACTTGCTTCTAAATGGAAACTGGAAAGTACTTTCTTCAGGCAATACTTAGTATAAATTCTTGAAATTTTTTTCATTTCCTCCAGGGCATGTAAAGCATTTAATGATGCAGGGTCACATCGTTTACTTAACACAGAGAAACCCACTTTCGGGGCATGATGTTTATATGCAACATCTCATCCAGTCTCTAAGATGAGCATTTCCCATGGCACCCCAATTCCTGCTATCTTTTTGTAGGGTTGCTTAGGGCTGAGAACATGAAGACTGATGTCTTATCCCTCTGTACTCCTCCCCAGCCACACATGACCTTTCCTTCTTTCCTGGAAGCACACTTATGGTGGATATTACTGTGAATAAATTTACAGCAAGCCGATGCAAGCAGCAGTTTCTCACAAAAACTAAAATAGCAGTACTGGTAGCTCTCCACGGAGAGGACCACCTCCAGCAGGTGCTGGTTGCATTCCAGTTGCTCAGCTGGTTGCATTCCATGCCTGTGGAGTGCTTCACAGTGCTGTGGCTGTGGACCTTCCTCATAGATCCATGTGGGTCAGCTAAGAAAAATGTAGCTGCCATTTTGGAAATGAAATAAGGCTTAGCCTAAAAGTCATTTTGAGCAGAAAAGATCTTTGTCTGAGTTATCCAGGAGTGTCTGTGCATTATATGAGCCATGTATGGAAGTCTTTATCCTGTACTCAGAGTTTTGCAGGCATTTTTGGCTTGCTTTATTATTTTTTTTTCAGAGTTTGACTTTTTTTTCTTTTCAGAATTGAGTGGTTATTTTTTTTTTTTTTTTAGAATTTGTAGATACTACCTGGGAATACTTCTTTGCCCTGCATATAAAATGTAATTTCCTAGGCTTTGCTCTAGCTATCCGAATGTTAGAGTGGATTGCCAAGGACAAAACCCATCCTCCAAAATGTCCCTTACTTATTTCCATTTCAGAGACTCATCTCCTCTCCCCATCAGATGCTCATTGTAACACTTAAAGGCATCAGCCCATGCTGGGTTAAGACAGAAGGAGACAATGCTTTTTTTCTTCCTGCAGCTGGAATCTTTCATGCCCGTGACAATTCTGAGTTCCCTGAATTGAGCCAGTGAGACTGATAATGGTGATGCCCAATGCTAACTGAAGCGCTGGGGGTGGAATGGGTCAGAGAGATTTACTCTCCTCCCACACATGAAGTGCAGAAAGAAAACAACATTGGCTAATCTGTTTTCCTACGTGTACAGAGCACAGTGAAGCAGAAATCAGAGACTTCACCTGTGTAAGAGAAACAAACCCTCTGAAGCACATATGCTGAATGATCCAATTATTCAAAAACAAAACAGGAGCCTTTTTCCGTGTATGTAACTCCTGCTGATTGCCATGAGAACAGTCCCCCTTAACTGCATGATCAGAAAGTCTTTTACATGAACAAGTGACAAGAATAGGATCATCTTTTGAACATTTCCCAATTAATTTCATCAAATTGCCTGTGATTCATCTGATAACTGCACTATCTTTAATATCTTTTTGTCAATCAAGCAGTCTCTATTGCTATTTTTCTTTTGCAAAATATAAAAAGATGATGTGAAACCTATGAGGATGAATAGTGCTAATGACATTTCTGACCAAAATACTGCTTAAAATCACAGTTAAATCCTTCTAACAATGATATTCAGAGAGCTCATAAGCTGGAAAACACCAAAGAGTTAATAAATTTCTGTAATATATTTAAAATACCAGAATCCTCAGCATTGAGGGCTACAGGTTGACTGTAGCAATAGAAAGCATTCACAGCAAGTTCCCAAGCATGTGTTGTCTGCTATTGCTTGGCAAATAATTATTGTGCTTAGTTGCTTCCTAATATCTTCCAATTCTACAGTTACAGTAAAACCACTTACTCATGACAATGCACCCATAGGACTGTCTTGAATATTAGAGTTTAAAAGGTACAAAATGTTCTTTTGCTTTGACCATCTTCATTTTCTTGCCTTTGTTTCCTACAGCTGCTGTACTATCTAGTATTACTCAGCATGTTTATAGTTGTGGTTATTCAGGAAGCAGTGGAATATGTGAGCAATTCAGCAAAAACTTTCTTCAGGCAATACTAGGCTTGGAGTTAGCACAGGAACAGAGTGTTCTGGATGTTTCCTTATGCTGCCTGTTGTAAAGAGTGGAGTGTGACTTCAGAGAAAAATGAAATCAATGTTTTCTGCAATGATTTTAAGAAATTGATCTTTATTTGTCAGTTCAAAGCATTGAGCAGTCAGTCTGGATAAAGCATAAGGCAAGGAGGATATATCAGCTCCTCTGTTTTGCATTTGAGGAGTTTAATTTTCCATATTACCATAGGTTTTTATGTTATTTCAGACAGCTGAAATGTAGGGGTTTGAGTTAATTCAGAGACATTATAGAATACATATATATGCACTGAAAAAATAGATCCCATGAGAACATTACTGGTGGAAAGAAGCACACAGCAGCCCATGCTTCCTATTGACTCACCCATGTGTTGCAGTTAACCACACTGAACTGACACGTCTGAGTCTTCTCCTGGGGGAGCAGGAGGGTGAAACTTCTGAGAGAGGGCTGGCTGAGGGCAGCAGTCACCACTGCTGCTTCAGGGTCATCCCTGTGCCACCTCTGAGGCAAAACCCTGTGATGTGTCTGTGAGCTGTGGGATATGTGTCCATATCTGTAGTGCAGATAGCTGGAACAGTCTGAGGAGGTGGTGGCCTGTGAGAGCTGCCATGTTGTGCTAACTTGGCTGTCGGTGTGAGTGCTGCTTCAGACAAAGCAGCACAAATTATCCTGTGTTCAGGCTGGTCTAAAGAGGCACCTGTAGCTGCTCTGACTAGCTCTAATTTCCATAGAATCATAGAATTGTTGAGGTTGGAAAAGACCCTTAGATCCTCAAGTCCAGCCATTAACCTTGCATGTCCCTGTGTTTATCGCTAAACCGTATCCGTAAGCGCCACATCTACACGTCTTTTAAATACCTCCAGGAACAGTGACTCAAGCACTTCCCTGGGCAGCCTGTTCCAATGCTTAACAACCCTTTCTGGGAAGAAATTTTAATTAACATTCAATCTAAACCTTACCTGGCTGAGGACATTTCCTCTTGTCCTGTTGCTTGCTACTTGGGAGAAAATGCAGACTCCTACCTGTCTACAACCCCCTTTCAGAGAGTTCTAGAGGGTGACAAGGCTTCCCCTGAGCCTCCTTTTCTCCAGGCTAAACAACCCCATTTCCTGCAGCTGCCTCACATAAGACTTGTGCTCCAGACCCTTCCCCAGCTTTGTTTCTCTTCTCTGGACCCACTCAATCTCTTTCCTGTAGGGAGGGGCGCAAAATTAAACGCAGGATTCAAGGTGTGGCCTCACCAGTGCTGAGTACAGGGGGATGCTCACTGTCTTAGTCCTGCCATGCTTAGTCATGCCTGTCATGTTTTTGCTTTGTTAGGTGCTTGTGGGAGCCAGAATTTTTAAAAATTGTTTCAATTGAGCAGGATTTTCTGCAGTTGTTTGCACCTTAAGGTGCTGTGCAAATGGAATCCAAATGTCATGGCTGAAAGACATTTGTGTTTACGTTGCCTGTTTCAGTTCTCCAGTTTTCTTCCATTTTCAGGGTTTCACACTTCCTTCCCTAAGTTATTTTTCCCCATTCTGGTTTGGTTGCTAGACCCCACCATGACTTTGATAGTTTCCTGTCTTCCCTGACCCACATATCAGAATATTCCATGTACAATGTTTTTGAGTAAAAATATATTCTTGTGATGTATTTCATAGCATATCTTGAGTTGTATTTTTTTCTCTGGGCACCTTTTTGAAGATGATGGCAAAATAAATCAACAACCACCGTTGTTCTCACAGAAGAATCCATTCCTGTCTCTAACTTTGTTAGGTGAACATTTCTTGTGCCCAAAGGTCTGAGTGATTAGCAGTAACATGACTGGTATTTTAATTCAGGAGTACATCTGGTTATAGTCTCTGTGCCCAGATATTTATGCCTCATGTCATTAATAACCACTAATAATGTCTAATAAGGTTACATTTATGTGTACATTATACTGAGAATGGCATTTAAAAAACAAGATATGCCTTGTCTTAAAGGTCAAAGTTGTAATCAGATTACCTTCTGTATATTGAGAAATGGAAAAAAAAGAAATGTATCAGATGGATAGCAAAAGCATGTGTTTGAATAATAATTGGAGGCAGTATTAATGAAAGCTGTGTCTCTGTGAGGAGCTACCCAGAATGGTAACATGATTTACGTACAGTTGACCTATGAGAAGATGCAGGCAGTGTATGACTCTACTACAGGCTTTCCAATCCTAGCATGAGTTTGTTAAACATGCTTTGCTAAACTTCAGCAAGCCCATTCTGATGTTCTGCACACACAAGCCAATACCAGAGCTGTGTTCCAGCAGCAAACCCAGCCCATGGCACCTTGATGTCTCCTCACAGGAGCCCCACTGAGTTTTCAGCTGCACGCTTCCAGCTTACCACAGTGCAGCTGAAGAGGTGCAGTGCCATTGCTGCACTGCTCTGAAGGAGGTCTCGGACTACCTCACTTCTCCTCTTGCTCCAAAATGTCAGGGGTATTCTGAGCCCAATCTGTGGGTCCCAGACAGTCGAGCTGCAGTTGGTCACCAGCCCCTGGACTGTCCTTGGGGGGCTGCTGGGATGCCCTGACTTTGCTTAGCCCAGCTCTTGGCTGCTGTTATGCCCCAGATTCTTGCTGCTGGTCATTGTTTTAGTCTCCTGCTTTTTGGCTCTGCATGCTGCTTCTGCCTCCTTCTGCTTCTGAACACCTTAGCTCTAACCTGATTCTCTGTTCTCAGCCACTTCACCTGTTCTTGCTTGATCCCTGACTGCATCCTTCACTACCTCCTCTGGCCATCCCATGCTCCTGACCTGACTCTTGGGATATGAGTTTTTCAGACAGGAGACTTGGAAAATGGGAGTATTTGTTCCTTTAGAGCAGACAGCTGTTCTCTGCCT
This sequence comes from Pseudopodoces humilis, assembly GCF_049639895.1. Taxonomy (NCBI): domain Eukaryota; kingdom Metazoa; phylum Chordata; class Aves; order Passeriformes; family Paridae; genus Pseudopodoces; species Pseudopodoces humilis. The sequence goes on from NC_142200.1 coordinate 106,735,604, forward strand.
CAACATGACCCATGATTAATTTTGAATGTAAACAATTCACAAAGTTAAAAGTAGCTAACGAAAAATTTAGGTAGCCACTGCAACTAAAATGAGTGTTTTCTCTAAATTACATCAGAGAAAAATGGGACTGTATATATTTTGCTTTCTAGAGGAAGACAGAGACTCACAAAAATACAGATATTCACAAGGCATATCTTTGTTTGCTCTACAGAGATGGGTATTTGCTTTAACACCGGTGTGATTTATGATGTAATCACAGTCTAATGATGCCATCAAAGACTGGCCTGTGCAGTGTGCAAAAGTGACTCATTGGCAAGTTAAATAGCAGAAAAGGAATCAAAATGTGCATTTACCACATTCACCAGTTGTCCCATTAATGCACAGTGGCATAAAGCACCATGAACACCTCAGTGTATGCAGGCTCAACAGTTACCCAAATCAGTTTTATTACCTCAGTATGTGTGTGCTTTAGCCTGCATACCAAATCCCTGTGCCTTTTTGCCCTGGGAGGAGAGCTATGTCCTGTCATGCTCTGCTGGCTGCTCCCCTCTCCACACAGTCCAGCTGCCCATGGCAGCACCCACATGGCTGGGTGCCATCCACCCCACAGCCCCTGTGTGCCTATCCATGATTATCCTGTTTCCCAGAAAGCAAGAACAGCTATCACAATAACTTTGTCCAGAAAGTATCACCTTTTTGTCTTTAAAGACCTGCTTTTTAACTGTTTATAGTGAATTAGGAAAGGATAGATGTTGTGTATTACAGTGCTATTAGCCTAGTAGGAAAGAGGTAAAAAATTGTGAGAAATCATTTGTTATTAAAAAAATTGTGAGAAATCATTGTCCCTTAGCCTCTAGAACAATCGCCATCAAATGTTTTTTTCTTGAATGAAATGTTTTTTTCTTCTCTGGTTGACTCTTTGTAACACAGGAAGAATTGAATCCTCTGTGTGATCGATAAATAACAAGGAATTATTTCCTTGTAACCACTCTGCTTCTAATGCTGCAGCCCCAGTGGTTTCAACATCGTTTCTCCTGATTTGCACTAGAGAAGTTGAGGTCAGGACCTTTTTGTTCTTTAGCAAGTAAGAGCAAGCTCTTCCAAATGTAAAACAAAGTACTCCTGGCTGTCCCTAGCACTTGGTAAAATGTCAGGGGACAAACTGGCCTGCCATCCTGGCATGAAATCTAGAGGATAGGAGGCTGGTGGGGCTCCTGCAGCCAGCTCTCCGTTCTCCTCCCTCTGCAGCAGCTGGCTGACCAGGAGATCTCCATCTACAGGCTGGAGAAGATTGGTGGCGGTATGAAATTACTCCCAGGTGCAGGCAAACCAAGTGACTCCCCGCGGCTGAGCTATAAATTAGTCTCTACAGCCTGCCAGCATAACCTGCCTGCTGATAGCTTATAAATAAATCAGCTGCAGAGCAGGGTTAATATTTACCTATGTGTCTCAGACAGGTGGCATTCTGGAGAAGAAAAGTGTTACAGAAATGCTAGAGTAAGTTATCATTAAGCCTCTGCACTGGCATATTTACTCACATCTAATAGCTTACAGAGGTGCAGAAATACAATTAAACCAGAAGAAATCTATAGCTTCTCGCCTCCTGATAACACCACATCTTCCCATGTATTGATTTAACGCCTGTGCTGGTGGTGTAACATGTGTTTACTGTGTTTTACAAGTACCACTGTGCTGACCTGATTTCTGTGTACTGCTTATGGCTGCTTCTTTGCTCCTTTGGGTGGTATTTATTTATTTATTGTTTCTGATAAAATATATGGAAGCTTACCAGAGAGAGGCGGGGTGGCTTATCCATAGCATAGGTGCATACCTGGAACAGAACTCAATATGTTGAAAGGAAGGTATTGTTTTGAGAGTTATTTAATTTATTATCTTCTGACAACTTAAGCTGTAATTCTTCTTTGATGGTATAGAGCCTGGTCATCAGACACTAATTCTCCACATCTCAAAACCCACAATGCTGCACAGACATCTGTGCTGTGCCTTCACCTTAGAGTGCAAGAGAAAACCTGCCCTTCACCAAGGTAACGTTCTCTCTTCCTTTCTTCCCCTTGGTCCTTCTGAAAGGATTCATAGGAAGAATGACTCAGGGCCAATTCCCAGCACATGACAAGACAAAACAGGGACATTTATATTCTTCATAAACATATGGTCTTTTTAACATGGTCATTGGCACTCACAGGGATGTACAACAACTACAACTGCTAAATATGATTCTGGTCACAGTATTAATTTGATGCAGCAGTTCAGCCTGCTCCAGGGTTTGCTCTTTGCCTTAGCAAAGGAGGATAAGGGGGGTTAGCAGGCCCTGGCATCCCATCCCACATATGTAGTACATTTGCAAACTTTAGTGTTTATGGCTGTGAGAGCAGGAGCCAGTTTGGAAGTGCTGGATGCAAGAAACAGGTTGCTTTGCTGTGGATGAAAACCACGAGGTGCTGTGAAGGCACTATTTTAGATGTCTATTTTAGGATGAGATGATCAGTTCTCTGTGAGTGACTCTTTCTTTCCACGGTTATGGATGAAACCTAGACGGAGTATTTACATGGTAGATATCTGTACTTGCTTAGATGAATCCCACCCTTAAAACCAAATCTTAACATCACAGGTGTAGTTGAAATCCATTATTCCTTGTCCTTCTCACCACATCCTTTCCCCAACCAAACACTCCCTTTCTCTGCCACTCTTCAGTGCTCTCTTTGGCTAAAAAACCTACATCCTTCCATTTCTCCTTGCAGGTCTTTTTTTCTAGACTTTCAAATTTGTGTCATCAGGGATGTCCTGTGCAGGCTGGCCTTCCCAAGCCAGTCCATCCTGGGGTGTAACATGCTCTGTACGCTTCCCACAGAGCTGTGCTTACCCTGGTGATGATCTTGCTACTGCACCTACCTCTCAGCCACTGCTGGTTTTGGGACAACCAAAAAATTCCTCAGCCTTGACTGCCACAGGCATTTCCCTTCTCTCTCTCTCTCTGCATGCAACTTAATATAATTATATGAAGAATGGAATAGGACTAGAGTATAATAGGGATTATATCCTCTGAAGAATATATCACCTCCTATGAGCTCTGGATGGACTTCAGAAGCACGTTCCATGGAGATATGTCTTTTGGAAATGAGAGGAGGTTCATCATCAGACACGTAAACATGCAGAACATTCTGTTTTCTCAGCACCTAAATTTTGTTTGATTAACTCCATTTTGAAAGTCCAGATCATATTTCTTCTGCCCTAAAACAGCCTACAGCAAAGCACTAGAAGAAATGAATTGATTTGGCAAGTCCATTTTCATGCCATACTCCATTCTAGCATTTCCTGAAGGGTCTTCAACTAATAGTATCTTAAATTTATACTGATCACTTAAAAGGGAAGGAGCTGGGAACAGTGGATGTCCTATTTGTATGAAGTCCCACAAACATCTAATTACTGGACTGGGGGTTTTCAGAGACCTGTTGTTTGATCCATGAAGACACTGACAAGTCATTCCTTCCTCTAAAATTTCACTGGTAGAGGCAGGAGCCTTGCTTGAACCTTGGAAACAGCACATGTAATACCTTTGTTAAACTAGTTTCCATGGTAACATTTTCATGTCACTGAACATCATTAAAGACAACAAGAAACATGAAGTATTCAGTTTGCATGTGTTTAGAGTTCTATTGACCTCCCTTTCTGAATAACTGTTCTGGAAGAAAAGACTCGGGGCAAAACAACGGATGCTAGAGGTGTCGTTGCTTTGCTGTCACATTATTATCAAGCCTTTCCTTTGATTTTTCAGCTTGGGATTTCAGAATAAACTCTGTAAATATGAGTAGGCATGGAAACAGGGCACAGATATTTCTGTCTCTAACACAAAAATAAAGCAACCAAAGATGACTGCAGTTAAATGGCTTGTCCAGAGGGGAGTAAAGGCGAAGCATGAGGAGGCTGAGCAAGAAACTACGTGCTGTGATGACTTGACTCCCCCGTTTAGCCTCCTTGCCAGAACATGATGGTTCCACTTTGTGTTAAAGCTGGATAAACCACTCTCAGGCTCCTTTGCCACCTGCCCCTCTGGCACTACTTTAAAAATTAAAACCCTGGCAAATTTTGACATATGTGAGCAGCTTAACTCTTACAAAAAGCTCTAGCAATAGAGTGAGATGCACTAGTAAGAAAATTCAGCTGTTGTCTGTCATTTTCTCTGTGCACTGGGTGAGAGGTTTTTTTAGCTTACATAATTAACATTTGTTTTCTTACCCAATGATTTTTTGTGTACTACACTCTTCTCTCACGGGCAGCATTTGTCACTCCTTCTGCTAGGGCAGGATTGCAGCCCCAGCAATGGAAACAAACCATGTCTTGGCTCTGGTTCTAAAATCACGCTGGCTTCTACGAAAGGCCTTTCCAGCAGCCTGAAGGTCTCCTGTGGCACATCACCTGCAGGGACTCGTACAGCACTGGGGAAAGACCCTTGAAAACTACTGCTGAGAAAAGCAGTCAATAAGAAGGATTTGTGAATGCGTTCTCCTCTACATGACAGCCATAGCAAGCTGGGGAGGGTCTTTCAAAGTGGGAGGACAAGAAGGGAAAAAAAGTCTGTACATTTTTTTGTCAGAACCAAGCCCACAGATTCAAATATTTCGTATTTTTATATTTGCTGATTTGATATTTGCAGATATGATGCTGGCAGCTCATGTTACTCCAGTGTGTTAGACCGGGGCATGAACTATATCCAGAAGGTGCAGAGTGGGGATTTCAGAAGACAAATGGTTCACCAGCTGAGATATGTGTTCAGGATGCTGCCGTCCCATGGCAAATAGCTAATTGGCTGCTATCACCAGCAGGATGCCTGAACAGAAATCAAAGGAAGGATACGTGTTTCGTTTCTGCCTGGTGGAAAGCTATTTGAGGGGGCATGAAATAATGCACTGTGTTACTACAGGATTATAATTCAATAAAGAACTATCAGTTTTGGACTGACCCTAAAATCAAGAGTTGTTTTCCACACCAAAAGAAAGGGCTGAGAAACTGTTTCAGGTTAAATGAAAAAATTTATAAACTTTCAGAGAGGCCTTCTGCTGCAGCCTGAGCAGCAGGAGGTGGAACCCAGCTGCAAGGGAGCAAGAGGAAAGGTGACATTCCTGTTTCTTTAAAAAGTACTGAAATTATTCACCTTCAGGTACAGTATCACACTTTTTTTTCTGGATACTGAAGACTGACCACATCATGATAATTCTTCCCCCTTCCCAGAGAAGCCTAGAATTTTGGGGCACCATAGAGGTGGGAGGACAAAATTTGACTTCCTGACCACTGAGTTGAATGCTGTGTCTTTAAAATTCTCTCAAATATACAAGAAAATATCTGTCATTACACTAAGCCAGCAACTCCCTAACCTGGTGGTGACAGGTGGGTGAAGGGCAGGTGGGTTCCAACTCATAGGGTAGAAAGATGTGGATTTTCCCACACCAAATGTAGTGAAGGATTTGACATTACCAAGTGTTTTCCTCTGTCTCCTTTAGCTTTACAATGCTGCAGCAAAACAAAACACCAAAATCTCAAAATAAAATGATCTGACATTTTCAAAATATTTTTTTTCTGCCTGAATTATTCAAAACATTGAACATGAAACTTCAATAAGCATAGAGGCTCCTGAACTGTCTCTCACTGACAAAAAAAATTATTTGTTACAAAAATCAATTTAGGTACCCACTGGACTGAATGAGGCATGAAAAGTTCCTTACATTAGTATTCTGATTTGTAATTTTTCGGGCAAAAATTCCTAACAATAATTTAGCATTGCAACTTAATTTTTTAAAATAACATTCTGCCTGCTGGAATGAAAGGAAATCCAGAGACTTTGAAGTAAGGGAAGACTCAACCACAACACCACTTCCAGCTTTTTTAGCTTAGCTGTGAGTATTTTCCCAATCCCAGAGCAAGCAGTTTCCCAGGTTTTGGTCCTGGCTGTGTCTACCTGATGGAGCTGAGCAGAGCTTCTTCCAGCAGGGATCTGGGGATCCTGGCTCTGAGACAGGCTCCTTTACAAGATGCAATGCTGCTTGCCCAAAGAATGGTTGGCTGAGCTGACAGAAACCCAGGATGAAATAACATGCACAAAACTTTGGATTTCAATTATCAAAACGTTTTCCATCTGACTTTTTTTCCAATGACCTTTTAAAATGAATTCAGCCTTCTTGGCACATTTATTATCAGTGAGAAAAACAGCCTTTACCTTTGAGCCTACACACGATATTTTCCTTCCCTTTTTTCACTTTCTCTGCTTCGCCCTCTCTTTTAAACATTAGCAATCCTCCTATCTTTTTCCTCCTCTTGCAGCAAATCCAAAATCTGAGCAAAAATATGCCTTGCTCTGTTGGTACAACTTGGGACCTTACCATTTACATGGGCATGAACTATGGTGTCATCTGATGCTGGCCCTCATTTCAGATGAAAAAGTGATGCAAAGGAGGAGGGGGTGAGCAGTGTTGTTTCAAATTATGTACATTACATCCTTTCCTTTCCTTTTAAAAACTCAGTGTCCCTAGTCCTTAAAAAATTTTATCCAAACTTCCTTTCTACTTTGAGGAAATTAAAAGCTGTGACTAAGGCTTGTCTCTATCAACAGCTCAAATCATTCTTTAATGAAGAGAACCAGAATCTTGTCTCTTTGTTTTCACACAGACTTCAGTTCAAAGGAACTTGCTTGAGGACAACATTTAATTGACCTCAGTGATGGAGCAGTTGCAGGATGCCTCTTGCCTAGCAACAACCACCAAGTAGGAAAGCTTTAATAACTGCTGGGATTTAGACACCAGGGAATGCTGTTGCACAGCTGTGATGGTTTCTGAGCAGCCCATAAGTGAGCCAGGCTGGCTCCCCTAAAAAAGCCTTAGAGCAGGGAGGCTGGCTCATAGTTCTGAGCTGAGCATCAGGAGGTTGCACCTGGATCTATAGGCATGCCAAACCCTGCTCTGTCCTGCAAGGGTTCATACAAGCACACAGCAGTTCTCCTTCACCTGTGAGCCACTGCTGGGGCTCCCTGGCTCTCTGAGCCCCGCGGGTCAGATGTGGTGGCTTTCAGCTTTGCACGTACAGCTTGGAGGTCAGGCTGGCTACACCACACAAATGGCTTGCAGAGAATTATGTGGAAGCTTGAAATTTCAGGTGGCAACCAGAACTCTATCTTTTTGGTAAATAAGCAACTGTTACCTGGCCAGGCTTCATTTTATGCAATGAAGTATGTTAAGTGACAGACCAACCAAAGGTAAAAAGCACAGAAAAAAGGAAAAAGCGCTCAAGTTGAACCAAATTATTTTAACAAAGAACTTTTTTCTGCATCTTCAGTTCCTAGAAAAGGAAAAAATGTCCAAAGCCAGCTAACAGACTGGCTACTTCCTCCTATTAAGCACATGTTGGGGTTCAAGTCCTTTGTCTTTTAAATATAGGACACTTTGGGAAATGAAGCTGACAAAGACAGTTTAAGATAACAATCAGTATTTCCATTATCCTCATTCCAGGCACAGTTTTTTGGGGGGGAATATGCGAAGAATTGTGCTGAAAAAAGTCTTTGCATGGTAATAATGAAGCATTTCCTACATTTGTCTTACTGCTTTCAGAACTGTCTTCTGCTATATATACATATATTTGTGTGCTTGTATTTGCATGTATATATAGCTCATACTCCATTCTGATGGACTTTGCAGCATCATCCCCTTTCCACCCCTTCTTCTGCCAGATTCATTGCTTTTTTTTGGTGTAAATCCTCAAACCAGCCATGATACCTAACACCAGAACTAGAGACAAGGAAAAAAAACTGATAGTTACTGTTGTACTCCTGGTCCTCCTCTCTTTTCTTCCTTCTCCTGTGCATCAGCATCCACAACCACACATGGAATGCCACATGAGGGGTGAATACAGTCAAGCCTTGCCAGCTGCTGCTGAGAGAGAGAAAGGCAGGCAGATCTACAGCCACAAGGGTTGTAAATGATCTCTTGGAATGGGGTAAATAGGGTAAAACTGGACAAAGATAAATAAAACCAGCAAGTTTCCCCCCAGGTGCTGAAGTATCACAATTGGACCACAGCATTTCTGGTGGTCTGCATTTGTTTGGTCAGTGTCCTCTGGTGGAGCCACGCTTTGATGTTGGTTACAAAGGGAGAAGGCAGAGACACCTGTTCACATCTTTCCCTCCAGACTGCAGGAGAAGTTTCCTACCTTATGTTTTATTTCTTGTGCTGTTGTCCAAGAATGTATCTCTCTGGGTATTTGTGTCCTGATGTGACTGAGCTCAGGGTATGCTCTGAAACAGCTCCAAGATGGAAGATGGAGAGCTGAAATCAGCATGGAGCTGAGTCCAGCAGAGAAGCTCCATCCTACAGGGGGCTGTAGATTGTGCAGGTCCAACATTGGATGTATTATTTCAGCCTGGCTCAGAGCACTACCTGGACAAGCTGAAAAAAAACCCCATGTCATCTCATCACTGTTTTTTTAGTCTAAGCCTCTTATAGAAACATGCTTCTCAGACATGTCTGGGTAACATCTAGAGTAGCTGGCCATGAGATTTCAGGGGAAATTATATTTTTGGAAGTGTGCTCCTTTTGGATTTATCCTGATTGAAAACTGAGGAGTGGACATTGTTCTCTGCTGAATGAGAGGGTGTTTGCAGCAACATTATGAACAGCAGTTGAGTTAGTCTCCATTTATAACATCTGAGAGTCGAATCTGGCCTGCAGTCAAGCCAGTAAGTCTCATGGGATCTTATGTACACTGTTTTGAAAATCTGCTTTTTAAGGAAAACAAAGGCAGTTCCCTTAATTTGAAGCTCATAATGTTTGCGGTAATCCAGCTATATCAAACCAAATGTCCCCCAAGTAAAATTCCATCAGGCAGCAAACAAGAACTTTTTTCCTGGTGCCTTGCCACTCTGCAAAAAGGACCAGCTCCATTTTCTTCAGGAGAGAGCACAGAGGCTCCAGTGCATGTAGACCTCACCAAGAAGGGATGGCTGAAAGGAAGGCTGGACTTGAGCTTGAGCAGATCCAAACCCTGCTCTCATTCAGACTGCCTGGCTGAACTTGAGCATCGCTTTGCTTTTCTTCCCATCTGTCAGATGGGATTATTGCTCCGCTCAGGCACTACAGGGATGGGGGCCAGGCAAGAGCCTGTAGCAAGATGAAGACTTTCTGATCTTGAAGCTCCTGACATCTGTGCTGGTAACAAAAAAGGCCACTGGTGTAGGTGGCTTCATGATGAGGAAACTGCATCGAGACCTGAAACAAACCAAAACTACTGGCTGCTTTGTCTTAATGAAAGCAGCTGAACAGAGAGGCATTTCCAAGAGTTTTGATCTGTGAATAGGAATCCTGGTTCTCTGGGGAGTTAGGGTTATCATTTTCCATCAGTGTTCATGCTGCTCCCCAATAATACTCTTCCCTTGTCTTTTGCTTGTCTCCTTTCTTCCCCTTCCCCTTCAATTCCCTATTTCTTTTTCACTGTTCCTGCTTTTATTTCCTTCCATCCGTCAGTTCTCAGAATTTTTTCAAAGCCAGACTAACTGTTAAATCACAGCCTTCTTTCACAAACTGTGACTCCTCATCTGTGCTTATATTTTAACCCAAAATGTACTTTTCCCATCCCACCTCTCAGTGGCTGAAATAAGCAGAATGCCTTAACACACTGAGGAGCACATTTCTATTGCATAAGGAAGGGAGATCAAGAAAAATCCACAGCCCTGAGACTCCCAGGCATACTAGGAGCTGGTACCACTCCTTCTGCCCAGTTTTTCAGGTACTAAACTGCTGTTTTCTAATCCAGCAACTGGGTTTACACTGATGTGACAGTGTCTATATTCACACTATAATCAACATCCACCTCCTGGCTGTATTTTAAATTGGATTAGGGTGTGAGTTTCCTTCTCATTTTACAATCAACATGAGCAAATGCTTTGTTTATCAAAGCAATCTGAGTGATGCATAATGGAAAGCATTAGATCTATCTGGAACAATTATAACCCTGGAGTAGGTGAGTTACAATAATGGGAAACCTATTCTGCTAAAAGCTTCCTTCAGGATCATTATCAAGAGACCTGCTAACCCTGCAATTGTGCCCACATCCCCAGTACCTTCTTCAAAAACAAAATAAAGACCATAGCTGCCTGCTTCTGAGTATGAACTACCCATCTTGCCAGTGCTCAGATGGATGCAGCTCCCCATGTGGATGCAGTGCTTCCCTCCCCAGATGATGAGAAAATGTAGACTAAGTGCTTTGAATGGAGGTTTCCCTGCTACCGCAAATCCGTCTTATTTAAAGACTCCGAGGGAAAGAGTGTCTCTGTGTCTGATAGCCTCCTTGACTGCTTTGTTACTAAACAGGAGAGTTTTATATATAAACCAAATATATGCTTTCATTTCCAAAGAGTGAGGGCCTGATGTATATGTATAAATCAATGGTATCCATTCGTACAAAGTTGGATATTTACAGCCATATTTTTATAAAATTGTTTTTAAAAAGTTGCTTGCTTTCTTCTCAAGGTTGTTTACTCATTTGATATGTGGACAAGAAACATCTCTGGTATTTTGTGTGACTTTTTTCTGAGCTCTACAAATTATTCCCCTACAAATTATAAATTTTATAATGTTTATAATGTGTTTTATTCATCTGACTAATCTTAATATTTATAAAATAATTCATGTCAACACACCCCAGATTCTTCACAAACTTGTTGCTGTGGCTGTTGTCATACGCACGGTAAAGCAGAGCCACTCAACCTAGGAGGGGACAGGGCTTGGCAGAAGCAAGCTCTAGCCTTTGCCTTTGTCTCCAGCTGGCTGGAGACTCTCCCATGGGCTCAACCCCCCTGGATTACTGTGGAGGTCACTTCTGGTGTGTCTTGGCTATGAGTGGACTGTTAAATTATTATCACAGAAACCTCCTTTAGTTTATCTACTTACAGCAGCATTAAGCCTCTCTCAGCAGAGCTTTGGCACTCACAAGTAGAAATGCAAAAATAATTGTGAGCGAAAATGAAAAAAAAAAATAAAATATGGACAAATAGCAGCAGGGCACTCAGACTTGCAAAAGAGATGATGCCTTGCAAGGCTGTCCTGCTGATCTGCAATGATTAATCCCAGGAGAGACCTCAGTTAAACTGGATACCCTCGGAAAGGCAGTGCATGAGGGAGGTGGAATCAGAGGGGAAGTGCTTTATCAAACGGATATTTGAGCGTGTTAGCAATTGAAGAGAAAACAAAGGCAGGGCAGGTGAGTAATATCTGTGGAAAAGCAAAAATCTGCAGAGAATGAAAGATAGGAAGGAAGCCAGGAGAGAGCTCTGTGCCAGTGGGGAAGGAGAAACTGGAGCCCGTGCGAGAGCTCAGCACCCTGTGTGCCCTTACTTCAAATCCTGGCTTGAACACAAAGTGACTGCATGGCCCTGAGCTGGGATGGATTTGGACAGTGGATTGCACTAACCATGGAGTCTCATCAGCTGGAGCTGTAAGCATCCCTCCTTACGTGTCTTCCTGCACCTCCTGGTGCACTGCTCCTCTGGTAGAACCTATTCAAGCCTGTCCCCAAGCCTGCTAATGCAAGTCAAAGAAATTAAAACAATTTTGTATCTGGCCTGACTCTCTGACAGTAGCAAAGCCTCCCACCATTTCAGTAATACCCAAGGTTCACTAAGGCAGGTCTATTTCAGCTGGAATAATTTTGCAGAGATAATCCTCTAGAAAAGAGGTTTTCAGTGTGCAGAGGGAAGACTTTCCCCAACCACAGTACTTGTAGATTTCACAACAAAATAGTTTCCTGGTGGTGTAATTTTGGGGTTATATTATGTGATATCATATTTGTTGCATTATTATCTGAATGTTGTATTATATTTGGGGTTATAATATTTTTTTCAGTAATATCAAACACCTCACTGATTTAAAATCACACTTCAAATTCTCACAAAAAACAAGGGCTGATGGCAATAATTATGCTTCAGCTTTTAGGGAATCCTGATCCTTAGGTTTCAAGTTACTGCAGTGACATTCATTCCCAGGAGCTTTGGGCCACGGTGAGAAGGGGTTTTATTGAGGACTGATAGAACATGAAAAAGCAACTGTCTCTTGCAGACAGCAGAGACCCTGGGAAGGCAGGTGGGATTCTCCCTCTGATAAAGGCTGCATGCTGCTGCTAAAGAAATTATGATTTTTCTGAGAAAAGTAACCATCTACTGGAAAGAGCCAGGATCCATCTGCCGCTGAAGTCAAAAGAAAAGCTCGCACTGAAGCAGATCATTGCGAAGCAGTACCAGGAGAGTAATTTTTATTTCTCATTACTGCTGTGAACTGGATAAAGAAGCTCTTAAATGCCTATCAGAAATATAAAAGAATGCTGTTTATCTGCTGGGAATTCATTAGAGAAAGGAAGATGTCAGAACCTGGAGAGAATAATGTTTTTTATATAGCAGTCTAATGCAGAGGCCTGAAGGCACCAATTGTGCTTGAAGGACTGGAAAAAGATGTGCAAATAATCAAGTCACAAGTTAATACCCATTTGAATTTGAAATACATTTGCTGTAGATGTGCTGCCACACCTTTTGTGCTCATTTGCTTGCAAATATGGGGTAAATCATGGTTTCCAAGTTCAAGTAAACTTAGAAGAGCGTTTTCAAAGTTCATATGCCCAACTGTTCAAACAAACAAGCATTGCATTCATGTTTATGAATGTTTGTACTGGAAGTGACTGCAGATGTATTCAACCAGCAAATAAAAATGACATAATTTGATTTATTTGACCAACCACAAGAAAACAGTGTGCATATTAATGAATGTGAATAATTACTCAAAATTAACATTCAATCTACAGAGCAGTAGGATCATGAAGCTGTAGCAAATAAACTTAACTAAGGAATAAATGCAAAAGAAATTTGTGATCCTCTGGCAGTTATTAAATAAATGGGAGCAAAGACTGCATTAATTGTATAAATTATTCATTTTTAATTATTTATTCAACTGTGGTAAGTATTGATAATAACTTTATGTCTCAAGGAGGGAAGAATGATGACAAAGAAATTTTGCTTATTCTCCTTAACAATGGTAAACAAAATTGGAGAACGAACTGAAAAATCTGGTGGCGTTTTTAAGTGCGTTGGGGACATCTTGTTGCTCATTGTTTTTTCTTCTGTCCACCCTTGTGCACAGCACTGGTGACTCTTTTTAACAGACATGCCTTTTGAAAACTTGACTGATTAAAATGCTGGTTGGAAGAAGAATTACACAAAAGAAAGCGAGCCCTGACCCATGTAAAGGTTAGATGACAAATGGCTCATACACTCTCTGGAGAAGGTGCACGTACTTGTGGCTGCAAGTGAGGATTACAGCAGCCTGGTGAGCTGGTTTGATTCTCAGAAATGTGATAGCAGAAACATTGTGTGCTTCGGGGATCCACGAGTGTGAGACAAAAATAAATTAAAATTCTTCTACTTCTCAGAATGTAACCTGCAGCTTTTGATAGGTGCCAATACACAGTGGTGATCCCCGAGCTCCTGAAACCTCTTTCCTGAAGCAGGTGTTGAATGCAGAGGGCAGCAGGGATGGTTATCATGGAAGTGCCAGCACATCATCCTCCAGGTATTTTCCCACCAGGACAGGCAAAGCTTCATGACTTTCATGCCAGGTACTATTCTAAAGACAGAGCTGTGGATCTCCTCCTGGAGTTGTCTCTGGTATCTTTGCTTTGAGATCTGGTTTGATGAAATTTCCAGATAAGACAAACTTTTATCAAAAATCTTGCTTCTGCTGCTTTAACCTGAGAAAGCATTACCTTGACTTACCTTGACTTAGAACAGCACTGCCCTGTCTCCTACCTTGTTCTCTGTCTCACATCACCTCTAGGGCATATTGCCTTCTTGTTCCCTTTCCACACACTCTCCTTGAGAGCCTGTTGCCTTGAGCTTCCTGGCTCAGCAAACTGGGACACCTGGAAACTACATGGCATCAGCAACAGAAGGCGAAGAGCTTTCAGACTGCCAGAAATTCTGGAAAACCCTAGCCAGACAAACCACCCCCATTTTATTTCTAGTTTGGGCTCCAAAGCATATGAACAACAGAGTTTTTTTAAAAAATAAATTATTTCCATATTTTTTTACCGGCAGTAAAATTATGAGTTTATTGAATCAGTTAAATCAATTTGGCTAGAATGCACTCAAGGAATTCAGGATGAATTAAATATCATGAAAAAATTCAGCAGCAGGAGTATGATAGGCTTACAAACAATCAAAAACTATTTTAGAGAGAGAAGCATTAGACAATCCTAACCAAAAACTGCCATTCCAAATCTACAATGGGTTAAAATTATATATTCCATTAAATGCCACTTATGATATGTACCTCCCACGGTACAGAGCTATTTTCTTGAATGATGATGATGATGATGATGATGATGATTTTCTTCCTCTGCAGTTATATTTTTATATATTCACTGGGGTCTTTTATTAAAGAAACGTAATTCCTCTATGCAAAGAATTGTGTCGGACCTTGGCAGATCCAGCATCAGTTCATACTACCTGAATAAGGTGTCTGCAAAGGAATATATGTCCCAGTGAACTGCTGGGCACTAATAAGTTTTTTCTCTGTGTTGCTGTTGTCTATTGAGGAATGAGAAACTGGCTTTCCATTTCACAGTTTCCCTCTGAAATGACCTAACCATCACTTTATCCAAGTTATTGCTCGGCTGAAATAACCCGAGGGCCATTCAGCCTCCACACAGTGAATGTGGCATTCAGCAAAGCAATCAGTTCGAATTTCCCCCACAGTCTCTGTTCGCTTCCAAGAAGCCTGCTGGCCCCGCCTGTATCCTGGGGACAGCGCGTAGGGAATCGCGGCGGGATCGGGAGGTGCCGCTGGCGGCATGAAGGATGCTGTAAGCTGCGCCATCTTGTGTAGCTCCAAAAAATCCATCTGACAGCACGAAGATATTCGAGAATATTTCAGGAGGCATCCGCGTACCAAGTGCTTCAGAGTGGCTAAGCTTTAGTAAGACTCCTTAGGATTTTCAGCTGAGTTTGCACCCCAGCTCTAAATCCAGGAAGTTTTTCTACAGTTGCTGCATAATGATGGGAAGGCAGGGACAGCAAAGGTGAGTCAATTCCCTGTTTCTCCCTACAAACCTACACCAAAGGCCTCTGTTTTGAATGTATAACAGAATCAAATGTGCAGAATTTGATGTCAAGAAAGTTTAAGCAGCTAAGCAGGGGATAGGTATAAATATTGTGCCAGCATCTGTCCCTGCTCTCTTCCAGGAATGTGAATCCCCCTGACGTAAGAAGCTGACAGAGGGTTGATGCTCCAGCAGGGGATAGATTCGTGCAGATCTCTGCAGCAGTGACATTTGCGTCCAGCTGACTCTACCTGTGTAGAACAGCAGGGACGCTTGACAGCACAAAGGAAGAGGCAAGCAAAATCAAGCAAGGGAAATAATAGCATTTAAAGCATATGCAAAAGGTTTATGCTATGTCCTGTTATGGAATGAAATGGAGACGTTCTGCACCTACTTCTCTCAAAGCGTTCCTCTGAGATGGAAGACGTGAATTTGTGTTTTGCTAAATGTGGAGTGAGAGCCAAGTGACTTTCACAATTAATTCATGATACAGATGCAGTGTCCTACAGAATATACTCCCTCTCTTCTCCTGTTTTATACACAGCTTTGCTAGGAGGAAGAGATAGCAGACTTAAATGAGTCTGTAGGGGCTCATTTGAGAGGGCTTGATGCTGCCTGCTGAGCTTGAATGCACAGGCAGGATCAGGAAAGAAAAAGATGTTGAGCCTTTTAAGGCAAGAAGGATCTTACATTGCCTCCTGTTGCCAACACGTTCTCCTTGTCCAATAAATTGGACATTTGTAAAGTAATTTTTCACTGAGTCTGTGCTTCTCCTAAGAATGATAAGTTTTTTCAGTGTAAAATAGATGTTTTTTGAAGTCCAGCTCTGAAATCCTAGGGAGAAGATCTTTTTGATGGAAACATTATTTGCTCTTGGAAAAACCAGCATATGTGCCAGGCAAATGCATTCTGTGGTATTTAATAATGATTATAGGCAATGTGTGGCAATTGCCTTCTGAGAAATACTGCTTTTCTAGTACATGCCTTTCACTTGAGTTTTGGTCTTTAATAGATGAGCTTTGGGATCTGTGAATATATCACGTCTGTGGCAGAAGTTCAACAGCGTGCATTTTGAAGTTAGTACCCAAAAGAGCAGTAGATAAGCTGTAGACACAAAAATAGAGCTAGACTTCACCCCAGGCTTGTACATTACCAGGTTCTACAGAAAGTTTCTTCTGGCTTTGGTGACAACTGCATCTAACTGCAGACTTTGGTTAAAAGAAAACTTTAACACTTCACGTTAGCCTGTTGGGCAGAATCTCACTTTTTTTTTCTTTTTTTTTTTTTTAAAGTTCTGTATAACTTAAAATAGCTTCAGCATATGCTCACTTCTTTCTCATTAAATATTTCCAGGAAAGTCTTAGCAGTTTTACATGTGGAATAAGAAGTTTAGCTTCAGTTTCCTGGACAACATGCAGCAATTGAACCTATAATAGCACCACTAAATCTCATTTAAATCCACAATTGTCTTTAATCCCTGACCTACTCCTTTTTTTTTTTCTATGTCCACCTGATCTGGAAAATATTTTGCAAGAATAGAACCAGAAACAGAAAATCTTGGGACGCAAGCCCCCTGCTTGGGAGCTTTACAAATCCATCATGGAAAGATTGTCAGTTCCAGGCACAGTCAAGGTCTTTGTGAATTGGATCATTTCAGTAGGCAACACAACCCCTTTAAAGGCAGAGTATCACGCAGTAGGCACCTGGTTCACTTTCATAACAAAGCCACAGACCTCTATGAAGGCATGGGAATGCTAAACCCTGGGCACAGCCCAAGGAGGAAAATTCAATGTCTCAAGCTCTTTTCAGCTCTACCATGTTTTTTATCAATATAGCTGATAACTCAGGCACATCACTAATAGTTCCCATATATTAAGCACCCCTTTCATATGTGCCATGTGGAAGTGCTGGCTTCCCCTTGGAGTCCCTCACATGACTTGGGCTGCTAAATACATATACAGGCATATGTGCCATTTGGTAGTGGTATTCTATTCCACAAGTTGTTTACCACACATACTATTTTTAGCTTTTATTATGAGAGCTTGAACATCTGTACCAGAGATGTCTGTACAAAATGACAGAGATATATGCAGTATGCAACAAATAACCAGAGGTTACGTGATGAGAAATGTTCCTGCTGTTAAGCTGGTTTGTTAGGGTTTCACTTAGTGACAGATAAAGATGATGGAATACAAATTCTCCCTGACAAAAAATTGGGTTTCTTCCCAGCAGCTCAGAAATGCCTGAGCCTCAAGACTCTCTCTGCTGTCTCCTTTGTCTGTCTGTGTGATGTGCGATGGGCACTCCACATGCAAGCAAGTTACTCCTTTCAGGCCACAGTGTCTCATGTGGTAAGGCAATACATCTTTTTTTGCTGAACCCCCCGTGACCACCTTTTGGGAGCAGATGGATACAAACCAGCCAAACAGGCACGCTGGGTTGCTGGTATGTTTTTTTTCCTTTCCCCTGCACTTGGCATAGCACAAAAACAGAAGTGGGGAAGGCAGCCCCTCATGAAGTTCTGCTTGTTTCCCTTCCTGAGTAAATTCCCTTTCAACTGTGATCAAGAAGAAAACAGTAACTTTATACCACGGAAAAATGAAAACCTAGCGGGGAGGGGCAGCAATTCCTCTCCCATTCTACTGTAACAGCACCACATTCTTCACAGCCAGTTTCACAGGAAAATTACAAGCAATCTGTTTATTGAAGCGTGCTCGGGGATAAATCCCGCTCGTCTTCTTTACGTGAATGAGTGAGCCTTATTGCATGAGAAGTTTGGCCAGGGCCAGAGCTGGCTCGCAGCCTCTGCCCCACCTCCCCCTCGCTCAGGGCACAGCTTTTCGCATCCCTCCCCGCTCTGCCGCTCCATCCAGCCCCGCTTGTGACGTCTCAGGCGATGGGCAAAAGATGTCAGGATAAGACCTTGTGCGTACAAGTTGCAATCTTTGCAGAAGTCTCATTGTCTCATCATTTTCACATCAGGGCTATGACGAGGAAAAAACCTCACGGTAACTAATCGACGGGAGAGTAACCAGTCAGCTCCGGCGCTGTTTGTTTTGTGGCTTAAAATCATTGAATAAGCAGTAACAAATGTTTCTGTGCTCCCTGTGCAGACCTGCCAAGTCAATTCAGTGATATCAACAAGAACACTTTAAATGTTTTGGCAAGAGAAAAATTTCTATAAGCTATTGAGGTGCTTTGTGCGTGTATTTTCAGGTAACAAGCCTTGGCTCAAAGCCCTGCATTCAAGCGTCGCTGAATATCACTTGTATTCAAAAACTAATCAGAATCAGCATTCAAGTGCTGTAAGCACTATGTTTCCTACAATTCATCTAGCCACCATGAATAACTTGGAAATAATTAAGCTTTTGACCAAAATTATGTGCTGCATAATTTCAGTCTATAGACTTGATTTGTTGAATCCAAAATATTCCATGGATCATTATTATATCTGGAAACATTTTTTTAAATTTATGATCAATAGTTTATATATTATGACAGATCATGCAGAGTTGTATTGTTTATTTAGCATCATGTGTGTCCTTGATAAACACTGTAATGGAGTAGCTTCCAAACACACTTCAACTCAGGAAACTTCTTCTTTTGATCCTATATGGATAGCAATGCAAATAATTCTGTTTTACTGTGGAAAATTCCGTTTTATCCTGCAGAGATGGACTTAATCCTGTGTCCAGAGGGTTGAGTGGACTAGATTCAGTGTCAGTACAACACTGCATATGCTGATAACATAATTATCGAAGTACATACCTACATTTATCAGAAGGGTCCTGACTCTAATGCACCTTGGCCTTTATGTTTGTAGCTCTCCCTTGCTCCTTCTGAGTCACTTGCTTCCCCCAAGGAGTGACTCACCAGACCTGGTCAGGGGTGCAGGGGCAGACTTAGAAACCACTGAATTGGAACCACTTCGGTAGGAGAATTGCTTTGGCAGGAGAATTGCTTTAAGAAGTTATCAAGGGAATGAAATGTACTCATATGGCTCACATTTTCACAAATACGTAAAAGACCATGTGGAGCTGTATGCCTGGCAGGCAATAAAAATCCCATCTCCTTCCTTCCATATTTGAGACAGTCATGAGACTTCAACTCTTTCTTCTCCACACAGCTGGCATGCACAGCAGAGAGGAGCTGCATCCCACAAGTGCTGTGACAGATGTGCTCTGTTACTACAGCTGGATGTTCCTGCTAGGATTGAAGCAGAGGACACAGTGTCTTTGGTTCTCTTGAACAGAGATGAGAAAACAAAAAGCTCTCACATCTTTCCTTAATATTAGGAAAGATAATATTTCCTTTATATTAGCTCTGTCTTAATTAGTCTGCTAGGGTGATGCAGCTACAGTACAAGGGGAATCAATCACTTTCATTAAGCATGGTAAGTAAAACTAACTCAAAAAATAAATAGGCTATTACATATTTCCGTGCCTACCTCAGGAGGTAGCACATTCATTAGATTCCAATGACATCCAGATAGTGATAAAAATACACCAAAAATTTGCTAGGGTTGAAGAATGCATTTTTTTCCTGTGCTCTTGCAGGAGATGCTGTACTTTTCACCATTTCCCTGCCATACTGAGCTGATCTTCCAGCCCAGGAAAGCAGATGCTGTGCATCATTGCTGTTCTCAACTGCAGTAGAAGCAAGGAGCCAGCACACAGCAATTTCCCCAGTACTTCAGCCCCAGTGATGTGTAGCTGCACTCACCCCTGTCTGAAGTGTACAGGCACCAGCAGCTTGGGTTCTGCTCCCTCTAACACATTCTGTTCTCCAGTATGGGCTTCTCTTAGTTTTGGCTCATGCATTTCCAAACTCTGTGGAGCAAGGCTCACTCTCAGAGCTGGCACAGTGACAGGGCTCAGACTCTCCATGTTAAGTAAGGTCTTTAGCCATGACTACAGTATAAGGCCATAAATCATCTGCTTGATCTGATCTTAACAGAGGCGATTAAATACTTGGGAATTCAGCTGGAACACCCCGTGCGTGAGTGCCCTTATTCTCATCAGCATGGGGTACTCACCTGGTGCTCTTTGGGCAGCTGGGTAAGTGTTACACAGCTGGCTGAAAGCTGCTTTGTTTTACCCAGTGAAAGCAAATACTATCTCATACAGCAGCTGTGTTTCAAGCACGATGAACTGCATCTTGATTACTCTCTTTGAGCCTGCATTGGCTCCTCTACCACCTGCCTCATGGACATCTGCACTGAATTCACATCCCCTCAATTCAGGATTGACCAAGCTTGTTCTGGTGTTGAGAGTCAGAGCACAGGAGAAAGCACCATCTTAAAAATTACTCAAGTGAACATTCTCTCATTAGGATGAAGAACACCTGTTTCTCTCTCTCAGTATAAGATGAATGAATATTTTCTCAGCAGAATTTTCGCTGGGCTGACCATAAAGGTCTATGCCCGTGTGCCTTTATGATTGTTACTTTAACGATTTCTTTCCAGGTGAAAAAAAGTAGGGAGCAGAATCTCTTACTGCCAACAATTGGTAGGGATGACACTGTCTCAGTCTTTGAGGTGTTTATTTAGCTGTTACACACATTGGATGGGGGGATAAAAGAAAGCCTGAAGTGGGAGGTTTGCTCCTCAAAACCAGTATGGTTCAGAATTCATGTGCTTCGCTTTATAGCTTTTCAGTGTTTTCTTGCAACTTGCTATGTGTAATTTATAGGGAATTTCCAGGCAAAGGATATGATTCCCGTACTCAAAGGAAAGGTGTATTTCCCATAAACGAAGGATAGGAATGTTTTTGACTAATGTTTTTTCTTATTTCATCCCATTTTTTTCCTCTTCCCTGGATTCCCTTGTTAAATTCACATGCCCATGATGATTAATCCCAGCCTTTCCTCAGAAGTGTGTGTTGACATTACTGTGGTCAGCCAGTCAGCACAGCTCACCAGTGAAATGCATATGGCCCACATGAAATGGCTGCTACAGTACCCTTCAAGACCTGCAGAAAAAGAATACCATAAAAACAACAAATAATGTTAACAAGGATTAAACCGTATGATTTTCTACACTGTTTCCAGCTGGACCAGGGCACTTTGCATTAAGCTAATGAGAGGTGAAAGCCAAATTAGACCTTCTTGATGGAGCTTTCATTGTGTGTGGGCGCACACTTACTGCAGATGCAATTATTTTTCAACCCATGGGAGCTTCTTCAATCCATAGACTTGCACACCACGTCGAGCTGATCCGGTAAGTCTAGCCCCCAAATCTGACCTAGCTGATTCTTCTTCTTTTCTGGGAAATGACTCTAGAGCAGGGAGGAAGAATGTAAAAAGATATGTGCTGCTCTTGCTCGGCTCCAGCCTGAGAGGGTAGGTTTGCTAACAAACACTTTCACATTTAACCTACATTAGGACTAAAAATCAAGATCATTCCCATCACTGCCAATATTGAGGCATAACCAAAAAGAGAGGAAGACAAGAAATGTTTTAGGGGAAAAAAAAAATCATCAAGATGGAATTAAAAAGAAATTATTTGTCTTCAATAAAAAGACAGACTTTGGGAATTGTTCATCAGCTGCAAAAGCCAAAATAGATACATGGATGAATTGACAGGATCACAAGAGTGTTCACCTTCTCAAAAAAGTAGACTGAATTGAAAGCTGATAACTATTTCAAAGGAAAGTTTGCTTAAAAGGTTTGTGAAAGGAAGAGTCCCTTACTCTTCAAATTTTTCTTCTTTCTTCATCTTCATAACAAAGGTGAAGCAATTAGGGTCACAACAAAGCAGATTAAGTTACTTTTATGCTTAGCAGATCGACTCTTGTCACTAGAGTGACTTCACCTGTGGTCCTCAGTTTTTGCAGAGGGGAAAAGACTGATTTTAGAAGAGTGCCTATTTAACTGCATTCACCTTCAGAGGATGCCTTCTTACCTCCTAGATACTGGGATAGCATCACCTAGGATGATGCACCTCCATTTGAACTGTACTCTGAGGGTCAGGGTGTTTTGGGCTAGAAGTGTTGGATTTGGTAACAGGGATGGCTTCTCTGAGAAGCTGCTACAACTTCCAACACAGACCCACACTGGCCAAGGCTGAGTCCTTCAGTCACTGTGGCAGCACCTCTGGGAGAACATATATAAGAAAAGAAAAACAACCTGCAGAACAGCATCAGAGAGAGCAGTGAGAATATGCAACAAAACCAACCCTGCAGTCACCAAGGTCAGTGCAGAAGGAGGGGCAGCAGGTGCTCCAGGCACCAGAGCAGAGATTCCCCTGGTGCAGCCCCTGGTGAGGCAGCTATGTCCCTGCAGCCCATGGAGGTCCATGGTGGAGCAGAGATCCACCTGCAGCCCGTGGAAGCACTCATACTAGAGCAGGAGGATGTGCCTGAAGGAGACTCCCGTGGGAAGCCCATGCTGGGGCAGGCTCCTGGTGAGATCTGTGGACCCATGGTGAGAGGAGCCCATGCTGGAGAAGGTTTGCTGGAAGGACTTGTAACCCTGCAGGGACCCACAGTAGAACAGTCTGCTCCTGAGGGGCTGGAAGGGACCCATGATGGAAGCACTTCATGAAGAACTGCACCTGATGGCAGGGACTCATGCTGGAGAAGTTTGTGGAAAACTGTCTTGCATGGCAGGGACCTCATGCTGGAGCAGGGGAAGAGCACGATGAGAAGGAGCAGCAGAGACAACATGTGATGAGCTGAACTACAACCCCCACTCCCCATCCCCCTGCACTACTCAGGGAGAAAGAAGGTGGAGAAAATGGGGAGTGAAGTTGAGCCTGGGAAGGAGGGAGGGATGGGGGAAGGTGTTTTTATGATTTGGGTCTATTTCTTATAATCCTGTTTTGTCTTTTGCTCTAGTATCTCTCCCCTGCCCAGCTGATGGAGTGGCTTTGGGCATTTAGCATTCAGCCTGGGTCAAGCTGCCGCACACATCGAACAACTCTGTAACCAACTCTGCCAACCCCTGAGACTCTGCTATAGCATCCTGGCACGTCCAGACAAAATGTATGATGGAGCTTGACTCCTTCACTGTTGCTGACCAACAACAGCCACCAGAACTGCTGCCACTGTAAGGAAGCTGATTAACTGTGCAAGTCTTAATGAAGTTGATGGAAAATGCCTTCGCTTTGTGTTGGTCATTTATCCTCCATAAAATTATATTTATAGACAGTCAATATTTTTTTACTTGAAGCAGTTGTTTCTGCATGCTTTCCCATGCCAAGAATTTTAAACATCTCAGTCCAGCTATCTACACTGTTTATGCAACAGTAGATGTCCAAATCTATTAGGAAGTGACTCTTATATATGGCCAGTCCATCCTGTAGCTCTCTGGACCCTACAGGGGAGGAGCACTTATTCTCTTATCCCATCAGGAAAGTCATACAGACTTGTCCCTCAGCACATCAGCTCCAAATCTAAAGGGAACTGAACTTAGCTGTCTCACAGAGGTGATGTTAGCCTGGCCAGCAAATGTTCATAGAGCTTACAAAGGGATTAGATGGTGATGTTCTTGTTTGGAAATTCTGGCAAACCACTGGGAAGACAAAGGACAACATAAGAGCAGCCAGACAGTGGGTGGTTTCTGGTTCTGTGCTCCTACATCAGAATTACAAATGACAGAGTAGTGTTAAGGTTTGTAATGGACATAAACCCACATCCATTTTAGGAAGTCTAACTTCTTAGGAAGTCTAAGATTTTTCTGTGTTTAGATATTGGGGGAAAAAAGAGGAACTGTAAAGTAATATAAAGCTGAGATAAGAATTACTTTTAGTGGGAAAATACTGAACACTATGAAGATGTGAAACCTGATTAGACACAAATAACGTAACCTTTCCTCTTTCTCCAGCAGAAGAAAATAAAAACTCTAGACCTCCCATATTTCCTTAAATTAATGAAGTGGTATCACATCTGATTTGAGCCCCTCAGAATCTCTCTATTCCTCTTCATGTGAATGTAAAACTATCCATTCATTTCTCTGCAGTCATATAACCACTTACTTTCTTATGAGCACTGTTATTAGCCCCTTCTCTAAAGGCTTTTTTTTTTCTGGATATATGTTCTTTTAATTGCATATTCTTTGTTAAGATGAGTAAAAAGCCACACTATGTAGAAGATCACTGAAAAATAGATTTATTCAAAAAAGAGGTGTAAAGATCTCCCAAGAGAGCTGAGTATCCTCACTGCCAGCTGAAGGCAGCAAGAGCAAAGAGTCATCTCCAAACCTCAGTGTCAAATCTGTAACAGGCTGTGAATTTTTGATCTCATTAGGCTTTTTCTCTTTCTTTGAACGTGAATATTCTGGTGTACATTGCCATAGATTTGTATAATAGCCAGGTGCTGCTGTGGGCTAGTATAAATGTACTGGGCTTTTGTAATGATATTGCCAAAGAAACAAATGCTCCAAAGCAACTGCATGGGATTACTAGGAGATGAGCTGTCTGACGTTAGTAAGGTATTTAGTCATTGGGCAAACACCTACTCTGGACTATGTCACGATGATTTCTGCTCAGAGTTTTCCCTTGCAAAGTCCCCAAATGTTTAACAAGCAGGATACAAACCGCTGTTTGCTGGGAGGAACCTACTTCTGTCTGAAACCTGGTGCTTCCAAACACAGAATGGTTTGGATTCGAAGGGACCTTTAAAGGCCATCAAGACCAAACCCCTTGCAAAGAGCAGTGACATTTTCAAATAGATCAGCGTGCTCCGAGCCTTGTCCAACCTGTCTGTGAATGTTCCCAGGGACGGGGTATCCACCACTTCCCTGGGCAACCTCTATCAGTGTATCACCACTGTCATCACAAAAAATTTCTTCCTAATATCTAGTCTGAATCTGTCCTAGCAGTTTAAAATCATTACCCCTTGTCTGGGTAAAAAAGTCTGTCCCCAACTTTAAGCTCCCTTTAAGCGCTGAAGCTCAGAGATGCTTTGGCAGGCAAGGGGCCCTTTACCCAGTAACACCTCTGAGGGGGAGAGGGGAGCTTGGTGACCAACTCATACC
Source organism: Pseudopodoces humilis (assembly GCF_049639895.1). Lineage (NCBI taxonomy): Eukaryota > Metazoa > Chordata > Aves > Passeriformes > Paridae > Pseudopodoces > Pseudopodoces humilis. The sequence continues at coordinate 106,760,717 of NC_142200.1, forward strand.
CCTTTGGGAAAGTGTAAATGATGTCGGAAATGGGCAGGAAAAAGCGTTTAGGGAAGGAATAACACCTCTCCGACAAGGACCCGCACCTCCGGCACCCCGCCAAGCCGGCTCCACCCCGCCAAGCCGAGGCCGGGCCGGAGGCAGCGCCCGGGCGGGGACGAGCCGGCCCCGGCGGGCGGGAGGAAGAGGAGGGGTTTCACCTGCCCGGCCCGGCCCGGCCCTCCAGGTGCGAGGTGGAGCAGGAAGCGGCGGCGGCGGCGGAGGGGACCCGCGCCCGCCTCGGCGCCGGGCCCATGCGGGGAGATGGCGGGGGGCCGGGCGCTGGCCGCGCTCCTGGCCGCGCTCCTGGCTGCCTCGGCGCAGCTGCTCCCGAAGGAAGGTAGGGACAGGGACAAGGACAGGGACAGGGATAGGGACGGGGCGGCTCCCCCCACCCTCGGTTCGGCTGCCCCTACCCCCGGCTCGATCCCCCATCAGCCCCAGGCGGGCCCCAGCTGCCCATGCCCTGCCCGCCGCCCCTCAGGGCTGCCCGCGCCGGCGGGAGCCGCCCGGGGCGCGGCTGAGCCCGCACTCGCTTGAGCTGGCGGCACCGCCAGTGACTCTGCTTTATCCCCGTGTGCTGCTGCTGATTTAATAACTATTACTTATTTAAAAGGGGCGGGGGTGGTGGGATAGAATTGTAATGGTTGTGCGGTGGGACGTTTCGGCGCTTCTAGTCAGAACGCATCCTTTTCTTTCTCTTTGAAAATACTAACAGGAAAAATGGTTTGATCTTTACATCCTCACATGCTGGAGTATTGATTATGCCAGTAACTTCCCAAAGTTCTTTTTCCCGGACGCCAGAGGAGCAGCTGAATTCTCTGTAAAGAGCTCCTTGGATTGTATTCTGTGTGGGACCGTGCTGTTGCCCGAGTTTTTCAGCAGAGAATATTATTTATATAGAGCAATGGGTGAACCGTAGATACAGGGAAATGGAATGGCTTATATGGCCAGCTGAGTCAGATGGTCTAATGCTCACTACCAGCTCTGAATCTCTTGAAATTCCTGGATGCTTGTTGAAATCCCATGTATCTAACCCTATATGCAACCCTAAAAGAATTCCAGTTATGAACACAGGGACAGTGTGTGGTGTTTTCCTCAATTTCCAAAGCTGGTTGATTGCAAAAAAATGCCCATCCTCAAGTCTAAACAGTCTCTTTAACTGCTATCAGTAGTCCTTTTAAAGGCTCTTGAAGTCCTTATGTACAAAATAACTGGTGAATTATTTGAAGTGACTGTAAATTACCTAAAGAGTCTGATGAAATTGATGCCTTTTTAATATTTCTATTACCTTTAACCGCACTGGTTTTGCTGAAGTGGAGTTCAGGACATTGTTATCATAAACAATACACACAAAACGTTTCCTTTAAAATTGGGCAGCCCTGAGGTTCAAATTTCAAGCTGTGTAGTCTTTTAAATAAAACATTTGCATTTAATGTATTGCCTCTGAGTTAAGTGAATAACAGCAATTTGCCTCTCTAAGCCTCTTCAAAGTTAAAAGAAAGGATACAATGCTGTTTAATAATTGTGTTTTGTTTTCAAAGGAAACAAATATTTAAAACTCTAGAGGGATCAGTACTAGAAGCAGAGGAGGTAGACTGTCCAGGGATGTTACCTTAATCTAGAGGAATGTGGGAGAAAGAGCTCCCCAACCTCTGGCCTTGCCCTTTATCAAATCCTGAAGTTGCTCTTCAGAGCAAAGTTAGTAACAGTGAAATCGCACGAAACACCACTGACAGACCCAGTGGTTTGTTGCCACTGATGGTGGCCCCTCTTCCTACCTCCTTCAGTCCCTTGCTTTCCAGCTGCAGGCTTCTGCCCGCTGGTCTGTCTCCTGCACAAGCACCACCACTCCTGTGTGCCAGGAGTCATCCTCTGTCATCCTCTCAAACTCTCTAACACAGTGCCTTCCTCCTCTTTGAGACCCCCCAGTCCCACAAAAAAAGAGGTGACTGGGTCTCGGCTACCCTGGCAGCATGGGTTGGCAGACTGAAGGTTGTGATGGTGAGCGGGACATGAGGCTAAGGAGAATGGTGCCTTCCCAGGTGTGTTGGCACGTGAGATCTCATGTGCCCTTCTTTCCAGTGGGAGCTGCTGTTATTGCACAACTAAATCTTCTGGAACGTTTCCCTGAGCAAAGGTTTGTCCCGAAAGCCCAAGACAGCTCAGGTTAAGATTTTCCTCTGCACACCTATGTAGTTTGTAATTTTCAAGGAGTTCCTGTTGCACTGGTGCTGACGTTGGTACTGGCTCTGCTGTTGCTGTGTTTTGGTTGCCTCCCTTTCCTTGGTTGCAGCTTTCTCCCTTTCAGCAAGGCCGGGTTTAGGCTGGGTGTGCACATGGGGTATGTATGAGGCACACGTGGCTCTTTGTGGGGAGTGGCGATGCTCTGCTGGGACAGCTACAAATTTTGGTGTGCCTGTCTCTAAAGCTGTCTCTTGTCATCCTTTCTGAAGTTCTTTGTCCTCTCACCCCCCTGCTCCACCATTTCCCAGCAGTGTTCCTCTAGGAAGGTGTAGGTCAAGCGTGCCTGGTCACGTTGTCCTCAGAGGAACTTGAGCATTTTCTTGAGATACAGCTTTATGCCTAAAGTTACTTATCACGTGAAAGATTGGTTCTAACTTATAGCTGGAAAACTACAGAAAGAACAATTTGTTCTGCTGGCTCTCCATGAACATGGGAGTGTGAATATTGCCTATCTGACCTTTGAAAATATGTTTTCCAACTAAAAATGAGTTTCTTTGAGGCACTAATAATAAAGTTAATCAGACATCTATGCTGTCTATGAAACATAAATGTTTCAGATTTAGAGTATCCTTATGATTGTGATAAAATCTGCATATGTATTCTGGGCTTTGTCTTTAAAATGTCATTGTTATTATATGTGAATTTAGAGATAGTGCCATGTTGATTCTTGTTTTACCCTCCAGTTATCTTTTTCTTGGCAACTGACTGATTTGACTCACACGTCAGTCCTAACATGTAAAGCTGCTTCATTTAATAAAATAAAAACCCCCAAGCTGTTAGCAGGGTCATTCTTCTGCTCTGACACAATATAAATAATACCCCTGTTAGTTCTCCTCTGAAAGTCAGTGGAAACTGGATTATTTCCATTCTGAATCATCCATTCTGAATGAATTTGTTCATTCAATTGAGACCTTTCCATTTAAGACTACAACCAATGTACATGTGTTGCAAGTTTTTTGGGTTTTTTTGTTTGCCTCATGCCATTATCAGTCTAGAGTGCTAACTTTTTACTCTCTAGCAACTAATGTGTTTATAGTAAATTTTTTATTTGTGTCTCAACTGTGTCTCAGTTCTGGTACTACTACTTTAAATTCTCCACCAGATAATACCCTTTTACTTTTTTTTTTATTATTTTTTTATTTCTTTTTTTTTTCTTTTCACAATTCCAGGACTTTGAGATGTTTATTTTTAAGAGGTGAGCCTTGCCTGTGCGTGTTTTTCATTAGTCTGTAAGTCTGATGGGATGTGAGTATGTGAAAAGATTTGAGGACTGATAGACTGAGCTGAATTTATTGTCCATAGCAGCACAAATAACCACCAATTTGAGTGCCTCCCTGCTAGAGATCCTCAGTAAGGTTGTTGTCTCTGGAGCTGTGTGAATGAAGTTTCTCCAAGAGCTGTACTCTTGGTCCTGGGCTTACTCATACACAAAACTGGAAGCAGCAACACATAGCAGCCACTTGGCTACAAAGTGGCCCAGGAGAGAAGAAAAGGGATGTGGTGAGCCAGCTCCTGGGCCAGGCTCCTTAGGTGGCTGGCATCTTTTTCATGCCTGGGGTTGTCATTTGATGTGGTGGCTCGTCAGCCAAAAAATAATTAGGGGAAAGCATGCTGAAAATTATTATTTCTTGGCACTGATTCAACGCAAAGGACTAGTCAAGGGAAAAACAAGGTGAGAGGATTGAAGGCTGATGAATCTCATATCCAGAGTACCACCATGGGCCTGTGACATGAAGTAATTTGTTAACTAAGAGGTAGACCTCCTCTCATTTTTATTACAATTCTGTGTGTTGTCCTTCTATACTGCAATGAGAGTTTCTAGAGAGAAATCAGGGCTTGCTCAATGAAATAAGGGAAGAACCTTTCCCCAGCATGATATCAGGTATCATTTGGGTCAGTTGTGCTCAGGCTTGTTAATTGCTTATATGAATTATCTTATCTACAAATAAGGTTGGAATAGAAAAAAAAAAGTAGGAGAAAAAGTACTGAAAAATAATATGACTTCTTGAAATATGTAATAGCAGCAGCAGTGTTTTCACAAATAAATGTTGCTTGGGTTCAGTTTATTAATGTAGCCCTTATCACCCAGCCTAATTGATATTTATACCGGCATATGTTAAATGCAAAGCTTTGTGATCCATAGCTGCCAAATCCTCAGTCTTAGGCAGAGGCTGAATAACTTTGCACTTAGTGCATTCCAGAAATGTTTCAAATTGGAAACAGCGTGAGGAACCATCCTGTGCTGAGAGCAAAGTCAAGATACTTTTGGTTTTACCTGTGTTGACTAAAGCTATGGGTGACAGGGGCATGGCGTGTTTGCAGATTAGTGTAGGTGGTGGCTGAATAGCTCCTTTCTTCACCAGTTTCTCTGTATTCTCATTTGGCCCCAGTCTCATTTGCTTTTTGTAATTTCTGATGGCAAACCACAACCTTCTTCAGGTCCTGGGCAGGAGAGCAATGAATGTGTGTGGAGTTGTACCCCTCCTTGTTGTGGCTGGGGTGGGATCAGCGGTGGTGCTGATTATTCCTGGGGCTGTGGGGGAAGCTGGGTGCTGCTCACCACTGCCATGAGTGGAATGTGCTTCTGAGCTGCGCTGACCAGTAGTTCTCTTACAGCAGTAAAGTACTCCTACTCTCTTCTGGGTGCTCCCTAAAGCTCTCCCTTTGGATATTTTCTGGTCTTGGTGTCCTTGCAAAAGCTCCTAGAAAGACTCAGCTGCAGCAAGGCATGTATTAGCTAGAGGATATGGGGAAAATAGCTTTGGATGCCAGTTTTGATCTACATGAACTCTTTTTTGGACTGCTCTTGTAAGCTTCTGTTAAAATATTTTTTAAAATCTGCACCTTTAATAATTTCTGTAATTTATAAACCGTTGCCCAACTGGGGAAAGACTAAAAATACCACTTTAACAAAGCACTTTCAGCAGTTTCTGGGACAGCATCCAACTCACTGGTGCTGCTCAGGTGTCTCCATCAAACCTCGGCTCTGGAAAGGGCAACACACCCACTGCAGCAGGGGTTGGCTTGTTGGAACCAATCCATTAACCAGTTCCTGAAGAGCAGTTGCTGATTTTTGGTGCTTTTCTTAGTAGGATTCAGCCAATAGAGCTGGGTCACCATCCCTTGATTTGTAAACTTCTCGAATCTCTTGCCGATGTTACCATACAGTTGCTTCTTGCGTCACATCTGCTTGTGCCACCAGGATGTGAAGGAAAGGACGTGGGCTGGGCTGCACTTATAAATTATTGGCTGCTGGCTTTTGTGTCAGAGCAACATCTTGAGTTTCTGTATTGGCTGCTGAGGTGAGGGTTTGCTACCTGCAGCTGAGCCTGCCTGATGTGGATAGTATTAATGGAACATCCTGGAAGACTTTCAGGAAGACCTTCAGCTGAAGAATTGTGCCATAGTGTCCAGTAGAAATGCATTTCAAGTATGTTAGTAAGATCTGGTCTGCTTATGAGTGCCTGAGCTGCCATTGCTGTGGAAAAAGTGATTTTTTTTTATTTTTTTTTTTAAATCTGTCTCCTGTACAGGAGGTCTCTGCCTGTTCTATTGGACACCTTTTAACAAACATCCACTAGGGTGCCATGGGGCAGCCTGCTTTGAGCTGTGCCTTTGGATTTCTTGGGGGATAGAGTGTGGTTAAGTGATGTCAGATCAAACTCTTATTTTGGAAGGTAGGATAATGCTGGCATTTTGGACTTGGCCCTGGATTTTTTGAGTACCTGGCTGTGAGACAGAGAGAGCAAGCTTTGAGGAGTGGAAAGAGATTATCTGAAGCTCCTCAGAAGTGAGAAACTAAGAGCTGATGGCAGGATGTTTGGCATGGGAGGGATCCCTGATTGCGAAATGTGCTTTTACACCTTTGTGAACCAGAGCCAAGACTGAAGAGCTGCTCAGACATGCTCTGAGATGTTGTCCTCTTGCTGGCTTATATCAAGGTAGGGATAAAAACTATGCAAGCAAACATCCCTTTGATCAAGGGAGGCTCCTGCAGGGACCTGTGTGGTGTCAACGTTCCTCGAGCCAGTGTGACATTTTCTCCTCAAGCTGTGCAAACCCACGTGTTAAACATTTTATAGATTGTATGCTGGTGGTCAGCTCATAGACAGTGTTTGCTGACATCTCACCTCTACAGAAGGAACAGCACTTCATATCTGTAAAATAATAATTAGGAAAAGGCAGCTGAGAGTCAACAGTGTCTCTTTCCCACTTGCAGTGAAAAAAGCTGCTTTTAAAAAATCTGCATGAGTTATGTGAGTGTTTTAGTTGTCTTCCAAAAGGGTTCTAGAGAAAGCAATATAAGTACAGAAATGTATAGTTGTTGGGGGTTTTTATCAGTTATTTTCAATCTGGAGGTACTTTATTCATGCTAGGCATTACAAATTAACATCTTTTGAGTGAGCAACCTTATTGGTCTGGGGTGATGACAGATCTCTGGTGAGCTGTGCTGAAATGGCTTGTAACATCACTATTCCAGAAGTGTCTACCCTTCCTCCCTGATGAGGAGGAAAATTCATGATATCTCACCTGCTTTGCATCCCCATCCTGGCTATCAGTTCAAACAATCAGTGAAGATCAGGGTGCTGTTCTGTGATGGCTGAGGAATGGGTATTCTCCCCCAGGTGCCCCCTCCTGAGGTGTGGTAACCATGGCATAATAGCAGTTGTCAGCATCTGTCTCTTAAGAGTTTACAAGCTTTGCCGATTTTATCACTGTAATTTTCTGGGTGATTCCCTGAAAGTAATCCTTTCACAAAATGTGGACCTCGCATCTCAGACAAGTGTGGTGGTGGAAGACAGGTCCAAATAGGGGAGATAATAATGTAATGTAGAGGGTAGTTTACAATTAAATTAGGAAGGGTTGGCTCTACGTTGTGATAGTACTTGTGATCTCTCTTTGGCTGCTCACAGCACTGTTCAGGAGGTGAGAGGAGTCCAAACAGTGTATGGGTCCCTGACTAACTTAGCTAAGGGCTTGAAGACTGTGAATGCAGTCACCCTGATTACATTACAGGTGAGACTGGAGGGGTGGATGATACTTGGGCAATTGGGTGCTGCAGTTGAACTGGAGACCTGGACTCAGGTTGTCAAAGATGTTAGTAAGACAGGTGCAAAACAACTGAGTTGGCAAAGCAGGGAGATGTTTACCCTTTCAAATATTCCTTGATGTGTTTTGGCCAATTTGAGTGAACTATGGAGGGAATTGTGTTGGAGGTGATGCACTACCACACTGAGTTGCTGTGTTATACCCCAGGCATCCCACCCTCTTGTGACAAATTTTGCAGGAGATTATGCATAGAGGAATAACCTCAGTGGGCTCTGAGTGTTCCTGCAGGTCAGCATCCCTGCAAGGGGTCAGAAGAGGCAGTGAGCCTTCAGGAAAGCCTCCCAAGCTGTAGAGGCAAGCAGCATCCCTGTGCTATCCTTGTCCCAAGCTGGTGGCACTGTACACTGCAGGGAATGAGCCTGCTCTCTGGAGAGGCGTGTTGGTTGTGTGGGTTCAGATCCCCCTGGGGCAGAACAGGGGTTTAGGTAGGGATATTTCATAATAAAGCAAGTTGCTGCTGCTCGTCTTGCGCAGCAGCCCAGCTCCTCCAGCTCATGAATGGTGCCTGAGTCAGCCCCATCCAACTGGGTTTCGGTAAAAAAGGCTGTCATGGAACAAGCCCGTGATTTGACCGGAATGAGCAAACCAACAGCTTTTGTACATAGTGCTGGGATAAATGAACATCTGGGATTTCCTTGGATGTTTTGTTTTCTTGGTGTGTCTGGGGCTTTTTTGATTGCTTTAATCCATCCAGTCAAGTCGTGTGGAACAATCCATAGATCCTTATGGGTAAATTACTGCAATAAAATGCAGCTGTCAAGCCAAAACTAGTTGGACTCTGTTCTAGCTCCTGCTTTGTGTAGCAAGGCACTTTACATAGCCATAAAAATTGCTGTTCTGCCAAGTCCTTTGCTTGTGTTTATGTACACATGCTCCGTGTGAGTGCTACTGCCCTGACTATTCGCCAGCTGCCTTCTACACTGCTCTCCCTCTTATACAAGAAAAATGTCCTATTGACATTTATATATATATATATACACATGTTAAAATTACTATGAGATTGTCAGATGCAAATACAGAAAATAAATTCAGGCTCAACATTCTGGAATGATTGAACTTGTTTTATACTATGCAGTTGACTTCTAACCCCAGTGGGAGAGTTCTGAGCACTAACATAGAAGTTTGGAAATATCATACTGTTAAGAAAAAGCTGTGTTTGTGCAGAGAGGGACATTACTCTAGTGCTAGAGGGCTGCTGTGATGGGACAGCTCTCATGAAGGCATGTTCTGAAATGGAGAGCAGTAGAAAAATCCAGTTGTGGAAGGGAGGGTGTAGGTTGAGATTAGGGCAGTTGATGAGATATCCAAGGGAGGCTGCAAAACTGTAATTGCTCACAGGAAAAAAGAATAGGGTGAGATCAGCTGTCTGCATCAGCTATGAACCAGCTCAGCACTGGAGGCTTTACCTCTAACATTTTCTACCTGAAAGATTTCATTGTTGTATAGACAGAGATGAGATCCAGCCTGGCAATGCTTCCTCATGTTGATTTGGATATCCTGTGTGTCATCCCTATGCAGCAGCAATAAGGCATGGAAATTGCTTCTTTTCAAGAAACGTGTCCAGTTACTGGTAATCCTAATAAAGAGGCATGCAATGGGAGTCACAGACAAAGACAGATTAGTGTGAGTCACGAGGAGACTCACTTGTGTTTATGAAAACTCTCCAATAAAGGTGGTCTTTAAGTAGTCTATTGTACTGCTCATGTGTGGCTGTAGTTTGGGGATTTTTAGCCATTTGTTCATTTATTTTTAGTGACTTTGGGATCACTGCATATACTTCCCACCTGATTCTTTTATTCTGCTTTTCCCATTAGATTTGATAGTCTAATGCAGCTTAGAACATCCCTAGCAGCTGGCTGCTGTTGGCATTACAGCACCACGCTCTGATTTCTTGGCCAAAATTATTATCTGTGGGTTTTCATCTGTGCAAGCTGTTTATGCACTGAAAGTGCATGTTCTCGTGTGGGCTTCTAGCAGGCAACTTTTCTGGCCTAATTTGGTGTCTGCATCCTTCTTGCTTACTGCTGTGATGATACATTGATCATTGAAAACATTTCTGTGATTTTGGGCAGGTCCTGTTTAGGAAAGCTGAGGAATGGAATAAGTCTATGCTGAAAAACAATATTTAGCTGACAAATGAATGATTATATGGTCATGAAGTCATCAAGAGGAGGGGGAAAGAGGGGAAAAAAAGCCCAGGCAGTAGAATTTGGGTCTTTCAAGGACTGGGGCAGGAGATACTTTGTTTTGACCCTTGTAGGAATGCTTTGCACATTTCAAAATGTGGAAAATTTCTGGTTTTCGGTTTTTACTCAGCGTGTGTATTTGTTTGATTTAAAACTAGTCATGTGCTTAAGGCTATGCTTAAACTTAATCCTTATGACTGAAAATTAGAGCCTTGTGCCAGCATGTGGTGTAGGAGAGCTGGCTGTTGGTGGTCCTGGTGTCTGTCCTGCCAGGTTGGCCATATGGCTGTGCTGTCCCAGGGATGGGGACAGGAACTGTTTGACCAGAGAGTTAGAAACAGACTTTTCAGTAATACTTATAAACTTATAAGTACTACAATTACCATATGCAAGAAAGAAATGTCTTTTGTCTGTAGTTATTAATTATTTGATTTATGCTATTAACACTTCATATCTGGATGACTTATACATCAGAAAAATTATGACCAACATGGTCAAAGGTATTTTGTGCACTAAGTGTTGTAAATAAAAACAAGAGAACCCAAAAACAATCCAGAGGTATGGGAAATAGAACTCGGGGCTAGGTTGGAAATAGTTGTTTCATTTTCTCTTCTGGAGACTGCTTCCTCCTGGAGAATGAGGAAGAGCAGCACTGACTGCTTGCTTGGCTTTGTTCTCTTCTTTTCCCCACCCCATGGACATTGCCCCTGCGATTGTCCCCTTGGAGGGTGCTTGGAAGGTCGTTGTACAGGCAGTTCCCAGGCTACACCATCATCTTTTTTACTTCCTCAGGAAAATCCATATTGAAAACCTCTGCAAAAGCATTTCTAAGGCAGAAACACAGATGTAAGGTGTGCGAGCCATTGGAAGAGGTAGGAGAATTCTCAGGTCAGAGAGCTGTCCTGTCGCTTAAAAGCTGTAGAAAAGTTACTCAGTGACCAGGTACTCACTGATGGTATTCGAGGGTTGGTAAACTTGTGTTAAAAATATGTTAAAAATATGTGCTGCAGTTTGGCAAGCCTTGTGATGGTTGAGATTTTCATTTAAAACCTTTGATCCTGGAAGCAAATAAGTAAGGCAGTTTCAAGTACTTGTTAAGTCTTTTGACTCCAAGATTGTGTAGAAAAGCTAGAAAGGCTGCAGAAAGGCTCAAGAGCCGCAAAACTCAGATAAACACAATGATGGGGTGTGTCTTTGAGTACTCTATTCTGCCCTACTCCCCTTAGCAGTGGGATTTTTGATGCCTGGCATTGGCAAACCTGGAGCCGCAATGTTTCCAGTGGCAGGGACCGACCACACTGACTGCTCAGTTCCCAGGGCTCTTGCAAAGCATTGCAGTGAAAGTCAGGCCCTGCAAAACCATGGGATTCCTTTAAAAATTAGGAGGTTTTTAAACGTCTTTTCAATAGAACAGATGGATTTTGTGTGAAATGGAGTCACTAATGCAATAAGCTGCTTTCAGCAGCTGTGATGACTGAAGTTTTGAGCTGGGTGGGTATGTTTGTTGAGGGTCTCTGGTGTCCTCATATGCCATTAGAGGGTGCTGCCAATCAAGGGTTCCCAAGGTGTGTTCAGCCCTGGTTCCCACAACCCCACCAGGTGAACCCCTGCATGTCTGGCCTCTGACCAGCATCCTTATCACCCCTGCACCAGCAGCAGCTGGTGTGGACCAAACTGGAGCTCGAGGGATGCTGAGCAGTTGGACAGAGCCTGGGGCATTATGCAGGTGTGTGTGAGCCAGATGTTCTCCTACACCTTCCTGGCTGCTGCCTGGTAATTGGAATGGCTTCAGGGACTCCCTCAGGGTGCTGCTCTGCTGGGTTTGCCAGCTTGTAAATCTTTTTTCATTGAGGTTAACGAACATGAGGATTCCCAACCTGGCATATGGGCACAGCTTTGTCATGCAGCCCTGTGTGATGTCCCACTCCAGGCAGAGATGTTTTTGAACAGAACTTGGGGTACCTTTATTTCTAGATCTCTTATTATCTTACTATTTTTTATATGCATGATTATTTTCTCTTATACACTAAAAGCACAAGTGCTATAGACCCACCCTGTGATTCTATCTTCCATACACTTAAATAAGAAATGGAGAATAATGAAAACAAGTAGCAGAAAACTTACTGTCTGTCCTGTCCTCAAATTTTCACCTGGGGCTGGGGTATGGTTGACTTCACTGCAAACTCAACTTATTTCAGCTAGGGCTGGCCTCATTATTTGCTAAGCATGCAACTGAAGTTTAATAATAGTCATCTTGAATGTCTAGTCAGTACTCTCTGGTGCCTTATATCGTGTGTATATTTTTAGAAGACAATCAGGTTTGAGTCATTTTTTTGATAAACTGCTACTCATAAAATAAAAGATTATTCAACAGGCAGTTTATTCAGTGCCTCCAGTATTTCCTGTGAGAGCTGCTCCTGCATCTGGCAGTACTTGAAGATAGGTTGAAATCTGTGAAGTGTTTCCCAAAAGCTGTGAATCAGTGATGGTTGTGTCAGAGATGGAGAGGAGGTATCCAAGCACATGCAGTATGTTTCAGGCCACAGATGCCTTCTGTGCTGGTGGGGGGAACTGCACAGGCATCCTGTGCAAACAGAGCACCTTCAGGGAATGAGTTGTGAAGGGTGGAGAGGGTGGGAGAGGGCCGTGACTGCACCTAAAAATATCTGTTGGTACGTGCTTCTGGTATTGCTGGAATACCTCGTCTGGCCTGCAGTAATTGTAGAGTTATACCCAGAAAGTCATCTGTTACCATTGTCTGTGGTTAAAGTTGAAGCTAGTTTTTTTGTTTGGCTGCTGAATAAACTTCCTGAATTGAGTCGTGACTTGATGGGTGCCTGCAGAAATGAAGCAGGCTGTGTGATAACAAATTGAAAACAAAAATCAGGGGAACAAAAATTTGACAGGAATAGCTGAACTACTTTTTAAATGTGAAATAAATGACACTGGTGAGGGTAAACTGGAGCAGAACTGATTCTGCACAAATTCCTTGTATACCTCTCCTGGGCACATGTAGCAAGCATATTTTTATGTTGTTTGTGCTGGAAGGGGGGAGGCATTTTTTATTGGTACAACACCAGAGGCTCCTGAGAATGTGGATGCTAATATACCTTTGGACACTGTGGGGCTGTGTGGAGAGCCTGGTGTTATTCATATGTGCTAATAACAAAACACCTCTGTTTTATGTATTTTTTTTTTTCTTAGCTTCATTTACAATGTCTCTTCATAAAGAGGACAATACCACAGTTACGATTAAACTGGGACACAGTCTTTCACCAAGCTGTCGAATCCGCGTGAAATATGTCATCATGTCTGAACTCAAGATAAAACCTGGGGATAATGTGACTTTTACCTTTACCTGTAGTACTCCAGAGAAGTATTTCATCATGGAAATTAAGAAAAATATTGGTAAGATACAAATTTTTAATTTTTCTGCAGTGGTAGTTTTCCTCCAGTAAAACCATGTGTTTTGTTTTTTTCTGCTGCTGTATTAAGGTATCTGCCATAATCTTAGGTAAGAAGAAATCTTTGAGCACTGATAAATAACCTTGAATGACTGCTGCTGCTATGCAGGCTGAAGTCTGTGTTGCAGCTGGCAGAATTAATGTTAAATTGGCTGTGTTGGAAACAGCTAGAAGGCAGTTTGCTGCATCAATTCCTTGCTGCCTTTCCTTTACCCACAGTTCATAAATCCATCAAAGAATCTTTTTGTTCCTGTCAAAAGCCTCTGAACACTTATAATAATATATTATATATTTGATGAACAGCTTGGTTATGTCTATAAGGACAGCAGAAACACTGAAGACCTGCACATGTTTCTTTATCTTTAATGAATGTTATTCAAGTCAAGAAACTGTAAATTCAGAAGTGTAACTAAAGCTTCTTCGGCTTTGAATGTTATCCCTGTTGTGTGTACTCTTTAATGGCATGAACACGTGCTACTTCTCAACTAGATCCCAAACTTCATTGGGTATTCAGTCTTTAGTACATCTTCATTATTTTTGGGGTGATGTTCAAGGATAATTCTCTTCATCTTTTGGAATTTTATTCATATTATTCATGCAGAGAGTAACACTTACTGTATCTCATATATTTGCAAGGCACACTTGTGATATTTCTTCTTTTAAGTTGAAGCCTAGACATGGATTAAAGTATACTTATTTTGAGTGTCAATCAGTTGTTTGGATTTTTCAAATAAAAGTGTTCTGAGTTCCCCCCAGAATCCTGCAGTGGCAGTTGTTGTTCATCTGGGCACCAACGGAACAAAAATACAGTTCGTGTCAAGCAGTAAAAAATTTAAAGATGAATGATCTGCCAGGAACTCTCTGGGTGACATGGGATAAAATGGATTCTCTAGATCTGTGATTTCCAGCTCTCTTGACACTGCATTTCTCCCTTTTGTCCATTCAGACACTTCCCTATTCACTAAATACCTTCTAAATTCTTCAGCAAACAAGGTGGAATACTAGGGACAATGAATCCCTTCTGTTAGTCAGCCTGACTAAAGCAGGTTTATCCTGTCTATTCTATGGGCTGGGAGTCCAGTTTGGAGACAACCTGTGACCAGGTTACAGGAGTGTCTTTTAGTGCAATGCAACCTAAAAAAGGTGGTAATAGCAAGGAAGGGGAGGTATCAAACTCCCCATTTAAAGGAATGCTTTCCAGAGTGTATCACAGCTCTTCTCTCTCTGCATTTAGACTGTGTGTCACACCCATGCCCCTACGGAGATGTTCATCTTTACCCACTGGGGTTACCTCGCCTTAACAGGACTTACATCTGGGACGTGCAGGCAAGTACAAAATCTGGACTTGAACTAAAATTTTCTACCCCATGGCTAAGGCAGATTGAACCAGGAGAGATGTGCCCAGACTCCATTAGCTACAACATCAACAGCAGTATTGATAAGGCCACGGTCAACATTGGCACCTTCTGCAGGAATGGCTCCGTGTCTCGTATCAAGCTGCTGGGAGGAGTTGTCATGTCCCTGCACCTCCCGTGGCACTCGCCTGTCATCACCTCAGGCTTCAACATAGCCAACAGGGCTTCCATAAAACGTGAGTACAGAGTAGTGCAACTGGCTCCTGCAGATTGCAGCAGAATCTGTTTCAACCTTTCTTCACGGCTAACCTTCCAGTTTTGGTGCTGCTATCCCTAACTCCCTTCCACTTCATCTTTTCTGGAAACTAATTTTGTGTGATTTTTCGTTTGGTTAGATGGTGGTCTTCTGGAGTCAAAGTATCCTAGTTTGGTCGACTGTTAGTTACGGAAACTGTTCTGTTGCTGGTTCTGGTGTACATTAATAATTCCAAATCTCTTTAAACTTCCTATAGCTTAAACATACTTGTTTTCTTGTTTTTATGCATTCCGCTAGGTGAGACTAGGTAGCATAATTAGAATGAGCCAGAGAGTATTTTGCTGGTTGCAGTGTGTAGCTTGGCTTGTTTATTTTTAAAAAAAGTTTCTTTAACTTCTGGAGCCTCAAACCAATGCCTTTCTTCAGGAGCGGAGTGTGGGAAAAGGTGAAACAATGCCTGGAACGCTCAGGAGGCTGCATAAATACATTTATCTGTTTCAACCTGCACAGTAACACAAACTGTTGTGTGATAACAATTTCTTCCTGAAATTCCTGGAATATTATACAGCAATCAGTGGGTTACTTTGTGATCTCATGACAAATCTTGCTCTGTACTTGAATTCTAGTGTTGTTGCTATCAGTTATAAAAGAAACCTGGTCCAGGTTCGAGCGTCTAGAGCATGAGTGGTTTGTAATTCCTGGCACTCCTCACAGCTGCACATCATCACTGGAGTCCTAGAGTGGGACCATAATCTCTGTGTACCAGCTTCACACTGCCAAGAGTCATCCAAGGATAAAGTGTCTTACACAGCCTACAGAGCTCACATTTGTGCTTTATTATACCTATTTGAGGCTCTTTGCTGGTGTGCTTTTGTTAAGTTTAGGAGGCTTTTGTGAAGAGAGCTACATGCTGCTATAAAAGCTTGCATTTTTTCTTTCCCAAAACCCAGTGAAGCAGAAGCAGTTATCAGGTTGCGTGTTTGCTCTTGCAAAGCCAAATGTAGAAGCAGGAATTAGGATCTTGCCTTTGCCAATAATAAAGGGTTGTCTGTCCATGTGCTTGAAACTGCTAAACTGAAAATGCAGTATTAATACATTCCTTATCTTTTCTGTAATTGAAGACTTAAGAATCAACTCAAGTATATGTTTTAGTCTGAGAATTTTGTAATAGCCTAACCTGTAGTTGGAGTGGGTGATCTCACTGTCAAAATAAAGCCTCTGCTTCTGGGGCACTAGAAGTGTATTCAGTAACTGGAACTTGTTTTATACATTGTGGTTCCTTCCCTGTTTCAGGGTTATGCATCATTGAATCCATTTTGAAGGGGGAGTCTTCAATCACCCTGATGTCCCCTAACTACCCGCTGGGCTTTCCAGAAGACGAGCTCATGACGTGGCAGTTTGTGATTCCTCCCAACCTGAGAGCAAGCGTGTTCTTCCACAACTACAGCCTGTCCAACTGTGAAAGGAAGGAGGAGAGGGTGGAGTACTACATCCCCGGCTCCCCCAGCAACCCGGAGGTGTTCAAGCTGAGCGACAGCCAGCCTGCCAATGTTGCTGGCAGTTTCAACATGTCCCTGCAGGGCTGTGATCAGGATGCCCAAAACCCGGGCGTTCTTCGCCTGCTCTTCCAAGTCGTTATTCAGCACCCACAGGTTGATGAGAGTAAGTACCTGCCTGCCCCTTTTGTTGCTTTTGCATATACATGTCTGGACTGAGCACTGCAAGGAAGAGAAATACACTTTTTTTGTTATTTTCCTTGAACTTTGGTCCCTCTAAGAGTTTAAGAAGGTTGCCAAGCAATGCTGAGGCATGTTTTACTGCCCGGGGTACCACTGGCCACCAGTACAGCAAGGCGAGCAGCAATGCTGAAATTTGCAATTTGCAATGGAGTATTTAGTGCTGCTGTATTTTTTACACTGTACTTTATAAATGGAGACTCCTTTCCCTTTACAGCACCTGAATCATATAATTGAAAAATGCCTTTAACAGTTTTGCTTTCGGACATGAACTCTACGTTTTAAAGATTATTCTTAAATCGCGAACCCAGTTTTTTGTTCCCTACATGAGCAGTTGTGCTTAACAAGGTGAAACCCACTGTCACAGTAGGTAGCAAGATCTGTGGCATTAACTGGTAAAATGAGAGATGTAAAATTGTCTCTGTGTTGCTAATGGCATCAATATGCATCTTCCCTTCCTTTTTTCCCTTTGGATTTTTATTTTGCTTCCTAAAGGAGGTTGAACATCAACAAGTGTGAAGAAGTCACATTAAACACAAATGTTGTCAGTAAGATATTCCACTAATAATATCCCCCACATATTTTGATGGTCTTTACATCTCTTTCTCTATATTGAGGAAATAATTTTTTTGTTGTTTTCTAGCCCCAAATTCAGATTGTTTAGCACAATGACTTGTAATACCAGAGCATTTCTCTAAAAACAGAAGTAAAGGGCCTGTCTAGGTAATGAGCCATGGAGTTAGTGATTTAGCCTCTGACTTTGCAGCTGTGACCTCTGTTCAAGGTGGAAGTTAACAATCAAGGTGCACTCACTGCAGGCAGAGGAAAGTCCACATTTGACTGCCACTGTGTCAGGAGCTACTTAAAGGCTTTCTAAGTAATTTCAGAGAGAATAAGGTTTGAATGGTTTGTGCCCTGAAGTCACATGTCCAGAAAGGATCTGTCGCATCTCACAGTTACAATTCTTTGTTCTTTGTCTGTCTAACCTGGCTCCATTTTTGAACAGAAAATCCTCACAGAATTGTTGTTAATAAAATCACGTTTGCTTACATTTATTGTGTGTTGCATCTTGGAAGCTAGACAGAATGAAAACATTGTATTCAGTTAATCAGCTTTATCTCCCTTCTTCTTTGGAAAGCAAAAACAATTTTAATATATTTATGGCCAGTAGACAATAATCACATAAAAAATTAAAAACAGGTTGTCATTCCATGAATGAAATGCAAGTAATAAACCACTTGGATTTAAGAGACAACAGTGGTTTCTCTAGGGATTTTATAGGATTTCATGATTGATTTTGTAGTTATATAAGTTCTATCAAAGATTCAAATCCAGCCCTCAGGTTGCCATCTGCAACTCTGCTCTTATTAAAAATGCATTGGTATCTGCATATTCTCAAAGCTTCCCAAACATTTGGGTATTCCACAGCTGTCTGTGGTGCTTGTCATTAAGTAAGTAGAAAATATAGCTCTTTCCAGTCACAATAATTTAACTTTTCCTTTGTTTAGCTGCTGCAGGAATAAACATTCTGAAAAATGATGACCTTGTTCTGGGAGTCCTAGGTTACGTGCTTGGTTATGCCAATGACTTGGATAACTCCATTTGACCACTTGCCTTTTTGTCTGCCTGATTTCCCACACAGGAGAAAGCTATTTTATTCACCTTTTTTGTATGACTTTGAGATCCATAGCGAAAGCTAAAACCAGAAAATGAAGAGTAGTAATAGAGTATGTGTGTGTATGTGTGTATACAGGTACACTATTTTCCCCTCCTGTCCTTGGTAGAGTCATTGAATGGTTTGGAAAGAACCTTAAAGATCATCCAGTTCCAAATGGATGTCCTGCCATGGGTAGGGACACTTCCACCAGGCCAGCTGGCTTTCTTTGGCGTCAGAGAGGCACCTTATTAACAGCACCAGGATGATGCATAGATCCAAAATATATCTTTGCACATGACAGTCAGTCTTTATAAACTATGCTTGCATTTTTTTTCTCTTCCCATTTTCTCCTTCCAGATGTTCCAAGTGCTCATATAATGGGGTGAGAAGAGGTGAAGGAAGTTCTGCTTCACATTGTGCTTCTTGCCTATAAATGCTCTGGGGTGTTTTACATTGCAGATGTCACCCACTTGGTCGACCTGAGCAAGGAGAAGAACATGACTGTGAAAATACACTTGGAAGGATGGCCCAGCCAGAGCCCCCTCATGTCTGAACCCATATGCCTGATCTGCAAGGATCCTCGCACCTGTGACCGTGTCGTGACTTTAACCTCTGGTGCTGTCTATAGGATCTCCTTTCTGTGCAAGGACTTGTCCCGGCTGAGGATCACGGCTGAAAAAGGCATAGGTACAACAAAAGTAGCTTAATGCTACTTTTCCTATTATATTCCCTATTTCTTAGGGAATGCTTTTGCATGTTTTTCCCTAGGGGTCAGCCAAACCTGCTCCCTTGTTTTGGCTTTAAATGGGTTGAGGTTGGAAACCAGGTGTTGGCCAGCTGGGAGATGGGTGCAGTGGATCTGGAGGTGATCTATTCAGTACATCATTCTGCCTTTAAGAATAGAAACCACGTAGCTATTCCTAGAAGGGAAGAGATAGAAGTCACCTAAGTCATTGCAAATTGTGGGATTATTTAGATTATTTAAAGTATCCATACCTTGACTAGTCTGCAGCAGTGTCCCTGTCAGCAGGTCTATCTTGAGTGAGGGCCTTTGAGTATGTTTCTATTTGTTTCTTTGGTGTCCTGCACCTGTTAAGGAAAGCTCTTGAAATATAAACAATACACATTTGGATAAAGGTTACTAAGAAAGGATATTTTCTTAGGCAGATGCTTATCTGGGTCTGTAATGCAAATGCAGATAGTAGTCTGTGTGTGCCCAGGTATTTCCTCTGCAAGAAATACCCAACTCCTGGGACTTTGTTTTTGCTTTTGCAGGCTGTATGGATATTCGTTGGTGTCAGAGGAAGATCTATTCCCTTTCAGTGCCCAAGGTTATTACCCGATTGCCAATCCGACTGCATATGTTCATTTGGAAGCTCTTGGCTACTGATCTGATCAATGTAGAAATTACATCTCCGTCCTTGAAACTTCAGCAGCACGTCCAAGGGCAGAGGTGCAACACAAGCTACAGTTACAGCATCGTTAGTGCCACTCCAGAGACGGAGCTGAATGTTGGTGTATTCTGTCCTGGTGGATCTATTGAAAAGATTCAGATGAGGAATAATATTACCATATCTTTAAAAACATTTGGTAAAGGATCCATCAATGAATCTGTCCCTCAGGATCTGAAAATGTCTTTTGTGCCGCATATTAAAGGTAAGGTAGTAGATTTTATACTGCTTTGTTGGACAGTGATAGATCTCTCAATAGGCTTATTAAAGCCCATATGGATAAACAGAAATGAAGAGTTCAATCCTTTAGAAATGGCTCTAGGACTAGACTCTAGAATCAGCCTTTATCTGAACCAGTGACGTGGCTTATTTTGGGAAGAGAGAAGGAGCTTTGTATTCCAGGTAGTGGATAGTTGATTGTGGTAAATCCTGCAGGTATGTCTGTGTTCATTGTGATAATGCTGATGTGGGAAAGGACAGTAATTTTCAAAACTTAAATTTTTTTTTCTTCTTTCCCTTTGCTACAGATGAGTGCACATTCACCGTGAGTCCAAATCCAAAATCTAAAGTTTACTTGGAGACTCCCAACTGGCTTCATGGTTTACCTCCTTATGTTTCCATATCCTGGTTCATCATTGTGCCCAACAAGCAAACTGCCCGCCTGGGCTTCTCCAAGGACCGCATGGGCATTGCCTGTGAGACGGGCCGTGCCTTTGTCAACATAAAGGAAGAGGCTCTGGGAGCAGAGGAGATCGTGCGCCGCGAGGACGAGCTCCTGCCCCAGCCCCGAATTATGCACCACAACTTCTGGGTGAACGTCTCCAACTGTAAACCTGTGGATAAGACACAGCTGGTCTTGCAGTTCTGGGTGACTTTGGCTGACAAGCAGATAGGTGAGTCCTGTAAGGTTGTGGTGGTTTGTTTTCTGCTTGTTTCCTTGCTTTCCCTTGGGGTAACAGTAATGGATGATGGTCCTCCTTGGATGTAGGTAGTTTGTGAGATTCCTGCCTTTGGCAAAGTCTGTCCCTCAAAAACTTCTGAGAGTTTCAGCTGGGTATTTCTAGGAGCTGGGGAGGAAGGAGGGGTTTTAATGTGGTGTGGTTTTTTGGGGTGTGGGAAGTGTGGTTCGGGGTTTTCTTTCATTGACGCAAGAAATTGCAAGGATCAGGGGTAGTAAGACTAGATTTCATTTTAAAAAAAAAATAATTTAGGTTTTTTAATTGGAGGTAGCAGACAGAATATATAATAAGATCAAGTGATGTTTTTCCCTTCCAGGGTCACAGACCTGGTGAACAACTTGGGACTTGATTATTCAAACTTATTCATCAAAGTAGTCGTCACTTCATGTTAGCAGTTGAATTAGTCTCAGTGTTCACATGAGCAAGAAATCGTCCCTAGGACAGGTCTGACCATTTAATGGAGATTGGGCCCTGACTGCTAGCAGCAAATTCTGCATTCTTGTTCTCTTTCATTCCCTGAAACATAAACAGTTTTTAAAAAACAGATGAGGGGGCATTTTTAGGGTAGGCTTTGCTTATGTAAATTTGCTTCACATTTGCAATTTCTAATTTTTTAATATTCTCTTTCTTTTTTTAAAAAAATCTATACTTCTTTTAAAGCATGCAGCAATTTTCTTTGCTCATGCGTGGACTTTCCTAATCAATTTTATGACTCCTAGAAAACCCCAGGTCAACACAACCTGTGTATTTCAGAGGAAAGTATGGTTTTGAGGGGAAGCTGTGGAAATGCTGCTGTTTCTTCTTTTGAGTCCTTCTCTGTTTCTTTCTACGCTTTTATCTCTTCCTTGCCTGTTCAGTCAGAGATGTGTGAGATGCTGTGGGTAAGTTTAGCAGCGCATGAGCTGTATCAAAAACTCTTGGAGGTGGGTGGATTGGTTGGGTTTTTTGGTTGCGTTCCACTGCCAGTAGCAGGAGTTTGTTATTTCTTGGCCTCCAGTCTCTTGGAAATGGCCTGTGGCAAGCATGGCTTAGGAACTGCTGCTCTGCCAGCAGCTGTTCTGCTTAGAAGCTTTTGAAGGGGTTCAAACCCAGACAGATTTTAGGAGAAAGCTGAGTGTTCCTTCTTTTGCTCAGTGTCTTTGTTCCTTGTCTGTTTGCAGACCTTGGAATCATACTTGCTGTGGTGGCCGGGGCTGGAGTTCTCACAGCCATTGGACTGACTGTGTACTGTGTTAAGAAAAAGTAAGTTCATAATTCAGCTTGTAACTTTGCAGTTCAAGAAGGCATTTTGGGAGAGCTGCTTGGCCTTCTGTTTCATGTGTTGATACCCTTTGAACCATGGTCTAAGGCATGAGGAAGGCATGGTGGAAGTAGTGTGATCCTGGGAATGCTTCTTTACTCTAAACTGAGTAACTTCAAGAGCAGAGCAGCATTCCTGGAGTTACATTACTTCAACCTGCAGACCACTGCTTACCTTGGCCTTAAGTGCAGGCTTTTGGGTGTACTGTTAGTCAGGTGTTGGTTGGACCTCCTCAGCAGTTCCTGCAACATGCAATCCCAATGAATGTGGCTGTTGTATGCATGACTCTGCTCGAGTCTTTGTTCAAACAAAGTGAACTCACGCAGACTAAGAGAGCTTTCTTTCATCTGCACAGCCTCCAGCAGCTTCTGCAGTTTGCACATCAAGTGGGAGCAATTTTCTGTGAGATGAGCCCTTGGGGAGGGAAGTGGGTTGTGCAAAGCTTACATGCATGGCATTACTCATACGAGCAGAGTCTGAAGTCATTGATAGCCTGGGCTTTCTGATACATGTATGCTCAGTGCTGTCAAGGTGGTTGGGTCCTGAAGCTGTAGAGCTGGAATGAATTTATGCAATATGGTGACTCGTGCACTTAGGAGCACATTTTCCTGCCGCACAGGAAAGACTTTACAAATACAGACTTAAAAGTCTTCAGCCTTTGTTCTTCCCATTTTAGGGACAGTCACTCAGGAAAGCATATTTAAGAAAAATTCATTTGATTTTCATTTTGACCCATTATCTTGTCTTTAGTAACACAGCCTTGTTTTTGTGAGGACCTAATGGTCTCTGGGTCTTATGAATGCCAGTGGATATTGTGGGACTCGGTACAGTGCACAGCCCAGTGCTCCCCAGTGCCTGGGAGACCATTGGAGTTAATCTTGCAAACTTCAGGGTCGGCAGAGCAGCACTGGGTAACCCAAGAGTGTGAAGTTGTTTTCTGCTCTGTTAAAAAAGAATGTCCATTCTCAAGAGTAATTTCTCCCAAAATTGCAAGTAAAGCCTTTAATCTACGTAGGCTTCCTGACACTCTGGTTGGGATGAGTGAACAGAAGCTGTTGTTATTGAGTTCCAGCACACCAGATGTATTGTTCTTGACCTGTTAACAATTTCATCTCTGTAACAGGAAGAAGAAAACCCAGAATCCCATGGTGGGAGTGTACAATGCTAATGTGAATACCCAGATGCCTGGAAAAAAAGGCTTTTTCAGAAAAGGGAGGCAAAACAATGAGTCTCATGTCTATGCAGTTATTGATGATGCTGTGGTCTATGGACACTTGCTGAAGGAGTCCAATGGCTCAGTTGCTCCAGAAGTCGATGTGTACCGGCCTTTCGATGGACCCTTCTTGCCACCTAGCTTGCCACCTTCTCCACCTCCATTCTCCTTCAGAAAAGACAGTAAACACTCTTCTAACATCGAGGAGGAACGTCCGCCCCTGACGGACACAGACCAAGACACTTACACATTTGCTCATCAGAAATCAGGGCAGTCAGAGGACAGTGGAGATGCAAATAAAAAGGGTAAAGGAGATACAAGTGTGCCCTTGCTGGAAAATAAGGAAATGGGTGGTTTAGTGGAGTAATTTTATGCCAGGTATAGCAGTTTCCTGTGGAAACACAGGTATAAGGACAGTGGCCTAGGAGAAAAACATACTGAAGACAAATGTTATTTTTAAATATGTTTTTATGTTGTTTTGTTTCATGTGTGTGTTTTCAGTTGTTTTTTTGTCCTTTTTTTTTTTTTTTAACTTCAGCTGTTGATAGCTTTCAGTTTTAAAGTGAACACCTAGCAAACTCAATACCAGTCGGGACTCTCCAGGACTGGTTGTGAAACAGGTGCCAAAGGTGGGCTTCTGCTTTGTACTATAAGGGCATCAGGAAAGTTAATTCCTAGCCACCAGCTTAAAACTGGCCACTGCTGGTAGGGAGAGTGTTCTGTCCAGTATTTCTTCCTCTCACAAGCCATTATTTGTCTGAGTGTTGGTTGATGACTCCTAGAAGAAGCAGACTGCATCACTATCTCAAGGCAGCTTCAGGTTGCACACGTCCAGCTGATCTGCTAATATCTGACCAAAGGTGGGGCCACCGTCCTTTGCATCACTTGCAGCTTGAGAGTCCATCAGATTTAGCATGCCAGTGGCTATGTGAGTGTAGTGAAAGACCATGTACGCTTCCTGGAAGAGTTCTGTGCCTGTATATCAGTATGATCACTTGAGCTTGGGCTCATCTCCTTCAGAAGATAAGTTATGGGTTTTCTCTGATTTTTTACTGATATTTTTATGCTTGGATTGCACCATGTGAGCTTACACCAAAGACTATTTTATTTTTATTTTATTTGGTTCTGTTCAGGTGCCTGTGACATTCACATTTTACTAATACCTTGCACTTTTGGTTCAAATGAGAGTAAGAATTCAGTAAAGAAATAATGATGTAGTCATTTAGCTGTTTACCAGTGCTTTTAACTTCACCTGTTACTAAGGTTTAAAATACAGGGTAAAGAAAACTTTTTACAGCATCTGGTGTCTCTGAAATGCAAATATTGAATCCATGAGAAAAGCCTATATGTTTTAATATTTTTTCCTGGTGTATCAGTCTGAATTTAGCAACCATGTTATGATGTTAGGGACAGTTCTTGACTTCTGGCAGAATTTAAAAATCAGTTGTCTTCCTGCCCCTGAAAGGTATCTCTTGAAATCAGGTCTCATTTTAAGTGCTGTAGTTAGCATGCCCTCCTCAGTTTCTGTGCCTGTGACAACACGAGGGTCAGATTCCTTGTGGGAATGAGGTTGCCTTTTATATACAAACATCTGTTGCATCTGTGCAGTTTACTGAGGGTGTTTGTAATTTTGTGTGCAGCACTAGACTCAACGACTGGAGAATTTCTCTCCAAATACCTTACCATGACTGTTTCTGGCCTAGTGATACTGAGATGTGACATGAAACTTTTAGACAAGTATTGCATGCAATGATGCTAAACATATATTTAAAATTAAAATGCCTTTATTAGAAACTTTACTGTTTACATTAAGTAAAAATGTGGATTTCTTCCTGTGTTAACTATGCTGGCGTTGCTCATTGACTATTTGGTCAAGTGTGTGTATGTAACAGTGTGTTAATACTGCTTGGACCACTACACAATTCAGTATAAAGTCACACCTGACACAGTTTTCTGTAGCATATATCAAAACACGTGCCAGGTAAAAGTGCCTTTAATTGTTTCAGGTATCTTCCTGCTCATTTTTAACAATTTTAATACAGAAATGCGTATTCCTAGATCTCTGGCTACTCACTGGGATCACATATTTCAAAGTGTACTGGGTCATTTTGATGTAATTTGAGAAGATAAAAAGATTTCTGCAATATCCGTTTTTCTCAGGTAACTGAATTGCCAAAATCATTTTTTATCAGAGTAGTCCAGTTGTGCACTTGTCTGGTCAATGTTCCTCACTTCTGTTTTATTGAATAGTCTGTAAAAGAAATTCATGGTTTTCTCATCCCTCTAGCTCAACTTCTGCAGTTCCTTAGATGAAATTTTTAGTTCATGTTCCTTGTAACCAACATGGAGGAGACATAATGAAGATTGGGGTTTTGTTCACAACCTCTTGTTCATTGACAATATGATTCTTGTTGACTGATACTTTTATGTCTTCTAACTCAGCTTTTCAAGTGGCAATATAAACCTTAGTTTACAGATGTCCCCAGTCTGAGGTTGACTTTCACTGTGCTTATTTGGCGTGTTTAAACAAAGTGTTCAGGCACAGATTTCAGTTTGCTTTACATTAAGAGAAAGTTGTGACTTTTTTTTTTTTAATATATATAAATAAATAATAATGCTACTGCCAACTGGTGTAATTAATGTATCTCCTTTTTGTCTGTGTGTGTGTGTGAACTCAGGCATAAGTATTTTGATTTGAGTATTTTGTCTGCCTGTTGGTAAGCTATGCCATTGCCCTGGACAATAGAAAGGGGTTTCTAGGAAATATTGTTTCCTGTGATAATAAACTGCTCTCTTTGCATGCCCTTATTCTTGTGTAGCCAGTGATGTGCTGTTAATGACTCTTTTTAAAGGCATGTGTTCAGATCACTGAGGAGAAGGGTTGTAAAATATTTGTAGATTTCATATGAAAATAAAGAGTTCAGCAGCTTCTCAGTAGGGTCAAGATATTTGTAATTTATTCATGCCCAGCTGACACATACAATTGAATTCAAAATTCATTTCTTTTCAGGGATAATAGCATATTTTGTGAACAGTCCTTCAGCCCAGCAGTGACCCTTATGGCAATGTCTGAAGCCCATTTTGCTCTAAATATAAGCTCATGGAATCAGTACATACTGATTGCTCTTTTGGGGTTTTTTATATAATTTATCAATTTACTTATTTTGGGGCAAGTTTTAATGCATATAGAAAGTGATGTTTGAAATACTTACTACTGAGGATCCCAGTAATTGCTGGGGATGGATCCTAGGCTTAATTAATGAGATCTCCTCTTGTAAGGCTTGGGAAATGTAGCAAGGATCATCCAGTCCCTAGGCCTTCTCCAAAACTGCCACTTAATACAAATGTAGATGCAAGTGCTTATCATTTGTATTTTTACTGCAATTGTGCCACGCTGGAGTAATTCCCTGGCAGTGGTCTTTATCTAAAAATGAAAACTTCTAAGTCTAATTAGCTGTTAATTGAAAGGTGAGTGTCCATAGGAGGGCAGCAGTTGCAGAACTCCTGGCCCAAATGTAATTTGCTTTTGAAGACCAAAGAGAAGCTCAGGGTTTTGTTGCCCAAACCAGCAAAGCTGAAAAGACACCTCTTGCTTCTTGGTCCTGAGTTTGTAAGGTTTGGGCAATCTTGAGCTATCAAAATACTCAGTTTGTTTTTAAGCATGTTTCTGTATAGTCAAATTTCCAGATATATCAAAAGCTGAGTTACTGTTTTGTTGCATTACAGGAAAATTTGTAGAGCACCGGTAGGAAATGAGGAAGTAGTTTTTATTGTCAACACCAGACTAACAGTGAGACTTCAACTCCTTGACCCTGGGGGAGCAGGGAGTGTGGGGAAATCATGTTACTCTGAAGAAACCGTGCTGGGATACCTGTAAGTGTGTCAAGGAAAACTTTTAAGTCTGTGAATGTTTTGGGGGGAGGAAGGAGAGCAAAACACCAAATATCACTCATCCACGTGCACCTCTTCACCAGCATCTAACTGCAGACTGTGGTACACACAAAGGTGGGAGCAAATCTGCCTTCCCAAAAACTTTGAAGTTGGAAGCAAAACAAAACAAAAAAACCAAGCCTAAATAAAAAACAGCCCCCCCCCAAAAAAAAAAAAAACCCAAAAATAAAACCCAAAACCCCAAAACAAAACAAGCAAAAACCAGAAAACAACAAAACAAAACCAAAAAAAAAGGAGGATATATTTCTTGAGTCTAAACAGCTTTCTCCATCCAACTTAGTGATGATCTTTAAAACTGAGGAATTGTGGCGTGGAGAACTGATCCAGCCTGGAGGAAGGAACAGCCATTTTACAAGGACTTTGAAACAACATGCAGGAAGTTTCTTCGACATAAATGAGGCAAGGCAAATTGTTTCAATTAGCAACACTTAACACATAAAAGGTGTTTTTTGTGGTTTGGGCTGTATCCATTTCTTGTCTTAAAGAATTGCTACACTGCCTCACACAAACTGGGCTTTACGCTTCCAGGCAAGATGAATCTTCAAAGGCCCGAGGAACTGCTTTGTTCTTTGCTCCATTTGTGAGTGCATTTTGTATATAGATGTGTGCATTTATCCTGGTACAACTGCTGCAGTCACTCACAGCTGTAGAAAGACTGCCATGCTGCATCCTGTCAAAGATACTCCAACAGAGCAGCACTCGCTCAGCACACAGCACTTTTTTTAGATACGAGGCTAAAAAAAATGACCTCACTTTCTGAAAAATGCTTTCTCAGAAGAAAATGAGAGAAAATGTTTTGGCAGTATCCTGTCATCTTTGCAACAGAACTATTTTACTTTTTTCCAGCTGAAGATTATTTGATCTGAGAAAGTGTTATTTAGAACCAACTAAATGTTTCATGTGAAGTATGTGCTTCCCTTTTTATTTATTTATTAATTTTTAAATAAAACACTGATTTTTTTTTTATTTCAAATTGCATGTATTTAATACCTATTTTCCTTTAATATTTAATTTATTAAATTTATTTTGTTAATTTAAAATTTTATTTTTATTTTAGTTATTTTTTGCCATTTCTTTTGGAGGCCGCATCCTTCGGTGGGTTGGTTTGGGTAAATATGGAGAGAGGTGAGGGGGCACTTCCCTTTCACCTCCCTAAATTAAATGGGGACAGACTTGGGTGTTTCTCTTCCTCAGGAACCCTGGGGATGGTTTTGTCTGAAGGTGATATAACCTTTGCAACTTGCCATGAAGGGGAAAATATCCCATATTGGTCTTTACCTTAAAGGCTAAGAATGGCAGATGGAGCCCATAGGGACACCTCCCTTCATACATGAGATTAATGGTGGCAAAGCAGCTGCTAATTGCATGTGTAAATCTAGTTTTCTGCACAGAAGAACCTGTCTTAAATGCGATTCACCACTTGATCTCGGGAGTATGAACTGCAGGCTCTTAAGCCGAATTGTTTCGGCATCTGCTTCAAATTCATCATCACAATGCTTTTTATTTAAAAGGTGGTGTCTGGGTTTTATAAAATAAAGGAGAAGCAAACTAGTGGTGTGTTTTTCCTCTCAGAATGCTACTTCTATTTAATTGCTGGCTTCTGGAAAAAGTAACTCGGGAACAAATACGTAGAGGTGTTTTGTAATACAGGGTTAACTACAACGGGGGGAAAACCCCTACTGCTCTACAGTTTAAGCTGCTAAGTAGAGTTTTGCTCATACTAAATTCTACAGATGCACTGTGGGCCATGAGAGTCTGAAGCTTTCAACTTTGAAGACCTGGACATGCACTGGCAGCTTCTCCTGAGGCAGAAACTACCAGAGTTAGGCTAAAAATGTCCCTGCTCCTGATATCCTCAGAAACTAGGGCTTTAAAGAAGAATGCAGTAATAAATGTTTTTGTATAAAAATTATCATTTTATTAAGATGCTAGCTCAACAGCTTGAATCTTTTTAGATTTCACATTTGCATAGTAAATTAAAACTGTTCTACTTTCTGCCAAATTAAACCTGTTTAGATACTTGTTAATTCCTTTCACAGCTGAATGCTTTACCCGTTCAAAAGCTTATAAACAGTTAATAGGTTTTCCCATAGTTTCCTTAAGTTAATGAGAGTTTATTTAACAAGAGACAAACCCTACAAAGTAACCAAAGGCCTAATAAAATATTCTAGTATAATTGTTTGGTGAACATTTTATAGGTTAATCTTTCAGAGCAATAAAAAAAAAAAAAAAGCAAGTGATTAGATCTTCCTCTCTAATTTCTCTTCTCTAGTTTATTGAAGAACAAATTTCTAAGTATCTTAAACCAGCCCAGCAAGGCATATGGGTTCAAGCATGTGTCTAATATCTCAGAAGACAATATTTTTGCTTGCTAGTCATGGGCAACTGACTATTTACCTATATATTCTGACATTTTATACATTTGGCTGGTCAGTTCTGCAGGTCAAACTCTCTCATGTTCTCCTTAGGTTTTTATGGTCACCCATCTGGGTTAAAGGACACGATACAGCTTCAGCTGAAAGGAGCTGATTAATTTCTGTATGAGTGCTTCCCAACACAGCTTGGTGGGAATCTGTGCCCAGGTTATGGCTGGGAAAGCAGCACTTCTAGACCTAAGACAGATCAGGCTCCAGAGGTTGAAGCATGCATTGACAAATCTGCTCCAAACACCACTGAAAGATGGATTTTTGTCATCACCCTCCTTTCTTTTCCTACTGTTGTATTTTCATGTCTTGTCTGCCTTTCTCCCTATGCTCCAAATCAACAAAATTCAAGACGGAGGTCTCCAGAAACTGATTTTTTTGGTGAATGTTCTCTCAGTGTTGGTGTGAAATACTTATAAACCTCTGTCTACAACATATTTCTTACTCTCTCCTCACCTGAACCTGCCTGGAATACAGTAAAGCTGCTGTGTGAAGCTGCTACAGCAAGGTCCTCAGGTTTCACCACAGAGCAGCCACCAAGCTGCTTCAGCGCTGAATGAAGTGGCAGTACTTGAAGTAGTTGACATCTCAAGTAGCTGGAGAGGTACTTGGGAAAGCATTAATATATGTAGGAAAAACTCAAATTAGTCTAGAAAGTAGTGCTTCTCTTGACATGAATGACCTCTTGTATAAGTAACACCCAATTATACACCAAATTAGGTAGAAGGGTGCAGAATAATAACCCAGGTCCATGAACAGTGTGATGAATCATATCTCTACCAGTGACCTTTTTCCAAGATGCTTTACAAAATCTGTACTTGCTTCACTAACACTGACTGTAGTAAAAACATCTCCACCAAGTCATACTGTCCTTTAGGTGATGCAAGAGTCATAACTTGGTGGTTTTCTGTCACTGGGGAGCAAAACAAAGGAGAGACATTCCCCTTCCTGCCACCTCGAAGGAGAAAAAGATGATGAGAACAACGCATCCCTTCACTCTTGAAGGCTCAGATATCAATTTTAATTTTGATCATTAAGCTGAAACTTAGTGCTTATTCTGAGGTTAGAGATTTTTCCTTTGTGTATCCTTTTGGAGTGATTCCACCTCATTCTGGTATATCTTATTTTCCTGATTTTAAGGTCCAGAGCTTTACAGCCATAATGTCTTGCTTTTTTAATGCACTAATTTAATGCAATTTCAAGTCCCTGTGTCTGGAACTATCAGCTTTAATTCCCAAGGGGTATGAGTTCAGAGCACTGGGAAAGGCAAGGAGAGCAGGAAAGGTGTGGTGTCCTTGGCCCTGCAGGGAAGGTGAGAGGATGGTGACCACAAGGCAGTATCTCACTACTGAGCTCTGCCTCACCTGATGCAGCCAGCTCCTGAGACTCCAGACCAAGATTTTCTGGGGACGTCCAGGGTCATCCCAGCTCCCTCATTAGCACATGAATCAAAGGCTGAATATTTGCTTTGCTCACTGCAGTGTGGCCTTCGGGGCTGTCTGCTCTCCCTTTTTAATGGACATTTATCACCAGATCAAAGTCATGAGGTGGTTTTATATCTGGCTGTGAACACTACCCACGCCTGTAGTTTCAGCAGGCTTAAAAATAGGCTACTTATATAGGCTGGCAAACAATTCCTACAAATGTTTAAAGAAGCAAAGTCAATGATGATTTCTGGCTGTTTTCAAGGTCTCCATATTTTATCTGTGTGTTTTTCCCCAATACTATGCTTTCATATGTTTACCTTTCTCTAGCAATACACTACAACTACTTGCAGTGTTTGCATTCTTTTTTGGTGCACACATTTTAATTTAGGAACAAACCCCACTAATTGTTTTTCTTCTTTTTTGAAAGCAGTTTCCAGGCTGGGTATAAAACTTGTCAGTCACTTGCTGTAAGTACACAGCACCCCACCCACACAGCTCCTTTCAAGTCCTCACTCTTCAATGGAACCAAATGTTTAACCCTGTTCATAATCAGTGCAATTCCTGGAGTGTTTCCTAAAATTTGGCTGGTTTAAAGTCACCTGGGGGTTTGGCTTTCTGCTCTGATCTATTATAGAACAGAGTGTGAGAGCCTACCTTGATAAATCTGTGTTGCAGCACGTCTGTGTTGGTGCTTGGGCAGGTGGGACCTGTGCCATTGCCCATCTGCTG
The DNA here is from genome assembly GCF_049639895.1 of Pseudopodoces humilis. NCBI lineage: Eukaryota > Metazoa > Chordata > Aves > Passeriformes > Paridae > Pseudopodoces > Pseudopodoces humilis. The sequence continues at coordinate 106,792,219 of NC_142200.1, forward strand.
GGGTTTGGATCCCCCATGTCATGGCTGGACACTCAAAGCCTTCCTGTCGAGATGAAATACAAGGGATGGGACCGCCATGCTTTGAGATGATTTATTGCCTAAGCAGCCCAATAAGATATCAGTCTCAATGTGTGAGATTTACAGGAGCAACAAGTCAACCAGAGCTCAAGGAAGTCACCTGTTTCTTCTCTGCACAGCAATAGATAACATTCTAGCCCAACAGGCAGTTGACACGAAGTTTATTTTCATTTATTCACCTATCACCTTTGCTTAATTTTGCTGCACTGTGTCTGTCTCTTAGCCACTAAGCTGACAGGTCATGTACAGTACTCATGCATCTCACTGTTACAGTTTCTGGATCTGTAACCTACTCTATAAGTCACACTATTACAGTTCAAACTTCAAACTATTTTACCTAATATAATTTCTTACCTACTTCAGACATATTCTTACTTATAACTATAGAGACATAAGTTTATAATTTCTCTACCCAATGTCTGTGTACCTTCACCACTACATCAATACAGGCTTTTTCTAAGGCTGCAGATTTTTGGTTTCCAACACCTTCCCAGTGACAGAGCAATGTCCACATTGCACATGAATCCAGGTGCAATTCAAGCTGCCCTTGGACTGTCCTGCTCTAACAGTAAAGCAAATCTTTCACTGTGGTTGATCTGATTCACATCTTCATCTAGGCACTCCTGAACTGTGTGTTTGGATTGAACATTTAACATTAAAAAAAAAAAATCCATTTGCTTTTTGGTGATTTGGTGGAGTTTGTTCCATTTCCCTCTGGTTGAATAATAACTAAATGAAGTTTCAGCTCTTGTCTGCTGATCACACTTGGCAGAGCAGCAAGACCTAGTTAGTATCTAGAGCTCTGGCAGCACTATGGTGTAGAAATCACATCCCACAAGGGATTATTTTATTGGCTTTCTTGCTAACCTTTTTCTGTAGGAACGCTTTTACATGACAGCTTGTCCATCAGGTGTCTGAGGTCAGCTGTCTCCTCCTGAAATGCCTGTTTTTCTCCTGTGGCTGTTGAAGAGGAATAAGTTATGTTGGTAGGATCCCTTGCTCGGGGTCTGTGTTTGCAGAGAAGTTGACAGGGACCTCTGGAGATCACCAGATCACACCTCCTGCTCAGAGCAAGGTCCCATTGGCCACAAGTCCAGTGAGGCTTTGAGTATCTCAAAGGGTAGAAGGTCCACAGCCTCTCTCAGTAACCTGACCCTGCCAGGGTCTGACTATCCTCACAGAGAAGAAGGATTCTCTTCTCTTCAAGCAGAATTTCTTGTACTTCAGTCTGTGCCCATGGCTGTCTTCACTACCCTCCCCCCCATCAGGCATTTAAGATGAGATCCCCTGAGCCTTCTGTTCTCCAGGCTGGGCAGTCTCAGCTCTTGCTCTCTCCTCACACAACAGTTCCCCAAATCCCTTCTACTTCCCTGCACTCCCTTCACTAGGTCCATGTCCCTTCTGTACTGGGGAGCCCAAAACTAGACCTGGCACTCCAGATGTGGCCTCACTGGTCCTGAGAAACATAGAAACAGGGTAAACTATTAAATGTCAGAGACCTCACTTCTGGGATCCTTGTTAATGGGCATGATAGAAAGAGAAGTTACTGACACTGTGCTGGGAAACCAAGCTGTCCATGGGGCATTTCTGCAAAGCAGTAGGGGCTGTAGGTTTTATTTCCCCTCCTGCATTTTCTTTGACAAGCTGCAGTGCTTCCCAAAGACGGTTTTCTAAACACAGCTTTTTGAGACATGTTCTCCATTGCCAGCCTGGCAAGCGGCTCAGGCATTGGGTTCTCTGCCTCAGGCCCAGGGCCAGCTTCATAAAAGAGCTGAGGCGAGAGCAGCCACGTCCTGTGATCAGCAGTTGGCCTCACCTCTTGGCAGCACAGCATCTTGGCTTTCTCTTTCCTTTCTGGAGGGATGCTGCAGCCCCTGGGGTGATTGTGGCTGCTGCCAGCTTGGATGGCACCAGACTCCAGCACAGCAGGACAGGGGAGTCACAGGGAGGTGATGCAGACACTGGCCTGTCTGCATAGCACAGAACAGAGTGGAGAGGCTGCTGGGTGTGAGGCTAAAATGGTTGTGGTTTGTTTTCAGCTGTATTTGGAACAGCCCCCAACTGTTACCTTTGGACTCCCTCTAGGTGCTTCAACATGTAAAACCCATAAATAATATTTTTTTCATTTTTGTTTTGTGCACCATAGTCAGATATCCTATCATCTATCTCCAAGGACTTCATGCTTCCCATTAGTTTAGTGACCCGCCCCCTCCCCAGCAGGTTTATATGTATGCTCCCAGGGGTGTTTTGGCTTAGCCTCGTTTGCTGAGTCTCACAGATTTGTATTTCTTCCCTGTCTATGATAGGTTCTGAGATGGAGAAATGTAACTTTAATTTAGTTTTGTATTTTATTTGTAAAAGGGGAGACTGACAGTGGGATTCAGTGCTTACACAGGAGCAGGAGCAAACAATAAAGCCGATAGGAATCACAAGACTCAGTGGTTCAGGGGCAGAGGAGGTCCTTCCCTTTTGAGGTTCATTCCACCAAAGATCTCATTCCACAGCCACAGAAGTGGGAAGTGTGTTCCCTCCATGTCAGGCAGAAGCAGAAGTGTTGAGGGACTGTTCCTTGCAAAGGATGACAGGGAGAGTGTGACCTGATGTGGAGAGAACCTCTGGGGTGAGTAACACCCAGGCTGGGTGGACATGCACAAGGAGCAGAGGTGTGGGGTTGGATTTCTTGTTAGCACTACCAACAACCAGCTCCCACAGAAGTGTTCAAGGCCCAAACCAAGCTTTTGGCTCATAACTCCCAAATTCTTACCCACCTTTGCCTACCCAGTCCTTTCACTGGCTAAAGCCAAAAGCCCCTGGATGCTGAGGTGTGTGGATGCTGTTCTGGCCCTTGTGCTGAGAGAGACCTTGGAAAGGTATTACCTGTTTTATGGTTAACCATTTCACTCTGAACCATTTGGTCCTTTCCTGGACCTACATGCAAAGACCTGGACCAGGTCCTGAACTTCTGGACCAGGGTGAATTGGGGTGGGGGCCATCAGTGGGGTGGGTTAGCACAGCTCTGTTGAAGTCAGCTGTGGACCTTGTAGTGCTGAGGGAACTCCTTCTGTAGGCTCACCCAGTGGCTTTTATTCTTTTGTTTATATAAATATATGTACACTTCATGCTTCATCTTTCCTCTGCTGTGTCACAGTGCCACAAGCAGCTGAGCAGTGCCACCAGTGGCACAAAGACTTACACAACATCCTCTATTTTTTATAACATGAGGTTCATTAGGGATTGCAGGCATCACAATACATTGGCTCAGACATGATCACTTCCCCATTTCTTTTTCCTCAGGGAAGAGCTGAGGTTTCTTTCCATTAGACTGCATGCCTTTGGTTGAGACCACACTTTGTGGATAGCAGATGTTCCATTCTGGCTTGAGTGCCAAAGGATTTAATGGAAGACCAAAAAAGTGATGCTTGCTCTGGCTCCCAGCAGATGGACCGCATGAGCTCAGGACAGTTTCCCTATGCAGGCAGCCAGTGGCTGTCCCCCAGTCAATCCCTCCATCCTGGCATTCCCTGTGACCACAAAACACAGGGTTGGACACAGAAAACAACATTGCTGTGGTGAGCAAAGATGATCTTCTAGAAGTTCCTTATCTTTGGCTTTTCAAAGAAATTTGTAGCTCATAATGTAGAGTAAGAAGAAGATTGTAAGAATAGTGAACTTAATAAATATGGCACAGAAACTAAAAGGTCTGTTTTGTCATCCTGGATCCGACAAGTACAGCAGGGGCAAAGCCACTCTTCCCTGTGCTCCTCCCAGGTTCAGAAGAGCAAAACATCTATGAGGAATGGTGCTGGCAGGAGTTTAGCTTCATGAAAATAGAGAGCAAGAGAGATATGAGCAAGAAATCTGCTGAGAGCGACTCGTTATTTTTTTAGATTTGATAGACTGACTCCTTCATGTCCTCTCTGGGAATATCCTTTGGCATCCATCTCCATGGCTGTTTTTCAGATTCACACTCCATACAAAGATGGTCCAGCGCCAGCACCCACAACTTCCCTGAAGCTCAGCATTGCCAGGATCCATGGTTTTCACACTGTTCCTTTTTCGTTTCTGCACTCCCATAAAAGCCCTCTGTTTATTTCTTTGACCACACATTCGTGTTTTAAGACCTTGTGGTTTATGACCAGTCAGGATTATAGCCAGAAACGCTTCCAGAACTGCTGCTTTGCCTTCATGTGTATCCCAAAACATGGAGGGAACATCTGCCAAAGGAACTAGAGGATTTATATTGAGACAAGCTGGCTTGTCGGGTGGAACCATGACCTACAGCAAAGAGTCCTGGAAAACTTCAGGAGCAGGGTCCAAAGTAAAGCTCATTGAAGAGCTGTGCAAAAGAGCCCTAATTCCACATGCTGTCCTGCAGCAGCTGAAACCTCACAGACTGGTGTGAGGCACTGTCTTCTACATGGATGGTCCTCTCTCCTGTATGGGATACTGGAGAGGAGGAGGAGGGAGAAGTCACCACCACCTCAGTGGGTGGGGGAGAGGAACTCTTGGCTGCTGCAGCCCTGCTCGTCATGGAGGAGGTGAGAGCCAGCCTGGGAAGGACTGGCTCCATGCTGGGATCTGAGGTGCCACCTCCCCAGCACCACTACTGCCGCCAAGCAGGGCTGAGGGAGGGACTTTCCTTCTGGGTTAGCTTCTATTTCAGAATTAAACTTCCCAGCAGCAAGGGAGGGGAGGAAGGAAATCTTATTTTCCTATAAAAGGATTCCCTGCCTGTATCCTGTGTATGGCATGTGACTGGGATGACAACAGGGCAGGAGGGCGAGAATCCTATAAAGCGTATTACAGGGTGGGAGGCTCTCACTTTCTGCTTTCCCCCTCTGCCTTTGTTATCTTCAGCCTTCAGATATATCCCTGGAGCAGCTCTGAAGAGAAAGACAAGGAGAAGAAAGCACTCCAATCACATAGACACAACTCCATTCCTTCAGCAAGCTATAGAGATATTTTTATTTTATAGTCATTTGAACAGCGGAGAGTTTGGCAACAATGACAACTTCAGAAGCGTGCACTCTGCATTTGTGTTTGTGTGTGTTTCCAGCTTGGCTCAGACTTGATGTCTTGGAAGACCTACCACCATGCTGCTTTTAAACAAAGCAGCAAATTGGAACACCTGTCCCACAGGCAGGATCCTGTCTTGACACCTCCAACCTGGAAGTGCAGGGTGTGTGACCCAAACCAGAGGGGTTATTACCAAGCACTGCAAAGAACCACTGATACCTTTTAGCCAACAGCCAGCAAAGCTCTGTTAAGCTGCCAGGGTGACCTGCACTTCCTTCCCACCATTGCTGTTATTTAATTTTATTTATTTATTTATTTATTTATTTATTTATTACTTTAAACCTTTTCTCAGTAAAAAAATCACTGAGGTCAGACCTTCAGCTGGGCATGACTATATTGGCACAAAGAGTGGTCAGGCGATTTATATTTGCCAAGAACCAGCAAATACTGGACTAGTTCATCTGGATTCCCATCATATAAACAGGTCAGGTCATTCCTAAAGCTGCTAGAGTGAGTTGTCCTGGGGCTTGTTTTCAATATATAGTTATTTTTATATAGCAACATACTCCCTAAGAGTATTACATTTATGTTTTTTATGTAATAAACACATCTTCTATTTCTAGTAATGTTGTTGACTAACTATACTCCAAGTCTTCTCTGCTTTCCTCCTGATACTGTAGCACAAATAGAACTTCTGATGGGATTTTTTTTCAAAGGATCTGGCAGTGGGTCATGCTTTCCCACTGAAGTCAGTGAAACTGGCTTTTGGCTGGTGAGAAAAGGACCAAACATGCCTGTAACTTGCTAATTCATTCATACACGTAATTTGACTAGTTGGACAGCCCCTTGGGCAGCTGGTACCCTGCCAAATAAGCCAAATTGCATCTCTCAATGCAAAGCAGGAGTAGCTCCCTCTGCTCATTGAGACAGGACCTTGATCCTTACAAGACTGAATCAGGACACTGTGAGGAACACGGAACTCTCACTGCTGCCAGGGCTTATTGGGAAACAAAATAAGAGAAGAAAGCAGAAACTGCCTATGCTGGTGTCCCAAGAAAGCTCAGCAAAATGGGAAAGGAATTCCAGAGTGACAGCCCTGGGCAGCCGAGGCAGCTGTATGCCAGGCTGGACTGCTGCACTGGTTCTCTGCTGGAACAACTGAGCTGTCCTAATAAATTCCCTGTGTAAAAAAATATATATATATCTATAAATCGTGCCTTAAGAAGAGCAGTGCAGCTGCGAACAGGGCTGGATGTGGCCAAAGGAAATGCTCTAGGGCTCTATAACCCAACAGCGAGCCGCGGCGACTCTCTTTGCAAAGGGTGACTCTACTGAACACGTGCGTGTGGGTGTGCGGATGCACTTGGAGGCGGACACACAACTACAGCTTCATCATCCTGCTGCCCAGGGGGGAGATCCGGGCTGGCTGGGCAGCGGGGAGGCCCCGCCGCTACACGATCATGAACTGGCAGACGTAGGGCAGCTGCTCTCGGCACCTCTTGTCGAACCACTTGCCAATGGCGGTCCCTGACAAAGCTGCACAGTTTTCCAGCTTGCCACCGTCGGGCTGGGTGGTGATTTCAGTCTCCCAGTTCTTGTAGCGGATGGGGCTGCCCGTCATGTCGACCCACTTGCCCTCTGCGGCCATGTCGTTGAGGCCCAGCCAGATCTCGGCCTCCGAGCCGATGCTCTTGCGCATGTAATCGTAGAGGGCATCGTTCTCCTCCCCGTTCTGGGGCGTGCTGAGCGTGCCGCCCTGAGAGATGCAGTTTTCGCTGGCCTCGTGGTACGTCTTGGTCTCCGAAAATGCCAGGAAGCATTTCAGGTGAATTTTGGTGCCTTTCAGGCAAACTGAGAGGTTACCACATGAAGAGAATAAAAAGACAGAAAGAGAATTTGGTTTAAAAATGGTGCCCAAGAAGAGGCAGCGACAGCAAACCCAGCAGCCAAACTACAAACTTAATTTCTTAGGCTGCACAGTGTCCCTTGGCAGCATGGCATTCCAAGGGCCCCACCCTCTCCTGTGCAGAGTGGGACATAGTCATGGGGACGTGCTCTCCCCCTCTGCAAATCACTGGGTGAAATGGATTTTCAGGGTGCCCCTGCCACCCTTCTGGGCTCTGCTGCTGCTGGAGCAGAGGCACAACATGGTCCTTCCAACATGGAAGGCTCCTGCCCCTTCCCCTGGCCTTGCTCTTCCCCAGCCAATGCTACTCTTTCTCTGGTGAATTTGTTGGAAATACGGTTTGTCACAGGCACTGCCGAGTGTTGGAGTGTTTTGGGAAAAAGCCTGCATGCCAATTAAATCATCTTAATTATGCGAGATGAAAAAAAGTCTTTTTTAATAATCTTTGATCAGAAGCGTTGCGCTTGCATAGCTTAAGGTCTTCAGAGGAAATTTCTACTTGCCTCTGATTTTAGTGTTAAGGATATCAATTTATTTTGTTTTTCTTTAAGCTCTAAACCTTAAGAGTGCAGAGTAGTGTAGCCAAACAATATCTAATCAGAGCCACACATTAATATCCAAACCAATTACTTCTCAATGAATGTGATCTTGGAACTAAAGCCTTCATTTTTCTTGTGTTCCTTTTCTTTTAAGGAGAAAATTCTCCTTAATTTGCATTTTCATCTCATTTCTGCTTCATGTTTTGCAAATCCTACTCCTACTGATGTCAATGGAGTTTGCACAGAATAACTATGGAACATGTCTGGAAGATGGACATTTTGGGACTGACCTCTGTGCATGAAGCAGGACTGACCTCAGTGCAGTTCCCTAGGCAATACCATGGCATGAGTAAGAGACCAGGTCACCATTTCACTGGGATTCAGACAAAAGATTAAGCTGCATTTGGTTAAAGCACAGACTAATCCAAGTCCCATCCCTCCACCTCATAAAGGAAAATGAACATCTGGCTTAGCAACATGGGAATATCCAAATGGGAAGCACATAAAGTGGGGGGCTCCACCCTGCACAACTCCTGTCATTAACTGCCCAAGGAAGTTCACCAGCCCAGAGACCCACACTCTGCTTTGATCCCCCAACCTCTCTCCCAGTGGTGGGCTTGCTGCTGTGGGGTGCTTGGGCATCTCTCATTGAGACATGTGGAGCAATTGCAGCCACTTTACAAGCAGCTCCTCTCTCAAAGTAAAAGTCATGTGTTCTTCAGCAAGCCCTTTACCTGTCTGGAGTGCTTGCTTTTCCTTCAGTAGAGCAACCTCCTGAGAGATATTGTCAATCATGGCCTTCAGGTCTTCAATCATTTTGAGGCTCACAACATCTGTTGGAGAAATCAAAGAAAGAGCACAAATATTGGTTGTATCCCAGGGGAGGCAACCAAATCTGTTCCTATCATCAACACACCATGTTTCTTTGCCTTCAGAGAAGGACACAAAAAAGGAATCCACGAAGTCAGAACCTGCGTCCCCTTGCACATCCATCAGAGTGCGTGTTTGCTTGCCAGCCTGGTTCCACTACCAATAACAACCATGTTTTCCTGGTTCAGGTTTTGGGGCTGTGCACCTCATGTGTCTTCCAGCTTCAGGGGTCACCCTTTGGCTAGCCACAGCAGCGCTGGGGAGGAGGTCACATGCATGAGCATTGCAAGGTGCAGGCTTGTCCCTGGCACCCCTGGGCAGAGCTCCCAAAATGCAAGAGGACACCATCTGATGCTGCTGCCTGAACAGAAGTCCTGACACACATATTTTGTGGGCAACTTGAAGCTAATGATGAACAGGATTTATTTCTTCCAATTCCTCAAAAACACGCTCTTTCTATTCACAGCACACCCTCCTGGCTTCCCTTAAACACCCTAAGACATGATGTTCTCCCTATTCACTCTTGGCTGCACCCACCTCTTGTCTGCTGTCACTGGTGGGTTGATAGGAAAGCATTTTGCTCACCAGGCTGATCCTCAGCAGGAAGGGGCTGGAAAGGCTGCAGATTCTACCTCCACTGGATCTGCCTCTGCACCACCAACCTCTGCCCACCAACCACACCATCCTTTGGACCATCACAGCGGCCTCTGCCTCATCTCTGCCTTCATCACCCCCAGTGTGGGTACCCAAACACCATCCAGAGCTGCTCTCCTGCTGTAAGAAGACACCTCTTTGGCTGGGGAGCTGGCTCTTAAAGCCTACCTCTTGCCAGGTGTGTTGCTTCTGCTACAGCTCCAACCAGTTATTAATCAGTAGTAGGATTTCTCCCAGACAGGAGCAAAGGGACCATTTACACCTTGTAGGTGGTGAGAGATTGCACACTGAGGGATTGTATGCGTCTAGTAGTTCTCTTGCTAAAAGCATCTAGCAGTTCTCCTGTGGTGAAAGGAAAGGGGACAATTTGCCCATGAATGCAGTAGGAGGGACTTCCTTGAGGGCCAAGGAGCTTAGGCACCAAGGCAGGCAAGTAGGGAAGCAGCCTGGATGTGGACCAAAACCACCAACCCAAGATTACATGGTGCCATGAATATGAAAAGCCAGACACGTCAGGAGGAGGTCATTAAGCTGCTTTACTCATTGCTCAATTAACTTTAATGGATTAACACTGAGGCACTAGATATTATTTTGCTGCCTTTGATGAAAACACTTTGTGGGAAATGGCTAATTAATCACGGGGTTTTTTTCCATGCAAGGCTGTCTTGCAGCAGAACAAATGTTCTAAGGTTTAAGTAACATCCAAAGGCCATGGCAGGACACTACCAATGAGTCTTTCTGGGGCAGCTCCTTACAGTGTTACAGCTGGGTTTGCAGGTGTGTTCCCACCTTGAGGGTCCCTGCCATGAGAGGTGACATGTCTCCTTGATAGCCACCTAAGAGCCCTGTCCCTTTTCAGCACCTCATTTCCAAATCCTGGGCCACAAAATGTTCCTACAGCAGTGCATTCACTGGCATGTCTCACGGAGAACCAGGACTGGTTGACTCACCCTTCAGCTATAAAGTGAGGACCATGTCTACATCAACAGATGTTGTGTTGTCTATTTTATTGCCATGGGCTTTTGTCTCAGCACTGTCATGTCCTCAAGGCTCACCTCCTGGAGCCTGAGATCAAGTCTATTTACAGTCTAGGTTTTCTGTGATGGAAGCTGGCATATGGGATGCTGATGATCCCGTGGGAGCTGGAGTGGGTCCTTGTGCAGGACCGTGAGCAGCAGGATTAAGCATGGGCAGAGGCATGATCAAAAGGAGTCTCAGAATTGTGGGTCACAATAGTCTGTTGGTTTGAAATGGCCAGGAATGTACTTAAAGCTGCAAATGGGAACTCTCACCTTTTCTAATTATATGCTGAATAATAAAAAAATCCCTCTGTAGTAAATGTTAATGTTTTAACTATTCCTGTATGAAATTCGGATATATAAATGGGTTTTTCAGCTTTGCCTGGAGATCCAAACAGCTTCCTGTCCCCCAAGGGAATGAGCATTGCTCTGGTTCACAATGTCTGTCATCAAAGCTCTCTGGCCACCAGAATTTCTTCTGACACCAGGCATTTCCTCAAAGGTACCAAGTGGAGTCAGGTCCCATACTGCAGTCTGTCCCTGGATCAAAGGAGGAGACTGAACACACCCACGCTGGATTTATAGCAGTGTAAATGTTCACGGTCATTTTCAGGGAAGAGCATCCAGACAAGAATACACTGAAATTTTGGGCAGTAGGTGGCATTAGGCAAAAAGCCCAGATTATTCCCTATCCACTGAATTAAGCATCCAGACTCTGACTTCTGTCTCTAGTTACCTTAGATTATTACCTTAAATACTTGTGAGAGCTATGCAAAGGTGGTCCCTTCCATGACCCCAGCACCCCACCACAGCTGTGGCCAAGGGGAGCCCCCCAAGGGCTGGTGCCTGTACCCCCAAGCCCCTGGGGTGTCAACACTGCCCAGGCGGGGATGCCAGTGCCTGTCTCCCCTGGGAATGCCTTTGGATGACACCTCCAGAGCTACCAGACAAGGGCAAATCCCATCTGTACCCCAAGACACTGGGGCTCAGGGAGAGTTTGCTGAGCTGCTGAATTTGGAACAATAACTGGGGAGTTAATTTGAGAGGGAAAAACAAAACAGCAGGCCAAGTGGATGTGCTGTCTCAGCATTTTCTAAATACTGTGGCTTGGCTATTTCATGTTGAAATAGCATCATTTTTCATTCTGAAGCAGATCCAAACATAAGCAACAATTACAAAACAAAAAAGAAAAAAAGAAAAGCTAAAAAAAACCCCAAAGATAAAAAGCTTGGCTTAAATCAGTACTTTCTTTTCTAACATTTGTGGTTTGGTTGAATAGATTAAAAAAAAGTAAATTCAGCCAAACACCCCAACCCTCCAGTGGCTTTGCCCTGCCTGACCCTCTGAGGCAAAGTGCAGGGGTGGAACCAGGATGGAGGTACTGGATGAGGAGTTTGGTGAGGATGAGATGGGGGGGACATCCTGCCATTGTTCAGGGCAGAAGTGGCTGAGCCCTGGCCCCTGTGGTGGCTGGGCAGGCAGGCTTGGATGTGGAGAGGGGCTGGAGGGCAAGAGGAGCTTCACAGGGGAGTTTTAGCGCTCTTCCTCCTCCTTTCTTACCCCCTGGCATTGGTAAAAATCTGAAAAATATTAACCAAGAAATACTGGAAGTTTCCAGTAAAGGCAGGGCAGCTGATCCCCTATGGGGCTGGATGGGACTGATCAAAAAATGCCAAGTTGCTGGGTTTTCCCTTTTCTCCACAGAAAATATGACCTCACCTTTGAAAATAAATTCTGACTGGTCCAGATGCCTTGATTTTCAGGACACCCTCCTCAAAAGTTTTTAAAGTTTTTAAATCAGAGCCAAATTTTTTTGTCAAAAAGGTGATTTTTCTCCCACCTCCTTGTCACTACTCAATTACAAACAGCAGTTGCAATGATACCTGGAGAGAAATTTCTCTAAGAAATGTCTCTCTCCTGGTACCTCCAGCGAGTGCAATGCATGTATGTGCCCTATATGAGCCCAAGGGCTCATATATAATTTTTTGTTATTCCATGTCCTGCAGAATAAGATGTGGAATAAGCGGCTAAGTTTGTGAATTCATAGAAAGATCTAATGGGAGAAAAGGCAAAAATTTCTCAAGGATGGAATCTGACAGAAATAGCCACTGAGTCAGCGCAGACAGCAGCCTGGCCAAGTGAATTCCAGGGATGCTTCCTCCTTGCTCCCCACTTCGTTCCAAGCAGGAAAGCGCCTGCCAGAAGCGGTCCAAGCCCTGTTGGACACATCAGGCAGGCTCACATGCTGCTTCCTCACCTTCCTGCCTTCTCCCATACTCAATGTGCATTGAGTCAGAGGGACAAAGGATGGGACAGGAGGAAAACAGGAGAAGAAAAGGAGAAATAAACACACTAGGGAATAGAAAACCCAGGCAACTTTGTGTGTGCACTGCTGTCTGACAAGCCTGAGTAGTCAGAGCTCGTGTCCCGTGTGAAATACACCCGAGGCCAGTGGTTTGAAATGAAGAGCCCTGTTGATGCTGAATGGCTTCGATATTTTCTGCCTGCTCTTATCTCCAAAATTGTCTGTCATCTGGCACTTACTTGCTTCTGCAAAATGAATGAGAAGGGGTGAGGGGGTTAGAGAAAGGGAGAATTTAATTATTAGAGGAAAAGCTTGGGATGAGCCTTAGATGGAACACAGAAAATGCATTTCCTCTGAAATTCAGACCAAGCTGTTCCAATAATTTTATTCAGGGTAGGGACCCACCAAAACCATTTTAATCCCCTCACTATTGTACAGAGGAGCTGCACAATCACTCCCACGGAGGAGGGGGGGAAGGAAGACGCTTTATTAGGTTTTTAGATGCTTTTTATGAAGTTTCTCTAAGCACCATTAAATACCCAAACGAGTGGGTTCACCACAACCCCCCCAAGCCCTGTAAGTCCCCCTCGCAGGGAAGCTGCCGCCGCCCCTTACCTTTCCTGGACGCCGCCGGTTTTTGCCGGGCTTTGCCGTTCTGCTGGCCGGAGACCTGTGCGAGGGAGAGGAGGCAGAGGAGGAGGCAGGCTGCCCGGAGCGCCATGCCGTCCGGTCCGAGCGGAGCCGCAGTGGCTCTGCCCTCACACCGCCGCCTGGCCAGCGGCTGGAGCCGGGAATGGCTGTCCCAGAAAGCTGTCCCAGAAAGCCTCCGGCTGAGCCCGGGCCAGCGGCAGCCTCCCGGCCCCCGGGGGCTCAGGCGGCTCCGGCCAAGGCTGAACACCTCCCTGGGGGGTTGTTCCAGTTCTTAGCACGCCGCTTGTTTTCGTTAAAAAAGAAAAACAAAATAAAACAAAAAAAACACAAACAAAAAACCAAACCAAAACAAAAAAGGGAATGAGTGTGCCGACAGTCTGCTAAGCTAAACATAAGGAAAAGTTGGGAGTATGGCTGGAACGACTTCCTGCGGCTTTTAGCACAATGCCACGAGTTTGATCTCGTGTGTCAGCGATGGCAGCAGCGGTGTGAGGTGTGAACCAGCGCTTGGGTGGCTGAGGGGACAGAGAGGGGCCACCTGTCCCCCGGCCCTCAGCAGGGATGCCCGTAAGGGATGTGCCGGCACCAACAGAGGGAGCGGTGGGGGACTGAGCACCCCAGCTCCTTGCTCAGTGTAGGGTGGCTCTTAGCCCTCTAAAAAGCACTTTCACTGTGGCTTTGGTAGGCTCGTCCTACCATCATTGCTTCTCCATGGGATCTCCAGAGGGACTTGGGATCAGGGGCATATGTTCCACAAAACCCCATTCCTCCCCTTTGCAGGTTCCCAGCCTGACTTCTTGAACCAGCTGGGCTGTGCTGAGCAGCTCTGCAGCCTAAACCAAGACCACTGCCTGTTTTTTTGGGTGGTGTGGCTGTTCAGCAGCTGCAGCACAAGCAGGTAAGTCCTTCCCGCAGGAGGAACAGCAGCAGTTTGAACAAGTGGAGGAAATTCATGTAGAGGGAGGAGGGAAGGGATGGGCATTTTGGAGATCAAAGTGCTCCAGACATCAGCCATTAACCTTAAAACTTTTCTGATAATTTAAGGCAAGATGCCACCCAGCACATTGTGAACCTCTGGAATTGTAGGTCCAAGATAAACAGGGATGTGACTGGAAAAAGAGCTGCCTTTGAGTTAGTTTGGCAACCACGGTGTTATTCTGCTTCACGCTTCTGCTAAATAAGGAAAATCCTGCCCTGATGTCCTACCTGAACGGAGAGCTCTCATGCAGCCCAAGCTTTCGAAGCATAGGAGGAACAGTTTGATTCATGCACCATCCTTCACTCAAATTTAAACTGGAAAATACATATCTTGGGGATTTACTGTTCTCCTGCCTGGACTATCTCAAAATGGGATGGATGGAGCCCAAGAGATGGCAGACACCTACATATATATACGTGTTTCCTTTCCTTGACACTCAAAAGTACTTTTGGTGGGTAACTCAGTACCTCCCAGTTTTCCTTGGCTCCAGATATGCTCGCCTGCCTTTGCTTTGATTCATATACTGCCAAGCTGGAGGAAAAAACAAAGTTCTCCCTTTACTGCTGCCCATGAAACAGATTGCTGTGGTGTGGAGTTTGACAGCAATCCCTAACCTCAGATTTCCAATCTGGGACCAACCAATGTTGCCCAGATGAAACAAGAAGGGCAGGGTGGCTTTGCATTAGTCCCTGAAGAGCAGGTCTGCACCAAGGGGACCCCTCCCTGCACCAGTTAGCAGGTCCTGTGCTGGATGTCACCATCATTTTTCTTGAAAAATGAGAAAAATGAAAACAAGTAGACTGAAAACACTTGTCTCCACCTGTAACACCTATCCACAGTTGGTGTTACAGGTGGATTCTGTCCAATGTAGACTGAAAATAAAAATCCTTGACATTACAAAAGCTCATAAACCCCTGCCCATCCAGCTGATGGGAGCAAGCTGAAGTGTTGCTGCATTGGATCCAGCATGAGGATGCTTCAGGGAACAGCCATCCCCTGCCCAAGCTCCTGCTGAAGCCAGAGGTTCCAGTTAAATAACAGGGCTCTCAATGGTCCTTTGCTTTTGAGATCCTGTTGAGTCACACTTCTTATGTAAAGAGGTGTGGGAAGTGAGTAGAGGTAATCCTTTTTATTAGATGAACTAATAGAACTGGAAGTCATTAGCAAAATACTAAAATTATGCCAAGAAACCAAGGTTTTGTCCATGATTTTTAACATCTGTTTGTTAAAATTATGGATTTTACTTTCCAGTAAAGGCACTTCACTCCCTGGTTTCAAGCCCAGCCTCCTGGTTAGAGAGAGCAGCTCCTGTTAATTGCAAGGCAACTGGTTTGAGATGAAAAAAAGAGGGCAGAAGAACCTATGCTTATGGAAACCATTCCAGGGCCACAGGGAAGCAGACAGAAAAGTTTACGTGGCTTTGGGAAACCCAGTAAGTAGGCTGGGATGCTGAATTTGGAAGGCTTTCGGTGAGCAAAACAGTAGCTGGAATAAGCCCATGAAAGGAAGCTGGATGCTCCTGGCAGCAACACAGACCTGTGATTTCGTG
Organism: Pseudopodoces humilis; assembly: GCF_049639895.1. Classification (NCBI taxonomy): domain Eukaryota; kingdom Metazoa; phylum Chordata; class Aves; order Passeriformes; family Paridae; genus Pseudopodoces; species Pseudopodoces humilis. Next base: position 106,807,785 of record NC_142200.1, read on the forward strand.
CCCAGCTAGGCAAGGAAATGGGCAGCAAGATCAGAGGCTATTTTGCTTTGGCTCCTAGGAAAAGAGCAGGCATGGCCAAGCCAAGAAATGAGGCAGTGCCGCCGCACAATGGCTGGAAAGTGCAAGGGTGGACTGGATAACAGTATTCACACAGTTATTATCAAGATCAGCAATTACCAGACCTGGCCTTTCAGGGCAAAATCACCAGTTCAAAGGCAGGCCACTCCAATGCTGAATGATGCCAGCTCTTTGCCTGAAGCTCCTCCTCCTCCTCTGGGAAGGCTCCTGCCAGCACTGACAGCAGGAGAGCAAAGGGGAGACCCAAAGCATCTTTACGTGCGGGGCCCTGCAGCTCGGGGGCCTGATCCACGGCTGGGGCAGCACACTGGGATTCACATCTCTGCTCTCTTGAGACCAGCTCAGGCCATTAGAGCTGGGTGCTAAAAATGCCAGCATTGTGAGCTCAATCCCTGTACAGACCATTCACTTAAGAGCTGGACTTGGTGATCCTTGTGGGTCCCTTTAACTTGGAATATTCTGTGATTCAGTGACATCCATTCTTCAGGGGCAGGATCCGTGTGTCAGTGGCACCACAGTAACCTCTAAGAAGAACAGGAGACAAACAGCAGTGGACAGTAACAAACAGTCTGTGAGGAAGTGGGGCTAACACAAGAAAATCTCTGATATTCATTAGCTGCTGCCTGCACTCATGCTGGCATAGTTCCTGATTTCCACCAGCATAAACATCAGAACAGGTTAAAACGGAGAGAGCCAAATCTATGGATCATTGTTTTGGAGACCAATTGAGAAGAAATGCAATAACAGTTCAGGAAAGGGTGGTTTTCATAAGGACAATGATGGGGAAAACCAAGGATTTTGCTAAAGCGTTATCCCCAGCACCAACTTTAGGAAACTGGCTCTGAGCCCAAGGAGGGAACCTTCCCATCATATCCCACGTCAAGCATGGCTCACATCCCTAGCCCACGTACACCAAGGGCTACAGGACAGAAGGATCCATTCTACAGTAGATCCGTGGGCTTCAAACCAGATGCAAATGTGGAGCACTTGAGTTCAAGTAGTATCAGCTGTTTAAAATCCTTCTGTTTGCAAAGAAGCCGCACCAAAGGACTCACATTCCCTTTTTTTGGAGACTGCAGCTCCTGTAGGCTAGAGGTAATCTGTCTTCACTGCTTTATGTTTGCCACCCAGATCCCAAAGTCCAAATAGCCAAAGGAAAACTGTAGTGAAGTGTCTAAATTTAACACTGAAACTCTGGAGGAATTCCTAACTGTCCAGGTCCACTGCCTGTCACAGCATCGGTTCAAATGAGGTCACCACTGAACTTGATGGTCGGTATTTCTGGACTGGCAAGTAGACAGCAGTTCTGTCAGCCTAGGCTCCTATTTCATGTCGTTCTCACCTTTGAGCACTGGTTTGCTTTCATACTGCTGTGGATGCTGAATGATGGATTATAAGAGAATTTCAACTTCAGCTTCCCGAATTCCTTAATTTTTTTGAATTTAGAGAAAAGTTTGCATGATCAGACAGCAGAAAGAAAGCAATCCATGACCTTGAAAAGCCTCATTATGTTAAAGTTGGTCTTTTGCTGGAGGGAAGAAAGACAGGTAGGACTTAAATCATGACTTTTTAACCCAGAGGTTTCCAGCAGTGGAAATAGCCAAGCTTCCCATTTGCCAAAACACAGAGAGAAGGGGCAGTGAGAGAGCTCCTCTGGAAGGGAGGGTCTGCAGGCTGGTGGTTCCTAGTAGTTCCAGTGCCTTAGCACTGGCTTGGCTGTGGTCCCTGCCACAGCCAGCTGGGTGGAAGAAACCAGAAAGGGCCTGAGATGTCTTCTTAGCCTTCTGAATGTATAAGCTAAGGGGCTGCAGCAACTATGATCATCTCTGTCTGTATAAAGGAAAACAAATCTCATTGACAAATGGTGTGACATGAAAACTCAGCCATGCCTGTGCTGCTCATCTTACCCAAATCTTGAGATCAGGATAGCGACAGAGATGTTCACAGAGCTCGAGAGATAGCTGCAGCTTTATTAAAAAGTGTTCCAGTCAATGATAGTGGAGGTTTAAACCATCACCAGGGAGTCATTAGCAGCATGTTTGAGATCCTAATGATGTTTTGCAGCAACAGCAAAAACATCTTTGTTCCTGGATAGCTAGAAATGCAGATCCAAGGAAAACCCAAGGCACTGCAGTTTCTCTGTGGGGAGACCCATACCCAAGTGCCCTGCTGTGGCTGAGCACTATCACTGCAAGTCTGGGACTTCGACAAAGGGAAAGAAGCCTCTGTGAGGCACAGCTAACAGGAGCAGCCACAGTTTGCCTTAGAAGGAAAAGCTGCCTTGCATGGGGGGCAGGGAGTGCAATTGGGCAGGAGTGCACTAAGACACAAGAGGATGGGAAGAACTGAGAAATCACATAGAGTCTAATGACTGAAGAAATTCAGTACCAGTTGCAGACCTGCTCCTGCATTTTTCTCCAGCGTGTTAAAGGAACGGAGAGAACAAAGCTCTCAAAAAGGGGTAAGGACTGGAGTGCTCAGGTCTTACCAGTCACAGCTGTGCTTCTTCCACTCTCTGGGTGCCAGTGGCCACTTACCACAGGCAGAGTAAACCAGTGCCAGAGCAGGGCTGGAGAACCTCCCGCTGCTGAGGAGGGCAGTGGCATCTGCTGCAGTTCAAAAGGAAAGCTGGAGGCAGTCCTAGCAGAAGTGGGTAAAGCTCAGGTAATTGATGTTTACAAAGCAAATGTAGAAACACCCTATTGTCTATGTCAAATCAAGGTGCCAAAGCCATTGAAAAGAGATTTTGCTACTCCAGTCTCACAGGAGCCTAGAGCAAGCTCCGGCTCACGCCAATTTGTCTCTACAGCAGGCTGTGCTGAAGGCTTTGCTTAAAGCTTGACTGCAGGTGGCACAGCCATGCTCCTCCCCACTGCCTCCACAGGGCAGAATGAGCTCCTCTCTTCTCCCCAGACTACACAATTACAGTGTTGAACTGTAATTGCAAAACGTGGGCTGATGGGATTCCTGGGCTTGGTAAATCTGCCAGGTCCACTGACCTACAGCCTAGCCTTCTCCTGCTTCAAGGGGAATGCTGCCCCTGTGAAACAGGTAAATTGCAGGTGTGTGCTTTTTAGGCAATAGAAGCCTAGCAGGAGTTGCTAGACTCCTCATCTCTAGTACACAGCTTTCAGCCTCTCGACACTCCCAGCAGAAGCAATTAATTTCTGGGACAAACAAGAGAGCTATCCCACTCCACAGATGTTTCCTCTTAGTTGTACTGGACTCGAGTCAATGAAAACGTGGCAGTCTCTGCACAGCAACACATGGAACTTTCCACCAGCCCAGATGGGAACAGGGGCATTCTCAGTTGAAGTCTCCATTAAAATTCTGCTATTTTTGTTTGAAATAGAAGGGAGGGGTTAAAGGGAGCTAAGAAAATAGAAATTAGCCCTTAGCATGCCTAAGAAACACAGTCTCACAGATTTCTTGGCAGATACTGTATCAACTGGGAGAGAGCTGTAGGACCTTTTACCCCTGTCAGAGCTTTGTTTATCCATCTGGGACATGAGCTGGTAGCAGCAAACCTCCAGGGGCAGCTGAGACCAACTAGCAGCTCTGTAATACTTTTGGCTGGGCTCATTATTTATATATCAGGGGTTGAAGCAGACCCCATCTGAACTGGGGTCACACCCCACGCCACTGCTTTTCCATGCCAGCAGATGGGAAGCAGTGACAGGAGGAACAGGACCCCTTAAGACCCCCGATTCATTCTGTGCCTGCAGACCCTGCTGCAGAAGACCAGGAGGAGGACACACACGTGTAGGGGAGGCACTGCAGACACTGGCACCGTGTTAATTTACAGCGTTGCTCTGAGGAAGTGCTCGGAACCAAGTCTCTCCCTTGAGCACACAGCCTGGATCTCAGAGGGCAGAATATTTGCTATCCTTATTAAGAAATGGGGAGGGAGTGCACGTGTACTCCCCTCTACAGAGGCGTCAGTTTGCACACTTGAAACACAGCGATGTCTCTTTTCCCAACACCACCTCCAGCTCTCATAAAAATATATTTAAAATTAAAAGGATCTGGAGAGGGGAAAAAAAGCATCTTAAGTGATGTAACTTGCAAAATGCTTGGACATCCTTCAGCTGGAAGGCTGTGTAGAATTACACTATTCATGTTACAAAATTCACCCCGAGTGTAACTCGGGGCAGCTTTTTTGTCTCCGACCACAGATCTGCAATAAAACATTCAGAGAATGGCTGAGGTTCAAGACTTGCAGTATCATTTACATTAACCATTTTCTGAAACATTGAATAAAATGTGATAAAAAAAACTCCCTGTGATAAGTCTAAGGTACTTTAAAGGTCTTTTTCTCCCTTCAGTTTTCTTTATTTCTATGTTTTTACAAGCAGCTTTGCATGGCAAAGAGTGGATCACAGCTACTGTAAAGCTGATGTCAGGTTAGTATTTGCCTCACACAGAATAATTCTGCTGAAGTGATAAAAGACAATATGTACACTCATTGTCACTTCTTGGCTCTACTACTGTGTAGCACCATTACAACCTACCTAAACCATTCCTTAAGGTACTGAAAAAATCCTAACCCTTCAAAATACAAACCTTGGGCAAATTTTAGGGGACAACTTTTTTTTTTAACGACCTGCCTGCTTGTTACACTGCTTGCTATAGCAGTGGCTACACATACCTGAAACACACAGTTCTGTTGCAGTCATCTTTAATGTATTTATATGTATAACCTCTAGCAGAAGGACTGTAGAGATTTGGGGACTTTAAATACTCCATATACTTTAATGTGATCATGTGAGCGGTAATATGTTCTGTCTTGTATCTACTGCTCTCCTTCAGCAAAAGACTTCCTTCCCTTTTCCCCACCAAACACATTATAGTCAAGAGAAAATTCTTTATCTGGTATTATAAAATTGAAACAGAAAATTCAGAAAGTGTTGCTTGATTAAGAGCTAAGTAACTCCTGGATTATTATAGTAACTTCTGCCATAAAGTTTGTTCAAAACAATCCTTACCATTTGCAGATGAAATATCAGCTTCTTAAAAATCAGCTTCTTCCTTTGACTTTTTCCATCTGTTGTCTTTTCCTATCATGCCAAATAAACACCTCTTACTCTTTGCTGGGCCATCCAATTGATGTAGGGAGGGAATCCACTGGTTTCAACACCTGGTGATGCAACTTGTATCCATGCCTTATCTGTAATCCTCTGCTTTTCCTTGTGAAGGATCATTATTGATAGCCACTATGCTTTTCCAGCTGAATTATCAAACTCTTAAAGATCAACTTAGTTTCCCAATTACCTTGGCCATGTCCCTTCTCCTTAGCCACAGTGAGATGCTTTGGCTGGGTTACTACTGAACCAGTTGGCAAAAGGGATAGGTAGAGCACTAGGGAGCAAGGAGATCGTAGCATATCCTGAGTTGGAAGGAACTCACTGGGATCATCAAAGCCCAACCCTTGGCCCCGTACAGGACACCAAGAGTCACACCATGTGTGTGAGAGCATTGTCCAAACACTTCTTGAACTCTTGTCAGGCTTGGTGCTGTGACCGCCTCCTGGGAAAGTCTGTTCCAGTGCCCAACCACCCTCTGGGTGAGGAACCTTTTCCTGATATCCAACCTAAACTGTCCCTGACTCAGCTTCAGGCTGCTCCCTCGAGTCCTGTCGCTGGTCAACGAAGAGAATAGTTCAGTGCCTGCCCCCCTGCTTCCCCTTGTGAGGCAGCTGTAGACAAATCTTGGTTTAAAATATGAATTGGGAACTTGGGACCATGTTGCATTTATAGTAAAATCTAACCATACTTTATTCAAGGAATAGTAAGTTGATTTGAAGGAAGATTTCCACCTCATGCTGCTCTCATTTGTGCTGCACTGAAGACAGCCCCATATGCATTCTAGAACATGGCAGCTGGCTTACAGAAGTGAAACACATGCAAACAGAATTACATGGAAAGTACACCAGTCACTCTGGAAAACAGACTCAAGCCCTTCCCAGGTAACAGCATCAACTGCTGCTTCTGCACTTCCTAGGTGCCAGCAATTACCCGTATTGAGAGCACCTCAAATTTGCTTATTTGCATTTAACTGTATTGAACAAGCTTGCTTTATGTTTAGTAACATTTTGAAAGCCTCTTAGCCAAGAGGATGGCTCTACCAGAACAATAAAAAAAAAACCCAACTCTTTTCTTTATATACAAACTGACAAGATTGCAAAATCAATTAAAAACAGTTTTGAATATTTAATAAAAAGTCATCCTAGAAATCCAACTTTTGGTCGCGAAGTCCCCAAATTCTCTTCTTCATCCAAAATCTTCTGAAGGGCTATGTGAAGTGACTTGCCTACTCTTTGTCCTGTCTGCAAAGCAAAGAAAGCAAAACAAACCTGAGACATATGCTTATTTACAGGAAGACAATTCTTATGGAACACTTCCTTTTGACAAATATTTTCTCTTTGATGATTCATATACACCAGCTGGTATCATAAAATATGCTTTTAATTTAGAAAAATAATGGTGGTGAAAGTTTCATTTTAAATTGATTAAGTTTTGGAAAAATGTACACACAAAGGCAGTGCTCTCATTCATCAGAGAAGCATTCCACAATCATTAGTACCAGATCTGCACATCACTGGATCACTCAGGAATACAAATTAAATTCACATCAGGCACAAGCACATATTCAATTTAGCCAGCACAAAGAGCATGAAGCAATGTTCTAGCTGCCAGAGGACAAGAGACACCTAACCACCAAAGAAGCCTACTAAGAGAAAGTTAAGTAGACTCTTCTGAATGTGCTCAGAATCAGTAGAGTGAATTTAGACCAGCTGAACACCTTGTCCTGTGGCCAGAGAAGCCCAAAATGCACACTGGCTGCACCACCAAATCACTCTGTGGGCAGATCCTTCATAAAATGTGTAATTCTGTCCTGTCCAAGGACCTTAAAGGAGTTAACAGAATGTTTTCTTTTCAGAAATAAACTCCAGCAGTGAAAACCAAACAGGATTAGCTCCATTGCTGACCTCCACTCATCCCACATGCCCAAGTATACTGTGCAAGGTATAGGGCAGAGAAACATTGGGCAGTGGTGAAATAAAGATCTTCAGGCAGTGGTGCCCATTGGAGCTTTCCCAGGGTCTCTGTAAATCCCCAATTCCACCCATCCCTAGAGAGCCAAAGGCAGATTATATTAAAATGAGTTTATTGGCTCCTGATCTATGCAGCAATGCCTAGGCCTGCCACACAGCTGACACAAAACTCTGTTTCACCTCCTGAAACCACGCACAAGCCTGAAAATAAGCTACATTTTAAACTGAAGAGCCAGGCACCAGAATACGGCCAGTGGTACCGAAGGAAATTTGGGAAGAGCTTTGTTGCAGGAGGGTAGCTGTAAATCATAGACACCATGAGTCATGCTACATAAATAGGGACCACAAGAACAAGAACTGTTACAGCTCTGCACTGGGACAAAGATCACTGCAGCAGTCCAGAGGGCTGATACACCTTCTTCTCCTCAAATGTAGGACAGCATCACTGATCCCAGGTCAAAGTGAGTGGGAACTGTGCAGAACCAAATCATTTGGGAACAGAGGTGTCAGACATAGGTTACCTAGCTCCTCCACTGGGCATTCCCAGGCCTTTTTGTTTTTCTTGATATCCTAATCAGGATGTTAAGGCGGAACCAAACAGATTATGTCTGACCTTACAGAAAACATTTGGGTTTTTTTGTGATCAGCTTTATCTCTCGCTCCTGCAGAGGAATTAGAGATAACACCTCTCTACCCGGGTAAGGGGTATAAAAGGCATATTTGAAAGCAAATAAAAAGCCCACTGGAACCACTGGGATTAGTACTCTGGATGGACATCATGACACAGTCAAGTGCCACATACTCAGTAATTCTTGCTTGAGACCAACTGTTGTCAAACTTGGCTTCCAACTCCGACAAGCATTCCTCACTAGAGCCATGCAGAAATTAGCCCTGTGTCTCCAGGAAACAGAGCCAGCTTGAAGTATCTCATTTTCATTCTTACTTTCAAGTTCAAAACCCACTTCTGTCTCATGCTCAAGGCCAAACTCAAGCATGAGAATTTACACTGGAGAACAGATTTAAGAGCCTGAAGAAGGGTTTAAAATAGATATTATATGAATGTGGACAATATCCGGACATTAGTATTTTTATGAAGTAGGGACAGATTGTAAACTCAATAAGGAAGCGAAGAAAAACAACAGTAAAATGAGAACAGCAAGCCTATCATAAAACAAATGAGTTGTGCTAGAACACAATGCACCACCAATTCCAAACACCATCTCTACTCTTATAGGGACTTTACCATGTTAAAAGCTTTGCTCTTTCAGTCTTTGAAAGAAACAATAAAAGACTGATCATGTTCTTTAAAAATACCCTCAAAGTTTCTCAGCTGAAGCTTTACTGTCTTACAGCTATGAAGTACTTGCCTGAAACTAAAGTTAAGTACCACACATTTCAGGTATCTAGAAGTTTTAGACAGTGTCCACTCACATTAGAATCTGTTTCAAAGAAACTGCCTGTGACCTTCACAAAGTCCCTTGTGCACCAAATCAAAGCAGCAAGGTCTCTGCTCTAAAAGTCCTTACTGAAGCCTTCTGTACGCCCAAGCTCCAGTTCATCCAGTATCATCCAAGACAGTCAACTGCTCAACATTCCTTACCTCCATCATTTCAAAAATACTCTCAGGATCCAGGCTACCTTTCCCCACCTTCTTCATAGAAGTGATGGCACCTTTACTGGTCACTGAAATAAGCAAGCTTGCCAAAGAACAGGCTTCTTCCTGTAGGGTAGCATCCACCACGTGCCTATATCCAATCTGCAAGTTAGTGACAAAACAATGCATTAGTTTGCAGTTCTCAAAGCTCCCCCATTGAGAAATCAAACTGTGAGTGGTGGCTTTGTTACTTATCTACAGCCTCCCATCCTAAAATCAAGCGGCCTCTGGAAACAGAGACTGACTTGATAGCACAGGATTTAAACAGCCTCTGAGCTCAGACTATGGGTACATAAACAACAGAGGTGAGATAAGCTTGTCACCGTTTCATTCTGTTTTCCTTTCTACCATACTTTCATCTGTATGAAACTCCATATTCACCTTTCCCTGCAACTCTAAGTACAGACTTTGCTCCCCTCTACCTGAAAATTACACATGGCAAGACTCAGGTGAGTCCTCTTTTCAGCAATGGCCCCTCTACAATTTATGTAATTTGCTTAGAAGAAATGCCAAGCAAACTTTTAGGTACCTAAGCCAATCACTAACACTTGCAATGGAAAATGCAGCATCCATAAAATCAACTGTGTTAGCTGTGTGCTATATATGGAAGACAAAAACTTGTTTGAATGGAAAGGGATGGTATTGCACCCATGAAAATGGATGCAACAAATACTGTCCTCAGCAACAAATACTCAGCATATAACTCCAGGCAGATCACACAATCTCCAGTCCTGAACACAGTGACCTCTCATTTTAACATATTGACATATCAGCTGCTCTGGATCTTCAGCAAGGAGCAGATGAAAAGTAATAAACAACTCCTCTGCTTGCAAGAAGAGGCATTTTAAGAATGCATCAAGTAGAAACCTGTAAGTCAGAGGTGCAAAAGAACCCATTATTCAGTAAAAGTTCTTAATTAGGAGGCCAAAGACAAACAAATATATACGTAGTGGACACTGACCATTTCTGTAACTCCAATATTACCTCTAGGGAAAAAAATAAATGGCAGGTGAAATTATCAGAAACTGGAGTTGTTAGGCAGAAAGTCAGAAATTTGTCATGCTTACTTTGCTTAGTGTGACAATACAGGGCACCTCATCTACGTTGACTCGAATACAATCATAAGGGTCATCAGACAGCTCAATCTCTTTGGTGCCTTCTTCATCCTCCAGAACACGCACTTTGGGTATTCTGTGGAAACAAAAGGTGCAGAGTCAATGCCAGAACAGATAACAAATACAGCTGTTATACAGACACAATTCCAGGAAGTCCCTGTTCTTCCAAATGAGGCAAAATGTTTAGAAGAACAGTACAGAATGTGATCGAAGTACTAACAACTCACTCCCTGAGACTACAAAGAAAACACTGTAAGTGGGAAGATATTTAGGATAAGATCACCATATTTACATCATCCAAACAGTTAAAATGTGAGCTATTTTTTACACTACTACACGGGGAGAAATATGTTTGGATCTTGCACAAATCAGTTCTGAACAATTCTTTATATGTACAGGAATGTCACAGATGTACAGGAGACAGATTACCAAGACTGAATCCTTTTGTTCTATGGCTCCCAACCTTGACAACAGTAAAGTTGTCAGGATTACATCAGTTGCATTGCTTGGCAAAGGTGTGGCATCAGTAGCAAACAGAAGTAATAAAGCTGTTCAGGTAAGAATAGCACCAACTAAAGAGATTTGGGGTGAAATGGTGACATTAGTAAAACTCTTTCTCTAGTAAGATGAGAAAATTGGCAAGATACTCTACTGTTCTAAGGGCAGATATACAAGAAATATATAACATATCAGGATGAAGCAGTGGTGAAAACCCAGGCAGAAATCCAAGAAATGTTTTCTTCTCAGTTGTGAATGATGAGCTCTCTCACAAATGAGCTAGACAGGCTCCTTATCAGTCGTACATACACTGTAGTTGTGATAGCCGCTAATGGAAGTTTTATGGGATGATTTAAGGCAGTTTCCTTAGCATAATGAATAAAGTAATTTAAAACAATTTAGCAGAAGATAGTATCTCAGGCTGCCAAGAATGTCAACATCTTATACATGTTCATTTATCCATTTTAGTGCCTGCTAGGATGGAGTACTGACTGAGACTTGGCATTACTGGCCAGTAAAACACACAGAGAGTAACACGCAGTAAAACACACTACTCTCTCTTTCACACATTTGCACCTGAAAATAAAATATTTCAAGATGTCCCAAGACAGCGAACTTCAGTAACCACAATCTGGTTTTATGTTAGTGCTTTTAGAGTAGCATTGTGTTTTATAACTAAAGTCTGGAGGTTACATTCTTTTATGCCCTCTGTAACAAATCTCTTCTTTTAAAAAAGGAGGAAATGGGGACTGATTTAATGAACATTTCCCCCCACCAACACAAAGTGATTTTGCTTTATCCCTGGAAGAGTATTTTAGTTATTTGTGGCTAAAAGTCGTAGTGGCAAGTACTTCAAAATAGCTAACCCTGCTCCAGTGACAACAAATTCCCTACAAGCACACTGGCCTGAGCCAACCCAAAACTAAGACTTTAAGCAGAACAATTGTGATGTGCGCTTTTTCCGGAAATGAAACTCCAAGTGTTTTCCAACTCATTAGAAATGCATCAAAGCCTATTTTCAAGTTTAAAATATTCCATTAGAAGTTGATGTAATAAAGTCACAAGGTGACTAACCCTCAAGCTACACAGGACAATGGACAACACTGGACAACAGCCTAGTCAAGCAAGAGGTATACGTGCCAGAGGAGTGTTTAAAAAACAAAGCAAGATTTTAGGAAAATCTATGAGATTAAGCAATTTTTAACTCCAACCTAAAATTGCTTTGAAACCAGAGTAGTGTTTGGTCTGCAAGAAAAAGTTGCCAGAATTAATATCTGAAAAATGCCTGCAAGGAGCTTTTTTGGCCAAGAACAGATGAGAGAGGTGTAAATTAGAAATACTGAAAAGGCAAAAAGATCAGACACAAGCATCACAGTTGCATAAAAAGGGGGTATATGGACACAAAAACTGTGCAAAGTGAATGCAGTACAAAGCTTTTCCAGAGCACTGTAGATCTCCTCTCCCTGTTTGTGAAGATTTATTTTAAGAAATAGCTGTACCTGTTTACTTTGCAACTATTTTGATTTTTCTATTTTGATTCCTGCAACTAATCAGGGCAGAGATCTGTACAGCAAGGCTCAGTCATGTAACAAACAGTGCTCTTTTCTGTGTGTGCAGATCCAGATTTCACAAATGCAAAACTAGTCCCACCCTTCCAAGCAGGCATCAGTTCTGCCTATACCATGCTGTGCAGCAAAAACCTCGGTATTTGCAAGGCTGTTGTGTTATAAACTTTGTAATTTTTGTAACTTACCCATTTTCTTCAGCCTTGGTTTCAAGTAGGCACATTCCACAGGACCAAGTTTAATGTCCTGACACAGTTGCTAACTGCAAATTTTGCAGTATCTACTTCCATCATTAATAAATTGATCCTTAAACATCTGGGAGACATGCTGAAGGAAATCTGGTATCTGCTATCTTGTACACATGATCTTCATTGTAGTTTTTAGAACTCAATGAACAAAACAAAACTGAGAGGAGTAAATGTTCCCCCTAAACCAGTTCTATTGTCACTGCTCCATGCCTGAAGGGGAGAGAACAAGTCAAGTCAGGCATTCAAAGGATTTTAATCCCGTAAGTCTTGCGCAAAATTCCTTAAGTTGTGATGTTGGATTTACTTAGCGCTAAAGCAAAATGTGTCTGCAGATATTACAAAAATACTCAGAGCAAGATTTTAAATTGAAGCTGAAGTTTTCAAATGCCTATCTGAATATCTAAAGTTTTTTAGCTTCAAAGAAACAACAGCAACTTGAGCTCCCTGCTCTTTGTTCCAATGCTCTAGTCAAGGCTGGCAAAGATCTGAAAACATTTAGAACAAAAACCTGGTTGTAAACAAAGTAGGAAAAGCAAGTAAGAGTCAAAGAGGGACAGATGTCAAACACAGTTCAGAACACTTAATCTGAAGCAATCTTCAAACTGACATCTTGTCCTGTTTGGAGAATAATATTTTATGGAGAACAGGCAGCTACTCTTAAACAACCTTGTGTCAATCCAAAGAAAACCCAGTAGCTACAAAGGGAAGGGGAGAGTAATAGTGAACGAGGACAGCAGGTTGTCACTTTGAATTTCACCTCTTGACCTTCTGAGCTTGTATGAGATGAGCTGTACTAGCATTCCCTGCTCAAATCAATTAGGGTTTTCAAAGGTATAAAATCAACAGGCTGTGTCATGCTGTACCACATTTCAAAATGATACATGACCCGCGATGTTTGCCCACAGTTTAAAGATTATATAAAGGACACAGCTGTCAGAGAAATAAAATTAAGTAAGAAACATTAAAACAATTACACCCTCCAACGTGTTGTCCATGTTCCCATAGCAACAGATTTTCTTTCATTCACTTATTTAATTCATTACTTTTTATATGATCATCTCTCTCTTCTGGTCAAAGTAAGAAAAAAGCCCTAGTTATCTTATAAATAAAGTATGAGCTGTGGATCTGCAAAGCAACTCACATGGTAGCAACTGTTTGAACTATATGACTTTTGCATCCTGGCAACTCACACACAGAATTACAGGCATTTCTTCTTTTTACTGTATTGCCAACTCCTTTGTGAGCCATTACAATTCTAAAAGTATTTCTTAATGTTATAAAAACAATCTACTGTTAAAAGTTACTGCTGAGAACTTGATTAACATGAGAAATTTCTCAGCAACACATACAATTTCTAGTCTCAGATGGATAAGTCTCCCCTTATCCCTTTGAAAGTGTTTATAACCTGATATACTGCCTGTCTTCAAAAATATATTTTCCTCTTCTTTCTGTGCATACTTTTCCAGATCTAGTACTGTGCCTTTGATTCCCTGTTAAGTAAGCCAGAACTACACTAATGACTTTAGCAGTTCTCTAATTTAATGCTGAAGAACAATTTGAGATCCACTTTTAAAACATTTGTTTGTAGAAGACTAGGTTTTGCACCTCTACCAGCTATTTTTGCCATGTAAATTATTTAGCAAAGCTATTCACTAGGTTGTTTTTCTCAAGGGTGCTACAAAACTCTGTACTCCCTTTCACCTACAGATAAGCAAAGATAAAAGCAATAGAAAAAATAGTAGTAAATCTCATTAAAAACATGCACAGAAGACTTGCATCATTCATTCTACTAGATTTTACTTTTCCATTCTTTGAATTAAGATGCATGGGGCAAAGTTCTTTTATAGACACATTGTTTCCCACCCCCCACAATCTCTCACTATCACAGTTTTCCTCTTAATTTTAAAAAGAAATCTAGGCTGACAGTTAATGAGAACAAAATCAAGAGTGGAAAATCAGGGCTAGTTACAAATCAGTAGTCACACTGACAGAGGGCTTCTTATTCAGGAAGATCACATACCAGTAAATCTTATTTCAAACCCACAAGGCATCGACACCAAGGCCTCCAACTACCTGCTACAAACCCACAGGGTCAAGACTATTTTTTCTGGATCTGGCTACAACAGAAGTTATATTGTGAGCATGATTGTGCATAAGAGGTAATATGACACCTGATCATTAGAAACTGATTTAAAATAACATTAGTTCATGTTACTTGCATGCAAATGACTGCCTTATATCTGCGTGCAAATTGTCTTGGGTACTTCTTATTTAAATAATTAAGCATTAAAAATGCTTTGCTCACAGAGAGTACTTCTCTTCCACTTCCCATGCCACTTCCACCCACGTGAAATAAGATCTGTGCTTTACCTTGTGTTAAAGAGAGCTGCTTTCACTGCGATAGAGATTGCATCAAAGATGTTCCCACCACATTCTAATAACTGGGGAGGAAAAGAAGAATCTCTTTAAAAGAAAATCAGGCTAAGGTCCTTTAAATGAAGCCTTTATTTTATTTAAATCTACTTGAAAAGGAAGAAAATTAATTACCAGAACAGGTTTTTAAAAAACAAAGTTGTCTTTAAAGCCTGTCTATGAAAAGAAACAGATAGGAAATTAAGATTTCAGCTAACTGTATTATACATGCAAAATAGAAGAGTTAATGCACTTCATAATAAAATTAATGATAAAATTTAATAATAGAAGCTGAAATGAAACCACCACTGTTCTTATTATCTTGTGCTAAGGTTCTGAACTAGTCTATGACCAGAATACCCTTTATAAACCCATCACATTAATTCTTCAGTGTTAAATTAAGCCAATCAATTTTCTATATTTCATTTCAAAGAGGAGCCTTTTTTTAAACATCAGATGGACAAAACCAACTGGGAGAACTGCTTTCACAGAAGAAACACACACTGCCACCGAGAACATGGTGTGGAAAGCTAGTTATATAAGGTGTAGATATGAAGGCACATCATGATTTATTCTCTTTATGGGAAAGAGTCATCGTCAGGTTTGTCTCGTGGCTGAAAGTGATCTGAGGAGAGCCTGATGTCAAAGTCTATTTCAAATGAGTGTTATCAACAAGTGAAGTGTGTGGAGGGAGCCTAGCTCAGCTTCTTCCCATGAAGATCAGGAGAACAACAGTCAAAGGGAAAAGCAGCACTGCATACAAGGTAACAAGGGAGGGGTCCCAAAACCACTAATACCTTCTGCAGGCTGCCAGGCAAGTCAGGGATGTGTCTGTCCATAGCTACTGTCACTTCTCTGACAAGCTCAGCTCTCAGCTGCCACTACTATTTCCTGAGAACACACACATATACTAGACCTTTGGAACTACTTCAGCAAGAACATATGGATGCTTCTCTGTTACATCAACGTATGCTGTATGACGAGAGCAAAACACCTTTTGCAATCCTGATTGCATTGATTGTTCTTCAAAATTTATTTAAAAATAAGATAAACTCTTGCACAGGGAGAATATCATAAATGAGATATTCTGTAAAGACAGTTACTTTTTATGAAGACAGACTGAATAGTGTAAAAAGAATGACAAAAAGTTGGGATAAAAAGCTAAATACAAAGGTGATCATATTACTTCTTTGCAAACAGCTGCTGGATACAGAGAGATTAACTTGCCCTTTTCAGTCATTATTGGATTTTACTTGGTAACACAATAAGCCCCACAATATCTTTGTTATTAAAACACAATAATGGGATGTGCCTGCACTGTTGCTAGGCTTGTGTTCAGGCTGCTGTTCTAAAGCCTTATCTGTACTACAGTGGCTCCTAGAGGCAAGGAACACTGCCTGCACAGAGCATGGTGCAACAATTCCTCCACAAAGAAATCAACACTTTTCTCAGCTGAAGCACCTTGTACTGACACCACCCCCCCACCCCATTTATTTAGTTATTTTTAGGACTAAGAAAGCCTGCACAACTGTGAGTTATGGGAAGCAGAGAGGTCTTGTCTGCTTTTAATTTACTGATATGCAAGTGAAAAAGTTATAGGAAAGATAACACATTGTAGACCTCACCTTATTCAGAGAAGCTTTTCCTCCAAAAAAGAGATTCCTAACTGCTCTTTAATCAGACTGGGGGCAGGAGGGAATACAGAAAACATGAGGAAGTCCTGGAAGGTGCTCAATAGCGAATTGCAAAAATTTCAAGAGAACCTAATGCACCCTGTCCTCCTGACACACAGTCGGCTGTGACTGGGTAGGGAATGATAAGAGATTGCACAATTTGATTCTCCTTGCTTAGCCCAGCAGGCTGCTGGGGCAAATTATGGGGAGAAGGCTATACATGTATATCAATACCCACTCAAAAATGCCTAAAACCTTACTTCTGACATCAATAGCTTGCTTAGAAAAGGAAAGAAATTGAGGGAAACACAGAGCGGGTGAGAACAGGCCTTTGTGGTACTGCATGTTGATAAGCTACTATTGGAACACCTTCCATTATTAAGAAAGAGTGCATATACTCTGAAAGGTCAAGGTATATATTCTCAGCCTTTAACACATGTATCTCAATTTGTCCGTATGTCTGCATCTTTGTGGGGTGCATGGTCGAAGTTATTTTTTTCCAGTCTGACTGTACAGAATTATAGCACGTCCCAAGTACACTGACCACTTGAAAATATCTGAGAGAT
Source organism: Pseudopodoces humilis (assembly GCF_049639895.1). Classification (NCBI taxonomy): domain Eukaryota; kingdom Metazoa; phylum Chordata; class Aves; order Passeriformes; family Paridae; genus Pseudopodoces; species Pseudopodoces humilis. Next base: position 106,824,648 of record NC_142200.1, read on the forward strand.
ATTTTTAATTGATAAAGCTGCATGACTGCAAGACACGCTATTTTTTCTTTTGAGGCTGCATGTGTTAGATTTTGTTTACACACAGGAGCTGAATATACATGCTGCAATCGAAGTGCATGTGGCTAAATTGTGTAGCAATGGAGTATTCCAAGCTCGTAACACTCTTTCTGGATCTTTGTCTTTTGGAATGAGAGACTTCCAGACAAGTACCTTCACACCTGATTGCAAGGTACCGGTATTTTCAGCCTTACCACAGATTTCAGGCTTATTTTCCTTCCAATTTAACTATGCAACACAAACACCAGTGTAAATAATTTCCAGGAATTCTGAAGGAAAGCATCACCCAAAGGACTCTCTGTGAGTGTTGTCTTTATACTCAGAATCTGTCTCCCTCAAATGACTAATAATGTGAGTTGCTCCTCACATTAGCCCAAGTGTCATCCTTACACCACACCCGATAAAAAGTAGAATTCTATAGGAACGATTCAGCAACAGCAGCTTCAGGAAAATCTGTAGGTGTCAAATACCTACATTAGGTATACACTATCACATGTAATATACATGTCTACAGTTTAGAAAAGGAAATATTACAAATATGTCAAAAATGTGAAAATACAGAGGCCTGAAGTAGAAAAAAAAAAGGTGGGGTGGAACAGAATAAGAGAGAAATGTTTACAGTATCTTGTTCTAGCTGTACCAACAGCTCTTCAATGGCTCACACACAAAATCCCTGCAGAACATAACATTAAAAAGACTCATCAAGTTTAGAGTTGTAATTATGAACCTGCAACGGATTCTTTATTGGCACTGTAAAAAGAGCTAAATGTAAAATTTCTCACATAACATAGGCCTGATGTTCATAATTCTGATACAACTAGCAGCATGAAACACAGAGACTGTTTTTCTCTGTGACTGTGGACAACCAACAAATCTGTCCAGGAAGAATCAGATAACAACCAGCTATATCTTAAACAAAAGCTATACAGAACAGTGTATATATATATAATTTACACACATATATATACACACAGAAGCAGACAGCTTTATGCAAGTTGTTGTTTGTGCAGTGCCTATGCAATGTTAAGCAGCATGTTGCTTAAATAAGCACAGCATTTAATATTCTGTATCTCTGCTTGTAATTACCTAGTAACTAAAGGCCCCAGTGTGATTTCTCAGAACTAACACTTCATTCTCCATTAAACCACACCAAGCTGCAATAAGCCAGTGGCTCAGGCTGTTAAAGCACTCAGCAGAGGTACATATTCCATCATTTTGTAGCTGGACTCTTTTCACGTTTATTTAGGTGTCAGTCTAAATGGTCCTGTTTTGCTCAACAAAACCCTGTATTTAATTTTCTGGCCATACAGCTTAACATTTTGCACATTATTTCACAGACCCTAATGGATTGCTGTAGGATCCCTTACCATATTTTCATTTCCAAATTTAACAAACAGAAATTCAACTCTGGACCAATAAGAATTGGAAATAACATTCAGGAGAGTCTGACTTGCAGACTCCTACTGAAATTCCCATGACACAATGCTTTAAATGTGGCATATTTTGGAAATTGAGCTGCTGCATGCATCAGATTTGTACGCATAAAATTCAGTTTCCATTACTGTCATGGGAACAAATGTTCAGTTTATCTTCTACATTAAATACACGTATACAACTTTCATCAAAAAGCACCTAGGCTAAACCTAGCTTTTGCTAAAAAAGTTTCTATTTTACTTTAGTGAATTAGGAGTGATAAGAGTACAAAGAACCAGACAGATGGACACTTCTGTTAGGGCTAACATACACCCATGATAACTTACATTTACTTGAACAATATATTTGCTGTTACATCTAGCTTGGAATAGAAGTTTACCCTTCTTTAGTGGCAATTTCCTTGTCAATATAAGATCACTGATTTTTACCTGAGACAGATTCAGAGTATTCAATGTTTTATTAGTTCTGCAGTGGAAAAGAAGCATCAAGAAGGGTAAAAAAAGAGCAAGCTGAAATTAGTGATTAACTACTATTCACAAGAAAACTGCCATCCATCCTGTGATACATTATATCACATTATGAGAAGCTTTATTTTTAATAAGAAAATACAGAAGGTTATGCTAAGTCAGTCTCTGCCTTAGAAACATTTTGCTGAATCTTAGTTTTAATTTCTGTACTTACCAATACGTCCACATAGAGAACCCAGCAGTGCTCCTTGGGATTAATACAAAGGGATTTCAAGTCTATACTGTTCTCACAGCTGAATACTCTGTACAGTGTATTTGCTATATCTGTGCCAAGTTCTTCTCCTCCCCGGCCTTCCAACTCAGGAGAATTTGAAGAACTAGACAAAGAAAGAAAAGAATACTTTCACTTTTGAAGCAGAAAATACCCAAATAATATTTCTTAAATATAAAGCATTAGAAGTCTCTAAGGATTTATCTGTACAATAAGCATCCTATCTGAAAAGGAATGATTTCCATTTTGCATAAGAGGTATTGAAGCAGATAATATACTGACATTTTGTTACAAATGCTAACTAAATCCCACTACTATCTTCAGTTCCCCAATTGTAATTAAAGTAGTATTTGGTGAATTCTCTCAGATACTATTTCTTAAGTACTGTCACCTTCTATCACCTCAACTCTTTAAAAAAAACAAAAGAAGTGGGATATGTGTACTAAGTTCACAACAGCTACCAAGACAGCCTAGTAAGAGTTGAATGTTGAATTATTAAAAGAGTGGCTATGAAGAGAAAGATATGATGATATGACAAGCAGAACACTAATTTTTTATAAGTAACATGACTGCCTGACCTTAATTGGTAATTTCTTTACTGAGTGTATTGTCTGCTATCAAGCCCCTTAAAGAAAGCATGTCATTACTCTCTGCAGCTTATGGAGAACTGCAACTGAACAACATCTTCTCCTGAAGGGATCTCACAAAGTCTGTGGTTTTCACTTCCCTGATTTCAGTGTAACAAACTATTTATGAGCAGTCACGCAAGAAAGTCTTGGGTGCTGGGGCCTTGTACACAGCTAAGAAACTTCTAATAATAAAAGAAAACAGGCCTACAAAAAAAGGCAAAAAAACCCAACCCAAACAAACAAAAGCAAAACCAAAGTAACCAAACAAAAACCACCCAAAACCAAAGAAAAAAATGCCTTGCCTCCAAAGAACAACAAAATAGAGTAGAAATGTCTAGAGATGCATATACAGCAAAATAATGAGCTAAGATTCCAAACCCAGACTCTGGTTTATAGAGAGGGCAAGAACATCCTCAAGCAGTGGACCTGAAACAGAATTGCAAATCATGTTTTAAAATAAACCAGTCAGGCCTCCACCAAACTACTTTCTCATTAGAGAACATATCAAAGGAAGTAGTTACACCAAAGTAGTTTTGGTCCGTTCAAAATCTGTAGTGGCCACGCCCTGTACTCTCCTGGTGGGGCACCTCACAGGGCAAATTTCTCATGTATGTTCTGTGTCTATATGATGATACAAAACCTCAGCACACCAGGAATATGAATATACAGCAGAAAACTAAGTCTTGGAATATAGTCCCTTCACCTTTAAAAAAAAACAAAACCAAAGAGCTAAAGATTCCCATTATCAAGGTGTGACTTAAACCATCAAGTGAGCTGTGCCAACAGTACTGCAGAATCTATAAGCTTACACATAATTATCTACTATTATCCTTACCTCACAGTAATTCTCCCAACTTGTTGTTTGCAGAGTTGATGAAAACTCAGAATGTCAGGAAGAACTACTGGATTTTACAGAAGTTATTTGCTGCTACTAGAAACAGACAGTACTACACATGCTTAAAAATACAAAGAAACATTACTGGCAATTAAGCACTGATCTAGTCTTCCAAACTGTATTTGCCACGTGAATAAGCATTGCAAGTATGACACACAATATTATTCAAGGTTATTAGACACCAATTCTATGAGATAGGAACTTTTCTAAGTATAACTCAGTGCTGAGGCAGGTCTTCAGATTGTATTAAACAAGCTTTTATCCATGGAAACAGCTTTTATGCAAGCTAACAAGATCACTGTTTAAGCCATAGTTATGCAAGCATTATAATCCCAATGGCAAGTTGCAAGAATTATACAAACTTCAATCTATGCCTCATCATTATTTCTAAGCACAAAGTTATATCCAATGTTGTATTTTTTGATTACAAGTGGATGCTCTCTTTGACAGTAAGTAGAAAGAACCTAAGACTCAATTGGAATATCACTGTGCATTTCACTGCATCTTAATTCCATTATTATTTTAACACTTCATTTCCTTGCAGTCAAAGTGAAATAAAGAAGCAGGGTTAGCAGAATATTATTGTAACTATTTGGTAAATACTGCCACCTAATGCCTACAGACTATTGCAGGAACTTTATACTGGGCAAAATTTGGAAAGGGGTTGTCTTAACAGGCTAGAAAATGACAAAAAAACTTGGCTTATGGAGCACAGAAAGAACTTAGTAGTGGTACAGAATTTCTACGCCCAAGCAGCAGGTAACTTTCAAGGCTATCAAAACTATTTCAGTGTCACATTGCCTAACAATCTAAGATTCCTCCTGAAGCATAACGATGCTTCTAATGATCAGTGTTGAATTTCAAAACTCCTCTGTTGCCAGTCAAAATCTGTTGCAACAGTTAAACATTTCCCACCTATTGCTCAGGCCACTAATATACTGTAATCTACAGATGGTCAGATCTGGACAAATATATTCCTTGCTTCCCTAATTCCACAAACAAAATCTGATGCATTCAAGGAATTCAGATGTCTGCTTTTCTTGTTGTTTCTACTTCTTACAGTTTGAAAGCAATAAATCAGATCAGCCACAAAACTCAAATGTGAGAAAAGCAGACACAGCAGTCTTTCAACATCAAGGGCCAGGATGAATTCCTTCTCCAGTGATGACAGGCCATAGGAATACCACACAGGACATAGACTTGTTTTATGATAATTAATTTCTAGGATCACAAATCAGTGCCCCAAAAATCAACCCTTCCAGAGATTTGCATTAAAGTCTGTCTCAAAATGGTACTAAGTGTGCCCCTCAGCACACTTTCAGGTAAAGGACTCAGAGCAGAATAAAGAGAAGTTTGGAGCAGAGAATTATACACATGATCCAGCAAATGATTATTTTAATCAGTAAAAGAAACCATGAAAGTTTTGGAAAGTAAGCATTTTAAGACAGTAATCACTGCAGTCTGAGGTTTTATTATTAGCTTCAACAATATGAAAGCCAAATAGAACACTCAGGAACTTCACCAGTAGATTCAGGCCATTGAATTATGCTCAGTTACTACCACCCAGTGGCAGTCTGGAAAAGCATCAGGGTACTGACAGCAGCTCATTCCCCTTGACAGACAACAAGCTGCCTCTTCACTTTTTGTCTTCTGTGTCTTTCTGGAAGCTAAAGGACACCTTTCCCTGTGCCACAAGCAAGTGACAATTAACTGCACTCTTCCAAATCTCAGGCCCTTGGATCCTCTTGTCACAGAAATTAAAGATTACCTATTTCCTGAACTGACTAGATTCAACTCACACAATATTGATGGACATCTCCCTCCCATCCCATAAAGCAGAGATTACAGAAAATACAACCTAACAATCTAATGAGTTGAAGTTTTTCTAATATCTATTTACATACACAGGAAGCATCACAGAATTGCCACATGTTCACAGACCACTTTTTTTAGGAAGGAAATGTTTCTGCTGTCAGTGGACTGTCTTCATATAGAGACAACCAGAAAAAAAAAAAAACAAAACAATAAACACATACTATTTAATACACTTCATGCATGAGTTCTAACAGCAGGACCACATTCAAGACCATCTTCCCAGCTGATATTTTTTGAACAGCAATTGTAAACAAACTATCAATTCACAGGTAAGTGCTTTCCTTCAAAGCTTAAGTTTCCACAGTTAACTAGAACATACTGATGCACAGAGACAGTCTTAGATAAGGCTGCACAATGTGACATAGCAATGTTAAGGGAGATACAGATAATTAGGCCAGAAAGATTATTAGATATACACTTAGTACCTCTCACACCTTTAGATATTTTTAATGGTATACTGATTTAATGTCAGAATAGCAACATTTTTTTGTTTTTAATAAGAATGAAAAGAGATGTCACATGCAAAGCAGCCAACTTGACAATGCCAAGGCTTTTATGAGAGGTTCCCCAAAGCACTTTAAATCACAAAGAACAGTTTTGGGTTAGTCTGCCAGACACGGATACTGTAGTCTCAGGCTGCAGACAGTCTAGACTGAGATGTCACTGTGCTATCTTAGAGCAACCTGAAAACAAGTGTTCCCAGTTTTCTTCTAGCTTCTTCCATAACTGAAACACTATAAAGACTGTAAGGATAAACAACAGTCCATCTGTAGCAAAATGCAAGAAATCTGATTAAAAACAAACACCATTTTAGTTAATGCAAGATGTATTTACTGATAAATATATAACTAAAATTTATAATTAGTTTTTGCATCTGGAGTTTACACTGGGGGTTTTTCTTTTTTTAAACAAAAAAAAAGTTTTGTACTAAACACACTTCAAAGTTTTTCCACTGCTTTCACAGACAAAGTAAACCTTTAAGTACAGTTAAAGTACAGTCTGCATTGGTCAATTCTTTTCTTCCAAGTTACTTTTTTTGAAAGAGGTTTTTCTCTATTTTTATCATGGCAAAATCAACAGCTGACATTTTTTAGTCATTAAGTCCAGTTCCAAGCATGTGTACATGAACCATTACTCTTTTCCAGCTGCAGTGATGCTATGCAATTTGGGATTGTTTTATTTAACCTGTTTTCATTCTTTAAGTCCTGCAGATTTGCTTCTCATGGCTTTGCAGGACCAGCAAAAAATTTCTCAACATTCACTGTTGTCGAAACAGTAAAATAACTTATTCCTATTACTCAAACCTAGAGGAGGTTAGTGGAATGAAGGCATAAATTTCTGAAGAATGGCAAGACCTGAATAGTCATTTATTCCTAATATTAGATCGATTTCATTCTTTTCTAGTATACTAACCAGTCAACAAAAAATTCCAGGTAACCTTCATCTGGTTTCTCCAACTTCGGTGTCCCCATTTCAGCTTTTATGCCTACCAAGATATCAGTTTCTCCCTATTAAAACAAAAACACATCACACAACTGGAATTATAATTACAGAACTATTTGTTTAATTTAAATGTCTACGTTAAGCTGACATTTCTACCTTTCAGTTACTGGATCATTCTATCAGAGTGAACTTAAAATAACATTTTTTTTTAGAAACAAAAGGCTTTAGAAGGACAATATTAAGTGCAAGAAGATTCTTCAAATAATTACCATACTTATTACCTTTTTCTAGGTTAAAAAGATACTTACTATCCAAGACTACTTCTGTCATTTTGGTTCTATAAACAGCTTTCTGTAGAACCTTCATAATGGTGCACAGTACATTTGTCTTCTTCACAGTCACCACATCAGAAGTAGTTTTGCTTCATTTGAAAGGAGTAGGAATTTTTGCCCCCTCCCCTCCCAGGAACTGGGCACAACAGCAACTTCAGTTTCGAACACTAAATATTAGATTTGCTCAGACTGAAGGCTGTCCAGGCACTTTACAGTAAATCCAGCTCAAGCCAGCCTGAACTAATTATATATCCTGACATTATTTCCATATCACATGGTTTCACTTGCTGCTATACAAATACATGCTATTACACACACACACACACACACCTACCTACAAATAGCCTCAGATTAACTAGTCACATGAACAAGCAATTTCATCAGCAAGGTACCCAATGTCTAAGAAATTTACCTACCAGCTTTACTCTTGCAGATCCACTTGTGTTTGATACAACATCTGTTTCTACTTCTGCACATCTGTAGTCTTCACAGCCTCGACCATCTACACGAAGGTCTTCCTAAGTATGACAATCAATATATTGCACTTAAGGGAATCAGTAATGAAAAGTAAAAACAAAACAAAATGAATAAACAAAAAAAACTCACCACAAACCAAAAACTCTGTGACTTTAAAGTTTTCTCCTCCTATACCAAACTCAGCAGTAAAGAGGATATAGAAGCACCAGCTTGTAGCTTCACCATGGAATACAAAAGAACCAACTATACTTTTTTACTTGTATCTTTTATTTACAGCTTGCAACAAGCAATCTGCAGGCAGGTATGAATTGCACCAAATCCCTCTAATTCCCAAAAGAAAGCTTCAGATTTCAAAACTGTAAAGGTCGTGACTTTAAATGGTACTTTACCTAGTACAACCCAGATCTTTCCTGGGATAGGCAAGTTTTACATCAGTAATTAAGACCCTGGCAGACAAAAATTACATACCAGCCTTCCAAATGCTTTGATCTGTCTGTATTCCACAAATGCATAATACACATCCTCTGATACTACATGGCTTGTTCCCATAAAAACAGGTTGTTTTTCAGTAAATTTCAGTGAGAATACAGTTCTTCTATCTTTGGGGCTTCTCCTCACACACCCTTCACTCTTCCTCCTTTGTCCACTCATGTTCCTTCACTAAGTTACAGACTAAAACTCTGTCCAATGGCAATAACTTGACGAAGAGCCACGGAAGAGCAAGGAAAGAGGAGTAAATGGGGACAGAAGGACATTAAACTCTTAGAGAGCATCCCAAGGAGAGCAATGAAGACGGTGAAGGGCCCTGAGGAGAAGTCTTTTGAGGAGATGCTGAGATCACCTGGTCTGTTCAGCCTGGAAGAGATTGAGGGCCTCACTGCAGTCTGCAGCTTCCTCACGAGAGGAAGAGGAGGGGGCAGGCACTGATCTCTTCCCTGTGGTGACAGGACAGGACAACGACAGGACCCAAGGAAATGGCCTGAAGTTGTGTCAGGGGAGGTTTAGGTTGGACATTGGGAAAAGGTTTTGACCCAGGGGATGGTCGGGCACTGGAACGGGCTCCCCAAGAAAGTGGTCACAACAGCAAGCCTGGCAAAGTTCAAGAAGCATTTGGACAATGCTCTTGAGAGGAATGACAGGTTTGTCTTTACAAACAAGCTGGTAAGATGAAACTATCACTGAGAGATAACAGAAACAATGGGAGGGATTCCACTGAAGGATGGAAGAGACATTGAGGAAACACCACGAATTCCACAAGAGTTAAGAATTAAGAAGGGATCATGCATTGGGGTGGGGGGGGGGGGGTATCCCAAGTATCAGGTGTTCCGGGAAATCTGTACCTTCCAAGTACCTCAGCCTATGGGAAAGAGAGAAGGGACAAGCGGCCGGGAATTAGGATAAAAAGGAGGCTGCGCCCTCCAAAAATTTAAGAGACCTCAGGAGAATGCCCCATGGCCTCTCCCTTTATTGGAATAAAGTAAAAGGACTCCTCTGTCTCCTTTTTGGACATAAACCTCTGGTGTTTGTGGTTTAATTTTCCTGACACTCTCGAGCACATGGTGTGATTCTTGGGGTGCCCTGTGCAGGGTTAGGAGTCGGACTTTGACGATCCTTGTGGGCTCCTTCCAACTCAGCATATTGTGGGATTCTGTGAAAACAAATCCACGTCCACAGGCTCCCAGCCTGCTTCCCGTTCCGATGCTCGGTGTGCTCCGATGATTACTACTCCAGAGGTTCACCACCACACACAGCGGTGGAGAGCTCCCTCCCTTCAGCCTCCCTCCCCAGCGCCACTCGCTCCCCGCCGCCGGTACCTGCACGCCGTGCACGATGTACAGCTTCTCCGCCTCGCTCAGCACCACAGACGCCATTCCCGCCGCCTCCCGGCCGCAGCTGCGCAGTGCCCCGCTTCCTCCCTGCCTTCCTGCCCGCCTTCCTGCTTTCCTGCCTTCCTGCCCGCCTTCCTGCTTTCCTGCCTTCCTGCCCGCCTTCCTGCTTTCCTGCCTTCCTGCCCGCCTTCCTGCTTTCCTGCCTTCCGCCCGCCGCGGGGAAGCTGCCGGGCACCCGCAGCTGCTGTTGGGCCCGCCCAGCCGGCACCGCCGTCTCACAGCGGGGCTCTCCTTGCCTGATGGCAAAGCGGGGCGTGCAGCCGCAAAGCCACAGAAGCCTTTCCCGTGGAGCAGGCGCAGCGCTCCGGACGCGGTGCCCACTAGGCACCCCGATTCCCGGAAAACGTCCCGTCCGAGAAGCTGAGCGTCGCGGTAAAACCAAAGCTCCCGCTTCCTGCTAAAAGCTCCCGTAGGAGGCCGTGGAAATATCCCGGTGCTCAGAAATGGATGGCGTAGTCACAGTCCTCTGCGTTTCCTCGTTGTCCTTGCGGAGTTTTTAACCTCAGAACGGTGCAAGCGAGGTGCGTTGCGCGGGGAAGGCTGGTGCGGGAGCAGGGAAGAAATCAAATGCTTTCCTTAAGAGATTCTGCTGGTCCTGTGCCAGATATCGCTGGGAAAGTGGCGTGGGAAATGTGATTAAAAACTCGCACTATATATTGAAACAATAATTAAGGGTTGGAGGTTTTTTTTTTTGACAGCCTTAATTGCAAGTTTCGTAACAGTCATTAATATAAGTTTGCACGCCTTTTTTTGCACAGCTCCTGTGTATAATTTTCAGAGTATTTGAAAAGATGCTATCTTGACTTCACGCTGATGCTTGCTTGGCTAAAAATGATCCGTGGCTCCCAAGCATTACACAGCACATTGTTGGAGTTTATCCGACTTTCTATGACTCCTTGTTCAATCAAATGTACCAAGCATTCCTGGCTGTGCCTACTTGATCAGGTGGCATGATTTAGTGGGATCAAACTTCAAGAGTGATGGATGGTTTTGGAAGTTTTATCTTGGTCTGGTCCCATTGGCAGGCTGCTTATCAATTAGCAGTCGGAGCAGAGCCAATGCATTTCTGGGATTCTTCCCACGTCTTACCTGCATCTAAAAGGAGCACACTAGGGTTGTTGTATCTGGGGGATTGCTTACTGCTTCTTTGTGGGAAGAGCCAGCAGTGGAGCCTGGCAGAGCTGGGAGCTTGGGTAGCTTGTCCTCCCCACTCACCCCAGCGAGGTGAGCAGGGCCAGGTCTCCTTGCTGGCCCAGGGGAGTGCCAGACAAAGGCAGTGCCCATGCATGAAAGGGCCCTGGTTTGTATGTTCTCTCTAAAATAGCATCTGCCAGTGCTGCTGTCCGGCACAGACTGACCCTTCATTTGACTTCCAGTGTGATACTTGTGTCCTCACATTGCACAGTGTGAACCAAACAAGATAAAAATCAGAAACTCCATGAAAATGTGAGTGAATTCTTCATCCAAAACAGTGTTAATGCAGATGCACCCTATGATTTCCACTGAGAGCGCAGGGAGATGACATTCTGGCTCTCATCATAGTTCCTGACTCTCATGGCTTAGCCCACAGCAGCTTACTATTGTCAGGAAAGAGTGATTTGTTAGGTTTTTTCCCACTTCTGCCATCCCAGCTTGGAGTCTACGTAATGTTAGTCAAATTCATGCATCGTCCAGAGGCTCAGCTAGCAAATCCTGTTCACATGTAAACAGCAGTTTTTCAAAGGTGGGTTTGGCTTGTTTTTCCTCAGGGAGGGCAGAAGGCAACCTCTTGTCCTAAAGAGCACTTCCTGAGGACATTCAAATTCCAGCACAAAGCAGTAGTGAAGCTTATCACACAAAAAAGGACACCACTTGTTTCTTGGGTTTGTTGGGGGTTTTATGTTGTTTTGTTTTTTAACAAAGGCAAAGCAATATCTGGTGGTAAATGAATGATGTGTGTTGGCCCATGTCATGGGCCACGTCATTCATTGACACTGCACCCATGAAAGCTGTTCGCTGATCTTCTCTTGCTCTCAGCTGGGCAGAGGAGACAAGAAAAATTAACAAAGGGCTCATGAGTTGAGATGAGGACTGGGAAAAAACACTCTAAGGGCAAAACAGGTTCAAATTTAAAGGTATAGAGTAAATTTACTATTAACAGAGTCAGAGGAGGATAATGAGAAGTAAAATAAGCCTTTAAAACACCATTCCCCCCCTAGCCCCTCCCTCTTTCCCACTGATGGCAGAAGGAGACAGGGCATGGGGGTTTTGGTCAAATTGTCACTTGAGATTTTTTTTTTCTGTTTGTTCAGGGACAGTAGTCTTTCCTCTGCTATGCCCTGGGTCCTTCCCATGGGCAAACAGTCTTTTTGAAGCTGTTGTGGCGTGGGTCACTCGTCCACAGGGTGCAGTCCTCTAAGGATAGGCTGCTCTAGTTTGGAAGCACAGGTCCTCCTTCTCTTATCTTTGGAAGCAGGGGCTCTCCCTCCATTAGGGTATCCCACTGGCTCAGTTTTCTCCAGCATCCACCCACTCCAGTGTAATTCTTTCATGGGCTGTGAGTGGATCTCTGCATCCCCTGGGGACCTCATGGGCGGCAGGGAGACAGCCTGCTTTACCATAGTCCTCACCATGGCCTGCAGACGAAGTCTCAGCTCTGGCACTTGGAGCACCTCCTCTCCTTCTTTTTCCACTGACCTTAGTGCTGCCATGTTGTTCTCCCTCAGATGTCCTCACTTCCTCCTCTGACTAGAAGAAAAACTGCTGCTTGTACGTACCATTGCAAACAATTTCCACCAATTCAAAGATTCTTGCGGGATCCTACAGCACTGAAAGTTGCTCACCATGTTTTCACCACCAGCCAGGTAGCACCACAGCCACTGAGCGGGCAGTGGCAGCTGCTGTGGCACTGGTGCTATTTAACGCCTCTCCTCATGCAGGGCACAAGGAAGGAGAAGATGCCACCCCTGCCCTTCTGCTGGCGTCACAGGTGGCTAGGGGTGGCCAGGCCCACAAGGCTCGCCGTGGGCCGCACCGAGACGGTGGTGGCTGCAGCGCATCGCCGCATGCTGTACTGGGATGGCCCTGGCGGTGGTGCCTCGCCACCCCTGGAAAAAACTGCCTGTGTGCTGGTTCGATTTTCTTCTTAAATATGTCATCACTGAGGTGTTACCAACCTCTCTAATTGGGCCAGCGGCATGTTCATTTTTGGAGCCATTCGATGAAAATTGGCTCTGTCAGACATGGTGGAAGCTTCTAGCAGCTTCTCACAGAAGCCTCTTCTGGCCCTTTCCCATTACCAAAAAAACAGGCTGTGCCAAATCATCACAAGCCTAAATAAAGCCAGCCTGAGGCAATCCCCTGAAATGTGAAGATTTGCACAGCATGATTAATACCTGGGCAAAGGTGCAAAGGCTGGAAGCAGTGGCTTGATGTGGAAAGTGTCAAGCAAAGTCAGCCTTTGCTCTGGCTCTGAACATGACACCTGCATGTCGTGACACCTGCAGTGGAGCACTTCACAGAATCACAGACAGGTCAGGTTGGGATGGACCACAGTGGATGATCTGGTCCAACCTCCCTGCTCAAGCAGGGCTGTCCTAGAGCACATGGTGCAGGTTTGTGTCCACTCAGTTCTTGAGTATATCCAGTGAGGCAGATTCTACAACCTCCCTGGACAACCTCTTCCAGTCCATGGTCACCCACACAGTAAAGTTCTTCCTCATGTTCAGGTGAAACTTGCCGTGCATCAGTTTCTGCTCACTGCCTTGCATCCTAGTGCTTAGCACCACTGAGAGGAGCCTGGCTCATCTCTTTGGCACATCCACACCCCCCTCCTTTTAGACATTTATACACACTAATGATGTCCCCTCTCAGTAGGCTCTTCTCGAGACTGAACAGGCACAACTCCCTTAGCTCTTCTCCTGAGAATGGTACTGCAGTCCCCCAAAGATCCTCACTGCTCTGTGCTGCCCGGCTCCTCCTTGGGTGACAGCAGATTTTGGATACCCGCAAACCAAAACCACCCTGAACCTGCCTGGGGCTCAGAGGTGCCCGCAGAGGCAGAGCCATCCGTTTCCATGTCAGAACAAAAATAGTGTGGGGTTTTTCCTCACAGAACCCGCACTTCCCCGCCAGGCAGCCGCACGCCCGGGCCGTTAACGCGCGGTCGGCACAGGCGGTCCGGAGCCGCTCGGGGCCCGGAGCCGGTGCCCGTCCATGGGCCGGGGAGCCCTTGGCGGAGCGGGGAAGGGCAGGGCCGGGGACGCGCTGCCTCCCGCCGCCGCCGTTCACTTCCTGGTTCCTCCCGGCGGCCGCCCCACCTCCGCGCAAGGGGCGGGCGGGCGGCGGAAGGGGGGGTGCGGTGCCGTGCCGTGCCGCTGCCGGCGCGGGGGCGGCGGGGCGCGCCGGACCCGCGGCGGCGGCGGCGGCCACTGGGGTAGGTGGGTGCGACTGACAGCGCGGGGCGGGGGGTGCCGGGGGGCGGGCAGGTGTGTGCGCTGCCGGAGCGGGGCGGGAGCGGGAACTGGCAGCAGAGATCTGGGAACCGGGAGCGGGCCGCCGGGGGATGCCATCCCGCCGCCGCCTGCGCCTCTCCACCAGCTGCCTCCCGGTCCCGCCGCTGTCCCTGGTGTGCCCGGCCCGCGCGGCCCCTCGGCCGGGCGGGAGCCCGGGGATGGCGCGGCCACCCGAGGGCCGCGCTGTGCTCCGCATCCCGCGGCGGGCCGGGGCCGGGCGGCGGGTCGTGTCCCGCAGCGGCGTGCCCGGGACCTGTGGGCATCGGTCGGGAAACGGGAGGAGGGCTCCCGCTCTCCCCTCGCCGCCTTCCAGCGCTGGGCTTTAAATACTGGGAGGCTGAACACGTTAAATGATACCGGCTAAATACGTGGTTTAGGTCTGCTCCGCGGCCTTTCGGAGCAGCGTTGAGTCCCCTCGGCAGGAAATTTAAAGTCGGAGCCTCCAGCGATTTCGTCGGGATCCTGTGATCTGTCAGAGGATTGCAGTGGTCCTGTAATTCGCTAATGCGTTGCAGCGATGGGACGTGCCCGCCAGCGAGCAGCTGGACAGCGAGTGGAGCTGCCCCTGTGGCTTCCGAGGTGGCCCTGGTCACCGGGCGTGTGGCTGCGGCTGTCCCATGGCACCATCGGCATCGGGAGCAATTCCTGGCGAAGCCAGGGCGCTGTACTGTGGCGGGTTTAGTTGAAATGGATGGTGAGTTTTACGTGACGGTAGCAAGCGATCCGGTCTGCTTTAGAACGGCAGCTTCTCGGTGCTGCTGGAGTAGTACTGTAAGGTGAATTTTTAAGAAGCAATAGTTCACGATGGCTCTTTAAAAAATAGTCCTCAAGAAAACGATTAAGAAAACGGGCCTTGGGGAGAAGGGGGCAGCAGTCTGGTCCCTGATGGGCTCTCCACTCGGTGTGTACCACTGAGGGATGTGGGATGGACAGCAAAGTTCGTTTAGATCTCTTTCCTTTGATCCTGATTCAGAAAAGATAAACTGTGTTTTTCAGCACGAGAGAGCGCGACAGCGTGCCAGACTCCTAGCGCAGGAAAGGTGTGTGTGCAATGTCAGATCTGTAGGAAATGAGCCCAAATTTAGATGGTTGTTCTGATACAGTGGAATCACAGAGAAGGGAGGGACTGGTGAGTTACAGTGGGTGACTGCATTGGGTGTTTTGTGGTGTACATAACAAGGCATTAGTAAGGACCGTGTTTTTCTTTGCTTAATGAAAGCAACAAATAAGTCTTTTGTGTAGCATTACAGGCATTTCAGTGATAAGAGTCATCATAAGGGGAGCCACGCCATTCTTAAGTCTTTTAAAAATGCAGCCCCTTGTGCAATAAAGATCCGCTTCTTCAAAGGCTATGACTCTGTCAGCGTAGCTCTTGGTGCTGCCTCACTGATGCAATAGTGTTTGTGACACCAGTGGGACCTGCTGCTGGTAGTAAGTTGTGTCTGACTGAATGTTCATTGAGATTTAGAAGGCGTGACTCAGAAACTCTTTGTGTTTATAGGTTTATAAAAGGGCAAATATCAGATCGGCCTAAACCCCAAAGTATTTGTTGTGACATTTAGGACCTACAGCAGTAACATCTATTGGGCATTCTCATGTATGTTTCTGCTTTCTTTTAATTTTCATTTTAAGTGGTGTAGTTAAAGACAAGGGTGTCTGTTTCAGTTTGAAATTGCTTGTTTGGTTGTAGACAAAAGTACACAAATATAATTTAATCCAAATAATGGGAGCAGGTTGCAGGAAGATGAATGCTTAATTGCACAGCAGATGCAGGTCTGCTGTGCCCAAGTTGTTCTGTGTTTTTTCTGGGCAGTTTCCTTTGTGTCAGCAAAGGGGAACAGCTGACAGTCTTCAGCAGTATGTGTGTATCCTGGGCAATGTTAGCTCAGCTTTGGTGAATATCTCTTTTTTTTACCTAATATGAATTTACTTTTCTCAATGGGTGGATTGCTGTGCACTCCCAGCAGAGCAGGAGCTAGCAGTGTTGCATAGTCCATGCAGTTTAAACTTGCAGTGTTGCATTATTTCAGGAAGACTTGCTCATGGAGCCAGTTTTCCTGTGCAGACATTTCCCACGCAGCTGTAACTGGACATCTGTCCTGTAGAGGAGACTAGATGGGCACCCACAGTTGTGTCAGTCTGAAAATGGACTGGCTGTAGCTCAGCCAGTCTCTGCAGATGTTAGTTGGGTAAGCTTATGCTTTTCTCTGGTCTCTCTGCAGTGTAGGCATGACCTTTTTCTTAGGTCAATATTCAGGAATACAGTTTTTCTGCATTCCTGGCAGAAGACATCAGATAATGTAAAATGTGACACGACAGAATAGCTTGTTGTCAGTTTTTATTCCCTGCATCCTGTGCTTATCTGGTTGAAGCAAACTAAATGTGACCGGTTGTACCTGGAACATCATATTTAACCTGTGCATGTAACTGATCTGAAGCTTCAGGTTGTGTACAAGAAAACGAGAAGTTAAAGCTTTCCTAATTGAAGCTGTGTGTTTCCTGGGTTGTGCAGGCAATAAGGAAAGAAGATAGCCCTTGCCTGGAGCTGCAGTGCAGCAAGTCTGCCAGTAACACTTCACACGTTGTCCTTTTGAGAGGGAGTCCAAAAGAGCGAGCCAGTTTGTCTGTAGGGTGTGGGTGCCAAAGATCTCCCCATATGGCAGCAGTTCCCTGCTAGTGAGGTGCAAGGTGTTAGAGGCAAGGTGCAGCCAGGTGCTGGCTCACTGCACGGGAGCACTGGTGTGTTAACTCCTGTTACCTGCTCCTGGCTGTGTCCCCAGCTTGAGGGCTGCTTGCAGCGCTTTTGGAGACTGCAGCAAGAGGTTTGTCTAGGCTTGTAGCCCCATATCTCTTTGCAGGTGACAGGGTGACCATACAGAACTGGTGCTGTTACAGGAGAAGAGGTAGGAGTGCAAGAGGAGGGGGAAAAAAGAAAGGCATGGAAAGGTAAGGAAATGAGAGGGAAGGGTACAGCAGCAGAGTTCAGCTAGAAGAGCGTTGGGAAACGCTATTCCAGGAGCAAGTAAAACAGCAAGTAAAAAAAGGACACAGAAGACCCACTGTTAAGATCTTTCAGCAACAGAGGAATGTTGAATGAGAGGAAATGCAAGGCCCTTGTTGATGTTTCTGCTCCTGGGCTGGTGGTGGATGGTGTGTTTGTCATGTTCATCTGTGAGTTTTGCAATAGTGCAGAACTGACAGGGATGACCAATCTTAAATGTGATGCAGCATGCAAAGGTTGAAACAAGTGGGCTGAAGCTGAAACGGTGTGAATGAGTAAAGGTAAAGTACTATGCTATTGGAAAGAAAAAAGGTAAAAGAAGACATACACAGGCTTACTGGGAAGGCAGTAGTACCATACCATAGATACAGAGAGGGCTGTAGCAGGTGATAGAGGTAGTAATGTGATATGCATCTTTGTTCTTTGCAGTGGCCACTTGAATTACTGATGTCCAATATAGCACAGAATAGATAAGGAAGATAATAGATATTGTAGCTGGTCTTGTCTTGAACTCTGTATTTCAAAAGATAGGAAAATTAAGGTTTATACACAAAAGCTGTATTTTTTATGGCAGCAAGGATCTCTTCTGCTTGCCAGTGTTAAAGTGAGCAAAACAAGAAATGCTTAGTTTGCCAACTCAGATGTTCTTTGCTATGTTTCAAAAGCTTTAACCTACACGACTTTGAACCTGCAGTCTTTTCCAGTTCTCTGAAGTATCAGCATACATTTCTTCTAGTTGTGATTTTAACTTTGCAGGACAGAGGTGATAATTTTTTGGTTCCTGTGTTGTTTATGTGTTATTTTAATGTACACCCTGCGTACTTTCTGTAGTCAGCTTAGGGATCCGCTTAGGTGTAGTATGTAGATTTAAAATCTAAATGCCTTGCAGCCTTCATACCTACATCTTTACCTGCCCCTATGTGGTAAGGCAGAATAATAGACTACAGGCGGGGGAATAAAATCAGAGAATGAGTGACTTGTTCGTGCTTGTGAAGAGGGGGCTGTAGCAAAATCAGGTGAGAGCCAAATCCTGCGATAGACCATCTTGAGTGAAAACGTATGTCTGGTAGTTAAAGTGCTCTTCCTGCCTTGAAAGATACTATTTAGAATATTTTTTTTAGACTAGAAGGGTTCTGCCAGCTTCTTATTATGATTAAAATGTAGAAGCTGCAGCTCTTTCCTGCTCTGCAAAACATATTCCTTATGCCATGAAAGTTATGTGGTTTTCTAAATTGAAACTAAAAATAATTCCAGTTTTATAGATAAACTTTCCCCTTTAATTTTTTTTCTTTCTTTAAAAAAAAAAAAAAGAAGTTGATAAAGGACAAATTGAGAATTTACATTCCCCTAATCCAATGGCTTGCTGTTTTAAATTCTGAGTCAGCATGTAAATTGCAAAGCTGTCCAGAAGACCAGGACAGCTTCTCTTGTTTTGTCTCTCGTAAGGCTGTGCATTCAGGGTAACTGCAATGCTGTGGGAAAGCATGACATCCCCATCTGTTGTTTTCTGTTTCCTGGTGCAGTCTCTCCTGCACGATTGCTCTTTCCTTAGAATGCTTAACTTTAGATAGGTGTCAATGCAACAAAGATGGTATGCTCAGGATTAGTATTTCTCTTTTGACATAGGTTAAGTAGCTTGTGTGTATTTGATCTATTGGGAAACTGTGAGATTGAAGTGACAGAATTTCTCTGTTCCCCTTGCTGCTCTGATAGTTAAAAACTTACCAGTTATTTAGTAATGGTTCATTACTTAATGGCAGTTTTATAAAGTACCTTCTATCTCTGATGAAAGACTTATTAAATTAAGATCACTAGCTTTGTGACCAGAACAAGTCAGATCCAAGTCTGACCTCAGTCTTGGTGCCCTTGTGATTTGTACCCTGTTTCTACATGTTGCCCCAATTTTGTCACTCATCCATAGTGGTCCAGTGTTTTTGTACCTTGGACAGTAACTACATTGTCTGTGCTCTCCTTTGCTCAGGCTAGCAGCTGACAGGCCTTTGGGTGGGGGTGCAGTCACCAGATAACTCAGACTCCTAGGTCAGTCTTTATTGCATTATAATTTATTGATACAATACATGTCCATTAGTTAAACAGAAATGATACAGACATCAACCAGGAGGCTGTTATCATGTGCCCTGAGAGACTGCATACCACAAGCATCAGGATAGGGAAACCCCTGTATTTGTAATGCAGAAAACATGCCTTATTTTCCTTTCAGTTCTACTGACGGAATTCCTCAGGCACTGTTGAAGCTGCTTCTTGTCTACACTGATGTAAATTAGAGGAGGACTGAGGTGTTTGTTTGTACCTTATGTGGCTGCATCTCTTCTGAGGTTGTCCCTCTCAGCCTGATCCGAGCCCTCAGGGTGGAGTTTCTAGATATGACCAGACATCTTTGAGGTAATTTCCCCCTTCCCTTTCTTTCCTTAGGGAGAAGTTCCCTCTGTGTATTTGCGCTCCTATTCAAACGTGTTCTTCAGGAAGGCATGACTTCAATTAAATCTTCCCCTCCAAAAAGATGCTTCTGACAAAAACAATAAAGTATGATTTTAGCGTGAGCCATTTTTTCTAAGGTCTTGTTCATGTGAGACCTCTTTGAAATAAGAAATAAATTAAAAATAGAAAATAGCATCAAAGTAGTTGATGTTATAAACAGTTTTGTAAACAATTACTATAAAGCATTATAATGCAGCCACTTACTCCTTTAATGTATAGAAAAATGTTATAAATTGGTTACCATCTGGTTTTACGTGCTCTCTATTCCCCTTTTCAAGGGAGGTAATCCAAGCCTGTGCATTTACCCTCAGGAAATGCACATTTATTTTAAGCCTTGTAATTTTTTTAAGGTTTCTTTATGCCATTTTTCTTCAGTAGGGGAACTGAAAGTGTTGAAATTGCCTGACTTCAGGAGCCAAAGGATTCAGGACAATCCTGAGATGTTTCTTACCTTTTGCTAAAAGCAGATGCATAGCTGGTAACGTAGTATTTAGGCTGTAACTATACTCCTTAACGTAGCCTGAATTTCCAGGAGAAAAACGAAGAAGTATCTGTGGTAGGCACGATCCTTTTCCTGCTCCTGGGGTGGCTGGAGGAGGGCTGGCAGTGCTGACTTTGCCCTGTGATAATTTGATCTGAGTCATCGGGTGTCCTGTAAACGCAGACTTAACTTCCGTGCCTGCTTCTTCTTCCCTGTTGCCTTTGCCATTAAAATCCAAGATCATGTTTTTACCCATTTGGGTTTTTAGCCCAAATTGGGGTGGAGTTTGTTTTGTTTGTTGTTTGGTTGGTTTTTTTTAACCACGTGCAGAGTCCCAAAAGTATTCCAGTGGAAGTACAGATCTCTGTAGCAAATTTGAGCCTGCTAATAATAGGTTTGCTTTTTTTAGCTGCCTTTCACAGACCTGTTAGAAATGTCCCATTGACCGTCCAGGGGCTGGAAGCTGCCATGCCAGTGGATATCTGGATGAATCTGCAGGAGACTGCCAAAAATTCTCAGCATAGCTGGCCTGTTTTGTTGTGCTCCTTCAGATCAGATAAAGCTTTTTAGGCTTTGCAGGAGCCATTAGGAAAATGCATTTAAATACTGATACTTTCTTATTATCTCTGCTTTGACAAGTTTTCACAAGCTTGTTAGATTTTGGCTGCATGGAACTGTGGCAGGAGAGGCATAGGTAAAAACCCTTTTAGTTAGGAAACTCACCTTCTCTTACATCTCTTGTAAAGGAAGATTAAATATGTGGTGCTTTAATCTATGCAGTTTTATGTACAGAAAAATGAAATAAGCTTAAAAATGAATTCTTCTGCAGTTTCTCTCTGTCTGGAGCTGATTGGTTTTGTATAAAAGGACATCTGTCCTGTGGATCTAGAGTGCCTACTTTAGCTGTTGTGAATATAGTATGACTAGTTACGTATGTTTGCTTCCTTTTGATGATAAAAATTTAACTTCAGTGTTGTTTGTCAGCTCTCAGGTATTCTGTGTGTCATAAAAGCTGTTGGGAAGTATTTCTTTGAAGGAAATAGAAAAACAAACTGAAAACCTAAAAAAAAAATCCATGATCTGCCCTGATCTGTCTTCTTTTTATTCTTTTTTTTCCCCAGTATTGTTTTCATGTAATTTGCAGAACTCAAAATTCACTTAGTTCATATGACAGAGTGAAAATGTAACCTCTTCCCAAAGTTCAGTGTTAATGGACTTGTAATAGGGGAAATGGTTGCAATGTACATTGTAATGCTGTAGCTTTGCAAGTCAGATCCATGTGCTTGACTTAACTGACATGAATGATTACATGAAAATCAGCATGTTCACGATGATGGTGATTTAAGCTTGCTCTAAGTTTTCTATCAGAACCTCAGGGAGCTTTCAGGTACTTACTGGGTGAAGGCCCACATCGTTCGTTTGTACATTCTTAGCACATTCTTTGGCTGTCACAAGCCATTAAAAACCAGATTTTTTTTACATGGCTTATGACAGGTGAAAAGACAGTTTATATAGGGTGCAATAGCATATTTTAAGTGTTCATTGTAGCAGGAAGTGGATTTTCATTTTTGTTTTGTTTGCATTTCTAACTTATGTATTACATGCATTTTGATTGTTCCTGTATTGCCAAATGCCTTCCAGATAAAAAGAAAAGGTCTTTGCTCTGTCATGTCATTAAGCTGACTTGATGTGTGTGTTGTCATTGTATCTCACACTTACCTAGTGGCCACCCTTGTAGCCTGACATCAAGATTAAATCCTTAAGCCCTTTGCCTACACTGTTTACATATTATTTGCTCCAGAGTAGGAGGAGCTGACATATTCCATCTGTATTATAAATTAAGTTCATATGCAGCATGATTGAAGGGCAAACCAGTTAGGGCAAGTTACTGCTCCCACCCTGCTACAACCTTTTTTTTTTTTTTGGTTGTATTATTTATCTGATAATACCAAACTGGGCAACATAAACCAAAACAGATGTTTGTGTATGTAAGAACAAGGAATTTAAAAAACCCCACTAACCGGGTCATGTGGGAGGGAAGCTGAGGCTCCAAGCTCCTATAGCTTGACTCTTAAGATAATGAACACTGAAACACATATGTATTTCTCAATGTATGGTTTTTGTGTCCTGATTCATTTTGTTGCCTAATGAGGCCTCTAAAGCAAGCATTTAATGGCAAAGTACATCAAATAACAAACTTTTCATTCAGCCATAATCAGGGGCCTGCGTGCTGTGCTCTTGACTCACTGCAGAAATGAGTCTCCAGACTTTGAGACTGAGGAGGCCTCAGGGCTCCTTCCAGTTTCTCCTTAGACAGTTACACAGCAATAGGTTTTTCTTATTTTTTTCCCCAATTTAGCTCAATAATATTTCTGAGAGAGAGCTGTAAAACTTTTATTGGAGTGAAACCTCTTTCTGCACTTGCAAGAGAGATTAATTTTTATTTCACTGCTGAAGTGTGCTGCTCAGAACTAAACCCACAGCTTAATCACTGTGTATTTGTTCAGCTTTCAGTCAGTCTTTGCTAATACTGACCTTAAGGTGACTTGTCAAACTGATTCTTTTGTTAAACAGGAGTTTGCTTTTCCTGTGACTGTTAGATTCCTTTGCTTTGGATTACAAAACCTTAGGGGGGAAAAAAAATGGCTCAGAGTCTAGGCAAAAAGTCCTGAGAGTCTGTTTTCAGGACTGTCCCAGCTTTGTTACTGTAGCTGATGTGTCAATCTAAACTTTCGATTGAAAATTGAACACCTAAATTGCAGTTTTCTTTCTTACTTTTTAATGTAATGTGATGTTCTTGTCAACTAAACATTGATGTCAGGTGTGAGTCTTCAGTTATGTCAGTTTTATTTTGAGCTGATAAACAAGCATAGCAATTTTAATAAGACTATTAAACAAGCAGTGAACGTTAACCTGTTTCCTTGAGGGAGTGGAAGAATTAAATCTTAGAAATATTAGATAAGTCTGTGTGAGTGAATGAATGTATAATTGTCCTTACAGAAATTGTGAAAAATGGAAACAAGGTATGCAAGTACCAGTAGGTATAGATTTATCTGAACTTAGACTGCCAGATTGTTTGGGTAATCACTGTTTATGAAAATGACATAGCTTGTCTTCCTAAATATCAGGAATCATGAGGCTAAATTATAGTTGTGTTTAAAATACGGAGTAATTACAATGTGTTAAGTGAGTTTTGTGAATGAGGAGTGGGTTTTTTGTTGTGGGTTTTTTTCTTGCCAAAGTAAATGGCATCCTCACAAGGACATTTTCATCTTGATTTCTGTTCTGTGTGATGTGTGTATAAATACAAGACTGATATGCTTTAACATTAATCCATGTGACTTTCTTCAGATTCATAAATAATCTTAAACTCTCTTGGCAGCATATTAAATATTCAAAATGGAAAGATGAGAAAATACCTAATTCTCCTAGTTTATTTATATGAGTTGTGTTAGAAAACAAATATTCTAAATGGTCTAGTTCATCTGCTTCTGTGCACCTAGGAAGTTTGTGCTCATGGCTTTTGCTGCACACTGTGGCCACAGCAGTTCCAGTACCTCTCTTCGTAACACTTGCATTCAGGCACACAAAACTCATCACTTCTGTGCTTGGATGTAATTAATCATCCTGCTCATTAATAGCCTTATTCTTTGGCTGTGAAAGAGTAATTGCCCTCTTTTCAGTTTGGTCTTCTTAATAGAACAACTGAAAAGTAAACTGTCATCTCCTTCCCTGTTGAGATAGGGGCAGCAACATCTCCGTTTAGATTGGTGTTAGATGGAGTACAGCTTATTTCTTGTACTTGGCAGAACTTAGTCATAAAATCTGGAGAAAAGTTTGAAGTCCTAGGGAATTCTACAATTCTCTCACTATGTTTTCTGTAAATTGTATCCATTTTTAAACAATTAAAGACAAAAATAGCTCTAGTGTGAACTTTTTTGGCTGACAACATAATTAATGGTGAACATTTTCTCAGAATTTAAACGGCATAATGAACACTCTTTTTTGCAAAGCCTTGAGAATAAGCCTTAATTTTGAAACAGCAGGAGGCTGATACCTTCCATTCAGGCATATGCAATTCAGTGTATTTGGTAGTAGAATTACTGTAGCCATTTTTGTAGAAGGTGGGTCTTTAGAGGGTGTAGTGTTATGAAGTGTTTAGAGCACTGAGCAAATACTCTGAGTAGAAGTGTCTTTGGAAGAAGTTGCTGGGTGTGTAAAGAGCTGCTTTCAAAGCGCAGCATTCCAGGTGTGCTCCAGCCTTAAGTGGTGGATGGATTGAGTGCAGATGGATTGATCCCTTGCCAAAGACTTAGGAGCACCTTCTCTGTTTTCTCAAATGCCTGTATTTGGTGGGAGTTACATGGAAACTACACAAGCATAGCGCATACCTGGAGCATTACTGTTTCTGGTTCCAAGATGGATCTTACTCTCTGGATAGACAAGGTGTCTGCAGAGCTGGAGGGGAGAGGACAGGGTCAGTGTTGGTGCTCTTGCTGCAGTAGAGTCGGCTGGACATCATGAATGGGAGGTAAAACAAATGCCATTGAGGGATAGAACAAAGGTGACGGGAGAGGCATGCCAAAGCAGAAGACTTCCAAGGGATGTAAGGCCAGAGGAGGAGGGGAGAGTGGGAGACAGCTGTTGTTGGGAGATTACGTCCTCCAGTCAAGACTAGAAGTTCCTGTCAGGATCTATTCTGGGTTGCTTCTTAATCAGTTCCTGCAAATCTAACTGTACAGCTGTTTGGTTTTGAACTTTTACCCCAAAGCTGGGTGGCAATGGGTAAGGAGAAAGGAAATCTCTTTCACTTGCTAAGTTTCCCAGTATGTGTAGAAAAGACCCTTCCCTTTCCTGAATCTGAAGCAGCAAGAAGAGACCCTGCCAGCAGTGCCAGGACCTTCTCTTCTCCCCTCACATGACAGTGCTGAGTTCTTGCTTCAGTTCCTGTTGTGGCAGCTCCTGTTGGCTCCTACCTGATGACTTTTTCTTCATTAAAATGCTTATTGCCTTTCCACTTAGGGAGGTGTAGGTGGCACACAGGTAGACCTAGTGTGTAATTAAGCACTTCTTGAAAGCACTTAGAGTCTTCTGAGTAAGGAGTGTTCCGATAAGCACAAGAGTGTGGTTTCCCAATCCATTATTTTGTGTTTGATTTATTTACCTTTTTTGCTTTTTCATTTCACTTTCTGCAATTCTCCCATGTGATGACCGTGCCATTATGCGACCAGAGGTCTGGATGTCTGGCAGAGCAGTGAGCACTGTTTCTGACTCTCTTTCAGATGCAAGTATGGACATAATAGCCTATGATGATTACTCCAGTCCACCGCTTCAGAGATATTGAAAGGACACCTGAATACCTCCAGCCAGAAAAGTGTGTTCCACCTCCTAGCCGCGCTTCCCTGGGAACAATGTGGTTTATTCGAGATGGCTGTGGTATTGCATGTGCTGTCGTTACCTGGATGCTGGTGTTCTATGCCGACTTTGTAGTCCTTCTTGTCATGCTAGTTCCATCGAGAGATTATGTTTATAGTGTCGTCAATGGCACACTGTTCAACACCTTGGCTTTCCTCGCTTTGGCTTCACATTTTCGTGCTATGCTGACAGATCCAGTAAGTATACACCTCTCTCTGTGTGTCTCGGAAAGAAACAGGCGGTGTTTTTCTTGTCTGCTAGATGTTGGGTAACTCAGTTGCTGAGTGAGTGGCAGATTTAAATAACTTTTGTGTGTCAGCCTGCTGAGTGAGGCTGCTGATGTGGTATGCTAATTTTTCATCCCACTCAAGTCGGATGCAAAGTCAAGGACCTAGCGTTAGATTCCTGGTGTGTGAGCAGCTCCTCTTTCTGCACTGGGAAGGAGAGTGTTCCTCTCTGATGCTATTTTCTCCCCAATGGCAGATCTCGTGTTTGTGGCTTGTTGTGTCTTGACAAACAGGAAAGCTGGAAAAGCTGGTTTTGATTGTCTGCCTTGGCAAGTATTGCTTCAGCAGAACAGAGCAGAACATGTGTTGTTTTGAAAAGCTGTGTTTCCATCTCTCCTTCTACTGATTTTGTTGAGTGTATTGGACAATGCTGAAATAAATACGGACTGAGCATGCTAAGAGATGGCAGTTCTTAGGCAAGTTGGAAAGCATCAGAGTCGTGAGATCCTCTTGTATGTATCCCTAGGACATTGCTTTGAGAGATCAAATTTGCTGCTTTCTCATTTTTCAGTTTGTGACAAAGTTTAGCACCATGATGCCAATTCTGAATGGCCTGTGATGGTTTATTTTGCTTAATAACCTCTGGACAGCAGACTCAGTTCAAAACCCCATCTTCACTAGTCAGTGGAAGGAAAGACAAGCTTAGACTTCTCCTGTCTCCTTCCTCACAAATGTTCTTGTTGCTGTTTGGAGTGGTGGTGTGCCTCTGATATTCTGTCCCTTCCAAATGTTATTTCCCTCTTGAAACCTTGTTAGGTCCTGTTCAGACTTCAGTATAATCTTTGTTTCTTAGATTCCAGCTCTCCCAGAAGCCATAGCACTGCAGAAATGGCTTGATTTGGGGTATTCTCACAATTTATGGTAAAGACTAATGAATTGCATGCTACTGCTGCTGGGCAGAAGTGTAAGCAGTAGTTTAGCCTCTGAAACTTCTGATTGCTGGACTCAGGAATAGAGGGTTGCAGCAGTGTGTTAGATAGTTTGTATCCTAAGGGTGGATGTTAATTATTGTATGTTGTGTGATTTTTATGCTTAGGGACCTTCAGGTCTCTGGAATTATTTTGCAGTTAGCAGCAGCTCTTGTGAAACAAAAGCTGTGTTTGGAAACGAGCTAGGTAAGCAGTGTTGGAGAAAGCAGATACAATCTCTGTTGAGAGTAATTGGGAAAAGATATGTTAATTCCTAATGTGTGGTGGGATTTATATACGTGGATGGAGAGACAGTGGGATTTTGTTTCATTTTTTTAATGAGGAATTCAGCTAAATAAAATGCAGGAGGGAAGATAGAGAGAAGGGATGGACTAACATCTGGCAGACAGTGAGTCTGGGATTAAGGAAGCTTCCAGGACACAGGCAACCAGGGGCATATGTAGAATCAGAATGAAACAGAAAGCACCACTGAGGCAAACAAGCAGAATTCTTACTATAAATAAATTAACAACTCAGTTCTTCACAACTGATAGTGTGTGTCCTGCATTTCAGGAACTGCTTCCAAGGGGCCCTTGCTAAAAACATTCCTAAAGTTTTGAGCTTTGCTGAATACTGAAGAAAGAGAACATGAGTTGTAGCATTTTGTGGAAATTTGTTTTGGTAATTTTTAAATTAGTCAGGCCTGTTGGGAGTTTTTGTGGGAAAAAAATGCCCCAAAGACTGCTTAAAAGAGCCTTATACTCCTGATTTAATGTGCAGTTCTCTCACTCATGTATCATTCCTGTTTATTGCTGTTGGGAGGTTGCATAGATGTATGTCTCTCTAAAAGGAGACTGTTCCATCAGAAATCTATTGAAATATTGCATCTCTGTTTTTATTTCAGCAAAAAAAGCTTTACATATGTGAACTTGGGCTTCTGTAGCTGCAATATGTTATCTATTTAAGGATATACTTTAAAGTGGAAATTGCACATCTGAGAATGTTTTACCTGGTCTTATTCAGGTGTGACAGTTCTTAGTGTTCACTGTTTGAATGTTAAATCCTAATTTAAATAACAAATACACAATGGAAGCATAACTATAAATACATGAGTTGTTTACCAGCAACTCTTAGTGTACACAGTGATACTTCAGAAGAAGCTGCTTCTACTGGCATAAAACATCTGCAGTTTTCAGTTTGTGACAAGAAACACTGACATGATAAATTTGTTGATGTGAAAAGAGGGATGAGGATTCTTAAATATTTTAAGGTTACTGTAGGACTACGTAAGACTTAATTGCTTAAGTGGAGGTTTATTGATGTTTTAAAAAAACAAGAGCCTCACCAAAATTATGTGTAAGTATGTGGCTCCATGTTTTAAGACCACATTTAAATTTCTTTTCTGAATCTTGTTGCTCTTCTTGAAACTGTTGATCTTAGGAAAGCTTTTATTCTTTTTCTTTTTCTTCCTTCCCCTCCCATAGTTTTAAATCATCCTGTTGTTCTTAGCAGCCATAATGTCCACAGGTTAATCTCCCGATTTGTTGATTTTCTTTTCCTGCAGGGTGCTGTACCCAAAGGTAATGCCACAAAAGAGTTCATCGAGAGTTTACAGCTAAAGCCAGGACAGGTGGTTTACAAGTGCCCAAAGTGTTGTAGCATCAAACCCGACAGAGCACATCACTGCAGGTAAAGGCTCTTCTGAGGATGGCTGTTTCATCAAGACCTCAAGAATAATTCACCAGTGTGCCCTGTTTCTGCAGTCTGAGACTGGAGTGGGTCAGTTGAGGGATTGGCATACAAATTCTGTTGCCAATAGTGCCAGACAGATTTAAGCTTCTCTAAAGAAATCTCATATCTTTTCTGACAAATTTTCATATATAGGAGGCTGGGGCTACTTCGCGCAAAGTGAGAAACACTTAAAATTTTTGAGTGCTGCCTTGGTTCCAGACTTGTAACTGACATTCCATAAATTTTCATGTCAAAATTACTTGAAAAGAGATGTTCTATTCCAAAATACATAGAAATCTATAAAACATCTCCCAAAGGGTCAGTGTCTTTTCCATTTTTGTTTTTATTCACAAACCCATTTGTCTGACTGTGTATTCTATTTAGAAGTGATATTTAAGTTAAAACTGAAGTGCAGGTAACTGTATATATTTTTTAAGAGTTCAGACTTCCACATTTTCATTGAGTACTGTGACTGTTCTGTGCTGTGTGATAGATCAGTATGCCTACTGATCTGTCATGTCCTTTCTTTTTCTGGTAGGATAAACTTCCCGGAAGAGAGTAACTGGTAGTGAGCTTTTTAGTACTAAAGGCAGTGAGCAAAAAAATAACTACTTCCTAAAATTCTCTTCTGCTTTTAAAGCAAGCAAACCTGCTTCCAGTAAGTAGTTAATAAGTTTGCACTGGTGTCACTTCTTACCTACTCAAAAACCAATACATACAGAGAGAGCTCGTACCTGTGCTAGTGCTGATGCATGCAGTGGTCTTGTGGGGAGGGAAATACATGGTAATGAGCTGAGCAAACTTGTCCTGCTGGTTGTTTCTTTCATATTTTCAGAGCTTCAGTTTGCAAATGTTCTTATTTTGTGTTGTTTTTTGGTTTTTTTTTTTTAATTTTAATGAAAATCAGGAGTTGGTTATTCAGCAGGAGCAATGTGATCATGCCTATCATTTATTAATGCTACTGTAAAATCCCCTCTGACAGCTTTTCAATTATGAATGAAACTTCACATCTAAAATGCTGTCTTGATGATGACTCACAGTGTAGGTAAATGAAAAACACTGGCTGAAAACCTTGTCAGCATGGTCCTTTTTTCCATCCTTTAAGATGAGTTGTCAGACATTAGGATTTGGGAAGGGGATCCACTGAGCACTGATGCTGTTGAGAATTTTCAGTTAAATATTTTTATTGTGGCCTAGGGACATTTATTAGACTTTAACACATCAAGTCTGGGTGTATTCATCAGCAGGGGATACTGCTAGCTGTATGCCAGAGGGACCAGGATGTTTTTGATGAATATGCTATTTAGTGAGTCCCCTGTGCCCAGTAAACTAGTCCTGCCAGCATTTGGAAGCTGGATGGTTGAGTGGAGGAAAGTGTCAAAGAGTATGGGCAATCCCTGTTCCCTGTAGTGTTTAGTTGTGGTTTCTGTGTTTTCTTTTCCACCAGCTAAACTTCCTGTTCTGCCTATCATCCAGCCGTTTTTGGAACGTCTAAATGGAATAAAACTCCTCTCCCAGCCTCCTCTCCTGTCTGTTTCACATCTGTGGCTTGGCTGCTTCAGGTTGTCCCTCTGGGGAAGCAGGAGCAGTTGGAAGGTTGCTTGGGTCCTCACCTCTCCCAGAGCCCAAGGGAAGTGTGTGCACACCTGCACACAGGGAGGCATCCTCCTGCTTCACCACCTTCCTCCCCTTACCCCTTCCTTTTGTTTTTAATCACAGCAAGAGATACTTGTCTTACAAAGTGTATTACCTGGCAGATAAATTGCTTTTACTGTGTCTGTTGATTTTAGACCTCATGTAGCTTCAAATAATTTAAAGCTGCTTGTTTTGGCAAAACGAGGCTTTTCTTGTTTCCCACTGCACGTGAGGCTGACAGGTAGTAGGGAATCCAGGTTTGCCTGAGGAGAAGGAGCTCCTAATCTGGCCCCATACTGGGAGGCTGGGGCCGGCCTGCCTGGATTTTCATTTAGGATCAGGCCTATAGTAACTCACTTGTTTTTCAGGCATAGTACATATCCTTGGGGATTTTCCCCTCCCACCAATTAAAGTGAGTGAAAAGCTGTTCTGACAGAGAGGTTTTCTGTTATTTATTCATACATGCTGATAAGAACATGTTTATGTTTTTGTTTGAGTTTCCCTTAAGTGTTTGGGTGTTGAAGTTTATTATTTATATTAAGGTCAAAATACTTTTTGTTAGAAGAAGAAAAATAAAATTAGCAGAGTGCTTAGTCCTTCGTTTCACTGCTGCCAGAATTGTTCTGGAATGGCTGTTTCCTTTCTGGGTCTGTTGTTTGTTTCCTTCGGCGTTTTGTGTTTTTTCATATTTGATTTCTGTGCTTGTTTGTACAATGTGGTATCAGGAGACTGACTGCCTTTCGTCTCCTATCATCTGAGAAAGCAGCGGAGAAAAAGACTTTCTTTATTATGTGAGTTGAAGCAGTTACTGACTAAGCAAGAGAGTGATGTTCAGACAAAGTAATAATGTTTTAATT
Organism: Pseudopodoces humilis; assembly: GCF_049639895.1. Lineage (NCBI taxonomy): Eukaryota > Metazoa > Chordata > Aves > Passeriformes > Paridae > Pseudopodoces > Pseudopodoces humilis. The sequence continues at coordinate 106,855,724 of NC_142200.1, forward strand.
ATTTGACTTCCAGCCACAATTTGCACGCTGGCAAGAATTTGAATTTCGATTTTATTAGCCTGGTTTTGTGACGTGCTTTAACATCTAATTTCACCTGGACTGTATATTGTGGTACCATCTTCCTGACTGACTGCCACAGCTATTTTCTGCTCGTCTGTGGCTTACCTTGATGTCAGGAATCTTTTCTAATGCCTTATTTGATTTTCTTTTTTCTGCAAGTTTCTGCTACCAGCAAATGTTGGCAAATAAGCCTTAGTCTGTTGTTAGCAACTCTGAAAAGTATCTTTATTCATTACTGCCTTTTATTTCTTTGTGATTTCTGTTTGCTTTTAATCTGTGGACATTTTTACAGGCCAATTAGATTAAAACAAAACAAAATCACAGATTTTTTCCATCTGCCCGAATGTATTGTTCAAGCCATATTTTGGAAAGAACCACTGATGCATAGCATTAATTTTTGCAATGGTGGTTTGGTATTGTATGGTTCATTTTGAACAGGCTTAGTCAAGTAAGCAAACCACAAATATAAATACAATGGCAAGTAAATTATTTTATGTTCAGATTTCACCTCTGATTCTTTTCCTGAATTTCTTTGTCCCCAAACCCCTGTAAAATCTTGTGTTCCTGGAATGAAAAGTGCTGTTAATAAAAGACCTATGTTCTTTCAGTGTTTGCAAGAGGTGCATTCGAAAAATGGACCATCACTGCCCGTGGGTCAATAACTGTGTAGGAGAGAATAACCAGAAGTACTTTGTACTGTTTACAGTAAGTATTTTGCAGGTGATGCTTAGGGTTGTCCAGTGGGAAGTGCTGAAATACAGTGAAATGCAGTCTGTGAAGCAGCTCCCAGGGCTGGTGTTCTCTTCCTTCGTGTTTTGGAAGAACTTTATGGGGACCTGCTGCAGGCTTCTGTTTCTCTAATTAGGGAACACCCTCCCCCCCCCCCCCATGCCCACCCATCCATCCACAGCAATGGGAAAAGGCATCAGGAAGCATTTGTCAGGGGTTTTTGAGGTTTGTGTTGATGGCTGTTCAGTACCTGCTTTGTTATGCGAGTAGTGTATTGTGGTGCTGAGCTCTTTGAGGGAGGGGCCACCTTTTACATCAAACAGTGGCTGGTAGGGTCCCAGGCCATACTTAGGGTTCCTAAACATTGTAGTTGTACGAGTATCTGTGTGGGGATCATGTAATAAGAGCTGTTGCCACGTCTCAAAGAAGGAGTGTGAAGTCTGCATCCCCTTGGATAAGAATTATCCACCTTTTAATTGCAAGTGGTTTATTTTTGTATTTGAAAACCCAAGGAGGTGCTTGACTTTTTTGTACTATATCTGTAGCATCATGAGTAAGAAAATGGGAGTACAAACTTGAACAGTGGATATTTCTGGAAGGTTTGAAATGTATTTCATCAAAGTGAACTGCGAATATCCCGTGGGAGTAGTGTGAACATTACAGTGTGAGTTTCAGTGATGCTCTGTTTTATTAATAAATCTTTTGAGACATCTGTAGGTTTGAGAAGAGTGTTCTCATATTACCAAGCAGAAAGGAGGAGATTTGCAGTTAAATGACAGGCTTAGTGTTCTATGGTGTGGTTTGTAAGAGTTTGGATTACAGAACAGAATTAATTCCGTTTCTTTCCTATGGGCAGGCAGGTTGTTTTTTTTTTTTATCTTGAGAAGTGAGCTAGGTGTTCTAGTCCTCTCAATTCAGTTTCTGTTAAAATTTGAAATCCACTTTCAAGCAGACTGTATTTAATTTGGTTGAGAGAAACAAAATAAGGGTTGCTGGTTTTGTTCTTGGATATTCTTTTTGATACATGGGGAAGTGAAAGAACAGCAGCATGCTCAACTTGCAAGGAAAGCCAGAATGCTCCCCTATTGCCTTTTACTGCTTCCAGAGGTGTTTCTTGTTAGAAAGTCTCTCTCACTTCTACTATTTGCCTATCTTTGTCAGAGTTTGTAGGTTCAGAAGAGTAATTTTTTTAGCCCTGTCTTAGTAAACTGAAATCTATGTTGCACCTAACTTTTGTTGTAACTTTTTATTACGTACAGTTTTATTACAAAGCTAAGACTTTGTTTAAACCAAAAATGATTAAGTACGAAATATTAAAGCCTGAGAGAATGGCATTCCATGCCAGTGTCTGCCTCAGGAGAAAGTACTTCTTAAAAAAAATACGTCATTTTTCTAAACCTCATACTGGAAAACAGATAAAGTACATTTTCTGGTTAAAAGAAATTAACTGTTGTTCCTCTGGGAAGCTGTAGTGCTGTCAAGAGCAAGGATGTAAGCTTTGACAACAGAATGCTTGTATCCTGTGCAAGTAACACTTGATCAGTGTTACTGTTCTCTGAAAGTCCTGCAGTACTCAGGTACTGAGGTAAGGACAGAAAGTTGTGTGGAAAGCCACTCTGGGACACAGGAGGCTGGGTTTTGGATCCAGCTGGCGTTGAATTCAGCAGTCTGCCTTGTGTGCACTCAGAGCTGTTTGTAAGGAGAGAATGAATCTGTGTAGTTGTGGCATTTGCCAGCTTCACGGTGCTTTTTCAGGGGAGATGGCAGAGCTTGATGGTTTTTGGAGTTGTTTTGTGGTTTGGTTTTATTTTGAAATCTTAGCACTATGCTTTTAAATAAAGTGTTGGGAAGATTTAGCATATTGGTCTTTGAACCTGTATTACATCCTTTATTTTTCAGATGTATATAGCACTGATTTCCCTGCATGCTCTAATCATGGTGGGATTTCACTTCTTGTACTGCTTTGAAGAAGACTGGACAAGTGAGTATAAACAAAATACCTTATTAAAATAACATACTATGCTTTGAATAAGAATTTAAAATGCAGTTTGCTTGTTTCAGAAGAATACTATAAAGGTTCTGCTATGCTAGCTCTATTTTTTTTTTTTTTTTGGTCTTCTTAATGATTAGTCCTGGAACCTCATAATTCTTTTTGACCTGCTGGAATCTCTGTACTAAAAAGTCCTGTTTTAACTTACACCTGATAGTCATAGGAAAAAGCTGATATGTAAGGAACACCTAAGGAGTATGTATGCAATAACCTACTGTTGGTATGAACATGGCACTAATTTCCTGAGTGCCAACAAAAGATAAGAAGAATGTGTATGCTTTTTTTAAAAGGGTACTGTGAATCATTCTTGCAAGACTGCCAGGAAAACATGATAGCTCAGATCCAAAAATCCACCCTCACGAGAACAAACAAGTCCTGTCCTCAGAAAAAAATAAACCCAGGAAACCAAAAATGGAGCCCAAGCAGCTCAAAAAAGCGAAACCAAAAACCTCAGCGTTCACTCTGAAGTAGTCAGTGAGTACATTTTCACAAAGTCAGTCTATCTATGTTCTTAAAACCACAAATGGATATAGGAAATCCTGAATGTAATGCTGAGTTGAACAGCAAGGTGTCAAAGAATATGTGTGCCCATGTATGTACTGGATGTGAGTTTTTTGGAAAAGGAGAAGGGTTTTTTTCCCTTGGAATTTCAGTAGTGTTATTAAGTGTAATGACTGGTTTTAGTTCATAGTACTGCAGAGGATACACATATGAATTGAACTTGACAAGGTTGTTCTGCACTTCAAAACTTTGTAAAACAGCTGCCAGCTGTCATTGGGAACATCTGCATTTGACAGCAGTGGTCAGGGCCATAAGGGAAGGATACATCAGAAGGTAGTTTCCCTTCTCTTCTTTCTCAAAGCCTGTTCCTGTGGGGAAAGCACTTTCCTACCTGTGCCAGGTTCAGGTGGCAGAACAAAGCTGTTAGGAGAGATGGATATGTTGTTCCAGCTGCCTTGTGTTTGTGCAGACTGTGGTAGTCCCTGATTATGATGTATTTGTTTAAGCCCGAGATCTCATTAGAAAAATAGAGGCTTTTGGTGAGAGTCTTAGATTTTGGAAAAATCTGGAGACATTCTGGCATTTACAGCACTTAGCTGTAACTTTGCAGCACTCAACTGTGACATGGACCCTATAACATTACTTTCTTCTGCTCCTCCTTCCTAATTAGCTTCTTGGGTTTTGATACTTTTTTCCAGCTCTTGCTTGAGTTTGCACTATAGAGTATGAGGAAAAATAGGAACTTGGTTTAATCTGACCTTCTTTAAGTTACAGTTTAGAACAGTTACAAAAGGATGCACATCCTGCTTTTATGTTGGTGCTACATATGCTTGTGTCCTGACTGCCAGCTTGAGATTTCGAATGGATTTATCACTGTGGAAAATCTGTTAAGTCTAAGATTTAAGAGACAACCTCCAGGTTAAATGGGGGAGAATTGCATCCTAGTTGGTGTGCTGGGGAAACACCAAAGTGGAAAAGAAAGTTGCAATCTTGAAGTGTTGGAGGGGTTTTGGTGGGTTTTTTCACTTTCTTTGAAATTTGAGGGCGTGATCATTTATGGTTGAATGTCAGAGCTTCCCCATGTGTCTTTCTGGGAATGTTGTTCATATAATTTATTTGATAGTTTGGGTATGGGAAACTTGTGGCTTAGCAGGTGTTTTGCAGCTGGTGCATTACTTGATGTCTACCCTTCCAACTCCACTGTTTTGTCTTCACAGAATGTAGTTCCTTCTCTCCACCAACTACAGTGATTCTACTTATCCTCTTGTGTTTTGAGGCTCTCCTATTTCTCATCTTCACCTCAGTTATGTTTGGGACCCAAGTACACTCCATCTGCACTGATGAAACGGTGGGTGTCTCACACTCTCTCCTTTACCCCATCTCTCTCTCACCTTTTGTAAGAGCAGTGATGGGCTACAGGGTTTCACCTCACGGCACAGGGAGTGCCAGTGTAATAAAGCTGAGCTAGCACAGTGCTGGATGGTGCTTTCTGAGGGTTCCTGTGGGAAGTAGGGTACCCTGTGTATTGGCTGGGGTGCTGTGTTGACAGCACCTCCCATAAGGTAGGCATAGGTAGCTGGGGTTACTCTGGAGACAGTATTTGTCCCTGTGGATGGGAGAACCTTTTTTCTTTAATGAAGTGCTTTTACATTGTGATTGTCTGCAATTCAGCTGTTGTGACAACTGTGTCCTGGTTGTCACTATTCACAGGTTTATGTGCTGGAAAGCCAAGATGAGTAATTGGGGGAGGAATACACACACACACACGTGCGCACACACACACACACACACACACACACACACACACACACACACTTACTTTAGCCGGGATTTTCCAGCTTTAGCTACCTGTTCAATGGTTCAAAAAGTCCTGCCAGAGGGAAACAGAAGAGGGAGCAGAGTAGGCTCATGGAAGCCTGCTGGATACAGTCTGGTGCAAATCCACCAAGCCATCCCTAATTTGAAGATGGTATAGTAGAGATTATATAGTAATATTACAGTTCTAAATCCATATAAATGCCCACTTCTGTAAAGATGGAGCTGGTGACTCCTGGGGGTGTTCCCACACTTGTGAATACTTCCACTCTTCACCAAGCACGCTCAGAGTGGCTGGAGAGAAGGGGTAGTCTTAAAAGAGTGACAGCTCTTCTTTCCTCCCCTGCCTCTTTTGGGTTTCTTTCCCCTTGTTTGCCTGTGGCCAGCTGAAGCTAAAGTAGGTGTTTTGGCTGCTGTCAGAGAGCTGTGACTGGCATTATATGCTGTACAGGCCCATTGCTCTGAGCCTTTTTTTGCAGTGCTTGCTTTAATGCTTGGCTTCTGCAAGAGGCTGATGTTCCACCTGTCTGTGTTTAGAGGAAGACTTCACTGTGCTTTCTGATGGGGAGAGCCCCAGGAAGAAGTGCAGTGTGGTACAGATCCTGCTGAGCTTGTGTTCATCAGTAAGTGTGTAAATAAGCAATGCTGCCTGTGAAATCATCATTTGAATTTCTCTATCTTTGGAACCTGACAGGAATTCTTAGAAACTGCTTCCTACAGCTGGGCACCCAAATAAGTACCTAGATTTTCCTTTCCAGCCTAATTCTGGGGACTCGTAGATGCTACATTCTAAAATATGTAGAATATTTAGAATGACACATTCTAAAATAAAGGAATTAATTGTGGTCTTCCCCTCTTGGGTTGTGGGTTTTTATTTTTGGGTGTTTTTTTTAATACGTACCAGTAAGGATTCTGCTCCACGGAATGTCTCATTGTTGGTTTGCTAGCATTGAGCTAGCTGCATGCAAGCAATCTGTTTTGAGCAGAGGAATATTTCCAGGTGAAGTGCTTCTTGGTGTGCTCTCTTGCAATGTTCTGATTTGCATTTTAGAGACAGGGCTGTGTGTTGCCCTTTTTTCACCTTTCTATTCCAGTCACTGGGAGACTTCATTCCTCATCTTGTGTATGCTGTCCTGCCAAGATGATTCCTGGCTGCCTGAAGGGACCCAGAACCCTGGTGTCTTGCTGTTGTCTCTGGAGGAGACTTTACCAGGGATCAGCCCAACTCCTGCAGCTGACCCATGCTGTTCTCATCAGAGCTCCCAGCATCAGTAATTTGAGGCACAGATAGGTATAGCAGGGCATTACTGTGGAGCGTGGGAGACACATGTAGGTCAGGAGAAACCTTACCTTGCAAAAGATGCAGAGTCAAGGAGCTGAGTGATTTGCCAGCTGCTGCTGCTGCCACCCGTGGGAGGGTGATGGTCTCCAGTGACTGCTCTTACTCATTGTGCTTCTCTGGCAGCCAAGCATAAATGGCTTTCCTGAAAGAAAAGCCAGATTTTTCATGAAAGAATTTCCAAATTCAGTTCCTGGGCTTCAGACACAATACAGATTTTTATTTTCCTTTTAATGTTTAACTAGAGAATGTTTCAGCTGATTGCTTGATGGCTCATTTTTGTTCTGCCTCTAACCTTTACTAAACAATGCCAATGATTTCTTCAAATCAGTTATCTTATTTAACCCTCTCTCCCTGCTGTCAGCCCATGCATGTTTTAGCAGTGATTCTAATGACACATGAAGAGGCACCAGGTAGACTCAGCTACACTGAGGCATGAGCACTTCCTGAACTTGCTTGGTGAATCTGGGAGCATTACAGAGATTATCTTTGGGTTTGTGGGGTTTTTGGGTGGTGTTTCTTTTTGTTTTATCTGCAAGCTTGTAATGGTTTCTTCTAAAACTTTTCCATCTGGTTAGCACATAATGCATTCAGCCATTAAAGCACATACTTTTTGGTTGGTTTTAAGTGGTGGGTTTTTTTTATTGACATCAGAGGCAATCGGATGGCAGGTCTTAAAATGGTTCTGAAGTATGGAGGTCTGAAGGAAATGAAAGCGACTTTATTTCCAAGGAACACTTTCTAGCTTTAGTATTTTTTAATATAGAACAGTGAGAGGAAAAGGAAAGGCAGTACAGATGCATTTGTATTTTCTTACTCTGTCCTTTGGATAAGGGGTAACTGAGAGTAGACCTTTCCCCGAATCCAGAACTACAAAACCTGAGTATTTGACTGAAAATGTGATATTTCTGTTTTCAGGGAATAGAACAGTTGAAAAAGGAAGAGAGAAGATGGGCTAAAAAAACAAAATGGATGAACATGAAAGCAGTATTTGGCCATCCGTTCTCTATAGCATGGCTTAGCCCATTCGCAACACCAGACCAAGGAAAAGCAGACCCATACCAATATGTGGTCTGAGGAATTCCTGACCAGCATTTCCACTAAAATAGAAACATATTACAGCACTACTGTTACAAATTTTCCATGAATGTTTGAAACAAAAAGCAAAATGAACTTTTTTATGTCTGTTAAATGGCTGATAATTGCAGAGGAAAAAAAAGCCCTGTATTCCACCATTTTAGATAATTCTATATCTCTGGCTGAAACTGCTGCTGCTTTTTTTTTTTTTTTTTCCTTTTATTTTTTTCCCTTTCTTTTTTATCACATTAACTTTACTGGCATTTGTTTCTCTCTGCTTTCTGTATGGCATAACTAATGTGAAGGGGATCCTCTCTTCTCTGTTATGACCCACCTCTTCTGAGTAAATTCTCATGCTGTCTCCTGACTGTGATGAGCTCTGTGGATGACATGTGAGTGCCAACAGCCCTACACAGACACCTTTGGACTTCCTGAAGGAGCACATTGCTCTTTCATAAGTGAACTTGAACGGGGAAGCAGCTACTTCACGTACCAAAAGGTGCAAGACCAGAAGGCAACACAGCAAGTGAGCCAGTTGACCTGGTGATCACAAACAGTTAAAGTGCTTAAACGTTGCCAACACCAATTCCCACTCCACCCTCCTTTTTCCTTCCAGCCACAGAACTGATTCCATCTTTCAGGCATTATTTTATCTGTTCCCTCCCTTGTGTGCAGGAAATTGTTGCCCCTTTAGGATAACTGTGGCAGATTTAGAAGACTCTTTGGATTATTACATGCCTTACACTTCCAGGAAAAGCAAGCAAGCTAATTTTCAAGTGTTTAGAATAGCAGAATCATGTTTTTCCGTGTGTGTTTGTCTTGGTAAATGACTTGTTAGAGCAATGCCTGCTAAACGGTGTTAACGTAAAAAACTGACATGAATGCCCAGATTACTATAAAGACTAATATTGATGGGATGTGTAAGTGTTCCAGGGTGATTGATTCTATATTGTTAGCGTTGCCCTGGTTTAGAGCTTTGTAAATCTTTTCTCCTGTTTATGCATACATGTGTATGTGTGTAAGCACACGCACATATATGTGTAAGGGTTTGAAACCAGGAAATATTTATGGTAAGGAGCATGCATGCTGTTATGAACTGTGTGGTGATGAAAAGTGGGAGGGACAGAAGGCATTCCAAAAACGGGTAGAGCTAAACCATTCATAATTCCAGCTGTTAATGTTAATTACAACATTTTGTGTTCAGGCAGGAATTTTATTATATTTTTGATTCACAACTCCCATGGGCTCATCAAATGAATTGCAAACAAAGGAAATACACAGATCAGCTGTGTCTGTGACTTCCAAGGAATCCTTTCTTTCCTTGGTTTAAAATAATTTTTTGGAAACTGACCTGTTTAGACTGCTTCAAAGCCACGGGAAAAGGGAGGGAAATCAGGGAAGGAAAAATTGAATGGATGTCTCATTTTGGAAGTAATGTGAATGCTGCATCTTTTCAATCTGTCAATGCTTCCATATGGAAAACAAATGCAATAAAACTTTTCCAAAAACTTGTTTGCTGTTCTTTCTTTCTTCGCTCCAAATCTTGGGAAAAATCTGTAATGGTTTTTCTGAACTTTCACTTTCGAATGCAAGCAGGCAGAAGCATATAAAAGTTAATTAATGTGTGTGTTCAACTTCCAAGTTGAAAAGTGAGTTAATTGGTAGTATACTGATCTGTTAATCAGTGGTTTGTTTCTCCAGCTGGGAGAGGCTGTAACTCTGGTTTGAGTATGTGATGGTGTTTCTCAGAGAACACTCCCAGCTTAATAATTAAGTTGGATCTTAGGCCATGGTCAGTCCAGCCAGTGAGACATGTGCAAGTGATAATTTGAACTGGCAGAGAATTTGGCCCTAAAGCTGCCTTGATGCAAAATCAGATATATTGAGGGGAGAGGCTTTAGTCACCTAGGCAATTAACTAATGAATGCATCTCTCTATAGTTCACTGCTTCAAAAATTGTTTTGATTACAAATTCTACATTCCAGTTTGGGTTTATTTTAATTACCCTTATTAGCTATGTGTTCTGGAGGAAGATTAATTGCATTGTTCTGGTCTTTTGACCATTGTGGAAAAATGTGTAACTACTGAGTTTTTCTTGTTTCAAACCAAATGCTAATTGTTAAACAGCATTATATAGTACTGATATTTTCAGTCAAACTGTGTGTTTTGTTTTTTAAATGAGGCACCATCACAGAAATTCCACTGGTACCTGTTGTGTGTATAATGATAACCAGGGCCTTCAGATTTCCTTGTGCTGTACAACTTTGTTTGATGCAATTTGAATGGTACTAAAAGTAAGTCAGTATTAATATGAGAAAGGTAGACTTACTGGTTTGCTGATGGAAAGTACTTTCTTGGTCAGGACTACCTGATTTCAGGTGCTGGTTCTGTTTTAGTGTGGCCAAGAGAAATTAAAGGACAAATTCAATCAGAGCATTTCTGTTTTAGAAAACTAAGTGGTGCTCCATGCAGAAATGTATGCAAGGAACTGCTGTAAGAGAAATTCTGCCTTAATCATGATTTCCAATGGCAATGCATTCTGTGCCTTCTCCTTAACCATCTCAATGCTTGGCTTTTTGACTTGCTCTTTCCCATCTTAAAAGTACATTGAAAGAAATTAATGCATTTCTTCTAACATTCAAGAGCTGTCCTGCAGATTGCTTCTGGGTCAGACCGTGCACCTCCTCTGGCACTGGGCAGGAGCAGATACCGAGGGCAGTAGTTGAAGAAATAGAATATTATCCTACAGCATCACAGTGGTCACAGGTCAACCTTGTCTAACTGTCCCCATGTTTGCAATGTCGTGCCTCGTACTTAAAGAGGAATGTCCAGTATTTTATATTTCTCAGTGTATGTCTTTTCAGTATGGGTTCAAAATTATGTAATTTGAAATAGGGAAAGATGATGATTTCTAAGCACTTTTTTATTTTAATTAAGTGGAATAGCTGCATGATAGGAAAGAGAAACAAGCCATGGTTTAATTCAATACACAAAATTCTCACTTTCTAAAATAATGGTGAGAGATTTATGTAAGTATATTTATTTTTAAAAAGTTTCATTAAACAGTAATGAAATGTCTTTAACAGCTGTGCATTCCTTCCATCTCCCTTAGATTCTTTTTAAGGCATAACCTCATGCCCTACTGACCATGTGACCAGCAGCCAAAATTAGACCAAGATGCAATTATAAAACTTCTGTTTATTTTGAATACATGCTGTGAAGGGATTAGTGAGGTCAGGTTGGGAGAGAGAAAGTATGCCCCTTCTGATGAACAGCTCTCTAATTGGCATTAGCACAACCTGACCTTGCTTATTGCCTCGGTTAGCAGCTGCTGGTAGGAGCAGGTGAGCAGTGTTTTATGGGGGGAAGGAATGATGGTTTGCTGCCCAGAAGTGTTCCAAGTTTGTATTCCCAGTCTATATGTCAGCAGGGATTGAAACGGATTACACAAATGGCTGAGGGCAGGGTTAAAGCTTGTGCTCTCAGGGAAGGGTTTAAATGCCTGATGTCTGTCTCTCCTCCTGCTCTGTGCTACTTGTTTTCCTTCTCTCCAGATGCTCACACAGTAAGTGCTCCAGCCGTGCTCCAGCCAGTCACTAACACACGGGAAACCTCTGCAGTTCACTAAGGAACAGCACACAACCAAAGGTGCTCTCCTGCTTTAAGCTGCCAAAGCCTCTGCTTTGCCCAGCCACTGGGTGCTGGAAATGCAGCATCCTGGAGGAAAAGCTCATGGTAGTGCTAGAACACTTTGCCAAGGGTCTGCTGTGCACAAGCTCTGCTCCTCTCCAGCTTGCCCAGCTGGGAGGTAGGGTTGGGCCCTGGCGGAGGCACACCCGAGTTTAGCATCCCAAGGGACCAGAGGCTGCAGGGGATTTTCCCTGGAGCACTTGAAATGGTACATTTGCAAGCTGGCAGTGTGCTTAGCATTTCAAAGTCCTTCAGGGCTTGAATTTTTCCCAAGTTAGAATCCTGAGGAATTCCGATTTGGTATTGTGCCGTTCCTGTCTGCACGTTTACTGCTGGGTTTCTCTTAAATCAGCACGAGAAACGGGGCATGAATGAAGGAATGAAGTTCACAAAAGCTTTGCACGCAGTGCTTTGGTTTATGGTGTGTTTTCTCCTGGGTCTGCTCGTGCTGACTCAATGTTATTGCAAACTGAGCTGCTGCTGTTGTGTTATTTGTGAGGCTGACAGTGAGTGCAGCTGTGTTGCTGCCGAGCTGCTGCGTGTGTTCCTTTCCCCTCGTTGCAAAGCTTTGGATGTTTTGTGTGTTGTCAAGAAAAATCCGTAGAATTAGAACGTGACAAGTGTACTGTTCATCTAGCTCTTCTAAAATGGTTCTTTCTTACAGTTTTAACCCAATCTGCACCTTTTTTTCCTTTCCCTGGGTTTCTCAAAACTTGGATCCAGTATTCTTGCTTCTCTAAGAAGAGACTCTGTGTGATCACTTGTATATCATCACAAGGGGATCATCATACACAGCTGCAGATGACTCCTCTCTTACATGATACAGAAGATAGGTATAAAAAATTGTGCCCTATGTCACACAATGGTAGCCTTAAAAAAATCATTAAGAAAATAAATTTTACTTCCCTATTTCTACATGGAGAAGACTACCAGGAAAAAAATATTGCTGTCCAAATTTGATGGATCTGTTCTTTAGGTACAAACAAAATGTTTGCTTTACTGAAAGTGACGTTCTTGGAGGGAGAATGAATCAGAATATCGACTGACCAGGGTTCCGGTCCCATTTTGAAGCCTCCACTTTAACCTGTGCAGATTTTCTCACCTCCCAGCAGATTAGCTGGCTTGCATTGTGATTAATCTTCGACAGTTTGGTAAATGGAAGTTGTGTTCTTAAATATTTGCACTTAACTGGCACAGAGTGAACTTCCAGTGACTAGCCTAGGTATGGCAGTGGTAAATTCCTGATCGCTGGAAAAAGGTGCAGTATTTTGGCTGTGTCTGAACAATTGCAAAAAATGCCCAAACAAGGTGAAACTCTTAAGTTGTAGGTTTATTTTCTCACTCCTTGGAAGGATTCAAAAAAGCTGTGTGAGAAGAGGTCCATGTTTCCCAACAGGCTGGCTTTTCAGAAGCCGTCTCTGTACCCTAAAAATCAATAGCAACCGATGCCAAAATACATCAGCAGGATTCAGACTGTCCATGAATTTGATCTTGTGTGAGGGTTTTGCTGTTAAATTTGGAGATGAAGCTCTCAGTAATACAGAGGAATCTTTAACTCAAACTGGAATAGCATCAGCCTGGCTATAGGTAGGCAGTTCTGCATGTGCTACAGTGCTACAGTGCTTGGTGCCCAAAATACCTGCTATAAGCATGAGACGACCATAAACTCTTCTCTCCTTGCAGGGTATTGAACGACTTAAAAACCAGAAGCCAACCTGGGAGAAGATCAGCGGCTGGGCAGGAATGAAGCTGGCATTTGGAGGTGCCTTCTCCCTGGGTTGGTTCAACCCTTTCTCAAACCTGAACTGCGAGAGCCCAGCGCCAGCTGAAGCGGTGCCAGCAGCTCCTGAGTCTGAAATAATGACCCAAGAAGAAATTGAGCAGTTTCTGGCTCGGGATGTTGCCATCCAAGTGCTGCGTGAATAAGCAAAGTGTCCTTCTCCTCCAGGAGAAGCTTTCAGGTGGTTTGGGTTTTTTTAAATAATTACTTGTGCTGGAGATTTAAGGGTTGTTTTTTAACATACTTTCTGGTGCATTAAAAAATTCAGGAGTATTGGTTTGGAACAGATGCTACTGCACTAGCAGAAGCAATGCAAATCTCCAGAGAGAGCTTCAGAAGTGATGGGGTTTATAAGCTCCTTTTCAGACCTGTGTCAACTGCTTTATCGATCTTTTCTTCCATGGCCTTTAAGGACAGTTTATAATTGTCAGATAGATTGGCTCCAGTTCCCAGAAATGTGCCATCCTAGGGAGTCTGGTTAATCTTTTGTTCTTACAGCCCTTTGGAGGACTAAATGTGTGATGGCAAGATTAGCCAGCTCTGAAGGTTTTCTGGAGAAATGCATCCTCTTTATCCCATCCCATCCCGTGGGTGCTCTTCTGAGTTATGAATGTTGCTGGTGCACTAGTCTTAGCAGAGGTGGGATACAGGGCGATGGATGAGCTCACCCTGGGTGTGATTCCTTTAGGCTCTGAAATATCTCCAGGGGTTAATTTTTACCCTCTGTGCTTTTGAGACTGCCTAGAGCTGGTGGTGCTTCTTGGAGGTGGTGATGGGCTTGTGATGGTGCCAGGCTGGCAGGAGCATTCACCCATGGCCAGTGCAGCCAAGAATGAGCAAATGTTGGCTGGGATGTTGAGCTGCTGGTGCTGGTGGGGGGGAGGCTTTTCCCCAGGGCTGTGGTTCATTCATGTGTAAGATGTGTGGAGTGGGAGCTGCCTGGCTGAGCTCTGCAGCCCAGGGAGCAGGGAAGTGGTCTAGGCCAGGTACCAGGGCTATGTGAACACCCTGTGATGGAGGTACTACCTCTCTCCATTTGACTTGTCTAATTTAGATGTTTCTCTTCTTTTCCTGGTAGCTAGAGTTGGTAGAGAATGAATAGTGCCTCCTAATCTTACTGGGGTATAACATTGTCCTACTAGTACGTGCCATTACGCTGGGTTTCCTTACACTAATTTTGCAGCCAGCCCCTGCAGAGTGCTGGTGAACCTGTATGTCCTAGCTTAGGGCAAATTTGGGAGAAATTTGGAATCATCCTAGGACACTGTGGAAGGAACACCCGTCACTCAGAGAGGGCATCACTGCTGGAGGCAGCAAAGTCCTGCAGAGGTGTTGCCAGCTGCTGCATTCAGATGCACTGCAAATGCTTGGCATCCTCCAGATGTCAGGCTACTTTTAGTTTAGGCTGTTCTTCATTTGTGGTTTTTTTTTTCTTCTTCTGTCATATCCCTTAGATTAATTGTCATTAAATTTGCAGGAGACTAGAAATATGCTAATGGTTTTCCCCCCACAGAACGTGCTTTCTTTTATCTCCCCCTCCCCTGTAACCTGAACCAAAGGTAACTGCTTCCTCTCAAAAGGAAGAGAAAGGAGTTTTTGGGATGAGAGCATGGTATTGTGAAAGACCTATATGAAGTTTTTATTATTTATAGGAGCAATATCAAATGGAATTTGTGCAAGATTTTTTTTTTTTTTTCCTGCTTATTTTTAACCCCTCAGAAAGCATCTTTGTGTGCATTAATTGTGTGGCATTCAGGGCTACTGTGGAGGGATGAGATTCTCTCCTGGACTTGTCCTCTGCCATAGCAGTCCCTTTTTCTGGCAAAGGTACTGGGAACAAATAGAGTGCTTTGACTGTTAGAAGCACAGCTTCACCAAAACAAAACTCTGAATAGTTGTCCCATCCCCTGTTCCCCCTGGATGTCTTCTCTTTGTCAGCAAAAAGTAGATCTAGAAAATGTGATTAGGAATTGTGTATTTATAGCCTTTGGGATAAAGGGAAACCCCACATTTGAGGGGAAATGAGATATCCTCTCATGTCTTTTAGACAGGAGGTCTGGAATGCCTGTGCCCTGTGCAGCAGGGTGTTGAGGGAAGAAGCCCTTCTCCTTCTGCACTAGCCTGTGTTCATCTCTCAGCATCCCACAGGAACGGGATGTCAGGGACATACACAGGTCTGTAAGGGATTTTCTGTAGGGAGCAATGGTGATGTTGAAAGAGGAAGACTAAGAGTGCCCTTTTTAGCTCATGGTTTCTAATTTTGGCTTGCTGCTCCGCCTCTGCATCCAGCTAACACCTCTGCCTCCAGTGCTGTGTCTGCAATAGGAATGGTGCTAGAGGAAGGAACTGGTCTGTGGCTGAAAATCACCTTGAGGCAGGCATGTAGGGATGTCAGCTTGGGAGAGATCCCTGTGCTCTGCATTCCAGGGATGCTTCTCAGGACAGGGACCCTACTCTGGGACATGGCTTTGGGTAGGCATGGATGGAGGCAGCCTAATTTTTCCTCCACTCTCAAACCTGGTTCACTTCATGACAAGAACAGTTGTCATTTGCCTCTGTTTCCCACCTCTCCTGTTGTTCCTCTGGTGCTGGCATTTCCAGGTTTGTTTTTTTAACAGGGGAAACAGAAAAGTAGTGTGAGGAGGAGGGTAAGAGCCAGAGCAGTCATCTCCCCTCCTCAATTACAGTCTGAATGAGACAGGGACGTGTCCCTGTGCCTTACACAGAGCATGGACAGCCAACTCCATCTGTGGTGCCCCCAAGACTTTAGCAGGGTGACTTCCTGTGCCCAGCAAATCAGTTCTGGTGTTTCTTGGCTGTCAGTCTCCCTTGTCCCCTTCCAAAGTACCAGTACCCCTTGGTGTATCTCCGTTGTGTCTCAATGTAGAGTGACAAATGTCAGAAATCACAAGTCTTCAAAAGTTGGAAAAATCTCTTTTATCCACAGCTTTTGTATAAACCTCATTCTTTAATGATTGACTGGTAGCTTGAGATCAAACACGATTTTCATGGAATTGAACCTAACCTCACTGTTTACCTTCCCTTCCCCCTACACACTTCTTGCCCTTTGTTAGAGCATGCCTTCATGTTCAGACCATGCTGCTATGGTCCTAGCTGGCTCACCACCTCCCAGGAAAGACATCCTGGAGAGCCTGCTTGTAGTGCCCTAAATTTATGGGGCTGGGGAGGATGCTCCCTCTGCACTGCTCAGTGGGACATGGTCTGCTGAGGATCCCATCACTGCTCTGACACATGTGATGAACAGAGTTGTGGCATTTGTGGAAAGTGTTCTCGGACTTCTCACCTGGTGTCTTCCACAGCAGGTTTTCTATGCAAATAGGGAATTTACATCTCTTGAAAAAATATGTTTTTTGCTGTTTGAAACTCCTTTTGTGCTTTGGGTCACTGTTGTACTTTCTAAAGAACTAAGACTTCATCTGCCAAGCGCCACCTGCTCCTCCCTACTCTGTGGACACGATGCACATGGACCCTGCACCCGCTCTGCCTGCAGAGAGGAGCTCCCACTCCGTGCTGTGCCACAGGGGTGGCAGGAGGTGGCCTTTTGGGGACCCTGTGCTGCTGTGGAGCAACACAACACTGTGGGCAGAGGGACAGCAGGGGTCAGGGCAGTCTTGACCCCTTTCTGTGGCCTGGCAGCCACATGCATGCTCGTCTGGGAGTTCCTCAAATCTTTGAAACACAAGAGAGTGGTTAAAACCTTTTTATATCCTTCCTTTTTTTTTTTTCCTTCCCTCTTTCCTTTTTATGGGCTGGCACATAACCAGATGTAGTCACCATTTATTTTTTCTGCTCTACTGCCTTAATGCTTAAGCATTTTCTTTTTAAATAAACAGATAAATTACCCCCTATACTACTGTGTGACCTGATTTCCTCTTTACTTGTGGAAACACTGGCAAACCCAGTGCCACTCTACTGCTGGCCACACTGTGGGACAGAGAAATCCCTTGTTAAATGTGGCCTCAGGAGTTGCTGGGGTGTGCAGTGCAGTGGTGTGAGGAAGCCCTTAAGCCTAATAAGGGAATTTTTTTCTGCACTACTACAGTGGTGGGCTCCAGCTGTGCACAGCTGTTGTCTTCTCCAGTGTGACCGTGGCTGGAAGAGTTCCTGATGTACACTGCCACTGAGGTTATTTCTGTAGTCCAGCAGTGTTCAGGGTGGAAGGAGAAACACTTCATTTCTAGGGAAGCACTAGTAATGAATGCTGCTGGAGATGGCACCTCTTCCAAAAATGCCTGAAAACCCCCAAAAGAAGTGGGATAGGAAGATGTATTAAAAATGGTGTTGGGGTAGACTTTGCTGGGTTTGCTCTTTCTGAACTCTAAGGAGAAAGCACATGCTGGTACATCCCCCAGATGGTGAGCTGGAAGGAAGAGGGAATTGCTCGGGAGGGATTTGCTTGCAATGTTCCTTGAGCTGCACAGCAGCCCTTGGTGCAGTGAGGTCCCTGTGTGACCTTCCATGTAGGACCACAGCACTGCTGCCCCTCCCAGGCTCACACCCATCTCTGGCTGAAGCTGATACCAACATGAGCTCCCATCCCTGGTCTGAGATGAGAACACCCCCTTGTGGATTCAGAGCCATCCCAATGTGACAAGATCATCAAACCAAATCACACAGTCGATTTTCACAACCTTTATTGAATCACAATTAACTGCAATCAATGCAACTGTGCCCTTAAGCCAGTTTAATTCCCTTAGCTTTATGGCATTTTTCTCTTTACTTTAAAAGTACTGTGCAGCAAGCAAGAAGGGAAGGAGTGCCCAGGGGTGTGATACATTTAGCAAGGCCAACATTTGCACGCTGACAAGGCACCGATCCTACTCGGTGATGGTGATGGCCTTCTCTGTAGAGATCCCTTTGATCTGGTTTGAGATCAGCTTGGCTACGATTTTCCTCTCTCCTAGTCTTGTTGGAGTGCATATTATTTCAGACTTCATGATTCTGCCAGGCATTATATCCCTAAAGACAAAGGAAAAACCAAAACAGTCCCAGCATGAATTAGGGTTATTTGCCACTTTGGAATAATTTCTCTTAAAGAAATAGTCACTGCATGTGTTCAGGGTGGTTGTTCCCCTTCCCCCATGACCAATTTGCAGCAAATGGGGCCTGGCATGATGGTACTGCCTGGTGGTCCCAGAGATCCTGGGGACCTTCCCCAGAGTTCCCCATACTGCTGAAACACCAGTCAGTTCTGAAGGAAGCAGCTGTGTTCACACTTATTGGGAAGAACAGTAGGAGCACGGGGGGAGCCCCTGTCATGCTCCTCTGCCCTGAGCTTGTCAACTGCTGTGTGGGTCTGTCTGGCCAAAATGCAGTTTCAAACACAGCTGGCAAAGGTCCCTGTTTCTCCAGATCCCCATACTACTTCTTTAAGGATATTAAAAAAATATAAACAGAACAGAGCCCTGCCATGGGCATTTAATTATCTCATCTCCTTACCCCTGCTCAAATGTTGTCATCTTAAACAAGCCCAAGCCCTCCACCAGCAGCTTGCAGTTTTCCAGGGTCACATTCAGCTTGTTCTTGAAGATGAATGCACAGGTGAAGTCATTGTACAATTGGGCTGTTTCTGGCATCTGGCAGAGGAGGAAAGACAGAAACAAACCCAAATATTGGGGATTAGAGGGGTAATAAAGATACCAGAGCTGCTGATGGTTTGCTCACCACCAGCATGGTGGGGGACACCCCCTTCATAACCTTTCTACCCTCCTGAAGCTGTTTTCTCAACATGTTTTTCCTTCAGCAGGGAGAGCTGTGGGCTTGGAGGCAGGCCCTGTACAAACTGTCCTCTCCCATCCCTTTCCCTCCAGCAGCCCCTGCTTCCCCTTTTAGATGGGGCAATAATAAAAGTTAAATTTCATGGCTGCTTTCAACCTTCAAATGAATGTTGACTAGCCAAATAAGATGCCAAGAACTGAGCATCCCAGGAGGCAGCCATTTGGGAGATCCCCCTGGGAATGCTACCACCACCATGGTGCTGCAGTGAGCAGAGCTTTAACCCTTGTCCCCCAGGAGCCCAGCTGGCAGCTGCCTCACCTGGACAGTGATGGGGGGATACTCGAATCTCATGGAGGTCTCCTTGGTGAGTTTGTCATTTGTTTCCCTGACCTCAGCAATGGCAGTGACAAGGATGAGCACTTCATCTTCCACAGAGGACAGCGTCTTCATGTATGCATCAGGTGCTATTTTCAGGGGGACCTGCATCTCTGCAGGAATGAAAACACAACTTGATGCTTTGTCACACACCCAGGAATTGGGTGGCAAAGTCAGCTCTGGTGGCTGGTGTCCCAAGGTGTGGCATGAGCCATTTTTGCTGAGACCTTCCTGCTTTCCTGTGGGGGGAAGCCCTGGCTGGGTGGGTGGTACCTGGCCCATGCAGCCCATGGGAAAGGTGGCTGAGTCCCACCATCTCTCTGCTCAGACAAGCACTGGCTTGGGCTCACATCCAGCACCTCAGCAGCCCTCATCCCTGGCTGCCTGGGCACTCAGGAGGAGGCAGAGGAGCAGAAGGTTGGGTACATCTAAGCCTGCACCCCCAAGGGTTCCTCTACCTGCTATAAAATTGCTGCCTTTCCTTTCAGTTCAGATTTTATCTTTTATTGCCTGGACAACCTTCTAGCAGCTCAGAAAAGTCACTAAGTCAGCAGTGCTGGTGCTTGACATTGCTTCAGCTGCAAAGCTTCCTGGCTTCTGGCAATAAAACCAAAAACACCTGTCCTTTTCCCTAAGTGTATATATGTATGCATGTATATATGGGACTACCTTTGCGTCGTGCTGCATTTTGACAGCAACGGTATATGAGTGAAAACGCTCAGCACTCATCAACAGCAAAGATTTTTTCTTATTTTTTACTTTTTTTTTATTCTTTCTTTTTGTGAGTGATTTGTGCTAGGAATCAGCAAGGGTTGCTAATTTTTTATCGCTCGTTAGTCTTTTGTTTAGCAAGTTTCAGTTACATTGCTTGGGATCAAAAATGCAACTCAGGTTACTCAAAGATGTGCAAAGCACAGCAGTGAACAGCTCCAGGGATCAGGCAGGCAGGCAGTCATGATGTGGGAATTTGCCTGGGCAAAGAATTTAGAAAATAACACTCACCAGCATCACCACCAGCCAAATCAGAGTGGCAAACACAAGTGCAAAAAAAAGGCTGAAATTTCTAGGCATCTAAATTCTGTGAGGGATCAGATCCACATGGATGCACACAAAGCCTGAGGTGACATCTTTGATGCTTAGACAGTGAGGACTAGAGGGAGATGTTTCAGCACATCTCACTCCTGCCATGAAAACTTCTGCCAGCCCACACTGCTGTATTTCTAACCACCTCCTTGAGGCTGCAACGGGGCCTTTGTGTTTTGGTCCCTGCTACAGAGGGATCCCAGTCTAACTGAGATTTCCAAATGCAGTTAAGAGGGAGGTAGGTTCTAGGCAGGCAATTTCTGCTCTTCACAAAGTACAGAGCCATACCCTGGTCTGTAGTGGAGCCACTACAAACCCCAGACCGCCACAGTAAATTAGTCTACAGAACAAGAGAGCTTTCTGTGCTTACCAGATGTGCCTTCTAGGTTGATGGTCTCCTTGATAGTTCCAAGATTGGCCTGAACTTTCCCAGTATAGTACTGCAGCTGGCAGGAGCCAGTAACGTCAACGGTCCAGTTCCCAGGAGCAGAGATCTTCACTGTGATGGCCATTTCAAGGGGATTGCCAGGATGCAAAGCTTCTGTATTGGTTATCTCAATGTGGAGCCCAGTCTTGGTGGCTGGCTCCTTTGGGACCAAAGGCTGGCTGCTCCCACTTAGTGTCTGCACAGTCGAAGCATAGCCTGAACGAGGTATCAATCCCGAAGGGCGTAGGAAGCTGATAGCTCTTTGCATAGATATCCTTTCCTCTTTGGAGCCTGGATGAAGAAAAATATGAGTGACAGCTGTATCTCAGTCTCCTCACCCAGAGCTATCTTCCCTCTATTTATCCTTTTGCTGATAAGCAGCGAGGATGTCAGAGCACCTCCAGCCTCTGCTCAGGACAAAGTCTTGGTTTAGGCTACCACCTACCACTGCAGGATTCTGGACTGGAAGACTTTAGAGGATGGATACTCTTAAATATTTCAGCCTGATATTTTTTCCCTCCTCAGTGAGAAGGGTTTAACAGTCTAGGACAACATAGCTGGACCTTGAGAACTGTGGGAAGGAAATATGGGATTTCCACACACACACACACCCCCCCCCCCCCAAAATATGATTTGGGGAATGGAAAGACAAAATGGAGAAGAATGAAGAAACAAAGCAAATGTCACTGTGATGACTAGGTCCATCACTCAGCCCGTTTTTTTCATTGTCTGGAAGCTTGCTCGTGTCCCTGGAGAGCAGCCTATAGGTGTCATGTGGGCTTGAGGATGGCCGGGAGCAGTGCTGCCTCCCGGGGGTCTCCAGGCCTTATGTTTGCCACTGCAGCTACTCCTGCAGTCTTCTCCTGGAAGCAACACATGCTGTGGGGTGACCTGCATGGTCGGGGTCTCCTCTTTGGCACTAGGTTAGAGGATGGGGGCTGTTACCTTCGGGGTACTTGTACTCCCAGGTGATGTCTTCCCGTCTGTTCTGCCCCACGGCTTTTGTGCTGATCTTCTTGCCGACGTCTCGGGTCTCGGTGCCAACCTTGAAGTACTTGTCTTTGCCATTCACCTTCTTGACAACCCAGTAGACTCTGTCAGCGTTCACTTCTGCGTACACAAACTTGCTGTCGTAGGGCAAATACACATCTCCTTCCCGGACAGCCTTCACCGGGCATGGGCCACACTGGAAACGACCTAGAAAGGGCATTCAACGCCAGCTGATTTTCCAAACATGAGCAGTGACTCCAGTTTTTGCTCCACACTCAGACACACTCAAGCAGGAATCTGTGGCCATGGCAGTTGATACTTAGCAGTAAACAGTCCTCCAACTCAGTAATGAACTCCAAAACCTCTCATTTCTCCCACAGCTGCTTGGGACTTTTTTAATAGATGACCAAGGCCTGGTAGGAGCTTTTGCATATTTCCCCTCACTTAGATTATTTTAAGGTTAGAAAGCCACAGCTTGGTTTGATAAGAGGAACGGAACATAACGATGCTTTCTCCATACAAGGGCAATGTGTTTTAAAGAAGTAGATAAAAGAATGCAAAAGCAGCCACACAGGATGCTAAACGTAACTGGAATCAGTGGATAAACAGATAATGAGGCAATTTGAGGCAAACTTATGTGACAAGAAGCCACAGCACGTGCCCTAAGAGAAGTTCAAGGCAAGGTCATCGGTACCATGAGTACGACCACCAGGGACCCCTTCAGACAACCCTCCAGGACCATAAAAGGCCTTCCAGTAAGAGGCAGATGCATGCAAATTAGTTCTAGGAGAAGTGATGTTTATGTTTTAGCCAGGAAGTACACTCTAATGAATATGCATGATCATAATGGAATAAATACCTTGTTGTAAAGTTTCATGATACACCCAATTAGAGGAGATAGCCTCTGGGTGTCCAGCATGCTGCAATAATGAATACCTGCTTTCTAATGCTTCAAAATTGTGCTAGAAAGTTTCTTCCTTCTTCAATTTCAGTATCAGGTTACGAAGTCAACTGCATCCTGACACCTGTGTTTGATCTCTAGGCAATATTCCACTTTCTGTGCTTCCCTGAGGATTAACCTTTTGGGTTTTTTCCAGTTTCAAATTCCCTGAACTTGTGCAGAGAGTGTAGTCACCAATTTTGGTGATCACTCCTCTCATCTACCAATGAACAGGCTCATGACCTCAATTACTTAGATGTGCTCTGAAACAACATTCATGCTCCTACAACATTGTTTTTCTGCCTGCCAAGAAATTCTATTCCTTCCATCCTGGGCTGAGGTGGCAGGAATGAGACCTACTGCTTTAGAGTGTCACTGCCCCAGTGCATGAAGTTGTGCATGGAGAGCACCTGGTTTGCTGTCTGGGAAGCATGTTTTTCACACAAAATGTCCCTGCCTCCCTCACGAGTTGCAGAAGGGCCTTTCTAGGCAAATCCTACCTTGACTTTGCTCCTGAGGGGTTGAATCAATTGCCTGCCAGCCATCAAACCCATCTGGAATATCTTTTCTCTGCATCCAGACATCATTCCACACGTGGAAGTTCCTGCGTGCATTTGGTTTGGAAAGAAAAGGAGTGAGTTGTTACAGTCCGAAGAGTCACGATCTCCTCCCTTAATCCTTTAGTAAGGGCAGATTTAATGGGTATTTGCAGGTAACCCTGGGAAACCCCTGGCTTTCTCTCTCTCTCCCCTGGGCAGCAAACCCCAAGCAGTAGTGAAATTCTCAAAGGAATTGCTGGGGGTGGGAAATGGGCACTGCAAGGCAGCACAGGGTGTAGGAAGCGTTAGTACCAGACAGAGTCGAAGGACAGCGAGTTCAGCTTTTCTCCTTTTTCATTCAGGTAAATGTCAACTGTCAGGTTCCCCTCTGTGTCATGGGCCGAGTCAAAGGTACTCACACAGCGGCATGGCACTCCCAGGCAACGCATGACTGCAGCACAGACAGACAAAACACAGGGTCACAAAATCCCTCAGGCTGGTGGGCATCCTCTCATCTGACCCCTCTGCCCACCCAGGGTCCTCCAGAGCAGGTGCTCAGGACTGTGTCCAGATGGCTTTTGAAAATCTCCAAGGACTCCATAACCTCTCTGGACACCCTGTGTCAGTGCTTGGCCACCCTCACAGTGAAAAAAGCTGTTTTCCCAGGTTTCAGGCTCCCATATTTCAGGCTGTGCCTATCACCTCTGGTCTTGTTATTGAGCATCACTGAGAAGAGCCTGTCTGTGTCCCATTCCTTTCTGTCAGGTATTTACACACAAAGATCAGATCCCCCAGAGCCTTCTCTTTTCCTGGCTGGGCAGTCCTGGCTCCCTCAGCCTCTCCTTACAGACAGACCCTGCCACCTCTGATGCTCAGAGGCACAGTAATTTGGCTTTACTAGCACAGTAATCGGGGTGTGGGAGAAGGGGGGCGGGTCACTGTTCACCTGTATTGAGGACTCCTGCGAAGACCCAGCACTGGCCATAACAGACCGGCTTTTTTGTTTTGTAGTACTTCTGCAAAATTGTGACACTCCCAATCCAATCCATAGGGGATGTTCCATTGGTGTAATTCCCTGACCAGTTCCCCATCAGGACTCCGCTGTCATCGTTGGCATTAACCTGTGGCCACACGCAAAGGAGAAAAATAAAGGGATGAAGCTGAATAAACCCCAGGGTCTTGGCCTACCCTGTGGCTTCCCACTGCCATGTGGGACCCATCAAGGCTGCTGGTGCTGGCTGGAGGCTCCCCTGGTTAGAAAGCCTCCACCTGCATATCTAGAGGGAGGTGGCACCTCTGCTCAGGGCAGTAAAAATTGACTCTGCATCTTGTATGTTAAACCACAGGGCTCCAAAAGGATCCCACCACAGAGAGCAGTTACCTGCCCAAAACACAACCCTTGTGTTGCCCCCACCAACACAACTAATGAGGAAGGACAACCACTGGAGCAGCTGCAAGCTTTGAAGATGGGAACATGCTATATTTTTGTTTGCCTCTTCCCACCACCCAAAAATGCCTCTGCCTCTTTGCTTGCAGTTTCCCAAAGGAATCTATTTCAGATGCCTCCTGAAATGGTGTTCATGGTCCCAGGGAAAGAAGAGCAAGCAAGGAGGAGGGAAGATATGGAGAGGCAAAGCACTTCACTGAGAGAGAGGCTTACCAAAGCAGACATGGCTCTGGACACATTTGCAGGATCCCTTCTCTCTCTCAGACTGAGCTTGCTTTTGTCCAGCAGATACATGCAGGCATCCAAGACAAATTCCTCAAACTGTTTTGGGGAGAAAACAGAGATATTTTTATATGCTGCTCTAAAACAGAATTTGCTTGTCACTGTAAAGCATGTATTTGGAGGAAAATGTATGACTAGGTCTAACTTCTAAACTTCCTTTATGATATTGAATTTCCAAGGCTGTAGGGCTTCCCAAAGCTGTTCTCTCCAAAGAAGGGCTAAAATTAATCCCAGCCTTGGAAGACAAAAGCCTGTCTCATGTGTCTTGCAAACAGAATTGGAACCTGACCCAGCAATCTTTACTCCTGTGCACAAAAGTCACCAACGTTGTGTCCCTACAACTCCGCAAATTACTCACAAGAGTAATGGACATTTAAGATCTCTACTAATAATTAGTCTATTGACATAGGTATAAAATGAACCCTGGAAAAAAGAAACATACGTAAATGCTAATTATTATAGCAAAGATTTCTAATTAGCAATTGCTGATAAAGCTCCCTGAGGGCCAGTTCAGAAAGATGTCAAACATCTGATCCAATGAAGCTTGTCAGAATATCAATATCAATTCTCATTGTTTAAGAGCAGAATAAATATTAGGATAGGAACAGCCCTACAGATGATGCCCTTTGGCCCTTTTTGTGTAAAACTTATTTGGGTTATGTCTGTCCTGCAGATACATATCTGCAGATATCCTGCAAAAATTGTAGACTTCTCAAACAAAACAAAAAAAAAAAACCTGGATTGGAACATTTTCTGGTAGAGATTTCTGTCTGGATAAGGTGCAGGATACTCTGATTGGGTTCCTGTTTGCTTTCTACAGGGTGCAAATAAATCTGCTCTTGCATCCACCTTTTATCTCTAGCCCAAGCCAGTTTGACATTCTCCCCTGGAGTTATCTCAGAGGCAGCGTGCAGGAACACCCTTCCTGAGAGGGTGGCTGACTGTGTCCTGCACACGGCTGTCAGTGAAGGCACCACTTGAAAGGTGATAACCTCTGCCAGTAATTTTACCCTTTTCATTCCTGATGATGATGCAACAGTTAAGCCATATTTTTTTCCCCATCAGCCCTCCCCCTGTCTCATTAGCGGATTAACAAGACCTACAGTTGCATGAGTGCAGGAATTTCCCTTATGGAAATTCTTTCAATCAGTAACACCCTGTTCCCAGTTTCCACATCCTTTAGCAGGAGGTCACATGATCTAACCATCCATGTGCCACTAAACCCTGTTCTCCAGCTGTGGGTGGGGAACATATGTAGGCACATAGATAACTCTAAGCAAGTGAGCCCTCCCAGTGAAGCTGGCAGGGTCATTCCAGCACTTTGAGCTACTCATGGGCTTCATGCCAAAGGGATGAAGAAGGGTAATGGGGCTGACAAGACAGCTCTGTTTCACCTGCCCAAAATTCCAGGGCCTGTCATAGATGTTGTATGCAGACCCAACATAGATGCAGCCGGTGTCGTTGAGCACGTATTCATTCTTCTGTGCCTCATTGGCCATGTAGACAACATCATCTGGAGAAAAAAATCCCAAACCCTCAGATGTCAGGCAGTTTGCACACCCTATTTGGAATTTTCTGTGGGAAGCTAAACTGGGGTAACCAAGGATCTGCAACATTCACACCAACAGATGACCATGCAGCATTCCCATTTCTTTGCTCCTATCATGAAAGAATTTCCAATAAGACTAATCTTTAATTTTCCCCTCTAGGTCCATTGCTATGTGACCACTCTTTTCTTGTTCCAAAAATCTTATTTCTGAACACTGTAGAGTACTAGGTAGACAGCAGAGAGAACTGGGGAACTTTTTTCTGGATCTCAAGCCAACCCAGTTCTCTCAGTTAATCTTTGGCTGGCTCAGGGAAACAGTGAGGAATGGTACAGAGGTGCAAACAGATGTGACTGAGAGATGTCCCTCTACATCCCAGCACTGCAGGATATCCAATGAGGAGCTGGCTCATTGCTATTGCCCAGCTTCCCACTGGCTCCATGAGGATGCTGCTTACAGTGTCTTATGGGAAAAAAGAAATGTATGTAAGAAAGAGAGGAGGGAAAATGCGAGGCAAAGCTCCATCTGGGACAATCCCTGGAAGGAGTAATTATCACTCCACTGAGCAGGACCACTCACCTTCACACCAAGGATTGAACAAAAGGTAGATGACACCATTTTCAGGCTTGTAAATGTTAGTGCCAGTCTTCACATGCAGGCTGTATTTTCCCACAGGGGCATTGGGTGAGCTGGTGACAGACAGCAGACACTGAGGAGGCAACAAGGAGAGACAGCATGAAGGACATCCCACCATGACCACAGGCATGGCACAAACATGGTGCCACAGGATTGGCACCAGTGGCAGAGCTGGGGGCCATGGAGGTCCCTGCAGGGAAAGAGGGGAAGGCAGTGGGATAGGGCAAAGCCTGCCTGTGCATGGGGGGAGCAATGAATCAAGCAGGACAAGGCTGCTGCCCATCTGAAATCATAGGACTAAGGGAAAGCAGGACAGGGGAATGAGGATGCTTTGCTCTGTAGCTTCTGATGGGCTCAGTACCGGGCATTGGACCCCTTGCCCACAGGCTCTACCTCTTTGCCATTCTTCTTGACAACTGAGATCTTCCACCCAGTGAAATCCTCCCGCTCCGGTTTCAGCGACAGCAGGCTCCCCCTGTTTTTCATAGGATTTTCACCTAGAAGCAAACCCAGGGCAATATGTGAGAGGGTTGCACAGGTCTGCAGTGCCTGTGCAGTGCCAGGAAGAGGCAGCTGGATGCTCCCTGGCTTTGCCTGGTGGCCACAGAGGGACTCCTGCTTACCGATGGTGAAGCGCAGGGACAGCTTGTCGGCAGCCCTCAGCTCCCTGCTGAGGCTGACCTGCACCTGGAAGGGCTGGCCGCGCCGCACCACCAGGTTCTTGATGTTGTAGCCATCCGTGTGGTGCTGCCGCGTGTTCTGGCTCTTCAGAAAGTCAATCCCAGTGACCTTCAGATTGGACTCTGGAAAGACATTAGGAGAAAAGGAGAAAGGAAAAAGAAAAGATTGATGGTTACTTTCTCAGTAGAGACAGTTTTCTTCTTCTTAATGTAGCCCTGTAAGTCATCAAAATATCTAGAGTAACAAGTGATCTAGCATAAGGCAACATAAAATAAAATAAAATAAAATAAAATATAAAATAAAATAAAATATAAAATAAAATAAAATATAAAATAAAATAAAATAAAATAAAATAAAATAAAATAAAATAAAATAAAATAAAATAAAATAAAATATAAAATAAAATAAAATATAAAATAAAATATAAAATAAAATAAAATAAAATATAAAATAAAATAAAATATAAAGTAAAATAAAATAAAATAAAATAAAATAAAATAAAGTTAAATTAAAAAAAAAAAATACCCAGAGGTGAACCTCAGACTCCCTGGGCAGACATGGAGGGAGAAGGAGGCAGAATCATGCTGCAGCAGCTGAGGGCTGGATAGTCAGAGGGCAAGGCAGGAGCTTGTCCCTGCTCTGGATGGACTGCTGTAAAACACTCATCACAGAGCACTGCCTCCCTTCATGATAACTGCTGCTTTTCCCATTTGGCTTCTGCACAGATTTACTCCCTAGCAAAAACCCCTCACAGGTGCCTTGCTCCCGTTCATTCCCAACACAGCAGCTGATTTTTAAGACAGAGTATTTAAAATGACTGCCTCCTGTCCCACAACTCTGGATGGGAGCAGGGCCAGGAAAAGCCTCAGCATCTCTGTTCCCAGTAGCTTGTGGCTCAGGGCTGTGGCATAGGAGTGGAGCTCTGAGAGGCACAACCCAGTGATACACTTGAGCAAAAAGAAAGCCCTCAGCTTTGAGTGATGATGGAGATTTGGGGGGTCACTGCATGAGGTTTTGGCTGGCTTCCCAGTTGGGACAGGAAAAGCTAGAGCATTCTGTGTGAACTGGTAGGGAGTAACAATACCTCATAAGCACTCTTCTCATGAGTGATTCAGATGAAGACATGGGAGAGGCAAAAACGGGTTACGGTAACTTTGATATCACCAAGTCAAAAGCATAATGGTTGAAGAGATTAATTCACCAAATGTCTTGACAGATTTGCATGGTACCTGGCAACCATGTAAATTGGAGTAACAACAAGAGCCATCCCTAATGCTGAAGAGGCTGGAATCTGCTGGTTGCTGGTGTGGCGTGAGAGATGCCACATGCAGGACTAGTCCCAGGGCGGGCTGAAATCAGTGGCACGCTTCCTACTGCAGCCTGTGCTGTGCAGTGACTGCAGCCTTGAGTAAACAGAACCGACCAGCCGTGGATCCCCACTAGACTACTACTCTATTTCTTCTTAGTAAATATATAAACCATATTTATCTTAATTACATAAAATATATAAGTGGCACAAAAAATAGACTTAAAACTGACCAGCATTTTTCATTAACCACCTTAATCTTCGAGTGCTTTTTCTTGCTTGCTGCATGCCAGTTGCCAACCTTGGGCTGATGTTTTGCGCAATGGGGTGTGCGTGCATTTTTGTCAAAAAATTTCAGCTGGAACTAGCTGCTTAACCCTCTTGAGAACAAAGAGGAAGTGTTATCTTCCTCAGCATTAAGAAATCTCCAAACACTAAAGCTGCTCAACCTTGTTCTTTATGGAAAACCCTGGTGCTGGGCTGAGAAGATCCCCTGGGAGAGGGCTGCAAAGGGATGTGTGAGTTGAACACATAGGATAGCTGTGGGAAAGGGCCCTAGGAAATCCATTCTTCCAGCATTTCTTAACTTAGGGACTGCATATCCGTCCCATTTCTGGACATCACCAGTGCTGCCAGCCTCTGTTGAGGATGCACAGGGAGGATACACTGACAACAGCTGCCCTGTAATATAGTCTGACCGTGCTGAGCACTCTGCCAAAGACCAGTCTCCACTCAGCAGTGCCCGTCAATTGCACTGCATTTATTCCTGTGCAAACACACCTGTGATAATACCCTGTGATCTGACTGGCACGGTGCCCTGTGCCAAGGAATGCCTCAGAGCGAGCCAGTGGCGCACCCATCACCACATCTGAGGGGGTTTGGCCACAGCTCACCTTGCCTGGGCAGCACTCACCTGCTGCTTTTGTCTTCCAGCCCTGCTTCCCGCCCTGGGCACGGAGCTGGGCCCCCACACACCCTGTGGCCAGCTGCCTGCAGGCAGCTTGGTTTGCCAGCACGGGAATTAGTGATTTATAGAAGAGCTGATTATACCTAGAACATGCCTGCTCACAGGACAGAGGCTCAGGCTGTGAGAGGCAGTCCTGTCTGTGCTCACTCCTGGACCAGGCCAGAAGCAAACCCAAACCTCAAATGCTGTCAGATTTTTTTTTTTCCTTTTTAATAGAAAAAAAAAATTCAAGGCAATATTTTGTCTCCTAGTTCAGTCTCAAGCTATGCCAAGGGAAATATAGGTTGGATGTTAGGAAAAAGTTTTTCACAGAAAGAATAATAAAGTACTGGAATGATCTGCCTGGGGAGGTGGTGGAGTCACCATCCCTGGATGTGTTTACAAAGATTGGATGTGGCACTCAGTGCCGTGGTCTAGTTGAGGTATTAGGGCTGGGTTGGACTTGATGATCTTGAGGGTCTCTTCCAACCTAGTCATTCTGTGATTCTATGGAATGATTTATTCTTTATAGAGCTCCTTCCGATGCTAACCCACAAGCTCCATTGCATTGCTGCCTGCCTGCCTGGAGAGCTGTTCAGAGCTTCAAGAGAACAGTGATCAAAGATGGGCATATAAGACCTTGGCACTGGTAAGTATGTGAGGCCTTTTTTCCCCCTTATTATGAGGAGGTGATGGGGTTTAAAAACCTATCAGTATGGAGCAGGGTATTTATAGTATGTCTGGCTTCAGTGGGAACAAAGGCTGCTCAGAAGGACAGAAGGGAATTGGGATGAGAACTGTAGTTTTTCAAGAGAGAGCATAATTTGTATACCTGCATTTACTCCTGATTTTTGCTCAGCCCCCAGGCAAACACTCATGCACATCTCAGATATGTGAGATCGCATCCCAAAGATGCTGATGTCCAAGACTTCCTGGAAAAATTTCAGCTCATCCACACTCAGAGTACAGAGGTTTGAAACTGAGGGACTCAGAGTGGTGTCAGAACACCCCTCCCCTCCTGAAAGCTCTGGAGACCTGCTCCCAACTCTGCAGAAGGCACCACCCAGCCCACATGTGCATCTGCTCAGCTACATCCAAGACCCCAGGGGTTTTGGGCATTCTGGGGCTGGACCAGCCGGGCTGGTTCTGGTTCAGCAGCTCTGCAGGAGTGACCCAGGCACCTTTCAAGGCAGGTGCAGGATGTCCTGACTACAGGGTAGGCAGGACAGCCATGGGACAGAGCTCAAGCCCAAATAAATCCTCCTTTTCGTTATTTTGAAACTTCCATCAGATGCTATCAGCCATCACTAATGAGCAATACTCTACATGATAAAGTAGCCTGAAAAAAAGCAATTCTTTTAACATTGATGTGGTACAACTTTAAAAGAGCTGCATTTCTTTTCCATTATCACTGACAGAACCAGATGTCTACAGGCTGAAGAACAGTGATGAAAAATGAGATGAGTCTTGCAGTTAGTTTACCAATCTGTCAAAAACAGAATTTGCACAGCCAGAGCAAACTGATCCCCTGTGAGCAGTGCTGTCACCACAACTTCTTCTCTCAAGGTGTCACCCACGGCAATCAGAAGGGTGAGAACCTCTGGAGCTGCCATACTCCCTGCAGGAGACTTGCCAAACTTCACACCTAACATATCATATCAAGCATTAAAACATATCATATAGAGCATTAAAAACTCACCAATGTTGCCAAACATGGTTCTTGTTAGAGTTTCTACTCGCGATGCGTGTGATGCCAGCAGCTTCCAAGCTCCTGAGTAGTCTCTGCCACTTGCTTCTGAGTGTGCAGAAGGAAGACAGGCTGCCCTTTTTATCTGAGGTGTCAGCAGGTCCACTGCCAAGGGGTGGTGTTTCGAGAAAGGAAGTTCCCGTGGAAAAAAAAAAAAAATGCCTACAACTCCCTCTGCACATAGTCAGACCCTGAAAAACAGCGAAACTTAAATCCCGACTCACATGGAAGGTGAATTTGCACAATCAGATGACAAGTGGACAGACCCTTCACTGACAAACACTAAAATCACAGGCTAGGTGAGTAACAAGAATTTACCTATGCCCTAATATCCAGGTCACCAGGACTGCAACTCCAGGGATAACTTTACAAGGAAACCCAAAAACATTTAATCCCTAGGAGAACAGATTTCCCCATTAGGACCAGTCTAACATTCTTTTAAGTTAATGAGGTTTTTGTCATCACATTTGGGACAGAAATACTTGGAGCTATGAGCTAAAATCCCATTTACACACATGGGTTGAAAAGCTGAAGCACCCACTGAACCACTGGCCCCGTCCCCACAGGATGAGGTGAACATCAAGGTAGACAGCCCAGTGAGAGCACTGAGTGGGAAAGAGGAGAATCAGGTTATGTCCAGGAGGAGAAGGAAATGTGGTGGAACAGGAGCTATTTGCTGTTTGCCGGCTGCTCTTTGACAGCTATGCCAGAGGTCTCTGCCAGGACATGGTTCAACCCCACAGGCCCCACTGCCACCCTGGTCCTCAGGGCAACCAAAGATGGAGAGATGAGTCTACACCACAGAGAGGAGAGCTGGTGGTATATAGACTGCCAGTGATATGGGCACAGTGTCCAGAAAGAGAAACAAATGTCCCCAGGCACCCAGAAATGTAGAGGTGGCTCAGCTGTGGGAGCAGCCTCAGCCTCCTGATGCCTCCCTCAACGGCAGCACCCCACATTTCAGCAAGGTAGAATTCTGCTTGCAAGGCTGCCATGTCTAAATGCAAGTCCTTCCTAAAAAGGACCTCCCTGTGGAAGCCTTCAAAGGCACCGACTTTTCTCCCTTGGTTTAGGTAAGTAGGTATTTCCTTTAGGATGACTGTTTCCCCTGGTGCAAACGAGGAGCTGAGTTAGCAGATGCCACCCTCGAGCATGTCACTGCCTGCTGGCAGGTGTATGTTGGGTGTCTTCACTTGAGGGCACCACAGGGTACTGAGGGTGCAGCACACATCCATAATGTCGCAGGACATCTGCAAGAATACCTGAACCACCAATGTTCTCAGCAAGCATCACTCACCAGTCAGCACCAGACAATGTGCTGGCAACTGCATATTCAACTACTGACAAAAACACTGCAGCCCTGATTAACCTTTCTGTGTTGCTTTTATTCCGTGTTTCCTTCCTCCTAGAGGGTGAAAGACGTTTTTGTTTAGAACCAATATGGGATGAAATAAAGTATACACGGAATGTCAGCACAACAACACAAGCAGTAACCCATGTAATCTGAACATTTATGATGTATCTTACTGATTTTCACTTAACTGCAGCAAAAGTAATCCACATCAGCTGAAGTCACTGACAGTACCTTCTTAATCCAGTCTCAACCTGTTTTGTACATCATTCTATGCTTGGTTGGAGGCACCTTAAAGTGTGTTGACATGATAGTCCTACAGCAAAATTACAGATTTTTGCAAACAGGAAGAGATTTATGTTGGTCACACTTTGCTTCTGAAAAAAAATGTTCTAGATGTGTGCTGGCGGGTGAGCAAGGGAAGCAGAGCATGTATTCACCAGGGACAGTCATGCTTCCAGTCCTGTGGAGTTTTGCAAAACCTTGATTTCAACAGTGCTCATGTCCTGACCCTCACTTTAAGCCTCAGAGTCTGAGGAAAGATTGTAAAAATTATATGGGTGTGGGTTCTTCCCTGCCATGAACCTACTCCATCTTGGAATGTGGCTGGCCTTTTGTGGGGGTGGGGGTTTGGCCATTGGGGCAGGGTTTCAGTTCTCCTTTGCTTGGTGCAGCTGCTGATCTAGCTCATTCCTATTATCTTTCTCTACACACTGGTAGTATCTCAATTCAACAAAGCTAAACTTGGCACATGTTGACTCCCAACACACCTGGCTCGTATGAGCTTGCCCTGCCAGGAAAGGCCATTGAATTCTATTACTCTCCAAGAGTTGTTGGCGAGGTCCGAGAAGAGGAATTTCAGCTTGAACTACAGGAATGTTTTTTAAAGACGTGGTTTCAAATTTTTTCATGTTGTCAGCAGGTGATCTCTGTCTTTTTACAGGCAAACTTCCTGTCTTTGCCAGGTAGAGTGGCTGGCTATGGTTCAGCCCCATGGCCTTTTCCTTCTTGTTGAAGCAATAAAAAATACCAGCCCATTTTAATTTCATTTTTTTACCCCAAACAGTTATAACAGTTAATCACTTCAATCTATTTCATGAAACTATACTCTTTTAATTAACAGCAGCAGGGGATTTTTTCTTTTTTCTGCAGGCAATTTCCTTATTCCCAATAATTTCAGCAACTTACTTCCCAGTTTGCAAAATAGGACAACAGAGGCAGTTAACCTTATCTGCATCTGTCTGTAGCAAGGTCACCTTATTAGCTGGCACAAGAAGGTAATAAAATGCAAACAAATATAATAAAATTCCCCAGTGGCTGCTCCTCTATTTACAAGCTTGCCCTTTGTCTCAGGTTTTTGTTTATTTTGTGTATCAAAAATGACAAAACAAGTCAAACTTCCAGAGCATGACCACAGGTATCGATGCCAAGTAGGAAAGACAAATCCTTAGCTTTACATTTTCATTCATTTGCAACCCCATGAGAAGCCGCCTTTTATAACAGCAATTTACTGAGCTACATTTTGTATAAACACCTGAGGCTCCAAGTTGCTTTTGTTTTGTCGGGTTTTTTTGTTTTCTTCTATGTCTAGTCAGAGTAACACTCAAAATAAATAACAGATCAAAAGCAGCACAGGTTTCTTTTTCGGTGATCTGGAAAGGTGAACTCATCCTCTCAGCCTTCCCACGGGGTTGCTCTGAGGTGTCAGAGGGTGAGCAGTGCATCCGGCATGGTACACACGGACACAGCCCTTGTCTGGGTCCTGAGGGGCACCACAGGGAGAAGATGTTCTCCACTGACCACAGCAGGACTGCTCCCATGTTCACCTCCTAGTAGGTGTTGAGTCCTGCCTGAATCACGGCCTAAGGAATGATAAGTAGTAAGAAATCTTGGTGGTGTCAAAGACAAAAAAAGCACAGATGGAGAACAGCAGAGGATCTATCTGGTCCATCTCTTTTGAGCTGGGTTTGAGGTGCTACGTTGGTCCTGCTCTCACAATTTCATTAAGTTGTACCTCAGTGTTTAGGAATGTCCTAGTATTGAGACACATCACATCCACACAATGATCCTGATGTTCCAGTGCTGCTGTTACTCTGAAAGGAGCATTGATTTGATCACTTCTCCCTCACATACTTTGACTGTGGACCATGACAGTGGTCTATGCCCACAGGGCATCCCGTGTATCAATGGATGCAGGCAGATTCACTTCTAATCCAACATGAGCCAACTTGTGGTAGGCATTTGGACGTCACAGATTGATGCAAGATGGCCAAGCCCAGATCTTAACTGATTCCAAGTCATCTGGCCCCAGATACCTGGCAGTGAGTTTCTCACAGGCAAATACCAGAGAAGTGATTGATGCCTGTATAATTATTATGGAAATTCCACTGTTTCACAGAATTGTGAAATCATAGAATATTCTGAGTTGTAAGGGACCCACAAGGGTCATGGAAGCCCAACTCCTTCATTCCAACCGAGCACTGAAAGAGGATTTTTTGACCTAAGTTAGGGATAAAGGTGGCTGGCTGTGGCGGCCAGGCCAGGGTCTGTTGGTTTGACCTGGGATGCCACGACCTTCCCAGAGAGAGGGGTCCAGCAAGAGACAGCCTTAGGGAAGTCTTTGGCAGTCCCTGGCCACTGGGTAACCAAGAAAAGGTGCAGACTGTGGCTACAAGTGATCAGCTCAATGATTTCCAACTCAGTGTTTTTGGCTTAGCTTCCTAGGTTTTTCCCAGGCCAACTCAGAGCGACGGGAGAGTTGTGTGGCGATTCCACAGAGGTAGCCTTTATTGTCCAGCAGGTCTGTGAAGGGTCCCAGTGAGTGCTCCCTCCTGAACTGGGCAGAAGCTGGGGTTTTTATGGGGGAAGGCAAGGGTAGTACCAGGGGGGAAAACCAATGGATTACAAAGGACCAGCATAGTCACCAAAGCATGGTGGGATAGCTCACCATGACAGGAGAGGATGGCTTTATCCTGGAGGAATCTCTCCCAGGCAGAGTTTGAGATTAAGCCTTATCACAACTCTTTCAGGGCATCTTCCTCCAGGGGAAAACCTTGGTAGGATCACCTGCCTCCACAACTAGTTTTAGGCATTTACCTGCAGAAGGAAGGAAAACTGTAAACCCCTCTGCCCAAACCAGCACCACCCAAGGGCTCTGCTCCTGAAGAAGGCAGAGACTATACCTCCACATACATCAAATATAGACTTATGGCTACTCAGGCAAAACACTCTCCTTGCTCTGAAAGAGAAGTTCTGTGGGCCCAAAAACTGAGGGTTTAGGCCATTGACAAAAGGGAAAGCTGCTTTAAAGCAAGCCAAAATGCTATGATGCTAAAATATTTTTTAAGATCCCTTTCTTGGCTAAGGTGCAAAAGGCAAACTTGCAATATCAGTCTAGATATATGAAGCAACAACATGTGAAGGTTGAACCTGGAATTTCAGTACTATGACTTGACCCTCAGTTCCAGTACAACTGTTGCACTGGAAAATGCCTGAAATATGCATGCTCTAGTGTCGAGATATTATGTATTAGTCTAGAATAACTCAGCATGAGGTACTTCTGCTTCTTGGCAAAATACTTCAGAATTTTGTGCAATATATTACAAAGAGAGATCTCCATCATGTCACCTTTTCTAAAAATATTTGCCCACTTTTTGAACTTGATGAACCAGCTAGCCTCTGCTGCTTCCTGTAGGCAGGAGTTCCTCAGACAAATGACACACTGCAAGAAGAGGAAGCTCCTCTGGCTTTGACGCTTGCTGGCTTCCCTTGTGGTCCCCATCCTCGTGGCAGAGGAGACAATTAACAGCTTACTTTCTCCATTATTCCAGCTTACTATCTCCATTATTCCAGCTTACTATCTCCATTATTCCAGCTTACTTTCTCCAGGCAATTCAGGGCCTTCTTGGCCCCTATTACAAAGCATCACTTTCTCTTTTGCTGTCTGAATGGCCCTAGCCTGCTAACTCCCTCCTCACACCTTCATCCCATCCACACACCTGAAATGGGAAGAAGGACTCCCCTCACCATGCCATCCCATAACCTAAAGTGTGTGTTTGGAAAGGGTCCAACAAGGTGGGTGTAGTTATTCCAGGGCTGTATCCACCCTACTGCCACTGACCCATGAATTTGCTTGCATGTATGACCACACTGACTGATTGCAGTGTGAACACATACCCACAGCCTACACCTAAAGCAAACAGTATGAAAAGGTAAGAGGAAAAATAAAGCAAAAGAGGGCTGCAAAAAATAAATGGTAAGGGCAAGGAAATCAACAGCACAAATATTGAATCAGGGATAAAATAGTTTATCCATGTATTAAAAACAGCTCCAGCGAACAAGGAAACCCACCTACAGGATATGTGTTTGGTTGCAAATGTCTAAGTGAGAAAACAGAAACTTGGATGCCAGTGTCTTCGAGTAACATTTCTTTCTTCAGGGGAGGTGTAACAGCTTCTCCCACCTGTCTGTGTGGGTGTGTGTCTATATACATCGAGATGTACACGGTCCACAGACTGCAGGTCACATTGAGCCACGCCACATTCCCGCCAGCCAGCACTGCAACTGAAATTGCCATGTGGTAGGAAGGGAGAAACTTCCTAGACTAAGGTTTGCAGGGAGGAGATGGTCCCACCCAGTGCTGGGGGTCTGGCTCACGTGCTGCACCAGAGCAGAGCAGAACCACAGCAGGTGCAAAAGGGGTGTCCCACCCCTGAATGCATCCATCAAGTGGCAGTCTCCAGGTATGGTGGGACTGACTGAACCCAGGGATCTCTGGCTATTTGCCCTGAAAAGCAACCAAGCCGGTGTACTCCCACCTGCTCCTTGTCACAGCACCCAGGCTATTGTCCCTTCACAGCAGCTCATGATGCTCCACTCCATGACCACCAGGGTTTTCTAGGAAGCATTTTCATGCAACACTCATTCCTGGCAGAATCATGCTTGTGATTGCCTAACTCTGGAGTCCTGAAGGCAACAAGTCACTTAAATTACCTCCTATCTGGATGAGGAAACAGACAGCTGGCAGCGGAAAATGTGTTTGTAAGGCCTCATCCTTCCCTGGGGCACTACTCATTTCTCCCTAAGTGTTGACTTAATTTACTGAAAGCAATTAGGGTCCCAAAACAGAAGCCCTGGCTGCTGTTCAGACATTGCACACTTCTGGTCACAGTGCCAAGAAGAGCTGTCCAACTCTCACCTCTCACAGCAAAACCAAGAGATGCTCTGCTTGTGCCAGGGGAGGACCCGAGCTGCTCACACGGCCGAGCCCCAGCCCCGACTCTTCACAGGTTCATAGTGACCTCTGAGCCAAGTGAGACTGAGCAACAGGTTCAAAATGTACAAAAAGTGGTAGCACCGTCTACAGTGCCCCACCTACTACCACTCTTTGCAGCCCTTCCCTCTTGCTTACTTCCATTGTCATGGATTCATCCCCTCGGGTGCAGTGGGGCCTCTGTGTCGTGCAAAACCTGTGCAGGGCTAAGCAGGGTGTGCATCATCTCCCCCCAGCAAAACGGGAGTGGGAGGCCCCACCCAGGAGTTCCCCAGGCTTTAACCTAGCACCAGCAATCCCTCAGGACTTCAGGGGCATGAAGGGAGCTGCTTAGGAAATCTTGGCAATTAATACAGCCACTCACAGACACCCTTCCTTAAACCTCAAGGGAAAATTGAAACAACTAATAATGTTATTGAAATTTTTGGCCAGAAACCAAAAAACTTAGTTGGAGAGTGAATAGCATGGCTGGCTGGTTGGCTGCTCCCAGGGCAAGCAATCTCCTGTGTATGCCAAGTGCTGCTACTGGCCATGGGTCACTGTGGTGCTGCACACAGCCACGGGACAGAGTAACACAAGGTCCAGGCTTCCTGGTCATCCCTCTGGGCAGCCCATGCTGGGGTGCTGCAGCTTGTCTGGGAGCCATCGGTAACACTGTACCCACCTGGCTATCTCCTCAACCAGCAAAGGCTCAAGTTCACAAAGCACTTCACTACTGTGGAGTCTTTCTCCTTTGACAAATTTGTTTTCAGGCTATGAATGCAAGTGTCCGTTATGGTTTCTTTGGTTAGAATACAAGCCTCTGGCAGCCTAGGTTTGCATGGTGCCTCAAGGAGGAACCTCCTTTCTGTGGCACAGCAGGATTTAAAGGGAACTACTAAACATGGAGGCAGAAGGTCAAACCAGTTTCCAGTTTTAGATGGCGGTGATCATGAAATTGGCCCCTAGGTCACAGGAAATCCATCCATCTGCCCAGACGGGATGGCCACCAACACTAGATTGAGTCACTTAAGGTTTTGTCTAGCTGAGTCTTGAAAACTTCCTCTGCTGCCTGTGTAGGCAGCTAACCTCCTAGTGACGTTTTTTCCCTTGATGGCCAGCTTGAAAGTCCTAAGACAGAACCTGTGCCTGTTGCCTTGTTTAGTTAGTACTGGTCGTTTCTATGTTGCCTCTCTAACTCCTTTCCAAAGCTAATTGCATCAGCCTGAGCTTTCCTTTTCACCAATCAGCCCACATGCCTCAGCCTCTCCTCCTAGGCCCCTGCCATCTTGGAATCTTTGAACCAGACCAGTTTCCTACAGACCTCTTGAATCTGGGGGTCCAGCCTTAGAAAAAACACTCCAGGTAGAAACACTGACAATGTCAGGACTCTGAGAGCACCACTGGGACTGGCTGTCCCTGCCCAACTCACAGGGCTTCCCCCTCCTCCCTGCCCATGCCAGGACCCCATTACAGATTTTACAAGCAAGTTGCTGATCTTTGTTTTTTTGGTGTTAAAGTATCTAGAAAGAGACTTGCCTTGGAAAGGGCACTGCAACACTCAGCCCAACAACCATCTGCCTAAAACTAGAAGGTGTTGTTTTACAGTCTAAAGTCCTTTGTTCCATCCACAGAAAGGACAACATTTTTACGAATGTTGTCTTCCTCAATAATTTCCATTAAAAGTCATGCGGTACAACACTCCACACACTTGATTTTTAGGGTCAGAGCCCTGGTTATCCTGGGAAGGCTTTTACCACTGACCTGAGCTCACCCCAGATTTTTCTCCAAGACCAAATGAGCTGCAGGTGTCACACCACTTGCTGTGGATAAGTGCCCGTATTGTGCGACTTCCCTCTGCACCTCTCAGATCCCCAAAATGAAGGTTTGCTGCTATTCTTCTGCAGAAGACCACCCAAACATGTCAGGTTTAGTACCCATTTATTCCTAATTTCATGTTTTTTTTCTGTGCCAGACAAGGTCAGAGCCACTCTTCTGGCATGTTGTGTCACAGAACCTTCTTCTTTGAAAACACCCCACTGATTGCAAGATCGTGTAATTATGTGGTTGTGTGGGACACTCTTGCAATGTGATCGTTTAAGGTTTCTGAAGGATCAACAGAGGGCACTGAGTCAAATTCCTTGAAAACTCTGAATACACCAAACTCAGCAGAACAATCTACCAAACTTATTTATTGCATCTACTTCACATAATTATCACCTGGGCAAGCATACTATCCTTCAAGTGATTTCAATATATGTTGTGACTGAGATGCTGTACAAACTTTCAGTGACTCCTTGTCAATGACAACAGGGACATTTAAAAGTTTTTATGTGTATTTCCTTATCTAATCAGTCAAATTGAGATTTAAGGTTCAACTGAAACTATTATTTCATTTGGCTTTGTTCCTTGTAAAGATATACGACACATTGTTTACCTTAGAATACAATACTCCTGGACCTTGTTTATACAACAGATTTTTCTAATGCTTCCCACCATTAATTCAAGTACTCTTATTTGAATCTTCCTGAGTGTTACTGTGAGCCTTCCTGTTAACCATGCACCTACTTCTTCTACTCTTTAAAAGTATGACATGGTATGGCTGTGCCTGATGACGAACAAGATACTGAAAAACCAAGTGTTGTGTTTGAGAATGAGAGGCAGGTGCAGGAAAGACTCATTACACTGAGTAATTAGCACTTAGTAATTACACATTGCACTTGGGAGGTGAGAGAATCACGGAATGGTTTGTATTGAAAGGGACCTTAAAGATCATCTATTTCCAAACACCTTGCCAGGAGCAGGGATACCTTCCACTAGACCAGGCTGCCCAGAGCTCCATCCAGCCTGGCCTTGAATAGTGCCTGGGATGGAGCACCCACAGCTCCTCTGGGAAACGTGCTCCAGTGAAGATTTCTTTCCACCTGTCCTAAATTTACCTTCTTACAGTTTGTACCCATTATTCCTCATCCTATCACTGCAATTCCTGATGAAGAGTCCCTCTCTGGCTTCCCTGTAGGCCCCCTTCAGATACTGGAAGGTTGCTAGGAGGTCTCCATGCAACCTTCTCTTCTCCAGGCTGAACACCCCCAACTTCCCCAGTCTGCCTTCATAGGGCAGGTGCTCCAGTCCTCTTATCAATTTCATGGCCTCCTAGACTTGCTCCAACAGTTACATGTTCTTTCTGTGTCAGGGGCACCAGGGGTCTCATGAGAGCAGAGCACAGACACAGAATCACCTCCCTGCACCTGCTGGCCATGTTCCTTTAGATGCAGCCCAGGATTTGTTTGGCTTTCTGGGCTGCCAGTCCACACTGCTGGCTCATGTTGAGTTTCTGGTCAGCCACCACCCATAAGTCCTTCTCCACAAGGCTGCTGTAAATCATGTCTGTGCCCAAGTTGCAGGGGTGCCTGGGATCAAATCCAGGTCTCCAATTTAGAGACAAAGACATCGTGCAGGACAGTATCCAATGCTTTGCATAAGCCCAGTCAGACAACATCCATGGCTCTGCCCCTATCCATCAGTGCTGTAGATACAGCATTGTGTTCCTGTGAGATGTGCACCCAGAAGAGTATTTTGCCTGAATTTGAGTGGAACATGTGCTCAAGACTTGTCTCTAGCAATACCTCGCCTCAACTGAGCAAAAACTCCACGCAAGTACACTGCTGTAGTTCCCACATAAAAATAACCCACCTTCCACCCCAGTAAACCAAGGTCCTGGAGTTGGCCGTAGTCTTCAGCCACCTTAAAAGGTCCACCACATCTGAACCCCTCTTCAAACTAGTCTCACATTGATTTTTTTTGTGTGTGTGGTCTAAAATATCTGTAAATAAAAAAATTCAGCCACTGAGCTTTGGACAGAGTTTTATTTTGGAAATCCCCCTTTTTTTATTACCTTCAGCCACATTTTGGATGATCCCACATGAATGGTTTACCAGAAGTGCACTGCTTTGCCACACAGTGATTGCAGTTTTTCTTGTAGCCCTGTCCCTACTGGCAGACATGGCCAAACTGTGTACACAAGAGGGGTGGGATTCTGCCATTAAATAAACCCTACTTAGTAATGTTTTCTTCCCATGGGAACTGGAGGAAAACTTACTTCCGTTCCCACCTTCAAGTATTTATGAGAGAATTTACAGCCCTGGTTTATCTTGGTTTATCCACCTTAAAGTGAGCATCACCAAGTAAAGTGCTGCTCACACCTTCTGGACACCTTCCACTCCTGAACAAACACCTCCTAAACCTTGAACTCCAACAATGACCGTAATAAAAAAATACCAGTTTTGAGATAGTCCAGGTTAAAAAGCTTTCCAAATGGTTTATTAGGAAATGGTGCAACAGCCAAATTAACCAGAGAGCCTGGTCCTGCTACTGCTGTTTCCATGAAAGCAGACATGGCTTACAGCTGTCTGAGGATTAATAACAAGGGAAAATAAATCAGGTTTCAATAATCTTGCATCATGTATGAAGATCTAAGGAGACCTGATGTACTTAGAAATACATGGTTCCTGGCTGTTATGTCTGCAGACCTATGAGGGATGCTGGGTCCCTGTGTCAGGTCCCAGCTTCCCAGGCAATTGGATGCATCCCACCCTCCCACTGCTGCCATCCAGAGAGCTCCCCGGGTGCAAAGACCCACGGTGGCAGGTAGGGAAGGCACACAGAGCACTCTGCCCTCTCCCCCACCACATGTCCAGCTCCCCTCTTTGATGGGAAGACTTGAGAGTACTTGAGGGGAGAGGCAAAGACTACCCCTCTTGGGACATGGCTGCCAGATGTGGTGAGGTAGAACGGCAGGGAATGGAGAAAATGGCTCCTGGCCTCTTCTGATTCAAATAAGAAAAAGGCACAAACCAACTTTAGTGGCATTTCCATCCACAAATCTATTTTACACTTGACCCGGCGCAGATCTGCCAGTCATGATAGACCTGACAGGTTCTGTTACAGACGCTCACAGAAATGTGTCCTTAGGTTTTCTGCACATGCCAGAACAGTGACTCACCTTCTGTCGTTACAAGATGACAGAGACAACCTGGCAAGCCCAGAGCAAATAAGTGATATCACCAGCATGATGCATACATTTACAGGCATCATTGTATTTCTTAATTAGGATTCCAAATGAAAAATTTCCAAGGGGAAAAAAAAAAAAGTGGGCAGGGGAATGAAGCCGATACTTTTAAAATGATGATTTCTGACACATTCACCAAACTGACACCTGAACACTGAATAGTCACTGATGCAAAATTTAGCAGATACCTGGATGCCAGTGATTTGGTTGAT
The DNA here is from genome assembly GCF_049639895.1 of Pseudopodoces humilis. Lineage (NCBI taxonomy): Eukaryota > Metazoa > Chordata > Aves > Passeriformes > Paridae > Pseudopodoces > Pseudopodoces humilis. Next base: position 106,899,332 of record NC_142200.1, read on the forward strand.
CACATCACATGAATGGGAGTAAGTTAGGTGAAACATAGAGAACTGGAATAAGCATCATCTGGAGGTGTAGAAAAAACATGGCTTGAGAAACTCCCTTTTACCAAACATTAAAGCAATTGTAAACTTGAGTGAGGACAGGGGATATGTTGAACACAGAGACTCAAAGTGAAAGCAGGTTGCCTGTTGAATTGTCCCAAAATTACTTTGACCTACACAAGGCAGGAATGGTGATCAAAACCCAATTCTGGGTAAGGGTTTAAAGGAAAGAGAAGCAACCTTACAGTGAGTAACATGTCAGGAATGGAAGTGAAAATTCCAGATGTCAGATACAAATGGCAAATTAAAAGGTCTAAGTGACTGATAGAGGAAGCTGAAGGAACTAATGAAAGTCTCCACAGCCTTACAGGTAGCAGTGGGCACAGGTCCATTTGAAGAGACAGCAAGTCAGGAACAGCAGAGCAGAAATAACAGCTGTCTTCAGCATCTAATTCTGACTGCTTTTCTACTTTGGGATAGGTCCTTTCATGGAAAAATACTGATGCACAAGCACCTTCCACAGCCACCATGTTTACTTTCAGCATTCCCCAAACTGGGAAAGCTCTACAGCCACAGGGTGTGAAGAGGAGGAGTGGCTGATAAGCCTCTGGCCCTGGGGTCACAATACTGACTCAGAGCTGACCAGCTCCCTCTGAGGCTGTCACTGCCACCACACCACCACCGGGAAAGATGTGATTTTGCAAGTCAGCAGATGAGCAGTGAGCAGGGGTTAGCAGCTCGGTAGCTGACATGTTCGGAGGCCGGTGGGGACTGGGGATGCTGTCATGAGATAGGCTGGAGAGGAGTGGCATGGCACTGTGACCCCTCCAGCAGCTATCAGTCCTTCTTCTCTGCTGGGACCTGTACCAGCTGGGGTGCAGCCGTGTGCAGCAGTATGAGCCCGCAGACTGTCATGGCGAGGCCGACCCACCACAGAAGCGTCCACGTCTCCCCGAAGAGCACTTTTCCCAGGATAGCCTGAAGGAAAAGAGAGACACAAAGTTTTGCTGGCCTGAGCTGCCCCAAGGCCTCTTGTGCTGCCAGAGCTGTGAGGACTTCTGGGAGAGACAGCCCTGGAAAAAACCTGGTTGAGGAAACTCCTTCTGGGATAACCAACAGGAATGGCTGCTGAAGGTGATGCTGGAAATGACTTCCACCAGCCTGGAAGCACAGCCATATTGTGGTCCCAAAGCAGGATATGGCAGATGTGCATGTGCTTTGCTGCCTTCCCAGCACTTCTCAGGAGCCAAATCTCCCACTGACTGGGCATTTATTATTATTGTCGATTATTTGACACCACCAGGAGCGGTCTGCCAGCTGGAGCACAGAAACAAGGTGGACTGCTGCCGAGAGTGAAAAGCAATTGGAAAAAACCTGTGGGTCAAATACTCTTGCTGTCACTAGAGGTGATGCATCTTCACACCCAGCTAGGGTGACTCTGGCTTGTCACAAGTGAGGCACAGCAACGGAAAAGCAAAATGAAGCAAAGCTCCCAGCTCCAACTCCCACTGGCAATTAGAAAAGTTCAGTAGCCTGTGTTGCTGCTGCAAGGCATCAGGCTGGGCAGCAGCACCCTTCCTCCTGCGCCACCCAGGAAAGTTCCACCACCTGTGCCATGAACAACAATCAGAGCAGCTGAGGCCTGACACAATCATTTCACATCTGCCTGTAACTCTCCCTTTGTGGCCAGCGATGCTGGTTGCACTGGGAGGTGAGCTACAACCAGTGTGGGCATTCCCACCTTGCCTTGCTCCTCAGGATTCAGTGGCTGAGGAAAGGATCTACTCACTGAAGAGATGAAGTTGGAGGCTGTTGTTGTCACAGAGGCAGCAGCTGAGGAGGAGGAGAGTCGTAACGCTCTTGTGAAGACTGTCCACATCACTGCATTGCACACAAACACCAGGCCAACACAGCTGAGGCGAAGCAACACTGGCAGCTGCAGAACAAAACGACAAACTCTGTATTTTCACCCTCCACACACTCAACATCAATAATTCATGGGCACTTTGGAGCCAAACCTAATGGTGTGGGCTTTTAAAACTAAATTACAGCTTGTATTACACAAAGATGAATATATTAAATCACAGAAGGAAATGGAAACGAGGAAAGAGCTCTGGACACACTGTGAGCCTGCCATGTCCTGCTGCATGCCCAGCCTCACACTACAAGCTGTGAAGTGCTGGAATAATGTGCAGCAGCTACCATGCCAGCAGCAGAAAGCTCTCCAGCTCACAACGTGGTGCCACACACAACGCAAATAAATACCCTTCACTTACCACGTGATGAATGGAAAAGGGTCAAATTCAGTCTGACAAACACCAGAGATGTACATTCTGGCACTGTACATACTCCAGAACCCAACTGCTGTGAATGTGAGCCAAGACTGGGGTGGCCCCAAAGCACTCATCCTTATGAGCTCCAAGGACCTCGCCTGCCCTACTACTGCAGTGAGGGTAGAGCAGGATCTCTGGGAGGAAAGGAAGAGCTGAGTGGCTTCATGCCTGGTTTTGCACACTCCCTGGAGAGTAGTGAGATTTACTGAGGGGTCTCTGCTCTAGCATTTAGTAGCAATAAAACCAATCCTGAATTCAAGGGCCTCAGGAAAGATCTCCCTCCTTAGACAGCCTGACCAGATGTGTAACTGCCTCAGTCTGAAAAAACGGCACAGTTGCACCTAAAAAGCCTGGACTATTTACAGTGCCTCCCACACTTTCTTAATTTAAGCAGCTGAGGTCATCTTCCCAGCCCCTGGGTACCACGTAGTTGATGTGAAGACACCAAGGGAGATCACAGGCAGGCAGATCACAACTCTTACAAACACTGACAAGTGAAAGCAAAGCTTTGTCTAAACCCATAGCAATCACAGCTTCATAGCCTGTCAGTCCATGGTGGGATTCATCTTGAGGCAGACAGAAATGCAGGTTTGAGGCCACCAACAAGTACAGCTCAAAAGTGACACCTGCCCTGTGGGAATGGCTGCAGTGTCCTCCTGCCAGCTGCCCAAATCAATGGGATCCACCAACTGTGTCCTGTCCCACTCAGAAGAAATGACTAATTGCATACACAGGCAAGCCCACAGTTTTCTGAAGCAAGTGTTATGGCAAGCACAAAGTTAAAAGGAAAACAATGTAAAGCAAATCCCTGCTCAATGGCTGGCACAAGCTCTCTGAGGCTAATCTCACTCCATTGAGGGATGGTGCAGGTGTGTGGCCTCATTTTGCCCCACTTGTGGTAAAGGTCTCAAACTTCTGCAACTGATCAGGGCAACAGTAAAGATTCAGAATGATTCTGATCTGTGAATCACTTTGTTTTCCCACTGACACCCTGGTAAACCCTGTGTGGATGGGTAAGAGGGACAACCACGTCCAGCCACAACCACTCCTTTTGAGGAAGAAAACTTGTGTTAGGGCTCACCACAGGATGGGGTTTGCCTCCCAGTTTCACCCTTTGCCTGTATGACCTAGCAATTTTACTCTCCTCCGAGAGTCATGTACATTCACACCCCTCCAGTGAGTAAGCAGACTTGGGAGTAGGGATGAGAGGGGAAAATTCTCCGTGTTTCACCTAACTTCAGTGTATTTCTGTATCAGAAAGAGACCATGCTGCTGAGGTAAAAAAAAAGGCCTTAAGAAACCTTGTTACTGCCTTCAACCATTATCCGGAGGGTGGAGAGGGATGAAGCCCAGGCTCTTCTCCAAGGTCCATTTGGATACAAGAGCAACAAGTAAAATTTGGAACAAAACTGTTATGAGGAAAAGCAAATGTGAACAAGCACTGGAACAGAAGTCATGGGCTTTCCAACCTTCTAAGTATTTAAAACTTAACTGGAGAAGGTCACGTGTAAGCAGAGGTTGAACTGGAGACCTCCAGAGACCTTGCCAGACTTGAGCTAGTCTGAGACTACCAGTGGTGAAGGAAAGCTGGCTCCTCCCATCATCACAGCTATGCCACCTCTGAAAGTGACCTGGAACCCATGGCTGCTTCTGATCTCCTAATGCAGAGCCAGGGGAATCAGCAGCAGGTGGCACATGCCCCGAAGGAAGGTTTATCAGAGAAAGGTCAAGTTCCTCTGTGCCCAGGGCAGCAGAGTGGTCATCGCAATGCCACACAGACAGAGAGACAGGAACATCCTCATGTGCTCCCCACAAGGAAGGAGGGAGATAAATTCCTCCCCTGCTAAGGGCTCAGCTGAGCCACCCCAATGAGTCAAGGATTACTGTTCTGATTGCTTTTCTAAGCAAAGATTAATTTCAGTGTACATTTCAGATAATCCAGAATCACTCCTGAAGTGGCAGAAGTAATTTTAGATGAAGACTGGCAGGGGAGCGGAGAAAGCAAAGAGCTTTTGTTCAAGTGCAGTGACCCTTCCTGGTCAGGTCACTCTCAGGCTGGGCCACCACAACACAAACTTCTGGCCAGGAAATCCATCCCTGTGGTGCAGTGGAGTATCCTGCTACCCTGCATCATCAGCTCTTAGAAGTGTCAATACACTTTTTGCTGCTGTGTTCCACGCTGCACAAGTGATGGCTGCCATTAGACGTATTTTGGGATTTCTGTAGCTCTTCCTCCAACACAAAACCCACTGAATTTCTGTCCCCTCATAGCTGCTCTGCAGATATGCCTTTGCCACATGTGTGTGGGATTCAAGGGGAGCTCTCTGAAACATATATGCAGCTACAATCCCATGCAATTTAAGATACTAGAAAGATTATGGCATTTACACAAAACTTGGCTAGTTTTACAGCTAAGCTGATTAATTTACTTAGTAACTGTCACCTGGAATGGATCTGAAAACTCAAAGAAACCAATCTGCCCAGGAAAAAGAAACAGTCACAGAATCACAGCATGGATGAGGCTGAAAAGGACCTCTGGAGCTCATCTGGTCCAACCTCATTACTCTAGCAGATTTCTCAGGTCTGTGTCCAGACACTATTTGATTATCTCCAAGGAGGGAGACTACCACATCCTTGGGCAACCTGGGACTGTGCCTGGTCACCCTCACAGTGAAAACATGTTTCTGGATGTTCAGAGGGAACTGCTCATTTTAGCATGAGCCCTTTGCCTCTGGAATGACCCTGGCTTCATCCTTTGTGCACCTTCCCTGCAGGAATTTCTACACATTGAAAAGATCCCCCTGAACCTTCTCTTCTCCAGGATTAACAGTCTGAGCTCTTTCAGACTCTCCTCATGATAGAGATGCTCTGTTCTCTTCATCATCTTTATGACCCTTTGCTGGACTCTCCAGTAGCTCCATCTCTTTTCTGCATTGGAGAGCTCAGAACTGGACCCAAAACTCCATGAGTGGCCTCATTAGGGGTAAGTAGAGGGGAAGGATCATCAACCTTGACCTTCTGGCAACAGTCTACATCCAATGACGTGAAATTTTGTCATGGCACTTAAAAAAAAAAGTTCCCCTAAACAAATGGGCAATATTTTAATAAATTTCAATACAGAAAAATACTCAGAAAAGATGGTATCAGCATTTTCAGTAATTCCATGCTCTGCCATTCTGTCAGTACAGAGCACAGTTTAGGTATTTTTGGGGAAGAGTATCAGGATTTTTTTTTTAATTTTTAATTCTCCTTTCTACCACCCTGAGATATCAGAAAGGATCAACAGGATTGGCAGGTATTGACTTTTTGCCTTTTTAACCCTAATAATTACACAGGTTAGTTTTTTGGTTTGTTTTTTTTTTTCCCCTGGTGCAGGGCTGGGTTTGTTTCAGTTCTTAGTTTCCCTTGTGGGTTCTGTTTTGGATTTCAAATCCAAACGTACATTTGCCATGTGAGTAACAACCTATGCCTAAATGAATCTCCGCACAGTGCTTTTAGGATACATGTAAGCCGCTTTCCTCCTCTGCCCACTCACACACAACCTCGTGCCCATCTCCACCTCTGCCGTGGCTGTGCCAGAGGTCAGTCCTGGAGGCAAGGACACTATTCTGAGGTGAAGGGCCAGCAGTCCCACGTAACCTCATGCACACGGAGGTTTGGGAAACACGACCGAGATGAAGATCATCACCAACGAGCACCCGAAGAGAAGCACAGTGGCAATCAAGGGCTCCTCCCCTCTGCTCTGGTCAGGGCCGAGCAGAGATAAAAGAAAAGGGAGAAGGGCGCTGCTATCAGCAAAACGGCGGCCTGAGAACAAGCATTTGATGCTCAGTCACACTAACATCCTGCTTTAAAGTACCACTGACGTAGAAAGACTGCAAACGGGCTCCCAGAGCTGGGCTTGGTTCGGGGCATTCCCACACCTCGCTGGTTCTCCTCACACCCGGCAGCCCCGCTGCGCTCTCCCCGCCGTTTGCGTCGGCACCGCGCATTAGTCAGCCCTGCAAGGCTGGGCTCCCCCAGGGCTGAGTCACGGCTCCGCTGCCCGAGACCGCCCCCCTTTCCCTGCAAATCCAGGGCAGCCCCTGGGCGCGCCGCAGGAAAAACAGCGCGCTCCTTCCCCTCTACCGCCGCCATCAGCAGCGCAGGCCCTGGGGCGGCCGCATGGGGACTCGGGGCGCCCGGCACCGCCCGCCTCCTTCCTTACCGGGCCGCCGGCCGCCTCCCCGCCCGGGCCTAGCGCCAGCTTCGCCGCGGCGCCCGCCGCCGCCCCCAGCACCCCCGCGGCCACCGCCGCCCCGGCCCCCGCCCGCATGGCCCGGCGCGGCCCGGCGCTGAGGGCCCCGCGCAGCGGCAGCGCCGCCCCGCGCGCGGGCGGGCACTTCCCGGGGAGCGGGCGGGAAGCGAGGGGAGGGCACGGGGGCCGTGTTCGCTTATCTACAAAGGCTTTATTGAAACAAACAGGAAAGCACGGAGCAGGAGAATAACGGCGCTCCTGCTGTGGCCGCGTACAACACAGAAAAAGGGCAGAAGCCTCTGCTGACATGAAAATAGTCCAGAAATAGATAGGCAAGGACCACATGTAAACCTAAAACATGGCAGTCACAAATGAAAGCACCCTTGCTAAATCCCTCTTGGACTGTGTGCACCTCATCCGTCCTAGTTCTGACCTCGACTCATACCCCAATACCTTTTCCCGTTAAGGCAAACTTTTTATTTCTATACTTCACATGTCAAGTGGGAACAAATCCGCAACTTAGGAATTCATAGATAAGGTGGTGCAAATTCTTTTTCCCCTCAGCCAACAAATGTAGAGTCATTAGTTATAGTCCTGCCCTTTACCAGACACATCTTTCCTCTTTATTCCCTTTTGCCCCAGCGTGTGTGGTCAAAACTAGTATTGCAGGAATTAGCCAGAAAACAGAACGATAGGATTAGTGGCTGATCAAAGCCTAGTTTGATATTGCTATAGAAATCAACATTTTTGCGTTCCACTACTAAACATTTGAGTTATTTGCAAGAAATCTTTAAGTGAGATTAAATGAGCTTATGCTGTACTCCCCTAAAATGTTCTGCATGTTTTCATGTTTTATTTCCTAACATTTTTCACTTCTTTGATAAGAAAATGGTTGCAAAATACTTAGAAATTTCCTACAGTGATAATACAGAGCTCTAAGTCTATACTAACAGCAAAAAGGATTGAAAAGCATTTTATTTTCAAATAAAGAACAGAAAACAAAAATGTATTTATAGTGCTATTTACAATCCCATTACTAAATTCACATTTACGCTTTATTGAACAAAGTTCAATATGAAAATTATTTTTAAGCAACCCAGGAAAATCATCCTATGTTTAACTAAAGAAATAAAAACAAAGAAATTGTGCTTTTTGAATTTTGGCTCTGATGGAAAATGAGGCATTTCAGAAGAGGTAGGAACCTGAATAAAAGCACAAAAGGAGACAAAAATCCAGGTCTGTTCCCAGTGAGAAAGCTTTTCCTTGGCAAGGTACAGAAGTTTCAAGGAAGTATCTAACCAGCACCTATACAAAATCAGATTTTTAAATTGAAAAATTACAAAATGGTGTTAAAATGTCATTGGAAGCTGCCCACAGAGCTGGAATAACAATCTTCACTTAAGAGTTATTACCAGCAAAAAAGGTACAAACTAAATTTGATTATTCCAGAACCACAGTAAAAGTCAAATTTGACAAGTGACTTTTGCTTATTCTGTACACTTTAAAAACATGTCTCTGCAATTTTAGTTGGGTCATTACAGCTGATCATAATGTCTACAAATGTCACATTTTTTTGATTCTTTCAAAAAAGCGTTTTCAACTCGTAGTTTTTCAGTCTCCTGTAAAACAGAGAAAAAACATGGGAATATTAAGGCAGCAATCCTCACTTTTTTTATTATTTTTTACACAAGCAATATCTAGAGTTGTTCAAGTATTTTATACACTATATACTTGAGGAAATAAAATGGAGATCCTTTTCTGGGGCCTGTGAGAAGACACACCAGCCATGACATTCAGCTGCATAAAAGCAAAGGTATCTCTGTTTCTCTCCAGCAGAAGATCAGGAATTTTAGTTGTCATTCTCAAAGCTTACCTCTTTCCTATGTCAGGCCATTACTTCATCTGTGATATACTCTGCAGCTTACCTCTGTAAGTTTAGCATTATCTTTCTTCAGTTTCACAAGATACTGAATCTTCTGGTTTAGGTTTTGATGACCAAGTAATTTCCCATTCTCCTCAGCAAGCGAGTCAACTTGCTTTCTCAGCAATTCTACTTCCTGTAATAATAAATCAATTGTGTACCTCTTAGCAGTAGCCTCTCCTTCTCTTTTCAGAAGTAATAGCGACTTAGAGCTATTAACATACTAACATTTAAGTTTGTTGTAACATATGATGCAAGAGCTGGTTCATTCAGGAAATACATACTTGTCTTATGTCTCCTTAGACACTGTGTTAGATCTCTCTAAAGGGCAAAAAAGGAGCACCATTTAATTTGTACTACTAAGTAATTGCTGTATCCAGACTTTCACTAGTGCAGAGAACATCACAAATACAACTAAACTGCAAAACAAAACAGCTGTACCTCTGCTAAATTAGATTCTGCTGTGAAGATGACAAAAAATTTACGTATATGTAACCTTTTCTATCCTCTCTCTTTCTTCATATGCTTCCTCCAGTTTTGATCTAATTTCTTCTTTCTCATTAAATGCTTTGAGCTCCAAAGTCCTTGTTCGTTCCATCTCCAGAGTAATTTCATGACAGGTATTCTTTTGGATTCTGAGGATATTTTTGGTCTCCTCCAATCTGCCAATATAAAATAATCATAAAAGGTTAAAAACCAACATAAATGTCATACAGCTAAATTACTAAGTCAGTCTTGGACATGAAGGGAGGCTCCTTTAAAAGCATTATTTTGAGATATTGTATCCCCCTTAGAATTTAGTGCTAAAGACAAGAAAAATTTCATTCTGCTTCACAGTTTTGTATTTCTATCTACTATCAACTGAATATCAACTATCAACTAGGCAGTGTTTTGGAGCTGCTTTTCTCTTTGGGAACTGTTCTGTTGCGATCCAGGATATACAACTCCGTTCAACCTTCACCTTGAGAACAGAGAAAAGAGAAGCTTCACCTACAAGAACACTTTGAATTAATTCACCTAAGGAATGTAAATTTTCCAGCTAAACTCAGCTGCACTTTAGGTTTCCTCTAAAATGCTTATTTGTGGCTTTTCACCCCATCAGCCTTGTTGCTCAGAAACATGTCTGAGCAGTTCAAATAGTCTGAGCCTGTTTGGTTGGCCTGGTAACAGAAAGAGTACAACTTTGGATAGAATTAAGACCTTTTCAGCAGATGAGGTCACAGGATATTAAACTATGCCATCAAACTTAGCAGCCTGTCTACTGTTTCTATAATCTTGAGTAATTTTGCAGATCAATTCAAATACTGCATACGTTAAATTTTTGTCATCACTTTTGTTTTACTGAAGCATGGTGTTTAAGACCTGCTCTGTGAACAGAATTCATTTGCTGCATTTGTCAAGATATTTTCTTGATAAGAATATTTTCCCTCTTTGTCCGTTATTTGCTTGTATGACGCATTGTAGCACTGCTATAAAGTGCATTTCAGAGACCAGACAGGAATGTAAAACCAGTGCATCAAATAGTAAAATAATCCCTAATTTCCAGACAACGGTTTCTGGAAAATTTAATGCAAATTACTTTTGAAATGACAGTTCTTATGCACACAATCTTCTTCCTTAAAAGAAGTTACTTACATAGAAAGCATTCCATCAAATGTGAACAACTCACATTTTAGGAGATGCAGCCACAATAAATCCTGAAGTAATACAAATTAGAAAAAGAACAGCAGGACAATTTTCAAGCTAATTTTTATCTACTGATTCAGTATTTTCTCTATGCACTATTAGCCATCCAAGTTACAAAACACTTGAATTTTGAGGACTACTTGCCCAATAGTGCAAACACAATTTAGAAATCCTCTAAAAAATAAAAACTTTTCATTTTTCAAGCTGAACCACAGAAATTTAAACAAATAGCATAAAAACCAAATAACTACATTATGTTTAAAATTATAAAATTTTTACAATATTAATAAAGAAATGAACAGTATTTCAATTTAATTTGAAAAGGAATGTGATTACAATTCACTGCATATAAATAATTATAAACAATTAAAAACATCCCTTCCAGTTTGAGTTTCTTTGGTTCTACCCATTGAAGTATTGTCCTGGTATAACGCTATGTAGTAATAGGTGATACTACCATCTACTGATGAGAAAGGGTAAGAACTCAAGGTATCTTGCAGAAATGTAAACACTTATAAATTATGTCCTTTGTCATTTCAGATCTTGGACTTCTATTTCTTAAATATATATTTTTTTCTGTCATTAATTAGTTTAACACTAGTTCTCAGTTCAAGGAACAATAAGTAAGACTTACTCTGCTTTGATTTTCAGCATTTCTTCCACTGCTTTATTCTGTGAAAGTTCAAAAACATTAGATGCAGTCTTAATGTTTAATATAAACATATATATATATTTAAAAATATCTGTCACTTAATTGATGCTACATAGCTCATTCCAGATCATTGTTCTACCTAGTAGTTCACATCTCTAATACTCACTTTGAATTCATCTCTTTACTGTAGGCACTTATTTCCCATTTCATGCCAGCACAGCTGACCCACAGCAGGTCTCTCTGCCCACTCACACACAGCAGAGCTCTAACAGGGTCTCTTCTGTCTAGGACATCCATGGAAACCTCTGCTGTAACATTACCTTCCCTTTGACACAGCCCTGACATTAGCAAGTGACACAATCTTCACTTTCCTACTCTGGGGATGAGTCAGATTTAGCAATCTGAATCTGTTTTTGCTAATTGTGCAATCTGACACCCAGTTCACTGGTGTTAGGCCAAGATAGAAATCCTAAGAGCTAAGTGTCAGGCTGTGCCTGTTATAATTCACTAGAAATTGGTGTTTGTTTTGCTGCTATGAAAACAAAACCAAATCAAACAAAAAAAAATCATATTAATACTTCACAGCAGGTCAACAGCAACTGACATGAGAAGGATAACATACCTTGGCAAGTCGCTCTTCAGCAATCTCTTCCTCTTTCTCTTTAAGGTACTGAACATCAGGATGTTTCTGATCACTAGAAGTTCAAGAATGAGAAAAAAAGTTTCTCACAAACAGAGGAAACCAGTTGTAAAAACATGTTATCCAGATTAAACCAGTAAATGTGTGTAGTTTTTGCATGTATTCATATCAAAATACTGAACATTATGAAACAACTCTGGAAGGGCTTAAACTTCTAAACACATTTTCTTTCATCAGAGTACAGAGAAATTAACGTTTTAATGGAAACAGTTACAAATGTAATAAATATGCAACCATTTGTTAGACAGCTGTGCTGGTTTTGGCTGGGGTAGAATTAATCATCTTCACAGCAGCCATTACGAGGCTGTGTGTTGGATCTGTGCTGAACACAGGGTGGATAATGTAGAGACATTTTTGCTGTTGCTGAGCAGGGCTTACACAGAGCCAAGGCCTTTTCTGCTTTCCACACTGCCTGGGAAGTTGGGGGTGCACAGGAGGCTGGGAGGAGACACAGCCAGAACAGGTGACCCAAACTGATCAAAGGGACATTCCAGACCATGGCATCATGCTCAGTGTATAATAAAGTGGGAGGAAAAAGGAGGAAAAGGGGATGTTTGGAGTGATGGCATTTGTCTTCCCAAGTCATCGTTGTGTGTCATGGGGTCCTGCTTTCCTGGAGATGGCTGAACACCTGCCTGCCCATGGGAAGTGGTGAATCCATCCCTTGTTTTGCTTTGCTTCTGTGTGCATGACTTTTGCTTTCCCTATTAAACTGCCTTTATCTCAACCCACAAGTTTTCTGGGTTTTGCTTTCCTGATTTTCTCCCTGGATCCCAGTGGTGGGGGAATGAGTGGCTGCATGGGGCTTGGTTGCTGGCTGGGGTTAAATCACCAGAGCAGCTTTAAGATGGAGGTACATATTTTATTAGTTGACAGTGTTCACGTGTATGGAAACTGCAGAAAGACTTCCTACAAGATCACTGCTCAGTGGTCTTGCCAAGTTAAGGTGGTAAAAGCTTCTTGTATTCAAAAGTCTTCACTAATTTTTATTTTAGTAGTTTTTAATCAACATGACATTGGATGGAAATAAGAAAACACATACAATTTAAAATAACTCACAAGCCAACTTCATCCTTGTAGAGTGCCATATGGGAAAAACTTAATTGGTTAAGAGTTTTATGATTGCATCAAATTACAATAAAACCACTATTTTCAGTAACTTAAAATCTTGTGAACAGATCAGGTAGGTTACTGAACAATGATGCTGTTTTCTAAAGCTTTCTGCTTAGTTTGCAACAGACATTTGTTGTGAATTGTGTTGTGAATTGAAATGGAAATCACAGGCAAACAACAATGGTTACACTTCCACAGAACAATGGATTCTGTGGTTTTGTTTTTCACAGTTTATGCAGGTTTTCCAGACCAATTTTTTTCCACAAAAAAGCATTACGTTTATGTTCTTCACTTGCTGGATTCCTGACTTGGGACTTTGGCATATAATTTGGATATGTGCCAAGAATGCCCTGCTCCTTTTAGTTGATAGGAGTTGTGGTTTGAAGGGACCAAAGGCTAACTGTATATTCGAGGTTTTAAAATTTCATTTGTGTCTATATTGAAACTTGTGTTGCATTCATTTGGACACTCCTTATCTACTAGATCCAAAACTACACAAGTGACATAGAATACCCAGGAATTACTATGCATATAATGATTTCACATTCTGTTTCCATTACCTTCATAAAACTTTGTTGCATTTAAGAACTGTAATTTAAGGCCCATAAAGTTTACAAGCCAGTAAATAATTTTCATAGAAAAGTTTGAGTCAATCTCTAAATAGGCAAACAACATAAGACTGTATTTCAAATAAAACCTGTAAACTTTATCTTAATTATTTCAAATTAAGAGATTTTTCGTGTTTTATTTTACTTTACCTGTTCTTGCTTGGTCTGTGAGCTTCTACAAGGCTCTGTAAACTCCTATTGTTCTCCACCAGTATCTGCATTTCCTGACGCAAGTTCTCCAACTCATTTAATTGTTCCTAAGCAAGTGAAATTCAAAATATTTTATTTGAAGACCAAATTACAAATCCTGTTTTCATTTCTAGTTGAACATGTTTTTGAGTAAAATAGAAGGCAAAAAAATTATTTATCAGAAAACAAGCAAGGGTCTTTGGCAAATATCTGCATCACCCTTCCATCTATAGTTGCATTAGAAACTTTACTGAGAATTGTTTCAGCAGCAAAGATGTTACCATTTGACATTCATGAACACAAACCAGCACAATCATTAGGAAAATGAGATTTATAGACATCTCAAGCAAGTTGCCACCACCTGTTCCCAGCCTAGGTAAAGAGGAAAAAAATCAAAATCTGCCTTCTTGCTTTAATGGACATACTGCTAAGCAGAGTTCATTAAAAAAAACTGAAATCTGCAGTCTGTCTCATTTTGACCTTACAAATTGCCAGCAGAGATTAACTCATAGTACCTTCAGCCTTAGAATTTCGTAATTTTTTGCCCTTCGTTCTTCATTCAGTTCATGCACAAGGTGCTCCAGATTTATTGCAGAGGCCCTTCGATCAGCTATCTCTTGCTCATGAGTTTCCAAAAGCTTGGCCAAATTCACATCAAAATTAGGAGGAGTTTTTGGACACTGGTCAAAGTGAAAAAAAAAATCGAACCACACAAACTATTAGTAAAGGACTGGTTTTAGTTATGTTTTAATATTAATTGGAGACATAAATTAATAAATTTCTGGCAGACAAATCATCAATAACTACAAAATGAAAATGTTTCTCTGACATACCTGAGGAAATGTTACTGAAGATGAGTCCACAAAGCAATCTATTTGCTTCATTTTCAGTTCATATTCGTTCTTCCTGTTCTCCAGTTCCTCTGTCATTTTGTCTAACTATTAGAAATACAGTAAGAATTACACTAGCTCATAATACACACAAAATGAGAAACAAAACAGCACTCAGATCTCTATTTTCAGCAAGCTTAAGTACACAAGAAGGTATTTAACAAAAGACTCCATTTGATAACTTTTCTATATTTAGTCAATCACTGTTAAACATTCAATAGCTGTATGCAATAAGCATTTTTGAAAGCATCTATACAGCTAACTACTTCGTAGTTCATCTGAATTTTGTTCTTGTTAGTATTTGATTTCCTCACCTTGCTAACACAATCTACCTTTCAAAGGGGATGCTAACACAGAAAAAAACCCATTATAAGCTTGGTTGGCAAACGTTACTGGTCAAAACATGATTTGATACAAAGATTTTAGTGGCACAGGTTTGATAAGTTGGCACAAGAGAATATGCTAACTTGATAAAAGAACTTCTCTTTCAAAAAATAACTTATTAAGAGTATTTGCCAATACAAATATATTACTTAGCACTGTGATAGTTGTGACAACTAGAGCTGAAATTTGAACAAAGGTTTAACATAGCTATTTAGTCTGCAGCATCTCCAAACTACTGTAAAATTTATAGAGCTCACAGTTCTCTCTCTGTTGCATAATAGTATCGTTTGTGGATAAGTGTTAAGCAGAGGAAAAAGTAATCCCCTGGGTGACACTGCTGATAACCTGAGGTTGCTCTGCTCTTATAGGTACTGATAATTTTACACTGACACCAGAGTAAACATTTTTGTGATCTCTAGACAACATTTCCAAAATATTTAAAGTTACCTGATCTTTGTTCAGAAGTTTTTGAACTACTACTTTCCTTTTACAAGAACGAACATTTCTCTTCAACAAGAGTACTATATACCAGATGCTCTAAAATGACAAGCGAAACCTTCTTCAGAAACTGCAATTGACAACAGCTTGCTCTCAGTTTCTTTGTTTTACCTGTTCCCTGAGTTCCTGGATTACAGCTTCTTTCTTTGCTATGTCTTCCTGTGCACACTGGAGCAATGCATCATGTTTCTTAGAGGCCTCTGTCAGACTTATCAGCTGATCAGCTGTATGACGCAATTCTTCACACAGAAGGTCCCTCTATTTTTCAAGTCGTTGGATGAGTAAAAAAAGAAATGTTATTCCTCCAAGTCAGCTGTTTCAAGATGTTTTGTCACTGGTGCCAAGATTGCTAACAGCTACAAGCATCTCCCTTTTCCTTCTACCTTTTCATCATTAATTGTAGCAAGCATTCATCTATAAGTTTATTTTAGCATGTTTTCATATTCTTGCTCTTGGTTGCAGAATGAAAATGAGAACTTTTCCCCAGCCCAGTGACAATTAAGATTCTAGCAGATCATTGGAATTAATCACTATTTTAAAAATATAATATATACTTAAAAAGATACACAGTTCTCTAAATAAGAAGTCAGAAAAGCATGTATAGATTTTAAATCCACAATGAAGTGATTACAGCATTTTAGTGCATTGATATTCCAGAGATACCTCTGGATTTATTCTAGGATTTATACTCCCACGCTATCTGATAGGGCATCATACCTAAACAAGATGTGTTAACAAATAAGGAGAAACTTTCTTTAGTATTTTCAATGCCGCCTCAGATTAGTTCTTCCTTGCCCAGTTAAGAAAGCATGAAGAAGTTAGTAACTGAAGTATAAAGGAGAAACACTGTAATTTTATCAGGAGCCAAATATCATCTTTATATCTATATATAATATCTATTACATTATCTAACTTATCCAAGGATAACATTGAAACAGGATCTGGCACTTAAGTTAAAAAAAGCCAAAAACCCCAAAGTGATCCATTTGCTAGACAACTCAGCTTTGGGTTTCAGAATGTCACTTTAAGATATGATTATTAATGAACATAGTCTGTTTATTTTAAATCAGATTTCCATTATGTTTAATGTCCTTTCAGAAACACACAGCTCCCTGGAAGACTTTATTAGTGCTATATGACTGGACTAGCTAATCTAATCACAGATGATCTTGTAGAAATTACATGTAAGGAGGTGCTACTGTTTTTGACTGATGGACATGTTCAAAAAAATAATGGTGACATCAGTAACAGAAAAGACAGGGTTAAAGAAATATACAATATTAAAAAGCAAAACCACATATATGAATCAAATGTGTGCCCTAGATCTGTTTCCAGCAGGTGGAGCTTTTAGTTAAAATTATGACTAAAGAAAAGCTATTACTGAATATAGTGCAGTGGGGGAAGAGACACTGTAGAACATAATATATTCTTCTATCTATTTTAATTTCTCAGCTGCATCATCTGAAGCTGCCATTAAATTCAGCTGATGATTCCTTAGTGGCCTTAACAAAATTAAACCAGGCTCTTAGCATAGGCTTTTTTGAAGTAGCTTATAAAATATTTATGTCAAATAACGTGATAATTTAACAGAATTTGTCAGGTATCTCATGAAAAATTCTTTTAAGAACAGCTTAACTAGCTGTAGTTTGAACTAAAATGAGGTTAAGTTCTACATGAGCATTTTAAGCAAAACCACATCCAGTTGGTTTCATTGAACAAATAATCATAATACACCAACATTAATGTTTTTACCTCAATGTTATCAGCTATTTCTCTTCCTTCCAAGGCTTCCTTCAGTTCTTCAATCTTCTTTTCCTGATCTTCTATGATTCCCCTGCTTTCTTCTTTTGCAGCCAGAACAATATTATACTTGTACTACAAAAAGCATTCAATAAAATTTTAAATATTTTAGAAAAACATGTTATCATGTTAAAATTGGCGAACAGAAGACAAACAAATGTACGTCACCAATCTTATGACAACTAGATCTAGAAAACAGTGTCAATGACTAAAACCAGAATGATATATTTTACTTGCTAAATTATACAAACTGTTTGTAGAGACTAGTTGTCAGAATGATACAAAAAGATTATTAACATGAATTAGCCACCACAATATGTATTACCTATTGAAACTATTATTAAAGAGATAGCCATATTCAGAAATGTCTCATCAACATTTTTCTACAGACCCTTTTGAATTGATTTGAGTTCACACATAATATATTATGTATTCTGTTGGTTGCTCTATCAGTTTGCAAACTAGTCCTGTTTTAATAAAGCAGAGGCATTTTATTTATTTATAATTATTCAAATACAGTTTTAGTTCTTTATACTTAGTTTTCAGATTAAGAACATAGTAATACCAGCAACATAAAAATTCACTCCATCAAAAATGAATTTACAATTCAGCTTCAATTGTTAAGGTCTTAAATTGCCAGTTTCTGAGAAAATCTAAATGTGACTGTCAGCTGAGTGGAGTTTACAGGATGTGAATAGGTCCCTTTAGAGACATAGCTTTTTACCCACCACGTGGAAAGGGTTCAGTTTTTGAGACAGCCTTAGGCATAAAATGTTCAGAAGATTTCAACATGTCAAAACCAAGAAGTTTCCTTCTAAAACACTACAGCAAGTTACACTCTTTGAGACCTGTGATAAGACATGTCATTGCCTCCCATTTCTAAAGAGCACTACCATGTCCTTCAAAATGACAGAACATACATTTATATCCTCGAGCTCTCTTGTCAGCCCATCTATGGACTCAGTTTTATGATTAATTGAAGACCTCAGCTCCTGGATCTGTCTCATCAAGTCAGTTACAACTTCCTGCAACATAAAAAAATTAATCATGATAAAATACATATAAAATATATATAATGTTTTACTGGACTTTCTTTGGTTTATAATTTGTCAATCCAAAACTTCAATCAACCAGGTGAAAATGAGTCCTCAAATTGCACATGTAAAGAATAAACAGAAAATTTGTTGCTAAATCACTAGCTTTTGTTCTAAGCACTTAAAGAACTGAATAAATTGCAGTGTTCATTAGAAGAGAAGACTGGCTTGCTGATTTAGTCTCAGGCTGTAGCAGGTTACTAATAGGTGAGCAGAACTACTACAATTTAAGGGTATGTTTGTTGTAATGGAAAAAGACACATTCAAGAAACACCACTGCACTGACAATACCAGGTGATTCTGACCTTATGCATGTCAGATTTTTGGGTTTATGATGGAAAAAGCAACAGCATCATGCCAGTAGTAAATGCACCATGTGATTTCTTATGCCTGTTTTACAGACAGCACATATTGCACTTGGGGAACTCAGGCGATTTAAGCTTTCATACTGCGACAGTCTTTACATAAAGAAGTGCTTTGATTTTACTAATACAGATAATGTGACACACAGTCATATTCCTACAACACCTTTCTTACCTTTCCCATCTGCCCATTACAACAGAGCCCTGACTGGAAGGCTCTATTAATCACCTGGGGAATTATGCATTGTTTAGGCATTGAATGTTTTGTCCAATAGACAGTTTTAGCTTAATTTTTTTTTGTTTCACCTTCAGTCAACTTGTCTTTGAATGCATACCAGTTTCCTACCTCCCTGCAAACTCCATGCTAGGAAAAGGTAGGATTTATTTTACCTGGCTATATAGCCAGGATTGCCTAAAAGCACAAAATGACTAAGCAGTACAGGAAGGCTCTGGTCTTTCACCTCTACTACAACACATAGTTACTCACAACACTGTGTATCAGTAACAGTAATAAACCCAAACCTTATCTGTATCATTTGTCTTCTTCAAAGAAGCAATAGTCTCTTCAGCAGCAGCCAGGTCCTGTTCCAACATCCTCAGTTTTGCTTCCTAGAGGAAATAATATTTGTGAAGGAGTGTCTTCACTACCTTTGCTGTGTTCTATAAAGTATCAAGTCATGAAAAAAAAACAACAAAGGAAGTAACTTGTTAACCTTACCTAAAAAACTTACCAGTAGCTTAAAATATATAGCCTCAGCACTCTACATTTATTTTGCTGATAATCAACCTAACAGTATGCCAATAAAATTTTTATTAATGCCCAAGAAAAGCCATGAACACACAACTCCAGTATTCAAATCTGCTGTTGTACCTGCTGCTCACACCGTGTCACCATTTCTGAAATTGGTTTCTCCACCTGTGCTTTTTCAAGTACTTTCAAGAGCTCCCTGGTGAAAAAAAAATGTTTTGATTATATTTCTCACTAGAAATGTAAGAGAACTTTAACAAGAACAAAGTGATATGAGCTTATTCTATTTGCACTTAATTTTTTTGAGAGTTCTTCAGTTATCACATTCTCAATGCTATGCAAAAGACTAATACTTTAGTTACTAGCTTTACACTGTTATCAGTGGCAGAATTTTACCTTTGACAAGAAGAACTATACAATGAAATTACTTTAAATTAAAATGAATTGCTGCTCTGATTTGGATAAAATAAAGAACCCATCTGGAGAAAAACACCTCTACAAATGGGATCCCCACCTGTATACAACATATAGCACCAATGAGATCAGATGAAAATAAACCCCACTGCTAATTAAAACTTACTTTGAATTGTTTTCTTTGTCTTCTTGCAATTGTAATGTTAGCTTTTCATTATGTTCTTTTTCTGTTTTCAGAAGCTGCAAAAGGTTCTAGAATATCAAAATATATGTTTGCTATAAGAAGTTACAATTTTAAGGTTTCTAGAGCAATCTAAAACAAAATAAAAATCTAAACAAATTCTTAAGATGACTGAACAAAACCAACCATTACACAAAACCTTAAAACTGGAAGATCTTTAGTTTGTTCTGAAGACATTCTAAAGTAAACTCTTATTTACATTTAGTAATCAGATCTTTGTACCTGCCATCAATACTAATTTTATAAAGCTGTGATGGTCCCCAATATCCAAGGCTGTGAAGGCAAAAATCAGAACTTTCAATTGTAGATTAATTTGGGGGCATTTTAAAATTCTGTATTCGTTCAAAATACTGAATATACGGAATTTAAACCAATATTCAATCCATCAGTATCCTGTTAAACGCTAATAAGGAAAATTTAGACCAAACTTGCCGAGCAGGCACTGCAAACTCTGCAGAAACGCAAGTAAAATTATTTGCAAAAGCCCTTGAGCAACCTTGCTGCTGTTTTGCAGTCACTGCAGTCTGACAGGCTTTCAAGGACAACATCAACTAAATTGCAGGACAGTGATCCACCACAAGCCATAGATCATTTTAACAAGATCACATCCACTATGAAAATTTTTAAGAAACTGCTTTGTAAAGATAGAATAATTAGGCTAGTCTTGGCTAGCCCTGAGATAAAAGCACTTCAATGTCAGGATTCTTTTCCAAAGAAGCTTCTTATTCCTTTACTAATTAACCCATCTCCCTCAACATTTCCAGAGCAATTTCTTTAGCCTAAAAACTTACTATTCATGATGCTATTGGATATTTCCGATAGCCTGTGGTTGTGAAAATCTTGCAGTAAGTTTGGAAAAATAATTTGGGTACACCTTCCAAATGAAATTACCAAGAAGACTATTACTGCTGTGGAATGTTATCAGTGATAAAATAATAGGAATTAAGCAATCTGGGTTTGGTATAATCAAGTCCTTTAAAATCCTTGATTGTCTTACACAAAGCTCAGTTTTCATTGCTTCTGTTTCTTGCTTCCTGTCCTCAAGTTGTTGCTTCAGCTGGTCCGTCTCAAACTTGGCTACCTCCTGCAAATTGTCATAGTCATCCTGCAGGCTTGCCTTTTCTTCAAGAATCTTTTCATGTTCTAGCCTTCATAAAAAAATCCAGACCAAATAATCTAGTAAGGGTTTATGTCCTTCTAAAAATACTCCAACTGTATTTTAAAATAGTCAAATAATATACAGCGAGAAAGAATACTCTCCAAACAGTATTTCTGCTAACACAGAATGCACCAATATAACCACAGCATTTAATTTCAGTTCCACATTCCCAGTCTTACAATGTCTCACTCAAAAAAATTCAGCTAAGACATAACCTGCTGTAATGCAAAATGTAGTTAAGTTTTCCAGAAAGAAAAATCAAACCCAAAACATAAAATGGAAGCATGACAAAACAGCAACAAAACCCAACATAACTAAATCACATTAGTAACTGAAAACCATACTGATTATCATCTCCTGATAATGATAGCAGATTGTTATCTCCTGATAATTATTGCAGACAAGGCAATGAACTTTTCTGTCTTTGCTACTCAAACTTCAGTTATTTTTATGAGTTCTTTCTGCTTGTATTTTTAGAGCAGCATCATTATGTCACCTGCTTCATGTGACCAGACTGACAATACGTCCACTTAATTTTTGGAGAGCAGCAAGTTCATAGATACATCCTATTTAATGAGAAAATTATATAGGAAAACAAAATTAAGGCAGGCACTTTTGTTTTCTTTCTAATAATTCCACCATATTGCCTGAAATAGGCGTGAAAAAACCCAAATCAAACAACCCAAACAAACACCCTCCTCCCTAACAAACAAGCAAAGGACAAACACAAAACAATTTTAAAGAAATGTAAATGTAAAGTGTAAGTTCACATACAGGAGAGGATGAGGGAATCACTAGATACATCCAGAAGGGATGACAAGGCATTGTACCAAACTGCCAACATACCTGACACTGTCCAGCTGGAACTGTACATCCATATGTCTACCAGAAAGCTGATTTATTTCTTTCTCTTGCTTTTCCCTAAAGGCACTGTATTCCAATTTTACAGTAGACAGCTCCTTGTCTGCAGACTGCAGGACAATGCGCAAGTCATGGACTTCACTTTTTAATACTGTCAAAAAATCCCAAAATAATTTACGTTAGTTGGAAAATAGTGTGCTACCTATAGGACACAAAATGCTAGAGAACCTGTTGGGAAAGTCTCACAAACCTCTGCATGCCTGCAGTGGAATTAATCTCAAAAGTCACACACGAAAAAGGCTTTGTGAATGGAAAAGGTCAACAAAACACTGGCTTTAAAAAGTAAAGGTGAATCAAAAACATTCCAGACAATATCACTGTAATTTCCACAGACAAAGGTTCTTTCCTTTATTTTTATTTGTCTTTTTAAATACTGTATCTTGTACCTCTTTCAGATTTAGAGTAAAGACAGAACTATTTTGAATATTGTACACTGTGCAAGACTAGGCAAAGATGATCTGCAAGAATTAAATATTGCTTTCTTTTTTAAAAAAAAAAAAGAAAATCAAAGTAGTATGTCTAACAACCAAACAGTTACTCAGCCCATGTTACTGTTGATTTAAAAAAGTAAGACACCTCAAAACTTTTTATGAAATTTTAGTATTACAAAGACTTACTATCAGCCTTGTTTTGACTTTCTTGAAGCTGTTTTTCAAGTGATTTTATCTGTTCAAGGAGCTCCTGGCGTTCTTTACTCCAGTCATTCCTTTCAGATGAAAGAAGCTTGAAAAGAAAAGTAAATTTTTTTTAAATAGAAGAAAGTGTAGGAGCAGCTAAGTCACACACTGTAACAGTAATGTAATGATGTATTAAAGCACTTCATCTACTGATTATAAACACATTTTTCTTTAAATTCAGTAATTGGTGAATCTGAAATCCCTCAAAGTCCAAGGAAAGAATAATTTATATTACTCAAGACATTACCTTACCTAAAAAGTTCTTTTAAAAGGAACCACAGCTTAGGAGCTGATAAAGATATCAGAAGTGAAAATTATCTGGAAAGCATACAGGCCTTATTTCCTTTTCTATGATAAATCAACCCTAACAATTAAGCAAGACTTGCAAATCTTTGATAGGTTGCTCCAACTGAGACGAGTATTTTCTGCATTCTGAAGTTTAAAATCTGCTTGTTACTGTAGCTGTTTTCCAGAAATCAAGAAGTTGGCCAAACCGAACCACAATAGTGTTGATTTGCTTATATTTAAGCTCAAGTAGGCCTGGATTCACAAGATTTTAAACAACAAAACCAAACTCAAAACTGCAGTGTTACGAACCTCCTCTGCTCACTCCAACTCCAGGAGGGTTCAATTAGATGACGTTTAAACCAAACCAAACTATTCCATGGTTTTAAGTCCTTGTCTTCCTGCACAGCCCAGAGTTATGATGCTATGTAAATTTGTCAAAATGCAAGTAACACTGCAAGACCTCACCAGACAACACAGCAGTATGGCTGTATGATAGTTACATGAGCCCTATATCACATTGTTCTCTCACCTCCTGTATTTGTGCAGAGTGATGCTCCAGTTTATTAATATGCTGCTGGAGTTTTATATTCTTGCTTTCCTCTTCATCCAGCTTTGTCTGCATTGTGCTCAGTTGCTCCTGTGACACAAGAGACACTCAAAATTAGAGCAGCTATCTTGCACTTTTTTTTCACATGCCATATGGCAGTCTGTGCATATTAAACATAAAAAGTCAACAAGTTTCTATTTTTATGATCTGAACCAAGAGAAAACAGAACACTCAAAAATAAACTGGTGTCTTAAGTAGCTGATTTTTCCTATTTCTAACTTAACTGCCAAAAACACCAGGAAAATACATCAGTGGATACAAGGACTGAATCCAGTAAACACTTCAGTTTTCAGACACATGTTTATCTTGGAAAAATAAGGCTTTAAAAAGAAATTATTCAAAATATACATTAAACTCCCTACAGGATCTCTGCACTATGATAAGCATCAAACAGGAGTTTTGGCTGTTGTGCCAAGGTTTTACATGTACTGAAGTTAGTTCCAGCTTCTAGAGAGTAGTTCAGATAAATCTGTAGTGTTCTTCTATGTGACAAAAGACCTTCCCCACCCACTAGAAAAGATACAAGACAATGTATAATGGTGGACAAGCACTATTTAGCAGGTTTCTTCAAATAATGCAGTATTATATATTAAGCATGTGTACTGCTCCAAATGTAGCTGTCAACTTATAAAGAGGACTCCTTATAGACAAGTTACCAGGTTTAAATAGAAAAAAGTATGACCATCCTGAAATAAACTACTTATGATATTCAATCCTCAAATCACTTTCAGTATTTTGAAGTCCTCTTTCAAGTACTGTGTATAGGGAACTGTTTAGTGTTGTATTAATCAGGGGCTTCGGTTTCCAGTGCAAATTAAAGTGCACTTGGTGCCAGTGAAGTACTTCATGGCAAAGCCTGCTTTATTACCTAGTTGAACATACACTTCACTTTTTATTCAGAACATTCACCTGTGCCACTTTGAGCTCTTCAGCAATGGCTTCACATGCTTGTTCACTCATCTCAGGTGGAACTGGCTCTTTTAGAATGTCATCCATCATCTCTTCAGAACGCTGAAAATCTTCAAAATTATAATCTGGGCTTATTCGTGGCACAAGGCGAGACCTTAGCTGGTAAGCTTTAGTTGGAGTGGTTATGTTCTGTAACAAAGATTACAAAGCAGTCTTTATTTTAACTGCAAAATGAAATTCAAACTTTGTCTGGTATTGTATTTTTTAAGTTCTATAAGCATAATAATGAAATAAAATGCTTAAAGTGGCTAGTTCTCAAGTACTGTTACTTCTTCCAATTTGTCATCTGATGACAGTAGCAGTCACTCGGTTAATACTCCAGAACAAAAAGTAGCCTATTTGGTTCATCACATATAGAGAACATTCCAGAAAACTAGTTAGGCTAAGAGATCACACAAATTACAGTCTGTGCTCTTGTACAACGTGGAAATAAATATGAGTGGCCTTAAAAAAACTTATTCCCATACCTTAAGACTTTCTCTATGTAGCTTATGTAGCTGAGAGACTTCGCGGCGTTTGTGTGCTTTGGTTGCCTCCAGAATATTTTCAAGATGCTGGTTAGCCTTCTGAAGGGATTGAAGCTCTGATTCCAGTTCCATCTGTTTTTTCCTGTTTAGGAAGTATTTTGCTACTGTCAAAACTACTCTATGAGTATGCCTTCCTACCAGTAAGGATATGCTGCAGTATTGCCAGTGAGCAAACTGCAGCTGAACTTTTACCCAAACACCAAAATGCATTATTTTGAGAAGAAAGCCATCGCTGCTGTATTAAAGAGTAAAAATAACATATAAAAATTAAAAAGCTAAGCAGCTTATTTGTGCCTGCATAATGAAGCAAGCAGATGGATAACTAAACATGTCAGAAAAAAAATCCATTACATGGTAAGAAATAAGCTGAGAGCTCTGCAGCTCCTTTTAAGAGAAAGTGATATCGCCCATTCCAATATGGTTTTAAGCTTTAAAAATGTTATCCAGTTATATGAGAAGTCTGAACTGGAGCTTGCCAGGATTAAAGAAAATCCTCTAAAGGCTTTTTTTTTTTTTTTTGGAAAGTGCTGCTCTGTTAAGATTATTTTGCCCTCTAAGAGTACTTTAACTGAAATCCAACAGTTGAGCAGAAATTTAGGAATAATTTTCACTAGGTATTTTGCAGAGCTACAAGCTTTTACTGTGATAGTTGCCATTACTGTCATAATGGTAGGGTCAAAGTCCATAGACAAATGGAAACATACTATTTCATCTCTTGGCAGTTTAATGCAATCATTTTCCCTCATGGTCTTGGCACCTGCAGCAAAACTTAGGGAACAGAGTAGAACTTTAGTTCTGACTGCGATTAAAAACAGCAGAAAAATTAGCATATGGTGTTGTTGTGAAATTGCTGTTTTACTCTACTTTTATTACAGCATATAGTTACACCTGTACGTAAAGCTTCAGTTACCCTGAAACTGGAAAGATTAAGTGTAGTGAAATTTGATGACTTTGGAGGCTGAAAAACACGTTTCTGTTTGCACTCCCCTAAGAAAGTGCTGGTAATTGATAGTAAAATGCATACATACTACCAAGATAGCAACACATTCACAAAACATGGAATACATAAAATAGAAGTATATTTAACGGGCAGAAAAATAAAGTAATCCATATAAAAAAATATAGACTACTGCAATTAATGATATAGAACAATTGATGGATTGCTGAATTGATAACCTCAGTAGATCAAAATGCTATTATTTATGAAGTTCATAGGATTTGCTACACAAAGATAAAAATAAAAATACAGATTTGTACAATTGCCTCAATAAGCAAAAAGAATATTAAAAGCTACTTTTTAAAAATAGAAGTGGGGAGGCAAAATTGTGCCTTGATGCTTTTAGAATTACACTCTAATTTCACCGAAATCACAGAAAGCAATATTGTTAGGTACAATTAAAATAAATAATAAAAAAACCAGGTTCCTTCTGCCTTCCAGGTTTGCATTACATTTGCTGGAAATGCTATTTTTCTTTTATCTGCAGTTACAAGATCTGAATTTTTCAGAAATGGGGTTAATCAAGTGAAGTCATGTATTATTCACATGCATATGAACACTGAAGGTATTAGTGAGGCATTCCCATTATCTTGTGCTGCCCTCCAGGAGAACAATGACAGTAAATTCTTCACTACATTAATAAGGGCAAAGTCAACCCTTACCTCATGTTTAGATGCCAAAGCAAATGGACATAAATGCACTACCGACACCATATCTTTGCTCTGATTTGAATTTAACCTTTGTTCCCACAGCAAGATAAGTTTTATTGCCTTGTTAAAAATATTTGAAGCTGAGATAAAAAATGAACCAAGTGGTTAGCCAGAATTTTCTGGGGTGCTTGGATTCTACATTTATGATGACTCAAACTTGCAGAGTGCAAACTTTAACTTTAAGTTAAGAAGGTGACTAACCAGAATTAAAGGGTATGTCCATCTCCTGCATGGTGTGAAGAATTTTCCTGCATCTTACTTTCAAGAGCAGCTTTGGAAAAGACAAAGAAACCTGCAGCACTGCAGATGTACCTTCAGATTTAATGATGGTTGTTCCCTAGTCTGGGAATAACCAAGTTCAACAAGAACATACCCTGTGTGTGCATGCCATTATTCTTACATACAAAGAACAAAGGCCTAGTCAACATAATCAGGATCTGAGTCTTTAAAAAAATTGATATGAATAACAACTTAAAACCATTTAATTACAGATATTTGAATACTGTTTTGTCTCACTTGGTTAGCTCTTTAAATTCTTCGTATTCTTGCTTTGAAGTTGCCAGTTCAGCTTGGGTCTGCAGCAGACGAGCTTTCAGCCTTTCGACAGATGCCAGCGAGTTGCCTTCCCCTGACATGGTGGTGGAATATAAGCGGTGACCTACAGAACAAACATAGACCCTCTGAAATCACACAGCAGCTCAAATACCTAAAGTTTCACTAACATGAAAACGGTTGTGGGCTTTTGAACAGCACAGCAGCAATTGAAATTGACAAAAATAGGTATTGGCAACAGTCCACATGAAAACCAGTAATAATTAATATTATTGCAGTCTTCGTGATAACTAAGGACCACAAAAATGAGATTACAGATGAGTTTCACAAGATGCAAATCAAAATTCCCTATTGCTTGAAGGCCAACATGAATACAATTAAGTAAAATTGTTTTATCAGTCTTCAGGTACCACTTTGAGGAAGGCAAAAATAGATCAAGACAGACATTTTCAACACTATGCTGCAGACAGCAGAAACATTATAAGCATATTTAGCTGGAAAACATCTGCATGTTTTTACCTCCAGTACTTTTCTCTGTGGCTGAAGCTTCCAAAAAAGCCTTTTCTAGCTCTGCAATGGTCTGAGCATCAATTTCTTGGGCTTTTTTAACTGACTGTAAAGAACGAAGTTTTTTATTCTCCTCTCTGAGATTATGGTTCTCCATGGCATACTTTGCAATTCGTGGGTGTTGTTCCATCTGTGGTAATCAATATTTTATTCAACAGTTTTTATTTTCCAGACAATGCTGTAGCTATCTAGCTGTTACTCTACCACCTTTAATATGGATTAAACTGTAACAGAAAAGAGGTATCCCCCACAGTGGTTATAACTACTCAATTTTTCTTTGGTTAATTTTCTTACTGCCTTGGCATCTACTCTCAAGACAGCAAGATTATATCTCACATGTTTACTCTTTTACTGGTAGTAAAGCAGTAGGATACTTTTCCTGCAGCTCTTGATACTTTTTTCCATTCTAACTTTGAGCTTTGGCTTTCTTAACACTATCCTTACAAGCCATACTAATGTTTCTGTAGGACTGTGCTAAACTTCATTTCTTCTCCTCCTCCCTTTCCTTTGAATTTCAGTTATGAACTAGATTTATGCTACTCTGCCAAGAGATTTACTCCTTTTCCCTACTTGTGCTTGAAGGCAATTGTTTTTCAAGAATTTGCCTTCTCTCTCGGGTTTCTTTGTTCTTCAAAACTGCCTCAAAAATGATACCACACCTACCAGACACCTGAATAACCCAAAGCTGTTCTTCAGACAGCTCCAGGACCACATCACCCATACATGTCCATCTGACACATGTATTATCCTTCAAAAATTCCACTGCATTACTGCTGTTCTTTCCCTTTTCAACTGATGTCATTAAACTTGAAGTCTGCCATATGCATGAGGATTTGTGATTTGGAGACTTCCTTGAGCTGCTGAAAAGAAACTTGGTCCTCTGCATAACCCACATCAGGTGGTCTGTGGCAAGCTCCCACCATGACATCACCCTTACTAAACTCTCCTCTTACGCAAACTCAAGCTCTAAACCCTGCCATTGTCTCGTCCACAGGGAAACCCATGCATTTGAGATGCTTCTATAAGGGAACCCACCACATATCCTCTGCTTTTCTGCCTGACTTTCCTAAAAAGTCTATAGTCACCCACCACAGGACTACAACACGTGAGCTATCTCACAAAAAATTGTAAAGGAAAAGAACAAAGGCTTTACCTGTTCTCTGAGTATCTGTACTTCCTCCCTCAGGTCACTGAGGAGATCATCTTGCTCTTTTGGCAATAAAACTCCACCAGCTTCTTTATGTAATCTCTCCAAACGAACAATATGGTCCTCCCGGAATTTAACTATCATTTTATTTGACTGAACAAATTTTTCCTTCTTGGCACACAGTTCTTCTAGCTGTGCGACTTTTTCTAATAAATTCTTAGAAAGTACATATTACAGATTAGTAAATTCTTAAGGTGCATATCTTACATACATATGCACAGGCAGATAAATCATGCAAAATCTCAGTTAACAGTAATTTTGTGAATACACAGACTATCATTTGCAGCAGGTTTGTAGACAGCAACAGCTCATACCAAGAACCCAAATTAGACAACATGTTGCAAAAATTGTACTTAGAAACTCCAATATGATGTAGTAGAGTAAGTATTCTGTTACCCTCAGATGCACGTCACTAAAGTGCCTGTTTCAGTTAATTTTCTTTAGAAAAAATAAAAATCGATTTTGCCTGGTTCATTACTACACCATGACCAAAGAACAATAAAATGAGAATGACTGGGACATTTGTGTCAAAAAACATGCTGTTGATTAAAACACTCAAAATTAAGTAAAACAGAAGCTTGTTCGGTTCAATTTTTTTTAATAAGAAAACCCCAATAAACCCCCCCACCCCTTAAAATTAAATACACTATCAAAGCTATCCTATGGCTTGTCAGAATTTGAAAGACAGAATAAATCACACCTATTTCGGTTGGAAAAGACTTTTAGGATCATCAAATCCAACCACTATTCCACCAATGCCAAGACTACCACTAAACCATTGTCCTTAAGCACTATAGATATTATCTTAAATGTCATTTGACAAAGTTCCCTTGTTACCTTTGGACAGAGTATTTTTATTCAAAACCAAGGAAAATCATTAAGAGAATCAAGCATCAATATGCTCACTGGTCTCTCACCAGAAAGTTCACTGGATGTACTCAGAAATATCAGTGCTTTCTTACCTTCTTTTCACCTTCAGATTTCTCCCAGAACAACATTGCTTCAAGAAAGTTGTTCATATAATTTATGTTGTTCTTCCCTTTTTCAAGAGCATCTGTAGGGGAAGTCAAAGAAACAAATGCCATATTTATTAAAATACCACTTACCCAGGTTTTTTCTACATATAAAACATGACAACTGTGTGAAGTAAATTCAAATAAATTCTTTAAACAGTGTAATTCTTCCACAAAGATCATGTGCCATATGCAGAGTACACTGTTTAGACAGTAATTCCTAGTCACCTGCAAGTGCTGATAAAGAATAGACCAAATTTACATAATTGTATAATTAACAAAGT
This sequence comes from Pseudopodoces humilis, assembly GCF_049639895.1. Taxonomy (NCBI): domain Eukaryota; kingdom Metazoa; phylum Chordata; class Aves; order Passeriformes; family Paridae; genus Pseudopodoces; species Pseudopodoces humilis. Next base: position 106,929,716 of record NC_142200.1, read on the forward strand.
TGTTCAAGCATTATAGAGCTTTGCAATGAACTTTTATTAAAGCAGAAGAATCAGTCTGTTCAGCTAAGCATATCTATAAAATACAAAATCCCTCTGAAATTAATTTGATAACACTAAGCCATTATTAGCATTATTAGTACAGTTTGTACATATTAAAAGTGGACTGACTGGTTTATGAGAAAGAAATTTAGGAAAATAAGCTTGAATTATGTGGACAATTAGTGGCTTAATCTGGAAGGAAAGTGTCCACACAAGGGATTAAAAGGGTTTAACAATCCACTTAGAAATTAATTCAAAATAGCATTTCTGAATATTCTAATACAGACAAGTCTACTTATCACCATGGTATCTAGGTGTATGATAGCTACATTACTGTGATTTAATATATTTTAAGATGCCATCATGTTTCTGAGGTACCTCGAAAACAGATTTTATGTTTCTATGATTGAGTATTACAAACTTAATTTAACTGCACAGAACAAACACAGCTGATACCTGATATCCTAGTTCTTCTCAAAACTCCTCAGCATTTAAGCATCATCACTTGTTTTCCCTCAGAAATCTATCATGGGTCTAAACACTGAGCCCTCTGTCAATATTCATACATTTATGAACCATGATTCAGTGTCCTACCTCATCTCTGACTTGTTTTTACTGGTTAAACATGTATGCTAACAGAGAAGTCCTTTTTCCGTAGGAAAACTCAACCCCAGATGCTTTATATCACACATGGCTTTCTAACTTCTGTTTTAACTTCTCCTGCTGTATCTTCTATTTCTTAGTAAGGTCAGGAAAGAGTTGACTCACAAAAACAGTAAGACTTACAAAGTTTACAACCTGGCAATCAAACATTATCAAGTAGTGCATTTCAGTGAGAAACATACATACTAGGAAGCTCTGCTGAGATTTGTATTGCAGATAAAATGGCCTAGTGAGAAGCTTATGGAAGATTACCTAAAAATTCTGTTTCCATCTTACATTGAAATCAAACATCTGTTGAAAGTAAGCATCTCTCTTAGATTCTTCTGGAAGTGGCAAAAAAGGGAAGAGGAGAGGAAAAAAATCCAGTCCCAAGTTTAAAAAGAATGCAACATTGTGCCTTCCCTCTGACTTAAATGTACAAGGAATCACATGCAAACTTCTGGTTACTTAAAGGATTAGGCAGCATATCTCTTAGGAAATTAAAGAAAATCTATATAATAAAACCATAGTACAGTACCAAAAGTTAAGAGGAAGAAAATAAAACCACAGTAACAATTTCTGCAAGATAGCAGATACAAGTACAGGAAATAAAATCCATAAGGAAAATGTGACCCTTGTAGGTCAGGCCCTACAAAAATATTAATTGTTCAGAAACTCCATGAAGGCCCCCAGCCTTCTGGGCTACAGAAGTAGGAAATTCTCCCTCACCTCCAACTCTTACCTTGGGATAGAGAAATACTGCACACAGATGGCACTGAAGTAAGCTGAGCAAGCTGCTCTTTCAACTTCTTGACCTCAGCTTGCAGCTGGCTCACATTTCCTTGTGTATCTTCATTTACTACAGCCTTTTATACATAGGAGAAAATTAGGAAAAGGTATAAATAAAAACCTTACATGATAAGAGAAAACTCAAAGAATGCAAGCTAGTAAAATTACAGAGAACTTCTTCCATCTTAGGAAAGGAAGAATCCATGGGAAAAGCAAAGTTCCATTCACTGAGAAATCAAGTTGCACTTCAGATTGAATTAGAGGTAAAAAAATGTAATGTTTTCTGCAGAATTTTGCCTGGACCTTTTGCAGCAACAAGGCAGTACATCAGAGACTGTTTCAGCTAAATGCCAACATGCTTTTAAAAAACCCACTCATACAAAATTACATTTTGGGCACTAAGATTAAAATAGAACAAGTTAACAGAAACAACATTGAATCAGGTTTTTTTTTGACAATTTACATTTTTAGTAGACATTTACTTTTTTTTTTACTTGTCATTTTTCTAATGACGTGCTCATTCTTTCAGATCAAGCAATGAATACGTGCTATTAGCAGCCATTACTTAAGTCTCCAGCTGCTGTCCTTTATCCTAACCAAGAGCAAATCAGCCTTTTTCAAAAACAGTCAGTCTTAAATGAAAAGCAAATTTAGTGATTTCAAATAAGGAAAATTAAGTTATATTTTTGAAAGCACAGGAGTACCTCAATGAAGCTGCCTTGCTTACAGATATGTGAGTTAATGACAAGTGTCTGTCTCTACAATAAAGACATTAAGTAACTCTTACCTTGTTTTTAATCAACTTTGCTCTCTGAGCAAAATTAAGAGTGGACAGTGTTTCACCAAAACACTTGGATCCTGGGTGAACATTTGCAATTATACACGTTTTTGCATTACCACCAAGAGAATCCTAGTTAAAAACATGGAAGTTAGTTTTATTTGCAAGTTTTTGGTGACAACAGAAAGCCATTCCCTAAAAGATACCATGTATCATTCTGAACAAATCGAGGAAAGCATTTCATTCAACAAATATCCACATAGAAGGTAAATTTCTCAAATTTTATTTCAAATGTGGGCATAAAGGATGCGACTGTAAATAACTACTTTTTTTGGGGCTTTAAAACACTGACTATATTGAGATACTTTCTTCGCCTGAACAGCAGGAAGAGAAAAAAATGCTAAACAACTGCAAAAATAATTTTGGTAATGAGTGACCACACTACTTTCAGCATCACCTGTTGATTGCTCCAAACTGTCTTCCTTCTGTTTGCAGCCATCAAACAAAATGACAAACCAACAGATTATTGACCAAGGATAGAAAAGGATCATCTCCCCTTTACATTCATGTCTTCAGGTACACTTCTTCTGTGCTGTTAAACAAGTATCTTTCAAATCTGAGCTAAAGACTCAAAGCATGGTACTATAGAATAGTCCACGAGCCTCAGTGGCGTTCTCTCTCTCTAGTAGCGAAGGTCCTATTTGTGGACTTCTTTGCAGCATAGACACCTCAAATAAAAACACTTAAAGTAACAGCTCTCAAAGTTATACTTCTGTTCCAATTTTTATGTATTGTGGGTTGCATTGGAAGAACATAATTCCTCAGTGTTTCATCAATCTACATAGAACTGGGATGTAACATTGAGAAATTTTGATGTGATCACAATACTGTTGTAATACAAATATTGTATGTGTACATACAAATACTGTATTATAATACAAAAATATACTACAGACATTCACATACTCTTCACAGAATTTTGGCAAGTGCTGACACCCCAACAAATCTTTGACTGCTTTTTTGTTTTGTGTTCATTTTGAAAAGAGCCTATAACGTCTCAGGTAGGAGATTAAATTTAACTGATCTTTAACACCAAACCAACCCTAAGCACACATAAGTTAATTCTGGAAATCACATCAAATGTTTCAACACATCTCTAAATATTAGACTTTGATACACATTATTTCCCAAATTATAAGGATGAAAATACGATTTTTTTTTCATTAAAACTTGCAAATACGCATGTAGTAGGAGCTTATGACAATAAATAGATTTGTCTCCAGTTAACAGCACGAGATTGATTAGAAATCTGTTTAGGTTAAAAAGGTAACTTTCGATCTTTTTTCCGCTTGCCCAATATTGAAAACAACTTTAATGCTCTGGAGTTCAGCTTTTTATAGTAAAAAAAAGCCCAATGAAATTTTTTCTCCATCCCAGGTAGCAGATAAAATCCAGAAGGATATATATTACCCGTAGCAGAAAAGTGAGCTTGGAATCCCGGTAACAAATGTGTCTCTGTTTACCATTGCCCACATCAACAAGTGCTGTGATTACTTGGCCCAGGCAGCTTAGTGATCGATTGATGTTACCTGCTTCCTGAAAAAAGAGGAGGGAACGAGAGTGAATGCAGTTGGTGGATGGAACAGGACACTGCATCTGAAAGGAGAAAGATGCCACAGATACTACAGAACCAACCTTTAACCTCAGTCCTTCTGTATGGGTGTCTTTCTGTCTCTCAGATCCTGCCAAGTCTACCAGGTTGAGCAGGGAAGACCGAATGTTAACAACCTCGTTGTTTTTCTCCATGGATTCCACTGTGATTGTGAAAACTGCATGTGATCTGGAGGATTCTCTGTTCATGGAGGTTGATGCTACACGACGGTTTCTCCAGCCTGTAGTTAATACCTAAGCATGAAAAAGACATCACAATTTCAACTGTATCAGACTATTTTACATACAGGTGACATAAGCAGCTGTAGGCACAATTCTATGCAACAGCTTTTAAAAATCTCAAGGACAAGGACTTTTTTTACTGTTTTCCCATAGAAGTATTTTAAAACCAAAGAAGATATAGCTACAGGCAAGCTTAGTAGCAGAACTTGTCATAATATTAATGTATTTTCTCCAAAAGTGCCACTACTGTTTGAAAGCATAACATACCCCATACTGGTGTATGTTAGCAGTACACAAAATAATAATTAAAAAAATAAAAATAAAAATTAAAGTCACACAAGTACTGCTGCTGTAGCTCTTGTGTTAGAGATGGAAATGAGATGAGACAAACTCTTGCTCAAGCAGCTTAAGAAAGAAGATTAACCCTGTCTGTCCCCAGCACAACTGTACCTGACCCTTCCTCCTTACAGCATGGCTGGCAGACCCTAACTCCTCACAGCAGACTTCCTCTTTTCACAGCCCCCCTTTGACCAGCTACCCCACTCTTTTGTAACACCCATCCTTATTTGATAGCTGTGTCCTGTTAAGGACAAGGCTGCTTTTGGTAATTAGTACAGCTGCAACTCATAAGGGGTGAGGTTGCTTGCAGTCCATTCTCCTACAAAGTACTATGTGTATCACTCATGGAGATATAAACCTGACGATTCTGGAACACATGGAGCCCACTTAGCAGGAAATGTAGTTTCCTGTGGCTATTTCAGAGATGAGTAGGGCAAGCATTAGGGAAAGATTACTGTAATTGCCATTCAGATATTCTAAACTCCAGAACTTTTTTAATTTCTTACAGGTATGGGATAGTAAGGAAGCATTACCTAAAACCAGCTTTTTGTGTTTTGGAGTATGGATACAGGGGGACAAGGTATCACAGAGAAAAAAAATAAGAGCAAAAGAACATGCTTTAATCTAAGAGGAATATATACCAAATAAGATTTAGGATGAATAGTCCAGCATTGAAAAGTGCCAAAAAATACCTGGTATGCTTCAGCAGCAGATGACAACACCTGTTCAACAGCACCATCAACAAAGACTCCTTTCTTGATGTGCTCTCTCAGAAAGAGTCCAGCTGAAGCAGAATCTAGCAAGTCAAATATCTGTTCATTGTAGATTTCAATAAATGAGCATTTGCAGAGAAAACTCTTTCCACTGCCAGCCTGAAAAACACAGTAATTTACACTATAAACAGATTGGTTTTATTAAGTCTGTCATTTTATGGCAGCAAGTCTCTTTTCACACATATCTAAAGCTATTAGGTTGCATATATATTGTGCATACTATACATTTCTGATACCAAGGTGACAACCAACATCCAGAAACCTAGATGCATTTTTAGACTCAAAATATAAGCACACTTGTGTCTGAAGAAACTGTACTCTAATTGGTAGAGTACTAGATGCAAGCATTTCTCATTAATACATTTGAGGCAAGATGGCAATAATCTTGGTAACTTAATGGCTGCACACCCAGTTTACCAACCTTATCTTTACTGTGAGACAATTACTTTACTGCAATAGTAATTATAAAATAAACATACCTTTTCCTTTTCTCGCTCGATTAGAAAAAATAGATATTCAAAGCTCCGTGGAATCACACCTCTCAGACTGTGAGTGAAATTATCAGAATCAGATGGTCCTAGAGAGATTTTTTTAATTAAAAAAATAATTAATTGCTCAAGAGTAGCAGTTGACATGCTCAAGACAAAAAAATTAAGAAACCATTGAAAGATGATTAATCTCTCATGCACTTACCCATCATAGTAAAGGTTTTTCCTGACCCAGTCTGGCCACTAACAAAAAGAAAAATTAAGGTTAAACTTTATTCTGAATTTTTCATTAATCTGCATCTTTTTAGAAGTCAAAGCTTAAAACAAGCAAACAAATAATTTTCTAAACTAAATATAAGGAGATAGAAGCAGGCTGAGAAATCAGTCAGCTAAAAAGGTATAAAAATAGATCAGCAAATTTACCAAGGAATCTCTTTAGATAAATCCTGTTTTGTCTCCCCTACCACCCACCATCTTTTTCCTTGTTTCTGTTGGAAAGTTAGCAATAAAATGAAGACTTTGAAATATATACATAAAACTAATTTTTGGGTCAAACTTTTTGAATTTTATGCCACTCAGTAGTGCACATAAGGATATATTTGACTTAAAAGTATTTTTTTTATTTTAGAGGTTTTTTCCTAATATAGTTATTAATCATGATAGAGAAACTTCAGGGCAATTTCATTTCATTTTTCCACATTTGTATATTGTGACAAAGTGGACCTTATAGTTTTGCAAAAGCTGTGCTACACTAAAAAAAACCCAGTAAGGTTTTGATTAGATGAGCCCTTTAAGTCAGCATTTTCTGACCAAAGTGCTTCCTCAGTTTTCAAAATGAAAAAATATTCTGTTAATATAATAATATTCACACCACTAGTCATGGATATATTTCTACCTTAAAAATATTCTAAAAGTAAAAATTATCATTCATGAGTTTCCCCACAGGCAGCCAAGAGTCACTCAAGAGCTGAGCTGACCAAATATCAAGTTAAAACAATTTTCACTCCATTTTACCATGGACATACTGAAAACCACCAGCTTTAATAGTACAATGAAACTCCTACATTTTAAGTCCATAATAAGATTGAAATGAGTTTACATCTGCATTAGCCTTGAGTGTTAAAAGCATAACAGCTACATACAGATTCCTCCAAAAGAGGGGCAAGGAGTACCATCTAATAATGCAAGAACATTCCTTATGCTGCGCTGCAGTAAGGAAGCACTTTTAAAGTTTACTGTAACATTAGGCAGGCTCTGGCTCTTAGAAAGAACCCCAGCTGCTTATTAGCACTCTCTCCTTAAATGTCACCATTGCTATGAAATGACAAATTACTACAAAATCACTTACTATGCAAAGATGGTTCCATTGTAGCCATTCATACAAGATTCAACAATGTTTTTAGCCACACTTGAGAACACAGACTCCTGGGGACAAGGGAAAGAGAAGGTAGTTGGCACCACCTGTTGAAGTATCTTTTATATCAGTGTTTCCTATGCCATAACTTTATGGTATATAATAGATGCATTCCTTAAGGTTAGACATGTACCATGGTCTCTGGAATTCTCAGAAAATCCATATATCTTAAGTCCTTGTGATATAAATCACTCTCTGAAAAAATGGTATTCCTTGATAAACTTGAAGAGAAATAATAAAATTCAGCATCATAGTAACAGCTTCCAAATACATAATAATAATTTTGATCCAGTGGTTTTGATTATGTTATGCAGTTTATACCATCAGTAGGCCAGGTACCTGTGACACTTTAAAATCTAGGTTTCAACATTTGCCACTGCACAATAGCACATTCAACAGAGCTGTACAACTTAGTCTCATCTATCTTCCCATTTTTCTTATATCTGCAAGAAGAGCCTAGCTACAAATAATAGCCTACAGCAGGTGAGGTTTTGTTTTGCTTGTTTTTTTTTAAACAGAAATTAAATGGAATTGGGAGTCTTAGCAGAATTTAAATTATGTTCACAATGTCAAACACTACATTATAGAAATTAAATTGAAGGATTTTCTTTCCAGTATTGCTTGCCCCACGTGAGCAATGCATCCATTTAAAAGGCAAAAGCATAAGAAGGAAATATAGTAAATTGAATATAAACTCGGAAGTTCCTTAAATACAAACGTGCAGGGCCAGGATGATCCTTGTGAGTCCCTTTTAACTCAGCATACTCTGTGATTTTGTGAAATCACATCTTAATATCAGCTACTAACTGCCAGTTATTTTTATACATTTGTCTCAATAGGCAGATTTATTTTCTGTGTTGTTACCATGTTTACAAACAAACCTATCAATTTTAATTCAAACTCAAATTAACAGCTAAAAAAAAAAAAATCACATCAAAACCATTAGACAGCAGAATTTAGTGCAGCATTCTGTACTGTAACGACATATTGCCAATCTGACCACTCCAAAAATTAAACCTAATGCACTGCATCTTTAGAAAGGCTTAGCCTTTCTAATGTACTTGCCAAAACTTGGGTGAAAATAGCAGTAGTTATGAGATTCTGGAAACGATTACCTGTGTTGTTTCCATATTTGCAACATAATCAAAAGTGAAGATCTTCGGCTCAGGCTTTGAATGCAGGCGGATGGTATTTGATGAAAGAACAGATAAACACAGGCCATGATCTCCATCGGTCAATGCAGCTCTGTCTGAAGGGGGACGCACCCTTACAAAAACTTTGATGGCATCACCTTCAACACTAAATAAATGTTTGTGTATTAGACTACTTCCAAATAAATCAGCTGTCTGATAAAATTAAATCACAACAATCAGATTAAGCATGAGAAGTCTTACAAAAGTCTGTCTGAAAACCATACTATTTGTAGATGAAATTATTAAAGGTAAAAATGTGGCAGATTTTAAAAACAAAGAACATGCGTTTTATTGATGCGGTGCCTAATTTTAGGTCTAAAAGAACACATTACACAGCGAACATGATATGCCCTTCTTTCTCTTGGAAGTTTTAATGGACCAGTGGATCAGATAATGCTACAGTCCAGCAAAAAAGTTGTTAGCATTTTTCTTTGGTGCTCACAAGACTGGGAAAAAGAATCAATTTTTGATCAATGAATCAAATGAAGCATAGCATCTAAAATATCCCTAACCAATTTCATCACATTTGTCAGCTTTAATAAGTAACTGTGCATGACCCACATAAAAGCTCTGAAGAGTTCTGCCATAAATACCAATACACCCATAAAATATTAAAGAATTAAATTCTTACATGAAGTGGTAGCAAACTTGGATTTACTTTACATCATTCTTTTCCAAAAGTTTTAGCAGGAGGATGTTATAACTGCTATTTTTAGTTTTGGTATACAAGTGAGAGAAAGAGAACAGTTTTAAAAGTGAGGAAGGGTATTCATGAATGAAATGTGCAGCTGGGTAGTGGCAGAGGAAAGGCCTAAGAACATAAGCAGCAGCTGAGAAAGGGAAAATTTTATAATGGATTTAAGACACACCAAATTAATTTGCCAACTGTTCTTTCATTGTACAACATTATTCTGAGTAGTGGCAGTTTACACTTGGAGGGCTTTTTGGTGTTAGTTTAGGGCTTCCTCACAGAACTGAAGTTTCTAGTGTGATATTTCTACATATAAACTCTAGAGTCCAGCTGCAGAATTAGCAGACAAATGAAAATTTATTGCATGGCAGCATTCCAAGAGGAACCCAACATATCAACACAACAGTTTTTTTATGAGCACATTTTATTTTAAGCATGTAAGGATGTTAGGAGAGAAAGGCAGCGACCCTAAGCAGGTAAAGATTGGAAGAAAAAACTTTAAATTATCTCACAAAGTTATGCTAGGTTTTGTTTGCACTTTCTGTGCAATGTGATTAATAATATATGGGAACTAGCCAATATTATTTTACCTAGGTGAGTTCAACAAAGATATTGAAGAGTCACGCAAATCTCCTATAAAAGAAAAGAGGGAGACACAAAAATTAAAATAAAATTACTGCTCAAAACTCCCCACCTAAACAGAAAATACTGTAAGCAGTACAGAGGGAAATAAATGGAGAGACTTATAAATTTCTGCTTTGTGCATGAACAGAACCACATGAAAATATTTGGTAATTATCTTCCTTTGGCAGAAAGATTTGTTACAGAAGTAGAGAAAGCTCCAGTCCTTTAATGTGAAGATGCACACATTTGTCAATGTGTCATTTGTTTAGCCTGGTGTCCTGGTTTAGGACATAGCCTCAAGCTGTGCCAGAGGAGGTTCAGGTTGGACATCAGCAGGAATGTCTTCACTGAAAGGATGAATAGACTTTGGAATGGGCTGCCCAGGGAGATGCTGGAGTCACCGTGGTTGGAGGTGCTTAGAGTGGCACTCAGTGCCATGGCCTGGTTGACAAGGTGTTGGTCAGCTATAGGTTGGATTCCATGATCTCAGAGGTCTTTTCCAACCTCACTGATTCTGTGATTTAGCCTCATTTTGCACAGCTTCATATTTCAAGTAGATAGCACATATTACCCCACAGTACATAAAGTGACTTATTTTTTACTTAAGAGTGAAATCTCACATGAAAGTACATAATAGAATCAAAATATTAACTACGTAACAAAATTGCATTTAGAAAATAGGCAAAATAACAATGAAAGACAAAATATTCCAATAATAAAGTATCTATAAAATCTTTAAAACCACAGGATTTTTTTGGTAGGAGGATCGCCTTTAACAGCAGAATGAACAATGATGTGCAAAGATGCTAACCTTCTCTTTGACATTCATACTACTTAAATATCCTGCTGCTGCTGCATGAGCTTTTTACGAGCTGTTTTGACTTACTCGACATCTGAGAAGTAGTTTTGCTTCTAATTAAGTAAATTATTCTTCAATTGCACAAGTTATCAAGGAAAGGAGCGCATTTAAAAACCGAAATCAGACCGACAGGTACTTGCAGAGCTCAGGGAACAGCCTGAAGTTGTGTCAGGGGAGATTTGGGCTGGATGTTAGAAAAAGGTTCTTCACTCCGAGGGTGGCTGGACATTGGAACAAGCTCCCCAGGGAAGCGGTCACAACACCGAGCCTGACAGAGCTCAAGAAGTGTTTGGACAACGTTCTCGGGCACACGGTGTGACTCTCGGGGACGGTCCTGTGCAGGGCCAGGACTTGGACTCAACGATCCTTGTGGATCCCTTCGGACTCAGCTTAATCCGTGATTTTGGGAAAGGGCCGACCCCCAGGTACCGCGACAGCGCCGGGGCAGCGCTCTGTCCGGGGCACCGCAGGGCGGAACCCCGCGGAACCCCGAGCCCGCCTGGGAGGCACCGAGCCCCCGCACGGCCGCACCGGGCCCCTCTGGCTCTCCCATGCGGGTAATGCCCCGCCAGGCCAGAGCCGCTCCTCAGTCCCCGAGGCCATCCTGGTCCCCCCTCGCTCCCCGAACCAAGAGCACATCCCCAAACCCTCTCCCGGCCGCCCCCGCTCACCTCTCACGCCGGGACCCATGGTCACTCCAGCCCCGACAGCTCCCGCCCGCCCGCCGCTCCAAAATGGCGGCGCCTTTGAATTTGGCGCTCAGCGGCGCGGCCCCGCCCCCTGCCCGGGCCAGCGCGGGCGCCGCCATTTCCCTGCGCGCCTGCAGCGCCCCCGGGCGGGGCGGGGCTGCTCGCCTCCCGCCCGGAAGCGCGCGCGGCGGCCATGAGCAAGAGGAACCAGGTCTCCTACGTGCGGCCGGCTGAGCCCGCCTTCCTCAGCCGCTTCAAGCGGCGGGTCGGGTACCGGGAGGGTCCCACGGTGGACACCAAGGTAAACCCCTGGCCCGCGGGTGGGAAGGGGCAGCGCCCGCTTCCTGGCACTTCCCGAGCCTTTATGCCCGCCCATCCCCGCCCCCTGCCTTCTCGCGTGGCGAGCGGCGGGGAAACAGCATTCCAGGGTTTTGTAATGAAAGGGGGAGCCGTAGTTTACTCGCTTAAAACTGACTGAAATCGTCTGTGTGACTTGGTTTTCCTCCTGTGTTTTTTTTTTGCAAGGCTGCTGTGGCGGCCTTGCGGAGCTGCCGCCTCAGCCTCGCGGTGCCCGAGGGGGCTGTGGGGGCACGGGGGGAGCAGCCGTGATGTCCGAACTTCGGCTGGACTTTAAAAAGCCCAGGGCGGTGGAGGACGGGGGCGGCGTGCAAAAACTGTTCTAAAAGTACCCTAATTTTTTTTTATTGGAAAGGAGTTAATATGGGTTCGAACTGAAAGAGGGGGAAATTTAGGTTAGATATGTAGAAAAAAATTCTTGACTGCGAGGGTGGTGAGACAGGTTGCCTTGGGACATTGTGGGTGCCCCATCCTTGGAACTGTTCAAGGCCAGCTTGGATGGGACTCTGAGCAGTCTGCCCTAGTGGGAGGTGCCCTTGTCCACGGCAAGGGGGTTGGATCTTTAAGGTGCCATCCAACCCAAAACATCTTGCTGTAGGTCCCTGGTCATGAACCGTGTTGTGATGGCTGCAAAAGCAGGGTCTGAGCCAGCTTGTTAAAAAGCAGCCTTTCCTAAGGCACAGGTTTTTCCTGCTTCTAATGTGATTTTGTGTGTGTTTCCCTCTAAGTACGGTTTTACAGGGTACCTTAAAAAATTAGCTTATCATTATATATATATATTCAGTAGATGACAGTAATACTGCATATACTTTCCCTTACAAAACAAAGTTTTCAGGTCCTCTAATATTGCCAGACTTCAGGTTGCTGCACTAAGGTTTCCTTTCCAGAATCTTTATTTTAAAAAAATAAAAAATTACCCCAGTTGATTCTCCTGTCCCAGTACACGTTTGAGGGAGTAGAAACAGGAGTATGATCTTCCTTGTGTCAGTGCTGCTTACAGTGATTTGTTTAGCCAGGTTTAATAATGCAGCCACCATGGACCAACATTTCCCTTCGTGCTGTTTTGACTGCAGCATAGAAGGTTCAAATTTGGACCCATGCAAAAAAGCTTCTTTTAGTGTTGTATAGCAGACAGTGGCTGCATAGTCAAGATGGTGAAGAAAAGGAATTAATTCCTTGCTTTCCAAGTTCCTGCTGTTCTGGTCTCTAATTGATGGAGCCCATACTCCCATGCTGGTGTTTTCAATGGGAAACCATATCTCAGTGATAGAATTTGAGATGTCTCAGTGATAGAATTGGAGACTGATTTGTTGGAGAGACAACACATTGGGAGGGCCTGGAACTGGCAGCTGTGCCAAGTCTCCTCACTAACCTTTCTGCAAAAGTGAAACCAAAGGGAACTGGCCCACAACTGGAGTGATGATCAGAATGGCTTTTATTTCTCTTTTCTCCAGAGAGAACAGCTTCCACTTGCAGATGATGACAGTGACAATGGCAGTGACAAGGAAGACGAGCAGCCTCAAGTTGTGACACTGAAAAAAGGGGACTTGACTGCAGAGGAAGCAATGAAAATAAAACAGCAAATCAAAGAGGCCTTAAAGTCAAAAGAATCAGGTGAATTTCAAATACTAATTTCTTGCTTTGTGTAGTCAAAGAGATAACCCACAAAAGAGGGTCTGATACTTGCTCAGCTTTCTACTGTTTTATACTACCTTTGATTAGTTCTGAATTTTTCACCTAAATAATTTGCACTTGTGGTTCCTAATCTCAAATCGTTAAGTACATATTCAGGCTATCTAGCTTTTTATACTGATGTAGTTCTGTGCTTCTTGATTGTGCACCATCCTCCCTCTAAATACTCCCTTAAATTAATTTTTTTTACTGTACTATTCCAGTGCATCGTCTTTTGACATCATTTGTGATAATTTTTGAACTCACTGACTAGTTCAGCCAAATTTGACAGTGGAGTGGATGTTTAAAAGGTAATTGTATGAGTTCATGAAAGAGAGCATCAGGTCTGTGCTTTGGTGGAAAGAATTGCAGATGTGTGGCTTGGGAACATTGGGAACTTAGCTGGGTGGTCCATGTGATCTCTTGCTTAAAATCAACCCCAGTAGGTGCTATGACTTGCAAATATATTAAGCAAGATAAACAGATGATACAATAGTGCCAAAAAAGACCAGCAAGGTCCAGAAAAACAATGTTTCTATATCACAAACAGTTACAGATTTCCATTCCACAGAATGGAAAGATAGAAGCGGTGTGGGAGGGACTGCTACAGTTTGACAATAACAATGAGAAACTACAGCTGATGGATACAGTTATGTTAAGAATTTTTCTCAGTATTCATCATTCAGGTATGATTGACATAAATGCTTTGAGCGTCCAGAAACTCAATCATTACACAGGGTGTGATGAAATATAGCTTTATCTTTTGCTGACAGAAGACTTGACAGATTGAATGTAGCTAATGTTGTCTCTAGTGGAAATGTCTTGACAATTAAGAATATAGGAACTGGAACCTCACAAGTATAAAATAGAAAGGTAAATCACAGAAATGGGATGTCTTCTGTGGTTAGCCATTACAGCTATTTACAAAAGCTGCCAATTGAATTTGGAGCACACTGTGAGACCTAGCACATGGCTGCCAATATGACATGCTTAGCTTCTCTCTTTGTCTGCCATTTGGATTTGAAAATTCAGGTTTATGCTGTCTCTTTGTAGACATACGTATTAAAATCCCAATGGTCTAAATGGAGGAGTCAGTAACAGAAGTGGGAGAAAATATGTTGAGAATCTTGTATTTTTTGAAAAGCAGATTGTTGAGAAATCTTAATTTTTAATAACATAAGTTAGCTTGAAACTAAATAAACTACATCCTATTTTCTGCAGGTAGGTATGTATTTGTTAGGTCTGAGCAGGTATATGACTTGAACTCCTCTGAGAATATATGCTCAGCTTTGGGCTTACTTCTGGTGTCTTGTTATTGAAGTGTAATGCATACAGATGCTTGGTGTCGCAGTTTCTAAAGTCCTCACAAAATTTCTTTTCACCCTCCTGGTATTGGGAGAAGTTTCAACTTATTGGAAAGAAATGTCATGGTTCTTTCTGAGCATTGACTTCCTTTTCATATAAGCAACTTGAACTTTGAGTGATCACAGTAGGGGGAAAAATGGTTTTGTAAGGCTGGGCAAAAAGAAGTAGTTGTCCATGAGAATCTATTGAGGTGGAGTCCATGCTGTGAAAAAAGTCCAAAAGAGCTACCAAGCTGAATACACAGTGTGAAATGGAAGTGTATTTGAATAGAGTGACTGAACTTATTTGGTGGAAAAAGACATTCCTAAGACATAATTGTATGTAGTGAGGATGGCAGTATTGAGTCCCTGTAGGACTTAGTCACCTCTGCTTATTACCCCTTCAGCCCTTCAGTAATAACTTGAATTTGGAGGAAAAAATCCACAGAAATAGGTAGCAGGAGTGTTGGGGACTGCTGCCCTCTGTTCTGCATTATTGTATTACTGTTCATTCATCTGCCTTTGCAGTTAATACAAGGTCTTCGTGTCCTTTTCCTTTTTATGGCTTATGGGAGTAAACAGGGTAAGTGCTACTGTGTTCCTCTGCTGTGGAGAGAAGCCAGTGTGAAATTTTCAATGAAGGGAGGTGTGTATGACTGTGCTACAACTTGCTGGAGGCTTTTATGCGTTTTGGGCCATTTTTGCACTGTCAGTCTGACCTAGATTTAAATTTTGATTTCTAGTCTGAGGCAGGTATTTAGATAGCTGTTTACCCCAGTTTAATAAAGAGAGTTTTGAGTAACATGTGAATTTCTTTTATTATTTTGGCTGTCAGTTCTGAGAATAAGAAGTATAAAAAAAGTTTGGTGCTTCATGACTTGGTTGCATTTCATGTTGCTTTGATTTTAATCCCAGAGTTGAAAGTCAGATTATTTAATGGCTACTAGACCTTACTACAGAGTCCCAAATCAGATCATTAGTGAAATTGCATGAAGGTAATAGGAAAGTAAATTTCCCATCTGATAATCTTACTTTCCAGCATGCATCAATGCTGAGACACTTTGATGGAACCTAAGAAGTGTGCTACTAACTGTCTGTTGTGGGTACAAACAGTTTTTTAAAACATGGCAAGTGCTCAGTTTTGAGGTTCTGCCCTCTTCTCTTTTATACTTGTAGTGATTGTCTTCATTTGAAGGACCTTGTCTTAAGATTTAGGATTGTGATAATACTAGAATTTTCCATATCTCATTTACATACTTTTTCCTTTGTTTTCTTCTATAACCATTTTGACATGGCTACAGTTTTTGTTTGTTTTGGTTTTGTTTATTTTTAATTTTAGACACCAGATGTTCCCATGACTTGCATTTTCTTATATAGATGCACATTTTTGCATTCATCTGGTAAAACCAGCTGATTAATGTCCTAGCTGCATTTAGTTGCTTCCTAAGGCAGAACAAATCCTAGCTTTTCTGTTGGCTTTTGCAAGTAGAGCTACAGGGATCTTTTTTAATTTAGGACCAAACCTTTCTTATATAAGAAGATGCCCTTCTATATTGAAATACTTTTCTCCATGGAGCAGAGACTCAGAGGCTTTTTAAAAAGTAGTTTGTTTATCAACACTGATTTTGCTTCATGTTTTATGCATCATTTAAAAAATTGTCAGTGTTGGTTCAGAGACAAAGAAAAATGGTCTTATGAAAAATTAAATTTGCACAAAAGAAAATATGTGAATTACTGCAAGATATCCCAGCATTTGTTACAGTCTGTGAAATAGATTTTGTTTTCTACTGCTTATCTACTTCATATGGCCTCTGGGACAATCTGACATGCAAATGACCGAATTTGGCAAAAGGTGTCCTTTCTTGTTCAAAGCCTTATAATATTTTTCTTGTTTCATTCTACATGCTGGGTTCTGGGGAAGGACAGTAGAGGGAAGAGACAAGGAGTCCTTGCTGTCTTGGCTATTGGAGCCCTTTCTGAATAAGCACAGGCTGTTCTGATTTAAGCAGCTGTTCTGTCAGATACATCTCACAGAGGTAATGCTGCTCTTCATCATATGTGAAATAGCAGGAACCTAAATCAAAGCTAACTTTGCTGTATTTAAGGAAGGAAAAGTGTTCTTATAAACAGCTGAGACTGACTGCAGAGCAAGAGTGGCCTTCTTACCTTCAAACCACCAGTGTGCCGAGTTCCTGGATTAAATGCTTCCAAAGGCATGCATAGAGAATGGATGGCTAGAAGGCACTGGAAGGAGCATCTGAAGTGGCTGACATGAACTTCTAACCTTAGAAACCATTAAGAAATTTGCCAGGTTATTGTAATTTTTTTCCTAACCTTCTATCTTTAAATAGATATATATGGGCTCCATTGTTCCTGACAGTTTAGTGGCATTTGTATTTCCTGTTGTTGCCTCATTGACCCATGTGGACAGAAACTGCTGAGAAGTGGTGCTGCTGACTACACAAATGACTATTAAATAAAAAACCCTCTAAACTGAAGAGCAGCATTTCTTTTTCAGACCCTCATTTCTGCTCTTATTGTAATGTATAAATTGAAATTAAAAGAAAAGAAGAAATTTCTGACTTTGTGGTTTCTTAAATTGATGTCACTTGTGATGTGAGTTTTCAGCTCAACATCTGACTGTTGGTCAACTAGTGTAAAAGTGTGATCCAGTTAAATAGCAGCAATGACTAAGAACAGTGGGAATTCGAACCACTAGTGTAGTTTTTCGACTCATTTGTCAGAAGTGGAATTTATTATTTGTTGTGCTTTTATGTATTTTATGTATTTTACTTTGTGTGTTTCAGTGTGCTTACCAGAAAAGAAATCCCGCTTTCCATAATTTGTAATACTAACAGAGCCTTTATTAGGACTCTGTTTTAAAAACTTCCAACACTGAGATTGTTTCTTTAGTCTTTTTATTTTTTTATTTTTTTTCATTGCTTAATACAAGTCAGTTTTTTGTAGGTCTTTGATACAAACAAAAAAGAGAGCTGACACATATGAACCTGGTAAAATTACAAAGAATAAAGTGAAATCTTTTTATCAGCTGGAAAAGACAATCTTAACAAATCAACACAAAATTCTTGAACTGCTATATCAAATTCTTTCAAAAAATGTATTCTGTCCTCACTCTCTCCACATGTAGGTAAGGTAAGGCTAGGCCTACTGTGTTTCCTCATCTGCTTCATTCTTTGTCAAACAGTGCCAACACACACTGCTCTCTGAAGCTGGTCTGGGCTTCCAGCTGAAAGGAATGTCCTTGAGCATATAATGAAATTTTGACAGTGTTTAACCAGGCCAAGAGCTAAAATAATTTCCTTTGAAGCAGAATGACCTGTGAATAGTATTGTAGCCCTGGAGGTCAGAGCTGAGCTAGTTACCATTTTGGTGGAGTTTTTGAGCTTTGCTGTTTGTGCCCTTAGCTTACTGCATGTTTAAATTCATATTGCAAAGATACTTTTCAGTCTTTCCATCTGGTTGGCAAAATTAAATTATTTTGTGTGGGTAGCAGGACAGTTGTGAGTAAAATTAAAATTTCTGTTCTCTGTTTTTCCATGGATTACAAATACATAGCTGTTTTTCTGTTTTCTTTTATGGATATGCTTTGAACTACATTTTTGAGGGGTTAGGTTTTTAAACTTACCACTCTAAGAAAATGCAGTAATCTGTTTGTTATAGAGTGTTCAATGGGTTTTGATTTTTTTGCTCCTCATGCTTATCCAGTAGCTGGTTGTGTCATTTCAGCAGCGATATGGGTACTGGATACAGTTGGCACTCCGACTGGCTCCAGTACATAGACAGCTGTGTCTGCACATAAGGGAAGTTCTTGTAAGTTGTTTTTCATTTGGTTTGTCAGTTGTTGGGTTTTTTTTTTCAGAATTTGGCTTATACTGTGCCTCAGATCTTGTTTAAATTAGAATATCTGTGTTTCCAAATAAACATTGTAGTTAATGCAACAATTAGTAAGGAAAAATATTTGCTATTAAACTTCTGAGCCCAAAAATGGAGGCCCAGGTTCTGAGAAAAATGATGCATAGCGTATTCTGATTCATTAGGTGTGATATGCTTTCAAGAGTTCTATTTCTGTCCCAAAATTTACTGTAGGCAGTTCCCAAACTTCTATATTGCATGTACAGTATCTAAATACCTAAGCTTTCTGTGCAAAGTTCACAATGGATCCATTGAGAACTGTGCTTTTCATATCTACAGTTTATTACTGCTGCCAACTCCTTGTAACTACAGTGCTTTTCTAATGTGCTAAGTCTGAAGTATTTCTCCCCAAACCTAGTTAGTTATTTTTTGCATAGTAGTATTTTGTCATAAACTAGGGTAGAATCATAAAATCAAGGAATTGTTTGGTTTGGAAAAGACCTTTAGATCCATATGAAGCCCCACTTACTAACCTTGCACTGCTCTGTTGCCATTAAACTATGTTCTGAAGTGCCACGTGTTCTTTGAATGCTGCAAGGGATGGTGTTTTCGCTACTTCCCTGGACAACTTGCTCCAATGCCTCACTACTCTCACAGTGAAGAAATTTTTCCTGGTATGCAATCTAAATTTCCCCATGTTGCCATTTCTTGTCCTATTACCTGGGAGAAGAGACTGATGCCTACCACACTACAACCTCCTTTCAGGCAGTTGCAGAGAGATGAGGTCTCCCCTGAGCTCCTTTTCTCCAGTCTAGACAACCCTGGGTCTCTCAGCTGCTTCTCAATAAGACTTGTGCTCCAGCTCATCACCATATGCACCTTTTGGAAGTATGCATTCCATAGAAGCCATTGACAGAATTGGTGCCTCATTTTTCAAACTAGGTTTCTTCTTTAAGAGGGTCTCTGAAACTTAAGGCATTCTATGTGAAATTTCCCACTGAAGTTGATGTCTTCATTTGTACCACACAACCCTAAAGATACCAGGTTTTTTAGTTGTATTGTTTTGAGATTGCACTGAAGAGAGTTTTAGCCAGTGCTGTGTAGATAACACTGAAATGTTAAGTCTTCTGCTGTAGTGCTGATGTACTAAGGAAAGAATTTTAGCTAAAGAGAAAAGTTATTTATTGGTTATAATTAAATAGCACATAATCTTGTCAAACACATTTCTGTTGAGTAATGAATTTCACAAAAGTAATTTAGGAAGAATATCTTGCATAGAACCTATGGCTTCTTAACATTCTGTCACATAGACATTATAAAAATTGCAAACTGCAGCATGAACCTTTGTGTCTGATTCATGACTTTACAATTATACTTTATCTTTCAGAAATACTGCCCTGATTCTGTGACTTATGCAGTAGCTTTCCCACTCTGCCTGATAATCATGGAAGGGATTTCTCTTGTTTTCAGGATTGTTGTCTGCTCCTCTGCTTGTATTAGTGCAAAATTAGTCAGTTGGAATAGTTGGATGATTTTGTGGATACAAAGAAACCCTGAAACTTTCATCCATTATGATAATAAAGGGGAGGTTTATTACCACATGATCTTTTCAGCTGTCTCAGCAGGACAGAATATATTAGGGAAAAAAAAGTTTTTCTTGTATATGTGCCATTTTGTTATTTAAAGAGATGCCATAATTCCGAAATAAGGGCATTTGTTGTCACAAATTTTACAAATACTGAAGCAGTGTGAGAGGATCCTATGAAGTTGTCCTCTCTGTTTTGGTAAGTGGATGTGAACGGAATGTGCAGCTCTACTCCTCACAGTCTCTTCTGAGTTAGAGCTCTAGTTAATAAAACCCCATTTCCAATAGGAACAGCAGGAGGATTGTGTTCAAGGGCTGGCTGCCGTGGAGCAGGTGCATGTACAGGAAGGACATTCATTGATACAGTTTATGGCCAAAATCTTCATGATTGTTGTATTCTCCCAGAGGTCCCACTGATTTTGGTTCAAGGTCTGTATGTGTTTGTGAACATGTGCATATGAGTTCTGACTTTACTCTCTTTGTTACAGATGATGAACCAGAACCTGCTGATGGAAAAATTATGTTCAGGAAACCAGCCAAACGTTCATCAGAGAAGTGTTTGGACTTCAATGTAAGTTCAAGTAAGAAGATGAAAGAAGCAAAGAAAACTAAGAGGGAAGCAACTACTTCTCAGAGTACAGCCAAACAAGTAAAAAACAGCAGTCTTCTCTCATTTGATGATGAGGAAAATGATGATTAGGGGTTGTATTTTTTTATGCTTCACTTGCCTGCCTGGAGACCTGAACAACATTGAGGGCTTTCATAGAAATTGAAGCATGATGTCTTGAGTCTTATCTTACTTTATTATAGTCCAGCTAGTGAAATATTGTATAAAGTTAGCAAGAGCTAAGTCTTTTCTTTCCAGTAAGTTGGAACTGTCTGTCATGTCTTTATTTTAAAAGAGAGTTTAACCATGTAGGTAAAAGCTATTTGAGGTCACAAATGTGTAGCAAAATATACCTGTATATGTTCAGCTTATGAATTTTCAACCAATTTTAAAATGCCCTCCATTACTAAAATGTATTTCTTCTATATTGAATAGCCTTAGTTAACAGTTGTGTAGTTTTTACCTGTTGTCCTGAGGTGACTTTATGATCCTGGTATCCCCAATCACCTGGTTTATGTTACATATTAACATATTATTGACATTCAAGAGACACTTCATTGCTATGAAATAGAGACTGAAGTTTTCTGTCTCACACCTTAACAAAAGTTTGCATGACCTTTGCATTTGTGATTTGCAAGATTAGCTCTTTGCAGGGCCTTGCAGTAAATGAGGCTGCAGTTGCTAAAGTCATGTAGTCTTGATCCTGTCTTTGGTGAATGCAGTCTAAGAAATTCAAATTCATTTGAATTGGTTGTGATAGCAAGGTACAGCGATTTTTATTCTAGTTGATGGTATCAACTAATGCTAAAGAAGCCATTGGAGATTGTGCACTTTGGTTTTCACACTGATGGACTCGGTGATTTGGTGGTGTTTTGGGGTTGGTTTTTTTTAGTATATTTATTCCAGTTGACTACTTATGTTCTCATAATAAGTTGAGATCTCAGCTTGTTTAAAAAACTGTATCTTACCTTTAAGCTGTGGAAAAGCATTAATTTAGTAGGGGGGAACTTGTAAATAGGGAATTTAAGCCAAGCAACACTATAGCTGTGTGTGTCTTGGTTTAAGACAGTTTCCAGGGCAGACACTCCAAAATGAGTTACTGCCCCTTTTAGTTTTAACTGCTTCCCTTTCACCAATAAGCAGAGATGAAAGCAAGAATATTTAAGTGAAAAAATAACAGTTTAATAAAAAATGAAACAGCAACTGAAGGATAACAGTAATCATCAGATAAAAAGGTGCTGAATCCCACGGACTGCTTGGGAACAAAGACAACAAGATGGCAGAGAAACCCCTCTCCAAAAATGTTGGCCTCCATAGAGCACGTGGTCCAGGGGACAAAGACAAGCTGGTGGAGAAACCCCTTCTCCTGACCATGTGGTGGAGAGAGAACAAAGGGAAAAATAACATCACAGCATCTGAAACAATCTGATTATAAAAGTCTGTCTTCCACCAAACAGCAACCAATGATGAACAAGGACAAAACATGAAGAAACCTGGACTCCAAAACAGTCAAATTCTGCTGATCCATTTGCTCCACATCACCCAGCAGGGTCTCTCTCCTGGCAGTGGCAGCTGCTCCATCAACAGTGGCAGCTGGAACTGGTCAGTGGCTGGAACTCATGGAGGGACTTGGCCTCCTCCTCAGCAGAAAATGACAGGCAGATGCCTGGGGCAGCCTGGACTCTGCGCCCTTCTTTAGCTGAGGGCTGCTGTGGGGGCTGGAGTGACCGTATGGAGCAGGGGCTGTTTCTTTTCCCAGTTGTGGTGCCATGGCTGGTCATCCTGGGTGAAAGCAATGAAAAAGGAAGGAAGGAAAAAAGGTCTGAAGAGAAAGTCCTCCCTGGCCCAGAGACCAGAACAAATGGGAGCTTCTGCCTTGCACTGCCTCAGCTTCTCAGTAGCTAGTGGGAACGAAAGAGAGGCCTGTGTCAGTGTTGTCCTACTTTTAAAGGGATCCTGGCGTCCCCTGCCTCCACGAACCTGGGGCAAGACCCTCTGGTTCTGACCCCTGGGTCTTGAAGGGAGAGTAATAAT
Organism: Pseudopodoces humilis; assembly: GCF_049639895.1. NCBI lineage: Eukaryota > Metazoa > Chordata > Aves > Passeriformes > Paridae > Pseudopodoces > Pseudopodoces humilis. The sequence continues at coordinate 106,952,397 of NC_142200.1, forward strand.
CTTGGGAAGATGAGCGTAGAAAGAAAGTGATCATTTCAATACCTTTCCTGTAACAGGACAGAAACAACACTGAGAGCTGATGGGATTTGGGAGAACAAGGTGGTGGGAATGTGACTTATGACTTTGAAATTAGATTGGGTGTATGGTGTTTTCTGTAACCATATGAAACTAGTTCTGCTGCATGACAGGACATTTGAAATTATTTGGCCTGTAAAGCTTCATCTCGGAGCAAATTTCAAGTTGCTGTGTGAAACAGCTGGTTTTAGTTTGTTCATCTGGTAGTAAACAATAAATTATGTTTTCTTTTAAGTGGTCCAAAGATATTTTAATAAAAACTTCAGTACATGAAATGAGGTTTTTTTTTTGCCACCTGATATTAGAGCCTCCTGTACCTGCTGCCTGTCTCCCTACACACCAGCTTCCTGCAGCATAACATCAGATGCAAGTCTGCACACAGTTTCACACTGTTTGTGTGAGTACGTTACCCTGATTTTGAAAATTAATAGATCTGCTGTCCTTTGCAAAAATTGAAACCAGACCTGTAAATGGATATTAAAGTCTTGTTGCACTGGTCTCATATTAGAATTGTGACAGAAGTGCTGTGTGACAAGCTGATTATTCCCATGAGGATGTGCTACATTTGTAAATATGTAATTTGTCTGCATTTCATATAGAAGATGAAGAAATTTAAAGAAGTACAGAACCAAAGCTTCTCAGGGATTAGTATTCCCTTTTATTTTGTATACTTAAAACTTATTGGAATCCATTAAAATATATATATACACACATACACACCCATGAGTAATCTTGTAGCATTCCAGCATACAAAAGGAATATTAGGGCATATGTCAACAATGAAGTAGATACTCTGACTTGCTGAGACTCATCTAAAAGAATGAATTAACCACTGGCTGCTTACTTAAATTTTTCAGGTTCTGTTTGTCAGCACAGAAATACATTTGCTTACATTTTTCTTGCACAACCTGGAAGCTCATGACTTGAGCTGTGAGGCAGTTTAGGAGGCATGGCTGTTGAGATAAGTGCTTGACAAAGACCAGAGGGTATTTGGTTTTACCTAAAAATTAGAGAAACTCTCACAAATACGCAGCTGATCTGGCCTGTTCAAAATAAGTTTGAGATCTTGTTTGATTCTGGATAGTTTTGCATTCAAGCAAAAGTCACCATTTTTAGTGAAGCACTTGGGAGACTGAATTCCAGTAAAGTGAGGGTTACCTTAAAGTATGGAGTGCAGTACTTTTCCTTAGTCATGCTTCTAGCTCTACAACCTCATGACGGATGTCTGGAATGCAAATAAATTGACTGAGTTTACTTGGAAATAATAAATTGAAAGGTATGCTGTTTAGGCAACACAGCAGGGGAAAGAAAGGTGGATGCGGAAACCCAGTTTCTTCCCTTTATTCCGACTGATTTGTAGTGCTCTGACCGGGAGGAGACCTTTGTATTCATTGTATTTCACTCCCAGTTCACCTAACAATAACTAATTGAATAGATTTATTAAGGGGTGTGAGTGATGCACAAAAGCATTTTAATCAGGTAGTCATGTAAAAATTCAGTGTTTTTACCATGACACACCAGGAAGAACACACACACTATCAACTCCCCATGGAACCCATGATTAAAGAGAACAATTATTTGTTCATTTGGAAAGAAATGTGAAATGCTTAAGCAATCACCTGTCCTAATGGGCCATGGGAAAATAATAACCAGAACTTTCTTATAAAGGGGAAGCCAAAGGTAAGTACATGGAACATGAGGCTAGGACAGGAAAGGACAAATTTCCTGAGTTTTCCTTCTCTCTTGCTTGCTCCCAGTCCCAGTCCTTTTCCCCTCCTGTAGTAATGTATATGCATTTCTTTTCTCATGGAGTTTGTCCAGTTAAATGTGAGAGCAGTGCTGGAGGAGCAAGGTGAGAGTAGCTAAGGCTCGTTACCCAATACAGGAATCTTGGTCAGATGTGTCCTGTTACCTCACATGGGAATTTTGTACAGCTTCTATTAATAAAATACTTGAAATTTCCCAATTGATTGAGACTAAAACATTTATCGATGGTGTTAGCTGAGCAGTAAGGTATAACAAATCTGGTGAACTGTAGTAGCATTGCAGCAACAGATGCATCTAATGAAGGCTTTTTACACTGCAAAGGTGCTTGGATGTGAGTAGGAAAGGTGAGATGCTCTGTCACCTTAATTTCTTTTGAAGAACCAGGATCTTTCTCTAAATGACAGGAATCAAGGTGAACCATCAAAAATGCTACATTCTTGATAGAATGAGCAAGAAAATGCACATGTGGGCAGGTGGCCCAGGAGTTCATACCTTTGGTTGTATTTCTGAAATACAAGCAAATTTGTTGTACTGCAAAAGTTCATTTCATTGGCCTAAAGAGGAAAGGATGAGTCAGAATTCTATTCTGATAGTTTTTTTGTCCAGCACTTTTCCTAGAAATATCATTTGGAGGATCAAAGGCTGTGTTTTGCAGACACTGAGCCTGTAAGAAAAAGCCTGTATTTAGCAGTTTTAATTACACATTTTTAAAGTTTCATCACAGGAATTTATGTCCTTTTTTACAGTGCTTCAGTATATAATCCTGTTAGAAAGCTGCAGATTTAAAATTAAGCAGGAAGCAGCAATGTCATCGTTTCAGCTGATTGTTTCCCTTATGCTGTAGTGTATTAACTAAGTAATGCTTCAGTTGGCTGTGCAGAGCCAACTGCGTTCTCAAGGACATCAGGCTTGCCTGCAGATGAGTCATTACCTTTTGAGCAGCACAAGAGGTATGATGTGCAGCCTCAGCAAGTGTTTGTCCGTTGAAGTTGGTTAATAACCTATAGGCCTCTCCTGTGGCAAGATGCCATAAATCAATCCTTTGTGCATTCAGCAAGCGGAAAGGTTGGTGTATCAGCTGCCTCTTCAGTGTCATGCCTTTATTACCATTCCTAGAGCAAGGTGCTAATCTGCAAAGACATTTTTCATGTTGTAGACCTTCCCTTCTACCCCACTTCCTTCAGAACATTTCACAGGCAGCAGTCGCAAAGATAGCCATTAAAACCAAGGGAGACACACCATAGGGTTATATGTGACTGCAACCTCCTGTAGACTTCCTCAAGGTATTAAGAACCTATAAATCTCAGAGCCAGCCCCTGGGAAGTAACTTCCTCCTGGGAGAAACGAATGGGACCAGTCAGGAAAATCACACAAAATTGAATTTTACTGTTATTTACCTCACTGTTAACAAATTTTTTGTTGAAGGTAAAGTAACAGCTGGTAAAGCAGTTCTTTCCCTCTTATCAGAAGTGGCTTTGGTGCCATTCTAATCCATATGGCAAAGGGTTCCTTTTCCTTGACTCTGGTGGCAGTCCTCAGTGCCATGCCTGATTAGTTAAGGCCGTGGGCAAGAGGGAGCTACCTTGTAAGAGGCAGAAGTTATTAGAGGAAGGTGTTGTCAAGCCTCTGTAGGATAACGGTGATCACTGCACACTTTTAGTTTTGATATCATGAAAGAGTTGTTCCCTTAGGGACAGCACAGTAACAACGAACTTTAAAAGGGCAGATTATAAAACTATGAGGAAAATGGTTAACAGCAGGCTGAAGGGCAAAGAGAAGTACTTAAAAACCATAGAGATCTGCCTGGAGGCTATTTAAGAACATTGTATTAGAGGCACAGATGGTTTGTATACCTCTGAGCAAAAACAGCCTATGAGGAAGGATGAAACTCACAGGGTTACGTGGGAGAAAAGCGTGAGTATAGAAAGGTTGAAATGCATCCCTTAAAGATGACGACTGTCTGAATGACAAATGAGGGAATGTTACCAGGAGAGTGGAGAGAGCTGGAAAGTCAATGATAAGGAAAAGACTATAGCAGCTGCTGACTCTGGATCCCCAGGATGAAACACTGAAAATAGAAAGTCTAATAAAGTCCAGACCACTCTGCCTCTGAAGACTGGGCAACTCCAGATGAGACTTAGCCAGAAAAAGCAGCATACTGTTAATCTGAGTCAGCTAGCACAAGCCAAAATCTTAATAAAGAAGTCTGCACTTTTTTACCAGGTCAAATTTAAGAGTAAAGGAGTCCATTCAATCATAGTTACTCTATGCTAGGACTTTATTTTGACCTTGTTTTTCATACAGTTCCAAAAATGCTTTCAATCTTTGCTGAAGAAGGTAAGAGATTAAGAAAATGAATAGTCCTAAAATCTCTGATTTTAGTAGAAGAAAAAACCCTAGTAAAAGAAAAATCCCTACCTGTTCTGACACAGCTTAGTAGCTGAGAGAGAGACTATCTGATAAGGATGAAGTGAGGTTTGCACAGCATTTTTACACCAATCTGTAATTGGACAGATGCAGAATTTTATTGTTGTACATCAGAACTAGAACACATTGGTTATAAACTAGACAGGGAACATCTCAGATATCACAAACCTGATGATGTGTGCAAGAAGAGTCCCTGTGAAATCAATGAAAGCTATTTTCTATTTTAAAACCAAGGAAAGGGAGGGGAAGGTTAGAACAACTTATTTTTACAATAAAACCTTGATGCACGCAGTCTCACTGGGAGTAGAGCCCTGGCATCTAGGCTGTTTTATTCTGCCCTGTTAAATTGAAACAAACAATTCAGCTGCCCGAGTCCCTTCTTTTCTCCTCTGACATGCCAGCTATCTTGAGAGAAGAGATTAAGCATTGTTCTGATGAGTGCTGCAGCAGCAGCAGCAGCAGCAGCAGCAGCAGCAGCAGCAGCAGCAGCAGCAGCAGCTTTATAATTTAAGGGCTACATAAAATTTATGGAGCACTGAGAAGAACTTAAATCAATTTTATGATTTTCATAAATTATTTCAGGCAGATGCTTTGTGCAAAAAGCCAGTGATGTTTGAGCTGTTTATCCAATGGACAACAACATTAAAAATAGGGATTTTCAAAGGCACCTGTGGGAATTATGTATCCGAGTTTGATGGGAGTTAGAAGACTTGTTCTTTGAGCCACTTAATATTCCAGTGTAAATTTTTAATCATTCCAAATTGCTTAAAATACTTGGTAAAAATCAAAATTAGATGAGGGTCAAATTTAGAGCAAATTTGAAATTTTATTTAAATGCTTCACATGCTTTTAAACAGTGGATGGATAGCCTGTAATTCTACTTCGAGTAAGAAAATAGTCTGGCACTTGTAGAGTTAAGACTTTTCTTATGACAGTGTATTTTTTGGGTTGTTGTTTATGCCCCAGTAACTGAGGAACCTTGTTCTGTGTGCTTCATACTGTATCTGCAAATTACTCCAGCTGCTAAAGAGAATGATCTGCCTGCAGAGCAGAAAGAGAAACTATAGCCGGTTCCTTATAGCACATTTTGAGATTATATAATAGGACAAATATAATTCCATACAATAAAGATATGAATAGAGATTGAACTTCCCTTCTGGGCAAGTAACTAAAGAGCTGCTGATAGGATGCAATTTCCATTTCATCCTAATTTTGGGTGTTACTGATGATTGAAAGAGCTTTCCTCTCCCTGGGCTTTGTGGTCATCAAGACACAGGTAGGTTAGAGACCCTTCATCTAATTGGGACCCCTCTGAGCTATAATTTTCATGTATAATTTTGTGTATTTTAAGCTGCTCCAACTCCTCTAAACTGACATCATTGTACTTCAGATTATTTCACACTGAATATACTAAACACAGTACTAATAGGAGGAACCACTGCTGAATTCCTCTACACTGGATGGGCAACTTGAGATAAATTATTTACTGATATTACTGCATTGCTTTCAGTGAAATGACAGTGTTAGATACTGAGCTCCTTGCTAAACCCAAACAAGGTAGTCTGAGGCGAGTGGGTTTAAATTAAAAGAAGTGTGGGACACTCCAGAGTCTTGCCACTGAATTTCTGTAGGCAACAATTTACATAAATGATGAGAGCTTCTTACTCAGTGGTCATTGTTCTCCAGGAGGGGATTTGTGACTGCTGTGAATTAAACGCTGAACACAGTCCATGGTGTGAGGAAAGCTAATGCAATTTTAGCTCTATAAATTAATGTGTCATGGAGAAGAAATGGGAAATAATCTTACCAAATTATCCTCTGCTTCAGACCTTAGCTGGAGTGATGTGTTTACTTCTGTGCGCTATACTTCAAAAAACAAAGATACAGTCCAACTGGAAATTCCAACAGAAAGTAGTGGTATTGATCAGGAGTCTAGAAAATGTGAACTGTAAGATTGAAAGAAGTGGGTAGTACAGAAGGGAGATGCAGGGAAAGGAATAGGAATGTGATACCAGTGTTCAGATATATAAAGCTTGCTGCAAAGAGGGAAGTTGTAAATTGTTCTATATATCCACTGGGAATACAAAAAGAACTAATGGATTTAAATTGTAGCCAAGGAGATCTAAGGAAGACATTAGGATAGGCTTTCCATCTGTAACAGTAGTGAAATATTGAAACAGATTGCCTGGGGAGGTTGTGGGATCTTCATTGCCAGACATTTTTAAGAACAGGTTAGACAAACTTCTGTCAGGAATGATTTGGGTATAATTGATCCTGCCTTAGGGCAGAGGGCTGGACAAGATGACCTTGCAAGGTCCCTTCCAGCTCTACTTTCAGTGGTTCTCTTATTAGAAAGGCTGATGTCATATTCCTAGGACCTCACCATTCCTTTCAAAAGTAAAAACATGCTATAGCGATGGCAAGAGTCGGATTTAAATTGACAGTATCTGGGAAAAAGTATCAGCTCATAGTTGATATCCCACCTTTAATTACTAACACTTGAATATATGTAACAGATGGACTTGTTCAACAGCTAAATGCTTGTGTGTTACACTATTATGAGTTTTTTTTTACCAGACTATGATCTTTTTAATGTCATAAGAATTTGTTGTTAAGTGTATTAATCTCATATATTGCAACTCCGTTTTTGTCTCTTGAGTAAGTAGCTATTTGGCTTCTAACATGTTCCAGGTGTGTCACTCTCATTCCACATGCCATGACACATTTGGCCACTTGCTATGTTTTCACTGACTGACTGACTGACTGACTGACTGACTCCCTCCCTCCCTCCCTCCCTCCAAAGCTCATTCCTCTGCTCCAATTTCTCATGAGGCTGATGCTCAGCTTCATTATGTGGCTGTGTTTAAATAAACTAATGCAACTGCTAATGTGCTCGGTATCCTTCTTTCCATCCTCAGACACTGGATATCCCTCCTGCTGCTTTCTGCTCACATGTTCTTTTATTCCTGTTGATAAATTTCATTTTCATCTCTTTTGCTGATTTCCCTTCAAGATGTGCTTGCATTACAAACTGCAGTTCAGCAGTTTAGCAGTTGGATTGCATCCAAATATTACCAAATGCCACATCTTTTAATATCAGGCAGAGCAGCTTGAATTTTCTTCCTTGGAGTGCTGTAAAAGACATACTGACATGTTTTCTGTGCAAATGCCAAAAATAAAAAAAATGCTTAACAAAAGATGGAGGGGTGTGAAGCAAGCTGAAAAGTCTGCATTCCCAGGATTTTCTGTTTTCCCTGATTTCTGGATTTAGTTCATGACCCAGCTGCTGATCTATGAAACTCTGTGGAACCATGCCAGTTTCTAGCAGCCAAGAATTTGTTGCTGTCACTTTTGTGACTGGTAGTACCTTCATGTTCAGCTAAATAACCATATGTGTTTTTATTCCCAAAGGCCATGCCTGGCCATTGATGATCACAGTATTGCCAAGCCCTTGGATTCTAAACATTTCATTGTCAAACCATGAAGTAGTATATATACACATGTATCTATGTATATGTATATATATATATATATGTATGCATATACTATATATTTGAGTTTGAATTTGGCCTTTCAGCATTCATGACATGTAGAGTTTTTCTCTACAGCTACACGGAGAATAAAAACTGAAGTAAAAGTAAAACCAAAAGCAGAATAAAGCTGGGCTTTTTGCACACTCATAATGCTTCCAGAAGCTGAGACGTGAAAAAAATTCAGCTTATACCATGAAATCTGGTAGTGCTATAACTGGATATTTGGCCATTAAATTGTTTTACTGCATCCTTCAGAGAGAAAGATGCTATCAGTTGTTTTTCATAATGGTGAAATGCTTATTAGGATGCTTTAAGACACCCATTACTCTATGTATCTTTGCCATTTCCTTGTTAAAGATGTTCATGTGCACTGGAGCTGTGAGTAGTCCATGTGGTTTGCCCTAGAGGACCTCTCTTGATTGCCCTGGGCTTTGGATCAGAGTCCAGAGTAACTTTTGCTGTGTTTGTTCATCTCTTTTGCTCAAGACTTGTTCTTCACGTGTTTTAGAGGTAGATGGACAAAAACAACAGATACTCTGGTGCATCCAGGTCACATGGCTACGTTCCTTGTCTGTGTTGTGCATTCTGTGTGTGTATTCCCCAGCTTCTGCTGTGGTTGTATATGGGGGGAGGGGGATAAAGTGAACCTCCAGGTCACTCTTCCAGAACCCATGTGCCCCCAGAGTTTCAACCTGAGGTGCACTGGCTGGGCAGTGGCTTTTGTCTGAGGGCAGATTTCCCTCATGTCATTTGCTTCTACTTTGTGCTTTGCATTGCTCAACACACTCATTTTCTCTTCCCTTTGGATACTGTCTGTGGTAAGGGATCCCTTGACCCCGAAATGCAGTTTAATTCATTTTTCCCACTAGATAATACTGAAATTTAAAGGAAGGTAAATCTTATTATTATTTAGACACAGCAACTGTGATAATTTCTTACTCCTATCAAATGTTTCCTGTGCAAGAGTGCTTCTTCATGTCTTATTTTTCCATATTGGCACATTTTTGGTGGCAATGTACTTGAGTTGCGAGTGCCCCAATGTATTTTCAACCTCTTGGTCTGTTTGATCTTTAGTTCTTACCTCCTACAGCCCCAGCACAGAGGCTAACACATCATCCAGCAAATCTACCTTGCAAGGAGTGAAGAGACCTGTTCACTGCACCTCCTGAGCAGAACCAGTGTGAGTCAGCATTTGCAATGTGAGATGGCTTCTCAAACTCAATGGTCTAAGGTGTTTACATCCCCTTGTACGTCTGCAAACCTCCTGTGTTGCCTTCTTTGCCCTCAGCTCTGGGTTGGCAAAGACAGAGACCAATCATGCCTGTGAATTGCACACTATCAATTTCCCCAGCTCCTCTGCATCTCTAGGGAGTTCAGAGGGTCCATGATGGCTGCAATACCAGCTGAATTTGGGGTTTGAGTGAATCAGAGACTTTTAGGTGTGGATGCAAGCTTTTTAAAGGCACCTTTCTGTGCTTCAGAGCCTGTGTAGGTTCTAATAAAGAAATGCTTTTGTCTCAGGTGTTTAGTGCAGTCATTCAGTACCACATGCACAAATACATACCCATGAATCTTTTTTGAGGTTTAGAAAGCCATTCTGTTAGTCTTGCATCACAAGTTTGCATGGCACCTACCCTAACTGAGCCCTAATTTGAGCCACAGACTCTGGGGTGCTACTTTAGTACAAAAATATAATAGTAATTTGTAAATGAATCAGGGAGATTTTAAAATCAATTTTCTTCAGCAAACAGCAATTATTGAAATGGTTGCAGTGATCGCTGAGGACTGAATGCATAAAGTGCTTCGAGATAGAGAATTGGATTCTCTAAACATATAATTCTTTTATCAATAATTCTTATGAGCAGTCTTCTTTCTACCCTCTCCCTTTTGCCAAAACTCTCCCCTCTATTATTTGCTGAGCTCATTTGCCCCCCGGATAGCTTTGTGGATTTGTTGGTATACAAATTAATTTTGTTATTGACTAGAATGAACATTTGGAGGATAAGAATGCCATTGATATTCATACCTAAAGGTAATCAATACCAGTACAGAGGAATAAATATTTTCTAAGCAAGTAAGCATCCTCTCCAGACTTATTTCATTTTTCTAACCCCCACAGGACTCTATCCTGTGAACAAAGCGGTGAGTGACAATAGCATTTACCAAAGGAGAATCGGGAGAGAGAGAAACTTCTCTCCTGGTCTTTGGCTCTTCCCATGTTCCAGCTCATCAGTCACTCACTCATAAACAGCCTCTTTCTACTCTTTGACTGCAATGGTGATAATTACTTGTCTGTCATCAATTTATTACCTCCAACACAGAAGAAAGAAATCCCTTCTTGAAGAGCCTTGATGTCTTCCTGGGAATGGCAGACAGTAGTCTGCAACTACAGCGTTTAAGAGAAAGCATGTGATGGGACATTACAGTGATGTGGTGTTATTTGCTTCAGCCTGGGATCCGTTCTGCGAACGAGTATTATTAGCATGTAAAGAGCAAAAGAAAGGGGAAAGAATAGCAAAAAGTGGTGGAGTTTGCCCTGTTCCTGGCCTGTCCCACAGATCAGTTCCAGCTGCTCGTGGTGCCGTCTGGCTGTTTCAGCTGTTTCAGGTTTTCCTTTGCCCAGGGACACCCAGGAGATTTGCGCTGGCTTGTAGCCAGATTCTGCCTTCATTTAAGCCTGAAATGAGTCGGGGGCGAACAGAGCGTCAGAGACGGATTTTGCAAACGCTTCCCGAGGGCTCGCCGAGGCCATACCTCCATGCGAGGCAGAAGGCCGTGCATCCGTCCCGGGCGAGCCCGGCTTGCCGCAGGGCCGGGCCGGGCCAGGCCGCTCCTTCCCGGCGCTGCCTTCGGCCGGCAGCAGGTGGCGGCCGCGCCTCAGGCTCGGCAGCGGGGCCGGGCCGGTCCCGCGGGGCTGGGGCGGGTCCGGGAGCGCCCGGCGACGCTGCCCGCCCGCGGAACCGCGCCCGGCAGGGCCTGCCCTGGCCCCTCGGGCCTGCCCTGCCCTGCCCTGCCCTGCCCTGCCCTGCCAGCACACGGCACGGGGCTGGGGTTGGCAGGGTTGTTCTGGTGGGTTTCTCTATTTCCCCCTGTTTTCCCTTTTTCTCCTTCCCTCTTCTCTCTCCTACATATCTAGAATATCACTTGCTGCTTGAGTTTGATTTGGGATGAGTGAGGAGCAAAGTGCTGCAAAGGGCAGCTTTGAAATTTTAGAGCGATGCTTTTCTCTGGTGAAGAAGCTGTGTTCTTGGGTTCACAAAATCTCAGCAGCGCAGAAGATTCTGAGTCGGAAGGATCATCAAGCCCAACTCCTGGCCCTGGCTCAGGACACTCCGAGAATCACACCATGTGCCCAAGAGCATTGTCCAAAGGTTTCTTGAACTCTGCCTGGTTTGGGGCTGTTACCACTTCCCTGATGAGTCTATTGCAGCTCGCAACCACTCTCTGAGTGAAGCACCTTTCTCTAATATCCAGTCTAAACCTCTCCTGACAACTTCAGGCCATTCCCTCAGGTCTTGTCACGGGTCGCCAGTAGTGGCTGCTTGTTGAGGGCTGCACTGGGGGCACCTGCTGCACTCCCAGTTCCCACTGTTCTACCTTTGTTGGCTCTTGCTGTGCACTCTGCCTCCATGGGTTGGTGCCATTAGGAGCTGGAGCCCAGGGTGTCAGGGCCTCAAGGCAGGCTATCCCCACGGTGATGATGGGGACAGGGATGAGGCAAACCAGGGCTTGCACACTGCTCTGGCTGCTGACAGCCATGACCCAGGATTAGTGACCTAACTGATGGGTCAGGCAAAGTCAGGCCCCTCGTTTTGGTTAGGGATGGGTGGGAGATTAGCCACAAAGAGTATGGGGGAACTGTGTGCAGCACCCAGTAAAAAGACCAAAAAAAGGAGCTTAGTGAGACAGCCTTAAAAGTCAATGAAGAAAAGCCACAGTGGAAAAGAGACTCCTTTCTGATGTAGGGTACTGGTTATGGGCTGGATTAGACACACAGCTGGAAACTAAGTTAAGTGAAAAGTCTCCATTGGCTTCAGTGAGAGCCTCCTTGGCAGCCTCATGGGTATGAGGGAGCTATAGCAAGTTTCTGTGTGCTACTGTTGAAACTTGAGTATCATCAATATCTGAATCTTGCAAGTTCTCTTTGATTTGGCTGGCTCTGTTTGCAGTGCCTTGACCTGTTATATGTACACGTTATTTATCACTTATCTCCCAGCACAGATGTGCCCAGAATTTTATTAAGCAGAACAAACTGTAGTTTAATATTTAGGCTGAAGTACAATTGGTAATGCAAAAGCAGTGGCCCTGGCAAGGTATGCTTTCTAATATGCTATAAAGTGCAGAAGAGCTCAGGTCAATGAATCAATATTTGTGGAATTGCAGAGTAAAATTTCAAACTACTGGATGTTTGATACCTGGATATTTAATCATTAGACCATGTATACTTACTGAGCCTGTATGCATAGGCACTGTCTTAAAAAGGCAGTACATGCTGGAGACATAAATTCATGTGGGGGACATAAAATCTTTTTGGAGGTGATAAGATTTTTCTGATATCTCTGAATCTGACCTTTTATGGGAATAGGATCCATGCACACATCAGATGAGGAAACTTGCACATGATATGGAGCAGCTTATTTAAATGAATCTGCCATTTGGTGTCTGCCTGACTACTCACAGTTTCTCTTGAGTGCCAGTCCAGTCCTTTCTGAATTGAGAACAGTCAGATAGCTGTCCTTAGCTAAAGATGATGAAACCTGTCAATCACCATTTTCACATGCTGTTTTCTCTTTGTTTTGTAATTGTATTTTTAAATAGAAGTGAGCAGCTGCTGAGATTTTAAGCAGAACACTTAGGAATGTAGGTGGTAAGCCAGTCCTATGTCCACAGGGTCCACCTTTCCTTCTTAGAATATCAATCCCATAATTTTGAATGCTTTTTTGGAATATCTGTAGACTTAACTGAATGAAAGCAAGGTATGAACAAGCCATTTTGTTTCTCAAGCAAATAAATACATCTGTATTATTAAACATGGATGTCTGGAGTTAAGCATCAAAAATCTTTTTTTGGTATCTCGGTATCTGTTCTCTGTACTCTCATTAGTTTTTTAGGTGCTAGCTTTTTAGCTTTCTGTGGCAAAGACCGGTGCTTTCTCCATGACAACCTCCAATTGCTTCAGCAGAGCACTTTCTTTAAGCACCATGTCTCTTGAGCATTTTGAGGCATTGGGCTCAGCTTCCCCACCCCCACAGTTGGCTACTACAGTCCTGCTGATGGGGTTTCACCCAGACAACGTTGAGACACATACCAAAGAGCAGGGAGAGAGGAGGAAGAAACGTGATCTTGTCTCTAGACACCTTTATTCTGTTCCACCTTTATTTCCCTGCCACTGGGAAGCATAATTTCTGTTTAGGCTGTCTGTCTTTATCTGTGAGTGAGGGAGACAGTAGTAAGCCAGAAACTAAGACAGTAGAGCCATCACTGCTCCTCACAGCTCAGAAATAATCGGACCTGTGGGAACAGCTATGCTTTTCCACTGAACCACTGCAGGCCAGGGATGATGCCATGGCCACAGAGTGAGATCTCACTTAAAGCTGGAATTTTGCCACTCTGCTTTCTTTGCCAAGGTGACTGTTTCTCCTTGGGCAGCTGCTCATCTAGCATATTCCTCTGATTTGCCCTCTTTATATTCTCAGTGATAACAAGTTACTCCTAAGTGCATATTACTGCAAATAAATGGGCATAAATATCTATTAAGAATTACAGAAAGTAATGCTCCTGATAATTAAATTGGCAACCCCATCTGCTGTGCAGCTGACCAGGGTTAGCTTCGCTTTACTTCAGCAGCTGTGTCCACACTGTCTTGAGGTGAAACTTAAGTTCCCATTTGCCTGTCTGGCAGGCAATGATCCTGTAAAGTGTAACTCTTTGAAGGCAGGCCTCTTTACATGGCTAAGCACGTTCAACATGCTCCAGGACCACCCTGTACACACAGGGAGCTGGGCCTCAAGCTATCTGTGGGGGCAGCAGAGCTCCCAGTAACTAAAGCCACTCCAGAAGTTGCTCTTTCAGAGAGTTCCAGATGAAACCAGAGAGGCTGTTTACTTTGTGTGAAATAGAGGTTTAAGAGCTCAGGCATCCTTTCTAATCTAGAGGAAGGGGGGCTCTGTTGGTTGTGTCATAGGTATATTGCTCTATTTCAGGAAGTCTGAGTGTGGGGCAGTTGTCCCCCCTCCCAGTGGGGGACCACAAACAGGTGGCAGAGTTTTATGGTCATCTGGGCCTTCTCAGGTTGCTAAATGGGTGGGGGAATCCCTTCTAGATCCTGTTCAGCTGAGAAGGAGATTCCAGGGGGTTTCTTTTTTGCAGAAAAGGCTGACAACCCAGCTCTGCCAGCATCAGGAGGGGGCAATACTACAGATGTAAATGATGGAGGGTATTTACTACTCCCCTCCCTTCCACTTTCTCCAGGAAGCCCTTTCTGTTCTTTGTACCCAGTTTTAGCAGCTCAGGAGTACTGAAATATCAAGAGCTCTTGGTGCTTAAACCAAAAATGAAACAAAGAAGGAATGAGAGAAGGTTGATTCAGTTTCTTGTATAACAATCTCCATCCTTCAAACTCTGGGATAAATGTTGGCAGAATGAGACCCTTTAGTGAAACACCCGCTTTGAATTTCAAGCCCAAACTTCTCCCACCATATGCAAAGACTTTGTCATCACACAGATCCTTGTCATCACATCTGTTTGATCAAAGCATTCCTGGACAGAAAGTGGGGGTTGTGAATGCCAAGAAAAAAAAAAAAAAGGAGCTGTGTGCCTTATCCAAGCCTGTCATTGCTCTTATGGCTGCACTCACAAAAGCTTCCGCCTTTGCCTGCAGAGCCAGTGTTTAACACCTTTGTTTACTGGAGCTCCAGATAACCAAAGCTCCAGTTCTCTGTAGGAGGTGCTACAGAAAAGCAAGAGACTCTCCTCCTAGCTTATTCAGTCCCAGGGTTTCTGAAGAATGTACAGGATGGCCTGTCTAGGAATTAATATTCCCACTATCCCTTGTCTATTTTTCAAAACTTAATTTTATTTAATGAGGTTTTAAAATCTGGGTAGTCTTTCCCGCATCCCTTCTCCTCTGCATTATGCTAGTTCATTTCTGGACAATAAGCGTTTGCACCAACCAAACATACCAGCAGATTTAAAAAAATGAAACAGGTACTTTACATGTAATTAATTTAGTGATTTGCTCAGTTGCTGATTCACGTGCATAACCTCAATTACCATTAATGAGAGTTATGTAGGCATGTCAAGGGCAAAATAGACCCCTAATAATTTAACATGGAATGTTATTACATTACTGCTGTAATTATATCCTGCACACACATCATTTTTACTTTGCTTCATGAACTGCTCTTCAAATGTGTGGCTACTCATCTATTATGCTGCATATGTTTATGCTGAGGTTACACTAAGCATTATCTTTTCCTCTTCATTGTTCTGCTGCCTGTCCATAAGAGATACACAGAGCTAAATAAGTAACCTGCCAGTTGGTGTTTCTGCAAAGCTGCAAGTTTTGGATTTTTTGAAGGTGATACTGGAAGCCAGAAACAATCATAAAACAACAAACCTCAGCAGAACAGCATGTCATCTCTCCTTCAGCATTTTATTTTTATTTATTTTTAATTGGAATCTGAGCAAGCATTGCTGAGACACCTTTAGCCTCGTGGTCAAAGAAAGTCACATGTACATGAATCATATCTCTGAAGGAAGTGTTGAAACAGTTTTGCTCTTCCAGAGGATTTTTAGTCTTTGTTAAATAATTTTTCTTTTGGGAGAGAGAAGGAAGAAGAGTAGTCCTATCCTGGTGCACCAATTGGATGTTGCTGGAAACCAGAGAAATTGAGAAAACGGAATGTTATCTAATTGGTATAAATAGCAATTTTCAGGTGATAAAGCTTAACACAGCTGGCTCAGTCTGCTCTATCTCTTGTTTTGTCCGGTGAAGTTGTCGTGTATGGACAACTGCTTTTGGGTTTTGTCTGTGGCACATATTCTGCCTCTGTGTTTGTGCCACTGCAGTATGAACAGTCACATACATTTCAGTATCTTTGTCTCGAGGCTCCCTCCTGCACTTCTGCAGGAGATAAGGCCTAATACATTTCTGAGTATGTGGGCTACTGTTCAAACCTTCATATTTGTAGTAGTATAGTATATCCCTGCAACTAGTCATAGGCTCCCTGTGGCCGTCTTGCCGTGACAATCGTGCCCAGTGCCTTGGATATTATACTGCTGTGGAATCAGAGGTACACACAGTATGCCTGCACCTTTACAGGATCACACAGCTAAGCCAAGTAGTTCAGATTAGCTTGGCAATTAAGGGATAGTGAGAAGCAGGGAATCCTTAATGCTGACTGACAACATGGCACTAGCCGATGGGAAGGGAAAAGAAGCACTTGCTGAAACTTGAAGATTGTGAAACAGCCAAAGCCCCTGAGTTAATGCTTTCTTTAAACAATCACCATCAGGCAGGTGGCATGTTCTGGGCTGAAGGTAAATACCGATATCAACATCCAGCAATCTCTTACTGAGGAATTGGGTTTTACTGCTTCTGTTTGTGTAGGGCCTAATGTTAGTTAAAGTGTTTGCAAAAAGAGAGCTCTGTTTCCAAGGTAACAGCTACCTAACTTTATTACTAAAACTGCACTAATTCAAACAGGGATCTGAACAAACAGATTCATGTTAATTTCAAGCTCCATTAAAAACACAAGGAAAAAAAATCAATGTTCACCAAATGGAAAAAGAAGAGAAATCAATAAAGAAATTTTATTTTCAGCCTTTTAAGTAGGTTTTTGTAAACAGTGGAGGTTAAAAAAGTGAAACTACTTGAGAACGATACACAGCATCCTTGTAAGCTGTACTGTAAACAGGAGAACAAAAAGATTCAGTGATAATGTATGAATAATTATTAGAGCTGTAAAAGCTTGGAAAATAAAAGTACAGAAGTGGAATGACCTGTCTGAAGGTGCAGTCAGGTCTCCCAACATGTTGTCCAGTGCCCCTGGGCAGTGATTCAAGAGCGGTGGCCAGAAGCCTCAGAGAAGAGCACGGTGTGGTTGTGTCATGGCCTACGTTACTCTGAGTGGTGTGGGCGACAGCAGCTGTGCCTGTGTCACTGCCGGGACTCAAACATTTGCTAGCAACCAAGATACAAACACTCTGGGGATCCTGGTTATGTGGTTTGACTCCTACCATGTGCCAAAGCCCCTGCTGCCCGCGTTTTCTGTGGTGTCCCTTGCTGGGAGAGGGACAGGTACACTGGCACAGCTGCAGGCTGGGCACAGCCGGTGGCACACTGGCATGGTGACAGTTGGGACTGTCAGGTGGCACGTGCCACCCAGAGGGGTCTCGGAGGTGGGTGTGGACAGGATTAGCAGCTGGTCTGCAGGCCAAAAAATTGAGTTAGCAGAAGAAGAAATTAATAAAATACGAGTTTATCCATAGCAAAGAAGAAAGCAAGGCTGTTAGCATGGAAACCGATAAAAGATGTTTGCAGTTAAAAGATACGTGCCTTAATAATCTGTTGGAAACTCTTGCCAATTAATTGTTGATGTTAATTGCTTTCTACCAATAAAATACAATAAGCTATTGCTTTGTCCAATGAATATAATAAACTGTTTTAATGTAACTAATAACTTAAAATCACGCTTTGTTATAAGAGTATAAAGAGTATAAGAGTATAAAACTTAAGAACACCTTGTACTAAAAAGAAGCCACTGTTGTCTATGCGCAAGTGTGTGTGTATGTTGTGTGTCCATCTCTACAACGACAGGTGGGGTTTTACTCATGGTTGAGACACCAACTTAGTACTTGGGAGATCTGCATCCATCTCCTCCCTGCTCTCAGCCTTTGTGCTGCTGCCCCAGCTGTGAAATGGTGCCCCTTTAAGGCTAAATCCAGTATTAGGAGCAGCGAGGCAGCAAGGTTTGGAGGCCACCAAGTGAGCCATTTAGAAATCAGGCCTTTGCATGATAGCTCAGCTCTTCATGCTTTACAGGACATCTGTCTGATTCCATAAGCTACAGTTCCATTCCTTTCAAATTAAGGCTGTCTTGACAAGTCCATGAGTTTTGAAACTGTCCAGAAAAGATCTTTGCAAGGAGTAGCAATGGCTTTTCCCCTTCACTGGGCCATATCTTTTCCAATTTGCCACTGTTAATAAATATTCTCATTTCCAAAATCTGGTTGGAGGAAGGAGAGGGCTATAAAGAGATAACTTTCTGAATTCTCCACAATACTGTGTTTCCCAGACAAAATATTGTTTTATTATTCAAAAGAGTGAAATTAATTGGCTGCAGCCTTGAAGTGCCCAAAACACATTTAGTGACAATTCCTGATGGAAGCCAGCTCTTCAAGATCCAAATTATTTCAATATTTTCTGGAACAGGATATCTCATTCCTTTCTCTAAAACTTTTACTACGAGGCACTCTCTTCAAATAATGAATTTTTAAATAGGTGTGTGATAGTAGATTTTACCTACCTGGCTAGAAAACAGTGAAGGTAATGTCACATGCCTGCCCCTTGTGAATAACAAATGGTCTTACTAGGGCTCTCCAAAACATGGATGGAAGGGCAAAGAGTAAGCAGCCAGTGCTTATACACCAAGCATCTAGTTTTTAGTCTTTACACTCCTTGTACCTGTAAAGAAAAAAACCTGGGAGGATGAAAGGCAGAGTCTCAAGGTCATGCACTGATAAGGCCTATCCGGTAGAGACAAAGCAAATGGAGAAAAAAAAAATAATAAAAAAAATATCTACAGCACAATGCAGTAGTTTATTTTAGTAATCCTCCTAAGGAAAATTAATGATTGGAATGTCTTTCAGAACACTGTAAAAGATGTAACCAAATAAAATCTGAATCCAGCAGTCCTTTGAAAGGAGAGACTGATGACAACAGAAGTCTCTGGCAACATTTGTGATGATTTTTGTCAGGACAGCTGGTTTCTCCCAGCATTAGTCTTTTGTAGAGGCACCCTCTATTAAAATAGCACGATACCCTTGTATTCCATGTATCATCCTTTTCCTCCTCTCCTTTCCTCCTTCCCTAGCCACCTCACTAGTATTACACTGTTTGCCCCAAATTCTAAATGGTATTTACTTTAAATCTTCTTTGATTCAGTTACTTCACCTTGGCATCCCATCAGCTGGCAAACACAAGTAATGAAATGAAGGGAACACAGTTAAGTTGATATCTTAAATGCACACAAATCCCACATGCTGTGGCAACAACAAAATGAATAACAAACACGCTGCATGAAAATCCTCTTAAGTTCCTTTTTTTTTTTCAATTCCAGCCTTGCATACAGGAGGAGGAACATCTTAAAAAATAATCCCGTAATATTCCTGAACTAACAGCATTGGCATGAGGCACAGGATGGTCTTATGCTTCTCTACATATCTCAGACAATCACAGCTGCTGCTAGTAAATTAATGGCTGCAAGGGGGTTGGAAGAGGGAGAAGGAGGAGAAAAAAGGGAAATGAAAGCCTCGTAGGTGGCCTTGTCTCTGCCAAAATGAAATATTTTCATTGGAGCTTTTTCCATTCAACAATTGGCAGCTTTATCTAGAGGCCTTAAACAGAAAAATTCATACTGTTTTGAGAGTGACTGCTAATGGGATGAAGCACTATCTGCTAATGTACACGAATCAATATCTATTTAATAATAGGATTGTTTTCTCTTTAAGGTGCCTTTCTTCTTTATTTTCCTTTAAGTTCTTGCCTTCCAGGTCTGTCTGCTTCCCTTTGCCCTGGAAATTAAACCTTGGTACTTTATGCAAGATTTATGCTGGAGACATTGTCTGGTATTTCATTGTCAGTGTGTGATTCTGCTGTGACATTTTCAGCTATATTTTTATGGTAGCTGCAGTTAAACCAACATGAAACATAAAAACAAACACTTTTTTTCCTGACAGAGTTCATTTATATCAGTGAACCAGACTAAAAGGTGCGCTACCCAAAGCACTTTTGGCTGGTTTTACTTACTTTCACCATAGAGGGCTTTGCTAGCCTGGACATAGCTGGGCTGCCAGTAGCTCAGATGGAGAGTGGGGGTGTGGTGTTTCTGTGCATGTGTGCAGGGAGGGTAGCTGAAGTGCAGGACAAATAGTGAAAGAAAAAAAAAAGTCTAATTATTCTGGTATTTGGGTGAAAGCCCCCAGAGTACTGAAGTTAGGAGAAAAATTAGCAGGGCACCCTGACACGTCCAAGACCCACTGACTTCTGATGTCTGTTGGATTTGGTGGAGGTGTCTGAAGGGGTTGCTGACTTCTGCCTGCTCACCTCACCTCAGCCAGAGCTTACTGGTCTCTGAGGCAGGATACGATGGAACAACTGACCTGGTTGTACCAACCATAGTTGATTCACAGAAATTGATCTCAACAAATGCTTTATTCCTAGCAGTCCAGTAAAAGATTTGATTTTCAATGCCAAAGCTTCCTGCCTGCTCTGGACTTCTTCAGTTGGATTAGAAGGGTGGACAGAGCACACAGGAAGAGCACTATTAAGCTAGAAAGTGGTTTGATGGACACAGCCAGTACTTTAATCCGCAAGGACAGTTATCCTTGGGGCTGAAATCCTTAGTGACAATAATCAGTGACCAAAGGTTCTTTTTTCCCTCCTGCCTTAGTAAATCAAAACCCACAAAATCAGTGGTGAAGGGACATAGGAGGAAAGGCAAAAAACCAAAAGGAGATGCCAAGCAGCCCCAGTGGTGTGGGAAGGGCAGAGGAACAAGAGTGGGAATGGAGGCATGCAGAGCCCCAGGATGCAGGAGACTAGGAAGATCCTGGGCAAGGAGGGAATTGGAGCCTGTGACCAACGGGCTCACATTATTATGAACCCATAATCTATGTAGGATAGAATGAGACTCCCTCATTTACTCCTAATAAACCTATTTTTTCACCTTCAGAACCATTCAGCTGCAATGCCTTTTTTACTGGAAACTTTTCCCAATTTTATTGGAATGTCCTTTGTCTCCCTTTTCCCTTTCTGGCATGTAGTCTTTGCACTGTTAAATATTGATGCATTCTCATTCCACAAAGTTGTCTGCCACTTGAGTTTCTTTGGCCTTGTATGTGCTTTTCTCTTCAGTGCTTGCTTTCAACCTCTCTGGTTGGAGAGAGAAAGAGGAGTGGGGGCAGACTGAGGTGAAATGATCATCTACAGTAAGTCGGTGTAATTCCACTGACTAAATGAACTGAATTACTGTAGCTGAGAACCAGCTTTGTCACGTCTCCCTCTTCTGTGTATTTTGTATTGCCTGTTGTGAAGAAAACCCCACAAAACAACAGAAAACCCCCACTCCACCAGAACTCTGGTTCTTTCTGGTTTTGCTCTCCCAAGAGGTGCAGCTGTATGCTAATAGACTTCTTCTCTAGTGGAAAATAGAAAGGGCTATAGCATGCTTTGATAAACCAGGAAGCAGACTCTGATGCCAGTGTGCAGGGAGAGAAACATATGGAGCTTTTTTTTCCCAGTTTCTTTCCCTCACATCAATTTCACAGTCTTTTAGTTCTGTTGACCTCCATAGAGTCCCTCCTAATTTACAGCGCCATAAACAAAATCAGAACGATGCCCCCTAAAATGTGCAGAATTGTTTTTGGCTTGCACTGAGGAGCATGGCCTATTCCAGGGATTTGCAGATCTCTCTGCTTGGTGAGTTTCTTGCATTATAGACCTTCTCCCATGCTTCTGCTGCTATTACTGGCATATTTTATTTGGATGGGTAAGAAAGATACAAACAGCAATGCAATCACATAGTCTCCTGCTTTGGAAGAATCGGAGAGACTCATCTTCTGCAATGTTTTCTTTTTATCTCCTGGAAGTTGTGTGGTCGAGGCTGGAACAACAGTCAAACCCTCGACTATGACAATACCCTGAGGATGTGTTTGGGTTTACTGTTCTGCTGATCGATTTCATGCCATGAGTGGACTGGAAGCCCTTTATTTTGCCCTGTGCCTCCCTGTGCCCTGGTGCATGTCCTGGGTGTGCCATTAATCAGACTATATGGGCTGTTCCATCTTATTGCTTAATTAAGACTTGTCAGTAATTTCCATGAGATTAATACCTATTTATATGGAGCTGGAGTTTCATCTGTTTGGGGGATGAATTATCAAACCGCATTATGCAAAGTAAATCAATAAAATATTACTGGGAGTGAGAATGAAGTTCTCTCCCTTGCATTTCAGTCCTTTCACCAAGCTCAGAGACAAAACTCACTCAAGGGAGACGTTCATGTGTGCAGTCAGCTTTCCATTTTCCAGCTAGACATCATGTCTATTAATATCTCTGATCACCTTGCTCTCATGACCTAAATCATAAAGTTGAGACCTAAGGGAGTGTTGCCAAGAATGAGAGGTGCTTTTAACCAGTTACAGTGCAGTGACTCTGTTATGATATGACTCAGAGCCCAGTCTTTCCAGAGGTGACTACAAAACCAACACTCTCAAACTAGTCTGAAGTTGCTATTAAATGTGCTTTCTATGACCATATGTACTCATTACTCATGAGAAACAGCAGAGAAGTCATCAGTGGGTGATGTTCAGAACATTTAGCCTAATTGCAGGGTTTTGTTACACTAATACAACCTGTTTACCAAATGCAAAGAGCTTCCCCTTAATATCATGTCTTGATTGTGTTCCAGTGCTGATGAAGATTTTTTTCCTGACTACATTTCCTGCTGTGGCAACTTCCCTTGAATGGGGCTGAACAGGACACTTCTCTCATAAGAGTTAGGCTTTCCCTTCCAGGAAAGCTCCAGTTACTCTTGAAAAGTAGAGCTAGTCTTTCTGCCTTGTGTTCTGTATTTATTCTTTCTCTCCCATGCTGGACCTCTGGGATGGATCTGACACATTCTCTCCACAAAGACATGTAGTTTCCCCTTGGTGGGTGGTTGGTTATTTTCCAGCGCCAGTTTTCCTGCTCTTCCGTCCAGCCTTATCCCAAATTAGAATGTGCAGCGGCTTTGTCCTTTTGTCCATTTCTGTAAAAAAACGTTTACTTCGGATACCATTTGATTTACAATCTGGCACAGAAGAGGGTTTCCAAGAAACTGAAACTTTTTTTCTTTGTAATAATTGTTCCTATCTTCATAATAATCTATTCTAACACATGACCAGAGTTAGGGTAGAGATGTGAAATGGTCTAACATTCACTGACTCAAGTGGCTTCTATAACAAGTGCAAGGAGAGGGGAAAATGCTAATGTGGAGTGATGGATGGACTTCAGTGCACAGGTGTTTGCTGAGATGGCAGAGTTCATCTCTAGCCTGGAGGTTCTGTTGGTTTGAAAAAAACAACTCATCTCCTTCTAAAGTTTTGGCAGAAGAAGACGGCTTTTCTCTTTCTTGTAAATAATTCAGAAGAATCTTTTGAGTAGATAATAAAACAAGGACAACCTTCACTTCTAACCAGCTTCTCACTGTCCCTCTTTCTCTTTGTTGCTTGTTTTAGCTTCACTGCCATTATCACTGAAGTCTCCTTGAGTGCTTGTACCATAGGAAAAGGTTCACAGAGCTAAAAAACGAGATGCTGTCTTGACAGCAGGCACTGCTTAAAGCAGGGGTTAATGTGCTTTTCTGGCCTCAGATGAACCTGGTTTCAGGGCACTCCTGTGTTCCAGCTGTCCTTTTCCTTTCCTGCTAAACATCATCTCTGCTTTGTTATCTGCCACCATAACTGCAGGTTGGAGGTGCTCCCTAACCCAGTTCTGTCACAGTAATCTGGGTCAGCCTCAACGCTTCCAGTACTATGTTTATTTTTGTAACTCTCATCACTTCAGCAGTTGGGTTAGGGGGCCCTTTCATGTGCAGTTATGCTGACAAAATTGAGGGGGAAGTGAGCTCCGGAGGGGGCTGAGCGGAGCAGGACAGGGGTGCCAGTGGCCATGACAGCAGGCTGACCATTCCCTAAAGGATACAATGAACAAACCTGGGGAGGAGGGACAGCCCACCTCAGCTTTTTAGCATCTTGAGGCTTTTGTCCTCTCCTGATAATAAGAGTAGGTGGGAAGTATACAGATTTAGAAGTTCTTTCCTAAATTCATTATGTGCTTGCATATTAACAAAGGTTAAATTGTTAGCTTTCACCTTGACATGGCTCTTCTCTAGCTATAGTGACTGATTTGAGACTCAGCATTGCAGTGGGCCTTGCAGGGTGCAGGTACCAAGCTGCAAAAGATTTTTCTGAAGAGAGGGTCATTACAGTTTCTCAGGTGTGCCTTCAAGTTGCTGAAAAACGTGCATGGGCATCAAAATAGTGCAAAAGCTGATGAGCTCAACCTCCATGGAAACAGCGCAGCAGCAGATGGATTTGCTGAGGCAAATGCTAGGATTTTTTATTTAATATCAAAAAGGAGAAAGCTGCAAAATTTGGATCTGAACTTCCCTTTTCCTTTAGTACAGGAGCAGGGAGGAACTGTTTGTATCAGAAGTTTTGGTCTATCTCCTTTTTTGATATTTAACTGTTGCCAAAAGGCATCAGTGAAAGAAAGAAAATAAATCATCTGGACACTGCTTTATTATTAGCTATGCTTGATATTTTCCTATCTGCTCTTCTTCTAACCCTTCTCGCCTCTATTTCCATCCTTCATTTCACTGACATTATTCTACATGCTAGAGCTGTTCCTCTATAAAAAAAACAACTAAAAAATCTTTAGACATTTGCCCCTGGAAAAGAAGCACACTGTAAATAGTATACAGGAGTAAGAGCCTCATGAGGATCTGAGTCCAAGCAGATGTCACTAACTTGGAACTGAGTAAAACAGCCCTACTACTTCTGAAAACAAACCAGCCCTGCGCACCTCTTTAATAATACCTGATCACTGGAGTAGGCTTGGAAATTCAAGGAAAGCTGTCCTTTGCCTCTTGTGAAACTGGCACTCAGGCACACACTGCCAGCTCAGTGTTGAATTGTTATGACACTGGAGTCGCTAAACATTTTACACGCAGTTGGAAGCAGCTTTTACATGACTTCCATCTCCTCAGGCTTTTCAGCCTACTTTTTCAGCCTCTCCCTTTAACCAACAGAATGAAAATGTCAAGAGTATTCTCAGACCCACTCTCCTGGGCACATTCACCTGAGTGAAAACGAGTTTGTGGCTGTGAGTGCAATACACATTTATTGAGCTATCTCCAGAGATACCTGTGGTCACTTTTTTCAATTCAGCCCTAACTAACTCCATGTCATGGTGGAAATGGAGCACCCAGTGTAAATAAATAGATGTTTTGTGCCTGCGGTTTAGATCACTTAAAGTGTCTTTTACAGTTGAGGTAGAGAGTTAAGAAATGACTGTGGCAGAAAAATCTTAGCAGCTACTCACAAGGCAGTACACAGCCAACCCCCGAGCAAACATATCCACAGAGGACAGTGCCTGAGTGCTTGTCAGTGTTCAGATTCACACTTAGCTTTATAGCAGTGTAATTTTCCTGTGGAGCCAAGCTTTTAAATGTTAAATTGAATTGATTCTCAGATTTATATTGGTATTTGATATGCACACATGCACATATTTATACCATCATATACCCATATGCTTAATCCACTTTTCACCTTTGATCACCTCAGTGCTTGGCCCTGGTTGATTGAGAAGACTTTTCTTTGAGAACAACTTTTTGGTTGTGAATTCCCCTGGGATTACATACCTAAAAATCTCAACTCTAATTAGAACAAATTTATCTACTTGTAAATGTGAACATAAAGCTGAAATTTCATACCTCAGACAATTTCCTTTAAGCTTCTGCACATTCGCCAAGAGCAAAAATTTCTTTTTCAAATACAAATCCTGCTTCCACTCAAAAATCAACCACCCAATCAATCAACTGATTTGTTTGCTAGTTTTACTGTATGTACAATATTAAATCCCCTGAAAAGTGACATTTGTAAAAAAACAGTTATCAATATATATCATTACGAGTGCTTGAAAGGAAGGCTTTCTGCTACTCAGTGGCTGAGGATTTCCAGAGGAACACAGCAAGGGTTTCCAATTGCAGCAGGTAGGAAAAAATAAGATTTTAAAGTCAAAATGACTGTCAGAACTGCTGTTTTAGGGAGTTGCTTAGACATTTTAAAATTAACCATTTATATTTATTTTCCCTTCCAGGTCTCTGCTAAGACAAATTAGCAGTATAGATCAAGACATTAAAAAAGAAAACTTTAATAAAGTCTCAGATTTAGGGTTTGTGCCTGTAAATTTCTTGGCATGAACAAGAGGCATATGTATAGCACAGTAAAAATCCAAGTGTCAGTCATGCCAGGGTGACTAATATAACTCACTTGTGGCCTCATTAATCATGAGTGGAGTAGGCATCCCAAATTCATGTCAATAACAGCTTTATGCCACCCTAGCAAATAAGAACTCCTCTACAGATATCCTCAGAGTGAGAAACCGTGGTCCTTTCTGGTGTAAACCACCTGAGCTCTGCAAAGGGCTGACAGGCAATGATTGTTTTTCTTAGCTGAGCATCTGACCTACATTTGCTATTCATTATTACTGTATTATTTTTTGGGAGTCAGCAGAGACCTTCTAGCTCTGAACAAAGTGTTTGTCTTGTAATCTAACCAGACTGGGGATGTCTCCAAATAATCTGGGAATTTTATAAAAAAATGCAGCCTCTGCCTTAGCTATAGAAAATAAATTGAAGGTTTGTTTCCCCTCAGGTGAAACTGATACCATCTTAGGACACTTTTGATGCCTAGATAAGGGGATCACACAAGTAATCCTAAGAAACATTTACCACTTGAGTTGTTAGATTGTCAAAGGGTGGTAACTAAAAAAGGAAATATTTGGATAGGTATGGCTAGATCCCTTTAAAAGCTCTTTGCTTCCTCTTCTTCCAAGTTGTGCACGTGGAAGATTTTTTCTTGCCTCTCCCTGACTCTATGCCTCTACAGCAACATTCATTTGGGATCAGGGAGGTGTTTGGCTGTCAGGACTGACTCAGTTGAAAAGCCATCACTACTTTTTGGTAGGAGTAGTGTCCAGGTGGATTAGGTCCTTGCTCTGTGTGACCTCACTGCCACGTCTGCTAGCAGAAGGGAGGCACTACAGATGCTGGGCTAAGGGCAGGACCCTCCATCTCTTTTGGGGGCTCTCTGCATGCGGGTCAGCTTAGTCTAAGAGCCAAAAAACTCTATGAGGAGAGGGGAAGAAAATCCACTTCTCTCCTGCATCCCCTCTAAGTATATCTCTATATATTTGCTTCAAAATTCAAACTTTCATCAGAAGTTCATCATGGAGTGGTGAGGAGGAGCCCTCCTGACTGCTGTCCAAGACCTCCATGTGGCCCTAAAAGGCAAGTCAGTCTGCCTTTCCAGCTTATCTGTTCTCAGCCAACTCCCTGGCCCCAGAGGGTGAGCTGCAGTTCAGGTCTGCCAGCCTGGAGCCCGCAGGACGCCTGTGGGGCTGTGCCACCCTCCTGGGGCCGCATCCTCCATGCCTGCTTCAGCAGCAGTGGAGCATCTGGAGGAAACGTGAGGTTCAGATTTCATGGAGTGTTCTCAGCCCAAAGAAAATGGCACAGCTGACTGCTCCTTTCCACACAAGCTGCCATGCAGGGTGACAAAAGTGCAGCTGATGGGCCACATGCAGCGCTTGAGTGCATCTGCTGCTGCTGCTCATGGTGCTTGGTGAAACCCCCCAGTGGGGCTGAGGTGTGGCAGCCAGATGTGTCCTCACCTCCTTGCCTCCTCTCCATGTTGCATCATGGTGCAGGAGAAAAGAACCAAAAGCAGCAGAGGACATATCACCAAACACCCTGATTCTCCTCCCCACTGGAAAAACAGAGCTTCCTGTAGTCAGAAAACTGCTGCTGCAATATTCCTCCCAAATCTCAGCATGTTTAATGTGCTCTCAAGATAATTGAGTATCCAGGTGATGATATGTAAATGCCTGTCATCGAGAAGGTCAGATATTTTCAGCTGAAGTTGACAGGCTGGTCATATGGATGAATGGAGACTGGAAAAGAAAGACCTTGACCAAAATAGTTTCTTAGATGTTTAGTGAGGAGGTAAAAGTCATTCCCTCTCCCTAGGGCAGAGCAGCTCACGGGTGTGATTACCAGTGGTGGGTGCATGGCAGTGTGTGAGCCTAGTCTGGGCAGCCTGGCATGCTGCAGTGTGGGAGAGCACCAGGCTGCTAGCAGGTCTGCAGGGTACATCCCAGGATGCACACGTAGCCAGTGAGGTGTCTGGTGGAGCAGTCACCCGTGTGATTAAATGACATGAAAGTGATGTCACTTGGTGTGTACGTGCCTCCATCTGAAAATAGGAGCCAAAAGCAATAAAAATAATAGGAAAAGAAAAAAAGGAAAACTGAAAATGTTAGGAGGATTCTGGTTAGTCTAGCCCAGTGATGAATTCAAAACCGTAGTGAAATACCCATTATTTGTTGGCAGTATTCATAACACGCATTAAGAGTGAAGAGAGGAAAAAAGGTACTCTTGGACACTCAAAAACAGACTAGCATGGTGTTGTCTGTGTGTTCTGCCTGCCCTGAATGCTCTTGGTCCACAGAAGCTGCAGTGCTTCCCGTGGAGCTGTCCTGAGTCCCTTGGTGCCAGGCCAGTTCATACTGTGTTTTTCATACTGCTTATGTACCCTGCAGGTCTAAGGCTTCATTTGTAATAAACTGACCACGTGAAAGACAGCATGTCCATGGTGGTGGTTGCTCTTTTGCCTCCAATGGTGATGATTGCCTTGCTACCGGGGAAATTTATGGGCAGCTGCTCACACTCTCTTGCACACCCTGAGCTGACTCAGGGCAGACCCACTTCTCACCTCTGAAGATACAGCAGGTGCTTCTTGCCCTGGAGTTCATTTATGTGCTGAAAAAACGGCCACACCCAGTCTCTTGATAATAGATTTTGGTGCAAAAGTTTGATTGCAATCCCAGAGTATAACTCCATCTTGGTGGTTGATGTGGTTCTCCCCCATGCCTTGTTTGTGGGGAGGAATGAGAAATTTAGGGTCATATCATGAATTAGCATGGAGGCAGGTTCCTGGTGTTGGACCCAAAGTGGAGGGGCACTCAGGGGTTGAACTAAATGACTGCCCCTCTGCTGCACATCCTCGATTAAGGTCAGTGTGTGGTTACAAGCACTCCCAAGGCTGAGCGCTGATGTGGTGGTAATTGGATCTCACTGGGCTGGCCAAAAGGGAGTTCTACTTCCCAGCAATTATTGCCTGGGGGAGGGGAATGGAAGAAACAACCCCCAAACCTGGAGGCAGGGAATTAGAGTAAGCTCTGATGAGTTGGCAGATGCTGCCGGATCAATGGCCCTATCATGGCAGGAAAAACAGCGACAGCCCTCTTGGAGCCATCAGTCACTGTTGTTTTGGATAAATGCCAGCATACAGAGCGAGAGGAGAGAGAGGAAAGATAGGGGAGGGAGGCACCAGCCTGCTGGGCCACTTTTAATTACGTTGGGTCACATCAGACAGAGAGCTGCCCACCATGATCAGTCCTGCTCAGAGGGCTTGCACTCAATCCTGGGTGGCAACCAGGACTTATGTTTGCAGAGCTCCTTTTATCCAGAAAAAATCCCTGCACTACTCAAAGCACCACCACAGCCAAGTGACAGGCAGAAGCATATTGTGCACATCCACGCATCCCCATGCCATGCAGGGCTTCCCTGGGCTGGAGCAGCAAGGGGCATCTGTCTGACAGTGTGTGCAGCAGCACTACACAACTTTCTGGGCAAGAGGGAGGGCAGGAGAGGCTTGGTGGTACCATGGCTTCCTTGGATGGGAGCCAGAACATTAGCACATCTGAGGTAGGGCTCGTGTCTCCACATGGCTCAAGTTGTTGCCACAGCCTCCAGAAGGGGATCTTGCCATTTTCTCACTCTTTTTCTCCTTCAAAGCCTTCAGTGAGGCTTGTGGCAGCACAAGTGCTCTGCAAAGTCTTATTTATGAGTGTTTTTTGCACCAGCAGCAAGGTGTTGTCATAGGAATGGTCACGGACTTTCTGTACTTGATTGCCATCATAAATTCCTCAGAAGCTTTTAAAAAAAGAAAAGAAAGAAATATCACCATCCTATAAATGTTTGTATGGCAGAATCCATCACTGCCACATATGAAGCTCATGTACGATCCTTGTTTTCTTCACACACAACAATTTCCTGTTGACTTCACTGGGATCTGCATTTGCATTTGGGTTGCACAGTCAGTTTGTTAATTATGCAAACTCACTTGGTCCTCCTGAGCTCAGCACAAATTCAAACGGACATGCCCTCACAGAAATAAGTCCTGCATTGCCCTGCTGCAGATTTTAAAATACCAGTTTCCCCAGTGGAAGCAGTATTTGGTGCTTCTAGAGCAATCTGGCGATGTGTGGCTCCTCCTACTTTTTTCTCAGTCCCTGCTTAAGTGATGTTTAGTTTCAGGCCTTCTGTCCCTGCATCTGTGCTTCTCCTTCAACTTGATAGCTTGTGGTGCTGAGCTTTTGACTATGTTAATGACCTGATCCAAGTTTAAATAATAAAAATAGCAGGTTGGTTTTACAGTGCAAACAATTTTACCCATAGATAATGCAGGGATGGAGAAAAGCAAAAGAGAGGTAAAAAATGACAAACTGAAACTTGCTGCCACAATCAGCCACACCAGTGCAGATAGGAGAATTAGGCATTGTTTCTGTTTCAAATCAAAGGGGTGTATAGTCCAGGGGTGCCAGTTTAGCTCACATAAAGGAGAAACCTTCATTATAAATCTGAGAGGCCACTTTAATGAGCTGTTTTAATCTGACGTAGTTCCACTGATTGTACTGGCTTTGGCACAGGCACTGCTGTGCTGTGTGGGCGATGAGATCTTCTGTGTGCCATTGCCCCCAGCAGAACCCCTGTGCCCCTGCTGCAGATGCCATAATGCCAGGTGAGTGTTACAAGCACACCTGGCTGGTGGCTTCTCACTTGCCCCATTTGACTTGGGTAGTGTCTTTTTGTGTTACTCTGTCATTTAGGGGGTCAGTCTTTCTGCTGTAAACACACTGCTTCCTTCTTTCCCCAAACACCTTTTAACTCCAACAAGGTTAAAGCCTGGCATATTCATATTCTTAGTCTATCAGGCTGCTGCAAGCAGAGAAATGGAAAAAGAAATTTTAGTGCCATCCTAGACTTTCTGTGTGATTTCAGAATGGTTATTGTAATGGCAGAGTTGATCAAATACAGTAGAAATGTTGTTTTTAAATATTTATTGCTATTCCAACTGATGACTACTCAACAACAACTCATACTTTATTTACTTATTTGTTTGCTATTTGAACATCTACCTAAAGAGACTCTTCTTGCACAAATACTAGGGGAATGGCTGTTCTTTGTACCAATGCCCTTGCTCAGCTTCAAGCAAAGTATTTGAGAAAAGACAAGAAATGCATTTCTCATTGCTTTCCAACTGCTCTTCATCAGTTATTGCTATTACTCCTATTGCTACAGAATCAGAAGGTCTTAGACTGGGGACAATTACTGTGTGACCTGTGGGAAAGCTGTTCTGGCTTGCTAAGTTTGGTGATCTAACTCTGTAGGTCAGCAGCAGGATCTACAAGGCATTATCCAACCCTATGGGAATGAGGATTTGCTGTGAAGGTCTCCCAGGTGAGAGCTCTTCTGCTTTTACAGATTCCAGCATCAGACCAATAAAGAGACTCAATATCATTTGGTGACAGGAATACTCAGTACAGGAAGAAGAGCATGTACAAGCAATCACAGATTCAAAGGTTAAAATCAAGTTGATAAGTCTCAACAGGGAAAACAAATCAGCAGTTAATGTAAGCAGTGCTGGGAGTAAAAGAGGCTTGGAGGAAGAGGCAAGCTGACATACTGAGACAGAAAGTTAGTGGATGGAAGTGCACTCAGAAGGTGATAGGAGACTTTCCAGTGGGATAGAAATATTTTTCACTTGGGGGTTGAAGATTCAGATAGCTACTGAAATCTGCAGGGTGTTCACTGCTTGTTGTCCCATTTTCTGGTGGTAAATTTTTTACGGCACAAAAAAGCCCCCAAAATATTTGTCTTTCTTCTTTCTCACAGTCTCTGTCACATTCAGATGGAGAGTGAGGATTGACTACTTCATGTTTTTCTCCTGTGTCACTTCTCCTTTTCACTACAAATATCTGTCCAGGTCAAAGCATCCTAAGATGCACATCTCTCTTCCTGCTGGATGTGGGACAGGCATTTCGGTCTTTGTGCTCTGGGCTGCCAGAGTAGTAATGTTTTTTCCAGGAGTGCTAAATTCTTGCCAGAATTATTTAAAACAAATAAACAAACAATTTATTTTTGCCAAGCTCTTACTGTATTACACAGGCACAGTGGCAACTTTTTTAATGACAAATATTTGGTGAGGTTTCTGCTCATGTTTGGGCACAGCAATCACTTACAGAAGCCACATTTATGCACACATTGGACTGAGCGTAACAGCACGTGCTGCTGCTCCTGCTGCTACTAAAGAGAGAGAGCAACTAATCTCTTTAATTATTGGAAAAGAATTAAGGCTTTGATTTTTCTTATTGCAGAAACATAGATATTTTTCCCCCCTGCAGTCTGGGAAGAAGATGCTCTTTGCCTTCCTGTTCTGCTGTGTGAGTGAGGGGTTTAAACTATTGGGTGGGTGGCCTCCACCGGCAGCACCCAAAGGAAGAGTAGGATTGTATGGACACCCACCACTCCATTAACTATCTGAGGGTTGGAGGGTTTTATCCCATGGGTTTTATCCCACAATGTCAGCACTACCTGCAAGACAGAGGGGCCAGTTTGCTCCCTGGAACTGTGGTAGGGGAATTCCCTTTGGGTCCTGTGGGCAGCAAAGGGGACAGGCTGAGGGGCCCTCTCTAGGAGCAAGGCAAATTCAAATGGCAGCAGGATTGTCTGGGCACCATTGAAGTCCACTTGTCTGCAGGAGTGTTCTGGGCGTGTGAGGAACCACAGGACCACCAGCACATCGGCTGTCTCCAGTGGAGAGATGGGCTCATCATGCAGACAGCACATCTGCTTCTTTTGCCTGGGAGGAAGAGGTGGGTAACCCAAAGTAGGAAATAATCATGGGGAAACAGTTTTCTTGGTAAGGATTTTGTAGCTGGTTTTTAGGAAGACCTTCCTGGCCATGCTGCAAAGTCACACTCTGAGGGGCACTGGGAGTTAGGAGCTCTTGAAGGACTAGGGAGGGTCTGTTACCAATCGTTCCCCACACTCAAAGCTGGACCTGACTGTGCTGTAGTGGTCTTCTCTCAAACACTACCAACATTTCGTTAGTCTCCTTGTCTCAACTCCCCTCCCAGTCCATTTTTCTCAGCTTCCAGACCGTTGTCAATGTTAAAGCAAGAGGAGTGGAAAAGAGCATGGAAAAGAGCAAAAAAGATCCTTTCCATCCTTTCAGCTCTCAGCTGCCCTCCCCCCCCAACCCTCTTCCCACAAAGGAGCTGCAAGTATTCCTCTGCACCACAAAAAGGACCCGCCAATGGGTCTAGGACAGAAAGAGTTAAACTCAGACGAGCACTAGCTCCAACACAGTTAATCCATATAAAGCTCATGGATTTCTCTGCAGTGATCTTTGTGGTTGTCATTTGCATTTTTTTCCTTTTGTGAAATCTTTTCTTCTTTCCTTTTACACTCGTATGCATGCAGAAATTAGCATATTGTACCGAGAGTGGGAGATGTAAGAAGCCGACCCCCTGCTGTTCAGCGGATTGTGCAATCTGCAGGCGGCATCAATTTTTCAGCAGTTTTCTCATTTCTCATTACAGTCAGGGCACCGCACAGCTCCCGATTCAACACAATCCCTAGTGGTCCTACAGACAAGCATATGGGCTGTCGAATAGCCGTACTGCTACTTTCATAGCATTAATATCCTTGTTTATGCTTCCACCGTAATTAATCCTGGTATTAATATAGTTTGGGCTTAGCTTTACTAATTATGTATGGGCTAGCAGGATAATTATGTCAGCAGACTCCGGTGCTGATACTTGACAGCAGTTTGCTAACCTTAGGAGCTGCACATAAACACTTTGGCCGATCCTGCCCTGGAAACAAGGAAGGGAAAGAGACGAGGAGGAGGCTGTATATGGCGACTGGATGTCTAATACCTATAAATACTCTTTTTAAAATAAGGAAATTTCACAGGCACAATAAAGTTGTCCTCAGGTATCAAACTCTGTGGTTGTCATAGTGATGTGTGCATTATTAAGAGGGTGTTGTTCGCTCTGGCATCTAAGCTTATAATGAGGACAACTCATTATTGGCCCAACGAGAGTTCCTTTCCCCACTGACCACATCGCAGCTTGATGGCTCTTGGGGTTGAGGGGAACTTTTTTCCCTGTGTTCCTTCCCTGCCCTCCATCTCACTCCACCCTGAATAATCTCAGCAAGCTTTAGGTACAGCATACTGCTGTGCAGGGCTAATGAATGGCTAGCCATTTCCCAGTTTTCCTGGTTTTGAGCATGCCTGTGACTTTAATGGGTATGAAAAATCACACTTTGGCCACTTTAGACTCTTTGGCTGTCCCTGGCCTGCACATTCATTAACATTGCAGATTGGGAAGTTTAAAACAAGCCATTAGTTTGCTTTTATTTCTGCACCTGTTTCTGCTGCCTGACTGTTCCCAGCAAATATCCTTTGCGGGGTCAATGATGCCCCTTTGCGCCAGGCACATGGCTTAATGGAACTTCCTTTGCTTATCATTAGCCACTTTGCATTTTTATAGAGCACTATTAACTGGGATGCAGACTTGCTTTTAATTCCCTTCTGAGGTTTGTACACAGCGGTCACATCCCTCCCCCGCTCCTCAAACAATCCAATTATCACAGTTTGTCACACAGCCGTGGGTGACCCACACACCACCTGCTCTGCTGGTGAGCCCGATCCTCTGGGATGGCAGCCCAGCATTTGAGTTTTGCCTCAGAGGGGCCCTCTAAATGGCTTTAACTATCACAGATCTGCTTTGGCAAATATGGCAAAACCAAAACCAGAACCCAAAATCAGCTGTGAAATTATTTGAAGGTATGAAAGGGATGTGAAAACTACTTTCAAAAATTTAATTTTTCCCTCCCTCCCCATTCTGTTTTTCCCCCTTTTTTTTTTTTTTTTTTTTTATGTGATAGATTTATGTCTGGACAGGCAACCTGTGTATTGTTCAGCTCCATAGGGCAATCCTGGTGATGTAAGGACCTGATCATCTGGAAAGTTTGAAAAGTGAAAGTTAGTGAAAATGCTGCTGTTGGCCTTGTATACAAGTATGTAAGCGTGAGGTCAGAATTAAGGATGTGATTAAATGTCATCAGCTTCAATTGGATTATTATGTGCTGATGCATTTTCTTGAAATGTCTCCCAAATCTTAACCCAAAGACATGGGTGGAAATATTCCCCGTGTCCTCAGTTCAATTTGGAGCAGACCCATTAAATTCCCCAGGTCAGACTTTCCTTTGCTCAGCCCTCCCTGTGTGATTTCAGTGCCTTTCTAGTAGCATCTGGCTTTTGGCCTGTGACAGCTCAGGGACATCTGGCTCTCACTCAAAAGTGGCCGTACCATCATAGAGCACAGTACTTTGAGTCTGGCTCCAGCGCTATTCTTTAAAATTAAAGGGTCACTTGCTAAAACACGAACCAGTCCTAACACCAGAAACTTTATCCCATCACATGCAGAGATTGTAACTGGAGAGGCCAGGGCTGTGTGCTCTCTTTAGCCCTGAAATCTGAAATTTTCATTGCCCAGCAGCAGGGGGGTTTCAGGAAGAGTAGAACCTGGTTCGAGTGGCCAGTGTGTGTGACCTCACGAACAGACGTGCTGAACCCATGGCCTGGGTGATCCTCCTATAGCTAGCCAAGGGTGAGCTGTGAGTTGCCCAAAGAGGCAACCCCTCGAAATTCTCCACAAAGCATTTGTGAGAGATCTCTTCTAACAGAGACTTTTGCATGTTTACAATTGCACCAGGGGTTTTCCACAGCTTCCTTCCAGTTTGATTTTATTTTTTATTTTGGCCATTGTATTTCAACTGAAAGTAATGAGGTCCCTCCAGTAAGAGTTTCATGCTGCATGTTCTCTTTGTCACACAAAAATCAAAGGGAATTTCACACGTGAATAAAATAAGAGGCCCTCAAGCTATAGCAAGAAGGTCCTGGATTATGCCATCAGTCTACTGGAGAAATCCTCCTGCCCTGAAGCAGTCACCTCCAAGGAAAAACTCTCTGTTTGTATTTTTAGACTCTGGAGGGAATTTTCATACACTGTGGAACTGCATGAAAGTGTTTACCTTTCCACCAAATCCCAGATTTCCAGATTTTGAGATGCAGATCATCTGAAAGTTATGTGTTGTTTAAATGCTGGACATTCCTCTTAGTTCTGTATCATTTGAAGGCTGAGATTCAGTAGCAGGGAGCAAAATAAGCCAAATATTTCAAGTTATGTGTGACTAGTAAATGGATTGTCATTTTGTTTTGTATTTCAGAAGGCTTTTTCTAGTGGGAAATTAGTTTCTACTCATAGCATTGGGATAATCTGCTTACAGTCCAGTTCATCAATATCTTAAGTAACCACATGCTTTTCGTGTACAACAAAGTAACTGATATTTACATGCTGGTTTTTAACCATCTCAAGTACATTTCCTAGCAGAATGTGGGTGAGTTTCAGACAGATGTGCACACTTCATTAGCTCAGTACTTAACATTTTCCAGATACCAGAAGCTTCTTAGACCGTCAGACTGCAACTACACTTCTCTCTATGCTCAGGACCTTGAAGGCTGACATAAGATGCTGTAGGGGAAGAGAAAGGCCTGGAGGAACGTGGATGTGAGCATGAGACTGTGAGTGCTCAGCAAAGGTTCAGTGGCAGAATGGAGAGGTCATAAATTGACAGGATAAGTAGCAAGTACCTTCTGTTTGGCTCATTCTTGATCAGCTACTTCAGCCTGTAAACTTGGTCTTTTTGGATTCCCTGAAATGGTGAAACACAGTCCTCAGTTTCACATTCCAGTACTCGGTGACAGCAGAAATGGCTCATGGAGCTGCAGTCAGCGATTGCTGTGGAAGCCCTGGGTGTGTATGGTTTTAGCAAAATTCAGCATAGAAATGGGGATGAGGGAATCTACTGGTGTCTAAAATACAACCAGAGACCCAGAGAGTGCCTAAACTGTTTACAAGCAGAAGCTGTGAGAGCATACAAGGGAAAGATCTTTGTACACAAAACATGCTTCTGTTCTTTCTAAACATCTGCTTGACCACTCTCAGAGAGAGAATGCTGAGCTAAACAAACCATTGTTTTGATGCAATATGGCCTTTCTTAATCTATTTTAAGTTGTACTGTTGCATACCCAGTGCCTCTGGCTCTGTAACATTCCCTCTATTGCAGGTAGCACAGCAGACACCTGGGCAGAGATCAAGGCCCTTGCTCTCCATCTCCATGAGTTAAGACAATGAAAAGTCACTTTCATCCCGCATAGAGGGCAGAAATACTAATGCAGAGGGCAGCCAAGAATTGCCCTGTTGCTCTGGGGTCTTGAAAAGGCAATCTTAGCAGACTGGGGCAGGTACTAGTTTGCCATCTCTGCCCTGAGTTATTACAAGGGAGGTACATTGGACCAGAAACATAAATGAAGCACAGGATTTTTTTATTTGTGTGTGAACACTGAAACTGCTACTCATGGTGTATAGTTTGGAGTTTTAGGTTATTTGCTGCATGTATATTCACCAGACAAAAATATCTGATGGCAATTACACTTAGTGTTACTGTTTGAAACAGAGTCATATCTCCTTTATGAGTTCATAAAAGGACCCTTTCAACTTTAAAATGCCAAGGTAGCAAGCCAGTTATACAGATGTGTTATTTTAAGCATGTGCTTTCATCCAGGGCCAGTCCTCTAGATACACGTCAAGCTGAACAAGCAGGGGAGTCCTTCTCTCAACCAGATCTAGGTATATTTTCCAGTCACTCATAGAATTAAAAAAAAACTGGAGTTGTTTTAATATTTCTGAGTCTTGTATTTGTAAGGAAGCCATACTCTGATAAGGCATTGGTTCATTTAAGCCAGTTGGAGGAGGAAAATGACCCTTTTGAAGCAGCTTCTGTGTTTTGCCATTTGTTTTTATTCTTCCCATTCAACATGGTGATGGTGGTGGATGAGGAGGTGCCCAGGTGAAGTATCAAAGGGCAGCTGGGTTATTGAGCTATTGACTTCTGTCCAGAGCTGTGTGGGTGGCCCTGGCTTTTCCTTCCCAAGGACATAGATAAGATAAGCAGTGCTGTTCAAACCTGTTTTAGACAATATTGAATGTGCTCTCTTTTGAGACACACTGAACAGGTGAGCCCACCCACTTGTTTTTATTCACCACTACCTGCAATCTTTGTTCCACACAAGAACTTAATTTAGTCTGTGACAGCTCCAAAGTATTTTCTCTCTCATTTAACTTTTCTCATGGAAGGTAATTTGCCTTAAACCATGTGGGCTTCCCCAAAGCAGAGAAATCACTAAAAATGTACCTTCAGCAATTTCTGCTCTTAGGATCTACTCCCTTTCCTGGTGATGTCAGTAAGGGCAGCAAGGCCCAGGAACCACTTTATTCTTTGCTCCATATAACACTGAAGGCTCTTGGTGATGGTGTCCTGCTCCTGCACAAGCCCCAGGTATGCCAGTGGTGAGCTGAGAGATCTGGTCTTCACTGTAAATAAAAGATGTCAGGACAGAAGGAGCAGGTCTCTGATGAATTGCATGCTAAAGCAGATCCACATTCTGCCAGTTGCGTGATTATACACTGGGACATGATTTTTTAATGGAGATGGAAAACAGACATTTTGACAGGACTGAATTTTGCTCAGGGCTATCTATGTGCTACTCTCACTGAAGAGTCTTGGCCGAATTTGTTCCTGGATAGAGAAGACACAACTCTGCTGAGGCATGATAGAGCTGAGTTTGATACTGAGGTGCAGCTGAAGACAAGTATTCCATGTCTCCTGTCAGGGCAGAGAGAGGAGCCCTGTGAGATGCTAGTTATGAAATCCTACTGCTGCCCTGTGCCTGTTTGTCTAGCAAGCATGCAGATTTAAAGAAAAAGGTTTTGTTTCTCTAATTGGTCTTTAATTTCAACTCCTTTAAGCTTGTCTGGTTGAA
This sequence comes from Pseudopodoces humilis, assembly GCF_049639895.1. Taxonomy (NCBI): domain Eukaryota; kingdom Metazoa; phylum Chordata; class Aves; order Passeriformes; family Paridae; genus Pseudopodoces; species Pseudopodoces humilis. The sequence goes on from NC_142200.1 coordinate 106,991,324, forward strand.
CATACTGCCCATGAATAAACTGTTGTTGGGGCTTAACCTGTCCTGAGATTTCAGAAAATCTTAAAGAATGTCTAACTTTCACGGGTATAGAATTGGATTGAAATATAAATAAATGAACAAACAGAGAGAGAAAGAAAAAAATGCTGAAAGGAATAATCTGTAATCGCATTTCACCTCCTGCAATAAAAGAGGAGAAAAACTTTTCAAACTCCTTCGATATGCAGCTTGCCAGAAGGGATCATGTCAGAGCAAGGTGACATTTTTTTCCCTTTGGTGATGTGCTAGCACTGGTGCTGTAAGTATGGCAGCATTATAATGATATAGTTATGGATGGAGTTACTTTCCCCTTTTAAAATAGTACTTTTTTTGAGATGCTTACGCTGGTACTGAACCATCTCTGTGGAAGACTTCAGGGCAAGGCTGAGACTGTGTTGGAAGGGGAGCTGTAGTCAGATGCAGATAAGCTTGGCTGAACTGCAGAAGGGCAAATGTATCAAGTGTATTTTTCCTTGGCCCATATTAGATGGGAAGTTAGATTAGGTGGTGGTTTGATAATCAGGCCTAAACCAGCCACTGCTGAACTAATAGGAGACTGCAAACATCTAAGTTAATGCCAAGAGATCAATAATGATGTGCTCCTCAGAGGACTTCAAGAAATACTGGAAAGAGGTTTTAGTCCAGCAAACTAGATTTGACATATTCTGTGCATGTTTGGCAGTCCCACTGAAGGCATAGCATTTATTCTTGTCTCCTGGCTGAGCCATGTTTAGCTATCTTGGTGCACTATCAGCTTAACATTATCCTGCAAGGAAGAAAATAGGGCCAAGTCCCTTGTGGCCTCAGGGATGGGAAAGAAAATGGTTTGGCAGTATGATTGGGCACTTCCCCATAAAAGGATTGCTCTATAATCGTGCTAGGGATGGATCTCATCACCTGCTGTTGGCAGTCCTGGTACTCCACAGGTAGTCCCACCTAACTGACCTGATCTAAAAGATCCTGCCAACAGTGGTACTGGAGAATAGCACCTTTCATTTATCCATTGAGCTCACTGAATGCTGCCTGCTTCACCTTGCCCAGCATAGCTGTGGTACCCTGTAGAGCTGTGTGAGAAGCTTGTATTTCATATGACAGTTCATAGGAGCTCATATCAAGTCCATTTGAGTCACCTCCCGAGATGTTCAAAGGACCACTTCTGGCTGGTAGCTAATGGTTATCTGCCAGCTGTGATAGCTGGGCCTAGCTGACTATCTCTTGCACCAAAACTGACTTTACCGCCTAATCCCCTCCATCACTGAACAGCCAACCACTGAAAATTAATTTAAGTCTTTTCTGTCTCTATAGAGCCCAAAATGAAGGTGCAGAAGGCAAAGCTACTACTGTGTAGCAGCCTGTTTACTCCTTGTGAAAGACTGTTTCTTTGGAGTCTTTTTAGGAAAAGCCAAACATGACAAAAGGGTGTGAAAAAAAAGGATGGAATCAAGCTGCTTGCCATGAAAAGGGAAATAATTCTGAGAAACACCGCAATTTAGACATTAAAGTCTTCTCTCTCCATGAGAGAAAACCCCATCCATTAAAATAGTCATAAAACCCTTTAAATCAGGCTCAGGTACCTTTTAGGAAGATGATTGCCAGTTCAGGATCTGTTCAATGTGGAGGAGTACAAATGTACCAGTTTTAATCATGATAAATAACTTCTCTTTTATCAAATCATCTCTGCTGGAAATAGTTTCGCTCTGTGCAGTAATGATAATTTGCGCACTTATCATTCGGTACCTTCCCAAGACAAGCAGCCAGCCATGGGATGTAATTTAACGACTTATCAACCACAGTTTCATCCAGTCCTTTCCAGCCAGAAGGGCATTTCACACTATTTAAGTGACTTCACCATATATTGCCATCAATTTAAGGTTTTACCAGACCCTAGTCATTAAAATTTTCCACTCAGCACTTCACTTTATAACCTGGGGACGTAGCCGCTGAACGGCAGCAGCAGGCCCACGGAATTATCTGTGTTGTGCAGGTGATGGGATAATTACCAAAAGAATGCAAGTCACTGATTGGCTAGCAAAGGATGCAATCACGATTAGCTGTATGTGTCATATGCAGAGGCTGGAAAGGCATGGGGGGAAAGAAAAAAGGAGCATCTGTGGCATGCTTATACCATTCCTTGTGTGTTTTCCAGTGGAGGTGTCTCTCCGGGGCGGTGTCTGTTGAGCTCTCAGAGGGTGGGATCTGGCACCAAAGTCAGTGGGTTGCACATCATCTCCAGTGCAGCAGAGAGGCAAGGAACGTTGGAGAGGTCCCACAGTTCACTCCTTTGCTTTGTGTTGGGTCCAGGTCTGAAAGAGCCCTGGCTTCAAGGTCAGAGTGTGTCTTAGTGCAAAGGCATTATTGAAGTCTTGTTAAGGCCAGGCACGCAGGAGTTGTGTTCAGAACTGACTCATTTTGGTCCTAATGAGAAGCTAGCTGGTGGTGAACACAGGAAAGCACTTCTCTGTGACTAAGATGCAGTGCTTTGAGAGAGTTTGGGATCCCCTCTCTGCTGAAAACACCTGCTGGTGGTGTATAATTTCTTTTTGGATGACAGGTTCAAATGAAAAGAGGTTAGAGGGACTTACCCACCCAAAGAAGATTTTGCCCATCCCAAATTTCTGCAGCAGAGACCCTAGTCTTCCATTATAGTCAGAATACACAAAACTAACATAGGGTCTCCCCCTTCTGGTCTTCAGCCCTGAACTGTGTTGTTCTTCCCCTTTTTTATGAATAGAAATGGGATGAGCAGCTTAGCAACAGACTTTTGCATTGCAAAGTGAATAGTGAGAGAGTCCTATTTGTTCCTTGGGACAGGTTTTATGAGACTGGGGGCCATCCCTGGCCTTTGTAGCAACCTCCCTCTGAGAGTCCTACCAGCACTTACTGGTCCAGCTATTACTGTCTGAAAAAGAAGCACAAGTACAGTGCTTTCTGGCCTCCTGACAGACAGGATCAGACCTTGTGCACTCCAGCTGGCTATTGGAGCTGTAGCAAATTTCCCCAAAGCCTGCTAAAGCCTCACTGCAGCATCCTCAAATTCCTGACTGCATCCCTTATTCCTCCTGGGAACCACACTGCTCATGGCTGCTTCTTTGCTCTTTCTTCCCCAAACATCTCTGTTTGGATGGGGAGACTAGAGAAATAATGTCAGCTTTCATAATTTTCAGCACAGTGGATGACCTAACATGAGCCTTTTCTAATATTTTGGCTGCCTCAAAGCTCACAAGAATCTGAGGCGTCTGCCCATTTGGCAAACCTGGCTGAGCCTGACCAGCCAATCCAGAAGTTGTTTGGGGAATTGGTCTGCAAATCTCCTTTCCTCAGGAAACAATCCTTTATTTAAAACTTTGCTTCATTTGAACAGAAATATTTTCTCTCCTTTGGCTACTTCTTGCTTTTAAAATGTTCTTTGGACAGGAAGAAAAAGCATATAATACCATCCATAAAGGGTTTAACATCTGTTTAAAGCCCCCCAAAACTTGAAAAAGTCATCTGCTTCTACCCTTCTTGCTGCTCTCACCTGAGGATGTCAACATAAGACATACAGCACAGGAACCAGAAGTCAAAGACCCAGACAAGCCTTTTACAGTCTGTGTTAGCATGAAAGGAGAGAGAAGGGGTAGAAATAGGTGGAGGGGATAGAAGAGGATGGAGAGAAAAAATATTCACATTAAGATAAATTCTAGATGTATTTTTTCCAGTAATTTTTCATGCTGAGGTGGCTTCTGAGCAGATCATTGTGCATGGTAACTCAGCCAGACCTGTTCTAGCAAAAGCTCACTGTGCAGCACGATTTAATGACAAAAAAAAAAACGTTGTAGGATTCCCGAGCCTCCTACCACCTCTGTGGTGTGGGAGGTTGTGCAAAACTGGGGGCTGAACTGTCTGCTGTCACACAGCACCCACATCCCTGGAGTCCACAGTGCCTCTTTTAGTCATCACATAATTTTTCTTCACTGTGCACTTCACCTCTCTTAAGGCTTTGCTGCCTCATGCGTAGGCAATGCCTGGTGTTTTTATGGTTGGGTACAAGCTGTAGGAATCAGGGAGGGAATGAGTGAGAGGGCTGGGCACGCTCCAGCTGTTTTCCCCTGGCACCACATTAGTATGCTGGTTTGGGGACCATCTGGCTGTGTGCTGCCGTTTCCCTCTGCAGTGGCATTTAGTGCTGGAAGATGTGTGGACCAACGCACAATCTCACATTGTTTTGAGAGAACCTTCTAATTTTTGCCAGCTAACAAAGTGACCCTGCCATCGAGTCGGTAAAATGCCACTCCACTGTTTGAGAAAGGAGGAAAATTCCCATTACCAACTGCAATGAATTTGTTCCTGGGTTTATACCTGTGCAAACATGAGGACAAAAAGGCTGGGCATGGCATGACAAAGACGGGAGAAGATTTATAGCTGAGAGAAGATTTTAAAAGGACTGTGTTGAGAATAGTATTCTGCCTCTGTGGCCAGGACCATTATCTCTTATTGCCATAACTTTGGGGTAGGCTGCTTGTGTCTGTGTAGTTGGTTACCTTCCAGATGGCCCACAGGTGCTATACAGAATCAGCATTAAAGCATACGGTAGTAGGGAGGGAACATTTGCTTGGAAAAAACCCCCAGTTTCTCAAAATGCATAAATATTCTGTTATACCAAGCTATTAAAATACAGAGATTGGTCAGTGGATTTTTTTTTAGCCAGAATTCAGATTTTCAAGTGCTTTTTTGCTTAAGAAGGGGGGTAGGCTTTAAGAAGATGCCACTTCTTGCCTGGTTGGTAACATCAGGGCAGCGTCTACACAAACACCAGGTGTTTGGCATCATGCAGGGAACTGCTCAAGGCTAGAGTTTCTGTTTTGCAGAAGCTAGTGGATGTTTCTAAAGTCTGATGTCTTCTGAAAACACGTCTGGGTTGTTCTTTGCTGAGGTGCAAAGACCCAAGATTAGGCTCTTTCCTCAGCCCAGCCTCCCCCCTTGGGCTGCAACTTTGGAGGCTCTCCCTATGCTTTTTCTCTGCCCAGGTAAGTGAGGGTATTTTTGCCAGGCTCTCATCCTGGGCTGTATTTTGGATTTCTGGAGTGGATTTCTGCTGACTACACTGCAGTGTTTCTCTTCGGTGTTTAAGACTTTGCTGGGGGGTACATATTTTTTTCCAGAAGTCCTGTTGAAACCATTTTCTTGTATCTATCAGCCTCTTGGGTGTTTGGTTAGGATACATGTACCTGCTTTGTTTCTGAGAGAACACAGCACAGGAAGTGTCCTTTCACCTCTTCTGGCTTTAGTGTCCACTGAACACCTTTGAACACCCAATGGACAAGAGACCCTGCCCTGGCAGCCAGCAGCACTCACCCACACAGGCTGGGATAACTCAGCAGAGCGTTTCACTTCCTGACAAAGCCACTTGGTTTCACCTTGTTTCTTCAAAGAGGGCTCTGATCTCTGATGCAGCACCATAAATCATCATGGCCAGGAAATACCCTTTTGAATCCCACAGTATCATTTTAAAGCTTTGGACTGTATGTGGTCTTTTGGCAAATACCAAATGTACGTTTAAAAATTGAAGGGCATTTTTCCCCCTGAAAGTGGTCTGGAAAGGAGCAGATTGTCCTGGGACTGTTTGAAGAAGCTGGTGTTCAGCAGCTGTCATTTGGCTTCTCCCAGCCTCCAGGACTGATGATATCCTGGAAGGCTGGAGGGGAATGTGGTTTGGAGGGGCTGGGGCAAGTGGAACAAGGTTTTGGAAGTGCTAGCAGTTTAATACTTTCACATCAAAAATATCTCTCTTCTCTCATCTCTTGAATGTATTGTGCTCATTTATTATTTTCTTTGACCAGAGGCCAACAAACAGCAAGCAACACATATATATTTTGCAGAACAAAATTAATAACTGGTTTCTGGTAATAAGCCTTGAAGAATTATTAAGGTGTCTGTGTTCACTCTGCATGATAGAAGGGAACAATCAATGCTACAATTGCTACTCATAAACAACCCAAAAAGCACAAAACTTCCACCCTTTAAGAAGGAAGGTGAAAAGGCTTCTGAGCAATTCTAAATTTGGTAAACATCTTTGAAGACCTGAAACAAATTACTACAGGTAGCTCAGAATGCAGCAAACTGTGGTTCAATGTCCAGAGATTTTTGTAAAAGACTGAAATTCAATGAACTTAGTGCTCCTGAATATGTTAAAAGATTAAGAGCCCTTATCATATGCTACTTGAAGACAGTGGAGCTTTTGACTTGGTCAAACAAGGGTTGGACCTAAATAAAGGACTTAGGTTTTCAGCAAAGTAGATTTAATGTCCTGCAAGTTGTGGGCAAAACACCTCTGTCTAATCAAGCAGATCCTGCTGTCCTGGCAAGAAGCTGAAGCTCATTTCTTCAGGGAATGCCTTTTTTTTGCCTTAGGAGAGCAGTCTCCAACTGCAGATGCCCAGGAGAATATACAATTGCAGAAGGCATGAAAGTCAGTATCTACTGCAACCATCCCACCACAGTGAATCCATGTTTTATTAATTAATATTAATATAATAATACTATATATAATAAGATTAATATTATAATATTAATTAAATATCTATTAATTAATCTGCTGTACACCCTTTTAAATCAATGAAGGGGGCTAAAAAATTTGCCCTTGCAAAGATGAAGTACAGCACCACGAGAAGCTCAGAGAAGCTGGGCAGGGAATACCCTAGCTGTCTGCCTTTTCCAAAAAGGAGCAAATTCCTTTTCTCTGATATTCCATGCTGGACCCTGATGGTAGTGGGCTATTAATAACAGCAGGTCACTCTAGGAAAATGCATGAGGAGGGTGATAGGTACAGCACACAGGTTTGCATGTTGAGGGAGGCAGCAGTTAGTTCACTTCATCTAGGTCTCTGCTCTCACAAGATTTGTCCTCATGAGTCTATACACTTGGAACAGGCTGCACCAGCAGTTTCAGCCACTTTGGGGCTTCAACCTCAAGTTGTGCAGAACTGCAGACATGAACAGTGAGAAACTGTCGTTAGCCATTTGTTAAACCAGGAGAAGAAAAAGCAAGATATGTCACCATCCTGACATCTAGCCTAGTACACGAGTTTGTTCTGAAAGCAGCCATATATATGTTTGTTTCTATATCAGAGAATCTAAATTAATTTAGTTGTTTGGGTATTTCTTATGCCAAGGATAATAAGCCAAAGTGCTCCACACCCAGCAGTGATTTTGTAGAGTGGTGTCATGAATGTGGATCAAGTTTACAGAAACAGATTTCTATTGTGCTTATCCCTTTTTCTGGTAATATCTAGATTAGCAGTAGAGGTGACAGGCCATACAATCCAAAAGACAAATTTTACATCACCATAGTCTCACTGAAATGAAACTCCCCTGTATAATGGTAGTGTAGCATAGACATGTATTAAAAGTGAATATATCTTTCTGACAGTTAAAAAACAAAGCCCTTCCTCACCTCTCTTTCAATAGCAGTGGCTCTGAAAAAGGCATTAGTTTTACTGCTGTCCTTAAGGCTAAAAGGAGAGCACATGTGACTCTTTGGTTTTTCAAATAAAATGAACTGTATTGCAAAATGTTTTTTTCTTTTGTTGTCTTGTCAGTTGGGTGGCTTCAAGAGTTTGCATAATACGTGGACAGCATTGTACAGTAATTGTTCCCCATCCTCAAAAATTCCCAGGTTATGAATTCATAGAAATTTTTTTATGCAGCTGACTGTGACTATGATCTTCTCCATAGCTAGGAGAGACTGAAAGCAGTGCAGACTGCATGTGTACAGCTTCACTGAATCCAGATTTCATATTTATCCTTAGCCTGAGTTATCAAAAAATACATCAACCCCAAGACTAGTACAAAGGGTACCTCAGGGTGGCAGGGTGTGAAGCCCAGATTTATTCTGGGTATCCTTAAATAAAGGGAAATCTAATTGAGGTGCCTGGTTCAGTAATATTACCAGAGCTACAATACCTACAGCCAGGTAAGACCATTCCAGAGGGCAATGAGACTGGGATGCATCACCCTACAGGACCTTTTTATTTATCTAGGGAGAAGTGAAATAGAGCCCTTAGGTGACCAGTCAGTAAAACTGAGTACAGGTAATGCATTGAGCTGACATGTACTGAGGCCTGTGTGTCTGAAAGTGTTTGGGTCCTGCCAGAGGGAACTATAGAGGAAGTGAATGTCAGAATAGCTGTTGTTGTATTCCTAGGACTGCTGAGACCTAGGCAGAAGAATGACCTCACAGCTGGAGGTGGGAAGGAAAAAGATAAAGATAGAGATAAAGACAGGGGAGCAATTAGGAATAAGGGATGTGAGTGGGTAAAGGAAGGAGAAAATGCAAGGAAAGCTAGAGCAAAGAAGCTGAAAAGGACTTGACACCATAGTAAGAACACTTTATAGAGGAGTATATATCTACAAACCTGCTCTGAGCAGTGTGTTTGTTCCTCTCTCAGCAGAATGCACAGGTGCTTCAGTTCCTCGCCACATCTCTAATGAACGCTCTTTTGTAGCCTCCTGAACACCTCCCATGGCTAATGCAGGGTATGCTAACATATTTGTAAAGGTTTACTTAGCAATGAATACATCTGCCCTAACTTCAAAATACATCAGTGGCATGTAGCCTCAGGACCCCCTCTATCTTAAACACATCCCTGGTGGCAAGCCAGATTTAATTGCACACAAAGCAATGCTGCTTTCCTTCTTTAGGGCACCACCTCCACATTCAGCCAGAGGAGCTGCAGCCACCCACAGCACATTGCCCTGATGTGAGCCCACGGGGAACAGAGGCGTTCTCTTCACAGGTGAATTTGTCCCCCCGCATCGCATCCTGAGCCCAGGCGTCAGCTTCAGCACTGAAAAGGTTCATATCTGGTTGCTCTTCTTTTAAAAGAATGTCACTCTGGGAGAGAATTTCAGTGCCTGGGGGCACAAGGAAAGGGTTGTTTTCGTTGTTTAGAATTGACTGTTGGCTCTTTGCATGTCAGGGTACTCCTTATGTTTCCCACTTGTGGGCTCTCTGCACGCATGCTGGAGTCTTTCAGCAGACCTCCCTGGTAGCAGTGCAATAGTGGAGTGGGTTGCTGACAACTTTCAGAGGGTATGAAACTTGACAGAGCATTTCTATCTCTGAAACAATGAAGTTACGCCTGCAGGGAGGTCCTGAAGATCTGGCAGGTATTCTTGGTACGAAAATTGGACAGAAGTCTCAATCCTACACTTCATCCCCCCAATATGAACACAAGTGCTCCGTGGAGGATTCCTTTAGGATGTACGCTGTGCACGAAGAAGTAAATTTTGCAGCATGAGATTGAGCTCTGCTGATTGAGCACTGTGCATGAGTGAAGTGGGAGAGGGAACGGCACTGGGGGAGCTGCAGCCTGTCTGTTCTGTGCTTGACAGCCACCAAGAGTTCCTGCCTCTGGAGTATAATTTGGAGCAACCCTATGTAACATCTTGAGCAAAGGGATATGGGAACCTCCTCTTCAGTTCCTTCATTTCTCTGGTGCTCAGACCTGAATCCCAGGGGTCTGAGGATTTGGAGAAACCATCACCCATTCCCAGTGTCATAAATCCACAAGGTTACTGAAATTAGAAAAACTGCTGGTGAGTATCTGTAAAAGGAGGTGGTGGCTTTTGAGCAAAGATTTGCTTATGCAGAGTGGCTGAGAAAAACTTAATCTGAATTAACAAAATATATGAATTAAAAGTGGATTATCGATGCCATATAAATGGATGAATTCCTTAAATTCTTCTCTTCAGAATTAAAATTATCCTAATTTGTTTCAGTATAATTATGAAAGGGAATGTTTTACAGCTCTTTAATGAGATATAACTTACTGACCGTAAAACTTAGCCTGGGTTTTTTGTGTCTCCCAGTAGGGGTGAGATTGGAATACAGTCTTGGATATTTTTTTAGTAGGAAGCTTGTATTGTCTTTACTGGGGATTTCAGTAACTGATTCTGGTAATGTAAGAATTGCTTTTTTTTATGATTGTGCTATTTATAACATTAGGATATGAAATCTCTGAATAAGCGATTAATTAATCCTCACCATGTCCCTGTGAGGTTGGTAAAGGCTTTGTAGCAACTTCTCTGTTCTGTGCTGTGCTGTGTCTGCTTTTAACATGGAATAGAGCAAGGCAAAGAAGTGCTGCGAGATATGGCAGGGAGGATGAGAATCAAATCTTATTGGACACATGGGAGGAATTAAGCAAGAAAAAAAATGTTACTGCCCAGCTTAGAATTTGGTCAAGCCACTGTGAGAAAATGTCAGGGGAGTTTTAGAAGTCAGGGTGTCTGCTTTATGTCTAACCAAATCCACACATGAGGGTGCCACACACACAGTGCACTGTGGTGAGGACCAGCTTAATAGCAGGGTGTAAATATTGTAAAAATAATTGTTAAGATGTAAAAATAATTTATCTCATTTCCCTCTCTTCAAAAAGAGGGTTTATCCATTTAAATTAAATTCATTTAAAAAAATAAAATAAAGAGGGGGAAAAAACTTTCTGAAAAGCTGACTGCTCTCTGAAGACTTATTCTCCATTCTCATAGCTTGCTCCATCGGCATTGCAGTGCGAAGTGGTACTCCTCGCAGTCCCTTCTCTGTACAGGCAAAATCTTTTCCTCAGAAGACAGTTTATTTTCTACCAAATGCTAAACCTCATGTTTGTCTTACTTTGAATGACCACAAACACGGTGCTTTTCTTATTCTCATTTTCCAGTGCCTTTTTGCTGATCTTCTCTGCGTGTATCTGAAAGGTCAGGAAAACAAATCAGTATGGAAAAGGACCTCCTGCCCCTTTTAACCTAGCCTGTTAGAGTGAGAGAAGGGAAATTGCTACTTATGTGAAAGGGAGCTTTAAATATACTTGAAAAAAGCACTGTGGGAATGAGGGTTTGGAAGGACAGGTGTTGACAGGACCATTCTCTGCAGTTCACAGGGTGCCTTTCTGAACTCACAGTCTCCTCCTCCCCAGCAGTGTGTACAGACAGATCCATAGGGCTGAAACATGTCCCAAGAAAGAGGCACTCCAAAGGGGAATGGCTCTCTCATTTCAGCATCACTGACCATGAAGGTCAGGCACAGGGAGCTGGACTGAGACTCACCACGTAGTTGAGGGCTACCAAATGCTGACCTCTGTCTTCTATTGCCTGTGTTTTCTTCAGTTCTTTCTGGTTATCGCTTTCTTATTTCCATTCCTCAAGGTGGCTGGCTCCTTCTTCTGCACATAACTCCCCATGCACATTCCAGGGCATCAGAGAGAGACTCCACATCTGCATAGCAACTACATTCCTTCTGCACCATCACTGGTGCAGTGAGGCCTATAATTGAGTTCTTGTCTAATCTCTAGCCTGAATACAACAGACAAGTTTACTAAATCATGGCCTCTGTTGCCAGCTTGCAGCCTCAAACATTCTGCTCAGTGTTCCATTAGAAGAGCACTCCTGGAACCTCCTTGGCAGTCAGTGGAGAGGAGGGAGCTCTCCTGTTAATTTCCTATGACGAATACTTCTTGATTGCTCATATATGATCTTCATTCAAATGTCTTATGATAGGTGCTAACAATTCAGCCTTAATCTCTGAATTATTTTAGTCTTTAAATACCTGTCTTTGAATTCAGCCTTAATTGATCTATCAGATGCAAAACTCTTGAACACCCTGCTAAACACCTCCCCCCAGCCCCATCCCAGGTGTTTTTTTAAAGAACAGCTGTTCACTGGCTGCTTATTTGGCTTGCTTATTTTGACAAGTACTGGTGTGGAAAAGTGGCTAATTGCTCTGCCCTCTTTCCAGCATCAAGGTCAGAAAACAGAGAAATGCAGAGAGCAGCAAAGCGAACCCCCCATTTTAAAGCACGGAATTGGAGTTCTGAAGTGCAGCCATCCAACCTGGGTGAACAGCAACATTTTGCACAGGTATCAGCAGGGTTCTGCAGCCCACACTACCTGTCTGCTTTGTTTGTGGTCTCTCTTTCGTGTTACGTTTGTCTTGCCGAATCAGCAGCAGCGAACAAACCCTTCCTTTTCGCATATACCTACACAAATAACCCTCTTGCAGGGGAAAACAACAGTGCCCGTGTGTCTCAGCAAGCTCAGCCTTTGTGCTGCTGAGTGCAGGATGGTGGTGCTCTGTCTGCACGCTGGTAATGTCGGTCAACAGAGCAGAGAGACAGAAGAAGGGGACAGAAACAGTGACATTAATGTATTTTACCTCTTCCTGGTGTCATCTGTTGTACTACTGAAACTGCTTCATTAAAAGCTTGTTAAGAATACCTTTGCAGCAAAAGCCTTTTGCAAGAAAACAGCTGTTAGGAAAACAACGTTCTTTTGCAGATGATAAAAACGGAAGCCCAAATGGTAGTTGTTTTTCAGTCTTCACTTTCCTTCCTCGATTGTGTCCTGCACCAAACCAAGCTACTTTGGGCCCATTCTGACTCTTCAGCTGACTGCACAATTCCAAAGGCAGAGCCAGGTTGGAGACAGATGATGCTTGTGTGTCGCACCTTCTATTTTGAAATGTCTCACGTGGGTAAGCTGCTGACATCTGCTGCAAGTTTGCTGTGCCTCTTGAGACACTGCTTTCACACTAAGATCAAACTCTAGGACTGCAAAAGAAGAAACCAAGTCAGGAAACCATTCGGGGTCTTGATCTTGTTGGGTGAAATTTCTTACACTGAAATGCCCAGTGTTGTCAGAAAAGGGAGCCTAAGATTTATGCCTTCAGAAATGAAAGCTGAAATTGGTCCATTAGACTGAACAGAGAACAATTTACCTGCCGATGCCTTCACTCTAAATGAGAAATAGACACTTCACTAGGCAGCAGCAATAGACTTTGAGATAAGATGGGACCGTGAATTTAGCTTCCTGCACAACTCCAGGTAGCTCTGGTCTTCTTTCAGGTCTCTGGAATGCTTCAAAAAGCTGATACTAAAGAATTATTAACATGAAGACCCCTTATATTGCTAGATCATGGACACCTTAATGAGCCCTCCCTATGGAGGGGGCCAGATTTTTATCCCAGTGGTGCAAAACTGGAGTAGTAGATTTTAGTGAATTTCAGCAGGATTCCTCTAGAAAAATCCATGTATAATGAAAATGAAACATTTTTAAAGCAATACATTTTTCTACTGCGTAGCTGCCCCATCCTTCAGCCTTAAAATTTTTTTGGGGATTATTATGTTGGTTTGATATGGCAGGGCAAGAAGGTACCTAATTAATCACATTCTTACAGGAATTTCCTTCTTGCAGTCCAATGTACCTCAGAAAATGACACTGAACAGTTCAGACTCTCTCTGAGGTGACGGTATGGTCACCCATCTGTATCTTGCCTGGAAGCGTTTTGCAGACCTTTTGAGGCTTAGTGCTCAAAACATCATAAAATTGTTTTGCCTGAACTTCTGCTCATCTTTATTTCTCAGTGGAGACGGCAGTAGCAAAGCAGAAATCCCCCCTGGGACTCCTTACCTAATGCATGCTCTAAGTGATCAAGACATGCTGCTTACCTTCTCATCCGCAAAAAGAGAAGTATGTGGCTTACTAAGACTTGAGCGATGAAAGTCAGAGCAAAAGGCTGTAATGAAGCAGACTGATGACAGTAAAAACAGATAATTAACATGTAAAAGTTAATTGTTGAAGGCATCACATGGGGACTGAGCTGTTTAATGCAGACACAAGCTTGGCTGTTTGCTGGGATATAGCAGGGCACACTGAGCACCCTGGGCTTAGAAAGGGTCTTCACACCACAGCTACTAGTTTATTCTGACAACCAGATCACCCTGCTGGCAGAGTTATGAATGAAATAATGAAGCTGGGGAAGGGTCTGGAACACAAGACTCATGAGGAGTGTCTGAGGGAGCTGGGATAGTTTAGCCTGGAGAAAAGGAGGTTCAGGGGAAGCCTTGTCACTCTCTACAACTTCCTGAAAAGAAGGTGTAGTCAGGAGGGAGTTGGCCTCTTCTCCCAAGTACCAAGCAATAGGACAAGAAGAAATAGCATCAAGTTGCACTAGGGGATGTTTAAATTGGATATTTGAAAAAAATTCTTGATTGAAAGGGTTGTAAAGCATTGGAACAGGCTGCCCAGGGAAGTGGATGAGTCATCATCCCTGCAGGTATTTAAAAGATGCATCGATAGGGACATGATGGGCCTGACAGTGTTAGGTTAATGGCTGGACTCAATCTTAGAGGTCTTTTCCAAATAAAATGATTCTATGATTCATCTTTCCTCTCCTGCTATTTTAACTGTGACTCTGCTGAAAATTTGGCACCATGTTCCAGAAGCTAATCAAGCTCTTGTCTACTCTACTTTGCTCACAATTTTCCTTTAGAAAAATGCTATGAGAGCAACCCACCAGGGAAAATGTTGTAAAATTATGCTGAAATCCCATGCAATGTAAGCCTGCAGAACTGAGATCTTGATACCTCTGTTGGTTTTGATTCAAGGCTTTAGCTTAAACCACCAACAGTATATTCTGTGTGTATATGTGTATGCACAACACAATAGTGTTTTTACTGCACACAGACTCATACACACAATGAGACAGAGCAAGCTGTCTGTAAATTTGGATTCAGAAAACAGATGTGCCTGTGTCTTGCAATGTCCTCAGATCTCTAAAAGAGACAAACTGCAAAGATCAAGAAGATAAATTACTTTAAAAGTGGATCTCCGTTATTCCTGAAGAAGGCAGGAACAAATAGTAGACATTTGCTCTGAAGTTTTACATGGTGGTTTCTAATCTGCAATACAATTGCATTTATTTATGCCATAACAGAGAATCCTGACAATTTTACGGGTGGCCAATAGACTTAGTAAGTGAACCTCAGCCATCCTCTTCTGTGAAATCCTTGAAATGGTGAGACCCATGCAGCACCACCATGTCTTGGGGTCAGACTCCTCCTTCATGGAACAGAACTGACAAAGCTCTGGGTACCTTCTTGGAGGGCATGGAAAAGGCCTTTCATGACTGCACTTTTAAATTCCTAAGAACTAGAAACAAATCTAGTCATTGCTGGTACACTTGTCTATGTATTGCCTTACATTGGAGAGGTAAACTTGGACCTTTTTGAGAGGTAAACTAAGACTTCTTTTTGGAGTTCTCTTTCCCTGGCAGACTGTTGGGATACAGATATGATCAGATCTGGATTTGAGTCATCCATGGTTTGGGGTTTAGTTTTGCAAAACATGAATCTCCCACTGGAACTTTCTCAAGAACATCTTCCAATGTTATCACATGTCTGATTTCCCCTTGTGCTGGCAGGGCTGAGCATCCACAGTGAGCAAAGGGAACATCTATAACTGTGTGACTCATTGTGCTGGGTTATCTTGTGGTTCAGTCTTTCATCCAGCAGTAGGGATAGATAGCAGGGGAAGGGTGCAGGCTGGAGCAGCCATAGACCCATCAACTCTGATGCTAAATTTTCATTTTGGCTAAGCTACTGCCTTTGGAAAACACTAAAAACTCAAAAAGTAATGCAGAACAGCATTGAGCTTATTTAATATGTGAGCAGTGTTGGGTACCACCTTCATTAACCTAGCTTTGAAAGAAATCCCAACAGTTTTGCTGGTTGATCATTCCTTCAGGGCTGGGAGAAAAGTGTGAATTAGGCTTAGATGTTTTGTTTTCTAACTATAACTTTGATTTGCTCTGACTTCACATGGGCAACAAAATCTGTTGAGTGTCATATCTTATAACCTACTTACTTGGTGGAGAGTCAGACAAACAGTGCAGACAGACAAACAAAATTTTGAGGATAGAAAAGGTTGATTTTTAAATGAAACTGCTTTGATGACCTGGTTATTATGCACTTTACTTGATTTTGGTATCCCCCTCCTCGAAACCTGAACACATGCTGTGAAATAATGGTGGAGACTCTATCTTTCAAAACACCTGCTCTGAACTTTATTGACAATACAAATTCTTCAGTCTCAGTCGAGTTCAGACTTTGGCAGTTGCTTGGAAAATGCAGGAGCAGAATGAGATCCTGATAATTAAAATCTCTGTAAGGCATTCCTTACCCTCCATAACTTAAGGGAAGAGGCTGCAAACCCTGCATCCTAAACTTCTTGTTATGCTGGCTCAGAAAGTGTGGGCTGTGAAACCATTAATTTTCTTCTGTGGCATTGAGGACTAAATTTTACCCTGACACTGGAAAAACAGTGCAACTCTGGATTTACATGAGTGAGCTTACGTTTTGTCTGAGACTTTTGTAGTTGAATGAATTGGGGAAGACGTGGAAAGAATTACTGTTGAGTGGAAGGGGATCAGCTTACCTTAATTCTGAAATATGGGCTGAGCTAAAAGGTAGAGTGATCAATTCCTAATACTGCAGAATAGTCCAAGAAGAGGAGACATCCTTCTCATTTCTGTACTACATAGAAAAGAAACAAATAAAGGCAGCTCCCAAAACCACTACTTTTTGCCTAAACTTTACCAATCCCTTGGAAAAAAAGAAAAAAAAGAAGTATGGGGAGTTGACAAATATAAAGCAAAATCCTTTGGGAAAGAGGAAAGAACTGGAGTAGACACTTTTTTACAGCTTCTGGAGGTACTCAGGTTGAGGTTCCTGGAACACTTGTGTTGTGGTATTTCAGCAATCAAGTAATACCATCACAATGATGTGGCATGACAGGCCTCTTATCACACACAAGCTATGTCTGTTGCCTGCAGAAACACACTTATTGTGTGTCTCACAATAGATGCTGGTGCAGGGGTGCCAGGTTCTCTGCCCTTAGAAGTACAGCAATATTAATCCTACAAAAGGCCTTACATGAACCCTGCAAGCCAATCAAAACTGGTTTTGCATGGAGTAGCTGCTACTTGTTTTGACTTGTTTGGGTTTTGTTTTTAATTCGTATTCCTGTTCCAACATGACTTGCAGAAGTTGCCTAGAAACCATCTCACGTCAGCTCACTCATCCAGGACACACAGCTCTCCATATGCAGGCAAAGAGATAAGCTTAACTTCCTTAATTTTTAAAGAAATTCAATTAACTCCCCTCTTCCTCCTCCCATGGATTTGATATCTGAGAACTTGGTAAAGCATCACTGAGGCAGAAAAGTCTGGCACGTGTTACACGGGGAAGTGTGAATGGAAAAGGTTGTCTTGAGGTGGTGGCACAGTCAGAGACAGATTGTCCCCACTACAAGGTCTGGCAGGCTTCTAGGGGACCCTTCACTGCTTCAGGTGACACAAAACAGCCATAGACTTCAACACTTTTGCCTCCCAGCATGTAAAAATGACGGTTATTTCCGCTGCTCTGTATTATGTCCAAAATATCCTCTTGGCTCACCCTATATGCTATAGTACTTGTGGCACACTGCTCTTGTGAAGCCAGTTCGTGCTGGGGAGCCAGAAGATTGATGGAATTTCTTGTGTTCTTCCAGGATAAAATACTTTACATGCGATAAACCCAGAGGAGCTGATAGCACTAAGCACAAATCTGGTGGTGAAAACATCCTGTGCAAATAGAGCTTGGAAAATAAAGGGCTTGTCTGGGCACCAGCTGGCCTAAAAGAATTTGGGTCTTGAATCAAATCCAAAAGGTTTTATTAGGCTCTCTGGGAAAATACAAAACCAAAAAAAAAAAATTTTGGGTTGACCTGTAGCACTTTATTTGGAAAATATTTATTTTGGGGTGCTTAGCCTTTTTGCTTGTAACTTGGGATGCTTTTCAAATGAAAAATGCTGTTTCAGAAAGAAGTGTTGAAAGGAATGAAATACTTCTTAAGTTGAAAATTAAGGTTTCAACACTGGGGGGGAAAAAAGCTCCCTTTGTGGGACTTGAAACAATTAAATTTGGATTGAATTTCCCAATGGTTCTTGTCTTCCCAAAACTGCACTTTCTGGTATGATTTGCTATGACTTGGCTGTGTTTAATGTGTATGCAGGTAGAAGTAGAGGTTTTAAGGACACCTGCAAAATAGGAGGACCTGTATTGCAACTTCCAAATGCAATTCACTGCCAATTTTAACCTGTACCCCCTCACTCCTTCCTCTCTCTCTTACTGCCTCTCTCCTGCTGCTCTTTCTTTTTTGATATAGTGTTTTAACCCATTTCCCATGCAATGAGCTTTCCTACCAGCACCTCCTGGGGCTGACATTTGTGGCTTGTGCTCCTACTCCATTCAGCTCCATGGTTTCTATAAAAGAGGCTAGTACAGAAAAAACTAAAATTGTGCTGCACTTGTGGTGTAGTGGAGATGGGCAGGGAGGAAGGCCTGAGCTCCCCAGGGTCAGAGCTTGCCATGCTTGGGGGAAAGAAGGGGAAAGCCCCTCACTCACCATTCAGGCAGGGGAGCAGGACCCTCCAAGCTGACAGAAGCTGGACATCATGTTCAAGGTAGCAAAGGGTTAAAAAAAGTGTAAATGGCTATTGACCAACTGACTGGCCTTCAGGTTTTAAGCCAGCTTCTCTGCTTGCCAGGCAGTATTCTGGATCTATCAGTACCAGGATGTCATGCAGAGCTTTCATTTAGAGATGCTGGCTGAGATGGCATGGCTGAGGATTTGTGAAAACCTTGGCAGCTTGAGTGATCTGGAGTAGTAAGGGTGAGTAGAAAGTGTGAGTGCTTGGTTATAGTGTGGATTGTTTAACTGAGTTCTGATCCTCTTTCCCCAAGCATTTCATCAGGTGTTAGGGTCAGCAGGAACGGGGACTAAGATAGCTTTAATGGTTAAATGTTAGCGTTTATCTGTGACTCAGAAACCACGGGTTGATTTTGATCACTGCAGGGTAAGTGTTCACTTGGTTCTCCAGGTGCACCCAAAATTCTAAAGACTGGCTCTCACCAGTTCCAGAGCTTGTGGGCAGCCCTTCATGAGGATGGTAGAGAAGGTCTTCCTCAATGAATGCTTTGGAGAGCACTGGTTGTACTGGACTCTGAAATGCAATCTGTTTATAGCTTCCTCCCCTCTGAGAGTGATAATGAGCTGTAGGAGTGACTGAGGCCTTTGAGCTTTCATTTGTGGCTACTGATTGTTCCCACCTTTCACAGGCTAACAGGTGAGCTCCGGAGAGACACACGGGATTTACAGGCATGGTAGAGGTCAGGCAGCAAACATTGCTGTTTAGAAGAAAGATGTTAAATCTCCTTACAGATTTAAATCCACACATTGCTCCTGGAAAGCTATTCCACAAGTCCTGAATACTGAACTAAGAAAATATTTATAAAAAGCAAATAATTTCCTGGAAATTAGGGCCCATTGTGGACCTTTATATGAAATTGTGCAGAATTCCATTGTTCTGATGATCTAAAAGACTGAAGACAACTTCAAATTGCAATTCCAATGACGTTGCTACCACTGAATAAAAGCTCAGCTCCTCTGAGCTCAATGAATCCAGAGTAATTAAAGATGGAGTGTTTATTTCAGCAATTCAAGGATGAAATGCATTCTAGGGAACATCTGAGAGAAACCTTTGTATGTTGATATAAAAATGATACAGATTAAACCTATTGAAAAAAAAAACCTAAGTTTGCCCTGCGAGAAAATGTTATATTTTAAGTAAAAAAAATGATCTGGAGCAATAAGTAAGTGATCAAGACCCCTCTTGTGTGGTTGTGTGGCTCCAACATAACATATGGTGTCATGTTCTCCCTCTATTGCTGCTGCAGAAAACTTTGGGAGGTAGTTTAGACTAGGTGCAAGTGGAGCTAATAATCCACAAGGGACTCAGAGTGCTCTTGGGCTGCCACAGTGCTCTGACCATAGGCCATGGCACGTTACCGTCCAGTGTTGCCAGGACAGCATTGCTGCTGGTAGCTGGGCACAAACTCTCAGGCAGCTGTGGAAATGACTGATCAGATGGGTGGACCCTGCCAGCAATCTATAGCCTTGTACAGAGTTATGTAAACCTTTATAAATCATTACCAGCTTATCTTAGTTACAAGCTAATGCCTTCAAATACATTCTGGGAACACGAGGGTTTCCTTTTTAACTGTACAGGAATGTTGAACAGAGGACTGGCAGAAGGTTAAGCATCATAGAGACCAAGACTTTATTTTTAACACAAAGCATTGTCATAAATCTCCTGAAAATTCACTTGACACTCAACGTGCCACAGGTTTTCAGAGGTGTGAATGCATTAATCATAGGTAAGGAGATGGAGCTGCAGCAGAAGGAGGGAAGGAGGGAACTGGTGTCTGAAGATCAAGGTGTGGCTGGTGCTTCCCCAGTACAAACAGCAGTCCCTTATGGCTGTTTTCTCTGTGTCTTCAGTTCCAGTTATGTCTCCCTATCTGTCCTTGGTTACACAGGCTATATGAAGAGTCTCCTGTAGAAATTAATCAAGTTTACAAGGCAGAGCTGAACCCCAGTTGAACAAGTTTTCCTTGACAAGAGCCAATAAACGTAAGAGCCACAAAACTAAGATGGAAAGCTAATTGCAGTCCCTGGAATTTATCACTCTGCTCTTTTAGAATGAAAATGCATTATATTCCAGAAATGTAGTAAAACAAGTGCTGTTTTGGCTTTATAATGCTGTGGTATATTTGTATATCCAAAATATACAAATCTTTGTACAGAATCTTTTGCTTTTGCTACTGAATCACTAAATGCTGAGGCTATTAGGTCATGCTGTTATGGTTTCTAAATAAGCAACCAGCTAATTAAGTTTTTTAGTAAAAATTCACATGTGCCTTTTGCTGTGTCTCACAGCTTTCCCTACAGCAGTACTTAGAAGTTGTAGTTGCTTTATTCTCTTGTTTTGTTTGCATGGAGCACTCTGGTTACTATCAAAGGAGCAAAGTTCAGAGAGATCACAGTGCAAAACTCAAGAGCTAAAAATAAAGAACAGGTTAAATGCTCAACACAGAATTGGGCACAATAACCACTGAAGTCAAATGCAGCTCAGCTCCAGTTCTTGCCAGTGTCTGCAGGAACTCTTGTATCAGGCTTAGTGGCCATAAATTGTACAGTCAAATTTGAATTTAATAAACCTTCAGAAATATGTTTCACAAAACTCAGACTAAGCACATCCTCCCATGCTGTTTTGGCAGCTGTTTCCTGTGTCTCCCAACCCTACAAAAGCAACCTGAGTAAGGTGTCTGGCTGCTTGGACTCAGCAACCTAGCCATAAATCCCTAGCTGTCATTCCTGTGCTGAAAGCTGTCAAGGGGCTGCTAGAGGAAAAATTATCCCTAGCTTCAGCCTTACCTTCAGTCTAGACATATTTTCCTTACCTGGCATGCTGTGGAAGTGAGAAGGTATTCTAGAGTGTTCACTGATGCTCCATCTGGGAATCATGATAAATAGAAAATATTTGAGAGCTGAAACTCAGCTTACAGCCCCTAAGTGCACCAGAGCAGCTCAGCACCTGCAGCCTAAGAAACTGGGCTGGAAGATAAGTCAATTTTTTCATACACTATGTAAGGTTGTTAACAGCCTCCTCATTATGGGAGATAGCTTAGGTAGTGAAACAAAATGCAGGAATCCAGGCTCTAACGAACAGCATGACAGGTCCGTGTATGGGATAAACTGGGGTGGATAAATTGTAGCTACAGCATCTGGGAGCAGAGGAGGAAATAGCAAATGTACAGCCGTGGACTGAAGTGAGGTCTGTACTTAGATGAAACATATTCCTTAGCAATATCAGGGCTGCTGTTGTGGACTCTAAATGGGTTCCTGTGATGAGCTCGATCTTTGATGGTATTGGATTAACATCACTGCTCATTCCAGCTTATTATGTGTCCTGCAGTACCTGTCATGTCTCTCTGCCATCTACTGCAAGTAATGACTCCAGCAATTATGAAGGCTTTGTACGCCTGCAGATCAGAAATACTATCTCACAAAGGGCAGACTTTCCTCGTCTCAGCACTGCAGATTCTTCCTCCACATAGTGATTTGGCCCTTTTCGCCTCCCTTTTCCTCTGCACCCGCTAGTTTGCGAAACAGCAGAAGCTTTACAGAAAAGGGGTAAAAAAGAGAGACTCTTTTTATATCTCCTATACTTCCCATTTTTCTACCCAACCCTCTTCTTTCTCTCTGGAGACAGAAGAGTTTGGTATCAAACACGTAAGTTCTGCTTCACCCAGGGTCTGATCAAAAATGCACTAGAATCAATGGAAAAATTCCTGTGGATTTTGCTGTTCTCTAGATTATTTCCAGCCCCCCTCTGTCTGCGGCCCTTTGACTCTACAGGCATGCAGGGTGGCTGTGGGAGCTCAGAGGGGAGGATTTTCAGCAAAGCAGCCCACAAAAGGGAGTTTTGTCTCCCTTTGCAAAGCATGAGGCTCTTGAGGTTTCCACTTGCTCCAAATCTGCAATTCATCTGCTTTCCCATGCTCCACTGACACCGTAACACGCCACCAGCCAGGCGCAGTGCTGAGCGCGAGGCAGTGGAGAAGTTTCTCCTTGCTGCCCCTTTTTTCTCTCCTCTTTGGTGGTTGCTCCCTGGTTCCCCTCCTTTCCTCAAGCCTGCCCATTGCAGAGCAGGAATGATCCCGCCTCCAGCACATCCTCCATCTCTGCTGACACCTGAGATGGCTCTTGGGTTACTGCTCCCCAATGTGATGATTGTGAAATCCAAATCAGAGCTTCATCCTGTCCAGCTTCACCTCCCATTGTTCCTGAAGCAGTGCCACTTTTGTGACTGCACCTTCACAAAGTGATCTTGAAACCAGACATGGAAACAGAACAGGGGCACATGGGAATGGTCTGCTCAGAAGGAAAGTATTGGAGGTAGTGCTTTGCATTTGACACAGATGGCTTCAGCATGGGAGCTTTGGTTTGGCAAAAATATGGAAATAATGATAGAATTTTTGATCTTCAAAGGGCTCTTCTTTCACTAACTGAGGAGTGTAATGTTAGGCTTTACAAATTGGTCATACTCTGAAAATACATTTTGTAGCAAAGACAAAGGGTCAAGCTTTCTACTACTGTAATGCCTTTGAAATGCCTGTGCCAATTTTGTGGTGTGAAAATTAAGGACCAAAGTCCGTTGTAAGGGTACAACGTCCTGCTTAGTCAATGGGAATTTCATGCCTGTTAATGAGAGCAGAATCAGATCCTAATTAATTTCAGGCTTGACACATATGGTCTTCCATTTTAATACACAATTACTGGCAACATCTGCCCTCACATGTGAACAGACTTGAACTTTGAAATATATGAATTGGGTATTGGTCCTCATATGAGACTTAATATTTCTCATGGTTTTGCTGGCCATGTCTCCACTTATTCCAGCCAGGATTATAAGAGGAAGGGTTCCACCCCAAACACAGTGGGGAAGGGGCAGGGGCTTTCTCCAGGAGCAAGACCTGAGTCCCAGCCTTTCAAGGTAAATATGAAGCAATGTAGTTTTAAAGTCAAAAAATTATTCAGGATTGAATAATTTAGCTCTGCAAAGTACGGGGTCCTTGCTTGGAATCATCAGAGCAAGGTAAAGGCTGGCTCATGGCAAGCAGGTCCTAGATCAGCTGCATTTAAAAGCTGCAGACACTGATTCCCAATTCTCTTGGGTGAGAGACACATCAGTGTTGTGTTTGTGTTTTCAAGATTAAGTATCTCAAATCATAAATGTCAATAGAATTATGAAGTACATTGAAAGCTTCCAAGTTCTTTAAAATTAAATAACAACCCTGTAATGCAGCCAAGCCGAGTATTGCTCAGATCCATTCGACCCTTACAGGAGGCAAAGGAGGCTTTCAATTTCTTTGTTCAATCACTTCATTAAATTCCAATTCCTCTTAAAAGCTTGGCAGTCTTAATTCTCTCCCACTTACTTCTGATACAAGTCCCCTTTGTCTCTGCTCAGATTTCTCATGCTTTCTATGCTTATCCACCTTCCTATATGCCCAAGCCTCACCGAGCCTCAAGGCAGTGCTGTAGTAAGGACCGTTGAAGGCATTTTTTGCTAGAAATTTACTTGCCCTGTGTAGCCACTGCATTAGGCTGTGATGTGTCTGTGTGCAAGCAAGAGAAACGCTGCTTTTGTGGGATTTGTGATGGGAAGTGTGCTGCATGCTGTTAGCCAGCAATGCCTTTGGGGGAGATGCAAATGTATTGGCCAGCCCTTGTCCTCAGCAATATGTCCCCCTTAATGTGGAAAGAACCTGAACTGAGAGTCAGGGCAGTCATGTCAGTGGAGCTACATGATAAAGACAAAAGTTCTGACCTCAAGAACCTCATTATTGCACAAGAGGCAAAGCAGGGCTGAGGCAAGAAATAGCCTGTAAAATCCCAGGGCAAATGTCCCTGCCACCCTGGTCAGGCACATATAATGTGGTTTTAGCCTGTGAGAAACACCACTGCAAGGCTCTGTGGGCTCTCCAGTAGCAGGATGTAGCTCTGGCCCATTTTTTCCTATATGTTTCCCTCTGAGGACAGGAGTGATATTACCATACTCAGTGGTGATGGGGAGATAGAACCAACAGGCTGCAGCTCAGTCTGAGCTTGCACTTTCATGCATGGAGCTCATTAGCTTTCCTCTCCCAGGTACTCAGGGACAGGCCACAGCAGAAGATCGTGTAGGATAGAGACACAAGAAATAAAAACCATAAGTCCCAAAGGGTGCCATTTTTCTCTTTCTGAAAGAAGTTCTATTCACAGCTGAAGATGCTTTATACTTTGACTTGCTCTTATAGCAGCCTGAAGAAGTAGCGGGCTTCACAGCCTCTGATGTTTCCTCATTTCTGCTGGGCCATCCCACCATCACAACTGTGGTACCTGGGCTTATTTTCTTTTATAATCACTTTCTAGGCTCTTGCTGAGATTTCCTGTCTTGGGGCATCTTGCTTAGGCTGGATGGATTACCCAAATGTTCTTGGTCCATCTCCAATTCCGGCTTTAATTTATCTCTTGCTGTTAGAGTTTCTGACTGGAAAAAGCTACCCTATAGATTAGTGAATTCTTAGTGAATGAGGCCCAGGAGCTGACATGCAGCAAATGAGTTGGGATCCCTACGGGCAAGGCTCACCATTAATGCTGTTGCAGAAAGAGCTTGCCCACAGCATCTGCCTGAAGGGCTCTTGCCACCAGCAGGGATGAAAGGAACAAAGAGACCCATTCAGTTAAGACATTTAGACATTACTAATGGCTTAGGACAGCAGTTTTGCAATGGCCAGTGAACTCAGATACCTTGGAAAGGCTGGACATGAGGCTGACTTGGCAAACTGCTCCCAGGACCAGTGGTTGAGGCATGGGCTTTGCTCAGCTTATGTCTCGACCTGGCTTTCAGTAGTTCAGTGCAAGATGCAGATAACTCCAAGTTTGTCTGTGCAAATCCCAAATGTTTTTTGAAAACTAAAGCTCCATGACTTGGACACATACTGAGATGAACCTGCAGCTCCTACCAAACCTTTCATCTCTCCCCATCTGCCCTCACATCTGTGATAATTAAGTTTAAAGATTTGCTGGTGCCAGAAAAAAATTAAACAGGACATCAAGGGCTCAACGTGCTCCTGATATTCTTAAAACTCTGTTCCACCATGCCATAGGAAAACGTATTTTGTTTATTATGTGTGGCCAACAACATACATTTCAGTAGCAAAGATTTACCCAGCAGGGGCCAATAGTGTATGTAAATCTACCCAAGTCACCACAGGATTTCTGAGAGGTAATGCTTTAGTTCTCTTAGCACGTCTAGGAAAAGACCTTGTGATTCCCCTACAGGGAGGTTGTGTACAAGCCATACTAACTGCTGAAAGAAGTGGTCCCAGGACTGTTCCAACTGGCTGATCTAGTGACATGAAAGTGTTGTCATTTACACACTCTGGAGAGCTTCAGGATGCAGGGAAGATGGATGGTTATTCTTCTTGTGCCCGCCTAAACAATATATTTGATCCTGTCACCTGCCCTGTGTGAACTGGCTTCTTTAGAAGTCAGTATTAATGATGCAGATCAAATCTATATGCTGTCAGTTATCCCACTTGCTCCAACAGCCTTTGTTAAAAGAAAAAAACAGTCTTTTTGACCTTAAAAAGTGGAGGCGATGTTACTTTTGTAAAACTGTTACGAGAGGTTCTAAGGACTAGAAAAGTGCTTCTTTGGAAGCATGTATTAGCAAATGCTACTTGATCACAGGGACACTTGTATCCTTGGGAGGAGATGGAGAAAACAGGCTTATAAAACAGTTATCAGCTTATATTCCTCACACACTGGCATCACTTGTTCTCACAGCAAACCTTTGTTCTATGGTCTTTAAAGACCCTTAAAAAAGCACTGCTTGACTATGCAATGAGTGTATCCGTAACAGGTAGTGCTCAAGGTCCATTACCACCTTCCCCCTCTTCATCCCACAGTCTAGCCCTACATCATTACCCAAATGAATTGTCTCTTAATCAGACTTTCTCAGCTGGAACTGACACAGAGATTTGAATTAAGCATCCAGCTCCTCAGGTGTGTAGGCTGCCCACCACATCTGTTTAGCCAGGTGTCTAGTATCTCCCTAGTGCCAGACCAAGCATCTGCCTAGTGCTGCGTCCTGCTTCCAGCAGTGGCCAGATGTGGGTCTTGAGGAAGCCTTTGAGCATGTCAAGAATGTATTTCCTGGGAGTGCTCCTGGCCTTCACCTATCTTCAGGGATTTCCTCAATCAAATGTGCTTCCTAGGTATTATTAACACCCAAGGTATTTCTCTTCCATGAACTTGCCTGCTCTCTTCTTAAATCCATTTCAGCTGTTGACCTTGATGGCTAATTTCAGCTGTTGGTCCAAAGTTTTTCTCCTCTCCTCTCTCCTCCTCTCCTCCTCCCTTCCTCCCCTTTTCCCTTTTTACCCCACATCCTTGTCATCAGTTGTTATTGCTGTGTAACTTTAGAATACCTGTGTAGCCTTGAATTGTGTGGATTAAAGACCCAACAAATTTCAGAAAGTCTTTTTAATAACAGTATGTTCTCCTTTTTTTTTTTTTTTTTAAATATTAAGCTGGAGAGTTTACAGGTTTGAGTTTGGAAGTAAGCAAACAATCTGTTTAAAATGGATAAAAAAGGTCAATGTGATAACTTAGGGTGGGGAAGTGCTGGGGCAGTGAATTGTGCTTGGGAGTGGTAACCTTTTAATCTCAGCAGCAACTGGAACAGTTTGCTCTCAGTCTGCTTGGCTTGCTAAATGTTCAAATACTCCATGAAGAGTGTAGTTACCTGAATTTACAAGTAGGTCTGGCTACCCTGAAACAGCAGTTTTTGTTTTTTTTTAATTTTCCAGCAAATAAATGATTCACCTGCCAAAAATGCCATAAGCACTTATCACAACACAACCAGTATCTCCTCGGTGTCTTGGAGTTTACAGCAGACCTGATAGTCTTACAGGGGAGGGGGTGGTGGATAAGTACATTTGTCCATGGTTTGCTTCCTACCAGGGCATTGCTGATCAAGGTTGGGCCTCCTTCTGCTTAGACCAGAGGGAATGAAATCTTCCTTTTCATGCAGGAGCTTGCAGACCACCACTCTCCACAGAACTAATAATAGCAAGTGGACACAGCGTGCAAGCAATTGGGAGGCTGAAGTTTGTTTTCCTGGAGGACTTGCCAGGACAGGTTAGCTATGAATAGAGAAAAGGTCTGTGTGAAAAGGAGCCTTGCTTGCAAACAAACTGTCAATGTTGAAGGCTGAAATCTCTAAGATGATTTGTGACAAATAACTTTGTCAGTTCTATGAGCCTCTGTCTAACTCATGCACAGAGGGGAGTCACTCCTTTCCAGAGTAAACAGAGCAGTCCGGTGCAGTCTGGGGTTACCAGGCTGGAAGAATGCAGTACATCTTCTGTACTTGCTCTGACTTAAAAGCAAGCTTGTCTTATCTGTGTTGACACCTCTCCTTCGTTCACGAGCTGTGAAGACTCAAAACAGTCAAGATCTACTCCTCTGAATATCTATCGAAAACAAAATTAAACCTCATTATTTGCAAATGGAATAATAGGTTTTAACATGGGATCCTGTTTTTAGGAAGCCCTGCCAGGTCTCTGGAACAAAGGCTATGAAGTGAGGCAGACATGGGCGTGCCAGTCTTTTGTAAATAAAAACATGCATGTACATAAGTGCGTCTAACAAGTACTCAGACAGAATTAACTGTAAGATCCATATCTTGCCAACAAATCTGTCGAGCAGATTAAGGTTTGGCTTTTTTTTTTTTTTTTTTAAGTAGCAATGCCTCAGGCAAAAGTCTGTGTGGCCCAGAGAGGAAAATCTGAAAATGGTCTATGCAAAACTTGTAGTCAGGCTTATCTGCCCCCTGCCCCTAAGCAGCAAAAGCCACCAAGGGGCCTTTTGTAAAACTTTCTCCTGATGATTAAATTTGTGCTCATCCAGGCAGGAAACCAACACTGCCATGGGACTTGGGTGGCCTGTTGCTACCAGAGAGGACATTTGCAAAAAATCTATTGGCAGTCTTTCCCTAAAAGCAGGAAAAAATACCTGTATCTTCATATAAATCTGGGAGGCTGCAATCTGCCAGAGGCTTATGCATGATGAGTGCCTAGTCTTGTCAGGTAACACGTTTCTGGGCAATGTTACCCCCTCTCTAAGCTCGCAGAGCAGGGGTGGAAGCTCATTCCTTCATTGCCTGCTAAATCAGTGCATTGAGTGAGAGAATTTATCTACTGGTTTGTGGAGAGATAAACTCACCCAAACCATTTGGAAAGGTTTAAAAAAATGGCAGCAGTGATTGTTGCTGCATACTTGTGTCCAGTATAACTCTGCTGCCTCTTCCCAAGCCTCCCAAAAGCCTCACCAGAGCAAAAACATTGATATTGTTGCTTAGGTACCCTAGGTCCATGACTCAGATGATGGGTGTAGTGTGGTTCTGCCTGGGAGATGTCTCATCTCTGCTCTGTAGTTTGCTGTCTGGCTTGCACAACCTTCATGGCTTCCCTGCTTCCCAGCTCTGCGCGCTGGTGGTGGCTGAAAACCTACTTTGATCATCCCATCCTTGATGGGATGATATGATCCCATCAACATACAAACTGGAAAAGAGGGCTCCTGCAGTGATGGAGTCCATTGATCAGAAGTTAGGAAATGCTGTAAGTGGCTGCTCACATCTAGGTTCAGCCCCCATTTGCCTCCAGCTTGGGCTAAAGATCAGGCAGGGCTCCTGTGGAAAAATACAGCATTTTATTGCATATGTGCATGTGGAAGAAAAGATGTTGTGGAAAAGTTTCTCAAGTCCCAAGTGTTCATAACCTTGACATTCCTGCAGGGAAAGTTTTTTTGTGTGCAATTTCCCAATGGCAAACAACATCCCTCAAGCCAGGCCCAAGAATAGCTGCCATGACAAAGTCCTTGTTTCTCAGCTTCTGTCCTTTGCTTTTGTTTTCCTCCCCTTTGCTTTCCTCTTCCCTCAGTCCCCAGCATCTGCAGTGCTGCACGTGGCACCAGTGTTCAAGCAGCATGGGATCCCAGCATCTCTAAAAGTGGGCACTGCTTTCCTGTGGGGTGTTCTGGTTCAGTGCTAGAAGGTTTCTGTGGCAAACTCAAGTGAGCAGAAGGAAGAGAAGTAAGGAAAGGAATGAGGGGGAGCAAAAGTTATTAATTTTTTATGCTTTATCTACAGACAAAATTGGGATAGCAATTCACAAGTCTAGGAAAAGGCATGGCTTTAGCCTGAGGGCTCTTACCTGCTGCACTTGAGATCTGCTGCAAATAATAGTCATCTCCAAGCATTTCAGGAAACCTTCAGCATTTGTTTATCATGCAAAATGTTAGGCAGGCAAAACACAGGAGTAACAGCCTGAATGATCGTGCCTCAAACTGCTTTTTATGCCTGTTTCTGAACCAGTGTTTATGTGCTCCGAGCAAGTGCTGCCTTCCCCCGCTTTGCTTTGGCTGGCTTACCAGCATTTGGGGATCCTACCTGCTACTTGCATGCCGTAGAAGATTTCTAATTTGCTGGTCCCAGTGATATGTGTCCGTGTTTCCTGTTTCGTGGAATGGCAAGGTAAGATAGCTATCAGGGCAGGAAGTTTTTTGGAAGTCAGTGCTGGATTGGCATGACGGAGAATCAGGGTACTAATCAGGGTACCTGCTGACTAAAAAGAGCCTCGGGTGCCACTGCCTGTCTCCAGCTGGGGTAAGGTGAGCAGGAAAGGTCAGCACTGGTGATGATCTGTGAACCACCACAAGGAAGATGCATAAAATAGGGTGGTGAGCCTGATGAAGGAGGGATGGGAAGCTGTTCTGGAGGAGCTTGGGAAGCAAATTCCTTTTTCTTCAGTGGTAGACGGTATTAGAAAAAAGTGCTTTCAGAACCTGAAACAGAGCCTGGGGACACAGAGAGAGGAAGTAAACAAAGCACATGGGTGACTGTTGTTCCAAGCATCTGGACCTCTTCCTTTCCTCTCTCTCGTCTCACAGCTTCCACTACTCCTTGTCTGTAAATTGTGTCCTTTTCCACCGGGTCGTCCACAGCAGGCTCCATTAGCACCCAAATGCATCCTTTTGATTGTAGCTCTTCTTTTAAAGGCTGTACCCAGGAAAGCCTGTGAAAATGCCTTATCACAAGGATGCAGGTAGTGCATATCTGTGCAGAAAGAGGATATGGGTGAGAAGAAACTCCACCGTGAGACATCAGAAGATCAAGGCTGTCAGAAAAAATAGTAGCATGGAAATTACTGTATTAGGGAAGTCCAGTGTCCTCTCCAGTCCAGTGTTTTATCTGATGTGAAATGCTCATGGAAATAAGTGAAAAGTCCTTGGAAAAGGTAAATAGGGACTCTTCTACATGTTCATTATTTACATCAGTGTAATCATGGGACATGGGGCTTTTAGCACACTTGAAACTCTCTTGGTCTTTAGTTGTGCATATGAAGATTTTGTGACAATAGCCATGGGAGATATTCCCCACCCTCCTATTTCTTCAGAAAACAAGCGCCGAACATATTCAGCATTTCCCAGTATTTTGTAGAATCATAGACTTGCAGAATCATTTCGGTAGGAAAGACCTCCAAGATCATAGAGTCCATCCATTTCTGAGGGATTTTGTATAGGTGGAAATGAATGCTGCACAGGAAGCGACATTGCTCTGTGTAATCCTTTTCATGATCCCTAGGAGGAATTAATCCTCACAACTAAGCACTCTGTGAGGTGACAAGCCCTGGATCCTTTCACCTGAATACTTTCTATCTACACTGCTGCCTCTTAGTTAAACCAAGGATTGGGCTCAAAGTTTCCAACTTCCAAAAACTGGCTTTGGGATTACTGCAGGCAAATGAGTCTGTAGCACCATCACACCAGTTCCTCCAGATCCTAGGAGCAAGAATGTGGGCCTGGGAAAGAACAGTGAGTGCTTCAGCATGCCTCAGAACTTGACCTCTGTGCATGTGGGACTGCAGGCATCAAATGGAAATAGTGAGCCTGGAGCTGAAAAGATGTTTAGGGTGAGTCCAGGTGTAGGCTGTACACAGATGCATGCAACACACAGGATCTAGGGCAGAGCAACAAACCTTTATTTCCACACTCATTCTGTCTGTCAAGTCCCCCTAGAAGCAGACCTTAGCTCTTGTCTTACTGCGCCATAGCCTGTGAACCACAGTAAACCCCTCCTTGCTTGTCTCAGGACATGGTTCATGTCCACTTTGAGCCATGTGGGATTCCAGTTTATTTCTAGACAAATGATCTCATCCTATTATATCCATTTTTTCCCCATCCTGTCACTGACAGACAGTCCCCACTTTTACATCTTGAATTCCAGCTGCCTGGAAAACAATCAGCAAATAAACCTTGGAGGAAACATTAGGGAAAAAAAAACCTGACCTGTGTCTAGCAATTGGGCTTGCTGCCTCCAGACAGGTGCAGGCTGCATGTGAACAGCAGCGATTCACTCAGCAGTGTTTTTGAAAGCAAGGAGCTGATGGCACTGGGAAGCCTGAGTGATGTGATGGGTCGGGGCCAGGGAAGCATTGTGTGTGTATGCCAAGTAGACGGCTGAACTGTAGATGCTGCTAATTTTAGTTCAGTGTGATTTGCTTCACTGAGCTCTCCTGGTGCTTTGAATGCTGTCATTCAGGCTAATCATAATTCTTTACAAGGCTTAGAACTCCTTAGAATACCCAAAAATCTGATCTGAGCTTTTCTTTTTCCTTAAGATGCTGTTTTCCTGTGTGTTTTGACTTTATCAGAAATGCATGTTAGACCAATACCTGTAATCATGAACCTGCTGTTCCATATTCTCTCCTCCTCGTGATATTCTTTAGCCTATTTTACATGTAAAACATTTCATAATATGCAGCCGAGTGTTTAAGCATTCAATTCCCTTCCTTCACTGGCCCCTCCTGTTCCTGCAGTTGGTTGCAGATCACTGCCTGGAAGTGAGCAGAGAGAGCAGGCAGCAAGGTGAGTTTTGTTCCTGAGAGAATAACCTCTTTCAAGTAATTTTTTATTCCAAGGTGACCAGTGTGCACTGATACCGTATCTCAGCGGAAAGCGTGGCAATTTCTGACAGTGCAGTCATCTGACCTTACCCTCAAACAAAGCTGGGCTCTGGTCCCCAGGCAGGATTTCTGCAGAGAGAGAGGGACAGGCACAAATCCTCTTTAAATCTCGTAACTTTTTCCTGTGTTAGTCTGCTGGGCTTAGCTTCCCATATGTTTGCAGCAGGGAGACGGTCTGCAGAAAAATTGCTCAGGTGTCAAAACGAGAAGATGGTTAAAGCATGGTTCAAAAATAGACCCAGGCTAATAGAGTTTCATTTAATTACCCGGTTGCCATTCAAGATCAAGTTTGTGTAGGTAATGATGAAATGTGGTTTCCAACAGACAAGTTTCCAGTGCTTCGCATAATGAAAATTGGCACTTTGCAGCAATTTCTAAGCAGGTGCAACTGCAGCTGCCATGGGAAGGCTGAGACCATCTGTTCCTCCCAGAAGATGCTGGTCCCTTCCCACGGCCCTCGTCATTCCCAGCCCCACCACGTACATCTGGAAGCACCCGTGGGCATAGGGCAGGCAGTGAGGAGGTTCCTCACACTGCAGTGGCCAGGGGCAGAAGTGGTGCTGGGAACCTGGGGCTGTGGTTGTGTGATTCTCATGTATTCCTGGGATCTCCTACTTAAAAATCATATGTTTTAAGTAGGAGTCAATGTACACCAGCAACAGGTAATCTGTCATTGCCAGTCTTCTCTGCTTGCCCTGTGTCCAGTCGAAGCTGACTGCTTTGCTTTGTGTTTCTGGATTCAGACTACCAGGCTCCACAAGCTTTCCTTGATTCAGATTTACATCAGAGCCATACCTAGGAGAAGGCCATGTCATATTAAAGTTCTTGTTCTCTTCTAGCCTTTACCTGCTCAGCATAGCGTAACCAGGGTGTCAGGAGTGTTGGACTCCTCAGGAGAGGAAAGACTTGGACCTGTTGGAACAAATCCAGAGGAGAGCCATGGGAATGATCAGAGGGCTGGAGCACGTCTCCTGTGAGGACAGGCTGACAGAGTTGGGATTGTTAAGTCTGGACGAGAGAAGGACCCGGGGAGACCTTGTAGCAGCCCTCCAGTACCTGAAGGGGTGTTTCCTATAAGAAAGATGGGGATAAACTTCTTCACTTGGGCCAGTAGAAATAGAACAAGGGGTAATGGTTTTAATCTAAAGGAAGGTAGATTCGGGCTAGATATAAGGAAGAGTTTACTACAGTGAGGGTGGTAAAATAGTGGCACAGCTTGCCCAGAGAAGTGGAACATAACCTACCCCTGGAAACATGCAAGGTCAGGTTGCACAGGATTTGATTCTCCTCATAGATATATACCTTGTTTGTATTAACACCCAGGTTTGTAATTTTGTAACTATAAAATTGCCTGGAGATCAGGTGCACAAAGCTGGTACACTTTTCATGCAAATATGAGCTTTAGCCATCAAACTTTAACAACTATAAATTTCAAGAGTGGCTCATTTATTAAAAAAAAAATAAAATAGGCCTTGTGGTAGAGTTCTCCCTTTACTTATGAGTCTCCACATGATGCAAATTTGATGCAAACATGATGCAGGTCTTTCAACCTGGACAGAACCACTGCTTGTGTCAGCTGGGCTCCTGCCCATGTGGGAGTAGAGAGAGAGGAAGGTGATAAACCACCATGCAGCGCAGCAGGTAGAGGTTTTGTGCAATGCCTTTGTTAATGGTGTTTCTGGGAGCTGGTCCAGGGCCATTTCATAGCATCAGTATAATTTTACTGTTTTTTCTCGGGTTGAATTTTGATCCATGGGGTTTTATCTTTGGAAACAACCATTTCCCAGAGCAGTGTCCCCATCCGCGTGATGAAAGGCTCTGCAGCACATCCTTTGGTTCTCTGAAACATGACACCCTTCACACCTAAAGCATTTCCAAGCTGATTGATGGCAACTCATTTAATGCAGTGTGTAGGTGTAAAATGATGATTATATCAAGCTGTGGAACAATATATTTTTTTTTTTTCTCCTCGGGTGTTCTTATCGTGCATCGTTTTTACCTAAAATGGAGGGTGCAAACACATTTTATCGCCTGTTTGAAAAAACTCATTACTAGAGGCTAAAAAATTTACAGGCAGAATACCCGAAATCTGATGTTTTGACACACGGTATTTTTATTGTTTGCTTTATAGCCCTGACAGAGGCACAGGGAAAGCAGAGTCCTCTCTGGCCAGGCCAAGGTGTACTGCCAAGGGATGGATAGAAAATAAACCAGTGCAAACTGTGGCTAGGTTGGCAGCTCCAGAGCGCCTGCCTGTCTGCATCCCACCACCAGTGCTACACGAGAGGCTGATGATCATTTTTCAATCAAAGGATGGTAGAAGAGGATGGTCAGAGACAGGCTGCATGATCCAAAGACAACTGTGGCAGACAGCAGATGGGAAAAGATACCAGAGGAGATGTGAGTGTGCATGCAAGGGAGGTATGGCTTTAGTGCTGAACGTGGTTCTGTCCATGTATGGATCCTCTGTCTTGCAAGCTAAGAAAATAACTGCTTATTTGCTTTTCAGCAGTTTATGGGCCAAACGTATATCTGGTGTAATCAGCTTTGGCTTCTTGGGCATAAATTTGAAAGAGGTTTCAAGCACTTTGTCTCTTCTGTCTTATTGCTTGTAAGAACAGCCATAGATTTGGATCCTCATGATTGTGGAGTCTGAAGGAATGAAGTTAGTGTTGTCTGGCTCACCCAGGGCTCCTTTCAAACAGCCCACATCTCAAAAGTTGAATATTATTTATGTTTGCAGGGCCTGGGCTGGGCTCAGCTTGCAACCTTCTGGGTTAAGTGTCAGTATTTTTGATAAAAACTTGACTGAGTAGCTGAGAGCTTTTTAACTTGTTAGGATTTACAACAAATAAATTACTAATAGATCTATATATAACAGGGGGTGAATCCTTCAAATTGCAATATGCACACACAGCCAACAGCTTAATTTATATTAAACACATATTACATTGTTAGCAAATAGCAATGATCTAGTGACTAAAGGGTTCTGTGCATCTGAGGATGCTGCACATTCCTACCAGGGTTTAGGAAATGGAAATAAGCAAGCAGAGCAATGTGTAGTTTTTAAGCAGCCATCCCCCAGAAATTACTCTCCCAGCAGATTAAGCTTCAACGCTGTGCTTGGGTTATATTTTGGAAGAGATCCCTGAGCCTATAGCTGCCTGTGTTAAATACACACCATTCTTATGCACAGAGGCTCAGTTCCAGCTCCTGTGGTCACTTTGCTGAACGTTTGCATTTCCTTTGCTCTCTGTGACCGTAACCATAGAACTACTACAACACTTGGAAAAATATAATCTTTGGCATTTTGTACAATTTCTCCACCCATATGCATGTGCACTTTTGAAGATACAAACAGAAAATCC
This sequence comes from Pseudopodoces humilis, assembly GCF_049639895.1. NCBI lineage: Eukaryota > Metazoa > Chordata > Aves > Passeriformes > Paridae > Pseudopodoces > Pseudopodoces humilis. Next base: position 107,027,057 of record NC_142200.1, read on the forward strand.
ACGTAACTCTGGTGTCCATGGCCAGGAAAAGTTATGACTGGGGAGAATAAAAAAAAAGTAATATTTATCAAGGGGAAAGGCATTAATTTGGGGAGTTACAGCCCCGCCTCCAGTGCTGCACTCTGCCAAGTTGTGTTGTGCCATTCTGGCAGCACAGAACGGCTGCTAAGGCAGAAATGGTTTAAGGGGTTGTGCCCAGCATCAAGGTACTCAAAACAGCGGCCAAGTGGGGTTTCAACACTGCACAGGACTTGCACTGGCCATTATGGAAGAGATGAGTTTCAATGGAAAGGAACACAAATAGCTACTGTGAATGGCCCCAGGCTAAATGGCTCACCCAGGTTATTTTGGCAAATACGTAGGAATGAAAAATATATTCGCCCATCAGGGCTGGCTCAGCAAATAGGCTGGATTAATGATAATGATTTCAGTGAGTAATTCAGCGGGATCTATTGGACTGAGAATGAATTGCAGCGGCAGAGAAAATAAGGAAAATCAGATGGATTTCTTGCGTGCTGGATGGCAGGGAAAGAAAAAGAAGGAGGCAAGAAATGCAGAAAAAGTATCAAACATCTGGGGCACTCAGCTGGGATGCAAGACACAGATCAACCACATTCCTGTTAGAGCTGGGCAGAGCACTGTTTAAACTGTGAAGCTGCTCCGATGTTTTTCCTGGCAAAACAATGCAGAGGAGAAGAAGAAAGACAAGTCAGTCAAGACCAGGTCCAGGCAAGGACCTTAGGAAACTTTTCTAGACATGGATGCATTTCCAAGGGGAATCCATTTCTTTGAGTTAGGGTTTTCAAAAGTCAGACCATTTTGTCCAAAGGCACTTGCCCAGCAGCTCAACTCCATCATTTCTGCATTTCATTAAGTCCCTATAGCTGGTGCCCTTATGCCACCTGAATGGGCATGGCCTCAGCTGCACTTTGCCCAAATGTTTCCACACCTATTTCCCCTTCCTTTCCCTTCCCAGCCTCTCAGTCTATTCTGGCCATGACCTGTCCCCTTACCAGCCCCAGGAGGGCCACTGAGATCAAATGGGTTTTGCCTGGGAGTGGCGGTCTGCTCACGCAGAGAATGTTGAAGGATTTAGGGCTGAGCTTGTTAACACAGTCCTGGGAGTGAGAATAAGGGGTCAAAGCCGCCACTCTGTTCCTAAAACTGCTCCTTGCAACAGATTAAGCATTGGCAGCACATCCTTTTTCACTCCATCCCTCTCTCCAGGCTGTAGGGCTAATTCATGCACCAGTCTGGAAAAAGTCCTCCTTTCAGCTTCATCTTTTACTGTGGCACAAGGAGCTTTTATATTCATTTTGGTTAATCAGGCCCTTGTGCTTCTGCTTCTACAGGACTAAAATGTAAAGGACTCACAAAAAGACATATAGGTCAACACCCCTGGCTTCTGCTTTTTTTTGTGGCATCACATTTTGGGTATCCCCACGTTGTGTGGCTGTGTAGGGCCTCTTTTAAATGTTTTTTGCCTGGTGGGAACTGCCATCTAATTGGGACAGATAATGAGGCTGGCAGAATGGGTTTATAAATGGCCGGGTTACTGGTAAGGTTACTTTAACCACAGATCCTAGCCTGATGTGGAGTATGGGAGCTTGGCTCTTCAGTGTGGGCTACTGCAGATTCTAAAGATGAAGAGGGCAAACCATGGTCATTCCCACAAGAAAAACAGCAATAGGAATGGGTTGGGGCATCAAGCTGCTCTTCTCCACACACTGCTGCAGGTCCTGTATCTTCTGATCTCCACCAGGATGCCAGTTCTTGTTGGGGGAGGTTGGGATGCTCTGACTCTTTCCCTGAAACATCAAGGAAGGAATCAGTGCTGCTCAGACAAACTTTTGAAGGATCGGCCTCCAAACTTCTATACCATCATGTTGCCCAGGATGCTTCAATTTTTCTCCAGTGGCACCCAGGAGAGGCAGTTCAGAGGTCCTGGAGAGCATATGGGTCCCAGTTTTCCTCTATCCCTTCTTGCTGGGGATGCAGCTTGGTGGGGACAGGGACAGAGATGGGGTCCATCTCTAGGACAGGTTTGAGTGCTGGACAGGGCTGAGCAGTCCTGGCACAGGGACAGCCAGCACACAGAGCAATGCCTGTGTGCAGCTTAGGAGAACTGTGAATGAACTTTTGCACTAATAATAATAACAATAAAAATAAAAATAAAATAGCTGGGCCTGTATTTCACATTTCTCTCTGCCCTTCCAGCAACCCTTCCTTGAAAAGTTTATGTCTCTATTACAAGAAGCAGTTGCATTTTGAGGCAGCCAAGTCCTCTCCCTGATGTTTTCCATAGCTGAGCTGGCCTTTGCACAGCCTCAGCAGTCGGGTGCCTCTCATGGACAGAGCTGTGCTTGTCTCGGAGGCATGTTGAACTTGGCAGGTGCTGTAAGTCTAACTCCAATTTAAACTACCATCTTTCCCAAGAAAAAGCTCTGCAGTAGGCAACGGCAGCCACCGCAAGGAAAGTCTGCTGGCCTGGCTGGGGGACCCAAGCAGGGTCATAAACAGCACTTTCTCTATCTTTTCACACAGATTTACTCCACAATCTTGTAGACACTGAGCTAGCTGCCTTTTGCTTCCAAGTGAAAGAGGCTGAACTGGGGCAGCATGACTGCCATCAACACAAATAGACTAATATTTGCTAAATCAGGCAGAAATACAACCTTAAAAAGAACAGACCAGGCTGACCCACTCCCCTCCCCACGAAAATATCTGTGGTGCATGTGGATCTAAGATCAAGCCTGCTGTGCTCCTTAGCAGCCTAATCCATTCCTGTGGGTTCATCACTTCCCCTGAGCCACAGCAGGGTCAATGGTTTGTTTCTTTGGAGCCCGGCCTAGGTGATTTTCCCCTCTTTCTGTAGGAGAAATCACAACCTTGTTTCAGGCTGGAAAAAGGATGATGGTGGTTCTCCAGAGGTGGCAGGTCCTGTCCCAGTTAGCTTGCTGGTGGAAAATAGGAAAGCTGGTCATCCTGCACAGGAAAGAAGCATTTCTCCTTGGAGGAGCAGCTTTCGCGAGGAGCAGCCCTGCTCAGAAATCTCCATGGGACACACAGCGTGTCTGGGGGGAGAGAGGAAGATGACTAAGTCCAAGCACTGAAGGCTGCATGTGCCCCACTGAGGAGTATTATTGTTTTCCATGGCCGCTCCTGCCTCCTCATTAAGCTTGCCATCAATAATACAGTGTTTCTTATGCAGCTGAGAGTGGAAAGGGCGGTCTCACGGGAGCTGACTCACTCTGACTCACATCTCCTGGGAACAGGGGGTCATTTGGGTTAATCTCAGCCTGCTGCACGCCTAGAGACCCCGCTGGGAGAGCCAGGGCATCCCCTCTCTGCTCCCTGCCTGAGTCTCTTCATGTGACCTGCCAAGCCAGCTTCTCCTGGAGAAAGGAAAACTCCCTTCTGAGGATGAAGAAATGGCTGAGGGAGCCTGGTGTGCAACACGAGTTTTCCCAGTGCTCCTCCATCAGTTCCCTCCATTAGGAGTGCCAGGAGCAGCACTGAGGTGGGAGTGCTGTGGATACCTTGGGTCAGGCAGACTGCCCTGGGTACTCTGGGGCAGCATCTAGACCTGAGAAATGCAGCTGAGCTCGCTTTTTCTACTTTTTTTGAACTTGCCCTTCTGGGAAGAGCAGAGAGACAGGGCAGAACAAGCTCCCAGGGAAGAAAGTTTAATTTCCTACACTTTATCATTTAATGGTGTGAATCCCGAGGTTGATCTTTGCTCAGGCAGAGCAGAAATTTATTATACTCAGTATCTTAGTAGAGGAGGATCTGGGGGAAGGGAGAGCACAGGACAGCCAGGCTGGCTGCTGGAGAGGCAAGTGTGCTGTAGTGCTGCTGTATGCCCAGGCTCTGGACTCCAGGTGCAGCCTGAGGGCAGCACTCACAGAAAGTCAGTGTTGATCCTTCTGTGACTCCTGAGATAGCATTTCAGGTTTCAGGGATCTTCGTGTTCATTTTTCTTTTTACTTTTGTTTCTCTTCCAGAACTAAAGGGCTGATTGAGCAGAAATGTAAAATATCAAACCTAACCTTTTCATAGTATTACCTCTTTCTAGCAGGTGCCATCAAGTAGGCAGAGCTGGGGTTAGGGAAGGGGAAGGATCAGCGAGGAAAAAGGAGTGCTTTCTGCAATGCTTGTCTCCAGGCAGTCTAGACCAAAATCCAAATTTTCTGGTTAAAAAAACCCTGGCAGTCTGCCTAAATATGGTTTTTGTTTTTTTTTTTTTACAGGAACTGCTAAGTTTTGGAACAGGACAGCAACTGTGATGGAGCAATAAAAAATGTTAAAGTAAATGAGAATGATTGAAATTGTGGTTGTACACTGGTGATGCTTTCCAGACCCAGTTACATTTTCCTGTTAGTGGCATGATCCTCCCTCACCCTCTCCCTTTTTTTACCTGCCCACTTCCTATTTTCTATTTGCCCTCTTTCCAGTCTATTCCTTCTGCAACTGCTTTGAACCTTCATCCAGCCCAACTTTTCATGTAGCCCAAAGGTCGGGGTAGTTCAACCAGTGCACAGACTGCTTTTCTAAGCCTCTGAGAGGTTTTCATGCCCTTCTCTGAGGCTCTGGGCTTTTTTCCCTCAGTTCACTCTGCAGACAGGAGACCACCATGTTCCCAAAGCAGGACTAGATCCAGTAAACTGGATCCAGGTTAGATTTAGCAGTGTTCAGGTGCCATCACTGGCAGTGTAGTCATTGTAAGTCAGAGCTCAAGGAGGGCTGTAGCAATGTGAGCTACCAGAGCCCTGATGCTCTCATCATGCTGCCCAAAAGATTTCCAAGCTGCGCCTCTGGGTTTATAGGGATAGATTTACCTGCTGGTCCCCTTCTTACTTAGTGAATCTTTGGTTATTACTCTCCATTGTCCCACCCCTCTAAATTCAAGCAGCAATGCTGAGCCTAGGGCAAGGAGGGGCAACAAGCCCACGGAGCAGAGCAGTAGCACAGCAGTGGTAACAGCTCTCCAGCGAGAGGAGTGAAGCCTCTCTCTCCCTCAGCTCATCAGGATGCCTTGCATGGCACCCAGGAGAAATCTTGCTCACACCAGCCTTTGTGTGTTGCTGCCTTGGACGTGTAGCAAGACCCTGTTGTAAAGGTCTCATCTTCTAGATGGTAACGAGGGCTCTGATGCACAAAATTAAAAATCTGGTGGCAGGTGACTTCTCATTAGGGGAAAAAAACACAAAACCAATACATCCTTTGAATTAGCCTGTTGTGTTAGTAATAATATGTGGCTTGTCCTCTCTCTCATCCCTGTCTTAGTCTCTCTTTATGTTGTTGCCCTACACTTTTGATTTCACGTGCCACAGCTGAAAATCACGTGCTACTTTTATTCCTTACGTACAGCCTGTGCCAAAGTGCTGTGGCAAAGCTTCTGCAGGGAGAGAGGCAGGACGTCCCAGAAGCCAGGCTCTTCTCACTGCAGGGATGAGGGGGCAGCTTCGGGCTGGGCAGCATCAGGAGTCCAGTTCTCTTGAAGTGATGAGCCCTTCCATCTGTAAGAGTGTTGAAAGTCATAGGGGCACGCTCAGCTTTGAGGATTAACGCTGAGGGGTCTGCCTACTATATGCCTTCAAAACCAAGGTGATTGATCGTGTTTTTGTTTTCTTTCTAGTTCTTGAGCTTTCCATCAAAGCACCTTTCAACCTTTCTCTGAAATGGAGAGGAAAAAACATAATTTTCTCTATAGAGAACTGAGCTTGTTCTGTAAAGGTCTGTGGAGTCAGGACTTTGAGAGAAACACAGGTGTTGTCATACTTGCAGTGCAGTTGTGGCACCTCACAACATTTGCCTCCTGGCTTTCTCAGCAGCCTCTTCCAAACTAAAGGGGACAGATGAGAGTTAGTTCATCTTCTAAAAAGAAGCTTTCAGCTAAAACCTGTGAAACTTAAGCATCCAATTTACTTAGCTATGTTTTCGCAGCAGAAGCTGGATTCAATATAAGCTGAATTGTTTATATTTAAACAATTTAAAGTCATGACTCTGCCATCGCAGGTAGGTATGTTTCTGCTTTCAGAGAGTAAATATTGCTCTGTAGTGCTGCATTATATGCTCCTGGGGAGGTTGACTCTAATGCAAATATGCTGTGAAGCTCTGTGCTTCCTGCTCACTCTGAGTATCAAATTATTCCCACCTTGAAAAAGCTGGGTTTGCTGTTATTTACAGAGCTGGTCTCATCAGCAATGTACTTCCCTGGAAACAAAGTTTCTTCCAAGAGTTAAAAATACGCATAACCCCATAAAGGGTTTTAAATATATCCCAGTACCGTTCAGTCTAAGTGCTAATTGGCACTCCCACACAGTGCTTTGCAATTAATCGTGATGCTGCTGTTCAGAAAAAATAGGGGAGAGTCTCAAAGTCAGGATACAAAAGACAATAGCATCTTGTCTGAAAAGATGGCACACAGCTACAGACACTATCAGATATATTTCATCACCTTGTCTCCTGATCATAAGACCTACTCTTCTCCCAGCCTATTCTGTGTGTGTGGGGTGCCCTGCTCTGCAGGGCAGTCTGGGGGCTCTACAGATGAACTGCAGCATGTGTTCCTCTTCCCTGCTGTCTGCCAGGTCTTCCTCGCTGTACCATTTCAATCCTGGATTCACTGGGCTCGCAGGCTTCTGAAACTGAAGATGCTGCTTTGGGCAGAGTTGGGGAGAGAACTGGCTGATGCAGAATCCCTGAGTCATGTCCCAGATTCCCCTCTGCAGCAAGGCTGCAGGCTAACCTTGAGCTGTGCTCCTCTCAGCACTGACGGTGCAGCAGGACGCAGCCCTGAACTTCTGCATGAGAACACCTGCATGAGGATCTCCTCCAGTGCTCCCCAGCTCAGGGCTAGTGAAAAGCCAGCTTCATAATGCACTGAGAAAGAGCATCCTTCATTAAATCACAGAGGAACTCTGCCGTACAGAAGGACCTGTCCTGTAGGCAATGAGGGCTTCCTCCCTCCCCAGTCCTCCAGATTTCCCTTGTGTTCAGGCCTGCTTCTTCTCACTGACCTTTGCAAAGTTTGCTTGGGATACAGATACTGAGGGTCAGTGCAAGTGAGGGGCAATAGCACCTTTATTTGTCTTCTTCATGCACAACTGGTTGATGAATGATATTAGAAAACAAACATCACAGTCTTGTGGAGTTATTAAAGATTAAGAAGAGAGGAGACATTTGACACCAATCATGCTATCCAGCAACTGTGTGATCTTAGGCTCCAGTGCTGCTATTTTGCAGGACATATGGGAGAAGGAAGCCCAGGGGCACCTGGGCTTTGCCTTGTTTGCCCCAAACCCTCCCCTAGATTAGAAAAGCAAAGAAACCCCAAGCCCAAGGACAGGAACATCCTTGTTGTCTAGCTCAGACTGGCTGAGCAATGCCCAGGGGCTTTCAGGAGGCTAACCACAAATTTACTGTGGAGCGTCGCCTTCTGAGAGCAGCATGGGTAGAAACTGCTCCCCTTTGATGCTGGACCTTGAATCCATTTAGTTTTCAGTGTATCTGTCCTGGTTGCCATGGATGTTGCAGCTTGCAAAGGTGAAGCGGTGAGTTTGTGCCAAGAGAGACTGGAAGCTGTCCTGTTTCTTCCTCCTGCCTCCCACAGCTGCACCCCACCCATGGCCTGTCCAAGATGCATTTAGTTTGCACCAAAAAATCCCCAGCACACGCAGCCCTGCACAGCCCCCCATCACCAGGGGATGGGGACAGCCTGTGTCCCCACCACCCGTCCCTGCAAGCCTGGTAAGAGTCTCAGAAGCCAGCCAAGCCCTTCGTGCAGCCACGGCAGCTCTCAGGAAGGCAGTGTGTGCAGGGCTGCTGAGGATCAAAGGCTGGCTGTGAGTCATTTCAGATCCAGTGAGTGATCATTGGCTGGGGGAAGAGGGAATTAGGCTGGCTTCACTACCTTGCCGTTATGCTCAGGAGAGTAACAGGGTGGTGTTACTGCCACTGAAAAAACTTTATTTGTTAGGAGTGACTCATTGCCTATGAGTCACAGATTACACATGGGAAAAACTACCTGTGCTCCCTGCTGGGAGTTGGAAATCCAGTGCAATGTGCCTGGATGATTCTGGCAGCTGACTGATAAGGATAACATCACCTGGCGAGCGTTGCCTTGCTTTCATCTCACCCAGGGAGAATCTACCAAAGTCAGATCTGCTCTTGCTACCAGTAACTGCATGGGTTATGTATCTGCCCCACTGCAGAAGCTGAAGGGGAAGTGACTCTTGACAAAACCAGCAGAGAAACAGAAGAACCAGATGCAAACCCCTGGTGTCCCAGGCTGCCAAGATCCCTCAAGGGCTTCCCTTTAAAAGGAATTTAACCTGCTGGTCCAGGTCAAAACTTCGTGACCGTTCTGTTTTGGTAATAAGATCCACAAAGTGAACTTTGACTGCACAGCTAACACATTTACAGTACTCGAAATCTGTACTCAGGTCTGAATTCTGCAGTAGAATTGGGCCATCTTTTGTTTTAAAAAAAAAGATTGGGTCAACTTTTATTCTGATTTTATTGATTTTTATTGCAGGGACTCACAATCTTCAGTTGAACTGTGTCTTCTTAATAAACTCATAAGCTTTTTAAAGATATATTTCCTATTATTTCTGCTTCCAGAACAACCTGAGGTTTGGGAAGACAGAAGCAATCAACAATAAATGAGACAAAATAATTTCTTGGATCTTTACTTTTTTTTTTCACTTTAAAACCTAATTTTAGATCTCAGTTGAGGCTTAAGGTTTGTTCTTGATTTTCCCAGACTGTTTTTCTTTCTTCCAGTAGAACATAACCAGTCAAATTGTGTTTGCCCATCAAAACTTAGGTCTGAGAAATGCCCAGTGCAGTTACTCAGTGTAATGAATGTAAATACTGGGAAGATTACTTATTTCCTTTGTACATGTTCTTTTGAGCTGGAATTTGATTGAACCACTTGAAGAATATCCTCTTACTGTATAAGAAAACAATTATGGAGATCTGATCCTCAGCCTCACTTCAATGGATGAGTGCTGCAAAGGTGCGTAGCTGTAAAGCAAGCCTGTCATGTCTTCTGCAGGGATGCTGTGCTCTTTGGGGATCACTCTGTGGTGTCTGCTTTGAGATGGTGGACCCTGGTCCAGATATTTCTGCTTTTTCATGAAAACAGCCTTTGCATAATCTCAGACACCCTGAGTGGCTGCTGAAGGGCTTGGCCCTGAAAAGATGGAGCTGCAGCACAGCCAGAAGGTGCACAAACCTCTCTGCTGCCCACCCCAAAGCAGAACCCCTTTTTCTGCAAAGGTGCTCATCACCTCCAGCTCTGTCTTTGTCCCCTGCCTAACCTGCAGCCATCACTTTCCTGTGCAGGGACACCTGGAGGGGACCTGCAGGTGTCTGCACCGGCGCTGAGGCAGCATCCAGCCCAGCAATACCCAGCTGGTCCCGCGCAGATATGTCGCTGCAAGCCATTCACATCACTGCAGCTGTCGGGAGCGCCTGGCAATTGCAGCCTCTGCCATGATTGATATGGAAATAGGTGAATTAAAGCTGTTTGCTGAACACATGCAAACACATCTCTGTCTCAGACAAACTCACACACGCAAAGCTAGACAAAGAAGGGGCTAGAACTGCAGAGCGTCATGTTCTGAAAACCCGCTGGGGAAAGCCCAGTGCCTGATCTGCCAAAATTCTTCCATTCTCATCTCAATGTCCAAGAAAGAGACTGGTGAAACCAGGTGGTCATTTTTCCAGGAGGCTTGGGAAGAAGAGAGATGATGCACTGGTTGCAGGCTGGTAAGACACTTGGGAAAAACATGGCATGCCCTGCAAGATATGTGCTGTGTTTTGGTAAACCCTGTTATATTTTCCAACCTCAAACTTTCTCTGGGTTTAAATAGTATCTTACTGAAGCACAGACCCCATTCCCAGCTACTACAGAAGCAGCAGCCCATACAGTGTGCCTTATCCAGGCTGGAATAGCTGTTGGTAAGCTCTCCAGGGCATCGACAGCCTTGCACGGGGGACTGGGCCCTGTGCAGACACACCATGACTCTGATCTCTTCTGGTCAGAGCCTCTGGGCATTTTCATAACTCAGTGGGGAATCCTGTTCTGTTTTCTATCTGTCTCCAGAGTAATAGCTCATTTTGCTTGCCCTTCCCTCAGCAGCATGGGTGGCTTTGTTTAGAAGAAATTATACAACTGAATAAGAGCCAGTATGAAAGGCCAGATCCTGAACGGATCCGCGGGCACAACTGCACTGTGATGTGAGGACAGGCATATCTCTGGGAGGCTGATCTCCTGAGCATGGAAAACAATAGGAGGGCAGATGTAGCCGTGGGGCTGCAGAGTGAGCTGTCAGAGGGACACCCAGAAGCAGGGATACACGCTGTGTTTTCCAGCTGGTGGGAAGCTTGTGCTGTGCTGCTGGTATCTCTGCTGATGAAACCACGTCTTGGCCAGATGTCCTTTATTTTGCTGTGACGATCTCTCTCTTGTGGAAGAAACTGTCTTCTCCCCTCCTGTTTCTTTCACTGCTTTCATTCCCAGTTCACTAAACCACCCCCGTATCATCTGTTGGTCACGTCGCTCCTTTCTGAATTCACACCAACAGCAAATCAGGATGGATGGAAGCTAATTCTAAGTGAGGAGGAGCATTCACATCCGCAGCATCAAAGCAGAGGCGTGCAGGCACATACCCAGAGCTTGCACTGACCACTGCTCCTATGGGGCCACTGCTGCCAAGAGCAGGATGGGTTGCCCTGGACACTGTCCCGCATGGGATACAGAGCAAAGGCAGCCTCTTGGGTGAAAGGGGAGGGAAGGAGAGATAAGATGCTGCCATGAGTTTTTCTGTTAACTTCTTGCTGAAAGCTGCAGCAGATGTTGGAGTTTAAACTGCTTCTTCACACCCTTTCATTTTTGTGGTCAGTTTTGCCACAATTTTTGCGAAGCCACAAAAGGCAATTAAGAAAGGCAGAACCAGATCCTGAGCAGGGTATGGCTGTTACACCAGATTGCCCTCACCAGTTTTCTGGCATTCAGTTTTCAGTCATGCTAAAAGTACAGCAGACACAAAGTCTGTGTATGCAGAGGGGGACATTGTAAATCTCCACCAAAATCAGTGTAAATCTTCCTGTCAGAACCAGGGACAGGATTTCACTGGACTTACTCAAAAGACAAAGATGACAGGGAGAAGAGAAATTGTGTTAACCTAAATCTTCTTGCATTTTTAAGACTGAAAATTTAGATTTTTTATTTAGTGTTTCTTTTGCCCTGCCACTAAGCTGCTGCTGCTGCTGTCTGCCCAAGGGACTGTCAGTCTGTCCCTCACATTATCCAGGCCTTATGCCTTTTCTCTGTCAGGGAGAAAGGAATGGTGATGGGGAGCAGCCTGATAACAAGTCATCCATGATCCCTTCCTATGGGCTGTCACAACCCTACTCACTGGCAGACACGTACTTCCTCTTTGGGATCTCCTGAAGCTTCGGTGAGCCAGGGTTAAACAACCCCTCTCCCTGATTCTTTATTCTCCCCAGAATGGAGAAGCAAGTAGGGTCCAGTCCGCCTTGAAATCTTAAAAAGATTCAGGTGGACTTCAGGAAGAGAGGAGGTCCACAGCAGAGTTGGGTCTCTCAGAGATATATGACATTTACTGCGGTCCAAGTTTTCTTCTCTTGCCAACTGCAGACTTTTACATTGGTACAAGAGGAAAACAATAAAATAAAAAAAAAATTTGTAAATTTTACACCACTTTTTATACCATTATCATGATGCTAAATGATTCTAAAGTACATAAAGGAGATAGAAAATCAGGTTTTATTTTTTATCAACTTAGTTTTTTAAATAGAGTTTATTTGATGTTAGCTAGGCACTGTCTGACATAACACATTATTTTTAATAAGCCAAAAATCTTCTCCAGGATTGTTGTGGCTGAAGAATTAATAAGATAATGTTTCCATTTTAGGAAATCCCCTGAAAACAAAATATAAAAAAGCATAAAAGCCACTAGTCTGATTTTCAGGGATCCTTATTGCCCAGGGCTCCCATCAGTCACTGAGACTGGAAGCAGCACAGCTTCTCCCAGATGTCAGCTCTGCAGTGCTGAGGGTTTTACTGGTGTGGATTGAATGAGAGACTGGCTCATAAAATGAGGCAGAGTTTACCCCAGAAATTCCCATTTCTGTGTTAGTTCTGCCCCAGTGAGGTGTCTCTCAGGCTGCCTGGCTCCCTGGCAATGGAATGCCCATGGGGCACATAAATGAGCCTCTCCAGTTTTGCCTAGCCCTGATGCTAGAAAAGCCATTTATTTGCTTCTCTGAAGAGGCAGCAGGGGAGACCTGAACCTTCAGCGAATGGGAGGGGAATTTATTAAAAACAAAGGAAGACTGCAGGTGTGAAATGTTTATCATGCTAACACCTGAACAAACATTGCTTCTCCCTTGCTTATCTCCTTCCCACTCACTGCCTTTATTGAGTCCTGTATCCTGCTAACTGCAGACGTATTAATCAGGGGGCTAGATTAGAGCAAAGTCACTGCCTCTGGACTGTCTTATCTAGACCATATAAATGTGTCATTATATAGATCAGGGCCAGGCCAAAGTGGTTTTTTTATACCTTTGTGATGACCAAGCTGCTCATTGTTTCCTGTTTACATGAACTCCCTGTGCCTCAGAGGGAAAGCCAGCCTTCTCAGGGACTGCAGCAGTCTTCTGTTGTCCCATCTCTACAAAAATATATACAAATACATGGTATTTTTCTCCTATTTCACCTTTATTTCATCATTTGCATTCCTTGGACAAATATCTATTTTCTTCTCCAAAAAACAGTTTGATGAAGCACAGTCTGCTTTTGACCCCACACATTTTGCAGCCCATAGTTGCATTGGTGTTTTGCAAACATCTCTCAGTGATTCCTGCTGTCCTGCAGTTGTTAGACCTTGATTTGTTACTGGCTGCCCCTGTCTTTCCCCACTCCCCAGCTGTGCCATGAAGAGGTTCACGTGCTGGAATGGAGCTGCACTCCCAGCTGGGAGTGGCTTGCCCAAATGGCACTGGGACAGGGTGGAGGAGGGAAGAAGGGAAGGCAGCTGGTGCAGGCAGCACCACATTACCCTCACCACAGGACTGCATGTGTGAATGCCTCCTTTCTGCTTGTCTTCCCTCCTCTGCCACTGCAGACAGAAGCCTGGTGGCTGTGACCTCAGTTTTGTTCTTTCTTTCAGATCCTGGGCTTACCTTCTAGGGCAAGGCTGGACTAGATGATCTTTTCCAGCCTTAATGATTCTATGATTCTATCCATTGGATTTTGTCTACATAGCCTACAGCCCTGGAAGTGGTGTCAATTTCTCCCTTTATGTACAAAGCATAAAACCGATTTTGCACATACTGAAATACCCAAATCTCTTCCTTTTCCTGTCCCCTTTTTACATTTTTGATGACAGCAGATAAAAATGGTATGCGCACAAATGCTTGGAGAGTGTCGCTGTCTGCCTCGTGTGCTAAAGGCGCATCCAAAGTGGGTATTTGAAACACAAGATGCTCCTGTGCTAAAACGAGTTTTCTGTGCTAAAAGGAGTTGCAAGCACCACGGCAGCAGCATACTGTTATGCTCTAGCTGGGATTCCTTGTCCCCAGCCATCAGAGAACCTCTGGAGAAGCTGACCTGGTTTTCAATCACCTTTCTCTGTTCCTTGTTCCGTTTCTGGTTCATTAAAATTAGAGGTGGATTAAAGGTATATCCTGGGAACTGAGAGTCCTCATGCTTTGGAAATCTCTGAGTCACAGCTGAATGCATGAGATGAGTAAAGGGGTGAGGCCACAAATCAGTGAGGCAATTTTCTTATTTTTTTATAAACAGCCAAGAAAAACACAGCAAAATCCTCACAGCTTAATGCATGGATTAGTACTTGTGTCCAACATACATGGTTATGATATTCATAATCAAAATAAATATGTTTACCAGTTCTGTAAATCTCCATAAATTCTTCTTCCCCTTCTGCACGTAATTTAATTCTCCAAAGACTTGAAAATGTGCATGGTGAGTCTCTAATGCACATTTTATTTGCTGATTTCCCGTGGCTCCGTACAGACATTTTAACTTCAACAGAACATCTCAGCAGGAACTTTCTTATCAGGATTTCTGAGACTCACAACTGTATTCAGAACATCCAGTAAAAAGATTCCTATGTCTCTGGAGACATCCCCGCTTAAAACCATATTTGCTTTCCTGGCAGTTTCCTCTGAGAGCCTTTGAATACGGGGAACAGTGCCACGAGTGTTAAGCTTTTCTCTCCCCATTGCTTCAACTCCAGCAGGCGTCGAGTCTCATGTGCTTGTACTCCCCACGCGATGCCGGGGAATCTGGTGTGTTGCAGAAATGACTGAGATTATCATGACAAAAGGTTCCCTCCACCTTTTGTACCAGGAACCTCTTTTGCCCTAGGAAATGTCTGTGTTTCTGAAAAAGGCTTAGCGGTAATCTTGCTGCAAATTGTTCTCTTAAAGGAGCCTCTCCTGTTCACAGCACCCTGCGCTGTCAGAGGCAGTGCACGGAAACAGATGCATCGCTTCTGCTGAATTTTGTGGTGCTGATTTCTATCACAACAGAGGTTTTCTTTAAGGGCTTTTCTGGGATCAAATAGAATGCGAATATCCGACATTAGCTGCTACATATAAAGGGAAGATCTGTCCTTTGTGCAGACACCATGGGGTCTCCTTGACCCTTTCTGTCACTCCCTTCTCCATATGTGGAAGTCTGGTGGCCCCTCACTGTTGTGTCATTACACTCCAGGCAGCCCACGAAGGCTATAGGTGTACACAGGACCTTGCACTGCAGGTATTTCATATAGCTCCCAAATGAGTGGAGAGCCAGAACCAGCTTGGGAACCACTAATGGCTCCATAAACTTTGAGGACGTAACTTTGAGTGGCTGTTAAGTGACAGGGAGGTCCCCAGAGTCATTTTGGTCATGTACTCATTCCAATGCAATGTGTACATTAACTATTTTTGGCTTGTTTGCATAATAAACGTCTCTCACAGGTTTTTGCCTTTTAAGTTCCCCCCTGAGCAGCATTTCTGAAGAGTGAGATTGTCACTGTCCCTGAGAAGCCTGCGAAAGGGTGATGCTGTCACTACTTTAATAATGGTTGTGCACCGAAAGCAGGTTTTAATACCTTCAGAGAGAAGTTCTTTTGTAAGCAGGACACCATGTAGCCTCCACCATACCAAGGCAGGTAAATCTTAGTTTTCCCTGCAGTGGAGGCAGGGGAGGGAGTAGAGGGAAACCCTGCATCAGTTTCAGGAGAGAATCAAGCGCCAACACCCAGGCTTGCAGGTATCTGTGAACCCAAAGCCTCCATCTCTCAGGCAGGAAATCATTCCCTTCAGATTGGTGTCACCTTGAGCTTTCAACTCTACTATGTGCATGAAAAGATCTCAACCCGCTGTCAAAATAGCCAAGTCCTCACAATTTGTACTCCATCACAAACTAGTAAATACGAAATGTATTCAAATGCAGAAGGCATTCTGTTACCTCCTTGCAGAAGCTGATCAATATCTTCTCTCTCTGCTAGCGCTGCTTCAGTTAGCAGCAGACAAGCTGTTGAATTTAGGCTTCCTGGGCTGACTTTATTTTTAGCTGGGAGTGGCATTTTTCCTCTGGAAGCTTTCCCTGCCTCACATCACGCAGTGGAAGCTGCTCGCTGGCATGACACTTTCCCCTCCTTGCTACTACATTCCCTCTGCTGACGCTGTAGCCTTCAAAACATCAGTTTGCTTATTAGATTACCATGCTGCCTGCAGTGAGGGAGAAAACAGTCCTAGTGCACAGCTTGGGCTGAGCATCGTGCTGGGCACCTGCCTGCAAAGGGGCTGACTGGCACTGAGGACACGACAGGATGAGGCAGGCTCTGGGGACAGGCAGGACAGCAGCTGCAAGAGGCTGTCAGGGCAGATTGGCAATGCTCTTGACCCCCACCAGCACCCAGGACCCTGCTCTGTGCTGGGTCAGAAATCTTCCAGTTCAGGTCTGCTGGAGGGAGGTGGTGATGTGATACCCACGGGTACAGACAATTTTTTTTGTTGTTGGAATTCACAGAGGAAAAAAGTTTTGCTACTCATCTGAGGATTTTGAGGGGCAACACAGTCAGCTCTGCTGAGAAGTCAGGTTGGGTCTGATGAAAGCAGTGTGAGGATGTGCTGTGAGAGACCCCCCACAGCAGCTACTGCTTGTCTGGGATTTTGGCCAAAGTCCTCAGTGGGAGGAGCAGACTCAACAGCCTGAGCTGATGGAGACAGAAGAGAATAATGACGTTGTCTCATGTGGTTTGCTCTCCATGTTGAAACCACATGCATTCCCCAGCAGGGCTCATGCTGGTTTCTGTTACTCCTCTGATAGAGTTTCCACCAGCTCCACCTCTTGCAATGAGTCATGGTTCTAAAAGCACACTTCTACTAAAGAAAAAAACATAAAACAATGGGGAAAAACAAGAAGTCATCACAGTTATAAAGAAATATTTAACTCCATTTCAACATCAAATAAATCTTTAGAGAGTGCTGAATATCTCTGAGAGGTGGATGAAGTCACCTCCATCTCCTAAATCTAATGACAGTTTATGGTGAAATGATTTGTGCACTGACCTATCTGTTCCAAAATATCTGTCCTTCAATCTCAAAACTCCTCCCTGCCCTCAAGAGATGTGTCTCCAAATATTTCCTGCTTAGCTGCTGGTGTGTCCACTGTCCACTGCTGTGATACAATTATGCACAGTAAATATTAGCACGAGGAAGTACTGAATACCCAGTTGCTGGCCAGAATTAATGCAGTTCATGCTCCTCTGTAGTCCAGGCAAGCTTCCTAAGAAAGCAATGATAACATCCTGAGCAGGCAGGTAATATCAGGCTTCATACTGAAAAGATGCACAGATGATCCTTTGTCCCCACCTCTCAACCCCAACAAATCAGACGCACAGAACTGGCTGCTGCTGCCTTCTGGAGGAGCATGCTGCAAGAGGGACAGTCTTGGCAAGCAGAGTATAAATCATCTGTGATATTCCAGCCTGTTTGAACTTTGCACTTTCTTTTCCTCACTAGATAACATTATTGAAATCCTAGTGTTAAAGACCCTCAAGGTCATAATGCAAAACTGGAAGGAAATAATTCTGCACAGCCCTGACAGTCTCTTCTGCCAGGGGAATCTCCAGCCTGGGTCTGTGAACACACGAGCCTGTGTGTTTTAAAATCTCTGCATTGTTGTGGCCAAATATGCTTCTAGGTTCATTTTCTGCTCCTACCATAGTGCATGCATGCAAATTGGGGGTTTTCTTTATTATTTACCTATGTGGAATAAGCCCTCTTGAGCCTGAGATTTCTTTTCAGCTCATGTCTTCTGAGAGGAGTCTTTACTCCTGATATTTCTCCCTAAGACTCATACTCCTTTAGTAATTAGAGCAGTAAGAACTGCCTTCTCTGTCACATGGGATGAACTGATGTAATGGTTCTTCATCTCTGTGTAGGGGGGCAAGTACCCACCCACGGAGGTCAAATGGCAGCCACCATACATGCGAGACACGATGTGTTTGGCTACTATTGTATTTTATCATCTGTGAAAACAAATGCTGCAGGTCAACTAACTCTGTAGCTCGGGCATCTGACTCAGGAAGGACCATTAGAGTGGAAAATGTATTTCCTTTTGTGGTTTTCACCAGCTCACAGTTCTCCTTGTCCTGGTGTCACCAATACTCTTGTCACCTCCCATGTCATTGATATTCCCAGAGTATTCTGAGAAACACATGATATTGTGTAAGCACATGCTCCTGCTTACTTAGAGCCAGCTGTGCTGATTAGCCAGACTGTGGGCAGCACAAAATATCCATCCTGCTGCTGTTTGCTGTACTGCTCCAGAGGGGAGAAAAAAAGCCCTGCTAGACATCATCCTCCCCACCAAAAAAATCCCAGAACAAAAATTAAAATTATATTAATTTATTTAACAGTACACTCCATTAGGAGTAAATTTACGTTCTTAGAGGGCTCCATCATGAAGTATAAATGCCTCATTAATATTGGATATATCAACCTGGGAGCAGAAGCAAAGTCAGAGAGAATAGTGACTGGCAATACAATGAGTCCACCGGAGCCCACACAGGGACATTTCCTTTCGTTGCTCAGCTTGAATTCAGATTCAGCCTGCTCTCCAAAGACACCATCTGTGCAGGTTTCCAGAGCCTGGCTTGTACCTCTGCAGCACAGCTCTGGCTGGATTCCTTGGGCTTTTCAGGGCTTTTTGACCAGGGAAAGAAGCTGTGGGCAGGCTGAGTACAAGCCAGACCCCAGCTGACCTTGATGCTGTGTCCCACAAGCTATAAATACTGCTTTCTTCTCGGTATGCTGTGGGAAGAGTTGTCCTGTAAGAAACAGCAATTCCTTGGTCTTCTCAGCTCTCCAGCCCTTCTGATCTCCAGAAGTAACTGCTGGGAAATCTGTAACACCATGCTCTGAGCCAAGCCTGGCGAGTGCACCGTGATGCTTCGGGCTCTTTCATCCCAGCACAGAGCTGAGGTAATTCACCCATCTCAGTGTTGCTGTTTAATGGAACCTTTTCCAAAGAAAAGTAGGAATTTCTGGAGAGGCAGAGGTGGATGAAGGTCACAAACTGGGGGTGGCTTCCCTGAGCACTGAGAGGGGGACAAACTCATGGAGGGAGCAGGGGGTGGATAGATGTTACAAGAACAGTCCTTGCTCCCTTCTGGCTCCTCCTTGGCAGTAGGGAGCAGAGCATTTCTCTGTCTTCTCCAGGGGTTGTCTACTGGAGGTGACTTCACCTGGTATTTCTTTTGGAAGGACTCAGATGGTGGCAATGGAGGAAATACCCAGATATTAGCTGCTGTTTTCAAAAGCTCTTTGCTTCCAACACCTGAAGAAAGACTTCACACAAGTAATATTTCTTTCTTGGGCTCAATCCAAACTTGTGCACTTCAGCTTCCTCTGCTCTGGGATCTTTGAGCCCCTCAGAGTGCTCTGTGCTGAATGAAGTATCTGGGACCACTTAATTCTGTTTCTCTCTACACACCTGGATCGTTCAGGCAGAAGAATTAGTGGGAATCTCCTTCAGTATGGACAAATGATGATGCATCTTCAGTGGGTTGTTCCTGCTCTTAGACAGGGCACAGAAACATGGCATGCTCAAGAGTAGCCATGTTAAGTTTGGGACATCTGGCCCACACCTGTTATCAACTCCCATACAAGCAGTGATGGTTTATGTGGGTGTTCACAGAGCCTGGGTGTCACTAATGTCAGTAGGGCTTTCCCAGTGGTGTGGGGGGTCTGTCTTCCCCAAGCTGTGGGCAGTCTTGTTTTCTGCCACAGGTGAGCTCTTCCTGGGCTTTGCCACTGTACTTGGCCATGGTCCTCCCCTGAATAAAGCCCTTGTAAGGAAGAGCTCTGAGGAGGAATCTCCATTCCTTGCAAGATTAGCCCCTTATGAAAATGTAACAGGTTATGTTACCTTCTTGAATCTGATATGCCTAGCATAACTAAACTTCTGTTGTATTTAATGGGAAAATTTCAGCAGAAAATAGCATTGCTGATGTCTAACATCCTTCTCTAATTAACAAAGATAATTTTCTGCAATGTATGTGCACCTAATTACCGTTCCCCTTGATCATTAAGATGTACACGCAGTTAGCAGGAGCCTTGCTGCTCACTCATCTGGAGAAACCTTGTACCCCAGAGAGGGAAAGCAGGGTGGAGGAAAGTGCCTGGAAGTCCAGTCTTGTGCCCTGAACGTGCTCCTATCCACAAATGAGATGCTGCTTTGCCCTACCAAGGGGGATAGAGCCAAGAGTGATCTTGGGGCTCACCTAATGAACCAATATACACATTACCAAGTCAGTGATGACTGTAAGTACTCTCAGTGGTTTTTGCTGAGCTGTTTATGTACTTCTCATTCTGTTTTCTCTGGGGCTTAGCATGATGTCCATCCTCTCCTACATTCCTCATGAAGCTGGAAACTTCTATTATTTGGCACACAACAATTCAGGTACAGTCTGTTCCTTCCTCTGCTGAGCTGACTGCTATCTGACTGTCTTGCAATCTCCCCTCTTATTAATTCAGCTCTGGCAGGCAACTGAGTGCTTCTTGCTCTGGCTGAGGTGCTAAGTCTGGGAAAGGGAATGCATCATGTTAATTGTTGCCATATCTGACCCGTGTCTGGTTTCAGTAAGGTGATGGGGTGCATGAGAAGGTGACTGCTGTGCTCAGAAACGTGTGAAGCGTTTGTGGGGAGGAGTGAAACCGTGCCAAGATAATAACTGGGAATGGCTTTATTTCCACAAGCTTGTAGTGGGTCACAGCACAAATCTATAAGGTTAGGTTTTTCCAGGTACACTGTGCTGGAGTGTGACAGCACCTTGCAAACGCTGATGGCATTAACACCACAGCCTCAGTGGGAGGAGAGATTTTGAGGTACTAGCCAGCACCATGCCCGAGTGTGACTCTGAGACCACACATAGCACCTCAATTCCTGGGCTGCAGAGCAGCTGGCAGCTCGCTCCTGCCCCACCACCAATTTTTAACTAGATCTCTGCCATGACTTGGGAATGGTGAGCTGTGTGGACATTTATTCAGATTCTCACAAAGCAAAATTTTTCACTTTTGCAGAAGACTTATAATGGCAAGCACCTTTTTTGCTGGAGGGAGAGAGTGAGCCACATCAAGGGAGGAGATTTTGTGCCATACTCATTAGTTCAGGAACTCTGGAGGACGGAGACTAACTCCAAGAGCACATGGGCAAAGCAGATTTGCTGACAAGTAAAGATCAGATGCCAATAGTTATGTCCCAAAGCAAAAGAGACAAATGAACACTCGAGGCTTGTTCCAAATCACGGTGAAGTCCAAAAGATTATTTTCTCTAGTGTCAGTAGGTAATGGAGCAGGTTGCCTGTAGAGTCCAAGACCGAGTTGATCTCAGCTCCTCCTTGTTAGCTTATTTCTTTATTTGTTTTTGTTCAGGAGGTGCAAAGGACTTTCTGGTGATAATGAGTGCACAGTTTACACATCTCACAATGTGCTTGAGAGCCACAGTGAGTGACTTGTGAGAGTTTTCAGCCACCTCCACCCTCATGAATGCCACTGCAAACCGCTCAGGGAGCTGCTGGAAGAGGCGCTTGTTTCACCGCTGTCTCTCCCTCCTCCTCTTCAGCAACACACAGACTGAAAATCCCACCCTCGGTGATTCAGATCAACAGACGGCCCTGTTATTTCTCAGACTGAGAACTCCTATCATTTCCTGCTGACAGCTATTTTGGGAATATTAAGCCTGAATGTTTTGGTGGAAAGAGAATTCAAAGGGCCACAAGAGCAGGGGAATGAGTGAATGAACCCAAGCAACTCAACAACACTAAAAATTTTGTAACGCTTTTTTTTTAAACACAGAGGGAGCTTTGATAGCTCACATGGCAACAAAGACTTTTGTCATGCAGGATTCTTGGAGTTAATATGAAAGCATCTCCATTGTGCCAGCATTCTGTTGCAGGAAGCAAAGCTTGTAGTGGAGCGTGAGATAAAAATATTTGTAAGGCTCATCACTTTTTGACGTCTCCACTCCAACACTTCCTCCCCAAAGCGGTGTGTGCAGACAGCTCCGCCGTGGCTGCTACTTCTGATCTTCAGCCTCACCCAGCAAACACGCTTGGAGCACATGTGCCGATGCAAACCCTACCAGGAGGTGGAGGAACTTACAGCGACAGCCTGAAACCAATGGGGACAGCTCATCTCTTCGTGGTGTGTGAGATCCGGCCTCCAGCGAGAAGTCAGTGTTCCTCACCTGAAGCACAAAGGAGCTGAATCTTTCTGTGAAATTTCATTATTCTACAGCAGTGGAAAAAAATTGATGTGCTGTGGTCACAATTACACAGGTGCTGGGACATGCTGGAGACAACTACATGGTTTGGCTTTGATTTCAAAAAAGCAGCTGGGCCTCCAAGTCATTCAATAAAATAAAATCTCGGACTTTCAGCAGAGGTAGTACAGGCACTGGATTAGGATCTGTGTAACTAATTTCAAAAGCATAGTTCTTTGGGAATAAAAGCATTACGCTTTATATTTCTCTCTTCTTGCTATCTTCTACTTCAAGATCTCAAGGCAGAGGAACATTTGTACAAATTACAGCTAACCGAAAACATACAATATTTATCCGCAATAAGTGCTTTTACTTCAAGAGTTCTGTGGAGCAAAATGGTGCATGTAAATTTGCATTTTAGAGAAAGATTCAGCCTTTCTAGGTCTGTGCAGTGAAGACCCTGACCTGCTAAATATTTCCTTGTAGCTAAGAAAGCCTTAGTATTGCCCTGGTCGTGAGCTTGGGTAGATGACATCATTCACATGGCAATGTTTGAAATGCAGAGTACTGATCAGTTACAGGGAATATAAAGGAAGGTATCAGGACACATGGGGCTTGCTACTGCCTAAGAGTGCAGGGTATGTGTCATAACCATTTGGAAAGCCACAGGTTTCCCAAGCTTACTTTCAGACTCCAGGCATGTATTTGCACATGGTAGGACACATCCAGCCTCATGGTAGATAGTGTGGCTTGTGTAGGTAAGCCAGAGACTGGCTTTTGGGTGGACAGACCACAGTTTGTTGACATGCTTGGAGAGTCTGGAATTTGGAAAAAAGAGAGAAAAATTCATCAGACTATTCTGGACTTGAAGTTTCTGTGTGTTGTACTTTCTTGTAATAATTCGGATTTGAAAGTGAATTTTGATTTGATTGAGTTCAGCACTCCTTCCGTGTTTGACTTCTGCATTTATTTGTATATTCAAGCTCGAAAAGAATGGGGGTTTGCTGAGTGAATTTTAAACAGAGATGTTAATGTACTGACCATCGATGAATTCTGAATAGTTTATATTCTTGTAGAATTTACGGTGTTCTGGTTTTTTACCTAACTCCCTTTACCTGGGAATAGAAAGGGAAATAGATGGATATAGCAAATATTGAATATTATAATTTATAATGGACTGCTCTACAGGGAAGACATTGTTTGCTGATGTTATTATTGAACTTAAACAATGAATAAATTAGAGAATGTTGCAATCTGTTTATGGAGAGTTGTCAGACAAAGGTGAAATTCATCAAAAAAATATTAGTTGCAAATGTCTTGCTGAGCTTTAGTTCTTACTTCTGCATCTCTGAATCCCCTTGACTACTTATAGGCCAATAACCTTCAGTTCCAGCATGGCAGGCTATAAACTCCTCTACCTGACTCATAGAATCCAAAGAATTTTAATTAAAATATTTGTGAATATTCATGCCCTCCTTCAGCTCCAAAGTGACCTCAAAGCCGAAGGGGGCTTTTGTTGCCAAGGTATCTCGGTCATTCTCCTCTCACCTCTCTTGCTGCAGAATCTCACGTGAAGTTTAATTTTTTGTTGTGTCAGTAACACCAAAGGGCTTAGTCCATGAAAGGTCCTACATTTTGGATGGGGAAGCTCATTTGTGCTTCTTGACCCTCAGTACAGCATGGTTGGGGTGAAAATAATGCAGAAATGTCATGTCTAATGTAGAGTAGTGGTCGTTGCCACCTGGAAAAGGGAGACTTGGATCAGTGATCACTCAGCCAGGGTAGAAGGCTACAATCTCATGTCAGTGCTGATGTGATTGCTTGTGTTAACAGGCTGCTGTTAGCATAACCTCTTTTGGGAAAAGTCTTTCAGATGCTGGACATCTCTGCTGTGCCAGAGACTTACAGAAAAAAAAAAAAGCCATTTACCCCAGAATTTGAAGTTTTAAAGCACTGGTGTAGGTCCTTAACTCCATGTCATTTTTCCTCATTATGTTTGTGACATCTAATTATCACATGGATATGAATTCTGAAGCAGCCCATGCCGTCTCCCTGCCTATTCCTATTTCAGTAAAATAAAGATTATAATATCTCCTGATCTCACAGGGGTGCTGTGAGGGACCATTTTATGGCCTTTTGTCTTAGAAGAGAAGCTATAAAAGTTCATAATATCTTATTAGTGATGCAGATCAGTTTGGAGTGTCCATAAAAGCTTTTCAAGACATTTTGTATGAAGTGTTTCAAATCAGTGAGGGCCACCCATACTCTGTAGTGCTGCAGGTCAATGGGGTTCATCCTACCTCAAGCACGCTGGGCTGGGAGACATGGGTTACTTTGTGTTCACAGACACCCATAGAGAAATAGGGGAAACAGTCTGTTGGAGGAAACAAATCAGTTCACTCATTCTTCCCTCTCAGTTACCCTAAACCTGCTTGTCTCACTCTCTGTTCTTATCAAGGCCTGGATTTTATTTTATTTTATTTTATTTTATTTTATTTTATTTTATTTTATTTTATTTTATTTTATTTTATTTTATTTTATTTTATTTTATTTTATTTTATTTTATTTTATTTTATTTTAATTTTATTTTACTTTATTTTATTTTTATAATCCCCCTATCTGTGAAGAGTCTCTGAGGGAGGCAGTGGGTTATTGTCCCTTTGGCTTTCCCCTCTGAGATTGAGCTGAGATTAGCTAGGGCATAACTCCTGCCTCAGTTGCAGTGCCTTTGCTTTGATGTATTTCAGCTTTAAAGTCATCATCTCTCCCTAGCAGTTGCCAACCACACTCCCACCCCCACAGGGTGTTGTGTCCTGAGACTCACATGGGCAGAATAAACAGACATTTGCTCAAGTTTCTCACATAAAGGCTTGGCAAGACCCACCCCACCCTTCCATACCCTCTTTGGTCTGGTTCGCTTTCCCTCTCTGCCTGACTGTTCTCCTGTAGGAGCCTGTTGTGATTTCCTCAGGTGAATCCTTTTGGGAGAGTCATTGGAGGACAGTGCCATAACTGAAACAGCATACCAGAGCTGAGTGAACATTATAACAAGCTCTTCTGTAACCTGTGGCCTAAAAGAAACACAAAAACAAAATCTGAGGGAGATTTGCTGTTATTATATTATAGAGACTGTGATTTCCCTTGCTATATTTTGCCACTGTCTTGTTCTTTGCTTTCCACCTCTGCTCTGTATGAGATTACAAGACTTCAAAAGCATTGAGCTATTATCCAGAATATAAAATCTCAGCATGACCTGCTGGTAAAATCATAATCCACTGTGATACAATATGTGCCATCTCTTCTCTAGATTAAATCTAACCAGAAAAGAGGAGCCTGTAGCATTTCCTCATCCATCCTGCGAACACCAGCCTGGTGGGAACAACGAGGACCACTGCCGTGAGCATCCTACTGCCCATCTCTGAACAGGATGTGTGGGAGTGGTGGGATCTAGTACAAACAGCTGAAGTTCTGGTGTAAAGGAGAAAGCAGCCCTGTCTCCTGCTGCTTGCTGCCTTTTTCTTATCCTACTGCTTTCAATAACACCATGGAATGCTGCTGTCTAGTGGCCTGTTCCAACCACTGGAAGTGCAGTTGTGTGTTGTTTGTGGGAATCGTCAGAGCAGGCCTTTGTTCTCACCACAATATAACGCTGTGTCGCCTGGATCCAGCTCCTGGCCCTGCTCAACCAAGATAATGCCCACCTTCTTTGAGGATTTTTTTTTTAACTTTCCCCAAAAGCCTGTTCCAGAAAGGAAAATTGTTCCATCTTTAGTTCTAGCAGGTGTGAAAGCTTGTTTATAAATCAACAACCCACGCAGCATTATGAGGGATCAAACCTTATTCTTTCAAGGTCACTGAAAATTGGCTTATCACAGTGCTGGATCTTATGGTGTGCAGTCACAGCCCATTTTTAAATATTTGGATAGTGTCTCTCAGAGTAAGTTTATGGCTGGCTGTGTGGATGAAATGCTCTGCGTGAGCTTTCAGAGAGCACCCCACTGGCAGCATCTGCTGCATGTTCTCACATATGGGCCAACCAGACGAGCAAGCCACCCCATCACAAACAGAAGGCTGAAATCAGACCTTGGTGAGGTCTGCCTGAAAGCCTCTGCCCCTCTCCTGGGCCTTGCCAGAGCACAGTGACAGCAAGGGGCTCCCCCTTTGCAGGAGCAGCTTTACAGGTGGAGATGGAGTCAGACCTGAGGATGCAAGTGCAGCTGCTGAGGGGAGGCAGGTGAGGAAGGATTTATTTTCTGCAATCAGCAAAGGGGCTATTGCTTTAGAAAGGCTTATTACTGTGGAGGGTACACGTACTGAGGGCTGGCAAGGAGCATGGAGGTGGAGTCAGTCAGCCATAAGTAAAATAGAGGCTCTTGGGTCCATAGTATATGTGGTTCAGCACCACTAGTCATATAACAGGTTTGTTTTCTTCCCTGTCACACTTCCACAGTATATTGCATCCAAATTCCACTAAAGAAATGACATGACACAGTATCAGAACATTTTTCCCCTCCTCGTAGCAAGAATATATAATAATCTCTCTGGAAAGCACATCTCAGACTATTTCCAGGAACAATAGATGCTTGTAAGGCATCCAGTGAAGTCAGAATAGCTGGAGGCTGCAAGTCACATAATAACTTTTTGTGCTTGCATAGTGTTTCATTTTCAGACTGATCTGCGTAGGAGACAGGAAATAAACACTTTTTTTTTTTTTTTAATGGCTACTTCTCAAGTTAGTGATTTTTTTTTTTTTGAAAACCAGGATTTACCATCTTAATTATCCTGGTAAAAACAGGATCTTGCCACAGAAACAGGGCTCCACTATGGATTCTCCTGCTGTTCAGAGCAGACCCTGAGAGCAGAAGGGGAGTACTGGGAGTTTGGAAAAGGCTTTACATGGCACCACACGTGGTGTAAGATGGAAGCAGGTCTTCGAGTGGTACCCAGCTCATGCTGGGAGTGGAGCCTCCAGCAGGTGTGGTCTCTCATTTTAAGTGTTGCATGATTGTTTCTGGCTCTAGAGAAAAAGAAAAAAAAAGATCATCACAGAAACTCATGAGACCTGGTTATTCTTTATCATGACTTGATTTATTGAAAGGGAGGCCCTAATATTTAAGATCCATTTTGCTACCTATGTATGACAGAAAATCCAGGTTTCATTTAGCATGGCTTGGAAAATGAGATGATGCTACTAGACATCCTTCAGGCTGGGATTAGGTCCCTAGTGTACTGTGTTCTTTTCAATGGGGTGGACAAAATCACAACAAGCTCTAAATTAGTGCTATTATATATTGCTGCCAATTAAGGTTGCATAGACATGGATTTGAGGAGGATTTTGAAGAGACTGAGAGCTTATTTGTGTTTGCTTTGCTGCTGAAAACCATTTAAAAATTTTCATTAAGCTATATAAAACCAGATCATAATGTACAAAATCATATTTGCTGGAGAGGGTTTTCAGCACTCCCTAGGAAGAAGTCATTTATGATAATCTGAATTACCAGGATTTGGCAGGAGGGGGAAGAAATGGAGGAATTTGTACAATTCCAGGCCCTGTTTTCTGACTGTATCACTGTGACCCATATTCTGGGCAGCTGAGAAGCGGGCACAACACGACAGTGCTTTGAACAGAGGCCAGGTAGACAGAGTTATGGCACTTAAATCAAAACTGGGACTGTGCTTTTTTCCTTTACGTGATTTTCAAGAGAAGCTGGGTGTCTGTGTGTGTGCTTTGGCATGGTGCTGTATTCTATGTGGCTGATGTTGAATAATATTTAGTTGAAATATACACTGATTCTTGTCTCAGAAAATATTTCTATCAGCAAGTCGTTCATTTCAGTGTCAGGACAGGAAAAACAATTCAGCAAACATTTTCAGGAAGTAGAAAAATATAAAAAGCAGATGCATTTAAAGGACTTGGTAGTAGCATTTTCAGCCCAGAGATTTTCCTTTTGCAATTTCTGTGATTTGACTGAATCTTTGATAATTGGAGTATTTATTGGTAAAGAAATCCACTTTTACCTCCTTCTTCCCTCTCCCCTCTATCCTTACATAGACCTTTACATGCATACTTGCCATCCAAGTGTGAGGTCACACATTAGGGATAGGGGAATGCTGTGCTCCAGGGCCATCTCTATCTGATTTGTAGTTTTGAAATGAAACTTTGTTATTGAGTTTTAGGATTCTCTTTTTGATACTGACTGTCTTTTCTGTTGAAACCCTTTCACTCAAGTTCAAAATAATTGAATATGTAGAGCAAAACATGCCTGAATATTCAGACCTGACACTCAGCTACCCTTGCTGGTAAACCCAATTCTTCTCACCTTGTCTGAGCTGATGAGTATGTATCCATGTCTGTCTCACTCCACTTTTTGATGTTTGATATTTCCCTTTCCTCTGTCCCTCCACCACAATCAATTTACAGCCCACTGCCGAAACCTAGGCATCTCTGCCCACTCTGTCTTGAGTGTTTCAGATCATCCTGTGTTCACTCCACATCACAGGGTAACCCCACATTTCCCATCTACCTCTCTGGAGCCTGACCTTGTGCCAAGGTTCCTCCTCAAGTGCTAACCCACACCTGAGCCCCTTCTCCAGGCTTTTCTTCACTTGACTTTTAACCGTGTCCTGGATCAAAAATCAGGCACCTGAGGATGCCTGTTCTCTGGATCACTTCTCCATGGTGATAATGGCCTTGTTCCCCTGTGCATCTCTTCACAGAACTTACAGCACCTGGCAGAAAGAGTGCGTGGGGCTTTTCATGCATCTCCAGCTTGTTTTCCTTGCTATTGGTGTGGTTCAGTATGCTCTAGCCCTCCTGCAGGGACGGCCTGAGCCACAGACCCTTGGAGGTGAAAAAGGGCAGCCTTCTGACCACCTACATCCTCCTCGGTATGGGGAATAACCCTGGAGCCCAGATAGGAAGCCGGCCCTACACTGACCTTTTCTTTTTCCTTCCTGAAAAAGAGGGGAAAAGAGGTTTTGGACAGCTCAAATGGACTTTTTTGTTTTGTTTTGTTCTGACCATCTACTGGAAATATCAATTATTTCTACAGTCACAGGAACTCTGCCAAACTCCTGCTCTTCATGACTAGAGCTCCAGTGGAACTTTATGGATTTGTTATCACAGAAGATTCAGCCTCGGCTCTTTGGTTCCTATAGACAACGTTTTGCTCTTCTCTATGGCTACTCACACCTCTTCAGAACTCAGTGCTAACAGCACTGCTTTATGTACATCTGCACGTCTGCTACCTGAGGTTAAAAGCTCTTGACCTAGCCATGACCCAGCCACTCCTCTTTCTGTTGGAGCAGTGCCATCCTCAGCCTTTGTGCTTGTTCTTTGTGTAGTCCAAGGTGTGATTCAGCTGTTGCCACTATTCTCCAAACACTTAAATTGCTTTATTTCTTACAGCTGACACAGAGGCCAAAATACTTCATGCTACTAGCCAACTCTTTGTTTAGACTAGTAGGCTGTAGGACTACCTTGCCATTAAGACAAGGCCTTTCCAGGAATGGGCACATCTGGAGAGTACTTGGCTCTACCTCCCTGTGTGCAAAACTGGAGTGGAGTAGCTGGGATTAAGTGTGGCACATCTTGTGGTAAATCCCAAGGTGTTGGCAAGCCCTCCTGTCTAGTTTGCTGCCACTAGGAAAGGCATGAGCAGCTATCAAGGGAGCAGAATACAGCAGAGATGTGGGACACCATTCTCAAAGACTCAAACAACAGATGGATCTTTCAAGGCTTAAAAGATGTCCTCTTTCCTTGAGAGATGAAGGTATGTATTTTTAACAAAGTTCCTCTAAAATGCTGTAAAGGGAAGACCAAAGGCATCAGGGAGGTCCCAGAACCTGGAGGCTCCCCAGAGCATATACTGTGTGAATTTTTGTGCTTACAGCTGGATGAATGCACAATTCTTTCCTTCCAGAGCAGGGGTGGCCTGACATCTTTAAATGTGGACTTGATGTTTTGGTCAGTTTATGCCATTTTTGATCCCTATAAACTCAATTTGTACTCCATATGAACCACCCAGTGTTTAGGAATGGCATTCCTTAAATGTAACCAAGCATCTGGAGCATGACATCCTGATGAAAAAAATTATGTGCTCACTGATTAGCACCTGCTTATTGATGGAATTTGTTTCTTCTGTGGTTTAGAAGTCTAGTTGGACTGCAAACTCAGTGGTATGGTTGGTGACAAATCACCCATGCTGCAGAAGCCAATGAAAGTGACATTTCTGCCACAAAAATTCACCATGAAATAATGCAAGTTTTCCAGCTCTTTTGTTCATACTGCATTTTAATACATAATGCAGATTTTTTTATTCATTAGATAATAGACACTTCAGGTAATGAAAATTCATTCTGTGTAGCAGAAATACCAAGAAGAAGTGGATTCTTATAGTTGTTCAAGGGCTCAAAAGTGGATACTTGTATGCTTTCATGTTTGATTCTTGTTCCACATCACTTCAGAAGCGTAATTTTTGTTGACAGAAAATTGGCCAGGCTTAATAAAACAAGGTATTTCTATATCAGCTTCTGAGTTCTTTCTAATGTGTTGTCATTTTAGGAGCTAATTGACTTCATAGGCAAGTTACATCAGGACCAAATTTTCAAAGGCTTATGGCTCTGTGGGAAGATAATCCATAGGAAAATTTTAAAAATAATAATAGCAAAGATTAATCTGTTTTATTTCTCAGGTCTGCAGGATGCAGAGCACAATTGAATGTCATTTTAGGGGAAGAAAACACATAGTTAAACTCCCAGCTCGTGTGGTTCTCCTGGCTGTCACACATGGGAGGAGCAAGGGCCATTTTGTCACTGTCTGGAGACACATCTCAAAGCACCTTCTGGTTGGTGCAACAGGAAGCTGGAGATCTGACCCACTAGATGTAATTTAGATTTGTATATATACATACATATATATATATATATATATGTAATTAGAGGTTTACTGCCTCCATCTCCCATTGGCAGCTGCACAGTTTCTGCTACCTCCAGAGGAACCTGAGCTCCAAGAGCTGAAGCTGCTCTATTCAAGGGAAACAGGTACACTCATTCCCTTGGATGTTACTGTATCCCATTTTGTTTTGCAAAGAGAAGCAAATCACCCAAGAAGACTTCAGAGTCAGCTTGTCAGAAGATATTATGCAAATTACCAAATCACATGGGCTCATATTTAGAGCAGGCAAGTGAAAAGAGAGAATTGTTTAGCTGTAACATAGTCTGAATTAACTGCCTGACTTTGAGGCACAAGATTGGCAAGTGACTTGCTCACTCAGGTGACATGTAAGGTTGGAGGAAACCAATAATCTATCAGAACTGATCTTTCCAGTATAAGCAATCGTATGCTCTATACACATATTTAAGTATAAAGAAATTAGGACATACACACACAACCACACACACAGGTATACTGCTCAATTATACCCTCTTGTGAAGTCACCTGATTGAAATTACCATGTATTTCACAAAGTCAGGAATTGTTTCCATTTTAAACTGCTCTCATACAATCCTTCCCGTCTCATGACATTCAAACCTGCGGGCCTCAAGAGCAATCCAGCAAAGCTTTGGAACAGGAATTGGCTAAATGTACTATTGTTTCTACTTTCAGCAGGAGACCCCTTAGGCCCCCTGTTGTACAGATTTGTGCAACTCATGTTTTGGATTACATTTCCTGCTAAATGTCAGAGGCAGCACGAGGATGATTATTGAAAGGGCAGTCACTGCTCCCAGGCCAGCCCTTCCTCCTTCAGACAAGGAGACCACTGCAAATCCTCAAGGTTTGCAGGTAAAAACAGAAGTGTGAAGTGCAGAGTGCAAAGGCTCCAATTTGAGATCCCTTGTGGCTCTTCCCTAATTTGCTCAGCAGCTCTGGAAACATGTTTAGACAGAACTGGAAGTAATTTCTGCTCAACCCCTGCTCAGTGCTGGCTACCCAGAGAGGCACATTTCTCTGTTTATCATGAACAGAAGTCCCATCTTCCAAAAGCTTCAGTTCCTTTGTGAAATGTGAATGAACAGGGCTGAAGAGAAGCAGCCTGAGGTCCAGAGAGATCAGGCTGAGGTACAGGAAGAAAAGTCAGAGTGGCAATTGCCACCATGGTGCAGCAGTTTGGGGTCCTGCTGAATTACTGATCAAAAACACCCCATAAGCTGGAGAAACGCCTTCTTCTTGCAGCATAACCCTGCTCTGTGAGTATGAGAAAGCTGTCTCTTTCAGGAAGCCACCTGAGCAGCAGCTCAGGCTGGGCAGGGGATTCTGAGCATGGTGGCCTCTCATCCACAGGGTTCTCCTCTCCCAGACTGTCACACAATTCCTGGCTGTTGTGGCCACAGAGCTGGGAACTATGCCTGTGGTCCTGCATGCTGGGTCACACCTTGGAGGTATTGCCTTCTAATGGCTGATACAGAAACAGGATCAAGTCCAAGAGGAGAGGTAGGTGGGCATCTTTCCCTGAAGCCAAAGTTCCACAGAATAGTAATACTAATAACGTTACTAATAAAAGTGTGCTGGAATTACTGGATTTTGCATATCAGATTTTCCCAAAGGCTTCCATACGTATGCTACAGTGAATTACAGCTTATTTATACATTCTGTAAGTACTTGAGTTCATGGGTAGGCTTTGAATTCTTGTGAATGATATAAAGCTGCCCACACCCCTAGTGCAATCTCTGATACAGTTTGTCAGTGTCTTCAAATGAGAATGTGGCAAATACTCCCAAAACTCCCATCAAGGGCTGTGCTCTCTCTCCTGCACTGCAGCCAGACAGCAAGGACTCCTCAAATGGGTGGAGGAAAATCTCCTTACACAAGCCTTGCACATGCTGGTTTTGGTCTGTCACTACCTCACACCACCACATCCCCACCTCCCCCACCACTGCTCTCTGTAACTTGGAGTTAAGAAAGCAGTTCATCTGATAACTCCAGGAAAGGTCACAGCATTTGGTTTAGCATTTTACTGACAGAATAAGCAGCCTGGTTCTCTGGAGTGCCAGGGATGATGATCTAGTGGCCTGTGCACAGGACCAGGAGTTATAAATTCCTAAATCTTAATCCCAGCACTGACAATTACTTCTCCTGCAACCTTGAGCAAATTGCTTAACCTTTCTGCTTCTGTCTCTCTCCACTGCAAAATTGTGAGTTCTGGCTCACCAGGATTTTTTGAGAGTTAATTTTTTAATGTGTGTGTTTAATTGTCTGTCTGCTGGTGCTGGCTGTGTTCTGTTTCTCTGTGTCTAACACGGTTGGTATCTGCTTCATGTGGATGTTCAGAACCTGATGGAGAAGCCTCAGACAGCAGTTTCACCTCACAGAGAGGTCTTCCAGAAGGCTTGGGACAGGAAGAAGGAATGATTACAGGAGGCTACAGGAGACCACTGACATGTCAGATTGCCTTCCTGTAGGAAACCTTCCTGGTTATTTCAGAGTGGAGGGAGAGGGGCATGGGCATCACTGTCAGTTGATGCCTCAGACCATAAGGATCTCTGCCTAATTGCCGGCTGCAGAAAGTGGAGCTGTGGCTTGGAAGAGGAATGATGCTGAGGATGAGCAACATGGTGTGTACACTGCAGATTTGCTGTCAAAAGGTAAATCAAAATATTTGACTTTTAAGAAGTATGGAATCCAGCTCTTCATGACAGTTGCACTCTGAAAAGAGGATGAGTGAGGCAGCAGAAACTCCGACAGTTTCACTTCTCTCCACACTCACCTATCAGTGTTACTTCATGTGCCACTAATTAGACTTAATACTCTCTACTTTATCTCCCTTGTCATAACAAATTAAGTGTGAAAGATTCCAACAAAAAAAAGCACTCAAGTGATCTCAACATTAACAAGCTCAGTTTTCCTGACAACCTGAATTCAGCAAAGTGCTTCAGCATCTGCTTTAAGTTCAACATGTGCTTAGGTGTTCTGTAGCCTGAGACAATACCAAGTGAAGGGCAAACCTCCAAGGTTGGGTTGCTCAACCTTCCAAATTGATGTTAGTAGTTCTGCCCTGGGCAAGTTATTGTCTCCATTCCAGTGGCACTTTTTGCCTAAACAAATAGATGGTGTGTGCCTTTCATTTTTCACTGATCTTCAGCTTAAGGGCAAGTCACTCATTTGGAACCCAAATTTTCCAGCTCAGTGGCTACGTTTTTTCTTCCAATCTGGCTGCTTGTATATGAATTTTTAGTTAGGCAGGAGATGGGCTCTGAAAACTTTGGCTCCAGGCAGCAACTGCATTTCAAATAAGCTAACCTGAGCATACATCACAGAAATGTGCTACACTCAGAGCTGGGGATGGGGAGAGCTCTCAGAGATGCTACCCAACTATTTTTGGTTCCAACTTGGGTCATTATATGCTCGCTTTCACATTCTCAAACTTGAAGGACGTGAGCCATGAAAGTTGAAATCCTAAAAGACTGAAGTGTCACCTCCATTAAAGCCAACAGTTCCCCAGATTTCACTGAATGTTCTTAACACCTTGAGGGGTCAAAACTGTATGCTATTAAAAATAGTATCTAGAGCTTTTAAATACTTTGGCTTCCAATCCTGGCCCAAATATGGAAGAACAAATGAGTTCAAAACAGGAAGGAAAAAAAGATCCTAAACCAAACTGTTCACATTTTCACTGGATCTTGAGAGGTTTGACTTGAATTTTTTCAGGATGACTTTTTTGGAGGGAGATTATTCAGCTGTGCTTCTGTTTTTATTCCAAGTGTCTTCGTGCACTCCAAAATGAGCGCCAATATGAGAAGTAGCATGGCACAAAATAACCTAGAAATAAGCCCAGAAATGTGTGCTGCCCTAATGATTCCTGTTGTGCTGAGGTCTGAGATCTGTCCTGGTGAACTGCAGGAACAAAGATCCGGCAAAACCAGGACTTGAACCAAGCTGCTTCTCACTGCTGCAATGAGAAATGAGTCCCTGCTGCTGCCAATTAGAGGGCTAATTGAGAAGTGGATCCTGAACCATTGGAGAATTGCTATCTCAAGGAAATTTCCTGCCACTGCCAATGGTGCTGTCATACAGAGCCAGGCAAAGGCTGAGCTAACAGTTGCTGGGATAGGCATTGTGAGGGAAGAAAAGTATGATGCTTCAACGTTTATGCAAGGTTTAAAGAATATATGAGATTTGGAAGAAAACAAGAATGCAGGCTTACTTTCTTGAGATTCAGGGGCTCATGTCCCAAAGACCAGCAACAGGTTATGCCTAACACTGCTGCGTATTTGCCATTAAAAATCTCCTGAAATGTGGCATGCTGGACTTTTCCTGTGGCCAGAACATTTCAGGTTCTTTCCTGATGAGGCCTAAAATAATGTTATTTATTTATAAATTCTTCCAGAGTGTCTACTTTGTTTTAACCACCCACCTTTGCCACCTTCCCTCTCTATCTACAGTCTCACCCCAAAAGACAGCTGAGCAGATTAATTGTTAAGACCTAACACAAATTCAGGACTCTTACATGAAATCAAAAGATTAAATCTAGATTAAATCTGATTGCCCACTGGTGCAACCTCATAGAAATTTTTTAAGCTTAAACTGTCTCAGAGTCATTAATTCCTTTGGGTACTTGCATTTCTTTTCCTGAAAGATATTTAATACTCATTTATTTGTTGCAAAACAGTTTTACATCACAGCCAGTATCTGGCATAGAAGGAAAGACAAGCAAACTATCCCAAATTGCCAGAAAGCTATAATTCTCAGGGAATTTTCTCCTATCTAAACTGGAACTACCTCAGAAGGTTACTGAGGGATACTTTAATAGCAAGGAGTGAAACAGATCTTCTGTTGTGATCGGCCATGCAAGTTCTCTCTGCTCTTGGTAGAAACAGGGCTGAATCTCAACATAGGAATATATATGGATCACCACCCAACCCTGTACCATCATTTTGTCTTTCAGAAGGGTTCATTTCTTCCCCAGATGCTTTTCCAAGTTCCTTTGCCAGACTCTGAACTTTTAAGCTGTGACTGGCAACAGATTCACAGCAAACCAGTAAGAAGAAAGAGGATTTTCTCCTAGGATTCCTGACCTGAGCAGAAATAGGCAGTACTGGAAATAGTGCAAAACCCATCTTCCTTGAAAACTTTCCAGCCCATTTTTGCAGACTGTAGACATTTGGGCAGTACAGATGAACTCTGGATAACCACCCAAATTTTTGGGTTTACCCATCACTAAAAATACCACAGGCTGGAGGGCACCGTCCTGAACTGAGTCTCCAGGCATTTTGAAATTCACCCAGCCCTGGCTGAAGTGATCATTATAATCTGGCAAGGAAAGCAATCTGGATTCCAAACTGTAGCTATTTTTAAAATCATCTTGCCAAAGCCCTGTTGGAGACTGAAAAGAAAACCATTTTAGCCTGAAAAGGATGATCAGTTATTTCTTACTCTCAATGTAGCATTAGTTTTCTAAGAAGCATATAACTGTAGGTAAATTGCATACATTTTAGCAACTGTTAAGATTTGTAATCTTGCTGTAGAGTCCAAAATAATAGTTATAATGTTTTAAAAAGCCTTCAAACTCTGTTACAAATTTTAGTTACCACCTACTCATGGCCTCCCACGCACTCCAGGAAACCAGCTAGATTTCCCAGCTGTTCTGCAGCAAGGTCTTTACAAGCACAAGTACAATTACACTCTAAACAAGGCTGGTGATTTCCCTTACAGATGAATTTACTGTCTTTTCTCACAGTACAATAGGCCAGAGGTGTCAATCCATATGCTGGGCACATGCAGCAGTGTGGTCAGGTGAAACAGTGGTAAAGAAGTCTGGTTGCATTTAATGCATTTGGGGATTCCCTTCTCAAAGAAGCTTGTTATTCCTGATAAGAGACAAAATGAAATGTTCAAGGCCAGGTTGGATGGAGCTTTGAGAAACATGGTCTAGTGGAAGATGTCCCAGTGCATAGGGGATGAGGTTGAAATGAAATAATCTTTAAGGTCCCTCCCAACCCAAATAAATCTATGATTCCATGAAGAGCAACATTAAAGAGGAGCTTGCAAAGGTGGTCGTGGGTAGGCTGTTGTCAGCTACACCCATCCTGGGAAAGCCATTTGTGTAAAGAGAGGGAGAGAGCAAAGGTGACAGGAGAGCATGATCAGTGCAAAGAGGAGCCTAAACAGAAATAAGTGAGCAGGTTGTAAAGTCCAGAGAAAGGACAGTGTGAGCCATGGTAGAGTGATTGAGAGTAGAAGATGACAACAGTATCACCTGGTTTTATGTGTGTGAAAGGAGGGACTCAGGCAGGGGTGGGTTGCTGGCAAACCTTGTGCTCTCTTTACCTTCTATCTGCATGAGACAATGGTGGATTAATTTAATAGGAATTTATGACCCAATGAGTGATATTTAAAAGACTCAATGATGCATTTAATAACCAAACATTCTTCCTGATTAGTGCTCATTTGATCTCTCGAGGATAGTGCTCCCTTTGACTGAGATTTTTTAAAAATGCCTTTGTCTCCCTATAGCTCACACCAGAGTCCAGGGAAGCTACAGACCTCACAAATATCCTCGGAATTAATTTTCCAGAGAATGTAAGAATTATACACTTTTTACTTCTTTGGTTGCACTCTCTCTCTCATAGCATCCTTTTAGAAGGATGCAGAAGTTGGAAAGAAGAAATCCTGCTGATTCTTCATTAAAATTGTTTTTTCCTTTCTTTGTCAGTTTCATGAAGACTCTTTGAGCATTAATGCAAATTCTTAGCCGTTTGCAAAGGTGAACAAAATTGATCTCAAGTAATCTGCATGAGTTCAGTAATTTAAATAAAACTGAAAAGGAATGAACTTGTGCCACTTGGCAGAGCCTGTATTTCTACTCTTTTCTGAGTCACATTTTAAAAAATATGCTAGCTTGGATTCTCAGCTCTCCATCTGAGAGGCAAAGAAGAATCAGAGGTATAGAGAATGGGAAAAGCAGCACTATTTTTGACATTCAAAATTTGCTTCTAGAGAAATTACTCCTTGTCTAGTACTTCTAGTCTGAATATAATCAGGAATGTGCAGTATCCTAGGAGAAATGGATTTCTCTGTGTCTCTGGTCACATCTCTTCCTTGGTATCCCTTATGCTTTTTGGGATTCCCACTAAGGAGAGGAAATCACTCTTCCCCTTAATCTTGCAAAGGTTTTTCTTTCCCACTCTAAACCTCTCAAACACATTTAAATCAGTTTCAGGGAAAGGGGCAGGAGTATACCCTAGTCATCTATCCCACTGCTGGCCTGAACTTATGGGCAAGCACAAAATGCCTGCTGCAGTCCGGGAGGTGCATCATTTTTAACCTTCTGCTGTAGGAGCTCTGAAAGCAGGATTTGTATCCAGAGGCCACCAGCTGATGAATGGCGGCTGTTTCCTTCCCGTTTACTCTGTGACTACCTTCTGAAGTTAATCACCACTCGAGCGACATGGGCAAACAAATCTTTGCCCGTCTCAACAACCTTGTGTTCTTCTTTAGCATAGGTTACTGTGACTCAGCAGGTGAGGGAAAACACTGAAGTACTTCTTTAGGCTTTCCTACAAATCACCCCATCACAGAGAGGGGTTTGACCACACACAGCAGAGTAGGAGCTGGTTCCCTTTGCAGAAGTCCCTTTTCTGCATGCTGGCTTCGCTGCCTTTAGCTGAACTCCTCAAAGAAGAGTTTTATAGGAAAGTGCATCAATGGTGACCAGATCAGCTTAATTTAATAACCATTCCTCCACAGTAAGGAGAAAATGCTACCTCCCTGAATCCCCCATGCCTGTTCCTGGCATCTCAGGGATCCCCTCCACCTCCAATGAGAACCTGCTGGCTGCAGCAGTGCAGGAGTTTTCATCCACTTTATTTAGCACAGACCAGCCTCCACCACCAGCCTTTGCTTTATTTCCTCATAAGAGTCACAAAACTTTTGATGACCTTCCCTTTTGCTCCTGAAGAAAGGTTAACAGCCCTTGGGGCTTTTTGTTTTTCCTTCCCCTTCAGAAGTCAGCTTAGTTTTAATGATAAAAATAAACAAGACTATTGAAATGTCCCCATGGATCCAAGCCTGGTTTAACTCAGCAGAAGGGCACTTCCCCTCCTTTCCTTTGTCCATTAGACCTGCCACTGAAACCTGTACTTGAATTTCAATGCTTTTGTTATGTGGGCATGATATATCTCCAACTTTATCCTGCTAAGTTTGCCTCTCAAGCTCATTCTTTATTGCCTCACAATAAAAAGCATTATACAACTCATGGCTCCCTAGAAAAAAAAAGTTTCTCAGAGCAGTTAACACAGGAAGTCATTCATGAATGTTGCAGAAAATATTTGTGTTTTCTGTGTATATGCAGTTTGTATACTGTTATTCTAATGACCTGTAAATAAAAAGCTGTATATTTCTCCACAGTTCGATCGAGAGCTATACACAGTAATGCCCATTCACAGAACCAGCCCTGTCTAGTGTGTGACAGATTGACACATACACAAATTCATTCTTATTTGAAACACCAAAATAAAAGTGCCTTCTGTACTTTCTGCAGAATATTCTACCTTGAAATGGGCCCAAGTAGTTTCACTGTAGATGCAGATGAATTTTCTGCTATTCGTATCACTGCTTAAATGTATTATTCATTCAGAATGATTGATTTGGTGTTCTGTCCACTTTGCTAAAATGCTTCTGTCTGTTCATCTGTCTGTTGATATGTTTTGGCATCTTACAGAGACAGACTTATAGAAAACACTTTTTGTTTCTGCTGAAGTAGTGACAAAAAAAATAAAATCATAAAAAGGAACTGCTTGATCTTTGAATTCATATGCATAAAAAAAATCTATACCACTGAGATGACTGAATAGCCAAAAGGACAGATTTTTATATTCTGCCAGTAGTGCACTAGAAGCACGGTACATTTGTTTCTGCCTGATTAGTCAGATGCTGGGGCTGGGGAGCCAGGAGGAGACATCGCAGCAGAGGAAGGAGATGCTCTCCGTAAGATCATGACCTCCATTCCAGTGTCATTTCACACCTCAGGCAGTGATCTTGTTACATCTCATAAGCTAAGCAAGGTCAGCCCTGGTCAGGCTAAGTGCTTGAATAGGAAACTTCTAAGGAAAAACTCAGGCACTGTGGAAAGCAGGGCTGGTGGCTGGGTAGGTGACATTATTCTCTTGGAGTTGGTACAAAAGATGTGCTTTTTAAAGAAGCCTCTGTGCATCTGCTGTGGCTCTGCTCCGGCAGCTAAAGGCACTGCCTCTCAGGTGAGCCAGACCCAGAGGCTGTAGCAGCTGAACTTATTAACAGCATTTCTTCCCGTTTCCCCCTGAAGCAGAGGTGCTAACCCCACTGGCTGCCCGAGCTCCACACTGGGTGATTACACGTGTCCCCAGAGCTCCCCGCTGCAGTTCCCGTACAAGAGGTCACACTTCGTTCTACTGCTTTGGCAAGCTGTCCCAGGCAGCATTGCTGGCAGACTCCATCCCCAAGTGATCTGCAGCTCAGGAGGAGGCAAACTGAACATATGTACTGGGGAAGAAAACTCTGCTGTTTTGGAAGGGTGCTCACTCATGAAAGAGAAATAATGAAAAGCCAAGAAATGCGCACATGAAAATCAACCTGGTGCTGCCAGCTCTCCTGGTCTCTTCCCTTGCGTTCCCAGTCTGTCTTTTCTTCTGAGGAGTCTTGACTCATCTGAGACACAAGCCCCTGTGATCCCCACTGTCTGCTGCAAGAAAGAGTGTTACACCCCTCATGTCCTGGCAGAAAGCTCCTTCTGCTGTTATGGGGTGAATGTATCCTATGGCTGTAGTTCTTGACAGCAACATCAGGATTCTGTAAAGAGAGGAGGACAACTGTGGTGTGCTTTGCCCACCGAATGAGATGCAGGAACTGCATCCAGACTTCTAGGGAAACTAGAGGAGAAAAAAAAACCTCTCCCCAAACCCACAACTCTAATGCCAACTACACTTGGAGGTGTGCAGCTATATGGTACCACGCTTAGAGAGATGACTAATTTGGGTATTTAATGAAAATGTAAAAACCCTCTTAGCCTTATTAGAGTGGTCTACATTTTAATGCTGTATCTCATGCTGGAAAGTGCTCTGCTTAATGTTTTAATTGTGAATTATTGAAGTGGAAGGTGTTTCCTAACCCCACTATCCATATCTCAGTTACAAAACAAGTGGTGAGATTAACACTCAGTCAAAGTCCTAAAAATAAAGGAATTCAGGCTAGCAAAACTAGAACCATCCAAAATATTTCGCTTGGCCCTCAGATTGAAGACTTGTTACCTGTGTTCAGTGCAAAGAAGTCCTTCAGGGTTCATTGCTGTCTCTCCCTGTTGGTGTGGGCACTCGTTTGCCCCACAACTGAATGTGCTCACATCCGAGCAGTCGAGCACAGCCGTGGTGTCACTGGCTGCAGGCACAGCACAGATGGCAACGTTGGACCTTATTATTATTATGGACCTAAAGTCTGAAACCTTTGACCTCATGAGTGTTCCAGATGTCACACAGGCTCCCTGGCTAGTGTCTGGAGTGGTTCTTCACAGCCCCACAACACACAAACAGTCAAAAACATCCCAAAATCCTACTTGAGGGTCTTTAAAAATACTCTTTGTATTTGAGGTCTGCTTTCCAGGTCGTTTATAACATGCTGTGCCCCAAAATGGCATTAGGTGAACAGTAGTCATTTTCTGTGATACACACTCTCTCAAATCCCCCACATTTGTGTTTGTTGCTGTTGTGATTCTTCACCTGCTGCCCTTTATGTAGCAAAGAAAGGTGAGTTCAAAGACTGCTCTGGAGGTCTGTTATGGTTTTAATGATGAGGTGAAGTTGGAAGGTCTTGTGTATGATGAACTTAATAGGGCATTCTTCTCATTTACGCTGACATCCTTTACATGGAGTTGTAAAAAGGAAAAGGCATGGACAACTGATCACAAGCAATTGATTTATTAAGAAATATCTGCCCCTTAGCTGTAAGTGAAGGTCCAATAAGGGAAACAAATATTTAATAAGCCCATATAATCCCGCTGGAGTCACAGTGGCCTTATGTCCCCATTGTCTTCTCCCACTTGCTTTACTTTGCTATATGAAGCCATCAGATAAAAAACTATGATGAGAATAAATAACAGAGCTGTGTGAATAACAGATTTTTATTTTTCCTGGCTCTGCTGAGAAATTGTGAGAGAAATTAATTTGCAGCTGTCCTGCAATGAAATCTTTCCAACATTTTTGGCAATCAGTTTAAGTTAACTGTAGCATTTTCTTCAGCTTCAGATTAATTTTTTCCCTCTGACTTAAGCATCTACAAGATTTTTAATTACAAAATAAACTGAAAGAAGTATTAGAAGTGGCAGAAGCTGGTGGAACAGAAGTGGCACTAATTTTTTCTCAATTCTCATTTCTCAAGAATGAAAGCTATAGATGGTTTTTACTGAATTTTGTTTTGCGGCAGCACAAATCCACTGAAATTTTTATTTTCACCAAATCACTTGTTTTCTCTGAGGAATAGGTATTGCTATGAAGGGGTTTGCCACTCAGTATTGTATTCCCAGTGTTAATGCTGCACCTGTTTATTCCAGACACTCCTGTACCTGTTTATTCCATGTTCCTGTAGAAAACCCAGAGTGATATGCATGAGACTGATATAGACACACAGCAAGGAATTTTGGTATGGAAAATTTTGAAGAGATATGGCTCTTTCTTTTGGGGTTTTAGGAAAAATCTGTAGAGATAAAACTGCTGCTCAAAGGAC
This sequence comes from Pseudopodoces humilis, assembly GCF_049639895.1. NCBI lineage: Eukaryota > Metazoa > Chordata > Aves > Passeriformes > Paridae > Pseudopodoces > Pseudopodoces humilis. The sequence goes on from NC_142200.1 coordinate 107,069,563, forward strand.
CAAAACCATCCAATTTCTCTTTTGATGAACTTTTTGTGGTTCTGAGATTAAAGTACCACACAACTTCCATCTCAGGCATTTTCTGCAACAATTCCAAAGAGCTAAACATCTTTGAGAGAGGGGTATAAATCCATTTGTGCCTGCTTTCACAGAGACCAGGACAGACTATTTTAAGATTGTGCTAGAAGACAGACAATGTATTAGGGTTGGTCAGGAAACAGAGCCAAACCTGGAGCCCCAGTTAGCATTGCCAGACAAAAATAAGTAGCTGAGTAACTACAAGTTATAGAGGAAACAGTGTAATACATTCATTTTGTTCCAGGAAGTGATGTCCAGCTATTGTGAATGGGAAGTGGTGAAACCCAATGGGGAATGCAACAGAGGGAAGTCTGTCAGGGTTTGGATGAACTTGGCTGCTCACCTCCGCTCTGTTTCCACCCTCCCCTATTTATCCCCACAACACCCTGTCGTGTGTGGACCTGAGACACTGAGAAGCTAAACAACTTTTTGAAAGTCATGCTGAAAGCCTGGAATACAGCTGTCCCCTGGGCTTTCTCGTCATAGGCTGGCATGCAACCAGGAGACCTGTCCTTTTCAGCAAGATTTTGGGTCTGCTACACTGAATAAATAAGATTATTTTGGACTGCCTGCTTATTTGTCCTTTTACAAACCGGTAGGGAAGAAAAAAAGAAACAATGACAGCTCGGTTTTTTGTTTTTTTTTTTCTTCAGAGGTGCTTCCTGCAAAAAGAGCCACCAGGTCTTTGTCTTCACTTACATATTCCTACTTGTAGAAGGAAGGCTGCTCCACTATTTTGGCAAAGTAAATGTCATGCTGAAGAAAGACACACAGACAGGCAAGTAAATTGAAGGGTTAGTGCCTGAACAGCTGTTTGATAACAGTAATGCATCATGACTGCAGTAGAGTAACCTTGCAAGAGGGTCATCAGGAGCTCAGCCGCATAGGAAAATACACAGCTGGACTTGGGTACCATACCAATTGAGCTGGAAATGTCTGAAACAGCAGCTATCAAATGAGAAGAGGGAGGCAATGGTAGAATGGAGATGCTTCTGTACAGAAAATTCCAGCAGTTCTCTTGGAGTAAGAGCTGAGCCAATCCAAGGCTAAGCAGCCACACACACAAGGAGAACAGCCATGATAAATTTGTTAATTTGTGTCACAAAGTAGGCAAATATGCAAAAAATCTGTCTGTCTCCTCATGGTCTCCAGACTCCAACAGAAAGAGGTGGCTCTGAGCCTGAGGAGGAAGCAGAGCCCCGTGACACAGTGACGCAGAGCCGTGAAGAGAGTATTCTCTTTCCATACTGATATTTCTTTAGATGCATTACTGGGCAAGGAAACCTGGCAGCCAGGCAGGCACTGAAATTTGCCATAACTTTGTTCACAGTGGGACACACACTCGCACTGACCAGCAGCTGATGGATCCACCTCTTGGTGTGCCTGAAACAGAGCTTTTCATGTTCAAAGGGGACAGAAGGTTTGAAGGTTTGGAAGCGGGTGCAGGGTATGAAGGTGCCTGCCTCTGATCTTCATATGCCTCAGTTCTTCCAGGAAAACCCAAGCCAACTGCTGTTTTAAAAGGCTATTTAATTTTAAAACCTCCCCCATACCCATTACTAAGCTGTTGTGATTTTCAACACAGAAAAGGTTTGTGCTGTGCGAAGAGAAAGTAATGGAACGTGAGGCGGGCCCTTGCATGCACTAAAAATAGCATGTGGGGGGACACAACCACAGAAGTCACTTCACAGGAGATAGGATTTGAGTGGCTTCCACTCTTATGAGGCTTTGCTGAGCCAAACTAATTAATGTTTGTAAAGCACTTTGAAGATGAAAAGCACCAATTAATCGCTAAGTTTAATTATTTGGATCAAGTTACTTTAGACTTCCGCTAGCTACCTTCAAACACCGCTGAACTGTTCCCTCTAAATCATGAGCAAGCTCAAGGCAGAGTTTAGGAAGTCAAAGCCACAGCAGTACCTTGCTAAGATGGCTCTTGTGGATGGAGGGTGGGCCCAATACATGCACCCTGACCTTGGCTTTACTGGACCTGGGGCTCTCAGAGACACTTAAAGAAGGGTTCCTGGTGAGTTCCTAATGAATTTCAGCCATCTTTAAATTTACAGTGAATAATTAGGGCTTTTTAAGGCTGGAAATTAGTAGGAAACCAATTTTGGATAGAATCGCATTTACACTGCGCAATCCTGTTTTTAATACATGTGATTAGCACCAGTGATAGAACATGAACTCCTGATAATAATGTGTGTGGCAGTCCTGTTAGGTAACAGATATTAAATACATGAATAGAAATGCAGAAGTAGATGTATCAGCTGGAGGAAATGCAAGGAAAAAATCACTTAAACTGCATATTCCACTCTTTGGAAGAGAAAGGCTTTAAACAGACAGGAATAAAATATTTGGATAACTCATCAGGTGAGATAAATGAACATGATGCCTTAGACTGCTAACTATTTTGAAATGGACCAATATTGTTCACAGTCATATAGCTAATATTCTCTCTTTTCTTTTCCAGATGAAGTAGTTAAAAGATTCCTCATCACATTACTACACCTGTCTTTGCAAGTGAGTAATTTTTCTTCTTCAAATAGCATCCCCAGGGGACATTTAATTCTGAATGATTTTCTCATTAAAAATATGGTTCTACTCATGAGAAACAGAATGTCCTAGTAAAATAGGGCATGTCAGGGCCAGAGATTTATGGGTTCAACACCACGATTGAAATCTTGATTACTGAATAGAAGTATCTACAGAATTAAAGATAATTTTGGGATCTCCACTCATCTCAGTAGGAGATCCCAAAGTAGGACGCTGCTCATCATTTTCTGATGATTAAATAGGAAAGTGTTCCTCATCACTTGTAAACTCTAATCACAAACACAACATTAGCTCTAAGGATGAAAAAACATCATCAGACATAGATAACTCAGAGGCTTGCCCAAACTGAACTTGGAATTAGTTCAGGAAACACTGGTGCATCCCCTCTGCACCTCCCAATTTAGCTGTAGACTAGAAAGCTGAAAAAATGAGGGCTTCTCTAACTCTACCATTTTCTCAAGAATCTGGGAGATTTTGCAAGACTTCCAAGCCAGCATTTGGTTCAGCAAGGTTTGCACACGCAGAGTACAGAAGCTGTGGAAATTTTGGGCCCCTTCTCCTACCATCTGCAACAGACGGCACCCAGGGATGTTTGCCATGAAAGGTGCTTTTAGGGTAAAAGCTGTTTGCACCCACAGCACTCACCTGGGAGCAGCTTCTCACTGGCAGTTGACAGTCACATCTGACCTTCTGCTTTTAGGAGGAGATTCAAAGGGTCTGACAGGGAAGCTTCCCTGAAACAAAGAAGAAAATTTGTGCACAGGAGCCAATATTTGTTGGTTTTTTTTCTTTAAGGAAGACCCTCTGCTGCAACATCATGGAGAGGGTTCCAGTTAGGGAACTGAGACTGGTTCATTTTTTTAACGCATACGGATTGTGACTGGGGTCTGCTCCAGCAGTGATGCACTTCTTCCATGGGCAATGGATCCATACATGTGCATTTTTTTACCTCCTTTTTATCTGCAGTGCAGGTTTCCATTACACATTCTGCACTTGTTTCATACACACGCAATTCCTGTAGAAATCAATGGAAGTCCTATGTGCAGAAAAGCCACAGAAAGTGCAACAGAGATTTGCACCATGGATTAAGAGATTTTCAGTGCTGATCAAAGAAGAATTTTGTCCGAGGTTTGTAAAGCACTTTTGAATCCTTCTTGATGAAAGGCGCTATAAAAATGTAAAGCTGCTGTTGTTGTTAATGTTCCCTTGGCACACAACAGGAGGAAAGATGCTGAAATTAAAGCCACATATATTAATATTGAATAAGAAATAAGCAAATTCTTCTAGAATTTGATCTGCCTTTCATTATGTGCACTTGATCTTCCATTTTCAAACAGGGCATAGTTATGTCCTGGAAAATCACAGCCTTGAACTCCACCAAACCAGAACTACAGATTATATATTATTATATATAATTTTGGAAATCTGTCTGGAATACACCATAAAGCAGGAATAAAAGAAAAACTGTAAGGACATTTGTATTTGTCAGTGTCTCCCCAGACAGCGCCCCGAGGATATGATATTCTTAGAATAAAGCTTTCATTTCACAGTGCATCAGTGGGAAAATTAACAAGCTCTCCTCGTGCTGTTCCATAATTCATTTTCTTTGTTTTAGATATTGAGCTGAGCTGGTACAGTAACTTAAATAGATAGGGGAGATTTTAAGCACAGATTTGGATTCTGGCTGGTTTGGGTTGTTTAGTTTTGTTTTGCTTTTTTCCTCCTTTATCCTGCAACTTCCTGGTATCTAAATAAGAAGTTGCCTCAATTTATTTTAGCACTTGCCTTTTAAATGGAAAGTGCCAAATGCTGCTATAATAATTTAAAATACATCAGAGCAGGCTCCTTTCAGTTCGCGTAAGGGGTGTAAGCTGCCTCTGCTGCAGTACCAGAAGCAGTGTTCAATCCTCAGAGAGAGTCTGCTTATCCCCACGAGTGGCAATAGGAGACCAAGATATCACAAAGCTCAGAGAGAAGTTCCTTGGGGTGAAATCAACCACCATTTTGCTCCACTTGAACCTCAATTAACAACAGGCAATTACTTTGAAAGACAGCAATTTTTATTGTTGTTTTCTGGAAATGCATAGTTATATTTTTGCAGAAAATCACACAAATGCCTCTGAAGCAAAAGTGATGTTCCTGACTCTTTTTTCTAACAAGAAATTCCTTCTGTCCTTAGAAGTCCTGTGATTCCAGAAACAAAAAGGGGAGGCCATAGCAAAGCTAACTTTTCTCACTGAGAAAACTGCTTGAAGAGCAAAAACTTAATAAAAACTTGAGAAAAATGTTATTCCTTCCTCCGGCTCTACTCATTCAGGAGTTGAGAAGAAAGAAACACTCCAGCAGAAAACTCCAGTTTGAATGTTTAAATATGCATTAATATTAGCAGGAAGGGTGGAGAAAGTGCTGTGGTCCCCAAAGGTCCAACACAGCTTCAGTAACCTCACTCCTTGCAATCCCTGCTGCCTGCACTGGATCAGGGGTCAGCACATGGCTTCTCTCAAACATCCCCAACCAAGTGCTTGCCCACTTGCAAATGAAAACTCTTCTTGTCCTTTCAGGAAAAGATTACCTACATCCTTGCCCCTCAACAGAAAAAAAAAAAGGAAATTCTGTGAGAAAGTGTGATATGGTACAAGGTAGCCTGCTGGGGACTCATGCAGCTTTATCCTGGTTCTGACCTTGTTCCTTGGCTATGCCAGTACAGCCTTTCAGAAAATTCAATCCTCTAAAAGAACTGTTCTGTTCTCCAACAGCAACAGAGCAAGAAGGACATAGTCTGAGGTGCTACCTGTCATAAATAGAGTCCAAAACAGAATTATCACTTCATACTTTTAAATGGTCTGGTAGCTGAAGGGAGTCATTGACCTCAATGGCCTTACTAACCTTATGCAAAATTTTGTTAGTAGTTAGTGAAAACTGCATAGAATGCATAGAAAATATCCTTGTTATGAACTAAATGTTGTGTTGCAATTAAGATGGCTGACAAAGTTAAATACATTCTTAGAGTATCAGTAGTAGGAAAACTGTCTCTGTTCCCCACAGATAACCTCAAAGACTTTCTCCCTGCATCCCCTTTTCCATCTGCTTGCTGTTGTTAGTACATCCCAGTGTCAGGCTGCTGGGTTTATAAGATGGCAATCTGAAACTGGATGAAGCCCATGTCACTCTTATGTGAGAAAAGTCATTCAGCTGGTAGTTTTCAATAAGAAGTGATGCTATCTGGTCCAGAGAGACCTCCTTGCCTATACCCATCTGTACAGTGGCCAGCACACTGTGGCATTATTGCAACACAAATAATAGTGGAGGCAGCGCACGGTGAAAATGTATCTTCCCGAGAATAAACATCCTCCTTATCACAGCTAGTAAACAACTGTATTATTCTGGCTTTTGGAAGTGATAAGCCTGTTCTTGCAAAAGAGCAAGTGCCCTCATTTCCCAATGTCTTCTGGCTGGCATTGTTCAGTGCTCCGTAAGAGTGAAGCTCTGTGGGAGCTCTACCAAGGGAGGATGAAGATGCTCTGATGATGGTAACCCCCCTGGGGTTCTGGCTAAAATACTGCTCATCCAAAGGGTCATTAGCACAACTGTGACCCCAGTCCGTGGTGGGGTTTGTTATGTGCTGGGAGATCTGGTTCTTCCCCATCCTGCCTACAACCAAAAAGGAGCCCTGCCTCAGTCTGTAGTGCACGTTTCTTACTCTGTAGCCATGTACAGGACAGACAATACCCTCTACTGTCTGATACCTGTGCTTATATAACTGTGCATGCTTTGAATGTTTGCATAAATGTTTCAGAACCCCATTAAATTACTAAAACCAAACAGGCTCCAATAGTTAGAGAAAGGTGAAGAAAAAATACTGCACTGCAATTTTGAAGTTCAATGAATCTGCTTTGTGCCACAACCACAACTAGCCAATCACAACCCCAGTATTCCCTTTGATGCGTATAAAATGTATTTTTAATTTCGCTAGGCTGCTCCTCACTCTTATTTGAAAGGATATTTGAAAGAGTATCTGGGAATTACTTGATTCCCTAGTTTTACTACCTCTGTCATGTCACCTCTTAATTTTCTCTTGTGTAAAATACAGTTTGAACATCCTGAAGACTTCCTTATAGAGACTTTTCCTTATCTCTGAACATTATCATCATCTTCTAGACATCTCTCTGACAGTCTGCTTCTTTTACAGTGCAGGAATGAGCGTAGCCAGACTTGAACAATAGTAGTGAAGCCAGCATGTCCCCACATTTACAAATAACATTACAGAGTTTCTGATTACAAAATATTTATTGCAAGCTCTACTACAAAGCCATGTCTGCCTGTACTGGCAAAGCTTCATGCTCTACCAGCAGCCTTATTTAAACAGGGGCTACTGGGACTGCCAGTTATTTTTAAGCAGAAGAGATGACAGCACCACAAAGCATCCGTGAGCTGATTGCTGGAATCTCTCCTGTTAGTGAGTGGATCTTGTTCAGTGCTGGCTTCTCACTCAGAGCTTTGTGCTCCCCTCACCAGATGGATGTTGCCAGATGGCAACACTGTTTTGCTGTTTAATTATTTAAAATGCTGCATACAAATCTACCTTTGGCATTCAGCAATAGAACAGGGTGTTTGTTGTCCATATCCTATCTTTGATAGGCTGTTTCATATTTCTCTCTTTATAAGACTGTGGAGATGATTCTGGTTTGGGTACTTAACACATACCCTGTTTTGCGGTGGCTCTCCCATGCAGGAGGTTGCACACTTGCTGTTGTGGACTGGAGCTACCTGAGAGACAGTACCTGGCTATAAACCAAAAGGACAGTCCATCAGCTTCACTTACACAGTCACAGACTCCTGCAGGTTGGAAAAGACCTCTGAGATCATGGAGTCTGACATTTGCCCAAACACCATCTTGTGAACCAGACCATGACACTGAGTGACACGGCCAGCCTTTCCTCAAACACCTCCAGGGATGGTGATTCCAGCACCTCCCTGGGAAGCCCATTCCAAAGTCTAGTCACCTTTTCTCTGAAGTTATTCTTCTTGATGTACAACCTGAATTTCCCCTAGCACAGCTTGAGGCTTCATCCTCCTGTTGCTGGTTGCCAGGGAGAAGATGCTGACTCCCACCTGGACACAACCTCCCTTCCGGGAGTTGTAGAGAGTAACAAGGTCACCCCTGGGCATCCTTTTCTCCAGGCTAAACACCCCTAGCTCCCTCACCTGCTCCTCATGTGATGCTCCAGCCACTTCACCACCTTTGTTGCCCTCCCCTGGACTTGCTTCAGCACCTCAGTGTCTTTCTTGAGGTGGGGGGCCCAAAACCAGGTGAAGTACTAGAGCTGTGGCCTCACCAGTGCTTAGTACAGAGGGAAAAAGTGTTTGTGTTTTCATCTGAAGGGTCTCTTTGACTTCAATCACCAAGTGACAGAAATCTGTCTTTTCAAGAAAAACAGGAAACATTTTTTAGTAGTAGAGGTTATTAAAAATGGTTGATGTTAGAAGCTGCTGGAAGAGTTGGAAATTATGCCAACTTGTCACTGACCTTGGACTAGGGATTGTGGTCCTGGTTCTCAGGACCACCTTCAGTAGAACTGGAGGCACAAGTCTGGACTGCAATCTCTAACAGGAGGGAAGGAGCTTGTCATCAACACTGGAAGTGAGGTGCTTTGATTTTCTCAAAGCTCAAAACAAGTTACTATTTTTGCAAATTTTTGAGCTTCCCTCATCTCCATCTAGTCACCAGTCACTACCATTAAGCTTTTGTTAGTTAAAAAATTGCTACAAGCCTCTTGTTTGCTTGGCTTGAGGATTTTGTGAGACTGTAGAATGCCAACAGAGCCCGTAAAACTTCAGGTCCCAAATTGTTCTCCCACCTGCAACAGTCCACGGGGTCATGACCCATTCTGAATCACACCTTGATTTCATGTAACCCCTAAACTGCCAACTGCGTGATCTGGGTCAGGCGTGCCCTGCTGCTCGTGCTGCTGTCCGTGTGATGAACCACTCCCAGGATTCACGTCTTGGCACACTGGTCTGTGCAGAGGCAGCTCTGCATGAAAGGGTTCAGATCTTCAGGATGAAGTACCTGTTGTACTCAGGGTGTTTTGGTTCAGGGAAGGAAGAACAAATGGGAAAATGGGAAGGGAGGAGCATTTCAAAGCACCACATCCTCCTAATTGGCCAACAGTCCAGTGAGGAATAAGAAGGGAGGAGATTATTATGTGCTACTGTGAGGCATTACTGTTGGGGAAAAACCCCTTGGAACAGCTTTTATAGCAAAATCCCACACGTTAAGCAGCAGAACTCCAGTTATCCTGTAGATTATTTTAAAAGGAAAAGAAGCAACAACGAACACATTAATACAACTTAGTGAGATAATAGCTACCCCAAGCTGCACTGATTGGAAACAATTGGCAGAGCCTGGAATATAAGGAATCACTTCCTGCAGCAATTTCCTTTTATTAAAAAAGCATTTAGAGCATTTACAAGCTTTTCATTTCTCAAGGATGTATTTTTAACTCTGTGTTCTCCTTAAAGACACAGTTCAGTCCAGCTGAATGCATGGCTAGGCCAGGTGGAATTTGCTCAGAACACAAATGTTTGCCATCCCAGCATCACTGCAGAGGCTTTCACCAGAAGATGTTACTGAAATCTTCTTAAACCAGGAGAATTTAGGCGAATCACTCTGTTTTCCAACCTAGGCACAGAATCATGGAATTACAGAATGAGTAAAGCTGGAAGGGACTACAGCAGGTCACCTGGTCCAAACTCTTTGCTCAAGCAGGGTCATCCTAGAGCAATTCAGGTGGAACTCCTGTGGTACAATTTCTGCCCATATCTGCACAGCAAGGTTAATTCAAACACATAGGTATGAAAGTGCAGTCCTTTGAAAAGGCAGCTGCTTAAATGTTGCATCCTTATTTCCAATACAATTGGAAATAGTTAAATCTCCAAGATCTGTAGAACTTCAAAGCATCACTGAAATAAAAATCATAACCACCTCAACTGAAGGCCTGGTATTCATTCCCTGTAGGGGCTTTCAACAGCGACTGTGAGTTTGCTCATTTTTATTTGTTTATTTAGTAGTACCTTGGTCCAACACAGTGATTCAAAAAAAGGTTTGTTTCTGAAATACTTGAAATGAATTTTCATTTCTGTTTTGTTTTCTCATGTGAGAAAAATAGAAAAAATGTGATTTGGGTCAAAATTTGGGTCAACTAAAAATAAAACATTTTCATTGTAGAAACAGCAGGCTACATATATTTTGATTTAAGTAGCCTTCCAGCCTAAGCATGAGTTTGAAACAAAAATAAATTGAACATCCCCTTTAACTAATATAGAGAGAAGAATATTTGTTCTGTTGTCAGAGGGACAAACTGAAACAATCTTGACATGTGACACAATTGCACAAATGTTTCTGCCCAAGCTTTGATTTTTTGCTATGAAGAGAAACATTTGCCCAGCTCCAACTTCAAGACTTTAAAGACCAAAGTTCCATTCCATTCCCTCTCTTTCCTGCATGGATGCTCTCCTGTGGGTTATCTCTCTAAAAAAACAAGCCTTTGGATAGCAACAGCAGGATGGGATGAGGTGTGCATTCCTCTGCAAAGGGACTCCTTTCTACACCTCCACCTGTCCCCAGAAGCATCCCCATGCCAGCTGGGCAGAGAAAGGGCTGCCAGGACAAGATGGCAGTGTTCAGAGGGGACAGAGGAGTGTCCTGTGGAGCGCCTGTGCAGTGTCCCATGGCCCTCCTGCGGCAGCACCATGCTCTCTGCCTCTCCTCTGGTGGGGCTAGGAGGGCCCCATCAACACTGCCCTGGTGAGGAACGAGTGCCATCAGCCAGCAGGACCTTCCCCTGCCACAGCTGGGACTCTTCTCCACCTGTATCCATGTCTTGCTCCATGGAGGTCCGGAACCGTCTCTCCTGTTTTCTCCCAAGGGAGAACAGAGGCCAAAGTACAGCTTAGGTAGGAGAGCCCAGCAGCATGCACCAAGTCATCTCCCAGCTCAGCTATGAACTATCATAGGAACCAACCCTGCTGTGAGGATGGAAGGAGGAATCAGAAACCACAAGGCACACAAACACAGCACCTGGATATTGCTGTAACAGCACTGCCAGGTCACTCTTTTAGGGTGTGTGCTACTCCAAAGAAAAGCTTTTTTTTTTTCCTAGTCAAAGATGACTTTTCCCTTGTGTGAAGTTTTGTTGTAGCTTTAAAATAGTTGATTTGGTATCTTGAAAAAAAGTTGATCTGATATCTATTAGGACAGACAATTTTTAGCTACCCTACTCTAGCTCAAACTGCCTCTCCTACCTCTAAATCAGCATCATTTAGAGAAGGAGATTTTCCAAGTGGTGAAGAAGGGAATGAGAAGTCTAGTAACATGTTCATTTTATTGGCAACAGCACAAAACTGTTCCCATCTTTGCAGTCATAACTGATCGGCTTTCCAGTGCATGTGCCCAATTATAACTTGGAAGAAGCCATGTATCTCATAAAGAATTCAGTTAATTTTCAATATTTTCTAAAGTCCTGTAAATGAACAATGCACTTTTTGCAGGTCTTTCATCAAGGAGTTAATAACCAGATAAAGGTTCTCTTTTCATCAGTTTCTAAGTGATGCTCCATTCGATTGAAGAAGATCAAAAATGATGATCAGAAAATAAAAAGGAAGTTTTAAAGGCAGCCTTTGTACAACATTTTAACTGTCTCATTCCTGTTATTTCAGAAGTATCACTGGATTTCTTTCAGGCTTAAAAAAAAAAATATGAAATTCTTGTGAAGTGCCAGTACTTACATTCTTCTAATTTTAGTTTTAAAAACACTTGTGTTAATGGTGGACAACATACCTCTCTGCCATGCAGTAGCCCAGGCCTAAGTGAAAACAACACAAATATAGCAAAACTATCAAGATTCTGCCATTGTCTACAGCACTACCTGTGGTCCTGCCCCGTGCCAGCCTGCAGGGCGCTGTCCCACAGTGACCCTGACCCATCTCACTGGCACCCCATCAGCTACTCCGTCTCTGGGGACTGGGGTACCTTCTGGGACTCTGCAGGCCAAGGGAGGTGGGGAGACAGGACAGCCCTCATGCAGAAGTTCCTTTAGTGTAGGAGAAAAATATTGTCCTTCTGTGTTTAGCTTTACCTGAAAATTTCCTCTTTTCTTCAATGGTTTCTTGACCTCTGTATAAATTTTCTATCCCTGGCTCATTTTCCCTTTTTCCATTTGCTAAGCCCTGATTTACTGCTTTTAATTTAAAATAGGCAAATTTCCTGTGAAGATGTGAGATGCTGCTTCCCTGAACCCAGCTCAAACACATCAGCTATTTGCTGAGCTCTTCGCAGCACAGCCTCACCCTTTTGTCCCCTCTGCCCAGTCCCCTCTCTGTCAGGGGAGCCAGGCACCTCATGAGTTCACTGCCCTCTCCCATCCCTCCATCTAACCATGCTTCACTCCCTTTCTGCATCCCACTCTCACTGCAGCATCCATAGCAAAACCCAGTATAATCCTCCTGTTACTACCAAAAGAAACTCCCTCTCTGAAATTTCCTGCAGTAGTTAAATGTTGGTCCCTTGTCCCTGGCAGGGATTTGCTTCATAGTGGGTCATTAATCTGTGGCAGTTAATAATGAGTGTTTGATGCAAGCTGGCATAACTAATTGAGACACTTGATGCTGTCATCCAAATATCCAAATTATCATTTCTGTACATCCAGAGACATAGCCCTGCCTCTCCCTTGCAGAGAGGGAAGATGAGGCAGAACAGGACCAGTGACATGTTGCCATCTTGAGCAATTCTGTCCTGTGGTTTGAATTTTTCCCTGAAGTGTGTGCTGGCATTTGAGTGAGGTTTCAATCCAGGAGTAATTTGGGTTTCCAGAACTCAGTGTTTCATAGCTTGTAATCATCTTATGTAGTGAAGCCTGCAGAGAATGAGAAAATGATGCATTTAATTTTAAACCAAATTTATCAAAGCACAAGTCTTTAAGAGAAGCACCGTACTTTTGGGCAAACTCAGAACACTCAAAAAAAAGGACATTTTATTGCAGGTGCTTTGCACTCTACCTTTGTCAGGATCAAATATGGTGGAAAAGGGGAATAAGTAGATAAGGATTGACACTTCCACACATTTTACAAGATTCTTGATCCCACTGTTCTAAGGAGCAGTTATCTTAAGATCTGATTCTTAAAATCTGTTATCTTTTCAGCAGGATGTATAAATAGCTTAGCAGAAGAGCCAGCTAATGACTCACTGTTGTAAATTAAATGGAATTTGTTATGAATATGATTCATTGAAACTTTCCTAACAAATCAATTTGTTTCAATCACACTGTAATTCAATAATAATATTTAGCATTTGTATGGTGCTTTCAACAGCTCATGAACTTCCCAAGCATTAATTGTTTATGTTTCACAATGATACTGTGAGCTGCTGAGTTGGGCTTCCTCCCCTTTATAGGTGAGAACACTATGACTCCCAAAGATCTTAAGGAAATGTCTTAGTCTCTTGAAACTGTTGAAACTGAAATTACTGTTTTATACCTTTTTTGGTATTTGTCCTCAGGCATGGTGCACAGTGGTGTCTTGGAGTCCTGAGCATCCATGGTGGTTTTGGTCTGTCATGGTAGAGCTGGCATTTAAAAATCACACCCTTCTGTTGCAGAGCTTGACATGCCCTGTTTGGAAGCTTTGCTCACCACCGTGGTGCTTATGATCCTTCTTTTTGCCTTTCCCCCATTTAAAGGCTGAGCTCTGGAAACCTGGTCCATGTGTTTACACCCAGGGACAGTTCCCCTTGCTGCACTCCATGGACAGATCCTGCTCTGGCCCTAACCTGTCCCCTCTTCAATGATCAGCTCACATGTTCCTTTGGCAGATCACATCTGTCCAACTGCTGTGAACTTCACCTTGAGCTGCTCATCAAATGAGTCCTACAGAAAAATGAAACATTGCATATCACATACAAGCAGACCAGAATAAGGGCTTAGCTTCCAGGTGGTCCATGCCTACAAAATGGATATGGATGTCATATAGGGTTTTTTAAAAGCACAAAAGCAGAAAAGCTACCTGATTGTTACTCATTTCTAGTTCAGAAATCTGAAAATACCACAAGGGCTTCTCTAGGATCCATGAAATTTCGCTTTAAGCATGATGACATAAGGTGAGCTACTTCTGGATGTGAAGGCAGAATTAAGACAAGCTTGGTCCCACTCCCATCTCCCGTGCTCACCCATGAGATGATGTATGAGACGTGGCTGCTGGAGTGCTGGTTGTGGATCCCTGTATCTGACAGCACCAAATGAAGAGGAACACGTGAAGCTGGTTATACACACAGCTCTAGGAATCTGTCCTCTGGCTTTCTATCTACTACTATGCAGCACTGTAAGCCTAGAACACCTGCAGTGCTCCAAAGACCATATCACAAATGAGCCCAATCTCTTCTTTGAAACCAGGATGTGGTCTTTCACATATTAAATTATGGAACTCATAATGCTGCAAAGGCCAAACACAAAATCATATCCACGATCAATTAAAAAAATCATGGAAGAAGTGGTCACCAAGGGCCACGATGATGTGGATGGGTTCTATACCTCAGGGACTCACTAAATGACAGAATTCCAGAAGCTGGATCTTGCTAGTGGGAAAAGGTCTTTTATATATGCCCATTTACTTATTACGTTCTTTAGGTGCTTGCTAGAGATTGCTGTCACAGACAGAATGCTGTGGCAGACACACCTCAAGTCTGGCCCTGAACAGCTATTCCTGCGTTATATTTTCCATAAGGATTTTGGTGGAATCCTGGCTAAAATGGGGCTATTACTCTAAGAAGCTGACAGTCATGATGTCTGTGGAGTAGAGAAAGAACAGCTGTCAGTGTGCAAATAATAATTTATGAATCATCATTTAACTGTGTCACATGAGGAGAAAAACAATGGGAGTTTATTGCCTGGTTTGATTTACTTTTCAAGAAAACCCTAGTCCCACTTACCTAGTTTTCTGCCAATGCATGTGGTCATCTTCAGTCAATAAAGGCTGGTGTTTTCATACACAAGTAAGGCTCTACCTGGAAGCACCTAAGGACTAAAACTCACCTAGAAATCTTGGTTATTGTGTTTACCCCCTTACCCTTGATATCTACCATTTTGAGTTGCAGATGCACAGCATTGCTGGCTGCCCTTGGTTTCTTGCCTTGCTTGCACCCTCTGTGCTGAACACAGTATCACTTAGAGTAGAAAAACATTTGGCTCCCTGCTTATGGCAAAACACTGAACTGATGTCTGATGCTCCCCACTGAGACCTTTTCACTATAAACTTCACAGTCAAATAAGTCACCTTGATGCCAATATTTGTCTCTGTTCCCTGATGCAATGCATAAATCATATTGCTGTTCCTTATCAGCTTGTAGCGCTTGCTTAATGGGTAGCTCTGCTGCTTCAGCAGGGAATTAGCTAGAACAACATTACAGTGATAAAGTAAGGAGAGCAAGCATCCATCAGTGGGTTCATTAGTAATGTTAAAAAGGAAGCTCTGAAATAACTCAAACAGAAAAACATTGGTTCTTGTGCACATGTTCAAAACTGTTGGTCAGTGAGCATGAAATGAGGGAAAGGACAAATAATCAGGGATATGTTCTTTTTAGATACATGCCAAAACCTCCCTTTAACAACGGTATCTCTCATGGCCTTAGCAGCTTTTATCTCTAACTCTTTAGATGATATCTGCAGTCACTTTCAGTGTAGCTGGATTTGAAGCCAACTCTCAGTTCTTATCAACTGTGGACAAAGCTTGGCGTACTGACACCAAACAGGCAAACCTTTGAGTTCAAACGCCCACCAGTAAGTCACTCCTCACACACTCACCAAAGAGAAGTCAGACTCCATTTGCACTCCTAGAAGTGGCAAGAGGCTTCCCAGGCAGTGGGACTGAGCAGGGCCACGGCAGGGCAGCCAGGGACAGCTCTTTGCAGAGCTCCTGGGAGCCCATCAGGCCCTGGTGTGCTGCAAACTGGCTGGAGTTCAAAGCTGCGAAACAACGCCAGCTCCTATTTCACACAAATCCAGCTAGAGAGCTCTAAATCTGCCTAAAATGGTGTTTTATAGTCACTGACAAGAATTTCTCTTATATGGAACCTTCATCATTTTTTTTTAGAATGATTCAGAGTGACAATTTTGTTCCAAGGGTACAGGTGACAGCATGCTCTGTCAGTCAGTATCGTGATGCTGGAAGGCAAGGGAACGGTCAGCCAAGAACAGCAACATCCCCTGGAAATGCCCTGCCCACCCCTTGGCTCTCTGCAAAAGCAAGAGGCATCACTGACATCAGTGAGAAGCTCAGCCTGTGCCTGTCAGCAGCTATGGGAGGAGGAGATCAGTGACATAGTTTTGGTTGCAGTAACCTTCTGGAGAAAAAGAGGTGACTTACTTAAAATTCAAACCAAGAAAATCAGCTGTCACATTGTCACCACAGAGGTACAGATAAGCAGGGGGCTCCCTAAGCTTTATCCAGCACCAAAACCATTGGAATTGCCCCCTTGCTGAACAGTTATTTTCCACAACACTGTTCATTAATGTTTTTGTTCAGGACTCTCTACACTCCCAGATCCTATAAGTATATAAATGACCTGAAATTAAACTGCTAATCTGGTAGACTATATGAATAAAATCAGGAGTTTAATTTCCAAGCTACCCCGTGGTTATTATTCATTGCCCAAAAGCATCATTAACACAGCATCAAGACTGACACAGTAATGCCATGTACACTCCCAAAATGTCAAATGCACTTGTATTAAAATGGCTGAAAACCAGGAAAGAAAGAGTTATGGCAAAATCAATGGATATTCTGGAAACAAACTAGACCCACAACTGCTGTAAATTAGTGTGGCTCCAGTGACTGTAAGAGAGTTACCCCAGTGTAGGCCAGCTGAGGACCTGGTGTCTGTTTTTCCATTTCTGGGCATCTGTATAAGATGAAATAAATACCTGAAACACTATAGTCTCTAGATGTCTAGCAACTTTAAAATCAAATTAATCAAGTTGTTGGTTATGTCATAGTGGCAATTACACTGAGTGGTTTGGGATCGGGTCTTTGTCAGCAACAGTGAAAACAAGGAAACAAAACCATTGAGTGCTCCTATAAATAGCTTCAGAAAAAAGAATACAGCATCCCTGTTGAAACATCAACCTTTGAAATACTTATGAATGGTCAATATTGCTTCTAAAGATGCAAGATGTGTCAGAGATGGAGTCAAGCACCATAAATCTACTAGAAAAAAATCAGATTGGAAACCTGAGAAAACCTGGGCAGTGTCCCTGCAAATACAATGTGCAATATATATTACTGCTTGCTGCAGAAGAAAAATTAAACAGGCAATTATTACTAAGAGTTTTGAGTAAAAATATATTAAACCAGACATTCTGGACATGCAGGCAACAATTTAATCATGTCTACACAGTGAACCAGTTGAGCAGGACTGTGAAGATCCAGGTTATTCTCACAGACCTCCCCATGGCAGCAGGGCTATCGTGGCCACTAACCTTGCAGATACAGCAGCATGCTACCAGCACCAAACACCATCTATGAGGAGATACAAACCAGTCTTCTGAGAAACTCAGGGAGTTCATCAAAAATCTGCTAATTCCCATGTGCTCAAAAATGCTTTAGCATTATCTGATATTTTAAAGTAATTTTCTTAATAAAATTGCAGGTGGTTTGCTGCAGTACAGTGCTTGAGGAATGTTTCCTAACAAAGCCATGAGGAAATGATAGGGAAACCATATTTTCTTCCTTGTTTTGAATACAGGCATTCATCTTATTGCAAAACTTCCTGCTATGGTTTCAGAGCTGTTCTTTGAGTGACAGGTTTTGGCCCTATCAGCATTTTCCTCTCCCTGTTTTCCTTTTGTCTCTGCTGAGACAAGCACTTTAAAGTCAAGGGCCAGGTTTGGGCAGAGGCTGTGAGGATGGCGAAGAGGCTGGGGAGATCCCTGGGAACCCTGAGGAGCCAGGTTCATGGGCCTTTGCAAGGTCTCTTTTCACTCCTAACTTGCCCTGGGAAAAGCTAGGCAGCTCCCAGTTATCAGATATGATGAAGAAATTCTCCTTTCCCATTCTACAGCCTCTCTTATTTTCCTTTTTTCCCCCCTTTTCATTTAAATCACTATTTTCTACACTTTCCTTTTGGTATGTCTTTAATCTTAATTTTAAATGCCAGGGGTTTTTTTTTTCCCTGTAACTCCCCACTTTATAGCCTTCCCAAGTCAGTAGCAGTCTAAATTTAATGAATTCCTGAAGGTCAGATGGGCATTTGGAGACCCATAGTTTGTGATGTAAAGCGAGGACTGGGGAATAGCTTCCATGCTACCCCTGCCACTGCAGTTGGCAGTAATCAGCAAACATCTAATCAATGGGAACAGTAGCACATTCATGGGCAAAAGATATTATCTTGGCATATAAATAATGAAAGCCTCTAAAGTACTCCCAGATGTTGGAAACAAGATTCCTTCTGGGCATGTGAAGAATTTGCTTAGAGGAAAACAGAGCAGCCACACAGAAGTAGAGGGCTGTTTCAGTCTGATGAAGTTCTGTTTATGAGAAAGTACTGCTAAAAAAAAAAGAAAAGAAATACCTATATGGCTTGAATCAGCCAAAGCTGACCTCTCATCTGCCAGATACCTGTAAAGCAGACAATTGGTTTTATCTGGGGTAGATCTGCTAGACTGTCTTTCAAACAAAAGAGGCCCTGCTTTCTTACTATTGCCAAATATTCAGTTTACAATCAGGTTTTCAATATGTCCTGAATCCAGGCTTCTCTGAGAAAAATGAGCTTTTTGATCTCTTATAATGACAACTTATTCCATGAGATAAGGCTACAAGAAAAGGAGAAAGAACAATTAACAATTAATTATTTCTCATGAGAAAATGCTTTAATTCACAGTTGAAGTAAGTAATTTTTTTTAACTCTAATAATTAATGTTTTGACTTTTTAAAGAAAATCAAAATCCACAGAAGATTTGCAGAGTTGTGGCAAGTTTTCCTAGTCTTTCGGTTATCAATATACATTTACAATATATCATTTACACAGCTCTCTTTTCTCTTGCTAGGGACACTAGCCTTGCTGATCCAGTACAGCTACTCACTGGAGTAAATCACTCATGGCAGAATGGACCAGTGGCCTCTGAATGGTCTGACCACAAGTGATCCCTGCAAACACAATCCTTATGTTGCCAGCCAAGTAGTTTTAACAGATCTTATTTAATCTGAAAATGTAGAAATTGTTATCAGTGCAAACGCAGCTTAAGGTATCAGTGAGAAAAAATGAACTATTGTTTAGCCTTGTTGTACAACATAAAAATAAAAACCAGCCACGGATGTCTCTCCTGGCCCTAATGGGCAGAGCCTGACTCAAAGACCTTACCAAGTCAATTATCATTTTACCAAGACCTGTTCAATATCATGTGCCAGGATGGGCACAATCCTCAAACAATGTGATTTATCTTTAAAAGCCTCTTCATATATCAACATATCTTATACCAACAAAACCACAGTAATCTTCAGAAATACAGTGGCAGAGGTTTGTTAAAGCACCACCTTTGTTTCTATAAACCAAACATTTCTATACAGCACTGAATATCTAAAGTTGTTGCTTGTTGTCAGTCTCTTTCCACGCTGGAGGACAATGGAACAATGAGAGCTGGCTTTTTTCTCCCAAAGCCTTGGAGGAAGGGTTCATCTGTCATATGAAATAGCAGAACAGCAGCAGAAACCAGGCTCACAGAGCAATGAGGGTGGGAAGGGGCAGGACTCAAACTGGCAAAGTGCAGTGCCTAACATTGTGGGGACAAGACCCCTGATGGATACCAGATCTCTAGGCACTGTTACCACAGTGAGCATGATCCTAATGCCACATTTGGGAGAACTGACTGGAGCCTTCGCAGTTTTTGGAGGTTACCATGGTTCTTGACTTCTACTACTTGTACAAGGCACACCCTCAAACAGAGACTGTGATCAGACCCTGCAGGGATTTATGTATGTACTTTATCTCTTCTGGAAACTTCAATAGCTCCAGCAAGGCAAACTCAGAATTCTGAAAGACTGTTCTGGATTGGGGTTTGATTTGTAATGGCAACTCCATTTTGTCACCTCCTAGTGTCAGCCACTCACACATTTCATAGTTACTAAGGAATCACTAGTGACTACCAGATCTTTACTTTCTTCCAAGCAGCCGACATCTAAAGTAATAGAAAAAAATAAAATTCTGTCAAATATAAATAAATCCCCAAAATTCAAGCCATTGTGAACAGATGGTTCTAGCACAGGGCTAATTTCTATGGTAACCTCTGGTAGTGCCTTTCTGTAGAGCTCTGGGCAACCTCTCTGTCCTTGTTTTTTTTGACTTCCATAGTCACAATACTTGTCTCATAAAAGAGGCATGTGCTCTAAACAGTGTTTAGAAAGTGCCAGGAGGCTCTCTGAAGGAACATAATTGTGAATTAATGAGTGTATTGTCAGCACCTCCTTCAAAATTCTCTGGATCTAAGTCAAGCTTTATATACCCCATCACAGGAGCCTCAATGCACGCTGCCCCATGGAAGAAATGACTGTCATCAGTACACTGCCAATTATCTGACATGCAGAAGAATAAATACTAGGTAATGGTGTAATGCTTGGGAATGTGTCACAAGCATATTTCCTTTGCTGGAATAATCTGCAGGTGGCAAGAGGCCCTCAAAAATAGTTCAAAGGCACTGAGGCACAAGACTTGGGGTTGTGGTTTGTATTTTTCCCAGCCTGAACTCTCATGACCTGGAGTGCAGAGGACAACCTCTGACAGCAACATGTGGAGTGCTTGGCCCTGAGGTTACTCACAGCAGACATGAGGGGATTAGATACTGACTCTGTTTGTGCTTCAGCCTCCGTTGGCACACCTGGGGCTCCTCTCTGGCTTCAGGGTGCACAGTCAAGCCCTACCCTTGCCATGTATCAGTCTGAGTTTGGGGCTTGCCTTAATCATCCTTGTTACAGTGGAAAAGAAAGGTGGGAGATGTGCTTCTTTTCCAAAGGTCTTTCATCCTGGCAACAGGACCCCCTGGCCAGCCTGGCAAGCTGATGAAATATTCCCCAATTCCTTGTCTAATGCCGAAACAATACAGCAGAATGATTTAGCTGTATCAGCCAGTAATTTATTCATTAGAGAAGCTGCTATAAGCCATACTGCAAATGAACTTTTGGCTTAGGTAGAATTTCATTGTACAGCTATACTAGAAGTCCTCTGCCCACAGCTGTGAGTACACAGACATTTTGTGCAGCTGGGGACATGTTATGGATCTGAACTGAAAGGACACCAGAACTCTGGTTCTGAATGTAGTTTTGACATAAAAATTGGTCATTTTGAAGGAATTTTCTTTGAAGAGTCTGTTCAGTCTATCTCTGCCCCCCACCCAGCACATTGTGCTTGTAAGGAGAAGATACGGGTGAAGCCATTTCAGAAAAAAAGCCCTGACTTTTGTGTACTTACATTTCTTTTATATTGCTGGATAATTTGATGTGACACATGGAAAAAAATATAGTGTTTTATCAGCTCTGTGTTCAAGCAGGTGGTGCTGTATTTTGTACAGCACTAAAGGACACTGCTTAATTTAAGATTTCTACCATAGCAGCAATTCTAAATGACAGCATTTGTATTAAAAGAGCTGCTCTTCCCAGCAGCACTGTTACAAAAATACTGAAACAGTAGTGATATTATTATAGATCTGCTCCAGTAACAAAAGTTCTACTGTAAGAAAATCTCTGATTTAGAAAAATTCTTGCCGCCTTTTGTCAGTGATAAATGTTCCCTTGGTTTCCATACCGGTGCAATTTAATCCTCATGATTTGAAGAGCTCGTAGGAAAGCAGCTGTGTACAGTAAAAGCCCAACATGTTGTAAAAGCTTCAGTGAGAGCAAAGGTGACAAAATGGGTCCAGGAGCAGTATTCAGGGTGACAGTGCAGGGAAGCCAGCTGAGAGCCAGGATGTGCTTTCCAAAAGTCCTTTGTGCACTGTGTGTGAGCACACTTGTGTGTGTGTGTGTGTGTGTAGCAGCAGGAGGGACATCCTCCCACTTCTCCCCGAGCCCCCAGGCAGAGGATGCAGGGCCCCTCTGCAGGGCAGCTCCCTTTTGCCTGGGGGAAGAGTTTAATTCACTGCTTGCATGAATCAGAGGAGCACAAACATGCTATTAGTCTGCCCCTGAAGCCAACAGCTTTCCCATCACCTGTGATTCAGCAGTAAGGACTGGTGTGGCTTCATCCCTTCTTCCCCCTCCACTCCACCCCACTGGTGACAGGGTCAAGGACAGGGCTGATATTGACCTCTCCCCAGTAAGACAGCTTGAGAGGTCCTCTGCCCAGAGACTGCAAGGGAATGCATTTCAGAAAACCATCCAAGGTGAGAAATGGCTGACCTCTGTCCCATTCCATCGAGGGTAACTTAGTGCAATCAGAAGGCACAGCAAAGTCATTCATGATCTGCTGCGTGTTGCAGTAGGACTCTGGCTTGAACCAAAGTGACTCTGTGAGTCCAAACACATTTCTGGTGGGCTGGATGAGGGGCTGGGAGAGGCACTTTGTGCCAAAGTTCATTCATCCTTTCTCCTTGTAGTGCATCTAAGTGATTTTTTAATTATACTAATGTTTTTCTCTCATGACATTGTCTCAGAGGTCACCTTGCTCTCCAATTACTGCTCATGTAAGGAAGTGCTTCTTGACACTGCCTCAATTTTTTTTTTCACTTTATTTCCATTTGTACTTAGCTGCAATGGAATGAAAGTACGATCTACAGCTGAAATTAACTTAGCATTCTTTTAAGAAAACCCATTTCTCTATTTTTAATTTTTTTTTTTTTTTCATTTGGATCCCTATATAACAAAGTCTTTTTACCCTCACAAACTTCATGTCTTAGTTTTCAAATTACCATTCCAAATTATTTCCTGAATCTGTCTGGTGCCATAGTATTTTCCTTATAATATGGTGACCAAGAATTGATGAGTAAATCATTTCATCTTCCTCTGATGATATTTTCAGCACCAGTCTGTACAGGAAACAGTCTTTCTTTTGAATTAAATGCTGCTGGTGGCCTACCTGAGATCTTCTGTGGCTGAGAGCTAAGTTTAGACACACACTGCAGGGTGGTGAGGAGAAAATTTAAACAAAGGCTGCATGACCAGACTCAGAAACGGGTGCAGGACACCACGGGTCACTCAGCTCTTCTCATCTCACCTTGCTCAGTGTTCACCTGGTGCTTGAGAGGGACTTCATCGGGGTAAGAATCAAAATGAATTATGCAGAATTTATCCCTGTGGATATTTCATACCTGCCCTATCCCAGAAATTTTATGTTATATATTCCCTGGTCACCCTAGAGTTGATACTGAGGGAAGGCAGCTCTGAAGGATATGAGGGTCAGGGCAGGCTGCAGAAGTGGTTGCCGTACAAAGGTATGATTTTGACCCTTCCTTTCCACACCTCAGGAAGGAGGAGGGGGATGAAGGGAGCAGGACTCTCCATCTCATCTCAGGCCTCCTGGGGTTGTTCTCAGAAGGGCAGTCTGATGGTCAATTCACCAAATAACATCCCAAGGAGTTCTCTTATCCTCTTGCTGACTCCTGAGCAGCAGAGCAGGTTGGACTTGCTTCAGCATGGAGGAAAATTGGACAACAGTAATTAAAAGTGAGTGTCAGCTCACAAAGAAGCTCCACATTATTAGTTTAAATGAAGATACTTTCCATGGACAGCCTTGCATTCCATAGTACAAACTCCTGCATGCAATTAGCTTGCAGAAAAACCTGTGGCATGCCAAAGGAAATATCAGGCAGGAAAACACCAGCGTCCGTGCCCTTCCTCAGTAGGAAGAGGTGCGTCCCGTGAACCAGGCTGCCTTTCTGCTGACACAGGAATTGCACACAGAGCTGGGAAGGCTCTGAGCCCAGGCCAGCCTACATATACACAATGGATATTTGCAATCCTGGATCACCACTCAGAATCTCTCTTCTTGCTGAAAACCTGAAATCACAGCCTTCTTGTTATAAATGGCCCTGCTCCTTCCCAGTTGAATAGCCAAGTTCACTTGTAGTCAATCTGCTGTCTTCAGGGCCAGGTTAGCCATGTCCACATCATTTCTGATGCATGTTTGTCTGAGATGCATGTAAGCATCTTCCACACTACAGACTGCACCCTGTGCCCAGACAACCCACTCCCACACCTACAGCATCCCTGCTATAACAAACTGCTTTCTAATACCTAGATTAAACTGTCCTTGCTGCAATTTAAAACCATTTCTTCTTGTTCTACCTGCCATGGCAGTGGAGCACAAGGGGTTTTTCCCAGCTTTTCAGCACAAGTCATGTTTTTAAGACCATTGATTATTAAGACTGTCCTCTTTCTCCATTTTTTCACATCTCTCTTGAAGTGCCATGCTCAAACCCGGACATGGCATTTTATTAGTTCTGAGCAGAAATGAACTTTGCACTTATTTCATCTAATCTAATTTACTGCCCATGTTTTGATTTGGGGAAATGTCTCATTTGTGATTTTTTAAACCTCAGGCTGGAAAACACTGATAGCACTGCTAAAAAGAGTACAAAAGTCTGTCAGGAAGAGGCAAGACCTGGGAAGAACAAAACCATATCCCATCCACCCATTACCACGCATCTTCTGCAAAGATCAGCTTCCACCTCCAACTTACTGAGCACAAAGGCTGCTCCTTCCTGCAGGGACAACCAGTCATGCCAAGGCAATAAGAAGCAAGCCATAGTTTGAGAGAATTTATCTAAAGAAATTTGATTCTGTGAGGCCTAAATAAGTAGTATTTGAACCACACCACTGCCTATGTTGTACGACTGATGTACTGTGTAGCTATTGTGGCTGTAGCCTCCCCACATGATATTGCAGGTACACAGAAATGGTAGCAAAGGGGAGCGTATGAATCCATGGGCCTCCCACTCAGCCAAAGGCTGCCTCCGAGATCATCTCTAGGTGGAGGGTACTGCTAGAGAGAGTCTTCAAAGAGAAGGCAAATGTCAATTCCATTTCTGTGCTAGGTTCTTACAAGCATGTTCTCATTCCAGCATATTGTACCCTTCCTAAACATCCAGATATCAGAAGACATTTCTCCTCCAGTTCACTGACTGTTGACTGCCAGTTTATGTGTGTCTGAACGGGGATGTATCTGACCCAGCGTGTTTCCAGAAAACTTTAATATCAAGTTATTGTCCAGTCTCATTGTACATACAACAACATGAGTGTTAACCTCCTTAGGAGGAACACATTACAGGTGACACATCCCAAATACCTAGCAATTCTTATATCGTGAAGTAGACACCCAGAATTTTCTCTTGAGTGAAACTACATACAAATGCAAATAAACCCATGATGCTTTAAAAAACAAGACAAAACAAGAAAAAAAAAACCAACCAAAAATACCCTCCACCAAAAAAAATCCCCCAAAACCCAAAAAACACCAAAAAACCAAAACACCTAAAGCCATCAAGAAAAGACACTGAAGATGACAGTATTTGGGCCTTTATGTCCTTTTTCTCTGTTTTACATGCCAGTACAATCTGGGAACACAGTCTACAGCAATTACTAAGGGCTTTAGAACAGCTGCTTTACAGCAGTGGATGGTTTATGAGTACTTGTGCAGTGCACTGCCAATAAAATGAGTATGCTACTAGACTAGCAGATTATTCCCATACCTGATTGGAGCAAGGTGACCCATGCAGGATACCATGATCAATATAGAAGTCTTATGGCAAACTTATGTATGTACAGCAGCTCCCAAATAAAACAAATTCTTCCCATGTTGCCCGTGTAATTCAGCTGCCTTTAATTCTAAATTGCCACTTTCATGAAGAAAAAGGAGCAGAATTTCTGTGGGTAGTGGATGTTTTTTTGCTTTTCATCACAAATACAACAACAGGCCACCATTTTTGCTGAGTGAGCTGTTTCTTTGCATAGCCAAGTCTCCATGTTTTCATTGGCAGGGCTACATTGCAGATTTTAGGAGCCACAAGGAGCAAATCATGCTTTAGACTATGTAACATAAGCGTTAAATAGTTCTGTGCTGAAACACACTGTGGGTGCAATTAGATGCCTTTGCCATGCCCCAAAAAAGTAAACACAGCTCTTGGCTGTTCACCTAAGCCCATGAGCAAGCCTGCTCAGACTTGGGTTATTCATGTGGGGCAGCCCTGGAGCACAAGCCAAGCCAGGAACAATTCAGGGTCTCGCACAATTTTGGCAGGGCAGTAGATGGGTCAGCCCTGCTCCACACCCTCTCAACAGCAGGATCAGCAACAGCTTGTGGCCTCATTTCCCAGCCTGAGGAAGGGCTCTTCTTGGCTGGACTGGTGCAAACCCTCATGCTGGTGCAGAGCACTAGACCACAGCTCCTGGAGTTACACTGACGACACGGGAAGTTTGCAGTGATGTGCAGCCGTGGCACCTGCAAAATTAAATATATGGCACACTGTGGATATTCTTACTATCACTTCAGACATCCTTCTCTGCTTACTTGCAGGCACCTCACATGGTCTGATGAATTTGTTTCTTAGCATATTTCAGAGGCAGCTCAGATGGGAATTACAAAAATTTCCTGAAATGTGCTTGTATTTCAAATGTACAGAGACAGTATTTTATGAACTTTAAATTACTGCCACTGAAATCAGAGTTTCTTGTAATGTAAATTCATGTTTTGAGGATCCTCAGGTTGTTGTGCTCCTGAAAGAGTCCTGTTTTCCAGAGGTTTGAACTTCCTCCCACCTAAAAGGAGCCCTGCTGCTGCTTGGCAATCCAAAGTTTTCAGGCATCTTAAACTATTTTAACTGCAATATTGATTTTTCTGGGAAGGCATTTACAAGGATTTTCCCTCAAACCCCCTCCCCCATTCAGGCACTGCCTTCTTTTTTTTTTTGTATGCTTCATTTTAGAATGAAGCATTCAACAAATATTTTAGGGGTGTTGTCATAGTTATTCTTATCTCCTTCCTCAGCAGAGGGAAATCACATATAAACATTTCCAGCCTCACTCCCCTTTGCTTAGATTAACGAAGTGACCAGTACGTCACTGCTCTTGGTGATAAGCTTTGCTGCAGTTCAGGGCAGAGTAAAACACTCCTTCCATGAGAGCATTATCAGACTGAGAGCCTGGTGGTGTACTGCACAGTTTCTTTGTCTGACTGTAATGCTGTTTCGACATGAGTCTGTTTCTGGCACTGAGTCACCTACAAGCGGTGGAGACTCCCACCAAAAATCCCACATATATTTCACTTAACTCTGAAGCTATGGGCTCTTGGGATTTTGTCCCCATCCTCACATGGGCTGGGTTCATTTCAGATTTTTTTGAAAGGGACAGTTATCCCAATTTCTTTTCTTTGGAGCTAGCGATGTTTCACAAGTCCAAATAGACTATCATGTTCCGTTGCTTCCAAGGAGGTGGAAAAGACATTCTGCTGGAAGGCCTGCCTGCTGTGTTACTGCAAGCTGTGTACAAGCAATACTGCCCTCGGCAGAAAAGTTGGGCATCCCCCTCCATCCTGTTGACACCATGTCTCTTGCTTCCCTATCATCATTAGTGAGGTCTGCTTCACTCTTCTCTTCAACTTCTTTCTGTCCCTTAATTTTGTGCCACAAATTCAGACTCTGGACTGTGAGACAAACTGTGCATTCAGAAGTGTTGGTTATCATTGTTCACAGAAGAATGTTCTGCCCAAGAAAAGTTCAGATCGAAACAGAAATAGGAACAGAAATTTCTCATGCAAGATTATCATACAGAACTGTTGATGTTCAGCTCTTCAGCCCATTATCCACCACCACCAGCCTAGAGTGACCTTCGACCTATGTTCAGGACTTCACTGGATGTTTCCCCTTTCATGTCATCTCCATATTTACATATTTATCTCTTTGCACATTCCATGTCCATCACCTCATTGAGCCAGGCAGCAGTTTGGCCCTTACGAATACCTAGCAGTGGCTGGGCAGACATAAGGGACGTGGGACACATGTGAATCTCATTGAAGCTCTTGACTATACTCCTGCTCAGCCTGTAGAGCCATTCACTATCCTTTTCCTCATGTTTCTAAAATAGGTATTTGAATAGTGTCTGATATTCCTCATGACTGTTCAATTTTCTGAGCATGGGTGCCCAGGTGTGCTTCCACAGGACCCATTTCCCCAAGTGGGGAGATCTCCCCATATGTTCTGTATCCCAGCCTCATTCTCTCAAGACCTCTTTGAACAACTAACCTTCCCCTCACACTCACCTGAGACTTTCAGTGCAAAGTATGGCTGCTGAGCCCAGGCCTGGTCAGCCTTATCCCACAGAGGAGGGACAAAGCCCATGGCTTCCACCATGTCCAAGCAAGAGCTGCAGCCTGCAGAAGCCCAGGGATCAGCATCAACATGGTGAAGATTGTGTGCAAAGATTATCTCACATCTTACAGTCACTGCCATCTGGCATGGATGCACGTGTGGGAGATTAAACATGTAAAAGCTAGCAGCAGCAGCAGCAACTACCATTTCCATAATAGTTCTGTTTTTTGTGTTTTTTTTGAAGGAAAATGCATTGGCCGTCTAATTTGGATTCATAAAGGAAACCTATTAATGAAAGGCTTCAAAGAACTGTCTCAGAACTTTTAATCAGTAGTTGCGTTTTAGCATGGAAAAAAAAAAGCAGAGGGGGCTGGGTGGTGGGCTGTTTTGTTGTTGTTGGTTTTGTAGTTTTTTGTTTAAAGCATCAGACTATTTGAAAGCAGGCTGGGTGAGGGAGCCCAGCGGGGAGCCTCTTCTCGCCCACCTGGAGAAGAGGCCCCCTGAATGCTTGTTTTCATTAGCATGGGCCTCTCTGGCTCTTCAAAACCCTTTCCACCCGTTGCCAAGGCAACCCCGAGCCGTATTGCGGCACATGGGTGTTGTGCATCAACTGGTGTGTTGCTCTTAACTGAAATAAATAACCAAATAAACATGGAAAATGGCCACGGGCCAAAAAAGGGCACTGTCTTTTATCATGGACATCTAACATTTATAGGGATTTCAAACACTCTGCTAAGGCGTATCGCCAGAAAGGTAGTTGATCAAAAAGGGAAAATGCATGTGCACGCACAGACAGCTTGTTTCATCATTTCATTTTAATGGGTCGTCTTGCTTGAATAAGGTGAAAGGAATCGTGTCTAGAGCGTGCAATCCAACTTGTGAGCCCTCAGTTTCATTTTCATGCCATTTGATGGCTCTCAGCTGGGCCTGGCCTTTCCGCAGAGCTTGGCTCCTACTTCAGCATCAGCATCACCACCAGCAGCTATTTTCCTATCAGGCCTGGACACACACAGGCTACAGGAGGAGCTTCTGAGCACTGCAAAGACAACCTCCACAGCAGGGGCTGCAAGTGTGGCTTTCAGGATCCAGCTGCTCCTGGACCTCCACCTGAGTCATTTATACCGCAGTGTTACCCACCACAGCTGTGGGTATGTGAGTGAAAACCACGGGCCTTGGTTTCCAACCAGCCTTGTGGAGAAGGAGGGTGCCTGGGGAGGTGACACAGACTGCATTTGTGATTGAGGATCAGCCCCCAAAGTCGTGATAGTGAGGGGACGTGAGGGGAATGGTTTCCACCACTACCTGCATGAGGTCCCTGGCATTGAGGAGCAACAGCTGCAACACCCCTTCAGAATATCCCAGAACAGCCAAGGTAAAACAGCGTCCCTGGGAATATCTCTAGCTAGTCCTGCTAAGTACGGCGGCAAAAATAGTTTTCATTTAGACTCAGGAAGGGAGGTGCTGGCTGCAACTTCTCTCAGGGGATCAGGGAAGGGAGTGGGGTGGAAAGCTCTGCAAGGAATAGCAATCATTGCCCAGTAGCACACTGTACCTTGCCATTCTGTGCTGTGCCATGCTGTGCTAGCAGTTGTCAGAGCAGGAGCCTCCCAGAGCAGGAGCTTCCCAGAGGCAAGGCGGTGAGGTGTGTGCAGATCCTACATGCTGGTAGGTGCAGGTGGGTCAGGGCAAGCCAGAGGGAGGAGATGTTACAGCTGCCATTCCTCAGAGGGGGCCAGAGTGGAATCCAGTAGTCTCCCACTAGAGAACAGTGCAGTTTGTGCTTCCATCAAGGTGTCTGAGAGAAGAACTGCAACCTTTGTGGGCACTAATTGAGTGATTTCTGCCGACTGAATGTAGACCCAGAGCCAGATGCTTTGCATGTCCAGAGTCAGTGCTCAGTAAAGCCCTGTCTTAGCTAACACCTTCTGCCTCACAGTTTTGAAACAAAACAGAGAACATGGCGTGATGCTGCACCAGCCATTTTCCTTCTTGCTTCACCTTGTAAGTCCTGCTTGAAACTTCCCCAGGGTCAAGCCCTCTTTGCCAGCACACAGCCCCTTCAACAGGACCCAGATACCTGTGGTTGCCCTTTTTCCTGAGCACCCTCTGTCCTTTTGCTCCCTTGGGAGCCTTATGGTGCCAAATGCAGTGTGCAAGCTGTTTGTCCCACCTGGGATCTGCACACACACAGGCCATACTATCAAACTGAGGAAATTTTGACTCTGTGTGTGTGTCTGGTGTTTGCCCAACAGCTTCGGTGTCCCAGGGTGTCACCCCTCAGCACTTCCCATGCATCCTGTGGTGAATGGCAACATACATCAAAAGGCTTCCTCCAGCCCCTCACCCCTCAGCACAGCCCATGGTTTTCCCTGCTGCTCTTGCAGCTCCTTTTCTGAGAAGACTTGCAGTGCTAGCAGCTCCCCTGGCATGCAACAGCGTGGCAGCCCTGTTATTTTAAGCTCCCAAGTATTATTACAACACAGACCTTCCAGATGCAAGGATTCAGAAGTATTATGGTTCTGAATGTATGGACATGGATGGACTTGCATGCCTGTGCTTGCACATGTACATATAGACAGGTGTGTTTGCACTTTATATGTTGCACTTATGAATATTATATTAAGTGCTTATGAATATTTTTCTCTTCAACAGATACAGATGTATTTATATTTGTTTTACCTCTTTATGCTCTGTAGACAAAATACCTTTAAAATGTATATGTACCTATCAGACATACAAAACATGCCAAGTATTTGTTAAGATTAAGTCTTCGGATTATTTGATTCTAGTTTATAATTTAATTTAATTTTACTTCTTAAGTGAGATGTAACCTCTTTATTTAGGACTTACAAATATGTAGCTATATATAACTGTGATTGCTAAAATAAATGTAAACATCATTAAAAAATGCATCTTCTTGTGCAAGCTGTGTAACTGTCACAGTCATAAATACACAAATGGAAATGATCAATCATGGGTGTATTGCAAAAAAATATTTACTCATACAGCTATGAGAAACTGTCTTGGTGTTCAGATGTACATGAATCCTATCCTGGTAAATTGCATCTCATGTAAGCCAAAGACTGAAAAATGCTTCCCCAATGAGGACTCTGACATTTTTACAAAACTCTCATCTCATCTCATTTAAAACCTAAGCCCTCAGAAACAGAAGGAGCAGAAGGAAAGTGCTGTGGAAGGAGCAACAGCATGCACCCTATTTGGTGTCCACATTGGATTTTATTTTGGTACTGGTGTACCAAATTAGTACAAATTAGTTCAAAACTGAATTAGTTTTGAATTAGTTCAAATTAGTTCAAAACTGTGTTAGAGAAAATAGGGGAAACCTCCCTCTGATGTGTATGATAAGACCTATTTGGGATTGATACCACAGCCACATTTGTGGTACACTTCTGGTGTCATGCCCGTTAATGAGTGGAAAAGTTGTGTTGCTCTCCTAGAGTCTGATTTTCAGGATTTGGCACTGATTTGCTAAGGGTTTCCCAGTTCATGCCTGAGGCCAGGGAGCAGCCTGCAGCCAGGGGTGTATCCTGAGAGGTAGGGATGTAGACCTGACCCCACACAGGAAATGGAGTTTGGGTCACAGGAGCTTGCAGTCCCACAGGCAGAGCAGAGAATTAAACCCCACTGGTGTTTTTAAAAACAAAAGACTAAAACTTCTGAGCTGGCACAAGAAGCAGGATTACCCAGATCCTCAAATTGTGAAAACTGTCTCAAAACCCCTTAACTGCACCAGAGTTTCACTGATCTGCACCAGCTGGGGACATGGTGGAAGAGAATAGACTTATAATGTATGTAATGGGGTACACCTCAGCCTCTTCCCCAGCTAACATCGATCAGGTTCAGTAAGGCTGTGGTGGTACATATTAGAGGATGTCCAGCATGATCTATGGACTAGTTTAAATTGCATCAGACTTAAGGTGGCCTCTCACACTGCTCTCAATGGGGGAACTCAATAATTCTGAGCTGCTGTGGCTCTGAAAATTGTGCCCATAAATCTCTTTCTCATATGGCTCATTGCGTATCCAAGGATGATCATGGCACAGCTGCATTGAATATGCACCCTACAAAGTGTGTGTGGTTCAAAGAAGCAGACTTTGTGTTTTACACAAGGTAGAGAAGCATTTCAGCTCACCTTTAAGGAACAAGCTCCATCTCACCAATCTGTTTTCCTGGTAGTACATCTGTTAGGAAGGAAAAGGCATATGGGTCTGCTCTGAGGAAAAGCAGTCTCCTCTTGGTGAGCTCAGGTCCTGGAGCCTGAGAGCACCAATTCTTTCCCACATGAGATGAAACCCAGCTCAGCAGCGAGGAAGAGCAGAAGTCCTATGTGCCACTTCAGCCCTATTTAAACTCGAGTGCGGGAACAAGCAGGGGGAAGAGGAGGAAACCATATGTCAGCTGTCTGTGAAAGTATCAAATTAAGCTGATAAGTAATCTTTGCTCCATGAGGAGTGTGTTGTTGGTCTAATTAAGCCTCATTTTGAGATTAGGCACATGAGTGAAGAATTGCAGGGCTTGGCAGTTTATTTGCTGATCGCACCCTGGTTATGTTTTCCAGGCATTTTAATGGGGATGAATATTCTCCATTTCACATGGCTGAGGTAGTATTTCCCTGGAATGGGAAAGTTAACCTCAAAATCCAGTTAATCTCAATTAGAAGGGAAAAAAAAATCCGCCAAAAACCCAAACCCATCAAAACAAATCCAAACCACAGCCTTTGTGGCTCTGAGGGGTGCCCAAGGGGTAAAAAATAGCTTCCTATGATTTCAACAAGCCATGGTTGCAGTCTTGCTTTTCTCACTCCCTGGACATCACCCTGTGATGAAATCAATGACAAGTTTAAGGATTAGGACACTCTGATCAGCAATGTACTTAAATACTCACTCAAACATCCAAACAATCCCTTTGAATTCAATGGGAGCATTCACGGAGTTAAAAATAAGCATGCTGTTAAGTGCCTTCATCAGATCAAGGTCTAATTATTTACTCTGTGAGAGTAGTTCCAGAGGAACTCCTGTCTTTGGTGTTGGGGTTGCTTAACTGAAGAAAAATAGCCTACGATTCCGGTTTATGTACCAGCAAAATGAAATTCTCTTAAAATCTTTTTGTGCAATAAAACTTATGTCAAACACGTTAAAATAAACTGGCAAAGACAAATTTCCTAAAAGAAAATAAATCTTCTATAGACAGAAATTTTGTCAGAGACCTTATGGATGATTTCAGGTGATATTTTTAGGCAAGTCTTTTGGGGACTTTAATTTGCAATGTATTTTTGAAAGTCTATGGCTACTTCTGGATGGATTTGATATGGTGTGTCAATAAGGGGAAACAAAAATGAATACAAAATGAAATGCAGAGTCTCCACATTAATTTTTGAATATTGTTTCTATCATTTCAGGACAATTTGTCCCCATGCATACAGTTCCCCAAAGCCTTCTGCTGCATATCATGTCCCTAATTAATTAAAGCAAGCTTTAAGGAATACAATGCTTTTGTACCCCCCACTGCATCTGGTCACCTCTGGCCCAAACTGGCAATCATGGTAGTGACAAATCTCAGCTGAACAAGTGTGTAAAAATGCTTCTTTGAGTGTTTAGATCAAGATTCCCAAGTTTGGTTCTGACTGAATGTTTTCCACTATCTTTTGTAGCCCGAGAAATCTGGGGTGAAAACCTCAGAAGAAGGTTCAGAGGGACCTTCAGAGGAACCTCAGAGGAAGGACCAAGCTTCTCCAGGAACCTCAGTACTACTTTCTTCTGGTTGAATTGGAAATGCTGTAAGGACAGGGTCTGTCTTAACAAACAGTGCTTTCACTAATGGTCCCAAGCATGTGCCTGAAAGGGAAGGGAGGAGGCAAAAGTGAAATATCTCTAAAAGTTAATGAAATCCTTCATTTAAGTAGCTGAAATGAGCATTTGATTTATGTTTGGTTCTTTCTTGGCTGGAGGCTTTCAACCCAAGCCAGTTTGTCCCATCCTCACATGTCAGGGCCAGGATTCATCTCACAGCATGTCAGGCACTTGGTTTGCAGGAGCTGGGGTGAAACACAGGCTCTCCTGAGGGTGATTCACATCACAGGTGGGCTGAGGTGCCCTTGGGATGTGCCTGCCTTGTCTATAATGGGAACCAAGGGCTGACAGCACTCCAAACTTAGCCACCTCAGCTACATGCCTACAGCACAATAGGAGGAATCTGGGCTTATACATATATTTTCCTCCCTTCAGGTAAAATTTCACTTTGCATTGACCTTCTGCACTGTTCCTCTCTCAAAAGCAGTCTCCAGGGCAGCATCAGGGCTCGCAGAGCAAATAGACACTGCGTTGACCCTACAGACTTTTGCCATCCATGCCTCTCCCTTGAGGGTTTCAGAGGTGTCTTCCAGGGTTTGCATCCTTTCCTTGAGACGCTGGCACTATTAGTATTCCTGATCATAAACTCCAGAGGAAAACAAACAAAGCTCCCACACTCCAAGAATAGCTCCAGCGCTAAATATAAGGGATTTTTATGAATCTATTTGCCACTTCCATTAGTCAGGGCAGAAATACATTATTGTAAGATGTCTAAGCATTTTGTCATTGCTCACTGGCTGTATCAAAACCTAGTCTAAGCAGCTATCACTGTATTTCTGATTAATATTATAACAACCACCGGCTAATCACAGAGTCAGCAGTGAAAACTGCTGTAATCGTTATCTTTCTGGCTAAGTAACTTCCCCGTTATTTGTTGTATACTGCAGATTTTGGAGCATGGGGGGTTCTTTTTTCTTCTAATGTTAAATGTGAGATTTTATCCTCAAAGGAGTGATTATCTCAGAGCAAAATTGGCAAGGTTAAACACTATCTATAAAAAAACATTCAGCAGTGTGCCATGAAATGAATTACACAATATATCACTCATCTACCTGGCTTTTGAAAAGGTGTGAATATTGTGTTTGTTCAGTCTGGGTGAGTATTTTATATTAGGCTTCTTTTTCATGAAGGTAAAAATGACCTTGGTCATTAGAAAGCGAAAATATATTGAACCGGATAGAATCAACACAGTTCCATTTCATTTAGTCCCCTCTAAAATTGAAAGAAGAGAAATACAGATTGAATTTATTTCACTATATATTGCCTCATTTGAACTTTAGTAAAGCACTAGCCACTAAGGAAAGCCCTTTTCCCACCTCCCTCCTATAATCTCTTACAGATGGCATGTTAAGGAAATTGCCTTGACTTTATTGATTCCTTGCTATAAGGTTCAACTAACAGCTGGTGTTACTGGGGAAATATATGCTGTACTATAGTTACAGGAAGGTAGCTCTTTGACCTGGCAGCTCTATGTACCTGTACAAAACAACAAAAAAAACCCCAAAAAAACCCTTGACACTTTAAAATTCTAAATTGGTATTTTTTTCCCCTCTTAGACATTAGTAGATCTCATCTTTAGGGCCCTATTTTAAGAAGCGTTATCATACCAATCTGAGTATTTTACAGAATGAAGGAAAACAGTATCCTGCCAAGATGGAAGGGCACAGGCAGAAAATTAGCTGCTATATTCTGCCAGATCACCATAATATTCCATTTGTTTCTTTCCAGAAATATGTATTTTGCAGATATTATAGAAGGCCAGTGTATGATGCTGCATGCTACTGGTCTCTCACAGCTCAATAATTCATCAGCTGGAGCTTCAGAGATCTCAAAATTTAAATTTCCTGTTCAAGTGAACGGATCAATGTGCACTCTTTCTTCTCTTTAAGATTAATTGGTGTCTTAAAAATTCTGGGGAGTAGTTTCATCTGGCATGAACCACTCTAGTTCTAGTGGAGCCCAGAGTCCACCCATTCCTACCAGCTTAGCAGCTGTCCCTCTGAATGTGAAAATCTACATTATCACCTGTTTTATAGGTGATAATTGCTGCCTAAGTACTGCAAGAGCAGAATATTAGCACTAGTTCTGAGGAACTTCACAGCCGGTCAAATTCATCCCTCCACTGAGGAGCTGGTGGCACATCTTCCAACACATTTCATCTCCCAAGGTTTTCCTCAACCCCATTATACCCCTCCATTCTTTTTCTCCTCATCATAATGATCCTTTTCCTGCTTCCTGAGTGGCTTCAGGTTGCATTGCAGAAATGAAAACCTGGCTGGGAAGCTATTGATGAAGCAGAATGAAAGTGTGAGGCATCCAACCTGCAACTCCCACAAGACTTTTGAAAATCAGTGTAAATTGTGTGTCTCTTTTAGCCCAAATATTTCAGAGAGGGTGGGTTTTTTATTTGTTTGATTGTTTTTTAAGTTGTGAGAAGTGTAGAGTTGCCTACAATGTAATTTAACCTTAAAATATTTCTTGTTCTCACAATCCTACATTGTCCCCCACAATATTTGCTGGTGTTCCCCTGGAATCACTCCATCATGGGATATCTCTGCTCTGATTTTAAGAATACATTGTTATATTTCACCACTGGAGGGTTCAAAGGTTGCAGTCTCTAAACTTTTATGCTATTTCTGCCTGTCTGTAACATATTACTATTAAAATTAAGTTCATCTTCCTGTGGGTACTTATTTTAGCTCATAGTTTTTTATGGCTGACACTGGCTAAATTTTCAGAAGAGTGCTTAACAGGGATTGATGCAATTCATGGAGTTTGCAGTGGGATGTAGGACTGGGAAGGAACAGACAATGCGAGCCACACTCCTGTGTGTCAGTAGCTTGGTATTTGTCGTATGCTACTTTGGGGTCTGAACCCACTCCCTGGGAGGATTTCAGTGGGATGGATTATAGTTCAACGTTGCATAGGTATGCTTCTCTTTGACATGTCTCCACAAAATAAATATAATATGTTAGTGGTATAAAACCTCCTGAGGGCCCGATATGAAATTCTTCCATTCATCAGTCAAATTGTGTCGCTAGTATGAAGCGTGGCTGACCTAGCCTACTGTCAGGGCCAAATTCAAAGGCAGTATATACAGCAGTGTAATTCAGATGTCTTGGCCTCATTCCTCACCTCCGCTGCAGAGCTCAGCACTGCAGAGCTCACTAGCACCAGCAGGGAGAGGCTTCCCATTTTGGATACAAAGCCATTTTCACTCCCATTAATTCCCTCTACCATGCATTAAGTCTAGACCAAGGAAAAGTTTTGCAGCCATTTGATCAGGTGCTCCCTTGCTGCTCCAAGGCAAATCTTGGGTAGTTCCCAAGAACAATCTGTACTCTGTGACCTTCAACCATACCTGAAGTTTAAGTTGAGAACTTTTGTTGGCTCTGCTGATTTCACTAGCAAAATCCAAGATGAGAAAGAAAACCTTCAAGGTCAGCATGTGTCTCTTTTCACTCAACGACTTCCTTTCCTTCTACCCAACTTCCATCTTTGTCCTCCCCAATTGCTCTAGGGCTTGAGTGCCTCACACTGGTACAGGTTTCTCTTCATCCCTTCCCACAGAGCAAAATGTTATTGCTTTAATTCTGCTGGTTGAGTAACTGATCTACAGAGAGATTAAACAACTCCCTGCAAGCCCTGTAATAAGTTAGTAGCAGAGCAGGTCCCAGACTCAGCTCCCATGCTGTCCCTTCCTCCCAGCCTTCTCTATAGACCAGCTGCATACAGCCCTACCAGGCTGCTCCACCGCAGCTTCATCTCACTGATATCTCTGCATATGAGGGCATACCCCAATTAGTTTCCTTTTTCTTCTGCCAGCACCAGTGGAAGTCTCTCCATACCATTATAAAGGGAAGGATCCTTTTGAAATGCTTTTTAAAGCTGCCTCAGACAATATGATACAGCCTGGAGATAGGAGAAGGATTCACAGTTTAGTCCTCCACAAGAGCCCAGACACAGAGGCCACTGTGGCACCCTCATGTCACCTTACTGAAAGGACCTCTGTGGTCCTTCTCCCAGCAGAGCAAATGCCAAATAGTAGGAGGCTGGTTGTTTAAGGTTATATTACAGTGTAGGTAACTCTACACTTCTCTCAGCTTAAAAAACCCCATTTTGCCTTCCACTTTTACTTTATCACTGCCTAAACATCACAGATGTTTAAATGACATATGACATTGCACCAAAATTCTGCCAGTGTGACTTTGTTCCTCTCCTTCCACAAACCCCGGCAGACTTTGAAGAACAAGGAACCCAACTCTGAGAGCTGGGCCTGCTGCAGGCTGTGATATTCATGTGGCATTAGATCATGTTAACGTTAGGTATAATCCAGTACAAATCCTCTTAGTGTCACTGGCACTGTAAGGGCTGTTATAATTGCTCATAGCTTAAAACAATTTTGCAGCTTTTCTTCACCTCCGCGAGTCGGTTCCAATTAGAGGAAGGGAACTTTCCGAACCTGCAGAGTTTCTATTTAGGACACAGCCCTGTCCTGACAACACGCTGTCAGCCCTGCCGAGCAGACAGGAAAATGTCCACTGTATTTCAGAGACGTGACAAAAACAGAGGGAGAAGAGGAACATGTGTGCTCCAGTTTCTTTCAAAGTCTCTCAGAAGCACCTCCTCAGGAGTTTTTATTTTGCCTGACATGGCACTCACGGGGCTGCGCGGCCTCCTTCTGCACCTCCTGTTCTTCAAATAATGTTCCTATTTCAGAAAGTTGGAGGAAAGAGAGGGGAGAGAAAGGAGAGCAAATCAAGTGGCAGCAAGGCTATAAAAGTGTCTTTGACTGGAGGGGAGGCAGGGTTTTGAGCAGTGTGAACAAGCCCCATTACCCAGAAGCAAGAGAAGCGTGGTATGGAGGAGACAGAGCCCAGCCACAGTGGGCTTGTGCTCCCCCACACAGCTCAGGGTCACCCTAAGGGGAGCCAGGCACCAGGGCTATGGCCACAAAGGTGGCTGTATGTGAGATGTACACACTGATCAGCAAACCCACCACTACAAGGACAAAGACTTGGCCCCTCTACCCTGTTGGCAGCAATATCCCTCCATCCCACCTCTCCTGTCCCTAGTTCTCACAGCTGCATGTGTCCCATATCCAAGAACAATGGCAGGAGCATCTGCTCCAGGCTTGCCAGAAACTGGCTGCCTGCACACTGTAAACAAAACAGTGTTTCCTACCAGGCTGTTTAGCTGCCAGGGTCCCTGGTGCCATCAGTGTTTTCCCAGAAGTGAGCAGGTACAAGCACTGGCTTTATGCGAAGGATCAGACAGCTAGAGAGAGCACCTGCCATATCTGGGTCTGCCTCCAGGATAACAAGGGAAACCCTCTGTTGTCACATCCTTGTTTTCCAAGGGGCTCATCATAACAGCCTCCCATGCTCTTAAAAGAGTTGGCAGAAGGACTGACCATAAACATGAACCCGTCACTGGCCAAATACACTCTTTCAGAGAGTTCAATCTGAGGCCAGCTTTGCAGTAGAAAGTTTGAAGTACATGGGAGCTGAAGCTTTGTTCCAGGCTGAAGGGGTGGTGTTTGAAATTGATGTGCCTCTTGAGAGCCTGGAAAAGAACGTGCCAAGATATCAGCTGGTTAAGTTATGCACAAGAGTGGGAACCAATATAGAAAAATCAAACAGGAAAACTCTTTGTCCTCTGATGCTTTCCCCCACTTTTTACTGCGAGTACCTACTATCTCTCTTTCTCTCTTTCTCTTTCTGCTTTGACTGAAATAGCTGAAATAGCTCTGCACCAGTTTAGTTTGTTAACCTGGAGAAAGAAGGCTTCTGCCAAGGTAAGCTGATTCAGTTTGGTGAAAGGTCCAGTGATGGGGGTGACAGAGGAGCTCATGCACCTGGCAGCAGGGATGGGCAAAGTGAGGAAGCTGACTGGGAGACAGTAGGGCAAAACTCCCCATCCAGCAGAAACAAGGGCTTAGAGTGGCTCTACCAGAACACATGAGCAGTGAGCAGGTACAAAGTAAATAAATAAATAAATAAAGACTCAGGGGTGTGAGATCCAAGAATAAACCAAAGATTTTTGCTTTCTTTTCTTCCTTCCTCCCTCCCTATCCACCCACCCATAGTAACAGAAACACATAAGAGGAAATGAATTTCAGGAACCAGGTCTGGAGAGGAAGACGCACTCCTTGCTGCCTCCTGTTATGCTTGGCTCGAGTTGGACGGACACACCTGGCCTTCCAAACAGGCACTATTTATACATCTCCTTCCCCACAGTGGTGTGTTCCTCTCCCCACTTCTCCCCCCAGCTTGTCTGTTGGCAGCCTGCCAGGGCAGGGTGGAGGAGACCCCAGTGCTGTGTGGAGCAGGCAGTGGCTGGCCTCAGGGAGGACACTTTCTGCTGCTAACACATGAAGCAGTCAGCCAATCCATCATCCCCCAGCACTGGCTGAGCCTTTCCTTCTCCAGTGCTCCTGGTGCACAGATGTGTCTGCTGCAGCTAAGCTGCACCTTCTTTCCCTCTCTCAGCTGCCCTGGGAGCATCAGAAGGGACCTGATTTGTAGGTGGTTCCTGCTTATTGCAGCTCTCCCAAAGATCCGCTTTCCTTATTTCCCTTGTGCTGGAGCTTGTCCCCAGCCCATGGTACCTTTTACCCTCAGGTGACTTACAGCAAAAGTAAACCTTCCTAGGGGAGAGATTGGGATTTGGATACCCCAGATTGGGAGTATCATGATGGTTTCAATGCTGTGCAGCAAAAAAAGAGAAGGTTTCACTCCACGTGAAAAAAAGAGAGGGAGTTAAACCTGGAAATACTAGCTAAATGTGGCTTGTGGGATAGGAGCAGAAGAGAAGCAAGTCAACAGGCATGGTCAGCTTAAATTCTCCTCACAAAAGAAACTGGCCAAGTGGAAGTAAAATCTAGTTTACCTATACCACTAAATCTGTTTTCCTGATGCTAACAGAAGCCAGGTTTAGAGGTTTTTCATGGCCAGCTACTGCAGTGGAGACATTCATCAAGAAATAGAACCAGTCCTCCACACTGAGTTTGTGTCCATGCTCAGCTTCCCTAAGACTTCAGAACAAAGTTGGCTAAAGCTGTTTCAGCCTCTGCATTGCAGCTGGTCCAGCATCAGGACCTTGCTGGTAGATCTGCAAAACCTGCTTGATATAGCAACCAGGAAAATTACCATGGGGGAAATTAGAGTGTAAACCTGTCGAGCCAGCAGCTAGGCAGCAGTATGTGCCCATTCCTACCCTACAGTACCTGCAAGGTGACCTCTCCATCAGTGGAGGAGAGCAGCTCAGTTTAATAAACTAAACTGGATGTTTCAATCACCTTGCCTTCCTTAGCAGTGATAGTTAACACTAAAATGAGAGTATAAAGAATAAGCTAGTAGATTAGAATGACCCAGCTCTATGATGTTGAGAAAATCTGCAGTGGAGCTCTGACTTGCTGACATGCAGAGCATCCTCAGCTCCCAGCAGCCTCTCTGGTTGTCTGAAAGCATGCCATGATAGACAACAAATTACTGGCTTCTTTCTGCACATCTCTGGAGATTTTCCAAGAATTCCTGCAGGACTTTGTTGACTTTGCAACAGAAAAGTTCACTGCTCAGGAAACCAGTGATTCGTTCTGGAAAGAGCTTGCTTCCATGAGATTTGTTAGTAAGGGGGAAGGGAGGCTGAAGATGGCCATGTAGGGAGATAGTTACTTGTGTTTGAAACATGTCTGTTTACATGAGCAGGCAGAGTGCCAAGCAAGGATGTCCTCGTATTCTCCTGCAACTGAATATTTTTCTTGTGAAATGCATCCTTCCCTCCCGGCTCCCAGCAGATCCTCAGCCATTGGGTATGAGACAACATTAGCCCAGAGGATGCTCCCTCCCCTGGCTTCTCACAATCTCAGCTCCATCCTCAGCCCCTTTCAACATATTTTACACAAGGGAAAGTGGCACATTAAAAACAATTTTTTAAGCAGCTCTGTCATTTATACCAAAACAGACATGCTGATAAATGAGGAATGATCCTTTCCCTGTGGTGTCACCGCAGCATGCATTCAAATTCATTTGATAGAAACAAACGTTTCTTAAACTTTTACAAATGGGAGAAAGCTGCCTCTGAAATTATTTCTATTTTCAAGGTCAGTAAGCAAAGAGTCGGTCCATGTTCCTTGGAGACAGCCTCCAATCAGAGAAAACAGTTCCCCTGTCAGCCAGCTGTTATCTGCATAGTCCTTCTCTGCTATTTGATGTGCCACGGGCTCCTTGTCACTTGACTGTGAGATATTTTCATCATTCCTCTAGCTGACACCCTTCGCATTCCCTCTTCCCTGGTGCAGAAATCCCAACATCTAATAGCAGGAAGGGATTAGGATATATCTAAACCAGCTCAGGCTCTTTCTTGTACTGTTACCACAATGCTATTTTCCCAGAACATATTTCCTATATATCCTACAACGTCTTTAGCACTTTTTTGCTGCAAGTAAATACTTTGATTATAATAGCCACTTGAATTTGACCCAGAGGGGAACAATTAGGTTCTTAATGAGCTATGCAGGGCACATTCTCTATTGGCTAAATCTCGAGGTGCTTACTCAGGCAAATCACCACAGAGGCTGAGGATGTGTGAAACACTTCCAGATGTGGCCCCTTCAAATTAACTAGAAGACTAAGCATCATTCATTTCAGCACCAAGAAAGGAAAACCATCCTAACTCACTGGCTGATTTGCAGCCTCTGGTCTCTCTTTCCTGACACCTCCTGCCCTAATTGTGAAGGAAAAGTTGAGGAAGCACAGACAGAAATTCTAGCATGATGTCCCCCCAGCTGCCAGCATTTCCCTCAGCTTAACTCCATGCAGGCTTAAAGGTGATGTGAAGTAGTTTTGACAAGGAAAACTCCTCCCCTTGCATCCCTTGGAAAATCCCAGAGTGAGCAGGGTGCCCACACCAGCCTGTCCTGAGAAGGGTGGCAGAACACCAGTTTGGCTGGAAATAAAAAGCTGCATGAGCACCCTGGCTCTGCTGCACAGAAGTGTGTGTACATGTGTTTGTGCAGGTCAGAATGTGGATCCCATGGGAATGAGACTGTAATTTCCAGGCTTGCCAAGCACTGGAACAGGCTGTCCAGGAAAGCAGTTGAGCCAACATCCCTGGAGAACTTGGGTCTGTTTTCTCCAGGTAAAGAGAAGGCTGGATTATAGGGTGGCTCTTAAGCTTTCCAGGGTATGATTACAGCACACATTTTCAGTGTATTAGAGGCAACTCCCTGATGTGCTTGTTTGGCCCTGGGTCCCCTGCCAGTTTCCATGTAGTGAGAATCATCTCCAAACCCACACAACACCATGAAGTGACTCATCAAAGGCATGATATTGCAAAGGGCTGTCTCCCTTGTGTATCTGTCTCAAGAACCAATGCGAAAGGCACCTTCTTATATTTACAGGCTTGGAAACATATGTAAATATGGAAACAGACTGAAATACCTCACTTCTCTTACAGAACCGTTTTAATATTGATAGATACCAGGGAGAAAATATTTCCCTTAAGTTAGATCACACAGTATTTCTATTAATATCATAACTTATTTCTAAATTATCCATGGCTGAATAACTATAGCTGAATGGCTTGCACATAGAGCAGAAGCAACCTCTCTATATTTCATTATTCTACATGTGATACAAACATGACAGATGTACTGTAATACAGAACAAATCCATTTAACACCTTGTGTAGCCTGTGCCTGATTGTCACATACAGCAAAGAGTGATGCTCATAGCTAACACAAGTAGAAGTGTCACAGGAGAGAACAGTGTGAATAAAGAGGACAAATGTAATATGGCCATGGGACATTCAATACAATTGTCATGCCGGGTGCTCCCAACTGTAACAGCCACTACTGATCAAGCCTCAGCTTTCCTTGAAGCCTCATTGGCTGCTTAAAGCAACCTCAACTCTGGGACTGTCTAAGGAATGCACAGGAAACTAGAAATTAATATATTGTAACGCAGCTAGAGACACAAGCATTACTGTAGTAGCAGTGATCTTAATAATCCTAATACTTTCCCAAAGAGAAAAAGGAGAGAGAAAGCTCTCTCCTGGCTGTTTCTTTGGTGAAGAGAAAACAATGGCTGGTCTGAAAAATGATGATGAGACTGGTTCCTCTAACCTTTTCTTGTATGTTGCAACTTCCAAAGAGTGGCTGCTAAGTCAGCCTGTGCTTTGCAATTTGTTGGATGAAAATAGCAACTGCTTCCTCATTTACTTACTTTCCTCTGTTATTTGAGCATTTCAACCAAATCCTGCATTACCGAAAATTCAGGTGAGTTCTGGTCAAATAATGAAAACAAATAAATGAGTATATAAATATATTGTGAGTAAAGGAGCTAAATTTATCTCTCTTGGACTTCTAGTAAGTCACGTTTATTACTGGTTTTGAATACTCAGAAACCTGTTAGCATTGATGGGAATGCTTGCAAACCCTGATCAACTTGCTGATTTTTGTAGGATTGCCAGTCATGTTTGGTGAAAAACCACATTTGTAAAAATGCTCAGTCAACCATCCAGTACCAGAAACAGGACTTGTATGCTCACTTGTGGGCTAAGAGGGCCATACTTTAGCTCAGCTGTTGAAGGCTTGGTGCAAGTGATGAGAGCTTGATTCCTATCCTCATGGGCAGTAATAGTCTTGTCTTTCCTTGTTTTAGTGACACATCAGTTGATTGATGTAATACCAACGTAATCAATGACAATTCAAACAGGTGGAAGAATTATTCCAGAGACTCCCACAACTGAAATCATGGCTGGCTCATGAATGTTTTGTGTTTCAAAATGGAAAAATCCACTCTCAGCCTTAACAAAAAAACCTAGCATTGCTAGAATTTAAAATGAGTTCCTTCTCTTCAGACCCCAGCA
The DNA here is from genome assembly GCF_049639895.1 of Pseudopodoces humilis. NCBI lineage: Eukaryota > Metazoa > Chordata > Aves > Passeriformes > Paridae > Pseudopodoces > Pseudopodoces humilis. The sequence continues at coordinate 107,114,270 of NC_142200.1, forward strand.
ATAAATAAGCCCCCTTCTCCCACCTCACAAAGACATATCTTTCTCCATCATTCTTGATTTTAAAGAGTTTGACTCCTGAGTTAATGTGACTTCAGGATAAAGATGGAGAATATTTAGCTATTCTTGTTTTTCTCTTGAAAAATTTTCTGTGGGTCATTGTAGCTTTAATTCAGAATTGTATTGACTGATTTCTTTCTGCATCCTAAGGAGTTGCTAAGCAACATGGATTCTCTCTCTCCATGCATTTGTCAAGACAGAGAAAAGTGGGAAGAAATAGGAAAAGATTCACCTCTTCTAATATGTCTATCAAGCCAGAGAGTATCGCTTATTTCAGTATCACCCAGAATTATATTATCAATATATTATTCAATTCCTCAATGTTGTAGCTGGTTCTAGAGTCTCACTTCAAAACCAATGAAGGTCTGATTTTTGTTCTCATTGATGAGACACTGTTGAATGATGACTTTCACCCATGAGAGCATCCTTAGCCTATGGCTCATAAGTCTGCTCGTGAATTAGAAATAGGCAGTGGTCAATCATGCCAAATTCTTAGGTTGTTCTTCTCATGGGAAGAAAAGCGTAGGGAAATGAAGGATTGGCTGTACTCAGCCTGAAGTTCTCTGAGGTCTTCAGAAAAGGCAAGTCATTCCAGGCAGTCAGCACAGCCTGAATGCTACAGTTTGGCCCTTACAGATTCTGCACTTACGGCTCGTGAGCCAGTGTAATAACATGATCAGTCAGAGAGGGTACAGAAATGTTGTGATGGTCACCATGCACTGTACCCTACATATTCAACAAAGGCCATGGTTCCATGGCCATGCTGCTTGGAAAGCCAGCCAGAAGCCTTCATGTGGTCACCAAACATACTGAAAAAAACCCTCATCTATTCCATTTTGACATCTCCAAGACAGTGGTCACCAAATTTTATGGATTTTCTTATTTTCATTGCTCTTAGGCAAAATGATTCTTTGCTGAGTGGTTCTTCACTGCACTGCATGTTTTGTGTCTACCTCACCTAAGAAAGGAGAGCTGGTATTTGCCACCCAGTTCTCTTGCTCTTTCAGAGTTACACTGCAAACAGATCTGTTCAAGCAATAAAGATATACTTTTCTTGTGGTTGCTGAAAAATTCAGACATAACTTGGAATACAGAGAAGTGAAGCCAAATTTTGCAATACATTGCACTAAGGAAAACTAGGAAAAAAAATCTATTGACCTTAATGTCTTGACGCTATGTATAGTCAATGGAGCCATTCCTTATTCACTGAGAACAGAATTTGTGCCTCTTTGCTGCACTTGAAAGCCAGATTTTTTTTCCTCAGAAACATCTATTTGCAACTTCAGTTGACAACACATATCTGAGGGCTCTCAAAGTGGGCAGCAGGTAAGTGTTATTGACTTTACCCCTGTTGTTTGTTATATAGTAAGCTCTGATTCTCCCAAATAGCCTTTGAAGGGCAAGACCAGCAAATCCATTTGCTTATTCTGAATTTAAGACCACAGTAATGTTTGAATACTGTAACAAAAAGTTGTAAAAATCTGCTTGCATTTCAGAAACGTTGTCTAATGGTGGACATGGCTCACTCTGCTTTGTGGGACCCTTTAACCACAAGATTTGGAGTATGGCTTCAGAAATGCATTTATATTGTTAAATTGGTTCATTTTGAATGTATCTACATCTCTTAATGTCCGTCTCCTGTCGCTATTCTCACATATATTGTCAGTCACAGGGGTAAAAAACATTTAGTTATATACTGTGGGTTTTAATTATATACTGGGAGATAATGGTGTATACAGATATATAATCACAAATGTGTACATCGAGTCCCTAACTATAGAAAATAACCCAAAGCAAGTCAGGAGAAGGAAGAATTACATTTGACCCCATGTGCAGATTCAATAGAACTTGAAGTGCATCCACTAGCCCACCCCATGGCATGATGGATGAGACAGAGATCCATGTTTCTTTGGTCAGCTCAGTGAGGATTTCCAAATTCCCTGAACTTTTCAGGGTGCAGAAAACCCCACCAAATTTGTCAATCTCAGTTGAAGGACTGTAGACAGATCGAGTGGGTCTGTAGTACAAATGCAATCACTGCACACTGGGAAATTCCTGTCAGTCAATAAATAATGAAACTTTTCAGGTCTGAAAATCTGAATACAATTTCTACAATCTCAGTCCCCATTCTTATCTTGAAAAATCAATATGATATGCAACTCCAAACCCTGCTGAATACACAATTCAATTTACAGGTCTGGTGCAAATTTCTGTGCTTATGAACCACTCTATTCTCAGTAGGTTTGAATACTCATATGAACAAGCCCTGCAAAAGTGATTTTGGGATCAGGCTCTGTTTATTAAAAATTATGAGCTTTCATTTTTTCCTTATTTTTTCAATTGTACTGTTTTGGGCTGTAGTGTGCTGGTAATGTGTCTGAGTCACAGTCTCTGTGTATGTATGTGTATTTATATATAGCTCGCTGTATTTATAACTGTGAATCTTGAGTCTGGTACAGCAACGCAGTGAACAAAGCAAATTGGAAAAGCACTTTTCTTAAGCAATAAGAAGACATGCTATCAGTGCCTTTCTGCACAATTACTGCCTGCCCCAGGCACTGCTCTAAGGCACAGAGTCAAAGGTTGGCTTTCTCAACCACTCAATAAATACTTTAAATCTCATTCTTATTGCTACTTTGACATGAAAAAGGGAGGGGAGGGGGTAGAATTAATAGGTATGCATTCATTAGAAGTTGTCACTGAAGTTCTTTACCTGCTCAGATCATCCTACATTTGAGAACCTCAGAGATCTTTACAAATGCTATTGAACCATGTCTCACCACACCCACGAGACTTATAAGCCTGATCTTGAAGCCAACACTTGCCTTTCCTTGAGTGTGCCTGGACTTTGGCTCAGTCACTCATTTTTAAAAGCACCTGCATTTTTACAGACAAAAGAAATTAGTAGGGAGGTTAATTGACTTTGCCAGGTTCACACATCAAATTATAGCAGCTGAGAAGTGTTGTCTCCTGACTTCTGGTCTGGGCTTCATGGCTGGGTTGATACTTGCCACCTCTCCTAGGAAAACAGACTAGGAAAATAATCCAGTTCAAAACTCACACTAAAAGTCCCTCTTCCCAAAAAAAAAATTCTTTGAGCCCCCCTGTCTGCTAATGTATTTGAAGAGAAGGGAATTTTCTGTACTGCAGTTTAAACATATTAGTGGAGATATCTGTCAGCACTCCCTATTTCCTGAGACACAAGTCACTCTTATGAGGAGCTGCTGACAGCCAGTAAGAACAATGCTCTGTTCAGTCATCCTGTGTCAAATGTGAAAGCTGAAGTAATTTTACCAATACTTAAAAACAAACAAAAGCAGACAAATTCGGTAGACACAGGATGGAAGATTTCAGCTTCAAATGATGTGAAAGAAATGGGTGAAACTGTTACCTTTGACAACAAAATAGGGAAAGAGAAACTGCTTTGCAACATTATTGGTAATATCTGGTAGCATTTGCACACTAGGAACAGCACACCACAATGAAAAAAAAATTCATTAAAACATTTAATATGCACAATGTCTTTGCACATCATGTTTACTGTCTTGTTTTTCCCTTTCTCCATAAAATCCAGAACATACAACAATCCAACGATCATATCTCATTCCCTATGGATGCAGACCTAAACCCCAACCTCATATTTTCCCCCAAGCAGAACCACTCTGCATAAAGTTTCCTGAAGCACGGCTACGTCCTAGGCAAGTGCTTTGAGTACACTATGGTTTTGCATCAGAGGTAGAATGAGTGCCTGGTATTTAACATTTGCTTCTTTTTCTGCTTCCCAGTGACCAAAGTGCCCTCTGATAGTTCTCTGAAAACTCAAAGAGAACTTTCTATCCCGAAAATAAATAGATTGGTGGGTTTAAAAAAAAAAAAAAAAATCTATTTCATTTTGATGCTTCAGAATGCTAAGCCAAATTTCTCAGTATAAAACCTTCTATGGAGCTACTGCCATAATAGACTCAGAATGAACATATCTCCCAATTCAGTTCACTATAATTCTTCCCTTTTAAACCTTTCAAAATCACAGATGTGTGTGTAGCTGATGAATGTGTACTTTTTGCTTTTTGCAGAGGAGCTTGCAGCATTTTTAGGATGAAATGCCCTTCACTGTCACAGAGTAAGGAGCTTTCCTGCATAGAATATGCCCCCTACGCTGAGTTATAGCCAAATCCAGAGGTAGGAGACCCAAAGCAGCCCCTTTGCTGGACAGCAGAGTCTCCACCAGCAGCTGGCACGTAGTGGTGTGACTCCATGGCCTTCTGTGCTGCTGGCACAGGGGCAGGGTCTGCCTCTGGGTCATCGACTCGCTGTGACGCTCCTCACGGTCTCTGCACCAGGCTGTCATTCCACCAACTCCTCTGAGCAATGCCACTATGAGAATGTTGTTATGAAGGTCCTTCACAAGGTACAATAGCTGCCTTAGACCTTAGATATTTTGGTAACATGAATCTCATGATTTACATAATAGACTGTTTTAAATGCACCAGGACATACATGCATGCATGTATTCTTCCATGCATATGTGTATCTGAAAGTCCAACATCTGCACCCACGAGGGTAACTATTTTGGGGTGCACTCTGAGCTGAAATGCATTAACCATGTGTCTCTACTGTCCTGTATGTGTGCCTGCAGCTGCAGCTGTGTGCAAGAGCTGCTTTGATTGCTCTGGTATGTCTAGTGTTTGACCACTGTGAGGCTGGATCCAAAGTCCTTTGAAGTCAGTGGGAATATTTTCATGGAAGTTGCTGGTCTTCGGGTTTGCTTGATGTTTGCTATGCAATCAGAACTCACGTGGAGAAGGGGAGGGCCACATCAGGGTGGATGTCACCTCAAACCATGGCCAATGCAACAAGGAGACTGAAGGAGTGACTGCCATGGAAATTTCCCAAGAGGCAGAGTGGGTTTTTTCCAAAGCCTTTGTCTCAGGAATCTACTGTAACCAAAAAAAAAAAAAAAAAAGACAAAATAGTTCCCGCATTTGTGAAGAAGGAAAAAGCTGAGGAAAGAAATGCTGGCTCCTCTTCATCTCTCTCTGTGGTGGAAATAACCTCTGATTTTGCTCTGTGACCTTCCCATGAACTTCCTTTGAAATCATAATTCACCTGATATCTACAGTGACTGTTGCCTTCCACCTCCGGCCTCTCAGGAGGGGAGAGATGTCAAATTTTTCCTCTCTCTTGGTCTACAGAGATGCACCAATCTTTTTATGGACTGCAGGAGTTCCTCACCCAAAATTTCTGTGTAGCTGGAGCATCAGGTGAAAAGAGTGGGAGAAGACATCTGGTGGACAGGCCCCCTGCAAGCTGAGCCACCTCCCCAGAGCTCTTCCTTTGTGGGGAGAGCAGGAAAACACTGGCAAAAAATCAGTGCAGGTGGTCCTTGGTTCTGTCAATATACAATCTGCAGTTCTTCTGTCAGCACTGGAGAACAGAGCCTGCAAACTGAAAAAGCGCATCATTATCACAAGTATTTTTTGTTTAAATTACTGCCTTTTTGTCTGGCCAGAGAGCAGCTAGTGCCCACTGGCAGTGGAAGAGACAGAGAAGAAAACATTTCCCCTCTGACTATGGGAATTTCCCTTTGTTATTATCCAAAATCGTTGTAATAAATTGGAAGGTGGAGGGAGGTGGATTCTCATCTCGTGCAAAACCGCCTCATCCTTTGGCTTCACTGAAGTGGCAAGGGCTCACATCCGCCGAGGGTGCTGATTGAACTTGGCTGATCTTATGGCCGGGGCGGATCCCCTGGCACAGCAGGTGGAAGAGCCTCTTTTAATGGCTCTTGTGGGTGAGCTGCCATGCCTCCCCATCTGGGCACAAGCTACAGATGGGAATGTCCCTTCCCCTCTGACATCAGGAAACCAGACGAGGATTACGTGCAGCAAAACCTTGCTCTGCAAATGCGTCTCTTGGCTTATTACACTGATGAGCTGCACCTGTGATTTGGTGCAAACCTACACTGTTTGCTCTCAGATTGCCTTGAAGTGCTTCAGGCTCTTCTAATTAACAACAGCAGCATCAAAATATTGTCAATATTGGTGGCACTCAGCTGCCATTCTGACGCCAGTTGCTGTGTGGGGATCCCAGTTAGAACACGGTATTCTGGGCACCTCAGCTTCCCTGAGGAAGTGGTTGGTATATCATGAGAGATGATATGTCACAATATTGTGATAGGTGACAATAACAGCCATACTGCCTACTGTCAGTGTGGATGCAATGGACAGAAATGATGAGGATAAGCTGTGTCCTTAGGAGAAGTTTGGGCATGAGGAATGTAACTGGGTAAGTCTTTAGATAGGTGCATAAGCTAAGGTCATAGTAGAAGAGTGAAATGTTTCAGAATGTAAGAAAATAAACCTGATAGGAGACTTCCCTCAGCTGCTTCCTTGGCAGCTTTAGGAGCTGGAGAATTTCCATCTGCCTCTGTCTGCCCTCACAGGATGCAAGGGGTCTTTCAATATAAACAAGTACAGATTGATCAACATAGTCCTCTGTATTTTCACTCTGTACAGCCTTGTTATCTTTTAACCCTGCTATATTTCTGATTTAACAATGGATCCAGAGAATTACTTTCATAACTCACAACACCTCCTTGCCCTGGCTTTCAGTTTGCCCCAATAGCTCCACCAAGCATTGTGAAGAAAAAGGTTACCTGTGCAGCAGTGACGGTCCCAGGAGGCCACATACCCCCTGGACCTGTAGCACCTGCTCCTGTGGTCAGCCCTCACTCACTCTGGGAGTATCACCAGCCTTGGTGTGCTCACTTCCATGACCAATTGCAGTTCACTCCATAAGAATTTTGCCTTGTCACCAAATTTACTCCAATTCTGGAGGGCCAATGACCTTTTTGTTTTGTGGGTGGCTTCTGTAATTGCCTTGTACTGGCTGCAGAGGCTCTGGCTATTAGGAGCTGGCCCTAACTGGTTTGTAATGGTTGGGTGGAAGAGACAGTATGAACTAACTCACTCCCAGAGTGCACTTAGTGCATCACACCACATTATCTCCCATTTTCAGCCATTTGTTGTTGAAACCTTTTCTCAGGTAGTTCATTAAATATTAATGTGAAAGGCCCCAGAAATCTCTCTTATTTCTCCTTTGTTGAAAGAAACAAAATAAAATTATAGAAGTGTTTCTCTTCAACCAGTGCTTTCTTTTGTAAGAGAAATACTTTATCTAGCCACTGAGACAATAATTTCTCTTTTCAAAAACAGGAAGAAAAGTATAAACAATGTGCAGCCAGAACAAATAATAGAGGGTGTTTGTCAACTGCATTCCCAAATGCACACAGAGTGTCTGTGAACAAAACTGCTACAGCTACTGATTCCTGACATTCAGGACTGCCATACCATTTATTTTGGGATTAAGATTTATGAAAGATTAGTGATAATAAAAACCTACTGCTACTCCCAAGCAGTCTCAGGATCTCCTGCAATTTGGAAACTGTCCCCGGTGTTTATTGTAGAACAGAAGCCAGAGTACTTGGGGAAGCAAAACCCTCTTTTCTATCCTTGCAGGTCTTTGTCACACTTCCCACTGTTAGGACTGGAACTTCTGCACATGCAGTGCAGTGCAGAGTCTGCGGTGGAAAAAGACAGAAGGATTTCCCTGAAGAAAAGCACTTCAGGACTCTGGTGCACAGATCCTGATGCAGGGGTGTGGGATGTCTCAGCCCCAGGCTGTCCCCAGCCCTCTGCAAGGAGGTACTGGCCCCACAACAGCACCTGCACATCAGCCCCTGTGCCTGCATTGCAGCCACCCAGGCTCAGCCCCAGCATGTAAGGGCAAGCTCCTGAGGAGGCTGAGTTTGTGGAGCTGAGTGAGCGAGAGCAGCAGTGGGACTGGTGTTAACCGTGTCAGGGCAGTGATACTGGCAGAAGGGCAGGCACAGGAGGCAGGGTTGCAGACACTGCTGTCCAAACAGTCTCATCACTGCATGCCAGTCCAGACCCTCGTGCACTCTTCCTTCTGCTGAATTTGGCTGTAGAACAAGTTTCCTATTCAGATAGGGCTGCTTACATTTTCTGGGGCATGGCTCACTCTTAGATCTATGGAAAGGGCCAAATGCAGGAGGACAGGCTGGTGTGAAAAGCCAGCGATGTATAAATCAGGTGCTTGCTGCCCAGTCTCACCAATGGTGCATTTTGTAGCCTGTAAGGACCCTTTTTGTCCACATGGAACTGCTTTAAGTGATGTGCCCTCTCTGGCCCTTCCTTGTGCCCTGCACATGAGGTTTGCATCGTATTTGTAGTAACATTGGCTTGAATCCTACTAAGCTGTAAGGGGGCTTGGCATCATAAGGGCATCCCAGTAGTGCTGGCATTGGTTAGATCCACCCATAAAAGAAAATCACATCTCCACAAAAAGTGGAAAACACAAGTGCAAAACAGTGTGATAATTTGGACTAAGAACATGTTCTCATCTCTTCAGTGGGTAATTTTCTCCTTTGTTTCTGTTTACCTGTCCCAGGTATGTCCCAGCAAACTCTGGTCCCACTGGGAAGGAAGAGTCTGTGTCCTGCAGAGCACTTCAGTGCCTGCTGCCACCACACAACACACAGCTTGTCACCCAGGGTGTATCTGACCTGCCACTGAGTGGGGGCATTGGTGCTGCATTAGGGACATCTCTTATGGAATTTCCTGTCAGGCATTGCCATTACCTCCTGGGAAGGAGATGGAGGGGTGACCATCAAAGGCACACAAGGTTATTCCGTGGTCATAGCTCAGGGGAAAAATTGAGGCAGTTAATGTGAGATGAAGAGGTTTTGGTTTGGTTTAAATGACAGAGAAGGAAAGAAGAGGATATTTGGAAGTAACTAAGCATTAAAAAAAAGAAAAAGTGAGGAAAAAGCCCTCATCAGATTATTGTTTAAAGCTAAAGTGATCCTGGAGGCATGAAAACTATGAAAAGGTGAGGGAGCACTCCTCCCACGCTCACTGGAAAATTGATCCTTGTTCTCAGCTATCAATTATGTATCCATAAGGAATATTGACTCACACTCTACCACAGGACTTACATAAGTGTTCCAAACACATCTGTTTGCAGACGTTCTGATCTGTGTCTTTGACTCTCTGTACCAGTCTCATTACAAATAATGAGCCAATAAATACTCTCGGAAAAGTTTTTACGATGTTTCAGTTGACATTTGGGAGCTTCAAAGAATCACATAGGGCTGACTTCAATCTATATGCACTGTTCTTCATTGATTAGGTGAGCTCATTGATTTTGAGCAAGATCAAAGGTAGAAGACAACTACTGGAGAGGTTAAATATGGAGAAGACCTACTAAACCCATTTGCCGGTTACTTGCTATACCAGGAGCTGCTTTTCCTGTACAGCAACCAAAAAATATCACTTCCATTTTTATGGGATTCCAGAAATGGTCTGAACATGTAATGACAGGGTTTCTTCCTCCAGCCCTGGCTGCTCCCAGTCTTAGAAATTTTCTTTTGCAGATTGTTCTGCGACTGGCCACAGCAGCAGGTTACTTCACTCATGTGATGCCCCCATCTCTGGTCCTGCTTCTGTCTTGATTTGGGCTGCCCATCTGAGCATCATTTTACTGATCCCCTTTTGAAGAGGAGCCCTCAGCTTGCAGGAAACAGGGATGATCACAGGGAAATAAAAGCAGTCCTATTGGACTAAACCAGAAGGGTCTTACGAGAGTGTTCCTAACAATGGCCAGCACCAGATGAATTGAAGAAGCACATAGAAAGGGTAAATAAAAAAGTAAGAGCCTTTCCTGATGGCATCTGGCAGTCTGTAGACATCTCCTGGCCTGGTTCTCATGTCTGGAACTTTGAATATGAAAGCCTTTGATGGATTTCTTACCCGTGAGTTTGTCTGCTTTCTGAAATAATTTGTACTAATTGTTCAGCCCAAATAGGTGAGATGCATTTTGCCTTTACATTGCACTCCAGGCTCCTTTCCAGTCTGTGGCCACTCAGTATCCAATATTTTTTGAACACCATTGCTGAGTGGGTTTTTTCAGCTAACATCTGCATTTGCGGCTATTTTCTTCAGCTCTATTAACCAGAATTTTTTGAAATGAACATCCTTAATTGGATCAATTTGAAAGGATATTAATCTTCTGTCCATTTATTCAATCTCCCAGTCTCCCCACTGGGGTTCACAACCCCTCTGAATCTGAGTGCTGTCAAGGAATACAAATAATATAGAGTATATGATCTCAGATCATTAGTGAGAATGTTAAATAAGATTGGGTCTAATACTGATCTCTAGAGCACCTAACTTTCCAGCTATTCCCCACCTAACCATGCTGATGACTAATGATGCCTTCTACAGCTAGGCAAATGAGGTTTTGGCTTACTGCCAATCCCAAAAAAATCAGGAGAAAGCAAGAGACGAGCTGGTTTCAGTCATGCTGAAAAGGAAAAAAAAATCAACCCTTTCTGGTGAGTCAAAAAAACACCTATATTCAGTTTGGATCAGATGGGGCTTTTTCTTACTTGATTGACATTGTGGTTTCACTTTTGTTTAAAACATTGTCAAGTGTTTTAAAACTTGCTTAGCTGCGCATTAAGGGGAAGATTCTAATTAAAAAATAGTTTTTGGATGGTTGGATTTTTTTAAACGTGGTTACTTCTGCAAGACCAAACCATTTAGGACATCTCAGTAAGTACAACCTGTAACTTTGTAACTAAGAAATCTAAATTTTTCATCCTGTCTAATCATGATCCTGATAGACAAAGAAAATTTCAGTTTTAAAATGTCATCCATTTCTGATCATCTTACACCGGATTTTCATTTATTTTCAGTTTTAATGTTTGTGGCACATAAGTGGCACAGCTAACTACAGTGTTTTTTCTGAGTTGTGAAGTATTATTGCTTGCTGTTATAATTAATAGCATTTACTGTAAAATAGACATTTAGAAATGTCTGAGACCTATCTGTGAACCCAGGGCTGGCTCTGGGATCAGAAGAAGCACAGGAGAGTGGGCAGATGCTTCTACCAAGAGAGTGAAGCTGGACACAGGCTACAGCAGGCTGCTGGACACAAGATACAGCAGGCTGCAGCACACAAAAAGTTGAGCACTGGGATAGCAGCAGTTTGGTACTTTTTACTACCTTATAGTTTGTTTCCATTGGATATAGTTAGCAGGGACAAAGTAGTTGAAAAAAGTAAAGAATAAAGGATAGTTAGAGTATTTGTGCCACGGCAGAGGCTGCTAAGAGATTCAGGTATAAACTGATGATGACCTCAAAAACCTTGGGGTAGTCTGAGTCTCTGCTCATTTTTGTCTTCATGTCTAATGACACATACAAATATGCTATATTACTGCTGTTTTTGTATAAATATGTACTACGTATTTTGTATGAATCATATAATTAAAATTTCAAAAAATATAAAGCTGATAACATTTATTCACTTCCTGCCCATTCTGTGAATTGATTTTGACTGTATCTTTAGGCCAATGTCCTCTTCTGTCCTGGTGTTAGACAGCTTTATTTTAGCTCTGAGCTTTTGGCCCCTTGGTCCCTGTTCTTAGTGAGAGCCTGAGGATCAGAGCTAAATGAGCTTTCCTCAGCGTGGGAGTTGGCTGTGGGATAGAGAAATCAGCGGTGGCTGCACAGCAGCACTGTGCTCCTCGTTATCCAGCACTGCCAAGCTGCTCCAGGCTGCTCTCTCCCTCTGGGGCAGAAAGTGGCCCTGAGCCCCTTCAAAATGAGATGTGCCTGAGCTGCCACCTCCTCTCACCCTCCTCGTCCTGCTGAAGTGCCCTTTCTGCCAGCAGTGCAGGACAGCCCTCCTGCACAGGTAGGGCAGCTTACAGACTTGCAGTCTCAGAGCAAACAAAATCTAGGACACCTGTGTCTTTGTGTAAACTCATTCCTCCCTCAGTGGATGTGAGAGAATCCAGACTTCCCAATTACTCATCCCTTCACATTATCCCTGCCCTCTCTGTAAAGTTTCCTCCTTGTTTTTCTCTGATGCCCCAGTTAGGAGGTAATGGGGTATAAAGCTTCAGGCAGAAAAAAAAGGAGAAAGGATGCTGGAGCGCCAAATGTCCCAAATGGCAGACCAGAGCCTGCTGATTATATCCAGCCTGAGAGTCCTCAGTACGTGCTGTGGAGGAAGGGGAGAAGGGAGATGCTTATTAGACCGAATGGGAGCTCTGTGCACGGAAGAGGAGCGCTCTGCGGCCCTGAGGATGTAAGGAAGATTTGCTAACTTTGCTTTATAGTATTCATGCAGATAAGGAAGACTCTCGGTCTCCAATCATAAATCGGTATTATACAGTATACTCCCAAAGGCCATAATTACTTCCAGAAGCAGAAATTTGAATGACCCAGATAATTAGTTCAGTGCAGCTGGTCCAAAAATTATTTACATAAAAGCCAGTTTTACTTGAGGGGGAAGAAAAACAACCTTGCTACCAAAAGCAAATGACCCAGTTAGCTTCGTGCAATGAGTCTGAGGAGACAGAGCATGAGTGGCAACACAGTGGTCTGTGCCATCACTTCTTCCCTCTTGTTTTCAGAGGACAAACACTGACACAACGAGCCTCCCTACAGACAAACATGCAGGAAGGCAGTGAAGAAACAGGGAAACTGCATGAGTTTGACCTCATGCTTTCTGTGAGAGTCAGTCTCGGGGAGATGTGAAAGTCCATGGCATCCAGGGGAAACCATTTCACTTGCAAGATGCAGGCACCTGGGGAACAAGAGGCAAGGAGCAGCACAGCTCTGCTCCAGGCACTGGGGCAGCTGGCATCAGTCCTTCCATGCAGGGTACTGATGCAACTGGAAACTAATCACTGCGGTTATCTGGATTAATTTTTAACCAAAACCAGTTCCTCTCTCCAGCTTAGCACGTAGCTGGGCAGCAGCAGGGGTGTCCGGGAAGAGAATGCCCAGCAGCAATGAGATTGACTTCTCCAGGGGGACAACTGATATTTCAGAGGTTTCCCTCTAAACTGCTAGGTTAAAAAGCAAAGGAAGGGTATGTTTTTAGAAAGGGCTTCATTTTAAAAGCATTTGAGTGATTCAAACCCTTGCTGGTGACTGTGAGCATTTTTAGCATGCGCTGATGAGCACACAAACCACTGCTGGGTTAACCACTGCTGTTAATTTACAGTTGTGTCCCGTGTGGAGAATTCTGAGTCCCAGCTCTGCAGTGCTCTGACCCCATTCCCAGGGCCAGATCCTCTGTCCCAGCCAGCACTTTTACCCTGCAGGCAGTGAGGATGGTGGCTAACCCCTTCACAGCTGTCCTGTTGCCACACTGTGAGGGTCACACATCCCCACAAGCACTTTGGAGATGAGCTGGTTCTGCATCTCACTGACTGGGACATCCTTTCCCCTGCTCACCAGTGAATCAACATGTGCTGCTGCAAGCATAGCAGGACACAGAAGTGCAGGTGAGTGTGAAGAAGAAGGAAACCTGAGCTGTAAATCCTCATTGACTGTGTCCTTGCATCTTTGCCATCTTTTCAATCAGGCTGTGGCTGGCCACCACAGAATCCGACTGCTGCTCTGCAACCAAAATATGCCAGGAAAGGTATCTGTTGTCCCCAGTGTGACACAGGCAATGCACTGGCATCACCACTTCTTAGCACTCTCTCAACTCCTAAGTGGTTTTGTGCTGGTTGCTCTCAGAAGGTTTGCTCACCCTCAGAATAGAGCTCTTATCCCCCAAAAGGAACTAGAAGACAAACAAAATCTGTGAGAAACAGAAAGGGATGACAATGACCTTTTGTATTCAAGAGAGAGCACAAATTGGTTACTTAAAAAAAAAAAAAAAAAAAAAAAGAAGCAAGCTAAATCGTTCTCCTAAAATGTAGAATGTACAAATAATAACAGCAAATTGTTGTGCATCTCACCAGCACCCCATTTCTGTTTGGTATTGCCATGGATAGTGCTTGTTACTTAACAGCACAGTAAATAATCTCATAACATCCTCATAACACCACTGGATCCAATTCACCTTCCACTTACACAGCTTTTATGCTAGTATGTGCCCATTGCCTTAATGGGGTTAATCTTGATTTACAGTGTAAATTGAAAGGTGAATTAGAGACCACAGAAGGCAAGCTGGAGGGGATATGATTTGCTGCAGGCTTCATCCTGATTGCAGTAACGCTTACCTGGGGTGGTAGGATATCTCTACCAAGCTTAAGAGCTTCACCATTGCCAGGGTAGAGGCAACAGAAATTCAGGCCCTGCCTTTCCTTGTTTACAATGAATATGCACATCTTGCACAGCACAGTGTGCCAGCAGCCTCCTTTCTCCTTCCCTCTCTCCATTTGTCTCAGGGACAGTGAGAGCATTCCTCTTACATAGTCTGAACCCCTGGGGGTCTTTCATTCTGCCCCTTGCCTAAAGGCAGTGCACATAAAGTTCTGGAGAAACATATTGCAGCACAGAATCCTGTGAGGTGGACATGAGCTGACCTTTTGAGGTGAGCATTCAGAAAAGAGTTTGCTTGAAGTTTGGTGTAAACCCTGGTGCATTCCTTTTTACCTGTGTTGCAAAGTCCAACAGAAGTCAGCCTCACCCATCAAGCTGGAGCTTGCCCTGGTTCATGGCTCTCACGCTCCCGACTCCAAAAGGTTGAGCTCAGGCCACCAGCATGGGCACCTTGCACCTCATGTAAAGGCTTGGGATCAGCAGATGGCAGATTCTGGAGGAAAAATATTAGTGAACAGAAGGTAGGGTAGCTTCTGGCAGTATCAGGGAATGGATGAGGAAGGGATCCTCAAAATTAATTGGGTGAGTGTCATTCTCCCCAAGCCATCCCGATTTTCCACTTGCTGTTTGGGAGTCTGTTTGTGGAGTTCTGCTGGGGTGTGTGTATTTGCATCTGTCTCTCAACACCTGAGAAACAACCAGCTCTTCAGATGCTATCAGGCAACAGCAGCTGAGCTCAGCAGAAGCACAGCTCTCCCCACCAGCAGCAGAGCTGGTCCTCCAGGACGCCTCTCCAGGAGAAGTAGCACAGTTTGGTCTTTGGGAAGCAGCAATGTTGGTAAATATACCCTTGTTTACATTTCTGATACATAAGAGGAATGTTTCCTCTCCTGGCTCCTCCTTGCCCCATGCAGCAGGGCATGCCTGCAGCAGAAGAGGGCACATGGGACAGGATGCAGGATGTGCTCCTGTACCACAGTCCCAGCCATCCCACCACATCCTTGCCCCATGCTGGAGCTGCTGACAGAAAATGCTTCTCCCAGTGGGCTAAGCTGGCTCCCAGTCAGAGCAGCAATTCCACTGCTGTAACAGGTATTCCCAAAAAGAATTGTCAGTCCAAATTGCACACTAAGCAAGGCCCGAAAGCTAGGGCAGGTTTGGTGACTGCTGCGTGCCAGGGCACCCACTGTGGGCTGGTGAGTGCAAGGGGCACCAAGATGGGTGTGAGGAGCAGATCTGGACCCTGCATTCACTCTGATTGCAGAGATAGAGAGCACTGGGTGCTTTGGAGCATCTGCTTCCCTGATAAAACTCCTCCTGTCATGCAGCAGAAATAAATTTGCCCCTCTGGGCCAGCTGCTCCCCAGCGTGGGAAGTTCAGGAACCTCCCTGAGGTACAAACAGACATTTCCAGCCGCAACAAAATATACATAAACATTTTAAAAGATCACTTTAAAATTCCAGCTCTCCCCCTCAGCTGCTTGCCACCATCTGATTTCTAAATGAGCAGGATTTCTCCTGTGTTCAGCTTCATACATATATATACACACACATAAGCATGCCCACCTCGTACACAAAGTACTCCCCATCTTCAAGTCAGTCTCAGCTGAGTACAGAATTAGATCCTGTCTCCACTTCATGAACTTGCCCTTTCTGTTAGTTTGTATAAAGTCATTTCAACCCTGAAGGAGCTGGCATCTCACATTCCTGCCTTCTGAATGTAGAGAGCAGAGGAGTGAGGAACAAAATAGTGGGGGTGAGAGGGGATGTTCTGATTCTGCTCAGTAACATGAAACATCATGGAGTTAAATACCAACAAAATATTCAGTGTTAATGTTTAATATTACTGGGAACTTGTCACCTCCACTTACAGTCTTGGAGCTGCCATTCTCTCGCAGACTCCCACGTCTGAGCTCTGGGCCTAACATGATTTCACATTACGTACTAGAAGGGGGAAAAAAAAAAAGAAAAGCCAAGAAGTAGGGAGAGTCAGCTACAAAGCCAGGTAGAGATTTTTTCCCTTATCTGTTTGCAGGAATAAAATTGCTCACATGGCAGAGCTCCTGAACTGCTCCTTTTTGGGGGTTACCTCTTTTATTCACCCCTTCTATAACATCTGTGAGATGCTCTTGGACACATGCAGATTTGCATTGCTGTGCTGGGTAACAAGTCTCTTCCCCACTCCCATCCACCATTACCAGCCTGAACCTACACAGCTGTTCTGCAGACTCAGGAGCACAGAAATTGGGTGATCTGGGGACAGAGTAGTTCCTAAAATAACATGAATTAAGACTTTGCCTGCCACACTTTAAAAACTACTTGAGGCTGATTTGCCTTGTGAGGGTCCTCTTGAAAAATGCATGGTTGCTGTTTCACAGAGCTCGTTTCCAGCCCAGGGAGTTTTTCTTGGTGCAGCTTGGTGCCATCCCAAATGTCTCTCTTTCACCACTGGAAACTCAGGTGCCAAAAAGCAAGAAGTCAAAGCTCTTTGCGATCAGTGGGAACACTGTGCATCACACTGCAAACAGAATCAGGCCATCATGCCTGTCTGTCTGGTTTCTGAAAAATGACTTATTATCCCTCTAGGCTGAGTGGTTAAAGAAAATTCAGACTCTTCTAGCTTATTCCAGTTAGGAGGAGAGATGGGTGATGCAATCAGGTATCTCTGCTGCAGTTGTGTTTATTTGGAAGGCTGTACAAAACCCTGCCTCTTTAAGCACAGGAAGAGCCAAAATAACTGCAACAAAACAATTCTTTTCCTTACCCTTCACTCTCAATCACCTTTTGTCACTACCTCCACCCAAAACTGATGCCAATATTCTGCCAAAACCATCAGACTCCGTTCAAACTTTCTTCTGCTTTTTCGAGCTCTGTTATTCCCTCTACACCTTCAGCTTTTTTTTTCCCTACAGCAACAAGCATGTTCACCACACCCCTGATACAACACTCGGCCCAGGCACTGCTGCGAAGAGCAGACAAATCCCTAAAAAGCACCCGGGCTGCCTTTCACAGGGAGCTGGAGAGGGGGAGGTGAGACGTGCTTAATGCCTCTTACAGCTGTGTTAAATGAAAGATGCCTCTAGACTGTCTTTCTCACAAAGGTTTCATCCAGCTGTAACAACACTCCCCACGTTCGTGTGATTCTTGCAGCCAAAACTTTTGGTTAAAAAGCAAACGAGCAAAAAAGCGAGGTAAGCTTAGAATTTTGTGGTGCTTAGTGACCAGGTCCATTAGGTTTGTAACACTCGCTCAGGGATGCGCTGTCGTCCCTCTGAGCCCGCAAACGAGCCACGGCTGCGGGAGGATTGTAAACTACCTCTGCTTTTTCCGTGCCTTTCGGCATCACTTTTGTTTTGAGCACGATCCAAGTGCCACTTCACTACTGATCATTTGGATACCAACCTGCAAAACATCCAGAGGGGTCAGACCAAATCACCCAGAAAGCTGTCTCTGGCAGCCAGTGAGAGCAGATGCTTCGGGAAATGTGCAAGAAAAGGGCAAATTCAGATTCATCCTTCCTCTGCCACAGGCTTCCAGCTTCTGACAAGCTGAACTGAAGGATGTCTTTGTATTGTTGTATTTAACATCCCTCAAGAGTCTTTTCTGATCTCAATCTGTCCAATCACTTTTTCATTGCATTTTGATTTTGGCCTTCACGGCATCCTCTAGCAATCAGCTTCATGGTTTAACTATGTGTGTTTGTTAGAAATTTGCTGCCTGGTCACCCAAAAACAAACCCACCCTGAGCTATTGGACACCAAATCAAACGCTGGGAAATAGTAAATACTCATTCTTTACTCATCTTCTCTCTGATAAATAGTTGCATTTCTGTTTATTATGTTTAATCAATCTTACACCCTCAAATTTATGCAATAAACTTTCAAACCTGTTTGTACCTTTGACATCTAAATGTTCCCAATAAAAGGCTCTGCTGGTGATGTCTTTCAATTTGTTTTAAATCCACTCCTTGATTAATTCACTGGGTATCCCATTTACACTGCCAAGAATAGTAAATAATCCTGTTTATATCTTCTCCAGCCATTTGTGCCTTTATAGCAGCACACTGCTGTAGTCCACCTTGGCCCCAGACATCTCTCTCTAGGCTGAAGTGTCCTGGTCTCTTTAATAATAGATGGCTGCTAAACTTAACCATTGCTGCTGGAAGAAGTGGTGAGTGTAAAGGTAGCTTCTGTGGCTGCTCTCAGGGTTTAATTTTCCTGCCTAGTTGACCTTAGTCATAATGTCTTTCTGGAGAGTATTTGGGTCATAGGAATGTAAGATAGAGGAAAAAATGGGAAAGCCTAGGTAAAAAAAATATATTCTAAAGCATTTTGGGAAGGGAGGAAGTGAACTTTATTTGCAACTTTAAGAAACAAGCTATGAGAAATGTATTCTTAAATAACATTCAAAAGTAGCACATACAAGGTCTTGGCAGGCACTCATCTGAAATAATCACCAATCATTTTTTTATTAATGTACTTGGATCAGAGATGGAGCTATACTATTCTTAAGGGAGCTGCTGATTGCTTTTCTGTTTACATATCTTTAAAGCAAGGGAAAATAAAAAGAAGAAACTGTCAATATCACTGACTTGCAAACCAAAAGGAAGGTCAAGATGGAGAAGTTTGCACAGAAATGTACAGAAACTATACAGTGTAGATGCAGAAGCTATTCATGTTTCCAGGTAGACAGAGAGACTACATGTCAAATATTACACACTGACTCAAAATATTTCTATATTTATCTGAACTAATTTGGATGAAAAATCACATAGCAGTATGAGTTTTGATATAAAAGTACATCCATGGAAGTGTTTATGGAAAACTACTTCTGAAAGGATAAGTAACACCAAGAGCATTTTGAATGGAATTCCAAAATTATTTCACTCTTTATTCCTGGAAAGAACATTTCACTGCAACTTCTCAAAATTTGTCAAATTTTCCAGTGCATTAGGTCTTGAGATAAAATGTAGAGAAATCTTATTCTGACAATTATTCTGACAATTTTTAGGAATCATCTAGGCTAATGCATCCTAATTTATGTTAACACACTAGGGAAACTGATGATGTTTATGGCTGTTTCTGAATCAGTTGGGACACAAACTTTAGGGTTGTACATCGGAGTTTGAATGAGCAAGGAAATTTCTGCCTTGCTGTAGCCCTATAACTCAGCTACAACTGATCTGTGATTGATGCAATATTGCCTTGAATTCCTTGTTTTGCAGTTGCCAATTTCACAGTTTTGATGAATATCCGTGGGTTTGTGTTTTCTTCATGAGCTCCTCAGAGTCATATTCTCTCAAGTTATTTGATCATTCAGTGTTCAGGGCCTGGATTCCTGTGCAACCCTGGGTACAGCTTCCTGGCTGTGTGATGCAAATTTTAGCCAAAGAAATAGAGGCTTGAAGAAACCACCTAAGCTGCCTCAACAAAAAGAGAGAGATCTCCAGCAGCCACTTTATCCCAATTTAAGCCACATACCTGTGGGAGCTGGCTTAAAGTGCTGTGAGGCTTTGCTTCTCTCAGCTCACTGCAGCTGGACACTATTTAGCTTAGGGAAAACTACCCCATCATTTCACACATGGGATGTGAAGGAGATTTCTCATGTAGATAGTCCCCAAGGGTATGGGGTTAGGCAGATTTATTTAAAACAGTGCAGAGAGCTGAATGCTTCCCATTCACTTGGACTGGTCAACTTAGGATGGCTGGGACTTGACTTACAGTCATGATTCTCCTACTTCAGGGGGCAGAGAGGTGTAGCTGATGGTCTCAAAAAAAAGGATATTCATGGAGGAGGTTTAAGCAGATGATTTTTGTCTGGCATCAGTATGGTCCACATTGGTTACTACAGCTGGGCTGGCACAGAAAAACATGGGTGGTGAGCCTGAGGGTTGGGTGGGTTGGGCTAAATGAAAACACACCAATCTTCAGCCTGAGTTTGTCCCCAGATATGTCAGCACTGGTGTGACAGCACTGGTGGCAATAGAAGCACAGGTCAGGCCTTAAAATTTTATTTATGTGGTGTGTATATTCTTTTTCAAACTGGGAGGCACTCACTTCATCTTGGATCTGGCCCCTACATTTTCTTTCCACCTTGAGAAATGGTGAATATTGCCTAAAAGAAGTAAAGATTTGGGGGTTTGGAGAACTGCGTGTATTTGTTAGCCATTTTCTGGAGAAAAAAAAAATAATAAAAAAAAAAAGGCATTTGAGAAACTCTTATTGGAAGTCTGAAGAGAAAGCTAAAAGAGATGAAAAGAAGGCCTTACTGACCATTAGTGCTGTGCAGGAGGAGAGCTCTGGCACACTCATGTTGGTGGGCAGTGACAACCCCTATCTGTCAATGCAAATACGCCACGAGGAGAGAAATGTGTTCCTTTACAAATCCCAGGGCAGCAATGATGTATTTGAAACATACTCATCACCAGAGGACACAAGTATGAGAAGCATTTTGTTTTGCTGCCACAAATAGGATAAAACATAGCAAAAGGCTGCCAACAAAGCAATCTCTGTGGTGGACTGCTGCTGCACCATGGAAGATCTGGGGAAAATATGGGAACTCTAAAAATATGAACTAAAAGGGGGAAACCTCTGCCAGGAGGAATTACCATTAATTTGGGAATTACTGGTAGCACTCTGGAGGGGAGCACCTGGAGGAGGATGAGGAAGGGGCTGGTGAGGCCTTTGAATGAGCAGAGGGACAGTGTAATGAGGGGAAGACGGGCTGGAGATCCATGATTTTGGCTCTCCTCTGGGTCACAGGATATCCCTGGGGAGGCCAGAGGCACCTTCCCATGCACCAGGAAACGTGCTGCTGCACTTTGGGAATGAGATAGGATAAGTGCATACCATGGCAGCCCTCCTCTTCCTTCTCCTCTAGGGTGTGCTGCAGTTGCTCCTGCACACAGGGTTCAAGGATTATGGATTCACTTTTAGGGTGTTTTCCTTCACAAATTAGGCTTGCTTGAGTGCCCATCTGTGAGTCTTCTCTGGAAACTCTTAAAGCCTTTTGTTTTCAGGCACATTGACAGAGAGGTGAGTTTTCAGAAATATCTCATCCCTATGGGTTTTGTGAAAATGAAGGACTAAGTAGAGAAGAGAGACCCTCTTCTCTTATCCTCTGCAGGACTGACTACAAGAGCTCGGCTGTTATTAGGCATCAGAAACCCACACGGATGAGTCCCTTCCTGGGCTTCATTGCTTCTGCTCCACAGGAACTCACTCACTCACGTATTAAGTGAATTTTCTCGTCCTTCCCTTTATAAAGCTACTGCTCCACTGTTACAGGGATAATGACATATTTCGCCTGAAATGCAATGCTTATGGGAGCCTAGTTTGAAATAAAGATTATAAAAATGGAATGTCTAGCAATTGTAATATCATCCATGGAGTGGAAGAGAAAGAGACAAACAGATATATGGGCAGGCAGACAGATAGATTTCTTAATTGAACTCTCTGTTTGGCTGTATTTCCTTTAGGCAGAACCACAGGTGACTAACAATAAAGGACCATAAGGAAGAAGATGTAGGTTTTTTAACAAATTTAACTTATCACAGACAGGCTTTTACACTTGCATCAGCCTATAGTGAAAATCCCTAAATAATTCAAAGCATTCAAACGGTCTAACATTAGCAAAGTAGTACTCTCCCCACAGGTGCATAAAAGTAGAAAACAAGGTGGCAATATTTTCCTCTTTCAAAATACTAATAATATTTCATTCCTGTGCTCCAGAGCACTTAATATCCTATATAAATCAATACCTACCTCACTATCTATCAATAAATGAATAATTACATTTCTGCCTATTCCCAGATGCTCTGAAACCATTTCTTCTAGTCATTTAATCACAAAGCTGTTATTGCAGGGGAAATTCATGCAGACGTGAATACCTAAAGCCAAAAATAGAGAGCTAAGCTGAGGACTTCACCACAGTAGCAGTCTCTTCCAAAGCAAGCTGCTGCTCACTTTCCCAGGAGATGTAGTAGGTATCTCTTCACTATTTCAAAACAATAACCGGTGCTGTAAAGCTCAGTCAAGCAAAACAAAACTTCACTCACCTTGCTTTCCCACAGTCAACATTTGAATGCAACAGGGAGTCCTTGCTGGTCTGATCAGGAGCTCTCTCTTTCCCTGTCAAAGGAACTGGGGTCCCAAAATGTCCTCATACTGGAGCCTCCATTTGAAAGGGAATTGTATAACAAGACCCATCTGTCTGTATTTGTTCATCTCAAATCAGTGCTCTTCTTTTTTGCTTTTTTGAATGACTGTACATCTGGGAGAACTGAAAGTATTCATCTTCACCTCACGGAAGTTTTGGTTTACCCACAACAACAGCATCACTGGTCCCAGTTTGTTCACTGTCCTTTTGATGCCATGTGCCTGCTGTTGGGAGACCAGAGATAGACACATTAGAGGCAGGGGGTGAGGGGGGAAGTGTACACATACAGAAAACACGTAAGGTTCAGAGGAAGAGTCTAGATATGATGTGGGAATGGTGGTTTCTCATTCACTGACATTAGCACAGTTTTCCTCCAATACCTTGGTGAAAGCCTTGGAGATGACTAAATTAGGCTATGTCCAAGCCAAAACACTTAACAAGTATTGACTATATAAACCTCCCTCCCACCTCAATTAAATACGTGCTTTCTGTCTGCGAGAAGCATCAGACGACTTGCCAGAGTTCAGAAAGCGCCGTATGTTCTCCCAGCTCCCCATCCTATGCAAACCTGTTCTTCCTTCCAGACAGGCTGGGTATGTTTACCATGTCTCTACCTTTGTTTTTGCTCACCTTCCATCCCTACAGGGAGCCCTCAAGCATGTATTTATTTGCACTTTGAACCTGTGCTTGCTTGCACGGCTGTGCTTTAGCCCAAGCTGGGACCTGATTGCTTTAGGGGAGCCAGGGACGAGATTGCTGGAGCGTCAGTAAAGCTTCAGTGCCTTTGCCCACAGTTCCCCCACTCACCCCAGCACAACCTGGTTTTCCTGCAGTTGATATCAACGGGAGGAAAAGCACCCTCCAGCAGTTCAGAGCAAAGGGTGTGCAGCAGAGATGCCCACAGGCAAGTGCAAAACAGTGTGATCGGACTAATGTGGACTGAACTTAGCTTTCAACAGCAGAAATAGCAAAAGCCTTGATGCATGTTCTAATGTGTATCATGAATGCCTCTGAATGTACCGATGGTTAGTGTGCCAAATTTTAGCTTTGGGAGGTGTCTTACATCCTATAAATGCTAGGCTACAAAAAAAACATTGACAGATGTATGTATGTGTTTGTATAAATACAGATGTCTGGATCTTTGTGAAAAATAACAGCCTGGGATGGCTGGATGGATAGCTGACTAACTAGCTAGCCACACACGTTCTTGAGCTGTAAAGAAAAGAAAAGAAGAAAAGCCTTTAAGCTACACTCCTCTTTTAACACCAGCTTGACTTGTAAACCCCTAAGTACTCTGGGAGGGCTGCAGCCATCTCAGGCTCCATCAGGTTTCCTTTTCACTGAGCGCGTGGCCCCAGATCCTGCTCTGCAGGTCTCAACTCTCCCAGCAGAACAGGGGGATGTGGTGGGTCAATTGGGTAGCTTGGTCCTCCGTTATTTGGCTTTAACCTGAGCAGCAGCAGCAAAGCTTTGGTGGGTATGCTTTGAATGGTAGCCAGGTAAAGAGGAGCTAATGATAATGCAAGAGCCGGGAAAGGCTTGGCAATGTCTTTTTCTAGTCTCTGTGGTTTCCACACTAGCACATGTTTTTCAAGGGTGAACCTAAATACATCCTGTTCCTGTCACTCAGTATCCAGTCTGTGCCCTCCACAGCTCACAGGCAGGTCAGCAACAGCCCTTGCATCCCAACAAAGACTGTTCAGACATGATCTCACTCTGAAGATAGAACTGGACAAAAAGGTCCTTTCTGACCTAAGCTACCTACCAGTGCTAAGTTCAAATAAGTAGACATTTGTGGCACCTCTTAATCCCAACATGGAGTGTGCCCTGCTAATTTTGAGTCATGGCGGGTTACCTGTGACTCAGCAGAGAATGAACATCCAATTTGCAAGGAAAGAATACTCCTGATATGAGGAGACTCCTGAACAGCTCAGGCCAGCTCTCTTTTCTGCCATCAGTGTCCACAGAAACAGAATAAAGAAGATTTTGGGCACAACTGAAGCTTCAGTATTCCTCTATTCACTATTCCTCCTCGGGAGCATGTGGCAGCTCCCATCTGTGCTGAGTCCAGGCTGTGAGACCAGGAGAGCCACCATGGCCATGGTGCTGCTCCAGCAGCAGAGGGCAGTTTGGCAGGGGAGCCACACCTGGCCTGTTGTCAGGAGCTGGGAGTTGATCCCAGTCCAAATCCACTGTTGAGATAGCAGATCAAGACTAACCCTGCTCAGAAATCACCGCGCTGCACAGATCTGTCTGCTTGTGGGATTTGTGCTAGCTTGATGAAAGGGTTGGCTCCTATCCTCAGCTGAACTCTCATGGTTCAAAGTTGTGCTGGCTTTTTCTGTATCCTTTGGGGTGAAAAATGTCTTGCAGCTGCTGCTTATAATTCTTTCCCCTATGTTTCAACATTCTCCAGATGAATGTCACCCGAAGTAGTGCTCCAAGAGACTGCAATCATGATTGCCAATAGCCAACATCCAAACTAAAAATAAAAAGCCACAGCATGGGACTGAGACACAAGCAATACATCCTCTGGCAAAAATCACCAGTTGCTGGAAAGAAAAACAATTGTCTCTCCAGTCCTATCTTCTGTATGCTTAAAGAAGCTTCCACCTATAACCATCCTCCTCTGATGTCATCAAGAAATCAAGATAGCTTGTAGGAAGCACTAAATGAGCTGACCTTTCCTCTTGCCAAGTGCCCATGTTTAAGATCCATGAAATTTTTGGCTTGACTGGTCAGTAAATACAGTGGAGGGAAAGACAAGAATTTTCAGTGAAACATATATTTGCCCCTTGGAGGAACCTAGGCCACTATTACAAAATACTTATTTTTGGCCCCAGAGCTAACATACCATCCCCCCCCCCCCCCCACCCCCAATGTTATCAACAGCCACCTTTTGTGGTGGTTCATTAGACTGAAAAGATCCCACTAGAGAAAGGAAGGAAACCCAAGGAAAATATTTTCTGGGAGAGAGCCACAGTTCCTGCTTTGCTTCCTCCCGGCGGCCACAGCCCAGAGGGGAGGAAGAACTGCCCATGACAATGTCTGCAGGAGTACTGCTGTGTGGATGAGGAAGGGGGCAGGAAGCAGAGCCCCGGGGCTGCCTTTTCCCTCCAGAGATGCTCAGTGTAGCTCAGTTTTTGGGGGCACAGCAGAGCCGTGCTGCAGGGGAGGAACCCACCAGCTGCACACTTTGGTACCAGGGCACAGCAGCTCCAAACCTTCAGGTTGCTCTGCCTTGTACCACGTGTGCCACATTGCCAGCCTGTCAGAAATGAAGTGTGACAAGCTTGTAAGGCTTCTCAATTAGCTCTCCACTATGGCTCAGGAATTGAGACCTCAGGGTTTTGCCAAGTGTATTATATTTTGTGTATCATGCCTGAGATGGGCTATAATATTTATTTCCCTTCTTTCTGATTAGTATTTAACACACAAGGAGAATCTGTTCATTTGTCAGGCTGACCTTGCTCAGAATGGAGTCTAGAGACCAATCTTTTACTAGCTGCCAGTATCACATATACTTTGGCTAAGTAAAAGTGTTTTGTGGCAGCTGATCTGCCAGTTCACTGCAGTGTTAGGGCTGATCTTAGCCCTGAATTTTGCAAACAGTAACCTCACAAGAAAAAGACACTCTAAAAAATAACTTGACACTCTTACCCTTGTGAAAATAAATAAAAGGCCACATCTTTGAACAGCAGTGGTGAGATGTTTTGTTTACACTCATTTACCCCATGCCTAGGAGACATGAATTCTCAATCACTATTGCTGCACAGTCTTAGATGTAAAATAAATTGCTTCATGTGAATATTAGTAATAATAATAATTGTTTCAAACCAGACACTAAACCCCTAGTTGAGAAAGGATAGAATACTGCCTTTGAAACAAACAAACATGGCACAAGAGGGAAGGAGAAAGATACTAACTCTTGTCTTCCATTTTCCCAAGTCACCCGAGCTCTCCATCCCAGTCTGAGCAGTCCTGAGCAGATCATTATCCTGACATCTTTCTTCTTGGGGGAGCCACAAATCCTGGCACATTCTCATTCAATTTAAAGGATCCCTGGTTAAAACTGTAACACCTGGGCTGGTTTGATAACTTGTGACCCACTGTTTTTTAAGAGGTTGCAGAGCTAGAAATATATTGTTTCAGGGGAGGATTTTACTGCCAAGAACAAGCAGCTGATAAAATATTATTTGATTCAAGACTAGAAAGAATGGAGTCTAGACATTCCCTTATTAAAAAAAATCAGAATTTTTACTTAGCATTTCCTCTCTGAACTGTGAAGCGATAAGTATGAGAAATGAGTGTCTAATAGCACAAGTCAAGACTCAGTCCCGCCTTCAGCCTTCTCCTCTCTCAGAGGTTTACACAGGTCCACGCGTTTGAAGGCATGCCTCCTGGGAAAAAAGATAATATTCACAAAGTCTATAACTACTTTACATGGGGCTCCCTTTTCACTTGTGATAAGACAATGAGATTTCAGGCACAAGAGGGAGAAGAAAACAGTTCCAGTTACTGAGTTAGGGAAGGAGCAGAAAAACTTTTGTTTAGCTGATGTAGTGAAAACACCTCTTCTCCTTGGTCATTGATGCAGAGTACCCACAAAGAGTTTTCTGCATATACTGCTTGTGAGAAGCACTGAGATTACAAGTTAGCAGGTTGGTGGAGCCTGTGTGAGCCATAGGAAACCACAGACTCGACTTTAGGTTAAAAAAAATCATTGTCATTTTCTTGAAGGTGTGGGCATTTCCATTAACTTTGCTGGCCAGACCAACACCGTAGCAAGGAGGTAAAAGGAAAAAGTTGAGTCTTTCCCCGCCTGTTCCCATTGAAGGCAGCATGTGAAAAACATTTCTCTCCCAAGCACATCACACACAGGATTTGAGAAGATTCCATTTCCAAAGACATCCTAGGAGAAAGAAATGAAAATCAATAAAAAGCGAAAGAAACAATATCCAAGATGCACATCTGTCAGGTATTGCATGCTCAGACCCAACAGAGCATTTAGACTTTTATCTCTTATTTGTGCTCATAGGCTGATACAAGCAGAAAGAAACAGAAGCCTCTCTGAACCAAAAACATACAGAACAAACTCAAAAGAAGCAAAATGGTTTTTATTGTCTCTAGGCCTGCTCATTTAGTGACGCTGTAGGCACACGTCTCGTTAGTTCAACCCACAAGAACACAGCATCTGTGCCCATGGCCCTGCTAAACCTGCCCCTACCCCCACAAAACAGCATCACACTGGTGTTCCATTGACCCAATCCATCTCTGCTGAAATTTCAGGCAAAAACTCTTGGATGGACAATCCTGTGAGGCAGGGAAGCATCTCTCACAGCTAATGTGAGTTCTGGCAGACTGTTCAGCTTGGGCTATTCCAATGGCAATCAGAGGGTAACACATTCTAAAAATCTGACTTGGGTGCATGGTTTTCACAACCAAGAGGATGTTGCTCCACAAAAATAGCTTACTGTGTATGAATACTCCAGAAGTAAGCATCTGATCAAGACATTACTGCTGCTAATATTTTAGGCCGATCAGCTATGTCCAAATTCACACTTACCAGACTACATGATAATCAAACCTTAAAGCAACCAGTGTTTCTAGTTATATTTTATCCTAGGACATGGTTATCAGCTCATATCTATGCCTTATTTACACTAGAATTTGAAATCATATATGCAAACATATGCTAAACTCCTCGGCTGAAAACCAGGCGCCAGCATACATTAAAGCACCTTCATCCTGTACGGAATATTCTGCAGCACTTCAGCTGCAGGATGGTGCCAGGGCAGCTTCTGACCTGAGAGAGCCGAGTGCTGAAGCAGCACAGGTCAGACGTGTTTCACACCACTGCAGCAGGTTTCCCCAGAGATCGCTACAGCACGTCTTCCAGGCCTCTTTGTCCCGTAAAGGTACGATGGAGGGGACAGGCTGTGCCCACTTTCAGCAGGCCAGGTGAAGTGCAGAAGTTCTCGTGGCAAGAGGAGGAGCTGCCAGAGACACAGGAAATTCCTCTTTTCCGAGTGTCTCCTAATTAGCACCATTACTGGAGGCAAAGAACCTAATCCCAGTGTGCAGGAGCGAGCTGATTAGTGAAGGGAGACATTGTCTAATCCTGGTTGGCCACTCTTTTCCCTGCTCTGGAATATACTTATTACACACTGGCATAATCAGGCTCTGTATTTCTCACTCAGAAACGAGCCAGCTGGGGCTCAGAGAAGCACTCCTGCCCAGTTGGTGGTGTTTGATGGGGCATCCGTGCACAAATATCCACGGTTTCATATAAATCCAAACGCAGGTGCCACAGGGGAGCACTGCTCTGCTTAGGAGATGCATCCCTACGAGCGCTCCGAACGCCTGCTCGTGGTGTGTCTGCAGCCAGAGGTTCAGCCAAGCTGAATACATCTGAATGCTTGTCAGCACGATTAGCACATTCCAGAGATCACGTTTGCCTCCCTAGGCCAGGGATTATCAGCCCAGCGAGCCCACCATTCCCACACTTTTAGGGAACTATTCCCTTTTCTCAAAGCTCTCTGGCTGTCCTCCACAGCTGCCATGAAGTCTGCGCCTGCAGGTGGGGCAGCGGGAGCTGTTTCCCATGGCCCTGCCCCAGCGCTTGGAAACACCCTTGCCTTCCCCTGGGGCCCGTCCACCCCTCGTGTCTCTCAAGTGCTCCGTAGCACAGCTCTGGTCTCTTTTTCCAGCTCTGCTCCGAGCGAGGCAGCCCCGGCCCCTCAGACCCGGCCGGCAGCATCTCCCGGCGCGGCGCTTCCAGCGGCACCGGCGTATAAGGAAAAGCACGGCGTGAGCCCTTCTGTCGGGCGGGGAAAGGCTCGGGAGGCTGCAAACGCAACCAAAGGAGGCTGTGTACATCTTATCTGGGATGCCGGAATGCCGCCTTTATGAGCGGAGCCCTGCATTATCAGAAAAGAGGCTATTTTCGGCTTCTTAGCTCACCCTCCGGAGCAGTGGGTGACCGGTGCTGCAGGAGCTCATTTAGGAGTCAGGAGATAGAGAGCCACAGAAAAGCAGCCGGGGATTTCTGGGAACGCGGGGTCAGCCCGCATCCTCACCCGCCTCCCTGCATGCTCCCAGCAGCACAGCAGAACTGGCGCCCTGGAATAAAGCAGGTGCCATTAAATTACGATAATTTAAAGCTTTTTTTTTTTTTTTTTTTTTTTTTTGCCTAACCTGCTTAGCTACTATTTTTCTTTTCCTCCCTGCACCAGAGAAGAGGGGGAATGCAATGGGGATAAATAGGCATAGAAGATATTATTTTAATATCAGGATTATTTTAATAAATTAAATTCTGCTCAAAAAGTTAAATAATTTACCTTGTTTCTATGCATAGTGCACTAATAAATACACTGTTATAGAATAATTTATTTTTTGACTCAGGAAACAGCTGATAAAAGAAAATCTCTTTTGTTTTGGGCTTACAGACCATTTCCCATGTGTTATGTTTGCTTTGGCTGTCTCTCTGACATCCGCTGGTAGAGATGTGAATGAGAGGAAAGCAAGGGTGTTGCTCAAAACACAGGACCCCCAAACGCTTTTGCTCCTGTTGTCCCCTTCATAAGCGCAGCAAAGATCTTTCAAAACACTTCTCCTCCTCTACAAAACTTTTTTAAGGTAACTGTGAGACAGCTGTCCCAGCAGAGCTCCAGAAACTCTGTAAATGGATCACAAACGTCCCAGGAACACACAGGCTAGGAAGTCTGGAGACAGAGGGGCAAAAAATAGAGAATAGCCTAAATAAACCAATATTCAATAGCTCCCATGTGATACTATGCAATCCTTTTGTGCTTGGCCGGTGACTTTATTTCCTAAAGGAAGCACTCCTCCATGACTGTCACACTTGTGTCACTGCCTGTCTAACCTCCCTTTCCCTACCTGAAGAGTGAGTTTTGGGCTGTGCACGTCCCTGCTCTGCTGCATGGCTGGAGGGGCTCTGCAGATGCCCCTTTACAGCACCTCGGGTAAGAAACCACTTGCTGGGTGCTGTGGTTGTACCTCTGCCCTCTGCTCCAGCGTTGGGCAGACAAAGCAGCCCAGTGCCTGAAGAGCCTGGAGTCCATCGCCCCAAATAGGGCTCATGAAGGCAAGGAAGAAGGATTTCTTGTGTTTTCTTAATTATGAGCCAAGAGGCTTTGAGAGTACTTCCTGTTTCCCTCTTACCTGGGGAACAGCAGGACTGCTAAGTCTTGCAGTGTTATTTTTGTTCTTTCTTTTCCTCTAGAGAACGTTCCAGAGGTCTCAGAGATGGGAAAAGCAGGATATTGAATCTTCTCTGCCCAATAATCCTTAGAGCCTGAAAGAAGGGCTCATGTACCCTAAGCTTTTCTGCGCTTCCTGGCTCTCAAGCAGGTCCTGCAAAAGCTTTGACCTTCCTGTGAAGACAGGAACCACCAAAAGGTGCTGTCAGAACACTTCTGTTTTCCAGGCTTTAGGGATTTTGAATATTTTGATGCAATGATAAAGTAACTGCACCATGTATTTAAAATTGTCTGAGATTTCCACTGTAGACCTTAAACACAGTGCTAAATAGGGCAAGCAAAAATAGCTGTTACTTTGACAAGTGCTTATTTAAAGCTTGTTTTGTCAGCATTGCTGCCCTGGTTATGACAGGGAAGTTGTCTAGAAATTGCATAATTACCAATATTAAAGGAAAAGCAAAACAGCACCACACAATTCAATAATAGAGCAGGTCACGTTTGCCATGGCTGTTGCAGTGTCTATTAAGGCTGCAGCAGCTCCGTCTCAATCCATGGCCTCAGGAAAATGCTATGCTGCTGCTGCTTCTTGTCTGCTCTCAGCCCAGGAGATTGCTCTGCTCTGGGCACTCAGATGGCCACAATGGAGAGTCAATAAGGACCCTATTTTCTTGCTCATCCTCATGCTGCTGAGAGAAAGCAGCATTGCTGCCTTTGCTGCTCATTCTCCAAGTGTCTAGCACCTGTCACCTGAATCTCAGTGGACTGCAATATAATAGGATTGGGGATTGGAGATCAAGGGGAGAAACAGCCCAAAAATATTAGGTGCTCCTTTTTGCACATAAGAAAATTTGCAACAAGTTCAGCACCTGAGCTTCTGTGGAACAAAGGAAGTATTCAGTG
The DNA here is from genome assembly GCF_049639895.1 of Pseudopodoces humilis. Lineage (NCBI taxonomy): Eukaryota > Metazoa > Chordata > Aves > Passeriformes > Paridae > Pseudopodoces > Pseudopodoces humilis. The sequence goes on from NC_142200.1 coordinate 107,145,756, forward strand.
TTCTTTCCCTCAGTCCCCTTCCTCTTGTTTTCCTCATAGTGGAAAAGAGGTGGGAGAAGATGATCTGCTCAGAGATGCTTTTTTAGAGGTTGATTTCAGACTTTGTGCTGCTTACATAGCACTCATAGTCCTTCTGACCTCCAGGGACATTTTTGGAGGGCTTTTCCTTTTATTTTCTGTGAGCTCAGCAGGTCAATCGAAGGGCCTATCCGTGCGATCGGTGTATCGGTGTGACGGTAGAAGAAAACTTTGCAGAAAGCTCCACACCACCTTTTCCCCACCTCCTTCCCTCCCAAGGTTTATTGCATGCACCAGAGCAGGTTTCTCCCCACCAAAGTGCGTTATACGTGTCCCACTTATCTGAATGCGAGCTTGGTATCGACGCTCTCTGCACTTTGGCCCAGCTCATTTGCTTTCAGGAAAAAAACAGAGGGAAACTGAGCACTGAGCTCTGGCCTGCTGATCCTGGTGAGGATCCTTTCTCTCAGTGCTGCTTGCCCAGTGTCTTGCCTGGGAAGAGCAAAAGTAAGCACCCTGTAAGAGACAGCTTTGCATTTTACATCCACCAGTGAAAAGCCTGCTTTGAGTGACTTAGTCAGCGCCACATCCAGATGTGGTGGCAAGAGCAAATGTGCCATCCCACAGTCAGACTCCTAAGACACCAGGTAATCCTCTCCCTTCTTGTAACCTGCTGCCTCATGGGCTGCACATTTTTGTTTTCCAGCTGCAGGAGCACTTGGGGTGAGGACCCTACAGCCAAGGACTTTCTTTACAATACAGTCTTCATTAATTTTAACAGCACAGACACCCTCTGCACTACATGAGCATGGGGACTTAGGGAAAGGAATTAGCATCATCATTTAATTAAAGATGGATCATAATAATAAAATCTTCTCAAAGGGACTGGTGTGGGATTATGAAGAAAACCTTAATTGTGAAATTCTTACTATTTGACTTTGAGTCTCTGATTTTTCAATCACAACTCAATTGTTTTAACAGTTTGGGCATGTAATTTCCTGTTTAAAAAAATTTAGGAAAGACTGAAGTGTTATCTTCAGTTTCACTGACACCTAGATGTGCCATCAGTAGTTGGAATCTCTTCTATTCAAGACTCTTCTCACTTGACCTAAAGGATTAACTGGCTGCAATGACAGGTCACATTCTAGCCTGCTCATTGCAGGCCAAATATCAGGGGAGTTTGGCTAAAATCCTCTGCTCTGTGGTGAGCATGTGAGACCTAGCAAATGCTAGAAATCAAATTTTAGTAAATTTAAAGTAAATTTTCTTTCACCGACAATATAATGGTGTCAGACTTTCAGGGGTACCAGACTTTCCATGGTATCAGACTTCAGTTCCATCTTCAAATGAGGGACACTGCCAGTGCTTTCTAAAGATAAAGTTGCCAGCTTTTTCTTTTCCCATGGGTGAAAATCCTTTTCTTTCATTATGTTTGGGAGAGCTGAAATGTTTCAGCTGAAACTACCAATATAAGAAAAATTTAAAAAACACCCAAACAAACCCCAACAACAACAACTAAACAAATGAAAAACCAGAACAAAACCCAACAAACAAACCAAACAGCCAACAAACCATGCTTGAGAAGACATGCTGAACCGTCAGAGCTTAACAGAAGTTACACAAAACTGAAAACAGGACCTTCTCATCCAAAACACTCTATGCCTTTAGTCATCCATAGTGATCCCTGGTTGCTGTTGGTGTACCTTGGCAGGCAGTGGATCATCATCCTCACATTTTTCAGCAAAGCCTTTTAGACCTACTGGTGAAAATGAACAAACTGTCATCATCACCAGTCCCACAGACAATGATTATTAATACCATCTGGAAGAAAAGCAGGGCTTTGTTCACACACACACACACACACACAGGATTTCCTAACAATGAACCTGTGTATGACATCCCATACGTAAGAGCAGAGCTTCCCCTTTCTCCAGGGCTGACAACCAGGCTGCAGCCCAGGCTCTGCCCCACGGGCAGCACTTGCTGGGCAGCTGAAGGTGCTGTAAAAGGTGCTTCAGCTCTGTCGTGCCAGGCACGCAGACGGGGCTCAGCCCTCCTACTGCCAGGTGCTCTGAGCACCCCTTCAGTGCTGGGTGCAGACAGGAGGGAACCAGGTTCCTCTGCCCCTGCAGGCATCTTACAAATGGATACCTGTGAAGATGTGAAAGGCTGACACTTGCACTTCTCTGGTAAAGAAGCATAAAAGCAGGTGAAAATAATACTCTATTTTTTGGCTTAAAGCACCTGGAGAGCAAACAGTCATTTGTCTGTAAATTATTAACAAACATGTTTCCAACCAAGGTGATTCAAGCGTTTTTATTTTTGTGGCTGCACAGATCCCTAGTTTTCTTTACGGTGCTTTTAAATTCAACAAAACAGAGGAAAACTGCTCAAGTTCAAAGTTCTTGACGTTATTGTCAGTTTATTTCCATGAAGCTGAATGTTGAATATTATGAAACAGCTCAGGAATGCTGGACATAAAGGGAGATTTCCTTTTTTCCCCCTTCAGCTGAAATATCTTTTGGCAATAAATCCCCGCCGGAAATGTGCTTTCCCTGATTCCCCGGCTTAATTAGCTCAAACAATGTAAGATATGTAACACTGACCACCATGGGAAACCTGATAACAAAGAGCACTGATACAATACAAGCCTTTCAAACAGATGCAGCCAGTACCCTGCTAAGACAAAAGTGGATTCAGTGTGGTGTCAAGCCTTTTCTTCCATTCCTGCTCCAGGAGACACCAGCACTACAGTGAGACAAGTTAATCTTTGCCATGTTTTTCCCCAGTAATGATGTAAAATTGCCAATTCCTCCATAGTATGCAGGTCACACATTAGTATTTTCATCAAGAAAGAGACAGCAACTAATGCTGCAGCAGCTCCTTGCCACTCAGGATGCATTTGCTGCTATTGCCATAGGGAAAACTATGAGAAAACTGACCCCAAAAGTGGCTGCTCATGTGGAAACGAGCAGCACTCCTGGCTGGCATGATTGTGTGCCCTTACATGCTCCTCTCTGAGAGAGCTGAGGCTGCAGCTTCCTCTGGATTTCTTTGCTGGGCTGTATCCTCAGCAGCCCTACCCCCCTGTCCTTGCTGAGCATACAGTCTTACCCCTGCATCATCCTCCAGCAGGGGTTTGTGCAATGGACAGTGAGCGAGAAGGGTGTGCTGACTCAGGCTGTGAATATTCTTCTTCCTTGTGCTTTCCCTCACTGCTTTGCTGCCAACGGAGTGAGTTCTCCAGGACCAGCACCTGCTCAGGGCTGGGGTACTGCAGTAGTTGCAAAGATGAAGGAAAAGTGGAAGATCAGGAGCACGAGCAGTGGGTGAGCAAGGTTGAGGGCATTGCAAATAGAAGTACAGCTTCTCCTGCAGACAGGCAGAACTGGCACCCCATCTAGGTCAGAACAAAACTGATGTACAGCTGGGGTCTGGACTGGTGCCCACAGCGTGGATGGCCCCAGCATGTGGTAAAGCTGTTCTCCCCTGGTATTGCTGAAGATGCCAGAGGAGAAAAATTGTGGTAGTCTTTTGCCTATTTTTCCATTTATAGTTTATAATTCTTGAGTTCAGACATATTTATAGATCTCTTTTATACTTGCCTTAGAAACTTGAGTCTTACCACTTCTGCTCCCCAAAATACTCGGTGGACATCAGAGAACTGGCAGTATTATAATGTCACAGAGACACATGTAGGCAAGTGCAGCAAACACAGGAGCAGGGATTTCTTAATCAGAGCATTTATATTTGCTGCTTTTTTTTGGTTTTGTCATTAGCTGTGTAACTCAAATGCCTTCCGGGAGAACGGCAAAATTACTTTGGCCAGGTCCACCCAGCAGAGCTCTATTGACTCAGCAGTGTCCATCAGGGACATGAAACTGGTCAGAGAGCCAGCCTCCCTCCAAGCCTGATACTCCTGGGCCAGACACGCCAGCAGGGCTGTGCTTTACTGGCCCAACTTGTTTCACTGGTGCACAGGTCCAGAACTGTGCTGCACACTGCTGAATGTATGTGCCCTACCAAGGAAGCCCTTCCCAGTCACACCTAGCTCTTCTGAGCACTTGAGAAACTCCAAATCTGGAGTGATTCCTTCAGGAAGGCTTCTAGTCAAAACAGATAAACAGCAAATCCAACCAGTGCAGGGCCTAATGGCTTGTGTATTCCCAGTATAATATCAAATGGAGTTAAGAAAGCCCATCAGCCACCTCTTGATCTTTGTTTGTTGTGAAGAACCAAAGGTCACGGGCTCACTTTTCTTCTGTGGGTTGCCTTTGAAGTGCGGGTGCCATCAGTGCTCTGCAGGGCCCCACGCAGAAGGTCCCATTTGATCTGAGCCCGTAGGTGGCTGGTTCTTTTTGGCCTCTCTGGTCATCACCTTTGTTTCACAAGGCCAGTTGCAATCTGACTGACCTGTTAAACAAATTAGATTCATCCCTCTGGCTCTGCTAAAACTCAAGTGTAGCCCTCAGCTGGGTAAAGCACAAGCACTCCAGCTTTATTTATATTAATGTAATTATAGATAGACCTATAATATAATGGCAAACTTGCACTGCAGGCAGAATAAACAAATGCTTCTTTGGTGATCAGTGCATCATGGAGTTTTTTTAATTACAGCCTGCATTCTCACTTTAGACCATACCTAGAAAATGTGGCACTCTTAATTGTCAGAGACGGTAAATGTTGCTCATTTTCCAATATATCAAAGCAAGAGAGTCTACAGAGTATGAAATTATTTTATTCAACAGGCATGAAAATATTTCAAGCAGCTATTATTAAATCTCAGTCCCACAAAAGTCATTGGCAAAATTGCCACTAACCAGGAGAGACAGCACTTTGGTCTAGGAGGCTATGTTTGCATATGTAGTGAACAAATGGGAGAAGCCTAAGGCAAGGAAAAAAAATATCAGGAATGTACAGAAGATCACAAAATCTACCATGTCAATAGTGAGTGCTGGGAGACCACACATGGCCTGCATCTTGTTCTCCAAATGAGTCCCATACATGACTGCGGGATCACTTATAAAAAGATCCCGCTTCATGGAGTCTTTATTAAATACTGTTTACTAGGCACAGCTGTGCTTAATTTTTGCCTATATGGCCCTCGGTTTCAGCAGAGATTTTGAAGATGTTCCCATTATCACCACGACTCTGGAAACAAAATTTACATGAGAAAGCAAAGATGCAGAGCTCCCTCTGCATCAACTTTTCCAGGCAGGCAACCGACTACGCTGGCAGTAAAATAACACCAAAACCCTGTTTTTATGCAGAAGAGCTGGTGTGAACATTTTCTTTGGTTTGCCTCCAGAGGGGATAACAGTCTTCCTGGGATTTGGGCCTGATTGTTCACTGTTTTCTCAAAAAGAGCTCCCCCAGGGCTCTGGCAGAGTTTGGTTTGTAACTTCTGAGGCTCTGCCCCTGGAGACCTGCCAAGCCTCTGCGTTTGAGTGCTACACGCTCCCATTTAATGGAAATCTACTGCCCCCGTCCCAAACACGCACTCAGTTTCAGGCAGGGGATACTACTCTTTCTTGGAAAATTTCTGCTTCACAGCCAGCCAGCTGTTGCCCCTGAGCAGTCACAGGGCTGTGGGACACATCGGCTCCGCCGGGCATGTGGCAGATGCCTGGATGCCTGTCGCACAGCAGAACCTCTGCATCCTGTTGCTCGCATGCAGGGTGGCTCTGAACCTCAGGGTCAGTGAGTTCATCGGGGCCCAGCCTGTCTGGGGCTGGTGGAGCTGCCAACCCTCCAAAGCACTGCGCAGCACTCTGTCAGCGTCACCAGGCTCCCCGTGTGCTTGGCATGGTGACTCAATTAAACTAAGATTTTCTGTCTGTTGCCTGGTGTTTCGTTGGCTCAGGCTCACTTAAACAGACGTCTCCATAAGGTCAGCTCAGGAAGAGAACGAAACACGAGCCAGAAAAAAAAGAGTGGTGGATTTTGAGCGCTTTTGCCAAACTAATAGAAATGTGCACAGGGCAACTTCGCCTCTGCCTGATTCAGCTGGTTGCAAAAAGTGGAGAAATGTCAAGAAAGATTTTGGATACCTGAAGATATTATGGTAAAAAAAAAAAAAATAGCAAGAAATAGGTTCCTAATCTAATAAACACATATCAGTATTTAGCCACTAAATTACATTATGTGATTTTGCATCCACAGGAATATCAATTGTGTTCTTCTTGAAGCTTGCAGCTGGTTAAAGGAAGACAAACACATTGGATCATTTTAACTGACTTGCATTACTGGGGAAAATAGAATAGTTCAGTACTTTGGTACTTAGGCACTTAAATTTACAGAGGCTAGGCAAGATGAAGATCTGTTACAGGCTTACAAATAATCTTTCTGGAAATACACACAACTTTGCCTGATATGCTTACAATCTTTATTTAACATGCAGCCAGAAAAAAACACTTTTCTTGTTGGAAAAGTGCAGGCAGCACTAAACTTGCACAAAAACCTCTTCTCTGGTGGCACTACCATGACACTGGTGCCGGAGGAGGCAGTGGCTGGTGTAGTTAGGAAAGAAGTTGCCTATCTGAATTTTTTCTTTCTCTCTCATTCCTCCCAAAGGGATTCCTAAGGTTTCATGAGAGCTATGCCTGTGGATATAGAATAGCTTGGGTTCTTCTCTATGAGCAGAAAGCCTCATCCTGTCTCTCTAAGTCTGTGCTCTATCCCTTAGTATTCTCTGGGCCCAAACTCAAGAGATGGCCAAACAGGACTGACACAACATCAAGGAATAGGCTCCACTGATTTGCCAAGGAGTCAGCCCAAAGTCTCTGGGCTGAACATCCCAATATTTCCACACATCAGGTTAAAAATTATATGGCTCATTGCTGTGCTATATATACACATATGCATGTATAGCTATTTTCTGTTCCTGGCAGCTTCCATGTCTTTTAATAACGGTATTTTCCACTCTGAAGGGCAATCGATTGTCACAGAAATTATTTTCAATGCGTTCAATTTGTTTGTACCTGTCTCCAGGTAACCCCAGGACTCCATTCATACCGCTACCACTGTATTTTCAAAATCAAGTCTTTTTTCATGAACACGGCAGGACAAAATCAATCTGCCTCCAATCAGACTGTGTGAATAAAGCTGAGGCTGTAGAATTATGCCAGACCATGTATTTACAGCAACATTTAAGCATTTTCTTAGCTCTCTTGGACTGTCTTGAAATTTGAACATGTGCTTAAAATCCTTTGCCCTATTGCACTTTTCAAAGTCAAAGTATTGACAGGGAAAGTGGCCAGAGAGCTGTACTCATCTAACAGGTCTTATGCACAACTCTAAAAATTTTGGTAGATCAAAAAGCCTTTCAATAATTTGTTTTAGCTGATTAACTAAATCTTGGTATTCCTTTTTGTCAGCTGACATTTTGAGTAACTCATGACCCCAAGATGGATGGGATGATGAGAAACATAAAAAATGCAGTTGATGAGATTCAGGGCTCTCTATATGTAAGTTGTCCAGTGCAAGCAAGATGTTAAACCCCAGTGATATTTCAGTATGGACTGTGCAAGCTTCTCTTCCCCAGATCAGGTCTGAAACCAACACAGGATTCACTGCCTTATGGCATTGTATTGACGCCAACAGAGAATAACCTTAAACGAAATAGGGTTCTCATTCTCATTCATTGAGTAAATGTTGTTATTACCTTCCAGCTGTTTGTTACCACCCATCTGCCAGGCTACCATCTCCTGACAACAAAGTCGACAGGAGGGAACTGGTGTCTGAGCTTCAGCCATTATAATTTAGCCACTGCCGGTCTGGCACCTTAGGAGGAACCCTCCCTGCTTGGTGGCTTGAACTGAATAGACAATGAGGCACAGCCTGCTGTGGCTGAGGGGTGGGTACAGGCTACCCACTATTACTTCTGTCCTAGAGGGGTAATTGATGCCAAAGCCCCCTTCTTATGTAGGGGAGCAAATGAGTGTGAAAGGCAAATGGGAGAGTTCAGTGCTGCACTCCCAGCCGCTGCCACTCAGATCTATAAATGCAAGTGTGACTGTGGGCCCTGCCACAGCCCCCAGCAAGTAACTCCCACTCCTCCCAGCTGGGTACCCAGCCCAGCCCACACCAGTGGAACAAAGGCCTGCAGGCTCCCAGCTGTGCTCTGCTACCAGCCACAGCACCAGCTGCTGAGGGCACAGCCAAGCTTGCACCAGCCGTGGAGGCTGCACCCAGAGGCTGCTATCCCTGTTCTGCAAGGTGCCACCCCCTGCTGCTGTTTTACCCCAAATCCCTCTGTTCCAGGTGTGTCCATTCCCGTCAGGCCTTTCTCCTGTGCTCACCCATCCACCATGGCCATGGTAGCACTCACCCATGTTTCCAAGCCCAAGGCTTGCCCTTCAAGGAGACTTCTGCCAATTACTTTAGAAAATACAAACTCAGACAAAGTTCTACAGAGTTTTGGATGCTGCCATACTTTCTGGAGCCATTACTAAAGAGTGACATAGGGGATTCTTATTATGGAACCCACATTTGGATTTTAAATGGTCTTTCCATTTTCCCAGCTCAAGTTTGGAACTTTATTTTATGATTAAAGTTTTATTATTGTAGTACATTTTTAAATTATTCTTGTTCATTATTACTTAGCTGTATTGGTTACTAGTTTCATCACTGCTTGGAAGCCTGTGTGTTAGATCTGGTCTGGATAAATATCAAAAGGTTTGGATACTTTTCCAAAAGTTTTGAATATGCAAAATTGTCTATATTCCTGGAAAGGAATTGAAGTTAGCATATGAAAGAGGAAGAATCAGACACAGCAGGGCAAATTAAAAGACAGACTGTAGTACCTCCCATCTCTGGGAGAATTTCCTTAAAACTGAGACACGGCATCCTAGTGATTCTGTTCCTGCACAGCTTGTGTTAATTTAAAGTGTTTGTGTTTTATCATTGCCCTTTGTTATCAGGCTTTCTGTAATGGTCAGTGTTAAAAACCTCAAGCCATGTGAGCTAATTAACTCAGGAACTGCAATTTTTGGAGCAGTATCATCATCTCAGACTCTGGCTGTTCTTCCAGAAAAAGAAAACAATATTCACTTTTGAAACTGGGTCTGGTTTAAGTCTTCACCCAGACGTCTGTGTGAGGCCTCCTCAACAGAAAGATCTGGGGAAGGAGGAAGACCTTTGGTGGGAATCTTAGAATAAAATACCTGTTGATGGTCAGCTCTTTTCATCACATCTCAAGTAACTTCCCTGGAAGAAAGCTAAATTACAGTGTCAAAAGTACTGTAGATAATAGCCCCTTGTGTGTTCCTCCATGGCCAGCAAGGTGCCTCCATCCCCATCAAGGTGGTCCTCAATGCAGTCGCACAGGACACCTGCCCAGGATAGCTGGGGCAAAGGAACAACTCTCCCCCTACCACCCCACTTGGGCCTGGAATGGATTTGAGTTTGGATTTGAATGGATTTGGTTGTGACAAGGTCACACTAGGTCCTCTCAAACACAGTACTGTCATGGTCCACTGTCATGAACCCCAGCAGAGCACTTGGCTGAGGATACAGGGATAGCCCATGAAATGCTGAAGACTCTTGAGACAAAGAAAGCTAAGTCTGAGAAAAATCTTACATGTTTTGTCTTAAGCTTTTGTAAAGATGGGGGTGTGAGATGAGCTGGATCAACCCAGAAAGCAAATTTATCTGGAACAGTGAAAACTCTTACAATCAAATCTCTCTGTCTGTCTGGGGAATACCAGCTTTAGCAACAGCTGAAGAAGAAAGTTATGGGTCTTCATGTCATGGAGACAGAGTAGCTCTCTTGAGATCCCCTGTTACAACTGCTGAAGTTAACCAGAACAGTTTTGAGAAAATTTATGCCAAATTCTGTCTATTCACTATGGCTACAGAAGAACATTTGGACTTGAATTAACTTTTTGAAGAACCGTATTTGGAAGGATTCAGATATTGTGTCTGTTTTGCTCTCTGTAGAAGAAAAAGATCCATGAAGACTGGCAGTTTAAAATAATTTCACACAAACCCAGACATTTTGGCGAAAAAGTTTGCACCAAAAATTTACCAAGGTCTAGTATGATCTAAGTGTAACAGTGCAATTTCCTTGTAAATTCTGGATTTATTTTAGTTATTTTAGCATAGGAATGCCAAGCAATTAACAGCACCATCCACTAAGGTATAAATATTAATTTCACAAAATGCTCAAGCAGAACTGACATCAATTAACCATTTCAAATATCCCATACCTTTTCTAGCTTTTTTTTTTTTTCCCTCCCCTGCCACACACATATTTGATTCTTAATGCTGGAAAATGCTCCCTACCGAGCGATGTGCTCACAGAGATTATAAACAGTGACGGTGTGGTTTGCCTGCTGATACACAGTTAATTCTGTAGCCTCTTTCAAGTGAATTTACACCCTTCCATCTTCATGTAATGCCTTTGCATAGGAACTTAGGACACGTATCAGTTTGATTACATTAGAAAATGCAATCCAGTCTGATGAATTAATCTGAAGTAGAGGAAATCTTGATGCCAGGAACTCCTCTGCTTTCTAAAATGGAGCTGAAACATGGATTATTTGTCTTTCAATATATCCAGGCAAAGCAACAAACTGTGTTCAACTTCACAAGGACAACTTTAATGAATTTTCCCTCTAGGTACAACTGAGTGGAGAATTTTTCCATGTGTAACAGACACTTTCTTTTTCTGCAGCACTTTTGTAACTGACAGCATCTTTGTATGTTATTTTAACTTTTTCAAGAACAGGACAAAATTGCTTCACCCATTAAAGAATGCATAGTTCAGTTGGATTAATTTTTCAGTTTACATCAGTGGCAAATTTAGTTTAAAATCATTTACATATAACATAGCCAAATATAGCATTCGGAGTTGAGAATGAATTGTAATTACTAAATTACAGTTTTCTCCCAGTCAATCTTACACCCATCTTAAAGAGTACTCCCACACTTGTTTTCCTTGAGACTTAATTATTGTACACCCTAAATATGCCATCTTCTAATTCTCATTTAGCTATGAATAAAAGTTTGAAGTATTTACTTTCTGGATTACTGAGGAGAAGATTCTCAATTTCTCAGCTGTGTATTTGTGAAAATATTTGAACTTAAATAACATCTTATACATTAAGCTGTAATGAATAAAATTGCCATTATTTCTGCTGCTGATGAGAAAGGTGGAATTTAAATTCAGCCATGTTGGTAATTTTAAATTCCTTCCTCCCCCTTGAAAATCAATGAAAATGAAATCCATAACTTATAATCCACATTTAGAATTGTACTTAATAGCTGATGACATATGATATGACCTATGGGAAGAAAATAACAGAAGGACTCTCAACTTGAAGAAATTTGAGCGTAGACATCTAGGGAAAATAATCCAAAACTCAGTTATTCCTCAGAAGGGAAAATGAGGAAAGTAATGCTGAAAGAAGCCTGAGGGTGATAGTAGAGAGTGTATTAAATGTGACTGAGCAAAAAAAAAAGAGAAAGGGAAATTTTTGGCTGCAAATTCAAAGACATCACCTCCTAGAAAAGGGAAGAAAAGATTCCACTCCATATGGCTTTGGTGTGACCACACTAGGAATACTAAATTCACTCCTGGGTACCTTATTAGCATCTAAAAGGGCAGGTTCAGTGGAGAGCAACAATAGTGTCTAAGGGATTGTCTGGGCTGACTTTATGGAAAGATTAAAATAGTTTAGGGGTGGATTGGGGCACCTTTTATTCCCATGGAGTAGCACTTTAATTTTTATTCCATCCTTTTCCCCTACATTTTAACAGGCCTACTTACAAAGCAAAATATTATGTGCAAGTGTGTAAAAGTCTGGCCCTAAAGGTGTAAGTATTGGCTTAGCAATGAACAGGGGAAGTTCCAATAGACATCTGTGTATGTCAGAAGGGTTAGTAACACCAGTGGGCATAACTTGCAACAGGATGATATTTGTAATGACAAAAAAATGAAAAAAAGAATGAAAATTTATTGACAGGTCTTTTAGGGTATTGATTACTCTCATAAATTAAATGATGCATCTCTTGATGCATTTAAAACTATGCTGGCAGAGCACAAGTGATTGCACTCAAGAGAGCAATCCTGCTCTGGACAGGAGATGGACTGGATGGTTTAGTGGGTCTGTCTCTTTCTACTTTTGTGGACTTAGAAACCTTAAAAAGAGATAGGGTGTTACAAGACACTTAGTAATAAATATGCCCCACTGTCTAATGTAGTGTTTGGCCAAAGACCAGATAATTCCTAAAGTACACCTCAGGGCCTCATAATGACTCTAGTGCTAAATATCTTACAGTCTCACCTCTGCCTGGCCAGAGCAGTGAAACATTACACAGCGTAAACAAGAAATCAGTCAGTATTCCTAAGTTGCAGTCTCTGATTCCTAAGCTGTAGTGTTGGGGAGACTATTTGGATCTGCTAGAAATGGTGTTTAGATCAGTTTTGTGCAGGGTTTAAGCCTACTAAAGCCTCCCTGGAACTGTTGCTTTCAGACGGTTTCCCTGCCACACCCTCTTCATGTAGCATCTTCCCCTCTCTCCTTATCCAGGCCCAGAACTTCCATCAGGAGGTGGATGACCACCACTTCAGTCAGGAAAAATGTTCAGATCCTCAGGCAGACAGACCTGCCACCCCCTGATGCTGCAGACACTCAGCAGTGACTGTAGGTGCTGGTCAAAGAGGGCTTCTGCACTGAGCCCCCCGGCAGTCCCCATGCACCCACTGCAGGATGCTCATCACCTCCCCCAGAACTCCAGCACTCAGAAGGTTTTGTTAGCACCTTCTGCTTTTTGGCAGAATGGTTTGTTTTACCTTCACAGATCATTAAATCTCTATCGATTTCAAACAATTGGTTCTCCACGCTGTGCAGACTTTGTTATAAATTACTGATCAGGGATGTGAGTTGCTTTGGCTCTCCGTCTGTTGTATTTAGCAGTGATTTTCAGTGTACACTTCTCCTGTTACTCTTGTTCAGCCCCCACACGACAGAAGAGCTAACTTAAGCACAGGGCAGAGGTGAGTTTCCACTCTGGTCCATTGGCTGGGGAAGGAGGTGCAGTTGCCATGTTGCAGGGGGCAACAGATCTCATGTTATCTTGGGTATTAGACTCTCACAGAGGCGCTTTCCCAGTGCAATGATCTGATCTTGAAAAAGAAAGAGCTTTTCCCTGGAGCTCCCCAGGCAGCTGATCACCCTTTCAGATAGATCCACTGGGATTTTTTATCCCTATTTAGAAACCAAAATTATGCAGACTGGACCTTAGTTTAATATTGTATTAGGGAAGTCCATTGTCATCCTCCTGTGACAAATATTACATCATCTTTTTAACTAGTAATATTTTTAACGTATATATTTTGCTAGGCAACAGACTGATAGTTTTTGGCCTTTTAAAGTCACACAAAATGTTTACCAGCTTTGCTATCTGAGCACTACAAAGAGAGTCAGCCTCATGAACATGAAATGATTCACATTCACTTCAAGTGTGTTCTGTGCGTCCATTACACACACACATACATGCACATATATATGGGTATATACAGAAAATTACATACAAAGGCCTGCTACAGAGAGGGACTGCATATGTATAAAATCATTGTAAGTACTTGTCTCTCATGCTGTCCTCACTGTGTTTGAGTGCCAGAAACTAGACATGACATTCCAGACTGGAATGATGCAAGGAAGAAATATATTGCAAGTATGGAAATCATTAATTTTCCTTGTCTGGGAACCTCTTGAGTATAAATAATATTTTCATTTATAAATTTCAAAGTGCTGTCCTAAGAATGGGTAAGAATCATTATCTTCATTTGACAGCTGGAGAAACAAAGAGCAGACTGTTTTAAGCAGCAATCTAAGGTCACATGGAGTAAATGAAGTCAAACCTCATCTCCTGAGCCTGACTTTCCCTTGAGAGAGCACACCAGAGAGCACACCACTCACAACTTTATCAGCTGAAACTCTTCAGTGGGTATGCTAATAGTATTGGTAACCCTGAGTCTTCACAGATGATGTCTGAGTTTTCAAACGATCAGGAAATTTCCTTTAAATGCATAAGATAAAAGCCTCCAAATAAATAAAGTTGTGTTTCTTATATTTGTCTTCTGATATCTGAGCCTTTGGAGTATGCTAAGGAAATAGTGTCCAGGTATTTCTACCACCAAAAAATCCAGACTTCTCTCCTTAAAAAAAGAGGTGGGGGTGGGGAGGGTGGGAGGGGGTAGTAGTAAGCAAACAGCTCTTAATACTGTAGATAAAATCTGGAGAGTTGTCAAAACAACGCAGAGATCATACCTATTTCTGGCACACGCTGAAGGCTGCTCTCTTTATTAAGTGATCTCCCCACCCTACTCTAATCTAAGAGCAGATCTTGTTTTCAGATTGCAGTGATAACTCCAGAGAATGATAAATGTCCATCACCACCTCAGTCTGGATCCTCCAGACCTTTTTGAAAGTGCAACAGCTTGGGGTAGATCTCAGACTATGCCACAGGAACTATGGGTCTTTCTGAGTTGTTTTAACCCAAGAGCTGATGTGGCCAGAGCACAGCAACTCAGAGCAGGGTATACCCCAGCTTTCTTTTGCAATCAGAGCCATTCTTCTCCCAGTACAAGACAATTCATTGTGTTCAAATTGGTAATGTGGGACCAAAGCTGCCACACAGAATGTTGGTCCAGCCTGAGCTCATTCCTCCTGCTGAAATTTGTTGGTGGGTTAACTCCACACTGTGAAGCTTTACATCAGATATTGTTTATCTGCACCCTTCTTAATTCATGCCAGATGAAATTCACAACTCTGAAGCAGTGATGTTCAGTTTAAGGGGTTTTTTCCCTCCTAAGACCTGTCTTTTTCAAATGTCTCCAAATTAGACAATTGCTAGGGGCACTGATAGTTGTTTTCCTTTTAAGTCAGAGGCACTATTTGCTTTTTCTGTTCCTCAGTTGTTTTATCTCTTATTATGTTGAATCATTTTGAAAGCTATATCTTCCATTTAAAAGTCATATCCCATTATCTAGGAGGAAATTTGAAAAGGTCGATGTTAAAAGAAAACACAAGCTAAAACAACCCCAACACTCAAGCCTTCAACACTAACTAACCCATACGATATTGAAGGTTAATTAGACTTTAAGAAAATGCACAGGCAATACATGTGGCACGCTACTGATAAAATGACATTGCTTATAATGAATTAAATTATTGTAGAACCTCAGTGAGGCACTAATCATGGGCAAACCACTGGAAAAATTTTAATGTTTCTTCAGGCTGGGATCTCTTTTAGCTAATGAACAAAACAATACAATGTACTCTTGTGTGTGGTCTTCAACAATTTCAGTTGAGTTTTACTCAGTGCACTTGCATATATGTTGCACAAAATAGCAGCTGTAGTGTATGATAGTCCTGGAGACACTGGGTGGTCTCTGAACAGTGTGAATTAGCAATATGTTGTGGGGTGTTTTAGGGGGAGCACAAGATAATCCCAATTGCTTCTCCATGTCTGCCATGCATTTAGGTATTGAAACAGATGCAGTAAGTACTGGGTAGAGGCACATATGAAAAACTGAAATCAAGTTAAACATGTTATTCAGCTTTCATTCCTCTCTCAAAGTCTTAAAATTGCATGCTGGTGCACATTTGCTGGAGCATGAAAAGTAAAGTATATGTTGTGATTGGATCTCTTTTTTAGCAGAAAAGGTCTAAGTGTGTGCCCTGTATATAATATGGGCATATAATGTGCTCTGCTAATAAATAAATCAATCTGATCTGAGAACCCAGTTCTTGTTTCTCAGATAACTTGTTGACAGACTGGTAAATGAAATTGCTCAGATTTCTTCATGCTGTAACCCTTGAAAATGTTACAAACGCTTTAATGACAGTAAGTCTGAAGACCCAGCAGCACCCAGAATCCATATTGCTAACACATGAACAGCCTTTACCATCTGCAGAGCCTTCAGTCAATTCCATTATATTCCTCCCAAAGACGGACAAAAAATGCATTTGACATTATCACAGTTTCGTTAGCTAAAATTTCACTATGTGATCTCTCATGCAACCCTCACCTTTAGAGGAAAATGCAGATCTCATCTATTTGGCTTTGCTGTTTCTGAGAACTCAAAAATCCAGACAAACTAAAATCTTATATTTGAAAGAAGTGTCAGGAGAAGGACTCTGGGAAATAAAGAGTAATTAGTTCCACAAACTTTGGTTTGATGGCACTTGGATACTCGAAGACATATGCTTCTTGAGAACCTGCTGGGGAGCAGAAGTCACAGATACTCGCAGATGTGTAATCACAACATGAACACAGTTCTGCAAATTCTTAATCAAAAGGAGCAGGCAACATGGAGTTATCACAACCTTAATTCAAGCTCTTGAAGATAAGGCATTAAAATGTCTTAAACCAGATAATGTTGCCTCCCATTTCAGTTGATCATTAAACTTATTCCATCTGTTTGGGGTTGCAGCCCTGGCTGACTCCCTCTGAATAGAAATTGATGCATGAAAGCATCACAGAGGCAGTTCTGTCTGTACCATGATTAAAACACACAGAGAGATACCTGTTAGGACTGTTACACAAAATAAAAACACATTTTCTTCCTTTTGCATACCTTCAAAACACATCCCTCTTTTAACCCAAACCCTTAAAGGGGTGTCCTTGTCACTGCAAAACTGAAGAAAACACTGGAAGTTGGAGCACATCTTTTAACAGTTTCCAGGCAGTCTGTCTCAGCCCGGAGCAAAGAAGGGTCTGGTAAGCTGCCTTCCATCTTCTCAACTATTCTTATCTCTAGTTCTGTTTCTAAGGTCAGTAAAAAACATGCAGAAGTGATTATGCAGGAACTAGCTCTGAGGGATTACACTATTTGTCAAAGTAGTAACAGTGAATTCAATATGCGTAAATCTCTTCTCCCTGTGCAGTAGAGCTGTGCTCTGGAATACCAGTGGGATACTGATACGAGCCATTTCCTAGGCAGTTTACCTTTGGGGAAAGTTTGTGGTTGATATATAAGAAAGCCATTTTTTTAAGAACCCACAAGTTGCAAGGGACAGTCCCATGGGCCCTTTCTTCCAACAAAAACAGCTGATTTACTTTGCACTTTTATCAGTGACCCAGAAAAAAAAAATAAAATCCTTTCTTATAAATTTGGCAGATGACACAAAGACTGGGGGTGAAGAAAGAAGAGAGGTCACTGATGTGGGCCGAGCTATTAGTAAACAAACAGCACATTTTCTAATCCACCCCAAGATAAAGCTGTAAAGCAGCTGTGACTGTAGTAGGTTATTACAGAATATGACTCTGTCCTGGAAAGCAAAGACAGCCTGATTACAGAGAATACCCAATCCCTGAGGAGCTGTAGTGGCCAGAAGACCAAATCTTTAACACACAGGTGAGAGAACTTTGGGATACAGAGTTTGTCTCCTGGGATGTCCAAGGGCACTTAAGGGCTGCCAGAATATGGGCTCTCAGTGAGGAACACCAGCTTCCATGCTGTGGTGTCCCAGAGGTTGCTACGTGGATGTGTGAGTCTGGTCAACAACCCAAACAGCTTTAGACCACCACATCACCTTGTAAGCATTTCAGACACGGTCTAGATGCAGCCAGTTCATTCCATCCTGGTGTCTGTGGGCTAGAAAGGTGTTAATAAACTGTAAAGCAGCGTAGGTGCAGAAAATTTGCCTCATGTAGTAAAAGGTTGACACTTTATTGCCAGGAAAATGAAGGGTTGGATTTGATCAGCCTGTAAGAACAAAACTTCATACTGGGTTGTGTGGTACAGAAGATGGAGGTAACACCACCCAGAAGCTGCAAGTTGAAACTG
This sequence comes from Pseudopodoces humilis, assembly GCF_049639895.1. Lineage (NCBI taxonomy): Eukaryota > Metazoa > Chordata > Aves > Passeriformes > Paridae > Pseudopodoces > Pseudopodoces humilis. Next base: position 107,163,574 of record NC_142200.1, read on the forward strand.
GGCAAGTTGAGACTAGACTTTAGAAGTGCTGATGTTTGACTAGTAGAAGAACCTCCCAAAGGTGTTGCTGGGTTCCTTGGCCCAAGCAATTTTTTAAATTTGAGATGAGACTCCTTTTAGAAGAGCATCAGATGTGCTAAGCACAGCAATATCTTTGGCTTCCTAGTGCACAATTTGATGAAGCCTTCTCTGATTTTTCCTTTTTCTTCCCCCATTCCAGAAAATATGATTTAGAGGGGATAACCCGGTAGGAGCATCAGAGACATTTTTGTTGACTTCCTTTCCAAGTGGATGTTTCAGAAGACAGTTACAAGCTATGCTAGGTGAGGTGACAAAGAAATTCAACTCCCATGTGATCCTATATTACTGGGCATGATAAAGATTTTGGGCAGACCTGAATTGAGAAATCAAGCTAGCTTTCTTCCTTCATACAGACCATCATTAAATCTGGCACTTCCACTTGAATAAAGATAAGTATTTTGCAAATAATTTTTGGATTAGAGCAAGAATTCAAACATGTCTGAGGGTTCCTCTAGAATGGGAAATGTCATTTGGGGCTGGGGATCTAACAGAGGCTCACCTAATAAAATCAGCTGGGAATGTCAGCATATATAGGAATTTAGTTGTCCATATATGAGTATATGAGGCTATAAATAGGCTTTTGGAAAGCTTGGAAGCTTGCAGAGTTATTGCTTGTTATTTTAAAATGTTAGTGTGGGTTTCAAGCTCATGAAAGAAATACAATTGCTGGTGAAGACCTGTCTAGCCACACAAAGGAGGAGCAAGAAATTCAGGTTCTTCCATCTCACTCAGCCTTGCCATGGAGGAAAGACCAGCTCCTGGTAAGTTTTGGTTTTTATGAACAATTTAGCCCTCAGGGCCCTCTGATGGTCTGAGCCAATTTGGATGCCTCCTTTGTGATACAGATATATGTTACCAGCCATTCATTTATTTTTCCTTATTTTCCTTCTTATTCTTAAAAAAAAAGTGCTGTAGTGCAGAGTTTGTCTGAGAATGTCTAACACTCCCAGGGACATTTACAGGACCTTCCACCATACTTGTAGGTGCTGTATCTCACTGGAAGGACTCAAGGGAGATACTTTGGCAAAATATGTCTCTTCAAATGTGCCTCTATGCATTGGATGGAGATCATCACTTTAGGGCTGGTGGTTTCTAGAGAATTTGTCTTGTGGATCCTAGCAGATTCACTCACCATTTGAGTGCCCCCTCCCAGCAGCACACAACTAGAGCCTGGCTCTTCGCAGATTCTGTGTCTTACTGGGTAATGTTTCCACATTAATCCCATCTAGGAGGAAAAAATCAAGCTGTTCAGGAAAATATGCTTTATTTTATCTTTTACTTTAGCTTTTATCATTAGGAAAGGGCATTTGTCATTAGAAAAGGAAAGTTGGTTTCTGGGCTGGATGAGTCAAATGGAGCTGATGACCATTAGCACTACATTAAAACAGTGAAGTGAAAAAAACCACAATTTTTTGAAAACATCTGATTTAAAAAAACCAAAACATACCAGTAGTTAGAAGCTGATAGAAATTATTAGCAATAAGCTCTTTTGCACAGAAATAGGTTTATTATCAACTTTCCCAACCTAAACAATTCCATGAGTCTATGCACTTGCAGCAGTCGGCATGAGCCTGGCATGGTGTCAGCAAAGACCACCTCTCCACCTGATCCTAGGAAAAATACCAGCAAGCCAGGGTATATTCTTTTCTCAATCCCTGCATAACATGCTCCCATTGAACTCTGCAGGAAGTTTTGTGCACATGCAGGTGTGAAAACCATGATCTAAAAAACGAAAACCAGTCAATTTTGCTTTTTCAGCTGGCAGACCTGTGAGCAAGGATGGGTCTGCCTTTAAAAGACTGGTGTAGAAGGGCTGTATTTTGCTACATCACTGAAAGCTAATAGAGGCTAATAGACCCAACAAGGAAAGAATAAATTAATCACAAGTCACAGCCACGTGAAGTTCTTAGGTAAAATCAGATTTGTTAGAGGGTATAGTGGTTTCTTTTGGGTTTTGTTTGTGTTTTAAAATCAACAGAAACTTGCCCTCTGCATGATGCACCGCCTGCTCCTGGGTCTGCCCACACTCAAATTTCAAAGCACATTTGTGGCTTGTTGAACCCTAGTGTTGTTTGGTTGCTTTTTTTGGTCGAGGACTTTTCCGTATGATTACACTCTAAAAGTGTGCCACAGATTACATGGTCCATAACCAGGTTACAAGGAGAGAACACAGGTCTGCCTTTAGGAAAACATCTTTAATCCCAATAGGGCAGCTTCAAACATTCAGCCTACGAACTTTTGCATTATTGACTTGGTTAAATGTAGGGACAATTCCTGTAAAAGTCAGGGATGTTCACAGGGGAGCAAAATTGCTCATAATTAAATTTAAAAGTGAAGCAAAAGAACCTGAAACAGAACCTGAAAGTTTGCAGGACTTGGCTTCAGGTATGGAAAGCACAGTGTTAAAAACTTGATGTAACAAAAAATCCAGTAATTTTTGCATTTATTCTAAAATACCAAATCATGTCTGGTTTTGTCAACTCTTTAGTTAAAAGGGGGTGAAAAATACTGACTATAAAGGAGGTGAATGAAATGGCCTGTGAGGCTTTATAGGTAACATAAAAATCACTATTGAAACAATGATCCCCTCAGTTGAAAATATTGACCTTTGCTGAAGAAATTCACAAGTCCTGAACACAGTGTTTGCTGCTTAGTCCAATTTCAAGTCAATTGAAGGAAGCAAAATACAAAGAGAAAGGTCATATTGACTTCGTATAACAATCTTAATGAATTTTGGCCCTCTGTTTTGCACTTCCAGTGGAAATATTAACTCAGTGGCTCATTCCCTTCCTCTCTGTGCTGATTTCAAAAATACAGGTAGAAGGAATAAGCTTTTCCTCAGCTTGATCCCCCAACAGCACCAGCACTGTGTTTAAACAGAGCTTAAAAAGCAGCCTCCTTATTTTTAGAAAAAACATTTACTAAAAGTAGCTGTTGTTGACAAGAGAAGTCACTCATATTTGAATATTAAACATTTCCAGCACTGTAAGTATGAGGGGGAATTTAAGTAATTCAAGAATCACAATCAATAAGGAAGAGGCAGTGAAGGATTTCTGTACAGGGAACATTTCTCTGCCTCCCAATAGCAATTGTTCTGTACTAAACCAGAGTATTTTTTTGGGACTTCTGTTGCTTATAGGTATACCAGTCATGGACCAGCACTCAGCTGAGTAAGGTACTGTACAAATGCAGAACAAAAAGCCAAATCTAAGCCAAAAGCTCAGAGATGGGTGCAGACAGACAGCTGGAGGAATAGAAGGAAACAGTGACATGATAATATTTGAGTCCTTACTTCAGATAAACAGTGACAGACACAATGACAAAAATTGTTTGCATTTTTTTAAAGCCGCTGCTTCCTCTGTCAGCCCCAACCCTGCCATCCCCAAAGCCTAAATGAAATAAATGAGCCTGTTAACAATGACTGAGCTGCACTGGCAGCCAAGGTCGGAAGTCTGGTGAAAGACAAATGGTTAAAGTTTACTAAGCAGTTACAAACCACCAAAAACAGGTCTTAAAATGGGAAGTGTCAGGCAAGCCCTTAATAACAGGTAATACTACCAGCCCCACCCATAATTATGGTACTCGTCTCCCCACCCTCTGAATGTCACTCCTTTCCATCAATTGCAGGCTTTCCAGAGCACAGACAGTGCCTTGGCAGTGTCTGCACACTGCCTTGCTAAAATGGGGTGATGTTTTTTATCTGAGCTTCTGAGAGCCTGCTGCAATATATGTATTAAATAATAACAGCGCAAATAATAGCAATAATAAGAAAACAGGAGTATCAGCTCTGCACACATCCAGCTATGCCGATGCTATCACATCCCCTGCACCGTTTCAGGCAACCTTGAAAGATTGTGTGTAGATGTATTGAAAGGAATACATTTACGAAACATCACATAGTCCCCATTAGGAGATTTTTATGATCACATTACTATGTGCTTTGTCTTCAAACGGAGACTTCACTGGCTTTTCCACCCACAAGCAAGAAAAATTACTTGCCACACTCATTATCAGTCTCTTGGTTCAGATTTTCTCTCTGATGTACAGCTGCTTCATTTTGTTTCTCAGTTCCAATAAGACATATTATTGTCACCTTTTCTGTAACAATTTCCTTATACTTCTGAAACTAGGCGACTGTCAAGGATAGTACTATGAGCCTGAAACTGGTACATACTAAGAAATGTTTTAGATGAGATGGTTAAACATTTTTGTTTAGTCATTATTTTACACATTTACTACCATTTGGGTTAGAGGGGTTTTAAAAATAGTATCAGATAATGATATTATCTTACCCACGAGCCTTGTAATCTGTTTGCTCTGTTTAGGGGGACAATGAGTGTGCAAATCAAATGGAAACTTCTATACTTCCTGATTTGATAGAGGGTGCTTTTTAAACATCTGACTCAATGTTCAAGAAAGAATAAAAAAAAAAATATGGGATGAATTTTCAAATAAATAAGGGTTTGTGAAGCAAATTAGGGAAGATTTTGAGAGACTTAGTGCCTCAATGAACAAGCTCCTGTGTATTTGCAATACTATAACTCACAAATCACAGTAAATCAAGTGTGCTGCTTTGATTCTTGAAAATATGCAAGAATATCCTTTTAACTATCTGATCAGCTCCATACTGAGCCCTCACACTACGAAAAGGTCAGAATCCAAAAGGGTTAAGTATTGACTGACAAGAGGATGAAAGGGAAAGCAACAGAATGTAGGTGTATAAAGGTCTTGAGGGACATTCCTAAAAGTCAGTATCAGTTTTTTACACTTCTTGCGCAGGACCAGATATGAATTTCAAATAATGAATAGATTCAGATCATCTGTACTTTTCAAAAACGTGAAACTCATATTTATCTGTGCCCATGCCAAAAACTTCTCTTCTTTTTTCTTGCTCAAGCCTCCATTATTTTGAAAATTCATACCAAAAAACCCCATTATTTTTACCCTTTTTCACCCATTTTGACCTGTTTAGGATATCATATCCTCTCTTGTCTTTGACCATATAATTTGTACAGTCACTTACTGAATTATGCAACCCAAGAGTTTACAAAACATCACATGGGTGAAATTTGCTACTCACCTGGTGTGACAATTTGTTAGAAAGAAATGGGTTTGAAAGCAAAAAAATCCTCGGGTGCTGGCTATTTCCAGCACCACCAAAAAATTCTTCAGATCCCAAATGCAACAAGCAGGTTAGTGACCTACATAAATGGGGAATGTGCCCCTGCCCCTCCGTCCAGCTACAGCAGAGCCTTAAAAGGGACTATTGCCCTGTTACAGGACCTTCCATGGTGGCAGTGGCAGGATGAGAGACTCACAGGGTGAGGGGTTGATTACAAAAGGCCCTTGGCAATTTGTGTTCCACTTTCCTTTTCCTAGGGGCAGGATGTTTTGGGAAGAGAGAGTTTGCTGGCAACCTGATCCTCTCTGGAGCTATGGAGATCTTCAAAGGAGATGTGCTGGCAGCCGATGTCCCCCCTCCCCCATTGGGTTTTTCCTGTTCACACTGTGGATCTCTCACACAACAGACCTCCTGATCAGCTCCTTCTTCTTTCCACGGCACAAGCTCAGCCATATGAGTCTCTCTGTAGCATGCACCACATCGGGAAGCCTCACCATGTTGTTTATGTGGCAGAATGGCTCCACTGTGCAGTGGTATTAACTGGCTTCAAAAAAATACTAATTTGAGAAGTGGTGTGGCTTCTAAATGGAAGCAAGAACCTGATGGCTGAGAAAGGCAATAGCAGACAGAGCAAAGGAAGAAGCTTATGAGGAGGAAATAGCTACTAACCCAGCCTTTTGACTTAGGGCTTCCCAGAAACCATAAAACCTTCGTTTCTGTCCCACAGGATTTCACATGCACCAGGGATAAATAAATCTGGTGCCAAAGTTGGCAGAGCCCTTTCCCCTCTCTTGCTCTAGAGGTTTTGGTGCCCAGAGCTAAAAGCTTCACCCAAAGACACTTTCCAAGCCATAGACACTTTGCAAGCCATCCCTCTGTACTAGAGGAAATCTGATGCAAAGAAAGAGAGCCTGACTTTTCCAGCCCTGCAGAAGGGCAAAAGAAGAGCTGAGAAATTATCAAGCCATGTCCCAGCTCAAAACCCTCCAGCCATACAGCACCTGTGGCCTGAGATGTGGCGCAGCCCTCTCTGGACTGGCGAGTGAGCTGGCTCAGGATGGGCTGCAGGGACCCCTGGGCACACATAGCAGTACCTCCACATGCTGTCTCCCCTCCAGCCTGTGGATTTTGCCTCACAAATTACAGTCAGTGATGCTGCTGTAAATGGCAGTATCTCTGAGAATGGCTTCATTCAAATCACACTTCTCTGGCTGTGCACAGGGAGAAAGTTGGGTGGAAGAAAAAAGGCAGAGCTAGCTCAGTAGCAAATATTGACACAAAATAATGACAAAACATTATTGTACAAACCCAAACAGTGAACAGGTGAATCTATGGATAAATATAGTCCAGGAAAGGGCTTCAGACTCATGCATTCATGTTCACATTTCTAGTGCTAAAGAATACACTTGCAGAAATGGAACCTGCGTAAGCACAGGTTTCAGAAACTTAGAGGAGATAAATAAAAAAAAATGTCATTTATAATTATGCAGGAGGGCAGATATTACCAGATACAATAAAGCACTATGCACTTGCTCAGTTTGGGGCTTGCTTATTTGTTAGTTTTTAATGAGGATACTCCTGCTGGCATCCCTTAACTCTCAACAAATGCTCTCTTGATTGGATGCTCAGCACCAGCAAGGATTAGGCTCACACTCAACATCTACAGTAAAGCTCAATCTTGAGTCACATTAGCTCATGAACAAAAATAATCTCTATTTTGTTACAGTCAAATATACACCAATACAAAGTTGACAGTCACACTACCTGCATTGTACAGGTTGTCCTACATTTAACTACCTGCATTTCTCCCCTTCTTTATTTTCATTCTTTGCTGAGGGAGGAGTGGTTTATGATGGAAAATAAACAGCTTGTTGTAAGAACAGACTTCTCTCACCCTCCATTTAATTAACAGGTTGCTTGTGCTTTCTTAATGAAGCTAGCCATGATTTCCACTGTGTAGTGTTTTGTTGTGCAAAGTCGCTGTTCCCCAACACTTGCATTTCTGCTGGGTAGACCTAGGTCACCCATAGTTTCTGAGTTTTCCTGCTGAATGCCAAGCAAGACCTTTTATTTGGCAGACAGCAAGTTTGCTAAAGCACCTGCTAGCAGGAGCGAGGGAGGGTATGGAGTACTCCACTAGCTGCCTAAATAACCTGAAAACCTGTCCCTCAGTCCTGCTTCAGATCTCCAGTTTTGATTTGTATTTTCCAACCCTGTGTGATGTGGTCCTGATAACCTCAGCCAGGCAGTGCTTGGGTACTTCCAGCAGCATGAAGCAGTTAGATGGATGCACAAGTTATGAAATATTGATCCAATTCCCCCACTGAAATCACCTACCAGCAAAATATGGACATCCTTTGAGAACATGAAATGCACCCTGACTCTTAAAAGCAAAATACCAGGAATCTGAGGGAAAAAGCCTAGAGCACCACTCATTTGTGTCACCAGTTTTACTTAGGAGAAAGGAGACACTGACTAGGCTGTGGAAATACCTGGAAGGAAGTTTGCGAAAGCGCATTTTCACCCTGTGCTTCATACACAGAAATGCTACATTATTTACTTACTTGGGTGATGACTGGGAGACACATTAACATGAACTATTATGGAGATGAATGCCTCAATTTTAGGAATCCATATCCCAGTTGTTACTCTGAGAAAATTGCTGCCGACATAGATGGAAACTGAGCCCAACCAATAACTTAAAAATCAGATCTCTGGAGTAAACATGAAGAAGCTGCAGAAAACGAAACAGGAGTTTGATGCAAAAGCAGCCTTAAAACCAGAACCATTTTCACTAGCATGGTATACGCATCTTTGCTTAACTGATTATACGTTTTCTTCATTGGGCAAAAGGGATTTGAGACATGCAAATTCTAGCTTAGGGATAAATTGTGTAACGTCACACTTGCTCATGAGTAATCCCATTGACCTCCCCAGGCCGCCTCATGTGATCAGGCGCTCCTCATCACCGCTGCGGGGTTTCAGTGCATTTCTGCAGCTGCACCAGCCTCCTGGGCAGCCCCTCGCCTGCCCTGCTTCGGCACCGGGGCTTCCTCAGGCTCCTCCAAGCACCGTGATGCCGCGCCGAAGTGCAGGGCACAAGCGTCCTGTGCGAGGCATTAGTTTGATTAGTTCTCTTAGGATATGCACTGATACTTTTTTCATGACTGTAGATAGAACGTTTCAAGGTTACTCTGTGAGAACAATCAATCTTTTAAAACACAGAAGTTCTCTAATTCCATTTGCGAAGAAAACAGAAAAAAAAAAAAGCAGCGCATGTTCTGTGGCAATGAAAAAAGCTAGTAAAGTCAGCACAGCTGAGCCCCTAATTTTGTCTTTTCACCTACTTTCAGACAATTAGGTCTGTGAACAGTAAAAAAAAAGTGGGGAGGGCAAAAGATAAAGAAACACGTGGTTAATTTTTGCAACACAGTGCCCAAATGAAAAGAGACCACTTGGCTTCATCTAACTTCCCATCTTTGTAGTCTGAAGAATTCTGCAACACGCTACTGGTACAAGCCTGTACGGTAACTAGTAACTGGCTTCCATAAACATTACAGTTACCAGAAGAAAAAAACCCAGTAAAAACCCCTGCTTAGTTCACTGCTCATTATACAAGCCAAATTGCAAAGAGAATTTTTTTTTTCTCTGCAATGAAGTAAATGGAAGAGCCAACACACACAAATATGCATCTGTTACTAATGAGATGTTTACAGCCCCTGCCTTGCCAATTGCACGTATGTAATACCTCCCTGCGTCCTTACCTATAGAGCTCTGGTTAAGAGACAATAGGTGCAAATTAATGTCTAAACAGACATTATCTCTTCAAGCCTGGACATGCCTTGAAGCCTTGTTAAATATTTTTAAATGCCACAGCTTTCTACTAAGGTTTTAAAACCCTTTCTTCCACTCTTTACTGACGGTAAAAATGTTCGGGGGACAGGACAAGATATTTATAATAACAGGACATTTTGCCCTGCACTTTGTTTTAGCGTGTGGGGGGAATAATAATTGTATTCAGACTTGAAATGGCTTGGGTTACGCAGTTCAGAGCACAAGCACCTGCAGCAAATTAATTTGTTGTAGCACATTTATTATCTCATAGCTTCTATTTAGGCTGCAGCTGTTGCTATTATGTTAATAATGTTTTTTGTCACCACTGTATACAACAGGTTATGGTAATAGAGAAATTTTGGGGCGTGGGGTGTTGCTTTGGGTTTTTTTTAAATTTTATTTCTCAGAAAGAAAAAAGATGGAGAGAATATAACACATAAGCATTGATCAGGCATTTAGCCTTCTGTTTATTAGCTGATTTGAAAGAGAATGGGCAAGAGAAATTAGAAAAGAGTAACAATAGACAAAGATGGCGCGTGCAGAATTTGTGAAAGCAAAAAAGAAGAAGAGATGGAAAAAAAGAAAGAAAGAAAGAAAGACCGAACACCGCAGTGCTGGGGTGGTGAGTGTTCGGGTGGGGGCGGGGAAAATGCTGCAGTTTTCGTGAAATAATAAGGTGGAAAAAAAGGCATACAAAGAGTAGGTTTTTCATTGTCTGTAAAATATAAACACAGATGAATTCTGTCTTTGGTTTGTTCATGCTTTTCACTCTGCACAGCAGGGATGTTCTTAAGAAGTTGCCCTCTGCGAAATTTCACTAAATGGAAACCGTGGACCCTGCATGATGCGATTATAATCACACCAGCCATTCTTTTTACATAATTTTTTGTTTAAAATCCAGTAATGCTTCTTGTTTTTAAAACATATATCTATATCTATACATGCATCTAAAACAGTGCTGGTTTACGTCCCCCCAGCAAAGTGCAATCTGAAGTATAACTGGCTGTATCCCATCCGCAAATCTCCATGGGCTCAAAAACAATATGAAAATTTTTAGCTGACAAGAACATGTCTGCTGCCTGCAGTCACTGCAATAGCTCACCATGTTGCCTACTAACCAAAAGATCAAAAATTATCGATTTCATGGCGCTGCGTGCTTGGGATAGAAAAGCTACTTTAAAATTTGCATTATTTAAGAAATGAATTAAAAGAAAAGACTCATGTTTTAGAGCACTTTGGAACGTAAAAATGGCTTTATGTTTTAATCTTATCAATGATTTACTATAATTCTATTATTTTTAGCAGCTGGGGTCTGGAAATGATTTTTTTTTGCCGATGAATTTAGGATTTTGCCGCAGTATACATCTGCAGTCCCAGAATCCTCTGGTAAGATAATCCCTCCTGCGATGGGGAAACGCCTTTAACCTTTTCGTGAATGAAAAATATGCAACCATTTTGAAATAAAAAGGGGGAAAGAATAATGATTTCTAAGAGCTGGAATGAAATTTACTGTGAATTGAAAGAGCAAGGAAAGGAAAACATACTGTAATCGCGTTGTGGCGTTGGAGTTTCTAGCTGTTGTCTCCATCGCTCCTACCCTTTCTCCAACGGTGTCCGTAAATATGCCTGGAGTATGGTGTCACCCATATCTCACGCGGGTGAGAAATCGAGAACCAAGGTGTTCAGAAACGCAGCGCTTCCTTGCCATAACTGCACAAATGCTACAACCACCACCACCTCCATGCTGCAGGCTTTAAGGAAGATTTTGATCATCGGTCATTGAAATTCATTTGACCCGTGGATTCGTAAGATGACCAGGCTGCGTTAGGGGAGCCAAGCCTCTAGAAAGCATGAGGTGTTTACAGCTGCTCGGGGCTTTCAGCTAGAAAGGGAGAGGGAATTTTTCTGCGGCATAAGGAAATTCAGAAGCCCTAATCCATGCACAGCCTTGTTCAAATAAAACTACTACTCTGATAGTCTCATACTTTCAGACTGCATGATAATTAAGAAAGAGTGGTCTGAGCAGAAAAATCGTGTCTTAATGATTTACTATCTTATGTTTTAAGATTATATGTTAGAGCCAGTTACTTGGAATAAGGAAATCTGGCCTAAAGCTATCGAAAGGAAAAGGCAAAATTATAGATCAGCTACCTTCCTAAAGACGGCTTCCTATATGAGTACAGCTATGTATTTATTGACAATTAAAGGGCTACAACTCTCAGAAACCAGGGTTTTCATGTGGACAGAGGTTGATTAGGGAAGACGGAGGTCGATGTCACACCTCTGCAACTGGTATTGTTTTTTCCTGTGTTTTTGGATGTCTTTTCTGCCGGGTGCCTCAATACAATGATTGCAATTGTTTAAAACGAGAAGTGTGAGACCCATAACCTTTAAGAGACAAGCACACAGAAATTTTAAAGGAAAACTTAGGTGCTGTCATAGACGCGATGATGACAATGTTTTGATCAGTGTGGTGGATTTTTGCTCACATGATTAAATTTTGAATATAAAGCCATCTTGATATTTGTTTGGATAGTAGGAATTAAAATATACATATTGAAAGATGTAATGCTTCATGTTTAGTCTGTTCTGTTGCTTAATATGCCAGTAATCAGATATTCTGATGAGTAATGCCTCAGATATTAAATCAGCTGGAGACTTTAATCTTAGTTTCTGAAACACACCTGATAAATAAACTGTTGTAGGAATCCATGAGTACTGAATTAAAGAAGGAAGTATGAAGGCATATTGCATTTATTCAAAATGAACACGAAGGGTAAGAACAACTTTTTTTTGAAAAATCAAATTGCTAGCCAATGACAATTCTATTTCTGATGCTTGCAGCAACATTTTTAGACTACTCCAATTTATGTCATTTGAACCAGTTAACAAGATTTTTTGATCATTATCTTCTGTACTAATTTATTACTAATTTGTAGAGTCTTTCCTTCAAAATCACCCAGATACACACACACATTTTTTATTTTTTATTTTGCATAATTTTTGAGAAAAGTAAAATCTCACCATTATTTTTATTTTGAATAATTCTGTTTTCTTTTGTCCACAAAGAACAATTTTTTTTCCACTGAAGCTGAGCCTGAGTGGCAGAGCTATTTACTTAGCAAAGTAAAGACCTTGATGTGTATTAATAAAACGTAGGTCTCAAGTATGAGGCAGAAGTTACATTGATTAGTCCTGTATCTCAAAGAGTGCTTAAATATTGCAAGCATCCCCCTCTCTTTTCCCCTTCGCTCCTGTATGAAAGTGAGACTACGTGACTTTTTAAATTCACTACAACCTCACTTTGCTGGAAGAAGACTCCTTTTCTTTTTTGCTTTCTGGTTAAGAGGATCAGAATGACGTATCTTTTTGCTGACAAGTGAATATATATTTAGTCAGTGTCTGAAAAAAAAATCTGTAGTTGATTCTTGAATATGTTCCTAGAGCATGCACAGTTAGAAGCCAATTATGCATACATTTTTAAGATCCATATGGGAAATCAAAGATTCAGGCCCAGAGCCCTAGATATTTCTGTAATTGGTAATTTTGCTTTGTCCTTATATTAGTACCATAGCTACTCATTTGTTACTATGTTCCTTATACCAGGATTGCAATAGGAAAGGTGACCATCTAAGTTTACATTTAACTGTTTCTTATTTTTAATTAATGGGCTTCCTACTTTTTACCGTACTAAAAGTTGACTCTCCAAAAGCAGTGCTAAGGATGAAAAAAAAAAAAAAAAAAAAAAAAAGACTTAACAAAAAGATTTAAATCATTATCTTTTAAAATTCAACCATGAAGCTCTCCTTTGCACTGAGGATTTCTTACTGCAAGGGTACACAATGGACATGTTAGGAGACTGCTTGACCTTTTGAAAAAAAATATGTCTACAGCATATTCTTCTAGTAAACTGCCACCAAAACAAACCTATTAAAGTATAAAAGAGCTTAGAGGAAACTTCTGAAGCTGCATAGACACACTCAGTGCTTCTTGGGGAGGAAAGGAAAAAAAAGTAGAAGAGGAAGAAAAACTAGACTGTTTGTGAATTTACTGATGAAGCACCACATTGTAATATCCCATATAACATTTACTCTTCTTGTTTTGAGAGTGAAACTTGACACACTGTATTTTAGAAAAATTAGGAATATAAAATGGATTTTAGAAACATTTTTATAATTGAGAGAGCACCGACAAGTTAATCATAATTGCAATTCGGCTATTAAGATACTTGTTTTTCTGGAGTAAGGGTTTGGGGATTTTTTAAGGAAGAAATTTAAGAAAACATTTAGCTACCCAATAGCTAAAAATTGCAAAGCTGATATGAACAAAATTTCTATAAGCAATGTGTCTAGATGCAAAACTATCCTAACCACTTTGCAGTGAAACAAATAGAGATTAAAATTACAACAACCCATGCAGAAGTAAAGCATCCAAAAATCAACAAGAGTTAATCATTAGGTACAGAAGGCCTTACAAAATTTATATATATATATATATATTTAAGTTGTATGTTTTAAACCTGTTTTTAAAAGGTCTAGCTCCAGTTGTCCTCGTCAGGTCAAAAAGAAAAGTGTTCCACAGTTCAGGGGCCAGAAGCAGAGACATGGACTGTACCCCTCCTGCTCCTGCAAAATCCAGGCTCCAAAAGCCCCATCCCTGCAGACCTCAGGGGGTGGGATGGCACACAAAGAGGCTCTGAAAGGTATCTGGGACCATGCAATGCATCAAGGGCGTTTGACTGATTCTACTGTTGTTATCAAGTACCCAATGGAATTGCTTATAGTGAATTTGGCAATAATGCCCTATAGAAACAGCACTTTGAACTTATATAGTACCTTTGATCCAGGGATCTAAAAGGAGGGGTTTGTCAGTATTACTATTCCCATTTTACAGAGGGTGAAACTAAGGCAGAGCAGATTTTCTCAAGGTTGTAGAAGAAGGCAGCTGAGAAAGGAAGATGAACAAAGAAATTAACTCTTTCCCCCACACCCTTTCCCCTTTTTTTACTGCTCAAGCCAGTCTTCGGGAACACTTTCTCTGGCTCTTATCTTAAATTGGAATCAAATTTCTGGTGTCAAGAACAAGGTCTTTCCGCTCATAGCTGCATGCACCAAATAACTCCCCAGGAAGGTGATGAACACTCACAGCCCACTGGCCTGATCTGGCAGAATTTTCTTTGTCGGCTCTTGCCAACAGCTGCCCTCATTCTTGCCCTTCTTTTGACCATTGTCAAAATGGGCAACTGTCCTAAGAGAAAACAGCATGACGAGGAAAGCTGCATTTCTCTATTCTCCAGCTTCAGGGTTGTCCAAGTGGCATTTCTTTTCCTTACTAGTGCTCACCAAAAGTTGCCCACAGCAGAGGGAGGCTGGTGGGTGGATGATTGCTACACACTACAATGGCAGGGGTAGTTGGGAGGGAAACAGGATTTTTTATACCACCGTTGCCTTTCCAATGTCATATGAGTAGTGACAGCTAACCCACCCTTGGAACTTCTCTCCTGCACTCGCCCCATTGGCAGTTCCACCTTGTCTCTTGTATGCAGCAAGCCTTACATTATCCTCCCAGCAAACCCCCAGCCCAGGAGCAGTCCCGTTTTAAAAAGCTCCAAATTCAAAAGAAAGCAGCTTACGTGAAAATCAAGAAGCACTGTGAAAGAAGTTCCTTTAGTCTAAGGCTACATGGGAGTGAATAAATCAAAGGGGAAAAAACCAAACCTTTAAGTGCGACTTCCTAAGTAGAAACTTAGAGCCTGTTTAAAACAGGATTGTCAACGGGAAAAAGCAGGCATAAAGATGCAAACCGCGCATCTCCCCGCTGCAAGAACTGCAGAAACTGGAGTTTGGTGGGGGACAAGAGGCTGCAAGAAGCAAAACAAGAATTAAATCTCCCACATCAGCGCCCGCCAAAGCAAACTTATACTGCGGGAACAAGACAATATCAATTTTTCGCTGGCAACGGATGTTTTCCACAGCCACGTTGGTATATACGGTCCTTGTTTCATGTGGAGGGAGGTGTGAATGTATTTTTCCCTCCCGGTATGTTAAACACAGACTTTGCCAGTGCAAGACGGTGCAGGCAAAAAGTCTGTAAAACATCCTGCTGTGCAAGCCCGAGCACGCCGAGAAGAGGCCGCCACGGACGTGCCTTCACACGCCGCCGCGAAAAAACCTTGTGCAATTCGTATTTTCCTGTTTTTTACCACTCGCTAAAGAAGCGAGGGGCGGGCGGGGAGGAGGTGGGGGGAAGTTCGCTTCTCCCATTAAAAAAATAAAAAAAATTAAAAATTGCATAACGAGATACTTTCTTTGGCAACTGCTTCCTGACAAATATTTACAGGGGCAGAGCGGGAGCGCGTTTCCGCCGACGTGAGCGGGGCCCGCCGCCACCTTCCCGGGCTCCCCCCCCGGGCTCCGGGATGAGCCCCGGGCCGGGCTCGGCGGCTCTGCCCCATCTCAGCGCCGGGGCCGATTTTTCCATACACTGCAGCCCGAGCGTCTCCCGCACTTCTTGGCGACGCGGACGTTTGGGAAGACGGAGTTTCGCTACAGTTGATGCCGTGCATTAAAAAAAAAAAATAATAAAAAAAAATTAAAACAATTAAAAACCCTAGGCGAAGAAACTCCAAATTAGACTGGGAGGGGGAAGGGAGTAGGAGAGAGTCACAATGGCCTTTTGCCCCCCACTCACCCCCTGTTCCCTTCCCAAAGCGGGACCCCGGGCTGATCCCCTCAGTCGCATCCCCTCCCTCGCCGCCTCTACACCGCTCAGGACGGCAGCAACTTCGTTCCCGAGCCGGAAACTCGGATCCTTCTTTCCCACCTCCGGAATAAGGTGTCTCCACCGTACTCCCCCTGCCCCGGCCCTGCCCAGCCCGGCACGGCCCTGCCCAGCCCGGCACGGCCTCCTCCCCCCACCTCGTGCCGCTTCCCCGCTCCCTGTCTCCCTCCGCCCTGGGAGCCGGGCACTATTTCTCCTCCTCCCTCTGCCTGCCCTGAGCGCCGGGCGCCTATGGAATGCCGCGCGCGGGGCCCGGCCGCGGCGGCAGGATACACAGCCGGGCCCGGCGCTCGCTATAAGAACCTCCTTGTGAGCGACGCCATTTTAAGCCTCTCGCTCGGTTCGGCGCTGGGAGCAGCGGCGGCGGCGCTCGGGGGACACAAACACCGCCGCCCCGTACGGTCGCCACCCGGGAGCCAGCGGCGGGGGCACCGCCGTGAGAGAGGAGGAGTAGGAGGCGGCGGAGGAGTGGGAACAAGGAAGAAAAGACGGACCGGACCGGGATCGCCCGGGCAGCAGCAGCCGGAGCCCGGGGGGACCCTGCGCTCTCTCCTCCTTCCAACGTTAGTGTCGCTTTCTTCGGCGGGAACTTGGGGTAAAGCGGGGCCGGGCCCCCCCCCCGCGGCCGTGAGGGGGTCCAGGGTGTGCCCGGCGGGAAGGACGGGGCTGGGGGAGGGGGGGAGCGGGGGTGGGAGAGAGGTGGGGGGGCAGGAAAGGAAGAGAAAGAGAGAGAGGGCTCTTGTTTTTGGGAGGTCCGGACAGCTGCGTGGCTGCAGGAGCGGCAGCTGCAGCTCCCGAGGTGTCTCTTGGGAAGCTCGTCCTGGGGCGAGGGGGTGGCTGCTCGGGTCTGCGGGAGAAGGCGAGTCCCTGCGCCCGGCTCTGCTCTCGTTTGCAGCAGAGCCCGGAGTACTTTAATGACCCTTTTTCATTATCGTTTTAAAGGTTCCTCCCCTTCCATTTTTAGGGAAGTACTAACTCGCCGGTGGGCTGCAGATCCCCTTTGGCGATAGGAGGGGGAAGAGAGCAGGGTACGGGTTTATTTGTACCGAATATAATTAATCACGGTCACTGCAGTCAGCGGGAGATAACTAATCTGTTGCCTTGTGGGGTTTCGGTCTTAGTGGCATTGCATATTTGCTGGAGAGGCTATGCTGCTCCTTCTGGATGCCGCCGAAATGAAGCTTCCCCGGAGCTGAGAGCAGTCAAATTAAGTTTTTTAACGCCCACCTTACCAGGGTGTTGTAGGGAATGCCTAGGGCTGCGGGCGGTGTGGGGGCTCCCACGCTGCGAGGAGAAGCGCCCGCTGCTTCCCGTGGCCGGCTGGGGGGACCACCGTGGCTCCCGCCTCCCAAAGTAAAGCGTTCCTGAGGTGTGGAGATCAACTTGCGGTTACTCCCAGAACTATCTAGGGCACTTACTTCTCTAGGAACAGGGTCTCCAGGTGTGTTTTGTGGTTTGTTGTTTTGTTGGTTTTGGTTTTGTTTGTCGTTTGTTTTTGTTTTGTTTTTTTAGCGAAGCTTAGTTCATCTCTATTGTGCATGATTAGCTGCTCCTAGCGCAGCAAGTTTTCTTAAATTTAGCAAGACCTTGAATTCTTCCCTAGTTAAAACTCGATGTAAGACGTTGGACAGTTTCTTTTTTGTATCTCTTCCCAAAAAGCTTCTCTGAAGATTATGCTTTCTGGACAGAAAGGACAGACTGTGTGAAGGTGCCACAGGCAACTTACTTGTGACTTTAGGAATAGCAGTGTTGATCTTTTTAATCAGCTACTTCTTGATCTTTTTCTCATGGAGCAGCCATTGTTCTGACACTCTGTATATTCCAGACATCTGTGGTCCTCCCATCCCCCAAAGTATGCAAGTGGTGAATGGAAAGAGGCTGGGCTGGTATGCTGAGGTCGACGGACGGAAATCAAGGAGGGGTTTTAGTAAAACAGGATCTTTATGTGCTGAAACTACAGTAAAAGCGAGGAGGAGAAAACTAGCTGAAAGAGTGTCGGGGTTTTCATGCTCCTAAGTTCAGGCGCACCAGACAGCAACTTCCCAGTTAGGATTTTGCTTTTGAATGACAAAAAGGTACTACTGCAAGGCTCCAAAAAAAAAGCCTAAGCGGCAAAACTTACTGGTGTGTATTGGCCCAAGTCATAATGTGAATTTCAGTACCTAATAGTCCAGGAACCTAATGTTGATCTTGCACTTTTTATAAAAAGGTGCTGACAGCTGCAGGTATGTGACTGCTGTGCGATTTGTCTAATGACTGGTACTGTTACAAATGAGGCTTAGGTATTCAGGCAAGAGTTTTAGGCTCTCTAAATTCAGCTGTTCAGTACAAAATTATATTGAGTGTCTTACTGTTTTGGGGTTGTTCTGAAGAAATGTCATATTTGCTCATCTGTTAGTTCCGATATTTTCTGTTTAGGGATAAAGTGGTATCCAGGGGAATATTCACTTTGGTCTGTATGGCTGATCATTTCACAAGGTCTGGAGGAGAAACAAGTAAAAATACCATGTTGGAAAGGACAGTGCTATGTGCTATAGTGTCTAGGAGGAAGGATTTAATATAGAGTAAAGCTTGATTTGAAAAATCAGTTCTTCAAATGCTGTGTTACAGCCTTATCAACCCAAGCTTCATTTTTCTTGCCTAAGCTATGTATAGATTGGGCTCTTTGCATGGACACACCAGCATTTTGCTCTGACTCTGGTGTGTCAGTAACTGGTTTACCAAACCTTGGCTGTGAAGCCTGGTTGCCCTTCAGACATGATTTCTTTCTGAAACATATGTCCACCTATCATGACTCTACATCTGAATTAGCATATTGAAATACTGTGTTCTGAAGAGTTAAACCTGAGGTTCAGGGGATGTTAAGGCAAGAGGTTAGTACTAGTGGTGTTCTGATTTTGCTGTTTTTCGGAGTAGAAAGGGAAATGGAAAGAACGGAGCAGGAAATGGGGCTTTTGGAGGCTTCTGTCTCAAACTGAAGTATGAATGTGCAGTCTGAAACTCCTGGACAATGATGTTTCGGCTGAGTATTGTCTAGTAGGCAGGTTAGTGTGCAAATACAGCAGTAACCAAAATCACTTACATTAATTCATAGTTAAACTGGTAACGCAGGGATTGTGGCGATCGTGCAGTTGCCTGCAGCAAAACTTGTTCTGTGGCTGTGGTAGCCTGCATACCATGGCAGGAAAATCAGGACTGACCTTACTTATCTTGAATATCATACTTCACAAAGTCTGATAAAACCTGTGAGAAACTCTGCAGGCAGCTGTGACTTGTTCCTGGGTCCTCAGAACGTGCACTTGCAAGCTCTGAGCCCAGTGCCTTGCTGGCTGACTGGGTGGGAGCCTAGAAATGGCAAACTCCTTGGCAGTAAATATTGTGTGTGACTCTTCTTGTCTCTTTAGGTTAAATTATTTTCCTGGCAGAGCAATATTTCTGATTTTCCTGTTAAACACCAATTGAATTGGCTAGACTTGCCAACATAAGGCAGCCTGACAATGGTTAACTTTTAATATCTGGTTTTGGCACTTGATTTCAAGGTAAAACTTATTGTGGTCTGTGATCAGGCTTTAGCCCAGGACAGTAATGTGTTAAACTGTGCTGCCACTGTGTAGCCTGTGCTGCTTCTCAGGATAAGAAAGGAGCCAGAAAAGTTGTTTCAGGTTTTAGGGTTTTGTGGCTTTTCTTTTTTCACTGACAGGTAGCTTCAAGTGCAAGGGTGCAAGGGAGAGAACTAATGGAAGACTAATTCTGGCATTTCTGTCTTTGTGGAACACAAAGATGAACAAACACAAGTGGATGAAGTAGGCAGGTGAAACATACCTGTAGCTCAGCCTGACCTCATGAGTCTGTTAACTCTGATGTGACAGCAAATTAATCCTGTGCTTTAGTTGCCTTGGGAAGTATGGATGCAAATATTACTTTACAGCAGAACTTTTTGTTCATGTTCCAAGTTGACTATAGGAAACAATGTACATTGGCTGGGTTGGTATTGCAGAAGTGAAGTGCTTGCTCTGTTACTTAACACTAAATTAACTTTGGAGCCTTGTTTGAGGGCTGATGTAGAAATGTGAAAGAGTTAATCTCATATTCTATGTTGTTGCATTTAAAAAGCAGTATGAGCTAGTTGGATTTTGCTGGAGTTGGCAAATGCACCGTGTGCACTGTACGTGTATTTGCTGGAACCAGCATTTCTGGGCTGACTTACTGTGCTAAATAGACTTGTATAAATTGGAGAAGTTTGCCAACTCTGCAGCAACTGTAGCAAGTAGTTCTGTATTGTCCTGGCAACAATTCAGGTGCCCTCCAGTGGCCAGAAATCTTAACTTCCTAAAGGTGCTGCTAAAAGCAGCTGCCTTGTCAGTTTCTCTTAATTAAGAGTGAGTTAAAGAAATATATTTTAGTGTCAGACTTCATTAGTGTGTTTGTTGTTTAAACAGTTCTTTTTGGAGTGTTGGTGTGCCTTATTGTAAATACAGAGTTATTCTGACGGACAAGCCACTTTCAGATTCATAAGTGTTTCGACAGTGTAATTATGACTAATCACTCCGGTTTCTTGAACTGTGGAGATTAATGTTTAGCATCCAAGTTCAGGGCTGACTATGTGGTTGCAGTCTGAGAAGAAACTGGATTATGGGTAGATACTTCTTCATTTGGAAGAGACATGGTCTGCTAAGTTGTTCGTGTATTGGTGTGGAAATGAGTGTTTCAAGTTAGGCACAAACAGGCCAGAAAGGTATTTCTGTAACAGTGTCTGTTATTAGTGATGTGCATGATTGTGGAACTGTTATTAGTGATGCACATGATAAATTACTGTGGAACCTTTGTCTTTTTGATACACAAAACTGTGTGAGCAGGGAAACTTGAGGGCTGGCAGTGGTTTTGTTCCTGAACTTTGAGTCTTAAATGAAATGTGGTGTAATTGTCTCAATTATCATAGGTTGCCTCTAAATGGTCACAATGGCAACTGTTGGTTTTTTTTTTATTTTTTTATTTTTTTTGTATGTGACTTGTTAAACCTAAAGAAGGAATTTTGATCCTGTCTACTGCCAGCTCTCTACTACAGTCATCTTTACTCAGTGATAAGTACGGGCACATGGAGCAAAAGCTGTAAACCATTGCATATTTATTATGGGAGTCCTGCTGGCAGACTAAACCTTGAATAGAAGCACTGGCTCATCCCTAACCAAGGAAGATGGGAGTATGCATAATGTAGTTATCTGTGTCCTGCAGATAGAAGGCAGGAGCTCTCTAAGCTGTGATAATAAAACTGCTGTCAATATTTTGACCAGCCATGAGGATACTCAATCTCAGTAAATACTGCACAAAGCCCTAGTGCGAAATGTGTGCCAGTGATCCCAAGATCTCAAATCCATTGTTGAACAGAAGTAACTTAGTAACTCTTTTGAGGTTACTTGTTTGTGGTGCTGGTGCTTAGTTGGTCAAAGTAATTGAGACATGACAGTAATAGGATTGATAATCTTGTTATGACTTAATGTGAGTTCATAAACTTGAAACTGTCTTACCAATCCTCTAATACTGAGCTCCAAACTGCTGTCAGAGGATTGATATGTACCTTATGTGAGGAAGTTCATTACTTTCGTTCTCAAGTTGGATGTGTAATACCAGAGTTGTATTTGAAACAGTTTTCACATCATAACATTTAAGATTATCATCAGCTCCCATCTTGGACAGTCAGGAGGGTACTTAGATGCTTGAGGTCTATTTTGCCAACTAATAAAGTAAAAGTTTTTGCTAGTGCTGTGGTTTACTTGTTGATGAAAAGCTCTCTTAAATCATTACATTTAAACATGACCTGATGATTTGTCAGCTTGAACACAGCTGCTGCTAATAGCTCTCAGAAATAACCAGAAGTTTCTAGAAAAGACAAATGATAGTGTTTTGTTCACAGATCCTGTTGGAAGCTGCTGGTATAGTTGCCCATAATTTTGAATGTAAAAGATTGGGTTGACAGACCTCTTGTAACTCCTGGATGTTCTCTAGGTAAAGGGCAAAATAACTGTGCTGTGGATCCAAACACTTTATTTCTGAAGTTACAAGATCCAGTGCTGTGAAATTTCAGCTCCTGCAGTATGATTTTAAGTAAGATTATGTGACTATGTGAAGAGGTGCTTTCTTTACATTGTATAGGATGTCCAGCCATGTGCCTCTGGCCAGCGTCAAGCAAAATTATGTAGGGGACAGCTGGTAAGAAATTATGGTGGTAAGTAACTGCTACCAAGTCCATTTAGACATGTGTGTCCCATCAGTCTGTAATTCTACCAGAGTTTCTCTGGAGTGTCTGTAGTGTGCATCTCCTTTCTTTCAAAAGGAGAACCTTTATATGATTGCCAGCTTCATGTTTGGGGAGGCTTCCTAGCAGGTTCTACAGTTTCAAAATTTGTCTTCTAGAATGATACTGTAGATCGGGGCCAGGATGAACTTTCTTATTTCTTTTTTAGTAACTTTCCTGATGTGCTTGTTCTGAATTTTCTTCCAGATTCTCATTGTTTTGTACATTAGTTATGAGGTATTTGTTGGCTGACAGTGGCTCTCAGACCACTGTTATATCTTGCTTTATTGAGAATTCTAATGAGTTGTTTTTAAAAGGGTACTTAAACCTTAGTACCTGTGAAGACCCTGATGAATTGCACAAGCTGTTAGTGCCTTCATGCTGTGTTAGTTGCTCAGAGCACAGCACTGACAGGGCTGCAGCTGGAAGAGACCCTCCCATCTGCCAGTGAAGTCTCCGACCTCCACTTCTGATACCTTTTGTAATCTGAACTGTCAGTCCTTGCAAAGTTGCTCTTCAGTGATTGACTAAAACTATCCACATTCTGGGTGGCTTTCTGTACTTTAGGTGAGCAAAACACCTAAAATTTGGCTCTTGCTGCACTTGTTATAGTCTCAAGTGCACTTGAAACTTAGGAGTTGTTGAACATTGCAAGTTGGGTAGGAAGTATGATTGTTTACTAGTCTTTCTCTTTTAGGAGGAAAGGTAGAACAGGTGAGGTTCTTGTCATATCAGAACACTGTAGTGCTCCAGAGGTGAAGTGTGGCAGGCTGGAGCTTTACAGCTGTTGGAAAGTTCTTGTGGTCCCTTTCCCTCCGCTGTCACATTTGCTCAAGACTGTATTGACTCCAAAACAAGCGTCAAGTTTTTTGAGATGTGTAACCTAAGTCTTTCCTTCACTAGACATTTTTTGAGGACTATGTTCTCTTTTTAAATACAGTTAACCCAGTGTTTAAATCTAGTCAAGGCTACTTGCAGACTGCCTGCATTTCAGTTCCATCAAGCAGTTGTAATCGACTTGGAGAAGTCTAGCAAGAAAGAAACATTTACATGTTGTTTGCCTTAGCCAATGGGCATGTGAATAGAAACTCTGTTCTGTACTCTTGGTCTTAGATTGCTGACATAACTGAAAATAGAGAGGCAACATGTTATTTTGTGTGTGGCATGAAGTGAACTCTTAAAAAGAACACTTAAAAAAGCTAGTGTAGGGAGGTTTTTCTGCCTTTGTTACAGAAAGCAATTTTTAGATAATTTCTAGTGCAGAAGACAAAGGCTGAGAAGCCAGAACAACTGATGTAATAGCAATCTGGGATGCCTGAAGGAAAAAGGAAATAATGAATTGGAAATGAAGCAACGAAGAAGAGTGGCTGAAATAGAGCTGACTTGCAGTGGGCATGGGCAGATCTGCACCCCTCTCCCACTTTAAATCTGTGGATTATTTGACCTAGTTAGTTGCTTCTTCCAGCATGTCTGAAGGATGTTTAAGGCTTGGAAATTGGAACCTTTTAACCATTGAGGTCAGTAAAGCAGATATTCAGATTTCTTAATTGCCTGAAGCTTGTTAGGAAAAGCAAACCTTAGACTTTCAGTCTTAAGAATTATTAAGAGAATTTAAAGACGATTTTAGCACTATTGCATATTCTGGGTTCAGAGTCAAATTTATTATGATCTGATTAGCTAAATACTAATAACACTATCTAATACTTCACCAAGCAAGAATAGCTTAGTGGTTGGAGGGAACGATGCGAAGTAACAAATGTTGATTGGAGAAGACCAGAGCAATTTTGCCACAAGGTTAAGTTTAAATGAGTTTGTTCAGTTGCAGTCCAGGATCAGTGAGATGGATTTCAGTGTGGGGCTGTGGCATTCAGGTCAAGATTACTGGTAGCTTGGAGTTTTCAATGGAACTTCTGAAATAGTTCAAGTTGCTACATCTTGGCACAGCACTTAAACAGTAATCCTGCTTCATATCTTGCCATGGTGCTTCTTCTGAAGTAGCAGAGAAGGTTATGGATGAATGTTAATACCATGTACCCCCAAAAAAGACATAGAAAAGTTTTAAAGCTGTGAAAGCATATAGTTATTTTTTTTTTCCTTTTAGAGGAAAAAGACTGCATGGTTTGAATTGTTTCCCTTTGATATTACATACTGTCTAAAATTCTTTCACTAGGTTAAGGTGTCCTGTCATAAGCCATCTGAAGACATTTTTACATAATATTAAAAATCACCCTGTTAAAAGCAGAAGGAAGCCTGACATTAATATAAAATACATGAAGGTTTATACTGCTGTTCCTAGTACTGGTAATAAGGTAAACCTTCATTTTTCTATCTCTAAAAATATCAAGGTGGTGCTTTGCCTTGTTTGATACGATAGTTTACAGCCCATAACCATTATTCAAGGGCCACTTTGCAGTGAGTTTCATAGTGGCTTTTGCCCATTCAAGTCCTTAAAGCAGTGGTGTGCAGAAGTCAGTATTGGTGGGTGACTAATTTGCCAAATGTAAAGGCCTTCTAATATTTGCATATAACTAACTTCAAAAGAATCTACACTCACTGTATGTGGCTATTTCTTTTAGAGGGGATGAGGTGGCTGAGGACTGCAAATGCTACTTTTTGAGACAGATTATGGGAATGCCCTTCAGTATTTGTTTACTGGATGTGGAAATGTATTTCAGGAAGACTGTTGTTTGTAATCCTCTATGGTATCTTTGTACAAGAAAAATAAATCTTTTAAAAATGCAGTCTTCAGAGTGAAATTCAAGCACGTTCTGTACCTATTTTCAAATAAAGTATCTTCTGTTCATTTTTTACAAAAAATTGTAAACCCCAGCTGTCATTCCTTCCACAAGCTTCTAACATTCCTTAAAACACACATGACCAAAACTGTCCTTGCAGGGCTTCTTACCAGTCTTATAGAAAGCATCTGGTACATGAAGAACCTCCAAAATTACTTACAAAGGTACTTTTACCAGAGCTCAGTAAAGCCAGATAAAAATTCTTCTGTTTTCTTTAGAACCTGCAGAATGGGTATGGGAGGAAAGAACTTTATTCACATTTGGATAAGGAATAATTAGAAGTTTACAACAGTTTGGATCATGTCTTCATAAGGCGAAGATCAGTAGAAGTAGGTCCTGTCTGTTGCAAATGTTTGTATCTGGGGCTTAGGTTAGATCAAAAATTGCCTAGAGACAGTTCAGCCACTCCTGCCTAAAGTGCTTTTATACCATAAAAGCTTTTTTCCTGATGTTTCCACATCAACATCCAGTATTGTCTTACTTGGATGATTCTTCTTCCCCCACATTTTGTTTTCTAGACAACAGGCTATCAAATTCCAGGGAAAGATTAAAGAGTCGTTTTGTTGTGATTTGTTGTCTAATTTCTTAATTGGATATATTTTCCAAATTCCCAACTTGAAAATGAAGGTTAATTAGGAAGCTTCTGCTATATTAAGAACTGAAATATAAGGACTTGGGTCATAGAAATGAGTGCTCTCTGGTGTTACTAGCTGTGGAACGGCTGTTGCCTGTATATTTTGGCTATGGATTTTTGTAAAGCTGATATACAGGTAACAACATTGGCAAGCAGCTAAGACCAGTTAAAAAATCAGACCTAAAGGATGCTTTCAGTAACACCTTGGGAATGGTTGCAATGACTTCAGAGCACGTGGAGAAAAAGTATTTTTCACTACAGATATTTTTCTTCCCTTGTGTGTAGGTGATACACATTTTTAACTGCTGTGACTGTCAGACAATGATCTACTTCTTCTGTGTAAGCAAATGTATCATTCAGAACTGGTAGTTTTAAGATCCAGGTGCTTGGCCTGTCCCAGATGACACAAAGAACAGGATAACAGGGTCAGGAGGGGTGTGCAGTAATTCATAGTGTTTGGATGGATCAGTCTGGATTTCTCATGCAAGTTTTAATAACATACTGCTCTCAAAGGATTTATGGCAGACTTTGACTTGCTTTCTAAGAGTAGCAGGGGTGGAGAGGGAACTGCTTATCAGATCACTCAGGTGTAATTTGGGTCAATCTTAAAGAAAAGAATTGTTCAGATTTCAGAGTTACTGTAGGCTTGTTGACTTTCTTGGTGTATGCCTAACTATTCATCAGAATCAGAAATGAATAAAAACACATGATCAGAAATAATACTTTTACCCCTTTTGAAAATCAAGAAAATTGAATTGTCTTCTATAGTAATTAGAAATTATTAGCTCATGTGCCTTCTAAGCTTGCAGCTGCTATGTAATACAGCCTAGTGTGAGGTCTTGAATTGCTCTTTGTGTGACTTGTTTAATATGTGGTCTAAAAAGCCCCAGCCTTCATTTAAACCCAAAGCTGCTGATGCTTGCTAAGCAAGTGGATAGTCTCATGGTGCTGGAGGAGTTTTTTGAGAAGAGTTGAGTCCCAAAGCTCCTAGCAATATATTTATGTGAACTGGATAAGACAATATTTATCAGAATTGCCACTTCTGAGTGCCTGCTAGCCTTCAAAAATTGCAGAGCAATAGCTTGCAGCTATGCTCAGGTTTGTTTGTAAAGTGTACTGAGGCCTTCTGTCTCTTCCTGATGGTTGGGATATGTTTGGCTAACCTTGTACTGATCCAGTTTGTCAAGAAAACAAGCAGCACAAATGTTTGTACCTAGCCTGGTGGTGTCACTCCCTTTGTAAGTGTGTTAACCCCGAGAGTGACAAATGGGAAGACAAAGTCAGCAGCTTGCTTGGACTCAGTTTACCCCTTTGGAAAACTAGAAAAGAATGTGAAGGAAAAGATGAGAGACTGTTTAAGTGCAGAAAACCTAAAACCAAACCCTGGCTACTTTTGTTTGGCAGTTAGTTGAACTTTTAGGATTAAACCAAATTCTTCATCTAAATAATAATAAAAACCTACCACGAATTGCTGGGGGGCAGATCAGGATGTTGGAACTTGCAGATGCAGCTAGTATGCTGATCAAGGGTCAGCATTCCAAAGACTGAATGTCTGACTGGTAATGCATTTCTGAACACTTAGTATTCTTCACTGCTATTTTTTAGATGTTCATTGGTGTTGTTTTGGAACAGTGCTGCTGTTCAGTGGCTACTCTGGTCTGTTGGATTTTACCTCATGGTAGAGCTGCTCTTCTGATCTCTTCAGTCTGCTGAAATTGAAATACCAGTTTCAGAGTGCAGTTGCTTTAAACCAGTTGTCTTCATTGATGCAGAATTTAACAGTGGAGGAAAGTATAAATGCTTATCCCAAGCCCCTTATTGCATATGGAAATCTGAGTTTGTATTTGTCATCTCAAAGCATGGTCACTGGTCTTAACATAGTGGTAAATAAACCAGTCAACTTCAAAACCAGTTTGATGATCTTTTTTTCAGTGTAGTCCTGATGGGAGGTGATGGGAAAGTTTATTGTAAAAATGAATCTATTCTGTGCTAAGCATATTGAAAATTTCATATAGCAGCTAGAAATGCCAAATTTTTTATTGGAAGTATCACATCTGACTTAGAGTGAGGACTACAGGGAGCAAAGATACAAATCTTACTGCTGTTCCCTTCTTTCTGTTTGGAAGGTATTAATGGAACTCACAAAGTAATGTAGAAGACCTGTGAAGAGCTATCAAGTGTTTGTATAGGCACTTTCTCAACTTAGCTACTCATTAGAATTTTTTAATCAATGGTGAACTGACATGACAGCGTGACTTAAGTTTTTCTTTCCCCTTGCCACTACTACTCTCAAGCTCCTAACAGCATGTTAATTGTTGGAAGAATCCATGGGTAAGGGACTGGAAAAAGTGTCTGTATTTTCAGCACATCCTCTATGCCCATTGTCAAGAGCAGACTCTGAGTTGGCCAGTCTCTTCCAGACTGTGGAGAAGGACCAGTTCAGAGTTTCCAGCTGCACAGCAGGATGCTTATTGTATGTCGTGAAATGTCTTATATCAGCTTAATGCTGTTTATCTTCTGCAGATGCAGACCTACTGTCCATTTTAAAAAAACCAGGAAAGGGTTGCTGCCAAAAGTTGGGGAGTGCAGAGTCAGGACAAACAGCACTGGCATTTGTACAGCCAAGCAACAAGATTGCTCAGGAGCTGCTGGAGTATCTTGCAGCTGGCTCAGAGTCAGTGAAGTACAAATTTATCCCACCTATCCAGTGAGACTTTTAAAACTGCAGGCCTGCCCTCTGTTTAATTATAATTTTCAAAAAGGTGCTCGTGAAGGACACTTTTAAACTGGGAAATCTGTCTTTACACAAATCCAGGGTCAGGTGGACTTTGTTCTCCTGACGCAGCACTGCAGACCTGTCCTTTCAGGGATTAGTGTATTGCCTTTACTTCATCGTGCAGGAATGTTTTGGTCGGCACAGCTCTTAACACCTAACAGCACAGTGAAAGCTGATGGTTGCAAGGGATGGTTTTGCTCCCTGCACAAGCTACCACTACAAATGTTTGTGCTTGGCTGGCTCCCAGAATAAGGTGTCACCAGCTCTGTGCTGGAAACAGTGTGGGACTGTGGGGGAAAGGGGAGCAAATGACATAAGTGATCCATTGTGGAGCTGTAGCCTTGAGTCTCTATTTTTGGGTTATTGAAGAGACAAGTACAGATTTTTGGTACAAATACTTCCTAAGTGCTTGGTGACATTGAATGGAGATGCATACAGAAAATTTAGATAGGACACTTGATCAAGCCTTCTTGCCCCCAATTATCTTTGCTTTCTGTGCAAAAAATAAAGTGAGTTTGGTGACTCAATGTGTGTGCAAATTTTTAGTTTTAACTTCAAGGAAGAGTTTTTTGTAGGAAGAAACCTTTATTCTTATAGCACAGGAAGGGAAAGAAGGAGGATGTGCAGTTACAACTCTCCAGGTAGTCTTTGTGCAGGTTGCCTTACACGGTCATTTCAACTGTCCCCATGAAAATTCATGTAGCCCTGTATCAGACAGTTTTTCTAGTATCTTCTAAGTAGCTTATCTTCGAGGGAAATGAAGAAGTCTGACATTTAGCCATTGTCTTTGTGGCATCTCCAAACTCTGGAATTTAATGTCTGGACTTCATCTAATGCAAAGATAGAGTAAAAAATAGCTCTGTCATGGTCAGTCTTCAATTCTTGTTCTCTTGCAGTGCTGAGAGTATCTTACACATAACCTGACAGAAGTCTGGGTGATACACCATGTTCTTTTGCGTGTCTGTCCACGGGGGTTTGCTAATTAACATTTGAGGATACTCACTGTAGTGATGAAATGGCAAGATGTGCCAAGTCTTAGTTTGCAATTCCAGTGTTCTAATGTGAAATCCTGTCTTACTAGCTCTGATTATAATAAGTTCTAACCTTGCTCCTTTTTAGGATCTCTGAAAGGGTGCAAGAAAGAGTTCTGGGAGCATAATAAGGAACATGGCAACTCAAGGTACGTAATACATTACAATTTCTGTTACTAAAATCTGGAAGACTCCTTATCCCTCTCTGTTTAACTTCTCAGTCACTTAGATTGAATAACATCTGCTCTATTAGAGTAATTACTACCTTACACTGGAAATCAAACCTGCAGACAAATTTGTTGTAAGGTCAGGAGAGCCACAATAGCAATGATTGTTCAGGCTGTTCCTCAGGTTTACACGTCTGCATTGGTTCAACATAAAGCCTCAGTTTCAAGTTGCTGCTCACTTGCAGTACTGGGTTGAGGAAGTTGTTTATAACACTTTATTTTAATTTAAAATCTCTGTCATCTCTTGCAGGATTAATACATGCTGGAGTAATTTAACTAGACTTATTCACCAATGATTTCTTACAGCTGACTTGATGGAGCTGGATATGGCAATGGAGCCAGACAGAAAAGCAGCAGTCAGTCATTGGCAGCAGCAATCATATCTGGACTCTGGTATCCATTCTGGTGCCACAACAACTGCTCCCTCCTTGAGTGGCAAGGGAAATCCTGAAGAAGAAGATGTGGACACAACACAAGTGCTGTATGAGTGGGAGCAGGGATTCTCTCAGTCCTTCACCCAGGAGCAAGTTGCAGGTAAGGCCTTTTCTATCACACCAGTTTGCTTGGACATGCAGTTTAACAATACAGAAACCTAGCTACTCAATTACTGCCAGTATGGATGATGAGCGTTTTATTCCTAGTTTGAGGTTATTATGACTTGCCTTGTTTTCAGATATCGATGGCCAGTATGCAATGACTAGAGCTCAGAGGGTGCGTGCAGCTATGTTCCCTGAAACCCTGGATGAAGGAATGCAAATCCCATCCACACAGTTTGATGCAGCTCATCCAACTAATGTGCAACGCCTGGCTGAGCCATCCCAGATGTTAAAACATGCTGTTGTTAATTTGATAAACTACCAAGATGATGCTGAACTTGCAACTCGTGCAATCCCAGAACTGACCAAACTGTTGAATGATGAGGACCAGGTAAGTATTTTCTTTGCCTGGGTAAAGCTTGCTTTTGGGGCACGTTCAATGACCTTAAAACTGAAAGCTCTATTCAAACACTTGTGTTAGGTGGTGGTGAACAAGGCTGCAGTTATGGTTCATCAGCTGTCCAAAAAGGAAGCATCTCGCCACGCCATTATGAGATCTCCTCAGATGGTGTCTGCCATCGTACGTACCATGCAAAACACAAACGACGTGGAGACAGCCCGGTGTACTGCAGGGACACTACACAACCTCTCACATCACCGTGAAGGCTTGTTGGCCATCTTCAAATCAGGAGGCATCCCTGCTTTGGTTAAAATGCTGGGGTATGTGCACTACTACTATGAGGCAGTACTTGTGTTCTGCAGTTGGGTCTGCTAGGAGCAGGTACTCATGAGGATTTTACCTTCTTTAGGTCCCCAGTGGACTCTGTGCTGTTCTATGCCATAACAACTCTTCACAATCTCCTGTTACATCAGGAAGGAGCCAAGATGGCTGTCCGTCTCGCTGGTGGGCTGCAGAAAATGGTGGCCTTGCTCAACAAGACAAATGTCAAATTCTTGGCCATCACAACAGACTGCCTTCAGATTTTAGCATATGGCAATCAAGAAAGTAAGGTAGGTGTCTCTGGTGCTGAAGTAGTTAAAATGAGCAAGCTTGTGATGAATGGCCTGACAGTTCTTGTGTACTGAACTCCTGACTGAATCTTCAGCCACTGGCTTTTGTCAGTCAGTCCTGACCTTGTAAGAGGGGAGGGATACAGGAATTACCTTGCAGAAATGCTGCTGTGCTTATAGTGAGACTGTAAAACTTACAGTCCACATAAGCAGATGGGAATGTTTTTTTAGGGAACTGTAACTATGAGGGGTGTAAGCCAGCAACGTTTACTATCTGCTGACATGTGTAGGAAGTGACAGACAAATATTATTTTTGCTGTCTTTCAGCTGATTATTCTGGCAAGTGGTGGGCCCCAGGCTTTAGTAAACATAATGAGGACCTATACTTATGAGAAACTATTGTGGACCACAAGTAGGGTGCTGAAGGTGTTGTCAGTCTGCTCCAGCAACAAACCTGCTATTGTTGAGGCTGGTAAGTACACTGTACTCATGATAACTTAAAAATCTACATAGCGCTTTGGGATCAGTTAATTCCACCAAGAACAGCAACTGCCAGCATCAAAAAATGAACTTGGGCTGGTCCTTAAGTCCATAACCATGTTTGGAGGCCTTTAGTATACAGAAGTATAAAAGGGTGGCTGTTTTTAGTAACTCCACTGTTGTTAACTGGGTGATGTTAGGGGCTGAGTGTTGTCAGGATGCATCCCTGAGAATATGCACACATTTAAAAGGCCCAGTGTCACACAGGGAATTTCAGGGAGTTATTTTCCTATGTGAAGAAGGGCTAGGGCCCAGCCATACTGTGATATTAAGGACAAGAAGGATCCAAAAGCTTGCGGTATTTTGCACTCAGATGTCAAGGAGGAGAAGGACATGACTTCTCACAAGGTGAACATCAGAGTATAGTGTCAAATCTGAGTAACCATGTCAAATCTGTACCATCTTCCAGGTGGGATGCAAGCTTTGGGGCTCCACCTCACAGATCCAAGCCAGCGTCTTGTCCAGAACTGTCTCTGGACTCTGAGAAATCTGTCAGATGCTGCAACAAAGCAGGTAAAGGGCATGTCTGAGGGATCAAGAGCAAAAATCAACATAGTGGAAAAGAGGAATTAACTTTTCTTCCCTCTTTTTCTGCAGGAGGGCATGGAAGGCCTTCTAGGAACTCTAGTTCAGCTTTTAGGATCAGATGATATTAATGTTGTGACTTGTGCTGCTGGCATCCTTTCTAACCTTACCTGCAACAATTACAAGAACAAGATGATGGTATGCCAGGTTGGTGGCATCGAGGCTCTTGTGCGCACAGTTCTCCGGGCTGGAGACAGGGAAGACATCACAGAACCTGCGATTTGTGCGCTCCGTCACCTCACCAGCAGACACCAAGAAGCGGAGATGGCTCAAAACGCAGTTCGTCTCCATTATGGACTCCCAGTGGTGGTAAAGCTGTTGCACCCACCCTCACATTGGCCTTTGATCAAGGTAAATAATGGTTCAAAGCTGCCAGAGCTGAAAGTGAAAACTGTTGCTTTTTAAAATGTAATTTTGAAAGTGAAAGAATACTTTGTTTCCATGGTGTTGGGGATACACTTTGTCTGATGGAGAAATTGCTTCAGTTGAACAACTTAGTGTTTTCTCTTAGAGAACACAAGATGAACTGGTTAAAAAAAGAAGTCACTAACAGTAAGCACATCCCTCCTGCTCTTTTATTCGTGTTTATTTTATCACCTGTTCCTTAACTGCAGGCTACTGTTGGCTTGATCCGCAACCTGGCTCTGTGTCCTGCAAACCACGCCCCGCTGCGTGAACAAGGTGCTATTCCAAGACTAGTGCAGTTGCTGGTTAGAGCACACCAGGATACCCAGCGACGCACTTCCATGGGCGGGACACAACAGCAGTTCGTGGTGAGTGCCCTCCCCTGACACTGTATCTCTCAAACTTCTCTCCAACTCCTTGTTTGTCAGTGCACCTCAGCCCTGTAGTGCTTGGGCTAAAGAACTATTGTCCTATTTGCTCTAATTCACATTATTTAATGTGTGCTGATAACTCTGTCTTGGCAGACCTGAAATTTTTCGTAAATCAGAATGACAAAACTTTGGTTCTTATTTTAATAACCTCTTGAGCATTTAATTCTGAATATTAGAACTCACAGAAATTCTGGTACTGCCTACTCTGGCAAGCCAAGTACTTGTCTACCAAGAAACCAGAATTCCCTCCTTCTTCTCAGAAGAATAGGGGTTTAAGAATGCTATCACAGCTTATTGCACATTTGCAAGGGTGCTTAGAGCTGTAAAAGTACTAAGAAGTTGTGTAGGCTCCATACTTGTAACCTCTTTGGGTTCCAGGTCAGTGTGACAAGATCAGTCTCAATTTGATTATTTTTATCCTGTTAAACACATTAACAAAGGGGGGTTTGCTTAGCACAGCAAATGGAAACAGCATCTACTGGTACAAGAGTTAATGTAATTAACATATAACTAATAATGTAGTTAATTCATGCAGAGGCAGGAAGGGACTGCCAGGCTAATCCAGGTTGTAGAAAAAGAGATGGTGTTATCAGAGGGGAAGTTCATAATAAAAATCATTCACAGAGGCAGTCCACTGGAATACTTCACGTACTGAAATTGGGTGGGTAAACTGGGTTGACTCACAGTTGGGATTTTAAGTTTGAAGGCCAGCAGTTAGGAGAAGGGGGATGAGTTTGGTTGATTCGTTGAAACTGCTGATTGGGTTTTTGACAATCACTTAAGAAGAGAGCATACAATATCTCAAATTAAAAAATGCCTTTTCTCTCCCTAACTAGGAGGGTGTGCGTATGGAAGAAATAGTCGAGGGCTGCACTGGAGCCCTGCACATTCTTGCACGTGATGTTCATAATCGAATCGTAATCAGGGGTCTAAATACCATTCCACTATTTGTGCAGGTAAGTGAGAGCTCAAGACAGCACTACAGTACATATCGGGAAAAGAAGTAAAACAGCTCTTGCACTTCCTGGATAGAACTCTATTAAGTCAGACTGTGCTGAAGAGCTCGTTTCAAGTGGAAGAGCTAAAGAACCCTTGTGTTTTGGTTGCAGTTGTTGTACTCTCCCATCGAGAATATCCAGAGAGTAGCTGCTGGCGTACTTTGTGAACTGGCTCAAGACAAGGAGGCAGCTGAAGCAATTGAAGCTGAAGGTGCAACTGCTCCTTTAACAGAATTGCTTCATTCTAGGAATGAGGGTGTTGGTAAGTGAACTTAAGGCTGGTTTTATACTTGTGTTAGAAGAGTTGATAGAAGTCTTGACCTCTACTAAAATCCCTCTTCCTTTTGGCAGCAACCTACGCAGCTGCAGTGCTGTTCAGAATGTCTGAGGACAAACCACAGGACTATAAGAAGCGACTTTCGGTTGAATTGACAAGCTCCCTGTTCCGGACCGAGCCAATGGCTTGGAACGAGGTGAGTTCTGTGATCTGTGTTAACAGTTCCCTGGGGAGAGCTCACTTCTGTGTTCTCCCTCCTTCCACCAGTGAAGTGTAGATGCCATCAGTGATGCAGGCCCAGCTTTACACTGCTGTGTAGTGGCTGTACCTTCTTTACTCTCTCTCTGTTCAGGTGCAGTGAACCTGTGGTAAGCAGCCTTCAAGCTGCTTTTTCCCTGGCAGGCAGGAATAGTCTGTTCTCTGCTGCTGCTGAAGTGTTAATGCTCATTATGCGTGCTAGTGTGCAATGCTGTATACAAGAACTTTGTACTTTTCTGTGTTGCTTGTCAAAACCTAATGAACTCTGGATGCAGAAATAGAAACATGAGTGATATGAGGGAAGCATAAATATAAAACATATCCTGTGAGGCTTCCATCAAGCCAACAATGCAGGATTAGTAATCTTGGGCTGGAAATGCAACTTGTTCTGAGAACTGAGATTTCAGACTTGAATATGTTTGCAGGCTCATTATCACGCATGGCTTTTTTTCATTTTTAATGGACTACACAGTAAATTGAGCTTGAAGTCAATCTCTGTGTATGGAATACAGGGAAGGCTTCACTCATTCTTTGTCTTCCCACAAGTTCTTAAGATTTGGGAGCCTAGCTTGTCTTGTCTTGTACGTATCTACTACATAAGGGGCAGTAACCTTTAATTTGTACTATTTTAGTGCTTACATTTCTGTTTTCCTGAAATCTGTATCTACCACAGGAATGCGTGGGGGGGAAAAGCTAAAATGGAATATCTCTTTGAGATTGGAGTTAGCCAATTGCTCTGCAGGCAGGCAGTTACTTCTGTAATTGAACAAATGGGAGAGGTTCCTTCAGAACTCTTAAAAGCTCTGTTGCTGGCTTGGGAATATCTGACTTGCAGGATCTGGACAGGTGTACCTGTGGAGTGTTCCTAGACCTGCCCCATCTTTTCCACTCTCAGACAGAATCCTCCTTCCAGTGATCTATGGATTCCTAAATCTGGCTATCACATGTTCAGTGCAGATAACTAGCTAAAAAGGCATTTCATGTTGACAGCAGTGCTGCAGTGCTCACTGCAGAGGAGTTGTTTAAAGAGGTTTGGGGCAAGCTTCACAGCTTCTTAAACCCAGAATTACTGGTGCTGGCTGAAAGACCTGATGTTAAAACTGTTTTGTAATTCTCTGTTGAACACACAGACAGCAGATCTCGGACTGGATATCGGTGCCCAGGGAGAGCCTCTTGGATACCGCCCAGATGGTACGTGTCTTCTGTTCGCCTTGACTAAACTTTCAATTGGATGAAGTCAAGTCATAGATTTTAAAGGAGAACTGAAAATGGGTGAAGAGTGAATTTACTCTTCAGCAAGGTATTGCAAACTGGCAGGAAAATGGGGAACTGCCAGTTAAAATAACTGGTTTCTGCAACACCACTGGCGCAGCACTGAAATGGGTGCCGTATGAACATGCAAAACCACTGTCTCTTGTCTGAGTCCTGTGGGAACACCTCCTGCTGAGCTGTTGTTTCCAGAAATCTTTTCCATTCCTTACAAATGGACTTGACAATTCCAATAGTGCAGTTTTTTTTTAAAAACAACAAAGCTGCTATTGAATGCGTTAGTCTGTAAGTGTCTATAGATTTGAGTGCAAGCCTATCCCTAAGGATTCTGAGCTATTTTTGACTAGGCTTACAGAAGCAAGTCCACAGTCTTGGAGCCTGGTTTTGCTGTAGTATTGTTGAGTTTTAGTACTGTTGATTGTGCAGACTAATGGCTTGGCTGGAATCTGCTCGTGCTTCTGACTGCAGTGTGCTTTGTCTGCAGAATCCTACTGGAAGGCTTTTCCGAATAATGGACTAGCTGTTAAGGGCAGGCACCAGATTGTGTTGAACTTGGCTGAACTAGAAAACAATTAGATGGCTACATGATCTCCTCACACACTGATACTTGCAGCTTCTGATGCATCTAACATCTGTTAACATTATGCTTTTTTTCCCTCTGCCACCTTTAACTTTCTTAGATCCTAGCTACCGTTCTTTCCACTCTGGCGGATACGGTCAGGATGCCTTGGGTATGGACCCTATGATGGAACATGAAATGGGTGGCCACCACCCTGGTGCTGACTACCCAGTTGATGGTCTGCCAGATCTTGGCCATGCCCAGGACCTTATGGATGGGCTGCCTCCAGGTGACAGTAATCAGTTGGCCTGGTTCGATACTGACCTGTAAATCATCCTTTAGGTAAGAAGCTCCAACCTTGAATTTAAAAACAAAACAAAAAGAGAAAAACAGCTGACTGGACTGAAGACTTGGTTGGCAGGGAGGGATTGGCTTGATTGGGTCCCAGTGTGCCAGAATAATGAATAAATGCTCTGGAAACAAACAATAAGCACACTCCAAACTGACTTCTGCCGTGAAGTGTGGAAGTAATTAACTGTAATGTCTTGTGCACCGGCTTCATGCAGTCTTCATGTGTTACAACCGCCCTTTACAACGTGGGAGCACTGACACCTGTGTTTTTTCTCTTTGCAGCTGTATCATCTGAGTGAACTTGCATTGATTGGCCTGTAGAGTTGCTGAGAGGGCTCGAGGGGTGGGCTAGTATCTCAGAAAGTGCCTGACACACTAACCAAGCTGAGTTTCCTATGGGAACAATTGAAGTAAACTTTTTGTTCTGGTCCTTTTTGGTCGAGGAGTAATAATACAAATGGATTTTGGGAGTGATTCAAGAAACGAAGAATGCACAAGAATGAATTGCAAGATGGAATTTATCAAACCCTAGCCTTGCTTGTTAAAAATTTATTATTTTTTTTAAATCTCTGTAATGGTACTGACCTTGCTTGCTTTGGAAGTAGCCTTTCTTTTTGCAGTAATTGTTGTTAGTTTTTTTTTAAAAGTCTCTTGTAGTATTAAGTTATAGTGAATATGCTACAGCAGTTTCTAATTTTTAAGGATTGAGTAAAGGTGTAGAACACTAATTCATAATCGCTCTAACTGTATTCTGAATAAAGTGTAACATTGTGTAGCCTTTTTGTATAAAAAAACTAGACAAATAGAAATGGTCCAATTAGTTTCCTTTTTAATATGCTTAAAATAAGCAGGTGGATCTATTTCATGTTTTTGATCAAAAACTTTATCTGGGATATGTCTGGGTAGGGGCCAGTAAGAACTGTTTATTTGGAACCTTGTATTGGACAGTTTACCAGTTGCCTTTTATCCCAAAGTTATTGTAGCCTGCTGTGATACAGATGCTTCATGAGAAAAATGCAGTTATAAAATGGTTCAAAATTAAAGTAAACTTTTAATTCATTCTGTGTCAAATTATTTCAGATCACAAAATATATTTTTGTGTTAAGAAATAGTCTGGGACTTGCACAACCACTTTAGTGGAGGGAGCCAAGAATAATTAACTCTTTGATCCCACTATGGAACAGTTACCCTTCATAGCCTGGAGGTTTCCTGCTGCAGTCCTCTGTGGCACCAGCCTGCCCCTGCTTTGCGTTGGCAGGTTCCTCAGCATGGCCAGATGTGAGGCAGCTCCACTTTGTGCTAGGTCTGCCAGCCCCACATCTCCCTGGGCTTCACAAAGGGCGAGCAGCCTCTTGCCTCCGTTCCCCTCAGAGGTGCCCAACAATAAGGGTCAGTGAAAGAGCCCTTGCCCACAAGCTCTCAGCTGGGTCAGAGCCTTTTTTAGGTGTCCTCAGTGTTCAGCTGCCGTGTGAGACGAAACCTGTGTGTAACTGGCTTCCCTTGCGGCAGCACCCGTGTGACTGCAAGGGGCCAAAGTGGTTCTGAGACTGCTGGCTCAGGCTGCACATGTGCACCGTGCAGCTGTCACCAGCTCTGTGGGAACAGCACTCCCAGGCACTTCCAGTGCAGGCAGCAGTTTGCCAGCAGGAGATCAGAGCAGGCCTTGGCTACAGAGGCTCCTCGCTCAAGATGCTGAAAGCTGAAGGGAGCCACACCAGCCAGCTTCCCCTTCTGCTGCAGAGGGAGAGGGCTCACACCAGGAATTCAACTTTGTTCCTCTCAGCCACACTTGGCTACTTGCCTTTTACTGTAAAACTACACCAAATAATAGCCAGCACTTAACTTTTCCCTGTTGCTAATAACTCCAGCTGTCAAGCTATGAAAGATAATGGTATTTGAAGTAATGTAAGAAAACAATTCCTGTAAGACACAAAAGGTGAAATCTGTTTACCTGGGGCTGTTTGCTTGTATGCACATACTCTGGGTAACGGGGCTGTCCAAGAAAAGGGGTGTAGCAGCAGCTCTCACAGGCACCTATGCTTGGTGGGTGCACTGACAGACTGACAGACATCAACCACAGCACATGTGGAAAAGAATTTAACTTCACACACTGTGGGATCTGCAAGCTCTAAAGGATCTTTTCTAGGGTACCAGCTTTTACTGGGGGTTTGACAAACTGCCAGAGTCACCATCACACCTGTTCTCAAAGAACTGCAGTCAGGAGCGTTGGCAGCTGAGAACAACACCCGTGTAGCTTAAGCTGTGCAGTGCTATGCAAAGAGGGGCACACAAAACGCTGCTGAGTAGAAACCTGGGTAACATCTACCATCCTTGCATGCCACACACGTCCCCTGTGTGATCACAGTGGTTGGTACTGGTTGCTTGAGGTGAACAATATTGTCTGTCTTGATGTTCTAGTGCCAGTCACAAGTATGAGGTGACCCCTTAAGATGAACAACTGAGGTAATCGCCTGGTCCAAAAGATAAATGAGCATTTCTAAATGCAGCTTGAAATAGTGAAACACTTTATATTGCCAAGTAACTCTATTATTTATTTAATTTACACTTTCAAACTATCAAATACTTGAGCTACATCATGTAATGCCAGCAAGGCAAAATAGGATCCAAGATTTCATCCTCACAGGGGTTTAAAAAACAAACCACTACCCCCCCCGCCCCTGAACCAGCTTCCCTCCCTTCCTGAGCCAGCCCAAATTCTGCATATGCTGCAGTTCAGATTGCTAAATGAGTTACACCTGCTCAGCTCATCTGAAGGTGTTCCTGCAGGACTAAAGTGCTGAGCAGGGTACACTACCTGCACATTTCAGAAGGCTGGTCAAAAATGGTTCACTTGGGAGTCTTGATATTTTCACGTCCCACCGTTCTCAGAATTTCAGATGCCAAGGAAGCAATGTCAGCGTGAGAGCTAGGAATTAAAACCAGTAACATTTATTAGATATCCTCAGGAGCAAAAAAATGTTTTGTTCAAATTCCACATTTGCCTTTATCTACACTGGAAAATTCTGAGTAGCCATTAACTGCACTCTCTAAGGGCTTTCTGTTAAGCAGTAACATGTAACCAGTGATTCTGCTCTGTAGCAAATCTTGTGTAGAAATGAATTTCAGCTCAAACTCCTAGTAACTGCTACCTCACTCAATATCCCCTGTAAAAAAAAGCAGGTAGAATTTATCATATACCCCATGACTCCTCACACACACACTTCCAGCTTGACAGAAGGATGTATTTTCACACACACACAAAAAGCACCACTCGGCCCAAGCAGGCACTCCCACTCCAGGGGTTGCTCACCTCCTGCAAGGAGGCTGGGGCCCTTTACTTCCTCACCTAAGGTTTTATTATATATATCTTTTGCCTAAATTTTATTTCTGGAAGCATGTTTTTTTTTTTTCTAGCATTGGAACAGAGGCTGTAACACTACTCTGAATCCACAGAATCAAGTCTTTCTTGTTTTTTTGTGAACTCACATCCCTCATCTATAGCTTAGAAAAGACTAAGCAGATCTATCTGCAACTTCCTTGATTGCTGCCAATGACAATACCTACTGGTACTACACACTTTGGGAATACAGAGCTAACCAGAAAATCCAAATGATCAGTTCAAAATACATAAGCCAATGTCTTAATAAGCAGCAGTT
The DNA here is from genome assembly GCF_049639895.1 of Pseudopodoces humilis. Lineage (NCBI taxonomy): Eukaryota > Metazoa > Chordata > Aves > Passeriformes > Paridae > Pseudopodoces > Pseudopodoces humilis. The sequence continues at coordinate 107,204,022 of NC_142200.1, forward strand.
TAAATCAGAAAATTCAGTTATCTGAAGCAAATTCATCTTAGCAACTTCCTTCACTGAAAAATAAATGTCCATGATCCCACATTTTAAAGCATGGATTTGATTCCAGGTACAATTTTACTAAGCAAAATGGGTTGGTCATGTAATGCTTAAATCTGCCTGTTCCAACTAGCTCAGGAAGCATCACTGAGAGAGCCTGGCCATGCATGGCTGCTACATGGTGGCAGGGGAGCACTGGAAAGCAGCTTTCAATCCAGCCAGTGCCCTTCTCTTGGCACGTGACTGCTTGGCTGGAATCCCCCTTCTGACACACAGGAAGAGGGAGAGATTAGAAACCCGTCTGTAAGAAATGAGCAAAGCAAAAACACTCCTCAAGCAATTCAAACCAGTGGTAATATGTGGGTGGCAGGACCTGGGAGTTTAGACTACCCCGAGAATGGCTTAGATCCAGGATATCAGCTGTAGCTGCCTCTAAAACATTTCCAGTTCTGCAGGAGATACAGAGAGGCTCCTTAACCAGGTTCAAAGTGCAGGTGAGGAGACCAAGTTTATCAGGTCACAGGGAATATTTTGGGAAAAATGCCACATAAGGAACTCTGAGGAGAAGGCAGAATATCTCTACCTTCCATAAACAGATGTCCATTCAGCTAAATCTATAAAGCTTCCTAACTTCAGGCTTCCTCTGTCTGCCTGTTGCCAATTTATGCATGTCTGAATCCACTACAGCTCCAAGAACCAGGCTGAATCTCTCTGAGTCTCCTCTGGAGGCAAATGGATAGGGACATATGTTCCCTAAAGAAGGGGAGGAGGGGAAATGAAATCCACGAGTTCTCAGGGGCTCCCTTGTTGCTGTTACAGTGCAGGAGCTCAGCACAGCAGAGGAACCTGGCTCACCTTAATGTATCAGAACAGTCCTCAATGGCATCAGCTGGAAATTGATCTACTGAGCATCTTGTGTTGAATTAGAGTGAGAGCTGTTTATTTGGGCTCTGTAGCATGTGCTTTTCTGCACACAGAAATGTACAGACAGTAACAGACTACTGAGGAAGCCAGAAAAGCAGAACTCAAAGACAATGACTGGGCTGTCTGGTGCATCTAATGCTGAAATGCAACAATCAGAGTGAAAGTTGTTTCTAACAGAGGAAAACCCCCTCTTCCCCCGCTCTCATTTTCAGTGGTGGTGCCCGTGGTCTCCCTTGGGGAGAGCTGACATTTTATTTTAGTGAGACAATTTAATGCGTCATACAAAACCCTGTGAGTCAGCAGCTGAGTGTGCGAGAGGGATGCTGACTGCTCTCAACAGGTTTGGTTAGTCCTCAGTGTGCATCTCCTTATACTTGCCACATCCCAACATTTCCTCTTCATGTCTGCCCACACCCCTCCTTCCTTCCAACACACAGTATACTCTGCCATAACATTGAGTCTTCCCAAAAGCCTGCACCTGGGAGGACAAAGAGCACTGAAAAGATTATCTTAGTGTTTCAAAAACTGACCTCGGAACTACAATTTCTCTATGAATTTTAGTTCAACCAGGAGTGAAATGAAGCCAAACAGCCTGCAGCAGAAGCATAAAATTTGTTTGGAGAGGCAGAGAACAGACATTCATTCATTCACTCATTCATATGTCCAAGGGGGATTAGATAAGGAAAAGTCTATAGGAGATGAGCTAAGCTTTGGCGGCTTTGTTGGGACTAGCACCTCTATTCTTGCAGAGAAGGTCATGCCATTCCCCTAAGTCTCGTGCCTCCTGCAGAAGCCACAGGTATTCTTGAACAAAAGTAGTTCTGTTCTTCAGCAGAACATTTGAAAGGAATCAGCTTGCAAGTGCATCAACCACAGCTACCTTAACACGGGTTAAAAACCCCTCTGCCAAAAACCCCTGATAGAGAGACCAAGGTTTGGAATAAAATAATATTTAAAAAAAAAAAATAAAATAAAAAATCCACAGAATCGACACATGCACAGAGCCAGACTGTGCAGCAGCTGGGGATCAAAGTGTGCCGCAGGCTCTGACAGAGAGGACTTTGGAGGACAGCAGTGCAGGGAGGGGGGCCAGGGACAGAAACCTGAGAAGCTCTTACTACACAGAGTTACAGAAGACCATTGCAGACAAAAGAGAAGGCAAGCGCTCTCAGCCCTGGAAATTCCTGAAAGCCTGAGGGAACTCACCTGGCAGTTTCGGTCAGGCTCTCTAGAGCCTGGATAAGAGCATCACCATCATTCTTCAGGCTCTCTGAGTGCTTCTTGTTTGAAGTTATCTGGAACAAAAAGAAAGAACCTTTATGAAAAGCTTAGCAAAAGATTCTTCTCTGTCATTTTTGTGGGATAAGAAAGAAGGAAACAAGTTACAGCATTTATCACAACTGTAAATGGAATGTGACATTGAAGAGACCCATAAGAAAGTCCCTTTTACTGAATTTTAGGAAGAGACCATCTAAAATGTCTTGGCTTAGCTAACAATATTCACCCACGTTCTGAGTCCCTGTATGTGTGCAAATTCATATATCACAGTCTGCCAATCCTGATTTCATCCTTAGTAGCAATGCAAATACAAGCCCCATTTAATCTGAATCCCAGGGATATCTTGGGGAGACAGTTATTTTCATTTCTCACTCCAGGGAAAAAGTAACCAAGCTTCTACCAGCCTTCACATTAGGACATGTGGGGTTTCTCTAAGAGAAATCAGGTCAAAATCACTGCAAAGTTGGCAACTGCTTATGAAAATTTTTCTTGTCCCTCCTCAGTCATTAGGAGTGTTACCTGCACTGGACTGTCACCTACAGAGCAGGGGGCTGAGTGACCAAAGCTATTTGCCCTTTTGTGTCAAATGAATCCTGATTATAGATGATTTTTCTGCTGGTGTGGTTTATTACATGAATCCACAATGACTGGTTTATTGTTTCTCCAGCTTTAAGTAGCACAACTACACAGCTCCAGAAGGCCACACATTTCCCGATGGTTAAGCAGGTGAACAGGAAGGTCACAACATGAAGCTTCATGCACTGTAGCTTGAACTGACACTGAATACTTGGCAGCTTGCTGAAAAGCTCTTGTATCTCAAAAGAATTACCAAAAAAAACTGGTTTGCATGTCAGTTCCTGCTTGCAAAGGTAAATAAATCTTGGCTGAAGAGAAAGGAAAGGGGAGGACCAGACCAGCTGATTATTTTGATACCGGAGGAGTTAGTGCTTGAAATAAGGACTTCTAATCCCAAAATCTGGCAAGGACTTGTAAGCTTTAGCATGCAGTGGCTAGCTCTATTTACCATTGATCAAGCATCTGGGCAACACGCCTTCATGTCTCCCTCTTAAATCACACAGAAGCTGTATTTACAGCTGCCATCCCACCATAATTTATCAGCAGTGATTCTGCAACAGTGTCACTACATCTATAATTGTAGCATCCTGTAGTTTAGCCCTTAGAGGGAACAGGGACCTGCCTGAAGTAAACCAAAACATATCCTGCATCTTGGAAAAAACCCAGTGACGCCATTACCTAAGCACAAAACATTGGTAAATCCTGATTACAGATGGTTAAACCTTTTTACTCTCTTGAGGTTTATATCTGTCACTTTATATTTCAAAAAGCCAGTCTTCTCTATTTGTTACCTGATAGACACAGAGAATGTTTTGTAATCTGGGTTCTGAATGTAAGAACACCACAAGGTATAATAGGAGCAATACAGGGAGAAAAGTATTTTCACTGCAAGACATTGTTTTCTGTTCCTAAAAAGCGGTCATACGTCTACCAAACATTTCCCTGCAATTCCTGCTTACCAGCCACTGCCACATTCCTTGCACTTTCCACATTCATGCCCCTTATTCAATCTGCACACTTTAAATAGCCAAGAGCTCATAGGGAAGGTTCACTAGGACTGAATCTTGCTCCATAAAACTACCAGGTCCAACAAAGGTTACAGATATTTCTCATTCTACTATATCCTAACTTTTGGGTGCTGACATTTGTACCCTCACAAACCCTCACAAAATAGCCAATGGCATCATACAAAGAACATTAAAAATACACTCAACTATAAAATCTGGTACAAATAAAAAGGTTTAATTCGAAAATGATCTCTTTCAAACAATAACTTAGTCCAACTGAGTCATGGGGTCTGACTATAAGCCTGCCCATGCTGCAGCATGCCTTGAGTCACTATTAAGAACACATTTCTGTGCATACAATGCATTTGAATAGAAAAGATTAAAATGGCTTTATATGCACAGAAATTGGAAAAGACTGAAACAGAAATACCCATGAGATTTTCTCATCACCTCCCTGTTAGACTTCAATGTGCAGAGCAGCTTTCATCCACAAGCAATGGGCTCCCATGGTATCCATCCACAGGGGCTACTCCCAGGGTTACCAAAATGCTTCAATAAGAACCTTTCAGGAGTAAACGTGGTAGCACAAGGAGGGAAAGGATCAACATGAGCTGCCTCCAGTCCATTTAAATTAAGTATTACACAAATTTAGAACACATTTTCTTGAAAGTGCCAACTACCATTTTCATCCAAGCCAAGGGATGTTGGTGAAGAAACAACCTGTCTAGCTGGCAGTGGCACCTATGTCCCCAGAGAACTCGCCCAAACCAAACAGGGTTGCAGAGATTTATGAGGGCAGATGGGGCTTCCATACCAGCTCTTCATCATCAGTGTCCAGAAAAAAGCTTCCTATCCACCAGCAGGCACCCACTCCATGGGCCTAGGAAGGGACCAACTCTATGCTAGCAGGAAAACTACAGGCTGAATACAAGGTGAGCTCCCAGCACCCAGGTGTCAGCTCAGCCACAGCTGCCTATGGTTTTTGTCATCACTTCCATGCTCTGATCACTGGCTCTTATTTGCTCTTTATCTCAGTCTGAGTAAATCTGATTGCTGCCTGAGCAATTTGAAGGTCTCTTGCACACGACAGATTACATCCTGCTTCACAGGAGCTCATGAGAAATATTATCTGAATCATTGTTCACTTTCAAGATGAAACTTTATTCATGTTTCTTATTTAAAAATGGTTCCAGTTTCATCTTCCTTTTGTTCCATAGATTATAATAAATGATGACAGGACATAAAGCCACCATTCAGCAAAATTTGAGAAATTAATGTATTTTTCACTTTGTTATCTTCCTCTTCTACCCACCATTGCTGTGGCTTTTATCCACACCAGCTGTAGTTCTCATTCATTTGGAATTTTAACAACTAGCTTAATGATCTCTTGTAATATTGCTGTTTGTTAGGGCTGGCTGCAACACAGATTCAATTACATAATCAATAGTTATTTCTTTAATTAAAAATTTAATTAAATCTCAGTTTAGTGGTACACTCACTGCAATTTAACAAGAATTTCAAAATTACTTTTCTTTATTAAGCCCACAACCATTCAGCAGCTTTCCTCTCGTCTCCTCAATCCTGTTAAATAAGAATGAGCCATAAGGAATACCATGGTTGATATGTAATGATCAGTATTTCCAAAAATTCAAGAAAACTATTCAGATATTATGGTGCTGCTAAAGATGAGTGCAGGAAAAGTTATAATATAAAACATTTCCACTGGTATATCTACTTTACTAATAAACTAAGGAGTTTTGCATTCTTACTCTAAGAAGGGATTTTTGCAATTCAAATTTCAAGAAAGCGTAGAAACTTAAGGGCAAATTACTTCTGTTAAGGTTTGTTTCATTATGCTGAACTGCTTTCTCTGATTAGTCGTAAGTCACATTTTTAAATTTACAAGGAGAGAAATGACCTAGGCAGTAAACTACTCTCTCAGCATGTTTAAGAGAAAGAAATCCTTCTTTATTGAGGGTTCAAGTGAACCATGATGTCTGTGAAGCAGACTGGGAAATAATGCAAAAATAAGGCACTTTTTATTTGAAGCTATTTCTTGGTTGAAGAAATGTCTTGGGAGCATAGTCAGCTTTAAGTATCATCTTCTCAAATAAACAACTGCTGGTGATGTTCACCATTTGCATTCTCAGCAGATGCTTTTCAATAAGCTACTACCTTGCCTGTATACACAGATACCAGCAAGACACTTCAAAATGTACCTCTTTCTCACAAACTGTTTCTTTCTCTTTCCCAAACACACATATTTTAACCTCATAAAGCAATGCTTCCTTACATTTTCATCAAAATTTAATATAATTAAGCTAATTATAGATATTCAGTTCTTGCCCAGCTTTACTGGCACAGGCTGAGCAGCCACATGGTAAGGCAGAAGCTGCTGTGGGTTGATTTATCAGAACTACCAGATACTCACAAGTCCAATGTCAGCATCACCTGAATATTGACATGTGCTATGAATAAAGTATCACTTACCACTTGTTGGAAGTTTTTCTGGGAATAGAACTTGTACCTTCAGCTAATTCTGCAGTAAAAACAATCAGCAGTACATTTTTCCTATGGACTAACTGAAATCCTATGTAGGACATGAAATATAATACTAATAATTAAGTTTCCAGACTAAAAAACATTAAATAATTGAGAATACTCCTATTGCTCTCTAGATGCTCTTTCAAATAATGTCTTCATAGTACGTGCTGTTCCTGAAATTTTAAATATGCATCTCAGACTTCTCATTCCTACTTCCATCTTTGACTGTCTGAAGGCACTGTCAGTAGGACACAGAGCCTTTCATCCCCAACCAAAGCTACTGTTTCAAATGTCATCCAGGCTGGTGGTGACTGAAAGTTGATGGCTATTCACAGCTGCTTAGTGTGACCTTATTCCCATTTTTTAAGGAACAAATGTCAAGAAATATAGCGGTGTTAAAAACATTGCTATAGCTGATGTGACAGCCTGGCAAATAAGTCAATGGGATAGTAACTTCAGAAATGAGGCACAATGTCTGGGCTGGAGGGGAAAACCTTCTAGTGTTGTGACCCATCTTATGCCTATCCCAGGGCATTTAATGGTTCTTTTCCTCCCAGGCTGTCAATGCTGAACTCCTCACAAGCACTGCAGTAATCAAATAAATCATGTCACTTGGTTTGTCATTCGCAACTCACGATGACATGGCCAGAAATATGCAGCCATTCCTTCTGAACGGAGGAGCACAATAACCAAGCAAATACTGCAACCAGGAACTCATGCAGGTGAACTAAAACCAGCAGATCCATTGGCTATGGACTTATTAAATATAAGCATTTATTTCATTATAAATTGCTCTCCAAACATATAGACTAAGCTGGCAGTGCCCAGAGGAATTACAATAAATGAACTCATCATTGCCTGTGATGGATCAGGTGGATCTCTCACTTCTGCAGGCCTGCACACCCTTACAAATTTACATAGCCCTGCCTTTGTGTACCAAAGTGCCAGACCCAATAAAACATTTAGACTCTATAAAGTAGAGGCTGTGATGATGATATTTAATTATCATCCCCCAAAGAGGAGTTCCAAGCAGGGACCAAGACACCTGCACAGTGCATGGGGAGTGCTGTTGCTAAAGGGCATGGAAACCTGTTGAGAATGAAGTGACCCAAATTTACTCTCCTCTCTGGAGCTGGGGTTGCTAACACAGCCAGTGAAAGCTCACAGTCCAGACAGCACAGACCACAGTGCTTTTTCTCAGTGCTCCCACAGCAGGCTATGGGCTCCCAGGCTCTCTGTAGTCTTCTCCCCTTTTCTGGGCAAGTGAGGGTCATGTTTTGGTGCTACAGCAGGGTTTCCACTGGATGGGGAGAGGCAGGGAGGTTTGGATGGTTCCCACACAGGGTGTGAATAACACAAGGACTTGGCAGGGAGGCAATTGGCAGCATGGCTCTTCAGGTTGGAGAAGTTAAACATGAACTCCCATTAACCAGGGAAGCACTCTAGCTATTAGGGCAATTTTACATCTGTGGCAGCAATTTTCTAAAATACAAAAGTCAAACAACTAAAACCAGCAACAAAATTCCCAGATATACACAGTGCTCTTTTGTGAGGCATTTATTCTGACATTAGTTACACATGCTCTCAGCAGGTCTGTGGGATAGGACCCTCTTAAGCACTATGGTGCAGCCAATTTACAGGTTGTTTAATGAGAATTAATGGTAACTCTTGCCAGGCTGTGCTGGAACATCCAAGGGCAGTGTGCTTACAGGGCCATCATACTCTCACTAGGATAGCCACAAGTTATTTTTGCTCTTCATAGTGTAGGAGACCTAATTCTAAAAGGGTAAAAATCTTCATGGCATTGCTTCCTTGCTACTCTTCTCTCTATACATGGTTACAGCTGGAGAGAGGCATAGAATGTGTGTGTGGGAAGAACAAATCAAGTTGGACAAGTTATATTTATGTTACTAATTGCCAAGTCATTTGAACAGGCCTGAGCAATGCTGCTGGACCATAAAAACAAGAAATGAAACTTACAAAAGCATGAGTGTTCCAGGTGTGCTTTGGCAAGCATATTGCAGTCAGGGATTGCAGACACACAATTACAAAGACTTTGTGGCCTTCAGATCCTGCAAATACATGTGAAAACAAGCAGGTATCTGTGACCAAAAAAACCTAACCCCACACTACATCAGACAGCTTAGCTCTGATTTTAGAGTTCAAGAATCTTTTCTGTTTATGGATAAAATTCTTGTTCCACTGAAGTCAACAAACACCTTTTGATTTTGATAAGGCCAAGATTTCATTCGAAGTGTTTTGTTTTCTTCTAATTCGTGTGTGTGTGTGTAGGTTTATTCTAAGTTCAAAGCCATTCCTACGGGTAACTTGGAATCATCCCAGTTTCCCAGCAGTCTGAGCACCACACTGGCTCGAGGACTATTCACAGACAGTCAAGGCATGTCTCCTGCATGACAGATAATTGTTAATTGATTTTGGATGTTTCTTGACACCTATTCACTTTGAGACTATTCTCTGCCCTTCAGCAGGGAAGGCATTTTGCTCACAGAGGCATTGTCTGTGATTGTTGTAAAATTGTAAAGTTACCAACTCTAAGGGGCATTGCCTGAACATAAGAGAAGATTTGTAAAACTGCAGGGTAATTATTGAACAGAAGGTACTCTCTGTCTTGTTTGATTTTTAAAGTTTGGTTTTATCGCAAGTGGTGTCCTGAACTCACTTTCAGAAATGTCTCCATAATCCAGAAAATATCCATTATTGCATTATATCCACCCTCTTTAATAAGTGAGTTTAAAATATTTGACTTAACAGAACTGGATAGGGCAGCCTCTTTACATCCATAAACAACCAGCTGAGCACAACAGCTTTATTAGCAAAAGTAAACTGCAATTCTATGTGGCAAAACATGGCTCAAAGGTGCTATAGGAGACTTCCACACAGGGCTGCAGTGTTGACAAGTTATGCATGCTCAGAAGCCAGCCAAACATCTATATGACATTGGAAATAAGCACTTGCCAGCCCGTTGCTGGTGATCTCATCTGCAAACAGAGGTTCATCTGTCACCTGCATGCCAATGACTCCCTGGGTTACTACTTCAGACCAGTTTCGCTCTGTCCAAGCAATGATCCCAGCTGGCCTCAAATATCAGCTTTAGCCGAACTGAGCCACATCCTGAACTTACACAAAACTTGCAAGCCCTTGATCCCCCTTCCTGCAGCTTCCAAGCAGCTGCCTGTCCTCACCCTGCAGGAACTGGTGAGACCACAACCTCCCAGGTACACCTCACCCTGGTAGTCTCCTGTAATGTCCTCCTTAAAAAGAAACAGGGAAATCCACTGGAAGAATTTTTTATTACCACAGTTCAGATCCTACATTTATGTTCCTTTAGGAGTTGTTACAGAGGCTCCCGGTTGTCGTGGAGCAAAGCAAACTAAAAATAGTTATGAACAAACACTAAAACAACACACAAATCCACTGCACATCTAGATTTCCCCTAAAGTTCATCATTCTCTGAATCTCTCATGTTCAAATATCCTTCATAGTCTTTCTCTAATCAGATTTTCTCCTAAAATATCTTCTGACAAGTAACTCCCAGTACTTCTTAAATGTTGATTCCCGTAACTCTTTTTGCAGTGACACTGTCTTTTATGGCCTAATAATTCAATCTGTGAATAAGATCCCTAAATTTCAACATCTGTCAACCCTTATGTTTCCCTGTAAAATCACAAAAACAGTCTAACTGCAAAGATTTCTTTGGAGTTATATCAAACTTTCATTGACATGCTCCATAGGTTAGAGATGACCTTCTTTACTTTCACGTACAATCTTTTCATGTTCATCTAGTACAGCTAAATCAAGATCTTTCACTCACACATTCATGTTCATGCAAACCTTCACTTTTGCTTGAGTGAACAGCCTTATCTCAAACTATGACTAGTTTTCCATCTTATTTTCTCTCCCCTGTCCAGCTGGGGAGTGATAAAGCAGCATGGTGGGCACATGGCATCCAACCAAAGTCAGCCCACTACATATGATTTGACAATTCAAATAATTTTAAGCATTTACACACTTGTAAGGGTAAGAATCATTAGCACAAATAACTCATCTTCTCACTCTTAGGGGAGCCAGTGACACCCAGAAGATATTGGAAAGTGCTCACCTTTAAATGGCAATTGCCATGCAGGAGAAGTATGCAAGCAGCCAAGCAATTACCAATTTAATAAATGCTGTTATGTCTAAGGGCACAAACCCTTGAACAGCCATGCAGTGATGCTCAGGTGAAATGGACAAACCCCTAGGAATAGCCAAAAAGTCTCAGTTAACTGAGGAATTTTAAGTTTAATGCATACAGCCTCCAAAAAATGGCTACATATTTTGTAGCCTACAGCCTGACATTGTTCTTTGTCCCGCTTTAAAATGCTCCACATAAAGATAAGAGACTTCTATGCCTTGATGAAGGCAGAGTGGTGTGAACAGTGCTGTCCAAGTTGTCTGTGCAATTAAAGTCTGATCTAGTATGCAAAATCCCTAGCTTTCCCTGAGCAGAACCTCTGTATAGCATTGATCAACTTCCATGGACAATGAAACTAAATTAGATGGCTCATGCTCGTGCTTATCATAATCTGGACTTGAACACAAGACTCCAATAATTTCATATCTCTACAACTTGGCTTGATGAGTTAGATTTACTATTCCATGAAAAGCAGAAATATGATGAGTTAAATTAAGAATTAACAGAGATGATGAAAAATCCATTTGTAAAGAATAAAAAGAGTAGCAAAATCTTGTCAGAAAAATAATTCTGAACTATGATTTTGAACTAAATATAAAAGCATCAAACATTACTTCCTTTGTAGCCCCTACAGACTTGATTTCCAGGGGCACATAAAACTCAGACAACTTGAGGTTTTCCTCAAGTACCAAACACGATTAGTCTTGCATATACAGGAGAAAAACAAAACCACCCCTCCTCCTGCCAAAATCCAGAAAAATGCTCTGAAGATTTTTGTTATTGGGGGAAAAAAGAATTAGTGTATTTATGCTTCATGTAAAATGAAACTAGGAATGTAAATGACTGAACAGGGATACAAGTCCATAAAACACCAATTTCTGAGGAAAATTATGCTTTATATAATGGTTCAATTTCCATAAAATTATAAAAACTGTCATAAAAACAAATGCACTTCTGAAATCGATGCTTGCTTATTGTCATGTGACAGATGGCTCTGGCTGTCTGGCAGAGAGCAAACAGCTACCTCATTGGTTCTCACTGACCTTGGAGAGAATCATTTTAGTCTGTTTTTCATTTAACAAGTTCAGTTGTATTTATGTATCTTTACAGAAGCAAGTCAGTGATCCGTGTGTAATTACACAGAGGAGGTCAAAAGGAAGTAATAGTGATGAGCCCAACAGATGACACAGCTTGGCAATCTCAACAGTATTGCACGATGTGAAATTACAGTGTGCTGAAACACCAAATGAGTCCAGCAATACTTCTGTGCCCACAGAAACAATGAATTAGGACTCCATAACGAAAACAACAGTGGTAGTCATTGGGAATTACACTGGCCTTGAATAATGAGTTGAATAAACAGGTTGCAGGTTTCAGAACTGCCAGTTTCACTACACAACCCAAAGCCAAACAGCTGTGTGAAAACAGCCTATTTCTCACTGCTGCCCATGGCAGTATTGCTTTTTAGACATCTCCTATACCTATTCATAACCATACTGGCCTCCCAGTACCCAAATAGCAGCACAGTGATAATCTCTGGGGGGCTATCTCAGAAAGCAAATATGTTCCAAACAAATGGATAAGTACCTTCCCCCAGGAACTTGAGTCTGCAATATGCCAGCCACTGGGATAAAGACTTCTCATTCTTGGTGCTCTCCAAAATTAGGAACAGATCCTATTTTTGATTTTCCTATCCCTATCGGTGTCATTAAAGAGCACCTGTTGCAGATTGACCGAAAAATGTCAGTTGTGAAAACAACCATCAACCAAAATGCCAGTCCAAATGTGCACTTAACACAGACACACATATACTTACAGACTTACACTACTTATTCCAAATAAACATAACAATACTTAACATGGAATGAATGGTTCAGTAGGCCAAGTTGTGAGTAAGCATTCACGGCTACTTCAGAGGTCATCCTCCCTCACTGCACCTCACACTGCAGATAACCACAAGTTGTCAATACATTCCGGTTTTGGGTTCTGTCAACACTTGCCTGTTCATTAAGTTGTGTTTGGACTGCACACACTTCTTCATTTATGAGCTCTGCTGTTTTAGTGACATCAAGAAACAACTGATTTGATGAGTTCACATCAATTTTCTTCTCTGCCTCAACTCACACTTGGCTGACTGTCACTTTCATCAAGGACTGGCAGGGAAAGGTTCCTGGGTGATCTTTCTTAAGCTTTTCTCAGTTTGCTGAGTTTTAGCTCCTGTGCATAAGAGAAATTCTTGAAGATACCTCCAACATAATACCATCCTATTTTCCTTTATAATTAGGTTTCAAAATACAGATGAATATAAACACTGTGGAGTTTCTTTGCTGCAACTGCAAAAACAAATGGGCTTTAAGACAAGGTTAAATGATTTCCAGCACAAACTTGCAAGGAGAAGATAAATCACCCTTTTCTTTCAACAGAATGCTGTGCAGTCACCTTCATCTTTTCTTATCAGCTGCCATTTCCACAAATGCATGAAGTGCTCTTATTATGTTAGGATCCCAATCTTTAACCTGGCAGTCTTCTATCAACAATAGAAGAAAAAAGATACAAAGGCCGTGAGTCCAACATGATGTCTCTAACTAGTGCCATGACTGGCAACATAATGCTTTACTCTTAATTACAGAGGTCAGGGAAGACCAACACTCATTTAAGGATAAAACTCAAGCAGGTGGTAACTCATCCCTGGCAGTGTAAGAAAAAGGGTGATGCATGACAATTCTGCATAACACTTGACGGAAGATGGAATGAGGGGAGTAAGACTGGCTGTCTGTGCAGGCTGCAGCCATGGCAAGGACAATTTTGTCCCAATGCAAATGCCCAGTTGTGATTGCCAAAGTGGGACAAGGCAAGGAGGAATATACCAGTGTCAAGAAATGAGTGTAGAAATTATAAAATATCTGTTTAAATTGTTCATGTTCTCCACACAGAAAGCTCTGTCTGGCACTGTTACCACAGATACTCCAGTTTATCTCCTCCATTGTGTAGTTAAACAAATTTAAGCTAAATTAAAATAATGCAATTAAGTAAAGAGTCAAGAAATCACAAGCACTTCAGCAAAAGCAGTTCAAGAGATTGCCAACTTAGCTAGAATGTGAAACCTATGTATATGTGCTTTCACTACATGGTAGTGTTAAGTGGGCTGGCTTGAACCTCTGTTGGTGATTTACAGTGATCTGTTTCAGTCTGTGCTGTAAGAGATGGCAGGAGCCCATACTGGTGGTTCTGTTATCTCGGCAAAGGTTGCATTCATTTCCAACTGAGCAAGCAAAAACTTCTTCAACTCCTTTGCCTTGGTGGCACCATGATGGATTATTTTTTAATGCATCCTTATTTTTATAAAACATATTTTAATTTAGATTAGTTATGTCATCAGTTATGTTGTCCAAAGGGGTTTTATTTGGTTTAATTGTTGAAGTAAAAAAAAATAAAATAATAGAAAAACCCCATTTTCCTACTGTCTGTTCCATTTATTATTTTATTTTTTTTTTGCCAGTGGTTCCTGTCCCAAAAGCAGGAGGGGGAGAATAAGATCCCTGTTTTAATCTCACTTGCTCTGGTTCCAAATTTAGATGGAACAGCCAATGAAGGTGTGACTGCACAAATGCTGGCCTGAGATGGGTTTCCAGGTCTGTGGAGTAGGGACAGCAGAGAGGCAGGACAGTGAAGCCAAGGCAGTGGCGGACCACACAGGGCAAACTCCACCGCTGCCACCATCTCAGAGCCTTAAGCATGACCTCACAGACTTTGTCTTTAAATGGTAAAGAGGTAGAAAGATGAGAAGAAAACTTTCAGCAAAGTACACAGCAAAGGCAGAGTCAGTCCTGTAAACACAAAATCTCTGAATTTCCAAAGAAAACCCTTATACTATTGGAAGTAATTTAATTTGGATTGGAGGGCATTCTCTGGAAGACAAACTGACCATTTCTCTTTGTAACTCTCTAATGCAGCAGATTGACCTTTGCATTCTCATTTTGATGCTTATCTTGAACAAACAGCCTAGAAGTCAATGTCTACTGAGAAAAAATTAGGGAAGTGACTTTTCTCTAAAAATGCAGAGCAAGTCCTAGGGAAAAAAATTAATAAATATGAGGCCAGTAGCTGTGGCTGAATGTTAACCAGCTTTGTGATGCTGTGTTTATTTTGCCATGAAATGCTTGCTGAGACAAGTTAAACTTCAATCTTGAATTACATGATTAAGTCTTTCAGGGAGAAAGCTTTTGTTATCTCAAAATATGTTTCAGTACAAGCAGAGGAGCAAACATTTTCTTATTTTATATATTTTTGCTTTTATCTCATAGGTGAACATAGTACTCAAGGAATGGATAGCACTACCAATTCTCACAAACTTTGCCCATGCAGCTCAGGCAGTGAACCTCACACCTGGCTTACAGCACTGTCACTTCTGTAGTCTTGGCTTCAGCTGAAGAGACAAGCCTATCAAACTGTGTAAAAATCAGCTACCCACAACCCAGCTTTCAGCCAAAATCTAATCAGGCTGTGAACTGGGTATTTTTCCTTTTCATTCTGACTTTGACTATGGAAAAAGAAAAAAATCATAAAGCACTATTATCGCATGAATGTATTCATACTAAATATGCACAGGTTACAAATAAAGCATTCTTAACTTCATAAAGCCATTTGTTTTCTTTCAGAGGTTTCAAGTGAAAATTCCTCAGACATTTTTGCTGATGTGCAGCTAATTACACCAGTGTTTTGCATTCACCCTTGCACAATTACCATTAACAAGGTGTGCCTTAAAATTAGATGTTGCAGCCCTTACACTTAACCTGATTAGGTCAATAATTTAAATATTAACAGTTACAGAAATGCAGGCAGAGATGCTTGTTAAACAAGAAGTCATTACATACTCTTATACCGTATTCTTTTAAAAACACAGTGGTTTCAGATGCAGAATAAGCACCTGGATGCCTGCCACAAGATCCTGCCTTTTGCTCCTATGCCCACCAATTTTACAACTTTGTCCTCCAGGACAAGGTAACTGAGTCACAGTGCAAACTTAATCACGTCACAACACCAAGCTGATGTGATGATCTCATTACTGTTCTGGGAAGAGGAATAAAGTCAATTCCTGTTGACACCAGCAAATCCAGCTTTCAGCAAAGACCCACGAAGACCCTGACCACATAACAGAGAGAACAAGTAACATGAGTGTCACTCAACTAAGGAAATTATTATCATAAACGAGTGACAATAAGATTTTAAAGGAAGTCTCAGTGTTTTGTCAGAGGATTTTTGAATTTTAAAGGAGATTTTGAAGGACAGTTGCTTCAACCAAGTCTATGATCCTTTTTTGGTAAGTTTAAGGTACCTGAAAATTACCTTTGTATCAGAATAAAAATAATTTTGTACATTAAAGAATAGATTTATTGCACTATTTCAAGCATTCAAGCCAATCTAAATTGTCTAAGAGGTTCATTTTGAAGCTCTTTACTCTTTTTTTAATACTATATTTGGATTATTCCCTAGCATAGTGACATGTAGAAACAAAATCTAATATGATTAAATCTGACTTAAAAAGAATACCTGTCTGATCAAAGCCCCTAGCTCACCTGTGTTGCTTTTTTTGGTTTGGGGTGTTCTGGGATTTTTTTTTGGTAAAACTAACTAGCAGGAAGTCTTATCTTCTGAGAGTTGCACTTAAAACTGATTGCTTATAAAGATTTAAAGAATGATTTGGATTATCATTCTAAAACAGCACCCAGGGGAACTGGGTGGATCAAGGGATTGCTAATGAGATGTTGAGTCTTTCACATCTAAACTGCTGATTTAAATTCAACCCAACACAAAGTTCCCCCAACTGGTGGATGTCTGATGATCTGTAAAAAATGAGATGATGTTCTCACTCTATTCTTAGAAAATACATGTGGAACTGCCAGGAAAACCATCACTCTTTGCAGTGAAACCAAGAAGTGAATTGACAATGAAACACTTTAAATTAATTTTTATCCCTCAATACAGTAATATAAAACAAGGCTTTGGCTTTCTGGATCAGGTACTTTCCCCAACCTACCCAAATTAAGTTTAAACCTCTAAGACTACTACAGTAAAATCAAATAAAACATTTCAGTAAGGTAAAAAAAATATTATTTAAGTTCCAGAGTAGCTATATTGGGCTTTAATGACTTATAATTTACAGAAAGGGCAGTGGTAGATGTTAATGAGTGACTCAGATGACTTTCTACAATGCTATTCTGCAGGAGCAGTCATAATCAGAAGTCAGTTGCTCAGAACATAGCACTCTCTAGTCCTCCCTCTCATTTAATAAAAGCCAATTAATCATTTCCAATCATTTATGTATTCAGTGAATTTAGAATCTAGTTTCACTCATAAACTACAGTAAATCTATCATTTTAATTAACTAACTAGTCATAGCTGTTTTACAGACATTTTGTTTGTGTGAACATACTTTAGCTTATGAACTATTTGCAACTCTTATTACTGTGATTCTTGATTTACTAATGGGATTTGTGACAGATCAGCTGTATGACATATTACCTTTTCTCTGTGCTGACTTCGGGGTCAGACTGAGAGTCCACCTCCTAGGCCTCAAGTTCTTTGCTCTTGGTACATGACAGGACTACCAATCTCAGATGGCTACTGTGCAAACCAAGCCCACAGCCTGAGCAAACAGATGGACTGATCTTACCTGCATATGAATCAGTGGGTTGGGCACACATTAATTGATACAACATGACCAGAACCTGTTCCACTCATACAGCCTTCTCCCCTCTTTCCTTCCTCTCCAAAAGTGCTCTTTTCCCCCCATAATCCAAGGTGCTTCTCCCTGCAAGAACTTCCCTCACCACACACATGCACAAGGGGAACACACCAGTTATCAGAGAAAGACCCAGCCATGTGCTGGTGGTATTACATGGAATGGGAAAGACTACATAAGTTCTTTGCTGTGTTTTTCAAATGATCCCTCTACAAAGTTCATGTCTTACCAGGGAAAACAGCTTCTTCCTGTGCTAGGTCCCAGGACAAATCTAGGGAGCGTCCCTTGGACCAGGAAGAGGGAATGTGGTCTTTTTAAATAATGGAAGTTGCTGACTATCCATAGATGGTTCCTTCCACAGTGTCATCAAAAAGCTCCAGTAGGTTCTCAGATGCTGCTTACAGCAGGTCTTACAGCTGGCTAAAGCCACCAAATACAAGAAACACTCCTCAGCAGGGATAAAGAGGGACATCTTGAGAGAAGATACCATTTCCTCTTCTGCTAATCCTTTCCTACTTTCTTCCCCTTGTGCTCTGCCTTATGTATCCTGATCATTCCACACCCAGTTTTCCCTGCCATCCCTCCATAGACACCCATGAGCAGGTGCTGGAAATTTGTCCTACGGGACAAAATCAGCAAACTTAATACATGGCAGGGGTAGGTTCCTTCACATCATCAGAGGAGGTCACTGCTGCACTCATCACCTATGTGCAGAGATAGTAATATATGAAGGTAACAACCACCAGCATCAGCACTCTTGAGTCCTTGAGAAGGCCCTGGTTATGGTCCTCTGGAACAATGTTGGTGAGAAGGAAGAGACCACCTTAGAAGGTGCCAGAAAAAAAAAATCCATTCTAAAGATACAAGTACTTGGCTATAATCTTTCCATAAAATCAAGGTCTTGGGTCTGATTTATGTCATCTGAGGAAGGAAAGATTCCCTTCCTTCCAATTAGGTCTTCACCTAGATACTGAAACATCAGCATTCAGTGTTATCTTCCCTGCCTAATCCTCCTCTTGCAGCTCCAGCTCTTCTGAGTCTCCATTTGTGGTCAATCCCACAAAGCTTGGCAAGAGCCAGAATGAACTTGATCCAGAGAGAAAAGGTGTACATAGAGAGCCCTTTGTTCTTGCATTTCCTGTGAGTCTGTCAGAAGAATGTAATTCTCTGCCAGAAAGCTGCTAACAAGCTTCCTGGTACCCTTTTTCAAGGACTAGATGTACGCACGTGTTTCAATCTCATCCCAAAGAAGTTGGATGTGTGATCAACGTACCTCTGCCCAGTGGTGTTTCTGGACCCAGACTTTACACTGTCCTATCACTCAAGGATGGATAAGGCAAGTGCCTTTAGGCTCCTGGATGACAACTTTAGGTACTTGGATAACAACTTGCCAGAGCCCCCCACCAACTGGCTCTCTTCCTGCTGCTGCAGCACAAGGAATGGCACACATCTTCTCTACATCCCAGCACCTGCACTATGAAGAAAACATCTTCCTATCAAGCCCAAACTTCCAAAAAGCCTCTACAAAGCCTATCTCATCTGACTGGCTATTTTAATAATGACTAAAGGCTGACTGTAGCCAAAATTAGGCTTGTGCCCATTGCACCAGTTAGCAGCCCACAAAAGGGCCAGACCAGCCACAGGGGAGCTTCTTACTCATTTCTGGCTTCATGGACATTTTTCTTGAATCAATCTTCAGCAAGCCTCAAGGCCTGTATAAGAGTTAGGAGGATTTTTCTCTATATATATTACCCAGTATTTATCATTACCGAATGTTACTGCAATTCTGTCACCCATTCAATCAATATTTTGATTTGTCTGCAACTCTTCAGCATCAGCCTTAGTTTTGAATAATTCTGTATCATAAAAAAATCTTTGTCATATCATTCTACACCTCTTTTTTCAGGTAATTTATGAATGTATTGCAGAGCAAAGATCCTGGCAGGCTTATGGAAATAACCTCCATTTATGGTGCAATACCAGCCATTTCTTATTTTCTACCATTTAAGCCGCTATTAATCTGTGAGAAAAACTTCTCAGTCTCATGGCTTCTCAGAGCTGCTTTTGAAAGTTCTATTGTGAAGCCTTAAGAAACGCCTTTTTCAAACTCCCAGTCCACTATATCAAACAGGTTACAATTCTTCATACACTATTGACTCACTTGGAGGAACTGGATAAATATGACTTCTCTCCACAGACATTATATTGAATCTTAAGTAATTGGCTGTATTTATCTTTCTGTTTACTCATCCCTTCCCAATTATCATGCCTAATAGTTCAGCCTTACCGAAGACAAAGTTAATTGCCACAATGATCCCTGGAGCCTTTTAAAAAATGTTAGTCTAGATAATGGTTTACCTGATAGGCGGCACATCAGAACCACAGGCTCAACAATTTCTTGGACAATTACCATTGGGACTAGCTGACTTGTTATTACTCAGTTAGTCAAATTGTTCTAAAATATCTTTTTGTAACACCTTAAATTTTTTTAGACAATTCTATATACTGAAGAACTAGATTGAGATGATCAAACTGTGTGACAGGCAAAAATCAGAAGTCTGAAAAGTGATCTTTTTGGTGTAAGTCCAAGACTTTCCCTCTTCTTGAGAAGAATACTTCATGTGTCAGTCTAGGAAGTGAATTCTTATGCAAAGTTACAGTAATTTCTCAAAATCTTTGTAAATAGTGATGAATTACTACCTCCATTGCAGATGATGTATGTTCATTTGGTGAACATTTGAGCTATTAATGAGAACTACCCCTAAAAATGAAGAGTTGCATCTTTGTCTCTTATGAGACAAGTTTTTGAGAGGGACACACCTCAGAGTATAACCTGGATGTCTGATTTGCTAAATAACACATACTAATCAACATGGTGGAACAACACAAACAATAATCTAAATTACCACCATGCATTTCCAACAAGCTATTTTTAGCACCTCATTATTTACGGACATAAACATTCTAAGACAGAAGACTGCAGACAATAGGAAGTCCTCTGATGGACACCTCATATGAAGGAAGGCTATTTCATCAGCATGAAATTATTTCTTATAATTTCCCTTGAAACATTTCCTGGATAAAGCTCCTGGAGATGAGACACCTTCTAATTGTGTCCATCCTTTATCACATTTCCATCCAAAAATTTCATACTCCAGAGGGACTCTCCTCAAAACTGACTCTCAGAGTGACATTTCTTGTATAGTACCATTTCTGAATTTGCTCAGGGAAACAGAAATGAGAGAAGGTTTTGAAGAGCGTGTTGTTACCATGTACTTGTAGCATATATATGACAAGGACACAAATATACCATAACATCATATCTAGCTTTTGACTCTGAGAACAAATGATGGGTGTATTTGCTCTTGTTTAATGTGAGCACCACTGGGAAGCATTTTTTGAAAGTATAATAAAGCAGTGGAAAGGACTAAGGTACACAAAACTATGAGAAGACGATATTTTTGTTATGGGTAAATACTGTGGAAGTCCTCTGAATAGATGCTCAGAGCCAAGAAAAGCAGAACCTTTCTTCATTTTTTAAATGAAATAAAAACTTCTAATAAAGACAACAGATTAAATAATATTATTGCCCCAGGACATGCCAGTGCAGTAAAGCTAGGATATGATAGCTTTTCAATGAGAAACAGAAACCACGGGTTTAGAGTTGAGAGAATAATAAAATATAGGAAGTTAAAATTAGAAAATGTTGCAAACACATTTGAGAACATAACCAAAATAGTTTTGAGTACAGTGTGCTTACTAGATTACTGGAGGAAAATTTGCATAATTAAAAGGCATTGACAATTAACGTAATGCAAGTGAAGGAGCAAGAACTTCATTGCGCTGTAATTAGGAGAACTATTTGTCAGTCTCACTTTAAATTTGACTCAGAAACTTCAGACACATCAGTGGCATTTATATGAGTAAAAGTTACTGGAATGACGACATTTAAAACATTAGGGCCACTAACTTGTAGTTTATCAGTTAACCAAAGTCATCACCGACCAACATTGGGGGAAAAAAATGAGGGTAAGTTCTCTAGACAGTCTTAAAGGCTGTGGTACAGAAAACACTAAATTAGGGAAAATGTCAAAGAGTGGTTAGGGTATGGAAATAGACAGCTGATGGGTATGTAACAAAAAATGCAAATATCAGATTGCTAACAAGGAACTCTCCTGGGTGAGACTGCCATAAGAACAAGCTGGAAGCTGGCAACTGGGGAGGGCACAGAGAGATAAGCAAATGGAGGTTATGACCTTTGTCTTCCTAGATCACAGGAGAGGATTTAATTAGTGGTTAGGGTTATCCACAGAGCAGCTTCTCCCATGGAGAGCAAGGGGATTTGAAAATAGGACAGTGGCATTTTAGTAGGGCACAACAGCTGAGAAAGGATTCTCCAGTGGATAGGGAGCACTGGTTCACAGCTTCTCCTCTCCCTCCTTATTTTGAATGAACTCAGATCTTGGAAACTGAGCTGCTGCCTGTGTTCAAGTTTGTTTACATGTCTGACTGACAGGAGATAATATTTCTTTACATCTCTCTTTACAGAAGCCTGCAGCAACAGATGGATTTTGCAGCATAATCGAAAGGTCAGCAACTTCTGACCAGCAAAGTAATGGAGAACAGACCAGGCTGCAGAAAGTTCAGCACAGGGGAAAGCTAATTAAAAATTATGCTCATATTTAACCAGTGTTTCAGAATTGCAAAATCACAGAGGGACTACCTGAGGCACCTAGTATGTGCTCAAATCAATAAATGTTTTTCCTAGAAAGGAAAGCTGTCCATAAATGTAAATCACATGCCAAATTCATTAGTGGATTAGTGGTGTGTCTGAAATGGCTGAAAATTATTTTCATGAGTTACAGATTTGGAAGAAAACCCCCAAACCAAATCCAAACCCCCTCAAACCTCTCCCCACCAAAAAAAAACCAAAACACTGTTAACATGGACATTCAGAAGGCCTTATGATTAATTAAGACTTTCATACCTGTCATGGAGTTACTTTACCTTTAAGAAAGTTTAAGTTGCTGGGAACTGCCTGGAGTCTTTTCTCCTGACCAATTATCGGTCATTGCTGAGAATTGACAGCAGTTTAGGCCATTGAAAAGTGGGATCAACTTGTGAACCCTACCTTAAAGTGTAAAACCAGAGCTCTCTTGGTTCTCTTTGTTTCCTGGCTGGGAAGGGCGGCAGAGCTCCAGGCCTCCCGTTCCCTGCCCAGGCCATGCGGCCGGGCGGGGACTGGGCTGGGCCCAGCGTCTCCCGGCCGGGAGATGCAGGCCCTGCAGAAAAAGTTTTCTCCGGGCTCCGGCCGGGCCGGGCCGAGCCGATCTCTGGCTCGGCTGCAGGTTTTTTTGCTGTAACTAAATTCAGAAAAGAAACTGCTGAGTGAAGAAGGAGAGAGACTCTGGACCTGCAGCGGGCTGGGCGCGGCGCCTACACTCTCCAGAGCAGCCATGAGGAGCTTTCCATCGCAGACGGCTCCAGCTCCTGCACCGGCCGAGGCCACAGAACTACCTACAACAGCCTGGGCAAGATTTTAACTCTTTCATTTCCCAGATGAGACTTGCGGATTAATCTTTTTATCCAGACAGAGAAAGAGAGTGATCAACATGAAAAGAGACTTTATAAACTACCAGTGACAGGAAAGAAAAGAAGCTTCAGAAAAGGTAGAGAATTAAGAAGATGCTTTAATTAAGCTGAAATATCTTTCTGTTAAAACTGTGGAAATGGACAATAAGGTCTTGAAAACACTCCTTTAATTCATGACAGTAAATAGGGAGGAATAGAGTGTTCAAAGTGTAAATTTTGAGTAAAAAAGTAGAGTAATTATGGTACAGTGAAGTGCTGGAAGATTTGAAGCTTTGAGAGGCAATGAGAAAACTGTTTTCTACTGAAGCTCACAGAAACAGATGAAGAAGACTTTTTACCTTTGAATAACTTATCCTTAAAAATCCCATCCCTAGACTCATGGCCCATACACACTTGAGAGTGATGTGAAAATGGGAGGAGTGGGCTCTAATAACAGCAGCTCTGGGCAGCTAACATTAGAGCAATGGAAAACTATAACAAAAATAGTTTTTCTTGTGAGAAACTCCATAAATTAACAGGAAGAAACTTCTGTTTCTCTATAAAGACTGGTGAAAAGACTGTAGCAAGAATTGGGACTGTTTTAACCATCAAAGTTCCAAAGTTTTTGTCTCTTTTGTCATGTGAACAAGGGAATAGTGGGTAGACAGGGGATGAAAAGGTTTTTCTGGAAGTTTATTCTGGTGTTCTTATTGTAGTTTGTCAATAAACTTTCTTTTTTTTTCCTTTTAAGTTTTATGCCTGTTTTGCTCTTGTTCTAATCCATATCTCACAGCAAGAAATAAGTAATTTTCTCAGTTATTGGTTTAAAACCACGACAATACCATAAACTTGAAATGTTCTACTTCTCTTTAAATGAGAAAACTGGTTCAACCCTGCCATACTGCTCAGCTGCCCTCACTTTCACTGAGATTTCTTCAACTGCCAAGGTTGTATCCCTCAGCTCCTGAATATATGTCAGACTCGGGCACTAAACCACAGCATCCCATCTAGAATAACTAAAAGATCAGTCAGATACCATTTTTTATAGCCTTCCAGTAAGAAATCAGCTTTTAAGATGGATTAAAACATTAAGCAAAGTTTTCAGCTACAGACTTTTAAACTGAGCACAGAAAAGACACATGTAAGAAATGAAGTGCACATTTTAAAGAGCTGGCTAAAACACAGACTTTGCTCCAGTTGTTGCTTTGATTCCATGAGACGATGAAGCAGACCAATGAGTGGGAACTCAAACATTAGATCACAATAAATCAACAGACATGAAAACATTAGCTCAGGCATTAAATTTACATTTTCCAGACCATTGGCTCTTGTGACCCAGAATATACTGGGAAATTTGAAGTTCTAGTGTCAGTTCTGTAGCTCTAGTTCACTACTTCACCAAAGCAGGAATCATGAAGTGCAGGCTCTTGCTTCACTCCCTTGCCCCATACTGGAACATACTTATTTTTAGGTATGGCATACTTACAATCTTACTACACTGAGGAGTGGGGAAGATAAGGTGCAGGCTCAGACTGGGATGATGTATGCAATGTTTAAATGGAAGTAGCAGCTGTTGTGGGACCATACAACCAGCTGCTTACTGCAAGAAACTTTAGCGTACTCAGGGAGAACAGAATTTCCAGATACTTGTTTCTAATATGAAAGAAATCTTTAATAAGCACATAAGAAGCTGCCACTTTTTTTTAAGGGTTTCAAGCTTTTAAAAACATTTCAAATAGGGAAAGATTTCATGGGGTAGCAAATCCACAGTGTCAAAACAGAAGTCAAATTCTTGCCATAGGCAGTAAGCTCTCAGAAAAGAAGACTTAAACAAAAGCCACTAGAGTTTTTTTTAAAAAAAACTACAACCGGATAATAATAACATAATACCTCTTCATAATCTTCCAGAAAACTGAAAATTTCATCAAGAATGGCTTAGGAAAGTTTCAACCTGAGGACAAAACCTATTATGAAAAATCACAGAAGAATCATCCTAAAGTTACAGGCAACTGTTATACAACAGAGAAAGTCAGAAAACCTCAATAATAAGCAACCACACATGCCATATTAATCCCTGTCTCTGTCACAAGACAAAAGAAAAAAATTACTATTTTGCTGTCTTGTGTCTAATATGCTTAGAAGTATATTCTGTCTCACTAACATCACCACAATGTTTCTCCTAAGCATTGTGCTGCCATAAAGAGTTCCCAGCACAGCTGTTTGTGTTCCCTGTCTCCCTATTATTTTAGAAATCAAACTAGAATAAGACTGATGACAGATGTTTAAATATATCTGTTGCTACCACAGTTTCAATAGCAGTACACAAAGTCTGTAAAACACCTCCATTCAGCCTAGTCAGCTGCACTGAGCAGACCCAATGGACACACCCAGAAATGTTCCCCTTTTTCTATTCCAGTTGAACAATGGCTCTCCTGGACTTCTAACTTTATTTCCCTTGTAGGAAATTCAGATTAATAAAAATCAATATAATTTGCAACGTTGCGATGGGAGTATTGCCCAAGTACACTGTTTTATACTCTCAAGCAATATTGAATCAGTTACTGAATACTGGTAGTAATACATACAGAACAAAATAAAAATACAGATCCTAAGTTTTCTCATAATAAATTCCCAACTATGTGTGATCCAACATCTCTAATGCAAAAATATTCTCCAGATACAGCCTCAAACCCACTCACACCTCCACATTTCAACTTTCCATGATGAGCCTGTGATGATTTGATTTGCTGATATAATGCTACTGAGAGTTAAGAGTTTCTCTTGTTGTAGCCTCAGCTTAGCCGGGACAAAGGAACAGAAGAGCTTGTGACTGATGCACACCATGAGTGGCTATCCCTCACCTATCTGTCCAAGCAAAACTCAAGACAGGAGCTTTGGTCTTCACAAATTTCTCAAATTAAATTATTTTCCTTTGGATCAAGTTACTCATAATGTTAATATTCATCAAAGTAATTTTAAACAAAAAGTAGTTACTACAGTAATTGGGATATTAGATAACTTCTAAGTTTTAGAATAAGCTGGAATTAATACAGAATCTTACTGCAGGAGATTTACTCATTTTTAGAAATAAAACTAAAACCACAGGGATCTCATCAAGTCAATATAAATGATTTTTTCCTCTGAAATGATATCCATTAATATTACTATCACATACAGGAGAACTGATTAAGACATGCAATAACTTCGGTTGAGGATTCACACCTACACTGGGCAGGAAAAATATACCCACGTCAGTGGCTTGTTCTATACTATGTAAATTGCCCTAATGATAGAAAGCAATTTTTTCAGTCATTTGTTCATTCATTCATTCATTCATTCATTCATTCTCTTAAACACCAACTTTACAATTTATCAAGATAAATGAAGGAGCTGAACTACAACTCTTAGGGGAAAATTCAATAACCTCTTTCAAGTAAATTTTGATTTTGAACTGTAGTGCCATACCACAGACATAATAGCATTCTGCACCATGTTTAAGTGAGCTCCAATTAACATAGGCTGTAATTTATTTTCCAGTCTTAAAGCTGCAGAGGTAGATACCAACTACTCCTCTTTCATATCTGCTTACAGTAATTTTGCCATGACTGAAGATAAATAATTAAGATAACTTTCCACCTTCTATCACTGGAATACAGTTTTTGTGACTTTACCACAATGGATTGCTTCTAACGCTTCTATCAAATTGCTTAGGGGAATTACTCGTTCACTGGACATTAAGTTTTTATTTTTGTCCTGTTAAGGACTCTTAACTGAGGATCACAGATCATAAAAGAGAACATTCTGAAAGATACAATTTTCTTTTACTGTGGTTTTCAGGAAGACTTTTAAAACACCAAACACCTTCACATATTACAACCTCCTGTTTTAAGTAGTAAAGGTGGTGTTTTCTAAAGCATCACATTCACAGTAAGAAAACAGCTTACCTATTATCATACTTAAGGTAACTGGGAAATAAAAAAAAAATATTGTGCAACCAAACCAGCTAAATACTGCATTAGTACAAGCAGAAACTGGGCAGATGCTTAGGGCCATTGTTTACTGGTTTACTTGGTGCTCTTGGGCTAATGGTTGGACTTGATTATCTCAGTGTTTTTTTCTAACCTAAATGATGCTATGATTCACAGATATAACAGCCACTTATATAATTTATTTGAATTCTGAACAGTGGTCAAAGGTCAGGCTTACTAAGAACTAGGCCAAAGCATGCAAAGCCAAGTATAGGTCTGGCAAGTTCTGTAGAACTTAGACAAGGCCCAAGGTATGGCGGGAAAAAAACCAAACTGAAACAACCAGGTAAAGAGAGAAGAAGCAAAATATTGGGTTAACCATATCAAAATAGCACAGTTACTAGGTTAAGAACATATTTGAATTGTCAACTGCAAAGGTAAATTAAGGACAATAAAACACTGTGCTTGCATGGCAGTGAAACTTCCTTTGTTTTTGTGCACAGGCATATCGGTACCACACAAGATACAATACCTGACTGCACCTGGGCACTCTTAGTGGAAAAGTATATTACTATCTGACTATTACTAGCTGACTATCCTGGACATCAGCTTTGACATCAGCAGAATAATTCTTAGTTTTCTCTAGTCATAGGAGGGACAAAGTCTATATAATAATATACTTTAAAGTTTCATCAGCAATTTGTTTTAAAGAATAGGTAAATAAAGTTTTAGAAGAACTTTTAGGATGATTTTGGGGGAATGGAAGGTTATTGTTTAGGTTATTTAATTTTTAAGACACTATTAATAGTGGAATTAATATAACCAAGCATCCTTGATACACTGAGAACTGGGTGGTAAACAGAGAGCAATCATTTTAACACCAGATCAACACTAAATGTCCAATAGATGTTCTTCAAGCCAAAAAAAAAAAATCCCCAGTTTCAGAGGTGAAGAAAAGCAGGTGTTCATATAAGATTATCAATATTAGCTTTAAGAACTAAAATTCTTAAACTGCAAAAGGACTGAAAACCCAACAACCTAGTATTTTTAAAATAGCCAATAACAGGCTCATTCTTGCTCAGAGAAAGAAACATTGCAGAGATGGAAATTGAATGCTGGCTATAGGCATACTGAAAAATACAGGGCAGAAACATCTGAGATAGAAGTGCAGACTCCAAAGAAGCTGAGAGCAGTATCCCCAGCAGAACTGTGCTGCTTTCTGTGCACCTCACAGCTTATACCTCTCCTTCAATGAACTGAACATGACTGATCATTAAGACCTGATCTAGCTCCTAGCAAAATCACCTGCACATGATGCAGGTAACTACTAATTCAATTAAAAATTAACTGATCATTCTGAAATTTCAATGTCCAAATATGTGAGCAAAAATGTTTCTTTCCTAAGATACATGCTAAAACTAAGAAAAATTCATATCAGATAGAATATACAGAAAGTGAATTTCCATGAACCTTTTCCCCTTATATGTAGGCTGCAGTTTTATAGCTGAGACTCAGACCAGGACAACTGCACCAAGATTAATGGCAGCATCTGAGGGAGTAATGGCTCAGTAAACATGGACCAGCTGTTTCCACAGACAAATCAACCTCTGGCTGCTACCTGTGAGGAAGGCACACAAAAGGGAAATTTCAAAGGTAGAAATAGCTCTGCAGTTTCGGTTACTTCTTTGAGATGTTTTTGCTCACTTCCAGTTATGCAGTGGGTTGATTCTCCATAATTCAGATTCTAATTTACTTTTAAAATTTTCCCTTCGATGTATTTAATAAGCACAGTAACACTACAAAATGTGGATTAGTCAGCTAATACACCCACACCCTGGGTGTGTTATAGCCCTCAGCAACACTGCTGCCCCAGTACATCCAAGATGAATGCACACCGGCTGACTAAAACACACCTTGTGTGTTACTGCTTACATAAGACAGGACTTCGCATATGTAGCTGTACATTAATGGTGTACCTTGATACATTGTTAAACTGGAAACTATGGTTGTGCTTCATCAGAGGCTTAGGTGTGTGCTGTATTACACGGAGCAAAATTAATTAGGAAACCCTGCGTTCCTGCTGCCAGTAGCTGTAGTGGTACGCTGGGAACAAGAGACCGCACTCCCCACTGACCTACATGGAGCCAGAGCCGGGCCAGCCTCCTGAGCACCGAGTGCCTCCCGGACAGAATCTCTATCCTGAAATGTGCTACAATGACATGACTCATTTAGAATAATAATAAAATATCCCGACTCCCCGCCTCAGACTGCGTGTTCTCTCTCCATCGCTGTAAAACAGCCCGAGCCGGAGCTGCAGCTGAAGGGCCTCTCTCTCTCTCCTCCGCCCCCCAGCCAACCTCCCCAGTGCCAGCGCTGGCATTTGTGCAATCAGATGGTGAGAAATCAGGGATGCGATCTGGCCAACCCCTCCCATGCTTTTTTCCCTAGGTTAGTTTTACAGTTTACCGCTCACGCTCACACTGGCACCAGAGAGGCGGCAGAAACACATGGCTGGGACCTCCCTTTTTGACGCCAGCCCACACACAGGCTGGCTTAAAGCAATCGTGAAACTGTATCATTAACAACGTTGGCAAGAACTTTCCCACAGACACAGTTATCCCTACAAAAAGTTGCCTTGCCCCAGTGACTATTTCCATTTGAATATGGAGTTAAGGCGGCTCTCTGCTGTGGAGCTGAGGAGGAGGAGGCTCCCTCAGTCAGCTCTGCTGGCAAGCCTCCTTCCAGCCTGCAGTGCAGCAGTACTGCCTCCAACAAACACGCCAAGTGACAGCAGCACTCATCCAGCCGCTGGTATTTTAATATTGATTTTTATTCATTGCTCTATTTCAATATTTTATACTTTCTCTTTTCAGGACATTAACCAAGCTCTTTCTTTATGATTTCCCTCCCTTTCATCCTGCAAGCTTACTCGCCAAGGAAGTTTTGCCTCCAGCTGCTACAGCTCCATCAACTCTCCTACCAACCCATTTGAAAGAAGAGTAAGGTGTTAATTAGGGTGTTAATGGCTACAGAAACTCTTTCCGTCCATCCTTCATTTCAAGGAAGAAACACAAGGAAACTCAGCATTCCTTGCAGAAGTGTTAGACTGCATTAAAAATTTAACAAACAAAAGTTCCTTTACTCTGCACACATTCTAGATAGTCTGTGGCACCCAACACCCCCAAACATCAATTCTGTTTATTCTCTTTCACCTTTGATTTGGGATCATCTAATTGTGTGTGTGGCGGGGGGGGGGGGGGGGGGGAAATGCATACATTTTCTTAGTATCTTTAAATGACAGATTTTTTTAAATCTTCAAAATTAATTCCATACCAGAGTGCATCTTCACAATGAGAAAATGGTTGTGTTACTGTGTGAAGTAACGTGGTTTCACAAGCCAGCTGAGCCAACCTTGCATTCCTCTGCTGCTGAAAAAGGTTTCCCTCCTCTCCTCTTCCCCGCTGAGTCTACCCAGTGCCAGTCCACAGCCATGCTGGCTCTGGCACTTGTCTGATACCTCCCAGTTCAGTTCACTGAACTGACATAAAGCTGTTCACACTTTTGCTGGGTTCATTTTCTGCCAGCTGAGTGAGTCGAGCCAGCTGAAAAAGGGGGCAGCACCAAACACAGGAAAAGCAGCAGGAAACACATACCTGGGGGATTCTTTTTGACAGCAGCAAGCTGCAAAAACAGCTCTAGCATCCTGTGAAACCTCACACTAAGGGCACAGCTTTACTAAATCTCTTGATACAAATTATGACTTTGTTATTACAAAAAGAGGTGGGTTCTAGTAGTCACCCAATTTCACATTAAACTAAATCAGCTTGCTAAAGTGGCAGAAAACTACCTAGGGTGGCAGCTGTTCTTTGCCAGGTCAGCAGGTGGAACTGGCATATCTTGTGGTCCATGAGCACAGAAGCTGATGCAAGGCAAAGAGAGAACTGCATGGCAGGGGCAGGAAGGAAGAGAAGAGTCAGCCCACTCCCTTTCAGCTGCTGTGATAGCTGAAATCTTGTGAAATCACACCCTGGTTTATGAAAACTCCTAGCATTAAAAAAAATCTCTTATTCCTCCACTCCTTATTTCTCCTAGTTGACAGATAACTGTGAGGCAACTGTTCCTTCAAAGTCTTTATATAAACTTGTTGACTTGTGTAGAAGCTAAAACCTGTGTTTCTTTCTAAATCAGAATTTTGATTTCATGTAATATTCAGTCTAACAGTCACTGCAAAAATAGATGCAGTGATTTGAGATACTGCTGTATACCAGACTGTGTGTTACCGTTCTCCCAGCCTGATGATTTAATCATGACTCTTCTTCATTCACTGCAGTACAAAATCAGCACAGAAAGTTCAAATTAGCTTCAAAAGCAAGTTATAATAAGCAGAGGAAGAAATTCTGGTTGTAATCTGAAAATAATTTTTGGAGATGTCAGATGGATAGGAAACCTTTACTTCCAGCCCAGCATATAGGTCTCCTTAAAGTCACGGCAGCACACCAATATTCTGCTAGGTATACAGCACCATTTGTCTTTTTAAGCCAGCATCTTTCTAAATGCTGATTTGTTTTTAACTTCCACTATCTGCTGTTCCAAAACATTTGTCTCTCTTGGGTGGGACTTCTGGGATTTGGTTGTTTGCTTGTTTTTCAATGGAGCAGGTTATTTGGATCCTTATGCTTTATGCTACAGCTAGACCGAGATAAGAGTGCATTTGTCAGGTGGCTTATGTCACTCAGAGATTTGAGGCAGCTGCTGCCTTTGCCAACAAAAACAGGTTTTTC
This sequence comes from Pseudopodoces humilis, assembly GCF_049639895.1. Lineage (NCBI taxonomy): Eukaryota > Metazoa > Chordata > Aves > Passeriformes > Paridae > Pseudopodoces > Pseudopodoces humilis. Next base: position 107,235,641 of record NC_142200.1, read on the forward strand.
TCTCAGCATATGCTACATCAGTACTTGGAAGGTTTGCACCACAACTCTGCCAGCCCAGTTACAGTGGCACATTTCTAAGTGTGGCATGACAAGACCTCAGAGTAGTAATTTTTATACCCTGCTCTGACATGAATTATGCTTGTGGGACAGAGGGATATTTTTCCATTACTTCTATTCAAACATACTCATATCTTTGGCTCTTGGTTACTCATAACTATTTTCTGATCTGTTCTGATAAAAGCCTATTAGAAAAGCCATTATACAGAAACTTCAGATCCAATTTGCAGAAATACCTGCAGTGATAAATAAACAATGGAGTTCATGAAATCTGATCTATTGCAAACTTGTGACCTGTTTCTGGTTCTGGCAGATGACTTCTCCTAGGAAAAACTGTTGAAATTCTGAGTACTTACATCTGAACTCCACTCCAACCTTAATTTCAACTTCAGCCTTAATAAATCTGGATCATTAGCTCATTGTTACTTTTAACTACTAATAACAAGTAACTTTATGGATTGCTACACCTGATGAATTGTTAAATATTTCAGCTATTTTCCAAGTGAAATGAAACCTACATGTGTTTCCTTAGTCCCCATCTCCTGACAGAGGAATAAATACATTTCCCTGTACTACTTTTACGTTTGTTAAATAACCTGACAGCTCATCCTTTCTTACCTTCTCAAAATAAATCAGTATGGTCTCTTAGTCTACTCTTTCCTAAGGAATACAGTTCTCATAGGTCCAACTCTTTTGAGTAACTAAAATCCTTGAGTCTGAATCATTCCAGTTTTATAATGCTTCTCTGTAATAAGAAAACCAGGATACAGGCATTACCTCCCCTAATTCACATTATGGCACTTGTATTGGTGCAGGAAAGCCTGCAGTACTATATTTGGACTAGATTGTTCACAGACATGCAAGTATTTCCCTTCTGAAGTTACAGTAATGTTATCTTGCTTAAAAAAACATTGTTCACTGAAGCACTAAGTTAAGAAAAAATACTGAAGGGAAAGGAATGAAAAGAAATGATTTCTCCAAAGAAGGTAATTACACAGCTAAGCATTATCTATGGAGAGAAAGAAAATCCTAAGTACCAACAGGGCTTGTCAGAGTTACTTCCATGTGCCAGACTTCTTACAAACACTAACCTACAATTTCCTGACATCTTATAATTATATGTTTCTGAGAAGAGTACAGCTTGGCTACAGTGTGTCATACATACAAAATCCTTGCTGACTGAACAAAAGGACATACTTAATGCTATTATGACATGCTGGAAAAAATCCTTACAAAATAAGTCCTCTAAAAAAAACTCAAAAGTTAAATTTCTGGTCTAAAGAAAGTACTTGGGACAATCTCAGATTCAAACTTAGTTTCCAATCTCCATTATTACCTCTACCAGAAAAGCCTAAATAATCAGTTTTTAAAAAAGGCAAGAGCAGGGGAAAACCTTTCAGATGCCAGAGGCCTTCAAAAGATCCGACTGCAATGCTAGAGGATGGAAAACAACCAAAGCAAATATTTTGATCAGAATTAAAAAATACCAGAATTAAGTATTAATGCTTTGGCAGCTTCCAGAAAGAACTACAACTGAATGGAGTTAAAAACAAAATATTAGAGAAGGAAAATAGTTTTCAAGTTATTATGCAAACCAGACATTTTCTATGCAAATTCAGGTACTGAACTTGTATAATCTGAATTTTAAAACATAGGTTGATGTCTTGATTGTAAACGGTGTTTGTTGTTTTCTTTCTGAATGTCATGTTAAATTACTCTGTTCTTATGCAGGGTGTGTGGGTGGAAGGGACTGACACAAGGAGAAATTAATTCTTGTAAAAAAAAGTTTTTTTGTTTTTCTAAGAGTATGGTTGAGAAGAAGAATATTTCACTTTCAATAAAAATGGAACTAACCACAGTTTGTAAACACTTCACTATGCAAATGAAGAAACATTGCTTTTTAAGTACTGACAATATTTGATTCAACCCATGCATATCTCAGCCAGCTGGTCTCCCTGGCCTCAGTCCCAACCTTCTCACCCCTCTAAGTGGTTATATTCTCTCCATGGGGAAAGCAGGGGGCCTCACAAGTCAATACAAACAATCTTCAGATTGGTCTTCTGAACACATCTCTGCTAATGTAATCCATTATTAGAGTGCAACTTAGATATATTGACCAAAATGTTTGGCTTCTGTAATTCCCATTTGCTTTATCAACCACAGTAGTACAATGGCTGTTAAAAGCCTTTTATATTTAAAACCCTGTTGGAGACCTACTGCATATTTTCAATTTACAAATCTATGATAAAGAAAAATGAGAAGTAGATGGAAAGTCACAACACACTTCTAAACACAGCCATCTCTACTAGCACCTCCATATCTTCAGCCAGAACTTTCTCCCTTTATTACAAAGAAGCAGTTGGTTTGTATGTCTGAAAATAGGAACACTGAACTTGTGGGCCTTATCAGGAAAGGCAATAAGTAAGCTCAAAGTCCACTGACTTCAGTAAGATGTAGAAGTTCCCCACTACTGGAATTTTTTCACTAATAGAACCTTGTACAAGCTGGGGCAGCTCTGCTGTGTTACTGGTTGTTTATACAAGTTCAGCCTTTCTTAAGCTAGTGAACATGAAAAGTACTTAAATAAGTGAGAAAGTCTATTTCATGCAGCATCTGTGCTGTGGAAGATTATTAAGTGGTTAATTGTACAAAAGACCCAACAGAGATGTGCTACCAAAAAAAAAAACAAAAACAAAAACAAACAAGAAGTTTGTCATATTTATGTAGCAACCTCTCAAAATACAAATTAATCTCTAGTTTGCATCTCACCTGTCAGATTAAGATGAAGGTATCTCAGCATGAAATCTGTTTGTAAGAGAGACAATACCATTGTTCTGTAGTGCACATAATTTTATGAATCCCTTCTCTGGAACAGTTTTTAAACCTTCATCTCAGCAGAATATGCCTTTAAATCTCTTCCCTGTAACACTCATACCATGCTGCCAAAAGATACCAAAATGGTAGAAACATAAGAGAATATGGAAGACTGTGTGAATATTTGCCGATCTTTTCAGGTTCATTGAAATCACATTATTTCAATTTTGCTTGAGATAATGGCACTTTGGATCAATATGTCTGTTTGAGCTCAATGATAATTTGTAATTTCCTATTGAAAGTACATAAAATTGAGTTCTGCTAAGTTTCATCTTCTTGCATGCTAATTCTTCCAAGAATTGAATGGAGAACACTTACTGTCCAATAGCATCTGTAAAGATTAGTACTCTATATCCACAAGTTTAACTCCCCCCCTCCCTTATTCTAAACTGCTCTAAATTTCTTTTTAATATAGCTTTATTTTTTGTGGTCACATTATAGGACTAAGAATCAAGAATTTTATTTCTGATTCTGTCAATAGTTATCTTGGCTAACACAACCAAAAACGAAAGAGTAAACTATTCTGACACTATCAAAACAATTGACAGAAGCCTTAGTATGAAATATTAAATAATTTTGTTGCTTGAAATTGGTGGTATCTTTTGAAAAACAAAAGCTCCAAAACCAGGGATAAAGAAAAAAAAGCTTGGAAGTGAGATAAACAGAAACCAAATTAGTTTCACTTTTCTGAGTGGAAAATGGAGCAGGTTAAAGTAATCAAGAACAAAAATAACCTTTCAGATTAGTATGTTTTCACTAGACAAGACCAACTGCTTCCAGCAAAGAAGAATGGGTCCTTAGATGGGTTAGAAGCCAATGATGGTTTGGGACTTACCCAATCTGAAATCTTACAAATAAACATCTTGAATAAGACTCCAATTGTCACCCAAAAGCAATGCAGGGTGAATCAGCAAGCAACCATTATTTTCTGTCCCCTCCATACACTAATCAAGCTGCCTCATTCTGCACCAGTGACAACCCAACACTGGCACTGGGAACCTAAGCATCTGGATTGGAGTATTTTCTTAAGATTGTGGTCAGATTCAGAATTGTACTAGTAGTCCCTGTATCAAAAACAGGAATCTCAAGGAAAAGCTGCACAACTGAAGGTGAGTTTTCTCGTGTGTACATTTGAATGAGCAATGGGATGCTGATACACACAATTCAACCCCTCTGTTCCCAAGGATGTGATGCTTTCACAGCCTGTGTTTGCAGGCAGAGATAAAACTGGCTCACATATTCCCATTACAGTTGTCTTGACCAAGTCTAGAAAAGCTCCTTTTTCTTTCCTCAAGGGTGACACAATGTCGTCTTTGCCATGAAGTACAGTTTCTGCTTGGAGTGCACACAGTAGTACTCTTTGGCCAAATTAATTCCTCTAGAGTTTAATGCAGCAAACACCCAAGTTGCAGCAGTCTGCAAAAAAAAAAGATTTGCAGCAACTGCAGCCCAGCTGTGAACCACAGACAGCTTGAATGCATCACTTTACCAAGAAACATCGTGCGGAAACTGATGGTCCTAGAGGACAGCTGAGCCCCATTCCTTGCACAAACCACGGATCGCCCTCTATTGTTTGGATTAGTCAGTTCTTACACAGGAGCTGGAAGAGGCTTAAGGCTACAATTAATACTGCAATATTTTTTGTTAATAGGCAAGAAGAAACCTTCTTTACTGATGTACAAAAGGGTGAAATAGCTAAATTAACAGACAGGTAGTTTCAAATTGTCACTTCAATCAAAAACAGATATTTTACAAAGATGGTTCTCTGATATTTTTTCAGCTAAATGGTTTTCATGGGCAAACCACTGTCTGGTTTCCATGGGGGAAGTTGTTTTTCATCCTATCAGAAATCCAATGACTTCTCCAGTTTCTACTTGCAATAATATCCACACATACACAATAAATACATTTTACTTAGAATCCACTAGCTGAAGGCCAAAAATGGTCATACAGAATCAAGTAGCCTTCATTTGACTAATGATAGAAATAGGTGTTTGGAATTTATTGAAGATCCATTCAATTATTAACACAGATCTGTATAATCGTTAGCACAAATTAATTGGTAAAATGTGCTATCTCCTTGGTATTAAAACCACAATAATACTAATGGAACAAAACTGAGCTTTGAACATCTCAAAGTAATTTGTACTGCAATCTTTTCTAGGAGGTGTCTTAGTATACCATTTATAAAAACAATTTTTGTTTAAAATTTAACTGAATTTCATAAAGGACAAATGTTTAAAATAAATATAAAAATGAAATAAATTTTTCATTTAGGATTAAAACTTTCTCTTTTCTGCTAAAACTTTTTCCTTCTAATGGTATTTCATTTGGCTTAATCCCCTTCCCTCCCCAGTCCTTTTCTTTGATCAATAAACCAATGCTGGTTAAACATACATTAAAATCAGGTTCAGAAAGGCAGACTTGCCAAATTCAAATATCTACACTAAATATTTCCTTCCCAAAAAATTGTGTTCAGCTGTACAGCTATGTCAAGGCTGAAAACTTCAGAGGTGAAGTACTTATATTAGGTATGTAAAGGGAATGCATTTTGTCTTAAATATTTTTGAAGTACTACAACTAGTATTCTGCCATTCAAAATTACAAAGACATTGAATTGCTAAAAATATAAGCTGTCACAAACCCACTCATTTACTTTCTTGAAACTTTTCTTACTTGCATGAAAACATTCTGCCTAACAGACATCAGCTTCAGTAAAGAGAAATACTGTTTTATTAATGGCCACTGCAAAAATTAATTTGACTTGCATTGCATCCTGTCAATGTTCACTGCTGTTTCCACAAGTGCTGCAAGAAAATGAACATTGGCTTTGAGTTTTGTTACCAGTTCCCAAGTTTTAACCAAAGTCTATGTATCTACATCTTCAGTAAGCCAAAACATTTTAGGATAACATCTGATTTTTGCTTTGATATGATTGTTCGTCAAGATTGAAAAAGTAAGAAATCAAAAGGATTAAAACTATGAGACTCCCTCCTCAGTGACACTGCAAACACATACATAAGTGAAGGATGCATTTCTTGAGAGAAGTACATGAAACCTCTCATAACACCATATCACATTGCTCTCTTATCTACATTTCTGGGATACTTGAGTAGAAGCACACCAACCAATACCAGCTGCATTTAAAAGCAGAAGTACATTTTAAGGAGTAAAAAAATTTAAAAAATCCCTGTGATAGAATAAAAATATGAAAGAAAAAATACGAATTCAACTGAGAAATAAAAGATCATTGGTCACATTTTAATTAACACTATTTAAAATTCAGGCTTCCAAGGACTTTGTCTAATTCTTCAAGGGTTCAATGACATTATCAAATCCATTTTCTTTTTTGAAAACTGCAGGATGAGAGTGCACTTTTTGAGCATCATACCTATCTCATTTCTGTATGCAGAAGGGATAATACAAATCCCTGCCAAGAAATTCTGCTGTTCAAGGTTAATCTCAGATGCTCTCGTATAGGGATATTTCTACCTGTCTTCTATCTTGCCCCTCCCCTTCCTTCCTTCTTTGCTTTAGATCACAGCCAGTTTAAAAATCTATGATTAAACTTTCATGAGTGGGTGATTTCTACAATATTAAAACTATTGAGTTCTTTAAACCTCAGTTTTCAAACATAAGAACATTAAAATATTTCTGTTTTTTTTTACTCTGGGACTTCACAGGAATTTGTAATGATCACTATGAGCTGCTTCACATTTTAAAATTAATAATCAGATTTGAGCTAAAGCTGCAATGGTAAAAACACCATCAGAGGACAAACCACTAATGTGTCATGCAGAAGAGTCTGCCCACATACTCAGCTCAATGGTTTTGAGATTAGAATTAGGAGAGTACTGTAAGGAGATGATTATGTGGTATGTGGTATAATTCTAGAAAATTACTGACACCTCTAATTAATTAACTAGAAGCACCATAATTTTTGCATTAGAATATCAAGATATTCTTCCATAAACTATTTTATGTAAATGAAACAATAATTTATGAGAACATAATCCATTTAAATATACGTCAATGATATTACATTTAGATAAAAAGAAATGGCAGAAATATTACATTAAAATCAGAAGTGTATCTAGACCACAGTTGTAAATGCTGCTTGGCATTTAAACTGAATTTGAAAGTTCATACAGGGCAGTGAGACTTCACAGGACTTGGGAAACTTTTCTCCAAAGGAAGTTGTAGCAGAAGTAACAGAAAGGAAAGATAGATCCCTTTCCCCAAAAACTCCCACCCAAAAATACTAGTAATTGAAGCAGTGCATACTGGAGCAGCAGGAAGCATTCAATTGCTGAGCATGCTGGGTTGGCTACTGTCATAACTCTAGTAGTACCTGAACACTTCCCAAACACATAAGAGTTTGCTACTTTTCCATCTGAAGCAAAAGTAACAAATAAGGTGGTAAGGATGAAAAGAAACTTTTAAAAGATACTAACAAGCTGAAGAGAGGAAATTTGCTTCCCATAAGGAAAGTCAGAAGAAAATACTTATGCACAGTTCTTTCTGTTCATATTAATGAAGTATATGCTTGAAGTCTTAATTTTGTTAGTGACCAAAGTGTTTGTTCATTGTATTCATCCTGCTTCTGCTCCAGAAGATTCTGGTCAAAGTCACAGACTATGACTTTGTGTTTACACACAGTTCCAAGTATGAGAAATAAAACCCTTTACACAGAAATAACGTTGACAGCTATAGAAGACATGGAGCAAACATGAAAGCTGAGCAAGTTGATACTGATCTTCTCAGAAAGTTCATAAAGTAGCTGGACTTGCACGTAGTGACAAAAAAGAAAACTGTGAAATTAATAGGACCAATATTTTCTCTGACTGGAGAACAGTATGAACCATTGTAGCACAAGTTAATAATGCTGGTATGTCAGCCCCTAGGTACACTGAAGACATGATGATCCTATTTTGTTCCCAAAAGCACAAAACTTTTCAGAGTAGAAAGGTTCCTAGAACTTTCTTTTAAAATTTCTTATTTGGACTTGCTAACAGCTCTTCCATGCTTGATCACATCTCCTCCAGGCCAGAAAGAAATAAGTATCTTGCTTTGCTTTCCTTTAGGATGTTGTGTGTCAGTAGGGTACTAATGACAGTCAAAACTTTTGCTTTCCATTTTGTAGGCTCTGAAACACCACCCATCCAGTTACAGGAGCTGGAAAAGTGTCCTTTGCTGTGACCTCCCACCATGGTTTATCTATGCCAAGGAACCTACTGCTGAAACTCCCAATAATGGGACTATGAGACCCAAAGATCCTTAAATATATAAACTAATACCAACTGTTATACTGCAGAAACCACTTTGTATAATGACAGAATTAGGAAAAAAATGTGTCTGCTTTTTTTCTGACAGGTTTCAAGTTGTTTATTTGCAGATGCATGAAGTTGTTCAAATAAGCTAGCAAAATAATCTACATAAATCACCCTAGGTGCTATGTATAAACACTTACTGCAAGGAATAAATTTAAAAAAAAAAAACAAACCCCAAACACACGCAAAACAATAAAGAGATGAAACAAGAATGGGTTTTTTTTCCCTGTTGGTATATAATCTTACTTCCAGATCTAATTCTTTTACAGATTATATCAGATATATTTTTGCTTTGTATGTTGTGTAATCAAACTGGTTTAGACATCTCCAATAATGAATATGTTGGTATCACTATAAAGTTGGTATCACTATAATATAAAAGTAGGTGAGCAGCTGTAGCCTAATAAACACACAGCTGAACAAAGGAAACTGCTGACAAGCTGCAATCTTGTTTTAATGTAAATTCTCATGTGTTCACATCATATTTTAATTGTACACAACAATAAATAAGCTTCTGTCACTAGCAGTTTCTCATAAATGGGCAAATGCTAATTATCCCTCTATTTTCAACCACATAGTTTTAGTGAAAAGATTAATGTCAGGAAAATAACTCAAAAATAATGAGCTTTGCAAGCAATTTGAGTGGCAGAAATATTATACTTTTCTTTATTTGATTTTTCTATTTTTATATGAAAGCTGTGACAACTCTCTCATAAAGCACCTCAATATTTCAAACATTATATCTAGCAATATATTAATTATGGAAGAAATATATAACCTGTTTCCCTGAATTTTTCTTCAGGTTTGTTGTAGTGATGAACTGAAAGCCATAATGTGCAACTCCAGCACCATCACTGAATTTAAGGGCTGGTCTTTCTTACATCTGGATAGATATATAACTAAGTATGGACAAGTTTCCCTTCTCTCCCGGCCTTTGTTCTGCACTTGGCATTAGGAAATATATTTGTTTGGTCTGAAATAATTTTTACTAGTCTGATAAATTATTTCAGCACTGACTAATGCTAAGACACAGCATCAAAAAAGAATGGTTGTCCAGGGAACAATTAAGAAGAAAGAGTCCTTTGAGCCGACCAAGTGATACAAACTCACTTTTTTTATCAGATTGATCCTCCTAGTTACATGTCTTAATTTTCCAGACAAAACCAAGACCACAGCTTGAGACACAAAGGCAGTGCTTGCATCTGCAGTGGCCTCTAGGCCAGACACACATACTTTCTGTACTGCAAGTGTGGCCTCAGGTCTGGCTGGAGCATGGAGGAACCTGGATGCTGGAGCTCACTGCGTAGGTGAACGCGTCTGCACTGGCAGCCTTGCAGAGCAGTTGGGCTCATGGAAGACTGGGAGGTGCAGAGGCCTCTGCACCTACAGCTGCTTTATTAGTGTAGGACCAACTGCTGTCCAGCTGTTTCATGTATATTGGCTGGTTTTCTGTTTGGAACAGAAAAACTTCTTTTGCTTTCCTTAAAACAAACTGATGGGCTATACCATTTGTGTCCCACATGACATTAGCATGATTACCGCTAAATATTTTGCTATTGAGTCTTTTGAATCAGGGTTCAAGTAACTTGCTATTCTCACTATTAATGTGATTGTGACTAGAAAAACATCCCTAGAACACCTCATCCAATGATGACACTATAATTCATCATGGTTTTGTTGCCCCTTCTCATTCCCTACAGTGTTTCAGAATACACACTGCTTCACTGAAGTGCATTCCCCACTTTGGACACTATATAATAGAAGTCCAGCTCTGATCCATTTTCTTTGCAGCAGAGTAGGAGATACATCCCTGTCCATCAGAAGGGAGAAAAGAAAGCTACATGAGAAGTAACAAAAACTCTAACCTTTTTTCCTTTCATCTGGAACAGAAAGACTGCAAGCTGGACACCCAGTAGGTTGGGTGGATCAAAGCAGCACTACAGAGGGGACAGGCTGTACAGAGCAGGACATGAGATTCTTATCACACTAAAATTCAGTAGTCTCAAAATCTAATGCGTTCCATTTTGTTTGGGAATTACATTCAGAACTGCAGCGCTGCCAAGAGATTAAGACAGTGTTCATCACTCCTTTCATTTCTCACCTCTACCCATTCCAAGACATCATTATTTTTCCTTCTCACATCCAGGTGCTAAGCAGTAGTCAATGCTGCTCCTTTCACATTCCAATCCACATCCTGCCACTGTTCTTTGCACCTGGCCTTACCCCCAGATGTTCCAGGGTCATTAAATCACTGCCAGAGCAATTACATTTGTATTCCACTTTCTCATCCAGGTTCAAATAGAAGTATCATAATTTTTTAAGTTCTTGAAGTACTCTACAAGATATTAGGGAAAATTGGATAAAACAATCTTGGCAGATTGATGTTTGGGTGCTTTTATTTTCTAGTAGGGATAGACAAATCTGGTTCACCTCATTTCAAGGCTATTTGAACTTCATGTGTCAAAAGCTTGATTACTGGGTTCATCTCTCATTTAAAACAACTTGTTAAAAGCAGAGTGAGGAAAAAAGACAGATACAAGCTTCACAACCCGAAAACTGACTGATTCTAGTTTTGTTTTTAGGAAGACTATCAGGCTTTCCAGATAACTTAGTCTCATAACAGGGCATCCTACTTCATTATATTTTGTCTTCTTGAAATGTACAACTGAGGGAACTTTAATATAATTAAAATTGTTAAACAAAATACTTCATATCCCATGATATTTCTGGTCCTTCATCAGCTCTTTGGTCTCTTTTTCAATCCTTTTATAAGAGACATAAAGGACAAAGATTTAAAATACCTAATGACTTTGGCAGCCAAATCTTTTGTAGGTCTGATATTCATGAGTAAGTAATTAGTACTTCCAGGAAATTAAATTTTCTTAGGAATCTCTGTAACTAAGTTTGGAAAATTAAGCTATTTTAAAATCCTTAAACTTTTTAAAACTTTTAGCCATTATGTAGACAGAAATACTGAAAAACAGGATAAATAGTAATTTAATGAGAAAATTTAAAAGGATTACAGAAGAGTATATAAGCCTAATAGGTGCACACACACAAGCCCATAAGAGTATGCTAATGCAATTATGTGCTCTTGAGATCATAAATAGCTATGCAAAACTGAAGTATGAAGCTGCAAGAGGGAAAATAAGATTTTGTTGAAATCTGCAGTGGTCAAAATGTAAGATGCGAGAAGGCATTTTAACATTTTTATTAAAAAAATGTTCTCCCATCTCCAAAATCCATTTATTTTAGCTTCATTTAAAAGAGGAAAAAAAAAAAAAAAAGTAGGTTTCAAGAAAAAAAAACAGGGGCATCTGGAACTGAGGAATGGAGTGAAGAATCAAAACTATATAACTAGAGGTGGAAATGTAGAATAAGACATGTCAAGAAAAAGATCCTATCAAATATAATGGTGATATAGACACTAGAAGAGACTATAAAATCAATCATGATTAAATAACATCACTTTCAAAATGTAATACATTGTTCATCTTAGAACTACAATTACATGAATAAATTGCATGAGCATCTCTGATGCCATCAAAGCTCTTCAGTGGAGCAACAGTCCACTCCAGCAATTCTGAGGGCATATTACTTAGGTCTTTCAATGACACCTGTAATTTTTTTCAGCAATAAGAATTTTCCTCACCAAGCTAAAAGAAATATTGCTATATTAGCAGAGCCAAGCTCTCACATAACTGACTGATATGTGTTGCACAAACTACTCCTAGCCATCTTAGAGTTATGGACTTTGAAAATATATATAGTGTGCCATTTTGTGAATACACCCCCATTTATATTGCAAATACTAAACTGTACTAATGGCTTAAAATTACAAGAGAGCCCTGGTCTTTATAAACCACAATTCTTTTTACGCTTTATGCACACCTGCTGTTTTATCACATATGCTAAAAATTATTTAAATACTGGTAGTACCTTGCAGAAAAGTAGCTGTATGAGGCTGTGTTAACATACTCATTTCCATGGGAATTATTCGATTGTAAAAGATTAACGTGACATTGATTTTAACTCTAACCTGCTTTGTGCAGACTAATGAAAATAAAACTACTACTACTACTCAATAACGACTCTTAAATAAAATTTTACAGCTGACAAAAGCTGCTTTTCTAGTAAGCTCTAGAGAGCTTTTCTGCTCCAGCACTAAGGACAAACAGCACCGTGCCCAAACTCCCTTGTGAAATTCTGCCTTTCTATCTCCCCAAGCCCATTGCAGGGAAAACCTCTGCCCAGAGGATACATAGAGAGCCCTGTGCTGTCACTTCCCTGGAAACACTGGCCTCTTGCATGAAAAGCCACAAAGGAAGCACTCAGTCAGAATGAACAAAGGGTATTCTCCATTGACTCTTTCTTCTATTTTTAAGTGATGAAATGGGACAACAGTAAATTGCTGTTACAAATAATGTTTTTTTTGTTTAAATTATTAGTCTGGTAGATTCCACTGTTTAGCATATCTCCCTCACATCACATACACATGCATTACATCCTGTATACATGGCAGGTTTTAATATGTACATTCTGTTTAGCATAGGCAGGGCAAGTTTTGCTTTAAATTATCTTTTTCTGATGTGAGTCTAATATGCAGTAACTCTATACATTATAATTTCCAATGATTTACAACACAAAAATCAGATTTTCATCCATGAGGTAAAATATGCACTATGGAATGTATCATTTTGACTTTTCAATGTACACTGGGGTTATGCTCCACAGCAGTTCTTTTGCAATTAAGTACACCAATATAAATCCTTAAAAAAATTATTTTCAATCACTGGAGCTATTGGATGATGTAAAATGACATGCATCTGTTGATTCATTACTAATGAGCACTACATATTTCTGGAGGAATTACTCTTTTACTGATATTAAAGAATTTAGGTAATCATAAGCTTTTGACAAGACTGAGAATTGTATGTCAACTTCAACACTCTTAAAATGCTCTGAGTGGTCTAAAAAAGCAAGCTTTATAAGCAGAGTAGAGGTGGAATGCAAATAGTGAGATACCCTTATGCTGCATCATATGAACTCATCAACGAGGCGCTGCATCCCAGAGAAAGCATCTGCTGTGTGAAATTTAGGACAGTAATTCACAACCCATAGAACACTGCATCACCACAAATTATGTTTGTTATAAATTTATAATGATGTTCATATAAAAACAGCATTTTAATAGTTTAAAGAAATGATGGCACTGGGAACTTTATGAATGTTTAACTAGTAGAGTCTTCATAATTTAAAATGTTGATGTTACATCACTGAAGATGCTGGGTTGAAACACTTTGAACTTGGAGAGGGGGGTCAGTTGCTGTAGAAATCTACTGAAAACCTAACCTCAGTGTACACAGATGCTATTTTTAAACATAACCTTGTTTCAAAATACTTACACAGACCACAGTTATCTGAAATTGTGGAACACCATGTTCATAAAGTGCAGATACAATTATCATTGTCAGGGATTAGCCTGGAGTGAGCATGGGCTTTCTGTTGGGGAACCTTAGAAGTAGGTACTTGTTAATAAATGCATTAACCAGCCATTAGTTGCATGAGATACCCAGGGGAAAAAAAAAAAAAAGTATTTTGCTTTTTTCCACTGTACTTAGGTTTTGACTGACACTTCTAAAAAGTAATTTTCCTCTTTGATCTTTCTTAAACAGTGCCACCATTTTGCTCTAAATGGTCATATTGCTTGGTGTCATTGCCACAACCAGCATACCTTTGTGGCACTTCTATATTTTTACTCACAGTTTCCATCAGACAGACAACCTATATCTGAAATTCCCTGTCAGGCTTTTTGTTTCCTTTGCCTAATTTGCGTTCCTCAGAGTCCCCCATCTTCACAGCCTGATGGCCAAGGACTGTCTCCCTCTCCAATAAAAGCACTCCAACTATATTCCTCATTTATCTGCATCCATACACTGTTTTTAAAATCAAGCTCTGTATGACCTGCAAATTTGCTCATGGCAAGTTTTTGGAAAACACCAGCTTTTTAGCAATGCTCTAGTCTTATAAGATGAAGAGAGCAAGGATACAGACAACTGAAGCACAGCTAATGTTTGCTCACTGCCTTGTTAAAGTGCAGAAGTTAAAAAGCAATAGATTTCAATAGATTTTCCATAGTTTTAATGTTTCAATAGAAAGAAACATTGACAAGGAAAATAAGGCGGCAATGAGGATTAACAAAGAGGTTATGTCAAGACCTTTTACTCTGATTGTCCACTACTAGGTGACTTAGATGTCAAAGGAAGGAGCACTCCTCGTCAGTAGGGAATCTAATTCCTACTTTAGATTTCATCCTGGTACATTGTAGTTAAAATTTTCTGACACAATGAAATGTAACAGACTGTTTCACCTTTAGTAAATGCGCCAGCAAGAAGATTGAGAAAGAGAATGGATGTAATGGAAAAGGGAGATCTTGTTGAAGGGTTTGCAATAAAAGTTTGCAAAAAGTAATAGTAAACCATTTTACATGTAACTGTATCTCATCTTCAGCACTGGCAACCAAAATCTTCTGAAGCTCTTTTAGTTTCTGGAAACAACTTCACATAAAGACTAAGGATTTTAAAATACTCCTGTGACCATAAGAATTTAAATTTTTAATAAAATGAAGATTATTTTATATTGGTAATCAACTAGTCAAACATTCATACCTGCTTGCACAGAACTATCCCTGCTCAATTATCTGTTTTACCCAGGATGGTAATTTTGAGTCAAAATATTTCCTATTAGGGAGAGTCATTTTCAGGCCATTCCTTGATCCTATTCTGAATACAGGAAAGAAGCTGGACTGTTCTTTGGAGCAAGAAATTATTTTTTACTATGCTTGGGTTGAGCTAATCACAATGAGGTCCCAGTCTACAGACTACTGAAATTCAGTTATAGTAATTATGAAAGCAGTACCTAAAGGTCATATGCTCCCATTAATGCTACAGAACATGGAAATCTGTGCAACTTGGTATTAAAATTCAAGCTCAGAGAATATTTTAATAATTCAGTCCTATTTGATTGGTGTTGATAGATTCTCTTAAACAAAATGTTATCTGAGGACCATGATTTTAGCACAGGTTCCACAAAGTCTAGTATTTTTGATACAACAGGCTTTGTGGCTCCAATAAACTGCAGTAAAAAAAAAAAAAAAATCTCACCTTATATCCAATTAAAATAAAATTTTGATTCTCACAGCTGCTAAAAGTTTCTTGACACTTTGAAAAATATCCCAAGACACATACAAAATACTGTGGTTGTAGTTATAGATACACAGGGATATAGACCATATCACATAAAGTGAGTCAGTAGCTCTACCATTCACCATCCCCAGCCTTCTCAGCCACAGAACTGATATTATCCTACATCTCATTTGATGCAGCAAATGTAGTCAGAGATGTACTACAGCAGAACGGGATTCTGACGTAGGCAGAAATAAGCGATTCCATAACCCTGGACAATCTTATCAAGATTTAAATATTGCTTTTTCTATGAGAAGAAGAAAACAAACAAAAAAACCACAACAACAAAACAAAACAAAAAAAACCACAAAAGAAACAAACATACAAAAAAAAAGCAGAGCATTCCTGTACCATCTAGTGCAAAATAGCAAAGTTTTCTCCAATCTGGTATCAGCTACAGAGCTTCTGGACAGGACCCAAAGTGACAAGATGGAAGAAGATAAGAATTGCAGGGACTACATCAGTCACTGAGACTTACTCACAGATACCCATTCTGTTTCATTTCTTAAGACAGAAAGATAAACACTAGAACAAACCCCATCAGTATTTAACTTTAGAATGCTGTGCTTAAGAATTCTGGCCAACCAAAATAAGATTATTATAAAAAAATCAAAAAGATAAATTAAAAGGAAGGCCATCAGAAATGGAAAAGGCCTATTAAAATTCTATCAGTGCTCTAACCAAATGTGTAAATCTAAGTATCAAACTATTCTTCCCTCTTCTCCAGCAGAAAGCATAGAATGCAAATGTCAAACAAAAAGACAAGGACACTGCTAGCATATTGTCCTACTACTCAGCGTCCTGAAAACACTCTATGAGTTTCTCAAAGTATTAGTGAGCCTGAAGTAAGCCCTTCACAAACTCCGTACGGCAGGCACACAGATGAAACATGCACATGCCTCCAAGGTAAAACGATATCTAATAGTTTCAGATTAAAAATGAAAATTCATATCAGACAGATAGTGAAAAACTATGTCTGGGATTTCAATAATCAGAATCTAGTTAGGCCAGGTAAAATTAACCATGTATAGTACTATAAAGAATGTCATGGGATCTCAAATGTAAATCAACTTCAGCATATCTCTCACATCTGGATATCCTAAGTATTACTAGACACACAAATAACATTTTCATGCAGAACTTTTAAAGGTGTTTTTTGAAAAGCTATGTTATCCTTAATAGCAAGCATATAATTATAGATGAAATAATAGATATCTTAGGACCTGGTATTGCTTGTAGAATGCAAGACAACAAAGTGGAATATTATTAAGTTTTGACTACACAAAAATCACACTGATTAATTGTTTTCCTCTCAGCTACTGAAAATGCTTTACTAAGCTTAAAAAAAAATAATTTTCTATCAGGTTTTAATAGTAGAAGTACAATATTTCATTTCCATGGGCATTTGGTAGAGCCCATATGATATTACAAATTGAACAAAAAGTTCAGTTTCAGTAAGACTTATATAACAAAGAAATCCAAATTACTCAGATAAATTAATCAATATTGGTTCAATTTTCTTTCTGGTAAACAATAAAGTGTTGCATAGGGGCTGTGCCACAGGAGAACTATACCCATCAAACTATTAATTTGTTTAAATTATACTAGTTATACTCATTCTATTTAAATAATGGTTTATCTGTTGTTTAAATTGTATTAGAATAGTTGTGATTAGCTGCATTCATCTTCTGTGTAATTTAAACAAAATTTTCTTAAACCTTTACTGTAAAATTGAATGTAATGCTTCCTGAGCAACGGCAGTGGCCTGGCCCAGCAATCTAACTCACAGATACCTCAGCAGACTGTTCATATTCATCAGGAACACTGTAACATTTTTCATTTAAAAAGTGTCATTAGACTGTACTTAGGTCAAACCATAGGGAAAACTCAAAAAGCCATACTAGGAGCTTATTTTGCAACTAGATGAAAACCCAGTGGAGGAGGAGGGGAGAACAGTATCACTTGCCCCTGGAGACAGGACAATTTCACCACTCCCCTTATTGCCCCTGTGTCAGGGTATGGCTTTGCCTGAAAGCACCATGGCAGAAGACTGCCAAGTTACTGTGGGAGCTGGAGGCTTCCCCATCTCTCATCTCTGGACATTCTCTCCAATTGCATTGGAACTATTAAAAAAACACCCCTGCCTGAATGTGCAAAAAGACAGAGCTTCGTCACACAGCAGGAAGGGTGAAGGTGAATTTTCCTTCCCATGTATTAATTTCAAAGGATTTTGAGCAACACATCTTGTTATGATCTGTATAATGCTGATTAGCCTCTTCATTATTTGGAAGGATCTAAATTGTTTGTATCTAATGAAATGCTCCCTTTTAACATATACACAAAGGTAGTGTCTTAAGGATATTACCCTTGCAGACTGAAGCCAACAAAAGATGGTCTATAAAGAACGGATGCAGGTTTGGTAATAACTTGAAAATAAGAGATTAACACTAATGAAGGACAGAAATTGTTCCTGTAAGAGTCACCCGGATTTAAAAATTATGTACAATTTCAAGAAAACTTGTTTGTTTATAGTGAATATACCTATGCATGTCAGCAACCCACAAGTGAGTATTGTCTTCACAGTCTAACAAACATAGCTGTCGTAAAATTATTCCTTAGAGCAATGTAATATTATGGATTAGTTTAGCAACTAATGAAATTAATTACAGGCCACTTAAAAGATTCAGATCAGGAATAAGATGCATAAAAAGTTTTCTCCAGCTAATTTGAGATTATTTGAGTGCTGCATTCCCTCAGCAGGAGATATGCCAACAGGTTTCCACAGCCTTTTAAGACCATGGGAAAACAGACACCTCTGGGAATTGCTGCATAAACACCTCCTTCTGGCACTGAGTCCTTGGAGCTGAAGCTGCAAATGGGACGCTATCTGAGAAACTCTTGGGATTTTGCTTTACCTTCTTTGAGGGAAGTTCCCTATAGACATACTAGTGGGAACATATCTACTGAGGAGCAAACCTCCACCAAGAAGTTCAACTTACTGAGGGATTGCAGAACTGCTACTCTAAATCAAACATTTGTGTACTTGGACTGTGTATCTCTCCAAGCTCCAAATGTCTTCATAATGCATGAACAGGGATTAATATAACAAGGATCTAATCTGCAGTAATTGCAGTAAAAATATACACATATATTTTTATATACAAACACTGAGCTGTCTATTCAAGAGAACAAATGCAGCAAAAACTGAGGATGATATCATTGCTAATCTACTTGACAGGAACACTTAACCCCATAATTTGAATAACATCTTAGACATAGTGATCAGTGGTTCCCCAGGTTTTGGTACATTTGAAAAAGG
This sequence comes from Pseudopodoces humilis, assembly GCF_049639895.1. Taxonomy (NCBI): domain Eukaryota; kingdom Metazoa; phylum Chordata; class Aves; order Passeriformes; family Paridae; genus Pseudopodoces; species Pseudopodoces humilis. The sequence continues at coordinate 107,254,465 of NC_142200.1, forward strand.
GTAGTATATATGCCTGCAGGTACATAGTGCTGCTCTTGCTATGGCTCAAAATAGCAGGGAAATCAAATCAGAGTTCAATAGTCCTACAATGAAGTTTATGAATATTATGGATTTTTGCTACAGTCCATATAATATCATTCTAGCCTTAATGTCTTTACTACACAGCCTAAAATGATTTAAGAAATCCTTATACATATTCTCATGGGATATAGGACATGTACATGACATCCTAAATGTTTTAGCTGCTCACAAAAAAAAAAATTAAAAACTTTTTGACACTTATGAAACCCAAATTAGTGAAAATGAGATTCTAGAAAGACAATCACGAGAAAAAGGTGTGACTTAGGTCGAACTCAATATCCTTTCTGAATAGTATGTATGGGAAAAGTCATGGAACAAAAGTTCCCTCTTCACTGTCATGCAGAAAGCCTAATATTTACTCATTTTTCTCTGAGGGATTTTTCCTTATTACTATGTGGAAGTAAAAAAGAGTGTTCTCTTGTTCTGAAAGCTGAAATAATTTATTTGTGAGTACCGAGCTGTAATCCCACAGTGATTATGTGTCCAGTAGAAAGATATTGGCTGGCTCTATAAAAAATGCCCTTACATTACATACTAGATGATAAATTGGGATGGCAGAGAGATTTTTTTCCTCTGGTAGAAAAAAGAAATTAAAAACTTTTCAATAAAGCAAGCAAACCTCAACTACTTGCTTCCCAAATGAAAAATTCTCCTGCTTCATAAAAAATATATATTTTGATCTAGGTAATTTACTAGACTCATAATAAGATGCACTATGTCTTCACAGAAAAGATGGAACAATGAGATAGTGATTTCCATGACAAGTGGCAGGAGAGGTTTCCAGAACTAAAAAAGCGAGAGATCACTCTTCTGATGTCATCAATCAGTTACAAAAATGCTTCTAAAAAAGATGAAGTATATCTGAATAGCAGCATTGTCTAACCCAAGATGAAGCAATCAGAACAAGAGAGTTAGTGCAAAGGCTGAAGGAAAAATCCCTCCAAACCCTGTTCCTCAATTAAATAATTTTATTCAGTTTCTGTTCATTGTATCAGTGGCAGTGAGAGAACATTCTTGTAAGAAAGCAGGTTAACCTGTGCTTGACAGAGCTCAAAGCTTTGAAAGCTAAGAGGTAGTTATAAAAAAGCAGAAAGAAGACAGTCAATGTTGCCTCTTTAAAGCTTTTAGTTGATCTTTACTTACACAGTTACAGAAGTTAACCCAAAGCATATTTTCTCTCCTGATTCCTTTTTACAGCAAAATAAATCTTATAAAAGGGTATGCTCATAGTGATTTCGGTATTAAGTCTGTACAAAGTCTGGCCTATATCTTTATTTCTGTTTAAGAAATGCATGCAACAAAACTGTAGGAAAACAATTAGTGACGAAAGTGCTGCAAGAAGTTTATATTGCCCTGCAGTCAATTTCCTGGTCAAATTTGACAATGATCATTAAAAACCTGAACAAAACAACACTACAAACTCAAATCTCCAACTTTTTCCAAAAAATCTTCCACCCACTGGAAATAAAATACGGTGGTTTAATCATTAAATTATAACAACACATAGATGCCAGATTCCATTTCATCAAGGTAAGGACATCTTGTACATCAACAAGTGCTCTGATATGCCTTAAACTGAAGACTCTGAAATTGATATATCTGCCTCCACTGTCTCACTGCAGTCATGTAAAACACTTGGATAAAGGTTAAGAAGTCACACTGCTATTCCCCTCCATATTTCCAGCAATACATGCTACAAAGGCATCTGTAGCATAACCACATGGAGCTCTTTTTGTATATTCCTGTCTTACATAAGCAATACCTGTGCCTGTACCAGCAATGCAACCACAAATTGAAAAGTTGCTCTGTGTAAGCACTGATTGGCAACAATAAAAATTGGCGCATGCATTGATCCCTCTATTAAAATATTGCTCAGATATTAAAAAGAAAAATAGTGCTCTAGGCTTTAAAATACAACTTATGTGGGCTGAATCCTTCTTAAATAGATATGATATGATTATATTTCAATGTCTTTTGTGATTATGACAATTTTGACAAGATAATAATCTCCTCTGAACAGGACTTTTTTAAGGTTTAGAGAAATAACATATGATTTATTAAATAATCTGTCAAATTATCTATGAACCCTGTTTTCAAAAGAAATTGTATGATCTCATTACAATAATTACAGAAAAATCTATGCCTGATGTTATAAATAACAAGTACCAGGTATACAAAGGAGTATAGAGTATAGGAATAAAGTACAGGAACTTGCAAGGTTCAAAAGGTGACAGCATAGCTTTGTTCTCTTAAAATAGTCAATAGAAGTTTCTGTATTAAGTATCCTGCACACTAGGTCAACTTTTGAACACTAGACCTCAAAATGGAGAGAAATAAACAAGTCTGTAGCTATGCTAAAAGGAAATAATCTAGATATGTATAATTGCAGCCTCATTTCTCTTTCCTTCCCTCACACTTTGTTGCCTTTTTGCTCATATTGCTTTTGGAGAAAAGCAAAACCAGTTTTATGTATCACAACAATTATTCAGAAAGAGAAGCAGAGGCACAAGCTAGAATTAATAGAAAGTATCTTCAGAATTTTAAATATCGTATCAACTTTAATTTTATATATTCATGCTTCTTTCAGGGCAAGATAGGATTGGGCAAAACAGGGAAGAAGGGAATGGTGTTTACTTTCCTGGGATATAAGTACAGTAGGCAGGAGAAAGAGGACAAGATCTCTGAAATCTCTACAAGGGAGTTGCTTCCTTTTAATTCCTGCTGCCATGGATTATGGTCTCACTCTAGTAGTCAGCATTGCACTTGCAAAATGGAAGGCCCTCCTGCCTCTTACACTGGGGCAGTTACCCTCTTTTACCTGAAAGCTCCTGCTTTTGGAGAGTAAAGGATAAAACACTCAAACAATACAAGGTTGTTGACAATGCAGGCAAAGCTTCTTATTAAGACACTTCAAGATAAAAGCCTATAGTATTATCTGGGAGAATGCTACAGATACCAAAAGATTTCCTTCCTAAGCTACCTGAAAGATATAAGCTGCTGTCATTCCACTGTGTTGGAGCACGACAGAGTGAACCTCCTACATGTCAATAACATCACCAGAATAAGCCCCTGCATGATTCTCACTGCCTGGCTCTCCACATTTCAGCCACTCCAGCACAAGTGGTCCCTATAGCTCTGTGAGTATGAGAACTCAACAGCCCATGCACAAATCTATTCCAAGTATAAAACAGCCTTTTATTCACTGTGAAATAAACCACAGTGTGTCTGAACACATATTTAATGCTACAAGGTTAGCTCTTCTGGAAGCCATTCAGAAAATGGTTTCAATACCTTATAGAGCTGAATTACTAAACAAATGTAAAAATAGCATGAGTTATTTAAACAGCTGAATGGTTAACTGAAATAGGAGAGGTCCTACAAACATTTTTGAAAGAGGCTTTAAGTGTAGAAAGCTATCTTCTCCAGAAAAGTAGAATTTAAAGACATGATATTCAATTTAACATATTTTGTTTTTAAATTTATTTTTAAATATTTTTTTTCCTTTAAGAGGGGAAAAACTAGCCCAAAAATTATTAACTTATATAAAAGAAACATGAAGACTTTGAAAAAGGTTAGATGTCAACTCACCAGTCTCTTCACAATTTTCAACAAAAGCTTAAGTTCTCGTGGATCTTTTTTGGACTTCAGGACTTCAGCAAAGCTGTCCATGTTTTCTGGAGACATACTCTCCTGATTGCTCCCTCCATACAGCTGAACCAGCAATAATAAGCACTGTGAGGCATTCAAAAATATTTCAGTATCTTCATTGGGAAGCTAAAAATGAATGAAAAATTAAAAAACAAAAATTAAATTCCAGTTCCAGAAAAGTTGCATTTCACTGGGGATTTGGAAGAGTATTAATATTTGCATTGCAACAGGAAAGAATAATTTTTAGCTGATTGACTCAAAATTCCACTAAAATAAGCTTAACAAAGTGATGGAAATATAATTAAAATATATCTACTTTTAAGCAGCAATATAACAATATCTGCACTCTGATTCTGTCAGACATCCTAATGGCACCAGAAATGTTGCTCCCAACTATGTTATTTTATTCCACTTTAAACAGAAGCGGTAATCGGAGAAAGCATCATTTATAGCCATGATGTCTAATCTTCTCCATCATGCACACCATAAAATGTCATTGAATTATTACTAAATCAAGCGTCCTGAGGTAGAGCACAGGCTATCTAGTTATTTAATGGATTTTAAGCAGTCACATTAGGAGGTACATTCTGAAGATTTGAAATATTTTCCTGAATTCTAACTTTTCTGCACTCCTTTGAAGATCAGACACCGCAGCAAGCCCTAGCATTAGGATGGAAAATTCTTTCCTGGGAAGCAAAATTACAAAAAAGATTTAGGGATGTGACTAGAGATCGTCTTTAAATGAGCTTCTGATAATATGACATCACTATCAAAATGAGTTATATATTTCCTAAAAGTACAACCTGGAAATAACAAGTAGAGATATTATATTAGGCCTGTATTTGGCACTGAGAATGACATTTTGGAATGACAACAGGAACACAACGCCTAGCATCAGCACAGAGAGTTCACAAATGCAAGTGAAAAAAATTCGTAGCGGTCTCTTGGGAACACAGGACAACAGATTGGAAAACGTAATAGCCAAGGACTGAAGGAATTCAGTGTCTATAGCATATCAGAGGGAGGGTTAAAGTGGACTTCATCATATCCTCTCAGTCAGATCTGGGAAAAAGCAGCCTGAGGATAGGTTAATTCCTTTACCTGAAAAAGGACTGATAAGATGGGATAGCTCAAAAATTTAGACAAAGCAATTCCAATTTGAAGAAAGACAAGACTTTGATTTCCTTTTTTTTCTTTCTCTCTTTAATAAGAACGATTAACTGCTGAAACAACTTTCTTAGAACTGAGACACATTCTCCATCAAAGGCAATTCAAATATCGCAAAAATATTTTTTTCAAAAAAAATAACAAAACCATTCACTCTAATGAGGAATTAGTTTAGGAAAATCCTGTCTATATATAACCCTCGAATAAATCATTGCAATAGTTTTTTCCTCACTTTATAATCTATGACCTGAACAAAATGTCAGTGGTAGTCTTAACCAATTAGGTATAGAAGTGTAAAAACACCCCATCATGCCCATTCATTTTTTTAATTCCAAAAGTATTATTTACACCAAAGAAGCCAGATGGAAGTACAGTATCTAAACAGATTATCCTCACAGAAAATAAAAGGAAAATAATTCTATAATTTGTCCAACCACTTATGCAATATGCCAGATCATTTCAATAGTGATTACTTATTTAATCTGTAGTATGGAATTCCTAATATTTTTCATTTTGAGGAAAACCCATACAGTTACTTTAAAGCAATCTGAGCACATCATCAGACATACATTTATCAAATATTCAAGCAGCAATTCCCAAGGGATCTGCATGCAAATACAATCCTGTTTTCTACTAGCTTCATAGAGCTGCTGTTTGAAACAGACTGAACAGAGATGTAATCTCTGAATATATAGCCCCAAGACATATCACATTCTATTTGACCTAATACAATGCAAGTGACAGGTCCACAACAGCTATTTCTTCCTCAGTTTTGCTATATGTTTTTTCTTCATTTCCAATCTAATGCCACTTACTTGATTATTTCCTTTCCATCATCCAGACATCTCTAATAACATCATCAATGCAATTAGCAAAGCTAAAAAGCAGGAAAAGCTAAAATAGTAACAAGCTTTATATTTCCATTTATATCTTTAATCCTTAACAAATTGAAAAAAAATCTGCTGATTTCACTTGGGGCTTTGAGACAACTTTTATTTCCTTCATTGAAATAAAATGTGATTAGAGAAAGGAAGGACAACTACTTTAATGTGTATCTCTCACACCTTATAAAAGCAGCATTCCAAGTTAATTTGTTACTAGATCAGTGTAGGCAGCTACATCAATCACCCTCTGAAGAAGATCACAGTACAAGGATTATATTCAATTTTCAGATGTTTGTTGGCTAAACAAAGGTAATAAATGAAAAATCAAGTGGAAGTTTTGGTCAGATATATCCTTGCCTGGGTATTGCAGTGGAGGTTAATTCCCTGGGGCTCCACAGGCACAAAAATCCCATGTTGAGTCAGTATCACAACAGTCACACTTGGAAGTGAGACTGATCCCAAGGTTTTTTTCCAAGATATTCACTAAATATCAGAGGAGTGGAAAGGTGTCAATCTCCATAGATGACTGCTCCTACAACAAATGTGTGTGAAGAAATCCATAGAGTACCACAAACCTCAGCGGTTCCTCCCAGCACCATGACTGTCAAGGAAGCAGCTAAGCAAGTCCAGCTGGTTAGTGTTATACCCAAGGGAGGCTGATTACAGCAGGAACACCAGTTAGTGAGGCAGTAGAACACTTTGCCCCAGGTGATGAGGAGCCACTTGGGCCAGTGGCTTTGCTTGGGCCTTGATTCTCCTCCTGGCATGACCAACCTTTTGTCTTTGTTGTTTGTTTCCCAACAAGAGAAAGAAAAACCCTTTCAATCTAGTGAACGGAAACTTTCCATCCAGTCTGTCTTGGCATCATATATAGTCTTGTTCCTCACAGGCTTTCAGTGACCATGTTCCAAATATCGTTCCCAAGTTCCCAATATCTGCCGGTTATGACAACACATTACTCAATCACCAATGTCAATGAAGTCTTTTCACTCCCTGTTGTACTTCGGGCTCTTCTTCCCCAGAGTCCCTTTGAGCTTCAGTGTTAACTAGACATTGGGGAGCAAGTTGCTGTTACCCTGGGAAAACTCAGGCAAAACAACAGCAGGACAGGTCTCATATGAAGAGAAAAACAAGCTTGGAATAGGAAAGGCCATATTTACTCTGAAGGGAATGAGAATCATTGGCCTACAGTCTAAGTCATCAATAATTAAGATGGAAGAAGAACTCCCAGCAATGCTCCTATTTAAGTATGTCCACATCAGCATTTTTCTCTGTAACTCTCACCATTTTGCCATTTCACTTCTGACAAGTAGTGATTTAGATGTCAAAAGTTGTAAGCTGGTAACCTGAAATTTAGCACTGGCTGCCAGTCAGTGTTAGTACTGGTTATAAAGAGTAGGGGATCTCAAGAACATTAGCTGTATAAAACAAAATCAGTGGCTGAAAATACAATAAATATCTGTAAATACTGAAAACCAAGAATGAAAATTCAGCTTTCATGTAAATAATATCGCATGTTTAATAAACACAGGAAAAACATAATCATGTTGTTCAACAATGAATATAGATGGATGGTTCATCTCTTAATTAGATAGAACAGCATTCTGATTATTTTACTAATCAGAACAATTCAATTTGGTATGAAGTACATTTGCTTGAAATGTATTTATAGTTTTTGCTATTTCAGGAGAGTAGAAACCCATGAACAAACTAATTCTAACACTTTGAAAGAGTATCTGCCCCTTAATATTTCATAATTACATGAAGTTTCCTTTTCCTTTATCAGTCTTAGAGGTGATTATGGATTCAGCCCTTCAGCAAGGTAGAAAAGTTAGCAGTACTTTTCCATGCAGCTGTTAATGTTCTTGGCCAGTGCATAGCTTGAAGACAACCAAGCACCTTAAAATAAATTACCGAAGAGCTAAGGTCATAAATTCTGTCATTCTCTAACTGAAAACTGTAGATTTATTTTTCACTTATTTTAAAACAATACCTCATGACAAGACTTCTGTGCAATGAAAGCAATGTATTACTCTTTGCTTAATTTTTATGGCCATGTTATAACTTCCTGTAAACAAGCTTATAACACAAAATTCTATTTTCTTTTCCTTTCTAGGTAGAACCTGCTCTGTGTATTTTAGAGTTAATGTGGTGAAGAGCAGGAAGTTCCTTGTTGTTGCACATCTATATTTCTGCATTCTGTTCGCAAAATTTCCATCATTTTAGACTGAGTTGCAGCGTGTTCATGAATTGCAAACCACTGCAAGAAATGTGTGATCATTTGAGCTGAAGTGGCAGTTTTCACACCGTTGGAATTGTTTCAGCATCTAATTTTAGAGCTACAATGAAACTGCCTGGATTACCCGGAGGGGACACTATTTTGGTGCATTAATGAGGTTATACACATAGAGAGTTTATTATGATAAAAGATATTCATTAGATCACTAATATGATTACGGAACATGATGTAAAGGAAACACCACGGGGATCTATAGGGAAGATGATTTTGAAAATGTACAAAATGTAAAAGCAAAGCACCACTATTAATCTGCTAGCTTTACTATGCTATTCTTATTAGTAAATATGCACACTTTTAAATTAAAAAATAAAATAATATATTTTTACTTAAGGCCATTCTCCTACCTAAGGGAAAAAAATATATATATTCACTTTATTTTAATCTAGGATAATTGTTGAGAAACTAAATCCCCATTCTAAAATTCTGTGCATGTAACAACATTTTCTTCTTTCCTCTGGTGTGTTTGTTTGGAGATTTTTGGCTTTTAGGATAGCTCTGTATAATACTTCAAATATAGGATATAAACATATGTCTCTCCACTCTGACCACAGAGCAGTCTGTATTCCTAGAGAAAGAAATGTGAAATAAAATTCTACAGTTATCATTCTTCTGCAGTCATTTTCATTATTCATTTGCAAATAACTTCATGTACCCTGAAAACGAAGTCTGGGCACAGCCTTAGAGACAGTGCAACATAGAGACAAAAGATGCCTAGAGAAGACCATCCCATTCATCCATGTGCACTGAGGCTTCATATTTGTCCTCTTCACGTTTGGACATGACTAACTGGACTTTCAACAGTAACATACGGAGCACAGTAATCAAGTGCAAATTTTCCCAATAATATTATAATGAGGAAGCCTCCCACCAGAAGTCAAGAAAAGTTCTCTCCTGGCAGTCTAGTAGGCTCCAGAAACAACTGGAAGATCTACACCTAGAAACTGAATCTAGGACCTACACAAAACCAAATTCCTTTTTATAGCTACTGGCATAGTTTCTGAAAATGTGAAAATCCACATTGAAGTGATTTCTAAAGTAATTTTTTTTCAGTATAATTGGTACATCAAAATTAGAAGGTGTTTTGTATGTTCTACAGTTGCTGCAGGTTTCAGAATAATATTCAAATTACATTTATGTTAAGCAAAGAAACATTATGCAATGAAGGTAAGTGTAATTAACTTTTAAACACAAAACTGCCAGGGAGAAGACTAAACGCTCAATTTTTTTCCTCTTGTTGATCAATTATGGTCATAATGATCTTGGGATTAAATACTGAATTCTCCATATTTGCAGCATTTCTATTTGTTTGTAATTATTTCTCCTTTTACATTGTTAAATCTCTGAAGTTTCATCTGAATGCGATTTAGGTTTCTGAAACTTGCTTTGCTATGCCTTTAGTGACAGACTAAATCACAACTACAGAAGGGAAAACTGATTCAAAGTTTTTGACATTTTGACATTTAACTCACATTGATTTTGTTGAGGGATTACTGAGAGAGAAAAACATGTAGAACTTGAGCAAAATAAAGACAAGTAAATGAGACATGGAATAATAATCTACTTGAGGGATATACATTTCAGTGAGGAAAAACAATTACTTGATGTGACTAGAAAACTAGGAACCAGGACACTAGGAACTAGGAAACAATATGACTAGGAAACTATGTGACTATAAGAAACTATAAATAGGCTAAGATAAGCAGAAATAGCAAAGCAGAGAAAATAATTTTAACTCAATATTTTAAAGTAATAATTAGTTCAAAATTTAAGACCTCCATTATCTCCAGAAAATAAAGTTCACGAAGAACTGAATGCCTCAAAACAGAAATAAGGGGTTATGTAGCCACACAATCCAATGAATACAGAGAACAACCACTGGCAGCTTCACAGAATTTCAGTTTAGGTAGGCCTGAGGCATTTTGAGGGGTAGGGAGCACATACATCTTGAGACATGCTCTAGACCTCACAAAGAATCTACTTCTATTTAAAGAGATTAGAGTATAAACCATTTTAAACAAGTGCTTCCTAAGTGCTAAAATTATTCTTCCATTGCTCAAACTCTTCCAAACTTAACAGGAAATGTTTAATACAGCAGTGGGAAAAAAATATTTGAAAAATCAAATTTAACCAACCTAGCTGAAGTAACTTTCAAGATCCAAACAAGAGAAAATCCCTCACTCACAGAATCTTTACAGAACTCAAAACAAAACAAAACAATACATATGTATGTATGTAGGTATGTATGTATGTATCTGTCTGTCTATCTATCCATGTAAAGAAGTGGCACTGAGGGTCTTTATCTTTTACATGTATGTTAAAATGAGAAGATTTAGAATAAGCATTTTAAACAAACCAGAATCTGCAGAAATACAGTTCAAAGCAAAAACCTACTGGTAATTTACAGCCATGCTTCTGAAATACAAGGGCAAGTCACAATCTAATCAGTACACGCTAACTGTACAATTATCCTATCCTTTAATTAAAAACTTATAAAAGACTTCCAGGTGGTATGGGCTGAGTTAAAGCTTTGCCTCTAATTTTCTGTTCTTTAAAAAGTTAATATCATTTAAATTTATGACTAGTTACATTTTAAAGGAACATTTACATCTCTTCATGTCATACTATTTATCAAATATAGTGATTTAAAAAATCAATAAAAATAATTAAAATAATTTATAAAGGTGAAAAATTAAATAGTTGAAATTCAGTCACTTTGTTTTAGGTCATTCAGAGAACATTTCCAAAAAGCCTTTGTCAATAGCTGGTTTAAATAAATCCATCAAAGGAAGACTTAGCACCACATATAATGCCAAAAAGTAATAATAAAAGGAATCACACATTTCCCTAAAATAGATGACAGACAGTGCTAAAGATAGTAGAAGGATCACAGTACTGATACCACAAAAAAGCCTGAAATCCTCTATTTAAATGGAAAAAAAAAGGGTCTGGAAGAGAACACTGAAACTGAAACACCTCTAATTGAAATAACCTGGAAAGGATACTGTGATACACTGAAATTCTCACATACCATTTTAATGGATTTATGTTGACTAAAAGGCGGATGCAGCTTCTAAAAGCACTGTCCAGCTCAACAAGCATTCTTCTACTACAAACCATTACACACAGAGTAAATATAGATCTCTGTATGACAGAGGTTGAGCTGATGGGATGCATTAGGGTCACAATGCAGCACTCTGCTGAGATTTCAATGCAGGGCTGTGACACCTAGTAAACCCTGGAAAGGACTGCCTTCAAGCAGACACACTTCAAAGATGTTTACAGACCACTCCCACTCATAAATCCCTCAGGATCATGTTGAAATAAAACAAAGCCCTTGAGAAAACTCAGAAGGCTCAAACCCCAGAAAAATAATATTAAAATGCATTACTCACTACAAACTAATTTTGCATTTACTGACTTTTCTAAAGGAAGCAGTACTATTAGCTTCAAATTTTGAATGCCATCCTTTCCCTATGCTTTGGTGACTAGTCCATTCTGAAGGACTAAATGTTGGCTATACATACGTATCCAAACTGAGAAAATGCAGTCTGCCCCTCATCCCACTTCTATGTTCTGGACAATCACACTTCCTCTGACATCACTGGTAACTTGCAAGTCAGTGGGACATGTAACTTCTTACAAAGTGTTAGAGTACTAGATGGGAGCTCATAAACAATTAAAAACCAGTAAACAGAGCTCTAATACGTCCAATTCAGTTGCGTAATTCCAACTTCAGCAATATTCCATAAGGTTACAAACAAGCAAACTCTCACCAGTTGAATAAGTCGGCTAATCAGTTCCGTCAGGGGTTTATTGATAAGCAGAAGGTCTTCGGCAGCCTGTGTGTCCCCTCCTGCACCAGATTTCTGTGCCTTAAGAAGAGACGAAAGAAATCAAAAGCAACCTTGGTGATTGTTCTGAGGAACAAATTAGGTCCTTTAAGTGGTTGAATTGTGAATGAAGTTTGAAGATTTATGCACTCTTTTCTAGTTAAGTATTCTTGGGCTCCCAATAAGCAGTTATGCTTCCTCTGTGACAATAAGCACAAAGCAAAGGGGCCCCTGCTGTTGTGCCATTCTGTACAGGCTGAATATAAATATACTGACCTGCATGACACTTCCTCAGCAAAATGCAATAAAATGTATCTGCAAAAGATACCTCAAACCAAGATAATCAAGGTGACTGAAAATTTAGGATCCTCAGCAATATTGTCCTATTTTTCCTGTCTGCCTTATTCTGTATCCTGAAATATTCACAATATATTATAATTTAAATTATTTCTGAAATAGGAATAATAACATTTTCAAGTAATAAGATCAGTTACTATTTGTAATACCACTGTCATGCCCCCATGATCAAGATATACTACTATCCTAGACAGTGCTCCTTATGACCAATCCCTGCCCCAGGGCTCCTGAGAGGTTGGCTTACAGGATTTTTCATTTAATGTCATTACCTTGAGCCAGCTTTGAACCATGACCCTATACACTCAATCTGCTATATGAAAAAAAGTAAACATTTTGTCTAAAGAACTCGTTTAAAAATATTTTGTCTTGTGTTTCATTTATAGCTCAATCCTAAAAATTACTGTCCAAGTGTCATACTTGGAGGTTTTCATTTGGTTTAGTGAACAGAGGAGCAAACTCCCTGAAACAAGTGCCACTCCTGCTCAAACTCCACTGTTGATACTTATGAGTTGAAAGGATAATGCCTTTCTTCTGGACAGAAATTCTAAATTAAAAAGAACTGAAGAGCTGTTTCTCCAGGCAATAAGTCACATTGGTATGTCCATCTCTGAGATTCACAACAATGACCTGGAATGCTGAAGTTCAAGAAGGACAAAAAGTGCAGAGGAGACAAAAAATTGAACGTTTATATTAATGAAGAAAGGGAAGTAAGCCACCTTCAATCTGCAAAATTTAAAACAGCTTTTCTCATTAGTCCATGGATGAGAGGACAGACACCTTCCATCAGGAATCTTTGACTATGTTCTTTAACTTTATTAGTGTCTTTGCAAAGAGAATGAACAATAGCACTAAAGAAATTATGTGTATATGAAGGATACACACAATACCATTGTTAAGCCTACATTAAGTTGTAGAATCACATAATCACAGAATGTAAGGGGTTGGAATGGGTCTTAAGGATCACCTAGTCATACACACACCTTCCCCCAGGCAGGGACACATCTCACTAGGTTGTTCATGGTCTTATCCAACCTAGCTTTGAACACAGCTGGAGTTGGGGCATCCACAGCCTCTTTGGGCAACCTGTGCCAGAGTCACAAAATTGAGTCCGTAAATCAAATTGAAATTGCAAATTCTTTTCAGCTAATGTGGATCACTTCTGGGACATATGATAAAACTTCTCCAAAACAGACATGCAAATTAATCTGAAAGTAGTTGGACCACGAAGAGCAAATTCTTCTCCTGAACCTAGCATGAAGTACTTAAGTGCAATGGAAAAGTGACATGTATTGCCTATGCAGCTGGATAAGGTTATCACTTTACACATAAAATATTTAAATAAAAAGGATTCAAGTGAAGGTACTACCATCTGTAAAAGACAACTTAAGCTTCAGAAACAGATAATACAAGATTTGATTCTGTTTTACAAGTTCTAATTTAAATGGTATCTTATTCAAAACATCTCATTAAAAGTAGTCCAAGAATAATATTAGTGATGCATTTAGTAACACATGAATAGCGGAATACTATGTAGTCAATAACTGATGGCCACCATTCAACAGAGTATATGTACTGATATAGAACTCTCAAGGGTCCTGTGATGAGTATTGTCAAGCCACATAAGCCAAGACAAGTAAGACCATTGTAAAGTTAATATTATATGGGCAGAGAACAGACCTATGCTTCAAAACTCAGTTTTCCAGCTGCTCCTTGTCACTCATTAGCCTTCAAGAGCAAAGCAAAGTTTATCTCTTTACTTTGACAAGAGATAAACAAAATTAGACCTGGAGTTTCAGTGCATCAATCAAATTTTGTATTCAAGTAAAGCCAGAACAGAATTTGGCTTCAAACTAAGAGATTTCATTTTAAATCTAAATAAAAACTGACAATTCAGTATTACCAATCCATGTGCAAGATTCTCTCTTCCCATGTGTCCTCTAGAATAATTTGCCTCACCACTTCTTTATGGAGTATAAGTACAGAATTCAGCTCTTTGTGATTACACAGAGTGATGCCAAAAAATATGACAATAAGAAATTAGCCTACAAAATTTGATCTATGAAGTAATTCTAAGATGAAAATATCATTACAGAACCTGTTAATAGAGAACTTAAGACAAGGTATTGTACCATCACACATGTAAATCAAACCAAAAACCCCACAGTGAAATTGGTTCATAACATAGCTGCTTGTGTAAATCAATGTAGAAAAAAGAAAAAGGCACAATTTTCAACACCAACCTCTTATATTAAGCCTACTTAAGAAAACACTTCCCCCAGAATACAAAAAACCAATCCCACCACCACAAAACCCTGCAAACCAAAGAAGACAGACCGAAAACAAAAAAACAACCAACCCACAGAGGAGGGTCTTTGGGGACTAAGGAAGCCATGTCCTGAAAGATATTACAACCTATCTGCAATCTTTCGAATCTCCATCTTTTAGATATATTTCACCTAAGAGATATCTTTTCTTCAATGAAATATCCCAAGAATATAAAAAACCTAACATGAAGAGTACATGTTGTTGTTTGCAGCGCAAATATACAAGTCAATTTGACTTGACTAACTTAAAAATTTGGCAGATCATCTAAAAAGAAAAGCAATATTTGATAGATGTACATCACATCTAAAAAATTATAAATGCTTTTCCTTCATAGAGGGTATGTGAAATTTCTTTGAATTGTATCTTTTTGTGCTCCATTTTTAAGGAGGAGGATGTCTTTTTTGGAGGAGGAAGTACCACCAATGCCATGACTTGCAGTGGTTCAAACAGAAACTTGGAAGACAAACTGAGTTTTCACCACACTAAAAGTTCCATAAAGTCAGAATAGTGGGAGTCTTGTTATTAAGGATAATAGGAAGTTATCTAAAATTTTTTTTAAGAGAGTAAAGTCCCCATGAATAAATCCCATACCTGCAGGGTCTGGCGCACAATGTTTGCTGTATACGTCAACATGCATTGTAAAATGTCAAGTAAGGACAGAAGCAGTACATTTGCTGTCTTGGTGCTCCTTTTATCATCTGCCTCCAAGAACAGGGCCATAGCTTCTATCAGGAGATTACAGACGTGATGAACCAGTCCTATATAGAAAGTAAGAGAAAAAAAACCAGAGAAAAAATAAATAGGCTATCAGAAAAAGAATAGTGTAGAAGGTGACCTAGACAAAAAATAATAGATTATGAGAACAAATTTTACATGTTTTATAAATATTTATTACATTTCCTCTTTTTCTCCATGACTATAATTACCTCCTCTCCTGTTCTGTTTGGACCAGGTAATGAAGAGAGTTAAACTGATACAATCAAATGTGCTAATTGCATAGATTCATTAAATTTAAACCTACTTTGAATCCTAAACTTTTCTGTAGCATGTTCACAAGTCTCTTTCACAACACCCCTAGTCACAAGAATTTATCGAAGGAGCTACAAAGTGACATTCAAGGTGGAACCTAGAGCTTGGCTGAGCCAAAAGTTTCTTAACTGTCCTGTCTATTAGAACCTTACCTATAGAATCAAATAGTGCTATGCTTAACAAAAAATATATTCAGAAAAGCATTATAAATTAAATAGGCCATACTATATTAAAATGTTAATATTTGTTTTACTGATGGTAGTAAAAACTTTCCTGAAAATATCTTGTTTTGAAGGGGTTTCTTTAAGCTCCTTTAGAATTCAGTAACATCAGCCCCTGTAGCTTGCCTAACCGCAAATCAATTGACATAGCAGAAAAATATAATCCAATCCAATTCAAGGCAATATCAATTCAATTCAGAATCTTTCTTACTTTCAAATACAAAGTGGCTGAATTAATTATATTTGATCTTAATATATTTCTTTCAGATTTTCATAAGGTGAGAAACACTTTATTTCTCAACACAACCATAATATCTTTGCAAACCATCTTTTAAACTTGCAATTTGTTATGCAGTCACTTGGCTGCACATATGTAGTAACACTGCAGTGGATCAGTTTATTAGCTTCTAGTCCTAATGATTGTCAAAAAATGACTTAAGTATTTCACTGATTTCAAGGAAGTAAGTTGTTGTATACATTTTAACGAACATCAACACACTTAATATGAGACACTTAGAATACATTATGTGCTTACACCATTCAGCTTTTGAGGACAGTGAAACCTTTGGGGATTTAAACAATTTTGGCTTTGAAATATACTCCATTAATTAACTAAACCTCCTACAAAATATTTTCTTCTCCTATTCCTCACTGTTAATACTTTCCTCAGGAATTTAAATACATTTCATTTAGAATACAGTTATGGTTCTGGAACATTAAGACTTACTCTGCTTACATCTCACATCTTCTGTGGTTTTATGATTACTAGCATTATTCTTTCACAACAGTTTATTGATGGATGACAGCTCAGGACAAGCTTTGAATTTCCTGGAGTTTTGTCTAAATAAAAAAAGCTCTCAAAATGAAAAAATTCTAATCTCACACATTTAATTTCCTTCTTCTTTTTTAGAGTGAAATTTCTGCTGCAGTTCTGAACACTTCATACAAAAATCAGATAGCACGTGTCTGACAGTGACACATTTAAGTGATGTCACCAATACCCACCAAGAAGAAAAAAACCAGACATAATTGCATGTCTACCCAATACAAAACTTGTGGTCAGTCTGTGACTATTTTCAACAGAATAAATCAGAATAAAGAAACTGTCCAGTAAGACTTGGTCCCTATCAAAGTGAAGTCTGAAAAATTGCCTGCAGGGATATGACCAAGTACACATTGTTTCTCCCTGTATATGGCCACAAAACCAACAGCCACATCAAAATGAATGAGTCATCCCATTCTTTCCAGATGGCTTACAAATAACCCTTAGGATGGTGATTTGGAGATGAATGCTGAGAAGGCCACTTTCATAAGCCGGTCTTGCATTGCATGGGTCATCATTAAGAATTTTTTAGGTGGTAGTCACTTACAACACTTAGTAGGGGAATGACTAGTAGTGAACAAAACACCAGGCTCCATGACTGTGATGTGCAACCCTTTTGCTTTCAGCTTTGAACAGAAACACTTGCTTATTCCCTTGGCTGTACCAGACTGTCTCAGAGTCTCAGAACTCATTTCTGTTGTTTGGTGAATAAGGAGGTGAACCAAACACTCAACCTTCTCCCCATCCATTGAGATATGAATAATATAATTACCTAGTTTTTATTGTCTTGAAGTGCTTACATCCTAAGGGTATGTGCACTAGCATTCCTGCCTCCAAACATCAGAGATATTCAGGTTTACCTAGGTAACTAAAACATCAGAACTAATGAATTTCAATTAGGTAGATACATGCTCACACAGAGCTATATGTACAAAGATATGCAAGCCAAATTTGAAAATTTTGAGGGGAAATTTTTTTTTTACTTAAAATACTTCTGGAAATTTTAGCACATCCAAGCTTTATTATAACGACACTAGAATAAGACACTGCTGCACCTAACATGCTGCATGATTCATACAGAAACCTGACAAACATTTGGTTACACAGATAAAAGCAAAAGACTGACCTCTTGGCCAAGTAAATAAAGTTCCAGACATACTCTTTAAAATACTTCATCATGTCACAACAAAATGAAAATTGGAGGCCACAGCTGTAGACATGTAAATATACTCCTTGCTAACACCACAAGCCAAAGTACACACATTTTGTGCTCAGAAGAGAAATTTGGGAAGCTGGTGTAATTTACAGTGACCATGACAAAACTCCATAGAAGTCTAATGGCCTTGACCACTGGCACTGTAACCAGTTTGCTCAAAAGGCAGCTATAAAGATCAAGACTGACATGTTTCAGCATTCAAAAAATAGAATTGCAAAACAGATAGTTTGGAAAAAAAGTATGCAATTTTATAAAAAGGAAATTGAATTTATAATTCAGTAAATCATAATATAAAAATCACATATGGATGTCTAAGTTCCAGAAGATACCTTGAAGGTTTTCTCTCAAATTTTACAACAGATTAAAGAACAATTTAATTCCCTAAATAAAGCCTAAACCAATATGTATCTTTAAAACTTTCAGACACTCTATTTCAGAGTCATATATAACAGACATAGGTTTCTTATGCATAAATTCTCAACTCTTGATTGGAAAGTGAAATAGGCTCTGATTGAAAAGGCACACACTTCATGCACTCCTGAACTTTGCAAGTGATGGATCTGAATACAAAATCTGTAGCATAGAGGAGATGTAAACAAAATCCACTTGAGGAAGGATTTTCTACTTGGACAAGCAACCTACATTCAAGTATCATGGTGCTTCCAAGTATGTTGTAATAGTCCACCCTCTCAAGAGAAGGCTGTTAGTGACAGTTTACATGGGTGATTTCTTTCAGCTAGGTATTTCCTAGTAGGAGAGTGAAATAAAACCTTATAATTTAACCTATTACAGAATTTTTTGTTACTATATTAATTTGCATATTTCTGCACACAAAATACATCACACTGTATTGTTTGTAGCTTCAGTTATAGTATGAATTTAGTACAAGATTTCATAGGGCATTAGTCATGCCTTATATTTATCTGTAAAAGGAAGACATTCAAACTATCAAGCCTCACTGCAGTTTTCAGCTTCAAATTTTGCTGAAAAATAAGGCAAAAATTGCATTTTGTACTGGAATTATTGTATTTATAAATTAACGTAACTGGAATTAAACAAAGAACCTTTTCTAACTGTGGTCCAAGATTTATAATATCTATTGAAAGGATTGTATCCAAAATTTCTAGCCATGGATTTACAGCACTTGACAAGCCTAGTGTTCAGAGTGGAACAGAGACCCCTTCAATGAACTGAACATGTAGCTAATAGTGCTTTATGAATGTGGACTGTGATGACTATGCTTGTGTTTTACACACCTTTCAAAAGATAAAAGGAGTCTTTTGGCCCATGATACAGCTAATCAGACTGAATATGCCATGATACCTTCTGGAATGAAAGCTGAGAGGAGATTTTTTATCCTCACCTATTAGTAAGATGGATAAAGGAAAAGAAATCTTCACTTCCAAATCATACGAAACATCAAAGGACAGTCTAGGAAGCAATCTTCTAGGCAATCCTTTCATTCCTACCAGCAATTAGAGCATTCAACAAACCTGTCTGTTTCCAGTTGAAGAAAATGTTAGAGCAGGTGCACTTCCTCCGAACAATGCTACTGTGCAGCCAAGCAGCCAGCAGCAAAACCCTCAGTCCAGCAAAAAAGCTTTCTCTTTGTTCCTCTCTGCACTTTGCTCTCTGGAGAGCCATTTTTTCCCATTAGTACCACACCTACACAACTGACTCCCCAGGGGTATTTCCAAATGTACATGCATTAGACTTTTTTTCCTTCTTTTACTTACAGAGTGGACCAACAATATTGCCAGATTAAATAGAAACCATATTTTATAATCTTTTAAATTTTAATGCTGAAACTCAAAAAATATTGCTAAGAAGAAACACAAGACTGTACAGATTCTTTCACACAGGAATAAGTGAAAGTACCTGAGCACTTAAGATACTCCACAATGACATAAAGATTCTTCATAAAATCTTATTTACCAACATAAATCTGGGACTCACTTTGCATTCTTTGCATCACAGAATTACTACTTAAGTTTTCCTGTACTGAAGAACTGAAAACAGGTGACATAAAGGAAATGGTATCTTTAGGATAACGGCGTTTTTAAAAAAGGCTCATTGCTTTTAGTGTTATTCCTTATTTGTTACTATTTATGTTTTAGGAACTACTTGTGTTAGTACTAATACTGTGGTAAGAATAAACTAGGATAGAAAATTAGATCATCAATGTTTTCAAAATTTGGTGAGTTATGAATGTTACAACAAGTGGAAAAAAAATGATTTGGCTGTTAAGCAGATCAATTGCATGACTGTTGCCCTGAAAATTATTTTGTATTCTGATCTTAAAAATGAATAGTGTCTAAAGAAGAAAATTTTGCAAATACTGACTAGTCTGTTCCTAGAACTGGTAGAATGACTGGACATTTTATGACTGAAGAAAGAATCATTAGGTTTAAGGGACAAAAATCTCATTTGAATTTGTCACATTGAAGTGGTCAAGTCTCTTCAGAGCTTCACTCCGTGGGAAGAGTGGCTCAGCTTTTTCTACAACACAGAATGTAGGGCATTCACCAATGGTGCCCAAGGCAGTCCTTCCCTCACACACAAGAAAATGGATGTGGAAAGGATTATGACAACCATGGAAGATAAGTCAGTTATCACCTTCACTACAGCTAGGTCGAAGGTAGACTGGGAGATTCTGTGTTATTTTGAGTGTGACTGCCTGAGAGAAATAACAACCTGACATTCTAAGAAACAATATGGTTCTGCTTCAAGTCAAAGCACGACATACTCTACTTTTTCCTGGAGTGGCAGTGTTTAGCTGTTATTGTTAGAAGGCAGTTTAGAGGTAGCAACTTTCTCCTGTGAAAAAAGACTGCACAATTGGAGACTCCCCAAGGAGTCAAACTCTTCTGAACCTAAGAGAATCCCACCAACACAGAAATCAGCTTTTTTCTATAATTTAATCTATGGATCAAACATGCAGTTGATTAAGACCAGCAGGTGTATAGATTAACCAACTAAAAAATAGAAAACCAGGTGGATTCCCTAATAAGAAAAAGTATCTGTCCGTAATAAAGGATAGTAAAAATGCAACTTGAACAACTTAGAAATAATAAAATCACGTACTGTTGAATACGCTTGACTGGTCAATAATAAAAATAATAGAATATAACAAATTAGTTCAGCTAGGCTAGACTGTGGTTGTTCTCTGTGAAAAGACATGGTTAGAATGCCATACACAGAGGATGAGTATTTCTGAAAGTATAATCACTGATACCTTGAGAGTTCCTGATTTGTTGCTACTTTTGAAAATGAAAAAATAAAAAAAGAAAAAGGAAAAAGTTTCCCATCTGTGATAAAATTTCAACTGAATTCAGTTTTTTGTGTCAGATTGACTCAACCATTATATAATTCATTCAGAAAAGACATCCAAGATGTTTGAAACACTTCACAGCGCATATGGGTACATAGCCTCAAAGTTCTGGAGATAGGGGGGTTTTGTTCTAGTCAAGACTTACCAAGATAGTCCTCATTCCTAGGAGTACAATTCATTGAACATGAACTTGTTCAACAGGGATGGAATGAAAGATCAGAAAGTAACTTCTCTCAGAAAACAATTATAAGAACGTCAAATGCTTTCTAGCTATATCAGAACTAGTATATATTTTTCTACAATTTTGTGTGAGTGAATACTACATAACTATGGACTGTAAGAACATCCAGGAGACCTATTCACAGAGTTGACAAGAAATTAAGAGTGTTTTATGTGAACAGCCAATTTTGATTTGTTTGGATACCATGCTGCTGGCACCCTAGTTTGCCTGAAGCAGCTTCACACCCTTGAATGACCCTTTTAGCTGGAATACCTGGGGAGGAATAGAGATAGATGTAATACAGTGGCTTCCCAGGGTATATGTTTAAAATTCTTCTGTCACCAACTGTGCATATATTAAACACCTAACTTGCATTCTTTTCATGTGGATTTAAGCATTTTTGTTGCTACAGTTTTATAATTCATCAATTGTGCACTATTTTCAAGCACAACCTTGCATCATAAAATACTAAAAATTAAATAAACCAAGATTGCAGTGAGATAAAATCATGTTGTTTGGATTGACTATCATTGCTATTATTAAGCAAACTCTGTAGCAACTTTTCAGTTAGATGTCTCCCCACATGTCAGAGATACATTAGAGCCTGTGGTTCCTTTTACAGAGCACAATAATTCTACAGCGTGCTGTACTTCAAGTCAAACCCCAATACACCCTATTTTATTCTTACAAGGTGTAAACTAAAATAAGGTCCCTTGGTTTTGTCAGACAGAAGGTAGATGATGCTTATAAGATTTTCCAAACAGGTTTTAATGATCTGCATGAGGAGCAAGAATATCCAGTAGGATACTCTTTGAGAGACAACCATCTTGAAAACCTCCTTTAAAGCCTGTCTGAGATATTAGCAGTTGCTGTTGCACAGCTACATGAAAGAACTTCTGCTTGCACACTGTGAGTTAATATATAGTGTATATTTTTTTAGAAATACAAAGACTGCATGAGGTCTTCAAATTAATGGCAAAAGCTAGGCAAAGTTCTTCACTAAATTAAATCTATTATTTGTGTAAATTTAGGAATGCTGTGCATTCAGCAAGATTCGAAGTCAGTAAAGATTCAGTAAAGACTTTTGACTTACTGCTCTGAAAGATCATGTCTGCAACAATTACCATGTGATAAAATACAGCAGAATTTATATACTGGGCTTAATTTAGAACTAGAAATTCTTCTAAAGAGATTTCTATTTTAATAATAGACTTTCTGTCACACAAGATTAAACCCTGTTTATCTCCTTGAAATATCTTACACTTCTGTTTTGACATCAACTTTCCCTTCTACCAAAATCCTTCAGAGACCACATTCAAAGTTAGAGAGCTGTCTTTTTAACAAAACCCATACAGACCAGATGTGAACAGCCTCAGAATGCAGATACAGCCCTAAACTGTTGTCACAAACTGACAGCACTCAACAGCTTTGAATGACATTACCAGCACTAATTGCTCTAGCTTGGCCTTCAAGAGGCCCTGGGCTGGGACTGATAAGGACAAATGAACCTTGGCTTCAGAAAATTCTCTGAAGTTTTCAGTTCTAAATTGCAGAAATAAACCATGGTTGAATACTGTTCCCACATATATTCAGCAAATGATAAGGGTAAAAGCTCTATACATTTCTCTACTGAAAAGTCATGCTCTGTAAGAAAAGATATTAAATATTTATTCCTATTGGTCTATTTACATCAGTCTGCCATAAGATGAAAACATAGAGTAGAAGTACTTGGTTTTTTAAGTCTTTTACTATTTCTACAATGGTACAAAAGAACAAGAGCAAAGGCTAGAGTATCCACTAAGTGGAATTTGCTGCTGGTTATTATAACAGAATTGAATCTATGCCACAATTTCCTGTAACATCCTGTGTTATTCATCAATTATGTTTACAACAGAAATTAAAGCAGACAACTAGTAATTGCAACTGTCCAAGGTGGCCTTTGTGTATTTGTACTTAAATTATCAAAGGGCTTAAACAGAGGTCAGGATATTACATGATAGCAAATCTGGTTTAGCCGTTATGAACAAATTATATTTTGTAGCCCAAAATTACATTTGCCTTAAGAGTACTCTGGATGCTAACTCTGTAACAGAGAGCTTGTGAAACTGCAGGTCATATAGCTCTCTTCAGTCCAGCCTGAGAAAGTGGCCTGGGAAATTCATGGAAAGAATTAAAACAATCCTCAGAGACAGAAAACATCCTTGCAGGTGTTGTTTTCTACTTCTTGTTTTCTTTGCAAGAGAAAGTCAGAGGGTGTTGTGCCCCACCGACCAATGATGGTGATGTAGTGGTTTGCTAACCAATAAGAGTTTCTTTTCTGTACTTTCCACGAATCAGTCTATAAAATAAGCCTGAAGTAATAAACTAGGGATATTCTCCTAACCGACTCCAAGAGAGTCAGTGTCGTCTCTCCTCGCCATTCCTAATAGAGCGACAGTACTCTGTTACATCAACTGTTTTCCAAATAAGTGTTGGGATAACTTTGACCAGCAGACCCCTTTATTTGCTATCATATGACCATACTAATAATGGCACACCTGATTAAATCTCTAAAATCTAACCATTGACTATTCGCTTCAGATTATGCTATCCTTCTTGTTAACTGGCTCAGACATATGTCTTGTATTGCTTGCACAGTATGCTTTTTCTACCCTGACCTATCCATGATTTTCAACCTTACCACTAGGAGCTGGAACCCATCACACTGTGATCATGCTGTCACTGGCTATATGCTAGCTGTGCCAGAAATGCTCTACCTAATACTTGATATTAGCACAACCTAGGTCAACAGGGCCTTCATTTTCTGTCAGCACAGCTACCTGATCCCAATTTCCCCAATTATCTTGACTTCAAAAGACTACATTGAGTTAGGTCAGCTGGTACTAGAGCTCAGCTTACTTAATCAAGAGGCTCAGCAAGAACTGTAAGAAGCAGTCCTAGCTCTGAAAGAACTGCAAGCCTGTGTGTGTTTGACTTCTGTGCTCCATACCTCCTTTCCCTATTTCAGTGGGATCCATACAATGGGAACATGGGTCTGATGGCACTGTGTTGTGGATAACTTGTACCTTTTCTATACAGGTAGCTGTTGCTAGGAGTAGTGAAGCCTGTGTCTGTATGTTAACAGATTGGCTTAGACTCCTGGCAAAACTTCTGCATAAACTCTGGAAGGAGATCACAGAGAATGGTTTGGCCTATTAGACTGTCTTGGTCCAAACCACCAAGTTGTAAAACAAAAACACTGAACTATACTGCCCTCCCCAGCAACAATCTGAATCCTGCTGCTAATCCAATGCTTTAATTGAGAATCTGAACACTGGTTTGTTCAAGGATGACCAATTTCTTCACAAGTGAAAAAGAAGTTAAGAACATTGATAAAACTACAGTGAGAGAGATGGCCACAGAAAAGGGTGATTTAGACAGCCAGGATTTATGTGTGAAGATGTGCAACAGAATAGCAGGAAAAACTTTGTATGCAAGCACAGGTTTAGTACTGGTTTTGGCTTGGATAGAGTTAAATTTCTTCATATTAGTCCACAGGGGCTCTGGTTTGGTTTTGGTGCTGAATAGAGTGTTGATAACACAGGGATGTTTTGGTTATTGTTGAGCAGCACTTACATAGAGTTGAGGGCTTTTCTACTCCTCACCGCACCCATTAATAAACAGGTTGGAGGTGCACAGAAGTTGTGAGGGCACACAGCTCACCAGCAGGATATTCCACACCATATGGCATCATGTTCAGTGACAGAACCGAGGGGAGGTTGGCAGGGTGGATGCTGCTCCTGGATTGTCTGGGCAATATTTAGTTGGTGTTAAGCAATTGTTTTCATTTGCATCACTTGTTCTTCTTGCATTTATTTTTCTCTCTCTCTGGTTTGTTTGCTTGTGGTTTTTTCTCCCTTTTCCTTAGACTTTAAAAATTTTTTCTTATATTTTTAATTATTATATGTATATATTATATGTATATATTATATATATACAGAAGTTCTTTCCCTCTTTTTTATGCCTACAATTCTCTCCCCTCACTGGGGGAGAGCTAATTGAGTGGCTGAGTGGTGCTCAGTCACCAGCCATGGCTAATCCATGACTGTATCTTTTCCTTTCTCTCTACCATGCCTGCTCTCTTGCACACTGGTGTTTTTTTACAGGGTCACAGTAGGTTTACTGTAAGTAGGTCTACTGAACTTGCTTCATATCAAGGAGCCTTCAGCATCCTGCCCCAGGTTGTGCTTCAAGTGTCACTTCTTATGCTCCCTGGGCAGTCCCACTATGCACCTACATCTCACTACACATCTATATTTCTCTTTCAACCTGCTTATTCCCAGACCACTGATTTTAGAAAGCAAGTTCAGGCAAAGAGATTCAGCTTGACAAGATAATGGGGGTGGGGAGAAAAGGGGAGTTTGCAATGAAGGACTAATGTTCCTTTGTTCCTCTCCCCCATGTTATCCCAAGTGAAGTGACAAACATTAAGGATAAAGGATAAAATTTAACAGTAGCTTGAAACAATCAAGTAATATCCACAGCATTTTCTAAGACCATATACTCTGCAACAAATTCAACACAGGTCACTGCTTTCATCTAGGAGTCATGATTGTAATAGATATCCTACAGAATAGTGGTATCATGGCACATTTAATACAGTTTATGCAAAGAAAGACTTCTGTTTCAGAGAGATAGTTAGCATGTCAAACAGATGTATGGATGTCCAACATTTTTCATTACAGGAATGCACACTTTTCCAGATGGAACCAATATGCAGTTCCTACCAGTAAGTAGATGAGACGTGCTCAAAACTTTCACTCTCCTCTGTTCAAGCTAGCTTGTTCTTTGCCTTTGTTCATCAACATTTTTAGAAAGAGAGAACTGACTAGCCAAAATGAAGACTGCTTTTAGAGTGAGGGACTTCAGAAGTAGGCTAGAAAAACTGAAGCCTGGACCTAGTCAATCTGAATCTATGTCAAGTCAATGCAGCCCTGTGGGAAAGCTGGAGGACTCTCTGGAACTGGACTGTCAACAAATTATGCAAGAAACTGGACAGAAGCTGCAGCAAGTCAACACCAGAAATGAGAGGCATATACAGTTAAATTTTCAAGACAGACAATTTCAGGGCATGTAGAATTCAAAGATTTTGCACAATTTGCCAGAATACTGCACTGAACTGGGAGAGTGACTACAATTCAGCCTGGGATCCTGGATGTCACAGGGAGCACCCACACTAGCCAGATCCAGGGAACCAAATTAGGAAGTTATGGCCAGGAGTTGTCATTTTAAGCTTTCTGGATGTGTTACTGTAGCACTGCATGTTGTGCAGGACTGCATGTATACCTTACATGAACACAGGTTTTCTCTCAGGGTGCAACAGAGCCCCTTAGTCAGTTCTTGCACTCAGCCCAAACTGGGTCTCTCTGCATCCAGACTGACACCAGAATGCACAGACTTGGTCTCAGGGACTGCCTGACCCATTGCCTAAGCAAGCAAAATCCTGTAGGCAATGCTGTTTTCCTTATGTCTTCTGTCAAAACCTGTAAATTTACTTGATAATCTATTAATTTGGGTATTCTATCTGCCTTTTCCTTATCTTGCTTATGACTTTTCCTCACAGTATAGACAAAATCCTACCTCTAAATTCATCTTCTGGTGTTGCTGTTTGAACCACATGCTCGCTTAACAACATTCAATGTAATTTCTGAAGAAATCACATAGTAAGTAACAGTTTGAGCTTTTTTTATTCTTGTGAGATAAATAATGGCATAAAGCCACAATTCATGGCATTCTGGGTCGAATGATGGGATCAAGATATATGATATCTCTCTGTGCTTATCCAACAAAAATATGTATTGGAAAACCTGTTCAGCCATCATGGATAATTTTACTGTTTTTCCAATCTTTATATAATACATATAGTAGCATTAGTTCTGCTGTCATCCAGGGAAATAAGTTGTATTTCATGGCTGCATCACCGGCTAAAAGCTTTATGTCACAATATGGACACGTTAGCTAGGAAATATGATATTTTAAAAGTGTAAATAAATCCATTAACAACACTTTACTGGATTTTTTCCAAGACTCAGTGGAATAGGGATTAGAGGTTTTTGAGTAAGCAACCAGAAACATGATAAGTAAGGAAAGAATGGCCCTCAGGAAAGACTAGACAAGTTGAAACTGAATGGATGCAGGTGAACAAAAAGTTTCTTTCCCTTATCTTTTTCAAAGGCGGGTGGTAGAGGGGAAAAAAATCTTCCCATTTTTCTGTTCTCTTAAAAGACAGAAGACAGCTTCGACTTTACATAAATATTCTATTTCTTCTCCCATTAATCTGAAAAATTTAAAGGGAAACACACAACGTTTTCCTTGACCAAAATGAAGGAACAACTAGCTGATGCAGTATCTTCTAACAACACAGAGACATCTATGGAAACATTTAAACCTTATTTATAAAACAAAACTCCCCAATGTTTATCAAGTTAGGGCCTCTTTAAGAGAAAAGTAAAAGTGACTTGCTTAAAGCTCAGATTGGAAACCCATGACATGTCCTCCAACATGTCTTTGCTGACAGATTTGTCTTCATAAACCCATCTTACATAAATACCATCTTGGTTCAATTAGGAAAAAGCTTAAGCTTTTGAGATATTTTGATATTTTTTTTGAGATTTTTTTTTTAAAAAAACCATGGACAGACAAGTTTGGATTACATTTATGAAATGTATTTTCTTAAAAAGAAACAGCATCATCAGGTAGACATCTACATTTTTGTCACAGCAGTTTAAATAACCACTGTCCCTCAGCTGGAGGCTTAAACTGCACTTAAACTAGGTTCCCCCATCAGCTGAATTAGACAAACTGAATACATGCAGATACTTTGCTATAAAATATATATGATCATGTATACAACTATACACAATATTAGTTACCCTATCAGATCTACAAGACATTGATCAAATGCCACAGGAAAAACCTATCAGCTGAGGAGTGTTAACTTGTCTAAATAACTTGTATGAGAACACCTCATAACTTTGAAGAAACACCTGAATATATGCTGCCTTAAGATGGTGGAAAATCCATATGTAAAGACTTCCCAAGAAATTTAACTATAGAAATGAGTTATTGAATATGAAATGCGTATTAAAATGTAACTTAAAGCATTTGGAAAAACTAAGCTAAACAATATTATAAAATTGGATCCTGAATAGCAAAAGAGCATATCATCCTAAAAAGACTACATCTAAATGTTATTTTAGGCAAAAGTCTGAAAAATAAAAAAAAAAAAATAGGTGGAAGAGGAAGAACATCACATGAAAAGTCTTAAGTAATATAGACTACTGCTTTATATTTGTGTAAAAATTGGGAATTTCAAAAGGCTTTAAAAATGTAAATATCTTCAGTTTCTCTATTATGATGTAATTCCCTTTCTGCTTTAAAGAGGAAATTATTTTCAAGTTTAATTGTCCACAAATGGTTTAAACATATCTATTCAGTACACAGTTTTCCTGAAAATAACTAAGACAAAAACATCTGGTTGCACTGGAGCTATGACACCTATTGAAGACTTTTAAAATGAAACAAATAAAAACCCCAAACCATTCTTCAAAGCAGTGAAAAACCTCATATTTCATATATCTGTCCACTAGATAGATCTGGTTCTGACAAAACCAGAACTGACAACATGAACTTCTTACAGTAAGATCATACAAGTGCATTTGAAGAAGCCTTTTCCCTATGACAGAATGATTGATGTAGTTTAATTTTGTGTATAGTACTTTGCACTTCTGTGACTTTACACTTACCTCAAATTGGCATGGTACATAGCTTTCCTACTGAGACTGAACTAACTGCTAGAACAGAACATATGTGATAGCTCTACAACCTATGGTTGTAGTAATATAGTAGCTGTATTTAAAATGTGTCTCTTTTCAAATATATAGTTACATTTTTAATTTCATCTCCTAAAATGACCTTTCAGCTTACTAATTATATCTGACAAGATACACAGGGATATAATCATAATTAAATTTAATTTACTATGTGCAACAAATAGTTTGCATCGTCAATATTTAACCTGTAACTAATATGATAAGTACATGTTTACTTAGTTGTTCATTTTTCCTCACGCTGACCAAATCACTAGTGCTAATACATATTATTTAAACTACAGTTCATGGGAATACTAGCGTAATGTCAAATGAAAATTCTTGAATCAAACTGCAGGAAAAGAGGCACCCAGAGTAAATGCAAAGACCACAGTCTCTAGAGAGGAGGAAAAAAAATAATACCATTTTCATGACTAAGTGGGTGAAGAAGAGCTAATGCTTTGAAGACTGAAGACAGTCCTGAGTTTGTCTTCAGGAAACCTTTGGATACCCACAACCTCAACCTGATGGGAAATCTATGCCTTTCATTTTAATAAAAAATTTTACTTTTTCAGTTTAGGTTTCTTCCTCCAAGTAGTACCAATCAGAGTACTCACTCTGCCAAAACCTTAAATCTTAAATTTGTCTAGGTATTGGATAGGTACAGAAAATATCTATTATGGTTGGCATCTTAGAAATTTAAAGACAGTCTAGGCTTCAAAATTGCTATATTTATTGAATTATGTCCCACCATTAAACTAAGCAGATCAGTTGTACCATCAGATGTCTGCAAATAGCCTCCTGGACTAGAATACAATGGAATGATAGGATTTTAAATACTTTTCATTATTATTCTGTTCTTTTCTATCAATTAGGTGTTAAAATGAGACACATAGTTCAAGCAGCCAGCTACACTATAAGTTGATATGCTTGGCTGGCCACAGGGACAGACAGCATCAGGACCTACTCCAGCCATAGAAACGCCCGTTCTCTTTTACAGTACAGCCCTAGAGAGACAAGATGTAACAACCTGTTGAGCCCTTATTCACTTATTTTATCCTTTGATGTTCTAGCAAGCATGCTGTGACATTTTGTGCCTTATGGATATGATTCTCAACAAGAGGCTTGGTTCTACATGAATGCCATAAGTGTTCCTCACAGCAATTACCATTTCTATTTTCATCCTTTTCAGATGGCTGCATTGATAAATACCACAGGATGACACAGGTTATTTTTTCCTCAAAGACTTCACTACTACTATGCTATTTTGACATGATCCCCACGTATCTTTTATGATACTAGGCTTCTAAGTTTACCTATGTGGTGTAACACACTTCCACCTGAGTGATTGGCATTTTGGGTCAGAAAAATATGTCAATACTGCTAAAAACCATTCTGAGCTTTGAAACATTACAGAAGAAACTTCTTCAGGCTCAACTATGATTGACTTCTCATATAAACTGCAACTCAAGTGAACACAAGACACACAACACAGGACTACTATCTTTAGATGTTCATAGACACACTTCTGTACTCAAGAGCTAAACAAAATACTACAGTACTGTGAAAGGAGCTGTAAAAGGCTCTGCATGGCAGTGGTGTACACAAGGTGTACCCCTAAGCAAGGGACTGTCTCTCTCACATCCATTTGATACAGAAACAACATCTGGAACTACTCAGACAAGATGATACATTTATTTTTTGTATTTTAAAATTATTTCTTATCATTTAATTAAGAACATTTTGTTTCTAAACATCGACTAAATACAGAAAAAATGCTTTCAGGTTCTCACTCATATTGATTTCCCTGACTTACTCTCTCTGCCACTCTATTTGGAATCACAATAAATTGCATATGAACTAAGTTTTACAGTAAGCAGATATAAAGCACTGCTATAAAACACCTTTTCTATCTTCAGTCACTAAACAAATACTTTTATATTGTAAAAACATTAAAGCTTCTGAAGGAGACTCCTAGGAAAAAATAGAAGCTAGTAAGGAATGAGCAAATTACTTCAGAACCAGTCTGAATGTGTGTCTGATTTCTTAACAGACGAAGTCTGTGAGTTTTATTTTTTGTTACTTTTTCTAAAGAGCATATTAGTTTAAGCAATGTATTTTATAGAATTTTATAAGTACTGCCTTTCCCTTGCAAGCAGACTCCTGTATGACTAATCCATGTTCCTCTTCTTGATTGCCATCTTAAGAGACAGCTAAACTCTCCCACTTTAGAAGAAAATGCTACAACTTTGAAGCCAGCCACTCCAAAAACTCAATTTTACCCCTAAAATGTTTGTCACATGTAATGACACACCAATGCCTTCTCAGTGTGCACTATAGTTCAGACTACTGCATAGGTGGGTGCAGCAGGGAGGAATATCTGGGTTGTCAACTTACTGCAATCTACTGCCTAATTTCATGAACATTGGTGATGTAGCATGTAACGAGAGAGCTGGCTAGGAAGTTACAAACTGTTTCAAAAAAGTGTGCTATGGGCACCATGGGCAAATATCTTTTGGAGACTGAAGCTGAAATCTAATTATCTCTGAGGAAGTGAGAGGTAGAAGAATATTCTCCTAAGGTTTAGGTAAGTTAGAAATGTTTGGGGCCTATCTAGAGAGCTCAGAATTCATAGTCATCATTATGGTAGTAATAACTATTGCTTTGTAAAGATATGTGTATTTAAAAGACTTTTTTTTTTCCTTTTATTTTTCTTTTTTTTTTTTTTTTTTTCCTCAAGGAAAAGGTTGAAGTTGGATGTTTGTCTCATGAGTGTCATTTTTTGGATATGCAGTATTCAATAGACTTTAAGAATACAACACACAAAGATATTTGAAATCTAATTAATCTCTTGACATTTGATGAAAAGTCAAAGCAGTGGACCACAAGATGAATAAGGATACTTCAGCCATGAAAGCTGATCTTTCATGAAGTGCAAATGAGTTATGATTATCTGACTACAAACTTTATTGCAGATCTGTGCTTTTTAATAACTGTCCCTGCTTTTACCACCTAGCATGCTTTCTTAGTATGATATTGAATATTTTGACTGCTGTCGCTGACATTTTACACTTCCTCCAAACGTCCTTCCTTAGGAACAAACTGCTTAAAGTACCATGGACTACTAATAGTGGTCACATTTTCACACTACTCAAAGACTATTTTTATTGTTCTAAACCCTATTATGTCCCTTTTTACTTTAGTTTCTGAGAGTCAATATCATTAAGACATAAAGTTTAGGATTTGCTCTACCATAGAATGGAAACTTCTTTTTAACATTCAGACAAACATCTCTGCTTATACTACTAGTGGTAGTTACTTCAGTATCGTGACCAAGCACAAGATACTCAGCAGTCTGGGAAAGGTAATTCAATTCAGCATGAGTGTATTGAACTTGATCTATAAATCATCTCCTTACATGACCATCATCAAAAAAATTAGTGACTGATTTATAGAGTATAATGGGATTCAGAGAAGCTAAAAATGTAAACTCATTCATAAGTAATACTGGGCTGAAAACAGTTTACTAGATAAGCTTCGAATAGCAGTGGAAATTTGGAATTACTTTTTAAATGTGCTGAAAACAGCTTTTTATATAAATGTAGTAAAACTAATGCATTATCAGGAATAAATAGCTGCAGACAGACTATTAGAAGTTATCCACTGCAGCCTATAAGATTTATTTTCCAACAAGATGTTTTGTTCATTTCATCAGAATGAAGATCCTTGTGAAGCAAAGTCTTTGAAAGATATTTCTCTCCAATATAAAATGATATACCCAAACTCTTCCTATAAACAAAATGATGCAACCATTAGATTGAAGGCATTTCTCGCCTTTGAAAATTACCCATGGAGAAACCATTCTCTGAGTTGGAAAGCACTGCTAACTAGACAATAATTCAGCTTTTTCTGTTTTTAACTTGTACAAACTATGTGAAAAACAAACCAAAAGCCCCCCCAAAAATCATGAGTAAAGAAAGAAAAGCAACAAAGAGACTCAAGTGAAAGCAAAAGAAAAAGTTTATATATCTGTGAATTGTACTTGAGTACAAGAATTTCACTACATTAAGTGCTGTGGTGCACTTGGCAATTTATTAATCATCACATCCACATAATGAAGCAGCCTTGCACACTCACACCACCCACTTACCAAGCAGCCAACCCTGACTTCATGGTTTGTCTTTATCTAAATTTGTCAGTGCTTATCACTAGACATGTATCTAAGAGAGACAATATGTCTTTTCAGTGGACTGCTCTAGTGCCTGTCCATAGAAACAGCCACTGTACTGTTACAACATCTACTTAGGAACTCATCATTTTAGCATCTAGAGCAGGGTTTTCATTTTAGTCAACAAACATCAACCCTTTCAATATGATTGGCACAGAGTAATGTATAGCTGGTTGTTTCACGACCAATAGAACGAACAACACCTATCTTCGTACAGATCTGCATCCTGTATCTCTGCCTATCTCCATGGCAGTTAAGTCACCATCCTCCTCACTGATGACTCCCTGTCCCTTTTTCTGAAACCTTAGTGCTGCTTTTTCCTTCATCACCCAACTATAAGCATGCCCTCCGGTATGAGTGGCTTCCATGCACTGATCGAGCTTGTGGGATCATTTCATGGGTACCCTCCTCAAGCATTGACCAACACACCATTAAATTCAGTGGTTACAAACCTAAAATGGAGACTGCAAGCATCCTAGAAAGAAAACAGGAAGTGAATACTGAAAAAGCCATGGAGATGTATTAATTAATAGATCTCTACAGTATGTAATGTAAAAGCATGACATGTAATGTACATGTCATATATAGCATTATTCTATTTGATATATACTGGTGAAGAATATTTAATTGGTAAGCCTTTTGTCTTTCCCTAAATTATGGCATTAAC
The DNA here is from genome assembly GCF_049639895.1 of Pseudopodoces humilis. Classification (NCBI taxonomy): domain Eukaryota; kingdom Metazoa; phylum Chordata; class Aves; order Passeriformes; family Paridae; genus Pseudopodoces; species Pseudopodoces humilis. The sequence continues at coordinate 107,288,638 of NC_142200.1, forward strand.
TTGTGTCTCTGTCATCAGATACTGATATTATATATTGAATACATTTTTTGTATATTTGGACCTCTGTGCTCTCTCAAGTGAACTTAACTTAAAATTGTCTGATACCAAAAGATGGGGAAGGGAGGAAAGAAAGACTAGCAGGCAGAAGCCAAGACAGAGGAAGAGAGGGTAAGTGTCACTCTCTTAGAAAACCATGCTGAAAATGACCACAATTGTCTTGGCTTTTTAATATCTTTCCTTAACTATTCACAAGGGGCCCCATATTAATCCTAGTCTCCTTATTGAATACCATTCTCGGTAATTAAACTGAATCATATTATTCCCGGCTGATTATTAAGTGGAAATTGTCATTAATGTTAACAGAACAATTGTTTAATAGCTGATAACACAAGTACAGGCCATTTTAAATTCCCTCTGTGACTTCAGTTGCATATGTTATTCTCCATTTCACCTTTAAACATTTTAAGTGATTATCAGTACATGTCTGATGTATTGTAACACAAAAGGACACAGTTCAGGGAAGAGAGAAATTAATAATGGGCAATCCACCTTCTATGAAAGTTGCTGAAATACACAACCATATAATTTTTAATAGCAGGAAATCACAAAAGTAGTAATGCAGAAAGGGCCATCATGCAAGATTTTCTTGAGAAAGGGGAAAGTTAAACATGTAAGCTACAGTCCTTTAAAAAAATAAATCTATCACTTCATACAACTCCTTTGAGCAAGTTCTGAGTTTTGAAGGCTAACTGGCACAAAAAGAAACAGCCATGGGTGTCTAAATTATCTGTCTGCAAAAATACAGCTTCTTTGCAGCTGACAAAAGGCATGAACAAAATCAGAAAGAAATCTTCATTGCTAATGTCTTGACTCTTAGATACAAAAATCTTGACAGGACTGACCACCTAACCTGAGTTCCTTCTAATGTTCAGCAAGTATCTATGGTTTTTAATTTCTAAAGCTCAGTATATACATGAATTAATTATCACACTGTAACAGGGAAATAAGGGAAATTGATGACCCATAATACTCTGTGTTCAGACTTTTTTTTTTAAACATAGGAGAATAGCTCATGAATGTTGAATACCTTCATTAACAGCACAGACACAGTGTTAATAGGGTGTATTAACATGCATGTTCAGCAAGTTTACAGATGACATTGAAATGAAGAAAGCAGCTAATGTAATGAAGGATTGATGGATTCGAAAGAGCTCAAGAAGCTCAAGAGCTCAAAAAAAAAAGGGCTGCCAGAAACCTTTTAAAGTTTAACAAAGGCAAATACAAAGCTCTGCACTTGGGAAGGAATCCATTCATATAATAGTACAGGCAGAGTCTGAAAATACACACATCATGTGATCTACTCTCCTAAACATCTTGGTTGCCCTTGGTCGCCCCTTGGATTTTCTCCTGCTTGTCAATGTCTTTCTTATAGTTTGGAGCTCAAAACTAGACACTACAGTGAATACAGGAGAATAATCACTTTCCTCAACCTTCCAGTTTTTCTTTCTCATCACAGCTCTCTTTTTCCTTGATGGCTGTAAATGCACACTGCTGACTCATGTTCAGTTTTCTACTTGGACTTCAGGATATTTTTCTGCAAGAGGAAGCTCAGTTTTAATTTTACTAGATTGCATTCTTCCCCATCACACAGAAGTCATTCAAAAATGAGAAGTTAAATGCCAAAGATATGGCAGCAGTAGTTTATGGCATTTTCCTGATGTGAACACTATATACTTACAGATGGTAACGCCAAGGATATAAAGCCCTCCAGTTCGCACAGAATAACTTCTCTCCCCTTTTAATTCAAAGAAAATCTAACAGTCTGCAATTACAAGATCAATACTCTCATAACATCCTTGGCAAACCAAATTTTAGAAGTTCTTTACTTGACAATTAGATCCTAAATCAATAAAGCACTGGCCAAAATCCAAGTTTCCAGTACTCTGAAGATTAGCCAGTGGGGAAAATGGATGAGAGAAGATGGGGACATTTGACTTGAGATAAATTATTTTTGGCTGCTGTGCTGCTTTCTCTAGTGTGCTTGCTGTAGTTCAGTGAGCCCAAGTTAGTGTTAACTAATCAGAAGAAAAATACTTTATTTCTACCCTGCTTCCTTTATTTGGAAACTAGCATGACTGAAGAGATGTGTTTTATTTTTGGAGCAGACAAGAAGTGAAAGAGCACAGACATACTACCAGCAGCATAAAAAGCACACAGGAATTTGCTCTCTAGGACAATAAAGAAGAGATATTTAGGGAATGGAGGCATTTCTGCCATGCTGTTAAACAGTTTTGCACATAATTTGCCACACAGAAAGGCAGAGTGTATTATTTCAAGTAAGGCATGACAATTATGTGGTTACAGTGCTTGTGGGACTTGAACAAACTTCTTTGCATTGTGCAGTTTTAACAACTTACCCTGCTGCAATTCAGGTCAATTCCAACTTAGGATTTTGCCTGAGAGCGCAGATATGCCTAAAGATAGTAAAAGCAGCACATACATCTAAATCCTTAGAAACCCCAAGCGGTTCTAACAGTGGTAGGCAGTTTGGTGAGAAATAACCAAAGCATCAGAAATCCTATGAACCAGCTCTTTCCCAATTAGTCATACTATTCTATTCTTTTTTTTGTTTGTTTGTTTCCTGGCTCTGTTCTCCACTAATACACCACTAACTTCAGAGTGGATCTGTTTGCAACAGAGGAGAGGAACATGTTGTTAGCACTAATGTCAAATCCCAGTTTGTCTCCTGAATAATGGCATTGTCCATTCAATCCCTTAAGACTAAAAAAGTTCAGGAATTCAGCTCTCTTGCTTTCTGGGTCAGTTTTTTAACTACTATGGTAATTATGAAAATGAGGACATGATTCCTACTACCTGTCTTGAAGGACTCATAGGCTGGTACATGCGTGTACCAACAAATAGTACAAAAGGTAGCACACACCTGTACTGCTAGACGTCACTCACACATTCATGGTAAACAGAAGGAATGCTATCAAAATATATGTCTCTAAACAAGTTTGTAATTTATATCGATTTTCAGTAGTAGAAACTTTTTCTTCAGAACCAATTTCTAAATAAAAGGAGCTTAGATAATAAAACACGGTGAAATGAATCATGGAATCATAGAACACTTTGGGTTGGACAGGACCTTTAAAGGTCATCTAGTCCAAACCTCTTGAAATGAGCAGGGACATCTTCAACTAGATCAGGCTACTCAGAGCCCCATCCAACCTGACCTTGAACACTCTCAAGGATGGGGTATCCAACCACACTCCAGACAACTTGTGCCAGTGTTTTATTACCCAGCTTAGGTGGTAAGCATTTCATGAAGACATGCAATGCTTTGTAGACTAAGACTTCATAGTCAGTTTGGGTTCCACCCCATTAGTCTACATCATTGGACTGGAACAGAAGATATTTCTTAAAAGTTTCTTAAAATACAAATATTGTATAACTTATCCTTTCACAGGTTTAACCAGTAAGAAAAGGAAGACTTTACAGAAGTCTCTCTACACTCTGCACTGTTATGGTCAGAACTCTAGCCCACGCTTTCCTTCCCAAGGCATTCTTCACAGGCATAATGTAATTTGCAGTCAGTAATTCTTTTGTAAGCACATTTTCTTGGGAGAACAACTTTCTAAAAGTTAAATTTGTAATCAAATCGGTAAGGAAGGAAGAGGAAGTGATGAAGAGGACATCAGTTATAATGCAATTATCTAACAACCACTACGAAATCTACATAAATAGTTTAGTTTCACACAGTGCCAGATACTACAGACTGGGAAACATCTGAGAATAAAGGAGAATAAAGATGACATACCTTCTTCAAAGAGTATCATCATGTTCATACTTTTGTTAGCAACAATATTATTCAGTAAGGCAATTACAGTTTGCATTGTATTCCCAAATATACTGTCCCGGTATCTCTGCAAAAACAAAACAAAACAGTAAAAAACAAATCTAGTACTTCTTTTGCAAGGTTAGAAGACTATTACCTTAAAAAATGTGACAATACAAAAGCAGTACTTTCTCAATCCCTTAAAATTCAACATTTAAAATAAAAACCAGTCAAATATCTTAGTAGATAACATCAGTTTCAGGGACCCTGATCTATAACCTTAACCTTAGACCAAAATTTCTCCTATGTTCTTTTAAATGAGAACAATTCTTATCTAGGTCTAAAATGTTCGGACTTTTTAAAATGGCATAGAGCTTTATCAACCTAATATCTCTATATTCAGAACCAGAAATATTTCCCTTTGTATGATATGTCCTTTATTAATGGCATTATTGTTATTCTTTTCAGTCTCAGGTTGATAACCCCACCATAAGTCTATCTTTTTTCCCTTGTATATATTTATAATTTCACAGACACATTAAAGACCTCTGACTGTATTGAATTGCATCACTTTTTAATGTCTTTCTTATGTGTAATGATTGCTTCAGTGATTTTTCACAATTGTTGAGACTACACTGAAAAGAGGAAGGCAGCAAGGTTTATAAATAAATTTATTTTCTTCTGTTATATTCACCACACTTGCACACTCAGGCTGAAAAGTGTGGATAAGGCAGTGCAACCAATATGAATTTACATACACACTAGGGACAGTAATAACTCAGATAACTACCAAGAAGCCAAAATAGGATAACCCTTGAAAAATATGAGTTTAGATGCAAATATAATCCTGAGTACTTTTCAGATCTCCCTAGAAGTTCAGGAAATATTTTCTCCAATTTTCAGACTCAAAGCCAGATAGATACATACATCTAAAGTGAAAATAACAACTAAGAAAAATTGGTATTGCTCAACTAGTTTACTGCCACAGAATACACCATTTATTAGGGTCCATCTCCTGTCTGACAGTAGGCAATTTGGAAAAAATTTCAAGTTGAACATGATGAAACTTGTCTGAAGCTAAGCATTTCAAATGGCAAAAATCACTTCAGCTCTTGAATACAGTCAAAGGAACATTTTCTGTTTCTGCACTAAAAAAATAAAATGCATTATTTCCTACAAATACCATTAAATACATATGTTATGGTATAATATATTAACAGAAAATTAAATACATAAACATACTCAACTTCACATTATGTAAATTTTCTATTCATAATAAAGTGCCCAAAAAATAGGTCATAAGGAGAAGAGACAAGGAAAAGTGCCTCACAGCCTTTTGAAGGACTGTAATTTCCTACCCAAGCCTTAAAAATATATATCCAAGAGCTCTTAAATTCTATTTACTTTATATAGCATTTTGAGATGTTATTTATGATTTCCATAAAGAACACAATAAATATCTGTTCCTCTAAAGGTTTGAAATACAGCCTGATAAATTCAAAAGCAAAGTTGGGAAGTATAAACACCAGATTCCTCAAAGGTAAGGTAACCAATACAGAAAACAGATACCATAAGGCCATGCTACTAAAAATAAATTTGAAGATATTTTCCTACAGATAGCTGAAGGATAAGAAAAATATTATTTTCAAAAGATAAAAAATGTATTTTTCTGGTAGTCTATAACCACAATATGGTCTTAATTATCTTAAAGAATACCTAGAAAACCACATTAAATAGCAAGAATGACTGGTTCCACTACTGAGGGTAATGATACCTACACTGAGAACATAAAATTAACAACAGCAAAAAGAATCCTCAAATATCAAAATGAGAGCTGACTCAAATATTTTTTTTGCAATTACAATATTTCTATTACTGCTTCATATATTTGAAGTAAACACCTTCTAGTAAAATTCCCCTTTCAGATATGCAATTAGAAGAGAAGCTGTAAGCTGTTTATGGTAAAAATCTTTCACATTCACCAGGTTAGCACCATTTCAGTGAAGCTATTTTTGCTTTTAATGGACAGCAATTGTTCTTTGCAACCATCTGCTGAATGACCAGCATTGATGTTTTCACTTATATCAAAGCACTAATAGCAAAATTTATCTTACCCTAAATACAGATAAATTATAATTCAAGATGCAATGTAGATATCTTAAGGAAGGAAAATCGTATCTTAATGAATTAAATAATAATGCAAATGGTGTACTCAGCTGTATGACTAGTGATTTAATGTATGTTCCATGATGGGTTTTGACAAGATATTAGGTTCCAAGAAGCTACAGGTATGTTTTACTTATCTAAGCCATCACTGATTGCCATTAGACTTAATTTTAGAGGTTTATATAAAAATATTTAACTTCATAATCTATCAAGGAGTAAAGCTGATCTAATTTGTGTGCACAGCACCACTGACTGTGGACATTTAACGAACAGTGCACTTGACAGCTTTAATAAAACATAGCATTTGCCAGCAGAGATAATTAGAATTGAAGCAGTAAAATTCTAGTGTTTGGCAACACAGATGAAACAAGTTCATTAAAATGTACAGCTTCGGCAAATGAAAGGCAGGAACGCACTGGACCCTGAAGAATCAGCCTTCTCAGAACTAATTGCTCCAGTGCTTAAAAAGGACAGCTATGAAATACCAAGGGCATAACAAGGAAATACTAGTATTAAAAAAAAGAAACCACAGAAGATAAATCAAGCTTTTCAAACAGGACTGAACTGTATTTAGGCCATTAAACTTTTCATTCTAATTTTGAAGGGTTGTACTATCACAAAAGAAATCAGTTGAAGTATTTATTTAAACTAGTTAGGTAAAAGAGTGTGAATTAGCAAAGAGGGAGCAGGAATCTTGGCAAGATACTATGGCTAAAGCTGACTTTATCTTTGAGGGGATTAGAACTTAGAACAGTACTAGGCAAACTACAGTACTTTAATTACATTTTAGATAACGAAAGAGATTGCACTTGTGATAAGAGGTTTGCAATTTGGGAGACTTCACATACATGTCTCCTACTTATGCATGTAAAAACCCAGAAGAGAAAGCCCTAAATGTTATGTTTACAGATATGCTGCAATTAAATCTTATACTACATACCACAGTACTTCTGCTCATTCAATATAATCAGAGTGATTAAAATTTAATCATTTAAAATTTTAAATAATTTTAAATAAATAAATCATTTTAAAATTTAACTCTCCTTCTCAAGCTTATATATGATCAATGAACACAGGTAAGTTAGGAGACATAAGAAGATAGAGGCTTGATTGTTTTCAAACACTAAGTCCATTGGAAGAAGAAAATTATAGAAATGAACTATATTCAAGTTATATTTATTAAAAGATGCCATTCTTATCTGAAGATTCTTTATCATGGTATAGTTGAGATGAAATAAACTAAAACATTGATGTTAACAAGGACCTCTTTACAGGAACATCATTTAAGATTTCATTCAACCCAGCTTATTTTGATTTGCTATTACTTTGCTTTTGAACCAGTTTCTAGTTGGTTAATTTAATCTTTAACATTTTGTGGCTTTTTATTCATAAGACCAGCTGTGCACAAACTGCAAACATATAAATATGGGTCTCTAACATTAAGGTAATACTATTTTCCTTATTAATTATCTAAATCAGAAATAAGCACAGTCATATGCCTTGCTACTCTGGTTTTCAAAAATTGGACTTTTTCAAAAACAGCTCTACCAGAACTAGTATTTTCAACTATTTCCCTCTGGGTATGGTCACACAAAAAGGAGCAATTACTAATCTGACAGCCAATTTCTAGAATGACCATGCTTTTCACAACAGTGACATATTCACTTCACACATGAATATTTTAAGTCTTGCAACTTTCACAGAAATTCCTGCTGGAATATTGAAAAATAAAGAGCATCTGCATTCTTAGTCAATATGTGCTTAGGCAAAGGCAGTTGAGTATAGGGGAAAAGTAGAGATTTTGAAGGATTAACTAAGGAAAAAGGAATCCATTCATAAAAACCTAGAATGTCAAGCATCAACCAACAGGAAGCAGTAGAATTAGTATTAGATTTTGTTCTAATACCCACCGCAGCAAGCAATGCAAAATTTCACAATCTTACATTCACTGTTTACAGATGAATTGCAAAGCAACTCAGCAGCAGCTCTTAACATAGGGTAACATTTCTTCTTTCTACAAAATTGCACCTAAATTTCTAGAAGCAATGAAACCTCAAAGCTTATCCTTTTGCACCTAAAAACTTTAGTGAAAGAACTCCACTCTCACAGATAATTTTCTTTACTGTCAATAGAGGGAGTCTGAGTAGGCTCCTCTTTCATGCAGAGTCAGGCTCCTTCACAGAGAGGATACTCAGAAGCAATTTCATATAAAAATAAATTTCCCCATTACCTAGAAAGAAGTAGTCAAGCAAATTAGCTTCCTGAGGATGAGAACTATTCATTGTGAAAAACACAGATGTTTCCTAAAAAGAAAAATTTGCACACAACTGAACAGACAGTATGGAAAAAAAAAAAATCAATACAGATTCATCACTCTGGAGAAATAAACTTCCTGGTATCAATGAAGATTCCGTATTCTGGAAGAATTCATGGTGGCATGCTCTGAAGCAATGAAACTCTACAAGTAAAAGATACCACCACATCAGTAACTTCATATTTAGACTCATAAATCTGTAGATGCTTTGGAGACTCCCAAGTAGCAGTGAATCATTTGAACTGCAAAGTCACTTGGGAGCTGCAATCAAACATCATGCCAAAAATTACCATACCAAAATATTCACTTACTGGACTTGCATTTCCAGCATTCATTAAAATCTACTTCTTAAAGGACTCAGAATGACAGATAGCAATCAGTGGACATCTTTTTTCTACATGGACTTTGCTTTGATGCAAAAGACATTTGCCACCACAAGAAAACTCCTACACTCTGTGTTCATTAATTCATCATCAGCTGTTAAGGAATGGATCGCTGTTTCTTCTGCCTCAGAACCTACTCCCAAATCCATAGCTAACTAGTTGCTAAAGCAGTATTTAAAATCAAAAACTGATTCTGACTCAGTTTCTGCTGCCTGCTGAGGTGTGCAAGATCAGGATTGAAAAGCCTTTCCTGACATTTTCCATAACCAAAAAAAAAAAAACCTGACCAAAAAAAAACCAACAGAGGAAAAGCTATACTGTTACAAGGAAGTAAAAAGGATAGATAAAAAAAGTATCTATTATCCCTCTTAATCTCAAATTGAATGTTTTATTCTTTGTACTCACAGACTTCCTTAAAATTAAGTGGTGTGGGTGAAAAAGGTGAATGAGAAGCCACAGGCTGACAAAGAAGTATGGAGAAATTGAACCTGTCTGGATGAGGAAAGCATGCTTTTCTCTACTATAGTTTAGTTGGGTTGAGAGATATATTCAAGCTGTCAAAAAGTGGTAGGAAAAACACATCTACATGTTCAATATTTTTGACTTTACTCCTTGCTTTATGCCTTCTACCCTCAAAATACTATTTAGTTTGACAAGCGCTGTTTTTTTCCCACACATTCATTTTTACTCAGTCTGTAATTGCAATAGAGAAAGTTGATTAGTTTATTCAAGTTACATTAAACTTGAAAACAATGAAGGGTTGTTAAATTAAAAGGAAATGTCTGCTGAATCTTCTGTTGCTAGAATAATGGTATAGTCTGATTATATTTGGCACCTTCAGAATATATCATTCCTCAATTTCTATTATTATTACTTATTTTAGGGATTATTTAAGTAGCTGATTACTAGTCTGAAAGACATTAGAAAATTCTCTTTATATTTCATATCTTTTTTTTTTAAGTCAGTCTGCACATTTCATCTGCGGACACCTGTTCATAGAAATTTTGCATGTTCCCAAGAGACTTGCATTTAGAAAACCAGCATACTCAATAACCAGGCTCTACCAGCTATCAATCTTCTCAGCTCAAAGTGCACATGCTACTGTGCATGGATGCCCTAGGAAACTCATCTCCCAGCCTTTCCCCACTCAAGTGACTCCTAGAGTAGCTACATCTGTTAATTGATACCAAGGCACCAAACCACATGGCAGGAAACAGGGGAGCACTAACAATATTCCTCAGTGAACAAACTGGCAGAAATGCTGGAAAGTAACACAACCATTATTATCCCTTGAGAGAGAGGGCATTTCTTTCATGTTTCTATCCTTAGACAGACAAGCAATTATGCTCTAAGCAAACAATATTCCTACTAGGACACTAAGCAGTCAAGGCAAGAGAAATTAAGAACTGATTGCTGCAAATGAAAACTCTACATTGCAAAACACTGTTTATTAGGTGTAAAAAAACTATTAAATAAGTCTACTAATGAATTAAGTGGTTTTTTGAGGTGTTTCACTTAATAAATATTATCTCTTAAACAATAAGGGTGTTTGCTTAGTAGTGAAATTCACGTGCACTCTAAAGAAATATTAGAGGGACATTTTATTTGGCCTTATTTTTCTGTGCTTAATATCCATAATCATGACAAGACAATTCATGATTGATTCAACACTTGAATGACAGCAACTTTCAAATCACTAGTCTTGTTTCTTCCTTTTGACATTGCAGAAGACTACAGAATTTGGTGTCTCCTCCATTTTCGCATTTTTGTTTCCAGATGACTAAACACTGAAAAAAAGTAGAATGCATTGTAGACTAAGGTATGTGTTGGGTTTGTTGGTTTGGGGTTTTTTTGATCAGTTAATTAAGGACCATGGACATTAGCAAATCTTTACCATAATCATATTATTAAATACTTACAAACCCAGAAAACAAAAAACATTTTTAGTGTGTTACAGTATCTTTGCGAATTACAGGAATGGAGTTTATGGGCAAACTATCTCTATAAAGTTTCTTCTTCCATAAATTAGTGGTATATAATCTTTATTCTCAAGTTAATGCTCTTGATAAACAGTATGTGTATTACACAAACACACTTTCATACCCCATGCATCACAGTGTTATCTTGGCATTTATTCAAGAACTTGAAGATGAATGTGTTTTCTTCTTATGCAAGGCTGTGGATATGAACTCCAAGAATAAAAGGAGCTGAGGTGGATTCTGTGGTCTGAACAGAACTGAACAAAGATAGCAGAGCAAGGTTAGAATTCAGAGTAGTCCTAACTCTGTGTGTGCACCAGAGTGATTAAAACTCTACTGAGTCTAAGTGGACTTGATACACATATTTAAGCTAAATGAGACTTGAAGCATTTGCTACCTCTCTTAATGTCAATTTACAGACATAAGTATTTTTACAATCCAGGCCAAAAAATACAGTGTTTATATAGCTATCAAAAGCTTCACTGCTTTCAGAGGAAAAAGTAAATTAGTCTAGTATTAAGAATCATGTCTGGGTACATTTGGAAGGAGCAGTAGTTTCTTATTCTGTGTAAATACTAGAAACACTCTTTCTCTCATAGACACAAGAGGAAGGAAATTTACTGTTATCCAGAAATCTCCCACAGACGTATAAACCGCTGATCAGCTTAACCTGGTGTCCAACAAACAAGCCACCAACCCCATTCCCTAATTAAATTCTGTGCAAGATTAACATAATTTTGCTTTATTACTGTTTACCAAAAAGAGCAGTATATAGTCAAGATGAAAAATTAAAAAGAACAACTAAATAACTCTAGAGACTAGAATGAGAATTTCAAGGTTAAATGACCGTACCTTCTCCTTGCCTAAATTTTTTCCATGATATTGCTGTAGCTTCCAGACTCTATAGTAAAGGTTGCTTTGCTATATTATATTAGCTATGCCTGTGGCACCAGAACGAAAGAAGCCATCTGTATGTTGGTTATGTTGTTCTGGGACAGAAATAGCATTTTTTCATTACACTGTGATTTTTATTCTTTTATTTATTTTCTTCCTGCTTTGTGTTTAATTCTTATTTTGTCTGTACCTGTGACCCCAGAAAAAGTGAACATGGAGTTCACTTTAGTAGGTCATATTCCACATACATACATTTCAGAAACATACTTATGAAGTGACGTCCACATTTTATCTCTATAAAATGCTAACAGCATGAATGCAATATCAGTTGCATGAATTTTATCTTCCAGCCATTGGAATTCACTGATATTGAAAGACAACTGTTCCCTTAGCCAGCAATAGTCTGATGATGCTAAGCCATAGAACAGCATCTGAAAGAGAACTGATGAGAGAGAAGTAAAATGGAGAAAGAAATGACAACTAACAAGAATAGCAATAATAGTAATTATTATACTTCAAAATTTACTTACGATATGAATTTTATAATAAATTTTTATGTGCTAATAGATTATTATTCTTGTGAATTTAAGATGGGATCTAAGTAAGAGATATAGATTGCATATAAGGAAGAAACTATGGGCAGCAAGGACGCCGAGACACTGGCACAGGTTTCCTAGAAAAGTTATGGCTGCCCATTTTTCTAACTGTTCCAGGCCTGGCTGGACAGGGCTTTGAGCAGACTGGTCTAGTGAATGACATCCCTGCTCGGGGCAGGGGAGTTGGAACTAGATGATAGTTAAAGATTCCTTCCAAGACAAACTATTCTATGATTCTTTGATTTAGTTCTCACCTCTCAGAATACTTAACTATGAAGAAAAGAGAAAAAATAGTAATTGCTCCACTGAGTATATAAACAAGAATACAGCAAAGTGAATTTTGGACTAGCCCGAGCCTTGCTTCCATGGTGGCAATATCAACAGTGCCAGACAATAGACAGCTTGAAAAAGTTACAGTCACTCAGCACTACAGGGTCACCTGATACCCCACTGATACTCCCTGAAACACTCTGTGCACTTGCCCGGCACAAACCAAGCACCACTTCTGAAAACTCTCACCTGTTCTAAAGTCAATTCCTACACTGCAAAGAACAATGGCACAACTTACAATTTAAAAGCTTAACTCACATCTACAAGAATACTAGGAAAGGAAACTAATTCTGCTTCTCATAAGCATTCGCAAAACAGTATCAGATGCTATGACTTGAAAAAAAGTATACCTCTTGCCACTAAATATGATGTCACATTTGATTTATTCCATTTTCATCAGAGATTAACATGGTTCAAAGACAGAATCAGAAATGGCTACATTCAGCAAAACAGGAGGCTCTTCTAAGCAAGTCCTACTTCTTTCTCAAAGACAGAGGAAGTTGTACTGCATTTTGTTATTACTATTATTAAGAATATATTGAACAGCATTTTTCTTTTTGTACATCTTTCCAGGGCAATCTCCAAATAATTTATTATAGTTTTCTTCGTAGCCTCACCCCATCTCTTTTCCCAAGTCATTTCTATTTAAATACCTACATACTGATTCAAGAAATCAACTTCAAGAATATAGATTTGAAAATTGTTATAGTTTACGAAAATAAATTCCACTTAATGACAGAGATACATTCTTCTCACCAATATGTAGGGCATAGGTTCAAATCAAATCTTCCTGATTTTCATCAATGTTAAGGCAATTATTGCCCGGAAACACAGAAGATTCCAGTGCCTTCAGAATGTAACAAAGTGCCTTCAACCCCCTAAAGAGTGAAGATTTTTTGTCCTTCATATAGCTCATTTCAGTAGTAAACAGGCACTAAATAATTACATGAGAACTTACATCTATTTATAAGACAGGATCCATTTAATATGTGTATACAGACACATGAATATACATGCATTCACATTTTTTCATAAAGTATTTCACCTATGATATACGAAATTCAAATGAAACTACTCTAGCAATGCTGAAAAATCAATGACTTGTGACTCTATGCTGTTCAAGAATGAGGCTAGACTTTCAGCTTTCTTAAATGTTTAAGACTTCAAACATTCCCAGTGTGCAGTGACACACTCTCTAGGTTATCGCACCACCTGTATTCCACAGTGGTTCCCTATCTTACAAGAAATGCAGAGGACTTCAGTTCTTTCATTTCTCCTCATTTTTAGTGAAATCCAGATCAACAGTATGCTCTGCGACAAGGGAAATTTAGTATATACAAACTGAAGCAACTTCAGTAGGAGATGACAAGAGATGTTAGTAAAACATCTTGCTTAGTAGTCAAAATATTTATTTTGAGCTTCAGAAACCCAGAGTCAGCTGTTTCCTCTAGGGTGATTTTGAACTTGGATCTGCACATGGGCCCTTCCCCTAAAGCATTCCTGATTGACATGACACTGGCTACCCTGAGATCTGCCTTTCTCCTCTACCTCCCATGCAACTGTGGGCAGAAAACTCATCCTGAATAAAAGAAGCCTTTCTCAGTGAAACACACATCCTACTTGGAATAACATAATGGAACACTGAAATAACCGCTATATTTCCTCCCCCAAACAACAGACTGGAATCTTGAAAACAAACTGAGCCATGACCACAGAATCACAGACTATTCTGAGGTGGAAAGGATCCACAAGGATCATCAAGTCCAACTCTGAAGTGAATGGGGTTCAACCCCACAACCTTGGTGCTCTGACCAGCTGAGCTAATCAGCAAGGTTCTGCTGCTCTACCCAAGCTGTCTACCAGCAAAGAGCAGTTTTTTCTCATATGAATTCATAGCCTGAAAAGGGTTGGTATTTTTAGATCAAAGTAGCATTTTGATGCTAAGAGAGAGGCATAAAATATTGAGAACTAAATTTAATAACACTACAGGCCAGACATAAATTTAAGCCCACGTGTGGTGGCACACAATGTGTCATCGCACTGTAAAAGGAAAGAATAGAGAATAACAATAAGAAGAAATATAATAAAAAACAAAACCCAACTAAAAATTCCCTCAAAAACCAAACCCAAAATAAGCCCACAAAAACCTGAAGAATTATACCACTGGATTAAGACAGCATAGAAACATGAACTTTGTTAGAACACAGAATCCTCATAATAACTAAATTAACTATTTTTAATTACTCATAATAAGCCACCTCACAATTATTAGGTAGTTGTATTGGTCTTTTACTTCATTTCATTCAATCTATACTCCCTGAATAGTTATTCATATTGAAAAATGTGTACAATAGATGTGAGGGAATAAAAGGATCAAAGAGGAAACAGCTAAAATATATCTGAAAAGATGGTAACAGAAATTTTACAAAAGCCAGGGAGAGGAGACTAGAGTATCATTAGCTATTTTCATATCCTAATGGAACATGCAAGTTTCAGTCTGTTACTAAGAGTGGGTCCATGGCAAAGAGCCCAAATGAGGTCTGAGAAAGCATAATGTACCTTTAATGATTGAAATAGCAAGAAAATTAAATCTAATCATGTTTCATTAAGCATACTTTAGCTCCCATTTTTACTAAATTATTCTATTATGATTTCCCAACTGTCTGTTGAAATAACCTTTTACAGCAATCTAATTCACCATCATAAACAAGTCTCATTTCTCACAATGAAGCCCCCTGGGATTAGTGAGAGGAGATGGAAAATCTAAACCTTGCCAATCCTGCAGCCACTAAGGTAACCACTCAGGGAGACAAAGATTGTTTTCCTATTTGTGGCTGAGGTCATTAAGATATAATTAGAAATGTATTCATGACTATCAGAGCGTCTGTTATGGAGATACCATTCGCCCAACAAGCATCCTCTATGCTAGTCTTTAATAAGCACAGGAGCAGGCATAATCCCCACTTCACTCTCTGGAGAGTTCTGCATTAAATGGACTGCATTAGACATCCCTCTCACTCCCTGCTTTTTAATGGAATCTTATACATGCATGCAGTATTTTCTCAGACTCCATTGTTACCATCAGAACTGCTAGTCTGTTTGCTTTCAGCAATATGCTCCTGCAGTGCCATCCAGATGTGAGCCCTAAAGATAGCTACGTGCAGGGAATTTAAATCCTGTGCCAGAAGTTGACACAGGGCAAGCAAATGTAGAACTTGAGAATATACAGTAAGAAATGGATTGTTTACAGAATAATCCTTGGCTCTCTTCTGCAGTGAAAGGAGCTATCAGCCTTCATACACGTCCTTACTGCTTTAGCTGAATGAAATATGCACCAAAGAGAAATACTGCACTTTACTCCAATGAAAGAAATCTGTTTTTCCTTTGTAAAGACCTTAATTATTGCCAAAATCCATATCAAATAGCATGACAGCAACAGAAAATTAAAAGCAATGTCACCCACCAAACAGTGCTTAAGTATTTGCCACAGGGATCAATTTGGGGTCCTCAGTTTAACTGCTGAGTGTAAACTGTCAGTCACTGTATTTAGCATGTTTGAACAGGTTATTATCTTATTTGGTAGTCAGAAGTTTGAAAGGAACCCAGTATATGAAATAGAAAGAAAATATGGAATAGAAAGAAAGAGCTGTAGGGCACAACTTTTCTTCCTGTACCCATATGATCAGTAAAGAAATACTTGATCAAAACATCCAGTGGGCAGAAAGTGAAACTTGTAATATAAACAGGGGACTTAGAAGAGAAATCTAAGAGGAAAGAAAAAAAAATTACCAAATTCTCAGCTGATTCTTTGAGATGATGCTCTATTATAATTGCAATTAGAAAGTTACAGTGGGTAAACTAAGATTGTGTCACGGTAAGCTTAATCTTTTTGCATACATATGGCTAATGACTTACCTTAGCAAAGCAATGATTTTTCAGCTTGCCTATAAAAACATTTTACAGAAACAAAATCTATTTAGAAACTAAGCATTTACTACAATGAGTAAATGACTACAGTTAAAAACAGAAAGTAAAAAGTAGAATATTAAGATTTAATTTGTTTTGCTTTGTGAAAGACTGACATTATAAAATCTAATTATCACCCTGCAATACAAACTCTCCAGGAAGACATGAACACAAGGAATGCACAAAGAATACATGACTGAAGCCAAACCAGACAAATTTCTAGATAAATGATCAGAGTTCAGATGCATGATATGGAAACATCTGCCAGCCAGAAACCATTCATGGACATTCAATATTCTTTTACAAACTCTTTTGTGAAGCACACAACAGCTCAATGCCTTAATCATCAGAATGCAGCTCATCAATAAAGGTACAGTCAGCAACTGCCACATTCCTATGCCAATATTTATTTAGTTGAGATTAAAAGATGTACCTCAGCTGTTTTACACAACAGTGATAATGTCACAGTAAAATACTGGTCACAAGATCAATAAATCTTACGCTGAAAAACATGTATCCCAGATTTACTTCAATATATATTTTCCCTTAAATGCTTTCTCTTTGTCTTGACATTTACATTAGCAGGAACAGTAAATTAGCAATTTGCTCTTAATCAGCCTGACAAACATGGAGTGTGGAAGAAGTGAGATTTTGCATTAATATTGCTTCTACAGCAAAAATAAATTAATTTCTAAATGTAGACATTAATCAGCTTGGGTGAACATTAATGGTGATTCCTTTCTGTATTACCCATTTAAAATATTTCATAAAATTCAAAGAAGCTGTGGTAAGGTCATGATTTCTCCCTATAACTTGGTAATTAAAGGTCAGAGAGGACATGTTTTGGTACTAGACTTGTGAGGTCTCATGTTAGAAATAATCTGTCTTTTTGCAGCACCTGCCTTTCACGCATTTGCATCATGGTGCTACAGCCCCTCTTCTTCCATAGGTCACCATGCGGCCCTCAGCTCCAGCTCTGACCCAGGGAGAGGGGTGGGAGTGAGGGAATGCTGCAGAGCTGCACTCCAGCCAGCAGTTACACACTAAAGTAGCCCTGCTGGCTTTCCCAAGCTCTTCTCCCACTCCCTCTTCTGCTGTTTGCAATCAACTGTCACAGAACTCTTGGCACCAGGCACTTTTCTCCTTTTTTACATCACACGACACAGTATGAAGAACACTTACAAGGTCACAAAGATTTTGAGATTGCTAGCATAAGTAATTTGAGAGTACCATATACACATGTTATATGGGCATATTTTATATATTACATACATGCACACACACACACACACACATATATATATATATATGAATATTACAAAATTACAATCTGACCATGGGAAAAGAACTAAATGAACAAAATTAAATGTGTCCAAGGTGTGGGCACTGAAAGACTGTGAGAATAGGAAAAAAGCTTAGAGAATGGGAGGTGAGATTTATCAGTTACTGATAAAAGTGGGGGAGGATGAACAAAGAAAGATAAAGAATTTAATTTGTTTAATCTTATTCACAGCAGAACCAGTTACCAATCAAGAAGATTAACTACTTTAGTTGCATCGCTTAAATTAAAACGCAGGAGAAAGGCACAAAATGCTATGAACTTTTGGAGGAAAGGGGTGTGATGGAAGTAAGATGGATTCTGAAGATGATGATGCCAGTTAAATCTCTAATTAAAAAAAAGCACAATTATCTCTTTAGCCATCCCAAAACACCTCCCAAATATTTTTTCCCTAAGTGGGAAAACTGTTTAATTAGAATGACTGAGTGATACTTAGATGTAATAAAAATTCTGCAAAAATGTGCTATGTTAAACATTGACAACTCTGAAACTTGTTCATAAACAATGGCTAAATGCTAATTCTTAAAGAACATCCAAACTTCTTTGTGAATTTCCCAAATTACTGTTAATTTTGAACTCCACAGCCAGCCAAATAAACAGCACAGACTGAAAATTAACCTCATAACTCAGAGCTGTGTATTTTTAACTAGCTAATTTCTCTAAGAAACAACTTTCTTCAGAAAACAAGTCAATCTGTTTAAGTCATAAAAAATTAAACTGGTTTCACATATAAAAATGGGAGTTGTAAGACAAATTTCTGCAGCTAGTAACTAAAATGTCACAATATAGCAAGGTTCCCATGCATTCATTTTTAGTATATGAAGCAGAATCTCACTCAGTTGAAACAGAAGGTCTACCTACCCTAACAACATATCTAAAACACTTGACAACAGAAGAAGTTCTACATGACAGGTATACTGAATACTTTCCTCAGCCTCAGAAATTCACAGCCCAAGGACTTAGAGCCAGAAGCAGATTTTATACACATAATAGCTCTCAATGGATTTTTGTTCCATTAATTTGTGCAGTCTATTTTTTAATTCAAATAAACTGAGGATGCCATGGAGCAGAGCTGAAAGCTGAACATAACCCTACAGAAAAAAGAAATTGACCTTTTGTCAACTTTTCAGATCCCAATTGCAAGTTTTCTTCATTTCCTATAATACAGATTTTGTGTGAGTAGAAACAGTGAGCAGCAATACTGTTCCCTATTCACTTGACTATGGCACGTGTATGTAAAATCACACTTGCCCCTCAACCACCACCTTCCAGATTAAGCATACAGAAGGATAATCTCTTTCACAGTGGCCATTCCAGACCTTTGACCATCTCTGTTTTTGTTTTTTTTTCATTACACTGTTTTCAGTTCTACTGTTAACATTTTGAGAAGGAAAATCCAAAATCCACATATGGCGTAACATGCACAATGTTTCTCTGCCTTCCATTGCAATACTTCATCTCGCAATGAGTAACATTCACTGTGTTTTCCAGACCAGGACAAAGGATTAAAGGATATTTTTATTAGACTGTGTTTTTATCTAACCACAATATCTTATTCCTGAGTGATAATGGCAACACATCTTGCATCACTGCATACACAGAGCTGTGACTGTAGACAGCAGTCTCACATTGTGCAATACTTCAGAATACATACAGGTTTCATATCTGCTTTGAAAAGGGGTGCAAATTAAACCGAAAGTGCATAGTATTAGGTGCCAAAGAAACTTGAGAGGATTTTAATTACATGAATAATCACAAGATCTCGAAGGTTATCCACAAAACTTCTATCAAAAAAGGCTCAAATCAAGTGTGATGAAAGAATATGTGAATGCTGAACAGCTTTATGACTACAAAAAAACCTAAACCAAAACCTACCCAACCAAATACTGTTTAATAGGGGGAAAACCCTGCTTTAAAACCTGTGCATTGTGAACTTTTAAAAGTTTTTAAAAGACCGTGTTTGCTGAAAAAGTGAGAGGGCGAGAACATGAGCACCAATTGTGTTTCTAGCCAAGCCTCAGGGCTGTCCGTGGTCATGGTCAGTCCAGACCTCTCACTCCTGCTGCTCTTGGTGAAATCCATCACTAAGGAACATAAGCTCAATACCCTTCTGCCTTAAGTTCCCAAGACTGACAAACTGATCTGTCATCTAAAATGAAATTCCTGATAAATTGTTCATTGAGTATGGAAAAAGATTATAAGCTCTTCTTTCAGCCTGGACTGGGGGAAAAATAACAGAATCATCCTGATAGAAGGGGCTAGACAGAACAAAGTACTATAAAATGAAGTACTGAAGAATTTTTATGGAAGTTTTCTATCAATATAAAGTGACAAATAAAAGCAAAATTATTTCCCTATCAGGTCAAAAAGCCATGTATTTTCCATACTTTTAGAAGTTTGAGTATTTTTTATACATGATTCTCCACCTAAATAATATAAAATCTTCTTGCTACATACTTCAATATTCTACAAATCTTAACTGTCCTAAAGCTCATAGGGATAAAAAAAAGGGTCTTACTTAACATTTAAGTAAACTTGTTTTCCAAGAAATAAAATCTAATAGTATCAGCTTTATCTGTCATGTGGAAAGCTGAAGTTAACATGTTCTCTTAAGGGTCAGAGCTGCACTGTTTGTAAGTAAAAAAATAATCATTAGGAAAAATCCTCCACAATAATATTCAAACTACTCAATCCCAAAATTTAAAATAAAACCTATTTAGAACACTGTTAAGAAACCATAAGACTCATATTTTGGGTAATCTTGCATAAATGTCAGAGTGTATTGAGAGACAAAACAAGTTGGCAGAAACACTCAGTGACTTTATACACCCATCCATTCAACCCTGAACTACAGTCTGCCTTGGATTTGGTTCATAAAACACCACCCTCATGCAGTATACCTACAGTATAAAATGTAGATGGCTCAGATAAAGAAGAAATGGGAGGGGAGCCAAGCCAGCTGAATAAGCATTGCCACTTCAGTCCATCCACTATGCTTACTTAAAGGTCAAAGCACACAAGTTATTAGAAAGCAGGAAAAAGATGAAGAGCTCAGAAATCCAAACTCACCTGAAAGCCTACTGAATTGGATCCAACTCTAGAGGAGTTAATGGTTCTAAGTACAGATAGGGCTCAGTATATGGTGGCTACCATGCTAGGAGATAACCCGTGGGGTAATTTTTGTTCACTTGGTTGGTTTTTATGAAGATGGACTGGACAATCAAATCACAGAATAACATATGGTTGAAGGTGCCTCTGGAGCTCTCCAGTCTGGCTGGCTGCTTGGCTCACACTGCATAGCGTAGCAATGCATCTGAACAGCTTGGGCCATAGTGTGCACCAGCCAAACTGTTGTAGAACTTCTTAACATACCCTCTGGAATTTTTCAAGGTTGCTGAGACATAAGCTGTTCTAAAAATAAGAAAGAAGAGGCTGAAAAGTAAGAAAACAAGACCACAAGAGCCATGTAACAGAGGGTGGTTAAATACCTGGACTATAACCAATCCTGTGCCCCAAGGAATGCATGCAGAGCCCATGCACAGGACAGGGGCACCAATGAAAAGCAGTGTGTTCATATGAACAGTAGTTTTAAAATGTATAAAGAAGTATGTACTGTAAACAATAAATGGCTTCTGCGAAATCATACTGATCTGTTGTTCAGAGGCCCTGAGAGTTCCCACAGCACAGAGTCTCCAAGCGTGGAGATGTTACAACCTCTCTCACCTCTCATTCCATTGTTTGACCACCCTCTCCACAGCAAAAAGTTTCTTTCTATATTAACCTGGAATTTCCCATCTTCCAGCTTGTATTCATCCTGTCGTCCCTCCATCGTACACTGCTGTGTCAAGTCTGGCTTCATCTACTACTGCCATGAGGCAGCTACAGGCAGGAAAAAGATCCCCTTCAAGATTTCTTTGCAAAGGTTGTATGAAACTTGTTTTCTCATCCTCTCCATGTGTGCTCCATGTGTCTCCATGTGCTCCAGACCCCCTGATCATCAGGGTGGGCTTGCTCAAAGATGTCAAAGGTTCAGGGTAAACACTGTTACATCTTTTACAACATATTTTAATATTTTCTCTGAACACAGTATTTGAAAACTGTGTATTCCAAACAAGTTTAACCTTCCAAGAAAAACTAACTTTTAAGAGTTGTTCAATGTAACCACTATTACTGCATTTGTAACTGGAGGGATGTAAGTGAAGTGCCAGCTACCAGCATCCAGCAAGGTCCAAAGGACAACAGACAATGCTCTAAATACAGGACAAACCTAGTGGATTTTGAGCAACAGCCAAGGGCCAGCACACAGTAACAAGCAGATGCTCTACCCTTTGCAGGTGCAGAGACCTTTAAAACAACTGTTGTGCTGGATCTTAAGTCATCCTTGAAGGGATCATTCCATACTTCATACCATAACTCTGGATAAATATTATAGCTACTCATTAATTGTTTTGAACAGAGCTTAAATTGCATCATCACCATGTATTCTGCAGCATCCTGTTTGTCTCAATCAACAGAAGATGCAAAAAGGCCAGAGGCCCCAGCTGGGCTCTAGGTCACTTTGGAGAAACACTGTGCAATGTCCTTGGAATGGTCAGAGCAATGATGTGATAAATGCATGGACCTGCCAGGGAAGGACAACAGTGATCATTACTTTGTAATAGCTGTTTGTTTGAAATTGTGAATATATTTTCTTTCAAAAGACGACTTGCAAGACATTATACCATAATACACAGAATACCTATCCAGTCTGGACTACTGTAGAAACATTTATGAAAAAATCCACCTTCACAAAACCAGTATGTTTTCCTGCTTATTGAGGACCAGAGATACATAACATGAAAAGTGAGATCAAAGAAATGGAAAACAGTCACAACATCATAAAACTCAGAAATGTGTTCAAGTATCAGCAGTAATCATGGTCACTATTTTTTCAAAGAACAGATACCCATGCACTTCACTACCTGTTTACGATTTTCTTACCCAGTATGTCATAGCTAGCTTAAAAATCTTGCTACAGTCTTTTAGATTCATACTTATTATCTGTACAATTTTCAACTTTTAGGACAGGATAGATAAATAAATAACTACTAACAAACACATAAGAATATTGTTAATACATGAATTTTCTTACATCCCTTAGCACTGCATATAAAATAGAAAAAAAACCAGCTGGGTAGCATACACAGTAAAATATTAGTGTCTAGCATTAGAAAGCAATTTCTTTAAGATGTAAATAGCTGAATTTCCTTCCTATACAAGAACATAATGTTGTCACAAATGCTATGGACTCAATTTTCTCTCAGAAGTGGAGCTCCAGGTGATTTAGTAAATAATTTTATTCCCTCCCCAAACAGGAGCACTGGTTCAAAGTAATTTTCCAGATAAGAAAGAGTGACAGAGGGATATGCTTTAGCAATACTTCTTTTTTTAAAACCCATTTTATTATGCAGAATATCAATTTATACTATTCAAATTATTTAAAGGATGTCTCTGCTTCCTCTCACATTTTTCTCCATCAGCAATCCTACTGGGGATAGATCTATTCAGACATACAGTCATAAAATAGGCTGCCCATATTTACTTAGTGCTTTTCATAACAAAATCTGAATACCTTCTAAATATTAATGAATTCATCTGCCCTACGTTCTTGTGATGTACATTTATAGTTTAGACATTACCTTACCATAAGAAAAAAATCATTAAAGAATTTTGTTTGAATAAGATCCAGTCGGGACCTTAAACAGGCATAGTTTCAGAATGATGATAAGCAATTGCTGAGTTTTCTCAGAGTAAAAGTGTTCATTGGACACTCAAAGGACAGAAGCACAATAAGCATATGGTAAAAAAGTGTTTACACAATTTTACCAGGGTCAAAATAAATAATAAATGTGAGTCAGCAGCAGGAATAGGTAGCAGTTCTCTTAACTCTCTCATTACTCTGTCAACAAGCCCATTCTTCATCCCACAAATCATGTATTTCAAGTTTTCAGTTTTTTCATTAACCTGTTCTAAAATACTTGTAATAAATACACATTTAACTACTTCAAAAAGAAAGTTGAATTAAAGACAGCCAAAATTATTTGACTCAAGCAACTCTACAAGAAATGTTGAAAATTAGCTATTACCATTCAAAAAACCCAATATCAAACCCCAAATAAAAATAATTTTCTCAGTGTGATGGATGGAAAGTTAATAATTCCAGCTCTGTTTAAAGCTGGCAGCTGTTAGCTCAAAGTTAGGTGGAGACATCTTCATTAATTGCTGCCACCCACTGACTACAGCATGGACAACTCTTAAGCTTTGTGGTTATAGCAAACAGGCTGATAGTCTATCATGCATCACAATGATATTGAAAAAGAAAAATGTTTTTTCCATTGTTTGCTGGAAAATGCCTCTGCAAAGGGAACTTTTGTTGACCTTATCACTGAGGAACAGCTGGCTGGAGACCAGCTATGGAAAAGGACCCGGGGTCCTGGTTGATGGCAAATTGAACATGAGTCAGCAGTGTCCTGGCAGCCAGGAGGGCCAAGTGTGTCCTGGCGGACATCAGGGTCAGCATCACCAGCCGGGCTAGGGAGGGGATTGTCCTGCTCTGCTCTGCTCTGCACTGGGGCAGCCTCACTTTGAGTGCTGGGGGCAGGTTTGGGCACTACAATGTAAGAGGACATCAAACTATTTGAGTGTGTCCAGAGAAGGATGAATAAGATGGTGCAACGTCTCAAGAGCAAGACCTACAAGGAGCAGATGAGATCACTTAGCTTGTTCAGCTTAGAGGAGAAAAGGCTGAGGGGAGGCCTCAGCATCATTGCAGTCTATGACTTCCTCAAGTGAGGCGGCAGAGGTGAGATGCTGATTTCCCTCTGGTCACCATCAATAAGACACAAGGAAATGGAGTGGAGCTGTGTCAGGGGAAGTTCAGACTGGACACGAGGAAACAGAATGGAGCTGCATCAGGGGAAACTCAGATCGGACATTAGGAAAAAATTCCTCACTGAGAGGGTGGCTGGGCACTGGAAGAGGCTCCCCAGGGAAGTGGCTGCAGCACAATGCCTGACAGACTACAAGGAGCATCTGGACAACACTCTTAGTTATATGATGACTAAGGTAGTTTTGAAGGAAGCAGGAGTTGAACACTATGATCTTTACTAGTCCCTTCCAGCTGCAGACAATAATATGGTTCTGTAATTGCTCTATCCATATGCAAAACCACTGCATATCACATGACAACATCTGGGGAAAGAAATCAAATGTCATGGGTTCTTGTTATTAATTGCAATCACAAATTGCTTTTATACCAAGCATTTTGGGTTCTAATAGTTTTGTTGTCATCTGTTAAGAACATGATAGTTACACATGAATAACTATTAAGAATTCATTCCATGTACGGTGTTAATAATTGGAGAGATCAGTTGACCATAACAGATTAACAATGCAATTCAGCACTAATCAAACATTTATATGTATAAACACTTCTTCAGAAACTGCTGACTAAAAGATCACTAAAACTACAGAAAAAAAATTGTTTCTGGAAATAAAACTTACTATCAGCAGGATTCTTATTCCTGCTAAAAAATACTCAGGAGAGCTCCACTTAGACATGTTTATTTCCAGGAGTACAAATTCAGATGCGCAGACTTATCCCTTTTAAGTATACACTATTTTCAAGTCAGCAATTTAAAAGAGATAAGTAGTCTCAGGAATCTCATCCTTAAACTGAAAGTTCTTAAGCAAGTTAATAGGGTAATGAAAAATTCTACCATTCCTATGAGAGGAGTCATATTTTATTCCTAGAAAATTGGAAATTAACATACTGTACCCTATTGCATTTTACAGTGTCTTCTTTGGTCTACAGAAATACTCCTATTAATTTGATTTTGCATTAAAAAGAGAATAAATATAATACCTTACTGAATGTTGACACAAGACTTCAATGCATTGGTAGGAAATATGTCTGCTTGGACATACATTCTCACTGGTGAAGTGTTCTACTCATAGTAAATTTTATACTTGCGTTACATTAATCTTCTTTAAATGGTATCTTGTAATTTTTTCTCATTCCAAATACATAAATTCTAAGATAGTTCTACATTTTTCACTAGTTTCTCCTAAACCCGTCTTTGGATGTTAAATGTCTTTCAAAACCAGCAATTATTTTGCTTTATAAGCTACCCATTAAAATAGGGTTTTGGCATTTTCACTTTCAAAAATCCTCATACATTCCTAAACTGTCACAGCAGTTTTAAATACATTGCAACAGCATACAATTTGACTATTAAATATAGCAGATTTGAAGAAATGTGCATACTTCAGAGAAAGAAAAAAAAAAGAGATATTCATTATGGATACACTTAAGTTTTGTAACTATAACAAATGTCCATCCTGTAGAAGCCATAAAAATCACTCCTAGAATCTAATTTCAGATACCTTATAAATGCAGGTTTTCCCTAACAGCAGTAATGAACTGGTGAAATACACCAAAAAGAGCCATTGCACTGAACACTTTTGTAACAGCACTGAAAATACAGAGCGGAACAAGAATACCACACACAAAGGCATTAAAATAGAGTACTTCCTGTTCTTTACAACACATGTAGGCTATGCATTCCCAGATACCTTTGCGTTGATTTTTCTACTAGAGATCTGATTCTAAATTAAGGATTGAGTATGCATACAGACTGGAGTGAGATGTCGAGAGCAATCAATCTTCTCATACAAGCACAGAGCTGAAAGCTTTAAGTCAAAGCTCATTTATAGCATAGAAAACCAAGGGCCCATTCACACAAAATGCTAGAGCTTTTATTATTTGCCAAATTTACTATCCTAATTTTCTCCAGCAGATGAGTTCCGCAGCATAAACTTGTACTCTTTACAGAGCACTAGAGAAAGAGCCTCCTAGTCTTTTGTTTCAAGTACTCATCCTAGATGGCTTATGAGTACTTGCAAGAGTTAGAAACATTCTTCCCATTCTTTCAGACAACCAACAAGATCTGCACCATGCTGGACTAGGAGGTGCTTTCTTTAACAGACACAAGTAAACTAATGCTTCAAATTCTGCAATAAACTCTGATCCATGCTCCTCTATACTTATTATCCATGTGGCTGCTAGACAGGAAAATACCTCTACCTCTTCCCTCAAATGCTATATGACTGTAATCTTTCACTAAAAAACAGAAACCAAGCAAAAGAGGAATGATAAGGCTCTCTTCTTTTTCCTCTCAAGTGTTCTTTTTCTCCATTTGTATAGTATTTTCAGAGGTAAGACTGACCATAAAACAACTATTATTTTTAAATCATTCTAAGTGGATGGCTTTGTTACTTTAACTGAATCACAAGGAATGGTATCTCTGGCCATAATCATTTTCTGTGGCTTTCTCCTCCCATTAAAAATCAGAACAAAATACAGAATCCAACCATTGCTTCCACTTGGATGCTATACAACTTCTTTTTCTCAACTTTTTTTTTTGAAGGACTTTGGTTACAATTTTTTTTAATAAAAAAAAAAAAAATTAAGTGATCTACCTTTACCAACAGAAGCTAGTTATCCATGGCTGTGTATCCTCTACTTAGACAAAATTCCCACAAAATCATTAACTTTCTTGAAAAGAAGTTGTTACACAAGAAAGCTGGCACGGCTTATTTCTTTTTTTAAAGTGCACAGTATCTATCAATTATCTAATTTTTATGTAACTGTTACAATTTTTCTTTTAGCTATGCTTAGCTCATACCCTCTCCCTTAGTGATAAATGTAACATTGAACTCTATTTTCAACTGCAATTACAACAAACTGAGCAAAGCACACCTTCTAAGGCAGGACCAGTGACTGCCACCATAACAAGGATTTTGAAGCATTTTTTGAGTGCTGAAGCATAGGTTGACTGCAGTCTATCAAAACCATGACTAGTACATTATCCTCTAATTTAAGATGTCCAATACAGCCATCCCAAAATGCACAAGGACAAATGCACAAGTATAAAATTTCAAACCTGTACACAACTAGGAAAAATAAAAATATATGAACAAGAATGCAAAAGGAAATCTATTTTCTATATCTAAGAGCTTTCCACTATATTTGAAGGAAAGTAATTTAAAATATAGAATTTTAAAATGAATTTTAATTATTTCACAATGTAAACAGAAGAGGTGGACTTGCTTGTGTTAAGAACAGAATGACAGTATAAATAAAACAATCACTGTATTTGAATCTTTAAAATAGATTGTGCAGTTTAGACATGAAGACACTGTCTACTTTTGATCATTTTTAATAAGATATCATTTTTAAATAGAGTAATATTCAATTTTACTATAAAGTAATTTTTATTGAAAGAATATGCCTTAAACGTTAACTGGATGTTAAGATACAGGAATTTGAAAAAAAAAAAAATTTATAACAAAAACTGATGTCTGTGATAATGTGCTGGTGTGACTAAAAGCTACACCAGAAATTTTAATAGGATAAGCACAGAATTAACTACTGGGCTTTAAAAATAGTGTAGCACTGAGCTCCTAATCACAAGCATCACTAACTTTAGTTTTAAAATTTAGCAGCAGAAAAATAGAATTTCATCAACTAGACAGAATTTCTTTTCTATGCAACAGCTTACATTCAGGTAACACTAAATGAAGACCAGGTAATATTTATGATGTTATCCTTTTAAAAGTAACATAAAACAGAAAATAACATTTATGTCAACTTCATTGCTTGCTACTCAGCAAAATGTTGGTGGCAATCTATACTACAAATAGGCACAATTTACAAAAATGGCAGTAAAACACTTCCAAATCCTTTATCAACCTCATTCCAGCATTGTAACATAATAACCAAAATCAATATTTTGTACGATATAAACTGATATTGAAGGCAGATGACATAGTTTGACATTGCAAAATATATTAGAAACAGAATACTAAGGATGTAGCAGTAAAAGGCAACAAGAAAGTAAAGCATGAAATATATCTCACAGTAACTTTTCTTGCTAAAACCCCTTCTTCATCAACAGCGGCATTTCATATTTATACATCATATCAACCCGACTTCTGGCATTATTTACATAATTATGGAATTTGGCTCATTATATTTAATGTTGCTACCAAGGAGGGTTTTCACCTTTTCATTTTTTCTCATCATGACGTCAGCTTTCTTTCTGCTTTTCAATCCCTTACTGTCCTGAAAATACCTGTAAATTGCCAATATGTCTCCATTTTTCCACAGATACACATCATTACATTTTCACTGACCACATTAGACATTATTGTAAAATTGATTTCTACTCATATTGCAGTCATACCTTCATATTGTTTTGTAGGACTACTTATAATCTATATAACCACTAGCACCAGGATCTGGGATCATGGCACTGATGAAATTAATTTGCATTCAAGTAAACCATGAAATTCACCTCTGAAGTTCTGTAATGAAGAACTGTATTCAGGTTTTTCACATACTCACAAACCACATCACTAATGCGCACTTCCTAAATGCAACTGAGTGTTGAGAGATGAATGAGTGCAGAGGGTTTACAGGGAATTGGAACTCTATTTAAAGACTCTTACTAATTAGCTCAGTGACTAAACCCTCGTTCAGGTGAAGATAAACTATGGCTATTATTTTTGAACAACTCTTTAGGTAGACAGTAACAGATTTTTTTTCACTAATCCAGATCTTTTTGCTTTGCAACTATAACATTTACAAAATTGCAGTCCTAAGTGACATAAAAGGATATTTTTCATTTGCTTTGACTGAATTCAGACATCTAACTGGTCTGGAGAGATGACCGAGGATAAAAAAACTTGCCAAATCTCAGTGTTACTGCTTAGATCACAACATTGGGTAGTGTGCAGTATAAGAGTTAGTATAACTCTACACTGATGAGCAGTGAAAAGCAGCTATATTAAAACTTGTTTCTTGTGAACTGCTCAGTTTCTGCAAGCCATCATGTCCTTGCTACTGTGCTAGCTAGATTAAAGTTAGTACATTCAATCCCACTTGGATTGTAGCACAGCCTAGAAACAAAGACTGCTCCTGGAAATGCTTTTCAATTTTGAGCCCACAGTATTTCCCTTCAGAGTCTAAGAGAGTCAGTGTCCCATCAGCTGCAATGCAGGAAATAACATGAGCTATATTTAATGATACATAGAAAATACTCATTGGATTTTAAGTCTTGGCATAGAAATTATTAAGTTCTAGTAATAAAACATGGGCTACATAGTAATAGCTCTACATTAAATTACTGTCAGTATAAAATAGAGTATTGACTCTGAAGCATAATTCAATAGTTTAGGGTCTGGTAAAGATCTAAGTATAATAACACAGAGCTCAACATTACTATTTGTGCTGATCCTTGAAACCAGTAAAAGTATAAACCCAGATGAAGATTAGTTTATGGAGAATAATGGGAATCAAAATTATATGCAATTCCCCTCACCCATATGATTGAAAATTATTTCAGAAACCTTCAATGAAGGAGCTTCTTAATCTGTCCTGTTCAATCCATTCTGTTCAAAAGAAAAACAGCTTAATGATTAATCCTTCCAGGCTGATTTAGTGCCGGCTCCTGAGTTTTACCAACTGCCCAACATTCCTTTGCTGAATTCAGTTTTCTGAAGGGAAAACAGAGGAACATCCTCTGTTGCTGCCCTCCTTTGCTGTTTCTGGTGTTACATCTCGCATTCCTTGATCCAAACAAGACCACAGCTCACAGCCAGTGTATTGCTAAAGCTCAAATGCTGTATGTGGCAACTGAAGAAATTAGAAGTGTCCACTCTGAACAAAGCATTTTGAAAGGGGAATTATTTTTTTCTCCCTGAAAGTTACAATTTTTCTCCAACTCCAATCATAAGCTCAAAGACAGCCATAGGGGTTCAAGAGAGCTGTGAAACCTTGAGAGACCACTAGTCATGCATACAATTTTGAGCTAAACTGCTTTACTCCCTAAAAACCACCGAACAATTTCTAGAACTCATAAGGTCAAACTGCATGTGGGGAGGTCAGGAGGGAGCATTTATGACTGACTACACTTTGTCCTATTTACAAGGTATAGCATAAACACATTTTAAATTCCATGACTACAGATGCATTATACAAAAAATTTCAATACCTGGGAATATTTTGAGAGATCATAACCATGTTCAAATATTCATAGCTATAGACTAACATATATATGTATATATATTTAAATGTCAAGATTCTAGCACCTAAGACATTTCAAATATTAACTAACTATTTAAAGATATTAATATGAAACATTTGACTTCCAGATTTTACTGAGTTCCTCTTTTATTACTACCTAAAAGTAGTACTCATCCTAGGTCAAAACTATTTATGAACTGCAGTAAAATGAATGGTTTTATTCTCAATACTTATCACAAAAATAAATTTGTACATATATGTACACAAAATATCATAAAGCCTGTGTTCTGTATGCTGCTAGAAAAGCATATCTCATCATCACTAACAAGGTTACTTTAATAAAAAACGGCTTATCTGGGTATGCAGTATTAAAGAGATTCAAAATGACAGACAGTAAAATAAATCACTGCAAAGGAAGAGTAAAGATTAAAATACTGAAACTTAAGAAAGGAATATCAAAGTTGATTCAGAATCCCATTTATGAACCTCATCTACCCTGAATAAGACTGAATTTCAAGAATTACACAAAAGCAAGTATAAAATCTGCTTGCACTACATAAATTACGTGTATTTACTTATAATGCATATTTAGTATTCATCAGGAGCATGCTTACAGGACAGGACACTTACCTGATACAACTTCAGGAGCTTTGAAATTAAAAAAATAATTAAAGACTGGATTTCAACAATGAGAAGGCTAATGGAGAGCACAGTACCCAGCTTCCAAACTAGCCTAAATATCTCTCTTCTTCATTAACAAATTTGTTTTGCAACATTTCAGAGAAACAAAACCTACAGTTTTCATTACCTTTACAAGTGGCAGATTCTATTTAGGGGTGGAAGTTCCACATATGACTATCTCAAAATCATATCCTTGATACTTTATATTGAAAGAAATTCTAAAAGCAAATAGTGGGATTTGAGACTACCATGTCACCAGTATTAAATTTATATTTGATGCTATTAAAAAAAATGCAACTTCCTCAGCATTTCTTGTATGGATTTGGCAAATATATAGTTATAATTAAGAATAAAGCTCATTAATTCTATTTTTAGATGATTTTTTGATTCAAAAAAGAATAGAAACTTCTTAAACAGGTGGATTAGTTAGCAAGAACTTCCTAGATGTCTGCTTACTCTAGATTCTTTTGTTTTGTTAGACTGTTCCATTTGATTTTACCAACATATTATTTTATCAACATTGCTAATGAAACTTACTAGTTAGACATGATTTCAGAGATAGGACATCTATTAGAATATATATCTATATTAAAAATTATTCTTACCAAGATTACTTGAAAAAGAACTGGAAAAAGATGGATTTCTTCCATGAAGCTGCAAAAACATATTTTAAGATTTATTTAAAAACCGAGGAAGTGAATTCTTATTTAACATACTAAACTCACAAGAGGAACAGAGCATTAGAATAGCTGTTGACAAGATCCATGACCCAGAACCTTAGCCTTTGACTAGCTCTCAACAAAAATAACCTCCTTTCAGACATTAAACAGAAAAAGCAATGTTACACTGCTTTGGAAATTACTTCCAGGTCTGCTTTCAAGTGGGTAGAACAGTAATTAATTTAGCATATTTTAATGGCAGTAATTAATAAAATACTGCAACTATAGCACCACACATACTATGAAACAGAGTGCACCATTAAGTGTTTGAATTAATAGACTCAGCACACACAATGAAATTATAAATATGGTGTGTGTTTTTTAAAGAATGCCATGTTAACTAACTTCTTGGGTTTAACATATGATACTTTTGTCAGACCCTTGAAAATGCTGAGCAGTAGTGGCCCAAAATAAATCACTTATATTCTCCTGCATTTCAAAATCAGACAAAACCCAGCATATATATGCTTAAAGAAAGAATATTCTCAAAAATCAGTAATACTTTACATTAATGCAGTGTTTTCTATTCTTAGAGCACAAAGCACTGTATTGGTAAAGCATGTGTGTCTCACACACGATGAAGACATATGAGTCATATTATTACATGCTTTTTACTGTATTATATTGTCTAATTGGAATGATTGTAACCTTTTCTTACACACTATACTAAATGCCTATTCACCAAACACTGCAGAGAACACCCTATTGCGTATTTAAAAAATTTTTCTTGTGTCACCATAATGTCACTGAAATGCTTCATAAACAATTGGTTTAGCTTTGTGACACAGCAAAGACAAGACCGAATTAAGAAGCCCATGTAATAAATGCGGAATTCAAACACAGAGGGCATGTCTGGGATCTCAGTGTACAACACTACAAAATTGTCTTGCCAGGAGTATGTCAGTTAAAAACACAAAGTTATATTACACAGTTCACTGTGAATAAACAGGAGTTATATTTGACTAAAATAAGTATCTAATTTCATGTTTGAAGCTTTAATGTGTAAAATTCTAGAATGGCTTCTGGTAAAACAATAATCAGATTAATTCTGTTTGGTAAACTATTTGTTAAAAAGTGCTGCTTTCTGGGGCTGCAGGATCATGTCCAGGCAGGCTACAGTTACCAGCGATGGACATGGGACACCAACGAGATGGGCTTCTGCTCAGGAAACCATTTATCCAGCACAGGAACCAGCTCAGCTTTGATCCAGAGACAGAGAGCCCCAAACAGAGGCTGGGTGATGGGTTTTGTGGGACAGAGCCAGGGTGGAGTTTAAGGTCAGGGACTAATAGGGACAGAGTAAGGGAGAAACCCCAGGGGCTCAAACCCAATCAGAACACCCTGGGCTGCCACCCCATGAAGAGTCCAGGGTGGAGCAATTCTTCCTGGGTTCACAGGACCCATCCCCCGAGGCAGAGGGATGGAATCCACTCTTCCCGAGCTTTAAAGCTATGCCTCTCACTTTAATAATGCTTATCTGAAACTAAATCTTTGCCTCCCTGGGCAGGGGGCAACTCACAAAAAAGAACTCCTATATACCTAAAATCACATAGTTCCATTTAAGAGTTTAATTCATGTCCAATAAGATAAGAGGAGAAGGTGTTATTTTTATGGATAGTATAAGCTAAAATACTGGACGTGAACTGAAGCAGTTAAAAGGAATTTCATATTCTCCTCTATGAACTTAATGAAAAAAATCAGAGGGGGTTAGAACAGACATCCAAAGGTTATAAAAGAAATGCTTAATTTAGATTAATGCCATCCGTAAGAGTCCTGGCTGTTCACATTTGCTGGAATTATGTCTTCTAAAGGAAATACAATAAGGAATGAAAGCCGTGCTAAGAGATCAACAATATCTATGAATAACTCAGAATTACTTCTAAGTAATGCAGATATATGCATTATGTATGAATAATGGTTTACTTTTTCATACTGTTTTTCTATTTCTCTGATCCTTGCCTTCACCTAAATAATGATAATGTAATAATGGTTTTATGGTAGAGAAACGATATGATTCAAGGGTGGGAGTAAGATCTGTTGCATTGTACAGCACTAGCATGTGGACTTGGAGACAAGTAAAACACATCCACTAAACTGTTCAAAACATAAAAAAACAGTATCATTTTATGCACCCACATACAGACATTTAACAAAACTAAGTAACAGCCTTGTTCAAAAAAATGTGCTCATTTTTTCTTGCATACAGAAATGTTATCCTCAACAGAGTGAAAAGAGTTTTGGTAAGGAAAGAAACTCATTATTTCTAAGTTTAGAAGCTTAAATTTAAGGACTATTTCTCTTCTTATTAAATTGGGGGAATTTTTTTTTTCATATGCAATGGAAAAAAGTTACTTTCATAGGACAGGAGAACATGAAAGTTAATCTCCTCTCGGCCATCTAATAACCCTTAAATAGACAGTTACAGCAGCTTGGACACAGCCAGGTCCTAAGAGAGTCCCAGGATTACAGATAGGAAGACTTATTATATTTGAGGTTCATTTCCAGAGCCAAATCTACTAGTTAAATTAAAAGCATAGTCCATGCCTGCAAAACAGAATTTTGCTGATGTAGCTATTACAATACTGGATGTAAAGAAAGTCATTTAAACACCACAGACTCCCAAAAAGAGCAGCTACTGTAACAGAAATCATACTGACAAAATGAAGTTTTGCCAGTACAAGCCTACTTATGCTTAGGGCTTATTGGAATTACTTACCCCAGCAAAAGCTGCTTGCTTTGCTACATAAGCAGCATTTAAACTGTGAACACATTAGCAGTAAAATACAATCAAATACCAAGAATAGCTAAGCAATCCTAGTTTAAATAAATTATGAAACAATTGTTTTCAAACACTGGAAGCAGTCACGATTATTACAGCATTACAAAGTCAGCTATACTTTTTGCTGAGATAAGTTAAGACAAAACTAGCGCCAATAGGTCTGTTCTTAAAGGTCACCTGCCAACCTTTATGATTGAAACAATAAAAAGCTGCAGCCTTGAAAGAAAATTATACACATAACTTAGCTAAAGCATAAAGTCACATCAAGCACTGCATTAAGACAAAGCTTAAAGCTGATTTACCCCAACTTTGCATATATGTGCTCAAGCAAGAGAGTGACTTTATCACACTCTTCATTGCTGTTTTACATAGTTTTATGTGTTGGAATTTAAGTCAATAGGAATTGTCTTAAAGCTGGTAAAGGAGAAATTTAGCTATTGGATTTGTTTCATAGAATGTCCATATTCTAAACCACAAGTATTTTTGTTCTTCATAGACTGTTACATAATTTATATTAAATTAGATCCTACCCTGTTTGGAAAACATACAGAATCATCATGATATGCATATGCAAATCATAATATTAAATAAAAATACTAACTATTTCCATCTCATTTAAATCTATATATAAATAAATACTGCTGGCTCAAAAGAACTGGTGATCTGATTTTAAAAGACTTACTATCAGTACAATCTGAATTTTTAATATACTAACAATTTTCAGAATGAGACTGTGCCTCCAATTTTGTTTTCCAACAATATGTGAGATCTGTTTTTCTAAGAAATCCTAAGGTCCATTCTTGAAAAACAAAAATCTACTGCACAACACTAAGCACAAAAGGCTTCTTTTACAGGTTTGATACCTTAAAAATTTAAAAGACAAAAAATGTGATGTTATCAGAGAGACACTTTAGAGAAAAGTTGGATGAGGAGGTGTGGAAATCTGGGAATTGCAGACATTCTAAGGTGAACGAATGAGTAGAAATTATTCTGCAGAACTGAACTGGTGGATATGCACAAAGCAAGTACCAAGACATTCATTTTAACGGGATGAAATGTCAAATCTATGACAGATTTTTGAGCCCTACTAAGGGCTCTTAAAAAATAGGCATGACTGTTCAGATTGCAAAGGCTGTGAGAGACAGCTAAAGGAGAAAATATTCCAGAAATTTATGGAGTAGTGTGATTCTTTTTAACTGTAAGATAATGGTACAAAATTAAGTAGCAAGTGATCAGCTCAGACAAAGAAATACAAACAGAACACCTGAAGATGATAAATCTTTACATACATGTGGTTATGTTATAGAATAACTATTTATGCTGGAAGTGACTTGTGAAATATCTCTTTCAGTCCACATAAATGAAGATTACTCCTTAATAGCTACCATCTACAGAACACCACATCATCTTATATGGGTTCTGGAAGAAAACCTCATAGGTGGCTGAGAAAGAAAGGTGGCTCCAGAAAATATTTCCACACACTTGACTCCTTCCTGTAATCTTCTCTGGGCACCTACTATTGAACACAAGAGAATAGACTGGACAGTGGTTTAGATTTGTTTCATGCTGTACCAATGATACATGGCAGGACTGAATTCACTTAAGTCTGCAGTTCTAGCTGTAGCAACCCAACCATCTGACTCTTTTTGCTACTTATATTCAGAAAGCCAAAAATTCACTATTGAAAGTAAAAGTAGCCAAGAATGAATGGTATTTGCTCCTTTGTAATGCTTTACATTATTTGAACCTTACAATGTGACTATTTTCAAAAATTCACTTAACAGTAACATCAAATATTTGTCTCACATTTTTACAAGTTAGACATTCAGTAATTGATCAGCAACACGAAAGAGGAAACAAAATTACAGGTTTAAGGTTAATAGCTTATTTCTTTACTAAAGGGGAGCTTTTATAAAATGTAACACTAGGAATTGTGTTTTACATTAAAAATGGTGATTAGTATTACAATCTGTACATGACTAGACTATGAGAACTCCCTTGCAATAATGAACTCTGACCACTGCCTTTGATTTGAATTACAATGATGTGCGACTTGACAACAGTGTTATTAGCTGACACAAAACTTAACATTTCAAGAGTCTGTTTCTGGGCAAGTCCTCCTGCCTGATGTTTTTTGACAAAGCAGCATAGATGCAAACATTACACCAAACAATAGGAACAGCAAGCTCATAAAAATTCTCTGCTGTTTTACATTACCATTACTTCTCTAAAAGGAAAATCAGGGTTTTTACAACTCAATTTCCATAGATGTGAAACTAGCATAATCAAAATCAAAATCAGGTTCTAAATCTACATAAACATTCCCTAAAGTTCTAATAAAACAGTTTCATCCTCTGGCAATCTCCCTAAATCCATCTGGATTGTGATTTTCTCACTAATGTTGTACACCTCTAACATGTAATGCTACTGTTCAGTTAAGCTGGACTAGGCCCTAAGGCTTACCTGCTATCAGAACTACTCCATTTTATTTTATCCATATTCATTATAGAAAATAAAACAACACATAAAAACAGAAAAGTAATTTAGAAGGAGATAAGCCTACTTTTTAAAGTGAGCATTTCAACATTAAACTAGGAAATTAAAATGACTAATGAGAAAAACAGAGTGATTTTAAAGCAATTAATATAAGACCACATTAATCAAGGAAAGCACTAAAGCACTAGTCCTCTAGTATAATGGCAAAGAAACTACATCAGGTTCAAAGACAATCTATGCACAACACCAACAAATTAACTGAATCACTATCCTAGCAATTAAAAACACCACACTGAACTTCAAAGAGTTTGGGTTTGGTTCTGTTTGGGGTTTTTTACTGTTTGTTTTTTGAAATCCAGGGCAAAGATTTTAGACCATTTCAGAATATAGTGGAACATAACTAAACAGTGATGTAGATCATAATTGTGTATGAAAAGATGATCAAGTTATAACTAACACACCCTATGTGCTTTTTATGGTCTTTAATAGATAATGCATAGGTACAAAAAGCATAAACTAAGTTTGAAAATTGGCGAATTTTTGGGTGATTCCAAAGACACTATGACAGTTACTTTGATTAGACAAGACAATATGCTGCAACATATGAGGTTGATCCATCTATCATCCTCATAGGTAGATTTAGAAGCATTTAGAAGCAGCAGATTTTTTTTATTGTTGATCTTCAGAACCTTCCTGTTTGGTTTCTGATGCTTTTTCCTCTTTTTTTTTACTGCAGCTTAATGTTTGTCTGGAAAATTTATTTTTAAGGAGCGGAGGTGAGAAAGGTTACTTCATTTGGTCTCCTGTCCCTCATCATACATCTAAGGGTGCCTTACTATTAGTTTTTAGTTAGGTGTTTCTCCCTCAGGAAATGACCTTAATAGAATACTGGAATGTGTCCCACTTCCATGATCATTATCTGATGCAATATCTGACATTACTTCCACTTCTATTCTATTACCTTTACTGTCTCCCTTGCAACCAAAATTGTCTATTTTAGCAACCCATAAAATTTAGACTCCATAATTTAGAAGGTTTAGCTTTCAGATACATATATTAATGTCACCAAATGCTATGAGTTTCTGAGTAAAGGTACACCAAGTAGCTGCCTAAGAGAGCACACAGCTACATTTCATAAGGTTCTTTGTAAGGTCAAAAGGCAGCTTAAGAATCATGACCCAGTAAAAGTTTCTGCAAGTAGCACAGTATAGATTCTATTACAACAGTCAAAACATTTAAGAGCAGCTAATTGGTATATCATATAGGTATGGGTATATCTTAGTTTTAAGAGAAACTAAGAAATTCACATAAACTCCTCACTACTAGGAAAAAAACCCCAGCAATCTGATCATTACAGACCACAGCAAAGAGCATAAAAGACTCAAAGGAGAAACAAAAAAAAAACCCAACCCTTTACAGATTATGTCTGACTTCCTATCCATGCATATAGCTTACACATTACGGTGGTATAATTTTTTTGTGTGTATATGCACAAAAGGACAAGTTACATATGATACTGTTCTTTCTAAATGCAGACTTTGCATAGTTAAATCACACCTCAGCCTGCTGCAGACATTTGCTCCCACTGTTGAGTCCTATTCTTCCGAAAACACTTTACACAGGTAGAGTTCACCAAGAGCAATTAACACAAAGGGAAAAAAGACTAATACAGATTTACAGTAGTCTGGAAATTAATCATTAATTGAAGCTAAAACTTTCCTTAATATCTGTGATTTCTTTTGAAATCAGCAGTCTCAATATAGCTAAATATGAACTCTGCTATTAATTCTTACACTGGTTTTAATGTTCACAATCTTTCTTTATCACAAAACACTAAAAATTCTTGAAGACAAGGCAATAGGTATTTGGGAGAGCCACAACAGAACACTACTAAAAGGTTTAAAGCCAGACTACTTGCTCTGAGCCAAGTATAAAACAGGCAACTGATGGACAAATTCGGTTCAAAGCTAACTCTTCCAATATCTGCTATTTTCTTAGTAAACAAACTCTAAGTGAAGTTGTATCAGACGGCAATTGTGCGATGTAAACGCAGGTACAAAAGGGTACCTGATTCAATTATACTCTAAGCTATTCAGGTCAAAACAGACAAGAAAACACTTATCCTTTTCTGAAACTGGATTTTCTTCCTTTGGATGCTCATAGGATCAGATGTCCAAATAATTAAAAGTGTCCCCAGAAACACATTAAAGTTGGGGTTTTTTACAGCTACCATCCTACACAAGAGAGAACTTACATTGGTGAGAGATCTAATTCTGTAACACACTAATGGGATATCAGTAGAGTTTTTCACTGCTAAATTGAAAAGCAATGGAGTGGAAGAGCTCCCACAACAGAGAATATTAAAAATTACCTCAACAGTGGACCAATGGCAAAGAGTACAAAGTGTTTTTTGTATTATAAAATACTAATTAAAGGAATTTGAAACACGTAACTACATTATTTTATCATAAGCTTAAAAAACATCAAAAATATAATTGTATTTGAATATCTGTGTCTATGCCATATATAACAAACAACCTGTAATAGAAAACAGAAATGTCCAAAAGTAGTAGGAAGAAGATGGAATGTCTTTCCTCTAATATCACAATTTAGCTAATTTACAGTATCAGCTATGAAAAAAGGAAACAAAAAAATGGAGTGCATTTGTCTCCTTTCAAGTGCTAAAATAAGAACTGCTCAAATGCAGATGCCTCTATCAGGGAGCAAACAGGTAAAACCTGAGCTGACAGTAAGAAGAGTGAGATGCAAGAAAATCAGTAGAATTAATTAAGAGCAAGAAAGTGAGAATCTGTTAGCTGAACATGTCTGAGAACAAGCTTTCATATGGAACAAACTAAATAAAATCACACTAGCCCTTGTCCTCCTTCCAATTCACTCTTTATTTCAAAATAGTATTATTAATAACTATTTTCAAAAGACATTGCAACAGCAAGGTAGATACTAATTTAAAATTTTGCCATTTTACAATCTTTTTGCTACTACCACTTTTATTCATTTAAAATTGCAGGAAAAAGCATTAATCCTTGAAAGCCAGGCATTGTGGATAAAAGGTAAGCTTGAAGAAGCCACAGAGACTCAACGCAGTGATTCCCATCACCATCGGTATCATCAATACTAAAATGCAGTAGAGTTTTTCCACAAATAACAAGTTAAATCCCACAGGATTTGTGTCCAGTGATATTTATTTACTCCCCAACACAGTTTTTGGAGCTACTTTCCATCTGTCTAATGAAAGGAGCAAAGAGAGCATATGCCTTGAGTAATTTTGAGCTTCATGAATACTGATTAATTACTCATTGAACCAAAACAGAACCAATTGTGATATAGTATTTACTATGGCATGTACCTGGTTTCCATTTTGTTCACCAGCAATTTGTATTAATATGAATATATTATTCACCTCCCTTGTGCTTTTGAAGCATTGGCTACTTCCTGCAAAATTTATTGGGAAGCCAAAGAATAAGGAAAAAGATAAACCAAGGGAATTGCCTAAACTGTGCTCCTTTAGAAACCCAGCCAAACAAATGATTTAGTGAAAGCAAAAGAGGACCTGTAAAGAATGTGAGAAACACAGCAATTATAGATGGGTTATAATCTGGAATCTGACAGCCAGTCCTTAAATATGAGTGCTGGACATACTGGTATTTCAAATTATTAATAGTTCATTAAATATCTGCAGCTGCTCTTTAATAATATTAAGAAAAAAATTCCAATGTGATGTCAGATGACCATGAGGATGAACATGCATCCACAATCTAGCTATGTTGGTAGATTGTGCCATACATAATGCCAAATACTTATGATTTCTCAAGTAAAGCAAATTGAGTACAGAGAGGAAATGTGCTACTAATAAAACCAGCATTCTGGTTACAGAAGTATTTTTCTTAACTCTTAAAGTTCTAGAATAACTGTGGGTTAAATCTAAAAATGGAAAGCTGTTCTCTTTGTTTCTAGAATATGTAAAATCCTACACTAGCATGAACAGCTTCTTTATAATGAAAACTGTTTTATACAATTCAAAACATTTAAAATCTCAAGCCACTCTATTTCCTAGTTAATTTGTAGTCTACTTAGTATATTAAAGCACCATTCCCAGTAGCATCATAAAAGATTAAAAGAGGATGTTTCATCTTTTGTAATAAAAAGTGGGAAAACAAATTAAATTTCCTTATGGTTCTTTTTTTCTCTTGTGCTGATTCCAATCAATCAAAGAAAGACAGTACAATGCTCAGCAACCTCTGAGCCATAACACTATCAGACACCACAAATAGACAATGGCCAATGACAAGAATAATCACATTTTTGGGGCATATCCAGGAAGACAGATCCTTCCTTGCTATGATCAACTCACACAGTTTAAGTTGTATGATACAGTTTTGGGATTTTTTTCTGTCCATCACAGTCTAAATTTTGGAACAAGAAGGAAGAGATATTAAGATACTTCTAAACATATTAAGTCTACCTATACCAAAAATTAAAATCCATATTTAGGAATTTTAAGGGTAGATATATTTGCAGGAGATGCAGGAGCTTTCAAGTGAATTGACTGGTGTAAATATTTAACAAGCACATCACCTTTGTCCACAAATACGTTTAGCTGAACAACAATTTTGATAATATTTTAGGTTTGGTTTGGGGTTTTGTACATTTTAAAAGATAATTTTAATGTTAAAATTCTTCCAATTTTGTCTTTAATGTTTCATTGGCTAAATCCACATAAAATAACCAGGATCATATAATATTAATACAAAAGATATGTTCTATAACTAACATTCTCCAATGATTTTTCTAAATCATAGTGCTAGTCAAAGTAGTACAATAGTGAGATCTGCTAATTCCTAATAGGAAAGGAGAAATTGAAACAGAAGGAAGACAGAACAACAGAGAATATGAAGTTGTATCACCTCACGGAAGCAGGACTACGCTCAGTCAGGGCCACCAGCAATTTTAGAGCATACATTGGTACAGGGTCTGGAGCCAGCAGAAGGTGCTCATACCTGAAAGGCAAGGTGGGAAAGGGGCAGAAACAGCGGGGGAAAAAAAAGTCAAGAGATACACGTCAAAAATTATATTAAAAAATCATCATTTCCCATTTCCAGACTTTATAACTACAATGGAAATACAAAGCTGTTTCAAATTGTATAAAGCAACAAACAAGACTCACCTAGAAACAGTATTTTAAAATCAGATTAAATTTAAAAGCAGTCAGTTATAAAATATGTAATAATATGCATGCTTCTGTGCATGTGTATATATATGCACGTAGATATGTACATATATAGATGTGCAGGTCATATATATAAAGCATGCATGTTTTGTAACTGTAAGTTATAGCAAAATATATTTATAAGATATTCATCTTGTCTACATGCATAAGATTTATTTATTGATCTATACTATTTTATACATAAAAAATCTATTCTTCAAGAGACAAGTAGTAAATGAGCCTCAAAATATCAGGTAGGAGATTTATTGAGTGCTTAGGAAGATGATCAACCAAATTACATATGATTAAACTCTATATTTTGTATACATAGTTATTTTTCTCAAAATTGAGAGAAACTCACATTAAGGTTTATATTTTATCTCAAATTTCAAAAAACATTGCTTTCACTGCAGCATAATCCATTTCTCCAAGTAATATAGACCAGAAGAATATAAAAGTAATCCAAAGCAATGTTTATTGAGAGCTGTGAAGGAAAACAAACCAAAAAAAACCTCTTTGAAACATTTCCAAGTATCACCTCATGGAAATCTTGGTAAGGGAAAACAGGCTGCTGAAAAACAAAATGAATCTTGCTGTAGCTACTAACATTCTAGAGATACCCACGCAACACACAGGGCTAATTTTACTGTATTTAAACAAAAATGTATGTGGATGGCAGTAGGATACAATAATGGAAGTGAGAAAGATGTAAGCATAGCAAACCGCAGACTTAGCTATGTCAAAACACAGTCTTTGATTTCAACTAGGCCTACTCTGTGGGGTGCCCCTGCCCAGGGAGGCAAAGATTTAGTTTCAGATAAAGTGTTAAAGTGAGAGGCATAGCTTTAAAGCCAGGGAAAAGTAAATTCCACTCTCTGCCTTGGGGGATGGGCCCAGTGAGCCCAGGAAGAATTGCTCCACCCTGGACCCCTCATGGGGTGGCAGCCCAGGGTGTTCTGATTGGGTTTGCGCCCCAAGGTTTCTCCCTTACTCTGTCCCTATTAGTCCCTGACCTTAAACTCCACCCTGGCTCTGTCCCACAAAACCCATCACCCAGCCTCTGTTTGGGGCTCTCTGTCTCTGGATCAAAGCTGAGTTGGTTCCTGTGTTGGTGACGTCCCAGTAACTGGATTCCTGAGCTTAACCAGAGACCCATCTCGTTGCCTTCCCATGTCCATCACTGGTGGC
This sequence comes from Pseudopodoces humilis, assembly GCF_049639895.1. Classification (NCBI taxonomy): domain Eukaryota; kingdom Metazoa; phylum Chordata; class Aves; order Passeriformes; family Paridae; genus Pseudopodoces; species Pseudopodoces humilis. The sequence continues at coordinate 107,332,659 of NC_142200.1, forward strand.
TGTGTAACCTCCCTGGACAAGACCCAGCTATTGCAGTAGAATGCAACACTACTCAAAATACATGGAAGTAATAGAACTGGAAGTGTAAAACTTAATTTGCAAAAAAACAATGAAGAATTAATCAAGAACAAATGAAAGGCTGAATTGTAACATGCTAGGTTACCATGTCATGAGCAACAAAATGCTTTCACAAAAAGAAAAAAACAGTAGTGTTCTGGTAGAGGGAGGGGGAATCATGCAAATCACCAAAAATTTTACTTCACATCTTGAGATCCCTAGTGCTGTCTGAACTGAGGAACCTGGATCACTTCCCACCACCTTCACGCTAGCATGTACCCTACTGTGTGTTGGCTCCTCCCCTCTCTGTAGGCACCACACCTCAGCATTCTGACTTGTGTAGGAAGGAAATCTAGAGGGAGATGCTTTGCTTGCCTGTGGCAAGGAGGGACAAGCACGCTAGCCATGCAGCCTTGATGTAGCCTGTGGGAGTGGGAGTTCCTTCACACTCCTACACAAGCACACAACCTATGGGAAATGTGTCATGGCTACTACACACTTGAATGTGCCACTGTAAGGCTGCAAACCACATTAGAATATCTACAGAATTATCAGTTCTTCAGGTCTTTAGTGGTTAAACTCTCTCTTTTACAAAGAACAGATTCCAGTTCCCCAAAAAAATCCATTTCTCACAGGTCAGTAAAAAGTCTCTTAATAAGAGAATATTGCAATACATTAGTGGACACTGATTCCAAGAGCCCTACATATGAGCAATACATATTCCTACCAAACATAATGGGACTTGCAATTTTATTTTTTTTCAGAGTCCATAACTAAATCTTCTGAAACAATCAAAGATGATATCAGGTGATTCAGGTGCCAGAAGTCATCTTTCACTGCATAAGACATGGATTTTAGTCTCCAAAACTGTAATTCCTAACAGTAGCAACAAATGAATCAACCATGATAGCTTAAAAATCGAACACTTGGCAATATACTTGTTTATATAAACACATCAATATCATCCATTAATAGGGTACACCTTAACAGTTTTAAGCTTTCTAAGTATTACGCTTGAGAGACACTATTATTACTTAGAAGACTTAGCATCCTAATTTCTTGAGGTTCAATAAAAAAGTCTCACTTCACTTCCTTTTCCTTGAAACTCTCTTCTCCCCTCCCGCAAGAAAATACAAGAAAAGGATATTTCTAAGGGAAGGTGCAGTGATCCATCAAACCAAATACCACATGAGAAAACACAGATTACTAGAGTCAATGTCTTAGCAATTAATATAAACACATTGCCTGAATAAAGGCCATTAGGCGCTATGAATATATGAATCTTCTTAGAAGGGAAAATACACCATGCTTGAGATACTTTATCAAATGAATGAGTCATCAAATGATTTCACTGCCACTTCATAACACGGAGCAGTTTAGTAACAGAAGCCGTAGAGGGCATTTTATAAGGGTTTTGTGAACTCTGGGTACTACACTCTAAGGAGTTATTTTGTCAATCTTTTATATAAACAACCTTGACAAAAGGACCAAAAGATTAAGGGATGTAGACTCTCTTAAGCTCTTAAAAAATAATATGATGTCAAGTATCCTGGATTTCATACTTGTAGAACTGGCTTGATAGCCTACTGAGAACAAGCTACATAAACCTTCAAATGAAGTAAAATTTTATTTACACATTTCTCTCTGTTTGCTGATTCTGGCTCAATTTTTAATGACATATAACTAGGAATATTAGGAATTAAAATGAAATAGATCTGATGCTTCAATTTTTGATTAAAAAATCTATATATAAAGCATTTGCCATGTATTCACTGTCTATAGCTGTAGGTTTCATTCTGGTTATGAAACATTCAGGAAAATAATCTTTCAATGAACTGAAACTTAATGACACTGTTTCACTCAATTAAATCAAAACCCTATGAGGAAGGTAACTTTGTGATCTGTAAATGCACAAATATTTAATGGAATTACCATTGATAATGCAGAAGATGAGAAAAAATAGTAATCACTGCCCTCCTGCATTTATCTCAAAATTAAGTCTATTTATATTTTATGCATAGTGACCCACATTCTATTTCAAGAGTCAGTTTTACATTTAAACAAATTAATTTGAGAAGGATATTTATAGGAATAAAATATACACACAAATGTGTAAGATTACAATCTTCCTTAAAAAGAACATGAAAACTGGATGTCACTACCTTCCACATTCAACACCTCTCAGTTCTCAGTAGATTCAAAAGGGGTAGAAATATCTTCTTCCCTCCACAGACTGCCCATGAACAAATGGCCATCACATTTCTCTTTTGATTGTCCTCCAGCTGAGTCAGATTCTGTCCCATCCCTTACCCAGCAACAGAAAGACTAAACAGTATGAGCAAAAAAGCTCTTCAGCCTCCAATGCTCTATCTCAGCTTCAAGAGATTGCAAGTTTTCAAGTAACCCATATTTCTCAGGATAGAGCTTTACATTATCTTTACAAGTAGATTACGCTGACTCTTAGAACCCCTCCCTTCTCATCTCTACTAAGGAGATGGGGAAACTGATTCAGGAATTACATAAACCCTGGATCCAAGATTCTGAACTGCTGCAAGACCCTTTGCCATACACCTGCCGCACAGCACATGCTGAGATGGCACAAGTGAAGGCCCCAACACAGGATCATATTTAATCTCAGGCCGAAAAGCCCTTCCACTCAACTGAGCTAGTAAGTTTGGAGACAGACCTCTATTGGCTGTTTTCCTTTTAATTTGTAATTAGCATGACACATCCCTCCAAACACACATCCCCCAGTTCAATGAGAAACAGTATATAAGACGGACATGTCTACAAATGGCAAGTTTGAGAGCAAGGACAGAACTCCATCTCCTTTGACTTCAAGTCTCTTCCCCTGTCTGAAGAAAATTATCTGACAGCTTTTAATAATGCATATACCCTAATTTAAAAATAGTATTTCCAGTTGCCATTTTAATTTGTACTGATACATTCTATATTTCCACAAGGTAAAAAATGTGAAGAAAGGTGTTGGAAATAAATTTCTCTGTAAGATTTCCATCCAGTTCTGTCACAGAGAAAAGTTTAAATACCTTGCATGAATAAAACTTTGGTCCTTAAACTGCAAGAGCATTACTCAATTAGCAGAGAAAATCTCATATTTGGAAAAGACACTGGGTTTCTGATCATAATCCAGCATCCATTCCTCCAGCCTTCTTCCATTTATTTAATATAGGGGTGGAAAACTATTTTCTTGCTTAGGGCAGCTAAATATTGGCCATTATTAACTTTTGAGGACCACATAGGAAAATACACTGTAGCATTACTATAACAATGTAAAATACAACTGATGACCCATCATTACTGTACTCATTTCATGTTCCTTCCCTTTACTCACATATGTTACCAGCTCACAGTCAATGTCTGCGTAACACAGAGAGCTCTCTTTATGCTCACCTGAAAGTCAGCATGAAATGAGAGGCCTCATATGACCATAAACCATGTAAATTAAGTTCCAGACCGTATCTGGCCTACAGGCTGTAGTTTCATCTACTCTGCTGTAGGGTTTTTCTGCTGCTTGGGGCAGCAGGAAAGGCCAGCAGTTTAGAGGCAATAACCTCTAGGTGGACCATGAAGGATTAATCCATGATGTACTGTTCTTTTAAAAAAGTTATATGCCATTCCACATGTTTTCAGACCATCTTAAATAAAGGTACAATATCAACAAAAACCCCAAAAAGATATTGTAGTTAGAATGTTCTGATTTTATTAGAAGAACAAAGAGGAGTATTTAAATCACAGTCCAAAAGCTAGAGGGAATGCTGTTTTGCTCTAAGAGTAGCCAGAGGCACAGTATCAGAAATGTGCATCACACAGAAGTTGTGTTTGTGTTGCATTCGACAAAATACTAAATAAACTTAGGATGAGATGTTGGGCAAAGAACTCTGGCAGTATTTAATTGCTATTCCCTTTTTGACTTAGTAACTTAACCATAGAAAGGATGGCTAAAACAAATACACTGTCAAAAATTGTTTGCATATCAAGTTATTCCCCATTACAGAAGCAATATTATACTTACTGAGGCAGCAGTAAATCTCTAATGAGAGACAGAAGCTTGTTGTTTGAGTTGAGGCTCTCCACTTTCTCCTCAGCCATGACTTCGTGACTTAAAAGCAGAGATGTGGTTTCTGAGAGCAACCGCAAGCTGAAGAGTCTCCATTCCACTTGAAAATAAAGGTGCCAAGAATGTGACCACACTGAAATATAATTAAAACAAACTGTGGAATTCATGGAAACTGTAGCTGATGTGTCTGTATACTTACCATTCTGACTGTGGACCAAAGAAACAAGTGGTGGGAGGATACAGTCTTCAACCTAAAACAGAGAATTAGAAAGATGTGGCTTAGATCATTCACAGAGGGAAAAGCTAGAACAGAGATACACTGTCATCTATGTTTATTTTGCTGCTAGAGCCCTCAATCAAAGAATTAAATTATCATGGAAATTCAGGCATAATCACCCTTACAAAGCCACCAAGTTAATTTTTCTCTAGTAAACTGCCACAAAATTACAGACATTAATGCATTTTTATAAAGAAAACAACAGTAACTTTGGTATAATTCACTGACAGGGACTTTTAAAGTACAGAATTCAGTGAAGATGTAAGATATTGAGAAAAAAAGAGTATTAGAGTATCTTAATCCTGATGCTTTAATCCATGAACTAATCATTGAATAGAGTTCAGATAAAAAACAGAATGGCACAGAATTCAAATACATCAGAAAAGATGTACTACCTATAATGAAATATCCCTAAGCTTAATATAGAGTCTTGAAAATACTTTAACTTCTTTCCTTCTGGTAATACACAGTCTTCCACTACAATGCAAATTTACATTATTAAAGAATTGCACTATGAAAAAATATAACCCAGTCAATTTCTTATTGTCCATGAGGATATTGTTACAAATCTGTCATCTATCATAGGACTAGTCAGCTTAACTCCATTTGAAATCAACTGATGATAAACTAGGCTATGGCTCAGTTACAAAAATAGTGTAGTATTAGTCTTCTCTATAATACAGTTTCTAATTCTTAAATCACTGTTAAAATATCATTTATTTAGATAGACCATGCTTGGGTTTTGGGGAGAGGATGGATGGACAGCCCTGCAATTTTTAAGCATGCATCATGGATCCACACCTTGTCCCAGGAATTACTTATACAAATAAAATTGCTACGTAGAGTCTCACTGCTATGATTTGGCGTAACAAGACTGAGTTACAATCCCCCATGTGTTTTGTTTCAGTAATTAATATGAGAAGATAAAATTTCCCTAGATACATGCAGCTACTAATAAGAAACATCTATGGAAGTTGAAAGTATGCATGAAAAAGGTCACTAACTGAAGTTAGCCTCTAGCCAGCAATAACTGCAGTTAGCAGCTATTTCACTGCTGGTTGGCAGACTCTGTTAAATCAATCTCTGATATTAAGGGACTCATTTACTTTAGCTTTTCTAATTTCTGAAAAAGCTACTACAAAATGCTTTTTGTCAAGTTTCTCATGGATCTTGGATCTTCAAAGAGACAACAGCAGTTGTTGGTTGTTGTAAAGTTGTTTATTGCATGAATACATCAGTCTCGAAGGCAAAAAGTTCAGAGTATTAAAGTCTGTGCTAAAAGCTTTCTGGCATAAAGTCCCAATATCCGAGCAGAAGCAGGAGCAGCAGAAGCTCCCTTTTTGTTCTTCTTTCTTGTGTGTTGTCTTTCACCCCAATACAGGAGGATTTTACTCATATATCATCCAATCAGCTAAAAATGGGATTCTAAAACATTCTTCCTGCACCAATCTGAGCTTAATTCTAATGTACGAAAGCAGTATAAATTCTTACCCAAAATCTATGTATAGAATAGTATCTGTTTATGTAAATAGCTCTATCTATTCTATCTAGAAATGCAAGCAATCTTTTGCTATGTTTTTGTTATGTCTGGAGCTAAGTTAATGTTGTAAAAGGTAACACTACTGAACTTTAAAACTAGGCTTTAGGGCTTTTTGCTAGATAACACAGTCTCTTAAGGCACTTAAGATATATTTCTACTTACTTAAAACTAAAACTTGCACTCTTACTTCATGTCTGTGGCTTAATATATTTTAATTTCTCTAAAGGCTTCAATTCAATCCCTGCATTTTTTTCTCTCTCTGAGGGACTCAGAGAGGCTTCTATTTCATGCATTCCAACAGTTTTGTTACAGACTTTCAATAAAAGAAGTAAAATGATTCTGCTTGAGGTATGGAAGCCAAACTACTCTTCAAGTACAAATAGCCTTTATACCTATATAGATAATACTATATATCACAGATGTTGTGACTTTAGTAACATTTCATAATTTTGAAATATTTCATTGTCTTTTTGGTTAAATAATAAAACTGCACTGCATTCCAATAACTCCATTAGTGCAGGTTTCTAAGCTGTTCTCCAAATGGTAATGTATCAGTTATACCAGTGAGGTAAGAAAAAAACTGTATATACTTAAGGTCTTTCAGTCCAAGAAACCAGTTCAACTACTGTAAAGCTTCTCAAATGAAGCATATATAAGCAGTAAATTAAAGGTGTGAAACAGAAAAGAGGAAAAGAAACAGCTCTTGATTATCTGAACCAACCTAGAGTGCCTGGATATTATGAATCACTCAACAGCAGGAGCATTGACTCAGACCTAGACCGATTAAGATGGCAGTGTACAACAGTACAACACAACTTCAATTTCTAAAACTTAAAATCTTCTTTCACTTTAATCTAGCATTAACAGCAGTCTTTCCACAATAGTAAATGTAGTTAAGCCAGTCAAAAGTATTTTTTAAGATAAATATATTTTCAATTGTCATTGTAAAGACAAATTGTAAAGATTCTTTAGGTCTTAAATGACCATTGTAGTTTCTTCTGAACTTTTTCTAATACAAACTTCAGTTCTAGTAAACAAACTGTTTAGAAAGGAATTCTCCATAGGTGTTTGACTCATGTTAGTTAAGTGCAGTGGGGAGATCAACCAAATAAAGCACTGATCCTTTGGAAAATTATTTTGTTATGCAAAGGCATATCAGAATGCATATGCTGAAGGGGGAAGCATATATTAAATTTTATATGAACCTTAAATCAGATACTTCCTAACGCCACAACCCGAATTCTCTCTCCATGCCATTTGGGTCACTGTTTTTCACTAATGTGTATATAAATTTGTAAACAAGGTATGAACTTTGCACATGATTATTAAGGTGAAATAAACTGAAGTGCAACAGTACATAAAATATTTTTAACAAATTCTCCAGTAAAAATTTCAAATGTGTCTGTCATTTATGTATAGAGAAGAATGGTACTAGTATTTTGGAACTGAAATAAATAGAAGAATATTCAAATAAGGATTTTTTTCTTCCTCTTTTGAATGGCTGCTGATATCTGTGTAGAATCAAATCTCCATTTATGCATGATGATAAATCAGATACAGGTTTTTTGTCTCAGTCTTTATCACTAAGATTGCTTAGCAAAAAAAGGAAATTATTCTTTTTTAAGCTTAAACAGACTAAATATGATGAATATGATTATAGCTCTAGATGAGTTCCTACCATCTTTTAAATAGCCTGATATTCAGTTCGCAATACACCCCTAGCTGCTCAAAGCCACCACTGTATAATTCTGTAATTATGACATTCCAAGGCTGTGCTGCCATAACTGTGCTGTTATCAGTACCCAAAACAGCAATGAAATTCTAGAAACATCCATACACACTACATCCATATCCCCCAAATATAAATATATGTAAAGGACCAAAAAAACCATAGCTCAAACCTGGTAATCCTGTTTTTGACAGCTGGAATGAAGTAGAAGAACAGTATGAGAAATAGACCAAGGATAAACACACACCTCTAGTTTCTAAAAAGTACCTCTTGAATTAAGAAACTTCCTAAGCTGATGTTGTATCTGTATTTTTGCATTTAGCATTTTCTCACATATATTTGTCCCATCCTATTTTAAATGTATTTATACTTTTAGCATGTGCAATACTTACAGCACTCATTTTACACTTCAATTATGCCTTATGAAGATATATCCTTGCTTATTTTAAAGCAGCTAACTTGACACCCACATATTCTTACTTTACAAAAAGCATGAATGATTATTTTTCAATTCATCTTTCCCTTGCCATTCATAATAGTGCACTAGAGTACTTTGTTTCCAAGATTAAGTTTTCTACTCAGACCCTACTTGCATCATCGAGCTGTACTTTTTCTTGATAAACTTCATTCCATTTGAGAGTGAATGACCACATCTGCATTCAGTATTTGAGACTTGAATGCACCATGCACAAAGTTTTCTGCTTTTTTCTCTGATCATTTACTAGTGATTTCTAATAAGCTAGTTGTTTCTGATTACTGCTGAGTATAAAGTTACCACTTCCATAGAAAAATAATGCCGAAAGATTTCTAGAAGTTACAAGTAGTTTAGAGTTTGACACTGCACATGTACAGTAGAAATTTCCTTCCCTATGTCCATTACTTGTCATTTATCAGTATTGCACACCATTATTTTCCTTTCACTCAAATCTTAAAACCTTCTGCAACTTCTCTGTCAGTTTTAATTTTCACTACTGTGAATAATTTGGTGTCATCAGTCAGTTCTGTCACCTCCCTATTCATTCTCTTTTTTGGATTAGCAGCACATGTTGCAACAAACCTTTGTAAGCCACCACTTTTAAAATACATAAATTTTTAGAAACTGATCTCTATTCTCCACTTGGTAAATTTTAACTAGTTAGAAGTTGATTAGCCTGTGGGTAAGAGGGAAGGACCACTAATGAATTTAAAGTCTTTGGTGCATGACTTCATCAAAATATTTTTGGAAATACAAGTATTCTATCCAGAACCAGAACATCTGTCTCCAGAATGTTCAGTAGTTTCTGCAAGGAAAACTTAACTAGTGAGGTAAGAGCATCACTTTGAACAGTTTGTCTTCATCCCCTTCTCCCCCCTCCTCCCTTCCCCACTTTAGATACTTATACTCATTAATGAGGTCTCCTCTCAATTGTCTTCTCCAGGCTGAAGAGGTCCAACTCCCTCAGCCTTTCCTCATGACAGATATGCTCCAGCCCCAAATCATCTTTCTTTCTGCCTTCAAATTTCTCAAAGCATTTGCTTGAAGCACAGCACAATCCTCAGTGTTTTAAAATCATCAGTAATCTCCCAGAACATAACAGAAAAAATAATCTAATACATGTTAGAATGGGTTGGAAAGAAGAATAACACTTCTGTAATTTTTATTTAAAAGTCTTCAGAATTTTCATTAAATAATTGGCTTTTTCTTACTTCTGGGAAGAGACAGCACTGATTGACTGACTCAATATGTCAATTACTAGAGAACTGGTTTCACAAAAAAGTCTCATGCTTAATGAACAGAAAGCCACATGCAGTGTAGTATTTTAATCTACTTGAAAAGGGAACGTGATTGAAAAACTTCTGTACAACATGTTCATATAGTCACATCCTACACTGACAAAATGATCAGTGGTTAGATTAGAATAGCCTGTGGATGAAGAACACCACCGATGCTGAACCAATAAAAATGCACTTGCAAAAGTTTCTAACCCTTGTGTTACCTTGCATTGTCATCTTTATTGAAACTAATAACTCATATTGTCAAACACTAGGTTTCCCTGTCATACGACTTTTCCCTTGACTTCCCATCAAGCAACTCATCATGTTCTAGGTGCCCTCATTTTAGTCTGATTTTTAAAAGTAAGTTTTAAAACCTTGAGGAAGAGAATCACTGCTGACAAATTCTGCCTTAACCAGAGAACTACTTTAATGTTTTGGGTAAAAGATTATATGTGCAATACACAGATCATTTTTGGGAGCTAGCTGGAGTATAGAAAGAACTCCCACAGGAACCATCTGCCATCATGAGCTTCACTTTTCTAAGTGCTCTGAATTTGCATATGTCCTTTTTTCAGGCAAATAAATATACTTAACTCAAAAAAGAAAAATGGAAATTATACAGCCAGCACGAATTCTTCCTGTTAATTATATCTAAATCTTTACCAAAATTGGAAAATCAATATTATTGTAACAGTATCTGAATTTAGTAAGTATGTTTACATTTTAGGTAGGTGAAAGAAACAAGAAATTTGGCTTGTGCCAGTTTGAGAAACTGGAGTTAATATTTCATTCCAGTCTACACAGACTCTTAATGACCTTCAACATCATATTTGCATACCTGAAAATTTAGTTTTGTAAAAATTTGCCAAGTCACACTTACTGTTATTTTTTACTTTATCTCTTGTAAAAATACACACAAGTGCATGCAAAATGAAATTACTGCTCACTGCTGTCTTTCATTTAAGCACTTTCAATTAATTTCCATTGACTTTATCACACTTAGCAATATCTAACACAGCCAGTCTCCACAGAAATTAATCTCCTGCATAATTGATTTTGGTTGATGGTAATCAGAAATTTGACCACAAAACCCCACAATTTATTTTACTTTCTTTGTTAAAAGTATGAACATAAAAGTAAATCATACATGAACTAAAACCCAGAAAAAGTAATTCTTCTCAAAGTGGGAAAGAAACTAAAATGTTGCTCTTAAATTCCTATTAATTTAAACAATTTTCATTTCAGTTAAACTAAAAACAGAACTCAAATGAAAAACTTTCTGGTTCTGCTTGCTCAATACAGCCCCACTTTTCATTACATTAATTAAACTTTATTAGAAATGCATTTAATTTCTGATTAGAGACTTTGAAGAAATGTCACAGTAAGAGTAGAAAAAAATTGCATCCTCTCAAGAAGGTTTTGGCCTTCACCCAGCATCACTCCCTAAAATCCTGCTTGTAAACAACTTGGTCTAAATGAGTAATCCAGGCTCATCCTTCCAAGCTCAGCCTAGGATTTAAATTTCTCTCCAGTAAAAGAGTCCTATTAACCACTGTTATACATAAATATTGATCTGGCAGCTTGAACATGTCTTGCTTCAACATTTTAAAAAAGCACGAAGTTCTGCTGTGTGCTGGAATTTATATTCATAGATTCCAGTCATGCTCAGCCAGCAGCAATTAGAAGATATCCCTCGAGCAACAGCATTTCCAAAAATAGTCTGTATGCATCATAGAAGATGAAGTACCACTTTCCTCTAAAGTAATGTATGCTGTACATTCAAGTATAATTAGCACACTAGACTTCGTAAATAGTATTAAACTAATTACTGTTTGCACCACTAGTGGCAGATGTGGTTAGAGATTATTAATTACAATGGACAATTTCTTGAATTTAACATACAAAATGCAAGGCATACAAAATTTCTCCGCTTTATGTCTGAATGACTATTTGCTAAGTGTCAGGAGGGCTCTTTTAAATTAGCAAGAGCTGTTATTTATGAAAATCAGTGAGTGAAGTAATAGATTTTCTTAAAAAAAAAGAAGAAAAAAAACCAAAAAAAACCCCACAATGAGAAGATTTTCATTGACTAGGATATAATTTTATACCTAAACCAGGGAAACTACAAAAGTGGTATGTGTCAGAATTACTGGACAAGCACTGTCCAGTACGGAAGGAAGTTTCAGCTCTAACTACATAACAGAGAAGTTAAGATGGATTTTAAAGAAACATCTAAAACTTTCAACATGAAGTAAACTGCTCTCCAGAAATCCAGATACTTTAAAACTCCCCTGCTGTGACCCACGGGTTACTTAACACAGACAAGGATAGTCACTTCCTGGCTTCAGGAAAAAGTTCTGCTAAATGTGGAGATGGGCACAGGGGAAGAAGATTTCTAAAGAGGAATTATCTCTTCCAGAGAAAATTAACCATTTCAACCATTGAAGTCGAAACAGATGGAGGACTTTTCTTTAATGTGCTGGTACAAGGTATCGCAATTTCAGTCTCTGCTGACAGACCCCCCATAAAAAATTATCTTATATCAATATAAGGCACACTGGTAACTCACAAAAGTGAAGCAATTATTTTTTTTAAACTGAAGTGATTCTAGAAGGATACAAATATAGTGAGAGGCAGGCTGACAGGCATGTAGGGAGATATCAGTAGGCATTCATACTTCACCTACACTTAACATTTCATTTCTAGGACAATGTTGCCCTATTAAAGTAAATTGAACAGTTCTGTACTATTCCCTCTCTGACTACTAATTGGTTAGATTTTTTTGCATAAGGACCATTTTCTTGCCTAACACTCTTGTGAGCACTCATGAAGAAAATTCTATTAAACTTATTTAAATTCAAATTTATATTTTGGATTAATTTTACTATTTTCACTTGTGATTTATTGTTTCACTTATTAAGACTTTAAATACTCAACTAACACACACACCAAATAGGATTCAACTTCTAAAAGCACTTGATTTCTAAGATCACCCATTCTTATCTTGCACAATCCCTAACATCCCTTATTCTTATTTATTTGCTGATATCTTTCTTGATGTAAGTTCTATATTGAGTGTGTGCCCCTAATTTAATTCCAATACAAACACAAAACCTCATCAGTAGATATGATATGATATGATATGATATGATATGATATGATATGGTATGATACCTACTGATATCTATTACCCCTCTCATATGATAGAATGGGATTGATCCTCAGAGGTGGTGCTTCCAAGCCATGTTGCTCTTAAAAGCATGTTTATGTAGAAAGCATAAATAGTGGTGATAATTTCGCTAATGTATAGCAACATGCTTGTATTGAAGCTGAAGAAACAGAATCAAGAACCACTATTTCTAAACTCTAAGTCCTTCTCATTCTCCCTCTAATTTCTCAACTAAATACTTTTGAATGCCTTGCTGCTTCTTTGAAAATTCTCTATAAACAATTAGCATTTTTCCTGTCAAACAGAACCACAACACATTTTAAACCGTATTTTAAATGGTTTCTAAATCTTCAAAACTTTCTATTTATAAATGGAATTAGGCCTATTAGCCTGCAACTATTTAAATTGCTGTCAGACTTACAGTCAAGCGATGGGTCATCAGCAAGCTGGGATGTTCTGTTACTGCTTCAAAGGTCAATAAAGTAGTCTTAATCAATTCTTCTGATGCGGCTTGCCCTGTTGGTAAAAGTAATCATATTCCTTCATAAAATTCAATAGTTAGAATATCTGTGTCTAAAACTACTGTAATATCATCATAGGTTACCCCACCTATTGCTCTATCCAAGTTTGTTTCTCCTGAATCTACTGATCTGATGAACTCCTACAAAAGAAGCAGCATTTATGTTAAAACACTTTAGGAAAAAATATTAAAAAGCATAATCACTGAATAATTACAAGAAATTATTTGAAAAACTGTGTAAATACAAAATATTATCACACCTACATTAGGATAAATATTCATAATTAACTAAAACTGAAAGTACCAATGATCTAGCTGTTGTAATTTTGCAAGTCTGTAATGCTGTTGGAACCTTAAATGTGGAGTATAGTATGGATTACTGCTCTGACTAGTATCAGAAATCATAATATTTCTAGCTAAATATAATTAATTTCATGTCTTCACAGTTAACAGAAAACTGTAATTTCTTAGAAGACTTTGAACTACCTTGGATGTGGCTATGTCAAAATAACTCACTAAAATGATGGAAGACCCTTCAGAAAACACAATTTTCTGTTATTTGTATCATCTTTTTGATCTCTATGCATACTACACATGCTAGGGACGCAGTTACACTCAGGAGAACATGCAAAAATGCATATATAACTTTCTATTAAAAATCACCTAAATTACTCATCATATTAAGGCACAGGGTCAATATAATATTAATAATATAGATGAAGTAAATATTGTACAATAATACCCACTGTTCTTTTACTTTCATTTCTATGCATAGCTGTTTTTTCCATTTGGATGCAAAAGATGTTATTAAGACTTGCTAAGGAAGGAAAATTCTCAGCAGAATGTGTAGTATGCTCTTTTTTACTAATGTAGCATTTAGGAAAATTACATTAGTTTATATTTCACTACCAATTAAATTTTCCTTATTACATATTAAATTGGAAGAAGTTTCTACATGAGTTATCTTTTTCACAATATGTAAGAAACATCTGAAGGATTCTTCTCTAATTAAAAACAGAGTTAGAAACCAATTATATATTTCATTATTTAAAAGCACCTTGGAAGGAGTAATAAAAAACAAGTACTTCTCTAAAAAAAAGTTATCCTCCTGATCATTTGAAGAAAATTACTAGGTATCATCTAATTAACTTGATTTGGAAGAGAGCAAATTATTTTGTTTACGCATTTTTAGACAGTTTTACACAACCATCGTCTAAAGACCGATTTGGGAACATCAAAGTAGTTGGTGCAAAAATTGTTCTGGCTACTAATGCTTATTAATTTTATACTAGAAACACAGGAAAAAGATGTGTAATTTAAAGAAATGCAACTATCTGGGGTTTCTCAAGCAATGGAGAGAAATGGTGTACGTGTATTTCACTACAGGTGAGTCTGTGCCCTGTGCACACCCCCAGGAGCCTGCTATTAACTGTGCCTCTGGGGCATGGCGTGTCCTGCATGTACTTCTGTTCACAGCAGAAAACATGAAAGGACTGTCCCGACTCCCTCTCAATTTCTTTGCTCAACACTACTGAAAATTACAGTGATGATGGAAGTAACTTCAAAGCAGCAAGAAAAAAAAAATCTCAATGAACAACCTTTACAGGAAAATAACTCTTCTTTTCTGTCCAGATCCCAAGCACACATCTTTCCTCTCTGCATAATTTCTTATTGTTGAGAACAAGACTATTGAATAAATCAGGAAAAAAAAAAAAAGAACAAAACAAACAAAAATATTTCCTTGTTAAAGTCTTAGGGGCCTCAGTTATAGCATAGTATTTTGAAAAAGTACAAGGTGATGATCAAATGTCCCTTTATAGGTGTCAGTGGGAATGTTAATTAAACACAAATATCCAGAATAGATTTTTGCCTGATAGAATGGATAGTTACTCTTCCAGAAGTAATTATATTAGTCATATCATAACACAGTTACATAAAGTGGTCTAAAATTTAAAAAATAATTTTTCAGATATATTACTATCCCTTCCTTTTTCATGTGTAAATTTAAATAGTGTATATAAGTTCCTGAATGTCTTTTTCAATGGAGACAGGACAAGAGGCAGGAAACACTGACGTGCTCCTCCTTGATTTGAGAGGAAAGCTGTGCTAGCCTGACTTCCTCAGTCAGTAGTTCAAACGAGCTGGAGTAACATCAAAAGAAAACTTTCATTGTACCTGGTCTGCTGTACCTATATTGTTGACAGAAGAATTTCACCTTCTAGAAGGTTGATTGAAAACCAGTAATAAATCTACTGCCTAGTTGCAAATGCTTCAAAGGGAGAAAGGGCTTTGTAATTCAGCATCTACAGTTTCGAATTTTTTTTCATCATTCTAATGCTAATTTTTACAGAAATATTTTAGTAGAGCTAAATTAAACCATATTTTCTTGGAATAAAGAGTCAAAGGAGAAAGAGAAGAAAATCGGAACACATAGGTTGAATCTAATTGTTTGAAGCAAACCGTTTCTTCATGCTATTTGGAGATAAATACCTAGTTGTCATTTATGAACTCATGCACTTAAAAGAATTGGCTTTGCTCTAATCTGCAATTTAGAATATCCTTTTTTTCTCATTTAGCATAAACAATTGTTTTCATATGCAAAAATTACGTTAGAACTGTACTACTTCATTTCTCCTATACTACCCAATGGCACAGCTAAAAAATTCCTTTTCTATGGGTAATGTCAGAAATAGCTTGTAAATGTCAACATGAGTTCAGTATCTCAGCTCCATAGATTTCCATCAACTAGAGTTTAGAAGTACTGGTAAGAAGAAAAATGTGACAAGATGAAACAATACCTTAAATATAGATTAATTATAATTCCTTTTTCATTTCTGCTCATAAAATACTAGAATGAAATTTCAGAGAGAATATTCTCTGCAATTTAGAGCTAAACTTTTCTATTCAGAAATAAAGCTCACTGGAAATTCTCAGTTTATCAAATATGTACATAGTTTCCTTTTGAATAAATAGATTCTACAGAAAGTATTTTCTGATTATATATAAAGTTTTGAATACAGCCAAAGCTTAAAATACACGTTCAGAATAAACTTCTCTCTCCAGTTTAGAAATCTAATGTAATTTTATTTCATTAAAGTAATTTCCAAAATTTTATGCATAGGTATATCTTGTAAAAATATTTATCTTCTACTTTATACTCACAAGTAAGATGCCATAGTTGAAAAGAAACTCCTTTGTGACTATCTGGGGACGAAACACCTATTTGAAATTAGCCAAAGTTGAAAAAAAATTACATAAATGCATATCTCATGACCAGAAAAAGTAAAACAATTATTTCACATGTTAAAAAACAAGAAAGAGGACAAAATATGCATTTGCTTCCATCATTACCATTGTTATATAATGCATATTTATCAAATGTTGCTTCATAGCTGGAATACTCATCAACATATCTATGCATTAACAAAACTTCTACTTTACTCATTCTGATCATGACTGACAGAAATTAGATTTCAGGAAACTGTAAGAGTTTGTCCTCTGTGCAACAAATTTTGGGGAGAAAAAAAATCTACCTGGGATGTCACAAGATGAAGCACCACAGGCATCATAGGAAGGCACATCTTCAGCTGTTTGGCCTGAACTGTTGATGGGTGTTTACGTCCTGCGACATTAGTTAGGGCACTGAGAATGTCACCTACAGAAAACAGCATTTCAGGCTGACCCAACATAAAAACATCACTAAACAACAGCAAACGAAATATAAAATATCTATCTCTGTTCCTGTAGCCTCTGTTCACTCCTGTCCTCTCTGTCTGACAGAAGTAATGCTCATGATGAATCCAGCACTTCTTTCCTAGCTCAGTCTTCAGCCAGGTCAATTCCCTACTCTGGCTACAGGGACAGGCAAAGGTGACTTCTGGCAAAACAGTGAGGATAGAAGTGTAAAGTAAGTGTTGAAGTAAAGATGAAATTACAGCTCTTGGCAGAATGGACATATACTGGCTAAATTATGTGGATGCATAAGTTCTATTTCAAGCAAAGTAAAACCTGAAATTCTCATGACTTTCAGCTAACCAAGAACTGAATGAACCAATATTAGGAGGTGACAATGCTGAAGTAGTATGTTTCCCTTGCTTCACAGTTCAACAGGAAAAACACCCACAAACATCCCCTCCAAAAAAAGAGATCCTTCCACCAGCCATGCACACACACATTCTCTCTCATACACCGATTAAATTGTGACACAAGTGACCTAAAGCTACAGGAATTCTCATAAAAGAGATAGCACCAGATCAATGAGAGAACTTAGTTGCCTCCCTGACAAACCACAGACATAATTACAAGCTAACAAAATTTTAATTGCAATAGTGAAAATTATACTTCAGACTCAGTAGAGACATATATAAATCAAGGAACATTATGCTAAATTTGTTGCATGCTTCCTGTTGTCTACAAAAATAAGACTTCCTCTGCATAGGATAAAGAACAGAGAAGCATGAGAAAAGTTAGCTCATATGAAAAGAAGGAAAATTCTTCCCCTATAACCACAAAATACTAGAAGCCAAATGCTGTCTTAAAAGAGCACCTGTTATATTTTTTTGCCCCTAAAAAGACAGCAGCTAAAAACTGTAAAAGGGAATTCACGTATATCTTAAGCAAATAAATAATGGGACTTTATATGATTTTTTGGGCCAGAAAAGGCCCTTCTTTTCAGAGTCAGTCAGAGTTTAATCATGTTGAATAATACCAATGCTTTTCTTCTGTTTCCATGGCAGTTTTCAATATAAGCAGAAATGACATAGCCTGGCACTAAAGTAGGCCTTAAAGATTTGACTCATTCACTGGTAAAAAAAAGAAAATGTTGCTTAAAACTCTTCAAATACATAAAACACAACACTTTTTTCATCAATACATTTTTGTTTTGAATTACACCCAATACTGTAATTCAAGATGACCTCTCTGTGATTAGCACCTGATTTACCGAACAATCTCTCTTTCTACATTTTAAAGAATATATAACCATCACATTTGGCAATTTTGCATTTGATAAATAGATAGATATGGCTACCTTTAATTCTAGCATGATTTAAACAATTTACATCTACTTCCTAAAAATAGCTTAAATATTACAAATGCAGAAATAAAATTACTTCCTTATTTACAACAACCAAAAGCTTTTTAATTAACCAGAAAATTAACAATTTATTTATTTGGTTCAAATATATCTTTAAGGTCAATTTCTACAACTTGTTAATCTATTTGGTTTATAGCTACATCTGGTGGAAGAAGATGGGATCAGTAAGGAGCTTACATTAATGCATATTAAAAAAGCCAGCTAGGATTAATTCTAAATCAACAGATAAACTGCTTTTCACTGTTCCACTTTTCAAATCTGATTACTATTCTTAGGTGCCCATAGCTTTTACCACCTCAAGCAGTACATGCTCCTTCATCATATAGAAATAAAAAGAAAGACTTCTGACAAATAGGGACAAATACAGAGAGATAACTTCATATTACAGAAAACAATCAACACACAGGTCCAGCTTGGAAAAGAAAACAAAGTGTTGAAATTATGCTTGATATCAGTTTTCAAAAATGCATTGAAATTGTAAATTAGTAGGAATTACATGTCTAAACAATTGATGTACTATGTATTTTGATAGTAACTATGTATTTGAAACTTTCAGATTCTGAAGAAATATCAGAGCCTACTATATCAGTTGCATATAGTATATATAAACAGCAGGAGGTGAATTTGTGCTTCCAACATTTATAGTCTGAGACTTCCATTCTGAAATATAACCAATATGCAAACCTGATATTTAGTTAGAAAAGAGGGATCAGGTGTTTGCAGGAAGGCAAAAATTTGCACTAGCAGAGGAAGTAAAGTTTCTTTTAAAATAGCATCATGACATTTAGGTCTACTAGCCTTTGCAGTGCTACCATTACATTTTCAATATCCTAGTGCTAATGTAGAGAAGATGAAAAATACATCAGGTATCATCTCATCAGAAAATAATTTTATGAAAATAAACCTTGTGTGCATTAAGAAAATCGGTTTCAGGCATCTAAAGCAACTGAAGTATCTAAGTTGAAATTTTCCAGAAAAATTGCCTGTAGCAAATACTCAATATATAAATTTCAGCATAAGCAATTAACATGTACTCAGATACATATGCCATTGAATCTCTCCCAGGCCTCTGATTTATGGGGCAAATTTGCTCTTAGATTGTACAATGTTTATAGATGTCACAAGATCTGTAGTACATTGATAAAACTTCTTGTACCTCTGGGCTTCACTCCTGACTGAGTTGGTGAGGCTTACCATTCCACAAACACAAAACATTCATATAGAAAATCATGCATTCCAATACAAAATAAATGATCATGACATATCCAAAAATTTTCTGGAAGCTGATATCATGCAAACTTTATGTAATCAGAAAATACAGTCTTTCTGCCTATATATATAAGGAGATACCTGTCTCTGTTAGCAAAGGCAAGATCTGTTTGGTTAATAAACTGAATTTACCTAGAATTCCTGGCAGCTCCCTCACAATGTGATAGATGAGAAGATCCAGGCATTTTGACAGGTATTCACTGCCACCTTGCTGCTCTTTTCCTGGCATGGTCTTTCTGCTGTCTCTTTCAATATACATCATGAGTCTACATTTAAACAAGTGCAAAACATTAACTCTCATACCAAAGAAAATAACACTATATCTCAAAAAAACTATTAAACCAGGCATTTCTGGTATCTGTGGTTACCATAAAGACAATACATTAGTTTGGCTCTGTAATTTTGTTGAAATTTTAGAATTTTCTTTTAATAAACTCTAAAACCAACACATATTACTGAGGAAAGAAATGAAATAAACCCTTAAACTAATTTAAGTGAGCACAACTCTACTGGTTTAAATGAATACATGATGTTAACATAAGGAATGACTCTTTCTGCAAACTTAGGCAGAGACAGACTAATTTTACAATCCATTTTATTTTGAAATATGTAATCAATATGTGCAATATAAGTGAAAGACTAAAGATACTAATTTTCAACACATAAGAATTCCAAAAGTAAGGATAATTAAAGTGAATGTAATAAGAGATATATCTTTCAGTCCAGAAAAATCATACTACATAGATCCCACAGCAGCCTATTAAAATGTTAGCTTTAGCTGGAATGGCCATATTGAAAGAGATAAAAACCCAAACTAGTCTTACATCCTTTCTCTAGAAATATAGTGCTCACAATTTCTAAATAAAAACTCAATGCACACATTCCAACTGGTACGTGCTTGTGGCTGTGCCATTCTGCAGAATGACATTTCTCACAGTGAAATGGTAACTGATTTATTAGCCACTGGCTAACTTACAAGAGATTGCTTTAATAATACACCTGTAACAGAATGCTTCGGGCAAAATTTTAAAATGCTTATTTGAATAGACAGAAGGGCCAGACTTCCCTTTAGGGCCATACTATTGACATCTTTGTTTCACATTCGAACTCCCTCCGGGTCCTGTGCAAAGAACCATCAATCACTGGTGAGAGAAATCCATGATCTGGATTTTAAGTATGTACTTCAGTACTGTCTTTTTATATATCCTTCTGGTAATCAATGCGTTTTTACAGAACTATGAAAATAACCTATTTACACTGCCTCAAGTGTTCATAACAATACTACTAGGAAATACATCTTTCCATCAAAAAGATGATTAACTCAATAAAGTAAAAAGTACCTAAGAATACATTTTACAGGATTATGTCTCTAAACAATACGATTATGATTGAATACTACACTCTTATTCTTCCTAACCTATTCTACAAAGAGAGAGAGTAATCAAAAGACCCACTGAGTAACTACTTTTCACCTGTGCAAAAGCCCAGATGCAACACATTCAGTAGCACTTCTCAGAGACCATGAGGACAGCTTTTATTCTTGTAATGTCTGGAAACTGCATTAAATTACAGGAACTTTGATTTGTTGGTTAGAAAGGAACTACTTAAAAATCTGACATTGTGCTACAAATAGAATTTTACAAGCTTTACACTTTTTTATATAAAAATTTGAATGTTTTAAATAAAATGGCCTTCTAGCCTTTCCAGACAACCAAGTATTTTTTATTCAAAAAAAGTTTAGCTTTAAAAAAGATGACAAAATATCAGAGCTTGTATTCATTTTTTTTTAAGAAAACAGTTCCATGATTTAACAATCATCTGATTCTATATGGAAATACACTTTGATCTGTTTGAGTTTTACTTAAGATGGGTCAAATAGACTTCAACATGAGTGGTTTTATTTCCTTGGGAGAAGGAGGTTCTTTTCTTTTCTAAAAGCATGTTCTATTACTTAATCACATTTGAGAAGGATACAAAGTAGGTTCATTTATTCTGAGAAAGATAAATGAGTTCTCTCCTTTATGTTCTTCCTCTATTCACAAAATTGTCTTTCACATAGATTTTCTAAAAATATGCACAACTGTATTTTCCCTGATAGTTCAGTTCAACTAAACATTGTCCCTAGAAAACTGTACAGATATAAATTGTGTAGGCAGCAAAGCACTAGAATCTCTATTTTCCTTTGATGAATTCCTCAGTCATATATAGAACAATTAATTAGTTACTTTTATTCCTTAATGAATCTCAGTGTTCTCTCTAGTGGGCAAACCAGGCCTATAGAAATACAGTTATTCAATTAATTTAGTGCATGTTTTTCTTGCACTCTACAATACATGAAAAAATATGTAGATATTAGTACAAATGAGCTAAATATGATTAGGAGTAAACAACTGTCTATGAAGCAAAGATTTGGTTTAAAAAATATAAATTCAAATGTCTGTATTGCAAGATATGGCCATCAGTGAGCTTTTATACTAAAAGGAAAATTCCAGAGTTAACAGTCTGGAGTGATAGGAACGGGAACGAGGTCTACTACTTAAAAGAATAAGAACTGTTCTCTTAACAGGATAATCAACATGAAGAAAAGAGACTAAGTTCACAGAGAATGACAGACCTTCATGAAACTAAAGAAGGTCATGCATTCTCTGAGGACATATACAGTCTATTTACCCCAAGAAATCAAGGACTATTTTTTAGTTTTATTATTATTTATTATTATTGTTATTAGTCAATCTCTACTAACAGAAAATTACGAAGATTTTGAAAGGATACTTAATATAGGTATATTGTTTATTTTACAGAGATGTAGCATCAGATGGCATATCATGCTATTAGGAGGGTTAATCTCTACTTCTTGCCTTCCATCAGTTTTTTCTTCTTTTTAATTTGATACGAGCTTTCTGGGTTTGTTGTTTTTTTTTTTTCCCTGAAATCACTGACTTACATCATTGCTCCCTCCTGCTTTCCATTTCCATGTTTTCCCATCTGACCAAGCACCAAGCTTTTCAGTTCTTTTCCTCACTACTTTTCTAGATCAATCTTTAGATGTATAAGGCAAACAGGCTATGCTAGATGCGAGACTGTAGTAGGTTTCCAGGCAAAGCTTTTCCTTTCAGGGCACATATAAGATTTGAAAATTTAATAAATATGGGAGGTGGGCACAGGAAACAGAGAAAGGGTTTGCTCAAAGGTTATGCTGTTGTACATAGTTAAAGTTCTGCAGACGGTGAAATGTGTCAGGAATACTACCCTGTCTTTCCACAAGTGTCCATCTCTGCAGACAGTAGAAAACAAGACGTTTGGGAGGAGAAGTTCAATCTCCAAGTCAGTGCTATTTAGCTAGGAAATCCTCTGAAACCATTTAGATACAAGAACAATTCAGTGAGACTAATTGGAAATCACTGCTAGTTCAGAGCAGGGTGAAATGAAAAGTCTCAATAAAACTTCAGATTGTATCCCTCCCATGAAGAACAGGTAGCCTGCCTCTGCAAATCAAGGAGAAAAGAAGAAGACTAGAAAACTCAGTGTGATTAACAAAATTAATTAATTTGTATAGTGTAAGTAAACAAGTGCTACTTCAGCGTAAAGGATCTTGTATCTCCTCTAGCTGCATCCCATGTGGAAGAACCAAAGGTATGGAATCGACTACCATGGAACAGGTAGGAAAAAAGACTAACAGGTGAATTTTCTCAATGTTGTGGAACAATGAATTAACTTCAAAATTACATTTCTTATTACATATCAATATTTTTCATCCACAGAACTCAAAATCTGCACAAGCAAAGCAAAACAAGGAATTCATTCACCACTTCCCATGGGCAGACAGGTGTTCAGCCATCTCCAGGAACAAAGGGGTCCATCACATGTAATGGTTACTTGGGAAGACAAGTGCCATCACTCCTAGTGTCCTTCCCTTCTTCTTTCCCCCATGAGACCACGTGGTATGGAATATCCCTTTGATCAGCTGGGATCAGCTGTTTCTCCACTCTTATTTGGAATTATAAAGGTGTTTCCATACTCTTTGATTAAGGAGAGACTTTTGAAAAGAGGTTCAAAAAGAAACTCGCAACCAGATTCTGTAAACTCAGCTAATCAATAGGCATTACAGGGACATGCATGGGGGGACTGTGTGTACAAATACTCAAAAGTGAATAGCAACTGCTAGCATCATGGCCAAAGCCAATAGGTTCTGTAAACAGCAAAAACAAATAGGCAGGTGGTCTTAAGATTGCATTCCAGATAGCAAGACTTGCAACACAGGACACTAGAGGCACCATTGCTTGCCATAAAAAGGACTTTCAGCAAGTGCCTACTTCTGCTGCCTTTTATTTCCTGGTGCCTTCGCACAAACTGGAAGAAAAACACGAGGAAGTCCATCTTGGTAACACCAGCACAGCTAAAATAAGCTTGCCATTACCCTTCCCTTCCACTTCCTCTTTTCGTACTCTTCCTTCCATTTCTCTTTCTCTCCTCTCCCTGTCCCATGCCCTTTCGTCCCAATGAGATGAATAATGATGAAACTTATTTTCCTCACATGCCACATGCTTTTTCAGCCCCCAAACCACTTCCAAGGGCAGATATCACAAAGTTTACCAGTGGAAACAGGATTTTATTGTCTAAATTATTAGTGAAAAAATTTTTTCCTGATATGGTATCTAAATCTCCAGTGGCACAACTTAAGACCTTTTCCTCTTGTCCTATCACTCATTACTTGGAAAAAAAGACCAACCCCTGTCTCGCTACAGCCTCCTTTCAGGTGGTTACAAAGAGTGATAAGGTCTTCCCTGAGCCTCCTTTCCTCCAGGCTAAACAACCTCTGTTCTCTCTGCTCCTCCTCACAAGACTTACACTCCAGACCCCGCCCCAACTTTGCTGCCAAATAAAGGAAGGACTGCTCTCCAGAGCAAGGCCCTTGGGATGCTGGCCCTGAGGCAGTCCCCATGCTCATGAGGCCCAGGGGGCTGTTTTCAGCACAAACAGCCTCACAGTAGTTGCCATGAAGAAAATTAACCCAGCCAAAACCAGCATAATTACCAAACTAAACAAAAGCATTTTTCAGTGCAATGTTGCCATGAAACAGTTATTACTGTTTTATCATCTGCATCATCCTTTAAGTGATGCATACTGAAAAATTGCTTTATATTGATTATCATTATCATAAACAGATTTTATCATCTAAAGCAATATAAATCCTGTTACAGGCTTTAGCTGCAGCTGTTGGAGACAAACCATTAACCAGGAATTATGTATATTTTACTACATGCTCTTTATATCTCTCAAATCAAACACCTCTAGAAGAAGAATTTGAGTATATCAAGTAGTTTTGATAGTTACCCAACGGATTTCTGCTTCCTGTGCTAGCAATTTAGAATTTATGAGTCTTAATTTTGAAGAAACTTTTCAGTCAGACAACTGAAGATACCTAACTAAAATACTCCAACTGGAATTCAACAGTATAAGTCAATGAGTATCTCTGCTGGGTTTAAGATTATTCCAGAGTTATATAGTGATATTATGAATGCAACTGTCTCTAGATTTAATGGGTCATTTCTCCTCTCTGTAGCTACCTTACTTTCTGGATGTAAGAGAAAGGTTTTAGATGATCTATTCTGATAGGAGACATGCTGTTCACTAAAGAACAGTTATGAAGAAAATTCAGCAAATGAAGAAAAACAGTTTATCATCTCAATAAAGCTGCTATAAGCTTGCCTCTTATTTTACCTAATGTGTTACATTATGTATTGGTCTCTGATCAGCCCTGTCTGGAGCATCACAACAAAACAGTAGGATAAAGCCAAAAGTCATAATATAAAATCATATTCCAAATTCACAAAACATTCTCTTCAGAAAGGCAGCTGGTTGGAAAGCATTATAAATGAAGAAAATTGTTGATAAAATTATTATTCTCCTTCACGTAATATCTTAGGTATATATAAACAAATAGTAACTGTCTGTGCAGGATTTCTGTCAGACCATTCTCCAAACACAGGAGAGTCCTATATGGTACATCAATCACATGAATAGCAGGAGTTATTAAAAATCTACATTTTTAGTTACTAAAAATCTAGCCATTCAAAAAGTCACTTACAAATCGTTAGAGGCATTTTACACTAACCAGAACACATAATCTGATAGAACATTTCTGGGAGTGTAAAAACGTACACATGAAGAAGCCCCTTGGAATCAGTACTTATTCTCTATGATTCTACAAATATTGGGATATCTACAGCTTTCCAAGTGAAGGAATATATATAATGCTAGCACCCCATAAGGTGTCCTCTCACAGTGGTATAACTCATCTGCCCCTTCCTTTAATTCCAATCTATGCACCCTAATTCTTCTCAAACATGAATATAAGATATAATGTTATATTTGCTGTAGATATGGTTAGATTTACAGCTACCCACACACCTCATCCTTTTTTACTTTCAGTTCCAAACCTGCTCTATTTCAAAATTGTAAAAACTATGTTTACACTTCATTTTACTCTTCTTCTTACAGAACAGTAGAAGATATAAATCCCAACTAAAACTTCTTTCATCTTACTTCTCCAATCACCTCAAAACACGGTGACAATTCATATTCTAACACAGTCTAATCTGCTCCTCTCTGATACAGGAATGTTTCTGTCCCAACGGAAGACAAAAAAATTCAAATAACTCCCTGGTGATTCAGTAATTTCTTGCAAAGTGTTCTAAAACATAGAAAAAATTAACATTTCATGTAAAAGTCTCAGGAATTTATTGGTCATTATGTAAATCACTCCCACAACATATACAGCCAAAAAATATTATTTTACCTTGAAAGTGACTACCCTGAAGAGACTATGGAGTACAACAAACCCCAAGATGAGGAAGACACATAGTAGAACCTTTTATTTTGCTTTCCCACCATAGCAACAACTTACTGTTGCAGTATATCTTTTGCCCAAAAATGCAAATGCTCACTGGGACCATAAGTTACTTTAAAAGACGTTCTCCTTGCAAGACAGTGCTTTATCCTTGTGAAGAACTGTCACCTGATGATCCCATATAAAATATTCTCATGAATGAAAGGATTACTATTACACACAAAATAATTAACTTCTAAAACACTGACTCAAAAATACCACACATTTTCAAGTATTTTAGGTACAATTTTAAAGACTATACCTTTGATTATCTTCCACTATCACCTTACCTTGTTTGACAACTGAGGAGCAACATCTCCCTGTTATTAATTAAAACTTGTAGCAAGACCAGAAAGGCTTTTGCTCGAATAAAAGTTGAAGGACTTTCAAGTAGACGAGTAATTGTAGTCACAAAATCCTTGGTGGAAATAAACACAAATACGTTAAGGTTACTTGCATTGTATTGTAAGATTGTATACACTTAAAGTTTGCTCATTTTCATGTCACTCATGGGGAAAAAAAAATCCATAGAACACTAGCAAATAAATTCTGTCCAAGACTGACTAGCCTAGCATAAAGCTGCTTTGAACATCTTCACAAGTGGTGGAGTAAAAAGTAAACACTATTTAATGTACCAAGTCCAAAATAGTAGGAAATTAACTACAAAAGATGATAAAACTTATAATTTTAAATGGCGTACCTTAAGTATAAACATAGGATATTTTATTATATTTATTTTAAAACAAAGCTGAACTATTTTCAGAATACATTCGTATTTAAGCACAAATAGGATTACATTTTTTAGCTATTCATTCCTTTATATGTAGGAATATTAAAAACTACACCTTAGTTGGATACAATCTTGTCTACATCAGACCCCAAATTATACACCAGATACTCCAAATAGATGGTAATATTGCTTCTACCTTCTTTGATTGTTCTTATCTAATCTAATTTTATTTTGAATTCAGAAAGTGAACAACATCTTTTCAAGGAAGAAATAAAATTAGGACTTGAAAAGAAAGAAGTAGGATAAACAAAATTAAAATTAAAAACTGAGCAAGGATTTACAAACTGTGTCAACTGGCTCTATGCAAAAATTAGACTGAGCACAAATGGCTTCAACAATAGAACCTGCCTTCAAACAGTCGAACTGGATTCTCAAGGGACTGACAATAGGAGAGA
This sequence comes from Pseudopodoces humilis, assembly GCF_049639895.1. Classification (NCBI taxonomy): domain Eukaryota; kingdom Metazoa; phylum Chordata; class Aves; order Passeriformes; family Paridae; genus Pseudopodoces; species Pseudopodoces humilis. The sequence continues at coordinate 107,360,222 of NC_142200.1, forward strand.
TGAGTAGTGTATGCATGTGGTGTACAAAGTTAAAAATCCTGTTGTGTGATGCACATTTAACATACATATTACTGTTCAAATTCCTCATTTAATGACAGAATAACTGCAAATCAACACTGACTGTAATTTATTAGAGACATCCTTTGCAACAATTAACTATACATCTTCACCGAGAATGGAAAAAGAGCAGGAGTGCAAGAGTTGACCAAGAAACCATCAGATTTTATTCTGACACCATTTTAACCCTGCCTTCAAAAGCAGTCATCATTCAGTAACTACAGAAACCCCAGAAAAACAAACTATTAATTATTCTATAATTAATTATGGCTATTCATTATTCTAGAACTGTTTTGCTGTACTTCTACAATTTATTTCATAAATAGAAGAATTTCTCAGTCTTGGGATTTAAAAGTTTACTGCTTTAAACACTTCAACAGCTCACAGCGCATGACTTGTAGCTCCCCCAGTATGACTTGCAGCAGTCAAGTTCTTAAATTACAATCTAATAAATGCAAAGGTTGAATTTTAATTAAGTGTGGTTTGGTTTTTCAAGGGTTTTTTAACAACAACAATATTTTTATGTTCAGAAATCCCATAAAACCTCAGACATAGTCAAAGAGTATATATATAATGCAACAGTGACCATGCTAACACAAATGGACTTGATAGACCATGCACAAGGACACCATGACAGACACATGCAACTACAAGCCACAGCACATCTACTTTTAGTCCTCATACTCTGGAAAGCAAGAATATTTCAATGCTACATGTGGGGGTTAGCATGGGTTAAGACAAAATTAGTTACATCAGACTTATCTGGGACTGTTCTAATAATCAGATTTAAGAAATAAATGTGACCTGTTGGAATTTGCTTTCCTGGCTGGTTTGAAGACTGCAAAACAGTAACAGTTTATCCCAAGAAAATCTCAAACACATCTTTGCTGACCTGCAGGACTTAGTGTATCAGAAAAGCCAAAAATCACTCAAATACTGCCAAATAAATTATTTATCATTTCTCTGTTATATTATTCCTCTCTCCCCTGCAAAAGTTTGATGTATCCATGGAGACTCTGCAGGATAGGACACTCTTTTCATTTCAAGTGAACACACTGCAACAAGATTATGACTTTACATTGGATACACTGAGTAATACTACAATGCAAATTTAAAAAAAAAAATGATGTTTTTTAATTGGCTACATAAGAGGAAAACAGCTAGACCACTATCTCTCTATACAAGAACAGAAATTACAATAGCAAACATTTGTTGCATAGTTATGTATTTTCTAATTTCCCTTCTATGCTTTGCAAATGCCTCCATATTATAAGTTTAGAGTTACAAATATTTTGTTAAAGATATTTTTATAATTTTATTAATTTATACTGATATTGACAAAACTATCATCTATGGTGGTAGTTACTTGGTCCACATTCAGGTAAAAGACGAATTGAAAACAGCTACTGAAATATGAGGACAATGCTTATAATGCATTTACAATGCAGTTGTGACAATATACTTCTGTAATACATAAAAAGTATTATTTGAATAATTATACTTATGACTGGTTAAGGAAAAAAGAAACCAAATAAAAAACACCTTGCCCCATTATCTGACCTCTGGAAGAACCTAACTGCATTCAAAAATTCTCTCATCTAAAGGTGAATCTTGCCAGCCAGATGAAAATAATTAGCAGTGGGGAATTTTTAATCTATTGCTATAATATGTTCATGATTCTTGATTTTGAGTTCCTTTTCCATGCTTTATTTTAAAAACATAATTTCAAATATATTAGTTTCCAAAACGGGAAACTAAAATGGAAAGTCTCTGTATCAGAGAGGGACAAAACCCAGACCTTTTTGGCTATTGTAGTTCCCTGAAATTTTGTATTAGTGTAGATGATCACAGAACTGCATTTCTGACTTTTGTAACTGTTTTTTATTGTCATTCTTGAAGACCAAAGAAAACAAGTCCTAAGTCTTACAAGGTAAGGGTGTTTCCAGATAACATACACAAAGCTAAACTATATCCATCTTGAATTTATATCTTTAAGTGTCATTTAATATGTTGTTTGTGCCAATATTAAACAGATAGTCATTTCTTTGTCACTACATTCTGTGTGACACTGAGGTCCTTCTGCCTCTTAAGCTTAACTATGCAAGAATTTTACAGAACAGAAAATAATCTCTAGGCCAACACTATTCACTCTTCCCTTCTCTCATTAAGGTGGACTTGTGCATCATGAGTGTGAAATTTTGAAAAGTGCATGGACTATTAAATTCAATCTTCAGCTCTAAAATAATATCACTCCATGTGACGTGATAGCACCTGAAAGTTCAATACAGGAGCATATTTGTATTTTTAGATTCTATTCAAGAAAAACAGAAATATAGTTTCAGCTTCCAAAATCATACAGTCTAATTTCCAGATCACAGAACATTCTGATTTGGAAGGGCTCATCAAGTCAAATTCTTACAAATTCTTAAGTGAGTGGCTCACATGGGGATTGAACCAACTACCTTGGTGTTATTGCCACCAGGCACTAACCAACTGACCTAATCTCATTCATAAAAAAACCACCATTCTATGAGATTTGAGTTTGTCTCAGCTGCAATGCAGTTACAATTACCAAATGTGGGCACATGCAGTAGAACCAGACTTACTTTAACAGTTTTGACAGTACAGGGTTTTTTACTTACAGCTTTGGGCACTATTCCCACTTCTATTGTTAATTTGATATATGCTGTTAAAGGAATGTCTACATTTGCCTGTATTTCAATTTTCTAATCTGCAAAATTTGATTTGAATTGTTCATAAGAAATGCAATATCAGAAAGGGAATTTTAGCAATTGTCCATATGAAGAAATTCAGTATCAGTATAGGAGTTCTTTTAGCAATGTAAATCCTATATAAAGAAGAAATTCTTCACAGAAAACATCATGCCGTTGCCCTAGGCTAGCTGCACATTGTGTTCTTTTGCTGAATGTTCAAGTGAATAATTTTTGACCATGCTCCTCTGACTATACCATCAACTCATGTTTGTTAAACATTACAGGACAATTTGCCACCTGTTAGTGCTGTTCTTACGGGATGTGGAAAGTTTAAGGCAGATGACATGCACTCAAAAAATACACTGGCAAATCCAACATGGTACAGAAATTAATTTTAGGAAGAGAATGAGTGATTTCAGGTCACATGAGTGGGATTATTTTTTAATTTAAATATAATTGTTAAAACAATATGTATGGAAATAAAACTCTCCCAACTTATGCCCAACAAATTATTATAGTCAAGATGATTGTCAGATTACAACATACAACACAGTATCTGATGAAAACAAGAGCAAGAGTTCCTACTTTCTTTGTGATTTTTATCCTTTCCAGAATTCATTTATGAACTATGCAAATATACTGCCAAAAAATAAACACTTTTTCTCTAATACAAAATAATATGGGGATCAAAATAGAAAACTTTAACCACTTCTACCAAAATTATAGTAGACATAAATCAAAACCAGTTGTTTTAGTCAGTGACACTAAAAAAAAAAGCATTAGGTATTAAAATACTAATTTCTGCAAGATACTTCACTTACAAATTGGCCTAAGGTCCTTTAAGGAGAGCATAAAGTACAGCTTCAGATTCAATCAGGACGCTCCTTATTTTCTATTTTAAATGTCTAAAACAGCTATGTTAAATAGTTGTCTTTACTGAGTCCTTACTGATTTTCCTTAGGTCCCATTATCAGTTATGGTCAGGCTAGGGTATTCTGGATTGATTGAATCCTAGCTGCAGGACCAATTTATACACCCATTAGAACCATTTGTCAAAGATCCATGAGAGAGCGAAAAACAATACAGTTTATAAGTTAGATTTTAAGTAAATAGAAATATAAAATAATCACATTCCTTGTTTCCTGCTATTCAGATATGCAAATGTCGCTGAGACGTATTTTGAAAACTCAAAACCACTAGCAGTATCAAATTTAACTTTTCCTTTTGTGAAATTCCATGCCAGTGAAATATTAATCTGAACTCAAACCTTTTCTTGAATTAGCCTCTGCAGATGAATCCCACATGACAACATTGCTGAAAACATAGTGAGCATATACTGCTGAATTTTGCATATTCCATTTGCCAAGGAATTTAGTACAGCTGTTAATCCCACTTTTTCAATGACACTCTGGAAAGCATTAGGTGAGGAACGAGTAATTCTGCATAAAGCCTACAAAAACAAACAAAAAAATTTAAACTATTATCTCAAGAAAAGGAATGGAAAATAAAAGCATATGGTGAATTTTCCAATAGTTTAGGAATAAAAGAATTCACACAGATTAATTCCTAAGACAAGTATTAGGTAAAAGACCACTATTTTTACAATAGTGGAATTCTTCTAAATACTTTCCTATACACTGTGCAGCTGAAATTCAAATATTTCATACACCAACATCCATATCAAAAAGTCACATTACTCTTTTCCTCTAGAGAACAATAAGGATGGAGCATCACAGCCCATGCTTGAGTCTTTTGTCAAGCATGGAATATAAACAGCATCAGATAACACTGTACTAGAAAGTAGTACAGGGAGAGAAAATACAGACATGGCACATGCCACAGGAATTATGGGCACCCATAAAGATGGGCATCTTCTCTCTCCCTGCTTATGGACAATAATGTGGTATGTAGTATTTCAGTGTCTAAAGTCTATCCTTAGCTCTAGATACTACTTCAGATCTATGTACTTATTAAGAAAAAGGGGTTAGTATAACAAATTTTCAAACTATTCTCCAAATGGTTGATCTTCAAATATCATTGATTAAAACAATTTTAATAGAAAATGTAAATACTGTCCATGCTCCAGTGAAGTGAGCACAAACCTGTTCAGTGTCTAGTAACTTAGCTATCCACGCAAATATTACCAAACAACCTTCAGGGCAGCTTTATCTCCAATTTGATACCTATGAAGATGCAACCTTCAAGATACTATAACTGCATTTGTTCTCTCTAGATAAAGAAAATAAGACTTTTTAAACATTAAAGATCTCTTTTTCTTTGGCTTGAATATACTGTTAGCATAGAAGAATAGCTTACGTCAAATACTGGATTCACATGAAAATCTGAATTGGTTTTCAGGAAAAAACTCTGAAGGTGAATCGCTTTTGTGAAATGTAGACAATATTTATGATTTCTTTGTTCTTTACAGACCAGCTATATTTAGAAATTACTGTTTACTTGGTGTGCACTCAATAGTAAGGTCTTGTTTAAGAGAAACTATAGTCAATTACACAGAATACTACCACCAAAGAAAAGCTTTCCACGTAAGAACACCAGAAACTGTCCAGCTCACCAGTGCCCTAAGAAACAATATTCAAAACAAACTAGAAAAAAACCAAAAAAGAAGAAAAAAGGCATGAATGACAGTAAATCACGAACTTGACAGACATTTTATTGATGCTATTCATCTACTCTGCTCCATTTCTTCCTTGTCCTTTCTGGTCCAGGAACCATATCGATTGCAGCCTTTTACTTTTCTTCTTTTATTATTTTTTTACTCTCTTCTAAAACACAGACATTCAATCTCAGTTCCTCAGTACAGCATGCTCTATTTCCCCCAGGATACAATCCAGCTCTTCACCTCTATTCAGAGTTTTCAAAATGAGTGGGCAGGAGGTATGTGTATTCACTAAAAACATCTTTGAGGGTCATACTACCAGTGAACTGCTGGGACCTAGGGACAGGCAGTGCCAAAGCAACATGGAGCTCACTTAGTGTGCTAACATGGGGTGTGCAGGTTTTCCACTGCCTTGGATTTCTGCTACAGACCTTGCCAAACAAGGGTGACCAAAGTCACAGGCCACCAGATTACTTCCTCACAGGAAAACCTCACAGGAAAGACATCATAGGCTGTTTTCTAGGATAATACTGCAGTTTTGGCTGTAGCAGAAAAGCTCCAGCCCACCAATAGCCAAGAGGAGAAGCTTTAAATTCCCATTAGTTTGTACGTCACAGAAAGCTCTGTTGTATGAATGAACCTAACACTTCAGCAGAAAAGCAGAAGATGGAATTTAAATGTGGGATAGAGCACAAAGAACTCTAAATCACTTCAGTAGATCCAGTATTGGGAGAGAACAGATGGAGAAAGGTCAAAAGGTGGTGGAGCAGGAATTGTAAACGGATGATGAAAGGTGTAAGAATAGAGCTCACACCATCATCTCCAGGCAATCTTGGAACATGACATGTTTTTAATGAGAGTCAGGCTTCAGCAGAACATCTCCTGGAATTGGCTTCTCTGTGCAGCCTTAACCAGCACCTTTTCTCTCAGCAGCTCCAACCTTGCCTCAAGATTCTTACTCATCACTTTTAACTTGAGATACTCCAGGATTCAATGATCATCTTTGCCCTATCCTTCTAGTCTTACAGGCAACACATGACTGGGTAAAATTCACCCATTCAGGGTATCTTCCATGACTCTCTCAAGTTTGAGAATGAATGCACTAAAGTATCTGCAATACACAAGTCTCTGAAAGAAACTACTCAAAACAAATTACTTAAGAAAATAACAAAAGAAACCGAATTCCCAAAAAGACTGTGTTGAGCTTTCCCAAATTAGTTTCCATTTAAGTAGCTTATGTTTAGTTACTACTCTTCCAGCAGAAAAAGTTATCTCTTAGAACCAAAATTTTAAGTTATTTTAAAAAAAAATAAAAAACTTTCAGTATACTGGAAAGAAAATCTTCCTGCTGCTGAGCTTGTCAGAGTATCACTTTGACATCTTACAGATTTCTTTTTTCTGAGTCTAGCAAAATGATAAAAAGACACAGCTTACCTACAGGCAAAATCTGTGATATTTACCTGAGGTATGTTTGACTCCAAAGTGAGAAAAAAATAGTGAGACACAGTCCCTGTTTGCCACCTCTGACAGGCAGGACAAAGTAAAGTGTCATTTCTTAATTCCAGAGACTAAAGACAGAGAATTTTCTTGATATATTTTTATTACTGACTGAAATAATCATACGTAAAATTCCATAGTCCCTTACTGCTGATACACTTTGCAGACAGACTGCTAACTCTAAGTAAAGATATGACAGATGTACTTCTTAACAGAAATGTATTTTAACATTCTAATACAGATGTCAGTTAAGCATAAATTCTTCAGGATACATTCAAACAAGGCAGGAATAATTGCATAATAAAATGAAATAGGACACAGATGATGTCAATCTATGTGGTCATGCAGGATAAAACTGTCTACATATCTGTAGCAATAATTTAATGAATGTAGAAATTATACAGTATGCTATAGCTGGAGAATACATTAGTATTTTCTTTTTTAAATTAGCAAACCACTAAAATCTCCATAAACTTTAGCTGGGAAAAGATCTTCCTGCACTAGATTTCAATATTAATTGACTGTTATCAGATGAAGTTAAGATTATAGATCTAAATGCCACAGCAGTATTAATACATAACCATGATTTATATCAGACATTGAGTAATAAGTTTATCTACCTTTTACTTTAGTGTTTCACTACAAAGCAGCAAAAGGATTAAAGTACCACCTTAGTGCATCCTACTTTAGAAGCTTCCTTGTTGAATTCACTTCATGTAAAAGTATTAAACCTCAGTCTTCTGATAAAGGAAACAATCCCCAAAACAGTGGAGAGGAAAATCCAGGAACCCATTCAGACCCAAGAGTGCTTATATAAAATGATCTGTCTGAAAAAAGGAGATGGATTCAGCTACATGAATAGCAATAATTTCCATGAAGACCTAGAAAAGACCTAGTTCTAGAAACTAGAAGAAAGCAGTTTCACCAAGGATATAGAACAGTGAACACATCTTACTCTTGCAACTCTCCTCACAACTGCTTTCATCCAAACTCTCCAATATGTGAATTTGGAACAAGCCCTACTTCCAGGATGACTGAAACATCAGTAAGCACACAAGGGAAAAAGTATTATCCTCAGTAAGCCTATTGCCTTCACAGGAAACAAACATTAGTTGGGAACAGTTGTGGTTTTGTTTCTGTTGTCCATATGTACATTTATATCACAGATATGCACAAAATGCTGAAGAAATTTTTGCCTTAGAAGATCTCAGCGCGCACACTCAACTTGGCTGTCTTTTTAAACTGCTGGCCTCAACACCCAAGAACACATTGCTAGGCAACTTCAAGAAAGAAATGGTAACAGAGTGATAAAAAAAAAATCTTTCTTACCTAGATTGTCAATTGCTATTGAAAGGAAGTCTCACAAATCAGTTGAGTTTCTCTAGGAAATTCTGGTAATTGCAGTTATCATGACCTTCTAAAACACACTGGCTCATCCTAACAGATGTCATCTGTAAGAAGGCTTCTGGAGTGGTTTCTGAAGACTATTAAGTTTTGTAACACAAAGATTTCAAACACAAGAAAAATAATCAGGAAGTAAGAGATTGGCAAAATCAATGTCATTCCAAGTCCCAGTGTCAACCCTTGAGTGCCAGATGATTCAGCTTTGAAGTGGAGTAAAAATATCGCAGTAAGACTCACTGCACTTAAGAGGCCTAGCTGAACAGGAAGCCCATAAAGATCAGGCTGCTGTATCACACCTACAGCAACAAGAGGCGAAGGAACTGAGGAACTCATATTCTGTGATACTTTCGATCTCCTCACTTGGAAGAGATCATACAAACACCAGCAATTTCAGGTTTTAGCTTCTTACTCATTTTTTGCTACTTTCCAGTTTTTCCAGCAGGAAAACTTTCTTCTCATCAGTAGTGCTTTAAAGAGGCTAGATACCCATAGCATAAACACTGTGACAAAGCAAAGGCTTTTTAGTGGTTCACCTGAACCTTACAGCCTTGGGGGGATCCAGTGACCTGGGCTCTCAAATGAAGGAGAGGATACAGGGAGACAAACAACCCATTCTTCTCATAGTCTCTTGACACTCATCCACAGGCAAAGGGAGCAAACCATATGGCATTAATGACAGTAACCTCTAAGCCCACTTTTACAGAAAGTCATATTGAATCTCCGGTGATGACAAGTTTATTCTGGACAATCAGATGTATAACTTATTATAACTTATAATAATAACTTATAATAACTTATAAATTATTCAGCATAAAAAAGCTCAAGCCACCTCAAGTATACTAAATTGTCCAAGAAGAAATTGAGTTTTCAGGAGGGAAAGAGAAAATGAAAAAGCCCACTGATAGTTCCTCTGATGATCTTTTTTAGCTCGCTGAACGCAATAGAGACTGACAGTTTCTCCAGGATATGCTGCTTACTGTGGTACACAAGACAGGCATAACTGACCAACTGGCCTCTACAAATGGAGCAGGCCTTGGAAGTCTGCTGTAGGAATCAAGGGAATGGTAAATGACAAAGCAAAGTTCTCCAAGCAGATAGCAGAGAAACAAGAGGGAACTTTCAGCATGATTTGAAAGAGAAAAAAAAAAAATACTATGACCTAGTAGCAAACAAATAACAACTGTCCAGTCTAATGATTGACAAGAATAGAAAGCCCATGATACAAAACAACCCTTATAGCAAAAGTAGTGATAGGATAAGGGATCAAGCAGGCTACTTTAAAAACTCAGTAAGGAAATCATAACTCTTATCTCCAGTCTTTTCCCATACATGCAGTTATGATCTAAACATAGAACTCACAGATCAAATGGGTGAAGTCTCAAAAAGACCCTTTCTAAAAAACAGCCTAATGGCCAGACTCACACATATACTTTACATATTTAGAGACAGACTATTCTCTACCCATGGAAGTTCTAAGACTGTTTTTGCCAAGAATTTCAGATGCTACAGTGCAAAGGTTTTTATAATAATTATTTTACTAAATAGATTTCCTGTTCTAAAATGTCAAGACATTTTCCCAATATTTGAGCAGTTTATATTGCAGGCAAGACTCTGCCACAAATACACACTAAGGTAAAAAAATCAATAAAGAGATATATTTTTAAAAATTATAAATTTATTATACAATTTACCTTTTCAGCCACACTTCAAATATGTTTTTATTTCTCTCTCTTTTATTACCATTTTTCTAGATGTGTCTATGTGCATACTGCTGCAGCAGTGACTCTACCTTTTTCCATTTTGAAAGCAAGATCTCCATCCAGCCTGGCCATGAACACTGCTAGGGAATGGGGCAGCCACAACTTTTCCAGGGAACCTGTGCCAGTGCCTCACCACCCTCACAATAAAGAATGTTTTCCCAATATCTAATCTAAACCTATTTTCTTGTCATTTTAATCCACTCCCCCATGTCCTGTCACTACATGCTCTTGTAAAAAGTCCAAGAGACATGGTTAAACTCACAGTCCTGCTAAGTATTTTCTACCTCATAAATCCTTTTGTTCCAAACCTTCTGCTTGCATGTTATCACTCTATTTGTCTTATCATTCTATATTGCCTTAAAAATTCCAGGCAAAGACAAGGCCCTGACAATTTTATAAAAATAATTGATTAATTCAACTTAGTCTTCTAAATAAGTCTTTGATAAAGAAAATAAGCAATTTTAATTTGAAACATCATATAAAAAGAGAAATTTCAATTTTGCAAGAATATAATAGATTTTTTTAAAGGTTAAACTTTTTAAACATAACTCATTATTACCAACATAAGGAAATATATGTTCTAGAAAATGATGAATCACAAGAACTATTCATAAGCATTGGACTGTAATAAATTCAATTTTCAATTTCAGATATTTTTCGAATATATTTTATTGTAGTCTGAAATATAAAAAACACAAACAAACAGCAAACATGTTTAAATACATTTCAGTGCAAATTCAGAAGGTTTTTCAGACTAAATGCCAAACATTACACTACCACAAAAGGAAATTCCTTACCGAAACAGGAGTTATCTTCAAAGAATCTCCTGTAGAATGTGTGAAAAGGTACCACAAGACAGGTCCAATTTCCCCTGTAATAAATCCTTGTGCATGGCATGAGCGAGTAGTACAAACATTTTCAATTATCTTTGCAGCTAAATGGTTCACTACACGCTCTTCCTATAGGAAGGAGAGGAAGGAAAACACATTTGCAAATGTTTCCAATTTCTTTAAAAATTACAGCCTATGTCCACATTTTATTCAACGTATATTATCTTAGTGTTGTTTCTTAATTCTTTTTGATACTTGTAAAAGTAAGTTTTCAAGAAACCTCACCTGATGACAAAATTATGTTCACAGACCCTACTTCCCCCCACTTTGCCTTCTAATGCAAAGACAACTTAATACAAGTAAAATTTAATACAAAACCTTTAATCTCCAAATAATCATTCCAAATTAAATGCAGTCATTACAAATGAAACAATGGTTATGTTAGAAGTGTTCCATGATCAGTGCTTTATAAATGAATGAATTTGTGTCAACACTCATCACTAGAACATGCAAAAATAATGAGATATTCAGTGACTTTAGGGAAAAAAATTTACATTAAACCCTCTTTATTCAGAAGAGTCAAAAAATCCTAGGATAGAGACAGACTTCTTGCAAATTAAGTTGATCCATAACTCCCTTATTTTCTCCTGAAGCAGACAATCCTGACCAATGCTTAAGATAAATTATTAGGTCCCATTTACTACAAGAAGCCCTAAATTTCTATATGAGATTCTGAATCTTCATATTTTTAGTACTAATGAAATAATTTTCATTTAAAATTGGAGTCTTTAACAGAACTAGAAGACACATTGCTGGTATTATTTTGGCTGTGCATTGCCTCACCTCATCTCAGTACTGAACTACAAAAAAAGTTAAGTCTTTCAACAATGTCTTAAAAAGCATCTTGAATTCAGCAGGAGAATGAATTTGAATATAATTTTTATAATTCAATTTGTCCTTATAGTCTGGCTTCACAAATAATTCATCATAATATCTAATTGATTTCTTTCTTAATCTGATCTCTATTTTACCCTACTAAGCTTTGGATTTCTAACAGTTATCTTTACAATCAGATCCAACAACAACTGTGAGCAATGATAATGAAGCATTTCAGAAAGTAGAATAAAAACCTTGCAGAAGGGGAGAGCTTATACTTCATTAAAAATATATTCCATATCCACTTTTCCTTCTACTGATTTAGTAGACCTAAAATATAGATTTCAGATATAGAAATATTTGGAAACTCTAGTATAATGCTGTCAAAAAAAGAGAGAAAGGCTCTGTTCATCCTTTTCATCATAATCCTTCCTGTTTTCCAAAGAACTGCAACTCTACTCAAAATATTTAACAGAAATACCAAAGTCAATTTCCATCTTAAGTGGTTACGCTCTTATATAAAAACTCCACTGAATTCTGTGGTCTTCCTTCTTATTTGCAGCTATAAAACCAAAGAGAACTTAGGCTTCTCTCTTTTTACATTTTTGATTACTGAAAAATATTGCATTATTTTGACCTATCAAAGACCTAAATACACAGATACTCATACATGTTTAATAAAATTGAAATTTTCAAAACATTTTATAAATAATGCTCAGTTTTAATATTTTTGTGTGAATTATACTTCTGGTTTTCAGGTTTTTTTAGGGGGGTACAGTTTGGGTAAAAATACATGCATTTATCAAATTGACTGATGCATTTAACATTCAAATTTGTAACTGAAACAACTGTCAAGTTAAGTCTCTCTTACATATGAAGTGATTATTAAGACTGCCAATTGGAACTCCACTCCTAATTTAAGCAGGCATAAACACTTAATAAATGAATGGTAATCCCATTAATCATAATCAAAGCACTATATAGAGGATAATAGCTATTATTAATGTTAACAAATTTCCAGATGCAATTACAGCTTTCCCTTGCAAAGTTTGGTACTGAAGATGTGCTTTATTTATTTTCAGCTATTGATGGGATGAGTTATGCCCTGTTCCAGGTTGTCCAGCTACTTTGACTAGAAACTGGTCATGCATCATCACTGTGCTCTAAAAGCTCAATGATGCTGCCAAAGTAGTTCTATTTGCTGTCACCTGAGACCTTCCATTTCAGCTCCTCTGGTACCTGTTCCTGAGAACTATCTAAGCAACAAGACTTCAACCATCTTCTACTTAATTAGCTGTCTAATTCTAAGGGAAGCCTGATCAAAAGTAATATTTGGCCTCTTAAGTAAAGGAGTCATCCCATGATGCTACCAGGACGTAAGCTATTTTAGTGACCAGAAATAGATCTTCAAGATATGAGTTCCATGTATAAGTAACTCTCTGTCCACATCATGAACTGCATGAAACCTGAAACTATGAATAGAACTGTATAAAAAAAGAAGCACATACTTTATTTTTAATGGATTTACATTTCAACTAGTTTTATAAAGCACACTTAAAGCTCCTAATTTTCAGTCATGTTGAACACTTGCAGATATTTCTGTTTCCAGTGAAGTCAGGGATACATAATGAAAAAGAGCCCTGAGTGAAAATTAAAATACTGGAAAGATAAAATATGCAAATAACTGAAAGGAAACTCCTTTTAATCAAATATTTCCATTTTAATTGGGGGGGGGGGGTGTTGCAAATCAACATCATAAAATATCTACTTCCATTTTTTTGAAATAACTGAATCTACAGGATATTTTTACTGCCTGTTATAAATTTTAAAGTGTAGCAAAAATTTTGGAATCACTGAAGTTACAGTCACTATGCTAACTGACATACTATCAAAAAATAGCATAACTTCATTTTGATAAAACTTAGGATAAAATATTTTACGATCCTTTTGAAGTATGTTTATTGATGAAACTAAGTTGCATTGAAGGCAGAGAGGACCAGCAGAGAGACCTTGACAAATTAAGAGGTCTTGGGCAATCACCAACCATATGAAGTTTAAGAATGGCAAGTGCCAGATTCTGCACCTGGGATGGGACAACCCTGGATGTACGAACAGACTGGGGAACAAGAGGCTGAAGAGCAGTGCTGGGGAAAGGGATCAGGGAGTCCCCACCCATGGCAAGCTGAACATGAGTCACTAGTGCCCTGGCAGCCAGGAGGACCAAGTGCCTGGGGGGCATCAGAGACAGCATCACCAGCCAGGCAAGGGAGGGGATTGTCCTGCTCTGCTCTGAGCTGGGGCAGCCTCACCTCAGGTGCTGGGGTCCATTTGTGGTATATTATACTACATATAGTACATACACACTTGAGTAACAGCATAACACTCATAAATAAACGTTAAAAGCTGAAGGATTTAGGAAGTAACACTGGATTCCACATAATTCTTCTAAATCAACTTCTAAATACAGTTCTTCCTTTAATCTAAGAAGACAGAATAAAATACCTACAAATATAACCTAATGAAGTAAAGCTGCATCCTCCAAAGCATTCATGATTCCAAGAATTAAATCTTAGTTTGGCAACAACTTGCAACATAAAGCCTTCAGAGTGAACAGTAAATAATGTAGAAACAAAACTTTTAAATACCTTAATGATTTTTTTAAAATTCTGGCAGTAAATTGGAGAATTGATATCTAAAGAAGAAATTAAAGTGATAATGTATATGATGCAGAGAATTACTCTTATCCTACAGGCAGTTCTGCCAGTAAAAAAAACTGACATCTAAAAAAGAAATAAAAATGAGAATATATATAATTCAAACTGACCCTGTGATACTATAGGCTGTACTACACTTTCTGAGAAAACAGTAGTGATTTTATTCTCCTCTCCTCAAAATTCTCCTCTCTCCTTCAAATTCACTATCAAGGAACAGTTCTGGTTAAAAATATACATTATAAAACATACAGCCTTATATTCTATATTGGCAATTATTTTTTAAATATTTCTTTTATTATTAAAATTTCTCATTTGTTCAAAACCAAAGCCCTCAGACTTATATCTTACTCCCTCATAAAGGAAGAAGTCCATATGGAAGAGGGAAATGTACACTATATAGCTTTCTGGCAAGATCTCATTCATTAAAAGTCTTGCTTACACAGTATCTTGCACATTCAAGAGACAGAAAAGTATCCTCCATAAACTTATTCAATATTTCTGATTCAAATATATTCTCCATGTGCCACTTTATAAAATGAAAGGGTTATTTTTATATATATAATTATGCACCTTTTAAAAGCCAGATACAGTTAATATGTATATATAAATTTAACCATGCAAGTGTATTGCCTGTACATATTTTTGAGATTCTATGAAGTTATTACTAAAATTGCATGTAATTGTGTATTTTATATTTATGTGCCATTTATGAGCAGAAATGGACAGATACCAAGTTTCTGAATGATTTTTCAATGGTTCCATTCTCAGGAAGACTAAAAAGGAGGCTTTTGCACTTGCAAAAGTTCTGACTTCACTGTCTAGTTTCATTGAGAGACCTCATTCGAGCAACATAATCCACACCAAATCAGAGAAGAAAAATTATAAAACACATCAAAATATGGTTTGGATATAGGAAAGATTATCAGTTCTAAAACTAGAGAGGATCTGAAGGAAGGGGGTAGCAAATATATGGGACAAATCAGAGAAGCAAAAAGGTGAAAGGATTGACTGAATAGAAGTGGATGTAAAACAGAAACTAAAGTTAAGATTTCACTTAGTTAAAAGTAGGTTGAACCTTAAATATAATAAAGAGAAAAAAATATATGCAGAGTCAATTATAAGACTCAACTCAGATACAAGATTACCCATTCAGGGTCAAGTACATAATGGAAACTTTAGCAAAGCAGTTTTGAATTAATGAAGTAAAATGCATAAAAGGAAAATGGTTGTCACATTAGCATTAGGTGCTCAATAATAAATAAGAATATGCTTTCTGAAACAGAAAGTATTTTCCATGACTGGATAACATAAGAATTCTGACAGCTATACACTTTAGCAACAGCAATCAGGACCTTCCTATCTTAGAGATTGCACACAAACATTTAGAAGTTGAACCTAAACAAATACAGATGCCTGGAACAGGCATTTTGTTTCACTGTTGGAAACAGTTGTTGGAAAAGATTAGCAAATAGATATCAGAATGTTTACTACATGCATTCTGACAGACCACAATATTATACCTAGACTAAAGCCTAAAGATGTCAAATCAAGCCTATCATTTCCTTATTTATGAGTGCAACAATTCCCTTATTTTGACACATAACTGAACTCAACCGTTCTTTGCCTGAGTTGAAATCAGCTTCTATCTCAAGATAACAACACTGAAATGCAAGAAATCTGAACTTGTGCTCCCCTACAGATAAAAGGCTCTCCCAATCTTCTACTTCCATCACCCTAAAACTCCTTTCACTGACCCATACACTTTTTTGTCACTGTTAGATTTTCAGGCACAGAAGGTATGTGGAAATGACACTACCTGCATTTTCTGAACATTTTGTTCCTTTATAGGCAAATAAAAGGGACACACACATATTTCAAACTTCTTCCTGTTCTACTGTTCTGTTTCAAACGGCAATTCTGCTTTGATAATGACAAATCTTATAAAACTTCAGAAGTCCAAGAACACCTCAGAGTAGCTCATAATTAAACTCAAGAACAGTGAACTTAGCTTACAAAACTCAAAACTATATAGACCATAGTACCGAATGACATGAACTGGTTTTATTTTCTTGAATTTTTATTAAATACATCAAATAAAGCTTCTTAACTGGCAATAAGAACTAGAAGTGAGTATTTACAATGCATATACAATGTACTGTGGTAGCTCAGACCTTATTACAAAAAGTTAGTTTGCCATTTTCATAAATACTGAGACAATATGCCCATAATCATTTCAGAAAACATCCCAATGTAACATTTACTTAACTCACAAGTGAGATTAGAACAACTACAATTAATTCATTCTGTAATTATGTATATATATTTTTTAATTATTAATATAAGAATGCAAATCTTACCTACTTGTAATAAAGAAAAGCTGGTGACAAATATTTTCAGAGCTGCACAGCCACAGGACAAGAGGCAATGGCCAGAAGTGAAAACTCCAATCATAAACAAGTAAATATTTTTTCTATGAAGGTGGTGCAGGCATTGCTCAGGGAGATTGTGGGACCATAGTTACTAGAGACATTCAAGACTCAAATAGGCATGCCCCTGAACAACCTGATCTATTTAGACCTAGTGTGAACAGGAGGTTGTATTAGATGACTTCCAAAGGTCCATTCTATCCTGAAGTCTTGTGTAGTTTACAGCTTCAAACATCTTTTTAGAAAATATACATTACATTGCAAATGAGCATCCTCACAAACAGAAAGTGTAAAAGTACACATATGTATTTGGCTAGCCCAGACATAATTTTAAATTTATGCTTAATTAAATTTAATTTGAACTATTGCATGGCAAATGTACTTCTATTTTGTGTCATTTTTTCAAGAAAAAATATATCAAGATAAATTATTAAGAAAAATTTGACATGCATCAGGACTAAGAAGTGATTTTACTTTATAGGAATAAATTAATGTCTTATGGATGTCTTGATTTAGTTTCTGCACACTGTATGTTCAGAAACAGCAAGTCTTCCATAACTAAATTTATAATTAAATAGCATCTCACTACTGTGCCTTACAGTGACATCTTACTCTAATTATGAGTTGGAAATCATCTACAATACAAACTCAGTTCCGTGTTCTTGGTCACATGTAGGTTTGAAGATATTAAAATGCATCTAGGCTCTTCCTTTATTAATAACAATCTGTAGGCAATAAAGATCTCAAAAAGGAAAGAGAAAAGGTATTTCCTCTTGCTTTCCACCTTCTAGCAACCTCTGACATGTTTTCTGCCTTGAGCTTTGCCTTGGGCAAAAATAAAGTGGTCTCATACAAACAGTGAATGTAAACCTTCCATTCAATTCTATTTCATTTTACAAATGGAACTATATGCATATTTTTCTTCCCTTCTAGCACAGCTAAGCCATCACCAAAACCAGTGAAGAACACAGTATAGCACATGTATGAGAATAAACCTAAATACTACTTTTTTGCCTCAAAAAAATGCTGACAACCCAGTAGGATAACAATGCAGTTTTAAAAAACTGTGTATCATCCACTTCAAGAAAGAAACTTAAATCTTGCTCAAAGATTTACAATGATGTATGAAAATCAAATTGCAAGAGGACAGCACAAACTGTCAGAACATTTCTCAAAAGATGCCTACATCATTAATAAATTTCACATTTATTAACAGTAATTTATATTTACTATCCCATTTTCCCCAACACAAGCAGCAATACATAAATGTTGAATGTACAGAGAACAACACTGCATTAATCTCCTGCTTAGGTCATGGTTTTATGATTATTTAAATTCAAGAGCAATGCTTGGTTGACAAGGTACTGCAATGCTTCAGGCTACAATCCTCACACAATGCCTAAAGGGTTATTACTGTGGAGAAATTCTACTGAGGACCATGAAAGAGCCTTACCCCTTCCCGAAGACACCTCATTAGCACAGTGTAAGCAGCTGAGGGAACAGCCCAGCATTCCCTGGGGTGCTCCCCTTTTTCCTCCTGAAATGAAGCCAACGGCACAACTGATTAAATCAAAAAATCACAACAATCTCAGTCACATAAAAAATGGGTAGCATGTTCTTAATAAGGTTCATATTATACACATTTCAAATTAACATATGCAATTTAATATATTAAATTTCAGGACATTATTACTATTGAATGTTCTTTCATGTGCAGCACAGAGATTGATATTTTATTAGCTTATTTAAGTAGTCCCCAAAATCTGTAACAGTTTGTCCTAATATTTCCGCATTTCATCAATTCATTCTAATTCACACAGACACAAAAAAGTGTTTCTTCCTTCATTCCTCTCAACTATTTTGAGTACTTCAGAGAGAGATAACTGACTATTAATAATAGAAATTCTTCTCTTTAAATGTGATTTAATTATACCAAACAAACAAAATTAAATTTTTTTTGGTAGGTAAAAAGAAAAAAAGTAAACTTTCTTTCGAAAAAAATGCTCCAAGTCATACAAGGAGATACCGAGTGATTAAGAAAATTTACTGTCTGGTATAGTTTTCAGTACATATGAAAACTGCTTCAAGATCTTAATATATATCTCTTTGAAATCATCCTGTTAGAGAGGCTAATTTACTACTAGTTGAATAAGTGTTTAATTCTTCCATTAGAAGTGAACTTAGCTTCCCCCTGTCCCTGCAATAGCATATGGTAAAATTTTAAGTTTAAAATGGGACACTTGGATATCACTGAGATTTAACTGCAACAACTTCCATATCCAGGCTAGTAACACAGAGCTATTAGTAAGTGGAAAAAAATATAGCCTCATTCGGGAAAGAGAGTGAGAAATAATAGACATTAGATGGTGTGAAGATGACAGGCCATAAAGTCATGAGAAACTTGTTTTAGTAAGTAGACAATGGATGACAAACAGTAATTTCTTCAGAAACTACAGAATTCTTGAACTCTAGTAATTATATTCTGAAATTATTTTTAGCATTCTAATAAACTGTTTTTAATAAAAGGGACAGGATAGGTAAAGTGGGGGTTAATGATGCAGAAACAAGTGATACTTTCTAATTTTGCTGATTTCTGTGTGGCTTACAGTAATTCAACATATATGATATGATCATTTCAGGCATTTAATTACAGCATGGCACATTAGCATGGAAGACAATTACTGAATTGTCTAGTAAAATTAATTTTCCTTCTTTATTGAAAACAAAACCTTATTTTCCACATATATCCACAGAGAAAATGAGTCTGTTAAATATCCCATTTGTAAGCTTTATTTCTGCTAACTTTCTATTACAACGTATGGGACAATATAAACAGTAATAAAAAGAGTGGCTTGACATCAAACAAGACACACCAGATCCACTTCATTCCAACTCCTTTATCTTATCTGAGTAAGAACATGCTGACAAGTAATCACCATTTGCCTTCCAAGGCATTATGTGTAAGTTTAAGAAAACACAGTCCAAGTTTCAAGAAAGTAAAGGTAGGTTACTTTCAAACAGGCAAAAGTGCAATCTTTTCTACCTGGAAGAGGCAGGACAAGGCTAGTTAAAATGATAATCTGTGGTAGAATTGGCATGGGTCTATTTCTTATTGTATTCACCTAATTTAACCAGAAATTCTTTCAAGTTTTTTTGTAAACATACATATTAAATGTGATGTAAAATAAAAAGCCTTAAGAAATTATGCAATCCTAAACCATTACTGGTTCTTCCATTCTTCAAACCAATTAAAGACTTCCTGCAATTTTTAATCTCTATTTAGAAATTAAAAAAGGAAAAGGGGGTATGAAACTTAGTACCATTCTTAATTACCTAAACATAACGTACAGCACTTGATACTTAATAAACCAAAATATATCACAAAACACTCGGGAATCTTCCTACTTTTTGCTCACAGCCCATGTTGATTTTGATTAAACTTTAGGTTCTGCACCCTAATAACACAAACAACACAAAATGAATAAAAATATTACATAGAACTTGAAAGTTTTCCCCCAAGGCAATCCACTCAAGAGTATGAGAACATGCTCCCAGGAGTCTGCTCATGCTACTTGTGAATTGCTCTTGGCTTCTGTTTGGAATAAAAATGCAGAGATGGAGTGTAAGATCTTACTTACAAGATCTCATAAGCTAGTACACACACAATATCAGAGTTTAGGATTGCACAGGATCATTATGATTATCTGGACATATCTCAGTATTTTCTAAGCCATACAAGTGCAAAGTAATCTTGTATTTTACTGCATTAATCATCCTGCACCTAAACAGCTGAACTTGACTTTAAGTATTTAATAATTTATGAATTACGAAATGTTCATATGAAATAGAAATAATCTTTACAATTATTTAGTATTAAAATTGTGGCTGGACCTAGACACACTTCACAAAACCCCAGAGAGAATAAATGAATAAATAAAATCAGCCTTGCCCCAAAAACTTACAGTTTAAATAAAAATACTTAGTAGTTTGATAAAACAAACAAATAGGCCAAAGAAAGCACAAAATAGAAGGAAACAAGAAAAACAAGTGTATAGTCCTTAATGAATTACGTTATAATTTATTTTTCTTTATTAATAAAGTCATAAAGCTTTGCTGTTTAAAGATATAAGTTAGCAATAATTTTTCTGGTTTCATTTATTATATTACCCCTGTCTTGGTATATGATCTTGTCAAGGTCATTCAGCACTATTGTTCAGCATTTTAATGAGCAACGAAATGCCTAGAACACTACAGTATTCTGAGTTAAATACATATAGAACAGAAAAATGATAAGAGCTTTTCTTAAAAAAATTGAACAGTTAGTATTTCCAAGCAGACAAATCACAATGATATTTTTGAATTTTTTGATATTTTGGAAATTTTACCAAGACATGGTACCTTGAGCTCATATGTGTCCAAATATTTATTCCTACACTCTAACAATTTCTTAGCTGTAACATAATGCAACTCATTAATATTTGTGTGTGTGTGTGTGTGTGTGTGTCTGTGTATGTAACCAACCTTGAAACATAAAATGTTGCTACAATTATGCAAGTTGTAATGCTCCAAACATTGTGAAATTCACACACAGACTGAAAAATTTGTTAGTTCACGTTTTCAGAAGGAAAAAATCTGTGCACATCATTTTGGTGTTATACAACCAGTGTTAACAGAATTGTTTCAGCTATCGGAGTTTAACTGCAAAATAAAACAAAGCCATAGAAAATATTCCTGCCAAATATCATTTTTAAGTTGGAGTTTTAAGTTTATTTGATGACAGCAGGTACAAATCTTTTCTCCTGAGGAAACTGAGCAAGTATTAAAACATATAAACTGTGACTGTGGATGCATTTTTCCGGACATAATTTCTCATTCTAAGTTCTCTGAGCATGTATTTGACAAATACTTTGGCAATTGCCCAACAAAATTAGGACAATGCTTGTAATTCTACAAAAACCAAGGCAACCACTACATTTTGTGGAACATGCAAAGGAGCTAGAGAAAATAAAACCTGGAAATTCAGCACAAAGCCATAACTAAAGCCATGATAATTCAAAGTAAAGAATCAAGAGTAATGATTCATTTGCCACTTTTGCTCCATTACCAACTGTTCTGTATATCTAACATGTTAGCATTCAGAGCTATTAGATGATGCAGGTAATACAGAGGCTTCAGAGAAGCCAAGGTTAAGACTTTTTCTGTTTAAAGACACCTTTGTTTCTGTTAAGTAAGAGTATTTTTTTCTTAGAATAAAGGAAAAGAAATGGGATGGTTTAAAAGAGCTGTCAATTTCAATTTTAAAATGGACAGTATTTCTTTTCTACAAATAATCTGATTACTTTTAACATGAATTTACTATTTCTATATTGAACATTTAGAGCGGTTTTAATCAGGAATAAACACAAGTCCATTTGAAATTAGCCAGGATCATTTAATTTCCTTTTCCACAGTGCTGTGAATCCAACCATGCTACAATAAGGTTTAATGTGGACTAGATATATAGATACACTAATATATTAATTTATTGATATTATAGGCTGTCCTCATACATCCTGTTTAATCAACATCTCTAGCTTAGATGTTTGAACCTTAGATCTGCCACTTGGAGGCCAGCAGTGTTTATGGTAGTTGATTAAATCCTTTTATGAAGTTAAAATTCTACACTTGAAGAATACTGTTTAATTACTCTCAGATGAAGTAAATGATTGGACCAGCATGTTTCTTAAAAGTAGAAAAAGTATTAGAGAAGACAAAAGGACCAGAAACTGTTGACTATACCAATGACTAAGTAACTTGATTTTTTCGTCTACTTTTCCACAGGAATTTTTTTCACATTTGCCAAATTTGTAAGGATCACTTGCAGTCTTACCTTGCTGGCAATGAGGTAAAGCAGCTCCCCAAGTGCTGGTAAGAAACATTGCTTCAATTTGCTGTTTCTGAAGTTCTCTCTGATTAGTTCAGTTAAAAGTGTAATTGCCTAAATTTAAAAAATCAATCAATAGATCAACACGTGCATTTTGTCAAGGAAAACGTACTGCTAAAAATAAAAAGCTTTATCTCAAATGCCATCTTACTGATGCACTCTTCACTTATGCTGAAGAGCCATTTGCAAGGGATTTAGTAAGCATTGAAAGAAAGAAAAAAATAATTATTACAAAACATTATATATGCAATATGGAGAAAAATAAAATAAGGAATTAGCCAAGGTGACAAATTATCAGCTATCTCTTCTTTCATTTCCCTCAGTACAACAGAAATAGATTTGCCAAGAAAAGAAAAGCCTACTTGCTGTTCCTGTGTTTCTGTCAGAACATCTGAAAGTTTTCACCATCAGGTTACAAAAAGCACAAACAATAAGAAACCTCTAATGATGTCTTTTGTGTAGATGTTTTATCAAACAATAAGAACTATTTAAGATTAGTCTCCTGATCTCCAAGTTTACAGGTGACAAACGATGTAAGACCTGGACATATAATTTTATTTCTTTGTACTTTATGAACTTCTATTTGCAAAGCATTTATGCATACATGCACCTGTGTGTGTGTGTATGTATATGTGTATATATTTAAATACATATATATATGTATATGTATGTATAGATGTGTTATTTATAAAGAGAAGTTAGAAGGAAACTAGAAAATTTGATTAATTTTGTGCAGGTGACCCAGGAAGAAATCATTTTCCCATGCAAAAGTATTTGGCAGTAAAGCACTTTTTCTTACTTGGAGCACCAAGGAGTTTTTATATTCAACTTCCCTTGTTTTACTTCACCTTCTGACCTTATAGCAGCTTCATAACTCCAATCTTTGTACAGCAGAATCATATCAGAACTGGAAATGCAGTCTTCAAATCAAAGCAAAAAGATCTACTAAACAAACTTTGACCTTCTCCCCATCTTTTTAAAGTAGTGCTATGCTCATTAACTGTTTTCTTTAACTCCTTTCAGCGCATTTCTACAAATTTTATTCAGTATCTTTAATTAGCATGCCATTCCAGAGACAGCTTTACTTTCATATTTAAGAAACAAATGTATCAGAGGTTTTAAAGATTCTAATATGTCAGCTTGAGAAAGTAGTAGTCAAATTGATTCAAGTGCAATTCTGCATTGAATGATGAACACATAATGTCAGCATTTTCTCCTTTATTATATTTCTTTTCTACAACTATACAGAATTATTCTTGCTTTTGTGATGAAATATATTTTGAGAACTACATTGACTGTGGAATCAATACCATTAAAAGTACCTTGTCACTGTTTTTTTTTGTTGGATTACTGGATTACACATACCCAGTTATCATCCCTTAACTTTGCCTCTTTAGACTGAGGGTGAAACCACCATGATATAGTATTTAACTACACAAAACTGATGAACTGTGTAATATCACAGGCTGTTGACAAGAGCTCCAGCAGACTGGCTAGGGACATCAAATCACCATGACACCTAACTTACACTTGTTTGTTTGCTGGCAGGACTTGAAAAAAATACACATCAATTTGTATATCTGCCATAAAGGAGCAAGGCAGGCTGCTCAAAATTATCAGTTTTAATCATGAATCTCAACCAGCAGAAAACCCTGTATCAATACTAATACTAGTTTGCACCTACAATACTTGTTTTCTCAAAGCATGGTTAATATATCGGAAAATTTTGATGACACGTTATCTAAATACATTTGTATGTGCAGTCCTACAATTCTCTAAATCCTATTCTGCTAAATAAAACCATGAATTAACCTTTGTGTGCAGTAAATTGCATATTCACTATATTCA
Source organism: Pseudopodoces humilis (assembly GCF_049639895.1). Classification (NCBI taxonomy): domain Eukaryota; kingdom Metazoa; phylum Chordata; class Aves; order Passeriformes; family Paridae; genus Pseudopodoces; species Pseudopodoces humilis. The sequence continues at coordinate 107,384,888 of NC_142200.1, forward strand.
CTTGTGCTGAGTTCTGTCTGGCTGCCTTAAATCAAAGTTTAACAAAACAGTCATTAACATTAAATGTACTAGGTAGATTATCTGTCTTCTCTGGTTTGGGGTTTGTTTGTCATTAAAATTAAGAATTTAAGATTTAATATGAATGAAATTTAAATCCAAGAACAATATTTCATATTGGTGAACAGAAAGTATTGTTTCTCACTCTCCTTCAAGATTCTAGGACAAGTTATTAATTTTATTATGAAGAGATTCTAGTTATTATTTTTATTACAAAGTGATAAGAGAAGGAAGTAATCATAATCCAATTCCTACTCTCCTCAAATATGAATGAAAAAAAAGGTAAAATTGAGTTAACAAAAATTAAATTAAGAACTAATTTCCTTTCTTGTGCACTAAAAAAAAACTTGCCAAAAATCTGATCAACACCGCAATAAATTCAAGTTTTCATTTGAAAAAAAACTTTCATTAAACAAGAGGGAAGATGTGTCTGAAGAAATCTGAGCCATTAGTGACTGACTTGTGCTAAAATCATGACATCTTCGTTAAAGAGAAACAAGTTGAATGAAATCTTTATTTCTTATCTTCATATATTATAATAAATTTCTCCATTAAGGGTTAATTTTAGTAACTGTAAGAAGATCCATAACAAGAATTAAGTACTATGGCAGAAGGCACTAAATACGAAATAATTACCACACATTACAGATGACACTCATAATCTCTTGTATATAAGACTTTATTTACCACACTCAGATAATGGTCGCATTTTCTCTAGAGAGCACACAGAGTAGAGAACTGCCCTGTGATTTCCGTCCCTTCACTGAAAACAACTAAATAATCAAATATTATACAAATGCAGGAAATGGGGTTTACAGAGTATGTCACATGCTGAACTGGCATTCTCTGTGCCAATAATCTATTTAAGTCCTTCTTGCGTCCTCTGCAATGGAAGCCACGGAACAGGAAGCTGTGATACATTATCTGTATTATAAGGACATTTATACAGAAACACAAATATTTTTATAAAATAAATTTTATGTTATTTAAGATAAATTGTTCATAATTTCACAAACACATTTCAAATTACCTAAAAGGAGGCAGACAAACTGTTTCCTCCTCTTGACAGGACACTTCTAATCTTAACAAAAGTGATTTGCACAAGATTTAAAATATTCTTTCATCCTTTCATAAAGAAAAATATAAGACCTGAAAAAAAATCTGCCAAGACACTTTGACTCAATGTTAAAGGGTGGAATAAATTTTAGGTAAAGAAAGTAACACAGTGTGTGTGGGAAAATGCACAACAGAAAAATCAAATTTATTTTATTTTAACTACAGACTGACAAATGAACTCTCCTTACCTTCTTTTTCTTTTCAACCTGCCTACATTTTCCCTTTCATAGAAGAAAGTAGTAGTAATGAACTGCAAGTCCTACACTGTCTAGTAAAAACATCTTAAATTTAATAAATTATCTACACCTTTTACCCTAGCCGTCAAACTGAGTAGATATAGTATAGTTATAAAAAGAAAAGAAAGAACAAAATTTCATATCTTGACAGTCATTGCCTTAATTTACAACAACAGAATGTGGATTTGATCTATTACCTATGGCAGATTCTCAATCTATTTCAGAATGTATCCAGAAGTTTCCCTGCAGTTTCAAGTCCAGAAGTGAAAATTACAGTATATTCAAAAATTAAGGTATTTTATACCTTAAGTTGTAGTGGCAATGTACAGATTTACAATATTACTACATCTTTGATGTATTAGTATGACTGTCTGCAAGTATTAGTGGAAATTAAAATATCTGTAATTCTGCAAACCCTTACAGTGATAAAAGCTGTCTATACCTCTAGCATAATGGAAATAATATTTTAGCTCATTTTCTTGTGAGTACACATACATCATGTAACATGGGCAAGTAATAGCAAAGCAATCTGACTTTCCTCTGAGAAAACTCTCTCATCAGGTTGAGAAAGTACGCCATGGTTTTAGTGCCACTAACCAGAAAAGAATCTAGAGTAATATTCAAGTAAATTCAAAAGGGTATATAAAAAAAAACCTACCAGCTTTTTCAAAACATCTCAACTCAAATTGGGTCATGAAATAAGGACTGAAGAAAAGTCTGACTACCAGACTATGGATGTGGCCTAAATGATGTCCAGAATGTAGGGGGAAGAAAAAAAAAAGAAAAAAAAGAAAAAGAAAATTAAAAACATATTGCGACTCCTCTAGGGAAAAATGTAAGATGGAAATGTCATTTTTCCAGGTGGCATACAACACAAAATTGACTCATTATGAAAATTCTTTTCAACTTTTCCATAAATGAAAGGAAGAAGTCTTAGTAGATGAGTAGTCAAACAAGATGTCATGAACTCAAAAGGAGATTCAACTTGCTTTCGAATCAATTCAAGGTCCCAAAAGGATAAAATTAGAAACAAATAGAATCAATTAACTTATAAATCTGGTATGTTTACTAACAAATCAAAAATGGATGTAAAAGTATTGTTAAGCTTTGGAGGTTGTCTGTTAGTTTGTTTGGGTGCTGGGTTTTATTTTTTACAGAAAAAAAAGTTATTATTTCTCCCAGTCTGTCATGCCAGTCATATTATCTCATGAGCTCAGTAGCAGATGTTCACTACTACGTCTGATTTCTATCCCAGCCCTCAAGTTTGAAGCTTTTTAATCACAGGAAGGACCAGGTAAAAATATTTACCTCTAACAGCAAAGATCCTGTTTCCATTTTTGCCAAAGGCAAGCAAAGAAAAAGATTGCTCAGGAGCCCAAAAAGTAAAGATTTCTGCCTTCAAAACTCAAGTCAGTGGCGATCAACTGAAGCTAGTTTACATCTAAAAATGCAAACTGAAACTGGCAATGACTCTCCACTCAATAAGGGTTGGCAGGAACATCCAAGGAAGTGGTATTTTCCTTTCTTTTTTTTTCACTTCCTTGTTTTTACTCTATTCATAAATTGATTTGAAGTTACTCTAAGTCATCATCTTCTTCCAAGCAGTGGTCCTTTTATCCACTTTTTAGAAGCCATGCTAATGACATTCAAAGACCAATGCCCAGCAATAAGACATACAGGTAGAATATTTTAGATTGATTATTTCTACATAGAATATTTCATATTAAAAAAAAAATAAAAATAGGGGATTTTCCACTAATTTTCTTTGAAATTAGTTCCCTTTGAGTACTGCAAGTTCCTTCATTCTGCTCCATGAAGATGCAAACTAGACAAAACAACAGTTCTTCCCTGAAGAATTATTTTTAAAATGTGTTTCAGACTAAAATAACTTTTTTTTTTTCTTCCCCCAGATGATAGATGAAAGGTCTGGTATTTAAAAGAAAAGCAAAGACTACAACTAATACACAAGTGGTCTTGCCTAACACTGAGTCTGGTTTCAGTGTCTTTTAGTGCAGTAATCAGAAGACAGCAGGAAATTAGGCTTTTCAGCTACCACCAGTGTGCAATTTCTATCACAAAAACATGCTGTAGCCTAATCGTGTCAGTCAAGCAAGTGTGTGCTTAAGAGGAAAAGTCTGGATTGTTTTCTCCTGTTCCTAGCCTATGATATGATTCATTCACAAGTGCAACACAAACAGAAGTGGAAGAAAGGCTCTCTTTAGGTTAATTCTTTAAGCTATGCACTTAGTTGTAAGAACCAAACAGTTCAGTGTGCAAATTGCACAACAACTTGCATAGACCCAAAGCTGTTTGGTGTAAAAGAAATTTAAAGAACCAAAAATACATAAAAAACAAATTCTCAGCTATGTCAAACTTTACTAAAAACCAACAACTTACAGCATACCACATAGAATTGCAATATTATATGCTGTGACTTTGCAAACATCACATAAACAATATCAGAATAATGTCAGGAAATATTTAAGGCCTTACACAGATATGTGTCTTCCAAAGCTAATGGAAAAATGAATTTGTTCCATGTCAAGAAGCTTAGGCACAAAATTTTTTTCCATGTGGTCTCTCTTGTTCATGGACAGAATGCCAATTGCACATTTATTTTTCTGAATATATTTGATGGTTCTGCTGATACTGTAGCAATGTAAGGAAAGAAATCATTTCACTTTTTCCACAGGAAAAATAAAATGTTCCTGCTAAATTATTTTAACCACAGAAACACTTTTCCATCTAGTCCATCCAGCCTTTCACACCCCAAATTTATCTCCAGTGTATATAACAAATATGACATATATGCATATCACTTCCAGAGACACAGGTATTTTTCTGCTGAAGGAAAGGGTCCTAGAGGCACAGATGATCATCATCCCAAAAGTAACACAATTGTAGAAAAAAAAACTAAGAACAACAATCAGTTTTTACTATCATAAGAACTAAACTGAAACTATTACAAACAGATATACTGGCAGTACCACTAGCATAATTTTAATGGAAAAATGTACTATTTCACCTGTAAACGAAAGAGTAAATTTAATGGACTATGAAAACAGTGCCAATTACATGGCTTTTTAAATGGCAGTCTTTTCTTCAGTCAGGCAATTAATTTAAGAAAATAAAAAAATGTACTTAATCCTGCAATCAGCAATGTATGTTTTCTCCTTCCTAGTTGAAAATTTTCTTGTTTTCTACTACTGGTTGGTTTGGACTTCAAACATAAAGCAAGCCAAATTAATTGGATTGATAAAAATAATTTTTTGAGAGAGGAAAAAGAAGAATCTTCGGTTATGATAAAATGTCTTAATTTTTCTCCAACAATCCAGAACTGCCATGCTTGATATATTCACTGTTTAAATTAATTATATTTCTGTTATTTGTTTATTAATTCAGAAGAACTTTGCTCAAACACACCATGAGTTTCTTCTAATTTACCTGAGAAATGTCTGTTTTTCATTTGTTCTCCTGCCATGTGCTCCAGGCAACAATGTAAGTCATAATTCAATTAACCAAGTTGTTGAAAATAAATTGAATAAATTTATCACAGAGGTTGAAAGTTTACTAGAAGCCATTCAAAAAACTTAAATGGAAGCCTTCTCATGGTTACCAAAGTATTAAGTGACAATCCTGATTATGTAAGAATACTAACTGTAAGGTTTTAAGAAATTTGCAAAATACGTGTATACATGAAGATGTGTAAATACTCATGCATCCATTCTCCTACAGATTCTATCTCCTACGGATTTTTTTAATTCAGGAGAATTTTGTTTTGTGTTTGTTTTTTTTTTCCATATAAGACATATCAGATCAAAACAAAGAAAACCTGGAGAAAGCAAGGATACACTAAAATTATGATCATTTTGAGAAGACTTATAAAATCATTTTACAATTAAACAACATTAAGACTAAACATGTTTGAAATAAATGGTCAAATCAAGCCATTTTTATTTGAAACTCACTACAGTATGGGCAGACATGGACAAGCCTAGAAACAGGATTTATCAGAGAGGTAAGCTAGGAATAGGACTTAAAATTGGCATTCTGTAAGAATGTGAATGACAACAAACTGTAGACCTTGAACAATTCAGACACAATGAGCTACCTAGAATATATATAAGAGTTACAGGTCATAAAACTACACCTGTAACAATACAGCTGCTTTCCAGCTGTGGAAAACAACCACTAAATTGAACTTTAATAAAAAATCAGAAATAAAAAGGCTCAAATTATACGGAGTTTCAGTTTGGATGAAAACAGAAATCTGGATATTTCATCACTTTGACAAAGGAAACAAAGCTATTTTTATTTTTATTATGGAGATATTTTATTTTATATTTTATATTTATATTTTTATTATGGAGATATTCTGATTTGCTGTCATCCTTCATGGGACATTTAGTTTATTAATTTGGCCATGGAATACATTAAGCCAAAGGCTTTGTAAAGGAACTCACAGTGTGAAGGCTGCAGCAGGTTCTCTGAACCCTTTAAACACTCAGTAGAGCAGTGGATCAAGGTCTTTTAAAAAAAACAGGCATAACTGCCTAGGCCATAGGGTAAGATTGATATTCCCATTCAGCAAATTTGAAAAAGGTAAGGAAAAGGACTAGATTTTGCCACCAAAAAGGCCCAGTAGAGAACAACTCCAAGGTGGTCTCCTAACAAAGGACTCTGCTCCCTGACATGGAGGCAAACTGTTATGTTACTCTATCATCTCTTAGTAAAATAGAGTCTGAAATGTCACATCAGACATCCTAGGTGGCAGAGGGCCCAGTATATCCACAGAAAGGAAAGGACAATAGCTTCTGTTAATAAATACACCAAATTAGATATATATGGAAACAAGTCTTCCTAACTATGGAAGAATTTTTTTTCCTGTGAGATGAAGAACAGAATCCTCGAAAGAATGTTTTTTTTTTCCACTGAATTTTAGTAACTAGTTTCAAATTCTAAATACAAAAATAAAACTTTAAAGTTTAGGTGTTTTTCTAAGATAACTAGCAATAAATAAGAGGAAATTATGTTTCAGATTTATAAAGGGCAATTCCATGGGGGAAAAAATTATATTATGTCAGGAAAAAAATATGACCTATTAAAATCTTTTATTGCAGCTGCACAATAGAAGAAATGGCATGTAAAATGTCTTCATCTGCAGTTATACAAGAGATCAATTCCCCTATTGTATTCTAAGATCAGTGTAATTTTTTTCTAATCAATGCAATGAAATACTTCTTAAAAATACTTAACTGGAAATAGATCAAACGCAATTGAATTTACAGATATAAATATTCATTTATTCTAATTTTGCTAATATGACCTACATACTTGAATACATCAACAGAATAGAGATAGTACACAGTTCCACACTTGTCTAGTCTGTAGAACAGTAGTTTACTTGCATTTTATTTTGTGTTTTAGTGACCTCTGGTGGTTACATTCAAAGAAAACTGCTGTTTCCCACTTGCCTGAGAAAAGAACTTTAAAAATACCCAAAACATTAATTTTTCAAAGACAAGTAAATTAAAGGCTTTTGGCATGCATTATGTGAAAGTTTACTTCAGCCTTTAAAATGAGGTTGAGGCTCCTTCTCTTTCCTAAAGTTTTTTCTGCCTCTTTAGGGATTAATGCTACTATTTATAAAACCATTTTAACAACAACAACAAAAATTTAATGGTACAGATTCAACATCAAGGATAGAGGAGCTATCCTTAAATAAATGTCTAAATGGGTAGAAGGCAGTATGGGGTAGAAATAAAGAATCAGTTTTTTAATATGTAAGGGCCAGCAGTGGTAACTTGCACAAGTCTCTACCACGTCCTGTGCTACTTTAAAAGTACAAAAGAAATCCCAAGTGATGAGTGTATAATGAAGTAACAGAAAAACTGCAAAGAGGCCATGACTGAGTGATAACAACTGGAAAGAAGACTTGATATAAATAGCATGGTACACATAGGGAGCAAAAATAATTCCAGAATCTCACATTCACAAGCTCTCAATTGACTTTTCACACTTGGGAATAAATTTTGGAGCCAGAGGCGATCACTTCTATTTAACAGGAAAAAAAAATCAAACAGTTATCAAATAAAATTAGAAGTTACTAGGAATGGAAGAGGAAAGAAAACACAAAAAACCCCACCAAGACTCAGATCACCTACATCTTCAGACTGTAAGACCTGGATCACAGAGTGTCATTTTAGATTATGTTGCTCAGCTCAAGACACGGCTTGATTTTGTCATTTCCTAAATTGTAACAGCCACCAATAAACTTTACCTTGAGCATCAGATGGTTCATATGAGAGGCTAAATTATAGCATTATATTTATTTCTGTATATAATGCTGATAGAAAGGTTTGCTTTGTGCTGGCTTTCTTTAAGCACCACACAACATAAAATAGCTGACAGTTAACAAGGAAGCTCAACCAACTCATAGATTCCTCTGAAGGGAGCAGAGGGGAATACGAGTCTAGATGAGAAATTCCTAAACTACTCCTTATTTTTCCTATAAATGAACTATTGAGTTTTGTGTACTGCCACAGTTATTTTATTTTACATTATATATGCAAAAATAAATTTGAACACAGGAAAATATTAGAATTCAATGGTTTTTTTGATCATTCTAATTTTGTGTAAGCACTAAAATATTTTTTAGTTCAGAATTATTACTTCGAGAGAAAAAAATTTGGAACGAATGTCATTAAATAAAGCACAGTAGATGCATTTTTAACCCAGACTTCTTAATTATAAAAATATTCTTAATTTCTCAATGAATGTATATAAAAACTAATTTTAATTAACATAAGAATGCGGCCAGAAAGTTAAAATGGAAGTTAATTTTCCCTTCTAGTCCTTCAATTTAAATGTCACTGGTCTTGGACTTAACCTGATTTTTGAAGTATATGGATACTTCTAAAAATGCTAAATTCCAATTGTGAATGACTTGTGTGTTCAAATTAAAAAAAAAAAAAAAGCACTGGAAACATTTTGAACAAAATATTATCATGTATAACTACTTCAATCTATTGCTTTTAAATACAAAAGTTGACATAGGATATGTGTTTTCTGATGGAAACTGGGAAGCTAGAGAAATTATTGCTAAACATGTTAGTGCTAACCTCCTGAACAAACACCTTAAGCCAAAAGCCATATGGACATCTCAAAATTACTTTTGAGTATTTTAACTTTAAAAAGTTAAATATCAGAAAAAAATCAGCCACATAAAAGAGCATACTTAAATTGTGACCTGGAATTCAATTCTTGTGAAACTGTCAGTATTGAAAGACTTTGACCAAACTTCAGTGACTGTAACTACAAGGACTTTTGCCCCACTTTGGAACTTTACAAAACAAACAGCAAACCCTAGGTAACAAAAAGAATGTTTTGAGTTCAGCTTTCACTACAGAAAGCCAATGTTAAGAAATACAGCAAAATAATCACAATCATTTCTAAAATTCATTAAGAAGAACCCAGAGGTACCTAAACCAACAAAAACTTCCCTCAGCTGCATTTACAAAGGAGTCAGGTATTAACCACTGGTTGTATCCTCCTACATCAGATCTACACAGCACACAGGCATATTTACAGCTCGTGTTTTGCGGTTGGGTCTTACATTCAAACATCTATTAAACTGAAGTTCTGGCTTCACCTCATGAAGAAGAAATGTCACATTCACACTTGAAACAGACATTAAATAGCATGTTCTGTCAAGATTTCACAATCTGTGTGCATGTGTCACATGCAAGAAAACAACATTAATACCACTAAATCTAATCAGTCTTCTGTTTAAGTCAACTACTGACCATGTAATATCAAACAAGAATTAAAAACACTTTTCTTCTCCAAAGAAAATTACTTGCCCTTCACTACACACGTTCTTCAAGAACTGTAAGAAACCTCAAATTAGTCCCATCTCAACAAATTCTTTTTTGAAAAAAGATCCCTAAGAATCAGTTAAACTATTTTATATTAATTACAATAATTACATTTCACAATAACCAAATGTATCAACAGTTTCTTCTTTCTACTTGTACAAAAAGTATGACATTTGATTTCATTTCATCTACTTGATTTCAGGAAAAGGAGAGAAAAATGCTAATTTTATCATTGGTGGCCACAGGTTAGTAAAGATCAGAACTACAACAACACAGAATAAGCTTGCAAATTTCTACATTTAATTAACTGATTATATTAAACTTTACATGTATGAGTTAAAAATAAAGCAGGTTTCAAAACAAAAAAAGCTGTGAAAGCTTCTGACATAAATAGTAATATCATTAAAAAAACTCTCTTCTGAAAAAAAAAAAGGAAAGTTACCTCAGAAACAGGTACATTTTCGCCAAGTTCAGATGTGTGTAATGCCAGTAAACCAATCACTCGAGCAACATTAGCACGTCTGTGTATCAAATAAATATTTTGTGTGGGAAATATATTTACAAGATACTACAAAAACAATTATATCTTGTTTATATTCTACACAGGTTGCTATGGACAGAAAAATTTGATGTCCTATTTACACCTCAGATTTTCTTCTTATTTCTATTTTTTTGTATCAACAAGTTATTTCAGTGTTTCAGCCCAATTTAGCAATATATGCATAAAGACATTTATTTCCTCTAGCTCTGAAGTGTCAAGGTTCTTTAGTTTGCTAGCATTATTAATAGTCACACTCATCTTAATTTTTTATATAATACAGAAAGCCCCTGAAATTTAGAATTTCATGATAGCTGACAAAACAGAATCAGCAAATCAGTTTTCAATGTTTCATTAAAGGGAAAAAATGGAATAAAATCAACGTTTATGAAACAAACAGCAGAGGGCACTATCACATTGAATTGTTCCTGACAGGTATTACCACTATAGTTATTTTACTCTGTTGTGGTATGGAGTTATTTTATTCAGTGATTTTAAGTAACTTTATTTGATATACTAAATCCAATATTATCTGGATAAAATTTTAGAGATTTTCTATAATCTTTGCTCCTGTATTAATATTAATATCCTGCGCTATATTAATTCAACAGTGAAAAAATTCCATTTTATATTATTATACTGCCAGTCAGATACCACAGCAGTCTGGCAGGCTAAAAAACTCCTCAAATAACCTTTTAATAAATATCTTTAATAAAATTCAGTGACACGTCTGCATTTGAACACATAAATTTAAAATAGTTGTTACTTACACATCCCAGTTGGTGGCTGCACGCAACTGCTGTATCAATATAGGGAACTACAGTTTAAAGAAGATAAATAAACATCAGTGAATTTCAATGAAGTGATAAATGATGAATGATATGATAAACAAATTATAAACAAGAAATCAAAATATAAGAAATTTCATAAAAATATACTTGGATGGAGATTTCTAAGAGTATTATCACATACAAATACTGCAGATACTGTGCAAACACTGATTAAAGTGTTAATTTTTAAAATTAAAATTTTTCATTTTAAAAATTAAAAAGCCTGAATGGAAAAATATGAGTATTTTTCTATATTTTTGCCTTAAACTAAACTACTAAATATGTATCTTAATGTCAGGTCTTTTTTTAAAATCTGAGTAACACTATTTAGAGAAAAAAGGTCTGATTCTTTCACCTACAAGCACAGAGATCAGCATATAGTATTATAGAGCATATTAAATTATTTTGTGAGTCTGTATCAAAATAGTTGGCAAATACCAGAATAATGAATGTTAACATATATAATCAGCCATTTAAGAACCAAACTGCATAATTACTAACTCATTTCTAAAATGAGTTATTCAGTTATAACTGAATAACTCATTCAGTAGGCTATTCAGTTACTGTATTATTGCTCCCCTTGCTCCAAATTCTCCAGTGATAATAGAATACTCCTTCCAGCAATTCTGTTTCTGGGTTTCTCAAGAATGTTACAGCATAAGACCTACCACTCCTTCCAACCTAAATGCTCTTCATCCAGTTTTCTGGTAGTGCAATTTTTTCTTTAGTATCTTATATTCCAACAATAACACATCTCAGCTTTTAACTTAGGTACTTTATTACAAATGTAGGAGAGCAAAATAATTTATTTCCTATTAAATAAAATGAAAAGTGCTCATCTTAGGATACCTTCTGGGATACCTTTATATAAGCAGGGAGTGGTGGGGGAGGAATCTATTTCTCTTCTGCACATGCAAGACTTGAAGAAATACGTTAAACCACTACAGACCATACTAGCAAAATTATTTGTCTGTGAGAAAATGGTTTTGGAAACATGAAACCCCAAAACAGATTCTTCAGAGAGCATGGTCACTCTTTGAAGCCCTGTTTACTGAAAGTTTTACTGCCTGTGCTTTAGAAAGCTTTCTTGCTATTCTTTACAGACATATGACCAAATAAACTTAATTTAACAATTCATACATGAACTCTTTACAGTATCCTCTGCCATTTAATGATTTACAAAGACTAATTTTTCATCATACATTATTTTACACTCTTCATAAAGGTTAAACATTTAACCTCAACATTTTTGCTAATGCAAAAGAAGTATATGTAAATGTATCAGAAATCTAAGACAAATAATTCGTTTCCCTCAGCTCTTTTAAAAAATGTAATATGGAATTTAATATTATTTTTGGGTTTTTTTTACTTTAATCAGCAACGTATTTTTGCCAGTACACCATTGACTTTTCCAAACACAACTAAAAGCAGCTAATTTTTGATACAATGGCAAATATGTAAACCATGTTGATTCCTTCAAAGCTCTTTTCCTTACCAGCTGAGAACTAATTAGCCTGTTTGCAATCTCCTTGTGGACAACCAAAGTGCACAGGTAGTACAGTAAGTTCAGTTTAGAACGTGCTGCCCCTGTATTCTTCTCATTGGAATCAAGCAGGGAACACACTCTTTTCAAGAAGCTATTCCAGTCCATGTCTTTCATAGATGACAGCTTCTCAACTAAACCATAAGAGGATAACAAATAGTTAATGATTCTTTGATGTAGTTTTAACACACTACAAAGTAACATCACCACGAATAAGTAAGTTCCAAAGTTTGAATCTAATTATAATTTTAGGACTTAAAATACTAAAGAAACATATTAGAATTCATGTCTGAAGATTACAGAAGTCAAAAAGGAAGCAAGAAGAGAAATAAAGGATAAAAATTCAGCAACAAAAGCCTCAAAACATATTTGTAAGTGCAAACCTGCTAAGTCCTTCATTTAAGGAAATATTTATTTGCATTATATTTAGGAAAGGAAGAAGTTGTCCTTCATAATTACTAATTCTTAATAACTAAAGTTTTCTTAATAAGTAAAGTAGGAAAACCTAAAGAAAATCAATGAAATCTGCTCACAATAAATAAACTGAAAACATCTTTAATGACTCCTACAGGTAGGTACCCATGTAGCTAAGCCTTAGCAAATCAGGACATGGATGATTTCCAAAGGAGCATAAAAAAATCAAGTCACATGGACAATTAACATATATCCTGTGGTTCAATTCATTGACCATTGCACATGAATTGAGATTTTTTTCAGACTTCCTTATCAGCCTCAACAGTTAACTTCAGTCTAGCAGCCATATACTCCCTCAGTTTCGGTATTTATTAATAACTTATCTGCCATTCTGCTATGCTCCAGTATAGACTATTTGAAGGCACATTTTCTGTCTTTTATGCCGATTTTACAGTCAAGTAACACCACCTCCTAATGCAGGCAAATATACATTAGTAGAGTTGGAAATAGGTTTGGCTTCCAGGTATTCATTTAAATTTTCCATATTATCTTTAATCATTATTGACAAGCAGCATCAAATTCAGTATCTTCAAAGACTATCAGAAAGTTGTCCAGAAGAAAGCTATAACTCTGAATGCATTCCAACAATAAAAAACACTGTCCCATATTAAATAAATGCTGACAACAATTAAATATATCAGAACATCAGTGTGATAATTACTTAAATGTAATATGAAACATTAGGCAGTGGAATCTGATCATCTTTGGATTAATCAAATTTAAAATATTTTTTAATTAAGACTGATTACAGTCTTGACTGAGAGATTGGGGAATGTTGTGTTCCCTTCCAAATATAAAATTTCTTCAACAAATGAACTCTTCAAAATACATCCTTTATAGTAAGAAAAGATTAACTATTATGCCTAGGAAGAGGTGCTATGTGAATTCTAGAAAAACTACATATCTGGCTGATAACCCTCTTCAAGCACAGTCCAGTATTTTCCTTTAAAAGACTAGAGGAAATATTCCAGGGGAAGAAATATTACACACATGACAATGAGCTGGCTTTAGTTTTCAGAAATATTTCTAGACATTGAAAATTAGCAACAACAAAAAGACAAATCCCAAACAACTTCACATTATCTTTTGGGACATTAGTGCCATAACACCTCAAGATTAAATGTGGGACTGGCAAGGCTGTCTAGTATTGTGGCTGATCAAGAGTGCACATTTTAAGATCCTGCTGCCACTTGCTTACCTGCATTTGTCAAATTTTAATAAATTTGATTGAATATTTCAGTTTAAATCTCTCAGTTGGAAAAGAATATGCTAGTTTTCCCAAACTAAACACTGATGACTGCCTCATGGCAAAAGTTTTGAGCCTGGGCTTATAACTCAGGAAAGCAGAATAGAAAGGAATATTGTTAAAGTGTTTGTACTTGAAAAGTCTACTCAAAATTGGTCTAGCTAAAAATATTGCATATACAACTATAGTTTCAGAAAAACTAGTTCTGAAACTGTGACCTTGTATAATCTACAAGGAGAGGTTACAGGTCTTACAACAGTGAGTTACAGCAGCACATGCAGAACTTGTTAGAATCTTCAGCAGATCCATACCTGAATGTGCTGGTATATGTAAAGTTTTCGGGTCAAATCTAACTGGTACATGCTTCATTATCTGGAAGAAAAACCAACACATTACAACTAGTTTTAATACATTTCTAGAAAATCTCCAAGTAGTAGAATGTTAGAATACAATGAAGCAAAATTTGTACAGGATGGGTGGGTGTACATGCTACTGCTCATTACTGAGGAATTTTCCATTGTTTTCTGGTATGTATTTCTTCCAAGCAAATATCTGAGATTTAACTCTATGTTTTTTTATATAATTATATTGCTAGTATTTCCATTTACGTGATTTTTAAAATGGGATTACACAGGATTTTTTCAGTTTACATTTTTATCTTGTTTGTTTGCAGAAGAATACTTGCATTTGGGTTTCAAAAGCTACTGAAAGGAACTATGCAGATGATAGCTTACAAAAAGTTTTAGCAGTTCATTTCCATACAGTAAATACATATATACACTAGACCATTCCTGAATATAAAAAATTATATTATCAACAGCTAATCATTCATCAGGTATAGGGTTTTTTTCCCCTGCAAAACCATAATTTTCTTTTAGCTAATGAAATTGGATGACTGCTCAGTAATTGAGCGTTTGAGTGTGATTTTCAGTAAATAAAGAACTTTTAAAAAGGCAACTGTGTAATGGAATTTAGCCTTTGACAGATGAAGTCTTAGCGTAAGTAGAGAACTATTTTTCTTAAAAAGGTCTTCAATTCCACAGATCTGCAGAACACAGGAAAATTTTACAATTTAAGCTGACATTTCAGCTTTTAATATTTTGCCAGCGTCTAGCAAATCCCTTTCCAGGAGATTAAATGGCAAGCTCTTCAGATTTACCAGGTGTCAGTATCATCCTTTAGTCTGAAAAGCAGACTACAGAGTCATCACCAAGCAGGCAGTCTCTGATTATATGTCCCTGGAACTTAGTGGGCTATTTTGCATTAATTCTGAGTCTGGCATTGCTTGCTAAGGAGATTAGTCTACATGTGCTCATCAGTATGTGCACCTACCCCTAATCTCATCTCTTATACTTGTAGTAAGAAGAGGAGCAGTTACAGACTAAGGCTTTGTGTCAGAGTCCTGAGACAGAACTGAGAAATTACCAGTAGTAGCATTCAAACATATAATTACCTTTGAAAGTGTCCACTAGGAGCAATGTCTCTCACCCCAAACATATTAAAAGAGTATTATTTGGTAGTTACTTACCTAGCTGTGTAAGATTTTTAGTTTTTCAAAGCGTTAAGAAATCGATTAAAACAAACCAAAAGAATTGTTAATACTAAAGCAATACAGCAACTAAAAGCTGTAAGATATTCCTAATGAGTTAAGATGCTCACTTCCAACAAAAAATCTTGCATTCTTCACAAGTAAAGTAAAATTCATAAGTTGAAGGTTGATGAGTAAAGTTGATAAAAACTGATAAGACTGCTTCATTTTTTCTGGCACAGAAACAAAAGGAAGATAAAGGGGCTCTTGCCTATCATTCTTTCTACCAATACATCCTCCTATAAATGCACAGTACATTGTCATTGCAATGCAGAGCACTGTTTCTTTTTTTGTTTGCTCTTTACTGTCAAACTTAAGTGTGAATTTCCTGCTCAGGAGACTCATTACAAATTGTTAGCATATTAGAATCCAAATGACAGAAATAAGATAGACATTTCTTGTAACCTCAGGTGTTCTTTAAAGAGAGAAAATAAATTCATGTTGAATAAAAACATCACAGTTGAAGTCTAAATAGTAACAAACATTATTCTGTAAAAGTCTAACTCCTAATCTAGAAAACTTCATAGATGCCTTTGTTTTCAGTATAATAAACCAAAGTTTTGTGTTCATTTAACAGATATCAAAGCAAGTTATCGGAAAACAAATCTACAAAAGCACTGAACACAGCCTTTAGTAGCTTCTATTGCTTGTAAGATATTACTTAATAGTACTATTCAATCCCAAAATAACTCATTTCTATAAATTAGCAACACAATAGGATTATAAAGACTGCCAAAAAATTGTATGACAGATTGCTAGATAACTGGGTGGAACTGTTTTAGAATGAGAACTATAAAATGTAGGAAAGGAGTTTCACCCTGATTAAAACTTTATCTGCAAAAATAGCCTCAACCACAAGTTCCTGAATCTTACATTTTATTTTTCTATACCTTTGGATTGTCAATGATTGGTGTCACAATAAGATCAGATTCAGTATAAATGAGGTCCTTCAATTTTGACTCCATATCCTGCTGACTTGAGCACACATTTTCAGCCTAGAACAAGAACAAACTTTTTTTATAAACTGTTTTGTACCAAAAAAGAGTTAATTCATGTTTATTCACAAAATACTTCATTTCAATATTATATGAAGCAGTCTGGCCATGGAAACATACTCCAATTTGCTTTTTATTTATATAGCAGATAGGACCAACTAAAAAATCTGGTAAGAGAGACATACCAGAAGAAAAAGCATTAGGTCAAAATGTAGATTGAGATGGAAAAAGGTAACTTGTCTTTTATGCACTAGGGGAAAAAAAAAAAGGAGACTAAGAATCTTTCTTAACTCCTACATCTGAAGTTCTGTAAATATTTTTTTCAAACAACTTGCACACTTAATTGTGGAAGGATGCAAAAGAAAGGTGACTATGCCACAGAGTTCAGGCTAAAACTCTGACTGTAGAGATAACACATCCCTCAATGTATACCTTTTACTCACTTTTTTCAAGCACGAATCTCCTTGTGAAGAATTTTTGATTGGGATAGTAGTAGCATCACGTACTTCTACTGCAGAGTTAGTTCTAGGCGTGGGACGAGAACTTCAGCAAAAGAAAGAAAAAAATAAAAAACAAAAAGATTACAGATTAAGTTTCATTGCAAACTACTTTTTTGTTCATGCCATACAGCAAATTTTCAAAGCTGACAAACATAAATTACACAATATTCTGCCTGCTCCATTAACTAAACACAAAATTTCTGTCTTTAAATGTGTTCTGACAAGGTTAGGATTTCTTTGCCAGTTAGAAATGGGAAGATGGTATTTTGTTGAAATTATTAAATGAATGTAATTTGATTATTTTCTCAGCCATAATGACTTTACAAACTGGAGGCTAAACCATTATTACCTTAACTCCTAATAACAAAAAACACAAATTAAACAAAGCATATTAACTTGACAAAATATTGCAATTTATTTTATGTTATTCTCTTCTGACTGCCAAGTTTTGGCTAAGTAATGGGAATTAAAAACCTCCTAATTTTTGTGTATCGTTGTGAACTGGGTTTACCTTTTGCTTCTTCTTTCTAAAATCCTGTCCGCTAATTAGAAAATTAAGACAGGAGAGACCAGAATACTGCCAAGTTGCAATTGTCATAATGCTGCTAGTGAACTTGGGCTTTATAGTACACAATAATTTAAATTAAAACATTTAAAATCAGCTTTAGAATTATCTTAATTGGCAGGCCAGGAAACTAGTTAAATCAACAACTTCGAATGAACATGCTTTCTTAATCAGCAGAAAGTAAAAGACACATTTAGTTGCAAATCAGATTTCTTTATTAGAAAAAAACAAACTAAACTAAAAATATAATGACCAAACAAAACTGATGACACTCAGGAAATCAGTGATCAAATGAACTAATGTAATAGTTCTCATCTTCCATCTATTTTCAACAGAAATTTAAATTTAAAGGGCAAAATGAAGGAATGCCAAAATATTATGTACATAAAAATATATGAAATATCCTAATTCTTATGGTAAAAAAAAGTATCAGGATGTGCTTGGAATTTTAGTTCCTAAACAAAAAAAAAACCCTTGTGATTTCTAGCTAGGAGGCTGGACAAATGATACTAAGTTGACATGTTTCAAAAGGTGTAGATTTGTTAAATATTTTTTTTCAATTAATTCAACTAATTTTCTTTCATATATGTTTGAGATACAGATAATAGTACCTATTTTTTCAGTTCTCAGATGGTTTCTCAGATTAAGGCAAGAGATTGCTGAATTAAACTAGGTAAAATGAATGAGATCTATTCCATTTGCACAAGTAGAAGAAGTCACTGCTCCTGTTAAAAGCTGATTAACCACTCCAGCAGTTAATTAGTCTGGTGCAAAGTGCCAGGTAAGCAAGTTTCTTTCACTTCAATGTTTTAATACTTTACTAGACATCACATACAATGCTTTCTAAAGTTATACCATTGAAGGAAAGAGAATTTCAGAACAGATTTCTTTTGTTTGCATTACATTTCAAATTTTGTATTTAAATTAATGTACTTAAAAATAAACTACACTGCTAAAAAAATATTATTTGGATTCCACCAATAAAAACCAAATGGTTATAACATTTTTAATACCATTGTAGCCTTTCTTTTGAACAGTTGGCTAAATCAAATGCTACTTGAATTTACTAATAATATATGTTTAGCTGTGATGATAAAAGTTATAAGTGAGATAAGAATTAATACTTTATTAAAACCAACTAAAATTAACTTTTGTACACAGTATGATGTACAGAAGTCAAATTTCAGGTTATACAAGAAGCTTAAAAGAGTATTTTCAAACTGCAATATTTCTGCTTTATGTTGATAAGAGAAATGTTGATTTCACTAGATAATCTTGGCCTGAAAGCTAGGAGAGTTTCAGAATCAGGCCTCAACTAAAACAAATCACTGTTAAATCAATCACTATTTTTTTACTTAATACCCATGTAGCACTTAATAGACTGTTACCAATGCCTGGTGATGAAAAGCTGCAGGCAGAATTTATTAACAGATCATACGCTGAATGCTTATTCTTATGTATTTAAAGAAATCATTCTCCAAGCCTATTCTTATATGCATGAAGTAAGAAAGGTCTAAACAAATTTCAGATCAGAGCTTTCTGTTTAGACAGACAATTAAGTAATCAAAAGTTTACTTTCAAAAATGAGAACAATAACGTCATATAAGCTTTAACTACACACACTGCTTTCCCAGCTCTTCAAATGTATTCTAGTATTTATTAACTGGTAATAGAAAACTTAAAAGGAGACACAAACACAATGTTACAGTCATAATAATAAAATGTTTGAAGAGACAGTGGAGGAAAAAAACAACACTAAACATACACGATTACAAGGAGGTTTTCATACCTGAGAAGAAATATAGATTCATTTGATTCACCATCAACTACACTTTTGGGGCGCAATTCAGTATGAGTTTCTAACAAAAAAAGAACATGACCTTGTATTCAGAGGTTAAAATCAAATAAAACATAGGGAGTAATATGTTGGTAGGATTGATAAAATAACTAAAAAATAACATAAGGAGCAATATTACCTATTTTGAAAGAATTGCTTGATGGTTTAGGACCTGCCCTTGAGGATGACAGGTTATCTAGATTGTTATGAGCATCCACTGACTCTTTGGCACTCCAAGAAATTGATGACTCTGTGTCTTCTCTGCTGTTTAATAAATTATATTAATTATAGATCTTTTTAAAAAGAGGATGGATATTAAAATCAATTCATTATATCCAAGATCTGTTGCAATTGTTAGCATACAGTTTAGCTGTCATTCTCTAGAACAATATCCTCTTTAAACATGTGTTGCACATACTTTTTATATTGGTAATGGCAATGATGAAAAATAAGTTTACAGCAAATAACTTGGAGAATATTAAAAATTCTAGCATTAGAATTTAAATGAAGGACATTAAAAAAGTTAAATTATTACCCCATAATAACATACAGATACTAAAGAAATACTAAAAACATTACAGAAATTTTAATCTTCACAGGAAAAAGTCACAACAAACCTCTGTCAAATTATGAAGTCTGTAGCCTAGATTAAAACCACATTTTTGTGTATGTAATGATTTAAATGTCATACTTAAATGCAATTTTATTGATTTTGGTTGTCTGGGTGTTTTTTAACATGTCCTTAGATTACTCACATGAAACTGGGTCATAAAACCTTAATGAAGGCTCTCCAGGATATCAATTATTAAACCCACACCGCAAATAAAATAGATACATGGGCCTCACAGTTGGAAAAGAGAGAGAGAGTATTGAGCTTCTGCTGCATGTCAAGCCAACGTTTTATATTTTTCGTATTTGCCAGTTAGTGCACACATCAGCAGATATTTCAGAGGCCTTAGAAAAAACCTTAGGAGTATGGCCAAATGGCCCAATTTTTTGTAGGAGATTAAGGTTTCTCTGGTTCTCTGAAAATTCCCCAAAATTATCACTATCAGGATGTTGACATAAGTCTTGCTTAAACCTTGAATAAAATCTTAGTTCACAATATAAACTTTAAATATTAATTTTTTATTGCAGGTGAAACCAGTAATACAATTAGAAGACAAAGAGCTGTATCTCAAACTATAAGAAACATAATAACAAAAATACTGCAGCACTAGTATCAGAAACAGGTATTAAACAACATGAAGAGAAAATGTTAAAGTAGATACAACAAAAAAACCTCAGCATTCTAAAACTATTTTGATATTAGTTGCCCAGATTGGAATATGAAGTATTTTGCAAATATTTAGAACAAAGTAACACAAAAAACAATGCTAAATGTCCTAATTCAAAATTAGAAACATAAAAACCAGCAAGGTAACAGGAGCTTAGAAGAAAACTAACTTTTTAATACATAAAAACCATTTTCACAAAAGGTTTGGGTGTTCCTGCATATGTAGCAGTGTAGAGTATTAAAAATTCAGAAAAAAAACCCTACTATTAGATTAATGCATCATGTCATACACAAAGAATATGGGTCAGCTGCATTTGCAAGATTATAAGGCTGAACCACAGCTTTAAGATGATGCACTGATAGGCTTTGAGAGGCTCTAAGCCTAACACATAAAAACAAAAAAAATACGAAAGATAAAAATGACCCATATTTATAAGATTCTACAAAAGCTTTAAATTAAGTCAGATTCATACAACAATATTTATATATTATATAATATATAAACAAATAAATAAAAATGAGATAATTTAGCTCAGAAGTTAATTTCAACACATTCTGTAGCCAGCAGGATGGAGTGTGTTGAAAGTGAATGGACAGTGCAATACACTAGTAGGATAATACAATTCATAAGCATCCAAAACTACCCACTGAATGGTGTAAAACCCCATTCATTAATTCATGAAAATTCTAAGAAAAGTTCAAAAGTTATAAAATTTACAGGCAATAAAATATTTTATTTTTTATCTTTGCTTATATTTAGTAAAAGAAATCTTCCTTGAACATTCAGTACCTTAAGCTTGTGCCCTGTCTGTCCGCAGAATCACCACCACAATGGCTAAGGGATCCTTTCCAGAATGGATGCTGCAATAGGTCTGTCCAATTCAGCCTTTGGAAAAGCAACAAACAAACTGTAAAAGCAGTGGCTAAGTACAACTCCACAGAGACATACCAGACTAGCTTTTGAACCCAGTGACACTACAGAGCAGTTAATCCTGTTGTTTGCTTTTATTTGGAAAACAAGTAAGTTTTCTTAAACGGCAAACTTTTTGCCTTAAATCAGAATGGAACATTCACACAACAGATGTATGAGAATAAGAATAAAGGAAACTGCAGCGTTAATGCCACATGTAAATTATCTGACATACCCTGTAACTTATAGCCCTAAATTATTTAACAATGGAACTGTATCAGGTATAAATAAAAGCCTAATAAATTACATGTGCCCTTTGCTCTGGAAAAGCAAAGCCATCCAATTCAAAACTGGCTATCATTCTATTACAAAGTTATCTATTTAGCACAGGTACACAAATAAAAAAAAATGCACTGAATGAAAACGTCAATTCTATATATCTTCATCTAAGAAAAAGCACAGTGCTCTTTTATATGAGAGATGAAATTTTTTCTGCATTCTTTGTCATCTACAAAATACTATACAATACAGTATCATAATAATTATTTTCTCCAGAGGTGACAACATAAACAGCTGTTATGGATTAGGCAGTTTACCTTTTCTGAGGATCCTTTTGAAGTAACCCATCAAGCAAACTGATGAACTCAGCAGACGGTTTGTGAAAAGCAGAACCTGTAAATAGAAGCACTGAAGATCAGTATTGGAGAGCAAAAACAACCATCAACCAATGTAAACCACACAATTATCTACTGATCATGTTAAAAAACCTTATTGATAGTAATTTCATCTGAAAACAAACCTCAATGTATAAAGGATCTTAAATATATACTCTTTGCATTTCAAAGAATCTTCAAAAAACACCCAGAACATACAAACTACTAATGCTTGGTCATCCAACCAATAAAAATGTTTTTAAACTTGTAACTTTAAAAAAATAGCATCCTCCAATTATCAGATAGACACCAGGAAGAAATTAAGTAGCGTTAAAATCTGCTTAAATTGAAAGAGACGCTAATATATAAGGATCTCTATGAATAACACTGATTCCCAGAATGACCAAGACCAAAAATTCCACTCCAGCAGGTAGATTTAGTGTTAAAAATTAGAAGTAAATTATATACGTCTCTGTCAAAAGAAAAACAAACATTCATCACTAACAGGGAATTATCATAGGAAGGCATTGCTAACATTCACTTTGGACAACTAACTGATTCCTGCAACCAGCCTCAGAAGAAAAAGGGCAAACCAAAGCTTTAACTTTGTAAGTATTACTGTGATTTGATCCATTAAAGAATAACAGAACCCTACCCTCTGGCCCTGGTCGCAATGGATCTTCAGATAAAATCTTTTCAATTAATTCCGAACGGCTTTCTGACAAGAATGGCCGTTTTCCTACAAACAAACAGAAGTGTATTTCAGAGATAAGGCAAATTTCAAAATGGTTGTAAGGTGCAAGGATTTATCATGAGCTCATTTTCTTGAGAAAGCATCCAAAGAAATAAATAGCCTCAGTCTGAGTACTATTTTTCAAGTTTTCTTGCCAATTTAAATTCCAAATCTTGGATTAAATTCTTTCATCATTAACAGCAAAAGAAACCACAGACAGAAGAGGCACCAAAGAAGGCATGATGGAGGTGACCATAATAGCCCTGTATGAATCAGAAATGAGGTAAGAGGAAAAGGCAGAAATCTCCATATCTGTGTTACTGTGTTGATCCAACAGATCAGTGTTTTGCTTAAGGTTTAATAGGGCTGCAGTGTAATTATCTTCTGTGATGAAGTTCCCTTCTATATGAAGCTAAGGTACTTCATGTGCAGGGAACCAAATTACTCTAGTTTTACAATAGTGAGGCAGTTTTCTCTTTCAAAGGTTTAAAATACTGCACACAGAGTTTAATACCAATGAGATTAAAAGCACTATACTGTCAGAATTTGAGGGCTGCCATAATTTTAAATAATAGTATTTAAACCCTACATGTTGGTTAGTATTGTTGTCAATAGGACCATGTAACAGCATTGTTTCACCAGATTATTTCATAAAGACACTTTTTTTTGTCTCTTAAGCACAGTTAGTATGTTCTTCAAGAAATCTTCAAAATCTTTCTTAAGTTTTTCTATGTCCTAACTTCCCTAGAAAGTTCATAAGAATTTACTCTGGGATCATGACCTATGTTTCCATTATCACAGATAATACAGATACACAAATTTACAACCTGAGAACATTTCATAGAGTAAACATCCCAGGGACCACAGATCACTGGCTTTGCAGAAATTGTCTCCCTTTATTGCTTCAGGAGCTGTGTAAAATGGAAAGCCTACAAAACACAGAATGCAAAATTAATGTGTTTTGATTATTCACTCAGCATTCATCCTTTTTAACACTTTGAACTTTGTCTCCAAACTTCACCAAGTCATAGATTATCTTCACTCAACAAACAAGAAAACTGAAATAGCAAATGTAAGTAGTTTCAAAGGAACTTCTGTGTTGTAACTGGATTATGTAGGATTATATATGCTATTTTGTTGTTTATTTCACTTCTATTACCAAACTGACTTGTGCTGCATTTTCAAACACAGCAATTAATGCAAAGAATGTTTTGATCTCCTTTAACAGCTTTCAGAGCAAGCAATTCGAGCGGAATGGTAAACCACTCTCATGTGAGTAACAAAAATAATTATGTTATATTAAATTTGGGATTTCTTTTTTATTTTTTTTTTTATTTCTCTATCCCAAGAAATAAACCTTCACGAACTTAGAAAGCTCTGTTACAAAAACAAGGTAGCTAGACAATGAAATCACTTATCTAAACAGTTGTGGCCCTTTTCCCACTAAAACACTGTGAAAACATCACATATCAAATGATAGCAGCTTATTCACAAATCACTTTTGTTTAATACAGAAATGAAATATACAGTTACTATTTCTACAATAGCTCCCATCAGTTCTCAAAAATCTCTAAAAATTTACACTGCCAATTCCAAAGTCCCTTAAAAAACTTATTTTGGGCTCTTTTCTTCTTGTGTGTTATTTCTTTAAGTGACAAAAGGTAATACATATCAAAACAGTTCTGAAGAGCAACAGGAAAGAGATTAGATTTGCATTTCTTCCAGAATAAAGACCTGATCTTGGTCTTATTATTTCCAGTGTGGACTCTCAGAAGGAGACAGCAAAGAGACCTCTCATAAAATATTACCAAGATTCTGTTGTTTCTGATAAAAGTAACTGATATATGAGCCATCATTATCTTGGAAATACAAATCTGTGAGATGTTCCAAGATAACAACCAATAAAAGATTAAGAAGATTAAAAACAAGTTTCTGAATGTTTCTTATTAAATGAAAGAAATAACACAGTAACAAAATAAAATAGTATTTGCAGTCTACTGCATCTGTGTGGATCTGCCTGTTGAAACTGAAGCACAGTAACTTTCTCAGACCTTAAAACTTAATTGTCGTTCTTTAAGGTAGTGAAAGAGTTGACCTCAAACGAGAAATAACCTAGACCACATAAAAAAGGACAATGAAAATACAGCAGTGCAGTGCCCAATGAAAGAAGCTGTATAGTATTTCCTGAATTTTCTGTATACTTCTAACACTAACTTAATGGAATTTAGCTCCAGACCTTACAGCACCTGCACAGCACAAACTTTTTAAGTCCATAAATAATTCCATAGCTCAATTTTTTCTGAGACAAAAGAGGAGTAATTCTAAATCATTTTTCTTTATAATAATCACTGATATTCCAACTTTCATTCCATCTCTTTGATGTAAGTTAATTTTCTCTAGTAAAAATCTCATACCTTGAACTGTATTTTTAAAGTATCTTTGTGGAGTGCTTTCATTAATATTTTCATCTTCTTCAGCTCCAGCTAAAGCAAAATCTTTTTTCGAGTCTTCACCATCTGCTCTAGCCCAGCAAAAACTACCAAATTTCAAAGTGCCAGACCCTTCCAACAGAATCTATTAAAACAAACAAAATCCAATATGCTAGTATCACATACTAAAACTAAAATTTCCAGCATTAAATATGAAATCATTTATTATAAAAATAATCACAATCTCAAACCATTTAAGAGAGGATCACTATAACCAAAACCACTGAAGGTTTTAAGTCAATGCCAATACTGTTTTTTTTCTTATAATCAAAAGCACCCCAAGAGAACCCTTAAGAGGTTCAATGTGCACTTTTGTTTACTCATTATTAAATCTATATAAACAATGATGTTACTAGAGAAAAGAAAGTTAGAGTAAAACTGCATAGGAAAATAAAAGTCTAGTAAAAGCAAACAGCATCATTTGAGGAAAAATAAAAGGAATTTTCTCATTTTATGTAGCAGAAGCTTCCACAGATTTTGTCCAAGGATGATGAGAGTTTTCTCTGGCTAGTCACTGCTTATTCTTGCAACTAAAAATTTCATAATCCCAAAAACCTTGTTTGGAGAAATAGCCCATTCGGCCAGAAGCAGGGGGCAGGGCACAGAAGAAGCCTTAACTTTAGCGTTTTACTTTTTGTTGAAAAGAGCACTTTACAGCAACATTCTTCTTTGGAACACAAAGTGAGTAACACACACTGTGCTTTATTAATGTATTTTTACTGCTTTTGGGTCCACAAATGACAGGAACTGAGTAGAATTGTGGAAGATTTCACCAAAGATTCAGAGAAATGGCAACTTGATCACTTACAGATCAAGACCAATTATTGTTAAGCAAAAATTTTTTATTATAGTCTGGTGACTACATGAATTAAAAACAAACACAGACTTTGGCAAACCTCTACTTACATTACATGCACATACACAAAATGAGAAACTACATAAAAACTTGTGTTCTTATAAAGGAATAAGATGATAATTTCCATGGTATATGCAAACAATAAAAAAGGTTATTAATAAAGAAACTTCAGTTAATTTTATTCCCTCATTAACATTTTCTATGACTGCAAAATATTCTGACGCATGACAGAATAATAACAAATTTATGTGTCCAAGGACAGAGAACTTAAATAAAATCTTTCATTAAATTAAACCAGTACACCAAACCAAAACAAATATATCACATTGTATCAGATATACAGCAAGGAAAGAAATCAATTATAGCATAAAATATTCATGCTACAGACTTGTCTGTGATTGTCTTCACTTATACTATAAAACTCAACTGACCTCACAACTGAGGTAAGCTTCTTCCAAATATAAAATACAAATAATAAAATAAATGCTCATGGCATGAAAATTAATACCCAGTGTCCCTATAGATAATACCCCTCCTCACCTTTCCAGGCTTCAATTCACAATAGATAATCCCATGCTTATGAATATGGTATAAACCAGTAACCAGCTCAACACCAAATTCTCTCACCACATCTTCTGGTAGACATTCATCCTGAGCAATGACAGATTCTAGAGAACCACCTGGAACACACATAGTCAGCAAGAGCATATAAAGAGGTCACACAAGTAATGCCCAAGTACATAAACTTCTTCAAAAGATGTCAATCAAAAACCAGTATCAGTGGATATTAAAAATGTTTATTGATATCAAACAGTTTAAAAATCTAAGATGTACAAAAAAATATTTTCAATACTGTGACAAAATCTTAATTTTATCTGGAATAAAACTGACAGCATGACTTCAAAATTACTTCAATATTATTTAACAAATTAAACAGAAGGGAAAAAAGAAATCCAGAAACTGTGTCACGTCACAATGTAATAGTACCCCATGCTTTTATTAAAATTCCTTATCCAGACTCCTGCTGCACAAGTTAAATAAAATATAGTTAAATAAATAATACCAACAGCAGGCTATCAACTTTTGTGAACAATTGCTAAAACTAAGGTCAGGCCATTTTCCACTGAATTCAGAGACAACAGAAATAGTAAAACTGAGTTACAGTCTGAGGTCCTAGGTCCAAAAGATAAATTATTTTGTTGTATTTCACTTTCCAGGTTTCTCACACAAACCCCAGCTTCCTGTACCAACAAGTCTTAACTACAGCTCTCTGGACTTCTTATCCTAACATGAGACCTTTCTCTGTCCTTCCAAAATCACCACTCTCCTTCTATATTAAGTTCCAACCAACCCTTCCTTTGTTTCTGATTAGATTACACTTACAAAGCCTTCTAAATAACCCTCACTTATATCTTCTATCACCTGTATTCTTCACTGGGCTTCACACTCACCTACGTATAAGTAAATTAGCTCCAAGAGACTCACCTTGCATCAAATTATAAAACTGCAAGGTAAAACACCTCATAATTGTTCAACAATAAAAGGCTGCCTGTCTAATAACTTAAATATGTACCCCAAAGTTAGAGTAAGCAAGTAGACCCAAGCCTCCATATGAGCCATTAAAACCACTTTTAATCACTGAAAGAATAACCTGACTTATTTTCTCAGAACTTTTAAATTCTCTTCTTCAGTAACTTTTCAAACAGAATTTTGAATAAATTAAAAGGCTGGGTGTAACATGGACTTTTACTATTAAACAAACTCCAGATACCAAAATCTTAACATGCATCACATGCATATTGGCTTTCTTCTCTTTCCTTTCCATATGGAGGAAAGCATGCTGTCAGTTTAAAACATGCAGTCATCACAATTAAAGAAAGCTTTACAATTTTCCTTTAATGCATTGATAAGAACTTATCAAAACTAAGTGAATCACCTAAAGCAGTTCTGGGTTCTCAGAGTTCCCAAATGATGAATTTAACATGAAAGTCAAAATACTTATACTGAGTAGGCAAAAAAATTAAATCATTCACTTTAGCTGCTGAATTGCCCTTTGGTTAAAAATTAATTTGAACAATATTAAGTCATTAGTACATTATAACTTTATTTTCTCCTTGATGTCTTTTAAAAGAGAATGCCAAAGCTGCCAGTCCTTAGAAAACTTCTCAAGTAATTTGTAATTCTCAAGTAATGAGCTACGTTCTGACTTTTCACAATTTGCTTTTATGTTCCCTGATTGGCCTTCTCTCTTCAGCTCTTAAAAACCAACATTATGTAACTCAACTAACTTTTCAAAGAGGCATACAGTGAAGCAGAAGAGAAGCCTGATTTCAACTGATTTCTATAACTGTTTCCAAGAGCAAAAACACTTTTATATATAAACAGGATTCTCAAGTTAATAATCAGAAAATGACACTTTTTTTCAAAGATCTAAGCATTTGTTGTAAAGAAGCTGTAAAAAATCTCTTAGAAATACTCTTTCTATAAATGTTTACCTTTTGAGCTTATCTTACCTGTGCATAATTCCACTACAAGCCAGAGATGGCTGCTGGTTTCATACCATTCATAAAATGTCATTATATTCTTATGTGTGAGTCCCCGAGTCAGATGAATCTAGAGTGAAGTTTTTAACATACTTAAGTGGGGGAAAGACATAAATGTTTATAGATGGACTTGAGGCATGGGAATAAGAAACAATACAATCTACTCCAGATTAACTACTTGCTCTCTTGCCTTTCCTAGTGCACTAACATTATTCTTCAAATATTTTAGTGTTACATGTACGTTGAGAAAAGATAACATTCCTCAGAGACCCTGCCCAACTCACCTGTTCTTAAAATACAGAAAAAAAAAATTAGTAAATTCTCAACTCAAAGTTATAAATATCATTTAACCTTCCTGCATTACTAAAACAATAACAAACTGAAAATCAGAATTTGGAATCAAACTTGCACTCCTATCTTATTTTTTTCAAAAATACAAACGAGATAATACAGCAAGAGGAAACGAAAAGAAGCTTTCCCATCCTTCTTAATCTTATCAGACAAGGAAAACCATTCAAGTGACCCTGAAATCTGTCTTTCTATGACACCTACATGGCCTAATCACTACAGAAGTCTCTGTTTCCTGCTAGAGTGGTATGCAAGGTATCCCCAAGAAGACTTGTAAGGCTAATATACTTCTAAGAACAAAAAAGTTCCCAAGGAATGATCACTGAAACAATGAGAGGGAATATGAAACTATATCAGTTTTGCATGGCAAGGTTTTGGTATCCAGGTGGGGAGGTCTACGGGACTGGCTTCTGCAAGAGGCTGCTGGAAGTTTCCCCTGTGTCCAACAGAGCCAATCCCAGCCAGCTCCAAGACAGACCCACTGCTGGCCAATGCCAACCCATCAGTGATGGTGGCAGCACCTCCAGGATAACATTTAAAAAGAGGGGAAAACACTCCTGTGCAACAGCAGCAGGGGAGAGGAGTGAGAACGTGTGAAATAAACAACCCTGCAGACACCAAAATCACTGCAGAACGAGGGGCAGCAAGTGCTCCAGGAGCTGGAGCATAGATTCCCTTGCAGCCCCTGCATAAAGAGCAGTGAGGCAAAGCAGTCCCTCTGCAGCCCGTGGAGGTCCATGGCAGAGCAGAGATCCACCTGCAGCCTGTGGTGGACCCCAATCTAGAGCAGGTGGACACCCAAAGGAGGCTGTGACTCTGTAGGAAGTCTGTGCTGGAGCAAGCTCCTGGTGGGACCTGCAAACCCACGGAGAGAGAAGCCCATGCTGGTTGCTGGCAGGATGTGTAACCCTGTGGGAACTCACACTGGAACAGCCTGTTCCTGAGGGACTGAATCCCGTGGAAAGGACCTACATTGGAGCAGTGCAGGAAGAACTGCAGCCTCTGGGAAGGACCAACACTGAAGAAGGTTGTGGAGGACTTGTGGAGGGGGGAGGGACTCCACGCTGGAGCAGAGGAAGCACATGAGGAGGAAGGAGCAACAGAGACAGAGTCTGATGAACTGATTGCAGTCCCCATCTCCCTGCATCTCTGGCAAGGAAGGATGGAGAGAAAATTTGGAGTAAAGCTGAGCCCAGGAAGACGGAGGGGTGTGAGGAAGGTGCTTTAAGATTTGGTTTTATTTCCCATTAGCCTACTCTGGCAATAAATTCAATTACCTTCCCTAAATCGAGTCTGTTTTGCCTGTAAAGGCAATTGGTGAGTGATCTCTCCCTGCTCTTATCTTTACCCATTCACTGTATTTTCTGACTCCTGTTGAGTTGAAGAAGGGAGTGAGAGAGCAGCTTTGGTGAGAACATGGCATCTAGCCAAGGTTAACCCACTACAGAAACAAAATGTGCCTAATGGAAAAATAAAATATTTGAACTGTGTAACTGTATAAGTTTCCTTTCCAGAAAGTATCATATTTAAAGATTTGCCAAGGTTTTACAAACCAGAAATTTAGCTCAAATGGTAATTTTTCATCAAAGTATTTTCTTCTGGCTAAGTAAGAAATTGATTTTTTACTGGAAGATACTGCTACCACTGGATTTGCACAACTAATAATAAAATAAAGCAAAGCACCACACGTAACTATTTTTACAAGTTCATTGACACATCACAGAAACAGTAAGATTGTAAAGATGGGTTTATGCATGTGATCTAAAAACCAATAAAATCACATGAAGAAATAAATACATTAAAAGAAGGGTATTTAAAGAATAAGAATTTAAAATCTTGAGAAGTTGATCTAAATGTGACAAACTCCATCTAAGGAAGCACATGGCACTTTTCTATAACTTACACCACCAGAATTTTGTAGGCTGTATTTTTTTTCCCAGATTTAGCAGGAAAAGAAACCAAATTACTTACCCAGTTTGCTACTCCATTTCTCCTGCATTTATCACTGCAAACAATGGCAACAAAATTAATTGTCCCCTTTCTTCTTCCTTTATAAACAACTGTCATATTTCCTCTTCCAATCTCCTCATACAAAACAAAGTTCTCCATGCTTTAGGATAATTCACAGGTAAAAAACTGGAAACATGTACATTAGTACCATAAGCAAATAAACCTAGAGAAAGGAGAAAGGGGAAGCCTTCAAATATAATGGTTATCCATGTATACTATTCACCCTCCCAATTATCATGAATATGGATTCCATACTTCCAGAAAGGTTGAATATAATTACTTTACAGAAGAGGTCCTCTCAGGAAATGTGATCAAAATTTTGAACAGGTGAATTTTACACTTCCAAAGATCTTATTCAAAAAGTAATAAGCTAGTAGATACAAATTCTAAATAGTATAACTGTAAAAGTGCAAAAGGCTACAGAGAAAAGAGAATAGTCTCTGCTTCTCAAGACTAATGGCTATTCCTTTATTTCAGTACCCAAACCAATGGAGCATAGAATCATAGAGTCATAGAATGGCTTGGGTTGGAAAGGACCTTAAAGATCATCTTGATCCAATGCCCCTGCTGTGGGCAGGATCACATTCCACTAGAACACTGTACTCAATGTCCCATTCAACTGGGCCTTGAACACTGCCAGGGATGGGACACCCACGGTTTCTCTGACACACAAAACAGACATTCAACAGATGGATTTTGACATAAAGTAAAAAGAGATCAGATAAACTGATACAAAAAGTGAAAAGTAGAGGTAATAAGGCCATCATGGAAGCCTCCCAAGCCACCACCTTTAACGGAGCAGGTGTGAAACTCCACAGACGCACCCAGAGCACCCTCCAGGCGCCGAGGGAACTGATTTGCTCTGGGCTGGCTACAGGACCAGCGGTTCCCTCTCTTTTGAGAGGGAACCGCTCTTTTTTGGTCTTTACGCGGGAATGGCCAGAACCGCTCCGAACCGAGCAGCCCATGAACGACCCACGATCTCCTGCGCTCCCGGCTCTGTCGGGGGCGGTCAGGCCTGAGGCGCTGAACGGCGGCCCCGGAGACACAGCTGACTCCCGACCCACTTGCAGCACAGGGGAGGGGGCCGTGGAGCGCTTCAGCGGGGGGTTCCAGCCCCGCCTCGGGTCCGCTCCCGCACTCGGGCCGAGGGACAGCGGCGGAGGGAGAGAGAGGGCGGCGGTGAGGGACGGGGGGCGGCGGTGAGGGGCCGCTGGGCGCTCGCGCTCCGCCAGGTAACGGCCGCGGACGTGCGCGGTGAAAGGGGAAAGGTACGAGAGCCGGGCCTGTGTGCGGGTGTGGAACCGGCGGGGAAGGGTGGGGGAACGACAGCTGTACCTGTGCTGGGGCATAGACACAGCGGGAAAGGAGGGAAGCGAACGCCGTTCCTGCGCCGGGGATGTACCCGGCGGGAAAGGAGGGGAACGACAGCCGTACCTGTGCGCGGGGGGTGCACCCGGCGGAAAAGGATAGGAACGACAGCCGTAGTGCGCCGCGGGATAGACCACCGGCACGCCGCCGCCATCAACCGAAACGGCGGAGCCCCGCCCTCGGGACGGAGCCTCCCATGCCCCGGTTGCAGTGTCCGGACGGGCACTGGTCCCTGCGCGCCACAAAATACAGGCGAGCGGGAAAGGCACCGGTTCAGCAGGCAAGGTGACTCCGGGAACCGGAGTGTTTTGCTCTCCTCTGTTTCAGCTGGAACGCACCGCCAGGTCCCACCGGGTTGCGTCCCCGGCACCCCCCCGCACCCTACTCGGATGGTCGCTACCCCACGCCCGTTTCCAGGAGACGGCGCCGGACGCCGGAAGCAGAGCGGAGCCCCATTGGGCTGAGGGGCGGCCACGTCAGGGCGAGACCACCGGGCAGCGGGCGGGGGGTTCCCGGATGTTGGCGTGGGGGGTGCCGGAGGCTGGCGGGTCGGTCGGGGAAGGTCCGGCTGCTGCCGCAGCCCGTGTTGGTGGGGCTGCTCTATGCAACCTTCGCAGTCAAAACGGCAGGTAGCGTCCTCAGCCCTGCCACGGCCTTCTGCAGGCGCCGAATTGAGGGACACTTTTCTTGTGGCAAAACTTAGCCCTTGAAACAAGCGTTTTCTGTGTTTAAGAGTAACGTGGAGTTTTCACTTGTTTTTTCATCCTATGGGCTTCTGTTTTCTTTTTCATTCTTTTCTTGTCTGGTTTTGGTTTTGTAAGGCCCTTGAAAAAATCTCTTTTCTTTTGGGCAACATCAGGAACTATGGTGAAAGGACAAGGGCCTTCAAACTGAAAGAAATGTAGATTGGATTAGATATTAGGGGGAAAAAATCTTTGCTGTGAGGGTGGTGAGGCACCGTCAGAGGTTGTCCAAAGAAACTGGATATGTCCCATCCCTGGAATAGTTCAAGGCCGGGTTGGATGGGCTTTGAGCAGCCTGGTATAGTGAAAGGTTGGGCACGGGAGGGGGTTGGAACTAGATGGTCTTTGAGGTCCCTTCCAGCTCAAACCATCTGTGATTCTAACAAAACATTTAAAAACATTTGCTCTAGAGCAAGCTGTAAAGAATTCTATTTTTTTCCTCATTGTATCACCTTTATCTTGACCCCCTAATAGGCTTGAACGCATCGATCCATTTCAACAAATATTCATAAAAGAAGTAGTACACTTAAAGGAAGAATTCACTGTTTCTTCTAGGCAGCATGACAACAGATGGTCAGGATTTTTACTCCCACTCTTGAGAAGACTTCAGTATGACTTTAAACCCCTGTAATACTGAAAGGGGAGGGAAAAAACCCAAACCCAAACCCCTATTTATTGTTGACAAAAAACTGAACATGAGCCAGCAGTGTGGGCTGGCAGCCCACAAAGCCAGACGTATCCTGGACTTCATCTAAAGGAGTGTGGCCAGCAGGGTGAGGGAGGCAATTCCATCCCTGTACTCTGCTTTGGTAAGACCCTACCTGGAGTACTGCATCCAGCTCTGGTGCCTCCAAAATAAGAAGGACATGGAAGTATTGGAGCAAGTCCAGGGAAGGCCACGAAGGGATAAGGGAACTGGAACACCTCCCCTATGAAGACAGGCTGAGAAAATTTGTGCTTTGTCCCATTTTACACTGTAAGTTTTCAGTAACTGCAGAGGTGACTTGTAATTATCAGTGAAGCTACAGCTTTGAAGCTGCATGAGTAAGATAATTTTTCCATTCTTTTTTTAATGTAAATGAGTAGTTGACTAGATATAAATAAACCAAATACGTAACTAGACATCACTGTGTATTAATAAGCACAAGAAAAGTATGCTTTGAAGAGGGATTATTTAGATTTCAGAAAAACCTGTATTTTATTTGTGTTTGTGATAAGAATGACTGATATAAAGAAGAAGGAATAGAGCATTAGCTCAGTTGCACACAAGTCCTGGAAGCAGTTCAATGCCACGTCTTAGAATAAGTCACAATTTCATTGTCCCTGTCCAAGAAGATAAAACTAAGCCACAGTAACTATCAAGTTACTGTCTTTTCTTCCAGATTTCTCATGCTTTGTCCTGTATATGCTTTCTGTTAAATTAGTCCAGATTAAGGGTTGTTTTTATGCAAAGGGTTTAAATACCCCATTTTGGGGGAGTGAGATTATATGACCTTTAACATAAATGAAGTCTGTTGAGATCTTCATATACTAGTGGCAATAGAGTGAGAGAAACACACTAAAAAAATTTTTCAGTAACAATTGAACCAGAGGTTTATAGCTTTTGAAATTACGTGTCTCCATGATAATTTTTCAGTATAATTAAAGGCAGACATAGGGAGACATGTTGACTTATACCACCTTTTTTTCCAATCCCTCCTTATAAGGAGCTATGGGCACTTTTTTATTGTTGATATACATTTCATTACATGTCTGTATGTTTCTTAGCTTCTGTGTGCACAGTTTCAATATACTCCAGATGGGGAATTTTCCCTTTGATTTGGTGTAAGAACGGAGGATTCTCTCTTCAAACATATTGCTTCAGGTATGAGACTTATCTTGCAGAAATAAAGTATTACAAAAACATATCAGGGTTATAATTATAAGACTCTTATCTTTGGCCTCTTACTTACTGTTTCAGTCTATTATTCCTTTATCCAGTTATTGAACATGACTTCAAGCATTGTACTCAACTGCAATGACATTTTCTGTGGGAATATTTTCAACATTCAAGAACGGAATGCAAACTATTCTCTGTTCTGTTTGCACCATTTCAATACTCCTAGCAATCTGTGCAGCAAACTCAGCCTTGCTATTTGCCTGGTTATTAGACGGAACAGTCAGATGTAATCAAATTCTTGTTCTCAAATAAATATATGATCTAATTTAAGGCAAACTGAGATCTTGTGATCGCAAGCACATAGTTCAGGCATGCTTAAACACTTCACTGCTCTACCCTCAATGGGTACTGCATAAGCCTCTGACATTTTGCCTGGTTCTCAAAAGTCTGACCAGTAGCCTATAATTTTAAGGTGTATTTCCATGTTTTGTAAAATGTGTTCTTCAGTCTGCTCTAATGCCTGCACAGTTCTGTTTTATTTTGCCATATGTACTAACTTCTCTTTTTTGTCCTTTTTTTATTTTTTTTCCAGATATCATGATTACTCATGCTCTATCCCATCTTGTTAGTACATGGTGTTTATTTCTATTCCAGACTGACCCCATTCTCAAGAGAATTTCTATTCTCGGCATCTAGGGTATGATGATTCAGTGGCTCAAATAAAATACTCTTATGTATTCCATTTGCCTTGACAGTACTGTCATTCCTGGGAAGTGCATAGAGCCACTTTTCTGGTGTTTGACCTTTTTGTCAGAATGGTGGACATGGGCACATCTTTATCTTGTGCTTTTTATTTTCAGATTATTTTTCAACATCCTCTGGAAACTGGCACATATTTTCATCATTTGAGTGCAACTTTGTTCTTAATTGTTGTCTTTCTATGGTAACATTAATATGTGATTATCATATTATCATTTTGATATTATGATGTTATGATTTTGTCACCTTGGTTTTCTGGTACGACTCTGTTGTACTTATTGGTCCATGTCAAATTCATTAAATAAATTCAAATGTTACTGTTTTAGTATCATATATTTCTGATATTTGGAAATAGCAATGACTTTTCAAATGCTTAGGTACTTCCTGGGATTCTTGCTTGAAAATTTGTTTTCTCACACAAAGAGTTGTCCTCTACACTTTTGAAACATTATTGCAAAACAGTTTGTGTTTTGTTTCACTGCTGAGGCAACAAAATTATTAGTGGTTCCTTGTATGATAATAAGGCTCCAAATCTCACCTCACTGTATCAACTTGCAAGGTCACCAATACTACGTGAGTGCCATGTTTGTGTTTCCTCTTCCTCTATTATGGTCTCAATGCTTTCCATATGTCTAAGGTTGGAAAGAGATGTGGTGAAACATGCTGAAAATTTTAATACTCTCTGAATTAATACCTTTAAAGAATGGCATACTACAGATTATTTTTACAGTCCCAAAATAATTTGGTTTCCCTGGGAAATCAGCAACTGCTCTGTATATGATACTGTAGTCAGGACCAACTTCCTTTTTGTTTGATTGTTTGTCTGTATTAACTGCTAAGGAGATGGAGTTAATTCTAATGGATTACCACAGTTTCTGCCAGGCATTTCTCATATTACATTCCTGAGTATAGTCAGCTCTGATACTGGCTTTGTGAGCCTGGCTGGCAGAGTTGATACTTTTCTGCTGTAAGATTCACTACTAACAGCATTCCCAACACCTAAACCTACTTGCTGGCTTGCTATGATGATGACTGTCTTGCTGAGACAGGGAAGCTGAATAGGCCTTGCCAATATTTTTCTTTTTCAGTGACTACCATTCTGTTTATGTAATTTTGAGATTATGTAAAATTATTTAATTTTGTGCATATTTCAATATTCAAACTATTCCTTATTCTAATGCAATAGATAGTATGTGAAGCATGCTATGCTGATTGAATTATTTGCATCTGTTCTAGGTATAACATGGCAGAAGAACATTCTGTTTTCTTCAATTACATTGCACTACATTACATTACATTACAGCAGTTTGTACTCACACGAGAGTCATGCTTCTGTATCACATATACAAATTCACTGTTTCAGCAGCAAGCAGTGCTGCTTATGTTGCATATTCTGAAGATTCAGACTGTATACTCAGATATCTTTTGCTTTCTGATTAAAATTCACAATGATAGAAGTATTATCATCATTCCATGGTGTAATTTTCATTTGACTTTGCTTGATTACATGTTTTTTTTCCTGTTCTTGCAAAATGCATGCCTGGCACATTTATCATTATCCAGCTATCTTGCATTTAATTTCCTCTTTGTTTGTGTATTTGACTTCACTTATAATGCTAATCTGAGCTTTACAAACTATTCCAGCTTGCACCTCATTAATGCAAAATATGTGCAAAACTCCATCCTCTGCGTCACTGCCTCCATTACTTTTTTTTCTCAGACTGTAAGATCTGAACTAATGCTTCTTTTGTCATAATTATTATTTGTGATCCACTATGCAGGAATTATTTTTATGAGTTTTCTCCTTAAAATCTTTTCCTCTTCATTTTATTTCTCTCCTCAGGTTGTGTTTATCCTTTAGCTGGTCTATAAAGTTACTTTTTTATTTTATTTTTATTTAGTCTCTCATTTTCCATGTGTTCTTGCTCAAATCAGCATCAGCTCCCCTTAGGTCACAGCCACAATAACATTTCAAGCCAATTCCATAACTCAGTACTGCTCCTGAAAGATGCAACTCCTTCACAGGTAAGAAATTTCCAGCAGAGATGCAGTTGAAGAAGGGGAAGGCATTGGTGCTGCCTGATGCTAGCTGAAAGAAGCACAAAGCTCTGAACCAGAAAA
Organism: Pseudopodoces humilis; assembly: GCF_049639895.1. Lineage (NCBI taxonomy): Eukaryota > Metazoa > Chordata > Aves > Passeriformes > Paridae > Pseudopodoces > Pseudopodoces humilis. The sequence continues at coordinate 107,422,981 of NC_142200.1, forward strand.
GCTTTTCTGCTGATTTGACTCTTCCAGCAAAGATAACATTGCATAATGTCTTGAAAAACAAACAAAAAAAAACCAAAAAAAACCAAAAATCCCCCTTTGAAACAAACAAAACCCACAAGTATCAACTGATAAAAAATCAGCCAGAAGTACTTACATTTTTAATTTTCACGTGCTCAGTGAAACAACTTGCAAGAATCTGTGTTTTGATATTCAGTTAAAAGCAGTGACAGCTTTATAAAAACCATCATTTAAATGAGAAACAATGTTGTACAGGCAGTGTTATGCAGACACTTCATAGATCTTTTCAAAGGATTTGTAGCATTACTTAGTTCATGCTGATATAAAAGTGTGAGAAAGGGGCCAGTAACACCAGGTACCAGCAGGAAGAACAAAAAGAGAAAGCACTTTCTTCTTAACTCCATGATATAGCTATTCAGAAACACAGGGTACGTTTTAGAGATTTTTTTTTTTCTCTCCAAAATTGTTAATGTCTTCTGGAATTAGTTTGTTCTCTGAGATTAAAATCTTTCACCCCACAATCACAGCTGCAATTGGAGTCTTCAGCTGGCAAACTAATCAGAGATTTCTTAAACTGGTTTCAAATGCTTTTAAAGCTTTTATTGTATTCTTTGTTTGCTTTACAGGGCCTAGAAAGGAGGTCCCGTGGACAGCAAATGGTGAGGAATACAAGAAAAAGAACAGCATGTTCACTGAGAAGTACATTTGAAAGATGCTGTATTTTACCAGGGTGTATATAAAGTCTATTCTAGAGATGTAATCAAGGGAACAAAATTGAGAATGAATATGAAACTATCATGTGATGATAATTTCATATATGATAAAATGAAGAAGAGAGAGAAAATGGAAAAGATAATGAAAACAGAAAGAGAGCAGAGAAATCTAGGAAACTTTTTGCAAGTATTTGGTTACCATGTCAATTATCAGATTTGGAATTATTAGATGGATAAATTGAGCTGGCGATAGAAATGCAGTGGAGTATGCTTACGTGTACTATAGCACTACACAACCAAAAAATCATCAGGAGGATTTGGCACAGCACCACCAAACAATTGCTACCATGTCATATGACCAGTGTGCACATGCACACCTTTCATGCAAGGGCCTGGCAATACCAAAGCCCCAAGTTCTCTTTTTTACATACTGTGTTTGGGTGTAAACAGTGCGTGTCATTGCCATTTCTCCCACTGTGAAGGACTTCTGCTCACTTTAACAAGAGTCTTTTCAGTCTCAGCAGTACATCTCAAATCCTTGTTCCTTACAGACGTGACAGGTCAATTGGTTCCTCTCATTAAGAAACCTACAACCATGCACACTTGTTTCTCTCTGTTGGTGTGGATATTCACTTTTCTACTTCCTGGTTTTCCCTCTGCCTGCCTTCTCCTTTTTTTTTCCCCTCAGCATTTGATTTTTTTTTCCTGGGCTGGATTCCAAGGTGCTTCTGTTCTGTGTCTTCCTCTGTTTTTCTGGAACTGAAAGCTTTTTTTTTTTTTTTTTTACCCCTCTGCTTCTCATTTATAGTGTGTACAGCTCAGAGCAAACTCTTGTTCCTCAAAATTACTTCTCCTTCTCTGTACAGACCATTAGTCCTCACTGCTGCCTCAGCCTTATGTTACACATTACAACAGGTTCCCAGCTGCTGCTCTGGGGCTCCATCCACCTTTTGCAACCTCCCAGTCTTGTTTCCTTCCTTGTGCAACCTCTGTCATTCATCAGAATTCATTGTTAGCTGTTTCAGTATTAATCAGAAAACAACCCTTTTTTAAAGCCTCCTGATTTAGCTTGCTCACTGGCAAGGGTCACACGTATTCAAGACCAGGCACAAAGGGAGCAATGGGAGAACTCAGATAAGGGTGAGAAGTTGAAGGCACCAACCTTTTTAGTGATACTGTGCTGTTAGACTTCTTAGCAGTAACATGAACTTTCTATTTTAGGGAGGATTTAGATGAGACTACTGAGATGATTTAAGAGCACAAGGTTACCATAGAGGTGGGCCCCTCTCCTTCCAGACTAATGGTGTAAACTCATCTTTTGTGCTCCTGATATTTCTATGATGTTAAGGTCAATCAGTTCAGTTCACTAACAGGGCAGAAAACCGACAAGGAAAGAATACAGTTAGTTCTGTGTGAGGTTAGTAAACTGAGTCACCCACTGAGGAATCCTAAGCAGCAGAGTCAGCCCTTGGGAAAACCAGGAGTGCCTGGCTCCTCCACAGGAGAAGTGGGGAGAGCAGCGTGCTCCTGTTGGCAGCAGCACCAAGCTTTTAGATTGAGTCACATTCCCCATTTAAATCACTAGCAGGTGATTTGATCTGTAGACACGCCTGTTCGGACGGCGGCTGCCTGAGAATCCTGTTGCACTTGCAATATTTCTTCTCTCTTTTCTGTCACCCAAAAGCATACATCCCCGTCTGGGGTTCTCTTTGTTTTCATCTGTGAAGGGTTGGATGGTTTCTTTTTTATGGGTTATTCGGGGTCAAGCCCTGAATTCATTTACACTCTCTGGAGGTTATTCCACACTTCTGGAATCCTGTCACCACCAGCAAGACTGCAACTTTTTTTTTTTTTTTTCTTTTTTATTTGTCTTACCAGCTGTAACCTTGAATGCAATTCAATTCCTCTCTTGCCGGCAGACAAAAACAATCAAGCTTTCCTCCAATAAATGGTTCTGTGAGCTGCAGATATGTGAACTCCTGTTTTGTTCTGTCTTTTTCTTTTCTTTAATAATTATTACATTTATCACAGGATAAGTTTGGAAGGGACCTCTGGATGTCTAACCCACCCTGAGCTAGAGCAGTTTGCACAGGGACGCATCCAGAAGGGTTTTGAATGTCGTCAGAGGGCAACTCCACACTCTTCCCAGGCAGCCTCTTCCAGTGCTCTGCCACCCTCGATGTAAAGAACTTCCTCATGTTGAGGTGAAACTTCTTGTGTCTATGGTCACTGCTCCTTGTCCTGTCGCGGGACACCACCAAAAAGAGTGGAAAAGAACTTGGACTTGAGACTTTTCTCTGTATATGGGACATTCACAGCAAATCTTTTCCTTTGAGGATTTTCTGGTGTTTAATACATCCTGTAATCATTCATGCCCTCTCAGCCAGGTCGCTTGTGCGTGTCCCGGGAGCCGTGGGAGCGATGCCGGGCAGCGCTGCCCGTAGCCGTGCTGTGGCTGCTCCTGACGGCGGCAAACCTCTCCCGCCGCGGACATCCTTGTTCCCGCTGGCCCAGCCCGTCCCGCGGCAGGGGACCGGTTGCCGGGCGACGCTCGGCCCCACCTCCGCGGCAGGGCTGGGCCATGAGGTAATGGCCTCCGGGGGGCGGGAAAGAGAGCGCTGCGACTACCGAGCCAGCGGCCGCCGAGGTGGCCGCCGGCGGCGTTCTGTGCCTCCCGCCCCTTCCTGCTGCCCCGCCGGCGGCGGGCGGCGCCGCAGCCCCCGAGGTGTCCGCGCCGCTCCGCCTCCTGAGGAGGCTGCGCGGCCGCAGGAGCCCGGCGCCCGGCAGCGGCGGCGGAGAGCTCCCGGCAGCTGCCGCACGTGTGCTGCTGCCCGGCCAGAGGGGTTCGCAGCGGTCCCCGGGCGCCGCTGGAGAGCGGGGAGCTGGAGCGGCGGCGGCCTGGCAGGAGAGACCCGGGAGGAGGAGGGCACATGAGGCGCCGGCAGGAGGAGGGAGAAGCAGCAGCAGCCAGCCGGCCACTGCAGCCCCTGCGCTCTGCCCGCCCCGCTCGCCGCGGCCTCTCAGCGGCGCGGGCAGGGGGCGAGCCGTGAGGGGGGAAGCAGCCCGGAGGTGGCCGCCGCCCGCAGGGGAGCTCCCCCGGCCCGCGGGGGCGCCTCCGCCCGCGCCCCGCCGCCCGGGGGGCCCGGAGCGGGGTGAGTGCGGCGTAGGGCGCGGGGGGACGGGGCGGGGCGGGCGCGGCGCGGGTGGGGATGTGCGCCGGTCCCGCTCGGCCCCAGGTGAGAGGGCGGGTGCGGGGGGCGCCTGCGGGGGCCGCGGTGCGCGGGCGAGGCCTGCAGCGCTCGCCGGGCAGCGGAACGGGGGCTGAGCAAGGTGCAGCCGCTCTTCCTTCTCCTCGGGCCCCTCGACCTTCACAGCCGGCTGGCTCGGGGGCGGCGCTGCGCCTGGTTCTGCTGCCTGTGCTCTTTTGTCCCTTCCATCCCCTTAAAGGAAAGAAGCACATGAGTGGAATTGCGTACCGAAGGTCAAGAATCGCTCGCAGAGTTGTGACTCTCCATTATTTACTGCTGAACTGCTGCTGTTCTCAGATACTAGGGCCCCTGCATGCAGAAGTAGCTTTCCAGCCATCGCAGGGGGACCTGCAAATTCTGAGTCGATTTCTTCAGCGTTGAGGATTATGGATAGCTTTTGGCAGTATTCTGCTTTTTAAAATTGCTAAAATACTACATTATGGTTTTTAGCAAGTTTGAGATCTTGGTGCCTCTTTTGGTTTGCATCTGAGTGTGTTGAAACTTCATCTATAGGTGAGGTTTTTTTCAGGTAAAATTAGGCAAGAGTTAGGAAATTTCCAAAGAAATGGAAACATCTGTTATAGAGTGGGAGCTAGGGTTCATGTTCTTCCTCTCTCCGACTTCAGGAGAAGTCTCTGTGCAGACACTTTTTTCTGCCTTGGAATCTGTAACCTTATTTGAACCTTTCAGTCCGCTGAGATTAAGTCGTGGGTGTAATGGTTTTTGCAATCAGGAAAGCAACAATAAAAAAAAAGCAAACAACAACAACTAAAAAAAATAAAACCAAGCCAAACAACAGTTATGATGACCAGTTTGCCATATGTGCCTGTTTTGCTGCTGGTGTGTACACAGTTGCATGTACTGTTTGTAGTGTGCTGGCTTCTGCCTGTGCTGGAATTACTCTGGGTTTAAACATGCCTGTCCTAGTAGGGTTCTTTTGGAGTTACCAGAAGAAGCCTGGAGGGGAGGGAGTGTTGTCTCCAAGCCCAGGTACTGTGCCTTCTCTGAGGCACTGTAACCTATTTTAACTGAGTCAGAGCAACCTGTGATGACAATAAGAAAATTATATTAAGCCATTAAGCTTACTTCTGTTTTTCAATGGGCATAATTGCAAGGGAGGAAAACAGTGATGGTAAAAATCCTAATGGAAAGCAAGCTTTTAATGCGATTCAGCTTTTAATGTGAACTACTGAGTGAAGACCAGACAGCTGTATGAACAGACAGAATAGAAAGAATTTAAATTTCTGTTGAACTAAAACAAAAGTTTCAGTCAATTGCATGAATGAGATCCCACTTGTCAGTAGATTGAACTGCATGATGGATGACAGTAGTGGAAAGAAGTAGGATCTCTGGATCTAGTGCAAAAGAATCCCATACCAGACCAAAATCATCTGTTCATCTTTTATTAGTTTTTATTCGGTTAGGAACAAAAAATTCTTACTGGAACCTGTTCTAGAGCACTGGGCTCAACAGAATGTCAAGGAAGCATTAATGTTATTAGGCACATGCATTTATATATGCCCCAGGTTTGATATGTGGGTGCTTAAAATCTCAGTGAAATATCCAGCTGCTGTAGCAGTCTCTGAACATCTGACAGGTTTAATCCAGAGTCCTGACTAATGAGGCAGGACCAGGATGTGATGCACAAGTTTTGCCATGGATATTAATGGATGTTAACTTGGCACTCTAAGAGTTTGTGGTACACAGGTGAGAGCTGGTGGGAGTAAGTGAACTTGCACATACCAGAGAGCAAGATCAGGTTGGAAGGATTTGCCTGGAACTGATGGAAGCTCCCGTTGTTCCTCTCTGCTGCAGCGCATGCCTGAGCTCCTTGCTGCTTCACACGTTCTGTCTCCTGGAACAGATTACCAGCTGCTCTTGTAGAAGTGATTTGATCCTAATCTTTCAGTGTGCTCTAAGGATTTTATTTATTCTTTAGCCAATCTGCTTTGGGATAGAATAATGAGATTAGTATTGCAGAAATTAGTGCAGGTTAAATACTTTTGTTTTAAATGTGTACTTGATCAATATTATTTTTTCTTACTGTTATTGCCACTGAAAAGGAAAAATGCTAAAACTTCCCACTCTGCTGTGATAGACTACAAACTGAATGCAAGATACTTTTTTATTTTATTGATAGCTCTGTAGAAAGGATTCTCAGAATGAGTGCTACTGAGGCAGTGTATGAGTTACATTTGTTTGGAGTACATTTCTTTCCTAAGTCTTTAAAATTTTGTTGATTTCCAGAGATAGGGTGGTTTAGTGCTCTTACTGCCAGAACCAGAAATAACACTTACAGGACATAATTTGTTTGGGGTTGTTTGGATGTTGTATGTTGTAAGTGATACTCAAGGTTGATGGTTTCTTGTTAATTTGCAGAGAATTGTTATTCTTTGTTTAAAATGTTGAATCATATAGCTTTCCCTCTGCCTCAGTTAAAATGAGTACCCGCTCTAGTAAGTTTCCAATACTGGGTACTTAATTGGTGTATCTTTGAATAACCCTGTTTTAACTCTTACAAAACTGTCATTTGACTTCACACACTACTTATTTCCCAATACTTCCATATTAATGCAAGAACAGCCAAACCGGTAGAACTGGTCTGTATTACTGGCAGTTGTGATAACCACAATATGGAAATAGGAGCTGTGCTTTTGCCTGTTGGTCAGAAAAATATCGTTGATAGCTAGACTTTTGCAACTACTTCTGTTTTTATTTTTGAGCTATTCCTTTTCTCCAGATGTACCTGCCAGTTCTGCCTCTGTAAGAAGCTTAGTGTTGTCACCAAGACCAACATTAAAGGATGTTTACATGCTTAAATTGCATGTAAAATGACTAAAGGCATACTGGCATCATCCCCTGTGATGCTCATGTTGTTCCTTGATTCTGCTGGGAGTGAGATTGTCACTTGTGTTCTTCAGAAAGGCTGTGAAAAGGAACTAATTCTGGTTAGTGACTGCACACCAAGTGGATTTCAGAGTTATCGTAAAGTCATACTAAGTAGGAGAACTACTTTCTAGTCACTAAATGACAGTGATGGCATATCAGTTGTAGGCAGCTGTTATTGTATGAAGCTGTGTAAGGCTGGATTGTGAAACTGGTGTGTGGTCTGCAGTGTCTCTGGTGTTAAGGTATGTGTCCCTGGTCATGTATGTATCATTAAAACTCCACAGGCAATACCACTGACACCTTGGAATGCTGCACCTGTATGGAGGGCTCAATTTTGTGTATTCAGTTGTGGGCTCAGTGCTACTGGAGAGATAAAAATCTTGAGAATGAACTTCCTGTTAACATAGGCCTTCCAAGATATCAGTTGGTGTCTGATTCAAAGCCTTCCTGCTTACTATGTGGCTTGACTGAGATAGCTGTGAGTTTACAAGCACTTTTATTTTACTTTGTAGTGAATAGCCTGATGTTTCCTAAGTATGTTTCAGGAGTTCACTGATACTATTCTTTGTTTAAAACTGTCCTCTATTTGAACTTTGAATCATCAATACTTCTGTTTTTATTGGAGCCTATTGATTACAGTGCAGAAAGTCCTGCCATATAGTCATTCTGCTTATGGTTGACCAGCTGAGAGGCTTATTGATACCACAAGCAGATTAGCTCAGAGATAATTCTTAGATTCAATTATGTTGGCAGATTTGCTTTAGTTAAATCAGTGAGTGGCTGTACTGGAGTTGATTCTTTGCCTTGTCTTTCAGTTTCTTTAGGATTGTCTAACATTGTTTTCCATTGGATGCTGAAAACCCAAATGAGACTGCTGCTCTATAACTATCATATTTTCTTGTGTGTGCATTGGGGTTTTTTTTGGTAATGATACTGACAGATTACAATGTTAGAGCCCTGTTGGTTTTGCTTGTGTGTAGAAGTTCAGAGCATTGTAGCAGAGTATTAGAAAGAAGGAAGGAAATGTGGGAAGAGCTTGGTTTAAAGGCCCTTGCAAAGTTTCATTATTGGCTTGTTTTGACATTAGACCATGCTGCTGCCCAGAAGAGCAAATTTTCCCATGGCTATGTATCCCCTTCCATATTATGGTGCTTGGAATTGAGTCCTTGATGCAGGCAAGATATGTTTTTAATGTTTATTTTCATATTGACTGTCCTGGGCAGCTGAGCAGCTGTTAGCAGGGAGCAAAGGAAGCGTAGTAAGTGGATGGGACTTTGGTGTCAGGAGAGGATAGTCTCTAGTGAATATGAGCTGATTTTGAAACTGCTGCACTCCAAGCTTTAATATAACCAAGACTAGTTGTGTGTTGGTAGATGAGATACTGAGGCTGACAATATTTTTGTGCTTATGGCATGTTCTTGGCTCTGAGCACCTGTATGAACAGAAGGAAGAAATACTGAGCTCCGTAGAAAGGTTGCTTCTTTGGTGGATCACAGCGTGGTTAAGATTGGAAGGGATTTCTGGAAGTCATCAGGTCCAACCTGCCTGCTCAACCAGGGTCGTCCTAGAGCACTTGGACAGGTCTGTGTCGTGATAGTATCTGAATATCTCCAAGGCTGGAGACTCCATTGCCTCCCTGAGCAACCTCCGTCAGTGCCTGGTCATTCTCAAAGGGAAAAAATGTTCCTGGATGTTCAGAGGGAACTGCTCATGTTTCAGTCTGTGCCCATCACTGTGATCCTGTCACTGGGAACCACTGAAAGAGTCTGGCTCTGTCCTCCCTCCCTGCAGGTATTTATACCCATTGAGGAGATATCCCTGAACCTTCTTATCTCCAGTTATCAGTCACAGCCCTCTCAGCCTCTCCTCATAGGAGAAATGCCCTGATCTTCTTTCTCTTAGTGGCCAGTCACTGTCCTTTCTCCAGTATGTTCATCTTTTTCTTGTAGTGGAGAACCCAGAACAGTACTGGACACAGTACCCTGGGTGCAGCCCCACCAGTGCCAGCTAGAGGGGAGGGATCGCCTCTCATCTAGTTTCCCAATTAAAGCCCCTGCTCTGCTATGTAATAATTCCATGCTTCAAACAGAACACAGAAAAACTGCTCATCATTAGTTTTCAATGAAGTTTAATGCTGAGATGACTTGTTCCATTTTTTAACAGAAACCAAAGGTTAGGAAAATGTTCATGCAGTGGAAACTTTTATAGCCTAGAGAGGAAGAATGAAAACTATGGATACACTGAATTAGTTACATGTGCCTCTTAGAAGAGCTTCATTGACTAGTGCAAATTGAAATCAGTGAGTGCATTTTTGCATTGTATGTTCATGTAAAGTCCAAATTTCATCTTTTTAAAGGCAGCTGCTGGTAATGTCATATTGGAATCTAATTTCAAGTAAATCAGGACCCTGTATGAATTATAGTCTGACAACAGCCCCAATTTGGTGTTCTAGGGGGACTGAAGTGCAGTCTTGTTTCAAGAGAGGGGTATTTTTAAAAAAAAATCTCATCAGTGTCTGCTATGGGAAATGAAGACTTTTACTGTCCTCTAATGTTTATATAAGTGGAGCTTGTGTTACTAACAACATTGCCTGTCCCAGAAAGCCTAATTTCACTATCAGATACTGCACAGTTGCATACTTTACAGGGGAGCAGCAGACATTCCTCTGCAGTAAGCAGAAACCTTGCAGTTCAAATCTGTGAAAACCTATTGCCACAGTGAAACCTGTAAAATTAGCAGAATTGGAAGGCATTGGAACAATATCAAAATCCTTAGACTGTCCTTTAAGCCTGTTTAAAATGGAATTTTTTTCTCTGCAGCTATGTTTGCTCATTGTAGCTATTTCTGAGGAGGTACTAAGTACTGTTGATGTGGAAATTTATGAGGTGGAAATCAATCTTTCTTTAAATATGTGTTTTTGCAATAGGTCTGCTGTAGTCACAGATGACAGTGCATTGTGGGCTTCTGTTGTGTTCAGGTAATACTGCAGTAATGATCACTTTCAGGTATTTATGGAGGGGGTGGAGACTGGGATTAACCAAAAATATTACCTTCTTGGAGCCTTTGGTCTTGTGATGAATTCTGCAAACCTGCATGTATGAAGGCCATATTAAGATCAGTCCTTTATGCCTGTATTTCCTGAAGGTCATGTATTGTTGTCAGGTGGTAGATGAGTATTTTGTGGCTTGACCCCCCAGTGAGTTGTGACTGACCTGAGAGCCATGTTTCCTATATAAGGCAATCTCAACTGAAAAAGCTTTGTCTGATTGTCTGAAATGTTTGTAACCTTTGGTTACTCTTGTATTTGCTCATGAGAATTTTACCCTGTAGAGGCTTTCTCAAAAACTGTGGTTTTGCAAGACATCAAAAGCCATTAGAATGAAAAGGGTGAGAAAAGTTAAATATTGTGTTTATCTGGCTGAGTCCTTTGTCCCAAAGTCCGGAGAGGCGTGTACTGTCAAACTATTGGATGTATGTTTTGCTACCATTTTTTTTTTTCTGCAGAAGACATTGATTTCTCCATGACATTCACTTGTACTGCTTTTATCTACTAGATGTGGTTTTGTTTAGGAACTGTTGTACCTCAGGCAAATGCAACTTTCCTAAATACTCTGCCCTTTAACATTGCAAGAGCTGCAAAATACTCAATGCAAACTTCTAATGAACTGAATTTGTTTCAGCATTCATGAATCACAAAAATCAGTCTTCTCTTAATTTGCAATGGATGAAGGAGGGCAGCAAGATTAAGACATCTGAGGTAATTCAGGGGGTCATGCCAGTACTAGAATTAAATCCAGTTCTTGTGAATATCTGTTAAAGGCTATCAGTCTCTTGGGGTCAGTGGATTGGCACATTCTGTAGCTAGGCCTGTCAGGGTATGTGAAACAGGCAGCAGCCTCAGTAGACATGTGTGCTACACCTGCCCTTTTTTTTTCCTACATTACTAAGGTTGATAGTTTGCATTACTAATTCTCTTACGAAAGAAAAATTCCAGGTGGCCCAAAAGACTTTCCCTGAGGAGTGTACAACTTGCTCAAGTAATTTGAGTGCCTTTTACAGAAGTTAAACACATGTCTGGTAGATGGGTTGTGCAGAATAAGATGGTGCTACTTCTGCAGTAGTTATTCTAGTAAAATAGGTGGACAGTTAAGCTGACAATGGGATATTGCTATGAAAAAGATCAGTGTTTGAAATGGGAGCCTGGTTTTCACAGGCTGGTAACAGAGCACTTCCAAGATATGCAGTTATCTCACTTGGCTCACTGATGAATGTTCAAGGTAAGTCAGTCTCAGTTTCTTAAGCCTGACTTACTAACATCCACCCTCCAAGAGTAAACACTGCACCCATTTTGTACTGTTTATCAGCTTTCAGAGGACACCTGCTGTATGTTGACATAAAGGAAGAAAATTGTAAGGTTTTCTCATTGATGTCCCTCTGTACTATTATACTGAATAGCAGGAAAGAGAGGGGGGAAATATGATTCTTGACTTGGAAAAAAGGACAATAATATTTTTTGTTTTGTTTATGGGGGTATTACTGTCTTTAAAAATATAAATATAGATAACTTTTATGGAGTGAGTAATGTATTAAATCTAGAAATGTTTGTATGTAAAGGCAAAGATCACAACCAAATGTAATTTGAAGACAATAAACATAGAATTAACAGTTTACAGTGGTTACCTAAGTAATGAAGAGCTGCTCAGCCCTGGTGGAAAAGGCAGATAGATGTCACTGTATGTTGAGTATAGATCCTGAATACGAGAATGGATTTCTTAAATACAGTGTACTTTATTTTATTATGATCTTATTTCACTCTTAAAGGAATATTTAGAGTCTTACTCTTGCTCCCAAATGGTTGTTGAATAGACCTGATGACAGGAAATTTATCATACTTATAGGACTTTAAATGATATACACAGAGAAGCTCTGGATGCCCTGTTCCTGGAAGTGATCAAGGCCCAGTTGGATGGGGCTTTGAGCAACCTGGTCTAATGAAAAACATTCCCACCCATTGCTGGAGTTTGGACTTGCTGACCTTTAAGATCCCTTTCAACCCAAAATATAGCCATGAATTGTGACTATGAATGTTCTGGGGTTTTTATCAAAAAGTAGTGTGAAATGCATTATGTTGATCTATGTGAATATTTACAGTAAGAATTAAGAACTGAAATCAATTTCTTATAATTGTTAAAGCTGATGCTTCTTTAAAAAAAAAAATTTCACATGACTTGTCAATTGGTCTTTAGACAGAGGTTTCAGTTCAGGTAGACAAAGCTGTGCTTTTAAATAGTCCTTATTGTTCATCACAGTTAATTTTTTCATTTTAAAAAACCTTGGGATTGAAGCTGATCTTTCTTCCTTTCTACTAGATAATAATGGATTATTTTTTGGATTTGTAAATCTAGCAGATTTAAGATTAAGAGCTGCTCTTCCAGTAGGTATGAATTCAACAAGAAAGATGTTTCTTGGCTCTTCTGTTGCCAGTCAGCTTGTCAGCATCAGTTTTGCATGGCAGTGGGATTCATCTGGGCAACAAACGTCATCTTTTTTTGCTGTTAAGTCTTGGGTTGATTGACACTTGTGTAGGATCTGTAAATTCTTTCTCTGTGCATTCACCTAGTGGTGTCCCTCAGCCCTGTGGTGTCATGATTAAGCACACACAGCAGATAGTGCACTGATGGTTTTGAGTCCCACCAGGGACTGCTATTTTCATGGCAATGAAGCTTGGAAAGATGCATTGCAACACCAGTATTTGAAAACCCACACAGCTGAAGGCAGCCCAGTGCCTGTGAGTGATTTGACACTCCCATCTTCTTGGCTTAGCCTTTTCAACCAGGCTGCATTCCTGATCACATTGATGTGTAGTGGTAGAAGCACTGATGCCACTGTCAGGAAAAAGGAGCAATAGGGATATATGGCTTCAGGGTAAGTGTGCAGTAGGGTGATAGCGTGCTTTCAGGACAGCCTACACTAATATTAGCTAGAGGTGCCTGAAGGCTGTGTTTCTGTAACCAGATTAGCCTGGGCTCACAGTTTGCCATCTCTGCTAGGATCAGTCCTGCCTTGTCCTACCAGCTGTGTGTTGTACCCCTTCGTTCACACATCTTTCCTACTGACTGTTAGCCCCTGGGAAATAAACCAGGGAGGGAAATGGAAAAACGTAGCTTGAAAATTTGGTTAGATTTCCTTAGTTTTAGTTTTATTGCTAGCTTATCTTTCTTAGGGAGGTAGATGAATGGTGGAGATGGCAGAAAGGCAACATGAAGGAATGTGCAGGCAAGGCCAGTTAGTTTGCTTTAGGTGTATAATACCACTCCTTGTATTCAACCTGTGGGCATTATGTTATATAGGTCTCTTTAAAAATGAGAGTTAATTAAGTTATGTAGGTCTCTTTAAGAATAAAGTTAATGCCGTCAAAATAGAATGATTTGTTAGTTATGTGGGAGTTTTTGTTTTGTGGTTTGTTGGGGTATTTTTGTTTTGGATTTTTTGTTTGTTTTCTTTTTTAATAAAAGAAAGCCACCAACATCATTTTAATAGTCTTGGTTAACAGGTTTGCACTGGGAAGATTGACTAGCCTGTCCTGTCTCTCTTATCTTTTAAATTAGCACTAATTAGTTTGTCAAGAAGGCTTAGAGGAAATTCCTAAATGCACCTAGGAGCAAGCCTATTGTTTTGATCCTATGACCAGCAGGAATAACTTGAAGATAAAACATGATATAATATTGCGGTGGGAGAAATGAGTAAGAGGAAATAGGAGGGGCTGCATAGTCAGGAAAATGATCAGTTAACATGACTTGCTATAGCAGATGTAAAACTGTATTCTTTGTTCCTCAGATCTTTCCCTGGAAAAGGTAAGCAAGGAGTTATGTGGGCAATAAAAGTTTTTTGGGTGATTTTTTTTTTGTTTTTTTTTTTTTAATTTAATGAACCCTTAGACTGAACAGCTATAAAATACTTATTTCAAACTTCAGATATTGGGAAAGTATGAAGAGAGCTTCAGCCTGTTATGGCTCTGATGAAAATCCTACAACAGATAATTACTCTTCTGAGTGGGAACTAGTTGTTCCCGATGGCCCTGATATCTAACTGGAACCTGTTGTTTGTGATAGAAGTCCTGTAATCCAGCAGCGTGCCAGTTGGGAACTGAGTATATGTGAAGCTGAAGAATGGATTTTGGGAGGGACTGCTTTGGGCACTTCATTGTTCCCTACTATAGTCCATTACCACCAAAGAAATGAAAGGAATTTGGGATCTCAGAATATTAAGGCATAGTTTTTCTTTAAGGGAGGGAAGACATTTGATAACATCTTTTATGCATTCTGACATTTTGGCTAATCTACTTTTTCTCCCTGTTTTTATTTGTTTCTTTGTTTTCTTTTTTTGACTATACTTTTTCTCTGGCTTTGTTTTGTATGTCAGTTGTTACAGAGTTTCCTTTATCTCCTTATTTAAAAGAGCTCCTACAGAGAAATTCGCAAGCCTTTTTTTTTTTTTTTTTCCTTTGCATATAAATCCTTATTTAAGATTTAGCTTTTAAAAGAAAGCTGAAACCCAGATAACTATTTTATAAGTTTCTTTTCCATCTTTTCACAAAAGATACCAAGAAGTTTTTGTGGTGACCAAAAGAAGTTGTGCTACCTAACTGTATTGCCTAAAACCTTCATGAAGTGCCTGCTAAAACTGACTTAAAAAAAAAGCATTTCTGAAGAAGTGGATTAAGTAACATTTTGGAGAATAGATTTTAATAGAAGTTGGAAACTGGGATATTTAGAGATGTAAATGCCTGTCAATTATGAGAAACAGAATATGGCCCTGTAGCTCAGGAATGATTCCTTGAGTAAAGTCCAGGTCATGAAGATGTGAATTATTGGTTTTAAAGGGGTTGGTTGGTTGATTGCTTTTTGTGTCTTGAGGATTATCTTTCCTCTTTGGGAAATAATTGCAGAAGACAACAAAATGAGTGTAGATTCAGCATAGTTTGCCACTTACGCTCTGTAGTGCCAAACCCGGACTTGAGTCACAAGGGTTAAACAGGATGTTACTTGTTTCTTTCTGTGTGAAGATCCCTCTTACCCTGCCTGAAGTGAAAAAATTTGGAGAAGGAGAAAGGAGTACTATTGGGTGGGTGGGTGTGTTTTGAGGGTGAGGGAGTGGAATTTGGAAGGATCATGAGAGGACATGACGTTTGGTCCAAATGGCCAGTATTTTGTCTTGGAAGTCTATATTGACCTCTGAACTTCTTGGTTTTTTTAATTAAAAACAAAACAAAAAAGCCCAGTATGAGATACAGTAGGGTGACCTGGCTAAGTATAGGTAGTACATACAGTATACCAGCTGTGGAGGTTAAGAGTGGAATCCTTGACGGAGTCTGGAATCCTGGACACCTCAAATGTGTCTCTGAATTAGTCTCCTGGATCTTGCATGCTGCAGTTTAGGGACCATGTCAGAATGTCAGCAGCTGCTTCCACATTTGTGGTGTTGACAATATGACCTTCAGGTTAAGAGATCTCTGCTGACGTGAGCTGCACCCAGTGTATGTTTGTTTTACTCTCTTTGGAGCTTTCCTAGTTGCATACTTCCAAATGACCACAAAGCAAATCGGAGCATGAAATAACTGTCTTTTGCACTTGCAAGAGGCTCTTCTAATACTTCAGCACTGATGCTTCCACTTTTTTATTGAGCCCTGGGGTATAATACTTTGTGGTAAAGCACATGTGCAGGTTAAACGAGAAGAAGGTAGGAAAGGAACAAATGTATTTCTTGGCAACACTGTCTTTGAATTTGTTAACATTTGTATCTGGAAGGGTGGGTTTGCAAGTGGAGGAGTTTGATGGGAGGTGTTTTAAACAGGAGGGCAATTTAGTCTCTCAGCCTGTCTCTGCTCAGTGCTGGTAAATGCAGCTGAGCATAATGATGCTGCCTTGGGTTTTTTGTCCAGGTTTTGCTTCTTGTATGCAGACCATGTTCAAGTCAGGACAAAGTTGCAGTAATGTGAGTGTGCTATTTGCTTCTGTTAACTCTTTTTTGTTGATACTTATTCAAGATGGGGATAGCAACTGGCACAAGATACATAGTGATATAGGTAGTTATTGCATGGTGTGTACTTTAAGAGCTTGTTACTCTTTGAGCTACATTTTGCCAAGTCGCTTTCACTGGAACCTGTCACTTCTTTATATAAAATGATAGCTGGTGTGAATCAAACTGTAATTCTGAATATTAAGGCTGTTTCAAGTAGGGATCTGTCTCATTAATCACGTTTAGTTGTGGCTTGGAAGGCCTCTGGTCTACTTCATAACTGCACTGCGATCTGATGTTATCTGTGAGCTTTGTGATGAGTTTATCATGTTAGAACAGCTCCACCATCCACCCCTGATTTTGGGCAGACTGTGTGCAGCATTACTGTCAGAGACATATTTCCAGAGAGATGGGAATGAGGCCAGGCAGGAATTATTACAGGTTGTGGTAACTGTGTCTATCAATGACTGCACTTTGCAATTATACAATGTTTGCATTGTGTCGGTCTTTGTCCTATGACAGACTTATTTGTCTTGCACCCCAGCCTGTAGCTTCCTGAATAGAAAAATACAAGTTCTGTCAGGACAGCTGCTTAATAAGGGCACATGTTGAAATACTCAGGAAGAGAAAACCGTGTTCTGGGAAAATTGCAAGTTACTGAGAGGAAGGACATAGCATGCAGATGGGCTAGAAAGCATGCAGGTTATGATTCCTGGCCTTTTCCTTATCAGTAGCCTGATCTTATGAGTAAAGCAAGGCTGAGCACCTGGAAACTTTATGCAGATATAATTGCATTGGCTGCAGTAGTGCAGATAGGCAGGGTCAGTCTCTTTGAAGTGTGGAAGTAATAACCCACTTATAAAGACTCCTTGTCTGTACCTGCTTTCTGTCACAGAAGACTTGTAGCTACAGCATATAGCACCAGAAGCAAGGGGGTGAAAAAATTTGGCTTGTAGCAAGTGAGGAGCCAAAATCTGGAGACAGCAGTAGGTACGTACCTCCTCCAAGCCAGCAGTTTGGGATGGCTTACACAGGAGAACTTTGTTAGTTCTGCAAATTGTTTTGCCTCTGAGAGCTTATGCTTTTATTGTGAACAGTGGCCCCTTTCTGCCAAGTTGAAGGACATCGTGTGTCTCATATGTGGCTACTGTATCTGTTACACCAGCGACAGCACAGCAACAGTAGACTTCTTTAATGTGTCTGATGTCAAATTTATTTTTAAAAAGCAGTGTAATTCATTACTGGTGACAGCTCAGATATTTGCTATGGCCACAGTCAACACTTGCGATACAGCTGTTGCTGCCATTGCACAGTAAGCTCGCCAGTTGGAGTATAAAATTGAAGGAGGTTTTTCTTTGCAGTCAGAAGTCTACAGCATAACCACATAAATACAGCCTTCTGTTTTATGTGTTGTATATATGTATATGTATGTATATGTATATGTTGTATAGTTGTTGGAATTAAGAATTAATTTGAATTAAGAATTTATGGTCAAAGAGATGCTGTTTGAGGCTGTATTTTTTCTTTCTATAGATACTCTTGTGCTGCAGGTTTTTGTTTCTCCATTGATGTAGTTTTTGCTGATGTTTAGACTTTGAAAAGGTGGGACAATTCGCCTAGTTCCTTAAAATACACATTTTTTCACAGTCAAGTCAGAAATAAGAGCATATGTGTAGTTTATTGCTCAATTATGGTTTTGTTTTAAAAATGCTACCTAGAATGTGTCTTTATCTTAATATCTCTAAGAGGAGTTACAGATCAGGTAGAGGGTAGTAGATGGAGTAGAGCATATAACTGATGCATGACTGTAAATGTTTCTCACAGCCAAATTGATTGCTGTAGCTATGCTGATCTAGTGTTTTGTCCTTTCTCAGACTTTTGTGCTTTTTTATAAAACTAACAAGTAACATGCTCTGTATTTTCTCTTTTCTTTTGTTGTTCAGTGATGTGGTACAAATTAAGAACGATTATCTGCTAAATGTCTGTTCTTTTGAGAGAGCCAATATTATTGGACAGTGTGGGAATTTACAAAGTGTTGCCTTTCTCTGCTTTTGGGATTTGTCTCCCCTCTCCCCCTCATGAGAAACAGGAAAGAAAACATTTTCTGGAGAGGATATTAGTGTCACATTGGCATTTTAAAGTAGTCGGATTAAATGGGTTGTTCTTGGAATCTGGAGTTCAGTATTCTGTCTGTTGTTACTGTGGATACAGCAATTTGCTAAAGTAGCCACCTCTTCGTGCTTTGCCAGTGACTAAATGTGCCTTTCACGGGTCCACCTGCACTCCTTATGTTAAACTGAACTCATGCCCATTGACTGCTGGAACCTACCTACATTTTTTTATAGATGAAAAAATAAAGGGGGCAGAGTGTGGACTGAAAGGAATGAAAGTCTCAGAAACACCCACCCAAATACTGCTTTCTTTGTTCCCATCTTCACAGAGTTGCATCCTTTGGGCATGGAAAATCATAGACATTTTACTAAAACATCTGGATGATAAATACCTCTTAGTGTCCAATGCTGACTCTGTGTGAGCTTAAACATAGTTTCATATTCTGAATTCTGTGCTCTACTGGATTTTTTTTTTCCTCCTTTGGAATATGGGTTTTCTCTTCGATAAACCAGCACTTTTGAACATGTTTAAAAGCAAGCTGGTGGAAACATTCATTTGTAAGTAAACTAAATGGACAGGAATGAAGATAGTCCATGAGTGTACTGGAAGAAAAAAAGGCAAAAATAACCTCTGTAATACAGTTAAATGCAGTTTAACATTTTAGGTTTCTAACTGTGGATCCCGGATATTTGCAGTTATTTTGTTGAGGAGCTTCATTTTATTGGAATAATGCTAAACTGGAGTTCAATGAAAGGAGTGTGGGGAAATCTATGGAAACTGTGACTGTTGAAAGGCTTAAAATGTAAGGATTTCAGCTTGCTTTCTGTGTTGGTTCTTTAGCAAAATGCAAATTGAGTTAAGAATGAATGAACATGTCCAACCCTTGAGGGTTTCTGTGCTTTGCCTGGATTGGGGGCCAGAGTCAGGAGTGGCCACATGAGTCTGTGCTGAGATCATTAGGGTGAGGACACCAGCTGTGCTATTATTAGGGGTTTTAAAGTCTATGGCAGATGTTCTTAGGTTCTGTTCCAGCCCCCACATATGGTGCAGTGGAATACAAGGAAAAAGAAATTCTGACAAAATGTTTTCCCATTCAATGGATTTTTAAATTTTTTTTCCCCCCTGTGTACCTGGACAAGATATTTACGTTAACTTGAATGTATTAAAAAGCAGTTTGAAGTATTTGAAACAAGAACAAAAATTGTGTTCATATGAGAGTAAATACAAGTGCCTTCCTTGAAAAGGAGGACTTGAGGATCTTGCCAGAACTCAAGTTTGGAAGTGCATGTGTTTTGCCATTTAAGTATTTTTTTTTCTGTTTTCCTTACCACTGCCATTTAGACAGGACCCTTGTTGGATTACTTTTTGTGTATGTGTATAATGCAAAGCTGTACCTGCAAAGATATTGTATGATGGTGATGAGACACAAGAGAAGACGTAATAAACACTGAGCAAAGAGTTATTAATAATGAGATTAAAGTCTTTGAACAGAAGTATTGGTTATTATGTTATGGTGATACAGCATATAGCATGAACAAAAGCACGGTTTTTCTTTTTGTTGTCATAAATGTGTGTCTTGTTTTGAAGGTGTAATTTATTTTCTCTCTGTTTAAATACCCTCAAAATATAAATCACAAGCTGCTCTGTGGAGTTCTTACATGCTCTGTGTTGTACAAAATGCAGAAGGGAGGTATCTGCCAGGAAGTCTGACTTAATGGCAGTTCAAAAGTATATAAGGGGCTGAAGAATGCAAACTATTTCTAATAGGTAACAAGTATGTCTCTATATCTTGTGTTATAGGATTTTTAGCCATGGAAGTGTGTTGTTGCTAAGCAGAACAACAAATGTTTAAACAGTTCTCTGTACATCATCCTTTCAGTCATCAAAATATGCGGTGGTTTTTGAATTAAACCAGCTGAGATGGTGCATGAGCTGCCCTGTGTTGAGCACAAAGGGAAGAAAATGCAACACTTAAGAAATTTATTATTTATGAGTTTCTATGTGTCCATCTCTCAGCTTCTGAACTCTGAGGCAGTTTTCTCATACAGAGCTTTTTAGTATGATTAAGGAGAAAAGGACCCAAATTAAGCAATCTAACACACAGTTCTTATTGAGGCTCTTTTACATGCATTTTCTTTGTGCATGTTTGTTGCTGGATGTTAGAAGAACAGACTATACCATTAATGAGAAAATGTAAGTACTCATTATCTGCATTGTTTTATCTGACACCAAGGAAACAGTGTGGGTGACCTAAAGTTTGTTTTTGGTTTTCTTCATTCTTAAGTCAGTGAACTGGGCTTTTAATCAAATGATCTGATGCACTTGTAGGTGCATATTGCTGATAAGGGATAGGTCTAGTCTGAATGTGATTTCTCCTTCTGATTTCCCTATCCCCAAACTGTTAATCTTTCTGCCTTCTGGTGAGAGTGCTATTTTAAACCACTTGACAGTCAGGTAGTTCTTCAGGGTGTTTCCACAATATGGTCTAAAACAGCTAAGTGCATCTGTGTACTGCACTGTGGGGAGCAATGAGGTGTGACCCCAGAAGTCTGTGGTGGTTGATGTGGGTGAGTGCTGTTCTACAGCTTATACCTGGTCATTTGAGAGTACTGCTCTGTGCCTGCAGCCCAAGTAAGCAGGACTGTGTGCTGAAACTTGTGTGTTGATAACTCAAGTTGATAGCAGTGAGTAATCGCTTGCTATTTGAGTGAGATTGTGACAGTCCACACAGTCACTTAGCTCCTATGAAAAGAACAGTTTCTCCTGTGTTACTGAGATTACAGTGTGGGACCAAGAGAAAATTTAAGAGGATTAGTCATAGCATGTTGCATTAAGCCTGACTACTTAAGCAGAAGGATTTTTTTCCTGAAGATTATTTTGTTGGTAAAAGTGGGAAAATTGGGATCTTGATGAGCTCCAGGGGCTTGTTTTGAGGCCTGGGGCAAGCAAAGTCCTGATGTGTTAACATGACTGGTTAGAACGTGTTTTTCTCAGGCAAGAGGTGAACTATGACATCTGCATGATAGAAAGAGATTGAGCGAAATGTGCTTGTGGTATTAAGCTTGCCTTCATAGGTGGTTGCCCTTGTTGAACTAGAATTGAGTATTGATATAGCTTCTTACAGTATCAACTGCTAACTGAAAAATAATTGCTTGGATTAAAGTGGCTGAGTCTTGCACAGTCTTGCACTGAGAGTATTAAGCTTGGGTCAGCTCCCCCCTCTTCCCCCAGTTCTGAACATTAGCAGCCTGTTCACTTCTCTGTACACGAGATGGGAGGAGATAAGGAAGATTTGTTATAAACACATTGCAGAAATGTGTTTTCCTCTTTGAAGGATGTGCTTAGAGGAAGCAGTTGCACTTGTTAAATCTTAACTTCCAGGATGCCCTGCAATCACTTAGCTCCAGTGATGCCATCAGTGATGTTGGTTCACATAACCTCTTTTGGTAGAAAGGCTTCCATGCAATGGGTTTGAGCTGAACAATTGACAGTTACATTTTAATTTCTCTGTAACTCTAGATTGCCTTAGACGTACAGGTCCCTCATGTGCGTGTGTATCTTTGTGGGTAGGTGGAGCAAAACCCATCCTGTCGCTGAACATATGTTCCAAGTCTCCTCTGTGAGAATGTCCAGGAGCCAACTAGTCAGTTTTACTTCTTCTTCATCCTTAATCAGTATAATGTAAATAGTGTGGAAACTACTATGTTAGAGGTATATGTGTATTCACTTTATGAAGGCTCATTTTGCTAATTGACAGGTTGATAGATTAATGCATACTCCTTGGGTGTATTGAAAATGGACTGTGGATTTGTTTGTTTACTAATTTTTTTTTGATAGCCTTCCCTTCCACAAGCTTGACATTTCCTTTTTATTGCTATCTTACAGTACTGAGTATGTTTCTGCTTCAAGTAAGCAGTAGGAAGAGAAATCTGTTCTAAAATGAGTGAAGTTCTGAAGAAGCAGATCTCCCACTCTCTCTCCCTCGTCCTAGTTTAAAATTAGATCTGCTGGCCTAACAGGAAGGGGCTTACATTTCTTGCTCATTTTCCAACTGTCAAGCAGAGCATGTAGTCATGCTGAACAAAGCAGCAGCATTCCTGGATCCTTTTAATGATGTATTCAGAACTCCAGTGCCTCCTGATTTAATGAGTACAGTGAATGTATTCACAACTAACAAGAGTGTGCTCATTAAACAGCAGTAAGTTAACTGTCCTATTCTCTTGTAGCAATCCACTTCATAATTAAATGGTGCCATATCTGAGTACAACACTGGGCTGTCAAATGGAAAGGTTAGATGTTCTGTGGATATGTGTGGTTAGATGGGGTTGTTGGAGTATAAGTAATTTAGCTTAGCTTATCTCACTGATAAGGATACTTTCCTTGGTGAAGACTTTGTGTTTACAGCTCCCAACCAAGCAAAAAAATTAAACTTAAGCAGTCATAGTATTAATTTAAATTGTCTTCTAGTAGGTAACTTTCAGTTCTATATTCTGCTCTACTGCACTACTACTGTTGTGTAAATACAAAGTGTCACAGTTATACTTAATGGATTTACTAGATTGTAACTGAGGGCAGAATTGGACCTTTGGTTGACTTTACTGCTACATAAACTTAACAAAACTGATGGTTAAGTGGTGACATTTGAAAAATGAAGAGATCAGTTTAGTGTTTTGGATTGGCACATGCAGGCTGAACAAAGGTTAGGCTGCTTAGAGGCATGCAGAAGTTTGTTGAAATTGTCTTCACTAATGTTAAGATAAAAGTAGCAGCTAAATTCTCACTTAAGTTATCTACCCCCTAAAGCACACACAATTTTTTTGTAGAATTGTGGGTGAAAATGTAAATACTGAATTCTTATATTTGCTTTTATTCTAATGTCTATTCTGAAACATTTTGGTTTTAATAGTTACAGCCAGTATTTAATAATTGATTTGGAGGCAGGAGGAGTTTGGGCCTGACTGAGGGACAGCATATGCACACTGTCTGCTTTTCTACTGGGAACCTTCTGACACTGTCTTGGGGCCTTTTAACATAATCATGATGACACCAAGTAAGTTCTTCTTTCAAACC
Organism: Pseudopodoces humilis; assembly: GCF_049639895.1. Classification (NCBI taxonomy): domain Eukaryota; kingdom Metazoa; phylum Chordata; class Aves; order Passeriformes; family Paridae; genus Pseudopodoces; species Pseudopodoces humilis. The sequence continues at coordinate 107,446,049 of NC_142200.1, forward strand.
AGCTGACAATCTATTCAGTTTGTGCCGTCTGCCTTTCTTTAAACTGATTTCAGAAAAAAACCACAGTCGTTCGTACCTGTTTGCCATCTGGAAAATGAGGCTCCCGTGTGGATCGGGGCAGATGTACTGAATGTTTGATGCAGCCCTCTGCAGCTGCTGCCTCTTACTGCAGGCTGCCTGTACCTGGCTCTGATCTCTGCTCCTCAGCCAGTCCCTGCAGGTGCCTGGCATGGGCTCCTGCGCAAGTCTGTCAAATGTTGAACTCTCTAAGAATTCCTCTTTTCCACAAGAGCCATTTTCATGAAGATACCCTGTGTAAGCACCGCTGCTTGTCTTCTACTCTGCCCTTTCATGCTAACATTGAATGGTAAGGTTCCTTTTAAACGGGAACTTCCTGCTTTGTTCACACTAGTATATGTTGTAAAACCTAGGCAAGAATTGTTTGATGTAGTTCAAAGGAAGAAAATTTGCACACTCCAGAGTAAGGAAGAACCTGTTCTTTCGATCTTTAAATAAGAGGGGTGACCCACAGTAGTCAGTTCAAACTGGAAGCCACTTGTTTACTTGATACATCCCATGGAGACACACTTGCAGCTACAAGTGTCTTGTGTAGTGTGGGTGTGTAGAGAAGGACAGAGGCAGGGAGGAGACCTCAGGGTGTCTTTGGTTTGTTTTAATCCTCAGTAAAACTTTCCCTGCTGGTTATCTGAACAGGTGAATTCAGCTGGTTGACATTCTTGTGTAACTTACTGACTGAGGTGAGCTGGGTACTGCCATAGGAATACTATTCAAAACTGAGGCAGGGAAGGATCTTTTGCTTTCTACTTCTGCCCACAGGTTTTTTTTTTTTCTGTCTGTATGGTGCAGATTGGTAAAAGGCCTGTGTGTTTTTCTTCAGTTGTGTGTTTGGTGGATGGGAGTGAGGATGGTGGTTGCTTTGTTTTTTGTTTTTCAGGGTGCGGGACTGCCAAGACAGAAGAGGAGTATTTGGGGGAAATGCTGCTTTTGTTTAGGTCTTACTTCTGAGGTTGTGTTGCTTTTAACTGACTTTGATACTAGACCACAAATGTGCATTAGGTGAGGAAGAAAGCGGAGAGTTCCTGTGTTTCTCAAGCCTATTTTTGCAAGGTCTTAAATCTGTCTAAATTCTGAACTTTGTCTATATTTAGCTTAAATGTTTTTATATAAATTCTGAACTTTGTATTTGGTTTACAGTTTTCTTATAGTAGCCATATTAATTATTTTATACTTTTAATATTAAGGTAGTCTACAACTCTGCCTACTTGCTCAGAGAATAATCTGCTCTCTACTGACTGTATCTGGGTATCTTAAAAGCTGAGATACATTCCAAATGTTCTAGTTCTGAGTAATAATTTATCCTGCCTACATAAAGTGTTTTCAGAGAAGCTGTAGGGGGAGGGTTTTGGACTGAACACATACTTGCTTGTGTGGGTATGAAAGGGCAGTGTAGGGGATATCCTTCACCAGAAAAATGATCCATAGTTTTCTCTGTAAACTTTCTTGGTTCATTATTTCAGTTTGAATCTTAACACTCACTGGGCTCAATACCAGTTACTACAAAGGATAAACTTTTATTACCTTGCATTAGTAAAACAGCACTCGTTATTACCACAGGCAAGTGACTCCTTCCTTCAATCTCTCTTGATTTTTTTTTAATGACAATGATATTTTCATTCCTTACCACCAAGCTAAGGTGGTAATGAAAGTTATATTAGTAATAAAATAAAATAATTTGGAAACATTGAATTGAAACACATTGTAGGTAAAGGAAATCAATAATTTTTTGTGCTTTGCAGGCTTATTATAAAGGTGGGGTTTTTTTGTTTGGGGTGTTTTTTTCCCATAGCAGATGGACTATCAAAGGATAAATGTGCCAGACGGTAGATTTAAATTACTTGAAATAACTTTGCTGTACTATTACAAAGCAGACAGTCTTGAAGATGTGCACTGTAAGTAGATGGATGGTATAGGTCATGCAGTGCTGGATTGGTGCTATTATGTTGACACAGTGTTTTATGGGTAGGCAGGAGACACCTGGTTAATGTCTTGAGGCTTTGAAGGTTGCATTGTGTCAGCAAGGTAACCTCATAAAAATCTGTGTGTAAATAGCCTACATCTGTCTATATGTATACGAGATTTAGTTGCCAGTCAACTAGAGTTAAATCCTAATTTATGTCCCTTGATATTTAATAGTGGCACAGTCTGGCAGAGGATAAATAATTTTACTGCCAGTTCATTCTTGATTATAATGTCAGCAAATGTTCCTGCTGCTGAAGATACATGGGCAGGACAGATGGGAGATGGTAATTACATGGACTCATTGGGAAACCCAGAAGAAAAGTATTGGTTGAAAAATTCTTAGCTCTCAGGAAAACTGTTTTGCAACTTAACTTAAAAATTAATGGGGAAAAAAAAAAAAAGATTTTCATAAGATACTTTATTACCTCCTGTGATTTTGAGGGAACATCTCTTGAAATCCTGACTTGTACAGAAAGGGTATGAACAGGAAATCTCTCTTAATTCAGCATGTTGCTGGAAAGAAACACTTTTCTATGCAATTTCAGCCTTTAAAAGAGTATTTTAATCCTTTCCATGACCACTGAAAGTGCTGTATTTGCATATTGCTGCAAATGTTTGTTCTGGGTTGTCTTTAACTGATTGCTGAAGGTCTACTGCTGTGTTTCTTTCCTTTCTTTTTTTCTTTTTTGCATTCTTTGGGAAGAAAGAAGACTTCAGTTCTGTGTGAAAAATTTTTTGTTTTACTTTAAATCTTGTTTCACTGTCAGGCTCAAATTTAATTTCTTTTACTGCAGGTGTTTCAGTTCATACTTACGATGAAGTATAGAAATGCACATGGGAATAGAATTGTATTTGCAAATGTAAATCACCTCATCAAATTCACCATTCACCATATGGTAAATTTCAGTCTGCTTTAATCATAGCCTGGTGCTTGGAACAGTTCTGCACTTTAGTATGTTAAAAGTTGGAGTCAAGACTGTTGAGAAGCAGGAAAACAGTGGTGTGAAAAGGCATTGGGAATACCTGCAGCTTCAATGATCAAGTAAATGACAATTCATGTATCCTAAAGGTTGAATGTTATCCAGTCATACAGTTATGCTCAGTTTGGAACTGAGGAATAATCATAGAATCAGAATGGTTTGGGTTAGAAGGAATTTTTAAAAGGATAATTTTTATTAGAGTTGCCAGCAACCAAAAGCTTGATACAATGGGAAGCACTGTAAATAACCATTGATTAATTACAATGGAACTTCTAAAAATCTATTTAGTTAGACATGATCGGGGAGGTGACTTCTAATAAGCAAAATCAGATGAAAAATGCTTAAAATTGTGTTATTTGTTCTTATGTCTGAAGGAGCATCAGGTTTGGAATACTTGTTTCACAGAGGGAGTTGTGTTTAATATCTACAAAGTTTCAAAAGTTTATCCTTGGTGGAGGCTTGCCCCTGGAAGACAATGTTTAGACATCCTTTGTTTTGACACTGTTTTCAGTTGAATCAGTCCACAAAAAAAATTGCTGCTCAGAGGAGAGGTGGCTGCAATGGCAAACTTGTCCTGCATGTGAGGGAACAGGAAGCTGGATGAGAAGAATTGTTGTGGCTTGTCTTGGAGGAGAAGTTAAGAAAGGAAATATCTCACAGTTTTCTTGAGGAATGATAAAATATTTCCAAATTCTTAGAAATCTGTTGAAGTGACAGTTCATACCCTACATAAAAATGCCATTTTGAGATGGGCAGAGTTTTTGACTGGCTTTACCTTGAAGGGTAATTTCAGGAAAAAGGGGTTTAATTTGTTGGAGTGCATGTGTGATTGCCAGATGAGCTCATAGCTCTGTTCTCTCATGAGTGTTTCAACACATGCACCAGAAAGCCTTAGACTTTCACGATGTATGCAATTTTAAAGTATGGCTTTATTTTGCTCTGTAGATAAATCTTACTACTTTTGTGAAGACTCTGGAAGCACTTTGCAGTGTTTTCCTGATGTTTAGAAGGAAAATATTTGCTACCTTCTGTTCTGTCCGGAGGACTTTTGTGTATGGTTGTCTATACAGCTTTGTTCTCATACTAAAAATTTTGTATGTGGTTACGAATGTAGATACTGTAATATACATTTAAAAAATAAAGGGATTAATGCAGCAGACTGAAAAGAGGAGTAGCCTAACCCTGTTTGATTCAGTTTGGTAGTTTGTGTAACTGCTCTGCCAAGAGAGGGTGAGGAAACTTGTGCGTGAGCCAAAGTTAGGATTGCATTCAAATGACCTTACAGCATCAAGAACGGTTCATGTGGGGGAAACACAAATAGAAGCAACACTTGCTGGCCAAATGGTGAGATTCTGGTGGGGAAAAAGAGACACAAGAAAAGAAGAATGCTATGCAGATGATCAGGAGCAAAAGGACTTGAAAACCAGGTACAGCAGGGGCTGTTACAGAGCTGTAATCCCCCAATACTGTTTATTGCTCTCAGAGCTGAGCTTTGACTGTTGCATGCATGTAGTGTGTGTGCAGAAGCATTGCTGGCCATGTTTTAAATTAACTCTGACAAAAGAAACATGGCAAACGCTGCTTTAGTACTTTTCATTTTCCCTTACTCAGCAGTTTAGTTGAATGCTGTTTTTCGGCTATTGCGCTGCATAACGCTGCCCGGTGTCTTTCTCAAATACTGCTGAGCTGAGCTGGTGTTGTGTTCTCAGATGCAGCTTTAGACTGGTGGGGCAGGGGTACAGACTTACACTTTGGTGTTCAAAAGTAGGTTAGTGAAAGTGAACTCCTTCAGTGGGTCAAAGATCACTGTCTACTATGGTTGCCTCCCTCCCTGCCTCCCTAACATTAGTAAACTGGCATATTATTTACCACCATGGGATTTTTTTGAGAATAAACCAGAAGGAATCTGAGCTAATATTTTAAGGTTTCAGGTAAAACTGCTTTGGGCATCAGGTCTCTTTAAGTTGCGTTATTATTGTTAAATATGTGCTATGTTGGAAACAGGAAAGAGAAGTTACTTGCATACTTTTGCAGGCTTTCAGCTGCAAAGAAATTGCAGTTGTTTGAGGTACTCATCCTATATTTGTAGGGCAATTAATTTGTCACCAATTTCTGTTGTTAATCCTGGTGTTAATATTTGTATGCTATGTGTATTAATCTTTGTATATTCTGATAGGTAATTAGGTAGCTCTTAGCCCATTTATTGAAGGATACCTTTAGTGATGCCTGTCTAATTGGTATCCTGGACTTCATTCTGTTAAAATGAAAATTCTTGCAATATAAGGAGCTTAGACATGCGTGTTTCCTTTGAAATGTGAGGACTTGGACTAAGGTTGTTATAATTTTATTAAGCTTAATTTCTGGATGTGGTTTGAGTTTGCTTTCCTTATCTGTATTTAAATTAAAAACCAGAATTTTAAAACAGAAAAAAAAAAGAAAACCAGTTCAAAATTATTCATGAATTATGAGCAATATGAACTGTCTTCTTTGTAGAACTGTTTCTTAAGAACAGGGTTTTTTTATAAAATTGAATGGGTCTGGAATATCAGATTGCTGTTGGAGAGTTACATTCTTGTATTGTGGTGGCTGGAAGGCAGCAAAGCTCTCTAGATTTTCCCCCCTGCAACTTGAGCTTCATAGATACAATCAAAGAAGGAGCAACTTTTTATAATTTGCTAGTTCTTTTTGCTACTGCACAACTTGGCTGTGTCTGAACTCCATGAAAAGAATGAGTATGCTTGGTGGATTTGTAAAAAGAACAAGTTTAACTTCACTTTTTACATGTTCCTTTTCACAAAACCCATTTCAAATTCCAAAATAATTTAAAGGGCCTTTCTATCATTGGGAGCTTTTGAACTCTGGGACAATGCCCATAATAGCTGTTCCTTGCTCTGTGATTGATTGACTTGAAGGAAGCTGACATTTCTTAATTAATAGCTTTGCATTTTAAAACTTTATAAAAATACTTTGGATGTGGACTAACACACTCAAAAATCTTAGTGCTACTCAGTGCTACAATTGTTTTCAGGCTATTGTAGGAAAGCAAAGGGAAGGAAACTAGATGTTTTTGTAAAGCTTTTAGAATCTCTGACATGACGTTGCAAAGTACAAGAATGTAATTTTACTTGGGTAGAGATGGAGTTTGTATCAGGCAAAAAGAATACTCTTATTGTTGATTACTTTTAATTCCCTTTCTGTCACCACTGGTTCAGGTAGGATTATGTTTCAACAGAATTGCACATAAATTCTGGTAGAAGCCCATGTCCTTAGGGAGTAGACTGAAAAAAAATCCAAAGTGTTCTTGAGTGAAATACATCTTATGGGTTCTTCTTGTTCATTTCTATATGGCTCACTTTTTTTTTCCTCTTGTAAATTCACATTTCACCTCCTGAAAAAGAACATAGAGGTACAGTGAATACAATGAATTTTTCTCCCTGTTTACTTAACTTACCCACCTTTGTTTTTAGTTTAAGATAATCTCATCCCAGTAAGGTGCTTGTATTCATCACAGCGTGGCTCAGGATTTGTCCTCGCTGTTTTTTGTTTATCTCTAAAATACAGAGGAACAGCTCCCTTGCACAGGTGTTGAGCAATTTTCAGTTTGTAGAGAGAAAGTCTTTTTGAAGGAACATGTTAAAATAAATATTTTCAAAAAACTTGCTTCTTCTCAAACCCTAAACTTCCTCCCACACCCCACTTTGTGTATCACAGGTGTTGCTGTTAAATGTACGTACTGCTATGAAATAGAGCGCAATGGAAAGAAATGGTTCTTACTGTTTAACTGTGTACCAAGAAGGAAAGATGAACACAGATGAAATTTGTATCAAACGTGCTGTAAGAAACAAGAGGTCTTGTCCAGCGAGCAGTTTGGTTCTACATGTGTGAAGGGAGCTTGGCTGAAAGCAAACAGTAGGTCTGTACTAAAACTTGCAGTCTGTACAGTCTAGCAAGGAAATTGAAGAACTTAAATGTTTAAACAGAACTGAAAATATTGGGACTGATTTCTAGTACATTTACTAGCCTTTGTAACTAGGATTTCTAGTTGGAATTACTCTGAGACTATTTGAATGTGAAGTTAAAGACTGAGGAAGATATGTGGTCTTTTAGAGCAGTACAGTTTGCCTTCAAGTCATCATGAGGCTGTTACAGGAATAACTGGGAAAACCTGAGAATTAGAAGTGGTAGGAGTGTATTTCACCTTTTGGGTTCCATGTTAGATTCTTAAGTACTGAAACTATTTTCTCATCAACTGGGATTTTTTTTTGGCCTTTGATCCCACCTCATTGTGAATTCCTTTTTCTCTTAAAGAGATGAAATATGCTTCTTGATGTCATGTGACTTCTCACATACAAGGTTTCATCAGAGAACTGGAACTGAAGGTGAAAAAGGTAGCTGACAAAGATACTTTCAATAGAGGAGATGCAGAAAGAATAGCTGCCTAGATAGGCTCTAAAAATCATGTGAACTTCAAGCTACTCAAGAGCTTAATTTAGTGGAAGACTGGCTTGAGAGGCTTAATATAGACAGCTCAGATATCATGTAGAAACTCTAATATAGACATGTATTGATATAAGAGACCTTGAGCTTATTTTTATTTGTTCCTGATCAGATTGTTTGTTTGCTTCCTACCTTTAACCCCACTATTCTCAGGAAATGCAGTAAAATGGCTGCTGTTACTGCACAACTACACCTGACTGTACCAGGGAGAGTAAAGGAAAATTGGCCTTTTGATACTGGCACTTGTTTTGATTTGCTCAGATTTCAGTGGAATCTTCAGTAATCTTTTTTGTGCTCCTTCTGATAACTTTGACTGGGAATAAGTGAAATAAGTGGTGACTCTGGTCAGGATATCCTTCTGCTTTGCGAGAAGTGTTAATGACTTCTGAAAGATGCAAGATCACTAGGATTTCTACTCTTTTTCTTTTCTTTCTTTCTCTTTGTCTTAGAACTAGCTTATCTGTATGTCTCCCAGTATTGTAGCTTCAAATCATAGCTATTACATCAACAGTACACTGATTTTTAACTCTCTTCAGAAAACTTCTTGTTTCTTGCCTGGTCATTAACAAAACATCAGTAGGAAGGTCACAGTGTAACTGATGTGACCCGCCCTCTGATGGAAGTGTCATGGGAAAAACAAATGGACGGCTGGATTCCCTCGGTGTTTACAGTAGCCATGGAAAGTTGTGCTTTGTTAAAATCTCCATCAGGTTTAGGAATAAAAGCCACCCATACTCTTAAATCTTTACTTTATGAAAAAATAGGTTTTCAAGTATCACTTCAGCTTGCACTGGAAATTTATTTGCGATAAAATCATACTGTTGGTTTGGAAGCAGCTGGGGATTTTAACTGTACAAGAAAAAAACATATCTGGAGTGGGTGGTGTTGATATCACTCTGAGTCTTCCTAAAATTACATTCCTTAGTGCAATCACTGTTTATGACACGTAATTGTACTTACGGATCTTTAATTTCATAACTGGAACATTTAGTTTAGGAAGTAATGTTAAGAAAGCAAGAGTGTTGCCCTCCATGTGAACAGCTGAAATACCTCAACATCCTGACAATACCAGAGTAAGTAGGACACCTTCATGTTCAAAAACTCTTTAAACTGATGGTGAATGTTCCACTACTGAAGTTCTCAGTGAGCAAAGATAAATTCTATGAACCATGTAGAAAAAGGGGAGGAGTAAGAGTCAGACCAAGTGATTGGTTGCAGAGTTTTTGGTGTCATGACACAAGAACCGTGTTGTTCATACTTTTTAAATAAGTCATAGTATTCTTCTGTAGCACTGAGTGGTAGAAGTTGCAGAAGTTAGTGATCTTCACAGGGAGGACAGTTTTGTGTATGAAGTTTCTGAGTCTTGCTTTTACTGTGTTTTTCTGAGAGACAGCAAGTTGTTTTGAATTAAAAAACCAGAAACACAGAGTTTGTAAGATGAACAAGTGACTGGGTAGTTTAGGTGTTGAAGCAGTCTCTTCATTTCATAAAGTGCCATTAAAATTATTCTCTGTTTTCCAGGCTTGGTGGAAACATATTTTGCATACGTTTTGGAGACGAACTGGCCTTTGATTCTGTAGCTCAGGGCTTTGGGTAATAAAGGATTTCATGTGCATTCTTCTGTAGTGATCACAGCATGCAGTGAAGCAGCAAAACCCATGATGCAGGTATCCATACAGATGTGACCTAGGCAAGTATTTTAACCTGCTGTCTGTTTTATTACTGTTTTATAGCAGGAAAAATAACTGTGAATGTGGAGAGCCTTCCACTTGCTTACAGAAAGTTACGTATGTTATTGCATGTTAATTCTGAAGTTTTCCACAGAAACAATCATGGAGGATTGCTGAATTGCAAAGCAAAATATATTTAAGTGCATTAAGTTCAAATTATCAGTACGATTCTAACATACTTAGATTTTCCAGTGAGTATTGCTTATAATACAAAACCCTAAACTTCCTGAGATGGCCTGTAAAATATCTGTCACCTGGGGAAAAAAATATGTTCTGTCTGTAGTGGTCATGGATGGGCATGCAGTAAAGGCTTCCCTGCCTCAGCAACCATTCTTTAGTCTGCCTTTTCAGTCTCTCTTGTCATCAGACTGAGCTGTGGAGCTGTTACTAAATTTGCAGAAATGTTTTCCGCTGATAATGTGCATGTCTTGTAGTTGAGAAGTTATTTTTAGCAGTCTGGTGAAACTCTTAGAGTCACTGAGGGGGACAGAGCCCTAGTGGAGATCTGGAAAAGGAAGCCACCTGCCAGTGGATTGGAATGGGAGAAGGGAAAATGGTACCTTTCGTTCCCAGACATCTTTTTCTATTTTTGACTGCATTGTTCTTTCCTGGTAACTTGCAAAAGAAAAGGCACATTTCTCAAGTTTGTAAAATTGTGTTTGGCTGGGAATAATCTCTGTGTTACTGAGGCAAAATTGGTAGAATTGCATGAGTGGAAACTTCCATTTTCACTATGATGATGTTCAAGGGCTGCCTGGATCTCATCAGACACTTTTTAACAAGAGTGAATCTGAGAGGTGCTGCTCTTCATTCTGCCATAGTGGAAAGGCTCTGACCTGAGACAGTTTGTCTGAAGTCAGAGTTATATCAGTCGGTTCACTACATTTGCTAATATACCAGACCTTTTCCTGACTGTGTAGGTCCCAAGAAATGTTAATGCAGACAACATTGCTGCTGAAGAAGCAAATTGTTTTAAATTGTGAAACCTTTAATTTAACCATAATTCTCAGCTACAAGCAGCTTTTTAGCATTTAAAATTTGGTAAAACTCCCGTGAGGCTCAATTTGACCTATTTTATTCATAGAACTATTATGTAAAAAGATTGCTGAGGTAGAAAAATAGCAGGAAGCACAAGAGGGTCCACCAGTTTAAATGCTTATGTGCTGAAAGCTGCTGTTTTTCCAGATGTCAGAATAGTGCAACTCACCTAAGTAAATCACTGTGCTTTTCCTCTCTTCCAGCTTTTTCTTACTTTTAATACGTGTTTTGTTTTAGTGCTATAATCAAAGGTCACCCCCAGTCTTTCAGTCTCCACATGCATGGCTGAGTGAATGCGTTTTTCTTTGATGTTTATCTTTGCAAAGAAAATCTGTGGGTGGAGAATTTTAAATGGGATTCAAAGTGATTTGGGACTTCTCTAAATGGCATACCTGGGAATGCTGCCACATAGCAGACGCGTTTCAGTGATGTGTATTTCCCTGCTGTAGGACACCAAAAATGAAGTAAGGTAGGCTGTGACAGTTGCTACTGACAGTGTTCATAAAGTAACACTCCATGCAAGAGAAGTTTTGCAGGCATGTTGAAGAGCATTCTTTTTCTTACTACTGTTTTGGGGTAGGTTTTATATGTTCCACCATACTATTTCTTTATACTGGAGTAGTGTCATTTATCTGATATAAAAAAACTTCTCCCTTTCTTACTTGAAAATAACTTTAAAGGTATTTGCCTGTGTTTCCTCAGACCAGTCTGAGGGAACCAGGATGGGTTCATGCTGAATGTCATCTCTTTGTTTTGACTGATAGGCATTGATGCTGCTCACAGTATTGTGTGATGGCCTACCTTTGTGTTATATGTGCAGTTGTGAGGATTTTTTGGGGCTTCATCCAGTGGTGCCCTGTAGTGTCTATATTGTCTGTACAGGATGTTTGTAGGAAAGTTTTGTATATGGCACTTCAGTTTTGTTGAGTTGGATGTTTTCTGCCCACATGTGATGTACTCTGGATAATTTGCAAACTTGCTTAGTTGAAGTTGTTTTGCTTTAACATCTGTTTGTAATTTGTCTGAATAGCGCAGGCCATAATGGTTAAAACCTGGTGGCTATGGTAGTGTCTCTTGTCTTGCAGCAAAGGGAATTGGTGATGAATGTGAACTGTACTATGGTAGCTAAACATGGAATACTTGGTTTTAAAGACTTCATGGCATGTGTGTCTCTGCTGGGACTGATGATTGTGCTGAATAACATAAAAATGATGTGATCAGTGTCCTCTCTAGTCGCCTTTAACTTGATGCTGTGAATGTCCCGGCAGCACTGTGCAGCTGTTATTACCTGCATGCATATTTGGAACAAGGGTAGAGCATGCTCAAATTCCCTTCCTGCTTTTATCTGTAGGAATACATGCTGCCACCGTGTGCTAATGCACAGGCTACATTATTTTGACTGGATTTGTAAATAGATGTATAAATTCAAAGAACTGAGCAGAATAGATTCATATATCTTCAGTGATGTAGTTATGACGCATGACTGCAAAATCAAGCTTCTTACTGAATAAGAATAGACTTGTACAAGGGAAAAGAGGAAAAATCTGTCAGAATTCAGAAACCTGCACCTAAACACCCTCCAATAAGTCACAGATGCACTGCAGCATCAAGAAGATAGTAGTCTTCATTCTAGCTGTGTGTTTGAGGTTTGTGTGGTTTCTTAATTGCACTATAAATTGGCATCTCTATATAGGGCCCTTTGAAAATGAACAGCTTTGTTCTTCAGTGCATTCAGGTCTGATCACAGTGTAAAGATTGAGGAAGAATGGAAATCTGTGAAATGGCACTATTATACAAAAGTTTTTTGAGAACTTGAAAAAGAACCGAAACGACCCACCAAAAAACCCAGTGTACTGCCAGTGATCTGTTGTCTGTGTCTGTACTTGTTTTACATTGTTCTTCCCTACCTCACTGTAGATTTAGTATGAATTATCAGAAGTCAGTGGGACCTGTAAAACTCCCTTTTATTCCATATCAACATGGCTGTATGAGCACTAATTTAGCAGTAGGATTCTGTGGGAGACTGTATGCTGTGGTGTTTGCTTGGAGTTTCATGGTGTGTTCTGGCAGAGCCGGTCTCTTCCCTGACCCGTCTGGCATACTGTGCAAGTGATCGTAGCCTAGAAAGTCGTGGATCCAAGTCAAGCTGCTGACCTTTTCCTCCTGCTTATTAATAAACCCTTCATGTTTCTCCTGCAGTCAGTGTATAGAGCAAGTCTGGGGAAGAGCATTTCAGCAGCATCTCCCCCTGCAGAGAAGGCGGCAGCGTCCCGTTCTCGGGTTGCACCGAGACGCTTTGGGCTGCGGGCTGGGGCTGTGCAGGCAGCTGCTGTGGGTGTCGGTGCCTGCGGAGTCTGCACTGAACAGCAGCTTTGAAGAAAGGACACAAGTGGTGGAACTGCAAACCTACCACAGAAATCTGTTAAAAGAGAGAGAGGCCAAGGAAAGTTCTGGTGCAGCTTGTTGCTGCCAACACATTCACCCCAGAGATTGTGCTAGACTTAGTGCTCCTTGAAAGCTGGCTGCCTTTCTAAACTGCAGGACGGTGGCTTATTTTGGCCTTGACCTGTCAGTTACTGGTGTGGTGATGATGGAAGTTTACAAGGGAATTACTGCTAGGCTTGAGTCACGGGAAACTTATCTGTGCTTCCTGTTTTGGCCATGGAGATTCCAACCTAATGATGAATATCAATAGGGTGTTTTTATTGAATAACATAACTGAGGTATATACATTCTATTTTTCCTTCCTTTTCTGTTTCCATGGTGAGGGACAGGTGTGTGAAAACTGAGTCATGGACCTTACAGAGACATTAAAGTGCACAAAAGGGAAATGTAATATTGTAAAGATAAGGTTTTAAAGTGATGGCAGAATGTTTCACTGAGAAGAACAGAAAATGATTCTTGGTGAAAATTGAGGGTCTCGTTGGACTCTGCATTTGGTATGGGTGAATAAACAGGTGAATAAGTGTATTTCTGAAAACCGCATCTGGATTCGGAACAGCAAGGGATGTGAGGGTGGTCTAGTGTGGTCACATCTCTACTATGCACTAGGAATAGCTACAATATTTAATTCCATGTATTCTTGTAGAGGAAATACTGCAATTTTCACTTTAGAATACAGTCTTGTGTTCTGCTTGAACTGCTGCATGAATTGTCTGGGCTGCTATGTTCTTCTGACCAAAGAGATGATCAATAATTTGTTAAACGATGCTGAAACTTACTTGCATGGGGCAAGTGATAGCTAAGAGATCTTTGCCATTATTGGGCATACTTTTTAATGTTACTTCAGCATTTCTTATGGAAAATTGTGTTTGAGCCCAAACTTCCAGGCAGATATACTATAATATTTCACCTTGCTTATGCTTAAAGCATGATTAAATTTAAATCAAAAGCTTTTCTGCACGAACTGTAAAACAAGTTAAGTAGATTCACTTCACTTCAGGGAAGTCAGTGCCTACATCTATATAGAATATAAAAGTATTTTTCTAAAATTTCTCTCTTTTAATTATGTGTTATGCAGTCCTTTCTACACAAGTTCATTTTTTCCTTCTGCCACATTAAGTTGCAAGGAATTGCTCTCCAGACCTTCTTCAATAGAAAGGAGAGCTTCATATTTTCTCTTGACAGTAAGATATGATAAAGCTTTGAGGTCTGCTGTACGAACGTATTGGACAGAGAACTGAAAATTAATGAAGGCTTAAATAATGAAGTTGAGGGTACACTGTCTCCAAGCACTTTTTAATATTACTGGCTTCAATTGTCAAATCTTGGTTTCTTTTTAACTTTTTTTAGCTCAAATATGAATTTATATATCCAATGAGCAACCTACACAGAGCATTTAAGAGTAGGTAGAGAGATCTGTTCCTTTCAGGAAATCCTGTGTTTATATTAAGGATTGTACTTGTAGGCCTTGCTTTCCATTTTACCTGTTGCTCTTGAAATCTGAATCTTCCACAACTCCCTTGGCTGAAGCTCACTTCTTCGTGCACAAACCAAAAATGTGAGTCTTTCAAATAGACTATTTATTATTTTTGCTTTAGTGATACTTTCCTGTGATCTCAAAAGGTATAATTTTCAAATGTAACCATGGGTACTTAAAATCCAGAAGATGTTCCAGTCTTATTACAGTTATTTTGAGAAAGCTGAGTGCTGGGAATGATAATTTTCCTTGTGCTGGAGTATGTATGAGTCAAGGGAAATGAATTCTAACTGTGGTTCTGAGGCTGATAGGACCATTGCTCTGCCAAGTTAGGTCATGAAAAAAACATTTTGAAGGAAGACATTTCTAATCATCATAATATACTTGTTTTGAGAGAAGCTTTCTTTTAAGCTGCAGATGGGCAACATTAGTGATTTTTTAAAAATATTTTTCAACTGAATAAAAAGTGCTTCAAATGCTCAGTTTTCCAACCTTGTAAAGCTATATGCTGCTCTCTGCACTTTCACATTTAGCATGTCTCTGTAAGATTTGACTGAATTGGTTCAATTCCGTTTATTGCCCAAGAGAGGGTTGCTTTTCATACTGTAGTGAAAAGTTCCACTTTCAGAGAAATTTCAGTCGTGAACACAAAGAATAAAATCCTTAACTTACAGAAAAAAGGTTTGTCTCAGAACTGTTTTCCTCATGGAAAGCTGGCTGCCTGAAGCTCTTGGTAGACTGAATGCTGTCTGACTGGGTGCTAAGATCCAAGGAAGTCATAAGCACACTGATAAGTGGGGAGCTGAATTGGCTAATGGTAAAGCAGGTCAACCTGTCTAGTCCACCTACAGTAGTTTTCAGTCTCAATCGAGATTTCCAGTCAAGCAGGAGATGTCAGGGGGCAGTTTGGTCAAGTGCTTTCTTACTGCCTGTGCCATGAATCTGCTACATGAGGTTTAGTGTCCAGGACTATCTGTTGTGCGTTTTGGAGAACATGTACATGCACACAGGAATTTATCTAAGGACAGCTTCAGAAAGTGCCTTGTTTAATGGTTATCACAACTATTTTCCAAAGTCAATTTCCAAATGGTCTGGAACCATCTGCACTGAGTAAATCCAAACTTCTTTTCTTGCAGTTCTTTGGAGAAAGCCACAATGCAAAATTTCAACTTCAGTCTGTATCTAAGTAAGATAGTCTGCAAATGAAGCAAAAACTGAGTTTGTATTGTATTTAATTTGTATTTATACTCCCTAGCTTAAGCTCTTGTGTAGTTTCCCTCTGTAAGGAGAATTCTTTTTTCTCTTTTGTTTTGTTTGGTGTTGGTGGTTTTTTTTGTGAGTGTAAGACTGTATCGCAGCTTTGCTCTTGCCATCTTCATGTTAATGCCCTTTGAATTCTAAAAAAACTGTTTTAAAATCTTTGCTTGTGTGACTTTGACTTTAATGGCACTAAGCCACGGATAATTGGCTCAGTTTCCTAAAATTCCGCAGCCTGTTGTTAAGATAAACATTTCTAGGTTCCCAAGAACACATGTATATGGTAACATACTGATTGTACAGAGCAACTTTTAAATTTTTATTTTCCTATTTTATTCTTGATGTTTACACACAAGCATCAGAAGCAGAAAAATGACTTGACAGGATAATTGTGCCAGTTTTTAAACTACATTGTAGCCTTTTGAGAAGGGCTGTGAAATGGCTTTGTTTTGCTGTAGCCATTAGCCCCTAGGGGAGCTGGAAGGAAGCAGTCCTGCGTTGGAATGGTGTGTGTTGAGATGCACCCTCCTTAGTCAGGGGCACATGTCTCAGTTGCTGGGAAGGGCATGTGACCAAGGCTTTGGTATAAGGCTCTGGATTGTTAGTTGTGTAGGATCTTGTGGTCTTGTTATGTCACTCCTCAACACTGGTACCTAAAGTGGCTTGTGAGGTTCAGCTATCAACAGGTGTTGGAGATCTGGCTTTCTCTGGGCTGAAAAGGGCTGTGATCTGCATTCCCCCCAGCCCAAAGCTTTAGAGAAGAGCTGTAATTATAGACCCAGTGACAAGAGCTGCGTTCAGTTCACTCATGTCCTCTCAAACATAACAGTGTATGGTTGAAAGCATTGCACCCATATGCACCTAATTAGAGATGGTAAAAGAAAATGGATATGGGGCACAGGGATATTAACAGACAGTTAAGAAATTGTGGGATAGGCTTTGAGAAACTCTGTGCACATTCAGGATTGTAAGGCAACCTTGAAGAATGATGGAGGCTCTCACTGGATTGTGCCAGTTGCTCGAGCACGTGGGGAGGCTCGCTGCCAGAGAGTAAGGGCCAGTGATGCTAGTGAGCCAAAGCAGATTGACTTAGCATCTTACTCAGAGCAGGAATTGGTGGTCTGACTGTCCTTAGAGGTAAGCTTCCCAGTAGCTGTCTCTGAATTTGCTTCTAGCAGCAACAGGATATTTAAATTTCTTAATTTCTGAAAAAAATAAAAAGTAGGATGTTCTTACTTAACAGAGAGGGTTTTGATTTGTTTGTTGGTCTTATTTTTTAATCATCTTTTTATATAATTATTCAGCTTTAAACAGTCTGAAAATAAGTGGATCAGGACAGGAGTTATGGTGTGTGGGTTTTGAGATTTTTGAGTTTTGTGCTTGTTTTCTTAGGTTTTTCTTTTTGGGCCATTTGCAAAGAATTTTGTTCCTCTTATCCCTGCTCTCACTGACTGTGTGCAATAAGAAACAGTAAGCAAAAGCAGCAGTCTTGTGCTATATCATATATATAAATGTATTATATATATATAAATATAAATATTTGCATATTTTCAGAAGGTCAGCTATTGCAATTTGAAATAATGACACTTTTTCCCAATCCTGTAAATCAGTATTTTTTAAAATTTAAAGTGTACCAACTCCATAGGTTGGTACACTTAGACTCTTAGAAGTCATTGAGAGAGTGAGAAATGAGAAATTCCTCCTGTAACAGGAGAAGAACAATAGTAATGCAAAACAAGATTAAAATTCACCCCTCTCCCCCAGGTTTTAAACCATTATAAATATTTGGTTTGAGCCAGTCTGTTCTTTGTTTAGAGTTACTTGACTAAAACTCTTGGCCCTAACTTGCTGGCAATTAGGTCTATTGTATTTTTGATTAAACAGTAGTGTAGTGGCGGTGGGAAACCAGCATACTAGCATGGTCTTTTGGCTGTCTTCCCCTACTCTTTAGCGTTGCTCTGAGGGACAAAGTATGGCTGGGCTGGCTCATCAGGGGTTTAGCTTGGAATGGGAACAGATTTTAATTTGAATATCTTTACCTACTGCCTGCTGTCTTAGGCCCAGCCATTTTTCAGAGAGTTCTTGGGGGGGTTTTGTTTTGTTTCCTCTGTACAACTAGCTAGTTCATGTGTACGTAGTGCATTTGTGACGCTCTGCTTCTGGGCAAGTGCTCTCGCTGCTCCGTCCTGTGGCTAGGAAGTGAGCTCAGCACTCAAGAGCAGAGACAGTGATGTTACCTCAGCTGCTGCAGTTTAGAGAGTTTGTGGTAATCAACAGCTCTCCCCAACTAGCAGAAAAGCTGTATCCAAAACTCATTTGAAAGCCTGTGAGGTTTGTGGTGAAGTTAAGAAGTGGGGAGTTCCATTCTCTTGTGGTGTATAAATAAAGAGAACTTTTCATATTTCTGTTATCACTGTTCCCACCCATATTGAGGACCTGGTTTGTTGTTGGTGTAGTCATTTTCCCCATACCTGAACTCTGACAAATCTTTGATACCTGCCTTTTTTCAGTGGTACAAGGAGATATGCTGGTAGACATGGTGTTTGCGTACCAAAACTGATGATCTTCTATTCTAGCTTTTGTGTTCACTGTGTTTGAGGCTGGAGTCCATACACACTAAATATAACAGCAGCCTAATCCAAAATGATTTGGTTTTTGTTTTGTTTTGTTTTAATTCTTAAGATCTTATTATCTTCAGCAAGTATTCGTCCATGCCTTTTTGGACCCATCTCATAGTGATCTACCTCAGTGAACACCTTGCACACGCATGGGTGTGAAAAGAAAATACCATGTTTGTGGTGTTTATATTTTGCATTGCCATGCGTCTGAGCTGTGTTTTCCTCATTAATTCTTTGTTGTTCTGCACATGCAGTACTCATACACTCTACACTAGTGGTAGTGGTTGAACAGCTTTCACTTTCCAAGGCAGGTACACAGCTGAAGATCTCCCAGCCAGGAGCACAAGGTGTTGCAGGAAAGGGGAGGCACCGTTTACGTTTTTACAGTTTTATTTGTTCACTGAGAGAGGGGGATGGTGGGGAGGGCATGGTTTTTGGCCTATATTTAATAAAAGGAGGGGGAGCTGTACAAAGCTCCTGGTGTAATGTGAGCCTTACACAAGGAAGAACTATTTATAGATCCCTGCAATATTTGCCTGAAGGAACTTGAGAGCAGAGCGGGGCAGTGTTACATAAAGCCGGGTGAGAGCACACTTGTGCCCTCACAGCTGCGAAGGTCAAACCCAGGGCTTTTCTTACAGTAGGCTTCCACTCTCCCTTGCCCTGAGGGGAGAAGAGACTGATGGGATCCTTCTGAAGGCCAAATCCTAGTGGTGAGAAACTTTGGTTTGTGGAGAGCAGTGGTGTGGTTTTCTTTAAAGAGGCTTGTTATTTGTGATGTTTTGATTGCATCGTTTTTTCAGAAAACATACTGTCTTGACTGATGACTTAATGGTCAAATAAAGCTAAACAAGGTCACAGCAGCAGCTTTGGGGACTTTGAGAGTGAGATTTCAAGCTGTACATGGTTATATTATGGTTTAAGCAGCTTTTTGGTTATTGCTGATGCTATTCTGCCTTTTGTTCTCTTGTGGTGATTTTTTTATTCTAAATAACATTACCGTGCCACTGGCAGTTAATCAGGTATTGTTCTGATTTTGGATGCCTTCATCAGCTTAGTACTTGTTTGTTAGGAAGCTTTATAAAAGTGATTTTAGAAACTCTTCATATCTTCAGCTTGAAAACATTTTTTATACTTTCAGAGGCAGAAAAGCCTTTCTTAGTGAGGCATATACCTTGAGAAGATCCTTCATGGCATGTGGCATTAACACTGGGTATTGATACTTTCCTGAAAGATTGCATTTGGCTAGGTTGAAGTGTTCCTAACCCCACTATGAAGGAGAAAAAAATCCAAAACCAACTAAAAGCGTGGAATATGATCCAAATGTACTATAAAGCTAGGAAACTTAGGCAAGAAGATTGATTAAAAGAACCTTGAATGGCTTTAAAATTTTGGATAAGGGTGCAGTCTGGAGTTGTCCAAGAAGTTTGTCCCTTTAGTTTTTACTGTAAAATTGTTAGAACTCTTGTAACATGAGTTATGTAAAGTGTTTGAAGGTAAATGAAGTGCTTCTCACATTCTGTCATTGATCTATGATGCTTAGACTCTTTATGTCCCTTGAGTTAGAAGTTTTAACTAAGCAGTCAGCATTCTGAATGTTTAAAAAGCAGCTTCTGAGCAGAAGCTAAGCCCCATGGTTTATAAGAGAGTATATACTAAAGCACATAATTAAAAAAACTCAGTAAATTCTTTGGGATCATATTCAGTCTTTATCTAAAACTTAAACAGTGAATGTTTGTGTGTGTGTGTGTGTATGTGTAAAAGTCAAGAC
The DNA here is from genome assembly GCF_049639895.1 of Pseudopodoces humilis. Lineage (NCBI taxonomy): Eukaryota > Metazoa > Chordata > Aves > Passeriformes > Paridae > Pseudopodoces > Pseudopodoces humilis. Next base: position 107,465,899 of record NC_142200.1, read on the forward strand.
CTTCTGCACATAGTCATTTCTTTGAGGTCTGATAAAGTGTATTTAAATGGAAGAAGACATTTTGACTGGCTTTTGAACCCACCCACTTAGTGAAGAAATTGTTTTTAAATTAAAAAAAAGAGCAAACTTTTACAGATTCAAAATGTGCATTATGAAAGAAATAAGAAGTTGAATACTTAAAGCAATTTTAAGTTGCTTATTTTCCCAAAGTCAATTATTTTCCCAAACAACAAGGGTAGATAAGCATATTGATCTTTTTACAGATGAGACATATGTATAAAGACATACATAGCTTTGATTTGCTTCAGTGTCTACATGGAGTGTTTTGCATCTGAAGAATTTTTTTTTGGTGAGGGGTAGATAAGACCCTTGAGGATTCTTTTTAAACAGCTTAGTAAACTTGCCAGACTTAGTTTAAAACAGAGGTGTTTAGTAGATTTATAACATGATGCACAAAACAAGAAAGGATATTTCTGGTGGGACTCTTTGAAGTATATAAAAGGGTGGAATTTGCACATTCTAAAACCCTCTGATATGTTTAAGCAGCAGTTAGTATTTAATAAATGAGAATTAGTGAATTAGTAAAAGAGAAAACAGGATCGGGGCTCTGAAGCTCCGTGCAGATGTGAAGAGTAGAAAGCTCTCTCAGTCCCTTGATACCTTGTGGTTCCATCTAAATTAGCAAACACTTTGGTCAGTAGGGGTGTGTGACTAGATCAAAACACTGGAGCTTCATAAATCTTCATTACTGATTTGAGGGGGTTACTTTAGATTAGATTTAGCTTGTCACCTTGGGCTGAATGTCCCCACTTCCCTGTGCAGTGTGAAGCTTCTTGAAGGAGAAAATTTAATAGGTACATGTGAAATGACTTGTCAGTGATGTAGCCCACGGGGCTACCTGAAGTTTCATGTCCCTGTGAGACAGCAAGTAGCATTTGAAGTGCATCTTGCAGAAGAGTTTTCATATTCTTACTCAAAAGGGAATTGATTGTTCATATATACCAGAGCTGTTATGCAAAACCAGACAGCTCACAGTAAATGGTTTTGCTTCTGCTCTAGACCAAACAGCATAGTTGAATTACATATGAGAGTATGCATAGCAAAAGGATGACCTGGAAGATTTTAGTCAGATGTTCTGGAAAGATATTTTTTTCCTTCTGTTAAGGAAGTATTTCTTTCATTTGGCAGACATTCACAGTACCCCAGTTGCCATTTTAAACTATTGAATAAAAGTAGTATTTGAATCACAAAATCTGAGCAGGATAATTAAAAATTTTTCAAAGCTTAATAATCACCAAAGGGTGCAGCATGTGGCTCTTGGGTTGCACATTAGTAATTCCAGATGTTTTGTGACTACAGTAAATTGCTGTGGCTGCAGTCCAAGATGGTGGTAAGAATAATGTTGCAAAGTTATCTATAACTTATTCAGCATTGTTGGGCTATAAGTAAGCACATGGCTGAATATCTCTTTATCTTCTGCTTTTGATGGAGGAAGGATTACTTAAAGTAATTTGTGTATTTAGATTCAGAGTTAAGTTCTATTTAGTGCTGAATGCAGAAAAACTTCATCTCAAATGGCAATGAAAAAGCAAATTGTTTACTTTATTTGCTTGTATATAAAATTTGTAGTGTATGAAACTCAATCCTTTCCTGACAAAACAAACTGCAAAGAAAAAAGGAACTAATTTCATGTCCAGAACCCAGAAATGGCTGACTGTTGTGGAGATTTTTTTCCCTCAATCTCAAAACCATCAAATTTTGGCTGTTGTCTGATGTAAATGTGTCTGTTAGCTTTGAGCTGCTTTGCCTAGATAACTGGCGAAGATGGATTTTTGTTTATTTTTTTAAGTGGAACACAGTGCTGACTAATCACATCTCAGTTCTTGACTTGCCTTTTGTAATCTGGGCTTCCACTGGTACACTACAGTCAGTACCCAAATGTACTTTTTCGACGAGTCTCGGTTACGTTGCAGTCATAGTCCAGTCTGTTATGTTGGATGTACTATTAGATTGCAGAGGTGTTGGCTGTATGTAAAATTTAAGGTCTTGATATAGTAATCATGCCAGTACTCTGTTTTCAGCATTTATTGGGTTAGACCAAAATCTGAGCATTCTACAGAGGTGGTGTGCAGGAGCAACACCACTTTGTGCTTGTGTGATCAGTCTAACAAAGTGCAAGGTTGGAATGATTGCCTTTCAACAAACAACTGACAAATAAGGGTTTTTTTTCAGAGTAGAATGACCTTTGTTAAAAAGATACAGATGATAAACTTTAGGAAGTTTTTCTCTTTCAGCAAACAGTTTTACACTGAAGAATTTAGTTCAGACATTCCAAATTAAATATTTCTTTAGTCCCACATCTGTCTATTAGCCTCAAACTGTCATTGTATTTAGACTGGGAGAAATGGTACAATACAGCTTTTACCACACTAAGGCAGAAGCTTAATTATGTCATATTAGGTAGGAGAGGACTTATTTAAATTCTATAGGCTGCTGTTAACATATGCAGTAGGAAGAATGAAGTGGGTTGAATTTTTGTTAATAAAAGTTCTAATCTGATTTACAGACTCTGCACTTGTTTGGATGTCAGATTAAGTATAAAACTACAATAATGATTTATATCTTCATGTGCATGTCAGAAGGAGTAAATACCAAGGAGTTCAATAACAATTTGAACATCTTGTTTATGAATACTGTATGTGCAGGTGACACTGACTAAATAATTATATTAATGTTGTATTTCCTGGGGACAGTAGCTACCTTGTCCATTTCTCTTCATGGCTGTTTTGACAATATGGTAAATAGTGCTCAGTTGCAGTTTGTTTTTATTTTCTGCAGTAAGAAGACCTAAAAGTTTAAGGACAAGTGTGCACTGCCTGGATTAGGTGGTAATATTTGCCTTGCAAGGGAGGCCATGCAAACAGTGGCTCTGTAGGTTTTAGAAGAGTGAACATTTCTCCCCCGTGTTCATGGAGACTGAAGATATTTAATAAGTCTAAAAGGGAGCAGGCACACACATTTGTGCAGGCTTTCTTTTTTCCGTGATGCAAGGTTTTATGATGAAGGCAAATTCCCTTCCTTAAACCTGAACTTTCTTGTGTAGATGCTCCATGTGTTTCTGTAGTAGACCAGACAAACTGACTGTTGTGGCCTTTGTGGGGTTTAGCTTTTGTACCTTCCTTGTGCTTTCAAGCTTATTTTCTTCTAGTTTTCATAAGTTCCAACAGTGAAACAGCTTGTGTGAAGGAAGAGCATTGATGGCTTTTGTTCCTGGATGCATATCTCTATTTACTGTTAACAGAGCCAAGGGTTGGGGTGGAGCTTACTGAAGGGGGGAGAACTGGTTCCATTCACTCAGTGGAGTGAATGTTAAGAGGTGAAACTCATTCAACACAAACTTATAATAGAAATTGTAATGTTATTTTCTGGGCAAAAATATTTTTAGTGAGGACTGTGTGGGAGAGAGTCAGAAATGGTTGTTAGGTATGTCAGATGTTGGATATCATTTGTTCAGAAGATCTTGAGTTCCCAGAACTCACTTGAAGTCTGCACACAAATCACATGTTGGTTATTAGTGTTATTCATTCAGGAGTGGTGTTTTCTCAGTGGCTTCCTGAGGTTGCTAAGGCAGGGCCTGGGAAGGAGCAGAGAGGAGGGCAAAACAAGCTGAAAAGTGTTGTTGGTGTTTTAGTTATTTAATCCTAGTCATGGCCTTGTTCATAACAACAAATTTATCTAACAATTTCCCAAAACAAAGGTAATTCACAGATGTGTGGTAGCAACTAGGACAAAATTGAGCCCATCTAATCAGTTGTCTGTGAATTTCCAATACTTTTTCTTGTTTATAGGTTAAACTGTTTTATCTTCCATGCAGAGGGGAAAATTAAGATTTGCATTTTGATTCCAACTTCTTTTGAGCAACTAATTTCTAATATCAGTAATCTCCCTCTTGTTATTTCTAAAGAAATACTTGAAAGGGGACCATTTAAAAAGTAATGAGTACAAGTAACCCATTATTCTTTTCAGTATGTACTGTGACAGTACAGGAATAATGGATGCTCTGCGGGGGAACCATAACAATTTCTGTTAAAGCACTCAAGTGAAACTTTCTCTTCCTGCAGCTGCCACAGTAGTGTGTCATTTTTGTTAGGGTATGGTATAAATTTATCATTCAATTTAGTATGTTCCTTTAGCTGTTATGGTCCTTACAAAATACATTTTTTGAGTCTCTTGAGTGTGAGAAGTATTTCCAGGTTAAATGATACCATGCAGGAATACAAATGTATGTAATTGAGGGAAACTTAATGAAATGTTATTTTATGTATAAGGATGTTTTTTCCAAGAGTTAATATTGCCCATCTGTTTTCTAGTTATGATGTTCTGATTTCAGTGCAAATGTATCCTTGTTGAGACCCTCTGAAAGGGGGAGAGAATTTTGCTTTTTTGTTCTTAGCCTGTGCTGAAGGGAAAAAATAGGTAGAGAAAAATGATGCTGGTTAGTGTTCCAGTTTTGTTGCAAGACTTTTCTGGAGCTTACTCCCAGATGGTCTAAACACCTGATCTTTGTCTTGATAGTTTTGGGACTGGTATTTGGTTCTTGCAGTGAGTTTCTAGAAATACTGTCATGTTTTGGTGGAACAATAATGTTATTGGCTAGAAATGCCAGAAAAAAAAAAAATGCCCACATACTGAGTGTAACTTTAACAGCAAAATAAGAGTATCTGGACATGTTCCAGAGACTAGAGATAGCCTTTTTCACATAGAATTCTCAAGAAAGCTGTTGTTCTGGTTCTCAGTGAAGCACTGAACATAGCATGTTCTGTTGCTGCACTTGCATATGGACTTGCATCCACACCTGCTGCTTGTAAATCAGTGCAATTGTGTTTTCTTGCTGTCTGTCTTCCTGTTTTTCCCATGTTGTCTGGGTGTTCCTGTGTGGCTTGTTCTTCAGCTGCTGCTTATGCATTGTAGCTATTACATATATAAAGTCTTTCAAGTCCTTTCCCAAAACTGTTTTTCTGCAATCCCACAATAATATTCTCCTTTCCTAGCAGTACAGAGCATTTGCATCTTTCCTTACGCTGCTCATAACCAAAAGCAATACCCTACCACCAGTATTTGCAGTGCCTTTATCTCCTTATGCAAAAGGCTTGGTTAAGTTTTGGGAGAAATGTGCTCTTCTTCATTTCTTCTCTGGTCAGTTCCATCTTGCTGGGGACATAAGTATCCAGCCTTGAGGGGCTTTGTTCCCAGTTTGAGGTTGAGGTGCTAGGGAGCAGCAGTGTGGTCAGTTCTTTAATCTAGGGCACCTTGAGTTTTATTTTCTGTCTTCTCTGTAAAGGGAGCAGAGGTGCCAGCTGCCAGTCTGTTAGCGAGGGGCTGGCCTGTAGAGTGGAGAGGAAAGTCTAGTATATTTTGTGTATTAGTATATTTTGTTGTGCATAGTATGAACTTCTTATCATTGCTGTTTTGTGTGCTGTCAGTTGATTTCAAATTGTGATGTTATTAAAGTGCCAGTAAATCAACCAGGGATGTGAAGCCTGTCTGTATGACCTGGCTCGTATAGATGCTGGGTTACACAGGACTTTAGCCTGGGTGACATGAGAGAAAGTTTGTGAATGAGCCAAGGTGAATGGACTGTGCTTACTGCAAGTTGGGGTAGGCAAAAATGTGGATGTTTAATCAGCTGTTGGCAAAAAACACAGTAGGAGGACTGGCCTTTTGCTACTGTGTAAGGTGCAAAGTGCAGAGATAAGCAGCTGCTCCACGTGTGAAGAGAAATCATCTGTCCTGACATTCACTCTTTGGAATGGCTTGAATTGAACATTTGTTTCTTTTGTGTTCTGCAGACTTCTTGAAGCCAACTCTAGCAAAGAGAAGGAGCTCCATCTGTGCCAGCCAGCCCCAGTCTCCAGTGCTGGTCCCCCTGATGGCACATTGTACAAGCCTGTGAAACCTGCCAAGCTGGACGCCACAGCTTTGCACGACTGCACTTTGGCCGCCACTGTGCCTCCCTCGGAGCTGTCGAACCATGCAGTCCTAGCCTGCGACACCGGCATTCACGAGGAGCACTATGTAAGCGAAGGCGTGGAAGATGATGTGCCAGACTGCAGAGAGTACAGAGATGCCTGCACCATTACAGGTAAGCAGTCAAATCGTTTTACCATGGTGAGCATGTGGAAATGTAGAGTTATGCTTCTGTTCTTAAGTTAGTGGTGGGGTATCTGCTTCATGGATGTTGCTGCCACTGTCCTGCACACTTTTTCGTGTTCAAGAAGTGATTTCACAGGCACCAGGCTTTTCAGTGAAAGCACTTGGTAATGGTTAAGGTCCTTGCAAATAGGCCAGACCAATGACAGCTGTGAAACGCGGTTACTTTATTTATATACTAGGGAAATGGAACGATTTGAAAGTGTGTTTGGAAAATAACCAGAGTTAGGGATGAGGAGAAGGGAACACTGCACCTTAAAGTTTATGGAATGCTTGTCCTAGTGTTCAGCACAATTTATATTTCTATCTTCATATGAGAATTGCTTTGTGGGAGAAATAGGATCTAACATTTTTACTTACATGTTTTTGCTTTTCAAAGCCATTTCATTTATTTACATTTGTTTTGGAACAGTGAAAGTTATGTATATGGGATAGCTTCTTCTGCATGCTTTTATGAAAGGGTTGAATACCTTATTATAGATTCATACAAATAAATGGAATATGTGTTGAAGTATGATATTTTAAATAGAATTAGATTCTTAGTGCTGTGGTCAGCTGATCCAAATTTCTGTGTTTGAATAATCACTGTAACTCAATTTAGTCATGGTTATGGCCATGAAATGACAGCCTGCTTCCATTACAAATGCATGGTTTGTTGGCTGAGCTGTTAGGCTTCTTTTAGTCTAACGTGACCTTGTGAGTTCTAAGTCCTTTTGGGAATGTTTGAGGAGTCAGCTGAGTTTTTGGAAGGGAGAAATGAGACGTCTGAGAGAAACAGCAATAAGACTAAGGCTGTTCTAATTGGCAGCCAGATACTTTTATCCTGAGTTACTTTCAGCCCTTTCTAGAATTGTCTTTGAATCAGAGAACTAGCTAATGGTGACTGTCAGCAGTTGCTTTAGTAGCATACCTTAGCTTAGCTCAGCCCAACAGCTGTGTAGTTACTAAATGCTGCTATTCTGAAATAAAAGAAAATAGAAGGGCAGAGGTGCTCTCAAGTCCACCCTGATTTGCTTGGGAGGGCAAGCAGCAGGATTAACACTGGAGTCACTTAGTCAAGTATGCATCTTATAAAATAAATGTTTTGTTTAAGCAACCATACTTGCCATCCTTCCTTCCTTGTTTTTATGATTTAGAGCTCCTTAACTGATTAGTTCAAAAATGCTCCTATTTTTTGACTTCCATGTAGGTATTTGCTCGTTAGGTAGACTAGAAATTGCACATCACATAAATGCATTCTGGGTAATAGAACTCTGTTTTCCAGGCCCCTTATAGAAGGATCTTGCAATCTGTTCTGCTGGCCGTGTCCTGTTTCCAATTCAGCCCCTCTCCTCCCTCCCCTGTTAATAAGAATTTAACTTTGTTTTTCTGTTTCTGACTACAAGCCAAGACAACCAACTTTTTTCGTGAATCAAGATGCCTTCTTGATTATAGTTTCTTGAAAGGCAAGACAAACTCATTTTTTAACATTTAAAAAGTTTTTATTAAATGGAGGCCAGTGCGTGTTCTTGCTACTTCACATTCCTTCAAGCCTGATATTGTTTCTGAATCTCCTTTTTTGTGCTTAGCTGTCAGCCAAGTGATGTTTACAGATTGGTCCTAAATTGTTTTTTTGAATGGGTTTGCTGTTCTGTGGTGTCAGATTTATACTGTTTGTGACTTGAGGACAACATGATGTGATTTGCAGTAGAAAAGGCAGTGTTTTTGTTGATTGCTTGGTTAGTTGAGGGGTTTTTTGGTGTTTATGGATTTTTGAGTTTCAGCTTTCTGTTGTGCATTTTAAAGGTGTCAGAGGGCATAGACTGGATGTAAGGAATTGGTCTCATGTTCCCTCTGTAAAGTCTTTATCAGTTTTGTGTGCAGGTGTGCAACGTATACCTTTGAAACAACCTGAAAGATAAATACTTGATTGAATTTTCAGGATTGTCAATGACTTCAACATGAAGACTTTGTTTAGTTCTGATTGACAAGCTAGCACTATTTGCATTTTTAAATTTTTTAGTGGGGAAAAAATTGCTTATATCAAGTCTGCATATTCTCTACCTTTTCTTCTGGTGCCAAGCCTTGACTTATCCTGGAGTTCAAATTCAGCAATCAGGGTAATCTATATATATCTTTCTTAGTCTTAAATTAACACCTGCAGCCTATTGTACAAGTTATCTGCAAAAATTCTTGCAAATAAAGGCTTGAGTGCAGTTAAGAAAAGAATGGGAAACTGAGGCAGAGTGTTGTGTGGTGATGCTTTTAGGAATGTAATGAGCTAATAATAAATTATATTTATTTATTATATTAAAATGCAAATTTTGCTATTTAATTTTTCAAGACCATTGATGCTCAAAGAATTTTTTAATGCTGCTTCTTTCTGTTATTGTTTTTGTTTCCCGTTGTGTTTGCAGTAGAGAGGCACTTTGGCATTCTCTGTCAGCAGCACCATCTTTCCTGCCTGGGACCCAAGAGCAGATTCAATGTAGCTGAGAGCATTGCACATTCTGGTTGTTCTAAGCATGTATTCTTGGATACAGGGTTAGCTTAAACATTTCTTGTCCCCAAACCATCTCAGAATTGTTCTTGAGCAGATTTCTGTGGGAGTGCAACTAGAGGTATTTTAGGCAACTGGTCTGGATAGAATCCTTGCTGTGCTTTTGTGTCAGAGGAGATGAGAGTTACTTTTTAGTTAGGTCACACCTCTGACTGGTTCTATTGTGTGGCCTAAAAGCAATTCTGTTGGCATAACAGAGGCAATAAGCACTTTAGGGCTGGACATAGGCGACAAAAACAGTGTGGTGAAAAATTTCCTCCAGCCGGTCTCTGAGAGGGACAGCACTCTAAAAGCTCCTTTCCCACTGAATTTGATATTAAAGCACCATCCGAAGCTCGTGAGTGCTGCAAGTGAAGCTTTATGCAGGTAAATGCATTTGAATCTGTGCTGACTTCAGCACAGAAGGGCAAACGAAGTAGTTGATCTGTTGAAAAAAATCGTTTGTGAATGTTTTAAGAGCTATTATGAAAAAAAGTGCTGGTGGAGCATATACTTTCTAAACACTAAACCTGAAAATTGACTGAGTAGCAGTTGTAATAGATTTTTTGTTTTGTAGTATTTCATTGTAGGTTTTGTTAGCAAGATTTAGGAGAAAAGATCAGTGTAGTCTGACTTCAAGTTTTCTTTTGCTATTGATTGTGGAGCTCCTGCAGGTAAATGGACAGAAGACTCAAGCCCTGAGGTTGGTGGACAGTGGGGCAGCACTGTGTGGAAGTGGCATGGTGCTGCTACATGTAGGAGGCACCTATTGTGTCCTAGTTGTTTTTCTTTCCTTTTAACTTTTCTTTTTCTTGCTGCTCTCATTCATTCAAGAGTGTAGAGGTAGGAATATGGATGTAGCACCATCTAGTGTTCCTTTTGCTTGAACGGGAGTGGAAATGCTTTTCAGGGTCTGTCTTTTCTTTAATTGCAGTGAAGATTTGGATACTTTCAGTCAGATGTTGATGAAAACAGCATCTGGAGTTGGGGGCTTTCTTCTCGAACACCACTACCACAACAACCACCACCCCCATCCCATTTTTTGTAGAGCAGGAAGGGCTGTAATCTTGACATGAAAAAGCAGAGTATCACTACTCTGCTTTTCAAGACCATTGATGCTCAAAGAATTTTTTAATGCTGCTTCTTTCTGTTATTGTTTTTGTTTCCCGTTGTGTTTGCTCAGTAGTCCCAATTTTATGAATTACAAAAGCCTCTTAGTCATCAGAGACTGCCTCTTTCTTATCTGTTACCTGCTGTCAGACAAATTCTGTCCTCCTGGAAATGGGGAGTACAGTGGGAATGGATGTCTGAAATATCATTGGATATTACTCTTGTGATAGCTGTCTGACTGCCAGAATATTTTTGTGAGGCTTTTTGGTTGTGTTTTTTTTTCTTTTTTCTCTTAAAATATGCTTAACACAGTATCCTTAGACATCTTTAGTAAGTTAACTTCATCTGCTTTTGCATGTCTGAATACTTACTATTTGCACTGATTTTGGTATGGTGTACTTAGTAATTCAAAAGCTAACTGCTTAATATGCCATGTAGGTTTCCTTCATCCTTCTCTGAAAAGGGAGAGAATGAATGGACTGTAATTTAAATTGCCCAGCTCCTTCATTAGTTTGCATGATTCATTTGTTCATTGTACTAATTACTCTTACTAAATGCATGTAGGAGTGTGTTTTCTGGCTGTTCAGGACAATTTCCTGAGGGCTGTTGAATTATTGGGAAATGCTCTGTGGTAATAACCTGTTCTGTGTCTTACTTGGTTTGCAATTAACACAAGTAGATTTTTTTGGTTTTTTAATTTCTAAAAACAAAGGGGTCAAACCAGAAAATGTCTTTTTTTTTTCTCAGCAGGAAGGTGTCAGTGAGAAGAGTTGGTATTGTTTGAACTTCCTTGTGGGTTGTGTAATTGCACATTACTGCAGTGACTGCAGTGGAAGGAGTCATATAACATCCAGAGAAGCCAACTTTCTCTCGCTGTGAAGCCTCATTCACAAAATCTCCTGGCAATATTTGGGTGCAGAAAGTTTTCTCTGGGTTTTCATCCTGGATTTATCCTAACTCAGGCTTTAAATATGTTCCTGTATGAAACAGAGACTCTGTTCTCTTCCACCGAATTACCATTCTTTATGGAAACATCAACTAATTTTGCTTGTTCTCTAGCATTTGCTTCTTTTTCTGCTCCTGGTTTGGGGTAGGACTTCCACGTTTTTCTCAGTTTTGTCAGTGTGAGAGAAGAGATGTAAAATATTGCTTGGTAGAGCTGGAACTCAAGCAAAGAGCATAAAAAAATTCTCTGCTGTGTTGGACCAGCCATCTCTGGACTGTGTTTCTGACTCCAGAATACTGGATATGGAGATCACATACCCAGCCACTCTCAGTAGTCTACTCTCAGCCTAAATACCCTCATTGTGCAGAACTGTTTAGTGTTGGAACCCGTCCATAGCTTTTTCTTATCTGGATCTGCAGATTGTTTTACCCTGGAAGTTCATGGTTGCTGCTTCTATGTGCAGTGACACCAATCTTGCAGTTTCTGTCAGTATTTGTCCTAGTTATGCAGGACTTTGGTAAATATCAGTTCTTCTTTACCCTTATGAAGTTATCTTCATGATTTTAAAAAACCTTCATAGCTTTTACACCCCTGCCTTCTCCTCTCTCAGCTCTCTTAGTCTCTCCTTTAAGTAAAGCTATGAGAATGTTGGTCCTTTTCCTCAGCCCATCTACTTTATTGTAAGTTATTGCCACTGTCTCATCCTGTAAGCTTGATCTAGTTTTGGTCTTTTCTCCATCTTTCCAGACACTTCTGTAAGCAGCGATTGCTAAATTCTGAACCATCTTCTTTTCTCTAAAGCATTCCAGAAATGCCAGTCCTGTTAACATGAGATAGCTCCTTTAGCATGACTGGAGCAATTTTATGAGTCTGACTATTTCTGTCTAGCATACTCTGACAAAATGGTTTTATTCTCTGTGCCTGCTGCATCATTGCCTCTAATTTGAATTTTCTGTCTGGCTTTTGGTGTGTTCTCAGTCGACTTCACACAGATTCTCCCCCCCTCACATCCTCCCCACAGTTGCTTTCCAGCTCTTACCCCTTTCAAGTAATCTGGTGTTTTTTTCTGCTTCCTCTCCTGTGTCAGGATGTTACACTACCTCTTAACCTGTATTTTTGGCATATGTCTTTATTTTATCAAGGATTATGTTTTTGTGTTTTGATGACATTTGGTTGGTTGGTTTTCTCTTAAGCAGAATTCTGCTGTGCTCCCTAGCTAGCCCTCTTACTTATTTGTAATAATAATATTACAAACTTTCTAATATGATCCATGTTCTCTAGTGTAAACTGTCAATTCTGAAGTCACTATGAAAGCAACTGTTGGAATTACAAATCCGATGTGACATTTTTAAAGACATTATTCTTAGATTTCCCTTGCTTAGGGAAGCATTTATCATTCCTAAATATGTATTTTATTCAAGGTAGGGGTTCATGAATACAGTAAGTGTTTGTCAGTGTTCTGGGTTTGTTCTTTGGAGAAAGTGCTGAAGGTCAGTGCCTAGTAGATTTTCCAGGGTTTTTTTTTGGTTTTCATTTTTTATTCCTGTTGTGGTGCAATGAATAGTGCAGGAAGACTAAATAGTTACATTTGATTATTGGTGCACTTAAATATGCGAAAATAATTTTCATTCCATAATTTAGTTCCATAATATATGAAGTTCAGCTTTACCTTTCTCCCTCAATGTATGTGTGTGTGTCCATCCTAAAGCAACACATTTTTCACTTAAAGTAAGCATCTGTAAAGAGCAAGCTACATAAGATTTAATTATCATGTTTTGCTTGTGATTCTGTGAAAGTTTTGTTGACAGTCATTGTTTAGTGGCTGGCACATTTTGTTCAGCTGGGCTGAACAACACGGAAAAGCAGGACAATTGCATTTCAGGGTTTTCATCATAGTCAGTGATTTATCAATGGGTTTTTGAGACATTCGCAGTCTCTCTTGGCAGCTGGAAGATCCTAATGGTTAATGAATGTGTTTATTCTTACTGCTGCTGAACAGTGCATTGCCAGCATGCCTTTGGTACATGAATAGCTTTTGTTCTTATTCTAAAAGAATAGCCATGGTGGCAAAATTTCCTTTTATTTTCTGTTTAATGTCAAAGTCATGATTATGGGTGCATTTATCTAGAAAGAGAAACATTTCCATACTTTGATTTAAAGCAAAGTTTATTTAAATTATGGAATAGTGTACTGTAGGGTCCTAATAGTTTAATGAACCAAATCACCAAATCTGTCTCAGGTTTTACATCCAGCAGAAATGTGTATATAGGATGGAACCAAAGCAGGGAGACTTCAACCTAGTAAACAATGGCATTCCTCACACTGGAACTGTACTTTCCAGGGGTTTCATCTTTGTTAGCGTTGACATTCTCAGCTTTATCCTAGTCTTTAGCAGTTGTGTTTGGCCAAGCCAAAAAGAGGTTGCCATGGAGCCTTTTGTTTTCCTGTGGAAGCTGGGATTTTGTGCAGTTTTTTCCATATTCAGAGGCAGAAGAACCACTGCTTAAACAACTTCAGTTAAAGGTGTGGCAGGACTTGCAATTTCAAGTCATGTCATATCATGCCATAGCAGTCAAGTTAGAAAAGCTGCCATGGCTGTTTGAGGAGTCTGAGTTTGAGAGGTGTGAGACAGCTTTCATGTTGAAGGGCTTTTCTTCCGGATGTTTGGCTTTGCAGCTAGCAGTGTCACTTCAGATGTATAAGAATGCTAAGGCTATCTTTCCCTTTGGACAAGTCAGTGAATCAGACTTTTTTTACATATTATTATTATTTCTTTTTCTTTTCCCAAGAAGCTAACCTACTTGCTTTACATTGAAACACATGTCCCGAGTTCAGCAGTATTATTTGAAAGGCTTCAGTACAATTAGCCACATTCTGGGCATCCTAGAACTGACATTTAATAGGACTATGGTAAATTCTGGGGTTTTGCCAATTGCTCTATACATACACATGTGTTTGCTAAATAATGCTCAATAAATACTTGTAATTATAGACCTCAGTCAATACTTAATGACTGTGTCTATGTGGGCCTATAGAACTCAAATTATGGATGACTGCAGGCTATGTTTTCCTCTTCAGCAGCATAGGTAGCAGCCTAATTGTGTGATAGAACTTTCTTCCCTCTGCTTTTCATTTTTATGTGGATTTGTTTGTGGTGATAATGACGAGTTCCTTCCATCAGTGTCTAAATGAACAAAAAACATGGGCAAGATGAAGCTATTGGGCTGTTCCAAGCAGCCAGGAAATCTGCTGGAAAAACATTTAAAGACCATCCTTCTTGCTTCCATCATGGGAATATGGTTAGGCTTGTGGGTCTTCTGAAAAAGCAGAATGCTAATGTAGTCATGGTCTCCTGGCTGCTTGTTGATCTAGGTTAGGTGACTAATCTCAGTGTCACATGGAGCAGAATTAGCAGTCAAAATGTTCTGGTATTTGGCATGGAAGAGCCTCATCCTGATGAACTTCGATTTCTTGTGTTACATGTGGCTGGACTTCAGCCTCCATGCTGTAACTCTTTTCTGCAGAGAACCTTACTTTTACTTAGCTGGCATGGAGCCAGCACTGGAAGTGACCCTTTGCAGGTATTGTGTGCTTTTTTTTTTTTTGGACTTGTTATTTTTTGACTGTCCATTCTCAAAGATTTAAAACAGAGGAACTTAAAAAAAACTCTGAGAGATTTAAGTGTCAAGGGTGAGTGTAATATGTGTGTGGGAAATGGGACAGGACTGAAAACCAAAGAGAGGAGTATGTGGTCCCATGAAGTAACATAGTAGATTCCTTTATTCTGCCAGCTTTCTGTGGAGAGTTTCCTTGTTTCTCTTGTCTCTTTTGTTATTGTGCTTGTATCTACTTCTCTTTTTCCTCAGTTGCCTCAAAGGGTAGTGACAAGTTATAATGTTTTAGTTCTTTTGTGAGAAAGATTTGCCTGAGAATGCTACTAAGGCATATTTTTGTTTGCTTTTGGGTTTGTTTTTTTTTTTCTCTTTTTTGTTTGCTTTGTTTGCGTTTAAGGAGAGGATATTTAGACTGCCCCTTTCTAGCTGTGGGCTGAGCACCAGCTGCTGGAGTTTGATGCGGTGGAGTTTCCTGGGAGATGCTCAGGGTGGGCATGTGATACAACTTGATGACCAAAGCTTGTGTTTTGAAGGTTGCCAAGCAACCCAGCCCTTCTCTAAGGTCCCACCCAGAGTGGAGTTTTGCTGCACACACCACTTCTGTTCAGCAGTTGTTTCCCTTTGCTCAGAGGAGGCACTTCTGGGTAGCACAGCCACTTTGTGCTGTTTGCAAGGTGTTGACTTCCATCAGGACTGCAACTCAGGGGCGCTGTGCTCTGGGAATGATACTATGTCTGGGTAGTTTTCATTTGGCCTTTCTTGTCATGACTTCTGTGGTCTGGAATGCCCCTTCTTGGGGAGAGCCCTGACCCTAGCATGGTTCCTGGCAGGGCAGGGTTTATGAGCGATTGTTTTTTCCACTTATAGCAGTGGGCTGAAAGCAGGAAACTGGCTGGCAAAATGGCCTGTAGGATTTGGGGGTTCGGGTACTAAGGCAGCTCTGCCAGCAGGTGGCAGTTTGTACTGCCAGCAGGTTCTGTGGAGACCCGGGAGGCCTTCTAACCTTGGGAGGGGAGCTCTGCTCACAAGCAAGTCGGAAAAACCATGAAGATCAGGGATGGTTTGAACCACAATGCAGACAGGCAGAAGCTATGTATTTTATGTTATTTGTGAGGACTGTACTGATAAGCTGTTTGCATTGTATTTGTAAAGGTTCCTGCAGATACCAGGCTCTGAGATTTGTATAGTTCATTTTCTGCATGTTTTGTTCATGTTTTGGGGTGTTCTTTGTTGCCACACTCCCCATGCCCTTGTCCCTTCTCATTGTTCTCAGTTCATTCTCTGAATTTATCATTAGTTCTAATGTGAAGTTCATGCTGAAATTGAGTAAGTGTTCCTTCTTTATCAGTCAAACCACATTTTTCTTTCCTACAGGAAGATACATCTGTAGCCATAAACAGACGAAACCCAAAAGCCTGGTAGGGAATAGAGTTTGATAGATGAGATGCTTTTAAGTGACCATGTTAATAGGAATAAGATTTTCAAAGCTGTCTACCTGTGGTTCATGTTGAACTTAGCTGGAGTTGAAGTTAGTTTGACTGAGGCTGAATTGCTTGTTTATGAGATGCTGGCATAGTTCCACCCACCTAAGTAACACTGACAGCTAAGTATGTATGTAACTATGGGAAGTGACCTAATGTATTGCCTGGCTGTGAGAGTGCAGGATGCAAAAAGCAGTGGGTGACCACCCCACACAATGCCTTATGATCTGTGTTGTTATGTGCAGAGGGCGGAAGGCATTCTTTGAGGAGTTGAGCTGTCTCCATACAGTCAGCTCCCATTGTTTTGGACTTCTCACTCCATTTTCTCTATGATCAACTCCTTGCTGACTTTTTAGCAGAGGAAAGATGTAAGTGTGCATCTGAAAACCAAGTGTACTCTTATCCTTGCATGCACTCTTATCCTCACATGCACATGGTTGTCCTCCAAGTTATTTCTTTCTCTGTGTGTGGAAAAAAAAATGAAGAAGAAAAAGTGGAGGAAGGAAGAAGCCATGCTCCCACCCTCACTTCAGTCTTCACAGTGAAGAGTTAGTTTACTATATTTAGAGCATTTTGTGTGGATAGAGATGTGCCTAGAAGAAAGTGAACTGATGAAAAAGTCAAAGGTACCTTGATCAGCAAGCATGATAAAAATTCCTTTAAGGAAATGTAAGCAAGCTGAAATAACCAGTGAAACTTCATTGGCTGCCTTAAGTTGAGAGGCATGAGGAGTAGAGAGGTTTAATATATCCAGACAGGGAGAAACACATCAGCCAGTCAAATGCCAGTGTACGAAAAGATATGAAACAAGCCAGTAGATAATCCATTAATAACTACCCAAGGGATACTGAAGTAGAAAGAAATATGCAGAAGAGAGCTGAGCTGGAGAGTTCTGCCTGTTTTGCGTCTTCTTTATGGAAAGAGAAGATTAGAAACTGTAACAAGAAATTAACCAGGACAAAAGTCTTTGAAAACATTTGTTTTAATCTCTTTTAGAAACCGGAGAGCACAAGGAGGAATGTTGTCAAAAATTACTGGAAAGCAGACTGAGCAGCTTCTTCATTTCCTGAGGAATAGGGCATGGGGAAATACGTATTTGCAACAAAACAAGTGAGGGGTGTTCATGCATTTAAGCTAAGAAGAAACTAAAGCAGTAGAACATGTTACTTTCAAAAATAGTATGAAAGAGTGAAATTTATTAATTTATTAATTTAAAAAAATATTTAATTATTTCTATGAAGTACTGAAAGCTATAAAGTTACAAGAGCTTAAGCAGAACCTGGAGTGATCTATGCTTTACTAAGAATCATGAGTTCATAATAAATTAACTATTTAAGTTGGCTTTGATATGCTTGTAGAAATTTGCTTGCCAAATTTTTTTTCCAGAAAACTGAAAGTTGAAAATTGCTTAGGTTATAAACCCCAGAATCCATAACAGCAACTCAAAAGGATATGGTTCAGCTACATTTTGGTGTATCATTTTTTAATTAATTGTCAGTTCATCATTTTAAGTGTAAGGTGTTACATTTTTCTCAATAAAATGAAGGTACCAACTAGGAGAAGAGGAAGTGCTTTTTTATCAGTTGGATGTCGGTTAACTCAATCATAAATCACAATCACAGATGATGTATTGGGTGTTCTTAACAGAGAAGTTACTTAATTGTTTATCTTTGCAGTTCTAATCAGAAATAATAGAACAACTTCTCTGGAAGCACAATCAGGGTCTTAAAAAAAATATACCTGGTGTTTGAGGATGGGGGATGATGTTAGTGTGCGTATCTTCTCGTAACAAATGTGTGCATCTCAGAAAAGGGAGGGGAGGGAAAGTGAAGGGGGAGAGATTGTGTAACTGTTGCACTGAGAATATTGCCACAATTTAAGTGGTGAAGTAATGTTTAGTTATGAACAAATGTAATTATGTTGTCCTGTTTTTCTAAATAGGCAGTTACATCACAGCCTGTTCGTATTTCCTGCTGGTGTACAGATTTTAAAACTGCGGTAGAAGTTAAAGACAATAGCATCATAATAGCATCATAAAAAAGTTGCCTTTCCAATTACTCATTAATATCTTTTCCAGTTATTAGGCCTTTTGAATTGCTTGGAAACGCTCGGGATTTATTATATGGTAGAGTAAAAAAATTTTCTTGGTTGACTTGTTTTCCACGATAATTCCTATTTCTTTACTGCCTGGCCTTCACATTCTAGTGGATTTCTTTTCCACAATAAAACTCTATGTTTTTTTTTTTTTTTCTGTGTGTGCATGTATGAGGGTTTTTCTTTTCCTCCTCACATTTTATTGGTCGCTTCCTTTGTGTTCATTTTTCACTAGTTTTTGGGATGAAACAAGCCAGTTTACTTATCTGTACAACTGAAACTTTCTCATCTCATCTATAAAGTCT
Source organism: Pseudopodoces humilis (assembly GCF_049639895.1). Taxonomy (NCBI): domain Eukaryota; kingdom Metazoa; phylum Chordata; class Aves; order Passeriformes; family Paridae; genus Pseudopodoces; species Pseudopodoces humilis. The sequence goes on from NC_142200.1 coordinate 107,484,177, forward strand.
ATTTCTTTTGGAATCCTAATAAAAAAGAGAAAGACCCTAAAGGTTTGAATTTTTCAAAATTTTTATTTCTTTGCTCCCAAGACCATAATTTTGGGCTGTGTAGAGGTTCTTGCATTTTTCTGAAGGGAAAAATGAACATTTTGGCCAGAAAAATTCCTCCAAAACAACCCAAATGAAAAAAATTCAACTCCATATTCTTGAGATTGAGAGCAGTTAGGTAATCCAAAGATAGATGTATAAAAGAAAATTATTTTTGTGTTCATGTACCCAGAAAGGTTTTTGAATGTCTAGTGGATGTCAGCAGGTGTTTTGTAGAAGATCAGCTGTCTTTTCTGCAGTCAGATGGTTGCAGGCACTGTGATGATGCTGTCAGCCATTAAAAAGATAGCCAGGGGAAAAGGAAGTTTAGTTAGAGGCTGGCTCTCATCTTTCAAAGCATGGGGAGCAGATCTTGTTTCTCTGTGTAAGCCACATCTGAGACCTCTTAAAATGATGTGTGCAGGCTGATTCTCCCATTGCACAGAGCTCTATAAAAACAGATGTACATGTGGGCATCTAACTGCAGGGAGGCCTGGAAGGTCACATATGTGAGTTAGCAGAAAATTGTGGATGAAGGCAGAGGAGAATAGCTCCTGATAGGTAATAGCAAGCTCCTTGAACCATGAGGTACAATACAACTTTCCCAAGTGGATTATAGTTCTAGTCATCAGTGTTTTGTAAAGTATGTAGGCAGGAGATTGACAGTATGAGTTCATCTTGGTATTCTCTGCTCTGTTGTCTGATGGAATAGTAATGTTCATGCAACTTTTAGTGCTTGGAATGCTTTTGAAAATGTAATTTCTGGCTTAGAAAGGTAAAAAACCAGGTAATTAATGAAGTATAGGGAAGTATGTGTTACTTCCCTATTCTTTCCTTCCTCCCCTTCTTTGACAGAGGTGAGTTCCACTAAGTTACTGTGGAATTGCAGGTCTACCTCAATCTCGAAAGAATAAATTTCTCTTAAAAAAATGCTGCCTTTGTCAGGAAGCAGCAAGAACAGGGCTGCCTTCCAGGCAGCTCACAGAATGGGAAGGGCACAATCCTTGTGGGCACAGCCCAGTCCCTTTGTTCCCAAGTAGAGTAAAGGTGCTGGCAGCAGCAGTTCAAATTGGCTCGCCAGGGGTCGATCATCAGACAAATGCCAGCAATCCAGGAAGCCTGGCCAATGAGTCAGAGTCAGCAGGGACCAGAGCTGGGCACAGGCCTGCTTACAGCACTGCACATGGCAGGACCAGGGCCTGGGGTGGACATGGGGCTCCTGGCAGAATGTGCTGGCTGCGGACTCTGATGAGGTCATGGCAGTGTAAAGGTACATGGGAGCACTCAGGGCCTTGACAGTCTTTGCTGTTTTACTCTGGAGTGAGTCTCAGCAAGAGTTGTAAGAGCTATAACGCTGGTTAAAGAGGGAGCTCTGCTGCATTGCTCTTCCAAAAAAGGCTAGGATAGCTCTTTCTTACTTCGTGTGTGGGGGTAGGGGTTGTGCTGGACGGGGGTGTTTTCGTACTGGTGTGAAAATGGAAAATTCAGATTGATGCACTAAGTATTTACTGAAAACATACCATGGGTTACTTAGTTTCTTAATAAATATTTAGCATGATATTGTATTTAATTATATGTATATGACAATTAAACTTAACTATCCTGACTGTTTTGGGTATTGACACACTCAAAATTCTATAATATAATGTAAATTAGAAGGTACCTCAGGGGGTAATCTGTTCTGACTTCTACTAAAAGCAGGTCTTTCAGAGTATTTACTCATGGCATTGTTTACTTGACTTCTAGACTCCCTGTGATCCTGTTTGACCATCCTCATGGTAAAAAAATTTCTATCTTGAGTTGGGTTTGTTTTTGTGTTAAAACTTCTCAGCTACCTCTTGGCCTAAATTTAAAGCTCTAATTTTATTTGTAACATTTTTGCAGTTGTTGTTGGCTGTCGGTATCCATTTTTAGAACTGTGTGCAAACTTGATATATTTGTGAGCATGGGGGGCCATAGCACAGAATGCAAGTCAAGATAGTGACAAAAGGTGCCCTGAAGTTCCTGTAATCATCTTTACCAGTGTGTCTGAGGTGTGAACTGTGACATGTTTGCTATTGCAGTCCTGGATTTCTGTTTCTTGAGAAAAATCTGCCAGCAGCAAAGGCAAAAAAATACAGTAGTACTAAATTGTAGTCCAAGACCAAGTTAAGGAGGTATGTGAGGCTTTTTGTCACTAAGAGAGCATGCCCTTGTATTACTAGTAAATACAATATTTTGGGATAATTTGTGCCAGGCATATCTTCTAAACTTATTTATGTTGAGCTGTTCTTTACACGCATTAAAATCTTGTTCATATCAAAACAAACTGAAGTCTTTGAAGGCTTGTATGTACAGTGTACTAACAGAGATTGTTCCCTTTCCCTTAACAGATGTGTGCAACAGTACCAATCTTCCTGAAGTTGAAATCATCAGTCTCCTGGAAGAGCAGCTGCCTCATTATAAGCTAAGAGCAGATACAATCTATGGTTATGACCACGACGACTGGCTTCACACACCTCTCATTTCCCCTGATGCGAATATTGACTTAACAACTGAGCAAATAGAAGAGACCTTGAAATACTTCCGTAAGTCAAAAATTCAGAAATTGTACCGAGAAACAAATAAAATAGTGCTGTTTTTGTTACCTTCTTTGAAGTATCTGTGCAATTCTTTGAAAGCTGTGGAGAGCAAGAGAAATGTTTGTGATTTACTGCTTTGGTCTCCAAGTTTGTGGTAGATAAAAAATGAAGGGAACATTTAATCAAGAACAGACATTGTATTTGTGAGTGCACCTTTCCACATTATCAATTGCTGGAGAAATTGAAATGCTTCTTTTTGCTTATGATCTCTCTCAAAGAGACTGAAATTTCTGCATCTGTGCAGCTTGGAAATCTTAGACCTCTTTCCATATCTGCTTTTTTTGAATGTGTTCTCTGACACATTTTGCTGTTGGCTAGTGGCACTATGTGCCATTATCACAGAATGACATTAAATCATTTTGCTGCAGCTTAAGCTTCTAGAAAAGCCTTGTGAAGAACCAGACTGACCATTTGGTTGAGATGGTCTATCCCTTCATTCTTTCTTCTGTTCATATTCATACAATCAGACAAAAAAATATTCGTGCCTAGTGGGAACACGGGTAGACTTGTGACCTTTGTGGTTTGTCTCCTTTGTTTGAGCCTGTACCTACCTTATCATGGTGAATGGGTTCATGTCTCTCTGGTTTCTTCCACTATGGGTGTTGACTTAGGTGTGCAATTAGAGAAGACTTCTGTGATTCATCTCAATGACTGCTATGCTAAAGCAATAGCACTGGATTTACATGGGTTATAGTAATGGGTTGATTTAGGTAGACTTACTGAGGCACTGTTCAGAAGAGATGAGTTACAGGGCTCAGCACAAACCTGTGCAAAGATGGCTTCATTGCATTTTGAAACACCTGAACAATCACTTTGTAAGGAGCACAACTGATAAATAAAAGCATTAATAATATAAAGAACTGAGTTTCTGATATTCATGCTTCAATAAAGGGCATGAAGTATTTTAGTAAATAATGTATATGCTCTCCACCTACCTTCAATCACACAAAGACAGTGGGAAGGGTGGGGAGACGAGCTGAAGCTGATCTGTGGAATCAAGTGTACTACCCCTGGTTTTGTTGCAGCCCATTAGTGCTGTTACAGTGATGGCAGAAGCTAGCTTAAATAAATATTTTGAAATGTAAGGTTTCCAAGGTCTTTAGTAACCTGATTAGGCCTGTCTCACAAGTAAAAATGTCTGTGTGGGTGTACTGTTGCAATAACCATGGGAAAGATGTTTTGCCAGTGGGACAAGGAACTCTAAAATCCCCATGGCAGTGTCCTCCTACCTGAGAAACTGAGGGTGCCCACTGCTGCAAGATAAAGGTAAGGTGAGCCACAGGACTGTGGGCCTCGGGAGGTCCTAGCAGCTTCTGAGAAGCTGTCAGCTGCTCTTGACCCAGGGGTGTCCTTAGCCTTCTTTGGAGTTGCTGCTTATTAGGGATGGTCAGATATAGCCAACTGATACAGTAGTTTCTCTGGAATGGTACTAAGAAGGGTTCCTCATCTGAGTTCAGAATAACCTAAGTCTTCATATGTGGCAGCAGTGTGCCTCAGGGTGCATTCTCCAGGTTTTGGAGTACCTGTCCCTCAGAGCAGAGACTTTAGCTCAGACAAAGCTTCAGAATGGGAAGGCAGCCCTGCAAGAGTCAGTTTGCTGGAAAGTGCCCAGAGAGCTGCTCCCTATCCTGAGGTTGAGAGAGATGACCTCCTTTTATGCAGGAGGTGTGCTGCTGTGGAAAAGCTGTCACCGGGTGGAGAAGTTAAGAGGAAGTCAGCAGACTGCGCAGCATTAGGGAGGGTGAGACATAGGATCTAGGAGTGGCTGAGACATGATGGGATTGTGCTCCCTTTCAGAGGGACCTTGACAGGCTGGAGCCATGAGTCAAGAGCAGCCTTGTGCTATTCAGCCGAGGGAAGTGCAAAGTCCTGCAGCTGGGAGGAACAACATCATGCACCAGAAGATGGTGGTCTGGGGTCCAGCTGCTGGAATGCAGCCTTGCTAAAAAGGACCTGGGGCATCCTGGTGGACACCAAGCTGGACATGAGCCAGAAATAGTGCCTCTGATGAAAAGCAGACTAATGGCATCATGAGCTGTATTGGCAAGAGTGGTGCCAGCATTTTGAGGGAGTTGTACTTGACGTTGGTGAGGCCAAATCTGGAGTACTTGGTTCCGTTCTGGGCTCCCTTATTCTATATTCATTCAGTGTAATGCATTCCTTTCTTCTCCCAGGAAGCTGCAATCATGTCTCTCAGTGGGTTTTCTGTGTTTTTAGAAAAATAGGTCATAACCATGCAGCTGTGATATTTTTGACTAGCCAATCGAGCATGGTATTAAGCTCAATTTCATTTTACAAATGTTTTTGCTGTCTCCACATAAAATATAACCAAAAAAAAGGAGGACATTGTAATGTACATTATTTCCAGCTGGTGAACAGTTTGCAAAATTTGTTTCTTTAAAGCTTTATTCTCAATTTTCTCAATTCTAGATAGGGGTGTATTCCCTTAAATGTCTGGCTCTTGCTATTATGGTCTTATTTACAGTATTTAAGTGTGCTCAGTGATACCTTAATTAGACTACACAGCTGTTTTTGCAGGAAGGTTGTCGAAGACATCAATTTTGATTTTATACAAATGCAAAAATAGTGCTCTCCAGTAATTATCAGGGGGAAGGGAGAAATAATCCTTTCATGTGGAAAATAGCTTTTTGTCAGTAAGTACTTAAATTTCATCCGACTGCCCATCACATATTAAATAATTTTTTTCAGTGGGAGAACAGTTTGACCCTCTTCTACATTAGAGGAGTCTTTTCCTCATATCAGGTGAGGTCAATGTGCCCTTAGGGTGTGAAGCCATGAGCTCTGTCCCACCTGTAGAAAACACTTGTACTATTTTGAAGCCCTGGATGGTCATCCTAGTTTGATGAAGAAGAGTCAATCAAATCTGAAGCACCCATTTTTCTAAGTACCAATTCTGAAAGCTGCTTCTAATAAAGCCCTCAGTGCTCTAGATTTTACTCTGGGTTCTACTCGTTACTGCTAAAGCAATACTTCTTGCTAAATAAAATACTACACTGGAAGAAATCACTGTCCTAAGTTGCAGAGTTTCTTGCCCTTACTAAATGTGTAGTCACAGGATGACTCCTAGTCAGTGTTCTTTTAGAAGGTGAAAACACTAGTAACTCTTCACTTCAGTAAATTATTCCAGTTTAGAAATAAGTGTGACAGCCCATCCTTGAAAAATCTGTTGGGCTTTTAAATATGCTTGCTTTGTCTGTTTGCAAAGTATGTGTGCTGGCAATGCTTGACTGTGATCAATACACATTGCATGGTGATGGCCTGTACAGCTACTGCTCTGATAAAAAAGGACTCCAGATGATGTTAATGGGATGGGCAACTTTATCCTGAGTGGTGGTGACTGTACTGGCAACTGTAGAAAATGATGATGCGATATGGTGTTTAATTATCTGAACCATCCTGAGGCTGTAGCCAAGAGAAGAAATGTGACCCTGAGGTAATCAAATGGGAGGTAATCCATTGCAGCTGCCATGGAAATACTCCATCCAACTCCAGTTTCAAAAAGCATCCTTAACAGAATTGTAAAAGGTTTGGAGAAAAAAGTTGGGAATGACTAAGCCTGAAAACACAGAATTTATAGTGACGTGCTATGTAATGATGTAAAGATTTATTTGTCAGCAGAGATGACTTGCTGCTGCTTTGCACCCTAGCAGCACAGTGCACTACAGTCTTCCATGTACTGCTGTAGATGGAAGTACCTTTGTCAAAAATTCTCTTCAGACAAATGGAAGGGTTTGTGTGGTTTTTATAACCTGGGTAAGTTAGGCACATCAGTTTAATGTTGACCTAGGGCATGGATTTGCTTCAGCAAAAAGGAAGGAGAGGGCTCTTGAGCTTTTCAAGCCATCTTTTCTGATTAATGAAACCCCTTTGTAACCAAAAACTTAAGGAATGCTTAGTCTAGCTGTTCACAGTTGGCTACCAGAATTCCTTATCAATCTGTATGTTTTGCCCTTAGGAGAACAGATAAAAAGGGAGGGGTTTGTTTAGTTAGAAGTTAACATTAAAAAATAGAACACAATTTTGCAGCTGAAAGGGAATGCTGAACAAATGTGAATAACTGTATTTAGGTTTGGAATAGGAAAATGCAGCTTCCTTATAGTTGCAGACCTACTACCCTAAGTCTTTCTTTAGCCCCATTGAATATGAAGTTTTAGGTAAGTAACACAGTAATACCCCAACCAAATGTAGCATTGCAATGTGGAAATTGGAATACACAGAGGTTCAAAGTTTGTAGAATCAGTCCACCTGAAAAATGTACTGTTCTGATAAGTTTACTTTAAAATTAATCTGATACACCCCTATAGGAAGGAAATGTAGGGCTGCAAAGGTTAAAAGTAGGTTCTGCAAGTGTGCAGCTGCTTTGTCAGCTTGGTCACACATTCCTGTTCAACTTGACAGCCCTGCCAGCTTTATAGAGTGCAATTCCTCATGTAATTGAAGGGATGCTTGTGAGTGGATACCTGCATATATAGTACTCTGTCTGCCCAGGATTTCTGTCTTCATGCTGGGAAGATAATACACTTATTCCATATTTCCAAGTCTCTTGAGGAGTTCTAAAATCGTTTGGCCACACAAGTGATTTTCTCCACAGGAAAGTAATGCCTTTCTGAATTACACCAGTATGCTTCCAATCAGATCTGTAAAAAAATATCAATAAAACAAACAAACAGAAATGCCCTAAGGCCCTACTTTGAACTATTTTTATCCTGTCTCATTGAAAGGGAAGTGTGTGTGCTGTGAGAAGGACAGTTGGAAGAAAATTCTAGCATGTTGAAGATTTCCTTTGTTTAAAATGTCAGCAAATAAAAAAAGGAGATTGTCCCTGCAGCAATTTAAGGTGGTAGACAGTGTTAATTCTTTCTATTTTAAATGCTTATTTAATAACATTACCAGACTGAAATTACCTCTTGGACAAAAGTAATACAAGTGGAACAGATAGATTATATGCAGAGCAATTGAGTTGATGTTGCCATAGGAACCTTTATTTTTCTCTGGCAATATTTTAACAGTGTAGCCTTAATTGCATTTAATAACATGTATAGTTTTTTTCCTTGTGAGCATGCATAACTGAAACTCTGCAAAGCTCAAAGCTAGTGTGGTGATTGGAATTATACAGGTATAATTTCTTATACCTGTAAAGCTGAAATACTGATGTGGTCAAGAAACCAAAGCATTTTCCTCTGCATAGCTTGACTGTGCCTTACCTATTTCTGTTACAGTAAAGCAAAGTGGTACCATTCGGGGAGTAGAATAAGTGATAGCAGCCTAGAAGAGATACGAATGAGAGTGAACTTAATTGATATCTGCAAAATCATGAGTGACTGAAAAGGAGAGATGGACTGAGCATTCAGATTTCCAGAACTGGAAGATCAAATTAGACTAGTAAATGTGAGTTGTGAAGCAAAAGGTGAGGGGTTTATACATCATGAGCAGTAGATGTGTGGAACTCCTTGCAAGAGAACGTTGGAGATGCTAAAAATGTGTGTGGGCTTAAGAACAGAGAGGATAAGTCATTCAAGAATTGCTAAAAGTGGCAGTATCTGTATCTGTCTCAGGCTGTTTCTGAAAATAAAGAAATCAGATGTTGGGAGGGCAGTTGTGGGAAATGTTGGACAGCTCTCTATTGCCTGCTCATGGCTATTCCTGTTGATGAAGTCTTTGGCTAGACAGACAGCAAAGACTTCTTTGGTCAGACCCAGTATGGCCTCCTACCTTAATCTACTGGGATAGATTAAGTCACAACTTAATCTATCCCATTGTTTCTACTGGTGTTTGCAAAGGAATAGCATTTCCTAAAAGAGGGGGAGAAATGGGTGAAGACTATGTGCTGGTTTTGAACAAAATGGATGTCAGCCGACTTGGTAGCTGTACCTGCACATATTCAGACATGCTTTTTGAATTGCTCTGTTTGATGATTTAATGCCATCTGTTCCCCAGGTTCTAGTCTGTCTGACCTGTGTTTAATATGACCTTCAGCATTTTTAGGAATAGAGTAGTGAAAATTTGGCCTAAACTCTTGTCTTCAGCTGTGAAACTTAGATGGTTGGGAAAAAAAAAGGGGGCGGGGGGAAGTGGTTCATGGAGAGGGCAAAAAGTCGAAGCAGATTAGCTTATTTTTGCAAGGAGAAAGGTATTGCTGTCCTGATTTTGCTGATTCTTTTTTTTTCATTTGACATTTCTTAACAGCAGCATGCAGAAAGGGTTCTATTATATCAGACCAGAATAGTGTAACAAAGCAGTAACACAGTTTAATTTTCCATGGGGACAGCAGGCTTTTATCAAACTGTGTGGAGGAGAGTAATGGACTAGATTTTCATTATTAATGTACTGCATGTCTCCGGTGAATTGCAACAGTGTGATGCTGTTGTTCTGTGAGCAGTAGCAATGAGTTGTATCATCTTTCTTATCAACGATTTTTGTTTCCAGTATGGAGGACTCCTTCTAGCCTGTAAAGCCAGAAACAGCAAAATGCATTTTCTTCATCTCTGCATCACTTTTGGAGCCAGCTTGTCTCCATGGCAACACATTAGCCTGAAAGAGATGTGGAGACTGGGGAGGAAGGGAATGAGTTAGAACCAGCCGGCTGGTGGTGTGTGTCCTCAACGTCAGCGCATCAGCCTTTTGATAGGAGGATTTTGTTAACACCCATCCAAGGCTCCTGTGCAGAGCTTCTTTATTAGAGGAGCCATCAGGGCATTTGCTTCCTTTCTGCATCCTTTTTCTGGTTTGTTTTTTTTTTCCCTTCCAAATTCACCCTCCACACCCCCCTTTTTATTTTAGTTGCGGCCTCAGTGAAGATGTGCAGCTCATTTTCAGCTTCCCGTGAGCTGCCTTGTGCTCTGGCATTTTGCAAAGGCAGGAAGGCATGGCTGCATTTCACTTGACCTTAGCAGCGAAGTGAAATCTCTTGTATGTCACTGAAGGATACTGACTATGCAGAAATTTATTGAAGCAGATTATTATGAACTGGACTGGTATTATGAAGAATGCACGGATGGTAAATATTTCTTTCTAGTCTCTTGTTGCAGAATTTGGATCTTGTAAGACTGGAGCATCATTATTCAATGGTTTTAAAAAGGAAATACCCAGAAAAAGGCAACACCCAGGTGTAGCAGAGATGCCTGCACCTCTTTTGCACCTCAGCATCTCTTGTGAGTGTGCTGCAAGAGACTGCTGTACAGCTTTTTCCTCTCTGAAGGGAGTGGCAGAGCAGCGTATGCTCTGTATGAGCTGTCTTTGGGCAGGGGAAAGAATATTCGAAAAGCTAACTGTCTATAATAATTGAGGTGATATTAAATATACTGACGGTAAGATTGATTATTAGTTCAAGTTTGAAGTGTGTGTTTTTTCTGCATTACCAATATCCTCTAATATGTATATATTTGATGTGTTAGTAAGCAGTACATGTTTTCTCTCTGGTTATTTGTGAAAGACATTAAAAATGTAGATTTTTAAAAGTGAGAATGTTAACTTTTTGAATTGAGGAATTACAAATTCTGGCAAGCATTATCTTTTGTGCTGTTTGCAATTTTTATGTAATGTTTGCTAGGGTGATTATTTCAAGAAACCAAATGTTTTCATCAGGCTTTTGATAGAAGGCACACAATAATAGGGTAAGAAATTGCTAAAACTGTATTCTCTGCAGCAAGAAAAAATCAAGATCCCTTATTGATGGCACTCTGAAGCAAAATGCAGCCTTTGGGAATGCAGAAGTTTTATATGGATTTTATTCCGGTTGGAGAGCTTACCTTAAATAAGGCAAGTGCAAGATCACAGTGAAGCAAAGCACAGAAAGCAGGAAGGAGTGTAGGCCCAGAGGATAATGTACATTTGTAATATACAAAGATAAATCTATGATAGTGCTCTGATAATAATACCAGAGGTGACAAAATTTGAATGGTTTTTTAATGGTCTTTTGAGTGTTGTGTCTCCATTTGTTTCTCCGTACTAGATTTTGGAACTGAAAACAGTTTCAGAAGCTTGAACTTACACTTGAACTTATCTTTTGTTTGATTGATTATCCCTGTCCAGGTGTTCAAAGAGAGAGATGCATATTTATTTGAGAGATCTGACCATTTTAAGTTGGATTGAATCCATTATGTAACCTTTATCCTCTAGGTTTAACCCTAGTAAATACTGTAGCATCTGATTAATCTGCATGATGTAACAGCCTGAGTTGGCCTGCATTTAGAAGCTTAAGAAACAGACTAGTTGTACGGTCAACAGAAGCTGTATCTTTCCCCAGGTTAAAGCTCCCACAGGTAGCTTTTTTTTCCCCCCAGTTGTTCATTTTTATGATCCTCTGTCTGTCTGGTCGAAGTGTCATGTGGAAGGGTGGTGTGCATGAATGTCTGAGCTAAGAGCTGATCTGCTCACCCATTTTGTTTTAAGCTGTGTGCTGCACTGGAGAAACTGGGAGTTCCATGTTAATGGAATAAGCAACAGGTGTTGGGCAAACATTTAAATACCTTGTGGGATGAGAGCCTCAGGTACACAGTAGTGGTTGGTCAGATTCTGGGCTTACAGGTTTTCCTGTCAGTGCTCAGCCCCTGCCCAGAATACTTCTTCCATGAGCCGAGATCTGCAGTGTCAGCTGGAGTATGTGCTGGCTGTCTGCTTGAAGTATTTGGGAAGTTGTTCCCTAAGAGAAAGAAGGGTTTAGTGTCTGATAGGGAAATATCTCTCCAGCAGGTAAGGCATAATGCTTTTTTGCATTTATGGGGTTTAGCTTTCTTTTGCTTTTTTGAGTTCAGATGTGTGAAAGAAAGGAAGATTTGAGAGATGCAGTGGAAGACACAGTCTTTGGCCTTAGATACTGGAATGTTCATTTGGGTTTAAAATAGTGTTTAAGGCATTTACCCTTGACAGAGAAAGGCATTCTAAATTGTGGTAGCAGAAAAAAGGCATCATTTTAGTAGAAAATAGAGCTTTCCAAAAACCTGAAGCAGATGACACATTAAAAGAGATGCCTATCTCTTGGTTGTTTTTTTATTTTTCTGCCATGTTTGTTGATGCCAGTTATTTTCCTGATATACTTTTTACCTTCGGTATAGTGAGATAGGCAGTGGCAGCTCAGCTGACGTGTTTGGAATTTCTATTTTAAGACAAATTGAAGCACAGTTAGAGAGGCAATTTCTCTGCCATACATGGACTCTCCAGAACTCAGATGTATGTGTGCATTTATTTATGAATCCTGCCCAGTTCACCATTCACGATAAATATAACATTAGAAAATAGTGGGTGGTACATTAAAAGTAATAGGAATCTTCACAAGATAATATCCTGCAGAATTATTTCTCTGATGAAATTGTTCGTACATTCTTTGTCAGAGCCTCTGGGACTCAGATTTCCATTTAAAACACATTACTTCATTTGGTTTCCTTTATTTAATAATTATTTTAACAGCATATCTTTCTTGTTCTTCAAAGAAAAAAAAACCCAGTCTAAAATTGTATGAGGATGTAAAGTTTTAATGTTATTATTTAAATTAATAGGTAAAGAAACGATTCACTATTACCTCAGACATAATGAATTTCTGTGCTGAGTGACAGTAAAGATGTCTTCAGCTTGCATTTTGTGGTGATATTTTATAAATACGTTGCAAAAGATAAAATGCTCAAAATTTACAATTTATAAATCTTGACAGAGATTTTCTAGGGCTGGTATAATTAATTCTTTTACATAAGGTACTTTACACAGTTTATTTTTGGTGGCAGTAGATGGAACTAGATAATAAAATGTCATACTCTATTTGAATCACTGGTGTTAACTAACATTACAATAAATTGGGACTTCTATAAATAACTACTACACTATGGTTTTTTGCATATATTTTCAATTATAATATTTTATAATATGCATGACACTTGTCACCTTACTTGGCTTTAACAAAATATATTGTGTAGGTGGAATGGGGGAAGAGCTAGGCCTGTACTTCAGCAGGAAAATATCTATTTTCATAGCAGACTTAAATAGAACCAGTGATAAAGAGGAAAAGCTGAAACTTTCCTATCTTACTAAGAAAGATAATAGTATAAAAGTTTAGTTTCATCTAAGTGTTTTTTAATAGAAAAAAAGTGCATTCTTAAAAATCTTGCATGCAGCTGGGGTGAAAAAAGTTAACACTAAACCCCCACAAACTACCAAACAAGTCAACAAAAAGATAAGAATATATCCATAGAAATTTTTATGAAGATGCTTGTTCCCTGCTTCTCAGTACAATATTTTTCTAATGAACAATGCTTTCTAGAGAAATCCAGACTGACTTTAGAGCAAGTTATTTTTCCTGTGGTTTCTTCCATTACTTGTTTATTTCTACCTCAGCAGTTTATAACAATGCATGAGTTCAGTTGCCTACAATTCCAGATGATTTTGTGAATGTGCAATCAGGTCTTTCCTCCTCCTTTCATTGGCGCTGAGTTTTTGCAATTTCTTGTGGAGGAAATGGTGTCTTTCCCTTTCTTCCTCTGCCAGACCCACAGTGTGCCTGGTTTGTTACACGTGCTAAACCTTCTAACCACTTTTATGTTTGCCTGAGCCACTCCATCTTGTTCCAGCATCCCTTCCTATATTTTCTTCCCACTCAGGTTGAAACATTTTTACCACCTGTTATGTTTGCAGTTATTGTTTAGAACTTCTCTCCTCTATTCTATTTTCCACTCCAGTGATACAATTATCAGCAAGCTCACTAACATTCTTTTTAACAATAGTAGACAATGTTATTGCTTGTTCTGCTTGATCTCTTATGGGTGATTACTTATTGTTGCCTTGCTCATGTTAGCATGGTGACCCATCATCTCCCTCATACATTGGTCCCTTTTCTATCCATCCCTGTGGACAGAGTAAGCCTGGTGTTTCTCTGAATCTTAGTGGATGCTGGCACTGGGTATGCTACTGAAATCTGGGAGAATCTTACAAATGCCTTTAACATGCAGTTTCTGAAACAGCTCTTGCTCTGTAGGTATGCAGCTAAAATGCTCATTCAGACTGTTCTCATTGTGTTCTCATGTCTTCTATCTCTGTACATGATAAATATAGTTGAACCTTGCTTATATTCATGTAATTGTTGATATAATTTTCTCGTTTTTCTGCTTTTTGCCATGCCACTTCTTTCTCTTTGCTCCTTCATTGACTAGATTCTCTATCAAGTCTCATAAACCACATAAGGCAGCACACATTGCAGCACAGAGATATTTTTTTTTAATTCTGTTCCGTATCCAGATAAGTGTTTTCCCATTCATTCCATTTCTTTCCCTTTCTGCAAGAGTAACATGCTGTCCTTTTGGTTGAATGACAGAAGATATTTTCTGGGGGATTTTGAAGTAGTGGGAAGCATGAAACTTGTAAAAATTTTAACAAACTAACTTTGCTTGAACTGTACATATTAAGAGAAAAACTGGTTATTGAATGTATGCTATCTCCCTCCCTGAAGAGTCCACCCCAAAATACCCACATTTCTTCATCAGCATGTTTAAATCCACGTGCTGCCATTTCATCTGCTGTTTTTAGACTTGTTGATTTACAGAGAATCTCTTTGTTCTAGAAGCAACATTGTTAGTAACAGTGAATTGTGCAGAAGTTAGATATTTTTATTGATAAGGGAAAGTTAAAATGATTTGACTGTGTTGGAGTTCCTTGGAAATAATGAGTCAGGATATGAGGGTTTGTTTGTATTGTGTCCAGCCTCACCCTTCTTCAGGCTAGCTCCCAGTTTGTGTGTTTCCTGTTTCATGGCAGAGCTGCTGAATATACTCTGTACCTCAGTGCAGCCGTTGTACTGGGAGTGTGCTTGGAGCACTGCAAGCCCCTTAACAGGCTTCCTGACACGAGGTAAAGTTCTTCAGCTGCTAATTCAGACTGGGGATAAACTTCCCAGTGGCAACCCATAAAAAAAAAATCTTCATTCTAGTATACTCTCAAAGTCCCTGAGTGTGTGTTTACAGAAAATATTAAAAATCTCTTTTGAATCTTTCAAGATTAGATTGTATATTTTCAGAATGGAATACAATGTAGCTTTTTTTTTCTTTGTATCCATAGCTGCTTATTGTTTGGTGTTTGTTGGAAACCTGGCTCGTAATCTTTAGCAAGTAAATGTTCCTGCACTGTTAAGGGGGTGTAATGCAGAATACATGAAAAATGAGTTGATAGTGTGAGGGTGGGGCATACATTCCTTCTCTACCCATTATAAATTTGCTCTGGCATTTATCATATGCTGATATCAAAATAGGAATTGCAACACTTTCTCTTAGCTTTTGAACGTCAGAGTCCTCCTGTGTGGCATGAGTTGATATAAGTCCCAGTTCAGAAGCCAATTTGTGGAAATGGTCAATTACTCTCCATATATTGACATGTGTTTTGGACAGCAACATACCTCCTTTCAGTGTGTCCTTCATAAGTTAGATGGTTAGCTGTAGTTGACTGCTTGTCAGGATTATTAAAACTACAGGGTGTTTGACAGGGGTGGACTTTTCTGTTCCTAGGCTTTGAAAAGTGCTTCTTGCATTCTTTTAATAGGTTTTATTGTTTTGGTTACTCTCTCAATTTCCATTTTCTAGCTATTTCTGAAATGTGATAAATGGTTACTGAATGGCAAGTAGGTATTTATGACCCTTACTGTCTGATTGCAAGTATTTTTTAAAGACTTGATTCACTATTACAGGGAAGAACTGAAGACACAAAAGCTCTGAGCTTCAGAAACTAGAAGTAATCCTCATTATTACTAAAATTACATATTTTAATGTTATGATATGGGGGAGAAGGAGACAATCCTATTTTTTTCCCCAAGTTCTTGAGGTTATTGCTGCTGCTGAATATTACACTAAATTTTGGCAGTCAAAGATCAAATTGCTTTGAGTGGCAAAATCTTAATTCAGAAATTAGTGTTTCTTCCCTCAGCAACCACTTACATATGTGTCATATCCTTTAGCTGTTATTTATGTAAACATTGTTGCATTGTTTGCATATAAATATCAAGAGTTTAAGACATAGAACAGAATCATTCATCATTATTGTGTAGAAGTAGTTGCTTCCTTCCCATTTCATCCTACCCTCTTTTTCTTTACCACTAGAGAAATGGTAATAGTGAAATTGTTCATACATGACCCAAACTGTTAAGTTCTGCTGGGTTGTGATGTTTGTCTGTCTGTTCCTAGCAGTTCTGTCCCCTCAGAGGATGATGAGGTGCCTTTGCCTTGCAGTGCCCCCAGTTTGCCTGCAAATGCTTTGCCCCGTGATGTGGACAGGAATGCTTTAGCAGCAAAGGGCACCTGCTTGCCATGGCAAGTAAGGGAGGCAACTTAGCAAACATTAAATATCTATGGCTACAAAAAGTTAAATAAGAAAGTTAGCTTGCCCTATGTGCATTATCAAGATTAGCAAGTAGAGCCTGTTGGAAACCAAGAGGTTAGAGCACAGGAGATTAGTTTCTTGTTGAACAAAGAAGAGATGCATGCACCCATATAAATTCACTTGTGGACTTGTGAGATATTTCTTTTCCCACAGTAGACTGAAGAGAAAAATGACTATGGAAGACATGGTATTTGACAGATAATGGGATATGTCATTTAAGTTCTTTGTACCAGTGTAATCTCTCCTTTGTAGAAGCAATAAAAAAGCTCCTTTCCTCAGCCTAATTCTGCACTTAATGCTTCTTGCGTGTGGTGCATCCTGCAGTCAGACTGTACTGCACAATAGCCCTGGGTATCAAGATCTCTCTGCTAGGTGGGACTGGCTGTATGAGCACAAGCTCAGGCTGTTCACAGCTCCGGTGTGGTCTTGCTGCATTGGGCAACGGGAGAGGTGATTTATGACTCTGTGCTGGTGCACACCCTTCCCCAGGTGTGACAGTCAGAGGCTGGGTCAGACTTCCGTGTTGAGACACCTGCGGGGAGCTACCACTTCACTCATAAGAGCAGGGGCAGAAGAGAGGGAGCCTTGTTGATGTGAGGAGTGTCAGGGAAGGTCTTTCAGCCCACTGACTTTGTGTGAAATATATTAGTGGGGCTTTTGAGCAAAAACTGGTTACTGTCAGCGTGGGTCTGAGGAGCAACATAAACCTTCTAGTAATTATTAGACAGATGGTCTCTTCCCTCCTCCAGCCCATCTGTACAAGTCAAAGCTATTGCACTAAGGACAAGTGCTCAGTCTCTCCGGAGTTCCCCGGCTGAGCATGTAAGTGAGGAAAGATGGTATCCTGCTTTGTGGAGACCTTGCTCTGCTCTCCCCAAAGATACAGCCTCCGAGGGAATGACTTACTATCGCCTGTGAAACTAAGGCATCGTTTCGTGTCTATCTGGGATAACTGCAGCAATGTCAGTAAACGAAGAGGAAAGCTATGAATATGACTATGAAAAGGAAAATGAGAGGAAACGCTCTTCTAACAGGCAGAGCCTTGATATCTTGGAAGAAGGTACTTTTCACCTTTTGTTTTTAATCTTTCATGGTGATAGCATGTGGCAACATACAAGTGATTTGAGTAATATTTGTGGATTAAATAGACAAAATTTTGTCTTTTACATGTGTAGCCAGTATTTTGGATGATGTATTCATCTAATATCTAAAGATAAATCTTAATTTATGTATACTTCTTTAAAGAAGAAAGGCATGATCAACAGATATAGGCTGTGCAATACTTATTTTATTTTAATGAAACAGAAATTGGGAAATGTTCTCTCTCTGGAATTGCAGTGCATTTTTTATATGTGCACAATGTGTGTGTCTTATGAAACTGTATATTTTAGGTTGTCGTTCCCAGCAGGTGCTTCTAGAACAGAGCAGCAATTTTGTGCTTATCCATGAATTTGAAAGCGCATAGACAGAAATAATCCAAGTGTGGGGTCTTGTGATTTAAATTTGCAATATGAAAACCAACCCCAAAATGTACTTTTGTACTTTCTGGAAATAATGGGCAACTGGCCTGTTCAGAGGGAAGTGGGAATGTATGTGCATTGAAAATCCTCCTGTGCACCTACTGTATAGAGAGGAAACCCATTCTAGGGCTGCTTTGAGCCGATTTGGTAACCCTTTTTAGGGTTTCAGGTAGCAAAAGCTGGATGCCCCATTCCTGTTATTTCAGGTGCTCTAAATTTTGCTCTGAAGCAGTAGTCTTATGGTAGAGAATTGTTACTTCCAAATAAGCTATTGTAAAGCTAATGTAAGGATGCTTTGAAGGATTGTTAGCACAGAAAATGCAATGTGCTATGCATTTACATCCTTGTTCACCTCATGGTTAACAGCTCCTGTGTCCAGAGTTCTTGGTGAGTGAACCATGCTCTTTGAATGCCATTGCATAGAATTATCTTGTAAAAAATCCCTCACCATCAAATATCTAACCTGGTTTTCAGATTTGTGTGTCTTTGCAAAAAAGAAAGGTGCTGAAGAAAATACTGGTAAAAAGAAAATCTAAAACTGGGGATTGGAATGGAAAGGAGGCTTATCAAGAGAGGCCAGCTGACATGTTTTTGTATTTTATTCCTATTTTTTTAGCAATTAAATTATTGCTGAAGCATGCATCATGCTGTTCTTATTCTTTCTGCTGACTTTACCTTTCATCCAGATCTAACAGTCTGAAGCTGTTCTTGTTGATTTTGAGAGGGGGAAAAGAAAAAGTTGAATTCTATCTGGGATAAATTTAGCCCTATCTTTCTACAGTGTCTTTCCCTCAAAAGCTCAGTATGTGTTTGAAATGTCTTCTAAAGACGCCTTTTCTTCTCCACTTATGCGTTCATGTCACCTACACACTCAGTGTAGCAGAGATACCGTTACACAAAACCTATATATGGTATTTCTATGTAACTTTGCACGTGGGAGTGCTTGCAAAGGGTAGTATTTCTCTAGGAGATTGCGTGAGTCAGTCCATTCTGTAAGTAAAGCAGATGGAAACACCAGCATGTAGCCTTTTCATCCTGAACAAAAGAAACGTTTTAGCTGGTACCAGAAATGGGAAATCAGAGGATATGCTTCACTTCAACCATTTATAATTACTGAAAAGAAGAAAATCAAAATTGTATGATTAAGACAAGACTCCTTAACTGTTTGACCTATTCCATGTGCAGGATGTGTACTTGACTGTTATTTGCATAGTCATTTTGATGTAGTGAGGTTTTTCTCTGTCCTGACGTTTAGATGCTGTAACTCCTCTCAGTCCTGTTTCTGGAGCCTGTCACAGAACTAAATTTATGCCTGGCAGCATTACAGTCAGCTCTCTCGATGAGAGTGGAAAGCACCTTCATAAGGGTCTGGGCAGAGCAGTCCTTTAAAAGTTGACAGCAATGTTTACTTTTCATTTGATAAGCTGGCCTTGGGGTTGACTGCAGTGAAACTTTGCTCAGGGATATCTGTTGATAGTGTCTACTCAGATTTTCTTCATAAAGGAACGTGAGCTGTGAAAGGACAACCCATCAGCTTCCTTTGATTAGTGATTTGTTGGGTCAGCTGTTTCTGAAAGGGAGCTATGTTTTGATTCTTGCTTTTGCAACTGGGATAGGAAAAGACACATAGGACCTATGATGGCATCCATTTCCATTTACTAATGTAGTAGTTTAAAAGTCCTAGTTATCTAAAGTACTTAGTAAATGCAGGCAATGAATCTGTCTCAAGTTCAATTAAAAAGAAAAAAACAAGTCATCGGATCACTATTAAGACCTTACATCAGGGGTCTGACTTTCAGAAAATGTAAAATACAGTAGGATGGAGGCCATTCAGAGCTCTGGACTCTGTGAATGCTAGGGCAAAAAAGATGGGGAGGAGTCATTCTTGAAAGCTTTGGCACAACCATTCCCTCCCAAAGAGTTGGAATAGGAAAAGATCACATATTTAAGAAAGGAGACAGCTGACAATGTGTGGCTTACAGGCTTGCATATTCGTTTTAGGATTTTTAAAGATGTACAGATCCTGGTTTAAATTTTTCACCCATTTATGAGTTACATTGACTCCAGTCTAAACATTTGTTGATGAGAAATGAATGGAAGAGAATGTCAAGACAGTAACTCAGTTGCTAGTAGTAAAAAATCCTGCAAAAAAAAAAATTAACTTTGAAGAGAAGAGCTATCCTGAGCTGTATCTGTAAATGATGTATGCATTAAGGCAGTTAAGAGAATTAAGGTGTTCTTTCCAGAGACTTTTTCTTATTTTCTTAATTTCACTTTGTGTCTGTATTTTCCAAGTTACCACATTTGATCTGTTTATGCTAATAGAAGGAACAAGTGTCTGATGCTCTTTTTGAAATTTCTTTTAACTTGATTTTTCATTCATCACTAGAAAATTTGATGCAGTTCATGTCCTACTTACAGGAAGTACTTTGAAATTGCTCCCTGCCTGAGGTTTCAGGCAGAGGCTTTAGAAAAGAAGTAAAAGCAGTGGTTTGTTGGTTTCTGGGGGTTTTTTGCAAACCTGAGTTTAAGTAATAACAAAGGTTTGTATGTGAGGCTTTCATATTGGGTTTACTAAGCTATTTGAATACCCTATGAGAGAAATGGCAGTAAACAAACACTCCTTGAACCACAGCCTTAAACAGCAAGATAAACTATCTTCTTCCAGAAGAATCAGTACCTGCAGCTTAATATTAAAAGATTATTGTGCAAACTGTGCCACTGAAATTACAGTAAGCCATGCTGTAGCATTTGAAGAAGACAAAAACCAAATCTATTGGATTGTCTGTTGAACTTCCTGACTATGTATCTTTCACACCATTATGTTCTTCCAGACTCCTGCACAGAGCTCACCCAGGTCACAGTGTGACCTGACAGTTGTGAAGCAGTTGGCGTGCCGTGACCACTCCTTATCCCTCTAACCAGGGTCACGCCACCGCTGACCTCCCTGTCTGCCTTCTGGAGTGACTGGCCTGTTCCCTGCGTGCTGGGGGAGGCTGGGGGAACTGCTGGGCTCTTTTGTTAGGATTTGGATTTCTAGTAAGTTGTGACTCAGAAGCACATTCTTCAAGCTCTGGTGACACGAGTGTCTTAAAATGTTTAAGCTCTTTAGATGGATATGGATGTATACTCTTAGGGTTGTCTCAAATGTGGCAGGCAGCAGCAGACCTGAAGCCTCTGCCCCAGTTTAGCCAGGGCTGCCAAAAACACATCTGCGCTGGAGGAGAAGCTACCATGTTTATCCTTAACTGTGGAAAGTCAGTAACAGCTGACAGAACATTTGAGGTATAATTTTCCCAAGTTTATTTGGAAGGTGATGTACCTAATGTGGCACAGTTTCAGAATTCCACATGTGCTTGGCTCAAGCTAATGTAGTGTTCACCTGTGCCAGAGCATAACTATCAGTGGCTCTGGAACTGAAGCTGTAATTTTTAGTGGGTGCTTTATCCTTGGTGTATAAAAATAGCCTTTGAGGGATGAATCCATCGAGAGCTGAGGAGTCTGAATCTGCCAGGGTCTTTGATGGCTAACATTTGCCAAGTAGCAGCAGGGAGCACGGCTGCTCAGTCAGGTTTGCCATGTGTGTTCTGTGTGGCTCCATGAGCAGCCTTCAGGATGCGATGCCCTTGCCATTGTATCTTTGGTGTTTGGACAGAGCTGTGAGCAGAGGGCAGCAAGACAGAAGCTGTTTGTGAGGCAGAGCTTGTCATGACTGAGCAAGAATATAGCAGATCTTGCCATAGTTAAAGGCTTTGGGTAGGGAAGTGCTTTGACAAAACACACTGTCCCCTCCCACCACCTTGCCAATAAGAAGCACAGGTGTTTAAATGGCAAGAGATATGTGTTTCCTGAGTATCAGTATTCATTTCCTCTAATGGAATTTCTGATGAAGTAAATTTTGGTAGTAGGAAAAATCCTCATGACTGCTGGCACTAGTGATATATTATTTTTCTTCCTTCTACTTGAATTCTTTGTTTGGTAGGTGGTGGCTCATTGAAGAAGCTTCCAATAGTGGTATTCTTGTTCCCCTTCACTTCCATGGCTGTCTGCTGTCCCTGAAAGCATCCTTTACTCTAAGTAGCATACTTGTTGAATAGGTGACTTTCAGGGAGAAATCCAGAAAATTGCCTGTGTTTCTCCATGTCCTGGCACATCTTCAGCTTGGGAATCAGTGTTCCATTAACTAGATGGCAAGAAATAAATGCAGGGTACATCCTTTCAGCTGTACTTACTTTGGGAAACACAGGAATGTGGTTACAAGTAAGTTTGCAGGCTTTAGGATGACATAAAGAGATGATGCTAGGTACTTCAAGGCAGAGGAAATGCTTGATTTGTGTAGTGTTTGTCCATTTGCATGTTTGGCTTTAAAAAAAAAACAAACCCAAATACTTTGAACTGTAATTGTGTCTCCAGTACCATGTATTTAGTGCTGTCATGAAAATAATGTGATGGAAGCTTTCTCTGTTCTTTGTTTCCTGTTTTGGATCTGTGACATTAGCTTCAAAGCACTTACCAAAATTTGTGAATTTTTAAAATTTTTTCTTTCTGTATTGTCTATCAGCCTTCTCCATAAGCTGAGAAGTGCAAAGTATATTTGATTTGGCTGTTTGCATGCATCCATGCACTTAGACACAGTGCTCCCTATCACCCTCAAGCATAAAACTGCTGATGTGTGAGTGAACAAAAAGAGGTCAGTAATTTGGCACTGTAGGTTTTACATTACAAGGCACTGTCCTTCATTTGCTCGTTTTATCTTTACAGCAGTGTTACCAGGCTCTCATCAGAAACCTCCAGCAGGCTAGAAACCTACTATGCAGGATCCATTACATATGTAGTGTGTGAGGGGTATTTTTCTGCTGAATACTTCACTGATCACATCTCTAAATGGTTTTTCAAAATAGAGTATCTTTTTCAAGGATAGATTTTTTGATCACTAAAGAAATAAAAACTTCTGTACTAGGAATTGGCCAAATGTTATCTTGTAGTCTGTGTAGGCTGAATAACTAGATATTTAGACACTTTTTAGGATTTTTTTAAAATTATGTTTCTGAATTCTACTCTCCCCTTACTTTTCACCTTCTCTTCCCTGCAAGCCTTGATTTCTGAGTAATTGAAAGCAGCATCTGTTTACAAGTTTTCCCTCCTTGCAAAAGGAAATCCTTCCTTTTAGTTAGTAGCTCCGTGTTTCCACAGTATTGTACGTAGTGTAGTATGGATAGTAGTTGACTGGCAGATTTTATTATATGCAGCCTACTGGAATTTATTTCTAGTTGTATGAAGAGGATACATAAAAGGACACATCTGCTTTGAAACCCTTTTACACTGGCAGAGTAGTGTACAAAGATCTCTGTTTTGACAATCACCAACAGAACTTTGATGGAAATTTCTAGATGTAAAAGCTATTGGTGACCAGATTCTACTTTGCTGCTGTTAATGTCTGTTGTTATGATGCTGTGGTATTGCCTTTCCAGGTTAAAGTTTAAATGGCAAGTTCTGAAGGAATAACCAAGGGGGTTTCCACACAAATCAACCTTTATCACTCTCCCAGCTGAGTGACTTAATTCTGTCTGTGGGAACACCATCCTTTTATCAGGCTGGCTGTTAGGAAGGTTATACATTTACCTGAATTAAGATGTGAGGTTGCCATAGTCCTGCTCATTGGTGTTTATTAGTGCTAGGTACAGAGTTGAAATGAGCTTGCTAATGACACTGTCAAAGATTATTTTATAGTAGTGATGGAATGTTGTAACCAAGGGAACTATTTAGTGTGCAGTTGTATTGGAAACCTGCTGGCGTCAGGGTTTCTGATAGATGTTTTATGGCATGAGTTATGAACTGACTATATTTAAAAGAAATTTGAGTTTACGATGATGTCAGTTTGTGTGTGTATGAATAGTCTTCTGAGCATTACACCTTCTGTCTTTATGTGAAGTTTTCTATAAAACTTCTGTTAAACCCCTTTTTTAATTATAGCCAATGCTCTCTGTAAGTTACTGCATCTTTTTCTTTGGAATCCTTATTAGTCTGCTTTTGGGTAATATAGTTTGTAGTTTACAGATGTACTGTATTTTTACTTCTGCAGTGGTGGAGTTATTCTTTCTAGTGAAGTGCCATGTTTGTCAGGTTGTTACTTTGAAGCATAAACTTTTTACTGTTACCACTTTCAGACTTATTATTTGGATAAGTGCAATCATATTTTGAATACTTTTGTATAGCATTCTTTGGAGTTCACTGACACTACTCATGTCAATAAATATTATAAATGTTTTTAGGATGTGATCTGCAAAAATAGAATTGGAGAAATGGGAAAATAAAAGAAGAAATTTAATTTCTTGCCATAATTTCAGCAATTTTCTGATGTTTAGGTAGGGAAAAATATCCTCCAACATTTCAACAGATATCTAAGTACTGTTGCATTTGATGCATTATCAATGTGCATTAGTTGTGATCAGCTGTATATTTATATATATGCAGAATGTATATTTTTGAATTAGGTAATGTTGTTTCCTTAGTGTGACAGACTGTCTCCTGCTAATATTACTGTACAGTTCTACTTTTTTTTTTCTCCTTGCTATATAAATCCTATTAGGCCTGATCTGTCTCTTCCCCCGTCTTGGTGTGCACTAGAACAACATTAGCTTATCTGCCAGACGGAGCCTTAAGTGACATTGCCAAGGGTAAATCCCCTGAAGAACAGTTCAGGCTACAGCAGCCTGATATCTCATATTCTGTGTGATCCACTGAATTTCAGTAACAGTCCTTTTTTTTGCCAGAATTAAAGGGTTTGAGGGAAAAGTGTAGTTGAAAAATTAGAATAGAAGGGTAGAGCAGAAAGTGCTGTTGTTTCCTGTGATTGTTGGTGAATTTTTCGAAAACCTTGTTGACTTCTAGATAAGTCAGCGTAGCTTCTTAAGGGATCACCTATGGTGGTAGACTGAACTTCTGCATAATTTCTTCAGTCTGACAAAGCTCCTGGATCCACCTTAGTGATTAACAATCTCAACCAGTCTAAGTAAATATTTTTAATGGGTGGTACTGTGGTCACTGTGGTGTGGCTGGGTATTACAAAAACCATTTCTTATTTTGCATGCATACTTTGCTGTCTTGTGCTGTAAAACCCAGTTCTTATCAACTTAATATGACATAGTCTCTTTCTAATGAATGGTGCTCTAACAGTGTTGGAGTTGCTTATTCATGAAGTTAATGCATGTCATACAATGAGCAGGTGACATGATGGAATCCTAATTATGTATCTAGGAACACCTGCTTTGACTTCCTGATTATTTTTTTTAATAAACTCAAGATACTGTTCTTCAGAGAAGAAAGTTTTAACATTTTACGTTTGTTCTGCCACTGACAAATTGTTACAAGAGGAGCATTTGCATCACCGGTATCACATTCATCTTAGATTTTTTGGGGGTGGGGGGGTGGGAGTTGAGGTTTGTTGTTTTGTTTGTTTTGAGGTTTTAGCTCTTGATGTGCTCATCCAAAGGTTGATATAAGCAGTTTTTTAGATGAAAACTTATGCACACCTCAACTTGGAAAGGTATTTCTTGCAAAGGATGGGAGTTGAACTTCAGTGACCCTTGTGCATGTCTTCCAGCTCAGAATATTTTGTGATCCTCCTCAAACAGTACTGCCTATCTGATTAATGTTTTGCTTTATTTTTTTGCAGTTTTATGTGCTGAAAGAGTGGGCCAGATGACTAAAACATACAATGACATAGATGCTGTTACACGTCTTCTTGAAGAGGCAAGTATTACATCTGTTTAAGGACCCGTATACAGTATGAGTAGTACTGAAAGTATGTGGTACCACTACTAAACGTTGCTGGTAGATTGTCCTCCATTGTGGAGGAATAAGGCCTCTAAGTGTATGTACATTTTATCTCATTGGTAAGGTAAATATTCTTTCTAAATAAAGATAATTTCTTTATCTCGGTCAAATAGATTCATTGCTTCTGGTTATTTTTCAGCTGAGGGAGGCCATGTAACTTGTTCTTGGCCAAATGCTTGCCCTAATGAAGGAGGAGGAATCATCTTAAAATGACACATTTTTACAGTACATGTAAAACTAAGAGTATCATTATTGATGGATATATTCTTTTCAGAAAATAATAAAAGCTCACAGGCTTGTTTTCATAATAATTTTCGCAGTTAATTTCTTTCCAGAGAAGTACATGGACACAAAATTAGAAAATATCTAGTACTCTGTTTGTCTTCTTTCCTTCTTTTCCTTATGTTTGGTTGATTTAGTTGTTGTTTGTGAGTTTTTAATACCATTATTATGAAAATTGGTGTTCTTGTAATCCTTAGCACTCAAGAAATGTCAAAAAGCAACTGTCATGGTACTATGCTTATGTTCAATTAATATAATGATGAATTGTTTGTCTAAAATTAGCTATTTTTCTGCAGTAAACTTGAGCAATGATTTTCCAAAGAATGTTTATGAGTAATTCTTTAGGAGAAAATTGTTACAATTGTATTAGTTCATGACTGACTGGAATTTAGTCCTTTATACTCTATTGCTTGCTTTTTGCAATAGCAATGTCAAAAATTTGGTCTTTCCAGCCAATTGGGTGATCTGTTATTACTCTAATTCCGCAAGGAAACAAGCATGGGAATGAATGCTAATGTCTCCCACCTGTTCTGGATACCCCTCAATGCAACAGAGTCTTACATTTTATGCTTTGAGCCAGACCCATTCAAACACCTCTGTACAAATTACCTGTTAAAACTGATGTATTACCCAAAAGACTTCTCCTGGAATAATTCATCACCTTGTAGTAATAGTCTGTTAACTTGTTTGTCCCATTCCCTTTGACTTGTTTGGCTGAGATTTACTGCATTTGGTCCATGGCTCCTTCTAGTAATGATGGCAGCATTCTGCCAAACTGTTTTCTCCCCTGAGTCCCTGTAGCCAAATGTCTATAGATCCAGGCATTACACTCACGGGAGCAATGCTTGAAGGACTTGCTGAGCCAGTGTTTTAAAGCTTCTCGTATACTTTCCTATCTGGATGTTCGTAATGGAAAAATAAGGGAGTGTATAACGTGTCAAACTTTATTAAAACAAATACTTTCAGTGAGCCTTTTTGTTTTATTTGACCATCATTTCTGATGAAATTACTCTGTTCATAGGGATAGGTGCACTTACAGCACTTTTCTCTGATCTCCATATGATGGTTATCATAAGAGATTGCATCCATTTGCAGAATTTAACTCCTCTTGCTTTCACACGTATGAGTGAGAGAAAAAACAAAAGCTATCCCTTGTCTTTCCTTCATGTTTGCAAGCTTCAGGTGCTTGTATTACAATGTTGATAGAGTGAAAGGTGCAGCATTTGGGAAGATAGGAAAGAGAAGATCTTGAAACAGCATGTGTGCAGATATTTCAGAAATATGTGCCTATAGCCCTGAAACTGAGGAGAGGGAGTGGCACTGCCTGGGTATGTGGTAAGAATTGGAGCAGATTTCTTCATGAATCTTCTTTCTCATTTTTGTCTAATAATAGTATAAATGTGTCTTGTTTCTCAGTATTATTTTTTTACACACTGCTGTAATAAATCAGTTCCTTATCATTGTGTGAGTTAGAGGCCTGTCCCCAAACATAAATTTAGAGCTGAATTGTTAAAAATTGTGTAGGAGGTCTGGGGATGTTATTTGAAGAGCCTGGACACGCACTTACATTCCTGAAATTGGAAGTTAAAAAACATTGCTGCTAGAGAGCTCCTCCTTTGCATAGTCATAACCTCAGCAATATATTTTTTCCACGCAGTATTTATGAAGTGATCCAAATTAGTGAACAATAAGTTGGCTTAAAATATATCCAAACATATTTTAGTTTATTTTGTGGCACCTATTGTTCTGAAAGATTGTACATAAGATTACTTACAGATTTTATGGCTAGATAATGCCATTAGCTTTCAATGCAAATGTAAGTCTGACCTTTAGAAACCATTTGGAAAATGCTATTTGCAGATACAGCATTGATCAGTAATCTTTCTTTTTATTTACTGGTTGTTATATAACTTTTTTTTTTCCATTATGAAAGCCTCTTCATTCAAATTCATTGGCTTCAAATCTGTGTGAATAGTAGCTGTAGGTTTTGTAGGCTTTGTCATTAATGTATGCATGACACAAGGTAGTATTTAGTCATAAAATCTGGTGGTAGTCAGGGGCAGTAAGTAATCTCCTAACAGTGTTTTCAGTTACAGGGAGAAAATTCCTCCTCAAATAGTGTTGAACTAAGGGTACGTTAGGGAGTTAACCACAGCACCATTTTACCACTATTTAAAAAATCTAGTAGGTAAATAAGAAAATGATAGATAAAAATGCTTTATGAATAGTGCAAAATATTATGCAGTTCATCATCCTCTCCCAGGCAGATTACAATCCCATGTACCAGCTTCTGCAAGGCTGAGACATCCATATGTACATGTCATCAACAGAATAAGCTTCTAGTTTTTATTGGTACCTGTCATGAACTATAAAAACAGGTGATTTCCAGTACTGTGGTCATGGAGGAAGAGGCCATGACATGAGACTAACCACTTAATGTAGTTTGGGGCATCTGCAAAAAGGAAATATTTAGGATCTGTTTTTAGACAAAAGCACTGATGGACGGCATACACGAAAATAGGAGCTGAACATTCATTGTGGTGGAACTGGCTTCTACTCCTGCACAACTTATGGTCTTTTATTTGTAAGTGGAGCAAGTGGAAACTGAAAAATTATTTGAGGGAGGGTCAGTCTTTTCTGAATATTGCTGTTTCAAGATATGCAAGAGTGGAAAAGGAAAATCGGTAAAAACCCCTGAACAAATAAACCCTCACAGAAGGAAAAAAATCTTTTTATTGTTGAAATGTTTGTTCCATCCCTTTCAAGGCTATTTTACCCTCCCTCTGATCCTTCGGTGATTAAAAAAAAAAATAAAAAATAGAAATTGTCTTTCTATTCTTAATACTTCACAGAAAGAACGAGACTTAGAATTAGCTGCTCGGATTGGCCAGTCACTGTTAAAGAAGAATAAATCACTGACAGAAAGAAATGATTTCCTGGAAGAACAAGTAGAACACATCAGAGAAGAGGTAAGATTTTTATGCCTGAATGCTGTACATGCAATGATAGGGGGGAATTTCCTTCTAGCTTCACCTTGTCCATAGATTTGGCTGTGGGCAACCTGCTTCTGTGTCTGACCACTGTCACTGCTAAAAATGTCTTCCTTATATATAGCCTAAATCTGTTCTTCTCTGGTTTAAAACCATTACCCTTTATCCTATCACAACAGACCCTGCTAAAAGGTCTGTCCCCATCTTCCTTATAAACACCCTTTAAGTACTGAAAGGCTGCAGTAAGGTCTCCCCAGAGCATTACCTTCTCCATGCTGAACAATCCCAATGCTCTCAGCCTTCCCTTACAGGAAAAGGAATATTTTTGTGGCCCTCCTCTGGACCTGCTTGAACAGGTCCATGTCTGTCTTGTCCAGAGGACTTCAGAGCTGGGTGCTTACCAGAGAACAGTTGAGGAGAAAAATCACCTCCCTCAGCCTATTGGCCACACTTCTTTTGATGCATCCCAGGGTATATGGTTGACTTACTAGGCTGGGAGTACACACAGTGGTGTGATCAATAAAACACACCAGAAAGCTTATATCATTTCAAGTAGCACCTGTGCTTTGAAAGAGCTCTTTATCTAAATACCACTGTCACTAAACTCCAGCCTAATAAATGAGCTGGGAGCCAGTGTTGTTACTCCTATTCTGAGGCAGTGACCTTGCTTTTTGAATCTCACCCATGTGTGGTTTTGAGCAAGACAGAGAGCAAAAGAACAATGAACCACAGTGGAGTAAAACCTTTAAAAATGGTTCATAATTAACACTGCTCAGGGGTGTGAGATGTTGCATTATAAACATCTCACATAAAGGATAAAGTATGGATGGAGCAATCGATGATGTGTGATAAATGGTGGTGGAGCACCCACTATAAAATAATATCCTTTGATGTGGCCTACCCTTTTCAGCATGGAAAACTATTTCTGTTCTCCCCCAAAGGAGTGCTGTTGCTTGCTGCCAAATCTCATCATGAGGCAGACCAATTTATTTGTATATTGGTCAATATGACATGTACTAGGTATGTGCAAAGTGACTGAGCAGGACTGTGCATTCATATCACCCAGCCAGAGTGGAAAATTTGATTGAGAAAGGTGGAGGACAGGACAAGCTGCCTCTGTCCACATCTGTTTTTATTTAGTGGGACTGAGGAGCAGCATTAGGAAAAATGCCACCAGAAATAAGCCCCTTTCCAGGTGGCTTGGTATGTTGGGCCATATGTTCTGTCAACACCCCTCTTTCACACTGT
The DNA here is from genome assembly GCF_049639895.1 of Pseudopodoces humilis. Lineage (NCBI taxonomy): Eukaryota > Metazoa > Chordata > Aves > Passeriformes > Paridae > Pseudopodoces > Pseudopodoces humilis. The sequence goes on from NC_142200.1 coordinate 107,514,120, forward strand.
TATTTTGACTCCTTCAGAAACGGATGCTTTTGAAGCAGAGCTCATCAGACTTTAGTCATGACACTTCCATGTATTGAAAATCTGCCTTTTGTAGGTTGCAGATTTTCTATTAAAACTGAATTTTGAATTTTTGAACAGAACAGTAACAAGACAACTGTCGTCAAGGGCAAGAGATAAAGGAATTTATTTGATACTTCTAAAATTCTATGAAAATTGCCTAAAAATGGTTTGTCTTGGAGAGATGTGTTTTCTGTAATACAGGGACAAATTCTTTCTGCTTTGTGGTGTAAAATTAAGATTTTACTTAAGGTATATGTATCATTATCTAATAATAATAATAATAATACATATGTATATGTATATATAATAATAATTTAGCTTTATATCTCTTTGACCTTTGTTGTGACAAAACCTTCTGTCCACTCCATTGAGCAGACTGAGTTTTTTCCTGTGTGCTGGTAACATGCCATGTCAATAGGTACCTATCAAAGTTATAAAGACCTGTGCAAAGTGCATCAGATTCCCGGGTTTGCCTTTTGATTTTGTGTTGTTGGGCACTGCTAAGTTTAAGAAGGGGCTGTAATCATGTTCAGTAAAAACTGATATAACTGAGATTTTTCCTGTACTAAAGAACACAAGACTGAGTGGACTGAAGCGAGCACTTTAGTGTGTGCACAGACACTTTAATCTCAGCTTACTGTTTCACTATTATATTCTAGAAGCATAAACATTATACTGAGGAAATGTTCTTAATTGTAAAGTATTTTGCATACAGAGATGGATGTCTGCCTTTTCAGCAGCAGAGTGTAGTTCCCAGGTATAGTGTCTATCTGCTGTTCAGTACAAATGCTGCAGCTCCATGTTCCTTTTCTCTGGGATGGTGCTGCCTACACTTTAATATTGTCTCCTTTGGCATTAGAGCTCAGTATCAAAGAAATGTAAACCATAAATCTGCACGATTTTAATTGTATTTGGAATGGAGTAGCTAAGTTTTAGCTTCTAATCTTTCTAAATTTCCCAGTTTCTGCTTCTTTTTCCTCTATGTATTTTGTCCTATGATACGGAAGCTAAAATGGCAGCACTTAAAATGCAGTGTCAGTCCTCAAATAACACCACCTCAAACCTGTGTTAACTTCTGGGTAATACAGCCCACTAGACCTGTTATTTGAGTTCCAGGTCACCTGTCAGAGTTTGAGTTTTGATGATAGCAGGTTTCAAAGTCCAGGTTTGATTTTGCTCTGTGTAAAGTGAGAGGAAAGGAAAAAGTTGAATTATAATCTGGAATGGTGGTTTAAGAAAGGGATCATTGCTTTTGGTCTATCAAGAGTAGAAAGTAATATTGGAAAGACAGAAATGCTCTTTGACTTGGTACTTTTGTGTGTGCTCTTTATATACAGTGTAACAGGGTGTCTTCCTTTTGAGTAATTCTAACCTGTTAAGCACTTAGTTACTGTCAGGAAAACAAATCAGCTCTACTCTTGAGACAGTTTTTCATGATTCCTGTGAATTAGGTCCCAAGTCTTTGAACTATTGTTCTCTATATGAGGATACTTTTATCTTCTACTTACATAGTTTTAAGATAGGTGCAGCTATTTCATGAGTTAGTTCTGAAGCTGAGTAAAGCTGTCAGCTCAGCAGAGGCAATTAAAAGCCTGAGAAGATTAATTATCACCACGCTTGGTTCGTGGGGTGTCGTGGGCCTTGTTCCATGCACATCAAGGCTCAGTCTCTATTGTTCGGTAACAGTACCAAGGTAGTGCAACACTAATGTGGCAGTGTTTGCTCCGGAGGGCACATGTTGCAGTGGCTTGTGAGAATATAGAACAGGCTGTTTCTGGTCATAAAACAAGTCCAGTGTTTTGCAGCGTGCAAATCTGTACTCGGTCTGTCTGGGATGCTGATAATATTCTTCACCAGCCCACATGGTGCTGTGCTTTGGGTTTAGGACTAAATCAGTGTTGATAACAATGTTTTGGCTATTGCCAAGCAGTGCTTGCACAGCATCCACCAGGCTCTTTTCTTTTTCCCTCATGCCTCTCCCAGCCTCCCCAGCCTGGTTTTTTTTTTTTTTTTCTTCCTCTCTTCACTCTGTCCACCATCTGCACAAGATGCTGGGAAGGTGCACAGCTCTGGTAGCTGACCCAAGCTGATCAAAGGGATGTTCTACACCATATGTTATGTTCAACAATAGAAGGTCAGGGAAAGGAGGAAGAATCTGGGACATTTGTAGTTATGGTGTTTGTCTTCACAAGTGACAATTCTATGTGCCAAGGTTCCACTTTCTAGTAAGTGGCTGAACACACATAGAAAACAGTGAATAAATTCCTTATTTTGCTTTGCTTGCATGGGAAGCTTTTCTTCACTCATTAAACTGTCTCAGGAAGAAGCTTTTCTTGCTCTTGAGCTTCTGAGTCTCTCCTTCATCCTATGGGGATTGTGGGGCAGACTGTGTGCTTAGGTGGTGGGTGCTTAGCTGCTCACCGAAGTTAACAGACCACAAAATGTTGCATCAAAGGCAGGCGTTGCTGGAAGTTACTGCAGTGAGTGTTTCATAGTTTCACAGCTTGATTAAGATGAGGAGTGAGCTCTGGAGGTCCTCTTGTCCAAACCCTCCTATCAAGCAGGGCCCCCTACAGTCCATTGCTGAGGACCGTGTCCAGATGGTGTTTGACTACATCCAAGGATGGAGAACCCCGCAGACTCTCTGGGCAAGCTGTGCCAGTGCTCAGTCACCCTCACAATTTAAATGTTGCCCCCGATGTTTAGGAGGGACCACCCATGTTTCGGTTTGTGCCTATTGTTTCAGGTCCCATTCCATTAAAAGATCAACCTTTCTGACTGCTCATCCTCTTTTGGCGGATTGAAATGCTCGGAAATGGCAGTAAAAATAGTATCCTCAGTCTTTTTAATTCATAGAAAAAAAACAGTAGCAAGAGCTGAAGATGATCTAGTGTCCACCCACAGACAGTATCTGAATTCTTGCTTCTTAAAGAGGCTGAGTTATAACGTGCTGAAGGGAAGTAAATTGTTATTTTTGGTTCAGCATTTTCGCTCTTCCTGAAAAGGAGAAAGTAAGCCTCCAAAAATCAATGCACAGATTTAATTTAATAGTTTTCTAAAATGTGGCTGGATGGAGATAGCTTTTTTCCCCTTGCTGTTTAGAACCCATGTCTCAGGAGGACTTGGTGCCTTACCACTTCTCATTATGCAGAACTGTCTTAAGTAAATGACCTTGTTTGCTTCAAATTCTGAACAATTCAAGTGCTTTTTTGGATTGTGTCTGCTCTTTTGTTCAATGAAAATGGAGTTTAAATCTATGTCATTGATATTCTCTGGGTTTTTTTCTAATAATAATTACAAAGAAAAGTATGCTTACAATATGAAAAGCAGAAGTTTAATAAAAAGAAAGGTACTGTGCATTTTTTATGTGGGAAAGTGCAAACTGAGGGCCAAGTCTTGCAGTGCAAATGGTAGGGAATGGATGTGTCTGATTAGTAATGCTGTCTATAGTTGCGCAAGGCAAATAAAAGTAATCTCCTGCTGCTGGCATCTTAAATCACAGCTGTGAAGTTGTGTAGATCCTGCTGTCTAATTGGGCTTTTAACCTTTTTCTTGGAGAACAGCAATATAAAGTAACAAAGATTACGTTTGTGGAGCTCACAATTACAGGGGATCTTAATCACCTACTTTTGATATTTTGTTAATTTTTGATCTAAGTATGGGAATCCCACTACTTTGCCAGATTAAAAAAACCCAGAAACTGACTGCAACCTCCACTGTTGGAACAGCCTCAGAACAGCAGCCTCCCACTGTGTGGTGGTGTTCTGCAGCTCAACAGGCACTTGAATCGCAATTGTAACCTTACTACACAAGCATTTCAGTAATTTAATGTGAAGTCACTTGGAGAGGAAGAAATGTCTGCATCTGAGGCCTGTGAGTCGGCATCCAAGCCAGGAGGCAACAGTCATCGCACAGAATGGATAAAAGCAATGTTTGACTTGATGGTGCCACATTAATTTCGTGCTGTATCACTGCAATATATCCATTACCGTGCATGTGAATCTGGACTAATGCCACAGTGAGTCAGGAAGAAAAATAAATTAGTGGCTACTTTAAAAGATACACTTTCCCTTCTTTCTAAGAAGTAAAAGAAATGGTTCTGGTCTGTTTCCATCTTGGACTCTTGATTTAGTTCAAGATGGTGCCTGGAGGGTGAATAATGAGCTAATTTGTGGTGGGTTTGCTTTAAAATGTGTCTGGAAAATCAGCGTACTGATCTGTGAGCTCTTTCTTTGTGCAGGTTTCTCAGTTGCGACATGAGCTGTCCATGAAAGATGAACTGCTCCAGTTCTATACCAGTGCTGCTGAGGAAAGTGAACCGGAGTCTGTCTGTTCCACCCCGTAAGTCAATTGATTTGCAGCGTTGAACTGTCATCTGTTGGATGATTTAATAACTTTGAAAAGTGGTAAAATTGCTCCTGTATTGGCTGGAACTATAAATGGGACTCAGAACTTGGTGCAAGGCTCCAGCTGGAAGGATTTGCACTGAGCCAGCTGGCTATCCAGGTGCCTACATGAGATAGGAGAGTACATACGGAGGCTGCTGACACGATGCTGCAACTTTCAGAGGAACTGAGTCACTGTTGTGGTGGGGCAGCCATGGGTCACACTGACAGCAGCCCAGTACTTCACGTACATCTGCATGTGCTAGGACGTGCTGCATTTGTGCTTGAAGGACCTCTGAAGCCAATATGGAAAAATTCCAAGCCAAGGGAAAGAAATAAAGCATGGCTTATAGCCTGGGTTCCAGGCAGTTAGCTGGCTGAACAGCATTCCAGGCTCTCGGGGGCTCTCTGACTTTGCAGAGTTATTGCTGCATTCTGATGAAGCATGTGCAGCATTAATCAGGAGCTATTGGATTGCTCCCTCTAGTAATGTGTTTTTTTTTCTCATAGCCTTGGCTGAATAACTTTTTCATAGGTAATATGTGGAATAATAAATAAAATTTTTAAATGTTCTCTTTTGAAATTCACTGCAAATTTATTGCTGCCCAAAAGTATTGGCATGAATAAGCTGTATTTCATGTGTCTCTGTTTGCTTTTGAGACCAGTGTTCAGTCTATGCTTCTGTGAGATTGGCCATAATACATGTAAAAATTATTTTAAATTGTTGCTTTTTCCTACAAGGCTGAAGAGGAATGAATCTTCTTCCTCTGTCCAGAACTACTTTCATTTGGACTCCCTTCAAAAGAAACTCAAGGACCTTGAAGAGGAAAATGTTGTGCTTAGATCTGAGGTGAAATTGTTCCCTTTATTTTACTTAATATAGTTGTTCATCTAAATGCCAAAACACAGGTATTGAGAAGCTTGTATTAAAAGCTGAGGGTCTAAGTTAAAATATATGCTATTACACCTATTGCAGATCTCTCTATAGTTGTTTAATCACCATATTTTATCTTTTTAAATGAAGGAAAGGCTGAAATGTGGAAGCTACATAGAATCACAGAATTGTTTAGGTTGGAAAAGACCTCTAAAGTCATTGAGGCCAACCTTTGGCCAATCAATACCTTACAACTAGATCAGAGCCCTGAGTGTGATGTCCAGTCCTTTCTTGAGCACCTCCTGGGTTGGTCATTCCAGCCCATTCCAATGTCTGGTCACCCTTTCTGTGAAGAAATTCTTCCCAAATTAAGCTATATGCAAAGCAGTGTTTGTGCAGTGAGAGTGTGCAGCAGAATGGGCAGATTTTGGAATCCAGGATTGCACTTTGAAACAGGTTTTAAAGGGTTGACCTGGCAGATATGTGTGACTTGAGCTGCAGATCTCAAGTTCTTAGGCTGGCATGGCTCTGATACCAATTCAGTGTTTGTCAAAATAATAATTGTTAGCCTAAATCTGCATTACATTTCTTCCTTTTGTTTTTCAAGTCAGGCAGTTAACATTTTAAATAGAATGTACTGCTCTTTATTTTTGTTTGTTTCACAGATTACACAGTTTTTTAATATTTAATAATAGAATACAAAGTGAAAAATTTTATATTTTCAACCCAACTTTTAAACATTGGGATCATATTACCACTTTGCAAACATGCAGCAGAGTATATCAGAAGAGATACTTTTGGTCTAAGAGTGAATATATGAAAACAGGATGTTACTGCCATTTTCCACTGCAAATGCAGGGCTCATAGTAAATAGGTAGTGCCATACCTCTGCACAAGACACCACGTAATGGAGACTGCTGTGCTCTTAACTGAGAAGTTGCACAAGGAAGATGAGCAATAGATGGTCTGAGAGTAATGAACGTTAGAACTGAGAGAGCCACTGCATGAGGAGCTGGTAGGAAACCCCATGCAGCACTGCCTTCCCATCCAGGGAGATTTAGTCTGTGCCAGCAAGGCACAGGATGAAGCCAAATGTGAAACCTGTGAGCTATGTGGTTCTCTGCAGATGCAGTCATTGGGTGTCTGTGCATATCCCTAGCTTTGGGAATAGATTACAGACCCACCGAGGTGGTGCCAGACAGCACCAGCTGGCCCCAGCCATGCTGCTCTTGGCACTCCTAGAGTCAGAGTAGAAAAGACAAAGCAGGGAAAGAGGTAGGACTAAGGTTTTTTGTGGGATGTGTTTACAGTGCCAGAACTTTTCAAATAGGATCAAATAGCATGTTTTCTAAATACTTGAATTTTTAACTCAGTTATTTAAACCAAGCATTTATGTAGTTTTTGATGATACCTAGCTTTGCTTAGGTGAGCAGATCAAGTTCTGCATGACAGTATTTTGTATGTCCAAGCCTTTCTTTTTCTTTTTACTTTTAGTGCAAAATACACAAGTGACATCTAGTGGGGATATGGTGATAGTGATGCAAGTTTCTCCGTACAGTAATATCTCTGCGGAATGTTCACCTGGCCTCTTTTTCAGAACATGTGGGAGGGCAGGCAAAAACTGTAGTTTCTCACTGTCTTCCTGAAGGAGTGATTAGAATAGCTTGTCTCTCTGAAGCAGATGGAAGTGCATCAACAGACTGGCAAAAACCAAATGTGCTAATGTAGCATATTTGATGTGGATTTCTTGAACAGGCCTGTCAGCTGAAGACTGAAACAATTACTTATGAAGAGAAAGAACAACAACTTGTCAATGACTGTGTAAAAGAGCTAAGTATGTCCCTACTTCTTTATACTTTTTTGAGATAGTTCAGTGAAAAAAACAAAACAGATCAGTCAGTCATGTTTTTCTGTGGTACTTATTTTCCTTTCATAAATGGTTATGAGGAAAAAATTCCTGGCTGAAATTTCACAGCAGAAGATGTTGGCTGAAAGCTAAATCTTTCTCATTCAAAAATAGTTTTGCATTGAAAATGTTCTGCAGCATGTGCACTTGATGCCTGTCTGGTTTTGTGTCCTGCTGCATTTTTCAAAAATACTTTACTGTGAACTGGGGGTAGGATTCTGCTGAAGCAAGTGATGTTCCAAAAGAACATCTTTATGCTTACTTTTCTGATTTTGGGTTTGTGATGTTAATTGTAATTACTTATCTTAAAGGAGATGCAAACATCCAGATTGCCAATATCTCTGAAGAGTTAGCAAAGAAAACTGAAGATGCTGCCCGGCAGCAAGAAGAAATCACTCATCTTCTCTCTCAGATAGTCGACCTCCAGAAAAAGGCAAAAGCTGTAAGCATCCAGTTGAGAGACTGCTGTTGTTATTTGCTACTAATGTAACTGGAGGACAGATTAAAATTCTCTCTGTAATAGAGCCTAAAGGAAATATTCCACCTTCCTTATGTGGATGACCTTGTTTGGTGTTTAATATCTGGTGTACTTAACTAGAAACCATCAATTTATTAAAAGATGCATATATGGTTTATCAAATGCAATATTTAAAATTATTTTAAATATTAGATACAAAATTCTGCTCTGAGTGGTGTTGGTAAGATAAGAGTGTCGGTGCAGGTACTTCAGTGGGCACATACCTGTTTGGAGGTTCATTCAGCAAGGTGCATTCTAATGCTGTGTGTTCTTGTGTTAACATTTTAAACATTTTTAAGCCATTGTGTAGATTAATATTGCTGCAGAGGAGAGGTGAGAAAAGTTAGAATGTTCCTACTTACCTGTAGTATAGGATATGAATATCACAGGACAAAACATCACAGTATTTCTAACATTTTTTGGCATATTTTAGTGTGCAGTTGAAAATGAGGAACTTGTCCAGCATCTGGGAGCAGCTAAAGATGCCCAGAGACAGCTCACAGCAGAGGTGAGTACATTACTTAGTAATACAATAATTTAGTAGCAGAGCAATGGCTGTTCACTTTGCTGTAAGAGGTTTAGTCTGAGCTGGATCAGAAATATTAAATATTTTTACCTTTGTATATGGAATGAAGGAACATTTATATTCCTAGTAGAGTTCAAACCCTTTTCTTTCCTATTCTCTGCTCCTTCAAATGACACACAGTTTGAAACACAGAGACTTAAGGGCTGTACAGGAATGCCTTTAAAGGTTGACTTCTCTAGGCTAGTAATTTCAGCCTATTTTGACTAGTGACATAACATGGAAGAGCTCATTTTTGCTCTGTTTGTTCAGTGTATAAACATAAGGCAATCCAGTATTTCTGGTTGTCTTATGGGTGCTACATTTGCATGAAAAAAAATGGACATGATGGAATGAATAGAGCTTGATCCCTTTAGGATGTCTCTTACACTTGCACTACTTGGTGATGAAGGTGAGAATGGCCAGAGAAGCGTTTCCAATGGGTGGACCTTTTGTATTTGTGGTGCTCAACAGAGATTGGGCTCAAACCATTGCTTTCTTAGGAAAGAAAATGAACCAGATCTTTTTTTCTAAACCAAATAGCTGATTTTTATGAAAGCTGTAGGAATGTGGTGTTCCAGACTTCTGCCCCTTTGCCAAACTAAGTTGAAGTGGCTGATGACCCCAACAGCTCTGAGGGTACACAGACATCTGTACAATGATTACATAAGATATGTTTCCTGAGAAAGATAAAAATAAGTCATGGTCTTATGCTGTTGAAAGCTATATGTGTAGATGTATTTATGCATGAAAGTCCTGGCTTTAAAATTCCTAAGTTCTTTAGACCATTGTGGAAAGTCTTGTCCTCAGACCATGGTGTTTGCAACTGTGGTCATCATGAGTGATTAAGCACTAAACCTGATCAGACTAAAGATACTTTTTTAGCTCTGTGTCTTTTCCTTGACAATATCTTCATGTAGGGAAGGAAATGGAGCAAACAGTTCCTTCCTTCCACATTGTGACCCTCCCTGCCTGCCTTCCCATTCCTAATCCATGTTATTAATGATCCTTCAGTGATACTCAATTGTTGGAGATCAATTCCTTTAAAGTGGGATATTCTTCCCTACCCCGTTATTCTTTACCAATATTAAAAGAATTTGCAGGATTTTTATGGTAATAGTGCACCCCATAAGGTCTTGGACTGTTTTCTCTATGTTACAGTTGCGAGAGCTGGAAGACAAGTATGCAGAGTGCATGGAAATGCTTCATGAGGCTCAAGAAGAGCTGAAAAACCTTAGGAACAAGACAATGCCAAATGCTATATCACGTCGGTACCACTCTCTTGGTCTCTTCCCTATGGTAAGCAGATTTAAGGACAAAACCAGCACACACCAAGCAAAGGAAGTGTATTTGCATTTAACTTAAAGCTTCAGGGATAGGATGCTAGGTCTGACATAAGCATGGATGAAATGTGTATTTGTATGGTGTTAAAAGGATATCTGAGTGATCAGTTTTGCATACCTGGTTGTTTGCAGTGGTGAAAGGCAAACAGTGGTGCTGTGTAGCTCTGCTCCTGTGTTACATGCCACCTGCAGCTGTCTGTGCTCATGCTGTGAAACCTGGGTAGCATTACCAGGTTCTTACACAGTTCTATACATCTCTGTTAAACATCTCCTGTACTGTTGTGGCTGATGTTCATTAGGAGCTTCTTGTTTATCTTCAATATCCTTGGAGATACAACTTCCCAATAATGTAACAATAGTTTCCAGACATAGCATCTTTCTAGTAATTTATGATATACATTCTAGTTTTTCAGTCTAAACCTTTGAACAGGGTTAAAAGCATTCCTTCTTGTTTTATGGTGACTGAAAATTCAGTGGTTCATTATAAGAATGTTAGTTGCTAATCTGTATTATGGCAACAAATTATGGTGGTTTCACTGGCGTTTTCAACTTTCTTTACCTGATTTCATGTGACTATGACATTTAAAGCTCAGGGAGTAGGCAGTACCCTCAATGAAATGAGAAAAAAAGAGTGGATAAGAACGTGTCCAGTGACTTACTCTGCTTGTCTGTGTATCTCTAGAGTAGTTAGATTACTTCTGAAGGCAATGGTATCAGTGGCTTCTTTTGCAATACTTTAATGTAATCAAGTAGCAAAATCTGGCCTGCCTTGTCTTGTCTTACTGCTGAAGAAGAACACATTTTATTTGTGCTCACAAGAAGTAAATTGCCAGCAAAGGCTTAGCTTGCCTTTTTGTGCTCCCTTTTGAGACTGAACAATGGCCAAATTAAAGTGCAGATGTTTAGTAATATAAGTTGTGCTTGCAAAAATAATACAAATCGTGCTTGCACAAATACGGCTGAAATCTGTGGAGAGTATGCTTGTGCTGAGATAGGTTTATGTCTTTTCTGTTAAAATGATTTTCAAATGTTGAATCATGGGACAAAAGATCATTTAGATTTATTACTGTTTGATACTCAGACCTTGCACCCAGCAGTAAAACTTAGCAACGAGCTATGGAGAGTTGATGGCCTGTTACATCTAACCTTATGGAGAAAGTGTATAGTACTTTATGCCAGGAATCATGTCATTTTTGTTGATGGGTGGATAATGCTGTGGGTTTTATGTTTATTTTAAATGAGAACATAAAGAACAAAACTTTATGCATGAAAGGTGAGTGTTACTGAGTATAGGATTCAGTCTGGGAAGCTGGATCATGTTGTTGCCTACAGTGCTTTTTTAAGGTTCTTTGGCAGATATTATGCATAATCAGGTGGTACATACTGTGGGAAAATTAAACTAAGCCATGTTTTGTCAGTACTTTAAATATCTACATTAGTTTTCCCGTCATTTTTCTTGTTTAAACCTTCTTTTTTTCTTCTAGAAATACTCTTCATCACTTATTATTTTGTATAAGTAATTTATTATTTTCTGTCATGCCAACCTATTAATACTATGATATTTGTTTCTCTTTTGTGCTTATTTTTAACAGGATTCTTTGGCAGCAGAGATAGAAGGGTCAATGAGGAAGGAGCTGCATTTAGATGAACCCGACTCTCCTGACTTGGCGTATGACTGAAAAGAATTGGTTCCTAAATTGATTGGTTATATCTGAAGTTAATTATTTGATGAAAAAAAAGAAAAAAAACAGGAAATAGTTGAAATAGATATTTAGAAAGAAATATTTCTATCTGAATGTGAATGAGAGAGAAAAAGGAAAACAAATTGCCTAGGTTTTGGGGTGTTTTTATTTTCTGCTAAAGCTGCCAAAAGAAAACATCAATATTTTGGCTTTGCCATGTCTTGTAAACTTTTTTTCTCGATGGTGAGTGCTGAGAATGAGAAAAGGTTTGTTTTCTTGTGTGTTACCATGCTAGATTTGTCCAGTTACCAGTTAGGGGAGGAGTTCAAATTAGTGGGTTTTCTCTCTCTTGGTGAGTTCTATAACTTAAGTTACCAGGTAACTATTGATCTAATCCAGTTTCTACAGGAAGAACATCAGGGCAGTAAGGGATTTGGAATGGTACTTAGTGTGATGCCCATTATGCCTGTGCTGAAGTTCTGTTTAATTCAACAAGAGAGTAGTTTGAAACAAGTTAAGTGCTTGCAACAGCCCCAAAGCTATAGATAGATACAGCTTGGCAGAAATGGTCTCACTGATGCCCGTTGCACGTGTACTCCAATAGGTTTATCTCACAGATTTGTACAAAGCATGGATTGTTTAATTTGAAATAAGTTAATCCAGTTTACAGGGTCTGTTACAGAAACAAGTTTACAAAACAGGACAGTCAGGGAAGGTACAGTAGGCACTTCCCAGAAACCTTCTAATTGCATTTACAAAATGCCTGACGCATACACTGACCTTTTCTGAGCCTGAGCCAAGAACTGTAAATGAGGCTTTGACAGAGTGAAATGTTGGTTAGAAAAATATAAGATCAGAAAGTTGTGAGCATGTTCAATCCCCATAGGATCCTTTCATCCTTCCAGTATAGTCTAACTTAGTTTAACTTCTTTAGAATGCCTTATTGACTTTGCCTGTACCAGAGGAGCATACTTTTTGTTTTTGGTTGCGTGATTTGGCTTGGCTTTATTTATTTGTGCAGTGGTAGTAACTTCAAGCTCCATGGGACTGTTTATTGATAAATACTCGTAGATACAGCCTCATAAAGATGTACAGCTGTAGACCTGGAGCTTCCACACAAAGGGTGCAACTGTTGAGCACCCATGGACAGAGGGAAAGAAATTTAAATTACATTAAATAGCCTAAGGCATGCAGTCACTGTTAAAACCTGACAGTGTTACCTTTGAGATAGAAGGAATGTGTTATTCTTAGGTTCAGCCACTGTTGAACTGTAAAACAAAGCAGCAGTGGTACTTTTGCAGCATGATGTAGAATAATTTTATTTTGGCAAGAAATTTCTGCTGAAATGTCATCTGATGTCAGTCTTTGAAGCAGGTGAACAGTGTTTGTTGTGGTATAAAGACAATGGTGATGAAGAATGAACTGTAGAAGTAGGTTAAAAATTTGGTTTCCAGCCTTGGCAGCCTCTCTCAAGTCTTGGTCCATTATATTTCTGGGATTTTTTTTCCTTTTTTTTAAAGTACTATTGAAGGGGGTTGGAAATTGGTCTCAAAGAGAAAAGACACAAGACTTGCTTGCATGGAGATACTCAGGAGAGTAAATTCAAACTCTCTTTTAAAATGGATTAGCCAGTTTATAGTTAAGAGCTGAATGGAGGTAAAGTCTGGTTTTTAAAAACTCATTTTTACATAAGGGCTTTATGGCGCTTTTAGCTTGTGTATGGAAATGCTCTTTCACTTATTTTTTATTAATATATGTAAGAGTCCATGCACATAATTGTCAAATGTTCTATCAAAAATATTCTAGGGTGATGGAAGAATTATGTTGATGTATTGAATGTAATGACCAGACTGTAGCTAGTATGGGACCCTACGCATACTGCTTTACAGAACTGTATATAAAACCAAAGTGTTTGTTAGATCTGTGAATAGGAAGGGCTGTTAGTAAGCTGTTACCTGTTTCCTCTGTTCCTTCTCATGGTAATAATTTATTGAGTGATTATTAACTGTGTGTGTTTACAGCCATCAGAAGCGAGTCTTCGAGACAGTGAGAAATGTCAATCAAGTTGTCAAGCAGAGGTCCATGACTCCGTCACCAATGAATATCCCAGGCTCTAACCAGTCCTCTGCTATGAACTCAGTCATTTCTAGCTGTGTCAGCACTCCACGTTCCAGTTTCTATGGGGGAGACATCTCTAACATGGTGATAGACAACAAGACCAATAGCATCATCTTAGAGACAGAGTCCTCGGACAATGGGTCAGTACCATAGCGCTGGAATTTGCTTTTGCTTTGTTCCTGACATAAAGGCAAAGTGTTCCTGTTTTCTTCCTTTTGTCTTACGTAGTGCAGTTACCACAGTGGCATACATCTTCAAAATCTATTTTGTGCTTATAGTTTCTGAGCACTCAAGTTTATTTAAAGAAAGAAAGCTTTCAGAAAGCACTTGTGTATCAGTCAGTGTCTGCAACTCAGACCTGCTCTGAGATGCAACATCACCAGATGGTGTAAAACCACCCTTTATTTTTGTGGGTCTGCACTTAAAAAGAATTAAATTTTCACCATTTTGCATAATTGCCAGAGAGTTCTGATCCCAGATACAGCTACAGTTAACATTTTGATCCTAAAAATAAATAAAGTGTGCACCTGTAGGTTTCCTAATATGAAAACTTGTGAATGAAACCAGTCAGAACTTTGCTTTTCTAGCTACTTGTCTCTTCCCCCAGTACAGTTCCATATTATGGTGTATATACTTTCCAGTAAAAATGGCTTAATACCTCAAAATTATGTATGTTTGTTAGTATAATATACTCTTGTGATTCACTGTGGTGTTCGTACAACATTGGCCCTTTACCATGGGGCTTGCTTACCTGAGTTTGTATGACTGTGAAAGACACACAGTGAGTAGACAAAGACGATTCTCACCTCTTTTTAGGAGGAAGCTCCTAAGTAAAGTGCAGGTTTCCAACCAGGAGTTTCCAGGCAAAACTTTTACAAAAGTTTTGGTGTTTGCCTTTGAGCTCTCCAGATGAGTAGCAAGTTGTTCCCAGACACAGTATTGTAAAGGTGTTGGTGAATGTCTCAAAACTGTCATGTGGAAGTTTTAAACTTTTTTAAGAATGTGTTTTTTTCCCTCCCACACTTTTTTTAAAATTTTTTTTCTGTGTCCCACTTTATGTTTTAGAAATGAAGACAGGATGAAGAAGCCTGGAACTCCAGGGACTCCAGGCTCCAGTGACCTAGAGACTGCCCTTCGTAGGCTCTCCCTCAGGCGGGAGAATTACCTCTCGGAGCGCAAATTCTTTGAGGAAGAGCAGGAAAGGAAGTTGCGGGAACTGGCAGAAAAGGGAGAACTCCACAGTGGTTCCGTTACCCCCACAGAGAGCATCATGTCACTGGGAACTCACTCCAGATTTTCAGAATTCACTGGATATTCAGGAATGTCTATCAGCAGTCGCTCCTACCTGCCAGAAAAGCTTCAGATTGTGAAACCACTAGAAGGTGATAACAAAGGGCCTCGGCCTTTATCTGTTGTTATTAGTGACTCTTTGTGGTCTCTAATCCATCACCGGAAAGCAGGAAATCTTTGCAATACATATTCGTTTTACTTTAGAGACAGTACTCCACGCTGTTGGTTTGAGATCTTCTAACTACTATGCTCTTCCACAAGCCTTAAAAGTGTTAGGAAACAATCCCAGCCAAGGCAGTAAAATGAGTATTGCAGGCCACATGTGCACATCAGCAGTGCAGTTTTACATCTGACCTAAATATTACCATGTCATAATTGGAAAAGGAGGGTGGATAAGTCTGTGAAATCTAAACAACCAGAGTTTTGTAAATTAGTATATCTGGAAAGGCCTTTACTTACTTGGGTTAGTCCAGCTGGTCTAATAAGACTATTACAGTGATTCAAAATTATCTCTGGACTTAATGGGTTGTTTGAGTGGTCACACAAGTCACTATGGCTTTGTGTTTCACATGTGAAATAGGTGGAGTTTTTTTAAGTCAAGTTTCCTTCATACATTGTCTCAGAAAAAGGTGAGATAGAGATAGATGGTAGTGAGGGCTAGAGCTGTATTTCAAAGTTCCTTTCAATAGACTATTTAAAAAAAGTTGTCAAAGCACATGTAGTATAGTCTGCCTGGCTTTCTTTAGTTCTTTCAGGTTGTAGCTGGAAGTTAGTTGAGTCAATTCCTCCAGGTTTTCAACCAAATGAGGTTTTCCTGTAGTACTTCACAGATACACTAGGTAACATCATTTAGCTTTGGCCTCCCTCTCTCTCTCTCTCTCTCTCTCTCTCTCTCCCTCTCTCCCCCCTCCGCCCTCGTATTACATTGCATTGTGTGTGTTTTAATTGCAGAAGTTGCTTTTTATCATCTTTTTAGAACAAATTTATTTCATCTATAAGGAGCATATAGCATGAAATGTACTCAGAAGCAACAATCAGCATTCTTATGTCCTGAAGAAAGTGATGTACTGTATCTACCTATTGAACTGAAATCATAGCCATAGCACACTGTCAAGCAGATTTTAATAGTTTGTTTTCATGGTTGCTTTTAAATGGTCATGAAAGTTCTTGTATCACATGAGGGAAAGGATGATCCCACTTTGTTTCAGTTTCCAGTTGCTACCACTGTAACAGATTTCTGTCACCATCCCATTATATCTGCTTTTGTCTTCCAGTAAACTCTTAAAGTCTTTATCATCTTTCTGTCTGTCTGGGTTTTTTTTTTTTTTCCCTGGTTTTGTTCAATGTTTTCACTGGGTCATTTCTCTCTTGAAATTATTGCACCTTTTAAAGTACTTCTCATGTTTGGTTTTAGATCTCATTTGTAGCATGTTTGTGTCTGCCTGTTTCATAAGTTTTATGTTTGTTAACTTTTATTAACTAAATATCTTTATGATTTTGTTCTTCATTTCATCTTAGTTTCTTTTCCAAATATTTTTCACAAGCCTTAATTTTTTTTTTCAACTTCAGGGATGCCTTCAGACTACTGGGGAAAAATAGTCTGCTGTACCTACAGACTGCTATTAGTAGTTGTGTCTTTGGTTTTATTATTGTTTTGGGTGCTCATGTCATAAAACATAAATAAAAATTAGTTCTATAATAAATTTATTATAGGTTAATGACTTCTGCTCCTTTAAAGCAATCTTTTAAATCCCTCAGAAAAAAAGTGACAGAAGCACTTGACAGAAGAGAAGAAATTAATTTTCTTTTGCACCTTTAAAAAACAACACATGCTTTCTTGTAGTCAAACAGAAGGATTGCTTGATGTGAATTGTTTTAGTTACAGTCCAGTGGGATTTTTTTTGTTTTGCTTTTTTTTTTTTTTTTTACTATGCACCTGTGACTTCTTCAGTCATAAGCATGAAATAATACTATCTGTAGGAAAACTAAAAACTTGGACTGATTATGTCTTCATCCACTTGATTGCAATTGTGGGAGCAACACTCTGTGAATTTCTAAGGTTTCTCTGATCCTCAAAACCTATGTGCAATCATGCAAAGATATCAGGAATATAGAGAAAAAAATTACTCCATTCATATACTTATTTTGTTCTTATATTCCTTCTTCCTTCAGTGGCATGCCCCACTGCTACACAGTAATGGTAATTTACAAAACCATCTGCTAGGAGCCTGGGACTGAATGTAGGCCAAAGAAGCGTTGTACTTCCCTCTTCTTTTGACTTCTGCAACTTTCTCTTTTTTCTTTTTATTGGGGATTTATAATTGTTGGATTCCCTTGTACATTTGTGTTCATTTTCTGTTTAGGAAATTAAAGCTCCCTTACATGCATTTTATAAGATCAAGATTAGGCTCAGATATACTCCTGTTTGTGATGGAGTTTAGGCCATTTTGATTTCTGTAGTTTCAATAGAAACGTTAAAGCTCAAAATGCAGATATTTTGGTATATATATTTTCTATGGAAAAATATGAGGTATATATATGAAAATATGTTTTTTATGAAGTGCTTATATTCTACTGAGTTTATTTTAAGTGTAAGTTTTGGTGTGCTTTAAGGTGAAAAAGATTACATCTTCAGAAGCTAGCCTGTAGAAGTTAATTGACTTCTTATACTTGCATATAGTGCAGAAAGCAATTTTGATTTCCTTTGTTCTTTAATTGTTGGAGTAGACTGACAGAAAACCTCTACTCCTAGGTTAAGGCTTGACAATGTCTCTCACTTCTTCTCATTTTGAGGTATTTCTTTTATATGAAAACAAAAACTTGGCCTTTGTGACAATTCAGAAACAAATACAAATTATAAGGATGTCTCTTCTCTCATTTTGGGGTTGTAATACTTTCTATTTCTTGAGCCTCAAGGGTGCAAATTTTCTCTAATCCCTCTAGACTTACTTTAAATAAAAGGAAAAAAAAAATAGGGTAATTAGCCAAAGCAATCTAGCAGACCAATTTATTCTGAGCTAAAAAATTACAGATGTTAAAAAGTGAGATAGGCTCAATTAAAATGCCACCCATTGTTCCCAGTCATTCTAGAGAAAGAGTTTTTCCCTGTTCACTTCCTATTAACAGTAAGCTTCTTCAAGTGCAATATGTGAAATGACAGTTTTCTCCTATCATAGGATTCTTCTCAGATTGAAAATGTATATGAGAGCCACCCCTTGTCTAGTTATTACAGTTGTTTAGGTATTTATGTACATTGTGCAACAAATTGAACATTCTTGGTCTTTGAATATAGATGAGACATTTGTGTTCCATCTTGTTGAATGAGTGGGTATTCTGCTTTGCAGAGAAGGAACAGGAATAAGGCATCAAAAACTGCTCTGATTTGATCTGGCAGAGGTGAAGGGAAAGATGTTTTGTTTGTGTCATAGGACATGTGTGATTTTAAGTCACATTTTTCAACACAGTGATGGTGGGCACACAGGAAAATTCAGGCCCTTGCAAGCAGTGTTTAATTGCTTCTTGAGGAATCAAATAAATCCTCCCCTGACTTCACTGGGCCCATCTTGGTGTATATATCAATTTTTCCTGATCCATTGCTGTTCCTAACTGTCTCCTATTAATCCTTGAATATTGAATACTTTTCTCTGTAAAATGAGCCTCCTTTTTCAAAACATTTCTCTGCCAAGGATAAAGCTACAGGTACAGTAGCACTTAGTTATGTAGTAGATGAATTCCTGTAGCATAGGGCCCACTCAGGTATTTAGACTTGACGTGTAGCTCTGAGTTGTGTGTCTGCTTACATGTGCCTGAAGTTGATGGGGTTTTCTAACATATGGTACAAAGCTAAAATTGCTGTGCAATCTGTGTGACTACTTGTCCTCCTGCTAGCCACTGGTAGAAAATTCTGGCATGTTTTCAGCACATGTCTTAGTTTGAGCTTAATGTGGGAATATGTGGTATATGTTCCTCTTAGAGCTTTCTGTGATGGTGCTCAGATCAACTTTTAAAATGTAAATTCTTTCTACTCCTGCTTAATCCTGTGAATTGAAGAGGATGAGGATATTTACAGGGAGGGGATGTGCATGTGCACAAGTGTGCTGCTTCTCACTACCAGGCTTTGCATAAGTGCTGATGTGATCAGTTTGTTTCACACTGGTGTGGAAATGCTGAAGCATAGGTGAAGCAGTTTTGTGCTGTAGCATATCCCCCCAGAAACATTAAAGGTTTGGAGCTCCCAAACCTTTGGTCTTCTGGATAAATGAAATGAGACTTTGTCTTTTAGGTCCTGGATTGCTAACTAATTGATTTTGGTTGTCTTTCTGTTCCGTTTCAAGGTTCTGCCACTTTGCACCACTGGCAGCAGCTGGCTCAGCCGCACTTGGGTGGGATCCTGGACCCGAGGCCCGGGGTTGTCACTAAGGGCTTCAGGACTCTAGACCTGGACCTGGATGAAGTGTACTGCCTTAATGACTATGAGGAAGATGAGACAGGTGACATTTCTTACAAGGGCCTAACTACCTCGACGCCAGTTCAGCACACAGAGACCTCAGGTGAGAGGTCACAAGCACAAGTGACTGTTTCAGAGAACAAGAATAACCCCCGCCAATCTCAGGCTTTCACAGAGGAGATGCAGGAGTCCGCGACTGACGATGATGAGGGGTCTGGTGAGGGAAACTCATTAAGTCCAGTAAAACTGACATCTTTACAGGATTTTGATTACTGGGCCATTCTCACGTCTCTTCAGAACAGCATCCATAATATTGCTTTGTGTGTAGCGTCTGCACGATAAGTGCGTGCAGTGGTTAGAACATAACCATTCTAACATTGGCTCAAAAATCATTTCTTTGATAATCTTTTAATTTGTTTTTCAGTAACAGCATCTGTGGTCAATATTTTACTCTATTTTGATAAGAGAAGGCTGCTAAAAGGAAGTGGTTCATTCACAAACCTTTGTGTGGCATGTATTCAACTTGTGTGTGTATTTAGTGCACGCTGTTAAGTGTGTTTAATGTACAGATTACATATATTTTGTATTACTGTAGTGCAGATACTCTTCTGACAGTTCATAAGAGGTGATGCCATGTCTTAGATTTTTTTACTTTGGAAAAAAAGAAGACTAAATGATTGGTGCACTAAAGGTGCCTCTATCTTGCCTTTTCTGAAACAAACGGAGTGCCTTGAAAATCACCAAAGAAATTCTGAAAGTTTAATTCACTTACCTCAGGTATGGTTACCTGTTTTTAAAGTCCTTCTGAGATAAAGAACTAAGGGGATGTTTTTATGCAGTGACTAATAACATTTCCCTAATTCTTTCTCCACCACACTACTAAACCCTGTCCTTCCTATTTATACTGTATTAAGACATAAATATTTTTAAGAGACACAGTACTGCATGAGTTATTAGATATTCTGAACTGACACTAGCAGTTTATTATTGCACAAGATTACAGATTCTCAAGACAATAGATGTGTTTTGAGTTTGTGTGGTTTCTCTCTTGTTCTTGGGATTTGAGGGGGTTTTGTTTTAATAAGCTATACAGTCTTCATTAAGATTTGCCTCTGGTAAAGAATTATATTTAGTCCAGAATCAGAAAATTGCCAGAACTCCTTTTTTTTCCAGACTTCTTGTTTTTGTATAACTACTTTAAATGAAGACACTTCCTTCCCTCTCCTTTTTCTGGGATAAATCATAATTTAATATTTGGCTGGTCTTTGGAAGATTAGATTGTCTCAGGGCTAAACAATAACATTTCTGTTATTATCATGACATGCAGAGTATCTTCAGCTCTCACTGCAATGGCAGTTCAGTGCTTTCAGCTACTGAATATAATCTGCTTTCTACAGTCAGTTGTATTAAGGTTAAACTTCGAATCACAGAATCATTAAGGCTGGAAAAGGCCTCTAAGATAATTGAGTCCAGGCATTAACCCAGCACTGCCAAGTCCACCACTGAACCATGTCCCTAAGTGCCATATCTTCAGATCTTTTAAATACCTCCTGGGGCAGTGACCCAGCTACTTCCCTGGGCAGCCTGTTCCAGTGCTTCAACATCCAAACCCTTCAACTTTCCATTGGCAAAAGTTGTCCTTCTATGAAATCCCAGAAAGAAAATTTATATTATTTTTTAAAATTAATATGAAAATAAATAATGCCTCTTCAGGCAGTTGTATACCATTTTGGCTGTTATCCAGGTTTTTATAATTTTGAAGAGTCTGAGTAGCAACAGCAAGAAAAGTTGGAGATAATAACTGAAATAATCAAAGACTGAAATAACTGGCTTTTTTAGGATTTAGGGAATAAAAGATTCAACAAAAGATATGATTAATTTTAAAACGTGTTGCTGTAGAGAGGAAGGGAACAAGCAGTTCTTCATGTACTCAGGGTACAATAAATGTGCAAAAAAATGTTGCTTGGGTTACATTTTTAAGAATTTTTAAGAATTTTCTAAGCATGTTCAACACAGGAACATGTCAAAAAAGTAAAAGACTCATTGTCATGGCTAAACATAGATAAGGTTTATAGATATAGTTCCTTGGTTTTGTTTTTTTTTTTAAAGAACAAATTAGTCTAACATTTCTGGGTACTAATTTGATAGACTTCTTTCTTTGTAGTAGAGCAATAAATGTAGGCCTTCTCTATGATTACAAACTGGTAAGAAAGTTTAGTATTTCCTTCCATTTTCTGTCTCCATTATGATTTGAAATAAGGTCACTGTTTATGAACTTGTTACTGCTGACTTTTCCTGGGAAAAGTCTATCTCAGACAGGGTTTTTAAGCAAATTCCCTACCTTATAAACTGACAAAGTAAGATAAAAATCAATTAAATTGCTCTAGCACCTTGTATTATTTGCTGAGTCATTTTAATACATTACAGAAATAAATGGGTCAAAATTAATAACTTTGTTTAGAATGAACAAGTGCACTGAGAACTTTAATTTCCCATTCTTTTGCCTTCTTTCAAATTGTCCTGTTGCATAGGATTTAGGAGTATCCATGAGCTACCATATCATTATTGGTTGTGTTGCTCAAATGGTGTAAAGACACTGTATCTGCTTTTTGTTGAAACAATTTGTCAGGCATTGTAGGAGGAGGAGATGATTGTGGATTTTGGCACTTACTAATGGAGCAGTCTTCTTAGGATCCACAATCTGCCCACTGAAGAATTATCTTTTGGGAGGAGGAGGTGCATGCTTAGCTTATGAATTTATTTTGTATTTAAATATTGTGCAGCCATGCTTCTCATTGCTTCTCCTCAGCATTCTTTCTTCTAGATCTCTCTGTAGGAAATGCAATGCAGGTAGGGGTGTATATGGACATGTGGCACCTCATCACAACCCCATCATGAGTACAAGGTTATGACATCATTGCTTGCATGATTCCAGTTGGGAATTGGTTCCAGTTGGAAACATACAGCATAAATTCTTTCTAGAGAATGTGGAAGTAAAATAAAAAGGGAAGGAAAGAAAAAACTTGCACACAGTCTCTAGCGATAGTGCCTTTGCTTATAAGCCAGGATGGCTCCATTGTGGAAAAATCTCATTCAAGAGGTCTGTAAAAGCCAGCAGGTATCTCACAGTTGCTGTTGGCCATAAAATGTGTCAGTGAAGCTACAGGTCTTCTAGCCTCAGATCAAAAGGTCTTTAGTAATACAGTGCCTACAAAGACCTTCCCAGCCAGCTGCAGGTCATCTTAGTCTGTTGGGCAGGTTTCTGCTTCAGTTGATTGTATGCTTGGAGGTTTGTATCTTGCCTTTTTTGCACTGGATCGGTCCTCTGTCACAGTACTTACAAGTACTATTCATATTGCCATTTTGTGTGTGCAGAGTGCTGCTCAAAATGAGCCCGGGAGCTTATTTTAACTTCCAGGCCCAGGAGAGCAAACTCTGCTGGTGCCAAAAATACCTTGTAGCCAAAACAAATGTTTTCAGAACAATTGTGATAGATATTCTGGTCTTGGGATAGCTAGAGTCAGAAACCATTCTGACTGAAAAAGGAAAAGTTATATTCCTTGTGTTTTCTTGTCTCTATGTTGAAACCTGTAGAACCTATTGATCTATAAAATAGCTTCTTCACCACAAATGCATATTCTATCCCAGCTGTGGCACTGAACATTTCGGGAGAAGTTAGCACACATGCTTTATGGTCTGAAGTTAGTCTGTTGGAGTTACATGCTGTGTGTGGGTAGCATTAACTTTATGGAGGATTGTAAATTCCATAGTTACAGTTCTAGCGTAATACACAGGAGTAGGTTGAGATTTGTGTATCACTTGTGTAGTCTTTCAGCATAAGTGGAATTATAGAGAAGTTACAGGACAAAGCATTCTTAAAATCATCTAGGACAAGTAATTTTTGCAGCACAAATTTTTAGTAACCTCAATATTTTTTTTTTGTTTTGTGAAAGAAACTAGTATATTACAAAACTGTACAGAATCTGTTTTGGAGGGAGGGGCTGTTTGGGTTGGTTTTTTGTCTGGTTTGTTGTGGTTTTTTAATTCGCTGACTTTCATGTTTCCCTTAAAGAAACAAATGAAACACCAGCCACTCAAAGCACTTAATAATGTTATGAATGTTCTGATTTTGAAGTTGGAAGCGTTACACTTGATGCAGTGTATGCCTAATTGCCTGCTAGTACTGGGTGCATAAACTGGTCTTTCAGTATTTGTGTTTGTTAGTTCCACTGATTGATTGCTTTGAATAGACAAGTGCACAGCATTACGGGATCAGCACTCTTGTACTTCATGCTTAGACCTTAACCATGACATGGAGGACTTTCCAAATAGAGGCCTAAAATCACAAGAACACATAATGAATGTATTATGTTTGAGTTGTTTTTAGCAGGATTACTATACATGCTTCTAAAAGGTTATCATTGTACAAAAAAGCAATAAATTTTGTAACTCTTCTTAGAACTAAGGTATTGATGCATATTTAAATGTATTTTATTTTCAAATGGCATGAATATTTCACAGTAATTATTTCTTTAAGAGAAGACTGTCAGCAGTTGCTTTCTATGGTGTTAAAACGCTTGAATTTTAATTTGGGGATCCTAGCCTGCATAAACTTATGTTGAAGCCACGTTAAATATTTTTTTCCATCTATGCTCAATGGTTATAGACATGAGAGAAAGTGATCTTAGCCAGAAGAACACCCTGTCCAAAGAATACCTGCCTTTGTTCAGTTTTTCCTTTTTCTGTTTCCAAAGGCAAAATAAATGAGAATTTTGGAAAATCAGGTATTCAAAAAATAATTTTGTTGTATAAGGAACATAACAAAAGTCATGCTCCTGGTGCAGACACATGAATTCTTGGAGGTTTTGAATATTCACAGTTACAGCTTTAGCAGAGCACCATGTTAACATTTTACAGCCGTTTTTATCACTTATCTCCTTTTTTGTTGTAGTGGTTCACCCAGGCGTCAGATCCAGCCTACTCCACATTCCTCCTATTCTGTCAGCCAGGCATTTTCAGTACAGGTAGCACTGGATATTAGAGCTCTCACCTTTAGCCACCTGGAGGGGATGAACTCTTCTAAATCTAGACACTACATGAAACCACTGAATTGTCCTATAGATCCTAGTGGGGTTTTGTGACCTAGTTTCCAGTAATTTCACCTCACCTAAGAATGGAATTAGTGACACACACTGGCAAAAGTGAAGTCCACAGCCTGTATTCTCGATGATCACACTGTAGAAAGTAAAAAAAGTCTCCTAATGTTCCTTCATTATTCCCTTTTAAAGCAGGCAGCAATAAACTTCTAATTCTTTAGAACACCCTCTGTTGCTCTAAGGATGCCTCAGTCTGATTGTCATTCCATCCCTGTTTCTACAGCCTGTGCTAAAGAAATTCCAGTGTACTCCCTGCTCCAACAGCAGGGAGCCGGGTTCCCCCCTTTTCTTGAAACATGCCAAAAAAATGATGGAGCAGAGTGGCTTGCTTCACCGTTGGACTAAAGTGTTAACTTTGTGCCAGTCTGGATCAAATCATACTCTAAAGATTTCCCAACTTTTTTGAGGTTAATTTCCTAATAAATCTGTATGTGCCAGAATAGGTGTTTGTAAAAAAATGCAAAGATATACTGGTCACCTTAAGCTCTCTAACTCCTCACTGTTATTTCAGCATAACAACAAATTTGAATTTTGATCCAATGGTACAAAAATTAAGGGTGTTTTAGTATAACTACCTCTTACAAATCTTGCTCAAACTTAATTTGCTTTGACATCTTCTTGAGGGTGGGGGCAGGCCACTTGTTTACCTGCTTTGTAACTTTGTAACCAGCACAAGCTGGTTGAAAATCCAGATAAAATGGTCTTTTGAGAGTTCCCTGGGCAGAAGGTCATGTCCTAAACATTTCTATTTTGCTGTTTACACCTAGCACAATGGCCCACAGGCTCTGAGTCCTGAAGCTGGATCTGAGACATCTCTGAAATAGATAAAATCAGCTTTGTGATTTGTGAGGAAAGCCCTGTTTGTTTTGCCAGAAGATGGAGCTCTCTGTGCTCAGTTTGACTGGAACCTGCCTTTTTTTTTTTTTTCCCTCAGTATTTTAAAAGGTGTTTTTACAATAGTGTTTGTGCTTACAGAAGAGTCCCTTTCAGCTATGATGGTTTGCATTTTCCATAATGCCTATGAATTGTTTGAGAGAACTTAATAAGGTGAAGAATCATTAATTCCTAAGTGCTAAAACATGATACAAGAGAAATCTTAGTTTAGATTTAATTTTCATTTAGGGGGAAAATGCACTAACAGTTTGCACAGGGTTCCTGATGGATGACATTACATGATATTTCTGTAAATTTTGTTATGCTCTGAATTATGTATAGATTCTTTTTCATACAGATATGGAGCCTTGTTGTTAAACTATGACTACTTTGGAAAAGAGGGTATAAGTAAAACATTTGGTCTCAGACAGTTACATGGAGCAGATATTTATATTCAAGAGAATACTTTGATAAATGTAAATGTGAATGTAGTTTTTCTTAACAGAA
The DNA here is from genome assembly GCF_049639895.1 of Pseudopodoces humilis. Lineage (NCBI taxonomy): Eukaryota > Metazoa > Chordata > Aves > Passeriformes > Paridae > Pseudopodoces > Pseudopodoces humilis. The sequence goes on from NC_142200.1 coordinate 107,539,840, forward strand.
AAATCTATTACTTCTTCATGAACTTATACCAACTCAGGAGATGGCCATTCATATGTAAAATTAACAAGTTAGAAATTAATAATTTTGTTTCTATTTGATAAACTTTGTTCATTTACAGCAACAGGTTCTCACTCTTTTACTGTGCCCAAAGGATGGAAAATGCTACAGCAGTATGGTACAACCCATTGTTGACTGATGAAGGATGAAGCTGGTACAGGACTTTCTTAGTGGTATTTGAGGGTGAAATACATCCTTGGAAATGGATAGATATTTTTCATAATTTCACTTTGTCTCCTCTGATTAGAGTTAGTGATTTCTCTACTTTTAGCAGCCTTCTCCTATCTTTGACTCATTAATAGCAATGAGTCTTGCTTTTGCTAATGCAGCTATGTTTCTTCAATGTGCCTGTCTCCAATCTGAGGGGATGCCCAGTGGATATTACAAATGGGGAAAATGCTCTGATTGTATTACAGCTATGTGCTTTGGGTTGAGCTTGCAATCTCAAACCAGCATTGCTTTATTCTGTTCTCTATTCATCATCCAGGGATAATTGCTTTGTTCTAATTGATTTATGTTAAAAGTCCTGTGTTTCTCTAAATAACCAATTTTTTCATGTCCAGTTATTTGAGTTCTTTCTCCAGATTTTCTTATAACTCTCTACAATATGGAGAGAATCATGATTGCTAGGCTGTGCTCCCTTGTAATAGCTTTTGTAGTGCTCACACTAATCTCTAAAGCAACTGGATTCCTGAAGCATCCTAATTGCCATCTCTGGAGGTGAAGTAGAGCTTGTTGTTATGTTATGCTGTGCTAACATTTGAGTGTGTTAACATGACACTCCAGTGGGTCCGTGGAAATATCCTTCTCTAATGTACAGCCGTACATTACATTCCAGCACTGACTAGAAGTTACCTCACACTGTATGCTCAGCCACTTCTGCTTCCACTGTTCACACTGCCCATGCTCTACCCTTCACACACTGCTTATATGTGTTCTTAAAGGGCTACCTAACCACACACACTGTTTTGGAGCTGTGATACTTGTGAACTGTGAAAAAGGGAACACAGCCACAATTAAGACTTGCCTTGCTTCTGCTGAGCTGCTCTGGGAGTTCAGAATGGTGTCTGGTCTAACTGGTCGGTCTGTCTGTCTTTTGCAATATGTTAAATAGTTGTGTACTGTGGTATTAAAATGTGGCTTAATCAGGGAATGGCTCAGAGGGATGGGTAGGACTTGTGAGGAGGGAGCTGCACATGGTTTTTATTGTGCATGTCTTTTGACCACTGCTAAATTTGGTTACTAAGTAAGAGAACCTATGCAATCATGATATCTTTGATGTAATATTTAACTCTGGGTGTTTTCCAACCAGCTTTTCAGATGCATGGCTCAAATTCTGTAGTTATTTTGCAGTGACCACAGCTGCATTATATAGCAGGTTAATACAGCCACAGAAGTATTTCTACTAAGAAGAAAGAAGTTGGCCTAAGTCCTTTATTTTTAAAACTGAGCTATATTGCTTCTTTCCCAAATCACTGATCTATCACAGAGTGGCAGTTTTACAACCACATTTGTTATGAAATTTACTTGCTACCCTGTCTACAAATACTCAAAAACTGCTATACTGTGCAGCTGGGGACATACATTTTTAAAGAACCTAATCACATGCACAAGGGAAGTATCACAGATGTACAGTAGTGGATCCAAAAAAACTACCACTTTCCATATTGTGGATATGAAAAGTCAGAGAAACAGTAATTAATCTGTGTCCTTCCCCTCACCACCCCAACAATCTGTATTCCTGTAGCATTAGTCAGATGGATCCATTACTGAGAAGTAATGGGGATACCTTATTGTGGATCAATCTGAAAGCTGAAAGGCACAAACATTTAGAAAATCCTGGTGCTCCTGAGCTGGTACTAGAAAATTTTGCTTGTGATTTCCCATTGATTCTAGTTGCTGGTTTAGATTTGGGCTAGCATTTCAAGCACCGTCTGGCCTAAATTTGGTTTGAACAAGATTTAATCTGCAGTGTTTGTGATCATGGGCAAGTTTCAGCAGACCTTTTTAGCACTGGCCTTGGAGTCCTAGAGGTGTTTCTTTTGGAGAAGGAGTGTTTGTTTAACACTGTAGTACTTGGGCATTTCACTTTTCTTGCATTGATCCCATCAAGGTGCCTCATCACTTTTTGCATCTGTCTTATCAGCACACAGAAGTTTGGTTTTTCCCTTTTCTGTGTAAAATGCAAAGAATTTGCTTTTTTTTAATTTAGTACCTCATCCTGGGAAGTGCATGTCACAAACCAACTCCACCTTCACCTTCACCACCTGCCGCATTCTGCACCCCTCCGATGAACTCACACGAGTCACGCCAAGGTAAGGGATTCTCATGATGGCAAAGCCTCCAGCTCTATCAGAGTTTCCGCTCTAAACAAATGCAAAATAATAGAATAAGCGTAGGCATTGACTGCATTGGTGAATTACAACACACCCACCAATTATTCCTTCCATTTTGAGTTACCTCAGCCTGAATTTGGGAGGCATGTGTGATGTTTTAAAAAGCCAAAGTTTCTTAAATTTTTTTTCTCTAGTTAAGATACTGCAGTGTCAAACATAACTATATTGGCTTCTGATATCCAAACCTGACTACTCCTCATCTTAGATTAATTGTAGTCCTCATATGTGAATGCATAGGATGTAATCTCTTAGCAAAAGAGATGAGAGGTTTTTCCAGGGAGGAAGTCTAAATCCTTCCTCTCAGCAGAAAAAGGGATGCGCAGGTAAGGAAATCCAGGAGCTATGTGAGGAATGGAGGAGGACATATTCCTTAATTGGAAACAGGGAGATGTCTACTTTATTTCTTGCTGTAAATGTTGGAAATTAAATCATAGTTGCCAGACTGAAAGTAATGAGCGGGTGATGCAATAGCAATTGGTAGTGTAGACACTGCATGCCAACAGAAGGCAGTTCTGTGCCCTTATGGAAGGTGAAGATCTGAGTACCAGAGGGGGTGTGTGTGTCAATTTCATACCTAAAGAGGGAGCTTTCTTCCTTTAGAAAATCGGGATTTACAGAATGTTCTATTCTGTTTATAAGGACAATGTCTCATTGCTTTCTCTGCCCCTTCCAGCTCCTCTGTGGGAGTGTACCAATGTGTAGGTTCCCATGCAGAGGTGTTGTGTCTACATTTATTTAGACATGAGATAGGCACTGACTGCCTATGAAGGCATGAAAAGTAAGGGTATTGAATATGAAAACCTGTCAAATGGAAAGAAAATATATGATGTTTAAATGTAACTTTTTTGCTTCCCTTTCTGAACTAAGTTAGTTATTAGTGGCCTGGCTATTTTTTTCTTTACTCTTTTCTGTCTTTTCCCTCAGCACAATTACCGAAGAGATTCTCTTACATGGCTGCAGTTCTATTTTAATTTTCTTGTTATTGTTGAATCGCTGTCAGTTGTGATCTTAATAAACTCTTTGGGTACTAAATCTAACAAATCAGTCAGAAAAGATAGCAAAATTTGGTGCATTTTCAGCTGCCTTAGTTAAATGGAAGTTCATCATTCATTCAGGAGAACAAAGAGAGAAGAAAAAATGATGTTTTCAGCAGATGTTTAAGGAGCTCCTCCTTACCAACTATAAATGATTCTTCACAGGTCATGTGAGGAGGACGAGAAACTGCGTTATGTCTCTTTGTGATGAGAGGAGGTATAGGGCAGACACTGTGACCCAGCGTGGTCGAGGGTGAGCAGCACTGCCAGCAGCATCTGTGTTGGCAGGGTCATGTACAAGGAATGCTAGTGTGTGTGGCACCAGCTAACCCCAAGAGATTTGGCATTTACCTACCTGGTTGCATTTTAACCTGTGCTACCCCAGGTGTTGCTCTAACCTGACTAAATTTCATCCAGCTAAATGAAATGCTCCTTTATTTGTTTCTTTTCTCAATCTAACTCTGAGACTGTCACTGGGCTGAGTTGCTGAGGCCACTTTGAGTCTGTTTCTGCAGTTGTGTCCAGGATGCCCTGTGGTGTTGGTCAGTTTGATGGGAAATATATTTCCCAGTTAAAGCAGTGCCAAAATGATCAAATGGAAAAAAAGGCAACACCTGCAACTGCTTTCTTGCAGGGATGGCTTGTTTTTTCAATTGTGCTGCAGCATATAACTGTGCTGAAAAACTCGTAGAAATACTAATCTACATGTCTATGCAACTGAAACCTGTATCTGGAAAGAGTGAAGGTGTTGGAGTTAATAAACCATTGGTGTGCTATAGTTTTCATCTTGTGATTAGGATATCTTGGAAGCCTGGTAATTTACACCACATGTCTGGATTTCTGAAATGTATATGGTCATACCTTGTAGAAAGTCAGTTCATGCAGTAACTTCTTTCTCTTTTCTCTCCCTCATGCTTTTCAAGGCTTCTGTATTTAGCTGTATGAGAGATGCACCACAGTGGCTGCTACTGCTCTTTAGTTCCACTGGAATCAGAACTATGAAGGTCCAGCTTTAATCAATGCTTAAGAGAAGAATTGTGAACTAGCTTCTTTCCACTTAGCCTTGCCTTCAGAGTGTGTGTGCTGCTGCAGTGTGTGTGGCCTTCTCATCTCTGCTGGGAGAGATCCTTCTCCCCTGCTGCTGCCTCAGCCCAGGCAGAAGGGACAGGACATCAGGATGTGCCTTAGCACATCTGCCACATGCATTGACAGCCCCAGCACACACGGGGGTGCAAGCAGACTGAGTCCAGAGCCACTTAGCAAGGCTGCATTTCTAATTACATCTGCTGCTTCTCTCAAATAAGTGTTCCACTACAGTATACCAGGAGGAATATATGGGATTCCTCTTGTTGAATTGCAGCTGCAGTTCAGCTTCCTCAATTTCACCTGCTTATGGTAGAGGTTGGTACAGTTCCAAATCAGTTAGAGATCATGTTGGTCAGATCCTATTTAGCCTTGGAAAGAAGACTTGAGATTTCATAGCATCAGGCTAATATTTTCTTAATTAAGAAGTGCCTTAAAGATATGCTGATTTTTAGGGGATAGGGTTTCCAGTGTTGCGTGAATTCACATCACCTGTTCATTGTAAACCAAGGATCTAGATGATGTTTTAAGCTCATTGGAAGCTTCAGCTCAAAGCATTCCAGGGTGTTTAACCTGATATGCACAGTAGTGCTGGCTACACAGAGTTCATTAATATTAAGTGAGATGAGACTGATAATTCTAGTCAAGACACCATCTCAGCCCCTTTTGTCCATATGTGCAAAAGAGATGCAATTTAGTCATTGGCCAGGGTCTTCTCTTGGAAATCAAATCAGATTGTCTCAAAGGGCTCTTTGAGAGGCTTTTCTTGGTGCAGAGAATCCCTCTTAACTTAAAGTTGCACGTTATGGCTAAGCCAATCCAGCAGCATGGCTCTGCTGAAAAGGGAAGTTCCTTTTCTGGAAAAGTCCCTTTTCTGCTGAAAAGGGGAGTTCCCTTGTTCCTTCCCCTCCCAGCTACTTAGTTTTCCCATTGTCTGGCACTGGCTCTACTTTCTGTCTGACTCTTTGCTGAGTGTCTTCTACTTGCTGACCTGGCAAGGTGAGGGAGTAGATTTCCTTCTTTGAACAGTGGTGAGCTCACATCAGTAAATCCTTTGTTAGCATCAAGTGTTGCATTGCTCAAGACCCTTTGAATACCATTAGAGGGGATGAATCCATGCTTAGAAAATACTACTGTGGAATTCTTTTTTTTTCTTTTTTTTTTTCTTTTTTTTTAATTTGTGTGTGTGTGCTTGTGGCAAAGACCATAATTTGTGCATGGTTAGCAAAAGTTGGATTTCTTTTTTTCCTGAAGGTGCATGTAGCTCTTGGGATTCTCTCAAACAGACATGAATTTGGAGTGTGATAGATATCCCACATGCCTTGTTTCTGGAATAACTAAGTACACCATGCCTTAGTGAATGAGTGTTCAGTTCTGCGTGCTCAGAAGTGACACTGAAATGTAGATGTCTTGCTTATACCATTGGTCCAGTCTTCTGCATTTCCTTGTCTCTTAGGAGCAACTGGGAGTTGTGACAGCCAGTTGATCAGGAAGAAAAAGTCAAGGTGTTGATCACAAAGCTGTATATAGTTTATCAGGGAAATGTGGTGCTGGGTGTTGGCAGTGGCATTAATCCTGTGAAACTGGGCTCTGAAGTGTGCAAAATGGAGATGTGTTTTGTAAGATTTGGTAATTTTGAATTTGTAATCACATTTGTGGGGGGCTGGGAACTGTCAGTGTCCTGTGCGCTCTCCAAACGGATAAAAAGCCCTGCTCAGGGTTAAAAATCTTGCCTGTGGTAAATTTTAATTTTCTAGTGGAGAGAATAATTTGACTGCTCCTTTGCTTTCAGCCTTAATGCAGCACCTACTCCAGCTTGTGGCAGCATTAGCAATTTGAAAGGCACCCCGGTGGCTACTCCCTGCACCCCTCGGCGTCTGAGTTTGGCCGAATCCTTCACCAACCTCCGGGAATCCACGACGACAATGAGCACATCCCTGGGGCTGGTGTGGCTGCTGAAGGAAAGGGGCATCTCAGCAGCAGTGTACAATCCACAGAGCTGGGACAGAGCCAGCAGGAGCACCCTGCTGAACACGTACTCCCCGAAAATGGCGATCATTCCTTCCACTCCACCAAATTCACCCATGCAGACACCTTCTTCTTCCCCTCCATCTTTTGAGTTCAAGTGCACCAGCCCACCTTATGACAACTTCTTGGCTTCAAAGCCTGCTAGTTCAATCTTGAAGGAGGTGAGGAATAAAAAGAACATCAGGAACAGTGAGAGCCAAACTGACGTGTCTGTTTCCAACCTTAATCTCGTGGACAAAGTCAGGAGGTTTGGTATTGCCAAAGTTGTGAGTTCAGGGCAAACGTCAGCTCCTCCTTTAACTGATGACCAGGGACCTCTTCTCTGTGGGGCACAGGGACCAGTGAGGGCCCTTGTTCCTGGAGGCCTGGCACCTGACAGTCTCCCCTTGGGCTGCCCTGCCGTGACCAGTGCCATTGGGGGCATCCAGCTGAACACTGGCATCCGAAGGAATCGGAGCTTCCCCACCATGGTGGGTTCCAGCATGCAGATGAAAGGCCCAACGTCCCTCACTTCAGGGATCCTCATGGGAACCAAGCTCCCGAAGCAAACTAGCTTACGATGAAGGACTTTATTTTTACAGCTAGTCTTTTTAAATTAAGATACTCAGATTCTTTCTCCAATCTCCTTTTCCTTTCCCTACCACCCCTTCATTGCCTCTTGAGTTTGACAAATCAACTTCGTGCCTAATGGGAGAAATGTGTAAACTTTGTATAAAATGTGTAAATATGTACCAGATCTATTGTAACTAATTGGATTATTTTACTGTTCAATCAAGTGCAAAAGGCTCTATGTTATGATTGCTGTATTAAGGTTAACTTGCTAACCTTTTGAAAAGGTTTTTTTTTTTAAGATGCACTGAAAAAAAAACAAAAGAGCAAAACCAACAAAAAATAACTTGACTAGAAAAAACGTGAATTCTGTAGCTAGCCTAACTTGAGTCAAAGGTGCATGGGAAGCTATTGAATGTGTTATGTGAGACCTCTCTTTACATCACTTGAAGCATGGGAGCATTTGTGCTTCGTTAAATACTGAAAAAAGCACTCAGTTTAACGTGGTAGTTTTAATTTTGCCTCTGTAGATGAGTTGAGCTGAGTTATTGGAGTGCCTGGCTATTATGCCTGAATGGATGAAACCTTTTTTTTTTTTTTTTTCCTGTTCTGTATTTGCCTCCTCCCCAAGATTATAAACTTGAACTAATACTGTGTTGAGGTCAGCAGGCCTACTGGGTACCTGGGATATTGACATATTCCTACCACGGCTGTTTCCTTTGGCACACTTACACTTTGTGCAACTTCTTGCTTTGTTGTTTTTTTGTTTTGTTTTGTTCTTCAATGCTGCACTGGATTGTGGAAGGGAAAATGCTTTACTATGTGTTGCTGCCACTGAAACATGCTTTGTCAGTGCGCCCAAAGAAAACAGTTTTCACAACTCATGAGGCAAACATGGCAGTGACTTCCTAGAAGTCCACGTTGCGGAACAGATTGACAGATAAGAATGTTATAAAAGAACATGTAGCAAAACCAGTATTAGGAAAAGGTGAGTCCTTGAAACCTCAGCAGAGAACCACAGAAAACATTTAGTAATGGAATGGTACAGGCAGGAAAGAGCAGCTTGCAGCCCTCATGCTGATCTTTGTGTTTCATGCATGTCAGAGACCATGGCCTTGTAAACAGGGTGACAATATTCTCCACCTATTTTCTGTTTTCTTTTTTCAGAGAAACCTTTTTCATCTAAAGTCAGGCCCTACCATAGGTAAAAATAGGGGAAATGCTTTATTTTCGCAGTGTTTTTAAAATGAGGAAAATACCTGCCATACAAACATAAAACCCTCTGCTTTTTCAGAAAGGAAACATAAGACCTCACGCAACCTTTAGTTGCCAGGCAATTCTAATTATATAGCAATTTTTTCTCTGTTTCTTCCAACCTTCTACTGGGTGCTTGTAGAAGGAATTGAAATACCTTGGAACTTGAACAGACTGGAGGGCATTTCTAGAGCAGAGCTGAGACATAAATATTTTTTGGAAGAGGGGTTGGAGAAGAGTAAAGTAGGGAAGGTTTAGCATCCACTTTCTTTTCCTTGCACTTGTGGCATCTAAAATCAAGCTCCCCGTTTATTACCATTGTCACACTACATGTAATTGCCGTGAATTGCCATTTGTACCAGACTGTTACTAAATTATTAGCACTGATAATTTCTTGTATAAATGAAACTGTCTTTTAGTCTTTGTGACGAGAGATAGGTGGGTGGTTTGTTTTTTTCTGAATGAAGTAGTTATTGCGGTAGTGCTATGGACACTGAGGATATTTTTTGAGAAAGAAAAAAAAAACACATCGGTCAGTTACAGCATGTGTTTGAAGACTTCTATTTATTCTATGAACTTACAATGTTTTAGTAAAATGCCATCAGCTCTGTTTGCTGTTGTATGTGTGCACTTATTGCAAGTAAATTTAAGTATCTTTTTATTTGAATGTATCTTAAACCAGTAGATAGAATAACAGTTGATTCTGAAAAAAAGTCATGGACTTAATGGACCATTTTATATACCCACAGGAAGAAAGCAATACCATAAGAGAATTTAAAGTGTAGAAGTTAATCATGCAATCAGGAAGTATTATTTAGCCTTTAAATAAGCTGTAGGAGCTGTCCACCCACCAGAGAAAGCAATTGTAACACATCAGAATGACGAAATTTAATTTTTTCTTCACTAATATCAATAAAATAACAGAAAAGTTGCATTGTTGTGTGTTATTCAACTTTTTCCTATTCTTTTAAGGTGATAAATCTTCCACCTTGATCCTTTGCTCTCAACTCCTAGTTAAAGCAAAATAATAGGCCATCCTTTGTTTTTTTTTAAATTCTTAGAACTGGTTGAAAAGTTTTCAGATTTTGTTTGCTGAAATCAGTGAAACTTGAGTCAGAAGAAAAAAAGAGAAGCAAGTATGCTTTTTGATTTTTTAAATTTGAATTGAGAATGCAGAATTGTATGTTGTATGGTTTCTGTATTTTGAGGAATTTGCACTCTCCTGCCTAATGCAGTGCAAAACCTTTAGTAACAAAATGTGAAAGTACAGAATAAGGAGGAAACATCCTGTGTTTTTCAACAGAGACAGGACTGAGGTCTGCTGTTAGCCAATATCTTTGTTACTGAGGGAGGGAACATTACAGTGATGAAACATCAGGTAGTGAGGAGCTCAAAATACCTGCACATGTAGTGAAGGCTAAGTAATGGAAAAAGCTCCCTGGGGGAGGGAATAATCAGGCAGTAACCCATAGAAAGATTAGACAGATTCATTGAGAAAGATGTGTGTGTGTGTTTCTGTGTGAGGTGGAGAGGGAAATAATAACATTTATATCACATACTTGCTACAGAGAGAAAATGGGACAGCAGTAATGCCAAAATAAACTCATGGAGGGCTTGCACCAGTGTGACGCAGTGGCCTATGCCAGCTGCAAGAGGGGCTGGTGCCAGGGGCACAGCCAGGGACTGCCAATGAGTACAGACACTCATCCTTCCCCTCTGCACAGCTCTGGGGCTGAGGGGAGCTCATGGTCAGAAAGTTAATGATTAATGGGAGGGATCCAGGGAGGAGAAGCACTGTGCACCCAGCCCTCCTTGCCTGGGAACAGGATGAGTTAAGGAAGTGCCAGACTGGGGAAGGTGAGAGCTGATTCTGAGATGTGCAGAAGAGAGTGTTGAAATTGTCCTCCACCTTTGCAATGTTCAAGTATCTCAGGAGCTTTGCTGGATGTATCTTTGTTTCTGGTAATTCTCCTCTGAAAGCTGGGTTGGAGGCGAGAGAAAGATGAGGTACTGAGGATTGTGTCTAAGACTGGGCTGTAGATGGATCCTGGAACACAGGATATTCTTTGGAGAGCCAGGACTGGCTAAAAATGCCTTTTGAGACTCTTCCCCTCTTCCTTTTACATGTATCCTAAGCACTGGATGGCCCCACAACATACTGCTATTGTGCACAGAGGTTTAAGAGTTCCTCCATCTCCCTGAACACATTTACTGGCAGCTCTCTACATTGAACTGAAAAGTCCAGCAATGCCGGTGAGATGTGTCCTGCCTTCCTTTGGTACAGACAGCACCTGCTGCCTGTGGCTTGTATTCACGCTAAAGAATTAGCCTCGTCCAGCTGTGCTACCACATCTCACTGGGTGCTGCTCAGACCTGCTTTAATTCACTTAACAAGCCAATTGAACCACAGAATGGTAAGGAAAATAAAAGGCCTGAAAGTTACTGGTGCTGAGCAATGTCCTTGGCTCTAATGTAGGCAGTGGGCTTTTATGTGGGAACTGCATACACTTGAGAAGCCGGTAATGTTTGTATTTGAAAGATGACAGAGATTTCTGTCCTGCTAAAATAGGTTTCAAGCTGTGCAGAATCCAATTGCTGTTCAATTGACACAGGTACTTAGAAAAGATTAAAGCTTTAACAAGCACACAGCCAGTTTTTTCTTGCTTTAAGGGAATTTTAATGAACTTAGGGAATACAAAAATTGAACACACAGAGAAACCTTTCTCTGCTCTGCTGGGACGTTTAAACGTTCATCTTGTTTGACTTGCAAATACGTCCGCTCAGGTCTTGGAGAGGGGACTGCCTGGTCTGCTGTCAGGCTTGCTGGAATGTGCACAGCTGGGCTGCAGCTGGGAACATCTGGCTGGGGCATGTTGCCAGCCCACACACAGCAAGGATGGAGCAGCTGGGGATGCATCAAAGCCAGGGAGAGGAGAGCAGGCTCCGCACGTGATCTTGTATGAGATACCAGGGGAGATGAGACTGTTCAGGGTCAGGTGCACCGGTGCAGCTGAGGTTTCCCTCACATGCTGCCCCAGCTCCCAGGGAGTGTTTCCCCCTCACCAGGCATGGGTACTCCCTCTCTTGCCTGGGTTTCCCTTCATTCCCACAACGAGCACTTGGTGTTTGCACCATTTTCACAGCTGTTGTATGCACAACTCTGCAAAAGCAGAACCACAAGCTTCTCCCAAATAATTTATGTGGAGTTTGCAGCAAGCTGCTCCATTCATGGAGATTTGCCCGGCACCTCTTTTGAAATAAAGTTAATAAAGCTGGAACAGAATTAATTGAATCAAGCGCATAGAGAAAATAAATTGCAATTAAACACAAAAAGGTATTGATTTGCTATTTTGCCAGTGTAAATTTAGCACCTATGCACATGCTTTCATAAAGATAAATTTGGATCAAGCTAAATTAAATGTTGAGAGAGTTCTTCAAATCTCACCTCCCAGACAGCACCAGGAGGTTGTGTCAATGCACTGCTGTGTGTGCTGGAATCTGTGGGGCACTTCTCAGCCCAAAGCCTTTGCTGGATGCAAGGGACTCCTACCCAGCTGCAGAGCCTCCATTCCTCAGGTGCTGTTCCCCTTGGGTTAAAACAGGGCAGCCTGAAGAGTGGTTTCACTAATGCCATGGGATAAGGGTTGCAGCTACCAGGGCTGTGTGACTTTCCCAGGTTTGCTGTCTCCCCCCTTTAGCTCAATTTAGCACTTCCAGGTCATCTGAGAGCTGAATGGTGTCTCAGCAGCCTTTCCCATCTCGGGGATTTCCCCTGTTCCCAGAGGAGCAGGTGATGGACATCTTTATGATAATAAGGATGATGTTGCTGAGCTGCCAATAGCCAGCTGCTAACAGCCAGCTCCCCCTTGCCTCAAGGAACAGCACTCTGTCCCAGAGTCACAGTCCTTCTTCATAACTACTGCAGAGACCTTCAGAAGAGAGGAATGGGAAAGAACCTCTTTGTCTCTCCATCCGTCTGCCTATAGGAAATGAAACAAAGGAGAAAAAGAAAAGGTTTGGTTTTTTCCTGATGTCAACATTCTGCAGTAGGAAGGCTTGATTTGTAACATCACTCAAGCCCAGCCCCCCGCAATATTATAATGTTACAACCTTCATCAATATAAGCCAGGAATGGAAAAATTTAAAAATATTGCTTGAATGTTCCTGACATGAATTTAAAAGAAAGCAAAGCAGAAATGGAGTTTTCTCCCCAGTTACTTTTAAAGACACATCACTTTGGTGGTAAATGTATAAATATATGCATTTTTAGATTTATTTGTATTTGCCTCAGTTAAAAAAAAAAAATATAGATTAATTGGTTTTAGTCCCTTGTTTCAATGTCTTGGGGAAAATGGGCACTTTGCACTATTTTGCTGTGAGCAATAACCAAAACCAAGAAGAGAATTCAGGCAATTTAGGACTCATTATGCTTGGAAAGGAACCTAAAAAAGCCAGGCTAGGTGGCTTGGAAGCTGGTTGACTGGGAAGAGCTTGAGAGAAAGAAATGCAGAAAAGCATTTCCATGTTTCCAGGATGAGATCCACAAACAAAAAACCCACCCAAAAAAACCCACCCAAAACAAAACAAAAAAAAAACCAAACCCAACAATAAAAATACATTTGGTGTTCCTAGAGAAGAAAACTCCCCCCATACTGTTTGCTGAACTCTCACTGGAGATTCTGCAGTGCTGTTTGCTCTCCCAGTTGCTGCTGGGAGTAGCTCCTCAAAGGATTTTTGTGCTTGGCCCTTGGCACACCGATTTTGGTTTGTTTCCCAACGTTTTTAGTAGAATTTTGGTTTAGTGCAAGTATTTTCTATGCACTGTTTTCTACAGTTCATTTGCCTATCAACTTCTGTAGAAATTACTGCCTCTTTCCTTTGGCAAGCATCTAGTTTCCTGCATGGGACAAATATTTTCCTTTTTGTATTAGTGCACACATTTGAGAGAAACTGAATTATGCAATGCAAAAAATCACCTCTTTTACAATTTAGGGCATCCCTTAGATGTGAGAACCAGCTGCTGAAGGAGACCCAGGAGCTGCAGGGAGGTTGGTTACCTGTGATGGAGGAGGAGCGTGCAGGTAAAACTTTTTTTTGCAGCCTGCCCACCATGGGGGCGGCAGATGGGAATGACTGCAGCAACTGCAGGGTGCTGGTTTTGCACAAGCTGGGATCACTGCCCAGCTCTGAACTTGGGGCCCTCTGCCCTGCTCTGAGCCAGGTAAGAGCTGGGCAGAACCTCCCTCCTTCTCTCCACATTGGTGGGCAATAGCCAGCTCAACCTCTGTGATAGTTGGGAGCCACCACTTTTTTGAAAGGATGCCGTGACTTGACTGCTCCAATCCCTCTCCCTCTCAGGATCACCTTCTGCTCTGTTCAGGAACCTGTTCTCACCCCCTCCCAAATGAATGCTTGGCTCACCACACAGCAGGGAATGCTCTGTTTATTCTGTGATTTGTAGCCATCAGCAGAACTTTCACACTGAATTCACAACATAAAACAAATAAGCCAGGACGATGAAATATTTTGGTGTCATTCCTCTTTTTCACTGTTTTAGCACTGTTGGCTGTTCACTGCAAACATATGAGCTTGATGTATAACTCAGTCCTTTGCAAACAATGTGACCATGAAAACAGCTGGTCTTCTCTGGCAGTATTGTGCTGCTGTGTTTATATTTGGACAAGTTCCCTAGAGTTCAAAGCTATTGGGACTGACACAAGATCTCTCTGAAAAGTGGATAATCTGACTTCAACCCATGGAATATATTTACAGTGCCAAATGAAGGCATTATGCTGCCTCTCTTTATAGTAAGACACCCAGCAACATGCAGTGACAGGACAAGGAGGGATAAGTGAAATCATTTTAATATAGGATCAATGTATGAGAAACCACAAAAGAAAGAAAACATTTTCTGGAAAATTCTGCATATGTATATATTGCATTGTATAGTCTTACAGATAAACTTATGCCAAATACATGATTTTAAATACTTTAAAACACTGATTTGAAGAGGACAACAAATTGATTTATCTCTTTCTGTACAGACATGGGAGTGTGATATTTTTTTTAGCTTGTTGCTATAGTTTGGTGCTCTTCAGGAAGAATACTCGTATTCTTCAGCACTGCGGCGTCCAAAATCCATCCAGCCCATGTAGTCTCTGTCATTTATCCTGTGAGTAGGATCAATGCTCTGTACCCTGTTTCCCATAACTGAAAATCTTCCAGTGGAACCTAAGGAAAAAGCATTTGGGAGAGCAGAGAGTTAAGAGGACACATTTTCCAGGTTCACCTGTGTTCTGATCTGGCTCGTGCTCATTAGCAGATGTGTGCAATTGTTGAGATGGACCTAATACAGGCCATGTAACACCACTGTCTTTCATTGGGGAAAACAATAGAAACCTTGTAAGTAATGTCCTGGAAGCAGCTTGGATTTTTTCAGCACAAAATTAACAGATCATTTGCTAACTCCTGCTGCAGGAACATTCTGCTCCTGTCTGACAGGAAAGAATATAGTTAGATTTTTCCTTTTTCCTTCCTATTTTACTAGACAGAGAGAGAGAGAGTCCAAGCTATTTCTAACTATTCCTATAAAGCCCCATGTTTGCCTGCTCATATTAGGAAAGCTGCTCTACATGCAAAATAACTCTTGAGAGAAGGCTCAAGCCTGAGACACCACAGCCCTGTGCTGCTTAAAAAGACATAAATGTAAGTACAGGAGCTCTTACAGTGCAAATTTAGTAACAAGCAGGGTAGAGTTATGAATCTTAGGTTTTGCGGAAAAGTGGGAATAGTCCTGAAACGGAGAGAGTTGTGTCTGGAATTCACAGTTGGAGATACCTATTGCTAGAATTATGTAGGGTTTTTTTACAATGTCAGGGATCTTTTCATTACTTATCCAAAGCCTTCATAATTCTTTTCACAGCAGGGTCAGATGCTGATTTCTGATCTTGCCTTATCCTTTTGTATGCCTTGTTTAAGGCATCAACGAGACACAAACCATTTGCAAGGAGAATTTATGCTTTAAAAATGGGCCGCAATCCTGTTTTCACAGCATCACATGATGTAAGTAAAAAATACAGGGGAAGGTAAATTACTTCTCCCTGTACTCCCTGAAAACAGACAAAATTGATATATAACTGATATAATTGATTAGATGGAGTTAAGCTTTGAGTGAGGAAGGGACAGATTAAATACGTTAGCATTCAATGCAGACTGAGGAATACTTAAATTTATCAGAAAGGAAAAGGACCCCAATTTAAATCCCATATATCCAAATCTATACAATTGCTTTACTTTCAGTTTCCTGTGTTTTGAAGAAACCTCTGTTGACTCTGTGCTTTTATATTTCAAGGTCTTCCTTGTATAATGCTTTATAATGAACATGACCCAGTAATACAAAAATCAACTGCATTGCTTTGTTAGTGGGTGCAGGGAGTTGAAGGTACACACACACATTAAAAAAGCCATGTTTAAGACATTTACCTATTACAAACCGACAAAAAAATTAATTTTCCCTAGAATAGAATGTATATCATTAAATGCTCAAACTCCATGAAGTTCACATTCATAATCCAAAAAGTGTAATTAAGGTAATGACAATGGCTCCTTAGCACAATAACCAGGCAGGGCTCAGGCAGCACAGAACCATCACTCAGATGTTGGTGCTTAAGAGACTTCTGAGCCTGCCGTGACCTGAGGGCTGTAAAGGCTCCCCTGGTGGCTCTCTGGCCAGTCAAGGGCTCCTTAGAGGACATTAAATGTGCCTGTCACTGGCTTGAGAGCTACAACATCTCTTCTACACAGTGCCAGATTCAAGCTGAAAGCCTGCAGATGAACATAATTGAAAGCCTGGGTCACAAATTTCCTAACAGCACCTTAATTACCTTTCCTCAACCCACTAGAGATGTCATGTGGGAACTGCAGAATCAGTGTATGACAAACATATTCAAAATTGTAGCAGTTCAGCTACAGGGCTGCCATCAATCCCTAAGCCCTTGAGAGCATTTAGCTCTTGCGCTGTTTTAACTAGAAATACTTTACAAAACCAGCCTTTCTATTAATCAGGAGGGCAAGCACCACTACAGGTGACTGCTAACACTAACAAAAGCCCAGCTTCTCCTTCCCCCCAGATGGAATTTTCCAGTGATTATTATGGTTTAGACAGGTGACTAATACAGTAGTTGTGAGTGTTCTGCAGAGATTTCTGAAGTACTGCCCAGAGTCCTTACATTAAATGAGAATATAATGTTTTGACAGGAACACTGTATGTATGTTATAAAGAAGGTTAAGTACTGTTTTTCCTGTGATTTTTCTCTCCTGTAATCGGCAACTACATTTAGAAACTAGAGTCCAACTAGCCTAGTCACATCACCAGAATCTCACAATTTGCTTCCAGAATCTTTTAAGAGTAATTATATATGTCAATAACACATATGCAGGAAATTGTCCCTCATATTAATATTTACAGAAAAAGACCATCTAAAATCCAAAGGGGTTTTTTTTTTTTTTTTTTGCTTTATTTGGTTAATCTATTTGGAAATATGAGCCACATATTTAAGAGAATATAATGGATACATAAACTATAAGGAATTCAGTTTCCATGTGGGTGGGCAACAATGACTGTGCTGGGGAAAGGTAATGTGGATTCTGCTTTGCAGACTCCTGCAGTGACATTCTTGTTCAGTAACAGCCTTAAGTGTAGCACTGAATTGTGGAATTTCATATCTTTATTATCTTTTCATTAAATTGCATGAACAGCTAGAAGTTCCTTAATGGACATTGTGCAAATTGCTAACATGAGATGAAATCCTTCAGGCACTATTGACAGTGGTTCATTTTTCTGCTGTTTCTGATTTGGCTGTGTTCTGAGTACACAGAGGAGTGTGTATGGCTGCATATGTAATGCACAAAGCCAGATGTGGCATCTCTTAATTGCAGACCACCATCACAGATAAGCACAGAACTTGGCCTAGCACAGAGGTCAGCAGGGAAGATGTCAAGAGGGGAGGGTTAAATGATCTGCATTATGTGGAGAAAGTTCTTACTTATATAAAGTGAACTTTATCCTAAGCACAGTCTGGGGCTGGGTGTGAATTTATTTCTCAATGTCTATATATCCAGGTAATCCTAATCCTAATTACTGGCTTCTCTTGAAACCCTCTTTCCTTCTTAGATGTCTTTTCTGTGTAGAACAAGGCAAAGGCTGGAGTGAAGCTCTCATGAGTAAACAAAATTTCTCTGGTGGCTCTCGTTGAGGTTGGCTGCCAAAAGGCCACAGCAATTAGGCTGCCCACGGTGTTACTCCATTGAGACACAGAGCAATAGAGAGATGAGACAGCTCAAAAGGGAAAATGTCTTCCTGGGGAAGTTGCAGTGGTCAGTGATTTTAAGCCATCATTTTTACTGGTAGCATTGATGGCATGCTTTTCTGCCTATGTAAAATATATTCTGTAAGGTGTCAGCTGGGATAGCTTTACTCTTTCTCTTATGTAATACAATTGTTTCCTCATGTGACTAATAAATCTCATTATAAGGATGCCCTGTAATCCCATTGCTCTACTGATTCTTCATGTCCTTATTACACAGTGCCATGGGGGTTTTAGATAACTGCAAGGTTGTGCTCCCAGGCTGCCTGAGACCAATAATCTACCAGGAATCTATGTGTGTTGAAGCTTTTACTTCTCCTTGCTTTTAATTATTGCACTAATAAATATGAATTCTGTGTTTTGAAAGCTTTCATGCTATTGCAATTTCCTCTGGGAAAAAATGTATGAAAAATCCAATACTCAGAATATTTCCCTGGTACAGGGATTTCTGCCTGAGGTAAGACTAGCTTTGGTCTGCATTTATCCTCAGAAAAGTTTTCCTGCTCTTCTAGCTTTAATAGAGGGAGGGAGAGAGGATTTTAAGTAAATTAAAAACTTTAAAGAAAACGTAATTACTTTATCTGAGATACAGCATACTGAAAATACCACCAACATAAGAAGGCAATGAAAATAGTTAAAAATAAAAGCTGGACTATAACCCAAGAGGTGGGTGACATTTTCTCCACTTATCTTTATATGACTCTCAGTCAGAGGCTGCTACAAATAAATCCTTTTTTTGGGAGGGATTTTGGAGAGAGCATTTGGAATGCTGTCTCCTTCAGGGATAACCAAGCAAAATCTAAATCCTGTCTTCTCTAGGAATTCACGTTAGATGATGACAGGGTTATCTCAAATCCTAGGAACCCCTGCAGGAAATCCCAGTGGCACAGAAGCAGGCTGTAACCGGTACCTTTTCTGGCTTGCTGGAGATACTTGGCCAGCAAGGCGCCGATGCTGGCTCTTTGGTCGCTGCTCGCATCCAGCCGCGGCAGGGATTTCAGGGGCCCGGCAGATGATGGAGCGCGGGAGTGCCGCTGATGTTCTGTCAGGCTCTGCTCCAGCTCAGCAGGCAGAGGATTGCCATCGTGTGAGCCCCGAGTTTGCTGTCCAAAGGAGCTCAGCGAGAGCACAGCGAGGAACACGCAGATGCATAGCCCGCTGTACATTGCTGGGGAGAAAAGGGACAGCGGGCTGTTACGTGACCAGATTTACTACACCTTGTGCAATCCCTAACCCCATCTTCCATTGGGGATGCTGGCTTTGGAGCAAACCAGGGCTTGTGTTGGGTGTTTTTAACTGCGAGATCTGTCTTAAGTTGGAAAACACATATGTGAATAGCTAAATATCCTTGCTAAAGAGGAAGGTACAGGTAATTAACTTTGTTTCTTCCAGCCTAGTATATGTGCTGTATCTCCCTGATCTACCCAATTCTTACTTCTTTTCTTTCTTTGGAAGCTGTATTTCATAAAAAACTTAAGGGACTTGAATACATCTCTGCGAAGAAACTCATGATTCAAACATTTCAGTATTTTGCTATTGCATTAAAACCCTGCTGTTACTACAGATAATCAGTTGTGACAAGTTCTATGAAGAGCCTTTATTCTACCAACCTTCATTGATCTGAACTTTAGCATTCAAGAGGTTTCATCTCATCATACACAAAAGGAAGAAAAAACCAAAAACTTGCCCCAGTGGAAGAAAAAAAACCCTAATACTCCTGCTGCCCCAAAGCATTTGATCTAATAGCTGGAGTGGTAAAAGCTGTATAGTTAAAAGCTGTAAGAAATAAAGTGCAACTAATAATCTTCATATTAAACAGAGAATTTAGATTTCTACTGCTTTCTTAAATGGGTACTAAACAAAACAATGTTGGTTTACTGAATCGTTTTATCACATAAGCTGAAATTATATTTTTTTCCTGGAAACAGTGAAATTACTCTCAATTCTTAGAGGAAACAAACTACCTAATATTTCATGCTCTGGGAGTAATTTTAATTTATATATACACATGGATTATTTCAGCTAAGTGAGATTTTTTGAGCTGCTTCAGTTCTTTAACAGTACACTTAACACAACCTTTAAATTTTAAAGGGGATAAAATTAAGTTTATTTGCTCAACACATACACTAGATCGAAATAATTCACAGTAAATAAGACATGGGGGTTTTAAAATATTCTCAGGAGATGAGTGAAGAAAGTTGAAATGTCACTCCAACGTGGTTATTAGCGATGTACCCATCTAGGTCTGGGTACTCAGAAACCGAAGGTACATTGCACCCTTTCAGCTGTGTCGAGTCCTGTATTTTTTACACACATCCATATAAATAAATATACATACATCTAAGCATTCATGTCCTTGCTACGTTCTCCAAAGCCCACATCTCCCCACCGCTGGCCGGTTCCCTTCCCAACCTCCCAGCGGTGGGAAGCCCTGCTGGCCGCACCCCGCGCTGGGGTCGGCGCTCATCGGGAGGGAGCGGCTGGAATTCTTCCTCCCCGCCGGGCAGCGTTTCCTCCGGCACAGAGCACAGGCTCTCGGAGCTGCCGCACAGGTGAGCGCCAGGCATCCCCACTCCCTTTGCCTCCCCACCCTCAGCAGTGGTGCCTTCAGAAGAGGCGCTCCCTACCTTTCCTCTGCGCTTTTCCAAGGTCCCGCTCGAGCTGGGAGCAGTGAGTCCTTGGGTGTGTGCCCAAGCAGGGAAGTCGGGGGAGACTCAGCTTCGGCCCCTTAAATAGCGGCGGGCACCGCTGCGGTGTTTACACATCTCTGACGCAGCCGGGGCCCCCGCCCGCTCAGCCCCCCGCTGCCGCCTCCCCCGCCCGGGGACCGGCACCGGGGCTGTGTGCGCTCCACGGGGGGAGCGGGGCTCCTTCCCTCCCCATCGCCGGCCGGCGCCGCAGTGCCGCGGGGTGCGGAGGAGTGCGGGCTCCGCGGGGCTCCCCTGCCGCACGGGCCGGCCCCCGACGGGCGCTCCCTGCTCCCCCCGGAGGGAAGCGCTCGCCTGGGCACGAAGGAGCTGGAAACCCCGGCTGGCCTGCAGCTGGGCAAGTAAAATGCTCCTGACCGGGGGTATGCCCGCACCTCCCGCCCCGGCCAGAGGCTCCAGGTGGAGCCCTCAGCGCCGGCAGCTCCGGCCGTCGGGAGCCGCCCGCAGGCGGGAGGGCTCGCCCTGGCCGCGCTTTTACCGGCGGTGGCAGGCGCGGGGTCTGCGGCGCTGGGTTCCGTTCTCCTGTGACCTGGGCCCGGAGGCACAAATTCCTCCATCCTCCCTTTCCTCTCCTAGGCTCTTCCAAACATCTGCTCGGGAAGACGGGACACTAATTTTGTTTAAAAAGAAAAAAAAAATAGAAAGCCATGGACGATCCCCGCAGAAAGCCATGGATGGAGATGCTTTTGGCGTGGTTTTCCGTCCCTGAGAACAGAAGTACCAGAGTCTCCCCCGGCCGCTGCAGGGACCGCTGTCCCTTCCCGCGCCCTCGGCCGGGCCGCTGCTGCCCTGAGGCGATGCTCGCCAGGTGTCCGCAGCAGCCCCGGACACTCTCCCTCCCTGCCTGCCTCCTGCTTCTCGGGGGATGGAGGAAGCGCCCTCCAGCTCGGGCTGCCCGGGCTGGCACGCCGAGGCCGCGGAGGGACGGGCAGGGCCGGCTGGGGCAGCCGTGCGGTACCACCCAAACTCTGCACAGCTCATCCCCAGGGAGCAGCCGCTCCTCGGACCCAGCGCTGGGCTCAGGCGGCTTGGTGCCGAATCTGTGCCTTAAAGTTTACAGTTTGGAGGGAAGCGAGTGGGTAGGTTTCTTTTCCCTGTCCGGGAAGGGAGCGGGGCAGCGCCGAGGCTCGGCTGGGAGCCGCCTGTGCTGCGCGGACCGTGCGGGGGGGGTTCGGAGCGCCGGCCCGGCCGTGCCCAAGCGACAGCTGAGAGGGCTCAGACCCACCTAGGCAGGGCACAGGGGTGGTGTGGGCTCTTAACCCCTTAACCCAGGGCTCCTGGGCGGGAAATGCGCTGCTCCCATCCTTCCCGCAGCGCATGGCCTCACATCGCCCTTCCCGCCGCGGCCCGCAGAGGGCGCCGCGGCCCCGAGGAGATCCAGCGGCGCCAGGGACGGAGATCCACGGAAAAGGCACCAAATCCCGCGGCGGGACGTGGGAAAAGACACCCTGCCGCCACCTCCTCAGCGCCCGCAGCCCTGGCTGCCCATGGCCAGCGGTGCCCGAGCTGAGGAGCAGGAGTTGATGGAGCGGGACGGGCGGCAGAGGGATGGAGCGGCTCTGGTCCCCTGGTGGTGGGAGGCTCGGAGGTGGCGGGGATGGCGGGGGAGCAGTTCTCTCACCGCCTCCCAGCTGCTGACAAGGTGTTGCCGAGCGGGATAAGGCACCTGAGTTGCCGGCTGCCTTTCATCCCCCACATCGGCGCTGGCATCGGGCAGAGTCGCCATCCCGAAGTGCTTAAAAAAAAAGCGAAATGAAAACCTCTTTTGAAAAGGGAAAAGTTAGTCGAAGCAGGTTGCCAGGGAAAGGAACAGCCCTGAAATTATTCCAGCAGTACCTGTCCAATGGCTCTGTCTGTCTCTGGAAAAAAAAAAAAAAAAAAGCCGGTAATATTCCAGATAATTCAATTTCACTACTTTGGCTCAGTGAGAAAAATACTCAGTGCTATTAGACAATTGAATAGTCGACTCTGAATTGGACTGTAGGTGTCTGGGAAGAGTATCACAGGCTTTCTGGGAAGGTATAATAACAATTCTGGTAGAGTCACATCAAGCCCTTGTGAAACCCACTGTAGATAATGAGTTCCCAAGGGACCAGCTCAAAGCTTAACAGAAGAGAAAGAGAGCGCTTGCTAATATATGCTCATGCATAATTCATATCAGACAGATATAAATGCAGGCATTTAAGTCTGACATATTAGCCTGGTTGAACAAATACACACTACATTTACATTGAGCTGATTTGGAGTATCAGTTCACTTATAAATACATCCAGGATTGGACAAATGGAGTGAGAGAGAGTGTGTATGTGTGTGCATATGTGTGACAACCTGTGCTGGTTTACAACCAAACTCCCTAACTGTGCTCATGAACAGACAGAAGGGCAATACCATATGAAATGTAATAAGGAAAACAGGAATGATGTCAAGTTGTTGAAGTTAGCAGTGCTGCACAATATATAGCCTGGGTAATTGACTTTTGAACACTGGATTTTCCTAATTGAGTTCCTCAATACCTGTATGTACAGTCTTTGGTGATTATTTTCTGACTTACTGATTTTTTCTTCAGTGACAGTTTGAAATTGTAGGAAAGTTTCAGTCCTTGGTAAATATATGTTAATTAATGGCATTTTAGAATTGTTTTGAGCAGAGATAGAAGACCAGAAAGCCTGCTTGGCACGACCAAATATGACAGCAGGACTCTGAGGTGAGTTGCCTGTGGAAACTCAGACTGTATAATACTTTACTTTTTGATGTGGCACAAAAGGAAAGAATTGGGATTTAGTTTGCAGTGACCTCTAGGTTCCAGGTGCAGTGTTTTTGGCCTAGGTGTGTGCCATGGATTGTAGAGTGTCAGCCACAGCAGGGCCTTGTGCCACCATCACAGCTGGGGTGACACAGAGGCTGCCCTAACACAAGCCTTGAGCCTTAGATCTCCAGGAAGGAAAGTTCTTTGACTGCACCAAAGCTTGAGTGATATTGCAAGAATCCAACTATATATGCAAAACAAATTTAAACCTGAAGTGAACCCTGCAAGGCAGTAATGCTAATATAGATACCTCCCTGAGGAGGAAGCTGAAAGATGCCATAGTTTAGATATTGCAGGCTTTTAAAAATTTGTTTTCTGGCAAGAGTGTGTTTAAAAGATTTGAGTTTCTCTAACCTTTCCCCCTGACAATCAAGACACCTCTATCCTGAATTGCTTTCTCTATTTATCTGCCAAAGGTTTTCTCCTGTTTAGCTGAGGTGGCAAAAGATTGTGTATGGTTAAGCATACATTTTGTGCTATGCCAGCACAAAGCTGGGAGTTTTGAAGTAGGAAGGCAGGATGAGAACAGAGGGATGGAGAGATTTCCTTATGTCTGTCCTGCCATGAGAATGGCTGGCACCAATAGTTAGAGCACAAGCCATGGTGCTCACATCCCTGTCCCTCTGCTGAGAGCTGGAGCAGAGCCTGCAGGTGAGTGTCACTGGCAGCAAGCTTGGAGACACAGCCTTGGAGACACCTTGTGGGACCAGGTGGCTTCATGTCCAGGTGCATGACTAGAAATACATTCTTTTGTTCCTAAGTATTACATTTTTTTCTGATTATCACTATGCAGGGCATTTTTACTCCCATCTGGACCCTGACACTAATAGGTAATATTCTGTGTTATGTTCAGTCAAATTAATGTTTTTGGTTTTTTGTTGTTTGTTCTTTTTTAATGTGAAGACGATGGAGTGTCACTCTGGAGGATTAAAATGAGTAGGAATAATTGGCAGAGGATAGCAAGGAAGGGAACAGTATGGTTTTCTGGAATTAACAGACAAATTAGTGAACAGATTATTAGGACCAAATGCATGAATTGTAGATGTAAAATAGAGAATATATTGTAAGACAGCATGTCATTCTGCTATTTTTTTGGGTATTGATTCAGAGGTTAAATTTTTGGTATTTTGTCTTTCCAAATATTTTTAATTTTAATTCAGTAATTTCTGTGTGAATTCTTTAAAGGCAGTCTCTTTTCTCCCACTTGGGAGGAATGTGAATTCTACTTAGAGCCAACACAAAAAGTGAGAAATTTTGGTTTTGGGCAAGTGACCAGCAGTAAGGGATCTGGGTCCTCTGCCTGAAGAGTTCTGACCTCCTTTCACAGAGCAGTACCTCAGACTAATATATTAGTCCCTGACAAATATACCTAAAGAAGGGTCCCATAGAAGCAGATCAGCAGAGCTGGTGCTGAGGATGTTTGAGCACTCACAGACTGCTCTGCAATGTCAACAGAGCACCAAGTGAGAATAATCATAATAAAATAAACTAGCTTGGGTTGGAAGGGAGCTTGAAGATCATCTTGTTCCAACTCCCCTGCCATGGGTAAGGACACCTCCCACTAGACCAGGTTCTCACCTGTGCCAGTGCCTCACCAGCCTCACAGTAAAGAAGTCTGTTTCAAAAGCGTACCCCTGGTGTGAACTATGTGCACTAATGTAAATTCACGGATTGTAATTATAATTACCCACTATCCTGCAGTTGTGTAAAGAAGGAAAATAAGAGGAACGATCCCTTTTCCAAGGAGAAGGGCTGGATTTTTTAGAAAATCAGATTTTGACCCATGTCCCACGATAATCAGGCAGCTTGGTATGCAAGCTCCTTATAGATCAACTGGAAAAATTTTGTGATGTCTTCAAATTTTGTTCCCTGTTGTTTCCAGAAGGCATGGCAAAGTGGAACAGAAAAAAACCCAGTCACTTTCTGTGAGACCACCCAATCCCAAATCACTTGCTTTTTTATATCTTTCTCATGTGTTTGTTTGTTTTCCTCTCTGAATGACCAAACTGATTTTCTGTGGGAACTTGCAGTTTGTATCTTCCAAACAGACTGCAGCATAGGAGCTTTTGTGCAAGCTGAAAATGGAAATCAATGTGCTAGATAAAAGTAACAGAGATACACGAAGTGCCTGCTGCTGGCAAATTCTCTGTGCTTTCAGCAGTACTCTAAGAATTATGTTGGAGCTTCTCTTGCTTGTTGTTACCTCAGATATATGTCATGCATCCCAGGAGAGTCCTTGGCCTTCTTCAGAGAAGTTTCTAACAGACCTTGAGTCCTCTGCTGTTCAGACTTGAAGTACCTGCTTCATCAGATATTTTTTTTTAGCAAGGAGCTGTGATAGTGCTATATACTGTGACTAAAATACGTATTCACAGATACTGGAATCTGATGGCATTGTTTATGGTTTAGACAATTACACTTTATTCCATAATTAATATTTCTTTCTATAATTATGTAGGAGAAGCCAGTCCAGCACACTTTAATATATGTATTAATTAATTTATTATAAAAATAGACTACTACAGAAAGGAAATTTATTGTACCTTTCAAAATACTTTGTGCTTTTCATATGTGCTCTCCACCTCTCTGCCTGGACCTGGACAAAATTGTCTTTTCCACCATCTGGAATTAACAGAATGCTGTAGGAGACACTGTTTGTTCAACACTACTCTCTTTGGAAAGGTGAATATTTCACTAATCAAGTTTGTCAAGCAGTTTAAAACCTAAAAAAGGGAAGTTATATAAATAGCAAGTACAACATTTTAGCATTTTGTCTTCCAAACATTTGCATGTTTTCATCTATGCTAAAACTAGAATCAGGATGTAAGAATTGCAAGGTAATTTGACACTGGACAGACCTGACAGCCAATAAGAGCTTTTTTAGTGTCCTTCAGAAGAAACAGTGTTTTTGTTTGATGTGTAAGTAGATAGGACAGCTAAAGTCTTGTTATTTCACTTCTGCTGTTAAATTATTCTTCATAATATGGAAGCAAATTGAATTAACCTGGATGCAAAATATGAATTGTTATTCTGACAATTCCTATTTAAATAGAAATGCCAGAAACACCCATGGAAGGTATAAGTGCCACACAGTTGTTTTGACTGGTTAGAATGGAATTAAAAAATAACAGTGCTCTTTGGATACCAACTCTGATTGCCTTGCAGTGAGCTGAAGAAAGGAACTTGATAGAAGACAATTAGAAGTCCTAGAAGTTGCCCACTGGATGAAGCCAAAATTCCCCACTTTTGACAAGGCTGCTCTAACACTGATTGCCCAGCAATATCTCTTGGATGTAGTGAGGGAGGGTTATGTGTTGTGTGCCATGTCCAATGCTTTCTTATTTGTGCTCTGGTATTACCATGTTCAGAAACACCTTACCTCTGTGACCACCATATCATTATCATGACCATAACCTCCAGGAGGTCAGATTGTTTCAAACTGTCCAACATCTTCAAACTCTGGGGAAAAGGAAACAGTTAACTCAGAGCTCTTAAAAAATCTCCCTACTGTCCCTTAGTGAGTGAGCCTTCCCTTAAAAAAAAAGAGACAAAACTCTTCTAAACTGAGATTTTTTTTTTTTTTTTTCTGAATTATTAGGTATAAATGTATTCTGAAAGCACTGGGGACTAAGAGCACATATTGATGTATATCTTGATCTTAAAGGTCTTTTTCAACCTTAATAATTCTATGAATCCACAACAGACAAGAATCATCACCCAGACAGAACAACTAAAGCTAAGGGGAGTGATTCTTTGGAAGCAGACAAGCCTTGATATACACTGCTTACTGTTAGGAGCAGCCTGCTGGAGTTGAGCTGAGCTAGGGGTGTCAGGCACCTGCTCCAATTCGTGTTTGAGAGGAGCAGACTGGGTGTCCCCTACTGAAGCCATCACACCTTTGTCCTGATCTGATTAATGGTGGTGGTTGCCTGCATGGTGACATACATTCTGTATTTTTGGGGATTCAGTGACATGACCTAGCTGCTCACATGATTGCTGGGGTTCTGTGTGAGGACACAGTTCTTTGGGAGATAATGCCAGTGGGAGGACAGCAATGCAGGTGCTTTATAGCCATCAGCCTCATAAAGGCAGTACATATTGTCCTCTTGTTCTGGCAGTACAGTCCAGCATCCACTGTTTGGATGCAGGTAGGCTCTGTTATGTGGTTGTTGGCTACTTGGTCAGGATGGCCCATACTGAAGTGCTCATCCATGCCACCGACTGGAATTGTTGGGCTGGCAATGTGTAACATCCTCATGAAAGAGTTCAGGTCATGAACAACGCGCTCTCAGATCCTTATTTCCAGGAAAATTGTGTCAAATCTCTTCAGGCTTGAGGGGCAAAGATTTCAAGTGGGTTACCAGTCTATCAGAAAACACTCTATCATCTCCAGCCATAAATAATACAATGATAAACTGGTCAAAACATTTTGAAGTGGAATTGGTCACCAGATCATAGGACACTATTGAATATAAAGCCCACGCTTCACAATGTATATGTAATGTATATGTATATGTATATGAATGTATAATGCTTCAGATATATTTTAACATAACAGAGAGATAAGCTCAGGTTGGTTTGTTGGTTTTGCCTAAGAAAACTCTTTACTTTTATGAGTTTGAGTCACTATCCTAAATTGTTTCAAAGACAATCCTTTAATCATTAAAAAATGCTATTATTATAATTACTACAACTGCACAATAAAATGGAAATGTAGATCTTAATCCATTTATTTTTTTGTATTTGTAAGCAGGAATAATTCCTGAATACTTATTTATCTGGTGAATGTTTATTCACCTGTTTATATCTTCATTGCTAACTAAAACAAAGAGCTAAGAACTTTCTGTAAGACTAACAAAAATTAAATTGATCATTTTTTATGACAATTATGCTCTTGCCGGAAAGACAAAATTTGGATTTTTTTTTTTGGTACAAATTAATTATTTATGATTTACCTTGATTTTCCTTATTTTTATACTGCTTTCTTTGACTGTGATATTCAACAGTGAACAGTGTTTCTGTGCAAGCCCCCAAGCATGGCTCAGACATAGTACAGCTCTTCAGTGATGCTACAGTTCAGGTGAGTATACTTTTCTTTTCTCTGTGAAATATGTTCACAAGAGATTTCCACCAAGAGAGTAAAAAGAGACTGGCAAAAATCTGTGTGCTGTTCTGTGATGGAGTTGATGACCAGAGCAGCATGACAGATGTCTTGTCAGGATAGTAGCAACCACAGATCCTTCCAGACTGTGCTGTGGAGCACGGAGTAGCCAGGTTTCATGCTACATTCTTTTTTTTTATATATTTCTAATATAATTTGTGGATAAGATTTGACCAGATTTTGATTAAGGGTCAAATCCTGCTCCTTTAGAACACTGGCAAAAGCCAATTGCTCATTAAGGCTAAGTTATATATATGTGTGTGTGGGTGGGTGTGAGTGTGTGAGGTCAGAAAGGTGATAATGGAGGTTCCCTTGGCACAATTTTTTCTTTCCAGTCCATGTGAGCATTCTTGTCACTGATTCTTTCCTCATCCTTTTCTTTTTTCATCTTAAGCTGAACACTGGTATGTATGTTTTTTCCATGCCAAAATTGATTTTAACTTTCACAGAGAGTACAAGATATTTCATATTAAAATGCACTGGGAAGGGTTATAGAATTGAGAGCTTTGCAAGAGCTTTTATTGCTATTTCACAGAATTGTTAGGGTTGGAAGGGACCTCTGCAGATATCTGGTCCAACCCCCTGTCAAGGCACGGTCACCTCAAGCAGGTGACACAGGAACACATCCAGGAGGGTTTTGAGTGTCTCCAGAGAGTGAGATCCCATGCCCTCCCTGGACAGCCTGTTCAGTGCTGTGCCTCCCTCAATGTAAAGAAGTTTTTCCTCACGCTGAGGTGGAACTTCCTGTGGTTTAGTTCATGTCTACTGTTCCTTGTCCTGTTGTTGGGCACCACTGAAAAAAGTCAGACACCATCTTCTTGGCACTTACCTTTAAGATATTTATATACATGAATGAGATCTCTTCTCAGTCTGCTCTTCTCCAGACTGAACAGGCCCAGCCCCTGCAGTCTCTCATCATAAGAGATGCTTCAGCCCCCCAATTATCCTTGTGGACATCCACTGGACCCTCTCCAGTAGCTCCTTGTCTTTCTTATACTGAGGAGCCCAGAACTGACACTACTCCAGATGAGGCCTCACTAAGGCCAAGTAGAGAGCCTTTAGCACTGTCTGGCAGTTAATATTTTATTCAAAACAAAATGGAAAGAAAAATCCTCAACTGGACTTTTTTGCTGATAATAGTTTGTCTTGTTGAGGCCTGCTGCAATGTGTCTAGAGTAAGTTGTTATAAAGAATGCCCTGGTGAAGCAGGGCTCCACAAACCATTTGTTGCAGTGATGTAGACATGTTGAAGCTTTGGCACTGATGGTTAAGTGCAGATGGATTGGAGGCTTCTGAATCTTCATTCTTGAAAATTTCTGCCTGATTTGGTTTATCAAATTGTAAAAAAATTACAGATAGATCTAACATAAATCACTACCTTTGTTGGCCTTCTTGAATGTGGAGATATTTTAAATGCTGACAAGGTTTCAGCATGCTTTATGAGAAGCTGCACACAAACCTTGAGTGTGAATAACAGGTATTCCAAGAGTAAGATTTTTGCAGTGTGGTTACATTGTCTCTGACAAGTGGTTTACACAGGGGAATGATAGTTTTAGTGTTGAGAATAGTGTTGGCTCTTCATTATGCCTCAGCCAGAAAACCAGAACACCAGCAAAAGTGGAGGACATTATTAACCTTGTTATGTACTTATGTTAGAGATAATACTGCAGTTCATCAGTGTTTGCAATTGTAAAAGTTTTGCTGGGCTTTTAGCTGTATCTGTTCTTCCCTGTCCCTGGGGACACTTACTGTTAGGATGGATTTAGGGTGTTTTCTTCCAAGTATAATATTGTTCAGGGAAACAAACATTCAATATTCATGAGACAGACCCATAGATTAAAGAAACTGAAAAATATCCTCCTAACAATAAAAACTCCTTGGGAAGACAGATACAGTATGCATAGCATCATGCATTATACATTTTGTCCAATATACTGCTGAGTAAAGGGGCAGAGAATCGATGGGTGTTTTGGTTATGCCCTTTTAGGGTCAAACAGAATCATATGTCCTAGCCAACTGCTTGTCTGTAAGACCTCACACTGCAAGGCATATCCACTCTTATGCACTTCTCATATGGCCACTGAAAGCTGTAACTCTTGCAGGAGTCCCTGAAAATATTTGAGCACCTCTAAATATTGCTGTGAGCCGCAGGAGAGAATCTCTGAATTGTCCATGTTCACAGTGGCTGTAGTGCATTTTCACACACCCCTTTGCTGGAGAGCTCTTATTTTCCCCTTTGCTTTTCTAAAATCAAATGTAATGTTTTGTTTTTTTAAAATATTTTTCATAGTTCTTTGACTTGCATCTTAACTTCATTAAAACCAGGCTAATTAGAGGGAAAATGCCACATACATTGATAAAATTACCTAACACAGTGGAATGAACTAAGTGGAGAGAAATGGAAGGAAGATCTTTATAGATGAGTTTGGTATTTCTTGCTAGCCCAAGGATGATGAAGCTCATCTTTTTCTCACCAAAAAGTAATGAATTTTCTTCTTTTGATCTTGCATAGTTACTTTCTGTCAATCAGGAGTAATTTGCTTTGCCCCTGGTACAGACTGCTGAACATAATGTACTCTGCATCCTTAGCTTAATATGTCTGGAATTACTTGTTAGCCAAAGCTTAAGAAGAATGGGTATCACTGCCACATCCAGGCTGTACACAACTTCTGCACGTATAAATTTGCACAAAATGGCTCAATTTGCCATTTGAGTTTCCACCTCCTACTCTGCCACAAAATGTCATCTTGGCTTCTTGCCTTTGAGATGAAGTCCATAGACAGGAGCTGGGTAAGGACTGTAGATGCCAAGCTACAGAAGTCAATGTCTGACACTTCTGAGAAGTAAAAAAATTTAAAAGTCACCCTTGTCCTTTTGCATTATGTTGTTCATATGTTCAAAAGAACACAATGCTGACTTTGCATGGCTCTCTACTCTTTCTGGTTGCTACAGTCTGCTTCCTTTGCAATCTCCAAATGGAAGATAGCCATCTCACTAAGAATTTTAGGTTCTTCTCTAGAAATTGTATGTCCTATTTTATCAAGCAATATTCTGAGGCATCATTTTGAGTTACCCAAGTCAGTAGTTACTGGATCAAACATTCTGTACTAGGCTGAAGTCAACAGATGATACCAGGGTAAGTTTAAAGTTCAGCTAAAACAAAAATTGTTGCTCTCCCTTCTACACAGGAATTTTGCTCTGTTTAATTTGGGATTTGCATGGATTAGATAGCAAAATTATTCTTTTGTCTGTAACAGGATATGAATGATTGGACATGATAAATAATGAAATCTCTTGTAATTGTATCTACATGAATATTTCATATCCTTAGAGCTGTGAATTTATGCCATGTCTGAGAATGCTCTGACAAAATTGTTTGCATTTGCTCTGTCCCCCTTGTACTGATGACACAAGTCCTTGGCTGCTGGAGATTGCTCCATTTTTCAGAAATGGAGCACATGGGAAGCTGAGGAAGAGGATGTGGACCTTCACCTCTTCCTTCCAAATTCTGTAGCAGTGGAAGGAAGTGAGGTAAATTGGTCTTGTCTTTCACTTTGGAAGTCTGCTTTCCTCTTTTACAGTATTCATATAGGGATCAGAGGGGCTAAAGGTAAATCTTCACAGGTGAGCAATGTGCCAGGAGTTTCACAGCGCAGACATACTCTGAGACTGAGAGACAAGGAGTTAGTGCTAGGTATGTTTTGGTATGTTTTCAACCCAAAATGGGTAAAAGCACTTTTTCAGCAGTTACTTTTTGAGTAACTGGAAATTCATATATAGATCAAAGGTATGGATTTGGTCACGAAGTGACAGTATTTCTCATCTTCCAGGAAGGACAAAGGAGAAACAGGAAAATCAAAAAGTTGTTTGAGAAGGTGGATTTCAGTTACCTTTGGGAATTCATGGGGTGTTTTGTGAGGCTCAGGTCTGAAAGAAAAACAAGATGATGTTAGTTCACAGCTCTTTGGTGGATTAATTTTAAGGGTACAGTGGGAAAATAAATGTGTAAATAAACTAACTTGGCTAAATTGTAAGTTCTTCATTGAACTTTAACACAAGGAATAAAAAACCAGAAGTTGGAGGGAAGGTCAGAGAGCTGGGACAAGTCTCAAAGTACAGCGTGGGTAGGCAGAGATAAAGGTATCAGAAGGGTTAGTGAACAGAATGTAATGCATTTAATGAGGGACATGAAAAATAACTGGAAATCACTGGAAAAGTACATTAATGATAAGACAAAGAGGAGTGCACTGCTGACTCTGAGGATAAATACGTTAAAAGATTAAAATAAGTAAAAATGTTTCTTTTGTATCAGTCTTCACTTGTAGCCCAATAGCAATCTTTCACAGTTAGTACTAATGACAGCTGAAGGCAATCTAGGCCTTTTTTAACACCAGGCCAGATTATCTTAGATGTGCCCTGATATTTTAAGACTGATGGCAAGATTTGCCTCTGTTGGACAGCTGATCAAAGCTATTTCAGTAATCTTGCAGGTTCATGAGTGACAGAGGACATACCAAATGACTGAAACAAAACTAAATGTAGTGCTTCCCTTGCTGGAGGACAAGAAGAGTTGGGGATTTATTACTTAACTTTAATTTTCAGAACAAGAACTACTTCTGATAGTTTTGTTAAAACCTAGACAATAATGAAGAAAATAAAAGCCTCCCCTCTCTTGCCATCCCTTTCTAGCAGAATTACAATTCTGTAAGCATCAGGAAAGGTTTCTGTATTTCAGATGTGGAAATTACTAGTATCTTATCCAACAGGAATACCCAGCTGGCACTTCAAACAAACATCCTGGACTGTCTTGTCTAAGATCATGGTAGTAGTTTCTTGCTGGAGAACATCTTCCTTTCTTTGATTTTTATGTCTATTTCATATTAAGAATTGCCAGCTTGGTTTTAAATGCAGGAAGAGTTCCACACCCAGGAGCACGTGTTCAGGTTTCTGTGTGTGTGTGTGTGCAAAGAATACTGAAGCATGTATAAAGAGGAAATCTGCATTCAGATATCTGCTATTGAACAGAGGATGTGCCACCAAGCCTATAATTGATGTTTATTGAAGGAAAGAATAAATATTGCCTGATGTTCCAGTCACTGATAGAGCTGTCTCATTCTATTTAATAAGCAGAGGAGGTTTATAGTGTTTTCCCAGCCATTTCCCAAGATACCTTTTTTTTACTGGGCTTTGGCACAATGTTACTTTATTGCTTCTTGCTGTGTTAAGGTCCTGCCTTGCCTTGTCTATTCTCTGACTGGAATACATTCATCAGAAGATCAACTGCTATGAATCAATGGACCTGCAGGGAAACTGCTGCAGGAACATTGATTTACAACAGCTGAATATTGGCTCTTATTCCTCACAAATTGCCAATGTCATAAACTATTAAAAAGTCAAGTTTAAAAAAGATGTATCTACGACACAGACTGGAAAACCACACAACCACACTAATTTTATTTAATAGAAAATGTAAATAAATAAAATAAAATTTAGCATTAAATAAAGGCAAGACATATAAAAGGGGACAAGATGATTATTTTAGGAGAGTGAATATTCCAAATTATAAGAATAGTGAGCAATGCTATGATTTGGTCATTTACATGAGATTTGAGAAACCTCTGGTTTTCGGCTTGTGTTTCAAATCAAATGCAATGGGTTTGGAACTTTCTATCCATTCCCACGGAATGACCCAGCTGCAGAATTATTTTGTTACTTTGTCCTTCTCCAGATTCTACCCTGGATCTTGAGCCTTTTAATTAAACACAATGTTTCCATATGCATCATTTTTGACTGAACAGCATTTTTCAGTGGGAAGCAACTAACTTGGAAAGTGGGAAGTAATTATCTCTACAGTGTAGTCATTATTTTTTTGTGAACTCTAATTGTATCCAAATCAGAGCTCATGTAAATCTCGTTTGAAGCAGTGTATTTTTGCTCCACAGCAAAGGAAAAATTTGCACAAATCGCCAAAACTCCTTGTTAGACTCCAGTCTCTTACCCAAATATCAAAATTAGTTGTAAAAGGATTGATTACATCTTTGTGTGCTGAACCCTTTTTGTCTACCATGAAAAAATAAAGCAGGATTTGTATCCTTCCTGTGTTGATATGAATACAGATCTTCCCCTAGCCTGGTTTAATAAATATAGCTGAAAGGAATTTTCAAGGACATCTTTCCAGATTGTGTCTCAACTCAGTGATTTTCTTCTCCCTTTTTTTTTTTGCAAGTAAAACCAAAGGTAACCTGAAAAATTTTATGTTGCATTTCTTTAAGAGGTGAGAAGATGCCATTTGAGTAACAGAAAAGTGAAGGACAACGAGAGGGGGTGCATCTGGTGTTTTCTGAAGGCTGCAGTTTGTGGGTACTTTTCACTGGACTGATGTAGTGCAGAAATGGGAATGAATTCCCATTTACCTGTAATGAGAGGTAAGTGGAACTTGCTTTCTCACTCTCTTATTGAATGAAACTCTATTGAAAGAAGCTGCATAGCATATCAATCCTGATCTAAAGTGCCAGTCTTTGCCTGTTGGTTTCATTTCCTATTTGCTTTTCAATTCATTCACAATCAAGATGAAAGTCAGGATTAAAAAAACACAGTCCTGCCCTTTTCATGGACTTCTCACTATTTTAAATGTGTTGCCACACATTTTTTGTCTTTCTTTCCTGGGGAAGTTAGAATTTGGTTCCTACATAGTCAAATAATAAAGAAAAGTACCTCTGTTTGGGTTTTTTTGGGGTTTTTAAAAGACTTTATAAATTGGAGTGTTTATCAGAAAAATCAATGTTATACAGAAGAGGTCTCCCTTTCTTAGTTAATAACACATCTTTTAGGGTTGACTGTGGGCCCAATATGTTTGTAAGCAAGAACAAAAACACATACATGCACACACAGAACTTCCTTTGAAATAAAATGAGATGATGAAGGTGGAGAATTTGGGAATGAGATAGATAAGAGGTTCATAGCTAGACCTTTTTGATGGGTGGAATGAACTCTGGTCCTGTTTGAATGCTGAAGATTTAGTTTATTTGCCCAATAAAATGCTGATAGTATTAGGTGGGTAACTAGAGACCCCTTGCTGAGATTAGAGTGCTCTTTTGTTAAATTCTGGTAAAACACATGCAAGAGAGAAAAAAAATGTCCTAGGGAGCTCACAACAAGGCTGTGAAGAAAATACATGTTACTTCAGGGGTCAGGAATTGAACAGAGAGCTGAATATTATGTAAAGTTCACATGCTGAATGAGATAGGTTCTATGAGATAAAACAAAAAAAATCAGTGAGCAGAAAAAGGAAAATAGTTTTTAAAAGATTTAAAATAAATCAGAAAGTGAAAAAAATCTATCATCAGTAAAAACAAATATTTTAAGATCATGAAGCTGAAGAAAAACCCATGTTGTTAGCTTAAACTCTGCCTCTAGCCCTAACTGCAAATACCCGAGCCTCTCTCCTCTTGCCACCACTTCTCTGCCCTTGTGATGGTGGTGACCATGTTAGTCTAAAGTCCTCCATTGGAAACCAGGTTTTGGGAAGAAAGATGGAGGGTTCTTTCAGTGCCTTGAGATGAAACAAGCTAGAAACAGACAGTTCCTGACAAAACTCCCACTGGGGCAATTTCTGTTCTCATTGCTGTCTGTTTTATTTTTTTCACCTTGGAGATATGACTGGGGAAATAAAAAACCAGACAGATTTGATGCCATTGCAAGGGACGACTGTACACCTTAAAGTGAGGCCTACCCTCACATGCTGTTTGGTGTATATTGTTATTTTGCCTCATTAATACTCTACAGTGCTGTAGATTGCAGACCACAATGGGACAGTGTGTGAGTAATTTTGAAAGCCAAAGGTATTCCTGCAGAAGTGGATATCTACCTTATATGTATCTGCGTATGTGTATGATCTTCCAGTAACTGTAAGCCAAAACCCAAATATTTCAATGACTTTAGTTCTGTATCATGACATTCCTTTACAGGATTTACAGGATTATCCCAGTTTACTGGTTAATTATTGTGGTATTTCAGTACTAATCCTGCTATAACTATTTCTGGAACATTGGAGTAGTCCTGCTCTTGGAATCACTGAGCGTATAATTAATTCCATGGTGTGGTAAGTATGTTTTAATTACTGTGTACCATACTGCACCCAAGAAAAAGACAAGTGTTTTGAAATGTAGCATGTGTAGAGAATGTAAAAATGTTATTAATCATGTTTTCTTCATGTGCTAAACTGCATGTTTTATATACTGAATTCTATACTCTAAGTATAAAGGCATGCAAGCAAAACAGATGCTGATTTCTGTGTCTACAGCCTGATGGCATGAAGAAAAGGTTAGTTTTCAACGTTACTTTGTTGTAGCACTGGTCTGAGTTTTACATTCCACCCATCTTAAAGGAGAAAGACTGGATGCCACAGTGGGGTGCATACCCTTGATTACCTGCTCCCTTACCATCTTTTGTTAGCTTTGTCTCCATGACTCCAGATGCAATACCAGAACACAAGGCCAGAGCTCTTTTCTGTAAGATGTTGTATGATACCCACCATTTATCACTATAAATTCACTGTTTTCTGAGTAAAAAACTAAATGTTTAACTTCACCTATCTTTTTATTTCCCTTAGGAGTTTGCCTTTAAATATTCTACACGTTATACTTTATAGACATGACCTGTTTCAAAGTTTTTGTCTTAACACAAGCTTGACCTAGTAGCTTCTGTTGCCCTGTTGCCCAGGGAATTCTGAGTGCCATACTGATACTATATTTTTTTTCTTCCTCTTAGATATCCTGGAATATCCTAGGAGAAAAAGCTTTTGTATTTTCCAGTCTTATCACACCAGTACAGGGTCGTAGCTGAAGTGCAGCTGTATCTTCTGAGTGGCAGCAGCCCCATGTTGGTGTGGGGACTGCTGGAAAACCCAAGCCCCCTTTTAGGAATGTTATTGTTTGACAATGCTATCATATTGCCTTGGGTCCTTGTTATGCATCTCTGCTGGCCCAGTGGATGCAAAATTACTTCCAAAGATACTAGGGTTGTATGATGATAGAAAGCTGCTCTTGTGCTTCCCCTCTCATGAATTTACTGGGCCTTGTTCTGGAGGATCTTTGCTAATTGAAGATTTTGATTAGTGGTCTGTAATATTGCAAATGTTGTGTATCTCCCATTGAAACAGATTCTTTGTTTTGGATCTTATGTGTGAGTTAAGGGCAGGATTTGGAAGGTTCCTTCTTTGGGGCAATTGCTGATCCTCTACAAGTGAAATTGTCCCAGGTGAGCTCCCCCACCGCCATCCTGTCCTCCCTTTTATTTTTGTATAGGCCCTCAAAGGAGAAAAAAATTCTTTATGAATATTAGTGAGGAATAATCAGGAAGAGACAGTAACCTCTAAAAGTTTATAAAGTCTTATATGATAAAAACATTAAAGAACGGTGAAAGAGGTGTCTGTCTTGACAGAAAACTACACAGTGACAGAGGTTTCCATTAGTTAACAGCTTATAGCACTATATGCCTTAAATCAGCTTTTAAAGTAGCAAATACTTGAGTGCTTTTTAAAATTTAACTTTAATCACTGGACCTTGGCTCTATTCCCAGCAAAGAAACAAACAAAATAACTTGTTTGTGAGCTCTAAAAAAATTCAAATTTGCTCTCTGATGCTTGATTTCTACTTGGGGAAAAATAATAATTCCTCAAGTCATCAGTTTCATTCTGAAATTAAATGGAATAAAGGCTCTGGATCCTCTCTGGGCCTAATGGGATGCTTCTCTGCCCCTGCTCTTCCTTGTTTTCTGCAGGGTGTGTGGATATTGGAGATGTGGTCTGGAGTCCTCACAGTGGTGTTTCTAAGCATGAAGCCAAAGACTTGTTTCATGTGCCTGCAAAGCAGCACAAAGGCTGAGGATGGTGAATAGTATCAGAGTCTGGGAGGACTGGGTAGGGCATAAAGCCAGACTGGCGCAATCTTGCCCCTTGTGCCTATTGGTTGGGCTAAGGAATGAAGACATTTTTATACTACATATCCATGTACCAGTACATGGTGGCCTGCCAGCTGGATTTCTAGTACGAGATGGACACACTGGAGATAGTCCATTGAAGGGTGGCTGAGAGGATTAGGAGACCAGAGCATCTCTCCTAAGAAAAAAAGTCTGAGAGACCTGGGATGGTTCAGGCTGAAGAGATGGTTTGAGGGGGGGTTTAATAAACAATGAGTACCTGAAAGGAGGGCACACAGAGAACAGAGACAGGCTCTTTTCAGTGGTGCCCAGCAGCAGGATCAGTGGCAGCGGGCACAAACTGAAACATTCTTTCTGCTGCTGGGGTGACTGGGCACAGGTTGCCTGGAGATCTTGTCAAGTATTCAGTCTTGAACATAATCAGAAGTCCTCTGGACATGGACCTGGGCAGTTGGCTCTAGGTAGCCTTGCTTGAGCAGGGAGACTGGGCCATTTGACCTCCAGAGATCCCTTCCAACCTCAACTCTTCTGTAATTCTGGGATTTATACTAGTAAATAAAAAGATCCATGGCAGTTCTTTGGCTCTTAGGCAAGTGGGATGCCATAGGTCATGCCCATACCTGCTGAATTCTCTTTCCCCTGCTGAACACAGTGCCTTCATCTGTGCTGTGTCCTGGAGCAATCTCTGGTGCACACTCCCTTCTGAGAGGTCAGGGTGGCTGGTTTGTGGCCAGAGCCAAAACTTTGCCTGGCAGTGAACTAATGAGCTGGACTGTATCCATGACTATGGGGCTGTGTTGAGCCTGTGGTCAGTGTATGTTCAATTTGCTAATAACAACACAGCCTATCAGACCTATTCTCCAAAGTCCAACCACATTAAAGGGAATTGTCAAAATCACCAAGAGATTTTATGTACAGGTTTCTTCCCTCTGCATTCGCTTCTCATTCATAGATATTAAAAGCATCCTGCACTCTGCTTTGTCTCACAACTTTCTTGACTCCCACTCTAGCCTGGGCTTCCTGGTGCTTTCCTGATCCTGACCCTGCCCAGGGATTTCACAAATCATCATTTGGTTCAACAGATCTTGCTGGAAGTTTGGTGCAGAGTCACCTCGTTTCTTTAGCAGGCACCTGAGGCTGTGTAGCTCTACCCCAGGACTGAGTAGATGGTTTCTGCAGCGTGGGGAATTGGTTGCAAAGGTGTGAAGCAAGCCAATTATATTCCTAATGGGTGCTCACTGTGGAGGCTTATGCTGGCACAGCTTCCTAGGTACTGCCTCCACCGTGGGGAGAGGGGAGGGGAGAAATTCAGGAAGAGAAAGGCAATGAAGAGAAATCATGGGAAAATGAGACAAATAAAAAAGCAGGAGGAGGACAAGAAAGAATAAAAAGAAAAAATAAATATTATCAAGAAGAAAGTAGTTCTAGAAAGAAGCCTGTGTCTAGCAGAACAGAGAAAGAAAACAGAGCAATGTGGTGGAATGAACAGAAAAATAGAAGGAAAAGGGAAAAAAAAAAAGTGTTCTTTCTTGACATTCTTTTTCATGCCAGCACTGCTCTAAGAACTGTGTGAATAGCCACATCCCTAGATTTGTGTTTTGCAGTAGTTCTTCTACATATTTTATATCTTTCCACAGTATTTCAGCTGAAGCAGAAGGAGCTTGTGGCATTTTTCTCCCTTTATGTCCCCCAGTGCCCTCTCAACATTTCCTATGTTCTGCTGACAGAAGGCAGAAGGGTTACTTGGTACCATTCACCCACTAGATTAAGTGCAAATGCATCTTGGCAGTGATTCCTGGTAAACTGCATATATTTTGCACATGGCCTCTTCCCTGTAAAGTTTTGGGTAATATTCTGCTAGTATTCTCTCTCGTTTATGTTTCCTTTTCCTCTGCAGCTGGAATGTGTGAGCATGAGCATTGGTACTGTGTTTATCTTTTGCTAGTTTACTGACTGTTTAAAGCTCACCCACATTGATAAGTATTTTTACCTCCCTCTTCTTTGCCTTATCTGCAGAATCTTTCTTTCCTGTGTTACATACAAATATAGGCTAGAAGCTTCTGCACAAGGCATCATGTTTTGCCAGGCACCAACAAGGCACTGAGAAGATGACAGTTTATTGAGTGCACCTATTCTGCATATTTGCATCCATGCTGTGTACAGTTTTCATCATTTTTGAAGAGTGTGTGAGGTTTTGTTTCTTTCAAAAAAGGGGGAAACAGAGAGATTATGTATTTGCTTACAATTCAAAACCTCTCATGCAGCCTGTGTTTTGCACAAGCTCTTCTTTCAGTGCTAATCCAGTTTGTTTCTGGAGCTTGGTTTTCAGTCTGCATTTATCTCCTCCTCCATTTTTCACTGCTTGCTTGGCCAAAAACCAATCAACTCAACTCCTGTGCACACAAAATTCAAATCCAGAGAATCTACAGATAAGGAAGGCCTTCAGAGAATATCTTCCTTGTACCATTTCAAACACTTTTACTGTGGTGAAAAAATGTTATGAGCTACAAAATGATGTCTTTTAGTCCTGAGAGATGTAGGCAAGGCATTCGGACTGATACTCTCTGTCCCTTAAGCAAAAAGCTCTTCTCTATGTATCTCACTTTTCGTACAAAGATTTTAGGAATCCATGTTTTGATAAGACGCTTCACTCTTACTGTATTGTTCATTTGAACTTTGTGTGGTACAGTAACACAAAAAATAGTTAAAGCTTCCCACTTCCCAAGGCAGCTATTCTTTATGTAACTTCTAAGAGTACTAAATGAATATGAGGTAGCTCATCATATCTGAGTTTTTATTGAAGGAAGGGGACTATTTCATTAATTGTCTAGCTCTAAGATTTCTTGATAGCATTGTTAGGCCAAAACTGTTGCACTAAACCTTCCATGTAGTTGTTCTTCCTGAAGACTCTTCAAGTGCCTAACAGGATTATTTTCTTGTGTGCCTGCTTGTTTGAAGGGGATTGCCAGCTGTCCTGGAAATGCAGTCACCTCCAGTGTGGTGAATAGCCATGCACACGTTTCTGCTGTTTTTCTGTCCTGGTTTTGTTAATTGGGAAATGTAACAACAGCTTGGGAATATGGGAAATCTGCCGAGATGCAAAGGTGCTTATACTGCACAGCCTGAAAATATGTGTGGAATGGAATGCTTGTGTGGGACAGCTCTTCCTGCCCAAGTAGTTTGAAGGGAAGGAGGTGGCCAGGACACCTCTGGTCTTCCTTGGAGCTGTGGACACTGTGGCCTGTTCTGCTGATGTAGCTAAAGACAATGTGGGAGTGACTTGGCAGGTGGGAACACACTCCAGACCTTCTCCAAGAGGTGCTGAGCTGTAGTCAGAGGGTCACAAATGCCACAGAGTACCTTTGAGAGTCTGGGTTTTATTTGGCTTTGGACCATATTATATTTATTAGTTTTATTAAATAAATAATAGCCCAGTGGAAAAATATATGTATTTGGATAGGAAAGGGTTGTCAAAAGCACATGAACATTTTAACCTCACTCCCTTTGGGACAAAATTGGACCCCCAACTCCGGCATTTTTTAACTCTCCTACTCAAAACCTGACAGTGTCTGTTCCTGCTGTGTTTAAATATGAAAGAATGAGAATTCATACAGAATATAGTTGCTGCTGCCAATAATTTCCCTTGAATCTTTCCGCTATTCTCAGTGGGAATTATACCAAGCCTTTTTAAGGCACATAGCAGATTGTGGGTCCTATCACTTTTGAATGTTTGAATTTATCACTTATCACTTTTGATGTTTGAATTTATTTATTTTGCTTCTATTTATTTATTTTGCTTCTATCAAGTATGTATGCTATGAAAAACTATCTGTTAGTTGTGTCCTTCCCAGAAGGTGCAATTCTGATGAGACCTGTAGCTAGTTCTTGCCTGTATTACTTTCTAAGTCAACACCTTTATGGAAATAGCACTTTGAAGATTTGCAATAAATAGATGTCCTAGACAAGGAGGCAGTTAGAATTGTGGTGTTGTGACCAGCCATGAATGTACTGTAGATCTCTGGGTAAATTTGATGCTACAGGCTGACTGCAATGGCTGTATCACTTTGTTTTCAAATGAGAGTCCTCTTCTGTACTGTTAGGGCTCATTCTCCTTTGCTTGTTAGTTGGTGTTTTGGGGTTGTTTTTAACAGAAACAATTTACATTGCTAGTGTACTGAAAATTACTTGTAGCTAAGTAAGTGTATTATGGCTTTTTTTTTTTTTTGTATTTACTTTCACAGCATTAACAACATGAGGACATGACTGAATAATTCATATTTGTTTTACTGAGACATTCTCACAAGGAATCAAAAGCTTTCTTAATGGTTTGCCTAGACAGTGATTGGATTGCCTAGACAGTCGCTGCTTGGAACCTTTGATTTGCAGTGCCCTACCAATGTGCTAATGTGGTTTTCCTTCTAGCTCTCTCTGGCATACAAAATCATTTCCCTACCTACAAACTCATAAATACTTTTTCTTTTTTGGCTCTGTCAATTCATATGCATATTTCTTGCTGCCGCAAGTTGATCTGCATGGTTGTATTTGTGAACATCCTTTTCTCTTTGACTTTTCCACTGATATTCAATCATTTAAATAAAAACTCCACTTAATTTGCATGTGTTTCTCTGCTGGAGACAAGCCACATCTATATGATATTATCCATCTTATTCTAGCTGTATCTTCCTACCTGCATTGTCTGACTGGATTTTTGAGGGAACATTTTGGTATCAGGGTGGCTACAGGGTTGAAATCTGTGAGAAGGGACCAGGGCTGCCCCTATATTGGAGAGAGACAGTTCCAGCCAGCCCTTAATTGGA
Source organism: Pseudopodoces humilis (assembly GCF_049639895.1). NCBI lineage: Eukaryota > Metazoa > Chordata > Aves > Passeriformes > Paridae > Pseudopodoces > Pseudopodoces humilis. The sequence goes on from NC_142200.1 coordinate 107,583,037, forward strand.
CACACTGCTGCCCAAAACTGGGCCCATCACTGGTAGCACCAGTGTGGTACACCTTCAAAAAAGGGTAAAAAACATTGTACAGCAGCTGTGAGAGAGGAGTGAGTTAAATGGAAGAGCAACAGTCCTGCAGCACCAAGATCAAGTATGAAGAGGGAGGAGGTGTTCCAGCCACCAGAGCAGAAGTTTCTACCCTTCCTGATGCTGCCTGTGGCAGGACCATAGCGAAGCAGGTTGTGTCCCTGCACCCACAGAGTAGATGGATGTGTCCTGAAGAAAGCTGCAGCCTGTGCAGAGCCCACACTCTCCTGGCAGGAGGTGAAACCCATGCAGAGGAACACACGCAGGGCCTGTGACCCACGGGGGACCCAGGCTGGAGCACTCTGCTCCCGAGATACTGTACCCCATAAAAACACCCATGATGAACCAGTTCCTGAAGAGCTGCAGGTCATGAGAAAGATCCACACTGGAGCACTTAGGGAAGGACTATATCCTGTGGGAGGGATCCCACGCTGGAGTAGGGAACAGTGTGAGGAGGAAAAGGCAACAGAAATGAAATATTATTGACTGACTCTAACTCCCACTCTCCATCCCCTGGCATCTCTCAGGACAGGCTGAGTGGTAGAAGAGTTAGGAATGAAGCTGAGCCTGGGAGTGGAAGGAAAATGGGTTTTATTCTGTTCTAATTTATTTTTTGGGGGAGGGGGGAGTGTGTGGAGTGGTATTATTTTTACCTTCTTACTCTATTTTTAATTATCAATGACTTAAATTAATCTTCCCAAGCCAAGACTGTTTTGGCTGTGATGCTGACAACTGATCTCCCTGTTGTTAACTCATAAGATTTTTCATCTTGTTTCCTCCTGCTAAGGAGAGGGTGTGAGTGGTTTGGTGGACACCTGTCATTCAACCAAGGTTAACCAATCACTTTTACCTGAAATTGTCCCTTGTGGTCTTTTGGGCAGATCCTAATTAAGGTTTTACTTTACTGACTATTTACAAATAAATGTAACTAGATGTCAAGAGAATATGAATTCTTTCTCACTCCCTAGTTTGCACTTTGTATTTGAATACACAGAGAAGAGAAACAAAAGTTCATGGGTTCTGGCACCTGATTTGAACTTGTCTAAAATCTGACAACCCCCTTCTAACTTCCAGCTGTTTTCTTGAGCAACAAGCAGAACAATGTGGCTATGAAGGGGATTCTTCCTAAGGCATTTAGATCTGTTTCAGGCAGAAGTCTACCTTCGTCTACTGGAACTAACAGTCTGTGCTGAAATCTCAACTTTTCCTGATGCATTTCTTACATCCTCCATCTCAGGCCCTCAATGACTGATGTCCTTTTCACTTTCTTTGACATTCTCTTGCAGAGCAATGAGCAGTGGTGGTGCAATGTTTGTTGACACATTAGCTGCTAATATCTACTTTAGGCTGAGACAGCCATGTAATTTCTTAGATAAAATGAGAAAAGATGAAATGAAAACCATATTTTAAAAGGGGTCTCTGTTCCAAATAAGCTATATTTTCTTCCAGTGAAGGCAGTGTGCCAAAATACTGTCTGAAACAAAACTATTCTGGTATTGCTTGGTGGGAGAAGAGTTGCTATTCCAGGCAAACAAATTGCTAATGTTGAGTATCTGAATCACAGCCTTTTTCTGCTGAAAAATAAACTTTGTAGATGTATGTAATTAATGGAACCTGAAAAGTCTGCTTCTTCCATTGCAAGTCTTGGAATGGAATGAGAAGATATGCACTGCCTTTTTCCTATTCCCATTAGCTCAACCAAAAAAGCCAAACATCTCCATTTGCCACCCAAATTGCAGAGCAAGGGATTCCGTCCATTGGACAGTCTGAGCAGCAGAGACAAAAAACATCTAAATGCCTGTGTCTCTAGTTTGGTGTGAATTCTCAGGTGCCTAGTAAAGGCTGGGCCAAACAACGTTTTCAAAATGAAGAGCTAAAAATCAAGCTCAAATGAGTCTGCAAAACAGGTCTGCACCTGGCTTATCATCCCCTCAGCAAAGGCCAGTCCCTCAATGACATGTCCATGGTCTTTACACAGTGTCAAGGTAGAATGAAGTGCTTTAGCTGGGATAATTTCTTGTTGTGCCACAATGTAGTCTAGCTGGTTGTTGCCTGTTGTCAAATGCTGAAAACAGAGTCTCCTTTTTGGAATGGAAGTACCTTATTCCTGTGTACTAGCAAGTATTTCCATTTCTGAAAGCTACCAGCAGGAAATTAGTGCTGCTGCTAAATGGAGGGAGAATGAGCATATGGCAGGTAAAGCAGTTTGTTCCAGGGATCTGCCTAATTTAATTGCACAACTACATGCAAGAACGAGGCATTAAATCTGAGGTCTAACATAATCAGAGAACTTGTGATGCCAGTGTGAGATAAGGCTTCAGACTCTTGAAAGTGAGCACATTTTGATAAAAAGTGAAGGAATGTGGGGAAGGTAAACTGAACTGTCTTGCATAAAAGAACTAATATGCTCCAGAAGTCATGGTGGAGACTTTTAAATCTCCAGTTCACTCCCAAGTGACTTGATTTTAATAGCCTGTCCAAACCAAATTGATATTCCTTTCAGGTCCTTCAGAGTATTCAGATTCCACAAGCATTTGTTATGCAGCCTAATTAATATGGCTGTACTTAATCCGAAGAATAAATTGATGAGGTTTTACAAAGGCTGATATTTGATTGCAAAGCCATTGGTGTTTCAAATAAAACAAGCATAGAAATTTGCAAATACATCCATTTTCTAAGAGAATCATTGCAAAAGACATGAGCAGTGCTCAGTGACCTTTTATATTATACCAGACTGTTGTTTTAGAGTAGAAACTGTTTGGGTTTATTCATTCTCAGTATGGTGCAGGCACCAGTCTCCTGTCTAACTTTCTCAGGCATATCTCTCAGAAGAGCAAGGGAGCTGAATTCCCTTTCCCAATTAGTACTACCCTATGCAGCTTGGGAAAGCTCCCCACACAACTTTCTGTCTCAGCCAGCAGGTGTGGAGTGACTCCATCAGTAGATAAGGAAGAGCAAAGGGTGTCATCTATCTGCACTCGTATAAGGCCTTGGACACAGTCTCACACAACATCCTTCTTGCTGAATTGGAGAGGTGGATTTGATGGGTGGACTGTTCAGTGGGTAAGGAATTGGCTGGATGGATGCACCCAGAGAGTAGTGATCAGTGGCCCAGTGCCTGGATGGAGACCAGGGATCAGTCGTGTCACCCAGGGGTCCATATTTGGACCAGTACAGTTTAATGTCTACATCAATGACAAACTGGGATCTAGTGTATCCTTGGCAAGTTTCCCAATGACGCCAAGCTGTGCACTGTGGCTGACATACCTGAGGAGTGGGAGGCCATTCAGAGGAACCTGGACAAGCTTGAGGATTGGGGTTGTGTGAGTCTTATGATGTTCAACAAGACCAGGTGCAAGGTGCTGCACCACAGTCCAGGCAGCCCCTGGTATCAGCACATGCTGGGGGATGAACAGATTGAGAGCAGCCCTGGGGAAAAGCACTTGGGGGTGCTGGTGGGTGAGAGGCTGGACATGAGACAGCAGTGTGAACTTGGGAGCCAGAAAGTCCTGGGCTGCATCCAAAGCAGCATGGCCAGCAGGGCAAAGGACAGGATTCTGCCCCTCTGCCCTGCTGAGACCTCAGCTGCAGATCTGCATCCAGCTCTGTACAGGAAAGATCTGGACTAGCTGGAGAGAATCTAGAAGAGGACAACAAAAATTATCAGAAGGACAGAACACCTCTCCTATGAGAAAAGGCTGAGAGCACTGGGGTTGTTCAGCCTGGAGAAGAGAAGGCATTGGGGAGCCATTATTGTGGCCTTTCAGTACTTAGATGGGGACAAACTTCTTACTTGGGCCTGTTGCAATACAAGAGGTAATGGTTTAAAAATATCAGAGGGTAGATTTAGAGTAGATATAAGAATACTTTCATGATGAGTGTGGTGAAAATGCAACAGGTTGCCCAGAGACATGGTAGATGCTCTGAGAACATTTAAGATCAGATTGGGTGAAGCTGAGCAACCTGATCTAGTTGAAGATGTCCCTGTTCAATGCAGAGAAGCTGGACTAAATGCCATCCCAAGTGATTCTGTCACTCTGGTCTATATTTTATCTTTGACTATGTCTGGAGTCTTTTCTCTAAACCGTTACTTGAGCATTTTACTAGCTTGGAGTGTTCACTGTGGCTTGTCTCAGTGGTCCTACATCAGCTGTGGAGCATTATATTTTGTGGGGCGCTGTTCTGCACCCCACTCTCACATGAGAGACATGGTGGAGGGCATCACACAGCTTCCTTCTGCTGTCTGCCTCTTTAAATTGTGAATGCAGAAAGGGAAGGGGATATGGCGTCCTCTTGGGTCTCACCCCACATAAGATCAAGGGCTACTTAAATCCTGAAGATGGGGAGCATGGCCATGCTCTGCAATTTAGCCATAATCTGTGAGCACTGTATATTTTTCAGTAAAACACTCTTCAGATTCCATGGCACAATGTCTGTGGCACTTACTGGGAAAGCAATACAATAACCAAGAATTGAGTTGGCCTTGAGTTGCTCCCAGGACATGTTCATGGTAGACTGGGATTTTTGCCTGCAAGCAGCAATGTGTCCATAAGGGAGAAAAAATGGGAGCAAGCACAACTGCAGTGCAGGCTGTGGCAGGAGCCTTGAGATAAAGCTCAGCAGAGCTTCTACTCAAACTCCTTGAAGCTGAGCTCCAAGGATGACCAAGGCTTCTCAAACAGCCCTGTCTTCTCAAAATTATGAACTCCAGTGCAGGCAGCTCAGCTCCCAGAATGAGTAACGCGTGTGCTTCAGACACTGGACTTTACAAGCAGATGCTCACAGCCTCAGACTGGTCGAGGGACTAGTATACACCCAAACTGTTTTGAAATATTTTCTGAGGCTGTATCTTGTTGCATGTTTTAAGTTGTTGGGAAAGATACTGAATATTAACACCAGTGATAATCTGGCACTGAACAATGGATGGGACGTGAGGGCGCTAATATCCCTTAGTGACCCTGACCAGCTTCACCTGGGTCTCCACCCATGCCTTCTGCCTGTAATCCCAGGAGCTCCATTTAAACTGAGGCTTGGGCACTCACTCTTGCTCTGAGCTATCTAACAGGTATATCCAGCTCTAGTCTTGTCTCTGGTCTTGCTTCTTAGAGCATTTCTGGGTCAGTATTCTAGGTGCCTTTTTCCCTAGTCCTTTTGTTTGGGTGGGTATTGGACCCATTTTGCAGCATTATCTCTAGCTCTTTTTGGCCTGATCTGCTGTATGGGTTTCCAGGTCATACCCTGGCCCTGGCTCATTACCTTGCTTTGCCTGAGACTGTAAATAGACTCTGTTATTATCACCATGGCTGCCTGCTATGTTCAAACCCTCTGGGAACATGCCCTGATGAGTGAGGGTATTTCCAGTGTTGTGGTCACCTTCGGTTCCGGGCTTATTATGCCTTGTGGCACTGCTCTTCTCTTGCTGCTCTCATACAAATAAAATGAAACTGTAGGGCTGTCAGTTTTATTCTGTTTTTTTTCTATCTGTGAGTACGCAGTCCAAATAATTTAGGATGTCCTTTTATATAAAAAGAAAAACTACAGTGACTCTAAGTGAAGCATAAAGAACACTAAAAAAGGCTAATGAACAGCTTCAATTGTTACATGCATGCCACTCTGAATATAGTCTGATATTCATATCTGAATATATGTTTTTATGTACCTGTCAAAATTCTTTGGCAGTAGGTTTTTGACAGTACTGTGTAGCCCAACAGTCCCTTTCAGACATTTTTTCTGTTCTTCTATTCAGGTGTGAAGATTTCCTGCAAGAAGCCTCTCTGAGCTACGTAGCTATGGTCCAGGAGGAAAAAGAGCCTTGCAAGAATAAAGTAATGGATGAGATACTTAATTCTATTTCTGTAAAAGGTAATGATAATTATTATGGAAAGAACTTGTACTACACTGAAGGAGATGAGGTTTTTTTAATTGAAAAAGAAAAAAAGGCAGATCCTGAATCCTGCAAGGTGAGGAGGATAAGGATGAGTCTGTGGTGTAAGGCTCACAGGGGAAGCTGACCATACAGTAGATCATACTGTGAACATGCAGTACATACTCCCTTCATTTTTGGCTTTTGTGTTTGTTTCTTTTATTTTTTAATGCTGAAAATTTTCCAATGATTTTTCAAATGCTTGCCTACTGTGCAAAACTTGCTTATTTCTCAGTCGTTCAAAGCAGCAACCCAATTTATGCCTTCAGTTTTGAGCTTTGACTGCAGGCTGTGATGGACAGAATAATGGTGGTAAAACCTTGTTCCTGAAGTAACCTCTAGTCCTTAAGTGGTAAAACAGAAGCAAGAATATATACCAAAGAATCTTAAGTGCTGTTTCTATGACATTAAGCTCAAGTAGAATTAACTTGAAAACTACAAAAAATAATGGCCACATGCTGCACAAGAATGTGCTTAGAAGTGCAGTTGCTTTTTACCAAAAATTGCCCTGAGAGGTTTGCAAAGATAATTAGCATTAGCCTAATTGCCTTACTGAAGTCGAGGGGTAAAGCAGAGTTGGGCTATGTGCAGCTTATCACACAAAAGAACTTGTAGTGATACAGGAATGTTGTTTTCTGCTGCAAAAGGGTTATACTGGACTTTGAGATTCTGACAATGATTGTACTCTGTATCAGTATAGCTTAAGTGCTGCAACCCAATCCCTGCAAATTTTGCCAGTAAAACCGACATTGTGTGAGGAAATTGTGCAGCTCATTGTGTCTCTAGACTAATGTCTATTGCTTCTCTACTGCAAATTTTCAGGGAGTGATTGGTGTCCAACAAATTTGCTTTGCAGAAAAAGGGGGGAAATTCAAGTGATGATGAAGGACCCAGGTGTGTTCTAAACATTTGCTTTAGCAACCTCAAATATACTTTAATTCTCCAAACAGAGAAGCAAAGGGCCAGGAGCATTGCAGAAATTCAGAACCTTAACTTAAAGTGCATGACAGGGAATCCTTGGTGAGGCTGAGTATAGAGCCCTCACAGGGACTTCTCTTGGGCAGGAGAAGGAGATAACTTGTGTGGAATGCAAGGGGAAAGGGCAGTTATGGAAAGGACATAAAGAATGGCAGAGCAAAGACGGGTTTGGGGAATACTGGGGGACTTTGAAGTGAGAAATTCCCAAAGTTCTGTGAGTGTGATCTTTATGTGGGAAAGATTTAGAGTTTCTGAGAGACACTTGGGAGTAGAACTGGTGCAGGGGAGAAGCTGGTACATAGCAAATGGACTTCCACATGGGCATCCTTCCACAAGAGGCAGAAGGGGAAGGTAAGGGAATCTTGGTGGGGAGAGGTAGAAAAAAGGTTTGTTACAGGAGAGGACTGAGGCATAAGCAAGACTTTTTCTGGGAAAGAGAGTGGGAGCAAATTCTCTCTCTAGCTTGGGGGACCAAAAATGATTTTGGCATGAAGTGCATGAGCACAGGGACTCTTGATTTTGGAGGCTGAATTTTGAAACAGGAGTCTGGTCTGGTCATCCTGCTCCACTGCTGAGGACACAACCAGAGTGGTATACCACAGTTCTGGGTTCTGTGGCCCAAGAGACAAAAAGCCATAATGAAACAAGACCAGTGAAGGTCCATGGGTATGAATCAGGGCTTGGAGCACCTGTCATACAAGGAGAGGCTGAGAGCTGGAACTGTTTAACCTGGGGAAAAGGAGGCTCAAGGGTAACTTATCAAGTTTTTTATAAACATTTGATGGGAGAAGGAAATATGGAGGCAGATTCTTTCCAGTGGCTTGAAGGACATGAAAACAAGACAAGGGGAAATGGCTGAAAAATGAAATAGGGAAAATTGTATTTGAATGTAAGAATAGTCTGTTTTGCTTTTAAATTGTAATCAAACACTGAAATAAGTCACTCAGAGGTTGTAGAGTCTCTGTCCTCAGAGATCCTCAAAGCCTGAGCAACCAATTGTAGTCCACCCTGCTTTGTGTAGGTTGTTTGGAGCTTCTAACCTCAGCTGTGCTCTGACTCTGCAAGTGTGTTCTCCATATCTGTTTTCTACATTTGAACATTTTAAAGCCTTTTGAGAAGGACCTAGATAAAATACAGTGTACAAGAAGATAACCTCAAACCTTATCAATACAAATGGGAGCTTTCTCCCTGAATGAATACATTTATTTCCTTCATTAATAAAATCATACTTAAATTATAGATAAATAAATGGTAGCATCTAGCCCTGATAGGGAATGGAAAATGTTTTGGGAAATGGATATTACTGTGTTCTTATGAATCCTTTATTCATGTAAGGGAATTTGTGAGTGTTACTCCCAGTAAATTGCTTATGAGCAAATTTGATATAGTTAAGTCAGTGTCTGCAGAATCTGGGAATTGAAAGACACATTCCTGCCTCTGATTTACTCATCAACCTCCCTTGGGCTTAGCAAGGGTGGCATTTGAGTCATGATTTTTCTGATTAATGGCTCACTTTAAGGAATACACTGAACAAATAAATAACATACAAAAGTAATTCAAAGTTCAGTTTGCCCTCATGGTCACTAAGGAATCACATCTGGATGTGGATAAATAAAGGAAATTCACTTTTTTTGAGGGAGGAGGATGAGAATTTTTCTGTTAAGGAGCTGATCTACTCCATATTTATGAATATCATAGAACAGCTGAAAACACAGGAATTAAGAATGGTGCAATGGTGGAGGTGAAGCCTTTCGGTGGGACAGTTCAGATGACAGCATCCCTTACACAGATTTTAAACAAGTCCAGTGTTCTCTGGGCCCTAAGTTTTATGGGATTGATTTGAACAGAGCCTAATTGCTTGGGTTTTTTAGGAGTTTCTTCTTTATCTGTTCACCTACCTACAGGTTCTGCTTTAATGTTATGCAATTAGAAGCGCACACAGCATGAATAAAATGTGTTCTGATTTACAAAATCCCTATGTTTGCTATTGCTTAAGAGTCTTGAACTGTAGCAAGCCAGCTTTTTGAAGGATGGTAGCAGTAGTGAAAAAGAACTAATTGGCAAGATTAGAAAAATTCTTTACCAAAATTAGTAGAATTTTGGAGTAAGAACAAGTAGAGTTCCCTCCAGCAGGGATTTTTAGCTTTGTTTCTTTATATGAAAACATAAATATTAAAGTGCTTCAACAAAGAAATATTTCAGTGGATTTATTTTTTTCTGCTTAATGCCAAGGTCCTTTAATGCCAAAGGTGCTCATAACAGCTGGGTCACTTGAAAAAAAAAAAGTGAAAGCATTGGAAAACAAATGTGTTTGTATTGATACATGTGGTTCATATGTCCACACTTATTGCTCACATGAACCTTTAAAACAGAGCATTGCCTATCCTATATCCATTGTATAGCATCCTTTCCATAGGATTCTCAAATTCTTGGTTTCCATTTATATCACCCAAAGATAAGAATGGCTGATACGATACCCAGCTGGTATTTCTAGAGATGAGTCCTTCCTAAAGCTCCAAAGTTGTTTTTTTTTTTCCCCATTAAAACTCACCTAAATTTGGTGAATCAGTAATTCCATGCTTTCCAGATGTGCAGCTCTTCATAAAAGCACTGTTCAGCCTCTGTGTCAATGGCAGCTTGTGGCCAGATGTGAAAGTTGTTGAATTTTTGGGATTCTGTGATTGTCACCTTACATGGATCTGTCAGAAGGGACGGTGAACGCAACCCTGAGCACACAGTGCAAAGGCCTGGACTAAGAGGAATCTTCTTTCCAAACATCCATCTTGACAAATAATTCAATTCAATAATGGTCCTTGTCTTTCTTAACTCTCCTGGAATATTTTGCTCAAGAAACTTTTAAGGAGGAAGGGCTGTTTTTCCTGTCCTTGAGATGTAATACCTTCACACAAAGTTAAAAGCAAGGCAAACTCTCTGTAGGGTGTTCAAAGTGTACTTGCTATGCAAGCTTTACTGACAGTGTTTGGCCTAATTTTAAATGATGAGTCTTGTAAAAGTGGATCTATCAGCTCTTATAGGACTTCAGTCTTAAAGCATTTTAATATTACTTTAATATCCATGTCATTTTGCTACGGTGTGAATGAGAGTTGCAGAAACTGGACTATAGGAAGATTGAAGCATTTTAAAAAAATTAGGCCCCATAACTATATTTAATCTTTTTTCTCTAGTTGACTTCCTGTCCTTTAAGTGTTCCACTTAAAGGCTGATATGAGCATGAAGCTGACATCCATGTGTATTCCAACCTACAAATCTCACAAAGATCAAGCAATTTTCAAAGTCATGCATTAAAGAACTGAAATGAAGACTGGAAACAACAGTTGTTTAATCAAAATTTGAGTTCCAGAAGAATAATCAGAGACATTAATCCACAGACATTTAAAGCAACTGAACAAAAACTTAAATGTATTTTTCATTTGATTTTCAATATAAATATCTGATATTTTTGAATATTACTATTTTCTCCTTGCCGTCTCTCTTTTTATTGTTGTTGTTTGGGTTTCTGTGGGTTTTGTTCTTGTTACTGTTGAGTTTGTTTGATTTTATTCATCAGTGAAAGGAATAGAAAATATCATTTAAGTATTTTTTTTAATTTTTATGCTTTTTTTTCCTAATTTTTTTTTACCTAGGAGTTGGAAAATGGAGGTAAATTAAAACCTTAGCAAAAGAAACTGTCGGTTAGCAGGGGAGCACTAGGCTAAGTACTTGTCTAAGCCATTGTATTAATGTATAAAGAAGTGTCTTCAATATCCTGTTTTGTTTATTTGACAACTGGGAGTGAATATTTCTTTATTTTCTGTCATTATAACTGCCAGGAAAATATTCTGATAATCTAATGTGGAAGCTTCTGTCATTAGTGTGCTCTAAATTGTGAGAAATCTCATAATTACTCAAAAGACTCTGATGGGATCCATGACTGTATCTTCAACTCAGCTTCAGGCACTTCAGAAATGCAGCTCTTGGAACCTTTGCAGAGCACTGTTGCTGAAATTTAAATGCCCAGGCTGAGTCTATTTGTGTCAGTGCTGTACACTGTCCATCTTCAGGACTGTGCAGAGCATTCAGCACCTCACAGCATGGAGCTCCAGGAGTGTGGGGTCATAGTATACATCCCTCTGGAGCACTTGAAATGTTGTGTTTGGTTTGTGAAAGCACAATCCTTAAAAGTGAAAATGCATCTGAATCACTATTGGAGTGCTGCCTGCTTGAAGGGTGTTTTCCTGCCTTGAGCCCAAATATATCTTCCATTAATGTAGGGAAGCCTCACAGCTTCCTGTGACTGCCTTCACCCAGTCTTACACAAGTGGGGAAAGCAGCTGAAACATTTTTCTCTTTTCTCTTCATTACAGCAAGAGAGAGGCAGTTTATTCCTCTGCCAGATTAAGACTTACTGCAGCTATGAGGAGTTAGAGATGGGGCCATATATCCTTGTACAAATAAGTAAGGACTGTGACAGTCTTATCCACTGGCATTTTAATCTTTGAAACCATTCTTCTTGCTGTAAAAAAGAACATGAAGGATTCAAGGTGAGATGGAACCATTAGATTATTTATTCTACCCTCCTCAGTATATTAGTCCATAAAACATCACCAATTGAACGGAGTTGAAGTGCTTACCAATAGTGTATCATCTGAGCAGCATCTTTTTTTTAGTCAAAATGACTTCTGAAATATAGGGTCTGACTCTTTTAGTTTAGTCCATGTGTTAACACTCTTCACAGAGGGAGATTTGGTCTTAAGCTTAATTTTGTATTCATTTCTGTCAGAGCCAACCACTGTGTAGTTGAAAATATAATACAAAAACACAGAATATTCTTTATACAACAGGGTTTTCACTGCAAGGTATTCCCCTCAATTTATGAATAGATTTCTGAAGTTGCTCTATGATTTTATTATTTTTTACATCCTACAAGAAAATAAAAGGGAAAAGAACACAATAATTACCACACTGATATTGTACAGGAAGACAAGACAGTTACTTGGAGCCCAGGGTGACCCTTAATGGTCACAATAAGCCCTTTTTGCCCACAAGCGCAATAGGAGCTCTGCTCACTTACTTGTCTGGGTCTCTCCACTCAGTCCAGCACTTTATGGAACTCTGTTAAACTTTTTCATCTGCATGGTTTTAGCATATGTGGTTTTTAGATCTGTACTAAACACTCAGTCAGATCCTCACCTCTGTTGGCTTGGTGGCTGTCTTCCTCATTTTTTTTCTCCATTAACCAGTTCATTCTTCAGTTAACACAGGCTTCATACTGCTGATATTTTTTTGTTTGTATTTAATGAGGCTGTTATACAATATTACTAATTCTCCATAATAGCCATTGTATCTGTGTACCAACTTTCATAACCTGTTTTATTTTTTTGTGATTTTTTGAGCGTATAACTACCAGAGGTGAGGCTTGGCCAAAGTCCCAGACTGAAGTGTTAGTATTACCTTTTTCTACGATGAGGAAGTTAAGAGGAGTAAACTTATCATGCCTATCATAAAAAATTCAGACTTGCCAACTGTTTTAGCTTTTATGTAAACATCAGTTTCCCAGTGGGACCTGTGTCTGCACATGTTCTGTCAGAATTCATCTCATGCTTAAGAGTAGCATTGTGTAGCAACAGATCACGGTGTTCTAAGGATAGCACTTCGGCCTTGATGTGGATTTCCACATGCATAAAAGTGATAAGGAGCAGATTCATAAAGAAAGAGCAAATGTTTCTCTCTTAAATGATCTTTAAGATTTGCATGAGAGAAAATGAATAAATTTTTATTGAAAACCAAAATGCTGTACTGATCAACATTCTTCCCTAGGAAGGGAGAGACAGTGAAGGCAATACGAGGCATGAAATGTTAGGACTTTGATAGCGGTGTAAGAAAGATGTGGTAGAGGAAGCTCTTTAGACTAGAACAGTTTCCCAGTTTTAATATTGTATCAATGTTTCATTTCTAAATGCTTTACCAATGACAATCACACAAATAATAGCTATTACAAACCTGAGCACTGCACATTGTGTCAGTTGTAAGCATAGCAGAACAAAACTATAACAAAGCTATAGACTTTTTGTACCTTAATAACCCAAAAAATTATTGATCATTAAATTGTAAATTAAACATTTATCAACACTTTAAAAGTATTTATAATTACAACTATATGATGAAGCCTGTTTCCTCTTTAATGTAGCACTGTGTGTCTGTTGTAGAAGGCATACAGTTTTAATGAGTTATTTACTCTTCAATAAGTTCAGTGAACCTGTCTGAAACAGCAGTGTCATTGTATATGATATGGACAGAAAGCACTGATATAAAGTTCTTTTACATCTGAGGATGTTCTTTTACATCTGAGGATGTTCAAGTCTAGGGTCAGATACAGATAAGCCTTTTTTAAGCACAGGTGGAACTAAACTGAGTTCTGAGTTGGCAACAATGCTGGCAGTCAAGCCTGATTCTTTTCCACAGTGAAGTTCAGAGGGTGGATAATTATTCTGTATATATGTTCCTGGAGCTATGTAAGACTCTTCATTTAGAGTGATCCTTTTTGTAACAGAACAAAAATTACTTACTCCAAAAGCAGACATGACCTCAACATAGATAGAAAAGGAGACATATAGACAGCAGCATTGGTACTTAGTGACAATAGGGCTCCAGTATATCCTCATTCCAGATTCCAGTAAATTTCTGGAAAACCAACAATCCAGTAAATTTCCTGAAAAATCACTATCATTAAAACAGAAATAACAGCACTCATCATTTAAGTCCTAAACACCTCATTAGAAATTTCAAGCATAAATGTTTCTTGCTGGCAAGATTCAAATGCACAGTCAAATCCTAAAAAAGCAGAGGACCCGTTTTATTTTGAAGCACAGGGATCGTTGTTTGCATAACGTTACCAAAAGTAGGAAAAAAGTTAAAACCACAAGATTTAAACTGTAGCTAATTTAATGGTAGGGCAGATGATTTGTAGTTTCACAATTGCTCTACAGTGGAGAAAAGATATCCTTTATCATTAGACTAGGTGATAGTTTTCTAAATAGAAATAGAAATTTTCTATTTTCTAAATAGAAAACAGCACCAGTAAAATGACAACTCAGCACCAATGTGTGTAGGAGATGGGTTCAGGAATCAAGAGACGACTCAGTATGACTTAGCTGCTTGTTCTAAATTTATTACAATCTTAGCTACATTTTTATAGTATTTTGAAAAGGTAACATGCGATCTGTATTCCATTATGATTGGATAATTGCTATTTTTCATGCGTTAACTTCTACATTTCTATTGGTACAGCTCATAACACTCGTGCTCTATAAGATACTTTTTAGTGAAACTTATTAAGATACATTAAGTAGTTATATAGGATACATTCTGCAGAATTCCTGACAAACTTCATAAGATACATTCACAAGATACATTTAGCAGATTTCTCATTTTAAATTCTTATTCTTCGTTGTCTTATTAACAATTAGTCTTCTTCATTTCTTTGATACAATATTTTGCCAAGGACTCATGCTAGCTCAAAGTCAGGCTTGTGCAGGCTCCAAGGAGCTATGACCTCAAGAAGCAAGCCATTCTTCAACAAATGTGGTGTGCTGCAATTGGACGCTGGTTTGCTATATAATCTTTTATTTAATCTCAGCTGTGAGTATTCTGGCTACCATAAAATGCTCCCTCCTGGTCCTAGGAATGTAGGAACTGATAGACTGAAACATTGCACAGAAAGGAGCAGCAGGAGTAAGGAGGCACCTTTGCCCTGAGAGCTGACCAGGGCCAGCATTCTTTAACAGGTCTGGCTGCGTGCAAACTGGGTTAGCAGTGAAATTACCTAAAGTGAAATGCTGTGCATAGTGTTGAGCATTTTCTCAGCCAAAAGAGACAACTCCCCAGCATGAGATTTAGTAGAACCCCTATATAAAACTGCACATGAAAGAACACTATCAAATGTGCTTAACACTCCTCATATTATGTGTGAATTTGACCAAAAGGAGACTAAAATCTCTCCTATTAAAAGATTAGAAAAAAACTCCAGGAAGCCATTTGCTGCTGTAGTAAATTGTCATTATTACACCACTTTGTGAACTAAGAACAGTTATTTCACTGGTAGGACAAGCCTGCTGTGGGTAGCTCTGAAGAACACTTATGATAACCTGCAGCAACTTTGCTACTCCTTCCAATTAACGCTTGGGAATAGAAATAGTTGCTTTTTGTACTATTTGTTTGAGGATACTGACTGAGTCATTGAGCCTAGTAAGAGCACTACAAGCAATGCTTTATTCCTTGTCTAGTTCAGACCACCTTACGACCAAAAGCAGGTTTCTTTACTATCTTTGTTGCAGCCCTGTGAGAAATCTGATACACTTCAAAGAGCTGCTTGATAGCACCATAAGGGTGGCAAGAGCATCATGTGAAATAAAGCCTACTGATAAAGGACTTCACATATTTATGTGGATCCTTTTACTGCTACATGAGCTCACATGAGTTTGCATTAGTCCTCACTGAGCCTTTCCTGAGGTCTGGAATGTTCATTCATTTGATGATGGAGGTTCAGGAGGTGAGACCACTTTCTCTGAGTCTATGCAGTTAACACTGGGTTCTTCTGTAATTTGCCTGGAAAATGTCAACAAAATTTGAAATAGCTCTCTGTCTGGTAGTCATATTGACTCTGTAATGGATAAATCAAGTAGTGGGCTGTATTCAATCACCAAATCAGACAAGCTGTTTTATGAAGAGGGGATTGAAGGAAACCTGGTTTCTTGTGGGTGTTATCTGTGCAGTGGTATAGGCTGTGTATTTAATGTTAGATTGACAGCTGTCTAATGAAAAGGGAGTTCATGCTACTTTTTTTTTTCACAATGAGGACTCTAAGAATATGTTTTCTTTTGCTACCCCTCCATGAGGTGAGGTGATGAATTTTTGAGATTTGCACTACACTGTGAGTTTTGATCAGAACTACAAAATTTGTGCACGAAGCGAGAAATAGACACACACAGTTATATATCAATGTAAATAAGCCCTGAGTATTAGTTATTTGTCTCTAAGAGAATCTCTGCTTCATTCAGCTAAAAAGTTTTTGATGCCATGAGAGAATGAAGGGACCTGGTCAGGGATCCACTCTGTCAGAATTAAAATTTATTGGATGTTGTCTGTCTACTGACACTCATCCTTTATTTAAACTGGAATTCTTATCTAAGAAGGCACTGCTCCTGTTTTTATTGCCTGAGAGGCCTCATGTACCTTCTTCTCATTCTGAGAAATAGAGAAGCATTGGTATCTGTGTGATTTTTAATCTACATTGACAAGAACTAGTCTTGTTTTTATATAGAAAGTTCTTGTTCATGCAGGATTTTGCTTTTTTGTTTCTAGTTATTAGGTGTAACACATTGTAAGGTCTCATAAGGAATTATGGATTCTTATTCTCTTCATGACTCACATTTCTTGATTTAAATATTTAAATTATTCTGCCAGTCCTGGCTTGAGTCTGGCTTCACAGTCATTGTCAGACATTGCAGTACGCTTTAAAACTACATGTCCAAAAAATAACAGACATGCACAATCTCACTTTAATTTCTCTGAGTGACACATAGTGACCCTACAGCATTATGTGAGCGTGATTGGGATGCCTTGAATCTATCTCACAACTTCTTATATCTAGAGAAATCCCTTTTGCTGTTTCCCTGACCCGAAATACAGTTCCCCCCTCAATGGTTGTATCAACACAACATACCTTTTTCTCAGAACAATTTTGCCAACAGATTATGGCAGAACATTAGTGTGACAGAATAATAATAGTGTTGATGGGAATCAGCTTCTTTTTCCCAAACAATTTTAGAAATTACTAGAGGAAAACAAAGCACTTATCTTTCCTGAACCAGCCTTTGACATAGAAGCTGATGACTTGTCTTGGAAATTGAAAAGTAACACACAAGGCTCGTTATGTGCAAGAGATTTAAAGTGTATTAAAAGCAGCCTCATTTTAGTGGCACATAGTGATGATCATTTGAATTATTTGACAGCAAAAATACTTATAATACATTGTTTATATTGCTCAAAGTTAATAAGATAATGTATGTCAGTTTAGTGGAAAATTAGGCAGGATATCTTAAGACCCTATAATCAGTGAAAAAACCCCATATAATCCCTTTTATAGGGTATATGATGAATTATTATGACTAGAAGGTGAAGGTGCATCATACATGTGCACATAAGGACATCAGGAAGCTTGCCTGGACATTGGCTTGTGTGTACAGAAAAGGTGCTGAGGCAGAGGCCTATGCAATGAACTTCCCAGGCTTCATGCACTCCTTTAGGAAACCTCTGGAGAGGAGGTGGGGAACGAGCCACAGCTCAAATCTCATGACTGTTGGCAGGTGGAGTTTAGAGACAAGCATTGTCATCCCATCAAAGATAATAAAAACTATTCCATTGGTTTCTTTGGGATGTCAGTTCTTTGTAAAATATGGTTTTGTTCTGGATTCTGAAGTCAAATTTTGCCTTGGCTTCACTGTCAGAAGGTTCTAAGAAGGTATTATTTGGAAGGTTCTGCTAGATTTGCCTTTTCATGTATTTTTCTAGAAGATACAAGATGACAATGCCATTGCTGATGATACACCTGATTGAGATTTTTTCATGTCTACCTCATCATTGTAAGTCAGGAGCTGCATAACCTGGGTGCTCTGGAGTTTGTTTCACTAGTTTCTAGCTGACAACTCAAGAAAAAAGGGCTGTGATATTCTGTTGACACCCAGAAGAAATTTATTCATTATGTCACATAAATTGTGTTCTGAATAGGTTAAAATTGCATTATTTTACTTCAATGTGGGACTGTTTCTATAATGAGAAGCCTGGGTGTGTTTTGTCTTGAAATAGGACCACTGGTTGGTGAGAAGGCACGCCTGATCTTAATCTTCCAGCAGAATACTGTTCTGGCCACTACCTTGAACCTTTCAGCAGGGAATTTTGTCTCCATATGAGGGCTAACAGACTCCTTAGATGTTGGTGGAAGTGCATCAGAATGCAATCTCAGGAAGAATATGCCCAGATTACCAGCAGCAGAGTAACACACAGATATGTAAGATTTTCTTCACTGTTTTGCTCACCTCTGTCTACTGTGGGCAGTTCTGTGTAGCCTCAGTCCTCTCAGAAAAGCGTAAGTGTATTTTGGATGCGTAAGTGTATTTTGGATGTGTAAGCAGATGGATGGCACTTTCATATAGATGGATGCTTTCTGGATATCCTTCCAACCTCAACTATTCTGCAAGTCTGTACACATCAATATTGGCCACTCACCTTGCAAGGAGGGTAATGTCTTCCAGCCAGTTGCTTCTTTCATGTATCAGTTTTATAATTGGAGATGTTAGTACCTTTCACTTGTAGAGTTTTTGGACATTTCCCATGTCTTCAGTTTCTCTTGGTTTGCTAAAATTGACCTTGTAGCTGCTGCCTATAGAAACAATAGTAAATGTCTGAATACAAGTTTAATATCGCTTCTCAGTCATATGGAGCTCTTCAGACTCTCCAGTGAGATCTTGGCTGGAGAATGAGACTGTCTCTATAATCTCATCTGTCACAATGAGTAACAATGTGCTATCAAAAGGCTGAGGAAGAAAAAGTATTTATTTTATTTGTCTCAGAAAGACACTGGCCTGCTAAGGAGGTGTGGTCCTGTGGGTCCTCCCAGTCTTTCATTTGCCTCTGCTCTTATTCATGGCAGAGTAGCTTTGGATGCCCTATCCCTGGAAGTGTTCAGGAATGGGTTGGATGGAGCTCTGAGTCACCTGGTCTAGTGAAAAGTGTTCCTGCCCATGGCAGGGAGATCAAAATTAGATAATCTTTAAGGTTGCTTCCAGCCTCCACTGTGGTTCTTCCCTCTTTTATTTTTCTACCAGACACACAGCATTCTTGACTGATGAATAAAAGAAAACAGCCTACAATGCTTGTGAATAGCTCATGCGTGAGAAGACTTAAATATGGCCAAAATGGTAAAACTACAATATATTCTGATAATTTCTATTTTTATTCCATACATTGTGAATCATACTATCTATTTGAGCAATCTGTTTAATTACTTAGTACTTTATTATGTACATTATGGTCAGACTTGTTCCAATAGTTAGCACATTGCCTGAAGAACCAGGCTACACGGAAAGAACTTGACTGATGATTCTCTGTAATTGTGTCAGTGGTGTTCTAAAGAATCACACACTGCTACCTGTGAAATAGTTGTATTGAAATCAAACAAGCTTGCATTTTACTTGGTGTCTGCCTGGGCTCAAAGGCACTGTAAGGCACCCTATAGCTGAGTGTGCTATAGACGATGCAGGCTGGAATGTGATTTACTCTTGCTGCACTCCAATAAGCAGCCCTTTAATCTAGTACAAGGACAACGTTGTTGGTGCTCTCAAAAGAGCAAGTACCTGTCTCATAACTAGCACTGTAACTGGCTTCTACAACTTAAAGTGCAAAATGCCATAAAAGTGTCTTTTCCCTTTAATTAAAGTTTGAACAGAAGGATAAGCTGTCTGGCTTGTTCTTGCCCCAGTTTAACTAAAGTATTCCATTAGCAGGTACTGTTGGAGAGTTTGGTAACTAAAAAGGACACAGATTTTTCTAACTTTCTGAAGAAATGACCTAAAAATAAGAATGTATTCACTGTCTATCTGCCTATTTCATTTCAAATGCATCAAAGAGCTGGGAATTCATATCTGCATCTGTTGGCTTCAAAGGCAAGGTTTTGGTATAGCTGAACCAATTTAAGAACAGTTTTCTCCTTGAAAGAGCATGGAACCTACCAGCCCATTTTTCAACTAGGATTAATTCTCCCTGTCTTTACAGCACATTTGTTATTGTGGGAATATTTGTTCAAGAACAGGGCAGAAGAAGGCAACCTCATTACCTGACTTCCATGAGACATTAGATAAATCTTTCCTGCCTTTATCTATAGCAGAAATTCCTCCAGATAGACTTTTCTCATGAAAGACTCTTTATTTTGATTACCCAGAGAACTGAGTAAATGGGTAACTATGCGTAGGTGTTTGAGAAAAGCACAGTTTGCATGTCTGGCAGACTGTCTTACTGGGGTGCAGAGAGAGCAGTTGGCTTTGCTTTTTATCGATCAAGGCGAGATTCTTGCTCAAAATGCCAAGGGCCAATTTTTCCTTAGGATCAGCCTTAACGTTGAAGTCTATGCTGGAAGCAATGAGAGTGCAGCCACTGAAAGGTCCCAGTACTACAATGTCTTATTCTGAAGAGAGAAACAACAGTTTAGCAAGGCAGAGACAAGTTTACTTGGCAGATGCTTCTGGTGGCTAAATATGTAATACTCATCCAAAAAATTTTGAAGCTGTCCTTTTACTAGAATTTTTTGCCTCTTTTGACCTATCAACAGAAGAGAATTTCCAAGTCTTCCTTGTGTGATTCAGTGTACACTTAGCCAGTTTATTTTAGATTGTTGTAAGAGATGATTTAAGTTAAGCTCTGATACTTGCATGGCTTAAGTTGCTGTGAACATTTGCTGACCAAATATCTACCTGCATCTAACTTAGTGAGGCTTAATAATATGAGTGGTGCCAATCACAACCTCTTCTAAGGCATTCTGTGTTTAAATAACAAGTTAACCCTAAAAATTCCTGGAAATGTATTTATTCTGCAAGAAACTTCAGCTTGAACTCTGTTCATGTATTCATCTTAAATACAGAGTTCTCTTTCAGAATGTTAAAAAATTGCTCTCTTGAAGGTAGCTTAGGTGAGAGCAAAGTGTCATGTAGGAAGCAGAGTGTAGAAAGGCAGTTGTCTCATTCCAAATGGTCCTTTGAAGATAAAAAGAAATTTGTTAAAAAGAGACTGTTGAGGAAGTTTGGAGATATTTGGTGCTTCTAGTACAATAACTAGGGAAAGAATAATGATACATCACTGAAAATATTCTTTCCTGTCTCCAGACAGATTTCTGCACATTATTATTATTGAGGCATTGAAGCTGTAATCTCTCTAAATTAAGCTCTTATAGGAAAGTGCTCAGCCGAGCTGAATTTCTGTTGTAATAGTTCAGCCAAGAAGTGTCAAAAGTAGGAGCCTGTAGTTGCATAAATTCTTTGTGTTGAGCATCCAGTAGAATCCTTTGAAGAAAATGGAAAGAGACTCTCATAGCTTTAAAAACCACTTACGTGTATGTCTGTGTTGGAAGTCACCATTGCATAAAAATGTCACACTTCTCACAGTTTTGATCTAAATTCTGAAGCCCTGTTTGTGACCCTTATTTTGTGGATGGCTCCATAAACTATTTCTAACTTTTCCCAGAAAATCTCTGCAAAAAGACACTTTTATGGCATTTTGCACTATGTCAAAGACGTAATCTGTATTGGTTTTACATACTCACTGATGACCCCTCAGAATGTGTGCATAAAGTCCAACTCAAGAATAATAAACCCCATCTGTATTCTAAATGTGAGTGTACACGACAGAAGGAAACCAACACAAGAACATATTGCTGGCTGTTGATTCTGACACTCTTCCCACACAGTGATTTAGTGAGAAGAGCAACCTTGTAAGACTGTGTCACTGTCAATCTGCTCACATCGTGGAAAGACAAGTAACCAATCATAAAGGGTCTAAGGCAGAGACATTTATCATCTCCAAAGCAAGTAAATGTCATGACAAAAGGTATAGGACTTCCCAGTAAATTAAAAAAAAAACAAACATTCATCTTAGTATACAATGTAGTACAAACCACAAGAGAGGGAGGAATCATTCTCACTGTGCTGACTGTACTTGCGAAGATAAACAAGGAGAATCTTGAAACTTTGGCTTGTAGGCATTTTTATCCAATTTTATTGATCTACCGTACAGGAAAGGGCCAAGAGTCCCTGTGTTTTAAATGTTGTCTAACCACCAGCCTTATCAGATGTTAACTGAATCAGTTTTGTATATTTCAAGCACAAAATTTTTATAGACTCAATTAGATTGGCCTCTAGGAGAATAAAGTCCAACTTAACAATGCCAAGTCCATCCCTAAAGCATGGATAAATACCACATCTACATGTCTTTTGAGGGATGATGTCTCAACCACTTCCTTGAGTAGCCTGTTCCAATACTTGACAACCCTGTTGGTGAACAAATTTTTCCTTGTATTAGATCCAAACCTTCCCTGGCACAACTTGAGGCCATTTTGTTTTGTCCTGTTGATTGTTACTTGGGAGAAGAGACTGACCCCCACCTCACTACACCCTCCTTTCAGGTGGTTGATAAGGCCTTCCTTCAGCCTCCTTCCCTCTAAGCTAAAAACACCCAGCTCCCTCAAATGCTCATTTGCTCAGACATGTGCTTCAGACTCTTCTCCAGCTCTGTTGCCCTTCTCTGGACATGCTCCAGCACCTCAATCTCTTTCTTTTCAGGAGGAGCCCAAAACTGAACATACCACTCACCAGTGCTGAGTCACTGCCCTGGTCCTCCTGGCCACACTGTTGCTGATCCAGCCCAGGATGCCATTGTCTTTCTTGGCCTCCTGGGCACACCCTGGCTCACGTTCAGTGGCTGTTGAGCAGCAACCCCAGATTCTTTTCTGCCAGGCCACTCTGCCCCCAGCCTGTAGTACTGCATGGGGTTGTGACCCAAGTGCAGAACCTGGCACTTCACCTTGCTGAAGTTCATGTAACTGGCTTCAGCCCACTGAACCAGCCTGTTCTGATCTCTCTGTAGACCCTTCCCACCCTCCAGCTGATCAACACTCCCACCCAACTTAATGTGCTGCCTGCAAAGTGACTCACAGTGCACTTGATCACCTTGTCCAGATCATGGATAAAGCCCCGGGAACAGGCCATCAACAGGATGTTACTCCATTCACCATCAGTTCTAGGCTTGGCCATTCATCTGCTTGTTTTTTTGCCCAGCAAAAAGTGGACTTGACCAAGCCATAAGCAGACAGTTTCTCCAGGAGAATTTTGTAGGAAATGCTGTTAAAGGCTTTTCTGAAGTTTAGATAAACAACATCTACAATCTGTCCTTTGTCCACTAAGCTGGTCACCTTGTCATAGAAGGAGATCACGTTGCCCAGAGAGAACCTGCCCCTCATAAAGCCCTGCTGGCTGGGTCTGATCCCCTGGTTGTCTTGTACATGCTGCATGATGGCACTCGAGACGATATGCTCCTTGACTTTCCCTGGTACTGAGGTCAGGCTGAATGATCTATAGGTCTCCAGATCCTCTTTCCAACACTTCTTACAGATGGATGTCACATTTGCTAACTGCCAGTCAACTGGTCAGCCAGGACTGATGGTAATTGTTTCCTGAGCACTTCTATTGGTAACCTTAGGTGGATTGAGCCCCATCTGACTTGCAATCTTTGGAAAATAAAAATAGCTAGAAATAGCAGTTCAGTGCCATGGAAACAGAGAAATTTGCATATTTTGTTTCATCCTATTATAGAGTGAAATTAAATTTTTAAAAAACTTTTCCCTCTCCTGTGTTTTTCTGAGATTCCACATATGCAGTAGTCACAGTGATTTGGGATGATATTTGTGTGTGGAAGGCTCATGTTCTCCTAAGTTCAGTGAGTTCTCTCAAAACATTACATAAGATATCTTCCTTTCTTGGCAAAGTGGAATGAGAATTGAGGCTGCTTAGTTGTCACTCAACCAAATTGCTTGAGCCTGCAGTACACAGTGTGTGGCACAGTGGTCGAAGGTCTTGTGTTGTGGGGAGAAGGCTGCTGTTGAACAGAAATCGCACCATGGACCACAGAAACCATCCTAACAACACTGTCAGTAGCTTCAGCGCACCTCTCCATAACATTTCTGCAAAAGGTAAATCTGTCAGGAGCACTGTTTTTTCCGGTTTTGACTTGATGGAAGGTTATGCTGTAGCTCAAATTTTTTTTCTCACTTGTATGTCTTAGTAGTTCTGAATGATAAAAAATGGCAACTATAAGTAGCACCCTGTACTTGCCTGTGCCTTCCATATGCTGAAGTTACAATTGCTTCTAATCTTGTATTTGAAAACAGCTCCCAAATGCAAATTTGGCTAAGTGCAGATGCATCGCTAAAGTGTTTTTGAAGTATGAGGTCAATGGTGTTTAGGAAAAACCAGAATGAGACTGATAATCACCTCTGTTAAGGACTTAATTTATTCTAGTGCTAAAATGTGTTCCTATCCATCATTTGTCATAGTCATTGCCAGCTTCAAAAGCTAAGTGCAGTGCAACTGCTTATGTTATTGGATGCAACTTTCTCTCACAAAGGAAGAGCCTGTATAAAGAAGACAAAACCACTGAAGGCAAAATGTAGGTCTGTGGAGTAAGAATCACTATGTTCTCAATGAAACCAGCATTAGATATAGGCTTCAACACATGATGGTGCTGCCAGCTGTTTTGGTATGGGTCACTTTATCTTTGTCTAACTCAGTCTGCAATTTGTAATAGTGATAGTGTCATGAGTTTCTCTGCAGGGAATAGCCATATTTTCAATGTTACAATGGAACAAACTGACAAAAACTGCTTTTATTTCCTTTACTGTGCCTGCTTCATACTCCTTTAACAATCAGCATAACCTCACATTTCGAATGGTCTGGATATAGCATCATAAAAAGTTGTTTAGAGTTGTCAGAGGAAGCAGATGTTAAAAGGTGTTGGTGGTGCTTAATGCATTTATTTTCATGATTAAACTGCTGGTGGCACTGAAACCAAGACTGAAGGGTGTGTTGATGAGAAGTGACACTTCCATCACTATCTCTGTTAACAAGCTAAAACCTGAGCTGATATCACAACACATTAAGGAAACGATCACTGGAAATTTCAGACTATATTTCCCTAAATCATGTAATGGTTGAGGATGAAAGGGACCTCTAGAGGTCATCTTTAGGTGAGCATCTCTAGGAGCAACTTCCCTGCTCAATTAAAGTTGCTGGGAACCAGTTGCTGATGGTCATGTTCAAACTGGCTTATGAATGTTTCTGGGGAAACATTCATACCATTCATTCCACCATTTCTATGGGCAACCTGTGTCAGTACTCAGTTACCCCTGCAGTGAAAAAGTGCTTTCTGCTGTTCTGGGGAAACTTCCTATGTTTAAGTTTGTGCCTATCACCTGGGCACCTCTTGTCACCACATCCCACTGAGTATCCCACTGACAGAGCCTGCCCTTGTGTATTCCTTGCACATCCCTTCATGGGTTTATACATGATAAGATGCCTTTGAGCCTTCTCCAGGCTGAGCAGTGCCATCTGTCTCAGCCTTTCTTCCTAGGAAAGATGCTCCAGTGTCTATTCATCTCCCTTAGTAACAGTAGCCCCTTTGCTGGACTCTGTCCAGTATGTTCATCTCTCTCTTGTGCTGAGGGGCCCAGAACTGGACACAGCACACCAAGTGTGGCCTCACCAGTGCTGAGTAGAGAGGATCTGCTTTATCTATTACTTTATCTAATGTTTTATCTGTATACTTTATCTAATGTAGCCTGGGATACTGTTCACCACCTTTGTAGCAAGAGCACATTGCAGGACCCTCAAGTCCTTTTCTGCAAAGCTGCATCTGAAAGAAGAAAAATACCAACTCTACATGAGTTTTGTTTTGCTGTTACTTTGATGTGAGGTTGTCAGGTGTAATTTTTGAGGCCTTGTTACAGTTAGTAACGAAAATGTTTTCCTGTTTTTTATCCCAAGTCATTAGATGAGCTAGCCCAAAAAACAAAGGTCAGCACTATATTCATTCTGTGGCAGATGACAGAAGATTTATATAGTGGAAAATCTTAGGTGCTTTGACTTCTCTGTGTTTACCCTGTGTTCATTGGTCATCCTGCGATTAGAGCATGTTCTCTTGCCATGAACAAAGGCCTGGCCTTAGTATTGATCCCTCTCTAAGTGGTGACCTTGGAGGCATAAAGGCCTCTGTAGCCATTGGCCTGCACGCTCACAGTCATGTGGAATAAATGGGATTTTTTAGTAATTGGTATGGCACAAGGTTAGTACCAGCATTTTGTGTCATGGTAACATACTAGAGATATTGGAATTTTTAAAAATTCCATATCATAATTTGTCTCAGAAATATTTCAGGTGTCTTATACATAAAAAAAGAAAACCTACACTAAAATTGAAAGTGAAAGTTATATGATTGTAATTTCATATTTCTATTTTTCTGTGTCACAGTGCACGGTTCATTAGCATTTGTATTCCCTTTCAGTCAGGATGATAAAAGACCTATAAAGCACTCTAAAACAAAAAAACATAACTAAGCAAAATGCCCTTCTTCAGGGCATATTTTGAAATGCTTCAACAGGGGTAAGGTCTTACCAGGGCAAAAATGAGGATGTGAATTAATGATGAGAAATCCTCATGTAATTTTCTAGCCCAAGAAAATCTTTAGGAAGAACAAAACCAAAATATGGACCAAAGGCATAGCTGCCATGTTGTTTGATATCATCAGCCCTCACCTGATTTCTTGTAGTAATGCTTTCTATTAAAAAAACCAGTTGTCTCTGTCACCTGTTACTCTGGTGGATCTGGGGAAAAAAAGTGCCATAGCTCAGGGAATCACCTCAGTTCAAATGTCCAATCTCAGACAAAAAGGAAATAATTAAGATGTGGGGAATGACAAATTTCTATCTCTTAACTTTGGCAAAAAAAACATGTAAATAATGCTTATGGAGCACTGAAGAAACATCTGAATTTAGTGTCTTCTTAGAGCATGTTCTACAGGACTACGTAGTGGTTAAGCAGAAGGGGGAAAACTATTAGAAATTAGTTTTGGTTGAACAATGGAAAATTGTTCATTCAAATACATTCAATAGGAAAGTGGCTATCATGGGCATTTGATGGGCTAGTAATGAGGAAATGCATTATATAACCATGTGTCTGTCCATGTAGCCGTGTGTCTATCCGTGTAGCCGTGTGTCTGTCCTTATAACATTGTGTCTGTCCGTGTAGCCGTGTGTCTGCCCGTGTAGCCGTGTGCCTGTACGTGAAGCCGTGTGTCTGTCCTTATAACCTTTTGTCCGTCCTTATAAGAGTGTGCCTGTCCGTGCAGACGTGTGTCTGTCCTTATAACCGTGTGTCTGTCCGTGAAGCCATGTGTCTGTCCTTATAACCTTGTGTCTGTCCTTGTAGCCGTGTCTGTCCTTATAACCTTGTGTCTGTCCGTGTAGCCGTGTGTCTGTCCATGTGGCCATGTGTCTGTCCTTATAACCTTGTGTCTGTCCTTATAACCGTGTGTCTGTCCGTGTAGCAGTATCTGTCCTTATAACCGTGTGTCTGTTTTTATAACCTTCTGTCTGTCTGTGTATCCGTGTGTCTGTCCGTCTAGCCGTGTGTCTGACCTTATAACCTTCTGTCTCTCCGTGTAGCCGTGTGTCTGTCCTTATGTGACGGACTTGTGAGAGTGCAGAGGAAATGGAGATAAAGTTCACTGGACTTAAGGTCAGAGATAAAGCACTAATTTAAATCTACATGGATTTTTGAGCGTGTTCAGGTATAATATAGCTTCTGCAGGAGTTCAGGAGGTCTTGACATGCAGAAAATTGATATATTCTTAGTGTGGAATGGGGAGATCAACTCCGCACAGAGAAAAAGCTCAATTCTGAGTGAAGATAAACTGATGAAGTGCTATTCATAACTTGACATAGTCGGTTTGGTGTTGCATGTGAAAGGGTCTGCTGTAATTCATCTTGCTTAGGTTATTTGTGTCAAAGGTAATTGCTTCATTTGTGCCAGTGAAGCATTTAGAGAACCAGCTGCTTGGATTATGTTCTAATGCTAAGTTAAGATATATTTAGGCAAGTATGAAGACAGTACTATTTACAGACTCAAGGTTTGTGTTCAATTAAGGTCAATGCAATTTGCAATGACCTCAGTTGTTCTCAAGATTGGGTCCTTACCCATCACAATCAACCAGCATATTGCTTAAATTCTGCCTCAGTGCTGGCACTTTTTCTACATCCTTCTTAAATGTTGTTCCTGTGCAACATTTCTGTGAAAAGTATTAATCCCTAAAGGAATGAATTGGATAAAGGATAAAAGAGACAGGCTGAGTCACATCCTTTCATAGAATGTCCTTTCTTAAAATTTGCAGAAAGAGAAAGAAATAAAAAAAAAAGGAGAGTGGAAATAAAATAGATTTTATTTTAGTATGTCCTAGGGGACATGCTAAAAATGTTATAGTCACTTCTGGTGTAAGCACAGTAAATAAATTGTGGCTTGTTGCCAATGTTTTCTTCTCCCTGAGATTAAATCAGAGCAACTGTGAAATTATTCTAATATGATCATGCAGTCAGAAGCCATCCCTTTTAATTTTTTATATATATATAGTTTCTGTGTACAATAAAATATAGTTCCAACTAAACACTTCTATTTTCCTATTTTTTCAGAGTAGCAAATGTGTCAGGCAGAGTTCTAAGCATCTACATTATTTTCTGGATCATTAGTAGACAAGTAGATGCAACATATTTCCTTGTAGTTTTACACTGAATCATAATGAAAAGCACTTGGCCTAAAGATGCAGCACTGTGGTTCTGAAGATTCCACTGGGTTGTGACTTAGCAACAGTGAAAATAAATTGAAAGACTTTGTCTTGTGGTGAAGTAGCCATGGCACAAAGCTGTAAAGAAAATGCAGCAATGAAAAGATTTTCACCAATTATTTTATCATGCAAAATGTATTTCTTTTTCATGTTATTTATCAGCAGAAATCTCTTGATTTACATGCTTCTGTGCTGTTTAGGGCAAGGTAATATGTCCTTTAAGGGTAGACAGAAAGAAGATCCATGTGAGCCTTAGGCAGAGATGGTACTACTTGTTTCACAGGTGGTATCTGAGCAGAGGATAGTCCACAAATAACCTGTGAATGTCCAGTTTGGAAGAGTGGACATAGACACCTTCTTGTAATCCCTGTAATTTTATTCCAGTATCCATAACAGTAATTGAGATCTGCTATTCAGTGTTTGTTTTTATTTTTAAATAGTATTTGTCTAATGAATTCTAAAGTCATGGCAGCAAAAAGAAAAATCTCATAAAAAAAAAAAATGCACAAATGAGCAGTAAATCAAATTATCTTTAGCTTATTCCTGGAGTTACTTTTCCAGCAACCTTTCTGGGATCCTGTTTCCTTGCAAGTACTTACTTCTATGTAATATCATTTAGTGTTCAAAATATTCAAACCTTATATGAGGTTAGTAAGATCCAAAGTCAGGCTCTGTGAATATGAAGAAAGAAAAGACCTAATGGGCCCAATTCTCATTTACTGCAAAGAAAAAACTTCAGGTTAGAAATAAGGTTAATTTACATCAGCTTTACAGTCCCTTTAAGCCATCAGAGTGGAGTAAAAGGATAATGGTGAGCAGTGTGAAGCTGACTGATAGAATAAATGAGGCCATGACAGCAGGAGGTTTGGTCTTATAAAAGGACACTCCTTTAGCTAAAAGAAGTTAAATGCTTGTCTGTTCCGATAAATATATGTGTGGTAAATTAGTTCCTTTTAGAAGAAAATAATATATAGCATACATAATTGACCTATATGACATACATCGAAATAAGGTAATGCACTGATCCAGTGCATTACCAGAAAGACATTATTGCCCTTGTGTTAAACTGCATGACAGTCAGACTAGGAAAGCCTTGAAGAAAACTTTAAGGGAGTTAAAGTTGGGTGGTGGGAGAATCTATACAAGTCTCATGCTCCCTAGCATTACACACCACTCAATGAGGAGTCTTGCTAAAGTCCTCATGGATTGAGGTACTGCCTACAGCAGTAGTAAACTATTTCACAGTGTCATCATCAGTCTGTAGGCATCACAAGAGAAAACATATTGTGTACAATAAAGAAAAAATCAGCTCAGCTTGTAGCCCCAGGAATCAGAATTTGGAAAGGTCCTGCACAGAATTTCAACCTTATGTACCGTCTTGTGAATCTTGCATGTAGACGAATGTTGTTTGATGGATGATTGATGCTTGTGACAGACAAAATATGATCAGAGAAGTGCTGAAATTTACTCTTGGTAATAGCTTTTGGCTGATTTTCATTTGAGATTTCAAGTGACCTGATGCTTTTCTATCCTGTTGAGCATAAGTATCAGAGCAATCCATTTCCTAATCTTTCTCCTGAAAAAATGGTAATGTACTGCACATAGAAATAAAAATAGGGTTTTCATATATTTTTAATAAGATTACTATCTTGCTGATAATGTTCATATTCTTTGCTGAGAAGTACTCAGAAACTATGTTACCTCAGAGAGATTTTTGTGCTCCAGTCAGATCATGTATTTGTGAGTAGTACTTCAGCTTCCTGTAAATTAATGTCATTTTCTACGAATGTGAAGTACAAATGCTAATCTGATGTAATGCTAAAAGAGGCAACTGCAGTGTTATGATGTTACCTTTAATGGATGTAAAATGTTCCTAGCACTAACAGTGTTTCTGGACAAATCCAGCTTAAACTATTTGAGGGCAGATACTAATCTAAAGTTTTTTTCATTTCTGTCTATAAGCCAGGCTATTATCTTCGACGGTTTGTTCCTCTGCTGCCCTCGGACAACCCCATCCTATTGAAATCAACAGGAGTTTGCAATTAACTTGGACAGAGAGAGAGAGAGGAAAGGCAGCACTATGAATCTTTTTACCCATTTTCCTTGGGTTTCAAGCCCTGATCAAGGGATTTTTCAGTATATCCTGCCATAGTACATCTACTTTTCATTTTCCTTTAGCTATAAAATGTAAAACTACTTCAACACTGTTCTTGATGTGGATATCTACTCAGCAAGCAGATGGTTCATCCCCCATGTTGCCTATTTTTTCTAGAAAGTCCCAGCCTGCAGGGCTTTTCCTGGCCTAATATTATGCTTTTCTAGTAACAGCGCATCACACAGAATAAAGTAACATTGAAAATTTCTTAAACATGTACAAGGTGGATGTACTGGGATCCATTAGTCCTCTCTCACTGCAGCATGGATTTATCTGAATACAGTAAAAACTATGGCTGTCTTTTTTCATTTAGGATTTTTTAATTTCAGATGCATCTTACATACACACACACACACACACACACACACTTGCTTTTTGGCCAAAGTCAACTTTGTCTCAATCAGTTTGAAAACTAAGACAGACGCATAGTTCTGTCACAGTTGTATTGGTGAAGATCTGTCTCAGCTCTCCTGGTAAAAGTGAGCTTTCAAAGGAAAACAACACTGGAGAAGTTCAGCTGACTGCTTCCAGCTTTTGGTACAGTGGGCTTTGTCACGAGAGGATTAAAGGCTGTTTGGTAATGATGTAATAACGAGCTCAAGAAGGAAAGAGACTAAGCAGTTCTGGCAGCTGATCAGTAATATTGACTGGAAAATACTAAGTGAAGTAGGCATATCATGGATAGCTGGCATTGTCATAGATAAATTTGCCTTTGTAATTTAAAAACCACGAGTAACTTAAGATGCCTTTGCTTTGACATGAAGTAAGAGTACTTTTGACCTATTTATCTGCTGGTGATGCAGAAGAACTGACAAATTTTCATCTCAGTCTGAAAAAGGCTTTCTTTGAAACACGTTCAAAAGCTGATGCTATGTTTAGTGCAAAGAGGAGAAGCAAGTGGTACACTTCCTTTCCAACCTTTCTCCTGGTAAGGACCAAAACTGTCTAGAAGTTTTGATAATGCTATCATTCCTTTACTTGTGAATCTGAATGGGGAAGTAATAAAAAGACCTTGCCTAAGACTGTCCCTATACAATACTGTTTAGATGTAGCATGTCTCAAAACAGGTCCCTAGGATCCAAGTCACTTGTTGGATTTAGGGTGAATACCTTTGCTTGCTATAAATTAGGATCACCTCTACATGAACTGCTTATATAGCAATATTAAATGTAAAGAAGACAAATAAAGACTCTACTATTTGTACAACATGATATCTTTTTGTTACATCTGTGTGCATAAATGGACAGCCTCAATTGAAGCCTTTCTCCCTTAAGTGTTTTAAATAAATACCTCAAGCTCACTTTGTAAGACTAGCACAATATGTTTACCAATAAACAGCATGAGCAAATGGAACTATAATTTCTTTTTTCCCTAAGGAACAGTATTTAAATTATTAATCAGAGAGCAAGTGATTAGTTAAAGGGCAAAGGCACTGTATGGTAGATCAAATTTAAACAAAAGATTAACCGTATCTAGGAAGTTACTTTCGTGTCACTTTAGATAGCAGGGATAGCACTAGTGCATTTGTGTGCTCCAAAACATTTGAATATTGAAAGAACAGCTAATTGGTCTTTGCTAGTGTTGAGAAATCTGAGTTTCCATGTGTTTATCCTATTGGTTGGAGCCTTTTTTTGGTTTCAGATCAAGACACAAAATTTTTGCAACATTTGCCCTGTGTTTATGTTCATGTGACTAATATCTATAAAGAAATTCAATCTTTAACTTTCCTACTATTGGGGATATTCACATGACAAAATTCATGGTGCATACCAGAAGCTTGTAAGAATAATTTTTTAGATCATACCCTTGCCTTGAACCAAATTAGGAATTTCTCTGTGTTTTATCAGAAATACACAGCCATTCACTTGTAGTCTCTATGTTTACATCCACTCCTGAAGTTACCTGGTAAAAATAAATATTTGTCAACTCTAGCAAGGGATGAAATATACATTTCCTTTATACAGGAGAGGACTACTCACACTGGGGAATCTTGTATCCAGTTCTAACTACCTGAGGCGTCTGTGTCCCTATGGCTTTAAACTTTGTTCTATGGCTGTACCTCGATCTTCTACACTCCTGTTTTCCCTAGTGTGTTCTGTCTCCTTCTTCTTGTCCCATCTCTTTGCTTACATAGATTAGATTCTGTTCTTTAAAATTCTAATGCCAGATTGATTTTTGTAGTCTAATTGCATAATTAGACTTCCTCTCAGAGGACTTCTGAGGTTGATTCCTATCAACCTATTTTCAGCTCACTCATTCAGCTCATTGTAGTCTGCTTCTCAAATTTTGTTTCTCATCCCATTTTTTTTTTTCTTTGCTTTGATCCCATAGTCTCTTGCAAGGACTCCCAGAGCAATTTTCTTTGACCACTCATTTGTTCTCAAACACATCTCATCTGAAGCCTGATGCAGGGCCTTTTCACCACATAGTCTAGGATCGATATTCCTTCTGTTCCTTGTCTTCTGTTTCCATGTTTTTTCTGTTCTCTCTTTTTCCACAGGTCTATTTTCAGGCATCTCTCTTCATCAGTTTCTTCCCCATTTCCCTCCTGCCCTGTTGTCTCAGATCACTGAAAATGTGTATACAATGAAGTTGTATATTAGAACACAAAGGCCTCAGGATGGTGAAGATAGAGGGAGTGGAAGACAAAGACAAGTTCAACAAGATGGACCAACACTGGATTCACCTGTTTGATGTGACAGAGGCCTGAAAACTTACCCTTCTTTTGGGTTTTCACAGTGCAAATTCTGTAGCGGTCAAAAGCTCATGGCTGCAGGATAATCATTACTATGCCTACATCTTTCCAGAACAGTGCTTCCATTTGCAACTGCTCCTTCTTCTCTTCCTTTGGTGTTGCTTCCTCTGCACCATTTCCTCTGCTCTTTGCAGTTTCAACTTACCACAACCTTTCCTTTGTCCTTGCAATCTGTAAGAGTGTCAAATGGTTTGGGATGAAGTCTAGGACTGAATGAGTAAGGGAAACAGTAATGACAGTAGGAACTCTGAGCTTATGGTACTGTTTGTCCATATAAAGGAGGAAATGCCTAGAGCAAGCAAGAGCTTGCGAAATCATAAAAGAAAATGTTACAGGGAATAGTATTCATGATCATAATGGATTAGATCAGGGCCAGTAGTGAGATTTGTTTCCCACATTAGTTTTGTTTTCTATACTAGAACTGTGGATGTTGCTAGAGGAGATTGTTGCTATCATCAGGAGATGTTGTTTACCAGAGAGGTAAAACATAGCTTGCCTTCTGGGATATTTTTTTCTTTTCCAGGTGCTTCTCATGGTCTTTTGTGGGCTTTAGGTTGGCACAAAAGAAATCTCATCTCACTCAGGTGCTGGGAGCTTGATTCTCACATTCACTCACTATTTAAAAAGCTGACAAAATTCCGAGGAACTATCAGGAATTTGATTCATTGCTGGACTCTGTAACCACCAAAGGTTTCCCTCTAATCAACACAAGTGTCACTACACAGCACGATGCTGCCTGATCTCAAAGCAGAGGTAAGAAGTGCCATTGCCCAGTTTCATCTGCTTTCTTACGAACTGAGAGGAAGTTTTAACTTGCTTCAAGCAAAGGAGATAATTTTTGGGCACTTGCTCTAATCATTAGAGGATAAAACAGCTGTCCCATTCAGCCTGCATGTGATTTGCACAAGGAACTTGGGGACCAAAGAATTACCCCTTTAAAATACATACCTTAAAACTCTGCTAGTACCGAATGTTGCCATCTGTGGAATTGAGATGTAATTTATATTTCCTTCAAGAAATTGTAGTTTTAAATGTGAAAACTGTCTCAAGGGAGTTACATTTTCCTCCCTCTTCTCCTCATACTTTTCCACCTCCATAAACATTTGTCCTTTTCCAGACATTTCTGTTTATGAAGTATGTATCTTTTTCTTGCCATTCCACAGAGGGTACCTGGCTTGAATTCTGACTTCTGCACCAAATTTTTGAGTACTTTTTTTTGATACATTGGCAAATGTTAGAGAGCAACATAAAGAATTTTATTCTCCACTACACGGGTGTGTTGGATTGGCATTTAGGGAAAACAAAGAGAAACACCTAAGGAAGTTTAGGCTGCTGGAGGTTGATGGGAGTTTTTCTCCTAGCCAATCACTGACCATTTCTGAGAATTGACAGTAATTTTGACCATTGAAAAATGGGATCAATCTGTGAACACCACCTTAAGACCTAAGCCCGGGCATTTCTTTGTCTTTTTGTTTCTGGCTGTAGAAGGCAGCAGAACTCCAGCTGGCTCCTGCCCGGGCGGGGGCTGGGCCAGGCCTGCTGCAGTTCCTGAGGCAGCAGATGGGGCCTGCAGAGCTTCTCCCGGCCCTAGGCCGGGCCGAGCTCTGCTGCTGCCTCTCGGGAAGCCTCCGGGTGGCCAAAGTTTTTCCCAGGGGAGTCCCTGGCTCTAAGCGCTGTTGAGCTGGAACCTAGCACCATAAACACCTGCGGCTTGAGCAAAACTCTTTCACTATCCAGATGAGACTTGCAGATTTAATCCTTTTTCTCAGAGAGAGGGGGAGAGAGAGAGAGAGTGATCAACATGTAAAGAGACACCATAAACTATCAAAGACAGTGAAGAAAGGGATTAAACTTAAGATGGAGAGAGAAATAAGGAGATGCTTTAATGAGCTGAAATATTTTTCTGTTAAAGCTATGGAGATGGACAACAGTGTTCTGAAAAACCTCCTTTAATTCATGACAAAGTATATTGGGGGGGAATGGAGTATTTCAAAGTGTGGATTTAAGCAAATGGTGAAGTAGTTGTGATATTCTGAGATGCTGGAACAGAAAAAGAGTTGAAGATTCATAGCCCTTAAGAGGCAAAGAGAAAATTTCTGTTTCCAGAAATGCTTACAGAGACAGATGACGAGAACTTTTGCCTTTGAATAACTCATCCTTAAAATGACACCCCTTGACTTCATGGCCCAAAAAAACCACCTCAGAGTGGTGTGAAATGGGAGGAGAGAACTGATGGCAGAGTTTCCAGGCAGCTGACATCAGAGAAATAGAAAGCCATGAAGAAAATGGTTTTCTTGTGAAAAACTCCATAGATTGGCAGAAGATAACTACTTTTTCTCTACAAAGACTGATAAAAAGACTATAGCCAAATTGAGACTGTTTTAACCACCAGGTTTTTTTATCTCTTTGTTATCATGTGAACAAGGGAATGGTTGGATAGTGGGGAAAAATGGTTTCTGGAAGTTTTATTCTGGTTTCTTATTCTTGTAGTTTTTGTTAATAAACTTTCTTTGTTCCTTTTAAGTTTTAAACCTGTTTTGCTCTTTTTCTAATCCGTATCTCACAGCAAGAAATGAGTAAGTTTTCTAGTAATTTTTTTTTCAACAAATGCTTTAAACCCACGACAACAGGACAGGAGGATTCCAGCTTTCACTTCTTTTTGATAGTCTCCAATGGTTTGTGTACAAGTGATCAAATTGAAAGTAAATTGAAAGATTTCTTTCTTTGTGAAGCCAGTAGCCAGAATTAGTGTAGGCTCTATGAAAGTTCTGACCTTTTCTCATTGCCACTGGTGTCCTCTGCATGCTGTATACAATCTGTTTATAGTGTTGTATGTGTCCATAGAATAGGAATGATCTTTGAACAATCTTTTTGCAACCTGTTTTAAAAAGAAGTCCTTTCATGGTTGCCAGATTGAAAATTTTAATTATATGGGGAGCAGTAGTCTTTAAAGTTGAATCAAAATGAGGAGTCTACTACAGGAACAGTATTTATTGACTTCTATTTAATTTGTTTTCCTGATTTTAGTAGTTTTTCTTTTTTGATTTAAACACTTTTTTTCCCCCATAAACTTCCAAGGCTGGTATGCTTGCCAGGGATTGAATTCTCCATTAACTCAGTCATTCTTGTGGTCAGGGCTAGGATTGAGAGAAAAAGCAGCAAATTACAGTGTTACTTGCTCTGTGAAAGAATCTAGAAAAGATGTTCTCAAATTCAGTGTCACAAAACCAGAATTGTAAATGATGTAATAAAATCATGCATTAGGGGAGGAGAGTCCTTCCCTCAGTATCAGTATCAGTAAGTTTTCAAGCTAATAAAAATTACAGTAGTAGAGTAATGCAGAAACTGCTGTAATGTCTCTCATACTTGCCTAGTTCTTGTGTTTCTCCCTGTATGTTTAAAGTTAGCCTGTGTTGGAGACCATGTATTAGGCTCAGGCTTTGAACAAATATGAAATGGCTGTTCTTGTATTCTTTTCTTCTGGACAGTTCCTTTGTTGTATGGTCAATCATTTGGGTTAGTTACAAAGCTGCCTTTGGCCTTAGAGTCTCTGAGTTCTGCAGTGCTGACACATACGTCATCCCTAGTGAGGAGAGCAATTCTACCAACTGTCATGTTACTGTTTGGCTCTTTATACATATAAGAATTTGAATTTAGAAAGTGAAGAAGAGCTAAGGCAGCTGAGTAAGGTGTCAGAGAGTCGGTCAGCAAGAAATGACAGTGCACAATGTGAGACAGATAAAAATGTAAATTAATAATCCAAATATAAATATGGGGTTTTGCCTCAGGAAGGAGGCTCATGTAGGAGGCTGAGGGCAGATGTCAGAACTTGGGCAGAGTTTGCAAACGTGGCAGCAGAAGATGCTAACCCGCTATAGAATATCAGGCACAGGGTAGCAATGGTGATCAAGAAATATGAACATGTGACAACTGAACTGATTTAAGTGGAAATTTTGCTGTGAATTGCAAAAGATAGAAAAGATTGAAGGATGTATTTTGCAGTTTTATTTGATGTCTCTTTTAAAAGACAATTGATGTCTCATAAAATCGTGTTCTGTGACTGTGAAGAACCTTATGTAGGAGAGTTTTTTAAGAACAGATATAGAAATAATCTAAAAGGTTGTATAGTGAAGAAGTTAGCTTTATGGCTAGAAAATTAGTAATGACAGAAATGAGCCATAGAAAAGATGATGATTCTTTTAAACTTCTGGACTCAGACACTAATGTCTGACAAGCTATAGGCTTCACTCCCTCCACTTTCAAGCCAGCAGAATTGTCTAAGCTCCAGTCCTCTGTCAGTCATCCATCAGGGCAATGTGAATCTTTGACAGAGTCCAGTCCTGTGGTGTGCAGCTAATGCTGTGGATCAGCCCTGTGGCAATATAATTTTGAAAGTGCCCTTAGATTTGAAGGATGGGAGGCACAAGCTAGAAGAGACCCAAGGCTGGGAGGATGCCATAACTTTGTAATAGTACATTACACTTGAGTTTAGGGGAGCCCCTCAGGAGATACTGTCACAAGCGTATAATGGATTTACTTCATGATGTCCCTTGCTGCTTTTTCTCTGATCAGCTTCCCAATGAGATCACAGCACTGTCACCTAGAGTAATAGTGCCTTGAGTTATTTTCTGCTTAAAATTACTTAAAAATTAAAATAATTTATCTGCTTCTTTTCATAGCTGCCCTGATTGTTTTTGTTTGTTTTAAATTCCCGTATTTAAATAGGAATTCATAATTTTGGTTTCTATGATGCTCAGGTCATCCATTCAGGAAAATAAATTGCTCCCCTCCTTAGCTGACTTATTTTGTTAATATGAATAATTTATTTAGTCTTATAATCTACTATCTGAGGATGCCATTAAACTGAAAGGTTACTCTCTTAGATAGTAATGATCTAATTGGCCTTTTAATGTTGTACTATAGATAGTGTAAGTGATTATTCCATTTGATTAGCAGAGCAGGGATCTGCTCTGTTACCAGAGGGACCACTTTTATTTTTCCTGAGGGGTCATGGAGGGGCAAAACAGGCAGAACAAAGTGACAAGAAAAACTTAAAAGAAGTAGATAACCTGAAGATGGGACTCTCCTGCCTGAATTAAATTAATTTCTATATAAGTTTTTTTTTGTACCCTGGGGTAATTAAAACCAATGACTCAGTGCTTGCCTTGATGTTCAGTAGAGTATGGTAATTCAGCTGTAACTTGGAAGGTAACAGCAAGAGAGGAGAGAATGGGAGGGGAAAACACAGCTATATTTTGCTGCTATTGGCACAAAAGGCAAGAAAGCAAGGAATTGAATTTCCTTTGGAAGCAGAAGTCAGAAGAGTTGCTCAAAAACTGATCAAATTATACCGCATGTGAAAAGTAGAAGAAAAACCCCAACAGGCAAGTCACAGAAGGGAGTGAAGAGTCCTTATTTTGAAAGTTGCTGTTCTGCTTATAAAATAAGACTCCACCACAGATTACACACAGCCCATTCTTTGTTCTTGCTTTGTGTAATACCTTATATCAGCACTCATCTACACTTCAGTCAAGAGGAAAGAATCCTAGAATCACCTTATTTTATGGCATTACAGGCTGTGAGTAGTTTGAGTACAGGTAGACTCTGAGTCAACAAATTGGGAAAATAGTTTATATGAAGTTACAGGCAAGTGGTAAGATAAAAGTCTGTATTTTTAAAGCTATATTGGAAACACATGATAGGAACAAGTCAAATACTAAGAAGTCTGTGTACTTTTTTTTTTCTTAATTTCTCCTGTGCAGATTTTTCACCATGTGTTACAAAATAGTTGTATTATCGTTACTGGGAACTCTAGGGAAGGTTTTGGACATATAAACTTAAAATATGCCTTCTGGAGGTGCCTGGGACTGTGAAATTCCACTATGTGTATCTCATCACAACAGTGAAAGGTAGAGCAGTTCTGTGGCTGCTTAGAGAGGCCTGAGCTGACAACTGTTAATACACTTGAAATTTATTGTCATTCAAACAAGTCTAATATTGTTCAAGCTGGTGTTTTTTGATGAGGCAGATGTATATGTTCACCATCTCTAAATGTTACTATGGCCTGGCTCTGTAACAACAAATAGATATGGGAACACATCCATTGATTTTACTAAGAGCTAAATCATGCCTTGCAGCAAGGCTGCTGAACTTAGCACAGCCTGGGAGTGAAGAGGCACTAACAAACACCTTGCTTCTGGAAGAGGAAGAAAAACTTATCTGTAACCAGACAAAATTCTAATTAAAATAGTAACAAAGTGAGTTGCAGCTTTTTCAGACATCTTTAAGCGACAAGATGTTAAACTCTATTTGTCAGTATGGAATACAAATCAAAATTAAATGCCCTTATGGCAGGACAGTGTGCACTGACAAGCAGCTAGTCTGGAATTCAATTTTCAGTGAGGTATTGCCAAGGGAAAAAAAAATAGAGATGCTATTTCAGGCAGGAATTTAGCCAGTATATTTAAGTTAGCAGCCTCTAGGCTTAGAAAAATCATGTTAGGCTGGTGAAATATGGCCTAAAAATTTGCTTATGCAGTTAACCATAGTTGTCTTAAATGCAATATGACCTGCAAAGAAAATTTTTAGCTGTGAAAGACATCAAGTGGTATAACTTCCTCCAGATGCAAATTTTAAAGTGTAATGAAAACAAATTGGGATTTGGTGAGCTGGCAGTCTGTGCTCCAAGCCCAGGAAGCCACCCATGTCCTAGGCTGCATGGAAATGAGTGAAGAGCAGCGCGTCGAGGGAGGTGATTCTGTCCCTCTACTCCATTTTTGTGAGAGACCACTTGGAACACTACACCCATGTCTGGGAAGCCCAGAGCAGGAAGGATGGAGACTAGTTAGAATGAGTACAGGGGAGGGTGATGGAGATCCTCAGGGAGCTGCAGCACCTCTGCTATGAAGGCAGGCTGGATAGAGAACGTATTATGATCTGATGAGGAAGAGGTGCCTCTGCCTGAATTAAGGTGCAAAAGAGATAATACGATGACAACATAAAAATTTTAATTTACAAGAAATGTGATGTACAGATATGAAAAGAAATAGAAAAGAGGTCCCAGAGAGACAGCAAGAGAGTAGAAGGTAATCAGATGGAGAACTAGATGATCTTTAAAGCCTGTTGTGGTGTGTTTTCTTCTAATAAGTTTGAAGTCCTTGTAGAAGTAGTTTGTTCTGTTACCCCTCTGCTTTGTTGCTTTAACCCAAAGTTTTCTACTCCCTTACACTGCCCATCATTGTATCCCAACCCCTTTTTCCAGTACCTTCCCTATCAGTCTTATAAATCCTGTCCCTTGTTCCCGAATGTTCCCTTTCAATCCTCCCTTACGCCAACCCCCTGCTCGGACATCCCCTTTGAAAATCCCCTAATCCTTAATGCCCCATTGGTCCTCGTGACCTATTCCCCTTCCCATGTTTTTCCCATTGGTTGATTCATTGTAAGGTCCCACCTTGTACTCATCCCAAGGATAGCCCTGATTGGTTTTGTATCCTCCCCTTGATCCTCCCCCGTACAGAAGTCGATGTACCGTTGTATTCTGTGTCTTTTGTCCCTGGGCCCTTCAGAGATTAATCTTTTCCCTGAAACCCGTACAGAGGACCTTCCCCTCGTTCTTGCCTCCACACTGTGCCTGACAGCTATAAAGTGCTGTAGAGCATTGTTCCAAGCTGCACCTCAGGTCATCCTGCTCCCAAGGTGTGTCCCACTCACGGTGTGGAGCTGAGGAAGAGCTAGCTGGCTCCTACTCCGCATCAAAAGCCATTACAGAGCCAAAAAATTCCACGATTCTGGAGTATGTGTGGATGTGTATATTAAATCGATATTACTATTCATATTATTATCATTAAAATTATTCACGACTATTATTATTTCATCTTCTTATCTTCTACTTGTTCTTATTCTTCCTATTCCTAGACTTACTATTTACTACTACTATGACAATTTCTTCCTCTAACTCTTCTTATTCTTATTTTTCTTACTCTTCTTATTTTTCTTACTCTTCTTTCCTTAATCTGCTTACTCTTCTTACTCTTCTAACTCTACTAACTCTTCTAATTCTTCTTACTCTACTTCTTGCTAGACTTATGCTTATTTACTACTGCTACAGTTTCTTCTTTCATATTCTTCTTAATCTTTCTAACTGCTCCTACTAAATCTTCTTCTCCTCTTCTTATTTACTTTTCTTTTCTAAATCTTCTACTTTATCCTCTTCCTCTTCTGCGGGCCAGCTGGCATCCGTGGGGCCTGTCACGGTGCCAGCAGCGGACACTAATCCTCAGGCTGTGGTGCCCGGCAGGGCCAGTGGAACAGGCTGCGCAGCGCCCGCAGTGTCCGTCTGAAGAGGGAGGGACGTTTCTTGCGGGGGCCCAGCTGCCAGCCCAGGGCCTGGGCTTCCACATGGGGAGGCGAGGCACCAAGTGGCCCTTGAGGGCACAGCTCAAGTGGCTGGTTCTC
This sequence comes from Pseudopodoces humilis, assembly GCF_049639895.1. Lineage (NCBI taxonomy): Eukaryota > Metazoa > Chordata > Aves > Passeriformes > Paridae > Pseudopodoces > Pseudopodoces humilis. The sequence continues at coordinate 107,624,866 of NC_142200.1, forward strand.
AACCCAAGCCTCCCGAGGGACGGGCACTGGCAGCCTGTGTCCTGCAAAACCTCCCAGTATTTGCTCTCTGACTTCTTCTAAGAGCTCGAAGAGGCTCACTCCATCACACTCCTCATCCTCGCGCAGCAGGGACTTGTCTCCGATGCTGTGGCTGCTCACACTTTGCCAGCTGTCCTCTTCCAGCTCTTTGTCACTGTCATCATCCCAACTTGACTGCAAGGAGTGTCGCTTAACATTCCCTTTAGGCACGTCCTGGCCAATGGAGTCTTCCTCGTGGGAAAGTTCTTGGCCAATGGACTCTTCCCAGTCGGACACTTCGTGGAAACTACCGACTTCCTGGTGCCACGGCTCTTGCTCGCTGTATTCTTCCCAGTCAGAGAGTGTTGGGGACCTAGCGACTTCTCTGTGGGAAAGCCTTTGCTCCAAGCATTCTTCCCAATCAGAAAGTTCTTTGTAGCTCCAGGCTTCTGGCAGGGACAGCTGTTGCTCCTTGCATTCATCCCAGTCAGAGAGCTCTTGCTCACTGCAGGCTTCCCCTTGGGACAGGTCCTCATAGCTACGGGCATCTGCTTGGAGCAGCTGTGTGACTTCCTCATCTTTGCACTGGGAAAACTTAAGCTTCCAAGCCAATAGTCCCTCCTCACTCTCTTGCTGTGCCTGGACCGACACCCTCTCTGTCTCCTCCTCCAGCTGTTGACTGAGGGGCTGGGATGGCAGTGGGCTGGCTAAGGGGCTGGGAGGGAAGCTTGGACTGCGTGGGACAGAGATTGGGACCAATTCCCTTTCTCCTGGAGCTGCTGCTTCCAATTGCACAGCCATGCTTTGCTCCATATCCCTCTGTTCCTCTGGCTGCTGGCTGGATTCCTGGCCCTCAAGGAAAGCCTGGCTCATGATTTCAGAGCTCATGTGCTGGTCTAAGTTCATGTGAGCCTGGCTGCAGCTTGGGCTGGAAGCAGGGGCAGAGATCGGGCTTCACCTTGTCCTTCTGTGTCTGGCACGTCCTCTAGTGCACAGATCCCAGGAGCTGCTTCCTTCTGACACAGCGGCTCTCATGGGACTGGGCACTCCAGGCTTCTGTATCCCCTAGCTACCACCTGGTAGGCAGGGTGTGGCTCTGCCATGTCACAACGGCCTCCGGGCACCACAACTGTTCTGTATCCCTGAGGGCCCTGACACATCACGCCTGTGTCACAGAGCGTCACACCCACACCCCTGCAACAGCTGAACCCTCTGGAAGTGTCATGGAGCCGCTCTTGGACTTGGGGGCTTCTAGCCCCTTGTTATAATCTGGTCATTAAAATGATCCGAAATGCCTCTGCTCAAATTAAGGTGCAAACGACATCGTATGCCCCAGCCAATAGCATGTTGCCCTGAAAACTAAAGCCCTCTGATAATATTTTCATAGTTTTAGTTACTTTCCCATGAAAGTTCTATAAACATCAATTGTTTATGGCATTCCTTCTAAGAAACGTCTTTTGATGGACGTTTTGCATGACCAGTGTGTTTGGAAAGGTGTTAACTTAGTTATCCAATCCCTGGTCATTGTCGAGAATCTATAAATATTGGAGTCAGAGAATAAAGTTTCTTCGTTCCTGTTCTAACTCTGAGAGGCGTTTGTGTGAATCATTTAGTGTCCTTTACCGACAACAGTATGGGTTTTCATGAACAGGAAATGATTGAGAAAGACAGAGAGAGAGAGAGAGAGTGACAGAGACAGATTAAGTGGAAAACCTCACCACTCTGTGAATGCCAGTGGCATCCCATTGATGCTGTCCATCACGCCTTCTTGGTGGTGAGGGTTCCCTGCAAAGCTAGAGTTCAGTGACTGACATACATTGGGGTCAGGCGGGAATGCCCAGGTACCTCCCATGGCAGGGGCCAAGGCTGACCCAGCCTCTTGCAACAGCCTCTGGATCTGTTGCATCCCTTTGCATCCCGTGCAAAGAAATGTGAGGTAGAGAGTAAGAAAGAAATAGGAGAGAGGTCTCAGAGAGACAGCAAGAGAGCAGAAGGTAATCAGATGGAGAACTGGATGATCTTTATGGCCGTTTCAAAGCCAAACGATTCTGTGATTGTAGATGTTGTGCAGATGTGTATCTTTACATGATATTACTATTAATATTATTGTCATTAAAATTATTTTATTTAATAACTACTTCTACTATTTCATCTTCTTTTTCTTCTTGTTCTTCTTATTCTTCTCATTCCTAGACTTATTATTATTTGCTACTACTACAATTTCTTCTTATCCTTATCCTTCTTATCCTTCTTATTCTTATCGTTCTTCTTTTTATCCTTCATTTGTTCTTATTCTTCATATTCATCTTTTTCTTTGACTTGTAATTTTTATTTACTACTACTACTACTACTATCTTCTTACTCTTCTTATATTTCTTAGACTTCTTATGTTTCCTATTCTGCTTCTCCTTCATCTCTTCCTCCTCTGGACTCTTCCCAGTGTGGAGCTTCTTGGTGGCTCTAGGGTAGGGAAGTAAGCCCTCTTCGTAGAAAACTAATTTTTCATCAAGCCATCCTGTACTCCATTTCATATTTCATGTTTGTTTTTTTCATTTTAGATTCACAGCTACTGAAATAGAAAACTAGCTCTAAGAAAGCCTTTCCAATCTGTTGCTCCTTTGTAGATCTAAAAATTAAATAAGTGATAGTACTTTGACTTTTTAATTTTTTCAAGAAACAGCTTAGAGCCAACATCTCTAATCACATGGAGTGAGACAGTGGCTCACCTTAGAAAAAACTCCGCTGCATCTTATCCTGGTCTTGCTGGCCTAGATTGAATCATGTAATTTCGTCAAAGCCTAGTTTGTCATGGCTATGAGGTGTCATAATCTGGAGCATAAATTAACAGGTTTTGTATTTTTAATTTTTCCTTAGTTTTCTACAGCATCTCCTTTCTTCAGCACGTTATGCATCATCCTGCATAAGGATATGTTATTCTTAGGGGCTGGACAATTCATTGATGGAAAAGGAGTTTTTATTTAGAACTTGGAAATCAGCAGTTTCTTGCCCTGTATCAGGTAAAATGCTCTTTTCGTGAAGAACAGATTAAAAAAGCTCTGTGAACTTTGTCTCGTGTTTTGCATATAAAGCCAAAACTCAGCTTCACAGAACAGCTGTTCCCAAAGCTCTTTACAGGGCTTCATGGCAATGCAAATTCCTGTAAAATCGGCTGTTATTTTCACTCCACAAATACAAAACACTGGCCTCCATTAACACAGCAGTTTGCAAGTAGGTCCGCCACATAATGCAAAAGCCACATAAGTTTAAAGAATGAAAAAGGCATAACCAAACTTAACTGATTTATCATTTAATTCTATATCATTGTAGCATATAAACACATCTTGAAAATACTAATACACAGGAAAATATTACTTCTATAATCCAAACTGTTTGACCTGGGGACTTACTCCACTGACAGTGCTGATGTACCATCCAATGGGTTTCTCCTAAATATTTACTGGTAAGATCTGTTCACTTAGCCCTCTGCACTGCTATATGCTCTCTTCTGGTTCTGTAAGACAGCTTTGGATTGGTTTGCCTAGGTGTAAAAATAAAAATTTCTGGTTTTAACATTCTTCAGTCTCATCTTCACCAATTATCTGAAAAACTGTATGAAAATTCTACATTTCTCAGTGAACTGATGCCTCAGAGAGCAAGACAGGTCAGTCATTCAGGGAAATGTTATGGTTGAAGCTATTGCTGTAGAGTTAAGTAAATTGTTTGCTGCCCTTTTGCTTTCATTCATAACCCTTTTGCTGTAGTATTTTTAGCTCATCTAATTTCTATATTTAGATGTGTTTATGAAAATGGAGATTTAATGTGATAAACCTCAGAAATTCTACTGTCATCTGCCTGGTAAAAATAGGTCTCTAGGGAGTATCAAATCTGTTACTGACCTTCAGTCTAATTGCATCTGTCAGGCTTTCAATCTGTGGAAAGTGCTTGGAGCAAGATTTTAACTATTATATTTTTTCCTTGCCTGTGCTGAGTTTTGTCTTTTTTTGGAGCTCCCCAAAAAGGCTACATAGAAAGGAGATAGGAACCTGATGGGAATGGTGTTGGATGTCATGAAAACCAATACTGGTGAAGAAAATCAGTTTTATAAATCCGTTGTGCTTAAGTTTTTGAGTGAGCATAAAACTTCAGCACTCTTAAAGAGGCAGCTGAAGGCCAAGCTATGCAGCTTTGGGAAGTGAGCAGAGTGTAAGTTGCTGGTTAGACTGGAAAGTTTTTTTCATCTGTATCTATATAGAGAAAGTGGGTAACCCCCCTCCTGCCTTTTCCTAGTGTTAAGGATCCCATGAAACACTAGGACTAGTGACCTCCAACTTTTATCTTGTGCAAGATGAACAATGTCAGCAGTACTCTCTGCATCAGCCACCAGCTCTTCTTCAGTCTGTAGTACATCTGCAAAGACAGCTGGACACATCTTAAGGTAATCTCTAGATCCCCAAGTAAATTAATCCAATGGATAATTACCATCATAGTCCAGAGTCCATAAATGCCAATTCACTTTGGCACAGATGCAACCAGTAGATCTTGTATCTTTTTTTTCCCTGACACTGATCTATGCTCAAAAATCTTTTCTATAGTTAAGCAGTTTAGACCATTGTTTCATGTTCCAATTGAGATTTTAAAACTTTCTCTGGTTTTCTGTACTTTTTAATTGTCAGTCAATTAATTTTCCACTGCCTGCACAGCTACTGTTGAACCCTTAGAAATCTTAAAACTAATGTTATTTCCCACTTGTTAATAAAAGTTCAAGTGCAGAAGACTCGCTTAGACTATACTTTAGCTGACTGCATTTCAACTGCCTCTAAACTAGCTATATGCAAAAAGATTGAGAAATAAAAATATTTGCTACATGTGCTTTTTTTCCCAGATATTTCAAGTAAGAGCAAGGTTCTTGCAAAGGTGTTTTACTAAAAATTATAAAGGACATCCTTCATGATGTGCTGTCTACTTCTGCTGCTTGTGTTTTGCTTTTTCTTTTCCTGACTCCCTACTTTTATGGTGCTTCTGTGAAATAGAAATTTGGGTTTTTTGCTTCAGACTTTTGTGGATCAGAGTAAATTCTGGACAACCTCGGGAGATGGCAAGAATAAATTCGACCCATGAATGAAATTGTATTCTGATTACTCTTGCTGTTTCCCCCTTTAAATCTTAGACTTGCTTCAAAGTCTTTCACTGTACAGATGCAAAAGATCCTGCTCCTTATTTATACTGCAGTAAAAGTTAATTCAATTAATGCACCATGTTACAAAACTTTATTTTATTTAGTTTGAAGTATGAAACACTCCTTAGATCCATGCAGGTGCACCCCACCGTGGTCACAGAACAAAGCAGAAATGGGAGACTTGAAGAACCCAAGAAGCAACAGGATGGAACTAGGCAAAGATGGTGTTCTGACATGGCAGAAGTCGTGTCTGGAAGAAGACTGGCTGTGTGGCTATGACTCACATGGTTTTTTTCACTTATCTTAGCTCTATCTGTCTCCGGGGATGAAGGATATAATTTCTCTGCTTGTTTCAGCTGTGTCCTGTGATGAATATGTTGACATTGGCTGGAAATGGCTGTGTCTGGCACAGGGCAACCCTGGTCTTTTCTCAAAGAAGCCACCCCTACAGCCCTCCCACTGCCAGCATCAGGCCATCTACACCCATTGCCTAGACTAAATCAAAGGAAAAAGATCATCAGGGCTTCAAAGCCCAGTGCCTGAATAGAATTGGGAAATCATAAAATGGCTTGGGTTGGAAGGGATCTTAAAGATCATCCAGTTCCAAACCCCTGACCTGGGCAGGGATACCTTCCACCAGATCTGGTTGCTCAGAGTCCCATCCAACCTGGCCTTGAACACTGCCAGGGATGTGGCATCTACAACTTCTCTGGGCAACCTGTTCCAGTGCCTTACCACCCACACAGTGAAGAATTTTTTCCTAATATCTAATCTAAACTTACTCTCTTTCAGTTTGAAGCCATTCCACCTTGACCCGTCACTACATGCCCTTGTGCATAGATCCTCTTCATTTTCCTTGTAGGCTCCCTTTGGATGCTGGAAGGCTGCAATGAGGTCACTCCTAAGTCTTCTCTTTTCCAGGTTAAACAAACACAAGTTTCTCAGCCTTTCTGCATGGGAGAGGTGCTCCACCCCTCTGACCACCCTGGTGGCTTCCTCTTGACTCACTCCATGCTGGTGTTCCTCCTGTGCTGGGGACTGAAGAGCTGGATACAGCACTCCAGGTGGGTCTAAGCCTTCTTGTGATACCAGGTTCAAAAAACCTGTTTTATGTTCTCCCTTTGTAGTACAAACTCCAGTAGCAACTCAGTGCAACTGTTCCATTGGCCTCAAGACTGAATTTGTTTGAGATATAATGTCCATCAAACTGTGGGTACTGTCCTCAAGGTGTGTTAGCTGGAGAGGCTTCTTTTTGACGTTTTGTTGATTTGGTAGAAGAGTGCATGGGGAGAAGGACAAGATCAGTTGTGATGTATCAGGCTACTTCACCAGAGTGTTTGGCAGAATATTTGTCTTAGAAACATTTACAATCTGTTTAGCTTTGAAAGGAAGGCAGAGGAAAATAACCTTCTGAAAGTTTTGCCCTTGTAAATGTTCCAAAGTGTCCTTCAGAAAGTTTTTACTGAACATATACCAAGTTTCTAGCTGATATCAGCTACTCATTAGTACCCAGGAGAGATGGCAAACGCTTTGCACCCTCTCAGATCTTGTAGCAGTTTGAACACTGTTATGCTTACCATACACACCCTTCTCCATGTCATTCTTGATGGGAACAGAGTTGATGATGTCTGATTCACCAATCAGAACTGCTTTGCCAAATGGTCCGCCTTTGTGGTATAGAAGAGAATTGTGTAAAAGAGAACTCACAGTGGTTGCTATCAATAGTGCAGTCTCTTCTAAGGGATTCAGTGTCTCTCAGTTTTGAATCTTCTTGTTTTTCAATTTTTTTTCCAATTTCAATTCTGTATGTGGGGTTAAAATGCAGAATCTTTCTAATATTTTTCATAGGTATTGCTATCTGAGTTAACTGAGTATTCCAAATCTAGCTATAGTTATAAATGTGGTTAAATTCAAATTTTCTTCCTTTTAGACATTTTTTCTTTGACTACAGGTAGAAAATAAATGCAGTAGATGCCTTTGCAGCTGGATTTAATTTGTGGAATTTTGAACTGACCCATCTGCCACCTTCTGTTTTATTGCTGTTACTGTTTGGTGCTCAGCAATCAATTAGCTGTCAACAAAAGACCTGCTTCAGTCTCTCTTTTTTCCCTAGAGCCATGCACAGCAACAAGACCTTCTCAGTGTCAAACCTGGGCAGTTTGAGAATTCATCTCAGCTATATTTATCCACAGATTAGCTAGGAGTAGTACCATTGTGCAGAAGGCAATCCATTGGATGTCCTTTTAATGATAGGAGAAATCAGTCATTAGAAGTGCTCATTTCTCTTTTATGGATGACAAATGAGTTTCTAAAAGGGTCATCAGCTTCAGGCTCAGCCCTTCAATACCTGAAAGTGGGTGAAATGAACCCACACTTGGGAATTTCTCTCTTCGCACCTTTGAGAAGGTGAATCCAAAATGGCACAAGCTACAATGGCACAGCAGGTTGCGTAGCAGAATCTGAAGGGAGAAATGGTGAAGGCAGGATTGATGAAGGAGAGGCAGACAGGGGAAAATAAATGAAAAGTCATAATGAGAGCATGGGGAGAAAAAAAATTGAAATGAAAGTGGGTTTTGTGCTATATTAAGGAAAATAGAAAAGAGGAAAAAAAAATATGAGAACAGAATTGAATAGTTTATTTACTTTAGAAACTTTTGAGATGCAGTAATTACTTCCAAAATACACCTGGAGGGAAAAAAAATTAAAACTGTAGTGCCTTTAGCTTGAAGAGTGGCTGCTTTACAGGAACTTGTTCTTTAATATAATTCAACCTAATGAGATAGCGCCAAGTGTAGCTTCAAGTAGAATTTGGTTTATTATTTCCCTAGTTATTGGCTAAGAAAATTGAATGTGGGGAAAGAATCCCATTCATCACCATCCTTATGATGTGTATGACAAATTGCCAATTAAAGTGTGGCAGGGGAATAAAGAACATTTCCATGCTTTCCAAAGAATGTCCGTTCTACTTATATTCAGTGACTCAAATTCAGCAACACAGTTTATTCCTGTTGTGGCACTGCATAGGATGCAAATCAACATGGAATTTGACTTTTACTAATCTTCAGGTTCTGTGACAGGCTATAGCAAGTGTGCCTATACCAAGGATGGCTTAAAAGCAGCTGGTTTGGTACAGCTTGGAGTTGTACCAGCATGAAGTTCTGCTCTGCCTGACCACAGCAGTATTTACTCATCTCATCTGGTGAGCTGAGCAGTCTGTGAGCTCTCTGCTGCTGCTATTGCACTGCTAGTGAAGCTGTGAGTGAAAGCTAACTCATGTGAGAGATCAAGAGAGCAATGACAAGTCTGTGCTGACATCAGCTGGGGGCAAGGCAGGGAAAGGATCTGTTTAAGTGGGCAGTGGAGAAACAAATTCTGATTTCACTTCAGAGCTTCCCTGGCAAAGTTCAGTAACATTATTGTTTCCAAAATGTAGTGTCATTTTCAACTAGCTAAAATCCAAACTCTCCAGTATAGTATCAGACCTCTCACAGTCATGAAAACATTTTTTCCTCCTGTATCTTCCTGTAAATTAGTTTAGTGCTAGTATTCCTGTACTAAATATTAGACAGGGAGTGGAGAAAGGCCACATAAAGAAGAGGAATACATAATTAAGTTCAGCTTTCACCGAGGAGTGACATAAGTCCACATTCCTGTGAGTTTAGTAGAAATGTGAAAGGCAGCATGGAGTTCCTCAAGGATGAAAAGTCAGAAAACATGATTTTTACCACCCAAACTCTAACTAATTGGGGTATCTTCATCTTGAACAGTATAAATATACACCTTAGTGACTCAAGTAATCAGACAGTTTTTCTGTATTAAAAATAATAACCTGAGTTGAGAATCCTCTTATTTGAACATAATTTTCCCTTTATAGTGAGAAACCACTTTTCTTTTTCATGCAAACTACTCCTTCAGTTTAAAAGAGTTTAAAAGAGACAATAGCTGTTTAATTATGATTGTCTCACTCATTCCATACAGCTGGTAGGACCCAGTTCCACAGGTCAAAGGCTATCCCTGCTCCAGGGGAACTTTTTCAATTCACTAATGGCATATATTTTTCCAGAGCTCCCCCCCTCTCAAGACCTCTTGATAAGACAGAGGAAGTAGTAGATAAGGTATTTGTAATCCTTCTTTTCTGTCAGGACTATCCCGTTTTCTAAGTATTCAGATTACAGATTGCACCATTACCACTGAAAATTTGAAACTAATTTTTACAGGAAAACTATCAGGTTCAGCCTCATCTTACAACACATATATTCGCACCACTATCCCACAACAAAAATATTCTCTTCCACCAAATGCCTGCAGAAGACATCAGCAAAATGAAATCTGTATCTGTCAGTTCTTTCTTTTTACCCAGATTTAAGCAACAGCAAAACCAGACAAATATTCTTCATTGTAGTGTATCTGTACCACTACAGTCTTTAAAAGCTGAGTTTTGGATTTTAGTCCACTACCTTAAAGATCAGAATCCTGTATCTGTTCCATTCACAGGTAAGAATGCATTTTCTAATGTCTAATCAAGTCTCTTCCTCATAAAAACTGTATCCATGTATCTCATTATCCAGAGAGAGATGAGCCCCACAGCAGAACAGGCAGAAGAGGATTGCTCATACCCTTGAGTTTGTGAAATAAATTATGTTCAGTAAAATGATATCTCATCCATCTGTTGCAGAGTGTAATACAGTGCAGCAGGAATTTGTTTAAAATTGTGCTCTCCTACTCAAACCATTCTGTTTGCCATAGTGCTGTTGTTATCCTTCCAGAAGGGATAGGGATGGGAGAATCTTGCTTTTCAGAAACAGTGTGGCTGGAGTAGTTAATAATCCCTTTACAATACAGAATATTACAAGTTATTTTAGATCAGCAAGTGAGAGCAAAGATAAGGCTGACCAAATAGAAGAGCATTCAAAGAATGTGTGTGTGCTCTGTTCCTAATGCTTCTGAATTCGAATTGTGAAAGAATGAGCTCTTCACATTCAATCAAGGAGCTCAATCAAGGTTTGTCAGGGAAGCTGCCAGGTGTAATCTTTTCCCTTGTTTTCAGAACCACTCTCATAAATTTTAGGCCTTGGCACTGTAACGTCTGGTTGGGTAAATTAGCAGTTCTTTTTCTCATTTAAGCCATTGGACCATTATACATTCTAGTGGACTGCTTTTCTAAACAGATTTTACTGGTTCATGCCATGAAGACAGAAATACTTGATTTTGCATCTGTGTGGCAGTGACCCCATTAGGTTTGCTGTAGATGGATGCTGGGACAAGGAACAGCAGAACAGCCTCACCAAGATTTTGAATAGGCTTGTCCCTGTACTCATCACCTGGTAATTCCAAGTTTTTGTCCAGAAAATCAGACGACTTGTGAGCTCCTGACACTTGGGTTGTTTCACTCTTCAGCCCTTTGTAATTTGCAGGCTCCGAAAATAATGTGAAAGGAGCAAATTCTGTGCTGCATTCAGGCTTAACTGAGTGTAGCTGATAAAGGGACTTTCTGGAACTTGGTTACCTCTTCCAAGTCCTGGTCCTTATTTTGTTATTGTCCCTTCTCCTTTTTAAGCTCATGATAGAGACGGACACATTCATAAACTGAGTGCAGATTTCTACCTTGCAGCTTTCTGAAGGAATTGCTTGATCTCTGCATCTTACTAAGGCAATAGCTTGTATTTTGAAAAGCCTTTTCTGAGTACCTGTCGTGGTTTTAAACCAGTAACTAAAAAAGATTACTTATTTTTGCTGTGAGATATGGATTAGAACAAGAGCAAAACAGGCTTAAAACTTAAAAGGAATAAAGAAAGTTTATTAACAAACTTCAAGAATAAGAACACCAGAATAAACTTCTAGAAAACCCTTTTTATCCCCTACTACCCACCATTCCCTTGTTCACATGACAACAGAGACAAAAACTTTGGAACTTTGGTGTTTAAAACAGTCCCAATTCTTGCTACAGTCTTTTCATCAGTCTTTGTAGAGAAACAGAAGTCTCTTTCTGCTAATTTATGGAGTTTCTCACAAGAAAACTATTTCTGCTATAGTTTTCTATTGCCCTGATGTCAGCTGCCCAGAACTGCTGTTATCAGAGCCCACTCCTCCCATTTCACATCACTCTGAGGTGTGTATGGGCCATGAGTCTAGGGATGTCATTTTAAGGATGAGTTATTCAAAGGCAAAAGTCTTCTTCATCTGTCTCTGTGAGCTTCACTAGAAAACAGGTTTTCTCACTGCCCCCCAAGGCTTCAAATCTTCGCTTCACTCTATTCCAGCACTTCACTGTATCACAATCACTCTACTTTTTACTCAAAATTTACACTTTAAACACTCTCTTCCTCCCTATATGCTGTCATGAATTAAAGGGGTTTTTTCAAGACCTTATTGTCCATTTCCATAGCCTCAACAGAAAGGTATTTCAGCTCATAAAGCATCTCCTTATTCTCTACCTTTTCTGAAACTTAATTCTTTTCTTTACTGTCTCTGATAGTTTTATAAAGTCTCTTTACATGTTGATTACTCTCTTTTTTCTTTCTCTGGATAAAAGGATTAATCTGCAAGTCTCATCTGGGCAATGAAAGGGTTAAAATCTTGCCCAGGCTTTTGTAGATGGTTCTGTGATCTCTGCCGGAGCAGGAGCTGGAGCATGGAAGATTCTTCATGGCTGCTCTGGAGAGTGTGGTCGCTGTCTCAGCACGCCGCAGGTCCAGAGCTTTTTCCTTTCTTTACTCGGCAGTCTCTGGTGAATTCAGTCACAGCAAAAAAAAAAACTGCAGCCGAGCCAGGGACCGGCCTGGCCCAGCCAGAGCCCGGGGCAAGCCCCGCAGGCCCCATCTCCCGGCCGGGAGCCGCTGGGCCCAGCCCAGCCCCCGCCCGGCCGCATGGCCTGGGCAGGGAACGGGAGGCCAGCCAGAGGTCTGCTACCTTTCACAGCCAGGAAACAAAGAGAGCATGAGTGCTCTGACTTTACATCTTAAGGAGGTGTTTACAAGTTGACTTCACTTTTTAATGGTTAAAACTGCTGTCAATTCTTAGAAATGACTGATAATTGGTCAGGAGGAAAGACTCCCATCAGCCACCAGCAGCTTCAACTTCCTTAGCTCCCAAAACCACCTTAAAGGTAAAGTCACCCCATGACAGTACCCAAAAAGTCTTGTTTAATATGTCCAAGAGAGGCAGGTTGTAGAAAGCAGACTTTGAGAGAAAGGTCAAGGAGAAAATTATTTTGGTCTAAATCTAACTGAACTAAAAAATTTCTTGCATTTCTGAACTAGGGAAGAGAAACCAATGTCCAGCCCCCGAGGGAATTTCCCAAATATTTTTTTTGTTTGAGCACACTGCTTTTGTGTCCATATTACACAATCTGCCAGAAGTGACAGTGATTTTCTAGTGTTATTAACAACTTAGAAGGAAATTGAGGAGCTCAGTGTCAGGTTAAGCCCTGAAGAACAGTCATGTCTCTTCAAAGAAGCAAAAACCAGTCAGTGATTTCATCAATATTCTAGCCACTTCAAGGATTTAGTTCTAGTGAACTCTTTGATTAATGTACCATGTAATACACCTCTCTCTCTATTTACTAGTTACACCCAGTCAATTATATTTCTAGAATGTTCTTTACACTGGAATATTTATGATGGTAACAGCTCCTGTTTCTGGAGTTATCCTCAGGGAATTTAGATGTGAGTGTAATGAGAAGGAGGAGCTCACTATTGTTCATTGGCAGAGATATTTCATGTCTTTGATGCAGAAACTTCTGAAAGCACATAACCATTTCATGTTTTATTCCAGCTTCAGTAGGAAAGCAAGGAAAAAGTGGTTATGAATAGATGTAAAGTTAGGGATTGGCAGGTAAAAAAAAGAGCCTCAGAGCCCTAAGACTGAGCAAAGAAGAACATCTGAATAGCATTTGTAGATGAGGGTTTTCTTTGCCTGTAGCTATCAAGTCTGGTACTTTCTACAACTATCTCCCTTAAAACACTTTTTCAAATGATGTGAAAAGGAGAAACCATAGCACTGGTTACTGCATACCTTAATACAATCCTAAAGCCTCCAGCTCCTTAATGCAGTTTTATTTTTTGTGTAATTAATCTTTGGCAGCATTTCTTGGAAATGGGCACTGGAATAGCTGTGCAACATATGCAAGTTACTTTAAATTAATTTCCAGTTTTTGACATGTGCATTCATATTTAGTTATGTTAATTATAAGTTAGTATTCATTTCCTCTGATGACACGGAATGAGTTGAACTACTTTAAATTAGCACAACCTCACAGAGTTCAGGGACACTACCCCTGAATTTTAGCACTATCTTCTCCAATGTTAATTGATGTAATCTCATTTAATTCAGGCCTCTGTTAGAACTGATGCTGTCCTGTCATGCATGATCTTTCTGTGCTGTTAGTAAAGTAAGATTTCTAGGGCACTTTCTTCAGAACAGACTGGAGAAGCTTAATCCTTGCAGGGAAAATGGAAATAGAGAAGGAAGTTGGGGCACCAGCAATTTATAATTTTTTGATCTGTTTGTGGGTTTTTTGTTTATTTGTTTTCTGAGCTGTTTTAGGCTTTTTTTTCCCTTTTACTTTGTTTCCCCTGAGAACAACTTTGATTTTTTTTTTTATTTTGAAAGTAAATGGAAAGATGTTGTCCTGTTGAGAATGTATTAATTATCTTTCTCCATGAAATATTCCTGCCAGAACAAAGCTCCTATTTTTTTAGGATGACATACAGTGGCTACTAAACATCCTACGTAATGTCCATCTGCTCTGGAATCAGTGTTTTTTTCTTTACTATATTCAGTTAATATCTAATTCTTGCTTACAGATATGGCATTGCCAGCTTTATGAGTCCTGTTGTCGTTTTTACACATAAACATGGGCATAGTTTATTTACGGGCAGTGGTTGATTTCTAAGTCTGTACATTACCAGTGCTGGGGAATCTAATGTATTTTGCAGGTGAAGGATGTTATTAAGCAGGTATACAGTGTAAGGTGATTTTCATCAGCTCAGAGGCTGGGACATACTGATATCCAGGTGTTTGTAAGATAGATTACCTGTTGGTAGAATTGCCTGGTTAAGGTTTAGGGCTTGATGTGCCTCAGTGATCTCAGACCTAGGGGGAGGCTGACAAAGACTGGGGAGAAGGATGAACCACTGCTGGTGGACGCAAAGAATGCAGAACTCATGGGCCACAAGGACATTTGGCAGAACACCCAAGATAAGGAAGAAACTATTAAAGCCAACTCAGCAGCTGTGCTGAAATCAGCTCCAGCTGAAAAGGCAGGGGAGATTACAACCACTGCCTCACAAACCCCTGACTCAAGAAACCCACCAACCCAAGAGAAACACTGAACATGTGGCTTAATTATCATGAGAAGAGAAGAAATCATTTAACCTATAGAATATAGAATACTAGTTACTAAGAGAACTATGTAACTTCTAGCCAAGGAAACATTAATGCCTTTGTTTGCTAAAATATTTAAGTAGTGAAAGTTTTGATAATTGTGGTGCTGGCTTTGTGAATTTGGCACACAGCATTCCTTTCTGTGCAGAACTGTAAATAAATCAAATACCTCATCTCTGCATGGGGACTGGCCTCTTGCACACTGGCTGAAAGAACTTGTTTTGGGACAACAATACTTGGGATATTCTGAATTTCTTTTTTTTCCCTATAAATTAAATAGCCTACTTATGGTCATGAAAACTGCTCATGTTATTTGTCAATGTGTGCTATTAGAGCAATGGCCACTATTTCTGATGTGTAGCCTCTGGAGGCTTCTGGGTAGGTTCTAAATTGTAACTATTTTTCCTTTAAATTTTGGACCCATCTACACTGAGTTCAAGTCCTTTTTCTAAGACAATATAGCCTATTTAGAGTCCATCATGGTGTATGTATCATTTATGTTTCTTCTTAAATGATTTTGTTTTACCAAGATGTCACCAGCCTTTCAACATCGTGAGTTTCTGCAGTCATTTTCAACATCCTGGATACTTTTGTCCAGTACTAAATGATCCTATATCACTATTTACTCTAGGACTGCTTAATTTGCTGATCATCATGGATTAAAGCATTGGTGCCATTGACAACCTCTTCCATTTTAAAAATTGGTCATAAATTTCTATCATTGTCTAAAAGTTATGATTGTCATTTCATAGATTCTCAATCTGGCAATATAAATCTTCTAATCTAAATTCTTAGTCAACTTTACTTAGTTCCATGAAAACAGGGTGTTGAAAAGCACTCAGTAAGCAACCTTCTCAAGGCATTATAAACTATAATAACAAAAACATCTTTGGTCATAGTACTCAAGTTATTCCTAATATGAAGCTGTATTCTATAAAGGATTTTGCTTTACTTCAAATATTTACCTTGTGTCTACTGATCTGATTCTTTTTTATAATTTCCACCTGCTTGCCTAATGTAGAAATCAGATTCCTGTTTGGTCAGATCACACAGCAAGCTTTTTTTTTCTTTTTGAGATGGGTGTCCATCTATGAATGGCCTCTTCCCTTTTAATTAATTAAACTTGTAAAACATGTTAAACTTGGTTAAAAAACTGTGATTAATCTTATCCACACATCAATTTATTTTGTCTACAAAATTTGAGCAATGTACAGGAAAATGACAGCTCATCAGGCTGATGAGCATTAGAGGAGAAACTTAAAATTTTAATATATTCTGATTCAGTTTTGTGGGTTTGCCATATTTCCCCTTGGAATAAATCAGATATTTATGCAGCCACTTTTCTCCAGATGCTGCCCTTTGTTATTAATTTATTTTGCAATCTGTTTTTCACTGCTTTGGCAGAAATAACATGTTATTCTCATCTGTCTATTTAGGAATCCTTCTCTAACAAGCCTTTGATACATTTTCCTCTTTCCCTCCCTCCCTCCTTATTGACCTCTCAGTTCTTCCCTTTTTTATTGGATCATGGTTTTTTGTGTATGGATTCCCAGAGATGGAAAAATGCAGATAATGCCTGAAAATACGAGTAGCCCCTTTGATCTGTTCTCTGGTTTGTTTAGAGCAAGGAACAGATTGAAAATGAATATATTTCAGAGACACTACCAGCCTCTAAGACTCAAATCTTCCTTTTAAAATGGGCCCAAACCAAGAATTCAGGCTACTTCTTCAGAGCTGATTTGTCACTGGGCCAAAACACAGCAGCAATTTAACTCTAATACAGACATGAGGAAGCTAGAGTAGACATTTTCACGTTCAGGGTTTGTACCTGCATGTTCAAAGCAAGGTGTGCAGTGTGTTGCTGTGCTCTTCCAGCACCTCACAGGCACCGCTTTCCTCCCAGCTTCCTTACCCCTGAGGAAGGGAGCTTTGCGTGTTGCATGTTCCATCCCAGCTGTGGAAGTGACAATGCTCAGCTGAGCGTGTTGAGACACCTGCTAAAGGTGCTGCTGGCATCAGCGGGGTCGAGGATGTGTCCAGCTCCACCTTCAGACACACTCTGTCCAGAGCTGATGGCAGGACCCTGCTGTCCCTCATACCAACAGGAACTGGCAGGGTGCTCACTGGAGCCAGGGCAGCTCCAGGGCATCTCTAGGAGAGCCAGGCCCTGAGCAAGCATGAGCTGTACACAGCAGCTGCCAAGGAGAGCAAATCCTCTCCAGTCTGCTTCAGTCCAACAACAGCAGGTTTATTAAGGAGAAAAAAATCTGTATGAAATATTAAAGGGAAAGATAACTGTTATTGCAAAGCAAAAAGAATTTTTTACGTTACTTTAAAAACAGCATTCAGGTGTAAAACCCAATTTCTTTCCCTATGCATTAGAGCTACTTTATGCATGTAGCAATACACCTTCCATGACCACAGCTCATCTATTTTGTGCAATAAACTGCCCTCCTAAAGTGATGCAATCAGAACTGATTCTTCTCCGTTGGATACAACCAATATTTGCAAGTCAGTACCACTAATTCATTCCTTCCACAGATAATAATGGGGAAGCAGATCATAAAACACACCAGAGAATCCTTCCTCAAGAGAAGATAAAGCTTTGTAAAAACAGAACCTTTTATTCTGGTCTGTGGTGAGTGACAATTTTGAGGTGACATTAGGCTGCAGGCTGTGACCCTTTAGCCTTTAGATACTATGTTCGTGATGAATTGATACATTTCAGTAATATCCTTCTTCCCTAAACCCAGACATAATAAACTATTTAAAACAGGCCAGCACCTTTGAACATCTTGTTTCGCTTTTGAAAACATACAGCCTTGTTTTCAAACTTTGGAAAAACCCCAAGAACTGAGGAATCTCCTGAGTTATTGCAGAATATCTGCAGAAATATTGTTCAAAGACTAATGCACACAGGAAATCACTAATTGCTGGGTAGCCTTTTGCTAGAAGCACCTAAAAGCTTCTAGACCCCTAAGAATGGCTAGAATCTCTCTGCTGTGCTCCAGCGAGTTTCCCCTTGAGCCTCTCCTGCACCTTTGCAAGTGCATTCATGCATAGAAAATTGACTACACTGAAAGATCTCTTTCCTAATATTTGTCTTCTCAGGAAACAATTTGAGGTGTGCTAATGAGATAAGACCTGACAAACATGGATTTTTAATAGTGTCTTCAAAGAAAAATGGAAGTATGTGCTAGAGCTCCTGAGAAATATAAGACAGGTATCACTGTGCATAGTTTGAGAGACGGAAACTGGGCAAGCACATTATGGTCTGTGCCTTCTGCCTCATGGAGAAGCAGCTAGGACAGACTGCCCTCTGGGAACAGATGCCATTGTCACCTAACACCCTGAGCTCTGTTACCAGTGAAAAACTAAATGGAATCAAAAAAGGGACCCTACTTCTTTCTAATGTCTAAAAAGAGCTCTATCAAGTTTATGAGGTATTACTACAGACAGCAAAATTCATTCTGAGATACATCATCTCTTCATTTCCCTTTCAAGAAAAAGCTTTTCAATAAGAGCCTTTCAGTTCAATCATTAAATTGTTTCAAATGGCATACCTTAATCCTGCACCAGATATAATTGATCAGAAAGTATACAGAAAGCAAAGCTGTGCCAGCCTGTTTAAAAAAAAAAAAAATCCTGTCACAACATTAAAGAAATATTGTGCCACTCACAATACTGAAGAAAGTATTAAATTGAATCCTGAGCTTCCCATATCAATAGGGCAGCCACAATGCAGTACCATTGATCAACCTGTAATCCAGAATGAGGATTAAATTTACAACATGGCCTTCTCTTCCTGGCCCATTAATTCCACAATCATCAACTGTTTATGGCAGCCTAATGTCAACATGCATCTTGTGCAAGACAGCAAAGCAAATGGTCGAATGTCAATGAAGATTAGGGCAAGGACATACACTGCCTGGTGTTTACAAACATCTCATCAAGACATCTTTAAAAAAACAAAGCCAAACCCCACATTTTCAAATATAGATGTACACAGAATTATGGCTCTTGACGTCAGCAATCCATTCACAAGATAAAAATTCAGCTTTAAACTGCTCATTAAAAGCAACCAGTGTCATTCAGGGTTGCAGAAGGGACTTGAGCCAAACTGTCCAAAGCCATTAAGAAGTAAATACTGGCATATATTTTCTTTCCTTTTCAGACACTAAGATCTACAAATTGAATGATTTTATTTTGACACTAGTCTTTAGCTTTATTATCTTCAAGTCCACCTGTGTGAAACAAGACTAAATTTTCTATGGATTTTCCAGTCTTCTATGTGTCCTGACAATCCTAGATAAAGTCTTTAGAGATAAACCAGAAAAAATCCCAAACTTTTCTGCAGAGCAGATCTTCATGTGAATTGTCATATAGACAAAGAGGCTGACTATAAATCTATGCACTGATGGTGCTGGAGTGTGTCTGTGTGTTGGTGTGCAAGTGTGCATAAAATGGCATTGTTACACAGAATGTACTGTTAAACTGAGGCCAACACATCCAGGTTCTCCTGTCTGATACGTCATACCTTTGTACCTAATTAATGAGCATATGTAGGAATAAATAAGGAGAGAAGTCAGGCTAGAATTACCATTAAAATGAAAAATTTTAAAAAGAGGGAGAGTAGTTCTTTCAGTAAAGTATTAGAAATCTAAAGCTGTCCGCAAAGTTGTTAGCAGTTCTTTTTAAGGTCTGTAACTTTTGGTTCTCTGAACACTTTTAAGAAGTAGTGTGAGTTTTCTACATTTCCCATGTGTAACTTACCTTAGAAAATGTGTTTTCTAGAAAACCTGAGTTTGCTTTCCTCTTTGTGACTTATCTTTAGCCAGCCTTGTTTGCTGTAATTGCTGTAATAATCTGTAATTATTTTTCTACTGGACCTTTTTGGTAAATTGGGTAATCAAAACTAGATAATGTATTAAAATATGGGGAAAAATATTTACCCTGTGGTATGCAACATTGTTTTCTTCTTGGTTCCTTTCTCGTAACTCTTCATAGTCTACTTGCTTTTTGAACACCACAGAAAGTTTTTAAGTATTTTAAAGTAAAAAACTTTAAGTTTTTTTAGTATTTTCTATCATTTCTTCGAAAGAGCTAATGCTTGTCCAGTAGAATTATAAAAGCAGCAAATTTAAAACAACTCAGAGAAATATGTTTAAACTAGAAGAATTTACACCTCTTTCATTGGGTCATTATTCAGAGTGCAAAAGGAGAGAAAACATGCCAGGATTAGAAATTCTTTTAATGAAAAAAAAAAAAAAAAAAAAAAAGGAATTACAAACATGAATGTTACAATAAAATTTTCCCCAAAAGAGAAATTCCCCCAGAGCAACAGCTCTCTGTAACTTCTTATGTTCTGTTGAATAAGATCCATTCTATTTCTGACATCAAGGTTTCCTGGAATTGAGAGGTATCTTTGTGTCAGCAGGGATGTAGTTGGAAGTGAAATGATGTAGAAGAACAAAGTGTGAATGGTGATAGGTATTTTCCATTTCATTCCCTTTCAGTAGAAAAACACCCATGAAATCTGGAGGTCAAGTACAAGATAACAGGAAGTTTCTGAATGGAGCACCAGGGGATATTTGCAGCAAATCATTCTAATCTGCACTATCATCTAATTTATCATGGACAAGTAGTGTAGATAATAAAGAGGTAAAATTCAGTACAGACAGTACAATATAGAGACTTTGTACAGCAACTCTACAGTCATTATATAGTGCACTTTTTAAAAATATCTGTGTAATGTACGAAAAGATCCTTCTCAAGGCCAAGATTTTCTGTGGTCTGGAGGCTTATTTTGTGTGGAATGTGGGAATTGCAATCTGCACCCCTAAGGAAGTTGCATTTTTCTCCTACAAAGAGTCCTTGTAACGTTCTCAGCACAGTCAGTGAGAGTTTCTTGGTGTTCTTGATCACCTTCTGCAGTGACCACCTTGCTCTCTGCCCATGGGGTGCCTACCAAGTTACTCCCCTGTTGTCTCAGTGCCTCAGTCACGTGCTGCTCTGTAGACGAGATGAATGTAGCTGTACACAGCTGTGCTTTCAGGAAGCTTGCAGATAAGAATGAACAATCAAAATCAGCAGCAAAATAAATGGATTGTAGTAGAAGCACATAGGCCTTGCTGAAATCTCATTGCAGTTTTTTTCAGAATTGGCTTCCCTTTCAAAGCAGGCTCCCAACCCATTCATTTTTATTATATTCCCCTGCTTGGTTTGTTCACCGTTAAATAAAATTAAAAAGTATAAGAAAGAAATAATGTTAGCAACACTGTAGATCTTTCTGCTAGGTGAGTCTAAAAGAATCATGTTTGCAATTTTCCCCAAAGCCAAAGAAATCTCTTTGACAGCGGTATTATCAGCAGTTAGGGACAGTGATACCTCTGTCAAATGCTTGTGGGTTTTTTTTAATATTTAAACAGACTGCAGATTCCAAAAGAATGAAAATGAACTGCATCTGTGCCCAGGGTGCATAGACAGGTCCTGGGACTGGCACTCCACCTCTGTGGAGTGTCTGCAGTTTCAGATAGATTTATATTTGGCCATGAGTATTGCTTGACAGGCACATGAGTATAAATGGAAAAAAAAAAGGGAGTTCTCTCTCTGCAGGGCCAGCAAAGGATTTGCCACCTGAAAGCATTGTTATTTTCTCAAGCTGTTTGTTTTGGGGTTTGGGGGAGGTTTGGAAACCTGTAGTGTTTCAGCAGTGCTGCTTCCTCTCAAGAGGCTGCTAACAAATGACCCAAAGCAGAAACTATTAGAATTCCTGAGTTGTTTCTGCTTTCCTGGACAGATACTGAAGTGGATCTAATCCACCGTGCGCTGTTTGTATAAGCAGTGCCATTGATGCAAACAGAGCATGTGCAAGAGCAGAGGTGAGCAGAGGTCCAGAAGAACGTGTCTCTCCTGCCAGATCACAGGCTAGTGGCTGAGGCTCTGGAATTACTGAGGTTGTAGCCTCTTTCCTTCCCAGCTTTGGTTTTTTTATTCAGTTTGTTTGACAGAAGAATAAACACAAGGGCTGTTTCTGGCAACAGTCCAAGAACATGAGGCAGATGCAGAGGGAGTTTCTGTTCTCCCAAAATGTCTGCTGAATGTAAGGGCAATTCCTCAGTATGATGATTTAATCATGAGTTGATTGCTGTTATTAATCTCCATTAAGGTAATAATTTCCAAAGGGATCAATTGGTGATAAATCTCCATTGACTTCAAAGACAGCAGAGTAGTCATTCTCTTGAAAATCTTGACCTCACCTAAGAGGTTAAAAATGGTCAAATTAGCAATTTGATGTTGTCTTTTCTGAAAAACTGATTTCAGATTAACCTAATTTCAATGAGATTAAGCTCTTTCTCCAGGAACGACTTCCATTATGATGGGACATACATTCACATACCGATACACAGGTATATGCTCTGCATTCAGAAGCCGCAGTTGCCTATAATACAGGAATGATTCCAGTGAGACAGTAAGGTCCAAGAAGTAGACCTAGGAAGGAAAGTGTCCTCACATGGAGCACATCACCCAAGATGCAGGATAAGAAAAGCTGTGGGAGGAGAAACATGGAAAATAGATGTGGTAGAAAAGCATCTTGGAGAGAATGCAAAGGCAGTAAGGAACAGGTGGTTAATATGAGGTTTCAAAGCTGCAAGCCAAGGCAGAAATTGCCCTAGATTCTACTGTTGTTTTCTTCTTTGTTGTGGTTTTGTTTGTTTGTTTGTTGGTTGGTTTGTTGGGGGGATTGAGAAAAAAAATCTTGTAATTTTTTATTAAAGCATGTCCCAAATCTCAGTCTGTAGTTTCTGAAGTGTACTCTAGAGAGGGATGTTTCCTTCCCTGTGTAATCACAGCTGGTCGTGGAGGCACCACAAGCCCTGCTTACTGCTGAGCTCTTATATCAGGGTCTCCTGTGCATGGTGCTGTGTGCTTGGATGGGGGCAGCAGGAAAAGAGCCTTCTCATGGTGCCAAACATGAGCTAGAAACTGTTCACAAACTCACAACCTGTCTGAAATCACAGAGACCTCTGGAAATCAGCTGGTGCAACACACCTGCTCAGAGCATGTCAGCTAGAGCAGGTTTCTCAGGACCATAGCCACTCAGGTTTTGAATATCTCCAAGAATGGAGACTCTACAACTTCTGTGGGTAACCTGTGACAGGGTTGGTGACTCTCACTGTCAAAATGGGGTTTTTTTCTTCATGTTTAGGCTTATTTTCCTGTCTGTTTCAATGATATGGGGGGCCCCACTGGACTGATTGGTTGCTAAACAGGTCCTTGGCCATTGTAAAAGGCCAAGGTAATAATATCTGCCTATCAAATGGCAAATTCTGTCTGAGATGCCGTAGCAGTGGCAAAAGAAAATTTTCCTCAAGGGTGCATGCTCTCATGACAGGCTTGACAAACACAAATATTTTAAAATAAATGAGCTGTCCATACCCATTAAATTGAATGCTATGTGGCACTTGTGAATTAAATAATTTTCACATGGTATTTAATGATTTTCACCTTGTGGAAGATCTAATTTTGCTGTGCTGTTCCTGAATTCATGTTGTAGACAAAGCAAATTTGTCACTGTGCAATAACTCTTCTGCTCCAAGATGGACATGGATCCCTAAGTGGAATATGAATTGAAAGATTTACAGCCATGCTAATTTTCAATGACTTGTACTAAGACAGAACCAAGTCAGTTCTCTGAGGCAATGAATACAATTTTTGTGAATTACTTATTGTATCCTTATTACAAATTTATCAACATTTGATTCCTCAGTGATCACTTGACATCTTCCAAAGTAGTACTGCTTTACACAGAAAGAGATGAAAGTCATGTCTGGTAGCAGATGTAAAGGAAGATTTAAAGCATCATTAATAACTTTTTTTTTTTAATCCTTATTAATAATTTCTCTTTTAAGCTTTCAGCTTTACTGCTTATGACTTGGGCTTGAGGATTTTTCCCATTTTCTTCTCTGTCTTGTTAAATCTAACTGCACTTAAATTACAGTTCTATGTTTTCTATGATTTGGAACAGAGTTGATGCAAGTGCAATATATTGACATTTTCTGACTTTATTTATTTTCATATTGGATAGAGAAAACACTAGCTTAAGATGACCCAGCTGGTCAAATATGTTTGTTGAACCACTGAGACTGAATTAACTGTGGCTGAGCAGCTACTCTCTCTTAACAGGTGGCAAATTTCAGTTTCTGTCAGAGAAAAGAGCATTCATGTCTTTCCATGGAATGATAAATCTGTGAATCTCCACAGAATAGAAGTTGATATAAATCTTGTCCAAAGTTCCCCAAGTCTTTGAGGTGGGACCAGTTTCCAGTGCTGCCACTTCTTGACACCTTACCACAAGTCTCACAAGAGACCACAAGATGTCTGATACTCATTATTTTAATGACTGCACTGTCAACAGCACTGCTTATTGCAATGTTTCTAGCATTTTTCCATATCAGAGTAGTCGAGCTTTGGGGCTGTGTCCAGTTCCCTTTTTAGACTTCCTGTGGATCCCAGTGGGCATTAAATCAAATCCTTTCTATCAAAATTCAGAAAGGGGGTGAGGAAAACAGTCTGGGCCTGTAAGGCATTTAATAGATACTCCTCTATTAGTATCAGTAAGAGCTGGATGCAGACATATCTTGATTTGTAGCAAAAGACACATCATTGACGGAAGAAAGATATTTCTGTCTCAGTCTCATTTTCACTTGCTGAGCAATTCAGGGTACACATTAATTTACTCAAACTATTTTTCTAGTTTTTACAGTTCAGAGTTAAGAATTGGCCTTGCCATGAAAAAATGATGGAGTTGCAATGCCAAATGGAAACAGGAGCAGCTGTGCTACCTCTGGTCTCCTGAGTACACAAAGAAAGCAAACAGCATTCTTTTATTGTCCTGGCCTAAGACTGCAATACAGCAAAGACAAAACTCTTATTTCTTAAGATTTTCTTAAGGTACGTTTAAGAATGCCTTTTTTAAAGTCTCATGCAGAGCTGGTGCGCATTGCTTAAAGGAAGACTGCACGTGCTTGCTTAATGTGTACACATAAGACCTCACTGCAATCTTTAATCCCTAATATCTTTGAACAACTCAGCTGCCGCAAGTAAAATATGCTAATTACATTTTACATACCTACCTCGAGGTCTTTTGCTGGGTAATTAAGCTAAATAACTCTGAGCTAAAATAAAAGCTACTGGGTTCTCTTTGGTAATAGTAACCAGGGATTGTGTGCAATTAAAAGATCAGCAACTCTAGCTAGAAACAGATCTTGGGAATGGTCTGGCCCTTTTCTTTATACAGCCTTTGCTGCTGTGCTTGAAGTGATTCCAGGTCACTCCTGGAAATGCAGTAGCTCTTAGTCTTAAATGTTCCCTTTTGATTACGGTTGATTCAGTTCAGGGATGGGTCTGTTGAAGTGGTGAGAAACACCTAAAGATGCTAATACATTTCCAGCAAGATTAGGGGTGTAATAAACAGCACTGTGCCAGAGAGACAAAGGGTGGTAGTGTGAGTGGTGATGAAGGTTAGCGGGCTGAGTGCTGTTTGAGGTCTTATGTGCAGAAGTGTCCTGTGTTAAACCTGTCATGAAACTGGAACATGTGCTGTTGTAAACCTGAATGGATATATGGAGCTGAAAGATCTTCTTTGGGCTTGTTGGTTATCCTTCACTCTTCTGGGAGAAGGGATGATTCTGCCTCTTGTGCACACAGTCTAAGCAGGACCAATTTAATTTCTGTGAGTCTTGTTAGGAGCACTAGGCCCAGTGTTGCTATGGTAACACTGCAACTATTTTACCTAGCCCAGGGCTTGGTGGCCCTGGGGTTTGATGGTGAAGGAGGGCAACTTCAGGTTCTCTGGACGGGGATGTAGCTCTTCCCTTGCTTATGGGCAGTCACAGCTTGTACTGCTTTGTCTGTGTCCTACACCAGTGGGAATGTATGTAACCATTCAAATAAATTAACAAGTCCCTTTGTGGCAGGAAGTAGTCAGAATTCCTATAAAGAAATCTATAGATGCAAATATTTATAACAGACAGGTAGTATAGGGGAAACTGATATGCTGAAGCAGATATATTGATTTATCTCGGGAATAGTATAGCTAAAGGCAGGGGTTGATTCTTCTGTGAACTGAGATGGTTTATTTTTTCTCAGATGAAATTAAAATAAACAGCAAGGATGGTGTGGACGGGCAAGTCCAAAAGTTGCTGAAGGCCTAAGGGCAGAAAAAGGAGATGAAGCACAAGTTACATTTGTTTTCTGGGAGAGAGTGCCAAACAATTGTGTCTTTCTCACCTGGAAAAACCTTTCAAATGAATGTTTTAAAAGTACCCTTGAAACTCAACTGAATATTTCAGCAAGTGAGGTGAGTCTCTTTTATATTTTCCTAGTAAATATTTTATTTTGCTCACATGGATTCATCAAGTGAGAAAGGTTCCTATATTTTTTTGCACCTGTCTTGTTGCTTGTATAAACTGCCCCAGCTTTAATGTTTTGTCAACACTGTGAAGGGGTAAATTCTTCTGGGTTTCTCTTCATGTCACCACTGAAGAGCTAGGGAACTCCACCAGACTGCTAGGTCTTGTTCCTCCAAGTATCAGCTTTAGAAACATCTCTGTTCGTGGGATTTAGCTGCTGCCCATGGAATATTGTCCCAACCTGACCTACGCTTTTAGCCTGTCATTATGAGGAAGGAAAGTCCTCCTGAAAAAATTCCACTGTGTCTTTTCAGGTGAAATCCAACTTTTTTTCTCCCAGGAAATTTCAATTAACATCTATAAATTCTACTTAATCTAAGATGTTTAATCTGGATCTCCAGTGAGCAGATGTAGACACAAACTGAAGAAACTGATGATGCTCTGATGTCTTCTGGTCATATTCTCCCATGCCTGCCTCTCACTTTGGGAGAGCTTTGATGTAGTTACTAGTTGCAATGTGGAGGTTGCTCTGATCTTGGCCATACATGTCCTTAGAGCACTTTTCCTTTGCATCCCTCCTTTCTTAATGTTGGCTGGTTTTCCCCAGTAATTGCCAGCCCTGTGAAAAGGTGGAAGTTTTGCCATGCTCATTCTCCAAGTATTAGGCAACAGCTGCTTACAAGAATCCACAGGTGCAAATCAGTCCCTTGAGTGCTTTTATTTCATGTAGGGAAGACTAGGTACAAAAATGGTCTGCCAGGGATCCTTAACAGGCAGCTGAGGGGCAAATGAAGAGCAAAACCAAACATAAACATCCTATTCCTCTCCTCTAAACATGTTCTGCCTCTATGGGGACCTGCACATAGTACGTTCTGCAAAGGTCTCTGCCTCTTCTACCTCATCAGGATATTTAGGCAGAGAAATATCCAGTTTCTTTCCCTGAGTGACCTAGGTTTGGGAATGCTCAGGGATTGGGAGATGTCCACACCTGAGCAGGAGCAGATCACACTGCTGCCCATGACAGGAAATCCCTGTGCAGCTCTTGAAAGAAGGCGGGAGAAGAGACCTCAGTTACACTCAAGAAACAAAGTTAGATGTTCAGGCAGGATTTGGGGCTGTATTTTACAAGTGGCAGGACAGCAGACACTTTAAAATTTTACTTACTTCCATGTTTTGTGTGTGTGTACATGTCAAGTTGAAAGAAAAAAGGGAAAACAGGTTAATATTTTAGCACATTCCTCTGCCTAATACTCCTTCAGCATTTTCAGACACCAGCATACACAGAGGGCTGTTAATAAAGCATTTAGCTGCAATAATATATTAGTTTGCACAAGTGTGATGCCCTATTTTCTTTTAATGATATGAACTAAGTTTCTCTCTCAGGATGAGAAAACCTGAAAGAAGAATAAAAATTGTTTTAGAATTTATGGATTATTTAAAAAATTTGAAAATAATAATAATAAATGCCACTCTGGATGATTTTTAACAGCTTTTTAAAGCTAGAACTACAGAAAAAAAAATTAAATCCTATTGTTAATTTTTTCCCCCCGGGTCCCTGGAGGAAACTAATTTTATATAAAAAATGTCAAGTTTATTCTATTGATTATGTTAGATTGTAGTGTTAAACATCATCCAGCAGAAGTGGAAGAAAAACACTTCTTCTATTTCCTACTTATCTCTATGTAAAGTTTTGCTTCAATCATTTATTATTCAGGTTGCATTTTTACAGAAAATTCAAATATAATTAAATAAAATTTCAAAATAGTTATGTACAGAACATATGAAATATGAGCCCAACTATACTGTAAAAGAAAAACTTTTTCCCTTTTTACAGCAGGAAGTATCAATAGGAATTATTTTAATAATTACAATAGGAATTGGAATTATTCCAATTTCTGCTTGACTGACTGAGCTCTGCACAATGTATGCTGCCATGTAAAGAGACAGCTAGCTCCTCCAAGTTTTGACAGGAATAATACTAGCAGCCTTCTTTCTTCTTTCTATTTTTTAAAGAGGGATTAAAGCAAACAATTGATATATCATCTGAGACTCTTATGCATTTTCTCCTTCGCTTTCCTTACCTCACAACTTCTGACAGTTCCTGACTGATAAATGTGCAGTTTTTCAGATATTTTTTTTTTTACCAGCTTTTCTAGCAGTGTGTTTCAAATCTTCCCTTGTTTTTTAGAAACCATATGCCAAATACTATGTCATGAACAGAGCTTGTGAGAAAGAAATCATCTGATCAAACAACATATATTTTTTTTATGGTGGTGTTTGGCTAAGGGATCATTTTAATGTCACTATAAAGGTTCCTTCCTCCATGTTTCCACCTCCAAATACCCTGCTTGTAAATTTATGGTGCCAGTGGAGGTTTAGTGATAATTGTTCAGAAGCAGAGCATGGCAAGAAATAGATTAGCAACATTAATGTTCTCCATTTAGGACATAAAAATATTGCAATCATTAAGTCAAAATGAAAGGTTTAGTGTAAAAAGATGTCAAAACCCAGCAAAGGTAAATGTTCTGTGTTTCTGAAGTTAATATGAAGTGCTGAGTTATTCCACACCCTTGGCATCCCAGGTTTGTTGCCCCAAACTATACAAAAGAGAGTTAATGGAGCCAGAGCACTCCATACAGGGTTACTGTTTTTAAAAAGGCTTTTAAAATGTGAATGAATGCAAGTCCCTTTATCTATATGAAAATAGATGGAAATATATTCAGTGCATTTATGGCGTATAAAAGGTTGTATTTAATGTTCTCTGGTCTTGACCTTTAGACTGTAATTTGCATTTGATTTTCAATGCCTCTGAGAACATTTTACTTCCTGCACTAATTCCCTGTCTAAACTGTGAGGACTGCAGACTCTGTTGCAATATTGATCATTTTACACTGCTGCTGGTACACTTGTCAAGGCTTTATAGAGTTAACTATTGTTTTTGAAGTGAAACTATGAATTTTTAAATCCAATGGGATTATACAGGCAATAGATTTGTTCAAAATTAAAACATTCCTTGTGCTCTAAATTATCTGTGCAACTGTGACTGCTCCTTTAGAAGGTTTATTATTGTGTCATGGTTGTGCTTGGGTTCACATCAAGACAGAGCCTAAAAAAGAAAGTCTTACAAGAAGACATAGCCTTAGACTACAATGAAGTGCTTGAAGTGTCATTTTATAATCCCTTTTAAAAAATCAGTCACTTAGACTTTGTAGTCACACTGCATTTATGTCACACATTTTATGTCACACTGCATTTCCTGTGTGTCTGTGCACAATTTCATGTTTCATAAGCATTCATTCATTCATTCATTCATTCATTCATTCATTCATACTTCCTTTCTTTTTTTAACTTTTTGTGTGTCAGTCCTGTCTCTTTCTCTTCTGTAGAGTATAGTGAATTTATTGCCACCTTCATCTTAACACCACCACCTCACTCAACTGGTCTGACATACTCAAACTCAGAATGATCATTCTCCACCCTTATTTAGCATTAAATCAAATAAATTCACTTCAAATCTGAAGAAAGGCTTTTACTTCCTAATTTTTTTTCTGTTTTTTTTCCCCCTAGTCATGTCAGTAGCAGTATCTTTTGACAGAAGGTACCATCTCCTTTATTAATTCTTGACATTAAAAAGTGACACTTGAAGATCGGGACCTCAGAGGGAGACAAGGCAGTGCATTTGTTCATACACATAATTAACATGCTGTATAATTTGATATATGTCATGTTCCTCTGCTCACTTTAGAATTAGCAAATTGATGGCTGGTGTCACTAACACAGTGAGGTCAGTGGGCTGCTGCGTTAGACAATAGACTGCATCATCTACATTACACTTGAGTTCACTTGCAGCCCATGGAAGGAAGAGAGATGCTCTCAGAGGCTTGTGTGGAGGTGTTACTTCAGATCAGATCTCAGTTCAGAATGCACCAGAAATTAAAAATAATGTTATATGAAAATAACTCGAAATGAGGTATTGTGCCAATAAGCTCAACAGAGTAGTATGCAGACAATTGCATTATGATTAATGCAGGTCAAGCAAGGAGGGGAAATGACCTGTATTTAATAAATTTTATTTTTGATTACACAATACTGATAGCCCTAATTGAATAACTTATTCAATACATATTCCTAGTACTCATCAGATGTAGTCTCTCAGGAACACTAGCTGTATAGAGCTTACAATTCCAGAAAAGCTATTTACAATATCTATTACTGGTCATGGCAGTCATATTTGCTGAGTAGTGTAACTATAATACAACATAACTATTCCAAGCAGAAAAAGGTAATCTGGCTGAAACTCTTACACTACCTTTATTTAGAGGCACAGTAACATGCAGACTTGTCATTAATATCATCAACAGGAACTTGGCTGAGAAGTCATATTTAAATCACTATGTTTAAGGCTCCCCTCCTTGGCAATTCCAAGCCTGCTCCACAGAAGCATGATGTAATGTAGTGCAAGCAACAAGACCTAGGATTTTTTTCTTATTTTGGAAATTGTTTCCTTCCCTGTCTTTACTTAAAATAACAGTATGGGACCTGCCCATGAGAGATGTTACAGTCATCAGCATGGTGGTAGCCAGTATTTTGTGTTAGGGGGTAGGATTTACAAAGCTGAGCTAGAAATTCTCTGCCTGTTGAGGATGCAGGTGTCAGGATGGTTTTTTTTTGTATTTATATAGTGCATAAATATGGTGACACAAACCAGAAAATAAGGAGGAGAAGGTGTGGCATACGGCAGGACACTTGCTTTTTACACTACTCCCACCCAAGTTCAGAGCACTCTCTCAGGGAGTGAAGGAAGGTGGGTTTTCATCCTGCTTTGTTCACAGAGGCTTTGGCTACCCACACTCCTACCCAAAGAAATGCCCAGCCTCCCTGGCTATAGGTACTGAGCTGGAACTGGGCAAACAGGGCCAAAATGGAAGGGGTGGCAGTGTCAGGCTGTAGATGAGAGGAGATCTGGGGAGTTTTCTTCCTGGAGACTGTCAGTCTTTTACTAAGTGAAGCCATAATGAACTCCATCAAAATCTTATGCATGACACCAGTCTGAAAGGAACTTGTACCTTCCTCATCTCAAGTGTTTTATTTTCTTCTGGAAAAGACCCACAACCCAACCCCCTGCCAAATCCCCAAACAGTGCTGCTTTTCCTCTGAGCTGTTTCCTGTTCTAATGCAGCATCTTTCTCTTCCCATATGAAAGATTATCAGACACTATCCTCCCTCCCCCCTTGTGTTTTGCACCCTTTTCCTGGCTAGCAGTGATATATTCTTGGCCTCGCATTCTCTGGCAATTGACCTGTGAGTTCCTCATTTTCTCTTATGAATCGTCTCATGTCTGTTCTGCCTTCTGCTCTCTATCACTAATGCTGCCTTCTGTTCTCAGTCACTGTTGGGTTTTTTGTTTAGTTTTGTTGGGGGTTTTTTGTTTTGTTTTTGTGTTTTGTTTTTTTTTAATTTTTAGTTCCTTATCCCTGTCTCTGCTTGGTGCTGTTTCTGTGTTGCTTTTCTGCTAGAGAAAAATAAAACAAAACCACAGAACCAAAAAGACTAAAAAAATAAAAATAAAAATAAAAAATATACAAACCAACTGAAAAACCTCAAACAACCTCCCATGAAAATTCATACTTGCACTGCCTTCTTTTCACTGTGCTTCAACATATAGACACCACTGACGTGATTGTAGCTTAAAGCTGTGGGGCAAAAATTGCTTGATAGGAGTGAAAAAACGAAACAATCCCCTCTCCCCAGACTGGCACTTTTATCCCTGTTAAAGTTCAGAAGAGCTCTGCTAGTCATGGCACTACCTCACAAAATAAGGTAGCATTCCTAATGAAAAACCTGACCACTTAACTGAGATAAACAGATGTTTGCAACCCTGTACAAATATTTTAAATTCCCTGGTGACAAGTTAACCCTGACTGAATGCCAGTTGTTGTTCTATCGCTCTCCTCCTCAGCTAGATGGGGGAAAGAAAATATAATGAAAGGCAAACCAGGCATGACTTGGGGAAATAGGTTTTATTTATCAAATCAGATCAGGATAGGATGGTGAGAAATAAACCCAAACCTTAAAAATGCCTTCTGCCCCTAACCTCCTCCATTCTTCTTCCCAGGCTGAATTTCACTTCTAATTTTCTTTCCCTCCTCCCCTACAGAGGTGCAGCAGGATGGGAACGGGGGATTACCATCAGTTAATCACACACTGTCTCTGCCACTCCTTCCCTGTACTCTTCCTCTGCTCCAGAGTGGGACTTTTCCCATGGGAGACAAACACAAACTTCTCCAGCATGGGTCCCCTGTGGGATCACAAGTCCTGCCAGCAAAACTGCTCCAGGGCACGCTTCCTACAGGAAATCATGCCCCATCATGGGTCTCTCTGTGAGCTGCAGGTGGATCTCTGCCTCACTGTGGACCCCCACAGGGGACAGCCTGACTTACCGTGGTCTGTACCACGGTCTGCAGGGGAACTTCTGCTCCTTCCCCTCCTCCATTGGCCTTGGTGCCTGAGGAGTTCTTCTCTCACACATTCTCACTTCTCTCTTCTCTGGATACAGTTGCTGTTGTCCTGTTTTTTCCCTTTCATTAATAGACTTAGATTATTCTGAGTTGGAAGGGACCCACAAGGATCATCAAATCCAGTTCTTAAGTGAATGACCCATACAGGGATCAAACACACAAAAAAATATGTTCTCCCAGAGGCACTGCCACAATCCCTGATGGTTTCAGCTTTTATCAGCAGTGGGTCTGTCTTGGAGCTGGCTGGAATTGGCTCTGCCAGACACAGGGGAAGCTTCCAGCAGCTTCTTGCAGAATCCACCCCTGTAGCTCCTTACACCACTACCAAAATTTTGCCATGCAAACCGCAAAGGGGATGGACTTGCATCCTTCCAAAAACCTGTAAATTAAGATACCCATCTCTGACAATGGGAACCATTTTCCCATGCTGAAAGTTCTTGGAAGAAAAAGAGCTAAAGAGTGCCAGTATGTGTTACAATAAGAGACAAGATACTATTAAACAGTTGTACTTCATTCACTCTGCATGCAGTTTTCCCTCATTTAGAGTCACTGCAGAAGAGACAACTGGATAGTGACTCATTTACAGGGGAAACCACGGTTAGTATATTTGACATTATATTCAGAAAAAAAGATGAGTGAATCAACCAAATAAGTTATTTTCATTTGCCCTTTTTGTCTCTTCCCAACCTTCCTCTCCCTCAGGAACCTGATTGCTACAAATACTTAAAATTGCATGGAGGTTTTTCTAATGGCAGCACAGTATGGACTTTGCCATTTGCTGATCCATGCATTATAGCAGAACATCACTTGCAGAGAGGAAAACAATTGCCGTAATAAAAGGCCTTCACTCTTCCTGCCTGTTAGGGTTTCTTTCACTCTTCCTCTGTTTCATTCCTACTTAATTTATTTTTATGTCAATGTACTGTGTTGATAAAGAAGCCCTTCACAGCCCAAATGAATCCAAAGATGAATGGATCTTCATCACCAAAGACTGGCTTTTCTACAGTCCCTCAGTTTTTCATCCTAAAGAGGTTAGGATTGTCTGGTGCTTTTCCCCTGTTACATCTCCAAAAGCACACAACATCTTGAAACTAATTTTTACCTTTTCTATGTGCTACCTTTCTCCCTCTATCACACTTCAGGTATTTTCTCGCTCCCTACACTCTTGGTAGACTTTTTCCTGAAAGCTCATTCCGGAGCCTTTATTAGATGGAAGTGTTGTGAGTTGACTGCATACCATAAAAAGCAGTGAAAGGTGCTGGGCCTGTATCCCTTACCTCAGGTGGACCAAGAGGTGCCTTACAGAAGGAGATGGTCAGAATCTGCCACACCCACCCTTAAAGAAAATGCAGAAAACATATTTTCTAGATCCTGAAGTCTATTGTCTGAGCTGAGAGCTATCCAGGGTGATATATGGAGCAGAATGGTGAATGTCCTCCAGGAGACCTGGGGTTCCATAATGACCTCATACTGCAAAGAGAACAGGCAGTGTCCATACATGTTTTGCCAGTCAGGATGGCTGTTAATCAAGAAACCCACCCTCCTTTCACTGGCAATGACATTGAGAGAAATTTCTGCTTCCTCATGTGCTCTGCTATTTTCACAAGTTTGGAAGAAATATGTTGTAAAAATGCATTCACCCGTTGTACAGGAAAATTCACATGAAAAAGACACTTCTGCATTGCTGGGGTGTAGAAATAGTGTCAGGGATTTCTCTTTCAGATTTTTACCTTGCACTGGAGTCTGAATGCTGCCATCGCACTTTTGAGTATCTGCATTAATCAGGACTATGAAACCTAAAGAGAATTATAAGTCTCTATGGGAAAATTCCATTTCTGCTGCAACTTGTAAGCACCTGCAGTACTTGACAGTGACAGTGCAGTGTTGCTGCACTGTCAGGGGGTGAATTTATACAGGCACTCTACTGTGTACTGGTGGGCTTGTTTTCTAAGCTCTGTAAAGCAAAGCAAGTGCTGCATATCAACAAATTTACCTTCCTTCACCTCACTACCTCTCTGAACTCATATCCTCACTTCTGGGGAAAGACCAGCAGAGCCTCCTTCTTTTCAACCATAGCAAAGCTGGTGGCAATATCTGGGTCTTGCTCAGAGGCAGATGGCAGCTAATGCCTGGCTGGAGGGGACCCAGGGAATGGAAGCTGCTGGTGGCATGACCAGAAACATGTTCATGCTGGCAGCAGTCATGGTGTCATTTGCTGGTGCCTGGAGTTTCTTTCTGGCTGATTCTCAGCACAAATGTGGCACCACTTGTACCTCCTGTGTGAGCTGAGCTTGTTTGAACAGGGCTTTCTTGCTCTCACCTACCTTCATCTGCTATAGATTTGCTTTGTGATTGCTGTGCTCAAAACAGTACATTTCAAAAGGCTTCATTAAAAGCATGTGTCCTGTAAGAGCCATAGTTATTACCCTGGAGACATACTAGAAATGGGGTTATGTATCAAGGGGCAATTGCTTAGGTCAGTTGAAGTAGGCACAGCCATTCCCTTCTTTACCCTGTCTCTGACTGGACTGTTTAGTTCTTCCCCAAAATGTTGCTGAAGTCTCTCTGTGCCAAATAATTGGTACATAGGTATTTATAAATTCTCCTTTCATTGTGACTTGTAAACACACAGTAATAGTGGGGAATTTTGATCACATAGTTCAAATTTTGTATCTTGTGCTACCATGATTTCACCAGTTGGCTCATGCAGCTGAAATGGCCATAGGCTGCACCTGAATGTCTGCGTGTCCCAGTGCTGGTGTATTTCTGCTTCTTGTTGCAGAATTTGGAAGATTCCCTTCTTTCTGGACCTGGTGGGGACTGAGACCTACAGTACTTGAAGTATGGTGCTAAGGGTTTCCTCTTATTAACCAGACCACAAACCATCTGTCAGGCCCTTTCAATTGCTAATTTAAAGGACAGATGGATCACCACGAAAATAGTTCCAGCTAATTGAACTTGTCAAATACAACTGTCTAAACCCTATCAGATATTGCTGGAAAATATGCTCTAAACAATTCCTGAAAAAATAGTCTTTGGAATAGCGAGGATGTTTAAAAACAAATTAAAGCTATCCCACGTGAAATTGCAGAATTCAAGATTGCTCCTTAAATTCTCAGGTAGAACTATTTTGCTGGTCTTGGAGCCTTAAAAAACTGTTAAAAAGGATCTTTTTTGAATTTTACTTGATGATGCCTTGCTCATGTCCTGGCATCCAGGAAGTAATGCTTCTCTTATATCCAAATGAGATATTTCCAGCAGTTAGAGCACACCATGAAGGAAATGCCAATTAGGTATTGAATCCCTCAGCAGCAATACCTGTGTGTAAAAGTTAGTCATGCTGTTGCTGTGAAAATTCTTCCCTTACTAATTTTTAAAATATGAGTCTTTCCACAATCTCGTAAATATTTAGCAAGACTTCATTTCCTGTGAACTGCTTGATGTAGGACAACAGTGATTTATACATGTGTAGGCATGCATGTATCATTTTCTGTGTATGACTTCATGGCTACTGAACCAAAAGTGTTGTGGGAATCAATTACTCATGAGAGTATATGTACTTCAAATGCTGCACTCTTAAATAGATAGCTTCCTACTTTTTCATCTTTGACCACTAATTGCATAGGGCAGTTCTGAGTTAAATAACCTGCAGGGCAAGAATTATTTATAACAGATTACACACATAGGACTTTGATACATTTTTTAATGCTGTGGATGAGAACACTAAACCCTAGAGGAGGCGGTTGCGTCTGTAATCGCAGCTTGAAATGCACTAGCTGTAACAGGTGACACCACGTACCACAAATATCAAATGTGTAATATTCTTTTTGTACTTGGCTGAGAGTAATGAAATCTTTGAAAATGCTGCAAGGCACATCCATGCAGAAATACGTTTGCCCTGGAACTGCAAGTCTGTAGAGCTTTCCTGCACACGTCTCGTGTGAGTGAGGCCCTTCTGCTATGAAAAGCGAGTCCCGGCGTCTGTGCGTAAGCAAAAGCGTGTGTCTGTGTGCTTGTGCTGGAGGAAAACGTCAGCTCAGACTTTTTCTTACTTTTTGCATTGACTGAGATAAACTCTTGTGATTTCCCGCTGTTTCCTGTTAGTAGACTGTCAGAAGAAAGATATTTATTCAAAGTCAAATATAATTTCATTTTTAAGCCTTAAGGATGTGTTTGTTGTTAAATTTAAGAAGGAGTTTTATGGTCTAGCAGTGCTAGAATTTTAACTAGTGTAAATTAGCTTAGAGCTGTGCAATAGATCCTCATCTCTTTTGTGTGTGGATGCAATGAGAAAAAGTTTACATTACACTGTATAAAAAGAGAAAGGGCAAGAGAGGAGAAGAGAGAAGTGAGAAAGAGGAAGTTTTTTTTCCTAAGAGGCAAAAATTAACTTCTCCAGTGTTCAAGATTTTGGGGAATAAGGAAATATTGGCATAATACTGACTACCTGATTGAAAAAAATATAGTTGAGGGAGCTCATCCTTGTTAGGTAACTGGCTGAGAAGAACAGAGGCACAGCATTTGGAGCTGAAGGGAACTTTCCCTTCAGATTAGTCAGAGCGGAAACAAAGCTCATTCTCCAGACGTGCCATCAGTTGCGGAGCTTATTAGAATCCCTCTCAATATCGAGTAACCTGTCACTCAGAAACCAGAAACAGTCAAGTTTTGTTACAGGGTGCAGCAGCAGGCACCACCAGGGTGCTTCTCTGGACTTCAGTATTCCCATCACTTACCTGGAAACCAAATTTTCAGGTGTATCTAAACAAATGTAGCTGTTTTAGAAGAGTTATACAAAACTGAGTTGAATGT
This sequence comes from Pseudopodoces humilis, assembly GCF_049639895.1. Lineage (NCBI taxonomy): Eukaryota > Metazoa > Chordata > Aves > Passeriformes > Paridae > Pseudopodoces > Pseudopodoces humilis. Next base: position 107,662,185 of record NC_142200.1, read on the forward strand.
TGCTTCCTTCTAAAACTAGGAACTTGTGATGAATTCTGTTTTGATATTTTATGTAGAGATGAGAAAAGTTTTTATGATATTTTGTTTGGAAGGGCCAATCTATAGTAAACAAAACCTACTATAAGGAGGCATCAACTGAAATAAATTTCAGCTTTAAAACCCAATGAGATTCAACACCCTTGTATGCCTCACTACATCATCAGTAAAATGCAAACAATGCTGTTTTCCAAAGCAAAAAGTTTTCATCTGGACAAATAGGATACTTCAAAAAGTATCTAGAACTTGAAATTTAAAAAATTGAAATTTTTATCTGTTTCCCTATACTGTAATTTTCTTTGGGTTTTAAGTTCATTAGAAAATTTTAAGAGTTTAAGTTTCACCTGATTTTTGTCAAGAACATTTTTGTTCACCTAGAAGCCTGTGTAGTAAGCTTGGGCTTACTTCTTGCCCAGTTGCTGTAATGATTACAGACAATAAACTCATCTGTTCAAGTGAAGTCAGGACTTGCTTCATCAGCTGGAAATTGATGCCTGAAGAAGCTCTCCAAGTACTTTTTATGCATCTTCCCTCCCAGTGGATCAGAGAAAAGTGAGAAGGCTCTGTTGTAACTACAACCAACGTGTATCTTAAGCACTGAAGAAAAGGAAAAAGATTTAGGGTTGTTGGGCTGGTATCACTCTTAGCTTGCCCCTTTAGCTCTGTCAATGATCAGAGTAGCAAGTGGCACTGGTAATATGTGCTCTACGTATGCTTTCCCATAAACTGGACCCAGCAGAGCGATAGCTATATTTCTGAGAATTTAGCCTTGATCTGTCCCACATCTGTTCCCAGTTAATAATTTTGTAAGTAATTACAAGGGGATGGTATTTAGCCTTGAGTTCATTTTAGAAGAAGCAGCCTCCCTGTTCCTGTGATGATGTGGCCAGTATTTGTACCCTTGGTTCCAAGCAATCGTATTGTTACCATGCCCTGATGAGCCTTTCCTGTTGCCACTGTAGCCTTGAAAGCTGGAAATTGCAAGTGCTGCAGGTGGTGAGCAGCAGGGTTTGATTAATCCAGATTCCATTTTCTCATTGTTGAAAAAGAATGGGGGGAAAGGGATGCACTACAGTTGAGTGTCAAACCTAGCCAGAAATAGTGCAGCTATTGGGGGTGATGATATGGGTCACACAGTAATTATTTTGAGCCAGGAAGATATAGTTAGACCATACCAGAAAATTGGCAGAGAGCATTGCTTTCACTTGTGGTTATATAAGAGCTCAGTGAGAAGGCCAGACTGCAAGACAAGTACCTTTTCTTCCATTGTTATATTAAAAATGTGATTTTTACCAAAGCTAGGCTGAGCTATAGGCTGACAGTATGAGACATAGGAATGGCATGAATTTGGTGCACAGATCTGTATCAGAGATACATTGCATGCAGTCTTCATGCAATCAGGAAAACACTAAACTGCTGACCATGAAGTGAAAATAATAATAATACCCAGAAATTATGATTAGTTTCATAAATACAGAGGCAGCTTCATAACTTTCCTGATTCCCATTTGCTACAGATTCACTGGTGTTTGGGGGGTTTTTTTTGTGGTTTTTTGCAACATCATGCTACAACATTAATCCTGTTCTTCTAGATCATTCTCTGTTGCCAGTACTGTAGCATCAGACAGCTTTCCCATGCTCATGAAAAATGAGGAGGGTTTTTGGTGCCATGTGGCTTCATAAAGCAGGGGGAGAAGGAAAGGGGTCATGTTTGGAGTGATGACTTTTGTCTTCCCAAGTAACTCTTACTTGTGATGGAATTCTGCTTTCTTGGAGGTGGCTGAACACCTGCCTGCCATACAAAGTGGGGAATAAATTTCTTGCTCTACTTAGCTTGTATGTGCAGCTATTACTTTACCTGTTCAGCTGACTTTAATTCAGCCAAAAATATTTTCTCACTTTTACTCTTCTGATTCCCACTCCCATCCCTGCAGGGGTGTGGTATTTAGCTGCCAGCTGGGGTTAAACTACAACAGCTCTTCTTGGTGTCAAGTGTGGGGCTCAAAGGGTTCAAGATAATGACAGATTGGATTGGCACGTGCTAGATTGAATTTATAGCTGTTATTACTGTGTAGCTATTAATCTGCAGGCTCTGTGCTTGCCATGGCACTTGCTTGCCTTACTGCTACCATCTGCATTGACTGGGGCACGGGGTGGCACTGGCTGAGTGCAGTTATTTACTGTAGGGATTGTGTTGGGTTGCAGCTGCCCATCAGCTAAGTCAGGCATTATCTTGTGTGCAATCACAGCACAGGGCTGCACCCAGCTTGTGTCTCTTTATAAGCAGGGTTTTTAAGCAGCTTATTTTCATGCTGTTGGTAGCTTCTTCTACCGTTAATTGGTTTTAGAGGCACATACTTCTCTTGGATCTGTACTGCAAGAAGGGGAATGAAGAAGCTTTTAATAGGCTCTGCTATGCTTCCTGTGTGGTGTATTTTATGCACTTGCAATCCCTTCTTATCCTTCAGCCTGGGTCCAGTATTAAAGCAGCTGCTTGTGTAGGATAGGAATGCTGCAGAGCGATCACTGACAAACAGAATATTTAAGTTCACACTGCTGTGCATGTGCTCAGAAGGATCCTGTCACACTTCTGCAGAGTAACATAATGTCGGAGTTTCTAGATGTTTGCATGTAGACCTCTCAGCAACCCTAATGTTCCTCTAACATGATTCACTGCCTGCCTTTTTATCTCCTCAGATGTGGCACTTCCTCAAGTCCTTAAAATCAAAACCAGTGTCAGCTCTGTGGGGACAGCAAGCACACACCTGCATCCATGAGCATTCTCAACCTCCCTGTGGCTGGGCCAGTGGGACATGGTGCCTATCCATCCCGACTGATACTCTGCATCTCCATCACTGCCACAGTGCATCCCTTCCTTGGTCATTTGCTAAGTCTGAGCTGCTCCCTTTCCATCCAAACATTTTTATCTGTCAGTGTTTGGTGGTTTGCAATGACTCCTGGGAGATAGGGTGAGATCATATGAATTGTTACTGGAAGGAAGGAAAAGATAAGTAGGCTAAGGAGGAGTAATCTCTAAGAGTTGTAACTGAGAGAGGAAGATAAATCAGACCTCGGACAGTAGGTGTCATGGAGCAAACCAGGGCTCTTAATTCCCACACCTGGACGTGCATCAAATAGGAGTCCTGCCCATCTTCACATGTGGCTTTCCCACAGAATATGGAAGGAGTGCAGGAATCAGTGAATAATGAATGACCTTGGCAAACTGCTGCATTAAAAGTGAATACCTCTACTCCCCTGTCTTACAGAAACTGGTATAAGCCTGGAAGAGTACTATGAAAGCTCCCATTCAGTGGAATTTTCCACTTGGTTAATATACATATGCATGCTGTGTGCTGCTGGGATGCTGGCAGAGGGGATGCAGGGACTACAGAGTGAGTGGCTTCTTTGGTGCTTCAAGTACAGGAAAAATATAAGTGGATAATGATAAGAAATGGCTTATAAAAGCCAGCTTTTGAAAGTGTTGTAAAATAGCAGTTAGTCAGGAAGTGAATGGCAGGGTTTCACAGAAGACTACTTATCAGAGACCCCACACATCAAGCTGAAATGGTGATTTTTGTATTTCTATTTATTTCAAGGTTTGCATTCATTAGGATCGATATAAGGTTAAGAAAAAGCCCCAACAATTCTGACAGGGCCAGCAAGGAATGCCACTTGCACCTTTTAATTTTCTCTGTGCTGAATCTCTGCAAATCTGTAACCTAGGGGAAGAGAAGGCACCTGCACTTATCTGAACATATTGGAACACAATGTGCTCTGTGGAAGGCGCTGATCCCAGGTTCCCCACTAACCTGGCTGAACTGGGTCACTTCAAATGCTGAGCACCTAGAGGGGAAAAAAAGGCTGGTGCAGCTTCTTCTTATTGTTTTGGTTGTGCTTTATGAATCAGAACTGGCTGTGGGTTCCTGCCACCATGGAGGTGTAAAGAGCTGTGAAATCCAGGTATTCAAGCATCTCCTTGATGCAGATGCACACCAGTTGGGGTAAGACAGTACAGCACCAGTCCTTGATTTTCGCCTGAATAAAATTTCTTCCTGATTACATGCTGGCTCTGATAATCACCATTTACATTTTATCTTAGGCATTGTATGGCAAATCTGGAACATGAATTTTCAGTGAGAAAATAGGCATATCTTGGAATACTGCAGAAGATACATTGTTTCTCCAGGCCCAGGACTTTCAGAATAAGAAGGTAAATTGAAATGAATGAAGAAATTATTTTTATGAACATATGGTGCATGTACATCTTTGTAATTTTTTTTCCCCAGCTCCATGCAAGGTTCTCCACACTTTGTTGTATGATTAAGGCCCCACATACAGGCCCTCATTTGTGAAATGATGTATGTGCTTTCTTGAATCTAAAATTTGGCACAGGAAGGCAATTTAAAACTTAAGTTTCTTAAGAGGAGCCTCTAAATCTACCTTGCACACAGGAAACAAAGATGAAAAAAGGGAGCTCAACCCTCCTACCTCCTACTGATGTCAACGTCATCTCTGAAGAAAGTTCCACCTTCCTTCCAAAGGTCAGATTACCCAGGAAAAGTGAAGTTTCAGTTTCTTAAAGGAAGTTTCCAAGCAGGGCACTTCAAATAGTGTATTTTTCTGTTCTAGTCTGTGTCTCTGAGCACCAGCACTCCTTCCACTTTGCTCTAGATAAAAAAGCATGTTGTGCTTCTTCCTGTTTCAGTTATCAGCATTATAATGCTTACTTTGAGTTTGTTCTTTGCTACAAGCTGAAGAGATGACACATAGTAAACAACTACATCTCTGCTGTGGAGAGCAGTTTTGCATACTGAGTTTTGTATTTACAAAGACTTAAAGAAAGTGAGACCAATTTATGGATTATGAAATATGAAAAGAAAGAAATTTTATTCTTTTATTTGCATTCTACTTTCCCTTTTTTTTTTTAAAAAAAAGGGAAAGTAAAAAAGGAAGAGGAAGAACATGATCTCATGGACCATTAATATTTTTGATACTAAAACTGAGATGTTCACACAAATCTCAGATGCCAAAATAGGGCTTTAAGTAATACATATAACTACTATCTATGCATATTTTTGTGAAATTTCTATGCAGTCTCCAAACAAATAAAATAGGTATGATTTTTTTTTTATGCATCTAGCCAGTTAGCTAGATAGCTATCTCTGTCTCATAAGACAGACTGTGAAAATGTTATTAATTGGCAGCACTTGTTATTTTTGCGCTACTTAGAAAGATTAAAAAAAATCAAACCCAAAACTCCACAGATATTGTTCTGGTCTAACATAATCAGCCTGTTGCTAATGCAGGACTCCCTACATTAATTACTTTGAAGAGGCTCTCAAACCATTTCTTTCAGCAGTCCTTTAATTAATCTTTTTGTATAATGAATGACAATAAAGCCTTCATCCCCTCTACAAAGGGCCTGTAATTCTATGCCACTTTCAAGGTTTATTGCTTGTATAGATAATATGTGTTTGACAAGTATAATACATAATAGTACAGAAATGCAAGTAATACCACAGGTATTTTAGAAGCACAGATGAACCGAAGGAAGATTAATGGGATTTGGCAACACGACAAAAATGCCACTGCACAAGGACATCCATCTCTAGAGTCTTAGTTCTGTATTACTTTGAGGGGAACAATCAGTGGAGTAAAATACCCCTTTGATGAGTGTAATTTGGCAACAATTTGCAAACATGATAATGTGCCTTGCTAATTCAAGGGCATTCGACATAGCTATCTTGACGTTTTCATTGAAGGAGCTGTCAAGAATAATCTGGAAGAGTAAAAGAGTCTTATTGGAAAGTGCCTCCTTATCTTCAGTAATCTAATAATCTGTAGTGGTAAGGTCAAGTAATTTTTAATGATATAGCCTTTAATCCCCTATCAATTACTACTTTTAATTACAGCTGAGCTGCTGAAAAGTATAGAGGTCTTCCTGAAGTTAAAATGAACAGCTGTAACTCTGCCCTGAATAGTCCTCTATTGACAAAGAGACAGCAGTTCCCTTTCTCCATCACCACTTCCCTTTCTCCATCACCACTTTCCTGGAAATCAAGTGGCTGCAAAAGCAAAAGGTGTTGAGCCCACTAAACTTCATGCCAAAGATGTGGTTGTCTCATAACCCATATCCATGACAAACTGAGCCAAGATTACTGAAGAAGTTTTTTGTGATTTTTTCTAATCTATACCTACTTGACTTTGCCTTTCCATGTTTCTAACTAGCTAGCTGCACTAACAGCTGTGGATATATTTTCTAGATAATTGTGAACATCTCTATGGGCCATGACTTAAATACCAATCAGTCTGCCACTAAATCCCTTCCCAGGGAGAAGGGAACACCTTGCCTGGGAGCCATGAAGGCCTGCTCAGAGCAGGGCAATCTCAGTACTGAGCAGCACGGTCCAGGCTGTAACATGTGTACTGATCACTTGAAGTGTTTAGGGTAAATTAATAAAAGTACACAACATTATTAAAGCCAAAGTACAAATTTCACAGCTCACCAGCCACCCTGAAAAGTTGCAGCTCTCCCTTGATTTCATATAACAAATTTTGATGAGTTACCTGAAGACGTCACGACTCCATTTTCCCATGGATGGTGTGGCTTCAGAGGGTTTTTTTTGGCAATGGCACAGTGATAGATCTACTGATCCTGCAAGGTAATACTGCAAGGGTCCAGCTGTTTATAAAAAAACAGGTAAATCAAAACTTCACATCAAATGAAGACTGTATTTTACTCCTTTCTCTATGTGTAGGACTCTCCAGAATTCTTAAACAAAGATGCATATAATGACCTTGCAAATTAGATCAGTGTAATTCAGAGAATGAAATTAATTCTTCAAGCCCTGGCTTTGTTTGTCACTTACCATCACTGTAGTTTCTTTTCATCCTTAATTTTTGCTCCTCTCCAGTATTTCCAATAAAGAATTTTATTTAGAGGAAGAAATAAAAAGAGGGGCTTATGCATCCATTATTTAATGATGGACTTCTATCCTGAGGGAAAGTAGGCAAGAAGGATTCTGATGGCAGAGTGAAGTGAATTAAAGATCAAAAAATTTCCTAAATTTGGCTGAGAGTTTATGGCTTAATTTGCATAACTCTGGTTTTAATGCCAGTGACTTCTTTCCTGATTCATTGTTGGGATTTTTTTGTTTTCAAATTTAATTGCTTGTGTATTAATTTTCACAATTCTGGAGCCAGCATCTCTGTGAGATCTAATTTAAGGACTGTGTTTCCTCTTTGGAAAAAAAGAGACAATTTCACATAGAGCAGGAAAACTCAAGAACAATGCCATTTTTTATATAACATACTTTTATTTCTTTTCAGAACAGCATTTCTTTTCTAGGGCTTCTTAGGAGTGGTTGTTGTCTTTGCATACTTGCCTGCATGCAGTTTTCGGACTCTCCTCACCATCACAAAAGGCCAGAAGAGGCACCACAGGCTGCTCAAACTTACCTAAGTGGGCCAGATGCACAAGGGGTACCCTTGGGCTGGGCAAAGGGAATTCTGCTGCACCTCCTTGCTGGCTGATGCTTCCTGGAAAGAGCAAAGTAGCCTGCACATCACTCTGCTGTAGGAGCAACTAAATTACACCTCATCAGAGGTGTCTTAACACAGTGCATATACAAGGTATGTGCAGAACTTTATTTTCCAAAGTGGAATCGTTATAGGGATAAGAACTGAATGCCAAAAGTTGTCTAATCTGCCCTCTGTGATTTACTTTGTGCTCCGCTTCCCAGTGCTGATGGTGTGGCCCAACAAAACCTGTGCAGTCGGCAAAGCTGCTGAGCACCACGAGAAAGTGAGCCTGAGGGGACACAGGGTCATGTCCCACAGGAGGGAGCTGCTTTAATTTCCCTCTAAAGCAACATAAGGATCCACAACTGGTGAGCAGCAGGGCAAACCACAGGACTGGGGTACTTGTTGCTTGTTGCCAAGCCTTTGCCTCCTTGGTGCAGGATGGCGAGTGGGATGGACAAGCTGGGGGGCTCAGCTGAAGGATAAACATCCTCTTGCTTTCACCACGGGACAAGACAACAGTTTTTACACCACAGTTAACACCACATCCAAAATATTCTCAACAATGCCTTCCCCATCATCCTTCTCATTTCTCATAATTTTTATTGATAAGGTTATGCCAAGCATACCTAGCTAAAGGGCTCTTGTGAATCTTTGCCTTTATTTTCTCGCCTTCCTTCCCTCTTCTGGAAGAAAAAAGAAGGCAACAAATATCTTCCAAAATAGAGTATTTAAAAAGCCTTATTACTATAAGATGAAGCACAAGGTAGGACAAAGAATTGTAGAAAATGCACATTGAAGATGTAATGAATGTTTAATGAAATTATGAGAAGCTTATGGATGCTCAGGTACTGGAGCTTTGTGGTTGCCTAGGACATCCCAGAGAATGCACAGAGGTATCTGAAATGGCAGTAGTTTTGTGTGATGAAGATCCTCCCCAAGGATAGCAAACATTGTGTAGATCTGATATAATAGAATATGGAGTCTTCTGATTTCCAGTTAAACTGGAAAGAGCAAGGAGCCTCCATATAAAAAGAGCTCTAAACCAGACTGTGTTACTGGCAAAACAGGAGTGATTACCTTCCACATGTCTTTTCCTAAGGCTGCTTTGTCCTTGGTTCGTAATTTCTTTACTGGTATAAAACAGCCTGGCTCCATCACAGGTAACAAAGTGAGGCCCATTTTTATTGCAGCTGGAAATTTTCTTTAGCCCAAAACTAGTATTTTTTTGGAGGGCACACTTGTCTCCATCCATGGCACTGACGGGTAGCCTTGAAGTGCTGCCCACCCTAAGCACAAGGTGTTCACACCATTGGAAAGCCTGCACGTACGGAGAGAGCAGTACAGGCCATAGGAGCTGAAAGCCTAAAATATATTGTACCTGAATCAGAGGAGCAAAAAAATCATGATTCACAGTTATAACTTCAATTAGTGATGCCTCTTCTGCTCTGCAGAGAAGCCTCAAAGAAATCACTTGTCTGTGATCTTTGAAATGAAAGAACTAATGTATGCTTCTGAAAAGTGAAAACACTACATCTCTGGAAAGAGAATGAAAGCAAATAAACTTTCAGTCATGGCCTCTGTCAGACTTACAGGAGCTCCTGTTCTACCCCGTAAAAACCTATCTGTGTGATTCTGGATTAAGGCTCCTCCTTAATCAAGACAGGAAAACATTCTGTCAAAATACTCAAGAAACTCACTGCAGAATCATACTCTTACAAGGTCCTTTGTGGCAAGCAAGAAAGCCACTAACAAAGACTTTTCTGACCTTCATGGGCACATTAGACTTCAGATGCTCCTGCTTCCATTTCTACCTCTATCTGTCCTGCTGGTTGGACTAAAAGCCCTGAGGTTTTTGGCTCTGCTTTGTCACAGCTCTCCTTGCAGTATTGTAAACCCCAGCAAGATGTAGGAGACTGCAGACCATATGTGTGCGTGGGGATAGGTTGAGAGATGATTTATTTTAAGGCCAATGCATTATTTCCCCACAGTAACTAACAGGAGAGTTACACTCAAAAGATATTCTGGAAGGACTGACTTTTGCAGAGTTGGGAACACTGACTCACTCCTGACATCCTCTTAATTTCCAGTGCATGATGCAGAGGTGAAGGAGGAGAAGGATGGGAGTGATGTCTTCCTTTTGCTGTGATAGAAATAAGGGCTGGTTTCTGACTTGGCTCCCTTCCTGAAAATTGCCAGCATGAGATGGGAGACTGCAAATAGCAAGTCACAGATAGGTGGCTTCTGGTGCATAGAACAGATAGACAAATTTTTTAGTTGTCTCACTTTCAGACAATTGCCTAAAATACACCAAGACCATACATTCCCCCAAGAAAGAGAAAGAAAGACAAGATTAACTGGCTTTCATATGATCTTCTTATACTAAATCTAGAATAGGTAGAATTACAAATGTCACCAGAGATAAATTAAAACACACTTAAAACACACATACAAAGATACACCTTCTCCAAAGAAGAGATCTATTTAAATTTCCTGTAAATGCCACATTTCACATCTGCTGCTAAATGAATGCATTTGCTGATGGAAATGCTCCCATTTTTGCCTCATGTCTCACACAGTGCAAGTGCTGTCCTGTCATTGGGTTGCATCAGATCAGAGTAATGCAGCTGAAATGAATGCAGTGACATTTGAGTGCATGTCTATTTACAGCAATGAAAATCTGAGGAATTGCATTATTTGGGCAATGGAAGAAGGAAAATTGATTTAAAAGACCTATTTGGAATGGTTGGTGCTTTCTTCTTGCTTAGATAAATTATTACTTTTGTATCTGCATAAAAAAGGCAGTTTTACTCTCTCTATGACTACAGGAAGACAATTTGAAGGCAATATTTGGAAATACTTTAGATAACATGGGACATAAAGAAAAAGCATTCTAACACAAATGAATAAGGTGCCAAATCTGTAACAGTAGTGAATTCCTCACAAATACATTCACTGATGCCTTATAAACGAAAACTGGTCTCCTGGAAAAATTTCATTGAAAAAGTTGTTTAAAGTACAATCCAATTATTCACAAAGGTTATTATGTAGTGCAAGGTTTTCATAAGGTGTAGTCTGTAAGAAGTTATGATCTCCTCCTTGAAAAACAAAATTTAGCTGGGACACACTTTTGTGTATTTGTCTGAAAACTAAGATACTGCATTTGGAAGCATCATCCCAGATAGCTCTACATTTAAGGGTGAAAATTCCAATTTGGCATTCTGAGCTGGGTCACATCACCAGATTAATTCTTATATTTAGAGTCCCCCAGGACATAAGGTGGGAATGCAGGGAAGCTTAGCAAACCTGCCCCAGAAAAGAAGCAAGTCAATGTTGTCAGGATGTTTTTCTTTTCCTTAAGAAACTAAATGAGTCGTAAGCATGCAAACAGTTAAGTAACACAATGAGCAACACAAGAAATGATACAAAAAGACAAGGGATTGTATCTTCCAATACTTCACACTACAAACTCAAGAAAAGGCAACCTCAGCCTTTACTACAGAGTGACCAGCCTAGGCAGGACTCTCCTGAGTTTCAAAAGACAAACCTCAAAGAGAATTTCGATATATCTCCAGATGGGAACCTCAGCATAAACAAGTATTCATTTCTCTGATGATTGGAGCAAAGTCAACACAGAAGGAGGCTGTTACATCTAGGTACTAAAATATTGCTCAGTGTAGAAAAATATGTTAATCCATTTCCACGGGAAAAATGTCAGCTACATCCCAGTGGAAGGGAAAAACACTAACAGCAAGTGCTATTAGAAATAAATCAGGTGTAAACTGTCTGGCTGCAGACTTCAAGAGAAGAAAATAATACACATTATGAGTTTAGTTTTTCTGCTGCTGCAAGGTCCTAGTAAGACAGCCCCTAGGGTTTTAGGACATTTTATCAGTTTCAGCTGTTAAGCCCAAGGTTGGAGTGGCTGACAGATTTAAAAGGACTGATGATGATAATGATGATTATGATGATGATGATGATGAGTAAAAAGCCAGAGGAAATAAAGGCTGACTTCTTATTTGCAAAACTAAAAAAGGTAACAAAAAAAAAAAAGCCCCCAGAATTAGTGGCGACCCATGCAGAAAATTTTTATATTCTCAGGAATTCCCCTTCACTAGCAAATGAGTGCAAAAAGGCAAATGTCTCCATCTTCTTTACAGTGTTAGTAAATCATCTCAGCCCTACAGGTGCAGGTGTCCTGGGCAGCTGGTGCAAGGGTCACTGGCTTTAGCAGCCAGGCTCTTTCACAGGGCTGTGGAACAGACCTTTGCTGCCCCTACTGCCTCCTGAAAAAAATACTTTCTTTAATGGTAATACACTACTTTTGCCTTCATATTATACTTCTTGAGCTAAGCTAAATCATGTTCTATGTCTTTTCTCCAAAGAATGTTTAAAGAGAGGTTTCAAAATGCAAACAGAATCTAATAAACTCTAATAACCACTGTTCAGGGGTGTGGCCCAAAAATGTTGAACAAGAGAGAGAGAGACCCCATGGCCAGTGGAGAAATACTGTGAAAAATACCATCTGCATTATGCATTTAAAATCAGATGTTGATAATGTACTGTATGATATGGTCCTAGGTGGGAAAAGAAATAGAAGCCTTCACTCTCACAGTGCCAAGCTGCTTACTTACAAAAATAAGAAACTATGCAAAAAAAAGTGGAGAAAGAAAACATTCAGTTTGTTTTCCTATTGACAATACACAGCCTTTCCAAAAAGTCTGAGCAAGTGGCCTGAATGAAATTAATAATCACTTTTGGTCCGAGGACCTTGCTGTATTATCTATTTATTTATTTGTGTATCTGTTGCACACTCACAACTGCAATTAGAAGAGAGTCAATGTCTTTATTTCGAATGTGATGTATTTTTTCCAGGTCATGAAATGCAGGTTAATATTTGATCTTCTATCAATAAATCTCCCTATACTAAACATATAAAAGTTATTCCTGGAAAACACAACCTGGCATAGCCATAAACTTACTGTGATAGTTTGTAGGATGAAGAGATCACTGATTGTCAGGAGATTTTCACTGCAATCATGTGAATATACTGATGCCAATCTCTGTTACAGTTATTGTCACAGGAGATGTTACAGATCAGTATTTGAAATATTTGACTTTGGAATTTAATATAATCTTCTATGGACTCTGTTTCACCATCATATAGTAGCTGAATGGCATTGATTTCTTCTGTCTCCCCTGCTTATCTCAAGCTATTTTATTTTGCTTGTCTTATTGATTTTCATGTTCGCTTCATACATTATCTTACTGGAAGCTGGTAATGAATCAGTGTGGCCACCTAAATTCATGTTCTGTTGTAACCCTGGGAAAGAGCCACTCACAACTATCTATATCGAAATGTACTGAGTAGTTACTGTGCACATCCAAACAAGGGAAGACATATTTGTCTCAACACAGCTTACAGAGGGAAGGCCTCTGCCATCTTTCTGTTGTGTGCTTGTATTTTTAAATGCCTGGTGTGATAATATGGACATAAAAGGAAAACACTGGAGCAAGTCAAAGAGACCTCAGTGCGAGCCCTTCATCCTAAGTAGATCAAGTATTCGTGGCTCATTTCACAATCTTCTGCCTCTGAACCCCCTCTTTTCCTACCTTCAGATCAGCTCTTACTCTCGGCTTTCATTGCTCTCAATGTGCAGCTGTTACCAGAAGGGCCCCATTAGCAGGAAAGGGACACCCAAAGTATTGATAAAAGTAGTATTAATTGTGCAAAATATTGCCAGGACAGCTATGATAACAAATTGTCATTATTTTTGCTTCCTGCTGTTCTTTTAGCAACATTAAAATTTAATGGTTACTTCATTCTCATAGATGCACTCATTTATCCAGCTGGCCTGCTGCAGTACATAAGAATATTGATGCAGCTTTCTGCTGTACAGGAACAGGTCTGGATGAGAAAAGAAGATTTGTAGTTGAAACTGCTGCTTGAAACTATTAACACAGAAAACTAATTTCTACTTAAAGATGCTTTAAATGCATACTTGAGGGAAAAAAATATAACAACACAAACACCTTAAACTGACCATCAGCTTAGTGACAGATTTAAGGATTTCTCCTAAGAGATTTCATGTGAGATAGAAGTCTGCTTGGCTGAATAAAATTAAAAGACACATATGCTCATTTTAGAGCTCTCCAACATGACAGCAAACACTTGATATCTGTATATATAATGTTGACTGATTACTGACAGTGATTGCATGCCTCATTAATATGTAGACTCACACAAACCTCATCATAACCCTCACTGAAATAAGGTTCAAGCAGACAATTTGCAGAGTCCTCCAGAGCCCCACAGCATGGGGCAGTGGAGTCTGCAGGTTCCTGTTTTGTGTTGTCCACCTGTGTCTCCCATGGGACATTGCACCAACTGTATCACATCTGGGTCACATCTGGTTGTTCCGGCTACCCAATACAGGACTTCTCAGATGGAATAAAAGTGAGTTTCCATGACTGCATCATCTGAGCAGCCTCCTGTGAAAAGCCAGGCTCAGAGTGTTTGGGAAAACTTCAAGGTTTGTTTTGCAGAGATTGAGAGTTCTCTCATTTCCATCTAATTCACTAAGGGGCAGACAGCTAAAGGCTTTTCTCAGCCCTGAACAGATCATGAACACACTGGTAACAAACTTCCAGGGCTTACTTTGCTAGAAAACACCAGCTCCTCAGTGTTCCACTGCCTTTTCCACTTGTGCTGTTTACCAGCAAATACTCCCCTAAATATGGGCAGACAGGTTGAAACTCATGCGAAGAATTACAGAAAGCAAACTGCCAGAGGTGAATGAATGCAAAAAAAAAACAGTATGCAACCCCTTTGAACACAAAGAGTAGTGTAACCCTTCTGTCAGGGGATGTTTCTGAGAGTGAAAAGAGTTCAGACATATGATGTGCCTTTAAACATTCTATCCCCAACCACATTCCTTAAATTAGACTGCCCTGAGATCCCCATCAGGCACCTCAGAGAGCAGATTACATTGGCTTGCCTACAAAACCTTGTACAATTCTGTCTTTCAAATACACTCTGCCAGGTTCTTGGGTAAGGAATTTACATTCATTCAAGAATTCATTCATTCAAGCAGAAGGAGTAAACCACTTATTTAAAAGCAAAACAAGGTAAACAAAAGAATCAAAATCTACTTGATTACCTTTACAAGCTGTTTTGACTTCAAAATAGATCAAACAAACCTGTTACCAATAAGTAAAACTTTAAAAAAGGAAGGCCTTTTAAAATCATGGTTCAGGCCTGTTACTTTGGCTAAGTAGAAGAGGACTATGGGAAAGTGACTCAGCTGAATTAGAGATAGAAAAACAAGTTACATAACCATTGCATGTTCACATCGGGGTGTATGGAGGTTGATTGAATTATGTTTGTTATAAAACTTAAAACTGTGTAACTGATAATGGACTAACAGCTGAAAAAGGCCTAATTTTTTCAATAAAGCAGCTCTCTTTTGTCCAAACCAAACCCTAAGAGCTACCACGAGGCTTACCAGCATTGCAATTAAACTGTGAGTTGACAACATTTGGTTTTGTTAGCTCTGACATGGCTAAGTGAATAAATGGCTTATATGATATTAAAAGATCTGCTTTATCTGCTGAGAAGCCCTTCCTCATTTTCAAGCAAAGCATGCAATGCATATACTCTGCTATTGGTTGAGTGTTTCTGTTTTCAAGCTCTCACTTAACACTCCCAGTTTCACTCTCAGTGGGACCCACAATAATGTCTCTGAACTAGCAATCATCATGATTTACAACTGTGAGAGCAATTCAATAAGCATCTTTTTTATTCAGTGCCACGGGGACATTTCAAAACCCCTGTAGTTCCAGAGGTGCCTGCAACAGGAGCCCTGCAATGTAAAGTCTGAAGATATTCACAAGCACCTTGCATCTGCAGCAATTTACCACCAGTGGTCAGTGACCACTTGAAAATACTTTCACAGATTTTCCAGATAGTGGCCTAATGAAAATGAACTTGTTTGAGCAAATAGACTGTGAAGGTGTCTTAGGTAATTGTTTTTCAGGCTGTGCTTATAGTTTTCAGTTGTACAGGGTGCTTCCCAGTGACCTGCAAGCAGTGGCAGGTCTTAATCCTATTTCTGCTTGAACGAGCTCCTGAAAAGTGCAGTTTTTATTGCCATATAATGTCTGCCCAGACTGCATAACCTCCTGCTGGTACAGTGTATTAGACTAATTCCATTAGAGCATGGACTCTCCTGGACCTGCTGATCTACAGCAGGACTCCCTGTTCATTACCAGTTGCCTGCCCTCATTGCTAAGTCCTCCTTCCCAGCTCAGCTCAGCTCAGCTCATCTCATCTCATCTCAGCATCACCCTGCAGTCTGAGGGTCCCACAAGTGCCAGTGTCCCCTGTGGCTGCTGGCTAGTGGTGCAGAGGCAAAAGGTCAAAACTACCAACAGTGTTTTCTCAGACACTGGGGCCAGCAGTCAGTTCTAATGCTTTCTGGATCCAGCAGCTGACACTTGCCATGGTACCCAGGAGCATCCAGGAGAGGGAGAAGCTCAGCTCTAGGCTGAGTGGGTGTGACTGTTTTGGGGGTCCAGCTGGTAGCAGCAAACTAAATCTGCTGCATTGTCCCAGCCCCTTGGAGAGGTCTCATGCCAAAGGTCCTGCAGGAGAAGGTTGAGGGCTATTGCCATGGCTGTGTGGTACCTATTCCTTGATGGCTTGTGGGTTACACAATCCATGACACAACATCAAGGAGTGATCCAGGCCTCCTCTCGCCAGCCAGATTTGGAGTGACAGGAGAAAAGTCCACCTGGTACAGCCATCAACAACAGTGGACCACAAATCCCTGGTCTTTGGCAAAAGGGAGAAATGGACTCAGGTATCACCATCCTGGCAAACAGCAGGGAAGGTCTTTGTCTACATCATATATATGCAGAATTCAAATTGCCTGGAGAGGACTGCACAGGCACAGCAGCGTCCTTTCACTTGAGATTCCAAGTTTTTCTTTCAGCATTGCTTTCTACCATAACAGATTTGCACATTACTTAACTGCATTCTAATTGACCAGAACTGCTAGTTGTGTTATAAGTGAATTGCAATCTAATTTTACTTAGCTATAACTGATAGAACACAAAGCTACAGAAATTAAACTACATCAAAAGGAAACAGCAGTAACCACGGGCGAGAATATTAGACTGAACAAATGTGGCAACAGACCACTACCACAGCTGACACTATTTATAGAAATTAATATTTGGGGCCCAAGTGAATCTAAAATAGCTTTGTAGTGTGTGTTTTCCCCACATCCATCACTCTAAAATAGAATTTGGATTTCAGTTAAATGGAAAAAAAGCTGACATTGTCAGATGACACTCATTTCAGGTATGTTGACTGGAGATTTACTGTTGGGTTTACTGGGGGAGCTGAAGCTCATACTTATACTAGCCATTTTTCTACTGTCATATTTTTTCCCTCTTGCCAGACCAACTATTTTATTTAGTGTGTTGTAGAAAAGTCTGCCTATTGTGCAGATAAAATACCAAGGGTGTTCATTGTGAAGGCCTAGAACTAGGTCATTCAGTTCCCCTTCCAGATTTAATCTTCTTTCTCTTTTGTACTAATGAACCTGCAATGGAGGTGGCTTTTTACATTCTCTGGGCATTGAAATGAAAGCTGCCAACACTTCAGCCCAAGCAAAAGTATGAGAAAAAGCTCTATTTAATGCTGGAGAGAAAACATTTGGAGGTCCCCGTTGTCATGCCAGGTTCTTTGCAGAGATTTTGCTTTTCTAAAGCAATTGTTCATTCACATATTTCCAAGAGCTACATTTCAGGAGGGTAGCTGAAAATTATATCAACCTCTCTCTATACATAACAGGGACCACATACTGCCCCAACAGCATTAATATTAGGGAATACTCCCTTTGTGTCCATCCCTTCTGCCATCTCCCCTGTCAGCCAGTAAATCAAATACTATCTCGGGGTGTAAGCTTTTACACTCACCAATGCCTGATATTATTCTCCTTGTGGTGCTGTAGGGGTGACAAGGCACTATGGCTTTTACCTGGAAATAACTCCCTAATGGTAACTTCATCAGCTTCAGCCACTGCTGAGTTTATGCTGTGGTAAAATGCCTCTAGTCACTCCAGGATTTTGCTCTAAAGCACAGGATAACCTCACAAGCCCTTGTTTTCCCTGTGATTAAACATATCATTTTCAACAATGAAGCTAAAATCCCAGGTATGCAGTAACTTCCATGGCTAGGCATTCTGAGGAGAGATAAAAAGTTGAGTAATGCTTTAATGCTCAAACAGAGAACCCACTGAGAAGGAGCCTGGTTTTGTTATTAGCCTGACAGACCCAGGCAATATTTCTCTGAGTGCCTGGCTTAGCTATGGTAGAAATTACTTCAGCCCAGGATCTGAAGACTGAAAGCTGCAGGTCCATGCCATAACATATTTTCTTTTCTCACTAACCAGCTCATGAGGTTAATATGCAGGGAGCTACTACTCCTCCTACAAGCAGATAATTTCTCAGTTCATTAAACATTATTGCTAAACTACCAGTAGCTTTTCAATTACTCACCTCTGGGAAAAGTGGCTTACAACAAAGTAAGAGCAGAAATAGATATTAAACAATTTATTCCAAGGAAATTTCATGCTCTGCAAGATGATTTCAGTTAATTGGTTTCTTTGATGGGGGTGTACAGAGAGACTGGGTTTGTCTAGAATGAAGTATTTTGTTAATGCTGAAGAGGGGTGCATTTATTGGTTCACCAAGCATTCATTTTGTTTCCAGAATTTGTATAATGGACAGAGCTGACCAGACCCTTCCCTCCCACCTCTTCCATCACCTTGCTTGATGCTCTCCCTCCAGCAATATGAAAATGTCAGCCCTGCACCTTTTTTCCCAACTCCATGGTTCCTTAGGAGTGATCTGCAGACACCTGGGGTCATCCTTTTTCCTGAACCCATAAGTCTGAATTTCCAGTCCTGGCACAGCACCAAGGAACTATCGGGAAGTTGCTTTTGAGCTCTGATTTTCCTGCTGAAAAGGGGCTGGAGGAACAGGATTGAGGTTTGAGGAAGACAACAAGGAGTCAGAGGAGCTGAAAAGATGACCAGATAAACACTGTATTTCAGCAGGAAAAATCCCCAATAAAAACTGCTGGTTTTGGTAAGAAGACAGGACATTGGCAACATGCTGGGGAGGGATACTTGCTGCTGGTAGAGGAAGGAGCGAAATCTTGGAAGTTTGAAAAAATGCAAAGATGCCTTTAAAATAACTCTAGGCCTTGCCTGTCTGGGTTATTAAAAGTATCCAGTTTTACTTGTAAAAGGTATTTTCTTAAATATATGAACTATTCATGACTTTCAGATCTAACCTCCAGAAGAACTCCATTCCATGCCTCCAGAACAGTTACCACTGCCATGAAACCTCAATTTTTCATCCAAACAACAGGCAGACCTAATTTCTTTCCTTAAAATAGAGCTGATCAGGGAATCAATTTCCAGCTGGGTCTCAATCATCAAAATTTAATTAAAAGCAATGCCACAAGTCTTCAGAACAACCCCTCTATAATGCAATACAAATCAGTCCAGTTCTTCAGTTGGAGCAAACAGCTTTAGTGCTACCTTTTCCCCAGTTGTCAAAATTGTTGTATAACTGCCAATTTGGAGACAGAAATAACACTGATTTAGCTCTGTGTTCCCAGCTGTGAATCCAAACCTGAAATCTTTACTATTTTGCATTCAAAAGAAATGACTGTAAAATTATGGATGATATCTTCCAGAATTCAATGGATAAGACTCCAAAAGACCAATTGAGCCTCGTATCTATGTTTTCCAGCATTATAACTTACCCTAGAGACAAACTTCTTTTCAGGATACCTGCTCACCAGGTCTACTGGTCTCAAAGTCAGCCATGGGCTGGGTTCTATCATGCAGCTCCTGACCTCAGGAGAGACTTACAGCTGGTCTCTGGTGGGAATCTCTGTAACAAAGTTGAAACCAGCCAGATCTTACCCAGGAGATAAGAGATCCATACTTTCGGTGCATGACCAAGTTCACCTTTTATAGAAAGAATTAAAGTATCTTTCTGTCTTTAGCAAGGAGAGAGAAAGCTTACATAAAATGTTTATATTGATAAAGTAACACTGAGACCACACAACATTTAAAAGGGCAATACTTCAATTAAACTGACCCAAAACAATTTGCTTAAATGTAATTCCAAATGGTTTTCTGATATCTAGACTGATGGACTTGGTCCCTGTCAAGTTGTTGCTTGCAGCAGTTGCAATGCTCAAGTTATATTTATAGTTTTAATCTAGACCAGGAATGAAATTGTTAAGGATTATATTCTAATCTATCTGACCTGAAAACTATTTGGCTTGGGATTCTGTACCTTGTAATGAATATGTTCCAGAATTGGGTAACATGTCTGCATGTCCTTTCTTCCTAGGGACCCTCTCTGCTTCCCAAACAAACAAGCTGATTCCACTCATTCAGTTTCCTGAAAGGGAAGGCAGTGAGAGGATTAGGAAAATTTTGGGTCAAATAGAGACATATATTTAGTTGCCTGCAGTCCCACAGGAATCAATGGGCACTCAGGCACCTAAGAGACTCGCTGGAACCTATTCTTAATTAATACTGGTAGTTCCCCAAGGTGGTGCAGCAGCTGGCTGGACATGTGGGCTGTATCCATGCCTGGGTGTGCATAGCCACTAGTGAAGTCAGTGGGAGAAGACTGACTCCTGAATCAGGATTTTGTGCCTGCTTACTTTGTCATCTCTCAATTCACATTTGGAGGCAGCTGGGAATCATGTAAGGCCTATACCATCAAGCCTGGGGTTCTGAAATTCTGTTTCTACACCCACAAACGATGATGACTGTTCAAGTCATTCGGAGAGGAGCACTATCTTGTAATATCACACAGTGTTGACTACCATAGGCTCCTGGCCTGATGGCAATTCCTAGTATTGTAACTAGCATGTTTACTCTTAGTAGAAGCAACTCACTTTAATTAAAAGCAACTTTAATTTCAGTGGTATGTTCATTAGCAGATCCTCCTCAGTCACAAATTCATAGCCTGTTTCCCAGCATTGTTGATAGACGACCTTTTTTCCCTATGAAGTAGCTCAGCCAGACTCTTCCTCATGTACATCTTTGTGGGAAACAGATAAACATAAAGCTTTCTCTTCATGTATTTTCATACAGAAAAGTAGAAAACCCCTTTAGGCTTTGTCTGAGCTCTGTCTGAGTGAGAGGAGTCTCAGCTGTAGATTTGTAGCACTTGGAACACAAGCCCTGTGAGGAACGGCTGAGGGAGCTGGGGTTGTTCGGTCTGGAGAAAAGGAGACTCAGAGGTGACCTTATCACTCTCTACAACTCCCTGAAAGGTGGCTGTAGTCAGGTGGGGGTTGGTCTCTTTCTTAAGGCAGCAACTGACAGAACCAGAGGACACAGTCTCAAGCTGCACCATGGGAAATACAGGTTGGATATTAGGAAAATGTTTTTTATGGGAAGAGTGACAAAGTATTGGAATGGTCTGCACAGGGAGGTGGTGGAGTCACCATTCTTGGATGTGTTTAAAGAAAAGATTGGATGTAGCACTTTGTGCCATGGTTTCGTTGAGGTGTTGGGGCATGGGTTGGACTTAATGATCTTGAAGGACTCTTCCAACCTAGTCATTCTGTGATTTACATGTCTGAGCCTGCCATGCCTATACAGCAAGGTATGTGGACTGGACCACCATAGCTCACATAAGACCACCTGACTCTTAAATCTCTTTCATGCCTGACATACTTCAATTAATGTATATGAAGGTTAAATACTACTGTGAAGCACTCACCTGAAATGACCACTGTTCCTCAAGACCAGGCTGAATGCAACTGGGAACAGTATCTGTCTCAGTGGTGTGAACTCAGTGACAGTTTTCTGCTGCTGGCTGCTTTGCTCTCCTTTTCCTCTTTTCAAGTCATGGGTTATAGCACTTTGTGCTAGAAAGATCACTGCTCCTGTCCCAGAAACAATGAGCTGCTGCCTGTTGGCTGCAGCAGCTGTCATTATTCCAGAGAACTAAGTGTCCATGGGATCACAGCATGCAGTAGGCTACAGTTGCCATATCTGACAGTGACAATGCAGAATGACCTGGCCTACTCTACAAGCCTCAAAAGAAAGAGGCAATAAGGCATCTCAACAAGTCCCCTTACTTCAGGGCTAATATTTCCATCAGCAGCTAGAACTTTCCATATAGCTGTCCTTAACAGAACCAGTATATCACAATACCAGGAAAAAAAAAATAAAAATAAAAAAATCATTCAGTACCTTCTTACGTTGCAGGAAATGCTATGTATATTTATTTATTTATTTATGTGGAAGATTTCCTGCAGAGTATCAGCAAGTCCCTCCACATGTGAATTGAGGATGTTACGCTACATTTTGGAGCAGAGCTTGCTCTGTAATACAGCTGCAAGGATGTCAGCAGGGAGGCTGCAGGAGCCAAGCTACTTATGCATGCTACTTGTGGTTTGAGGTCTTACTGACAATGAGATCAGGCAGGGGCAGGAATCATCATTCTTGGGCAGGAATGAGCCCTTACAGCTGCATGGTAGGGAATTACTCTCATGGAATGCACCCTCAGTTCTGTGGGGGTGGAACGAACCAAGTTACTCCAGCAGGTGCTGGTGAAAGGCCAATTTGTTTCCTTCCATCACTGAGCCTGGCTTACACTCCTGTACACTCTCTGCAAAGACAGGAAACACATCCCTGCTTTAATCAGAAAGACATACATTATTTTAGGAAAACAGGTTCCAATTACCAACACATTTCTCTGGAGCTGTATCTTGGTATTGACTGCAATCACATGCCCATGAACCAGGTTCTCACTCAATGCAAGTCAACTCCAATCGTATGTAACTTGGCTCCAGAGTTTCAGAAATTCTGGCCTCGTGGGCACAGCATACTTTCTAATCACAGAATCTTGTAAAGTCATTGTACTGTAGCTGATTCTTCACTCCTAATAATGATAAGAATAATAAAAAAGGTTAAAGTACAAAAGGAAGGTTCAGTTTTACAAAGCTCCCTTTATCTACCTGAATCCTGCTAAGGTCAAGAGAAAGTCTGCTTCTGACTCATAACAACATTTGAATCAAGTGCTGAATACACTTCACACTTTGTACAATTTCAGCTCAGGAAGGAATTGACTTCCTTAAAGATCATGTAGTAACAACTTTTATCCTTTCTTAGCAAAAGTCCTAGGTGTATTCACCAAATCATAGCATTTTTCTCTTCTATAAGAGTTTTAATAAAAGTCAGTTATAGTTTTGATTCCATAGATGTTAAAAACTGGTTTCAGCCTCCTTTCAAGAAAAAAAAAAAATTCCACTGAAATTCAAATGGCTGAGAGCACTTGAGGAGCCCATCTCTAATGGGCTGCCTCAAACTCTTACAGCTGAAGGAAGGGAGCAGGTTCCCAGACATTGTCCATACCCAGATCCACACAAACACCCTTATGGGACCAGCCAGCCTGAAGTAGCACTGGAGGGGACAATCATGTACAAACATTTGATTCCTAAAGGTTCTTTCTTTGAATTCTGCCATGTCTTTTGAATGGCTTTGAACAGCTGGATCATCACAACTCTTTCCTGTATACAGCTGGGTCTGGCACACAGTCACTCTTCTTGCCTTCATGCACACAAACACTGAGCTCTTCTCCACTCATTACATCAGACTCAAGACCATTCCTTCTCTCAGCCAGCAGAGAATTGGGTGGAGAAGGAGTGACTGTTTAAGCCCCAAAAGCAGGTAATTTACTGATGATTCACCCCCTAGCACTGGCTTGCTGTCTGAGGATGGGCAGCACTAGTTGGTGGAAGCTGTGGAGATGCACTAAGGCAGGTCTGCCTCTTTCTGGGACACTTTGCCATGAGCTGACTTTCCCCTGTTATGAAGCTGTAGCTGTCATCCCCTGCTTCTCCCATTGTATTTCTTTCTTCTCTCTGAATTGATGCACTGGGACTCTTCCACACATCTCTTGCACAGGGCTCTGTGGTAGTCCTGCACAGCTAGGAGTCATCCATGAGGTGCAGCCTCTGTATGGAAGGTATCTAAGAACAAGTTTTTGGATCCTCTACCTCTCATACAGAGGTTGGGAAACAGCTGCACATGGGTAATGCCTGCAACCACCTGTGAATTTTACCAAATCCAGACTTCCACTTTCCCCTATCTAAACTCTAGTTGTATCTCCTGGCTTCAGGGTCACTATTTTCAGCATATGCTGTCTTCCAGTGACATCTAGGGATAGGGACTGGAAATCGCAAGCTGGACGCTTACATAGGCATTGCTTAAAACATATTTCAAACTGATAAAACTTGCTTGTTTAATAAGCCAAAAAACTTAAGGAACAATTGTAATTAATATCAGGTGAAAAGAATCTTCCATGTTTTGCAGGATTGAATTGATGCTCCGGGGCCCATTCCTTGACTCATACGCATCATCATTAATTGCATGAAGTGTCTACAGAGACATGGCATTAACTGGCATAACATTTTGCTCTGGTACAAAGAATACAAGCAAGGTGAAGGTACTTTAGTACTAATGACAAAACACATGAAAGGGAAAATGTCATCAGGAGGACAAAAACACTTTTGAGGTCAAAAGATCAAACAAGTTTCTTTAGTAGCTGGATCCATTATTTACTTAGTGCTATCACTACTAAATTACTCATTACATTTATGTATCAGTCCCCTGATTGCAGAGAGTCACTGTGCTTGGTGATTCACCTACACAGGGCTAAGATATGGCCCCTGATCGGGAGACCTTACCAGCAGGACAAGGCAGAACTGAAGGATGGAGGCAGTAGAGCAGAGGGAATGGTGGCCCAATCTACACTGCTTTGCAGCCTGGCTTTGTGTTAGACTTCAGTTCACAGTGTTCAACAGCTTACCCATGCAGGATCAAAGCAGAAGCAGCAGCAAGTTTTCCCACTGTACCTTCATTTCTTTATGGAACACAGGCAGACTTCCTCCAGAGCATAACCAGGGACAGCCAAGCAGCATTAGACAGAAACCCACTATATGCCTGTGTAATATATCACATGAAAGATGCAGAAATGTATAAGGTGACTCTTTCAAAACAGGCTTTGTATGACTGTATAGTCCACATCTGCTCTGGATTTTCCCTGAAAATCTAGATTTCCTAGGTATTTCCAGCCCAACAACAAAAAGAATTCTGAGCTAATTCATGCCTGGACCTTTGCAGAACCTAAAAAAAATACACCTCTTTGATGGCAGAAGGAAATGCAGAACATATCAGAAAAATGACATCAAGAGAAGTGTTTATACATGCATAAGAGGTCTTCATGTCCAAAATCAAAGTATTTAAATATGCTCACATGGGCAAAAATGTGTGGAGAGAGTGAGGACAGAGGCTAGCTGCTGGTTTTCTAAGAACTTTTGGTCTGAGCAAATGAAACTGTGCCACCTATGGCCCAAATTCAGTGAATAGAAAAAATTCAGCTCAAAAGTAGAGGTCAAGTTAAATTTTTAAAAATAAAAGTCAGTGGATGCTTTGCCAGTATCAGCACCACAAGACACAATCCTGAGAATAGGGTCTATCGAATGCTATTAAATCCAGGGCAATTTCTCTTGGTAAGTGTATGCGAAATAACTGAGAAAAAACCCATCCCTTTGCTCCCAGCAATCACTTTGTCAGACCACTAAACCACTAGAGAAAGCACCAACCCTTTTGTTTCTGGTTTTGCCATGGCTGTTGTTTCTATCCAACAGCTGTGTTGCTCAGCAGTCAGAGCTGGTGGCCTGTCCTGGGGTGTCATAGGCAATTTGCATTTTCCTAGTGCCCATCAAAACACCACCAGTTGCAGCAGGGTCTCAAAAAGCTTCCAGATGAGGACTTGGGAGAAACCACTGAAAGGGAACTGAAATGAATGCAGTAGGAACTCTTGTGGGCAGGAAATGCCTCTTAGGGGAATATAAGACAGGCATCAATTTTAAAAGACTCATTGCAGAAATATAACAACTAACTCATTAACTTGGAAGATCCTTACTTTGTTGTCTCTTTATACTCAGTTGTTTAAGCTAAGCTTTCCTTTAAAGCTCTCCTAAGGTCTTCCTCCTGAAAACATACCACAATGTGAATATTATTAGTCTGAAATCAAATTGAGACAGCCAAGAAAATACTAGAAACTAATAGGAGACTAAAGATCACCTCCTGTGATTTAGGTGAATGTTGGCCTTGATGATTTGTGGTTTTATTCCTGTAATCTCTACAGCAAACAAATTACAATTTTCCCTCTTCAGAGGGTACTGCCCTGAAGTTAGAATGTTACTTTTATCAAACAAAAAAAAGTAATTTAATTATTAGAGGGACACAATAATGTCCCTTTCTGGGTGGCCAGGTCACATCCCATGACCAGAACACTGATACTTTGAATTTACCACCAGAGGCTCAGCTGAGTATCAATCTGAACCACTTGAAGCAGCAGCCAAGACTCGGAAATAGCACTGGTGCTTTTGCACAGTGTAAACATAAGGCAGCAGATGCTGCCACGTTCAGGCTTGGCTTCAGGTGGCAGCAACTTGAAGGGCTCTGCCTTGCTCTGCATGGAAGCAGGGTGCAAACACCGCCTTCCCTCAAACTCTCCAGATCTGATTTTAATCTTCCATAGGGTTACCAAAGGATGATCTAGTTGTAGGCTGATTTAAATCAGTACTGGAACTGACTTCTATTACCAGGACAACTGAAACAATTTGATGACCCCAAGAGATGTCCCTCCCCTCAGTATCCTCAAACACAACTTAGCACAAATGGCAGCGATGAGTGATGACTCCAGGTCCAGCTAGTTTCAAACAGAACAAAGTTCACAATATTTTTAATGAAGTAAGGCCATTACTAGACAATCAGAAAGTTTCTCCATGTCACTGCAGCAATCTTTCTGAAAAGAAAGGCATTTAAGCACAGAAAATACTCTGCTCAATATTGCATGTAAGCAATTCATACTGAATTCTCACTCACATAGTTTATTTTAACTAATGTATGGATTAATTTATGGGTTACTATTTACTAAAGGAACCTGGACAGTGTTTTTGTTCTGTACCTTGAAATTCATCTCCAGATGTGCACTCTCGGTTGCAGGTGTAGGTCACAGACACAGTGTCAGAAAGTGACAAGTATCAATTTGCAGGGCCATCTTTCTCTGGAGTTACCGAGTACAGGTGTGCTCACACCGATGTCTGCTCACTGGGGTGTAGCCAGGAGCCATCCCTTCACAGAAATTTCTCTGGCAGAGAGCAGCTAAAGGCTGCTTCCTCTATGACAGGGGCTGCTCCTCAATAAAGCTTTCCAGCAGGATCCTTGGGAATAGACAATTTTAACCCTTCTTACCCCCAAATTATTGTCCAATTACACATCAGTGCATTTATGTAATTTGCTGACTTTACCTAAAAGGGCAACCTTCCATTTGTGGGAGAACCATTTAAACAGCTCTAGTACAACCCCTTCCCTGGGGTCAGCAATCCTGTGATAGCCAGGGCTTGTCTGAGAGTACTGCGGGAACAGAGCTGTGTCCATGCCTGATGGTGAGAGGGATCACAAACACTGCTGACAGCTAAATCCTCTCAGTGAGGAGCAGGACCATTCCACTTGGAACCACATCTGCTGAATTCAGCTACTCAGAAGCCAGAGAGCTGAGCCTGGATCATGTGTTGTGTGGGTTTTCTGATTTGGGGATTTTAATTTATTTTTTTTTGTCATAATCACAGCAAAGATGGGTTGTAAATAAAATAAAGAGAAAAATAAAAATAACCCCATTTATTGTATACACAAGTCCTTTTAATCAGGCCCCAAATTCATTTCAGAAATGTGCTGTCACATTTCACAGATGCAAGATATTCTGAAAGAGCTGAAACCAAACTTGAGCACATTTCTGATTTTATCCTAAAATACCATACATTCTGTTTATTCAAGAAATCAGATGATCCTTTTCTACCCAAAGTTTTGCACCTCAAGCCAATAGAAGCCAATCATCTTGTTTTAGAGCCACAACATTGTAGGACAAGTCAAAGTATTTTTAAGTTGGTTAATACAGATTATGTTAGAAATTTAAGGGAGTAAATATAAAATCAAAGCTGATTTTACAAGAGGATCACACACATTTCTATTAGATTGCTACTTTTATCTTCCACAAAAAAAAAAAAAAAAATTCCTCCTTAACAGCATAAAATTCCATTTGTTTTAGAAAAGCATACATAAAATAACACTGGCACACTTTATTTTAAAAGACTTTTTTTGTCTCAGCTCTGTAGCAATACTCCAATACACGTTGTTCATTAAGAGATCAATGACAGGCATGTAGCAAACTTAAAAAAGGCAAGCCAAGTACAAATCCTCTTTTGAGATTATTTTTGTATTTTTAATCTAAATGGGAAACAGTAGGCATGAAACATCTATACAGCAAACATGAAATGGCTATGCCATTTTTCCCTTAATGATCTCAAGAGCTTTTAATCTGGCAACTGGAAAACAACCTTCGTGTTGCCATGCCCAGGGGACAGATTCCTGATTGAGTATGGATGTAGAAAGTCATAGGTACTTAAATACACACAACCCTCTAAGCCCACTTCCAACTCCCCAGTGTCAGCAGCACATTAGTTAAAGGAATGCTCAGTAATACTGATCAACACTGAACAGATACAAGGGACAGTAACTCCTACAGTGTCTTAGGGTGAGCTGTAAAGAACACCTCCCTCCTGCTTTAACAGCCTAAATATCAATCTTGTATACATATTTACAGAGTGTGAGGAACTATTCAGCCACTTAAAGATGTAACACATAGATTCTGTACACGAGAGCCTAGCAGAAGGATTAAGGAATTAATTTCTGACTGGAACTCAAGGTACATCTGGCCTATACTGCAAAATTAGAGTACTACAGCCTGTAAGAGCGCAGCACATCAGATAAAATTAAAAAGCCTACAAACAGGGTATGGCATTACAGGAGAGGATATCTGATTACTGCCTGACTGTAAATAACACATGCATCTTCAGGGCAACTGAAGATGTACCAACTATAAGCAGGATGGCAGTATAGGAAAAAATGAGGTGTTCTGTCTAATTGTATTTCAAATATTTGAAACTTAAGTTCAATGACTTTGTATTTTAGAGTTTTATAACGGCTTTGGATGTACATAGAGCCTTAAATGCCAAACTTTCAAGGATATCTAACTAAGATTTTTAAAGATACAGAGAGAGAGAGAAACAATGATGTTACGGAGGTCTTCAGTCCAGGGATCTAAGTTAATGGAAACAAACTTCAGATATAAACTTATTTCCTAAGACTATTTACTAGTTCCCTCCTCCCCCTCCAAAGAAGCTCTCCAAAACAAAATGTTATTAATTTTGGCTGTGCAAAAAATGGAGTTCAGGAATAAAGGTTCAAGCAAAGCCACTGAAGCAATGATTAGCATGCACACACAGCCCAGGCATTCCTTTTCAGAGGTTACTCCACTTGAGAATTATCTGGCCATAATCGTGCTCCTCATGCTCATCTCTGAGACACAGAGTCAGATTTAGCAGACCATAGGTGACAGTCAAGGGCCTGATAGCTCAGACAGTAAGAAGTAGGCATCTTACAGACTTAAATTATTAAATTTCATATTCTACAAACAAGAGCTGCCAGCAGCATTTGGGAAGCGAGGGTTGCATTGCTCCTAGCTGCTTTAAGCAGATGTAGACTCAGAACAGACAATTTAGTGAATTTATTTATGCAACACCTTACTCCAAGGTATCAGCTCAGAGTCAGCTAGAACAGTCCAATAAAACTATGCACAAGGCTGTGAATTCAAAACAAGTTTCTGCATCCAATAACACCTTGAGATTAAGCCTAAGTATCACTAAGAAGGAAATCTTGATTGGTAGGTATGAAGGACACAGACTTCACAACAGTCCAACAAAAAACCACCATTTTTTTGCAGTCTGAGCCTGGCCAGCCTCAAGTCCTACTAGTGGACTTCAAAAGAGTTTCTACTATAAGCTCCTTTTTTCTGCCTTGACAATTATGGGCCACATCCTTCAACATTTTTTACCTTATTTTGGAATAGATAAAAAGATTGAAACCTGCCTTCATTCTGAAAACAGATTTCTGTGGCAGCACTTTAAACAGTTATTTTCCAAAGCCTTCATTTTCAGCATTTTTAAAACATAGATATGTATTCCAAGGAAGTTTAGCTTTGACAAAGAAGTTTCAGAATAAGATGACAAAACATGATATTCTTGAAGCCTTTCATCTACAACATACAAAAAGATTTGGGCTTGTAACAAAGCTAATTACAATCTTAGAAACACTGTTTTAGTTTAAAACACTCATGGACAAAAATTTCTGCTTTCCTTCTAGAAAGAAAAGAATTTCCTTCTAGAAACTTCAAATGTGTTACGTCTTACTCCATCTCCCTATACTTTTGCCTTTCAAAGGTCAAAACACAAGCATCTTCACCCAAGCCACCCATGAATTGCGAGGTTCTTCTTATTATAAAGGATTTTTAAATGAGGAGGAAGAAAACCAAATATTTTTCTTACTTATTCCAAGCAGAATGACTATGGAGAAATGACTCAAGCTTAGGTAGTAAAAGTTAATGGGATGCCATATGAAATGAAGACTGACTCAGTAACATGAGACCTGCTAGTCATTAATCTTCAATTCAAAGCCCACTAGAAGAACTTGTATAATACCAGCAAAATAGAAGGTACTGCTTGCTTTTCCTCTTGGGCAGGAGAACAAGCTTTAAATAAGAACATCAGTTTTTCTGGCATGTGATAAAAAGATAACCACTAATTTCTATGTACCCCCAAAAGACTGATTACTTTAGTAGTTAAGAATCAGGACTAGGTAAACTTGCAGTAGAATGCCTTTATTCTGCTCATCTGCAAGACTTGCATAAGATTTATTTTTGGATTTCCATTTGGTATGTGGGTATTTTGAGCTTTGCATGAGGCATTTCCTCCTCCTGAACGAATTGCACCTTAACTGTATACAATCTTCTGGAGCATCCTTTCTCTGGAACAGATAAGATCTGTAACATCAGGCAGAATTTGTGGAGATTGAGTGACTGGAATTTTACAAGTGGAATTGTCTAGACCAGGCGGAGAAAGGAATCGTCATATAATGCTCCCCTAATTGTTGCTAGTGCCTTAAGGGTTCATTTCTGAACTCAAAAATCTAAAAAAAAAGAAAAAAAACCCAGTTCAAATAAGTTAAATTTGAAACATTTCTGTTTAGAAAGGCAAATATGAATAGGAAATGAAGTATAAACATGTGATATTAAATAATAAGTTTTGCATAATTCTTTACTACTTTAGGTAGTAAACAATTATTTTATCAATTTAATAATTTTCCTTTTCTGGCTAAGTTATTACTAAGTCTTAGAAGTAAAGAAATATCTCTTTCTTTCTTTCCAGAGAATACATGATATGACATGAAGTTTTTTAAACATTTCCCACTATTGTAATGGTTTTGCAACTCAGCATGTTCTGAATTGTTTCAGAAAAAAATTCCATGTCCACCTCAAAAGGAAGACAACATCTGCTTGTTTCACCAAGTGAATTAATTTCATTCTTCATGAGACATATCCTACAAGCAGAACAAGAAATGCCTACAGCTAACTAAAGCTAGCTGAAAGGCATGGTGGAACAAACCTAATGTAACCTCCAGTAATGCTGAAATAATTGCCTTCTAGAAGAACCAGCTTTTTGTAGCAACACCTAAACTCTATTACAAAACCCTCCATGTCAACCATCAGTCCTAGGAAGACTTTTCATAACAGGGAAGAGGTTAGTGTAGGTCCTGCTCCCTTCCCTGCTCCTGCAGCTAGCACTACCAGCTCAGTCAAGCATTCTGCTTGCCATGGCACAGTCATGGCAGAAGCCAACACATTCCCTTTTCCCTGTACTCAGTGACAGAGGAGATACAACACCTCATCCACTTCCTTTAAATGTTTTGGGACTTTTGCCCAAATGTTTTGCTTTGAGGAGCTCAGCTTGTTTTACCCCTACTTTGCTTCACATTAATTCCTCATAATCACTGCAATAAATTTTAGAGAAGATCCAGTTACTTACACAGCAAACAACTGATGTCTTATTATGCTGCTACTAAGGTACACCTACAGTACAGGCTTTTAAAACACTAGTCTTACAGCTACAGGGTAAGGTCACATCAAGCTAATCTACTGATTAATCAGCTAGTACTTAATCATGTCAATTTTCCAATTTCTTCAATCAGCAGTGAGTTAACACTTGCCACAAAACAGTTTAGCCATTCCTCAGCAAGGCTACAGTGCTAGTTTAAAACTTAAGCTAAAGCATTTCAAATATCCCAGAAATTATATGAATAAACTTTTATTTTTAAGCAACAACACACACTATTTGAATAAAACTCACACATTTAACTCAGGTGGAGAGTACTAAACTGAACAATCATCGCTAATACATTTCCATTGGAAATGTGTTAAAGTTCTCAAGGGTCTTCATTACCATCTTACTGAAGTTTTCTTATGTGTTTCTAGCCTATACACCACCTGTTTCATGCAGTCATGCAAATCAAATTGTAAATGTTCAGGTAGCAGGGAAGTCCATTCACTGCAAAGACGCATTCTTCACTGAAGAGCCAGGATAGGTAAGACCAATACTGCAGGATTCTTCACAAGAGTACAGGTTAGAAACCATGAACTTTCAGTTGTTCTTCCTTGACAATGCCAATCTAAAGGAGAGAAACAATGCATTTTAGTAAAGCTTACATATTTAGGCTCTTACAGCGAAATCAAGTTACCCTAATCTCACACTCTGATTAAAGAAATTGCTATACAATGTATACACTCAATGAAACATTTTTTTAGTTTACAGAATGTTTCTGGGCCAAGCGGAAGAACTGACTAAACAAAAAGAAAATCTTATCAGACATCCGTTATTCTTTGACGGTGTAACAACTCTGCATCATCATTTGCATCAGAGTAAGCCTCTTTCCTCTACAGTGTTTTCAGTCTCACGATTATGGTTTGCATTGAACACTTGATTTTACAAGCACAGAGCTCAAGTTGCACTGTCAGAGAACAAGAGGCGTGTTGTAACCGTGCAAAGGCATTTTACAGTGCTTTGATTCTTACCAGAGGCTTACTCTCATTCTGCAAGTATCATTTTACTTTCTGGCTGAAAATACAAAAGAACTACAGTGGCCATCTTTAGCTGGTTAATTAGCATCAGTACCACCTGTCACCCTAGTGCTTCCAGAGAGGTTTAGATATTTATCTGCAGTCCCTCACCTCCAAGAGGAATTGGCAAATGTTTTTCCTCTGGTCACCTTGCAGCTGGATAACTTCGCCGTATTCAGGATGTTCAATCACAGTACCATTACAAGCGAATTTCTAAGAGAGAAACATCCATATTATAAGACATCTGACGTAAGTCGTGATTTTGCTTAGTCAGTCTTCTCAGAAGAACTTTGTCTCAGAAGCTGCTTACTATTTTGATACCAAGCCAGGCAAAGGTTAAATCAATTTTACTGGCTCTGAGAGGAAATGGAATATATCTGCTGATACAAACATACACAAACTAAACTGCTGATTTGGCAGTGACAGGATTAGCTACTGTGCAGAAGGAAATGGTCAACAATTATTGCAATAATGAAAAACAAAGTCATAAGATATGGCCTCTCAACTTCACACTATTTAAAAATAATTATTGTTATCTTGGCAAAACTAAAGGCCTCTATTTTCAGCAACAACCCAGCTGTAACAGAGGCAGGAATAAAAACCAGCTCTACTTTAAACTGATTTCATTTTTCACATCAAGAATGCCATGTATCTGTGAAAATTTAAAGAAACACTCAAAATATATTTTATTTGCTTCTTTTTAAGATAGAAACGTCTAACCTTTTAGCAAAATCAGTGTCACTGGACACTGATAAGTGTTTTCAGAAAGGGAAAGGACTTGAATATGAAAGTGGTGTGCACTGGAGAGAATGAAGCGACATAAAGATTTTGTTACTTGGTATTAAAAGCTATCTTACTCCTTTATATATAATCATTATAAAATCAAATCAGCAACTTTACCTTTTTGAAAGCTTTCACAAGTTTCTTCTTGTCATAATCATCTGCAATGCCCTGAACAGTTGTTAGTGTCTTTCTTCCGTTTCGTTGCTGGATCCTTATATGAATGTAATCCTCAGTCCCCGCCGGGAGTAAGTCGTCACCCTTTGTTGCATCAGCAAAGGGGTCTGCAGGAGGAAAAAGATTCATGTAATTCCCACAAAAGAAAACACCCAAGCTCAAAACTAAGAAGAAAGATTCTCACTTCTCAAAAAAATTATTATTATATTCAGAGTATTATCTTGATGTTTAATCACTGTTTAAAAACACAATGTTAAAACCAAAGTGCTTTTTCTACAGCTGTATAAAGTGATATTACACTACATGCTTAGGACAGCCCTCTCAACTACCGCGCACCATTTCTGCCATGCCTTCCTAGGTATGAATGATTTTCTGCTACAGTATCAGTTTACATCATTGTTTCTTGCAAACTGTTAATCCTGAACCTGAAAACATGTTTCTGGGAGAACATCAAACGTACGTAAGTTTTAGACAACTGCATACATTAAAGTGAAACAAAACAACTGTATCTCTTTTCAGATCAACTGATAATAACAGAGGAACAGAAAAGCTCTAGAACAGACACCTCCTTACAGGTACAGAGCAGAAGTTTTAGACTGTGGCAACTACTACACTTCCAGCATGTTAAGGCATGGATGTAACGCTCGGCTATTAACAGAAATAAAAGAGAAATACACTCTAACAGATGTCAGAGGCTGCCTGTAAACCAGAACTCCTCCAGTCAGCAGCTTTAGTCAAGAAATGTAACAAAATTAATTTAGGCTTAGACCAAAGAAAGGTCAGTTCTCAAATTCTTCCAAGCTTAGCATTTATCTAGCACAGATAGAAAAGAAAAGCCTTTAGAAAGAAGGGGGCTTCTGTGTTAACACTTCTTATACTCTGTACTTCACAAAAACATGCTTAATACTCAAGAAAATTTACAGCTCTACAAATCTCCAGTAGCTCCAAATAAACCTTGAAGCATTAAGTACTTTATTACTTTTTAAAAATAATCATAAGTAATTTTCGGTACTAATCAGAACAATATTTAAGAGCCTATGTAGGTTCAACACCCATGCAAGCTACAATTTCCCAAACTTCTGTTCAAAACTCTGATCTAAAAACACTGGTCAAGTTTTGCTATCCACTAGAAAGAAATGCCCCAAATGAGTAAAACTTCAGCAGAAACACAAAAAAGTAATTCAGCTGCAGTCTGACAGATCCTTGTGGAAACAAGAGCATTAAAGGCACGGAAAGCATAATGAGGATTCAAGCACCACAGGAAACAAATACGGCATTGGGAATCTTGACCAACTCAACTTCTGCTACAGAATTTGTAAAACCCTGCTAAATTTGACTGTCTCCCACAGCTTGTGGCTCAAACAATAATAGAAAATCTTAGTCAAAGAAAAAGTGGAAGAAGAAGAGGACTTGGGCATAAGGATCACTTGGCAGAATTTAGGGCTCTAGGCTGGAAATAAGATAGCACTGTAGATGTCAACACTGGACCCCTTCAAACCAATCCTCTGGGTGGCACCTTCCTTAAGCACAGGGTGAGCTCCCAAATCATGACTGAACGTAACCTTCTCACATGGCTTATATGTGCAGAAGATCAGAGTCAACACTGCGACCAAAAGCCTGAGACTATTGTATAAAGTTCTAACTTGCTCACTTCTGCTGCTTATAGATAAGGCAAGAGGAGAACACTGGCCCAGCACGGTTAAACTTCCCTGCTGATAGGGGAGAGATGATCTGCCAACTGCGTAGCTCACTCTACAGAAACAATAACCTTTGAAGGGCTTGTATAGCGTTTTGGGACATGGCTGAGGATAAGATGCTGCAGCAAACCAACCGTAACTGATGAAATTATTTCCTCAGCAGAGGATACGAGCCCTTGATCCGGGGTGTCAGAGCTGAGAACATGGCAGCACCTCCTACGGGAGCAGCGAAGGGCTGAGCCTCCCTCCCGAGGTCTCCTCGCCGCACACACACCGAGCACGCCCCGAGGCCGGCGACGCGGGAGGACAAGGACGAGCCGCCGGCGCTGCCTCACGGAGCACCGCAGCGACGGCGACACCGCTCAATGTCACCGCGGGGCCGGGGGGCCCGCGGCCCTCAGGAAGGCGGAGGCAGGACGGCGGAGCCGGGGGCGATGGGTGGGTTTGCCGAGGGGGTGGCTGCGGGGTGCCGGCGACTCTTACCGAAGGATTGGAGGTTCTGGATCGAGGACATGCGACTCTGCGGCGAGAGGCTGGAGCTGCGGGGAAGCGAGTCCGCTCGGGTCACGTCTCCGGCTCCGCAGTGCCACGCGGGGGCGGGGAGCGGGAGGGAGCGAGGGGAGGGGTAACAAAAGCAGAGGGACGCGGGGAGCGAACCCGAGACGTAGAGCGAGAGCGAAAGGAAGGAAAAAGGAGAGGAGGAAGCGCAAAGGGAAATAAAACGTGGAGGGAGGGAGGGACCCCCGCCCCTTGGCCGCACCGCCCCACGGCACCGCCAACGGGCGCCGCCCGCCGCGCTCCGCACAAAATGGCGTCCCGCGCGTGAGGGCCCCTCAGCAGCCCGGTGCACAGAATCACGGAATCGGTTAGTTTGGAAAAGACCTCTGAGGTGCTCGAGTCCAACCCCTGACCGAGCATCAGCATGTCAACCAGACCGTGTCACTGAGTGCCACGTCCAGACGGGGACCCCAACACCGCCTTGTGTAGCCCATTCCAATGTGTAATCACAGTTTCTGTAAAGAAATTCCTCCTGATGTCCAGCTTGAACCTCCCCTGCTGCAGGCTGAGGCTACATCCTCTTGTCCTGTTGCTGGTTGCCTGGGAGAAGAGACTGACCCCCCACTTGGCTACACCCTCCTTTCAGACAGCTGTAGAGAGTGATAAGGTCACCTCTGAGCCTCTTCTTTCCAGGCTAAAACCCCCAGCTCCCTCAGCTGCTCCTCATATGACTTGTGTGCAAAAGCTTTCACCAGCTTCACTGCCCTTCTCTGGACCTGCTCCAGCACCACAATGCCCTGTCTCATTACAATGTTCTCCTCAGTGGATCCCCAACAGCAGTGCTGGCATGTTGCTGGAGCCCCTTGTTCTCCGTGCTGCTGGCCCTCAGGCACCCAGCAAGGGTGACCCCCATGGAGGCCCTTCCATACTCACATCCCTTTGGCATGGGTAGTTTTCCAGCTGATCTGAAATTGGGAGAGCACTTCTCCCTTCCCCATTAAAATCTATTGGAAATCCCATTCCTTCAGGCCCTCCTCACTGGACAAAATGCTGCTTTTAAATGTTGAATGTGGTGAGAGAGGCAGTCAGCATCCCACAAACCACCTGTCTCCACTCTGGGCATGACTTGGAGACACAAGAAGTTCCACCTCAGCATGAGGAAGAACTTCTTATTGAGGGAGGCAGAGCTCTGGAACAGGCTACCTAGGATGGTCATGGAGTTTCTACCTCTGGAGACATTCCAAACCCACATGGACATGTTCCTGTGTCACCTGCTTGAGGTCAGAATGCCTTGGCAGGGGGGTTGGACCAGATGCTCTTGAGAGTCCAGTCCAGCCTTAACTATCCTGTGATTCTGAGAGCTTTGCACCCTTTCAGGCAGGTGCAGCTGCTGTTCCCGAGTCCCTAGGGGACCCATGGATGGCTGGCATGTGGCCTCACAGGACTCTTTGGTGACAGCCACTGTTTTTGGAGGATATCAGCAGTGCAGGGGCTGCAATAGGAAAAGTTTGCCTTTAAAATGGTGTGCAGGTGTTACAACTCTTGCTAGTCCTCATGAGGTGATTAATGGCTTTGTAGATGTACAATAAGCTAATTCTGCTGGCAGAAGTGGAAGAACCTGTGTTTCTCTCTTATTTTTTCCCCTTTTTGAATTTTATGCTAAATTTCAGTCCTTTTATATTAATGGGATATTTATTTTCTGTGATCCAAGGTCCGGATCAGCACTGCAGCAGTTTTATGAATGCCAGTCTGCAATGGTCTAAGGTTTCTAGTCCTGGCACTTTGCAAAGAAGCTTTTCTTTCTTCCATAGGGAAAACAAGGCCATTGGCCATGGCACAAAACCTTTGTTTTCCTTTTGCTACTATCATTGATTAAACCTTTCACTGCTGTAAAGGGGGGTTTAACTCATTCCCAAGCAGCTGCAAAAGGCACTATTGAGGCAGTAATGGGAGGATGGGGCAAGAGCTTGAGGCAACAATTTGGAGAATGTCTGTGGATTAAGGATGCAGAACTAAACACTAAGAAACCTTCTGGGAAGGTTGAGGAAGCTTAGGACACTCATCCTCAGGGACATGATCCCAGGATATCAACAGCACCTCTCTCAGAAAACTTAAATTACTACTAATGTGAAGAAATTTTGCCTCTGATATATTTTTGCTAATCCTATGTCTCTCTGCAAGATTTTCTTGTTTCTTTTGCTCTCTTATCATCATCCCATGAAATTTTTCCCCAGTGGCAAAGCAGGTCCATCGCCCTTTTCTTTTTCCAGCCACTGTTTTTTGTTACCTTGGCTGCACCAGTACCGATATCAGTGGGGCACTGGGATGATCAGCAAACTAATTTTAGTTACAAAATAAACTCAAAGGTTAAAGCCTCAGATCCACTCCACTTGCATAATCCTGCAACAGTTGTGCTGAGACAACCAAGGAGGACAAGGCTGGCCATGGATGAGAGTAACAGTGCATCTTCAGCCACAAGCCCCAAGTCTGAGCCTGCAGGTTTAGATGAGAATACCAGTCTTTGTGTCAGTTCTTCTGCTTACTCTGAATCTATTTAAAACTATTTAAAATAGTTTTACGGTTTTACAGTTCTAATTCTCACTGTTAATTGAGTCCTATGGGCTCACTGGGCGTCGGTGGAATTCATCCTACAGTTTACAGACAAATTATATTGGATGTCTGGGAAGCAACAAAGCTCCTTTTATAAGCCAAGAAGATGTGACTTTGTTATCCTTAAAATGAAACAACAATGAATAGTTCTGGCAACTGCAGAGGGAATGGAAACAACGCCCAACTGCACATCTTGGCATGCACTGTGCAGCAATTAAAATAAAAGTGGTGGCCAGCACCCTCATTGTTCTCTTGGCAGCCTTCTGCAATGTCCATGTGAATTGGCAGGGCCTCTGTGGGGCTGTGTCAATTCAAAGAGCTCTCCCTTTGCTGTCCTGCTCAGAGGGAGCTGCAGGTCTCGACGTCACATCCTTCATTAAGATCTGACACAAATCCTGTCTGTGCCAGCACATTGCACCAAACTTTGGTGTCTGTGCTCAGAAGCAAGTGGCATCCTGCTGGAGATGTGCTGCTCCTTCTATTGCCCCTCAACAGGACAGTTGTCCTGCGTTCCTTTGACCTGAGTCCTTCCCATTGCTCTTGAGCAGTCACTTGTGGCAATAGACCTGTGAAAGTCCTGGTTGTGAGGGGCTTCCAGTCACACCAGACTGAAGAAAGGTGGGCAAAGCAGACATGGACCTGCAGCAACCAAAAGAGGTAGAAGCAATTAAAATAGGTTTAAAACCTAAGTGAAGGTAAGAGGTGTTGTTGCTTAACTGTTGAATTTCAGATTTTGAAAACTGTTAAATTTCAGATTTCAAAACCTGCTCAATTTCAGATCATCCTAGAGCCGAGGTTGTAGTTAATCTCATTCACTAATATTAGACATCAGGGTTTAAGCAATATTTTGGGAATGAGACTCCTGTCTTTCCATGACTAATGTATAACCTGCCAACTACAGTGCCAGAAAAGAACATTATCTCTAATTAATTTGATCACGGCTTCAAGCTATTTAAATGTAATAGTTGCAAGACCTGGTTATGAATAGCAATTAGAGATCCCCTTGCTCGCCTTTTACTGTATTTCAGTTCATCTGTCAAGCTGTATGTGAATCATTACAGGTTATTTATGACTGGATAAGCCTCAGGAATTAAAATCAGGGGCTCACTGGCATGAAGCCATAAAGTATACTTTTGTAGAAAATGTCACCCTAGTGCAGAACCACACCTTCACTGGGTATTCTCAGAAGCACTTCAGATGTGCTTGAGCAGCAATGGGTAACCCAGACCAGTGGGAGAAACTTTGTTCTTCCAGAAAATTGCTGTGTTAGAAAAATGGGCTGGAAATGGCACAAGAAAGCCTTGCATCAGGCAAAAAAAGTCAGCCATGCAGTAGGGTTAAACCTGTGCTTTAGTTTAGTACTCTGTATGACATCTCTCTTTGGTTATGTGCATGTAAAAGGCCACCCTTGTCTGCACCTGCCCCTTTGTAATAACCAGAGCGAACAACACTGTTTTTCACTTTCTACAGACACAGTTCTAGTATATACTACTATTATTTTCAGGTACAGCACAGCAATATTTTGAGTTTATACCTTAGGAGCTTTTACAAAGCCAAAATTTAATTTAATTAGGGCTTTCTCCAGTAGGCAGCTCTCCCATACCTGACCCTGCAGCCTGCTGTACCAGAAAATGTCAGACTTGCATGCTGACCTGTCCTCTGCAATAGCCTGGAAACCCAATTACTGCTTGAAGCACATGGTGTTTAAAGAGAAGTTTAAGTTGCCTAACAAAGCAACTGTGCATGAGACATGCAAATGGCATGCAGCAGCACTAATTTCCATCCTGCATGCCAGCAGTACAATTGCTCTATACACAAATTCTGCTCTACTCCAGCGCCAGAAGCTGGCAGTTGCTGGCCTAATGCTGGCGTTCTGAAAATAATGCCAGAGTGCTGGTTCCCTGAGAGATATGCAAAAAATATTTCCAACCTTGATTATTTTTATTCAATATTAATCTTCTCTGTTCTTGCTACATGACTCTACCCAAAATATCCAGCTTCATTTGGAATCTGTACATCCCAAACCTCTGTGCAGAAGGCTTCCCATTAGCCTTATATCAGGGAAGAAGAATAGCAAAAGTGCCAGAAGAAATCTTCCCTCTTCCACCAGCGGAATAGTTCTGAAGGTGGCTGTAACCATGCTAAGCCTGACTTGTATTTTTTTCATCCAAGCTCTGGTGAAAAACCTCCATGGTGTGCTAAGGAAGGGCTTGTGGAGAGTGGCTGAAGTCCTGAGCTATAGCCTATTCTTGAGCTGCCCAGCTGCTAACAAGTTGTCCCAATATGCAAATGATACCTGGGAGACTGGGCTAACTGGAAATTGTGCTGATGATAAACACCTGGATATCCAGCCCAACCCCAGAGAGACTGGGTTATGTGTAGTTTGGCTGAGCTTGCATACAGGCTCAGATTTCAAGATACACATTCATTTGAAATGTGGGGGGTTTATTCCCTGCTCAATAATGACTGCAAACAAGATGATAATTTCGGCATTAACCACTAGATGGTCCTCTTTCTCAAATTAAAAAAAAAAGTAGCTCCAAAATAAAGCTAGTTCTGGCTTTTCTCTGAACCTGAATGTTAGTAGAGAACAGTTTCTTTGTAAAGGTAAATGTTATTAGATATTATTCATCTAGCTGAGTAAATTGACAGAGTTTTCTGAATAGGTTCAAATACAACTTTTCATAAGCTCTCCAAACCCATTTAGTGCAACAGGACTTCCACCCCACTACAGAAGGCTGGACAGATTTGTAAGTCAGGCAGTAGTCCAAGGTATTTGCAAACTTTGCCCAGACTGGTATGTGAAACAATAGGGGTGGTGGGCTGGGTTCTCCATTCAGCTGCATCAAATGTCTTTGCTTTTGTGTTTTTTCACCTTCTGTTTGTAGAGGGCTCTGACCAGCAAAAGAATTACAGAAAAAAATAAGATTTGGATTAGTTTTTGAGAAAACTAAATGCGAAGATTTGTCATCAAAACTGTAGTTTACTGTTGGCCTCTGGTCTGGTACTGTCTTGTCAAAGAATATTTCTCTGCATCAGGCTTGCTGGACCTCGTTCTTTTGGTTCACTCCAGCCTCCAGGCAATACTTTCCTATTATCTCCATTCATCCCCCTCAGCATTTCCTGCTCAGAAGCCTGACCTCTCCTTACCTTGGGAAGTTGCTTTCCTTCTCACTGCCCTTCACACCTGTATATCTACTACTGCCTTTTGATTTAATTGCATCCTGGTGCATCCCTGGTCAGCCTTCCCACTGAGACACTCCAGCTAGCAGCTGTCTCTGTTCCTGCTCGTAACTTATCCAGGAATATTATGTGCAGGAGTCTTTAATTGTGTGAAGCAGGACTTTCATTTTTCTCAAGGATCTTCTACAAAGAAGACAGCATATGCCCAGCCTCTCCCTCAGAAACAAGAAAAGAAGGGAAGTTTTAACACACAAACCTCTGCATCTTCACTACTGACCAAGCTGTCCTCTAGATATCTTTCCAGTTTGGTCTTTCACAACCCTGGTTCCTCTGAGAGCTCTTTCCTAGTTCCTCCCAAGTCTGAGTGGCTTTCACATTGCTGTGCTGCATGAGCTGACATTGGTTTTCTCAGCCAAAGCATAAGCCCTGCTATAGATGAGGTAACAAAATAAAATAAAATCACAACTGCCTGAAAAGACCTGAGAAGCCAGAATGGTTTCTGTGAAAGCTTGTGGGTACTGTACATAGTACTGTGGTGAATCAGTTGTGGTCTGGTGGACAGAAATGGTGATGCCCAGTGAATGAGAATGGAGTAAAATTTACTTTGCTAAGAGAAATGCCTGCTGAGGCTCATTTAAACAGACTGTCACATAATTTATTACTCTTCATTGCTGAGAACATTTTACAGTAGCCTTTCATAAAGTCAGAATGATTGAAAGCGAAAATAAAAATACCTGAATGAGAGAATGAAAGCTCTTGAAACTGGAAAGTAGTGTGTCCAGATAAACTAGACAAACTTTGGGCCAGAATGAAGACAGATGATCATATTAGAGCATTTGAAATGCTGGCTCTCCTAATAATGATTTTTTTGTGAGTGGCTGGGGTTTCTTTTTATTTTATTTTTGTATGGCATATTATTTTGCAAGCAGCCTTTACCAATAAGGAAGCATTCTTAACATGAAGACATTGCAAAATTTTGTTTTATGTGGTAACTTCCATGTAGCTGACAATTGGTGAAAATTATCTGTGCTATGGAAAGGCTCACACTGGAGTGTCAGCAAGACTAGAAAAAGTAAATGGGATGTGTCGTGGTTTTAAACCAGTAACTAAAAAAGATTACTTATTTCTTGCTGTGAGATATGGATTAGAACAAGAGCAAAACAGGCATAAAACTTAAAAGGAATAAAGAAAGTTTATTAACAAACTACAATAATAAGAACACCAGAATAAACTTCCAGAAAACCCCTTTTTATCCTCTACTACTTACTATTCCTTTGTTTACATAACAACAGAGACAAAAACTTTGGAACTTTGATGGTTAAAACAGTCCCAATTCCTGCTACAGTCTTTTCACCAGACTTTGTAGAGAAACAGAAGTCTCTTTCTGTTAATTTATGGAGTTTCTCACAAGAAAACTATTTCTGCTATAGTTTTCTATTGCCCTGATGTCAGCTGCCCAGAACTGCTGTAATCAGAGCCCACTCCTCCCATTTCACATCACTCTGAGGTGTGTATGGGCCATGAGTCTAGGGATGTCATTTTAAGGATGAGTTATTCAAAGGCAAAAGTCTTTTTCATGTGTCTCTGTGAGCTTCACTAGAAAACAGGTTTTCTCACTGCCCCCCAAGGCTTCAAATTTTTGCTTCACTGTTTCTAGCACCTCACTGTATCACAATCACTCTACTTTTTACTCAAAATTTACACTTTAAACACTCTGTTCCTCCCTATATACTGTCATGAATTAAAGGGTTTTTTTTAAGACTTTATTGTCCATTTCCATAGCCTCAACAGAAAGGTATTTCAGCTCATAAACACATCTTCTTATTCTCTACTTTTTCTGAAACTTAATTCTTTTCTTTACTGTCTCTGATAGTTTTATAAAGTCTCTTTACATGTTGATCACTCTCATTTTCTCTCTGGATAAAAGGATTAATCTGCAAGTCTCATCTGGGTAATGAAAAGTTTAAAATCTTGCCCAGGCTTTGTAGATGGTTCTGTGACCTCTGCTGGTGCAGGAGCTGGAGCTGTCTTCGATAGAAGATTCCTCATGGCTGTTCTGGAAAGTGTAGTTGCCGCTTTAGCCCGCTGCAGGTCCAGAGCTTTTTCTCCTTCTTTACTCGGCAGTCCCCAGTAAATTCCTGCAGCCGAGCCAGGAACCG
Source organism: Pseudopodoces humilis (assembly GCF_049639895.1). Taxonomy (NCBI): domain Eukaryota; kingdom Metazoa; phylum Chordata; class Aves; order Passeriformes; family Paridae; genus Pseudopodoces; species Pseudopodoces humilis. The sequence continues at coordinate 107,706,039 of NC_142200.1, forward strand.
GCCCGGCCCAGCCAGAGCCCGGGGCAAGCCCCGCAGGCCCCATCTCCCGGCCGGGAGCTGCTGGGCCCAGCCCAGCCCCCGCCCGGCCGCATGGCCTGGGCAGGGAACGGGAGGCCAGCCAGAGGTCTGCTACCTTTCACAGCCAGGAAACAAAGAGAGCAAGAGAGCTCTTTCTTTACATCTTAAGGTAGGGTTCACAAGTTGATCTCACTTTTCAATGGTCAAAACTGCTGTCAGTTCCCAGTAATGACTGATAATTGGTCAGGAGAAAAAAACTCCCATCAGTCACCAGCAACTTTAACTTCCATAGCTCTCAACACCACCTTAAAGGTAAAGTTACCCCACGACAGATGAAAAAAACTTTTGCTTCTGTTTTAAGGTGACAGGATCACTAGCAAAACAACAAAGCAAGAAAGGGTCCTGTATACCCTGGAGAAAACAAACCTTTACTCCAGCAATTGCCCACTAGAGATCATGAAAGGATACTCGCATTTTCTGACCAAAATGAATGTGAAAAACAGTAAGGGAAAAGATCTACAATGAGAAGCCATGAAGCCTTTTACTTACTAAGAAGATACCCTCTGCACACATGCATACAAAATTAGCACGGCAGAAGCACAGCCACTGCCTGGTTCTTGGATGCTGATTGATTTTTAGGTAGGGAGTGTTTCCAAGGTTCAAAGGGAACACACTAAAAGGAGGTTTCTGAGAAAAGCATGTATATCTATTATTGATTGTGATAGCTGTAGGAAGACCTTTTGTGCTACCATGGACTTGAAGTGCTCTTCATATTTTGAAGTTGTGATTCTGAATAGTCTGAGTAAACTCTTGAAAACTTGGATGAGGAGGACACTTTTAGCTGCTTTTGGGCAGAAATTGGAGAACGGAGAGGTATTTCTCAGGCTTCTTTACAATTTTCATTTATACATGTACCCATAAAGCGAACTATTATACAGAAATGAAAAATCCCTGCAATTAGTGACCATACTCTCCCAGCAGTACTTGATGCTTGGATGGTGAGTAAGGGCAGGGCCAGGCAACATTTCACCATGCTTCCTCATAGAAGTACCTTACAAATTGCCCATAGCAAATAAAATAATTTAATTTCTTTTGAGAGATGCCTACAGTGAAATAGCATTATTTGTGCTTTGAGGTTTTCCCAGCTTGAAGTGCCTTTATAGAAAAACTGAACATATTTGCTATTGAACTTCACTTTCATCCCAGTAGGATTGCAGCATTTCCTATGCAGTCTCAGTTTACAGATGGGGTCAGGCCTCAGAGCCCCCTTTCAAAGCACAGCTTTAAAATTATTCCTTTGGGTACCTCACCAGGAGTGGAGCATGAGCATGGGTCTGTGAAGAGAGGGCCTGTTCCTCCCCGTCAGAGCAGTAACACTTCACGTCTCCGCCTCTCTGCAGCATGGTGCCCAAGGAGTGAAGCACTTGCCATTTCAGCTGCTCTCCCCCACAAACCTCCAGAGTAAACAAGGTCTTAGGTTCCAGAGCAGCAAGATCCCCTAACAGCAAGGTGACACATTAGTCAAGAGACAGAGTTAAAAATAGCCACTCAGAAGAGACACCTATTGTGGAAATACAATATTATTTGAGATGTTGGCCTCATGCACATGAAATTTTCTCTGCCACAAAACTGGTAAGGGCCCTCTTAAGCACTGAATCACTACTTACCAGCTATTTGTGTGCTGTGTTGCAGTGTGACTTAAAACTTACGCACGGGTGGGTTGATCTCAGCTGTGGGTTGGGGCTGCATGAAACAAAAGCTGCCATCAAAATCCTAGGACAACAGCAAGGGGAACAAGGGCTGGGAAAGGAGTATTTGGACTGACTGTTCCAGCTTGCTGGCTCTGATAGCTGCCCACTGTCCAGCTGTTCTTTCTCCCCACAACTCGTCCTCAGCTATGAGAGTTGCCCTCTGCAGACGTGCTCTTCAGATAGAGCATCGGCTCAGCAGCACAGAGAGCTTGGCTGTCCTTTGCAGAAGGTGTAGCTGCTCCCGTCTGTTTGTGCCCTCCCCCACCCATAGGGACATGGCAGCAGCCCCCTTCCCTCTTCCTGGCGGGCCTGGGGGCCTCAGTTATGTGTCCTGCCATGGCCCCCTAAAATCCCCTGGCGCCGCCCTCAATTCCTGCTCCCTGCCCTGATCAATGGCTTTCTAATAGAGCCTCCGTTCTCCTATCCCTCCTTTTGTAAATTTAAATCCTGCTCACCAGTACTGCTGACGTCCTGCAGGCCCACCTCTTGACTCCCCCTCCCTGCTTCAAGTCCACTTCCCTCCAGTATAAAAGGCACATGCCCCCATCAGCTGCCCTGCTTCTGCTTGGAGCAGCAACTACCAGAGAAGCAGCTTTGGTGCACACAGGTGAGTGCCTTCCCCTGTCTGCTTCAGCGCTTGTCCAGGCTCGCTCTTGCTGAATTTCCTTTTTTTCTTTTTAGGGTTTAGCTTACCACGGTTAGCAATACACACCTGTGCCCTGTGCTCAGTAAGTTTTGGCCAGTTTTTGTTAGCGAAGCAGCCCGTGCCGAGGCAGGGAGGCGGACCCCGCGGGCAGCGCTGTGCCCTGCAGGGAGAGCCGGGCAGGACGCCGCAGCCCGGCCCTGAAACCAGCCTGGGCCCAGCTCACCGGGGGTCTGATCCCTCGGGGGTGCTTCCAGCGCTGCTTTAGAACAGCAAAGCTTTTCACATTTCCATCGGATAGGGTGTACACAGCCGCTGATCTCAAGAAAGATGCTGGTTTAGACTGTAAAGAGTTAATAGCACCTTGTCTTCCGAGGACTACCGTGGTAGGGGTATATCTGATGGGTCTGCAGTAGAACTTGAGTTTGGTACGATAAGAGCCCCTGTGTGCCCAGAGAGCCAGGCTGGTCTCGGACTCCTTGTGAAGCAGACCCGTGGCAAGCTGTGATACTGCTGCTCCACTGTAATTTGTTTGTGGCTTTAATTTTCCTCTCTCATGCCAATGAAAGTTGCCAGACCTCTGTCACAGATGTTGCTCAGCCAAAATTTAAAAACTCTGCTTGGACACCAAGCAGAAGTGGCAAATTGATCAAATGACTGTGGCACTGAATCTTGCTGAGCTCCAGGAACAAAATCTTTCCTGAAACTTTTAATTGTGTAAATTTTGTTGCAACTAGTCAGTTTTAAATTTTTTGTGATTATTTAGTAGTTTAAAATGTTAGTACACAGCTTGATTGTGTGAAGTCTTGTTATTTTCCAATTTTTCTTTTGGAAGAAAGCTGCAGGTCTGGACCTGAGGAGATCACAGACCATCTCAGCCACATGAGTCTTGAAAGGACTGTACATAGGTAACCAGGCTTTTTGCTTAGTGACAGGATGGAGTTGGGTGTTAGAAATGCTCAGGGTCAAGTTTGTGGCAGTACCTCTGTCTCTGTTTCTTCTCGTAGAAACAGTGGTGGGATAATTAGGTATAGGAAAAATTAGGGAGGATTAGAGATGCTGAGCACCCTGATTATTTAGGGTGGTATGTTACTTACTGAGGAGCAGTGGGAGTGATGTGCTTCACAGAAAGGTATGAACAAAAAGTTCAATACGTATCAATGTTGTAGGAAGTGGCTGCAGTGGCACAGGACCAGCTGGTGGGGACTGAAAAACAGAAGTTCTTAGGAAAAAGTGTGTGCTAAAAGCTTTTCCCTGTATTTTTGTCTTGAGCCCAAGGCAAGCTCTTCTTTTTGTAACCCAGTGCCCAATAAAAAAAAAAAAAAAAAAAAGACACAAAACCAGGGAGCAAGTAACCTGGAAAACCTGTCAGCAGCCCTGTAAACACATCACAGAGATGCCTCAAAACACCTTTTTGTCTCACTGAACCTAAAGTTTTGCTAAAAATGGAACAACAGGAGAGGTGCCCCAGCTGAAACTGAAGGCAGAATTGACCCTATGTCAGTGAATTCTACATGATGAGATAATTTAGTCTTGATTGTCATGAGATATTCAAGTTAGAAAAAGTTAATTTACAGTTCTGAAATCATGACTTAAAATCACTTTCCTCTAAGCTGCCTGGTTAGAAACTATCAATGTGGGAAAAAGCCCTTGAAAAACCTACTGTGTACTAGGGGTAAAGAAGCTTTTGACTGCATTTTAGTGAAAGACACAGCCAACTTCTTCATGTGTTTTTGCTGTGTTGCCTGTTTGGTGTATTTGGGAGTATCTTGCATCAAAGATTTTCATTCCTGCTCTGCCTATACTGAAAGCAGGCTAAGATTTTGGCAGCAACTGGGGAAAAATTCCACCTATACACAAAGAGAAGCCGCTGTATAGGCACAGCTGAGAGGTTTTCCTACAGGCTCTGTGCCTGTATATCTGTATCACTTATATGATGCTTAAGCAAATAGGCTCCTGCCCTATAGGCAGAGGTTCCAGGATGTGAAATGTAGAGGCAGACCTTGCATGTCCTTGCATGGACAGCAGACTGTCCAGCTGGGAGAGCTGCCGTGAGGAAGCTTGTACAGAATTGTGAAATAGAGACAGTGATAACCAGAGCCTGGCTCCCTCCCCTTCCTGGATGCAATTTTCCCAGCTCAGCACCTTCTGTTCTCCCCAGCCCATCCTTTGGAAGCTGGGAGGGATTTCTCTTTCTCTTGCATCTGGGTGCACTTACAGGACTGGGACACCTATCAGTGGAAACCATAACTAGAAAATGTAATTTTGCACGCTAGCAAAAAAAAAGGGTGTGATGGCACAAGAGGAGCATTGCCATTCATACTGAAATGCATTTAGTTGTAAAAAGAGTGTGTAAAACACAAGTGTTAGACACACTTTACAAGCAAGGAAAAGATGCTGGTGGTAGTGGCTAAAATACACTTTGGTGGCCAATGCCCATGGTCATACAGAGAGCCATACAGAGCCAGCACTGAGCCCAGGGTCAGGACTCGAGTGTCCTGTGAAGGCTTTCCCTGCTGGAGAGAAAAACTCTCTAGTTTTTACCTCAATAGATGGTCCACTTCATAGCCTTTGCCTTTGAACAAAAATGCCCAGGACATCCCGAGCATGAGTGTTCCACAGAAATTAAGAGTCATGAAATGGCTCTAATGGATGGGAACATACTGTTAAAATTGACACGTTCCTTCACCTTGAGAGTTTTAACTCACATGTGTTCCCCGTGTTCATTCTTCTCCTTACAGCCTTCCCAGCACTGCTCCATCATGTGGCATCCAATCTCCTGGACACCACGTGCCCAGTGGTCACCAAACCACTTAAAGCTAGTCACTGTCTATGTCCTGATGCTCTTGGTGTCACTCAGCTTTGCTTCGGGACAGAGCAGGCCATTTAAACATCAGATAGACAACAGAAGTAAGTATGAGTCTCACCTGACACGGTGACCCCACAGTCTCTGCTGCACTGAGGGATCAGGGCTGGGCTGTCAGGCAAAGTTCAACAGCAAAGCACACAGGTGTTTCTGTGGTGTCACCTTGGTGTGAGGCCCAGGGCTTCCATTTGCATTTGTTAGTGCATATACAGAACCTCATGTATTTCTCACAGCCCTTCATTAGCCAAGGAAAATACCATTATTTTTGATAAATACCAGGAAAGACACAAATGTGCAAAGGACTGACAAGAAAATGTAAAGTGGTATACATCAAATATTTAAGAACCAAATTTTCAGTTGTGTTCTGTATACCTACACAACTACTTCTATATAATAAAAAGAAAGTAATGGCTTAGAAGCTTAAGTTCACTTTATAGACAACCTCAGTTCTGTATGGTACTGTGAGTTCTCTGGAAGTCCAAATACAAGTGGTTGAAGTATCTCCATTCAGAGATGCTGGGAAGAACTGAGAGTATCCAGGTCAGGGATGATACCGTATGTCTGAAGTTTAAACTAGCACACAATCCAAAAGATCTTTGAGAAAATCACCAAGAAATATCATCTTCCCCCATGAAGCATAGGCTGATAATGGTAAAGAGATGTAATGGTTATGGAGAGTAAGATGTGTGGACTCAGTGCCACACCTCTCCTCATTAAAGAGGACAGAGATGTTTGGAACCTCAAGTTTTAGGTACACAGGTGAAAGTTTATTGGGTTTTATGTAGTAGGAAGGCTGTTAAACATTGTGCTGAAAGACTTAAAAGATGTATTTATGGAGAAATATAAAGGAAGGAACCCCCTCTGCAATCTAGTGGATTTGTTAGCCTGGTACCTACTGCAGAAAATTTGGATGGACCCTTTGGCTCATGTTAGAAATGCAGGTTGCAGCCCAGATGGATGAAAATTAATTTTGCAACAGAATTCTCTTCCTTTGGGCTCTACATATGGAAAGTAACCCTCAAAGGCACCAGTAAGCTGTGTGTCTGGCTGTGGCCTTTCCCTTATTTTTTTTTTTTTCCGGGTTCCAAATAAGCTGTCTTACATCCTCAAGATATTCAGGAAACACTGCCTCCAAGTGCAGTGATCCATCTTCACTGAATGTTTTGAATTCCAGGTCCTGAGATTGACCCTTTTTGGTATGTAGGCCGTGGTGTTCGCCCCATTGGTCGCTTTGGGAAGAGACAGCTGAGAAGCAGCCGTGGCAGCCTGAGGCCTGTGAGCAAACACCTGGATTTCATCTTGAATGCTTTGTGGGAGCAAAAATCATTGGACACAGAGGACAGTGACTGGTGATCTCTGTTGCCCAGGGTGGCAACCTAACCTCTGTTCTTTGAATTGTGCCCTCCCCTGCACCTCAGACCTACAGTTCTGCTTTTGCCTAGCAATCTCACACTGCTCTTCTTTCTGCTCCTTGTGCAAGTACCTTCAAAAAGAAACATGTTCAGGGTGCCAGTAAAAGACAATGCATGGACACCAGCACCGAGTGCCACCACTGGTTATAAAAATGTTTCTTCATTGTGCATCCCCATCAATCTCCCGATCCTGTTCACTGCTAGGATCACTGTTAAGTTTATCCAAAGCCCACACAGCTTTTGGGCTGGAATTTAAACTCTGCAGTGTTAAATGTATCATAAAACCTTCCTGTCAGATTTCAAAGTCAATGGCTGTTGATAAGTAAAAATAAAAAGCAATGGTTGGAAGAAAGAAAAAAGGCTCTTACCAATTTTTAATGTACCTGCATTAATGGCATGGAAAGGCTGGTTCTTTGTGTGTAGCTTTTATAGAGATTGCTAACATCCACTCTTAAGAATGTCTCCCTGAAGTACCCACTGGACCTTCATAATTCTTCTTGTACAGATGGAGAGATATATTAATGAACAAAGAGGCACTCCTATTGAAGATAAGTATTTTCTCCCTGCTGAAGGAAAAAAAAAAAGGCTAATTGAACTCTTTGGAGTAGTTTTGTGCCTACTGCACATACATGCACCATAATCCAAAAGGAGCAAGGGCCTGAATGAGCTGATTCTCTTTAAAACAATGTCATTATTTCCAAGTACATTGTCTGAGCAAGTTAGAGTCACTCTTTGAGGATCACAAGCCATGTACTATCTACTCCATTAGTCCAAATCAATAAGCCTGGAGATGCAGCTCAATACCCCTATTTACTCATGTTAATATAACTTTGTTATATTACTTCTATAAAAAGTGTTACTTACAATGTGTTTCATCTTGATTAATAACTGTTAGCAGGAATAATACAGTTTAATCTATGGCTTATATCCAAAAAAGATAGTTTACAATTTAGATAGTAACTGATGGTTAAATCCAGGCCATGAATGGACTTCCACTTCTAGTTGTGCTTTGTGAGAATTACTACTAAAATTGAATAGTGGTTGAATTAACCATTGCAGACATTTTAACCCTTCTTTCTCTTTTTGCAAATGGCCTGTCAGCAAGGGATGGGTATTTATTATAATAAGGGAATAATAAATGACTTCCATTTATAATGCAACAAAGCTGCTGATCCAAAGTGTTACTTAAAGCACATTAATTTTACTGAATGCGTTCATGGTGGAGAAGATATGCTGATAAATATTTTGATCTGCATTCATTGCAAGGAACTTTGGAAGTGCAAAACCAAGATTATTGGCAGGGTTCTTGCTCAGTTTTTGTAGCAATCTCAGAGACAGATCAAAAAATTCCACCTGAGAAGCTATGCTTGAGTATTTCAGCCAACAGACTTGATGGTTTGGAGAAGACTCACCAGCAAATGTTCCTAACAGGATTCCTCCCACCCCAGCCATAGAGGAGGAGGAAGTGTGAACCGAGTGTGTGCCTTTGCTCTCAGCAAACCCCGGCACCCCTGTGGAGATGCCCATGTCCCGGGTGTGACGGTGTGGCTGTGGGTTCTGCATGCTTTCAGGCCAAAGTGCACATTAATCCAAACAACAGAGAAAAACTTTTTGGTTTTCTTTATGAATCAAGTCATTGAAAAGGCATTCTTTTCATAAATCGCTTTTACTCTTTTATAATTTCTCTTGACAATAATTCTTGGTGAGTATGCAGATAACAACAACAAGGCAAGCTTAATATTCACTCAGACTTAATCAAATAGGTCATATAGTCTTCATTTTACCCATTAAAATATTTTCATTTATAAAAATTAATCTAAATATAAATATTAACACTAAAGATTGAAATCACTTGATGACAAAATAATTCTTTGTGTGCTATAACATATGCTTTTATGATTTTTTTAAAACAGTAAATTATATCTTTGCACGTATTTGGCACGATAAACATTTGTAAAAATTCAAATGCCTTAGAGCATGTGGGATTTTTTTAAAGTTTTTTTGTTTTTTTTTTTTTTTTTTTTGCAATGCCTACACAGTACACATTTGTCTGTCAAAGAAGACTGAATATTTTAACATTGTAACACGGTAATAGTTGCTTTTCATGCCTCTTAAGGAAAACAACCTACTCCAAACTTTGTTGGCTTGTTTAAATCACACTAACAGAACAAAAGCCAAAGAGTTATTCTATTAAAATTAGTCATTTCTGTATTGATATTACATACATAATATTAGTTATTATTTATTAGACAAATATGCAGACCAACCACCATTAATGACATTTCATAACACGCATACCTGCATAAACCAGAACCTGGGAATGTATTGTATACATACACGAGAACAGTGAATGGAGGAGGAGATTGAATAACAAAAAAATTACTAGGCGTCCTACTCTGTTTAATCTCCTTTACTGGATTGCATATATAAATAAAATCTATTTGTTTTATATATATATTTATATATTAAACAGAGTGGGCCAAATTCTTCCCTCACATCTGTGCAAACCAATTTCAGAGAACTAGTATTGTGTGAGAGTAAAAGAAGGCCTAATTTCACCCAGAACAAACACATTGGGTCAGATCTTGGGCAGATGGAAATTCCCTGAAGGGATGGAATGACACTTACGTATTTTAAGTGGGAAGATGGATGTATTTATTCCAAGGTTCCTCACATGCAGCTGGACATCAGAGTACTGACAAGCTAGATGCCAAATGTGGATGGCAGATTTGCAACTGGCACTGTTTTTCCAATCAACTCATCCAGCCATTCCTTGTCTTCCCCACTCACTCCCCTATATCCAACCTAGTCAGGAAATTTTCCCAGTTTTGCTTCTATTTTCCCAGCTACAGACATTACACAGCTTGGTGTCCCAGGGAACTGCTTCCCTGCTGCATGGCAGGTAACAGGTGGCACTCTGCTAGTGGGTGTTCACTGGGGGCCCAGAGAACAAAAGAGCTCTCCTCCTTCCTGGTACCCACAGCTCTTGGGAGAGCTCACCACTCCTTAATGCTGAGGGAAACTTTGCCAGCTCATGCCTTCCCTCTTAGCACATTTCACATCAACTCTATCTGCACTTGGGTACCTGCTCTGCAACTGGTGTGAAAGGTAAGGGATTCACTGGCTTATCACCTCCTCTGACTACCTTCTTTGTATTCTTCAGAGCAAAAAATAATCACAAATTGGCAATGTTCTCCTGCAAAAGGGCAAGAAGGACTGTAAGCAGCATCCTCCTTCCTGGGCATCTGCCAAAGGGCCTTCTAGTTTGACTTACCTGTTAAGGGTCTCAAGAAATGAAAGAAGGAATATCACAATTCACAATCCAATTCAGAGCGGTCCAGTAGTAGTGGGGTGCATGTGGCACCAGCAACAGGCCCCAGCTACTCTCTGGTGGCTCCAGACTAGTATAGGAACTGATGTCTGGGCTACATTTGCCTCCTCAGAAACACCAGTGAACATCAGAAAGGAATCTCTTGCAAGCTGCAGCCACCCCACAACCACCAGTCAGTCAGCAGAGAGCTCAACCCCAGCTCTTTAACCACCTTTTTCCAATCTTAAAGGTTTGGACAGAATTTATTCTGAACTACAGCATGGTTGGCCACCACCAAGTGGACAATGCTGCCAAGAACAAGACATATGGAGGTGTTGGTCTCTCTAACAGTGTTCAGGTGTTCCCAGACACTGGGATCATAACTCAGCAGATACCTGGTCCACATGTGTGGCCACCAGTTCCTGGTTCAGCATGACACCCCTGCTGCCTAGAGCAATATCCCTACCTCTGGAGCTGGAACATTCAATCTGCGAGATGTACTCTCAGAGAACAGAGAAGTCTTCCTCCTCCTACCAATCCTCCCAAGACTTCCACTTACTCACTGGGAGCAGAGCGATGTACACAGATTCTCCTCTCCCTCCACGCAGCTGAAAAGCAGCACACACTGCAAAGAGTTGTTCTTATTGCTCGACAAGACAGATGCCCACATGAATAGTAAGAGGCCAGCAAATATGGATCACAGGTCTGCTTTGGCAGATTAATTGGCCTATAATTATGACTGATTGAGTGTACAAAAACATACTGCAGTTTAAAGACGACGTACTTAATACAATCGATAGGGAGAAAAAGTGCATCTTAAAATGTGGAGCCTTGCTTTTGAAACATAGCATCCTGTCTAGAGTCCTCTAAGAACTTTAAGGCAGAGTTTCCTGTAGCAGACCACAATGCTGAAGACTTGGACAGCTTTCTCAGTGAGGTATCCAAATGAAGCCCTATAGCTGAGGCTCTGTGGGTTCTTGAGGGTCCATTTTCAGCTGGACATACACAATGGCTGTTAAGAAAAGGCACTCTAGTGGACAGCCTTAGGCAGTGTGTTATTGGCAGTAGGGAAGTGTAAGTTTAGTACATCACAGCAGATCCTACAGCAGGTTCCTAGAACAGAGAGGGACAGGAAAGAAAAAAACATGAGTGAAGGACTAAACAAACCTGCTGAAGAACACAGCTGGGTCCTTTCCCTTCTCACCTCCCCATGTATGCATGTTCATACATACATTATATGTATGTATACATATGTTCAGCTGTGGCAGACTGCATTGGTACAGTCAGCTTTTTCCCTTATCCCTCTATGGCTGCTGTAGAAGAAATGACTGACAACTGTCCTGGGTGTCCTGGGTAAAGACTCTTTGTTCACACCCTGCAGACCCAATGTGTCACCTGTCTGTCCCTTAAATTCCTCTTAGATAATCTTTAAACATTTATCAACAATTAGTGAAATTCAAGGTCACTCTCATCTGCCAAGTTTACAAAGCACAGCTGGTTCTGTGAGGGTCTGGTTCATAAGTCTGAAATGCAGGGGATGACTAATTTATTTATTCTTTAAAAAATATGGGTTGCAGATTCCTGGAAACCTGGCAGCCAGGCTACATTATCACAGGCTGACTTTCAGGAGCTGCTATTCTTTGGTATATAGTCCAGGACACTAGTCATATTTGTTCAAGAGTTGCCTCAGCAGTCTCCATTATTTTTTCCTCAGACTATCAAAAGAAGATTTCTGAAGATGCTGAAATACAGCTGCCTACACAGATACTGCTATCTCTCTATTTGACTGCTTTTAACAGAGTTTTAAATATTTTTTTTACCATTAAGTCCTTGGCAGTGCTTTTCCTTTCTTTAGTTCTTTGTGTTAGAGATCCTTGAAGCATGAAGTTTCTGTTAAACGTTCTGACAGTAGTAACTGGAGAACCATCTATTTTTTCACCTGGGAAAAATACAAAAGGGGAGATTTTTCACATAAGAGATTGAAGCAGTATAAAAGATGAAGAGATTGAAGAAGTATAAAAATACTTCTGAAGAGTCACAGCTTATAGACTGATAAAACTTTCCCTAAGATGTCTGAGGAAAGCTGGATTTAATTTGAATTAAAAACATCAGGCTGTGGTATTCCAAATAAATTAAAGTTTGAGGCCATGTCAGTCAGTGGAATTACAAAAGAATAGTGCAGTGAATGAAGCCCTAGAATTTTCAGAGATAGTGCACTGCAGAGTAAAAAAAAAAAAACCCAAAACCAAAAATCCACAAAAAATCATGAAAGAAAAAACACACTTTATTTTATAAAGACATTTCACAGCCATTCTCTGACATAGCAAGAACATTCCTAAACCATTTCATACAGATTGAAATCAACAAATATAAACTTTAAGGAAGTGGTGGGTTGTGGAGGGTAGCAGCCATGCTGCAGCAGCACCACCCTCCTCCTGCAGGGCAAGTATTCAGCATTCCTCATTTGCTTTTTCCAGCCTTCTGCCTCCTCTGGTCTTGTTTGCTTGTCACTGTTAAAACTTTCACGGAAGATAAAGTGGTGATGCTTTTAAATGTGACAAAGGGGTATTTTATATAATGTGAGTACAAGGAAAATGAGGAGGATGGGACAGTCTATTAGGCTTTCTATGTTCATTTTGTAACTTAAACTTTTCCCCACCTGGCTGACCTGTACATTATATTGAATCCTACAAAGAGAGTCTCTCTCATTTACATAACACTTTAGGGTGTACCTTTTATTGGTGGAGCTGGAAGTTTTCTCCTCTGCTGTCTTGATGTGTCTATTGTATGCATCTGTAAACAACATAAATGCATTACTCAACTCCATTATAGAGAAAGAGGCAAGATTTCCCCAATGTATTTTTGAATACTACATAATGTTCTGGCACCTGGTTTGTTTGCTTTTGATCCCGTTTCCTTGTCAGGCGAACACAGGGAGCCACGTTCAAGCCTGCAACAGTGAGAGCTGATATTCTGCTCTCAATATCTGAAATCTTCAAAGAAAATAAAAGAGAGAGACAGACAGATGGGGAGGGGGGAAAAGAAGTTTTAAAATTACTGTGGATGCCACTACTGAAATATAACCCTCCCCCAGTAAAATCCTCTTTAATAAGAAAATATAAACAGATGGCTAACTTCTTCAGCAATTCTGACACTTTTCCTGCATTTTTTAGTCCTGACATTAAAAGGGGCTTAATTTGTTAGTAAAGATGGAGTAAAAGAACAATTCAACCTACCTCGTGACTCCAAGAAGAAGCATTTTACTCCTTTTGAGGAAAAAAAAGAAAGGAGGAGAGAAAACCTGCATCTGCTATCTCCCAATTACCTTTAGCTGCATAATCCAAATTTCCCTCAAGCAGTGTTTTGAAAAGGCTACATTCAAAGAATGACTTTGTGGGACACATTTCCTAACTCAAAATTAATTTCATACATGTGCAAAGTACATCCTCTGTCACAAAATGTAAACATTTGATCTTAAATATTTATAGTTCAAATGTATATGCATATTAAACACAAGCATGCATAAATGCAGGCACACACTATATAAAAATACTGAATGGAAAGCAAACTGCCAGGGGAAAGTAGTCCAGTTTTGAGAGTAGTGGAGACAAATGTTGACAAAAGAGAAAGAAGAGTCAGAGAAGTCAGACATATAACCCAACTCCTGATTCACAATGACATCTGAAGCCACAGTTGGCTTCACTCTGCAGAAGATCTTCCATTGAACTCCTTGCATAGTTTAGGCCTCTCTCCTCCTCTGTTTCACCCCCATTAACAGATTTACCCTAAAATAATGACCAAAGCCAACAAAACACCACTGCCAGTTTGCCAAGTAGTACAGCAATGCCCTTCTGACATTAGAGACATGTCAGGCTCTCAGATATTTGCTCAGTCCTGAGTTGAGCATGCTTCCACTGAGTAAAATCACCAGGTAATTCCCATTAAACCTTGACACAGTCAGGTATGGGTATCTTGCTGGGTACAGACTGGGAAGTGAGCTGCAAGCACTGTCAGCCCCTTGAGGTCTGGCAGCATTATCTTGTTCAGCTTTTAGCACCAGATCCCAACATATTCTGAGCCCTGGATTTTCTGGAGCCTGCTAGAGTGGTGCTAGATCACAATGCACAAGAGTTCTTGCCTTTGGCTGAGATGTGTGCTGCTTAGCACCTAAATCCCATGGCAGGCATACAAGCCCTGTCCTTGGCTCAGCCTCTGGCTGCCTTTGCTGGTAGAAAGCTGCCAACAGTGGCATCTTTTCAAAAGTGCTTGAAAAGTTGCTGATTTGATAAACTGCTTCAGACTGTAGTTGTTGTCTGACTGGGGCCATGCACATGACACAGAGCGCACCATGGGAGCTGCCTGGCAGCAAGGAGCAGTCCAGCATTAGTACTGCAGTAAGAGGCTGCTGCAGTGCCACGTCCAAAACCAAGCTGAGGGAAGAAACAAAGGGAGTATGTCTGTCTGGGCTGACTTACACAGCTCAGTTATGCTCTGCTCTGCTTGTGTGATGCAGTCAGCATCCTTGGATCATCAGACTACAGCAATACAAAAGAATATTCCAAGTGTATTCAGTGAAGTGGGTAAGACAAGGCAGAGTGAAACATGCAGATGGGGAGGAGTTGCTGTCCTCACCTGAAGCTCTGCATGATGAACCTGGGCAGCTGCTGTGGCCACCTGATCCTCCAGATCAGCCAGCTCAGATTCCTCAGTGACACTGTTGATCTTGCGTGCGGCATCTTCCAGGTTGGTCAGCTGCCCCTCCAGTCCATACACCGTGCTGGCTGTCAGGTACACCTGCAGGGCCAAGGTGGGGACAGGGGTCAGTGATTCCTGGTTTGTGGGCATCCAGGTTTGAGCAGACTGCATTTTCCATCATACATGCAAGCTTCCCTGCTTGCTAGCCCACTAGAGGGAGATTTATCTAGCAGAGAAAAGTCATGGGGAAATAATCTGAAAAACACACATCCACAAAGAGAAGGGATGAATGAGATGGCTGTATTACAGATTTCATAGGTGCTGCAATGGTATTCCAAACCAGATTTGTTCCAGATCAATCAGCAAAGAAAAATGTTGAAAAGTTTGCTTTTTTATTATTGATATTCCATTGCATAACACCCCAAGTCCACAAAGGGAAGAAGTCATGCCTCATATGTAGCTGTGTTTTTTTAAACCCACTTGATGCCTTCTGGCAGTAAAAACTGCATGAATAACTGTTCAGCAGCAAATAGTTATTAACTTCCTATGGAGTAAATGTGCTTATATGTATAACAGTTTTCCATCCCATCCTCTTCTCACCCAAATATACAGCAGGCAAAGCCTTCCCACCTCCTGGGCCTTTGAGTGAATCTGTGGAGGATCAAGACTTATTTGGGCCACACAAAAGAGAATTACTGATTTTATAATTCAGAGTTCTTCCCTAAAAATTAACAACTCTTAGTATTTTGGCCCACCTCTAGTATCTAGAACTACAGCTAAAGGTTTCATTTCCCATTCAGTCCCTCAGAACAGTAATTAGTGATACACTGTGTTTTAGTGTTTTATTTCACAAACCCCCTAAGGTACATGGAGGTCACTGGTTTATAGAAAAGGGTCATTTTTAAGCATTGGCTTTTGACATCTGTGCTTAAAATTGTGCAGAACCACATGAAAATACTGCACTTTCTGCCCATTTACTCCTTAGCCAAAAGACTTGCTTCCATGAGGCTGGTAACAGCACAACAGAAATGAAATATATAAATATGAAATATCATATATAAATATGAAATATTTATATATTTTCATACAGAAATAAAATATATTCTGATTTTCCCCATTGCAATATTAGTAAAGACCATGTCGTTACAAACCCAGCATGAATTAAACACAACTGTGGCTAACTTCAGGGTTCAAGGGGCAAGCAAACAAGATCTGAAGCAGATCCTTGAGCTAATACCTTCATTTCATACATCTTCCACTCCAGTCATTATATCTGCCCACAATTCTTGGTTCATTCAGTCCTTTGACATAAGAGGTATTCAAATAATTTATAGCAATGCTCTGACTTTATGGATCAAAATGTTGGCAAATGACCAGATTGAATTTGTTCACTTTTTATTCTTTTTCAAATTGTTTCTTAATTGCTTGAAATAGCTTTCTTTTTTCTTTGTGTCAATTATAGATAGCAAAGTCACATGCATGAAAAAAACCTAACCCCAAAATCACTACATCTGTACAAACTGCATCTTGTAAGGACACTTTGTAACTGCAGGCATGAAATATTTGAAAAACATACCTAAAAGAAATATGTGATCTGATGTAACACCTTTGCTGAAGTACCTGGGGACACAGGTGGTCCATAAAGTTAATACAATTATTTAAATAGAAATGCTTCTGGTTTTGTGGGGTTTAATTATTCTTACCGTTCATTTAAATGATACATCTTTTAAGTATGACATACCTCAGCTAGTTCAGATTAAAAGATGAATTTTCAGATTTCCCTGTCATATCTAAAAGCTTAGAGAAAGAAGAAATAGAACATTTTGAACAGCAGCATCTTTAGAAAGTTGAAGAAAAGATGCATTTAAGTGCTGTGGCAAAAATCTCTGCACAGTAAGATGTCCTTTTCAAGAGGGGGAAAAAAAATCTAAAGAAAATGGGACTGATAGAAAAATGTGGGAAAGAAAGGTCATCTTGAATTGATCAGGATGATATAATGGGACAGTGCAAATTCCTATGAAATCTTTAAGAGCTCCTAATGAAGGGAAAGAGCACTGAAATGTTATCACTTAAATGTGGGAAGAAAAGAAAATCAAAAGTTGTAAGTGTACCAACTCCATTAAGTGGATTCACAAAAATTTCCAATGAGTAGGGACTTCCTTTGATTTGGCGTTGTACTTTCCCCTGCAGATGACAGATAGTAATGAAAAATATGGATGATTTGGACATGGCCAAACGAATCTTTGTTTAATTCAGATTCTCCAGCCTGCTCTTTCTAACAGTGCAGGAGGCAGCTCTAGCTCTCTGGGTGCTCGGGATGTAGGGGGAGGAAGGGCTTCTCCACTTCTCTGTGTGACTGGGGACATGCTTTCCCCACCTGTCCTTGTAGTGATGAGGTTGTGCTGAGACTGGGAGATGTGTGGTTTCAGCCAGGGACGGCATAGCCATACTGCAATAGAGGTGTGTAGGGCATAAGCAAGCTTTTGAGATACAATTTCTCAATGTAGTTCTAAACCCCAAAGCACTCAACTTCCCCTCTCCTCAATATTTTAAACTACATATAAAAAAAAAACCAGACACAGTTAAGCACTGTTGAAACATATTTTTTTTTTTCTATTTGTGTATTTGTTTAAAAAAACCATATTCATTTTTAATATCCACTGATGCTGCCCATGTGCTTTCCCTTTTGAGTTGGTGCACACAAACAGGTGCACTCACTCACACATGTGACTCTTTTACATACTGATTCATCTTCTTACATTTTCTTCCAGTGTGGTGAGCTGCTCGTCAAGTCTGACGGGATCTGTGCCCAGCGGGAGGGTTCCTCTTCCTCTGTCCTGAATGTCATCTGGGAAATCACAGGGACTGGTGGATTCTGCTATCAGTTCTTCGGTGGCATTGATGACTTTCAGGACTTCTGTAGATATGTTGCAGAGAGAGACAGCAGAGTACTTCTATTTTGTTACAAGAACAGACAGAGAAAACAACAGCAATAAATTAGCATAGAGACGTAAGATACAAATCACCTTCTACTAGCCACAGCTTTAGCCATGCTAAAACCATATCCATGGCTCTCTGCTGCAAACAGACACAAGAACCATGTAATGGAATTGGAATTTATTTACCTTTTCCTCCTTCTCACATACTCACACTGCTACAGCATGCAAAGTAATATACACATGCAATTCTTCTACAACACAATTCTCCTGGAGGGATGGTCCAAACCTTATTCCAAAGGAGCACAGAAATATCCAGCTTTAAACTCTAAGCAAGCTACATAAAGCTGGTTTTGCAAAAGTGTTTTAAACATGTTTTAAAACACAATTTTCTGTTTTGGATACTGGCAAAGAGATGTGCAATCATCTATGTCTGTATCCACAGAAGCCATTTCATTGCAGATGCAAACATGGGAAAGCAATCTTCAGCAGCCCTGTAAGGACAGCATGTTACTAAAATGCTTACTATGAATTAAACAATCATCCCAAATAAACAAAGACTGAGCTATAAGTGTGAAAACACTTGTATCCTTTTATTTTTTAAAAATTTCAATTAACCTATTTTTTTAATATGGAATAAATTATATCAGATACCAAGGAAAAACACACAGTTTTATAGCTTTTTTAAAAACAACTGAAAACCTTTTTATCAGTGTTCCTTCCTTGTAATTTGTAATTAACTGTCCTGATTCTTATGATTCTCACATAGCTATAAGCTTCAGGACAACTCCTCTGATGAAGGAATAAAATTTCACCTGATGTACCTTTAAGCACAAAGCTCAACATCCAAACTATACAGCTTGGAGACTGAGACAAAGCTTGTTGAAGCCAATAAAAATACTATCACTGAATATATGTGCAATACCTTTAGTGTTGTTTTGCCTAAAAGAAAGTGTGGAAAAATTTAAACCAAAATTTAATTCATTCCTCAAACCTTCACATACTTATGCGTGTGAATTAGGGGCTCACCTGTCTGTAAATCTGCTCACAAACAAAGTATCTGTGGATCACTACTGAGGAAATGGACAGTCTTTGGATTCTCTTCAGTAAATTCAATGGTACAGGAGAGTATAACTGATTAAAAATGTTTATAGGCAGGATACAGGAGAAATAATGTTCTTTTGATTCCCACAATTTCTGATGAGTTAAACTGGAAACCCACTTTCATTATCTCTTTCCTTTAATCAGCCGTCCATTCTTACGTTAGATAAGACTTTTACTGAAAAGCTACATTTTTAGCAGTACATACTCAATTGTTGTGTATCAATACATTAAGGCATCTTTAGCACTATTACTCATCTGAATTACAAGAAATAATTAGAAAGAGAGATTAAAGAGAAAAGAACAAAGCAAATACCGTATGCTACAGCACTCGATCTTTGGCTTCTTAGGACAGCCAGCACAGCCCCAAACAAGCAGGCCTGGAACTCTCTTATTGAGAACAAATACTTGAACCCCATGAATAGCCTACTGGTTTCTTCCATTTATTTTCACAAGTGCCAATTAGGTTAAAAACAGATCAATAATTTTATAGGAAAGAAGGGAAAAAAAATCAATGCTACTTTCTTTTATTATTTACTTCCACAAGTACCTAGCTCTTATATTCTGTGAGTAGTGAACAAAAAGGATGAAGGCCAGACACTACATATTCTTCATCATATTTACTGATGTATGTTCTCCATTTCAAGAACTGTAGCCTCACTTTAGTGTTCATTATTTCTTAAATTTTTTATTATCCTTTATAGTTAATGATGAATTTCAAAAGAAGATTAAATTAAATTAGAAAAAGTTATTTTTATATCACAATATCAGAATCCATATTGGCATTCTTCACAGAACAATTACAATAAAATATTTTTTCTGTTTTCCAAGCAAAGTGGTCTGTGATGGGAATCTTTGTGAAATCAAGATTTTGGGTAAAAAATAGTCTAGCATAGAATTGAACAGAATATCTTTTCATTTGGAAGATGATGAATGATCACCTAGTCCAGCTACACCTGACTAGTTCAGGGCTGACCAAAAGTTAAAGCATGTCCTTAAAGACATTGTCCAAATGCCTCTTATACACTGACAGGGTTGGGCAGTGAGAACCTCTCTAGGAAGCCAATGTTTGAGCAACCTCACAGTGAAGAAATGCTTCCTAATGTCCAGTCTAATCCTCCTTGTAAAAATATGGATACTCAGTTAATGTTTTTCCATATGTTTTATCCTCCTTTTGAGCAACTGTTAAAACAGCTCATGTTCCAAAGTGGTCAGTTTGCAAATATACTTTGCAAATGAGGTACTCTAGACATAATTATTTAACGTGTAATGGGAAAAACACAAAATAAATTTAAAAAAATAAAATAAAAAAAGAAAACGTGTTGCAGGGTTTTAGTAGTTCACAAATTCTCCCTTCCCTGACCACCCATGTCAAACTCAGGATTTACAAGAACATATAAAAATCACCTCAAATTCACAGACACACACACACACACACACACAAGATCATCCTGGTAGGTGGATTTCAAATTGCTCCAAACACCTTTTGGTTGTCATCTTGTCCTTGTAGGAAAGGTCATTGTTTACACCTCTAAGTGACTCACAGAGACAGCTGTCATGCCATGATGCAGGCTCTGTCTTGTCAAGCAAGTCAGAGAACTAATATGCATGTGGTAGATGCAGAAAGCAATCTCTGGTAGAAATATCCAGCACAGGAAAGCTAAGTGCAACCATTCTTCTCTAAACTCTGGGATGCATTTGTATCTCAGCTGTGCTACCCTACTTCTGAATTAATACCACCACTCCCAAACCAAATCCATCCAGAAAACCAAGTATGAACGTTTCTACTAGTTATGAGAATTATTTTTTTAAACTGAATTTGAGACTAAGCATCTAATGGAATGAGGAAGACATGCATTTATCCTTTTTATGATAATTAACATCCATGGTCACCAACATGTTAAGGACACAGCCAGAACATTCTCAGTTTCTCTGAGTTTGTTCTTTGTGGTTGAGTCTTAAAACCAATGAAATGCTAAAAATGTGTATGTATGCAAGCATACATACATGTTTGCACTGAATATAAGAAATATCTTGTAAAACTTCTTTACTGTCATTTCTGTTTATCAGATGGAAAGTGTTCCTATTCTGAGAAGATTATGTTTCAGTGGTCTAAAGATAAAGTGGTCTTGATGACTGTTAGCCACTTCCCTTTCCTTCTGCTGTCTTTCCTTTCCCTGTTGATGCTGACAATATTTCCTGTGCTGTTTAACTCAAGCATGCTACACTGGAAGGTGATTTATAGACCATTATTTGCATTCTTGCACAAGTAACAGAAGGAAAACAGGATGATAAAACTGAAGCAATATTAAGTACCCAAACTGCTAAGAGCAGGTGAGCTTTAAGTGTTTGTATGCATTTCAGCAGCCCTGTGACATTTTCACATCCTTTCCATGAACATTATGGCTTTTATTTTTGATTCTCTTAAAATAGTTAAGTTCTCTGTTACCAGCACTATTTATTTCTGCCCATTGTACTCAGCCATTAGCGTTTGCCTTTTTTCTGCCACTAAGATGTCATCATTAGGCTCTTTTAAAGAGCATGGGAGGAGGTGACATGCAATTCAACAGAGAACAGTGACATCAACAGCTAGAGCAAGAACACCTTTCCATCACTAGCAGTCCTGGCAGTATTGACCACATCCTTGATGATTTGTGGTACAATCATTTTTAGCTCCAGTGTCAAGGCGTTATATCATGCACTGAGTCACAGTCAATATCCCTCTTTTTATGTAAGGAGCTATGGGGAGCTGGGGAGAAGGTAAGTTTTGCTTTGCCACTGATTAATGCATCCTTTCAGAGTAGCCTGACACTGAATCCAAGCTGGGTGAACACAAAAGCAAACCCCAAACCTGTCTTGCTCATCTCCCCAGCCTATGGGAATTCATTTTAGAGTTTTGAGAAGGCCCCGAAAAAGCCCAATGAAAGTCCTTCACAGGGCAGCAAAATCTGTGACACAAGTCACAGTGTGGGAAGAAAAGAGACATCAATGCCGAGCTATCTGTGGCAGTTGTCAATCCTGACCTTCAGAAGATCTTTGGCCCAAAGTGAGTCCTAACCACTCATTACCATGAAAACTGTGAGGAAAAAAAAAAGGCTAAATTTTGCCTGGCTGTTTTATGGCAGACAAGTATACCATGATAAACTGTGATATCAAGGAATTACTCTTCTGTTCAAGTTTAAGACTTCCTGCCTTGACCTTTAACATCAACATCTTCATTTATGGGCATTCCTTTAGAAAAAGAAAGTAAAATTACCTTACAGGCTGAGAGCTATTATTCTACTTCTATTCTCCAAAGTATAACACAGAGAAATTAAGTCTGTCTTTTTGACTGTGCAAGGTAATTCTGAATATTACATTTTACTAATTCAATCCACTGTCCTAATATAGTTACAGATGTTACGCCTATCAACTTTTAATGCCTTATTTCTAGAGATAATCATGAGAAAGGAAGTGATTTTCCAAGAGGTGAAATATTATAGGCTAAGCTGGAAATTAAAATATTTACATCTTAAAATCCACACAAGAATATAATCTACAATGGACACAGACTGATGACATTACACAACTGGAAAAACACTTTCTTTAATGTCACCATTGATATTTTTACTAAATAAAATCAAGATAATTAAAAGATGGTTAAAAATCATAAGACAAAAATTAAGAGCAAGGAAAAAAAGAAAAAAATGAGAGAAGTGTCTTCCTAAATTAAGCATCAACTTCTAACACCACAAAAAAGAATTCTTATTTTATGACTGAGAGAATGATGTATGACATACTAAAAATGGCAGGTATTTTAAAATAGAAGATAAGCATATATTTGCTCAGGGAATATAACAAAAATATTTTTTAATATGTGATCCTCATAAGCTGAGGTTCAAATAGCACAGAATATGAAACCTCTTTCCACCTAAAAGAATGATAAGCAACAGCCACTAGCAGCAAAGTGGGAAAATATCTACTTACTGTACAAACTCTACAATGAATTAAGGGTTTTGATTATTTTTTTTAATTGAGAGCTTAGAAAGATTTTTGAAGGCCACTATGGTCAGAAAACTTCCTTCCAAATTTCTTAATATAGGTGAGTACATGAGAATAGAAAGTTCATACACCTTATCTTTGTCTTCTGTTCTTCTTTTCTGATAAAACCAAATTTTCATCACAAGGCCAAACAAGGGAGCCAGTCTGCTTCACATATTAACTGTGATTATAAAATAATTTTCTGCAGTGATTATTGGTTGTGGCCAAAAGGTATGATTTTTCAGGCCTGATATTTCCAGGAAAACATTTTGAGTTTGAGAATGTTGATTGGGAAATGCGGAAACCCTCAATATCATGTTATGGCATCTCTTACTACATAAGAGATGTAAAAAGACACAAACAAAACAAAGCTTTCTCACCTGCTGCAATACAGTGGATAAAAACTGCAGCTTTAAATGAAGATCAAAAGCCTTTTGTTTTTCCTAGATAGTGGGAAAGCAGTTAAATAAAAAGGCAGAAAAGTTATATTAACAGCTACAGAGGTTAACAACTATATAGGTTCAGACTTACAGGGAAGTTTGGGATAAACAGCAAGGATAAAGAAACTACCAAGATTAAAATAGCATAAAATTTAGATTTTACATATATTACTAAAATATTTAAAATAAAACAATGCCTAATTTAATTTTGTGAGATTTAGACTAACAGACTTCATTGGAACAGATATTGCAAATTACACACAATTGTTTATAAAATGAAACAGAGGGAAAGTACTATTTCTACCATCACCAAAAGTATCACTAGGAATGGAAAAATACTTTTGCAGCAGTGTTAAGAAGAAGGAGAAAAGCCAGCTTTCTTCACTTTTGCAGTGTACACGGCAGCAATTTGGACAGTAGTTACCGAAGAGTCTGTACCCCACTTATGCCACAGTCAGATTCCCATGTGGGAAACACCTTGGCTAAGTTACATCTTGTGCCAAATCACTTCCTACTGTTTGCTGCTCTCCCTCTCCTGCCCTCACTGTCACAAAACAGACAAGTAAAACCCTTCACATTACAAGTCTCCAGTGACCAGCAAGTAGGTTTACAGTAATCTCCCTCATTTCCTTAGGTTTTTTTAAACTGAACTGACTGGTTTTGCCTTGAAGTAATGACAAAACCACAGTTGCCCTGATGGCTGTGCTGTGACACAAGTATTTTCCAGCTGAGGAGCAGCATTTCCTTGAAACTCTTCCAGCTAGATCTGAAAGAACTCAGTTTTCACTGCCAAGTCTCAGAGTAGCTTACAAAAGAAGACAAAATAGTAGTAAAAAGTAGTCTATTTTCCCACCATTTTGTTCCAGCAGCTTACACTAATGTTCACTGATTTTCTGCAACTGTATCTGTAGAATGGCTTGGACATTTTCTCCCTAAGTAAATAAATCTTTGGCAAGGAGAGAACTGAAGGAGATTCCCCTTGCAGGCACACTGGACAGAGCTGGCTTGGGTGTGCATGCACGCAAGTGTCAAAACTGAGACTGTGAGAAAAAAGCTGTTTACAAATTCCCCATGTGAAGGCAGCAGAAGTGTCACCTCTTCTGCCCTTCACCAGTAGATCCAACAGGGCTTTGATTCAGTTGCTTAAACACAGGTAGACAAAGTGTGATTTGAAGCAGCTTGAAGTATGTGAGGATTTTGAAACAACGCTGTCAGATATGACACTGACCTGGGAGATTCACATTTCTTCTGGACTAGCAGCTTAAGTTGCTGTGGGACACTCTAAGATATCTCAGATGGTCTATCTACATCCATAATTATGCAATTGCATTGAGCCCAGAAAGCATCAGAATTGGAGGTACACAAACATCACTGCTTGCTTTTGAAAACTTTGAAAAATAAATGTTTATGGTTTTAATGCTAGAAATGGAAGACTCATATTTTGACAAAATAAACTTAGAATCAGCTTGGTATTTCAAGCTAAAGACTGATTAATAGCAAATACATGGGATAAATACCTTGAATGGGAATTCTGTCCAGCAAACTACTTAAGCCTCAGTTTAAAACTGAACATATACTCGACTGCTTTGTTAAATTCAGAACTTAAAACTTTGGATCCATTAGCCCAATGTGAAGATTCTTGTCTCATACCTCTTTTCACCTTCCTTAACCAAAACAATTTTTTTCTCTGCTGTCATTCAAAAACTGTGCATAGGTTATCTGCTGTTCATAAACCTTACAGATCACTTTTTACAATGCTGCCCACATTCAGTTTTCAATCATGGACTTTGGGAGACCGCCCAGATAATTAACATAACCTTAAAACCAATGATCCATGAAAACACAAGAATTAGTCTGAGCATCTTGCACACAAAAATGTGAAACAACAGACACTCAAATACCTTCCAAGCTGTCAACCCAGGAAGTACTACACTGTTCACCATTACTACCATAATAGCAGCAACGTAGTAAAGCTAATGTGCTTACCCTGCTGTGTTTTCTGGCCAAAAGAGATCCATGTGATTCTCCTTTAGAAATTTTTACTCAGAGACTTCTAAAGCTTTTAGGCATATAAAGCTGGATGGCAGTTTCCTATAAACTCCTGCCTGAACCAACACATCAGCCAAAATACCCAGGAATTCAGGCAGTTGCAGGATAATGTTCACATAAACATCTTCTGTGAGGGCAGGGCCTGCACAAATGCCTAAAGAAGCCCAGCCACCAGGAGACACAGGCTCACCCTCGGTATAACAGCACTGCTGTTTCAGCATCCCAGACATCCCTGCCGTGATGCTTCAACAGGTCTGTGGAACACAGGAGGGGTTCACTGGAATGTGCATGTCCACTGCTGCTCTCCAGCTCCATCCAGGCTGTGAGTAGATGCCTCTCCAGCAACCAAGTCCAGTGAGCCCCACGCTTGCCTGACCTCCCTTACTGAGCCCTGGCCACCCCCTGCAAGGCCAGCCCTGAGCACAGCCACCAGCATACACACGAGGGAGCTGGCTCTTTCTTCTGCAGTAATGTGCACCCACATGCACAGCTACTGGCTATTCTTACTAAACAGAGTGAGCCCAGGCAGATTTTCTGAAAAGTGTCAATCTCACTATACCAGTAGTCAAACAGTGTTGATTTACCTAGTGAAAAAAGTTAAGATGTACTCTCCTGAAACAAAGGAAATAGATCTCTGGCAAAAACCAACATGAAAATGTTAATCATAGTTCATACTTTCCCCAAAATAAAGCTTTTTAAAACCTAGGAAGAATAAAATGTTTCCAGAGAATGGAAGTATTAATATTTAATGAAAAGATTATTTATGCTGTTATTCATACTGTCAAGAGACTCGGGAGTTTTCCCTTTGGAAACAGGATCCTGCTGTGCTACCTAGCAAACTCACTTAGAGGTTGTCACTCAGAAAAGAGCTACTGTGGCATGTAGTAATGTCAACAGACAACGCTAGATTTTAAACAGTTACTAAGCCTTGGTTATAAAGTTCTCTGAGCAGAAGTAAAAGCATAAAGGGAATTAAGAAATTCCTTAAGCACACAGTACACTGCATCAAGCTAATGGAAAGAGGAGAGAAACTCCCCGTTACATGGAAGTTTAACTCCGTAATATGTATATCTTGAGCAAGTTGTAGTACTAGGTAGAAGGAGAAAAAATACCAAGAGTAAGGTGTTAACAACTATTTCAGTTTTTATGCTATGTGGGCAATTAAAAAAAAATGGCAGAGGCTAACCTGTTTTTTAACATAATCTCTATAGTTTCTGATAAAGTGGTCACAGGCATAGACTGCATTTAAAATGTAGACTGACAAAATCACCTTATAGAATGTAATTCTGGCATATACCATGAAATAAAGATCCAGTCAATTTATCTTCATAAAAGCATTAAAAGAGAAGGAGAATGGATGGAGGAGAGTACAGACTAAATACATTCCATTTATCATGCTTGCCACTCTCAGGATCAGTACCATTAAGATATTTCAATGAGAATTTACATTTTGCTTTTCTCTTTAGGCATTCGTTTTGGGTTTAGTGGAGTAAAGCAAAAAATAACCAACCAATAAAAAAAAAACCACAACAAAAAAACAACACAAGAGTAAGACAGAAATAATTGTGCAAATTATTGTGCTAGTACACGATGCTTCACTAAGACAGCAGTTGCACAATTTGAATTTTGGTTTGTTCATGCCTGAAATTTAGTGGGGCTGAAGGCCACTCTACCCTAAGCGTGGCTTTTGGTGAAAAACATGGCCTTTCACGGCACAACTAAGACAAATGGACTTTTCAGGGCTCTGCATACCCCAGAAAGACCATGAGATACTTCTGTAGCTTAATAAGCACAAACTATTTCCCATAAAAACAAGTCTGCTTCAGGATTATGTTTGTTTTAAAATGAGAGCTGTGACTCTCCACAAGACCATTTTAGGCAATCACAAACTGAAGGATAATGAAAATGAGGGTGCTGAAAATCTAAGAAGATTTAAGCCTAAGTCCCAAAATTAACTTGTGTTAATTAATACCAACCAAAATCCTCAGGTATCTCAGATGAACTAAATCATTAGCTCAAAGGTCATCACATTCAAATTTGCATCTTAAAGGTAGACATATTGGATCTTTATTTATCAATAACAGGATGGGGCTGCAGGTAGGCACCCCCTGAGCATTTTATTTAGCATCAGTCTCATCAGTACAAGGTGAGAGATGAAAGATGTTGAAAGCTCGTGCTATTACAACAACTTCCAAATTCTCTTGGTTAAAATGCCTTTTTAAAAACTTTCTAGCTAATAGCATAATGTTGAAAGATTATGAGCATTTGCTTAAGCCAGTCATTAAAACTACATGTACACTTTGCTTCTAACAATGCTTGCTTTTTATAATTTAAAAACAATGTATAAAGCTTCATTATTAAACTTGTATTTTTTTATTATCTTGCTTATTATATTTTCTAAGGCTTATCTCTACACAGTCTTATTGTTTCCTGTCTTTGCATATCTGCATTCTTGCATTCTTCTGTTCTCAGATCTGCTTTCACACAGCTTCTGAGAGTCTTTTACCTTTTCTATTTCCCACAATGACATACAACTCAAAAGCTCAATTTGAAGTGAGAACTAAGAATCCATAAATGCCAAACAACTTCAGCTAAACTATCCATTAAACTAACTCTCCATTAAAGGTAATTTTTACCACCGCTTCAAATCATAAAATACTAAATACTCTTTTAAAATCATCAGTTCAATGTGTGATTCCTTGATGTTCCCAGTTTCCATTAAAACAGAAGTCCAGGGTTTTAAAGGTGCAAGCAAGTGAAGGTCAGATAAGCACCAGGTACTTAATTTCCAGTGATTCAAAAATGGTATGTGTTTTTAAGTCTTATCCTATTGTGAAGAATACGAGAACTAAAAAATCCCAGCCATTTAAAGTTGCTTAAGTGTTCCAGAATAAATTTATGAGAACATAAGATTAAAGGCTAACAAAGACAAGCAGCATGGCTAAAATATAAGTAAGATGGCTGAAGTACAGTATTTATGTTCAAGAACAGAAAGCCAGAATCTAGGCACTCGAGGTCTCATTTTAATGGTGCAGAACTAATGCTTCTGTATATTTAATTTGAAACCTGATGCACAGGTCAGAAGGCTGTCTCTGACCAATAATGTCGAGTGCTAGCCTGAAAGATCTGTAAATCCCTACAAGTGCGTTCTCCAACAATCAGGGTTTTTCAAGAGACTTTGGAACTTCTAGCTTTGAAGGCATCTAAAATTACTGGTTGCCTAAAAATAGGTTTCCTATGCTTGTCTTTCACATGACTTCTACTCATCCTAATGTTATTGCATCTTTTATGAGTTGAGGTATTTTAGACTGTCACCACAGCCCCAACTGGTATTATACATTGTCATCATCAGTATTTCTTCGTAAGACATTGGCCAGCCAACTTTCCAGAGAGAAGGCACATGTCAGAAGATTTTAAAGTATCTTTAAGGACAACTGTCAAGAATAAGAATGAAAGCAGTGTGCTTGTTTCTCTACACCTGGAGAAGGTTCTCCTGCTGAATTCCAGACCATGAAGAGTACTGGAGTATTCTGGTTTCTTTATTATAGACAAAATGAGTATATACTATGACCATTAATGATGAGAACTTTTTTAACCAAATCAAATAAAGGATTATGAACTCCAAGCATTCCTTTTTTTGCTGAACATGGTAAGCCCTTCCTTATTAAAACTTAAGAAAATTTTATTGAGGAAAATATATTAATCTTTGCTTCATTTTAAATAACTGACATACAAATTTTAAAGAAATAGCAGAATTAGGAGAGAAAAAACCAACAAATATTACTTTGTAGATGCATGCAGATGAATAAGTACACCAAAAACATACATTCACCATTTTCTGTGCTCAGTTCTCTATACAGAAGCATTTCAGAAATTTCTTTATAGCCTTTAATTCTGGATTTAATTTGCATCATGTTATAACCCCAGCTAGCCCATATATGCTGTTGTAATATTGCTGTTTTGTCTTTGCAAACCAAATAAAAACAAATTAAATGCTGCTAACAAGCTCTGACAATAAAACCTTTATGCGATTTCTTTGGAAAGGTTGTGTGCACATCAAGGAGGCATTTGCACACATGATAACAAAGGTATTTACACTCCTGTGTACTCCATGGCTAAATAACTCAGAATCAGAGAGTCAAACACTCCTTACATTTGGAATGTAAAGGGATCACCTAATACAACTCTTCTGCTCAAAGAACATGCCCAGGGCCATGTCCAGCCAGATTTTGATTATATCCAAGGCCACGGACTCTACAATCTTTCTGGGAAATCTATTCCAGTATTTAAATACCATCACAGGGAAAAAGTTTTTTATTTGGATGGGATTTTCTTGTATTCCAGTTTGTGCCCACTGCTTCCATTCCTGTCAGTGGAAAGAGTTCCATTTCCACTTCATTTCCCACAACAAACACTCCTCACTCTTCCCTATCAGGTATTTAAACACATTGAAGAGATTCTCCCAAGCCTTCTCTTCTTTTTTTGGAAAGACAATGCCAGCTCTCTCAGCCTCTCCTCATATGACAGATGCCCCAGTTTTTTAATCATCTCTGTGGCCCTTCACAGGACTCATTTCAGTGTGTCCATGTGTACCTTGTGCCTTTTGGAACCCAAAACAGAACACAGCACTCCAGAAATGGCCTCACCAATACTGAAGAGAGGTGCATCATCTAATCACTTCCCAGGTGCAGGACTTGCATTTTCCTTTGCATTTGATTGCTGAAAGTCTTGCTAAAGCCAAAATAAACAATATTCATAGCTCTGAATGTCTCAGATTGCCATGATATTTCGAAGATGAACTCACAGTGACATGGGCCAGTTCCCTCAGGTCTTGGAAGCTCAGACACCATGTACATGTGCACATCCCAATTTTTGAAATATCTGCTAACCTGATCCTCCTCTACCAAGGATAAATCTTCACTGCTCCAGGCTTTTCCATAGGTCTCAGGGGCCTGGGATTCTTGAGGGAAAATCTTACCTGTAAACTGAGGTGAAAACAATGTTGTGTAGCAGCCTTTTCCACATTCTGTGTCACCAGATCACTGTAGTAGTGAGCCCAACTTTCCCTCATCTGCCTTTTGCTGCTGATGGACCTATAGAAGACTTTTTTTTCCCTTTGTGTCTCTTGGCAGATTAAGCTCCAGATGGGCACTGGCTTTTGACAGCATTCCTGCACACTTTGACTGCATCTCTATTGTCTGCCTGTGTCGTGGTTTTAAAGCAGTAACTAAAAAATTACTTATTTCTATTATAGCTTTCTATTTTTCTGATGCCAGTTACCCAGAACTCTTGTCATCAGTTCACTCCTCCCATTTCACATCACTCTGAGGTGTGTATGGGTCATGAGTCTAGGGATGTCATTTTAAGGATGAGTTATTCAAAGGCAAAAGTCTTCTTCATCTGTCTTTGTGAGCTCTACTGGAAAACAGGTTTTCTCATTGCCCCCCAAGGCTTCAAATTTTTGCTTCACTCCGTTCCAGCACTTCACTGTATCACAATTACTCTACTTTTTACTCAAAATCCACACTTTGAACACTCTATTCCTCCCTATATACTCTGTCATGAATTAAAGGGTTTTTTTCAAGACCTTATTGTCCATCTCCATAGCTTTAACAGAAAAATATTTCAGCTTATAAAGCATCTCCTTATTCTCTACCTTTTCTGGAGCTTAATTATTTTCTTTACTGTCTCTGATAGTTTATAAAGTCTCTTTACATGTTGATTACTCTCTTTTTCCTTTCTCTGGATAAAAGGATTAATCTGCAAGTCTCATCTGGGCAATGAAAGGGTTAAAATCTTGCCCAGGTTTTGTAGATGGTTCTGTGATCTCTGCCGGAGCAGCAGCTGGAGTTGTCTGTGATAGAAGATTCTTCATGGCTGCTCTGGAGAGTGTGGTCGCTGTCTCAGCACGTCACAGGTCCAGAGCTTTTTCCTTTCTTTACTCGGCAGTCTCTGGTGAATTCAGTCACAGCAAAAAAAAAACTGCAGCCAAGCCAGGGACCGGCCTGGCCCGGTCAGAGCCCGGGGCAAGCCCCGCAGGCCCCATCTCCCGGCCGGGAGCCGCTGGGCCCAGCCCAGCCCCCACCCGGCCGCATGGCCTGGGCAGGGAATGGGAGGCCAGCCAGAGGTCTGCTACCTTTCACAGCCAGGGAACAAAGAGAACAAGAGTGCTCTGACTTTACATCTTAAGGAGGTGTTCACAGGTTGACTTCACTTTTCAATGGTCAAAACTGCTGTCAATTCTTAGAAATGACTGATAATTGGTCAGGAGGAAAGACTCCCATCAGCCACCAGCAGCTTCAACTTCCTTAGCTCCCAAAACCACCTTAAAGGTAAAGCCACCCCATGACAGCCTGGATGACTCGATCCTGTATTGAGTACACCTCCT
Organism: Pseudopodoces humilis; assembly: GCF_049639895.1. NCBI lineage: Eukaryota > Metazoa > Chordata > Aves > Passeriformes > Paridae > Pseudopodoces > Pseudopodoces humilis. The sequence goes on from NC_142200.1 coordinate 107,737,668, forward strand.
AGTGTATTAGTTCTTCATATAATTTGAACAAAACACCTTTCAAATTATGACAAATAGATTTCCTTTAGAGAATTGTCCATATCCCTTGTCAAAGCTCAGCTGCTGTGCACACGATGCCCCAAAAGGAAGTCAAGATATGCAGCAGACTAGAATTAGTGGATCTAAGGAATAAGAGTGCTTGACTGGCAAGGGGCAGCACTGGGCTCCTATAGCACCAAATTCAAGCATACCAAAAGATCTGAAAAGAAATTCAGAGGTCGAAACAGAGGAGAGGAGGTGGTAAATCCTGTGAGTGACACTGAAATCTGGTATCTCACTGTAAGGGTGAAATGGTACAAATGAAGGATTCTCAGGCACTATCAGAACTGACACTGAATTTCAGTTTCATTAGAAAATGTTACTGTTCTCAGAAGCCTATTAGCTGACAAGGTAACAGGGTTGGAAAGCTTTAAAGAAACACTAATTATTTTGGTAGAGACAAAAAAGAGTGAGTAGAGACATATACTATGCCATCAGTATGAACAAGATGATACTACGAAGAGAGGAGCAACTAAAAGGATGGAAAAAACCACTTAAACTGTCTGGTTAGCAAGGACAAAAAAATTACATAATTCCATTAATATTACCCAGTTAACAGTTTTGTTGCTCAAGCTAAGTTCCCTGATTGGAACTGATGCTGTAAGCTGTCTGTTCCTCACAGAGGAAAACACACCTTAACTGAACTTTTATCTGCACAAGCAGTTCAGGCTCAGACTGGTATAAAGGACCTCAGGTTTTTTTAAGCAACTGTGTTCAGTTTTCTAGCCAGAATTTTCTCTTTTTGCATTTTAACTCTTACAGTAGTATTCCCACTCTTTTACAACTACCACTTACCTTCTTTAACTCTTCTTGAATACTTCTGCCATTTTCCTCTGAGGACAAACTCTCCTTCTGGTTTTCCACATCTATTCCAGGTTCTGATTCTTTTTCTTCACCAGATGATGTTTCCTTGTCACTCATTTTAGCAGCAAGCTGAAATAACCTGGATTTAAGCTCATCCTCCATAAGTTCAGGCTTGACATCATGGTGCTGATCCTCATTGCTTATATCAGTTTCTGATAAATCATCAAAATCCTACAAAGACATTAGAGAAAAATATATAATTCCTGTGTAGGCACAGAAAGAAAAAACAAACAGCTTTCTAGAAAACTGTAGGTATGATCACACTGCAGGGAAGCCAGAAAGAAAACACATGAAGTGTTCTGATAAAAAAGGAATGCCAGTAAACCAACACTTGCTGGATTATATTCATCATTCCTGCTTACATTCATGTTTCCTAAAAAGGAACTATCTAAATGACTGTGTATATGTGTGTCCTGGGGTGACTTTATGATACTGGTATCCCCAATCGTCTGGTTTATGTTATATATTAAGTTCTGCACCTTTAAGACTGGCTTTGAGAGCAAGAGAGGGGGAAGAAGAAGCGCGCAGTTTGTGTTAAGGAAAAACATCACTCCCACACATCCCGCTCCTGGACTGTGGTGTCTGCAGCACGGACAGACAGCGGGACAGAGCTTCTCTCTGGATTTTTAGTTAGTTTTAGCTAGCTGAGGCAGAGGAGTTCCCTAGACCTTTGTTTGTTTTTTTCCCAATTTTCTTGGATCTGTGCAAGCCTGCTCTGGACTGAACACCCAGCCAAACCCCAGGAGCTCACGCCTGTGGCCCACCGGGGCCTGGGCCTCGGCACTTTCCAGCGCCAGAGGGACTGATAAGAACCTGAGCGAGCCGAGCTACACCACATGAAAAGGACTTTTCTTCCTAGACTTGCCATCCCATCGAACAGCAAGAGGTTTTATTATTTAATATTACTCAATTTCTGTTAAATAAACAGCTTTTTCCACTTCTCTCTAAGGAATTTTTTTTTCTTTTCCCGGACCAGTTAGTGGGGAGGGGCATTTCCCTGGGGAAATCCCCATTTGGAGTTTTCCTTCCTAATTTGCCCTAAACTAAGACAATGTGTGCAACTAAAAAACATGCCTGTATTCCCCATTCCCAGCACTGCCATCCCTCGCAGGCACAGTGCAGATAAAAATGCAGTGTGGGAATGAAATAACCTGTAACCTGGCAGTCGTGTTCAGCTTTCAGTTGAAAGCTGTGCTCACATTCCCTGACTGCTTGGTCTTGAGCATTATCCATGTTCTTCTTAAAGACTGCTGGAAAGAAGTTTTGAAAAACTTCTCTTTTGTTACATGATGTTGCTTAAGACTGTCAGCTTTCCCAGTGATTATTTGCATAGATAGATCCTCTGCAGAGATGACTTTTTTTCCAAATGCCAACCTCCTTGGAACAAATTCAGTCTTCAGGAGCCCCTCTATTCTGACTCTTGGATCCTTAAAGCTGGGAAACACTTAAAGGGTCAGTTAAATACAGTGGGTGCTACAGACTTGGCCACAAGTCCCATTGGAAGCTGAAGAGAAGCAAAATCAGGGTGCCTGCCCAGCATTTAATAAGGTGGAAAAGGGGTTAGTTTTGTCAGCCCTGCTGACAAAATTTGAGAATATCTCATAGTTGTTCTAAAAACTAATCCCCAGGTATCAATTAATTTTCTGGATTGGTTCTGTCTGATTAGAACCCAATTTGACCTGATTTCCACTACATTCCCTGGAGAGACAGGCACCTCCCAATGGAACCTTCTCCACCTATAGCATTTGCTGCCTTCTGGAAATGTTCTTTCTCTGCTGACTGCTGAGAGAAAGTTTTGAATCATTAGCTTGTTAGGTGCTTCAGCCAAGCCCATGAAATAAGATGGTATTAGGTGGGTTTAAAAGTGACAGATATTTTGAAATGGAGCATAATTGTGCAAAACCACCCAGAAGGAGGCTATGAAGAATTCAGCCTGGAACCAGAGTGGTAGGCACATCTCAGCAGGTCTAGGAGGATGATTTGGAGCAATTCTCAGAGATGAAATTATTCCTATCTGCCTTAGGATCTCATACTGTGACAAGACCAGACACTGCTGGAGAGACTAAAATCTGTGTTCTCTCTTCCATTCATTTGGAAATATATAAACAGGAGCAGCTGCAGCAGCACTGCTCAGGGGTGAACCAATTGCCTCCAGTTCTCACAGGAAATGTTAACTGCCCACTCCCTCACAAACCCCACCCACCAAACTGCTTTTAATGGATTGACACATGGTGTTCATAATGTCAGTTCTCATCTTTCATACAGTAAACTGTACTGGAGTGCTCAGCACTTTCTCAGTGTTCTGGACAATTTCTGTCTGCAGTTATTTGCAATTCAATCAATTATACAACTAAATTATTGCTTTATAGCAATATTCATCCTTCAGGATGCAGAAGACCCTTTTAGAAAACCAGGATTGATGGAACAACAGAAACTTGAGAGCTACAATAGAAGGGCAACCATGGATTTATGCTGAAATTCTTTTCCCAAACAATCAGCTTTTGCAGAATAAAGAGCTTTTTCTGCTAAAAAGCTGTTCAATGATCAAAAACAATATTTCAAACCAGCATGTTTTCGCTTCAGTTTTGTAATATGACATGCTTTTATATACATGCAAAAGACTGGTGTATTTCACCTTTTAAATTAAAAATGTCTGTCATAATGGTCTTTCCTCAAACTGCAAGAGTTTTCTTGAGACATTTCTTGCACATCACTCCACAACTCATTACAAATATCAGTGTTACACCCCAACCAACAATTTGTCAATGACCAGTACTCACAAATCACTAAACTACTATTAAAAAATCCCTGAAACCTGTTGCTGAACCAATCAGTCCATCAATTTGTACCCAGGAAAGAAACGATCATAACTTACGTGATATACAGGATAGAAAGCACAGCTAAACTGTGCACTTGTATTTTATGAGAATACAGTTTAGTGAAGATATAGCTCATTAAACCTGAGCTATTTACAGCTAGGTATCTAGTCTAAGCTAATTACTGGAACCCCTCTTTACTTGTATTACCTCCATTTATTTAATTGGTACCTCCAAAAACCTGCTCTCATCTACCTAAACACTTTGTTTAGGATTACAGCTCTGCCCTAGGGATGTGGGCTTACTCTAGCAGTGCTGATGAAGATTGAGCACAGTTTACCTTGAGGTTAAATCTGCAAGGAAAGAAGAAAATCCCATTCTATGCAGACATTTGAGCAGATCAAGCTTGTTAAGATAATAATTTGGCAATTTTTGTTTAATGAGCTTACAGATACATATATAAAATCTAGTGGGAGCAAAGAGGGAGACTGGCAGTCCAGAGTGGTGGATTTTCCCACCCTTCCTCCTCACAGCTGTACTGACAGACTTCACTGTGCAGGAGGACATGTGTGAGTCTTCTGGGGGCTTCTTAAATAGATCTGCTCAACTTTAGATGCTTAGCAGCTTTATTGGAGCAGCAATGCACATACACACCCATGGAAAGCACCACTGGTTAATCTAAAGAATCTGTATAGACAACAGCAATATGACAACTTCTCTTGATCCTGAGAAAATACCAGTCTTCATAGGATCACACATGGCAGCAACTTAAAGATCTTTTTGTTAAGTCTGCCAGCACAGATGAAAGTCTTGAGATGCCTTGGCAACCCCAGGGTCTCATCCAGCATTAGCTGAATCTGTGTTTTGAATACACATTATTTCTTGAGGGAGGACTCATCTTGAGAGTATTGACTGTATTATAACTGGGCTCAGGTATGTCTATTACTCCTTTTTTAGCTTTCTAACCTCCTTTAAATGAGCAGATTATCTATATTGGCTAGAGCTGTTAATTCCTGTATACATGCAGAGATAATGGTACCTTACACTGCTGCACTTTGTGGTCTCTGTTAATAGCAGGCTGCTTGACTTGTGTGTTGGGCTTTTCAGAGAGTGGCAGCAAATTATTTGTGAGGAGATTATACCTCTTTCATGGACTGACAAGTTAAAAAATGCATTAGCAGCCATGAAAACAATAAAATGAATACATTGAAAAGTACTATTATTATTTAGTAGATGCTGCATTAAATTTTGTTATTCTTTACTGTTCATGTTTTTACTCTTTCTGGTAAGTTTAATGACATTTTTGTATCATACAAATCAATGTGTAAATTCCCATTTTCATCTATCAGCAGTATATTATGCTAAGAACTGCAAACAAGAATAAAAGGCTACCATTTTATCTGAAAACTGAGCTTCTGTGAGAGCTTGGCAGACTGACACAGTCACAAACCCAGTTTCACTAAAAGAAAATCAAGTGTTTCTATGCAAGCATAAGTCTTTTAGGAGACAATGAAAACAAGAAATATACTTTTACTCATAAACAGTGTCCAAATCCTTGCACACAAATTGCTGATAACACAGTCAGAGTGGACAAAAACCAAATACAAAAAAGGATGTTCCAGATCAAAATCCATGCTAAACTATAAATTCCTGAGAGAAAGTTCCCTTCATATAGAAAACAAAAAATTGGAAACTGAAGTTTTTAGGAGAATACACAAATTGTAAGGTTTGCAGGCAGTTTCTCAGCAAGAGCCAGAGTGATTTCAGGGAACTGTTTTCAAAGAATACATCTCAAGCGCCATCCCGTGGGAACAGGCAGTCTGACAGTGCTCACCCCTTACCTGGCTGCAGGGCAGGAGGGCTGTAATTAACACATGAGGTCTCCTGATCAAAGGAACAAACTCTTAATGAGGGCACTTCTTTCACTTAAAGCAATTAAGCCCCATCACTTTGCATCAGAAGCATAAGAACTTCAGCTACATTAAGCAACAATCATATCCTTCTCTCAAAAAGATAATGAGAGCCAATATATCAATATTATCATTACTAAAAGTATCAACTATTATTATAATTATTAATAATAAGAGCAGATAACAATTGGTGGCTTGAGTGTCCATTTTTTGTAAAAAGTTACCATTTTAAAAATTGTCATAAAAAGCAAAGTTGCATTTTCCAGTTCAGTTGCCACAGAAATATGAGAATTTTGTGGTACATAAGCAATCAGATATTATTTATAGCAGGACTTTGGTTTTATCAGGACAGTTTTCATATCTTGCTTCATGACTGTGTTTGTGGCATCTCTACAGACAGCTCAGTAAAGAAGCTTGTTCTTTTACTTATCGTTAAGCAAAAAATTCCACATACACAGCACATCTTGGTATCTGTTCTCAGGTTTCCCCTTCTAAGTCACTGTAGACTTTAAACAAAAAATTCTCTCTCAGCCACAAAGTTGGCATTCCACTGTTGTGTCTAAAAATATATTAAAAATAAAAAAAACATGCCACAGCATTATCCTAATCTAGGAACTGGATCCTTATCTAAAAATACCTGATTTAAAATTGAAATTCAGTTGTGAGTTATGAACTGACTGCAGTTTTTCCAGAACATAACTGCCTACAGCTCTCTAGACTCAGAGCAAAGAAGAAAAAGGGCTTGTTTCCATCTCACTGAGAAACGTGGACAGTAGAAAACAAAGCAACCTTCACTGTTTGAAAATTAAAAATGAAACCCTAGCTTTTAGACTGATAAACAGAGATCCTGTTCTACAATGCTGATGAAAACATAATGGTTAACAAATTATCATTTTATTATTACAATGCAGTAAAATAAGATTATATTCCAATGCAGTAAAGTACTGAAAAAGTGTGTTTCTTCACTGCAGTTGACATAATCAGTTATTCAATCTTGGTTCAACAAAAGTTTAGAAGAGTTTGTATGATCTCTGCAAACTTTGCATAATCTCATCATGTGAAAAGCTATGCCTGGTTTAAGACCTGCAGTCAATCTTTCTTAAGTCTATGCTGTCTGCAGTTCTTCACACACCTACACTGTAATTTTGTAGAACTGTTTATATGCAGGGCTCTCCCTGCTGCAGCCTCAATCATTTTACCAAGATCAATACATTATTCTGGGGAATATATGAACCTGTGACATCCCTTTAATCTCATTTTCCTGAGCAATGTAAATGATGTCTGGCTAATTCATTTTCAAACATTCCTTATACACATGACAATTTTACTTGCTTCCTAGAATTGTTCAACCATGCAGCATCCTTGCTCTAAACTGTGGTAGTCAGTCCATTCCTGGTGCCAGCAGTGCATGTTTGCCAGAGGCTGGAGTAAAAGTTCTACAAATGTGAGAACCAGCTGTCAAATCAGCCACCCCTGTGTGCGTGTATGTCCAAACACAAAGTAAACACAGGCAAACCCACCCATACAGAAACTTCCTAGTGAGAATTTAATTGCTTTGTAAACAGTGGCATGATCTGGAGGCAGTGTGCCTCTTCTTGCCCCATCGAGGCTGAGGGAGCAGGGGAGCAAGAACAGTCTCTTTTAGCCTCAAGGGTAAAATGAAGGGGAGAGTGGGTTAGAATCCTGCATCTCGCACTTTCAGCACAACAGAGAGGTTACACGAGACAAAGCAACTCACAAAAGACTTGGAAAGAAGAATAATTTCCATACCAGCTTGCACTTTGAAGCACACACTAAGTTGCTAAAGGGTGCCATCATGGATGTTTGGGAAGCACCCTGCCTTTCTGACCTCACCTGGATGAGCATGGGAGTTGTTTAGATTAGATATTACCAAAAATTTCTTCACAGAAAGGATTATCCAGCCCTGGAACAGGCAGCCCAGGGAATGGTTGATTCACCATACCTGGAGGTATTTAAAAGATGTGTAGTCTTGGCATTTAGGGACAACGTTTAGTTGCAGAGCAGGGTTAACTGCTGGCCTTGATGATCTTAAAAGTGTTTCCAATCTAAATGATTCTATAATATCTTCAGGACATTCTCTGTGAACTCTGATCTTCCATGCTCTGCATAATGTATATTGTGACTAGAAAGACACAGTATGAATACAGACACATAGAGATCATGCACATATACACAAAGCCAGAAAGCTAAATGCAAAAGTCTGTGTATAGGATATGGTCTTTGTGCAGTCCCTGTAAAGCCCTGTAATTCTTCCTGATGTTCTAAGAAGTCAATAATGGCCACGGATGTGTCATCAGATCACATTATAATACATCATACTCCCCTTCAACAACTGTTGATTTTAAATATATGAGGACACGAGTATAAATGAATCAGTACAGAACACCCCAAACACCCACACTCTGTCCTAAAAGCAGATGGAATGGGTAAGAATTAATGACATCCAGCATTAAAGGCCTGCTGAAATCCTAGAATCCTAATACTGACTTACAATCAGCTGTACTGATGTTTTTCTACAGGAAATACAGGCTAGTTTCACAAGGAAAGAGGAACTGTTCCAGGCTAAATTTGATCAGATAGCTTTAAAACTGAATCAGGTGGCCCATAATCAGAGGCACAAGGAGAAGACAGCCCTCAGATCCTTGCTTCAGGCTTACTATTACTCTGCTGCAGCAATGATGCAGCTTCAGGATTTAAGAGGGGTAGGATGTGGGAAATGGAACTGGATAAGGGGTCAATATTCTCCTGAGCTTGTGTGCTTGCACTGCTAACAAGATTCTGAGGGACAAATGGATCCCTCAATATCAGTCCCAGGTCTGGACAAACTCCAAATAGAGGAGACTTCCTGGCTTCTGGTTATCCATTATCTGTAATTTAAAAGAAATGTTTGCTGTCTTCAAGCTGTGTGAACAGCTTGAGAACTGTATGAACTGTTTGAGGTATTACAGTCTGGGTTTTTTGCTTGTTTGTTTGGGTTTTGTTTGTTTTCTTAATGAATTGACAAATTATTTAAATGGAAGTAGTTTGCAAACACTCACCCTAACACATCAGAACTCACCTTAAGGTGATCAATTAAAAACAGACATCACTTGGACTGGATTTTGCAAAAAGCCCTTTTTAAATTTCTGCTGCTCATTAGCTTTAACCCTTACCAGAATATTTGTAGACACTGAAGAGCAGATTGCCAGGCAAATGAGTTACTTCTTATACCAAGAAAACAGAAGTAAAAAAAAAAAACAACAGCACAACAAAACAAGTGATTAATTAACATTTCTTAGCTGTTAACAAATCCTGAGGGGTTTTTTCTTAAGAGCACAGTATTTTATAACATTAACAATGTCTTTGATTGGATGAAAGTGGCCTATCTGAGAAAAAAAGTAAAGCCTGTCTAACACCCTACTTTTTCTTCTTATTTAGGAGACATGATGAAGATAAAGCTTGCAAGAACACTCCACCTCCCACTCATGATTCACATGATGTTGCCAGCATAGCTTAGTTCGTTTTGCCTAGCTCTTCTTGAGAATACATTTGATAATTTGATAATTTGATTACCTGACTTAAATTCTTCTTGCTGGCTTTTGTCTGATTCTTTTCTTCACACAAGTCTTCAGAGATGGCTTTGTTCTTCTTCCACCTTCTTGATCTCTTTTCTAAATCATAATGGACTTCTTCAGTCTCACTGCTGTCTGAATACTCCAAGCTAGTTGCCTGTGGATTGAAATTTACATCTAGTTCTCCATGGAAGTGCTTCTTTTCCATTCTGGGCATATCACTTTGAGTTCTGCTTTGCAACCAGAGAAGTTTGCTAGGTCCTTTAGCTTCCTGGGAAGAGTTTACTGAAGATGTTTCCGAATCGGAGAACAGCGTCTCAGTGTTGGTGTATAACCCAGAGGAGGGGGAGGTCACTGCCTGGTACTGATCATTGCCGTAAGCCCACTCGGTGCCATACTGGGAATTGGAGTAATAGAAGTCGTCTGGCAATTGTCGAGGTCTCCGCCGCAGCTTGTTCAAGGCCACGTTCCAGTCATAGTCATCCTCACTGTCCGAGCCCATCTCGTCATAGGCAGACACAATGCTGGACTCGTTCTCCAAAGCTCTGAACACCTGACTCTTTGGTTTGGCGAGCATTCGAGGACGAGGCAGAGCGACATTCTGCAAAGCCACCCAGTTTCCATCGGTGCTTTGGAAAACAGGAGGCGGACCTAGGAAAAGGAAACAAGAACAACTGTGATCACACTGTGAACGGCTGCTTTTACTTGCCACAGACTGAAAGTTTCAACAAAACTAACAAACAAATGCAAGTGCTGCTGCCACATGAACTCCCCCATGCTGACAGCCAAGCTGCCCTCCTGCTGAGAACCCACCACTTTAAGTCATGGTGATGACTAAAACGGGAGAGTACTTGGACCAAAGTTTTTTTCTAAAAGAATGATTACGAAAGGCCAATGGAACATAAGCACACAGGCATGTATAAGTCCTGAGTTTTGCAAATGTCTTTGATGCTGTGTGCAGTTCTGGTCCCCCACACTGAAAAGGAAAGATGGAAAAAGAATCAGAGAAGAGCAGCAAAGGTTATACCAGGTTCTGAAATGGTGTCCATTCAAGGAATGATTAAGTAAGCCAGAGCTCTGCCATCTGGAGGACAGAAGACTGAGAAAATACACGCTAAAAGAGATGTGGCAATCTCTTCCAACCTAACTACTAGAGGGCATGAAGTGAAGCTAGAGAAATCAAGAGTCTAAACAAACAAAAGAAAGAAGTGGGATGCAATGGATACCAGACCTAGGGAGCTTCTTGCCTAAGGTTGTCCTGGATGCTTGAAATTATCTGTGATAAAGCTGAGATTCTCCTTGTGAATGCTGAGGAGAAATCCACTAAAATTTACTAAATACAGAAAAAACACTTCTAGCTGAGACAGTCATTAAATTGAAAGTTCAAGAGGTTTAGAGCCTACTTGGAGGCAGTATGAAAAATACTTGCTTTGTCCTTATCTCTCCTAGACTCTTGCTCATGGCTGCTGTTGCTGTCCCCCAGACCAAATACCAAACGAGCTTTCTGACACAAGCACTGCTGCTTGTGTCCTTCCACACTTTCAGAGTATGTTTCACAACTCCAACATAAAAACGAAAAAAGTCACAAAAATGGTCAGAAAGTTCTCTTTAACTCTCATAACTATGAGAACTGCATTTCTTCTAAATTTAGATTTAATTTCCAATCAAAACTGAAAATTCTCCTCATGGGAAATATGGATGTGTGATGACTGCCTTCTGCAGCAGTTGAAAAATATATAATGCCATGGATTTACACAGTAATCCAGCCTACTGAATGAACTTTTCAGACTTAAGGATTCCTCCCATGGATTTTAATTTGTTATTTTCAGAAACCTATAGAAATACTTAATATAAACCATTTGTTTTCTCAAAATGTAAGCAGAACATCACTATTTTTAAATGCACACAGTAATATCTTGGTCTGTTGTAGAATATAATTAGATGGTTACAAATATAAGGATGAAAAGATTACTTTTTCCCTGGAACTGTTCATAAAGAACATTAGTATGCAGCAAGCTATGCTTAGTTAAAAAAAAAAAAAAAAAAGTCTGATGTGCACTACCAACACCAAAACACCCCTCCCCCCAAAAAACCAAAAATTAAATGGTAATTAAACTTAGGAGCTGTAAGAGTTTTATGACAATTTTTGCATTCTTTACTCATTTGAATCCTTTTGGCTTATTTTGGCTTCCTAAGTTGCAAGTCACTTCAGAGAACCTGAGAAAATACAGTTCTTACTCCTGCTTAAAAGAAAATTAAAATAATACTAGTTGTCTTGTATCCGTGACCAACCAAGGATATAACTGAAGTGTGCAAGGAGAACTAATAATTCTTTATTGTAATCCCTGATTTTGGAGAACAAAAACCAAACTAACTATCAAGCATAAGAAACTTCTGCTTGCTTACTTTTCCCAAGTATACTAACTAATCTAAGTATAGGGTTCTCCTGAGAGCTCAAAACATCATTCCTTCAAACAGAGCCAACAGCTCTGCAGGATATAAATCTCCAACAGGAATTCAGCTGTGTAATGGGGAGTCACGAACTTCTTTACTCCCCCAGACCATATCCCCCTTATTCTAATTAACAACACCACGTGAGAATTGGTTATTCAACCTCAGTTAACTGAAGAAAGGACAGGATAGTAGTTGATTACATCTTAGAGGACAAACAGAGTAGAAAGCCAATGAGAACTCTATATTCAGAAAGTTGACTCAGTTTTATCCCAGTTTTATCCTACAATGTCAAGTGCTCCCTCCCTGATTTTTCAAAATGAAGTCACTTTTTTACACAATTCTTGGGGCTTAAGCTGTAATTCATCCATATGAAAAGAAAAAAAAAAAAGATTTAAGAGGTTTCATTGTAAGACTACTGATAAAGGGGGAAGAAAAGGACAGTATCCTAATTTGGCTCTTGAGTCACCATTTAAACCAATATGAACTGTAACCACAATGAATTGTGAACTACTTTTAGGCTACATGCCTAAAAAGCCCATTGATGTTACCATATAAAACTCTTGGTTGAGATTTCTCTTGTTTTCTGTATCATAATACAAAGCTGCTTATTACTGCATAGGTGAGGCCATATTTACAGATATTAGCACAATCAGCTTTTTACTATTAGCTCAATAGGCACCAGAATTTCATCACAAATGTGGTTTTTAGATAAAAGAAGCAGAATAAATCCTCTCTGTAGAGCAGCTGGAAAGAAACTGGGTCAATTTGTCAGTCTGCTATGGTTAAGCAATTGTTAAATACTAAATTTCTCAACAGTTGAATGCAATGGGATTCAAGTGGGTTCTTAAATTTAAGCACCAAATTAACTGCTTTACTGAAAATAGGCCTTCTACTAAAATGCCCAGGAGAAAAACACTCCTGACAGTGGGTTAATTAAGAAATTCACAGAGTAATGCAGACTTGGTTAAGTCAGATTTTAGTAGTACTTTAATATTAATTTCTTTCACAGGGGAGGAGTAGTATTGAAATTGTCTAAATTTCAGTCTCCCCAGTTATCAACTGGCGTTACAGATAAATAAATTGAACAAATGGACAGTCCCAGTCCCTGGTCCCTAAGAAACCCAAAAATACGGCTTGCCCAAACCCAAAACTGCTTCTGCTTGCCAGCACCTAGTGAGGCAGCTGTGGGAGTTACAGCACCAGCAAACTCACCCCACAAAAGAGAAGTTTTCTGCCTGTACAGCTTCATGAACCAATACGCTACATGAGTCAGATGGGTTCTACAGCTGCTACAAGAGAAGATGCAAGAACAAACAGATTCTGTCATGGGATGGCAACACTTGGAGCCAGGGAATGCTGCTGCAATGAGTTAAGCTCTTGCCCTTGTGCAGCTGTAGGGGTAAAAACTAACCAACTCTATGGTAAGGGAGTTGCCTGGTGCTACACTCTTGTGGCCTCACAAATGCTTCAGCCAGAACAAGAGAGGCAATGGCAATGGGACACCCCAAGAGCAGGAGCCACAACTGCAGAAGAACAGAAAGGGCTAGGTTGGAAGGGACCACAGTGGGTCAGCTGGTCCAACCAACCTGTACATGGCACAGGATTGCATCCAGGTTCTTGAATATCTTCAGTGAAAGGGACTCCACAGCATCTCTGGGCAACCTGTTCCAGCGCTTGGTCACCTGCATAGTGAAGAAGTTCTTTCTCATATCCAGGTGCAGCTTCCTGTGCATCAGTTTCTGCCTCTTGTCTCCTGTCATATTGTTTGGCACCACTGAGCAGAGCCTAGCTCCAGCCTCTGACACCCTCCCTTTAGATATTTATTTACATTGATATCTTCTTCCATTACAACCTGTCTTAATGTCATCTAGAAGTAAGCAGGGAATCGCATTCTATCCCAGGGTGTTGATTCAGGAATGGAGCTGACTTGGAAAGCTGCTCTCCATCCATCATCCATATTTACATCCATACCCAATGCATGCTGATAGAGGTCAGATCCGGGGAAACTGCTGGTGTGTGAAGTTCCTACTCATACAGCCTCCTCAAACTAGTCTGGAAGCACCAGTGAGTAGGGCTGCACAGAGAATTTGTCAATTCATCAGGGCTGAAAATAAAGTTGTTAGGAGTCCTTCAACTGGAGGACAGATTGCCTCCTTGAGCTCTTGTGTCTTAGAAGCTCTGAAATGCATCCAAACTACTTGTCTAAATTTTGTAACAGTACAAAATTTACTTCACAAATATACAAATTTTGAATATTTTTTTTTAAAAGAAAGTTAAGATAAGCAATGACATAGCCCAATGAAACTGTGACATGGAAACATCAAATATACATTTTACATGTGACCTCTGAAAGCACAGAGGTCAGCAGAAACGCCCTTGAGAAAGTATTTGCTTCAAGTTGTACTTTTTCCACATGTGAGTGAGAACCAAAAAATAATCTTATTCGTACTAGAAATATTTACTTGTTTCATTTAGCCTGTCTACACTCTTCCAGCTGGGTAAAGCAGAGCGCTTGCGTTCCTTCTGCTTCCTGGACTGTCCCTTTTGCTGCCTCCGAAGAGCCTCAGTCACAGATGATGCAGGATCTTGTCCTTTACTGGTCAAATCTTCACTAGCCAGGGAGAATGCAGACTGAGACCTCTGTGGGATTAAAAATCAAAGAGTGCAATTTAAAAATAGAAGTAGTTAATTATCCAACTCTTTACCATAATTAATATTCACTTACCCATAGAAGCGTGGGATCTGCTAACATCACAAATGGGATTTAATGTATTCAAAAGAATTCAGCATTAGATTGCTTATTTATGTGCATTTCTGATGTTATGCAAAGAGGCAGGAAATTGTTTATACGATCATGGACCAGATGGAGAGAAATAATTAAGGTGAAGTTGTTAGGAATGTACTTGGTGAGTTCTGATATCGAACTGCTTTGACTCAAGTTAGCCAGAAAGGGATCCCATAGTGGTGAGACATGATGATCTATTGTTGGCTCAACAGGCCATCTGGTGTAACAATTTGCAGAAGTTAAAAATTAAAAAAAAAGCAAACAAACAGCCTGTTCCCCAGAAACAGATATGAAACTCAACCGATTTTAATGCAGAATTCTGTTTGCTAGGACATACATTCATAACACCCAATACGTTGAGCAGTTTTATGCTGTCTTACTAATGAACTCAACTTAGCCTACAATTGCACATCTATTTAGTTCTAGGAGGGTTACATTTCAAGGCATAATAAGGTAAAATACTGTTGTGATTGTTAATCAGCCTGACTGCTACTGAGGGGAAGGGACTTCCCTTTGGTTCCACATTAATAGATCAGACATAATAGTTTTCACCTAGGCACAGAGAAGTCAGTCAGTTACAGAAGATACTTTTAAATTTGGCCCATTTTAAAAAGCTTTGAGTGCTGATCTTGTCCAGCTGATTTCAGTGGAACTCACACTTGAATATCAAATCACATATGTAGTTCTAGAAACAAGGCTTTCCGAGCTCGAGTCAAGTTGCCTTCCCATCAGAGTCAGTAGAAGACTGTATATGCCAGGTTTTCAAATGGCTCAGCTGCTTTGCACAGGCCAAGTTAGCCCTCTCAAATCTTTGTACATTTTTAGTGATGTTCAAATTACAAATATTTAGCAAAATCTATTACTCTCAAAAGGTCCAGTCTTTGCCTGTATCAGAGGTCTACTTTGCACTGGGGCAGGTGAGGTAAAGGAGAACTTGACTTTCAGTTATTTTCAAGTCCATTCAATTCCCAGGGCAGCATAAGCATTGCTGGGAGTCCTTCTGGCTCGAAAGCCACGCTTATACCATTTTCTGGCTGCATCTCCTCCCATATGAAATGCTCCTCTGTGGGACCCATGTACCATGCCAGAAGATTTAATTAACTGCAAATCTTCCTGTATCCTTGGCTCAGCAGTCAAAGGAAACACAACTAAGCACCAGGGTTTAGTTTGGCTTCTGAATTCATGAAGAAAAGCCAGAGTTATTGCACTAGAATAAAATATTTTCTATAATGACAATGACTGCACAACTTTGGTAATCTTGTCCATACAAAGACACAGGTGATGCATTGGAGTGTTTCCTTTTATATTTAGTGATATAAACTATTCACAACATGCTCAAAGTAATTTTACTATAGGGAATCTTTCAGGTGCATCACTTTTACAAGTTAGCCATGTTCAAGTGTGTATTTAGTCTGCTCCAAACCTTGAACTAGGTCTTTCATTGGTGAAAATCATCTGAATCCTTCTTAACCCTGAGAAAGTAATAAAATAAAATAAAATAATTTAATGCAATGCATACAGATACATAAATGGTTTCATTATATGAAATTTGTTCATAGACTTTGATTTCATCCTGTCAGGATATGTGGACAATATAAACAATTCTGCAACAAATTTGCCACCTGAACTGTGCCAAGTTTTAACTGCTGTGGCTCATTTCACTTCATTGTAAAGCTAGAACTACCAAACTTGCCATGCTTTCAATAAATTAGGTCCGATGTCTGCAGCATCTTTTGAAATCTTCAAGTTGTCATATACTGGAAGCAGCCAGGTTTTGTGGCTGTCCATGAACATTCTCTCAGGGCACGTTCTTTTTCCATGTACATATAGCAAACACGAGAGATAAGAGATAAGAAGACAAGACTCAGAAGAAGGAATAGCCTACAGTTCAATCAGTACTATCTATTTTCCCTTATTACTCAAAGAACTGGATCTTTGAGAAGCAGAATACCAGGAAGAACTTAAGTAATCTGCAAAAGGGTATCTGGGACTCCAATAATGAGAGCTACCCGCATGTTTGACAACTTTCCTGTTTTGTTTAAATGGCAGCTTCTTGTGTGCCTACTCATCATCTCACAAACCTCAGAGTAAAGTGATGCCACTGCAGTGATGGCAGCATCTGCTCTTTGCTCTCAACTCACCTAAGACCTGCCAGCAGCTTAACCCTGACAACACAAAACTTGGCATGGGCTGTGAAACCTCCTGAAGGAGCTGAGCACTTCTGCCCCCAGGCTGACACTTGGCAGCAAAGCTGTGGCCAGCAGTGCCCTGGCAATTTCAAGCCAGCTTAGGTGCATCCACACTATAGAGCAGATAAAGTTTTCAGAAGGACTAGGAGAGACATACCAGCTTGAAGTATTTAAAAAGGAGAAGATGAACAGCCTGAAGGATGAAAGGAGCTGAAAAACAAGGAAACACAGAAAAGAAGGTGGACATGGTCCCATGTGGTGTAGTAGCCTAGGATCTGACATAAGCTCAACCAAACAAACTTATCTAGCAAAAAGCTGATTTTTAAAAATGGTGTGTCGCTGTTGGGCGTGAAATAAGAAGTGTGGATTTAATACAGCAGCAGAGGAAGATCATTAGAAGGGATTTTACTTTCACTTTTTGGTTATTTTTTATAAGGTGTTCCGATACAGGTTTAACATGATTGGTAAAGGGAACAAGACCTCCCTAGTCCCATTGGTGGAACAAGAGAAAACACACTTAACACAGCTGTACAGTATTGTTTTGAGAACCATAAACTATTTACAAAAATAGTACTTGAGAGAAAAACTTTCTCAATAGACCTTCCCTTGGGAAGAGGAATTTTCACTGACAGGCTGAAAACTCTCTCAGACTCAGAAAATCAGGTCCACAATTGTGTGCTATAACTTCTGGGTCAGATCAGAGGGAAGCTGCTCTCCACAGTTTTTGCAAGGTCTCTGCGGAGCAGGAAATTGGTACTAAGCAGGAACTACTGCGAAGAAATTTCCCAGGAAATTCAGCTGAAATACAGCAAGGGGTAAAGCTTTTGGTGCCTCCAAAGCTTGGCTTTAGGCCATCCTCATTATTTTTCTACACTTTATGTGAATTTTTGATAAAATCTGTCTTGAACTGCTCTGAAGAAGTACCAGCTCCTCTCACTGAGGATGGTTCAATGTCACAGTAGGCTCAAGGAGAGAAAAGTAATGGCATGATAAAACAGCTTGGCTGCAGCCCTGCATTTAGATCCTGAAAAAGGAAGACACTATTGAACTTCCACTCTTCACTACTTCATTTGCAGTTCTGTGTAGTTCTTGTATCTGGAGAGACTGAAATGCTCAACAAGTACCAGTGTTCTAATAAGCTCCAATTCAGAAGAATACATAACTGTACAGGATTAGATTATTTCTTGTTCTGGAAGGAAAAGGATGGAGAGAGAGATAGTAGAATTGTGTTTTACTCAGACAAGCAGAGGTGGAAAGAAAGCATAAACACTCATCCCTGAACAGTTAAAATCACTGGTAGCACTGATAATGACACAAAACAGGAGTGTCAATAGCCAAGCTTGGTGTAGGAACAGGACAGAAGCACATCCTGGCAGGAGAACAAACCAGTCTAAATTGACTCTATTTTTCAGAGCACAACAGCAAATGTTTGCCTACAAGTTTATCTCCAATCAATTAGCAGCCCGACACATGACTCTATCTGAAATGCAAATGACCTCAAGACCTCCTTTTGTTGTTTTTTTGCAAGTAAAGAGCAAACTAGAAAGTTAGTTATTTGGTGTGAGACAACACAGCAAAAGCCCTAATCTTGGCTGGCACATTTGCATCAACCTAAACTCAGCCAGCACCACTAACTCCATAGCCCTACAGCTGCAGCATGGGCCACATCCCACTTCCCTGTGAGCTGATTTCACTGCTTGCACACACCTGTGCAGGCGGCAGAAGCACACATTACTGTGCTGCATCAGTGCCTCTCTTCTTCACAGAGGTAACAGCCCATCTCTAGATCCACAGGGGATATCTTTCCCTTGGGGACATTTGTATGGGAAGCAAAACACTGAAAATAAGGGAGCAGGCTGGAGAAGCCTGCTGGGGGCTGATGCTCCATATGGTTTCCCTGTGAAATATGCATTCCCTGGATGCACGGAAGTATTGGAGGTAAGGCTGGCTACCCTGATAGGCTCTTGGGTCAGTTTGCTTTGGAGCAAGGGATTTTTACTGACTAAATGAAGGAACCATGTCTCTCAAGCTTTATCAACTGCTTACATGCCTGGACTGCAATAAGATCTCAGAGCAGAAGAATCGAAAGTATATATATAAAAAAGAAATACAGGAGCCTAGAAACAATTTTCAAAAGAAGGCAGGAATGTAGGAACTTTGGTTTTAATTTATAAAGACATCAGATAACAAGAAAGGAGCTAAAGATACTTGGCATATTTCCTACCCAGAAATTCTGCTTCCTCCGCAAACAAAAACCCCAACCCATCCACCAAGTGCTATTTTAGGTGTACTTATGTGTTCTAAATGCCCTGTAGATCTGCAGTCAGACACTGCTGGTTTCGGCAGTAAATTGGAGCATCAGCAGATGGCACTGCAGCCCTGCTGATCGTTGCTGTGCTCTGCACACACCCCCCAGAGGCAGGTGCTGCATCCTGGAGCGCTGGGCAGTGCAGCACAGCTCACAAAATACAGCTGGGGCATTGACAGGCATTTCCAGATACTTAAGTTAGATGAGTTCCCCACCTAATGCTGCCTAGTGGCACCTCCTGTGACATGTTTGTTTCAATTATAGATTTCTATTGTGTGGTTTATAATGTCTGGATTGAGAACCTTCATTTTTCACTGAATTAGAACTAAAAGGAATCATCTAATTAATTGATGGCCTTCAGTAAAAAAATAAAAAAGGAGACAAAGTGATTTCTGAAGATTATAGAAAGAAGGAGTGAATAAAAACTAATCCCATTTTCTATTACTTAATAAATATTACATTTTCTATCAGTAACAATTTTCAAGCTCACTCTGCTGAACACTGAGTAAAAAGCAAAACAAGTAACCAAAAGCAAGAATAAAGTTATAAACTAATATGAAGAATATTGAGTCTAATTTTGATAATCTATAGATTCTTTACCTTGAAAACTGCCTAATATGTATGCATATTGTTTAGAGAGACAACATGTAGATTTTGCATTAAAAGATGAAAAGGTATGAGTTTTCACCAAAATATGAAAAAGAATTCCTCTTTCCCCTAAAGAAAAGCCAAAAAGATAATTAAAAATAGGTCCCAAAAGGATGTCTCATCTGATGGGACTTTACAGCTGGATCACACATGTTTTTTCTCTCCTATTTCACCCTGTTTCCACCCTTACATTATGCTTCAGTCTGGTATACCTAGTGAAAAAGTAATTTATTCTGCAATTATTTGGAGTAGATCAAGGACTCTCCCAGGTTCAGGAGAGACTGGGAACCCCGGGTGCCACAAGGCAGCTGCAGGGTGACCACAGCAGGAGCCCTTGCAGACACAGGGACCTCAACACCCATGCTGAGGGCAGGTACCTCTGGATTTGGGCAGCAGAATCCTGTGCTGGGCAAGCTCTGACCTGAGTGGCAGCTACCAAGACTGGCTTTAAGGACTACCTTGTTTATTCAGGGAATCAACCTAGAACTGACACATAAACTCAGATGACTTAAATGCTACCTTGTTGATCCCCTCTCCACCCCTGCAAATTCTGCAGCTATGTCTGCCAGTGGTGCAGCAAATCCCCTTCTCAGCTGCGCTCCGTGAATATAATCAATGCACAGACAGAACCATCAGGTCTGGTAGCAAATACTGTAGCAATCCCTAGGCATTAACAGCTTATGCATCCTTTGGTAAGAAAACTCCCACACCAGGAAGGAGACAGTATGAGCTTGCAAATGGTGCCACTCTGCCACAGCCTATTTATCCTGGAAGGGATTTTTGCTCTGCTCAAATGTATGCAGTCCAGACATCTAGCAGTGGGAGTGAAATATCAAGGGTTTTGAGCATCTGTTCCTTAGTTAATCTTGTATGTGGCAAAGGATCTGTTAACAACCTTCTGAAAAAGGGCAAGAACAGGCAGATGAATAGAAGATTTTCACACTCAATTGAAAGAAAATTCCCTCCTAACCACCCCTTGTGGATATCCCAGCCATCAGGGCAAACCCCCTAACAGCAGGCTGGGAGAAAGCAAAGATGACTGGTCCCTCTCCTGCAAAAGCCTTAGAACATATGTCTTTCTAGGGTCTATCCAAGCCGGCTTTTTGTTCACTAGTGACAGACATATCCTGGCTGCAATGGATTGTTTCTGTCCTTCTACTGGCCTCTTAGACATCTGATTCCCTTAAAAACATTGTTCCTTTAAAAAGACTACAAAAATAATGATTAGCTAATCAGGAATGGGTCTGTCAGCAGGATGAATTGCACAGCTGTGTAGTAATATGTAGAGGCACATTTGGGTGCACATTTATTTTGGTTCAGTTCGGATTAGCTGACCTTGATTAATCAGATGGAGAGGAGGGTTGTAAAGGAGAGAGACAAGAGGTTATTCCTCAACAAACCCATTGCTGGTGGGCATGTCAGTAGCTCTACACCATCACCTATAGTGTAAAAATAAGGAAAAAAAAAGCTGGCCCCACATGTGAAAGTGCTACTGCTTTGTTTGCAAGGAATTTGTAAGCTAGTAATAATGGATATTTCATATTGATCCCAGAATATGAGTAGAAACATCCTTTTATTGTACTTACGGGGTTAACAATTTAGGAAAGTGCCATGAGCATAAAATACCATAGTTTGATCGATGTAATGGATTTATGTGAACAAGTCTATTGAAGTTTGTGGAACAGAGGCTAGATACACCAATGCAATTGTAATTCACACAATGCCTTTACAAGGTACCCTTATGCAATCAGCCATTCCTGCTCCTCACATGTTCACCACAGTCCATTCTTCCCTCCTCCCACACTTTGAATGTTGTATGACATGTCCTGAAATAACCTAAATATATGAAAACAAGAAAAAACAGGGAAGACACTTCCCGGTTTGAAGACACTGAGAGCTCAATTGATATCCTGTGGTGGCAGTATGGCCATTTTACTTGCCATTTTACTTTCACATTTTTGTCTTTAGAAGACAGAGAGGAACAGCAAAAGCCAGATCCCTGGTTCTGGTGTAGGACAGGAGGATTTTGCTTTGCTACTAGCACACCTATCTGGAAGAGTGCTTATGTATAAGAGGGTAGGAGGAGGAGGTGAGTTGGCACCCACGTTTCAGGTCTAACTGCAGCCTTACACACAAACACACCATTTTTTTCAAGTGAATGCTCTTCACTAAACACAACTGTTCTTTTTTTATCTATCTCTAGGTGTCTCAGTTCCCTGCGTAACCTTTCATGTCCTGTTCTGACCCTCATCTACAAAGCTGTGCTCAGCACAGCACTCGCCCATCAGAGAGAATCACTCTATCTCCTACTCAAACACCAGAGGAAGCTTTTAGTGTTCTGGCTATTTATTTCTTCCTCTGGCAATATACACCCTGATTTAATCTAAGAATAAAATAAGGTTTGTCAGGCAGCCTAGCTCTGAGCATCACAGGTTCTAAGTTAGACCTGAAAATTCTGCAAAACTCAGGAATGTATTACAATAGAATATTTAAAACAAAATAAAGTTGAAAGAACAATATATGAGCTTAATTATTTGGAAAATGACATTATACAATGATCACCTTTCTCTGTCCTTTCTCCTACTCCCTTTCATGCCTTAAAACCTATCTTGGTTTGCTGACAGTAAGTGCAATGCAGCTGAATGTAGGCCTGCATGGGCCCAATCATGTACCTAGCATCCAAAACTGTCTTGGAAGTTTACCAAGTGCATGGATAGTAGGACTGTGAAACCAGAATTCAGAAATCTTATGCTAGAGATACATCTCAAGAAGAATTACAAACTCAAGCAACACAAACAACTTTAAAAGGACAATCCTGTCATGATTAGCCTTGCACTGATTATTTAGAGGCCCAAGCCTTAAAATCTGGCACTAGTTGCTGAGTCATAATTACAGAGTAGTTGTATACTATCCTTCTGCAGCAGTGGAAGGAGGGAAATCAACCAGACTACCATGACAGAGCCTTCTTAATCTGAAATCCTGATTTTTTTTGCAGTGAGATTACAATGTTACAGTTTCACCTGAGGAATCAGCAGATGCCAGTATTATCTGTAACCTGGAAAGCATTTAGAGAAAGTTGGATCTTCAAATAATAAATATTAATGAAAAAGACACATTATTTTTAGAGCACCAAGTGCTTTTCCATCTCAAAATACACTGTTCTTTCCTATTCTGTGCAAAGAAGATGGTGCTGCAGTTGGCTTCTTTCAAAGGAAACAATACAGCAAATAACCCATTGGGATCCAGCTGACGGGCTTTTAGATGAATGCACACTTGCCTCATTGGAAGTGGGTCCCATCAATACATGCCATGCAACCTTCTGATGCCTGCTATTGTATAAAAGTTAAAAGCTCCATCTTCCCTCTGACATGACACATTTATTTATTTATTAGATATAAATATGATATTTCTGATGCAGTCATTGACAGGTAGGAACTGATGTCAGCCAGTACCTACAGTGCTATGCCTCCCTCATCTGAAATCTCTCTCCCACTGTGCTGCATGACTGCTAAACAGGATTCCTCCTCAAAAAGGTTTTCTTCAAGCACTTTTGTTTGAGACAAACCTAAAAAGGTACAGAGCACCTGCAAAACCTCCAGTGATTGCCAAAGCAGTGCTAGACCTCAAGCTTGTGGAAACTTCCTCCTCTTTAAAACAAATCAAATGGAGAAAAAAAATAAAAAGGAAAAAAATAAACAACTGTCAGTACACTGTGGACCTTATAATTAGCTTAACCAGTATATTTCTGCTTCCCCTGAGGTGCATCATAATGTGTATTTAATGAAATCCTCCTTTTCTCTATATCCCTAGCTGTTTTATATACTATAAATTATGGATGAGCTTCTGTTTATATATGCAATCTTTATGCTATAAAATAAAGACCACTAATACAGCACTTAAAACACACCAGGGTGCCTTCACTCCATCAATGTTTAAATGCCATACAATTTGCCAACTGGTCTTTTGCTCTCTGGCTGGCAGTGATGTATGGTGGGTGAACTGGAGTGAGAGAGCAGAGAAGCATCCACCCACTGCTCTGCACTCCTCCTATCCCAACACTGCACAGCCTTTGCTTATTGGTAATGAGAAACAGATGGTGCCATCCATCTCTTTTTATGAGACGAAGAAGTAAAATATTCAGCCCTGTTTCACTAATTTTAGCCTGGGCAAGGGATCTCAAAGAAATCTTAGAGGAGAAAAAAAGAAGAAATGTCTATAGCTACTAGCACACTGTAGTACTGCAGTTAAACAATCAATACTATAGTCTGGAGGGGGGAAGTGAGGAACTTTAACTTATTTAATTACTTTTTCAAAGCAAGGGGTTTTGGATGAGCAGGGAGGTAATGCAGGGCTTCCAGAGACTCACTGGAAGTTTCTGGCTGATATGGATGAGCTGCACACAGCTAGCTGTGATAAAAAGAAAAATTGCTTGGCAGATGAAACCACAAGGTGATATCTGGGATTATTACAGCGCTCCTGACTCTGTAAGAAGTGATTTTGGTAATAAAAAGCAATGCAACAATAAACATGGGTTTCTAAAGGCCAGTGTTACAGCATGAAATTGTTCTGTGTTATATATTATTAGTTTCATTGTTCTAGCAAAAGCATATGTATTATCTTCTGCACAGAAGACAAGAAAAATATTTCCTGTAAGATAAATTTTAAGTTTTAAATGATGAGATTATGACTGCCTTAAAATTTGCTATCCTTGGCTCCCTTCTCCCTTCATGTCTGTCTTTCTGTTAATCATGTTTCTTCTTTCCTTTTATTTAATCTATCCTGCCTCTGCTAATTTGTTAGCCTGGTACCAAAGAAATACTTGGACAGGGTAAATTTTAGTGAAATAACCTTTATTATTTATTATGTAAACACGTTCACGTATGTAACTCTGACACAGTAATAGTCTCCTTGGATAGCTTTTCTAGAAAAAAAAATGAAAACTTGTTTTTCTTCTTCCTTCCATTGGGATTGTTGTGGCCACTGTGTCTGTCTACAAAAACCTTGGTTAAACTAGGAACCAGTGCTAATAAATCTATTGCAGCAGATTAGCCCTTGTTAGCTGTGGCATGTACTAATATTAAAAGGTTTTAATCATTACAGGCAGATCTCTGCCTAAACTAAGCCATCACACACAGATCAATGCTAGGGTGTATATACACAGATCAAGAGTTTGGGGTTTTTTTGTCAACATAATGTCATCAGTTAGGAACTAAGAAAACTTCACTTATTGTAGTGGAATCCAAGATTTGCTGTTACAGACTTGGACTCGAGTTCCTGGGAGGCAGTAAGGAGATTTTGCTGGAATGGGCATAGCCCTCTCTGCCAGCTTCTGTAGAAGCTAGGTTCCATTTTGGGAAGAAAAAAAAAATTGCAATTCTTTTGGCAGAAAGGATAACTTTCTCACACGATATACAGAAAATAAAGTGATGTGGTCTAGTCCTGCAAATCTACTGACAGATGCACGCTTCCCATTTGTTGCTGAATGAAAACAAAGTGGAATGGAACGCAAGTTCAGGAGAAGGAATTTGAGTTGTTTCAGCACTGCTGATGCGAATCAAGCAAGCTCTGAGTGCTCTGCATTTGCTCTGCACAAATTGCCTTTCAGTAGACTTTCCAGCAGGCCAAGGTTCTGTGATTTTAATTGTGCTATCTAACAGCCTAACACAAGTGCAACTATCTTAGCTATGGGAATGACTGGAGCTATACTTCCTTTACAAGGGTGTCTGGTCATACTAATCAAATTCTCCTCTATTCAGAGCAAATCAAAAATAAATATATACACACTTCAGAGGAGAAGAGAGTTAGATTACACAACCCTAGCAAAGCAAAAGGCAGGAACTAAATTTATGGGAGAGATGAAACAAGTCACAGCAGATGGCCAAATTTACTCATGCTCCTTAAAGCACTGTGGGAAGATAATTGGAACAAATGGTGAAAAATGTGGCAAAAGACCCTGTACAGAGGTAGTGTTCTTATAAAATACTGTACACATCTGGATCTCTAGTACTGACTGATGGCTACAGAGGTTTTGAAGTTGTTTGTACCTTAGTGTGACATCTCTGCTTCTCCAGTGTTTTTCAAAAAGTCTACTATTACTAAAACCAGTGAGCCTCCCTCTGGCAAAAAAAATCAGGACTAAATTGTTACTTCAGAAGAGAATTTCAAAATGTGTTGAGGTCAAAGTTAACTCTTCAAATGCAGAACAGGCTTCTGATATAATGACTGAGGATTTGAACTGCATATTTATCTGAATCCTGTCCTTAAGAAAGAAAACTCGTTTGAGTCAGAGACAGAATTAACTCTCTCTCTCCTGGCTTTTATATCCACAAACAACTTGCCTAGGAGCGACACAGCAAAGTGCTTAAATCATGCTCACCATAAATGTGGTCACTTATTAACAGTGGCACATTACTTCAGTACCCCTTCATTTTGCTAATAGGTAGAAGACTAGGATGCGAGTCTGTATCTCAGCAACTCTGGCCCACAGTCAATATTCTGGCATAAATCTGTTCTCACTGGGAGTGTAAGTGAGCAAACTTAGCTGGGAACTAGGACATAGCCCACGTTCAGTTCTGGTGGTTCTGCTTAGCGGGGGAGAGGTGGTTACTGGAACAGTAGCAGGACACTTGGGAGCAGCAGCTTAAACCACAGTGTCAAAACTCACTGGAACTAACTCATCTGTCACTGCCTTCCCTCTCTGATTGTCAAAATGCTTGTCCAAGCCTACAGCTTATTTTCACTTCTTTTTACTTCCTGTTCTTTTAAAACTCTTGCTAATGCAGCTTATCAGATTTTCTTCATCTTTATAGCAGGAGATAAAGACATTGTGCTGAGAAATAAGTGGAAGGAGGAAACACTCAGTGTAAGACATAAATGGTGCTCTGCAGCTGAGTTTACTTTTTTTGTTGCTGGTGGTGTCAGTTATTTGTAAGATGGTTAAGGAGAAAAAGAAACATTACAGAAACCTAACTTTATACAAAAGAAAACATAGCACTCAGCAAAGACCTACATAAAAGTTAAGTGAGCAGAAAAACAGTTCTGAGGAATAAACACTAAGGCATTGAGTCCTGTTAGCATTCAAATCAAGCAGTGAGACTGCTCCTATCACAAACTTAGTCCTCCCCGACACAGTCAACCGAAAAAACACCATGTCTGTGACGTACCTCCATGGCCCATGGGATGTTAGGAAAGCATGCAACTGAGTGACAGCTTGTTCAGACACAGAATTAATGCTCCTCTGCAAGTCTCTATGTACCTATCCAGGCAGCGAGTACACTTATCCATGACTGCAAGCTGCTGCTTCTGTGCCCCAGAAAACACGGATCATTGTGCTGTGGCACTCACCCACAAGGTGTAGGACCCCCTGCGGCTCCCTGGGAACGTCAGCATGCTCTGGTCTGACACAGCGCCGGACGCCAGGCCACTGCTCCGCGACGGAGGCCATTCCAAGTCAGCCTCGGCCTGCTCGGGTTTGCTTTTCTGCTTCTTTATAATCTGCAGGGGAGGGGAGAAACGGGGTGGGAGAGGACAGAAAAATGCTGCTCGGGAAATACTGTCTGGGCCATATGGAGGAGATCTAGATGAACCCCATCTCGAGGCAAGCTCCCCAGGAAAAAACATTGGACTTTCCCTTTGCTCTAGCTCCAGCTCATGTAATTACTTCTCATCTGAAGTCCTACCTCTTGCAAGCACATAAGCATCGATGCAATATATAACAGTGCCTGTAGGAATACCAGAGGTGAATTACATAAACATAGAAACCTGTTGCTACAGTAACACTTCAGCAGCATCTAAGTGTCAAGTATTTTCTCAGACACGACTTTTTGCCAAGAGACATAAAATACTAGATATAAGGGGAATTTCAAAGGCTCCCACGACATGCAGACACATTCTAGTGAGAACAATGAGGTCTAAGGTCTCTAGGCACTATTTTTATTTTTGAAAATCTTCACCATCTTGAGAGAGCTCATGTCTCCCTACACTGACAGATTATATCCTGCTACATTTCATTTCCACAACTGAAGTATAAAATACCTACAGAACGTTATTCTATGGCATAAAAGATCTTGTTAGGCAGCTCTTGACAAAAGCAGCAATTCAAGCTTGGCTGAGAGAGGCTCTGGACTATGAAACACCTGATAAACAGACTTTATAGTCTAACATCACCATTAAAAAAGAAGGCAGATTATTTTCCAGTGATCTGCTGCTTTTCTGGCTTGTCTTCATAGCCTTATAAACAACATGTTCCTCCTCTGCTGTGTGATCCATACACTGCTAAATGCCACAGCCTATGCAAAGATGTGGCACCTAGCTTATTTCATGTGGAAGGAGACTAACTTAGCAGAGTGGTTACTTTATTGACCACAGGACCTTAACAGTGCACTGTTCATGCTCATCTTGCCTTACTCCAAACTGTCCAGACAAATTCAAAGGGTATTTTTTCCCACTAGCTCTCCACTTTCATTCTGCCAACCATGAGCTTTGCAACGAGAAGAATGAGCTTTATGTAAGAAGCCACAGAATTCAGACATGCCAGGGGTTCTGTGATTTTTTGAGTGTCTCTCTAACAGCTTCATTAACAGAATTCTGTGTTATCGATTGATATTGTTTTCTTTGAACATGTTGCAGATGGAGGGCTCAGTAGAGGGTATGGTCAGAAGTCATACCTCTTTACACTGGCAAAGTTTATCTTTTAGGAAGTGATGTGTATGGTTGAGAGCTATACCTCTTGACATTAGAAAACTTTATGCCTGTGGGGAAGTGAAACACATGTAAAATTCCATCAAGCAAGGACATTCCCTTACAAGAAAGAACATCACAAACCTCAGGGAGCTCTGAACATGTAGGACATCAGGGTAGGCATTGGACTGATCTTATAAACTGACCTCTGTCAGACATAGCTGATGAAGCCTACACTGTCATAGTTCATTTACTTTGCTTTCTACATTGGTGTCATATTTTTGTTGTTAGCAGTGTTTGAGCTCTAAACCCCTGTCTTCTGGCTATTAAACATAGGGGAAAAAACCATACCTTCTGCACAATGGTTGTGGCCAGCTCTTCTATGAGGTCCTCCTTGTGCTCCTGCAAGTAACAAGCTTCATTCTGCTTGTCCTGCATGAAAAGGGATATCTGTATTTGCTAGAATCACATAAAAACAGCCTTCCCACAGAAAATGTATAGATTGGGAAATGGGTAATATGCCCAATTGGCACTGTGGGAAGAAATTACAGGCACTTAAAGTGCACGTCACCTTCTGAAATGCAATGTGAATCTTCGATACCAGTTCATAAAAAACATGCCCAACTCAGATATATCATGAGATAGTCACTACTTCATCATGTTTTCATCTACTTGGTTTGTACCACTACTCAGATTAAAACAAACATGATTGTTCTAGTTAAATTAATACTTTTTTTTTTGTTTTTTTTTGTTTGTTTTTTTTTTTTTGTTGAAAGTGTTACCAGGCTGTCACTGTAGGTCTCTGCCTTAGAAATAGCTTCTTCCACTGCTTCCTCTGCAACACGTAAGGCCACAGCAAGGGTATCCATCATGCTGTGTCCTAGATGAAGAATAAGATAAAACCACCATGTTCTCCATATACACGTGGGCATTTTGCATAATGAGCTTCAAAATTTAGACTCATATTCTGGACACAAATTAAAATCTTAAATTGTTCATGAAAAAGTTATTTCCTCAATCCATAAATATGCACAGTAAAATAAAAAACTTAGGACAGAGAAATTTGTTGCAATCTCTAAGTTTCCACTTAAATGTAAATCTTAGATACCATAAAACATGGTATTTTTTATGTTGCTTATTTTAAACTGTAACAAAATAGTTTGGAGGAAATAATTGAAAGAAAATTTGTGACGTTCCTATAAGCAGGAACAACAAAATTTAAGAAAGATAATGAAAAAAAAAAGAGCATAGGAAAGGAAATGGGACAGAAGTAACAAAAACTGAACATTAAGAAAGTCACACTAGAATTGGCAGGTAGTTGGTGCAATGCTGAAGCAAGATGTCCCAGCATGGTACACGAAATACTTCTTGCTGAGGGGTTCACCCAAAATATTGCTGGATCTCTGGACAAGACTTACCAGCACTCTAAGCTACTTGTCCAGTAATTCAAAGTGTAAGGAATGCTTTTTAATCAAACGAGATTTTAGCAGCATACCTTCTGTCTGTTGGTAGAAGGTAGAGTCACTGCCACAAATGCTTCCTTCATTCTCAAAGCTTCCTTCATACAAACTTCCTTCTGCTAAAAAGAAAGACAGAATCATGTGTTTCTATGAGAAGAACATTAACAACAGAGGCATTATTAGATTAGAATATTCACTTAAGATATGGTGACACTGCACACAATGAAGGATAACTGGAAAATTCCTCCTAGCTGTTGCTGTTTGATAAATCATGACTGCAGCAGTTTTTCTACAAAACATGACTTCTTTTATATCAAAGACTTCTCATTCATTTTGAATAGGAAAAAAAAATATTACTACTGTAAAAAAAGATGAAGAAGCTACTAGGCATAAAACATACATGACAGAAGTTAAGTACACGGAATTTGACTTAACTATGACATTTGGGGTAGAAATAGATTCAGTTTTTTAAAGGGCAATGCTGTATAAATAAAGCAAAACCCAGACACCTATACTAGTATTTATCTTCAAAGGGAACAAAAGGTTTACCTAACAGTCCCAGGGACAGCAGAAGAAAGTTAGCAATGACATTTAGACTCAAAGGCCTTCCTTAGAAAGGTCTCACCAAGAGTGCACATGCCACTGCAACTCATCATTGCATCATTCACACTTCCATTCAAGTACCCATTCACTGAGACTGTGGTTAAGAAAAGACAACGCATAATATAAAAGTTCAGAAGCATCCCTGGCCACCGTTTTTACTTCCACTGTCCCACTTCTGCCCTAACTGAAACAAGATCTGCTTGTCCTCATATGTATTTGGTCTCAGTTGTTAAGGAATCTTTTCATGAAATATGAAAATGATACCCAAAAAGGAAAAACACTAATAAATCACAATTTAGTAAATAGGTTGCTTCTCCCTAGAACCTTTTATGTCAATTTTCATAATAAAAACCTAAAATTTCCTCTCAGAACTAGAAAGTCTACTTATCATCCTATATATTTTCAGAGAAAGACAAAGGACTGTAGACTGTAGTCTCCATACAAATTTTGAAAGAATTATAGGAGTAAATTATCTGGTCCAATGAATCCAGTGAAATGTCAAATATTCAGCTACTTGTTTTCTAAGTAATTTGCTGAAGTTACCAGTATGATACCAAGCTCCACTTCTTCAAAGACATTTTCTGACTGCAATCACTCTTCTTATGGTGTGGGGCATTAGAACAGGATAGTTACGGGTGAACTGTGTCTTTGCTTAAAAGGTTGATGCCAATACTTTATCAGTATCTTTTACCTATTTACAAACATCGATACAAAAATAAAATGTGGCCAGTTTCAGACCCTTAAGCATGCAAAACTCTAAGTAAGGAAATGTCAGTTTTGGTCAACTTGGATACTGAATGTATCTCATGTTCATCAAGTTTTGCTTCAGACACCACAGAAATATGCCAATGGTCAAAGGTTGAATGCCAAATTATTTTCTCATTCTTTGACTACTCAGAACTGTGATAAATTTGGGGACACAAGCTAGAATACAAACTGCAATTTACTTTATAGACACTTCTGAATCAGTGACATATTTAAGATTAAACATAGTTTGAATTTTTAAACAGCTCTCTATACACTTCATCCTTTTCTCTCTCCACTGAGGTATTTCTTTTGCAAACAAGAAAATTGCATTAAAAAAACTTTCTTGAAATAATCTCAGAATTTCCATTGTCTCAGCTTCTGTGTTAAAATAGATAAGAATAAATATTATAAGAAATCAAAACAGCTGTTCTTACCTATTGCATCAGGACAAAGTCCACTCTCCAGTCTATGCTTCTTGTACAAGTTCTTCAGGACCTTGGCACTTCCAAAACACTTAAAGCGGCTTTTGACATTATTATAGTACCAATCCAGAGACTGGGTCCTTAGAAGCCTAAAACAGAAAAATAAACTACATATTTGGAATGATTCTACAACAAATAATGTGGGAAAAAAATCTTTTAGGCCTCAGGTAACAAACCTATTAATTTCTGAATACTTCTTTATTGTTTGTACTTTACAAGTGTCTGGTACACTAAGGAAAGAAAAACCCAACAGGTTAAGCCATAAGTAAATATCTTCTTCATATTACTCAAGTGTTTATTTGGTTTTGGCACTATCAGATGAGGTGGTCTCCCCTTCAACATGATAATGCTCATGCTGCAGCCTCTTAAAAAATACAAACAAGCATCTGAACAGCACAGGACTTAAAATTAGCCTTCATTTACACAGATTTACAGATACAATGAGATACTTGTAAGAACAAGCCCATCAATGTGCCACAAAAACCCTCCATTTACATAAAAATACATCACTGCTTTTATCTGGGGAAAATAGAGTAGACAAAGCCTAATAGAGAACCTCAAAGCAGAATGAGTCCCAGTTTGCTTTCTCACTTTCCACAGGAAGCATCATTGACAACAGTGATTCATCTTAACAGACTTGTCCCGAGAGCTCAGGTACTTTATAAAGCCATGAAATATGGGAAAGCTCTGTATTCTTTCCAGTGTGGCATGTGGCAACTTGCTTCACCTGTTCCTTCAGCAGTGCATGGAGAGAACCTGTCCCACATTCCCAGGCAAAAACAACCTCAGGGTAACCCACCACAGATCTGGACATTTCCTAATGAGGATGTCACTGGGGGGGATCCTAGGGGTCCACCTATAAATTAAAGCTGATTTTTTTCTTAACAGCAGATTTAGGAGAACAAAAGGCTAATGTCAGTGCCCAGTGTCAATATATGAGCCCCTAAAGAAATGATGTCACCACCAGGAGGGCCGGACTCTCAGCATTTCCAGGCATCAACATATTTAAATGATTTAACACCATTGAAAAACGAAATGACAGTATCACTGTCACCTTTAAATTTTCCTTCAGGGACTCTGGACTTGTCTTTGTAAAGGGCAAGGCAAGTGACAATGCACAATGCACAATTTTTGTTTTGTTTTCTCACCTACTGACAGACTAGAAATGTAGTTCTTACTCAGCACCAAACCTCAGGAGATACTCAGTAACAAACATGTTGAGCCTGGGGGTTCAACTACCTGTTTCCAGTCTGAATCCAGACTTTTTAAATTTCAGTATACCGATAAAAGGGTACATTCACTTCATGAAAAGCAGAACATCATGATAGAGTTTACTTGTCTGTCATCGCTGGAAAGTGCTTAGTAGCAAACACCAGCAGTGGGAAATTAAAAATAAAAATCAATGAAGCCTATCGTATTCAAACTGTGAACCCTTAAAGTTACATTAACTGCTTTACAGAAGAAAACTGAAGAAAAAGCTTATCATGGAACAGAAGTCTATTTATTTTGGCATTCTGTCTCAGCAAATAGATGCAGGAGAGATGTTTACAGATAATGTAAGAATATTAGTCCTTTAATATCTATTTGCACAGTAATATCCCAAGCCTAACTATGGTTCCCAGGAGCCCAGGAGGCTGATTAGTTCCAATATTCACCATTCTACAAATATCACTAGCATGTGACAAGGGCAAAAATCCTTTTCTGTTTTTTTTTTTAAACAGCCTTCCATGTGGTACACAGATGACTCTGATGAAACACAAGCGTCCAGAGCACAAACAATGGGAAGGATGCTTTGGTCTGTCTGTGAAGTACAGGGTTTCTGAATTCTCATAATGTTGCCACCAAGAGTTCTGCTATGATGCCTGTCCAAGACCTGACCCTCTGGCCAGACCTTCACTGCTGGCACAGTGATGAATCTGAATGTAGGATAATTTCTCTCCCAAACCTGCAATTCTTTGTCATTTTAAGAGCCTGGGTTCTTTGTGGGCAGGAAATACTTGCTCTCATGTAAACTGCATCAGAATATTAAGTCTTCTGCTTGCTGAATTTCATTCACTTTTGTCCACTGAGTTTCTACAGAATCTGACAGGGTAGGATTTCAGTCAATAGCACAGAGTCACAGTCACTATGAAGGACAAAACTGCATGGCTGGGTTGGAACTGGCTTAGCAGGAGGTGTTGACCAAAAAGGATGCTCTCCTGCCCAGTAAATTCAGTGTTCTCCAAGCTGTCCACAAAAAACTATTGCAGCACCATCACCACTAGGGGACTCACAGCACTGGGAGTCCTTAAATACATTGTTCTAGGGCTTTGAAGATCCTTACTAACTACCTCAGCTGCACTAGCTCAAAATGCTAAACTTGTCATCTTGGAAGCCAAGTAAACCCAGTTCTTAATATTCAGACAGAGTTATAAGGTAAAAAAAAAAGAGAGTCACCTATCTTTGAATGCTCTGTGTGAGTTAAGATAGCCAGTTATGAATGCTGATCTGGCAGCTTGGGGAAACAAAAGATGTGATTCATTGCAAGCTTGCTTCCTCATGTTTTTCCCGGTGTCATCATACTTTAGCAGAAAGCTAACAGCACTGGTTTCTTGACGAGGTGAGAAAGCTTTGCAACTAAAACAGGTTTTTTATTTGTAATGATAACATTTTCCGTATGTGAATTTCGGCAGAGTCAAAAGGATAGAGATTATACATCTCAAAGCAACTGTGAAAGGAGATGCCTGCCCCTTTGTACTAGTTAATCTGGTGTAAACAGAAGGATTTTTAATTTTTTTTAAATTTTTTTTTAGGTTTCCTCGTTGCTGCAGGATTAACACTTTGTGAGTAATCTAATCATCTCATGCTTCCCTCCTATGAGCTGGAGAGCTACCAACGCTCCAAATCTATGCCTAGGTCCTGAACATGTTTTATAACAGATTACAATGCCTTCTCTAAAGCTTTTCAGCCTCTTAACTTTCAAATAAGTCACAATGTCCCTGCTGATTCCTCCTACGGAGAAAGGATTTGGAGAAGAGAGAACTTCGTTTATAGATACTAAAATAAAGGACTCACTCAAAAGAGAAATAAGAGCATTTTCACCTCATTTCAAAATCCTTTAATCCTTTTCTACAAAAGCAGTCCATGAGTCCAGAATAATGAACGACTTTGACAGTACTAACATTAAATTGTTGGAATGAAACACTTCCCTTATTAGCTTTAACAGAAAGCATGCAAGTTCTCCCTGTGAAATTAAAGTTCACATTTAAAGGATATTATTTGTCTGCATTTTAAAGAAGCAGGACTGGTTGACAAGCCATTTCTTGCTCTTTCTGTGCAACAAAGAGTGTTATGTCTTTACTGATAAATAGTTTTAAACACATTATTTATGTTATATAATATTGCCATTGATTTGAGTTGCATTTTGATGTGATTTTGGCAGAGGCCAATATTGTGATTTTAAAATTCTGTCTTGCTAGAAAGTGTGAAAGCCAGGAAGATGCTTTTGATTTAACATTAAAACTTGAATTATAAAGCCCTAGTCCTTTTTTTAGTGCCACAATGTGTTTGTTGTAATCAAGCAGCACCATGAGAAGGAATAAGCCAATTAAAACCTTTACAATTTGTTCTCAGTACACTTCTCATCCAAAGCACCCAAACAGTAAAATTCTAGCATTTCCTTCAGGAAAAAAAAAGGACACCAGTGGTGTTGGTAAGTGGGGACATGAACCACCTCCCTCATTATTACTGATCACCAGAAGACAATCAAATTAAAGACATCACTCACACATCACTCAAAACAGGAGATTCTTTAGTGACTGATTTATCACTTTAATTCTTTTTTCTTCTAAAAAGTTGAGAGGCTTTACTTGGTCTAAAGGCAATATGAAGCTTCTGGAAGAACTTTTCTCAAAAAGGTAGTACCAATCTAATATGTATGACCTTAATCTCTATTCACAATACAAGCTCAACTGTGAAGAAATGTTTTATAACAACATTTTTCTGTTTTTTCATTTTTCCATGAATTTTGTCAGAAGTTTCCCCCCACAAGATGAACTAGTCACTTACTGAGCTGCAGTCTAGTTTCTCTAAGTCAGGAGGTGCTTCCAGAAATCTTAAAAATGCTTAGATCATTTGTCAGGGTGAACACATAATCACTTGATTTTCCTTGCTACTGACTTTCACTGGATAATGAAGATTCCTTTTTTAGCTTTTTGTACCTGTCTTAAGGTATCTTCCATAGTTTTATGCTGACATTCAGGCCAGTAAACTATTTTAGTCTCTCAAATGCCATCCTGTGCTTCTCCTGCTGTGCCCATGACCCATTACCCAGCCTGAGGTCACTCAAGACCTGCATTCATCAAGTGATTAGTTTCACTTAGGAATGGAGCTGCTTTACAATTCTTGGACCTTTTTACTTTTGCGGATGTGACAATTTTTTTAAATTAAGAAAATTTAAAAGGCCAATAAAACCCATCTCTGAAATACGGGACTATACACAGGTCAAAACTGCTGCTCTGTGGGGAAGCTCAAAAACACAACACAACCACATCAGACTTGAGAGATATTAGAAATGCAAATTGCCAGTGGAAAAGCAACATCAATGTTTAGTTTTCACTCTTGGAAAGCATTCCCTGAGCTCAATGAACTGCCTGGAGGTAGACCCAGGAGTGAAGTGATGGAGGGGGTGGGAGCCAGGAGAAGACTGACTACTGAGCTCTGTCAGAGCTGGGAGATGGTGAACATGACTCCCCCAGAGCAGACCTGCTTGGCCAGATGCTGGGCTGGGGACAGAGCCATGCTGCACTTCAACATTCCTGCCCTTAATCCTGATGTTCCCCCTCAGACAGGTGACTGCTGCTGTGGGACTGACATCCTCAAAGCCTTGGTCCCTCCTGGGGAGTTGTACATCCATCTCCCTCTGGCTGCATTAGTGCCATGTTATGCATCAGTGGTTGGGAAACTCCAGCTAATACAGAACTAAGCTGTGACAGGCACGCTGCCCCCCACGGGCTCTCTCCCTGTACTGACTCACGCGCAATATGAAGCTCAAGGCCTTTGTTTCCATTTCCCAGCAAAAAGTGGCCTCAACCTGGTGCCCAAAGAAACAATTAAGATTTAACCTGTCACTTCTTATTTACTAGTTTTGAAGTAAAATTGCTTCAAACTCAATACCCTGAACTATTGTTTCTCTGCCAATAGCAATATTTGCTTTTTCCTTTGGGCTGACGCCTTACAGCCTGTAACATACTGCTTGTAATAAATTGTTGAATTAAAGGTTTTCAGCTCCTTTCAGTTTCAGTGAAATCAAACCTACTTCCAGGTTCACCTTCATTCCCCTCAGGATGAATCATTATAACACAAAACCACTACACACATGAATATCCTACCAATGCTCAGTTCTCTAAAAATCAGACTTAAGAAACCATATATATTGAGAAAGTTCAGCACCCTGAAGCCCTGAACAGGAACTTTGGTCAAGCTCACGTAATTTCAAGAGGGCACTTTGCTGATTGTTTTGCATCTATTCCCTCGTTATAAAAGGTTATTCACACAAGAAAAACAGCTTCTAACCATTTATTCCAGCAGATCATTGTTAACTCTTTATGACACTTCCTTCCCAAGCCATAAGCTGAACCAATTTATTTTCTTCTTGATGACATTCTTCAGGTAACCTATCTCTCAAGAAGTGCTGTGCCAGAAAATTTCTTCCTCCAATTATCCACAGCAGAGGGGTGCACACAGATTACACTGTGACAGGTCAAACCACAGCACACTGAGCCATGCAGGTGTGTCACAGGAAAGGCCACAGCAGGGCACAATGAATTCACCGCTCTGCAGTCAGCAAAATCCAAGTGAGAGCAGAGGAGAGACTCTTGAATCAAAGCATCTACCCCAGAAAGAAAACTGTCTACCCCACTGAAAACACCGTCTGTCTTTCCCACAAGTGGAACAAAACATCTGTCCATGTCTCTCACAGTGAAATCATGACATTCCTGTGCAGCAGATGTGAACCTGGCCCAGTAACTGCACTGCAGGCTACAGTGGGTTATTTGTTCAGAGAGCTCAACCAACAGGATGGTACCACACAGGGCATTTCCTGAAAAAACACATCCTCCTAACCATTGACTGAGAATTTCGCTGCTCCAGTTTGGGTTTTTAAATTTCAACATTGAGCAACACACAAGAAATAACAAATTAAGGTTAGCAGAGAGGAAACAAAGATTTGTTTACAAAAGACAGCGGTATATGCAACCCTCAAATTTGGTTACGGTCTCCTTTACCTTTGAAATCACTAGGCAAGAAGTTGGATGAGGGAGACAGAGTAGGTTTTACACAGAAAACCTACATACGCTTTGTGAATGGAAGAAAGAAAAGCTTGTAACAAGTTCACCTAATGCTGGTTATTGAGGGAAGTATTACAACCTCTGCCCCCCTGGCCCTTTAAACCAAATCTCAGTGCCTTTCCAAAGGGACCTGGCAAGGACTGCTCACAACAGCATGTGCCAAAGTGCGGGAATCACTTCCTGTGTTATGAAGCAGGCCACAGTAAGGGATTGCTGTCATAAAAATCAGATAATGAGTCACACTAGCTCAAATAAAAGGCTCACCTAGCCTTGTACTCCGTGTCTGGCCATTGGAAATGACATGGAAGAGATGACAGGAAAGTCCCGAGTAAGCAGAGACTCTGCCTTCAGCATACTCAGCACTGGCCAGTTCGGGATTCTGTGCTTGGCATTACAACAAACCAGCCTCAAAAGACACATATGGATGGACTTATATTCCATAAATTTGTCTATACTTCATTTGAATCGAGGCATATTTCTGGCCCACTCAAATCTCTCTGACAATCAGAGTCTGCAGCTACTTGCCATACAGGGATGCTTCGCCTTTCTTCACTTGAACATCTACCTCCTGACTCTCTGGATGCCCCATACACGCCCTGACATAAGAGGCTGCAGCAAAAATGTGTAACACCAGCAGGCAAAACTGGGAAAAAAACTTTAGTGAAAATACAGACATTGTAGAACAGCTGAGGAAAACCAGCAAGTAATGTGCTGGTTTCAAAATGAGTTAAAGTTTGTGTAGAATCACAGTTTCCTCTACTGGGTAACATTTCAAAATTCACTAAAAAAGGACAAATATCTTAAATATGTGATATGCAAAATCCACTAAAAACCCTTTTTCCATTCACAGACATTTCTCTGTACCATAGGTTTTTGACTCATATGCCCAGTGGTAGATTGATCTAATCTAGTCTATGTTAAAATAAACCATGAGATTGCTGATCCTTAAACATATCATTCAATTATTGGACAGTAATCAGTATGTAAAAATCAGAAGTAAAGCATGTTCCTCTAATAGCCCTTTTGAGTACTAGAATGGAGAAGATACAGTGCCCCTCTTCTAAGAAAATCACAGACTTAGCCCATGTTTTACTAAATAAAAGAAAAAAAGGGAAAGCTTGATTGATATTTGTAATATTTGTGCTAGTCTTTCCTCCAGCAGGAAAACAGACACAAGAGTAGAACTTGTTAGCATTTTACTGACCTATTTTGACCTATATTTTCCCTGTGAGGCTGTAGGTCAGGATTCCCTGGCTCACAAATAAATGTGTATTTGACGTATTAACCTGACTTGCTGCTCACAGAAAGCGTGTTTTGTTC
Source organism: Pseudopodoces humilis (assembly GCF_049639895.1). Lineage (NCBI taxonomy): Eukaryota > Metazoa > Chordata > Aves > Passeriformes > Paridae > Pseudopodoces > Pseudopodoces humilis. The sequence goes on from NC_142200.1 coordinate 107,776,909, forward strand.
TAGGGCAACCTAAATGAAATACAGATTTTGCAGCAGTTATTAAATTCTACTTTTAAAAATAAGAGGGTTTTCAACCCCAGTGCTTCACTGTAATTTAGCTGACTACAAACTCTAGGGGTGACAACATGATTGTGGAGAGTTAACATCAGTTACAGCAGTGACCTAAGAAGGGGCAGGACCTCTCTTCGGGCATCAACCAGCAGTAAAAGATGTAAGCGGCCACATCCAATACAGCTCCTGACATTATCTCAGCACGAGCTAATAAAATTTCGCCATAACAACATGCCTATAAGGATGTTTGCCATGTCTTGCAGTCATTAGTGAATGTTCTTTCCCTATTTTTGCCTCGTAAAGTGAGCCTCAGCTAACTGCTATTTATTTATTCAGAGCTGACTTGTGAACTGTAAAGTTCAAAAGGCTGCATTGCAGGGGAGCTTGCAGAGAGCTTGCAGTACAAGTTACTGCTGCTTTCCAGCCACTCTGGCAGAGCCCTAGGCCATAAAAGAAATGGGATCACATTGGTGTTCCCTTTGCCCCCAAACATTATGAGTTATACCTCAATCACTCCCAGCAGATATGCAGGCAGCCTGTTCTCAATGACTGCTGATGCTGCAGAGCTCCCTAACCATCCACCAATGTTTTCCTATCCTAATGTTGAAAGATTTTCTTAACATTTAAGCTGAACCTTCCTTGTTTCTATTTAAACAAGACAGTTTAAGATGTTTGCTCTTTTCCTTTTGCTTTTTTTTTTTTTTTTTTTAAAAGGCTAACAAATCCTGTTTCATCCCAGATCGTGTTTTCTAGTCATCTAATCATTCCCACTGTTTCTTCTTCTGGGATGAGTAAGAAAATACCCAAGTGGTCTGTATGGTTCTTTAAACACAGACCCAGAATGGATAATCTGAAGCCATATCAGCACACTTTGATGAACACCAAATGTAACTGTGGGGCTGTGACTCTGCACAGCGCAGTCCCAGAGGATGACATCCCACACTGAGAGCACCACATACGCCACACTGATGCTGAATCTGGGATACGCAATCCCTGAGTCACACATCCCTCAAAGCCTTGCTGAGACCTGTGCCACAGGAACTGCCAACTCTTTAGAAAGAAAGAACTAGTCAAACTAGGTGAAGGCTATCTTCAATCCACCTTTTCTCTAAACTGGTAATTACATGGATGACACTTCCATAAATGAGGTTTAAAGTGTCTCTCTCTGGCCTTTAGCTGTTACACCTTGTGTTTTAGCAAATAGCTCTGTCACATAAGAAAACCATGAAGCCTGTCCTTCACAAGAAGCCTTTTGGTCGTATCCATAACGCTACCAACTCCACCTGCACAAAACAGAACTGCCCAGTTCTCTTCGTTTGACTCTTGCTTTCACTTCTGGGTTGGTGTGTAATAATCCTCAGATGTTACTGCAGCCACTGTAGATCATTCAGTGGCCAAAACTGGTCTGTAGTCCTCATCACCACAGGTGTAAATGGGAAGAGAGAACTTGCCCTCTTCTTTTCTCAGTCCTTCTTCATGTTTCATTCAATGCCTGGAAATTTCTTCCTCATCACATTGCCAAGTATTTCCCTCTTAAGCCTTTCATTAAAATGTGGATCTTTACACAGCCCATTAATACAATCTGTCAACCCAGATGAAAATTAAGAAACCACTGGACACTTGAAACTAAATGGAAACAAGTCCAAATCCCTCAAACAAGTCCAGTAAAAGCTGGAACACTCAGATACTACACAAATGAAACATTCCACATATTTGCTTCAAAGCGCTTTTTTCAGGATACATTCCTGACATTTCTATATGATCCATGGAATTTATTTCATGACACAAAAATCCTAAAAATAAAAAATACTACATCTGAAACAAATCTTCCCCCTTAATTAATTTCACCCGGATGTTTCATTTCATATAAAATTTTTGTTTTGTTTCTTTTTTTTTTCCATCTTCATTTGCAATAAAATACATTTTCAATATCGGAGTATTTTTCAAAAGAAAGGAATTTTATATCCTGGCCATCTGGTACCAGATACTTTTCTAGGCAAACCATAAGAATTCATCAATACTGCATTATTCGTAAATTTATAACACTCCCAGGCACACAACATGCTAAAGCAAAATGCAAATAAACATGAATCAAAACAAGTTATTACAGCTACACTGAACACACATATATTGGCTGTCCCTGTCATATTTGTTTCTACTTGCTACAATGGATCAGTCTAATTTTTATTTCAGATTTCTGAAAGAAAACACACAAAAAGAACAAAAATCCACACTGACAGTACCTCAAAATGAATGCATCCTGCTGCTTTTCTTAAGAAACAACAACAGATACTCATAAATTCTCAATTGGAGAGACATTCGTTTCCTGCTGTGCTATTACTACAGATTTATCCTTTGCACCTACCCATTGAGGTGAAGGAAAATTCATATGGAAACCTTATGTAAATAAACTTCCGAATGCAGAGAACAACATCAAAACACCCTCGGGAACATTTGCTCATTGAACTTTACATTCATGCTACTGAAATAAAAGTTATTTATAGTCAAAATACAACTGAATATAAATGGACACGAATAAATGCACCATTCACACACATGAGAAATGTTTTCCATAACCACAGCAGATACCATGTGAAACTACAGAGCATAAAGGCAGTTTGATTAGTTACTCAAATTACCTAAGTGAAGGCTTTTCTTTCTGTAAACTTCATTTCTAATCCACAGATTCTTGAAAAACAGCTGAAGAACAACAAATGTAAGGTCGATGAAGCATAAAAATTTTCACAAAAGAGATACAAACTCTGTTCCATCAGAAAAAAAAAAACAGAGGATAAACCATGCAAATTAATTCTGTAATCCTGATTAGAAAAATACGCAGGGCTTTTAATATAGAGCTCAAGAACACCAAAAAGACAACAATCCTCTGCTTGAAGGTCTGTTTTTTCCTTATATTTGGAGAAAGCTGTGAACAAACAGCTGTGAAATGCCAGCAAAGATGAGAAGATTCACCACCACGCAAAATCAAAGAGAAAGCCGGGCTCATTGCAAGATTATTTAGGATAGAAAGAAAGAAAAAAAAAAGTGAAAAATAATTTTAAAATACTTTGCTGGGGAGCAAAGAGATGCAATTTCAGTTCCTATCTTTTGTACTGGTTTCCTCACCCCACAAGCCCAGCTTCTGCTGGAGTAGGCTGCTCTGCTTTTTTCCAGGAGCTGTGTACACACACCCCTTTGTGAGATGACATACTTGTTGCTTTGCAGCTCCACAAGCCACAGAATAGCTTAAGGAACACACTGGAGGCACTGCTGTGTTATCCAGCAGGAGCATGACACCTCCAAATCCTCCCATGCAGGTCCCTAGCTGGGAGGTGTAAGGAAAGTATTTCCTTGCTATCCACCCACCCGTTGTAGGAGGAGGAATTAGATGGAGTGGTGTTGCACTCAGTGGAGAGCAAACTACCCAGACAAGGTTCAGGTGCTTATCCAGCAGGTCAAGCAAGGACATTTCCTTGAATCACAGTGAAAAATGGACTAGAATAGCTGGCCAGCCCCAGGAGGTGGGCTCAGTCAGTTGCTGGACCTCAGCAGCTCTTCCCAAATGGACCAAGGGCAACCCATCAGAAAGGATCTGATGCTGTGCAAGCATACTTCACTGCTGTGTGCACATGAGCATCCCGAGCATCCCGTATGTGCCTCCTAGGTTACATCCCACTCTATTCCTGCTTTTCTATCTGTTGTGCTGCTTATGCATGGAGCTCACTGATTAAGCCTTTAAAACATACAGGGCATGACTGCTGGGGTTTTTTTATTTTCTAATAATTTGTTTTTTCAAACCTACTCCACAGTCACTGCATTTGAAATGGTAAGGTTTTCCGGGTTACATAGAAAATATTTTTAGTTAGAAGCTTTATTGTGCAAGCTGTCTAGCAGTCTGACAAAAGCTAAATTCCAGCTTACGGCTGAAAACTGTAGGAAAAATTCCAAAGCCTTTATAAATTATACAAATGAGATTTTAATCCCAGCTGGCCTCACTAACAGGGGCTCTGCATCTGGGCACAGATACAAATGTACTTTTCATATGGATTTTCTGTTATTTGAATAATGAAAAATATATAAAAAAAAGCCAAAGAAACCCCAAATCTCTGTTTTTATAAACGCTTGTATCAGAGTAATAAATAACCAAGCACAGATTAGCCAGACTGTCAGAGAAACACAGCTGTTTCTCAAAACTGTTCCTGCTTCTGTGTAAAACTGATCAGCTGTCCAGAGGATTCACTTCCCTAACAGCAGAAATATTCAAAGCCATACAATCATCCAGCCCTCTCCACAGCAAGCTTATTCTCATCTGCACAAGGCAGGGGGTATCCTCATAGAACCACCCAGTTGTGGTAAGATGCATGTGTGCATGATATCAGCAAGTTTGATCAACCGAGAAAAATGGGAGGAACTAGAAGAATCAGTGGATGAACAGAAGGGATGGAAACAAGAGGAGCTGCAAAGTTACCCTGGTCATGCACCAGGTGTTGATGCAGTGTGCCTTTGAGGCCCTTGGTGCCCACCTTCAGCTGCTGGCAGTGAATGGAGCGCTAACATCAAAGCCCTCCTCAGCTACATCCACAAGGCTCAGCTGAGAAGAGCCCCTGCTTCACTCAGAGAAGAAATGCACACTGAGAATTTCTGAGTTCTCATCAAGTTGCAATTAAAACCTGGTAGATAAAAGATTTTTGTTACTTGGCCTAGATGTCTCTCCTTGCTTTAACTGCACAAGGTATCAGTACTACAGCCCTTCATGTTTGATTAAGGTAAACCCACAGAGGTCATTTTGAAGAATAAGAAAATCAAGTTCTTTCTAACATTTTTCCAAACATCTTGCTTAAGTCCGTAATGAATAAAGGGATTCAGTGCAGAATTGCTGCATAGAGACACTCATGTAGTTTCACCTGGTGGTGACAGAAGAGGTCCCACTGCAATAACAGGAGATATCTTGGGCATCCCTTCCGTGTATGGTGACCACAGAGAAAGATGGGGCCAACAGAAGCCATTTGTCATTTCTGAGATATCGTTTACTCTCACCTCTCTTCAAAGGAGACAGAATTTAAGCCAATTCTCAAACAGAACTCCTCTCACAGAGAAGAGAAACTTGACAGCACTATTTTGGGGAAGCAATTCTAACTACTAGGATCACCCACTGAGCAGGTTGATTGTAGTCTGAATTACCAGCTGCTAATATGGCTCATGACACAGGCTGCCAAATGGCTGCTGAGCCCCAGTGGGTTGGAGACAGAGGGGGGTGGATGTCTGTCTATCCTCTACAGCTAAGGTAGATGCCTTAAAAACATGAAAATCTTCCTTCTCTCTGCATATTTGTGGTACTTTTGTGAGTTACCATGGGTAACTCATGCTGTTCCTGCCCCTTTCTCTTGTCATTCTTTTTTCCTCATTCTTCTTCCTTTCTTTAGGACAATGTGAAGGAAGGATAAATGATTTACTTGCATAACTGAAGACAAATTTGCAGAGTACTGGGGCAGGCAGGCAGAAGGCAATACATTAAGAATGTTCCCAGTGTATATGTTGGTTCATTAACACACTGACCTTCTTTTAGGAGGTCAGACTGCAAGAACTCACCAGGCCAGGAGAACCAGGGATATGAAATGTTCAGTATATATAATGCTTAAATTTTATCCCACAGAGGATGCGATTCTGCATTTGCCCTGTTACAAAGAGAGTGCAGGTGCTAAGTAATTTCCATTACACAAATACCCATGAAAAAAATAATGAAATTACCATTTTTAAAGGATGTTTTTTATGTATTGGGCACACATATTTTCAACCAAAACAAGTTAAAAATGATTTTGGACACAGAAAAGCATTAAAAGAGTACAGTTGAGACACAGAACAGATTAATCTTTAAGATGACAGATTAATCTATATGGAGTCAGATGGATACCTTAAATCTGGTAACTGTGTAAAGGAAAGTGAAAAGCTAAAACAAATTATCTCTTATAGATATGAAACAAACAAATAAATACCAACTACTCAAGGGTGTTTACCCTCCACTTTTCCTTTAGTTATGAAAAACTTTCATTTAAAAAATGCTCTTTCTCATTTCCTTCATAAATTCATTTTTGAAAAGGAGTACAGACCTCAGGAGTAGAAACACCAAGGAAGGAGTGAAAACACAAAAATCAGAAAAAAAACCCCACCTGACTTTGAGTTGCAAGATGGTAAAAAAGGTCATTCTTCTTCACCAGTTCCCAAAACTAAGAGGCTGTATTAACATAAAGTATCAAGAGCATCTAGTTATTTTCAGCATATTAAGAAAAATAATAAAAGGATCTACACGGACATTTGACTCCTAGAATGAATCATACCTTGAATAATGACATGTTAGTAGTGCTGCTTTAAAATATTTAGGTATTATACATCTAATCCATCTCAATATTATTAAATAACACAATCTGAGATAATAATAACAAATACTCTGCAAGCTGCAACAATGGGATTACTTATTAAGTATACTGAAAACAAAAACATGGGTAGTGAAAAGAGATTTTCCAGAAAATGTCTAGAAACAGAATTAAAACCAAGAACTTCTTTAATAAATAGTAACCAAAGTATTTTTGCAGATCAGAGCCAGCTGCTAATCCTGTGATACAACCTATGATCCAGCTCCTAATATTTTTAGAGATGAACTCTGTAAGGGAAAAAGTGCAACAATTCTATGGTAGATGAAGCACCTAGTAAAACTATTTTACACACATCCTATTTTTATGTGACATTTTATATGTTTTTTTAATACTTTTTACAATCAATAAGTATATACAATATAACACAGTTATTTGAAACTTACTACCTCATTGACAATAATGACATTATTTTAAAGCAACTAAGATCTTCAAAAGGCAGCCAACTAAAATCTCAAGTAGTAAATAAAATAAAGGGCCAAATATCCTTTAAACTCACTGAGGGGCCAAAAGACTCGCTTCCAGTTACTTTGGAAATCAATATTGAGAAAGGAACTCAGACATCTTGACTCTAAGGTTTGTGTTTTCCACTCAAATTGACCCCTCTCCAATTCTGAGCCAACAAACATTTGTCTTAAAGCTCCATTTTCATATCTGCAATTTGTTCAGATTAGATATTTAAGATTAGATGCTTGTGTTGAAGAAAAAAGGAAACCAACACTCTCAAAATCTTTAGCATGAAGAACTGTGAGATCAAAGGGTTGAATAAGGTGGTGTGACAATGCATGCAATCCTCTTCCAAATCCACTAGACAAGCAGCATATATGAACTTGGAAACAGCCCACAGCCAAGGATTTTGCAGATTGTTTTGTTAAGATATACAGCAAGAATTATTAATGGCTGAATATATGGTGCAGATGTAAATCTTGAAGAGTGATCATCAGCATTAAGCCTACGTAGCACTGCTTCTGTTCCAACAGGTTCACTGCTGTGCTCCGAAACTTATCGGAACAATAACACATTCCTATTTTACAGCCAAGGAGCCACAAACACAAACCATGTGTCTCAGCAAACTCCTGCCATACAAATGCCTTCCTGTAAGCCTGTGTGCCCTGTGGCCCAAACACTGCCTTTATTCTCAGAGGATTTGGGATGACACAGAAAAACCTCCATGCCCACACCTACAGGCTTCTGTAAGGTTTCTCATTCTGCCTCATTCAGAAAAGACCATCATTCCTCAAGACAACAATTATCAATGGAGAAACATATCCTATAAATAGTTTTAATTAGTATGATCAAAAAGGCTCCATTTCCCAAGACACCACAGTAGCAGGAGTCAGGTCAGCCTAGCTGAATGCTTTTAGTCATTTTCCCTTTTTACAAACAAGACCATCACTCCAAGTTTGGGCTCATTGAAAATTACTGAATCCTAGGCTAATTGAAAGCTCCATAACGTAGGAGATTTCAGAAAAAAAGGGAATTGTCTTTCCTTCTGATACCTCCCTTGGATCCAATGTCACCTCTCAACCCACCTGTAGCATGTTACTTTTAGGAAAAGCTTTCATAATCGTCTTTGATCCTGTTGGAAAATAATACTTGCAGAAATTCCTGTGTATCTTTGATATCCAAATGTGTCTGCCACTGTGCCAGTAAAAAAATACTTGGAAAATTAACATCAGTACTCTTCTTTAACCTTTGTATTACCATGTGAATTCAGAACAAATCAGCCCCAGTAAGTCACTGTCGAATACTTGGGGATATGGGGAGAGTAAATCACCATGAAAAACCAAGTGATGGTACTGACACTGTCATTTCAGACCAGTATAGAAAAGAATTGGAATATCCAGCTCCACTCTGAACAGACTTTTCCAGACATCCATGTGTGAGCTGTGAGGCACAGGGAGGGAGCACACAGACACACAGCACAACACATGTGCATGTGTTGTGCAGCACCACAGGACTGCAGCAGCTCTACACACACTACTCTGCAGCTACAGAAGACACATTCAGGACTTGCCAAGCCAAACTACTGCAGCCATTATCACAACACTTCAGCTGGGTTATGTTCAAGTTGCCCATCTTGCAGTCAAGGCCTGCACTTAGTGGTTATTTAGCATAACGATGAAATTTAATTGGTAGAGGACCAAAGTTTTTCACAGGGGATTTAATTTCTGCCAACCAAACCTCTGACAAGAAAGGAGCAGTATGTTGCTGCCTTTGAAACTGAGTCACTTCAGTAGGAGGACAGGGAGGATGAAGAGAATATGGAAAGATTTTTCCAACATTAAGTCTTCAAACACATCATCACCCAATTTGTACGAATGCCAGCCACTGTTTTTGGCAGACTACATGATGTCTTGTTTTATTCTACAGCCCATTTGTTGACTCTAATTAGCAATTTGGGAATAGAGTAACAAGAAAAGAGAAATAAAAAATTAGAGTGCACAGTGCCAGTTACTATAGTGAGACACACACTCTTTCATTATTATTTTTTTATTGTAGCTCTACACAGTTGCATCCAGCTGTTTCCTTAAAACCAGATATAAGTAGTTCCACAGAGCAGAATAGCATTGTTTATATTGGAAAAGACCTCTAAGATCATTGAGCCAAGCTGTTAACGTAAAACTTCCAAGTACATCACTAAAACATACCCTTAAATGCCCCATACCTTCAGGGATGGTGATTCACCCACCTCCTGGGCAACCTCCTTTCAGGAACTCCTAGAGAATGATAAAGTTTCCCTTCAGCTTCCTTTTCTCCAGGGCAAGAAAACCCAGCTCCCTCAGCTGCTCTTCATAAGACTTGTGCTCCAGACCTTTCCCCAGCTCTACTGCACATCTCCAGACACACTCTAACACCTCAAAGACTTGAGACTGTGATGATTAAACAAGGAAAAGACAAGAGGCACATCTGTCTAGTTTTTGTTTTTCTCTGTTGTACCCAAGCTTCTTTCAGGGATATTTAGACACAAAGTTCCAGCAGATGGAATCTTTTCTGGGGTTTGCTATACGCTGCTCATAGTCCTTTCCTCCACAAACAGGTCTTTTGTGGCCTTATGCCAAATTTCTCCTATTTGAGAGAAAATAATTTCTGTCACAGCCAGAAAACTAATAGTTCATCACCTCTATTCATCCACAGAGCTGGACATAGGGACTCACACTGCCTACAAATGGGCTGCTTTGGCTGGAGGGGAAGAAGCAGTTGACCTCACATAATATCCTCAGCTGGCCATTGCTTCAATGAATGAACTATCAGCTGGCAGCTATGACTCTCCTGAGGCTTTCCCAAAGCCCCGCCTGCCTGAGCTGAGGCAGCATTTGACTAAGCAGGAGCAGCAGCCAGCTCCATGATCTCTCATGGCTCCATGGAGGCTTCTGAGTCTCAGGTGCAAGACCTGGGTGCCATTTACTTTTTGTGATTGAAGAAAAGCAGGCTCCTCCCCCCTTTATATATCACAGGTAGCAGATGCCTCATGCTGTAGAAACGCAAAATCAAGTCTTAGTCTTAGCCTTCCTTCAGGTGTTTTTCGAAGAGCATTTTGCAACCTTTGTTCCCTTTACAGATGAAGGGGGTATGGGAAGGTAATCACAGAAGTATGAATCAGTGCACCTAAAAAAGATGGATGAATGTGTGAATGTCCACCCCAAAAGTTTCTGACCAACTTAACCACAGTCAATACTGACATTTAGACCTTCCCCGACGTCCTGCAATATTTCCTCTTCACTGTCTTCATTGTCTAACACCAAAATACTCTGACAGATGCAAAAATATAAAAGGAACAACCCTCTCTGCTTCCACCACTGCCTTTTCTCTACTCTTAAAACTCAAGTTTTTTGTTTTTGGTAAAGACAGCTGCTATCACAGCTTTTGCTGCTGTGAGTGCAAAGAACTTGAAGTGACACAGGTGGCTGTAAGACACCCATCGTTGCTGAAACAATTTTTCATAATTTCTTTCTGAACCAAAGCAAATATATCTTAAACAGCTGCCTTTTACAGAAAATGAGAGTGAGCCAAAATCTTGCAATGGCTTTGGTAAGAGCTGCCATTAAAATGCCACACATAGAGGCTAGAGTGCTTACATGGCATTGATTAAAAACCACATAGTGTGGCAGCGGCTTCAGGGGAGACAAAGAGTTCCATTGTCCCAGCCCAAACCCCTTGTGAAGGACGGCCCAGGTGTTCTGATTGGGTTTGAGTCCCTGGGGGGTTCTCCCTTGGTGTGCTTCTACTGGTCCCTGACCCTGAACTCCACCCTCAAAGGTGGGGACCCTTAAGAGTTCTGTCCCTCAAAAACCCCTGCTGTGCCTCTGTTCGGGGCTCTCTGTTCTGGACCTGAGTTTGTTCCCATGTTGAATAAATGGTTTCCTGAACGGGAGCCCATCTCAGTTGGTGTTTCATGCTGGTCCCCAGAATCTTGCTGCTTCCCTGGACGAGATCCTGAGGTTGCTGACTGCAACAACATAGAATGCACAAGTAATAAGGTATTCAATCATATTTTTATAGGAATATTTCAAATTTTTATTTTAAAAATACTGTATCTTCCTAGTGAAAGATTATGTTTGATTTTGAAACTAACTCAGGACAGTTAGCCCTGGATATTGACTGCTAAGATATTCATACCTCTTTCAGGAAGAGAGTTTCCAAGGGGCATATTTCACAGAAACATAGAATTGTAGAGGTTAGAAAAGACCTCTAAGATCATTGAAACCAACCATTATATCAAAACATTAAAATTTGCATGACCAGAGTAGGATTAGATACAGAATAGTCACAAACCTTGAGCAGTTAAAGAGGCCATATAATTACTGCGTGCAGAGCTTTTCTCTCTTCTCCTAAACTTCCCCTTCATCCTCTCCTCATAACTCTGTTAGCACAGCAGCCTCGCTGGCAAGAGCACTTCAGCCAGGGGCACGCTAGCACATCCACTGGTAGTTGTACCCCATGGGTGAGCTCACAGATTTTTGGCATAGCTGACAGGTTGTCCAGCAGGTGACTGGCAGTGGCTGTGTACAGCAAGTAAGCAGTGATCAGATGGTCTGTCTGAACAGTTAGTCTGCATATTTTGGATGTCAAACCTGCACTCCAGTCCAACATGTGCAACAACCCTCACTGAGGCTGCCAGCCAGACTGGTTACCGACGCAGGAGGAGCTGTGGTCTTGAGCTGGGTAAAAGAGAGGGGCACAAAGCAGTACTGGGGTGTCAACACAGGTAAGAGTAATAGATGCAACCCCAACGAGCATGTGCTTGTTGTGCATCCTTATTCTAAAAGATCTAGGGCAAACCATAAAAGCCATAAGTTTTCACTATTTGTCAGTGTCACCACAAGCTATTGTAATGTATTAGAGCTATTGCAAAAGGTGGGGAATACAACAAGCATCCATCCCCCTAAGGAGTAAACAAAGTGAGTGCCACAAACAAATCATCTGAGCCTTGAGAAAATTCTGCATGTCTTTATATGCCTGTTCTAAAAGATCTGGTACTATGTAAATAGTTTGCTTTTTTTGAGAGATGACAAAGAAAATATATTCCTTGTGTAAACAAGATCTAGAAGTTTTATTCAAGGGGTGAAGAAACACGTTTTGAAAGATCTGCACTACCTTCTGCACATCTTGGGATTCCCTTGAACTCCTGACTCGTGTTAATGCTTCTGCCTGGACCTATTTTCAGCCCTCACAGCAGGAATAACATGGTCTAAGTGATGGACAGGTGTTGTGGTAGAAGTCTAACACAGATTCTGAAGGTGCAGTGTCAGAATGGTGAGAAAAGGAGATTGGGTTTACCTGCGCTCAATTTCTTCCTTCACTCCCTCCCTCTCTTCACTCCAATTCTTTTGCAGTCCAGCTCAGGAAGGAGTGCCCGAAAATCCCTAATCCTCCCTCAAAACAAAATGCCTGTTTGAAGTCTTACTTCTGTGCATTACACTTATTATGCCAAATTCACATCAACACTTTAGCCAACTAACACCCCAAGCCTAGCAAACCCAACTATAATTAAATGCCGCCTCCCACCTTGGCTTCAACAGCTGATTCTTCTGTGTCTGCCAATTCTTCTGGCTCTTGCTTCACATTTACTGATGTACTCTTTACTTATCAAAAATCAAAGAAAATTTAAAAATGCAGATTATCTGATTTTAAAACTTTTCTTCATTTTAGGATAACTGAAATCTTTTGACCTAAGACTTAAGGTCTTGGGCAGTCATCAGCAGCTTGCTGGTGACTCCTGGTGTGCTGGTGTGAGAATTAACTGGGGGTGGCCAAGGAAACCCACCACCCACATCAGACTGCCTAACTCGCCTGCTGGAACAGAATCCCCCCCACTGCCTGTATGTTGGTAGTGGGCTTAAGAAATGCGGGACAAAAAAATCTGCAGGTAGCAGGCAGCAAAGAATGAAAGAGATTTTATGTAAGTGTAGTTCAAACTGAAAGGATATAATGCCACCAGTAATTTCTTCCTCACTCTTTTGAGAGAAAGGTGGATTGACTGCACTTGGCAAAGCACACTAACTTGAATCTGCACACTAACATGTTCAAAATATTACACAACCTTCAATTTTATGTATTTCAGAAGGTTACATACAATTAGTGTATTTGACAAGCTTGTTACACATCCATTTGCTATGAGTACTTGCAGGAAGAGAACTGTCATGGGAAACAATGTGCACATCTATTTGGTTAAACAAGAGGTCAGAGAGGAGTATCACAGAGACAGATAGGTTAATGATTGCCTCAGTTAATTAAATATCATTTCTGTTCTCTCTCTCAAAGTTCAGCCAGACAGTTCAGAGTAGTATTAGGACCTTTATTATTTCATGATATTTGATAGGAAGTGATTCGTAGTAGCAGCTTCTGAAAAAAATTTCTAAATTATCAGCTGACTCACTTGTATAGTTTGTCAGGTGCTTGTGGTTTCAATAGTCATGAATAGATAAACCAAAGGTACAATGGCTGGACTTTAAAGATAAAAACTTGTTTATATGTGCAGACCCAAGGAAGGTTAATGAGTCATAAATATACAGTATGTAAAACAAATGTTATGTGTTACACACAACCCTCTGCCCTAGACACCAAGAGACACAAAACACATAATATTAAAGGGGTTTATTCCTAACACATGCCTTAGGATTAAGAAACATGACCACAAGATTGCACACACCCTCATCTTCCATATTTTAGTTAGTCTTAGAATGCTTTTGCAGACTAATTTGATATCAGATAAAGGGAAAGATGAAGGATTAACTAAATTTTTGCAAGAGGAGTATAACAGACAACATCAAGTAGTCTTTTTTTCTATTCCATTTACTGCATTTTCATTGCAATCAGAATTTGAAAGTGTGCTAGTTTACAGAACTTATATATAGGTAAAAAGGAAATATTGAATTTCAAGTAAGGATGATTGCTCTACTGAAGAAAAATTTCAAAGCATTTGTTCTAAAAATCCTTCTTACATCAGGTAAATCTCTGTAATGTAGGAGGAGAGACATTTAGAATAAGCCTACAAGATTTCTGTAGAATAGAAATCATATATTTACAGTCCTACAGATTAAAAGGTATTTCTAATACCAAAATTGTTAATGCCTTGTTATTCCCAAAGCTTGGCTGCTTGAAATAGATGGCTTTAATTTTGGATATAGTTGGTTTCTAGAACACTCAGGATTATGTCCAAAAAGAACAGATACATTTCTTCATTAGAAAGTACCATAAAATCTCAGAATTAAAAAATATTCCAATTAAAAAAAACTACATATAGGCTTATCCTCTGTATTCTACATCAACATCTTTGTTAGCATTAACACTATTTCATATTTATCTTGGTGTCACTATGATCAGAATTGTATTCCTGAAATTGCATATATTCCTCTGCCTCAGTGGCTGTGAGAAGACACTGCCATGGGTATAAAATTCACTAAAAACTTTCACTGGAGCCTTTGATGAGTAATAATGAATGAAAAGCTCTTGCATAGGAATGGAAAGGTGCTAAAATTCCTAAAGCTGCCAGTAATGCAAATCCCAGAGAGGGACATTGTCAAGAAAACATGCTGAAATCTATGTTAGGAGGCAGAAACTCTTTAGAAAGGCACTTAGACCTGCAATGGAGGTACAAGGCTATTAGCACTCTGTAGCAGTATCAGCAACCCAGAAATAAGAGTGGCGGCTATCCTTAGCTTTCAGTACAACAAGATCTAATGAATTCTTTATCACTCATCACAACACATCCATTTACTAATCTTCACTAACAGTAACACTGTTTTTCATCTTAGGAATAAGATAGACAAAACACACACTGGTGTTTGATCCTGGGTTTTCTGTTTCGAACCAAGTTGCTTTTGTACCAAAATGATGTTGCTTGTCCTCCCTTGGTCTCAGGTGCACCGCTTCTCCTCCACTGTCATTTCAGACTTGCTCCCTTTCATTTTACTGCCATTAGACCCGAGTTCCCCTGAGAACTGCAGTTACCAACTCAGCTCAACACAGATGGAGCTGCTGCCTGTGTACCAGGGCTCTTCACTGTGAGAAGGCAACTAGCCCAGGGCCTGCAGAATCAGTGGCATCTCTGACTTCTGGAAAACTCACCTACTACACACCATTGATGCACAGCCCCTGGAAGCCCAGGATCAAGGATGGTGAGGCACCCTCAGTGCTTCCGATGGATCAGCTGTCCCAAACCAGGGCAAAACACAAGCACATCCACCAGAAAAAAAAACAAAGAACTCCAGCAGATACTTTCTGTCTTTTAACACTCTCCAGACCTGGAGTACCATGCAGTGACAACAGAATCTTACTGTTATTTCAGATACAAAATCTGGTGGCTCACCTTGGCCACCAAGCTTTCAGCTGTAGTACTTCAACACTGGTATTGTTGTTTGTGGCCTTTCTACAGAAACAAAAAATATGAATGCGCACGCAGAGCAGAGAGATAAATTTTGTGCTAAAGGACTTCAGGCAGAAGCTGAATTCTCCAAGAACCAGAGTTCCCATAAAGTCATAAGAATGGAGAGATACTAGGTTGCAAATGATGTTGCACTGAGCACGGTGGAGTACAGCATAGGTGCACTGCCTAATTTCTAGGTCAAGCATCAACTGCATGCTTTTCTTCCAGCCTCCAAAACATAGAGCCCTTCAGCAGCAGCATCAACATAAGCAATCCCAAACAGCCTGATCATTTAGGACTTGCATTTAAATCCTATAGAAATACTTAAGGGAAGAGATGTTAAAAGGAAAGAAAATATTTGAGTTTAAATTAGTATCTTCAAACAATGATGCACAAAAGGGGAAATCCCATCTCAGTTTCTTGACCTGTGGGTTAACAGGCACAAGTACATTCTCCCTCATGCTGCTGATTTATAAGTGTGTGGTGATGAAAGGGGCAGAGATCCATTGCTCACATCCATGCATCTGCACCAAACAGAACAACACATCACCAACTGCAGCAGCACTGAAAGTCATTTTGACACAGGGAGAAGGAAATCCATGCTTCTTCCATCTATTACTCCTTCTTCCACCTATAACCCAAGTACCTGGCACTCACCAAAAAACATGTCCCAGCAGATGCTAACAGAGGGATTAAACAGAGAAGCTTGTATCAGCATGTGACCCTCTGGCTCATACACATTGTGGTGTCTCTACAGAAGACTAGTCAAGTAATTCACCAGCTCTGTATTACTGCTGGTGGAACAGGGGAAAGGATGAGCAGACAAGCAAATCCACTACAAATGATTAGGCAGAGTTTTTATCAAATTACTCAGAGTAACAAGTGAATAACAGGGATTACAGAAATACAGACACTGTTGCATGAGGCCATTCATACGACTTGTGCTCCCCAGTGATACAAGAAGTAAATGAACTGAGAACAATTTACAGTGTACAATTCCTATTTTGCTTCCTGCAATACAATTTAGAGGAAGATTCCAGAGACAGGCTGAGCCAGAGATAAAAAATGACATGAGGCAGCTGGAAAGAAAGAAAAACAGACTCAGTTGATATTTTTTTGCACTTCTTCACCCCCTGAGAAATGGAAACAAACTGATTGCTAAAGTCTTATCAAATGGGACTTATTCTTCCAATGGTACTGCTTATTTCCCTGGAGAAGCAGAGAAGTTTTCTACACGACTAAGGCCGTCTGGAAGCCTAGCTCCTTATAGCCACACATGAACCACTTGACACTAAGAAGCATCTTTCTCCACCAGCATGAACATCAACTGAAAGCCTGGCAGGACTTTTCAGAGACCCCAAGGTAACTATACAAGCCTGAATTGCTGTTACTTCTTCTAATACTCCAACAATTAAATGGGACGAAGTCCTAGGCTCCTTCACCAGGATTTAGGGGCTAGCATGCCAGAACATCATTCAGTTTGTATACCAAGAGGACACCACTGTTGACAAAACCCAAGGCTTTTGCAGCACTTTTGATCTGCAGATCCAGAAGCTTTCTGTGTGAATGTCCAAGTCTTACCTCCATTTCACAGATGGAATAAAAGTGCTAAGCACAGGGAGGAGTAGTTCAGTAGTAGTTTAAATCTCTTTTGCATGGGGCACACAAGTGAAATGGTCACTCACTGATCATATCAATGGTGCAAATCACCTCAAACCTCCAGGATTTCAATACATGTCTGCTGTCAGTCCACTTGACTTGCATTTCTCATTTCTGATGAAACCAAGTTCCTTCAACTTCAAGTGATAAATACATTGAGTAACAAGAGGCAGTGAATAATGAAAAACAGCTCAAATTAAAAGATGATCCAGTGAGCAAAGGGGCAGTGATACCATCTTCCAGCATGGACTAGATCAAGCCCTGCGAAGCAGCACAATTCGTGTCACTGGCATACGTAAAACCTGTGGCCCCTACTTTGCCTCTGGATTAAAACCTTTTCAGGAATGGATGGTGCTACTTTCACTGACCTCAATTCTCCATCAGAAGTCAGGAAGTAAGGGAGGATTTTAAGTCCGTAGATTCTCCCAGCTTTTTTTGCACAAACTTAATGGGACAAACCCAGGAAGAACCATGCCTTGAATAGAAGAATTCCACTGAACTGTATGTTACACTGGTAAATTCAGTATTTTCTAGTATGAGCCAACAATAAATGAATGCCTTAATCTTTTCCCAAAAAAGTAACTTATTTGATAAAGTTCATAAGCACTTTCAGCCACTAGGGATCTTTTGGTCCTTACTAAAAGCCTACTTTATTAACTCTATTTTATCTAGCCAAACACCTCCTGTAACTTAGACATTCTTAATCTCTTCATAGTACTCCAGGTAACAGAAAAGAAACCTAAGATCCAACAGACTATTTACCAAAATGTTGCTCTCATCTGGCATCATAGTTTTTGATAGAGACTGATTTTCATAAAACATATGTGATTAATTTATTTAACGAGTCTAAAGAGAGGAAATACCAGTTTTCTAAGCAACTCTTCCCCAGAAGAGGTGCTACTTCTCCTTTCATCAAGAAATGATGACAGCCAAAGTAGAGCCAAAGCTATAGCAGCAGCTTGAATAATACAGAAAAAGCAATAAGTATGCCAAGTTCATTAGAAACGTTAGAGTAAGAAAGTTAAAAATAATTCTTTCTCTGCCCTAATGACAGAATCATGGCTGCTCACAAGTTAAAAATCTTAGTAATATATTAATACCACCTTATGTGGTATTAAAACCAGCAATACTCCTCCCTCTCAAAAAAAACACCCATAGGCTTGCGACTGACTCAGCATATGAAGTTTCTAGACAATACCCTTTCTTTTAACTGGGGCTTATTTAAACAACAACACCAACACCCCTTTCTTACATTAATTACATAAAAGATTATGAAATACTGTAATACAGAGGCCACACAAATATCTGAAACAGAATCTTTGTTCATTCCTGCTTCTCTTTAAATCTTCTTACTGGGATTTCCTTTTGTATCTACTATGATTAGCAGCTAGAAAATCTCAGCCTCAGCTTTCTCCCTGAACCCACTTGTTTGCTACAGAATTTGCCTCAGCTCTGTCTTACTGCTCCCGTAATGCTTCCAGTCTGGTCAAGTTAGTAAGCTACTGAAACGCTGTGGATCAAGTAGGATCATTATGGAAACAGGGCAGGAAAACACCAATTGTTTTTTAGTTTGTTTTTTAGTCATGTTTTAAAGTCATGTTTTAAAGTCAATGGATGTGTCATAGGCTTCCCACACTGGATGTGTTCAGGAGTTACAAATATGCCTCCTGAAGTCAGAAGCGCCACACAGCAGGTCAGGATTTCTCCCGAATCACCCGCACTCCACGTAGCAGCACTTCCAAACACCTCAAGGATCTGCTCAAGAGCACTTCAAAACTTCACTTAACTTGAGTGAGTTTGAAGCAAGGTTCCTGATGCAAAAGGGCAGGACTAGCTTTAAGCTGTATTTGCTTCACATCACATTTGCTTCATTCCTCACTTGCCTTTGTGTCTCTTTACAAAGATTTATTCTTGGGCATATTTAAAGGGTATTAACCTATGCTTCCAGAAAGCAAATGTGCTCATAAATTGTTTCACAGAAGAAAAATCACTTTTGTCAGTTACCAACTCTTCCCTCTCTGATTTATGCTGAAGAGTTTACTGGCCTCTGCAAGCAGCCAGCAAAATTGGAACCTTGCTAAAGGAATTTTTAAAATCACTTCCTCTAACAAAGTGTTAAAAAAAAGAAATTCCACCAAAACACCAAAGCCCCAACCTTCTGCTCCTGAGCTATTACCAAAGAAGACCACTGAAGTCATCCCATGCTGACACAGTACTGCAGAAAATCACGGAAGAATACCAACAAATGTAATAGACTATTTCCTTATCAGAACTGTGTTATTGGTTCTTAAACTTAAGAAAAGACTGTGAATCCATAAACGAAACCCCAGAGCCCTTCAGATCACACTCACTCATCTCCCTCCATATGATGAGCTCAATATTCAGAATTGAAATGCCTACAGACATTATTAATGTGAAAATCTATAGAAAAGTATATGCTGATAAGGGGAATGTAGAAACAACCTTCAAATAACTTTTCTTTGATCAAATTCTACTTATTTGAAATTATTAACTTATTTCATTCCCAGACTTCTGAAATGGTCATCTTATATTTCAATTCAGCTAGCACAGGTTTTATAGTTAATACTTTTTAAAATGAAAAAAAAAAAAATAAAAATATCATCTCTAGAAAAAGAAAAATATGTCATTACTGTCCAGTGCTTTGGGATTTCTCCATTTGTTCCAGATTTTTCATTCTGAACTTTTCCACTCCAACCATTTCTTCTGATGCCCTACTTTTACCATGTTATTCCCATGCTGTCAGAAAACTAAGGAAGGAATGATTTAAAATAAAATTGTTCATGAGGGGCAATGCCTTTCTAAATCTGTGTTCCGACAGTTCTCTTTGTTGTCCAGTTTTCTGCAGTTAGGTTTTAACTTTAAAAACACAACTGTGATTTCTTCTGCATAAAATGTATGTAACTGTCCAGTTGTAGTCATAAATATGTTTTGGATAGAGATGAAGTAGCAATACCATTTCCTAGTATAGCTTCTCACATTGCTTTTAACTTTGTAGTTGAAGAAATGCATTTAGCCTTTCAAAATTCTACTTTTTTATTTTTAACTTTGAGCAGAAGGTAAACAAACTATATGTTATGATCAAATAGTGTCTGAAAAAATTCTTTGTGTTCCTTTCAGGGAAACAAGGGCCTTTCCAGTAGTTACTCACTGCTCACACTTGTAGCATTTGGCTGTCAGAGACAACCCAGCCTGGCTTCATAGCAGGCTAGTAGATCTTAATTGCTGTAGCCTTCCCTTTGAAATCTAAACCCTACTTGTAAGTTCTATTTAAGACTTATTATTTCAACATTTTTTTAGGACCAAGTAGAATCATATACTTTCTTCTACTTCTTGTATGAAGAGTCTGGTGATTTTGCACTACCCTGTACAGGAGCTAGAAGTACAACTTTAAGAGGACCCAAACACAACTGTTTCATAGTCAACTTTTTTCCTAGTTAATTTTGCTTCCATTATGAGATCAGACTACTTTTCAAATACCCCAATAGCCTGCACAAACACAACTAGGATCACTTTAAGCAAGTGACTTTATTACAAACTAGATGGGACCCTAAAGAGGGACAGCAGCAGCAGCAGCTCATGGATTAACCATTTAGGAGGCAACTGGAGACTTTTTGTCACTCCCAGGGTAACTCAGTGACAGCAGCACTGAGAAACACAAGTCTGAGCATCTCCTTTCAAGTGCTGGCCAGTGCAGACCATTCTTCAGGGTGGTGGATCAGAAATGAACACATGGGGCAGTGTGACAGGAGCTGAGCTTTATGGCTGCCAAAGGAAAGATGACACGCTGAAAGAAATAATTTTAAATTGCTCATACAGATAACCAAGCTGAGAATTAAATTTGTCCAAATTACGTCTCCCCTCCCCCCCCCAAAATGAAACAAGAAAACAACAACAACAAAAAACAAACCACAAACAGAACAAAAATGTAAATTAATGAATAAAGCATGCATAACATGCACACAAGTAATACCTTCATACATACACTTGATATAGATCAGAAACATATTTAGAAACCGAAGAGATCTCATCTGGGTGTCTTAAGCAATCTAAGTTGCAAGAGACCTATAAAGGCAGTGAGAAGTAGACCAGTTCTTACCTTGAAGTGAGAGATAATGAGACTTACTAAAAAGGGAGAGTTATACACTGCAGAAGAACGGGGCTGAAAAAAGCTACAGACAAATCCAGACATAAGATTATCTGTGGAACAGATCTTTAAAAAAAAAAAAAAGTGTCAGACTGAAGGTTTTTTTGATGAAAAACACAATTGGCATATGGAAGAATTTTTTTGCCACAAAGCATGAGCTGAAGCTAGAAGTTCATAAAAGGAACTGCACAGATAATGCTTGCATGACAGACCATGACAGACCTTCAACCAGCCCATGGTCTAGAACCTATCATGTTTCACAACCAGCTCATAACAAGCAAGCAAGCCAGCAAGGAAGGAGCAAGGTCCCTTGTCAAAAGGCAAAAAACACTTGTCAAGACATGGCCTGATGCCTTTTACATCACCAGTGTAGAAAGGGAATGGGAGGTTTTTAGATTAGGCTATAAAACATAAAAACACTGATCAACTGCATAGGTCAGTTTGTTCCCAGTAGTGTAGACTGGCCTTGGGCAGGGTATGATCTGAGAAACAGCCAAGAGTTTAGCTGCTGGATTTAGTCTGCTTAAAAAAATGAGAATTTTATTTTTTTAGCTTTCTGCAGAGTTGGCACATTGATCAAATCTGAGCTCTGTAATAATAGCAGCTATCTATGTCTCAAGGGGAAACTGCATTTAGTCAAGTTGTAGACCATTAACAAATTACAGATTTCAAGGCTCTTTTACCTTTTCTGAGAGACCAACAATGTATCAGGAGCGTATTTAATATTTTGAAAGCAAAAGAGGACGTTGGAGAATTCAACAATTGTAATTAGATATATGTAGCTGCACTCATTAAAAAGATAAATATATTAAAACTGAGCTGGGGGTTTTGGATTTTCTTTGTTCTCCTTAAAACAATTCTTACAACTTTAAAGGCAAAATTTCTGTGTTAATAAAATGGGGGTTGGGGGAAGGGTGTCAAAAACACAGGTTGCATTTAAAGTAGGATGAAGCAGTAATATTTGACACTTCAGATATTACCAGAACCTCAGCAAGAATAAGCTAGGGTCAATAAAATGAGTTTGATGAAGCTCGTAAGCTAGGGTCAATAAAATGAGTTTGATGACGCTCGTGTCACAAAAGCAGATTGAATTACATGTTCCAGCAACTGGCATAAAAAGGCAGCATAAGGTCTAATTCTGAAAAATGATTTCTTCTGGGGAAACCCAACTTACATTACAATGTTGGGGAACTATTACTCACTCTTATAAAAGGGAAAACCAGGACACAGGGAGCTAAAGGGGATGCAAGGAAGATTTCACAGTCACAAAATTAACAGACTCTATTAGCAGAGCTCAATAAAGTTCCTTCTTAATACTTTTTATGTCTTATTTTAACTGTGATAATAATCTAGCTCAATTCTTTAATTAAAAAAACTTAAACTGAATGAATATGCACAAATTTTTATATTTGGAAAGACAGATAATTTTTCCTTGGAACAGAACTGCTGCTGCTTTACATTCATTTCATGGTAAAAGAACATTGGAAAAATTCAAGACTGATGATAATTAATACATTAGTTTGCCGAGATATTCTTTAACTCTGCCTTAGTGAATCGATGCATTTTCCTTATTTGCTGTAAGGGATCCTTATTTTTCTTAATACTCCAACACTGACGACATGCAATTATCTGGTTCTTGTTTCCTGCTCAGGAGCCTTGTATAGCAACAGAGGCTTCTGAGCTATGCTTGTGATAAAAATCAGTAATTTTCTTACAGAATACATTATTTCAGAGTCCAAAGCAAATTAGCAGCTCATTGTTATTTGCTGCTCACCTCAAAAATGCCTGGAAAAAATGAACAAACAAAATCTCTATCCTTCAATTTACCAGAAGAAAGCTCTTCAGAGGAATCGGAGTGACTAGAAACAGTGTCTAAAAATATTCAGCCTAGTTATTCTGTGTGAGGGAAGTGTCAGCTGGGTCACTGAGACCACAAAATGATTATCCATTATCATGTGATTATTTTATGTGTTTTTACCTTTTCATCAACCTGTTTCATCCACATGTTGCAGAATAGAGCACTCAACAGGCACTTTACAGCGCAAATAGCAAACACCTGCACTTCTGAATGTGCTGGTGCCTTTGCCATGGACTGTAAGGGTGTAAAACAAGGCCATTAATGTCTGATACAATGAAGCATTTCTGCCTGTCATTAGTCTCATCCTAAGAGCAACTAACAAAATGACTGAAATGCTTTTGACTGTTTGTTTATGATTAGCTCCTCTAAGGGTGACATAGTCTATTGCTATACATCAAGGCATATGGAAATGGATTTGTGACTAACCAGTAAGTTATAAAACACCTCAGCTCTGTGCACAAGAGACCTTTGTGTTCTGCATCATTCATAAACTTAACTGGAGCAATGTAACAAAACTAATTGTATTCTTGGCATCATTCTTCAGAGAGTGCTGGGAAAGTGCTTATTCTCTATTTCTTTAAATTTATTATCCAGCTCTTCCAAAAGAAATCAACTAACAGGTTTTTATCTTTGCAACTACTAGTAAATGGCTACAATATTTGACATAGGATTTCATATCTAGCCAGCTAGATTAGTTTTCTCCCATATTTACACCATCAGAATACATGCTTTTCCATATTTTTCCATGTCTTTTTCTCACTCATATTTTATATATATGTGTGTATATATGTTAAGTCATAAAAGTAGGCATGACTTGTATTTTCCTCTAAGACCATACATAAAATAGTCTGCTGTTTGTATGAATTGACAATAAGCATCTTCTACCATACATACAGAAACATTCTTGTATCTTTTAAGTTCACATATAGTGATATGTATTTTATAACTTGGAGACACATTGGAGAACCCCACTGGAAGCAGAAAAAAAAAATGTACCTTAAGTTTGCCATTGTATAAGCATTATATAAACTGTTTACAAATGTATATGATGAGATGTGGCCCTTTACAACTAGCTGTTGAGACTTTTGGTTGTTCAGTACTTTCCTGAATGGAAAAGCATACGAAAATCCCAAAATATTTCAGGTATTTCTTTCCAGATTATGTTCAAACATCACTTTCAGATCAATATATTTTAAAAAAGCACCTCAGTCATTTGCTATTTTACCAGTATTTAAAGATTCTGTATATTGGTACTTTTCTTCGAAATACAAGTTTAGGATGTGGTAACTTGATGTTGATTTTGTGATTCCCAAGCAGATCTTCTTTCTTTAGATTCAAATGATTTTTTTTCTAAATTCATACATAAGCCACAAACCCACCTTTAGTTTTTTAATTCCCCAAGAATTATGAGGATCACTGGATAACAAGTCACTTGTGAGAGCAACCAGTTACATAATCATGATTTTTACTTTCTTCCTATTGAAGCCAGGGCAGGAGCACGGCCAGAAGTCTCATTCCACGGCACAGAAAAATGTCAGCACTTGGAACTGAAGACCCTGTAGTTTTTCTTTTCACTGGCCTTCTTCAGAAGCTATAGCCAGAAGCCTACCATGACCTTTAAGGCTTCCCAAGAGGGAAGGCTCAGCAAGGAAAGCTTTATATGGAAAAAAGAGGCCAGGTCCCATCAAAAGATGGTGGAGAATGGCACAGCAGGAGAAACCTGACTGACCTGGCTACTGACCATGGGGCTGTTACACTTCCCACATGACTGAATGCCAAGGACAGGCTGCATAAAGTCACTCAGTGAGAGAGGGAGAAAGGAGCATGTGGAAAGAAGTGCTTAGCATATGTCAGAGCTCAGCTCCAAAGGCACCTGCCAGCACCCTGCACCACTGCAGACATTTCCCAGACATTTCCAGGGTAAATCCATGCTCCTAATACACCAGCAACTAAATCTGGCCCCTTTGTTTTCCCAACTACGTTGGTTCATCTTTGCTTCCTCCCCACAGCACTGTGCAAGCCCTTTTGTTCTGTATTGCATCCAACATTCTCCTGACAACTCAGACATTAAGAAAGTATGTCAATGCATGCAACTAAAATCACCTCAAATCTGGTGCATGAGTTACCCTGCACTTGCACAACTGCTTGTCAAGGTTCAACAAAGACAATATTTTTAGTAGAATTTGCTGCCACATCCTTGTGTTTAGTTTCTTGCTTGACAGAGACTGAATATCCAACCACATACAGTGTGGAGCCACGAAATTAATAAGCAATACTGGTGAGTGTTCTAAGTATTATTCTACTAAAACCTTGGGGAGGAGGGTGAGGCAGGAGTTCCTGCCTGGCAGGTGGTTCCAAACTCCCGTATCTTGCTTGTATCTCCCACCCAGCAGCCAAAAATTCACATGAACAAACAAGTGGAACTCATATCCTTTCAAGGAAGTCCCCCTGCTGCTAACACGGGCATATAAAGGTATAGTTGGTTTTTCGGTCTCTCCCTCAGCCTTCCACTCCTACTGCACACTCTAGCAGCTCATGTATATTTTTCCATTACAAGGGCCTTCCCTTTTAATAGCAGAAGCATTGGCAGGGATGGCAGAAATTTTTCATGAGCTGTCTGGCAAAGGACAGAGTCAGAACAGAGTTGTTTTTCCAGACTGGATATCAAGTGAGGAAACTCCACAGAAGTTTTTATTATTATAAAAACTGGGATCACCAGGCTAGAGTCTCTTTAATATCTTTGCAGCTACTTTTCCTACTGATGACCAGAGCTACAGTGTTAGTTGCTTCCAGAATTATGAAAAACTATCAGTTATTCACAGCCCTATCTCCTACAATCAGTACAAAGATCATAGCACAGGCAGCAGAGATGGGAAAAACTCAGCAGCAACAAGCACAAGGTACAGTCTCTAATGGTATGCCCTGTCTCTGTTTAAATTGATTATAACTGCAAGAGAGACATTACATCCTTTAAAGCTGTGTTTATAGGAATATGTTTCACAATGAACCAAAACAATCAGTTACTTGAACACATCTAACTTTTTTTTGCTGTCCATCCTACGATAAAAATAAACATCCAAGATTTTGAAGCTCCTGCAACTGGCAAGACAGAACACAGAAGAGAGAATTATCCTTTCATTACCTATGCTTAAGTATATGCAGTGCACCAATGTTCCAGCTTCTGCTCACTTCAGAAGTGGTGGTTCCCCCTACATTAGTGGGATAACACACCACTTCTTCAACATCACAACACAGATGCTGTGATGCATCTGGCAAGACTTCACGCTGATGCTTGTAAGACCTGTGTTATGACTGCAACAGGAGAAAACAGTGTTTAATGTTAATGCTGCTTCCTAGAATACAGTTAAAATGCATTAAGAGAGAACATATGCAGGAACACCACAGAATGTTTGTCAAAACACTGTCAATACAAAAAACCAGATGCAACGCTGAAGGAAACACGTTCTACAACATTTACAGTGGATCATCATAACATCATTAAATCAGTAAGTAGTTTACTTTGCATAAGTGAGCTCTCAGCACATCTGTATGACCAAGGAAACTCCTGCCATGGTTGTGTCCACTTCCTTAGGCAGCCACACAGCACTGCATTGCTTGGGATTTTAGCAGTGCCAATAAACACCGACTAAACATTTATACACACAAATTTAAGAAATAAAATTATTTTCATGTAAGCCTTTCTGTTTCCAGATTTGATTTTTAAAGTCTGCATTTGGGGAACAAGTTCATTATTTAAGGTCATTATAAATGTAAAGATAAAGCATCTTCAAGAAAAACAACACTCCCCCACATAGTCCAGATAACTATTGTGCAGAGATACATTTGCCACAAGTTCAGAAAACCAAAACTTAAAATTTTTGTTATGTTCACTGCATTTCAACATTCAATATTGCAAGGTACTCCCCATCCTATGATTAAATCAAACACTAGTGTTATGGACTGAAAGAACTGCATTGCAAGGACAGTAATGCATAACACAAGGAATGAAGTAATCTCACTGTACTATCATGCACGACAAAGATATGGGTATCATCATCAGAAATGGTAAAAAATAAAGCAATAAGCAGATTTACCTGAAGTAGTAACTGTGTTCTATTCCTGCTTTGTTTCATATTCCTTTCTGGATAAAGACCCCTAAAGTATATTCCCCACTTTGCACTAATATTTTATTCACAGCATATGTACTCCTCATTATTAAGTGAAGAACTGTAAGGTTTTCAGAAGGCAGGCAGAGGGTGGGGGGAACAGAAATCCCCCCATTTCCAGCTCTCCCAGCTGAACTCTTATGCTGCAGGTGGACAGGGTTCTGCTGGAGGGAAGTCGCAGTGTGTGCAGCTCCTCTCAGCAGCGCTCCTCTCCCCAGCACACGCAGCTCGCGCGCAGCAGAACAGCCTGCAGTAGAATAACAAGAGAATTTCTCAAGTGCCAGTATAAGCGAAGGAGGGGGTGTCAGGGAAAGCAAGGGGAAAAAAAGGCTCAGGAAGCTGCTTCTCTCTTCAGCTAGGGCGTGCTGTACGCCCTACACGTAGGTCGGTACGGGGGGTACACGGGGGTCCCACACAAGGATAGAGACACCAAGGATTTTAGGGCTCTGAAATACTGTGTAAGATCTAACACAAGGAATTGGCTAAAATAAACAATGTTAGGGAATGCAAAATATTACATTTCCCATAGCAATAGCAACACCTCCCTGTTACAGCTCCTGTAACGTGATGTACATTTTGAGACAAACAGCAATATGGTGTGAGATAACATCTTTGGCCTGAAATCTAATTGCAAAATCAGTCTTGCTACTACCCTTCCTCAAGATTCATTTGACACTTTTAAAATTTTGCCAGAATTTACAGATACCATTTTCCCCAACATATTCTTTAGTATTTTCTCCCTTCTGATGATGAACAAACAACTAAGACATTAACCCTTTCAGGTGCTTAGACAGTCCTGTTTACAGCCCATTACTGAACAGTAATTTAAGTGACCACAGAGATGAAAAATTACTCTGCATGTACAAATAGCCACCAAATCCAAACAGTACACATGCCAGACAATCAGACTTTTATCAGATGTGCAAGGCTCATCCAGCCATCATGTAAATGGAGTGTAAAAGACCTGCTGAGCCTCAGGCTGAGCATGAGGGTTATTCATCTGGCATCCCCTGCTGCAGCTCCTGGGCAGCTTCAGGGGCTGAGCTGACTTACAGTATATGGCTCTGGCACTTTCTTCCAGCCCTAGGGCTGGATCCTAAGTGTCCCCTACATGTGAACTCACAGGCACACCCAGCACCTGACTACAAATGCACCTTTTGCATTAAACAACAGGAGCTGAAAGGTTTGGTTTCATACATATTATTGGTAACAGAAGACTTTTTCAGGAAACACTATTGAATTACTACAGTCTCTTGTCCATGCCGGCTCTAATGACAAGCCCTAAAGGATATGACCCCAATATTCCCTCTTCCACAGCTTTAAAGCAACAATTTACTTACAACCAGTTGTTTTTGAAAAGCAATGGTAATGGTTATTATATTAATAGTATTCACAATGATATAGTAATGACTATATTTTTTAATCCAGTAATAATAACTCAGAGAAGTTTCAGGGAGAATATTCATCCCCATGTGGTTTCTATATGCTAATTCCTATGCAAATTAAAAACACACTGACACATCTTATTATAATACTTGTCCATTTTGAACATGGATTTGGTGAAATCATCACAGTCATATATTGCTTTGGAAGATGAACACATCCCAGCCTGTGCTGTTGCCACGACGAGAGATGAGATATGGATCCATCATGGGAGTGTATCCTCCACTTTGGGAGGTGGGTGTTCAGTACCACTAAAATGGCATGGACAGTGGGTGGCAGCAGGTTATAATTTCTTCCCTATATTATGTAATTAGTTCTGTCAATCCTGACCTTTTAAAAACTCAGAGTATAAGAAATAGAACAAACTGATGTATTTTTACTTATTGCTTCAATATTCTAGCGTTTTAGAATCATATTTTCTGCTCTAGAGAGCTGAGCATCACAACTATTTTTAAGAAAGAAGCCTGAGTTTCCATTACTGAAGAAACTGAAGCTTTAAGGGGAATCATGACAGGATCCATAATAACAGCATGACTGCCAGCAACATGCAGAAGAAACCCCCTAATGACATTACGCTGTCACTAAACACAAACTACTGACAACTTACAAAGAAGGAAGGAACAGCAAGTCATGTGAGACCATGAGTGTCACAGTAGTGTACGACAGAGCCTGGCTGGGACACTTCTGGATGGGGAAGGGGCTTGTGAGGGGACTGACACACAAATATCAGCCCAACAGGCAGTGCCTGCCCTAATGACAGCTGTGAGAAAAGACAAACACATTCGCTGAAAAATCTTTCAGAAGAAGAGAACTGCCTCAAGGCTGAATGGCTCTAACAAGTCAGGATGAGGAAATTATGAGCTCAAGACATTTATATGCTGCTTACCTTTACAGCAGCCAGTTAACAGTGAGTATCCTGGTCTGCTTCTACATGCAAGCACAGTAGAGCACGGCTCCAACCAGCCCTGAGTGAGGACAGTAAGTACTGACTATTCTCTCTCTTAGGTGCTGTAGATCTCGATCTCTAACCATGAGTAAGATCTTCGGCTACTCCAGACTCCAAACAGCAATACAGATAGATCACGCAGGGAATCAACTATTCCAAAACTTGCTCCGTGGCTCAAGGCCTGAGCATGAGTATACTTTGCAGATATGCAGGGCCAGCTGGTTGTGCTGACTGAGCACATCTCACTCTTGAGCTACCTGTACAAGTACAGGACACACCACACTCCTGTGTGAGTGACTCCAGCATCAGCAGGAACAACACTTGCAGGCCTCCTGATCTAAGCCCTCGAGATGTGAGAGCTCTGACACATCAAAAAGAGAAGACTCTTGTCATTATAACTCCCTCTTGTACACTATCAACAGAGGGCCGGGAACATCCATCCCTTTGTGAAAATTAGGCTCCTCGGAACTGTATATGAGAGATAAGTGGTAATACTGATGTGAATCCCTATTGTTACAGGGTTGGAGACCCCAAGGCCTCCAACAAAACACAGAGAACTGTACAAACAAGAGGCATTCCTTGCCTAGGGGAGCTAATCATCTAAATTAAAAAGACAGGCAGGGAGTTGGAGGGAAAGCAGAAGTACAAAGAGGTGAAAGCAACTTGCCCAAGGCCATGCAGCCAGTCAGCGAACAAACCAAAAATAGAGGCTGACCCCTTGATTGTCAGGCCATTGTTCTCTCCACTAGACTGAATCTCCCATGGTGAATGTGACATTGAATTGGTATTTCTGTTTTGCTGCTGTCATTTTTAAAAATAAAGCATGACGACAATGTCACTGTACTGAACCACTGTAATCGAGGCCACACAAGCACTTTTAGAAACAATACTGTGGAGAACTTTCGCTAGGAGAAAGCCCCTGGACACAGGGACTGGAAAGCATACCCTGATTACCAGCTATTCCTCTATCAGGAGAGACAAGGGTTACTGCAGTTTTAAGGGCTCTATAAACATCAGCACCTTTACCAGAGCAAACCCTGGACAAGAAGTACAGCTCAAGAATGCAGCTGAGGGCAGACACCATTAGCAACTGAGAAAGGATCTGGCCCTGCAGAAGACTGTATGGATGTCTGCAGCAGCTCTCAAACTGGCAGGGCAAATTCTGTGCAGAATGTGGCACTGCACATGAACCACTGCTGACAGCTGATCAAGATCCTGGCTGCTCTAGACACCGCTCCAACCTGCAGGGCACTTGTCCTTTTAAAGCACAGGTTTCCATCCCCCATAAATGCCACTTTAAATGCAGTGAAATCTTCCAAAAGATCTACATCTACATTTTTAAAGGGCTGCACCACTGTTACTTCAGACATTGCAAACAAAAAACAAGACTTCCACCAATGCGGAATTCTAATGTGGAGTTCCAACGTGTAACTGAAGCAGTTTTGCAGATAACCTTAACAAGCACATGCCATAGTACTTGGAGGACTCAGCAGGAGGAACAGGAATTCAATTACCTGCATTCCCACAACTTTTCTCAAGTGCATCAATATTTTATTATATTAATTCCAGAACAAAATCACACAGAATTCTTTCAGTTTTTAAACAGACCTCCTTGGTGCTACATACCACCCTGATGGAGAAAATTCTCCCGGAAAGCCTTTCCTAATACATGAAAGACAAAAAGGGAGTGGTCAGAATGGAGTCACAGAGAGGAAATTATACTTGACCAACCTCATTGCCTTCCTCAATGACTGGCTTGATGGAAAACCAGAAATCACCAGTAGAGTCTGAGAATGGATTGGTTGGAAAGCAGGTTTGCCTAGAAGGACCTTGGGGATCCTGCTGGAAAAGAAGCTGACCATGAGCCTGGAATACACTATCACAGCAAAAGAAAAAAGAAGGTAAAACATCACGCTGGGCTGAATTAGGATAAACATCTTCATCAGACGAAGGAAAGTGATCCTTCCTCTCTGCTCAGCACTGATGTGGATGCATCTGGAGTGCTATGTCCAGTCCTGGGTCCCCCAGTACAAGAAAGACAGGAACGTACTGGAGAAGTCCAGGGCAAGACCACAAAGATGATTAAGGGACTGGACCATCAATGGGAGATGAAGAGAGGCTGAAAGACCAGAGACTCTTTATAAGGGAGAAAAGAAGACTAGTGGAGGGATCTTATCAATGTGTATAAACACTTGATAGGAGGAAATTAAAAAGAGGGAACCAGGCTCTTCTCAGTAATGCCCAGTGATAGGACAGAAGAAAATACAGGCAACTGAAAACACAAAATATTATATCTAATCACAAGAAAACACTTCTTTTCCATTTGAGGATGGTGGAACAGTACAACAGGCTGCCCAGAGAGATTATGGATTCTCCACAAAGATATTAAAAGCTTGGCTGGATGTTTAGGGAAAACCTGCTGTAGCTTGAACAGTGGGGCTAGACAAGATGATCCCAAGAGGTTGCTTCCAACCTCAATGACTCTGTGATTTGCTGGTTCATCAACACATAAACAGCACAGTTTGCTTGCAATGACCCAACACAGCTGGTGCAGGTGTATGCAAGTATCTCCCCATGGTTTCTTGGTGTGCTTTCTCTCCATCTGTCAACAACAGATTGCATGAAATTGAAGAATTTAATTCCAGTCTTAAGACTTAAATGTGACAAGTAATTAATTCTTTAATAAGCTGTTGTAATTCACCTTTATATCGTGTCCTTGTGACAGGTGCTGTGCATTATTTCACTCCTTTCCACCTTTTGGCATGCAAACTGCACTCATTTACCTCATTCCCACTAAAAGTGAAAATGCAGAAATTAAATTGAAGGGAAGTATGCAACTGACTTCATTACAGAAAGCAGAGAAAACTACCTTACAAAAGTAATCATGTCTGGCACTAAAGTCAGAGAAATCTGCAAAACATGAGTGAAACAATGCAATTTATGAAGATATTGCAATCTACTAATACAGGAAAGGTACAGAATCACATTCAGACACTGACATGTCAGAATTTTTTAACTGAAGGAAGTGTCTTAAATACTTAATTTACTAATATTAAAATATTCTGACTTTTTAAAAATATAAGGTGACAGATTTCAGCAGATTATTAAATGTATATTATATTTAGTGCTTGTTCCTCCTTTGGGGAAAAAATAATAAGAAAGCTGCATTTCTGAAGAGTAAAAATTCCATTATTGCAAGGCAGACTTGACAGAAAAATCAGTAATTCTAGATTTATAACGCATCTTACAAGCTAAAATATTGACTTTTGTACTATGTTGACAATGTTGGTATAGCAACTGGTCTTAAGAATCAGTAAGTCAGACACTAAAACATCTGGCTATGGCAATTCTGGCTTTCTTTTGTAATCTGCACAGCATGGCAACACTTCAAAAAACAACATTGTCAAACTAGAGTAAAAAAAAAAACAAGCTTGGAAAATTTATGTTATGTAATCTCCTAGAGAAAAAAAAAAAATGAAACATTAAGAACCCTAGTAAGATAGCAAAGATAAAAAAATGAGGTTTTCCAAAACAGATGAATTTCATAACACAGATATGTAAAGTAAGAAAACCAAAGCTGTGGTTTCCCTTCTGTGTGCTCTAAATCCACCATATTATTAAGTCACACATGGATTTTACTTCGGTATAGTTAAAATGTGCACTTTCAGGTCAATACTGTTGTATTACTTGAAAGCAAGTAAGAGCCATACCACAAAAAACAAATCCGAACTAGATTTTCTGTTTCTCATGCTACAAAGCAGACTACTGTGGCTAGTTTTTTAGAAGAATTTGTACAGGAATGGGCATACTTGGTTATGGCAAAACAAAGTTCCTTGGGATTTCTGGATGTGCAGCACTCTGTTGGAACACTAGTTTCTAGCAAAAAAGAAAACTCAGTTACTCTAGGCACAAACCCAATCTGCGAGCAAGAGAGGAGAAATATGGATTAAGGTTTCACAGTCAAGCTTTAATATGGTCTACTGTTTCCAATGTCACCTTTAAATTCAGAAAAGGCAAATCTCTCCCACTACTAAATTTCTCCTTTCATGGTTAGCACTTAACTGATCATCAGGAGCAGTAAAAGGATCTTGAGTTTAGCCTGGTTTGCAAAGACAAGAGAAGCCATACTCACATGATCAAATAATCCATGATGGAACAACTCCCAGCTCTGTGTTAATTAAAGTTCTAATTTCATTTTCAGGCTTTAAAGGAAATTTCCACAACAGGCTGTGAGAAGGAAAGCAAGCCATCTTCCAGAAGGAAAACAGTACTAGAATTTGCTATTCAATATCACACAGGATTTCTTCAGCAAGTCCATCCAAATTAAGGCCCTACCATGCCTGACAACAGAGAAAACGAGGAGATAATTTCTGCCCAGAAAAGCCTGGAATCTGGCAATATGCAGAGCAATCTATGAACAATATGCAAAACAGTCAGATCTACCAAAGCCTTGATGGATGTTAACAACAGCACATGGATGGCTCCACTACAGCAATGTACTCCAAGATTTTGATTAGGCTGCAACCAAATGAGAGGACTAAGTTTCATTGCCTCACAGAGCACATCTTACAACCCCAAATAAATCCCTGATCCCCACTACAAGAATAGAAATTAGGGAAAAAAAGTGCTTGAAATGGAAACAAGACTCTTGCTTTCTGCTGTATGCCAGCACCTGCTGGTGTCTTAATGCTTTTCCAGTAAATGAAAACGCATCACAAAAACAGGCTGAATTAGAACAGAAAGCAATATGGCTCCAAGGCAGGGTGACACCCTTATATGGTGGCTCCCTTGCTGAAACCATCTACTTAAGTGTAGAGAAAGATAAATATACCCTGTAATGCAATTAGCTTCTAAGCACAAAAGGGGTGCAATGATCAGAAAAAGATTTATTTGCATCACCAATGAAAACACACAGTTAGAAAGCAAAATACTCATCAGTGTGTCCCTACCAAGTTAGTTAATTACAGGTTGTCAGGAGGTGGGCAGGTAAGGTCTGAAGTATATTGTAAACTAGCTTATAATTAACTGTTACTCCCTTAAGATTACCTGCCAACTACATCTGTTCTTCATTACTTTGATAAACTCTTTGAATTGTGTTGTGCTGGGAATTTGCCTTACATTACATATTTAGAAAAAAGTATCAATGTTGGTCTGCAATTTCTAAGGATGAGGCAAAACACAAACTTTTCACGTATATGGAAACATTAATCTTCTGATTTTGTCCTTGAGATGCTTTGCTCTTGCATGTGTTGGAGGACAACTTCTGAAAGACACCAGAAAGTTTGTGCATTTTCACTCCATGAAAACAAAAAAAGAAACCTTGGCAAAACTATGTGATTTTGAGAAACCATAGCAAAGTTTACAGAGACTTTGCAGCATGGTGTGACTTTGCCAACACACTCTATATAAAAATAAATGCTCACTAAAGCACACACCCCTGCAAAGGCAGGAGCAGAGCCTGAGTCATCTGCTGTTGACAGATCTCTAAGAAACAACTTGACAAAGCATCGCGTTTTACTCTCAGGCTGCCTCCCAAAAGGTAACAACCACCTGCTGCTCCTTTTGCCTCGATTGCCAAAGACCTGCATGGTTTGCAGAAACAGGCAGACATTGCTAAAGATGCACACAGGTCTCAATCTAATAGCACAAAAGGAAGACTTCTTATGGTTTTCTTTTCTTTGCAGGAGGACTACAGAAGCTGTAAAGGTTCCTGTAAAGAAATGTAAGCTGTGCCTCCAGGACAATTTTTGGCTTATTGACCACAGTACTCTCAGCTTCTGAAACAAATGAAACAAATAACGGCTTTAACCTCTAGATAGTCCTTTTTTCTCTTCTGCAGTGGGACCACAGTAAGTCAGATGTCCTGTGGGCAAACCAGTGAGAAATCACAGACTGACTGACTTTTCTGACTGACAGACTGTTTGAGTTATCCCTTCACAGTCTTCTTCCTTCATCATTGCAAGACCTATCTCTCATGTGTTCACCACGGCAGCTTAAAATGCTCTTTAAACACTTTTATGTCACTTAGATACTTAGAGCATTAGATTGTGTCTAAACGATCCCAGTGATTTTCTTTTTGCAACCCTCAAGATTCTACAGAATGTTAAAAATGTTTTGAAGAACCATTAAGAGCAAAGAAACACAACAAGATCACTATTGATGCAAAGAGTAAATCTACTGTATTAGCTGATAAAATATAATGTTAATAAAAGTAACCAGGAGTACTAAGATGGACCTGAACTGTACCTTTTCTCAATAACAACCACCTCTTTTATTTCAAATTAAAGCTAGAGAATGGGAAAACAGAAGAGTGAAATGTTGCCAAGGAAATATAATCAAAGACCAATGACAAATATAAGGTCTTTGGGAAAATGGCTCAGGTTTTAAATAGCAGGTATCCATTGGAAGCACAGAATCATAAAGAAAGAAATTTCTCTGCAGAGTACATTACATTTTTCTTTGCATTCATTCACTTGTCTGTTCATTTGCTCTGAGTTTTCTCAGACCTGATCTATTATTTACAATATGAAATTCCTAGTGTTTTTACTAGGAAATGAACTGTCTCAAAAAATAGAGGCTTTTTTTTACCCCTTCTATAATTTCAACATTTGGGTTTAAATTTCAAGCCTATTTCAATCTAGCATTGCAATCAAGAGTCTGTAGAAATAAACTTAAGTTAAAAAACAATAAAGACCAGCAAATTTGTGTCTGTTATCCCAAACCCACCAAACTAAAAGATCAACTTATATCTCAAATAGGTCCAGCTACATTAAGGTGTGTACTTGCAAGACAGAATTACACAGACAGCTAAAAGCAGTACAATCATAGCCTGCAGTCCTATAAGGCTCAAAGTCCCAGGTTCAAGATTTTTAAAAAATATTTTTCATTCCCACTCATACTGTACCATGGCACAATGAAAGTTGTGGTTCATTTGGGAATGCAAGATGAGTATGTCGATATTGAGCAGAGCAGGGATAGCTCAAAGTTGCTGTCTGCCCCAGAAAGCATTGACATCTACTCCCTTTAAGAGATCAGTGAATAATGTGCATTTTAAAAGATTGTCCTGCTGAACAGAAGAGTATAGGGGAAGTAATTTTAAGACAGCAAAGGGATTTTAAGAGTTTCTGTCACTGAAACATTACGTCTTAATTCTCTGCTGAAAAAGAAACTTTCATTATAGAGAATGGCAGAAAAACCATGTCATAAGAGGAAATTCGCCATACATAACAAAAGGCTTCAGTGATTCAGTGAAATGGGAAGTCTGAACAGCTTGCCCTGTTCTGTCATTATGCTATATTATGGAGAGAAATTATTTTTAAATTAGATCAAATTCAAATTAATCAAGATACTTATAAAATTTTCAGAATATTTACTTCAACCCCCTAGATGTATTTGTTAATCTCAGCAGCAATATGAAGGATGCCTCTTGTGAAGTTTCCCTCTCATGGAGCTCTGCTTCAAATATTTAATTCATTTTAACTTCAATTATGGAAACACAAACAGTATTGACATAATAACATCAAGTAAATTTCACAGATGATGTTAGTGAATATTTATTTATGGTTCATATTTATTTATGTAAGCTAAGCCAGGACCACATGATACCACTAGATACATACACACTGACTCTGAAAGGCAAGTTTGGTTTCAGGGTGGATTTCCTCCCTCTGACAGCACCACTGTGGATTTTTAAATATCCTAAATTAACATTTTTCATGTCCTTCTTGTAATGAGGTCAAAGTGGTTGTAAATACACAGAAAAGCCATTTAGACATGGTACTTCTACACACAACTAAATCTTTGGCATCAAAGGAAACACAGAACCTCAAATGACATCTTGCAGAGGCTTTGTGTAAACCATTTAAAAGGCCCTAAGCATTTTGTGATCTTTCACTGTAAACTTATGAAAACAGGAGTATCTGGAGGAAAATAACCAAAAATTTCAATTTTTTTTGAAAAGTAGAAAGCTAGGCAACTCACCTCATGGAAGGAACTTATTATCTCTTGGGAAAAAAAAATTCTCTTGCAAACATGGACTAAGTTAGAAATCTGTTAAAAAATGCCGAAATAACAAAGTGAAATGGTACAGCTCCCTGTCATAAGAAAAAGCAAACCTCATTTAAATCTTCATGTCAGCTTGAATTAATTTATTTCAGACCTGTGGCAATATCCCCTGACACTGCAAGTTTTTTAATTATTAGGCATAAAAGCAGCTGTCTAATAAATCCCAACAGTAACGAGAGCAGTAGAAGCATTTTACTTTCTGCAGACTCTCTGAGGCCATAAATGCTGCATTTATTCTGAGGGCAATGTTCAGATCGAGATGAATCTGCAGAAGCATCTGGAGACATTTATTCAGCTAGAATTAAAAGCAGAACAGACCTGTAAGATCTGTGCCTGAAAGGAATGAGCCTTTGTGCTCTGGAAACAGAACTGTGCCAAAGCAGAGGCTCTGAAGATTTGTTATGTGGGTTTTGGTACCAAGGAACATTTTACCTCCTCTAGGAAGATGGTGCACTAGTGAGAGCAAGTAATTTTAAATGAAGGAAAAAGAAGATTTTCTGCTTGTCTTATATATGTGTCAAATAGGGAGAAGAGCCAAACAGCCAATATGTTGCTGTTCTGAAAGGATTAGAAGAAGTCACATCACGGAGAAGCAATAAAGACACTTAGCACCTGGTTCTCCACCCCAGATCTCTTTATATTTGCCAGAATCTTTGCTACCAAAGGCAAAAGACATTTTTAGCACAAGAAAGCCATCACAAAAGCATGGTAAGGCAGTTACACTGTCTGGCTTGCCTTAACAAAAATTGCCCACTACTAAGGAAATTCTGGCTAATACACAGTCCCAGTTAAAAGCATTCTCTGATTAAGCTAATTATTTCCCACCACATAGTGTCTGAGGTTTTCTCCTTGCAAAATGTAAATAACAGAATTTGGGAAGTTTGGTCAATAATGCTTAAATAACAACTTCCTTGATACACATCTGCAGATGTGCTCCAGAGCTTACTAATGAAGGGCAAGAATCATATTTGTCACATGCTGATTTTCTTCATGTTATAACAATGGAAGTTAGTTGAAACATGCAGGATGAAACATGTAGCTCACTTTGTATTAACAAGCCCTCCTAAAAGGAAATCAGTTACAGAATCCAAATTCTCACTTATATTAAGCTCTCATTCCTGGTCTGGCTCCCCAGGTGCATCTTTGTAAACTTCATCTGCTGGTCTTCCCAGAAAGGACAGGAGGAGCGGCCATTTGTGTAAGTACACCCATATCTGATTTAATGAACAGGATTTGCAATGATTTAAAAAATCCCATATCAATGGACCAGGCTACCTATGAAAAATCTCAATATAGGACAATTTTTAGAGTTTATGGTATCAGCTGTCCAATTTCAACCAAATCAGCCAGCCCTGGATACAAGCCTGAAACACTCTGTCAATTAGAATGTATGAGAACATCTATGTGATAAACAGAAGAAGCACAGTTTTTAGATTTTTGCTTCACTATTAAAAAAATTATTAAACCCTTGAAATCTAGCAGCTAAAGACAGCTACTACGGAGGAGGTGTTTCCCTTCGCTAAATGCAAAGCTTTATTTTTATGTTTTGTTTTTTTCTGATCAAGATTTCCCATCTGCTATGTTCTCCCCTAAGGAATTTTCCAGTGAGCTCTTTTCAAATTTCACTTGACAATCATTTGAACAGGAAAGGCTGCTTTTCCTATAGGTGTCTTTCAGGCTCAACTGCAATGTTTTGACCATTGAAAAAACACCACTGCAGCTAGAATCAACTTTTAAAAGTCTACAGCAGGAGGTTTTTTTTTAATCTGAAGGCAGAAACCCCAGCTCTGTGTCCCCACCATTCCATTATTTTCCCATGTTACAGCACACAGGGCAGCAAAATCTGAGCCATCTTGATGCCTTTCTGAACATGGACCTTGTGGGTAAAACAAAGTAACATCCTCTTCTGTCTTGGAAAGCCCTGCTTCAAACTCTGGCCAAAATAAGGCACAGAGCACACAGACACACAATAAAGAAAAGTAGGCTGGAGATGCTCCCCTGAAAGATGAGATGAGGTTCTGGACTGATCCTTATGGGGGATGCAGAAGGAGAAAAATTTTAAAATGTCTGACCTAGTTAAGTGGATGGTATATCTGTTGTTCATCATTCAAGACACAGTAAGTTTATCAGAGCTTGGAGCCTTCCAAAACCCTGATTTCCCATATGGAGCCTGTCACATCCATGGTTTTTATTTAAACTCCAGGTTTGTATGACAGCAAGTAAAAAATAATATATATGTGTGTATATATATATATATATATATATAAAGTTCACATGTGCTTTATCAAGGTAGGGATTGCATTTCCCTCAGAGCAAAAAAGGGAGAGCCAGAGTGACCTACTTGACACCAGATGGTGAGCACCTCCTGAGCAGGAAGCAGAATCCAGGTCCATCTTCTACTTCCTCACCTGAATTCTGTCACCTACAAAGTAATAAAAATACTTCCTCCCTTCATGTACTATAAAAAAATCCTTGAGTACTCATATATATCTGTGATATATGATATGTAGGGACATAGAGGAAACACTCTTTTCCTCCATAGCAGAATCTGTGTATTAATTTCCTACCTTTAAATATATATCAAAGTTATGTTTTGATTTGAAGTTCTTCTGCCCTTCAAAAACCATTCAAAGACATTTGAAAGGCACAGAATCAGCATCAACAACCATCCAGGAAAATGGAAGTGTCCAAATAATTTTGAAAGCCACAATGATAGCTTCATAACCTAAATTAAAATTGTACACATATCAGACAGCTCATGAGATTCAACACAATTCAGACCTGCCTGGCTTCAACAATGAGTAGACATACATTCACTTTTTATTTTACAAAGCAATCCTGACAACATTTTTCAGCTTAAGCAATGCTGCAGTGGCAACTTTTCAATGTGCCCTTTACTAACTGGAGTGTTACATGTGAATTGAGTGAAGCAGAATCTTTGTGTGACAGGAGCTAACAAAGCCCATGAAAAGACTAAACCACACACTGTTTTATAAAATAAGAGAGTTCAAAAGCTGTGCTGATCTGTATTTACATTCTGATAGCACCCATCAGCTGTTCTGTGCCTGAGATTTGAGCCGAATTTAGGGAAGGTGCTTTCCCGAGAAGTTCTACACTTAAAGGAATTACCATCGTCACCTATTATGTTTCACCAAAAAGGACCCAGGGCATGCAGTGTTTAACACAGCTGCCCTTAGGCAGAGATCATCTGAAATAAAGCTGACCTTCAGAATTCTGAGGCAGTAATTTCCTCACGTGATGCTATAATATCAGTAGCTGGTGCATCTGAGCAATGGCAGCTGTGGGGAAGGACACTGCCAAACTTGCAGCAAACCTTCCAGAGGTGACATATATGCTCATTTAGCACAA
Source organism: Pseudopodoces humilis (assembly GCF_049639895.1). Taxonomy (NCBI): domain Eukaryota; kingdom Metazoa; phylum Chordata; class Aves; order Passeriformes; family Paridae; genus Pseudopodoces; species Pseudopodoces humilis. Next base: position 107,817,924 of record NC_142200.1, read on the forward strand.
TGCTCTGTATCCCTTTGAAAGTCAGCAGATTTAAATAAAGCCTGGAAGGCTGAAGTCCTGGCTCTCTGAGATCAAAGAGGGTTTCTGTCCTGAAACTCCCTCCTCAATGTTTTTCATATCCAGATTACTCCAGATGCTGTTGCTGCAGCTAGTCCATGCTGATCTCCTGAGAAGCTTATTTGGCAATCCTTTCAAAAGTGAGCTGTCACGGGAAAAAAAAAAAAAGGTAACACAAAAGTGATATCACTACAGAGGGATCAATGTGCATTGTTTTGAATTTACCTCTGCATTTCTCTCAGGGTCTCACTTGCTGCATTTGAAAGCCCTGCAGAACCTGCTGTGAATTGCTTGCTCTGTTTCACCTTGGACCTCTCTTATCACCAGAGAGAAGCTCGCTGGAGCCCCAGTCACTACAACCCTGGAAGCTGGCACAGAACCCTGACACCTGTCATAAACAGTGTCATTTTTCCAACTGGCTATCTCTTTTTCTTTTTTCTTTTTTTTTATTAAGTCTATTAATACAACATGTTGTAAAGTCACAGCCAGCTACCTACAAAGCTGGAAGTCTGTGTTTGCTAATTATATTAAGCACTGGAATGTGGCAGCTTATGGAGTGTGTGAGGCAGGTATCCATCAAACCATTTGCAAATTATATACTGGAAGTGCTGTTCAGGATCCTGAACATTACCCTCTAGTGTTACTAATCCTTTATGCAGATATGTGCTGTTTAATTGCCAGTTGGGAATTACAATGACACGTTACATGACTAATTTTTCGAACTACAATTGTACTATTTCCCTCACCCTCCTCCTTATACTTTCCCTGTCAATCTCCCTTCACTCTGTTGCTGTTTCTCTTGCCAGAACCACCTTCTTTGGTAGCAACTGCAACACTTTAAAAGTGGAAAATACGGTATTTAAATGTACCACACAGAATGGACTCAGTGAAGTATGCTACCCAAACCCTACGTAAGATTGCTTTGAAAGCTGGTGTCTCTCAAGAATATTTGACCTCTAATTATAATTTCCACAATGAGAAAGATAACCACTATTGCCACACTATGCTCATGACTAACAGGGACACTAGTTAAATATGTTTTCTGTGTGAGTGGTCTATACTCAGAGGAGTTTCAGGGAGCAATGTTGGTACAGACATGTTCCAAAATATTAGCCTTAAATTCCATTACATCCAGTAGCCCTTGGATCCTAGAGGCAAAACACAAGAAGGCATTTTGTGATAGGTCACAATGACAAAGATTGAAAGGCACCAGTTGTAATGTGGGGTTTTTTAGAACATGTAAGAGAACTACTTCCCCTCCACCTCCCCAAAATGAATGGCTCGGAATTTCTGAAGCACAGGAGGCAGGGTCATTCACTGTGGAGCTATATTCACACTTCTCAGTACAGCATTCTACAGTCTTTCCCCCTCAGGACAATTTCCAAAAGCACGTTTGATTGAAGGTATGCTCTGCTACCACAGACAAGCCTGGTTACTGGTGAGTTTGCAGGATTGGGACAAATCACCATAATATTTTTCCTTGCTGCTAACAGATATTAATTCACTTTTTATCTCGCCAGAGTCTTAAAGTGCTTTTGACAGTTGCAACTACCTGAAATACAGAGAGCTCAAATCCCCTAGGTTATGAAGTCCTGCAAACACATCAGAGACAAGATTACAGCTGTGACTCTTGATGCAATTTTCTAACATTCTTTATATGGGTTTCCTCTATCTCACAAGCATTTATTCAGGTTTCCATACTCCAGGCACTATTCTACAAGCCCTTACATTGAGAGGGGTCGGTCTCTTTTTCCAGGCAGCAACTGACAGAATGAGAGGACACAGTCTCAAGCTGTGCCAAGGCAAATATAGGTTGGATATTAGGAAAAAGTTTTTTCCAGAAAGGGTGATAAAGCACTGGAATTGTCTGCCTGGGGAGGTGGTGGAGTCACCATCCCTGGATGTGTTTAAAGAAAAAATTGGATGTGGCACTCAGTGACATGGTTTAGTTGAGGTATTAGGGCTGGGTTGGACTTGATCTTGAAGGTCTCTTCCAACCTAGTCATTCTGTGATTCTGTGATTGGCAGCCAGGAAAAACCATGAACACAAGGCAAATCTGTCATCAGCAAATTGAGAACCATGTGAACCATGATGTCTCCATTATGCTGTTAATCTCACATACAACCTCAGAGTGAGACAGATGATGGGAAACAGTATTTCCTAATTAGATGAACAAACTTTCATTCAATACTAATTACCTCTTGGGACCTTAATGAAAAGAGAAGGAAGGCTCTTTCAGCCTGGAGAAGCACCCTATAAATCTTCACATCAATGGCCAGAAACAGAGATGAAACAAAAATGAACCAGTATGGGCATCTGACTCCCACATATTACCCAGACACATCACAACCAAATTACAACAACCAGCTTTACAGCATATTGAATTTCAAATAAAAAAGACCAGAACAGGCAGTATTACAGATCCAGCATCCACCCACCTCATTACCTTACAAAGATTCCTTCCCAAAGCAAAAGTGTTCATTCAGGAAGGCACTGGCCACTCTGTCACAGAGCAGCCCTCTAAAAAAGGGACTAACAAAACTCCTTCAAAAGAGTGCTAGCAACTCCCTGTTGGCTTCTAACATCTAGAGACAACAGTCAAACTGTAAAGCCACACCATGCTGATTCCCAGAAATATGCATAAGCTTCAAATATTTCGGTGGGGATGGGGGTATGAGGAGAATGGAAGATAAATTTGGTATTATTATTTTTATGTTGGCCCTCATTGTTTTCCAGTTACTGTGAAGAATTTTCATTTTTACTACATCACCCTTCTGATAAACACAGCTTATCAAAGTAAATCCAAGCGCACTATAAATCCAATACTAATCTGAAAACAAAAGCTTTCCTTCGCTATGATCAAACAGCACTTACAAAGAATTCACAACTTCTGCGAGCAAAGGGGCTCTGGTTTTAGGTGATTTTTATTTAGGCACTATGTCAAAATTCAATCTTTATTTTTTGAAGCTGCTTCAGTGAGAATTAATTTTAAAAAAGGATAAAACAACTTGAAATAATGGGGGTGGAAACTCAAAGACAGCTTTAGGTCAGAGATGGCTTTTCCACTATGTTAACATGACCCTGTTTGTGAAAGCAAGATAAATGAAAGAGCAGTCTGTTAGCTCCTGGGCTAAAGTGGGCAAGATGTTTGCCTGGACTGCTCTAGCAAAAGATGCAGGTGGGATGTAAGAAAGTGAAGTGTATGAAACACACTTCCAGAACAATTAACAGGTAACCATTATCATTTATTTCATGGTCCACAAATCTAGGGTCTTATTTTGAAAGCTGAGAGAATAGAAGAAATAAGAAGAGTAATTAACTCTCTAACCAGATTCATGCAGTGCTTATCTGAAAGAAAACTTCACAAAAACCCAGATGCAGAAAAGATATGCTACTACAAAAAAAGGACAAGAAACCCAAATACTTAATTCAGCACACAAGTTTGGAAAACCTTATCTTTGTCAGAAACACAGGGCAATTGCTTTTTCCACCTTCCTTTTCCCTTAAGCTGCAGAAGCAGGATGGAACATGTGAGTGTAAGATCTCAGATTCTTACTGGAGACACTTCAGCAGTGAGTGCTTCAGTATCTACTTGATGTGAAAGATGGGCCTGAACAATAAGAACACAGAGTGACTTGTTTATTGATGTGGTCAATATTTTTTAAAATGACAAATTAAATTCTCGCTTTAACTTCTTTGGTAACACAGGAACGCTTTAAGAGGGCAATACCACAAACTGCACTAACTAGAGGAAAGACACATTTGTTACTGCCATTCACTTCCAGTGGCTGCAAGTCTGGAGGATTTCAAATTTTCTCACCAAGAAAAAAATCCCCTTTACTAACCACAGCAAACTGTACTTTGTTAAATCTTGGTGGTTGCACAAACACAACAGAAGAAAGCATGAGGACTCACCGAATGCTGAAACAAACATACATGAAACCAGGTAGCAATCTTTCATTAGTGATAATAAAAAAAATGTTCAGTGATATGCCTGTGTGAAAGGGCATTCTGCTCTGCTTAGAGCTACCTCTAGAGTGTTAACCATAGCATAGCCTCTTGCTTTATTCACGTTTTATGATGAACAGCACATGAAGTTCCAGTTGCAGAACTGACACAAGGGAAGTGCTTCCATAAATTGTGCTTGATACTTAATATTTTCCATCTCAGCGACTGTAAGGCATGATGTTCCCATGTAACATTAAGTGCCCATACTTAAAAAATATTGTGCAATTTTAATTAGCTTTTAATTTGTCACCCTCACTGGGAGTCCTTCAGCTTTTGCAAAACTGAAAGGCTAAGTAAGTCCAACCTATTATTTGTATGCTGCTTATTATGTGGAAAAACTGTGCTACATCCTTTCATATCCATCTCCTCCCAGCTTAGCAGTCCCAGTATTTTTGCACACTATTTATGTAATATTTATTACTACTAGAGAAAATGTTAAATAGCCTTTCTTACCTTGACTTGCTGAAGGGAAGTGAAGCCAAACACAGGCAAGCATTTATATATTAACAATGAACATAGAGCCATCATATTCCACCCTCATTCATTCCCTAGAAGAATCCAAGCATTTACCTTTCTCTGCAACTGAAAACCACAAAGGTTCAGGCATGCTGACTGCAGCAAAACTCCTCTAATAACAGTACATTAATAATACTTAGCACTTTACAACCAGAGGATTTAACTTTCTAACCACTAACCTCCAAGAGCTCAGGGTCATCAAATCCATTCTGCACAGGGAGAAACCTGACACATTGAAGTTTCCCCAAGGTCACTTGACAGCTTAAATTTGGATTCAGAGTTTCTAAAAAACATTGATTAGTCCTCCAGACACTCACTTCCAAGGCTACTTAAAGTTAGAAAAGATCACCTAATCAGCACTTGTATTTAGCTGCTTTAATAGACCTCTCTTTCTTACTCTCCTCTTCAATTCCATTTTTAGATACTTTTCTTAAAGCAAAGTGCAGCATTGCAGTCTGCTGTATGTTATGCAAGTTCAGCTTTATTCTGTCTAGCAGAAATGAAATTCTTCACAGTGAATACTTCAAAATAATTAAGACAGATCAGTACAGCAAAAAACCCAGCAGAGATCAACCTGTCAAAGCAACCAGTTTGCACATTTCTCTCTCTCCTCCTCCAGTTAGGGAACAACTGAATAAACCAAAGACTGTTCTTGGCTCCTGTGCAAAATCAAAGCTCTTGTCCTTGTTCTTCATAGGTACAGTGAGCAAAAGGATATGGTGTCTATGATCCACTGTGATGCTAAAGCACAGCAAGGACAAGGAGGTCAAGCAACAGGATACAAAACAGAGAGACAGTGGCAGGACAAGGAGGCAGGAAAAAAAATTGAATAGAGTAGCCTGCCTTTTTTTGAAGGAATTGCATCAATTTCTACAAGTATATACAGCTGAGAAAAATAATTTTCACTGCAATTTACTTGAAATTAGTAAATCCCTTAAGTACATTACGAATGGGATCATTTAGAGAACTTTCAAAAAAGCAGAACAAGACCCATATGGGTCAAATGAAGACAACAGGCACATGGCAGAACTAAGACTTTATCTTCTATGCTATGCCACAGAGCAAGCGAATGCTCCTGTACAATTCTATGATCTTGGAAGCAAAAACACATTTCCTGGCATTTACTTGACAGTGTCACAGCTTCCAAGTTCTGTAGAAGTTCTCACTAATGTCAGAAAGGGACTTCAAACAGCAGAAATAGCAACTGTCACAAAACTATACACAAGCTATGGCTGAGGCAGACTACCTAAAATACATTTTGGCTTCCTTTTACCAGATGGTTGAGCCTGCTTGAAAGCAAAACAAAATTGCTAAGCAGCATTATATCTTCATTAGTTTTCCTCAACTAAGTCCTGAAACTGACTGTTTTTGTTACAGACAAACAAATACAAAGTTCAGTTATTAACCAGAAGTATTACTTTTCCTCAAGTACCATACCATAGTTTTACCAAATTTTGGTGCTTTTTTTTTTTCTTTTTCCCTGTAGAGACTGCAGAGTTTTACACTAAAACTTGCATCAGCTAAGCAGAAGAGATGTATCCTTTTGGCAGGCTAATTTCAACTTTATCATGTTTTGACAAATACATGCTTTGTTCTGCTGACATTAAAACCCATTACATTGTTTTACAGAGCACTCCAAACAAAATCATATGAAATATAAATGTTTTATTTAGGACTGTTCCTGAGGCTGGCAAAGCTCCTTTCTATTTGGAGAGTGTTCTGCCTGCCAAGTGAGTCTAGACTTTTATTTTCTGTTGCAATTTTCATTTTATCAGAAGCGTTGCTCCATTTTTATATTAATGTTGATTCCAATACATGCCTGTTGCAAAAAATGTACTGGGTACTGCAGGTAGACTGGACCTTAATGCATTTTCTCAGATCTCACTCTGATGTGCATTAAAAAACCCTAATGCATATCTAATTAGTCTAACTAATTTTCAAGTTCCAGTAAGGCAATTACATTTGCTACTGATGCAAATTGTTAAAGCCTAGTTATAGGCTTTAACAAGGCACCACAAAAAGATGAAAAGAAAATATAAGGAACATTCAATAATAACTCTGAATTGAAGAGTTGATGAAGACAATTGATATACCATTGCTTTCTTTTTTGTTAAAGCAGCAATTAAATAGGATGTATGAAAACCAAAGTTAAAAAAAAAAAAAAAAAGCAGTTCTCTTAAACATTCAGATAAATCCCTGCTGCAAGCAACCAGTGTGACAATTTTTGAGACCCAGTTTGAGCAACCCAAAACACTACTTTGACTGCAGGAAGCCTGAGTATGTGCAGCATGACTGTGCTTTTCACTTGTTAATGGCACAATTAATTGAGCAAAGGACCAGTGACTGGGTCTCTGTCTCTTAACTGTTACTAGGAAAGGACCACCACCAACCAAGCAGTTCTTATAACGCAGAATAATGACTTCCTGAACACCCTCTCACCCACGGCCTGACTCAAGAAAGCAAAGCAGGAGTCCTTTAAGTCATGAACTTTCACTACCTGAGCAAGAGTTTTGAGAACAGCTGTGAGAATCACAGGACAGATGGATGTGAAGGCATGAAAGGATTAGGTGCCCATGCTCCTGCTCACAACAGAGACAGAAATATTTTACCATACAGATGGTGAGACCTGAAGAAGTGAACCAAGAATGCAGGGGAATTCACACACGATAGCCATTAAAAGCTGAGGTGGGCAGCCAGATGTTTGTGCACCGCATTTTGGATTAGACTCTTTGTACTCATACTAATCAGTCCAAAAGTAAAATGTGATTAGTTTAGAAAACTTGCAAAAATATGCATTTTAATGGATTGTGCTTGGTGGGGTTTTTTTGTACTTTTGTTTTGTTTTTGTTTTTGTTGTGTTTTGTTTTATTTTAATTTTTATATGTACAAGTGTTAAACTGGAAAGCAGAGTATCACAAGCAGGGTGTTCTGGGATATGGCTCCTTGAAGAATAGAAAAGTGGATGCATATCTTATTTCTATTAGACGAGCAAAGAACCTTTGCCTCTGGCATAAAAAGCATTAATCCAGAGGGCAAAGAAATTGTGCCTGGAATCTACTTAGCCAAGAGGACTTAAAAAATACACACCTCAGCAAGCTACCTAAATACACTGTCTGACAGGTGTCTAACAAGGAGACGTTGTACAAAGCTTTGGAAGAATTGGAACTGCACTATTGAAAACTTGAAATGAGTATTATATAATTTTATCAAATAGTACTTACAGACTAAAAAGATACCCATGAGAGGTGAACCCCCTGAGAACATTAATAATAGTATTCAGAGACAAATCTAAATCAAAAAGCATTTGCAGAATATGTGCTAAATCTGGGAAATTGGGAAATTTAAGGAAGGTTCTCCTGCTCTTCACAAGATTAATACAGACATTGCTATAAAGACATTTTTGAGCCTGAGATTTCATACTAAGCCAAATTTCTAACTTTTAAAAAATGTATGGCAACAGGAGATGTGCTTTAAAGGAATTCAAACACCAAAGTTTTCATTGGCTTATTGCTGCTTTTGGAAGAAGCAGAGAGTTTTTTGACTGATTTTCTACAAATGTTCTATGTTTCAAATGCTGACCTGAATTTTTGCTCTCTGCTAAATGCTAATGTAGATGTCTGCCTTGGAAAATGAAAATCCACAGAACAGGTACCTCTACTGGGGTCAAGCCTTGAAAGACTAACTCAACATGTCAGCTTTTCTTGAGCATAGATCATGGTCTTCAGATATTTCTAGCCCACTAGAGCTCACTTTCTATTGTGCAGTAAGATGGGCGGGCAAATAACAGCTAAAACCAAGAACCACCTCCATTACCTGTGCTACCTTATCAAACCTAAAAATAAAAGACACAAACAGAGGAGCTGGGGAGAGGCAGGAGAACACAGTCCACCTGAGGAAAAGTCACTGAAAAGATGACAGGACCTCACAACAGACTGTTGTGCTTTTCCCTGGAAGAAATACTGACCGAGAGTTAAACCTCAAAAAGTTATACCACCCCCGCCCCCAAACACAAAAAAAAGCCCCCACCAAATCAAAATACATCAGCAATCTCCGAGGGATACTAGCCCTTGATCTACCTACAGGGATTTGTAAGTTGCACAGTCCAATAAACCAGAACATAAAATGATTAGCAGCAGTGTTAGTTAATTTATTCACTGAAAAACAACTCATGCTGTGTCTCAGGTTTCATAAATAAAGAAAATGTTTATAACTGAATTACAGATGGGTGACTTTGTGGGCTGCACAGGATTGTGGGCAAAGCCCTGACTTCAAGAGTAAGAAATAGTATTTTATAATATAGCTACAGATTCTTCTTTTGAAGTTAAATTCTTCTGAGACATTTTCATGGAGACAGCAAGAGGTATTTTAAGTGCAGTTCATCAGCATCCACAAACCTGGCTGCTGTGCTGCTGCCTGTATGGGTGAACGCAGGATAAATGGAAGGAAGAGGTGCAATATGCAATGGTTGAATGACTAAGGCAGAAAGAAGCACTGGCTTATAGGTTGGATATTAGGAAAAAGTATTTTATGGAAAGAGTGATAAAGTACTGTAATTGTCTGCCTGGGGAGGTAGTGGAGTCACCATGCCTGGATGTGTTTACAAAGATTGGATGTGGCACTCAGTGCCATGGTCTAGTTGAGGTATTAGGGCTGGGTTGGGCTCAAGGATCTTGAAGGTCTCTTCCAACCTCTTCAATTCTGTGATTCTGTGATTTCAAGTGGGTGTTAATGGGAAAGGAGGGAATAGTACAGCTTTGAGTACGCAAATAAAGCATTGCAAAGGGACTTGTCTCTTGTCTTCATCCTGCGTTCTCCACTAAAGAGAAAGGTAAAGAATAAACAGCCATCATTGTCACACATGCTCAGGTGCTTTAGTCACCAGTGGTGAAAACTAAACCATCAGGAAATGAGTTACTTCTTTCACCCTTCTTGACTGAGTTAAAGTGTGTCAGTCAGGACTACCTCACCACAGCTATGGCTGCTTTTGGAGCTTGAAGACAAGGACTATCACAGTCACCACCCAAGGGATGGCCCCTCTACTACTCATAAGTGTTTTGTTTTGTTTTTCTGACGCTATCTTTAAATATTAGAGCTCTGTTAGCCTCAGAAGGGTGAGATAGTATATCCCTGATACCCTCTGCAAATAGAAGCCCAGCAGCATATTCTTAGCAGATGTTATGAATTATAACAAGTTGCACTGCTATTTTCTTTGGGTACTTGCCAAAGTAACCTCAAGGCATCCCCACCAATAAGCTGGCATTTAGAAAAGCACTTTAAAACACAGTCACAGCTGGATAATCTATTTGCAAATATTCTTCCTTCCATTCCTGACCCATCAGTGGGATTAGCTGCCAAACTATTAACTGCCTTAGCACCATCTGTGCTCAGGTTCCATTAGTAACCCAAGTGTTTCAGGACATCCCAGTCCTGCACAAGCTATGCCCAGTTACTGCTTGCTGATACATCAGTCCAGCTAAACAAGCCTGGAAAATGCAACAGGTAACCAAACACTCTCAGAGCAAATTAACCTCTACAAAAACCAGGCATGTCAGGAATAAATCAGCCTCTACATAAACAGGTACTTCAGCTTCTATCCCACCAGAGTTAACTACTGACAAATAGAGGGAAAAGCTCAGGTCAGGCCACAGCTGCTTTGCACAAGTTGCTGAAAAATAGGCCTTTACCTTGCTTGCTGACAGACACTGCAAATCCAAGCCTTCTCCTTCTTCTGGTAAGTGCTGCAACTCTTGCAGATGTTGTACTTGCAGTCTTGGCACTGTCGCTTGCTGTTGATAAGAAATGTGAAAGGGGAACAGCAGCGAATGCAGCAGTGCTCATTGAACTTCTGCTGCTTGGAAAGGATGCTGCACTTGTTACCCTCTTCATCCAACTTCTGCTTCATTTCACTGGAATGAAAAGAACAAAAACATAATCAAGATTTCAATGGGAAATCTTTATCCTCTTTCCACATATTCATGTTGTACATACTTCTCAAGTAACTTTTGCAGATGTGATATGAATATGAAAAATGCATATTCTAAATTTAGAATGGGAAAGCAAAAATTCCTATGTTCCCTTAAGCCACCCATGGCCAACCTACTTAAACTCTCCCTGATTCACAAACCAGGGCAAAATTTACTCAGTTCCAGAGAGACAACCCTAAGGAAAGCCAGGTTGCTGCTCCAGGCACTCAGCTGTGCCAAGGCACAGAAGCCACATGAAAATTCAGTGCTGCTCTCAGAACCCTTTACAAATCAAAAAGCAGTTTATGGAAGTCAAAAAAAGCTTGGTGCATAGTAATAATAAAATCCTTCCAACCAACAGTTTTGAAAACAAAAACTTTGTTTTGTTCTGACCCATAGGGTCATATTATTCATAACAGCTCAAATCTGTCAAGCAACATTAATGATATCCTTCATTTCAGAGAGATTTGGGTTCTCTACTAGTTAGGACCAATATTAATGTGAGAAATGAACTTGTAAAAATTCGTAAAAATCTAAATAAATGTATATAACAATAATGATATAAAATATAAAGTACAGTATGACACACAAGCCCTTCCCAGATCTAGCCACGAATTCCCACTCAAAGGATAACGATCCTAGCCGGCGCCCATCAACAAAAGAATAGACAGGACGCGGCCCATCAAGCTGACAGGAAAAAAAAACTCCTCAAACTGACAAGGACAGGCTCGGTGACCATCAACGGGGAAGAATAGGCAGGACACGAAACATCAAGCCAAAACGGAGAGGCACCGACGAGATATTCATCACCGGACCCGAACACCTCGCCTTGCGGGCTACCGTTGGGGGAAGCCATCAAGTAAACAAAAGGAAAAATCCAGCCGAAATATCCATCGGCTCCAACCCGGATCCAGCCATCCCATCCGGATGGCCTGAACCACAAGAGCCACTCAGAATTTCTTTACATATGAGGAGACTCGGTCCGGACGTCCATTCGACTCTATTCTCCAATGCCAGGAAATCAATTCATACGACAATCAAGGACTGTTGATGAATGGTGCCTGCCTGGAATTTGGCCTCAAGGCTAAAAATCCCTATAAAAACCCCGGACAGTTTACCCTCCTGCGTGGATTTGGGAACACCTATACCTTTGGGTATAGACCCCTGTCCACCCAGCGCTGCGCTGTTTGTTTTATTGTGGTTTTCCCTCATTGTTTATTTTTTTATAGAAATTGTTTTATAATAAATTGTTTTTATTTAACCCAAATCTGCCTTTGCATTTATAACAGATTGGTGCCGTGACTCGGATCGGAGAAACTGCGGGGAATCTCGCTGCCCAGGACGGGTACCCCCGCTGATTTTGGCGGCCTGGTGAGTTGAGAACCCCCGTAGTTCATTCCGATATCCGAACCAAATTTAGGCGGAGGTAAAAACCACAATAAAAAGGATAAATCCGGATCGGAGAGCTCGGAAGGCACGGAGCCTTCGGAAGCCGCGGCTTACTTTGCTCGTAAAACGTCTAGTGCGCACAAGGGACACCCACGCAGGAAAATAGCTGTAAGTACTGCTGGTTGAGCGGGCGATCGGGCGAGTGTGTGAGACGTGATCTGATCACGAAGCGAGTGCGGACTTCAAGGTCGCGTTTCCATCCTCCCGCGAGGGAATTGGCCGGCCGCGAAGGAAGCGATACAGAGTGAAAGTTTTTTTTTCCCTCGACACACACTCGTAAAACCTGAGACCAAAGGGTGTCTCGGGAACTGATCGCAAGGTACTAAGAGGGGAAGGGACGTCTTGTCGAGCTCGAGGCTGGTAAACCCTCTTAGTAACGGACCCAGGGAGAGGTCCAGGGAAGAATCAAAAGTTCCGATTACAAGAGACCTCAGCTCAGCTCGCTGAAAGGTGAGTATCGGCAAATTTTGATTCCTAAGTACACAACGCAGAAACTGATATCGACTCACGGAGAAGTCGAAGAAAGGTAAGAATATATTTGCGAAGTATAGGGCAGAAAAAGAGTAAGCTTCAAGGAAGAAGCACAGGAAAAGATTCCTCCGATCAGGGGGAGGAATCACCAGACATCCCACTGGAAAGTCCCTTGGGGTGGATGCTAAAACACTAGGAAGATTGTCCCCAGAGGAAGGGGAAATCAAAGGAGAAATTAATACATTATTGTATGGAGGTTTGGGGAGGACAGGAGTTGAGAAGTCACCTCACTTGGCCAGTGTTAGGCACATTTGAAAAATGGACGTGTAACAAGTTGTTCTCCTATGTGGAGAACAAAGTCCCCTCAGATCCTGAGGAGAGGGAATACGCTAAGCTCTGGGTAAATGTCAGAGTAGGGCTATTCCCAATAAAGCAAAAAGAAAAACGTGAGTCGAAAACTGAGTCCTGGGAACCCCTCGATCACTTACCACCCCCGTATCGAGGACCAGCGGGACCTTCCTCTGCAGATCAAGTAATGCCCACAGCACCCTTGGGCCCCCGAGACCAACCCACTGAGATACGTGTGTCTCAAGCGGGAGAGTCGGGGCCAGCAGCAATGCCGGCAGCCCTTCCCCTTTCCCCGCCTGTAAACACCGTAACCGCAGCAACCTCCTCGGAGGTTTTTTCGGCGCAAGGCTGGGGAACACCCTATCCGTCCCTGCCGGTCCAGCCGCCACAACCGGGACCCTCCCATACAACGGAGGGGGCTCCTCCCTTCAACCGGGTGACGGCAGAATTCCCACCATTAATAACAGGGAGGCAACACACAATCACCAATTCCCCTCCCGCAAGTAGAACCCGTTTAAGAGCGAGAATGATAGATAATGAATGGGGAGAGAGTGAAGAGGGGCACCGGTTGTTCCCTCTTAGGGAAGTACCGACGGCCCCTGGAGTGATCAGTTTTGTGAATGTCCCCCTTAACTCTGGAAATGTAAGAACATTTAAAAAAGAGATGGGGCGGTTGTTAGATGACCCTCTCGGAGTGGCTGAGAGGTTAGATGAATTTTTAAGGAGTAGCATTTATACCTTTGACGATCTTATGGCAATCCTGAGATCACTGTTTAATCCGGAGGAAAAGGAAATGATTAAACAAGCCGGGATCAGAGACTGGGACAGACGCAATCCACAGGGGATGCCAGGTAACCAGAAATGGCCTAGCGCAAGCCCGAGCTGGAATGCACAGACGGAGGAAAGCAGATAGAACATGATGGATTTAAGGAGCATGATTGTACAAGGTATAAGAGAAGCGGTCCCTAGGGGCCAGAACATTAGCAAAGTTTTTAGAGAGTGTCAAGGAAAAAAAGGAACCACCCACTGAATAGATCGAGAGATTACGGCGAAGTTTACAGATTTACTCTGAGACTGACCCGAACTCTCCTGTGGGGGAGGTTCTGTTAAAAAACACAATTCGTTGCTAAATCTTGGGAGGACATTAGGAGAAAATTAAAAAAGATCGAGGAGTGGCAAGATAAAAGCCTCCAGGAGCTCCTAAGGGAAGCTCAAAAAAAGTATACATGAGGAGAGAAGATGAGAAGCAGAAATTGCAGGCTAAGGTTTTAGTAACTGCAGTAAAAGAAATCCAGAAACAAGAACAGATGCAGGGTAAGTTTAAAACACTACCCGGAAAAAGTCGAAGTTCTCACTGGGCAGCCCCGGCCCCACGGAGAGAGCCCGGAATGCTACTACTGTAAACAGGTAGGACACGTTCAGCGGAATTGTAAACAAAGAATAAAAGATGAGAAAATTTTTCAAGAAGATTAAGAGTGTCAGGGGCTCTTTAATTTAGAGACCAGAACATCCAAGAAGCCCTTGATAAAATTAAAAGTGGGCCCCTAACGACAAGAAGTAAGTTTTCTTGTAGATACTGGGGCAGAGAAAAGTACCCTGCAGAAATTGCCATACGGATGTGTGGCTAGCAGAGAAAAAGTTTTTGTAATCAGTGCAAAGGGAGACCCCTTTGAAGTACCTATAATAAAAGATGTGGAAATAGAATCTGAAAATAAAATTTGCTTAGGGAATTTGCTATTAGTAGAAGAAGCAGATTACAATTTACTGGGAAGGGACATGATTGTTGCTTTAAGAATTAATATCTTGATTAAAAATTCTGAATTAGTGGTGAAAATATTTAAGTTGACTCCTAAAAATGAAGAGAAAATAAACCCTGAAGTATAGCATTCAAAGAGAGAAGGGAGTTGAAACAAATAATTGATGACCTCCTAAACGGGGATACTTTAGAGCCTTGCATGTCTCAACACAACACCCCCATCCTGGCTGTAAAAAGACGGATGATAGCGTCCGATTAGTCCAGGACCTACGAGCGGTAAACGCTAGGACCCGGACTAGATTCCCGGTGGTGGCCAACCCCTATACTTTACTAAATAGACTCACACCAGAAGATGTGTGGTATAGTGTGATTAATTTGAAAGATGCTTTTTAGACTTGCCCTCTAGATGAAAGGAGTAGAGATTATTTTGCATTTCAGTGGGAGGACCCAGATAAAAACCGTAAGCAACAGCTAAGGTGGACGGTCCTCCCCCAGGAGTTTGTAAAGTCTCCGAACCTTTTCGGACAAGCTTTAGAACAAATGTTAACCCAATTTGCTCTTGAAGACAGGACAAAGCTTTCACAGTATGTAGATGACTTGCTAATAGCTGGACCGACTGAAGAGAGTGTGAAGAAAAGCACGATTGCCTTGTTAAACTTTCTAAGAAAGAAAAGTTTGAAAGTATCAAAATCCAAGCTGCAATTCACAGAGCCTGAAATAAAAAATAAAATACCTCAGACATTAGATATCTCAAAGAAAAAATTAGACCCGAAGAGGGTAGCAGGCATCCTTGCATTGCCTGCACCAAAAACAAAAAGGCAAATTAGACAAATTCTAGGGCTCTTAAGATATTGCAGGCAGTGAATTGAGGGTTTCAGTGAAAAAGTGAAGTTTTTGTATGAAAGATTAAACACTGACAAGCTGAAGTAGACTGAACAGAATGAGTCTAATTTCCAGAAATTAAAAACTGTTCTTATGACTGCCCCAGTACTAACTCTACCAGATACGAATAAAGAATTCCAGTTGTTCGTGAATGTGAGTAAACAAACAACACAGGGAGTCCTGACTCAGGAATGGGCAGACAAAGGGAAGCCTATAGGCTTCAAAGATCTTAGATCCAATCAGTCGGGGTTAGCCTACGTGTTTACCAGCAATTGTAACAGTGGCTCTGTTAATAAGAGAAGCAAGGAAAATAACTTTTCCTCCCCTAGTAGTTTACACTCCCCACGATGTGAAAAACATATTGCAGCAAAAAGCAGAGAAGTGGCTGACTGATTCCAGGCTTCTAAAATATGAAGCCATCTTAATCAGCTCACCCGGTTTAGAATTGAAAACCACTGCACAAAAAATCCTGCTCAGTTTCTATTCAGAAAAATTAGTACATGATTGTTCTAAAATCGTAGAACTGCAGACCAGATAAGTTACATCAACGCAAACTGTGATTGTTTTCCATTTATACATTTTAAATGTGCTTGTTGTAAACAAATTTGAGTAACCCACTGTTGGGGAGAGTACAAACCTAAGAGACTGTGTACCAATTGTCTGACTAAAGAACAGGAGCTGACTAGCCGTTTCTTAATACTTGTCACCCGGGCGGGGTTTTTAGAACTTGACTCTCCTGAGTGGTACCTGCTTTTTCAAAAGGGGATTAGAGGTAAACTAGACTCCAAAGCAAAAACTTTAAAAATTGAGTGCCAAAAGACAGTCAAGGTACCGAGCAGGACAGACACAATTAAGTCGTCTCGGTGGGCTGCTTTCAAGAGAAGGTACGCCATTAGGACTACAAGGGCCCCTGAAGAATATCCTTGCTGCCGAGAAGATGGTAATCCCCGCCGTATATTTCTATACGGGCGAAGGGCAAGGCAGAGGGATACACCGGTGGGGAATCCTGACTGTCCTGAGTCTAGCCGTGTGCTTAGCCGAGAGAATGATTCCCGAAGTACCTCCGGGGGAGCGTCTCCTGGGGAAGTGTGAGCAGTGTCAGACTGCCACAGATACCAGACGAATAGTTAACTACTGTCCTCCGGAACGTTGTTTGTCTAACAGCACTCAGTATAATCTTTGTGAATTAAAGGGGAAGGTCCAGTGTTACCACTCAGGGGCAAGGCTTAAGAACGGGCAGTCTAAAACTCCTATGAAAAGAAAGACTGAAAATTCCCATTTCAGGTATAAGAGAGAAGTGGAAATGATTCCCCCAATTCCAATCTGCAATCAATGTAACAAAACGGTCTAGATAGGGGGGGAAAAGACAATCCACCTTTTTGGCATATTATGCGGTTAACCCTTTATGTTACAATAAAGCGAATTTGAAAATGTGTACCATGGGAGGGAAAGTATATTGGGAAAGTAAAAATTTAAAACATGAAAAAAAGGCTTTTTTTAATAATGAACCGATAATCCTTGATTTGTTAAAAAGTAGTGATGACCGGGTATGTTTGCAATTCAACCAAGTATTCTGCTTCTCCAGGGATGAGGAAGGGGTGGACCCTGAAAACAAAATATAAAACAACTAACCCTAGAGTTAAAGAGGCAAGAAGCAGAAGCTCAGAAAAAGAAACTAGAACAGGAGAGGCTTAACTCTCTTAGTGAACATTATGAGCAATTAGAGAAACAATACAGCAATTGGGGGTTGCCAAACCCCAACCAGAATCTTTTCATAGATCTAATGCAAGAAATAGCCACAGAATTAGGTCTATCTAACTGTTAGATCTGTGGCGGTTTAAAATCAGCTGAAAGATAGCCTTGGAAGGGAGAGGAACTAACCCCAGAGTAACTTCTAAAAATGAGAAGGCTCTAAAATATCAAAAACAAAACAAAGACCAGAGAGAAAAGAATTCACTGATTTAGTAGGCTATACCCCGTGTGTAAGCACACTCACGGTGAATTCGGAAAGCAAAACAAAAACCTGGCAACCTGAACCACCCGCAGGCTATTGGAGTCGCTCCCGGGGGAATAACTGTGAATAGATGGAAATAATTGAACTTTACTGGTACAAAAACTCTGGGGCCAATCCCTTCCATGAGCTAATAGGATTGAAAGAATATTGAGATGATCCGGCAAAGTTGAACAAGGGTTGGGAAGCTCCTAATAGTATATATTGGATATGTGGAAAAAGGCATACAGCGAGCTACCCAGAAAATGGAAAGGATCCTGCACACTTGGAATAATTCGGTCCTTTTTCTTTACTCTACCTAAAACAGAGAGTAAATCATTGAGCCCCTCTCTTTGAGACATTAAACAAACAAAGGAGGGAATTAAAACGGAAACTACCAATAGCGGGAGGCAACCAGAAGTGGAACGAGGAAGAATGACCTGCCAAAAGGATCATTCAATATTACGGGCCGCTACTTAGGCAAATGATGGCAGCTGGGGTTACAGAACCC
The DNA here is from genome assembly GCF_049639895.1 of Pseudopodoces humilis. NCBI lineage: Eukaryota > Metazoa > Chordata > Aves > Passeriformes > Paridae > Pseudopodoces > Pseudopodoces humilis. The sequence continues at coordinate 107,835,876 of NC_142200.1, forward strand.
CCATTTATCTCCTCAACAGACTTATCAAGTTGCAAGCGGTGGTAGAGATAGTTTCCAACCACACTTCAGAAGCCCTAGAACTCCTAGCCAAACAACATTCACAAATGAGAGCTTTTGTGTACCAAAACAGACTAGCTCTCGATTATTTGCTAGCCGAGGAGGGAGAAGTGTGTGGCAGATACAACGAATCCGAGTGTTGTATGGAAATAGACGATTACAGAGAAACAATAAAAGGATTGGCTGCTGAAATTAAAAAGGTAGCTCATGTGCCAGTCCAAAAATGGAATTCAATCCTACAAGCCTCCTGGTGAGACCAGATATTCGGGCAAGGGGCTTGGTGGAAGAAGCTAGTATTTTTCATCACTTGTTCAGTTGCCGGAATCATTTTCCTTCCCTGCTTAATTCCTTGCTTCATCAGACTAATTCACTCTGTTGTGCAAGGAATGCAGATTGCCACACTTCCAATTGATCCTGAGAAAGCGCAAGGGAGACCTACTCCTCTCTCTAAACTAATGAAATTAGAGGAGGAAAAAGAAAACGAAAATGTGATTAAAGCCTTAAAGAATTTTTGAAAATAAATATAACCTGGCACAAGCATATAGTGAGAATTCGTTAACAGACTGGGAAGAAGATGAATGTGAGTAAAAAAATTATAGTCCTCCCCTGCAGAATTAGATGAAATAACACGAATTTTTAATGTAATGAATTATTAGGCGGGGGACTGTGAGAAATGAACTTGTAAAAATTCGTAAAAATCTAAATAAATGTATATAACAATAATGATATAAAATATAAAGTACAGTATGACACACAAGCCCTTCCCAGATCTAGCCACGAATTCCCACTCAAAGGATAACGATCCTAGCCGGCGCCCATCAACAAAAGAATAGACAGGACGCGGCCCATCAAGCTGACAGGAAAAAAAAACTCCTCAAACTGACAAGGACAGGCTCGGTGACCATCAACGGGGAAGAATAGGCAGGACACGAAACATCAAGCCAAAACGGAGAGGCACCGACGAGATATTCATCACCGGACCCGAACACCTCGCCTTGCGGGCTACCGTTGGGGGAAGCCATCAAGTAAACAAAAGGAAAAATCCAGCCGAAATATCCATCGGCTCCAACCCGGATCCAGCCATCCCATCCGGATGGCCTGAACCACAAGAGCCACTCAGAATTTCTTTACATATGAGGAGACTCGGTCCGGACGTCCATTCGACTCTATTCTCCAATGCCAGGAAATCAATTCATACGACAATCAAGGACTGTTGATGAATGGTGCCTGCCTGGAATTTGGCCTCAAGGCTAAAAATCCCTATAAAAACCCCGGACAGTTTACCCTCCTGCGTGGATTTGGGAACACCTATACCTTTGGGTATAGACCCCTGTCCACCCAGCGCTGCGCTGTTTGTTTTATTGTGGTTTTCCCTCATTGTTTATTTTTTTATAGAAATTGTTTTATAATAAATTGTTTTTATTTAACCCAAATCTGCCTTTGCATTTATAACATTAAGATTCCTGTTAACTGTGAAAGTGTTTGCAGGCACTCTGTATAAAGTTTCCTGTTTTCCAGCAGAAGAGCTCATTCATTTAAAAAAACTGAAATTGTGTATGCATGGTATTAAGTAAATTGCTATCTCCCATTTTACAGTGCTTTTGATATTTACAAATTAGGCAATATATTCCACGACAGCAGTAATAAAAAAGCATGTAGAGGGAAGAGTTGTGAAGGCAGGCAAATCTGCAAACTCATCACACATTTTGTACAGTTGACATGTACAACTAGTCATAGATGTAACCCTATGAAAAGAATAAATAAGAATCAATGAAAAACAAGTAAAACAAAAGCTTTTAACACAGTGTGCACGTACTTACATTCATCCTCTCTATTTCTCAGAATTAGTGGTACCTTACCATTTCCAATTGCTGATAAAAACCACTTATAATATTAGAGTAACACAAAAGTCTAAACAAAATTTAGAGGTTCCACAAAACAGACTAAGCTGCAAGAATACTTATTCATGACATGCTGACTTACTCTTATATATATTAATGTTTAAATATCTTGCTACAGGAAAAAAAGAACACACTTATTGTATTCTTATTCAGGAACTCAACCAAGAACATCTATGAAAATAATTTTGAGCCAAGACTGGAATTTTAAAAATAATCACAATACTGGGCTATATATCACCTTATTTGCCACTTCTGCCTCAGATTCATAACTCAAAATAAAACCAGCCTAGTTTATGAAAATCTGACAGGTCAATTATAAACCGCAAATCTAAAAGACAAGTAAAGTAGTGATCTAAACCATATAATTTTTGAACTTGCACATACAACATATTTAAGTGTATTCCCAATATATGCCTTTTAATAAATTTAAAATTTGAAAACAATGTGTGTTTCTGCTGCTCACACCCTGTACAAGGGTTTGACTAAATTAGACTAGGTGCTCAAACAGATACTCTTTGCAGTTTCAAGTAAATAATCTTTATGATTTTTTTTCTGTCTAGATGGAAAAAAATGCTTGTTCCGCCACATTTTTACAGAATGTGCAAGATGCAAAAGGTAAGAGATTATCATGTAGATAGGAAATGCCTGAATTAGGCAAGTCAAACTGGCTTCCTCGGGTAACCTGATGGAATGATCCCAGAGATTCAATGGGATGACTAGTTTATCTTAATCTCCATTATTCCCTCCTACCATGGTACTACATGGGCAATGTTTTGAGTGGAACAAGAGAGCAAGTGAATTGTCTCCACGCTGCTCCTCCACCCACAGCATGCATGCTACTCTGCAGCAATGGGGTGAGACACAGCACTGTTTCTGCACAGAAGGTCAGGCAGGAACCCCAGATCCCAGGACAAAAGCTGGTGAAGGTGAGGGCTGTATGATTCAAGGAGGAAATCTGGTATGGAAAAGCGTTCAGTAGCCCAAGATGCTGCAATCTTTGCTTCAGGATGGAGACCCCAGGCAGCAGATGATGGCCTTCCCATAAAACGAGACCAGCTAAGGAGTCAGGGTCAGGGAGAGTGATGAAAGAAGAGATTTTTGTCCTTATGAAGTTCTATTATCTCCCAGAATTAATAACGCCAATGCTTGGTAGTATCACAGCCCACACACTCAACACTGTCATGCTCAGTGGCATTTTGAACCCTTATTAGGGCTCTGATGCATGATAGCAAGATAAACCACAGAGCCAAAGCCACCAATTAAAGCTCAACAATAATGCTAACAATATAAAACCAGGCAGTTTTGTTCACAAAAGAGCTAATAAAGCCTGATACCTAGAAAAAGCTGAGCACACACTGAAATCTTTTCATCAGAACAGGCATTAATTACATCTCTCTCCTCTATCTGGCTGCCAGTATTCATTACAGTGGTAGAACTCAATATCATTAAGGCATCTGCCTCAGCGTTAAATAGGACTAAAATTGGCCAATGGATTAAAAAAGTAAATAGGATAAGGTTGGACAGCCTGTCAGAGAGAGAGCATGACAGAAAAAGCCTCATTTCCACAGGAAACCAGGCAGAACAGAAAAGAAAGCAATGCACATCTCTCTGACAGCTGTAACAAATTAAGGTTCTCACGCACTGCCTGCCAAAGGCTATTCTATAAGGAGTCAAATGGCAAAAGGGATTGTCAACTGGACTTGTAATTTGAAGCCAAAAGGCTCCTCTCCACACTCTTTCCTTGGAAGCAAAACACAGGTTTCATATGAAAGAGAGATGCTGCATGACTCTAGTGAGCAATTCAACCTGTCTGATTTGAGGAAAATTAGCTGAAAAGTAGGCACTGGTTTACTCTCACTCAGCAATACCAAGAAAACCTTACTTGAATGTAACTCCAGCTGGACTGTCACCCTGAGGGGACGATTAATGTGGTCATCAATATTGATACACTGAGAAACTTTGTTGCACTGAAATTCGGGAGGTACAAGCTGAGCCTCAAGGCATCCCAAATTAAAAATCTCAGGCTTTACTTTCAGGACGTTCATATTGTTTGGTGCAAGAAGATTGTCAGAATGTTCTAAGGAAAGGGCAGGCAGCCAACAACAACTGATGGTCTCATGAAGTGAAACTGGCTTCCAAAAAGACAACAGCCACCTGCGCAGGAGCTATTTCTAAGAAGATCAAACTGCCCAGTCATTGCAAATATTTCCCCTTCCTCCTCATGCAACAGTTTCCCCCAACAAAACCCAGCTGAGGGGGATGGGACAGAGAATAGAGGAAGAATGCCTCTCTCTCTCTGAATGTTGCGCTCGTGAGTGCTTATTTCCCCAAGGAGGGAAGGTAATGTATTCAGAGATGTATACACAGAATATGTGTGCAAATAAAACAAGCAACAAAATACATCTGCACCAAAAAAATGTGCATGTTGAGGTAAGCACAGAACAGTGGGAACGACAAATTACAGAATTCATTCAGAAGTCACAACTGATGGGGCTCAGCTATAATGGTTATGTCTAACATAGTAATAAGCACCTGTGGGGAAGAGAACTCATGCTGTGTGAATGAATCTCAGATTGGGTTTCATTTTCTTTCTCGAGTGGTTGCATTTCACCGATTGCTGACAAGTACGAAAGAAGCAAAAAATACTCAATAGATATCCAACATGTCTACCACCAAAACCAATTCTGTCAAAGAACATTTTATGAGTTCCAAGTTCCAAATAAGTTCAAAAATATGCAGATGCATATTATATTTTTCTAGAAGCTTTTATCAATGAATTTACACAGTTTGCATCAAAAAAGATGTAATTAATTTCAGTCAATGCTTTGGGTGATAGACTCCCGGCATGTAATCCCCACAAACAGTCAGATTAGGAACACTTTCCATCACAGTTTTGGATGTAGTTTTTTTCTATTATATTCTGAGGATGAATAGATGTCTTCCCCTCACCACCTACTATGATTTTGTGACTTTTTAAAACATAAATTAAATCACTTCCATTGGTATTGTTTATTTCTTCTTAATGTCTGGCAGGTTTAAGCATAATTCTTCAATGTTTGCCTGAACAATGCCTTCTCCTCTAATAATTTTTTTTAAACCAATTGGTATATTACACCTCCTAAACAGAAATATAAGCTTTTTTGAGAAAAAAGCATTTTTGGTATGCTTCCCACCAAGAGGCATTACTGTGATTAAATACTCAAGGGGTGAGCCAGGTGGAGCTTTAACCTCAAGCTGCAAGGTCAACAGTAATATACACACTGACAACTTGCCAGAATAAGACAATACTGTGAAGTTAAAAAAACAAAACCAATGATGAGTTTTAAAAAAGGTTAAAAACCACATTACTAAATGTGTAAATTTAGGGTGACTGAATTCTAAACCCCTAGGTGCAGCAAGGAAAGGAGTCCATAAAACAGGCAATTGGATTACAACACAAAGCTAAAAAAATCCCCTGTTTTTCATTTAACAAAGAGAACAGTTCCTGGTGAAAACCTGATAGCTGGCTTCAGCTCCAAGGCAGAGTCTGTATAAGCAAGTCTGTCTGTCAGGCTCCCCAAAATGCAGCTCTCTGCTCTTCCCTAAGTGCTTCTCTGAGCCAAGTTATTGGGCTGTACCATCTTACTCTTGTCTCACACCAGTTTCCATTTCAGGAGTTTAAACCTGGCAGCTTAAAGGCAAAGTCCAGCTGGATTGGTTCCCGTTTGCTTTGCTCCCTTTTTAAGTGATGGACAAATACAATTTTTCCTGCTGTTTAAACACCTTTTATCTTCCCCAGTAGAGTAGAGGCTAAATCTATTCTAGTTGCCTGCACAGGCAAAGAAGAAAATGGAAGGACAACATTCCTAGATTCACCTCACTCCCTCCTGATGAACAGAGGAGCAGTGTTTCTGCAAGTTATCAAAGACAGGTAGAAACTTTCTCCTTCGGTACTACAGATGAGGGTTCCTGTTTCTTCTGTTTCCTGTCCTCTTAATTCAAATTACACCTATTTCATAGAATAAGCCATGTTTTATCCACTGGCCTTAGAGCCTTTTTTACTTCAAAGATTAATGAATGCACAGCACACACTGCAAAGCGCTTTTCTCAGAAGTACAGCAGTCTGCTCAACTGGGTAACTGGTTGTCTCTCTTTCTGAACTAGTTTGCACTATCTCACTTCCCAGAGTGGATTCAGAGCAGTGCTTGAAGGTCACTAATTTATTTTAAAACTGGTTTCAATCTTAGTTTGACAACTGTTAAAACACTGTTTCCCTCCACAAAAAAGAATGCCTTCAAACATTTCTGTGTTCAAGCATCCTTAATACTCACCTACGCATATTGAGGCCTTTTGCTTAGCACAAAATCTGGATTTCTGCATATTTCAGGGAGCAGATGAACAAGTTCTGATGTACCCATTTCCAGCCTTTCAGAGAGACCACTTTTCCTACTGCTCCTTATGTTTTTGCACTCCTACAGTCAATCCAAACTTGGTGTATTGGGCTAGGAGTTTCCTTGGGTTACAGAGATCACCTAAAAATACAGGTTTTACCAATATCCTCTAAGCTACAATGCTGAAGGACAAAGAGATTTTCATATTAAGTGGAAAAAGTGCATGAAGTATTCTAATCTCCACTCTCCTTAAACCTGCCAGATGTGCACCAGATGCCAGAGCTGGGGTAAAGATCTTTTAATCTTTGGAGAACATGACAGTCTCTTACTCCTTGATTACTAGTACAATGAGGAGGAGTCACAGGCTGAAAGTGACAGAAATTTCTCACCCATTCAGGTTTTCAATTTGATGTTTTAAGGTCTTAGACTGTGATGACTACAAGTAGCTCCCACCTCAGCCCTTACTTCCTCTCTTCTTCACTCAACCTCTCAAGCCTCCAGAAATGGACCAGCCAGGTTAGTAAAATGCTGCTAAATTTAGGAAAACCACTCACTGGAAGTTTTGTAAGCCTGACTCCTGATCTGAGAGAACGAGCCAAAATTGCCAAGGAAAGCTGCTCAGTGTTTTATCCCTTCCACGTTCCTTGTGTCCCAAACTGTGGCATGGTGCAAATAGGGGAGAAGCTCTACGCTGACAGGGTCATACACCTCTTCCACCTGTAGTACATAGTAAGAACCAAAGTCTCCCAGCAAGCCTCCATCACTATTTACTCTCTAAGGGTTCAGTGCTTATTTCTTTTTTTTTTTTTGCTGCCTCTCCTTCTAAGGTAGTTTATTCTCCATCAAGACAGGCATCTAACATAACTTCCAGATTGTAATATACCACCATCCCTTTTGTCTCTTTTATGTCTTTACTAGATTTCCCCTAGTGAAACTCTAATTGCTCTTTGAAACAGTGGAGCACAGCACAGAACTATAGCAAATGCCAAGTTAATTCATTATCTTATAATCAAGGCCTCTTTTCCTAAGTTCTTATCAACACTATCAGAAATATGCCTCGTGCTACATTTAACACTTAGCACATGAAATAGTGTCTACACATTGCTAGTACTGTCAAAAAGCCACACTTAGCACACATGCAAACACACCACTTGCATTTGGGAAGCCTTGGAGGAACACACACCACTTAAATCTGGATATCAGTCCAGACTTAAGTCTGGACATCAGCAGTAGCTGACATTTTCAGGAGGATTAGACAGCAAGGACTGTACCATAAATGGGGGAGGGAACAGAAGTAATGTCAAAAACAACCCAAGGCAAAAAAGCAAAACACAAAGTTTTCGGGGGGAGATAGGGGGAGTCAAGTGCTAAGAAACTCATAAATAGTTATGAGTAAGTCACTTGTACAAAAATCAGGAAGATTGATATTTCACAGTCCAATTACTCCAACTGTGGCTGTGTTCTTTTGCTTAAGACCTTACCAGCATCTCTTGAGATTTTTTTCATTCTTCAGCTTTCAATTTCTATAAAATTAAATTTCTGTAATATTAATGTATGTTCCTATCAAATCTCACTTTTTATATTTTTATTTCCTTCTCTCTTCAAAAGTAGAAGCAAACAGTAATGATGTTACATATATGCTACTGCTCTCATCTGAGGACTATCTCTTTCTAAAAATAAAGAAATCCATCACAGTGGAAACACTGCTGATGGGTTTTTACCTTTTTTTTTTTAAGATTTGCAAACAGTTCTTACACTGGGAAAACATTTGCACTGACACCTTTGTATTTCTTATTAGATACCATAAAATAAATGCTGTGAAGACTAACCTATGGAAGTTTTGTGCTGTTGAACCAATTAAACTGCTGATAGAATGAGAAAAATGCCAACATACTCAGCACATACCCTTGTCAAGAAACACAGATCAGGCACTGTGTTTGCTAGAGAGAAAGCCAGTCAAGCACCAAGACAAATTGTAGTGCACTTGCCCCAGACCAGTACCTAGTTTGTCATACCAGTCTCTATCCTAATCTGTTAATTTCATGCTGAGGCGAAACTGTTTCACAAAATGAGTGACTGCTGCTGTCTGACTTTATAGACACTGTGCTATTGGCTATTAGGAGAAGTTTCCTTTTCTTTTGCCGTCACAAGCAGTGTTGGCCAGTGTGTATCATCAGCTGGAACTGACTGACATGTCAGAGCGTAGATAAACATAGTAAATACTATACTGGCATTATTTTAAATTCCTCCTCACTTCATAAACCCACAAATTGTCAAGGGACATTGCATTTAACCCCATCTTCTTTTGTCATGTTGGATATCACAGGAGCACAGACTGTGCACCACATTTAACTGATAGGCTTTGAAATCTTCTGTGGGGAAGTAGAGCAGCAAGGGTGAAGCAGGTTTTGAATTATAGAGGAGATATTCTGAGGAGCTCTGGGTACACTGGAAATCTCCACATGAAAGCTGAAATGATCTTTTTCAAGACAGTGCCATGAGTATGGACTCCTTTGCCCTCCCATTCTTTTACTGCCACATGGGACATTTGAAAATAAAGCTGGGTTTTGACATACTTCCCCCCCCACGCTCACTCTTCTTTCTCATCTGCTCTCCTATCTCAGTTACAACTTGGTCTGCAGTAAGGTAGGGTAGTTTGAGGTGAAATAATGTGTCTCTATCAGGGACAAGCACTCTTGATGCAGGTTAAATCCTACAGGACCTTCTGGTTCAATCCTGCGTTTGACTCTGAATGATCAAAAGGTGTACATCCATACTGGACATCAACTGCAAATAATGATAAGCTGGAAAGTTTTCCCCTTTTTTCCTTATTATGTCCATATTGAACCACTAATCATGACAATCTGAGTGATTTTTTTTTTTTATCATTTCACCAGTATATGCCACAGCCCTACCAATGTGACTACAAAATGGTAAATTTAAAGTATTATTTTAAATAGCATTTTGGGGCACTTTCCTCTTGGATTACAAACATGTAATACTTTGTGTTGTACTTACTACCCTATTAAACTTTGTAACAACCTAGCAAAGCATCATTAGCTTTACCACCTTTCTTATTTTGCTGCCCTTCTTTTTCCTTTACCACATTTGATAGTGATTTTTAGTTACACAAATACTTGCTACATTTCCCTTTATCTCATTTCCTCTCAATAAGTCTCATTTTGCTCTCCCTGAAGTGCATTCCTCACTGCCCATCTCCCTGGAGACCTTTTTCCTATCAGGTCCTGACTTTCAGTACAGGTTCATTCCTAAAGAATGATAAATACAGACAAGCATTCTTTAGAATAAAGCACTTTTCAATTCAAAAAACCCAAAAATATTTAGTGAAAATATTTTTTAAAATGTACAACAGTGTACATCATAGTTACATGCAATACATTCTTTGCATCACTGGTGGCATCTATGAGTCTGCCTTTCTTAGGAATCCATTTTTATGCTCATATTAGCTTGAAAAACTTCCTTTAATAATAGAAACAGTCCTCCTACTTTAAACAGTTCTCTCAGTACTCCTTCTGGCTTGACCTCATAAAGCACAATTCATAGCCTGAATAGTGTACAGCAGGAGAATAACTGAGACATTGGCTCTGAAAATCCCTGAAGTATTCGCTATGAGTCATTCTTCCCTCTTCCTGGCTGGACTTCTAGCAATGCAGGCCTACAAAGATTTGCTCTAGAATCACTGTTGTTACTTGACCCTTCCCCACAGATCTCACAGCAGAATAAACAAGAGCAGGCAGCAGAGCTTGCTAAGGAACTGGGTCTCACAGCCTGACAAGTCAATGCCAGACGACCGCGAGCGTGTTGTTAGAAAGAACAGCCCAAAGATGTTCATCCTGGTTTGTGTACAGTCAGGATGAGTGAAGCTGTGTACTCAAGGGCCTTCTGCCCAATGAAACTGGCTCTGAAATCTGCCCATCCCCACCACTGCCACTCCTGAACCCAGGTAGGATGAGAACACTGGGAAAGCTATGTCCTCAAAATTCTCCACGGGGAATGCAACATAGAAAAATCAGCATGTAGCAACAACCACAGGAGCCCTGATGTGGCACAAGAAGACAGCAGAAGGGATTAATAGATGCTCAGGCCACCCATGGGCTTGTTTCATGGGAGAGACTCCTGTGAAACATGAGTCATGAGAGACTCTCCCATGAGACATGTGAGATTCCTGTGAAATCCTAGCATCACACCACAATGTTCCCATTAGCTTGGTCTCAGAGTGAATTCTTTGTGACTGGAGCACTCAACACTGTATTTTCAGTAAGCCTGCATGTATATAGCTCCTCCAGTTCACTTCCCTAGTCCAGCTCCTCTTCACACTGCCAATGCACTTAACACATAGTTAATGCTGTTCTTCGGTATTCCACACAGACTGCAACTTAAGCAGCTTTAAGACTGCAACCTCTGCGAATCCAAAGTCAGCATGTGTCAAAAAAATATCAGCTTGATATTTTTGCAGATTTAAGCACATTAAGCACATAAACAATTGTTTTCTCAATGTAGAAATTGTTTGCACTTTCCATGTAGGTTTTGTCTGTTTGTTTTAAAGACAAAGACTTAGATGCTTAAATTTACCACACACCTGCACTGTACACAAGAAAGGTATTTTGGCAGACAAAAGCTATTTTCACAGAATATATATTATATTTAACATGATGGGTTACCCTGGTGTGTTTCATATCAACAATATGAATACCTTCTAAATGCAGTACCATACTGTTTCTTACAAATCAGACAAGCGTCTGCAAAGGCCCAAGAAATATAGACAGCAAATCCACCTCCTCATTGAAACACACATACTTTGGGTAGTCCTATAAAAAAATACTGGCATATACTATTTTAACAGTAACACCTGTATTTAACTAAGACACCATCTTCAGTTAACATTTTTATAATATTTTGTCTATTTTACAGTTGATGTTCTTAACTTAATCCAGAACTTTTTGTTACGGGAACGTTTCTGCAGTTTAATTTAATACAATGCAAAATTTTTAATGCAAAAACTTTAATAACATACTGGTATTTTAAAGTATAAAATAATATACAGTAATGGACTGAAATCAGTAAGCAACCACAAAAAGAAAATTAAACCCCTAATAATTCAGAATTTATTTAGAAAATAATCATCTGTATTCTGTAGCTGTGACTAGAAGTTGCCACTATTTAATTTTAGTCTGCATATGTGTGTGAGTATGCATACACTTGTAGCTAAACTGCATTATTCAATAACCCTTGCAAGTGAAAACCAGGATTCTCATCCACCTAGTACTCTCCATACCCCATCCCCATGGAAACATAGTAGTATGGATTGTCCTTGACAAGACAATTTAGCTAGAAAAGAGGAAAGCCAGGTTACCAGACAAATAGCATATTAAGGAACTAGAGATAAATTAAAGTCCTCTTGTGCAGATGCTCCTGCAGCTCTATGAATCCCAGTAAATCTTCCTTAGCCCTTGATAGTATGCTTCACCCCAGAAAAAGAAAGCTGAGGTCAGCGAACTATCCCAGAGGGAAATGGACGAAGGGGAACCTCATAAAGCTGTCATTTTCATTCCTCTTCTTGGCTTGTTTGTGCTCTTTGATCTTCCCAATCAGCTATCTATCAATCTGACACGCAGCAAACATACTTCAGTGGGATGTTTGTGGTGAATGGCAAAACAACTGAAATAACATAAAAGTTTTGAAAAATGGAAATTCACCTAATTCACAATAAGAACTCAGATTAGGAGGTGCACATTTGGAAAAGACAGAATGGTTCTTCACTGTTTTTAAAACAATGTGTTTTGAATTTTAAAAAATGACATTTTGTTCTTTTTAGTAATTAAAGAGTTTCAAATACTATTATTCAGTTCTTCTGTGGATAGTACCATTCAGATTATCTGATGATCTGATGCCTCTCTCCTCTCCCTTGAGCAATTCCTCTCTTCAGAAACAGCAGACAGGAGACATCTCTGTCTGCATCTACTTGCAGAAGGAATCTAGCTTGTGCACACACCAAAACCAGCCTGTAAACCATGCTGTAGTAAGTGAGGAGGAGGAGTAGGCTTGCTTGAGAACTGTAGCTTCTGATAAGGAATTATCTTTCTTTTAAAAGAAACCACTGGGCCAGAAGACTTGTGCATGGGCTTTTGAAAATTTCCATTGAAATACCACTAGAAGTTCAATGTATCATAAAACCACTTCATTTCGAGACATATTGTGGATTGGTATACTTAAAATTTAGCTTTATAAAGGATTCCCAATAGGACTCTAATTTGCACCAGTTAGTTTGAAGTACCTTTGAACATAATTGATTTAATTCTCCATAGCACTGCATTGTCTCACAGCGGTGTCACTCTAGGAATTTCATCAATGCTGTGGTCCAGTAAGACAGACAGGGTAATGGAGCAAGGAAATAAAAGCTACGCCTTTGTAGCTGTGGCCTGAAATACTACCAGAGGATGGTCAGACTGGCAGTTTGTATTCAGCAGAAGAAAACAGGTACAGAGTAATCTAGGGATTCTCTCAGGAAAACACAAACACATTTTCTGCTACCTAGCAGATGTCTCTGCTTCAGTTAATTCCTCCTTCCCTTACCATGCTTTCAAATGAAACCAAAGCTCAACCAAGCTGCTTTCCTCATAGGTAAATGTAGTTTGGATTTACCTCCTGGACTGACAGTCTGTGGGCAGAGAAGTGTCAGCAGATAGCCCCCTCCTAAAGCCTTCCTCTACACTGAGGCACCATAAATCATACCTGAACCACAAACCAAACCTGCTTCTGGTGTGTGACTGTAAGTGATTTAAAATTAAATACATCAAAAGGAGAATTACTGCTTTTAAAGTAACAATTTGTTCTCAAAATACAACATTTATTCTTCAGGAAAAAAAGAAGAGTGACTATGAAACACTAATTTTTCAAAATAACTAAAATATAAAAGCATTGGCATGCCCACAAACTCAGGACTTCAAAACTTGCATGATTAAGTCATCACAAGGGACCATCTCTGTAACTGAAATATTGGTTGATTTAAAGCAAATATCAAAATGCACTTAATTAAATTGCAAGTGGAAAAGGATCCTTCAGTAGCAGGCAGAACAATATAATTAAAATTTACACAATTGTACAATTAACAATTAAAAATTCTGGTGTTGCCAAAATAAATATTTCTTTTTAAGAAAGTAAGTGCTTAGTTTAGTTTTATACATTTAGTTGCAAATAGGACTATTTATAGGACTAAGGAGTGACCAACTTGATGCTTAGAGGGTAAGAGAAATCCAAGTGGAGATCTCCTTCAACAAAGTTCTAAAATTAATATTTAACCAAGATTTTACTGTTTAGAAAAGGCAAAACTATGTTTTCTATAAAAACTCCCTAACCATGGGGGTGCCTTCCCATTCCTTTCCCTTCCAAAGAAAGCAAAGCGACCACCATTCATGTTCTGTTTGTTTGCTCACTTCTTCCCTATGCCACACTTTTTAAAGGTTTGACACTTTTATGTATTTTCTGTTTAACGCACAAACAACCTGGAAAAGGTGCAAGTTAAATTCAGAAAATATGTCATAGAGGGTCAAAGGTGGACCACAAGAACCAAAAGGCAAGTAGTTCTCCCCACAAGCAGGGGTGGAAGAAGCGCGTAATCAAGAATTAGTTGTTGCCAGTTTAGCAGCCGTTTCTATTCAGTCAAGAGTAAGAAAAATGTAGTCAAATACTGAGATAGCAAGATGATGGTTTTCTTCACACACAAGGCTATATGATTTTTCACACAGTTGTGTACTTTGTACCTAAATGTTTCAAGGTGGTTTTAAACCACCATTGTAGGCTAAGGGTGCAAACTGCAGTTACTGTGGCAGTATGTGTAAGTCAGACATAAAAAAGGCAGTATTTTAGAACTTACAGCAAAACACAAAAATCTTCTAAAAATCTTGATTGATAGGTCCTTATTTTTATTGAGAAAAATGACTGCACAAATTCATTCCTAAAGCAAACGTCTAATTATACATAGCATTTTTTTGAGAGCTCAGAAACACAAACAGGAAATGCACCAATAGTTATAATCAAGAACTCATCCCTTCAGAGGGGACAATAAAAAGAAAAAAAGAAAATAAAAAGCTTTAGAGGAATTCAGTATGCTGGCTATATCTGTGTAACTACAAAAGCAGATAAAACAAAAGCTTTGAGTACAATCAATAGTTTACAAATCAAAGCAAAGCCTTACTTCAAAAACCAGAGGCAGACTTGAGAAGAGCAGCTGATTTATAAAAAACATTATTTGAAATCAGCAAGGAATTAAAGCAAAGCACTTCTCTTTCTGCTATATAGGCAAAGTATGCACAGGCCCTAATACACACAATGAATTATGGAGAAAGCTGTAGCATCTGAAATATTTCCTCCTTGCAAGAATCTCTGAGGTTACAAAGATCCCCTTAACTGCAGCTCAGTCCAATTCAGAACAGTGCCACCACAATCTGTGCCTAAAAAATACTTAAACCACTCTACAAATACATTTAAGCTCCTCAGCACACTTAAAAAACTGAATCTCCAACTTGGCAAAAATACCAGTTAAGGCCTCACATGGGACACACATCAACATCAGTTACACTCGATAGCTAGAAAATGAACAGACCAGGATCAAATAACACTCAATAAATAAATAATTATACTGATGCTATAAAAGCTTGCAGCAGTCTGAGAGATTTTTGGCCCAGCTAAACCCCAGAGCACAAGCCAAGCAATGCAAAGAAATAAAAAAGACCCAATGTCATTATGAGATTTGCTCATCTGTGCTCTGTATCCAGGACATATTTTTCAAAATTGCATTCTGAATGTTTTCAACCTGTCTGAACAGATACATGTGAATATTAAATCCTACCATTCATGTACTGCAGATAACTCAAGTAGGGTGTTAAAGATCAGATTTTAGGTTCCTCAGTTATGAGATGTACAATGACAGCTGTTTTACTGGAGCTTGTTTTTCAGGGAAGGCTCAGCCCTTCTTGAAAATCAAGTCCCTTAAATTTCTTCCTCTCTTCTTCTCTCTTTGCATATCTCAAAATTTAAAGGTATGAAAGTATTGATGTAATAGAGCTTTTAATCTCCATTGCTCATTAGTGCAATATCAGCTCTTGTCAAAGCCCATTAAAATGAGTTATAGTCAACATGCTATACCAGAATATTTGCACATTTTTTTCTACCTTATACTACAAATAACCAAGTAAAGTAAAATGCTGTGCTGAAGTAAACCATATAAATTGCCTCTGCTCTGTATAGCTGAGAAGTTTCTCCAATAATCTTCTCAGAAACCTTCAATGACTCCAACTTCTTCAAAACCCTAAGCAATAAAATATTTGTTTACAAGAGGGTAGAAATTCTCAGACTTTAATCAGGAGAACATAAAGGCAAGTTTGTAAAAGATCAAGGAAACAGCTATGCAGTAAGAAAAAAGTAAGCTACATAAATTGGAGAAACATTTTAAAATATGTATTATATGCCTGTTACATTTGTGTTTATGTAATTATAACAACCAAAATCCCAACCAAACTCTCTGAGAATATGCAAGTATTTAATGTAAGGAGGTCGAATGTTCTATTCAAGAAAGAACAAGTGAGTCATTTTGACTTCCTGGTTAACACTACTAAAAAAAGCCCCAAACCCAAAGCAACCTAATAAAAATAAAAGCATGACATCTGAATTTAATTAGGACCCTGATTCTCACATCTGAGATTGACAGGGGCTTTGCCCTTCAATAAAATAAGAGCATAATAAAAGTCATTTAGCACAACCCACAACACTTTGGTATGAATCTATGGGACCTAATATGAGTGACACAAAATTCACCTACTTCAGTATCTTAATATTACACACTACATCAGATACAGCAGGCATAATAGGATCTGCTACTTGGAAGGAAAAAAAATGTTAAGAGCAATGGCATTGATTTTAATTAGCAGGCTGGGTACTTCTAAGATGTCTCTGGCATCCCAGTATCAATTATCCTGATCTGTACTATTTTATCAAGCCATTGAAAGTGGATCCTTAAGGGCAATTATATAATTCAGTAACTCAAACTATCTAAGTTCCCTTCAAGTAAGTGAAAATATTCCTGTTCCTCACAGAGGGATATCTTTCTCCAGGCTGGACATGTGCTCATATTAAAATACACTGTTTAGGATTCAATATTTTACTTAGGAGAGTCTTCTCAGAGCACCAACAATTTATTCTTAACATTTATTTAGCAGTTTCTTTTACTTCTTCCCTTCAACAGCCTTGTGTGTTTGCAGGTCATCAGCTAACAGCACATATGCTGTAACACTGCAGAGGGACAATATCACCCTTCACCTCTGCTCCTCCTGCTTTTCTACCCACTGCTAATGCAGCAATCCATCCCATAATACTTTCAAGCAGTAACTACACACACACACATGTTCTCAGGACAGGCTTTGTGCTGGCACATCCAAAGGAAGTCATGGCAACTGATGCATTTCTGAGAGCATCAGTGTCGCTTCGGAGATGTGCGGCCAGCAACATTTACCTCGTCTAACACCAGGCAACCAAGCTGTGCAATAACAATACCCACTGCATTTCACATTTCCAAATGTTGCCAAAAGAAAAGGAACTATGAAGGTGTCATCACAGTACTGCCCTCTGGAAATTTCACCATTCATAAGCAAAATGCTTATTTACTCAAATATGGCTAAACATATACTATCTCTGTTGCTTTTTTCACCAATATGAATTTTAAACCTGATTATGCCACATTTTGCTTAAGTAGAAGCAAAAATCTATCTCCTGGGGTTTTTTTAGGAAAAAAATTAGTTTCAGATTCTCCAATATTGTTAATTTAATCTTCTTTTTAGATTTCCAGTGATATTTTCCAGCAAAATTCTCAACCTGAGTTAATTAAAAATCATCTGCCTCTCTTAAGGCTTTCATTCAGTCTTCTGAGTATTAGAGCACTGAGTACATTCCTTTATATTGACTCTAGAGCACCTGGTATTATTAATTGTCTGCCAGAGACCAAAGAATTCATTGGCATATTGCAAAGAGATCAAGTACCCTAGTGCAGAAATTTATTGTGTAGATATATATATATATATATATATAAAAATCAATATGCTCCTGCATAAACCATGCTTTTTCCATGCTAGTCCAAACCCATTTGTCTAAAGGAGGTGACATATAGAATACTTGCTGTACACTGTGCTCTTGCTGCTGTTATTCAGTAGTATTATCATTTTCTCCCTTCTGCTCTCAGAATTTGGATTTTTCACACACATCAAGCTTGGGAGACTTTATAACTTCTTAAAATTGAATATTTAAAATGCATTTTCAATGAATTGTTTAAACAGCGGATAGTAATTCATCTCAATTGCTTCTTCATTCAGCTTTCACTTAAGAACTCAATCTCAGAATTAAATTTCACACTTTTTTTCCTTTTGAAATGCACATAATCAAAAGCTGCAATCAGCATTATAATAGTTTGTCAAGGCTGTGTCCTCGGCTGTCTGTAACAGACTTTGAAGCTTACACATACCTCCCTCACTTTTATCAGGGTACCTCCCTTGTCTATTCTTGGTATTTTTCCTTCTTTTTCCCCTCTCCTCCATATTTCAGTTTAGTGACTAACAGTTGTGCACTGACTGACTTTAGGCTTGGGAAGTAAATTCCATGATGGGCTACAGTCCATGTAACATTTGGGGTAGGCAGGAGTTTTTGGAACAAAGAAAGTTTGGGGTTTTTTATCTTCCTTCCCTTCTCCTGTCTATAGAAATAGTCTTATTTTTCAAAGAGTGAAAGTTGCTATTGTATCAAGGACTTGCAACATGATTTTTTGGTGCTTGGCTGCTTGTTAAAAAATCCTGTTAAATCTGAACTCAGTATTATTTGAAAACTGAATTCTCTGGCCTAACCATGCAAAAATAATTGAATTTTTGTAGTGTAAAGTTGATGATGGTACATGTGTTACCAAAAGGAACTATAAGAACACTAAATTCTATACCATGTAGTATCTCCTGCTCTTTCACTGTGTCCTTTCTTGTCCCTTCTGTAAGGCAAATGCTCATGTTCCTTTTAACAAGAAAGCTGCTAATGAAAGCTCTCATTATTACCTATTAGCTTCCATCCTGATCAGAAGCAATAACTATTTTAGGCAAGAAGGCACCTTCCGATTGCCAGTGGAATGACAAGAACATCAGCACTACACTCATCATAATTTTTCCATCCTCCGGTACCTACCTCGCACAGGTACGGTTTTTGATGAGGCATCTTCCTACCTATTTCCCATGAGTATTTGAACTCGTGTACAGTACAGCAGTACAGTACACCTGGCTAGGTTCCTCTATCCAGGTGGCATTGGCCAGCATTTGTCAAGAGGGCAAAAACAGAAAAAAAAAAGAAAAAAGAGGGAAAAAAGATGTTTAAAACAAAACCAAAAAAATCCCAATCCAATCAGAGATTGGTTACCTACATCCTTGGAGACACCTTTGACTTCACCTAACAAAGATCCTTCTGTTGCTTCTGAACACTTTGTCATTAATTTCTAAATCATTGTTTAACAAATTAATAAGCAAAAGCTCTTTAATACAAAGGTCTACATGTCTCTAACCAAAGCTGAAAATTCAGTCTGTCCTTCTTCTTAATTTAGTTCCAGTTTCTAGTCTATAACACTTCTTTCTTTCTAAACTCCTGATAACATCATGCCCTTTCCTTCATTTTTGTTTTAATGCAAATTTGTTTTTCTGAACATTTTCCAGATATTGAAACAATTAATACTATGGAGTTAGGCAGAGCAAATAGCAAAAGAGCTCAAGAGTAAAAATTTAAGTCTGACACCTGTAGTTTGATATAAACTATAAATGTTAGGGGTACTGGTTTTTTAAATGCTTAGACAAACACTAATGGATTAATTGAAATTTGACACAAATCCATATTTTATCCATCCAAATTAATAATACAATCCCTTTGCTTCATTTGCTAAATGGTGATGACAATATTTACCCAACTTCTCTGTAGGACACCATCACACCTGCAAGTGAAAAGTGCTATAGGAGATATACATAATGGATGCATCTTAATTTATTCTTTGTTGCTAGAGATAATGGCATTAAAAATTGAAAACATACTTGAATTTAAATGTAAGGTAAGATGATACCAAATCTATTATAATTTCTCATCCTATTAATTAAGGTCTAACATAACAAACAACTAAAAATATTTTTCATTATGTTAACAAAACAATGGCATTTAAATACTGTTTAGAATAACCAAAATATTCAGGAAACACTGCAGCCTGTAGAAGATTAGCTCAACTCCAAACCACATCAAAATGTTTTGCTAGAAATAGTGGTGAGGTTGTCTTCTGAGCCATGAACTACCTCATCACATATTCTTTTGCTCAAATTATTCAGGCACACCTAAAAAATTTCATCATCCTCAAACATAAGAGATCTATTTTTCCCATGCACATTTAAGCTTCTATAGAAGAAAATATTACAATTGAAACCATTTTTAGAACTTACTTTAAGCTACAGTAGCTTCATTTTCTGGCTCTGTGTAGGCCAAAATAAATAATTTCCTTTACATCTATTTGTGACTCAGTCACAAATCTTTTCAACCTTTAGTAAGCAAAAATGGCTATCAACATTTGAATAGAGAAGCAGAATAAAAATGCTTTAACAGTCTTCCCAAATGGCTGAAATTACCTTCCCAAATGCAGCAACAACATGAATGACAAACAGCCCAAATTTTTCAAGCACTGCACACAAAGATGATCATTAACACTTTTCATGTGATGGATTGTGTACTCCCTACCAAAACATTTATATTACAAGAGAAGGCTTAAGGTTGTTGCCTTTCCTAAAACTGAGGAAACATATTACATGTGGAAACACCAGCGTGTTTGTACAGATATGTGTATAAAAAAATTGAACATATCAACAGTTTCACATGCTGCTCTGCTGCCTGGTCACTAAGAATCAGAAGTTTCTGTGCAATTTTTCTCAGCAAATTGATAATTTCTTTATTTATTCTTACACAGTTTTTAAAGGAAATACAGTAGCAATCTAATACTAAGAAAAGTGATCATTTAGTCCTATTTTTCAGCCTGGCCTGATTTTTTTACAAATCAGTATTCAGTCCACGAAATACATTCCCTCTTACTCAACAGCTTCATTTCCTTTCTTCAAGAGCTTCCATTGAGTGAACTCACTAAAAACCTTTTAAATTCAAGTGCAGTACAGCAACTTGATCACCATAACTTATGTTTGTCGGACCCTTCAAGGCTGTCTGCTTGATTTGCATGGAGTGACTTTACCAAAATCAGGTGGATTCCTCCCCGGTATTCCTGGTTTGAATATGACTATTTTCTTTACCAACTTCATTATTCTTTAAGTATAGAAGTCAGCCTTCCTGGTGTGCAGCTTGCCCATTCCTGCATACTCTTTTAGAAACCATCACCACATACCAAATCCATTAATTGTCCTGGTATCAAGAACAATTTAGAAGACAATTTTCATACCACAGTTCAACCATTTAATTTTTGAGTTCCTGTAGAACCTGTCAGCAATTGCCATCTGGTTCGGGAGACTAATTTTTCTTTACGGATTTAATCTAAAATTTACTCTTGACACTTTCAGCTAAGGCAGCCCTCACACAGTGAGAGACTGATGTGAAAACTCTTCTAAACTCCTCCTGAAAAATAATTCAAAAAACCCAAAAATGCCAATGCAAAAAATTTCTTTTGCAGTCATTAACTGACTTTATCTTCCTGTAGTGCTCCTTTTTCATCCTCCTCTTCAGATAGCAGACTCACTCAGAAACTCTCCAGAAAACTTCCTTTTGATATCTCTGCATAAAGTCCTGGGGTTTTATGTCGGGTTTGTTTTTGTTGTTGTTGTTTTTTAAATTACTTCCCCATCTTTAAAAAGTACTTTAGCTGTACTAATTCAATGGCAAGTTCAGGCACCCATGTTGCAGAAAACCAAAGGAAGTAATCAAAATGGAATTGCTAGTGATTCTACAAAAAAAACTTCATTTTTCCTTTCAAGTCCTAGTAATAGGCTGCTACTTCTCTTCCCCTAAACATTTTGATGACCAGAAAAACAGTTAACACTAAGATCATCCTTATTGCCATCTGAATTGATACAAATGGGATAATTTACACCTCCAAAGCATCATTCCAGCTTTTCTGCAAATTCAGCAAACCTGACTTAATTGGTTTGGTTCTGACCACATTTTCCAAAGCTTTCCCCATAAAGCAGCTCAATTTGTTTTCCTCATAAATTATCAACTGCCAAAATTGTGGCCAAATGTTTTGCTCAGATTTTCAAAATCAAAGGGGATATGCCTGCAGGAAATTTTTTTTTTTTTTTTTAATGAGAATAATGACATTCCACAAAAATGCCAAAAGTATTTCAGAAATGAGTAACCTACTATCACTGGCTTACAGAAAGACACCATCACCTACGCAAGAGCTTTCAAATGACTGGAATAAGATACAATCCTGTATTCATGGAACATCCTGAAGTCCTCCAGAGCTGATGATAAGATGAATAATAGCAATAACGAATGATGCACTGCTATTTTTTCATTACTGAGTAATTCGCTTTAGAAGTCATTAGGCAATTTGGGTTTAAAATGAGATGCTGAGCTGCTCTTGCTGCTATTTTATTTTTTCTTTTAAAGTTTCAGGTTCCCGACTTCAGCCAGTAGTTATGTAATACTGTAAAAGCAGAGCCCTCTGGTTTCCAAGAATAGTTTTACTGAGCATAGAGTTAACTAAGCAAGAGAACCTAGGGGTTCTGCAAATGACATACTGCTGTTAATTTTTTATTATTTCTGCAGTAAATATGATTATTTCACCAATAAACCTTATTAACTGATGTCCAGTGCAACACCAAGGAAATAAAGACTGCAAGTAATACTTTGCTGGCGCTCTTGATTGCGTACCATAATGTTCTGCTACATTACCTGCTGCAGGAAATTAAATTACATGCTTACTTTAATTTTCTCACCTGCCAACACTGGAAAGAAGGCTATTATATGAAAGAAGTTAATTTATATCAAAGGTTATTATTAAGTACAGATTGGCAAAAGAAACTGCAATTATCATTTTATTGGCTTTCATTAGCAAAAGAAAACAGAAGAGTATCTATTACTACCAAGTATTCTGTGGCTTAATTCAGTAACTTTGCTCTTTAAGCTTGGAAACAGGCAACATAAATGCATTGATGTAAATTCAGTTACAATGTCAGTTTCTCTTAAGCCAAACATTTTGATTTCACCACCCCAAGGGAATGAGAAAGCTCTTGTAGAACACCTCCAACAGCCCAGCCGTGAGCACAGCAGCTCAACAAAGAGAGAAGGAGTCAGGGACCGTTGCAAGTGATGCGAGTTGTCCAAGAAAACTCCAGGACCAGCCTCAGGAACAGGATTATCTCTTCGGATCTATCTGATCCTCATTCAGACAACTGAAAAGCAAAGGTAAAATACAAACAAGCCCATCCTTTCTGAGCCTAAGCTCTTCCATCTCACGTAAATCAAACTAAGCCCCTGTATGCAAATGAAACTATTCAAAGGTCGCTTTGCTGATACTTGTGCTGGATCTCTATTTGTTCAGTGCAGAAAAGATCAACTTACATCACTTTTGCAAAATGGAGGCATGGAGAAGAATGTTGGTCCTCCAAAGGACTATGTTTTAAAAAATTCTTTCATAATGGTAAAGTAAAAAGAAAAAAAAAAAAGAAAAAAAAGTAAATTATCAACTCTACCACTGTGACATAACAAATATAAATTTAATCATATTAGAAATATAAACATTTTAATTGCAAACATCTGTGTAATCTTACAAAAAGAAGACAAAACTGGAGAAGCCAAGTGCAGCACAGCAGGACAGAACTGCTCCATTTGATCACTATAGAAAATTGCATTAATAGCAGAAGAAAGACTTGACAGATAAAACAGCATTCAAGAAGCTGCATTATTTTTAAAACACCAGTTTGCTATTCTTTCTAAATTGATAGATCATTAACAACTAGCATCTCAGATCTCTAGGGTGATCAAACTAGTGCTAAGACACATCACTCCATCAGTCCAAATGAAAACTGTTTCTCAATGACATGTCTGAGTTTCTAATTTTTTGAAGGAGCAGGTTTCAAGTGTGTAATAAACAGCTCCACCTACTGTCCCTGGAGCAGGGAAAGCATTTCCCAAATCTACATTTCCAGGCTGTGGCAAGTACAAGAGATTTCTTATTATGCTCTTCCATCCTGCCCCTTTGCAATGAAGCACCTATGTCTGAAAAACATGAATAACAAAGTGAGAAGAAGAAGAGGGCCAGTCACGTAAAATCCCACTCTGAAGTTCTTCAAATGTCCTTTAGGCAAGTGAAGGTCCCCACCCCAGTCAGAAAAAGTATAAGAAACCCACTGAGACACTGACCCTCCCACTCAGCTCCTGACATGGCAAACAAGAAGAGAAGGGAAAGATATTCCCTAGCAGGTCTTGCTGTCTTGATGCCCTGCATAAAGAGCTGACTCTCACCACCATTGTCTGTCACCCAATGAGAACCTGTCTGAAAAACACTAAAGCACTATATAGAGCAAATCTAAGTCTGACACAACTTGTTGTGGAATTTTTCTGATTTTTGAACATGCAAGATTCTTGTGTCTGAGAAAGAGTGTGTTATTTGTATCCAGCAGCAGCCAGCTTGAGCTTAGATCTTCTGTATTGACATGAAGAGCAATGCTGTACCAACCCCTACCAAATTAAGGGGCAAAATTTACATGGTTGTTTCCTGCAGTCTCAGAGTAGCTCAGCTGTTTTGATGCATTGGGCAGACTTTTACTCACCTTTTTTTGAGTCAGACTCTCCTTTGTAAATTATCAGTGGAGAAGAAAGAAAGACTGTACTTCCTTGCCTTTCAAGAATCACAAAATCATTCAAACACTACAGCAATATGGTACTCAGAAAAGCACAGTTTGTCATCTTTGAGCTCCAAACTTCAGTTTATAACTCACATAACTCTTCAAAGATGAAAGTAAGTTTATTTAACTTCACATTTTAACAGTTGCCTGTTTTAAATTACCAGTAATTTAACGTACAGAAAATTAACCCAGATATTACTTATATGCTCTACAGGACAGTCAGTCTTCTTATGCTCCAAATTAAACCAGTATAGTCTACCCACAATTCCTACCCCAATCAGCAGGCTTTAAGCACCTTTGAAAAAACTTAGTTATAACCTGCTCATGAACAAAGCAGAGCACAAGTTGTCTGTCCAGCTTTCCTGTTTGGGAAACATCATGAGACTGCCCAATTGCAGTGTCCTGGCAGCATTCATGATCATCGGGTGAGATAATACCACCAGATTTGTAACCATAACTAGATGTTTGAAACTACTGTGACTTAAGATGGATAAAATATGTTTCATGCAGAAAGGAAAAAAATATTTGTGAAGTTCCTGTGGTTTTGTTTGTTTGATCCTCAATTTTTTTTTTTAGTAATATAAAATTAGGATGATTTGAATGAATCACACTGAAGTTAACTTTTGTTCATGTGAACCACCTGGCACAAAGAGTCACATCAATTAATTGCAATACATTTAAAGGGAAAAGTTGTGTTGGGAATTTGAAAATAATCCTGTTTAATTTGCTAGTATGGGGTCACACTGGAGTAACAATGTTAGAGGAGAGAGCTGCACAGAACAGAAGTCAGAGTAGCAGCGCACAGCTTCTCTTTCACAGTCTTGCCACCTTCCCCTAAGCCCCAGGCTGGATTATGAGGCACACTTCTTCAACCTGATGTTAACTGCTCCTAAAAATGTCACCTGCCAAATGTGAAGCCATCAAATGCAAGGCTTACAGCCCAGAATGCAAACCAGCAATGAACACGCCAAGATCTTAATCCCAGAAATCTTTCTCTGTCTCACTCTGACTGGAGACTGCTTTAGCTCCTAAATTTAGGATCTGTCAGTGTTATCAAGTAGATGGCACTACAAGCTTTGGCTGAGTAGAAGTGGGATGCACACTCAATAGGAGTGTATTTCAGTAGCAGCACAGCTTAGAAGGATGCATACACTAACAAAACCTAACTCTTAGGAAAAAGCAGAGAAACCTTCTTGCCCTTTACATGGGATGCTGGCCAGATAAGTAAGCGCAGTTACATGCAGCACACTGCTGCCAAAACTTTCAAAAACAGAAACTGCAAGTTTAGGACTGCCATTTTTTGTAAATACAGACTTGGGCAATAAATATGAAAACGTCTCCTACAGGGAGAAGGAATTTATATTAAATGCCTTGTATAACATCTTTGTCCTTAATTATTAGGATAGTAAGCAGAAATGTGTCCATTTCAAGGAAGTTACAATTCTTCCCTTTTCCCAGCAGTGAAAATGTGTTCGGCTGAAGCCAGGCTTCATGTCAGGCATTCACAAGGACTGCTATGCCTTGAGTTATGCCTTGCTACAGCAGCACTCCCCTTATCCACTATTATCTAACCCCTCTCAAGGACACTGAGACACTTGAGAGCTATGTTGATAGATGGAAGTTGGACACCTTGCTTCACATTCATCAACCGTACACTGAGGAGTTCAAGCTGATTTTAAGAGGGTGGCCAGTACCATCCATACATGCAGGGCAGCATAGACCCCCCCAAAAGTGGTGCCCATAAGTACACTTATGAACTGATACTAAATTCCATGCAATTTCTGCTACTTTGCAAACAGAGGTACCTAAGTTAGCTATATATAACATTGTGCAACTGTACTTGAGCTGATGTGACTGCAGTGAAGGGGCAGCTTTCCTGATTCCATCTTGTTTTGATTTCCACATCTAATAAGACAGAAAAGCCACAGTTATTCATTCATTTAAGCCACATTATATTTGTCTTACAGACCACTGCAAAATAAAAGCTCAGCAAGTTCAGAATCAAAAACCACCAACAATTTAACAGCTCAGCTCTAAGGAAGCAGAACAGGTTTTGGGCATTTGCATTTGGGACCAAGACTTTCACAGAGGACATCTCCAAGTCACTGCATATGTGATCAAGTTTCCTTAATGTGTGCCCTGAACCATGAACTATCACCTTTGTGGTACCAGAGTAAGCAAATAGATTTTCCTCCTTTCAAAAAGTACAGCTAGAAAACACTCAGGATCCAGGGGCATGATGTATCAATGTCCAGCAAGAAAGTTCACACAACCTGTCTCTTACAGCCCTTTGCAGCCTGTGATTAATCTAATCCCAGGCAAAGCCTTAGCATTGCTGCAATAAATGTATCTGTTGCAGTTAAAACTAATGTTAGCAATCTTACGTTTTGCATGCATTTCATTTTGAGAAAATCCTCATTTTGTTCTTTCTTATGGATACACTAGGTAAATTCTGTATTTCTTTAGATGAATAAGATGTGAAATACTGTAAAATTCTGGGCAAATACTGTCTAAAACTCAGTGAAACATACAGCCAGACTCATAAAACATACTTAAAAAATTAATGTTATTTTATCTCTTTTTTGTAATGTCCTCTTTTGCTCAGTACAATAAAGTAACTCAGCAAAGGTGCCTTAACACTGAATTTAGGTTGGTTTTATGAGAGAATTTCTTAATCAGAAGGAACAAGCTATTACATTCTGATAGATTTCATATTTACTTTCATTATAGACTTTTATTCTCATATATTGTAACATGATTGGCTGCATCATTCCAACATTCTCAAAAATGTAGAAATATAAGACAAAAAAATGTGGTGGGAAAAGAAAACATACTCAGCACCAGGAACAATGTACATAAAATAACTTAGTTTGTTATTGGCACTTTATTATTAAAAGAAAGAATGAAAGCTCTGCTGTGCTGAAAAATGTAGCTGTTCAGATGCCAAGTCTTAATAGCTCCATATGTCCCATCAACTAAAAATCCTGAGTTCATTAAATTCCACGGGGCAAAAAGAAGTTCACAGCAAAGTCAAAGTCATGCCTTTTTTTCCCAAGAAAAAGACCACCCTGGCATGCCTCTAGACATACCATCCTAAGAAGGGGCAGAGAAAAGGCTAACCCAATAAATATCTAGATAAGGTCCATTAGACCATGAGGGTGAGTTTTTCCATGTTTTCTCAACAGCAGTATCACTCCTGATAAAACACAAAAACAAAAACTTGTTCCAAATTCCTTACATATACAATGGGGATATATTAGAATATATTAAAGAAATTAAATTCTAACAAGTGGACATGATAGGGATTTGGGCCATTAGAGAATTATGTTTGTTTTTTTTTTTAATATGAAGCAGCAATTACAGAACAATTCTGAAATTTCAAAGAAGTCTGGGCTGTGATACAGTGGAGATACTCAGGGGGGATGCAGTACTGTAAGTTCATGCAGACAGCCAGCTGTCAACAACAATCACTTGCTCTTGGCCTGGACTAGAAGGACTAATTGCCTGGGAAAGAACAGTCCACATATTACTAACAGACTCTATGCCTAGTGATCACTGATATTATGAAGTTATAGCGTGATATGACCACAGTTTACATCTTACCAGTGTATTTAAAATAATGTAAAATACTGTAAAATTTAAAAGAGTGTAAAATACTGCTTATACTTCACAGGTTAAAGAAAGCATAAGGGCATGGTTCTGTTTCTCACCGGGGTTAGGTGAGAAAACAGTGCCCCTCTTTTGGTGCTGGATATCATTAAACTTCATCCAGCTAATTTTCAGTATCAACACATTTTACTACCAGGAGCTTTGGCTGCAATTACTTGCAGCCTTGGTTGCTGCAGATGTATTAAGACTGAAAAGATAAAGTGAAACAAGAGACTAAATTAAATGTTTCATTAAGTATTTGTGGCTCTTTGAATTTCATTAAACCAAACTCTAAGCTTTTGTGGCTGATGGACAAAAGGATATTAATTATAAAAAACATGTAGGTCAATATTTGACACTTTTCTCCCCAAGTAATATGGCCATAGAGTATCTGGGCACCTTGTATTTACCTGTATCCTCCCATGCCGCCCCCCCCCCCCCCCCCCTTTATTTTTTCTTAATGACAAGATTGCTTTTACTAAAAATTCAAAACATGGATTTTCAAACAACTTTTGAATACAAATTTTCTCAGTTATCTTCAGTGTCCTACCTCCTGTCTTTTGTTCTACTAAAAGGCAGCTGACTAGAAGTGCTTTGAGCAACAGAAGCAAAGATCAAGGCAGCTGTCTTGGTGCTGCACCTGACTCACTGAGACAGAGAAATTTATGCTTTTTG
Source organism: Pseudopodoces humilis (assembly GCF_049639895.1). NCBI lineage: Eukaryota > Metazoa > Chordata > Aves > Passeriformes > Paridae > Pseudopodoces > Pseudopodoces humilis. The sequence goes on from NC_142200.1 coordinate 107,864,445, forward strand.
AGGATGTGTGTGTCAGGCAGCCAGTCACCTGTACAAGGTGAATTACGGTAAATTGGGCAGGGAAGGGTCTTCATGAGAACATTTAGTTCATACTTCCCCCCCAGGGCTGATTCACTTATATCTATACAGCTCCTAGTGAGTATTTCCTTATTCCAAAACACTGCTAGAAACTGAGATCTTGCAGTTTTTGCAGGAAAGCATTACAAGGCCTCACTACCCTCAGTGTTTAACAGTGCTTCTCAATGTGAATCCTCACTTCAAATTAAACACATTAATTCATAGCCTAACACCAGATATTTACCCCTCTCTTATTCCAAGAATTTTTTACTTATTCAGTCTATGCAGTACATGTCAGCCTGATTGTGCTAGGCTGCAGGACCTCAGAATACCTCAGAAAAGTAATTCAGACTCATTCTTTGGTGCAAACTGCATTTATTTCACCTAGCTGAGGTTTCTCTGTGTTGCAGAGCTGCTCTTCAATAAGCATTCAGGCTAACAGCTTGCGAGTTGTACACCTACTGAAAGAGCTCCTGCCACTTTCACCATACATCAGGCATGGTCAAATGAGGACATGGGAAGAACACACATGCTTTCATGTTTTCTAACTCAATACAATTTGATCTTCCTTCTTCTCAGTCAGGGGTCATTCATCCTTTTCTCAGGAGTTCATGCCCCTGCCTTTCACACCTTTCTAAGCATCTGCCAAACGGGATTTGTATCTAAGAAACTGTGTAAGGTAGCTTATGTGATATGCCATAGGAGATACCGTGAATTATGTTAAAATACTGGGCAAAAGTACCTGCTTTCTGTAAGTGTAGCAATCGGGTCTGTAACACACAAACTTTACACCACCATGTTCTCTTTCTCCCCATCCCACGTTCTAAAGGCCAAGCAGATAGGCAAATGCACAATAGATTTAATCTACTTGCTTATTGTCTGTCCAAGGGCTAGTAGTACATGATAAACATTTAATGAGGTTGGAATTAGGACAATTTAACCTCTTTGACTCAAGTGTACACATTATACACATCCATCAGTTTAACAAGACTAATCATTACAAAGGAAGACAGGCACGGACATGAGACGGTCTATTAAAAATTAATGTCAGACTTTTTACAAAATTAACTACAGAAAGTTTTTTGAAATTCAACAAATCTTTCTGTAACTAAAATTCATTACTTCTCCTATTCTACCACACCAACCATGAAATTAGCCTTTATCCTATTTTTATGTATTCTAAAGATATTACTTTACATTTTGTACTATGCACCTCACTGACTCACTCATTTGATCATCTTTTGAGCACACAGTGAAAACATCTCCTGAGTAAATCACACAAATAGGATTATTCTGAAGCAATTGCACCCAGGCTGAAACCACAAGACAGAGAATTGTACAAGAAGAGGTCAAAAAGTACCCTACTTAACATGCAAAAGCTTTCCTGTAAATAGAAAGTAGGTTAGGGTTAACAAAGTGAGTAAAATCAGCCATCAGGCACTGAAATTTGCAGCAGAAATGAATGCTAGGTGAAAACAGATAATGCTGAAACACTGCAATCTAAGTCATTGATGTGGTATCACTCTTAAAGAAATGGAGTCCTCACAGCTACTTGCAATCCTAAATAGTCAGGAATAATAACTCAAGATCTCTCCAAAGCCTGGAGTTCCTACTTACCCAAATTAATCAGATTTTTCAGGAACGATTGTGGTATTCTAACTAATCAAAAGCAGCAATCAAGATGCATCCACCCTATGTTACTTCATTCATTCAACATCTCCGTTAAGCAATTGAAAATTCTGATTTAAGACAGTTAAAATACAGAATGGCATAGCATCAGAAATAGAGGAAACCTACAATAGAAAGTTGCAATATTTTTATGCTTTATTTTAGATGTTTCCTCAGGTAGCTGACCGAGCTCAGGTTACTCTTATTTTTCTTGCACTGAAATTTCCCAAGAAGGATTCTTACTTTCACCCTGGACTGACAATATAAAAAAGAGCACAAGTCTCATGAAATTTCTTGTATCACACCAAAATGGAACTAGGTTTTAACCTTTGGATGTCTGAAGACTGCCTGTCTGTGATTCTTTAAAGTTCATGTTGCCCATATTCTCTCATCTCCAGATTTTGACTAAAACTTGCTTTAATAGTCTCAAAGCCGCCTGAGTCTTGTCATACAGCAAACTACTACACATTGTCAATCAAACTCATGTATCTTTAATCTTTGGTAGAGGTAGAACATTCAGCGATAAAGTGGCAAAGATTAGAAGTTTTCCCTTTGCTTCTTACATATCTACACCTATAATTACTCATGACAGCTTTGGTTAAATGAATTTCTATAAAAAAGGTCAAGCCATAAAGGCCTAATTAATTTTACAAATACTCAGCAGGATAGACTAAAATTTCTCTGGAGAGTTCGAGAACCTGAAAGGACTAATTAAGAATGAGAATATGGTGTGGTAGCTCACAGTTATGGAAATATTTTTTCATGCATTTTCATTCTGATCTAAGCTTCTTGGAACACACCTCAAATGTTTCATTGAGTTGTAGTTACAAAGTAAGCCAAAAATGTTGAAAGGTTACAGAGAAATTATTGTTTTCCCACTTCATTTGTCTTCACTTCTGAAACTAAATTTTCAATTGTTTATATATATATGTAAGCAATTAGGGCAGAGTAGGGCAACTAGCAGGCTTTACCAGTGTTCAGTTTTCTAGTTTTCCAATATAGTGGAGTTTACCTGTATTGTATAGCTTCCAAAAATAATTATCTATATGAAATTTAGACCATTTTAAGTGAACACCAGAAGAGGGCTACACCACAGAAAGCCACAGAATGATTTAAAATATATTCTAAAAAATAATCTGTCTTATTTCAAGATACTCATCTTCTGCCTTATTTCAAGATACTCCTCTTCTACCTTCATCCAAAACTGACGAAAGAAACAAAGAATCTGCAGCATACATTGGCATGCTATGTTCAAAGTACATAAAAGTACCTATAATATTCCAGCTATTCTGTATAAAAAGAAAAGCTTGGGGGAAAAATATATCTTATCAGAAACCTAAAGTGATAAAAACTTCAATGCAAGTTACAAAAACACTCAAATTTGTGTTTTACTCCAGAATTCCATGGTACATGATGCTCAGCATTTCAGGCCAGCTATATCAAGTGCATCTTTTGATACTGCCTCGTAAGAGAATGGAGTGAGATAAACCCACAAAATCCACTCAGCAGTCACCTGTTCCACAATGAGAGTGAATAGGATTACACAATTTATATAGTTCTACTTTGTATGGAGGGGACATGTGACACCCTGTGGACACAGACTGTTCTGCCAACAGAGGCAAACAGACCAGTAATCATAATTAACTGCATTTTTTTCCACTGGATGGATTTCTACACACATCAGGCCCCAACAAAAGACAAATTGATTTTAATACAACAGAATAAATACCATGCCATAGATGTAGGGTAAAATATTGCTATTTAAATAACAAAAGATATTGGAACTTATTGGGGGGATTCTTGTTGTTTGGTTGGGTTTTTTTAATTTGCTTTAGAAGAACCTTATATTGTTTTTATGTGCCAAAAGTAAATATTTCAGGTGGTAAGTCTAGGCTCCATACCATCACTGAAAATACAGTACCCATTAAGTAATCACAGTAAGACTGCCAGTAAGGAAAAAGCACCCCCCCACACAAGAAAAAATCAGCATGCCCTCATCTGATAAGCATTCAGACATTCTTATCATCTTTAAAATAGTATAAACTGGAGCCAATCACTCCCAAGTGGAGAGATTACTCATAACATCCAGACACACAAATATACAAAATTACTCCTGAAATTACACATTGCTTTAGCAACTCTTAAACTTGTAGTCATTTGCTGAATGACCTTGCAACCCTTTACATGAACCTGCTCTTGCCTTTATGAGACAAACATACAGTTCCATGAACCCTGAATATGTGGATGTTGTTGTTGCCATACAGGAACAATCTCTCATATTTCATTTCATAAAAGCACTTCTGGTGAGCTTCAGACTTCCTTCATTTCAAATTGCTTGGAGGGGAAAAATGAAGTCTCATTTTATTTTCAACAGACACTTTGTGGATAGTCTCACCACCACCACCAACACAGAATAATAAATTTCCAAGAAATGCTGCTTTACTTTTAACATATAGAAATAAGCCTTAGGGCTTGCATTAATCTCCCAGGCACAGTTTCACAGTGTTCTTTCATTAAATATCTCACAAGTATACACTGGCATAATTTTTTTTCTGGGGGAAAAAATAGGCACTTCTATTAAGGTATCCTCTTTTAATAAGAACAGGCTCATACCCTTGTGGTCTGGATATTTAGGGCTGAAAAACAGAGTTTTTCCTCTTCCACACAAATGAGTAAAAAATTTGCAACATTTGGGCAAGAAATATAAATCTCCTATAGAAATAAACTTCAGCTATTCCTTATTTAAAGGACGTTTAAAAATATTCTATTTATATAATCACACATTCAGTGAATTCAAAAATCTTAAGCTACATTTATGAAGATATGGAAGCATGGAAATTTATCTGACTTGATGACAAAATTAATTTAATTTTGTGACAATCCCTTTAAATTTATGTACTGAATGTCTCTCAGAGAGGTAGAGGGCATTTATTTCATCTTTTATGGAGGCGGGCATTTTTCTCCATTATCAAGCGAGGTAGCAACCAATTTAGAGACCCAGAATGGGCAAGAACTAGAAAAGAGGCCCAGCTGGGCAGTGTTCAGGGCAATACCTACAAGGGTAGGAAAGATGAATTGCCTCAGTGCAGGATATTTAGCCCTGCTCCCACAGTGCGTCTAGATCAGCTTTTCTGATGCCTGTTCCTTCCATATGTGCACAACAGACCCTCTCTGGCACAGGAGCTGTTCTTTTTTTCAGGGTTGAAGAGGTCACAGATTCATCTTCAGAAAGTCCTTCCTGAATACATCTGGGCTTCAACTACATCACCTTATTAACCTCACTCTCCGGTTTTAAAATTGGACCATTAAGGAAATAAACAATAAAGGTTTCCTGGGTTCTCCAAGGCCACAATGACACAGACTGTACCTTTCCTGGGTAAGGCAGATACCCCACTCATGGAGATGAAAAACTACACCAGAGGCAAGAGAGAACCTCAAACAACCTTAAAAATTGAACAACAGAAAACCTAATTAAACAATTTTTTGCTCAAATGCAAGAGTGCAAAATTCTCTAAAATATAAATAGTAAAGATAGTAACATTTTAATTTTCCTGATCTTTTGTTGTGTTTAGTGAGGGTTTATATGCTTTTTGTTCCACCACATTCTATCAATAGGTAGAGGCTGATTCTGCATTGACTTGCTTAGAAGTAGAGCTTTGGAAATCAGAGCTAACAAAATAAGGTATTGTTGCTGCTTTGCTTCCTCACTGTACACTGGAGGGTCTTCAGCCGTTTGAGTGTGTTATGTACAAATACATAAACCAGGAGGAATGCTCAGCACTTGAACCTGGAATACAACTCACTGGCACCTACATATAAAGCAACTTTGATTTTTCACAGAAATCTCCCATCCCCTTGCATCATGAATAATAGAACTTGGCAGCTTGAATTATTAACCTCCTTTTGCTAACCAATGAAGTGCAAAACACATCATGGAGTTAGAATACTGATTACTACATTAAATACTCAGTACTTTATGGCCCACAAAAACTATGAAACCTTACCACTGTCATTAGTCCACTTAAAAAGTACTGAAAGTCTGTTGAACTTCATGTAAATGTCATCTTAACATGGCAAATATGGTCATCTGAATTTGGAATGTTGCATATTTTAAAATACTTACTTTGCAGAGAAAATGAGACCTCCCATTATGTTCAATAATAAGTTATCATACAGTTTAAATTATGATTAGATCTCACTTTTTTTGTTGTTTTTGGACAACATAGCATGAAATGAAAACTTAGCTCTGACTTGTGATACTTTTATTAACTGTGGAAAGACAGCTAATTTGGAGAATGTAGCACTTCCATACAGTCAATGTTAGCATCAAATATGGACTTTTGCATATGACTGCGACCAAATTTCTGCATGTGATTTATTTTAAACAGTTTTCCAAATCTAATGTAAAATCTGCTCAGCTTGGGAGATAGTCCCTTTGCATATTTCCAAAATATCCATTGATATTGCCATCTGTCCCACAAAAAGGAAGAACAAAGTCAGGGTAATCTACATGTCCTAGATTACACAAGAATGAATTCAGCTGTAAAAAAAGCCTGCTCTTGGACTCCAGTTTTATTTCCACATTTGCCATTAAGAAACCTTTTGCTTCTTTCAATATGAAGCATCCAAAATGCCTAACAATTCAGCAGTTATTCACATTAAAAACTCAGGATAAAAGAGCTGTGGAAATGTAATTATGTATACTTAACAGTGCTGGCCTATTAGGTACATATATTTTTTAATATTACTTAACTGCAATGCCATTCTCTTGGGTAATCAAAAAACACATATCTGAAAAATTTACCTGGGAGAACAGAATTAGAATATTTAATCATGGAAAATACTGCACGTTCTTTAAAACATTTGTTTAGTTAACCAGCACGTTATCCCATTGCCTCCCTCCACTACAGTTAGCCACCACAAACTTTTGTCATTTGGGGATCTAGTCAAAAGATCAGAGTTATGAAATTGAAGTTTTAAAGTATTAAAAACCTTAGTAAGTGTTGATTTTTTTATTCACAAAACAGTGTCACACTACAATCTGTCCAGGAAGGTCTGCTTGAAAGTGTGCTCTGCACAACCCAACGTTTGCTCTCTCTGGCACTGAAGCCTTTTACAGCGAGGAATATCCTGTACTAGGCACTCTACGTATGTACAGTAAGAAACTTTAACTGTGATGGTAATTGGCCCTGCCTGCCCTGCCTGCTTAGGCTAAGCACCGAGAAACAAAGAGAATTAACTTGCCAAGACTCACACAACCACTGGGTCACAGGGCTCACAACATTCTCCCAGCTCTCCCAAGACCGGAGCTGCCTTGTTTCTGGGTCACATTGTCCCCTTCTCACAGAGATTATCTTCCCCAAGGAAGGCGCATTATGAAGGAAATAGGTGCACAGAGCACAAGCCCTGCAAGCACTTTAAAGCCTGGCAGTATTAGGTAAACAGGTGGGATCCTCGGCAGGCATTAATTTTCTTCCCTAATGAAAAAAGTGTATTTCAACTTCTGCCTGTGTCCTTATCTCTGAATTTAATGAGGAAACAGCCTCAACAGCCTCTTTTCTGCTATTTTTCAAGTCTCTTCGATCTTATGATTACATACATTGCTGGTTGCTTGCCATTATATAAAGTCTGAATAATGTATATCAATACGAGATAGCTCTGTACACTATGTACCCAGGAATAATGAAAAGCTACTTTTTCTGTAACAGGAATCTTAGGAGTGGTTCAAAAATCTTGGGAAGGAGAGGAGGAGCATATAAAGCTGTCCCACAGTAATTCCATGCTTGCTCCCTGTCTGGATTGCCCTAAGTCACATGGGGGTGCAAAGGGCAGAAACAAGAAGATGAGAGATAAGGTGAAAAGAACTGCACATGGACCCTACCAAACACATACCTGGCTTGCTCCCTCTTCCTCCTCTGTAGCTCACAGGAAGGATGCTGAGGGAGGATGGAGGACCTCACTATTCATAGGCCTGAACCATCCTCCCACCCAGGGAGCTCACCACTGCACTTCAGTCTAATACATTTCAACTGTTAAGGGGCAAAACCACTTTTACAAAAGCCAAACTTCCTGATGCCTTTGTCTTTTAGGAAATTCTGTCCATTTTGGCCTTACCATATTAATTTGCTCACTCACTTTTTCTCCTGTATCACATACCTCTGAAGAGAAGGGGATGCACTATATACTGAATACACCTATACACCAGGACACGTGGCAAAACAGTAAGAAATATTCACTCCCTTTTATTCAAACCACTGGATCCACCCTACCTTCACTCCAGACTTGTATATCCTTGTTCCTCCTCTATATCAAGCTGATGGCACTCAACACCCTCCCCATTCCAAAGTGGTTCCAAGGCATTTCAGGGAAAGCTGCTGTACAACAGAGTGTAGCTAACCCCTTTGTTACCACTGCAACAACTGATCTCAGTTAAATTAAATCCCTGATAACACTTTCCTTTCTAGAAACTTCAGAATTTTGATTCTTCTCCTCTCAATCAGTACAACTGTGAATACTTTGGACAGTTACATGTGGGTTGACCCAGTCAATGCTGACAATCCAGACTTACAGAAGTCTGAAAATAAGAACAGCTGCTCATCTTAAAGAAAAAAAAAAAAAAAGAAAGGAAAAGAAAAGAGAAAAAAAAAGTGATCTGCAGCTAAACACAGGTCTAAAGTGAAGCAATTCTGAAATTCTTTCAGCTTTAATAACATTTATTCCACTATGTTCCTTTTTATGTTTGGCAGTTAAAAAATAAATTCAGAACACAGAAAAAAATCAAAATATTAAATATTAACTTTCAAAATACCAATTACTACACTATCATGAGAACTAGGTTAAAAAAATTATATAATAATATAAATGGAAAAAATATTTTGCATCAAAAATCCAAAGGAAAGTTATCATCTTTTATGGTGGTTTTTTACGCTTTCTTTCTTAGGTATAAAAGCATCAAGCACTGTATCACAAATTTTTACATTCTAAGCTTGGCTCTATCTGCTTTTACATCCGTAATATGCCAGGTCTCTAAAGGATGCTTATTTATGACACTTTCATTAGGAGGGAACAAATTTAGATACACTAGAAATTTAAGATCCGGGATATGCACAATTTCACAAACAAGCAGTGCTATTCAGGACCTTGAAACGAAAGCAGTACATAAAAATAGATCTGAAACAGAGACAGGCAAAACAGGCTACTTCTGCAAATGATGTGCTGTGACTTCTTGGTGCACACCTACACACATTTAAAGAGGTAGAAAAAAACATATTTTCTGGCTTGTTTCAATCAGTTACTGAAAGAAGTTATTTATACTTCTGAAGTCCAAAGGACAGCACCATCATTATCATGATACATCTCTCAGGCATATATTTTGCATTCTATTCTACAATGTCGAAAATAGTACCTTGGAAATGGTTGTTTCAGGATGATTATGTAGAGGAAAGGCAAGCTGAGAACTTTAACTAAGGCCTGGCCACCAGAGGTAGTGACCTGCACTATGGAATGCTCCTCTGAAACATCTGACAAGTCACTTCTTGTCTTCTGGCCTCCATTTGTCTTTTGACCTGCACCCCCAGTCTTACCTGACTATCCTAAAGTCTCAGGAATGCACAAAAGGCTGCACAGACTAAAGACTAGAGTATGCAGATGCTAATGCAATTGAAGATTAAGTACATACTAAAGTGAAAGAGAAACATAGACAACTCTGGTGTTTATCAAAGACTACAAAGCTTTAAAAGTAAACAGGAAAGTGTAATGCAGACAGGGAAGCAGCTGCTTGCCATAGAAAGGGGCTAAGTCCCTGCACAAATAGCATGCAGCCAGCTGTTGACATTCAAAAACATCATCACGTCATTTCCAGACTGGGGAGTTACACTGATTCCAACAGCTTTCTTTAAATCCACAGTGGTATCCAGCCAAACACCTATCACCTTCAGCAAGAGGGGGAAAATAGGTTCCTGAGCCTAGCAAGAAGGCGGCTGAAAATACAGAAAACCGCTCTTATTTCCTGAGGCTAACACTGTTAAAATGTCAGTTGTAAAGAATCACACACAAACATGGTTGCATAATTTAATAATATAGAGATTCTGATATCGTTAACTATTAATTAAATCATGCAGACAAGTGAATTTTGCTTGCAGGCAAGCTATCTTCCCCCAAATTATAATTGACTAAAATATTATCAAATAAAAGCTGTAGAAACAAAACGATCTGTGTTCATGCTGCTGTGTTTTCTTACAGTCATAAAGGTGACACTTCACACCCCAGCATACTAATTAGCAGTATGGTGATATAGAAAGAAATCACCCATTGCAAAGGCAACTTCATTGTGTTGGAATAAAGCCAATACAAATTACAGGATCCATTCAAGACACAAACTTCTCAAAAAACAGGAAGTCAAAACTTTATTTTCTAAACCTGGGTTAAAGGGGCTACAAAGAAATTGTCCAGGTCTTCAACATTTTCCACAGTGGAATACACAGAGATCAAATTCACAGCAGAAGTCAAATGTAGTTTCATAAGATAGCTGTCTCTGTAGGACCTCCTAAAAAAAATTGAAATAGTTTGCATCAAATGAACATTACGTAAAATATGCAAGGACACAACCCACGCACACTCATTCTTTACATGATGAAGGTCAACACAACCGAATGGGAAAAGGAAGGAATATGAACATAATGAAGAATGACAAAGTGGAGGAAGGTTTTCCAGGGTAATATTGAAAACAATCTATTATTACACTAATTTGATTATCTTGCCCAGAAAAAAAAATAAAAATTGAAGCTTGAGACTCCTTCTCTAAAAATCTCTAAAGAGTTTATGAAAAGGAAAAAAAAGAAGCACAAAGAATTCTGTGGGAAGAATGAACCCTTTTGTGAGCAAATCGAATGTTTAATAACATAAAGAGAATATATAGGTATGTTTGATATCCCTTAGTATGTATCAAAAACCATAGAAGTTAAAGAAAATCATCAGTTAGAATTTGATGAGACAATTTAAGCACCAAGGTCTACAGTACAGTCAAACTGAGCATCCCTTTTAACTTTTCATAAGCCAGAAGACCTTGGCACCTGACTGCCATTTTGTATCTTTGTCCTCACATACTTTGGTGTTAGGGTACTGCAGAGTCCATGTCATCCAGGGTCAGATTTCACTCAGATAAACACGGTGATGTGATCACTAATAATCACTGCCTGCAATGGCAAGGAGCCCCACGCCTGTGCTGAGCACAGCCTTCATCTACTCAACTTCAACTACTCAAAATACACGGTCAGGCTTGGCCCTTCAAAGGAACTTAGACATTTAACTCAAGAAAATCAATGGAAGGAACTCAATTATCTCTAACGGGTGTGGGACAAACTGACTTCCCCAAGGTCACACATCAAAGTTTTCTGTATAAACTTCACCTCATCTCTGGTCACAGGATTTTCCATCTTTTTTTGTGAGCCCACTGGCACAAACGAGGCTACTCAAGTCTAATGACTGAGGAGTTCACATGAGCATGACAAACACGGAAGCTAAACTGCTTTAGTTCAGAGGGTCTCCCATAGTACCTCCCTAAATAATTCAGCATTGTACCCATTTGAGTGAATGGGGTGATATAGGTTAGTCAGTCAGTTTTGTAGATATTACACGTTAGTAGCAGGCAATCCAGCTTCTAACAGAGCAAAGAAATCGTGGCAACAGTTTAATTCCTTTACTATGTTCTATTTAAGTGCAATCAACCTATAGCAAAATCTAACCTAATCACCTTCCCTTACGCAATTTCCATTAACTTCATCTGAGAGAAAAGGCTGTTTTTGCAGGACTTTATTGCAGCAATAACTAACTCAGAGCTTTTCAGTGACCTTCAAAAAAAGTTTCTCATTTACCCTTTTAATGAAAACTTTACAAAACTTTACAAACATTTAGATGACATTTATAAAAACCACTAAAAATAATATTGAACTAATCTGTTCTGCACAGTCTTGACAATAAGAAATGTAGATGCTGAATGGATTGGCCAACTACAGACAAAGAGAAGCTTTCAGTGCACCCCTCAAAATGGAAAGAGATTAAGTGGCACTGCCAGCTGTTCACTGTTAATTAATGAGTTTGAAGAAAGAATATGTTTGCAAATGACAAAGGCAGTCAGAAGAAACTCAAAATAATCGAGATTGTTGGTAAACTGCCTGAAAAGAAACCTTTGTGAAATACAGTAAGGAACAAATCCAAGGCTGGAGACTTACAGAGAGAGAATCAACTGTGCAAACAAAGGATGAAGACAGTGGTGGAGCAGTCCCAGAAAAATAGCAAAAGCTGAGTTCAAGACAACAGCTGTAGTGCAATACTACAAAACCACAAAGCACTGAGAGAGTAACAGCCTGAAAAACACCATGCTTTACACAAGTAAAGTATCAGCTGAGCTTATTAAGCCAGGGTAAGGTACTCTTTTCAGCAATACAGGCACCAAACAAATACAGCCAGAAACAGAAACTGGAATGATCAGAGATCTAGAAATAAAAAAATATTTTAAAAAAGAATATCTACCTAATAAAAATTATTAAGCCTAGAAAAAAATGCTGATTTCCACAGGTCCCTTCTATGTCTCATTATCTTTCTTAAAATGAAATGCTAACAATATGTACTTGGCATGTTTTTAAGAGGCTAAAATTCATAGTCAGGGAAAGGCACAAAGAGGAAATAAGCAGATTGGGTGGAGGGTGCAGAACATAACAAACAGACCCAATCAGGGAAATTAAGAATGATCCTGATTCAAGGAGACTGTCACTTGGCAATAACATTTCCCTATTGAAAAGTGGAAATGTTTTCACATAAACTCCTTTCACAACTGTTGTGGTAGCCACAGCATATAGACCCAGATAAGATCTTCTAGCCCCCAACTTTCAAACTGTTTCATGAAATAAGCATGGTTATTCCTTATTAACAGGTCATTTGCTCTAAAATCCATCATCCTTCATAATAAAACTGCACTTCCAAGCATATCTCATCAAAATTTCTTTTTTCCTCAGGTACATCCTGAAAGTTTGTAATTTTTGAGGTGAAGGAAATAGAATCGTGGAATAAATACAGAAGCTGCTCTCTCTCCCATCTCTTAATAGAAAAAGAAGGCATCCATCATCACCCACAGATTTAAGGACACATCAGTTGTATGCTGACATGTACATCTGAGCAGGTTTTTTTTTCTGTCTCTCATACTTGCTTAAGCACCCAAGCCTTCATTTCACTTCAAAAATTAGTAGAGCATCCAAGCATTAGGACTGTGTGTATAGAGAGAAAAATGACTGAGCAGATATGTAAAATAAATGGTTCAACTACAACAAACAATGTTTCAGCTGGAGGTAAACTGTGAAATGGTTGAATCATTTGTCTGATTTTCTGCCTGTGAAAATGTCAATGTCAACTCTTGGGATTGCTTCATACAGTAAGAATGAAAATTGTATTTACATTTGAAAAGTAACCCCAGTTGTGATGTGGCGACATAAAAAGTTTATTACTTACATTTCATGATACTTTAAATGCAGAGACATTGAAAACTGGTAGGAGCCCACTCCTTACACTGGACTGAAGATTTTTTTGCCTATGTGTCAAAAGTCACATCATATAACTTCAGTGCATCTTTTTTCAGTCCAGAGGTCTAGCTTTCAATATTCTAAAGTGACACAAGATACAGTTGACTGACTTCAGATAACATTTCTAGAGAGTCTATTTCAGAATATCTTAAAGGTTGTATTTTAAACATTTTTGAATATGTCCAGATTTCAAAATACATGTCTTCTAGGATGACTGGGCTTCAGCACTAAAGATTCTTTCACAGTAGTTTGTGAATTGCTATAATAACATTTCCTTCAGTTAATTTAATAATTGTGTTTGCAGATGGGTGAAAAATCAAATTTGTTTAGATGTATTTTTTCCAACTTGTTCACCGTTCTCTTTGCCATAGTAAAAGATATCCCTACTTTAATTCAGACAAATGAAGCATAATTAACAACAACAGCATGTTATAGGTGTGAGAAAATAAATAGAAAACATTTCATTACATACTGAAATGCCAAATAATAGATGAATTCAAATTGACAGACTAGTCTTTAATTTTCATTGGAATACCTATATTTGTAAATTCGTGTTTTGGTTCATTTTATCTTTGTAGTCTGCAAAATACCCTAATTAATGCAATGAAACAATCATATTTAACTAGAAGGATTCTGCTGAGACATGGCAGCAGACCTAGAACAGGCACATATTGGAAACTGTCAAGGCTCTGCTTTGATAAATCAAATAACAAAAATTCAGCAGACCACAATTGTCAATCTCAACTATTTTATCTCTCTCACACTGTTCTCAAATGAGCATCACTGAAAAATTTCCCTTGAAAATACCACATACTAAAGCATATCCATTTGGAAATTACTGTTTTTGTGCATAATAAGGAGTATCTTCATGGAATAAACTATTTCCACTTCTTTTTTTTAACATGCCTTTTCCTTAAAAGATTAACTCCTAACACACTTGATTTCTAGTCGTTGCTTTCAGCATTTTGGAATACTGTAGTCAACAAGCAAAATCAATCTCCATGCTCTTAACTTCTGCCTAACTTTGTGCCCTTAACTCTATTTTCCAGTTCCAACACAATTGCCATGCATTTAATCAGCAAAAAAAGCATGCACATCCCTGTGTTCAGTGGCTTTTATATTATAAATTTGGCCATAGGGGTTTGTTTTTTTCATGCTGGAATAGTCAAAATGTTGGATGAGAATATTTTTCTCTCTCTGCATGGATAAAATCCAAACTAAATAAGGACTACAATCTGCTAAAACCTCTGGAATCAGCAACAGTATTAAAAATACTGGTATCTGTATTAATTTCAAAGAGTTAGAAATACACTATCCTCTCTAACATCTGTGAATTGACATTTGCAATACAAGAGTATACTGGCAACTGCTGCTTACAGAAGAGGAAAAATAAAAAAGGAAGAAACAGCACAGGGGGATTGTCCTCAAAACCAACTAGCACCTTTACATTTGCTTCTGTGAAAGGAACACTAATTTTACATTGTATAAGAAAGGATATAATCACCAAAAAAATATACTGACTTTTTAAATAAATAGTAAGATTTTTAAAGAATGTAAATATCATTGAACTGACAGTTACTGCAAGGTGATAACCATGCTTAATTGGCCTGTAAGTGCCATAATCACCAAACTATAAGCAGTCATGAAACAGACATTCAGTTGAAGTCAAAAACATGCCCACAGCATGGATGGCAAGCTCCATGTATCAAAAGAACCACCCCTCTAGACCTTTACCAGTAAACACAGAAGACAGAACAGAATACACAGAGCAATCAGCATCTTGACCAATGCTTATCACAGGAAACCTGAGACAGGAAATTCTTATTTGATATCATGAGTCAGAAACCCAGTGAGCATGGGGTGAAGGGATAAATTCATAGTAGTCCAGAGAAGCCAAAGGAAAGCAGTTACTCCTGATAAGTCTGGCTATCAGCACAATCCCGAACTGGACAAGTCATAGCTGCACCTCCTGGCCTTGAGAGGAAAGGTGATTCCTCAGCTGCCTCCCACATGCTCTCTAGACATCTGACCAGGCATTGGAAGGAAAAAAATGTAAGACAAGGCGTGGCAAGGCAAACTTGATCTGGAGATGACCAAAATAAGAGGATTAACACTTTAGACATCAAATGCTATAAACAAATATTTTTCCAAATTTGAAGTTCTTTTAGAAACATGAGCAAATCAAAACACCCAGTACTTCTGACTCAGAGCAGTAGGCCAGGCTGCATTGGACAGAAAGAAGCCCATTTGCTGCAGAATTTTAAGAAACAGAGTCAGGCATAACTGGTAGAGTTATAAGAGGGATCAACCTTAACTAATCATAAAATATACTATTGCTGAAGATGTTGAAAATAAAGGACAAGGAATGTGACTCGGGCAACTCTAAAAAAAGCAAACTGCACAAGGAAGTGACAGGTCTGGAGAGCTGCTGAATGCTTGAAGCATGTGAGGCAACAGGCATGGAGATGAAACCGTGATGTAAGTAATCACGGCATGGCCTACAGTTCTGAAAGGAGACAAAAAAGAAAGATTAAGTCTGATAACTCAGGTAGCTGATACTGTGTGCTTTTTTGGTACAGCCCAGAGGCCAGGACCTACAGTACCAGCAGATTATAGGTTCAAAGTGATGGGTTGTCTGATGAGTTCATCTGTGGCAATGAGAAAGGTAGCAGAAGGCAGGTGAAGCAAAGTTTTGGAGCCCCATTTTAGCTACAGATAGGTAGCTGGAGTCCCACAAAGTTTTTGGATTTTCTTCAGATGGGGTGAAGGCCGAGTTTGATACAAAAAGGAAATAGTCCCAGCATACAAATGGATCAACTCATTACCAGTAACAAGACAGCAGTCCTGCAATTAGATATACAGTATCAAAGATCAAGGAACAGATTTTGTAGGATGTGCAAAAAAAGATGAAACCAGCACTTGAAAAAGAGAAATCCTCCAAAGCAAGTGCTGAAACTCCTACTAGGAAAAGAAAATGAAGACATATGTTCTCTACTTTGTCAAGATTTCAAGACAAAGATTTCTCTGGTTCTGAAGACTACTATGATGGCAAAGAGGTGGTTTAATTAGTTCAGGGGAGGGGGAAAAAAATCACTCAGAGTAGTAGCCTTGTACTTCTGCTATGTAAATTCTATTATCCACATTTTACTGTATTTTTAAAATATAGTAGATGTTTAAACAAATTCACTACTATAACAGAAAGCTATTGAGCTAGGAGAAGAGTCTAAAAAGGATGCTTCCTTTAGTAACTTGACAGAGCTGAGAGAGAACTGAAGCTTTTTGTAAAATTAAGATATAGGAAACATTAGGAAGCAAAACAATGAACACAGTTAATACTCCCAAACCTACCAAATGATGAAACAGTTAAAAAATTGCACAATAATTCCCTGACTTCTCAACTGAAGGCTTGAGAACCTTTGTATAGCTAATGCCCATATGACAAGAGTATTAGCCTATAATCAAGGGAGAAAAGCACATAATCAAAATGTACTAGGAGCTTCACAATTAAATCTTTCTAGTTGATTTAAAAAACCTGAAAAATAACCCCCCAAAAAAAAAACAGAACCACCAAACAAACAATATAAACCCCAAATATATTTGAAATACAGGTGAGAGGCACAAAAAGTATAACATTAAAAAGCTTTGTCTCTTTTTGGAAGATTTTTGTTGTAGCACTAGAAGCCAGTTTTAACCTCAAATTTTTCCAGTACAACTCATCCTTCTCAACGATATTTTTATCAGATTAAAAAGTGTGTAAGAGGCATTTACAGGAATACATTTTGGTCACAGAATTACAGTTATAGGAAAGGGTTGGCAAAAGCAAAAAAACTCTTCATTAATACTTAAAAGGAAAAAACTCATCTCTCATCCACATAACTGCTCTTTTTAAAAATTTATAAATAATGAACAAGACATTTTATTTGTGAATAATAAGAGTCAGGACAACTTTATAGTTGACATTACTGGAGAAACTTAGTTGAAGTAAAACACATGAAAAATTAATTCTCCCTAAACATATCTCACTTAATATATCCATTTATGCATTACATTAGAGAAGCACACACACATCTCTGAGCTTGTGTTCATATCATGTCCCAGCTTCAGAAAGAGTGAAGGCAAAGAAAATACTAAGAGGTAATCCAGCTGAGTTCAACTGCTGTTCTGACCACATTTTTTCAAAAATAAACATACTTTGTAGGAGCCAGAGAATAATTCAGTGTGTGTCCAGATGCCCATTTAATTCTTACCCTCTGGCAAGCTTGATCACTCCCATGCCATGTGTTACATGGGCATGTTTCCACAGAGCTCAAGGCTAGGACCAACATCTCCCTCTAAGACAGACTGCTCAGCAGAGGGCAACTATTTTGTCATTACCACTTACACTTAAATTTGAACTTCAGGCAAAAAGCATTATATCTTTGTCATCAATGTATTATAATTATTTAGTTCTTTAAACATAGGAACACTATGTTCTTTAAACATAGGAAAATGGCAAAGTCTGTTGAAAACAACTGTGAAGGAAGGGGTCTGTAAAGTCACGGCCATGAAATGTGATGAACATAATGAACTTCCCAGTTTTTCTGTTACTCTGGTGAGGATATTCCTGTGATATCTATTGCTCGCAGCAAAATGATGATGTATGCATCCTGTCTTTTTCAGCTGAAGTGATTAAAGAGTGGAAATTCCTCATATTTTACTAATTATCACAAAGTACAATCCTACCCAATTACAGTGAGCATTTTTTTAACTGCTGTATGGCTTTATTACTGGCAATTTAATTATTTGTCAGTAGTTTCATTCCTAAGGAGTGACAAATGTATATGATATTCTAAATTTCTATATTTTGCAATTAGTTTTAATGAGGCAGTGTTCCTAATTATCAGATGTTTTGCATAATTAAGCTCCCAGAATGAGCAAATGTGACATTTGTACACATACCTGTGTTTTACTGTCCATTATATTACCACAGCACATGTTAGAGTACTACAACAGGATGCCACTTCTTTATTTTTTTCTTTTCCATTATACTCATTCAGAGTATAACACCATTTAGCTACCTACCACTTCAGCTTTGCTTTTATTACAGTGGCTTGCAAATTCAAAACACATCCCTGGGCAACCTGTGCCAGTGCTTGGTCACCCTCAGAGAGAAATAATTCTTCCTGATTTTCAGAGGAAGCTTCCTGTGTTTCGCTTGGTGCCCAGTGCTTCTGATCTTGTCACTGGGAAGCACCAAATGGAGACTGGCTCCATCCCCTTTTGTACCCCACTTTGACGTATTTATGAAAAATTGGTAAGTTGGTTAAGCTTGTAAGAAGGAGTCTTGTCCAGGCCGAACAGTCCCAGCTCTCTCAGCCTTTCTCCCTAAGAGAGATGCTCTGGTTCCTTAATAGTCTTGCTGGCCTTTCACTGGACACGTTCCAGTATGCCCATATCTCTCTGGCACCAGAGAGCACAGGACTGGACCCAGCACCCCAAGTGCAGCCTCACCAGCACTGAGGAGGAGGATGGCCACCTTGAAACTGCTGCCAGTGTTTTGGCTAATGCATCCCAGAGTAACATAAGCTATTTTTTTTTTTCTGCAAGAGCACCTTGCTGGCTCAGGTTCAACATGGTGCTCATCACGTCTTTTTCTGACAAGGTGCTTTCCAGCTGGGCAGGCCCAAACATATATTGGTGCCTGGGACTGTTCCTCTCCAAGTGCAAGACTTTGTACTTCCCCTTGGAGAACTACATCCCTACTCCAAGAAAGTATGAATGAAGAACATGGAGTATATTATTTCATTTCTAATTCCTACACAGCCATGCACTGAAATTTAATAAAAGTTACTTTCAACACAAAAATTTGACAGTAGCCTTGTAGAATAAACAGATTGATTTAATACCATGCTTAATTAACTTCCTTTTCTCTCCTTAATGGAACAGTCAAAAATGATCCATTACTTTCTAGTATGAGATCATACACATCTCTATATAGATACAGAGAAAAAAGATACTGTTTCTGATGTGTCTAAGGAGCAACTATGGAAACAGAAATTAGTCTTTATATTTCTAATGACGTTTAAAATGTAGAAAACCTCTTCATCTTAGCAAAACTGGAGAACACTCAGAGACCAACAAATTTTTACCAACAGAATCAATGGTAAGGCACGGGGTATGAAGGACAAACTTATGAAACAGAAAGAAACTTGAAGAAATCTATGTGCTGAAGAAGCACTCCTTAACAGATGCAGCAAAATCCCAAGACTGGTTGTGTCTAAGAGCATCTGAATACTCTTACCTAAATAAAAAAAATCTGAATCTGCCTGCATTTAGTAGATTACTGCAAGATGTTTCTCTTCAAGAGCAGTATTACATGGGTTGAGACTGTTAACAGGTTTCAAGATTTTTTTAAGGAAGAGGTAAAGTCAAGATTGTATAGAGTTTATTAGGTGACCAGAAGGGTTAGACTCCAGCAGAGAGGATAGCGGTTTTGTTTAGCCTAAAGAGAAAGCTAAGCTATTCCACTGCTGACTTGGTAATCACAGGCAGGCCTGGCAGGAGGAACACCCCAGCATCCCAACAGCACCAGGAGAGATCCCTCCAGTCATGCTCCTTGCCTGGGAGTTATAGGAAAAGACATTAGGAGCTGGTGCTGCGGGGGTGGAGAGGACACAGAGCAAGCACTCCCTGCTCACAGAGAAGTTTCTCTGCACTCTGTGGTTTTAAAGGAGATGGTTTTGATGCTATTTTTAACTGCTCACAATAGTGCAGAAAGAACTGAAGTAAATGAAAGCAAAATGATGGAATCCTTTAGCAATGAGACATTGTTGAATGAACACTGCCTTCTAGCACACCCTCATTTGACCCTAAATGCAGTAGAAACTGCAAACTTGGTAAAAAAAGTTTATTACGGTACACACTGTAACGTGCAATTAAAAAAAAAACACCCACAAGAAACAAGTTGGAACAAAATATATTGAGTGTACATCAGTCCAAATTCACTGGCTCAACTAAGGAAGCAATAAGAAACAAAGCAGAAGATGATTTTCACAAGGACCATGGAAAATATCAGGACATTGACAAAAACAAGTAATTTACATTCATAAAGTAAAAAAAAAAAAAAAAAAACACTTAATTATTCAGCTACTGTAAGCCTAGGAGAAATGTTTCCTGTTAACTTCTAAAACAAATGGAACCTAGTCAAAAAATTGCCAAGCAAATTCTAACACTCATTCTTCCACTTCTGAATTTCCATAATTACTGTAGAAACAGCTTCCTTTTTTACTATTTTTTGCAAACATTATTTTTCACGCTACAGTACTAAAACAATTTACAAGAAAGTACTCTCATTTAAAAGGACATTTTATTGTTTGCTCCACCATTTATGTCTGTATTTAGTTATCACATTACTCCTTGATATTTTGCAACCTGCAGGGCACTGCCTAAAACACATTCCCACTTTGTGCTTATCCCCTTTGCAATTATCTTTCATTCCTATCATTTCAACCCCTCTAATTTATGCCATCTCCTCAGAGCCAAAGATGATTTGCTATCAGCTATGAGAGCACCACCTCACTCTCCAAACACTGCCACCAGATGAAGATTGTGCATTAATTGATGGGCTAACTCAGCTGGGCCAGCGGGGTACTGGAACCAAACACATCAGAGCTAAACCACTTGACTTCCATGAGTTGTTTGACTGGAAATACACATAATTTTTTAAGAGCTGCAAGAGAAGCCATGAGTATTTGTTTGGAGAGTGCTGGTTAACCGAGGTAAGTTCACTACCTACGTTTCAGTGATCTTGGGGACAATTGACCTCATGAGAGAATATTTATGGATGACATGTCAAAGGAAAGTTGTAAGATCTTTTTCTTCTCTCCCTGAAGGGTAAAGCAGAGGGCTCATAGCAGCACCAGCTAAATCCTGAAAGAGATTTCAAATTCCTCACTCATCCCTACCCTCTCTATGCTTAAAGAAGTATAATCTTGGTAACCTGGATGGTTTCCTCTGCACAGCACTGCTGCAAATCAAGGCAATACTAAAGCCAGTGCCTTAAGCAGCTCTGTGATGACACAAATTTAACAAGTTTTGCAGAGTTAAGGAGGGAACATGCTTCCCACTTGCCCTCAGCACTGAGCACTGGCTGCAGAAATAAAAGCTCTTTCTGGCCTTTGCCCTTCCCTTCCATGCCTTTGTCCTGAGGAGTGCTCTAAGAGAACAAGGACTGCATTCCAACAACATCAGCTGCTCCCCTCCACCTGGGTGAGGCCTCTAATTTCCCTTTTCTTTCCTTTAGAAGCACTGGTTAGTATATCTGCAACATTTTAACCCCAAATTTTAAATTATACGATGCAGAAACAAGTAGGTGTCTTCATTACAACAAAAAAATAGTTCTGTATTTAACTGTATTCTTTTGTTGGGTTTCTTTATTCTTAAAATAAATAAATAAATAAATAAAAATTAGATTTCTTTTCCCCAACCGCTAACTGGTTATTTTGTTTTCAAATAGATGGAGGCCTCAGTACTCTAACATTTATCTAACAACCAAATCTTGCACCACTAAACCATGGTGTTAAATACCTTTTCATTTGTTGTTCTATTCAAATTAATTTAAACTCTTGAGACAGGGACACAGGAGAGAATGCTGCCCTTTATTCTCAGAACTATACTAACATCCAAGGCTTTGTGACATACATAAAATTTTTGAAGCTTTATGGAATTACATCTTAAAATGATCAGAAGTCACCAAACAGGTCTAACTAAACTATCTTGATCCTGAGATAAAGGATAATTAAGAGTAAATAAGTTACCTCAGTAATGACAGTGTCTTTTCAAACTAAAATTTAAGTCAAGCATCAGTGCACTTTGTTTCTTCTCCTTTAGAAAAAAGACAGTGAAGTTGCTCCATTATTTATATTTAATGAATCATTTGAAGACACCAGTTTTGTCTATTTATAATTGCAATGTTTAAATATAGTGCACTGATTGCTTCTTGTCTTTTTGAAGTATGGCACGGCAACATCTGCGAGTTTATTTTGGAAAAAAAAGTCAATAGAACCCATAAATTCAGAATCCAAGTGGCTCTTAATTGAGGATGCTGATGCTGACTGGTACTTAACAGGACTTCCAGTTTCAGTCTGAGTACACTGGGGTCTGACCCTTCTAGTCGTTTCCAAGAGGAATATAGAACAGGAAAGCAAAGGGCAAGCACCCAAAAAGGGGAAGAAAAGGATAACCAGGGAGAGATTGCAATACTGTGTGTGTAACCAGCTGATGCCAACTGCTTTTCTCTCCTCTTACTCCCTCCATTTTGACAATATTTCTACTCTAGCCTTTCTGGGGAGGGGTATTTCCTGTCAGCTATACTGTCAGAATAGGGATGTCTGTCATTACGCTTTGTGAGAACTGCAACACATATTCCCTATGTCCAGAAAGTTTTGTTGAATCAAATGCTGCCTCTGAAGCTCCTAGTTGATAGGTACTACTGCCACAAAAGAGAACAGCCAAGGAGAAGTGATACAGAACCAAATTTTCTGCTGGACAAGACTACTCCAAGGCTGTCTAGGTGCCAACAGATCAGCAGGCTTATGCCCTGCTCACAAGAATGACCTCTCCACACAAGTATCCAGTTTCTCCCCCTGTACCATTGCTAGCTATGACCTCTCCCTTTCCATACCCTCATAGCTGTCCACATCCTGCATGACACTGCCCATCTCTCAGAGGTGCTTGTCCCACTTGAAGGAGGGTTAAAGGGCAAAGAGAGAATGAGTTAAATCCTTAAATTTCTCCTCTCAAACTAAAAGTTTGCTTCCTTAGCTTAATGTTCTATGTATTTTTCCAAACAGAACAATACTACTGGCAACTCCATGTAACTTTTTAAGTAGTTTGTGAATTAAGAATTAATGCTGTGCGATTTTCCAGCCTGACAAGTATGGCTAACTATGATGATCTGCAAGTGAGTTAAAGGGTCAAGCAATTTCCTAGTTGAGATTTTCTTTATTTCTTAGTGAGGTAAGCAACAATTGGAGGAAGGAAAGGCTTAAGCATGACATTTCAGAAGCCAGAAGCTGTTCTTGTAAAGCAGAACAGTACAATTCAAAACCAGGAAAACCACATATAATTACAGGTCAAAAAGCTGAAAACATTAAGGGGGGAAGGAACCAAAATATTGAGAGTCTAGAAGTCCAACAAAATAGCAGAAACAACTAGAATGAACATATATATATAAGCAGAAAAAGCAGAAAATAGTTAAGTGAATTGAAATATCACAGGCCATCAAAACACTAGGATGAGCAAGATGTACTGTTCATCTTTATATCTTGATGAACAAGAGTACTGAAATGGTCTGGTTTTTCCCCTCAGGAAATAAATATGTCATATTTTAACTTTCAGAAGGAAAAATAAAATAAATTTGATTTTTTTTTTTTTCACAGTACTCATGTTTAATGAAAATAATTTGACAAGCCAGAGGGCAATCTGTTCAAATCAGTGATTAATTAAACAAGACTACTTTAAATAGTCTTAAAATGCCACTGCTACATTAATATTTTAAAAATATTTATCAATGAAGAATGCTGATATTATTTTCAGACTTGGAAATCTGAAAGATTACAGGCCATATACTGAAGGTTTCAGGAACTTCAGAATGAAAATAAAAGTTAGTTCAGTGTTATGGACAAGAAAAAAATTATTAACTGCAAGATGTTCATGTACAGTAAAGAGAGTTCAGATCCTTCTGCCATTTGACACAGTAACAGTTTTTATATCTGGTATAAAGACTAGATGATTTGCACACATCCCTGCTTACTACTAGGTGTCCTTTAGTTCCCTTTCTAAAGGGACTCCATCTGACAGGCATGTCAACTAAACTGTCTTTCAGAATAGACTGTTTTTTCTCAAGAAAAAATATTCAAACAACACAAAAGACATCTGAGCTTTGGCCAGAATACAGCTAGCCATAAACATGGATCTAATAATTCGGTACATGCTGTACAAAGCTTTTCAAAACTGGCCATGCAGACTTTATCAATAACTAGGCCACATATTTAGAAATGGAGATAATCAGTTTAAATCCTTGTCAAACTTAAAAGGTAAAACCTAAAAATAAGATTACAGTAAAACTCATTACTGGCACAACAGCTGCCAGAAAGATTAAAAATGAGTGAAACAATTGAGCCTTTGACACAAACACATCAATCTGCAATGCTCAGACTGTCATGGAGAGACAAGGAGTCATTAGAAGAACCAGGTACAGATGTAAAAAATCTGTATTCTATAGAAATGCTTTTTCCTTTGTTTAAACTATGTAGTTTAAACATAATGTACGTGTTTATTTATTCCACAACTTGGTTATTTGAGAAGCGAATGCAGCAGGGGAGGTGAAGAAGGAAGACACGTATTTTGGACACACAGGCTTTTTTCAGACTAGTCTGATTTTAATGACTGTGACTTTTGATATAACAAAGGATATAACCTCTTCCTACAGATCTTATAGTCTTTTTCTTCTGTAGACAATCCTGGGTGCACTACCAGTACAAACAGGTTAAGGTCTGTGAAGGAAGAGTCACTGGCATTCATTTGCTCTTTTTAAATAACCTGCTTCCTCCTTATTCAACCATGTATTATAATTCACACCACCAACGCAAACAAAGTCTATATTCACACTCTTCACTGTACTAAAGGTTTTGAAAATGTACTTAAACTATCCTCATACAGCTGGGTTTTTTCTGAGAACTTTTAGTCCTCAGACAGAAAATATTCCATACCTTTGATCAAGCATGACAACCTTTGCTATTCATTTACAACTGCTGTCATATTTTAAGGATAACTGTAACATTAGGGAAGTGCATAATATAGAAAAGTGGATGTGGTAGAAATTAATGCGTTTGAACTATTCACTTTTTCTAATTTGTTCTCTATTCCTTTACTTGCCTATTGTCAACAACCTTTTAAATTCCTTCTAGATAGTCCAGTACTAATACTGGTCCAGTACTGAACCAATTCTTAAGACATACGTCCTTCTTTAATAGCAACAGCTGATTTAATAATTTAAAGGTTAAGGTTTTAAGTTTTTTTCCTTCTTCACCATGTAAAGTTCTTGGTACTTACCAAAGTTTAATCCTGTTTGCATTTAAATACTGAAACCACAAAGTCCACTGGAAGTTTTCACGGTTGCTTTTGTTTCACAAGAATCTTTAGCCATAATAAGAAAGTGTTAACATAGTGCAACTCTCTGTCTAATATTTCAGTAGGGCAAACACTCTTGAGTTTTTTGGACATTAACTCCAATGAAAAAATATTTAAATTAACTGTAATCACCTTATACATCTGTACTGACTCCTTTTCATCTTAATAATTATTAGCTTTGCTGACTCCTGGCAAACTCGTTTCCTGCTTATTATGTATTAATAGCTGTTATGCACTTACAAATTTAGGGGGGAGGTTGTTATTTTGTCTTTTAAATGTCATCTTTTTAATTTTCTTCAGCGCATATTGCCTTCACTCTTTTAAGGAAGAATTTTTATTTTCAACAGATCTTTTATTCCGCTTTCTGATGCTATTTTTCTTTTCTTTTTAGACTTTACCCTTAATTGGGACAGATTTGCTTGAGCCTCTACCTTTCAACATAATGCATCCTGACTCCAAGCATCCTTCCTTTTAAAGCTGCTTCTTTTATTTCTTTTCTTAAATTAAAATCCTTTTTGTAACTCAAAACACTAGATAAAAGTAAAACAAGGGTATAGCAGTGCCACTACCTCTGCTATAGAAATTGCTCTGCAAAGAATAAAAGGCTTCTGTATTCACAGCCATCTTCCTCAAACTCAGGCAAAAGACATATGAGATTAGTCCAAAAAAATAAAAAACTTTAAAAACTCAGGGACACTGTTCAACTACTGACATAACTGTGAAGACAAAACTTGCTTAATCTGAATGCAAGTTAAACATAATTGTGTGCTTATACCACAACAGTTCCAGGATTACATATGGACTGGACTTTGCAATGCAAAGCATATCAACCCTTAATTAATAAAGATTACTGGAAATGTCAAACCTTTCATCCTTTCTTTCCCTCCTCCCACCCAAAGAATTTAATGCTGTGCACCTCTACAGCTAAGTCATCCCTTCTAAACAATAGAATAAACTTTTTCAAGGTCAAATGCAAGGTCCTGTGTTGGGATAATCCCAAGCAAAAATGTAGGCTGGGAAAAGCATGAATTGATAGAAGTCTTGCTGAGAAGGACTTGGGAGTGCAGCTAGATGAGAACTGGACATGACCTGGCAATGTGCACTCTCGGCCCAGATAGCCAAACAAATCCTGGCCTCAGCAAACGCAGAGCAGCCAGCAGGGTTAGGGAGGGGATTTTTTCCTGCTCTGCACTGGTGAGATCCCATCTGGAGAGCTGCATCCAGCTCTGGAGTACCAGCACAGGAAGGACATGGACCTGTTGGAACAAGTCCAGAGGAGAACCACAAAGAAGCACCTCTGCTACAAAGATAGGTTGAGAGAGCTGGGGCTGTTCTGACTGGAGGAGACAAGGCTCCAGGGAGACCTTAGAGCATTTTCCAGTACCTAAAGGGGCTAAAAGAGAGATGCAGGGGAACTTTTTATACAGGCATGGAGTGACAGGACAAGGGAGAGATGGTTTTTAACTGACAGAGATATTAGGAAGAAATTCTTTACTGTGAGGGTGGTGAGGCATTGGAACAGGCTTCCCAGAGAAGCTGTGGATGCCCCATCCCTGGAAGTGTTCAAGGCCACGTTGGATGGGGCTTTGAGCAACTGGATCTGGTGGAAGATGTCTCTATGCAAGGCAGGGGCTTGGATCTAGATGATCTTTAAGGTCCTTTCCAACCCAAACCATTCTGACTTTTAAATTTTTACAGTGTTGGAGTCATCGAGAAAAAAACCCCACACACCAAACATACATAGGCTTGGTGCTAAATAGAAAAAACATGTTAGATAATTTTCTTCACTCTAATAGTTTACTTATTTATTAAAGTAATATTAAAGTAATGAGGTTTGTAACCACATACATACTGCTATCGTTTAATTTTTTATTTTCGATGCAAATATAAAATTTGAAAGCTTCTGGCTTTTCACCCTTCTTAATGCTAATTCTCCAGTGATCTCTAGGGCTCATTCTTGCCACATAAACTCTGATCCAGTGCTTGTCTAGTATAAATAGTTTATAGATCATAAAAGACAGTTCTTTTGGCGCACAGTGGAACATAAATTCTTTTCTGTCAAGAAAAGATAAGTCACAGAAGTTCAAATAACCAGAAACTGCAATACACAAACACAGCTGGTTAGCAAAAAATAACCAAACCAACAAGAAACAAATCAACCCAATCCAAACCTGAGAAATGTGTTTTCATTTTCTTTCAAGAAAGAAATAAATGCTTTTGCAGTAGGTCTTTCAGGCACCATGAATTAGTATTCCAGGATGACTTGTTGCAAGTCAACCTCACACAAGTGACGTTTGTCTTTTGAGAATATTTATTATTGCAGCTGAAGAAAGCTTCTCGAGCTAAAAAGTTGGGGTTCAAAATAAATGAAAAAAAGCCAGTAACAACTGACTTGCCAATGTTACAGTAACATTTGCCTAAGGTACCTTTGCAACATTAAAATTCTCTTCCCCATAAATAAACATATAATAATAACAATTAATTAGGCGTAGACCCAACTTATACTGATGTTGTGAATCGTAAATATTTTTCAGAATTGGTTGCTGTGAAAAGGATTGTGTGTCATATGCAAAGGATCAGGATGTCACATTGGAAATAATCAGGAGCAGACGGATTTTTAAGAACCACTGATCCAGCTTTTATGGAAAGGACATGAGTGTATCTTTTCCTATGCTTTCCAGAATGCAGTAACAGGAATCTTTTGTAGCAATCTTTTTATTATTGATCCTTTTAAAATAAAAATTTCAAAAGAGTAGAGAGGAAAACACAAATAGAAGGTAATAAGGATGTATCACTACTGAAATGTTCAGACTAGCGCAGAAAGCCAAACTTACTGAGTCCTGCTTCTGCAAACAGTTCACAGGAAGTGTGCTCTGCCTACAAGTTGCACCTTTTTATTTAGGATTTAATCCTCATGTAACAGTATAGAGCATACTAGAGCAAAATGAACCAGTACAAGACCTCTTGAACACCTGTCCTTAGAAACAAAAGACAAAAGCAACAAGCATTCACCTGGATAAAAGATACACTCAAAGCTTTCTACAACAGAACTAGCCCCAAGCAACTGTGCAGACAGGAAGGCTCTAGTTTAAAAGCACAAAGTTGCTTAGGTTGATAGGACCTTTACTCTGACTTGTGTTCCCAAAGATATTAGCAGGTTTTCCACTTGAGGCACTTTATGAAATGGACTGACTTTTATCTTTACAATACATTTTTCTTTGAAATTAAGTCCTCAGTAAAAAGAAAAAGGGGCGAACTGAGGTCTGGCAGCTCCCCTTCTTCCTCAACCATTTCTATACATAATGTGGTAACTTACTACATAAGTAGCATCATTCCTCAAGGACCACCTCCCAGCACCACGGTTCCTGAAAAGACAGCCTGCCTGCAGGCACACACGAGCTGCATTTTGTCAGTGGGACTGCCTTTCCAGAGATGCAAAATATGAGACATCCCTCTGACACCTAACGGGACTGGCTGCTATTCCCCTCTCTTGATGGGAAAAAAAAAAGTCCTATAGGAGACTGAGTCATTGCTATCAGTAAATCAGGTCGTCTATTAGCTACCATTTAAAAAAACATGGACACCAGACCTTAAAACAAATGGGGTGTTTATGCTATCTATAAGAAGCAGTTCTGGGCTTCCAGTACAAGTGAGAGATGAACATCCTGAGGAGTACAGCAAAGGCCCACTAAGACTATTTAGGGACTAAGGCACCTCTCCTATAAGGAGAACTGGTTCTGTTCAGCCTGGAGAAGAGAAAGCTCAGTGGGGCATCTCATCATTTTTCATAAATACTTGAAACGAGGGCACATAGAGCCAGGCTTTTTCCAGTGGCTCCCAGTGACAAGATCAAAGATGATGGGTACAAACTGAAATATATTAAGTCGCCCCTGAACAGCAGGAAATAGCAGTCACCTCCATGATAAAGAGAGCACTAGCACAGGTTGTCCAGGGAAGTTGTGGAGTTTTCCTTGAAGACATTGAAAAGTCACCTGAACATGGCCCTGGGAAACTGACAACTGGCTCTTGGTGGTCCTGCTTCAGCAGGGGTGTTGGACAAGAGGACATTCAGAGGTCCCTTCCAACTATGCTATGATTTTGTGAACATCAACTAAGAAAGAAAAGCATGGCAACTTCTTGTTTTTAGAATAAGTTGCGCTCTAAATTTCACATGGCATTCAAACCTCAGCAATCTTACTAAATGCTGAGCTGTAGGTCTCATCAATGAAACACTCTTTAGAAGATGGCTCAATATGTATGGATTGGCAAAATTCTGAGTATTACTATTGGATCAATACTTTAATTAAGATGGATGAAATCATGTTTGAGAATTACTTACAGCAGTAATAAGGCAAAATTTTTTCATTTTCTTACTATGCTTTGATATTAAATATAAATCACAGTGTTGAATAAACCTCTGGCAAGGTTAATTAATAAAGCAATATCAATCAAGCATGAAATTCTCACGGGACAAATGCTACCCATGGCATAAATTGAGAACAAGAAGAGACATCCATCAAAGACTAAAGGCCAGGCAAAGACCATGTTGTTTCCAAAATGAGACCCCGAGCTGGACAAGCACAGTACAAAGACAAAGTTTTAATAGACTACTGTAATGCATCACCTAATACAATAACTCCAGCCCATCAATTTTCGTGTTAAAGTACATCTGAATGGAAATACCCAACTACAGCATGCCAGTTTAAATATCACTGGCTTTTTCCCATTGCAGATTTAAAGTCATCAATTATTAATCATTGATGGAATAAAAATCTGGAAATAAATATATGAAAACATGTTCCCTGATGCCCCAAGGCGTTCAATCAAAACTTTTGGAACAGCCCCACAGCAGTTGGAGGCCTCACATGAAATGAATCATTAATTTGGTTTGACTACCCAAAACATCTTGCTTAGGTTCAAACTCATCAGCTCTATTATCCAACTCTAAGTAGAAGATATGCTATTCTACAAGTGCCCTCTGATTATAATGCCCAAGACTTTAGAGAGGAAAAAAAAAATCCAAAACATTTCTAAAACCACAGATTAGATGCAACTCTTGCAATTTTGCACCCTTCCTGCACAAGGTAACATTAGAGGAGCCATCTCCTCACAGAGGTGGGGTCATACACCTCATCTGCTATGCAGGCTCCATGTGTCCTCAGTGCTCAGACCGAGAATCAGAGCTAGGGATACCTAGTACTTCTCTGAAACAGTCTCTTAATGAGACAGGACTAGGAAGCATCCCAAACTTCATATACTGAGCCTAATGCATAGAAAAAACAATGAGAAAATTCTTCCAGACAAATGAAATTTATTTTTATTTCCAATTAAAAATAAATGAGAGCTCTACTGAAAAAAGTAGCACCACAGGATGTCATGCTTGCACAGTTAAATGAGTGTCAGGAAATACACAAATTCACACAGAATACATCATTAATTAATTCTCCATTAGGAGTCAGCATTTAATTACATTATCTCATACTAGAGCTTCAAGATACTCCTGAAATCTCCCACTGATACAGAGTCTTGATGACCTTCAGGGTATTTTTGACTCTTCAATAAGGTACTTCCAGTAAGAAGCTTCCCTTATTTCCCACGCTGTAGTCAGAAGCCACCAGTATCAGAAGGCTGAAAAAACTACCATAGGCCAGAGGAAAAAAAAAAAATAAAAAAAAAAAAAAAATATATATATATATGTATGTATATGTGTATATATATGTGTGTGTATATATATGTACACATGCACAATCACCAAGATATCAGCTTTGCTTACAAGAGAAGTGTTTCCACCACTCATTAGTTTAAAAGGTAGTTTGAGCCTGAATTAAATGTGTCCCAAAAGGAGCTGAGAAAGAAACTTGGACCTCTCAAGCTGCCTAGCTACTTCATGCTGCCTGCATTTAACTTTCTGGATGTTTGCCAACATACAGAAGGAGGAAGGACAAAAGACATTTTTAATTATGGAAGGGGTCTGGTTAAAAACATACAATTTAAAAGAAATCCAGACCATTTAATTTAACACAAAGGAAAACCCTACAATATTAGAGCTATTGTTCATGACCAGTGCCCCAGGAACACAAAGAACCTGAACCAAATAAATGAGTATTTTCTTCTATGTTATCTGAAGAGAATTATCTTTATTAAAGCCAATCTAGCCTTTATGAATAACACACATCAACTTCAAACAGACCAAAGAACAGTTACTCATTACAAAATTACCTCTACAAGGGGGAAAAAAGGACACAGTTTTACTCAACAGATCTGCTTCCCAATACTTCCAGTCAGAAAGATAGCCATGAACTGCATGTGTTTTAAAAAGGCCAAAAAAAGGAGATAACATTCTTCTACAGCCAGCCTTGCTGAGAAGGAGCACCAGCTACCACGGTGTGCTTCTGCTGCCAAAGGCACCCGTCAAGTGCTGAGAGTAGCACAGGCATTATTGCCACAGCTAGTTCAGCACACAAGGGAGGAGGGATTCTGCAGGATGCTGTACCCAAATGACCTTCACCTGGGTATTCCTATCACTTAAGCAAGAGATCAGGGATGCTGTAATTTGAGACAAACAGTAGGAAATAAAGCCCACTCAGTCCACAGGTGGATGGCAGATTCATTCAAAGCAGCTGCACTGGGAACATAGCATAAATCAGGCTGTTGTTGTACCTTTGTAAGGGGCTTCACAAGCTGACAACAAATTGTTGAGGAAACACAGATAAAAACCACATTCATTATTCCTGTGGCCTTTGTGTAATGAAGCTAAAATTTAAAAAAAAAAGGTCAGGTAATAGTTCTATTGGATGGGTAGAAGGTTAAATGCTTATTGTATCAACTGCTACAACTATGCCTGCTGTGAATTACCACAGCACACTTCAATTTACTTGAAAGATAACAAATTATTTTGACAGTTTTTGCCACACTTTAAAGCATTTCCCAAACATTAAAAATTAAAGGTTTGAAATTTAGTGGAAGACTATGAAGAAAATCAAAACCTCAAGTCCTCCATCTATTTTTCAACAACAGCTGCTATTCCAACACTATATTCTAAAATTAAGTTTTATAGATGTATTCATGCCAAGGTCATCAGCTTTGCAGAGAACCTGTCCCAAGCAGATTTTAAAGGAGCAACATATATACTTATAGGCAACCTGTCACTTGGAATATATCTTTCCTGAAAGCAGGATGTGGATGCTTGAGGTCCACAGGCATCAGTTAAGCACAACATGCCTGGCCCAGAGAACACTGCACTTCAACACTGTTAGCTGAGGGTGGAGATTGTCAAACACAGAAGATAAGGCACCTCTGAAAATGTTAATATTTTATCAGTACTTTGGAGCAAACAATGCTAAAAACCAGTTGGGAATGAAGCTGTCAGTATGTGTCAGCAACTAACTTAAATTCTTAGTCACATGATGAAAAAACATTATAAAAACACATTAAACAGAAGCACAAATAACATGAAGCTTGAATATATTTTCTTTACAGGCACACACCACTTCATTTTTGAAATTAACATCACAATTAATAGATAACAAAGTTGGTTTGAATGACCAACTCCACTTGTGAAAAGTGTAATAAAAGTCTCATTCAGACCAGAAATATCTATGCATAGTATATTCCCCAAAAGATACAGCCTCTTAGAATTTTATACTTTTTCTATGTCACAGTGTAGAGGATATGATTCTAAGCATCTTTTAGCATTTCTAACAGTTAGAAAGCAAGACAGTATGTTGATGAAGGAAAAGCTAAAAGTGAAAAAAGTAGTATTAAAAACACAAATTCTTGAATAAGAAGTCATCATGACAGCAAAATAGAATGAAACTAAAATGGGTAGCAAAACAGACATCATAAAATGACATTCAGATTGAAACTTGCCCACTCTCTGCCAAAACTCCACAAAAAAAACTTCACACCTTAATACGCTTATTGCTTCAACTTTTTTGCCCCAACTCTTCTAGCTGTTAGCACTGATGTTAATGCGTCAAAGTTATACACACAGAGATAAATCTCTATGCTACACTAATCTGACTTGCTTTGCTTCCTCTACTGCAGCCTGATACAGGAAAACTTTTGTCCTCCTTTGCCCATTCCCTCAAAGAAACTGTTCTGGCTTGACAAACTCTCTCTTTCTGCCAAGTATCCCCTGTTCCAACATTCCTTTGTTTTATTAACTGATTATCCTTAATTTGGGGGTGTAGTGATGCAAACAAAAAATACTTATTTATAATAGAGTTGATAGCTTATTTACAGAATTTTTTAGTACATAAAGGAAAAATCCTCAAATTTAAACCACTGGACCCATTGCTACAATGTGTAAAGAGTACAAGCCAAGACAGCAACAATAGTCCTCTTATGCTCTACTGAGAAGGTCACATACAGAATTAAAGCTGACAAATCTCCATGAGTGCATGGTTCCATAGAGCTTGTGTCTTCAAGATTAAACCTTTGGTTTTCATTAATACTACAAAGAACAAGAACAAAACCTTGTTAAATCAGATACATAAGCTTATTTCAAAAAATGCCAAAGTCCTAACTCAAATTCAAGAAGATAAAGAAAACTCCAGCACACTCAGGACAACTGAGGCAGGAGCCCAGGTCACTGAACCCAGCTAATCCCTTGTTAAGTAAAGATCTCTGCCCAGCTATAGTCTTTGTACCCACAGAACACCATTGGTTTCCTCAGGCTGAGTATGTGCTCAGCTAAGCTTGCAAGTCTACTAGATGAGGATCAGGTTTATTCCCCAGGGTGCTTAAACTGGCTACCAGCTTCTTCTCTACCTATGCCAATCCTGTCCGGTTTCAAATTCCTGTATGAAGGGTCAGTAGCCAGACTGGAGACCTCCAAGAAGCAGCACAGCTCAGAACCAGACAGGGCTGCCAGTTTCAGAGAAGGATCAAAGATCCACAAAGCAAACTAGCTCCTTTGCCCCACATTTCCCTGAGGCAGAGCAAAGCTGAGACAAATTCTGAATTGGTGTGATAAACATTAACAGCTAACAGCAGAGTTAATTTCAGATGAAATGCAGCCCTACTCCCACTGTCCTAGAGCTGCCCTTTAGCTACAGTGAGAGAAGCACTCCTCACTTCTTGGACGAGTTTAACCTTCTTCTGCTTCTTGACTCACACCCAAATGCTCAGGAAGGAAAAGCTGCAACCCTGCTAGGGAGAGAGGCTGGCAGTACACACAGACCAATCAGAAACAGGTAAGAATTAGACATACAGCATGAATATGACATTTTTATAGAAGAACCTTGCAGTGACATCAGCTGAGAGAGATGAGGTCAAAGCAACGCTGTTGCAACAGCAATCAGAAATGTTTCATTTCTGAGATAGGAGCAATTGTACTAACATGCCAGAAGTGTGAAGGTTGCAGCTGTCCTGTGAAATACCTTATTCCACTAACTAAAAAACTCTCCCAGAACACTTTTACTATAAAAGGCTCAATCAGAAGTTTGGTTTAAAAATCACTTGCAATGGATGAGGGAAAAACAAAGAGCACACTCAACTCAGATTAAGCTTATTTCCCCCAAACAAAGAAACCTTTCTGAACTCCCTCTGACCCATGCCTCTGTCATCTATGGTCCCTCAAGCACTATCAAATTGATTACAGGGGATTTTATAGAACTTAAATAACCCTCAAAGATCTGCATTTATCCCTGCCAGGGATGCGTGACTCACATTTCAAAAGAAGGCCACTCTAACACACTTGGCAGCTAAATATATTGGAACCAATTAGCACTGCACAACTTCAGTTCTGGTGAGTTCACCAAACTGAAAGACTTTTCTGGTACACTGTAAAGGTCCATTCTTCCAGCTGAATGAGTAACTTATAGCTGCCATCAAGCTAATTATGTGAAAGCAAGCAATAAGAGTCTGCATATACTGTTTACAATAATAAACATTTTTTTAAAAAGATAGCCATGTTCTAATGTTTACATTCAAAAGAGCCAAGTTTGCTTTTCTAAGGTCAGGAATAGATTATTTAACACTGCAACACATTTCATGTTATTGTTGAACAAGATGAGGCACGTACAAAGGAGAAACTGACATTGTATTTTATTCTCCTCAAGTGTTTCTGAAAGATGACAGAAAAACTTCTAAAAAGCAAAGCTCTTTTTGCTTAAGAACAGAAAATGTTTTAGGTTTTGTTTTTCTACACAGAGTAGGAAATGCTACCCTTTGGACATAAAAAGAATAATTATTAACTCCTGCCTTCTTTAACCAGAAGTCTTTGAAAAACTGTTCACTGGAGGATGGGTTGTGTTTTTAATACCTTGGTTGACAATACTGAGGTGATTTATCTTCTCCCTTACACACAGTTACAGTGAAACACCCTTTACACAAAAGCAGTTGGTTCTCTGTTGCAAGTCTCTTTCATGTAGGCACTGGCACAGATTTTTTTCTAGGACTGCATCTATGCTGGAGCACAGTAAGGCATGCAACCAATCTGTTGGACTCCAGAAAAAATTTAGTCCTGTTTGTACTGCCTGCGAGATAATAAGCCCTGCAGGAATTTGTCAGGGAATATGCCCCTTTCAGACCTGAGACCACAGCTGAGCTTAGTAGGACCCAATCCTGCTGCACTGATCTCTGCTTTACTGCCCAACACAGGTGTTCATTCCTCCAGGAAGAGGCACGAACAAAACATGTTGATGGGCTTAACAATTACGAGGCACGCTCCCAGTCAATGCAATGGTCTGTGGGGGACGTAGGGAGATGGAAGCATTGATCTGTGGGGAAAAAGAAAAGCTTTTGAAGGAGGACAGAAAATGTGGTAGTTAATACAACAAAGACCCCTCTTCTGCAAGTGTTCTCAACCTCCTACCAGTAAGCAGAGACAGGTGAGAGACAAGCAGGCTCTCCCATCTCTTAGTTATTGGGAATCATTAACCTAAATCCTCTATGATCTTCCCCTCTCTTCATTTCAGAGTTAATGAAACTATACCAGACCAGTTGGAAAGAAGTACAGGAAGATGCAAGTGAGTGAACAGAGCTTTGATTGTCCCTAGGACAGTTCTTGACCCAGAAGATTAGTACCTCTCCTCTTTCTGTCAAGAGGGAAAACTGGCCTATGGCAAGGCTTCAGGAACATCCAAGTGAGTATCTGTCCTGTTTCAAAGCAGTGACAGTATTTTAGCCACCATCTGCTGAGTTTGGAACCATTTCTTTTATATAAACACATAAACTTCTTCAAACAGTCATTTGCTGGTGAAGATATAGGCTTCAGCCCTCTAAAATTCCCTTCAGATGAGCAATAAAGTTTTTATGGTATTACCCCCTAGACAGCTAACTACTCCTATAGATACATCTCACAGGAAGAACAGCTACACAGAATGGTGAAAAACTGCCTCAGTGCCAGATATCAATACAATGCCTACACTGCACTGCTGTGTTCAGTAACTAAATAACAAACAAATCTGTAATTCATTAGCAAAAAGGTACAGTTGACTGAAGGCACAAACACTGCATTTGCCCAAAGCATGAAACATGGGAAAATGCATTTGTATCACCTGGAAGAGTATTACCAAGTCCTTGTAATGAGTTCAGAAATTAAAAAAAAAAAAAAAAAAATCCATTTGAAGTATTTATACTACAATTTGCAATGTTTTATGGATTTTGTTTCTTGCACAAGACAAACATTAGTAGGCAAAGACCTTAAAACCTTACTTGGCTTTAACCATTTTAGTAACCAATTCACTTTTTTCTACAAAAGTTAATGACAGATTATCTGCCAATGCTAGTGGAAACCAGCTGAAGTAGGGTAAATATGAATATAATCCATAATATGCATGTTTACAATCAACTAAAATTGTCTTTTATGTGACAATTTAGTTCTTCATATTTAACATTTAAGTGACAATTGTAAATGGATAGACAAAAGACACAATCCCAGTTCTCTAACTATTGAAGATTTAGATCTGCAATGAAAGCTAAAGCCTTTCATATGATAGGTTCATTTTACCTAACAGACACAGAAATTGTACTTGATTTGCATC
Organism: Pseudopodoces humilis; assembly: GCF_049639895.1. NCBI lineage: Eukaryota > Metazoa > Chordata > Aves > Passeriformes > Paridae > Pseudopodoces > Pseudopodoces humilis. Next base: position 107,901,904 of record NC_142200.1, read on the forward strand.
TAACCCATAGAAACTAAAAATACTAGGACAACTGTAAGTAACAGGTCTTAAACAAAAGGCTCAATATGTCTAAAATTTGAACTTTTGAAGTGTTACTATCTCAGGGGTGGATTTGTGAGATGATGGTTCCAGAAATATTAACTTGAGTTGAAACACAACTTTCTTATTTTTTTATACTGCAGACTCTCTCCCAGCGAGTATTCATACTTGTTTGATGAAAATCAGTATATAACTTCTTATTCCTCAGAAGCCCTGAAGACATAACATTGCTAAATTGAAAACACAGATGGCTTTATTACTTCTTGTGCAATATTTTACAAAAAAATCTAATTACTCACAGTTGTGCAACCCCACTGCTGATGAAAAGGCTGCACAAGCAATACTTCCATCTCACCAATGCTTCAGGGATTTTAAAAGGACAGCAATGAATCAAATTGAAAGAATCAGCTCAACTTTTGCAGCAGCTGTCAAGTTTGCAATTAATACCAAGGAGATAGAGAATGCATTTGATAAAAGAATACCAAGAAACAGTGAATATGGAACTTCAAATATGAATTTTTACATTCAAGTTTTTTGAACTAGGTGTATATTAAAGGATTTCATTAAGTCAAACATGATCACACCTTGCTGACCTTGCTAAATTGCAGTCATCCAAACTCTGTGAAGCCTTCCTCTCTTCCCCAAGGCAGGACAGATTTGTGAGTCCATTCTGGCATCACACAGAAGAGCTTCCAGACCACATCCCAAATCTTCAGTGTACACACACACACATACACAGCTGCTCACTTCAGTGAGATGAGTGCATTTCTTTTGCCCTAGTACACACTTCAAGCCAAGGAAGATGCAGGACACTAAGGATGGTATGTCAAAATCCTAGCGCCAGTTGAGACTTTTCCAACACAAGAAGAAAGTTCCTACACCCCCAGCGCTTTAAACCAACAGCCAGGATCACTCCAATGCCACTGGCATCTGGCTTCTGGTACACAGGAAACTGGCTTTTCTGCTTTTAATGGCAGCTGCTCACTGCACAACTTCCTTCTGTATGAGGCTCCCCTTCCAGTCAGTTTCCTGGGTAATTTCACCAGATTTTGCATAACGTGGAGGGAAAATGGGACACCCTGTCAAATGATTCCTGCCAGGAAACAACATCCACTTTTAAACAAGCCATCATCAGGACTATGCATGAGTTTTGGTTTAAATATAGTATTTTCATTGCTTTTTCTGACATTGATGACAGAGAGAGTAATTATATAACTCAAAGGTTCTGCAATAAATACCACTGTGTGGTTTATTATGGCCATAGAAATGTATTTTCTGTCTCAAAAACTTTAGAGACTTTCTGTCTCTAAAACTATGACACTATGTGCAATCTTCTCAACATTACCTTATCTACTAAAGCAAACCTAAATGTTTCTCCAGGAAGCTCATCATGTGTGATCAACACGAGGTAGTAAACAGTAGCTCACAAGCCACGTATAAATGAACACAGAGCCCAATTTAAAGCTTTACAAAGCAGCAGAATACTTGGAAACAAATGAGGAGTTCAAAAAGAGAGAAGACCCAATAGCATGTATCGATAGATAGAATTAATCAGTACTGATACATACCATGGCTTTTTCTCACCATAGATACTTTAAGGAGAATGTTTCCTTTCTCAAGATATGTAGCATATAAAAAGATACAGTGTTTATTTTCTGCCACCCAATTTCTGACTGCTTCATGAAACCTAGTATCTATTAGCATCTCTACATTAAGCTGTTTTGGCCTCAAGTTTTGCTACATTAGGCAGCTACAAAATGCAGAGACTTAAATACATACGTAACTTGGAGTTGTAATGCCTCACGGTTTGGTTTTTACTATTCAAAAAGAAAGACTAGATCTTGACTTTACTTATCCTCCATGCTAATTGCTGTTATCTAAAATGAAAGTTTTTGTTTGAGGGAAGAAAGAAATCCATAGTACTGAAGAGGAGTTTCATCCATGCAAAGCCAACTGAGCTGAACTCATAAACCACAACAGAGGCAGTCAAATCATGAGAACAGAAGCAGAGAAAGGGAACATCAGATTTCACCAGGTAACAGTGACTTCAAAGATGTTCTTTCTTTTTCTGTCTCTTTCCTAATATCCCTTTTCTTAGATAACCCAAATCACCATTACAAAGTGTAAAATGCTGAAGCAAACTAATCAAAGGAAAATGCCACCATATTAAGCAAGTTAAATGTGGAGACATCAAATACATGACTGGAGTGCTCTGCAAATTTCTGAGATTATTCTGCAACATTCTGCAGCAAACATCAGTATTTGAACATTTTTCTACTGAATGATAAAAGCATCATAGCAGTTTTTAAAATTCTTACCTGTTCATATACACTACAATTATGTACTGTGATGATTATGTAATGTGAGGATTTACTCAACACATTAATTGTAATTAATGCTAATGTCAATAACTGATGCTAAAGCAGCAATGCTTGCAATACCAAGATAAGATAGGTATTTAAGATCATAATTTCTGCTCAAAGCAATGACATCACATTCTCCTCTTGCAACATTATCCTCTGCTGTAATTCATTCAAAGTAGATGTTGTACGGCCCTGACTGACTGCTTAAAAGAACATTTTAATGTAGAGTCCTGTTGTCAGGAATCTCCTGTTCAATACCCTGCTGAACCTCAGCAGTATCACTTGCTATTCCTAGCAGGAGTCATTACTGATATATGTCTGAAACCTACCTTACTTAACTCAGCTACTATAAACTTGGGACTGGGGAAAATCATGAAAAACAGTCTGTTACCATAAAAAATACCAAAGCTATCAACTTAGCCAGAGAAATGTAGGTCAAAACAGAGTACTCCTGAAAAGTGTACAAAGTAAATTTCTGTGATGGTGGAGTTACTGTCCTTCCTTTTATGAAACTGACTCCTAAGTTGATTAATGGAATGCTGCATCTTTTTACATTACCCGAGGGCAGAAATGATTTGCATTAGAGTGCCTGGAACTGCTTCCTCGATTGATTAAAGACAAATGAAGTTTGAGAGAACTGTCAAGTGAGAAACACTTTTTGGTGATCATAGACTCTACTAAGGCATAGAAAAATATTTTGTTTGATTAGAAAGAAAAAAATATTTCCCCTTGTATTACTAATACTTGAGTTCTGTCCTCATTTTTATTCAGAATGCAGCAAGATAATACAAGTCTGGAACTAAACTATATTTTGGCAAATGTAAAGAATTTAAAGACTATTCCTCCTGAGACCCACTATAAAACACTACAACATCTTCAAGCAGGTACTTACAGAGAGAAGATGTAATCGAAGTCAGGAAAATCCTCATTTACAGTTTGCTGACAGAACTGCCATGCAAAAGAAACTGTGCTTAAGACTATTTCAAACACATGAATATAAATTCAATCTCTGTCCAGCCTTTCTGAAACTGGGCTACATCCTAAGTTCCAAATTATTTTTTTCATGTCGCAAGTTGGCATCTTTGGAGAGCTGCAAGTCTAGACTGTGTTAATGGCAAACATGAATGAACATTTGACTTGATATAAACCTCTTATTTCAGAGGCTGCCTTCCCCTAATTTCTCACCTGCTCTGGTAATCTGAAAGCACACTTGGCTAGTATGGTTGTATTGATTAGTATTCTATTATATACTATACTAGTAGGAAAATACTCTACAGTCAGTATTACTAGTATTTTATAATAATAATAGAACATTAAAGCTCATGGGGGAAAAAACATGAAAAGTCAGAAGAGTAGCAGAAGGGAAAAGAATGATCAGGCTACTCTGCCTGCTGAGACACAGAAAATTCACCAGTCCTAGATGGACATATAAACTCTCTAAGAGCTCCTTTTTGAACATAAATAAACTCAATTTTACACAGATTCACCACCATGGAACAAATCTCTCAGTTCACAGATCACACTAGCTAGCTAGGTTTCATGTTAGCACTGAAGAATTGTTCCCAAGAACATGGTGTGTAAAATATGAAAGCAAAATAAATACAGATGCACAGTAATTTTAATTAATGTACAATAAAATTTTGTTTAATTTTTTATCTAGATAACCTGAAACACAAATTCCCCATTTATAAACTAAATTTTGGCTACTTCTAACAATATAACAGTGAAATAACAACAAGCAATATTTATGAGGCATACAGAAATGTCAAACAATATTTTATGGTATGGAGCAGATTTCTTTACTAGTGACATTATTTAGATTACAGTCCCCTATCTAACAAGAGATATTCCATACCTGCCATACAAGTAGTTGGCTATTTTCATTTTAGTCCACAATTCAATCAAATGAAGTTTTCAAAAGACAGAGACACAGGTGACATCTTGCTATCAACCGAAGGAACATCAATTTACAAGACAGGTTCATTTTTTGTGAGACCAACATAGTGGAAGGATTACCAAAGGATTATCTCTAGGATAACTGACAGCCTACATGCAGTTCCAAAAATGCCTTTAAAAATCATCATATGTTCAACATTCCTACTAGAAGAACACAAGTTTATTTTTGTTCTTAAATAGGAAAGTAAAGGAGATTAAAACCCCACAAAATCAAAACAGAAGCAACTCATCACTTCCTGCAGGTTCAAGAACTACAAAAATCAAAGAATCACAGTGGCAGCACTAATGAGCTTCCCCCCATTTAATGACAGATCTTCTATCACAATACAATGGTCCCCTCACTCCTAGTACTGAGAAAAACCATAAAGTCCGTCATCCGCTGATGAAAACTGAAGAGGGATAAAGGAGAGAGATGCCACCAGCACATCATCAGCCATCCTCACTGACAAATGCTACACAGTAGCCAAGAGAGATATTAAAGATTCTTTTGTTAAATCTCAATCAAATCCCTGCCACCTCCATCAGGCACCTCTTTAATTGCTTCCTGATTTAGACTTCATTTGATTGAGATGCAAACACTGACTTCTGTGCTTCATTCCATTTCCAATGTGCTTCACAAAACCAAGATAAATATAGAATATCCTTTCAAGCTGAAAGTGCAGCAGAAACACCACATCATTTGCAGTCTACATCTTCCAATATTTACTAGCCAAATTGTAATCCAGAGCGTACCAAGAACCACATGTAATTTGCCATAAACCAGCATTAGGTTTGCATCTTCGTAATGCACTGAAGAACAGCATTAATGAAGGCTTACTATGATGCTGTAAGATACTAATTCTGTTGTAAACAGCTTTATAGAGAGATTTTTTTTATTTTCCTTTATGGAACTATGATAGCAGAATGGTTAAAGGAAGTACCATAGAGGAAAAAGCTTTAAAAAGTATGTTTGAGTTCAACTGCTTTCAGGAGAACTTTAGGTCATATCTAGGAGAATCAAATTATTACAGCAATAAAGGAAAAGACACATAAGAAAATACACAGAGCAGTTATAATTCATTCCAATCAAAAACAACTCTGGTGGGCAGTTCAAAGACTTGCTCTTGCCTCAGGCCCAGAGCCAAATACATACCAACTGTAAATAAAGGCATCAGTAGATTAACAATTTACCCCAAGTTAAATTACAGTAAAAAGTATGACTGCAGTAACTGCCCATATGTTAGTTCCTTCCCTTAGGCAAACATGAAGCTCCTTACTGTACCCCTCAACAGTAAATTACAATTATCTTACATTTATCATAGGGTAGGATTATATACTTAGGCAACACCCATTGCAGCAAAACTTCGTGGTATATTAAATTGCATAATACTCTCAGCTGAGACAGATCTGACAATTTTTGTATGTCTAAAATATTATAAATGCAAAACCTATGAATTTCTTCTACTACTACTACTTTTTTTTTTTATTATTTTCACAGAAGTAGCAAAAGCAAATCCATTCTATTTCAAATATGAACCAACAAGTGGTAGAATGTGTTAGTTAAAAAGTAGGTGCAAAGATATTTCTGAAGCTACACTTTGGAAGTACCAACAGAGTGTTTTGACATCTGTGGTATATTCTCCCACACATGCATATCCCTCTTTCCTTTAGCTGAAAATGTTCACCAATTTCATTTAGAAAACTTCATGCTGAAAATTTTGGCATTTTTGAAACAGAGATCAATAATTTCTAACATACAGCTTAACTCAGCTCCATTCCTCACAGAAGTTGATTGTTAGTCTTTGGAACTCACTATAAACACAGAACATGATTATAAATACTAAAAACTGACCTCCCCTTAACCTACACACGGTGACATTTCTGGAAAGCAAGCAGATTCTAGTTTGCAGTAATACACTTTTGAATGAGGTATAATAGTGAAGAACCTGGCACGAGGCATTTATAAAGTAGCTGTCCTTCCATGGACCTCCTAAGACACAGGTTCCTAGACTCAGGACAGATTTCTAAGAACCATATCGTATCCTCTTTAGCACAGCTTATTCCTCTGGCACAGCTGTGAGTAGGAAGATGCACAAGATAAGAGTACTAGAGAAGCTGCAGGATGAGGTGTTAGGTGAATACAAACTCACCAAAGTGACTTATTAACGTTCACCTCTGCTGATTCAATAGGCTGAGGCAGATCTCGTGACATACTCCCTTAAGCTTCAGCACAGTGAACAAAACACCCAACCTGCTCTAATACAGCACCCTTACCTCCCCAAAGTGCTCCTTCCATACACAGACCATTTATTTGTCATGTGGGTTCCAAGATGTTTTCTGCTTTTCATAGGCTTCAGAAAGGAAGTATGAGGAAGTATTCAAAATGCACCTTTTTATAATGAAAAGCATGGACAGTGGGATACAGCTCCATAGTAAATTGCTCAATTGCAAGGACAACTCAACTTCACAGCAGCCCTTTTCCACTCTGTCATCTTCCTGTGCTGTTTCCTACAGTTGTTCTTGGTTTTACTCTCAACTGGGGGTACAGGAACTGGCCACAAAAAAATGACCAGAGAAATTTCAGTGTCTATGAAGAACACAGAGCATGGAATTGCTTGAAGTAAACAAAGCAAAGAATACCCCTTGATTCACCAACAATATTTGAAATAAAAATATCAGCAAATCTAAGTCAATATTAATTTCTGTAACTGTCCTGTCTCTGAAATATTATAATACTTCTTAAGAATGGTTACTACTTTGTAGGCAGAAGCAGAAGTCTTTTCCTTTCAGAGACATTCATGTTTCTTAAAAGTATACTTTTACAATTCTATAAGGCATATTTCTGAAAAAAAAAAGAATTACAAGTCAAATTCCACATCTAAATGAAAAGTCATAGTTCGTTTGATAATAAGCTAACTTCATAACAATGAATATTTCTTATTTCCTGGAGAAACAAAGGTAAGTATAATGAAGATGGGAAGTCCTGCAGCTTCAGTCAGATCCATCCAGATTAGTGCAGACAAGGGCAGGCCTATGGCATGTTGTGATAGAAACTTACAGTAACTATTCCATTCTGTCATAAATAAACACCAAAACCAAAACCTACATTTTAAATACAACACCTCTTCCAAAACTGTAACACTTGGCACTACTTACAAGTTACTGAACATTATATGGAAATGCCCTTGGAAGATCTAAACTCTAATATGAAGAATAAATCCTGAATAAAAAACATTATGCAGTCATTCTTCTCATGTTTATTTACACATTCTGCCATAACTTGAAAGTACTACCAATTGTACTGCTATAATAACATGCAAACAGAAACCAACACTTAAGGCAGACTAAACTATAAAGACAGAAGTTCATATGCAAAAGAACATCCCTTTCCAATACTGCAGGGCCAGTCAGGTGAGAGAAGATTACTACTACAAGTCACGTTTAACAGCTCAAACTCTTCATACACAAGACATTGGAGATTAAATATTGATTTTACATTATAGCTATTCATTATCACTAGGAACACTCACTCCTTTTAGCTAAATTGTAGCCAATAATTTGATTAGTCATAACCCACAATGAAGACCAGATTACACAAAAAAAAGCCTGCAGTAAGTTTTATAACATCTCTGCAACATCATGCTGCTTCCTTTAAATACTTAGCCACAGCTTATGCAAGCTTGGCACACTGAATGTGGGAGGTACTTCAGCTGCATCTATGGCCTGTCCAACAAGGGAGCTGGAGACATTTCTCTCTACACAAGTTTCTCTAATATTCCCCAAAATTAGGGGTTTTTTTTGTACCTTTTCCTAAGCATGAAGAAACACGAGAGATGATGCTTGGTTCACCAGCATTTCCTCTGAGTTGAAACTGCATTCATAAGTACATTTTGAAAAAGCCAAAACTCACATCTGGCATTGCCTATATTCAAATACTTGGCAGAAAGAACTTGTTGAGAAGTTCCATCTGTGCTTCTCCTGTAGCATCTACATCCCATTCAGATAGCAAGAAACCTGGTCATGGTGGGTTCCCATGATAGTTACAAGCATGCACAAGCAAGATGCACAAAACTAGTTTTAGAGGCAACTAAGCTGCTCTTTGGAAGTACCCTGGCATTTTTTCCATCATTAGGCAGCAAAAAAAAAGTTGGGCCCAAATCTATAACTTGAAACTGATTAAAGCTCTTTGCTCCAAAGGCCAGATTCTTTCCAGTGGCCTGGTTTCAGTCTTGTAAAGCACAAACTAGATCCTACTGCCTTGTCAGCTGCAATCACTTTCTCCACTTACAGGTGAGGCTGTGATCAATGGCACAGTCAGCAGAACCTACACACTCACCACCTTTGCACCAGGACCCTGTGGTGTCAAAGCAGGGAGTTTTGGGCAAACCACAGAAAGGACTCAAAATGCTGCTGCACTGCACAATGATGCACTTGCATCATTGCTGAGATACCTTTTTCCTTGTCTAACCCCAAACACGGCATTATTCCATAGCAAGCAGCACACTTGGATCAATATTTCCTGAAATTAGCAGCAAGTAACAGTTTCTAAATGCATTTTAAAGTGCAACTTTACTGACAGCAGCAAAAACAACCATTAGCTATGACTTTCATGCAGAATTCATCCAAGTAGTCATTTTTTGTGGATAAGCAACTTATCCTGACCTGAGAATGCTGCTAAGGGATAGCTGTTAAAATATTAAACACAGCTCTTGAGAGAGGGTTACTGTTACACATCAGTAACAGTGTAAAGCATCTAGTATACAGATGCAGTAATTGACAACTCTTAATCCTGACAGGCTGTGTGAGCTAGAAAAAAGGTTTGCGTCTTGGAACATTATGTAACAAAATTGGTGATAAGCTATAAAAAAAAAAAAGATGTCTTGCTCTTAATCTTGTTAATAAACCCTTACTTCCAGGAAAGAGCTGTAGTGCCCTACATGTTTTCATCTTGTTTTATAAGTCAAAGCACTAGCAAAATAATGTATTTAGATGCAGCTATGATTCTGATGAATCATTCCTTGCACCCAAAAATAATTTTAGACATAAGAGTGCGAAACTCATGACAGCTCAGCAGAACCTTGCACTGGAGAAGCGTGCAGCTGTTTTAACATGGGAATCACAAAGAGCAGCTTTCTCAGAGAAGTAAACTGCTCTAAGATCTTTTCATCACAGGGAGAGAATGTATCTGTCAGGACAACCCAGGAAGCAGAACAGTGACTACCTGCTCAAATAAAAAAATAAAAAAAGTCAGAGTAATGGGCTTCCCCTACAAAACACAGGTTTTTCCACAAGGAAGACTTCCCCTTCATCAGAGTGAAGGGTAGGAAGACTGACCTTATGAAATCACTTCAAGCAATAAGGTATTGATCAACAAGTTCATCTGCTAGAACTCTGAAGCTTGACACAATGAGACTAATCTCCTGTTCCTTCCTCACTAGGAGAGCAGCTATAAAATGGCTTTGCTTGGAGGCGAGGAGAAGAGGGAAGACAGACACAATGGTTTTTATTGCTTGGTTTTTGTTTGGTTTAAAGAATTTAGTACAAGCCTGCCACAGGAAGGAGAAACAAGAACTAATATGTAGAATCAACAGATAGCTATCCAAATGTCTGTCCTGGCATTTTGCCAGTTTGATATGACTCACAATGACAATATTTTGATTAGCAAGCTTTGGAAGAAATTCAATATTTTATCCACTACAAGACCCATGCCATATACTGTAACAACACTGAAGTCTACAGTAGTTTGACAAGAAAGTGTCAAACTGGTTTCTGGGTTTTGTCAGGTATGAGAACTTGTCTTTTCAGAAGCCTCTTCACAGGCCTACTCATGCTACAATAGAATATGCTGCAAGAGGAGCAAAAAAGAAGTAGGCAAAAACAATTTAAACCATTTCATAATCTTCTACATTCTGTTCTAATCCCTCGCTCATTCTTTGGATAAAAATGTAATTAGAACAACCAGAGTAGAGAGGGCCCTCCTGTGAGCACAGACATCTCATTTTTTTCTGCAAATAAAACACTTCTGGAAAATTGATGACAAATCACTGCATTTGTCTTTACTACAATTGAAAATGTGACTGTATAAATAAAGGTAGCAAAGCTGAAATTCAGCAACCCAGCTATGAAAGACAATATAAAGCAAGACACGGTGATGTTTCTGCCTGTGGGCAACAGTCAGCTCTCAATATTTCCCCTGTGCTGTTCCAGCAAACCCCACATAAGTATATTAAGTTGCTGAAGTGTTATGATCACATATCCATGTGGCACCAGAGGGTCAGGAGTTTTTCTTTGTAAATACAGGTGATTAACAGCAGTGGTTTAAACAAAAGAGAGCCATGCTGCCTGCAAAGAAGCATTTTTCATCCTTGCCCAGTGCAAGTTATACCATTAAAATACTAGCATGCAAAGGGCTGGTCCAGCATTCACTATGGTGATGGAAACTCTTCTTTGCCAATGACAATAGAAAGACAGCTGAAGTCACTCCAACCAAGGCCTCTTAAGGTAAAGTAGCTGCTGACAGGTAAAGCTCCTGCTTTGCAGTCTGCTCTGTTTACAGCTGATCAGCACTGAGCCCCTTCTATGCCTGAAGCCTTCTGCCCTTCTAATTTTCCAACTTTTGCACTCTGAATGTTAAATTCAGAATCAGAACAGCCATTTTTTAACCTGTCCATATGGCTAAAACATAACAGATCAAGATCATCTACCACAATAAGATGATCCATCAAATATTTTCTGTGAAATTGTAATTTCACTTATTTAACACATCTTGACTTCTCAGCATTCCTGACCTAAAACAAATGGTTACAATGTTTATATATACAGAAGTAACTGTAAAAACAAAACCAGAGGGGGATTTGATTTTGCCCACAGTGGATGAGAATAAACAGTGGCATATTTAGACAATCTTGAAAACTGAATAAACAGGCAACAAATAAAAGACACCAAACACCTTTATACATCTCTTTATGTATAAAGGCCTACCTCACAAACAAGCATTTGGGCTTGGAAGCTCTTATTAGCTTCCTCTGTAATTTTTTTTTTTTAAATAACTATTAAAAAAAAGAGGACACAGTCCCTTCCAAACTGCAGATATGACAAAGATGCTATGCACAGCAAAATATTAGATGTTTAACCCTCAACACTGTGCAGTCTTCTCCACTGCTGACATTCTGCACCTGCATGCAGCCTGAAATTCAAGATTAATAAACTGTAAATGAGGAAACAAATCATTAGTATGTCCAGTCAACTTCCTCAAAACACTATCTAAGATTCTTAGTGTCCCAGGAGGCCAGAGACAGCCTGGAGAAGGGATGTACACAAGGTTGTCCTGAGCATACACATCAAGAAACACAAACCAATCACCTTCCCAGTTACACCAGATCTGCCTCATTTCCCTACTTCAACTGATTCACAGTAAACAGCCCATCCATTTGCAAGTGTGTTATAATTTTAGCCACAATGGTTCCAGGTGACTACACTAACATTGGGATAAATAAAAACATAACACTACTGCCAAAGACCACAGCAAACACCTAATCAAAATAGGAAGATAATGGGTGATCAAGTGACAAAGAACAGTAAATATTATTAATCTCATATCAGGCTGAATGCCATAGCAAAAAAAAAGAAACAAAACTGATATGAAGAAGTAAGGCAAAACAAACCAACCACTCTATTCACTAAGCATGTACACGTTTATCTTATTGTTATCTCACTGGCTGTAGCCAACTAATTTTTTCTCACAAAATGTACAAGAGCAAACTGTCTGATAACAGTAGGAGATAAAGTTCTGAGAAGGACTTAAATTAGAGAACCACTGCAAAAAATCCTCACTGCAGAGAAATTTAAAACAGCTTTGCAGCACAAAATGCAGATCACCAGTATGGCTCTTCTCCATACATTATGTCATTTTGTTTACAGAATACAGAAAAATAAATTAACATGCAAAAATAGCAATACTATAAAAAACATTGGAATGTTAGCTCCAAAACATTTGTCCCTTTACTACCTTAAAAACATTTATTAGAAGTAAAGATAAGCTTCACTTCTTGTAGTATGCTAGTTAACTGTTCAGCTGTCACTAGAAAACCAAAATTGAAGTTATCAACCACTCACAGTGTTTTTAGCTTTCATTATTCTCCTGATACAGTGGAAATCTATCATGTATTCCCTTAAGTATTTCTTGATCTTTAGAAACAATTGTTACCAATGGGAATAATACAGAGAGAGATATGTGAAAGAGTTACTTAAATCATGGTGGGGAAAAGCACACAGAAATAAAACTATCTATGATATGGAGAATTACAAAGAAACCCTATTTTAAGAAAGTATCATATGCAAAATCTTCAACAGTTCAATTTAAAGTCTAATGCTGCTACCTCAAATTAATTACAGGAATAAAAAAAAATTGCAAAACTATACCTTCAGATGTAGCTTGGTTTTGAATCAGTTAAATGTCTAGAAGTCTAACATAATATATATATGCCAGCTTTTTTTATCTTAGAAAAGATTACAAAGCCATATAGAGTTTCACTTCTAAAGTGAAACTACATGGTAAACTTTGCCAGTTGATAACATTCTAAATACAAACACAACTGAGCCAAGAACATCAAAGTAAATCTATTCTCTTTTCTTACAGGCTAAAAAATCTAATCTATAGCAAGATCATAAAATTTTCTTATAATTTCAACCACATAGTAAGACAAAAAGATGTGCTGCAAACCAAGCCACCAAAACCAACCAGAGCAGCCATATTAAAAAAAAAAAAAAAGTCATAGCTTTTAAGTCAGAAGTAAGATTTGAACTTCACCAGCAATTTTTAGTGTCATTAAAACAACTTAAATTCATATATCTTAACTATCAGCTGAATTTCAGAATTTTCCTTTGTCAGTACAGCTCATTATTCACAGCACTTTAACATACCTTAACACTTGCAAAAGGCTTAACTTTGCAAGAAGAAAAAAGTTATATATACTTGAAATATACATGTTCATATATAAACTGAGTTGCATCCATGTGTTTCTCCTACCTCTCCAGTATTTTAGCTGTCTTCTTACAACAGTTTTCTGTTTGTGAAATTAAGTGTCATGAAAATTAGGTGTCATGAAAAGCTTCAGCAGCAAAATGGCAAAACACAAATACTGGCAAAAATTTCATCTATCCAGGCTTTCTGGTTAATTTTCTGTGTTCATGCCTTGCATTCTTCCCCCTCCTCCTCCCACTATGGATCTATTGTATAGAACAGGCAAGATGCCCCAGCACATCCTTGCTGTGGTATGCCTGCTCCAGAGTAAGATACAACCAGTCACAGTATAAAAAGCCAGTGAGAGCTCACACACTCATCCTCCTTAAACTGTTTCTAGAATCTCTTGGCTGTGTTGTGAAAAATTACTAAAGTAATCAGAACAACCCATGGTACAAAAAACAGTCATAAACCAAAAAAATTTTGTATGCCATCCTCATGCAGTTGTTTTCTCCCTGCAGCAAGCTTGCAGTACCAACACAGACAAGAACTTGCACAGCACGCTAAAACTCAATTAGGCCTATGCTGCAAGACATTTCTTGCTCCTAATGTTCCAGGTGAGACAGGATTCCTCTCAGCTTCAATTGCACATAGTATATATGCCTAGTTTTCTGTTGATTTCAGTCATCTTCCTGCTCTGTTGACTTCAGCTTGATACTAAATGAAAAAGAAAAATGTTTATGCCTGAGATATGAGTAGCACAGTAAGAGAATGTGCATTTGCCAACTATAGATAGAGACATCAGAGCATTCTGGATAATAAATAACGATGTGTTCAAAGAAGCTAATAAAAAAATCAGGCATAATGACTCAAGGAAATATTGTTGAGACTAGAAAGAAAAATATTGCATTGACCAATTCAGGTCTCTATCTATAGTCCCCTTGTCACATACCGAATTTCCTCAGCTACCCTGCCAACAAGTTCCGTCTTTTCTTGTGGATTATTTCTGCTTGCAATCATTTTGTACACAGCCTACTGCAAGCAAAGTTATCTCAATACAATGGATAATATATCCCACTGACTGTTTTGGGGGAAAGAGGTGGGTTCAACTTCTTCACTTTCAGATGTTTGTATGTAGACAAAATTTCTGAATATAAAAAGGAACCAACTACAGCAGGCAAAAAATTCTCTTATCGTAAACTTCTGCTTTTGCTATGTCAAACTACTTAGCCTCCACCCAGGAGAGATATACAGGTGATTTAGAGACCATCACTGTGGTTTAATCTAGGATAGACTAAATGCAAAAATTAATTACTACTCAATAATTGAATTCATGTGGAGGAGTTTGAATGTTTCTTGCCTCTGTGACAGGAATGACTATTAATGCACAGAACATCAGAAAAAAAGCCATGTTCCCTGTTTTCCTCCAAAGCCAGTTTGTAATAATCAAAATAGACCAATATTTTTAATCCTGTTGTATCCTTACCTCAGCCTTTCTTCTTCTTTCTTACGAAGGCTGAAATCTCGCTGAACCACCTGGAGCACATGCTCTGCTTCTTCATCAGTCAAGCCAGAAAGGTCCAGTTTTCTCCCCATTATACTCTGGGTCCTGGATATGAATAACTATAAGGAATATCTGAAATCAGAAAATAAAATAGAAAAATAAATTGAAAGCACTCATAGTTTTCACAAGTATGTGGAGATCTCAGGCACAAAAAGCAAGTTGCTGCCATAAACATCAGAAAAGAAAACAGCTGAATCTTTTTGGGTGTAAAACACCTTTTATACTGAGTTTAACCATTAACCCAGCACTGCCAAGTCCACCACTAAACCACGTACCTAAGTGCTGCACCTGTACATCTTGTAAATACCTCCAGGAATGGCAACTCAACCACTTCCCTGGGCAACCTGTTCCAATGTTTGACAACCCTGTCAGTGAAGGAATTGCTTCTAAAATCCAGTCTCAACTTCCCTCATGCAACTTAAAGGATTCATTTCAGAATTATTTTGCAGTTTCCACTGCAAAAGTAATCACCCGCCCCCCCCCCACACTTAAATATAAATGAAAAGCATAAATTATTTGGGATAGTAAGAGATGTTGCTCTCAAAAAGGAACATGTTTAACTAAGTCAGGTCAAATCAGGTTTAGACACTTCTTAAGATTTTATAAAACTGTTTGCAGTGCAATCCCTGCCACTGTGTATGAACAGAGAGCGTACTCTGCTGTAACTCAAATGTTTTATACTGCCAACTAGGAAATCGGGAATTATTTTAAAGCACCTTTTAAAAAAGGAAGCTTATAAATTTTAAATGCATTTCCCAGAGTGATTGGAAAGATTTAGATATCACTATCTGTATTTAGATGTCATCACTACATCATTATTTCACATATTTGGTGAAGAAAAAGTAGTAGTTAATATTATGTGTGAATTGAAGGTACTATAAATTTTGAACTAAAGCTTGGTCCATTAAGTTTCACTAATGAAGTTTGTTCTAATTTATTTTCTCATGACTTTTACTCATTTAATTGAATTCTAGTAGATTCAGCTCTCAGTATTAACTTGTGTCATTTGATTATGCAATTATATGGGCGAGCATAAAGGTGCCCATCTCCACATTGTGTTGTGGTTTCAGAAGCATGAGAGGTTTTGCATCTCTGTTATGAGCTCCCAGCAATGTATATAATAACCATGAACACACTACAGTTCCTACACTGTATACAAGAGGCAACTATTACTGCCTTTTCATCCATGGTGAAAGGCAAGTAAATGAGGCTATGTGAAGCATCTAAGCTGGTTCTGGCTCAAAAAAAGCCCCACCTCTAAGGAACACTGCTACAGCACACAATTAAGTGTGCCAAGTACTCTGGCAAGAAGAACCATGGGCGGGGGGGGCGGGGAATAGCTTTATTTCCTAAACATTTCTTTTGCTACTCAGATAATGATGTGGGATGTGGTTGGTTGGGTTTTGTTTAGGTTTGTTGTTTTGTTTTTTTGTTAGTTTGGTGGGGGTTTTTTTTTAGTACAACATTTACCTTCTTAAAATCATCTGATTACTGTTCTTCAAACAAGAAAAACACACACACAGAAGGAGGGCACTGCTTATTTTTTTCTGTTTTGGTTAGGCTATTCATGAAATTTATTCTAAACTCCTTGGTCAAGAAAACAACACTTCACCAAAACCAAGCAGATGGTATACAAGGTTAGGTGAAATTAAGATGACAAGTTCCCTCCAATAAGATACATGCTTGCCATACAGCTAAAAAGAAAAGGTAACAATGTTCTGGCTTGACTCTGAATCTGCTAAGGAAGATGGCAATGAGTATTTAATAAAGGCTATGAAAACGTACTTTTAAGAAAAATTACCCTAATTTTTGTAGAAGAAAAGCACCAAAGAAACAAAGGACTGTATGTAGTTTTCATCAATCTCACTTGCAAGACCAATAATATATGTTAAAATTAAAGGTTGGCTAAAACATAGTGAGGAACAACTGCCAAGATGTTTTTTTTCAATGCCACACATGCCTAAATCTTCTCAAAATTTTCACTGGAATATTAAGATTTTCCTATGTCCTTTCACCTACAGTCCATATACCAAAACCTCACTGAGCACTAGTAGAGAAAATAAAAGCTGAAGAAAGGGTTTCCTGAGGCAACACTTGGGTTGCAGCTCAAAGAGCATGAAGTGCCCTGGGACACATCCTTCCCTTCAGGTTTTGGGATATCTGCTCAGCTCTTCCCACACTTGAGTGCAGAGGCACCTCTGCCTTCCCACAAGCATGGAACAGCTTCACTACAGGAGAGCCACATCCGTGGGGAAGGAAGCAAGCAGGACTTTTCCAAGTAATCACGCACATACACTTAAGAGGAAAATACAGGATATACAGTAAAAGGAAATAAAACATTTTTAAGCAACTCCTGGAGCCAGTAGAGACACCTTCATGCTAGGGCTGCAGTCTTCCAAGACGCAAGATGATGAAGGTAACTGGAATTTCATCTTTGATCTCCTAGTATCTTGAGCATCAAGTCAACAACAGCAACATTTTCATAAAAAGTTCTCCCTTCAGGTCTTCATCAAAATCCTTTTGGAAATGGTGTAAAAATCAGTCATGTTTTTTCACACGTGCAAAGTGGTTCATCAGTAAAAAAATTATCCCTTTGATTCAGCTGCCAGTGCTGATTGTGACCATGTATTAGAAGGGGGAAATTTACCCTTAAATTTGGGAATAAATGGACAGCCCCACCACCTCTGATTGTCTGGGGCTGGCAAAGACTTAATTTCAAGTATATATGTTTTAAAATCACAAGCAGCTTTAACTTTTGACTTTCATGTGGTTTAGCTCTCTGTGGTATTTTCAGTCTGCATTCCAATATTACATTAACCTCTAAGGGACTCTGTGTGTTTTCCCAGGAAATAATTTTTCATCACATTAAATCACCTCTGATCTGGGAGTATCACAGCAATTTATAAATATTTATAAACAATTCTCAAATGTCCTTTCCGTCGTAGATTCAGATTATGTATTTTGGAAATACACAATGGCAAGTCCTCTAGAGGAAATGTAACAAGTTACACTTAAAACAAGCTTAAAACACACAAAATAGCTTCTCAGCCTAAAACAACTTCAGACCTCAATTAAAATAACTTACATGAGGCTGTTCCAACAATTGCTTTCATACTTCTCTGGTAAATCTCAAACTGGATACAAAATCTAAGATCTCACAGACTTTACAAGGAATAGTATCACTCCCTAGAAAATTTATGCTCAACAAATTAAAACATTGTAACAGGAAAGCCTAGGCTTACAAGACATGACTGGGTATTGCTTGAGAAATACTCTTAATCCTAACACCTCTTACAGTCTATTTTAAAGTCTAATTAAAACTTCCACACTGAAAACATTTCTTGAGTTTAACCTTAAAAACAAAACCAAACCCCAGCATAAAGAAAAACAAGCAAGTGAAATGTTTTTCAAGAACTGCAAGCAACGCTTCTGAATTTTAATACAGACAAGGGCATCAAGACAAGAAACAAGGGCAAGTAGTGCATTTCCTGCTCACCCTTATGACAGCTAAGCTGTTCAGACTTGGAGTCTCAGCAGATCATTAGCATTACTGGGAAGGTGGGGAATAAAAAATTTTAAAAAAGGGTTTTGGGCTAAGTGCCAACTAATAGTTAAGACAGATTCTCTGCCTGACAAAGAACCACATTATAAAATTAATTATGCAAGTGGTCACGTTGAATATTGTACAACACAGACTTCTTGTTTTCATCCTGTAGCAAAGCAGTCAGCACTAGGGAGGCTGCATCTGGAGTCCTGTGTCCAGTTTGGGCATCCCCAGAACAAGAAAGATTAAAGCCACAGTGATGGACTGCAGCATCTTTCACAGGCAGTGATGCTGGGAGTACTAGGACTGCTTAGCCTGGAGAAGAGAAGGCTTGTGGGGGTGTACACTGTGGGTATCTGAAAAAGAGATCTCCAAACAAGAATATCCTATAATTTTTTCCTTTTCTGAGAACATTTTTAATCAAGATTTCACTGGTTTCCACAGCACAGTCTAAGTTTTGCTCTAAAATGCTGTTGATGTGCATTGATGAAATGCAATACCTGAAGAACCAAGACCACAAATTCCTTCAACCCAGTTATTTACAATTAAAATATTTCATATACAATACCTTTCCCCCAGCTCAGTGTCAGCTTTAGAGTCATCAAACTCTTCACCAGAGCCTTTCCACTCTGTTCTGCTACTCCACCACTTCTAGAATTTCCAGGTAGAAAATCAAGAAGAAACCTACTAGTAATTATATCTTTGATTCTGTCACCAACAAGCTCATCTTTCCTTCCTTCAGCAGTCTGTCAGGACCCAAATAATACTGCTCAATCCTGGCATGCTTTCCAGAATTCTTTTAGTACCATAAGAAAGTCCTTGTATAATCTTACTGGTGAACATTTTTCCCTTTTAAATCATACTTCAAGATAGTCACCTTTCTAAGACAAAGAGGAAGACAAGCACTTTGTCCTCAACAAAGCTCCTTCACCACCCCTCATATTTTAAAAAGTTTTGTTTACTGAATTGTCCAAAAGAAGTTGCCACATTGCCCACATGAGGTCATAATGATAATTTTTTAATGCAAATGTCACAATATTTAGCATATAAATTACATAATTTCACACACTTCATTTGACAAATATAAGGTGACAAAAATAAGGTCTGAATAGTGCTTAGAGTTATGTTAACATACTTGAACAAAACGGACTTTAGCCATAACCCAACATTTAAAAAACATCAGTATCCGAAGTAATTTCTATTACAGCTAGCACATCATTAAGTCTGAAATGAGGCATAATTAACACTGGCCACAAATTTGTTTATCTTTTTTAAACTCCAAGAATGGCTAGAGGCTTGGGTAAAAAACACTAGTTTTTTTCTCAGAGTATTCTCTTTACACTCAAAATGAACAAATGTCTCAAAATAAGAGAAGCAAAAATATATGCATCAGAAATAAAAAGCCACCTCTTTGATAGAAAAATTTAATACCCACCTGACTGCAACATGGAACTTGTATCCAGTGTATCACACTTTAAATTAGATGTAAAATAAAGATCTCATAGAGGATGTTATTCTTTGTACCCACGTTGATTTTAACTGAGCTTTACTGCACATATTTCCCAGTCTATAACCAAAGCAAAAAAAAATTATCTTGCTTTCAGCTTTGGACTAATTGTAAGAGAGATTTGCAAGCAGCAGAGAACTGGCAAGCTCCTGAGCAAAGTTACATTTGTTTCACTGGGGAATGTAAGGGGTAAAGCAGCAGGTTTTAAAACATGAAGTTCATTCAGTTCCTTTGGGGAGAAATGTTCCTTACTAATGCAAGGTATTGCAATAATTGTGTGTACATTTGTCTAAAAGATTGCTGGAACATACCATAATGGGTGAAATTGTAAACCCTACAGGTCAAAGGTTAGTACTGTATGGTTTTAAATTTTAAGCTATTTAGGAAATAAAGAGGAGTTTCACACTCTTCTTGCTTCTATGTTTTTTGTTATTTTAAGTACCGAATAAGAAATAGCAGATTGTCCTGGTGACAGCTGGGATAGAGTTCATTTTCTTCTTAGTAGCTGGTACAGAGCTGTGGGGCTAAACCATGACACAGAATTAAAAATCTCAGCAAAGTTACAATCCATTCAAGAAAGAATGGCATCTCTCATCTAAGGATAGCACTCTCCTAAAGGCAGAACACGGCATATAAAATACATTTTTTATTTTCAAAAAAAATAAAACGTATTTTATTTAAATAGAAAAAGAATTAGAAAATACTAAAGATTGCACTGTAGGACCTAATTTCTGTCATCTATCTCCAGTGGTTCACAAAAAAAGTCATATTAAAAAGAGAATCTATAAAATAACTGATGACCATTTTATACTTATGTATCGGGCCTACAACTGATACACAAGTACAAATCCCATTTGGAATTCAAAATGTGATACAACAGCTAAATTGATGGACCAGAATAATCTTCTCACTGGTAAAACTAGAGTAAAGTCTTATCAAAAATTTGTCCTGCAGCTGCTAAAGACCATAGGTTATCTGGCATATACTGATTACACATATTTTATATGCACGTGGATTTTTAGTTAGTGTATATTGTCATTTTACTTCAGTCTCTTCCATTGTTTATGCTGAATTTAGGTAAATCATGTTCAGCTCTATTTTCTCTATTTAGTAGTAACTGTCTTACAGAAGAGTGCGTGAAGATGATGGGTGTGACGGTATTCTGACTGTGAGACTGACTATCACTCTTCTAGAAACAAAGAAGACAGCTTGGAGAAAAAGACAAAATTGGAGCAGTAATGTGCTGACACACAATTGTATCTTGGATGATTTGCCTCTTCTCCATGTGCCTTCAATCTAAAGCACAAAATTCAGCTCATTACTGTAATGGACTGTCAACCAACTCAGGAGTGAATCATCAGAGGCCAGCAAGAAAGCCAGCATGTGCACTTTGGGAATGCAACTGATCCTAGAGTCCAACACAATCAGAAATTTGAACATCTGTAAGCACAAGACTGTAGGGGCTTCCCTTTGAATGCCTAACCTGCAAAGTGGGGCTCAGAGCTTAATTCTATGTGCCCAGACTCCCTGCACAGAGAGAGCAGCAGCCACTGAACTGAGTTATGCCTCTTCCACATTTGCATCAAAACATAAACCAGAACATACCTGGCAAATCAGGCTTCACACTGCACTTGCTAAGGTTGAGGCAGCATGAAGAGAATACTAAACAAAAAGCTCATTTGTACTCCTACATCTCTCCTCAGCATTAGCTCAAGAGTGAGGGACTGCAAAAATACATTCACTCACTTGTGCTGGACTATACATGCCAAACCTTCTCCTGAGACACCTCTAGTCCCAGCATTTCACAATCAATAGCCCGCAAACGAGCCACATGGATAGAAAGGAGATGAAAAAAACAGTGAATATTTCTTGGTTCCTTCAAAGAATTGCTGGGCTTCTCTCTCATTCAAGAGGCAGGCAGAGAAGTGAGCACTCACTTTACCAGTGTAAATACACATAAATAGCAGTTCTAGTACTCACACCCAGAAAAACTCAGGTTCAGTGCCATATTAAGTCTGGGAAGGCTCAATTATTTATCTCCCTCCTTGTGGAGGACAACTGAGAGGAGCCTTCATCAATGCCTGGAAGTATCTGAAGGGGAGGGTGCCAAGAGGATGTTTCAAGGCTCTTCTCGGTGGTGCCAAACAATAGGACAATAGGTAAAGGGCAAAAACTGAGGCACAGGAAGTTCCACCTAAACATGAGGAAGAGCTTCTTCAAGCAGGTGACTGCACACTAGAGCAGGTGTCTCCCTCACCAGGAATACTCAAAAAGAACCTGGATGCGATGCTGTGCCATGGGCTCTAGGATAGCCCAGCTTGAGCAGGAAGGTTGGACCAGATAGTCCCTTCCAACTTAACCCACTATGGATATTACTGTGCAGATAGATCCCTATTTCAGGTACCAGCATCCTGTTTTCCTGTATGACCTGAAGCAACTGAAAGATACAGAAAGTCCCCTACTATGCAAGCTGCGGAGCAGCACATGACAAGTATGCGTATCAAAGTTAAATGCCTTCCCCTGTACCACCGCAGTCACTATTTGTAAGAGCAACTAGAGAGGAGCCTCCTACAGATAACATTCAATAAACTAACCAAGAAAATAGGTCCACTAAGATAAGTTTTTCAACTTCAAAATGCCAAAGTATCACTATTAAATGGTGATAAGGCTTCTCATCTGAGTTATTAACATCATTAATATGGAAATTAAAAAAAAAAAAAAACACTGAGAGAAAAGGTGAAGCTTTTGTAAAAAGTCAAACAGCTCTGGAAACACTACAAATTTTGCATCTGCACTTAATTCTGCATTTCAATAATACAGGCAAAAGGGTTATGATAAATTAAGAAACTCATCATAACTTCAAAGCCATATTGTGATTAATCCATGAAAACTACAAAAGTGAACAATTACGTGTGGATTGTATACTGCTACCAAAACATCCATAACATAAAATACAATCAATATGTAAGGATACCACAGATATACTTAAAATATCCTACACAGTAAAATGGATTTGTTTTCCTACATCTGTTGCACTAATTGATATCCCTCATCCCTCTTGTGAAACACCACCCATGAACATATAATTAAAGATTTATCCAAGAACTAAGCTTTCACTGAAAAAATCTTCCTGCAGGACTAGAAGGACAAAAGTTCTATTTTTAGAGGTAAGAAAATGCTTCCAACAGCAGTTGCCACAATGAGGCAGTATTCTCTAGTGCTGCCAGATGTGAAAACAAATTTAATATAGTAAATCACTGTTAATTCAAACCACTGACAGGAAACCCCACTGCAAATTACTGAATTTTACAGATTAGCAAGTAAATTAACAAAATAAAAAGCTAAAATAATTCCTAAGACTGTGCCTTCCACATTCACTGTGACACCTGCAAAATGCTCCTAACCCCAATTTATCCTCAAAGAAGCAAGAATCATTGAGATATACAACAATGAAGTGACATACACAAAGCCACATGTCCCATTTCAGAGACTTTGTGATGACCTGTATTTAGCTGACACACAACGTATGCCCTGTGCACTGTAAACATGGTTTCAGCAGCAGGTGGTTTTTGGTTTGTTTAGATAACCATTTGTCAAGTGGCATAAAACAAGAGTAAAATAGAGCCAGAGCTGTAGAAAGCCTCTGAAAACCAAAGGAGCTGGGTTAATCTGTCAGGTAGGGGAGTTAATGGATTCATTTGTTGACACTTGGACCTACACACTGTGCTTAGAAGAGACTCTGCTTTGGACCAGTGTTCAGCTGATTTTTTTTATATTGACACTGCACAACATGGAGATAACCTGAGCCTCGATCAATAAACACAAATCTGAAGTTCTGTATCGTAAGTTTATACAAATAAAGAATGTTTATATTAAAGCATAATACATGGTCAGTCACTTTCTGGAGTTCAAGGGCCAACTTCAGTGTCAGGTTTTGACTGCTGCTTCACTGATATTTGGATCCAAATTGGAGCAGTGTCACAGCTCCTTTAGTTTAAACTACAGAACCAGTTCATCCTCTTACAGGTTCAGGAAATCAGCTAGCACAGACACCTTTTTGAGTCCCACAGAACTTATTATTTGAATAGCATAATCAAGTTAAGCCACCACCTTTATGAACTAACTAGGGCTCCTCACTTAATTGTGTGGAACTCAAGTCCACAATATTTCAAATTATTTGCCTCATTTTGACCTGTGATACTACCTTGGAGCGGGAATATGAAACCTCATTATTAAACATTATAAAAAAGCAGGAGACAGAATAATCAGATTTCTCCTCCTCTAGAGGTGAACTGCTTTCTTCTCATTTGGGACTCAATTCATGGTTTCTGTGCTTGCAGTGATCAACACATGGACAATTTTTGTCACTGACTTTAAGATCAAGAACCGCTGAGATAGTGAAAAACATCACCTTTTTGAATCCTCCCCAAAGCTCTTTCAAATGTTTTGGAAACCTGATGGTGCTCCAATTCATGCACTCTGATTTAACTTGAATCCAAGTCATGGTCTGTCAAACAAATATCAAAGCACTTATGACAGCTAGATGCAAGCGCTGAGATAACTTTCAGAAAGGTACACCAAGCACTCCTGGGGATGATCTCTGAGGGGCAAAATGATCAGTTCTCATAAGGGGGGAAAAAAAGGAATCAATTTCTTGTGAGATTAATAATGGTTAGAAAAATAGGTACATCTCTAAAATGTACCTACATCTCTGAAATTTGAGGTATTTCAGGTCAGTGCTAGTTGCATCTCTGTCAACAGCACTTAAATAATACACTGCCTATCCACACTGTAGCAATTAATCATAATGGCACAAGCCAGCACTTTTCTTTTTTGATTACCCTGGGACACAAAATCCTGTTCATACAATCTCAAAAGGGGCAGAAGAAAACCCCATTAAAACCAGTTTCTGTCCTATAAGTAATGCCTAATAAGCAAAGCAGCTCTTGTATTAATTTCAGAAGATATAAAACTCATCATAAGAGCAGAACAGAACGTTTATTCTGTTAAAAATATATTTTGTCTTCTTTGCTCTTGAGAAGGAAAACTACAGATTACATACTGTCCTCCTCCAAGAGCACAAAGCTGGTTTACAACAGCAGAACCACCTATTATTCTGCACAGAGGCAGGTGGAGGGTGCTGAGGAAGGGATTGCGTAGTTATGAAAAACATCAAAGATTTTAGGATGTCGCCTAGCTTCAAGACTCATTAAAGACAGTGGGAATGCCATGAACTTTAATAGCCTTTGAATGAGAGTTTACACTTCAGATTGCTATCATATGAAGATACTACATTTCACTTTCTACAGAAAATTACCTCAGCACCCTTTAAATAGACTTAATCCAGAAACTACAGCTGCCCCATTTATTCTTCTCCATCAATAAGCAGCACATCGTGCAAGGAAGAATCCAGAAGGAGCTTCTTGAAACTGCTGCACAGCAGAACCTGAGCTTGGGTATTCAGAAAGAGGACCAGCTAGAGCTGCCCTCCTGCCTGCCAGTCAATGCCAGCAAAACTCAAGAAAACAACTGATTACCATGACCCCATGGAGACAACGCCATTGAATGTGTCTCATCAAGACTAATCTCCACAGTAGTCAGCTCCACCCAGTGGGTGATGTTTTAGCTGGAGGTATACTTTGCCTTGAAGAATGTGTATTTAATTTCCTGAGGTAATGCTTTATATCTTTAAACAACCAGTAGATAGTAATAGCTCCAATAATCTGAATACCAAACTCCAATATTCATTCTTCCTTTTCCAATCATCAATGGATCAAAAGGTAAATGAAGCATAAAAGTAATAAAAATTAATAAGAGATTTTGTTTCTTTTACCCGGTTCAGGGGCTAATTGGTCAGTAAAAACTTGCTAGATGAGGTGTTTTGCAAGTAGAACACTCTTTAAAAAGTATTATATTTATATATATATACATATATATATTGCTGTGCTGTTGAAATTTAATGCATATTGGCCCAGAAATTCATTGTGCTTCTATTCCCTGAATAGTATGCATAAGATCTAAAAATCTGTCATTATTGCAATAATGCTGGTATTAGCTTTTGACCAGTCAAGCCACTGCAGTCTTTATACCCTCTTTATCTATGATAAAGCTGCTAAGGTGATTCATTAAACGGCTTTCCACTACAGTGTGCTTTATTTATGTATTTTCAGGACACAGAATGCCAAGCATAATGTTTATTTACAGAAAATTAAGTTTTAAAAAATACAGCATGGTATTTTTGCACAAGACTGTTTAAAAAAAAAAAAGCATATCATGTTTTAACTGAAAGCTAAAAGGCAGCCACATTATAATCACTAGCCTACCATATGAGTGACAGAACTTACTGGTGTATCAGACATATATGGGAGGTTTTCCTCTTGTGTTTCTGTAAATTCACAGAATTTCAGATACAGGCATCTTTGACCAATCTCACAAAGAGATGTGCAAAACTATACCACTGCTTGAAATCTTATCAAATTACACTGTATTTAGCCTTTCTGATAAAATGTCTGATATTATCATAAAAGTGAAGTTTCTTTGGTAAATTGAGGAATAGTGCGGAGTGCTTCACACCAAAATATAGCAGTCATCTTCCTCATCCCTTAAGCCCTAAAAGCTTCTTCTGAAAGTAAGCTGCTATAAATCTCTGAGTATAAGAAACTTGGAGCTGTCTCTGGCTGTCAGTGGTTCACAAGTAAGCCAGAAGCCTTTATTATCTCTAAGATAATAATATCTCTAAGAATCTATCTAAAAAAATAACCTACCTGAATCCAAAAGGAAGGTGAATAAAGCATTCCACAGGAAGGCAGCATTAATCCGCTCAAACAATTCAATGGGTTTTCTCAATGAGAAAAGCTGTCCCTGTGGTTTTCATGGAATTACATTCAGCTAGTTTCTTTCAACTTGTCCAGCTTTCCAAGGGCAAGTTAAGGTGGTTTACACTGCCAAACCACAGTTTCCAGTCTTATAACAATAGGGCATGTTAATGTTGGCAGCAATACAAAGGAGTCGCATTTTCATACCAATGTACTGTTTTTGAACAATAGTGCACTTGGTACTTACAGCCTTTCTTCATCATCACCCATGCATACTTAGGGGACTTATTTTTTTTCTTTATTTAAATACAAGCTGTTCAAGTGTTCTGTTTACTGCAAGTATGAAGTGAGAAAGGTGAATTCCTACTGTGTTCACACACTTGGGTAACTCTATGTAGTGCACTCAGATGTATTCATCAGGTTAGTATGGAAGCAAGAAACCAGCTCAGGAAAATAAATGGGTGTTCTAATTCAGTTTTCTAGATCCAGACAGCACTGGTACAGATGAAGACAAAAAAGCACCACCCTGCCTGAAAGGACAATATTGTGTCATTTGAACAGGCAGAAGGTCCAAGAGGCAAATCCTGTCACAGGGTGTAGTACTCTAAGTATGTCTCAGCCCCGTGAGGGTTACCAGGGTGGAATTGACTTGCATGCATTCTCAACTGGAAATTAACATATAACAGGTACTGAAAATGCTACTCCCCCATTTCTGATTGCATTGTACTAAGTTACCTGACAAACTCCCCAGGAAGGCTACACAAGAGCCAAGTACCTTTTTAGGTGCTTGGGCATAAGGCATCAGTAAATATGCTCTGATACAATCCTGTACCTGAGTAATGATGGGTAAGGCAGTAGCCTGAGGGGCTACGTACAAGATACATCATCTTCTGCTTTTTACACAGCTCTGTTCACTTCCTAAAGGAGCAAACACTACTGTTTGACATTTAACAGCAGGGGCTTAGTCAGTGGTCTCAATGCAATTTACGGAGAACAGCTATCACCATAAATAAGCAATATCTATTATAAAAAAAAAAAAAAAGACAACTGTCCAGTTTGATGACAGGTCCATCAAAATCAGAAAGATGTCTGGTAATATGAGAACTAGACTAACTATCCCTCCATTCTCTCTCTCTAGCCTTCCAGAAAAGACTTACGAGAGAAATCAGTAAAACCTTTATTGCTAAAATCTTTTCTGTGCCTATTCTAATAAACTCCTGGCTCCATAGCAAGGCAACTATCCACATTTTCAGAAATGCAGAGAATGGTAAAACGGTAGGTATAAAGCAAAAAGCTTAATTTGCCAAAATAGATTGCTATTTACAGTTAATGTCCCTGCAAACATGCTTGAGGAGGGACAAACACACGCTATAAGGCATTCTACAACCTAATTCAGTTACGCTTGCCTGAAACATAACACAAATCCCAGCATAACACAGGCTCCTACTTAATTAGATTCCCTAAGAAAAGTCAGTCTGAGCCATATGGTATTTTCCTCAGCAGTTACGATAAACTGACCTTGATACTAGGAAAACGCACGCTGCTTCTGTCTGAGGCATAAATTACAAGCGCAGCGTGGCGGGATGCTCCCGTGAAACGGGGACAGCGGCAGCGCCACGCTGAAACGCTCCCCGGGCTCCCGGGGAAGTTGATCAAGAGTAACACACTCCAATGATAACGACGATGATGATGCACTGCAGTGACAGCGCTCCAAGAGCCACGCGGTCAGCAGAACACCACGAAGCTGCTCAGACATCTGTCCGGTAATTAAAGCACAGCCTAATGCCGCGCTGCCGCCGAGGAGCGGCCCGCCTCGCCCCCGAACGCCGCGGAGGGCGGCGGCCCCTCGGCCAGCAGCACGCCCCGACACCCGGCCCCGCCCGACCCTTCCCCGGCGCCGCGGGCCCCCCCGGCCCGGGCCCGGCCGCCCCTCACGGGCGCTGCGGCCCCGCACCTCGGCCCTGCCGCAGCCCGTCCCACAGCGCCGGCCGGCCCCGCGCTGCCGCCGCAGGGGGGCCCTCAGCCCGCCCCGGGCCCGGCCCCGGCCGTACTCACCCCCGGCCAAGTGCGAGGGCTGCACCTCAATGGCAGGGAAGTGCCTGGCGCTGGGGCACGGGCAGAGCCGGCGGCTGCGCCCCGTCGCTCATGCACGGCGGGGTCTGCGGCCGCCCCGCGCCGGCCCCCGGCCACCACCTGCGCGGAGCCGCCGGGCACAGGTGCCCCGCTCCCGCTCCGCGCCGGCCGGCACAAGGCGAGTGCCGCTTGTCTCCTCCGCCTCCTCCTCCTCCTGCTGCTGCTGCTGCTGCTGCTTCTGCCGCCGCCGCCGCTAGTGCTGTCGCTGTCGCCGCCGCCGCCTTCAGCCCTCCCCGCCCCGCCGGACGCGCCACCGAGTGCTGCTGCGGTGCCGGCGGCGGCAGCTCCCGCCGCGCTCCGGCACCTGCCCGGGCGCTGCCGCCAATCGCCGGGAAGGGGCCGGGCGGGGGCGGGGGCGGTGCGGCCGGCAGGGGCGGGAGCTGCGCGCACCTCCGCGCTCCCCGGCGCGCATCCATCCCTACAGCTGCGCCCCCGACAGGCACGGACCGGGCTGCTGCCGGCACGGCATGTGCCCCGGGGCCGTCCGCCGCTGTCACACCCGCTGGCCAGGGGGGACACCTGCGGCCCGACAGCCACCTAAGCCCCAGCTGGCAGGGAGAGGCACAGGTGCTGCCTGTCTGAGCCCCCGCCGTGGTGCGGGCCGCCCGTGGCGGGTGTCGAGCGAAGGGGGAAACAGAGGCCGGCTGTTGGGAACTGCCCAGAATTCCATCCGTATGGATGCGGCGCACCGGGCAGTCATAAGGAAGGTGCGGCCTGGTCAGTCGTTCAGCTCATCTGTGAGTCACCGCTGTAACGTGGAAGTGCTTTTTTATGTCCTGAATCACTACCGCAGATTGTATTTTATCAGGCTAATTACTTTCCCCCGGTATTATTTGTCGTTCCATTTTTTTATTTTTTTTTAAATGCTTGCTTAACTTCATTTTAAAATATCTACAGCTGTTCACTGCAAGGTATGGATTTATTTGATCTCAGCTGAAGTGCTCTGTCAAGACGGATGAATTCAATAAATTTTGGCAGGTTTTCAAAGAAAATATTTTCTGGGAGAGTATTTTTGTTTACATGAATTTCACGGTATTACAAATAAACTGATTTATCAAATGTTTGCTTTCTTTGCTAACCTACACTTGCCTGTGTTAGTAAAATGGGTGCCACTCTGTGAGGCAGACATCACATTAATTTTAAATGTGTATGCAAAAAACAAACAAGCAAAAACAAGTTTAGGAAGTACTCTGCATCAAACATCATTTTGTATTTGCCAAACATATCTATAGGTAAATACATGTCTCAGTGCTTCCCAAACAGAAGAAAATTCTTACTTCTTGAAATAAAAACAAGGAAAAGAAGCAGTTATTCTCAGCAGTAACATTTTTTCAAGAGTAGCATGATATGGCAACAAATCAGGGATTGACTTAAACAGTAGGTCACATTTTGCCTGTATTAGAAGAGTAATCAATAACACACTTGAGCACTTTCAATAATTAAAAAAACATCTGGATAGAAACCCCTCTCCAATCTTCCAGCTGAAACACAAGAAGAATAATGTTTTAAAGTCAGCCACCAATACCAACAGTTCTATAATGCTTATGATTATAAAACCATGAGGTCAAACAGATAAAACTGAGATTCTGCTCCTCACACTCAAGCTACTAAGCCAATATTGAGTTCAAGAGTAATGTCTCGCCCTTGCCTCAACATTCTGCAATTAGGTACGCAGAAAGTTTTTTTCCTTTCAGGGCAATACTTCACATTCTTCTCTACTGGAGAAAAAGCATTGGACTTGAGGCTGTTTCATTCCACACAAGCACAGTAGTCAACATGTTTTTACATGTTTAGATGTAAATCAGTATATTTTTACATGTTTACAGGTTTTTACTGCAACAGTACTCCACAGGGAAGGTATTAACCCGTGGCACAGCTAAGCCAGCCATTAATAACTGACAGAGTGCCACTAAAAGAGGGGAAAGAGAACAGTGCAAAAGTGAAGTACTGTAATCACTTTGTGGATGCTCTGCTGGACTTCTCTATTTGACTGTATTCCCACCCTACTTGTTGGATGTACTATTTTTCCTCTTCTACAGGTTTTGTGTCTCACTTGGAGAGAAATCAACTTCTCTTTGCATCTGTAGCAAGTATTTTTGATGGATGTCATTCACAGTAAAAAAAAACCACAAAAAAGTAAAACCCCCAAACCTGCATAAAAATCTTTTTTTCACCCCTATAGGCCAAATCATAAGGGATAGATCAGGAAATTGAGATATGCCAGGCTTTCTCTGGGATCACATGAGACACAGCCATTGACTAATTTAAATAAGTACCTAAATAAGCATGCAGAATAGATAGAAGTCTAAGGAAGAGAAATTATCCACGTCTTGTTACGGACTTCATGGTTAGGTTCTTTTTCCCTTTGAACTGAAGATTGACGAGAGGGAGGCAGTTTTCTCTTATTCGATCTTGGTTGTTTATTCTTTTCTTATCAGCATTGCAAGGTACAAGGAGTTATGTGCACTGTGATAGAAAGGGGTAAAATGGTTAACAAAGATCTTCTTCAAGGTCTTTTATATGTCCATTTACCCAATTGACAGATGCCAACTAAATTATTTTTCTTACTGACCCAATGACCCAACACCTGTGTACTGCACTGGAACATTCTTTATCCAATCACTTACTACCACCCAAAAACCTTGAGGAGAAGAACATGAAGAAGAAAGAAGAAGGGACAAGAGACAACACCCTAAATCCTCCATCTTGTCTCCTGTTCTCTAAACTAACTTTTTCACCCAGTGATTTAAGAAAACTTTCTAATCTACACACTTACATTTTCATTTTTTTCTATCTAACTTTAACATTTGTTCTCATGTATCACCATGAACACATGCTCATGAATTTCATGTTATATGAAATTCAGTGTTTCTTTGGATCCTAGAACTAAGTATTAGAAACAAGGGCACACACTATCTCAGACTCCAACATATCCAGACAAAGAGAAGTCCCTAGTGGTGGCATGGGGATTTTTACCCCATGAGCAGCACATGCCCAAACACCTTCCCACCCAGTGCCTGCTAGTTGCAGAGAGGAGCAGGGCAAGGAGAGGTACAAGGGATACTGGCAAGTGTGAGCAGTCATCAGGGAAAGAAGACTGCCTTGCATGCTTGTCTCATATCCTAAAGCTCTGAAATTCCCAATTCTCCATGTAATCACAACAGTTAGGATAAACTACAGACCATACAATCTTTCAGTGATAATAACCTCAGTGTGGAGAGAAGCAAACAAGACCCAGAGAACGCATCTGTACTTGCAGCAACCATGTTGCCATATGGTGCTGATTAGGCAGCAGCATGGGAAAAATCTTCTAAAAAAAGGGAGGCAGATCTGGTAATAATGGGGTACAGGACAAGAAAATAATGTGTTTTCCTGGTGGTAAGTTTCTCTTGTCACAACACAGACTTTTTCCGCAAAGAAAAGGTCATCCAAATGCAGACTGAAATAAGCAGGCTGGTATTGCTTGGAATGCTCAGCACTAAATCCAGTGATGCCATAACTTGTGGCTTCAAGGCTGCCGTGGCCAACAGGTGGCTCTTCAGGCTGTCCCCAAGCTATGCTGTGTAACCAGCTGGCTGCACTGGTGTAAGGAGGTCAGGACAGGCTGCTGCCTGCACCTGTGGGACCTGCTTTAGCTTGACAGCAGTAGTTCTGGCTAGGAGCTCCCACTCAACAAAGAACTTCCCTCTGCCCTCAGCACCCATGGAATGGGGCTGCTAGCCATAGGAAAATTTTTGGAGCATGGTTTATACGATCAGGAGTTTTGACCATATTTTGTATTGCATACAATTCTTGCAAAACTTTCAAATAAATTGTTTTTTAGGAAAATAAAATTTTTGCTGGTTTGGTATTCCCTCAGAGGGGGATGTAGAAATATGATGCTAGCCAGTGTGCACAGTCATGCTGGGTTATTCATTGACAACCACAGACCGCTCCATGAGGACTTTGTGAAGTTTGCTTCAAGTGTCCCAACCTTCTCAATAAAAGCAGAGGTTTTAACAGGGAAATTGGAGATGCAAATGTGGACAGTACCTGCTGAAAAAAGCCACCAGCTGCTGTGTTAGCCACAGGGACCAATTATGAATTTATTCCAGCCTACTGGTATCTCAGGGCAGCAAATGAAGACAGTAATAAGTAATTAAGTTTCTCTTGCTTTCAACTGATCTCTTAAGACCTCAGAGTATTTTCACAAAGTGTAGTTAACAATAATTTGATGGTAATAACTTGGAAGTCATTGTAACCTTTTATCTCATGGTCTTAACTTCATAAATGTTTTACAAAATGTCTATACAAAACATGGAGTATTACGATAAATAAGTTAAAATAGGTTACCAGTAGGCCATAAGAAAATGAGTAAGAAACTGAAAAGAATGGACATATTTTTAACAGAATTTAGTATGTAGGGCATAACATTTGATATTACACTTCACCATGACATTCCCTTGGAGATTTCAACAGCCATGCTACCTGCCTCACAAGCCTCACAGTGTATGGAGGAGCTCTGAATAATGCTAAGTGTGAAAAATAGGAAAAGGAAAGCTGAGAGAAGTCAGGATTTGGGTTATATACCTACACTAATAAAGAAGACAGCTTGAGGAAGTTTTGGTATTTGCCTAGCAGCTGCAGAACTTAGCCAAGCTAACACTTTGAAAAGACAAAAACTTACCAAACTCTCACAACTAGGATGAAAACAGTTGCAGAAAAACTGAAACTAATGCAGAAAAAATTTATGATCAGTGGGGGGAGAGAAAGCAGGGATTTTTTGGTGGTGTTGTGGTGTTGTGGTCAATGAAAAGGCAGCAACAGGATTACGAGTTAGTTAAAGAGATGGTAGAGAAAAAACATGAATGATCCATATGAAAAACATATCCATGATATGATATGTAATTAGTAAAGGAAATTCCACGAGTATTGGAAAGAATGGGAATAATCAGGGTGAGAATCAGTTGCAGAAGAGAACATGATGCTGCTGTATTGCTGTTACTGTGATTTACTCATTCTTTCAGGGTGCATAAATGCAAGCTTGAGTGTGTCAGCAGAAGAAGCTGCATGCAAAGAAATGAAGACTCTTTCAGTGTTCTTCCCTTATGACTGCCACCAAATGGGTATGGGTAGGGACAAGGTTAAGCTCCTGCATTTCTCCAAGCAAAACAAAAATCCTTAAAAAGGTGTGGTGGCTTCATCAATTTCCCTGAAGAATGAGCTTCATTTTTTGGGCAGTGGTTTAAACACATGAAAAAAGTGTCCTTCATCCTCAGGGAGTGTTTGTTTTTTGTTTATTTTTTTATATCAGTCTTTTTCCCCCTAGCCTCACCTGTCATGCAATAACTCCTTCATGTTCATCAATCCAAGGATGAGAAAGCAGCAGGAGGGATGTGGTCCACTGATGCTTTTCTTTAGACATGCATTTGTGTCCTGGGCAAAGTGGCACTGAGGATGTGGTAGCATCTTTAGTGTGGCTCTGCACCACTCTCTTTTTCACAAATTAAAAAAATGAGAAAAAGCTCCATGGTGCTCCAGGGAGGAATAAGAAAAACCATGCAAGTCTCCAACTAAACAGGAAAATGCTCATATTAAGGCAGATTTGACTTCACAGATTCAATCACTGAACAAACAGGAGCCAGTGTTGGTTTAGCTCTTGATCTCGTGTTTAGTGGTATTTTCTTTCAGCTTCACTTGATTTCTTTGTACAAGAATCAACAGACAGCTGTGAATTTTTGGGTTTAAAACAAACCCATCTAAAACTATTATGCCTGAAGCTCTCTTTTGGGTTCATTTCTTCAATTCTCTAGCACCATCAGAATTTTTTTTTATTTTACTTAACACCTCTGATACCTAGATCCAGACTACAAGAATACACTCAAGAAGGTTGTTTTTCACAAAAAGACCTATTAAATGTTTTTCTTATTCAAATAAACTATGTTTTTCATTATTTGAAATTATTAAAACCTTAGTTGTCATCAACAAAGCTGCCTTTGGCTAAAGCTGATAAATGAAGGTGATAGTGTTAAATGCTCTTCTGTCACTTATTATAACTCTATACAGGAAAGCTATCCTCAGATGCATAGAGCATACATTATATAATTTAATGCTTATATTTTACAAGCAAAACCATAGCAATAATGTACCAAATCCTCATGAACAGAATCTTAAAAATCCTAGGCAGTACAAAACCAGTGAATTTCTTTAAGGAAGATTAGTCAAATTAAAATACTTTATATTAACTTCTTATATTTTAGTACATCCTGAATAAAGTAGTTTTCAAAAATTCTTTTTTTTTTTTTTTTTAAGAAACCCTAATCCTGACAGTAATTTCCACATGAAAATGAGGTCAACAAAACCAGATCAGCAGAATTTTCCAACCAATTGTCTGGGGATATAGGATTTAACCATTTCTGAGTCAAGGAAAAAATTCATCTTTTCAAAGAGGAAACGTTTGCTCACTTTTTTCCCCTTCCCATTAGACCATTGGATGGAAATAGGTACAATTTCATCCAAATTTACAAAACTTTTCAGTAGCACATGGCTGAGGAAAAAATGGGTGTTGTGAAGAGCAAAAAGGCCTGGTGACAGTGAGGCAAGCTCTTTGCTAATGACACAGGCTAGTTCATTCGTGTCTCTGAGCCACGTTAGTTAGATACACTGACTGTAAGGTTTACCCAGCAACAGTAGTAACAGATATTCTGAGGAGTTCTTCTCCATGATAACATCCAGCAGAGATGGACACTAAAATAAACATTACCAAGCAAAAGCTACTTCCACGATGACTGTCTCAGAAAGGTAGTTTCTCTGTTCCCAAACCCAAAGCTTAGTGACAAACGCATAGTAGCAACAGTCAAAGCAATTAAAAGAAAGTTGCCTACCAGCATCTCATTCCAGAAAAGGACTGGGTCAAAGCATTGTGAAAGTAGATGCGTCAGATGCTGGCACATCTAATCATGTTACTATTTGACATATTCTTGCACAACCTCTCACATGCCTTGATTATGCTCACTACCCTTTGAGCTTGTTCTGTGCAAGCACATAGAAAATACATTGTGCTTGTTTCAAGGAGCTTACCCCATGAATACTTTAATTCCTCTCCCTGGATTTTCTATAATCAGTTTGTTACTTGGTGTTTTCTCACACACAAAGTAAAATTCTTCTCATTTAATTTACCGCCAAAAGAGCATGGGATATACTGGAGCAGGATTATATCTGTCACAAGCTGCAGAAATGACTGTGTGGTTTATTCAAATAAAATCCTCCAGGGATTGTCCCAAATACACACAAGTTTCTTTTTTCTATATCTGCCTTGGGACCTCAGATCAGCCGTTTTACTTTTCCATTTGGTTTTAAAGGTATTGTGTCTGACAGGACCATGGCACTTCACCTTGCATTGTCCTTGCAGAGGGCTGCAGGCACTGCATGGATGCACACTTCTTCTGCAACACCAGAATCTGCCTGGCAAGGCTTATTCTTTTACTCCTTCCACTCTGCCCAAATTAACAACAGCTAGACTTCAGGAATTTCTCATTTTTATAATTTCAACGAGAACCACCTTTCCAGCGTGCAAACTGGCATACACCAGCCCTTCAGCAAACCCAGGCCCAGATCAGATATGTCCTCTTTCCCTGCTCAGCTTTGAAACTCTCAGCTCTCAGACCAATAGGGTGTGCCACTCCAAGCAAATATTTATACACTGAGCTTCATTTCCTTATGCAAGTTCCTGATGAATGGATAAAAATACAGTCACTAGAATTTTAAAACCTGGAATACCCACATCTATTAATTAAGTATTTAAAGGGAGACACCAGTCTCTAATTGCAGAGCTCGAACTGTTCATTTTCCTATGGGACCCAATTATTGTTGTTCTCCTCGGTGGCATCTCCACTTTAGGCCACGGGGCAATGAAGACAGACGAGTAAATAGTGTATATAAGATATCTGTGAATCATTAACCAAGTCATTAAAACAATTATAGATAATTTTTACTGAAATAGGGTCTAGCACAGAGAACAGTTAAGTCTTATTGGGCCCAGGCCATCTGTAATACCAGGAACAGAAAGCTCTGCAGCCAAATCTTAATCCAACAAACTTTTTGAATAAAAAAAATAACCCTTTGACATTCACTCTGAAAGCCCTTGGTTGCTTTCTTGTGGTCATTCTTATGAGGAATTATTCTGATGCACTGGCTCTGCTGACAAGCATTTCTGTGTCAGGAAAGATGCCTGGGGCCCTCACAGCGGGTCTTGGCTAACAGGATGTTTGCCCAGGTGGGCAAGCATTAGTCCCTAACTGTAAATATAAAGTTGCAGACCAATGTTTTTCTTTTAATACACCTAGGAAGAGCATGGCCATCAACAGCCTTCCTGGGCAGGTGAGTTTTCCATGTGTTGGTTGGTGCTGGTGTGCTGCACACGTGCTACCATATTCCCTGTAACGAGTTGGCATTGTTTGAATCCTCCCTGTATGCAAACCCATTTAGGACAGGCCTCCATCAATGGGCAATTAAGCTGTTACAGCCTGCTTGATGGCTTGATTTCTAGAAAAGCAGATGGCCCATACCTCTTACTGAAGATTTCAGCCTGCTTTATTTCAAGTGCTCCTGGTTCTGTAGCTTTATCTCCTTGTGCCTCAACAGCAAAGCTGGAGTGCTCCTGAGGTGGCATCTGAAATGCAGCCTCACTCCTATTACCACACCTGCTGCAAAAAAGTGAGAAATTTGCTCTCCTTTAATGAAACTACCTTTGATGAAGGTAATTTATATTTCTTTTTCTCTGAAATGGTCTGGAATCTAATCCTTGAAAAAACAAACCTGCTACCAATATGTACTGCTGTGGTAGAAGAGACAATAAGGTTTCCACAGCAACTATTAGTAGTGACCCAGCATACACCATGAGCATTATGTGACTTCATTGCTTCTGAACTATTTGATGGTCTATATTAAACGGCATTAACAGGAATAGTTTCAGTTACACTTTCAATACCCTGTTGATGCACTTGATGCAAATAGCTCTACCACAAGCTATAACTCTTAAAAAAATAAACCCAAACCAAAGCCTCAAATAGAATAGCAAATAAATTGTCAAGCCAGTGTTGCTGTGAGACTTTACCTTTTATATCTGAGGTTCATTTGTTTCACTTGCAGCTATATTGCCCTTTCTTGCAACTTAATCTTACCTCTACTACATACATAAACATTTAAAAATATCTCCATATGAAGTACCAAAGAATTTAAAATTACTCTATTCTCAAAGGTATTACCAAGGTTCTTCAGTTGGTGGAAGGGGATATTTTGCCAATGGAGTTGTGAAGGGGAATGCAAAGGTATAAGCAGAGAAAATTCAGAATGTCTATAGGCTCCAGACACAGCTTTATCTGTGAGGTGAGCTTCTCTGAACAGAAAATAGGGAGGATAAGGATGAATTCTTGATAAGAAGACAGAAATACATAGGGTTTTGCCAGCTACATGAAAAATAAAACTCCTTCAGTCTGTTGACCAAGTGCAGTTCAGGAGCTGGACATGAGCACCAGCTTTGGTGGTCAGCTCTAGGACCTCATCATTCATTCCTACTTATTGAGAAAATTATAGGGAGCCAGATGCACACAGTCATGGAAGCTGATATCTCACATCTCAGGGACTCAGGGAAAGGCAAAACAGAAATTATAAATGAAGTACAAATTAAGTACATCAGTGGACCATGTTCAGTTGTTAATGGAGGAATCCATTCTCCTGATCTTCACTGGAGCATTAACTAACTTTAGACCATAGATCCTGCCATTCAGATAAAGAAAGGTCTTGTAGATTTCAGGAAATCTGCTAAAACTTTTTAAATCGTTCCCCAGTAGGTTGTAGCTAATATGGCATCTTAAACAAGAGAGTCCTCGTGTATGCATACACACTCAAGTTGTCATTCCAGACTCATTCTGTGTCTCTTTAAAGTCACTAAATGAAGAGATAAAAATCACATAATCTGCAATTTTCCCATCTCTGCTTACACTGTGCCTGATATGTTATGAGAGATGGTACTGTAATAATAAGTGATAAGACAGACTACAGTCAGTGATTCCTGTAGGCAGAAAATAAACTCGCACCTTTCCAACTTCCCTTGTGTGACCGTGTTGTGACATAGCATGTGTCTTACTTTGCAGAACTACTACTCACATATGGGACTACTTAAATTTATTATTTCAAGTCAAAGTTATGTGAAAGGTTGGTTTCAGCAATACAAGAAAAAGCAACAGTGATCTGGTTGAGACCAGTTCATCCATCAAAAGCTGAACTGAGGAAAGACAAAATTGTAAAGATGTATGGGAAGAAAAAAGTCCCTAAAAACATTTCCAAGAGCTCTCAGCAGCAACAAATTCTCATTTTACATGAGTCACACATAATTTTTGGAGAGGTCATACCATTGTTTTGGACCAAAGTCCAATTCCTCCTTGGCATTCCACTCCAGAATCACAGGATCTCCTTTTGACTAAGAGGCTCCATCCCAAAGCAGTTAACAATATTCTGGCATTGTTATAGAAATTCCAACAACATCAGGACACTGCAATGCAGCTCTGAAGCTGATGTAACCCTGGTATTACCACACTGCACAGCATCTCATTCTTTTCCTCCAGGTCTGTAATGACCAATGTAGGATATAAAAGGTCCTCTGAGGCTCTGGGGTAGAAATCAAGGGTGACTATTCCTCTGAAGCTCCCCTGTTATTGCTGTGGCAGGAGACAGAGCTTCCCAAAAGTACTGCTTACCTATGGAGCCAGTCCAGAGAGAGCCACACAGTCACCTGCATTCTGCTATAAAATCATGCTGTTGCTTCAAATTTTTCTTAATGCTTGATACGATTTGCATTTTAAAGGAAATTTTAAAATTTGCATTTTAAAATATTCAGACTTTGCAGCACATATTATAGACACCAAGGGAAGGAGAGAATACACTTAACATTGGAAATGACAGTCACATCCGTTTCTACAAGGAAATGAGAATAGACTGTGCGAGGAGAGTGATATCTGAATCTGTATCAGAGCAGCTACATTTGAAACAGTGGCACCAACAAGGTGAGTCTCAGACAACCTCATTACTCTCTGGGTGTGATTACTTTGGTGGTTTTTCTCCTAAATGCCTGTTCCTTGTCTTGAAGGGTCTGAATGTGCAAGTTATTCTATCCCTCTCTGCCTATGCTATACCAAAGCTATCATGGGTGACATAATTTCCCAAAATATGAATGTGACTACATTTACTATTTTGCTTATTATTATGTTTTATTATTTCAAAGATTCCTTAACGGTCTTCTGGGACATTACACCTAATACACTTTTCAGAAGATTAACTTTTTTGAGTTGCAGCAAGTGTTTTATATGTGCAAATAGCTTATTTTTACCTTGCAAAAAATATTCCAGTGCATTTTTGAGCTACTGACCTCTAAAACCTTTCTTCTCAAATTAAATTGTCATATTTTTTTTCCCAGTCAGGAAAATATAACAGGTACTTACTATTCGTTAGCTTTTTATTGAATGGAATAATAAAGGGCACAAAAAAAGACCCCAGTAGCAACCCAGACAACTGTTCTTGCACTTTAACTATAGAGATAAATTAGACGTTTTTCACCCCTCCATAAATCTTCATGAAAAAACCTAATTGATGTCTTTGGCCTGATTTCTCCCTCTACTGGTCTGAAACAGAATCTCTGGTATGGGAAATGTTAAACCCTTTTGTATTATAATCTGACCTTTGTGTTTGCACTACAGCAAAGAAAGCATGATGCCCCTGGAGTTCATCCTCTGAAGTTCTCATGCCCCTGTAGTCCACAGACAAGGACAACATCATCTACAGTCTGGCTACATTTATGCTGTTTCTTCCTAAAAAACTCCCTCTCTGTAGGGATTTGAACTTGAATAGTCATGTGATAGCATGAGAATAAATCACAAATCC
Organism: Pseudopodoces humilis; assembly: GCF_049639895.1. Lineage (NCBI taxonomy): Eukaryota > Metazoa > Chordata > Aves > Passeriformes > Paridae > Pseudopodoces > Pseudopodoces humilis. The sequence continues at coordinate 107,942,682 of NC_142200.1, forward strand.
ATGATTTATACATCACCTTGAACTTCATTCAAGTGATGAGAGTGAATCGCTGTTTGAAGTTTGCTCTTTGTTAAGCAAAATGGAACACATGAATGGGAAAAAGTGAGACAATTGCCATTTTAAACATTATAATGGTAAGAATAGCCCAAATTCTCTGAGGCTGGGTACGCCTTACTCAAGAGAAGCTAGCTGCATGGAGGCTTTGCTCAAATGATACTGCCATTCTGTTCCTCTTCAGTCATGCTTTTATCTCCTTGGGCAGTCACATACTGAGCTAGCTCAAGGAATGTCTAGCCAAAAAAAACCTTCAAAAAGTTGGTTTTTTTTTTTTTAATCCAGTAACTTGCGTTTCAGTTAGCTTAATGAGAGAATGAATAACAGGCTGATCACAGTTCTCGCACATTCAGATTCCCCATTTTCCTTAATATAGCCTTAATTTCATCTACCACATTTGCAGTGTTCTCCTTCTAAAGGACCCGGTCACTCTGTCCCTGGTTTATCTTTGGGCCTGAGAGGTGTCCTTTTACCTACAGCACCAGCACATAAGTGAATGTGCCAATACTGAACTCCACTTGCATACTCTGGATAAGGCCACCATGTATTGTCATGGAATGCAGGGAGTGTGTCAGCATGGGTTATGCTCAGATCAATATACCCTGGACATCCATCTTCCTTATGATTTAAACTGCAGAGGAAATATTGATTTTCAGCATGAGTCATTGATGAGTTTTTGCCTCACTGTTTGCCACTGACAAAGGCTTGTGTTACTGGGTTCCTTCAGCCACAGGAAGAAAGCCTGATCTTCAAGGCTGAGCTCTCTTGAGGCCAGCATAGGTAGCTGCTGCATCCCAGCAAGTAGCCACGTCACAGCACTAGGATGTGCTGGTTTTTATTCCTGGAGCAGGAATCCAGGAAATTGTGCATTTGCACAATCAATTGGACCAACAGGAGAAGAGAGACAGGGGAAGTTTCCAAGTCGAGGTTCATCATACAGCTGTTTGCATGGTGAGCACAGGTTAATGTCTGCAGTGAAGGTTGCTTTGCTTTTACAGGTACAACCTCAGCAAAACCCACTTATTCAGGGCCTATAAAATTAATGGCTTATTTTTCCCCCCCATCCCAGCCTGGCAGCTTGCAGCTTTGAGTGGAAAAACAGGGGGAGATTACTAAAATTAAATGTAAAAAACTCAGCTTGTAAGCACCATTAGTCTTGATGGAAATGTTTGCTGAGGAGTTCAGAGGATCATATACTTGACAGTGTGAGAAAGTATATAACCTTGCTGTCAGAGGAGAGAAGAGTGTTAAGATAGAAGAGAGAAGCCTTGCTCAGTGTCAAGGATGGCTGAGCAAGTGTTTAAAGCTAATCACAATTTGGAAAGATAGCCCGGAGGTGCAAGGCAGGAAAAAAAAAAGGAGTTAATTCTTAACCCACGTGGCCAAGGAAAGGAAAGAAATACTCTGGAAGCAACCCATAAGCAACAGAATTAGATAGTTACAGAGCAAATCTTAATGGCAGCATCACATACATTCTCATTTCTGGATTTTCTGGTCGCTACAAAAACAAGAGCAAGCAAAGGTGTGAATGATGCATGTCTCCAGGTTAGATTCTTGTCTTGTACCATTAATACTGAGGCAGGTGTGAGACGGATCAACCCACACTGGGATATATATGCCTGCATAACCCAGGGTCCTGCAGCTACCCGGCCTCATCTGTCCTCCCCAGCCAGCTTAGGCTGTTCCCACTCAGGGGAAGCTACTCAAAACCTTCACAACCTGCTAACCCTGGTACTTGGGCTTAGCCCTCTGCAGCCAGACTGGGCTGCTCAGCCTTCCTCCAGGAGAGCAAAGGAGGCAAGCACAGGCTGGGGCTTGTCACAGAGGGGTTCTGGGACCTCTTGTCCGGTTTGGTTGGGTTGAGCGGGATAAATTGGGATGGGTATGGTGGAGTGCCCAAAGATAGATTTTAATGTTCACTGGGACTGCATGGTCCGAGGGGCTGCATCCAAAGGCCTGGGGATGTGGTTAACCTAGCAATACATTGGGGTACCTGAGGGCAGGGGTCTAATCCCGACTGCAGGACAGGGGCTTTGACCTTTTAAGTTTAAGCTCCTGAACCAAGGGAAAATTAGAAGTAGAAATGAGTCCTATTTTGGCATGGCTCATTAGCATCCCCCCAGCACCCCACCTCCCAAAGCCTCAGGTTTGTTCCCCCCATGTCAGGAACCCAGTCCAAGGTATGATCTATCCCAGCTAATTCGGTTCCCACAGGGGCTGTACTAAAGAGCCAGGAACTCTATAGCCCAGGCTTTGTGTGCCTAAATGGAAGGTTCTATTGTTGCATTAATAGTAATTACTTGATCCTGGGGGTGCAGGCACCACACCTTCTTGGCCTCAGTCCAGAAGAACCACACTTCCCAGCTGTATGGTGAAATGTAACCAGGCAGGCCTGGGTTGAGCGAAATTCAGTTTCCCTGAAAAGCATTAAAACTCATGTTCTTTCTCATTCCTTGGTTTGATGAAGACAGTGACATCTAATAAATTATCCAGGTGGCATCCAGCTTCCCATTCCCTTGAATGCATTTGATCTCAATTGTCCATCTCTGCATGTTAGGGTGAAATGAGTGGGCAAGAAAGCAGGAGGAGCAGGGAGTGCTTCCTCCCAGATCCCCCCCGATGAAGCAGTTTCTCAGAAGAGAAAATGGTCTGCAAGGGGCAGATGTGGCTTTGCCATGAGACAGGGTAAGAAAGACTAGGATTGCAGTGGGTGCCAAATTCTTCTTTACCCACTCAGGCAGGACAAGGCTTAGATTTCTCAGGACCAGCTGTGCTAAAGCTGGTGGCTGTGCCCATGTATTCCCCACAGTGCTTAAATAGAGCAACTGGCCACCATCTGCGAAGCCATTATAAGCAAAAACACCCCCTGCCCTGGGTGCATGAACACACAGCAGGTCTGATCAGGTGCCAGCTGTGAGAAGAGAAAGGAAATGCCACTGGAGCTGGCTGTGCCCAGGGAAGGGATGCTCTGTGACAAGAGAGAGACATGCTCAGGATATCTATGGGAGTGAGGAGACACATGCTGCTAAACCAAGGGTGCAGGAATTGTGTGCATGGCTCTTAGAAGTCCAGAGAAACATCCCTGGTACACAATAAACTGTGTCCAGAGCTTCCTGCTTGGCTGCCAATTGCTCATTTCTCTCCGTGCAATTATAGACATTTAACCCCTCCCTCTGTGACTTTCAATGGCTGGGAAGGGCCACGTCCTCTCACCCAATGAACTTGTGGCCATCATTCAGTAGCTCACCCCAAATAAAATTCTGTTTGCGCTGCACATCTCAGCCTGGCCGCTCATTTGGGTGCTACTCCCATTCTGCCATGGGGTTCAATGGCATCTGCACAGACATCAGACAGTGGATCAGCTGTGTTTTTCCTCACCGTGCACTCAAGCAGCAGAGCAGTTGCTATCCCAAGCCCACCTTTGTGGGCAAGACCCTTCATATCTCACTGGGCTAGACCCTACCTCATCTTTTCAGCAGTTTCAGTGTGCTTCTGCTTTTCCTCTCTTGGCTTTCTACAGGACATCTTGATTTTGGAAATTTCCCTAAAAATATGCTGAGCAGAACTGCAAAGTCCTAAAAAGAAGAAAAAGACAAATCAGGGGAGAAGGAAAGAAAACAGATTCCATTTCCAAACATGGCTTAAAGCTGCTTGCCATCACTGCCTGACAGTGCTCATGTCATGTCGGCTGCATGCTTACTTCTTGAATTCCCTCCACAAGTTACTCTAGTCAGAGGAAAATAAAAGTGACAAGCAGCACTGACCTGTGTGTGCTCTGAAGAGGACAGGGGCAAAGTCCTCTATGAGGTTTTAAAAATAGATGTGCTGCAAAGGGCACAAAAAGATGGACTGAGAGCTCCTTTCCCCCACATGCAGCTTCTGTAGACACTCTGAATGCTGGTAGGGTCACCGTATGATTTACTGTATGTGTTTAAGTAGGATAGCAAGGCACACTGCTAGGTGACTGTCAAAACACAAGTATTTCATGGTTTGAAATCATTATCTAATCAGCTAATCCAACACTGCAAAAAAAGAAATCATATACCTTTTGCCTTTATCACTTGCACATTTTCCTGACATATTTGCAGTAGGAAAATTAACACATCAGTTACTGCAAATCGTTTTGATGTATGTATGACAGATTAAGAACTGGAAACACAGCAGGGATTTGTTAGTGTTTGGCTGGGCTTTTCCCCTTTCAAGTCATCCTTCTAAGCTTCCTGTAAATACACACAAGTCTTGTGGTTTTTGTCTTCCTCTGTAAAATGATAGGAACTGGGCACAATATCACAAACATTTTAACCAATCAAGCACACAATTAACAACCAATTTATATGTTTTGTCTGCAATTTTCCTCAGCAGTAGCTTTAGTGGAGACTATTGCACAGTCTTGGATAGCCTAGAAAGATCAGATTTACCAAGACAGTTGCAATTAATTGAAAGTTCTTCCTATTGCCTCTAAAGGTGTCTGAAAAGAAATTATCTACCCAGCTCTGCCTACCAGGAAGAAGACATTGGCAATTCTAAGGAGATGATATCCACTTTATTTAAATAAATTTTTACCATGGTTAGTAGAAGGCTGTACAAGGCAAATTAAATTTCTTATCAGCATTAAGACAGAGACAACTGTTTTGATAGGAATTCAATAGCATTATATTTAAGTACTTATTTTGCAGGGAAGATATATCAGTGCAAAATGAAAAATCCTCCAGTTATCAAATACTCAACTAATGCACACTAAAAATGTGAAATACACCCAGGAATTTAATTTTAAAAGAGCACATGGTCTCAGTAGTTCATCACAGTCACTGGTGGAGTATACTGTAAAGGGAATTTTTGTTTTCAGCACCTTAATCCTAGGCTACAAAATAAGAGCTGGTTTACTGAGCTACTCCAACCAGCACATGCACTGAGGAGACCAGTAGCAGAATTCCTCCTGGGACTTTGGTAGTCCTGCAGCAACTGACTGATGTTCGCTTATCTACACACCACAGCCAGCCCCAGATCTGAGGTTTTTTAACAGATTCAAACATTTATATTACTTTTGTGAAGTATCCCGCATAGCAGACCTGAATCATACCCATTGGTAAGTCCAGGGTATCAGTGGAGTTGACCTGTCTTAAGCGTGAAGAGATATTTTCTACTTTTGCATATCACATAGTCCCAGAAAAAACAAAGAAAGTTCCCTGCTTCTTTCCTAAAAAGGAATCTCATCTTGGGGTGCTGAAGAACACAGATGATATACAGAACAGGAAATTGATTATTCCCATTATTAGTGAGCAGAAAAGCTATTTTTTCTATGATTCTTTGCAGGGCATGCACAAATAGACTCAAGATGTGTTTGCACTAACTGTAGCAGAGACTGTCCCCTACCTCCAACTACAAAAAATAAATGAACCAAAAAAGCTCTAAATTCTGTTGTAATAGGGCAGGGATTCCTTGAAACTCTGGAAACTTCAAACAACAGCTGGGAACAAAGCTCAGAGTCATTTACTATGCAGAAAAAATAGTGGCATTGCACATTACAAGCCAGTAATGTGCAATGCCATTGAGTGTGCCATAAATGTGCCATTTAATGAATGTGGAAGAGAAAAAAAACCCAAAAACCCAATATCTGGCAGAAGCCAGTGTTATTTATCTATTTGCATGAGCACTAAGAACAGAAGCCCTGTCTAGCAACACCTCCTGGCTTAAATGCCTTCAACATCATGTTTTTTTCCTAGCTACATTTGGCTCTTTGCATTATTCCTTGATAAACTTCTTGTTACTCTCAGGCATTTTAATACCCAAATATTACTGATCATACTTACCCTAAAATTTTGACAACAAGTTCCCATTTTAATCTATTATGCAATTTATTTTTGCTGCAGGAATACACTTCCCTTTCATCTCTCTCCCAAGTAACACCTTCATAAATTTTCTGTTCTCTCCTTCACTCCTTCAGAGGAGCTTAACCACCCACAGGTTATATTTTTCTTCCAAGAGTGCCAGTCTGCTGCTTGCTCAGTTGTGACAGATTCAATCTAAGCAGAGACCTTTCTCTTAGCAGGAGATTTTTAGTCCCACACTACAGGGTACAGTATCTCTCTGATCGCACTGCTGACTGCACTGTTCCCCTCTGTTTCTCTTAAGGGAGGATGTCCTTTGTGAGTAGACATTGACTGGGTGTGTTAGCATGGGTTTCCCCCCCAACTAACACCAACTTCTAGCTCTTCCACCAGAAATCCCTTTGGTCACAAAGCAAGGTCTGCTTCTCACCTACTCTTTCCATCCTTGTAAGCAACCAGGTATTTTCCAGCTCTTAAATTTTTTAGCCAAAAGGTGCTGAGGAGTCATCCCCACACAAGCAAACAGCCTCTCCTCTGAGACCTCCACCTCTGCATTTATCCTGGAGCAATGTTTGCAATGATGCACTGGCAAATTTCCTCATACAGATGTTATGCATGAGATGAGACTAAGCATGTTCTTGCTAATGGAACCTGTCAGTCTTAAATCATCTAGATTAAATAGATATGTCTGCATTCTCTGAAACATGCAAAAAAAAGCTCTAGGGAAACAACAATAAAAAAAGAACACTCTTATGCCAATACCTGAGGGGGCAGGGAGCACCTTTATCCCCTAGGATAGCTGTAGCCACACAGAAACCCAGAGGAAGCTGATTTCAAAACCAACGTGTTGCTGCTGCCCTAAGTGGCGATCCTATATGGCCTAGGATGCCCATGGAGCAGACTCATGGCCACAGGGAATGTAGGCAGAGCTCATTGCCTGCCCAGTAGAAGATGCTGTACCAAACAGTGCACATTCCTTCCACCTCCCTGCCCCAGGCTGGTTAGGGATCAGGGGTGCCTGGAGAAAGGAAGATCTTTGGTCCCATATCTGGAGGTTTTGATTCAGGCTGGGACTTGGTGGATCGTGCAGCATCCTCAAACCCACCACACTGTTCTGTGTGTGCATGAAGCACATCCATGCTGTTGTCTCAGATTTGCACTGGCTCTACCTGCAACACAGGGGACAGCCACCCTGTGCCCCTGGAAGTGAGCTACCGTAGTCACTTCATGAAACTGGCCTTTGGGAGACCAAAGCTTGTATTTTGTATCATTTCAAACTCTAAAACTATCTGTAAAAAACCTGAAATTATATTTCTGTTGGGCGAAATGCTCCAAATTACGTTTTCTACCTGGAAGCTTTAATGAAGGAATAATGAAGTCACTGGTCACAGACAATCCCCTGAAATCTCACACTGATATAAACTGACATGTAGTGGATGAGAATATTAAAACACACACTAGGAGACAGAAAAATGAAAGCCCTACTGTCTGGGAAAGAGCAGCACAGAAAAGACTGACCCACTCATGTAATTTCTCTTTTCTAGTTTATTCTAGCAATTCCTAGAATTTAAAAAGATGTGACAAATCTTTATTAAAATATGAGATAAAAAGCCAAAACCTTTTCTGAAGCTGACTTTAGTCAGATGGGAAAATTAGAAGTTTTGAAATATTCAGTCTTTAAAGATGGATGTTTCCACTAATTTTTGTATCATGAACTTAATTATGCCTCCCCACAGATTTGATACAGTTCTTCAGTAATGACTGCTTATAAAATTCTGAAAAGAATCCTTGGACAAAGTCTTCAAAGTAAAACTGCCCCCAGATATTTGCTAAAATAATCATCAGAAATAGGCAATTATTTTTTAGAAAATTAAATTTCAACTCATGGGTTTATATAAAATACCACCATTTGTTCAAACCTGAATTTCCACACTGCATAACAAAATATGTTCCTGGGACAGGCTGACAAATATGTGTCAGCTTAGACAAAATTTTGATGTGGCCAAAAGTAAACACTAGGCATATACTTAACTACCTATATTATATTTAGAACTTCTATTTTACCTATGTAGAACTTTTTAGATTTTCCTGACCCTACTGACATCTGACCACCTTTAGTAATATAACACTTTAAGAAAATAATACTCTCAGTTCATTTTAGTATCAGTACAGTCAGAGTGGGTGACTGACCCTATAAACTTTGGATTGTTTTTCACCTAGCATAAGAAGTGGAAAGCTGTGAGGCTTTCCTGGTCCTGGAAGGGCTTTTTCCTCTCCAGATATTTCCCTAATGATCCATGAACAGAAATCAGCTGGAACTCACAGCAATACTGCTGAAGAGCAGATCTTTTTCTTATGACTTGGCAAGACTGGTTTTAACACCATATGGATCCAAAATAATAATTGGAAGAAAAGAAGTATCTTCTTCCACTGGTCCCCCACAATCTTTTTCCTGTCTCACACACACCTACACTCTTACAGTCACATGCTGAATGCTGCTCTTGGTAGGATTCTGGAGCACCAAGTGCTTTCCATTAAATGTGTCCAGAGATTTGCTCTGTTGTGATGCTTCCTTCACCAGCTGTGCTTAAGAGAGATTGGGTTTGTTTAACTGTGTTACCTGGAGCCTCTAAGCTCTCCAGTGAGTCTTCCAGGTGTTACTGGAACAACACATGAAATGGACTGCAAACCAGAGGCACTGGGAAAGCGGGGGAGTTCTACCATGCCCACACTCATTGTCCCTACATCTATTTTCTAGTTCCTCTGGCAAAATCACACTCGCTTGAGCCTGGAGAGGCAAAGCTACTCTAATTGTGTCTGTCTTAAATAGAAAATCCTCTTCCAACCTGTCCATTTTTTATAAATGTCACATCTGCTGTATGGATGACCTTTTCCTTTCCTGAGTTTTCTATCCGACTTGGCATGGGGAGAAGCGAAGTCCGGGATTCGGCGGACAGCAACACAGTAGCTCTGGGATGGCATATGCTGTGGGAATGCAGTGCAGGCACTCTTTTCAAGCTCCTGATTACAGGGCTGGATTGCAAGTATGTCTGGCAGAACAGTATGAATGGGTGGCACAATCAAAGGCTGAGAGGAGCCGGTGCAAAGTGGCAAGTTACATTTTTAAGTATCCTTTACAAAAGCTCACAGATCAGCTATTGCAAGACCAGTCTGCTGACTAACAGAAATTTATCAAACTAGTGATTAAACACCCACAAACAAAACAAGCCAGGTGATATATATTTTTTTTTCCTTAGTGGAAAAATCTCTCCAAGTTCGAGTTTCACTTGAGTGTTTCCCACAAGGATTTGTTGATCTGACAGAGCTGATGAAAGAGTGTGGGTAACTACACAGAGAGAACACTGCAGCTACGTCTCCTGAGATCCAGCACGTCTATGACCAAGAGGGAACCTTGTGGCATGGCACCAGTGTAAAGGGAGCACATCCAGTGACAGAAAGGACCTACAGTGGGCAGACCTACAGTGCAGACACCCAAAAGTCCCAAATGCACAGGCCCTACAGGGCAGTAGATCATGTGGGTACATGGCTGCTTTAGCTTTATGGACTAACCACATTGCTGCCTGGCTGCCTCTCCAAGATTAGAAAGGAGGTAACTACAGGAAAACAGCAGCATTGATGCCCTTTCAGTCCATTTTTAGACCTTTTTCCCCACAGTTAGAGAGCAGGAGTAGAGCAGACATTTTTATTGCTTGAGCCCAGAGATAAGATAGAGATTATTCTATTCTATTCTATTCTATTCTATTCTATTCTATTCTATTCTATTCTATTCTATTCTATTCTATTCTATTCTATTCTATTCTATTCTATTCTATTCTATTCTATTCTATTCTATTCTATTCTATTCTATTCTATTCTATTCTATTCTTCATTGCATTACATTACATTGCATTATATTATTATATACCTACTATTATATATATTATATATATATATAAAAATAATTCTATTAGCCATAGAGATTAGCCAATTCAATACTTTTAGAGCTTTGTGGGGTTTTTTATTTAAGACAAGTGACTCTTAAGTTCCAATTTTAACACAAATTACTCATAATTCAAATTTGTACCCAACACAGCAACAATCAGCTCCCAGCATTGCGTGAAATATGTCTTTTCTCAAGCTGTGCTAACAGTTAAAAACTCATTACTGCTTAGGCAGTGATTTTGGACAATACCATTCTGGTTTTTCCCTCGAGGATCAAGATAAACAGCTTTTCTAATGATTCCCCATAGAAACTTCAGATAGTGAAGCTAATCCTTAGTCAGCTTGTCTGCTTCTGTGGCTTTTGTGCAGAAAATTTAGACACAGAAACTATGTTTTTAGTTGTGTATGTGTAATACAAGATGTTATACTGGGATGTCCATCCATTCTTCCTGTGCTTTTAGGAATCCGCCACTACACAAAGGAAGGTGGTTCTTGTTTCTCCACCTTCCTATTGTCATTTCCAAAGATATCACCTAAATTTGTTTTCTAAACCCTAAGGTAGCAGAAGAATAACAGCTTACTTAACTTTCATGGTGGCCCACAGTATAAGTGACAGCTAAAAGAGTAACAAATATATCCAAAGGCGGTTGCCTTTTTTTTCTGAAAAGTGAGAGTTCTTGTAAGCTTACCAAATTCTGACATCTATTTTCCCTAAGGTGTTGATGGGAGTTAAATGTTGATTTCCAGCACCCCTGGATGCATGCACAAAGCCTTAGGCTGCTCATGAGAAGTTCTGCAAATCAGGTATTTCACTTTCTCTACTTTGATAGCAAGTGCCTGAAGCAAACAGACACTTTCTGGGAAGCCAGTGTGTTTTGCTGGACACAGAGCAACACTTTTCCTAGTTCCATTTCAGGGAAACATACTCAGTTGCATCCAAACTTCAGAGTTAAATTTGACTCAGGTGGAATTTCTTACTGGTTTTGTTTTGCCTTTTAACATGGTAATCCCCCCACATAGCCACCCTCTCCCTTGGTATTTGGGTACCTTGTGGTCTCTTCTCTCTTTTTTCCTTTCCTTTGAGGTGCTCAGCTCTGCAACCAGCCACAAAGCTGCCAGAACAAGGCTGCTCTTAGAGGCTAAAGGACATAGCTGAGGGAGATAGAGGTATTCAACTTTTTCTTATATTAAAAAGCTGTAACACACAAAAAACCCCCACAAACAAACAAACAAACAAAAAAAAACAAGCCAAAAAACCCAACAAAACAGGCTTTTCTAAAATAGCCACTGCTCTAAACAGTCACTTTGAACAAAAATATTTAATTTCCCTGTTTGACAGGAATATGAATTTGTGAGGGATGTGACATTAATTTTCTTTGCATGTGCTACACCTAAGAAAGGTGAGGGCTGCTTTGGGCAGTCTTTGGAACCAGAGCAGTTGAGTCCAAGCCGTGGAGCAGCCAGAGACAGCCTGGCTGCCCCCACAGTCCTGGGACTCCTGGCCAGCAGGTTGCCTCCATTGGGAGATTGCAGGAAGCTCAGTTCTCACACAGCCTTTAAAAAAACAGAGGGGTGGGTATCTGAGAAACCTCCAAGAGCAGCCCCCTTACCCATGACATTACAGGAACAACAAATACTTCTTGCTGGAATATCTGCTAACACTTTCCTCTAGGCTACACTAGACATAAACAAGCACAAGAAGAAACTTGGTTTTGCATAAGACTGAAGCCAGTCAGATATCAAAACGGCAACACACATTTCTATAAAGAGGTTTAAGATCACATCCTATTTAGGCTTCCAAAATCCAGATTATATTTTTATAGTTTGAAAATAGCCACACACAAATCATAGACTTGCAGCTTGGTCTGGGTTGGAAGAGGTCTTCAAGATCATCCAGTTCCAAGCCCTCTGCCATGGGCTGGGACACCTTCTACTAGACCAGGTTTCCCAAAACCCCATCCAACCTGTCTTTAACACATCCAGGGATAGGGCATCCACAGCTTCAATGGGAAGCCTGTTCCTGTGCCTCACCACCCTCACAGTAAATAATTCATGGCTTGCCAAAAGGAGTTGCAAAAGGTAAACCACAATTTTCATCAGGAAGCTGCAGTGGGTGTTCCACTCTTCCCCTTGTACCCCAACCACCAACGTGTCTGTCCTCTGCCCACAGCCTGCACCAACTTGCCATGAAGTCTGGCAGACTATTGCAACCTAATGTTTAGCACAGGCAAGTATGGCATTCAGGATGTAATGCCTGTTCCTTTAAAATATGTGTTTGGGGTTGTTTTGTTGTTTTGGTTTTCTTTTAAATTTAAATGTGTTAAATTTAAACCATTCTGGCTAAAATTGTGAAGACAGCTCCCTTGCAAAAAAAGTAGGGAAGGTTTCAGCTGAATTTTCTGTTCCATTCCCCTGAGTGACGGTAGGAGGAAATGTTTTGGTTTGTCTGTTACACTAAAACTTCCAGTGTTTCTTGTTTTATGATAATGAACTGTTGAGACAGGAAGTGTCCTCCGTGGTAAATGATTTGTGCTATCATTCTCCAAAGAAAATGGATAGATGACTGATTTTGCCATGATAAGTAGTTTTGGTTACTTATTCTTTCTGGATATCATAACTTACACACATTTAAATTAAAAAGGGGCTATGTCAGAGAAAACGGGGGCCTTGCAGACATACCCAGAGGCAAAGCAGTAAAAAAAAATGTCCTTGCAGACAGTGCATTAACAGGCCTGATGGGTGTCTTTTGTGATGCCCCCAGACTGTGCAATTCCATTTTATAATGAATTACTATTTCTTGCAGTTTATTAGCAAATCTGAGCAGAAGAGGATATCCAGCTATTACATTTCAGGCTCTGTGCATACATTTCTTTCCCGACACTACAGAGCTGTTCTCATTTTTTAATGCAAATGCTCTATGCTACTCATCAGCAACACATTCTCTTACCCTGTTTTTCTAAGAAAAGGAGGTATGGAATGGTCTTATCTGTGAGTGCCCACATGATTACTTTTAATCCAGAGGGCAATTTCAACTACATCTCAGGGAGGACTACATGCCTTGAAGCCTGAGAAAACATGTGGAAGGGTGGAAAGCAGAGGGGCAGCAGAAGGATGGAGAAGAACTGTCCTACAGGCAGCCAGCACAGGCCACTGCTCCATCCACACTTGCATAATTCTGCTGAGACATGCAGGGAAAAATACAGGAGCCAAAAATCCAAATCTGTCGGAAAGCAGGCTTCCTTGGATCCGTTACCAACTGAACAGCTGAAATTGCTGCAGGGTGATCATCATGCTGCTGTAAAAGGAATTAATCAAAAGGGCATGCAAAGCTTTCTGAAGACTTTGATTCTTACAGCTGTAGAAATCTAAGTGAATCACTCCTGTTTTCCTTAAGGTATGTATTTTGACATGTATGGTCTCATCTCTGGGCTTCAGCAAAAGCTAGCTAGTCTTTACCAAGCAGCCAGACACTACATATTTATTTTTTGATTTTTTTCTCTGGAGGTGGATATAATCTCAGGAAAAATATACATAAATCTTAGAAGACTGTAATCTGTCCAGCAAAAATATAGCCTTTGCAAAACTTGCTAGCTGAAGGAGGAATAAAAAAGCCATAATAAGCTGATTTCCAAGTATTTGCTTTCTTCCCCCCTCAGATACCAGTAGTAAATAAAAAAAATAAAAAAAAATCCTTAAATCCTTTCTTGGAGAGGTGAAAGTTTGAAAATATTAACAAAAAGTGAGAGGTAGTGTAAGAGGCAGTGAAAATATTTCTCATTTACTCACGTAGCAGAAAAGATGGTCTTAAGAGAACTAGAATGAAAAAACCCTGCTTATAAGTACCCACCAAAGACAGAACTGCTCAGTGTTATTCCAGCAGGCACCTGCTGATGCTGTTCCAAACCCATTTGTCTCTAGGGCTGGATGTGCACAGAAAATGTTAAGTTGGGACCCTCGTTTCACCTGCTGAAAAGGGAGACATAAGACTGGAGGATCCCTCTGCAATTATTGGCAATCCTGCGCGGCCAATATAAGTGGTGCTTGGCACAGCCAGTCCCACAGCACTCCCAGATACCAAAATCCCTCCTGCACATCTCTGAAGCACACATCCTTGCAGCCTGAAAAAGCTCAAGTGTATAAAACAGCTTAAAGAGGCACAGTGTCAAGGGGGAAGGAATCTCAGCTGCATTTGCCACTCAGCTGTGTCAAAGCATGGAGGGAGCAGCCCAGTGGCATCTCTGAAACCCCAGCACTCTGTGTCCTGTAACTCACTTTTCCCTCCAAGACTGGTGACAAAGGACTTTCCTTGTTTGTATATTCATACCACAGGTCTGGGTTGGGGGCAAATAGACATCCCAGTGTAGATAAAATGCAAGTAGGTTTCCATTTTTCATTTTTAAATGTTCTTGCAGCTCCTAAACTAAAAAATTCTTGATAAAATTTGCTTCTGGTAGTGTGCTCAAGATGTTTCCCCCCTTGCTATACTGGGTAATTTTGCACAGCGGAAGTTCCCTACACCAGAGAAACATTCAAATGATTGAAGAAATAATTCCAAAAGATTGTTTCAGGGTTAAGATATGGACTATGTTCCAGATTATGTCATATCAGATACACATTACTAATCTGTGCTACCCCAAATTGCAGCATGACTGTTTAGAGAGAGGTGATTAACATTTAAATTCTTATTTGGATTAAATTGATGCAAATAACATCACTTGCTCAAGTACTGGAACGTTATTTTTTGTGGTATTTCTGGAGAGTACCACGGGAAGTTTCTTTTGGTAGACACGGACCACAAGAAAAAGATTGAAAATACTGAATTGATAAAGCCTCTCAAACAGTCTCTGTATGTGTTTTTCTGAGTCTTTTTTCCCCCCATTACTGTCCCTTCTGTTCTACTGTGATTCTGCCTCTTTTCAAAGATAGCACATCTCCATCTCTGTTGAAAACACGTATTCCTCTTTTTTCCCTTCCACACCTGAAGTGGAAAAAGCTTTAGGGAAATGTGAAGAGTCAGGAGAAATTACAGCAAATTGGCATGTGTTTCATCCCATATATGTAAGACTGGCAAAGTAGAGGAAATGCAATTACATTGCAGCTTTGCTCACTGGCTCAGGCAGTACTGCAAGCATTGCCTGCTCAGGTCACAGCATCTTGGAATCCTGGGAGGTAGGAAGGGACCACCATGGAGGACATCCTGTCCAGCCTCTTGCCCAAACCATGGTCAGCCATGGGATCACACCAGGTGCCTCAGGGCTTCAGCTGGCCAAGTCCTGAGAGCCTCCAAGGATGGAGGTGGCAGATCTCTGGGTAAGGTGAGTCATAGCCTTTCCTGTGATACCTGTGGGGTAGCAGAGTTCTGCCCTGTAGTGACAAGTCCACTGCTATGACATGGCCATACTCCAAAATCCTTGCCTACAAGGGAAGACTTGTGGACTCATGAGAGGTTTTGATGGCTTTTCCTCTGCTGCTTTGTTGGCTCTTGCACACTGAACACCAGACACAGGGCTTCTCCCAGCCCCTGTTATGACTCAGTTTACACCGTGCCATGGGACAAGCTCTCTGCCACTCTGAAGCACAGCAGGATGGTAGCTGCCACATCTCTTGACAGAAGAAGAGCCCTCCCACATGGCCACTTCCCAGACTCATTATCAAAACCTTCCCACAGGCATAGCTAATAAGCCAATTTTCACCTCTGCATCCATTGTCTTGCAGTGGAGAAGTGACGTCACTCTGTGACACGACATGAAATAGCATAAAATAGAGCAGAACCTCTGTCTCAATTGCCTACGTCTACTGAGGTGGTAGCCTAAATTAGAGAAACTGCAAAATGACTTTTCAGTATTAAACCAGCTGAGTCAGAGGGGGAAAGTCAGCCTCTCACAGCTCAGAGTGGATATACTTACCTCCCTGCATTCCCCTCGGGCCAAAACAGGTGTTTCTTGCTAATGAAATTGCTGAGATCTAACAGAATTAAAAATATGTACATACACAGAGAATTGAATAGGGTAAAAAAGCAGTATAAAAAGTGTGGTTATTCAAGAAAGAACTGTGATTTTTGAGATGGCTACTTCTACAGCCCCTGTTCTGGTTTAGCTTTTCTCTTCTTCCTCCCCCCTTCATTAAACCACATCCTTCCTGGCCTCCTTCATTAAACCACATTGGATACCTTGAATTAGATAATCAAAATCTTAAACATTTCTAGTCTCTCATGCACTTTGACATTCTTGGACTTCACATTTGTTGAGTGATGTTTTTTGGCCCCATTCAGATTTCAGCACCCTCCAGGCAGTGTGTGTTGTCTCAGGAGGCACATGTCAGGATGGCACAGTCAGCACAAACCTTCCTATTCTCCTTGCAGGGAAATTTCCTCATTAGGAGAGCACACGGGCATGAAAAACAGGCCAACCACCCCTGATGACTTTTCTTGTTGTGAAACACATGGATGCTTCTGTCAGGAGAGTTCTGGAGGATCTCCGAGTCTCTCAGTTTCACTGCCACTTTCTGCAGCCCAGAACACCAGGGTTTTCATGACTGGTCCATGAAGGTAACACGAGCATGGCATCAACAACCATGAAAAAAATTGTATGTTTAACTGCCAATCCCAACCCTTCATAATTCCAGAGCTGATTTAATCATCTGAGCCAATGGTTTCAGGGCCAAATTAAATGACAGAGGTGGCAGAGGGGCCCAGCGCTCATTCCCTAAATAGCACAAATTGTTCTGACCTGTCGCAGTATATCAGGATGAAGGCTTTAGGCAAGGTAGTCATGAAGATCAAACAGGGATGAGGGGAGAGGAGAACTAATGTGTATTTAATCCTGGACACTCTAGTGTGACAAGAAAGTATTTTTCTAAAAGTTATTTGAGGTTTTTCCAGGACTGAAGTGAGGCAGCAGCCACCAGATCCACATGATCTTGCCCAGAGTCCTATACTATGTCCCCGGCACCCAGAGCAGGAGCCAGGTAATGACCACAATACTGCCTACTGTCCCATTTCTGTGCCATCTTAGCTGGCATCTCTCTCTGGAGAGGGAGTATGACAGTGTGGTCCCAGGGAACTGCTGATACAGGAGGGCCAGAAGGACACCATCATGGCAGGTCCATGGTCCTCATGTCACCTCAGCAGTGATACTGAGGAAATGAGGAAACTGAAAGGGAACGTGAAAGCTAAAGAAATTTGAGAAGAAAGTGAAGCAGGACATGCCATTTCCCTTATTGGGACAACATTCAAAACACTGATTTAGGCTGTGTGTGTGCTAAGCTCAGGGTTAGGGCTGTTTCCTCTTGTCTCTCCAGGGCTGCCTTGTCCAGAAGCCACATGGGCTGGGCATCCTAAACCCCCTGTGCTGCTTGATAGTCCTTTCACAAACCACTTTTCTTCTCTAACCCCAGACAGATCATCTTAAGGTTAATAAAAGGACTAATGTTTGGAAAACTCCTTTTGTGCCCACAAACAATAACCTCATCAGCTCACTGAACAGGAGCTTAGCAATTATCCTCCAAATGAGAAGAATCTAAAGCAAAGGCACTAAGCTCAGATTCTCAGTGTGTCATATTTATGTAAATATCTGAGTAAAGTAATCATCAGCACTGCTCTGAGAGGTGAGGAGGCGGGGGATAGCTCGGGGCAGAGTGCTGGCAAGGCACCTAGAAACCTCACAACCAGAAGCAGCAAATATCAAAATGCCATGAGGGGGATGGATTTGGGCTCTCCAATTGCTTTACGTTTCGTTGAACATGATATTTGTGCTCTGATGTTTTTGAGTATTGGGGGCAAAGTGCCACCTGGGGTAAAGTTTAAAAGAACCAGTGGCTGGAAAACGCTGTTGCTGAGTGACAGAGCTTTTGAGATAGGTGCTGGGACTGCCCTAAGCCCAGCGGGTCGGATGAGGAAAGGCACAGGAAGCTTTCTGAAGCATTGTCTACTCATGAAGTCTCTGGAACTCTCTCTTGTTCAATTATCCTCACTATTCTTGCATGAAGCTTCTGAGACACCATCTTTTAGGGTTTATTTAATGTTTCCCCACTTTGATACAGTTACCTTATAGGACTTCAACAAATAGCAAATATATGGGGGAACTGAATATTTGGGCTTGTGATTCAAAGACTTCAGAGCCATCTTTACACAGGAGCTGTTATCACAACTTCTCTCCCACCTTAGAAAAAATAGCAGCAACCTTGGTTTTGGTCATTATTGGAAAGCAATAGAAGATGTTTTTCTGTGCAAGCAAAGTTAATCAATACCAGTTTTCTGGAGTTATGGTTACATGAGCAGAATATAGCTCTGAAAGTCAGGCCTCACCACAGGGAGGTCGCTTAAGAAGTCAATTTATCCAGATCTTGCTGCCTGTGAGTGCTGCTAAAGCTGCTATTTCTGAGCTCTGCCACAGAATTTACTACAGTGACCTGTGTGAAAACATGCAGTAATGCAATTCGGTTCTGGAAACTCTGTGGCCAATTTGTACATTTTCAAAATTAAGTTACCATCATTTAGCATCTAGTTATTTATGTCCCAGAGGAAAAGTTTTTATTAATATAGAGGAAAGGTATTCAGATTTTAAAGGCAAAAGGAAAAATGAGCCAACTAATACTTCATAAAATGATCTTCCCAGCTTGCCTTGAATGATACTGCAAAATTATAATGGAAAAAGCATAGAGGATCTTGATCAAACAGGATCCTTCAGGGCTAAGGAACCTCATTTTCCTGCATACAGATACTGTTCACTCAGTCCCTCAAGATTTCATAACACATGAAGACATCAGTATTTTCAGCAGAATTAAGCAGTGCAGCCAAATAGCTATTCTACTGCTGCAGCATGAAAAAATACAATAGAATCAATTGTAGACATACAACTGATTGTACAACCAATTATTGTACAAAAATTGTACAATCAATATTGTAAAAATACAATAGAATCTATAGAATCCCAATTTCATGGGGATAGCTAACCCATTCCTAATCAAGGATCAGCCAGTCTTACAGCATAGCACCTGCTATGAATTAATGCTTCCCTCTGCACCAGCCCAGGCTGCCCGGAGGACACTGCCCCACAACTGGACTAGGTTGAAAAACAAGTGTCTCTTTTAAAAGTGGTTTCTCTCTTTGCAGGAATGTGAATTAATGAAGACCAAACCACTTCACTTATTAGCCATTTTTTAGTGAACAGACACAGCAAAAGGGTTTAACAAAACAAGAGTAACCAAATTCAGTCATGGGCAGTCTGAAGAAGTAGGTTTGCATACTTCTGAAGTGCCGGTATTAAACAAGTTGCTCTCCAGCCACAGTCAGCTGGTGCCACCCGTGGGCTTTGGAGGAATGCCAGTGCAGTCTCTGCGAGTGCTTCGAGCTGAGACACACAGTACCATGCAGGAGATGGAACAAAGCAGAGACAGTGAGGGAGCAGATGCTCCAGAAGACTCTCTACCTGCTGTGACTAACACTGGTCTTTCAAAGCACACACACAGGGTGTGCAAAAGAGGTAATGACAGTCACAGGTAGATGTGTCACCACTGCAAGGATGTGGTACAGAGCAAGCCAACACTAAGGATTTCCTGGCAGTTTTTGACCAAGCCCAGTGAACAGACCCTTGTGCAGCAGTTTGTGGACAGAGGCAGCAGGAGCAGGTTTGGTCTGCTGCATATGGCACGTTGAATGCTGGCAATCCAAAACACACACGAGACCTGGATAAATAAATTTGCCATTTATGAATAACAGCCCTCTCCACAGCACAAAGCCTGGATGGACAGTTTTATGAAGTCTGATTGGTCAGTGAATTATTTCTGTTTAAATAGACTGAGCTGCTCAAAAATAATTTAAAAAATTATGATGCTGCAAAGGCAATGCTCAGTACTTCTGGAGACTTTATCTAGTGCTCCTACCACTGCTGGGTGCTGGCACAATGAGACTCTTACCCACTTGTGTCTTATGTGCTGAGTTTATTATATCTTCACAGTTCATGGAGTAGTTAAATTACTTTCTCAGGATCACATAACTCATCTTTGTCAGCACTGAGACAAGAACCCAGGTGCTCTCTTTGCCACTGCAGACTTCAGGCCCTAATAGCTAGATTTCGTGTTTCTCTCTTTACTTGCTGCTGCTGGATGAAAAGCACGAGCAATTCATCCTGCATTATATGCAGGAAAGAAAGCAGAAATTTGAATAGTTGCCATCTGCTGGAGATGCTTTGATTTATTGCTCTCCAGTCTCAGCTGGATCAAACAAGCTCTGGGGAGAAACATTTCCTTAGGTTGTTGCACTGTGTATATCTCTGCTCAGTGCTAAACTAAGTCACAAGGATACGGGCAGAGAACGTTCTCTTTCTTCACCAGAATAATTTATACCTTTAATTCAGTGGTTATAATCGGCCAGCCAAAATGTATTGCTGCCTCCACTGGCATCAGTTTTTCTCTCAACTAACATCAAATTTGAAATTGAATATAACTATTACACTTTGTAGTTCCCTGTCTGACTAATTGTGTTTTCTCAGAAAAGAGCTCTTTATCCATTAGAAGCATACCCCTATCTTTCTTCAAAGTGTCACACAGAAAACAATAATGTTGTGGCATTTCACCCCATCTGTCTACGTTTTTAGAAATAAGTTTTGTACTTTATGTATTTTCATTTCCTATCCAAGTCCAAAGACATAGAATTCTTTAGTTAATTACTGCTACTGTTTCCTTCAGATTATATAATTACTTTCCTTGTCTACATAGCTGCCCTTTCATTTGTAGTTTCCATGTTGATTAAACAAAAAGTACTGTGCCATTGCTAATTTTACTTCAAAGAGGGATTTTCACATAAAGGCAAGTAAAAAAAAAAATCTAGCATCAATATCTATGCATAAAGTAATTTATTTTTCCATTTATTTTCTATATTCTTTCATCCTCTTTGGTATTACTTTGGATATCTTTGGGTTTTGCATTGACTCTGTTTCTTTGTAACCATATTTGTCTTTGGCCCGGGTCTTGAGTAACGGTAATAGCTGAGGGAGGTAATCGATGGACCAAAAGGAGAGTTTCTAACAGAGTCCTACCCAGAGGGTTACAGGTTTAGTGTATGCCCTACCCAACAGAGAAAACTGTGCTAGTAGATCAGGAAATAATAAAAAATTATGCAGTTTGTATGTGGCTGAGGTTGTAAGACCAACAGGCTTTGGGAGAGAATAACACTCTCCTGTTTCTCTCTGCCTGGGTCATTGCCTAGGACCCAGGCAACCCAAAATAACCATCAGAAATCAAAGTGCCACACTTAGTAGTAATCCTACAACAGCAGATGGGTATAGTAGAGAGAGAAATGACTTAACCTCTACCCAGATATTCCCTACATGCTAACCTGGCTGCTTTATGCACTTTAAGAGACTTGGGGTGAGTTGGGGTTCCCAGGCACTGTGTAGCAGGTTGGCTGTCAGCCCCTGCCTCCAGCCCCTTTCACCACCTCCTTGCCAGAGTCCCTCTGTGTTCTTGTAAGTTGTGACACCCCTATCTTCAGATACAGGGTGAGGAATCCAGCTGGCTCCTGTGTTACCCTAAAGATACCAAAGAGGAGCTTGGCAGGGTTCTTCTTGCCTCTGTGCAGCCAGCCAGCCATGTCTTGCAGGGGAACCCATTTTTCCTTACATTAAACACCTTTACAGCAATGAGAAAAACATGCAGAGCTTTGATCCAATATTGCTTCCCATCTGCACCACTGACACGCTGAGGAGCCCCACACCAGATGGCTGTTTCACCAGGAATTGTGCCAGTGCAAAGCGCAAAGAGAGTTCCTGTCCTCAAATACATCAAGAAACAGCACTGAGATGAAAGGATGTTGGTCCTGGCAATAACTAATAATCCTGGCACTCCAGCAAATTAACTGTTGGCAGTTTCAGGTATGTCAGGCATTTGTAGGCAGTAGAGAAGGGAGATCTGCTTGTGTAGGCACTTGAAAGATGGTGCTATTCATGGCTTTTAGGTGGCACAAAGTAGTGCAGACAATGTCAAAAATGTTCCACTTTTGTCATGCTTCAGCCAGGACAGCTGGGAAAAAGCAGGTCTTTATCTTCAAGATGTGGAACTAATGGAGACCTTTAAAATCAGCAATGTTTCCAATGGAAAATCAATGAACACAAGGAAAGAATTCTAACAGCATGGCATCCAAGCCAGAATCAGAACCTGTGTATACTTAGGTCCTACCACAGCTTCTCTCCTTTCCTCTTGTCTCCAGTACCTCCCTTCATTTCCTTGTCTTTGGTGTAAAAAATCACAACATCATTTATGATAATTCTTTGCACTCCTAGGAGACCTGATTTATTGCAATAAATGCTTTAATGAAGTTTGAAACAGTGCTTCTTACCACTAAAATCATAACCTACAAGAATGAAACAATTTCAAGGGAGCCCCTGGACAAAAGTATTTAACTAAATCTTTCAAAAAATACCCTACACATTCCATTCTTTCCTCTAAAATAACTGTCAGGCAGCAATGCCACTGTATTGTGTTCAATGAAATACAGCAGTGACAAACCTACCTGAAGTAGAAAATAAACTTAAGAATTAAATCCAAACATGAGGATATTCCTCCTTAGTCCTTGCCTTAAATTTCCATTTTCTCTGGCAGATTTAAACTTACTGTGAATGACTACAGTAACTTGGAGGCATTCAGTTGCTTCATCAGTATTAAATTCCCAGGAGGAAAAATGGCAGAACTACAGCAAGGATGAAGACAGCATGTGGGTGACCAGCAGTGAGCTGTCCACATCCCACATGTACACGTTAATTTAAAATTCTGAAAGAAATTCTGATCAGAGTATTAATTGTTGGTGTTTTAAATATTATAATTAAGTCATTGCTTTTCATCTCCTGTGAAGTGGGAAAGTGTTGTCACTTCAAATCTCTCTTGCTTTGTGCCAGAGATTTCTAGCAGATGTGAATCTGTGATGTTAATGTTTGCATTTGTATTCACTCAGCAAACAGCTAAAATGTTCACCTCCTATGAATATTCCATCTACAAAAATTCAGACAACATTTTTCACTTGCAGGACAATAATTGAAATAATTTATTCACCAGAAGAGCTGAAACACACACAGTTGAGCACATTATCTATCTATCTATCTATCTATCTATCTATCTATCTATCTATCTATCTATCTATCTATCTATCTATCTATCTACCTACCTATCTACCTATCTATCTACCTATCTACCTATCTACCTTTCTATCTTTCTATCTTTCTATCTTTCTGTCTTTCTATCTTTCTGTCTAATCTATTTGTCTCCTTGGACAACTTGTTTAACTGCAGAAAAAAGTCGCAAAAAAGTCTTAAAGCATTTAATCTAGTGTGAACTTCTATCAGGACTGGTAATGAGAAACTATGATAGAAGACAGCAGATAAGAGATACACAATCTTTTAGAGACTCCATTTTCCACTGGAAAGGAATGCAGAATGCTATGTTAGTGCTTTAAAACTTCTAAAAACATGGAAATTTGTAGCTAGAGATTAAAGCAACGGAAAGGTGGTGGCAAATCAGAGATAACTTTGCTGGATAACTTTGCAGTGGTGCACAGCAGGGAGCAGCAAGTGATTCTAGCATGGAGTTACGGCAAGTTGATGGTACCATACTGAGCTTTGCTTTTAGGGAAGAAGTAGCTGTGTTTCCAAAACCTCTGTGGGCACCAAAGAAGAGTACCTTTCATTGCAGGAGGAGCTTTATGCTAGCTTTGTATTATTGCTGCTGCAAGCATGTAATCATCAGCTTAACCTTTCTGTGAGTACTGCTGCCTGTGCTATCAGACTTTGCAGTCCTAACCTGCACCCAAAGCTCAACTCTGCAGCTGAACTGTCAGTATGACTTTAGTTGCTAGTGACCCAGGACTCTCAGCAAATTGAGTGAATTAAATATCCTAAGATATCATCATTCACTCTAATTTGACAAAGTAAATTTTACCCAGCATAGCAGGCTGTCCATAGCTTTCTGGAGGTCACCTGGAGAGCTGGGAGCTCGTGTCCCCAGGGTGAAGTAAAAGCCAGAAATACATGCTGATGAAGGAGCTGACAAAGCAGAAGTCAAATGCAATTAATATGCATCAGAAGAAGATTTTCTAGGAGAGATAGGAAAATATTAATGCCACTGCAGAAGCAATTGCTGTTGCCTCATCTATGGTGCAGTCCACATCCCTGGGCACTTTGAACAGTCTATGACAATTCAAACCAAGTTGGAATAAAAACTGTGAACATAACAAGTGGAGACATTTTTTATTTGGGGTCTGAAAATCTGGGCTAAACTGACCTGGAAAAACATCCTAGCTGCTTTTCATGTGGAGTCTTCCCAGCAAGAAGAGTCTGTCACAATTCCCTGCCACACCAGGGGGCATGATGCTGGGGGTCCCAGGGAGTCCCTTCCAGCTCTCTCTTCAAAGCATTGTGGTTCTGGAGTGTCTGACTGAGGCAGCAGCTCAGTGACAGAAAGAATTAATTCTTAAGAATAAGAAGATGAATGTCAACACCGAACTGTGTTGGAAGCAAAGCTTTATTCTAAGAAGCTTAGTCTTCTGCATGCAAAAGCCAGAGATGTCAAGGGTGATACAAAGATGCTGAGGGGGAAAGGACTCCCTCGTTCCCTCTTACTGCCTGCACAGAGAGAAGCCCTACAGAATGATCCATTATTCAGATACAAAATGCAGTTCCATTAATAAACTTTTTTAACATCAAAGGGCAATGGTACCAGTAGACTACAAGCAACTTGCACTGATTATAGAGTAATTTTCTTGTGAGGCAATTGACCAGAAAATGAATAAATAGATAAATGCAAAGTTGTCTTTTAAGGTGGATCAGTTTGTTCCCTTTTTGAAAGAAATATCTTTTGGAAAAATTTACTTCTGTGGTGAGTTCCAGCAGGACAAAAAAGGACCAAACAAGAAAAAGCACAGTCCTTAGTTACCAACAACAAGATCTCTCCACCTGCAAAGTGGCGGTAGCAGAGCATTGGGGCACATTATTATCTGAATTATCAGAGGTATCCACAGATACCAACTGTTTGGTTCTGGTTCTGTCATGTGAGACTGCAATCTGACAATATGCTGGTGGGATGGACCCACTCTGGTTCGATGTGTCAGGCTCTTCATGAGCAGACTATTGGAAGGGGCCACCTGAAGCAGCTGGGACAGTAGGCATAGCTGGCACATCCCTCTAGATAAGATTTTTAGGACTACTGCAGCTGGGATAGATTCACATTGGTGATTTAAATCACAGATTACAGTGAGCTGAAGGGACCTGCCCTCCTGAGCAAAACCAAGTGCTCTCTTCCCACAGCTTAGGATCTGCACTCTGACAAATGGGAATACTCCCATGAGTTAGGTCTTTCTATATGAAGATACAAAGTGAGTGACAAGAGGAAAAAAACTGCCACAGGTGCTACAGAGAAGAAAGTCCTTGGGGAACAAGGGACAAAGCAAGTCTTTAGGTTTCCTTCCAGTGACTAATTCCTCTTAACAACTCTGACCTCTAATTTCAGCAGTTACTTCTTGAGCTGCTCTCATATCCAGTCTTCTTAACATCTCCAGGCTTACTTGGATTCTGCCATGTTTAATCTGAATAGTATCATGTGCTGTGTGTAGTCACATTTATTAATCTCTCTGGAAAAAGATGCCTTGAAAATCAATAGTAAATGCCAGATTCTTTCCCCAGTGACCAGCACTGACGTCATTCCATGATGCTGCAACTGTCCTTCCCTGGTAGCTAGATTCCCACAATTCACAGTGCACAGATTTCTTTAAGACAGGTGAATGAGTCACTGTAGGCCAATTTTGTGAATATTTCTAGAACCAAAGTAAACAAATGAAAATTTAAAGAGGGGATTTGATATACTGCCATTATCCTAATGCTGTTGTAAGCAGAAATGCTTGTGTTTCTTGCTGTCAATTTACTATCCTCTTGGATCCATCATGGACAGGAGACACTACAACTAGGCCAGAGATGCACTTTGTTAAGCTACTTTACATGTCAAATGACATTATTTGAAATATAAAATGAGACAGTAGCTGCCCAAAAGAGCTTCCCACATGAACTGAGAAAAGTAAACAGATGGGACTCAGAGAACCTGACACATGTGTAGCCTATTTATTGCCCTAAGATTGTTTTCTGCTGCAGTACTTTGCTTTTGAATAACCCATCTTTTGCTGTAAGAACATGGTCTTCATCATCTGACACAATAGTTTATGACAGGTACCTCCCCCAAACCCCCTAAGGGAACATGGCAAATAGCTGGCAACTGTGGAAGAAAATCTGAGAACGGCACGAAATCCCAAAAGGAGTAACACTTTCAGGTTAGAAAGGGAAAGAATTTCCTTAATATGAGAGGGTCAGAGGTGCACAGTAACTGAGATATCTCTTTGCTGGGAGATGCTCTTCTACTGACTCTTCAATTGCATTAAACATCAGGGGTTTCATCCATGCCTTTCTGGATTATCATAATATCATGCTGGGTACTCTCATTAAATAGAGAGTTTTTCCTGCCTATTTGTTCAATGATGAAAATGTTTATTCTTCAAGCCCTCTTTCTGGTGCCATTTCTTTATCCTTTCTATCATCTATTATATCCAGGTTAAAAGACTGACAGGATAAGATCATGGGATTCCTTGCAGAGTTTATAATATTTGAAAATCAAATGTTTCAA
The DNA here is from genome assembly GCF_049639895.1 of Pseudopodoces humilis. Lineage (NCBI taxonomy): Eukaryota > Metazoa > Chordata > Aves > Passeriformes > Paridae > Pseudopodoces > Pseudopodoces humilis. Next base: position 107,969,159 of record NC_142200.1, read on the forward strand.
CAACTAAGCTTGAAGAGATAGATGTTCTTGCTATCTGCTAGGCAATTATAAGTGAGTGCTTATCCATCGAGCCTTTTGCAGCCATTTAATACCACTTTTATTTTGCTTTTGGTCTGTGTTTATCACTACATCAGTGAAAAATCTCACTTGTGGTTTTGTCTCTTATTTGTATGGAATTAAAATAATTCCAAGCAATGCTCACAAAAGCTTCTCCACTGATGACAAGAGAAAATGATGCAGCTCTGTGAGCTGTGCTTGATAATGCTAATTCAACACTCCTATGGAGGGAGTCTCTTCATGGTGTAAGCAAGGGGAGAGCAGGTATTCCAAACAATGGCCTGTCTTCCTCATCTGCCAACAAATCAAGATTAATTGTTGGCCTTGCTCACCAGAACAGATTTCATGTGCATCTAGCTCACCCACTGAACTAGCTCACATGCCAACACATCAGAGAAGCAAAGCCAAAGAGCCCTGAAGACAGCCCAACACAGTTGTGTTATATATCACTGTTAACTTCACTGGCACATTGCTGGCTACAGGAAAGCAGACAGAGCTGAAAACTCATCAAGGTGCTGCTCCCACTCCATCAACACAAACTAGTGAGGAGAATTTCCATTTTAATATTAATGTTTAATGTTTGACAGACAGATCACCAGTAACCTGCCACCAGAAAAATGTAGGGTTTTCCCTCTTGTCTTCTTAAGAACTTTCCACCCTGCCTTGACCACTGAAAAATATCTACCAAGGTGTCATTCTTCCAAGACACCTCAATGAAACACCAAGATGAGCAATTCTGGGAATTTTCAAACTAGTTTTCTGCCTGTTCATTTCAATTCAGTTTTTCTTAATGACTTCTAACAAGTGACAATAAAAATGACAACATAATAATGAAAAGTCCCGCTTAAATATAATTGTGTCCTTCAATTCTAACTTCATTCCTCAGCAAGGGACACAGGGCACATAGCCTCAGTTTTGCTCTCTGGGTGAACTGAAGGAACACAGGGACTGCACAATTTGTTCTCAGCTCAGTTTTCCCCAAAGTGAAACAGTTTGAAATATACAACTCCTGGTTTTAGGGAGGCTACACAGTGAGTGGCCATTACAGCTCCTGTATGAAGAGAAGAGTTTTCCAGATTTTCAGTTTCTTCAAAGCACAGTTATGTCAGAGGGAGTGCACCAATGTCAGTGTAAGAAAAACCCACATAAAAGGACTGAAAGGGGTAGTTTTTCTGTACGCTGGCTTTTTAATACATTCTTTGCCTATATATCAGGGTTAAATCATTGATATAGACTTGGTATGGCCATGCTTAAGTCTTGGGTTTTCAGCAATCACTTAAGATGAAAAACTCTTGGCTAAATTTAATATTTCTAAAAAGCTTTTTCTATAGTGTTTTGCTCTGCAGAGAATCTAGTGTCTCCTTGCACCTCTACTCACTTTTGCTAGTTTTAGATATTCTTTGAACAAAGAACAAGCTGAAAATATAGAATCAATAATGGGATTATTAATTTTTATGCCCTGTTTCAGGACATGGATAAGTTACTAATGGGACAGGGAATTAAAAATAGTTACAGAAGCAATAGCACAACCAACATGGAAGTGTTTCAGTGACTGATTCATCTAGTATAGATGTCTTAAAATACGTGCAACCTTCTTTGGAGGAGCTCATTTATAAAAACCTAAGCAATGTGAAAACATTCTTTTATGCAGGCTGCCTTAAGAAAATACTGATGGATTCTAGAATTCAGGGAACTTCTTTTAATGCAATCACAAGCTGATGAGATAGGGTTTCACTGGAGCACAAAAAAGGCTGCCAGATAAAGTTTAAAAACAACAATTAAACTGTTTTTAGATCTAGTGCTAGCAGGCATTTCTGGATTTAGAGCAAAATTCCAGTAGCAACTGGGGGATAAAGATGAGGTGAGGACTACAGATATTAGTCCTATCCCTTTAGGCCCCATCCCTTTAGGGTAATCTCCATCCTATGAACATGGAGGTGCTTACTGGAGAGATCTCTTAGCCCAGGCAGTGCTGTATTATGTACATTTGCCCCTTCTATGCCAAACCTCACACCAGCTCTTATTTTAATCTGCCATTTTCACATTAAATTTAGAAAGACTGCTGCTAACATACTGAGTCCAATTATAAACAACTCTTCTCCCATGTTCCTGGCACTGATTCCGGCATGAAACCCTGTATTACTTTTGGACTTCACCAAGCCAAACTTTAGGGACTTTACAGGCACCAATAGCAACTCTAGTTCCCCTCTGCCCCTGGTCCAATGCCTAATCTCAAACTTTCCTGTTATTAGCACTTAAAAGCAGTTTACAAACTTAAGATTTGATGCTAACACTGTTTTTAAAGGTCCTGTCTTCAGTGGAGCTAAGGATTAGTTCGGGGTCAGGAGGCGCTCCTGAGTTAAATCTCAGGATTGGAATCAGCAAAGCTGTGTCAGTTGTGTTAGCTGGTCTGAAGGAAGGTGAGGATTAAGCCTGTGCCTGGATAAAGGCTTGGGCAGTAAGGTTTAAGGGTTTTCATGCAGTGCTGCTGGGCCTGCACTTTGGGAGGCAGCAGTATCAGCATTTTCCTGCATCTCCTTGGCACGCTGCCCCTGCTATGCCCAGCAAAATCTGACCAGTGTATGCCCTGAACATGCTTCACCTGCCCTCTGCCTTTCACTAATGCCCTCCCCCCTGAGTTACAGCAACTGCACAGGGGTGCTTTCCCCCTCATGAATCTCTAAGCCAGCTAAAAGGGACATCAGCTAAATATTCACTTAAGGGAACAATAAGGAAGCCTCTGACTCACAGGTGGGCTGACAAACCTTGGGAAGGTTTTCTCTCAAGAGCTGAAATTCCTAGTTTGGTTTCCTGCCAGTTGAAATTACTGCCAGCAATAATTGCCCATGAGTCACTGATCCAGCTCTGGGTTGTGGCCACTCAGGTGTATTTGGCCTGTTTGAGCTGCTGTGGTTTTCTTTTGTTAAGTACCAAATGGCTTTTATATCATCTAGCAATTCACTGCATATCACTGAAAACAGCTCTGGAACCCAGCATCAGTAAGTGCCTGCAATCATGCCCCTTTTTTCCCTCTCTCTGGTTCGTTTTTTCGTTGTTATTTTTTTAACATCTGAGCTATTTTTGAGCTGAACAGAGTGCTGAATGCTATAATGTCTTCCTTCCTGTGAATACACCACTTATCTGATTACTAAATATTGTCATAAATTATGTCCCCTACAATAATTTTACATAACCTGCTGGAGATGCAGTGTGGAAAAGGGACTGTGATTACAAATGGAAAATTACAACCAAAGAGGTTTTACAACCAAGATGTTTTCTATAGGGGTGGAACACTGTTATCCTTACCTTGGTTTCATTACTCACTTGTCAGAGATGAAACACGCATACTAGGCCCAAGTCTCTGCAGATGCCTGTGTCTTGTACCTCATGCTATGACTGAAATGAAGCAGGGCAGAAAGTGAAATAAACTCAATCTGATCAGAGCTCGGCTAAAATTTGGTCTGAGGTTGGGAAAAACTTAGGACAGCTCATCTGAACCTCTCTTATGCTTCCTAGCTTTGATCTCAGATGACAATGAAATACTTTCCCCTCTTGCTGCCTCCTAAGGGTGGGATTAATATTATATAGGGTGGGATCAAACAATGTGCTTTGTAAACATATGTTGCAATACAAAATCTTTGATGCAAAAATATCTCTAATATCTGGGTCAGGCACCTACCTTTTCTTTAAGGAAATCCATCTGGCAAGTAGTCCTTTCTTCTCCTCTCTGCTCCTCCTACACACTTGGAATCCTCATCAGGGCTGTTCAGATTTAGAGCAGTGTATTTTTAGTGTTACTGTGGTTTTGGAGTTGTGAAGAAAAGGAATCAGAAGCTGATTTTGGGGTCCCTTGTAATCCAGGGAGAAAAAACTGTAAATCCAACTGGTTTGCCTCTGTTGGCTTACAGTTGTATCTGCTTTCTTTAACACACAATACCTGTTTATGATAGACTGCAAATACCTACAATACAGGAGCTATATGATAGGCACAAGCTCCTGACACACAGCTGTCAACTCAAAGTTATCCATTTTAAACATGGTCTGGAAGTCATGATTAAGAAAAAATAATCACTTCAAGCCTTCAAATAGAGAAAAGGTCAACTTCAGTTGATAAACGATTCCTAGAAACATTTCATCCATTATCACTGTGGGAATGCTGTCTTATACTTTTTAGAGGTACTTGTGAACTTTGCCATGGTCTGTGATGTGAAAATACTTTGTGTGTCTCTCTAATTACTGAACATCTGAGAGAGCAGAAAAGACCAGCCAAGAAAACAAAATCCCAGGTGCTTGGAAAGTCAAACACAGAAGACCAATAGAGATTAATTATTATGAGATAGTTTGGTTACATCCCAATAAATGGAAATTGATTTGACTTATTCTAGGAAGGCATAACCCCATCCTTTGCAAGGACTTATATCAGTCTATGGAGAACAACAGAGTGTGAATTCAGCACTTGGTTTAAAGGAACTGGAAAATATCATCATAAACCTCATTCTCACAACTGTGTATTTCAGGGGGAATCTCGACATTTCCACTCCTTCTGCAAAGTCCTATAACAAGATTTAAGATCTGTGCTGCCTTGTTACAGGATGAGACTCAGCCAAGAGAATTATGTCAAACAAATTCATGCTCATAATAAATTACAAAGTAAAGCCCAGAGCAGTATCTTTTTCATAATAGTGTGATGATCCTGTCTGCCAGAAACCAACGTCATCAGTAATGCTTATCTCTCAAAGCAGTTATATGTATCAATTTATATTTCAGGTGCTATCTTGCAATTAAATTTCTAGGCTTAAAAAGCCTGTTTCCCACTCCCTCCCCCTTTTCAATTCTAGGTCCTCCAAGATTAACAAACATCCTCTGTGGCAGCAAATTAATCACACTACAAAACGAAACTGTTCATTAGAGATGCAGCACAACAAAACTGTTATAAATATAGCTATTAAAAACTCAATATTGCTATTTTTTGTCTCTATTTTTGTTTGCAGCATATCCTCCTGTAAGTATACACACTGCCAAAACAAATACAGGGATAAGCCCTGAGCCCTGATGGGTATTGATGTGCCATGAGCTTGCAGTAAGCTACAACATCAGAGCCCTTGTGTAGCAGCTTTTTGATTTCTACAGTGTGCAAATTCTCACACACATCAACTCCCATGGGATTTGCCAAGACAGCCCCAAAGCACCTCCTTAGCCCACGTTCACTGACGCTTTGCTGCAGAGGATGAGCAGAGCTGCAGCTGCACTCCCGTCTTTAGCAGTGATCTTACCAGTGCTCCCTCCCACTTCTGGCCTTTCCTTTCCCCCCTGAAAAATCTTTAGTCTTTTTTCTTCCCTGATCCTGCACCTCTTTGGAGAGAACTCACTGATCTAGTGAGCAGTGCTGAGTTTCTGCAGATCTCCTCTGTTCCCTACTGCAGGGTTTTGTAAACTGGCTGACTACAGGCTCACGCATTGGTCTTTCCTACCCTTTCCTACCCTCTCAGGACATTCTGGGGGAACGTCCTCTGGACATTCATAACCTCAGCTCCTCATAAGAGCTCCTTTTTTATTTAAAACTTCTGCTTTTGTTTGTTTGCTTGTTTTGCTGTTAGGAATACATGGAATTTTAAGCTCCTTCTTCAAAGGTAGTGCTGTAGAGCAAGGGACATTTTGGATAAAAGCAAGTTTTTTAATCAAAAGCTGAGCTCCTTTGCCCTAGTGTGTAAGCTGAGGTATATACCATGGCACTCTGCTCTTAGACATCTCATTTCATATTTTGCAGAGAAAGAAAACAAGAAATAAAACTGCAGCCCTTAAAGAAAACATGGACATGGTCCCTCTCAAGGACTGGCTAGATCCCCTGGGACTCTACAGGAAAATGCAGCAGCCCCATCAACAAATCTCCTCATGCCCTGCAGTTTCCCTGAGTCAGCTATTGCATTAAACACTGGAAGAAGCCCTCAGGCCTAGGCACCTCTGACTTGAAGGTAAATTATGCATTATTTTAAACATGCAAAATGAGTCCTGGCCTGCAAGCCTTCTGCTGAAGAAAGAACCCCTTTATAGAGCTAAAGCAAGAATGTCTTCACCTGAGGAGAGCAGAGCTTTGAGCTCTCTAAAAGACACCTGGGCTGGTGCAGGCTGCAGTCCTGACTTGATGAAGACAAAAACATGGCTTTGCTGCAGGACACTCCACCGTATCCTGCTCTTACCCTGAGGCACAGAGGGCAGATCAAAGGCACAGGAGGATACAGCCCTGGAGATACAGCCCTGGAGAGTCATCTCTCTCCTTAGAAGCTGTGGGAAATCACCAGAATTCAGGCAAAGTCACCTCTCCTCTGGCAAAGCATATGCCATGTCATTTAAAAACACCTTCTTGTCTTCTACCACTCCTTAGCTAAATGTGCAAAGGGGAAGACAATGAAACTTCCTTCTCTATAACACACAGATCCCTATCTCTTTAAAATAATTGTGTTAATTTTGCATCTTTCTTGCCAAAGCAGAACAGAATAGCAAATTAGCTTAAGCTTTTAGATGCGAAATACAGTGTCCAGCACTCAACTGCTCTGATTAAATATGCATCAACAGTACTCACGCACTGCTAACAACCTCAACTGCTAAACAAAACTCTTCCTTACATCGTTATCATCTCTGTTTTGCTTGTTATAATCATATATGACATTTGAAGTTGTGTAATATCATAGCTCTCTGAACTATAGTAACCCACTTGTCTTGCTTGCAATATTCCATATTAAAATCTACCCCAAATCACAGGGGCATTTCTTGTTATGTCTGTACAAATAGCAGCAGATATGATGTGCTTTGCTGTCTTGGAGACATCAGCTTTTTCAGCTTTACCAAATACTTCAGGTCCTGAACAAACACTCCAGGACCCATCAAAGAGTTTTCCCTGCACTTAGCAGCAGGGCTAAAACAAGCTGTCTCTAGAAACCAGAAGCACAGCTCTACAGCCCTGTGCTCCTCCAGATTTTGCCTCGGCCTCCTTCTGCCCACCCATGCCCTGATAGCCTGCTGGGGACCTAGTGTGAGACTTTTTCAAGCAAATTGCTTCTCCCCAGCTGTGCTTCAGGACCAGCTGAGATGCTGGAATGGTGTTTAACTCCCCACTCCCACTCCCTGGGAGATCCAGGGTTCTGCTTCATATGGCCTGTGCAGAAACCTGGAGCTGGAAAGCAGGGCAGAGGAGGGAGGATACTGGAAAGGGAGAAGAACGGGTGACAAAATAATAGAGTGAAAGCAAAACTGATTCTACATGAGGGCTTGCAAATGCCTTTCTGATGGGAGAAAATTTACAAAGGGAAAAGCGTGTTTCTTATCCCAGAGCTGAGGTGTGAGGAGGTGACGAGGAGCCTCCTTCAAGCCAGTGGCTCTGTCCCTGGATGAACAACCCAAAGGGTGCATCATGAGTATGGCAGTGGGGTGGCTGGAGCCAGCTCTACTTGTCTATCCAGCTGCTGCTTTCCCATCCTGTGTATTTTGTTCTTTTATCAGCAAACAGCTGTTTCCTCTAGTGATACTCATGATACTGTGACTATTACTTTTTTTGAAGTGTCAGTCAGAGATCATCAAAGCAACAGCTTTTTCTTACTTTTCCTACTTATGTGTTTCTGCAGTGAAGAAAACAGAAGTAAATTAGTTGACTATTACCTTCATTCCTGGTGCGCATACATATACTTTACAAATTCATGTAATTACTTTACTCAGATCTGGTATCACACAGAAATAAGATCTGGACCCAAAATATCCTTCTGTTGGTGCTGGCAGGGAAACTATGTAAAAAAGGTACCGATGCCTTTTGTTATTCAAAATTTTGTTGTATAATACTCTACAGTTCTACATGTTTTACAGGTTGCTATTGAAACAGCCCTATCATGGTGCGGGTGCCTAGGACTTTCATTATTTGTTCTGATTGCTCCAAACTTTGCAGATTAATTTTCATTCTTCCTTGGGAAGCCACCTTTTATACCTGTCTAAAGGTGTGATGTAGCAGTGGCATAATTTTTTAGCAATTCAGTAACTTCTTTCCTGGCCATGATCTTCTTTCCCTCTCCCCACCACACAGCCCTACCTCCCATTTCTTGCTTCAGGAACTTCAGAGTTTGTGCCCACACAAAGAACTTCATGCTCTTGCCCTAGACCTGGGGAAACAGGCTCGGGCACCTCAGCTTTTTTGTGATCATGGCAGTGTTGGCAGATATTTCGGCTTCTCTAGAGCTCAGCTCCTCACCCCTTGCAGGTCAGAAGAGGGCACACTATTTGTACCATGCCCTCTGGCCTCATGCATACCCAAAACTCACACTTTCTTGTTATTCTAAGGAGCCCAGCTACACTGGTGAAACAAGGAGCACACCTCTCCCCCTCCTTCTTGGCCCTGACAAGGTGGCATAGGGTCAAGACATAAGCTTATCTCTAAACCTTCTCTAAATAAAATTCAGTTCAAAGCCTTAAACCCCAAATGTGGCCAAGGGGAAATCTCTTCATTTTTGTCCTTATAAAATTCAAAGAATATTAAAAAAAAATTGCTGGTCAAGCATTTTCTAGTCTGGCTTTTGGCTTTGGGTACCCGATTCAGGGCAATTTTAAAGGGTCTGATTTTCAGAATGAACTTAGTATCAACTTTCTTCTGAAAACCCTATTCTAACATGTGTCCCTCAGGAGGGAAGGCATACAAATAGCCAACCTGACCAGTGCACTGACAGATTCCCTGTATTGCTGCCTGTGCTGTCTCCAGCCAAGATGCTTAGAGAAACAAACAAATTTTATGAGCCCTCAGTGAAAGAATGTGATACTGCAGAAAACACTGGATTCAGAACCCTGGAGATTAGAAACCATTACTTAGTGACAGCGGGTTTTGCAGCAGAAGCACTAAGAAACTGCCTCACAAAATAGGTATATCATAGACACATTTCCTTCCATCACTGTAAAACCAATCCATAAGGGGATGAAGAGATCTTCAGACACAGCTTCACTGATCAGCTGTGCTCCAGTGCTTTGCTCCTGATCCCTTAGCAGATATGTAGCTTTCAGACATGAAATAATCCTGGTCAGCAGGCTTTTTTCCATTAGCAGTATGATTTATTTCTTATTGGATCATATTTGCTTCCTTGGGAACTTTCTTCCATGCATCTCCTACTCAGAATACCAATCAAGTGGAAATTACTTCAGATGACATCTCCAAATCACAAAATAAGCTGAGCTGGAAGAGACCCACAAGGATCATCGAGTCCAGCTCCTGGCCCTGCACAGGGCACCCCAGGAAGTACACCGTGTGCTCGAGAGCATTATCCAAAATCTTCCTGAACTCTCTCAGCTTTGGTGCTGTGACCACTTCCCTGGGGAGCCTGTTCGGTGCCTGACCACCCTCTGGGTGAAAAAGCTTTTTCTAATGTCCAACCTAAACCACCTCTGACTCAGCTTCAGGCCATTCCCTTGGATCCTGTCACTGGTCAACAGAGAAATCAGTGTCTGCCCCTCCTCTTCCCCTCACAAGGGTATTGTAACTGCAGTGAGGTCTCCCTTCAGTCTCCTCTTCTCCAGGCTGAACAGACCAAGTGACCTCAGCCAGGCCTCACATGGCTTCCTCTCAGGGCCCTTCACTATCTTCACAGCCCTCCTGTGGACTCTCTCCAATAGCTTAATGTCTTTCTTATCTTGTGGCACCCCAAACTGTCCCAGCATTCGAGGTGAGGCCTCCCCAGAGCAAAGCAGAGCAGGACAGTCCTCTCCCTTGCCTGGCTGGTGATGCTGTACCTGATGCACCCCAGGAGACACTTGGCCCTCCTGGCTGCCAGGGCACTGCTGACTCGTATTCAACTTGCCATTGACCAGGTCAGCAAATTCCTATTTGTGGTTGCACACTCTTGGATGACTTCCAGTCTGTGTTGGAACCAAGCCTTTGATTATGGTGAACAGGACATTTTATCATTGCTATCTGGAGTTTGCTATTTCTGTGCCCCAAAGGAATTGCACCTCAGCTTTCAATATCTTTTAAAGTTCAGCTGAGCTAAAAGTGGTCAAAATCAACATTAAAGCTTTACAGAAATTACTGAAAGCCTTCCTGCGCCTGCAAGTGATATTAAAAGCTGTTATCCTTGTTTAAACTCAGATGATGAACATTACTCAGCCCTTTCTCTGAGGCCAGTTCAGAGTTTTGCATCTTGTCAGTGCTGAGTGACATACTGCTTATCTGGTCTTCTTTGTTTGTGAACCGGCTGTTTGGGTTGATGTTGAAAAGAATAGATCTGCATGAATAACTGTGCAGAAAAACAAGAGCCTGTGCTCTCTTCAAGCCCAGTCACAGCCAGAAATACCAGCCAAACTAGCACCAAAATACAGACTGTGTGGCTGTATCAATATAGCACCAAGATCAAGTGGTCTTTTCATGAAGGTTTGGCTTCCACAGCCTGTGGTTTGGCAACTGGACATTGCATATTTTGAACCTAGCAAGTCCTTTGGCAATCTCTCCTACAGCCTCTTTGTAACCAAAGTGATGTGGTGTCAGCTGGATAACTGGAACATAAATTGCTTGAAAACTTGGCTGGTCAAAGAGTTTTGACCAGCCAAAGAGAATCCAGCTAGCAGCCCACTGATACTTGAGCCAGTGCTGTTTAGCACTTTTACTAACACCAGAAAAGGGGAATGGAGTGAGATCTCAGCAAGCTCACAAGACCAGCCTGCTGGAGCCATGGGCATGCGGAGGGTCAGGTTGCTATTGAGAGAACTGGGCTGGGCAGGCAGGAGGGAGGGTGGTTGGGAACATCCTGAATTCAACAAAGGCAAATACAAAGTCCTGTGGCTGGGATGTGATAAACCCTGCAGCACCACAAGCTAGAGGGGTCTGGCTGGCAAGCAGGGATCAGTCTGGATCTGGCCTCAGCCCACATGGTTCAAACTTCACAGCTGGAGATGCAGCCAGGTCCCATTTCAGTCATCAGAGCACCAGCTGACACTGCAGCACAGCTCACGAAGATGTAAAGCACCGTGCAAGAAGCTGGGAAAAACTGATGTGGCAAGTGTTGCTCCAGGTAATCCAAGTGGTGTAAATGGACTCCTGGTTTCATGCACTCCTTCATAAGAGGAACAAAGATATGTGGGAGAGGAGGAATGGAGGTGCTATGACACTGCAGTCCATGCCTTCTGCTCAGTTTGTGGCAGCTTCCCGGGATCAAGAGATAGTTCCCTTCCTTGCTGGGGTAAGTCCACTACCCTGAACCCAGACAAGGACTCCCTTCTGGGGATCAGCCTGCTCCAGCAGCAGGAAGGGATTTCTGTGCCTTCGATTTCTGTGAATGTTCACATCTTCCATTATTTGTCACCCAGCCTGGTGGCTCTGTGTCCTGCACCCTATTACTGCACAGGGAAAGGCTCAAGGCTTCTGCTGAAATTCTGAGATGACCTAAGTTCAGCGTAGAGCCTTACAGGGTGTGAGCTCAACAGGCAACCCCTCTAGCAGAGACTTTCATTGGAGGCTATGTAAGTGGACTAACAGACATGGATGTGCTAGTTCATGGCACATCCAGTTCTCTCAGGATGAAAAACTGACAGCACCCTCAGATCCACCACTAATCTAACAACCCATTTCTCATCCAAAAGATTTTGAGGTCACTGAAAATGTTCAGCCTTTACATTTCATGATTATATAATCATGATTTTCTTCCCTCTCCTCTTTTAACCCGGTGATAAAACACGTACTGATAACTTCAGTATTCAGTATCACAAAGCTCTTGCTTTGTGGCTCCTCTCAAACGTGGCAAGTCTGGCAGTGGTGAATATCTCTGTGTTGTTTACTGCTATCAATTGACAATGTTTTTTGTGATATTTCAGAGAACTCGTATTTTACAACCTCTTCCTCTAGCTGAATAGCAATTTGTTTGGCTCATTACTTAGGAAAACACTTGCCATACCAAATATACTACTTCAAAGCAGGGTTAAAATGTACCCAAATTACACTGCTCTGTTATTACAAACACTAATGTGTATTGAGAGAAAATTACATTACTCTGTTATTACTAACACTAAGGTATGTTGAGAGCTTTACTTACATAGGCAGTTGGATAAGGCTTAACCACACTTGCTTTTGTGCAGAATTCAAATTCTGGTATGGAAAAATACTCTATTTTTCATTCAGAAGGACTGAGCATTTGGCTGTAGATGAAATGTAGTTTTGTTTTGTAAGCAGCAGTCAGTAATTATCAGACTTGCCTATGGCTGTTTCATGGGAGGTGGGAATATGAATATATTCATATTTACTGGTGCTTTATAAGGAATTATAGGTCACATTAACACGTCTAAATTATGTTTCTTTTTGAATTAATTGCTATAAATGCAGACGACCTTGTATAAAAGCTGTGGTTAAATTTCCCAACACAGAAGTATACGAAAACCTTCTCTTCTAAAAAGATATTTTACAACAGACCTATTTTAATTTTCTCGTGTCACGCATCTGCTTTGCCTTCCATCCTCCTCCTCCACTTGTGCCTTCCCTCCCTCTGCTCCACTTTACCTTTCAGAGCAGCAGCATCTGCAGCACTACCCAGAGCTGAGCTTCTTCATCACCAGCTCTGGGGGAGCGGGTAGCAGCTCACCTTTAAATCTCAAGCAGGCGGCAGCTGCGTTTGTGCAGCTGTTTTAAAGCAGGAAGCTTATGGAAAGGTTCAGGAGAGATAAAAAGCTAATGAAATGCCACTGTAAAAATAACTCCCGCCGGCACAAGCGATCCTTGGCATACCAGGAACACTGAGAACATCTGTGCCGAGGGATCTTAACCTCACCACGTCCAGGGCTGCTACACCTCCTCACAGAAGTGAAGGTCTCTGCCTGTTATTTATAATTGATGCCTGTGCTCCTTAAGGACTCTTGTGAGAAGCAGCAGCCTCCCTGCCCCAAGCAGAAGCCCATCCCTGCCCCACAGAGATCCCTGTGGCGTGGCTTTGAGAGGGGACGTGTCCCCAGGGCAGGCAGGGGGATGAACGCGGGGAGGGGGAGGCACTACCTCCTCGCACAGTGAACCCCAGCATCCCATCCCCAGCCTGGGGTTACCCAGATCTGTGCAAGGGTTGCAGCAATGTCTGCTGCAAGAGATTTTGAAAATCTGGCTTTATGGTGGTTGTTGGTGTTTTTAGGTTTTTTTTTCTCCACTACAAAGAACAGCATAGGAGAAAACAGAAAAGAATTTGATTGAAAATTTGGCAAAGTGGATTACATTCAGCCAAGAGGAAGCAGGGGGATATAGCTTCCAAGCATAAAGGCACGGGAAAGGTCATAGTGACCCCAAATCTGGGCCTACAGATGGGAAGAGCACGCCCATCTGCAGCCAGCACCTGTGGTGGGGACACAGGACAGGTCCCTGCTTTGGGAGGAGAGATTTCTGCCTGCACAAATGGTGGGACACTTCCCCTCTTGGGAAGGAAGTCTGCCTGTTCTGAAATGAGTTGCATTTCTTTCCTCTAGCCAAGTAAATAAGGAATATAAGATTCACACATAATCGCTGCAGTTCTTGATGCCCAGTGAAGGCTTTGGGGACTTCATTTGAGCATTATCATGCATCCTGTTATCACACTAAATCTCAACAGCTCCAAATAAGTCAATATTCAGTTAATATTTATTACATCTGCAGCTTTGCTAAGGAAATGCAGATGAGGTTTCCTCTGCAGATCTAGCTACCAGCTAAATATTCACTGAGATCTGTATGTGAGAAAATACAGCAGTGATATCCAGAGAGGTTTTTATTTTAATATTTTTTTTTTCTTCCTGTACTTCATTCTTTCTGCTGATTTTCAACCCTTCCTCCTGGGTCAGGAGCTCATTTAAAGCATAGAGCTGGAGTGCCCTATAATTTTGCCAGCTTTAAAGTTAAGAAAGCTTCAGAAAGTCAAAAGGAAAAACAAGAAAGAGAAAAGTGAAGCGGGGTGGGGAGAACCCCCAAACCTACATATATTCTTTATATTTCATATTTAATGGCAGAAAGGGAAAGAAAAGGGGCACAAAGGAACTCCTCTTTTGACGAAAAATAGATTAAAAAAAAAGAAGTTGCTGATTTATAAACACTTCCAAGGGAAATTGTTGACCACTGCCTCAGAAACATGCCTGCACTCTTGTGCCTTGGTGGTGCGCTGCCTCCAGCTGTACGGCACCAGCGTGACTGGGTCTGCTGGGGACTGTGCTCTGTGAAGTGGCAGTGCCACAAAACTGCTTCTCTTCTTCTGAAGAACGAAGAAAGGAACCCTGAAAGAACCAGCCTATGGGATACAGGCCTGGTGTGTTGCACTTCTGCAGCCGGAGAAGCGGGAATTTTTGCACTGAAGGTGGGCACTAAATCTGCAGCTTTTTACTGGCAGCTGGGCAGGGGCTGTGGGGGTGAGCTGGTGAAATGCAAGCTGGTTGGTGCTTTTATATTGACTGTGCCACCCAGGCTCTGCAGTCTCATGTTCCTCTCGCTCCAGAGACCTCCACAATGCCCTTACTCACCTGCTTGTGTGGGACCCTCTGCAGCATCATGCAGGGCAGCCTTTGGGAGGAAAAGCAGGTGGGGAATAAACAGGGCCCTTGTTAAAAAAAGAGCAACCTGACAGCAAAACAGACTCACCTTTTGCAAGGAAACCCCAAATGATGACCATCTCCCAGCTACCCTGAACTCAGGCTTGAGGGGTAGGTGTCTGGCAGGAGGTTGTCTCAGTAAATCTGTGCTAATATTCACATTCAGAAGGAGGTTCCTGATGGTAAAGGCAAGGAAACCGTATTTTTTCTACCAGCACAGAAGGGCTGGAAAGTGTCATTAAATCCAGAAGTAAACATGAAGTCAAGAACTGCTACTGCAGATGAGAACAATTTTAGGTGTCTGCAGATAATCAATAAATTCTCTGATTTTAAATAAAGGAGAAAAATGAAGGAGGAAGTAGCTCTAGGTAGTTCCAATACAGGGAATATTGGGTCTTTTTCACTGCAGAGCAGACCACAGCTGGCTAAACAACCACACAGGACTCTGTTTGGAGAGCTGGCAGTAACCCTGAACATATGGCTTTTGCCATTGGGCAGACAATTGCTTTTATGAACATGGATTTCTCCTGGCCAAGAGGATGACTTTTGGCAATCAAAAGGCATAACAGATAGACCCAAAAATGAAGCAAAAGTTATAAATAGAAAATAGTTATGTAGTAAAAACATTTCTGGAACAATGTGAGAGGCTGAGTCCCTCACAAACGACAGAGCCACTGAGCTATACAAGATAACTTCAATATCAGTAAATTACACAGGACAATTTTCCCCTTGCGGGGCGTCACAGACCCAGCACAGGAGGGAAGGTGCCCCTAATGAGTCTCCAGCCCAACCCTGTTCCAGTGTTTGACTACTCTGGGTTAGAAGATTTTTAACCCAGGGTGGTTCCTTAAAGCTAATCAGTCTTCCTTTTTCCAGCTTGTGTCTGCTGAAGAATAATAGGTCTAAAGGTCCAGTTTCTCTAAGATGCCAGCTGTTCACTCAATGAGTAAGCTTTACCATGCCCATTTTTAATTTCTGGTGTGATCACTTGAGAGGAGAGAATGGGGAATAAAATAATTTAGACACACAGAGTAATAAGGAGTAGGGGAAAAAAAAAAGGAAAGTCAAATATAGGGTACCTAACAAAAGACAAATAATCAATCTCCAGAGGACAATTGCTGTTCTTTAAAACCCCAGTGAAGGATGGGATCTGGGACATAAGACAAAGGTCTGGATGTTACAAAAGAAACTTAATTAATAGAAAGGTGAGTTATGATTCAGAGCACGACTATCCTAAGGAACCTGTAAAAATGTCACTGAGAAAAGCTATTTAGAAATACTAACAAGCCTAAAGAGTCTGGTCTCCCTCACAGCCCCCTTAAGCCAGACAATGAGCTATTCAGAGATATTCTACACATTGAAATATATCACCCCTCTGCATTATTCCATAATTATCTTCACATCACCGGGGAAATATAATGTGTTAGGGAAAAACAAGTCTAAACTTTTAAATGGATCAGCTCAAAAAATGGATTGCTATCATAAATATTAAAGGAAAACCTGCAGCTAAGTGAACATCATTCATCATTTCTCATGACAATCACTTTTCCTTAACTGGAGTAGATATTTCATAGTAATAAAGATAAGTTCTTGTTCTAAAAAATTACGTTCTTAAAAATCTGTTGCAGAAGTCAGAACAAGCATGCTGCTCTTCCATCCACAAGTTCAACTGTGCAATAAAAAAAGGATTAATAAAAGATAAATGGTTTTACAGTGAACCCTCACAGGGTCCCAGCTGCTATTGTTGTTGTCTCCACTGTAAGTTCACTTGAATCTCTTCTGATCCTACAGCCCAAAAACTACATCTTGTTTACCAACATGCACAAGGCAGCTCTCCACTGCTTCAGGTGAGGATAGGATGGAAAGAAAGGCACATTTATGTGATAAACAAAAGTTTCCAGACAAAATCATTACCACTGCAACTAACACCTGGGCATTCATTAAATGATAAAGATTTACTAACTGTAGAAAGAAGAAGGTCTTCAGATTTTATTTAATTTCTTTCAGAAAAATATACTGCTACACATTGGTAGCAACAAAAGTGTGCCACCAGCTGATGATCAGCATCTCTCTGACATGGTCCTCTGGGTTTGCTGGGTACTGGAAGAGCAGATACTGAAACTTGTGGCTGCTGAGGCAGAGATCATCCCATTTGTGTACCAATATTCTCTTGCTTATCCCTAAAACCAACTCTGAATATTAAACAGGGTCTGTCTCATAGGGTATCTGTGAGACCAGAGCCCAGGCTCTGATTGCTGTCCCCGTATGACTCAATGGCATTATATGCAGCCAGCTCCCTAGCAGGACCTGGTGGTTTATTTCCTGCAAACAGGTATCAAAAGATCAGAAGCAGAAACCTGAGAGAGGGACCCACACATTCATCCTTGTAGGAAAACTTCTGAAAAGTGGCGGTCTTTACCCTAGCAAAAGAGCATCTGACAGATAATATGGGATAACTACTATAAATATGTATTGAGATGTCAGGAAGAACATGGGAATCAATGACATCAAATATTCAAAGAGGAAAGAAAATAATAAGGAACTTACAATAATTAAATAGGAGAAAAGCCCCCAGTTCCAAATTGACAATAGGAGATGGTTAAGAAATTAGTCAATCAACAGTGAACTAAGGAAAAAAAACATATGATACCTGTTTTTACCCCATATACTCCTCCTCCCACATGCTTCTTCCTATGTTGACCATCATTAAAATTATTTATATGTAAGCAAGAACTCTGAAAATTCAGACCATACAGTGGTTATCCTGTAATGAGACAATGCTCCCAAGATAATTTCTTAGCTAGATGGGCAAATTTGGATGTAACTTGTAAATTTACAGTAATACTGTCCAAAAGGTTTTAGTACAGCTTCATTGGAAAGTACCTCTAAATTAGAATCTGGCTGCATCTTAGAAATTCAGGGGTGCCTGCAGATAATTATTTCTGGTTCTCATTCAAGGATGGTTTCCACATGTATTTTCATACAGTTCAGGCATACTTGGTTAAAGATCGCACCAAAAATAGAATTTTGCCATTTTGGTAATCTGTGTGTGTGTAAATAACAATCTGCCCTTCTTGCAGCACCCAAATGATCTGAATCCATTGCTGTACATTTTATGCACATAGGTAAAGGTCAGCACTGGAAATGTTTTGCTACTTCTTAGGGACCCTCTCTGTAGATATCTCCAGCCCTGCAGGAATCTGATTGGGAAATCCTGGAGGAGTTTCATACCTTGCAGCTACCAAACGACCCAGTTTCTAATCTACCATCAATGACCCATTCCTTCAGACCACCCCTAGTTTGGTTTTTTTCCCCTTTTAGCTGTATGTCCCTTTGCATGTTGTGCTACTACAGCCATTTAATGGTACAGCTGTAATTATCTTTACTACTCATCAGCCTTTCAATATGTCACCTTCAGCATAGGTAGATAATGAATGCTCATGAATTTTACTCATTATGCAGCCAAGTCTGCCTGTATCTCCCAAAAATAAAATGCATGATGGCCTCTTGTCATCTGCTGCTGCACAAACTACTTTTAAGAGAAAAAAAACCCTTTTTGATATGAAGAAATCACAACTTTATGGTTAGGTAAATAGTGAAAAAGGGTAATAACAACTACTGACTTGTGACCATAAGTGTGCTGTTTCTCAGAGAAAGGCAATTAAATGATGTGACCAAATATCAGAGGCAAACTAGAAAGATGTGTAAATTAAGGCAATGGGGGGGTTTTTTTGAAAGACCACCAGTTTAACATCAGGGGAAGAGACAACTAACCAAGAAAAGCTGTATATTATGATGAATTATGTGAATAGGTTTCATAGCCCTGCTTGGTCTCACTAATTCCATTTAATGTACAGAATCATAGAATGTTTTGCATTGGAATGGACATTAAAGAGCATTTAGTTCCAATCTGCCATGGGCAGGGACACCACCCATTAAACCAGGCTGCTCAAAGCCCCATCCAGCCTGGCCTTGAACACTGAACATCCCTGGCCAGGGATGGGGAATCCACAATTTCTCTGGGCAACCTGTTCATGTGCTTCATCACCCTCAGAATAAAGCACTTTCTTCTGCATATCTAACCTAAATTTCCCCTCTTTCAGTTTGAAGCCATTACCCTGTGTCCTACCACTAGAGTTCCTGATGAAGGGCTCTTCTTCAGCCTCCTTGTAGGCCTACCCTTCAGTAGGGATTATCCTGTATTTATTAACCTATAAACACACAGGTTTTAAAAAGAAGTAGAAAGACATCTGAGGAGATAAATTGTATTTGAAGCCAAGACTGCCCTGGTTTTTTAAGATGTTTTGATGACAGCACATGGTGTTTTGCTCTTTGGAAAGCACCAGGTTTTGATGTTCCCACCCTTTCCAAGAGCAAAACCATCTCAAGGCAGGTGTCTGAGCAGATTCAATACAACATTTGAGGAGAACACTGTGGTTTTCCATGTAGAAAGTATCTCATCTTTGCTTCTTGATTTCAGACCCCTAAAGTCAATTTTCCCAGCCTGTAGCGCAGCCTAAATCCAAGCACCTGCAGGTAAAGCCCCAGTCACTGAAACCTAGCAGCCCTCTCCTCCAAAAACTCACCTTCCTCTCCAACCCAATCAGACAAAACCAAATGGAAAAAGGAGACAGCTATGATCCCAGGCTCCATAAATGACTCAGGATCCTGAGAGTTTTGCCAAGAGCAGTCAGCTCACTGTGCTGGCAGAGCCAGGGATGCTCTTGGTCATAGCTGTTCCTTTGGTCACAGTCAGATATTGTTGCTTAAAAACATCAGTCCTGGTCTTTCTGCTGTGCCATGTAGCACTGCATTACCATCCAACAGGGACAAACAGAAATTAAAAACATATCATTCTGACAAACAACAGAATAGCCCCACATTGGTCTCTCCCACTAGAAGGCTTTATTGACCAGGTAACTCATTACCAAAATACCAAGTGCTGAAGGACCCTGCCCTGCCTGCTCCATGGGCACTGAGCTTGTAGCCCCTGTACAAAGCCTTACATGACCTCATCCAGATCCCAAACAGAGGATTTGAGAGGCACCAGGTAGGCATGGACATCACACTTGGCAAGAGGGGGCATAGGCTGCCACAGGCCGCTCCTCTGGGTTCAGGTCCTGTAGGAAGTCTCCTCCTGGCAGATCTAAAAACAGTAGCCAAGTACATCCTCTGGGCTACTCATCTCTGGGGATCTGTCCCGTGTCCTTATCTTCAGCTTGCATGGAGTCAACATCTGAATAGGTGAGCCAGAAATTGCCTCTCTCTACTGCTGCCCCATTCTCTCCAGAGTTCCCCTCTCACTGTTTTTTCCTCTTAACCTCTTGGCAGGTCTCCTGCATGCTAATCAGACAGCACTGGGTGCTTACCTAGCCAGCCACTGTCTCACTTTTCATTCAGATTTCGGATATCCCATGCAGAATCTCTGTCTGATTGCTGGATTTCTGACTTGCCAGATACATAAAGTCTGGGGACTGGGGAAAATAAGCATGCAACACAGTCCTGGTATGAGAAACCACTGGCTCTGAAAGGTATTCCTTCTTGATTTCATCCCTTTGTTACCTCTAGATCTAAAGAGAAAGCAGGCAGACATTTTTGATCCTAATCTCTAGCATTAAAAAAAGTAATAAAAAAATAATAGTAGCACAATAAGTGTTTTCAGGCAGAAGAAAGTGAATAGCAACATTGTCTAAACTGTGTTAGGTAAGAGTGAAACAAGTAGATTTTATGGTCTTCAAATGCCACTGTAGTGGGCTGAGTATAAGTGATAAAATGGCTTCATGCCTCCTATGGCAAAATTGAAGCTAGAAACATGTATAAATAAAATTATTCCCAGTTTCCTAATAAAAGACAAACCTATTTTATATAAATAAGTTAAATGGTGACAATCTAAATAGATTTCAGAAAGTTCCCTGTCTTCCTTTGAACTATTAAATAAATGCAGCTTTGTCCCTTTGGAGCTCTAATGAAAATCCCATCAAAATCCAATTTACAGAATGCTGAGACGTAGGCAAGTTAGGAGTGTTAAACTAATTGTTTTACCTTAAAGAGTTATTGAGACTGGATTTGTCAGTCACATTTGGACGTGAAAGTCTGTTGTGTTTTAGCAGGAAGATGCTCCTTCTCTCACAGCACTTCAGGCTAGCCACAGTAATTTCTTTGGTAATCTCCCCATGTGCCCCTGGATGAGCTGAAGACACGGCCACACATCTCTGCAGGGAGGCTGTGGGGCACTCACCCTGCAATGAACCTCCCCCTGCCTGCCCACTGGCTCTGGCACTTGCTGCTGGGACAGCTGGGGAGGACATTTCTTCCAGCTCTCCTCTGCTCCTGTCCTGGAGAAGGAAGCTCCCAAGCAGGAATGATAGTATGTGTAAAACCAGCAATGGTATGTGGGATCTCAAGCCAGGCTTCAGGTGGAGCCAAGCCCACAAGGTACATCTGACTCTCCTCCTCTCCCCTGCTAACACAAGTCTGGGCTGTGGAATTCTTCCCCCTCCTGCTTTCCACCTGGGATGCAAGATATCACTTTCTCTAGTTACATCTGAACTGCAAGATTAAATCAAACTCCAGATTTTGCCAAAAAAAGTGAAATAAAATTCTGTAAGTAGTGTTATTGGCCTAACGAAAAAAAAAAAATTAAAAATTACGCATTGTTTGTGTCAAATTCAGCAGTGGGTTTGAAATAAGAATTGTCAGGTGAACTACAGCCAAAAAATGGAGGAGAAAGAGACAGCTTGCTATATATTTAGACTAAAGTAGATGAGAAGAGCTGGCTCAGTTTCCTGTCACCTATGAAGGGGTAAGATAAGACAGCCAGAGCTCCCTGTATTCTGAGAATGTGCTCTAAACACTGTGCTGTACCACATTCCCAAGCAAGCTGCCCTTCTCTCCTGGTAGCCTTATTTGAAGTTTTGTAGAAGAGGAATGGGGTAAGAGAAGTTGACTATCAGTGAAGGGCACCCAGGATTCGAATCAGTCCTTGAATTTAGTCTTCCTTTCCACCATCCTGGTTTGCCTGATGATGACAAACTGGAAGTGAAAACTGTTGTTTGAGCCTCAAAGGAAGGGCTTCATTCAAATAAAAAAACACATGTTATCAATATTATTACTTAGTTACTTCTAATACGTCTGGAGTGAAGACAGACCCACTTAAAATGGATTTGAGCTGAGAGCAGAAGAGTGCATTCAGTGCAAGGAACACACCTGAAGATGGACACAACTTTATAGTCATTACCCTTCAACAGATCAGAGTTCAAACCTTTTCTGCTTCCTCAGCTTCCCCAGAGACTTCATGTAATTCATTTATGTCCTCTCTGCACAGACTCTCCTTCTTTTGATGGGAACCCTTCATCTCCTACACCTCTGCCACTCTTGTCACTCTAGACTGCAATTTGTGTTCTTAAAGCTGGAGAGACCTCTCATGGCATCACAGCCATGTTTTCAAGACATACAGCACCAAGAATGACCACTCTTGGGCTTTATATGGAAGCTTGGACAAGAAAAAAAGAAGTATTAAATGCATCTTTGATGAACATAAGCCCTTTCCCCCAGGAACAGCACTGAGTTTTCCAGAGGATGCTCCCCAGTGTGCTGGGAGCACAGCAGAAAGTCCCAGCTTGCTGGGAGATGCAGTGGTCACTTATGGGCTTCCCTGAGTTTTCCTTCAATGCTTGCCTTTCCCCTTTATGCAAGTCTTTGATTGTATGATGGGAGCTGCAGAGAAGCTCCTTTTCCTCTGTCACTGACCACTCTTTAATATTCTCTGTGCAGTTCTTCCTCAGACAGCAATATTATTCCATCTCTTTTTCGTAACAAGGTTAAAACAGAAATTAATAGAGGCTTGTCAAGGTGCATAAATGCTTAGAAGATCATGTGGCTTTGCTGTCACTGAGAATGGACACCAAAATATGCATGTACACAAGGCAAGACAGTGGCAAACAGGAAAGCTGTAGTGACCATTTGTTTTTGGTGTGACAGCTTTTTTCTGCCAAGGAAGACTCGTACAGAACTGATGCTTCACACAGGAAATACATCAACTGAGGGCATTTCACAGTACTCCTCAGACACCCTACTTCTGGTAACTTTTAAATACCTCTTCACATAGCTTCTGGAAAAGAAACTAAATATGTTTTTCAATCCACTGGGAGGGAGAAGGGGCCTAATTATTTTTCAGTTTTATTTAGAAATATAATTACAATGAGCAGCATGAAACCCAAACTTATTAGCCACGGTAGGAAATAGGATTTAATACAGAAGTAAAAATAGCTCAGCTCTACTTACCCTAATGCAACAAGCATTAAGAGATGCAAACTCCTAAAACAGGCAGAGTTCTTTTTAATTTTGCTTTATTTAGGCCTGTCTTCTAAACATCTGTGCACTGATGTGAGATGAATATCTAAAACAGAAATAACTGCAGCTAGGTCTCACATGAAATGATTCATACCTATCATTACCTAGTGCTTTTTGCCCCAAAAGGATTGCACAGAATTTACAATCTATGGCTGGGATATAGAACATAAAAATGAAGTGCTTCATCCCTCACTGATAGGAACTGGTTCAGGTATGAAATGTGATAGGAGCTTAACGGCAACAACACATCAGAGTTAAAGACAAGAAGATGTCAAATCCTGTTACTGATGTTTGGGTAGGCAGAATGTCATCAAAAGAAAACTTTCCTATATTTTCCTGTTCTCAAAAGGCAAATAAACAGCTGAAAGAGTGACATAAATGCTCAAGAGCTCAATTAAAATTTTAACCTGAGAATCTAAACTTCTAAAAATCAAGTAGAATTATGCTGAGAGCTGTAGCACATTGTATCTGTGGTGCTTAAAAGGCCTGCGTTGAGTTTGTTTCTAATCACTTCTGAGCATTTCCCATTCTCTTTATGGAGGATGCTAGCCAAGTGTGGGGACATGGGAAGAGGTCAAAAATTCCTCCCAATTCCCAAAATGCTTCCAAAGGCAACAAATGTTTTCCAAGCCGGAAATATTTAGAAACTGAATTTGAGGGGCTATCACATAACACACATATGTCCTACAAGCTGAACACATGCTTTCTAGCAAAAGTGGAGCCAAGGATCCACAAAAGGGAAATATGAAAATGAGTCAGCTTTAAATTTATTTTCTTGACTTGAAAGCATTCTTCTGGATCTCTTGGTACCTGCATGACACTACTTTATACATCATAATATTGGAGATCACCAACAATGTACACCTAGCAGAGTGCGTGCTGAGCACTCAGCATGTAGTAGAGGCTCTGCTTTCTATCCACTCTAACTTATTTACATAAAATTGCCTCTAAATCAACTTTGGCATGGCTTAAACTTTATTAGGAGATGCTGTTCCTGGCGAGCTGAGTTCAGTTGCTCTTTTCAAATTAGGTGAGACTTCATGGAGTGTAAAGACAGTGGGTTTGGCTAAACTCAACCTCAGCCTCTCCAAATCAAGTTTGAAGTAAAAAACACAAACATACATGCAGTCCTGTCCCAGTCCCACACTGGACTCACATAATGTTTCACCTACAGGAAGCTTTTCTTACCTGAATGCTGACCAGAGACAGCCCTGGACTTAACTCCAGCACACTTTTAACTGAAGAAGAGATGTTTGAGGGACAACACGTAAAAAGGTAATCTCAGACTGCTTTCCTGGTGCTTTTAGGCACAGACCATTTTTCCTTTCTCCCAGGATGTCTCCTGGGTCTGATCTGACATAGATTCCTGCATCTCGTTTGAGCTAGCAATGGCAAATGACGGCGTGACCATGGATAAACTGATAGAGAGGCAGTGCTCATGAATTCTGCACCAGTTGACACTGGCCTGAGAGAAGAGGATGCTATCTACATCCCAGTCTCTTCAGTCTTCCCTTCTCCTTCACTAGCATAAATGCTGGCATAATAATTATCTTTGGTTCTTCTGCCAAGCTCGTACACATGGGCCCATCCTATAAAATCACTGCCTGGCAGCCAAGCTGCCTTAATGCACCTGTGAATGTTTCCAGCCTTTATCAGGAGGGTAACATATGATAATACATGGACTTTCAGTTTTCCATGAGGATAAGATAGGCCCTGAGGCTGGTGCCTGCAGCACAGCTCTAACTCCTCATGTAGGGCTGTGTGGCCACTTGGGACATGTCTGTGAGCTGGGTGTGGGCAGAGTCCAGTTGAATTAAAGTTCTCATTGGTTTAGTTCAGCCAACAACACAGGGCAAGCAGCAGAGCTGGTGCCTGAGAGCTGGTTTATGTGTAACACAATTAATTTGATGCAAGTGGAAATTGATATTATTTTAAATTGATGATGTGATCCTGTACACACACGTGCCTTTGTAAATCTATTTGAATTCAGAGTGTGATCTTGACTGGCAGTTTAGTGAAGTCTGTCCTGAGGAGCTGAAGTAATCCTGCATTTTAAACTAACTACACAGATAGCAGTCATAGACATCCCAAATGTCTTTGAGATACGGGAAGAGATTCCTAAGAAATAGAGGTTTCAGACATGATTGGCATGCCAGTCAATTGCCTTCCTGACCAAAAGAGGAAAAATATCAGTTCTGATCGAAGTTTGCTTCCTTTATCATTACAGACACTTGCAGATCTGGGATCATGAATGTATATACAGTACAGAAGATCTGCCTCTAGCAATTATATTACACTGTGCTGCAATGCCACTTGCAATTAGGACTGCTCCTCCAACACATCAGACAGGTGTACTTCTTGCCCAGAATTATTTTTCATCTGACAGCACTGTGAAGGAAAGTGGAAAAGACAAGTAGAGAAAGCAGCTAAAGCAAATGGGGGCATTCCCAGCCAGTGCCTGGGGAAGTGGAGAACCTGAAGGAAAAGCATGTAAGGTGCAGGAGGAGAAAGATCCCAAATCCAAACCTCAAAAAACTCAGACTAGCTTTCCAGAATGCAATTGAGGGCAAATAAAGGCTATGTTACTCCAGCATAGGTATATGTTCAGAGATGTTGCTATGAGATGCCAAACATTTCCCCCAATGGGAGAGAGGTAGAGAAAGCCAAGTTGTGGTGGGGACAACTTCCTGCAGACTGCTTTGAGGTTACATTCAGCTCAGTCTCCCCTGCACTTCAGGCTCCCTGGGTTTCTGCTACCTTTGCACTCCTCTTCTTGCAAACAACTTCCCTGCTCTCCTTGCTGGGCTGTTTGTGCTTTTGGGAATCCACATCAGCAATATTTGGTGCTTGTGTGGCATTTTTCAGAGGCAAAGCTTAGAAAGCTTAGTGCCCTGTCAGTCTCAGCAGTGCTCCTGTGGAAGCTGCCAAGCCAAATGGGGCCGTGGAGGGTTAGGGGAAGAAAAGCTCTGTCTCCAGAGATCAGAGGAATGGGATTGAGTATGCTAATGAGAAAAAATTGATGTCACTATATAGCTATCAGTATTTTGCAGACTTCAGGTGGTATCAGCAAACTTTTGATCAGGTTTATAAAGCTTCTTTTTCCAAATGGAAAAAACACAGATCAAAAGTTAAACCTCTCTGAATTTGGAACAGCACAGGCTGTTCTGCAGCCAGGTTCCTTGACTGCTCTATGGGCTGTTCCCCTTCTCCTCTTTGATACAGCCAGAAAGTTGTGAATCTTTCCCGCCTCACTCACATAACTGGGAATGGGACCCTGAGCATGTGTGCAGAGATGGTTGACTTTAAAGACCAATTCAAGTGATCTTTGACCTGGCCAGGGTTTGCCATTTTCAGAGAAGAAATAAGATAAATGTTCAGCTGCCTAGGAGATACCTCTCTTCCTCCCTTCAAACATCTTAAATACCAGCGGTGCAATGCAAGATGTGAAGTGCAAAGTGAAAATAAATACCTCATCTGTGATTTTAATTGTTAAAATAATCATCTCTTCCCTTTGCATGAGAATGTGTGAATTCACGCATTTAAATGCCATGTATTTGACAAATAGACCTAAAGAGCAAACCATCTGGCATTGAAAAAATATTGTGACAAATCTGACACCGTTTTCACATTTCTATGAATTGTTTCCCACAACACAAGCAAACAGATTAAAGGTCACTGAAAAGGGAAAATGTGTATTTGTGAGTGGTTTGCTTCCTTATGCTTTAAGTTGCTCTGTGAATGTGATATATTTTACCCTTTCTTTAGGGAAGGAGGGCAAAGAGGAGGCTGTGGGAGGACAGAGGGGCCTTTGCCTTAGAAACCGAAGGCAAATTGTTCAGCCTTCCCTGGGGACCTTGACTAATCAGGCAATCAGCATAAGCCATGAGTATGAAACCTGGCTCACTGAGAGAAGACCTGGTTTTTATTCAGCCTATTATTTATTTTAGCTAATATCCATTAAACTTCAACCTTTTTTTTTTTTTTTAAGTGTCAGCAGTTTCCATTCCACATGGAGACCTCACTGCCATCCTGAAAAGAATCTATATTGATGCTAGCATAAAGGACTGTTTTAAAGTTAGAGGCTGGAACTTGTATAACTACAGCGGGAGACGCCTTTCCTCCTTATTTCAAGTAGATAAAAGTAAAGGTACAAATATTTTTAGGCGTCTTAAGTGCCTTTTCCTGTGGAAGCCACCTCCTTTACAGAGGAGCTGTTGGTTGAGGTTGATCACTGCTGTGTGGAAATGAGGGTGTGTCCCCGATGAAGCCTACAACTCCCAAAGTTTCCTCAGACACTTTAAAAGACGCTATAAAAAGATAATCTGAAATCTCTCTGCATCGCTGTGTCTTTCCAGAGGTTAATGACTGTGTTGACCAGACTCTAATGGTTGAATACAGGCCCTTGAGATCAAGCACCACCAGCTGAATTTTAAAGCCTA
Organism: Pseudopodoces humilis; assembly: GCF_049639895.1. NCBI lineage: Eukaryota > Metazoa > Chordata > Aves > Passeriformes > Paridae > Pseudopodoces > Pseudopodoces humilis. The sequence continues at coordinate 107,996,548 of NC_142200.1, forward strand.
TCTTATGTCAAACCAGCACCAGGCCTTACTACAACAGGTAATTGATTAATTTTATCAACCCAGAACCTCCACAGAAACTTTGCTATCAGTTTAGGAGTTTTGCATATATTTTCACCAGCTACACGCAGTGAAAGGCATTTACAGATCCAAGACTCATAGAGCATAAAACCCATAAAGCCCAGGCTCAAGTCCTGGCTTTATAAAGTTTTTGACTGAGTTCTCATGGATGGTGATGATGATATAAGCAAGTTTTTATGCATGGTCCATACACACATTTATCTGTATTGATGTAGGTTACATCACCTTGTTTGTGAACTCGTTTTTACTCAGAAACACTGGCACTGAAATGCTCAAAAATAGCAGCTGCTAGTTAACAAATTTCTCCTGCAAAGCCTCACCAGGAAATAAAATTGTTCTAGAGTGTACTTTGCTGTAACAGAATAAAAATTTTAAAAATACCTTTGCAAATAGATAAATTAACTAGAGTATAATTGCTTGAGGCATTTCCTATCTTTACTTGTCAGAGGACAGATAATAAATTGGGCAGCAGTGTGTTTTAATTAACGTTTCCTGGGTTCCATTTACAAGATCTGTTTAGGCCTTTAAAATACCTAGATTTTCCATTAAAAATTCAACTTCCAAATGCTGAGGGAAATAACTAAGTGGTACATACTTAATTGCCAAGTACAGAAGCAACTACTCCCATCTGAGTTAAATCTGCAGAAATGGCACTTAGTGACCGAGGTGTGTGCATTCTGCCAGCAAGGACACAGACCTCCTGGTGACAAAGTCATTCAGGAATATGAGTAGTTGCACTCTCTCCTGTGTTTAGGAAAAAACCTAGGTTTCCATGTTCCGCTACATGCTGCATTATGTAAGAAAAACTAAAATAAACCAAACCAAAATAATATTCTTTCAATCTTGCGGCCTCTCTCCCTTTCAAACATGAGCAAGTGAATTGGTTATTTGGGCCAAGAGATTTGGCAAAAAGATGCCTTCTGCAGACCAAAGGAAAGCCTTTAGGTTAATGGTCTATTTAAACTCCTTAAATGAAAACAACAAAAGCATCTTTGGAAGCTACAGATCATGTCGGCAGCAAAGAAGTCTATCAGGACTGAATCTTACCTACATCCTGTCCAGCACAGTGTTTTGCTGTGTCCTGCCTCCTTCTGAAGATCCAGGATTCTGTCACTTTTATACTCAAGATATATTTATATAACATATTATATATAAAAATAATTTATATAATTATAATATATATAATTATAATATATATAATTATAATATATATAACATATATGTTTAAATAACATGCTATAGCATGTTATTCCAATGAGACACTTTTAAAAATGAATTTGAGAACTGGTGCCTTGAGCTACTCATTCTTCCATTTAAAGCAGCAAAAATGGGTAGAGTGATGTGGTTGTATGCACTGATAAGGCAAATCCCCTCGTCCCTTACAGAGAGATTTTAAGTATGACCAAAACACAGCCAATTTAAACACTTGCATTTGAGCAGGGGTCCAGACAGCTTTCCCATCACCAGAGGGGAAAAAAGAGATAAAGAGTGATTTTCAGCTTCAAAACTGAGGGGCAGCCTGCAGATACCCCAGTACTGGTCCTCTGTGAGTGTCCTACTTAACAGAGCCACTGTTCCTGCTGCAGCTGCAGTACTGATTTCTGAAAGCCTTCACTTCATCTCATCTCTTCAGCAAGGCAAGGAACACAGATGTACCTCAAAGAATGGTGAATATCTCAGGAATTTCTCTGCTGAACAAATGACCCACTGAGGTTTTATCCCCCAATACCAAACTAAAACCCAATGAGAAAATCTCAGAGTGGGAAAAAAGTTCATTTCACTGCAGAGGAGAACTTCTGGCTGCAAAAATAGATTAATGCAATGGTCTGTGTAGTTTGAACTATCTATGGAGATGTCATTCATCAATAGATAATGCAATTTATTCCTCAGACATTTGCCAGTATCTCTAAAGTGTTGATAAAAAGATCTGTACTGCTAGGATCTAACTGAGTTTAAAGTTTGCCTGCTTAGTAGAAGTCTTTATAACAAGAAGAGTTTGGTTCATGTTTCTGATTTGAGAAACCTTTGCTAAACACTACCAATAAAATAGTGGAATTGATGATGATAGACCTAGAAGGGTGGAATGGTCACAAAGAGAATTTGCTGCCCATTTCTAACATTTTTCTATCCCCAAAAGGTTGTACCAATAAATTTCTGTGAGGATTTTATCTTCTGTATGCACCCTGGAAAAAACTTTCTGGATTTTACTTGTCCATGTGCTCTCCCTAGAGCAACCAACAGAAGTGATCATATGGCAGCCAGTCTGCCCAACCATATGAAGGAGAGCAAAGAGAAATACAAAGGAGAAAATTAAATGAGAGCTTTCCATTTTGGAGAGAAATATAAATTACTGTGCAATAAAGGAGTGAAAATGACAAGGATTTGATATTGCTTGCTAGATTTCATCAAATCCACAAGAAAGTCTAGCCAACAGTCAAGCACTCCACATCTACATCTCACCATCAAAATCTAAGGTCAAAACAGCACAAGAGAATTTTACAGAGTCAATCCAAAGCACCTCAAATCACAGATTTTCCACACAAAGAACAGCATTTTTTTTTTTTTTTTTTTTACTCAGACAGAAATTAGGATAGAGTTGCTGAACTAGTGAAGCCACACACATAGCTGAAAAATAGAAACCCCAAAGTGCTGGACGGTGTTATGTCCTCTTGGGTATACTTGGATTTCCAAGTATTTGGATCTGGCATACCATGCTGAGGTCTACTTCGTTACTCAATCCCATGACTGGAAGTTGATCTGGTGTGATCTTTGATGTGCAAAGTACTAGGGCAACTAAAATAATGAGCAAAGGCAAAAGTCATGTTGCAATGATAGCTTTGTAGGCTAACTACTGCCACTTTCTTTTCTATGAAATATAAATTTCTATAAAATACACACACGCATGGTTTGTAAGGCTGGGCCTTAAGAGCTTTTTCATTCCTTTTTCATTGTTCTACAAAAGCATGGCTAACAGAAGAGTTTGATAGAGTGCAGGATTGTTTTGGGAGGCAGCCGAGCCAGTGAGCTAATGAAATGTAATTTAATTTGTGGTGGCTACAGAACATGCAGTCTTGGCCCAGTATAAGGATTTTCAAACTCAGAAAAATTAAACAGAGCTTTCAAAAAGTGTTTTTGAAAATCGGTCAGTAGTGGAGGGAAAGAAGATGGAACAGCTACTGTCCCATTGTGCTAGAGAGTTCCTGAAACACTCATGCAGCAAAATAGTTCTGCTGCCGGCCAAATAGAAATACAAAGCATGTAGCACAACTTGGCTGGTGCTTCAGCACAGATGATCACAAGAATAAAAGAATTGAAATGAGGCTTCAGTGAAGTCCATGTTCGAAAGTATGTTGGAACTATTTGAATTGGGAGGTACTGGAATTGTGATACAAGAAGAGCCCTTTTCTGACATGTCATCTTGACCCCTTCAGAGACAGAGACTCCAGAAAAACATGTTTCCACACAGTGTGTTGTTGATGTGAAGCTCTCCAGCTGTACTCATTGCACTGTATGGTGTCACTTGATAACCACGGAAAAGACATTTCAAATATCTCAAGAGCAAACTAGGTTTTATTGAGGAAAGGAAAGAAATAAAGGATGTAGAGCCTTGCTGTTTAAATGAGATTCCTTCTGGCAGCATTTATTAAAGTACAGTCCTCTACTTTGGAAATGTCTTCATTTTATTCTGAAGAATATTTTGATCCATTGCATCAGAGACAGTGAATTGCAAGACTATTATACTTCAGGGAGTCAAACCCAGACCCAATGAATCCTGTTTTGTAATTTATCACTCAGAGAACTGCAGTTCCTGTGGCATTTTACAACCAGTCCTTTTATTAATTATTTGCATTGCAGCAATGAGAGATCAAGAGAGAATAAAGTGGGACAAACTGACCCAGACATTGTATATTTCAAATTTATAAGAAGAAATAATTATTGCCCCAAATATCTCAAAGTTCTGCAAACCTATGCAGAGGGTTTCCTGGGAAATTGTGTTAAATAGAAGAAAATATGATTCTTGCAGCAAAATTGTCATTGCAACCCAGATCAATTGGTCCATGCAAAATAAGCAAGGAAGCAGCCCAGTATCTGGCAGGGCTTTTACCTCATGCCCCAGGGGAAGTTCTCCAGCTCAACTCCCCTCTCAGTGCTGCAATTCTGCATTGCACCCAAGAATGCAGAAACCTGTGGTAAATCTGATCCTGTAGGAGAGAATACTGATTGTCCACCCACACAGTGGTTTTGGCCAAGAGTGGAGTGTCATCCATTTAGTCCTGTCACCTGCATCCATCAGTGCAGTGAATTTCTTCCCAGTCCTTTAATCTATATTAAAGGATAAAACCACTCTTACAAGGAGCCAGTTCAGCTGAGATAATGATTCCTACATGGCACAGTTTAGTATTTAATAGACATACCACCATCTGTTCTAGCTTTAAACAATAAAACCTGAGACAACAGAACCAGAAGCTGCATTCATTAAAAAAAAAACAAAACCAAATAAAACAGCCAGAGGCAGAGGAAGGAGGTGAGTGAATACATGCAGTACATGCATAAAAAATGATTGTAGGAGAAACTTTCTCAAGGTACTCTGCAAGAGAGAGCTTGTTGCTGCCTTCTGTATTCTGCACAGCATGTATCTATATTTTGTCTTATGTTTTAGAAGCAAACCAGTGGGGGACAGAAGGGAATAGAGAGCTACCCTGAAACAGTGAATCCCCATCAGTGCCAATTTCTTCACAGCAAATGGGGATTTACAGGTCTTTTTCTTATACTGGAGAGATGACTAGACGAAATGCAATGGGGAAGACAACATTTTTCTCTCTGGGCTGCAGACAGGTCCGAGGTGGACCTAGGGTTTATTTCCTGCTAAATCCAGGGTCTGCATTTTCTACAAGACGTGTCGTTGCCAGCATTGCAGCACCAAGGGGCAGTGATGTTTCTGGAACCAAGAACAACACATTGAACAGGTGCAAGATTATGTTCCTTCTCTGCATCTTTTCTAGACACCTCTGCCAGTGACTAAAGCAACAATTTGACTATTTTCACCAACCCTCACCCAGAGTGTGTCTTGTCAGATAGTTGTAGCTTTAAGTAGATATTTAGTAGTGCTTGAAAAGGTAAAATTACATTTCACGCTATTTTTTCTATAGAAAAATTTAAAGCAGAATAAAAATCAACCAAATATCAATGTTCATGAGTGTGAATAAGAATATGACTGCAAAAAATTCTGTAAGGATATGAAGCAGAAGAACAAAGACTTTGGATCTGATTTTAAGCTTGTGTCATCTCTTTATGTTACTCCAAGGACATGTGTCAAAATCAAGAACATAGCTACCATCAGGAGAGTTGAACCCATGCTATAAAAACACAGCTGGAATCCGTCCCAGTGTCTTGATGTCTCACACATTCAGTGTACTCCTATATAAAAACAAACAAAAAAATCCTGCTCTGAACAGAAATCTTTGCCAAGGGTTTCAGAAGAATACCATGAGAGTAACACGAGGAAAAGGATATCAAGATCCCCTCTTGTCTTTACAAGGAGCTGTGAACAATATTTGGTGAAATACTTGGAAAGAAAAGCAATGAGCCATCTGAACAGCTGCCCTTTGTATGCACTACACCAAGAAATAAACTGCAAATAAATAGTTACTATACAGCCCTCAATACAGTGCAGAGACTTTGTAATAAAGTCTTATTCTACAGTTAAATAAGTCTAGCAATACTGAAAGCCCTGCAGCCAAGCCTGTTTGTACTACTTTAAGAACAGCTGAGTGTCAACCTTCATTTTATTAATAAATCAATCTAAAACAGTAGTGAAATTTCAGTTGAAGATTCTCTCGACTTGGCTCTCAAACAGTCACCTTAAGGATTTTTCTAAATCCCTCTGCACTTTCTCCTGGCAGTCCTCCCTGCCTCCTTGCTTGAAACCTGTTTTAGTGAAGAGTGTCTTGGGTCACCCCACTTGCCTAGAAGAGGTGATCATAAATCATATCCTATGACTACATCACAGAGAAATTTGAAGACCAGAAAAGATGAGTGAATACTTGCCCTATGCTGTCACTGTAAGTTATCTAGTGCAAAGACAGGTGCCCAAATCATATTCTGACAAGATGGTCCAGACATATATTTTACTTGCCTGCCAAACACTTTCTCCAATGAAGCTGTAAATTTTTTTTCACTATGTCTCTTATCTTGAAGGTTTTTCTAAATTCTTTGTTTGGTGTTCTTTGGAAACCTGAAGGGGAAGCCTCCAGCTGGAGTCAGCTTCAGCAAAATATGCTGTGGGACTCTGTAACTGACAGGATTGTGTGGAAACAACTGAGCAACAAAATTAATTAGGATATGAGCAATATAATGTAAAAAACTATGAAAGATGAGCTAATGTATCAAAACCTACATTTAAGGATGGCAAATTTTGGAAAAATTAATATAAAGTTAGAGCTGTGGCTTTTAAGATGGCAAAAGCTCAGCTGGACAGATTTATTTCACTGTTTCAACATAGTTTTTGTAGACTGAATAACCTTACCCTGTGAAGAGCTTGTCTAAGACAGATGCCAAGCTAAAACTTGGATAGCAAGTACTGGTTTTGTTTGGACATCTGCTGCTACTGCTCCTATTTACATGTTTTTGGTGAACGTTTGACTTGCTTGCAATAAACATGATTGTTACTGAAGGTCTGAAGCATATGCGTCATGTCTGTGGAACTAAGTGGTGAAGAACTTCAAGCTTGTTGGGTGTACTTTCAAGCAAGCAATGAAATCAGCTATTTCAATTCTGGATATTGCCAAAAACATTATTTTAGTGAAATAATATGTAGTCTTTTCAGGCCTTTTCAGGCACAAAAGAATAATCAGTGTATATAAACTATTTTCATTTGCTTGTTTCCTTTATGCAGTTTTAACAGGACAGATGGAAGACTTGCACTGATTAACCAAGATAAAGCCATTGATATGCTCCTGGAGGGACTTGTTATTCTGTCATGTGGAAAAGAAAATATGCCTCTGAAGCATGTTTTCTTGCCTTGTGTTGTTAAATCATTAATAAATTCTTGCCATTAATACTGACTAGATCAAGACAATGTGGTATTTAAATAGCCTTAAAATGCCACACTAGATAAATCTTATTCTGGTATTTAAATAATAACATAAATTTAGAAAGAAAATCTCTCCTCTGAGCTGCACTTGACTTGGGACAGTACTGGCAGACATGTGAGGACCATGAATGGTAGAGGAAAGATATCCCACCCTGTGGATGGGAATGTCTGTGGAACCAGACACTGAAGAGCTACCACCCCATGGCACAGAGAATGAGCAGAGTACATCCAGCATCCCAGTTCAACAACAGGTACCAGCACCAGCTCCTCTGTGCCACAGCTAACACCTAGCAGGACATAGGGAAGCATCACTGCTGACAGAAAGGAGCAGCACCTCCCCCAGGACTATCTAACCTAACCAGGCTGACATGCCTGACACGCACAAAGAGCAGACAAACCCTCTACCTAGCTACTCTTGTCTTAGGCTAAACTGTGAGTAAACATGTGAGGAGTTATCTCATCTGTCTGGGGATATCCACAAAAATTGGCAAGGTTAATAATAACCTTTAATGTTTCAAGGGGAGGGAACCTCTGTGGCTCCCTCTCTGCCCCAGTCAGTGAAGGAAGAGGAGCTCCTTTCCAAAATGGGACCAGGTCCTTCTGTTGACAATTTCAATAAACTTTTAAGGAAGGCTCCTCCCATGAGGAGAAAACCACTTTTCACAATCTTTAAAAGAAGAAAAGAAAAACAACCTGTGTACTTGATGAAAAACCTTAACTACTCTTCATAAGGGGTCAAGAAAGAATAAATGCAATATATGTAATGCACATTGAGTACAGACAAATTGTATCAAATTATGTGCTGAATAATGAATCAAATGCAATAAACTCAGAAGCTTCACTTAACAGTCTGTAGAGAGCTGGAGTTGTGTACAGAAGAGAACCTGCATGTGCACCAATGAAAAAGATATGAAAACTTCACCCTCTAGTGGGGCTGTTTTTTTATCTGTGCTCCTGTGCTCGTTTTACCAGGGGTAGACTTAATTTTCTTCACAGCAGCCATTACGAGGCTGTGTGTTGGATCTGTGCTGAACACAGGGTGGATAATGTAGAGACATTTTTGCTGTTGCTGAGCAGGGCTTACACAGAGCCAAGGCCTTTTCTGCTTTCCACACTGCCTGGGAAGTTGGGGGTGCACAGGAGGCTGGGAGGAGACACAGCCAGAACAGGTGACCCAAACTGATCAAAGGGACATTCCAGACCATGGCATCATGCTCAGTGTATAATAAAGTGGGAGGAAAAAGGAGGAAAAGGGGATGTTTGGAGTGATGGCATTTGTCTTCCCAAGTCATCGTTGTGTGTGATGGGGTCCTGCTTTCCTGGAGATGGCTGAACACCTGCCTGCCCATGGGAAGTGGTGAATCCATCCCTTGTTTTGCTTTGTTTGCATGGACAGCTTTTGCTTTCTCTATTAAACTGACTTGATCTCAGCCCATGAGTTTTCTGGGTTTTGCTCTCCTGATTCTTTCCCCAGTCCTGCTGAGGGAGGGAGTGAGTGGCTGTGTGACGCTTGGCTGCTGGCTGGGGTTAAACCATGACACCTACTAAAATAAAGCTACTCTATCACATATAAAGAAGCCTACCTGTTTGGTTATTTGTGATCAGGCTCATTTCAGCTGCCCATGTTTCTAGGAAATCTCTGGCTCAGTCTGTTGGTTCTGTGTTGCCCTTATTGTATTTTGCTATGACCTCAGTTTGGCTCTCTAATGTCAAGGTAAGACCAATGTGGTCTGTACATTCATCACGCAGACTGATAAATATATTTCTCAAAAAAGTGTGACTGTATTTGAACTCTGCTGTTGCATAAAAGGGCTAGAGGCTGGTCTGTAATACACTGACTTGCCCTCTGAAGAGCCCTCTTCTACTGCCATGACTCTATCAAAGCCCAGAAATGGAAACAAAGACAAGTTCAGACAGATACATCAAAGCTGTAGGTAGATAAACTCAGAGGATACAAACTCTGTCCACAATGTCCTGCAACTGCCTTAGAGTACCTGTCACACACTGAGGTAAACTGAGTCACCTGCTCATGACTCAGTCACTGGAGGGGTAGGTAAACTTATTCCTGATATGTAGAGATTCTCTTTGACTAGTACATAAAATACATAAAACTTCAGTGTAAAATCAAAAATGTATGCATCATGAACTAGAAAAGTTTGTCATTAAGAATGCAATTACTTATTCTAAGCTAATCCTCAGTAAAGGTCAAATAGCTAAAAAACCCCCACAGACACAGAAGTCTTCAAGAAGCAGTGCTAGATTCTGCCAAGTAACGTGGTGTCAGTAGCTGGAATTTCAGAGCATAAATTTGACAAGTGGGAATAAAACTGAGAACTCAGGGCTCAGAGATTCAATAAAGCATTGTATCTGCAGGCAAAAATAAGAAGTGGAGAACTGTTCATAACAGTAAGTGAACCTGGAAAGCAGAAGGGAAGATAATTTAAAACTAATAACTTCATGATGAATAGCCTGATCAAAAAGTGCAAAGCAGATAAAGACTGGCTCTCCAAGACTGGCTTGGAGATATGTCAAAAAGTGATGCTTGAACAACTTCCAAAATGCTTTTATGGTCGTAAAAGGCATGGTATCAGGAGAAACAAACAAACCAAAATTAAATCTGTAAACTTGGAAAAATACTCCAGGAACCTGTGAGGAAATATTTGGCAATCTTTGAGGAAAAGCAAGAAGTGCAAAGCAAGAGTGATAGAACTTTTCAGCAAAGCATAAGTGAAAGCTAATAAGAGGTTTCCTCGATCACAGAATCATTAAGGTTGGAAAAGACCTTAGACCTGAGTCCAGCCTTAGATCACCATCTTGTCAACTGGACCACAGCTTTAAGTGCCATATCAGTTGTTTCTCGAACACCTTCAGGGACAGTAGTGGTGTTTCACCTCCTCCTTGGACAGTCTGTTCCAATGCCTGACCACTCTTCCAGTGAAGAAATTCCTCCTGGTGTCCAACCTGAACCTCCCCCAGCACAGCTTGAGGCTATGTCCTCTTGTCATGTCTCTGGCTGCCTGGGAGAAGAAGTTGACCTCCATCTGGCTGCAATCTCCTTTCAGGTGGTTGTAAAGAGTGATGAAATCACCCCTGAGCCTCCTTTTCTCCAGGCTAAACACCCCGAGCTCCCTCAGTTGCTCCTTATGGGATTTATTCTGCAAACCCTTCTCCAGCTCCGCTGCCCTCTCTGGACACACTCAGCACCTCAATGTCTTTTTTGGCTGTGAAGGGCCCAGAAGTGGACACAGCACTTGAGGTGTGGCCTCACCAGTACAGGGGGACAATCACTGCCCTGCTCCTGCTGGCCACACTACTGCTTGACACAGGCCTGGATGCCATGGGCTTTCTTGGCCTCCTGGACACTCCCTGGCTCATGCTCAGCAGCTGTCAACCAGCTGGTCCCTTTCCACTGTTCAGATTTCCAGACACCCTTCCCCCAGCCCATAGTGCTACTTTGGGTTGTTGTGGTTGAAGAGCAGGACCTGGCACCTGCCCTTCATGAGCCTCTTGCAATTTGCTTCAGCCCATTGATCCAGATAATGGAAGGTAATATATGTCTGCACTTGTGTTAAGGAGAGACTGAAACACTTCCTCCCTTGGTAAAAGACTTTATAAGACAGAAAGCACAAACATCCAGCATTTTGCCGCCTCTTAGTGACTCTACTGGAAGGAGAGAAAACACAATAAAATTTGACACCAGGGAACAGTTAGCAATAAACCTTTAAGAGGACAGAAAAGCCTGGAAAGACATGGGAAACTATCTTTTTGTATGAGCTATCCCTTCTAAGAGAGCATGGACAAGGAGCTACCATGCAGGGGCACAGACATAGGAGGGAAGCTGCTGGGGAATAGCGATTTGAAACAGTTTTTACTTCTGCAATAGTCACATGTAAAATGGGGGCACTGCAGCAAGAGAAAATGCTGCTGGCAACAGCTCTGCCAGAAGAGAGGAGTGGATAGTCTCAAGTCAAATACACCCATATTCTCCCATTCCTGGGGAAGGAAGGATGGAGTGGAGGAGATGAAGCTGCCTGTTGCTAGCCCTACCCAAGTGCTCACACAATTTCACCTCAGAGGAGTCTATGCCCGCTCTCTCACAGTGCTGGATTCCCATCACTCTCACCTCACAGCACTCCAGACAGGAGCTGCTCTCCAGGAGGCAGAATAACATCTGCTTAAATTGCCAGCGTTTTACTGAGCTTGTAACACAGCAGGCAGGAGTGCAAGGGGAGGTGGCGTTTCAGTCAGAGGATTTGCTGGTTGCTGGGACAGGGCTTGGCAGGGAGCACACACACACCTTGCTGAGGAAGAGACAGGGGCAGGAAGGACACATGTCCAGGCACCAGGCTATCCTTTGCCAGGGAGATGCAGCAAAATCATTGTGGGTGCTACAGTGGGGCACATCTGGCAGATATCAAACACAGACCTGAAATACTCTGAAACTAGGATTTAAGGCTATTTGATCCTCTTTTCCAGCAGAAACTTTTGCTTTTGTATGAGTACAAAAATACTCCTAAGAGAAATTGCAACCCAGAGGCATCAATTTTGATCTGAATTTCTCAGTGTTGAAGTGAGCCCAGATTTTGTGTTCATTATAAAATTCTTGCATTTTCTTGTGTTTGCCTCCATAAGTTCCATGCAGCAAATTTCATCTTATGAAGAAAAGCAAATAGGACACAGAATAGAACACTAGAATTAATAGTTTTGTATGCCTCGAATTTGCAGGTACCAAAGTCTGAAATATCTTAAAAGGTAAATGAATGATTTTAAGAAACAGTTTTAGTGTGTCCTTTCTAGAAATCAGATTTCTTCACAGGTTTTGAAAATTAGAATAAAAAAATCATTCAAAGTTCTTTAAATTCTCGTTTTTAATGTCAACTCTGTGAAGAATAGCCTCAGTTAGCAGGTCTTTGAAACTGCAGTTTCAGTCAAAGCAAAAGTTGTTTTTTTTTTTTTTCACATTTCTGGATATTCAGTTACACTGATGTCACAAAAACTCTGTCCTGCAGACAAAAGGACTAGACCCAGGGCTGTAACCCAGGCTCCCACAGATATGTAGACAACTTTCCTGTGACTGAACTGATGACAAACCCTATCTACAGTGGTGGAACTGAGGATATCTGAGCCAAACCCACAGATTTTAGGGACCAACAGGTGCCAAAATGATGAAGTTTTTGTCTGAAGACTTCATGCAGCTTTCAGCAACCACTGTCACTACTTTGAAAACAAAGATTAGACCAGCAGTAGTGGAATAGCAGACTTAAGGCAATTACAAGATGTTGCTGATCTGGAGTAGTTCTAAAAAGCATTCAAACAGGAATGTAATGCAAGCTGCCTTTGTGCAAAATTTCATTTCAAGTGAACATAATGCTTTTGCTTCATAGCATCCTGCAGTCATACGCCCTTTCAAGCCAAGGGGCATTGGCTTTGTTTTCAGGAGACTCCAGAGGGAAAAAAAGAGGGGAAAAAAGCTTTTAAGCCTTCAATTTCACATTTTCCAGCCTCCTTTATGCATTGCATTTCACTTTGACACAGCATCAGCGATGACAAGGGACTGGCTCTCACTCTTGCTGCATGCCCAGTTCTCTGCACAGTGATGACAGTAAATATTCTGGGCTTTCCTTCCCTTCCTCCAGCAGCCCAAAACTCTGAGATCAAGAGAAAATCTGTTTCCCAAACGGTGATAAGAAATGATTTTCAATAAGGTTGCTATCTCTGAAGCAGATCCATCTCTGACAGCGTCATACAGCATTTCAAACAGAATGCGAACTAAAGTTGCTGTCAAGAGTAACCCAAAAATGGCTCTGCCTGAACCAAAATGAGAATGAGAAATGGGGCAGGAACCAGTCTCTAGACATGGTCAACACACCCCATCCAAATTCCAAGCAATCAGTGCTCAGCAGCCCTGGACAGCCAGCATCAAACTGGCCAGTTATCTGTCAGTTTAGGAGCTTAGGGTCAGTTTAATTTGACTTTACAGTTCACACATGGGCATGTCCCCATGACCAGAAGGGCCAGGCATTTGACAAGTGTTAATGTCATCCAAAGAAGAACAGAGGATCTTTCATTAGTTATCAGCAATCCCCCATCCCAATAAAAGTCCTGTGAGTAGGACATTTATCCCTGATCATGGAAACACTTAAAAAATGCAGCCAGCATATCAGAATTTTCAAATCAGGGGTGAAAATAACAGCCCCGTTTCTCTAAAGGCCTGTGAATCTAGGCTAGGGATATGCAAAACAAGAGATTCAATTGCAATACAGGATTAAATAAATACATGAAGTTCAATGTTCCAAGACAAAACTACAGTGAATGAAAATAGAATCACATCACCAAATTGCCCTAATCTGACAAATTCAACAAGTCATGCAGGCCTCAGTTAATGCTATTGCCTCTCCAAAATTAGCACGATGATATTTCACAACTCCAGAAGCCTCAAGTTAGTCTAACCACTGTTGCTACTGAGCTCCAGGAGCCTTGCCAAAAAAGCTGCGACCTTTTGTTTACTCATCACTATTGACGTGATTGATGTCATCACAGAATTGGTCTCATTTCCTGCCCTCAACAAGAGACGTTTGGCTCTTTACTGTACCCTCTGACACCTGGCATGGAAAACAACCATCTACATGCAGTGCTTCACGATAACTCCGGCTGACATAATTGCCAGGTAGTTAGAGTGACACCTTCTGCCAAGGAACTGGAGCACCTGTGAAGATCAAGTCCTGCTGTTAGGCTGGGCATGACAGTGAAGACTGTGCTTTGTGCACGACTCCCCTTGGAGGTGGGTGTCTGAATGTGAGAGCTGACAGACAGCAGAAGACGTGGGCACTGAGCCAGCAAGAGCTGATGCTCTTTTCAAGTTGGGTTTGGCACCTAATGAAGGGTTTGTGAAAGATCCACTTGGAGGAAGAAGTCTGGGATGGAGAAATCCTGAGCTGTTTCTCTTTAAAGAATCCAACAGAGAGATGGGAATCTCTTACAAAGGCACGTGTGGAAAAATAAGGAGATCTTCTGGAAATGCAAGTCCACTGAACTGAAAAGCTTGGAGCCTTTGGAATGCTAAAGGATTTCCCTATATCCAAGGGAAAAAGAAGTACTCTTTGAAGTTTCCACATGAAGCCAGGGAAGAAGCCTGTGAGAAAGCATTCCCAGAGGGAAGGAAGACAGATCATTTGGCCTGCTAAAACCAAGGATGGGATACAATGGGATAGGATTTAGAGGCTGAAAACATTAAGGAATATCTAGATTCCATCCAAAATCTAAGTTGAGATGGTTTTGTCCTTTTCCAGACAATAACGTTAAAGAGGCAAAGGCAGCAAAGTGACCTCCATCACTGGGATTTGTGCAGCAATAAGTGGGGGGAGAGCAAACACAGTTTTGATTTTTTTAAGAAAGAGATGAACAGAACTTCGAGAGCATCCTTGAGGTATAACAATCTGGTCTCACCAGCAAGTGTTCAGAAGAAAGCGGAGAAGAAAAGAGTCATTAAAGATAAAAAAGGGAGTAACATTTAGTATATACTTAGCAATTCCAGTTATGTCAGACTAGATTTTTGTTTTTCTTTGATGGAAAAGACACATTTTCTAGATGAAAGAAAATGTGGTAAATTGCATTCATTGGAACTTTGTTAAACCTCTAGGGAGTATTATGAGCTAACACAGGAAATTTCAAGTGATTAAAGTGACTGCAACCAGCTGGGCTGGAGAAAGGTTTCATCAGGCCAGAGGAAGATTATAAACAGAATTCATTAGTGATCAATCTTTTCAATTTTTTTTCTATTCATATTCATTAGTGTTTTCATTGCTTACATTGTGCAATCAGCACATTTCTTACTAAGATTTCAAAGTGAGAACTCATAGTTAGTAAAGATGACAATTTGAAAATTGTCTAAGAAAAACTAGAGAACCCTGTAGGGAGAAACAATGGAAATTTAATTATAAAAAGTACTGGATTGTGCTCTTAAATGCCATAGTGAATTAGATGC
Organism: Pseudopodoces humilis; assembly: GCF_049639895.1. Lineage (NCBI taxonomy): Eukaryota > Metazoa > Chordata > Aves > Passeriformes > Paridae > Pseudopodoces > Pseudopodoces humilis. The sequence goes on from NC_142200.1 coordinate 108,011,703, forward strand.
TTCTCAGCTGGATGCTGAGAAGAGTAGGAAAGAGGATGCTGGTTTACAATTGCCATCTAAAGCTTGGCTTGTTCTGTTCTAGCTGTGAGACAGGACAGAGTGGACACACAGCTGCCCTCTGTAAAGAGGGGTTGGAAGCACAGAGCTTAGTATAACAACACACGAGTATAAACTGACCAGGAATAAATGTAACTAGGGGACTAGAGCATTCTGGAATTAAAGCAGCAGCCAAAATTAGTAAAATAAGCCAAATTATTTGGACTACCATATTTTCAAATTTACAACTTTTACATGATCTATGAATATTCTATAAATCAGCAGCTGTGGGGGCTGCAACCATGCCCAGCTTGGAGTAGAGCACTGTAGTTATCTGCACCCTCTGATTTCCCCATTGAGTTGTTGGAGTTTTCCTCTGGAATTTACTGTATCTTTGCACAAGTAATCCAAACTGCCTGAAAAACAATACTGCTCTAAAGTGGAATTTGGATCCATTGATAGTGGGAATTATTCAATGTGGTAGTTTGCAGCAGTAAAGGCTCAGGCCTGTGGCTGTAGAGATGTGTTTTACATGCTAACTCAGTCTGCCAGTGTTTGTCCCCATATCTGTAGGTCAGGAAATGAAAGACATAGGAATGGCTGTGCAGGGTGGGGCCAAAGTTGACCCAGCTCATCCCAGAGGGTTTTTGCTATAAGAAGTGCCCAAGGCAGAGTGCAGAAATAGGGCAAGTCCATGGAAATGCTTCACTGCACGCTCTCCTGGGAAGCAGGGACTGAGGCAGTCTATAAAGGTGGTAAGACATGAAAGATTATCACTTTATAGAAGGTGATAATATCCTGCCCTCACTGGAGTCACTGCCTTGTCTATCAACTAAGCTGAAAAAATGCTATTGAGCACATTCTGTGTGTTAGAAAAGAGCAAATACATTTGTGACTTATAGTCACAGGATGTTGCACTGTGACTTCCCACATAATTTATTTCCCCTGTTCCTGAGGCTTTTTCCTCACAGATGCTGTTAGTAGAAATTAGAGAAACTCCTACCCTAAAACTGTGCTACTACATGGTATATAGTCACTTGAATTTCTCCATATTATTTTTTGGTAAGAAAAATATGAATAAGTGAAAACCAGTTGACTTCCTTGATAGGATACTATCAGCTTTGCCCGACCCCTGATTTTGTTAAAAATGCAAAGGGTATTTTAGATTTCGGACAGTCCTAAATACGTAATTGTATTGGGTTTGAGTAGCAAGGCCTTGGTGGTGGGAGGCTTCTGAATGACTTGTGTGAGAAGCCACTGGAAGTTTCTCCACGCCCAGTAGAGCCAGTGGCAGATGTCTGAAAGATGGACATGCCACTGCCCTTATCTCAACCCACAAGACTTTTGGTATGTTTTCTCTCCCCTGTCCAGTGGAGGAGGGGAGCAATAGAGTAGATTTGATGTGCACCTGGCATCAGGCCACAGTCAACCCACCACAAAGACAAATTCACATAGTTCTGCATTAAGATCCCATGCAGATATGAAGGAATGAGCCCTCTGCACCCTGAGCATATTTCTTTTTCCCCTGTAGGACTGCAGTGGAGCAAACTACTGCAGTCCATTCTGAAAACACATAATTCTATTTCCATAGTGATAAATGCTGCACTATGCAAATCTGAAGCATATATCCAGTGCTATTATTCTACCAGGTATGTTGGTGTTGTTCTGTAATAAAGGGGATTATTTGAAGTGCTGGCTTCCCAGGCCAACACACCCCAGTATCCTTGACTGTCCTGCCTGGTTCACCTGTTATCTTTGCTCCATTCCCTGAAGAAATTTAGATGGCAATTTCTCTAATTCACAGCAATGAAGTGGCAAGCTTAGTAGCAGCTTCTGTCAGTAGCAGGGATAGAAATCATATTGATTTAGACACAGATTTTAGATTTATAACACAGCTTTCCAGCGTGCAGGCAGCAGGAATGCAGCATGTAAGAGGAAAATCAAAGCTGATGGCCCCCAGGAATGATGCCTGCTCCAGCAACTGGCTCATTGCCAACCATCAAGACAAAGCAGAGGGGAGATCTTCAGTAAAATAAAGTATAAGGGATGCTGCAAAAGTGTATTAGAGCAAGCCAGGCTCATATTCATCATGTACACAGTAAACAGGCTCAATAACAGGAATTTCTATGAATTTCAAGTAGGTGCAAAGGTTCATCAGTGAATGACTGGAGTAACAGGGTTCATCCATCAAAGCCTCAATTACTCCCAGTTATCTGGGAGGGGGTATGGCTTAAATACAGACCAGCACTGGTTTCACGTCAGCTTTATGCCTTCTGTGTCAGAGGGTTTGTTTTTCTGGCAAGCTTGACATCTCCTGTAACATCAGAAAAACATGCTCTCCAAATAGTGTAGATGGGGGACATGTCAGTGAGGCTGTTCTGTGGCCTCACTGTCAAGGTCAGCACATCAGGAAGACCTGAGGAGGCTCAGAGGAAGCTGGAAACAAGCACATGTCCATAAAAAAAACACCAACAAACAAAGAAATAAACAAGCCAAACAAAAAAAAAACCAAAACCAATACAAAAAATAAAAAAACCAAAACAAAAAAAAACAAAAAAAGAAAACTACTCTTGATGGAAAACTAAATAAAAAATCTGAAAAATATCTGAATATATCTGAATATTCCTAGATGTGCTTTCAAAATTGGAGGGGGGGAGGGAGGGAGGAATTTTGAAATCTCTCTATCCTGTCCCTTCTAGTTTTGCAACATAGGGAGACATCTCTATCCACGCTGTTGAGGGATCCCTGTACTCTGGAGGAGAATAAGTACAATAAAACAGCTTGGTACACAGTTGTGAGACAGGATCAGACTGAGTCTGCTAAAGTCCCTTCAGTGGGATATTTATCCTTGTCCTGTTCCTCAGAAAGAGAACACCAAGATCTCCAGGAGATACTCAGCCCAGGTAGACACAGGGAACTGGAAGAAGGTGGAGATCTGCCTTTAAAGAGCTCCATCTTCTTCCAGACTGGTGGTGGTGTATTTTCTAAAATGACAAAAATTATTGTGGCTCATGATTTTCATGGCTGGTGCATCCTAATTACAGATGCCTGTTCATTTTGTATGCTCATTATACTGAATTACATCTTAGATGGAAAGTTACCATTTAATTGTCAAAAAAAAAACCAAAAAAAAAACCAGAACAAAACCCCAAATTTTTTATTTTTATTTTTTTAAATCAATTAGTTTTCCACATGTTTGAAATTTCTCAATGGTCCCTTTCTGGAAATTTAAGTAATTGTTGAAAAACAGTCTAAATCACTAAGAGCAACTGGAGATATTTCAGCTTGCAGCCCTGCTAGATGAAGGTAGATAATGAATGTGAACTCCTGACTATGAAACCAGATGTTGGAAGGGTCACCAGAGCTCTGCCCCTACAAGAAAGAAAGTGCAGGCAGAATACATTTCCCTTCAGTGAGACTGGGATGATGAATCAGTAGGAATATTCATCTTCCTTATTAAATAATCCCACTAATAAAGATAGTAAGCTAAAAACCCCCAAAATATAACCCCCCATAAAAGGGCTTCTGCTTCTAGTCACTCATCTAGAAAAAACAGATTTCTAGAGTTGTTTTGCCAGCCCAAATAAGATAGACAATTTAAAGTCATTGCTGACTTTATAAGGCTTCTAAAGATTCTCCTGATACAGATTTTCACCAGCTCAGGTGTTGTTGGCTCATGCCATGTGAAAGCTTATCTCACAGAGTTCCATCAGCCTTCAGCAGGCTGTGCAGCAGAGGAGGCCACAGCTGTCTCTGAGACACATTAATTACTTAAAACTATGACTAAAAAAGCCAGCTTGAATTTAAACTCCAATTTGCAGGCTTTGCCATTTTGTGAATTGTGTGAATTCCCCCCCAACCCTGACAAATAATTGGAGAGCAGTATATGTGATACTATACTCAATATCTCTATCACCTGCACAGTCTAAGGCCATTTTTATGGCCTTAATGTTTTGAAGATAACAAACAAACAATTTGTCAAATGTACAAAGCTTATATTTGAGCTTAACAAATTTCACAAGTTGGAAACTAACTCTCGATAGATTCACTGCCAGCCTCGTACAATTGTAGATGCCACATAAACAGTCAGACCAATCTGCAGTAAATCTGTAGAGTAAAAACCATGATGGGACTAAGACACTGAGCAGCAGCTCATATAAGGTATGTATGCATGCCCAGGCAAAGCCTTGGGAAAACAACCAGTTGTAAAATGTGTGATGATCCCATATGCTGCCATTTCCAGTGGTCTCCCTATCATAACACCCGCATCTGCACTGATACAATGATCAAATCATGTCTGCTTGGGACTCCAAGCCTTGATATCTGCCTTCCTCAAACTTCCTGTGGACAAAATAATATAGAAACAATAAAATCTATTCTCACTTTGAAAAAAAATACATTGAGAGTGTAAATGACCTCTGTGTGTGATATTGCCATCTGACAAAAAACAAAACCAAACAAAACAACCAGTATAAACAAGCTGATTATGATGGGAAGGGAAAGAAATCACTTTTTTTTTCTGAGTATTTTGGTGTTTGTTCTCAGGTTGTTGATATATTTTGTAAACTGCAGAGATTAAATAGATCCCTGGGGTTCCCAGGTGTGAAAGATCAGCACTACTGAAAGTAGCTGAGGGAGGGAATGTTCACTAACTATATCCTGTCATCATTAAATCATTTTGCTGAATACATCAAAATGCTAAACACAAATATTTACATATAAATCAATTCATCTATCTATTCATGTTGCTAACACAAATATGCAAAACATATGCAGAAATTTAACAGGTCCCTCCAAGGGCTTTCTCCCCCCCAAAAAAATAACAAAAAAGGAAATTCACAATGAGAAAAAGCTACCTCATAACCTGAGCTGTCACACCAGCAGCTTGAGTTTGTAAACAAGCAAACCCAGCAGTTCAGAGCAGCATGAATCACCTCTGCTCATCTCAGTGGGGCATTAGTGTTGTTCCCAGTAACGAGCCTCTAACGCAGTAACACCAGGAATTATTTCACTGCTGGCCAAAGTGTGCAACGGGTGGGAGCGAAAAAGAAACCTGCATGATGTGCTTGGAGCAATACCTTATTTTGGCACCATGGTGATGGAGAAGTGCCAGCTCCAGGCACATGAAGGAGCCACGTCCACAGCTCTGGGGAGTTGTGCCAGGGAGGAGCCTGGCTCAGCTATTCCCAGACAGAGTTTCCTTTCTCCATAGGGAGGGATTCAGAACTTCAGAACTGTAGGTAATTATCATAACCACCTGGCTCAAACTCAGAAACCCCTACAATATTTACATTGTGGTCTGTCTACACAGTCTTTACTGCTGCCAGCAATCTTGACCAGTTCTGGTAACCTTGCTGGAATTTTGGTTACCATTCCTTGCAGCACAGACTTTGCTCCCCTCAAATAAAGGCAAGGGTTACAGAATTAGGCCTTGAGCATGGCAGGATAAAGGCTCCATCTATTTAAATTAAGGTATGGCATTAATTCATCCCCACACAGGGCCCATGGTGGGCAGGAAACAGCACAGAGCACCCACAGAGATTTTGTTTTCTTGCAGAACCCATCATGTCCCCTCTCATAAAACCTACATGACAAAAGGGGACCAAACTCCAAACACACAGTGAAGGTTTTAGGCAATTATTGATTTTGCTATTCAAGTAGAAAGAGCAGTTCCCATGGCAACGAGCCCATCACTCCCTACCTATGGCATCGCTTCCTCTCATAATTCAAGCTCTTTATTTAAAGAAATATGTACATTCACAGAGCTGCCCCTCAGAGACTGATTTCCTTTCATTTCACCCTGGCATAAGCGATGAACCACTCTGTGTCTGGCTGCTTGAAACCACACTGCCAGCTCTTCCCACATTCCACAGTTCCCACAGGGAGAGCAATGGTTGCGGCCTGGGGGTGACCACCCAGAGGAGCTGGGGCTGATGCTGCCCCAAAGCACTTCCAGGTGAGCTGTGTCAGGGAGCAGCCCCTTGTGCTGCTGACTGGGTGCACAGTGAAACCCTACTCCTTTTGCATCAACACCAAGCAAGGACAGAGGTGCAGCCCCAATTTTTCTTAGTTGAGTTACAGTGAACCTGGCATTGGTGGGAAGAAGATTTACCTTCATTGTATTTCCTCAACAAAATAAAACAAGTAAATAAGTTAATTAATTAAAAGAGATATCACATCATGACAGAAAATTATGGCAATTCTGATTAGGAAAAGTCAAGCACTTTTGATGCTTTCATCATTTAAAATAATGCACCAGCAGGACAGGCTGGCTCCTTGGGAGGTGCAAATCAGCACAGCTACCTGCAGTTTTAAAAGCAGTCAGGTGGCACAGGCTGATGAGCAGGCTCCACGTCACAGAAAGAGAAACACTGCTCAGAAAGAGGGGACACAGCAAGCCATCTTGGGGTGGTTGGCACGGCAGCACTTGGGGAAAGCAGGTCACACCACAACCCCTGGGCTCACAGCAGGTCTTTATGTTCATAACATGGCCCTCTCTGTGCTGGGAAATGGGAGGAAAAGGTCCCACTTGCATCTGTGAGCAGCACCATGGCTGGGCATGTTGCCCCATGCAGCCACCAGGGAAAGCATTTGGGCTCGAACAAGAAATGTGAGAAGCAGCAGTGGCACTGGTTCACCTGGAAAGTTAAAGGCAAAGTCTAGTCCAGGTAAAAGATTTGCTTTCTAAAAATTAGCCATTGAAAGAGAGGAAGTGGAGATTGACAGGTTTGAGAAAAGCTGTGGCTGGGATGAAAAAGCAGCTCACTTTGCTTCTGATTACACATGGGAGGAAAACACTTACAGACCCAGAAGCTTGTGAGCAGGGTCTTTCAGGTGAAGTCCAATCTCCTGGCAAAATTTTATGAAACATAAGCTATTCCCAAACTCTTTTCTCACACATCCCCAGAGCCCTTAACTACATAACTGAGCACCCTGGCTAGAGCTACCAGTGCCTATGTGAGCAGGATGCTGGCCCTGGCTGCATTTCCAGATTGTGATACCTAACAGATTTGCAGCAAGATGCCTTGGTGGCTTTGCAGATGAAGATCAAGCCCATCCACTCATCTGAGCTACAGACAGTGGGGTGGCATTGCAAGAGGTGCCAGGAGCCTGGACAGGGGGACCCCAAACCAGGCACAGAGGAAAGAGGTGAAGATACCCGTTTTGGGAGGTGATAGGGGAAATTGTGGAGAGAATTACAGTGAGGGAGATCAGACAAGTCTTGGCTTAGAAGAAGCAAAGGCGTTAGATCTGAAAAAACAGTGGCTAGACTGAGCAGAAGAATAAATACTAAAAACAACAGCTGAAGGATATAGATCAACTGGAATAGCTGGAAGTGAAAAGGTACAAGAACATCAGATGTATTATAGTGCAGATCCTCTAGAAATACAACAAAGATTGATGAGACATTAATGGATTTTAAAAAAAAAATTAATAAAGTCCCCAAGAAATATGGATACAAGAAAAGATGAGGTAAGGAATTTTTTTTTGCTTTTCTATGCTAGTGTCCAGGTCTGTAAAATTCCACTCAATGCAAGGGAACATCTATTTCACAATTACAACTGGTTCAAGAGCATTAGCAAGCATGAGGTAAACCAAAGGGTTATAGAGGGTAGGACTTGTACTTTATCAGCCCAATAATTCAGCAAACAAAGAAAAAACTGGTTTCCCACTACTAATTTTCATTTTAGTCAGTTAATACAGCTGAAAATACAGTCCTAGGATATGATAGAATGATTAAAAATAAGACAGGAAAGAAAGTCACTGATGTCTTATATCATACACTGCTTATCTAATGCCACTGATTAATAGCAAAACTGCTTGTTTACCCTCAAGGCATAGAAGCTTAAGATTCTTGCTATTCTGCTTCCTTTCCTCTTTCCAATTTTCCACTGATTTTCATGGTGTTGAAGGCACTGTATCACATCTAAGGATCAGCCTATAGAGAGGCATTAAAAAGGGATGAGAGAATTATTTCCTTTTTTACAGCAGGATGCTTTTATAGGAATTATCAAATCTTCTTCAGTATTTGTTTTTGCACCTGCATAGAATGGCTGATGAGGAATCAGAAAGAAATTCTCTGGGAGTAACTGTGGGCATCAAGGTATTCCATACAGAGCCCCATCGCAGCACAGCCAGCTGTTGCCTACTGTAATGGAAAGGGAGCTGTGCAAGACAGATAGCCATCTACCTGAGAATTGCCATCAATTTGATGCAGCTAGTGTAGGAATAACAGAAGGCTTCTCCCTGCAAATATGATTCCTGCACTATTCACAGCAGAAAAAGCTGTGGCATGAGGGTTTGTCTTTTTTACTTCATTGCTGAGCGAGCCTGGGATAGAATAGAAAAGATGACCTTGACATCTCTTACAAAGGCACATAAACAATAATAAGCCTCTTCTTGATGTCCATTGCCTTATTCATGCCTTTATAGTGCAGAATTGAGAAAAACTTCTTTACGTATAAAGATGAGTAAATACATCTGATTCACAATCACAGCCATTAGGATAGAAAGAAAAGGATTAAAAAGTAGACTTTCCTGATATTTAATCTTAGGAGAATGGATGGCTCTTTCTCTGTCCACATAGCATTATTCCATGAATTAGTCATGATGGTTCAATTATGTTCAAATATGTAAAGCACAACCTTCTAAGTAGACTAATTTACAAGCTAGCTTCATAGCTTCTGCTTCGATTTACCACTTAGTCCTAGATTAAAGGACAATTTACCTTGGTGAGGTGGCATGAAGGATGTGACAGCAGTAATATTTGACTCTTTCCTCCTGCGGGAGCAGGGTGCTTCTTTCGTGTGTCATGGGATCAGAAAACTTGACTGCTTTTTCCATAGCACAGCTCAAAAAGAACACAATTGTCTCCTGTGTTGTCAGAGAATGAGAGAGACATGGCAGGGGGTTAAAATTTGCAAGTTTTCATCTTCTGCAAAGCTGCTCTGAGTTTAATCCATTGTTGAACAGCAGCCCCAAGCATCAGTGCCCTGTGGGGATGTTACGATTCATGTGGTGGGCAGTTTGGTCACCTAGAGGTACCCACCTGAACCAGGTCATGGTTAGCAAAAGCACTGCAGGGTTTATGTTCAAAGGCAAACCCAAGACTAAATGCACAGGTGTTTGCAAGGACCAGGGAACTGTGGAGCCATAAAGTGCTCTTGTGCTAGAGAACATCCCCAGGATGTTTCAGTGCCTCAAAGCCCAGCTCAGGCTGCCACAGCCACAGAACCTTCCCTGTGCTGCACCTTGTGCAGGGGGGGACTCCCATGCTCCTTTCCATCACAAAGCACCCGACTCGAAGGGGCCAGCAAAGTTGTGAAGAAGGTGGGAAATAATGCACTTAAAAAGACAGCAAAGGCATGTCTGGGACAGGAAAGAAGGAACACCCCAAGTTGAAATAAGCTGCAAACATTTCTATATGTACCAATGAAAGAGGCTGTAAAACAGGATGCTTCTGGATGTATTTAACAGGATACTGCTTCTGCACACATTTGAAATATGTTTTTGTTAATTGGCAAAAGCTCAGAAAATAATAATTTTTGAACTGTCAATTAGTACCTTAAATCTTTTGATGAATGCAGTTCAATCTAGAACTTTATCTGCACCTGATTTAGTAAGAATCCACTTGGCCTTACAAAGAAAAACACACATACATTTACAGATGAACCCAAACCATCAGGTAATTGAAATAAATATATTCATAACAACAAGATACATCCCAAGTAAAGTCTAAAAAGAAGGTGGAAGTTTTTTCTACAATGATTGATGGAATAAGGTGGCTTGAAATGTGCTGGATCCTAGCTGTGCAAAGTCTTTAGCTTTTCAGGAAAGAGATGCTTTAATCCAGCTAAAAATTTAGGCATTCACTAATAAGTAAAATGAAATTACTTGACCCACGTGACAGGGAAATCCAGACTGAAGGTTCATGATTGTTTGCCCAGCATTTAACTGGACTGTTGCCTGTCTTGCTGATAGTCAGGATTAGTATCTCTGCCAGAAAAAATTCTTCAGGGATGGGAGGTCCTCAGGCTCTAGCTGCAGTGGAAAACCCCCTGAATAGGGCTACAATAGGATTTTAGATTTCTTAGCACCTTCCCATTCACAGACATTAATTTACAGCATCACAATTGTAAAAACTTGTTCCCCCTTAATCATCTGGGAGCTACCTAAAGTCAGGATTTCTACCATTCCCACAGGCAAGACTTCTAAAAGCCTTCCTATGATAGGTTTATGCAGGTTTCTACAGACACATTAATTTTTTTTTCAGTCCATATATAAGTCTTCTTGTTGGAGTAGGAAACCAGATAGAAACTGATTAATAGATATTAACTGTTTCAAAGACAAGTAATGAAAATGAAGCCAGGTGTCTGTACTGTGAATGCCCCAATAAATGAACTTTTAATCATTGATCAGAAAATAAGACACCTTCTGAGACTTTCCCGAAGGCAGAGGTCAGACTACAAGAAGCAACACAGAAATTCCAAGACTGAAGAGCAGTTTCTGACACAAACTGCAAAAGCAAGAGGATAATGGGGATGGACACGCCTCTCTGGGCTCTTTGGTTCCTTCGGGATATTTGATACTGCACTTCAGGACTAAGCAACAGATTGCCACAAAGGTGCAGAAGTACAGCCCAAGACAAATTAACAGATGCTCTCTCCTTTTTCTGAGTCCCTTGGGGCAGGCAACTTTGGATTTAACTGCTGAAAACGCACTTAACCATAATCTGTTGCCGGATGTTTAAGAATTGAATGGGATTCTCGGGAAAGGGCTCCCATGGAGGACGATCAGCACACAGCTTTGTGAGTGATGTGCCAGTCAGCAGGGTAGCAGCCTCCTCCTGGGATACAGGAATTGAAGGTGGTGGGGCAGGAAGGAGGAGGCTTCTGCTAACTTCAGTCAAGAACGTCGATTAAAAAAGGAAAAAAAACCAAACCAACACATTAAGTAAAAGCATTGCTTCCTTTACATTGCAAAACACACGGGAACAGCACAGAGGGACAGTAAGAGGAACAAAAAAAATCATCTACAACTGGAAGTCAGGAGGCCAGCCAAAAACATGGTTTGTGTTTGCAGAGCTTCTTTAAATCCACGAGTCTTCCCATATTTTAAATCCACAGGGATTTTCCCTTCCCAGGGAGCTAATTAAACTACACAGCATGTTTTGTTAGCTAACAAGGAGCTTAGATCCTTTATGGGACTATGAAAAACACCAAGAAAGTCAAGCCATCACAAGCAATCACTGCACACAGAGGACTGATGTTGCCAGTGCTGTGTAATGCCAAACTCATCAGCATTTCTCAAACACTTTTCAGGCTTTCAGAGTTGCTTTTTTTCCCCACTATTTCCTGGTTTCTATCCATTTCCACCTGATGCTGACTTTTTAATTTTCCACCCAGATGACCAGTTACAGGCATAGCCAATGTTGCTCCACACACCAGGGATGTTGCCACTCCAGGAGTATTTGCGCAAAAACCAAGAGAAATAATTATGGATCTCATCTGCTTAAATGCAGGTAGAACCAGAGGAGATGGGTCTGAAGTTTGGGAGTATGAAAAATTCAGAGGGACTTCTGTCTGCCTCCTTCATTGGGGGAAAATGATGCAGTCTTGTTCCAGCAGCATCACGTGCCCAGTCCCTTGAGCTGGGTGAGCTCCCTGCAGACCATCACTCTCCAACGTCAGGAGATAACACTTAATTCACACTATTGTTTTCCTTGGCAATTTTGTCCCTCTGCATGGTCAATGTTGCATTTCAAAATCTGCACCACTTGCTTTGCTGTGCATGACCTTGGATGTTTCATCACAAGCAGCCCACATCTTGGCCCTGAGCTCAGCATCCAGACAAAGACCAGGATACAGGCAGTGCCCATGGGAAATCTGTGTGTTACAGACGAGCAGCCTGAAATCTTTACTCTATGTCCCTGCAGCCATGGGGCAGATCCTGCCCTTGTGCACCTCAGCCTGAACCGATGGCAGCAGCGGAGGCTTCACAGAGATGTTTAGATCAGACTGTGCAGTCTGTACGGCTGAGATAAGAAGGATGAAGTGGGATTTTTAAGAAATCTAGCCTTTCCAAGGTGTAGTGAAGGACCAATATACAAGGAACAGAAAAATAGCTGGTGGCTGAAAGAAGTCTTGGCTTAGGTTAATTTTGTTTCTCAGAAATCTTGTCTCTCATTTTGACCATTCTTTCTAATTAGAGATCAGAGGGCCTGGACATTAAGAGTGGTAGTAATTTTTCAAACACTGGGGGAGAGAAAGAAAGAAAACCAGCATGCAGAAGGAGTCTTCAATAATTTCATCTTTTCTTTTTCTAACCCTCAAGTTCCACATAGAAACTTCTTCTGAGAAAGAGATGTGCCTGCATTAAATGCACTGAACTATGATCAGAGGTTTGTTTTTTCTCTATTGAGAATAAGGAAGTGCCTCACAAGCCATTCTAGACAGCATGTATTTTGAAATACTGGATACTGTAATTATTTCTATCCCATTTTAAGAATAACACATCAATAGTCAAGCAGCAAATACTCCCTCCACAGTAAACTGAAGGAAGAGCCAGATAGGCTTCTTTAAAATTCAACACATCAGCCAGAAAAAGTGCAGCCAGAGAGAAAACCTTGTGTGCATTTCTGCTGTCTTGAAAGAAGACAGAAGTCAGACACAGGCCACATCAGAGGTGACAGCAGTGACCCAGAGTGAATTCTGCCCAGCCAGCTTGCAGAATCCCACATCCTCACTGCCAAGGCCCAGCCTGCCTGCACCTCATCCTGTACCACAGTGCAGTTAAGGCAGCAAACAAATACATCATCAGCTTTCCTTTCTTCTGCGAATGAAGGGACTTCCCTGCTTCACATGGTGCTGGGAAATTAATTTATTGATACTTGTAAGTGTGCTTAAAAAGAGAACTAACGCCTCCACTTTTCCAGACCATGTCCAGAGCTGATTCTTTTTGTGTTACCCCATATTTAAATTCCATCTGGGAAGCTTGACCATAGCTTTCCCTAATGCTGACAAAATGGCCTAGCTGAACTATGGACTTGAACATATGACAGCGATTCATTAATGACATCCAAAAACACTAACTGCACTCAAACCAGCATTTACTCTAACCCTGCTTTGGCCAGCACTTCTAAACTAGACATGTCTGGGGAAGTGCACAGCTAACAGAGGCAGCAGGGGTGTCTTTGGATACAGATCTGGCCAGGTTTCTAACACTGAATAGGAATGATAACAATCTTCTGCTCTTCAGTACAGCAAGATGATTTATACTTTCTGAACCTCTAGGCATCACTGAGGTTCTCATCCTTATATATGAATCACAACCTTATTTCCACATGAATGAAATATTTATATATATATGTATATACACACACAGACACACATATATATGTATATATTCACAGAGCAAGGAATCTGCAAGAACTCAGAAGAATAACCTTTCTGTTTTGCAGTTTTGTGATTCTTGAGAAGAATTTCCAAAGCATTTCACATCACAGCAAGTTGATTGAACATGTACCAGAACTCGTGATAAGAAGCTCAGGAAGAAATAAATTCAGATAAAAAGAAAATGTGTCCCACCACTATGAAACCCAAAATTTAAAATGCCCAGAGGTTTCTGGCCAGCCCACAGGACATCCTTGCATCCCTAGTACTGTACACATCCCTGTTAGTGCTCATGCTTCACATTGCAGATTTCTGAGCACTTTGTGCTCACTGTTCACTGCAGCACTCCCTGTGATGATGCACTTTCCCTGACTGCTTTCACTCCAGCATAACATTTTAATTGAGAGCAAATTAACAAAACAATACTCCAGAATATCCTTATTTCCTCCAGGTAGTACTGAGAAGCCAATAGGTGCCCCAGCATATTCTTGCCTGTACTCCAGTACAGCAGCATGATGCACAGGCTTTTGTAGCATGGGGATTGTAAATTGTAATTGGTTATTGATGGATTTGCTCATGATCAAAAACTGCCATTGATGGCTAGGGGGTGGTTCTTCATCTTCTATGATGAAGATCACAGCATATACTAGCCTTTTTCTGCTTCAGTCTTACATTAAAATTCTGGCTTGTGTTAGGCAATATAAGAATATGCATATATGCCATTTACCGTCTATTAAAACATGATGGCTTACAGATTCCTCAAGTCAAGAGTCCTATTTCCTCAAAGCAATCTTCTCTTCATCCTGCCCTGCATCTTTCAAAAAACTGACATTTAGAAACAGATTCTTTTCAAAATTTAATTTCACAGATCATCTACAAGAATCTGTTCTGATTTCACACAGGATCTCTATAGTGTATTTCAACCTCTGCTACCAATTTCCACACTTGCAATTTTTGTTTGTGAAATCACTTTGGTAAAACCATGCACAAACAGTGCTTGTGTGCCTCAAAACTGAGAGAGGTATAAAAAAAATAAAAAATCCAGCAAGTTAAACTTGTAAGAAACTCAGAGAGTGAAGAAGAGCAGCTTGAATTCCATCCTGACAGCTGTTGGTGGTGATAAACACAGCAAGGAATTTTGCTATGTGAAGAAAAGGTTGGATTTTATCAGCAGGGACCCGGGAGGGCCCTTTTGACAGGCAGACCAAGATGCTTTTTAAGGTGTGAATCTATTCAAGCAACTTTGGAGAGGCCTGAAGATTTGAAAACAAATATCTTCCTTTTATCTGGCAAATATCACAGTTTATCTTCCTTTTATCTTGTCTGAAAACTTACTCGTCTGTTAATGATACCCTAATTTTCCTTTAAAAATGCCTTGGCTGTTTGACTTCTATAGATTGATCACTACATAAGTCTGCTGTTGTAATCATTCACTCTCCTCTGCATTTATAGCCTTGCATCCATTAGATTTGCATATATATATATTCAAATAGGCACTTGAATCTCTGAGTTTCTTGACAGAGCAATCTAATTTTTATAATTTATATATTTTATTATAATAGCAACATCTCATTCCCAGTAAATTACCAAGTTGTTTTCAGTGAGTGCAGCAACACAACACTATTTCTCTGAGAAAGCAGTAAGAATCCTCCCAATGTAACAAAACCCACTTGAGACAGCATCAATTTGCAGCATCTGGGAGAGGCAGGGGTCCAAAGTGAAACCCCAGTGAAGCGGTACACTGCCATCAATGATAAGCATTTCTCAGATCCATACATCATAGTCAATATCATCTTAATTATAGCAGAATAAATTGGCTCAAATAAGCACACAGAATTAGGTTTTGTTTCATCTAGGTCTGTCTTGGTTGAAAAAGCAGTAGCTTGCCCTCCTGGGTCACTGTTTAAGCTGTGGAAATCATCAAATACCTCATGTGCCCAAGGACAGCGAGGGATCTATTGGCTGTTACTCATCTGCCCCTGCACTCAGCCCACCCAAGATACAGTCAGGAGTGACAACATGCCCCAGGCATTTGCATTTTTAGTTCACTCTACCATAACATCTCCTTTTGGTCAGCACTGTTCTCACAGAAGATGCTGCCCCTCAAAAAAGGTGCTGGGAGCCAGTGGAGTTCCTGGCCCCAAGATGATGCTTCCACATCCACTTTTCCAGATGCCTCTATGGCCACGGTCAGATACTGATAATACTGTGTTTCCAAATGAAATTTTTGCTCTACCTGGTTTGCATTCTCACCCCTGTTAACTCAGCAGGGAAATGTCTTAATCCTGGTTTTAGGAATTGAATTTTAATAAAAACAGGAATTAGGTTCTACTTGGAAACCTCTAGCAGGAGGAACAGGTGTTTGCATCACAAAGGTGAGATACAAAACCTGCAAGTAAATGTGGGTAAAAGACAAATCTGGGAATTAGAAGACCAAAGCTGAAGACCTTAATTAATGTTCTGGAATTCATAGTCTAACACCCTTCAGGCTCAGTTCCCTATAGCAAAACAAGAATTAAGCTAGATTTTTCCTGGAGCAAATTTTACTGATATTTTTCTATAGAAATACAAAATATATGAGCAGCAGTATTCTGGTAACTTTAAATGCCACACACTGAAAATTATTTCAGCATAACTTAACAGGATAAAGATTCGAGTCTTAGGCAAACCCCAGAAGGATTCCGAGTTTTGCGGGTCAAAAATGAAGGCCTTTCACATCTTTTTCATATTCATAAAGGCATGAGGTTTAAACAAAACTCTTCAAATTCCTATAAAGCCAAGAAAACAAATAGTCTGGTGTTCTGGGGAAACAGGAATAAGTTTCAGGCTGGAAGCAGCTAGTGTAACCAGCATTTCTCTCTGTCACTCAGACAGAACCCTAGCATCCTTTTTGCAAGGAAAAGGAGGGATTAAGAACTCTAGCCCAAAGTAAAGGTTTACATTATACAATCTAGGTTACACAATCTAGATTAGCAGCCCTTCCTATGCCCTACAGGGCAGTTCCCATTAGCTCACAAGTGCATGATATTTTAAAGTAAGATCATTCAGGCTGAAAGGACACCTCAGGATATCCCAAGTTCAACCCCTTGCTCAAAGAGGAGCTCAGACTAGGTTTCTTAGGACTTTGTCCATTTGGTCTTGATAGATACAGTTTGATCTCTCCCTTCAATGGCTAGAGCAAGTTAATACAGATTTTGACAAGAGTCCTGCAGTCATAGCAAGCAGCCACAAACCAGAAGGCAGGTTATTAAGGCAAAAGCATGGCTGTGTAGTGACACTGTAAATGAGCACTTGCTAGCAAATTGCCTCAGCAGCAGGCCAATGCAGTAAAAGCAAAAACAAAAACCAAAATCCATTCTGCACTCCACACAAGGGATTAATAGTTTAATCAAAAGGGTTTTGTCTTGTTTAAATAACCTATCTTTCAAATCCACTCATTTGCATCTTCATGGCAATGTAGTTCACCTGATCTCAATCTCACTCAAGGGCGACTTAACAAATAAAATAATAAGTGTCTCTGATCAGAGAAGCACAAAAAAAACTGAGCCAGTGACTATGTACTTGATAAAATTTAAAGCATCAGGCTAAATTTCCCTTTGTTACACTACCACGTGAGCCAAGTTTAGCAGCAGTGGATCAGCAGTAACATTCAGGCTGATCTGCCCAGGGAACAACAAAATATTTCTTAGGAGTTTGCCAGAAAATCTTTTCTCAGCCTGTTTCATCTTTTAGAAGATCATGAACTGCCCCAAATGGTAACACAGACCAAGATGATGGAAAAAGTTGCTTGTACACACCTGCATTCAATATTTATTTTAAAGCTTCACAAAAAAACCAGTTTCATTGTGAGTCTGGAAGCCTCAGCCACACCAGCTCAGTTTTAGTTTTAACATTTGACTTATACAACTCAAAACCTGAATCTTCCAGAAGGTAAAGGCAATGTATGTATTTGTAAGCTCAAAAGAATATGAACAGGAAGCCATGACCATACAGCAGGAGAGGCATGCAGATGTGTTTTTCGTTATACATTGTATTAATTACTATGTACACTCTATTAATGATAGCCATGAAGTTTCAGCGCATAAACACACTCAAAAACACACAATCACAAATATATAGGACCACACACATTATTAATAATAGTAACAAATTACCCTCTTCTTACTTCTCTAAGCAAAGGGAGCTAATCTGAGCATAATCTGCTACACACTCCAAGACAGCAAAGCACAGTCCTTTATCATTACATTTTTCTTAGTCACTGTTTAATAATACACATTTTTATTAGTAAGTATGGAAATAGTTAACATTTAAAAATCTTGTAACTTTTTGGTGGTCGCTACTTATTAGAAATTTACTTTGTTCATGAGACCAAACAACAAGTGTTTCTACTGAATTTAAGGAATATTTTCCTATGAATGAGAATCAAGATGTTTCTGAAGACATTCCAGCCTGTTGCCTTAAGATCTGATACTCAAAATGTATATTTAAAATGTACATTTAAATGTACTTTAAAAAGTACATTTAAAAATGAGACATCATAAAAGCAAATTGGAATAATTCAGAGAGACAGCCCGGAATTTTTCTTTAACAAGGGCTTCAGGTACCTCTAAAAAAGATTTTCCAGCATCACTAGAATTACACCAGAAATCAAAAGGGTGTCATTCTGGCCTTGTGTGCCATCAGAGACTCGGACTGGCCGAGTTTCTGAAACCATGCCTAACATAAAATATTTACATGGCAGGGCTGTACTCAGGTGAATTACTTCGCTTTTTACAGACTTGCACAGCCTTACCCCCATATCTAAATGCTTTTCTATGACTATGCTGAATTACTGACCTCAGATCCCAGGCTCAGCCCTCCTGTGTAGACTTGCTGAGCTCAGCTGTGATGGATGCCTCGTCAAACCACCCTGCTGGGAAATAACAAGTTTATTTTTTTTCCAGCCCCTCCCCCAGTAGTTTGTGGCTCTTCTTAAAGATAGTTGTGATAAATATTTTGAAAACTCTTCGGGCTAATAGTCCTAAGAGACTTTTCTGATCTGCTTTTGTTAACAAAGTAGGAATTCCAACATCACCTCTGTTCTGTTAACTACAGGAAACACAAATTTATAAAAACAGAGAAAAAAAGAAAACAGATCCTTCAATAGCAAGATATTTAGTAATAGTAGTTAAAAGAAAAAACTAAGAAAAAAAGTTAGAATAGATAGAATATAAAAAGTCTTCTATTAAGGACTTACACAATATGAAATTAATATTACAAATGGCCTGGCATGTCAGTCATGTGTGATAAATGTAAGTTCAAGCCCCCAAATCTCTCTTGCTTTCTTTACTTCTTTTCTGCTTTTTGGGGCTGTAGCTCCAATTCTGCCTGAGAGAGCAGAAGACAGCCATTTCCGATTTTAATCCAGATGAGGCTGATGTAGGAAATCCTTCGGCTGTTGGCTCCTTAGCACGCTAGGAAAAAGAAGAAATACCAGTTTCACACAGGGCTAGCCCCCATTCGTTTATCAAGCGTCCTGCCTCTGCCAGAAGAGGTGGAAAACCAGCTGAAACGGGGAATTTGCCGTGCAAAGGGGCTGCCACAAGAGGGAGGTCCCATTGCAACCAGCTGGGCTCGCTCACCTCAGCTGCAGGAGCATCACCCAGCCGGCCGGGAGAGCCACCCGCTCCTGTTCCTCCTGCTTTTCTCCAGCCCATCCCCCTGAAATTCGCTCCCTTCCCTTGAGACCTCACCTCGTCTCTCGCTGCCTGTGCAGAAGCCGTCTGTGGGCTGAAACTCGTCTCGGCTGCACATCCCTCCCGAGTGGGAATACACCGGGAATACACCGGGAGCATGTTACAGGCAAGCAATGCTGCTTTCACAGGGGCAGGGGAAGGATGCGCTTCTTGTGGGCAATATCTGCTCATCACAACTATTCATCACAGTGGCACAGAGGGAAAGAAGGATGCAGGTTACTGTAGCATGATGTAAATGTATTAAAAAAAATCCCTTAGAATGCCAAATCATTGCAGTCCTCTTCCTCAATCAAATTTGTCCTCTTTTCTCTCAGCTAGCTGTCGTGTTACGTGACTTCTGTCCTCCACCATGATGCTGCAATTTATTATTTTAAAAAAACTGATCTGAAAAATCTAATAAAAATAAATTAATCCAACACGTTTCATTAATATGGCTTTGCATTTTCAACAATGGCACAAAAGCTTATGGGTTTGGACCTTTTTATCCAGGACAAATCAACCATGTATAGGGCCTTGATATCATTTGAACAGAGATACTGGTTCTGACTTCCAGTCACCCTGTTACCTCTTCTTTTCTGACACAAGCAGCAATCTTCACAGGGACCATCTGACTCTGAAAGAGCATTATGTGGAGACCCCTCAAGATCCTGTGCATCTCTGATCGTACAATCCAGCAGAAGTCCTAGGGCTTCTGCACCACAAACCCATGGCTGGTGTGACTTGTCAAATCCTCATGAAAATCACAAAAGCTTTAAGAGTTTGTAGCAGTAGAGGGTCTGGCAAATGAAAGCAGAGCTTCTCTGGGAGCCTTTAGGAAGAGGTTAAAACACATAAGATCCTCCGGCGCAAGATCCATGAGCAGATTGTCAGGCAGCTTTCCCTCTGATTTCTAAATAAAAGAAAAAGAAACAAGTTGCTTTTCAGGCAAAGAGGTTCTAGGAAAAAATGTTATTTTTTTTTTCCCCACAGAAATCCTCTCAGACCCAGAACAAAAGAAAGGGAAATCCAGCAGCAGCAACGCTTCTGTGTCTGGAGGGACTGGACAGGAGTTAACAAAAAATGCTCAACTCCTGTGAAGGGTGTTCTTCTCCTGATCTCACACTGTGACCTTCATTTACTCCCTTTCAGGGACCTCCTTCAAAGCTGAGGGGACCATGCTGAAATTTTCCTCCAGAAGAGCAGGAGTATAAGGCAGAAAAGGAGCCCAGCAAAAATGTTCCTCAAAAAAACCCCTCCTACCTCAGAATCTGTGCAAAAAACGTGCTCTTTTCTGGTTTTGCATATATGTTCTCTAAACCACATGTCTTTTCATATAAATCCTATATGACAAAATCATTCTCCATTTAAGTCCTGCATGAGAGTGTTGACTCATTTCATGCTTTAGATTAGTCCAGAAATTTGCTGTTTTAATAATTTTCTCTTCTTGTCCTTGGAAACTTCATGAGAATTTCATTTTTGGATTTTATTTACTCTGCATTAATGGAGTAATTGCTTGGCAAAAATGTTGTGTTGCCTCCATTCCCTAAAAGGAGTGTGGGAGATGGATGGGGAGGGTCTATTTGTGTTTGTGTTTGGAAGTGATCTCTCACTTTTAAATGTCTCTCTCAGATACATTGTTAAAGGTGGCTCCAGCAATTCACAAGTTTTAGGTCCTCATCAAAATATCCACACACAGGTCAGGTATTATTATTATTATTATTATTACTCAAAAACCCTCTCAAATAAAGATTACTTATAGATGAGATGAATGTTGAATAAATGTAATCCATGGATTAATTAGCTAAAGCCCTATGTTAATCAGAAAGCAAGAAAGGAAGAAACACTAGCTCATTAAGCATTTACAAGTATGTTGTATGTGCTTCCAGGATTCAGTTACCCTCTCTCCATAACACAACTGTTTTTTATTTAACACTTGGATGTGTGTGAGACACCCAATGTCCTCGTATGCTAAAACTCAAAACTGTCAAATTATATAGTGTTAGTCATCACCGATGTGAGGAGAAAAATAATAAACTACACAGTAAAAATGTGTATGTGCCACAGCTCCATAAATTGCATACACATAATATTTACATAAGTAATAGCTGGATTTGTGGCCGTGCATTACTTATTCACACCTTGTGCAGAATAACTCAAGAGGTAAAAGACTCATCCATTAATCTCCTCCCCCCAATCTATAATCCTAAGAAATCCTAAGCCCTGCAAGACACTTGATCCTCTTAGGAAAATCAGGCTCATGAGCTGAGGATGGTGGTGTGCTTGGTGCTGTAGCACTGCTGATGAGCTCCCCATTGTACGGCTGTGCAAGCTCTGGTGGGCCCTGCACAGGTCTGCAGTCAGATGGACACACACAGACATGGAAAGTCCTCATGTGCCACCTCTCTGGCAGCCCAGGAGGCATCTTGCTGCTCTCCCAAGCCTGCCGTGCTGGCGTCTCATTGCACAATTTTTGTGTATATTTCTCCCTTAATGGAGCACCTTCTACCATCAAAGATGGGTGTCAAAAGGACGTGAAGCTCACTTTTCTTACTTCACACACAGCATTTTGTATAATATCCCACCATAAGGTTTTTTTCTCCATGGATAATTCCATGTTGCAATATCTTTTTTTTTTCCTTTACACTTTTTGGGTTTTTTGTTGTTTGTTTTTTTTTTCACCAATGCTATTCAGTGTCCACAAACTACAAGCAGACTATCACACAGGCAAAACCAGCCCAGAGGTATGGCAAGACCTCCACCAGCCTGATTCTGGGGGGGAATTACAGATCTCTCTGCACTTACCACAAAACAAGGCAAGCAAGGCTGGCAAGACAATTTAAGCATTTTGCACTTTTTCTTGGTCTCATCTTACATGACACCACTTTGTTGCATTGAATCCCACTCCTCTCCTCCCCAGGCTCTGCTGCCCAGCCTTCCTCTGCATCACAGCCTCTAGCACTGCCTGGTCCACCCCAAAAGTGACAGTGGCTCTGCAAGTCTGCCACATGCTGCCCTAAGGACGTGTTCCACAAAGAATCAAGATTCCAAGGTTTCTCATCATGCTTGTGTGGCTGCACATCACAGCCTCAGGGGGACCATCATTTCCAGAGGAGTCAGACAGCATCAGATGGAGTAGGTTATTCATTTCTCTTGAGACTCTAAGGCAAAGGGAGCAGCATGTCATATGCAAAGGGTCTGTTGCACCAGAGGCTGAGTTGGAAAGCTAATGTAGGGATTTCTCCTTAGGGGTAAGTTCTTGGGCAGACACTTTAATAACACTCTCCATTAGGAAGTAATTGCCAGGCATTATGCAGCTTCCCCTCTCCATGGGAGGGAGTCCAGTGGAGTCAGAGGTGTGAAAGATAAAGGTCCCTACCTACTCAAGAGTGAAGTGCTGCCACCCAGCCATTAAGAGTACAGTTTTATCATGGCCAGTCCTACCACCTTTGGCCATGTAGGTACAGGGGAGCAAAGCAACAGCCAAGCAGAGCTTATTGTAAATATGCTGATCCATACTGAGGTGTTGCTTCATGGGAATGATGTAAAACAGCCCCCTTTCCAGCTCTGTCCCATACACTGGCACCCCTCAGCTGTCACCCCCACTGTGGGGGGAGAGCAGGGCAGTCTTATCCCCCCATGTGGCCAGGGGTGCCCAGGGCCTGTGTGACTGCTTGGAAACACCACACCCTGCCCCCACTGCTGCAAAAATCAAAGAGCAGCTGTTTCATCTCAGGGCAGGAGACAAGTATTTCCTGGCCACAGATTTTGGTAGTAAAATGAACTAGCAGTCCCCATCACTTTTCAAAATCATGTACTTGGTACCTGTGGGCATGCCAAGTGGCACAAGCAGCTTTGGAGCCTGCGGCTGTCCCAGCTCCAGTGCAGATCATGGGTGAATCACCAACTCTCTGGTGGAGTAGAAACCAGGACACTCAACTCTGCCAATGAGATGCTTACTTAAACAGACCTTGAACATACAAAAAGCATCTGAGCGTGCCTTGGTGGGAAAGAAGGGGTAGGGTCCATGAAAGGACAAGGGGTAATTGATTTAAACTAAAAGAGGGTCAATTTAGATTAGGTACAAAGAAGTTTTTTGGCAATGAGGGTGGTAAAACAGTGGCATGAGCTGCCTAGAGAGGTGGTGGATATCTCATTCCCGGAAACATTCAAGGTCAGTTTGGACAGGACTATGAGCAACCTGGTCTACATGCAGATGTCCCTGCTCAGTGCAGTGGAGTTGGAACAGATGGCCTTTAGAGGTCAGTTCTTGCCCAAAGCATTCTGTGATTCCATGAGGCAGAAGCAGTGCTATCACTGAGTACAGTACTGGGGGGGAGGAGGGTGGGGTGTGATGAGCATCCACAGCCCTTTTGCCTCCTGCCACACGATTCTTCAGAAACTTGGTCTTCATTTAACTAGAAGGTTTCTAGATCCTCTGTTTGGGAAAGAGATGCTTGGGACTGAGGAGACTGAAATATCTTGCAGAAGATCTGTTCTAGCAGCCTCCAGCAGCTGGGAATTTCTCCTTTTCTTTTCCTGGAGCAGTATTAATGCAATGACCTAGCAATCATATTGGAAACAAACTGCATCAACATATAGAGTTACAGGTGAAACTCATTCACTGGGAGGACCTTCAAAAGGCATTATCATTGTCTTCAGACCCAGTCAAGCCCACCAGTGTGGGGAACACACAGTGAAAATGCCCTGTGCAATGAACTTGTAGGGTTAGAGCTGTTAATAATGCATGGGCATATACCATACATTATGTATTAAGCTCAGGAGAGCTGAGCTAAAGTCAAACATAGATCAAACAATCCATGGGATTAGACTTAAAGTACTTGAAAGGTGCCCCTGGACCCAAATTCAATGGGAAAAAGTAGCAGAGAGAGGTTCAGGCTGGCATCTCCTCAGTCACTACACCTGATCCAAAGCAGTAGTCATCAGCACGTGTCAATGGTGGCAACAGCCTCAAGCTGATCTCCAGAACAGCCCTCTCTTTTGGGAGGGAAGGAATAAATTAATGTTAATCCTCAGAAAAAAGTCTTTATGCCAGGTCCCTGAGGGGCAGCTGTGCAAGCCAGGGGTCTGCAGTATGTTTCATAGATGGTGTGAGGGTAAGCTCTCCTTTTGGGAAGCCAAGAGAAACCCTGCACCAGGAATGAACCCTTGGGTGCTCTCTGCAGAAGCTACAGCTGAGGCAGATGGTGCAGGTTTTGCTCTGGACATCACTCAGACAAACCTATTCTTGGCCCACTGAAAACTGCAAGCTGCAGAATGCAATACAATACTTTGTGGTTCTAAAGGACCTTCCAAATGAGGGTCTCGCATTAATTAATTAAGCCTCAGAGCACCTAGAAGGAAAATCTATCCTATTTTACCAGCAAGTGCAATGAGTATGCAAAGGTCACACAGAATAGAGGAGCAAAGGAAAGAGAGATCCTGGTATCCTGACTCCTGACTCCTTGCTGCATCTATTAGCTCATGAGTCCCCTCCAAGGGACACGCATGGAGGACAAAAGGTGACCCACAGCTGTGTCCCAAGGGGCGCTGGCTGAGAGATTTAATAAGATGCAGGAGAATGACTAACGGGGTTACACAGATTGTCAGAGGTCAGTAAAGAATATGGCATTAAGAAAATTGATCCTTTGAAAGCCTCCAGCCACATGCTTATGTCAGAACCAGACGTGACTTGTGTCTGTGTTTCATACGACACCACCAAGTACCCACCAAAGGGCTTTCCTTCATGTTTAAATAATGAAATGCAATGTAATGCCAACAGGTGCTTTTTCACAGGGAGAAGGGAGAAGAAGGGAAAGTGTTTGGGTCGGCTGAGGCAGAGCCCAGGTTTTCACTGCCTCTCTCACCCCTCCCTGTCCTCATGGCTCATGAGCAAGAGGTCACTGAAGGCTGGACGTGCCCACCTGTCTGCAATGCCAAGGAGACAAGCACATGGGCACTGGCAGAGGGAGTAACCCGCGTATGACTGGGGCGTGTGTGCAGCGTAGCAGCCACGGTGTCTGGGCAGTAGACGGGAGGCTGCCATGGGGAAGAAAAAGAAAAGTGCTCTACAGGTCATCCTGGAAGATGGTTGGTATCACTGTGAGATCATTCCACTTCACATGCTGCCAAATACTTGGCTAAACCTCTCGGGGCTTCCTCAGCACACCATTTGGCATCGCTCAAAGATCATACAATTTTAGTTTGCTTGAGAAGGGGACCGTTGTCTGTCTGCCAGACTAAAGTAAATATTAAGAACATCGCTGTAGGGAAAGAATATAATGCACAATCAATAAGGGATATGCTGCCAAGCTCAGCTGGAACTTAAGGGTCAGCTGTGTAAAGCACCACATATGTAAATTCCAGCAACAAATGCAATTACTCTTTGTTCTTTGTTTTGCAGCCGGAATAGAGTTTGATGGAGAAGTGGAAACTGACACAGAGAGTGAAGGTAATGTAGAGATTAAGAAATGTGGTCTTGTTTGAAATACAAGAGGTGATGCCTTTTCCTTTTCTCTCTGACTTATGACTTGCTCTACAACATGAACCCTTTCATGAGCTACTTGCAAGCAAGCAGATTTTTCCCTTGAGGTTTGACTTTTAACTGTGATATGTAAACACCGTTCTTAAGCAGTCCATCCTCTTTTATCCATGTTCCCAGAGCTGGAGGCTATCAGAGCCTGCATCCCTTGGGAGTCAACCCCCAGTAAATCAGGCACTGCAGTAAAGCACCACCCTGTGCAGGGCAGGGGCTGCTTCGCACTAAGCTGAAGTCGTGCTTGCCCTCCCTGTAATGCTTGCTTAGACCATAATACTCTGAGATCTTCATTAATCGTGGTCACAAGAAGATAACGATGAAAATGGATTGAAGGGAGACTTATGACTGTGAGGGAAATCAGGAAAAGCCCGTGATGGGACTAAAACCACCTTAAAATCTGCATGTATAGTATATCTAAGGTGAGAGAGAGAAGAGGTAAGATCATAACAGCACTGGATAGGTGATACAAGTGTAGCTGTTACTGCAACAACAGTTCACAACTGCATCTGTATCACTCACAGAATATGAGAAAGTAGACAGCAAACTACTGGGACTTTTTTTTTTTTTAAATCATATCAACCTTTTCCATATAGGCAAAAGAGGCAATAAGATAAAGATAACAAATTAATGCTTCATATTTAACCTAATACTTGAGAGGTTGCAAATAAAAAAAACAAACCCTAGATTATTGGCTGTCCAAAATGAACATTTTCCCAAAGAGAGCAGGTGGTCCTTTGATCTAGATGATTGACCAAAATTCAGTTTAGATGGACCATTACATAGTTACTAAAACCTGCATAATGGCTCCTGAGAAATTAGTTGGAAGCTCCTTCTCATTCTCAGTGTCAAATGTGACAACAACCACTGCCTACTAATTTTTTACCACCACAAACCAGGAGCTATTTGCTTGTCATTAATTTCTAGATTTTCACCAAACCAAAAATGTAAATACTCTAATTCTTTTTTGCTTCTATTTTTCTCACTTTTTTGGCTCCTCATTTTATACTCATATGCTTCTATCACAATTTCCTTCTTCCATTACAATATCTCCAACTCTTTGTTTTCATCAGCCAGAAATTTTGGAAAATAAGAAGCCAGAATACTCTGGAAAACTTACTGTTAATTTAATAGACTTGGTAGAGAAAGAGATGGAGACACTCGGGGGTTTTTGATAATTTTTCCCCCTTTCCATAAAATTCTGCAATTAAATCATGCTCCACTTCAATCCTTTAAGCTTTTCTGACTTCTGGAAAGAGGAGGCTTTTAGTTTGCAATGCCAGTAAGAATGAAATGTGCCTCAGAGACTATCTGGTCTTTTTCTTCCCTGAATATACACCATCCAGTATAAAAGAAAATTCAGAGAAAGAAAACCAGATACTGCCTGTGCTGTGCCTTTTCTCTCTATAAATAGAAGAACTCCATTCCCAGCCTTGAAAAGTAAACATCTTTCAAGGACATCACATCAACAAGCAAACTACACATTGTGTAACAGACTGCAATTTCTGTTTCCTTTGTTCTGCTGTGTTTACAGGTCAGGGAGATATCTGTCTGTGCTGCCTGATGGATGGGCTTTTGCATTTGTAACTAATTTCCAATTTTCTTATGGTCACATATAAGTGACCATAGTCACTGGTGTGCTAAATCGCGCTGTCTTAAATGTGAGTTGCACAACCAAAGAGTTCCACCTGGTCCTTGGGCAGGGCATAACACAAGGCCCATTGAGATCAACAGGCACCTGCTTTTTGAATTTGCCAGGGTTTGCATCAGGTGTCCTGGCTGCCCATGCTCTTCTGATTAATCTTTATTCTGCTGGCAAGAATTTCCTAATGTAATTGTTTTTTATCACTTGCAGAAGATGAAGTAAAAGACAAGAAAACTAACAAACAACCCCTCAGGGAAACTGGCAGAACAAGCAGACTTCAAAGCAAAAGGCAAGAGAAAGACAAAGAAGAAAAAGAAGACAAAGAAGAAGATGAGAGCAAAGAGGAAGACAATGGCAGCCAACAAAACAGAGCTTCTAGAAGAAAAAATTACCAAAGGAAAAATAGAGATGGAAAAAAGGCAAGAGAGGAAGAAAGCCAGAAGAAAGACAGAGGCAAAACGGCTCCTACCAAAGATCAAAAGGATTCAGAAAACAAAGAAAAGAAAACAACCAAGAGAGGGAAGGAGGGGAAGAAAGACAGGAAAAACAGGTAATTAAACAATCCCTGACTATGGCCCCTTGTTCAGACTGGCAGGAATATTGACATGCCAGTGGCATATGGATCAGAATGGCAAAACCAATAGACTGCAAATAAGTTCCTGCTCTCCTAAAAGAGACACAGTAGAAAACAACATAAAATGCCACAAAATCAAAAAACTGTTTCCAAGTCATTATAATTTCTCAGCCAGGATCAGGTCTATGCATTTAGTGGAGTCTTAGTACCTATACCCAGGGGTAGAAAAGCACCCCTAAAGAAGGTACCTTGAGAAATTTGGGCTTGGAGACCTTTTTTTGGTTGGTCTATGGAAACATTCCAGTTAAAATGGATCCATTGTGTTTTCAAGTCTCTTCCTCTTCCAAATCTTGCTTGTCCTAACCTTCGACTTCTCCCCATATCTCCCATTTTGTTATGAAGGCATGAACACCATTTCTCCGGAGCCAGCTGTAGCCCTGGTAGCTGTAGGCTATAGCTGAAATGTGGCCCAAAACATGACATTGAGTGAATTGCAGTGGGGCACATTTGCCTCCTCATTATCCTGTCTGGAAACAGCCCTGCTCTGAGTGCCATGGGCACTGGCATCGCACTGAGCCAGGGGATGTTGAGGCACTGTGACCACATCAGAGTGGAATCCCCAGGGCCAGCAGCAGTCTGCCTACCCCAAGCAAGGCCTTCCCTCTCTTACCCCTGTGAGTTTCTCTGTGTCCTTTATTTTGTGCGTCTTCCAGTACTTCTTCTGCTTCCTCCAACTCATCTGATGAGGAGTCACTGTCAGAGGAGGAGCTCGCTATGCTGAAGGAGCAGGTGGAGCAAAAGAAAAAACTGATTTCCACCATGAGGAACAAGCCCTGGAGGATGGTGAAGAAGCTGTCGGTGCTCAGGTACCCATAAAAATGGGAACCCCCACTCCTGGAGTCTCTGCTGACTGTTGCCAGATGCACTCTGTCTTTCCTTGGAATTACATATTTGATGCTGCTGTAGCATCATAGTACCAGAAAAAGTGACCAGCAGAACCTGGCCAGCCTGTCTGGGTTCAAATGATCAGAGTTAAAATGTGCAATCTGATTTTCAGCCTCTGTAACCAAAGAACAAACAAAGTGCAAATCTGTTCAACTGATACCCATAGCCAGGTCATTCTACCCTCGTGTTTAAAACCAAATGCCTCACTACAGTCAGGCTACTTGTTAAAGCAAACTCCATACCCTGGCTTGCTTATTCATGTCTTTTGTCAGACAGAAATCAGAGCAGCACAATGCCATGTTAGTGCACGGTCCTGAGATGGGGCTGATTGGAAAAAATGCTGTATTTTGAGAGGTTTATGGAGCAAAGATAAATCTGCCACACAGCCCCTGATGAAGGTGGGAACAACTCAGGCAGCAGCAGAGACCCCTTAGTGCTGGGCAAAGGGGGACAGGGGACAGAGCAGACCAGGCAAATCAAAACACATGGGTTGATAGGGAATGGCTCATAACAAACCATTCCCTTGTCAGGGCAATGATTCAACTCCCAGCTCTACTGCTTAAGGAACCTCTGAAACCCCTTTCTACCAGGAAAGATTTCAAAATAGCATTGCAAAGCACACATACATTTTCCTTTTAACTAAAAACCAAGCTATGTTAAACCATGACACAGCCCCACAGGGAGTGGTGATGCCCCTGCTCTGTGTTTGCTGAGAGGTTGCTCAGAGCTGCAGGGACTGTGCTGTGAAAGCTGACAGTCACCATGTGTCTCTGCTTCTCTCTTTTATGTCGTGAAGGCCAAGACCTGTTCCATCTTCCAATAAAATCAGGAATTGTGAACTCTGCCAATTACTTCTGGAAATCTGGATAAAGGTCTATAACAGGGAACTGTGTTAAAGTAGCTTTTCCACCTCAGCTGTACTATGAGCCTGAGGTCATAACAAATAAATTCTTATGGCCCTAAAATTCCAAATTTTTGTAAGAAAAGAAAAAAGAGCAAAGCAGAGTTATTTCTGATGCATTTTTCCGCTGTGGTATAGGATCCTGACTAAAATTCTACTTAGGATTATGTTTGACAATGTACTTCCATACTGTCATCTTATTTCTGAGCTATAGCAATCATCACTACCTACTAAATAATCTAAACAAAACTGCTGTATTGCTTGTACAGGGCTCTCCAGAAAGGCTCTCAGCACACTGCACATTCATTAGATATTTTTGGTTGCATAAACTCAACCCTGAGAGAAGAAATTATTAGCCTCGTTGCAGAGATGAGAGGTGTAAAACACAAAGAGAGAGAAACAATATGTTCAAGACTTAGAAATCTTACTTTAGGTTTGCAAATGAAGTCACAGGTGATTTTCCCAAGGTTACAGTCTTGTTACCTAGCCAACTATTTACTCCAAGTGGAAGTCCATCTTTTCCACAGGCTTAGGATGGCAAAAAACCTCACAGCTCCTGAAATTTAATCTCTTCTCATTGGCAATGCCAATATACAATATTATTTTATTCACAAGCTCAGTATACTCAGCATAACAGCATCTACCTAGACTATTTTCTCTGTATTTCTCTTAGATATCCTAGTGTAAAACTAATTTCATTTTGCAGCTTGATTTTACTCCTGACTACATGAATGAGGGCATACACTCATTCCTCTGGTACTGAGATTATCCCCTTGGGCCATTTGCACATCTCTCTTATTTTTTCTGGGAGGTGTTCATAAAAGAAAACTCTGCACCCTCTTGGAGTTTGTTTCACTAGGCAATGTTATTTTCTTCCTGACCAATGCATCAAGAGAGAGAAATTATAACAGGCATGCAGAGAGCTTGCAGTGAGAGGAACAGGCAGACTGTAAGTTTTCGCCCAGGGAGAAGTGTGACACAAGATTTGGGGCACTTAACAATACTTTAAGCTAATAAAAAACATCTCTACATGAATGTGAGTGCTTTGGGGACCCAATAGCTAGTCTTGGGTGGGTGTCTGAGCTCTACATGGCAGAGGAACTGACCAGCAGAGAGAAGCTGGGGGGAGACACTAAGTCCCCACCTTCCTACAAAGCACAGTTGCTTATCCCACTGGTGCAGGCAGGGGTGAAAAGCTAAAAACCCCTTTGCTGTTATAATAAACTTCTTGTTTATTTTACAATTAGGGAAGCACAAGATTTTGTAGAGAAGTTTGAAGGAGCTCTGGGAAAAGGAAAGGGCAAGAAGTTGTATGCATATAAGATGATGATGGCTAAGGTAAGTGCTACAGTGATGCCAGGGAAAGACCCGGATACTCAGTTATGTATTCAGAACATTTTTAGATTTATTGACCTCCATTTATATCTATGTGAAAGAGGCACAAGGAAGTCAGAATAAAGCTTCTTTCCCACTTTCAAAAAAACACTAGCTGGCTTCAAATCTATGACAATTGTAGAAAGAACAGGGGGAAATGTACCCTAACCTGGACCTCATTGTGACCTTTCCTGAAGCAAGGGAGGGTTTACAGGAGCAGGGAAAACCATGGCTTTCTGGCTGCAATCTCCAAAACCTTGATATGTGAGACAAGATATCCCTAAAGGGGAAAGAAGCCCTGCCAAATTCTTGTACTACCCCTACTCCTGTAAAATTTCATCTTCTCCAGTGATGAGGAGATAACAGGGAGAACGATGGCTGTGTTTTGAGACTGAAGTTGGTAGCCAAATTGCATGTTGTCATGGAGATTATATTGAGAAGTGCAAAACAGAGCCAGACTAGAGATTATAAAATCAATGGGAGTTTAGCTGCTGACCTGATGAGGCAAGATTCAAGCTCAGTGTTTTATCAAATAAAATTTTGTTTTAAATAGAGTTGGTTCTGAACCAATTCTTTCAATCCAGAGCCAGATCTGAATTTTCTACCCCTATATAATCTGATCAATCCATAGCACAGCTGCAGCTTTCCAAATGCCTGGAAAGGTTAGAATTCTTAAAACTCAAATCATAAATGTGAACACTTGGGAGTGGGGGGGATTTTTGGTTGAAGGGAGTTTCTGAAATAGTCCAAAACATAATACCCAGACCAGAGCTCCTGCTTTGGACCCTGCTACCAAACTCTGATATTAGAAAGCCCTGCTTCAGAGCAGACCCCCCCCTCTTCACACCTCTCTGCTCACTGCAATATTGTCTTGTTTCAGAAATGGGTGAAATTTAAGAGAGACTTTGAAAATTTTAAAACTCAGTGCATACCCTGGGAGATGAAGATAAAGGAAGTGGAGAGTAAGTTGAAATCGTTGTGTGGTGGCGGTGGGACATTTTCTAAGATAGCTTTGTCCTCATACAAACAATGTTCCAGCTTCCTGGTCCACAGTCTCCACTCGGCCTGGGCATCAGTGCCAAAAAGGAGCACACATCCCTGGCAGCTCCAGGTGTTGCTCTGTCCAGCGGTTGTGGGGACTGTTGGGCGGCTCATAGGAAACGTGCTGGGGAGACCTGAGGACAGAGGGTTGCTGAGGACAGTTTAACCCTCCTAAACTCCTGACCATGAAATGTCTTCTCTTTTAAGGTCACTTTGGCTCCTCTGTTGCCTCCTACTTCATATTTCTGCGGTGGATGTATGGAGTAAACCTTGTCCTTTTTGCGTTAATATTTGGGCTGGTTATAATTCCAGAGGTGAGTGCTTAATTCTCCTCTCAGTAATATCTTGCCCTTTGCTTGACACAAACCTGACATTGACAGGACAAATGCCTTATAACTGGCATTGCTTTAGAAAAATGAAATGCCTGAGGACAATTATTTACAAAGACTTACTGACACAGGATCAGAAGTCAGATTGATGCCAGGAGACATAAAATGCTATCAAAGATCCTGCCCATCCAGCAGCTGAAACAGGGGCTCAACAATCTATCTAATTCAAAGCTAATTTTATATTTTGACTAAAGTGAAGAACGTGTCATTCCAATCCTAGGCACAAAATCTTGTCTGCAAGAGCAATAAGAAATGGATTGTGCTCTGAAAATAATGAAATACCCTCACTTTTGGGCCATGGGGCAGCAGCCATGGCACAGCCCCTCAGGGAATGGACAATTTCCCAGCACTTTGCTAACTAACACTTGCTTGGGAAATAACCCCTTTTTGTACTCCCAATTCATATGATTCACAAGCAATTGTTTTATTTTAGTTTTTTTTTATATCTCACTCTTCTTGGAGAATTAGAAGAATCTCATAGCCTACTTTATATGATCGTTTATTGAAGAATTTTTTAATGTAGCCATTACAGCTCTGGCTAAATTACTCAGTGCAGTATTTAAAGGCTGTGCAATCCACAGACAGTGGCATCTGTTCTGTTCAATGCAGATTTTTATGGAGCAAAAATGCACTGCAGAATGTCTCCTGAGGACCATGTTTTTATTCTCCTTAATGTGCTTGCTCACACTATGGAAAGGGAAAGCTCAGTTTCCTCCCAGGACGAGGAGACATAACCATTAGCACTGAACAATACAAATGTGTTTGGTTAGGAACTATGCATATGGCAGGAGCTTTCGTCTCTGAAGTGTGCACACTGTTACTCACTGCCTACTGAGCTGTTACGATACGGAGAGTAACTGGGCAATAAACATTTAATCATAAATTATTTTGAGTGTAATTAGATAGCCCTAAAAAGTTAGTAATAGATGATATGCTAGAACCTTTCTAGGCTATGAATGCTAATGAGATATTTTGGTATAGGCACCAGTCAGCTTGTAAATATAATAATTCTCCATAGCCCTTGGCATTCTCTGTCTGGACTTCTACTGCTGCTCCAGCTGCAAGGTCTGCTTTGCATGGTGCCATCAGGACAGGCTGTGTGAAGATTATTCTTTGCATCTTTTAGTCTTTTTTTTTTTTTTTTTTTTCAAAACCTAATTGCCCTTTACCTCACCTTGAGAACATCTTTTGATTCAGGACTGAAAAATACAAATTATATTGCAAGCTTGACCCAGTGCTCTTGACTTCTCTCAGAGGAGGAGCTCTGCATAAATAGATGAAGCTAATCCCTTTACTGCATTAGACCCATGAAATTCAAGGAAAGAACTCCTTGCTAAAGTAAGGACATTTCAACTGCAGCTGTTCATTGAAAGATACAGTTTCTCAAAAAAATATTTCCTGTGCAATGTGTGTGCCATGGGAAAGGAAAGTCCTCTGGTTATTTGTGTGAAATTAATACTAAATATTAACAATAAGTTTAATTCTGTACATTAATAAATATACTTCATGCTAAATATTAATGCATATAAGTAATACTAAATAATTATAAATTAAGTAATGCTAAGAAGTTTTTAAAGACTGCTGCTCTAGCATTAAGAAATAAAATATATATCAAAATCAACAGAAAAGGAAAACCAACCAAAAGCATTAAGTTTTTTCTCATTAAAAAAAACAACAAACTGTTAAAATCTCTTTGGTGTTTTATAGTATATATGCATCACTGCTATTAATGTTCTCCAGGTCCTGATGGGAATGCCATATGGGAGTTTGCCAAGGAAAACTGTACCCCGAGCTGAACAAGAAACAGCTATGGATTTTTCTGTTCTTTGGGATTTTGAGGTAAGCACACGAGTGTTAATCATAAATGATCAGTTGAATTCCCTCAGAAGTTAGTGGTGCTACAAGGATTAATTTCTTCCAAGATAAACCAGCAGAGTATGGATTCCTTCTAGGAGAAGTCTGGAAAGCCTTTTGTTGAAACAAAATCTTTATGGATGCTGAGACTTCTGGCCAAAACAGCGTGTCCACATGCAGACACCTGCATATGGATTTGAACCCCTTCCATTATACCAGTGTGCTGCCTGGTGTACATCACATGTGTGTGTAGACACAAAAGCCATTTTGCTTCCAACTGGAAAGGCAGCAAGCACCCAGGTAAAAGGCTGGAGCTGCTCCAAACCAGGCAGCCAGACAGAGACTTCAAGCTGCAGACCCCCTTCACAGGCAGGGAGCACCTTTCCAGACCACTGAAAGTGACTGGGATGGGGATTGCTCCCCATGTGCCTGCCCTCCCTGTTCCCCTGAAATATTTACATGAGACTGAAGTGGGAACCAAAGTTTAGGACTTGCACCCAAAGGAAAATCCCAAGTTTTCAGCCATCTCTGGGTGCTTGCCTGCCATACCAATTCACCTCCCACCCCAGTTACTTTGAAGATTTAAGGCAAAGGAATTAAGTGTTTTTGGGTGACAGCCAAAGACAAGGTATATGTGCAGGGGGTGAAGGCTTTTGGATGTAACCTGTGCCTTGGGAAACCCCTTCGCAATTTCCTTAGCTAAAAAAAGAAAAAAGAAAAAGACTAAACCAACCAAAAAGCTATTTTATTCTAAACCAGATTATTTA
Organism: Pseudopodoces humilis; assembly: GCF_049639895.1. Lineage (NCBI taxonomy): Eukaryota > Metazoa > Chordata > Aves > Passeriformes > Paridae > Pseudopodoces > Pseudopodoces humilis. The sequence continues at coordinate 108,046,866 of NC_142200.1, forward strand.
AACTAAGTTATTAATAAGGCTTTAATACTGGTGTCCAGGAACCTACCAGGGCCAGGCCTCCTTTTACCCCACATAGTCTGCTGAGGATGCTTTCTACTCTTCCTCTCCCAGCTCTTTCCCACACTTCCAGAATCTAGAATTCAGACATGAATTAGGGACATTTTTAATAGCAGTGTAAGGAAGGAAAAGCTCATTAGAGCGGTGCACTGTAAAAATACAAGAGGTAGCATTTAAACTCATTAAGCCAGGAGATAAAAAAACCAACAAAATAAAACTCCAAATTGAACAAACAAAAAAATCTGAGGGAGTGTTGATTAAATGCAGCTACTGATTTTCCCTGGGAGACCATAAGTAATAGAGCAATCAGTAAGGAAACTTTTCTCTGGATGAGGCTGTGTGCTTCCAGGAAATGCCTACTCCCATGACCTGCCAGTCTCCTGCCTCTGGCTTGGTGCACACATCTACATTCCCCTGGTGTCACTGAGGTGTTGGTCCTCTGAGCCCCTCTGCTGTACAGGCCCCCATCCAGTATCCATTCCCTTCCTGTCTGACATCAGGGAGTTATCATTCAAGCTCGAGAAGCACCTCCAGCTACCAGGCTCCACTGTACACCAACACCCTCTGCAGCCAGGAGATGTCAAATGAAGCCCTGTGCAGAGGTTTGCCCTTAGCAAATGAAGAGAAGCTTACTCCAGCATGCTCCATGGGAGAGGTGCAGGGGGAAATATCTATCAGAGTAGGCATAAATGAAGAGTCAATACCATTACCCTGAGAAATACCTTTCAGGAGAGAGGAGCTGGGGAAATGTATGCTTCGGCAGCAAGGAGGTCACATCATGGATTTCTAGAGGAGTAGAAAGGAATAAATCTCACTTGGACACCAGACACCATGTCTCACAAATGGAGCTTAAAGGACATACTGGATGATGTGAGCAGAGAAACTCATTTTTCAGTCCTTGGCATCTGATGAATCAACAAGACAAAGGTTTGGAATTACAACCTGAGAAGCAAACTTGGCTAGCTCCTTCCAGGGACAGTATATTTTACAAGGCTTTCTTCCACCACACTTCCCCAGCAGACACTGTGTGTGACAGGCTACGAGCCTCATGCAGCCGTGCTGTGGTGTGCCAGCCCCAGGCTTGCTGCACTGGTAGAACACACAGAATGGTCCTGGACCTGTGGCACAGCGCTTTGTGTAGGGCAAAAATGCAGCTTCCGTGGCACCCCAGAGTACCAAAGCTTTTTATTAAGTTAGGAATAAAAAGCCTAGAGTTTTGGGGGAGCTTAGTTTAATTAATCAAGTGACGGTGGTCAAATGCTGGAAGAAAGGCCCAGAAAGGTCATGGAAGCTCCGTCCTTGGGGATTTTCAGAGCTCAGCTGGATGTAGCCTCGAGCCACAACACTTCCTTTTGCAATTGGCTCTGCTTTGAGCAGGTGGCTTGGCTAGACAGCTTCCAGAAGCCCCTTTACATGCAAACCCTTCAATGTCTCTAGAAAAGATCATTACACAGGCTCAGATACGAGCTTCAGATTATGTCTTTCCAAAGGCTTGATCAGAGGGGAGCTTGCTCAGCTATCATGGCCAGACTGACTAAGTACACTTCACTTAGGAGATGAAAGACAAGGGGCAAAAAATCGAGAAGCACAATGTGCAGTGATACACATAAACTTGGATGAGATATGACAGAAAAACAGGGAGAGATTGCTAATGTGGATTAGGTGATCTGCACGCTCCTTAAATGCCTAACAGATTGCACAGCAAAAAATAGATCTACTTGAGACAACATGGTTGATATTGTGTCTGAGCTCTGCATTACACAGGAAAGTAATGCTTTTATTTCTCTCTTTAGTTATATTTGCTCTGCAGGTGGCAGCCTGTAAATGGAACTAAATCTGCAAGGCACTGAGCATCAGCTGCCTCCTACCTGAAAGTAAAAGTTTCATATCATGGTGGGAAGAACCTTTGCTACAGCTTTTCTACAAGATCTGAGTGTTTCACTATTGGCTTAGAGAAGCAGGTGGGCTACAGCCACAAAGAGCAATAAGGATTTTTTTCTGGGAAGGATGAAAGCGTGATGGATCAAAACTATATTTTAGTTTTAAGCCACCATCCTCTGACATGTTCTCCCTCATCTTCCCTCTTTTAGGAAGATAAACTCTTAAGAAGATGGCTCTCAAAGGTGCTAGGGCAGCAAACAGACAAGAATAAGGCCCTAAAAACTTTTCCATGATGATTTTCCTTGTTTTAAATCTTCAGTTTTCTCTAGAAACCCCTTTCCTGCAGAGGAAAAGCTGGACAGCTTACACAGGATTGCTTTTGCTTTACCTCCAGGGCTACATCAAATACTCAGCACTCTTTTATGGCTACTACAACAACCAGAGGACAATTGGTTGGTTGAAATACAGGCTGCCAATGGCATATTTCATGGTTGGGATCAGCGTATTCGGCTACAGCCTGATGGTTGTTATAAGATCGTAAGTGCAGCTGACATCCCCCCCCCTTGCATTAGCTGACATTGCAAAATCCACCAGATGTGTCTCAAAGCTGGGTTCCCCCTCCATGGGCACCCAGACTTGGTCCAGCCTGGGCTGGATGGCTGGGGAAATGTGGGGAAATGAGTGCCTGCTGTTTTCATACACTTGGCCTCCCCATCCACCCCACTGGCTCTGGTGGGCGGGGGGGGACCTGGGCACTCCACTGCTTCATCCCTGTACTCATGTGCACTATTCTGAACCCTTCCTACTCCAGCCTCTCCTTCCCACTCCTTCTTCCTCCTCTCCAGATCTCTTTAACCCTTCCTCCAACATTACTACAGGGCCATCAATCACCTAGATTTTGTACATGGAGGAGGATTTTACTTGTGGTAAATTTCAAAGGTTCCTCTTGCATCCTTTCATTGCAAAATAAACATTCTTGAACACCAGCATGGGTCCCACAGATGATGGAACGGTTGCAGAAAAGAGACAAATTCTGCCAGACTGTATTTGTTGATTCCCTAAGTGAATCAGTGTAGTTTAAAAGCACCTCTTGTGCACTGTCCCCAAACACCAGTGAGGCTCCCACAGCATCTTCAGGGCACTCAGGATGCAGCCAAAGCACTTGTCAGTCCTTTGTGGTCTCTGCACAGTTGAAAATAAAAAAATAAGCCCCTCTATCTCTGCCTGAAGGACACACGGTGAAAAGGTGCCTTCTTTGGAAGAAAGAATAAGCCCATGGATTTGTATTGCTTGCTGAAACAGGCCATATTGCTGCACAGCAGAAAGAGCCTCTTGAGCCTTTGGCTGGAGTGGGACATGGGGATTTGCTGTACATTTGCCATGAAATTGCAGCATCTCTTGTCTTGCCTTCCTCGAGGGACTAGTACTAGGAATTCAAGGGGGCCTTACAGAAGGATTTCAGGGATCAAGTAATAGAGAGGAAACAGCAGAAGCCATATCTACTCCTATGCTGATTAACAAAAATAATCCTTTTTCTCTCCCTGCATGACTTGCTGCAAGCTCTTTGGCTCCAGCACTGTGCAGCAAGAGAAGTCTCACTAAAATTTTGTGCTGCAGTGGGTGTATTGGACAGGACATGGGGGTTTTGACTAAATTTAACTAACTAAAAGTAGCCATACCATATACTGCAACCTAGGACCCAGAAGCACCATAAATAGACTTTCTTCATCAGCTGGATGAACCAATCCTTAACCTCCTTAATCACCTATGCTATCACAGTTTTAATCTGTATCACTATTTTTAATAGAAGAGCTGTGTGGCCCTGACAGTGACAGTTCAGTCCTCCTTAGACCTAAAGTCCAGTGGCACATTTTAGTCATTCCCAAACCCCAAGAATGTTTGCTCCACTCCATCTTACCCAAGCTTTGCAGAGCTGAAGGATACGTGGTGGCTCTGTGGAACAGCATCTGACCTTGTCACTGCACACATCCTTACACAGGATGGCACGCAATGCCAACGAAAGCACAGCAGACGGGGATGATGACAACTTCACTTTCAGCTGGAAAATGTTCACCAGCTGGGACTACCTCATTGGCAATCCAGAGACAGCAGACAACAAGTTTGCATCCATCACCACCAGCTTCAAGGTAAACCTGTCCTCTGCCTGCCCCTGGAGATGCTCCCAGCACCTTAAATGGCAGAGATTTAAGGGGAAATCTGGATACCCACTCAGCATCTCCCCATATGAACAGGGCATGGTGCTGATCCAAGGCAGCTCCAGCCTCTGTGACCTGCTTCCCCTAACTCTCTTTTTTTGGCATTTAAAAGAATTTGTATTAATTTAGAGTGCAGTTCCCCTGGGATAGGTCAGGCTCTTTGCCATGTGATATCTTTCAGCCAAACCAGGATGCCTCTATGAAGCTTAGTTTGAATTTAACCAAAACTACCAAGTTGGATACAGCCAGAATAGCAGAATATTGCATCTCATAGGCTGAAAAACCTTATGGTGTGTCTTATGCTTGGTGCTGCAAGACATCCATTCCAATTTCTTGAGCACCCCTGTTTTTTTTTAGGAGTCGATTGTAGATGAGCAAGAAAGCAACAAGGATGAGAATATCCACCTGAGGAGGTTCCTGCGAGTTTTGGCCAATGTCCTCATCATATGCTGCTTGTGTGGGAGTGGCTACCTCATTTATTTTGTGGTGAAACGCTCCCAGACATTTTCCAAAATGCAAAATGTTGGGTGGTATGAAAGAAATGAGGTAAGGAAATTTTGCTTCCAGTTTTCTGCTGGGATAATTCACTTTGGACATCAGCAAATTAATTGTAATAGGTTGAGGACAGAATCCAAGGCAGGGGGATTCCCTACCAGGGCCCAGGAGTCCCATTCAGTACCTTTGCATTTGTTGTGGCTGCCATGAACACTGATCTCACTGAAAGTTTTCTAGGGAAAAATAACAACTCCTGCAGAGAAGGGAAAATACTCTTATAATAAATCACTAGAAAAGTCAATGGCTTTTCAGCACTTTCAACACCAATCACCATCATAAGAATCAAGATGCATTATAACACTTACAAACTCTGTTGCACTAGAAAGCTCTCTGGGTGATAGAAATGTCCATAATCAGACATAACTCTAAAATCAAACCATTTTCATTCACCTTGAATAATAGGAATAAAATTTTAGAACCTGCAAAAAAATTTGTCAAAGTTTTCCTGTGTCTGATTTTCAAATGAGAAGTTCAAATCTTTAAGCTCTTCACACACAGCAAAAAAATATTTCAACCTATGGAAAGGTTTGATTTCAGCATCTACTACATTTCATGTATTTATATATCAAAGCCAAATTAAAGTCAAAGCCATGCATTTTCAAAATTTCATTCAGAAAACTTTAGAAACACAGCACTTGCTTACAAAATGCTTTGATTTATCTCTACTGACTTTTTTCCCAAAGAAAAAAAATCTAATTAAAAGAAACCAAAAAGTTTAATGTCTGACCCTTTTCCTGGTGATAATGTGAGATCTGAATAAATATAGTGCTGAGTACTGTTGGAAAAGAAAAGCAGAAAGAGAATTCAGAGACTGCCTGCACCTGTATAGATACTGGCCATGGGCCTGTAGGAATATAAAAAAATTCAAAGCCTGTAAGTCATGCCTGAGCTAACCTTGACTGGCCAATGACCTCATTGACCACAGTACAACTTAGTATCTGGCATGATAAAGAGGAACAAAGATACCACTGGGTCATATTTTCTTGAGCTGCAAAACTGAGATCTTGATGTGTTTCCGTTCAAGTCTGTAAATGCCTTCTGCAAAAGCAAAGGTGCTGAACGTGGAAAATAAACATTAGCATTGATTAATTATCTTTATGCACACAAGCCAAGTCTTACGCTTCCTCTGAAACTAAAATAAAAACCTTGGAGCTGATGCAAGCAGTACTGCAAGGTACTTGAGGAACCTGAATATTCATGAGCCTGGACTGACAGGGAGCAAATTCTTTGGAGCTCATCCCTTTGAGATAAGAGCAAAAGTGCTCCTGCAAGAGCTAGTCATGCAACCCAGCCCTGAAGTCTGACACTGCGCTGCCTGCACGCTAAGCAAAGCCAGAAGCTGAGTTTGCTTTGACTCCCTCCCCTTTAGAAATACACAACCAGTTGCCGGCAGCTCCCGCTCTGCTCAAAGTAAGATAGTCACTGCTGTTACTATTAGCAGTTATCTCTTTTTCCTCATGTGGCAGGTTGAAATTGTGATGTCCTTGCTGGGCATGTTTTGCCCTCCGCTGTTTGAAACCATCGCTGCACTAGAAAATTACCATCCCCGCATCGGGCTGAAATGGCAGCTGGGGCGGATCTTCGCGCTCTTCCTGGGGAACCTCTACACGTTTTTGTTGGCCTTGATGGATGATGTCAATGAAAAAGTAAGAGCAGAGCCAAAAAGCCACAGTCAAATAGCATTTCCCAGAGTTCAGGGTGAACACAGCCTATCCCCACAGCCAGCAGGGACAACCAGCCCCTTTGCAGCAGGTGCTTGCTCTGTCCCCAGTGTGCTTGAGCAGTGCCGCGGGGAGACTCACCAAGCAGATTCTCTGGCTTCTCGCTACAGCCCTGAAAAGAGCATAGTTATTGTCTTCCTATAATCACAGCATGTTAGGCTAATTCTATTTTTTTCTCCATCTGACACTGTTTGCAATTTCTATTACTGCAGACCCTGAGGATACAGTTTATAATCCTCTTCCCCTGCCTCCCCTCTTTAACATTATCCTGGTAGCGTGTTGTGGGCAGATAACTGCAGGAAAGGATAAACGTCTAACTTATCCACAGAAAAAAAATTACTCTGTTTTAAACTGAGAAGAATTAGAGGAATCTAGGTGCTTTGCTCTGCCCTGAAAAATTATGAATAATGTGAAGGAGGAGGACTGGGTGAAGGCCACATCTGCATACAGGAGTCTTGAAGGAGGTCTGACTCCTCCATGTACAGGGAACACGTTGCTTGCTCCCAGAAACTCACAGAGTCTTGACCTGCTTTCATCTGCTGCTCCCCTGCTCCTGGCAAAAGAGGATTTTCTGTGCTATTGCCTGCACTGTAACTCTGTTGTGGACAGATGTTTATACAAGGGGTGGTAACTTCTAAGGAGGAGGGAGGAACTCAATGCCTTGGATTTCTTCATACACCTCTATGTTTTCTATTTTCTGATGGTTTTGTCGGGGGTGGGGGGGTGGGGGGTGGTCTCCTCATTGCAGCTGGCAGAAGAGGATGTGGTAAAAAACATCACGCACTGGACACTGCTTGGTCACCACAACTCGTCTGCAGGGAACGCCAGCACTGTCACCCCACCTCCCCTTGATCCTGCAGATGTGCCCAGGGGACCCTGCTGGGAGACAACTGTTGGCATCGTAAGAAATTCATTATGTAGCAAGTCTTTGTGTTGGTTTGGCATGGTCCATTTTTGTTTTCCTCACTGATGTCTTCAACATTTTCAGGCCTGATGTTTCCCTCACTCTCATACAGCATCACCAAGGCAATACAAGCCCTTGGCCATGTTTCTCAAGCCATGGTGGTGAGGTCCTCAGTTGGAAGCAGCCAGGGCATGCACAGCTCTGAGGCAGTGGCTGTGAAGGGCACGAAAGGCCAGGCAGTCTGCAGCCACGCCTGCACCATGCTCTTGTTCAGATCACAACTGTGCCTTTGAAGCAAACCTCTCTTCTCCATTCATTGTTGCACTTGCTCCAGAGAGGCTTGGGTGCAGGCATGAAGGCATGCCTCAAGGGAACTCCTGGCATGTCCCAGTCTATAATGCAGCATGAGGCCATGGGATGGAAGCAGAATTAGGCAAAAGCAATTCCCTTGAAAGGCAGGCAGGATGGCCTTCAGGCCCCCAGTTTCACCACACAAATCCTCTCTGAAACATTTACATTGCACTAAGAATATCTGCAGCCAGACTATACACAACTCAAAAACAGATGTTTACTGGCTGACAGAGATAGTTAGGGCTTGACAAACTACAAGGCTATTCATTCCTGTGCACACTCAAAGCATCTTCAAAAGCCAGGTGGTTCTCAGTCATGTGGGGAAAAAAACAGCCACTGTCACCCCTCAGAAGGAGCTGATCCTTGGTGCAGCTGAGCTGCCATTCAGCAGATGTTTGGGTTTTGTCCCTCATACTTTAAAAAACTTTCTCGTAAGGTAATAAGGTTCTTGTAACCTTTCCTTTTGAATCTTTGGGCCACCAGTTATTTCCACCCTGTGAGTCTTCCTTCTGCCTGCAATTTTCTCTTCCTTGTCTTGCCCATGTCCTTTCTCTACACTTACACACAGCTCCTGTTTACAACTGAACTATTTTCTTAGGAATCCACAAAAAAGTTACAGAGCTGAGCCGTACCAGAGCTACGCACAACCAGAACGACTGAGGGCATACATATATTTTATACCAGCACTGCTGCAGCATTAGCATTCTGATCCCACTTTCTGTGCTGCCACAGCATGCAGTACAGTCAATAATGCCAGCAGCAGCAGCTATCAGGTCTAACAGCTATAACAGAGCTCGTAGCTCCTAAGCACAGAGGTAAAGCTTAGGCACTGCACAGTGCTTGAAAACGGGCAGGGAGTTTGATCATGGCATGCTTTTGTGAAGATTACTGTCATATAAAGACAAATGGCTTAATAAAAAATACAGTCCTGAATGCGCTACTGAAATTATAGGAGTTAAATGGGGTTTTCTCCTTCTTTTTAATGCAGGAGTTTGTGAGGCTCACTGTGTCTGATATCCTGGTGACCTACATAACCATTTTGGTGGGAGATTTCATCCGAGCTTGCTTTGTCAGATTTGTGAATTATTGTTGGTGCTGGGACCTAGAGGCTGGATTTGTAAGTATCATATAACCGAGTCAGTATCTTATAGCCAAGAAGATAGAAGCAATTTAGGGCCATTTGGTCAAACTACAAATGAATTTGTTTTGAATTATTCCAGTGGCGGTCTGTTCTTGCTGGATAATTGGTATCCATAGTCTGTGCATCACTTTTCTGGGTCAATCAGCTCCATCCCAATAAGAACTCTACAAAAATGCAGTTCTCCTCCCCATCTCGGAACTTTAAAACATGAAGCTGATTTTAAAAAGAAATAATCCCATGTTCTTTCAGTTGGTATAACCGCAAAACCTTGGGCCCATCTATATCCCTTTTCAAAGCCCCAGACCTTTCAGTTCATTGCCCACCCTGGAGGCAGGAACCTGCTTTTCTCACCACAGTGTCTTCTGATTGCTCCTGGAAGCTGGCACTTCTTCTGCTGCAGTGGAACAAGGAGCATTTCCTTCCCCTCTCATGTGTGTGTAACACACAGCAGCACTGGACTCTTCCGTATTCATAAAGGTTACATTACCAAAGCAGTCAGCGCTGGAGTTGCACAAAACACAAAATAAAACAATGCAGGAATGGAGGGAAGTCCATAGATTCACTTGAGAGGAAATAAAACCAAATGGATTCAGCCAGAGATGAAAATACCTTACAAGATTATGAGCACATCAGCACAGCCCCTGCCTTGGGAGGGTTCCCAGGAATGGTTTGGAGAAGAGCAAAGAGGAGGGCTTTTGTCAAGGAAGAGCAGGTGGAACACAACAGACATTTTGCTGCTTGTGGAGCTCTTTGTGTTTCTTCTGAGGGAGACACAGGGCATTCCCCAGGGTGGCCTAGGGAGGTCCAAGCAGCATGAAACTACTTCAATTGCTTGTGCAAAGATGGTTTGCTGACAGCCATCTAACCCAGCCTAGCCAGGGACACCAGTACAATTTTATATATATCTGCATTTTTCAAATGCAAATAGCGAATAAGCTTCTTGTTTAACCCAACCTTCTCAAATAGGAATGCTCAAGGCAGAGGACAGCAGACACTGAAAGTTGGTTTTTTTTTCATCTATGAAAGAAGCCAACAGTAACTTCTAGCTAAAGATTTAAAGTAGAAATATACCAGAATCAAAAGAACAAACAGTGTTTGCACCCATCCCTTCCCAAAGCAGTGTGCAGTCAGCTAAGCAAGACTCTGACTAGGCTCCCCTTGAGTTTTCAACATAAAGCACAAACATCTTAGACTTCAACTTTATGAATTGCTGACAGTATTAAGTAAATGCAAATGGTATGAAAAACAGACATACCACATAGGGTATTCCAAAGATATAGGAGCGTCACTTACCATTTCTTAGAATTCAGTTTTCTGCATTGCAGTTAAAAAAAAAAAAAAAAAAAAAGTAGGGTTTTTTTCAAGAAAACATAACATGAAAATCTTTACACAAAGTTTCATCTGCCAAAAATCGCCTGAGTTTTGTGCACACAAAATTAGATGTCTACAGAAGAAATAGCTTCATCACAGACAAATCTAACAAAATAAGAATTTATAAATCAACAAATACCGCCAGTAGATCAGATCAGATCAGCCTATTCTGGACCTGCCACAATTAGTATCCACATCAGACAGCTAAAATACAGCTTTATATGGAGCAATATATCAGCTAGCACAGAGTAAAATGTCACCTAATACCCATCAGGTCATATATTCCCTCATATTTCTCTCCCTTTGCCCTGTGCTTCTGCTCTTCAGCAGCTTGGACCCAGGGACATGGACATAATCCAGCACAGCATTTGTCTTCCAGCTCATAATTATCACTGCTTCAAGATTCAATATTTTGCCAGGGTAGAACTGCAAGTCCATAGCCAGGCACCAGCTGGAGTTTAAACGTAATCCCGTGCCATGCTCACAGCTGGTGTCATATTAGCAGGGAGAGAGAAACACAGAGCAGCTCTAAGCACCTCCATACATCTTTCCAGTTTTCAGGAAGCCAAGAGAGAAGCAGCAGCTCCAGTTCTGTGTTCCCCACACTGCTGCTGGTCATTCAAGCAGCGTGCACACAGCAGGAGCCCTCCCAGGAATCCCTGCTTGCCAGCTTTAAATAAGCATCATGCACCCAGCAGAAAACAACAGCAGGTACCTCTAGCAACAACACACTTTTCTTTCTTTCCCATCCAGCCGTCCTATGCAGAGTTTGACATTAGCGGCAACGTTTTGGGTTTGGTTTTCAACCAGGGAATGATTTGGTAAGATATTTCCTTTTTTTTTTTTTTAATTTTTCACATTATTTGGAAAAGCTCTTAGTGGAGTTAGAAAGCTTCCAAGCCAGTGAGATAAACCTCTGGGTTCTGTCTTTCCTGACTGATTTGCTTTCTGTGCTTAACTATAAAAGTGGATCTCTCTCTCGGTTACATTCACCTCACATTTTCCAAACCATCTCCAAGAAATTTTTGTCACAACCTGAAAAGCATTCTTTGCAATCCTTGAGATGTCTGAGGCCTTGCTGGTCCTCAGTGAGGGGGGCCATACCATGGGTGCAGGTGGCTTCTCCTGCGGGAGCAGAGGGGTAGCACCTATCAACCTGCTCAGACTTGGTTTGTGACCAAACTTGTCACCACACAAACACCTCCTTTTGTGTTCTTGAAAAGAGTAAACCTTCCAAGTCTGTCAAAAAACAGTGCCTGTCCTCTTTTCCTTTTCAGGATGGGATCCTTCTATGCGCCAGGGCTCGTGGGTATAAATGTGCTGCGCTTATTAACCTCCATGTATTTTCAGTGCTGGGCTGTTATGAGTAGCAATGTCCCTCATGCAAGAGTCTTCAAAGCATCCAAATCTAACAATTTTTACATGGGATTGCTGCTGCTGATCCTCTTCCTCAGCCTCCTGCCTGTGGCTTACACCATCATGTCCCTGCCTCCCTCCTTTGACTGTGGACCTTTCAGGTACTACCAAGACACCAAAAAGGATCTTTTTTTTTTCTCTGGTACATGAGAACAAAATTTTCAATTTGTTTTGAGAACAAAATTTTCATATTTTCATGAAGTTAGAAGGACTGGACCCCAGCAGAGATGGTAAAGTGTTTAAATCCTTAGCAATGTGAGGCAAAGGGTCATGTCCAGCTATGGGGTATAAACAGTCAGCTGGGAGCACTGGACCTGCTCCTGTCTGCTGCTCTCCTCTGCTACTTGATTCCCAGTGTTTTCCCAATACACACTGAAGAAAGCACCAGAGAACAGCAGGGGTGGGACAGCAAAGTGCATCCACCAGTAAAAAAAAGCCAAAAAAACTTAACTGAAGGATCCTAAAGGCTCTTTGGAACATTGAGGAAACAAAATGAATCCAAAGGATGTATTTTACACGTTGACTTTAGCTGGCAAATAGCAGGAAATGGATAGGGGTGAGCCTGTAAAATTGCTGGGTTTTTTTGTTAGTTTGTTTTTGTTTTGGGGCATGTGTTTGTTTTTTTGGTTTTTGGGGGGGGTTGTTGTTTGTTTTTTTGTTGCTGATATTTTTTTGGGTGGTTTCTTTTTCTTGGTGTTTAGGGTATTTTTTTTTATGTAGCGGGGCTTTTTTTTTCTTTTAATTAGGACAGAATCAGCACTGCACAAAGCATTCAGCGGACTGGATTAAGATGCCAATAAAGTCTAATTTGATTGAATTACGCCATTTCCTGGGCCTGCTGAATCTGACTCAGCAAGGAGCCAGCTTGGAACAAATTGTTCTTGTAGATGCACTGTTTTAGGTTATCTGCTTGCTGACGGAGAATGACATCAGAAAGCTAAAAGACTCGGGGGAAAGGCAAGAGACCAAAATACCCTCGGTTCTATAACAAGGACAGGTGTCAACGAGTAATGTCAGAAGATCTGACAAGTAACTTGTTGCACGCACACTATCATTTGGAGATGACTAATCTGCAATGTGAAAGAGTTATTTCAATTCCCAATCAACCTTTCAAAAGCCACTCAGCCTGATTCAGACCCTTGGCAGCTCAACTGAAAGCTCAGCTCTCCTGAGCTCCTGGCAGTTGATGAGGTTGGGATACTGTTTATCTAAGTTTTTTTATTGACTCTCATCATCAAGACAGAGTCCAACACCCTCCTGACCAGAATCCTGCAAGCTCCCAGGAGGCACCAAGCCTAAATGAAAGGAATAGCACTGACAGGGTTGAATTCCCAGACCTAGAGATGCTAGGGAGAGAAGAAGGACAATTACATAATCCAGCCCTTTTTTACAGATTTGTTCTTCTTTCATACAGAATACTCTCATCTGCTTTATCAATCCCATTTGAAATTACTCTTTCACTGAGTCTCCTATTAAGCAATAATCACAGCTTGCTATTTTTGTCATTACTTAGCAGCTCTTCAAGTTGGCTCATTATATCAGAAAGCTGGAATTTGCATATGGAAAGTCATCTCTACCATGAAAAGGCCATACTTAACAAGATATTCATCAGAAAAATGTAGTTACTGCAGCCTGTAGGGTTTTATCTATTTCAGAGGGGTAAATAGTCAGGACTTATAAAAGAGTCAAGTATGGAAATAAACATATTGACTCCAGGAGCAAGTTGGCCTAGCAAAGATTATTTGTATAATCAATGAGGGGTGAGAGGGAGGGAATGAATGAACCAATAGATAAACTTGAAACTAAAAAAAAATTAAAGTTCTAAACTCCCTGGTGGCCAGCAGCAAGCTGATGTTCATTGAAAGAAAGGTGAAACATGCTGCTTAGCACCATGAGACTAGGAGGCATTGTGTCCCTCCAGAAGATATCTACACTCCTTAACTGGGCATTTGTCTTTCCAGTGGAAAGAAAAGGATGTATGATGTCATTCAAGAGACCATCGAGCTCGATTTTCCACTTTTTGTTGCCAAGATCTTCAGCTATGTGGCAAATCCAGGGCTGATCATACCTGCAATTCTGCTCATGGTGTAAGTTTTCCTTGCAGTATTACATGCCTGGCTGGGGAGAGAAGGTTGGGAAAAAAACACTCTGGGATATTAGTCGGGTCTAAATACAGCTTCTGCTGAGAAAACAGCATGGATTAGAGCAGACACATGCTCCCTACTCCCCTTACCTTTGCCTAACCCAATTTCCCAAAGTTTAATTACCTGACCCAATTAAACACAACTTTGTGGATGAAATACATTGCTGACTGAGGCCTTGTAGATATCAAAGCTGTCACAGCTTCCATATGAAAAATTTTCTGTAGCCAGCAGGAAATAAATGGACAGTCTCAGCCTGGTGCCTTTTGGAGAAGCAATTTCTGTCACAGCTGGTGGTATTTAGAGCACAGCCAAGACAGGGCATTCAAAAATTACTTGTTCCAAAAATATGAAGACTTGTGAGCTTTGTTTGGGTTTGGGGTTTTTTCACTTTTTCATTTTCCAAATAATACATCTGGTATTTGTTTTAGTGCCATTCTATCATTTCAGCTTTGAAATCAAACTTAAATCCCAGCACCTTCAGCAGTACTACAATTAGTTCTCCTTTTCTTTTTTTTTTTTTTCTTTTTTAAAGATACTTTTGGCATTGTTCTTTAGGTTTTCCAAATCTATCAAAATGAGTAGAAGGGCTGTGGCCAAATTCTTGCACTTCAGACTAATCAATGGGAGATGGGGAGAGAGCTGGGCAGCCTGTTACACACAGAGCTTCCTGTTCTGACTCTTTCTGGGGTATCCACATGCACTGGAGATAAGCCTCTGGGCTGATCCAGTACAGCTGCCCTTGGGCACTGTGATGCTTCATCCTGCCATAGCTACACCAAAGGTAATGCCAATAAATTATATCAAATACCAGTTCCATACAAAGCTTCTTATACAAACAACCTGAGAAAAATCCTAATTAAACTGAAAATGACATGTCACTCCTCTACTTGCTCATTTTAATCTAAAAAGGGTGATCAGGTACTGTAACTTGTGCAGGCAGATCCTACACCTGTACGAACCAGATCAGGTCTGTGCAGGAGATAAGAAGTCTCGCACCACATTCCTAGCATGGCCAAGCATATTATAGAATTATAAACTCTGCTCCTGTGGGATTCACAGCAGCACTGGCAGAAGCCATTGCAAACACAAAATAAAGGCTGCAAAACGCCCCAAGTGGGGCACCTTTATGAAAGGGCTGCAGGCCAAGTTTCTGAGGCTTTGATACAACCCTCAAAAAAGCTGATGGGAGAGAGTAATGCCTTTAAAAATGTTTTTTTTTTTCCAGTGACAATCTCCTGCCCTTTCCTCCACTGACAGCTGGGAAAAGTAACAGCACAAATTCATTTTATTTGTTGAAGAGACACCTTTTATCACACCTTTCCAGTGTTGGCTATTCTCACTCTACTGACTTATCATCAATCCATCGCTCAAAAAAAAAAAAAATACACTGCCTGTATGTATTAAATACTTTTGATTTCCAGCTGTTCAGCTCCCAAGAGAGTCACAGCTCTAAAGAAGTGGCTTCCCCCATGGTGCCTGGACCTGTCAGACATACAGCCCCCGGGCAGTAGCTCTCACATGCCCTGAGAGCATTGGGTGTCTTGCAGAAGCACTGCTTGTTATCTACATACTCACCTTGCCTGTGATAATCCCAGACAAAATCACAACAACCAAACAAGGTTGTTTCTTAAGGCTTTTGGCCCTTTTCTCTTCTCCTTTTTCAGCCAAGTGCCCAGTTTCCTGCCTTGTCTCTGAAAATCTTCAACTTCTGCTGTGGTGCTGAGAGGCAGACAGGGTTAAGTTGGAGTTAGTCCTTATGATGAACCCATCCAGTTTTCCAAGAGGTTGAAACCAGGAAAATGCAAAAGCCTCATTTAGTCCTGATGAGCAGAGAGCCAGAAGCTCTCAAAGCAGCAGGCAAAGCAACCTACAATCCAGCCTAACTAAAAATAGCCTCTACAAAAAGCAACAGGTGGATCGTAAATGGACGGTCTGTTGATCTTGATTGCAGCCTCTCAAAAAATGTGTTTTCCACTTTTGTGGACTGAATTAAGTAATTTTCTCTAGCCATGACAACCCCTTCTCTTTTATCCAGGTGCAATCCAAAATGCATCTTCTATTTATTTTGGTTCTTAGCTCCTGGTTCCAAACAATGATGGGGTCCAGCGAGTGGCATGGGTGTCAAGCTTACTGTCCTGCTTTTAACCACCCAAGGACAAGCGAAATAGGAAATACAGAGAAAAAAGAATGACAGATATTGTGCC
Source organism: Pseudopodoces humilis (assembly GCF_049639895.1). Taxonomy (NCBI): domain Eukaryota; kingdom Metazoa; phylum Chordata; class Aves; order Passeriformes; family Paridae; genus Pseudopodoces; species Pseudopodoces humilis. The sequence goes on from NC_142200.1 coordinate 108,062,827, forward strand.
CATTAGAATAATCTAATTCCACTCAGGTTGAGAGTAGGATTTCAAGCTGTGGCCTGCAGAGCTTCCTGGCAGAAGATAGAAGCATTTCACTGTATCAAGAAGGGGAAAAAGATAAAATTCCTATGCAGGCTAGAAATGGACAGTGACCCACACTCTCCCCAGAACTGGGGAAGCAATACATCAGAGAAGAGGGGTGCCAGGGTGTCATGGTTTAAACCCACATGGAAATTAGGCACTACCCAGCTACTTTCTCAGCCTCTTCTCTCACCCCAATCCTGGTGGAATGAGGAGGATAATCAAAGAAAAACTTGTAGGTGGAGATAAGAACAGTTTAATAATCAAAATCAAAGTGAAATATAGTAAAAATAGCAAATGATAAATAATAATAAAAAGGGAAAAACAAGTGACACACAATACAGTTGCTCACCACCCATTGGCTGATGCCAGACCCCCTTCCCAAAATCAGATTGGCCCCTGTTAAAGGTAACTCCCTGTTTATACACCAGGCATGATGGTCTATGCTGTGGAATATCCCTTTGGTGCGTTCAGATCACCTGTCCCACCTATGCCCCCTCCCAGTTTCCTCCTCACTGACAAGTAACTTGAGACAGAGCTTGAGACAAAAACAAAGGTCCTTGCTCAACCTAGGATAAACAAGAATCAGCAAAACAAAAACATCAGTGTGAAAACAACACCATTCTTATTCACAGCCCTGATTACAAGATAGTGTCTTTTTTAAACAGTGAGCTTGATAACATCGAAGAAATAAAACTATCACACCTTTACAGAAGAACAAAAAATAAAAACAGTTTCCAAGAGGATTTGCAGGACAGAGAGCCCAGATCACCAAGACTGAGTTTTGGGTTAATGCTAGGCAAAAGGAAGCAAATGCATTTCCTCTAGACAGACCCCTGTAAAAAACCTCAGGGAAGGCAATCCTAAGCACCACTTCCTGATCTTCCACCTGGAAACCCACATGCCAGCACATGGTGCCTTGCTGGGCCAGGGTCAGGCACTCAGTTGATGAAATCCTATAGCAGTGAACTGAACAGCTGGTACTTTGGTACTTTTCCTGGGAATGGCTTGGAGTCACTGAGCAGATGATGGTTATAATTTAGAGAAATAAAGGCACTCCACAAAAGCAGGAGGAGATATTTTTTACTACCAAAATATTACTGGCTGGTGAGTGTCAGAGGTGGTGAGACAGACCCAGACTCCTGGACATGTTTTAAAGCACAGCCTCCCTGTGTGCCAGAGGCTGGCAGCCAGCATGCCCTCTTCCCATCCCCATTTGCCTTTCAGTTCCCCCCAGCTTGGCTCAGTTTTCTGCTGGCTTTGGTGTGCCCTTTTTGGAGAAGACAGAATCGAAACAAAAGCCCACGGCTCTGCTCCAACCTGGCTTCTGCTTGCCCTCAGTTTCTGTCTCTGCTCGCTCTCAAGGGCCCTGTCCAGGGATACAGGATGCAGCTGGTCCTGGAAAAGGGGGAAGGATGACTGTTCTTTGAGCACTGCTTTTCAGGAGAGGCGTCAAGGCCCTATTCTATCACTATTTCCCTGGTTTCCCAGTTTTTACTAAGGTCCCTGTGTTACCTGGTGGCAGTTCCATCTCAAGGCTGGTGCCTGGTTTCCCCGAGGTTGGTGCGCAAAGGAAGTGGAGAGAGTCCAAGGCCAGCCAAGGTGTAAGCACAAGGGCAGGCTGGACACTGTTCTTCTGTTTGAGCACAACTGAGCCCTGCATGGGCTCAGCCTGTCTCAGCTAACCATGCCACAGGAAGCCCAAATTTTTCCTAAACCCTGAGCTTCTAAAAGAAGTTTGGAGACAGCTGGTGGGAAAATTAGGTATTAGAAGGTAAGCAAAAAATTAAATGTTCCCTCCTTGTGAAACTTTCTCTTTCCCCTGATCCCATCACTGCATGTTTTCTTTTCTAGCCTCACCATCTATTACCTGAATGCTGTGTCTAAAGCGTATCAGCGCGCCAATGCAGAGCTGAAGAAGAAAATGCAAATGGTAGGTATTGATCTGTCAAAGCCACCTTTGAAATATCATGCACTTCAATTTTGATGCATAGCATATGTTTTTAAATCACTCTGCACTTTGGTGACATAATAAGATGACATATTTTATGCTTGTTCTGTCCCCTCTGATGGCATTTAATGCCTAGCTGTGCAGAGTGGTCACGTCTCATAATAGCCTACTATTTCGTACATCAGAACTCCAGCTTTCTCATGAACTGTGCTTTTCAGCTACAAAAGTAAGTTACCTCAAAGTTCAGACCATGTTTTTGTGTCTGAGATTTCCTGGGAACAATGATAAGCCCATGAAAACCACAGCCATTTTACTGGCATAGGACAGGATCCAAGTCAAGGAAGCAGTGCCACATAAAGAAAAACATCACATCAAGTGGAGATTGGTGCAACATTAAAAGTGAGGGTGTGAGCACTGAGAAATGGGACTTCATAAATTACATTCAAATGCTCAAATTCAGAATTCATCACTTGGCCTAAAGGAAGTGTTTTGGTGCAAAGGGCATCCTCAAGTAGTACAAGAGTTGAACATGTGCTACAGCATGTTCAGATTTTGGGGCACTCTATTTCATGGTGCAAAACCTGGCTGAGATCAGGGCTAAAGGAAGGGACTCAGCACTATCCAAAAGTACAGATTCCCTCTACCATCCAGAAGAAAATCTTTTGCAGCCCTAAATGTATGCAAGTAAAGCCAAAGACAGTCCTACAGCCCATACCTGTGCTGCTGTACCCTCTTTCTCTTCCTCTGGATAAAGCCTGACACTCTCTCTCACTAGAGGTTCACATTTAAAAGTAACCAATACACCATAGAGGGCAGATTGGTAGCTGCAGCAACTCCAGCCATATTATCAGCAAGTGCTTTGCCCTAACAGGAGCAGACCCACTGTTCTCCAGTCCTGCCTGGGAAATACTTTCTTTCCTGGAAACAATTGATCACCAGACCAGGATTCAGCATCTTGGCAAAGAGATTCATTCATACCAACAAACACCTAGTTAGACAAACACAACACCAGTCCACCATTTCCCAGATTACATCTGCAGTTTTTAACTCAACCAAACGTTTTTATTGATGCAGCAACGTGAAGAGGAGAAAAACAAGAGAAACAACAAAGCCAGTACCAACCCTATGCTGCAAGATCTGGAGGATTCACTTACACCGAGTACGAAGACTGAAAGTCCCCCCAAACAAGCAGAAGGTAAAAATTATACAATCTGCCCACAACACTTCTGAAAAGGTTCATTTAGACAACAAAGTGACTGGTAGCATTGAGAAACTGGAGGGATACACCTTAGCAAGGGATTGGATGGGTATAATTAGTACAGATTTTGTCCTGTTGCAGAAGTCTACCTGCCAATGGACACCGAGGAAGGGCACATTTTTAGACTGGATTATGTCTCACACATGCTTGTCACAGTGGGAATTGTAATCCAAAATTGTTGTTCATGATTCACATCCCAGCTATTAACCATGCTGCTCACGAAACCAGCAATTTATTCTGGGAACACGGTTTAAACTCAGTGCTGTTTCAGGGCTGATGAGTTGAGAAGACTTTTTCTTCCTGAGCTGAGCTTTTCATTGGAAAATTCATCATGAATGAGGCAGAAACTTTTCACAGGATTGCATTGAATCCTAGGGTAAATAAATGCATGCTCTCAGCTCTGCTGTCCATGGCTGGGCAGAAAGAAACAGGAGGAGGCATTAGCACCTTGATCGGGTTTTTTTTAAATAAAATGGATCCTCCAGGCTCGATCTCAACCAGCCACTTCCTGGCTTCCAGAGCCTCTGGCTCTCATTTCTGAAAATCACTTGAAAGATTTTGACTTTATCCTGGTACAGGTGAGAAAAGCAGACTAGTGCCACCATAACCCCCTTGAATTTGATGGGCTGAGACAAACTGGAAGGTTCAGAGCAACCCAATACAGATCTTCTCCAAAGCAGACTCAAGGCATTCATTTAAATGGAAACAGCACTGAAAAGAAAGACTAAAATCAGGAATTACCCACGACCCCCCCATGCCTAGAAGTGTACCAGCATGGCTGGTAGGATTCTCATGTCTTATAAATGCATCAGTAAGAACCTGAAAAGAGAGGCTGGGCAGCAGAGACATGTACTGACATGTTGAGTTGTGGGGGGGAACATTCTTATTCCTGTTTTTTTCACTCAAATGCTCAAACACAAATCCCCAGACACTCCAGTTCTTGCACAGAGAAGAAACAGCAGCCACTGGGGAGAGGACAGGAGGCAGTGTTTGCTCCCAAGAAAATAACATCCATAATCTTTACTCTAGACAAGAAAACAGAGTCTCTGAATGGAAGCAGCCCTGTCAGGAAGCCAGGCAGAGGAGAAGTCCTGGCTGGCAGCCCCATGGCCGGCGGGAGAGGAGCAGCCTTCACCCCACCATCACAAGTGTTTGTCACACAGCCACGGACACTGGGCGTCCGGGCACCCTACCCTGGCCAGCCCAGGCCATGGGGACACCCTCTGGGACCAGTCCCTGGAAGAGGGAGAGGAGAGCCATGCTACCCCCCATGGGCTGCTCGGTAACCTCAGCAAAGTTTCTCCTGTCTGACATTAAAACAGAGAGAGGTGCTGCATGAACTGTTGTAGTTTTGGTAGGAAATGGTTGCTGCATGCTTGGACACCCACCTGTGGTGCTCTGTATCTATTCAACACCCTCTAACACAGATTTGTTTAGACACTTAGTAGTACTTCCAAGCTGTAACCCCCAGAAGCTGTGCTGATCTTGATCCCAAGGGAAGTGGGAGGTGGTCAGAACAAAAATCAGCCATGACACTGCTGAACTGCTTCACACAGAACACAGCCCTGTGCCCATCAACAGTCGTGAACTTGCTCTGTGGAGCAAGTGCTTGCCAGTACTTTCAAAGGCTTATTTAATTAATAAAAGTGGTGTGACTTTACCTGTCATTTAAACATTTAAGTTGTTGTGGATTTTTTCTGCTGTTCCTCTGCCTGAAGAATCTAGAATTAGAAAAAATTGAGTATCTCTGCTCAGCCACAGGCACCTGCTTCTAGAGGATACCTACCAGAGGAGGTTTTGTCTCTTGTGATAGCTTTCCTACAGTCTACCTCTTCCAAACTTCCATCTTTTTGTTTCAGCCTCATCACCACTTTCTCTAGGTTCCCACTCTACTCCTCTTTTCACAGTCTGTTGACAGCAGCTTGCACCATTATTTCAATCCCTGGATATGATTCCTTGTCTAGCAACACCACCCAGCACAACTGAGAGACTAACAGTGCCTTGGCCTAGTTTCTGATTGTAACCAGTTAGAAATTCCTGGTGCAATTTAAGAACAGTATCATCCAGATCTACAGGACTTCCCAGGACTCCCTGACAGACCTTCTAGGGGTTGACCTGCTCTATAACACCTACAGTTTCTTCCTGTGGTTGACATTAACCCACCCTGATCATCTTAGATCTGGTGTTCACACGGGTGTTGTTCTTCATAAAAATGTCTAGTAAAAAAAATTCTTCAATAAATCTAATCCATAGCCATAGAGAACTAAAACTGGGATATCTGGGTTTAAAAATGTCCTCATTGAGTTTTTTTCTACTAAATTCCATAAAACCTGTGATGTTCAGGACAGAAGACTCAACAACTTATTTTTCCTCTATGTCTTAGGAGAGCACAGAGGATTTGACCTTCAGCCTGGGAATGCCCACCTTCCAGGAGCTGGGAAAAGCAGACTAATTAGGTCAGACTGGGAAAAGTATTCAGTCTTTCAGGTCTAATACAACAAAATGTTTTAGACATCTGCTTTTTCACAGAAATTATGAGCTTAAATATTGTGCTGTGCTTATTTGTAGAGCTTATTGAGACCTAGCTTGTTTGTTGATGTCTGTGCTTTAGAGAGACCAGAGCCCTAGAGAAGTACTTGCAGGAGATGCAAGCAAGAGACAAATAAAAGGAGACTTCAGAATTTCTTCAAAAATTAAATCATTGCATTTTTCTTTCAAATACAGAAAAGTCAATGGATTGTTTCTAGAAATAGCTGTTCCTGGTGCACAGCTCAAAGTCGGTTTGGCTGTTCCCAGGACACTGCTGTGGGTAGGGTTGGTCATTCTCCCATGGAGCCTCCATGTGAGAAGCTGCTCATCAGATTTATTTCCTGAGCTTGGAAGGACATTTCTCTGATCTGGGTCCCACAGATAAGATCTTGTCTCAGCTCTTTATTGTGAGAGCTGCTGATGCAGCGCAGCTGTGGTGAACTCTCTGCAGAAACACCCATTCACTGAACTGGAGAGAAGTCAGATGAGAAGGCCTTTTCCAGAAGTGCTCATACTGGTCAGAAAGTGCTGGGGAAAGGTGTTCCCAGCCTGCTAACCCAGAAGGATGTCACAGAAACAACACAGTGCCCTGATTTCAGCCCATCCTGTCTGCCCTGCAGAGTCTGGCATCTTAGGCACTGGTTACATATCAAGGAAGAACACTCTCCTCTTCACTCCTCAGCTCACCCTGAAATACAATTTGGAAAGGGGAGAATGTGGCTTTAGATCTCACTCATCTGTGCTAGAAACAGGGGCTGGAAGTGTGTGTGGGAATACATTATCAAGAAGCCGTTAAGAAATCCAGACAAGTTTTGAAAACCAGAGCAGCAAAGGCAGACTTAGACCAGATGAGTAACTATTACAGGATTTGGAAACTCTCTGAACCAGGCCCCTGAATCAGACCAGTAATAATGTGGAGCGTTCCAAAGCACTGTGTCATCTCTGGAGCACACAACGGCCCATTAGCTAATTACTCCTTCAAGGCTTGTTTATCTCTAATTATAATACATTAGGTTCACCCATTGATCAATGTCTTTTGCCAGCTCAGAGACTCCAGGATACTAGAGTGATATTATCAGCCAGACAATTCCTGCAGACAGACAGTGGCAAATCTCTTCCCTGCCTCCAATCCACAGTGGGGTCCTCTGTTGGAGCACAAGAGTTGTGAAAGGTGTAAAAATGCCAACCCTCAGTCCTCATATTGACTGAAATGATTATTTGTCTCTTGGAGTTTTGAGTCCATTTACCAATTATTCACATGCAACTGAAGGCTAAACTCCAAAAACTCACTGGAATATTCAGTAGTGTTTGGTTTCATTCCTATTTTTCTATTGTTAGAAACAGCAAAAAACCCTTATCTGAGCATTGATTTCCACCCCCTAACATTTGTTGAAAGACTGTGTCCATCTCAATCTTCCTCCAGGGCTCAGTCAAACTTCAAGGGGAAAGAAAAAAAAAAAAAAGTGAAAAGCTCAATGGCGACTACTGGGAGCCTCCTAGTAACATCTCTCACAGCTTGCACTCACAGATGACTGGAAGAGCCCTCTGCATGGCAAATTTTTCACATCTTGTCCAGCCACTAGCTCAAATGCTGCAGCCAAGAGGTTTTGGTAAAAAACCAAGGAAATATCTAAGCTTAATTATTTTATTATTCTTGTCATCAGAGGTTTGTTTTTAAACAGGCAGCTCTCATGGGCATCAGTTTTTAGTTTGCATGGCCAGGCAAAGCATCTGCTCAGTGTTACTAATGAACAGGAACCTCAGCAAAATAAAAAAAATTTAAAGGGCAATTTTGCAAAACACATTGCTAAACATGAGCTGTGAAGGGGATTACAATGTGTACTCTTCTCTTTTAGAGTCCAAAACATAATTGAGATATTTCTATCATAATGTGCTCAGAGTTATACAAGACAAGCTGCTTTCTGTACTCTCAATGAACAAAAAATAGTAGACACGGTTTAGCAGGTTTGCTCATAAACTCAGAAAAGAATGCAAAGAATACACTGATTTTGTATTTGGTACCAAGGCACTTTGGCTTCTCCAAAGCAGAAAAATCAGCTTTTTGCTGCAGAAGAACAGTAAGTTCTTTTTAAAAAGGAACCTTGAAATACCTGAACTTGTATTTTCAGGTAGCTTTCCAAGGAGAGAAAGGGAAACAAGCACTAGATGCCACCACTACTGACAGCATTCTTTTTCCTGATAACCTCCTGTATTCTAAACAAGCGGTCAAGATCATATTGAGCTTTCATCCTCTTCTCCTACAGCTGACCCTGCACTATGAGAAAGCCATTTATCACACATTCTGAACCTCCACAGAAAGGGAATTGTCACCTTGCTTGAAAATGTGAGCTGCAGAGGTCTTGTGTGTCATCCACCTCTGTTCTTCTTTGGAATCTTTCTCTGCTCATGGACAAGGGAGAGGGTTTCCTCATACCACCTAACAAACCAGAGCTCTGGGGATGGATTTTTAATTTATTTTAGGGTGCTGAGGAGGGTTTTCAGCTGCACATCTAAGCTATAGAAACCTGTCACCTACAAACATGCTCCAGACATCACAAGAGCCATTGTAGGGACAAGGGCCCCAACCTGCACTGGCACCAGGCCCAGTTTCCAGACCTACCCTAAGAAACTTCTTCTGACAAATCCAGGCAAGAAAGACAACCAAAAAACATTTCCCAGAGAAAATTCCTGATGATGGAGACTGGGATTTTATCAGTTTATCCTGCCCCACAAACTTGAGGAGCCCTACAAGCTCCTGTCCAGCTGGGCAGGAGCTCTTCCAGCACCAGACTGGGAATGTCCACCTTCAAGGAACTGAGCAAAGGAGCCTGGTTAGATCAGACATAAGGCAAATTCAAAAAGGATTCTGCTTTAAAGGTCTAACCCAAGAAAAAAGCATTTAAGTATCTGTTTCCTCACATTAGGAATTTAGCGTTTAAATACTGTCTTGTACTCATTTGTAGAGGCCTAGCTCTTTTCTTGATATCTTTGGCTTAAAGAAGAGACCAGAACCTTAAAAAAGAACTCCAAGGAAACACAAGCAAGAGACAGATAAAAAGGAACTTCAGAATTTCTTCAAAAATGAGGTGGTAGAGTTTTGCTTTCAAATACAGAAAAACCAAGGGGTTATTTCTAGAAATAGCTGCACCACTCAAAGGAGGACATTCACAGACTGGCACTGCACCTGCCTGGCTGGGCTTCTGGTCAGGAGCACCAGAGCGGCTTCTACACTGGTGAAGATGCACTAAGAATTAATGTCATGTCTTGTGGTCCCTTGCCTTGACCCCAGCAGGCCGTGGGTACAGCAGGTCTCCCACCTTTCCTGCATGTTCAGACCCCTCTCTGCAACCACATATCAGTGCTTTCACTGGCACTGAAGCAGGTCAGACAGGGACCTTTGAGCCTCACCCCACCACCTCTCTAAAACACATCCCTTCAAAGCAGAAATGTCCTGTTTTTTTTTAAAAAAAAAAAAAAAAAAAAAAAAGGAGTGCTTGCCAAAAGGCTTTAAATTAGTGATTCTCCCCATTTTGATTCATGTTGTACGCAGTGTTATCAGCTCTCCAGCCTGACAGCCATAGGGATTTTTTTCCTCTCTGTCATAGTTTTCTTGCCATTTGCCTGAGCCCTGAGGCAGCAGCTTGTCCTTTGGCAGGTGGCAGCCCAGCTTCATCTGCAGCCAAGGCTTTATCACTCCCAAATGCTCAGACTCAGTTTTCCCCTGGGGAAAAAAGTGATTCTGAAACCCCAGGATTTCTAGGTCCTGGCCCATTTCTCACACAACTTAGTCATCAGTGCTGAATCAGAACTCAGCCTTGTGTTTTAAATGGACTGTACCAACACAATGCTGTGCTGTGTCGAGGTAATGCAGGGAGGCTTGGCTTTGCTGCAACCACAGAACCCAACTCCCCTTCCATTCTGACATCTATAAACATCCAAACCCAATTGTGAGCATTGTCTCTAAATCTTAAATTGGTACCACATGGTGCTACCCAGAGAATACCCACGTCCCCCATGACCTCAGCAAACAGAAGCCACCAAGTTCCCACATATCAGGAAACAGGCTGTGTATGCATGTATCCACACAGGCACTGAGATCAAGATGAGTGGATTTTTAAAATGTTTCAGAATTGATATTATTTTCTGCACCACTCCTCCATGATTGACAGCAAAACTAGAAAGCATTGAAGCACAGAGATTTCTCTGCAGCTGGTGCTCCAAGCATGCAGGTGGAGGAAGGAGAGCTGACAGGCACCCAGGGATGGATGGATGGATGGACAGAAGCCATTTCCCAGTCAACAAAGGCTTTACGTGCACCAGCCTCAAACCTCCATGGAAAGACCCAATGGACAAAAGTCACTTGGAAGGTGGCAAAGAAGTCAAGAGGAGGAGGGGGACAACCACTGAGAGTCTTCTCTACCTCCTGGGGACCAGACCAGGCAGGAGAGCAACAGTGGGACACAAAAATCCCCAGTGCTGATCTCAGCTGTGCTCCCCAGAGGTTCATGCCCAAGGCAATGAGAATGGGATTCAGCATCCTTTAACCCAGCTCATAGAGCTGGGAAATCAGGAGGGTAAGAAATTCAAGAGCCCTGCACCTGCCTGGGGGCCAGCATGGAGATAAGGGCACTCTATACCCACCAGTGCTACACAAAAAATGTGAAAAATCTTTGCAAGGAAACAGCTGCAGGATATAAAAGCAGCAGAGCTTCTCCATTAGGAACTGAGCAATGCTTGCAGAAGCTGCCAGTGTCATCCCTCTCCTGGCAATGTGGGAGGGAGAAAAAATAACTTCAGCTCAGTTGAAAATAAAATGAAAACAACCATAGCGGCACAGCACTGTTACCTGGAGTGCTTGAGGATAGACAAACCATCACAGTGATCAAGTCCACAGATCAGATTAGTAGGAGGTGGAACATTATTTTAAGGGAGTTACTAACTCATTTTTTCCAGGGAAGAGCAGCTGTAGAAACATCCCAAGCAGCTGTGTCCTCTCCCTTCCTCCATTCTTCCTCCCTCAAAGCAAAGTTGTTTGGGAGAGCCAAGGCTTTTACTACAAAAGCCTGCAGATCCAAACCTTCCTCTAATTAAGAAACATTTCACACATATGGGACTTCTGGGGTTTTTTTGGGTAGCAGCACAGTAAATTATTCAGTGCCTTGGCAGATGTTTAGGATCTTCAAAATATGAAAGCTATTATCAGATTTATTTTAATAAGGTACCTGGAGGGCTCAGGGCCAGGAATAGAGGGAAAAAAAAAAAATCCTAAACACCATAATGAAAACCATGCCTTCTCCATTAGCCAGAGCACTTTGCTACAGCAGCTTGGACAGAGCAGCACAAACACTGCTTTAACACCAACACTTCACTGCCACTACAGCAGCACCACTGCAGTTTGGGGTCCCTCAGCTCCATGTAGCTGTTGCACCATGGAAACAGCTCCAAGGCCAGAGCTGCAGGGCTTTTGCACAGGGCGCTGGCAAACTCAGCTTCTGCTCCCCAAGAAGCCCTGCAGTTTTTGGAGGAAAAGGCTGCAGAAGCTTTTTGATACTGAATTTGCATATATAACAAGGGAACCACTGGCAAGGTTTTCTTCACAAGTAGCTGCAGCTCTGCCTGTGGAGCTCTCCACAGCTTCTGCTCAACTTTCCACACCTCCGTCATCATGCCCACATAGGATGGGGTTGTGCCACAGCCACAGAGAATCAACAGTGGGGAAACATCTGCCTTAGCACTGCCCTGAGCATTGACCTGTGGACAAAAGTATCTCCCTTGGGCAGAAGCGGTGGAAATGTGTTGTAACCCATCTCCAGGGAAAGCCCAGTGTAATGCACATGCCCTTTCAGCACTTTATGTCCTCCTCAACACCTATGCCAGTAATATGGAGGGTAAGTAGCTTTTAAAGACCTTTAGCTGGCTCTGAGGAGCTCTACTAGTCCTACTGGAGCAGGACAAGTCACCACCTGGGTATGACACACTACCATGGTGCCACTGAAGCCAAGTACTGTATTCGAACTGGTTATCCACCAAACAGCCAAAACCTTCCCATTACTGGGGATGAACCAGACACACAGAACTGATCACAGTACTCCTCCAACCCAAAGTCCAGGAGGAAAAGCAAATCTTCACCTAAAATAAAGGGTTTCCTCTTTCGTGCCACCACTAGACCTCAAATTCAGAGGAAAGAATAGAGAAGGCAAGGCAGAGCTTCTGAAAGTAACATCTATTTAAACTGTTTGTGAGATTACTGTTCCACCTGGCCTTGCAGGTGAGAAGGGAGCCTCTGAGCAGTTTTGAGGGCTGCACAACACACAGATGCATCCTAGACAGCGTCCCTTCAATCTCATCTTACCAGAAAGACATGCCAAGCACAGGTTTGCCACAGGGATCCCTGTGAGCAGCTGCCACAACTGCTGAGCTCACCCCAGCCTAGGAGAGCAAGGAGGCAGCTGCTCTGTGCCTGATGCCCACCCCACTCCCCTCTGGTTTGCACTGCCCCATGGGAGGAACTCATTGCTCACCTCCATATTTTGTGTTGCAATTATCTTAACTGCAAAAGAGCAGTGCCTACCAAATGGACACCAGAAGGGAAGGTAAATCCAGTATTCTTGTAACTATAGAGGATTTAAAATAAAATTTAAAGAAATGCAGACACTTGACACTTACCTTAACAGAGCAAGCTGCATTCCTGCGATCCCAGGGGAGCAGAGACAGCACCGACCAAAAGAATGGCTTCACAGAGTACTCATCCCACCTGGGGACAATCCAGAGTTGATAACTTGGCATATTTAAAATCACAAGTCTCAGATTTGACATTTTAATGAAGTTCCTTCTTCTATATTTAAGGTATGGTTTAAAAATCCCAGTTCTCATTTAGAAACAATAAACACAAACATGTAGTTTTCACAGAAAAAAAAGTGAAATGAGCGCAGGCAGTATAGGAGTCAAGGAGAAATCCAAGACAGGCTTAGGGAAAACAATTATGACTTAAAACTTTTGTCTCAAAACTTTCCAAAGGACTGAACTCTTGAAATCAGAAAAACTAGTTGCTAGACTTCCTAGCCCTCCTGAAAGAGCTGGTGAAGAACCACTGCCTGCTTACAGCACACAAAGTGGCTTTGCCTCACAAAGCCAAGAAGAAAAGCTGAGACCACATTGACTCCACACCAGTCCTTGTGAGAAAATGGTAGGAGACACTTCAGCCCATGGCACCTGGGGCTCATAAAACCTTACCCAGCTGGAAGCAGGAATGAGGCTTAAAGGAGCCTTCAGAAAAGATGCTGCAGAGAGGGAAGTGGTGGTACCTTTTTAAAAAAAGCTTTCCTCTCAAATTAGAGCCTCTAACAGCAAAACAAGTGTGAGGAAATGGTTCACACCTGATTCCCTCTCCGCATATGGTGGTTAATTTTTTCATATATAAACAAAGCCAACAGGTGCAGTGAATTGTATACCTGGGAGCTTTGGGAGTCCTAGGGAGAAGACAAGCCATTTTAGAAAATGCTGGAAGCAATCAGCCAAACAGAAAAGATGAATTAGAAAGTTTCCAATATGGAGTTTCTTCAACTAGGAACACTCGCATCCCACACTTGCTGCCTTAGGGAAATTAAAATCAAGATCAATGTTTGCAGCTGAGCACGAAGGCAAAAAGTTCAACACTCAGACACTTGTAGAAAAATAGTTGTGTTTTGGCGGTTTGGGTTTTTTTAGGTATCTTATGGTCCCGGTGAGACGGCACAATTTTGGTATAGGGAAGTCAAAGAGCCAGGTGAGGGGCAGCTCAGTAGCTTCCCTCGCCGGGTGTCCGCGCTGTCCAGCCCGCCGAAAAGCGGAGACACCTGGAGCCACAGCCCCATCTACTGGGCACTGGGAAGCCAGCCCGCACTCGTATCTCGCAGCTGTGCAAGGCGCCGTCACCATCCTCCTGTCACCTGCCAGGTGGGAGAGATTCTGGGTGTTAGCCTGCTCCCGGAAAGCCTCTTCTGTCACCATGCCGGTGTCTGACTGGAAAAGGCTGGTAGCGTCTTCCTGACCTAGTTCAGACCCAAAAGGCAAATCTCCAACTCTGAGTATCCCCTAGGCTCTCTGGAGGTAAGGTGGCAAACACTTTGGAACTAGTTCCTTGGGCAATGCTAACAAATTCAGCATTCCAGGCGAGAACCTGAGCTTCACGGCAGCTTTCCAGTCGGTACGGCTGCACCCTGACATTCCCAGCTGAAGCTCAGGAAGAAGCAGTGCCAGCATGCCCTGTATGGTGAAAGCTTGCCCTGTCTTTGGCACAGCTGTCCCCTGTGGCTGAGCCAAACTGTGCAACAGCTATCATGCTGAGCTCCCTGCTTTATAAAACCCTAAACCTGACCCTGACCCACATATGCAGTGGGAGGGTGTGTAGTCCCATTGAGGAGCCAAAATGTTGTTTCAGTCCTCAGCATCCCACTCTGGCTCATGCAATAGACCCTGCTTCCCCCTTCTGAGCTGCTAAAATCCAAGCCCCATACTAAAGGTAGAAGGCACAGGCTGTGCCTGTGCACTGTGGTACTCCTTGTCCTGCCCAAAAGTCACCAGCAAGACTGTACCAAAGTGAAGAGTGAGCTGCGTGACTCAACCCCAGGAACGCTTCTGCATGTGGTGAAATGGCATTTAGCATGAAGAGAAAGATTTTCTACCTAAGCAGGTTTCTCTGGCCTTCAAAGCATGGTTAGGGAGCCATAATTTCAAATTATGCATCCTGCATCTCTTCATGATTGAAAAGAATAAAAGCAATCTCGTAGCCAGTGAAACAAACACTGACAGAAATATTTAGGACTCTGTCACATGAGAAGACATTCCAAGTAAACTCAAGTCTTTATTAACACTTTATGAACCCTTTATGAAGGTTTAAGCAGCAGCCCAGAAAAGATACATTCTTTCAGCTATAGAGAAATCAAAAAAGTATCTTCATTATGTAGTTTCATTCATCAGTGACTACTGAGTGTATAAATGAACAATGTATGAATGAAAATTACATGTTTCCAAAGTTGGACAGCAGAAAAATGGCAGTGAATATTCTTAAAATCACAAGTATTAAAAAACAAACAAAAAACCCCACAAAAAAACAAAACAAAAACCAAACCAGTTCAGAAATCAGTGTCCCATAAAGCAAGAAACTGAGAAAATCAGTGTTGTGACATAGCAAGATTGTACCCATGCCCAAGGTGTTTATCACAGTCTCCCTTTTTGCAGGGCTGATGATCAATGACATTCTTCATTCCAGTGCTACACACAACTGTAACACTGTTCTACCTTTACCTGTCATACAGACTCAATGCAGATCAGATTTTTACTGACTCTAAGGCTTTGTGGTTTTCACAAGGTTTAGGCTGCAAGGGCTGGGAGCTGGTAGTGCCAGCACTGGCTAGAGGAAATAAACTGCCTGAAATGCTGGCTGATGTCTCTCTGGAAGCTGCAGGGCAGTGGGGACAAGCTCCAGCAACACCTCAGTCCTACAGCAATGATGACATAAATCTAGAATGTTTTCTTTTTTTTCTCCCTCTGCCAGGACACATAATCAAGATGCCACGTTTCATCTGTCCTAAGGTACAAGATACACAGTTTTGGAGAGTGCTGCATTCATGACAATTGCAGATTCACCACGTGCTTTGTTCTGTGTAGAGTCTATCTGCATCAAGATGCTAGTAATCCAAGGAAAAAAAAAAGAATATGTTACAAGATCCACTGCAACTGCACGCTCACAGTCCTAGGTGGGGAGGAAGCCTCCTAAGAGGAGCAATGAGGTGAATTCATCACACAAACCTCAGTTTCCTTTGCATGCTTACTTAAACAGTACACTGATTTTAATAAAAAGCCTCACAAGATGAGTATGCCATATCCCTGAACGTCAGCATCAAACATCCTATAGCTATTTTCAGTTTCACAAAGCCAAACAAACTACAAATGCAAAGAGTGGAACATTTTTGTAGCCTGGATTTAAGCAGAGGTGAATCTCTTCAGCTGTGAATAAAACCCTTTGCTTCCTGCAAAAGGAAAACCTTGGTGCAATAATCTGACAATATGTGGATACTAATAATATCATGATTATTTGGGCAAAGAAGTGACTGGAGAGGAAAAGGAACATCTGTGAATGGTGGCATATAAATTAGGGAGGGAACTGGAAAGCCTGTATGTATGAGACATTCATGGATCTCACAGTAACATATTGGCAAGGACTGCAACAACTCATTTCTCCAGAGGGGTTCTATGATGCCCAGCAATCCCACCCAGCTCCTGTTGAGACCAACTCTGGAAGAAGGCTATCCTAAGAAGCTCACCTTAGCCTCATTTAAGTTTGATTTAAGTTCTGTCAACTCTAATCAAATACAAAGAGAAGGTCGCAGAGAAAGGAAACATTACCATGACCCCCTCACTGGAAATTGCCACTATACAGAGACCTCTGCCTAAGCCATTTTGGGTCAAATCAGATCAATACAAAACAAGAGTTACAAGTTTTTTGATGTTCTTATTCAACACCACTGCACTAGCCAAAAAAAAAAAAAAAATGCACTAATGAGCAAGCCAGTGTTTCAAGGATTTGCTCTTACCTCCTCTTCCTATTCCTCTACACTACCTCAACAGATGACATCTGCCAGATACGTGCCACAGGGGAAGCTCTGGCAGACATAGGATCTTCTACTACATCTCTGCTGCTGTCTCCACTCCAGTGCTGACACTTTTCCTACCCTGTGCCTCTGGCATGCTGAGGATCATAGCCTTCCTGCAGAGTCCTCTGCTGTCACAGCCAAGGCTGCCTGCTTTTCTAAAAGGCTGCTATTCATCCCCTCTGCAGTGCTGCAGGCAAATGAGCCCTCCCACTCCACCCATTATCCCAACAAGGTGATTCTGAATCCACATGCAGAGATCTGTCTCCTGACAAGGCTGTGCAGATCCACCTGTCACTGCCAGTCCTCGGCTCTAAGAATGACAGTCATCAAAGTCGAAGTGATACTTCAGGAAATACTTAAATGAAAACAACCACATTCCAATAACACACCAGGAATATTTCAGCAGCAAGTACTGAAAACCAATTGATTCAAAACAGCACCATCACCCACACAGGACCTGACGACTTCACTCATTAATAAGAACATATTGGCATGAAAGAAGTTACACAACAGATAAAGAAAAGGGACAAGGGGGAAACAGCAACAGTAATAGCAGAGATTCCATGTACCAAAGGGTAAGACAGTGCTCTGAGTTTGGAAATTTTTAATGTGGCAGAGTGAAAACTAAGTCCAAGCCAACAAATCTTTTGAGGCAATATCAGATCTGGGGAGTTAATCAGCAGGCGCTGTACAGGCTGTTCATAATCCAGCTCCAACATCCATACATAGTCCCAAAATGACCAGGCTCTTAACACACCTCGACAAACAAGTGACATACCTCAGGTGGCAGGAAGGAACCTCCCCCTGCTGGGTTCTGGGAAGTACTGGAGGATGTGCCACAAGTGCACCTCTGAGGAACACAGCGAACAAACAGAACAGGGAGGGCTCTTTCAGGACCAAATGGTGCTCACCTACCTCTCAGCTAAATGCTGTTCATTATTAACAAAACCTTTAGGCACCTTGCATGTAATAGGTAAAGACAAGAGGAAGAAAGATCAGCCTCCTTTGGACAGATACCAGCAGTAATATGCATAACTTGCTTTAGGATTTTTTACTGCTAATATGCACTTTTACAGCAAAATGAAATCAGCACATGTGCGAAGAGAAAACAGTTACAGGTTGATTGGCAGTGGTGAAGGTACAAGGAGCATCTGCAACCACACCAACTGGAAAAAACTATCCAATCTGAACAATCTTCGACTCCAACAAACAAAACCCCATTTCTCTTGGTGAATGGTCTACCTCCCATTATTGCTAATAATCACAGCAATATAATCCTCAAGAACTAAAGCATATGAATTAAGATGATGTTTTTTTCCTGAAGATTACTGCAGTATTTTTGAGGTAAGAATTGGCAATATCGATGCTAAAAGCTGGGATTCCATCAGAAGAGTAGCTCCCACTGAAGGGCTCTGTTCACCACACTGTGCAGCCAGGCCACCTCCAACACCTGGTTACCAGAACCTTCCTTGCCCTGCAAACTTGGGAAACCCCAGGCAGAACAACAAAAACAGCCCATTTGGGTGGACCCAGATGGGCTACTATAAAAAAAAAAGAAAAAAATGAAAGCAAACGGCCCTGCCCCATGCCACCATCCCCTCTCCCATGAGCACACACATGGCTGTCTCCATATCAGGGTGGAGCTAAGCAAGACTGGAACACGAGACCAGCCCCAGGGACTGAGAAAGACAGGAGGCGCAGCCCAGCGAATTGCTACAGCAGGGACAGAGCCCACAGCCCCGAGTTCCATTCAACAGGGTGTAACACGCACCACTTTTGCCTGAGGAGTCTGCCCCACCCCATGCTACCCACATGTCACCAGCTAACTTCACAAATGCAGTACCAGCACAGTGTGTACTAAACCAGCCTTTATTTCTCTCTCAGTACAGCAGGGCTGAAGTTAAGACCATTCTGTGGCAGTGCCAACCCACTCAGTAGCCTGGGCCGTGGGAGCTGCTGACCAGTCCTCAGTAGCAGGCTGGGCACTCCAGTCCTCTGCAATCACAAATACAAGAACACTTAGTGCTCCCCAGCTCCTTCCACCCACAACACCACCTCCCACCCCTTCCCACAGACACTTCCCCAAACTGACCTGTGGGGAACTGCTGGATGGGCACAGATGGGACCTGCACTCCCTCAGACCAATCTGCAACCTCAGGCTGAGGAGGAGCAGTGAATTCAGGTGCCGGGGCAGTCCATTCAGTCTGGAATTCTTCCTTTGTGACTGCTTTCTCAGCAGCCGCCTGCTCCTCCTTTTCAATCTGCAATGGAAGAGCCCGGCCTGAGTCTTCCAGGAACACACCCAAGAACACAACCCTTACTATCACATATCAAACAGGCACCAACTGGCAATACAATTAGCCAACCACCACAGTAGAGTGTGAAGTGTCATCATTATATTGGCAAATCCTGTCCTTGACAGCGGACACACAGGACCGTGTGACAGGAGCACAAGCAGAACATCCCAGAGACACACTCCCTGCCACGAGGCTCCTACCTCCTCAGGATCCCTGTAGAAGTACAAGTCAGGCATGACTTCCCAGGGGTGCTCACGGGAGATGGTGCCACGCATGCGCAGGACCTCCCGAGCCAGCATCCACCACATCAGGCCCACTGAGTGGGCTCCCTGGAACAGAAGAAAGTAGGTAAGAGATGCTGTAAAGCTAAACCTTTGCAAAAAGAGCAAAATACGTATTTGTACCCCATCCAAGGCTCATGCTTGGTCGAAGACATTACTTGCCAATGCCAGACTTAAGTACTTGAACTCGAAAAAAGGGCAACTTTTCAAGCTCCCAGTGACATTTTCAGGTCTCTGCAGAAATCATGACACCATTACAAGATGGCCTGAAGTAACTCTCCTGTTACTGAGTTTCATGTTGCTCACTCATGTGAATCTCATCCAAAAGACAAGGATGATATTCACCATATTCGAGAATGAAGAAATTGAAAATTTGACAAAATAAACAAAGCTTATGCACATCCTCACATGTGTCTTACACTAGTTTTCATGACTGACATCTAGACAGAGATCAAAGATAGCTTCTCATCTTTCTAGACTTTACCTTTTAGGTGATTTCTGGCAAGGTAATGTTTTCAAAGCAGTTTCCTCATCAGTTCACTTTATCTTTCATATTCATGATCTGTGGCAAGAATGACTATCAAACTCCACTCATTGGGCCACAAAGACCCTCATGGCGTCAGCGAAAAATCCTGCCAGGTTACTATAGCACACGTCCTACACTTGAGAGTTCCTTGGCCAGAAACCAGCCTCAGCTCCAAGCTCCAACTGTGTGCAGTTCATTTTCTCCTCCCCACCCACCTGCAGGAGACATTAATTAGCTCATCCTCCAAGATACAAGTGAGACACAAGCCAATCCTCCCTTGCAGAAAGCATCCATCTTGGAAGCCCAGGGCAGGCTCTGGAGGAAGCCACCTGGAATGCCACATGAAGCGGTACCTTGTTATTGCAGGGAATAGCGATATCCACGTAGCGCAGCGGGGAGTCGGTGTTGCACAGGGCAATGGTGGGGATGTTGACATAGGATGCCTCTGTCAGCGGCTGGTGATCAGCCCGGGGGTCCGTAACCACCAGGAGCCGTGGCTCACGGAAAGCTGCTTGGATCTGGTTTGTGAAGGTGCCAGGGGTGAAACGCCCGGCAATAGGAGTAGCCCCAGTGGCAGCAGCAAACTTCAGAACCGCACGCTGCAAAAGGGACACGGCAAAGGTGAAACAGTAAAAGCATTTCAACCAAATCAGAGAAGTGCATTTCAGCCAGGTCACCCAGGCACTGTCGGTGAATGTGTACGAAATTTAACTGAACTGTATTTTTCCATTCCTGTGAAATCAGGGCTCACCACCTCAGGAGGAGACAAAAATGTTACTGACAAGAGCTACACCATGAGTTTAAAAGACCATATCCACCAGCAAAGCAGTAAGTCAGAATATAGAAAAAAGCCTTCTCTTCCCCTCAAGTGACTGGCAGTCTCTACTCCAAACTCTCATAATCAAATCATGGGAAATTAAACAAAAAGCTTATGAAAAAAGCAAAGCACATTTTCTTCCATTATTTCTACATCTTTTCATTATCCAGGAACTTCAAGGAACTACACAAAAACTCAGTAATAAATACACACAAATTGTAGCTGTGTCCATTGAAATTGCAGTTGGCAGTTCTTATTCAATTGCAACAGCTTCCAGCTTCTCAGGCATGTGGCAGGGCCTACTATCAAACTCCAATCCTAGAGGGAGCCCCTCTCCTGGCGTTAGCGAAAACCCTGCCATCCTTTGCTGTCGCACACTTCCGACACTTGAGAGCTCATCGGCCAGAAACTGACCTCAGCATCAAGCTTTAACAGTGTGCACATCAAGCCCATGGGAAACCAAGCCTTTTCTTCAAAAACCCACCCCCTGAATCTCCCTAAACATTTGTGGCCCCACCTGCAGTTACCTAAACTAACCTCACAAATTCCAGTGACTAATTAAAGGTTATCACCCTCTATAACAATGTTTTTGCTAAAAATTTAGAGTCAAAATTACAAATATACCAGTTACTATACCTTGCTCAATAACTAGAAAATTTCTTCCACAGCTTTCATACCAGGTGCTTACTGTTCCCAGAAAATCAGTGCTAATTTCACACAGTAGCTCTGGGAGGAAGGGACCACGAGGGGACAGACCACTTACATGACAGAAATCCAAGAGGAAGAGGATAAGGAAAAAAAATAAGTTATCTAACACCCTGAAATGGGGAGTGGGTTTCCATTCATCTGTTTTAAGCTGCCAAGTGCCAACACAAAAACCGTGTTTACAGAAAGCATTCCTATAGTTGAAACTGGTGAAACAGGCTGTTATCACCAAGTTGCTACTGGCAGGCAAGGGAATCCTGCTCCCAAGACTGCAGGCTTCCTGATGTCCTTACCTGTCCAGTGTTCCTGGAAGAAATGACGCTCACATCAGCTGGATTCTCAATGGCAACAATGGCACGAGCTGCCAGAAGCAGCTTTTCCCAAGTCCTCTTCAGATTGATGATGTAAATACCTGTTGGCAAGAAAAGGCTTTAGAGCAACCAGCAAATACAAGATCCTATAACAGGATAACACTCCTCTGCCATTAAACCTGTCACATGGTTGACATGGCTGTGGTTACTCCAAAATTCATAGAATCATCAAGTTTGGGAGAGACCTCCAAGATCATCCCATCCAACTGTTCACCCACCACTGCTGCTGTAACCACTAAGCCTTAACACCACGCATCATATCCAGGTCCCCCTTAAAGGCAACTGGGCAACCTATTCCACTATCTGACCACCCAAGGAGTGAATTTTTTTTCTATTATTTAATCTGAATCTTCCTTTTCTCATCTTAAGACCATTTCCTCGGGTCCTCTGACTGCTGGCAGGCAGAAGAGGGTGGCCCCTCCTTTAAGGTAGCTGTAGAGAGCAGTGAGATCCCCCCTGAGCCCCTTCTTCTCAAGACTGAACAAATACAGCTCCTTCAGTAATTTTTCATGACATTTTCTAGACCTTCCAAAAACTTTGCTGCCCTTCTCTGTACATGCTCCAGCACCTCAATGTCCTTTATTAAATGATGACATCCTGGTCTCATTCTAGCTAGTGCAAAGCTATTCCAAAGAAAATTCTCCCCATATGGTTTTAATGTCATACGCTTCCAGCATCTAGTATCAAAAACCTAGCCCTGGTATGAGTTTTAATCTTTTAACACAGAGCAGCTTAGACTGAAGACCAATACAAACACGGAGAAATCATTACTGACATTCTAAAACCATTATATTCATATAGTCAGGAACTAGCAAAATTACCCAAACCATCTGTGATTGGCTTACCAAATACCAATATCGCCAAGAACTAGTCCAATTGTTCCAAAATCAGTATTTTATTCTCCTTCTATGAGTTAAGACTGTTTGGTATGCAAAGACCACGGAAAAACCATGCTAGAGAGATCAAGCACTAGCACTTTCCTGCTTTTCCCAGTTGTGCCCACAAGATCCCGACTGCCCAACCCAGGCCACCCATCCCGCCTGTTTACCATCGCTCTTCCTTTTGTAGATGTACTGCTCCATCTGGAAGTCGAGGTTGGTACCTCCCAGGTGGGTCCCGGCAGCGAGGAATTTGAGGACATCCTCCTCCTTCATCTGCAGGACATCGAGGCCTCCGGACATTGTGGGGTTTCCCTTTGGAAGCAACGACAGGGAACCTGCGGGCACAGGGATCCGGCTCAGCCCGGCGGGGACGCGCCACGAGGTCCTGCCGCCCCGGCCGCCATCTTGGGCCGCCTCCCGCGCTACAGCCGGCAGGCCTCGGCCTTCCGGGACCGCGGCCTGGCCAGGCCCGGCCCGGCCGCCGGCAGCGCGGCGGGATGCACAGTGCCCCCCGGTGTTATCGCAGGGCGGAGAACGCGCCCCCCGCTGCCCCCGCGCCCCCCGCCCGGCGGCCCCGACTCACGCTGACAACGCCGTGTGGAGGCCCGGGCGGCGCGGAGCCGAAAGAGAACCTCCCCCCGCCTGACATCTATATATAGCCTCGCCAGCCAATGGGGCGCCTTGGGGGCGGGGCTTCTCGGCGGCGGGGGCGGGGCCACGCTCCGGCGGCACCTCCCCGGGATCCCCAGGCTGGGCGCGATCCGCGCTCCGGCCGCTCCTGCGGGCCCTTCCCGACGCTGGTTCTGAACGAAATTCGTGGGATTTGTGGGATTACCAGTGCAGAGAAGGGGGAAAAAAAACTGATGAAGGGTCTGCAGTGTGAGTCCTATGAGGAGCGGCTGAGGCACCAGGGGTATTTAGCTCAGAGAAAAGGAGGCTCAGGACGGACTTTGTCGCTCTCTACAATTCCCTGAAAGAGCGTGTGGCCAGGTGGGGGTCGGCATCCTCTCCTAAGCAACCAGAGACAGCCCCAGTTTACACCGGGGGAGGTTTAGGTTGGACATTAGGAGGGATATCTTCCCAGAAGGAGTGATTGCATTGGAATGGGCGTCCCAGGGAGGTGGCGGAGTCACCGTTCCGGGAGGTGTTTAAGGACAGACTGGATGTGGCACTCAGTGCCGTGGTCTGGTTGACAGGGTGGTGTTGGGTCATGGGATGGACTCCATGATCTCAGAGGTCTTTTCTCAACCGAACTGATTCTGTGGCTCCGCCATTCAGGGGATGCTTCAGAGCATCCTGTGTCTGGTGCTCCAACATCAAGACTGGTTTTGGGGGTTCTGAAGCGAAAAGGAAGCAAAGATTTATTTTAAACGTTTCACAATTCCATTTTCCTGCTGAAAGTGAAATATATGCTCTCAGGGGGCTGATAATTATTTGATTAATTACATCTAGCCTCTAAACTGCCTGCTGTGGTGGGAAAACTTGTAAGGAGCTGTAGCATCTTCCCTACTCTCACATTCCCCCTCCCTGCAAGGGCACTGCTCTGGCACCACACGGGAGAGCTTGGGCAGCCACGGGTGTCCCTGTCCTTTGCAGAAATGACAGGAAAAACAGGTGAAATTGACACTGGACTTAAACATCCTTGTTCTGCAGCAGACATTCTTGTGTTACTTGCCCCTTTTTTTGTGTGTGTTGTTGGGTTTGGGTTTTTTTGTTGTTTGCTTTTAAGAACCAACAGAAAGTGATGAGATTTAAGAATCTTCATCAACTTTCTTATCTTCCTTGTACTATTCTGGAAGCAGATACAGGCCTGAGAATGGAATTTCTTGGGGAAAAAAAAGAAATGTTACTTTGCTATGCTTGCTGTCATCAAGATCTGGATACATTTCTGGACAGACTTCTGTACTGCACCCTCAGTACTGCCAGTGCCTTGGTCATCTTTATATCTTTCTAACAACAGTATTCATTTAGTTTTCTCTCTTTTATTTTAACCTCATATAACCACATCAGTGGGATTGGGCCTGAACTCTTCTGACAGCCCCTTTTTGATGTCTAAGCCCTGAGTTAGTCTGGGGGAGCATTGTTTAAAGTAGGCTACAACATCATCTCATGTATGTTCTTTGTCTCCTGAGAAATGTTATGCTTATGTCATGCTTATGTTAATGTCATGCTTATGTTAATTACATGGTGTTAATTAGCAAGATTACCAGATCAGCTTTAGAATATTCTGTAAGAGCTGTAATTCAAACATTTGTCACGTGGTGGTGACAAAGTAGGTAAAATGAAACTCAGCAACAGATTAGTGAACTCTCAGCAAGAGCATGAACTATTATTGCCTGAGAGATTATAGACATCTGTGGCACTTTGATAAGTGCACTGTGGGCAGTGAGAGCTGACCTGATGGAGCTATGTACAGCCTAAGGAGACAGGAGCAGTGTGAATATTAGCTTGGGAAGGAAGAGGAGAGATAATGATGATGTCACTATGGTGAGTACAGTGGATTTAGTCTGGATTTAGCTTTTCTGTACACAGCTGAATCCCAACAGTATTAAGTGTATTTGAATATAATGATTAGAAATCAAGTAATGAATATTGCAGTAAATACACTGGTATCAAAAGAATTCCACTGGAAAGCATTATAGAATTGTTTGGCATCTCCAATACTTACGTAGCTCTTGTTGTTACACGTGGCCCTTTCTGGTAGACCATGAGGCCCACAGCCCATGAGAGGGCTTGGAAAAGTCATGATAAAGCTTGACAGTGAAGTGTTTCAAATTATTTCCTTAACTAACCTAAAAGCTTGTCTTCATTTTATATCTGTGTGCTAACACAGTTTGAAATAAATCTGTTACTACTGGACATGTCCCTCAGGTGAAAGTCTATCTTATCACCTATCTTATCACCAAGGTTTCTCTGGTCTGAAGTTCACACTGAACTCTGTTACACAATTACATGCAGAGCCTCGGGCAGTCTCTGGGAACAGCCTTGTTCTGCAGCAAGCAAAGCCAGAGAAAGGGGCTGTGAGCCACTGGTCCTCCTGCAGTGCCGAGGAGACTCAGGGCCTGCAGAGAGAAGCATCACAGAGCTACCACCAGCCTTTGGGTGCTGCACTGAGGACCTCGAGCAGGTGCCTGGGGTGGTCACAAAGTCCCAGAAAAAGCATCTCCCAGAGAGCCAGCCCAGGCTGCAGCAGAGAGCAGCAGCCCTTGCCAGAAGCCTCTGAGCAGGGGGCTGTACCAGGACGCCCCTGTGCAGGGAGAGAGGGTTCCTCACAGGGCTGCAGAGGACGTGTCCTGTGCTGCCGTAACAGCTCCTGCGATGAAGGGCTTGGGTTGTGTGTCTGAGGAAGACCTTTCAGGTAATATCTTCTCCACCAAACACGACAGTGGGTGTCACCCAAGAGATGGTGTGGCACCCTTGCAGAAGGCAAAGAACTATGAAGATCAACCCACCTTCAGTGAAACTTCACTAATGTTACTGTGCTTCCCTGTAAATTCCATTTCGGCTTGTGTTTCAAATGTTTGTTATTATTTCTTACATGTTTTGGGAAAACATACTTTAGCAAATCTCTTCCCTTCTTATTTCTAGTTCTACAAAGTTAGAATTGCCTAACACGTCACAAAACTTGCAGAAGTATAATTTTAACCTCTTGCTGGGATTTTTATTAAAACTCCTTAATGCATTATGATAAAAACTCCTAAAACATTTTACGATGATAAAATCACAAATTAAGAAACTGCAATGAGGAAAATCAGCTCGATATCTTGAAATAAGCACCAAAGCCAGAAGGGATAAGTATATTCAAGAAACCCACATGGAGCTCACAAAAGCACGCATATATATGTATCTGTGTGGGATGAGGAATCTCTTCTGCTCAATTCTGGTGTCAGTGCTTGTGCAGCACAAAACTCATTAAGAACTGAAAAAGCAAGCAAAGTGTTTTCCCATTTTTAATGAGGGAGACCTGTAATTCAGTGTTTTGTTACAGCCACAGTGCCTTTAGATTTTCAATCTTCCCCACCTGCCACCCAGAAGGGCTAGGGAGCTTGTCTGCTATCTCTTCTCACAGCTGGGGCAGCTATCAGCAGCATGGACAGCAACACCCACTACACAAGAGATGATTCTTCAAGGCAGCAGGAGAGCTCTGGGGAGCCCTGAGTGCAGGAGCAGGCACTATCCCAGGCCTAACTTGCTATCAGGAACCTGCACGAGCAATTCAGGTTCAGCTGCCACAAGGCTGCACCTCAGCACTGTCTGGTAGGTCTGTTATACACAGATAACCCTCCATGAAAATTCCTCCATGTGAGAATGTATCATCTAAGCAAAAAAAGAGAAGAAGCTTGGGATCTTCACATCTGGAAGATGCACATCTCAGCATCAACAACGTTTTGCTTAGAACAACCTGCTTGCTACCAAATCCCAGGACCATACTGTGACAGCAGGAGATCCCAGCAATCCAGCATCTCCTTGCATTATACCTTGCAGGAGACAATTGTGTCCCAGGTACAATTTCTGGTCCCCTGCTGAGATCAGACTGCCTGAGCAGCAAAAACCTGATCAGCAGGAGACTGAAAACAGAGAGCTTAAAACCCCACTGACCTGAAGGTAGGTATTTAACCAACTAGTACAGGATTCAACAGCCATCTGTCTTTACACACAGCAGGCAGGCAGAGGAAGCTGTGTAAAACACAATATTCCCCAGTGCTATGTGTTTTTTCCTTTTAAGAAAAGTTGATTTAGGTTGTACTAGCACAACCTGTGCATATTATACACCACCAAAAAAGAGAATATTCCGTCCCTTTTATGGGCTCTGAACACATGCAACAGTCCTGTCATCTTCAGAAACTCCTTTTGCCTTCTTAAGCCTCTATTCCATCCAATCCCTTGTGCATTTCATTGGTTTGGGGCTTGTTTGTTTGGGTTTTTTTAAAGAAACGCTGAAGAGATTACATCCTTCATTTTAGCAACCAGTTTTTAATAGAAACATATAATACACCTTTTCAAATAAATATTTTATATAGACACATAAGCACTCACAATGCTCAAAGCTATGCAATGTTCCAAAGCTCCAGTTCTGTTTAAGACACTGAGAGAAAAAAAAAAAAACCAAACAAATCAACACACAGGAAGAGTGGAAACATAAAAGTTTCTAAAGCATGAATAATCAGACTATTTCTCTTGTCTCCTTACAATTCACTTACACACTGCCTGCCTCAACATGCCAGCCAACTGTGTTCTTAGCCACAGCTGCAGGGATAAGCAGCAACAGTGCACAATCATTAACTGTGCATTGCCAGCAACAGAGGTCAGTCCAAGAGGGATCCAACTGTGATCCCAAAGCAGACAGAGGGAGCACACCACTGCCTCTGGAATCCAAGCAAAGATGGCTTTGGAAATGATTATCTGGCAAGATTGTTTGTGTTGAATTGCTGGCATGATGCAGGTAGGTGATTAAGCAACTCTGTCCAGATCTTTTATTTGATTTACTTTACCTTTAGGCTGAATGGTGACAATTTGTTGTTAAGCAGAAGCATTAAACCTCAAGGGGAATATAGCTAAACTTCAAGTTCATGCACTTGATTGGAGTAACTTCAATACATCACTTCAGAAACATAATGTTTTTGAAGAGGGGAAAAGGGTGAAGGACAGTAAAGATCAGAGCTAAGAAATAGTCTTATGCCTGACCATGTGATAAAGCTTTCAGAACAGAGTGAAGCAGAACTTCAGGCTTTCCCTTCCCCCATATATGACAGCTGACAAAATAAATAACAAAGAGAAACATGGAACAAGCTTGCACCACAGAATTCATTCTTCACAAGTCACAAGTAGATAAGCTTTTGGATTTGCAGCACTAATGGTAGATGAAACACAGTGCAGTTTAGATTCTCTCTTTCTTAAACTCAGAGGAGCCCAGGTTAATCCACAAGCCAAAAGCCATGCAGTTTTTCACTCAACTCCAATAACAAAGGACCAAAGCCAAGTGGAAAAACTTTCCCAAAGAAAAAGCTTTAGGCTTAATTCCAGATTTCAAACAAACAACTCCACAGTAGACCTTAAAACATTAGCACATAGGAATAAATTCTCTACTTCTTCCTTTGTTACTTGACCAGGTAGGAGTACATGGACATAAAAGCTACCAAAGTGTTCCTGAAATTCAGGTTTCGGTGAGGACCTTACTTAAGTCCAGATTACCTCACATTCTTTGCTTGCCTGCCTCATTTGAAGAGTTTGTTTCTGTCTGTACAAGTTGCACATTGCTTTGCCACCGTTAAATCCGGAAAAAAGTATGTGTGAAGCACCTTGCAGGTGTCCACACACACTGCCCTTGGCTACCACAGCCCAGGATGATCAACAGATCCAACTCACATGCCAGATTTATAAAGCCCCAAATAAATTCAGGATCCCAGCACAACACTGGTTTGATTCCATACATAGGGGAATAAAGAACAAATGAGGTAACTCATCTAACTGCCACCTTATTCTGCCAGGTTAGCAATCCTAGACTTGGTTCTCCAGCTCTGTGCCAATAGTGCTCAGGATAGCAAACAAGCAGGATGTGCAGTTACCATGGTTTCATGCACTCTCAAGTTCTGCTCTCTAAGGGCAGAAGGAACAGCAAAAGAAAGGAACAGGTGTTTAGGTTTAGGACTCAGCAAATAATGTGCCACATGCCTAACTTGATGCAGGGCTGTATTGCTAGCATGTAGACATGTTCACACAGAACCCTCCACCACCATTCTTGGGGACTCCTGCACTGCAGAGCACCAGCCTCCCCCTCACAGACGGGCTGAGTCTGAAAACAAGCAGCACTTTGCAAGCCTCCAGCCTGTCCTCTTACATTTCATTCAACTTTTACATCAGTCATCAAGCCTTCTTGGAGTTGAAATCTGGTAAAGAGCACTTTTAACAACCCAAATCTCCTCTGCTCTTGTGCTCGGGAAGTTGCCTGGGCAGGCAGTGATTGTCCAAAATACACTCTAAAATTTATGATCAACAGGTAGGTAGCACTGGTTGTTCACACAGCTACAGTGTCCTATCTTCGTATTTAGAGAGAGGTGCTCTGGTTCTAAAGTGAATTGCAATATCTCTAGATATTTAAGAAAATAAAAGCCAAAGCTAAGTTTTCTGCAAGGCACACTACAGAACAGGATGCACACTTCTACGCCAGCTTCATGGCTATGCTAACAGAGCTGCAAGGGACCAAACCCATCACAGAGGCACAAGTGAAGAGGGGAGCAGGCTGTACCTGGCACACACTGTGAGGTCTGATTAACACAGTAGGAAAGAGTAAGAAGGCACAGAGGATGAAAAGTGTATTTAAACTCAGGCATACTCGAACATGACTACCTGATAAAAGAACCAGCCAGGAAAATGTCAAGGGTCTGTGTAGAGCCCTAAGGGAATTAAAGGTCACTACCAAACACCCATAGGGCTCAAACTTCGGAGAAAGCTTACAGAAATAGCAAGCTTTTCTTTCCAAATCAAAACATACTCCACATGCAATCAGCGATGCTTTAGGGGAAATCTGAAGTGCCAGTTATCTGTATCTGTTTCCATTATACATTTATGCATTATGAGCCATGGCCCTAAAAGCTACATCTAAGGACCAGTTCACACTGAGTGTTGATCAGGGATTAAAAAATAAGGAATAGGAAGCAAGTAAGTCTCTATGACAACTGCATAAAAAACCCCAACAAAACCCACTGGAGTGCTCCTTCTATAGTTAGACCAGCAGCATTTCTTTTTTTTTTTTTTTTTCCAGAGAACAAGTAGAACTTTGGTAGCAATCAATTCTAAAGTGCCTTATGCTTCTTAATTCCTGTGCAAACTCTGCTGTAGAGGCAGAAGGACATCTCGAGAGTGTTAAGATGCTCTATCACATAACACATAACACAGCAAGGCAGTTCCAGTTACTTTCTCTGCTATCATTCACAGTACAAAAGTGATGGCAGAGACCAAGTTTGTAGCTTTTCCTCTGCACTTCCTTTCTCTTCCACCCACTCCTGCAATATAAGCATTACGAGACACATCCAGTTTCCCACCAGGGCCTAGTGTTCTCCTATGAGAATAAAGCATATAAGGAAGGAGGATCTACATCAGATGGTGGTCACTGTGGCCTTTCTGGCCACAACAGCAAGAAACAGGCTGGCAGATTCTGCCATCACCATTTTCTCCTCAAACACTTGTGCTTTAATACTATCCCATTGCATAAAGGTGGTGAGGACAGAGTTATTTTCAAAAGGGGCTTCTCAGCATAGTAACCGGGCTGTGAAAACCCTGCCATTTCCCATGGCACTCTGCTAGTGCAGTCCTTCTGGAATGCATTGATTGAACAACACCAAGACCCAATCCTTCCTTTCCTCTACTTGCCAAAAGGCCTAATCCCCTGTCTCAGAACAGCTTTCTTCCTCCTGGCTGAGGAAGGCTTATTCCTCTGTGGAACTGGGAACTTCTCAGTGCCAGCTGATCACAGCAAACGGGAGAAGGAGTGAAGTTGGTCCTTTCTTGTGCAGCTCAGTCAGGACTTCAAGCCCATTTTTTCCATCATCTGTTCATACACCGTCCATGCCATTGCTGACATCAGGGTGCGCCTGAGGACTCGGGGCACACCGCCTCGGAAAAAGCCAACCAGCCCGAAATCCTGTAACAGGAAATAAACAGCAATTCATCCCAATCTGCCTAGAGGGTTTTAATTTCTCATAATTTATTACAGAGAACAGCACAAGACGTATTTCAGCTCAGACCCAGATCAGTCTCTGAAAGACCTGGGCTTAAACAGCATTTAGTGTTTAGGAAGAACCTGTAGCACTGCACTACTGCAGGGCTACTCAGGAAAGCAAGAAGAGCAGTGAGTGGAAAAAGGAAGGCCAGGATGGAGACAACAGATGGGGAAAGCCACACTCAAGTCCAACAAAGAGAAGGCAAGGGTGTAATCATTTCAAGACAGTACAGGAAAATGACTAGTCTTTGTTTTAAGGCTTCATCTTTACAAAAGCCTCTTAGTTATTCTGTAAAAACCTGACATTTCTAAGTACTGAAATAAAAAAAATATATATTTTTTAAAATTTTTAAAATTAAAAAAAATAATTTTGAGGAAAAAAAGGTACATAAAAATGCATGGACAAATAAACAGATTACTGCTTAGGAACAGAGTTCAATATGGAAAACAGAAAGAATCTGCCAAGATCTGCCCTTCTGACAGCAGGAAGGGAATGGTGAGCTTTGACTACTTCTCCATCCCATTCCTGGGATGGACCTGAGCCTTAATTTACCTTCTGATGTCTAAAGAGCAAAGAATTATTTTGTAGATGGTTTGTATCTGAAACCAGCATTTTGCACTGCACACTATAGTCTTGGTCTATCACACCATGATCCCCTTCATCATCTTGAAAATGCCAACACTGAACTGTCCAAATGCAAGAGCAGATGAAGCATTGACACTTGTTCACCTCCTTTAAGAGGCAATAACTTCCCCACCACAGCTGTGCTTTGAGGAAGGGGATCAGAATTGAGGATGTGGTTGTGCATATCAGAAGGGATTCACCTCACCTTGTAGATAAAGGCAATGGCCTGGCTTGTCCTGTGGTACTTTTGGGGTGACAGCTGCATGTGTGTCTTGATGACATCAGCAGGTTGTGTTGCCAGAGAGGCCAAGATTCCTGCAAAGATCCCACAGCCAAAATTCAGCAAGGGCATGAGCACTGGATCCAGCTGGTCTGCAACAGAGCAAAGGAAATGCACTCAGACA
This sequence comes from Pseudopodoces humilis, assembly GCF_049639895.1. Lineage (NCBI taxonomy): Eukaryota > Metazoa > Chordata > Aves > Passeriformes > Paridae > Pseudopodoces > Pseudopodoces humilis. Next base: position 108,094,900 of record NC_142200.1, read on the forward strand.
CCATTTAGGCCAGGAACACTCAAGCTGCTTGACGAAGTGAAAGTTATTGAATGATTAAATCAACATCAGAGCCTAGAGAAGCTAAAATGCATGCAGCTAGAGAAACCTTTCAAGGGGAAAGGTGGCTACTAGTCAAAAGTTAGCACTATTGAAAAGCCTCACTTGCTGGGAAACTAAATTTGACAGAAAATCAGAAAAGAAAAAATTATACAAATGTTGCCCCAGTGAGTTCTAATATCAGAGAAGCCCAAGTTTCGTGGAAGCTGAGCAGTATGCATGACAAGCAGAAGCAGCAAGCAGTATTTAAGACAACTGTTCACTAACCAACTTTCACATTAGTCTTCATGAATCAATCAATTTAGGGCTAGTCTCCATTTCTAGACTGACCTCAGCTGCAAGTCTACAGTTCTCCACAGATAAATGCGAGTATGTGACCCAAAGCCCTACAGCCCTACAGGAGACTAATTTAACTTCTGAGGTGGAGAGCAACAAGCAGAGCATGCAGGCTGTCAGCTGCAGGGCAAGATGTGAGAAGGGACACATTTTCCACTCCAGCCTCCAACGTTCAGCCTCACCCTGAGGTGTGAGGTTTTTGGTCTGTGTGTAGAACATCAGGTAGATGCCAGAGAAGGGCGCATCCCGCAGCAGCGTTGCCGTGAGCCCACTGAACATGCCACGAAACCCTTCAGTCTGATAGATACTCTTCAGGGCTCCATACACACTCCCATAGCCAAATCTTCCACTCTGCAAGAGCAGACAAAGGTCAGTCATCCACATGCCAGCCACAGGTTGAGGAGCCCTATACACACCCTGAGGATATAATATCCAAACAAATGGTAGTGTGAACTTAATGTGATTCCCAAGATGGCAACACAGAGGACAACCCAAGGCAAAAACTGGGTTTCACCTACCCTCAGCCTTTAAAAGAATCCTTCAGGAAGGCAACATATGAAAGATGCTACACAAACATCATATACAACTGAAACTTACAAATCTTAGGGTGAATTCTATTTCATCTTCTTGCACAATGTGTGAACTGAGATGAAATCAGGACTACATTCCTGGCTGTACCCACGTGGCAGCAACCTTCTCCAGGCAGAAGGATTTATTTTGCATCACAAGGAAGGTGTATGCCACCATTAACAGGGGACTAATTGGAAAGTCATACCTCATATCGGGTCTTCACTACAGTCACTGGCAACATGCAAATCCCAGAAACTGCACGAGCAGTGGCACCCAGAAAGACAGACTCCAGGGCTGTGGGCGAACGGTCCACAAAAAACTTTTGCTTCATCACGTACAAAGTGCTGAAGTAAATCCCAACCCCAGGAATACATCTTGCAAAGGACTTCAGGAGAAACAGAAGCAGATGAAAAAAGAAAAAGCTTACATAAGACTAAATATACTACAGAATATTTCTGAAACTGTTCAACTTGACAGGAAGCTTTGTAGAAGACAAAAATACCACTAAAGCTAACATGCCATGGGGAAGAAGTTAAGGTAGAAATAATCTGTGGCACTGACAGACAAACGATTCAAATAATGCCAGGATTTAATGCATTCCTCAATGGCAGTTTTCTAGGAACAAGACATTCTAGACCAAAATGAAGTTCCTTCAGTTGTCATGCCACGTTTGCAAAAGCATTCAAGTATTCAGCTGCTCAGGACTGCCACAACCAAATCAGTGAACAACATTAACTCCTCAACATAGGATTTAATCTAAATCATGTGGTTTCACTAATAATTGTGCAAGAGCTGGCTACTTAAATTCAGGCAGACATAATTAGCAATAAACAGTTTAAAAATAAAAGTTGATTTATCTACTTATTTTTACAAGTCAGAGGTAAACCAGCCACTTACTGGAGAGACACCTTTCCAGAGCCCCAGAATACTCTCAGTACGAACAACCCTAAAGAGCAGCGTTACCATCCCAGCACGACCAGACCTGAAAGAAAGACAAGACAGGAACTGAAGAAATTACCTGCTCCTGCTCCTTGGCAGATGTATTCCCTTTTCACTCATATCTCTGTTCATTAACTCAGCACCTCCAAGGTGCTCATCCTTATCAGTCTGCTATTGTTGGTCGCACCTTCCAGGGCCTCTCCATCACCTTCTGTATCTCACAACTTGTAACCCATTAGCATTTTTAGTTGCTCATTCCCGTTGTAAGCAGCAGCAGCATATTGTAGGTTGACTAGACCAAGCTGCACACGTGAAAAATTCTCTAACAACCATCCAGAATTTTTTTTCAGGCAGAGGTTGGTAGCCACTCCAGCAACAACAGTCTCTCAGATGAGGATAAATGTTGAGGTTACAAGTTATTCCAGTAGCATTCACAACCACAGACATTTTAGCTCTTCTGGAGCAAAATAACAATCCTTCTCCATAATATAAAAACATACTTCCTATTTTAGAAAGACTGATTTCCCAAACTACAACTCTGAACTCCAAGCCCCAGCCAGCAAATAAGGCAGAAGCCTATGGCAGAGCACCTTCAAGGCCCCCCACACAGACGCATCCCCCTCCTCTCACCCATTCACAGCAGGCTGCAGAGTTTGCAGGCGGGTTTTCAGCAGGTCAAGGGGCTGGAAGAGGAGCGTGGAACAAGTGCCACTGATGGAGCCGCACACAAAGGCCTTTAGGACTGGATGCATCTGGAAGAGGAAAAACAGAACTTTAAATGGCTATTTAATTAAGAATGGTATAAAAGGAAATATTTCAGCTGATAGGTCGCATGTTACAGGAAGGAAGGTGAGCTGAACCCAGATGCTAAGGTCAGCTGCTTAGGGCACAGGAAGCTTTTCCAGACTTTTTGTGAGGCTGATCAAGTTTTACTTGTGGTTTTTGGTCCCTCTGCTTTTTCTCGGAGATTGTTCCAGAATCTCCTCGAAATTCGGTGGTTGGTAAGAGTTTTCCGAACATCAAATGTACTAGCAGCCATTTGGTTACCCTTTGCCACGACAAAGGAAATAGGCGTTCTCTTTCCCACCACCTACCTGTACCTTTGCCGCAATCCCACCCAGATCCGCTGGCAGCACTTCCAACCCTGCACACCACGGTCCTGCCAGGGGCACGGGCGAGGAACACTGCCCACACCCAAACCCGGCCCAAACGCGCTCCAAGCCCTGCACGGCCTGCTCAGCTGCGGCTTGCCTTTCCTATCCGCAGCGGCTGCCGCTGCCGGCACTTCTCGGGGAGTAACAAGGCAGGAGGCACAAAGCCCACGGCAGGGTGAAGGTTTTCTAGCATTTCGAGATTTTTTGTTTATTATTATTATTATTATTATTATTATAAACACATAACGGCGTTTGCTAATGGAGAACGAGTTTCTGCGCTCCTCGGCGCAGCACAATCACGACAGATTAGAAAGCACGGACAGATCAGAAGCAGTGTGAGGCACACTCTAAGCCAGCAGTGCTCCCCCCAGTACGCCCAGACCCACCGTCGCAGGGCTGGACTTGTCCCCCCGTCCCCCCGCTGCCCCAAGGCCGCGGAACGCGACGCAGCAGCGCAAGGGGCGCGGAGGGCGCGGCGAGCCCCCCTCGCCTCCCACCGGGGCGCTGCTCCCGGCCTCTCCTCGGCACAGCGAGCGAGGAGGGCCCGGCCCGGCCCGGCCCGGCCCGGTCGTACCTCCGCCTCTCGGCCCGGCATCCCAACGCCGCCCGCAGCCCCAGAACTCGGCGGGCGGGGCGAGGCCCAGCCCCGGGCCAGCCCAGCCCAGCCCCGAGCCAGCCCCGCTGCAGAGCGCCGCCCCGCCCGGCTCCCGTAACTCTTCGCCCGCCGCGGCACAGAGAGGCCGCGGCTGCCGTGCCGGGGCCGAGCCGCGGCCACCGCCCCCAGCCGGCCCCTCTCCAGCCATCTCTGCCCCCGGATCGCGTGTTTGTCACGGCTTTTGGACATTCTACATAGAACCGTAGAACGTTAAGGGGATCAAATGGATCTTTGAAGTTCATCTAGGTCCAGCCCCTCTGCTACAGGGAGGGACAGCAAACGCTAGCCCGTATTGCTCAAGGCTCCGTCCAGTGTGGCTTTAACCACTGCCAGGGGTGGAGCATCGACAGCTTCTGTGGACAACCCGTTCCAGTGTCCCGCCACCCACACAGAAAAAAAATAAATCTTCCTAATATCTAACCTTAATTTACTCTTTTCAGTTTATGCTCACTGCTCCCTGTCCTATCATTGCCGTTCCTGATAGAGTCCCTCTCTTCACTTCCCTGTAGGCCCCCTCCAGCTACTGGAAGGCTGCTGTGGGATCTCCACACAACCTATTCTTCTCCAGTCTGAAAAGCCTCAATGCTTTCAGCCTGTCTTCACAGAGCAGGTGCTCCAGTCCCCTGATCAGCTTTGTGGCCTCATCTGGACTTTCTCCAACAGTTCCATGGCCTGAAGTTTGGCTCACCAGAACTGTACCCAGTTCCAGCAACCATACTCTGTATTGCAGCACTGAGTGCTGTATCCAGCACTGCGCCTCAGCGTGCTCTGTCAGACATGGGCTGTGGGAAGGGTCAGTTCGTAACTCACAGCTTTCATGTCTTCCCTCAGTTCACACCTCCCACTTCCCCACAAAGCCAGCTTCCTATGGATGCCGTGTTGTTCAGAAACCTGAGATGCACACTGACACGTCCTTACCTCTATCGCTAGTGTTTCCACTTGCTCATCCACATCCTGGGCCCATAGCAGAGGAAGGCTGGCTTTCCAGAGCATTAAGGAAGTGAGGCACCAAAATTAAGTGTTCCAATACTAGACCTGTGCTAGCCCTGAGACAGTGACTTCACTGTGCCTGCAGAGCCAGACACTGCTTATCAACAACAAAACTGGAGGAGCTGGGAGGAGCAAGTTATGGCTTCGGCAAGCTGCTTTTCTAAGAATTGCCTGCTTGCTGTGCCTTGGCCAAGTAAGGAATGACACGTCCAGAACGTCATGCTCCAGGTGTTCCTAGAAGGAAAACCCTGTGTGCAGCAGTAGCCATTATGCACAAACCATTTCCTCTCCTGTGCTCGCTTTGCCTTGTGGCAGCCCCTGAAGAAAGAGAGAACATACTTCTCTAGAAAGATGTAACACATAGGCTAGCAAAAGCACTTCATTACATACTCCCCTTTGGCAAGCTCCTCTCTTGTTAATCAGTTCCCTCCTTGGGTGCCCTTTATTTCATTAACTGACTTTGCCTGCTGACCCATGGAAAAGAAGAACAGCTCGTTCCCTTCCCTCCTGGTGCTTCTTTCCCTTCCTCACATCTCGCTCCACTGTGCACCAACACAGGGGCAACACGCATCATCACAGGCTGCATGGGAATCTCTGCTCCACTGCCTGGAGCTCCTCCTTCCCTTCCATCTTCACTGACTGTGGACTCTGCAGGGCATTTCTCTCACATATTCTCACTCTCTTACAGCTGCTGTTGCACAGAGGCACGACCAGTATCACCAATGAGCTCAGCTTTGGCCAGCAGCAGGGCCATCTTGGAACTGGCTGGAACTGGCTCCTACCACCACAGGGGCAGGTTCTGGCATCTTGTCACATAAGGCAGCCCTGCAGCCCCTTTGCTACCCAAAAGTTTCCATGTAAAGCCAATGCATCATCATCTGTTATACAATTGATTATGTAAGGAAGCTGTCAGGGATATACATGTCATTTTGAAAGAGCCCCTTTGGCTATTTCTTTTGCTGTGTTTCTGGCTGTTCTGATGGGGCTGGGTAAATAGATTGTTTAGAAGAGGAAGTTTAGTAAGGCAAACAAACTCAAGTGATGCGTTTGAAATGTTTCTATATGGAGCTGGGGATGGTGTGGCTAGATCCTCTCCCTCCATATATTTGGGTGGAGCAACAATCAACATTTTTGCAATTTTCTGAAGTAAAAAGTGCTGCAACAATATTGACCAAATGGTATGCATCCCAATAAGGAGTTCATCCAGCATGAAACCCTGACAGCAACAGCAGTCTCCAGGTTCTTATCTTGCTGTGGAAGCGTTTTCCTCCTTAAAATAAGCCTCATGATGAATGAGGAGGTGAAACAGCACCGCTGATCACACACGTCTCTGCAGGGATGTGCCTCAGTTCTGCAGGAATGCCCAGCAGAGGGAGCCGCGTCCCTACATGTCGCTGTCCCTGTGTTCTCGTAGCCTGTCTTTATTTAGGAGATGAAACATGAGAGGCACGGAACTGCTAAATTCCCATTTGGTGAACACATCTTTTTCCACATCGAATAATTCCTGGTTGTATTCTTTGCCACTTTAGCACCAACAGAGTTATGAGTGCCATTTTAAACCTGCATAAGGGCAGTGCCAGCAACTGCCAGTAACACTGCCTGTAACAGAAGAGTTTGTTTCTGGTTTTAATTCCTAGTTTCAGGTATTGTAAGAGTTAATACCCAGCAGAGCTTGGCTGTCATGGCTTGACTCACACATAAAACTTTGCCCTAATGTCACACTGCCCACCACTGCCAAGGAAAACCATCCACTGCCACATATGTAATAGTTGCAGATTTTCTTGGTTCCCAGAAATTTATCCCTCTGCCTTTGGAGAGATGGTGAATGAAGGTGGACATCCAAAGGGTTTGAGAAAGACAACAGACCATTTCACATGGGGATCTCTAGTAGCACATCTGTGGGCTGGTGCCCAATGAAGTGCTGTTTGTCCAAAAATGAACAAAAAGGTGATGTGACTAGACTGCGTTTCAGTAATGGCACCAAGCTGTAGTGAGGAGCAGCATTATTTAAGAAGATAACACACTTAAACTGGAGTTATAAACTTCAGATGTTGCCTGTTGCTCAGTAGTATTACTCTTTCCCATGTATCATGTTTTGTGGGGAATTTTGGAGATGGCTCTGGGGTGGAAACTGTGTTGTGTCTGTATGAGGTCACAGTATGTATGTGGTGGAGTTGGTGGGATTTCAGAGCTGTTCCAGGCTTTATTTTAGTATTAGCCTGTGAGAGCATCCTGCAGCGTGTGTGTTCTGGGAAGAAAGGTACTTTGCAGTGTTAGGATTACAGTTGGGCTCAATGATCTTAAATGCCTTTTCCAACCAAAATGGCTATGATTCTGTGATCATTTCCCTCAGGTTTTCCTGTCTATTCTTGTGTGGGTACAGGGGGAAGGTGCCTTACAAGGAAAAATGAAATATTAAAGCAAAGATGGGGCCCTTTGCTATCGCTGGCTATTGGCAGCATTGGACTATCCCCCTCAGTCATCTTCACCAAAAGTTCATGGAGCAGAAGAGAGACACCACTACATTCTCTCTCCTAGACACCGGAACTGCAGAGCAGGGAGAGCAGGTGGGGTAGGTCAAGCAGGTAGGAGAGGTGGGAGACAGGAACACCTCAAAGACGTGGAGGAAATTGAAGATCTCTTCCACTGAAGAATATAAGTGTTCAAAATTTTGTGATCACACAGAAGATAAAGACGTTTCCATTCTGTAGGTGTTAACTACAGAGGCTGAACTCACTGGCTTCGAGTCTCATACATCTTTAATGCAACACAGGTCACACAGAGAAAAAGCTCTTTTAGGACTTACTGTAGCACTGCTACAGTAAGGACATTAACCAGCAATTTGGCATTGCAGCATAAGCCAGGATGAATGTTGCTGACCTATATATGAAAAGGTATGCCTGCTTCCTAAAAATGCATGATATAAAGACAGTTTTTGTGCACTCTTTCAGACACAGAGTTGGGTTAGACCAAGGCTCTTTTCACTGCTCCACCTAGGGTTAGAGTTACACCAAGGGTTGGGGTTATGCCAAGGGTTAGGGTTCAGAAAACCACAAAGCCCAGAGCTCCAGGGACTATACAGCTACAATAGATGTGCCAAACTGAAGAGAAAACTGCCACAAAATAGCTCTCTCTCTAAATTTTTGCCTAGCACCTGACTCAGCCCAAGGCTCTTTTGCCTGCTCCAATTACGGTGACAGTTACACCCAGGCTTAGGGTTGCACCTACGATTACGGTTCAGAAAATCACAAATCCCAGAGCTCCAGGGACTGTGCAGCTACAATAGAAGTGACAAAACAAAATACAAGACTGACACAATTAGGAGCTCTATATATCTTTTTGCTGGGCACCAGGCTCAGCCCAAGGGTCGGTTCAGAACTCAACCTAAGGATACAGTTACACCTAGGGTTAGTGTTATGCTTAGGGTTAGGGTTCAGAAATCCAAAAAGCCCAGAGCTCTGGGGACTGTGCAGGACAATAGACCTGCCAAACTGAAATGAAAACTGCCACAAAATAGCTCTCTCCATAACTTTTTGCTGGGCACCTGACTCATCCCAATGCTCTTTCACTAGCCCACCTACGGTTAAGGTTACGCCTAGGCTTAGGGTTTAGAAAACCACAAAGACCAGAACTCTGGGGACTGTGCAGCTACAAAAAACCTGCCAAACTGAAAAGAAAACTGCAACAAAATAGCACTAGCCATAAGGGTTTTTTTGCACCCTACTCTGACCAAGTCTCTTTTCACTGCTCCACCAAGAGTTAGGGTTACACCTAGGGTTAGGGTTCAGAAAACCACAAAGCCCTGAACTCTGGGGACTGTGCAGCTACAATGGACCTGCCAAACTGAAAACTGCAACAAAACAGCTCTCTCCATAATTTTTTCTTGCCACCTTACTCAGATCAATGCTGTATTCACTGCTTCACCTAGGGTTAGGGTTACGCTTAGGCTTAGGGCTACGCCTAGGGTTAGGGTTCAGAAAACCACAAAGCCCAGAACTCTGGGGACTATGCAGCTACAATAGACCTGCCAAACTGAAAAGAAGACTTCAACAAAATAGCTCTCTCCATATATTTTTGTTTGGCACCTGACTCATCCCAAGGCTCTTTTCACTGCTCTACCTAGGGTTAGGGTTATGCCTAGGGTTAGGGTTAAGAAAACCACAAAGACCAGAGCTGCAGGGACTGTCCAGCTACAATAGACCTGCCAAACTGAAAACTGCCATAAAATAGGTCTCTCCATAACTTTTTGTTTGGCGCATTACTCTGACCTAGGCTCTTTTCATTGCTCCACCTAAGGTTAGGATACCTAGGGTTAGGGTTCAGAAAACTACAAAGCCTAGAGCTCCAAGCTCACTGCAGGTAGAAGTGCCATTCAAAGTGGATCAAAAACCTGTCTTAACTGGGCTCCTTCCTTACCTTTCTACTTGGCACCAGACTCAGCCCAAGATGCCTTTAACACCTCCACCTAGGGTTAGGGTTACTCCTAGGGTTAGTGTTCAGAAAACTACAAAGATCAGAGCTCCAAGCACACTGCCTTAATACTGGGCAAGGATTAGCTGTGTTACATGGTGAGGTCGCAATTAGTGTTGTTATTATCAGGCTTACACCTCCAGACGCTGAATTGGGTGATTCAGCCTTTCAGAGAGAAGCACAGGATTTCCGCTTTTGGAATCACAGTGCCTTGGAGAACACTATCCAACATTTTTAGTAAGGTTGTATAATGACAATTTTCAGTTTAAAGTTATATCCAAAGCTCCCCAGTCCAAAGCCACCATTTCTTTTTAAATTTATCTCCCTTTAGTTGTGAGTACTGTGACTGCTAGTTGCAATGGTGTGGGCATGTTATACAGAGTGAGTAGCTCATGAGTACATGTTACAGAAACAAATAATTAGATATGAAATTTTAATATTGCCAGATGTGTTTTTATTGATATATGCCTGGGTGCATGATATATTTATACTTTAATAGGCGTTCTTCAGGGTTCAAAACTTTTTCATGTTTTTGAAGGTTCAACTGAACCTTCCTTCACCAGTCTCAAAGTTTAGATTAATTTTTACTTTGTTTGAGTTTCAAGATATTTTGTAAATGGCTTATGAATTGAAGAAAATTAAAGAAAAAGAGATCAAGTTGATGAAATTAAAGACAAAAAAACCCTGATTCAACATCATGTTTTCAAAAATGTTGTGCACCTTATCTAGGTCACAGAATCATAAAATCTATAAAGGAAGAAAAGACCATCAAGATCACCAAATACAGTCATCAGCCTTGCGCTGCTACCATATTTGTCTTTAAACCATGTCCTTAAGTGCTATAGCCAGTCATTCTTTGAACACTTCCAAGGATGGTGACTCCACTACTAGCCTGGGCAGTTTGTTCCAATGCTTTCCATGATTTTTTTTCCCCCTAATATCCAATCTAAACCTCCCCAGGCACGACTTGAGTCCATTTCCTCTTGTCGTCTCACTTCCTACCTGGGACAAGAGACCGACTCCCACCAGTCTACCTTCTAGGTACTTGTGGAGCATGATAAGGTCCCCTCTTAGCCTCTCTGGGCTAAACAACCCCAGCTCCCTTAGGCTCTCTTCAGAGGACTTGTGTTCCAGAATGTCCCCCAGCTCCGTTACCCTTCTCTGGACATGCTCTAGCACCTTAATATCATCCTTGTGGTGAGGGGCCCAGAACTGAACGTGGCACTCAAGGTGAGACCTCGCCAGAGCCAAATATGGGGGGGCAATCACTGCTCTGGTCCTGCTGGTCCCACTATTGCTGATACAGGCCAGGATGCCATTGGCCTTCTTGGCCACATGGGCACACTGTTGTTTTTCAGCGTGAACTTCTTTGGCATACTGTGAGTCAGAAATATAATTTCCTCTCTCTTGGCCCTTGGTCCCTGTAGTCTTTTTCAATGGATTTTATGAAAACCACACCTTTTTTCTCACACATGCATTAAATAAAAGTTTATAATTAAATATTAATGTTATATGACAAAAGCAAAAAAAAAAAGAAACTAAAATAATATTTAGACTACTTTTTAGATATCAGCATTATTTTACTCTTTACAGCAATAAGTGTTTATTTTCATTTATTAGGTAGATTTTGCATTTGATCACCAGACAAGAAATCTGAGATTATACATCTATAAAATATAAAAGCAAAAGAACCAGAAACCCACTATTTCACTAGGATTTTGTGGGAAACTTTGTTTTGAAGGGGTGTTTATTTGCTATTGTTGGTATTTTTTTTATTATTATTTTTATTAATTTTCAAAGATTAATAATATACAGAGAATTTGAGAAATTAATTTTACAATAAACAAAAATAATTAAGAAGATTATGTGGATCACCAAAAGTCAAATGCTTCCAATTATCATAACATTATTACCAAGTTTTTTGAATAATAAGCATTATAATGTCTGGATTATTCTTCTCATTAGATGGAATTTTATGGTTTTGGATGGGGTACAGCTAACTGTCTTCACAGTGCAATTAATTAATTAATTAATTAAATTAATTAATTAATCTCCTGAGGTAGCAAAGGGTTTTTAGCTCTCTGTTAATTTTGTGAAATTATGACGAAGCCTGGAATTTTCTCATAGCTGTGGATTACATATATTCTTCGTTTCTTGAAATATATTCTTTGTTCATTTTTACATAAATTATGTATGTTTTCAGTTTCAGCAATAATCTAACTTACAACCTGTATCAGTTTATTTAATTTATTTCTGATTCATAATGTGGTTAATAGTGAAATGTAAATTTGCATTTAGACACAGAACTGGAGATTTATTTAACTTTTATTTCTGAAACTGAAAACTGACATCAATTTTTGGGTTGTGATCAAAGCAGTGGAATACAAACTCTTATGTGCTACAGATGCAATTATTGACCATATAAAAGACGAACCCTGAACCTACATATATAGTGGAATTGTACTTAAAATATTATTTGTAGCACATAAGAGTGCTTTTGTCCTTTTCTTAGGTGAAAAAAACTAAAAAAAAAAACAGTTTACAACAAATATACTGTTAACAAAAAAAAAAAATCCAACACTATTGAGTAGAAAAAAAAGCTGTATCAGAAAGTATATCTTAACTAGACTGTCATCAGGAAGTATATCTTAACTAGTAATTATATCCTGCTCTGAAATGAGGTGTTTATGACATCTACTTAACTATAAAGACTGTTTTTGTGGACACCTTGAGTGAGTGTTCCTGGTTGCAGTTTCTCGCGTGTGATGAAATAAATCTGATAGTTACCACTGAAAAACTGGCAAATAGCTTAGGAGAGGGACACAGGCTTCCATCATCTGGGACAGAAGAGAGAAGGATCTATAATTCTAAGTGTAAATAAATGAAACAATAATTAAAAAGTTACTGTAATACCATACAGAATCAAGATGACTGTGATGAATTTTGAATGAATGAGGACTGATTACTGCTCCATAAATATAAGCATAAGAATCTTAGCAAAGTTTAACCATTGTTTCCATTATCGACTTCTATGTTTTCTATGCTATTCCTCTAAGTATACGAAATACTTCAGTGTTGGTATTATCAAAATGATACCAAGTATTCCAAGTTTTCCAAATTTAAGTCACTGCTATACATCACCAGCCCAGAGCAGCTCATTTAATAATGACATCAAACTTGTCCAAAAACTGGTTCAGTTACATAATCTTTCATATATTTTCCTGGTGCATATCAGTAAGTAGTCTGTAGAAAATTTACTTCATCTAATGGAGATTATTTACTTTGTAATGTGCGTTTGCCCTGCTGAATCTTACATAGCGAGAAAAAAAAAACACAGGTATTTTTATTTCACAAGAGTTTAAGTTGTAAAATCAATGATGAGAAAATACTTTATTAGTAATTTTTAATAGGAGTCAATTTTTTCTTCTCTGTCTATATTTATATATATATGTAAAGGAAAAATTTAAAGAAGAAAAAGGAAGCATTTTACAGGATAGAGAAGTTTAAAACAATTGTTTTTTTGAGGTCTTTTCAATGGTATGAATATCAAGAAAAAATTATGGCCTCAGTAAAACTGATGTGTGCTCTGCCACTGACTTCAGTATTACTGAGATTTAACCTACAGAATAAAAGAATAAATTAAAGATTTTCTTTGGAAGCTAAAATATGATCTACTTTTAAAGATTAATAAAAATATATAGAGTGCATAATACAGTCCAAACCAATATTCGTCAAATATTTACATGGCCTTTTAGTCCCTGGTGGCAAAAACATGAAGGAGGGTCTCCAAAGTATTAAATTTCTGAAGAAGCAAAATTGATTGCTGCAGTTCCCATGCTAAGGAATGAACCTACTCACAGGAAGTTCTAAGAAAATAATTTAAGGCATGAATTTCAGTTGGGAGATGGGGACATGCAACAGAATTGCACAGCAACATACAAGTTTGCAAACAACATAAAAAGAGGCCTGTCCCCAAAAAGGAGTATAACATGGCTAAGAAACAAAGCAGGAAATTTTAACTGTTGAATAAGAGAAATGGGCTGAAATAAACTTTCCTTCTATGTGATTTCTGGGTCAGGAAAATCGTAGGTCTCTGTGTTTTCTTATAGTGTCATTACTGGAGCTCTTTTCCTCTCCCTAAGAGGAAAATATCTTTATCAGTTCTTCTCTGCAGCAGAATATGTCTAATTCCAGCATTAGATAACAAGAATCATTATTATTCAGGAGTTATCAAGCTCTCCACAGAAGCCAGAGAAGTTTTTCTGATGGTATATCAGTATGTACTAACCTCATGTAAGATTGCTTAATCAATTAATTGCTCAACTGCCCTTCCTGATAATTGGAACACAGACACAGATTTGAAGAAGTCAAGCCTTTTGTTTGCACTACATGTTCAGATCTAGTTCTCAAATATTTAAATCTCTTTAAATTCAATTTTCTCCTCCTGTCAATGTTCTATGAGCTATTATTTTATTTTCTGAGCAGCAGAGATGGACAAGAAAGGTATTATGAAGAATTTTAGAAGGCAAACTTTATTTTTTTTTGTCAGTATATTGCTAGCTGTCCAATAAGTGCCTTTCTTAATTTGAAATTACATTTGGAATGTGTATAGCTCTGTTATCTTAGCCCTTTATGAAAATGAAATTTATGTGTCTGAAAATGCATACAGAAAATGCTTGAGATCAAGGTAATAGTGAGTTTGGGTGTAGCATAAATAGATTTTTAGGGGATCTGTATTTTTGCAGAGCCACTTCCTAATTTCTGAACACATCACTTTCAGTGTGCAGCTATAAATACAGTAGGCTATAGGCTGTCAGAGAATTGCAGAGAAGATTCAAGGACTGTAGGAAGCCCATCTGTATTGCCCCTCAGCCTACTAGAAAAGGCTTCCTGCTGAGGAACTCTAATTGACTGGCTGAGTAGTTCTAGTCTGAAAAAAAACCTTAATGTATTAGCTTAAGTTACCAAAAATGAAGGACCTAGAAATGCTAATGTGGTCACTCCTAGGAGATGGTTTTCACTTTCCAAGTAGGTGCTAGGAGTCTACCAAAAGGGGCTCTACTTCATTGACATACGCAGATTTGGGGGAAAAATATCATCGGTAAACCAAGATATAAGTATTAGACCATCTGAAAATGGTACAGAGCTAAAGTTTTCAAACTATTTTGAAGGCTTAATAATAATACAAGTAATTTGCTTCCTTCAATTAATTCCAGTGTTCTTTGAATTTGTTTAAATCAGCTTTCTGGAGAAAGCAGCTAGGTAAATTGGCAAATAGTTGAGGGGTGGGGTAAGGAATGTACCTTCAAAGAAAAATAACACAACGTTTCAGGGTGGAAGCAACACTCATTTTTATTAGGATGTCAACCACTAATCTTGTTTTCCATGTGTATGAAATAGATAAGTTATTTCTCAAAATGAAGGCAGAAGTATTCCATTTAAACAATTGCCTTTTTATAAAGGTGTTTACATGGCAAGACACTTGTCTTTTCTACTGTGGCCAACTATATGTAAAATACTCATGTAGGTCATTTCAGTTCATCCAGCTGAAGTTCTGTGTTGAAAGGAATAATTTAAATACTTACTAAGGTAGAAGGAGAGAGGGAGAGTGTCAACATATTTTTAAGGAACTTAAAAATCCTTAGTGTGCATAAGAAGAGGTAATATTTCCTTCTCACTCTTCCCTCTCATGACAGTACCTTTTCCAACATTTTTGTGATGCTTTATGCATGGAAAATTTGAAATGATAGGACAGAGGCTACAACACAGAGCTAGCAGCCTTCCAGTCTTCATTACTTTTAAGCAAGATTTGGGTTTTTTTTATCGGAAAAGCATGTTGTTTTCTGTGTTATTTTTTTTTTCTGGGGAAAGATAAAAATGTATTCTAATATAATGATTATATGAATACTAAAACCTGGTAGGTAGCTTTCAGGCTGAATGGGGGAAGACTGCACAACATCCCACTCTCCTTTCCCTGTGCCCCCTTGCAGAACACCATTTGCCTGACAGGAAAATGCAGTTCTTACCATTTCCTGCAAACTAAAAGCCAGAATATTATGCAGCACTTTCTGGTTTAAAATTATCCCAAAGGAGTGTAAATAAGCTCGCTCTCTCATTGATGTCATGTTCAATTATTGTCCTCAAAGAGTAATTGAGAGGCTTAAATTAAATTCTCCATTGGCTTCAAATGCTAATACTTAAAAAAAATCCCACAAAACCTTAAAAACCAAACAGATAAAACCCCCAAACCCCTGCAGTAGGAAACTGTTGCAGGTTTAGTTCAATCAGCTTACTTTTTTATTTATTTTTCAGAAGGGTTTTTTTCTATCCTTTTGTTTACTTTGCTCTCTTACTTCCTTTATTTGTAGCTGCAACAAATGAAAGTGAATTTATCTTTTCTAGATAAATCAAATTATCTATTTATGATGATTAAAAACCACAAATTAAATTTATTTGATCGCTTTATTTTTAGCTGTAATAAGCAGAATTTGGGTTGAAATTTGAATTTTAAAATCTTCAGGGGCTTTTTTGAGTTTATTCAGAGTTCTTTCAACAACATGTTTAAGTTGAAAAACTTAGGGAATAGGACATGTAAATTTTTGTGGTTTATTTTTCTTTTTGTCTTTGAATTTCTGAAACCTGTTGGGGATTGTATACAAAACCCTAAAGTACTTTAAGAATGTAAGTAGTCAGGTGTTAGAATCGAGGGCAAAGGTTCAAGAAATCAATGCAGGTCTGAATGAGCTGCAGGGTTGCCACTTTAACATAGGGAATGATAGTCTCTTGTCCCAAAACAGTATTCTTGAGTAAGAAACTAGTCCATATCTGGCTTTTTCTGGCATTATGCTGAAGCCTCTTTCTGAAGGCAGCATGGAGACAAACTTATTAAATCTTCTTGTCAAAATCTCTGGCCCTCAGGTCACTCCTTCAGGCCAGGATGGGGATGAGGATGGGACTGACTCGGTGCCTTCTGGAGGAGCCCTGCCAGCACAGCTCTGCCTCTTTCTGCTGTGGTAACATCCAGCTACACCTGGAGGTCAGAAACAGGAAAAACTTTTAGGAGAGGAAAAAGAAAGGTTAATGAAGGGTGTGTCCCACTCTCAGCATCTTAGGATGCTCCTCCTCAGGGATAGGCCCACATTAGCATATACAAAACTCCGCGAGCCCAACTCTCCAAGTTACTTGTATCATGTCCAGGATAATCCAGTTTTATTTTCAGCCTCTTGAAAATACTTATTATATATACATAGAAATGTATACCAGTTATGAAGCAGCATGAAAATTATTGTCTCTGGCAAAAGAGGATCCAGAAAGGATCATGACAGAAAAAAAATAAATTACTTTAGGTATTCTGTCCAGATGTAAATATAGTTTGGGAAATTGAAAGGTAATTATAACCTTAGTCTGAATATGTCAAGTTTAACTGTAATGTGTGGGCTGATGCTCATATTTGGTTAAAATACCTTAAATGTTAATGTCCCTTAAAGGCAGCAAGTAATACTGTGCAAAGCAAAGCTGCTATGTAGTGAGTCATTTTGACACATGACTTCTGAGCACTGTGCTTCTAGGTAAATCTGTGTTTCTGCTGACTTGGCTGAAATGCCAAAATGTGCAGAGACAGCTCACAGAAATCCCTGCCTCCGAATAGCACTGATTTGGGTTCCTACAGCCTCTGCTGACGTGTGTGTGTGCTGGGGCCTCATTCTGACCCCACACTGCTCTTGTCCAGTGACCACCAGCTGTCCCTGCAGGTCTGCTGTGCTTTCCAGCAGTCAGTGCAGCCAGTGTAACGCTGGTGTCAGCAGCTGGGTCAGACTTACCACGTCAGATGAGATCTATGCAAGAAAAAACTACTGCTGAGCAAACAGCAGTGTCTGCTGTGTCACCCCAGCAAACAGATTTTCCTCACCACGCTCCAATTGATTTATCAAAATATGGATATGATCTAGTATCAATATTCAACAATGAAGAACAAAGACTCTCTGATTGTTTTAATTAGAAAGTGTATGTTTAATCAGCACTGGACCCATGCTGGGTCATCCCTAATATGCCCACAGCCCTGAGTACAGATGATTACAGGCTTTTATTTACAAAAGTATTGAAAACAAATACATATTCGTAACTCAGTTACCACCCACTCTCCACTTCTCATGCTAATGAGGAAAAAGGCAATTAAGCATGCATGGTTTGTTCTTTGAAATAAGTCAGTGGTCTTTTTATGAGTAGGGGTCCTGAAAGGGAGAAAGGAATGCATCTCTTCTTTGTTTTGACCTTCCTATCTTTCAGGGCAAGATGACAAATGGGCCAGATGGGTATCTGTCTGGGCTCTTAGTTTCTTGTTTTAGTCAGCTTTTTTGATTTACTATTGTCTTTATCAGGTTTTCTGTTTTCTTTCTTAAACCAAACTGAGTCAGCATCTACATCTTCTAGCCTTGATAAGACCTCTCCATTTGCCCTTGGTTTCAGCATGGTCCCTCTGTTTTAGTTAGAAATTCCAGTAATGCCAGGTCCCAATTAAAACCCTGACTTTTCTAAAATCCAAAACTTTTTAAGGTTTGTGTTTCACAATATCCAGGCAGACTTCCCACTAACATTAAGGAATGTGCAATATGCATGCAGGTTTGTATTGCCAGGACATTCATCCCTTTCTTCACTTGGCAGTCTTGGAAGATTTGCAGTCTCTGTGATCTTCTATGTGCCTGCGTTCAGAGAAGGTGTGAATGCATGTGCAGAATGTGAGGATAGATAGAAGGAAGGAAGGACACAGCCCTGGCCTAAGATAGACTGCCAGGACATGGCAAAATATAGATTGTACTTGGTGTTTGAGTCAGCACCAGCCTTGGCTGCAGCACTCAGCAAGGTAAAGAGATCTGTATAGCAAGAAATGTTTGCAAACCAGCTGCCAAGAGGCAGTGCCTTTCCTTATGCAACAAGGACTAGAGGAAATGGGTCTTGTTCCCTAATGCTCAGGTATTCAACTGGGCTGAGAGCAAAGAGCAAAGCTGGGTGGTTTCCTGGGGTCTTTTGTCCATGCTCACTGCAAGGCAGGCAGCATTTCCAGTCTCCTCTCTCCCAATGTCTGCATCTGTCTTTGTCTCCGTGCTCATCTTGCACCAGCATCCCTGCACAGCTCGGTGTCCCCAGAACCACAGTGCCCCGACGTGTGCTCAGCTGCAGCCCTGCAGCGAGAGGGGTGGGGGAGGAGGGAAGGAGGGAGGAAAGGCATTGCTTTATTCAACATTTTGAACAGCAGCTTGCTGGAGTGTGGCTCTGCAGCCGTTCCTCCTGCCTGGATGAGCCTGTGAAGGAAGGGATGTGATTGCCCAGCCAAAGGCTTCTTCCCATCTTTCTTGGGTCTTGTAATTCAGGCACACTCTGCAACTCGCAGGGACATCACCTATCCCAGGGGAGGAGGACACCTCTGCAGGAGACCTGGCTGAGCCTTTGCCACCTCTCCAGGGCAGGACAGCACCATATCTGTCTGACAGCTGGAGCTCAGGAACACAGTGGCATCACTAAGGCATGAGTGAGCCTAAACACTAAACTGTTCCAATGCCCTTATCCCTTCCATGATATTTCTAATGTGGGAATAAATGTTTCTCTTAATTTGTGATATCTGTTTGAGCCATGCAAACTGTGCAAACCTTCAGCTTTCTGTGGCTCTTCCCTTCACCAGCCCTCAGGATGAAACATCTTCATCCCTAGACATAACTTCTCTCTTCCTTACTCTGGCTAATTTCTGCATCCCCACCTTTTTAATGCAGAATAAATGCATCTCCCACTGGTGGCTGGAAAGACACCAGAGCTCAGTTGTCTTCTTGTATCTCTGCAAGAATAGTGACATGAAGGGATGAGGCTCTCTCTGCTGGGTTTTCTCTCAAAAGTGAGGCACAGAAATGATATCTGCGGTTTTTTTGTGTGTCCGTGTTTGAGCAGCTAGTGCACACATCTGCACCAAAAGCTGCCGAGTGGGCTCTGCTGCAGGACAGCATGGGAGGAACAGAACGCCGATGTGGCAGGGATGCACCTCCAGAGGGGCTTCTACCCAGCTGACAGAAAATACATCAGGATTTTGGAGAAATTAAGAGGAAAAAGTGTCCAGCAGGGGACAGTGCAGTCATGGCTATGGTGTGTGCCATGGTGCTGAGCCACGAAGGGCAGCTCTGCATCGCAGAGCTCCTGTGGGATGGAGCAGGTACCCCCCACCCAGGCCACTACTGCTCCCCATTGGCCCTGCAGAGAGAACTCCAGTGAAACTCTTGAGAACAAAGAGAGCCTCTTTTTGTAGAAAATCACCAGCACCAAGCTTTCCTGCATGGCAAAGAGTGTACTGGGGAGAACAGCATTTTGACCCTTCAGGCTAAACATTTCTTTACCAAGTGCTTTAGTCCACAAAACTTGAACTTGCCAGTGATGCTGTGAAAAACCCTGCCTCCCTGAGCTGACCTGGCAGCCTGGCCACAGAGCAGGTGGAGATATCAGTGGTGTTGAAATACCTCTGGTTTCCCCAGATACTGAGAGAAATGAGTTTTCAAATTTGGAAAGCCACCCAGAGGGAGATGGAATAAAAAGTACAGGGTGTTTGCCCCTCTTTACCCACAGTGTCTCTGCACATACATTCTTTACCCTTGATTTCTTCCTGTAAAATCATTGTGTCGCTGCCAGTTGAGAAAGCAGCACACTGTACTTAGCCCTTCCCAGGAAAAGTCTCTCTGGTTACAAGGGATGCAATGTCTTTTCTGTTTTAGCTTGGAGAAACAAGAGATGTTTTCCATCGTGTATGGACCAGAATGAAAGTCTTTTCAGCAGCTTCCTCAGCATTTTTTATTCCTGAGCTATCTTCAATACCAGTGTGAACAGAGGTTGAAGATGGAGAGCAGAGATATGGTTGATGTGGTAGTTGTCTTTCAGGTGGTATTGGTTTCATATTTTCAACTGTCTATGTTGCACTACAAGTGCACACCATGATTATGAGTAGCACTCTTATGTCGGCTTATCGCTCACATCAGAATTCAGCAGAAAGCCTTTTCTGTCTCCTGGGGTCACCTGCTGAGGATCTCAGTGAGTCAGCTTGGCTTGGTTTCTCTTTAATTGAAGTCTCCAGTTAAAACCTGTGTGGATAAAATTTGGCAAACCTCATTTCTTTTTTAGGGTAACAGCCTGCTCTGTGCTTGGTTCCACTTAAATTCTGGGCAGCACAGGAGGAAGAGGTTGATGACTACCTTCAGGAAAACTCTTTTGCTAGGAGGTTCTTTCTACCTGGAGGTAAGCAATGCCTGGGGAAAGCCTCTCCTGCTGTTATGTATGGGAAGTCCTGACCCCCCTTCTCAAGGATTTTGCCTGCAAAGAACTACATCAGAGGTACTGTGCTGAGTATTGGTGGCCCAGGAGTGCGTGCCCACCAGGGTGAGGGTGGCCATGTCTGTCTGGGTTCTGCCCATGTTTTATGGGTCAGCAGCAAACCAGCTTGGCATGTGCAGGTCCCAGTGGGGAATCTTCTGCTGGTCTATCTGTGCCTTCTTTGTAAGGCTAAGGGAGGTGGGGATGGAGGGACACAGCCCATCATCATCCCCATGAGGACATGTGAGACAAATTCAGATTTGGATATCCTCTAAACAACAGCACATCTGCAGACAGGGCAGTGCTGCTCTGATAGTATCAGACTATCGCTGACATCAAGGAAGCTTTCATTCAACTTTTTGAATCTCATTGTTCTCACACAATGAGAACATTTCCTTAGTACCATCTACCAGAAATTATCTTTCTGCAAGTTAAAAATTAACAATTTTGGCAGTCAAATGATCCTACTTTCAGAGTGCGGGGAGAAACCAGCCTTTTGATATTGTCCTGAAAAGAGTGCCGAGTGCTTTACATCTGTTTTTAAAGAATGGGTAGGATGGGTCTACTGGTACTTGTCAGAGAAAAAGGTGAGTTTTGAAAATCCACTGCTCTGGCACTTTATAATTCCCTACCCTTTAAACTTTATTTCCAGCAGTGTATCTTTGCTGTCCCTGGCTAACACCTATCCAGGAGTCAGTTCTCTGATTATTTCCACAGGTCCCTGGCTGACATCACTTGCATAGTTTGGCTGATGTTGGAGGCCCATGGTTTGACATTAATTACATTGCTGTGTACCTGTTGGGGATGTTACATTTGCTAGATAAAGCATAACACAGTAAAAACCACAAAATGTAATTGGCAGAAATACCAGAACTGAAGTTATATGAAGATGTTGGCCTTGCAACTTGCTAACCAATCCACAAGCAACAGCTCAGGCAACCTGGAAGATACTCTCCACCCCCAAAATCCCACCAAGGTCAGCCTGCCTGAAGACAGCACAGCTCTGCCTTTGGGGAGAAGGTATTTTAATCTCCCTTGACATTTGAGGCAGGGGCAGTACCTGGGGGTGTTTCCAGGACCACATTCCTTGTGGTATTGTCCTTGCTATTGGTACAGCAGCCACCTGGACGTGGTGTCTGTTTCTCACAACACATCCCACTGCACAGCCTCCTGCCTGGTTCCAGCCCAGAGGGAACTTCCCTTTGTGCCCCAGTGGTGCCTGGCAATGTGCTTTGCAGCATCCCAGTTGTGCTGCACTCACAGTGTAACCCTGAGCAGGATGCTCAGGTCAGGGGCCAAGAAGGGCCCTTGAGTAATGAACATCCCAATATTTTAAACCCTCAGACTCCCCTGGTTCTGGGCTGTAGAGAGACATTATGCTTAAAATCTTGTTGACAGACAAAGAGGGGGCACAGTGTATGGGTAGGGCTGAGAATTTATTGTGAGTGCAATGGCATTCTCAAGGCTCCTATTGCTATCAGTTTAAATCTGCTAAATTTTTTCAACACACATAGTTTCTATCCATTTTCCTGGCATTATGCTCCCTCTTTCCCTTCTCCTTTGGGTCCTAAGGCTGATGGTTGTGGTGAAGTGATGTGTCACAGTGAGCTGTCAGCACCTCCAGTTCTTCACTGGGATGAGTGCAA
Source organism: Pseudopodoces humilis (assembly GCF_049639895.1). Classification (NCBI taxonomy): domain Eukaryota; kingdom Metazoa; phylum Chordata; class Aves; order Passeriformes; family Paridae; genus Pseudopodoces; species Pseudopodoces humilis. The sequence continues at coordinate 108,117,057 of NC_142200.1, forward strand.
TGTTTACCCTGATTTTTCTTCTGTCTTCTTCTAGGATTTGCTTTGGATTGCTTTTCTATGTTTTCCAACATGCTTCTATACCTTCTTTCTTCACTGGTCTATACACAACCTACAATAGGCAGTGCCCCTTACGTATGTTAGGTACTAATTTTGTTCTCTCTGTTACCACTAAACCCAGTTTTCCCAGCTCCAGATCTGCATTTTTTTTAACGGACCATCAGTGAGTTCTGTAGAGCTGTGGGGCTTCCCAGTGCCAGCCTGCACCCCATCTTCTACCATCCTATACCTGTACTCCTCTGTGATGCTTCCTGCATCCCCACAACTCAAGGCCCCTGCTATTGTACCAAACTTGTATTTCTACACACTGTACTGTGTTTGAGTGAAAAATGTCTCATTCTGCATAGAATGAGGGGAACTAAGGGGGTGACAGCTTTGACATGCTGTCTTGGCACCTCAGGCATTTCTGTCTCTGTGCAAATCCTGTCCCCTGTAAGTATTTCTGTCCCTCTGAGTGGCTGTATCCTACTTCACAATTTCACAAGAAACCAGCAGGACCCAAGCACAGCACATCAGCACATACTTTCTCAACTCAACCCAAAGCTCAGCCCAGGAAGCCAACACGTTCATGTAAGCATGAGCATTAGAGAAGAGGAAACACACAGTTAAATCCAAACAGGCTCAGCTTGAAGAAAACATCAGTTTTCAATGCAACTATGAATTAAGGTAAGAGAAAATTATATATTCCCTATAATTTGGCAGAGCAAGATTAGATGAAGTGGTATCTCATGAACTTAAGGAAATTCTTCATTGCTTAGTGCTTGGAACCTAAATGATGTTTAATTTGGGTAAAGATGATGTGGGTACTGTTTACAAATTGTGAAAGTAAAAAGGGAAGCTCTTCTGTTAACGAAGTGAGCCAGAACAGATAAATTTTACTTGGTCACTAATTATTTGTGGCATCTTGTGGTAAGAGGAATATTCATCCTGGACAGCAATCCTCAAGGTCAGTAAATGCTGATATATGACTAGTTTGCAACATGAACCTAGAAGAACAGACCAAGAAGATACAGCCCTCCTACTTCATTAGAAGTTTTTTGTTTGATATCCGCAGAGATTTCACAACTCACCAGCATTGCTTGCTTCTAGTTTTAGTCAGTGAACCAATATCCAAATCATTACTGAGTAAAAGACAGCCCAAAGCAGAAAATCTGGTAGAGCCAATGGAAGCTGTCTGATACAGACAGACCAGCAAGAGAGTAATGGAAATTAAAGATGTTTGAAGACCCTTACCTTTCTGTAGAACATACTTGATTTTTCTGTGACTCAGCTTTCCACAGGAAAGATGTTACATGAAGATCTCGGTTTGGGTGAGACATTTGGGTATTACAGTGGTGGCAACCTGCTAAGCACTTGTGTGACATAAACACAGATCCACAACAGTGGCTCACAAAATCTGGTCGGTTGGGGTGAGCCCTGTGTGCAGGCAGTGCAGCCAGAGGCAGGGAGCTGGATGACAGGATAAAAGAAGGCAACTGCAATGAATCAAAAGAGTTTGGGCAGTGCAGAAAAAGTCAAAAAGGGAGAAGAAAAGGCTAAAATTTGACAAAAGACAACATATAATAAATTGAGAGTAAATCCCATAGAAAGCTTGATATTCCCAGGAAGGAGCTGGCAGGACTTAAATCTCATCCATACACAATCAAGGAAGGTTAATGTTGTCTGCTCTCTGAAGTGATGGACAAGATGATTTAAAAGATCTCCCACTGCTAGAGATTTTTCCCTGATTTTTCAGGGATGCTGAGACAATGTCAAATTATTATTTACAGAAAGGGTGTGGAGGCAGGAAGCAAACAGATGCCACAATACAGTGAGAGGACAGAGCCAACAGTAACCATAAAAAAGTACAAGCAGTGTTCATAGTGATCAGCTACAAATAATTGTCTGGTTTTGCTGTCCCTTCAGCAGAAAATACAAAAGAAATTTGAACGCTGCTTCAGAAAAGAAGGCCTGGGAAAAAGAAATACTGAGGGAGAGCAGGTAAGAGAAAACACTGGCAAAATGGTCAGTTATACATTCTAAAAAATAGATACAGAGTGCCTGAGCAACCATGCAAGCAGAAAGGGCAATTAGGGGAGATAACAGGCTAGATAAAACACCTGTGAAATAAATTTTCCAAGAAAACCTGATCCTGGCAGTCACCATCCAGTCACCATTATCAGATGACAACCCCAAACACCCAGTTCCCTGGGGGTAGCTCTTGGAAGGGCACTTGCTCCCTCAGCTCTGCCACTGCTTCCCCAGCAGCTGAGTTAAAGTGCTCCCCAGCCTCTGTGAGGATCAAAATAAATACTGCTCTACAACAATACTCACCATTTACCTAATTTCCTATCCTCTGTCTGATCTCTGGGAGCAGGGCACTGCTGGAAAACCATCTCAGGCTGCAGAAGCTCTGCAGCGGTCTCTTGCTCTGGTCATAGGATCAAGACCACCCTGAGAGACATGGATGTAAATTTCAGAACCATTTCAGTGATTTTTGAACTTCAGTTTTAACGTGCAGGGGAGAGTTTGAGTCATACTGTCAGGTCATCTTTCCTAAATGCATGAAGTAATTTCTGAAACAGCCTTATGTGTTCAATAGACTTGGTCATGCCCTGAAACATGAACCTATTCCCTCCTCGTAAAATGTGCAGGCACTTTATGGTTCCTGCATGTCCACCCTGTCAGCCTCAGAGGGGCTTTGTGCTCCCCAGTGCTGAGGGAAGGAGTTGAAACCACTAAAAGCTTCAGCTTTTGCTATAAATACACCAGCAACCACGAGGGTGAGCTGCCAGGGGTTTGGCAGGTCTTTCCTTGGCCCCAGCAAACCACACACTGCTGTGGTGCAGCTGTCCCTTCCAACTGGCTCACAGCAACCCTCCCTTCCTGGAGGGGCAACAAAACCAGCAAATGGAGGGATGTGCCCAGGACATCTGGGTTCAGTCCTCTGTGCCTGCTGTGCTGTGGTGGTAGCACAAACAGCCTGAGTGAGGCCACCAGCCTGGCCAGTGCACTGAAGGAGCAAGGGCAAGAGCTCGTAAAAAATAATACCTTGGTTGCTGCTCTGAAAGACAGGTGATGAAAGCCTTGGCACTGGCAGAAACATCCAGCAGAAAGTCCATGTTTTTGTGTTTTCTTTATAAATCATGAATACACCTAATTTTGATGTGATGTGTTTTGATCTGTGATTGGTACTTGCTGTTACCTCCAGGTGTGCATGGAACAGCATTGAGAAATCACTTTCCAAAGTTATTATAATGCCCTAGGCAAAGGTGAGAGAGACTCTAGGGATTTTGGACTCTACATTATCTCCTCTTGCCTTCTATGATCAAAGTCTGATCTTTTCAAACATATTTTTTCACCAAAACACATTGGTTTAAGTTTGTAGGTTTGCATGCTTCTCATCTTCAGCTAGTGGTGTCTGCTTCTAATTTAGTTTGTGATATTGGTGTAAAAACTGTAGAATTGGATCAGGGAAGTGGCATTTTTTTTTTTTTCATATCTTTGACCTAAATACCGTTTTAAAGGGATCCAAGGTCTCTGCAATATTCAATCATATTCTTATCAGCAGTGGTTTTATCGGCTTCTATTTCTGAGTCATTTGCTTAAGACACTTTAAGTGGCCTAATTCTTTGAAAGCTTCAGCATCATGCTTCTGCACCTTCAAATTCACCCTCAGTTGGAAAATTCAAGAACAAAGCATCACATTGTTTTAAAAAAACTTACCCTCAAATTACTGGGGGAAGTTTAATTGCCCAAATTGAAAAGCTTGCAGAATTCTGATAGGCCGAAACAGTTGATCCAGTCCAGTTGATCTGAGAATAAATGACAGAAAAAAGACAAAAGAAAGGAATTTCCTCACGATAAAGTCATTGAGGAGGAGCTGGAGGGGCAGCGAGCATATGGCATTACTCCACACACTCCACACTTCCTAGAAGCTAGGGAGGAATTAAAAAAAAACTGGTTAGGTAGGAAAACACACAGGTTTCAACAGAGTGGCTATTTGATAACAGGATCTCCAGACTGTGCTGCTTTCTTTCCACAACCATCATGACAGCCTCACTGCTAACCCAACACCAGCAGCTGCTCCATGGTTTTCACAGGATCCTGCTTTCTCCCAAGGGTCACATCCCAGGATTTGAGCTAACTAGTGCTGGGCAAAGGACAGTTTTGCTTTTTTGGTCATTTAATACCAAAAGAGGGTCATGGTTGTTCAGAGAATTGTGCCCCAACCTGGTCTGCCTCCCTGCCTATCAAGGGCTATAGGGTATAACCCAGCACCCTCCTGCTGAGCTTCTCCACAATGTCTGGCTTAAATCCATTTCCTAGATTGATACCTCCTCTTGAAGTGAAGACCCTCAGACACACAAAAATGTCCTTTTCATGCCTGAAGTCTGTTCCAGTCTTTATCCTTTCACTGTTGAAAACGTTCATCATATTCCTGTCTTGCATGTTTCTGGTTTGAATTTCCCTGTATCACTTTGACAGATAGCTAATCCCAGTCAAATAATTAGCAAGATTATTAACACAAACAAAAGTGAAATCAGGTGTTACCAAATTATGCCTGCAGCCCCTTTATCAAGCTCTGCAATGGTAAAGTCATGCCTCCTTTGTTCCTTCCCATCTGGAAGTTCTTTTAGCACCCAATGGTTGCATCATCTTTTCTTGCAGTTAGGTTTCCTTCAGATATGCCCCTGCTGTTGAGACATGGCCCCTGTTGTTTAACTCCCAAGCACGTCACTTTGGTTACATCTGGCTGCATTAGGGCCAATGTGAATCATCTGGGAAGTGCCAGATTACTCAGACTGTCTGAATCACTCTCCAGGCCTGTAACCCTTTTATCACGTGCCCCTGCCAGCTCTCATTGCCAGTGTGCTTTCAGAGCAATGATGAAAACACCAAAGTTTTTTGCTTTCAACTCGTCATTTCCACAGACATTTTACAAGCAAAATTTCTAGTTCAGTAAAGCTTCTCCCATGGATGTTTGTCTTTTGAGATCTGATGTCTAACCAGTCAAAATCATATTGCAATGCTTTATTTGTCTTGATTTGGGCTGGAGACATGTGTTAACCAAATAAGCAAGCAGTGCAAATCAGAGCTCCAACTCACCCAAAAGCCTCCTTTTTAAATCTTGCAATCCCATCAGATGCCCAAACTAAAACTCCTCTTCTATAAAGCCACACAGATTTGCCTTAGATGCACTCTGCCCCTTAACAATTTAAATTAATTTTGCCTGATTTAAAGGTCAGGTTAGATCAGCCCTTTCACTTTGCTTCCCACTTTCAGAGATCTGCACGTAGAGGTGGAATAGTGAGAACATCTCCCCACTTCAGGACTGAATGAAAGGCTGAAATTTAAGATTTGAAGTAACTGCACTTAGTGGGATGGGCTTGCTTTTGACCCTGGCTATTTAACATGATCCCAAGCAGCTCCAGAGGCCATTGCCTATGAATGGAATCACCCTGCTCTGAAAAATAAACTAGAGTAAATTACAGGAACTAGCAGAGCATAGGACTAGCAACTGGGCTCCATTTCTGGTTAGGATATTAAGTAAGTTTTGGTGGTGTATGATCTAAATCGTGGGTAGAGGTGTCTGTAGCATTCTAATGATTCTGTGGTAGCTGCTTGGTCAGGCTGGTTAAGTTTTGCCTAGAGTGCTACCTCCTCCTAGTTCTCAACCAGTTCTGGTTATTTTCCTTTAGTCTCGTTCCTTTGTGTGTTAGAAGTGCCACCTTAGCTGCAACATTTCACCTGGAGGTGCCTGAGGTCATCCCTATGTTCTTGTTGAGAATCACCAGCTAGTAAGAAGCAGGTGGGTGTAGTTGCAAATGCAAAAAAGCAAGAGCATGTGTATTTGGGTGGGGTGATGGCAGCTCAGATCTAAGGGTGAGAAAGGGATATACATACGCCTGTAGGGTTTTGCAGGCGTTCTCACCAAGCCTACAGCTTCCCAGGGCCAGCTGATTCATCAGACCGTTCAGTGTGCACTGAAAACATGTTTTGCCAGCATGAGAAAAGCATGTAAGCATCACTCAGAAATGCTGACTAGAGTGAGAAAGTCTTTCTGAGGCTGAAGTACTTTTATTGGGATATTGTGCAAATCTGAAGCGTGACCCTCTGGCAGAGGTCTGGTTTTGGTCATTTTTTTCATTTCTTTTAATTTAGTGCTAGGAGCAGCATGATAGGGAGGCAAATTACTTGCAGATCTCCCTCCTTTTGGCAGTAAAGCCTGTAATATGGCACTTGGCTGAAGTGCCAGGGATGACACCTGGAAAGATCAGATAAATAAAGAGGATTTGCTCTTGTGTCACCCAGCCTGATGCCAGTGTTGGTTGAAGATTGAAATGCAGCTTCTGTTCCTTTGAGGAGTTTGCAGACCTCTCACAATTTCACTTCCCTGTGTATTATGTGGGGTGCACATGGAGGTTGGGAATAGCTGGGTTGAGAAACAGGGGTCTTGGTCTTGCAGACTACGGTCCTTGAGATAGCTATAAATGTGATTAAGAGCAGAAGTGTTTGTGAAGAGTAGGGTGTAAAATCGATGGGGAAATCCAGAGAGAGGGAAAAGTGGTCGAGCAGTTCCATGAGAAGCAGAAGTGAATCTACTATTTCTTGTAGTCAGCAAGGGAAAATATCTGGTGGAGAAACCTCAAAGACTTGCAGTCCTCTTGTGTCCTCTGCACTCTTCAATTCACTCTGTCCCTTAGGGTAAACATTTATTGCAAGCATAAAAGAGAAAATTGGGTTGAAGCTGATGGTGAGAAACCTGTAGCATGTGCTGCAGCAGACTTTGAGATGCAGACAGAGAATACCTGACAGGAAAGTATGGAGGAGGGTCAGATCTAAGTTTCACTCTTTAAGGTGCAATATAATTTCAACACATTATCCCTATCTGGCATGGGCTGGGTTTTTGGAGCCCTTTGAAATTTGCAGCCCACCTACTGAGTATCATCAGTTTAAACTGAGCAAAGTGGTATCAGAGGAGCTAGAAATTCAAACAGTATTTGCAGCATTGCCTGTGCAGGATGAGTGGTGGTGGAAGGATATGAGTGACTGCTGATATATGAAACCCAGTGGCTAGACAGTGAACAAGCCACAGACTGCCAGCAGATTCAAACATCAATGGTAAGTGCATTCCTTCCTTGCCCCTGGAAATGCAATACAGAATCTTACCCTTCTTCTTGTTATACCACGGACCCCACAAGCACCCATCTAAGGGTAAAGGAAATAATTTGCTACTGTAGAAATAAATGATCCTCATCAGTGACCTATAGGAGATTACTTGACTGAAAAGGTATTTCTGGAAATATCCCAGCACAAGCAAGTACTTCACTAAGGCCAGGAGTTTCTCCTGCACTTCTGTGTAAATGTTCTCCAGTGAAGAAGGCAGCCGTTCCTACACCCAGGTTTCTCTCCAGGCAATGCCAGTTCAGAAGTCTGTGCAGAAGTCTGCCAGACCTGAGGGCTAACCCCTGGTGGGAGCTGCATTTCCTTATATGTGTGACATCCTGTGTCCAACAGAGCACAGTGACTTCTACGGACATATGGAAACTCTCCAGACGGACAAGCTGCCTTTCTAGATATGAATTAAGGGAAGAAGCATGTTAAAAACCAGCATAGCTAGAGGTTCTTTGAGAGGAGAGTAAAGCAATGTGCATTTTCTCTCTCTCCAGAACAGGGATTTCACACAGAACAGACAGTCAAGGCAAGCACCACAAAACAGCCCTCTCTGGATGACGGCACAATTAGCAAAGGTGTTAAGGGGGATACGAGCAAGCTTCCATCAGTTTTTTCTGATGTTTTTTTCTGATCAGTTTTTTCTTTGTCTGATGAGACTTTTGGCTGTCACACCAGGAATTACGTGTCTGAAACAGGAGCTGACATGGCAGAGAAGAAGCTGGGACACTTTGCAGAAACAGCATGTTCTATGTCTGGCATTGCCACAGAGTCACAAGGATAGGACAGGACTTCTGGAGGTCTCTTGTCGAAACCCATGAACAGAGCAGGGCCAGCTGAATTTCAAGTATCTCGAGATTAGATCCCACAACCTCCCAGGAGCCCTGTCCTGGTGTTCGACCACCATCATGACAAAAATTTGTTTTCAATACATTAAGCAGTGATTTCCCATTGCTATTGCTATATATTCTCCCAAGGAAAGCTGTCTGCTTCACCTTTACACCTTCTCCCAAAATCCCTCTTGAGTCATCTCTTGTTGAGGTTGACCAAACCCAGTGTCTTCTCATAGGCCAGGTGCTCCTGCCCCAGTCAGTCACTTGTGCAGCCCTCAGCTACTGCTGCCTCAGTGAAGAACCAGCTGAGCCCACAGAGAAAGGCGGAGGCTCCGGCGCTGCACAGATGGGTGCAGTAACAGCTCAGTGGCAAAGGAGCTGGGGGGACTGACAGAGTGACATACATTCAGGACAGGAGACTTGGTGTATCCTGATGCTTTTGCTGCATACATTTAGTCTCAGAAAGAAAGAAAGAAATCGGGATGGGACAGCAGAAAATGATAGGTTATTGAGATTATATGTCTCCTGCTCACATCTGTGTCACTCAACAGGGCAGATAAAGAGATGGCAATTCTTTATTTACCTCACCAGTAGAAAGCATCTTGTTTGCAATTGCCGTCAGCTTCTGCCCCAGCACCTAAGCTTTTCCTGTTTGTACCCTTAACTCTGCTGGTGTCAGATACCTCCTTTCCAGAGGCTGGAGAATTGAACTGGCCTGACAGGCAGGGGAGGAACAGACTGAAGGCAGACTTAGCTCCCAGTTCAAGTGGACTGATACTGCAAGAGCCACTCTGCCCATGGGTGTGTCTGCCTGCTGCAAACAGCTTTCCCCATACTGTGCCCATGCCCCAGAGCTACCAGTGCTGAGGCAGCCTTTTCTAGCCCACTTTTCCTGTGCAAACCACAAAGATGTTTTCTAGAGCCTGCAGGCACTAATCATTAGGGTTTGAACATTCAGATTAAAAATATATTTTTAAAATTAAGAGCCTGCATTTCCGACTAGCACAAAAAAGTACCCTCTTTAAGATATTGCTACAAAATAATAGGCCAGAACTTCACAGCCTACACCAAAAAATGACGTTCTGGCAATGAGGCATTAGGAGAAAATGTTGGTATGGTCACAGTAGCTGCTCATGGGGAATATTGTTGTAGTTACTACCATGTCATAGAAAACTGTCTCACACCTGAGGACATCTTTATTTCATGTTTAATCTTGAATGGCTTATTTGAAACAGAAGGTATAAAAACTACTGCTGTTGGTGAAATGTGGGTCTGCAGGCTGGGATTCCAATCACTTGGCTGTAAGTGTCAGGAGTCAGAGTAGCTATACAACATTGGCACCTACTACTGAGCAATGTATCCATGCTTAACTTATATTTGGGAAAAGAAGTTTTCATCAGTGTGGTCAGCAGTCTGGAAAGCAGTCTGTCCTCTCTTAAAGCAAATTTGGCCTGACCTGCATTGGATGAGATGCACCCTCTTTGTCGACTGTACTGACTATATTTCCCTCTAACAGGAGGTGTAAACATCTCTATTAGAGACAGCCTATGGTCACTGAACCGAGTCCCTTCTGTAGAGGCAGAGGGATCCCTGTAAGAAGATGGTGACACTGTGGCCAAGAGGTAGCTATTAGTGGCAGTTTGGTTATCACTGACCTTTTCTCTCAGTCTCGGCTTTAACAGGCTGATTTGGCCATGTTATCATACTTGGGAGATGTTATCATCTCCCTGGGCTTCTGCACAGTGTATCACACTCACTTTCTTTCATCTCCTGCAGTGAGAGCAAGTAATGGATACTTACAAGCTCTTTACCCAGCCAGGAAGCAGACCAAATACAGCAACCTCTGCACTCCTATAGGATTTTTGATTCATTGCAAACTGAAATCTTTGCGTAGACTTGAACACCACATCCCAAAGTAGAGCAGATGAACTGACAGATGCTCTGGGTTTTTGGGTGTGCAGACCAGTGAGCCCAGAGGTCACACACCTGCACCCCATCCTCTCTTTGGATTCAGCCAAGGTGAATTCAGGGCTCCAGCCTCACAGCCAGAGCAGGAGCAGTCATGAGATGCTTTGTTGCTTGAGGAAAAGGGTCAATATATTTTCTTTTGATCATAGGATGATTTTTAGAAAAGCCTCATCAAAGATACACTTTCTGCCCGCAATGTCCCAGTGCAGATTTGCTCCCCTCTTATCAGCAAGCATCAGCTCAGGCCTGGCCAAACTGGGTGTCTTACCACCTTTCCAGCCCAGGGTTAGTGAGAGGTGGAGATGGGGCTTTTGGGGTGTTGACCAAATCTGCTCAACATCTATTTGTGAACTATCATTTCCTGCCAAGCACTGCCCACAGACTGACAGAGCGCCTGCACTGCTCGTGGTGCTGCCATGCACCACATGCACAGCTCAGCCAGATCTCAGCTTGCTGCTGCTCCTGCTGCACTTCAGTAAGTAGAGGCTTATGTGACAGCCCTTGAAATTCTCATTATTTTTTTTTCTTATCCTAAAGAGTTAATTTTCAGTGAAGTACATGTAACAGCAGGGTCTGGGCTTTTGTCATAACGTAAGTACCACCATCAGCTCCACAGTAACACAACCCTCACTAAAATAAATAGTGACAAAATCCTAAAACATGCTTGGTGCTATCCCTCAGTACTTTACCACAGCGCATATGAGATCACTCTAATGTTATTTTCTTTACTCTTTCCATTTTGCCTCTAGCCAGAAAATTCAGCATGACAGAAGCATACACAGAAACCACAGCTGAATACGCTTATGATGAACATGCTTTCTCCTGCAACAAAACTGACATCCAAGAGTTTGGGAAAATATTTCTGCCGATATTTTACCTTGTGGTGTTTGCTCTTGGCCTCACAGGGAATCTAATGGTGGTTTTTGCCATTGTGAAAGGCAATAAAAAAAGCATCACCGACATCTATCTCCTGAACTTGGCTGTCTCTGACCTTCTCTTTGTGATCTCCCTCCCGTTCTGGGCGTCCAACAGGGTCCGTGGGTGGACCCTTGGGACTATGACATGTACAGCTGTTTCCTCACTGTATTACATTGGTTTCTTTGGGGGCATGTTCTTTATCACTGTTATCAGCGTTGACAGGTACTTGGCCATTGTCCGGGCAACTTACTCTCTGAAATCCAGAACAGTAAGGCACGGCTTTCTTGTCACCTGCGGAGTGTGGGCAATAGCGGTTTTAGTGTCAGTGCCACATTTTGTGTTCTCCCAGCTCGTAGAAAATGACTGCATTCCTGTCTTCCCAGAGAAGCTGGAGAACATCTGGCCAGTGTTGTGCAATATGGAGCTGAACACCATCGGCTTTTTCATCCCAGTCTGTATCATATTCTATTGCTACTGTGGGATCATCAAAACCCTCCTGTCCTGCAAAAATCAGAAAAAGGCACGAGCCATAAAACTGATCTTGGTTGTGGTGGTGGTGTTTTTTCTGTTTTGGTCCCCCTACAATGTATTGATTTTTCTAGATACTTTAAATCACTATGAATTATTCACAAATTGCAACCAAATTAAGTCATTGGACTATGCAATGCACCTGACCGAAACCATTGCATTCAGTCACTGTTGTCTCAATCCTTTTATCTATGCCTTTGCTGGGGAAAGATTCAGGAAATACCTTTATCATGTCTGCTTGAAGTACTGTCCATTCCAGTGTTTCTGTGGGCCCTGCAGTCGCTACCAGGTCCCTCATTCAGTTAGTTATGCAGAAAGTGTGGGGAACAGCAACATAACCCTGAACACCAGCGACCAGGACGGCTCTGTCTTTGTCTAAAAGGGTCTCAGAAGGAGAAATGTATCAATATGTGTCTCCTGCAGGGATAGCAACCACTGAGGGGTTGCATTTACCCTCATGAAGAGCCTTAATGGCTGCACTGAATTACTGACATGCCTCTAGTTAAGAATTAAATATTATAAAACAGTAAAGATTTAAAAAACAAAAGCAATACAATATGTCAGTGTTGGACATGGAATGGAATCAAGAACAAGGAAGAGGGAAAGCAGAAACAAAAGGAGCACTCTGTGCCTAGAAAAGGAGCTGGAGAAGAATTTAAGGATAAGGGAGCCTTTTGAACAGTTCCACCACTGGAACTTGTGCATGTTTCAGTATATGTGCACGTGATACTAATGTAAATAGACCTAAACTCATTTTTTTAAGGGAAATCCCTTTAATGAATGGTGACTGAATTTTAGGAAAAATTTTACTATCTTTGATAGTAAAAGGGTGTATTTTTGATGCTGTATCTCCATAAGTGATTTTGTGGTTATTGATTGTAACAAATGTTTTAACTGTGTTTTCATATGTAATAAAATCCCACCATTTAAAAAAAAAAAGGAGTTATTTCTGAACATGTGTTTAGTGTCACCTATTCACTCCCTGTGTTTATAGCATGCAATAATCAGACCAAGGATCTCCAATCCATCTGGTAGGGTTAGAGATATACCAGGGAGTGCATCTCCCAATTTCCATGGGCTTGGCCTCAGCCAAATGCCAGAGCTCAGTGTAGCTCTTCACTCAGCAATCCCCAAGGACTCTGACCAGTGGACATCAGCACCCTCTGGAACAGTGGGAACTAGAGGTATGGGTTTGGATATCCCTGTGCTTGGTCCAAATACAGTCCAATCAAGCTGAGCGTGATAAGTCCCTGCCTCGCAGCCATGCTCTCCTTGCCACATGTTGTAAACACTGTGTCTACACTGTCACAGACAATGGCTTTGGGGACAAAATAACCACTTTCCCATGCTGCTTACTACAACCTTCCTCAAGCTTTAGGGCCTTTCCCACCACAGCTGATTTTCCCAGGGAAAACTGCAGCTGTACCCAGACTTAATGCATCCCAGAGGACACATTTCCCATGTGCACTCCACAGCCTCCAAACATCCTTTTTACTCATGCAGTAACAATGCACTGGGGATGCAAAATGTCCATCAGACAACTAAGTCCTTTACCTGGGCATCCCTGTCATCATCTGCTGCAAAAGCAAAGGAGAATTTGTTGGCACTGTGGACTAGAGTTAGGTGAGTGGAAAAAGGACGGTTGCCAATAATGAAGCTGAGATCACCTTACAAGGAAAAATCAAGGACCGATCTCACAAAACAAGTCCATGACAGTGGAACCCTGTTTCTGTACACTGATGGAACTGGTAATATGTCAAATCTGAGAAACACTCACCTCTGAACTAAGACAAAAAAAAGTTGTTTCAGACTGTCAGGGGGAGGAGTAGGGCCTTTCTTTGTGGACCTTAGTACCACCTTGTTTCCTAGAAAGTGTGGAGAGTGTGTGTCCATTGAGCAATTTGCCAATGGCAATAATTATACAAATATTCCATTTTTTGCTACTGAACACTCATCACAATCTACAATAAAAAAACCCCAACCAAACCACATTTTCATAAACTCTTTGTATTTGGTGGAAATATATTCTCTATGTTCAATTTTGTAATTTTCAGCTATAAGTGCACTTCCAGACTCCACACTTGCTGTCTAAGATTAAGTGTAGCATGAGTGCCACTTGAAATTAAATTATTTTTCGAAATGCAGTCTGCCTAATCAAGTACAACTTTGTTTATTCCTACTCCCAAGAAAGTGGTATTTTAAGAAATGGTATTTTTACAATGTTTTTTAAAGAAATGTCAAGATGTGCAGAAAGAAAGAGGAAGGCTCTGAGACTAAACAAGAAGTTATCTGCATGAAGTCAGCCTGAAGACGGTGGATTGCCAAACTGAGCAATGCAATCGCACTTGGTTTATTTAACTTCCCTTTGATTTTCCAGACAATGGTGAGTTACTGAGTGGGAAGAGTAAAATGCACCTTTAAATATGATCCATGTGCTGTGTTCAGAATGAAAGGTGGAAGTCCAGAGCTTGATGCCATCTCTCCAGGAAAGGAGACGTTTTTGCTGCTTTGACCCAGTGGTTCCCCAGCAATCCTCCCCATCACCAGTGCAAAGCATCCCTCTCCTTCCAGATGCATCTCCCTCTGGCAAGGCAAACATGCTACCATGAGTCAGACTGCCTCGACAGCCCTGGGTCCTCTGCAAGCTGCAAAAAACCTTCACTTCCAAGTCAAGGGCCCCTCCCAAAAATCTGCAGTCCTGTCTTCTCTGCCACACAGTGCAATGGAATATTTCCAAGGATTGCCAGCATAACATTGTCAAGTTTTCCGCCATGTATTTGCAAGCTATTATGTTTGCCATTTATTTTTATGGTTTTATTGCTCAATATGTGAGCATTTGCATGAGATTAAAAACCTCAGGGCGTTTCTAGGCAACAAACCACTAGTTTATGCAGGTTCCTCCTTATAGGAGCAGCAATAAATCTTTGAAAAACCAAGTGAAAACCAAAATCACCATTTTCACTTTGTTTGTATTCACAGGAAGAGTAGTCTTTTAATTGTTCCTTAAAAAACTTCAGCCTCCATGGGACATACCTGTGCTCTGAGAGCATCAAGTAGCCAACTTTACCAGGGCTGGGCTCAGCTGCAAGCTGAGACAAGCATTGCTGCCCTTTGCTGCACTGCACCATTCAAGCCTGAAGGAAAGCCCATTGATGTCTCTAAGAACTGGATTTTCAATTAATTGTAGCCTTTATTTAAAGATGCAACTTCTCTTTCAAAACCTCTGCAGCAGGAAACTGCCTGGTTAGTTTACGACCTGCAAAGCTTTTCTGTGTACAGCACTAATGATACATTTATCCTTAGATTGTATCTACACATCCCTGAGGACCAGCAACATCCAGTTCCTACCCATTACCCATGAGAAAGTAAACCACTCTCTCAGTATGGCATAAAACTTTTTCATCTGCTATAAATTAAGGACAGACTCTTGCTTACTTAGCAAGTCACAATTTACACATGGAAATGCACACACACTTATTGTGTCTATCCATTGAATAGTATTTAGTTGTGCAAAAAGGAGGTGAGGAAATTTCTGGCTTTTGGGGACGGGTGTTGGCCTTTGGGGTTTTGAGGGGTGATGAGCTATCTTTGCATCATAATTCTCCATTATTATCAACTTTTTTTCCTGTTTGAGAATCACACTGACACTTACATAAATCTTCTCCCAGCTGGGTTAAGTTTGAGGAACTAGCAGAATCTGAATCCAAGTTTCCTTGGCAGGTTCATGACTATACTTCATGTTCTACTTAAAAACAGAATGAACAAGATGCATATTTATCTGAACTGCAGTGAGATACATGGACATGAATACTTTTTTAGGTGCCATTGTGAATGCATCTCATTCAAATTTTACAACACAGTTCCAAAACAATAGGATTTACTTATTTACTTATTTTTTTCTTCTTTTTTTTTTTTATTTTTAAATTTTTTTAGCCACTCTGGATTCTTGGGTTTTTTTAACAATAAACTTGTACAAAATTATTTGAAGTGCAGCCAATCAAAGCATCACATTGGCCTAGGAAATTGCTCAGGAATGAAAGGTGTAATTTTCAACACTGGCATCAGAAGGAGCCAGTCACTACCCACATATTTTCTTTGGATTCAGCATTTGGTGGAAGTGGATTTGAAGTCCTGGGCCAGGGTAGTCTGAAGTTTTAATGACATTCTTCATAAAGAAACTATTAATGAATTAATGAGTTATGGGTTAAGTTCTGTCATTTCCATTTTGTCACAGTAACCTTTGTGAGGTCCCTCTCTGAGATCCTGTGAGTCATACAAGGCCCTTGTCATAGCAGGACAAGGGAACAAGTCTGATCCATGCAAACCTCAAGCTTTGCTATCACTAAAAAAGAAATGAGAATTTTTCAAAGAAAATCCAAAGTTGCATTATCTCTACCCACTGTTGCTTTTTCTGGTCCCATCTGGTAATGTCTTTCCTCTGTAGTTATAGCCCAAGCATGGTGCACGTTTGCCAAAGGCCATTAACACACCACTTCTAAAATAGCCACCGAATGAAATATTTTCTGTATTAAGAAAGTCCTAGTCCTAGTCCTGCTCAAAGTTTTACTGTTTGCACTTCAGTTTCTTAACTCTGTAGGACACCTGAAACTCTAATGAAAATCTGTGTCATCCAGAGTTATTATTTTGAAATTCAAGTTCAGTAATCAAAGCAAAAATTGAGAACAATTTCTAACTACTAAAAATTGTTCTTACACTTAACCACATACACATAGTTTCTGTTGAAGTTAGCAATAATTCTGCTGCCACTTGTAAGCAGCACTTCCTAATTTACTTGGTAGCCACTGTAAGAGTTTGGTTTTCACCATACACACCCAAACATCAAGATCTGTGTTTTACAGGGCCAGTGTTTAAAAGGTTGTTTTCAATATGGAAAAAAAAATAATTAAAAAAATCCACCAACTGTTCCTGTCTGATTTTGCTTGTTACACTAATATGCAACACAAAAATGTTAATATATTGCATTTTTCATTCCTCTCCCTAAAGAAATACTGTGAAATAGCTCCCATTGGATGAGGAAAATGGTTTGCTTTTGAAGATCAGTTTGCATTTACCACATTTCTAGCTATGATATTTCAATCAGCAGGAAGGAGCATTTGAACTTTGTACCCCTGAAGACAGAGGTTAGTGAATGGGATAGAGAATGCAAGCAAGGACTCTGGCAGTGCTGTTTCACTATGCAGGGGATATAATCCACTTTCCAACTGCAGCTGCCACTGGAACAGTCTGTTTCCCACCCCACACAGATTTTAAGTCTGATAAATTGCACGCATTTATCACTGCATATCCAGCTGCAGCACAACAGTCCCACAACACATAGGTCCAATACGCCAGGATCATGCAGGCAACCGAGAAGCATTTCTCCCGTGAGGCGCTCACATTTAGCCCATAAATTTGCTACATTAAAATTATCTCCAGCATCACCGAGAGGCACAGAAATGCCAGCAGAGTTTGCAGAGGCCCTACACTTGCAGGGCACGTCGGAGGACACCGACAAAGCACCTGTGACAAGACGATTCCCCCTGGTGTCAGACACGAGCTACTGTTCCCTTGAGGAATCTCCTGTGCCCCGGACGGTTCCTTACAGGTAAGAGCAGCTTGAAACCCTGAGCTGCTGCTTCAATTATTTTTCCAACCTCCAAGCAGGTAGGAGCGAAGCAGAAGGAAATGGTAAATGTGAAACGCACCTGGAGCAGGTTGTTGAACCACCTTTTTCCACAGCCCTTTGCCACCCACTTTGCCCCAGGCAATTGCTGAGCAACATTGATCCCGGTTTGGCCATAGCTGGAGCACAAGGCAATGGGGAGCTTTTCCCACTGGAAAGGCCTCAGCCAGTAGAAATGACCTGTAAGCAGCCAGGGATGGGGAACAGGGTAAGCGTGCTCAGGAATTGCTTCTTCCTGGGGCAGATGAAGGACCTTCACCTCCCATCTTCTTTACCCTGGAAGGATTGTGTCTGAGCAGGCTCAAAGCCTGTTTTGGGAATGGCAGCATTAAAGCTGACCGAAGATTGCCAGGTCAAAACCCCTAAGTGGCTTCAGAGGCCCTCTGCAGTGAATCTCTGCTTTATTGTAGTGCCCCTGTCCCTTGGACTCCTGTGTTACAAAATAGGTATCCTCATACTGTGATCAGCTTTTTTTTTGTTTTGTTGTTCTTTGGGGTTTTTTTTTATTTGGTTGGTTGGTTGGGTTGTTGTTTTTTGTTTTAGTTTTGTTTTTTGTTTCTTTGGTTTTTGTTGGGGTTTTTTTGTTTGTTTGTTTGCTGTTTTGTTTTGGGTTTTTTTTCCCAATGGAGCCCTCATTTGAATCTTGAAGGCTCACCCTCACTTGGTCTCTTGTTCAGTTCCTTTTTCTTGGTCCCACTGCTGAGCCTTGCTCTCCAGATCTTCCTGGTAGTTCAGGTTTCAGGAGGCTACAGGGAAGGGATGGACAAAATTCAAGATAACAATAAAAACAACACAGAATGCCCAGGCCAGGGTTTACAGTTCAAGTCAGATTCAGAAGGTTCAACTGTAGACAGTGGCATGCATCTTTTTGTGTAAGGCTAACAGCACCTGGAGCCAAATATTTCCAGTCATCACATCCTCTCACTATCCCTGTAATCACCCTTGTTCACACAGGACCCTCTGCCTTGAGCTCACTTTATCATTCCTTCTGCCCATAGTGTCAGTGCTTTCTTTGCATTTCCACCAGAAGGTGGCATTATTAAACTCATGTTCTAAAAAGTCATTCGTGGTTAAAGCTGAGCACCCCAGTCAAGCTAGTGGAGTCACTGATGAGCAAGTACAGAGTGTAAAAAATATGCTTATGAAAACTCAGAAGAAATTAGTAACTACGTTGTTCTGATGGAAGAAACATCAGTTTCTCCGATGTTTTATTTATTTGCTTATTGAGTAAATGAAAGTCTGTGCATGTAAAATTAACCACAGGCCAACAATTTCACCAACAATTGTTTCACCAACAATTCACAAAGCAAATCAGAATATCCCATGAATCATGAAGATGACAGAGATGCTCCAATGAAAACCTTTTGTTCTGCCTGTCACAGTTTTATTTTGGTGTCCTGAGTGGTTTTCCCTGCTACTAAAAATGAACTAAGTATTGTATACGTTGGCTGTACAGATTGTCTTAAGCAGGCCTTGCAGTGAAACAGCTTTTCCATGGGAAAACAGAGTGCCTGGGCCTTAGCAAACATGGAATGATTAGTAAACAGCAAGACCAAGCGTTAGTTCTTTTTTACTCTTGGTCCTCTGCAAATACTTTAGTTTTTTAAACTAGCCTCCTTTATATTACATCTGCCCTGGGAAGAACATGTCAGGAAAGACTTTGAAGATGTAGATGTTTAGGAGAAGGCCAGTCATTTAATAAGCTTTTAAAGGTTACTAGTAACTGAAGTGTTTGATACTTGGGGACACCAACACATAGCACACAGAACACAAAGCCTTTACGCCACGTTGTCATCCTTCCTCTGTATCTAAACTCATCACAATAAACAACAAAATGGTCTGAGAACAATTCTGCTATTCACCCCTGCTTTGCCTTATTTTTTTTTCCTTCAGAAAGACCAGCCTTTAAGAGGACCTCATAGTAATGATTAGGAGATGGCTGGGACATTTAGGAAAAAAAATTTAAAAAACTTAAATCTTAGGTACCAACTGCTCCTCAGAGTAGAAACAGCCCAAATTTCATAACTATCTGTAGAAACAGCTTAGTAACATTTAAAAGATCACTGAACATGACAAAGAAAGCTCCCTGCTGTGCCATTTCACATTTAACAATAATAAAACTCATGGTTTCTTGCACCAGAGATTTTTATTTTAAGTAAAATTCAGCATACAAAATGACTATTTCTGTCATGTTTGAGGTGAGAAGTTTCAGTTCTTTTTTTTAAATGAGGAGTTCTGTCTCTAGCAGCTTTGCAAGCACAGCATGTAGAAAGAAAGCGAATTAAGCAGAGGAAGAGGATGACTGACACCATTCACAATCACCAGTGGATACAAACAGTAGAATGCACAGGGCTCGTCTACTGAAAGAAAAAAAATGGTGAGAGGAATTGGAGCTTAGCATTGAACAAGGAAAAGATGTTTTTGGCTTAAACAATTTCCTTGTCAGCACAAACATCTATCTTAGCCCAGGGGAATTCATGCATTCAAAATGATTGAAATAAATTGTGAATCACCTGAGAAACAACAACAATGGTTGTCTCTAAAACTAGGAAATTATTCACTTCCTTTTTTAAGTTCTCTCTCAGATTGCTCTCAGTTTTGATGCAAATTTGGAATACACAAAAAATTACAAAGAAAGCAACTGTACAATGAACTGGTACCACAAACACTTTGCTAACAAGGAAGGGTGGGAGCTACAGGAGCGCAAACTGTGATCCCAATTCACCTGAATTGCAAAAGAAGAACTCCACAAGGCCAGACGATGCATGAAGGAGCTGGCCACCTGATGGAGAGGACAGTTTGATGACAAAGGTAAATGTTTGTCCATCTGTGACTTTGGCAGCCTGAATCCTGCACCAATCCACATAATCAATCAAAATGCTAATTCTTGCAATAGTTGTCCCTTTTTATTTACTGTTGTCTGCTTCTCTCATGGGCCAGCCTCTTTCAAATGAGGAGTTGTCTGAATCATCTGTCCCTGGCCAGACAGAATGGGTGGTGCCCTGGCATATCAGTGGTAAGTATCTCACAGCCTAGTTAGTGGGTTAAGTAAATGTCTATCTCCAGTCCTTCCTTGGGCAAGACTCCTGTGTCTCCTGTAAAATGGTGAATTGATGATAAGACTTTCCATAAAAGATAGAATAATCTGAAATAATCTTTTGGTGAGAAGCAAATTTTTTTATGGTATGGGTTATTCCACATTTCACTTTTATTAAGTTCCTTCCTATTGCATCAAATGTGGGCCCCCCCCCCCCACCCCCCTCACTATCCCATATAAAATGCTAATCTCCTTCCAGTCAGGACAATCAGGTTTGGTCCACTCCTGTGCACTCGTGATTTATTTGGTAAGTGCCACATATCCTGATACCATTTTGTAAAGAGGTAAAATGACCTCTTCTCCTGCAAAACCTTTAGTTCTACAGCAACATCACTGAGAATGCTCCCCCCTTTCCCCATAATCTTGCCATCTCCTGCCATTCTCCTTTCCTTAGTCTCTGTTCTCCAAGAAGCTTTTTCTGTCTGAAAAAGACAGGCTGCCATGTGTTACAAGAGGACCTCAGAGCTCCCCTACTGGAGACTACAGTTATACTCAGGCCCTTCCACTCTCTCTCCAGGTAATTGCAGGACCTGCACTCACAACACCTTTCCTCTATTTTCTGCATAGTCTCATTTGCTTAGAGATTTCTTTGTTCTTTCCTGTTTTCTCTCCAGTTTTCCTTGCAGGCTCTCCCAGGACTCTGTTCACTGGTATGCCATTAGAAGGTATTTTAGGATTCATTCACATCCTCTTGATTTTCACCAACTGGCAGATATATTTTTTAATCTTCATTTTCTGGAGTTCACACATCATAAGTTTTCGGCATCTGTAGCTGCAACCATTCTTCTCTTTTTTGTGGCTGAGCATTCCTCTTTCTGCAGAAACACTCTTCCTCAGTCCCCTTAAAAAGACAGCCCTTCCCATGTGGCAATTTACCATGAAGTGAGTTGGTATAATGGCAGCTGTATTTGATACTTGGAAGCCTTCCAAAGAAGGACAGGGCAAAAGGCACTGTGCCAGGTAGGTGCTTCCTTCAGGCTACTGCCATATGGATCATTCCAAACTGGAATTCTCGTGGCTGCAGACTTTTTCTCTGCTGACAGTACGCCGGAAAGATAAGAAACATACCTGAAGTGTGGCCTGTGTGCTAAGGACAGGTCTCAAAAGGCTGCTGATGATGGTCAGCACATCTTGCAAAATGTTGCTGCTGATGGGAAATCATTCCTTAACGGAACAGGATTCTTACAGGGTTGAAGACATTTAAGATCTGGATTCAGTTCTATTCACCTCTTCATCTGGAAATCAAGAAAAATCGCCACTGATGAAATTCAAAGAAGATACCTAGCTTGATAGAGCTGAAAATAATGAGTGGGACAAGATAAGAATGCAGATGCATGGTGGTTTATTGAGGAGAAAAAATGTACAGCCAGATCTAAGAAATATCAGTGCCTAAGAGAGCATTGTAAAAAGCAAGAGGTGTTTTTTCCTCAAAAGCATGTACTCAAAGAAAGATTTTCTGTCATACTTATTGTGGCTGAAGAGCCAATGTGTGGCCCTAGTGTAACATGTCAAAGAAGAGATTAATGAGGCCCTTACAGAGACAAAAGAACTAGAAGAGGAACAGCTTCTGGTTTCTGTAAGCAGGGCTGATGAAACGGGTACGACAATGTTGTCTGCTTATCTGATATCCACATCCTTTAAGGACTACTAGTAAGCTGAAGAGAAAATGTACATGATCTGTGAAACAACAACCTGTACTGGAGGAACATCTCCCAGAGACCGATTTAAAAATCTCTACAGACACAACTTGTGAAAGATTACTGACCCGGTCCTTCCCATACAATTGCTTTATTCCGGCAAAACCTGAAACCAGTAGACCCTGCATTTCATGCTGTCTTCACATCAAGCTTTTCAACCAAACCTAAGTTATTGGGCAGTCTAACAGTGTCAGAGGCATATGAGATAGCAGCAAATAGCATAACTGAACATAAACTATACCAGTGTCTGGAATAACACCAGAGAGTGAACAAGAAATCATATAATCTCTTGTGGACAGAGATGTCTGATTCTTCCTACTCTCACTACCACTTCTGTAGATTTCTTGTTTCTGCATCTCATTGTGTCTTTTCAGTTTCTGCTGATCACAAGAAAGCAGGCTCCCCTGTTGAGAAATGGCGTGTACTTCTGCTTGGTTTGCCTTTTCTGAAAAACAGAGGAGACCAGCACCTGCCAGCTGCCAGCACAGCTGTTCTGTTGGCAGGACTCACAACCATCCTGCTTGACTACCATATGTCCTCTGTGCTCTCTTCTCCCTTCTCAGGATCCCCCAAAAGACATACAAGTCCTATCTCACTCTCAAGAGAAATTCATAGAAGCTGCTGAGCTTCCTGCTGTGACAGCCACTGTAAACCTCAGCACTTTGCATGCTCTGCCCTTAGACCACGCACGTGTGTGTACATTCTACTTCTTATTCAATGTTTTGACTACTGTTACATTTTGTGCTGGTCAGTGGTAGGAGGTACATTTGCTGTACATAAAACCTGCAACAGAAAACATCAAGCAAAAAAGTAGTGTGAATTAACATGCCTTCATTTCTTTTTTAGTAAGATAAGTAGGAGTTAGGAAAATCAAACAACAGTGATTGAAAGGAGCCTTCCCTGCACTAAATCTATACAGCTTTTTTCTTCTACAATTACATAATGAAACTTGCAAAATTAGTTATCTGTCAGAGAAGGACTAAAAACACACTTCCCACACACCCAAGTTCCTGCCTCATCTCTGCTCATTACAGATGATTCTTTGATTTTTTTTTCTGAGATTAAGAAAAGAACAAGGTTTCAGTTGAATGAGAGCTGAGTGACATCCATGCTTAGTGACATCAGTTTTAATGATTGTTGGATGAGATTAAACTGCTTTAACTCAGTGGAAAGTGTGGGGGTTTTTTAACATTATAAGATGTGTTTAATTCTATTTCTGAATTAAAGGGACTGTCTCTGATGAGCACTGAGTAGAGAAGTACTTGTGGTACAATCTAAGGAAGTCGAAGCTTCCGCTAAGCGACACAGTTACCTAGTGACATCTGCTTTTTACAGCTGCTGGATATTGCTGTGTGGGTAGCACCTCCTTGGCAGAGCTACCTGAAGAGAAGCAAGTGATTCTGCACCCTTAGAGCAAAGAAGCTTCTTCATATCATCTAAGAAAAAAGGAGGAGAAAAGGTAAAATTCATAAAATGCAATTGCTCAAACATTTGTGTATCATGTACACTCATTATATGTGTGAATGTAATGCTTTTTAATTTACCCTTTATAGCTGCTCAGGTAATTATTTTTAGGCAGTTTTAAGAATTCTTGCATCATCAGAAGTGGGTGTATTCTGTGAGCATATGTTTTTAAGTATTCAAATATATTACGCTGAACCTGGATTAGGTTCAGTTATGTCTGGGTGCAGTTGCTACAAAGCTGTCATTTCTACACCATTGGTGTCAAACAGTTCTGTCCTTGTGACTTGTAAATCAGATTAAATTCCTCTCTGTGTAGAATGGAACAGAACTGTAGGCTGGAAAAGGTGTCATGCTTAGGACTAGACACAGTAGGTCTCAGATTAATGATAGTCAATGTTTTCTGGCATGTAGCAGCAGCACACAGGGCAAAGATAAGTAAAGCAAAGAAACTCACTTCTCTTCTGCTTTCCATTCATAAATGAAGACAAAGGGGAAGAACATAGCTCAGGTTTAGATTTCTGATATGTCAGGCTAGAAAAATGTCGCTTACGATGTGAATAACACACAAGTAAGAACAGAACTCAGACTTGAATTTCTGGTATGTTAGGTTAAAATAATGATGCTGTGATGTGAATAACACACAGACTTATAAGTCAGCAATAATTTGCCCTGTGTCCAACTTACATCACTTAAAACTCTGTATCTGCCTATTAGACAAGAACATACATACGAAGACGCCAAATTCCTGTTACTCATTTAGCCACTGAAAATAAGCACTTATTGAAACTCGTGACAGCTTTCAGTAAATGTAATTTCATTTAAAAAGTCAGATGCATGTTAATCACTATAGGGGACATATGCCTGATGGGAAAGGTTGGTGAGGGAAATTCTGAATTGCTATGAACAATGAATTTGCTTTTTATGTTGCTCTACATGGAACTTAACCCTCTCTGATTTGACACCTGTGCCCCACATCTTTCATTCCCATTTGCTCTCCTGTCGTCCATTGGAACATCCCTTTGTGCTTGACATACAAGTTGCACAGTGCTGCAAGGACTAAGCACATGCATGCTAAGAACAGTACCTTGTTCAAACGTGCACACGCATCTATCCCATAATGCTCACACAATGTCTGAGAACCTGCAGCGAGTCCTGTACCGAGCTGCCAGTCAGTCACTCATGATTCAGGTTTGTGGACTAACCACATGGTCTTGAAAGTCACTGACATTTTTATATTCTTCCCTTCTCAGAACTGGGGGAAAAAAACATGATTTCTTCAAGTACAGAGTCTCTTGAAGCTGAACTCTCAACCTTTTATGACTATTACGATACTTATTACGATGCTCCAAAACCATGCAGTAAAGAAGGTGTCAGGAGGTTTGCAGCCTCCTTCCTACCTGTTCTGTATTCCCTGGTATTCCTGGTCGGGCTCATTGGAAACATTCTGGTCATCGTGGTCCTCTTCAAATACAAGAGGCTGAAGAGCATGACGGATGTGTACCTGCTAAACCTCGCCATCTCAGATTTGCTCTTTGTTTTATCCTTGCCTTTCTGGTCTTATTTCACAGTAGACCAATGGGTTTTTGGAACTCCCTGGTGTAAAATCATTTCATGGATCTACCTGGTTGGGTTTTACAGTGGGATATTTTTTATTATGCTTATGAGCATAGACAGATACCTGGCAATTGTTCGTGCAGTGTTTTCCTTGAAAGCAAGGACTGCCTTCCATGGCTTGATTACTAGCCTTGTTGTTTGGCTAGTAGCTCTTTCAGCCTCAGTCCCCGAGCTTGTATTTAGAGAGTCTTTTAATGAACATAATTATACTACCTGCAAGCCAAGATTTCCAGGCAATTTCACAACATGGAAGCTTTTTTCCACTTTGGAAGTGAACATTTTAGGGCTCCTAATCCCTTTTATAATTATGACATTTTGCTACTCCATGATCATTAAAACATTAATTCACTGTAGAAATGACAAAAAGAATAAGGCTGTGAAGATGATTTTTGTTGTCATGATTGTGTTTTTCTTTTTTTGGACTCCCTACAACATTGTTATTTTCTTACAACTGCTGGAATTTTTGGGAGTAATTAAAGACTGTCAAGTGAGCAGGAGTCTGGACTACGCTTTCCAGGTAACGGAAATCCTTGGCCTTTTTCACTGTTGCCTCAATCCAGTCATCTACTTCTTCATGGGGGAGAAGTTTAAGAAGTACTTGAAGATGCTCTTTAAGAACTGGCAGTTACCTGGGTATTTCTGCAAGTGGTGTGGAGTTCACATCACTTACCACACAGAATCTACCAGTTCATTCCACACACAGTCTACGGGGGACCAAGATGCTCTGTAATACATTTCAGACCAGCCACTGAACTCAGCAGCAAGCAAACTGACAACAGCAGGAACTTTGAAAAGCAGGAACTTTCAAAAGCTAAGCAAATGCAGACACATTTAACAATAAGGTAGTGCCAGATAATTACTTACTTCAGCTTTATTTGTGCCTCTAGATTTTCTGAGTATTATGACAGAAGGTGTCCCAAATGTGGAACATGGGAGATAGACATGCAAGGTTTCTCTGCTGTGATTACAAATCACTGCTCAGCTCTGTGCAAAGCACTGCACTGCGTGGCTTCTTTTTCACCAGCATCAAGACACTGGCCTGCACGGAGGGGCAGAGGTGAGACAGCACGTTGTCTTCAGCACATACATTTGGAAAACATATTAATGTATTCAAGAAGGATGATTGTAACCATACTTTTTTATTCTTCAGCTGATCTGTGTAGGACTTATTCACTTGTGACTCTTAGGTAGCTATTTGCAGTACCTGCTACTTTTAAATGTTTCATTTCAGGCAGGATGATACAGCCCCTGTCATTAAGAAAGAGGACAAAATATATTCTCTGTGTGCACAAAGACACAAAGCAAAGCCATTACTTTTCATTGTAGGTGCGTTTTCTCTCAGGTTGACATATATGCCTATATGTAGGTGTATATATAGGCATTTTGAATTACTTTATCACTGTAATTCAGGCTAGCAATTCTGTATTTTAATTAACACAGAAAATGTTCTGAATATTTTTGAATAAAAGTGTTTAAAAAAACTTATTTTCCAGCAAGTGTAAATAAATTTGAAGCATCTTGGTTAAAAGTATGTATTTTAAAATTAATGTTCTTTCTTCCAAAAGTACTTAACCCCAAGACTCAATTTTCATTCATTGGAGATGCATCTGGCAAAACAAAAGAAAGTAAAAACAGAGATTGTGTAGAAAGGGTCTGTCATAACTTAGAAACCACACATAAATTACTTGCATTTGATAACAGCAAAATGCAAACCGTGTGATACCCCAGCAGCCGCTCACAGGATATTAATTAATCAGAGATCTGTATCAGGAAGGAAGCTTACACACCAGTTTTTAGATTTTGGCACAAAAATGATTTTAGAAGAGGCACAAAATCAGTAATGTTGTGGCAGACAAATTAAGAGTTGAAAACTACGTATTAGAAGATATTTCTGATGTGTCTTTTTGCTGGACAACAACAATTCAGATTACTTATTATAAACCAGATGAATTATTTTCTTACACTGTTAATAATAAAGTGCCTGCTCAGCATTCAGCCAAGGCTGCAAAGAGCAAACAAGGCATTAAAATGCATCAGGAAAGGGCTGAAGAAGAAATGTAGAAATATTGTAGTGCCATTGTACTCATCACTCTAAATAAGAGACATAAGTGGAAGCTCATCTCCCTGTGACCTATCTCATGATACAAGACTGAAAATAAAATGCAGTACACTTAAATCTCACACACACGTATCCATTATAATTTTGGGAATGTACTACCATTTACAGTTTGCCTAGGATGACAAGGAAGGATCTGCATTAACACAGATAATAATAATAATAGCTGTGGAAGACATTACTTGAAGTAAAAAAGAGCCTTTATTTCCAAGAAAAAGACCATAAATTCTTACTACTCAAAACTTTAGAAGCTACTGCTAAGTCACTTGAGAAAAACTGATAGGAAGAGTGGGTTATGCCATCTATCACCTTTTTTGAAAAGGAAAAGGAAGACAAATTTCAAGTGTTGAGGTGCTTCAAATTCTCACAGATGTCAATGAAGCCATAATAATATCCCAAGGTGGCACAGCACATCATCCTCACAGATGGTGATGCTGATAGCAGAGGCACTGTGAACTGCTGAGCTATGCACTTGTCTGGTGCACAGACTAACCTGGAAGCCAGACAGCTTCCACTGCAATTTCTTTTTTCTTCATCCTGCTCTGTGATCCCTCTAGTCAGCAAGAATGGTACTTGCTTTCCAGACTAAGGGAAAGGCTGCCTGTGCTGGCCTGGCAAAAATTATGGTCAACAAAGGAACCAGCAAGCTGTAGGCTCTTGAAGCTGTGACGTAAGAGACATCCCAGGCAAAGAGAAATATCAGGGAATGGCTTGCAGGCTGGTCCAGGTCTGGGCAAACTCTGTGGTGAGGGAAGATGCTGCATCTGGTCATGTGTGGAATTAACGGTGCACCCAAAGGCCGTGCAGCAATGCCACAAACAGAGCCAGTGTAGAGACCCTCTCCCACACAAAACTCAAATGCACCTCATGTCACCTCTTGGCTTTGTGCCCCACGGCCTGTGAACGTTTCTTGTAGTGCAGAGGGTGATGGTGCAGCCAGAACTCCTTCCAGGTGAATGCTGTCTTGTTCCTTGGTGCCAAATAGCTTCTTTCAGTTCTCCCAGTAATATTCACAGCTGCTCAACTGCTGGACGAGCAACTGAGCTGAAAGTTGTGCTCTGAGCAGTTTTGCTGCATTGGGTGCAGAGGAGCTCATGTTAAATTGATAGGTTCAGGAATTCAGCCCTGGTGCTGGAGCTCATTGAACATGGGTGGCTTCCTTCTCTGTCACCTGAACAAACCCCCCTCCCCCATGCACCAAGCTGCAGTGGACAATGCCACTCCTCTTTTGAGAGAGGGCTTTGAAATCTGCTGATGAGAAAGAATAATAGTATTAATACAGGCAAAAATAAAGTAGGGATTTTCAAAATGTCATTTGACAAAGGTGTTATTTTAGCTGAACAAGAGTTTCCAGCAATGAAGAATGTACGGGCAAACCCACTGAACCATGAAAGAGAATGGATAGACATTTGAGTGAAGCAAAGCTGACTCATTCTTAAAGGCACATTTTTACATCAAGGTTCCTCAGAAGGCCACCCTGCATCCTCTCTTCAGTTATGCTAAGCAACCACAAAAGATAGATGAAGGGGGAAATCAGCTATTTAGATAAAATACAAATAATGATGAAAAGGTAACAAGAAGTTGATTTGTTTTCATAGCATGCTTAGGCCACCACAGTCATTCCCTAAACAAAAAGCTGCCTTACACATTTACTCTGGAGGACAGCATTACCCCTTTTAATCATGCAGAAGCAGCATCATGGTCAGCAGCCTCCTCCCAGTCAATCTGCTCCTCTCAGTCTGAGAGCCAATGAGGAATTGCAGTTCTCCTTCCTAGACTGCAACTGCTTGTCACTGTCCCAGCACCAGCTCTGCACACCTGCTCTGAAGGGACTGCAATTCCACAGGCAGCACAGTGCTCCTCTGTCACCAGGATGTTTCTAAGCGCCAGCAGGATCTACATCACACATTTGCCTTCAAGAGCTCTTAATACTTTGCAGTTTTAGCCAACATCTCTCTCTTAACACAACCAGAGACCAGCTTCATCACATCCTGCCTCTTATGCCAACACCTCAATCTGATTTATTTACAGCTAGAAATCAAGGGGAATTTAGAAATGTCAATCAAAATAATCATTAAAATACTTCTTAATGCAATGCCTGCTGAAAGCTCAACTTTGCTACTCCAGTCATGAAAGGAGGAGACTGGAAATGATATAATAGTGGTGAGATTTGTAGCATTTGTATAACTGATAAGACAGACCATTCAAAGGAGGAGTGGTGGTTATATCTGCAGTCATCTTACTGTGACACAGCAATGTTACACATAAGTGACAATGGCACTCATGGAGAAATCAGTCCTAAAGCAGGGAGCCCTACCACTAAGACACCAAGTCAGAAGCTCCCAGGATGATTTTCTTTTTCACAGTCATCCAACAGCAACATCCATCACAAAAACTAACAAAATCCCATCTTACGGGACAGTCACTGAGTCAAAGACACTTTTCACAGAAATTAAGCTCAAAAACAAAGAAGCTCTTTATCTGTTCCAGGCCAACAAAATCAAGTCCTCTGTGTTAATGCAGCCCAAATACATGATTGATCAATGGATCACACTCCTTTAATTTTTGTACTGTTTTTAAATTTTTTTATTTTTCAAGTCATCCTTGAAGGGTTGAAGTTTCTCTGGGTTTTAATTTCGTTTCAAAACAAGTAACAGAACACATCCAGTATAAGTAGCTCCGTCACTGCATAATGCAAGCTCTTTGTGAATTCAAATGTTGCAAAATGAAATTATTAAGGCACTAAGATTTTTTTTTTTCAAATTCCAAGATGTTTGCTTGCTTGCATTTAAAAACAATGCCAAGTAATCAAGAATCTCATCTGCAAGAATCTGATCTTTTTTCACAGATATGAAACGCTCATAAAAAGTACTCTTGGTGATGCTAGGAACACATAAAACAACAGAGACTGAATGAAGACTGACGTTACTAAATGCACCCTTCTTCTCAAGGGAGACTAGTGGCATTCAATCAGCATTTTCCAAGAAGGTCCAAGCAGCCAAGTTCAGGAAGAGACTTTTGTATCTGGGACAGTGATTGGAACAATGGGTGGATATCTCTGCATGAAAAGCAAATTTGTCTCTTTTGCACCCCTTAAAGAACCTCCATAGAAGTATTGTGGCTTGGGCAGAAAAATGGAAGAGAGGGGCCCTCCCTAGCATTTAACCTGTCACAATTACTCACAAACAGAGAGAGCAGTACTGGCTCATAGTAACACAAAAGCATCTTAAACAGAGGAAAGACCACAAAACATCTCTGTACTTGCTTATAACTGGTAAACTGAAATTTGACCACAAGCAAGACCATGACCGCAGACTGAGTGACTTGCCTTTTCTACTATCAAAGCACGAGGGAAAGCTGCAAAAAGTGCATAGAAGGAACATAGGATAGAAGGATGGATTTTGCTGTTCCTGATGGCCTTTTTGCTCATTCATAATCACTGGGAATGGAAAGAAAGTATCTCTGGTTGATTGCAGGGAGTAATGATGTGTTTTGCAGGCCCTAAGCACTGAGAAGCTGCAGGAAACAAGTCTGCCCTTGCTATCAAGAATCTTGTTTACACTTTCTGGAACAGCAAAACTCATAGTATGAGGGTAAAACTCCTCAGTCCTACAGAGAAGGGGCTGAAGAGTTTACAAATAAAAGATTCTGGCTGTTTTCTCCTCAGTTCTGCTTTACCAGCCCATCCTTGCATAATGCAGGTCAAGACTCGCTTCCTTTCCTTAGAAATATTAGGGAACCTCTAAAATCTCCAACAGGGAGGTCGGTGCCTGTCTGCTGCCGCTTTGGCTTTTTGCATGAACCTCACACACCACCACCTCACCTCCAGAGTCAGGTGGAGTCAATCCATTCACTCCCTAACTCACTTCAGCTCATGTTCTCTGCACGCAGAGGTCACACCGTGGAATGCCTGTCTTGTCACGACACCAGAGCGTGTTTTGCTTTTGACAAGGCAGTTTCATGAAGCTGTCCCGCTCATTGCAGGGGAGTTTGAATGGATGACCTTTGAAGGTCCCTTCCAAAACACTTCTGTGATTCTATGAAAATATGGAAAGGGCAAATTTTTGAATGGCAGGTGCATTGGCTAATAATAAACACCTTTTAGCCTAAAATTTCCTCTGCATTTTCTTTTAATCTTCACATTAAAACTATTTAGAGTATGCCAAGCCTATTTGTCAACATTACTGCAATAAAGTATTTCATTAATTCTGCTCTGAATTCTTATTATATTTTTATTCTGATGGGTGAAATAATTTCAGAAGTCCTCATTGTTACCAAAAATTGTAAAAAATTTCAAGGGTTAGTATTATTTATCACACTTACACAGTTTAAATAGAATAAATATACCACACTGCTCAATAAAGTAGCTTATTACACATAGGAATGTATCAGAATTTAGGAAAAAAGCTAGCATTAGAACCAAAATTTCAGTGATGATTGCTAGACAAAAATAGTTTTTTTTTTTTTCCTGTGTTGTGGGTTTGTTTTTTTTAATCTACTGCCTGTAGTGTAATAGACTAATGCATTTTATAGACTCTATCAATATGAGACTATGTGAATAAAATCTAAACAATCAAACATCATATTAGCATTTATGAAAGGTCAATCCTTAAGTGATAACTATTTACAATTTGCATCAGAGACTAAGAAAACAAGGTTAGTACTAGATACACAAGGTTCTGCCAAATTTTAATTTGCATGTTGGTTTTGGTTTTTTTTTAATTCCAGAAATGGGTTTGCACAGAGGCAGAGCAACTATTAATAGTGCCAGAAACAGAGGGGAATTAAAAAAGCTCACATTTTCTCTAAGGGAATTCACAATGAAGACTTCAATCATAATATGATACAACTGAATGTGATCTGAATCTTCAGCAGGGCACATGTCAAATTCTTGAATTGTCATACCAGCATAATTCAGTGGGTATACAGAGGATTCCAGGTTCCTGGAGAAATGTAAAAAAAGCTCTTGAATTGTCAGTTAATTGTACAGAGATAGCTGTGGAAGAGCTGATACTTCTCAACAACAGAGGAAATAGGTTGCTAGCATCAATGTTAATTTTAAGGACACCTAAAAAAGTCTGCCAAGTTTTCTAGACCTGAGGCCACAAGGTTCCACAAAGTCACTGCTTTTGCAAAAGCAAAATGAAACATAGTAAAAAAAAAAAAATTAAGAGAAAAAAAAAAGCTGTGAATTCCTTTACAGCAAAAGCCACAGCTGCCTGGTCAGGGAATGGCACGAGGTGTGAGCGTACTCCAGCATGAGCAGCGCCTGAGGACCCAGTAGGTGAAACCTCATACAGACTCAGCAGCTAGGTGTGACATTTGAATCAGTGTGTTTCTCCTTTGTGACTGCAAATTCAGAGTCCCACACAGACAGACTGTGGTGCACAGGGGCAGAATGCAATTGGCACCAGTTGTATTTGTGCAGATAATGGTCATGTTTAGAAAAAAATCCGTGTTTTATTAACACTGCTTTACTAAATGACCTTCACTGTCTGCACTGGCTCCCTTATCATGGTGGTGCAGGCTTTAACCAGGCAGAAGTAATCTAGCCCATCAGTACCTCTCAATCTGAGTTAATATACCCAAAACAGATTGTAGTACCCTTGTCCTATACATCACCTTGAAAGAAAACAAAATCTGTTGAGACTTGACCTTTAGCTTTGCAAGGGATGTAGATCAATTTGAGTCTTCCATTTGCCACACAGAAATAAAAAATCTGTCCTCCTTTGTAAAACAAGGCATTTTGCAGATGAAAAATACTACAATTAGATAGTATTACAGAAAGAAAAATCTGTGCATTGTTACATTCCTTGCTTTGTCTCAAGACATCAAGAATCATGCACTCTCATTTACTCACAGCCCAGAAAGCTTCATCTCCTTCCACAGAAGACGAAAACTTCATAATGCATTATTCTAAACACAAGTCTTCAGTTTTGAGCAATTTCTTCCCAACAATTCTCAGTCAATGTCTGATTGTCCTTGATCACAAAGGTTTGAAGATTAAACTCCTATCTCTTTTTAGCTTGCCTGCCCAATTTACTTGAGGTTTTGACATTTGTAATCAGCAGGGGGTTTCACCAATTTGCATGAACACACTAAAACAGGTAACAGGAAAAAACAAAGAACTTCACAGGAAAGGACAGGAACATTCTTTCAAAGCCAAACCAGAAACATAATTTTTCATCAAAAGGTCTACACCCTGACAACAAAAGAGCAATCTCCCAAAGCAGAATACACTATGGAGCACCAACCAAAGCTGTTGAAAAGAGCTTATACTTTCAAATTATTATTTAAATTGCTGTACTCCAGTTTGCCTTACACAGTGTGAACTTCAGAGTATTGGGGGTGTTATTTTTGCAACTGAGTCATGGCAAGAGAGTAGCTGAATCAGCATCCAAAGCTGAGTCTGTTGTACTGAAAGGAACCTAAAAGCACTAAAATTCCAGCTCAACTTTGTACAAAAAAAAGACTTCACCTTAAAATTCCAGACGCTGAAACTCAAAAGAAGATAATCAGATATGCTCTACTTCAAAAGAAGATACTGGGCTAGATGGACCTTAGGCAAACTCAGTGCCTTTATTCTTATATGATAAAACAGAGTTCTATCAAATGAGAAAAAGAGAACCAATACAACAAAAAATATGAGCTGAGCTCTGTGTGTTTTTAAAGCCCTCAGCCTCTGAGACAAGAGATCTTGTGAGCTGTGCCAAATCCTTAAAGTCAGAGAGAAGAAATCTTGGGAATCTCTGAATGTTCTTTCACCCACTGAGCAGGACAAGTACAACAGCATGGTCATGTGTCCAAAGAAGGTGCTTGCTCACCAGCAACCACAGTGAAAGTAAACCAGGCATCATCTAACCTATTGTTTTGTGAATTGAAAATAGGTGATGTCTATCAATGACTGCCAATGGTAGGTGGAAGGATTGGAGATCAACTCCATTTTAGACAAACAAAGACATATTGAAGGAATTTTTTTTAGTTTCTCTACACATAAGACTTCCCTACTGAGAGAGGAAGAGCCAGAAAGAGTTCAGGAAGAGTGAAACAGGAAATAGGTAAGAATTTCTTAGCTATGGCATTAGAGGGATGAGTTGCTAGGCATCTGCACACACTGGGCAGATCTGTGCTCTGGCCCACGTTTACAAACACTGAAAATGCTCAGTTAATATTAGTATAGAAGCATGAGCCATACAGAAGAACCAAGTTTAATAAAAACAGTGCATATACTTACAGTGAATAAAAAAACTTAAACAGGAAAAGCCTTTCAGACCACAGATATTGGCTGCAATTTCCGACTGAATTTGCACTGTTATTCAACAGATGTACCTCCAGTTGGAGTTTCAAATTCAATTCTCAATTTCATTAGTTTCATTAGTTTTTTTCCCCTCTCTTGTCTACCAAAAGGTTTTAAAAGGTTAAGTTATGATCATGCAGCTATAAGCACAATACCAAAGTTCAAGACAGCAACCTTACCATGATGCTGGCACAGAGTTTGCTATCAAAGTATGCGGGGGAGTCTCAGGAACAAGACTGTGCTTCCCATTCCAACTCCACAGAGCTAAATGTGGAACCTTCCTAAGACCATGGCTTTGAAGTTCTGTATATACTCGCCTCCTGAGGGACAGGTGTATGTGCTAAAGCCCAAAACAGGAGTTCTTAAATATATCCCAAATTCCTTGGCCACATCATATATCCTAATCAAAGGGGAGTGCATTACCTGAAATAAGCTCTGGTTCTGTGAAACGTCTTGAGGTAACACAGAGCTTCAATATTTCCCCCAAAGCTGGGGAAGGTCACTTGATAAAGTAACTAGCACCAGGGAATATTTTCTGAAATGGAATTTTTAAACATACACACTTTATTCAGCATAAGAAGCATAAAAACATAAGAAAGATCCTTGTGATGCACTTTTCCAACATTTTTCCATTCAGCCCATGGGACCAAGTTCTAGGATAATCTATTTTTCCCTACTTTTCCCTTCTCATTGAAGAACTACTAAAACAGACCCCATTCTTCTGCAGTTTCCAGCTTCTTCTGTCACACGATCTCCCAGCCAGGACTTTGAGGTTAACTGCTGTGCCTTTAAGTCCCAGCCTGCAAGACAACTTTCTTGCAATTCAGTAATTTCTATCAAAAAGAGATGCTGTAGCACCTGGACCAAGTCATTTGAGAGCTGGTTGTCTTTTCAGATATTTGCTAAATTGTCTCTGTGTTACCTTGCACCTCTTGAAATTTATCTAAATCCAGTTCAAAGAGATAAGAAAATAACGGAGAGGGCACAAAACAGCCTCAGAGCACAAATACACACTTTGTGTTGGCTTTGGACAGTGAAAGTGATAACTGGCTTACATACACCAATGATGGCTTCAGTTATTGTTGACAAGTTCCCCAATAGTAAACACCAGAATAACTTGCCCAGGAAAGACTGGAGTCTTCATCAAAAGAAACACACTGAGAATATTTAAGATACAAGTGATGTTGCCTTAGGGTAGAGAGACACAGGGCTAGATCAACTCTCACAAACCCTTCATCCTGTATTATCTGTTAAAATGTTGTTACTTTGTCAGCCTGTACAGTAACAGCAACACCTCCTTCCGAGCACACTGCAAACCACAGGATTATCCTTCTTCTGTAATTGTCATTTCTGAAAACCTGTCACATATCTGTCAGGTGGGTAGTGTTTGCAGTCCAGGCAGAAGGATTATTTCTAAACACTCCTGCAAGTATTCAAACTGTGCAAACAAAAATTAGTATTTCACCCAAAAAACTGGAAAAGAAAACAACAGTCACTGTGGAGGTCCCAAGGAGATTGGATAGTAGGAGACTGGAAAGCTGTCTGCACCAGAGAATTAGAAAAGGCACAGAGAGTCTAAAGGAAGTCAAGAGCAAGTCTCAATCCCATCATTCAAGGACTAGAAAATGTTGATTAACACACAGAAGATAGTTATATTATGAAAGAGTCTCATACATAAGTTAATAGAATTCAACCATACAGCACACTGCCAGTTCTTTTTCTTCTATTTGCTCATTCAACCCAAAAAATCACATTTAAAGGCTTTCATTCATGCATAGGCAGGATTACACTCTAAGTCTACAAACCCCACACCAGACATGAAAAAAAATAAATCTGTGCTAAGCTAAGCCACTACAGTGGCTCTATGGGTAGATTTCAAAGGACATCCCCCTACAGAATTGCAAGCATCTGCCTACCTTCCAGAGGGGATCAGTGTAAAACTTATGTTTTTTTATGAACTAATTCCGACCAAATACCATACTTGCACTGTCTGCCAAAATCAGAGAACATTGTGCTCATTACTCAGCTCCTATGTAAGGAAAGCACTTGCAAATTTCCAAGGAGATGCACCAAGAAATATTTAAGGATCCACAGTTTTAGCATTAGGAATATTCCTTCTTTCCAGGCCTTCAGGAGGCAGCAGGCTCCACCAGAGAGACCATCCCACTGAATTCCAGCACTTGGAATATTTCATACAGCTACACCACACATACTAGCCAGGGGTCTGACAATGCTTTCACATCTTGCCTTTCAAAAACAAATTGAAACTAGACCCACCAGTGTCTTTCCCACTGGGTAAAGGCAAGCCAGGTAACTCCCTATGGCCCCTCTTCTCTTTCTCATTTACCTTCAGTCAGAAGGTTTCATTCTGATTACATTTCCACCTCGGGCATGGCTGAACTACATTTGAGGATAGGTTAAAATAACTGACTTGCCTGAGGCTGCAAAGGAGCAAATGCCATGGTGTCCTGTTTTGTATCACACTCGGTCTCAGTAGGACTCCATGGCAAGGCTAGGAAACCTAAGGTAAGTCCCAGGCGTGTGGTGTGGGCACAGTGCCCCAGTGTGGGCACAGGCAGGGCACAACACTCAGCTGCAGCACACATCCTTGGATAAAAAAGCAGCAGCAACTGGTAACAGGTTCCTCCTGCTAGAGCTGTACTCTGAAGGTGCTTTGTTACAAGGACCTCCCTTCTGCATACTCAAATATCATCTCCAGCAGTGTTTCCATGTAGGTAGAAGAGGATTAGGAATCAGGGCCATCACTTGCAGCTCTTTTCTGTAGACAGGACACCACTTCACTGAAAGCAGTAAATAGGCAGGTGTGTTAAAGAAGCTATCTAGAGCCCTACTTGAAAAACTTCAAACCCATTATTTTCACATTGTTATTTTTAGAACTAATCAGATGCATGTTTATAATTCTTGATGCAAAGCCTTTCTCCTGGTAATATTACATAGCTATGGTGAAAAGTGAAGTCTCATAAAACACATTATGTTTTCACAAGTACAAGTTGAAACTGAAGTTAAAGTGAGAACCAGGAGTATCACTGCCCTTACAGCACAAACTGTCATACAAATAAAAATCCTCCCAGCTGTTACAGCACTGAGCTTAAATAATACATGAATAGTACTGTCATTCTGCATACTCCAAGCCACAAAAACCATAACTAGTTCGAAACCAATTCTGTTTCATCCCTTACTTTCAAGGCCTAGCTCTGAGGCAATTAATACTTGACAACTGCATGCAGAGAATGTTCCAGGTTCTCCGTAAGGATGGTGCCAAGAAAGAAAAAATCTGGGTTCAAAGCAGACCATTCCAAGAATCAAGTGCATTTGGATACTGAACACACAGCCCTCAGTCCCTAGAATTGACATTTGAGGTCAGAATTTAAGAACAAAACCTCTCTGTCTTGGATGAGCTACATTTGTCTCCTTTGATAGACCATCAAATATATCAAACATGTAGCAGACATGAAATGGGTGGTGCTCTTTTACACTTTCCTATCCAGTGACAGTATTGGTCCAGGATTTTGCACTGGCCATCTCAGAAAAGGGTGGCAAGCTCAGCCCATTACAGATACTTCGTTTTTATTTGTACAGTTCTTGATAACAGAGAAAATAAACAAGACATCAACAAGAATAATTCTTCATCCACGGACATGTAACAATCTCATTTCTCCCTTAATACTGCTCATAATTCTCTTGTCCCTTTCTTCTTTCTCAAACACACAGAGGAAAAATTTAATCTTTAAAGAACAATTTTAATAATGTCAGACAAAAATCAAAGGGAAAATCATAGATTATGAAAATACTTGATTTGATAATCTTCTGTTGTTTAAATATCACCATGGAACTTGCATGACTGACACCAAAATTACAAGAATGAAAAAGAAGATTCTGTCTGCAGAAAGTCAGATGTACTGATGGAGTTTGTGCATCTCTGCAAATATCGAGTACTTACAAAGACCATCACTTTACTGGAACAAAACAGGTGATGTGAATTAATGACTAAAAGAGAAATAAAATTCTTTAATTTCAAGCATTCTGCTTCCAAGGTGCTGGCCTATGAAGAGCAGGTACTCCACGACAACTGGGAAGAAAAATAAACCAAAAACGAAACAAACAAACCAAAAAAAAACCCAACCCAAACCAGACAAAATAAAGAAAAATTTCATCATTTTAAAACCATATTCTGTAGGCAAGTTAGTCAGAGGCTGTGGTTCCACCAAAGCAGGCTAAATTTCACATGTCCTTGTACTTATCAATTTACTTTAAGTCTTCAGAGACAGCAACAGGGAAGCAGTAAATCACCTTTCTAAGAAGGTACAGATGCAGACTCCATGTTCCTGCTGTTTGGACATCTGACATTTGATTTCTCTCTTCCACAGTTTTTCTCATTGGTCCTGTAAGAAATCAACTAAAATTTCCTCAAAGCCACTTGCCTAAAAAAATGAGGTCCACTCAATGCTGGCAGTAAGCCCAATGAAACTAAAATTATTTTAATACTCTAATAAGGTGATTAAGGAAGCTGAAAGTGTATTGTCTATTGGCAGCTCTGACTTACCAGTCCACTTAAGTGAAACCAGCAAGGTAGTGGGGGCTGCACACCCCTTTTGTAGGCTCCTCTCCAGTGGCAAAACATGGTAAAAAATAAAAGCATAGGAAGGTTACTGCAGCGTAAGCGGAGTACAAGGACTACATTTTTACTAGGCTGATGGAAACGTTACCTTCCAGTTGAGCTCAATGTCACAGTCCAAGACAAATTTCAAAGCTCCAGCTTTTATTTTTAAAAAGAAATTCAATATTTAAATGAGAGATTTTAAAAAAGTCTTTGAAGAATTTAAGAAGTTGCCTCACCTAAACAACTTTGCTTTTTCAAAGACTCAGTGTTAATCAGTATGGTTTGAGTGAAAGGGAAGCAAAGGGCAGAGAGGGGAAGATAAAGAAATACTCAAATCATTATAGATGCTTCATCCATAGATCTCTCACAAAGAGTGGGGGTTTATCAGTTTCATTCTGTAGGGTTGCATTGATATTAGGTTTGTCTACAAATTCTATTTCGCACGCCTGGGTGCTGCAAGGAGAACGCTCCAGCTCCAACACCGTTATGTTGTTTGGCTCTGATGCAACAAGTACATTCCTTGGAACATAAAGGGTCAGCTGAGGACCACGGGCTGGCCAGTAGCGACCAAGATTAAAGCCATTGATCCAAATTTGCCCCTGTTAAAAGAGAAAGAAAAAAACAACATTTTATTAATCTGTCAGAGATGAAATGACAAAATAGACTTAAGCATAACATTCTTGATATAGTAACTAAACTCCCTTCACCTTTCAGTTTGATTGAACACAAAGATAGAAAACCTGTACAAGAAAATGCTAATGACAGTCAAAAGTACTTAAATTCCCCGAGCAGTTAAAGCCATCACTAATATTTAAAAAAAAAGTGGTAAAATACTGCAGTAATTCCAAACATGACAATAATTAGGAAAACAACTGCATGCTCCTTGCATTGATTTTTGATCCAAGTTTAAGACCGAAACAAATCTGAAAACTGTATTTGCTTGAAGCTAATTGTTAAAAGGAGAATGAAGTCACAGAAGAAAAAAGCAGATCCTAATGCTGTTACACTTCTCTGTATAAGAACACAATACCTTGGTAGTCCCTGCTCTCTGATTTCAAGGCCAAGATACAGCTTGTCTGGACACATAAAATTCAGATGTCTCTTTTATTTGTAATAACTTAGTTGACAAAAGTACTTGTGAAATGACACTGCAATAAAGTACTGTTGTAGTTACACACAACCATTAAAAGCCTTGGGATCTGCTAGTATTATTTTAAATATGATAAAATTGTGGCATACAAATTCTTAAAATTGCTTTTTAAAGTTGAGGTGGTCAGAACCCCTAGCTCAAAATACTGTCCTAACATCATAAATGCCTTAAATTCAAAAGATAAAAAAAAAAAAAGGGCAAGGAAAAAAGGAAAAAAGTCAAAACACTAATTTATCTATAGACACATTGAAGTGACATACATGCATATTTTTCCAAAAGTCTATAAATTGGCAGGCTACAGAACATTTAGTAGAACTCTAAACTGACTCCTACAGAGCTGAGCTGAGTCTTGGTTCTCAAGCAAGACAGAGCGAGGATATACTGCTGATTTGCATAAATAATTTGCTTTTACTCCTCCAAAGTCTCCTTTCCCTGTACATCAAACAAGAGCTCAGTATCAAGAAAAGGGATTGGAACAGATAACCGCATCCATGTTTTTCCCTCTTGGTTTGGTCCTTGGTAATCAAAACATAGAGGAAAACCAGACTCATGGCATGGATATACACTGATAAACATAACAAAATTGTCTGAATCAGTGGAAAGTAGGAATTTTACTGCATTCAGTGATACATAAAGTTGTCTGGGATAGCTGAAATAAGAATATTTCAACACAATTTACAGAAGCACAAATGTAACATAACAAGTACTGCTGTTCAAGCTGCTTTAGTGGTATTTTTCTAGTACTTTTCCTTTTTTGGGTATTTATGAAAACAAATTTTATGAAACTCACAAGAGAAACTTTTTAAGGAGTTGGTAATGTACAAATGCTGTTATTTCACCTCTGTATCCACTTCCGTGGTACAAGATCCTATCTTGCACTGTTCCGCCAAGGTGTTAATAAACCTTGACCTCAAGTGCTTTTTTCTTTTTTAAATCAAGTTTGTCTTTATTCAGGCTCACTACTTTCTGTAGTAAGTTTAGAGGAAAACATGGCATGAACACCAACTCCCCACGCACAAGATGGATGAGTGTACACACTAGACAGTAGCCCTCCTCTCACAGAGAATGACAGTAACCTGTGGGAAGTAAGTTTTTACTGTGGGAATCAACTGCACTAGAGCTCTGATGCAGCAGATATGATCAGACAGGTCTCTGTTTCAGATCTGAATCAGTCACTGGTTGTACTCCTTTTTCCAGTAAAGTGAAGAACTTAAATTTCTCAACTCCAAATTGTCTTTATTAACATGGCAGTTTCTAAAGACTCCACACTCAGGACTAAACAAGCAAATTATGACATTATATCTACTAAATACACCCTAGAAAAAATAAAAGAGGGAGGAATTTCATCTTCACTAGCAAGATTTCCTTTAGCAGGGACAGCAATTATAGCCCATGATTCCACAGAAAACAAGAGCAGTCCTGACTCCAAATCCTCTTTTCTTCTGAAGAAAAAAAAAAGGTCCAATAAATCTAAATATTCACTCAGTGGCTTGTATGCTTAAGGACATGAGGAATCATGTGAGAGTGGAGTAAGTTTTATTACTACTGAAGGGTTTAAAAAGTTCTGAAGGCAAGAAAGCTATAACATAGGTCCTGACTGTTAATACTGCACCTCTCCTTCCAGGTTGTCTCTCATGCTATATTCCTTGCCTTTGCAAAGGCAGAACCATCATTAGGACTTTAAGTTTTCTTGATAAGTGCTGCTTCTGTGGTTTTTCAACTACTCAGATAGGTGAGTTTTAACCCCTATTAAGAATCCCACTCCACACTTAAGCTATTTACACAGTACCATGAAAGGAACTTAGGCCCACATACAGTGGAACCTGAGTGGAATTTACACTCTTTAAGGCTCTCTACCTTAAAGGCATTTGCTCATTTGTAAAGTTAACTGAAAGTCTCAGTTTCCAGGTATCTTACTTAAAACTCTTGTCCAATCCATATAAAGCTTGAAGGATAAATTCAACAGCCAAACTTAAGTTCATCAAGAATCTCTTCCCAGGACTGCTTTACAAACTATGTTTTACAAACTATGTAAAACAGAGCTTTCCACAGATCAGAGGAAAAGATTTCTACCAGTACCTAAGAATTCTCGGACTACCTTGCCATTTTAAATATGAATTTTCCAACTGGCAAGTACAGCCACCTCACTTCCTGAAGAAGATTTATGATTGATAGGGTCACAGAACTTACTAAAAGGGTCTAAGATTCCAGTTGCCATGAGAAAAAGCTATTTTTTGAATTTTATTCAGCAATCGTGTGACATCCACGCATATAGGAACAGGGACTAAGTCAGGCTTCCTCATCCAGCGTCATCGACACCAAGAGCATGCATTGAATCACAGGCTTCTGCATACTGTGAAGTGCTTTAACTGCTACAATACTGGCAGTGGAGAGAAATTAACAGCAGCTCCTTCTCCCACTTTATTTTAATAGCAGTAAATTGTTTTAGAAAAGAACAATTTTGCTACCTAACACTGCCACAGGCACCTTCCCTAAAGCCTAGACTTTAAATGCTAAGGCTTCCAAGAGAAGTAGCAGTTCAGTGCACACACTCCACTCTCTGTGCCTCCTACCAGGTAGCTGAGCTGCTACTCACCCATCCTGCATGCTGGTAGTTTGAAAGATGGCACTGTGAAAACACACTCCTTCGTGCTCTAGCTACACTCCAGCCCTGTGAGAAATTACCCTTGGCAAAGATGCCCACAAGCTTCTCACAGCAGTGCTCCATAATCCATTCAGTCCAGGTATTGGTAACTTTCTCCATGCATTAGATCCTTATCTGTGGCACATCACCAGCCAGAAAGTCCAACACTCTTTATGTTTTGCAACAGGATCCATACAGCACACAGCACCTCAAATATGATCCAAGAAAACCCCACACAACTAAATGCAACTCTTCTAAACAGACTGACAGTTAATCTTTCTCACTGTTGAAAAACTGGGGTGGACTGGTTCAGTTGCCTTGGTTTTGTTTTTTTTTTGTGATGCTCTGCTTTCTAGATCAACACCATGTATCTTTTGAATATGTTCCCCTTTTCTCAATGTTTTATCTTCAGATTTACTTAAAGCAAAGAATCTATTTCTTAGTAATTTGAATAAATTAGACACCCACCACTACGACCAGCTTCTACCCATCTAAGAGAGGTGGACTTTGATTGTCCATAGAAGTTTTGGTAGCTTTCTAAGTGGACTTTGAAGTTTATACAGCAAAAACTTGTACCTTTGTCCAACCAGGAAAATTGACGTAGGTGTCTTGTGGCAAGTCTGGAATCCCTCCAGGAATTGAAAGAGTACCAGTGTAAAATGTAGGTACTTCGTAACTAAGTGCTTTGACAGCAGATCTCTTTGAGTGATGAAGGAGATAAATAATGCCATAGTTCACTGCTCCATCTATGTCTAGAGGATAGATTTCCCATCCAACAAGTACATCTTCAGCAAGAGTTAAATTTGAAACTAGACCCTAGGAGGAAGAAAAAAAACCAACACAAAAATATAATTAGTTTGTGTTATTGAAGTTATTT
Organism: Pseudopodoces humilis; assembly: GCF_049639895.1. NCBI lineage: Eukaryota > Metazoa > Chordata > Aves > Passeriformes > Paridae > Pseudopodoces > Pseudopodoces humilis. The sequence continues at coordinate 108,160,776 of NC_142200.1, forward strand.
GGCTGCAACTATAAATCAGCCACAAATAAAAACTGAACCAAAGTAACAGCTGGTTGCCAATCTGTGTATGAAAAAATAAGCATCTGGTCATAACACCTTATCAAGTTATAAGCTTTGCTTAAAGGGCTTTACTTATTCTCTGTGAAAGATCTTTTCCTCTTCAAAATTTTAGGCTTTCATTGATACACAAAGGTTTTTTCAAATTCTTTTCCTGTAACTGGGAAAATTTCTCTTTTGCTTTAACATGAACATGATTCCAAAACCTGAGGCTTAATAAAAAGGAGAAGCAACATTAAATATCATTAAGCCTGAGATACCATCACTTGGTAGCACTGAGTCACTAACCCAAGCCATTAACTTGCACAACAGCAGAGAAAGTCGTAATTACTTCCCACAAATCTTCAGGTAAGATACAGCATCATAAAATCAATGCACTTGCCTAATTCAGTGAAATACTTTCAGTTTACAGTCAGCTTCAAGCCCATGGAATCCCATCTCGTTTCTATGCGACCATGTACACAGTGTTTCACAGCACACTGGGGTACTTGCACACCAAATGCCCAAGCAAGGTAAGGTCATAATTTAACAAGAAAGAAAAGAACATCAAGTTACCCCTGCACACATCCTAATTTTTTTATAGTTCCTAAAGTGGTGTTTCAGTGCAATGCAAGGGGTTGGTTTTAACTGCTTGAATAGATGCTGCATAGAAGCTGGTTTTCACTGCAACACAAGTTATGTTGCAAACATCACACATCAAACATGAACAAGCAAAACCACAGTTTCCATGGCTTTGTAGAGCTGATTGTGTGTCTGTTGCGATATCTCATAAGCATTGCACTGTCTCCAAAAGGCTCACCATCTGTACAAGCACTAAGTGGTTTTCTCTACCTAATATCCACTTTACAGAACAGGAGCTTATTTTGCATATGTCAAAATAAAATACCTGTAAATGTCAAGTTAAGTGACAAAAATTTTCTGTACAACCTAGACTCTACTCTGTCTAGCAATCAATCGAAGTAATGCAACATAACTTTAGGCTGAACCTTTTAACCTGCCTCCCTAAGTTCATCTGTAGGCACTATGAACAGGGTGATTCTTCAAATTATATTAAGTGCCTACTAAACATTCTTACTTAGTCTGCCTAAGAATACACATTCAATGATCCTTATCTGGAGAAGATTAGTAGGAACTAAGTACCAGTTTCTCTGCTATTGTGCAAGTTAATATCTTGGGCTACTGACTCAGTGTACCAATATGTGGATATAAATTTTCTAAGTAAAAAAGAGATATAGATGGCAGTGTGCATGTGAGAAGAGACATAAAAAAACAGAAACCACACTCTTCCTTTGTGTCCTTTAACAATTACTTAGATCAACAGGATGTTTTAAAACCAAAATCCTTTCAAGATTCCTTGCCAAAAGCTAGATGCCTAGCTCCATTTCAAGCTCAAAAACTGAAAAAACTCCAGCAAACAAAACCCTGAAAATTTATCCTCTTTGCTAAAAAATTCTAGGCTTCACAAGGCAGGAACCTCTTCCCCTAAATGGATTTTCAAAAACACATGAACTTTTAAGTTTCCAACATCAACACGAAGGAGAGCATGAGGGCTGGATTCTACAGAAAGAAGCAACACACATAGTCCAAAGCTGCCCAAGGAAGATTGCCTTTCTTGGCAACCTACAACCTACATTTAGAGGATTATTTGCACCATGGACATGTCTCTTAAACCCGATTTCACTCTTAAACTGTTAAAAGGTATAAGTCTAAATTTCTGCTCAACCATAGCAATTGAGCAGCTCCTTAATCCAACCTCTAAACCTTTATTCACTTGCCTTAATTTAACACTAAATATATAGGTTTCCTTATCATCTGACCTGTTAATAAACAAATAAAAGCAACGTTTCTGCTGCCTCAACATGAAGGCTAAACACTGGGGTACCAGCTTCCTTCCCCTGCCACTCAGATAAAGGCAAAGTACCTTGAAGAAACAGTATGAACACAGCTGGCACTACTGCATCCTAATAGTATCAAAAATAAAGAAAAAAAACGCATGCTGTGAAATTATACACAGCACAAACATAATACAGGACTGACCTCCACAGCTCTCCTGTCTTTTATCGATTATCTCACAGCACTGGGGATCTCATTAAATCTAAAACCAGAAAAGTTGCTGTTTTGCCCCTGCCCTTCCTAGTGCTACATTAGTGGTACCTCTGTGGTATGGGGTTTAAATGGCAAGGGTTTGTTAGCAAGGGAAGCTCCAGCAGGGGCTTTTCCGAGAAGATGCCAAAAGCTGCCCCATGTAAGACAAAGACAGTTCCAGCTGATTCTGAAACAGACCCACTGCTGTGCCCATCAGTTATTCTGGGAGCACCTCTTTGATGAAATATTTAAGAATAAATTGTGTTCCCCAAGTTGAGTTTGTTTTGACCATGACAGTAATTTCTGAGTGATCCCCTTGTCCTTATCTTGAACCACAAACCCTTCATTACATTTTCTCCCCCTCTCCATTTGGTGGAAGAGGAGTGACAGAACGGGCACATGGCTTTGCAGGCACACGGATGCCAGCCAAGATCAACCCACCACGGCCACTCATGCATGGAGGTGCCAGTCCCAAAGTGTAGCACACACCCAGAAACTCAGGGAAGCACTCTGATAATTGTCTCTGAACTTTGAAATGGCACTTTTGCATGCTAAAGTGCTCATGGACAGCCTATTCCAGCCACAGTCGAGTACTGCAAGGGTACACTGCTGACAAATTAAATGGGACAAGAACAAAAATAAAAAGGTGTATTTATGTACACACACATACATCCCCCCAGCTTCCAAAAGCAATCCAAGGATTCACAAGACTCAAAGTGCAATCAAGTTCTGGACCAATTTCCAGCCCATTTTTTGAGTTTATGGAAACAATTTTAATAATGTTATCTACAAACTCATCTGAACCAGAAAATCTGGGGGTTTTTTGTGGGTGAGGCTTTGGCTGACAATGTAAGTGAACAAACAAATAAAGTTTAAAAGATGTCTAGCAGCTTTTAATTTCACATTGATTTTGGTGACTGGAAAAATTCAGATCGAAACTAGTGACTAGCTATATTTTAGGTAAAGTTACAGCTGTCTAATCCTGACCTTTTTGCTCTTGCTAATTTATTACTTTCTTTTTAACCTGTGAAAAAGATGAAAAGCCATCACAATCCAATAACTCATTAGATTTTACTTACCTTAAAATCATTATTGTATCTACCAAAGTTGACTCGGCCCATATTCTCTACCAAGATGTCCAGATTTGCTCCAGCTTGCCCAGTTATATTTATCATTAGTGATTTGTCCCTTTCAAGGACACCCTGAGGTATCTACATGAATTACAACAAGAAGAAAACAATAACCACTGAAAACCAAAAATGCTCTGTTATTTGTTTTTTTAACTTGCATGAAGAAATTAAATGTGACAAAGGAAAAAAAGAATAAAGAAAACCCCTTTCCTCTCCACCTCCTGCATGCGAGTGCACACACACACACACACAAAGGGTTCCTACATCAGCATTCACATTTCAGTACATCAACTGCATGTGATAGTGGGTTTTGATGCATCTGATTCACAAAAAACAAGTTCCCAAATTTAGTCCAGTGACAAAAGATTTTGGCAATATCAGTGATTTAATCATTGACTTCATCTTCCAATTATGTGTGCACCAATATTTAGTTCTATTTATTCCTATTCCCACAACACAAGGAAAAATAAGCTTGACCTGGACACAAAGGTGGTGAGAGTCAATATGGGTCAAATATTAACTAAAAAATTGACTGCAAAATACATGCATCTATATTAGCTCTCATTAAGCAAGGCTAAAAGCCTGCTTATGGAATGAAAGACTAGGTTCACATTCTGTACAATAAACTTCTTTGGTTTTTTTTGAAACTGTGGTTAGGAGCCAGTTTCATAAGGTAGGACATAAGCTCAGGCTTCCTCCTTCTTCCACCCTCAAAGGAAGTAAAAAGAGAATACTAGTAAAAAAATCTTAGCAAATACTGCAGAAATCCACCAAGTATATCAGTATATATCAGTAACATATTCCATAAACCTTCAAGTAAATCTATTCCCTAGGTCTTTTATTCACCTCAGTCATTAATATGTATCAACATTCAAATATGTCAAAAATGGCAAGAAAATAGGTAGCCATGTTTTTTGAAATACTAATTTGAACATCTGGTATGAATCATAAGGAAGTATATACTTCCTTATTCCCTCATGTGATTAAATAAGATCAGGGTTGCTTTGATGAGGAAAGGAGGAAAAAAAACCCAAAAACCTAGTCTGCATCCTCGACTTTCATGAAGGCCCCTGATGGCAAAAATTAATACCAGCAAACAATGTTTTTACCCCATCAACAGAGACATAGGCACGATCATGGACTCCATTGAAAGGTGAAGACAGTGGTGTTGGCTCCACACAGTTCTTTGGAAGTGTAGTTCTATACAGTACATACCCAAAATACTAGGAAAAGAAAAGAAAAAAGAAAAAACCCAACGTTTTAATGAACCAAGTCATTCTGTAGTTTCAATTCAGGTCATGAATTAAAAATATCCAACATTTCTGCCTACATGCCTGCACTGAAATGATAACTTTCATTCACTTCAGACAGTGACTATCACAGACATCATTTCAGACTGGCGTTTACTTTGACCTTTAGGTAATGGGTGACCTTTATGGAAACTGGTAAAAACCCCTTTATAACTGACTTTATATAAAAAATCTTGTAAGTTCACTTCTCACCCAGTGCCCATAAATTGATACATTCATCAAGTCAAAATTATCAAATAAGCCATTAAATACTACATGGTTTACATCAGGAACATTTTGGAATAATTTTCACTAAGTTCCTCATCAGGAATGGAAAAAAATAAGTCATAGCCATTCCTGAGACCTTAACAGGCCTGGGTAACTAATGAACTTCAAAAAAAGGCAAGTGCAGGGCCCTGCATCTGGAGAATAATAACTCCATGCACCAGCACAGGCTGGGGGCTGATCTGCTGGGAAGCAGCTCTGTGGAGAAGGACCTGGGGGTCCTGGTGGACAACAAGCTGTCCCTCAGCCAGCAGTGCCGGGGGCCAAGGAGGCCAATGGTATCCTGGGGGCATGAGGAAGAACATGGACAGCAGGTCCTCAGCCCTGCTGAGGCCACATCTGGAATGTTGTGTCCAGTTCTGGGCTCCTCAGGAAAAGAGGACAAGAACTACTGGAGCAGATCCAGCAGACAGCTATGAAGATGATAAAAAAAAGTCTCTTAAGACCTGAAAACTAATACTTCAGAGAGGAGAGAAATCAAGGAGAGCCAAAACAGCACAGACACCTACATCCCTAGGAAGAAGAAAACCTCAGGTGCAAAACAGGAGCACTGTAGAATATGACAAGTCCTCCAATGTAAAAATATAATACTATTACTTGTGTGCTATATAAAAGTGTAAGACATGACATAAGAAGAGTAATACCAATGGAGGGTTGTTCAAATAAACTGCACAAAATTACTGCAAAGTACCTGCTGAAGGAATCCTCACCTGCTTTAGCTCAACAAAAGTCAGTGGGTAAGTGCTTCTCACTGCTCCAGGTGACAGTCCACCAAGAGCCTCCAACACAGTGCCTGCCTGCAGCACAGAAAAGCCAGATATATGAAGGTCAGTAAGTTTCAGTCCAAATATAGCAGCTTGCACATCCAGCCATCAAGTCAGCTAGCTCCATGTGCCCAGAAAGTTAACAAATCTTTATACCATCCTTTCAAGAACATTTAAAATGCAATATAGCAGAGACAACGGAGTTCAAGAGAGAACTCCGAAAGAAACATGCCACATGTATAGCAGAGTTTAAATAAAAACTGATGTTCTAATTTTGCTATGCATTCATAAAAATAAAAGTGACCCTTTATTACTTAACTAGAACTACCCCAGGAGTTTCTCACAAACATTGTATAAACAAACAAAACTGCTCTGGATGATAAATACAAAGCAATATATTATCTAAATTTTGCTCAGTTATATTTAGAATCAAGATAGGGAAAATGCCACTGATTCCCACTGAGTTACTCTGGAATCATTCTGAGCTAAGTAGGGATACAGTTTAATTCCATCAAGAGCCATCCAAGATGAATTTACCTTATTTAGTCTTAAATTATTTTAGAAACTCTAAGGCTGTAATTAAGTTGTCATATGTAAGTAGCTGGACTGGTTTTAATGAGACTGGGAGCAAGGTTTAAGATAGTCACACAGATAAATACCTCGCTAAATAAGGAGTTAGATGTGCACAATTAAATTGCCTTTTATTGCCATTATGGAATATTCTACCCCATCTATGATTCTCTCTCAAACACCACTATCTGTTTTAGGTGAGTCAAAATGCACATAATATGCTTAGCGTCTTACAAGCTCAAAAAATCAACTGCATGTGATTTTTCATTAAAGATGACAGTCTGTTTCCCCAGAATTATTGTCACTGTTCAGTGGTAACTACACGCTGGACATTCAAATACCTCTCATATACCAGATTTACATTCAAATCCTTAATAAGAAAAAAAAAAAGGAAAAAAAGGTACTTAAAATCAAGTAAAACTATACTGTAAGAGTACTCAGCAAAACTTCACACAGTACAAACTTCTGTAGGTACTTCAGTAACAGAAATATTGAATTTTTGCAGAACTTACATGAAAGTTGTACTGAAATATTAAAATGTGCATACAGTATTTTGCAATGATCAAACAGAAGGCAGCATGAATTATCTACATACACATAATTAAGTCTGCAGTTTTGGCTGGGAGTTAATTTTCTTCACAGTAGTTAGCATGGGGCTGTGTTTTGGATTCTTGCTAAGACTGCTGATAACACATGGATACTTTGGTCATTGCTGAACAGGGCTTACACAGAATGAAGAACTTTTCTGCTTCTCTCACCAGAGAGTAGGCTGGGGATGCACAAGAAACTGGGAGGAAAGACAGCCAGGCCAGCTGACACCCCTGACCAAAGGGATATCCTGTGCCATTGGTGGCATGTGCAGCAATAAAAGCTGGAGGAAAAAGGAGGAGGTTTGGCATGACAGTGTTTATCTTGCCAAGTAACCAACACACATCAATTGTTCAAAAGGTATGTGATGTGGTACTCTGGAACACAGTTTAGTGAAGAACACAGTAGTGGCAGGGTTAAAGCTTGGACTCAGTAATCTTAGAGGGTCCTTTTCCAACATTAATGATTCTGTGATGGAGCCTTGCCTCCCTGGGGAAGGCTGACACAAAGGTAGTAGCAAATGAGCTCCTTATTTGGCTTTACTCATGCGTGCAGTTTTTGCTTTACCTACTGAACTGTCTTTATCTCAACCCACAAATTTTCACACCTTTCTGATTCTCTCCCCCACCCGACTGGGGGAGAGAGTGAGTGGCTGCATGGTGCTCAGCTGCCTACCAGGATTAAACCACAACAACCATGTAGACACAGATCTAAACAGACTTCTGAAATGAGCTTGTCTTAACTCTAGCTAGGAATAAGCAAGTAAAAGGATGCCATAAGTATATAAAAGGTAAAACCAACACTACCTGGAGGTTGGGACAAGCTCACTAGCCTACAGCTAAGCATGTTCACTTGGGCAAGAAGACTGCCGGTGAAACATGGCTTGCAACATTTTGATGAAAGTAGTTTGCTCTTATGTTTTCAGTTTAAAAGTTGTACCTAAAATAGCAATCATCTTTCTTACAGTAAAATTTCCCAAACATTCTAGACTGCATACATGGTCCACTCCTTATTTTGTGTTCCTCCAAAGGAGCCAGTAATGTTACAGCAATATCCAGAACTTGCCACACCACAAGAGAGATTAAGCTACCGGGTCTTCAACAGGAACTGTGAAGCAAGAGATGCACAAACACTGAAAAAGGTAATTATAGAATTTTACAGTCCTATGGGCATTAACAGTCCAAGCCCTAGGTGGATAGCAAAACCAGAAATGAATACAAGCAGCATTAGGGACATGGTTGGCACCTGAATGAGTTACTTAGCAGCAATGAATGCTGCTTTGTGCCTTGCTGACCTGAGTATTAGCAGCTTGTACATGTGCCTCTTTGACTTTTTTTTTAAGTTCCTGCTACCAAAGGGGCTTCTATTCTGAATATTGCTAAACCATGTATGATTCACTTAGGGATTGGTAGAAGTTTGTTTATTTGAAACTTCAGTAGTTTATTTTTGTTCAGCTTTTCAGTCTTCAGCGGTACATATAAAAAAACCTTCAAGACAAAATCTAGTCTTGCTGCAAATTCCTGTTGACTGCTACTTCGTGGACAATTAGTACCACAAGAGAAATTTAACAGTAAACTTAAAACTTACAAATATTGTCAGGAATTTTAGAAAACAACCTGTAAACTGCTAAAAAAAACCCCAACAACCCAATACTTTTTTAATCCTCCAAAGCAAAGTCTTCAAAACCCAAGTGTAAGGTCAAGCATGAAAGAAAAAAAGAAACTAAACAGCTCCAACAGGAATTTCAACTCCTGTTTGCTTAACCTCCTTCTAGCCCCAACACACACCAGCACTGCCTGCTACTTGCTATTGCTTGAGCTCTCCACATATCCCAAGACTTGAGTACTTCTCCAGAACTTACAAGTCTGCAGGCTGCTGTGCTAGGGAAAGCACTTCCTTGTGACCAAGCACTTCTCAGGGCCCCCCCAGGTGGTGACCAGAAACTACCACCTGCTCACAAGCCTGCACAGCCACATGGACACATCACAGGAACTAAGATTCATTTATTTCCTTCTGGAAAGAATACTTCCCAAGTTCTGGGGCTTAAATCCTTAAAACCTATAATCTTGTTCACACTTCTGGAGCGCATCTACTGCTATTCTGCCTTTGCCTGACCTCACTCCTCATCTTCAATACTTCTCTTTTACATCTATGCAACAACATTTTTTCCTTATCACCTGCTTTCCTGCCTTTGCTCTTACATAGCAATGTCAGTGTTTCCAACATCTTTAACAAATTGTATTTTTCCCACCCAGGAGGATTTTTAAAATAAATCAATAGCTCAGAATGAACAATTGCCTCATCAGGGGAGTTGGTACTCAAGGACTGAACTGTGACAGAATATCTTGAGGAAAAAAAAGATAGAGAGCAGCCTGCTCTGGTTACATGTACCTCCATAAAGTACATCATACGACCCCTGAAAATACTCGAGAGTCTCCTTTCTCTCATCGTTTCTGCAAAAGTGTCAAGGGAGCTGGTTCACTGGAGCAGATTCAATGCTCTCCATGGCAGATTGCCTGCTGGACCTGAGCTGCAGAGTGAAGATCCACACAGTACCTGTGTTAGTACTGATTGTCACTGCAAACGACATAGCTAGGAAGTTTACTGTTACCAAAGCTAAGTGATATTATTTAGAATATTCCCTCTCTGATATTCACAATACATTAAGGCTTCTCCACACAACCAGGTGCATTGGAACTGGTTCCAGCTGGGGCTAGAATGGAGCTGGGAAGGTGGCTTTGGGCTGGCACAATACAAACCCTCTGTGATTGGAGACTCATCTTGTGTTGCAAGGTAACCCAGCAGAGTAAACTACTGCTGAAGTTAAGCTGCAGGTCATAGAGCAAAAGGCTGCCTCCTTCACAGAAAACAGTTCCAGAGGCTCTCAGTGCAGACGGCAGTGTATGTACAGGCATGACAGGAACCTTACATCTGGTGGTTTAGACATGCCATCTGCATTTCTAAAACTGATGCCTGGAGAATGTAACGCTTCTCAAAAAATCAGAAAATGTAGAAGGTGCAGATCAGGTCAAGGATGTAATATATCTGAGCAAGTTTGGTCATCTGACTCTTTTGTGAGAGTCCAGCAGCATTCATTTCTTGAAGGCATGAAAGTTCTTCATTCTAGTGAAACTGGACAGCCTTATCTGAGAGCCATGACCCATGACAAGATGTAAGAGTCAAAATCTGAAAACTGGGCTGCCAAGTCCTTGCAACCAAAGACAGCAGCCACAGTGGTGGGCATAGCGATAAGAGCCTATAATTAGTCACTACTGCCAGTTCAGTGAAACCTCATATGGCAAGAAGACACTCAAAGGTTGTTGAAAGTGATATAGATCTCTTTCAGCTTCACAGGTGAACTGCTTTTATGTAAAAAATACTTCTGCCCACCACTTGAGTGGAATGACTTGAAAATGCCTGCAAAGCCTTATCACTAGTAAATTTTGCAATGCTTCAGCTGCAGAGATGAGATATATCACTAACTGGAAAAATAACTTCCAAATTGAAATTACAAAGTATAAAATCAAAGCATTAGGAGTTACAGTATCCAGCACATCAACTGCAGTAATCCTCCATCTCAAAACTTGTCTGTGCCCAGCAGAAAGAATATAGCCAAGTTCGTACCTGCTGTCTCTTCTACTGCCCATTAAACCATCCACTTCACTCACTGCAGAAACCTAGGTCTCAAATGTAACTCACAAAAAATTGTTCAAAGAAAGTGCTCGGTCCTAAAATGATGGTGCTGTGGTCAAGCCCCAGATACTTGTGAGGTGACCAGCTATACACCTATTGTCAGACAGGATATAGCAAGGCTGGGTTCTGAGTGCTTAGTTCTGGCTGCTTTTCCCTCGGCAGGAAACTGATTTAATTCCTCTCATCAGCTACAGATCTTGTCAGAAACTTTATCAATAAGACTTTCAAATTTATCAAAAACGTTCCACTTTCAAAATGTATATGCCTAGAAGTATTTAAAATACATATATCCTACTTTTCCTACCACTTTGAATGCATTACCAGCTACAAAAACACTCTTTGTTGTAAGTCTCACGGTAACATTCCCCCAGCTGCATTACTGATACATGAGTTATCTTTAACAACTATGAATCTGTTGTGTTAATAATATATTAATTTCAGTTTAGCAAAGCTTCAGGCACATACTGCATTTTATAAACACTATCTTTTTACAGCCAGGCAAGATGCATTTGATCATTTTCTAACATAGCCATGATTCCTAGGTCCCAAGCTCTGCCCCCTCCTTCCTCTAAGTTTGCTTGCAAGGTTTTCCTCTTTATTTTGTAGGATATCTAGAGCCTCTTGTGATACCCTCATGAACTTTTTTTTATTAAAATCAAACAGAGAGCATTATGAAAAGATACACAGTGTATTAGAGATGTTAATTTACCTTCTGCAAGTGAACCTTCCCATATGCAAATTTGGGTGTTGTTGGAGGGATAAGACCTTCTGGTAACTGCTTATACTAGAAAGAGAAGGAGGAAAAAAACCACACACACAAGTTAAATACAAACACACTTTAACTGAATTCTTGCTTTAGACTTCACAACTTAGAAAACTATAACTTTGGCTTAAAGTAAATAACCTCCCTAAAGGTTACCGCTGCATCTAGTCTTAAGATGGAGATCTTTTTTTAAAGGAAAAAATCTGACTTGATCATGTATGGTGAACAATTTTTAAGAACTATTCAACACTAGTTAAAAAGCATAATGAACAAAGTGAACTATCAAAATTCCCAGTACCCTTGGAGCCCTCCTGTGGCTACAGCCTGAGTTACTCCTACTCCACAGCTTTTCTGCAGTCCTCTACCCAATTCATGGGAGTTGAGTCAACCATTCAAAATCTGTAGGACAGTATTTCCACCTGATCCTTCATCAGCAAAACTTCCTTACAGGAATTATTAGCGTCTTGTGCCTTTCCTTTCAGTGTTACTATATTCCACCACTACCACCTGCTACTCCATTACTGCCTGGGCTGGGGTCTTTGAGAAACAAACCTGGAGACCACAGCTCCATGAACCCCTGAGGAGACATCTTCAGCTTCCCTCTGTTCCTGCTCTAGACAACTGTGCAATAAGTCATAACAAAGAAATGCTCTGACCACCCATCTACTTCTGGTTTCTTCTTGTCCTATACTTTTAAGAAGATCACCTGAAATCAGAAGACAGAAGGGATGAAGGGCCTCCACTCACTACTTTCCTGGACACCTCTGAGGTGTTGCAGACAAGACAGTGGCTTTCTGCCCACCAGTTCGGCCTTCTCCTTTCTGCACCTACAGCCTTCTTTTCTCCTTGCCATCATCCCCTCCTCCTGCTCCTGCCACTGCTTAATAGCCACTCTTCCTCTCTGTTCCTTCATTAACTAGACCATGGCCTGTCTGCACATTAGAGAAAAAACTTCTGCAGATGAGACACATATATGAACAAGCAATCCAAGCCTACATTTTAATAAACATGCACAAAAGACCACCCTTGTGAAGTGTCTCCATCTGCAAATTTGGTGAATTTGGAGTGCTTACCTTGTCAGGTTTGTTTTTTTTAATAAATTTGATTAGAGGTTGAAAGGGTTTTTGGTTTAGTTGGGGGTTTGTGTTTTGTTTTCAACAGACCACACCAGTATAATTCCCAAAGCTATCCTGTGAATTGTCAGTTATGGATGGCTAAAAGCCTGATCTACATTTCTAGTAAGAAGTGAATTTCTTCTCCTTTGTATTGGAAAACAATCAAGATACCCAGATTTAAAGAAAACAAAAGTCGTATTCATCCAAGAAGAGAAGTCAAAAGCAGGAAATTTCAGCTCAAATAGCAAAAATTAAGAGAATGGTCTCAGCAATTGAAAGAAACTGTAGACTGAAATTCTTCATTACATTTTTTAGCTAACGGAAACTGTAAAGGAAGACTTTAATGTTATCCTTGTAGCACAGCTAACATGTTGAACACAGTCATTTGTTACAGGCAACTTCATTTTCTTTCATCAGCTTCACCTCAAACTGCAACTGAGTAGATCAGTTGTTACAGGTTTAGAATCCACAGCAGTGGTAAGAAAGCTTCACTGAACATCTATGGACATGCAAAGTAAGAAACAAACCAACCACACCAAAAGATGACCCAATACATCTGAGTGAACATTTTACATCTTATCAAGGCTCTCTCACTGCACTAGAATACTACTTACATCTCAGAGAGGGGTCTTGCACCTTGAAGAAAACAACAACTGTGGATTTCTCTGGTGAGAAAAGCTGTACCAAGACAGGAAACTCCCCTTGGAAAGGCCATCAAAACTATCCCATCAATTTATCCCATCAGGCTTAGGGATAATGGTGAAATTGAAGAAAAAACACAACACAGCAAGCCTTCCACAGTTACAGAGATAAAGGCATTCCCCGTGCTAGAGAAAGTGTAGTACACTTTTGAGAGATCTGCTCTCAGAATAAAAGTATCTTCTAGTGAATAAAAATGTTGCTAGTATGCAACAGGATAGTGACTACAAGCTGAGCCTTTGGATTCACATGGAACCTGCTTTTAAGCCTCATCTGAACAGCCTCTAATACAAGGCTATTTAAACCCAGACACAGGTTCCATGTTTTACTTCAATCTCCAGTTTGTGGAGACACTGTGCATTTTTACAGCAAGGCAAAGCTGGTCCCACCCACTAGCTGCAGTTTGTGAAAACACAAAACCAAGATGTGTTCTTTTGAGTAAGCCTGGTCTTTCTCACAGAGGCCCAAAACCTCAAAGTGAAGTTTGGGACAGACAACTAAAGCACCAAACTGCAGCACAAGCACACATCAGGCTGATATCAGGTCATGAGTCTAAGCTGAGTGAATGGCTGTCTGATGCTGCAAGGTAAAGGCTCTGTACACTCCTCCTCCATCTCTACTCCCAGATAAACCCTTCCCACCTCCCTCTGCTCCCCTTGTGGCAGCAGTGGCTCTCATCTGACTGAATGAGCTGATTCACCTTACTGACCTTGAAAGAAAACAAATACAGCAAAAAAAGGAGAGCTGAACCATGTCAGCATCAGACCTATACCAGTATCCTCTCCTCTATAAGGGAGGAAGCCATTGGGACAGAAAGAATAGCTAGAGAGGTGCAAGATCTTTTACTTTTTGTAATAAGAAGTTGCAGTTAGGTTGGCCTAATTGTCTTGTTCCATTTCACTTCCCCCAACTGCAGAAAATAGTAAATTGAGAAGTAAATTACACCAACACAAGAACAAGAGTGCACCGGGTATGGATGTTTCAAACAACCATTCTAAAAATGTCCTGGGGACACTCACCATACCAATGACTTTTCTCAAGGCAAAATACTTTTCTGTCAGATCTCCCGCCTCGCTCAGGGGAGCATCATAGTCATAACTCGTGGGCTGAGGCATATAAGGCATATTAGCACCTAAGGGAGGAGGAAAAAAGAAAAATACATGGTTCAATATAACCAGTGCAAGATATGTTTTTTTTCCAAAGGTATCAACTTTCAGAATTCTTTCCAATTACTGCCAGACTCTGCTACATTTTTAGATTCAGTGTAGGCCTTAATGTTTGGGATTTGGCATAAATCAGTCAAATTTGATGATAGAGGATGTTCTCTTTGTGAGCTTACACCACTCTGTGAAATAATCTAAAAATAAACACATTTATCTGTGTTTCAACTGTTTCACAGCACTGAGTGAAGCAGAAGTAGCCTTGGCAAAGACAAATAGCATGTGGGTTTAGCAAAACATGTCGGCAAAAAACAAAGAACAGCTAGTGCAGTGCAGTCATGTCTTTTGCCATATGCAAGTAGGCACAACTTACTCTTTCACAAAATACATTACTACCTAATTCATAAACAGCTCCCCTCCACCACTAGTAAAATTTAAATAATTTCTTACCATTCCAATAGGCAAAGTTAGTTCCGCCTATAAACATGTACCTAAAAAGAAAAAAAATCAGGTTTTGCTGAACTGGGAAAAGAAATCCCCCCAGAATTAAGCTCTACTGAACACACACTTACAGGTTAACGTTAGCACCACGTGCCAGGATTTCATTAAGTGTTTTAGCTATAGTTTCTGCGGGCACAACAGAATGACGGTGCCCCCAGTGATCCAACCATCCAGTATAAAACTCAGAATTAACCTGAAAGGAGGAAGGGCAAAAGAGGAAGGGAAAACATGAAGAGGGAACAAGAACAGAATGCATTGTGAATTAAGGCTCCTAACTGTAAGAGGGAAGGAAAAAAAAGCACCTTGACTAATTTGAGCCATTTTTAAACTACTATAAATACAGCAAAGTACATCAGTCCTTTTCAGCAGACTACAGGACAAAGGAATTAAAGGATTGTTTCAATAATTTTATAGGGACACTTTGAAAACAATTGCTTAAGCATCAAAGAGTACAGATTTCCTGGGAACCCGTCAACAAGGATGTGTTTCGGATTCTTGGCATTCAAATAAATGATGGAACCAACATATTCTCTGCAGAATAGCACACACAAACTGGATGTAATGAAAAATACTTCAAATTCCTTTCTAAACAACTCCTTAGCACAGAGATAATTTCATACCCTCAATGGGCCTTCTCCCTTTGTCAAAATGGCTTCCAGTGTGCTCACATCCCACTTCAGCTTGTCTAAAACCTCTAGGGTAGCTGAAAACAGGAAGCAACTTCTAATCTGCCCTTTTAATTTTGCTTTTAGCTTCCACCTACACACATATCTCACTAACTCATCTAACCATCCTTAGCGTTTCCGCTGCTTTGTAAACATTTGTCTTAGCAAGGAAAACTACTGAAACAAAATCAATACTTTTTGAGACTAAAATAGCATTTGTAGAGCAGCGGTTAATGTGGATTTGACAAACACACAGAGAAGCTCCTCGATTCACTTCTTCTGACTTGGAAATTATGCCCTCATCAACAGGTCCCTAAAATTGCTCAATGCACTGCTGTCAACCCTTCTCTGATTAACAACTTCAAGATTAGAAATGATACAAAAAGTTTAAGTGAAAACACATACCAAAGGGCCCTTCGGTTCACTGCTCCTTTGAGCTAAGAATGCTGCTGTAACATTGCCACCTGTAAACAGAAAGAAATAGAGTTGCTATATCCGTGACTTTCTGGATCCATCAATTTACTGAAACTGGTATCTTATCTCCCTCCACTCTAGCAAAAGTCATGACAAGAAAGCTACTCCAGCAAACATAGGAATCAATACTTTTGATTCTGATGTTTAACTTACAAAAGTTACTTTAAATTTATGCGTGAACATATGCATGCTTGTGTACATGTCTTTGCTTTTAAGATACCTCTTTTGAAAACCCAGCTTTTCTCAGAAATGACATCCTGGCACGAAGAAGTCTGAGATGTGTCAGAATTGTTATTGATCATTGGAAAATCTAAATCTGGGGTTACGTTACCAAGGCTACGGGGAAGAACAGAAACCAGGCAATTTCTAAAGAGGTGTTTCACTTTTGATCGGTCCTAGTGGCTCAAGCCACAGTAGCTGGAAATAACCACTGTGGTGAGTGGCTCACCATTACATAAAGGATACAAATGAAGACATTCACAATTTCATTCAACTTGCAAGAAAACAGATACATGCTAAGCACGTGGTTGGCTGTAGAGAGAATAATGTACAATAAAAAAATGAAAATATGTGTCTTGGAGTTTGTTTCTTGTGCCTTAAGCCTATTTTGCCAAGTCCATGCAGTATACTAACATTTAAATCTTTAACTCTCCTATCAAAAGGGTACTGTCTGATCACACTACTGAATGGCTAAATACTTAGCCATTCCTCAGGCTTATATCACAGCAAACTGTAGCAGTGTGCACATTTCTAAAGATGATCTTCAATAGTATTGTTTTTTTCCAATAACCTCTGCTTAAAAAGAAATGTATTTGGCTGGCTGGATTCCAGGACAGACAGAAAGCATTAAAAAAAACCCAACATCAAAAAAGAACATTAAAAAATACAAGGAATCAATGCCAACTATTACTGTTAATTTTTAGGAGATATGCGTTATGAGCAGCGTAAATTGGTTATTCATGATTTCAAGACGCAAGGAAGTGATTATGACTTTCTAACGGGGTGCTCACAGGGGATTCTTGTATGTTTAAGAGTACATAAAATACACATAAATGCCTGTTACCCCATTTAAGCAACGCTGTCAGGTTTGACAAGCAGTCAAATCAGTTTGTCTTGCCACAAATACACAGAACTCAGAATATTTGGAATCAAATAGCAGTCTCCAACCTGGAGCAAAGTCCACTGTTGCATAAAGACCCTGGAGAGCCCCACATTTCAAGTGAAACTGGCTTGCACCATCAGTTGTGAAGAGCACCACCTCATCCCCAAGATGCAGGCGAAAGAGCTTCAGAAGGAAACGCAGGTAGTTGTAGTCGCAAGCAAAGTAGCTCCCATACTCGTTCTCTACCTGTAGAGTAAAAGCAAATCAGTAAAGCCATAGCCAATTCAGTCTGCATCTGATAGCAGAACAAAGCACAAGTCCAACCCTCTTCTTCCTTTGATAGTAATATCGAAAATCTCATTTTAACTCCAGATCTGAGGAGCAGGAGAACACAAGACTCATTCCTCTCACCTGGATTTTAAAGTGGAGCCATCACTGTGCATAGCTAAGCCATTTTTCATCAAAATTCCACAATCCCCAAAGTACCGAGTTAGCTACAGTGATCATAATACAGTCTCTATTACAAGTTGAGATCTGTAACACACCTCCTGAGCAGACCAATAAAACCATAGAACAGACACTGAAATGATCAAAACTGCAACAAAACTGAACATTCAGAACAGAAACATCTACAAAGGGCTCTCATGAGCCACAAGCCCTGCAATTGACTCAAAAGGACTTAAGGGAAAACTACTTTTCTAATACTGAGAGGTACACATCTTGCCCCTTTTCCAAAGAGAGGAACTTTTCAGCTCCAGATTCAACAGATTCCAATCCTGAAGGTCATTTCTGAAAATCCTGTTACAAGCATCTTACTTCTGCCAAAGAATAATTTTTTCCCAGTGCTTCTGCTCAATAGACAAAACACTGTTCAACAAAATTATCTTGTGCATATCACAAGAAGGGCCACTTATCCTATCCTGTGCCGGTTGGGGAGTTTAAAGAAACTGAAATAAAGCTTTTTTTATGATCAAATACTACAAATATAATACAATCACTCCCACATATCTAGAAGGAGTTTCAGACAGAAGCTACCCACCATGAAGACACAAAATTGCATCCTGAAACATTTACAACTTAAATTAGGTGCTAAATTAGGCTTACTCCATACTGCTTTTGCTTCTATCTAAAGGTATTCTTATTCCCCTTTCCCTTGTCAGATTGTTTCAGGCAACTGTAATGTATTTTGCCTTTATGTGAAAATTGCCATGAACCTCAGATCTAAAAAGCTACACAAGTTCCCTCTATTGCTTTATTTGGCTGTGGGAAACAACTTTGACAGAGCAGATGAGTGCTTCTGAGTTCTAGAAACAGTGGATTCAGTTCTTCTTTAGGATAAGGTATTGCATCAGAATCTTGCAGCTATCTGAAACTTAAGAAATACCTGTCACACCACCACCCAAGACCCATGGGGTGTCTGAAAGAGCTGTATAAGCATCCATGCTGCTTGGGTTCATCTGATTTTCGGAAAATTACCTGCACCATGATGATTGGACCTCCATTTTGATAGAGATAAGGTCTCATCTTTGGCAAAAGGACACCCATCCATCTCTCTACCGCTTCCAGGTAATCTGATACACAAAGTATAAATGTTTCACAATTTTCTGCTTTTTTCTACTTTTGTTTTAAATTACATATGGGTCATCTTTATATAGTGTTCTAATTACATAAATTATGAACAGCATTTAATGAACAGATTGCTCTAGTACTTGAACAAATATGCACTTAAGCTTGTTTATAAATGCTTCCAGTGCAGTTTGCTAAAAAATAACAAGATTTTAATACTGATCAATGTGGAAAATTATCAAAGGGACTTCATTATGCCTCACAGGTTGTCCTAATACATATCAACAGGAAGACAACTTCAATTGTTGATCTATGTGCTATTTTTAAAAATACATAATTTAACCCACAATCAGCAGAACTGAAGTTGGATATGATATCTATATATTCATCCTCTACATGCATTCCAATAAACACATTAATCTCCTGTCTCATTCTTCCATGTCTGGTCCAATAACAGGAGCGCATGAGAATGCTGTAACTCATCCTGGATTGCACACTGACCAGTCAAGGAGGATACCCATTATGAGTGGCTATGGCAAATCCAAAACCCTCAAAGCTGAAGCTACCTGTCTTTTTCTCAATGGTCACAATGATTCGTTTCTTGGCACCAACTTGACAATACCTTGGGAACTTTGTCCCCTGCTTTGCTTTTTCTACACACTTTTTGAATACACACTTCTAACTAAAAGTACTGAAGATTTTACTCACAAGAAAACTTGAGCTGAAATATGAATTATCTAGTAATGGCCTCAAACAGCAAGTTGTCTTGCTGCTACAGTGGATTTTTGATCATCTTTTTTGATGCCTCTACCTGAATCAGAAGACCTCAGAACAATAGATTTCTTTTCCAACAGCCATGCAGGAAGACCTCCCTGGGAAAAGAAAGGGAAACACTTCAGTGACATTTTTAGGAAACCTAAGAAGAATTTAGCCTTTTATCAAGACATATACTGAAAGACATATACTGAAAACTGGTTTTCTACAAGAAAGTAGTAATTCCTAATGTAAAAAACAAATACAGAGCAAGTTTGAATTGTAAGAAGTCACTTAGGATGCATGGATTTTATTTAACACACTAAACCAAAACTCTTGTCTAAGGATACACCAAGTTTGTCTACTTTAAGAAATACTTGCACTAGATTTACCCTAGAAGTGAGCTGTTACAAAAGGTTGTATACCATGTCCCATTCTGCACAGATGTAAGGTCCAGCTCGCAGGATAACAAGCAATCCAGTATCATTGGCAAGCTGCAGAAAATACTCTAGATCTTTGCCACCAAAAAAGTCATACGTGCCCATCTGGGGTTCGTGGTAGTTCCATGGGACATACCTATTAAGAGAGAAAATCACTTCCATTAGGAAACTGAGACTAAATCAGAATTCTGAAAAACGACTATTTGCACTACATGTCCCCAAGATCAGTAATGCTGCTGATCCTTTGGATCAGTAAAAGACACGAGTAACTCTATGGCCTTTCTTCTGTCAAGTATTTCAGATGTCAGAAGGCATTAAAATTAATACTGAAATGTGGGTTATGTCTACAGGAGTCCCTATCAGAGCAAGAACAGGTTCTGGTAGTGCCATTTTGAAATCATGATGTCTGTTCCAAAATTAAATAAACAGTTTTGAAGCTGGCAGTGCATCTGGCAGCTGCATAGTGGTGGAAGGCTGATGAGGAGATGAATGTGGTAAACCACTCATGAAGGAAGAGGCCAAGAACGAGCTTGCCCAAAACAGCACATGACCCTTCACGAATGGAACACCCAGCTTGCACAGGGAACACCAACCAGGATGACAGGTCTATGCTGCTGCCACTGCAAAGAACCTGAAAAACACCTAAGCCTCAAATGTTATTATATCTAGGTCCTAAAAATTTCCTTTGAGAAGGAACAATGCAAATTCTGGAAAACCACCACTGAAAGAACAATTAAGTTGTGAGCTGTTAAGGTGCCCAAGAGCTTGGACAAAGCAAAGCTTAATTTCAACTAAGTAATAAACGTGCCAAACAAGCAGATCACCATTTGAACAAACACGTCCCTCCTACCTCCAGGACTTAGGAGACCACAACCTCAGCACAGAACATCTCACAGAAATAAAAAAGAAATACATTTGGTTCCAAGACAACAAAGAAACAGTAATCTACCAAATACCATGAGTAGTGTTGTAGCTGATGATCCCTGCTTGACAACTATGTTTTGTTTGCCATGGTACTAAGTGGCAGTCCAGCACAGACAGACTAAAATTAGGGATGAGTACACCCTGAGCAAGGATTCAAGAGAATGCAAAAACTCATTTTTCTAAAATTTCTAAAATTCACAAAACTCTGTCTAGTCAAGCAAAGATCCTCTCAAGCAACATTTTTCTTACTGCCTGGGTTTGTTAGTATGTTGTTCCACATTTAATTTTGTAAAAACTACCAAAGAGGGAAAGAAAGTCCCCAGAACAATGCTTTCAATAAGGAAGAGAACCAGGAACCCTCTCAGGACTACACTACTAAAATGGCCATACACAGACAGACATGCATATGAACATCAAACACAAATATAATCTTTCAACCTTGGTGAATATTATAGCATATCAAATAACAAAATTTTAAGCCACTGTTTGAAAAGATAAAGCTTCAAATTTGTGTGCCAGGATGGAGTCAAAGCAATGCCCTCAAGCATCAAAATGCAGATATTCCCCTCTATGTGGTATATTTTATTTCTGTGTCAAGCTGCTCTAATTGTTTCTGAAGCACAATTACTTCACTTGTAAAACAAACTACATGTGCTTTTAATGAATTTATGAACCATGTGAAAATCTACTCATTGAAGAGTTTTATGAACTTGTTCAGAAACAAGTCTTAAGGTTTAAATAAATTTCATACTGTCTGAGGTGAGGATGAAAGGGTTTCTCCAGCTCCCTTAAGCTCAAGATGAAAGAAGATAGAAAAATTCTTCCAGAAACAGCTTTCATTTATGTCACATGCTTGACCACAACACTGGAAAAAAAAGCAGATTCTAGCAGAGAAAAAGGGAAGAAGAAGAAAAAAACTTATATGAAACCATTTTTTTATATAATGAATCATGATAAAAATTTATTTTAAACACTGGTCTAAAAATTGTTCCTAAGACACTTTAATCCCGCAATGTATTTTCTACAGCTAGTGATGGTCTCAAATGAAATTATGTTACTTTGAAATTGTATTCTTTAATGAGTATAATTGTTACAATTGTACAATTGTTAGCTGTATACCATTGTCAAAATTCAGTCAGTTGTTAATCCTGCAGTGCTTTAGCTACAGAATAATGAATTTATAAAGGAAACTCTCATTTTTCAAACTTGAATTATGGTATTTCTTCTGTATTTGAGTTTTTAATGCACAAGATATTTCTAAGTTTCATGCTATAACCTTCTTTTCTTTAGAAGTCACAGATTTCTTCTCCCATTTCAGAGATTATCAACAAGCAAAAAAATCACTCTTCAACTTCCTTAATATACAAGGTAATTCTTTCTGTAATACTAGGAAGGGATATTTTAAATAATGTAAAATCAAATAAATTGTACTACTTTCATAAATCAGCATGCTAGTTAAATTACTCACATATGAGTCTTTAGGAACAGTAATTTGTGTTTAAACTTTAAATATTCCATATTCTAAACAGCAGCTCCTTCATACAAGGACTCTATACAGGTTTACATCTTTCTGCTCATTAGTCAACAAATAAAGTAAAACAAATAAAATGCTCGGTATTTTTTTAACTTTCTATGATCCTGTAAAGGTAACTGCAGATTCTTCCAAGAAGTGTCAGCACTGATCAGCAAATCCTGTATATATCTTCAGCCCCATCTAGTGCCTAATTCTTTATCTGCTCCATACAAGATAAGCCCCAAACTTTCTGTGCTTTCCAGATGCCTTTGTCAGCCAGCACCCATTTCCAGTTGGCAGACACAGTTCAGAAACTGAAAACAAGGACAGTTACCTGTGTGACCCAGACACTTCTGCTGAGGTAGGAAGTGAGCTCCTCAGCATCCTCCTCCACCACCTTCTGGGATGGCACACCAACCACAACATTAAATTTCAACACGCTCTTTAGAAGGGTAGGCCTTGATCTCTTAGGTTTTAATATAAGATCAAGCTTACTGTCATCTGTTTTCTTATGTTCTGCTATTGCTTAAGGTGCTACCAGGTGCAGACAGTTATATCCATGTACTGACTTCACCTGTTCCAGAGTCCAGGAGGAGCTGCTGCCTCAGTCATGAGCTGAATGATGCATCAAGGCATAGAGAGCCTTTTGGAAAAAAGGCTGCAGAGAACAGGAAGGAGAACACGTCTGGTTGGCTTTGTCCACAAGGTATTTACAAGCACAATCCCACAATATAAGGATCCTGTTTCCCTTGAAGTGGTAAACCTCACTGGGAACACCTTGATAAGAACAAGGAGGGCTACCATATTTCAAATTATAGCAGGACTGTTCCTGTCTTATGGAAAAAAATCCCAAGCAGCAAAATCACAGCCTTCAGATGTGGCCTCAAGATTTCAAGTCCAACTACCACATTCTGCCAGAAAGTATGGCAGTGCTGCTGCCCATTCATTCCAGAATGACTTCACGCTATTTCTATCTCTGTCCTTAGCTAGCAGTATTACTGATCCAGGAAAGAGTATGCAGAAGAAGAGAAAACAAAAACACAAACACACAGAACAATTTCCATTTCTTCGCAAAAATCACACAAAATCAGAGAAGATTTCTTCAGAGTAATATGAATATTTATAGCTTTATCTCAAATAATCCAGACCAGTGAGACTTGATTACTGGCAAACTTCAAAGGAAAACAAAAGGGGTTTCTGGTCAGTAGGTGCTTTTTTAGTATCATGAGAGAAAGAGTGATTAGTGTCAAATGGAAAGAAACATGCACTGGGTTCTTGTAGAAAATGCAAGGTGCAGGAGCATTTCCTGGTTCTAAAGCACAGTTTTAGATTTATCTTTCACCATAGTAGAAAAAAATTGCTCACCAGAGGTGAGCAATAATAGGAGAGAAACTCAGAGAATCTCAGTCTGCTCTTAGAAAAACAAAAAGGAGACTAATGAAGCTGTTATGATATGATCCAGCAACAACACCTAAAGCCACAGGTGCCATAATCACAGCACCTTTTGTGCCAGAACAGACACAGCTCAGCTCTCCCAAGACAAACAGAGATAAGCTGTCAACAGCAAAAGAACAATTTTCGCTTCTTCCTGCACAGCAGAAAGTAAAGCAGAGTAAGGGATCTCAACAAGGGAAAAAAGCAGAAAAGAAAGAAGGAAAAAACCCATTATGTTAGTGGGAGATCACAAATGAAGAGGGTGAAAGCAATGAGGAGAAACCCAAACTGGCCCTGCAGTAATTTTGCCATTGAACAATGGTGACAAGGGGAATGGAAAAAAATATTCGTATCTCAAAATGACAGTGATGCAGCAGAGACATAAAAAGGGGAAAAAATGAAAAAGAAAAAGAAAAAAAAAAGAACTGTTGGAAAGAGCTGGAAATGAACAAAGGGCACTGAAAACACATGGGTGTTGGAAGGAAGGAAGAAAATTAATCAGATGTAAGGGAAGTATGAGACACTGGATCACAGGAGTCACAGAGCCACTGTCTGGACTCAGGCTGACCTTCAAGCCAGACACCAAAAGGTGTAATTTTCAGATCCACTTTTATTTCAGCAAAAAGTAATTACCTGGGCAAATCCAGCAACCCTGCCCTGAGCAAATGTGTTGCTTAATCCCATTGCTCTTATTAATGTGAGCAAAGACAGAACTTGATTCTTTAATAGAAAATAACAAAAACAACCACAAAAAACACTCACCAGAGAGTGACTGCATCATCCTAATATAGGGAAGAGTCTTAAGATATGCAAAAAAATAGAGAACCCTAAATTTAGAAAAATTCAACTTTTTCCCTTCCCCCACTGTCTGTTCTTCACATACTAACTGACTAGTCTCATCCCCAAGTGTACAAAGCAACCATGCAGCTTGCAGGTCTAAAAACAATACAGATTTCAAGGGTGAGAAAGGAGAGGTGGTACAACAATCTCACTGAGCCTACAGGCTCTGCACTGTCAGAACATGCCCTTTTTATAGCACATAGCAGGTGGTTTCAAAGAGAAGCTCTAAGCCTTGCAATGACTTAAGAAAACCAACCTTCTTTGGGAATTACAACCATCGCCTGAAAAGACTGTGCCTTATACATCTCCACCACTTCCCTTGTTAAGGAAGCTATGGCAAAAATAAAAGCAAGTTGATTTTTTTTTTTAATCTGTGCCTCATCTGTTGAATTAAGTACACAACCAGGTAGAAAAGACAAGAAAAATGGACTAAGGGTTTTGGACACACACAAAAAACTGAAAGCTGTTTAAACTTTTTTTTTTTTTAAAAAAAAGTACACCTAATTCCCCATCCATTTATCTAAATTTAAATGCTCCTGGTGAAGTAGCTTGAAATAGTTTTTAAATATTACTACAATCTTCACCAATATTTTCAAGGCCTCTGGGTGACACTAACCCAGGCTGTATTAACATTATTGTCTCCTCTCACCTAGTCTGCTTTTTGACCAGGGAGTACAATATCCCTGGCAGAGGCAGAGCATGTACAATTGTTCCGTAGTTGCCAAAGTTCACAGTCCAACAATTTATTTCAGGTCACATTTGCACCCTTGGTTGTGAAGCAAGAGGTGTTGACTATCATCAGGAAAACAAACTGCTGGTTACAACCTGCCCAGCTGCCCCCATTTATGTGGTTAAAGGTCATCCTGTACCACCCTTCACTTCTCCAGAGCTTCCTCACCTTCCTCTATTACTGGAAAAATAATAAACAAGTAACAATGGCATCATTCCTCCTAATGACTTCTCATACAGCTCCCAGGATCACAAATCACTTGGAAAATTAACAGCTACTCACGTTTGAATGGCATCAAGCCCTGCCATCTTCATCTTCAACAGGCGGTCCTTCCAGTAATACAAGGGCACTCGTGAGTAGTGAATGCTACCGGAGATGTAACGGAAAGGTTTCCCATCCTTGACAAAGCAGTTGGAATCATAATCAATCCCAAAACTCCTCTCAGGTACATTCTGTACACAGTAACAAAAAAAAGACACAGCATAAATTTTTTTCTGCCTTGAAAGACACAGAGAACAGGCTATAGAACATCTCTGGGTTGTCTACAATAGAAGATACAATGGACCTAAAATAAGAGATGCTAAAAAATTACTTTCCTCCAGCTATCTCTAGCCCACCTGAGTCAGAACAACAAATCAGCAAAAGACAGCCAGTGCAATGTGTTACAGGATAAAAGAACAAGGAAACTAGCAAATATAGTTCAAAGAAAACACACTCCCTCCTGAAAAATGGAGGACGAAATTGCTAAGCCAATTTGTCTATCCCTAGACTGTCATTAAACAGAGCAACTGAGGTTTAACAATACATTTCAAGACCACAAATTCCAAGGAGGAAGACAACAGCATGTTCCATCCGCAACAAAGGCATTATTTTACAGAAAACCTAAAAATAATTGTGGAAAATGCCCTAGATACACATAGCAATTCAAAGCATTCTGCCAACAGCGAACAAGTGAAATTGTGTGCTGGACGTGTAATAACAGATATGAGAGGATACAGCAGGGAAACAGGAAAAGCAAGGAGCTGCCAAGTGCTGCACAGCAGATGCTTTTTATGCTCTGTTTCCACAAACATGGACCCATTCTTAATATTACTTAACTTTATTAAGATAAATAGATCTTGACTTAACAAAGGTATGGGCATATCAGGCCTCTCCAAAACCAGGACCACACAGAATTCAGAAATACAACACAACTGCTCTGGAATAACTGCTGTAATAACTCCAGGCCATTAAGACCTCAAGCAAACTATTGCTGCAGAGAATGCACAGGTACGTACAGCTGCTTACTTCCTGTTCAATTTAAACGTATGTGACTTTTTCCTGATCTTTCATTTATAACCTGCATCTTTTGATGGTTGGGCATGCTGCACTAGGATGGAATCGTTCTGTGTGTACCCATGAAGGAAACTATTCACCCTTACAGACACCAAGCAGATGTTTCACATTCTTCAAATGTTTTGACTCTAGGGCAGTGTGACAAGTAACAGCACTAATGCAGAGCTGAGTGCTTCAAAATGATCATGAGTAAGTGGAACTCAGAAATCAAACGCAACAACACAGAAAAGAAACCAAAAAAACCCATCACTATGGATAGAAGCACTTTACACATCAAAAAGCTATTATCCCTGGAAATAAGAAGAGGCAAAATAAATTGCTGTGGTGTCCCTCTGTAAGAGGATTTTAGCCCCCTTATTCAGACTAACCACATTAAGGGGTCTATGGAAAAGACACTTGTTCCATTCATGGCAGAGAACTGTTGAGATGATAAATGCTGAAAAAACTGTTACATGCCCTCAGGGACAGACACTTCTAGCAGAGAGCCATGGCTATCTTAAAACAATTAAAAGGAGGTATTAATTATTAAAGTGGTTATCATCGAACCAGTTACCATCTAGAAGTCAGGTTTTTAAAGCTGTGACCATAGCTGTAAATCACCTTCCCAACACATACACTTCCTGACAGTGTTATTAAATGGGCGAGGAGAGGGAGGAAGCTACCAGAATACTTGAATTCACCTCATTCATCATTCATTGTAAATAGACTTGCTTCATGATCAATTCTTCAGCATTACTTCATTGTCAGTGGATGATCCAGGGCTTGCAACAAAAACAAGAGAGTTGTCCTCATGAATTTGTCTGGCTCTGCCAATACTGTATACTCACTGTTGTGAATATGCAGGGAATTTGTTCCCACTTTGTCTCCCTAGAAGACGGGGCAGTGGGTCTGCTCATTTGCTAAGCAACACACATCAAGCACTGCTCGGGATGCCAGTTCCTTCATACCAAATCATATCAGTGCCCAGCTGAAAATGTACACCCTTACCGGCAATGGTATAATGTTGCACCTTACATTCTCAGAGCATACTCACGTGGAAAAGAACTAAAGAATTTGTCCTTGCTTAAATCAAGTAAAAGTTTATTTTTGCAACCTTAATGCTATTTCAACATTTTATAATAGTTGAGATTATTTAATTTAATCAAAACTATACTGTTACATGTCTCTCGACATAAGATTTTTTCCCCATCTTCAACACACAGAACTGTTTATCAGTAGCAAAATCTCTCACTGTCCAAATTTACGAAAAAGGAGTGTTTTTTCTTATTTAGAAAGCAAACAAATGCAGGTATAAATCCTCCATCTCTGAAAATTTTTAGCCTCTCTTCACAGAACACCTCTTTCTCTACCTCAAAGCTTAAGTATTAAAACTGAGAAGCACAAATCACTCATTTTCTTCTGCTCCTTCCAAAAAATTGTCTTAGTAACCTTTCTCTGCCTTCTCCTTTTCTCTGCATCACATCCTCATCCCAGCTGTCTGCACCTTCTTCCACTAGTAGGCTTTAGGCAAATATAATAGTGGCCTTTTCTCTCCCACTTTCCACCACGCCTCATTTAGCAGTGGGGGTGTAAGAGTTTCTAAAACTAGTCAGGTTTGTTGTTGGTAGCTTTTTGTTGGTAAATGGAATGAGTGTGTTAAAACTATTCAGCACAAACTGCTGCAATGCATACTGGTATAAAATAAAAGGTCATTGGAGGCCTCATGCTTGATTATAAGAATAAAGGTTTATTAAATCCCAACATTTAAAGCATTTCTTATACCACAATTTACATATTTTCCAATCCATTCTATAGTAATTATATAATAAATATAATTTTCACAAAGTGACAATACTATTATATTCTGCTATTAATTCTGACATTAATTAACTCCTCCTCAGCCCCCAGTGAACTGGCCTTTTATACAATGAAATATATATTCATTTAGTTAAGTTCTCCAGATTAAATACATTACACACACACACGTAAAATTTACAAAAAAACAAAATAAAAAATTACAAAATAAGCAGCACAGCAATTTTTCTTCATCTGAAATACTGAACACAGGTCTGAATTGTGCACATTCAAATCAAACTGGAAAAAGTATAGAAAGAACCTTGAAGGACAGTTAGAGATTGCTGATTAGAGACATTATAGAAACGGTTCATTCCTTTTATCAAACAGAAAGTTGATCTAGGATACTTTCCATTCATAATTAAAAAGCAAAATAAGAAAAGGCTTTCAAGTCTTTTGGCACAGAAAGAAAATATTTTAAGTAAGAAGTAATCACCAAGAAAACAACCTTTCAGAGAGAGAGAGATACAAAAATAAAAATGGGAAAGAACTAAATTACATCAGGAGAACTGAACAGATTTATGAAATGACAACATGACCACTCCTAAAAGGATGCATATCTGCTTCTGAAAGGATACATAACTATCTTCCAAGAGAGGCACATACAAAGTAAGGAAGAAATTCTGGGATGGAAGGATCCCTTCAGCTACGTTTTTGCACCGTCTTAATCAGAATGAAGAGAGAAATAAAAAAGGCAGGGAAAAAACCCTAAATATACTAGTAACTCACTGAGAAGCTGACAAGATCTAAAATCAGTCCCACAAATGCCTCCCGTTGAGGAAACTGGCTTAACAATTAGCCTTCTTAACGTGGTAAAAACATTCAGTGCAACAAGTGTAAAAATCCTCCTGGACTACTGGCCAGGTGAGAATACTCTGCACCACTAAACCCAGAACACAGCTCTTAACTGAAGGCCTGTTGATAAGTAACCAGAGGGTTACAGGCTATCAAAATTCCCTCCTCGTAAGACCATCTGACACCATATCACCGGCTGCAAAAAGCCTCAGATGGCTCCCACATGAACAGTAGGCAGTATTGAATACACATGGAAACTTTAGGATACTTAAGCAGATATTATCACAGAATCATAAAAAAAAGTTTATAAAATTATAAGTGATGGGAAACAGAAATTATCTAATCTGGCAAGCAGAAAGCATGGCTGGTAAGGTATTCAGTTTTCAGACTGAAAGAGGATTGATTTCTCTAACAATTCCACTAACCTTTGTGACACATTTACAGTATTTCTCATTATTCCTGAGTAAAAATTTAAGATGTTTGTACAGAGAAGAAGGATACAAAACCAGCACAGGAATTAGAAACTCTGCCTGGAAGATGTCTAGAGTGGATGAAGTCAAACCTCAAAATTTAATTTATAAAAACCCTCAACTTGACGAAGTTTGGTACTTTTCAAATGCGCCCGCATCTATCTCCTTTAATATGAGAAAATAAGCTGAAAAACAAAACCAAGTCTTTATGGTTGTCTGGTTCAGGATCACACAGGAAGGCAGGAAAAGACTGAACACCACAGCTCTGGTCTTCCATCCTCAGTCTCCTGGATAAGAACTGCTCTCTTCTGCCCCATACTGTGGGTCTGCCTGAGAGGAACAAGGTCAGTGGTGGGCAGAAAGGCAGAGCAAGGGAAACCCTGCAGCTACAGCTGCAGACTACAGAGGCAAGATTCTCAGGTTCCAATTGTTTGTGATATTTCATGCAGCAACAATGAAGAGGGAGAGGAGGAGAGAGATGTACAGAAGCAAAGTGTTTCATCAGCCGGGACAAGTCACACATTATTTTACATCCCAGCTTTCTTAAGTGAACACAAAGATACAGAAGCAAGGATGTTTATACCCATTATTCTCTAATACCTCAAAATTCCCATAATTATGTTAATTTATTATAAACCCTTCTATGAAAGATGGGAAGGAATCCTCCATCCCTCATTATCCTGTAGTGGTTACTCTGCTATGTGCCCGTCAGACAACCAGGACACTGAAATGTTCTATGGAAAAGTCACCTGCTGCAGTTTAGTCCGATTAAAAGAGGACATAATTTACTTAAATATTAAAGCCTTTAACAAATTTCAAGCATTAACTTATTTGCATTGTTTGTATATAGCATCTACTTACTCTTGCAAGAGAAAAATAATGGAGGAGAAATTAGGCAGAAAGAAAAAAATACAGAATGAAGACAAAAGACACTGAGTATTTCAGCTTTGGAATTAGTGCTTTATATAAGGAGGTACTGTATGCTCAGATAGCAACTGAAGTTAATTTTGGATTTTTCCTCATTTGCTTTTATTAGAGCTATTTTCAGTAAGCAATTACTGGATGCCCAGCTATTCTGGGGAAAATGCCTGAGAAAGACAGCTACTTTTACTTTCTGGTGTCAGTCTCACCAACTTTTTAATTGGACAAAGCTGAATTTTAGAACTGATGCCTGTAAACTTAGAGTACTAGTAAGAAGCACAGACTGGAAGCCCTGGTGCATGCTGCAGACAGCTGGCAGGATAAAGATATCCAGCCCAAATGAAAAAAAAAACAAACCCTAAACTATTATTCACTTCCCACAACAACTCTAGCAAAAGGCTCCTAGAGTTTACATACTCAGTGCCCATTCTTGCAGGCCTTTCTGCAAAACATGCATAAGTCACTTCACTGCACATGCTCAGAACTTCACCTGCTCGAGATTTGATAAGGCAGCTGCCTGATGGATACCAAACAGTGGAACATGAAGCAGCTGCAGGACACAGGTACTACTAAACATGCACAGGACACACGTTATCTCCATGACATCAGTGTTATCTTTAAATGCAGAACCTCAACAATAATGAACTCAAAGACCTAATTTCTTCAGTAATTTAATATGTCCCAAATTTGTTTCATAGGCCCAAGATACAGTTAGTGTTTTCTGCTCAAACTTAACAGAACCTGCTGAAGTTCAGCCCAACACATTTTCTCTGGCTTCCCTGAAAAAGAATTTGCTTTATAGTAGGAGAGCCAATATACTGGCCAAAAAAAAAAAAAAAAAATTAAAATTAGAAGTCTGTCAAATGGAAAACTCCTCAAGGAGAACGTAGAATAATCTCTGTTATTTCAGCTCTGCTGCCCAGCCGCATGGGTATTCCATAGTACATCGTCCCTGGGCTGACGTAGACGAAGGTATTCTGCCCAACTTGGTACAAGCCAACAAAGAATGGATTCAGAAGATAAGCTCCAGCATTTAGAGGGAAAATCTGCCCTCCGTGAGTATGGCCAGAGAGAATTAAATTTATGTCTGGTCTCTCCTGAAGGGCCCACTTTGCAGCAATTGGCTGATGAGCTAAGAGCACTATTGCATGCTCACTGCTACAACCTCTGAGACCTTTTTTCAAATCCATGCCATGTCCTGAGTAGCGCAACACATCTGCTTCAATATCATCCACGCCAGCCAGGCAGAACCAGTCAGAAGTGCTCTTTGGTGAAACAATCTTCACATTCTCATTATGCAACGGCTGAATGTTAAATGATTTTAACAGCTCGAACCAGTTGCTAACATCTGAGGTGTAGTACTCATGGTTTCCTGTGACAAAGTAAGTTCCCAAAGGGGAATCAAGTTCTCCAAGAGGCTCAACAGCAGGTCGTATGATCTTTGCTTCAGCATCAGATAGGTCCCCAACAATCACGGTGATATCTGGTTTTAAAGCCTTAACCATTCTCACTATCATGGCAAGCTTGGTCTTCCCAACTGTAGGCCCCAGATGGATATCTGAAAGCAACACCACTTTCAGGTTATTCATTGTTGAGGGCAGCTTGTGAACTGGAATCTCCACTGAATTCACAGTAGGAGGCTGGGAAGCATTTAACAGCCCAACAACAGTCAGCACGACAGTAAGCAAGACTGACAGAACTGGTTTCAGTGCGGTTCTGTTCTTGTTGCCTGTGCCTGCCTTTGTGCCTCTTCCAGCCAAGAACTTGTAAGCCTGCTCTACAGAGCCTAGAGTGAAGAGGAAAAAGATGAGAATAATATAGGCCCCCAAGCAAGTGTAGGCAGCTAAAGAAAAGAAATAGGGCTCTTCTGCAACAAGAAATAGCAATGTAAAGAAGCTTGAATGAGCCAAAACTAGAAACATGAACACAGCTATTTTCCACAGCATGAAACAGAAGGAACTGGCAGCTGAAGACCTGGTGAACGTGGTAACTGTGCTTCTCCAAACATGAAGAGACCCCATCAACATGAGAGTATTAGCAAATAGTGCCATCTGCAGCCTTAGAAGCCAGCGTCGCGTCCTGAAATCGAGTTTTTCTGCCAGGTAACTCCGTGATAGCATCATGGAGAAGAAAACCACTCCTGCAGCCACTGCAGCCTTTGCTTCAATGGGCAGTTGCTTGAAGGAGATCATCTTTGCTTCCTGACTGCTCCCTTCTGTTCTCCAGAAGTCTCCAGTAGTCAATAATGTGGTTATGAAGGAATGCCTTGGGTCAACAAAGCCTGCAACCAGGAACCAGTAAGAGCCGCTTTAAAATATTACACACATTCCCTTTTTCCCAGACTGCAATAAAGGACTGTTACTCTACATACTACACAAGATGCTGAGTCATGCAGAATCACTATCATAAAGACACAAAGGAGATGTCCTGAAGTTGAGTAAATCAGACAACAGAAAAGACTGGATGTTGGAAGTCCCCTTCCAAGCTCCCTGTCTGCCTCCGTCAATCATTTCTCCCACACACACCCTTTTCTTTTAAATGCTTTTTTCTCATCAAGACTTCCTAATAGTAGATGGCAATACATCACAACAGGGATGCAATGAGTCCTGGGAACATCCATTATAGCATTTGTAAATCCCATACATGTTCTGGGACTAAGTTGCTTCTGGTATTAACTTAATACATAATTTCTGTTCTTCTTGCCAAGGCGTTGGCTCCACCTGAAAAGCAGGCATTATTCATCATTCTTACCAAATCCAAGAGGTCTACTACACCAGCAGCGAAATCCCCAGTGGAACAGATGCAACTTGGCCCCAGAAACTGCAGATGATCAGCAGATATCCTTGCCTGCTGTTGTGAATCAGATTTCTCCAAAGCCCCGAAAATCAGTAGGATCGGTGCAACTCGCACTCTGTTTTGCTACTCACTTCCAGCTCACTTCCACAACATGTAGAGTTTTCCAAGACTCAACACCTGTTCTACTATATCCTGGTCTAACAGGATGCAACCAAGTTGAAAAGTGATTAAAATAGCACACCCTGCTCCTTTAGAGGGAAGCACAAAATCTAATGCATGTTTGCTCACATGTAGACTGAAAACAAACAACATCTGTTATGTTTGAATGGTAGCAAAATTCCCTGGTTTGCTCTGTATTTTGCTCAGTCACAGTGTTTCTAATAATGCTCAGGTTGCATATTTCTATTTAGAAGAAACCTATTGTTTTATTTTAATCATAGATGAAAAAGTTTGGAAGTCTTTCATAACATACAATAGAGACTATGTCTGACATAACAGTCCCATAACAGCATACTTATTTTCATAACACTTCCTGTCTCTCAATCCACACTTAGAGAAAGCAAGCAATCATTATTGCCAAAAATATCTCAGAACTAGGGCACAAAAGCAGCATTGTAGGGCTCAGCAGTGAGCCTAAGCCCAGAAGTCTGCAAACCCCAGTTTGCCAGGTTGCTTATCTGCTGCATATGCCCTTAAGCTAATTTAAAACAACAGCAGCACATCTGTGATGGCAAGACCCTGATCTACTTTGAGAACTGGACCAAGTTTTAAGAAGATCCCTTCCTTCACTGCTTGTGGCAGGGAATTGTGGGCTGATAAAGGAAAAATTGTGCTTGCCAGCCTCAGCTCAAGGCCTCTCCGTTGTTACTAAACTACTCTTAAGAAATAGTGCTATTTTACACGTGTCTCTACAGAAAACACACAGAGCTAGGAAGATAAGAGCACGAGAAATGCTGTATGGATTCAAGTCCATAGGTCCTCCAGGTCCAGAGGTCCTCTATTGCTCTAGGCACCATGCAATACTCTGTCTAGACAACAGCAGCAAGAAATGCTGTTTTAAAAGAAAGTACTCTGGCCACAGTCTGTGGTCTGCTCCCTCATACTCCTTCAGCTGACAATGCTGCTACACTAGGGATGTTAGAGGACAAATCCTTGCACAGTCATTTCTGGATGTTGTTTATGAACCTGATGTATTTAAATTTGGCAAATCCATGGTTTTTTTTATCTGTTAAGTACTGTCTGGTTCTACAACCTCCCACGGCAGCAAATTCTCAAAACTATGTATTTTTACAGTATTTTATCAGTTTGAAACTAACCTATTAAATCCCCTAAAAGTGCTAATACTACCGAGTTTGCAGACTATTTGTTCTCCATTCCTCTTGCCTGCCACCTTCAAAATATTGGAAGGCTCAGCCACAGCCTCACCCCTCAGAGATCACACTAATTTGTGATTCAGTCTTCCCTTCCATAAGGTCTTACGTGATGTTGCTCTACTTTTCATACATCTTTAACCACCTGTGCCCCATCCAACTACAACATCTATCAAGGGGATAGTGACACTGCCGCGAACTCGAGGCATAAACCACAACTGTGGAGCCTGAAGATTCATCCTTAGGCTGTGGTATTGCATCCCCCGGGACAACGCGGCTACAACAGCATCTGTGGAAAACAGGAAAAAACCCTTTCCCTCCTCTCATACACCCACAGGATGAACAAATTTTCCCACGGGATCTACCAGCAGTGTCAGTACCGGTTCACCCACGGCCCCGCGTTGCTCCGTGAGGCCTCCACGGTTCCTGGGTGCGCAGGGAGTCCCGGCGCCGGCAGCACCGCTCCTGAGGGCGGCACCGCCAGCCCTTCCTCAGCTCCGGCGGGCCGGGAGCGGGCCGGCCTGCTCGGGAGAAGGGCACGGACCCCTCCCTGCCCCGGCTCCGGGATCTCCCCCTCGGCGCAGCCACAAGCCCGGCACCCGCGCCCTGCGCGCCGCCCACGAGCCCTAAATCGCTCACGGTTTAAAAAAGGACCGAGGCAAAGCGCCTCCCTCCAGCGGCGGGAGAAGGCCCCCAGCCAGCCCTCCCTCGGCCACGCCGGCCCCCCGCGCCCCTCCGAGCCGCCCCGCTGCCCCCGGGTGTCCTTGGCGGAGGGGGAGGCGAGGCGAGCACTCACCGCCGCCCGGAGGAGCGCGGCCAGGGCGGCCAGCGGGAGCAGGAGCCGCAGCATGGCGGGCGGCAACCAGGAAACGGCGGCGTCAGCTGACGGCTCCGCCGGGAAACGGCCGCCGCTGGACGGGCATCCCTCCTCCTCCTCTTCCCTCCCCACCGGCACCACGGCAGCGGCGCTCCACCCCTCTGAGCCCGGCCTCCTCCTGCCCTCGCCTCCCGGGTCACCCCCCGGGAGCAGCCCGTCAGGTGCGCCTCAGGCCCTGCGGCTGGGTGCGCTGCTTCCCGTGTTAAAGCGCTGCCGTGCAGGGTCAGGAGCTCACAGGAGACTTTTGGATACAACCTCCCATACTGAATACATCCAAAGATTTCTCTCACACAGCAGTTTCCAAGACGGAAAGGTCTTGGTGACCTTTACCTTCCTTGAGCAGCCCACCATCCTGACGGGAAGCACTGGGCCTGGGTGCTCTCCTTCCCAAGTTAAAGCACTGTCATCTCTTTCAGGGGCCCTGCATTAAAATGAAGAGATAACGTCCAATGTTGTGCACATCTCCCACACAAAAGGTGCCAGGACAGAAAGCTGGTTCTGGCCTTTACCTCTCGTGGCCAGACCATCATCTGCAGCGCCACATACACTCCGGGCTGTGCAAGGCCGAGGACTTGCCCCAGCTCCCCAGAGGAATGACAGAACAGCCGCCTTGGCTGGGCAGAAAGAGGCATTTATGCAGGGGACCTCACTAAATAGTTCCCAGAGCAGCCTGAATTTTGCTCACTTCATATCCAGAGTTGAAGTTTTGCTGGCACTTTCCCTCCTGTCAGCAGAGATTTTAAACTTGATTGCTTCATGGTTGCTGTGGCCAAGAAAGTCACAAATCATCACTTTGTCCACAAGTCTCTCTCTTTTAACAAGCAACAAATTAAGGGCACCTTTCCCAGTCAGTTCTCGTAGTACCTGTACCAAGAGGTATAGGTGTTTCAGGAATCTTATGCACCTGTTTTATCAACTATATTAATTTACACGTACTTCTAAGTTACTAAAAGGCTAATTTGTTGGTGGTGTCATCTGTCTGGGTGGCCTATAGTAGACTCCCACAATCACACCTGCCTTATTTGTTTGTCCTTTAATCCTTACCTGGAGGCTCACTCATGCCAGTGACTGTGCGTCTTTCGGGCTGAGCCAAAGCTTCTAAGCTCCTCTTGCTTGTTCCTCATGCTGTGTGTAGAAGCACTTCAAATGCAGTTCTTTGTACTCGGTGCCTCACGTAGCCAACTAAGGATTTCGCTGGCACGCAGTCTCTCAGTCTTTGGTGTGCCATTCCTTTGCTCATCCCTGGCAAGCCTCATTTTATCCCTTTGCCCTGCACACCTCTGCAGGGAGTTAACTCAGGAGTCAAAAGTCACAGTAGGAACCAACCTACAGTGTGAATAACAAAGCCAGTGGTTCTCCTAAAATAGTAGTTGGACCTGAGATCTGTGAAGATTTTATATCCCTTGAGAACAGATGCAGCCAAAAGCATGTTTACTCTAAAATGAGTACTCCAAACTAGGCAAGCAGGCACAGGCAGCTCCCAATTTAATTAAGAATACACAGCAAAGGAATATGGATACCTGATAGGAATGAGAACATTTAACACCAGCCTTTGCGGTCTGGTTTGTCTGTCCCTGCTTGCCAAGTGCTCTGTAAAAGGAGCAGCTGGTGACATGGCTCTGTACAGGAATTGCTAAAACATTCCTTGCCAGCAAACAGGAATTGGGTTCACAGACATATCTATATCTATCTATCTATCTATCTATCTATCTATCTATCTATCTATCTATCTATCTATCTCTATATCTATATCTATGTATCATTTGTGGTAGAAACTGGGTAACTGTGTCTTCAGTACCTAGACTTTAAACCTGCCCTTTAAACCTTTTTGTGGAGGAAAAGTGTTGCTATACTTAGGGTGCTGTAATTAATTTTTTTTCAGCTGTTGATAAGAGTTTACCTGTGCAGGCCTGGGTTGATACATTTTTGTGATCGATGTTCTAATTGCCAGGGCCATTCACAGTGTATACAAGCTGGGTTTTTTTACTTTAACTTTTCACTTTTCTGAAGAGAAGGAAAAATTTAATGACTGTGTACCCATGCTGGAACAAGAAGACCCTTTTGTTTGCTCATTATGGACATCCCCAGGGTCCCCTGTGTGTAATCTATATAAGCAAGTAACTGTCAGCGGCACTGATCTCACTGACTGCAAATATCCTCTTCATAGAGAACAGTGCAGCCACAGCCTCTCCGCTAAACAGACTATCTGAGGAGTTATTGAACCTCTCAAAAAGCCTGCTTGGAATGAAGCAGCTTAATGTCCTCCTTTTACCCAAGGAAAGGAAAATAGGTATGTTAAAAGATAAATTTACTGCAAACACAGTGCACTTTTCACTGTGAAAAAAGGAAACTTCTTGGCCAGGCTCAGCAGAGAATATAACCCTAAGTTTTGTTCTGTTTCTGCAAAGTCTTTCCAGCATCTGATCAACACATCAAGCTAAGTACTTCTCTGCCTATAAATGAAGAGCTTTAAAAATCATCCCCAAATTGTGCTTATGTGCCCCAAAGATAAAAAGAAGACATAGAAGAAATGCTGGTGGTTTTAATTTTCTGACTTTAAACAAAATAAAAAACAGCATTTCACTTGCAAGTTTTCTTGATGAACATGAAAGCAATGTATTTGTAAGGAAAACAGAGATGCTTAGTTTTGCATCAATATGAGCTGACAGGAAATCATAAGTTATCTCACAATGCTGGTATTGCGTAGAACCAGTTTGGCAGAAGCTTGGTAAGAGGACTAACATTCACATTGCTTCTCTTCCCATTCTTGTGGGCAAAAAAGCTGCTGTTTTCAGCAACAGTCACTTAACAAATGTCATGTGGCAGGAAAGTGATGAACAGGATGAGCAGCTGCCCGTGTTCTGGTCTGTTCTGGTCTGGAGGTTTATCTACCCTGGGGGCTTTTAGTACAGTGGGACTGACTCTGTAAAGCGGTAGGTTAAATTATACTTATTATTTTGCTTCCAGGGAGAATTAAACTAAATCTGATTAAAGTCACTTAAATCCTGAACATGAGGGCTCAGATTCATTGAAGGAGACACCAAAGGATGTGAAGATCCTTTGCATCAGAGACTTTGCTCATGGGCATGCCTTTACCCTACTGCAGTTAATGTAGCTCTCCCAATGCCAAATAAGCTTGCATTATACCAAGGGCCAAACTAGCTTGAATTAAGGATAATTACCATGGATCCACTGTCAGGCAGCCATTTGCAAGCTCAAAGTAACTCATCCCTAATCCCAGAGACCATGCCTGTGCTTTCACATGTGCTTTCCTTAGGAGGTGCCCTGGGGTTTGGCTGATATCTACTCCCCATCTTCCGTTTTGCCACAGGTTGGCCCAGGAGGTGGAAGAGGCTGAGTCCTGTACAGTGGAATCATCATACAGATCTATGCCTGTTTCATGAAGAGTTTCAAGATGACAACCATTTCTTAGAGATGTGCAGACACTTTAGGGGAGATTTTGCAGTTGAATGTGGAGTATCCTGGGCACCTTCCCCTTGGAAGGAGATGCTTTGCTGCTGGCATGAGCATGGTGCCAAGTAACAGCAGAGTCCAACCCAAAACCTAGCCAGAATCACTGTTTTCTCCATAACTGGAACTGAGCCTGAACTGCAATTTGGAAATTTCCTTGAAGTGTGAGTCGAACGAGCATTGGTCACAGCTGAACACCATCATTAAAGCAAAACCCTGTGGTGCTCAGACTTCCTGCAGAGAGGGGAACTTAAATCAGATCATTTGCATGCCAGCTTACCAGAAAGAAGACATAAGACGTGCAAGTTCATACTTTTATTAACCACTTCTCACTGCCTTCTTTTTCAAAGTCTTCCCTGCCACATTCTTCTGGATGTCACATAAAGATGTGCCACCAGTAGGGACTTTATGGGAGTGCCTGCCATCCTGCCCTGGGTCTTCTGGCTTTCTGCAGCTGGAATAGCCTGGCCTTTCCTCTTGAAGGTGGCATACTTTTGTTTTGCTCCATTTTGCTGTTGATTGCAAAGCACCTGGTGTTGTGGGGTGTGTGACAGACCCTGTGATCTTGGCTCCTGCTTGGTGGCAGCCTTAGCAGGCAACAGTGGGAATCTGTGACCATGGGTCAGCCTGGAGCAGGCAGGACTAGACTGGGCTCCTCATTCCTGTCCCAGCCTCCCAAAAAGACACTGGAAGCTGCCCAAAGGCACCCAGTTCTTGTTCATGGGCATTTTTTCTCCCCAGTGAAAGTATTTTGTGGCAGGACACAGCCCAGGAGCAACTCTGGTTTGCCCTGTGCTAGATGATGCACATGAGCAGAAAATTGATGGTATGAGATATTGTCTTTTTGGTAGCAAAAGAGCTTACCAGGAAAAAAACCCAAAATAAAAATAAAAGAAAGAAGAGATTGCCACCTGTGTTTGAGCCACTTAAAACATGAAAACCGGAGAGTAAACAGTCTGTGGCAGATCTAATCAGGCTGAGGCCCCAGGAACACACACTCACCTCAACCTACAAAAAGCTCTAAGGTTAATTGTAGGTGCAAAGAGCAAATATCACATGCAGAGTGTGACTCCTGGGTGCCACATCCAGGCTGCCCCCCCTGCAGCAACTGTCCCAATGAGTCCCCTCACTTCTCCACTATTCACGTCTCTCTTTCCCACAAACAGCCTCCATGGAAAAGAAACTGAATTACAAGTCACCTTTTTTTTTCCTCCCTCACCAAACTGGCCAAGTTACAATGATCTTTGTGCTTGCAATTTAAGGTAGGTCTGACAGCTAGAAGAAAATAACATAAAAAAGCTCCTTGGGGATATAGAGCTCTGAACTCTTCACCAGATGCTGCAATGACATGTTAGAAGTGAGTTCTGGGGAGAAATCAGGAGCTCAGTGACTGCTGCCAGCCACAGCCACAGGTGCTTTTAGTCAGCCCACAACTAGTCAGAGGGAAGTCAAGAGTATGAACATGGGCCATTTCCTCATAGAGGAGGTTTGGCTCTATCCACTTCTGCTGTAGTCTCTGCAAGGCAACTTCTCGGTTACATGAGTTCCTTTTGAAGGGGTCTGGAGTAAAGGTCTGTGCTAGTTGAAGGTCCCCAGTAGCCCTGACCCACCTGTGCTGTCCAGGCTTCATCCCCAGGCATTATTCTAGACAAGCTGGTGCAGAACATGTGGAATATTTAAGTGCATTTGTCTTGCATTGAGCCCACTAGGCTCAGCTACCTTTTGTGATAGTGGACCGACCAGAAAAGCAATCTGCAGCAGAAAAAGCCCAATGTTTTCTTGTTTACTGGGGCTTAATGATCAGCTTTGCAGGCCAACAGCAATGAGTACTGTGCCTAAACTCACAGATAAGAAAGAGAACTTGCAGGCAGAGATTAATCACTTGCTGCAGAGGATACAAATATTTAAGACTGCAAAGTACTACTAAAGCCAGGTACTTTTCTTTCTTAGTTGCTAGATAATTTAAAAGGAACATTTCAATTTTTCTCATCAATCTCTTGCAAGATACAGTGCTTTTAGATTACTTTTTACATGTGCACACTGGGGAGTCTACAGCTTGTTAAAAATGAGATGGCAGTGACTGTAGTACATCGAAGGACTTAATCAGCACACTGCCATAGAGAAGCTGAACACCTAGTGTAGGTTAAATGTAAATTTGTAATACGAAAATAACTAAATTCAAATCAGTGACACCAATTTCTGTGTGGTTTGTTCATGTTCCAGCCAGAATTGTTTCAAAGAGTTGAGGTTTTTATTAAAGGTAGAAGAAGAAGAGGTACAAGGAAGAGTGTCACAGTCCCGCTTCAGAGTTGTTTCAAATCAGTTGTTTTCCCCATCTTTACTCTCCAGGCTACAGAGCTTCCTTCAGGACTGAGGAGTGATCTGGCTGAAGATGGCAGCTGCAAGTGTAGTGAGTATACAGCTATGTAACTGTTCATCTCCTTTTCCTTCCCCCCCTCTTTGTCTCCATCAGTTTTCTGCCTCTTCCGAGCCACTGGTACCATCCCAACACTTTGCCTCTTCCCAAGTTGGGCATTTTGCCTTTTGTTATGTATTTGAAGCCAAGCAAATCATATTTTAAGTTACCTGACAGAGATAATGCTTTCACCATCTGCCATTTTAATAACTGAAGTTGGCTGGACATCGTGAGCTGCTCTTTTGTGAGTTTCTCATTCAATGGGTCATGGTTATAAACCTCTGCTGTGCTGCACAATTCAAGCAATCTGAAATTATCTGTTTCACTGGCAGCCTTTGCACTTTCACATTTAAATGTAATACATGAAGCATCTTCAATTGTATCTGGCAGAGAGGGGAAAATGTATGCTTTACTGAACCTCTCAACGCAAATTTACTAGATGTCCTGTTGCAGGTCACACATCCTGGTAAGTGTAGCCTGGATTACTACAGGAATAACAGCGTGGTGCTGTCCCTGTGTGAAAAGCAAGTGAACAGCACAGACTTCATGTGCAACATGAGGCAGGTCAAGCAGTTTGCTCAAGCCTTCCTGCCAGTGTTTTTCTGGCTCATCTTTGCTGTGGGCGCAGTGGGGAACACCTTGGTCGTGCTTGTCTATTGCAAATATCACTTCAGGAGGAGCATGATGGATCAGTACCTGCTGCACCTGGCCATCGCTGACCTCCTGCTCCTTTTCACCTTCCCCTTCTGGGCCCAGGCTGCTTCCAATGGATGGATCTTTAAGGACTTCATGTGCAAAGTTGTCAACAGCATGTATAAGATCAACTTCTATGGCTGCAGCTTGCTACTAACCTGCATCAGCTTTGACAGGTACATCACTATAGTCCAAGCGATGAAAGCTAAAACTTGTAAGCAAAGGTGGCTCCTGCGCAGCAGGCTCATGTGCCTGGCTGTCTGGCTGACATCTGTGAGCCTGTGCATCCCAGAAATCATTTACAGCCAGAGCACACAGGTGGGTGATGTAACAGTTTGCAAAATTATGTACCCACCAAATGTTGGTGTGATCTTCAGAGTTACAGTCCTGGCCTTGAAAGTCATCATAGGATTCTTCCTCCCTCTCTTTGTCATGGTGATTTGTTACGCCCTTATCATCAAAACCCTCCTACAAGCCAAAAGATTCCAAAAGCAGAAGTCACTGAAGATTATCACCTTGATCATCACTGCTTTCCTTCTCTCTCAGTTCCCATACAATATTTTTTTGCTGGTCAAAGCCATCAACACTTACACTGGGGTGGTGCACAGTTGTCAGGCTGCCAACCAGCTGGACATTGGACTGCAGGTCACCCAGATCATCGCCTTCCTCCACAGCTGCCTCAACCCCTTCCTCTATGTCTTTGCTGGCGAGCGGTTCAGGATGGCGCTGGGCAGGATGATGCAAAGCTGTGGATGCTGCTGGAGCGGGGGCCAGGAGCACTCCTCTGCCTGTGACAGCCAGGAGCACAGCTCAAACTGGTCCTTTGCCATGCTGGGGAGGCGGCGGGTCAGGAACTCCCTGATCCTCAACACTCACTGGACCTCCTCTGTTATGTCTCCTCCCTCCAAAGTCATCCTGTAAGTTAGTCCTCACCTTCTCCTTTCCAGACAAGCACCAAGCTCTTTGGAAACCACCTGTATACCCCAAAGATTAACCCAGAGAGGCAGAAAGGGTTGGGGGCCTGTCCTTGACGTGCGGGACCCAACTGAGGGTTGCTGGCTGAGAGAACAGGAAACATTTGGCAGTTGGGAACAAAATGGAACCATACTTGCTATAAACAGAACTGATAGATGTCAAAAACTAACCTTTGTGACAGCTGGCTCATCTGCAGCTCAGACCACAACCTGAAATAACAAATCTTGCAATGGGTGATAAACCCAGCTATGGCAGCAACAGAGGCAGATGAAGCATTCTGTCCATAGGAAGCAGCAGGAGGTGCTTCAGCCTTCATTTGCTGTCATACCAGGTTTCCCTAAGAAGGTGGCTTGACTCAGGAGCTCTGCCAGATTCCTACACCAGATCCTGTCCTGTGTAAAGTGTCAGGCCTTTAGCACTGACACTGGTTTGTTGCAGTGAACAAATGCTACTCTCTGTGCCTGGGCAAATGCAACTCTGGCTACATAGGAAAAGAAAAAGAAAAGGAAAACCACTTGTTCGTGTACATAAAGTGGGCATTGCAGAATGTAATCTGTCTTTCTCCTGTATTTTAGCTTTGTGATGTCAGGTATGATGGGTTCTGTTTTGATACTGGAGACAAATCACCCCTCACAATAAAAAATTAAGGGCTTCAGAGGCATTGAATTTTCTGTCCCAGGAATATTTGCTGTATGGTGAAAAGCTGCCATAAACCAGAACACAAAAACCAAACCCATGGTTCAACTGACCGCCAGTTATGCACCAATATCTTTGGAAAATATATTCAACCTAGGGCCAGGGACAAGGGACAGGGACAATTCCCCAAGACAGGGAATGATTTTTGTTACTTAATTAATTAATTAATTTCAAACCTAAAGAAATTTGTAGTGAGACATCAGGTTGTGGAGACTGCCATTCCCAGAAGTGGTGTGCTGTAATGTTCCCCAAAACCTGAGCCCATGGGGCATCATTTATCTGTTCCCCCTTGCTCATTCTCTCACAGGCACATGGCCTCCCCTGTCTTGCCTGACCACAGCCTGCACCTCCCACTCTTCAATTGCAAGATGTAGTGCTCAGAAGCCTTTGATTAAAATAATCTCATTTAACCTGGTTTGCTTTATGGCACTTGGCTCTTCCAGGGAAAAAAGGGGTTTTTTCACTGTGCATTTATCATTAAAGAATGTTGGTAAATGAACTCTCTGCAAAGTTTGATGCTGCTTTTCTAGCTAATAGGGTACACCTGCGCAGATGGGGTTCAAGTTTCATATACATTTATTAGGATTTTTTTTTTTTAACTTAGGAAGAAAAATGGTCAAAGATGTACATATTTTTTACTGTATGTGTAAGAAGAGTGTGGGAGGTTTTTGTGATTTGTGCTCAGCAAACAGAAGCCAAAATTAAATAAAGGTACTGCCACATACACCAAGGGGATGAACTGGTTGTTTCTTGCCCATACATCCTTTCCCATTCAGATCCATACATGTAATCTCTTTGCAATCACAGCATTTACCCCTCTAAAAAGAGGCCAAAGGAAAA
The DNA here is from genome assembly GCF_049639895.1 of Pseudopodoces humilis. Classification (NCBI taxonomy): domain Eukaryota; kingdom Metazoa; phylum Chordata; class Aves; order Passeriformes; family Paridae; genus Pseudopodoces; species Pseudopodoces humilis. Next base: position 108,205,404 of record NC_142200.1, read on the forward strand.
CTTTGCTAAGAGAGTTTATTTCAAATATCTAACCCTTGTGATGTGGAAGCTGCAGCTGAGAACCCCAGGCACTGGGGCAGGTTTAGGCTGTTGGAGGCAAGGGCTGGGGTGCAGTCTGGGGAGGCAGGGCAGAGGAGGAGGGAGCACATTGGGGGCAGATGCTTCCCCACAGCAGCTCAGCCCCACTACCTCTTCCTGAGGCTGGGGGTGATGGTGCTCTTACACAGAGGGTTCTCCTGGCCCCCAAAGAGCCCTTGAGTTATGCAAACAAGTGTGCAAGCCTTAGCTGCAAGCTCCTCTTCCCTGCACTACATCTCACCAGCCCCAGGAACTTGAACTTCGCGGGCATCTCACAGAAACTAAAGCTTCTTTAGTCTCTAAAACGCAGCGAGAAATATTCATGCTTGATCAGCAGGTGAAGCTGCTGAGGCTGGTGAAATGGCAATGAACTTGTGGCAGTTTGGGATGGGGTTGTTCCTGGGTCATGCACATCCTCCTCTGAGTCAGGCTGCTCCCATCACTTTGCCAGGAAAAACTCCCTGGGGGCAGTTTTCCCTCTTGGGTTCTGTTCCACCATGGCTGCCTGCAGTCCAGTAGCTGCTGGTGGCTCCCAAAGCTGCTCTCACCACACAAACTCAGGAGGAAGCTGCCTCCCTGCACCCGTCTGGCTGCAGCCTCATCCCCAACCCTTTTTGTTGGTCATCACACAGCAGGGATTCAGTCATGGAGGTGTTTTCTGCCATTACTCCCTCTTGCATCTGCTGGGGGCCTCTGTCTGCCAGCAGCACAGCTCCTTGTGGTCAAACTCTTCTTGGGCTCCTCTGTCCCTCTGCCCTGATATTTTACTTGGATTTATCCTACTACAATCCCTCTTGTACCTGGCTAGGGTGTCCCTAGCCTTCACCTGATGCTCTCTTCCATGGGAAGTTGATGGGAGGTTTCCTCACAGGCAAAGGGTATTGCCTCCCCTGCCCTATGAGCAGTCCCAGGGGACTCATGCTTTACACACAGCTCTAGCAGGATAGGCATCAAGCAGTTGTTGGAAGTCCTGGGAGAGGCCTGAGATCTTCTATAGCTTGGGTCTCCTCCCTTCTCTTTGAGACCATTTTTTCCTAGATGATCCCAGTTTTGGGCTGCAGTCTCCTATGCTGTTGCTCTTCTTTGAAGAGCAGCTGGACTCATCCCTGCCTCAAGTGCTGAGTTGTGGTGCAGGCAGTCATGCAGTGAGACACCAGCCTGCCTGTGACACAAGGGCAGGAAGCTGGGAGAGCCCATGAGAAACTTTCACTCTCTGCAGGCAAACCTGCCTACCTGCTGCCTGCTCTGCCTGAAAGAGAGACGTCTGTACAGAAGCACCTCTTCCAGTGTTGGGGTCAGAAGCACAAAAGATAGGCCTTTATCTGTGGTACCTGGCTCTCACACCCAAGAGAACACTGAGTTTGGCATAACACCGTGGAGACAGCTTTTAAAGTTAAGTAGAGCAACTGGGAATGTGTGTAAGTTAGAGAGAGTTTCCTTAAGTCACTGGGTGAAAAAGTTAGTTTAGGGTTTAAGCTATATTAGAAAATAAGAGACAACGTGGATGATTTAGGGCATTGTCCCTTTCTCCTTCTTCTTCTAAGGGTTTTTGGGTAATAATGAGTGATTATATAAAGAAATCCGCAGTGCAGTACACAGGTGTCGGGTCATTGGGTCACTAAGAAAAATAACTTACTCGGCATTTGATTATTGGACAAATACACACAATAAAAGACCTTGGAAAGAGTTTTTGTTCTCTGTTTTGCACTTTTCTATCTTAGTGTATGTAGCTCCTTGTACTCTGTATATATGTAATATAGATAAGGAAAGAATAAACAACTGAGCCTGAACAGGAGAAAACATCTCTCTCTCGTTAATCTCAGTCCTGGGGAAAAAGAACCCAGCCAACAATGTCACACCCCAACATTCCAAAGAGCAGGGAAGTGATGGAAGAGTGTGAAACTACAGGAATTTTTACTATATTTGGACTTCAAAGCACTTCTGTGACACTACAAGGACTAATGCAGAGGATACCACGACCTTGCGACAACTTCACATGGTCCCCACAGAAAAATGATATCCCATGTGTGCCAAGGCCTGTTCTTGGGGCACAGACTGAGAAATATAAGGCAGGAGTAGGGTTGGGAGAGCCCTTCCCCTAGCACCAAGGAAGAGGGTATTACCCAGTATGGATAAAAATGTGTTACTGGAGATGGACGCAAAGACTTTCAATGGCTGCAGCACTTCCCTGCAGAGTTGAGGTACAGCATGGTATGATCACTTACACAGGTACTGGCTATATGTAAAATTCACTCTATGCAGGTCCCTCACACTCCAGATTAGGCTTTGCTGGAGCCTCTCTTACAGGGAAGCTTCTGAATGTGGAGGCAGGACTCCAGATGCTTCTGGAGATGCTCTTAAACTTCTATTAGTAATTGTAGCTTTGAAATGAGGGGATGGCACAATATAAATTTAATAAAAACCCCAAGTAAATTATACAATCATCCAATTTATCTTCCACACAAAGCTATCTCTACAAGGCAAAAAAGGGACAAATATTCACAATGATAAAGAATTTTATTCTTAAATTCCTGAGGTTAAAAAAGGAAAAAAAAAAGCATCAAGAAAAACATTCCAATGCAACCGTTTACATTTCTGTAACTGTACAGACACACGGGTATACATGATTTTTCCCATATCTGGAGCAGGAAGTTTGATGTGAATAGGGCTTGCAATTCTTTGGCAGTTAAGACCAAAAGATGCTTCTGAACAAGTTACAACCTCAGTGATTGAGCATAATTAAAACTATAGTGCAATTTCAGTTTTAGGAAAGAAGACAGGTTTTTGTAGCTTTGCTATTTTGTAACATGGTAGACTCTTGTGCAATACCTCTTTAATTTTTCATAAAGAAACATTGAGTAATGTTGAGTAAAGGAACACTGTCATTTTCTTGAAGAAACTACATTCTCTCCTTTGCATAAACCTCTTCATAACAAAAAATCTTACCCTCCATATCTCCTTTCCCTTTCCAGCACCCAGAAAAACATCTCATTGTTTATGCTGATCACAATGTATAATCTTTGTCCTATGAATGTGACATCTCCTTCAATTAATTTCATGATCAATTTAAAATATTTTTCTCTTTATTGCATTGTTACAGATAATAAAAAGCCCACTTCAACAAACCACCTGAGCACCTATAAATAAATGGATTTTTCAGTATTGCTGGAATAACTCACATGAACAAGCATTTTATGAATGGAAGAATGAGGTGCTTGAATGAAATAATCTCTTGCCTGCCCTTGTGCAAAGTTCTTTATTGGGTTTCCATGATTCCAGTAATGAACTCTCTGGGACATTTAAACAAAAGGTCTCTACTAATGTCAGGTTCTTTGCTGTCTCTGCACAGCCTCTTCCAGCTGTTATGATGGGATTACTGCTCCTGGGAAGCTTCTTTGAACAGCTGTATTCCTGTCCATTGGCACCTTACCAGCCTGATATTTCATAATTTGAAACTTTTCCTCCTTAAGTACTGTCTTTGGTCAGAATCAAACATTTTCTTTTCATCTTTAAACTACAGGTTCTGACTCTCACTCTTAGTCGTCCTTCAAAGAGAGGGAAACAAAAAAAAAGCCGTAAAATTACTCTCAAAGGACAGGAAAACCTGAAGAAAAGGGACCATAAAGACTCAAATGCTAAATGAGAATCCAGTGGATTTACTCTTCTTCTCCCAAACATAGGCTTCAGCAGTCTCAGGACTGTCTACATGAGAGACCTCCAGGGAAACATCTGGCTTACTACATGGAGACAATAATTTTAAGAGCTACATGAATAGGGGCTTAAATATATTTGCCACAGGATAAAAATTTTAAAGAACTTTTAAAAGTTTTTAAAGAACTTTTAAAAAAAAAATTAAAGAAGATGTGTAGAGGAAATCAAGAGGCAAGGCTGTCAAATTATTTTTAGTAGAGAGACTTCAAATACTTTTTAACAGAGATGTCATATTTTGCTGAAGATACTTGACAGTGTCCCTTTACCTTACATTTGGCATTTTAAGAAGTATAATCCCAGTAAAATTAGTATTCTAAGTAAACAACAGCAAAATGTTTTTAAAAACCACACCTAAAAGCTTAAAAGAATACTGCAGCAGACTTCAGTAATAGCTCAGTGAAATTGCATAGTATATGGTACATAGTACTCCATTCTTAAGCAATAAATAATCTCTCCTTGCCCAATTAAATATAAAACATAGCTTCAAGACTGAAATATGCTGTAATTCATGAACCAATTGAGGCCATTTATTGCTCACGTCAGTCTCTCATCCATCTCATTTTCATGCACACAACCAGGTCAGGGCTTAACCACAGTGCAGCCTTCAGGAGTTTGCACCTTCCACTGACCACTCTGCCTGGCAGAGGGTTGGGAGCACACCACCACCATGGGGAAAAAGGCAGCTGATGGCAAGGGAAAGCTATCGATGAGCCAGAGACCTAAATCCTAGGTGCTCCATGAAAAGTAGTCATTCTTTCACAATATTTTGAAGATTACTGTATTACACAACAACTGGAAAAAATTATGAGCAACCTTTAACTGCAATTATTTTCTTTTCTATGACCAAAAAATTCGCTCTGCCTCAGCTGCTCCTATGTAAATGTCCAACACTTAGTTTGTGATCTCCACCTTTTAAACAACCAGTCTTTTGGAGTGGGAGATCCCTTACAGGTATTGGATTGGACCAGCAAAACATAAAAAACACCAGCTTGGCCTCTCCTGACCACCTTCCCTAGCTGAGCTCATTCCTCCAATTCCCTCTCCTTGCTTTTACATTTACAACTTTGCCCCTTTCATCTCCCTAAACCATTTGCTTCAGTTTATGCTTGCCCTTTTTTCTTCTTTCCTCTTATGCTTTATTTTCTGTCTCCCACCATGACCCCTGTATGCCAGCTATAGCAGCCACAAAGTCTCTACAGGGTTCCTCACAGGTTGTGCTGGTCTTCTACCAACTGCTGCACTAAAACCCTCCAGGTCTGAGGTTTCCTTGGGAGAACAGTAACATGAAAAATCAGACACACATAAATTATGAGGAGAGCTGGTTGGGAGAAAGAACTTTTCTTCTTTCTCCTGCCAAATATTTTGCCATTCTACTGGAAGACAGGGTTTTTTTATATAGAAAAATCCACTTTCAGGTATTTTGATAAAAAGCTGAAATTCTATCCAGAAAGTAGATGGTTTGCATAGAAATTTTCTATGAGTGAGAACCCAGTCTTCCCTTAAAAGGCAGTGTAAACAGCCCCCAAATCTGAGATGGAAAGTTAGCAGTTGGATCAGGCAACTGCAAAGCTTAGGAAAGGGACAGAATACACAAACACCACAGGGTGGAGAGCTCACCAGGCTTGATATGTATTCCATTTTGGATGGATGTTTTGAGACTGTTCAAACATTACTGCCGCCTTCCACATGGTCTAGAGAGAGACACGCTGCTGATCTCCTCAGAAACTGTGCTTTCCTGTGAATGCTGATGACTAAGGTGCTAAGGCAGGAAAAAGGAATGTTCCTCTTCTCAATATCACCCAGTGAGCAGTACTTTATTCCACAGGGGATGTTCTGCATTCTGCCACTGGTGCTCACCACAGGAACTGGGTTCCATGGGCCAACATTCAGAGTACAGTGAGCCAAAGTGAAAAGAGTTGCTGCTTTGTGTTTATTATTTTCTAACTGGTATTCTGTGCCAAAGCATTGGAAACAGCCAGTTAAGACTTACCAAATCTTAGCCCAAAATGTATAAAACTCCTATGGTATGCTGCTTATAATACTTGGAAAAGATAAAAATATGCCAGATGGATTACAACATTTGCCTATGAAGACTGAAGTATTGCGTAATTGCTGCTCTGACTGTAAGAGCAGTACAGCAGAACAGAGCTGGTTATGTTTATACCTCAGTGAAGAGGTCAAAAATAGGCATTTTTCTTTAAATTTCCTTTTGAAGAATATTTTTGGAAGAAAAATAGCTCAATTTTCAGCAGAGAATTTCAGTTTACATTTAGATACCCCCAGACTTATTTTTCTCCCCACTGAAAAAAAATTATTATTGTTGACCTGTTAAACCAAACAACATGGCTTTTCAGCAATCTGTACACAGTACAGAACCATTAGTGTTCCCAAAAAGGCTTCCATTTTTAGTGTACACATCTGCTCTTAAGTGCATTAGAACTATTGCATAGTTTCAAAGTCTTCAAACACAGTGGCAATCAGAATGCTTACACATGTACATAAATAATAGCATATCTTAAAAATTTAAAAATACACAGTATAGTAAAGGCTATGGGAAATCACTTCCATCATAGATAACAGGTCGCTCAACAGCCAAGTGATAAAACACTCTTTTTGAGATAAACCTGTCAAGGAAAAAAAGAGAACAAAAAGATCATGTTAGCTGAAGCCAAGAAGAAAGGAAGCCTTAAAAATGTACTCAGTCTTTTAGTTTACACTTGGGCAAAAAATTCACTGCTGTCAAAAAGAAGTAGGCCTGCACCTGTGCCATCAGGTCTGTTCTTTAAAAGATGACAATCCTGAGTAAATTGTCTTAGAATGAGTCACAAATTACTTGCTTAATTCTGTTAACCCTCCTAGAGGTTCAGAAAGAAGAGTGGAATTCTGCTGTGGGTGTAGAAAAAAAAAACCAAACAAGAACAAGAACCAAAACTCAGTCTTGAACACCTCTTGGCAAGTGAGGAAGAATTTCTTATATTTCTGAATGGCAGAACAATGGTACATCTGATCAGTTCCACAATCTGTAACACCAAGCTTATTTTACCTTTTATACCTAGCTAGGACCTACCTAGAGAACGTGTTGTCAAATATCAGGGTGTAGATTCCAGCATTTCTGACTTTCACCTGTCCTCTGATAGTTTCCTTATGAGAGTTGCAGCGAGTCATAGGGATAAGAACCTGGAATTCAATACAAATCAAAATGAAGTTTGCTATTTGCCCTGTAAATTGGCATTTTCTTTCAGAAAACCTTGACTTCAGCCACTTTGAAACTCCCAAAGAGCATCTATGCCTGCAAAATTGATTACTCTAACTGAATGGCATTAAAAACTTACCCAAACTAAAATCTCACAGTGAGACACCTGTTTTCCTTTGATTATATCTTTACAGCACTAACCTGTAGCTATTCATCTCTGCTTTATAGATAGAAACATATCCTGAACCTTTAAGCGTTAGTCTAAGAAACTTTAGTAACTTTAGCAAGTGGTACCTTAAATCCATATATCCAAGAGCAGGATTTAGCTAAATATATATTTTAATATGTTTTTTATACTCTCTGTGTTATAAAATAAGCTTTTTCAGCAAATCTTAATTGTTTATCTGAGCTTACAGCAAAAGTGTGTGTCTTGTTATAAAACCCTAGCACACCTGTCAGAAGAGCAGCTGACATAGATCAAGGATGACTCTATAAAACAAAGCTTTACCAAATAAATATATCAAGACAAAAGCAGCATTCAAACTTCATTCAGTTTTCAGATTAAGATAAAGAGATATTTTACATGGAGTTAAGAACCATGCAGTGAATTAGCACAAGCTATATAAATGTCTTATTCCTCCAGTAAATCACAGCCGCAGAGTTCACCCTACCATGGTGGATTAAACCAACAGCTGTCTTTCCTTCAGCAAAACTGCAATTAGTTGAGTAAAATATATTCACTTAATCTGTAATCCTCATGAAATATGGACAGCACATATAAAACTAGGTACCTTGGACACTGGCAAAGAGATTTTGTACACCATCAAGACACTTAAGTATATGCTTTGTTTTAAGAAATGTAGGTAAACCAAGAAATTTATGTTTCCCTGTGGCTTCTGCTCAAGAGCCTGGCAAAAACAGCCGTAAAGATTTTTACAAACTAAGTGAAATTGAGAAAAAAAAAAAAGAATTTTGCAGATTTGGACATTTAATTTTGCTTAATAATTCTGGGTGAAATTCAGATGCAACCAATGGAAGCTACAGCACTTTTCAACTCAACTTTCGCAGGCAACATTAAAGATGTAGCTTTGCCTTTAGCAGAACTGCAGCTTAACTGGAGAAACAAATCCTTAACGCAGTAGCAACTGGCATTCTGGTGAAGACCTAGCAATACTTGTCAATTGCTGTAGGCTGGATGAGTGTAGAGCAACACAACCTCTAAGGAAGTAAGGAGACAAAGGCCTTACTTTGCACTGATCCAGTGGTGTGTCTTCGGACTCTTGGTAGACAACGCTGAAGGATATGCTTTTGGGGTCTGATGAGAAGATCCAGCTAATTGTTAGTCCCATCTCTGTAACAGTGATGGGAATGATACTGTAGGTGCTGGATTTGATGAACAGTTCTCTGTTGCTTTCTCCAAAATTCATGATCTCTTCTACTGTAAGAGGTAATTTCATCCTGTGAGGGAGTAATATATGATTACTTGAAGAGATCCAATCCACTTACTCAGAAAAAACCACTAATCATTGATTTTTATTTTCCATCTATTTCAGGTAGACTCCACAGCATATTTGGGGCAGGTCCACAAGATGCATGAAAATTCAGCCTCAGGTGAAGGTAAAAACTATGAAAAAGCTATCTGATATTAAGCACCTTCACTGCTCTGGCATAAGTGGATTTTGTTCACTTATTTATTTCATTTCATCTCATCTAAAGAAAACCAGTGCTGGAATAAAGGTTTTAGACTTACGACAAATAAAAAAGGAGTGCTGCCCTCTACTGTTTTTTTTTAACAAAAAGAAAGTTACCTTGCTTATTCACCTTCCTAGGTGAATATAAAAATTTGCATAGGAAACAGGAGGATCAGGAGTACAGAGGGCACAGGTGGATGGAAAGTGAGCAGCAGCTCTGTTCTGAAGTACTTAACGCTACATCTGGGTCTATTTAACCCAACCAAGCTGCAAAAAAACTGTATCAAAATGCTGCCTGTTAAAAATGAAGTTCTTAGCATCTAGATGATGCAGTCCTACAACATTAGATGAGCTGACTTCATTCTGGTATCTATTTAAGACTGTGAAATGCGAGGCCCTGAAGCAGGAGAACACTGGTTACTTTCTTCAGGGGAAACCTGAAGTTTCCTATTTCTAAGATCCGTGGGATCTCACCTACATTACCCCAACTGAAACTAATCTCATCTGTCACTCTTCAGGCCAAATAAACTGTTTGCAAATCAATGAGAACAGAGTAAGCCACAATCCTGTCATGTCTAGGTGACCTTTGATTTTAATAAACTAAATATTATTCTAAGTTTTGCCTTACAGCGCAGCTATGATTCTAGTTACTGCTTCATTTACCTGGATCTCTGAACAGCAGCAACAAGGTTGAAACATGGACTGATTAATCTCCTTGCAGTCAAAAGTTTAAAACCTTTCCCATAACTAAGGCAAAATTTCAAAGCTAGGTTTAAGGGGACAATGAGCAAAGGTGAATTTCTCTAAGTCATGTGCATTTCCACACATTGGATTCCCTTCTTGGCTGTGAAAGTGACATGCTGTATCACTACTACATGTAACTAGGAATTTCAGAGCGGGACACATGCAGAGAATTGTGCACATACAGTACACACAGAGCTTGAGCTGAGGCTTAGACAAACATTTTATGCTGTAGCATGTATCTACAAGGCAAAACAGATTCTGGGAAGCCACCAATAAATAACAGATACATACTCCAAAAAGCCATAAATTCCCCTCCCTTTGGCAAAGGTCCAACTAGAGCTGCATTCCCTGACTTGCCCTTGCAGTTTCCTGCAGAGACTGCACAGCCTTCTCTCTAAACCCCCTTTGTGTTGATAGTAAGTCCTGCAATAAAAATAGGAAATGTGATGTGGACCTACATATTTTCTTCTTCTTCTTCCCCAGTTTCACTGAAGTTTTCTAAGACTGAAGAGAGAGGACTTGGCTCATTGCTGCTTCTCTGCATGGTTGAGTTACAGCCTCTCATCCTCCTCAGACCAAATTCTACTGTGGGACACAAGTGAGCAGCTCTTCCAGGAGCCTGATAACTGGTATCTGAGCTCAGCCTTTATGCTTTTACCTATAGCAATGAAATTGTTCTGCTTACATAATTTCTCCTGACTTCAGCAAGCATATCTCAGCATCTTGAGCAACTTGCCAGTCTTCAGATTCATCAAAGGTTGAAGAATTACACGTGCTGTTTCTAGAACAAGGAAAAGAAAGAAAATCATGAGTCTCTGAGTAGTATGTAATGGAATACGGTCTGCATGGTGATGCCTTCCTAAAATAGAAATGTTTTGATAGTCCTGATACCAATTTCTAGGATTCTTACTTGACACATTCAAGTGACAAAACTGGGCAAAACTGCAGCCTCCTTCTGCTCACCACCGTACACAAACGTAAAACTGTTCCTATCTTGGTTTCATGAGCTCTATATATATATATATATATATATATATATGCCCAGAAAATCTCTTCTGCAATCATAACATAAATTTCTTATTGAGATGATGACGGGTTTTGAAGATTCTCTGGCAGGTGGGAACTTGAGGAGTAGACACAAGCAAAACAGTCTGCACCTGTCCCTTAAACAAAGTTTGCAAAAGGATAAAAAGGACTAAATCTCCCTGGATTTAATCTAGGAGGTGTTTTACAGACATATTATCCAGTTCCTTACTCTGACAATTTTACACAGAACATCTTTTATTGCTGTAGAATTGCTATGATGTGTCTTTGTACAAAAGCCACTGTATGATCAAACACAAATACACCAAATATACTGCTACAAGATGACAAAGCAAGATGTTTCCTCCACACCATGATGTGTCCCAGTGAACAGTGAAATAGAGGGAAGAAAGAACCTGCTATCCACTCCTTACCTCAGAAAAGGCGTATGCTCTGGGTGAACACTGGAGTAGCACCAGGTATGAATTACAGGGCTGGACACAGAGAAGGATGAGTTTGAGAGTCAGGAAACAAACACTGGTAGTTTCCAAGTAAGTTAGAGCTTCTCTGACTTATTTTGTTTCTCTGCATTCCAGCAGTTTGAGACAATTAAGCTGTTGTTCCCAGAAAAAAATGCCAAGGACTCTTATTTACAGGGAACCAGCTGGTTGGTTCCTTCCAAAAACTAGTGGAATCTAGTAAAATGCAATACCATATGTGCTTCTGAACCATCAAGCGTAGCAATGCCACAAGAGAGCATGATTGCCAGACTTGCTGTAGACCAATTCTCAAAACCAATGCACAGTTTGGTATTTTCTTTTAAATCCAATGGGACATTGCTCTATAAGCAACACTGCTGAGCAGAAGAGCAGGAGAAAATATCTCCTTCAGGCTGTCATGTGCAGCATCTGAATATACTGTGTCAACACACGCAATCACATGTCAGTTTAGTGCAGTGACATAATTGTTTGGAACCAGGACAAATTTACTGTTATGACTGCAAATTAAACTGAACCCACTATCTATACATTTCCTGAACTGTTATCTCAATATTCCTATTCTTTTATTCTTGCAGCTTCTTGAGTAACTCTTGATTTCTTTAGAGTCACACCACTACTGTTAATACCCTAAAGAGACAGCTGGGATGTGCATGGGAGATTCAAAGCTGTAATTAAGTGCCAAAATCTGAGCTGTAACCAGACACTAGGAATGTAGGAATGAAGTACTTACTATGTGTTGGTCCATAAATGTTAGTACAACATCTGTGCAAATACTTACTGATACAAATAATTTCATTGTTACATCATCTTTATACAACCTGATAAGAAAACTGATTCTGAAAAAATAAACAACCAAAACAACAAACTAAAAAACTAAACTATAGCTTGTAAACCTACATATAGCTTTATATACATAGCTTGTATATTTTGCTTGCACAGTAGGAACAGCAACCGGCTTCATGCTGTGATCCACACAAGTCTCCCATCTCACTAAGTTAGCTACACAGCTTGAATTTCACAGCCTTGAATTCATGCAGAGCAAGAGAACTACACAATTACAGGCTTTCCAGAAGTGTCAAACTCCATGATGTACTACACAATGCCATTAGAGTTCTTTATTTAATCCATTAACTTCACCTTTCATTTGGAAACCTGAAATGTAAATTGAATTGCAGGACCAATATATGTTCCATGTTCTCCTCTAACACATGATGTTCCTTATTCCAGTTGCTGCAACCCAGGACATGGTTAGGTGGTTAGCTTGTCACTTGGCTGTTCCAACCAATACATTCACCACACATCTAAGGCTAAGGGAATGCTAAGTCTCCTAATTTGTGTATTAAATCAAAGTGCCTTATAATCACAAAGAAAATCCTCTTTCTCTTTACGATATCTCACTAAGTCTAACAGTCTAAACTAAGGTCTTGTGGGCTATAATATAAGAAACAGTATCATGATTTAACTGGAACATTTTTCCCCTGACAGGAGAATTCATTCTTGCATGACCCATTCACCTTTTGTGTCAGCACTAAGGATTCTGCAGCTTGCCAGGTCCCCAGATTATGAATATGCATCCTCTGGAATATCTATTTAAACAGTCTGTATTGTTTCCCTTCTTTTTCTTTTTAAAAGTGAAATGAAGTGGGGCTAAAAGCAGAAAGAACTAAAACATGGAAAAGACGCTAGAGCAAGAAGAGGACAGTTCTGATTCTGCAAAGCCTCAAGACAGATTGTTGGAAGCTGATAGAGCATTTTGAGTAATTATTGCTTCATGTTTGTCTTGTTCTTATGCACTTCCTCAGGCACCTGCTGTTGGTCACTGTCCCTAAACTGGATGGTCTGGTGCTGTGTGCCTGTTCTTACACATGGAAAGCATTTCTTACAAATGATACTAAAAATACTGTGGCTAGCATCATAAATGGCTTGGTGAGTTAAAGGTTATAAGTCACTTTTAGAATTAAACCTGAAAAAAAGCTGGTTCAAATCTGGACTCAGCAATTTTCTGTTTTCATAAACATCTGAGCTCTGACAGCTGTAGCTACATGTCTGAGCTGTCAGCTTCATGCAGCTGAGCAGTGAAATCCCAGAAGCCATCTGCCTGTCAGCAGTGCAATAATTTCTGGAGAGAACTTCTGTCATCCAGGTGAGAGTCTTACCGAATTGTGTGAAAGGCAGAAACCTGAAACGGAGACTGGAGGCTGTACAGAGCCCCTAACAGCTGCTTAGCCCAGCAAACACATCTGAAAATGCAAAGAAACAATCAAAGGCATTATGCTGAAGTGCACCAATGATTCCCTGTGCCTGCTGTTATCTAGCAGTTCAGACCCACCCCAGGCACCCTTCGTTATTAACCTTCCTCTCCAACCCAACAAAGAGCAGCAAAAATAGAAAGAGGACAGTAAAGGATCAGACAAAAGGATACCACAGATGGTCCTTGACATGGGCAAGAAAAGAGGCATGATCTGGGATGGAGCAAGGGGGATAGAGAGCTCACTGAGTTTTTAACTGGGTGCAAGACAGTGTCTTGCATGAAGGTGTATGGGTGGGAAAGGGATGGAAGTGTTATGGGAAAACCCTGACATGCATTGAGATGGGAAAGCATCACACAGACAAGTGCAATACTACACAAAAGAAGATGGATGGACATGAACATGATCCATCACTGTGTGCTATGTGTGAGCTGCTTACTGCTATAAAGGAAATCCCAGCTATTTCTTAAAAAACTATGACTTATCTATGCTACATCCTGTATGAAACAAAGAAAAACAACCAATAAACAGTACAAAAGGAATCCCCAGCCTTAAAACTGGTTACACTATCTTCAAGACAAGAGACAATACAGAGAAAGCAAGCTAGGGAAACAATCATGACAAAGGAGTACTTCTGTGCTCCAGGGGACAATTGTGGGAAATGGAAAAATGGAAAATTGGAAAATTCCACAGATGCTGAAGGGTTCAATTTGCAGCCTTGGAAAGAGCTTGGGTTAATGTAATGATGAAAGTACACAGACATTAAATAGAAAAATTATAAACTTATGTTCCTATAATTGTCTGTAAGAATATGCCTTGAGTAAGTAAGAAATTGTATTAGGTAAAATAGTGAGAAGTTTAAGCTATAAGAATATGACTTAAAGGGTAGGCTAAGGATCTAGAAGTCATAATCTTAGAGGTGTGTGTGGGTACTTGACCTATCAGTACACAGTGCAGCAAAATTAGGCAAAGGTGATAGGTTAAGTAGAAACAAGTTTTGTGTTAACTGTCTATTGGATCAAAATGTTATATATTGTTGTGTGAAGAAGAAACCTGTGACTACCTTAAGCTATGGCTGACTTGTTGCTTCTCTCCAAATCTCACACCTTTGAGACTGGAATCTTATCTGGCTTACTTAAGCAATAAATCATCTTAAATAGCACGGTGGTCCCATCCCTTGTTTTTCATCGCAACAGACAATGTGCAAAATAATTTTGTTGCTGTTGTTGTAGCATTGTGTCAGGGAAGAGGTTTGGCAAAGGCTCTGAGATGAAGACACTTTCAAACACTGCATTTGCAAAACGTTCAAGCAATTAGGGATTATCAGGGTGCTTTCAAATCTCCTTCCCAGCAGGAGGCAGCAAACAGACGACTGGATATCAACATTAAAAATACTGACAAGCTGCTGCCAGTATAGCCCAAATACTGCAGCCTGTAGGTCATCAAGGCTACAGACATCTCTGTGGGTAACACTAGTTAAGATACCTTTGAATTTTTTTTTCACACAGTTCTTTAGAGGCTATTAAGGGAAACTGAGGCAGAATTATAGGAGAGATATAGCAGAAGCAGTTTCCTGAGTTTACACCAGTATCCACTATGAGCCCCTGGTCCTTCCAGCAGAGCTGATGCCCAGCCCTCCCTGCCCAGCCTATACCTCCACAGAGGCTGCTCCATCCCAGAGCCTGCAGGTTCTCTGCAGCCAGGATTGTTTCTGCACCTTCATAGCTTTACAATCAAATGTTCTTCAGACTGACCCATCCAGGAGTAATAGCTACTCCCTCAGCCCACTCACTTTATAGGTGATAAATTCACACAACCCATATGTTAGCACACAGCTTAGCTACTGCTGTGTCACCCTCATACCTTATTCTGCATCTGAAAATAACTGATAAAAGCAGATGGTTATCACAACCTATTGCTCCCCTGTTTGACAGGAACAGTTTGTGAATATTTAGCACCTTGCTCCCAGTTTGTTTCTTAGAGGCAAAGAAATTGCTATCACATGCAATGAACCACAAGGGAGAACTCAGTTTTTAAAGAGTTACACAGCCTTACATTTCTTGTGTCAGTAGTGTTCTTTCAATAAATGGTGCTACAGATATAAGTCAAATTTGGTGCTGTTTTTCTTTACACACATTTGCAGGTACCAAACTCAAGTAGTCAGAGATATAAGCTCACTTCTCTACAAGCCAGAGTCCCAGAAGCACTCCAGCTATGGTAGCACAGGCTGCTGCAAAGATCTGCCTGCATGGGCTCATTTTTCTCAATTGTGTTTCCCTCTCTTGCAAAACCAAGGGACACTCAAACTGCTGTACATTAGAACTCACCGGGTAAGGCCTTTCAGCCAATCTTAAGGATTCAGAGGTGAGTTCTGCTAATCTTGTGCTTAGTAATATCTTGTAGTAGGATTAATCTCACAGAAACATGGTTTTTGTAGCTCAATAGAGGGCATTCAGCTCTTGGGATAAATCTTTGAAAAGCCAATAAACCTATCTCACAAAAGACTTAATTTACCAGATGAACAGCTTGCAAAGATCACTAGTCTTGGGGCTGTTTTGGGGCTGTTACTTTTATATGCTGACAACAGCCCTGACTGCAGGGCTGCTGAGTTAAGGAGAGGCCTAAGGAGTTAAGCTTCTCCTTAACTTGGAGAGCTGACACTGGAAAACTCCATCAACACTTGAGATGGAGTGTGATGGAAGGGGCTGACAGAGAATTGGCCACTCCTCCCCTGACAGTAATACAAATGTAGTACATTAATAAAAATCCTCCATGTTTCAGTGAGTTGCTTTAAATGGGGAAAGAAAGAAGTGCTGTCATCTGATAATGTGACTGACATCTAAAGAGCAAGATGAGGCTCAACTGAACCACAAGTTCTGAAGTACTCATTGAGACTCAAACTCTGCCTTTTGGGACAAGTCCAATCCAAGTCAAACATCTCTGATGCTCAGAAGCTGCAACCTGAGCCTAACTGGTAAATTTGGCAAAACAAATTTTATTTCTCTCATGGGTTTCCCCAGAAACCCTCAATCCAAGCGCTAAGCGCTAAATCACTGATGTATTAGAAAGCTTAATCCCTATGCTGTTTTCAGAAGCCTCTTGGGAATTGTCTTTTGAGTATGTTTTGAGTCCCCATCAGTATAAATCTGGTAATAAATCCACCAGCTGTTGTGGGTCTTGACTGTCAAGACAATCCTCTTCAGCAAATAAAAGGATTTGCTTTTGTCTGTCATGGATGCTTTACTACAGCTCTTATCTGTTAGCATTTAGGATTTTGTCTGTCTCCTGGATGCATTAGGATTTAATTATTTGCTGACTAAAAAAAATCTCAATATGTTTCCTTCCCAGCTGCCTTTAAAAGAAGGCAACATAGCAACTACAGATACTGCTAACCTCTATTATAACTTCTCCATCACTGATCCCTATGAAAACAGAAATGAGAATTTTCATATTAACAAAAATTATGTATTTTATTGTTTTCATCCTTGGCCTAGCAGGAAATGCACCAGTCTTTGTCATACTGAAGTTTCTACATGAAACTGAAGACATTGACAGAAACTGACAGTACTTTTGCTGAACATGGCTATAGCTGACTGGGTTTTCCTTCGGCTGCTGCCTCTCTGGGCACACTCTGCTGCTTGGGAGTGGACTTCAGGCACTGTGGAATGTCATATTATATGGGGCTTGTATAAATTTCAGTGTTAACTCTAATGTCTATCACTTTTGACCAGCTTATTGCTGTTGCTTTTGCCACCAAAGCAAATGTGTCAAACCAAATGAATGACATGTGCAAATTATCTCTGTCTTGATCTGTGTGATCTCACAAGCATTTGCTGCATCACACTTTGTTTTTTGGGAGGTATTAATTTTGATAAGGCAATATATCAGGAAGAATAACCAAACTATCACACAGAACTGGTTCTTGAAGTGATTCAAGTAACTCTTGCTTATTTTATTCCCATGCTAGCCATGATCATCTGCTACTCACTAATTATTAAAACCTTACTGTGTGCTGAAAGTCTTCAAAAGAACAAATCTATAAAAATATTTTCTGTATTTGTCCTGTTTATTCTTATCCAGATACCCTATACTTTCTTCAGATTGATAAAGATCATTGACTGGAGCTTTAAATTGAAGAGCAGCTTTAAATATGCAATTACCATAACAAAAGCTCCTGCTTATTTTTATGGGTGTCTTAACCCTCTATTTCTTCATAGGAATGAAAATCAAGATGTACTAGCACAAAATTATTAAAAAAATCAAGATGTGCCAAATAGCAAGTTACAGCTCAACAGTGGCAAACCACCAAAGAGGAAGACTCTAAATCTTTTACTGCTTTATATAGTGCAGATGCCACAAGCATGTACCTACTATAAAACTGCCTAGAAAATCTGGCAACTATTTCTTAGCTTCTTTTTTTCTGTTTGCTTTGTTTGTAAATACTGATGTAGGGAGCCTGAGTGAAAGAGGAAATACAGTACCATTAGTAAAAACACTATCATCAGCTTAGAACCAACCTCTTTTCATCATGATACTTCACTGCTTCCTGCTTTTTCAGTCCAAACTGGTAACTGAGTTAATAGTGCAGAAGATCTTCAAGAAGTATGAAAAAAATGAGATAAAACTCCACTTTTCATGACATAAAGGTAACTTGAATTTCCTGACTCCCAAACTTCTGGTCTGCTGTTTTTCTATGAATGGTGTTGGTTTATGAAAGCTTTTATGAGTTGTTTCAAATACATTACATGTTTTAGTTCTGCCCATTCATTTAATGAGAAATGCTGGATTAAAAACATATATATTTCAATCTTCACGCTGGGTTTCATGTGTGGTTTGGTTTTTCTAGATGTTTTGGGGTTTTTTTTCCATCTAGGACAAGGTCTATGCACAAAATCCTTTTGCATTCATCTAAAATTTCTGCCAGAAAGCAGCATTTTAATCTGCCTTTCATCTAATATCAGGTTCACGGTCTGAATGTCCCATACACATCTTTGTATCTTATATCTGATAAGAGAGCTCACGTTGCCAGATTACCAGGCCCCATGTAAACACCAGAGATATCATATCTCACACACATGGATTCCAACACAGAGCAGTGTTCCTGTACACACAGACTCTAACACCCCAATTCCCCACACATTCTTTGCATCATGACATCTTCCCAATCTCTTTTTCCTGGCACCTTGGTTCCCTTGTAATGAAACTGTGGTTTTCCAACCTTGTTCCACCAGTTCTCCCTTTCAACCTCTGGTCTTTTCAACCTCCCAATTGGAGGCAAAAAGATGTGCAGGGGGCAGAAAAGTGTGCAAAATCTCTTGCAGAAAGTAGTAGAACAGGGGTGGAGACTGGAATAGGGAAAAGGAAGAAGGTATGTTGCACAAGAGCAAAGGGAAGACTTTATGCAGCTGTGGGCTGCTTGTAATAAAGGTAAGGTTGGGTCTGGCCCAAAGTATTACAGCTTTGAAATACCAATTTTAACTGCTTCAAACCATTCTTGCAAAAAAAACCCTCTCTGGATGTTCCTTCACTCCCCATTAATACCCAGGCCTTCCTATCAGAGCACTGCAACTCAGAGGAACCTGACCCTTTCTGGCAGCAGCGTGCCATCCCACCACTTTCCCCTTTAGGAAACACCTGCTTAGGCAATCCTTGTTTCTCTTGATTCTGCCACAGTGAAATATCCCTAAAAACAAAGCTACAAAGGAATGTGGTGTGACTACATGTGGAAAGATGCCATTTCAACACACAACTGCAATGCAGGTTTTGCCAGCATAGGGTGGCAAGAGATGCTCCTGTTCCCTGTCCTTCCTGGCTGGTTCTGTACTGAGCAGGGAGTGCTTCAGACCACGTTCACTTCCCCCTTTTGCCTACACTGCACCCTGCCCGGCCACATGAGTTGTAATTAGGTCAGCAAAGAGTGTTATGACTCATCAAGGAAAAAAAAAAAATAATCCAAACCAAAGCAACCACTGCACTGAAAGGCTGAGATGTTTTTCTACCACTACCAAGGTATGAATAAACTCTTTGTTGCTGTACCAGGATAGTTGCAACTTTGGGTTTTTTTTACTCTTCTGCTGTCTGTGATCTTGATTTTGCTGCTGCAATATTTATTGCAGGCATGCTATGCCTACAACACATAAAAATGGAAACACAGTGCTCTAGTTTATCCCGGGGCTCTTTGTTTTAGAACACAGTATGAAAATATGAATGGTTTAGAAATAAGAGTTTAAAAATACAACACTTCAAAAGAAAACCCATGAGCCTTGAAGTAGCAGGATGTATCAAAATTGCACAATTAATCTCAGCTTCTCACACTTAAGATTTTGACCAGGTTGGTCCAAACACACATAACAAACCTGAAAGATGAAGTAACTGCTGCTTAATCCTAACCTCTAGGAAAGAGCTACTTCAAGGTCAGACAGAGTTATGGTGGTACAATCATCTCTCTTATCCTGCCACATACCTCTGCAGTTGATGACTAAGGTGAGTTTTAAGTGATTCTCAACTGGCCTGTACCAATAAAGGCAGCCTCTCAAAATTTGCTATTATGAAATAATTTTGTTGTAATTGTTTCATGTCACTTCAAGGAAAGAACAGTGTCAGGGCTTAGTGAAGAGACCAAGTGAAAAAAAGAGTAAAAGTACAGTAGGCACCAAAAGGGGGACAAATAGGAACAGGAATGTCCTTTGAAGATAATTCACTGCTTTGAGAACCAACTTGCATTTTCAGTCCAGCAAGGACTCACACACAGTATTCTAGGTACAGTCAGTGTGAAAATATCTGCTGTCAGCCAGAGTTAGGTCATAAGAAACTATGTCAACAGGGCATGTCAATTGCTGATCTTCTACTTGGACAGAAAGCCCGACTCCTCTTGCCTCTTGTGGCTGCTCATCTCCTTCATTTTTAGAGCACCACCAGCTGGTTCAAATTTCTGGCAAAACCAAAATAGCTTGGATTATTTTCAGCAAATCTCAATAAAGAAGTTTAGCCTTGAAAACTGACTAATTTGTATGCCTTCCTCAGACCTGCATCTAGCAACCACAATCTTGGATCCTTTGTGTGTTCCCCAAACACAGTATCAAAGCAAATTACCCATTTTAATGCAAAGACAACATTATTAGAATGCCAGTGGAGACTATGTGAAGTTTTCATATAAAAATCAGGTCACATTTAGCTGGACACTTTAGAAAGAAGAATAATATAGATGATTGGTCTACATGAAGTTCAAGGTGGCCAGCCCAGTACAGCCAAGAAATCTGCAGCAATCAAACCAGTAGCTCAGAAAGTAACTGAACTGCAGGTCCTTGAAATGTGGGAGAAAACACAGGGGAAAATTTTCAGTACATCTCTCATGGGCTGCTGTCAAAGATAGGACAGAGGGTTGGCAGAACCTTTGCTTGTACTCAGTACAGTGGTTCTGGCACATTTACTCACAACCAACCAAAGTATCTCATGCTGCACTTCCTGCTCCTGTGCTAAGTGACACTGAAGCTTTGGGTACACATGTACTCCTCACCACAGAAACAAGTGAGAAAACACAGTCAGCTCTGTGCCCTGCTATTTTTCTTCAACATGCACCACAGGCACCGCACCATCATCTGACTCACTTACCAATTTCTAGATCTCTCCCATAATACAAACCCACAATCAACACAAAATGCTCAAGTCATCTGCTATGCAAGAAGGCCATTGTCTTCTCCAGTGCTCCAGCTCATGAGACCTTCAAACATTATAGGTGTCATGGGAAAGGGCAGGTGTCATTTGTGTTCTCTTCTAGGAATGTCTCAAGTTCAAAGTACAACCACAGTAGGACTCTTCCACCTGCTCATGAAACTGCTAACAAAAAGCAACAAAGGAAAAAGCACTATTTCCTGTCTCTCCTGCTTATAATCTGACAAGGGAAGCTGGACAACCTTTAAAAGTTTACATGGCGCAAGTAAGTTGTTCCATGGGTGCTTTTCAAGAATAGTATTCCCTTGTAAGTGGCAATCCTTCCTTCCTGTCTGAATACTTTGTCAGACAAGATGAATTTAGACCAATCTCGAATTTAAACAAATGGTGACCCACACTTATTTCTCTTCTCCTGGTTGTTTTCTCCAGAGCTAACTTACCTGTAATATACCTGCTGCAGAATTAATGAATTAAATGAATTAAGCATTTTAATTCATGAGCATGAATTAAAAGAAGAATTATATTTCACTTTTTTCTTCACAAAACAAACAAAAATTCCACACCACAAATTGTCCTTTTGCAAAACAATGGCAATATTAAATTTACAAGGGCAATGTGAAGCTCAGTTCATTCATGTCTGCCCAGCACATGATAAGCAGGAATATAATATTAGTGCTGACTGTACACAAAGTAGGCAGAAGACATTTAAGGTGTTTACCAAGAAACAAATATGAAGAATTTTGAATTTTTTTTTTACCAAATAAACAAGTCTGTACTATCTGTCTTCAACCCAAACTGCAAGTCATTGGGGTTTATACTGGAAATGGGTCTGCTGAGTGAAAAAGAGTCTAGGTCTGCTTTCTCAACAGCAGACTATTTACTCTGTGACTATTTTCAGTTTAGCACTGAGATTTATCCCATCTATTTTTCTGCTTGGAAGCAAAGCAAGTACATAATTTAGGTGAAATTGCTCTTTTTGTTTTTTCTTCTCAAAAGACAATGTATTTTACAGAACAGAATTATTGTAAATCATTTGAAAATATCTGAACGATAGTAAAACAATATTTTGCCTAAAAATGGATACACATTAAAGTCTAACACTACAATGTAATTTGCAAACCAAATATTCAGATGGCCTTAAATCTTTTTCATTGGCAATTTATGTAGAAATAGATGTTAAAAAAAAATGACTGAAATCTGCACTCAATCCCATTTTCTAAAGTAAGAAAAGAACTTGAGCCAGATGCAGCTACACAATTGTTCTTTTCTGTAAGCTGTCATCTGTAAGGTAGTAAGGAAGTCTACAGACACAGAGAGCCTGAATGCTGACTTTGATGATGACAGCTGGCTTGATGACAACACAGAGATGGGGCTACTCCCCTGTGTTGTAGTGAAGCACGTAGGAGAGCATGAAGTGGTTTAGATTTACTAGATTGAATGCTGACTGTGCAAAAAGACCAAAATTATCTTGTGTTGTTCTACTGAACATGTGGCCTGGGAACAGAGGTCTTCACTTTACACAGAGGTTGACTACTCTCACTGAATGGAGGAAAAAGAAGAACATTCTAAAGCAAATCCCAAGGAGTACCCTCTTTGAGAAGCAGTGTTTACTCACAGATCTGTCACACTTTGATCCAAAGAGTCTCTTTCCATCTGACTTTCATTGTGGAGAGAGTCTGATTCTTGTACTTGGCACAGCTCCTCATCAGTGATTATGTCAAAAGCTGCATCATCTGGTGGTTTAGAGGCTTCACTTGCAACTGTGCCAAAAAAAAAAAACATCCGAAGAAACATAAACACTATTAGCTGGTTGCCTGGGAAACAAACAAGCAAACCCTTAAGCGGGAAGCCTGGACCATTCCTCTTCATTGACAGAAGTATTAGATAACTATTAGAACTAATGGAAAGTCTTGGGCTGACTGACAATCATTTAATATACACAAACATTTCTCTCAATACCAATCAAATCTAGAGACATGATCAGTCCCACCCTGAAAACACTCCATGACCTCCTGCAGATCATTGGAGCCGGAAGTGACCATGTAGTTTCTTGGAGACTCGAAGAACCCTACTTATTTCTCCACAGCATGCAAACAATAAACTAACCAAAAGCCCTCTCAGATGGTGACACAGGTGATTCCAATGAAGCTGGTGATCCTTCCTGGTTGGCACTGGATCCAGAGTCATCTGTACTGTCCACAATGACTCTAGGCTTATTAAAGCAAGCTCTGCAGCAACGCTCCTTTTTTCCACCAGGCTTTGTCACCATGTAGTTGTTGCAGCAGTAGTAGCAGAAAATGCGGCCACACATTCTAGAAATGATTCAAAACCAAAGGTGTTAGAAAAGTACCACATACAGCTGGAACATATCTCCCTGACAGAGTCTGGGGCTCTCCCATAATGGTTGTGTTTTCTGCAAAAACATGAAAGCTACACCCACTGGCAGAACTCAGACCTTCAGTGCTCCTTACTGAAGTGAAGCAAGTCTTCTTGACAGGCACAGGACAGAAATTCACATTCACACTTTGCTACCTTAATAAACAGGTACAACAGAAAAAACTAAAAATACAAAAAATTAAATATAAAGATATAAAACAATCAAATGTCTACAAATATACAATGCAAATAAATAATATTTATATTAAGTACATAAAAAGAAAATTAACTTAACACTACACAGGCCAAATCTCACAGACAGGTAGAACAAAACTTGATTTGATTATATGGAGTTTAAAAACACATCTGTATGTCTCTGCTTCATACCCCTCTTCCCTTCAGAAAGGAAAAAAATCCAGTATTGTATACGTATGTGTACATTCATCCCTCCTGCCCCCTCCACTCTGAAGTCTCACAGTATTAAACTTGTCAACTACTTTTTAATGAGCATGCTGAGATTTCCATGAAGAAAATCATCCATCAGGGATGACAGCTACTCAGGAAATTTTAATGGTTTTGTTTTTCTTAATCATTTAGATAATTACTGGGTGAAGACACAAGCAGCTTTCAGAGACCTTAGCTGAAATGAGTAATTTCAAAGTTGTTACTCAAAATTACTTCATCATTCACTAATCCCTATAGAATGTTGTTTACATTCACATGAAATGGAAACAGTGTCAGTGCTTCCTTCTTTCCTCACATGAAAAATCAGTTTATGAAGATAAGGAATATTAAAGAGCCAAGCTAAACATACCACTACCCTGGACCCTGAAATGTATCCATTAAAATACTTTTAAATACTTTTAAATCTAGATTGAATAACTAATACTAACTCTAGGGGAAATAATCTAATATCCACTTTGAAAAAAAACAACAAACTACTCTGCAATAGTTAATTATCTCTGAACATAAGTAGTGTAAGAAAACAAATTTATAATGCATGCACATGCATGTTGAAACTTGTTCTGGAATACTTCCATCACAGTAGAAATGCCATTTTAGTGAATATTGTTCAGAGCATAACAGAAAAGTGCACAGTCCTTCAAAGAAACACACTATACAGGTGTGATTATCCTTGTTTCCAGAAATGAGAAACTAACAGACGCCCCAAGTCAGAGTTGCATCCAGACCTTCGTCTTAATGCATGTCAAGGGATCTTTCCAATAATGTCTTATGCCTTTTTAAGCTCATGGGGAGCTTACAAGCTCTACAATGTCATGTGTCAACAATTCTGATCAGTGAACTGTGAACATTAAGAAATATTTCCTCCACGTAGGCAATCTTACTGAGTTTTACTTTTGAACAGTGCAACACAGTTCAACAACTGACCTGCAGTGGTGTCGGCGCACCATCCATGAGAACTCTCTCTGGCAGTCCAGACAATGATTAACTTCTGTGTCCCCCTGCCACCTCTGCTCTGCACTAAGCTTCTGCTGGAACTCCAGAGCATCGGATTTTTGCCACAAAGCATCCTTATCTCTGCAGTGACACAGTTAAAAGAAAGGAAACACATAGAAGTTGTCAGTGTTGGTTTATTGTTAATCAACCTCAACTGGAATGCTGGTGAAAGCTTCACAGTAAAAATTCCTTTTCTCCTAAAATTCGGAGGAGCTTTCAGACATAAAGGTAGATCAAAAAACCTACTGAAAATTCTGCAAAGACAGGGAGAAGAACACATGCCATGCAGAGAACCACATATTTTTTTAAAACAGACAGCAAATTAAGGAGATATTATTGAGTGTTACATTTTTTGACTATATTATGGAAGCGCAAAATTTCAACTGCCAATGAATTTGTCCTTTACTTGTATCTTCAATTTGGGAATATAAGCCTGGATGACCTAAGCAGTGTCCCTGAACATCCTAAGCAAGTATTTTAATTTCTGCTTACTGTTCATTTTTATGCTAACCTGATAAGTTCTATCAAACGTTCTTCAAGGAACTGCTTGGTTCTTGTCAGGTCATCCAGTTCAGCAAATAACTTCTGGTCGCTACTATCTTTGTCTGCTGCCACCTTGCTGAGCTTCTCAGTGTAATCCAGGATCTTCTCTTTTGCTTCATCAGCTTCTTTTTGGATCCTGATTAAATACAAAGGCAATTATGAATAATTTTTAGCTCATGTAAATTTAAGTCCTCCCTGTGGAAAGAAGGGTTCCTCCACCCTGATAAACACGTCATTTCAGTGAAATTTTTCTCAGTGTGCATGTTTTTTAGAGCTAGACAGAATCTCCCCAGTTTTCTGCATCACTGAAAATGCACATAGATCCATTATCTAATAAACACAGCCAGCAACCAGCAATTTCTTGGATGCCCTGCTTATAGCAAAGCATATGATGGATACCAACTAGGAATAATACAGATGATACCAGCACAAAGATATAAAAATACATAGGCTTTGGTTAACCTATTGGACTCTGCGTGAGCCTCATGAAGATCTATTTCTGACTGCCATATTATTCACACCACACAGGCCCACATTACAGACCTTGAAAACACATCCTGAGTTAGATTACTAAAGCTGATAAAAAACCTGACCAACATGCAGGATGTGGTTGCATTCAGATAATTCTTACTGATTGCCTGAAACTTCATGAAGAGGAGAGAAAAAACAAACAGTCCAAAAGTACAAAATTTCCATTCCTTACAAAATAAACCAAATATTGTTTTAATTTTGTGCTTAACCTATAAGGTAAAAATACATTATAGAAATGTCTTTCATGAATTTATATTAGCTAAATTAACAGTACAGTAAAAACTAAACCATGCATTCACGTCTGCTGGATAATTTCCATGTTTCTCATCTGCCAATCTGATATTCCCTCCCAGTGCCCGTGTGCTATTTGTTCTATATAAATCCTGTGACATATGGTACTTCATAAACTATGACGATTTTCAATATGTTTTGATTATTGTCCCCTTGCTTGGCCTACAAAATAAAAGTTTCTGTAAAGAACCCAAACTCTCACCTTTCCACAAGTTCTCTAAGAGAAGTCACTTCCTCTTCCTTCTGCAGCCGAGCAGATTCTGATTCTGACAGCTGCTCTCTTGCTTCATCCAACTTTCTACACAAATTCGTGTTTGCAGCCTAGTAAAATGAATTACTGTATGTCCTTACATATAAAAACAAGACTTTACCATGCACAGGACAATTACCAAGACAGCTAACAATGTTTTAAAAGAATCAGGTACAGCCAAACAACTGATTAAGATATTATTGTATAAGCAGGCAGTAATTAGTTGTGTACTAGTGACTGATTACTTCTGTCACACTGAATAAGGGATACACGCTAAAATAAGACAGTGTTAAGCCTGTAATTCTTGTTAGACCATGTCAGTTGAGTTTTTGCCTCCTTATCAAGAAAAATTTTCCAAAAATAATGGCAAAAGAATACACCCTGAAAGTTTTCCACCACCTAAAAGCTTCAAATGAGAAAAATTAAATAGGAGAAAAATATTGTTCAATAAGATCATATGCAATATGAAGAACAATCGAAAACAACCCAACTTCTTTCACAGCTAGACTCTCCAGAGAAGTCTGCCAAACTTGGAGTCCTCAGGGAACATACCTAATTGCATCTAAAGGTACGTATTTCTCCTAGCAGGCAAGGCCACATCCAGTAATCTTAACTTTCTTCTTTCCAGATTCCTTACAGCTCAGTATGACCCTTCTAACTCAACTGTTTGATGAACTTATTGTAAAAATTCTGGGTTTTTTCTGGCTGGGTTATTTCTCAGCAACATCAATTCTCTAATTCAGTGCCCTTTTCAACCTGCAAATTGATGGACCTACACATGTGGCTGTACAGGAATGCAGGGCCTAAGAAAGACATATCTTAAACCCACACCCCCATTAAGAACAGAACACACACACCCAGGTCTTACATAAAATCTGACCAGCTTTCAAGGCAGGACAAATTCTAAGTGACATCATGTTTTTCATAATCTCTGCTTCAGTGGCTGTCAGATGCCCAGTATTTTGTCTGCAGCACCTTTACTTACACAAGGGCATTCTCAGACTCACAGCCAGTCATCAGAAATACTGCTTGCCTTCCCAGTTGTAACACTAATGCCTGCTGACACAAAGACCTCTGGTTTTAATTCAGATCAAGCACCTACTTGTAACTCTGTAATCTCTTCCTCCACTGCATGCTGTTGTCGCTTCTGCTCCTGAAGTTGCTCTCTTACTTTCCCACACTCCTCATTGACAGCCTGGTAGAGAGATTGAGCCAGTAGTTAATAATCCTCCAGCAGCAACCCCGTCACTTGCAAAGCTCCCAGCTGTGAATTATGAGTGCTCTTATTGCCATGCATGGGATAAATGCAGTGCCACTGGCTCATGAAAGACAGCTAAAAAAACATGCAACTCTTGGAATCAAGCAAACTCACTTTATGGTAGCACATAAACTGTGTTTTACTGTTATTTTGCATAGGCTGTTGCAATTATCAACAAAAAGAAGGTCAAACCCATGCAGTGGCATAAGCTTCCGATCAACCATCAATCTTAGACATTTTATCAGAATGGTAAAGCAAACACAATGAAATATTCAGCCTTTAGGTGTGCTGTTTCATATACACAAGGCTGACTCATGCTTTTTTGAAAGCAAAACTTTGATCTTCCCAGCTGCTACCTTGAGCAGCTGAAAGCAAAAATATATGAGGGAATTAAACGCAAAAGCAACTGGTCTCAGTTTAAGATTCCTTTCATCAAAATCAGTTCTTAGGAGCAGTGTTACAGGTGTGAGGAACAGGTCTTGTAATGTTCCTACAAAAAGAGGAAACAACCACAGCTGCGACCAGAGGGACAGCAGATGCCACCTTCAGTACCAATGTATGAAATCATTACCTTCATGAGTATTGACTTGCTTTTCTGTATCACCTGGCCTCTCCACTATACATGTCCATAAAACTCTGAAGAGTTATTTTACCTCAGATAGGCCTAGGTCATGAGCACAGAGACATTTTCAGATTCCCAAGCTAAAGCTAGTTGCATGTTAGTCTCAGAGCCTGACCCACACAAACCTCAGGATTTCATGCAGAAATTGCTGCAGCAGATGGTAAAGCAGCTTCCTCAGCTATAATAATTACATTAATTTACCTTGAATTTTGTCTGATAATTTAGAATCTCTGTGCTCATTTGAAATTTTATTGCAGACAGCTCTTCTTGGCTGGTCTCTTGGAAACTCTGTGCCTGTTTCTTTATTGTCTCCAGCTGCAATTGCAGACTTGGGACAGCTGCGGCACACATTTGAGCCACCTCTAATTTCTCTTGCAGGCTCTTGTTCTCCTCTCTGAGATTAGAGATGTCAAGTTTCAGCTTCTCCTGTTGCTCTGCTGCTTGTTCTTCCAATTCTTTGAACCTTTCTGTTGCCTGGGCCAACTGCTCTTCTGCATCCACCTTTTCAGAGGTCAAGGCACAAATCTGAATACCAAGTTCAGCCATATCAGTGTTCGTCCTGTGGAGGAGATCTTTATTTTCTTCATTTTCCACTCTAGCATTTTCCAAATAGCGCTTAACCTTAGACAGCTCTTCCTTTAGGTTCATCAAATTACTTTCTAGCTCAGCTTTTTGATGGGCTGTCCTCTCCTGCTCTTTTTTCAGCTTTTCTTCCCTTTCTTTACATTGCACCAGTTCTTGCACATGATTTCTGTTGAGAGACTCACTCTGCTCTTTCAGCTGCTGGACAAGCGTCTTCTGCTCACTTGAGACAGCCTCAGCGACTGCCAGCTCACTTCTTATCCTCTCTCTCTCATCGGTGGCCTGCTGAAGCTTGACTCGCAGATCAAGGACTTCTGCCTGCAGCCTGGACACCTCACCTCGGCTGACCTCCAGCTGCTCTTCACTCATGCTCATTCTGAAAGCCAGATCTTTTGCCTCCTTCTCCAGGGATGCCGCCTGCTGTAGCTGCTGTTTTTCCACAGATTCCTTTTCTGATGTGAGAGATTCTATAAGTTTTGTCTGATGAAGGCATGTCTTTTCAACACTGAGCTTTTCTATCTCAAGAGTCTCTGCTTTCTTCCTGTATCTTTCAGATTCTGCTCTTAGCTGTTGACATTGGCTCTCCATGCCCTGCAGTTCTGCTTCCTTCTCTGTGAGCTGTGACTGGAGACACTCTTTGCTTTCCTTCAAGGTGTCCAAGCTTTTTTCCATTTGTAAACTATGCTGTTTGGCACTCTTCAGCTGTGCTTCAAGTGAGGCATAAGACTCCTTGGAGGTCTCTTCTCTTTGCTTTAGTTCTTCATATTCTGAGTTCAGAGCCTCCAGCCTCTCCTCTAGAATTTGGCCTTGCCTCCTGGCATTCTGCAAGTCTTCATCAAGCTGTTTGTTCTCAACCCGGAGCTTCTTTTCTTTTTCATCAACTGACACCAGGGCATCATCTATCTCACTCTGAAGCTGCTTCTCAGAGGCTCTCAACCTGGCTACATTGGCTTCTAGGGAAGCCTTAGAAGCTTCCAGATTTTTCAGCTTCTCTTCCATCTTCTTCTTAGACTGTTGCAAATTCTCATTCTCTGCTTTCAGTTTTCTGCTCTCCTCATCCAATTCACTCACTGTAGAGTTTTGCTGCTCCATCTGCTCCTCCAGCTCCTTGACTTTCTGCCCGAGATGCTCCTTCTCAGACATGAGTTTCTGGTTTTGCTCCTGAAGGCTACACACAGTCTGACTCACCTTTGTTAAGCGACCCTCCTGTAGTTCAAGTTGCTCTGCTTGTGACTGGGATTCCTGTTTCAGTGCTCCTTCCCTCCTACCATACTCCTCCTCAAGTTTCTCTTTTTCTTTCCTGGCTTCCTCAAGTTTTTTTTCCAGTGAACCCACCTGAGCCAGAGACCCCATTACCTGGGTCTGGAGCTCAGCCACTTCCTTTCCTTTCAGAGTCAGGGCCTTCTGAAGTGCATCCTTTTCCTTTGCCATGGTCTCCAGGCTCCCAATCAGCTTTTCACTCTCTTCTTTGGAGTTAGCAGTGAGGCTACTGTATCTGGATTCCAGTTCCTTCTGTGCCTGTTCTTTCAGCAGCAGTTCCTCCCTTGCTGCCTTCAGCTGAGATGCATGTTCATCACTGAGTCTTTGCATATCTGCCTTTTCCTTTTCCATCTCCTGAAGCTTCTCTAACAGTGCCTGTATTTGTACAGCAGAGTCATACTGGGCTGTGGCTTGCTGTCCCTTTTGATCCAAGGCAGCATCAACTTTTGCAAGGAGGTTGAGGTTCCTCTGTTCTGTGGAACTCAGTTTGGCTTTGAGCTCATCAATGCAAAGATCCTTCACAGCCATCAAAGCCTTAGAGGCCTCCAGCTCCTGATTTGAAACCTGCAATTCTGAGGCACAATCTTCCTTGCTGGTCAACAGCTGGTCCACCTTTATTGAATGTTCCTTCTGCTGCTCCGCTGCACTCAGTTCCAGTGACTGTAGACACTTCTGCAGGTCATGGACAGTGCTCTGAGTGGAGTGTGAGATCTCACACTGCTTCTGTAACTCTGTGATCATCCTTGTCAGCCGGGAGTTCTCCTCACTGTAGTTATTGCTCTTCTCCTTTTCTACCTGTACTTGTTCTTTTTGAAGGCTGACAGCTGCCTGGAGCTCCTGGTTTTCAATTTCTAGCTGGTGAATGCGATCTTGAAGTTCCCTCTGCCTCAGCTCAGCCTGGTCAAGTTCTAAACGCATCTCTTCGTAGCCCTCAAGGTGTTCAACATTTAGTGAGTTATTTACATCAGGGCTGGAAGGAAACTCTTGTGCCTAAATGAACAGAAGGGGAAAATCAGAAAGTTTAAGTAGCATTAAATATTCATTTAAATGCTGTGCTCAAATGAGAGCAAGTTCAGGTTCTTAATGTACAGTGAAATTGCATGTTGCCTTCATAGCACTACAAGATACCAATTTGTAGGAAATGGGGCTTGTTTTCCCAAATGATAAGTGAAAACATACCTATCTGCAGGTAGCCTTCTGAACGTATATTTTTACTTTTACAAGATTTGCATGTTAAGTTGAAGCAGCTGACAGACAATTCCCTTTACTTCTAATTAAAAATGCTTTTTGCAGTTTAGATGATATGACTCATAACCATAATAAAACTATTTAGTTCTCTGGAACTATGTTAACCAAAGACCTATCATGACATATAAACATTTATTTGCAATTTGCTTACCTGCAAATAATTGCTCACTAAACTGCTCATGCTGGAACTGCGACTTGGGGGCTTCCATAAATATGCTGAAGATCCAAGTGAGGACAGAGTCCTCCTGTTGATCACATAGAGAAAGAGTATCTAAGGTAAGTCTAAGCACATATATATGTCTCCTTCTGCTTGTATATGTAAGATTTATCTAGTGGTAACTACCACATAAAAAAGGACATAACTGCACCTTCTGTCTCGGCCAGCGACCACTGAAGTTGACGAAATATAAGACAGGGATATCCAAGGCACCTCTAATAGGTGATGT
The DNA here is from genome assembly GCF_049639895.1 of Pseudopodoces humilis. Lineage (NCBI taxonomy): Eukaryota > Metazoa > Chordata > Aves > Passeriformes > Paridae > Pseudopodoces > Pseudopodoces humilis. Next base: position 108,237,129 of record NC_142200.1, read on the forward strand.
CACTTCCCTCATCCACAAGAACCAGAGCAGCCTTGCTCTAAGGAATTGTACTGCTGTGTGGCAGCGGCTCAACCAGACGGTGGCAGCAAAGCGCCCTAGGAAACCCCCATTGATCCAAATGGACCTGAACCAGACCTGGTAGTTTTTGTTATCCCCCCTTGTACGTGGGAGAAACACGGCTGCAAGTGATGCACACTGCTTGGCTGTGCAGTCACTACATGTCTCAGCTCTTCAAACAGAGGAAGCTAAGGAGATTTCTTCCTGCACCTGTTCAGATGAGATTGGGATTTGGGACTAAACTGCAGCTACTGGAAGTGCCATATTACAGAGCATAATCTCTGATCACTGGTGCTCAGTACAGTGAAGGAGAAATAGGATAATTTGGTCATGGATTAATTACATGGAAAAAGCATATACCTGCTCAAACACAAATATTCCTACCCTCAAAAGCAGAAGCTTTTACAGATCCATTAGCTGGCAGGTGTTTTATGTCCTTGTTAATACAAAATCACAGTGTAGCTCCATCTTACCTGGCAAATGCTGGCCAAGCAGCATCTAAATCATAGCCTCTTGATGCCAAGTCAAACTGAACATCAGTGAGCTCATACAGCTGACCCACAATGTCAGAACTCATCTTGGAATTCAGAAATGGACTTCTTGCATAGTACCAGTCACTTGAAAACAAACAAAAGAGAAGTAGTCACTCATAAGCAAAAGGGAAGCAGCAGTTTCTCTTACAAAAAAACCCCTACATCATTATTCACCTCAGAAAAACTATGATACAGTATTCAAAACACAAATGAAAACAACCAGATGCATCAAAAAAGATCCCATCCCTTCAATGTCAATGAAATTAAACAAACTTAATTAATCCCTCATAAATATCTTTAAAGGAGACCCTACACAAAATATTTTTTCCTCTAGTGCTTGGTCAAATCACTGACAATGCAAAATATTTGCTATACACTGGACAATCACACAGTAAATACCTAAAACACACATTTAATATATCAAAAATGAGGAACAGAAAGCATCATCCAGAAGTAAGTACATTGTGAAAATAGCTGTCTTTTTCTTAAAGCCCTAGCAGCGTCCCTCCAACCAAATACAAACCATCTTTGGAATTTCTTGGCCAAGAGCAAGTTGCTCCTTTGTGTGACCATCCACAGATATATGCAAATGCTGTCTGGGGCTTTGTGCAACACGTCCAAATTAATCCTCTCTCAGGATGAATAGCCCATCAAACCCAGGGTCTTCAATACTTATAAATACATCAACCTTGAAACTGATCTAAAGAAGCATCAGCACAACCCACTCCACACATATTAAGCTATAATAACTTTCAATCTTTACAAGCCCAAGATAGGTATGAACCAGTGACCCAGGCCAAAAGGTCTATGATCCTTCATATCCTATTACCACCTCTCCAAGCCAAACACTTGGAAGCGTTTCAATTTCTTTCAATAGCTACTAGGTGATGTTGCTTGATCACACTGAGCAAACATCCATTAGTTAAAAAAGCACTTGCTATTCACCTGGTCACTTTGGTGTTCATAAAACATTGCTGCAAGGTGTCTGCTAGCCTTTGGTGAACCAGGGAATAACGAAGAAATGCTCTTCCTTTTCCAAGAGAGGTTCGTAGCTGGAAGAGAGAAACCACAAGAAAAGAAAGTTAAATATCATTTGTAATCATGTAGACATGGTCAGAATAGCCTACAAAGCAACACAAAAATACTCCCAATAAGCCACTGTAAAGGAAAAAGTTGTAAAAGAAGCCAGTAAGAACTGCCACTCAGAAACACTTCCTAAGCCTGTCATTGGGTGGAATCTTTTCGGAATGATGAATTTGTTTCTACAGCTGGCTGCTGTCCACTTTATAATAATATGAAAGGCACCACAGGACCAATGAATCATCTAATATATGGAGTACCTGAGCACAGACTGTGCTAAGGACAATTTAAATTTAAATATAAGGCAAATCTCAATGTGCCCAGCAAAGGCAGAAGTGACTGCTTAAGTTACTGAAGATGTGTATGGCCACAGCTGGAAGAGCTTTAGGACAGATTTAGTCATAGAACAATGATGTACACATATATAAATATACATCCCCATGGACACAGTAACCCCAGACAATGCAAAAAGCCTTCCTTAATACTTAGACATAAAGTTGATTAAAATCTAATTCTTTCTTCAGACCAAGAACAGCTGCATGACCAAAATTAATGGATCTTTTTATGAAGACAGCTGTTAAATCAACGTAAGGGGGATCGCAAAGCTCAGTGCTGATTTTTTTTATAAGTATTGATTTGAAAAATTGATACTTTATTTTTTAATCTGAACCATTTTCTGTCCTGCAAAATAGTGAAACAGTGAATAGTTGTGTTTCATTTCTTCTTCCCATCAAAGTCAGTAACCAATTTAGGAATGGAAAAGGAGTGTGATGAAAGAATTTCTCACCTAACTTCTCATCAAACTAACAAAGCAAACACATTTATGATTTAAAATAGATGCCAAGACAAATACTACAGAGGGTGAGCCACAAGTTAGTAGGTTACTATAAACTTTGCTTGAAAGGTTAGTGTGAAAGAAGGCTCAAGGGCCACACAAGCTTTCTTTCCTGCCAATAAGTATTCCACTGTGGTGAAGTGAGAGCAATACCCTCAGCTTCCCTGTTACTGCTGTTACTGGGCTTCTGCTCTGAAGTAACAAAGGTTCCTCATTTAGCTCAGTAACCCACTACATATAAAAATGTTCCTTATAAATGGAACCTGAATGAAATGTGAAGCAAAGAAAGCAACACTTTTTACTGATTTTTGGTTTGAATTCTACAGGATACAAAGTAGAAAATACCATGGTCGCTAAGCACACTAAGTTTCCCAGAAAATGCAAATTTAATTTCCCACCTGGTTTTCACGCTCATTCACCCTGCAGATCTGAACATTTCTTCAGGGATATGCTATCCCTACTCTGTGCACAGCAGCTTACAAGTGGTTTTTTCCTTACTAGGCATATTTACTGACTATCTTAATAACTTTCAAAAAAACCACCAAACCCTGGAAGCCACAGAATTAATCCTAACCTTATTCCCATTGGTTTATCAATTTAAATTGCTATACTTTCCATAAGCAATATGGAAAGACCAAAACAAAGGTACATGGTGAGAACTGGAGGAAAATATTTACATATATTCAGCTACAAGTAGCTAAAGGCTATTTGACTAGGAAACAAAATCATGCCACCTCCTGCTAGAAATCAGGGAGGCAGAGTGTCTGGTATTGACAATGTTCCTATGTTGACAGCAAACACTGTAGCTAAGGTGCAGTGTATGGCTGTAAAGATTTGGAAGGATGTGTATTCAGCACAATCACCTTTTGAAAGGGAAAGGGGAATGACCAGAACTCACTGCTCGCCTACTGCTCTCAAGAATAAGGCCCTCTGCTTAATTAACAGATAACAAGTTTCCAGGGTATTCTTATTTGCTTCCTTGCTCCACCTCACTAGCATATCATGCACTCTAATATTGGAAGCACTGCAAGCAGAGCAGAAGAGGCATTTATGCTGTTGAATGTTTGACTGTTTTTTAAGTTAACTGCTATTACTCTTTCCTTTTTGTTCATTTCCACATCTGAAAGTCAACGAATATTGTTCAGTAAACTAAAAAAGGACATTTGGAAACCTTTATGTTCTATCCAGCCAGATTCAAAAATTTGCTGCTGATTTCTACCTGTGGGAATAATTCCCTAATGGGAATAACAAACATGTATTTGTGCCATGTGTCATTTAACTTCCAGGCCCAATTCTGCCAGCTCAGTTACCTGAAATAGATCACTGATTCTTTTTTTAAGAGTTTATATTTCTAAACCACAAGTTAATAAACATTAAAGAAGCCTTCCAGAAGATAATTTCTATGGCTGCACATAAACTGAAGTAGAAAATATCCTGCTTCTATAATTTCTGATGCTGTGCTAACAATTTAACGGCCAGAGGTATTGAAGAAGGAAAAAGCAGAGCAGTCTTTACATGTGGCAGTAGACACATGTAGTGATACCACAAGAAAAAGAGTGCTGAAGACTACAGCACAGCCACTGTCGAGCTACCCCATGACAGCCACCTTTGCAGATAAATGGCTCCTGAGTGGCTCCTGCTACTGAAAATTTAGGGCCCACCATCTGTAGTCAAAGGATTCTTCCAGCAGCAGCAGCTACTGTCCTTACTTCTCTAGCTGTCCTGTAGTGGGAAATCAAACCCAAATTTCTGTGCCTCTCCCCTCTTTTCCTTCCCACTGGTAAAACAAACTGGAGCCCTTCCTTGAACTGTTCACCTTGAAACAGCAAAATTTAACACTGTCAAGGTTGAGAAGAGAAAAAAGAAAAGTAGGGAACCCAGAGCCTGCCTCTGCTACAGTATCATGATTCTCTTTCAGATGGATCAAAACCACACTATCTAGAGCTGCTGTGGAAGAATTCCCAAGAGAATAGGAAAATCTGCTGTAAACAGTTAACTTGCCAATTTAAGTTAGCACTGCTCACAGATAATGGAAGTGAGCATCAGGACAATGCTGGCCAGCACCACGACATCACTGCCTCTTCTACTCACTAGGAAAATCTTCAAATAATTCTGAAGACTCAGACAGGATCAACACTGAAAGATTCTCACAGCTTTTATTTCACCCATGCATTGAGCTGAAGACATAATGTGGTTTTTACAAGATTAAGCTTTCATTACTAATCTAAATCTAACAGGAACAAGCCTTTTTGTGCTGCTCCTGACAGTTTACCCGAGGGAATAGTAACAATCATCCCTAGTCATTTCATCATGCTATTTCGCATAGAGGAACAGAATTCAGAAGATGAAATTACTGCTCTCAGTCAGTCCTCCTCAACTCTATGGACCAATTAAAAAACTGTTAAGAAAAGTCAAATATGGTAAGCCCTCCATCTTACACTTAGAGCCACATCCTGCTGTAAGCTTTGCTGAAGATGGCACACTCTACCCTTGACTTAATTTTTCATTTATTTTTAGAGAAAATGGCACTAAGTTTATGAAAATGCAGGCCACAACCAGAGACAAACAGGTCCATTCACTTGTGTAAGTGGTCTTTGAAACAGAAATCAGGCTTCCTAATCTCACATAATTTAGTGCCCTAGTAAAAAAGGTCAGTTTGCGTTTTGATACTTTATGTGAAAATTATTTTTAAAAAAATGCCCAAGTTTTTTGCTGCATATTAAAAGCAGTTTATTTTTTTTTGTTTGTTGCTACTGCTCTCTGAAAAAGCATGGCAAAACATAAACCACATATTCTGATGCTTAACTGATATACTTACTTCTGTAATAGACTTGACAAAGCGGATTCCATCATTAGCTCCTTTGATTTTTGCCAGACAGTCGCAGAAATAATCCCAGTAGTCTTTTCTGCTCCCCAGCAATGTGCTTTTTTCTTTCTGGTCAAACTTAAAGCAGGAAAACAAAATAAAATGAGCAAAATTTAAATAGAAATATACTTATATATAGCTACTTGGAATCCTGTTCCACTCCCACCAGCATGTGCTTTCATGACTCCTCTTAGCTTTAGCCAATGCATTCACAAAGGAAAGAGACACTGCACTGTACTGATGCAATCCAGAAGTTACAAAAGCTTCTTAACTGACAGTAAGAGATAATAATGTTCTGGGTCTGTTTAAAATACAGACATCCATTCAAAACTCCTGAGACAAAGACTGGCAGCAGATTCAGCAGCTGTTCAAGAGCAAGGCACTAACAACCTCTTGCTGAGAGACCTTCAATTAAGTGTGGCAGTAGCACACGTGTATGTACCAGAAAAACCTGCTCTAGCTAAATCATATTCAGAGCAGCAATGCAGCAAGGGTATGGACTGCACCTTGCACTATTCAAATCCCAAAGGATTTTTCAGTTTCTGCTCTGCAACCCCATTCAAACACCCTTGCCTAGATTAAGGCTAGATTAGCATTTGTTGCAATCAGTGACATGATTATGGTATATGTGGACACCACACTATACAAACTGAACTTCAGTTTGCCCAGCAGTGTCCTCTTTCACTTAAACCTTAATGGTGGACAAAAAGTAGCCCTCCAGATTAAAAATCAGCCTTTTGCCTTAAGCCTTCCACACAATAAAAACAACTTTCCAAAGCAAAATTGCTGAAAATTCTATAAATTACTCACATCCAGTATTTATTTTGCATTAAAATGTCAAAGTATCATTAACACAGTTTTTTCAGGATAATTTAGTAAGATGTATCTTTAAAATCAAGCTCAGATCTTTCAGATTAATAAAGAAATGCCTGACATTCCTCAGTCAAATTTCCAGCACTGCCTTTTGATTACATTTATTTTCACTTGAATTAAGTATAATAGACAGCACTTATTTCAGTCCTCCTATTACACACACCAAAATAAAATAGAAAGAGAGAGTCAACTCAATCAATTTATGATTTATTTGAGTTAAGCCCCACATGCTGAAGAGTCAGCAAGAGAAAATAAGGCCAAGCTTTACTGGTGGATTACAAATGACACAAATTACTTCTTACCTGTAAAAGGTACTCAAGCTTGTAGGAGAATTTTTGCAAGTTGACACTGTCATCTGTGATCGGTTCACCTCCTTCTTTAAACTCTTTACTTAATTCAGTCACTGCATCTTTAAAACAAGACACCAAAACAGTTAACTAATTCAAAGGACACATAGCACTGAATCCATAAACAACTAAATAAATGCTTTCTTCATGGACATTCTGCATGTGGACCCTTCTTCTTTTAGCTGAAATGTCTTATGGACAGTACGAGAAAAATGACTGATAAGCTTGCAATTTGAGACCACCTATAAGAAAACATGAGTTCAAACTGTCAATCTGTTCTATGGATTATTTCTTTTTAAAGACATACCTAGCATTTCTGACACTTAGCAAAACCTGATAACAGACAATTGCTAATTGCTACCTCAGCAGAGGGAAGAGAAATAACTTTTTGCTGTCTCATGTGGACATTAAGGTATTGCCACAGGACAAACAGAATTCTGATTAGAAGGACAAAACATGTAATCTGCTAAAGGGGATCAGCAACACAAGAACAGTCGTTCAGTCAGCACATTTATCTTCTCCATGCTTTATTCAGGAAGGTTCAGTTTGTGCTGGTTACAGACACAAATGAAAAAATAATTTACATAAAAAATAAGCATATAACAATTCCTCTTCTCTGAAATGTACACCCATAATGGGTGAAGAAATCTCAAGTCTCTATTGTTCCCCTGGACACTCTAGCCCCAAAAGGATGTACTTCTCAGCATCAGAAATTACTGATTTTGAGCTTGCTTTCCCCTTGGTCTTATTTCATGTGACTGAGTGAGCTTTAGCTCCCAGTCCCACTCAATAATCTTTTAAAAATTAAAATTCCTTCTTGTTAGTAGTCACATAGATCTCCTTTTTTATGTTACATGAAGATCTAGATTTTCAGCTTTGGTGCATATACCTTTTATTTAATAAAAATTAAAAGGAAAAATATCAGAATCTTGGTATAGGCAGCTGATTAGACAGAAAGAGAGCAGAAAAACTGTTACGAATCTCATACCAATTCTGCCTGCAACAGAACTGTTGAAAATGAGGTTGGCTACTTCTAGTGGAGGACAGGTTCCACTGCAGCAAGAACAGCAGGCATAATTCTTCAGCACCCTTCCTCTGAGTCTCCTTTCTCAGGTAGGTTTGACCTCCTGGTTTTTTCCCCTACCCACATTAGCATCAACTCCACACCAGCTTCCCATTAAGGAAGGCTGAGTTTTAGGGCCCTTCTCCTAACTTCATATGAAGTCCTGTAGCAGCACAGCTCCATGCATGCCAATGAAGCACTGGCTCACAATGCACACCTCACACACATACCTTTCTTTGAATTGTGAAACTTATTTCTTTTCTTGTACGTTTAAATTTACAGAGGTTAAGAATTCAGGTCCTGCAGAAGGTACAGCACTTATCCAACAAAAAAAAACCAGTCACACTGCACACCTTGAATTATGTTGCTACAATGCTGCAGAAAAGAGTTACACAATTGAAAACACAACTCCTAATCTCTGTTATCTAAACCCTGGAGGATGCAGTCCAGCCTCCAGAATGTATCTGTCAGCATGGCACTCACTGTACCTTGTAAGTCTCTGATAATCCGCTGCAGCTGGCTTTCACCACTAGTTGCTGCCATCTTGGAAACAAAAGGAACTCCCCTTCTGGGTTGTTAACCTTTTCATCCATCTAGATAAAAACAGCAGAATTCATATCCTTGATGACCATTAGGTTGATGCTGATTATTTTTCTCTGTGACACCTGCAATTGTAAAAGTCAAAAATAAAATTAAAGTCTTTAACAGCTCAAATTAGTATAAGAGAGGTGCTTTGGCATTTTAGATACTGTTGAGTAATGAATTCCAAGGCCAACCCTTTCCCAGGAATCTCCTTAATATTTTCTTCTTGTTGTCACTTTCCATTTCAGTTATTTCTTCAGTTATATCTTTCAAAACTACTAGGCAAACCTCAGAGAGCAATTTTCTCTGGCTGGAGTTACAACACAGTTGGTAGTACAGCTCAGCTCTGGCTGGCATTTCACTCAATCTATCTTGTGACCCTGAGGGAGGTTCTAGTGACACGTGATTTTCCCTCCCCTAACCCTCTGCCAGATCTTCCCTATAGGCTGCAGAGTAAAAAGATAAGACAACTTTTCCATTTCAGAAAGACTTTCAAGACACAGAGTAGGCACAGGCCAAGGAGTCAAAAATTATGCATGCTTGACTCTCTGACACTGAGGCATATTTTTAATGTGCAAGAGCTGTTAAAATCTTTAGTACTGGAGCGTGATTTTAGCACAAGGAACACCTCTCTACCCCTTCTCAGAACCCACTGTTCCCTACACATGTAAGACGACACCACTTTATTTTAAGCTCTGTTACAGCATCCCTGGCTGGATCAACATACCTTGCACCACCTTTGCTTAGGATAAATTGTACTTGGCACCCACAAAAAATCTTTCTTAAGGTAAAATTAATTAAAAGCCTCAAAACGCTTTACAGAAACAACCATGCCTGGGGATGCAATCTTTCCACTGCTAATCTGGGAACAATCATTCCAAGAAAAAAGCCACAGAGAAACTACATAGGGAATTTACTCAGCATCCTGTTCAAAAGTTGTTCAGAATTCTGTCTGCAGAGGTACAGCCAAAGTTTCAAGGAAAGACAAAGTACTGAATCTTTAAGAAAACTGCTGATATACATCAGTGCTTTTGTTATAATTCAAGCTGAACTGCAATTAAATTAAGTTGTAATTAAAATCTTACAAACTTCTGAATCAAATGTGATTAGGTCATATTATATCTTCTTTCTCTTTCCATTCTTTCACTCCCAAAAGAAGTAAATTGGCATGGCTGGAGTAGGTGTCTGGATTAATCAGACAGATCATCCTTCCTACTCTGTACATTAAGGTAATGCTAGGAAGTGATCCCGTACTCTTTTTCTGTTTGAAACAAAGCAAATATTAACAAAGCCATGAAGACAGAAGCATATTAAGTATAAAGAGAAGGCTGAAACTAGGCTTACTCATGTGGTTCTGTGCATACCTGTGCTTTGTTACATGCTAGTTTCCATTTCTATGTTTTCATGTTAGCTGTTATGACACAAGTGTCATACGGATCCTGTGCTGTCTGGGGGAAGGCCTTGGCCTGCAAAATCCACACCACAACCGGTTGCTTCAGGGCCGGAAGACCAGAACAGCATAGACCACCTGATCTGTGGTGTCAAACACAACCTTATATCAACAGTGTGACGTACCCAAAATTCCTATCTCGATGCTACCCAGAGACCATACAAAGTACCACACTTCTGGCCGACTTGCTGAGTTTCAATACTACTGAAAAAAAGCAAGAGTAAAAACTCAGTGAGTCAATGTTTCCTTTTCTAAGTACATGCAGTAACATCAGCCATATCTGTTCAGTTTGGCAACTGTTACAGAAAGGAGCTTAAGTGAGAAGATTGTGCGACGTGGGCAAAGGAAGCCAGGAAGTGTGGCCAAACCAACTGTTCCTCCTCACACAAAGAGGGAAAAGAGCAAGAACCAACAAGGGGATCCTGTCTGTGCTTCCCAAAAGCCAGAATAAGCTCCCATTCAAGGCTCCAGAGACACAAAGGCTTTGCAAGAGGCATACCAGGAAAAGTGACCAGGCCAACTGCAGGCATCTACCAGGAGCCTAGGAGAGTAGGAAGTTGGGAACTGAGCCTTTATTTTGCAATAACCAGCAGGGAGTGGGACACTGGGCATCCTATGGCAGCCAGGCACAGCATAGGACCTTGTCAAGTGCTAACTCCCAGCAGGGTGCACAAGCAGACATCCACTGGAAGAGGACTAAGGCAGTTCAGAGTCTCCCCAGCCCCATTAGCACTGCTTAAATCACTGTGTATGCCCAGAAGCCACAAATAAATGACTACTGGTGCACAACAGCTAAGTGGCACAGTGCTAGAGAAGGCTCTGTGCTCCCAATGGGTTGATCTTGCTGTGCCAAAGCAGCCCAAAATACACATCTTTATTCCAGTTTGGATCTCCTAGGTAGAATGTGAGAACCCTGAAAAGAAACCACAAATCAGCTGGAAGCATGAAGCTGCACAGCCCACTCTTCTGCTTATTCCCTGTCACCTCTTTTCTCAGTACCCGGAGCAAGGTCTCACAGCTTCCCCTCTCCTTGCATCAGCTCCCACAGACGAGACATGCATTTATCCCCTTCTCTTCCCAGAGGGGATCTTTTGACCTGGGCTATGGCATAGGGCAAATGTGCTGAAACTTCTACTTGCCTTCTCCTCTACAAAATGGGGAGAAAGGTTCTTCTCCCTCCATGGTCCTTCCAGAGGTGTACTTAGAAAACAGTCCATCCCACAGAAAGGTGCAGGGCTCTCACTTCCTGTGGCAAAGAAAGCTGATTATGTATCTTAACTGGTTTCCTATGGTTTCAAAATAGGAAAAGGTTCTGTGAACACCTGATCTAGTCCTTCCTGATCACAGAATATTTTGCCCAGAATTCTTTAGCTCCTCCAGAATTCCCTGATTCTCCAGCATTTCCTATCCTACTATGCTCACCTGTAAATATTTGCTTTGTGAAAACAGCATGATACATTCCTCAGGCACGAATCACCTGCTGTGGGTCGAGAGCTTTTTAGATGATGCATTGTTACCTCTTATACAACAGCACTGGACTAAGGCTGATGGCATTAACTTGCCCAGAACTGCTGAGCTGCAGTGACACCAGTGCAGCTATGCTAAAGACCTGGCACAGAGAAGGCAAGACAGGGCATGCCACCAGTCCCTCCTCGCACTCCTGGGACATGCCTGCTGATCTCTGAAGGTGGTTCCTGCCTTCCCTGCTGGCATAAGTGCTAGTGTGGGGGTGGCAATCTTCTTTACAGAGGAGAATATCCTGGAGATTAAAGAAAGAAGCAGAAAGGAAATAGCCCACATACAGGAAAAGGAAAGATTTACCTGAAGGGGAGTGAGACACATATAAAACAGGCAACAAAGTATAATGACTTTAATTAAACTGGTTAGTGAAGTAGCTACAATGACCTACATTTAATCTGTTTCTATAAAATTTATCTTAATTTTCTACATCATGTCTGCATCTTCAGCAGAGAGCTTTTTATTTTATTTTTTTTTTTATTAACTGGGTCAATTTTAGCTAACCTTGACAGAAGGTAGCCATCTTCAAAATATTACACTTCTCCATGTGCAATGAAAACAGGAAGCATGCCCATGAGCAGAGTGTCTCTGCATTGTTAAAAAATGCAGTAAGACCTCCATTATAGCCTGGTATCAGAGAATCCACTCCCTACCCAAGTGCATTCTCAGCGGAGCTCCTGCTGTAATTCAGATAAACAGTAAATCAGATTTGCAAAAAATTTTCATTGGAAACCAAGATCCACTACTTTCTACTGCTTACAGAAGTATTTCTTGTTAATATGATTACTCTGGTCGAGTCATTCCAAACAAGAGAACTTTATCACATGGCCCCAGAGGGTATCACAAGATCTTTAACTATCTGGTGCCCACAGTCCTATGCCTTTTCTAACATTCTATATGAAACAAAACAGGCAAGCGAGTATACTGAGACAAATCCTATGTTTGTGAGTCACAACTTTAACTGCATTATTCCTTTGCATAGCGTGAACATGGTATGTTTTATAAAAGCAGATACTGACTGATAACTGCAAGGCACACTGTGGGGGAAACAGCCCCAAACAACCTACCTGGTCATCCAGTTGGCTACAAGACACACTGACAAAAGACACTGAATGCGAACCAAAGACAAAGGAAGAACAGGGAAAAGAAAGTCCCTAACTCTTAGAACTGTAACAGCACTGATTTAGTTAAATAATTTCATTCCAGTAATTGTCTGAAAAAAATACTTTGTACTTTGTTGTTGCAGCAAACATAGAGCCCCAGTGAAACTCACGGCAGCTGTGCTGCAGCTTTTCTCAGTTTGTATCATGCAGGCACATACAGCTGCACATCCATAAAGCTGAAGAACTATTTTCTGGAATTAAGGGTCTGAGGTATAAAAAAGACAGCATGATTCTTCTTTTTACAAGGCAACTCAACTCTGTGCTTTAACACTACATACAAAGGTACGTGATTGATAAAAACATACACTGGACTACATTAAATATGAGGATTAAAAGCAAAAGGCAGGCACAGCCTGAAAGACAGCTACGATTTCCATTCCGGTAAGTGAAATTTTCTTTTTAAATTAATCATTCCCCCTCATTTTCTATACCAACAAACCTTCACATTTCAGTGACAAAAACATGGTTTGGAAATATAAACAACTAGCAATAAAAGGCATCTCGCAGAAAACACATGTCCAGAAAAACAAATTCTCAGAGTACCATAATGTAGCAAAGAGAGTAACTAGATGAAGTGCATAAAAACATTCACATTTCGCAAATGCTTGGCAGAGAAGGAGTATATTTATAGTTAAGGACTCCTTACAGTAAAGCCTTTTTGTGAGAAGGCTCGTATGCTCTCAGAATATTTGCATTTTACAGCATAAGAACACAAACTAATGACATTAATAAAATACTGCTTGTACCCTTAACCTGACAAAAGAGACTGACACAAAAGAATCAGTAAAGTTTTAAAAGTTTTTTTGCACAGTCTTCCCTATTCTATGGACAATTGACCTATATTCCACCCCTATTCCTTGTATTTGCAAATTTTCTTTTTAGAAAATGCTCAAAACCAGGCAACAGACAAGAGTACACAGTGGCACGATAAGAACTCCATGAGACAGAGTTAATTTTTAACCTTAAATGGGCAAAGTTGGCACCCTAACAATTTTTTTTTTAATGCTGCACCTACCAAATTGGATCTCCTCTCTAACACCTGGCTTGAAACCTTTTTAAACCATACACTGTATTTTGCCAAACAGGACAGCTGCGTCAGACCAGGGACACAGATCCCTGACATAGAGAATAGTGTTTTGTTTCTGATATTCCTCCACATCAATAACTGTTGAACAACATGAACTCAAATGACCACTTTCTGCAAACAACACTACAGGGATGAGCTAGTGCATATCTCACAAAGACAACCTTTCTCAGCCCTATCTCATGATGACAGAATTTCCCTGTTTGAGGAAGCAGTCAGTTTACAAAGAGAAGAGCTCTCTTCTGATAACAGGAATTTCACAAGTATCACTTTTAACAAACTTGTCTGCCATTTTCTCTTAGGACATGCCAGACCTCACCCCATGTCAGGGATGCTATACCTTGTTTACTAACACCTATCAATTAACCCAACCATAACTCTCCCAGAGACTTGCTTCTCCACAGCTGCTCCCATCCTATGTCACTCCCCCTGGGAGAAGGTACCCCTGCTGTCTCAATGCCTGTATGGTGAGCTGAAAAGACAGAATTCATTCAAAAGTGAAAAGGTTTTTCCCCCCCTCAATGCTCTCCTTCTCCTAAACATTTCTCCTTGTGTTCTTCCCTGCCACAAAATCTGCTCTTTCTCTCTACAACTCATACAACTATTTAAACGTCTCACACATTCTTCAAGCCAGGCGCAAGACACTCAGGTGCTACTCTGAGGAGCACCACATAGACACCTACAGAAACAGAAACACCAGACAACTTCCAGCTGAAGAGAAGCATTTGGCAATTCATGACACTCAACTTTCTCATCATACCAGCTTGGAGACTTCAAAAAATCTCATATTTTTCACGTCTCCAAAATTGGTCTCTGAGCCTTGTTAACTTCCTCAGCAAGCTTGGCCTGACTAAAGCATCTCAGCCACGTCTGAGACTTGAGATATTTAAAAGCAACAACCATTACACTCTGGCTTTAAATGGTACTTTTCCCTAGCAGCACTTTTTACCTCTGTATCTACCGCTGCACACTGTCCCTCCAAGCTGAGGTTTCAGGAGTACTTGAAAAGGCTTCCTCCAGCTAATAGTTTTGGGAAGTCTGGCAGATGAGTGTTGAGTCTTGCCCACCTGTAGCACCTCATGTGTCCTCCCTCCAGCCAGCAGCTCCTCTGAATAACTCCTGGCCTATATGCAGTTCCCAGTGAAATATCAACATCCAGCACTGAAAATTACAGGTTTTGACCACACATATGTAGACTAAATAGAGGGCGAGGCAAGCAAAAACCACACTGAGACAACCCAAACTGACAGGCCATTGAGTGAGTCATGCTGCCCAGAGTCAACAGAAAAAATTCTTGTTTTCCTTCCTCTGTAGCCAGAAGCATGGAGTATTTCCTCTCTCCCTCTTTTCCTGTGAGTTTTCCAGTCAAGGTCACCATTTTTTGGGGGGAAGGGGAAATTTCAGAGTTACAAACCCTAAAGATTTAAAAGCATTTGGAGGAGAGGCCTGTATGAGACTGTCATGCTGAGTGACTGGGAGGAGACACGCTCACAGATGACACAGATTTGGTATGAGCCCAGTTATTTGGGATATCCTGATCCAACCAGTTCACTTTCGAAACCTATCATGGCTTGTAGCAGTAGCAAGACCTTTCCTGTCTTCATCCTTTCTCCCGGCAGGACTCCTTCAGGAGTTAACTGTTTGTAAATATCTGCTGAGGTCACTATACCGCCAACCAACACAGAATCCCAACATGGGTAAAAGTATTAAACCAAAGGAAGAGCATAACTGTGCTTGCACTGAAATGCAGGCACTTTTCATAAAATGTTCTGTACTTTCTACCAGTGTTACAACCTGTAAAACCACCTTCAGACTACATCTGGGCAAAGGATTTTAAATTATTACTATTACAGAATTTTTTGGACACAAACAGCCACCTCTCCACGGACAAAATGGAACTACTACATCAAAATATGAACTAGACTAGATACAAGCTGTTAAAGTGCCCTTGCATTGGCAAAACTAAATGAATAAACACATAGTAATGCAAATAAATAAATGAAGATATTAAAATGATAATGTGTAACAATAAAAACACCTAGGGCTTTTCTAGTTTCCTTAAATTTAATAATCTAAAAAACATGTAAAGAATAGTAGAAGAATTTGGTGTTTACCGGACAAATAAGCAATTGTTAATTTTTAAATGTGATCAATTAAGAACAACAAATAATCTGGGTTAAAAAAAAAATTCAGCACTACTTTTCTTTGGGTCTACTGCATAATTTCTGCAATTTTACAAACTACATCTTGCGTAGTTTTCTCTCCCTAGTTGTTTCTTTAGGTCTTGATCACCCACCAAACAAGTCTTTGAGGAACCTAGCCTCCAGGATATTAGGACAAATTCCTATTCCTTTTATGTAACCCTCTAGCAGTGGAGAGACTGCAAACATAATACACTCTTTCACTGTTATCAATTGGTGTCCATAAGAGACTCCTTTATGCACGAAAATCAGGCTCCATAACTAACAGGTTCTTGAGAAGTAGTAGTGAAACCATGTTTACAACAAATGCTGTCTAACATATATATATTATAGATATATATATATAAATATAGTACAACAAGCAGGGCAAAATTGACTATCACTTGTTTTGCACCACAGTATTTTAAGATACAACTTTTTAACTGCAGCACAGTCTCCTAAATGTGAATGTTGGGTAACACTATTTGGAACGAGTAGAACACTTTTTAAACTCCAGCACTCCCACGAGAATCATTGGAAGACTCCAAGAAACTGCCTTGAACACCATAAAATGTGGAAAACATAAAACACACTACTGCATGGCAGTATGAGAGAACACAATGCCATGTTACTGACAAGACAGAGGACATGTTTTACCCTGAAAGTTTCATCCCAGTTTGCCTTCATGAGCATACAAAGTCAGAACTGGATAAAATCATCCACTTTCACTCTTCAGCATTAAACAGACAAAGGCCTGGTACTTCTCCCTCTGCTCCAACTTGAAATTTAAAACTTGAAGCTTGGTTTCAAGTGACATGCAGAACCAGGAGAGCGAAGTCTACAGCTGACCGACTCTGTGTGCCAAACCAACCTTGCAAAAATCAGCAGCAGGCTGTATGCAGTGACCCGGACAGAAAACAGGGCCGTGTGCTCGGGCAGCTGCAGCAGTAAGGGATTCACCAGCTTCCCGAACACGGCACAGCCCCTCCAAAGCCCGACTCACCACCACAGCACCTCTGCCCGACTGGAATCCAGTGTCAAAGGCGGCAGACAACCATTTCACTAAAACCCTGGGTTTTTTCCTTCTCCTTGCTTACTCTGGATTACCAGGATCAACATAAGCCGGAGGAGGAGGGCCGGCTGCAAACTCGGCATCGGCTCTGGAGACAGCCCCAGCCTCATGTGCCAGCAAAACTCTCTCCCTATCCATCAGCCGGAGATTTGCCGACACAAGGGCAAAGTGGGATTAGGGCCGCGGCAAACATTTGCCTGTCAGCACTTTACTGTCAGCGGGGTGAGGGCACGGACACGGGTTTTGTTTGGTTTCCAGCAGGGTGACTCCGCTCCCCCTGGAGCTGCAGGACAGAAAACGGAGGGCAGTGCTGATGTCGGCCGAAAGTCAGTGCTTACCAGGGGACATGATGACACTTTAGGGGACCTAGGTCTAGATGGTGGCCCTGAGGGACAGGGACCCCCCGTTCGAGGGGGCTCCCAGGACATGACAGCCAGCACCCAGCCCACCCCGGGCTGGTGTGCCCCTGCCATACCCGCGTTCACCCCGCCGATGACCGGACCCGAACACCCCCTAAGGCGCCCGTCAACTCTCTCCTCGCCGGGGCTCCTCCCCTCGAAGCCGAGCTCGGCGAGGCAACAAGTGGAAGCCGCTGAAGTTACTTCCCCCTCACCCCGACAGCTCCCTCCGCCCGCCGCCGCCTCCCCGCCCCCGGCCCCGCCGCGCTCCCTCGGGGCTGTGCGGGAGGGCTCGCTCAGTACCTGCGCCGCCGCCGCCACCGCCGCCGCCATGTCGCGCAGAGGCGGCTGGGGGTGAGGCTCCGGCGCTCCCCGCCCGACTACAACTCCCGTGAGGCCGCGCAGGGCTGCCCCACACCCGGGGCGGTGTCTGGCCGCAGCGCCGGGGTGACCGGAGGTGGCGGGGACAGAGCGCCGCGGGGAAACCTGAGGGGTTTGAAGCGGCTTTGGGGGGAAAATCGCCGCTTTCGGCTACAGCTACAGCGTTTGGCCGGTTTCCTTTCGGGGAGGGTGGTGTTTCTGGTGCCCTCACGCATGGTCGCTTCTTACAGAATCACGGAGTTGTTAGGGTTGGACTGGACTCTGGAGACGCCGACCCAATCCCTCGTAGAAAGGCAGTCACCTGGAGCAGGTGACACAGGAACGCGTCCAGGTGGGTTTGGAATGTCTCCGGAGGGGGAGACTCCACGGCCTCCCTGGGTAGCCTGTTCAGTGCTCTGCCTCCCTCAGTGTGAAGTTCTTCCTCACGCTGGGGTGAAACTTCCCTGTGTTTTGGCTTATGGGTATTATCCTTGGCCTGTTGCTGGCCACCACTGGAAAAAAAAAAACCAAAACAACTTAATACATTTTTGTCTTGTGTTTTAATCTTTAGTATAGTACTGACTGTTTGCTTATTCTACATGGGAGTTTTCTTTTTTATTTTTTTTCTCTTTTCCTCCTCATTTGCACATCAGTTCATCAAGCTCTTTGCACAGACAACTGAGGCAAATGTGAAAGTCAGGCATGATAAATCTGATATGCAGCGGATTTCCCCTCTCTGCTCTTGCCACTTGAAAGAAAATTCTCATCCTCATCCCTAAACTGAACAAATGAGAGGACATAGTCTCAAAGTGTGCCAGGGGAGGTTTAGGTTGGGCATTAGGAGCAGTTTCTTCACAGAAGGGGTGATTAGACACTGGAGTGGGCTGTCCAAGGAGGTGGTGGAGTCACCATCCCTGGAGGTGTTAAAGGAAAGACTGGACGTGGCACTCAGTGCCATGGTCTGGTTGACATGGTGGTGTTTGTTTGGTCATGGATTGGACTCTGTCTCAGAGGTCTTTTTTAACCTAATTAATTCTGTGACTCTGTGAGACATATGGAGAGATTAGTATGTCCACATAAAGTAAGAGACTGGGAGAAAGCAGGAGTGAAACTGGAACAAGAGGTTGCTTCCTGAGACGGGGTGTGGGGTGTTAGAGGGGCACAGGGTTCCTAACACTTCTGGCACCAGGCTCCTTCTACAAGCAGGCTGTTTCCTCTTTTCAGTTTTTATCCCTCCCATAATGCATATAATTCTCTAAAAGGACATTTCTTTCCCAGTGCCTGAAAAAGACTATGCTTGTTTTGCACATGAGGTGCAAACTTGAAAAACTTCCTTTGCTTTTTTTCCCACATTGCTGTGGTAAATAAACGATTTTAAATTAAACTTGTGGGCAAGCAGTTTGTCATCAGTCCTCGCCACAATGCTTGTGACTTTGTTAGTGTCATAAACATCAGCTTAAGATGAAGATCAAAGCATCAAATTTTCAAGAGTCTTGAGGAAATATATGTAGTACATGGTCACTGGCATGTATCATCCTTCACACATAAGAATGACTAAGTGACCTTAAGTTTTGGTGATTAATCTTCATCTAATGTATGTTTTTTTACTAGCTCAAAAGCATTTAAGTGCCCTCAGAAATGCAGGTTATAGGGCTACACATGTTGCAGGCACATGACTTGTGAAATGCTGTGGGATGTCTTACAGTGTTTGGAAGCCACCTTCAGGCTTACTTTTCTTGGCACGCTTTGCTGAATCATGCAGCAGTGCCAGGAGCATCTGCTGAAAATGAGTGTTTGTTTTCCATTGATCTCTAGGCAACCGTGTGTCTTCCAAAAGTAATCTCAGGGTCATCAGACACAAATAAGGATAAATCAAATCCCATGTAATTTCACTGCACTGGATTATATTTTACGAATTTTTAAAAAGTCTGTGTGGAATTCTACTTTTCACTAAAAAATAATCAATTAGAATGGATTGTTCTTCTTTTTAATGAGGTAGTAACAAGCTACTCTCAGAAATATTTAATTATTGATGTTAATTATTGAATTATTGCCTGTTTATGTACACATCAATTTCTTCAAAGAAAAAACATGCTGTTTCCAACTAGGTCCACAGCTGATCAACACTTCCTTAAAATTTTCCATATTTCCTCATTTCTTAGTGATAGAAGATGTTAGAGATCTTTCCTTTTTGGAAGCTGCACTAGAAAAGAAACCAAACACATTGTCTGCTCCATGCATTTTGCTTTCCTATGTTTACTTTGATAAAATGCATTGATTAACTTCTTCATAAGACATGATGGCCTAGATGGGAATTATTTTCAATTTTACTAGCCAGAAAAGGCACTGTCAGTCATCCCACCAAAAGGAAAGCCTTTGCTGGGAAAAGTCTTTTCACTGTGTATTGGAGGTAGCCAACTCAATCAACTAAAACAACAAAATTGCTGATTAGTGGTCTCCTGTGCATAGAAGATGAGTCTTTCATGATGGTCTCCAAGTATGTGTCCATAGAATGTGTCCCTTCCATCTGTCTGATGTTATTGTTATATGTGCTACATGTTTTCTTTAAATTTTTTTGCAAGAGTTAATTGATGTTATGTAATGACTGGAAGGGCTTTGTTTCTGCTGGCACTTGAGGTGTTTTATGAGGGTAGCTAACTCCCAGTTTCCCTGGTCACCCTCAGTGGATTAACATACCATTGTAGCTAGACTGAACAACAGCCTGCTGTTCATCATCAGAAACCTTCTGTGACTGTGGGGAGAAAGCTTTGGAAGCACTTTTTGCATTTGTTTGCATTCTGTTTTGAATAGGTGGACAAATAATTGTCAGTAGTTATAAAGCTGGGAGTAGGCAACATAAAAAGAACCAGCAAAGCTCTGGAAAACATCTAGAAGCAAATACGGCATTTTAGACAAAGTAGCTGAGGAGCTTGGAAGGATATTCTGCTCAATATCAGGCCATCTTCTGAGACTGTCTGCTACCAGAGCACATCAGATTTAGGAGCTATCACTAATCAGAACTGGCTGCATTTCACTCCTGTGTGGACAAAATAGGTATCAAGAATTTTATCTGGTTTGGTGCTGGTTCAGCTGCACCAGGAATGATGTGGGAGAGCCAAGGCACAGACTCTGGACTGTGGAGTTTAAATGAAACATCTATACATCTATGTGGGTGGCACAGGGATAATGAACATGTTCTGCTTCTCTTTGTTGGAATAAGGCGGAATTGTTTGGAGGAATGAAACAAACTAATATGTTTTGGTTTTGTTATCTGAGCAGTTCCTGAATATGGAGAGCACTCCACTCCTCACACTTCTCTTTGTCCTTCTCAGTGTTTTGCTTCACTAGATGAGCAAGGGCATTTTCAGTTGCAGAGTAACCATAAGGAAAAGATAAAATAGAATTTTATTTATGATTTCAATAAACTCAGCCTTTCAAAACATTGAGAATATGAAGGTATCCTAACTCTCAGTGAAAACCCTTCTGGCAGTAAAGAAGTACAGGCTGTGCTTTGCTGAAATTGCACGCATTTATGAGTCTAATCTTTTCTGATTATAATCAGAAGCAAAATTATCATTGATTTTAGTGGAAAAAGGGTGCTTCCTTAAACATGTCCTTAGAGGTCAGCTTTGGCAGAAATGATCCTGGATTTCAAGTGGACAAAAAGTTGAACACAACACAGGCATATGCCCTTGCAGCAGTGAGGACTAGCTTTTTATGGGCCTGTGCAGCCATCAGGCTGAGGGAAACCTTTATTCCACTATTCTCATGGTCACATCTGCAGTAGAATATCTAGGTTTGGGGCCAACAGTGTAAGAAAGAGATGTTGACTGACTGAAGTCAGCCCTATGGAGGCTCACCAAGATGGACAGGGAGTTGGAGCACATGACATGTAAGGACACTAAATTGGCTGGGATATGTTTAGCCCCAGGAAAAAACAAGGTTTACGGGAGATCTGATGGCTCTTTTCCATTCTTCAGTGTGAAGACACAGAGAAGGCAAGGGAAAAGCAACATCACCAGGTTGCAGCAAAAGAAATTTTGTTTGTATAGAAGCAAGAACATCAACCATAAGATTTATTAAGCATTGCAACAAGGAGCCAGAGGAGCTATAGAGTCCCTGTTCTTGCAGATTATCAGTTTGACCAGATAAAACCCTGAGTGACCTTGTCTGACCAGGAAGATAAAACTTCTGTGAGCAGCATGGAGCAGTGGATCACCTTCAGAAGTCTCTTCCGTGCTAAATTAACCTATGAAAATTCACAATTACTTCTTCAATTAAAAATACCTTAATAGGTGGTTATCAGAGGCTGAGAACAATAGTCACAGGGTAGAATTCCATTGAATTTCTGAATGTTTATTAGTACTACTTCATTATATCAGGAGGCAGCATATCTACATTCTGAGTTACTTTCATTATGGCAGCAATTACAGTTATTACAGTTGGGTAAGATAAAGAATTATTTTTACATACTCAGATACACTAACAAAATATGCTGAAATTACAATCAGATTTAAATAATTTGCTAAAAACTGGGCAGAGCAGGATCATTTATCATTTCAGTATTTGTCCTTCTATTATAACTCTCAACTTTGTTTTAGACAGATGTAAAATATATGAACAGTAAAGATTTCACAGTCATGTGGCTCTAGGACAACGAGTTGAATGACAGCTTGTTGAAAGGACGCACCTGTGACTCATGGTCACAGTATTTTCCTCTTGTGGAGATTTGCTGGTACCAGTGAAGTTGTCATGGTTTACCAGAATAGAAGAAATTGGACCAATTTGTTCAATAAGTTATCTTCAATAAGTTATCTCTTCAATAATTGACAGTACTCAAACTCTCAAACCCAGCTCAAACTCTTTTGAAGCCACATTCATTTCAAATATTTGTTGTCAGGAAGCAATAGCCAAAGGCTGGTCTCCACCACAGCCAGAAAAAATTACAACTTCCATCTTTCCATGGTTTGTCTGAACACAAGTGAATTGGAACCCTGTAGGATTTATGAGTCCCTTCTTTAATTTTTCACATTTTAGACAGTAGCCGTGTTAAGTGAGATACCAGGACCGATCTGTTCAGAAAGGTGCATCTGATGATAAGGGACAGGATACGAACACTTCGTTTTGGCAACTAAACTGAAGCACAAACTAGAAACCATGGGCAAGCCCTAGGAAGACTGTATGGGTCTATGTCATATATGTTCACCCCATTCTTACGCTTTTCCTTAGGTATTCTAGCTTCTGAGTATAATCAGAAAGAGGATATTGTATTATGGGCCTGAGTTTCTGCATTTTGTAAACTACACAGCAGCTGTGAAGAATCTGTTGTCTGCTCCAGATAATCTTTAGAGATCAAATGAAATAGTGTGGAAATAGCATAGACATTTTAAGACAGATGCCTGAAAAGCCAAATTGTTGCTTAGAACTGTTGCTAAACTATTGCTTAATGCCACTGCAAAACTACCTTGGCTTTCTATATAAATGCTGGAAAATTAAATATTCTTCTTTCCAGGGATTTTGTCATTCAGCTACACTGGAATATGCACTATATGTTACACTGCCTGGGGTAAAAAATACTTACTGAGCTAGAATGAAGATGGATATCAGTTTATCTTAAAAAAACCCCAAGAAAACCCCAAAAGAACCAAAAACCCAGACATCAATTTTACAAATAAAACAAGCCATTTTTTTCCTACTATTTAAAAAGCCATTTGTTCTTGCACTATAACTTTTCTATAAGCTTAAGTGTTCTCAGGACTGTGGCAAAGGGAGAAAAGACGGGAAAGAGCAATTAGAGGCAAATATATTCCTGCTCTGTTCAAGAGATGAGCTGTTGATCTGCTGCAATCGTCTGAAATGATATTCAAAGCCTGGAAGAATCCTGTGGCAAAGAGCAGTAACAGAAGAGAAACTATTATCCTAGTGGAGTATCTGTTTAACAACTTGTGTTCCTTCTAAGGCTCTACCAAACTTTCAATTTCAGACCCCAAAAACTACTTTTACACAGAGTTAGTTTTATATATATTTATCTGTCAAAAGGTAGAAGAACATTTGCCCTGAGAATTTCAGAAAGTCAGAGGTCTTGTAGCTATTGTCAGGACAGTTAATCCAGAGACATCGCCCCCCACAAAAAAGGACCAATGAGTACACTGATAAACAGTGAAAAACATTAAAATTTACAAAGATACCTAGGTGTCCATTGCTATATACAATCCATGCAATATGTAAGTGTCCATTGCAATAGACAAGTATTTTAAGTCAGGTAACAAAGAGATATGCAACAACTTTTACATTAAAACCTGATGTTTTAATACCCAAATAAAAAAAGCTATTTTTGTTTCTTTTCAAAAGAGTATAAATGAGAGAAAATCCATCTCACTGTGCAAAAAATTGTGAACTTAAGACTTTCAGGCAAGTGAAGTAATTTCTTGGCATTCTCATCTCTTCATCCCACTGCAAATACATTTTTCTATTTTCTATACACAACATGTTTGCGAAGAGTAAATTTGTGTGTCTTTCTGAGGGAAGCACCTCTAAGAATTAGAGGCTGTCCATGACATGCAAAATCTGAAAGTTTATTCAGGATTAGTCCTAATAATTAGGTCTTGCTTCAGTAGACAGATGTCCCTTCATGCTGGAACTTGCCTTCATAGCAGGTCATGGGGCTGGAGGTTTGACCATTGCTGCAGTGTAAACACAGACTGCATAACTGTGCCAAATGCCTCTTGAACTTGACTCCAACAAATACATAGAGCACAGGGTTGAGGCAGCAGTGGGAGAAAGCAATTTTACGGCTGATGTGAAAGGCAAGGTTGGAGTCTTTCACATACTGACAGGTAGGTGGTGGAAAAGTAGTCAGAAAGCTGAGGATGTTGTAGGGTGCCCAGCACAGGAAAAAAGCCACCACAATAATGAGGATGAGTTTGACAGTTCTGTACTTTCTGCGAGATCTTGCTCTAAGCAGGATTATGAGTATCTTGAAGTAACAGAATACAATGACTCCAAAGGAAAGCAGGAAGAGTACATTTCTCACATAAATGTCCACCTTTTTCCAATTCCCGTCAGCATAATCACAGAACCTCCGCTCTTCCAAGCCTTCTTGCACTGTGGTGTGAATCACCTCAGGAACCACAATTAATGTGCTAACAGTCCAAACAGCCAAGGACACCAGGACACCACAGCATTGCGTCTGGGATCTCAGACTTGAAAGGGGGTTCACTACAAACAAGTATCTCAGGACAGTCATGAGAGTCAAAAAGAAAACACCGCTGTAGTAGCCAATGGAGAAAATAGCATTTGATGCTTTGCAAAGGAACTCACCAAAAATCCATCCAAAGGACTGGTCCACTACCCAAAAAGGCAGCATGCAGGAGAAGACTAAATCAGAGACACAGAGATTCATGATGAAGATGTTTGTTAAAGATGTAAGGTTTTCATATTTCAGTAGGATCCATAACACCAAAGTGTTTCCTAGCAGACTGAGCAAAAATACCAGAATGTAGAGGACAGCAGTGAGATAGATGTTAAATGTGAAATAGTCTCCCATTTCACAGACGTTGCTTTCATGAGGGTATTCATATGAGTAATTATAATCTAAATAATATTCTTCTTCCATTTGTCTGTGCAAATCTTGTGCTGTTCTCCAGCAGCTACTTCAAAGAACTGCAACAAATCTTTAGTGAAAATCAACTCAGTAACTAGACTCCCGCTGTGGAGGCTCCTGTTTTAAGACAGAAAAAGCAGCAGTGAAACTAGTAATTTTTCCTGGCTTGGGGAGACAAAAGACTCATTTCTTCTTATGACTAGAACACGTACAGGTAGATACCAAAGACTTACTGCAAAGCACACAAATCTTAAATACTTAACAAGTCAGAAACTCAGATGTTTCTGAACCAAAATGTTCGGTGACTACTGTCAATTAATTACTAAGTTTCTACTATATGAATGCGCATTGGGTTTTTTTTGCTATAAATATCTCCGGTGCCAAGACTTTCCAATATGCTACCATTTTTTCAGTTTTCTGGAATGGTACCCAACTCCTAAGCACTTCTCTGTATAGATGATTCTTTGTCACCAAAGTTCAGCACCGCATAAACCCAAAAAGCTGAGCAGTACCAGTAGCAACAACTGTAAGCACTATGAGCAGGAAAAGCCAGGTTTGTTACAGATTTTTGTCTTGAGGTTTGTTGATATCTAAACATCTCAAAGCTGTAGCAGAAGCATCATCATGCTGGGTGTTCTGTGCACCTCTCTGGCCTGATGATTTTCAGGGATGCAATGGGAGCACAGATCACATCACAGTCCTTTTCTGGGAGTGCTGCCTGTCTGTCTATATGCAGGCAGGAATTTAATCCCAGGTGGATGGTGAGTTGAAACTGGCCAACAGGATCAAAAGTTAGTGGGACTGGGAATATGGCATACAATCAGGTCACAATGGCCTAATTTCTTTATGAAATTAACCTTAAAAATAGGTGCAAAAAAAATCAGTAATGCCTCTGACTAGTGGTTTAAAGTCTAAATTAACTTTATCCTAGAAGAAGACTTATCTGCAATACCATGTTTGGATCCTGTTTTGACTGAAGCTAGTGAGAGATCTGCCAATGAGTTCCTTCAAAGTAGCACAGTTGCAAGAAAGAAGTCCCACAGCTCAGGCCAAAACTGTGCTAGTGACGTTTTCCTTTTTTAATTAGTGAAGGCAGAATCTGCCTGCTGCAGCTAGACAAAGACAAGCTGTCTTTGGAGGACAGGAGAGCTATGTCTACACCAAGAAAGCATGTCAGGGAGCACTTCTGGCTGCCAGAATTTAATGCCATCTGTGGGGATAGGTGGTCCAGGTAAGCCAGAACATGGCACAGGTAGGACAGGACAGGGTCCATCTATCCAGTGGGTTGTGATCAGTGAGTTTTGGAGGCAATGGATGTGTAGGATTCAGTACTGTGACAGCAAGTGGCCCTGGAACATTTACCACCACTTTCTAGAAATATGGAAATAACTGGAAATATGTTTGTGGCCCTCAGTTTGTACAACGTTGCAGTTTTCAGGTATGCAGGGTAAGTCCTTGCAAAGGCAGTCATCCTTTCTGGTTTTACATGATACTACAGACAACACTTAAGCAATGAATAGTTTAGATTGAGGTCCTAACCATCATTGTGTCCTGTTTCAGCTCAGGCTGGGGTATGCTGCTCCCTAGCAGCTGTCCTAAGGGAGCAGAGAAGCCTCTTTGTGAATGATCAAGGTTCTCCAGGGATGAGAGGACAGCACTAACCACTGTCTTCACCATTCACCATTTAGTCTTTCCTTTTGTGCTGACCATACAGTGACAGCAAGCCCCAGGGCAGGTCTGCCCACAATCCAGGAGCTACACAGCCAGCAAGTCTGCTCCTGATCTCTGCCACAATTGCTGCTGGCCCCTGACACAAGAACCTTCTCACAAACACCTCAGCCCTGATGACTGCCTCTGCCTGGGAAGTATTTTGACTTGCACATGTCCTGTCCCTCATCTCATGCTGTTCTGCTCTTCATACCCCTGCTGCAGGATAGGCAGTGGTTAGAGAGCAGGTATCTGCTGGGGAGCTTTGCTCACCCTCCTGCTTGCTGTCAGGGCTGAGCAATACTTGAAAGGCAGAAAGCATCATTTTGCAAAGGTGTTTTGAGATTATGTCAGATAACAGGTAAGTGCCAAAATAAAAAAGTATACCAACACATCTGTTTTCTTCACAGTTAAGATAATAGGAGATGGTAAATAGTTTCTGCAGTCCAAACAGTCTCTATTTTTCTCCATCTTCCCCAAGGACACTGATGCTGAGTGTGCAGACACTTGATTCATGCTGGCAGATAGCTGTGATTGGAAACCCTGTTGGTAACTCTTGCTATTTCCGTCTCCAGATTTCCATATAACTTGGCATCCTACCCACCTGACTCAAAAAGCTGTGTCTTGCACTTTGGCAGGAGCCAGAGGAATGCTTGGTTACATGGGGACAGGTATCCTCTCTCTGATTTTGTGTCCGGCATTTCCAGAGAACACAGGAAAATGCTTCTGTGAGGTAGCTTGTTCCTGGTTGATTTTTTAATGCTTCCAAGTTAGTTCTTAGATAATGCCACGTTTCACAAAACAAATTCATTCAACATATGCTATCTTACCTGGTGCAGGCTCCATGGAATTGCAGATGGAGGCTCCAGTCTACAAAGCATCAGACCTTGTGGATGGTTGATGAGGATTATATGCTCTGATATTATGTTTCTACCAGCTGAGAAGCCCCACATGAGATCAGTGATGGTAAGGAGAACCTTGCAGGAACCTAAGGCACTTAGATCTGTTCCTTTGCACCTCAAAACTCCTTAAATCAAAACCTATCTTTTTGTTCTACTGTATTTTATCTCCCCCCTTTCAATTCTACAAGTAAGAAAAGCTGTGTATGGATTTTCAGTTAAGATATATGCAAAGGAGATAAAAAATGATGTGATTGAATCGACAGGTGAAAAATGTGTCAGTATCACACAAGAAATATAAATCATGCAACTGTTTTCAATGTAAATATAATGGTACAAGTGACAGCAGAAGTTGGTTGAAAGATGGAAATTACCTTAATTTCAGTTGCCAGGACAAATAGGAAAAACACATCATACAGTTCTAGCCCTCCTGAGGAGCACTGAGCAAGGCATTCAACATTCATTTCACTCTTGTCCAGAAAAACTGCTTCTCCAGAAGCCTTCATTTTCTAGCAGGGCTGTGCTTTGTCTTGGAGCATCATATTTAAAAAAGGATTCTAATACAGAAATGAAGAAACGATACTTCTAGGGACCTCCCATTCAATTTTCTTTTTCTCTGAAAATTCAGTTAGACTTCTGTCAGCTGAAGGTACATATTGCTCATCAGTTTATTTCATTTTCAAACTGAACATTTGAAAGAGCAGCTAGGAGGAGTTGTCTGCTCACTTTGCAGTCAGTGGAGGGAGAGAGAGGCACTGGCAGGAGTCACATCAGCCCCCAGTCTGTGCTCTACCAGTCTCCTCCCCAGACAGAGGCAGCAGAGACAGCCCCCTTTAAGAAGATTCCTGGCATTTACATAGACAAGCTGAGGTTAATCTCATCTTATTTGGAAAAGACAAGGAGGTTGCAATAGAGAGAAGCCCCCTACCATAAGGCATGCACTGATGACATTTTTTATTCACTTTATTTGAAAAGCCTCTGGGCTTCACAGCTTGTTCTCCACATTTCTTAGGGAAAAAAAATTAGATGTTTTTGCAGGCTGGTTTACACAGGCAACAAACATTGACACATAAAATAAATTTCTGTTCCCCTAAACTAAATTTATCTGGTAGCTGCTTCCTTAGCCAATCTCTTGTTCCAGATCGAGATAGGAAGAAAAAAACCCAAATGTGACCTTTTCTGGCAGGAAGATGCTTTAGTTTTTCAAACAGGTTTATGGAGCTGCCATTTAATCTAAGGAAACTAAAAAACAATAAATAAAATTTCTCCTTCCCTAACTATGACTGGTATCTGTCTTGGAGCACAGCCTCGGAGTCACACGTAGGAGATGGACAGGAAAGTCCTGGGAGTCATGACAGGCAGGTAGACTTGGTTCAAAGCACAAGTGTACTCTGGAGAGTGTGGTCTGTGCTGGTGGATGAACTTTTTGTCTACCTTAGGGGAAATTTCTACATGGTAACAAACTCTTCCAGGACATGGCTAAAGCAAAAGGTCAAGATAAAGTGAAAAGTCAATAGGAATTCCCTTGTCCAATTCAGTTTTGCAAAGCCTAAAGAAGCCTAGCTCATCAAGGAATCTCTTACCCTATTTTTAAAGCAAAACTTTCTGTTGGGTTGGGATCATTTTCTGAGACCAGTGCTTCCACTCATGCCCCATGGGTTTCACAAGGCAGGTAAAACACTCACAGTCAGCCCAGAATCTTGGTGGCCTCCTGTTTCCCCTAACCTCTACATCTCAGTCCTTGCCATCAGCCCTGTGATAACCACAATCTATGGAAGCAGAAACATCCCAGGTGAAGAGTCTGGAACCCACCCCAAAACACACATTTGAGTTCAAATTTCCATCTTAAGTTAGCAGCCCCTGGCTTGTACAAGAGCACCCTTTGCTGGGTTAAGAACTGTCTGGATGGCCAGGCCCAGAGAGTCATGGTGAGTGGTGCCACATCCAGCCACCAGTGCTGTCCCCAGAGTATCTGTTTTGGACTGAGTCCTGTTTAATATCTTTATTGATGACCTGGGTGAGGGGACTCAGTCTACCACTAGCAAATTTGCAGTTTTATTGTGCTAAGGCTGGTCAGAAAGGACATGGTGCTGGCAGCTGGGCAGCAGCTGTCCAACAGAGCACAGGCAGGAGCAGCCTTGGCCAAAGAGGTTTGTGTGGAAGTGGAGGTGGTTGGTATCCTGCCTGTGGTTTTCTGCAACAGGCTTTGTGCCAGCAGGATTGCAGCTCTGGGTGTTCTCTATTTTCCCCTAGGGCAAGGAGAAATCCAGCCCCTTAACTTGGTGGGATGGTGCAAAGGAGAGCATTGTTCCCTGCTTGCAGCCAGGCAGGATTTGGCCATGGTTCTCCTGGTAGTTCATGCAGGGATGGGGTAAGTAAGCAAATCTGCAGGATGATAAGAAGTAGTCCTTTCAGTAATAACTGGCTGTGAGGAAACAGAAAAAAGGAGCTTTCTGGGATTTTTTGAGTAGAGAAATTATCCATTTGTTTCTACAGTGTAGACAAGTGAGAGTTTAAATGCATTTCTTGCAAGCAAAGAGCTTGCATTGATCTCTGTGTCTGACATGTAATTCTGATTTTTCTTAATAGCAGCACTCCTGACAGGCCCCGAACACCAGCCCATTTCTCTTTGCCAGACAGCAGTGACATGGTATACTCCTTTCCCATCTGCTCCATAGAGAACATAAATGCTCCATTATTTGGCCATGAAAAAGAGCATCATTTTGTTTCTTAGTAGCTGGGTTTCTTGGCAGTTGAAACCAAGCAAAACCACTTCTTATTTTTCCTGCTAAAGCAGAACATATCTGCAGGTTTCTGCTGCCAACAAAATGTTGACCCCTCCCCATCTCTGTGTGCAGATGTACACATATCCTCCTGACAATATACTGGACAATGGGGCTGTCCTTGAGAGATCTCACCAGCCACTACACTATATTTAAATAGCAAGCTTAGAGCTGAACAAGGAGTCTGGTAAGTAAAATGTGTGTAAAGAAGCTGACTATTCCCTCACATGTTCTTATAGACAAAAAACAAAGACAAATATTAAGACAAAGGAGCACATCACAGTTCTGGGGGAAATAGCCTTGTGTTTCTCTAAAGCTTAGCAAACTTCAAGCCTCCACATAAAGTTCATGAACTCATTTTTATGGCTCAGAGACAACATGAAGAATAGGGTTTTATTTTTCTACAAAATTCCATCCTACTGGTGTATTTAAGCTATACCACAATTTTTATTGTTTTTCCCAAGAGGATTATAAGCCATATGTCCAAAGAATTTGTGTACTGCATTTTGGATGGGATTTCCAGTGTTCCTGCTGGGCCCATTGCTGCAGGAATGATTCTGAAACAGGTGGAAATTATCCTGACAGCCACTGATGTGACCAGTATGTACAAGGGGATGCTGCTCTGCTCCTGAGGCTCCTAACTGCAGGCCTGGGATGTGGCCTGGGGAGAGATGATGGGGGAGCAGCCTCAGCGTCTGTGTGTGCAGGCAGAGGGAGGCAGAGGGAGGCAGAGGGAGATGGATTAGCAGTGCCACTTCAAGGAGCCCAGCTTTGTCACAGAGTCTGTTCTCATCCCTGGCAGTGCAGGCACAATCTGGTTTTATTGACTATTAAATGGGCTACCTTGTATCCGAC
This sequence comes from Pseudopodoces humilis, assembly GCF_049639895.1. Lineage (NCBI taxonomy): Eukaryota > Metazoa > Chordata > Aves > Passeriformes > Paridae > Pseudopodoces > Pseudopodoces humilis. Next base: position 108,268,437 of record NC_142200.1, read on the forward strand.
CATTCCCACTCATGAAGTCATTCTGATGCTGAAGTCCCAGAAACTTGCAAGGCTTTAGCCAAAGGGAGAAAGAAGGGAAAGAGAGAAAATCCTACCCACTGAGCTATGTTTGCACAAAGTGAAGGGCTGGGTGTAATGTAAGGAGGCAAACAACATAGAATCATAAAATGTTAGGGGGTTGGAAGGGACCTTAAAGATCATCTAGTCCCAACCCTCCTGCCTTGGGCAGGGACACCTCCCACTAGACCAGGTTGCTCAATGCCCCATCCAACCTGTCTGAACACTGTCAGGGTTGGGGCATCCACAGCCTCCCTGGGTAACCTGTGCCAGTGTCTCACCCTCTCAGAGTAAAAAACTTCTTCCCAATATCTAAACTAAATTTCCCCTCTTTCAATTTGTCCCCATTACTCCCTGTCCTATCACTGCAGTTCCTGATGAAGTGTCCCTCTCTGGCTTCCCTGTAGGCCCCCTCCAGATACTGGAAGGTTGCTAGGAGGTCTCCACACAATCTTTACTTCTCCAGGCTGAACACCCCCAACACTCTCAGCCTGACTTCATAGGGAGGGTGCTCCAGTCCCCCTATCAATTTTGTGGCCTCATCTGGACTTTTTCCAACACTTCCATGTCCTTCTTTTGTCAGGGATACCAGAACTGTACTCAGCACTCCAGGTGGGGACTCACAAGAGCAGAGTAGAGGGACAGAATCACCTTTCTTGACCTGCTGGACATGCTCCTTTTGATGCAGCCCAGGATTCGTTTGGCTTTCTGGGCTGTGAGTACACTGTTGGCTCATGTTGAGTTTTTCATCAATCATCACAGAACTGTACATGTCACTGCTGTCGTCTCACCATTTTCTAACCAGTTTTGTTTTGCTTTCCCTTTGTCACATCTGTTATGCTTTGCAGAACATCAGAGAGTTTGAATTTGCCTTATTCACCCCACCTGCACTCACTGGCATCAGCTACTCCTTACCCTGATTCTGGATGGCTCCTTGGCACCCAGACCCAGCTGGGTAGTACCCTGTGTGCCTCCACCACTCCCAATGGGCTGCCCTGGCCAGGCACGCTCCCCCCAGTGTGGAACTCAGCTGAGGCAGCCTTTTCATGTGGATGCCAAAGCAAGACTGAAGAACAAAGGGCTGCAGCCAGGTGAACATATGAAGTACCTCTGTGTCCTCCTCTTCACTGGCTGTATGATGGTCTCTCTGCTGGTGTGAATTGCTACCTGCTCTCTTGAATGGACATGCTACAGCTCTCATGAAGACTAAAACCTGACTTACGAGCAGCCTCCTGTGCCCAGAGGGATAATGTGCCTCGACATGAGGCAAGTCACGGTATGGCATTTGCCTATGACCAGGACAAATTTGTTGGCTGCTCTGTTGTCCCTGCCTTTTCTCAGAGTGGCAGCTGCTCTGTGTTCTGACAGAGGTTTGGATGAGGCAATCTTTGGCACAGATCTCTTGGCACTGCAGACCTGAAGTGCTGCCACTGCCTGGAGGCACAGCACATATGAGCACACCTCACTGCTGTTCTACCGCCCCCTCTGCTGCCACCCGTCGGAATTGGCTTCCAAAATTGCCGTTCTGCACTGCAGCCTGTGGAGAGGGTGATGCTAGAAAACCAGATAAAACAATAAAGGAACAAAAAAACCCCTCTTTGAACCCCAGGTTCAAAAGAAACTGTTCTGTTCACCACTGACCACTTATTTCCTGTGAGTTTTGGAGAAGATTGTATACAGATTGCATATATATAGTATATATATGTTCTTTTTGCCCCTGGTGGCCATCTGCTTCTGGAGAGAACCAAAGGCTGGGGCTGTTCTTTGGGTTAAACTTGGAGTAAAAGAAAAGAGGGGCAGGATGCAGGGTGGTCAGGACCACAACAGCTTTAAAAAAAAAAATAAATTGTAAGGGAGAAGCAAAAGATTGCAAAGGAGAATGGCCTGAGGCTTTATTGGATTGATAACTTGATGGCATCTCAAATGGTGGTCAGGAAGTAGCTCAGTGAGGGGGTGGCTCAGTCAGACACTGGGAAAACAGAACTGACTGAGGGAAACCAAGGTTTTCATAATTAAAATTAGGTTTTCTTCAGAAGGCAGAGTTGGAGGAATTTCCTTGTGCAAGGACATTTCAGGAGCACAGCCAGTTTCCCAACACTTTGTCTGATGAGTCAAAGCAAAATAAATCATATTTGATAAAACAGCACCAAAACATAGCACATTCAGAGCACTGTTTACGTTAACAGTGAGGCAATAAATAGCTTGCACCAGAAACAATTGACCACAACCAAGAACATTCCTGTCCTGTTTTAGTCACTACTTCCCCAAACCCCAGCACTTCCTCCTGGTGTGCCATGCCTGCTCACAGGCTAGAGGCACAGCCCAGGCACAGTGCATCTCTTCAAATATCTTCACCCAGAATAACTGCAACAGCAAGGATTTCTCATGCTAATCCTGCAGTGACTGCAGTTCAGACAGCCCTGGACTGCATTTGGTCTGTGCCACCAGGTGAAACCCATCTCCTGGCAGAGTCAGTGCATGCTTTCCTCTCAATAGGCTTTTCGGGGAAATCCTTTCATTTGGCTACCCCTGTAAGTGCACCTGTTCCTTTCAAAGGTTTGGGCTGGAATACCACTGGCTGAAACATTCAGTCTGAGCCCAGAAATTCTTAAGATCCTTCTAGACCTGGCTTGGTCTCACACTCCCACATCTTTTTCTCTAGCATTTTGCTCATTTGTTTATATTGAAGATTCACTGTTGTTACAAGAGGAATCTCAAAGCGCTTTACCACTTTGCAGAAGACATCTGCACATTCGCATCTGCCACACCGTGTTGCTTGTACACACATATTTCAGCACCAAAGTACGAGCAAGCAGGTGGCCTGCAGCAGCAAGCCCACCCAGATAAGGGGCTCCTTAGCAGAAAGTCAGCTGTAGCCCACATTCCCCAGCAGGGGGTAACATCAGGGGCTCCGTGTGTCAAGCATTGGTGAACCGAGACAAAATCTTAATGTTCCAGTTCCTGAGTCATTTCATAATATCTCTGGCCATCTGTCCTTTGGCAAGGTCTTGTGGTAAGTGCAGGGAGGGAAAACAATACTTTATGCAACAAGGGTTGGCATGACCTTCCCAAAACTTCCCCAGCTCCTAGACTGCACTACACTTACACCAAGATAGCTCCAGCCACACAGGCCACCTGTCCTGCTCAATCCATGTGGCAGAGGCATATTCTTCTGCTTTAGTAATATTATGCTCAAACCACATTAAATAGCCACTATTGTGTCTCTCAAAGAATATCAAATTTGTGAGCTGGGAATTGTGGCCAGCTCCTTCCCAAAAATTAAAGGGCAAAAACTCCAAAGACAAGAAGGTGAAGGCAGTAATGCAAATAGGAGCCGTTAACATGAGTCTCCAGGCCCACATAAAGGTGAAATAATTTAGAAAAATGGTCTCCTTGGACCCTTTCCCTTTTCAAATTATTCCTTACTTAAGACAGATTTTAAATACATTTGTGGATGATAAGGAAATTCAGGCTAGTTAATCATGGATGACATAAAGGATCCATTCAGGACATAGAATTAACAAACACGTTTCCTTCTTCAAGACTGGGATGTGATCCCACCTATCCCCTCCCAATCCAAGAAGCAGCCCCATGGTGTCTCAGCGCCAGGGAGCACAAGGCTTTGCTTTCAAGTTCTCCTGCAAAGGCTTTAAGACTCAGAGACAAAACTCCTGAATTCTGCTGCATATTTTAGCCACCAACCCAAGTGACCAGAGCTACTTTTGTACATGTCAGTACCTCTTCTCCAGCAGCTGAGCTGACTGAGATGCAAAGAGCAAACCTTCAGCCCTGATTTTCCAGCAGGTATTTGGGGGGCTGTGCAGTGCAGTGGAATCAAGCATGCATTTGGAAAACCACCTGGTGTGCCTGCTGAGGCTGCTCCTTCACTGGGCAAGAGGCAGCGAGCACAAAGGATGTGGGCAATGCAAAGCACTTGGTCCTGGGGCTCTGCAGCAGCCTGATGGTCTTGGAAGGTATAGCCAAAGCCCTGTGCAGTCATGGCTGTGTGAAATGCAGCAAGCAGACTTTGTGAACTGCTCCTGAGCTTCGTGTCTGTTCTTGTGTAACTCTGCCCTAACTGGGGTCAGGACCCTGCACCACCAAACTCCCTGTTCAGCTCTGCATGCCAGAGATCACTGGAAGTGTAGACCCCAGCTCTAAATGTGCATTCCTGTCTCAACCAAAATTGAAACTTGCATTATTTCAGAGTAATGTCTGTTTTTTGTTCCTTTTTGTCACAAACTACCTCTTCTTTTCCTGAAAAAAAAAATAAAAATGCAATTCTCCCTGACTTTGGAATTTCCCACAGCACCAAAAAGCCCAACTTCTGCTGAGCCCTACACAAGATGCTGCCACCCATGGTGTATAAAACTGTCAGTAAAACTCTGTGGTTGATGTGAGCAGAGTGAGGTTTGCAGAAGGAGGTTTTTAAGGACCAGACATGACACAGAAAGAAAAGCTAAGATGCTTGGAGAGCTTGTGTGCTGGTAGAGGAGCCTCAGTGAGTCCTTCCCTTTCAGGTTTTCTTCTATGATTGAGATATCAAGTATCTCAGCTTCATCCACACCATTGTGGCTTTTCCCACCAGTATCTCTTGTTCCAGCAGAAGATACAACCTGTTGCTGCAGGTAAAGTCTCCCTGACTTAGATATTAGGAAGAAATTCTTCACTTTGGTCTAGTGGGATGTGTCCCTGTCCATGGCAGGGGAATTGGAGCTAGATGGTGTTTTCACCTCAAACCATTCTCTAATTCTATGACTTCAGGTATAAACACAGTTCCTAAAGCACATGCACATTGTGGGAGGCACCCTAAAATACAGAATGATTATTGGGATATTAGCTTTGGTAGCCGTCCTGCTCAGCAGCAGCCCACCCTGCTCATGCCTTTCAGCAGCAGCACTGCACTTCTCAATCCAGGTTAAGGGTGTGCATCTGTTTAAGTTCTACTGCATATTAATAGGTATTATTGAGTTTTTTAGATAAGTAAAGCTGCAGAGATTTATCATGTTTTTTTGCATGAGGACTGGCAGATTTGGCACGAGCTCCAGGCGCATTGCTCCTGCAGTGGCTGCAGAGGGAGGCAGGGTGTGGGCTGCGTGCATTGGTCATGGTTAGCTATAGCTGGCATGCTAGAACAGGGTAACCCATGCCTTCCCTCAGCAGCCAGAGACATCCCTGGGGAGGGGCCTGACAGATATAGCTCTCCTCCAGAGGATGGATCAGACGAACATCTGCTCTTCAGCAGACAGATACACCCAACACCTACATCAGCTGCTGATAAGCAGGGCTGCTGGGAAGCCAGACTTGCTGAGGTCTTGCATGTGGCTGCCAATGACTCCAGATCCCTTGTGCTGTTTGCAGGGCACTGGAGTGCTGGTGGTTTGCTGTCCGTCAATAATGCTGTTAGGAAAAGATCTTTTGTCTCCCTCTCCACTGACCTACTCCCCTCAGTCACTCTCAGTGAGCATCTGCAGGGCTTCATCTCCCATCCAGTCTGGAAATCCATCACAGCAGCCTGGAGCCAGCCATCTTATTGCTACCTCACCTTCTCCCTCCCTGCTGCCTTCAAACCACCTGGCTGAGATGTTCCTGGCACCCGTGGTTTTCCCCAGATGGACAAATCTCTTCTGGAAAGCACGAGTGGCTCTAAGCACTTCATGCATATGCATGGGAATTTATAGTTCAGTTTGTGAAGCCAGACTAAAACCCCAGCAGCAATAGTGTATTTTCAGATACACCGGGATGAAAATATTTGAGGTTCTTAGTGAAAAAGTAAAAAAAACACCCATCTGTTTGAGATCAAATATTTCATGGGGGAAAGCAGAAAGGCATTCCAAAACCCAGTATTTTCTTCTTTCTAAAAGTGCAAGCAATATTTTCAGGAAAAACCACAAGAGCAGAACACAAAGAAGGGCAAGCCTTGCATTTAGAAGATGAAGTGCTGGATGTCAACTTTTCACAACATTTTCCTTTTTTTTTCTTCCCCTATTTATTATTTTTATTTTCCAGCTGAAGCTGATTTCTAAATGCTCCCTGCTTCGCAAAGGCTGCTGGGAATGACTCAGGGGTGCACAGGGCTGACAGGGCATGGCTGTGACTGGGCAGTGGCAGATGCTGCTGACTCAGGCTTGGCACTGCCCCATTGCCTCTGCCTGCCCAGGCTGCACTGGCACCCTTCCAGGGCAGGGACCCTTCTTAGAGCAGGTGAAGACCACCCTGGCCCCATGGGAGGTGCAAGGTGCCCTTGCTCCAGCATCCAGGCCATGCATCCTTGAGCCTCACTGTCCCGGTCCCCAGCTTGCCCCCTGGCAAGAAGAATGACAAATTGTTTCTAGAAGCTTCACAGTGTTTCCAAAGAGAAGGGGTCTTGTATGAGATGAACCATGTGCACAAGTCTGATGGGTAAAAATGTTGTGATTTTGCTTGAATTTTAAATAAGAATACAGCATGTTTTTTCATAATGGCTCCCCTACCAACAGCCACTTTCACACTTTGTCTGATAAAAATCCCATCATGTGATAACATAGGAAATAGGTTTCAACGTTCCCTTTCTCAAAGATACTCTGATACTTTGTCATGTCTTGGCTTCAGCCTGGGTGTGTCCATGTTGCTGATTAACACTAAAATTCTTAAAATACTCTTATATTTTTCTTATAATAAAAAACTGAATTCTTCTTAAGACATTCTTTAAAATTATTAAGCATATTTTTAAATTATTCTTTTAAATGGTCTAAAACAGCTCCAGAAGGCAGGTGATAGAAGCATGCAGAAAACAGCAGAAAGAGACAGAAAGATTATATCAGAACTGCAGTCATTAAGGCTTTTTCTACCATGTAAAGACAATCCCTTGGCTTCAGTGGTACTTCCAAGATAACAAGTAAATGACTGTGCTACAGTCAAATGGAGTTCAATTGGGAGAGAGGTCACAAATTGATGAAATACTTTATGTGAACCTCTAGTTACCTCTAGTGGCAGGTCTGAATTTGTAATGCAGACAAAACACTATTTGAAATTTAGGTATTTTGTTTTAACCCTTCATCTAGGATTTTATTAAGTTTGTCCTTGGAGGTGTCTGAGCAACAGGGTTGCCGTCTGTGTTCTTTTATGCTGGAAGAGCAATGTCTACCTTTTTTTTAACGACGGAAGAGGAAAAGTGACAACATTTGCACCCTGGCTTGTATATCCTTATCAGACATAAAGGAAATTCAGAAATTTAAATATGGGCAAAAAACATGGGGAAACACTGCCTGTGTCACTGCACACAACCGATTCTGGTTTTCCTGAAGTGCTTTACAGCTTAGTGTGGAGATCTTCTGATACCTGGCAAATGAAAAATGACTAGTTGTGGAAGTGGTTTTCCTGAGTGTAGATTGACTTGTTTAATATCTCTCTACCTCAAATGGCAAAGGAACACTTTGAAGAAAACATGTTTGTTAAAGTTATGAGTTTATTTCCACTTCAGAGCTAAGGAAAGCATTGACCCAAGGGAGTCAGGGACCCCTCCTACTAAAACTAGACTTCTCAATCCCAGTATAGCTGAGGCAGAGAGTGAGCAAGCTTGAAAAACTCCTTAAAGTGGCAGCAGGTTTACATCTCCTGCTACAAAGAGCCAGCCAAAAATAAAGTTTCCTGAAGAAAACACCACCAAAACAGTTTCTGCAACACTCCAAAGTCTCTGAGTGGGGTCCTAGCAGATCCAGCTCTTACGGGCTTTCACATTCCATCAGAGGAGAATGGATGGAGCATTATATGTGAGAGACTGGTCTTGGCCAGCCCTAGGGCAGGTTTTGCATCCCCTGGTGAGATTAAATATATGCTCACACCTCTGATGCAGCTGTGCAGAAGTCAGGTCACAGCTTAAACAGGTTTAAAGGAAGTGAGTTTAAAACCAGTGCCTACCTTTGCCAGCAATGACTGAGCACCCCATTTTGTTATGTTAGCACAGGGGGCCAGAGGGAGGCATTTGAGCTGCTGGAAAAAGAAGTTACGAAGCTTTGTTTGGCCATACACATAACTGACGTTCATGAGCTGATCTAGCTAAAGCCCTACAAAACCATGCAAATGAAATCTCAGTGTAAGTCTAGTTATGTCTATTTATGTATTTCTGTACGAGCTTTGTGCCTTCCTCTCATCAAAGCAAGCTAAATTACCATAAACCACATTTATCTCAGCTTCAGTGTAACCTTTCCTACACAGGTTTCTCTAAAACCTGCTTTTAAACTGTCTTGAAGAAAAAACACCGTACTCATCTTTTCTAGAAATTTAGTCAAAGCATCACCACGTGTTCCTGGAGCAAGGGCTGGTACATTTTTGCTTACTTCCTGTGCTTTTACCAAAGTCAGTATGAAACACCACTGGGGCACCTCAGCCAGTGCTTTGTGCAGTAGCCCTGCTGTGGTCAGTGGAACTGCACTTGTGGGACTAAATTTGACCCTGTGGGTCACTGTCTTGCTGAGCTGCATTGGGAAAAATGAAAAGGGAGGAGAAATACGCAAGGGTGAACAGGCATTCTTCTGTGGAATTGCAGCCAACATAATGATTAAAAGTATTTATTCCTAATTTTACTCTAGAAAAAATAAAACCAGGCAGGAAAAATCTAGGCAGGGACAATCTGGACCTTCATGCATCTTCCTCTTCCCAGTGCTCTCCTTACAATTTTAGCTTTGGCCCTCTTTTTCCCGCAAGTTGTTTTGCAACCTCTGCTCCTTCTTGCACTGTGTGCCATAACACAAACAACCCCATGATGACAATCAGGGTCATGACGGTGAACAGTCAGGATATTTAAACAGGGTGAGTTTTGGAGTCAGGACTTCAGTCTGGATGCTGGTTCCCAATCCAGCTACATTTCCTCAGAAAACTAGTTTTGTTGGCTCTCTGGAAAACCTTCTAAAACAAGAGTAATACTAGAGCACAAGCTTTGCGGTAGCTGACCCAGGTTGTTGCATTTCTTCCTTCTTTAGTTAATTTGGACCACCAGGATCAGAGCTGGAGTCCCCATAACCTGTTGGTTTTCAGGGCTGTGACTGGATCCTGATAGAGGTGTGAACTGAAACTGTCCCCAGAAGGCAAAACTCCTCTAAAGATTTCCCTAATTCATCTCTTCCTGAGACACCTCAGATTATTTTTTCACCTTTTTTTTTTTGAGACAATAGCATGTCTTAAGGGTGTCAAAAAATAACACTGCAGAATGAGCAGTTGGGAGTGAGGTGTAAGGCAGGAAGAGAAAGAACTTGGGCTAAGGTAGATGGGGGGAGTTTGGCTGCTTACAGGATTGTCTGTCTTGGTTACCATGACCTGGCTCAGATTCCCTGCCCTCTGATGAGCAGGTCTGATCTTCACAGAATTTCGCCCACATAGCTTTGGAGAGCTACAGGGCAATGGGAGAAAGCATGTGTGTTTTGGTGGTTTTGCCCTGTGTTTCTGGGGAGCATGTGAGAAGGAACTGACAAGAGCTGGTAGCAGAGCTACAGAAGGCATGTGGGAGTCCTGCCACCAGCTCTGCAGAGCCAGGCAGCTGCACAGCTGCCATGCCAAAAGTGAAAGCCGGGGCACACAGCCAAACTGGCTTTGCACAAAGAGGAACCAGCCAGGTGCTCAGAGCCCAGATCCTGCTCTCTATTTACAGCAGGTAAAGTTAAGGGTTTGCTAGTTGCAGAAGGAGAGCTCCACACCCAGCTGGCAATGCAGGCAGCAGAGCTTGATTCCTTCTGTCAGTGTGGTGCAGCAGAAGAGGAAGAGGCACTGGAGCATCTGAGGGCACAAAAAAAAGAAAGATTGGCCCAAGTTTGGCAAGACGTTCATCTTCATTGCCTGCTTTCTGTTTCCTCCTCGGTGCTGCACTGACCATTCTGTCCTGCCCCTAGATGCCTGTGGCCTCCCTAGAACTCCCCTCAGCATGCCACAGGCTTGTGCTCCTTTGCTGAATCCATGCTAGCAAAGGCAAACAAGCAGCTGCATGCAGGAGTGAGGGCTGGCACAGGAATAGCTGCACTCAATGGACTGAACCCCATGTTGTGGAGTCGTCCATTGCTGGAGGGCTGTGGGCAGCAGAGGCACCAGCAGGCTGCACTTTGCCATAGGCTGGTGAGTCCCAGAACAGCTGCCATACAGCTGTCTGTATCCCTCCTTTGGCTCTTCCCTGAATGCCTTTACACCCCTTGCCAACCTCTGCTCGAGGCTACCCCTGATATCCTGTGGTGGGGTCCAGCAGAGATGAAAGGACTGCTCAGAGGAGATGGGACACAGGGAAAGAGGCTGTGCAAGTGTAGAAACACCTAACATGCAGTTGTCTGAACTGAGGAACTCTCACTGTGCTTCCTACTCCGGCTTTGTTCCAACATGGAGCATTTAGCCTGTTTTAATCACATACCGTGAAATCTGTAGGCACTCTTGGACCACATTCACAATTAGAGACAGAGAAGCTGGGTAACAGCTGCAGCAGTCAGGGAGACAACAGCTTGCATATATTGAAACATACAGAAACACTCTTTCCAGAAAACTGGGCCATATCTGACTATTTGCTTTAGGGGGGGGAGCCTCAATGCCCGAAGGCAGCCAGTGCTGTCCCCATGCCAGCTTCCAGCCCCATCTGGGCATCCCTACAGCCTCAGGAGCCAGCAACAGCTGAGCACACCGTGGCACTGAAAGCTGCTCCCTCACAGGTCCTGCACGGGTCCTGCTAAAGCGCACATTGTCTGCTGAGGAGGAGGAGGACACTAAAGCAAAGCCAAACTGAGAGGTAAGTAATGCTCAAAGGCATGGGAATTCGCTTTACCTACCAAGCACTGAGGAAAACTTTCTCAAACCCTGGCACGTTGCTACAAGGGGGCTGACCAGTGGTGGTATTTTATCTTTAGGACAGCCTGTTGTTTTCTTTCTGATGCTCCTCTGTTGTTTTTTTTGGACTCTGGGAAGCCTAATTGCTGTTCCTGCAGCTGCCTTTGCACTGTCTTGGAAGAGGCTGTGTTGAATGTTGAAGGAATTCCTTCTTTCCTAGCTGATCCCTGTCTTTTTGTACGCATGGCTCTGGATAGCTTGGTGCATCTGTCCGCTCTGTAGTACCTTCTCACTTTTGGTAATCCAGTCCCTGTAGTGCCTGTGCTGGAGATGAGAGGATGTGAAACACAAGCGTGCTGGGGATGTTTTCAGCTCAGGTGCTGTGTGGTCACACTTTGGTGATGGCCGAAGGGCTGATCCTTTCTCTCCTGTGTAGTTCCCTGAAAACACTTCAATTAAGTGTAAGACCTGTGTGTCCCTCACTGCCAGCAGAGTTGGCTGCTTTTTATGGCAGGCAGGATTTTCTCTCTGCATGCAGCAATTTCCTGCCCTCTGTTCTCACACCACAGGTAAGCCTCCTCTCTCCAGTGCAATGTGCACTCAGTGGTCAGGAAGGAGCCAGAGTGAGATGTCAGGGCAGCAGTGAGAAGCAGCTGCCTGCCTGGCTGCCTCTTCCCCACAACCTGTGGCTCAGCCCTGCACCGCAGTGAGCCAGTCACTTTACTGATGCTGCTGAAAACTTTTTGTTTCCTGGAAGACTGGATGCCCTTGCTTTTGGAATAAGATCAATTTCCAGCCAGAGCAGGCAGACCTCCCTGCTGTGCCCCTTGTAATGCTTCAGGACAGCACAGCCATGGTGAAGCTGGAGCTGTGCTAACTGGAGTTAGGGCTGTTTTGCTAGACCAACCTCTCTGATTCCTTTCCAGGTTCCTCTGTTATTTTTGTATTGGTTGTGTGATTTTTTTTTCCTGAAGAGTTTCTTTGAGGACCACCAAGCACCCTTGGGATCAGCAGGATGGAGGGTGCTGAATGCTACTTCTGATAGGGTTGTGTAACACCTGAAGCCCATTTGTGTGATCTTGTTAGCCACCAGCACCTTAAGGCACACCACAGTTTAGGATTCTAGACATAGGATTAACTAAAAACCAGCTCTGTATTAAAAGCAAGGCTGGATGTCAGACTTGCAGATATTCCCAGGGCTGAGTTTTTAACATCCCCAGTGATTTAAAGATCCTATTTTGTCACAGGTTTCTAGACAGTCTGAAGACCAATATGTAATTTTCCTGTGCAGTCACATACTTCTTTCATGCAAAGAGGTGTGTTTTATAGCAATCTAAACAGCAAGAGCATAAATGAAACCATGATGAGAGCACACTGATACTGCTGAATGGCATGCTTTACTGGGAAGTACATTAAGTGTTAACCTCCCTTGGTTTATGTGGTCAGCTGCTGTTTGATGTCTTATCACAATACCTATTCACATTTCAAAGAGCAAAGAAAACCCCAGAATTTTTTTTTTTTTTTAAATAACATGATTTCACTTTGTGGCCTTGGAATGTGGATGTATTTTATTATGTTACATAGAAGAATTTCTGTTTTAAATTTGCTGTTCCTTTTCCCAGCTCATTTCATTTCCTGAAATGAGCTGTAGCAGGAACATAAAAGGGTTGGTTTGTTCCATCTTCAGATCCATTTTTCTGATGAAAGTCCTAAATAGTCAAAAAGGCAAGCTTATTTTATTCCAGCTTATGGCAACTATCATTGACAAAGTGAGATGCAAAGGTTTCCCAGTGCTCACTGCCCCCACCTACAAGACGGGCTCTTCTTTAAAGAAAGCTGATTCTGGGAAGGGTTTTCCAAGTTTGGAATCACTCACTTTGCACCTATTTGATAGAATAAAGATAAAGCAAGCAGACAGCATTTTGGATTAAGGAAACATAAACATCCAAACCACTATAATTTTTTTGTTTTAAACATTATTTGAGATTAATTCAAGAACTTTCTTTTCCTTCAGATAGTTCCTAAAGCAATGTGACTCACCTCTTGACTCTGGGATTTCTCAGATGTCCTTTGCTCTGTCCAAGAAATATGGACACATTACCATTTTTCTTGTCTATGAATTAGGTTTGGTCTTGAGTTAGGTCCTGCTCAGAAAGACCCTCAAAAGGTTAATGAAACTTTTGACCTTTTACTCTCCTGCCTACCAACTTTCAAGGTAGGAAGTGAATTATTGGTCCTCAGAATTATTTGAGCTTATCAGAAGAGTCAGAAAAAAAAAAAGTGCATTGTAAAAGGAAAAAGAGACTTTAACTATGCAGTGGAAAAGTTCATCTGCTTTATCCCACTCATTTGAAACCCACACCAGAAAAAAATAAAGCTGCATTTTGATATTGAGAAGGAAACCTGACCCACACATCTGCATATCAGAAAGTGACTCGTCCTTCTCTTATTCAACCCAACTTCTTGCTGGATTTGTTATTTTTTGAACATTTTAGGCCGTATCTATTACCTTCATGGAGCTGTGCCTGTCCACCCCCAGCCCAAAGGAGAGGAGGAGGGTGTAGGTGGTGGGAATCTATTTTACCCTGTCTAGTTTAAGGGATCTTCCTCACTGCAGTGGTGAGGAGAGGGTAAGAAGGTGAATGCAAAAAGCTAACCTTTTTTCTGTCAGTGGCTCATTAATCCAGCACAGCAGCTGTGCTTGTTTTGCCTGTTTGCAGTGCTGTGGATGGTGGATGTGCCTGGTGTGGACAGCAGGATGGGTCTTTGGTGTGGAAAATTACTTCCCAGGAGCCTGGTGCCACACCTCACTAAAGACCTTTGCCCACATGTCTTGACCAGAAATGTTTGAAATTCTCTCTCTGATATTGGTGAAAAGCCCCCACAGGTTGAACGTAGCACAAAAGTGTGTTAAGTGTCTGCAATCTGCACTGTCAAATTCTTTTAGCCTTATGTTTCTCTTTGTGAGCTTGACACTTCCAGCTTTTGCCAAAGACTGATATTGTCTTCTATTCTATTCTGATACCCTCATTGCTAGCCCTTTGACTCATCACCTCTCACAGAGAGTGCTGGGCGAAACTTGAGGTTTTCAGCACTTGGTATCTTGCACACTTCCTGCAAGAGGTGGCAGAAAAATGTGTTTCCTGAGATGAGGCAAGCAAAAAAGAATAGCTATGAAAATCAGACCAAAAGAACCTAAAAACTGAAGAAAAATAGTAAAGCTGTTCATCAGCTTCCTGTTTACCAACGACTCAAATAAAGATTTATCAGTGGTGTTGCCAAGCTCTCCTGATTCCTCTGCGGACACTGCAGCAGCATAGGTGTGTGTTACCCCAACAAAGCCTCTTTTCACGCCCCTGGCAAGGGCAGAGGCCTGAAGGGGAGAGGACAGTGCCACACAGATACCTGCTTGGAGATTGTAGCCACCGTGGTCAGATGGGAAATGCCAGACACCAGATTTCAATGCATGATGCTTTTGTGCTGAGCAGCCTGCCAGTGGCAGGGTGAACATTTGAATCCAGGGTCTCTGAGTCATCAACCCAGTTTTAAACTACACAGACTTCTCTGTTTTAAGAGCATATTTTCATCTGTTTTACTTTTTCCTTTAAAAATCTGATAGTCATCAGGGGATTCTTCCAGAGGAGGCTCCTGCAGCATAAATGGAGACAGACATGGGCCCTGGTACCCACATGGGGAGTTTCCCACCCTGAGGCTGAGGTTCCTCACAGCCCCTGGGCTGGCATGGTCTGAGGCCAGCTGAGAGGCAGAAGTGGTGCAGCCATTTGTGCTTTTCAGTGGTCTCTGACAGGCACTGCCTGGCTCAGTGCTGGGATCTGAGCTGTGCCCTGGCTGGGCTGGGCAGGGTGGGGCAGCTGCAACTGGGTGCTACTGGGGCAGGGTCACCCAGCTGGGGTGGTGGTGGCTGGCAGCCACCTTTGCTCTGAGCCAGTGTGGCCAGTGCCAAGGTGTGGTGGTGATCTCTAGGCAGCCAACCAGCACGGGGACCCTTGATTATCCAGTGGGGAGCCATCAGTTTATGCCAGAGAAGGAATTATGTGCCAGTGCAATTACAGTTGCTGGAAAGCACTAGAAGGAATAAGAAGGCTGCAGGGAAATAAAAAGAGTAGGGGCTGATACAGATTTTCCCAGAGTCAAATATCAAATCAGCCTCAGTTACAGGCTCATGCCACATGGCAAAGCAGCGGTATCCCATATCTCAGAGCTAGCAAGCTTTCTGAGCAGCTCAAACAGCCTTTATGTGGGTGCACAAGTGCTCAGACAAACTCCTGAGGGGCTGCCACTGGACAGGAGAGCTGCCCAGAAGGATCCTGCATCCACCACTGCACCCTGCCCTTGCACAAACCAGCATTTGCTGCACTTTGCTGCTCTGGATGAAGCTCTGGTGCATGACTTTGCTACTTTTACACGTGCCATCATATTGGGAAGGGGTACAAATGTACTGGGAGACAGGATGACCTTGACAGATGAAAAAAC
Organism: Pseudopodoces humilis; assembly: GCF_049639895.1. Classification (NCBI taxonomy): domain Eukaryota; kingdom Metazoa; phylum Chordata; class Aves; order Passeriformes; family Paridae; genus Pseudopodoces; species Pseudopodoces humilis. The sequence continues at coordinate 108,283,764 of NC_142200.1, forward strand.
CTGGCAGCAATGGGCTGCAGTGCATTAAGCACAGGTGACCACTCTCCCCATGGGCAGGGTCAGTTGAGGCCACAAACACAGCATGGGGAAGGCAGTACTTCTGGAGAAAGCACCTGGGCACTAAAATCCAGCACAAAAGATCTGTGAACCACCAGTGCTACATGACTGCAAAAGAAAACATCTACCCCAGACAGATGACTCTTCCAGTCTGCTTTGCCAGTTCGGGGCACTGCAATACAAAAAAAGACTAAGAAAAATTGGTCAGTCACCAAAGAACAGCAGCTACAATTAACAATTTAGAAAGCATAACTTCAGAGGAAAAGACATGGATTGTGAGCTATTAATACTGAAGGAAAACTTTGTCTTATAATGTTTTAAAATAGTTAGAACTAGTTGTTCCTCCATGGCTAAGGTAAATAACAGGCTCAAATTATACCAGGAGAGTTCTGCATGAAGACAAATTTATCAGAAGTGGATCTGGAGAAGCACTAGGATGATTCATAAGGAGAATCTGGGGAAAGCAGGGGCTGTAGGAACGGGTGGAACAACTGCATAGCAAGAGTACCTGTGGTACACTGCCCCTGCCTCAAGACAGGGGACAGGCTCCATGATCACCCAGTTTCCCATGAAGCCCTGTCTTCGTGATTTCTCTGTTCTAATTGATTCTTGCTTGCAGCTCTCTCTGCTTTCCACCCTCAGCCAAAGCACTGTCAGATGCAAATCCAAGAGGTGCAATGGTGAACCAAAGTTTGGGACAGCAAAGGTTTAAGTGATCCAGGGTGAGAAAAAAAAAAAAAAAGACTCAAGTAAGGAACAGATTGAGAAGATTTTTGTACTCAAAGACTCCATATGCAAGAGACGTATTTGTTTACTCCTTTGTGTCCCACAATTACCCTGTCATAACGCTTGGGTGAGAAAATTCCACTCACTGCTGACACTACTATGAATGAGTTACTGTGCTGGGAGTTTTGCAACGCACTGATTTCTGCTTGGGTGAAACCAAACGATTGTGCAAGGCTGCAGCTGTCAGAGCCATAATCCTTGTGGCTTCGCTGCTGGCAGCGAAAAGCAGAGCGTGAAGCAAAGTGAGCTGGTCCAGGCCTCACCAAATACCTCCAGCTGCTTCTCCTGCATGAACTTAGCAACAGTTTTTGGAGGATTCTCTGGCTCACAGCCCTTTTTATTGCACTGAGCATCTGCTGCAGGAGAAAGAGCCAGAACAATGCCCAGTAGGTTTTTCTGGTGCACATTTGTACATGTCTGCATACACAAGCACTTTGTTACGGTAATACAACTCCACATTTTAGTGGAGGGTGTCAATTTTTTTGCTGATCAAGCTGAAAAGAAAATTAAAAATTTCTGCCTGTTATCAGCAGAACAGACACATCTTAGTTCTACTGGAAAGTTTTTGAAGCTTTGAAGTCTGCTCGGTTTTGAGGAAGAAGGGTTAGAAGAAGAGGTTATTTATTAAAAAGAAATGCTATATTTGAAAATGACACATTTGAAAATGAAAAATTGCAGTGTTCTGTCTGGGACTTCTCAGAATAAAGAATTGCAATTGTTCTTTTTTTCTTCTTGATTTGGAAGAAGAAAATCCTTCCCCCAGACAACTTGGCATTTTCAGAGATATTTTAGTCAACAAAAATATACTTTTTTGATGTCAAAAAACCTCACTACTCAGTATCTTACCTGGTCACAAAGTCTCACCTCCTCTTTGTACATGGGCATACAAATATGTTACTCTTATCAAGAAAAGGAGATGAACCATTCAGCCATATGACAGATGTTTACCTCTACACTGGAAGTGGTCTGATGAAATTAATTTTCATTAAGATAATGCAGTCCTGCTAAGATGGTGTGTTGATAGCTGATACTGATAGACCCAAACATTGTGCAAATAACTAAAGCAGGCAAGAATTCCTCAAAAGATAGCTCCTGTGTAGCATTTCCTCTTGTACCTCACAGGTGACTGCCAGCCCTGGACATCCAGGCTCTGTGTCCCCCTTGCCTGTCCCTGCTGCCCTGAGGAAAATGATGCAAGGGATTCACTAAGGGTGCTGCAGTTGGGGAAGGGCAGTTGCTGGTCCATACCAACCAGTTGCTTGCCTGGTCCAGGCAGCAGAGACACTTAGGAGAGGTTTATTGGGACAGAGCCAATGGCCAGGAGGAGGAATCTGGGGTAGGACAGTTATCAAAACACTACTTGCCAAGCTGCTCCCATGCTGCAGATTACATGCTCACCCTGACCCCCCACTGCTACCTTCTCCTGCAAACCTGAGCTGTCCTCACTGCTCTTCTCACCAACAGTGATGACTGCTGGTATTTTGCAAAACACTTTAGCTGAACAACCTAGCATCTCTGAACATCCCATGACCCCTATTGCAGTTAATACTGTTTGTTTTCCTCTGCTGAACTAGGTCATCTTTTCCCTCTTCCAATATGACACAGTAAGCCCTCTGAGATGTAAAGGGAGAGTGGATCTGAAAGGGAAAGGCCTCCTTTTGACTAAGAAACTTCTTTTATTTTGCTCTTGAGCAAAGGCAGAGGAAAGTGATCTTCTTGGATAAGAGTGCCTGACTTGGCTGGTTACCACAGCTCTGAGATAGGTGGAAGGTGAGCATCGCATTGAGGTAAACGTGTCCTCCACTTTCTAGATGGGTGCTATGATAGCAAGTAGATCCAGGAAATACTTAGCCTTTTCTTGGAAAATACCCTACCAGGTAGGCTCTCTCACTCTGCTTTTTTTGCCATATTTTCCTAATGGCTGCTTAGCCCATCACCAGAGCCTGTACCCTGGTGTCAGAAAGGTGCCTCCCATCTGCCTTAGCTGACAAAAATAGCGATACCAGGGCTTGTGGCCAGCACTCCTGAAACCAAAGCAAGCTCTTGCTGGTGGTGTCTTCTGTGGCAACTACAATTCCCTTTCTGTATTCAAACTCAATTCATCTAGACCATCTGTAGCAAGAAGGAGAAATTCCTACAAAAGCAGGCATAGGGGTTTTGCATCAGCTCAGCTGACCATCACCCCCAGTCTGAAGAACTGCAGGGATGACACAGGATAAGGAAACCTCTGGGACTGATGTCAGAGGCTGAACTGGTGTGCACAGGGGACACCACTGGCACTGTACATTTCTGGCTGCAGGAGCTGGAGATGTGGCCATGCTGTTTGTGTCACAATCTTTCCATGTAACACAGGGCTTCAGTGAAGGGTCACTTCCCTGACCTTGGGGCTCCGAGTAGTTTGGAGGAGTGGAAGTCTGCATTACTCTGATGTGCCGATCACTTTTGGTCTCCCAGTGTCTTCAGCTATATGAAGGGTTGCATGGGACTCTTTTCCACACTGAAGCAACTTTTCTGACAGAAGATAAAACAGCAGAAACTGCAGCTTCGAGTGCACATAAAGGATGGGCTGTGGTGGCAGCTAAAAGGGAAGCATGAGCAATGTGGTGCACGGACATTGGAGACTCTCCAGCCCTGCCATCTGTCTGGGGCTGTGGTGGCTGCTGCAGGCTGACCCCGACAGCCACTGCCAAAACATGAGCAGACAAAACAGAAAGCTCCTCATACAGCAATATTTTTTGCTATATTTTTAAACTTGAATGGTGACTGCCTGCACCAGCCTTTTCACAAAGTGGTGATGCCATACAGCTCTTCCCTCCTGTAGCTCACAGTACTGAGTGGGTGCATGGACCCAAAATGGCCCTAGGCTGGAGCACCAGAGATACCCACAGCCAGTTGTCTCTGTTTTGCTGTGAGCTATTTCTTTCTCACAGGAAATCCCACAGAGAGTATGGAGAGTATTGCTAGCCCTGGTATTAGGGACCAGCTAAAATTGAGCTGGAGGGACTTTGCAGGGCAGCTGTCAGGGCTCCTGGAGAAGGAAGCTCTGGGGTGGGTCTTGGTTCTTAACAAACAGATTTGAGAACTTCTAGCTCCTCAGCTCCTAGCCAGCACCTTGGGAACGTCCTGAGGCTCTGGGGACATTGCCTGGTGCCTGCTGTCCTATCCCTGGCTGTGAGAGCCCCTGGGTCATGCATCCCCTTCAGACATTTAACCAAGGACCATTTTACACCAGCTGACTGTCTCTTCTCCCACAGCAGGTCTGCTCCACAGCCCCAGCAGCAAACTCACTTAAGCCCAAGGGGGTAAATATTGCTGTTGTATGGCTGTACTCTTTCAAGGTGAGGCAATCCTCTTTTCCCCTGTCCATATCTTCACTGGGTTATCTGTATGTAGCAAACATATCCTTTACATTATCTTGCTTTACCACACTGAGCCCTTGCACAGCTTGTCCTGACACCTTGCAGTCTCTCTGCACCTCTTTCTGCTAGAGTTTAGCACTTTCGAGTGCAGGAGACCTTTAGCTTCTGTGTTACTATATTACCACTTGCTGGTTTACCACATTTTCTTTGTTATCCTCCTCAGGTGAACAACAAGGGACTGTGTGTTGGCTTGGTAGAAAGTTCAGGTTTGACTGTATAGCCCCTGCTTAACTCAGGGCTTGGTGTCTGCTACTCACAGACTGAAAAAGTGGTGGGAAGGATACAAGTCATTACAGCCTGGCTCATAGCTGATATGAAGGAGATTGGAAATGTGCACCTCTCCTCCTTCCTCCACCAGATATCTTCCCCTGAACTTCCAAGGGAAGCTCAGCACATCTACATCTTGCAGCACCCACATCTGTGAACATGCCGGTGGTTATTTATCCATACTGCCCTTCAGCCCAGCAGGGCTCTGTCTGCCCATTCCCCTCTTGGGTTGTAAGAGAGCCAGTAGGGCTCAGCATGGGGAGAAGAATGGGAAAATCTGTCTGTGGATTTTTCCCTGTCCCCCAACACAGGCGTCTCCTGTTAGTTTTCATCACTGTAATTATCTCCATTTCAGCCAACATCGTAATTATTGTCTCTTCAGTTCTCAAGCCCATCCCTGTGGATTTTACCTCCCACCCACCCCCTCGCACCTGCCAGTCAGAAACAGCACTTTTCCTAAACTCATCTCTACTCCATTCCTTTCATTGCTTTTGACAAATCACATCCTCTGTCTCCTTTCATGAACTCTCTTTCTCTGCTGAGAAAAGCTCAGGTTCTGGCTGTGTGTCAGGAACACCAACCACCACAGAAGCAGCTGCAGGCACATAAACCTTCCTGAAAGCCAGGTAGGGTCAGGGACTCACACCTGTGTATCACTTCCCAAAACACAGCAGAGCTACTCTTGGAAATATTACATCAGACTTCTCAATTCTACTGTTTTCTCCAAAACACCAGCACCACCACAATATTTTCCTTGCTCTCCTTATTACCAAGCTGTTATCCATGTGCCTTGATCTGCCCAAAGTATAGCAGCCAGCCTAGCCATCCTCTAGCCACATCAGCCACCAGGCCTGCTCACTTCTCTTTTAGTTTTTGTTCTCTTGGATTCAAGCTCTTTTCCTTACCTTTTGGATCATCTGCATCTTCTTGCTTGCTCCAATTTTCTCCAGCTCTCCTACTTCCTCTCCCAGCTTCATGCCTCCTTTTGCCTGCCTGTGCATAACTGTGCCTGGTAAAAGTACACAGCTGGGAGATTTCCCAATTAAAAATATGCATTTTGAATGAACTGAAATATTTTTGCAAATACATAATTTGTGCAGCAGAAAATAACTCAAGAATAAAAAGATTTTTTTTCAATTTTAAAATATGTGCTAACGTTTTAAAATGCAGAAATATTTTATTCTTTTATTGGTTTCATGTCAAACTATTGTTTTATTTTTATATGTGTTAATAACTTATCAACCAAACTAATGCAAAAAGCATATGATGGAAATGGAGGTGTGTTTAATTTACTAACATTTTGTTCCTAAGAAATAATGAAAGCTGACCTTATTGATTTCTAAACAAATATAAATAAACCTAAATAGAATAAAGCTACGTTATGTCATACTGTGTGTCTGTAACACCAGGACATACTACTGACATATTATTAATCATATAATTAATATCTAGAGAATACAGTAAAATAACGCTCTGTTGCAATGATTTTCAAAAAGTAGTTCTGAAAAAAATATAAACAGAATAAGAGGAGCTGATCTCTCTTATGAAATGAGACCAACTGGGTACTTGGAGGCAGGATGATGCCCTTGTCACTGTTAATATTTTGAATACCTCATGGAACAGGTTTTTTCTGACTGTGCTTCTGACTAGTGCCAGGTCCTTCATTACGTTATTCCTTTTTTCCAGTCTGTTTCTCGCTTTTCATTTTCCTTCTGCCTTCAGTATTTAGCTTTTCTTCTCATTCAGACTCTTTCACTACTCATTTATGCAACAACAATCAGCAACCTGTAAAGGTACTTTGAGCTGGAATTGCAACCAAAGAACATGTGAATAACCAGTAAAAATTGTATTTTGGATCTGCCACATACTTGTTTTGGACCCCTTGAGTGAACCTCTGGTATTCCCTGTGCTCTTAAAAGTCAGGAAAATTGTGCCTGTTGAGATTAATGGATAAAAAGGGTATAATTTGTCTGACTTATAGAGTCCACAATTTACAATTTTAGTGTCTCACTAAATGTAATTAATTTAAAGCAATTGAATAAAATAAAAAAAAATTAAGCCTGCCTTCAATATTTTGTCCTTTTCCATCCTCAAGTCACTAAAATAGACTTGAAAAAACCCCAAGGTAGCAAAGAAACTGAAATATCCCCACTATATAAGAACTGATCAAAAACTTTTATCAGTTTTTGATAAAAAAAGTGGTGTCAGTAGCTGTGAGTTCTTATTTTGCTCAAAATGCTAACGAGTTTTTAATTGGGAGTGATATAAACAGACTGCACTATACAAGTTGTTACTAGCTGAAGAAAATGAAAAACTAAATGCAACCTGGAAATTATATAACAGCTTCTGTAAAAAGCTGCAAATTTATTAGAAGTGATGGAGACATCTGGACTTTTAAAAATTTCAGTTAAATCAGGGGAGGCTGTGAAGAAGAACGGTTTAGCAAACATGTTAAAAGGAATGCTGCCCATTGCCATGTTAAAGAAAAGATGTATTTGATTTTTGTTTTGCAGAAGGTGCCTGATAGCCCTCTCACTCTTTTCCTGTTTACCACAGATACAAAATCTTCTATTTGCTTCCTAGCCTACCCCGTATCTGGCAGCTGCCCATTCGACAGCCGCATATCACCAAATCTCAGCCGTCTGCACAAGTGGGGTGAAGGTGGAGTAAACCTCCTGGAAACCCCCGAGCCCAAGCAGCAGGGGACGAGGAGAAGGGGGTCAGAGCCGTCTGAGAGAGTAGAGGCTTCCTGCTGTCAAAGGTAATTGACAATTCAATGTGTCCATATTCAATGTGCTATTGAATACCTGCAGCAGCCTCCTCTCCCTTGATACCTTCCGTATCAAGGTAACTGCTTTTTCAGTTTGACTGTTCTGCTGAGTGGTGTGGAGAAGAGGGAACATGGAAAATGCTGTGGCCTGGTTGGGAGATGTTGAAGGCATTAATGGTGTAAAGGTGGTCTGAAGTAGAGCATCTTCGGTCTCTGTTCAGCCCAGGAAGAACACTTGAGTTTTGCTGGAAGTAGATGCTTTATAGACATAGATTTATGTATAGCTACATATCTATAGATACATATTTATAGATATAGATATATATCTCTTTAACACAGTATTCATTAGTTTTTGAATATTTTTTTAGTTTTGGCAGTTGAATCTATGAACTGCTTTTAAGAGGTTCTTGACAGAAAATTAAGAAACGAGAGCCAGTCCTATATCACTTAGTCACAGCGTGTCAGTTTCACACATCAAAAGCATTAGCAGGAAATATTCTTTACCTTTATCTGTTGCTGCAAGAAGAGTCATTATCTAGCTACTCACCAACTAAATATTTAAAGATTTATGCCTTATACACAGTTAAAATTAATAATGCAACTGTCTTAGCTACAGCTAAGAGCTCAATATAGTAGAGAATTACGCTATTGATGTAATTCAGTGTTGCAGCACAGCTTTTCTCTCATTATTTATTTCTGAACAAGGAATTCTGTGGGGTGGAATGCTGTAACAGTTTTCTCTGCATTGCACACACCAATTGAAACAGTTGTGGTGCCTCAAGGAAAGCTGAGGCAGGGTCAGTGAGGCATGAGCAGCATCCATACCTGGAGCAGAGGACAGATACTGGCACTCCTCTGGGCTCTTTTCCTGTTTGACATACATTTGTCTGACTTTCAGATCATTCTGTTCCCCCCACAGGTGGCACAGCCAGGCAAGAAGGGGTGAATTGTGATTCCTTCCTATCAATACAAAAAGTTTTCACTGTTCTCTCCCTTTTTGTATCCCCAGGCAGTAATTTTTAATTCAGGAGAGCACATCATCTACTTCTATAGAACTAATCACTTCCATTCATGTTATTGCTTCATCTTAACAGCAATGATTATTGCAAATTATTCTTCCTTCCTGGAAACTCTGTGTCTTTGAAGCTCTTTCAAGATGTGGTCAAGCTGTAAGCAGGTGCAACACAGGTGGAGCACAGCCTAAACTTTCAAATGTCTTAGCAGTGAAAAACCAAACTCTTCTGAAAGAATCATCAGTTCTTAAAATGTGATCACTCAAGTCTGGAAACCTGATCTGCTTTTATAGGGGTCATGAACTGACATCTGAAACAATAAAAGAGCTGGCTAAAGCACTGACTCACTCTTGGATAGCATGTCAGATTATTTTACTATTTTGAGGCTGCCTTCACTGTAATTCTTCAGAAGTGAGAGAGAGGAACCATTCCCACTAATGTTTTAGTTTTCTCTACACTAGAAAACTGAAGTTGGACAGAACAGGCAGGAGTGCTAAGCTGCTGTGTTGTGGCAAAAGACACAGCCAAGCTGCTCACCAGCTGCCCTGGAGGTTGGTGGCAGCTCAGAGCTTGGCACTGCAGGGGTTGCTGTGCAGCCATGTGAGGTTCTTGTTGCTGCTGAGCTTTTTGCATGCAATCCTGGACCCACCCATGGAGAAGTAGCTTGCGTGTCTCTGCAGTCTGTGCCGGTACCTAGCCCTGATCAGCTCTGCTAAAAATGAGGTCTGGCTGCTTGGTGATGGCTTCACCAGGCAAAACTCTTTTACCAGAGTCTATATGCTACAGGTAAAAAGCTTCCCCATCCCAGGGAGCACAAGAAAACTGAGATCCTTAGATCAGATGCAGGATTTGTAATTTTTTAATCATTATGACTATTCAGAGACCTGAATTTTTCCCTGTCGTTGTGATGATGAGGTGCTGGTCCACTGGCACCAAAGCAGTTTCAGGGAAACAGAGAGCATCCCAGTGCTCACACTTACACATGTACAGGAACAATCAGCACACTATAGGGCAGCCCTTTGGGTGGTACAGCTCTTCTTGTCTGAATTTTGTAGTCCCCCTCTGCCTGGAGGCTGACCCACAGGCTCAACACAGCACAGATAGAAGCAGAAGCCACTGTGGGAGTGCTGTGCCAGGACAGCCAGACATGTTTAACCCTTTCTCTTTCCTGCACAGGTATCTGAGATGAATCCTACCAGCCAATTCCTTGGCACAACAGAATATGACTATGGATACGATGAAAACACTGCTCCGTGTAATGAAGGAAACAACTTTCGCAGGTTTAAATCCCTCTTTCTGCCAATTCTTTACTGCCTTGTGTTTGTCTTCTGCCTCCTGGGAAACTCCTTGGTTCTCTGGGTTCTCCTGACCAGGAAAAGGCTGACAACAATGACTGACATCTGCCTGCTGAACCTTGCAGCCTCTGATCTCCTCTTCGTTTTGCCCCTCCCTTTCCAAGCCCACTATGCTTCAGACCAGTGGGTTTTTGGCAATGCCATGTGTAAGATAATGGCTGGCATTTACTACACAGGTTTTTATAGCAGTATTTTCTTTATAACCCTCATGAGCGTGGACAGGTACATAGCGATTGTCCATGCTGTCTATGCCATGAGGATACGGACAGCCACTTGTGGCATAATTATCAGCTTGATCCTGTGGCTGGTGGCCGGCTTGGCTTCTGTACCCAACATCATGTTCAGCCAGGAGCTGGAGATCGAGCAGGTTTTGCAGTGCGTCCCCACATACCCCCCAGGTGACAATACCTGGAAGGTTGCTTCTCAGTTTGCAGCCAATATCTTGGGCCTCTTAATTCCCTTTAGCATCCTCATTTGCTGCTACACTCAGATATTAAAAAACCTGCAAAAATGCAAAAACCAGAACAAGGTCAAGGCAATCAAGATGATCTTCATCATCGTCATAGTTTTCTTCCTTTTCTGGACTCCTTTCAACATCGCACTGTTCCTCGACTCTCTGCAGAGCCTTCACATCATCAATGACTGCAAGGCGAGCTCTCAGATAGCACTGGCCCTGCAGCTGACAGAAACCATCTCCTTCATCCACTGCTGTCTGAACCCCATCATCTACGCCTTCGCTGGCGTGACATTCAAGGCCCATCTGAAAGGACTCCTTCAGTCCTGTGGTCGTGTCCTCTCCAGCCCTGCCGGAGGTGCCGGGGCTGGACAGTCATTTTTGGCACCCTCCCAGGTCTCTGGCTGGTCTGACAGTGCAGGGGTCCTGTGAGCATACCTGAGCCACCTTCTGCCAGTGTGAGGAGCTGGCCGAAGGTCTGCTGTGGTCCTGGAGGTTGTACCATGTGTGCAGCATCCCTTGGGAGATGCAGTATGCCTGTGCCTCCTGTTGGGATATGCTGTGAGCTGCCACATAAGAACTTGTGGCACTGATTTCCCAAGAGAACCAGTGCATTTGTAGAGTGGTGACCCTACATTGCCACAGAATAATTTTTAATTAAGTTTTAGAGATCCTTTAATACACTGCAGCAAGCAGACTGCTTCCTCTAGTATCTCTTTTCTCCTCTGACAAAAGCATCGCTTCTGCCTCACCCCCAAGTATGCTCTGCCCTGTGGAAGCTGAATCCCTACATCCCTGGGACAAGGGTGTGACACCACTCTGGATAGTGGAGAAGTGGCCAGGCATGGGATTGCTTCATATTGCAAAGAGGGAGTCACCTCAGACACTGTCACCATTTCCCCTTTGCCTCAGGTCCCAGATGAAAACCACCCCCAGCTCAGGACCCTGTTTGTTGTGGGATGGTCCCAGGGGCACAGCCCTGGAATCCTTGGAACTGCTGCCATCCAGAGCAGCCTTTGATAGTGATGCCTCCAAAAATAATAAAGCAGTGGCTCCAGGTGTCCCCTACACTGGTCACTCGTGGAGGCTCCTGCACTTGGAAACATTGTCCTCAGAGCAGGTGAAGGCTCTGCATCACCTCTGGAGCTGTGGGAGCTCCAGCTCTGTGCCTCCAGTGCCCCCTGCTAAATGTAACCATCATAATGGTCATCATCATCATCATCATGACCTGTAGCAAAGTAGGCTCCATCTCTTTTCCCAAATGTCTTTATTTTCTTCCATTTTAAAAATGCTCTCTTTGAATAAACATTAGCTACACCTTTTTTGTCTTGGTTCTTGGTAGTCTGCCTAATGAGTCAAGCCTCAGTTAGGATAAGGAAACTTTGAGTTTGCTTATTTTTGAGTGGGTATCACATAAAATGCATCTGATGGAATTGAGAGGCACCCTGAATTTCTTCAGCAAAATAAGTCTTTTCTCCACTTTTCTGCTGAGGAAGCTTTGTTCTCCAAATCCCAGTAAAAATTCACAGGGAAAAGATAACATTTATATTGAGGTAGTATTACTGCAAACACATTTTTGAAAGCTAATCAAGAGAAAACCTGAAATCAGGGAAAACACAGCCTAGATATTGTCAAAGATTTTATTTTTTAAGGTAATAATTTTTTTTAATACTTTCCTAATTCTATCATTCGTCCTGAAAATATAATTTCATGTTTTTATCCTTCCTAAAAATTAAAAAAAAAAAAATTAACCTTGGTGCCAGAATATTCTTGCTATTAATTTCATGGTATAGAAAATGCTTCTTTGTTTTACTATAGATAGCATAAGTAACATTTCTAGGTTTTATTCCCCAATGGATAAGAAATGCCCTGCAACTCAATTATTACATTGTTTCATTTCTCAGAAAACTTCTGTTTAGGAATAAAACTCTCTGTGCATTTCTGTGAGGGTTTTTGGACTGCATAGAGACTTTAATGATTGAAAAGAAACATGGGTCAGCATCTCAGGTCAGATGTCTTTTCCCTGTGGCCAGATTTTGGGGTTTGGATAAATGTATTTCTGTTTAAAATATTTAGTGATACTTACCAGCATTTTACACGTTGATCTTTCAGATGAGGAAAGGAGATAAAATAGAACTTATATCTATATATTCTGATTTAACTGGTATTTTGAGAAGGGATAATGGAAATTAATGGAAATGTTGTCTGACCAGCCCTCACCTACTGGCACTTTCCTAACAAGGTAAACAAGGCTTAAAATTCTGCTTTGAAAGCAGTATGGTAATCTGAAGAGAATGACAGTCTGTTGTGTCCTAATGAAACGCTGTCTTCAGGCCACTTGAGGTCACATCAGCATGTATGAGCATGCATGAGCAGTAAGATTCTCTCCAGGTTACAAGACAAGGGTCAAACTATGGTTTCTTTTTCTTTTTTTTTTTTTTTGTACAACTTCTACTGAAATAATGCTCTGTGTGTCTGTGCAGTAGCAGAATTTAGCCTAAATGATATGTGAAGCCTTAACCAAAGAGTAAAAAATGTGCTTTGCTGAGCTCACTGAAGAGTTCACCCCCCTCATCTTCCACTGCTGTATTTAAAAGGCTGCTGTTTAAGAAATCAGGAGCATAGATCTTCTGCCCAAGGACAGGCAATCTCTCACAGTCCCAGACCCAGACTGCAGATTCTGAGGACACTTTTCCCTTCAGCAGGCTCCTCCTCTGTATAATGTGGCTGCAAAAAGAAATAATACATGTAGGTGTTTCTCCCCTTTTATTGTAAGAACTACCAGAACAGAGACACAAATACACCTAGCATCACCCCAAAGCACTTGTACACAGCAGAGCACCCAGAAGTGTCGTGCCTCTTCTCTAAACATGAAATTTTATTTTTAGTGGTTTGGACCACAAGACTTTAGGCTACTCTTTCATATGATGGAAAGAATCTGTGGAGACACTAGACAATGTTCAAAAATTTTTGCACTTGTATGCACTGAAAGAGTTCTGGAAAAGAGCACTACATTCACAGGACAATAATAATGAGCTGGTAGTGCCATTTCTTCAATTATACATTTTTTTTAGGCAGAAACATGTCAATGACCATCTACTTTTCTCTGCAGGTGTAATCATCTTGGAATAAAGGTAGCAGATGCATTATTTCCTCAATTTCAAGGGTTCTGAGACACAGTAATATTGGTAAAAGAAATTTTGCAGTCTACTCATAACCAGACCAGTTAGTTTTCATGTGCTGAGATGTCAGCTGCAAATACCACTGCAAAAGCACCAAGTAACAGTCAGGTTTAATGTCACCTGGATTTCCTGGGGCTGGGTGTGATACTGTGAATATAGATGCCAAAATATATAGCTCAATCTTGTTCCACCAAATTAGTGGAAACTATTCAGAAGAGGATGGAATAAGGAAATTATTGGTGTTTGTAGAACAGATCTTCTAATGAGATGTTGCACATCTAAAGCAATTATTGTTTCTCCAGAGACCAAGCTGTGTTGAAACCATTGATATCAGATTGCCAGTTAAACTACTAAAAACCACTTTTCACATTTAGTAACATTCCCCTACCAGCTCTGAACTGCATCTGTTCTGAAGGGCTTGAACATTCTAGCAATTGATTTTCATCAAACATGTTTCACAGTCGTTTCTGTCTCATGTTTCTCTGTCCTTTTCTAGCATGATGCCTGTGGCACTGTGACCTTATCCAGGTCTGACCTTACTTTACTGCAAGGTCTCTTGGCCAAATGTGCACATCCTCAAAAACACCTCCTAGACCTTTAAAGTAATTGAAATATACCAATACTGTGCAAAGCACTGCAAAGGAACACTGACAGTTAGAAAAGCAAAATAATAATGCATATTGTGGTGCTGTTTGTGATTTCTTCTGGCTTTTCTCCAGCCTATGATTGCCAAGTACAGAGCTTTCACAGTGTTCCTCAGTTCTGTTGACTTACCATGGAACAGCCTAAACTTAAGAAGGTGTGAGAATGAATTTCAGATATCCTCCATTTGTCCCACCCACCAAGCTAGGGTAATGAGAAATCTGTCACATGTTTGAGATCCACCACTGAATTCAGTATGGCAGGATACAGCACTCATTGGGAATTTCCATAATATTTCCCAGGGCTTGAATCAGAGTTAAAAAGATCCAGGTAAGAAGTATGTATTACTTCCTTCTCTTATTTAAGCTCAAGTTATAAGGAAGGATAGTTGGAATAGCCAAAATCAATGACATTGCTCATTCGTGGCCACACAGTATAGCTACTTGTAGTCCTTACACTAGAATCTTGGGTACAGAAACACCTCACACCATCTTCTGCCTCATTCTTTGTGTGGGTTTTTCTCTTAATTAGAAATACATTAGAATTAGATTACATTGGATTAGAATATATCTTAATTAGAACACATTATTCAGTGCAAACCCCAAATGCATTAATAAATTAACCCAGAAGTGAGATACAAAACTTTCTGTGGTTTGCAATTTCTGCTGAAATGACCTCAGAACACCACTAAGTTCTGAAGCACACCCAACTTTAACTTTCTTTAAGAACCTGAAAATCTCAGAAATCTGCTCACCACTCTGGTAGCCCTTAGATGACTCCTGTGCCCAACTGCTTGCTCTCTCTCTCTCTTTATCTGTCAGCAGTTCCTTTCCTTTTCTTGGCCTGAAGAAGATAATCAGGTGTCCTCTCTCATCCATCCCAGTGCACTCCAGTCTCAGCTGGTCAGTCTGTCTCTTTTCCTAGCGAGTCCTCCTGTTTTCTTCCTTCACACTGATTCTCAAGCCAGATGACAAACTGCTTTCACTTGTCACAGCCTTCTGACACAGCTTCTCCAGGTTGTGGCTCATGTCCAGAGCCTTTAGCCCTAGTTTTTTTTAAGCTTCTTTCTCAAGCAGAGAAAACGTTAGGTTGTACCTCAGGAGTGACTCCCTGATTTCAGATTAGAAAAACGCAGGCTGGGAGGGCTCAGACTTCCCTGGCCATCTTTTCAGTGAAATGTGTAGAGGGAGGGAAGTTGGCAGTGCCAGTGGTGAGCACTGTGCAAGCATTTAATGTTTAATGTATTTAACATACAAACAACTAGCAGACAAGAAATGGTTCCTGGGCAGCGCGAAAAAACAGTAATAGACACTAAACTTCTCCAGTATCCAGTAACATTGAAAATACAGTGTAACTTGATGAAGTCTTGTGAAATGGAGCACCAGTGTACAGGTTAAATCCCCAGACAAACATGCCAGTGACAGTTAGGTTTTGAGATTTCAGGTGAAACAAAGTGAACATTAGGCATTGAAAATATTTTTTATCCCCTAAGATTCATGTCAATTATGTAGGCCTTTATCTCAGCATACTTTAGTACAACTGAGACAGAAGTATCAGTTCTCCTATAAATTCTCTAGCTCACACAGCTTTTTTGTTGAAATTATTTCTATCACTTACTTGTGGCTTCCTTTCATTTAACATGCAGTCTTTCCAAGAAGAATGAGCTAGTTTGCACCTGCTTAATGTAAAACAACTCCTGCAATGTGATCTGAAAGCTTTACAAATACAGATGGTCTTGTCTTCCTATCACTCTTGCTGAGACAGTTTTGCACAGGGACACAAACAGCCTATCTATAACCATTCAACCGGCAGAGCAGGTGTGAAATATGTCCCTTGTGACAAAGCTGTAAACTAGCTCTTCCATTCCCATTAGGAGACAGCAATTAGTACTGCCTTAAAATTAAAAAAGAGATAAAGAGGATGAAATAAAGTTTAATCTACCACAGTACAGAAAATACCACAATCATCCTCTTTTGCTGAGGATGGAGAAGAATTTGTAGTCTGTATTACCACAGACTCTGTGTGTGGTTAGTTAGCTGTGAACTGTGAAAAAGGGTTTGATGACTTATCTGAAGTTCTGTGTATCCTTTTTATTTTCTCTATAAAAGTTATGAAGGAAGTGGTGCCTCCACCCATAAAGAAAACTTGTCAGAAGATGACTAACATCAGATTCATTATGTGTGTAAATTGGTGTAGTGTGGCTTCCAAACTGGCCTCAAGCTGCTGGACTCTCCATGGGGAGTTTTCTCAGAAATACAGCAGTCTCCCAGGTAGGTGCACAGGAGTGTGAGGCCAGTCTCTGGGAAGACTGAAGACTATTTAGAGCCATTTGTGTCTTTCAGATTCAGTTTCACTGAGCAGTCCTGCAGATACCCAAGAAGCAAAACCAGGAAAGTCTTGCATTTCAGAGATACCAAGTCCTGTGCCACAAATACTACTGGAATCTGCCTATCATAGGACTGCTTATCATAGGACAGGCACATCAAGGGAGTGAGAAACTTAGAGCTGATTTTACCCTAACCACCCCAAAGTGCACACAAGCACCTTTCCTTTCTACTTACACTAAGCAAGGTATTTCATAGATAGCCTCTGCTGTTGTGATCCTCATATTCCAAAAATCCATGTGAAGATCAAGAACCAGCAGTTACAACAGATGAGAACCCTGCCCCAGCACAGTACTTTGCTTTGGAGAAAAACAGTTTACAAACCGGGTTGCACAGATTAGTGGATGCTTGCAAAATGGACATAGTTGTATTGCTTCATCTCATAAATGTGGTAAGAGGGCAAATACAGTAATATCTGTGAAGGACTCAGAGATTAGCCTGACAGAACTAGAGATATGAACATGAGGGAAAAGCAGAATTCTACACTCCGAGAAGGGCCTGGGTAGTGAACATTAAATAGGGTCTGCTCCTGCACTGCAGTGAAGAGAACCCCAAATAACCAGTCCCTCAGCTGGAAGGCTGCCTTCTGCAAACTGAACCAAGCATTGTGATGGGGGACTGAGCACCACAACGTCTGTACTGAGAGGTTAGCATGAAGGGCGGATTGCATTGATAGGTCCTTGTGTCATTCTTCTGTGAGTAATGCAGAATATCTTAAGAATATATAGGACTCTGAGTTTATTTACATGTCTGTTGTCAAGTCTTACTCCTCCGATGCTCTGTGAAGTGCCCTAAAGCTGTAAGTACTGTGACACCTGAACAGATAATGAGGCAACTTGTATAAGCCACCAACAGGAACTGTTTTATGTATCTTCCTACCCCTCCAAAAACACAGTTTTGCAACACCTTCATGGGTATGAGGATGTAGGGGAAAAGGAGAACTGCATTTCCAGCCTTACTTCTGTGCCATGATAGGTAGCACATGCAGTTTTCATGGGCATTAGCAGGGTACAGTCTTCACAGTGCCATAACAAATCTGTTCCATCTTCTGGATGCATTGCTACCTGGACTCAACTTTAGATCTACCTTAGATCTATTCCTCTTCAGCAATGGAAGTAGACAGCATTATCAGGCTTACCTGCTAAAAAAAATCACCTCGGCCCCAAAGAACAGCAAAACAAAAATATTTGACTTGATGTTTTTCCAAAATAAATGGTTTCTCATCACCAAAAGCCCTGAAGATTTTACTCAGGTTATCTGAAACAGTTTTATCAATGCACAGGTTGGCTGTCTACCCTGAACTTGATGCCTAAGGCTGTTTATATAATTAAAGAGAGCTCATTCCATTCTAAGGTGGAGTAACTTAAAACAGTTTGTCACCCTCTGCAAATACCTACCTCTGTCCCTTGACTAGAGAGGGAGCCCTTAGATTAGCTAAACAACTACCAACTAAGGGTGGGAGAGATGATTCCTGCAGTCTACACCTTCCAGTTTGGAGGAGTTGGGAAAGAATCCCTACTACCAGACCTTGCAAAGGCCTGCTTTGTGCTCCTCTTTGTGCTCAACCAAAGTTGCCACATGCCCATCCCTGTAAACATGAGGACAGTCAGCAAAATGTCTGATGTGAGGTGCTGTGGGTGAGGGTGCTCGAGAGGAGTCCACAGCACAATTCTCATTAAGATGTTTATTAAATTCCTCTTTTAGTATGAAAGATCTACTTCATTCAATCACATCATAAAAGGGCAGGCTGCAGCACATTAGAACAACAACAGCTGCCTCAGTATGAACTTTCCCTCATGCTGTCCTGTTTTGCCTGAAATTCTTGAACAGGCTTTGACACAGGGACTGAAATCAGCATTTCTCCTTCCATGAAAAGCCTAGAACATGAGATGAACTGCAAGGCCATTACTTATCTTTGCTATGATCTTACTGGCATATAGCTGAAGACCTGTCATTTCTATTTAGGTAATCTTGTTGGCAATATTAACAATATTTTTGCCACAAGTGAGCTGTCTTCAGCATCCCTGTCCCTCCACAGGAAAAGATTACTTCTTCAAGAAAGAAGGAAAACTATTTCAGTGCCTTTAAATAAATCACAGCCTGACTTCAGTATGCACATAACATTGTATTACTGTCACAAAAATATATTTTTCTCTTACATTCAGCAACTGATGGAGTAATAGAAGCACATTATGATTTGCCTCAGTTCTCTCAGTGGTACTGCTGTGACAGCTTGTAGGAAGCTCCAAATGAAGTAAGACAGTTTGGCTGCAATTCTTCATTCTTTGTTGATTCTTCCCTTTGGTCAAGAAGTACTTCCCTATTTATAGAATTTCAATGGATTAGCATGCTGAAGTTTATGTACTCTTTTGTTACTGTTCATTCTAATTTTTTATGGAGATGGAGAGCCTAATTTTAAATGGCAATCTTTTCCTGGCAATGTCTCTGACTTTGGCAGACTTCTCCCACTGCTTCCTCTGTTTCTATCTCCTAGGCAGTTATATGAATTAGTTAATGTTTATAAAGCCCATTAAACCCATACAGGAAAGATACTGTAACTGTATGATACTGTAGAGTAACATCATAGAAATTAAGTCTGAGAGATCCTCCAGTCCTTTCATAATCACTTTTCACAGGCTATGCTTTCTAGACCAATGAACACAATTTCTTTCTCCTGGATTTCTTCAGAGTCTCAACATGGCTGAAAAAGATATTTTCAGGGGATTCTTCCCTTTGTAACAGGCTCTGTCCTCTATAAGATGATAGGAATTTAGCTATAGTTCAAAATGTAGTCACAGGTGCTTAAAATAAAGTGTCTGATATGCTTCTTTTCCTTTGAATATATCTTCTTTTTTTCTCCTGTATTTTAATCTTATTCAAATTTTTTGAAGCTTCAGATTATTTGCATTACCATTTTGGAAAGAGACCATTCCTGATTTTCAAAGGTCGGAGCAGCTGGGGCTCAGGCAGCCTGAAAACACTGTCCACTTGTCTTCAGTCTAAGCACCCAGATTGGAGGCACAAAGAATTAAAATTCTTTCCAAACAGTATGTGCCAAACCATGCCTTTGTCCTCAAGTTAGAATACACCAGTCAGTCGGGAGTGACTCATTCACCACCACAAGGATCCATCAAACTCAAAACTGCTGTTTACCCCCCAGGTTATGAAAATAGCACATAGGTCTTCCAAGGAAGACTTCTCCTGTGACCTTTCCTAGAACTGGTTGGGAGCTTGGTGACTCCAGAAAGACCCTGTGCAAGGCTGAGCAAAGCCCCAGTTTCACAAGACAGGGGCAGAAAAGGTCAAGGACTGCCTCTGCTATTCCCAGAAAATTACATCCACGCAAAGTCCCTGGATGATGGATTACAAAGGAGTTTCTCCCTTAAGAGCTGAGCTGTCACCTTTCTCCAGGTGATGCCCTTCTTTTTCATGAGGCAGTGCAAATGAAGCTCTTTAGGCAGGATTTTTGATCCTGAAAGCAAATTCATTTCTCTGCCAGGCACAGTAGTTCACAAAGGATGAAACATGCAAACAAGACTTCTGAATTAGTAGCCTCTACACTGAGTAGGAAGAGATGCCCTGAGTGGTAAAAAAGAATTTCAAATTCAGACAGCACCTCAGAGGGAGATAGTATAGAATGAAAATGTGTCTTGGGTCTCCCTGTAATCACTGTGTCACTGTAGGGAAGGCACTTCCTGCTCAGGCTTGAAAGTTTTCAATGGTTTTATGTCTATACTTACAGCAAAATCTATACAGCCCCTTTCTTTGTGTGATTCCAGCCATCACATCCCTCTTCCTATAGCCTTTCTGAAACAGCTTTATGAGTCTCTTTTATACTCCCTGTGATATGTGTGATCAGGTTATACATCCCTGGGTTTATTGAAATAAATTTTTCAGGAACTTAAAAAATCCAACTATAATTGTAGCACAAGCCAGTCTTACAGCTTTTCAGGAATAGTGTAGGAAAACACCCTGCAGTCTTAGACAGAATGGTCAAGAGCTGCTGCCAAAAGAGCGCAAATTTGAAAAATGTTGCCTTGCTATAAAATTGAAAAAGACTCCATAGGGGGCAGAGAAGTGGCCATACTATTCATCAGTCTTGTTTTATAATGATCTATGGGACCCAGTGAGATGCATCCCAGAGTCCTGTGGGAATTGGTTGACAGCAGTTGCTAAGCCCCTCTCCATGATACTTGAAAAGTCATGGCAGTCAGGTGAAGTCCCAGGTGACCGGAAAAAGGGAGACATTGTACCTATCTTTAAAAAGAGTAGAAAGGATGACCCTGGGAACCAGAGACCTGTCAGCCTACCTCTGTGCCTGGGAAGAACATGGAACAGATCCTCTTGGGAGCTGCACTAGGGTGTGTGGAGGGCAGAGAGGTGATTCAGGACAGCCAGCACTGCTTCACCAAGGGCAAGTCCTGCCTGACCAACTCAGTGGCCTCCTGTGATGGAGTGACTGCAAGAGTGGGCAAGAGAAGGGATTTTGTTTATCTGGACTTCTGAACAGCCCCCACAATATCCTTCTCTCGAAGTTGGAGAGATGGATTCCATGGGTGAATTGTTAGATAGATAGCAAGTGGTTGGACCATCCTGTCTGGAGGGAAGTTGTCAATGGCTTGGAGTCCCAGTGGGCATCAGTGACAAGTGGTGTCCGCCTGAGGTCTGTACTGGGACCAAGTACTATTTAATATCTTTATTAATGACAAAGGGATTGAGTGGGCCCTCAGCAAATTTGCAGATGACACCAAGCTGAGTGGGGCTGTTGACATAGCTGAAAGACAGTATGCTATCTGGGGGGCCTGGACAAGCTTGAGAAGTGGGTCCTTGGGAACCCTGTGAGGTTTAACAAGACCAAGTGCAAGGTGCTGTACCTGGGTTAGGGTGACCCGTAGTATCAGCACAGACTGGGGGATGAACAGATCAAGAGCAGCCCTGGGGAGAATGATTTGGGGGTGCTCATGGATGAGAGGTTTGACATAAGCCAGTGATGTGCATTTGCTGCCCAGAAAGCCAAACGTGTTCTGGGCTGCATCCAGAACAGTGTGGGCAGCAAGGCAAAGGACGGGGTTCTGCCCCTCTGCTCCGCTCGGGTGAGACCCCACCTGCAGTGCTGCATCAGCTCTGGGGTCCCAGCACAGGAAGGACATAAAAGTGTTGGAGCAAGTCCAGAGGAGGCCACCAAGACAACTAGAGAGATGGAAGACTTTTTCTGTAAGAAAAGTCTGAGGGAATTTGGTTTGTTCAGCATGAAAAAGAGAGTACTTCAGGGTGATTTAATTGTGGCCTTTCAATATCTGCAGAGGGCCTCCAAGGAAGGAGAGGAACCTTTCACAACAGCATGAGGTGGCAGGAAAAGGTGCAATGGATCCAAACTGGAAGAGAGTAGATATTAGAAGTTTCCAGAGCAGGTAGAAATACTTATTGACCTGAGAATGGGATTTTATTGAATTTGAACCAGCCAGTCTTAACCCTTTAGAGATGGAATAGTTCAGAAACATGACTTTTCCACTTCCAGCTGAAGCAGAAAAATTTGGCAACCATAAAGTCTTCATCCACCAGTTCTGACCTCATCCTGGAAACCGAGCTTTTTCAGAGAAGAAGAAACTTACCCTCCTTTTGCAATATGTCACAGGAAGTGCTGTTTCCTATTTTCAGATATATGTTTGTTCACAAAGAAGAAGAACACACAGACCAGCTTGATGAAACAGTGAGTAGTTGATTTTTTTTCCTTATCTTTCCTCCTAAATATGTGTATATATAAGAGAAATTCACTAAGTGGGGAGTATATGTGCCTAATCAGTGGCAGTAGAGCTGACACTGAAGCAGAGATAATATCCTTGGGAACAACTGGGTCTTGTAACTAGCTTACAGCTTGGGATAAGGCTAAATGTGAAAGTGGAGAATTCAACTGGGCAACTGGTGTAGAAAATGATAGTCTTTTTT
This sequence comes from Pseudopodoces humilis, assembly GCF_049639895.1. NCBI lineage: Eukaryota > Metazoa > Chordata > Aves > Passeriformes > Paridae > Pseudopodoces > Pseudopodoces humilis. Next base: position 108,306,039 of record NC_142200.1, read on the forward strand.
TGTACCAAAAGCTTACTGGGTCTTGGTATTGAAGCAGTTCCAGGAGATCCATAGCTTGAAGTTGCATTCTGCTAAGGATAAAAATTAAGTATGAAATCCTTCATACTTAACCTAACTCTCCATATCTAAGTCACATCTTGCTCTGTCAGATGCAGTTGGCAGGTGTTCTCCATCCCTATCCTATTACATGATTTCTCTGTATTATCCAAATATTTAATCTGTTAAAAGTGTTAGTTCATTATCATGTTTTAAAGGGATATTTGGATTGGATCCTCTTTTTAATGTGATGTCTCTGAGTCACTACATTAGAAAGTCTTTTCTCCATATCTCAGCTATATCTCAAGGAGATACCAGTTTTATACCAAGTTTGCAATTTTTGTTAATGAGGATTCACATGAATAAAAATCATCAGTACTACACTGGAATTTTTCTACTCACCCACAAGAAAAGGTGAGCTCCTCTGCTTGGATAAATGAGACTTGACACTTAGTATATTAGCAAAAAAGCTACAATAGCCTATGAATTATTTTTAATTTTTTTACATTCTTGGGAGAATTGCAATGTCATTGGCCTGGAACAATTGACAGCAACAGAGAAGGGGGTTTGAACCTCTCAGTGTATAGACCCTTGGAGCAATAAGAGGACATCACATGATCCTATGGCATATGCTGGAAATCTCCACTACAAACTATTAGCCTTCCATTTTGTACTTGAGTTTGTCCTCAGAATGGTCGTGACTACAACTGCTGCTTGAATTACTCTAAATTCAATGTTTCATCAGATACTGAAGAAAACCCCGAACCAAACCACAGCAAAATACTCTAACAGACATACTAGCCCAGGAGTTAGCTTACACAAAGAAAAGGCCACATATACATAGACTCATGATTGGGAGGAAGCTATTTAATACCTGTCTCAGATTTCTCTTTCTCAGAATGCTAATTTTCAGTGCTTATGATAGTCTTTTACTGTACATTTGTTTAGGTAAGAACACATCCTACTTCTTTTGTCTGGAGAACCATAGACTGACTTTAACTGCAGAAAAGCTCAGAATTTTTGCCAGACTGTCTTTCTGGTTTTGATGTGGAATGTAAACATTCTGATCCTGAGGGATCACAGAGAATTAAGCCTGCTTTTTTCAGCCCAGAATATATTTTACTTTCAAAGTTTTGCAGGGTTGAGAGAAACCCATCAGTTAGGAGGTAAGTACTTCTGAATGTTTCTAATGCTCAGCTGTTAGAAAAGAGGAAGAGGTTTCCCAGGCAAGGTTTCATTTTGGAAGGGGCTCTTTCCCCAGTCAAATCCTAGAAAGAAATCCTGTGGTCACTACTACATGAAAAGTTGTGTTTGAGGGAAACTACCAGTTCAGAATCTTACATAGAGTATTTAGTTTACACTTCCATCTTTTTCTTCATCTTTCCTGGTAACCCAGGAAAAGTTCTAACTTTTATGCTTGCTCTCCAAGGAAGTGCAGGTGTCTGTGCACAGATTTCTCTGTAGTTTTCCACCTCCTAGAAAGTCAAAGGCAAAGTTAAAGAGGTAGAGCTGTTAGCAGCAAACACTGGGTACCTTGCTTGCCAAGCCTGCTATCAGAATATGTCGTATTTTTTTTGTTATTTAAGTTTCAGTATTACTCAGTGCTATGTTGCACTTCTCTCTCTTCATAAAGTGCCCTAGATGCTGCTGACACACACTTTTAAGCTGACTACAAGTCATTAAGCAGTTTCTTTTTCTGTGTGCCAAATGCTGGCATTTGTGAAAGGAGGAGAGTGAGGGTGAGGGCAGCAGCGCTGTGTTACCTGCTCATACATTTCAAAAGAAAAATCTTGTCTTAAACTGCAAAAAGGTGAAGGGAACTTTGGGAAGATCATTCAGTTTTGAAATAAGGAGCTCCATTCATGCACAGATATTCTTGTAACCTGTAGTTATTACAAGTTTTGGTTTCTGGGGGCAAACTTTGTCCAAATCCACAGTGACAAATGTCATCCCTAAACAAGTCACTGTAGCAACTCAGGAGCTACTTTGCTGGAATGACATGGAAATGTCTGATAGTCCTACCAGCACCCAGACATCTTCCAGCTTAAAGTGACACTGTAGATAGCAGCTAATGCTCCAGAGCTAGTGAGGCTTCTCTCAAAGGAACCAAAATACAGAAATCTGGAGAGACATGTTTCAGGGCTATACCTTCCTTACATGAATCTCTGATGTTGCCGTAAGTGCAGCTTTGTTAAAACTTAGAGAAATGAAATTACGTTTATTTGGGCTTGCAAAATTACAGGTATTCAACAAACCAAATTTTCTCCCATCTAAGATGTAACTCGATGTTCTTTGCAAGAACTCTTTTCCAGGATCCTGCTATTTGGTCCATTGCTTGGCCAAACCTCTCTGTATCCAGCTTCGTTGGCAACTCAGAACATAACCATTCCTCCAAGGGGAAACAACTGTAGCCTCTTATTGGACTGTTCACATAGATACTCTTACATGGTTAAACATAGGATAAACTGGTAAGTTCTCCTCTTATATGTCTACCTTAGACTTGACATGTTGCCTACTTTTGCAAAAATCATTCAGAATTTCTGTTAGCAACCAAAACTACCCTGTGCATGCAGAAATGGTGGGACTGTGGTCAGGACAGTGGGCACTGATCACCACATGCAGTACAGAAAATGAAAATAATTACGACTTTCTGAAAACTCGTGTAATTTTGGGCAGGAAAAAAAGGGAAATAAACCAAATAATTAAATACAAGTTCTGAAATCAGAATTGCTCCAATTATGTTTAAACAGCACAAGAGTAGAGATAAACCTGGAGAATTCTTTGCTATAACACACTAATTTCTGAAGGTTCACATCTAGATCATTTAAGAGCCAAAACCAGACATCTTGTCAAGGGCTACAGCTTCTGCAGAAGATGCTTCATTCTGCACTAATAAAAATAAAAATGGGAAATATGGTTAAAGATAAAAACAAAAGAAATTTAAATCCAGTGCAACCAGTAATTTTCAATAGAAATTTTTATCCAGGTGGGTTTTCTAGAGTTCTTTGTGATTAACATTGCCTATGTGCAAAGGAGAAGCATTTTTTTAAAAAGCATCTCAGAAAATATTTTTAATATTTTGTGCTTGTTTTGAAAAGGAGGACCATACAAACACTGTGAGATTTCCCACCAGGTCAGAGCCCATAAACAAAACAACCACAGCACATGTTGTCTTTCTAGCCAGGGTCTGTGTCAATTGTATAGGGCAAATTTGAGAGCTAAATTTTGGTTGTGGGAAGGTGAACTTGGTCTGACTGGGATGGAGTCACATTTCTTCCCAGCAGCCCTTATGGTGATGTCTTTTAGATTTGTGATCACTGTTGAGACAGAAGACATAAACTGACCAAAAGACTATTCTGTGCCAAATAACATCACACTCAGGAATAAAACTAAGGGTAGAGGGAAGTTTTTTCCAGAGTAGGCATTGCTCAAAGACTGCATCTGTCTGCTTGTTAGAATGCAGCAAGCCTTTGTCCTTGTATTACCTCTTGTGGCTTTTTTCAGTTTCATTCTCTTATTCAGCTGTCTTTTTCTCAACCTGCAAGTTTTTCTTTCTTCAGCACTTCTGATTCTCCCCCTGATCCTGCTGTTGGGAAGTGAATGGGTTGACCAGATGGAGCTTTAGCTGCCAGCTGGGGTCAACCCTTCACAGGACACAAGACTAGGACAGCAAGGGAGACAAATCTGTAGGGAGGCAGTTAACTTCAGTTTTGTTGCTCCCACAATTATTTTCTGCCAGTTTTACAATTCAAAATAAGTTCCAAACTTGGAAGAAAAAAAAAAAAAGTTACTTTTTTTTTTTATACAAATACAAAGATTCTACAAGGATAAGTGCAAGGATAAGGGAGGTTTAGGTCAAACGTTAGGAAAAATTTCTTTACTGAAAGGGACGTCAAGCTCTGTAACAGGCTGCCTAGGGAAGTGGTTAAGTCACCATCCCTGGAGGTATTTAAAAGCTGTGTAGACATGATGCTTAGAGACATGGTTTAGTGGTGGACTTGACAGTGTTGAGTTGGACTCAATGATCTTAAAGTTCTTTTCTGATCTAAATCACTATATGGTTCTATAGTACTATGATTCTAGATATAAGTCTACTCAGATGTATATTTACTTGGGCATATACACACATGAAAAACTGTTTTACCACCATGTAACCAACAAAATTTGTTCAAGAAGATTATTTGTATTATACATATATCCACCAAGATAAAAATCCAAATCAAAGCTATGTCCTCTGGGTCCTGAATGTTCTGCAATTACATATCAGGAAAGCAGCCTTCTCTCAAACAGTTGAATAAGCTGACATGAGCTTAAGACACTTCAATAAATTCACCTGCTGCAGCTCAGAATGACCCAACATATAATTAAACTATCTACTAAAAAGCAGTGCAGGGGCCTGTCTCTCAGTCACTCCAGCCATAGGCTGAGTTTCTCCAGTGATATTTAGACTTGCAGAGCTCAAGTGCAGACAGAATGAAATGGTGGTGGTTTTGAGAGTGTGGTCTCTGAAAAAGATGCCTGCAATCACACAGGGCAGACCACACCACTGAAAAAAGTGCATTCAGGGAAGGAATGAACTCTGGTGCACGACATGAGTGCTCAGGGATCACACAGCAAGCTGGGGCAGACACACTGCCTGAACTCTTCTGCATCGGGAGCACTCTGTTGCCTTTGTCTAAGAACAGGTGTGGACATAATTTTCTGAACCTGAGAGAATTTCAAGCACTCAGGGGTTGATTGTTCCCAAGGGAAAGTCTTTTGGGAACTCTTCTCTCCCAAGGACTGTTGTGTAAAAACAAGGTTTTGCTTCCCAAAATAAGACACAGATCTTCTGTGAGTGTTTTCTCTCTTGTCCCACCAATAGGATGAGGAAGGTGTTGTTCCTTCTTCTGATCAGAATAACCTGTATCAGAACACCCTATAAAAGGGTTGAAAAACCCCAAAATAAAGGCTTTTTGCCTCATGAAAACCTCTAGCTACTTGTTGTGATACTGGAACCCTCGCTCTATATTTTGTGTCCTCTAGCGACAAACAGGCATGACACTTCCAGGAAGAGGCTGATTTCAAAACCAACACCGGGCCATGGGCAGCCACCTGTCTGCCATGAAGTGTCTCACAGAAGCAGTCATGGTGACACAGGAAGACAGAGCAGCTCTTTAACCAAACACTGAGGAGCTCTCTTTGAGTGGCTACCAAAGGAAGGCATCGATTGCGCTTCCTCACTAAGTAACCAGGAGCACTTCTGGTCCCTCTGACACCTGTCTTCACATAATCCTCTGCCCAGCTTCTCATGGAACACACAGGAATTCTTACATGTTCTCTGTGAGAAGACAGTTCTTTGAGCTTTTCAGAGATCAAGTTACACAAACCTGTGTTTCTGCATCTGACTCACAGTCCTACCAGGGACTTGGGGAAAAGAGGAGATTTTGGAGACTGGAAGGGCTGCCACCCAAACTCGTTCTTGCAGGGGAAATCCAGTGCCTCCAACAGTCCTTAAACCAAAACAGAAGGGACAGAGAGTTTGCACAACCCTTGCAGTTCCTCAATGTTGCCTTACTGGAAACACTGACTGACAAAGGGTGAAGAACAATATCACAAGAAGAACTGTAGTACATAGTCTTAGCTATGGCCATATCTGCCTTTTGCCTTTGTGCTCCCTCCAAGACACTCTATCAATCTAAACTTTGCAGCTCCTGAATAAGGGCTGTAAACAACTACTGAAACAAGGAATCAAAACTCCTTACATCCCCAAACATCAGTGGAGAGGCCTTTCAGCTGACAGGAAGATGCCACAACAAAGAGATACAAGAGGCCACTCCTACAGCAACTCTCATCTTTTGCATCATTTGCTAAGGTCTTTGTCTGTCTGTTCTCTCTACAGGACTGTGCATCGATTTCATTCCAGAGCTGAAACCAGCACACTTCCACTGCCTACACCTGCCTACACCTGCCCTAGGCTCTGTAAAAGAGCCAGTGTTTGCCATTTTAACCCAGACCAACAGTGCTGACTTTCCACTCTTCACCATCCACAATAGCACAGGTGGGTATGTTTAGTACTGTCCTAATTCCCATGGGCATTAGGGCTCCCAGAATGTCACTTGAAGCAACCTGACGAAGTGCATGAAGTCAACTGTTTTTGTTGTCACAGTGCCTTTGCAGACACCATTTACACATGACCAGTGCCTGGTCCTCCATGGGTAAGGGCTACAGGATAGACTGACATGATGGGCAGGTGGCCAGATCCTGAGGAGAAGCAAGACTACACTCTGCATTCCAGACACTGTGCTTTCCTGAGGCTGCTTTCCTGGCTTTCTACACTCCTCTAGAAAGCCACTGATGAGCACAAGAGCCCCAAACTATCCGTAACTCATTAAACTCATCCATCCTCTCCCCCTGGGTCAGGCAACTGACAGATTCTGCTGAGAAGGGGAAACACACAAGACAGTGTACATATGGGAAACTACCTACAGCACACTTCCAACATGCACTAGTGACACTCCACAGATGTATAGCTGGGTTTCCTGGGAGCTCTGTAATTTCATTGTCTTTCACATCTTGACAAAGTAATGCTTGTGTGCTCATCAGAAAAACATTTCAGAATTTCAGAAGAGAACATCAGCATGTTTCATTCTCTTCACTGCAAAGCTTGGAGATTTCTCTAGTTTAATGTCTTTTTCTTCCTTTACAGACCAATACACCATGGGAAATGAAACCACAGACTTCACCGACTGGCCGCTGACAACAGAATTTGACTACGGTGATTCAACACCATGCACGGGAACTGAGGAAAAGCACTTTGCAGCGAAATTTTTGCCACCTCTTTATTCTTTAGTGGTGATATTTGGCCTGACAGGCAACATGCTTGTTGTCCTTATCCTGGTAAAATACAAGAGGCTGAAGAGTATGACTGACATCTACCTGCTCAACTTGGCAGTTTCTGATCTGCTGTTTGTATTTTCGCTCCCTTTTTGGGCTTATTACGCAGTTCACGACTGGGTTTTTGGGGAGGCGCTGTGTCGAATTCTGTCAGGTGTCTACCTCCTTGGCTTTTACAGTGGCATCTTTTTCATAATCCTGTTGACCCTGGACAGGTACCTGGCCATAGTGCATGCGGTGTTTGCTTTGAAAGCCAGGACAGTCACCTACGGCATCCTCGCCAGCGTTGTCACTTGGGCTGTTGCTACTCTTATTTCTGTCCCTGGGGTAGTATTTCACAAAACTCAGAAGGAAAGTTCACGTAGTACTTGCAGTGCTCATTTTCCAAGTGATTCCACTATAAATTGGAAGTACTCTTTTATTTTAAAGATGAACATTCTGGGACTTATTGTTCCAATGTTCATTATGATTTTCAGTTACTCACAAATTCTAAAAACATTATTGAGATCTAAAAATGAGAAAAAACAGAAGGCAGTCAGACTTATTTTTGTAATCATGATTTTTTACTTCATCTTCTGGACACCATTCCATATTTCTTCTTTTTTGCATACATTTCAAAATTCATTTTTCATCCCAAATTGTGAACTTAAAGGCCAACTGGAGAAGGCAATTCAAGTGACAGAAACAATCTCAATGATCCACTGTTGCATCAATCCTGTGATCTATGTGTTTGTTGGAGAAAAATTTAGGGCATATCTTTATACCTTTTTCCGAAAGCATGTCGCACCTCACTTTTGCAAAAAATGTCCAAGTCTTTATCGTGAAAAACTGGAAAGAGCCAGTTCAACATTCACACAATCCACTGCAGAGCACGACATCTCTACTGGACTGTAAAAATACATTACATCAGAACATTAGTTAGCAAATTTTGCATCACTTGCTTTGCCTTAAGGAGTGCCTGACACTATTTAAGATCTTTGTGTTGACCACTGCTGAAAACTGTATGACCCCCTATTCTTGTGGTCAACTGCCCCCTGAGATTACAGCATTTTCCATTGCTAAACTCAGAGAATCAATGAGTTCTCCAGGAAACATTAACTGCATAGCTGGGTCACATCAAGTTTTAAACAGGGCCCAGACGAATATGTGTGCCTTTTTACAAAAATCTGTCCACTGAGATTTACTGAGGGGGAAATACAATATTGAAAATCTGAAGGGTAATAGGTCATCTCACAAGATCTTACTGGGACCGTTTAACCCAAGGATTTTTCTGTTTTTCTGATAGTGCAGTCGTTTTTAAACATAATCCTTTAACAGTTATAACTAAGTTATAGCATTTTGATTTTTGGTTTTTAATTTTATGTCTGTCATATCACCATTCAGTTGCTGACTTTTTCCAAAGTGTTCTTTTAATCAGCAATGCGATTTTTGTGGGTGCAGTTTTTCAAGAAACTGCACACACCAAGTTTACTGACTGCACAAGACAATGATGCACTCCTAAAAAGTGTGAGCTTGTTTCTGACAAGTCATATCACTCCAGGAAAAAAAAACAAACAAAACACTAAACCAGTAAAGGCCTTTCAGCAAAGATCTGCAAGACCAGAATGAAAATTACCTTGGTATGTGCTATGCAAGTTTCTGTATGAGAAAAATATCAGGACCCTCTGAAGGATGTGAATACAGTACTGAGAGCAGGCTTACCTAGTTCTGGACAGGTAAATCATGTGCAGAAGAGTTTTCATGGCAACACATGACACTGGTGTGTTAAGTTCAGTTCCTGCACAGGAAAAACATGCTCTTCGCATACACAGGAAGTCTTACTTTTGGGATACACTTCTAGGAAGATAGTGGCCTTCGAACTGCAAAATCCATGCAAAGCATACCTTCCTGCCTTCCCAGGAGAAGAGTGCCTCTAGCCAACTGGTGCCTCGATGAGAACTGCATGCTGATTGAGGACTCAGCTCCATTGGCTCACTGGTGTACTATGGCCATATATTTACTCCACTATTAAGAGTTTCCCTTTAAAAGAAGGGAATTCTAGGGACATGGGGTTAGCAAAGAAGAGGACGGAGGAGCATAGCAGACAATTTCCTACTTCAAACTGTAAAGAAGTGTAGGCAAGCACTCTGTGCAAGTGAGATGTCGTTCTGGTTTTTTCACCATTTCCTTGGAAGGGCACTGCTCATGTGTGCAAGGACTTGCTCATGGAAATCTGGAGGGGCAGGTTCAACTAATCTCCAGCAAGGACACCAGAGGGAATTCCACACTATTTAATGTCAGGCATGTGATGCAGATGCCTAAATTAACAGCAAATCTCTTCAAGGTTCCTTAGTGGTTAGCAGAGAATAAGAACTGCCTAAGCCAGGAGCAGTTATGGGATTTAAATAGTCTCAGGGGAAGATTAACTGTCCAGCTGTGGAAGGAGCCTGAAAATGCCAGCCTCTTAATTTGGGTATCAGATTCCTTAATCTAGGTGGTACAAATACTCTTCCTCTTGCCTCAAAATACCCAGGCACTGCTTCTCTTATCCTATCAGGTATTATAACCTTGTGAAGTTAATAGCCATATATGGACTACACAAAAGAGAAAAAACTATCCTCACAGTAAACTTTCTTGCTTGGACAAAATAGTTCTCCTTTCTTTTCCCCTATCTTTACTGAAACAATGTGAAAGTACCTTTATAATTTTAAAGCATAAATTAGTTCAGTGCAACACAAATCCTGCTCTAACGGTGATATTTCTACTGCTGTGTTTAATTGTAAATCCTTATCTTGTTGGAATTAAATTTCTTCCCATTTTCATGTTAATACAGTGAAATTAATAAAATCAGTGTCTGGAAAATTAATAAAATCTGTGTATACCCTATAGCCCATGTTCTCTTCTGTAAGCAAAACGTCATTTGTTCTGCTCTCAGAGTGGAGATGGGAAAAAGACACATGGGCACTTGCAATACCACACTTCAACCTAAGCAAACAGAGAATTATTGTCCCAGTCCAGAAGCTTCTGAAGCTGGCACAGCTTTTATTCATCAGAAAACTTTAGAAGAGTGACCTACAATAGCTTTGGAAAAAGTCTGGGGTCACAGATTTTAAATGGGTGAGATTTGGAGAAGTAGGGTTGTGTGTGTTATAAATAGAGAAAGAGTGGGAAGAAAAAATGTCACTCTTCTAATATTGGGATAAAACCAGGATTCTCCATAGACTTTCTCCAGCAAATTTGAGATCTCATTGCACCATATAGAATGATCCCAGACAAGCAGTGTGGAGTAATGCCAGACAAAGAAGTTGCTTGTTGTCCCAAGATTTATGTGTAAGGAACTTAAGCCCTCAAAGTTCAATGTGGAAGTATGCTTCTGCTTCACCCAGCCATTCTCCCTGCTTCATTGTGCCCGTTCCTTTTTTTCAGCCTATGATCCATACCTTCTCATCTGTCCACCATGGGATAAGCTAAATTCTATAACCACACCCCCTTTTATTTATTTATTTATTTACTTAGGTCTGATTTCAATCTTCTATTTTGTGCTGCAGGAACACAAATGAACTAAACTTAAACATTATCCTATTGTTACGTACCCAAGCAGGATAATCCTTGGTTCTTCATTGCAGCTTTGCACTGAGACATGCAGAGCTCTAGACAGTTTTGTGGCAGTTTTTGAGTCTTAGTCATATGGGGCTGCACCACTGTACAGCCACAGGCCAGGTAGCCTCAAATCAGGCTAGCAGGACTTCAAGCAGTCTGGTCACAGAGGGATGGATATTCTCTTGGGGAAGGTTTAACAAGGTTTGCAGTCCCTATGAAAGAGAACTCATGTCACCTCAGCAGAGAAGTGGTAGAAATTTTACATATGAGAGACAAATATTCCATAACTCAAGGGTGCAGGGGAAAAACATTGAGATGAAGAAACAGTGTGTATGAAAGAGCTAGAGGCACAGGCAGATGCACCCAAACTGTGTGATGAACTAGAGGTATGTGAGGAAAATGGCAAGGATTTACCAGTATGCCATGACTGCAATTATAGCAGAGAAGAAACTAACACAAGGAAGAATGACTGCAGTGGTTGGGAGGCATCTGAGCTTCTCTGGTGAGATACTGAGGGGACAAAAGCAAGCATTTGAGAGAGTCTCACCAGAACATCAAACAGATTCAAGACAAGTTTTTTGAGCACCACAAATAACTGCTGCTTTACAACAAATGTTGAACAGCTAAGTGAAAATTTTTGCAAGTTCTAAACTTCTGGCATGGAACTCCTAAAGAGATAGCGTGGTGCCTGGGCTTTCAGCATGCTTATGAAAAGAATGGCCACATGCCACGGACAAGTATCTGTACACAGCTCCAAAACCAATCACACAGTCAAGTTCATGCACTGAACATGACAGAGTACAACCTCCCTGTTAGGAGATGTTACTGCCATGTGTCCAGAAACACGTAGGGAGGGATATGACACAAAGCAAAAGATAACTCTGCCAACTGTCAGGCAAACTTCCTAAGGGGCTAAAGTGCATATGTGGTACTGGTGAGTGCTGCACTCACCAGAAACCACCAGGTTTATAATCAATACCACTAGTTTGTCTGTGGTAAGTATATAATGGACAAACAGAAATAGTGAAACTTTCGGTAACCAGTACATAGGGACATTCTTGTCATAAGACTCTCTTGTTTGTTAAACCAACAGTAACCTTATGTGTACATATTTTATATAAGATAAATGAAAACAGGGTATAAAGGAACAGGAGTAGATGGAAATGGATAAACAGAAAAAAGTAGTCAGTAAAATGAGAGAATTACTTTATTAGCCCTAACAGATACTAAAAAGTACTAGCCAAACAAATGGGAAGACCAAAGGTAAATAAGGTTTAAGCAGAACCTTAAGGGGTTTATATAAGAAAGACTTCCAGTTATGAACCTCCAAAATAAAAATCTATCCTTCCAGTGAAAATTACAGGAGGAATAAATACAAAGAATAAAAGGACCAATTTACATGGTATTTTGCTGTAGTTAATTAGAAACAAAGATAGTGCCAGGAGAATAACATGACATTGACCAGGTTAAATGGCACAACAGGCAGATACTGCTTATTTTGAAATTTAATTTTGCTGCTGTTTTCAGCTGCTGATGCATACTGGCCTTCACTAAGAAGTGTTTGGTGTGGTCACTGGGGCCTCAGAAGCATTACTCCCTAATAAAGTAATAAAAAATTTTAAGCTAACAGAGGAAAAATAACAAACTGGAAAATTCTGGTGCATTTAGAATATCTATAGCAACCAAACCAGAACAAAGAGGTGCAGGCATTGCTTTGTACCTGTATTTTGGTGACACTTGCCTACTAGGAGCTGTACTTTATGAAAAAAATTGAATAGGAGGATTTTAAAAAAGATTGTCGAAGTTTGTGTAACTGCCAAGATGTTTTGTACATCTGGTGACAGAGCGAGCAATCTTGGTTTGAGTGTTTGAAGTCTGGAATGACTGTTCCTGGGAAGGTGGGACACTGAGACAGAGGAGGGCAGCATTTTTGGAAACATAGGCCAATATGCAAAACTGCACAAACCTCCAAGCAATGCTCAGCTCTCCAGAACTGTCTACACAGTTGTGCCAGTAGGATGCTATCCACACAACACAAATAACATGACCTATCCTGATACCAGACTTTTTGAATGGAATGGAAACCAAATGGGTGGAAGCAAAAGAGCCATCTGGATATACCTGGCAGGGATGCTACTATAAGGTATGGCAAATTATAGACTATATCTAATCTTTGACTCTCAAAAGTACTTTATGGTTTCTAGGGGCTGGTATTGTCCTGAGCATGGATTCTTTCACCTGGTGCAAGAAGCTGATTCACATAGACAGTTGAGATATTTTTTTTGTTTATATCTGGGCAGAGAAGGTGAATCCACAAAGCTAACACACCTCCAAAATGTCAGGTGCTCATTTTTATATGCTTTGAACAAAACCAAAAAATAACATTTACCACATGTGTACCAACCTAAAGTGCTTGGCTTTGCATTCTCTGATCTCCATTTAAGGGAGTGTACACTTCCTTTACCCTGCATGCTGTGTGAAGAAGGGGATTTTGTAAGAGGCAATCATAGTCTGTAGGCAGGTATTTAACTCTGTTAATGACTAAGCAAACTTCTTTGGCTTTATCAACAGTTTCATTTCTTTGTAGCTTGATTTATAGTGTCCTCCTGTTCTTACTTCTCAGGTTATAGATTTTGGTTCCTGCATGTTTGGTTTTTCCTTCATTTTTCCTAAGCTCTTTTATTTATCCTGTACTATACTTCAGTGATTTTTTAACTCTTTCAAGCTACTTTATAGCCTTACTGGCATATACTTTGTCATCAGACTCTGTTCACCCTCTGTGTGACCTAGTTTTCACTGGGAAGAAATTTGGTGTGTGATTTTCCCCTGCTTGATAACTAGGTCCAGGAGTTACAGATAAACAGGAAGAGCATATCCAATGCACAGATGAGATAGCCCCAAAACACCAAACTCTAGACCTAGAATTTATGTACTATAAATGTACCTGAAAAAAACCCCAAGGTGTGTGAATTAAAGGCATAGGTAAAAATGAGATTCTGAGAGATGAAATTTTGTGAAATGCATAACTGTGGCCCAAAAGTAAAATCTATTGTATAATAACAACTCTTTATCTATAAATTGGGAAAGCATACATCAGAAACCTGGATAAAAATAGTAGAAGGAAGCAATATTCTCTTCCTTGCTGTATAAGGAAACATAGTTCAGTAAGAGCACCTTGGAGAAAGTCAAAATAAAAACAATACCATGACAATAGAGATAGGATGTGCTGCAATTTATAATGACGTATGTGTCAGATTTACAAAGAAGAAACAAACAGACAGCCTAAGAATTATAGGAGAAAAAGCTCCAAACCTTTGATGTTATTGACAATAAACAACAACGTCAGGAAATGTTCATCAGCTTTAGAAATGCTTGCGGCTTCCAGAATTTGGTTTTGTAACCCATCTTCTTTTACACCTATGTGTGATGTGTTTTGGTTTTTTTACTAGTCTCTACGATAGAAATCTTAGGGTGTGGTGCATCGTGCCTTTCCCCTGTTCTCCCCGAAAGAATACACCTCACAGATGTTAAGCTAGACCTTAGGTGATGGTAGCTCAAATGATGAGTCAACAGAACTTTAGAGCCTGAAAGAGAAGGCCGATAAGAAAAATAGCCTAAGCAATAAAGTAGTTTGAACCAGACGTCTTTATTCAGCCTTTTCAAGACAAAGGCACTTGTTACTAATGAAATAAAACACATGCTAATACTAACCTAGTTTGGACACATATGTGAATAGAACAAGTAATAAGATTCATCTGATTCATGTTCACTTGTCTTCGTTTGACCTCCAGATGAAAAGGATTAACCATTGCTGCAGTGATAGACTTTTAATAAAACTGTTGTGCGCTATCACACTGTGTATATCTAAGAAAGGTATTTGTCATTCTGTCCCAGGGTTCCTGCTTCCCCCACAGCCTTTCTTCAGGTGGTGCAAGTTTGCAATAACTTGAATAGAAACTGTTAGTTGAATTTTCAAGTTTCTATACCCATGCTTACACTTGGTGACACTTGTGTATCACAGTGGTATATGAGTTTTTGGTATGTGTCCCTACAGCCAATTTGGTACTGGTGTAAATCTCACATAAATTACAGCATCTCCGTGGGACCACTCAAACACTTCAGTGTGATGGGCTGATTACCTTAAAGATGAATCAAAGATGAGTCATTGGATAGGAAAGACTGACAAACGCAGCTTGACTTGACAGTGTACATGGCTGCACACTTACATCAACCTGAGTCCCACAGATGGGGAATGTAGCTCACTTCCTTTCCAGGAATATATTTACGGAGGGAAGGAGCATCACACCACTAAACATAACTCCAACTCATCTCTGAATGAAGACCATGATAGGTAAAATTCAAAGCTATATCAACCCACTGAATCATTACTTTTATTACTGAACAGTAGCTTCAATTTCTTGGTAAAATGATGAGGTTCAACTTAGGTAAAGATTCTTAAAAGCCACTCGCGTTCATGACAAGCAGCAGTACACTTATTCAAAGAAATGCTTGGCAAGGGATTGAGAAAAGCTGAAAAAAAATCTGACTTATAACAATGGATGTGGTGCTTGCATTGTCCATACCTGAGCTCACACACACAAGATAGAGGCAGCAGGGAAGAGGAGGTGAGACAGCATCAAGATAGTCAGATAGTGTGTTAAAATTTCATACTGGATGGGAGACCAATTCCTGCAGGAACGATGTTGTCCTAACAGCACTGATGAACAGCACATCGTCCACTGCCCCACAAACAGTAGAAGGGGATTGAGCTTGCCTATAGCCTGATGCAAGTTCTGACCAAATCTGACCTCCCAGCAACTCCACTTATCTGCAGCTGGGTAGAGCTCATTGTAGATATCCTGCAGGTGCTGACAATAAAATCACACGACTCAGTACTTGGGCTGCTTAGTGCCACAGCAATTCACACTCTCTCTGGGGAGTCTCTCATCCAGCTGTAAGATGCAGCTGCTGAGCAGACCAAGTGCATTCCCCTTATTCAGCTGTTACAATCATGAGTGGCAGAGGCCCTCTGTTGGTGTGCAATACTCTTCATCAGTAAATAACTTGCCACACTGTGCTTGCTGACCAGACTGAGCTATGGAAACTAAAAGCTATAATCAACAAAATCAAATACATTAATAAAGCAAATGAATCTGTGGGAACAAGGGACAATTTCTGAAGACCAGCCTACCACAGGTCTTAGTTTTAAGTAGTAGTGGTACTTGTTGTTATTGTTAGGCAGAATGTTGCGGGCAAGTTTCTCAGGAGCATATTTCAGAATTAAAAAGCTTGATGAAAACTAGGCAAGTCCAGCAACAGGTTTGAGACTGTTTCCTCTGTTTCAATGGTGTGAAATTATGAAAGGGTTTAGAGTCTCCAGTGGGTTAAGTAACATATACAGCAACCAATGTACGAAGAGATACTTAAAATATCTATTAATTTTCGTATGTAAATTGTTTAGAAATTATATATTGAAAAAGTAATTTGACATGATACCTTATTTCAGAATTATAAGCATTCAGTATGAAATCAGAATTTTTTATTCAGGAAAGCAAGGCAGTAATTGGGAACTTGTAAGTGTAGTGGAAACAGTATTAGAATCAGCTATTTTTTTCCGCTGACTGTGTAAAGGGTCTAATATAGTCAGTCCAAAAAGCATGGTGCAGTTAACATAGCCTTAGAATACCTTTCAGGGGCCTTTAATTTTGACCTTGAGACTCCAGCCTTTAAAGCGCTCATTGGAACAGCTGATTAGGAAAGGAACAGAAAAATCAATTTGTACTATGGAATAAAAATTAGTCCCTCATGCAGAGAAGGGTTGACAAGGAAAAGAGAGTGAGCTTTTCACTCTTTACTGTCTCCTCATGGATCTGAGGGGTAACTCACAAGTTGTGATTCCCTTGACTTCTGTTAAGGAATGGCAGCATCCAAAGACATCATTGTGTCTTTTTGTGGATTTTGTGTTTTAAAATCTTTTAAGGACACCAAGGAGTGCAGAAAAGCCATCTCTTTAGTGCTTCACTGATGGGATGAGATCCTCCAGACCCTACCAAGAGATGTCAAGGTGAGGCAGGGGGTTGTACTTTATCAGGTATCTTCTCAGGGGTTCTCTGCCATTTGGTAAGGCACCATCCTTTTCTTGCTTTCTGTATTTTTCTTACCTCTATTGTCATTTCTTTGATGTTCAGGAAGGATCTAGAAATCTACTCGTTGTGCAGCTTAACTCTAAAAGTCAGAGGAATCAGCTATGAGGAAGGAAATTGATAAGAGATCAGATTTTATCAGGCTTTTCTAAAGTTTAATTCCAAAATGTAAGTAACAGTGCTGTTTAAAAGGCCAGGCTCACTACATAGACTAAGTCATAGTCTTATGAGAGGGATTAAAATAAAAAATTCAGTCCAGAAGACTGGGTGAAAGAAAAACAGGATTCATCAACCAAAATATAAGGACTGCAACCCAGAGCAAGAAAGTAATTCTGAATTAACCCAGAGCAGGTAATTCTGAATAGAAGCAGGAACTTTATTCAAAGGCTCTACATTTTGTAAAAAGAACAGAAAAACATAAAATCAATTTAATGGCTGAAAAATGTAAAGGGATTAACTGCATGTAAACTGTTCTTGATTCAAACAGGTTAGCTAAAAGAAAATGATAAAATAATTATATGAACCCTTTTTCTAAAACTACAGCTGTTGGTTGTGAAACTTCAACTCCTAGGAGGATCCTCAAGAATTTCAACATATCTGCATGTCTCAAGAGTTTTAGAAAAGTAACGTCTGATGACCCATTTTTAGAAAAAAGAGAACCAGAGAACTGCTCCTTCATTATTTTTTTTTTAAATGAGAACAGATTTTTTTGCTAGAAGTTTTCAAACTGATACATCCTTCTTCACACAGGAAGAGATGTTTTTGACCTTAATCTTGTGACAGACAAGTCATTTTAGCATTACTCCTGTGGTGATAATACAAGATATCACCTGCACCATAAGATACATGGTAAGTCATATTTGCCTCTTTTTTTTTTCTTTAACATTAAGTAGCTACTTAGGTAATATAATGTCTGAATTGAAACATACTAGTGGAATCCTGCCAGTGTACTCATCTTTAAAAATTACCCTGGCAAAATGCATAATATATGTTAAATGGAATGCACTAGTTTTAAAGGACAAAATCACTAAAATACTTGAGCAGAGGTAAGGAAAGAAATAAATCTCTAGTGATTGATCTGAGTAAGAAACAAAGTGGAGTACGCCTCCCTGATTTTGTCTCTGATAATTATATGCAATGATGGAAATATGGATTTTAAAACTGTTCCATCAACACGAAACAGTTGTTTGAATGTTGAGTTATTTAAGAGTACTCAGGCTTCTCACAGGATGATTAAAGAAAAACTAGTGCTGCATTTTAGACACTGACTCATTGGATCCTGTTTACATGCAGCATAACTTAGCCCATTACCTCCATTTGCCACAGTCTTATAATTATTACCATTTTATGGGACTATGCAAACGAACTGAAACTGACTTTAATAAAATCTTTGCCTCTTAAAACACAGAAAGCTGTGACCTGAAACTCAGCACAAAACAGTGACATGAGTTTATTCATCTTTCCTATGGTGAGCCTTTCTTTTAAAAAATGCATGACTCTCAAGCAGAGTAACATAATTTGCATAGCAGATTGCAGGTTTCTAGAAATATTGCATTTATTTAAACTATAATCAAAATAATATAGAACTTTTCTTTAAATATCCTTTCTTCAGAGATATTTGTTGACTACCTTTTGGGGTTTTTTTAATGATCATGAAATATAAGCTCAGTCAGATCCCTCTAGTTAGGTGAACTGATTAACCCAGTGAAATATTCTAGCCAGTAGCCAACAGTGTCTTCTAAAACATCAAGATTATAGGATAAAGCACAAACCTGCTTACAGTTCCTTTTTTCTGTTTCCAAATTAGTATTTTTTGTCTCTGTTGTCAGCATGTGCTGGATACTATACACAATTCAAAGTAGTAAATAGTTTTGCAGAGGGACTTCTGAAGCAAGGGCTGGGCTAGAGGAATGGGGCTTGGTTAGCAGAAGAAACTGCTCAAAGTGAGAGCCGTAACTTAAGCATGCAAAAAGGGTTGTAAGGAAGAAGACAAGATTCAGGGAAGATGTGGTGGTCATTTCAGGAAGGCAGAGGAAAAAGAGGGAAGGCATTGAGATAACAGTTGACGGGAAGAAGGGTCTGTCACAAAAAGAATTCACAGTAAAAAAGAATCACAGTAATATCAAGGCAGCATTTTGCTATGATAATTGCACGAATCCTATGGATCACCTATTCACAAAATCTCACTCTGGGCTGATGACTTGGTTGTTTTTCATACCCATATTTAAGCATGACCATCCCACAGGTGCAAAATGAGCAAGACAGGAAGTGCTGGGTCCAGCACTCATCCCATAATCCTAGTATACAGCATGGCTGACTGACACATTGTAAATGAGGATATTTAGCTGTGTGCTGGGATGTACTGTAAGGGCATGCAACATGGATCTAGCAGGTCTAGCTGAAGTAAATCTTAAATATTTAATTGAGCAATGCCCAAGTCTCATCATGTTTTGAAGTAAAGAATTTAATATTCTACACCAAAGAGTGTTTTATAAACTCACTTTTTTTTTTAAGTGTTGCTGAAAGTACTTAAGAAATATAAACCCTTAGCTACTTTAAAATCAAGTTATTTACTGACAACAGACAGAGCCACAGCCACTTCCTTTACCAACAAAACCATTACTGCCGCATTGTAATAACTACATAGTATGACTACGGAAAAAAACTGCTTCACAGAGATTGCCAGAGTTTCCTAAAAGACAGCCTTTGAAAAGGCTGACAGAACTTATTTGTTATCAAGAAATTCAGGCAAATATTCAAATTCAAGAATATCAGGCAAAGCTGAGACACAAAAAATTAGCATTAGCAAACGACAATTTGTTTATTTTCTCTTACTCCTTATTCTCCAAAAGAAAACTTTACACCATACTCAACATACCAAAGTAATGAACATGGAAGTCATCTTCCTTATTATTCTTAGGAGCAGAGCTGGCAGCCAGACTCAAAAACTTGGGGAAAGAGCATGAAAATGTTTTGCAAAAGCAGCATTTCTTTTTGTACAAGGTGCAGATTTTGCTCCAACAAAACTTCCTCTTTTGGGGCAGATGCATATCTACATTGTGCAGCATAAGAATCTCCATCAGGAGCTGGCATTTCTGAGGTCAGAGACCTAGCAAATAGCCTCTTCCCCAAGACCTCAGTTTAGGTTTAGCTAATTCAACCACTTTGACACAGATTAGGGATGCTGGCATTTTAAGCAATCTGTTTTTATAGCAGAAAATACTTACTCCTTACTCCTGAGAGGTTTTATCTACACGAAGAGATGCTTAGGGAATTTGGCAAGCTCTAACTCAGAATGGACCACTATGAGCTTGTACCAAAAAGCAGACCAGGGGCCTGTCTCTCAGTCACTCCAGCCATAGGCTAAGTTTCTCCAGTGATATTTAGACTTGCAGAGCTCAAGCCTAAGAGTTCTTGAACTCTTTGAGTTCAAGAACAAAATGGTGGTGGTTTTGAGAGTGTGGTCTCTGAAAAAGATGCCTGCAATCACACAGGGCAGACCACACCACTGAAAAAAGTGCATTCAGGGAAGGAATGAACTCTGGTGCACGACATGAGTGCTCAGGGATCACACAGCAAGCTGGGGCAGACACACTGCCTGAACTCTTCTGCATCGGGAGCACTCTGTTGCCTTTGTCTAAGAACAGGCATGACACTTCCAGGAAGAGGCTGATTTCAAAACCAACACCGGGCCATGGGCAGCCACCTGTCTGCCATGAAGTGTCTCATAGAAGCAGTCATGGTGACACAGGAAGACAGAGCAGCTCTTTAACCAAACACTGAGGAGCTCTCTTTGAGTGGCTACCAAAGGAAGGCATCGATTGCGCTTCCTCACTAAGTAACCAGGAGCACTTCTGGTCCCTCCAACACCTATCTTCATAAAAGCCTCTCATGGGACACACAGGAATTTTTGCATGTTCTCTGGAGGACTGTGAGAAGACAGTTCTCTGAGCTTTTCAGAGATCAAGTTACACAAATCTGTGCTTCTGCATCTGACTCACAGTTACACCAGGGACTTGGGAAAAGGGGAGGCTTTGGAGACTGGAGGGGCTGATATCACAGTTACAAGCCTTTCTCTGCTCTCAGTGTGTAGCAGAACTTGCCTGAGGGCTTTCAGAGCTCTGCTGCACACTCACATCCCAGGCCCTGACTCCTTGCAGGGGAAGACCAGTCCCTCACACAGTGCCGAAATCAAGAACAGGATGTCTCAGATTCAATCCACCATTCCTCTGTTTCTGGTTAGGCCAGGCAGCTGACAATCTCTGCTGAGGAGGAAAAATGCACATGACAATGTAGACATGGGAAATGACACTTCCAACACAAGGCAGTGAGACTCCACAGCTGTATGGATGAGTTTCCTGGGAGCTCTGTAATTTCATTTTCTTGACATCGTAATGCTTGTGTGCTCATCAGAAAAACATTTCAGAATTTCAGAAGAGAACATCAGCATGTTTCATTCTCTTCACTGCAAAGCTTGGAGATTTCTCTAGTTTAATGTCTTTTTCTTCCTTTACAGACCAATACACCATGGGAAATGAAACCACAGACTTCACCGACTGGCCGCTGACAACAGAATATGACTATAGTGATTCAACACCTTGCCCTGCAACTGAGGAAAAGCACTTTGCAGCGAAATTTTTGCCACCTCTTTATTCTTTAGTGGTGATATTTGGCCTGACAGGCAACATGCTTGTTGTCCTTATCCTGGTAAAATACAAGAGGCTGAAGAGTATGACTGACATCTACCTGCTCAACTTGGCAGTTTCTGATCTGCTGTTTGTATTTTCGCTCCCTTTTTGGGCTTATTACGCAGTTCACGACTGGGTTTTTGGGGAGGCGCTGTGTCGAATTCTGTCAGGTGTCTACCTCCTTGGCTTTTACAGTGGCATCTTTTTCATAATCCTGTTGACCCTGGACAGGTACCTGGCCATAGTGCATGCGGTGTTTGCTTTGAAAGCCAGGACAGTCACCTACGGCATCCTCGCCAGCGTTGTCACTTGGGCTGTTGCTACTCTTATTTCCGTCCCTGGGGTAGTATTTCACAAAACTCAGAAGGAAAGTTCACGTAGTACTTGCAGTGCTCATTATCCATCAGAGCAGAGAAATACATGGAAACAATTCCTCACCTTAAAAATGAACATCCTGGGACTTCTTATTCCTATGTTAATCATGATTTGCTGCTACACACAAATTATAAAGACGTTACTGCAATGCAGGAACGAGAAGAAACATAAAGCAGTCAGGCTTATTTTTATTATCATGATTATCTACTTTTTTTTCTGGGCACCATACAACATTTGCATTCTCTTGCGTGATTTTCAAGGTGCATTTTCCATCTCTACTTGTGAAGGAAATAGTCAACTGCACAAAGCAATCCAAGTGACGGAAACAATCTCAATGATCCACTGTTGTATCAACCCTGTAATTTATGCCTTCGTTGGAGAAAAATTTAGGAAATATCTTCACAGCTTTTTCCGAAAGCAGATTGCAGTCCACTTGTCTAAATACTGTCCTGTTTTCTATGCTGACACAGCTGAACGAGCAAGCTCCACCTACACACAATCTACTGGAGAACAAGAAGTTTCTGCTGCATTATAAACTGTGTTTAGTGAAAAAATGGAATTGACACTTGTGAGATCAACTCTGTGACAAAAGCCTGCTGAATCTCTCCTGGATATTGTCTCTAAGGCAGCTAAAAACAGAAAAAAAAGCTATAAAACTAAAAAGAAAAAAAAATCATAGAATACATATTTACCAAAGTTTGCATTTGCTCACAGACTTGGGTATTTGTAAATACATTAAAAGGATGTAGCAAGTTACCTAGTTGGGGGCCTGAGCTAGCAGGCTAACAGATTTTTTTAAGTGAAATAGAGGTTATGAAGTTGCACTGGTTCTTCAGAAACATCTCTTGATTGTACATTACACAAGATATCTCACTCATTTGAACCCAGTCTCAGTCATATTTTTTACTAGTCTGGTTGTGTATCTCTGTAAATAATGCTAAATTACTAAGGTCTGTCATACACCATGGAATGGAAAATTTTATACACTTAGAATGGACTCTAATATTTCATGGTATATTTTCCTTTGTGTATGGTTGAGTCCTAACCACTTAGATCTTTCTCATAATAGTTCTAACTATTAGGGGCTAATACCTGAGTGACTGTTGAGTTTGTTATTCTGAAGGCTCTCTTTTACTCATCTGCTGTTTTATATGCTACTCATGCTAAAGAGGTAATTTAATAGAGCTATCACTAAAAAATAATGTCCTATAACTGATCAGAAAATCAGTATGGTAACAGTATTTTAAAAATAAAATATTTCACATGGAGCTTTAATTGGGTTGGATCAAACATGAGGAGTGAGTCAACAGTGTTTTAGCTTTTTTAGTGCAGTGATTTTTGCCATTTTTGTAGCCTACATAAGAGAAAAACTTTTTAGAAAAATGAATGCAGGCATAATGGCTGCCAAACCACAGCCGTGTTAGAGGTGTGAAAATGATTTCTGAACTAGATTGACACAGATGTTTTAGAGATAAGTGTATGTTATAAACATCGAAGTTAACAAAACATCTGAATAAGTAAAATTATTCCCTGTACTACAGAGTCGAGGGTATAGAGCATCTGTTTTGTTTTAGAAGCTGGTATTATTTGGGGGGCTGTGACAATGGGTTTTTTGTCATTTAGGACTTTTACAGAGAGAAAAAGCTTCCATAATTAGTAAGACTGGTGGTTAAATGTGACTGATTCTCCACAATGATCAGAACCTGTAAAGCATAGGAACACATAGAAAACATGAAATAAATATTGGGCTACTCAGGTGCTTAAGAACATACCATAATCACAGTATTAATTAATTTGGGCCAAGTTCTCCTTCCAACAGCTCTTATACTTCCCCAAAGACAGATGGTATTGGACAAGTTTGGAGACTGCAAATAAAAAGTGACTCTTTTGTTTGCTGTTCCAATCCAGAAGGGCAATTTCTGTTTCCCAACTTATCTAGATAGCCTTTTAAATAATATTTTCAAAGAAGCAAATGTTCCAAGAAGTCACAAAGAAATTTTAGAGTGGAAAGTGCTTGTGAAAGCAGGAATGAAATAGGGAAATCTTTACTTATCAAACCACTTGTTTTGAGTTACTTATTTTGTCATACTAAGCACCATTTGGAACACTTTGGAACTACATCCACATGGGAAGTGTAACAGAAGTACCAAACCTCATTTACAAAGTTTTCAGCTGCATACTCTTCTTTAAGGCCCTGTGCAGCAATTACTTTCTGGACTTTGTATATGGTTTTAAAATGGGTAAATAGATCAGCGTAACGACAAATACACACCTAATCAGGCTGTCTTTTTTAACTTATAGAATGCATTTATGAAAACAATTTTATATTTTATTCTGCTCTTGACAAGAACTTTGGCTTGGTCTTGAAAACACCTTGCCTTTACGAAACTACTTTCTCGGGAGGGCTTTGATGCCAGACACAATAATGCATCTTTGTCAGCCCTTCAGAAGCAAAGCACAACAACCAAATGTGCATGGGCATGCTGTCAAACTTTCTTAGAGGCATGTCAAAACTGCCCTGATCCTTCTACAGCATGGACCTCTAATCATGGATCTTTCTAAGCAACAAGCAGCTTCCAGAGGAAGGAGGTGGAACTAAGATTGGTGGCCCAGTGGATCGCAGCTAATCAAGAGTTTTCATCACTTCACTGGAAAGGGATCACACTTCAGCACATGAAAACAAGTCATATTCAGCTACTGCAATGAACTGTGATCCACTGTGAGCCTGATATTTCTGAGTCTGAAAAGGTTTTCAGCCTGCCAGTGGCTGATTTCTCCCCAAGGGAAGGTTTCTCAGGAGTCTT
Source organism: Pseudopodoces humilis (assembly GCF_049639895.1). Classification (NCBI taxonomy): domain Eukaryota; kingdom Metazoa; phylum Chordata; class Aves; order Passeriformes; family Paridae; genus Pseudopodoces; species Pseudopodoces humilis. The sequence goes on from NC_142200.1 coordinate 108,330,540, forward strand.
TCTTTCAAGGACAATTTCTGTAAATAACTTATGTTTCTCAAAATAAATCTGTACAGCTGTGCTGATTGTGTTTCTCTTGTTCCACCAATAGGACTAGAGAGGTGTTCCCTTTTACCAATCATGTTAAGTCTGTATCAGAACACCTAATAAAAAGTACTAAAAAGTAGACAATAAAGCCTTCTGATCTTCTGCCTTTGAACTGAAGTCAAGCATCTTTATTTTGTGTCCAACAGCGACAATCCATGTTCAAGGAGACAACTGAAAACACAGTGTGTGGTTGCACTGCTGGTACATTCAATTAAGGACTCTGCCAACAACTATAATAATACCTTCTATTATATTGTCCATTAAAGTTGGTTAACTTTTTTGTTAGACTTCTGATCCTTTCCCACCTCCATCCCCTTATTTTTTGGAATAGCCCTGTAGAATGAAAAAGGAAAATAAATTCCTCTTCACAGTACTGAAAAAACAGGCAGGACAAAATTGGGGTTTTACCAGTGGACCAAGAACCAGCTTAATCAAATAACACAGGACCATCAAGATAAATCCAGTGCTCTTAACTTCTTGCCACTAATAATCTAATAATAAATATGCTATTTTGGTTGTCATTACATTTGTTTTTGTTTACATTTACCAATGGGAAACGCAGTGTCTCAGACAATTCATACTGATCTTAGATGCCAATAGATTTTTTTGCAAGTAGAACCAGGTTACTGAAGTATCTCTTTGAGGAACTGGAACAGGCAAGAGTTTAGGGTGACACCATAGCCAGGTGACTTCTGAACTGGTTTTAGATAGCTTTGAGCATCAGCCTGGTCTGATAACTTGATCCTTATACCACATTCTCAATGAACACTTCAGAGAATTGATTTACACTAAGAATGGTGCTTCATGTGGAAAAAAAGCACTGACATTTATTTGGTTCCTCTTTATAGAGCTCTCTCTTTATATTTTCTTGAGGGATTCATTGTCATGATTTAATTAAGAAACTCCCCCACTGACAGCACCTTTCTCAGGTGCTATTAATGATATCAGGTGCTATTAGTGTTTTTTTAAAATAAATAAGCATATAAAAGAATTCCAGTGTATATAGTGACCTAAGTAATTAGGTAATCCATCTAATATCTAACAATTACAGTGGACTTGTGCACACACTTCCCTTACCTTAAGATTACAGTGCCATCATGTGGTCTCACTGTAAAGTTTGATGCCAACAAACATGCATTACTCCACGCAGGTTTTGGTGCTTTCCTCATTCAAAACATTTTTTAGGATTAATTTCTTCACAGAAAGAGTGATTAGATATTGGAATGGGCTTCCCAGGGAGGTGGTGGTGTCACCATTTGTGGAGGTGTTTAAGGACAGACTGGATGTGGCTCTCAGTGCCATGGTCTGGTTGACAGGGTGGTGTTGGGTCATGGGATGGACTTGATCATCTCAGAGGTCTTTTCCAACCTAATGATGCTGTGATCTCTTTTCCTAAGAAAATATTCTAATGGAATGACTCCCCCCACTACAGGCATTATCAGTGTTATGCAAACAGCAGCAAGCCACTGTGGTCACTAAGGATGGAATGGAGGTCCATTGGATGTGTAGATCATGCCTGTCATGATTCAGGCAGATGCCAAGACTAGTACAAGATTCCAGACCCTGCTCTGGAAGGAGAGCATTTGATGTTCTCGCCCACAGCTTGGAAGCCACAAGCTACTAGAATGAAAGTGAAGTGTGAGAACCTACACCTGGGTCATGGCAATGCCAAACACAACTCCAGGCTGGGTGTAGAAGCAATTGAGAGCAGCTCTGTGGAGAAAGACTTGGGGGTGACAGTTGATGAAAAACTCAACTCACTCCACTCTTCTCTGGCCACAATTACTACTGCGCAACAACATTTTGGTTTACTTTCTTCTTAAATATATTATCACAAAGGCATTATTGCCATTTCTAATTGGCCCAGTCCACCTTTGGAGCTGCCAGGGTTTGGCTCTGCTGGACATGGAAGAAGGGTCTAGCAGCTGCTCAAAGAAGGCACCACCTCTGTAGCCCCCCAGCTACCACAAACCAGGCCTTGCAAACCCAGTACAAAGTATCTGAAGGGGACCTGCAGGGAAGCCAGGGCGGGGCTTATCGTCAGGAACTGCAGTGATAGGACGAAGAGGAATGGGCACAAATTGAAAGAGAGTAAATTTAGGTTAATGTTAGGAAGAAATTTTTTCCTGTGACAGTGGTGAGGAGCAGGTTGCCCAAGGAGGTTGTGGATGCCCTATCCCTGGCAGTGCTCAGTGTCAGGATAGATTATAGGGTATTCAGTGTCCCTGCCCGTGGCAGGGAAGGCTGGGACTATTTGCTCTCTCAGGTCCCTCCCAACCCGTTATTCCCCTGTAATTCCCGATGTTCCCCTCCCGTCTCTCCCTGCGGCCCCGCGCGCCCTCAGCGAGACGCTCTCCCCGGCCGCTCCCCAACGCGCGCTCCCAGCGCCCCCTGCGGGCGGAGCGCAGGCGCGCAGCCGCGCGACCCCCGCTCCCGCCCCGCCCACACCCGCCGATGCCCCGCCCCCGACTGTGCCACAGAAGCCCCGCCCTACCCCCACCTCCCCCTGCAGACCCCGCCCCGCGCCTGCGCAGTTCCGGAACCGCCGCTTTCCCGCGCGGGTGAGGAGTCGGGTCTGTGGGGGGATTGGGGGCGGCAGGTACCCCCTGCCCAGCAGGGACCTTTCCATGCTTCTGTGCGGGCTTTGGGCCCCGTGGGGAACGAGCCTCCCGGTGAGGAAGAGGCTTCTCGGTTGGGGGCCGGCCAGTCCCCGCCCCGCCGTTCCCGTTTGAAGTCGGTGCCGCCGAGGCCGGGCGGCGTGTGCTGGGCCTGTGGTCCTGCGGGGACAGGGACAGGGGCGAGAGGGCTTCCGGGCTGCGGCGGGAATGCCAGGGCGCTCACTGCGTTTTGCTTCTTAGTTGAAGGATGAGAAGTAGTAAGGAGCCGTTTTTTGTGAAGTTCATAAAGTCTTCCGGGAGTTCGGAGTATTTTTCTAAAGCTCTTGAGGTAAGTGGGTTTGGTCACCTGTGTGAGCTTGATGAACTGGCATGTGATTTCTGTGTCTGAGTTAGCTGCATGTACCATACAACAAGATAACTTACATGTGTACACTTGGAAATAAAGCTGTTTCTACAGCAGAGGTGCTTAGTGTGTAATAAAGCTTGTCGAACAAGAACAGTTTTGTTGGAGAACTTCAAGAAATAACTTCAATTTCAGGACCCAGTGACACGTAGGAACGGGACATGTAGCCTGCAAGGCCCGGATGGTGGTCGCTCATCTAAGCACAATCTTTGGAAGGACACTGTGCATTGTTTTACACCTTGGGAGGTTACTGGGAGCCAAAGGCACCATATAGGTGCATGGCAGGATCGGGTCCTGAAGGGTTCTGTGCCAAATATTTAAGTCAGAATATTGTGAAGACTCAAGGGAATGAGGGGGACACCCATGAGGAGTTTTAGCCCTTTCTTCTGCCAATACCTGTTTTCATAGTAGCTTGGTTGTGAGCTGTTTCAGTGATGTGCACTTGTTTAGCTTGCAAAGGATTGCCTCTTTATTAATTATTTGCTAATTAAATAAATGTTATTGTATGTATCATTTACCTGCAGTCTATAAAAGAATTCCAGTCAGAAGAACATCTCCAGATCCTTGAAGAAGAATCAGTACTCAATATAAAAGAAAATGATAAATCACTTTACATTTGTGATCCTTTCAGAGGTGCGGGTTTCAGTCATCTCAAAAAGGTACATCAACAACTTACTTTGAGCTCTATTCTTTCTTTTTAGGAGCATTAATGTCCATATTTACATCCTGCATGTTCTTTCCTGCACTGTGTAGCAGTGTGAACTTCATCCTGTCTTTAGGGAGGAGAGTAACCAGCAAAGCATAATGATTATTTTCAGTAATTTGGAAAAGCAAACAGTATGGTCAGTTCTGATTCTGCTGGAGTCCCTGAGCTGGTTCTTACACTATTTATCTCCTGATAAACATGATTTGGTTTGAATCTGCAAGGAGTTGTCTAGTGGACAAAGATAGGCTAGCTGGAATTCCTGGCCATAGCCATAGCATCAGCTGCTTTTACTGAGGCCAGAAAATCTGCAAGGATTGTATAGAAAATCCAGAACTGAAAATAAAAACAAAACTGTCAGCTACCTGGAGGTTCTAGAAGAGAAGGTGGAGGACAGACCAAAGACCCCTCCTTCCTGAGAATTCAAGGACAAGGAAAGCCTTCCTGATGCCAGTGCACCCTCTGCTTATTTTCTTTGTGCTTTTCTTGTTATTTTATTGCAGCTTGGCTGTAGGATTGTTGGACCACAGGTAGTTCTGTACTGCATGCAGTCGCAGCGATGTGTCCCAAGAGCCGAGTATCCTGTGTACAACATGACCATGGCTGATGTCACGGTGTCCTGTACCAGCCTGGAGAAGGATGTGAGGGTAAGGCCTTCCCAAGGATGGATTGTTCAGCTGGTTATTGTTGATAATTGCTTTGCATGGCTTATTACTAAAGCAGCAGTCAGAGCATGTATGTCTCATTGTGCCTGTGTCTAGATCCATCAAGTCTTCTGTAGCTTGTAGACTATGTGTAGTTTATTCATGTATTAATACACCTCAAACACGATTATATATATTTACTTTATTCTGATACCTTTTTTGTAATACTACCTAAAACATCAACCATCTGCAAAAATTTGCTCATACAGCATAATTATTATGTTTTAATTGAGGGTTTATATTATGTTCAGTTTATCATAAATGTGCAAATAAAATGGAAATTATAGTTATGTTTTTATGGTTTCCATATATATCTATTTAGTATTTTTTTAACAATAGTTTGGGGAAATCCTGGACAAGTGAAATCCATGGTTTTTGGTATAAAGTGGACATGACTGTCACATAGATTCGTTTTTCCCCTGATAATTTTCTCTGTTTTTTCCCACATCCAGGAAGAAGTTCATAAATATGTGCAAATGATGGGTGGATGTGTATATAGAGACCTCAATGTGTCAGTAACTCACCTTATAGCTGGAGAAGTTGGCAGCAAGAAATACTTGGTAGCTGCTTCCCTGAAGAAACCTATTTTGCTTCCTTCTTGGGTTAAGACATTGTGGGATAAGTCTCAGCAAGGGTATGAAAAAAACAAAACTGATTTTGTTTTTGGTAATGGTAATTTTTATGTACAGACTAATTTATTTTCCCAGTTGATTTTACTTGCAAAATAACTACTTTCTCTCTTTCATTCCTGTAGCATAATGAGGTATACTGATGTTAACATGGAAGACTATGCTTGTCCCGTGTTTCTGGGCTGCACGATTTGTGTCACTGGCTTAAGCAGCTCTGACAGGAAAGAAGTGCAGCGCCTCACTACTGAGCACGGTGGGCAGTACACGGGGCAGCTCAAGATGAATGAATGCACTCACCTCATAGTGCAAGAGCCAAAAGGTAAAACTGATGGAATAAATGCTGTTTTCACTTCTGGAGTTGAAGTAGTGTGAATGTGTGTAAGCACGGGAGCTTGAACTGTGCTTCTGTCTGCTTCAGTATTGCTCTTACTACTTCTCTTTAGGGAATCACTGTTGATGGAAAGAGTAACACAGGGCACCTTTACTGTAAGGACATGAGAAAGAGAACAGAGGAAAAAAAGCCAGAGATATAGATGGTATTTAAAGAATGGTAGATGGTATTTCAAGAAAGGAAAAGGGAGAATCCTAGAGGGGATAAAGAAAAGAAAAACTTCATTTGGGAGAGCAGGATAGGACTTAATTTGTACCGTGATTGAAATTGGATTGTGACCTGATGTTTTTTAACTGATTATTCTTTGTGCCTTCCAAATTCCCTACTAAGATAAAACGAAAGCTCGTTTTCCTTCCTCTTGGGAAGATGAAAGGATTTTAATTTTATTGTGAGAAGAAAGGAAGGGTTTTCTTTTTTTCCTTGATTTCCCTCTCTTTGCCTACAGTAAAATATGCTGGGACTTTTTGACCTTTTTTTTGTGTGCTTGAAAGCTTTAATGCCTTTTTCTGTTTTTTGTTTTTTTAATGCTTTGTCATGCCATGAGTTAGCCATCCATGAGATTTTTCTACTCTAACTTTAATTAAAGCATAAGCAGCTTATCAACAGTCTAGTATTACATGATTTTCTATTATAATGAGTTACTTGAATTTGTAAATTTTCTTCATGTCCAGCCATCTTTCAGCAATTACTGATGCTTTAGTCTCTTAATGATTGTGACCTTTTTTTTTAAACTTTGTTTACATCTGGAAGGTCAGAAGTATGAATGTGCCAAAAAGTGGAATGTGCACTGTGTGTCTGTGCAGTGGTTTTCTGACAGCATCAAGAAAGGCTTCTGTCAGGATGAGGCAATGTATAAAGTAGAGGCTGGATCAAAACCATGTAATGCACCCAGTACATCAACACCTACGAATGACACCATCAAGCCTCCTAGTAAGTAAGATATTTTAAAATGTGTTTCAATAAGGTAGGAAATATTTGTAAGATATTTTAAAATGTGTTTCAATAAGGTAGGAAATATTTGTATTAAGAAGGAAGAACTATTTTGAGATGGGTAAGGTGTTTGATTTTATAAATAGTGGTTTGACAGTTTGGGTTCTGGATTCAGCTTAAACTTAAAACATAACAGATTGCTTTTATGCACATTGAATATCCCAACATGCATAGGCTTCAAACATGTGGATGGTTGTTAAAAAGTAAACTTGAATTAGGTGTACAATTGTCTGCTTGACATCTTTAAGTCAAGTATATATCTTTAAGTCCTACAACAGCACAAGTGCTCATATATTTACAGTTTAAAACTGTGTCTGTAATGAGTTTAATCTCACAGCAGTCTTAAGGATGGAGGGGAAACAAATGTTACCTTTTTTTTTTTCTATTTTATTTTTCTTTATACGCTTGTTTTTATTTATCCCATGCTATTATCAGGAAAAGCTAAAAAAGTTAAAAGTATTTTGTAAGCATATGTGGTAGCCTGAAAGATACAGCCAGCTTTAATGTGCATCCACCTGATACTGGCTTCTCTTAAATTAGAGTTGATTTCTCTACAATAGAGTCCTGTTTAATTTAAAAAGTATTTCTACTAGGTGGCCACAAAACTGGAATAACAGCTTTGAAAACAAGTCTCATTGGCTGCTGTGTCATAGGTGCCATCCTTTAGGAAATAAACAGAAGATGTATCAGCACTCTCTCTAGTAAGATGATGATCAGTCTGTGTTTAAAGAAACCCCTTGGTTTAGCAAAGGTTTTACTTACCTAGTATTTTTCATTCTTCAAACTTTACATTTCATTTTAGCACCACAAAATCATCAGTGGCAAGTTTGTAGTTTCTTTAGTGAAGCAGCGGAGAAAGCTGAGCCAAATCTAATCCCTCTTTTTTCATTTTATTTTTATTTAAAGATCATACCCTTTCGGATGTCAGCCACATTTCCAATATCAATTTGAGTGGTGTTAATGAAACTTCATGTACTTCAGCTATGAACAGCAGACTGGATCCTCTTTCTGATGAGCTGGAGAACTTGGACATAAGTTCTTTTCAAGCCCCTGAAGATTTGTTAGATGGGTGTCGAGTATGTTTAACAGTGTATACTTTGAAATGTTGGGTTTTAACAATGTGAAAGCAGCTATGTTAAAGCACTGGCACTTTCTGCTTTGGTAAATTGTTTCCATGTCAGCAACAAATACTGGATTTATTTTGTGTCCATGTGCTTGTGTGTGTGTGTCTACACACCTGTATGTGTGAGTGTAATTGTATTAAATACGTAGTAGAAGTATAAAAGTTTATATTCATAGGCATCTGTATTTATACACTAGAGTGAACAAGTTCTAGAATTACTGTGTGGGTTTGTTTTTTGGTTTAGTTTTTTTTTTTGTTCATGCAGTTTCAAGGGGACATTCTGTTAGTAAACATTGAAGCTTTGCTAGATTAATTTGCAAAGATAAATTAATCTTTATAAACGCTTAATTTTTTTGCTGCTTCTCAGAAGCTGTAGCACTACTTTCTGTGTTTTGCAGCAGTTGAAACTAATTATACCAAAACATTCTATTTTATTTTTTTTCTTGTTTTTTGTTCTTTTTTTTTTTTTTACATATTTAAGGCTTTATTTGTTGCTCTGTTCTCTTTGTAGATCTATCTCTGTGGTTTCAGTGGCAGGAAGTTGGACAAGATGAGAAGGCTTATTAATTGTGGTGGTGGCGTTCGATTTAATCAGCTTAATGAAGATGTTACTCATGTCATTGTGGGGGAAAATAATAATGAACTGAAACAATTTTTGGACAAGACAGCTCACAGGTTGTGATAACTGTATTGCTTAAGGTCTAGTTATACCTTGTTTTCTTTCTCCCACAACTTCTGGGGTCCCCAGCACAGAAAATGGTATCAAACTGTTGGAGTGAGTTCAGGGGAGGGCCACCAAGATGGTCAGAGGGATGGAGCACCTCTCCTACAAGGATAGGCTGAGAAGATTCAGTGAAGGCTTTGGGGTGACCTAATTGTAGCCTTCTAGTACCTGAAGGTAGCTTACAAGGGAGGTGGAGAGGAACTTTTGGCAAGGACATATAGAGACAGGACAAGGGGGAATAGCCTTAAACTGAAAGAGTGGCAGTTTAGTTTAGATATTAGAAAGAAATTCTTTACTGTGAGGGTGGTGAGGCTTCTCTGGTTTCCCAGAGAAGCTGTGGTGCCCCATCCCTGTAAGTGTCCAAGGCCAGGTTGGATGGACTCTTGAGCAACCTGGTCTAGTTGAAGGCGTCCCCTGCTCATGGCAGGGGACTTGGAACTAGACGATCTTCAAGTTTCCTTCCAAACCATTGTGTGATTCTTTGGAGTCACATATTGATTTGAAAATACTAAGTAGTTCTCGATTTAAATGAGAAGACTTAGAGCTAGTGGTAATAAGTATGTCCACATGTGCTTTTCAGTACTGTATCTTTGGGTAACCATGAGTGACCTCAGCGAGTAGAAAAGCAAATGTTCTTATTGGTGAAAAGAGATGTTTGTGTATTTGTTAATACACAATTAATGTGTATTTATTAGTACATTGAGGAGGAAGAACTTGGGAATGCAACAGTGGCAGATATAGTTTATATTACAGAAAATAATTACAAAATGATCTGTTCTCAGACTGAAAGAATTAAAGTCTTTTAAGGGTTGTAAATTGCCCAAAGCTTGCTTAGTGTTAGAGTTACAGACTTTGTGTGGTGTGAATATACTGGGTTTTTTTTGGTCTGAAACCTGCTGTAACTTGTTTGTATAATGTTTTATTTTATAGGCCTAATATAGTGACAGCAGAGTGGTTACTGGAGTCATTTGGTAAAGGTTGTCTTTGTCCAGTGGAGCACTATATCCCTCTAAACTACCAGCTGTTAGAGAATCCAATTTTAGAACAACCTGGAATGAAGTCAATTTTTCCCAAAAAACCCGGTCTCTCGAAGAAAGACACTGTGAACATTATAAAGCACCAGAAAGCTGCTGAAGATGACTTCCTCTCTCAATATGTAAATAACTATTCTACACTAGGTATGTTCTAGGTTCAGCCTACTGTAGAAAGTTTAACTGTTCATAATTAGCATTTGGGCTTGCAGCATTTGCTTATTCAAAATTTATCCACATCTAGTATGTTAACTTCTACTTTGTGTTTCAGAATTGAAATTTAAATAGGCCTATATTGAAAAATTTTTAACTAAAACCTGACTGAAAACTGCACAATCCTGTAATTGCTTCATGAAACTGTTTCGGGTTGTCTTTGATGTTATTGTCAAACAATTATCATGCTTGGTTCTTTTTTATTTTTCTTTAACCTTTCAGATGAAGTTGAAAAACTAACATCCAGAACCTTCAGTGATGTTACTAACTCAACTGCCCAAGGAGAGAATCAACCTCCTGTCTGTAATGGGTCTTTGGCAGAGTCTTCTGCACTGGCTGAAGGAGGCTTATTTTTTGGGAAGAGATTTCTTCTTCTGGGTTTTGGTGAAGAGGATGAGTCCTGCATTGCAGATATTATAAAGGAGAATGCTGGGGAAGTTCTGCCACCACAGAGCAGAACCATGGCAGACTATGCTGTGGTACCTTTATTAGGGTGCACTGTGAGGGCTACTGTTGGTGACGTCGTCACAAATACATGGCTGGTAAGGGAGTTACACTTTTTCAATTCCCAAATAAACAGGTGCCTGTATTAGAAATTTGTCTTGTCAGAATGCAGTTATTAATGGCTTAGGTATAAAGAAGATACTGAGATATTAGCCTCATTTCATTTGAAATGTGCTAAACTAAAGCCTCTGCATCTGTAGGGTGTCTTACCTGTTTCACTTCATTTTCCTCAGGACCCCTAAATAGGACTGCATTGTCATGACCCAGGTCTATATGAGGTCTGACAGCATTCTCTCTAAATGAACTGTAGAAGGAGCTAATTAACTAATAACAATGTGATATTTTGGCAGGAGCAGGCACAGGATATAGACTACCTGCTGTTAGTAACTTCCAGTATTAGGTAACTTCCTGTGAAGTAAATCTATACAGACCCTGAGATCATGCACTAAACTGGAAACCTGCAGGCTGGAACTTTAGTAACTGAAAAGTTCTGAATAATGCTTCAGTATGTCAAACTTGACAAAACAGACTTGGTTTAAAAAGAGTTTGTCTGATCCAATGGATAATTGTCTCAGGTGTGATGACGGAAGCAGGATTGCTCGTTGTTGAGTCCATAAATGCTGCTGTAGATTTGCTGAAATCTTGTTGGCTTTGTTACTGTTTGGCTTGATTTACATTTTTATGTCTTTCACCTTCTTGAAGATAACGTGTGCGGAACAGCAGGCCCTTTTAGATCTCCGATCCAATCCACTTTTCACACCAGTCCTGGTAATGGAAGGAGCTACCCCTCTGGAAGATTGTGTTCTTTCTTTTAGCCAGTTCACGGGTGCAGAGAGAGACTCCCTTGTTTATCTGGCAGGACTCCTGGGAGCCAGGTACTTCTCCTGTCATAGTTTCTTCTTGTTCTTAAAGAGCCGATGTGCTGCCATTATGCATTCCATTTCTTCTGTACAAATATTGGAGTTAAAGCTCCATTCATTTACAAAACCTGGTGCTGAAGCAATGAGACATCATTATATAGGTCTTTCATTTTGCTCTCTTTTAAGGAAATCTGGTCAGTACTCACATAGTCTAATTTCTACCAGAATATGCTCAGTCTCTCATTTCCCAGTAACTGAGTCTCAGCAACTTTTTAGTCTGCTCTTGAACCGATCAACGAAAGTCAGGTTTTCAGATGCGACCTTCCAAGTTGCTCTTTGGTTGTCTAGGAAAGGACCACTTCAGTACTATCTGGCTCAGTCTCATAAGCCTGGTGAACCCCATTCACTATCCCAGCTCCTAAGAGATGGTGCCCTATTTGCTTAGAGTTCACCAAGATCTTTGAAAAACTTTAAGAAAAGCATGTTTTGTTGTGACATGGCAAAATTGTATAGCTTAGAGCAAGTATCACTTGATCTGGTATGTAGCTTGTTTGGACTAAATTTTTTGCTGATGAGTTCTCAGTCCTAGTATCTTTTTGCAAGATTGTATCCTTGATGATAGGAGAAAAACTGTAATATAAAAATACCTGTTGTCCATTTAGAAATTATGCTTTTTGACTCCAGAAGGGAAGCAATCCTGTTCCATTCATCTTGATGAAGAATGTTAGGCCCAGTGTATGATTTGAAAATAGGATATTGCTGGGGGATTGCTGAAGTATGAGAAATATTTTCAATGCTGGTAGAAGCAAAACCTTACTGTGTAATGTTGTTGTTTTGCGGGTTTGTGGGAGTTTTTTGGGGAGTATTTGTGCGATTTTTTTCTTTTCTGCAGGTTAGGCTGTAAAGTGCAAAGTAGATTGCCTTAAATATCTACTTCTACTGGTTCTTTTTCTATTGTGAGAATACAATTTATAATAGTTTAAATGTTCTCTCGGTTAATGTTGTTTATGACTAAATGAATGTTTTATCAATCTAATTGTAGAGTCCAAGAATTCTTTGTACGGAAAGCTAGTGCAAAAAAAGGAATGTTTGCCAGTACCCATCTTGTGGTAAGAGAGCCAAATGGCTCCAAGTATGAAGCTGCAAAGAAGTGGAATTTGCCAGCAGTCACTGTAGCTTGGCTTTTGCAGTCTGCAAGGACAGGAAAGAGGGCAGATGAAAACAAATTCTTGGTTGAAAATGCAGAGGCTGAAGGTTGGTTCTTAGCAAATTAGGGGATATGATTGTGTCATTGTACTGTTTGTTCACGATAAAGAAGGCAGATGTGATGAAATTTTCTTTCCTAACACATTCAAACTATTAGGACTAAAGGATATTTTTTCAAATATTAAGATAGAATTGTAGATTGGTTTGAGTTTGAAGGGACCTTAAAGATAATCTTGGTTCCAACCTCTTACCATGGACAGGGACATTTTCCATTAGACCAGATTGTACATGCAGACATATTTTTTCCTGTTGTTGAGTTTTGATTACAGAAATGATATTGTGTGTTTGCTGCAAATCTGGTGGAGCCAGTGGGGTCTTGTGGTTATCAGTAGGGATTCAAGCTCAGTGTCTCAATTTCATCCTTTTTGGCACATATGCTGCTATGTAACTTGTTTGGCAATTGATGAGAGATCCATCTTAGGCCTGCAGACTTGTTAGTCTGCGATGATTTGATGCCCCTCTTTTCAGTTCTTCATGGTTGTTGTTTAAATAAGAGTGTGTGGGGTTTGTGTTCAAATGAAAAACCAGTTTGCTTGCTTATGTTTTCTTTGTTTCTTTTCAAGATATGGAGAGTTTCATTACTCAGCTTAGCAGGACACCAGCACCTGTTAAAGCTCCTGATTTAGAACAGCCTACTTATCTCCTTGAAGCTGGAAAAAAAGGAGCTGTGACCCCCCTTGATATCAACAGGTTCCAGAGTAAAGCTTTCCAAGCTGTTATCTCTCATCATACTGGGAAGACAACTCCTGTTGCACAAGGGGGACCACTCCAGAAAGAACCATCTTTAAATCTTGACACACCATCCAAGTTTCTTTCAGAAGACAAGTTTTTTAAGCCTTCTTTTGATGTAAAGGTGATTTTTGCAAACTTTTTAGTCTGTGTGGCCAGTACTGTTTAAGATGTGCATAAACTTAAAACAGCACAGAAACCTGTGCTTCTATTTATTTTTATGCTGTTCACATACAGACTTTCCCTTTTGAATAAAGCCAGGAACACTGGCTTCTTTATTTATACAGTTTAGTTAATGGCTTGTGGACTAAATTTATTGAACAGTAGGTGCTGTAATGTCCTTAGTAAAGCTCCTTTGTGCTTATTGCATCATATGCTTGTGTGTCCTACACCTCAGACAGTATCCAGTCTGTGTCCTTTGCATCTAGAGACTGATAAATGTGACAAGGCACAAAAAAAATTGCTCTAGGTATTCGGAAACAAGTGTTTGCATTTTCTGATGGAATGCTGCTTTAATGGCATGTTTTAATGTAATAGCTTTAGAGTAATTACAAATCTATTATTGCAAGCTGAAAAATGTGTGGGGTTTTGGGTTGAATGTCTTATTCTGAAGACCATAGTAGGCTAGAAAATACAGCAATAAAAACCCCCTGACGCTTAGGGAGTATCTGCACTGGAAGAGCTCCTGAATGACTCAAACATGCTTTGGAAGGCTTCAGATTTGTTTTTAATTTTCCAGGCCTTAACTGAAAGGTCAATGCGGAGTTAGGTTTTTTGGGGGGTTGTCTGTTTTATTTTTTAATCCCTCTGCCCACAGTAGGACAAAACATGTTGCAAACGTAGAAGAATCCAGTATTCTCTTTAGCTAGTTCTGCTTCAGGAAGTGAAGGCTCTGATAATTTTCAAAAGCAAGATATTCTAGACCAAAACTTCTCATTTTATATAAAAAATGACAGTGTGAAATGCTGTTTTAAAGGTGCAGGTAAAATTGCATACTTACATGCAACTCTTGCGGGGCAAGGTGTGAATACATTAAAGTAGTTGGTTTGGGTTAGGAATACTTGGGTTTGGTTGCTGGCATTTCCACTGAGAGCATTTCTCAGTGATGGCACTGAACAGAGAGATTAATAAACGGTTGTCTTCTTGTTTTGCTTGTGCAGACTCTAGGGTTGGCTTTGCTTTGTGCAGCTTTTGTGCAGTGGTACTATAGATGCACTTGGTAGTTGTTCCTGTTATTTGCTGTCCTGGTCCAGGAGTATGAAGTCCTACTATAATTGTAAAATTTGCGCTTCAGTGTGAATTTTGTAAGGCGCTCATGAAAGTCAGTCAATTTCTTCTTGTTTCTTGGTAGGATGCTCTGGAAGCTCTGGAAACTCCTAGAGGTCCTGAACAAAGAACCAGGAAACTGAGCACACCTCTCTCTGAAGTCATCAGCAGAAACTTGAAACTGGCACTGGCAAGCAGCACAACACATGCAGCAGCTCTTACTGCCAGCCCTCAGTTGGCTGCTGCACAGCCAGAAGTGGTAGGAAATTTAGGGATTTAGTTGCTGGAGCATAAGTTTAATTAAGAAAAAGCTTTCGCTTTTGTGATTAAGTTACAAAGGAATTTGTGAATTGTAATTTGTCTATTTGAAATTACCTATTTGAATACAAAGTCATATGATTATGTGTTCTTCAATGACAGTGAAAAGAATGTAAGATAGAGCAATTTTCTTATGGAAGGCAAAGAATTTTAAAACCTTTTTCTACTATCTGCACTACTGTCTTGAATATTAAGCAGTTGCTAAGCAACGTGGCATATAAATATGTACTAATTTAGACTCTGTAGTATTGTAATGAGATACCACACTTAATAAAGTCTCAGGTTCTAGCTGATCGGGGTTAGATACTTTGTCTTGGGCTAAAATTCAGAGTTCTTTATTAATGTGTATGTCTTCTTTTCCTGCCTTCCTCTGTGCTTAATAGGAGAAGAAAAGTGAGAGAAAACAAAAAGGTGTAGGAGGAAAGGGAGGATTTATGTATTGCTTGCCATGTTAGTGCACCATTTACTGTTGAGGAGGGGCAAGAAAGCTAATGACCTCTGGAAAGGGGAAGGCTACTACTTTTTGTTTTGTAGCTCCTTAGTCTTACTTCTGTCATTCCTCTACAGTGAAGTACTTCAGTAGCATCAGGTTTGACAATTCCTTTATTTCAGCAGCCCATGATAAAAGGAGTAGAGAATGTTCTAGGGAGACTGGCTGAATCTTTTGTCTTGGCATTCCTAGTGCATGGTATGTTAATAATGCTGGGGTTTGAGCATGGGTAGGGGGGCATCAAAAATAGAGGAAGTGTGTTTATCTTACCTTTGTTGTCACTGTATATTTTACTATATGCTTCACTAAATATTTAAGTACTTTTTTTATTGATACAGAAGCCTTCCAATTGTGACATTCCTGTTTTTATCCCTGCTGTTTGACCAGGAAGAAGAGCCCAAGCCTCTAGCTGATGCTGTTATATATGTTAGTAAAAAACTTAGTAAGAGGCAAAGGGAGCTGACTGCAATAGCAGCTTCTCTTGGAGCAGACTACAGGTATCAGCCAATACAATGGCTTCTGAGCTTTTGCATGATGTGAATTCTAATAACTTTGAGTCTTTGCATCCTAATATGCCTTTTGCTGCAGCTAAACGTTAGATTTCACCATCCTAAACAACAAGTCATCCACTTGTAATGTGAAATAAGGCCATTTTTCCCTGCCACATACCCAGTCCCTGTGTTCTTTGAAAATCCATCTCAGA
This sequence comes from Pseudopodoces humilis, assembly GCF_049639895.1. Lineage (NCBI taxonomy): Eukaryota > Metazoa > Chordata > Aves > Passeriformes > Paridae > Pseudopodoces > Pseudopodoces humilis. The sequence continues at coordinate 108,346,292 of NC_142200.1, forward strand.
AAGATTATTAGTCCAGAAGTCTTCTTGAATTGCAGATTTTTTTTTCTCCTTTGATTTAAAGAAATTCAGCTTTTGGATGGTTTAACATTTGCTTTATATTTTACATTTTGAATCTAAAGTGGATTTGTGTATGTTTCTCCCTGGCTCAAAACAGATTATTTTCTAGATTGTAAGCACAGCTAAGTCAGTGTTATTAGAAAAGGTTAGGAAAAATAGGTTGTCATGAAGAGAAACTACAAACTAACATTTTTGATTTAAGACAGAATTCTGCTTCCACTAAATAATCTGATTTATGTTTTGTTACTGACTTCTATGTAAGTGTTATTATTCATGGTGTGAAGGAAGTTAACCTTATGTAGTACCTTAGAAATGCTGAAGATACCTGGATTAAATAGCTAATACTTGTTTTTATCAGTTCAAAAATTAACAGTCCTCATTTTTGTTTTGTTGCAGACAACAAAAGAAAAAGCTCTTATCCTAGATCATGCATTCTATTCAGAAACTGTTTTAAAATTCCACTTAAATAAAAATAAAACATAAAGCAAAACCCCTACTTTCCATACGATTATCCTATTTAGTTTTATTTTCTTCAGGAATGCTTTCAAAACACATTGAAGTTGTGCTGTCATGAAACTGAATGCTGTCTTTTCTGGCAAAGAAAGTGGGCTCATTGTTTATTGAGGCATAGCAAAATAAGCAAAACGACTTTAACTTGAACAAGAGACAGGACAATTTCTGGACTGGATTTATGATACTTTTTGATAGAAATTCCATCTTCAAGTTGTATTTTCTTCTCTATTCCAGATGGTGCTTTGATGAAACAGTAACACACTTCATCTATAAGGGAGGACAGAATGATAACAATAAGGAGTACAAATCTGTTAAAGAACGGGGTATACATATTGTTTCAGAACATTGGCTTTTAGCGGTATGAAGCTTGTTTTGTTCCCTATTTAAAAGTAAAGGGAAATGGGGGCTTAAAACCAGTTATATGGCAGTGGATTTTCTGAATGCATTTATACTAAGCATGTATAAGGACTGATGTTTTGCATCTTGCTTTGAATTGATAAATTGATCTCTTTTCACTGATGTACATTTACCTTGTTCTCCATAAGGAGAAAACAGATTCTCTTCCACTTACGCTACATTTTTCTCACAATGGCAACCTCTTTCTTCCTCTTGTGTGAAGTGCTTCTTATGACAGTATTTTTATTGTACTTTTCTAATGTTTAGGTGTGAAGTTTATTTTATCTCAATCAGTTTCTCATCTTTCTCTTATTAACCGATGTTATTACAGAGTGCCCGAGAATGTAAACGGCTTCCTGAATCTCTCTTTCCTCACACTTACAATCCCAAAATGAGCCTGGACATCAGTGCAGTGGAAGACATCAGGTTCTCCTCCTCCAGTAAACCTCTTTCAGCTGGAAAAGCAGCAGAGGAAAGTGAGGTATGATGTGTGGTAGGAATGCCATGATGTGATCAAATCATGAAGTGATTTGAATTCAGTTAATGGTTATATATTAACATAGTAATAAAAACATTGATAATAATTCAGGAATGTCCTGAATCAGGTTTAGCTAGTGATTAATAGTAGCTATTGCAGATGTTCCCTAAGGTTTTTCTGCATTTGTAATATTCACCTTCTAGGGTGATGGAGGAAAACACAGGCATTTCAGGATTTGCATTCCAAATTTAAAAAGATAGATGTCTTTTAGGTAATGAGATCTGAGGTGTGAACTTGTTTTAGTAGACATTAAGACTGCAGAATAGAAGTTGTCACCCATGCTAATGTTCACTGTTCTACTGTCATTGCAGTAGCAGAAAGGTTAAATTTAAGGCAAGATTAATGATCTTCAGAATTTATACAAGTGTCAGACATGGTTGAAAAGCAAGAAAAAAAATTGGTGTTTGAGAAATTTACTTGTCTTCATTGGTTTTAGATTATTCCAGTGGTTGAAGATGATGCTGAAGATGATGTAACTACTGACCACATAAAGGAAAAAGTCCCAGTAGGGGAAGAACAAATTGTAGCAAGTGAATCCAAAGGAGGTAAATGTAAATCACTTTTTTCAGAATATTTATGGGCTATCAAACTATCAATATGAGTCATTGCAGTTCCAGGTGCTGAATGCTAAGATCTGGAAACTTCAGGTAGCATATTAATATACAGGTCAAGTGCAGCTAGCTTTTATTGCTGCTGGATGCCAGGAAAGGGTTTCCCTCTGTTTTAAAGATCTTGACAGCCCACAGGAAAATCGTGATCATTCATTGGAAGATAGTTAATTGGCATTTCTTTGTTTTTAAAACACTGAAGTTCATCTTTAATGGAAAAGGTTTTTGTTTTGGAGTATATGTTATGTAAATAAATGTATTATGGAAGAATTGTGGATCTGAGTTAAATTGTGTAAGGAGATTCAGAAGTGAGCCAAACGGAGATTTCTCCTTGTGTCTGAGAATAGGTGACTTAGGGCAGATGCAGTTTTCCTTGATATTCTTACCCAAGTACTTTTCCTCGTTTTAATGTATAGTCTTTGTCCTGCTGGAGGAGGGAGGTTGACTGGATTTTCAGTTTTCATTGAAACAGTGAGCAGGTGTTCACTTTTCACTTGTTACAGTATAAGAGTTGTGATATTATGAGTTTTGTTTCTTCTCTTAAGTTTTAACCCAAGCACTAGAAATGAGGGAGAACTTCCAAAGGCAACTGCAGGAGCTCATGTCTGCTACATCACTAGTGAAACCACAAGGACAGAGAAGATCCCTTTCCAGAAGCAGCTTTGATGGTTCTCCAGCCACTCCTGATAGCGCACGGTCTGTGCGAAATGGCCGCAGTAGGGTCTTGGAAGCCCTAAGGTATGGATTTGTGTTTAAATGTATCTTGTTTTGTCCTTTCATGTATTTAAACAGTCACTGAAATTTGGATAGGTCTCAAGGGTTTTCAGATGTGTTGTCTGTTTCTACTGATGTGCTTAAGTTGCTTCTCCTGCAATTCAGAATCTTTAACTGGATGTGCTGAGTAAAGTCAGAAATAATTCAGAATTAATTCACAGTATCTTTGTTTTTTTTTCAAAAAACAGAATAGTATGATTGCTTTTAATGTTCAGGATTTGAACTGGCTTATTTTCTTTCTCCAGATTCCTTGTGTTCATATAGATTTTGAAGAAAGTGTGTATGAATGCTTACATAGCTCATAAAGAGGTAGTAGGCATTACTGCAAAGCACCTCTGTGAATGTTTCTTCTCTTTTATTTTTCTTTTCTCTCCAAATGGAGAATAGGATTTGAACTCCGTCAATGCTGATGTGCAGTAAGACAGTAATGGAGCCCTTGCAAAATTATTCATTTAGCTTGGTGCTTATTTGCAAATAAATTGTCTTAATAAAGAGTAAGGTATGCTGATTTTATAGTAACTTATTAATATGTACATAATAAAAATATCTACCATTTTTTTGGTTGCTCCATTTTCAGTGATGCTGACACTTAGATTCATAAAGCCAGGGTGCTAGAATAGCTTCTACACTGAAATTTTTCCCTTTCCCAGCCATAATTTCTAATAATGAGGTCACTTGGGTGCCACAGTTGATGTGATCATTAACACATTGCCTTCTAGAATGGAAGTCGTCTGTAAAATGAGTCTGTAAGGTATTTGTGGTTTTTCCCTTAGGCAGTCCCGCCAGGCACTGGCAGATACAAACACAGAGCCATCCCAGAGTGAGCAGATCATTTGGGATGATCCTACTGCAAGGGAAGAGAGAGCAAGACTTGTCAGCAACCTTCAGTGGCCTAATAGTCCTTCCCAGTACCTTGAGCAAGGTCAGAGTAACACCAGTAAGAACATGGATGAGATCAAAGGATCTGTACCTGATGCAGAGATGGCTGATATAGGTAAAATTAGAAATGCCATATCCGTGTTCCAAGCAACAGAGTCCATTTGGTCTTTGGGACTTTTAAAATACAGTAGCATTTGAGTTCTACTTACAAAAAAAGGGAGCATTGTCAGCTATTCCCAAATGCTAAAAAAATACAATTTCACATCTTTGAGCTCCATTTTGTGTTGCTGTTTTTGAAAGAGAAGCTTTCCTATTAATTTGTGATCAAATACTAAGGCAGTGCTTGTCTAAAAACAGACTACTGTGGCTCCAAAAAAACCACTGAAACAACTTGAAAGACTCCATAAAATTTTCCAAGTTGTTTTGGTTTTTTGGTTTTTTTGAACCATAACTGGTTTCCGGGTAGCCCCTCAGGTAAGTATAGTGGAATTCAAATGGGAATACCATGATAAAAATCTTTTCCATTGTAGTGGAAATATTTATAGGTGAAAAACTGGGGTACAAGATTAACTCATGGATCCAAAAAACAAAGATGTGTCAAGTTGCTGATGGACATGCTTGGGTCAGGATTCGGTAAAGATACTTTATGTTCCCTGCTCTTCTTGAAGTCTAAAATCTCTTACTAGGACTAAGGAAGCAAGATACCTTTTCTGCCAAAACCTGATGTTTTTTTATCTGTTTTGCTTTCTTTCTGTTCTGAGATAGCGGAATCCTATATTTCTCTCTCCCTGCTGCCACCAATTCCTTCCCTCAATCTACTTGTAGAGTTTCTGTGGCAGCAGTCTTCCTGAAAACCGATCTTGTCCTAGAGGAGGTTGAAGAAAATTAGATAATTCCATTCAACTGATTTTTGGTTCAAACAAGTCAGTGCCTTTTAGCTGAAGAAATCAGGTCATTTGAGGTTATCAGGTGTTTCTTTAAAAGCCAGGCATTCAGGGACATGATTGCAATTTTGCTGTTGGTGGTTTGTGGTATAAGGAAGCGCATCTTTGTGAAAGGCAGGTGAAATATAACTGTAAATGTTGTAGCAGCAATTGTGGGGATTTTTTATTTTTATTATATCTTTTACTTTATACATAATTATATTCTGCCAAAGGCAAGTCATGCAGCACCACTTTGCTTTCACAGCTGTTCCTGAGGCTGGGGATGGACATGTGATTGAAAGTCTAAAGAATCCCACATGTAGAGATCCTGAAATGCCAATTAAGGATAACTTGATCCCCACGCCACAGGCCCCCAGCATTGCTTTCCCCCTGGCTAACCCTCCTGTGGCACCAGAGCCCAAAGAAAAGGTTTGTCAAGTGGAAAAGTATTTATGATGATTTGTGTTCTGAAAGATGCAGTAATACTTGAAGAAATTTTGAATTTTATGATAAATATAAAATGTGCAGATCTGCATTTAAAATCTTGAGGTGGATTACTTCTGTGCAGTTCTATTTTTTCTATTCTTTTCAATACTCCCCCTTCTCTGAGATTTTGAACAAATAATATTTGCTCAAAAAATATAAAGCTTGTCTGTTTATACAAATAAATCTTTTTGTCCCATTAGCAAGTGCTGGAATGCTAAGGCAAGCTCTGAAGTGAAGAATTACTATGTGTGCTTCTTGGAACTCCTCCAGCCATGTTAGGATAATGGAAAAAAAATTAGGCCTTTGTTCCTTTGGTGGTATCTGGAATTTTATGTTTAGGTACAAATGGGAAATTATTTTTCTGCCAAGATCTGGTTTAAAATTCTATTTTATTGTGAACTTGGAAAGGGAAAGGAAAATGAGTATATAGTCTCACCTGCAGTGTGTCACTTGATGCTCAAAGTTTCAGCAGCTCTGTGTCTTTAGAGGAATAATGTGTCGTATTAGTGGAAAGGCCCTCAAAGAATATAGTATTCCAACTTCATCGAAGGTGAATGAGGCAGTGTGATAGATCAGTGCTGATTTCTTCATGTGTTCAACCTGGCATTCCATGGATGTGAATGAAGGATTACTTGTTATGACAGGTTAGTTCAGCTGTGCCCTGAAGAAAGGGGAAACCAAAAGGATGTTCAAGCAGGAGCCTAAGGATAATTTGATAAGATCCAAGCTTTTTGTCAAGTGACTGACAGGTTTGGTTCTGCTTTTCCCAGATAAAAGAAAACGTATTTATATACAACCTAGAATATTTGGCAGAGAAATAGTCAGCTGTCAACCTAATCATTCTGTCATGTTTTCAAAATCTGTTACTGTATTTCTAGGTTGTTCCTGAAGATGAGAAGGCTGATGAAGAAATAGAAAAACTCCGTAAATTTCAGCTGTCTTCTCTTAATCCTCAAGAAAGAATTGATTACTGCCATCTGATTGAGGAATTAGGTACCAGATACTTGTGAAATGCAAAGAATAATATGTGGCTGTATGTGTCTGCTCAGCTGTGGCTTGTTGTGGAAAAGAAAGGGCTTCTGTTAGTGTCTCATCAGATTTGAGGTCTCAAATTTATGGCTTTCTGTGCTTGTGAGCAGGTCTTTGAATATAGTATTACTATTATGCGAGCGATCAGCTTTGCCATAAAACAGCAATGGTTTTGTCTTCTAATAGTTTTCTTTTAGCTGTCTTTACAACAGCCTCATTCTTTACTGTTGGGAGTGCCCGGGATGGGCTCCCTTCTGGTGTCTCTCATTCCTGTCTGTGTTGCTGTGACATTTTACGGAGCCTCTCTTTCCTAGCTGCTTCTGCCCATGTCATTTCAATGATAATACTCTCAGTGCAAATTTGAGCTGAGTTTTCATCTGAATTCAAAAAATTCTCACTTTGAGTTGATCCTTTCTGTGTGTAGCATGACACTTAGATAATTTGAATCCAATTCATTCCTCAATTCAAGGTGGAACAGTACTTGAAAAACAGTACTTTGATCCGAGTTGCACACACATTGTTGTGGGACATCCTCTTCGGAATGAAAAATTCTTGGCTTCGATGGCAGCTGGAAAGTGGGTGCTTCATCGTTCCTACCTGGAGGCATGTAGAGGAGCTGGCTGCTTTGTTCAGGCATGTGACCCTATCACGAAGACATGAGTGTGTTTCACTTTTTTGCATTTATTTTTGTTCTGCACTACTAGGAAGCTTGTTTGGGGCGGCCAAGCCATGGGAGTTTTGGAGAATCCAAAATCTGAGAAGTTTTTGGCCAGCTTTGTCTGAAAACTAGTCCTGCACCAAACTCCTGATATAAGATAAATGAAATACCTATGCTTTTTATAATTGCTTCTTAAAATCGAGTCTTTGAATACCTTTTGGTAAATTCTCACTGTTATGAGCTAAATTTACATGGCTCTTGTTAAACCAGGAATAAAATCTAGATTCTTTCAATAGGTGAACATATATTATTTTTAAATAATTCGATTCTATAACCATGTACATAAATATTTTTAAACTCTACCTCTTCCAGTGCCTTCCTAACTGTTAATTTTGCAGTTCTCTTGGCTCAGACAGTTCTTTTACATTGACCAGGATAACTTTAAAGTAATGCCTGCAGACTGCTTCATATCCTTATGTATTAAAACTAACTTTAATTGTTTTGGAAGACACTGCAGAAATATAATCAGTGGTATCCAGTGTAGTGAGTTGTTTTGTCCTACTCTTGAATTCTATTGTAGGTGTAACTGCAAGAAGAATCAGGTTGTATACAAGGCTTGATGCCACATAAAACATGAGTTAATTTAGATAAACATGTTCAATTAAGAGCCATATCTCTAATTTTGCCTAGAGCTGTTTTGGCTAGATAAAATCCATATATACAGCCTAGAGTGAGATGGGATTTGTTTCAGGGATTTTTATTTTCTATTTGGTGTGGGATTTTAAAATCTATTTTTCTGCTGGTAAAGTTGGCAGGACTGCTTTGTAATTCAAGCTTATGGTTGTTACAGGAAGAAGACTATGAGTGGGGAAGTAAATCTGTACTTAATGTTTTGTCTGGAATCAATGTAAACCAGAAGAAACTAGCACTGGCAGCCATGAGGTGGAGGAAAAAAATTCATAAAGGGAGGCAAGAAACGGGTATTGTTGAGGTATATGGATACTCCAGTAATGTAAACTGTACAGTGTGGATGGGCAGGATAGGCATCGTCACCAAGAAACTAAAAACTTCAATGTCAGGGGAAGGTAGCCTGTCTTGTTATCAAGAACAAAATGTCTTGGCTTGATATATTGTAGTTAAGCAATTTTGTTTTTTAAAAAAGTTTCTGTGATGATCTGTTAAAACTCTTAGTCTCCTCTGAACCAGTGTTCATGTTTTGCACGGCTGGAATGTGGCTACTTAAGTATGTAAATGTCCCTCAGCCAGGAAGATGATGTTTATTCTTCAGAGCTCTGACTGGAGAGCTAACCTAAGTCAGCTCTGCTAGGAAATCAGATCTGGTTTCTGGTTTCATAGTCTTTCAGTGTAAGGTTTTTGAACTCCCCAAAGCCTTTCGACTCCTCTCAAATCAGGCACTGCAGCTGAGGATTCATTGAAAGGTGACATTTCAATTATGTCAGGAAAAATCTGGTGTGTTTTACAGTAACCTTTTTAAAAGAAATGCTTGTAACAAATCCTCCCTGTCCTTTGCCCCCATGGAAACCATACTAAGTGTTTGTAGGAGGCAGCCGGTTGGCCCTCTGTGCTATTAATGTAACCAAGTGCATGCTGGGGGAACAGGGGAAAATGTTTGCAAGTCACTGGGGTTTTTTTAAGATGAATTTCTGGCAGTGTCTGGTGTTTTGGAAAGCATACTCTCTGCAAGGGTGTTTCCTTAAGGGGGGGCTAGGTGGCGAGCTGCTGATTGTGGCCCAATAGCTGTATGTTCTGTGGGTATTTTTTCTGGCATGCATACTTAAAGGCAAAACTAGGTAATTGCAAGTCTTCATCTGATGGATATTCTCAAAAGGGATAAATTATAGACCAATTAAATCTTTGCACTTTTTCAGTAGCAGTATACTTCTGACTGAATTGTCATTTATCTAGGGAGCTTTCAGTGGTTGGAAAGTGATCCTGAACGTTGATCAAACCAAGGAAGCAGGATTCAGGCGCCTTCTTCAGTCAGGAGGAGCAAAAGTATGTAGTTGTTATGAAAAAAAAATGAAATACATATATGTTTGTTTAATTATGTTTTTCTTTCTGTTTAACTGTGCTGGGCATTTTTATGTGAGTAAAAGGTCTTAATGAAAAAAATTGCTTACACAGGGTAGCTGAGATATGGTCAAAGGGTGGGAGGAAAAAGCTTTGTCATCTTCACTTTGCAAGTGGTCAGGCAGAGCAGCTTGTCTGAGGTTACACAAGTCAGTAGTGCTGGTGGGAATTGAGGACAGAATTTCAGTGCCCTCCTCTGATGGGAAGGATCACCCTTTTGGACAGGTATGTGATGGTACAGAATGCAGCTATAAGTGTATTTGATTTCCCACTGGTTTCTGTTAGTTTGATGAGTAAACTTAAAGGTCATCAACTGCATTTGTCTTGGGGAAGAAACACAACTTAACTTTTGTGGGTCGTGTTTTGTCTGTAGGTTTTTTCTGGCCATTCTGCATCTCTCTTTAAAGAAGCAACTCACCTCTTTGCTGACTTCAGTAAGCTGAAGCCAGATGACTCCAGGGTTAACGTGGCAGAGGCGGCAGCCCAGGGAGTGAACTGCCTCAAACCCGAGTACATCGCTGACTACCTTATCCAGGTGGGCACACCCAGGGCTCCCCACCTGCCACACTGCCCCAGCCCCCTGCAGGGGACAGCTGCTCTAGCAGTCACGGGCCTCCTTTGCCAGGAATTGTGGCCACAAAGTGCCTGTCATGAGGGCTTTGCTCTGTGGCCTCCAGTTTATGCTCTGACATGACTTTTTCTGGTGCTGGCAGTGGTATCTCTTGCAGGGTAGGGAGCTGCTTACAAAACGTATTTAAAATGTGTAATGTTTGTTTTGTTATTTTCAGTTTGGACAACTGATGAGCTGCTTTTGTTCTCTCAGAAGCTGCTCTTCTTGAGCTTACCCACTCTTTTTTTGTTTCTTTATTGAAGGATCCACCTCCCCCTATGGAGTCTTACTGCCTGCCAGAAGCTGAGTCTTACCTTCAGAATAACTCAGATCTTGGAACCGGATTATCCCAGAAAAGAAAAGCACTGGGAGAAATGAGCAGAGTCAAGCGATCCAGAATACACTAAGCATATTCTTTGTTCTTAATCTGTACATTTTTAAATTCATATTTATATTTTTTCATTCTTGCCCAAAAAATTAAAAGCTTTGAGGTTCACTTTTAACTTGTCCTGAGATTAAAGTAAATTTGCAGTAATGCTTATAGGAAAGATTGCTTTGGTTATCAGTAGCATCTAAAAATATGGCAAGAATTCATCCAAAACATACTTTAACATGTCCAGTCTATCCCATCACTAGACTGGACTTTTTTTGTGGACACAGTTGTATAATAATAATTAAGAAATAATTTGTAAAACACATATCACATCTTTTATCTGTGTTGTGGGGAAAATACCAATTGATGAGAATTACATTGCATTTCCCATATATTTTGTATATAGATTTTTATGTTAATCTTTCATCTTTTGGCATTTTCTATTGGAAGGGAAGAGGGAAACTAGGCAAAAAGAACTGGTTTGTAATTTTTTGTACTAATGGAGGATGTAATAAACTATTTCTGTAGGTTACAGGTGCTGTTGCTGCCATCCTGAGTGCTAATGAATCTGTTCAGCAACTGTAGACACAATTCTGTTAACCAAGAGGTGAAGTTTGTCTTGACCATGTTCCCTGTTTGAGTCTGTGACAAGAATCAGAGCCAGACAAAGACTTCAGCTTCTGGCAACTGGAAATGTTCTTAGTCACACAACCACAATATTTGACAAAGTCTTTGACCGTTTCAGTAACAGTGAAGTCTGGGCCTTTATTTACTGAACTTAATGTATATGAGTGCACTATGTTAATCTGGGCAAAAGTGTTCTCATGGAACTTGAAGCGCTGTGTTTAAGCATCTGGAATTACTACAGCCTGTTTGTACAGAAAAGCACAGCATCCAGTCACACAGGACCAGTGGAGTTGTCTGGAAAAATACATGTAACACTGAAGTCTATTTAATTTACCTTTGTTTTGTTTTGAAAGCAAGGGTGCATTTTATGTTTATTTTCTAGCTGCTGAATACTCTTTTCTGGAAAGGGTTTGCATCAGTATTTGTTGCAGACCCAAGACTGAGCCACAAGCGTTTAAGCCCTGTGGAACCTGCAGAGTCAGGCTGGTCTAGGCAGAACTAACCTTTTGCTGCTTGGTGAAGGGACAAGGCACCTGAGCTGTGGCATCTCCAGGTGAGAGAACAGAAAAGCAGCTTTTTTTTTTATGTGCAAGGCTGTACTTTGTGCTTCTGATTTTCTGCTTTAGTGCAGTGGATCTTTTGTCAGTGAGCTCTGCAACCTGCTGTCAGGATGACCTGAAGGAATTGTCAGGAAGGAGTGCAAATGAAAGTGAGGGATTTGATTATTTTAAAGAAGTGAAATCTGTGCTCCTGTCACTGAGGGCTTGGCTGTGACTACAGTCTTATCACCTGCTTTGTTGTTTGTTTTTTTTTCATAACAGCTTGATGCTTTTTGGTATTTGTGGACATCAAACGTCTCCAACTTGTTCCAAGTCCATGGACAGAAAATAAGAAAATAATGCTGCTGGTTAATGCCTTACATCACATTTTGAATTAACTGTGTATTTCAGTGTTCTATCTCTGAAGTGCTGCTTTGCATTGCAGGCATTTGAAATAGGTGTATTACCAGGGAAGACCTAAGGTTCCTGTGACTTTTTCTTCCCAGTTCCCAGAAGCTAGTGTGGAAGGGTAGTGTTGGTATTCTCACTTTATAGATAAAACCCACTCCCTGACCCACTTAACTCAAGCTTTAAAAGAAGTCTTGGAGCCACAGAGTTCCTGCAGCTGCTGTGAATCATGGGGCAGGGCAGAAGGGGGAGCAGCTAAAATCAAGCACACACCAACCCCCAGTGAAACCAGTTACCTGGGGTCTGAGTGCTGCATGTTCTCCAGTGTTCTCTGACCTCGTTGACACTGGTTTAAAGCCAGGGGTGAGGCAGGACAGTGAAGGAGTGCTGGGGGAACAGAAGCAGAAGGCAGCTGTTCCAGCCAGAGCCAGCTCCTCTTCTGCACTGGGCCTCAAACATCCAGTGCACCGTTGTCCGTATGCCACACACGGGGAAACACAACACAAGCAAGACAAACTTGGGAGATGGAAATTCAGTTGGTACTGTTAAGATAAATTTATTTTCTTCAGCTTTCTTCACAGGAAACATCACGAAAGTGCTTTACAGAGTTTGAATACCATTACTCTACCATGGGACAAAAGGACAACAGGTGTGTGCACTGCACAGTTAGAAGTTGTCATATGCAGAAGCCATGATAGGTAAACCAGGGTAAAAAAAAAAAAATCTACTGACAAAAATATATATAGTTCAGGTTTTGAACTTAAGTTATGACTATTAACATAATTATATAAATATACAGGCACCATTAGGTTCCTGTGTTAACTGTAGGGGCCACACAGGGATTCTCAGAAACAGATCATATTGAACTTTGTTTAAACACTTTCTGCTGTGCTCCATAGGCTCCCAGCCAAACAGTATCATTTTTTTTGCACTACACTGAGCACACAGTTATCTTTATTTCTTCACATTAAGTCTGGTGCTGAGGCATTCTGGTATGTTGCTGAAAACAAATTCAGGTTTGTTTTTTTTTTTTCCCTTTTGACTTACAGAGAGATCCTCTTACAATTCTTCCCTCAGTAATCTCTTCCTTAAAAAAAAATTAAATGCTTTAGGCTAGATCCTGCTGTCCAGATAAGACAGTTTTGTTTAAGCTAGAATGTTACCAGTCATGCAACTACTCCTTTCCTTAGCTGAGCTGTGTTGTACTGTGAACAGTGCTACTGCCTCCCTTTTACTGTGTTCAGTGGGAATTCAGCTCCCACTTCAGAGGCTTCTGAGGCTCTAGGTTTCAGTTCTTGAAGGAGACTGCATGTACCTGCTAGGCAGTTTTGCAATGTTTGTGATACTACAGCCCTGACAAAAAAAATGCAGCATGATCAAGACATGGGAGTTCTTGCCTGCTGCTTTCTTAAGTAAGTGATGAATAATTCAGGCAACTGACTAAGAAATCCTTGGCATGGTAATGAACAGAAGAAGGAGGCAATACTCTAGGGCAAAGAGAGGTCAAATCAAGAGATTTTTTGCTGAGTTTTGAGTTACAGGAAAAACAATAAGCAGAGCCCATGATTCAGAAAACACTCATGCCAGTTTCCAAAGCCACTTTGCCCTTTACCCAAATCCCAGAGTAGAGACACAGTGCACGGTCAAAGAACTTGTCAGTCCTGAAGGTTGCTGGGCAGTTAGTAAGTAACAGTACGGAGCTACAGTGGCAAGACAGGGCTTTGGTGAGTACCAGCAGAGGTGAGGCTTCCAGAGGCAGGGGAGAGGCTATAAAGTATTACATTCTAACTCTCAGATTCATTGACTCTTTTTTTGTCCTCAAAAAGTAAAAAAAAATCCAAACTCCCTTGGCCAACTTAATCAACTCCCAGCAGCCAGGACTGATTTTGACAGAATGCTGCTGTAATAGAACACCTAACAGAGACAGATATTTGGATGCAAAAATCCAAGATACATTGTTCTCAACCTAGTATGATCATTAGTAAAGGAAGGTGTCTGCTCTCTAGGATGTGGTACTCTGATAACTGAGGTAATGCAACTCTCAAGGGCCAGGCTGGACATACTACCAGGCTTGAGTCTGCCCTTGTAACACATCCTTTGTATCTGTAAACATAACATGACTGGGAAATGCAGTCAGTGCTTAAAGACAACATCATTTACAGCTCCATGCTCTTTAAAGCACAAGATGATGAGAATGAAGAGATGAAACAAACCACAAAGACTAAGCCTGACCTCCAGTGTTGCTCCATCTCAAATACTGTAATGCAATTTTGATATCCAGTTAAATACTACTACAGGTATATCAGATTAAGCATGGCAGAGCTCATATGGTTGCCGGTCAGAGACTAAGTAATAATAATGCATCTGTTTGATCTCTGCCACAAAGAGGAGAATAAGCCAGAAATTTAAAACAAGTTTCTATGGGGCTTGTTCACTGGCACTTGATTCTGGCTGTCACACCTAGAATTGAAGTGACATGATCTCAAATCACATTTTAATGAAACTGACCTCGTGTGACAGAAAAAACTTCACTGAAACCAGTGAGGTTAAGCTCTGGGAAACTATACACATATTTTGCCTTTTTCTCAATAAATTTGTTCTATTGTACCAGCCAGTTTTTATGGTTTGAATCACTTCGCTATGGTTGTCCATACTCTGAAAGATATAGAGAATAAGTGGTTTGTTTTAATTAAAAAAGGAAGCTTATGACAGTATTTTAATTAACAGTTTTCTGTAGGCAAGTTACTTGAAATAAAGCAGACAGATTTAACATGACTTCATTGCCATAAACTGAGCTAGAATGGAAATTCAGTACAGAAAATAGGAGACATGAAAAGGAATAGAAAACAGCAGACTGAGCAAAAATTAGTAAGAGCTTGCCATGCTACTCACTGACCAGAAAAGTGGATTATATACATGAAACTGAAGACTTCAGTACATCAAATGGCAAAAGCCAATCCCCATGGAAGTTACTGGGTTGATGGTGATTGCCAGGATCCTCTAAATGACTGTAAACTTGGCAAATCAGGGGCAGGTGAGTTGTCAACAGGAAAAACCAAGGCAATAAATACTGGAAAGGTTTTAAACCACTCATACATGCTCTGGCAGAAGTGACATGAGTCTGAATTAGTTGTGATCTTTCAAGGGGACGATCTAGGCATCACCATGGGCAGCTTGATGAAGACATCTGCTCACTGTGTAGTTGCAGTCAAGAAAGCGAATAAGATGTTAGGCTGTATTAAAGACAGAACAATACAGAAAAATATTACAGCATCTGTTTCTCTTAGCGGTGATAATGAATATTTGCTGTTTCTTCAGCACCTTAAAAAAAGTGACATAGAAAAATACAGGCAGCAAAGTGGTAAGAGAATGGTAGAAGCAGCTCCTTGGAGCTGGAAAGACAGTAAAACTAGGGTAGTTTATTTGTTAAGAGGGGGACAGATGTTAAAACATCTTAAAAGCAATTCTCCTTCCCACCATATAAGATACATGCTTTAAAGTAATTTTAAGCCATCTACCAATATATGGACCTTAATATCACTCATTACCATCATCATCATAAGTACTTCAAAAAGCCCCATGTTATTCTTCAGTGCTTATTATTCAGCTAGTTAAACATTTTCTCTGAAGCAACTGCCACAGTTTGTTGAAGCTTAACAGTAATCAGTTCTGACAGAGAACCGTCACTGCTGATGTACATTAACAGCTTAGAGGTGCAGCAATGATAAAAGTATCAATAAGAGAAGGTAACTGCTCATGTCTGTCCAGGACCCACCAGAGCTCTCATTTGTCTGCATGCAGGTCACCATCGTACTCTCTTACTCTATTTGAAGCCCCTTTATAAAAGGTGAGCAAATCACCAGCAAAAGCAGACAAAGGCATATTCATAAGTTACTACTTCATGTTACTTCAGCTGCAGTTAACTGGTAAATCAGGAGATAATAAATAGGGCAATCGCCTCTGCTGTATCTATATTCCTTCCTCTTACCTAACCTGCTTACCTAATCCACCCCTAGTTTTTGATAATTTCTTCCCTTTATTTCAGAAAACCCCTTCTATGGCCACCTATTTCCCTTTTGTTCATTCCCTTCCTCTACAGTTTGCCGTAATAGCAGATTACACAAGTTTTGAAGATTATTCTCTCTTCCTATTTCTCTTGTATCTGCATGCCACTTCAACTTAAAGAATAAAGAGCAGGAAAAAGTGTTTACACATGGAGAGGAGAAGAAAAACACATTCCTATGACAAAATATCATTTAGGAGTGAACATTTTTGGTTCACATGATTTGAACAAACTTTAAAACAGCCACATTGTAAGAACTGGCTATCAACTGTGAGCAGGATTTTATTTCAGTCATGGGGTTTACAAAATATAGCAATATTGATTTTAATATGTTCCACATAAAAACAAAGAGCCTCATATTAATACGCCATTTGGGTTGCACAGATAATTGAAGAGAGGAAACAGCAGTTGAGGGCTCAGCCTGAACTTTTTCCTTACCCATACATACTAAAATAAGTCCAATTACATAATACTTAAATAGGATGTATATTACATTCCATAGAAAAAAGCCTTTGCCAAAGTAGTATTAAAATACTATAATAAAAGCTAGTATAAAGATCTCTTAATAAAGATTTTTTAGTCCTCTGTAGAACCTTCCATCAGCCCCAGCCCTTGACAAAGAACAGCTTTGGCCTCACAACACCCCTGTGAGGTAGGTTGTTGGTTATTTTGGTACAGCTGGGGAAACTGAGGCAAAGTGAAACTCAATTACTTGAACATAGCAGCTCAGTAGAAAACCAAGGCCAAATCCCAGTCTCTTGGTCCCACGCTTCCCATGCTCTAGCTATGAAATGGGCTTGGCTTCTTTTCAGTGCACACAGTTGTTTTAGATCACACTTTCCATTCCAATATTTCAGACACTACTTTTCCTGGTGACTCATTAATACTGTCATATGTGTTAAGTATTTGTATTCTGGCTAAGCAGAAGTTCGCTGAACACTGAACTTCATTAACCTTGCTGCATCAACACATACTCTTAAGCAACTGAAAATAAACCCATGATGTATGTACCATTTAGAAGTTACTTCATAAAAAAAAAAGCCTTCATAGCTATTTGAAATAATGTCTCAGCCTTTAATCATGTGAAATTTAAAGATGTGAAAAATAATTTTCTTAAATACACAATTTATTTCCTAAGAGGATTGTTGAGCCATCCTGAAATATGTCCTTAGTTCTTTCTTTAGGCAACAGGTCAGCTTCATTCCAATGCAAAATTCTACCTTCTCTCTGAACACGTTCTCCCAATTTGTTGAAAGGAAGAAATAAAATGGGCTGCCTTCCCCAAGTACTGAACTTTAAACAGTTTTGCTGATTTAAAGTCAGATGAATCTGTCACTTGTGAAAGCAGTGCCTACCCACACAGCACTTGTACTATCCAACATTGACACTCCACTCCCTGCCTCAGGCTATGCACTTAAACCTATCATTTAGAAAACAGCCCTCCTAATCTCTCTCTTCTTACAGCACTTATGTTTTATTTGCATCATTTCCACCCTCCCTAATTTATTTATTTATTACTTTTCCGTCCTGCTCTATTTCACTTCCAATAGAACATGGCAGAACTACAGGTGATACTTGAGAAGCCAAACTTCAGATACACAATTGTTATGACTTAAGACTCCTCAGTTCTGTTTTCTGCTGTCACTTCATCTGCTAGAGCTTGCAGGCTCTTGTATTAACCTCAATACAGACAGTATATCTTTCTTTTTCTGGAGTTTATCTGCAAATATATGTCAGATTTCTTCCCTTCTGTAGATACCTAATTCATCTATCTGAAGTTTAAGTACACATATTATTTTCTTATACTGCCACATAAAAGCCCCAATTTATTATTAAAAACTAGTAGTAACATTGAAAGCTGAAAACAGGGAGAAAGAATTTGGGAACTAAGTTACAGTCCAACAACAAAACCTGGATCATGGCTGTTCATAAATATTTTACAGTACTCAAGGTGGTTTTGGTATAATTTAGCTTCTTGGGCCAATGAGGTGTAAATTTCTGACCATGTCAATATTGGAAAGAATAATATTACTACCTTGTAAGTAAGAAATCTTATTTAAGCACATGAAGCCCTGTTAATCCCTGCTCCATTTTAGTTAGGGTATTTGACAAAACCACAAGCAAGTTTAAAACTGCTCAACCAGGCAGAAATTAAAAAGGCAGAAAGCTACAACTACTGCTAAAGCTCAGATATGCAAACTCTAAAGATGTGAAGCCAAATCAAATTTGTATTGT
Source organism: Pseudopodoces humilis (assembly GCF_049639895.1). NCBI lineage: Eukaryota > Metazoa > Chordata > Aves > Passeriformes > Paridae > Pseudopodoces > Pseudopodoces humilis. Next base: position 108,364,099 of record NC_142200.1, read on the forward strand.
GTTTACTTGACCTGAACAACACATGGGTCTCAGCCATGGTGTGATCAAAGTTTCCAAGAGCTGACAGATGCAGTCGAATACCAAAAGCCCTATTCCCTGTGGTGTCAGGCCTCTAGCACAATTGGTACCATTAAAAATTCATCTAAGTTACTGTGGACATGACTGGTAAAGCTAGCTACAAATACAAAATTGAAGCAACAGGAGACAGTCACTTTTTATTTTCAATTGCTCTTCATCTGTCAATAAGATTAAACATGACACAGCTAAACTGGGAGAGATAGGCAGGGGCAAAATTAATCCTCTCCTACATTACCATCAGCTCAAGTAAATACATATTCCAGATACCTACAGTAGGCATTTGGGAAGCCCAACTTCATTAAAATGACCTGGTTTTAAGCATTTTAACATCCTTAAATAGACTGTATAATTGAGAGACACAAATCCAAACTGTTCTTTTCCCAGTAAACACTGGACATTTCCATATTCTACCAGCAAGCTGGCAACTTTACAGCTATGTTTTATTGTAAGCCAGAGAAAGGAGAACAGAACCTTTAAACTGGGAATTAACAAGCAACCCACCATAAAAGCATGTCACGGGCCTGGGAGTCCCTGAAGCAGCACACAACTGCGTTATATGGACTGGCGTTGGGAATCTCGTTTCTCCAACTGACACCCCTTCATTTATGGAATAAGCCTTCAATGAGCATTTTGAGGGAATGAAAAGGACATTCTTAGCATGCCTCAAATGAAAGCAACAACAAACCAGATAAAGCTGGACTTCAGTCTCCAAAGCAAACTCAGCTTCCACAGAGGACTGTCTTTCAAAATTTCAGGCATGCAGAGCAATTACTTGGTACAAGGAAGATACTGACAACTGGCATTTCGATAGTTGCTGGCAGCTATACTTAACACAAGAAACACATCTTTTAAAACAGTTTAACATTCTGTACTACGATAATGTGCTGCATTTCCCTTTTGTTTTTCCTTATGCCTCCAGAAAGAAACTGGAATGATATGTTTGAGAGAAGCCCCCAAAGGAACACCTTTAGTTATCAGTACCTGATGGGCTCCAGTGATAGCAGCCATCCAGAGGCTGGGTTTTTCTTCCCCATTCCTTAATTTAGCAGAGGTACTTTTAAGTGAAAAGCAAATCAAAGCTCCACAAAAAACAAATCACAATCTCAAACCAGTCCTCTATGGTGGGAGCAAGAAAACACCATGCCAAGTAGCAAACTAAACTTCTACATATAAACGAAAGTTTTATTGATATGCACTGCTATAAGCTCTGAAATAGAGCACACCTGACCATAAGGACAACTGCCTGCTTCATGGCCTATCCCTGAAGAAACACAAATGCTGTTTCCTCTGCTATTGTACAGTCATGAGCTCAAACTACAATGTAAAGACTCACTAGACTCCGGAATCCATGTATATTTCCATTTTATTTGATTTGAAACTTTTACAGGGTTTTCTTGAACTGCCAGAATTCATGCCCAAAAACCTCAAATAAAGGTGGTACAATGGACAGTCTCATCTACCCTTCACATAGGAGACTAAAACTCTATTCATGTGCATTAGTGATCGCAATCTCTTTAGAGCATCAGGAAAAGCATTTTAAGACTTCACATCTCTACCCCATCAAGTGACATGTCCATTTACCATGAATTCCACAGAAACTGTGACAACAACACTTCTGCTGGCAACAATGGATTTTCAAGGAAGATACATGGCTCAGAGTTCAAGGTATTGGTATCAGTCTTTCAGCGGGGTTTTGTTTCCAAATGAAGTCTCCAACTTTAGGAATAGTCTCTTGAGCCCTCTTTAATAGCAGCTTCTAGCAGAATTTTTATAGACAGTTAACTCTGCAAGGGCAAGGCCAGTTTTAGTCTGTGCACAAAAGAACCAGGTGAAACCCCAGCCCCACTGAAGTCAACAGCAAAATCTGCATTGGCCTCAGAGAAGTAAATTTAAAGCAAGTCAGCAGTTAGTCAAAGGGAACCCAACTGGGTGATTCCTGAACTGCCCTTATCTTCTGCACATACACAGTACTCCCACACACGTAAGCAAGCTTTGTTTTGTTCCCTTGTTTTTCTTGCCATTGGCAACTCTTATGGATGTTGGGTCTATTTTTTGGCATTTACTCTGAGAAACCTCAACACTGGAGCACACCACTATTGTACTTCATTTTGCTTCTGGTGTAAAAATTCAGAGAAGAGAAAAACAGTTACAGCAGAACACTTCTGGTACTTGACAGGTTTGGTTCACTGAAACAGTTACAGGCAATGTCCTATATTCCTAGTGTACCAGTGCCATTTTGCCTACTTCCACTAAATTAAGTAACTTACAGAAGTCACTGCCTTCCATCATTACTAAACTGACTGTGAATAAACACCATTTATGAGTTATACTTGGAAGATTGCTGCCTCAGAGAGCTGCATGCTTCACAGAAGTAGCCAAACAAATCAGGCTTACCAGCTTTAGTTATCTCTCTTCATATTAAGTTATTCTGTTTATCAAGTAAGCATCACTCCTCGACAAGCAAATACTTGTTTTTGATAGATCATTTTTATCTACTATCACTACTGCCACATCTCATTTTAAAGGACAAATTCTGAAGACTGTAGAGTCTGGATGCCTCTGTGTCAAATCAAAACTCTTAGTGCTTTAGGGTGAGAAAGACAAACTTCATGACAAAAACCAAAATAAACCCTATTTCACTACAACATCTTACCATTGTTTAAATATACTGCAAATCGATATCAGAAACAAGGCAGGCATTTCTTTTGTGGATAATTGAAAAAAAAACAACTTAGACAACTTTGAAAATGGCTAATGCAAACAAACCATTCAAACCCATCATTCTTCAAATCTGATACTGAATGAGTTTTAATTTGTTTTGCAGTTACTTCCGTACAGCACTCTAGAAAGGTAAACAAACTACAGCTCTGTTGTACTTGGATAGTATGAGTGGTATGGGATGCTCCAGATGTCTCTAGTAGGCTATGGCTACACATGACAGGATTCCTCAGAAGGGGAACGAACAGGTTTGTCATTAAGGTCACTTAAATCTTTGTTATAGCAAATTGGAACCAAATGGCTGACTTCTGCAGGATTTCTGACAGGAATCCAGTAGAGCTGGTTTCAAGTTTCAGATGGCCACTAAAACAGCTGTAACCTTCTCTTCCAGAAGTTGTGATCCACATGGTGTCCACAATGAGTGCATCAAGTCTGAGGTAGTCAACCTTTACGAAGGCTCAGTATCTGAACATAAAAAGATTTTGAAATGACCACTGGCTGTAGGTATCTTTCTGAGCAATTAAAGCACACTGATGACTCTTGTTCAATCATTTACATTAATTTGCCCCATATCCAATGGAGAAGTTGCAATATATTATGCTTCCATAGTGCAGGAGAACCAATCACTTATGTCAAAGTAGTCTGCACTTGCTGCAGTAGATCCAGCAGAAATAAGGTGGCACGTTCATCATAGCTGTTAGCTGTAGTTTAGTTACCTTAGTAGAAGAGTTACCAAAAAAGCATTCCTTAATTGTAATGTGTGTGCAGCTCTACTGATCCCCAAGCACAGCATACTGGTTGTCTAGCTGAAGTTTAAGTGCCTGGTTTTTTGAGACCTCATCCCTACCTCTAGTTTTGTATTTTACTACTTCAAAGCTCTTCTCCATTTCTTTATCCCTATGGGAAAATAAATGTAATCAGTAAATATCTTGTCACTAACTTGTGAATTGTGAATTTCTAGTCCATTTCCACCCCATCCCAACAAAAACATTACAAACAGAGAACAAACACTAAGATCTAGAGTTCATCTACCTAAACATTCCCAAGCAAATCTTTTAAAACCTTATCTCCAAAATAAGCTCATCACCCAGTACAGTTTACAGTAACATTCTCAAAGTAAATTTAAGTACATTTATGAAAAATATGTTCTAGAAAGCAAAAGCAATTTTCTAGAACGCTCATTCAGAATTTCATCTTGTCTCAATTTGCACCATTCAAATCAAAAAATCAATAATACCATTTCTCCTTTGCTACACCAAAAAAACACCCAGAGGAAACAAAGCTTCTCCTAAGCTGTAACAAACACTAACATAGTAAGCAGGAGGAGAAAAAAAAAAACGCAGTAACAAAAAAACACCACAAATCCCCCAAGTGAACTAGGTATTTGCCTAGCCATCTCTTCTACTAGAATAAGATTACAGAAAGATCAGGATTCAAAAACAGGGCGAGACTGAAGTGTTCAGCACCACATAATACAAAACACTTCAGCAAAATTGGGGGAGCACATCTCTGTAAATCACAGCTCAGACAGCAAGTGTACATTTTTATTTGTATTAAACCCTACACCTCCAGTTAAACCACCTTCACATCTCTAACAAGAATGCTCAGGACTTCCTACATCTGCTGAAGGAAGTAACACAGAGCCCCACCATGGCTAGTCTAGAGTCTGAGGGAAGCAGATGCTGTCAACAGCAGAAATATTCAGCAAAATCCTTCAACCATCAAAGGCAACATAATTGGCAGTCTCGTTTGGCTATCTCACTGGGCTACATCCTATGAAAGTTACTTCACAGGAATAGAGTTGGAAAATACATTTACCACCCCTTAGTTATTTCTTTCCTTTACAGAAAGATTTGGGCTTAAGCACTAGGACAAAATAAGAATTTAGAGAAGGCAGTTAGAAAACTCTTGGGGAATCAGTGGAATGCACTTACTTTCGACTGTCTACGAGCTTGGCAGTGGACTGCAGTGAGGGGAACTGCGTGTCACTGTAGATCTCTGGTGGTCCTTGCTGTGCTCTCCGTGGCCGCCCACCTTCCCTGGCACCGGGCGGCCGGTACACGCCACCAGTCTGCACCGGTTCTGGAGTTTCTGTAACTAGGGAAAAGAACAACATTCACACTTGAGAATAAGTCTGCATTCATAGCTGAGAAGAACCCAAAACAACCAACACAAAAACAAAACCAAAAAAAACTCCATAAAGAAGAAATTAAAATAAACTTACAAGTATGTTTTTCCACCTTTTAAGTTTTGGAAGTAAGTATTTTAGACAAGGCAGGAAATCAGGCGTCACATGACTTAACCTACACTCAGTCAAACTGAAACATAGTACTGTCTCACAAAGTTTAGGGAATCCAAACTATTAATGAGGACTTTGTGTTTCTCATTTGCAATTTATCAGCAACAATTTAAACACATGTAGAACAGATTTAAACACAATTATACAGATGCCAAATCTTATTTAAAACACCTCTCCAGATGTAGAGGGGACTGTCCAAATTAGTTTACACCTAAGGTAAAAATCTAAGATTAAATAACACTAATTAGGTTTACCTCCTTTACAAACAAGAAAGAACATAGGCTATTTTGCAATTAATTTCTCAGTGGAAAATAATATTCTGAACCCAGAAGAGAACTAAGTAGTTTATCTCCACCAATGTTAATAAACTGTACTTAATAAAAAACCTGAAACCTATCCTAGTTAAAAGAATTAATTTTGCAATATCATGTTCTCAATACTCTAAGAACCAATTTGAAAAGCATGCTATTAACGGCCACAATAGATCAGATACTGGCTGAACATCCACTGAAGTTTAATGTTAAACAGCATTTTCAGATCAACAGAAATACTTCTAACAAGTACTTTACAGACTGAAAAACAGAGGTATCTCCTGCAGAAACAGAAAGCTTCCCCCCATTTTGAAGCTGGAAATAAAAAACCCTATCTGAGAGATATGTTAAATTCAATTCTGTTCCTCAGATCCCTTGACACAAAGGTTTCCTTGATGGCTGGCACGCCAAACAAGCCATTGGTTCATTAAAGTGTGCCTGAACAGGAATTGTTCCTTGAGCTCTACCCACTGAGCAGCTTAATTCAACCTGATGCACTTCTGATTGGAAAAAAACAAGTCTGAATTAAATTTACCAATTGGTTCAACGACAGGGGCTGGTGCAGGAGCTGATTTGTTCCAAGGACCAGATGATCTGTCTACGCCACCACCACCACCACCACCACCAGTCTCTTCCCAACTGTCACCAGGTTCTTCTCTTTTTTCACTTTCATCATCTTCTTTTTCACTATAAGAGAGAAATGATCAGTAGCACCTTACACACGGAGGTTTAAGATTTGCCAGAGATTACATAACCCTCCTAAGACAAGGTTTCATGGCTGCCATGCTGAAGATACTAAATTAAACCAGACTATGTTAGTCATGTAATCACAGTACTAGCAATTCCAGCTGAACAATTTCTGGCATTCTGCTAGATAACTTGGCAACTGAAAAGGAAAAAAGCTCCTAAAAGAATAAAAAAAAAAATTCAACTTGAACAAAGTGATCAAAGAAACTGGCATCTTATTTTGAGCAGAAAGGCTTTTTTCTTACTAACACAGCTGTGCATTTGGAAGGGATGAGAACATAAAGCAAGAAAGGTCTACGAGTCCAGCTTCCATAAAATGCTTTAGTCGAGAGGAAGAAATAGTGGAGTAATGGTGAAAGAAAGCAAGTCCTGAGCTCACTTTTCATATAACCAAAACCCCCTAAGAAACACCCTTGTATGTATGGGTATTATACAAACTACAAACAAACTCAGGTATCTTTTTTTTAAAGCAGGCAATCAGAAAAACAAAACTACAACAAAAACAACAGCAGCAAAAAAAAAGCAGCACAAGACAGAATTTTTTCAAAGACAGACCCACTGCAAAAAGTCGGCTGTATTTTAGACTACTTTATTTTGCATACGTGTAGTCAGACACCCAAAACAATTTGCTAGCCAAAACTGCTACAGAAAGCTGTGGTAAAATGGGACAGATGTGGAAAATGAGGCTGTTGAAAATAATCAAGACACTGATCTCAACAGCAGCAACGTGTGAATTCAGAAGTTCATAATACACCAAATCCTACTAATCATGATCTGAGTAACCCTTCTGTGTTAAGTAATGGTTAGAGAACAGAAAAAAAATGCCTGTAAATGGCCTTTCACTGTTCATCCAAACACTGTAACAACCAGAGTAAGGTGGCCCTAAACACCTTATTTTAAATGACAGTCAGAAGCAATGTCTATAGACTTAACTGCAACAGAGCAAGCACAGGGAGCATCCCACCCCCACAAGACACTCCGTATCTTTGTTACATCAAAGAGACTTCCAAAGATGGATAATTTATAACCTCTGGTGCGTTTTTCTTCCATTTACTTCTCCCCTCTTCCCCTGAATCCACTAATTGAATAGTTACAAAATCCTGTGGCAGAAACTTCCACATGCCTGAAAATCTGCCACAGCATGAAAAGTATTTGGAATGCTGGCCTTTGTCTGGAAAACCAAAGTAGAGGCTTTTAGGTCAAACAGCACCAGCAGTCAGTGAAGCTGCAGCTCACTGGTTGTCTAATCAGACGTGATTATCCACTGTAACATTTCAATGCCATGGACAGCTTGTGGGACAAATTCATGCAAATGACACAAAGGACTAGTTAACTGAAAGGAGTGGGAGGAATGCTGTGATCGAAAAACATAAGTAATTCCAGAAATGTCAGACCTGCTCAAACAGTGAATAAAGCATCCATTGCACTGGTTACAGGGAGGCTGATTTTCAGATAACATTATTTTGAACATCAATACCAATGAGGATTATCTGACATTCTCAGTCTACAACACAGGTCATAAAAACCCTTTTTCTGACCTGATGAAACGTTTTTCTTAACCAGGACAGACATGAGCAGACTTACTTTGCACCAGACAACAGGAAAAGTCTAATGAAAAAAAACGAACAAGGAATCATGGACTAGGTTCATAAATGCAATCCCATGGGATCTCATCATGGGACACTACTCTTACCAACTGTATTTTTTTTTTTTTAATACAAATGCAGTGGTTCAGGAATTTGCTTCCCAGCTGAAGATGCTGAGTAGGTTGGGTCAGATACCCTGACAGCTATTCAAACAAACTATTCAGTGGGAATCACTATCCTGCACTACTCTGAGAAATTCCCACTTGACTGTCTTTATGGAGAGGAATGTTAAGCATTTGTAATAAAAAATCCTGAGTCCCAAGCAAAACAGATAGATCTAGAGTATGTACAGAGATTTAGAAAATAAAGAGAACATTGTCAGAGACCAGTCAAAGTTAAATTACGCAGTAGCAAACTTGTGTACTATCAGAAACGTATCAAACCTCTCTTTAACTGTACTCCATGGAAGCAGCTCTGGAGAAAAAGCCCATCCTTTTTGGACATTGGTAAGGATTATACTGAAGAAAAAAAAAAAAAAAATAAGAAAAAGCAGTACCTTATTTGCATGGACTGAACTCTAAGACCACTATAATCAATTTCTTCCTTTTGTTCAAACTCCTTCCAATCATCCTCTTCCTGTAAGAGGAGAAAAATGTAAGTTGCCACTTTCTCTGTAACTGAAGTAGAAAAGAAGACCATAACTAAGATAGTACAGAAAAACCTGAGGGTGAAGGTACAGTTCCAGGAGAAACCAAACTGTGTGCCCCGCTGCCAAGAGGGGAAAGGGCTGCATGGCCCCATCCCCTAAGTTACTGTGTGTCATCTGGGATGCACCTGAGAGCTGACTTTAACTCACTAGAACAGCTAAGAAATGCCCCAGCAAAAAGTCATTCAAGTGAAAGAAAACCACATCACCTCAGCAAAAACACATCAGGAAGTCTAACAATATAAATTATGGAACAGGACCGTGCAATCATGACCAGGGCAATACAAGGGCAAGACCTTTCCCTTTCACTAACAGTAGGTTTTCATGACAGCTTGAATGCACACAAAGCTTAAAATTTACTTTTTCATCACCTATTTCATAAGCCAAACAAAAATGAATATTTGGAATAGTTTACAGTGGATTTATGACAAAGATTAATAATCATTGACTTTTTCACATTCACGACCACATTTACAGTCTTGTTTCCTAAGCCGTGTTTTTGTAACAGTAGAAAGGTCAACTTCAAAACACAGCAATCTCAGTACATAAAATATGTGTATCTTTCAAGAGAACCACTTGAGGGTTTTAAAATGGGAGTTTGTTTGGGGAAAGAGGGACTCACCTAAGTGGAGGCAATTTTGTCCTACTATGTCATCAGGAGATTCTGGAATTATTAAGGGAGACCAAAAATGGACCAGAACAGATAGGCAGTCCTCCCATGTTCCCAGACCCAGCTTTAAGACACACACAGCCTAATTAGTAGTTTACCTAGTTTTTACTCTACATGAAATGCAGTTATACGACTCCAACTAGGAAGACCTTGTGAGCAAGATCTGCCAAAGGTACAGCCCCCTTTCCACTGAAAGATGGAGAATAAAGCTGCTTTTAGACCCTTGTGCTGGGATCTTCTACACAGTCAATCTCCAGCAGAAAAACTTTGACCTGCTTTAGAGTAATAGCAGAAGTAGGAAGTGACTTCATGTTAACTACACTGTCTGCTGAAGATTCTTCTGGAAGAGCAGGGGTCTACAGTTCTACAATTTTCTAGATTTCTTATTCTTACTTAGATTCCTTATATCTTCATCTCCATGGAAACATTACTGTTTCCAAGCTAACATACCTTTCACATTTAATGACTTTTGTTTCTAATCCAAGTAGTAGCTCCAGTCAAAGCCAGATATTTTACAAGCAAGTGAGCAGAAGAGCAGCTGAAATATTAGCACTGACTTTGATCTACTTAGAAAGCTACTGCACACATCAAGCTCCCCAGGTTAAACAACACTAGGAAATAGGAGAGTATTTCTTAAAATTAATTTTGAAATATACAGCATTAGAGCACTTATAAGAGCTTGTAGTTTTAGTAATCAATCTAGCACAAAAAGATAATATCCTTAAATCACTGATCCTCTATGTAAGCATGAAGGAAGCAAGGTGAAAAAAAACCTTCCAAAAACCCTTTCACAAGCCATCTTTTTATACTCTGAGAGTATAAAGTCATAGAAATAGATAAATATTCGATTTGTAGCAATAAGATAGGGAACACATCTTCAGATGACTACATGCTAAAGCCTCCAAAGGAAAACAATCCCAAGAGGCAAAAAAAGCAAACCAGAAATAGAGATAAAAGGTGCAAATAGTTTCTTAGGTCCTATCTATCCTGTCTACAGCAGACAAATATATAACAAAGGTACTGCACGCGTCAAGCTCCACAATTAAAAAACTAACAGTAGAGTATTTCTTAAAATTCGTTAAAAAACATACAACATTAAAACTTTTAAAAAAGCTTTAAAGCTTAAAAGCATTAAAGCTTTTAAAACTACTTCGGGTTTAAGTTTCATTACTTCAACGTTGATATTATGGACAGGAAGAACAAGGGCAAAGGAAGAAACAGAGAGCTACTAACTCAACTACGGACACTTAAGCTTCTTCTGCATTCTCACCGTTTCACTATAATATGCTAGGAAAAAAAAAAAAAGACAAAGAAAAAATAATTGGCAGTAAAACCCTGCCTGAAAACGAGGCACAAAGCTCGGCGGACTCTGGGGGAATCTTATCACCAAGGTCTACATGCCACGCTGCACAGCCCCAGGTGGCACCCGACGCAAACCTCCGGTTCCGGCCTCAACACCCAGAAACCTGGCAGGGAGTGCCGGGCTGAGCCGCAGCTGCAGAGCGAGAAGGGCCCCAGCTTTCTCGCCTCCCCCAGGGCCGGGACTCCCGGCGCAGGCTCCCCTCACCACGCCAGCAGCAGCAGCGGCGGCAGCGCCCGCCCGGCGGCCCCGGGGCGGGGCCGGGAGCGCCGCCAGCCCCACACGGCCCCGGGCGCCGCATGGCCGGGCGGCGGCGGCGCCCCCTGCCGGCAGGAACCCGCGGCCTCCCCGCCCGCACCTTGCTCGCCGCCTTGGCCGAGGAGCCGCCGGCGGCGCTGGAGGCGGCGGCGGCGGCCCCGGAGCCGCCGCCCTCAGTCGGTCGCGGGGCCCCTGCGACCGCGCCCGCCGCATTGGAGCCGGCGTTGGAAGCGCTGGAGGCGGCAGCGGCGGCGGCGGCACTTCGGCTGCTCTTCTCCTTCCGCTTCTTCTTGTCCCGCTTGGCGAAGAAGTCGTCCAGGCTCCGCTCCTCGGTCTCCGCCATGGCGGTTGCCGGACGAGGAAAGGAGGGCGGCGGCGCGGGCTAAGAGGTGAGCGGCGCGGCCCTCCCGCTGCTCGGCGAGCGCGGGCGCCCGGCTGCAGCGGCGGCGGCGGCGGCGGCGGCGGCGGCTCCTACCCGGGCCCACCCGGCGGCCCGCGCACCCCACGCCTGACGCGGCCCGCAGGGAGCGGAGGGGCTGAGGGGAGACGGGGCGGGGCCGCGCCCCTGAGCGCGCACGCGCACCCCACGCCGCGGCCAATGAGCGCCGCCGACCGCTCGGGGGTGTCTCCAAAAAGGGGCGAAAGGCGCTGACGTTGCGGCGCGTGAAGATGCGCGCGGCGGACGCTGGGTGGGCGGCGGCGAAGCGGCCGCGGATTGGACGGGCGGGAGGCGCGTGCGCGTTCGGGGACAGGCTCGCGCCCGCGCCGGCCCCTCCTGCCCCGCCCTTCCGCGTCCCGGCTGGGCCGGGGTCCGTGCGGATGGGATAGGGTGGGTGTGAGCCCGCAGCCTGCACAGCCGCCGTGCCTGCCGCAGGCCCCGTGGTAGCCTGGGGAGAGTGTGGCCAGCAGGGCGAGGGAGGTGATCGTGCCCCTCTGTTCAGCCCTAGTGAGGCCACATCTGGAGTGCTGTGTCCAGTTCTGAATTCATCAGGACAAGAAAGACGAGCTGCTGGAGTGGAGGGCCAGAAAGATGATGAGGGAACTGGAGCATCTCTCTTATTAGGACAGACTGCAGGAGCTGGGCCTGTTCAATTTAAAGAAACAGAGGGGGTCTCATAAATCCGCATAAATGGTGCCAAGAGGATGGCTCCAGGCTCTTTTCCATAGTGCCCAGCGACAGCACAAGGAGCAATGTCTGTAAACTGTCATGAGAAATTTCATCTTAGCATGAGGAAGAGCTTTACATTGAGGGTGGTAGAGCACTGGAACAGGCTGCCTGGGGAGGATGTGGAGTCTCCCTCTCTGGAGACATTCAAACCCCTCCTACTCTAGGTCACCCTGCCTTGGCAGAAGTTGGACTGGGTGATCTCCGTAGGTCCCTTCCAACCCTAACAATTCCGTGATTGAGACCACTGCTAGCTCCTCTGGAAGCCCCTGGCTGCTTCCCACATCAGGTGCAGGCCCTTCCGGGCAGGACCACCTCACAGTGAAACTGGGACAGCCCCCTTGGGCTCAGCACTGCTGGGATACCTTCCAAGGAGGCTGAGAGAACTGCTGGAGCAGCCCCAGTCCTCAGCTGGTCCTGCAGGCTCAGGGCACTGCTTGGCCAGCCCAGCTCCCCACAGCCCTTGAGGAGAGACATTCTTTCCCAGCGTGGACTACGGGGACAGAGGCACTGCCTCCCACACCCCAGCAGGGCCTGTGAACTTACACTGTCATTGCAAAGGATGCAGGGAAGTCATTGGGCTTTCATCTTGGGTCTGTGTGGTTAAGTGAGTAAGTCTTGGAACACTACTCTGTCTAGGATGTCCAGATGTGTTGGCCTGAGCTTCCTAGCTGCTTTTCTGACCGGCATTGAAGCCTAGGGAATATATGCTGGAAAACAAACTTCACAGTTGGTGTGTGCAGATTGTTACCTCTCTCTTTGGGTACTGTAGTAACCTTCAACTCTGGAAAGAAAAATGGGTGTTTAAAAAAGTTCACTGTGGCTTCAAAACACGCCAAAAGCTTTGAGGCAGGACATTTGGAAAAACATCCTCAGCCTGTCATGAGTCATAAATAATTGTATGAAACACTATTTCCTATTACTTACTTCTTTCATCAGCCATCTAAAGGAGGTAGAAGTTCTTACTGGTGAAGTATGAGCCCAAATGAGAATTACCCATCAAATATGTATTGGTTTGTATTACAGTTTATATATAAAATTAAGTATGTTTGTATTCTTGGATTATTTAATACAAATTTGTGCTTTGTCATATTTTCTCTTGAAATAATTATGTATGTGTGTATTAGCATATAAATTAAAAGCTTTTCCCCCCTTTGGAGGTTGACAGTCTCAGCTTATGTCCATGACAATGCTGTTATTTAGTGCTTTCCATCCATATTTCTCAGGTTGTTTGAAAAAAAGGCAAGGTGCCATTGACATTGCAGAAAGAAGGCAAATACACAATGTCTTCATGAAGTGTTTTGTAGTTGTGAGTAACTGAGTCACTGTAGTCAAACATTCTGCCTTTGGGAATTGTGTTACAATCCTCTTTTTATGTGTCACCCGCTGTCTTTCTCGTGTTTTTACTACCTGTGTGCTTAGAGGATTAGAGCCTGCACAGAGCAGGCCCTAGAGAGCTAAAAGTTGCAAGCATGACAATTAATTCGGTAGCACCAAGAATGTCATGTGATCAGTGACATTTTCCATTTGTCATAGGAATCATTGCTGCCTTAGGGAGAAAAATTGGTAGCAAAGTCTCATTTTCTATGAGACTCCCTTCCTACTGCCCCCTTCAGCTGATGGAAGGTCTTGGGGAAGGTGTGACAGGGGACAATTGGGTGTGGAAGAGTGTTTGACATTCCTGTTGTCAAAGCACCGCATTCCCTTGTGTTTGTGCTCCTTTATTTCCTGGGAATCCAGCATACCTCCAGCACTGCCTCATGCTGGGACTTGCAGCTTAGCACTGGTAATACTTGGCAACTAAGCACACAGTTTGTGTCCCTCAGCTTTTGTGGCAGATAATAATTTACTAAGCACGGTGCTGTGCCTGATTCTAAGCCGATCATTTCTTGAATTTCAGCTACTGGTAAAATATTTTCCTTGTATTATTATGGATAGCCCCATTATCAGGCTGGAGAATGTGAACCTGATGCCTTTTTGGAGCTTTTAGCATCTGCGTTACTTGTCTCTTGCAAACACAGTACTGTAAGGCTGGAATGCCCAGCTCTGGATTAGAAACTTAATACCTGTCAGGAGCAGCGCACCAAGAAACATTTCAGCTGTTAAATCTGGAACAGACTCAGCAGAAATCATGGAAAATAGCAGCAACGTTTTAGGCCTCGGAAGGCTTAGATCCAGATTTAAAGACATGTCTCAGTTGGTGCTTTAAAGGAAGTATTAGTTATGCAGTTATGCTTGGATTTACCTCCCACCTCTAGTTTTATTTTTATGTAAAATTGTGAAAATGTGCTGACGCATGGCGTTTGCATTTCTGTGCAAATGCATTGCATCAGCTTTTACCATTAAGATTGTTATTGTGTAAAAAGTTAGGTGCAGAGAAAAGGTCAGGTTTTTTGGTTTTCTTTTCCTTTTTCAAATTCAACGCCCCTCAATACTTGCACAGAGGACACTTGGCTGCAGAATTGCTTGCAGGCACAGACTGGCAGAAGTGATGTTTGTAATGCAAGGAATATATCCAAAATGTCACATTGCAGTGCCAGGAGCATGAGCTCAGCACACGGCTCCCTGCTGTACTTTGCATCCCTGACCTGTGTGACCCGCCTTTGGCAAGACACGGCGCTCCAAGTGCCTCTGCTCAGGTATGGATTTACCCCCAGGACCAGACTGAGGACTGTCTCTCTCTCCTCCACATACAGTGGTGCTTATCTCCCTCTTCTCCATTCTGTAGCTATGGCAAGTCCTGCCATGATGCTGCTCCCTGTGCACCTTGGTGTGTTTTATAAAGCCTGAGGTGTGAAGCACTACTGCATGTAGGGTAAGTGATACAGCAGCCATTGTTTCCTTGGAGAAACTGAAGGAAGGAAAGTTGGAGTGAGTTGTGGGTGATGCAAGAGTTAGGAGCAGGCTTCCATTTCCAGTCTCCCAGTGTTTCATCTTCCTTTGTACCCAATTATCTCCATTCTGTGACATGAAGGTGACAGCACTGCAAACTCCTTTGACATTTGCAGAGCACAAGCAGAAAAACATTCAGTGACTCCTGGGCAGATGCCTGCTTAAGGAAATTGGAGAAGGTACCCTTAGGTGCAGAGCAGCTTGCAGAAAGGTTCTGGTGGAGTCTTTGTCACGTCATGGGCCCACTTCTCTTTAGGAGCTTAAGCTCTAAGCTCAGAGTTTGCTGTAGTTTCAGATGTCTACAGCCAGAAGAGAGAAGTTTTATTGTGCTCATTTCTCCACCACTGATTGCCATCTGAACACAGGCACTGGTGCCAGCAGTGCATGGTGGTTAGTTAAACTGTTAAATTTTAGACAATGCCAGAGTGAAAGTGACCTTAAAAATAATCTTTTAACCACAGAATCAGTATAATAGTTCTTATACTAAAATATAAACAGTAGAATGATAGGCTAGAATACCAGTTCCTAGCTGGTGTGCTATGTTGCTGCTTAGCATGAAATCTTAAATGAGGCAGGGGCTCACATAGAGCTGGCGCCCTCTCCTTCCCCCAAGGATGCAGCAGTGTGGGTTCAGGCTGTGGTGCAGAAGAAGCTGTGCTTGGCTGGGAGGAGTATAAAGTACACATATGGTTTCATAGCCCAGCTCATCTGACTTAGTGAGTAGCTGTCACTAAGGGGGTGGCTGTGCTTTACAGTCTGGATTAGTACCTCTCCCCCTCCCATCCCTGTGCTGCCTTTGGTACATGTCTCTCCCTGCAGTGGCCTGATTCAGGGAACCAAGTAGCAGGAAAGTCACCCAGCATTTTGCAGGGCTAATTTTCTGTTGATTTTGAATCTTGAGCTGTCTCCTGAGACATCAGACAGATGTTGGCGCTAACACAAGACAGTGCAATGGGAATAAATAGTACATGAGGGGATACAGAGATGTCCTTTTGTGCAGCAGCTGGCTGTTAGATTGTATTATCTGTGCTCTCTGCATCCTGAGTGTTCATAACAGCAAATGCCTCAAATTCCTTCACAGGAATATAGGTGTGAGAGATACTTCAGTGGGTGATAATAAAATCCGTTTTCTGGTGCTGATTTTCTGAGGAAAACCAGTTGGAAACATGTTTGTGTGTATTTAATAAAGCAACTGCTAGACTAGAGCATAAATATAAAGCTATATAAAGCTTATATCAGTTTATGAACCTTAGTGCTTACAAATGGATGTGAAAGCCTTTAGTTTCTCATACTCTCAGTATCCCATCTCACACGGTGAAGACTGTCAGTGCTTAGACAGCATTCAAGCAGCCTGGAGGGGCTGCATAGCCAGCTAGGTACCCACAGGAATCTGTGTAAAAGTGCACAGAAATTTCTTCACAAGAGATTTAGCACTTAATATGAAAGAACTTTGATTTAGAAGGGCCAGATATGCTACTTTTAACTTCTGATGGACTGTTCACAAAAACAGTCTTTTCTGTGGTTTTTGGTCTTTGCTAGGAATAGAGAGAAAAGCTGCTGGGAATTCATTATTTATGCTTAGATGCTTCCTCCTTTTCCAGACACTTGTCCATGCTGAAATACCTGGTTGATTTTGAAAGAAACAATTTCCATTCCAATGAATAAACATCTTAGTATTAACTTAATTTAATTTTTATGGAGTATAATGGATCATGGCATATAAAAAACTTAAAAAAAAATCTTTCACATCTGAGTATAACTGTGGACTCAGAATTTCATCAGGTTTATCTCCATGAGTGACATTTATAAAGAATAGTTTCACAGTGGGATAGTCAGTTGCTTTTTATACCTGAAGCATCACTAGAAGATAGCAAATGATCTGAATCCAGATTGTATATTGTTATGTTTTTTAAATTCCCTCTTCACTTTCAAATCATAGGGACATTGTTCTCTTCTGTGTCAGGAATGAGTGGGAGGTTATGTTTTGTTAATGCCAAAAAGTCATCACTCCTAGACACCAACCAGTTAGCCCCAACCCAAGGGCGTGTGCCATCTAATTTCTTGTATCACTGTTTGTGTGTATTTTCTGTCATCATCACTGTTCTTGATTGAGTCTCAGCTTGGTAAATTCTGTCTGCATTGATGTATAAGAAAGTATTTTTGCAGCTCTGAGGAACCTACATTATATGAAAAAAAAAAACAAAAACCAAACAACAAATCAGAATCTGACATCATCTGCCTTTATTTTTTGGTTGTTGGGTAATCTTTTAATCCAGTAATTTTTTTATAAAAATCTTGCAGGTGGTACATGCCAGATGGACTTTTTGCAGAGATTAAATGAAGGATCATTTATCAAGCAGCTGCATCAGGAAGGATTTTTCATGTGTGAGGGAATGTACAAGAAAAAGCATGACAGCACTTGTGCCCTTATTCCTGTAATTCACTGCTGGATCAAGTTCAGTGGATTCAGAGGGTATTTGATTTTATCAGTCATTAAAATCTAAGTAGTAAAATCTAATAATTCTTAGCTAATATTTCAATTAAAAATCAAAATATCTAAAGCCTACCTCTTGTATGTGCTCTATGCCATTGTGTTCTCTAATAGGCCGTTTCTTAGTAGTCTTTGAGTCCATTTGATGAACTGTGTTGTCACCCAGTGTAACTGTAGGTCTTGTGAAGTCCCAATCCAACAAACACGTCTGGTTAACTTCATCGCTGTGTGGTAACTTGTGAAGGAAAGCCAGCCATCTGCCTAAAATCTTGTGATAGGAGCTAAGGTTCATTACGTTTCTCTGAAAATGCAAGATCCATCTTGGCATTTTATGTGACCATACTGCATATCCAATGCAACAAGTTTATCAGTGTTTAAAATATAAAAGTTAAAAGTGAAAGACGGCAAATCTTTTTCCTCGTGATGCTGTCAAAGTACAGGAAACAACCTAAGGTCAGGTTGATGCTATGTGGACTCCTGTCCAAAAGTGCGGCCAACCTACCTTGGAGGGATGTTGATATTAAGAAAGAGCAACCATATAAAAACAAATATAAAACTATATCAATATATCAAAAAGTATCAAATTTGCACAAACTGATACCCTGGCTTAGACTTTCAGTATACAGTAAAAAGATGTAATCTGGATGCAGGCAGAACTGCTGTTACACTTTCAGCTTTGCCAGAAGTTTAGTCTAAACATAAAAATGTGTTTATAAAGTACTCTTGGGATGCTTGGATTAATGATTCTGCTGGTTTACATGTTGCAAAATTAATCACACTGAGTTAACAGTGCACTTAGCTCCTTTACATTATTTGAATTAGATTTCACACTACTGAGCTGATGGTCTTGTGACACAACAGAGCACTCATCAGTTCCATGTGGGTGATGTGTGCACAGTGGAGGGGTAGCTCAGTCTTGGTATATTTGTACCGTGAAAAGAAAGAGGTTACCTGGAGGGAAATGAAAAGCTGATAATCTTAATCCAGCCCCCTCCAGCTATCATGAAAAATACTGGAAGGAAATAAAAAATCAAACAAAAGCCTGATATTCTTCATTTTTATTATAATTTTAACAACTTGAGTAAATTGAAGTCTGTAAGCAAAGCAATTACATGAAGAGGGCCTAATAAAGTTGTTCAAGCTACAACCTACTTTGATGGTTGAATCAAACTGAATAAAGCAGGCTGCTTGGATGGGTTTTTAGCTTCCACGAACATAATTGGCAGTGACATCTTTTACTTTAATGGCAATGGTCTTCTGTGGGCTGGGAGTTTCATAATCAGCTGAAAGTAAAAAAAAAAAAAAGATAAAAATTGGTCACTACTGCAAACAGAAAAATTGCTGAACCATGTTCTATCCTCAATTCAGCTGGTGAAATCTCACCATCTTCGGCAAGGTCGGATTATTTTAAAATTCTCCCTGGCCTGAGCAGAAGAGCAAGTCAAAATCTGTGGATCTGATTCTCAGAGGTTCCATGATTAAGCGTGATTAAGGATCTTAGAAAAGCCCAACCAAGCAACCCAACCCAACCACTGTAAAGGTGTTTACAGGTTATTCCCAGGGGAAGAATCTTAAGAGTCGGAGCCACATTTCTTCACAAAAGGTACAGTCAGTGGTCCAGATTTCATCCTTGGACTTCAGGGGGAACTTACAAGCTTAGAAAGGGAGTTTTTCCAGGATCACAGCTATAATATTTGGACTGTATTTAGGGAGGAGGAGGGATGGCATAATGTATTCATATCAAGAAACAACAACACATCTGCTTTGCAGCCACTAATGTAGCCCCTGGTTTTTAATATTTATAATTAATATTATAAGCCCCCTAGCTTTTTAATATTGCGTTTCAAACCTTCAGAGAAGTGAAACTCATGGCATGTTCACAAACCATGTCCTTCTGTGATAGTGCTGGAAACCACCCATCTCCAATATATCAGGAATCTCTGTGTGATGGGATTTGGTGTGTTCTTCCCCTTTGGCAGCTTCTCCAAACCTCACCATCTACCAGCTAACCTTATGAAACATGAGAAACACCCCAGTCCTTCTGCTTCCAGCAACCTCACAACCCCTTCCCAAGAAGAGTGTTCTCCATCCTTTTAAGGACAAGTACCTGCTTTGCTCTCCATCCAGGAGGCAGTGATATGCAGCAATGTCTTTCTCCAGCTGTTGTTTGCTAGTCAGCAGATTTTCACGATCCCTCTGCTGCTGCTCAGTTTCTACTTTGATTTCTCCCATCTCTGCCTCCAGCTTGGAAATGACAGAGCCCAGGTTCTGCAGTTCGATGTCATGCCAGTGCTTGGCATCATATAAAGAGTTCTCCAGACCCCTCTTCTGCAAGGGCAGGACAGTAGACAATAAATCAGTCAATTTCCATATGCTTCATAGTGATTTTTATTCTGGTTTGACCAGTATCTCTATTGACTATATATATTTTGAGAATTCTTTTCTTAGCTACCTTGATATTAGGTATTGTCATTACAGAAGTTGAAGCACTTTTACAAGGTGCAGATACTCCTCACATTGTCTGGTACTACACTACCAAGAAATCTCAGTGAGATTGAATATGAATACACTGAAGATGGAAATTTGGAACCTGGTTTTCAAATGTGGTACACTTAGAGCACCATTTCAGTCAAGAGGAGCCCAGAGATGTCTGGCATCTCTGGAAATGATCTCTGGTGGAAAATGGGATTCATTCTTAACTCTTCATCCCAAGACAGGAATGTTCCGCTCAGAGTGTGTGTTGAGTTTGCAGAGAATACACCCACTGAAAACCCAGCATTCCTTACCAAGGTTCTCAAAGATTCGGTTTCTGCTTGCAAGCTCTGTATTTTGCAGGCAGTTTCGTGGAACTCGGTTCTGAGGCCCTCCACAAGCTCTTCCTCCTGGGTTCGCACGGCAGCCATCGTCTCAGCCTGTTGCTGGTGAAAGAAGGCGACTGTCATCACAGCCTATGCAAGTTACGGTTTAGCTTCCTTACATCCCAAACTGACAGTAATATTTTCACAGTTTGTGGCAATTCTGACTCTAAGTTTGATTCCTGTGTATTAAATCCCTCAGCTGAACAATTCTGGATACTTCTTAGTGTCAAAATTATCATATTTTCTAGGCATTTACTGTAAAATGGCTTATGCATACAAGCGTATTTGTGTTATCCATGTCAACAACAGCTGTTCAGAATTCATACTTGTATGTTTAAAGTTATCTCTAAAGAGAAAAACATTGCTGTAATTGTTCATTTTATAGCCATGCTATAGTATTTCTTAAAAAGTTTTGTGTCTTCAGAACTACTCACACCTTAATTTCACACTTAAGATTCTATGAGTCAGACAGCAAGTCATATCACAGGGGTCAAAAAAAAAAATCTGTTAATTAAGTTATAAGTTAACTATGCTGTTTCCTGCTCTTGTGGCTTGGGGGGTTTTATATGTGTTTAGTTCAGATTCCTTGAAAATAGATGAAGGAAAAAGTACCTTAGTAAAAATAGAATTTCTATACTTTTTAACAAGGGCTGAGATCAAGGTTTCTCAGCCCAGGGCTCTCTAGAAAATACAATTCTTCAGTCAAAATCTACATTTCTTGTGGCTGATGCTAAAATTAAACTATGCAAAATACTTCCATCCCACTCTGAAACTTCATCTTGACCCTGTTCTGCTTTTCTGATTATACATTCTTTTATTTAAAAAGTAAGATCGAATTTTAAAAAATCTAGGACCATACACCAAAAATAGTTTTGTTTTTTTTTACTACCATATGAACCCCTCACCTTGCACACTGTGAATTAAATAGCCTCAGTGGTAAAAGGTTATTTAAATACCAATTAAGTCTCAAACACAAATTTAGATTTAAGAACCTGTATTGCAGAGGGCTGAATCCAAGCACCAAACCTGCCCTTTCCAGAAAATTGCACAGATCCTGTGTTTTCTGGAAATGCTTTGTTGGGGCTTGTGCTTCAGAGAGACTTAATTCTACCTTTCTATTCCTGGTGAACCAGTGATCATGGACCTGCAACTCTTCAGGAAATTGTGTCTCCTAAGTGGTGTTAAGAGTGTAGTCTGCACCTTCTTAGGCTATGAGGACTGCAGATGTCTCTTTAAAAAGAGAAACACAGGGAAGGGAAGGTGTTATAGCCTATACCCATTACCAGAAGCCTGGCTTTCACATTTACCCTGCTGGTGGCCCAAATGCTACCTATAAATCCAGCTTGCCCGCACCACAGGTGGCATTGAAGCCCTTCCAGGAGCTGCCTTAAGCTGTGATCCTGACTGTAGTGGTGTGAACAAGAGAACAGGCAGGTGGAGTAGATGGAGATGGCTGCACCAGGTCCTAAACACTGAGGAGGACACAGCAAGTGAGCACACACTGAATGTGCTCTAAAGCTTTTGGGACACACAAGGTTTCCCCACCCTCCTTACAGGATTACCAGCCCAAGTGTCCATGTGTGAGGCCCTGCTGGGCATGATACCCTTACAAATTAAGTGTTCACAAAATCTTTGGGGTTCCTTCTGTGGAGAAGTGCAGAAGTAGTCCGTGTGTCCTCTTCAGTAGGCAATTCATGTTTTCTGGGGACTTTTCCCGAGATGCTTCATGAGGTAAAGGCTATACATGTGGTAACCACAAACAACTGGATTAATGGAGGGAGAGGATGAAATCATCTTCCTAAGTCTTTATCATGTTGATGCTTGAGTTTCCTAGGAATCTGTGAATTTCAAATGTCTGTACAGCTCCAAGCTAAGCATTGTGCATGAGCGCAGAATCCCTCAGTAGTCTGTTTTTCATGGAATCCAGATAATGAAAGAATGATTAGGAATGGAACACCCAACACCCAGAGTAGACCAGCATGGTATCTGAAGAAAGACAGTTACTTTGAAAAGCTCTTGAGAGTTCTGGGGAAATTTTAGCAAAGGAGAGAAACAACTGGCATAATTCACAAGATTTTTCAGAACCTATTATGAGGACAACAGAGAAAGCTGTGTAATTGCATGCTCAGGGAAGAATATTTCCATGGGTCAACAGCTGGTCAAGAGACAGAAAAGAGGACAATTAAGGTCTAGTTCCATTAAGACAGAAGCTTAACAGCTTGATGCCTCAAGGTCTACTGCATTGGGAATGAAGCATGAACTAGAAGGACTTATGGATGACAGAAAACTATATGGATTAGCAATGAGCAGGGGTGGATGTGGATCAAGCTACATGAATGAACAGCACATCAGTAAGTAAAGCATCTTTCCAGGGAAAAACATTAAATAGCATGCATGTCTTGCAAGGGTTTGAATCACCCATGTCAAACTGGGGAAAGATTTTGACCACTAGAGACAAAAAAGTGTACAGGTGAAACCAATGGACTTGAGTTTTGAGGTTGTTCATCTGAAAAAGGCCTATGTGAAACCCCATTAAATATGAATTTAAATTGGTGTGTTTTGGTGGCCAAATATCCTTGAAAAATCTAGCCAAGATTGCAAATCTAGTCACAAGTCAAAGCAAATGAGGCAAGGTAATTAGTCAGAAAATAACAAAAATACTGCCCTCATGTCTAAGTTAGTGCTAGGACATCAAACACCTTGGTCTGAGCTGGTCACAGGTACATCAGAGAGTAGGTGCAGAAAAAGGAAACTAAAATATTAGGGATCAAGCAAACCTCACAGAGAGACACTGAAAAAACTGGTAATGAAGAGCAAAGGAGTGCAGAGAACTGCTCCCCCTCCTGTGATGTCACAAAAGAGCAAGGGCGAGTTTTTTGCTGTGTGGATAACCAAATGATACAACTTAACTACAAAAGATGATATAAAACCACAAGCTTAGTTAATAAAAGCTAAACTCTTGTCATCTGTATAAATAGTAGTAATCTGAATCAATCTGTGCCTGTAGGAGATAAGGGACACAAAACTGCATCATCTGGGTTTAATTGGTGGAAAAAAAGACCCTAGAATGTCTTACCAGAATCTGTGCAGAACCAGAACCAATCATTCCAGAAATCTGTGATATTCTGTTTCTTTGTTCCATAAAAAAACCAAACCAAAACAGGAACAATAGGCTAAGATGGTTGAGTAGGGGTGGGTTGGGTATCAAAGACATGACAGAGCAGTGTACTAAGAACTGTCAATTTTCTCCCCAAAAGATATCTCTGAGTAGCTTAAAGACCAGTTATTGAGGGTATGAAAGAAGCAGGAAGAAAAAAGTTGCAAGGGAATTTTTGCACAGGAGAAGGAAGAGGAACAGCAGGACAGGCAAGCAGGAACACTGAAGAATTTGGTGCCATCAGAGTGATGTTCATTTTGTTGAGACCTGGCAGAGTGAGTCAGGAACAGATTTTTCTGGGGAAAGCTCAAAAGGCTACTGAGGATGCCCTGGCTTTTCAGGGCTGCATGTGCTCTGTACGGAGGCATTCTCCAGGCTCGTGTAGTTTTTTTACTGTGTCACTCACTTCCTTTGGACTGTATGAGCTAAAAATCAGACCCCACAGACTAACTTGATGAAAACTTTGCATAATAAGTCTGGCATTCTCACAAGCTTGATGGGACCTCTGGGATAAACCCCTCTGCTTGGCTTCTTGTATGTTTCCTAGAAATTTTGGTATCACTGTTGTCACAGGATTTTTCTTCTTTATTTTGAAAATTAACTCAGAGCTTGCACATATGTTTGCGAACATATTTCTTGGTTTTGTTGTTTTTTCTTGCTGTTTCCCTTCGATACCCCTATACCTCTCATGGCAGCTCTTTACCTTGGAGATATGTTTATATGGTTTTGCTAAGTATTTCAACAGTGCTGCTGCAGTTATGATTTCACTGAATTACAGGATATGCTGAGTTGGAAGGAACCCACAAGGATCATCGAGTCAAACTCCTGGCTCTGCACAGAACCATCCCCAAGAATCACACCATGTGCTTGAGAGGATTGTCCAAATACTTAGTGAACTCTGTCAGGCTTGGTGCTGGTTGTCAGGCTTGGGGAGCCTGTTCCAGTGCCCAAACACCCTCTGGGTGAAGAACCTTTTTCTAACACCCTACCTAAACCTCCCCTGACAACTTCAGACCATTCCCTCAGGTCCTGTCATTGGTCACCCGAGAGAAAAGATCAGTGTCTGCCCCTCCTTTTCCCCTCAGGTGCAAGTTGTAATTGCAATGAGGTCTCCCCTCAGTCTTCTCCAGACTGAACAGACCAAGTGACCTCAGCTGCTCCTCACCAGGGTTTCCTTCAAGGCCCTTCACCATCTTTGTTGCTCTCCTGATTTACTCTGTCATGCTCTGCTGTAAGAGCCAACTCAGAATGAGATGGCTTCTAACATCGTCCACTGAACTTAATGCTTCAGCTGTGCAAAAATACTTACTTCAGCCAGACATTTTGGAAAATGAGTGACCCTTCACGACAGAGAAAAACCTGCATTAATAGGCTGTCTCAGACTCAGCCTCAGAAGAGGAGAATCCCTGTTTAAAGGGAATGGCTATTATCATCACTTTTCATTTCTAAGTTAATATCTAGTTTTCCCGCTGCTGCCAAAGGAAGCGAAACCAACAAGGAGTGTAGAGGGCAATGTGTTTTGCCCTTATTTATGGACCCTTGTAAATTATTAAGTGGAGGAACAGCCCTAGTAAGAAGGGTAATAACAGTGGCTTATCCTACACAAAAGGTGTAAAGGTATCAACTGATTAAGTTAGTTTTCTTAGCCAACATTTCAGAGCCTTGAAAGGCTCCCGCAGATACTGGGGATATGAACAGGGCCATTTCCACCAGTGCTTAACTCTGTGTATCCCAAGAAGCCTTTATATTTATAAGTGCATTCTCCTTTGGAATTGGACCAAAATACTTTAGATTTTTAGCATCTTTTCTATTTCAAAAAAACACCCAACCCTCAAAGATATTGCAGAATATTAGAGAGATTTTGTGTTTGCTTGATACCCTGTGATGTTGGAGTGGGTTACAGAGTGCTGACCTTGGTACGGAGCAGGGCACCTGTCTCAGCACGATTCTTTTCAATGTCTCTCTCCCAGTGGATTCTGATTTTTTCCAGAATGTCATCCAGGCCACTTCCCAGGGGAACATCAAGTTCTTCCAGCTGAGATCCAGCAAGCTGCTTGTATAATACCTTCACATCCTTGAACAAAAATAACAAACATAAAGAAAGTGAACTGGACAATTGAATGGTATCTTCAGAGAAGCTCGAGGAAGAGCTCTTTTGGTGCCACAAACAGAGAAATTAAATTTGGTTCCAAAAGGTATCTCTGCATTAATGATTTAGTGCACTGAAGGGTTTCTCCTTCAGATGTGGATTTGCCTTGCTTCTGCATGGGGTCTCTTCCTGCAGATCTAAGGTACTGGAAGAGTTTTTTCCCCTTGGTGGAAGGAGACTGAAGCCCTGCACCAAGGCAGTGCCTGGAGCAGCCCTCTCAACAGTGGCAATTTTCTCCAGCAGCCAGTGCTTGACAAGTGCATGCTGCATAGCTGGGACCCAAAATCACTACATACATTGCCAGTAAAGCTGCAGTGTGGACTTTGGGCCGAGGAACTAACAGTTTAAAGGTTATCAAAAACTCCTCCCTTGCTGCTGCACTATGCAGGAGCATGGGCCTGCATCTACTGGAAGATACAAGATGTGCAAAGCAGCTCTACAGCCTCACAGCTTGTGTGAGACAAGTGTGTGTTTTATGCACATGCATGTTAGATGAAGAGGATTTTCCTCTGTGGCAGCATTCTGCTCCTTCTTTACATTTAAGTGCTCCAAAACCACGTAACCAGTAGAGAATTATCAGGTCTAGAATTGCACACTTAAAGGTAGCACATCGTGTTCAGGAACACAAGAATGGATGAGATTTTCACATGTATCTTAACTGTCTGGCACTGCAATCCTTTTATATCAACCTGTTTATCTGTTATTGGCACAAAAAAAAGGTAGTGTAGAAGCATCTGGGAATTGTATTTGTAAGCAATGGCCCTTGACAGTGACAAGACTGGAAAAAATGGATGGGAATTATGTGAATTATGAATCTGCAAGAATGCAAACCTCAAAATGTGCCCACTCCAAGTTCACAAAAGCTTCAAAAGGACTTGACATGGATTTGGTAGTGGGAGCACCAGTGGAAAGAAAATTTTGGATTAGTTCAGGAAAGTCCTTGGGACTTTATTGTGCCAGAGCTCAGCAATAGTTGCTTCTAGCCTTTATTCTGTGACTTCTCTTAAGCAGCTTCCCCTGGTGCTGCTGCCATAGGAAAACCAGGCCTGTGCTTAAGTGGTTCTGCAAATGCTCAGGTATTCCCAAAAGGTAAAGAAAAGAGCATCTTTCCACTCTGCTTTCCACTCCTTGCTGGCTACATGAGGATCAAGATGGACAGGTGGTGTTCTCATTATGCCATAGGTACTGACAGAGAACAGCATCAGCACCTGCTTTTTTGGTTTCACAGCAGTCATTGCATTACTTGGAGGTTTAAAGAGGATCTTGTTTATTTCTATCATTTTTTTCTTTACCCTCTTATCTAAAACAACTGCCATCTTCTGCCATGCACTGGTAATGAAGCCACTGGTTATTTTCTGCAAAATGCCAACCTTGGAATTAGACTGATGCAAGTAGAGAGCTGGTGATGCAACCTCATCTTGGCAAGCCAGTGTTGCTGAAATCTTGTGGTTGGAGGAACAACTAGTAAGAAATGTAAGGCAGGATAGTATCTTGCTTTCATGAACCATCACAATTCAAGCTTTATCTTACTTTTGAGGCACCAGCACAGTTGTTTGCTGTCCCTAATGAGGGATTAGTAACAGCTCCATATTAAAGTCCCCATAAATAAAGATGCTGATTTGTGTTCAGTCCTGAAATCCCTGCTGAAGGAAGTAAACCACCTTCATGCAAATAGTGTTGGTGAATGCAGTAAGTAGGAAAGTACTGCAAAATTGGGTAGTATGGGCTTCTCTTCTGGCTGGTTGTCTGTGGTGGTGCATTCTCTCCACCCACTCAGGATCCTCTGTGGTTTCAGGAATTCTTTATAGACTTCAGCCTTAATCAATCAATGGCTCCTGAGCAATTAAGCTTCCCTTAAGTTTATCAGAAACACTGTTCCTAGGAGCTTCTGTTGCCTAACAAACTTCTGTTCCCTAACTAAGGACAGGGACAAGATAGTCAGCTATCATAACCTTGGAATATAACTTGTCCGAATCACAGCCCAAGTGGAACAATATTTTTGTTACCATACTTCTGGGGAAAACTCCAATAATTACCATCTTGGATTACAGCCAGGATGGAGATTGGCAGATGACTGGAGCCAATCATCTTGGGACAGTAGTCCTGAGTGAGGCCCTTTGAGATCTCCTGGACTGCAGTGGGCTGTGAGCAGCAATCTCCCTCTTACTGGGACACCTCTTGGAGCCAACAAGCTCTCAAGTTTGCAATACTCAATACTTGTTGCCAAATGCTGATGGTGGGGCCTGGGATATCCCCACTACTCCTCAAGGCTCAGCCCTCGCCTGTTGAGAGATGCAGAAGCATCTGAATTGAGTATTGCACTGAACTTGAGGGAAATTTTTAATAGGCACCTTTGTACAAACTTCTTCATGTCTGTTTGTATGAGTGTGTGAATAGATTTAAATACCCTATTGCAAGTATAATATGAATACTGCCATCCCAGATCTACTGTTAAGTTACTACCATGCTTATATGAAATCTTATTGGATCATTTTGTAAATGTTGAATTAGTGATCAGGTGCTGACAAATCCTTTAGCCATAAACCATTGACCAAATCTGAGGTAAAGTTTGGACTCAGCTGCACCTAATCTCCATCAGGAGTGTAGAAAGCAAGGGTATCTGCTCTGAACCTCATAACTCAATGAGAGGGCCTCCCCTAACCCTTCTGAATCTTTGTCCTTTGGCACCTTTACTCTCTGCGTCCCCAATTTCCATGTAAACCATTCTAGATTGACTCTAATCCAATTTTCCTTTGTGAGCTTCATTATAATAAAATGAACCTTCCCATCAAAGTTAAATTGCACTTTCACATCTCATATTAAACCTGCTTTTGCCAGCACCTTTGATGATGATTCTTTAGAGCCACTCCTTCATGCCACTGTCCCTGTGACTTGCTTTAGTGTTGTGCTTCTCAAGATAGATTCAGTTTTGGGAACCGAACACCTTGCTAAGCCAAGCAGGGTGTTTTCATAAGAACCTGGTTAATGCTCAACATCAGTGCAGCAGGACCAGAGCTGGTGCCTTGCACCTGCACTTTGTCCTTTCTTCAGATCTCACTGCTGAGATGTCCACATACATCACTGTGCAGCCCCTGGACCATCACGTGGTGTCTGACAAGAAGAGATGGCATCTCTTCCATGTCACATTTATCAAATGAGAAAGAGTTAACACCTACATGTAAGTAATTTGATAATGCCTCAAGGGTTAGTCCTCGGAGTTAAAACAGAAGGAAGAAATAGGAGTAGGTTTCAGGAAAATCCCCCCACCCAGTCATGGCAGGAGGAGTTTTAATGTTTGCTTTGCACTAGATGTGTGATACCAACCAGATGAAACAGGCACACATTGGCTTTGCAGTGTCCCGAGTCTGGACTTACTTCTTCATGATTCTTTGACAGCAAAGTTAGCTCTTCCTTCATGCTTTCTATCTGACTCTCCAGATCCATTTTAGTTAAATTAGCATCATCAATCACTTTATATAGGGAATTAATTTCATCTTCCACTGCCTTTCTAAATGGCTGCTCATTTTCATACCTGCAGAGAAAGAAAAAAAAAAAAAAAGCCAAACTTCAACACAGCACAGCTCAGCAAGTAAAACCTGTCTTTTTTTCTGAATGACACTATTTCTGCTAATTAGCGAATGTGTCCCAGACAGAGGCACAGAAACACAGACAGTTTACTTTGCTCTCACTTTGTCTCTTCATACGTGAAGTTAACTGCCCAAAGTACCCTGTCATTAATTCAGAGTGTAAGAAAACAGGCCAAGTTAGCAGTATGTGCTATGATGGTTATCAAGCTGATAGGATTCCAGAAAAAGCATGGAGAGGCTAATGGTTTCTTTCTAGATCTGATATTTATATACAGTATCACCACAGGTAGCTTTTTCTCAGTGGTCTTGTCAGTAAAATGAGAATACCTACTCACTTGTCTACATAAAAACCTTTTAGAGCAATGGTTAAAGAAAAAACATGCACACCAAGCATTACTTTTGCTAACAGACATGCTGATGGAAGTCAGGTCTATGTTCCAGGGTCCTGGCCCATCCCTAAGACCAAATCCCAGCAGTATCAAAGAGGAAATTTCTGTGGTTGCTTTGTCAGCTAGAATTGCTGCTGGAACAAACAGCTCATTTCCAAACCATGGCTGTAATGGTAGGGAAATTTTGGCAAGCAGTTTCTGTTCCACAGCACTGCTTTCTGCACTGCTCTTGTTTGTAACTTTTTGGTTTAGGCTTTCCATTGAAAATGTGGATTGCATTGTCAATCTCCTTGGGTGGGAGACATCTGTTCCAAACCTGTCCAGCCTGGGGACCTGGTGGCCAGGAAGGTTAGACAGAAGGGGTTGGCAGGTTAGTTTGGAACCTGCTTCATAAACACTTTGTTCCTTGATAGCCACCTTCATTGCTGGGAGTTTAAAGCTTGGGAGAGTGGCAGCTAATCCCAGGAGCTTTCACTGTGCAGTAGATTGATTCAACATTGTTTTTAGTTATGTAGACTGCTTGTCCAAGTCAGCTGACACTTCTAAAAAGTATTTTTTCAAAACTGCATAAAATATAATGTAACTTTCTGGATGTAAAGCCAAACAAGTATCTCAGACTTGTACCTTTCTGAAATAAAAGGCAAACTTAAGAATGACTAACACATTTTGGTTTTATGGTTAAATAAAATAATGCCAGAGAGAGAGAAAAAGAAATTTAAGGGATGATAAAAACCATGGGATATAAAAATCAATTACTTTGAAGTATGGTTTTTGTGTCAGAGCTTGCAAAAGCTATTTGTAAATGAATGAGACCATTAGACCATTATGAGTAAAAAAAGCTAGAAGGATCATGTCTCCTGAGTAAAATCTGAAAAGCTTCATGCACTCATACACATGACTATCAGGCTTTTCAAACAGAAAGACAATAAAAAATTGTTTGCCAGTGTTTAAAATCTTCTTTTATTACTTAAATTTCTCAGTAAAGGAAAATCAGCTCAGCCAGTTTCTGTTTTCTTGTCTAATATTTCCACCCTGATGTCTGTAGTGGCGCAGCTTTTGCTTTGTGGCAGTAGCAGCATGATTGTAACTTCCACAACCACTTTGTTTTGGTACTGAAGTACTGAAAATTACAACTAAAAAGCACATGGAAGTTTCCCCTTTATAAAGTGCCAACCCAATTTTGAATGAATACCGTGTTAAGACAAATGTCTGTGTTAAGACAAATGTCTATGTTAAGAATAGCTTAGGTCTATTTTGCTTGTGCTTGTGCACATTTTTGTTACTATGAATCTTCAAAATCTTCCAAAATAACATTAGCACCATCATTATTTTTCTCCCAGATCAGGGTGTTGAATATGAATATGCCTAATAACCTAAAAAACAAGTGCATTCTACTCCCTAGCATTACACCCCTAGAAATTAAGTGTTCACAAAGGCAAAGTTTAAAGAAAGTGGCCAGCTGGGTGCCACCACAGGACTACCTGTCTTTAAAATCTTCAGCACAGGCTTGAATGTTTTCAGTGTGCAGCATAAGACGAGCATTTTCAAGGACTGCTTCACCCACCTAGAAAAAAGATACAACAGAGCTCAAGCAATGAAGAGCTTCAGCACACGTATCTTAAGCAGACGTACATCTTTGATTCTGAAAATAATCCTTCATCCTAGGGCTGTTCAAGTGACTCATTTCAGATAACTTAATCAATTATTTTTGTACACATAAGTTCACAAATTCTTCACAAATAGGCTGTAATTTGCCATCAAACTGCTCATTCCTCCTAAGCCCTTATCTTCTTGTAGCAACACATTTATTCTGATCATCAGCTCTTTGCAAGGGGCAAAATTCATTGCTGTGCTCAAGGTATTTTCATCATTTAAGTCCCACTTATACTTTCTAGATAGAATTAAAGCAGCACTTAGGCAATTCCTATTCTACTTCCCATATTAGCAGTCCTCTTCAGGGTTGTCCTCCTCAGGGAGCCACGGAATACTTGTTCCTCATGCTGCCTGCGAGCCCTCCTCAGCTCCCAGAGCATTGTTTTCCTTCTCCTATGGGATCCTCTAGGCTCTTGAAATAGATATGAGACCTGAGAAGCCTTCAAAGATTATTACACTGATTGGAAAGGTCGTGCAAATCAGACTGTGGTATCCTGCCTGGGCTGCATCTCTAACACCCAAGAGGCACTTGAGGGGTAAGTAAACCAGTAAGGCTTGTGACCTAGCAGCTTTTGTGATTCAGGAAGGTTATATAAAATGATAAAGAGCTAAAATAGATCACTGCCTGCCCTGGAGTCACACGTACACTGAGCTATGGAGGTGACCAAACACATGCAGAATTCAGTACCAGGCTTAGAGTGATCACCTCTGCAAGTAACTGTCTTGGAGCTCCAGTCGCCCCATGATCCATGCTGTCACTCTGGAAAAGCTAAACTGAACATTTCTTTGATCTTTTTCAGGAGACACTAAAGAAGATTTGCAGTTAAAACTAAATCACCTCATGAATAAGATCAGATTTTAAGCTGGCCAGAAGAGCTCTTGAAGCAGAAAAATCTTTCCTTAGATAATTAAGTCTGTAACTAAGATTGCAAATGACCCAAAGCGTTCTGCTCCTCCAAGGTGAAACACACCATGCAATGTGGAAACATCAAAGCTGCATCCAGACGAGTTATCTCAAGTGGATATCAAGTGGGATTGTTGCCCTGTGTTCCCACATGCCCTGAGGCTGTTTGGTCACAGGGTGGAGGTGGGCATGCAAAGCTGAAGTTTCTAGGTGGTCATTAACATTTATCCTCATGGAGAGTGGCTTACTACTCCAAATGTCTTACAAATGTTTGGACCAAAAAATGTGTAATACCTGAAGGCATCTGATAAGGAGAAATGTGGAGAAATACCCTGTTCCTTCACTATCCATTATGTCCATCATGGATCAGGAAGTTAAAAGCACTCTACTTCTTTTCAATCTGATGAAGAACAAGGGTTAAAAAAGCTTTTTTCCTTAATTCTTACCTACTGCTACAAAAAAAAAAAAAAAACAAGGAAGGTGGATGGGGCTGGAGCTTCTTTCACACCATTGCATGGGAAACCTATTTTTCTTCAATAACTGTGGGATTTCTTGGCCAATTCAAGCAATATGATAGAGGGATAGGCCATCTCAGAGACATCCAGTTCTAAAACAGTTCATGAAAATAGCATTTGGACAGAGGAGAGAAGTTTTGTAGATACTGCTGCTCAGGGAAAAAAAAGAGCCTGAATTTCAGCATGGGAAAATTGGGGAGTGTGGCAAAAGCACAGGACTCGGAGATGTCACAAAAGCCACAGGTGTGGGCAAAGAGATGATCCCTCACCACACACCAACCAGCTCTGTTGTCCAGCACACAAGTACAGAAGAATTCTGTGTGCTCATTTGCACACAGAACTGGCTGCTCTTCAATGTTCAACCCCTTGTTTCCTTCTCCCTGATTTTTTGCAGCCCCACTTTACCAGCACTATCCTAACTCTCCAAACCCTGGCTTGTCCATCTGTGGCATTTCAGAGCAGCTGAGCAGAGCTGGGACTTTGGGGACATGCTACTCTTCTGTCCTCATGTTCCCTTACACCAGGACACCTGAGTCTCTCCTGAAGGATGGAGAATTGGCATTTAGTCAGCACAGAAGTAGAGGGACTTCCTTGACACAAGCTCTTGGTTGCTTTATTTTTCTACTTTTTTTTCTTTATTTTCTTTTTTCCTACAGTAGTTATTCTGTCTTCCTGACAGCTCATACATGTGTGGATCTTCACAGAAGCTTTAATTTTTTTCCCTGACTCAATCAAGGAGCAGAAATGTTACCCTGTGATTTGCCCTGCTCTATTGAAACAGACCCGTTTGCCTCTGGCAGGGATTACACACAGTTACAACGTCTGACCTAAAGTCTGATGAAAATTAATGTCTTTGGGTGAATTTGGAACATCCTGTGAGCAAAAGTAACATTAAATCCTCTGAGCTGCACAATGTCACTCAGAGGCATATTAGTAGTGAAGTTTAGGGGCTGAATCCAGTGAGAAAGGGCTTTTGGACTGCAACAAAAGCAGAAGCAGTCAACAGCTGGTAAACTGCTGCTGCCTGGATTTCTGCATCTATGTGGAGACAGACTGGTTTTTAAAAGTGTTTTTCATTAGTGGTTTTGTGGATTTATTGAGGCATTTGAGGTGACTTTTACCTGCCACACAGTGGATGTCTTTACCATACTCCTGGGGATTCAGTCAATACCCCAACTCTCCTCTTCACAGACCCACAGCTAAAGCCAAGGGCTCAGTGAGAAGGTCCAGGGCTTTCCAAAACTTCACAAAACCCTGAACTATGCCATGTAAGTAAAAACGGTATGACCACCACCTCCCAAACTAATGTTGAGAAGACTTCAGCGATGACTTGCAGTGGAAACCAGCAGGCACCAATTTTTCGGCACTCCTGGAAATCACCTGTGGGCCCTTTAAATCTGACAGTGAACGTAAAGGGTAAGTAATTAGACAGTAGTTTCTAACACTGTCTAGCATGGTACAAACTATGTTTCCTGAGAAACTCCCTCTGATTTGCATGAGCTGTGAAAGCCCTTTCCTAGGCTCCAAAAGAAGAGATCCAAGTCTTCCATCTAATGGGTCTTTTGTTTGATTTAATTCTATTAATCAACAGCTGGATGCAAACACACAGCATTCATTAGTGGGAGAGATTTGTAGCCACTTTGCTGACACACGTACTAAAACACATGATGCAGCAGTTTAGGAAACACTCTTCTTTGTGCCCATTGGGAATGAGAAGCCTTGCAATGCTGCAAGCATTCAGACATTGCCTCCTCTGCTTGTAAAGCAGAAGGCAGTGCTGTCGGGCCTCACAGAGTTTCTGGGAGGCTTAAGTCACTGATGCTCATGTGGCATTCGAAGAGCCAAAATGGAAAGAGTTTAAAAAATGCAAATATTATTACTAATATTACTAATAACTCCTTTCAGTCATACATTGTCTTTCAACACTCGGTTCTGTGATGCACATCCACCTTTTGATCACAATTTTTTTCAGCTCTCGAATTAACAGTGAATATTCATGGTATTAAACATCCTAACTACAAAGCAGCAACAATTTTCTTTGATTTCACTGTGATTTTATGGACATGAAAATGCAATGTTAATTTTTTGGAAGAAAAGTCTCATCAAAATCTGCATCAACATACTGGCTCATTTGCTGGGTTACATCTGGCATCAAGGATAAAACAGCTGCTTCAAGGGAGTGGGCAGCTGCCAGACTTGATAAAGTGTGAAGAGATACAGACACTTACAGGGAGAATTTACTACTAGCAACTGCTAGTGACTAGCAACTTCTAATTTTTAACAGAGATTTGGCCAAATTTGGCATGGCAAGATTCACTGTGCCTTTCTAATTGTTAGCTGTGCTTTATCTGTAGCTTTGTATATTTTTGTTATTCTTACAAATGTCTAAATCCTTTCTGACTGCTACTAAATTTGTGGCCACAGGTGTGGCCTGTGATAATGAATCTCATGGTTTAATTATTCATGTAATGAAAACTTCTCTGGCTTGTAAGTTCACTTCAGTAAAGCAAACGCCTCCATGGGGAAAGATCAGATGTCGATCTAGTCTTTCCTTCCACACATGCAAGGAAATAGTTGATACCAGACCATTGCCTCCAACACATTTTAATTCACAACTAAAATCAGGCTAAAGCCCTGCAGCCCACTGCCAAGCAGTAAAGTCTTAATGGTCTTGGTCATGCTTTCCATGTTGAACCCTTTCTCAGAGCCTGAAGGAGGAAACCTCAAAGGCAGCAAGAGCAGCATTTGTTGCATTGCCTCAGGAAAGGTAATACCTGGAGAGAGGCTGAGATTGATGGCTCCTTTGCTGATTCCTGCTGCATCCAGGGAAATTCGACTCCATGTATACATCAAATATTTTACAAGTACACAGGACTGCATCAAAGAATGCCTGGTTCTCAAAGCAGGAGACACCTCTTAAATTATCTGTAAAACTGTAATGTTGCCCAAGCACAAGGAGAAAACCTCACACCACCTGACAGCTGCCTGTGAAGGCAGCCCAAATTTATGCTGTTGGAGGTGGCTTAGAGAAGATCACTACAACTAATTCACTGCCATTCTCTGTAGGGCAGTTGATCAAGCTTTGTGCCATTTTGTAGGAGTTTGTTGTACGCTTACATGAGTAGCAGAATGCTGTTTCACCCGTTTACAGACACTGATCACGCACTGTGTTGTGCTAGAGTGTGTCACAAGTAACACCCAGCAGCTCTTCTGACCCTGCAGCAAATAAATTAGTGGGTGTGAGTCCAAATGTGGCAATTCCTCAGGCTGTTAGACCTGTGTATTCTCCAGGCTTAATATTCACACTGATTAAATGCTGACAGAAAGGCCAAGTGCAAATAAAAGCAGCTCTATTGAAAAACTCTGGAGGTCTTTCAAATGCTCCCAACCATGCACAGGATGTCATGATCAGTCACAGCAGTGATAAAATTGGTCCAGGATGTTGATTCCTTCTCCTGCTTTTGTGTTTTCTCTTGTGATCTGAACTGCACTATGTGTTACCTCATAGACAATCTAAATCTGTGTCTCCCATGCAGCTGTAACTGAACAATCATGGAGGCTGAGCTACCCTCTTCTCTCTCAGAAACTCAGATTGTTTCAAGCATCCACTTCTCCCAAGTGCTGCCCTGTACCCTGGGAAGAAATTGCCATTGCAAACAGTCTCCTATTCTGCAGAAGAGACACATTTGATTAGAGATAGAGTTTTCCAGAAGAAGACCAGGATGAAGCCTGGAAAAGAAGAGTATGCACAGGGTAAAATTTGTATTTCTGTCATGAAATTGTAATTCTGTCACATGAATTCCTCTTGGCAAGGATTTCTCATTTCCCTCTTTTTCTGCAAAAATCCTCTTGCTTTCTGCCTGTCCCAATTAGTGTGTGTCCACCTGCTCTGCTTAAAGCCAGCTGCCCAGGCAGATAATTAACCCTGTGAGCTGGATAGTTGCTTTCCATCATTCAGTTCCCACCAGTGATCCCCTGCTGCAGCCATAGCTCTGACAATTGCAAGGAAACATGAGTGGTTTCTCCTGAGGGACCCTGCACTCACACACACACCCTCTGAGTCTCTCACTGACACGTTTTTTCCCTTAGCTCTGAGTTCGGGAGATATGCTGGTTTTGCTGGCAGTGCAGCTACCCAAAATTTGGGATGCTGGAGCACATCCCAGGAAGGGCAGGAGGGAAACAGGACTTCAGGTCTGCTGGGGTCTCTCCTGTGCCACTGCAGAGATGGGCCTGTCACATTTGTGATTTTGAGACCAGGAGAGTCCTTTGAGGCCATGTCCTTGTCTTCTCATTAGCAGGGCAGGAGTAAAGGGCTCCTGCTTAGACCCCTCCCAATTGTGTCTTTCTCTTTGCTGCTTCTTGTTCAAAAACTGTTCCTATCATGAGTGCTTGGGCTAAACCAGGTGCCTGCTTGAGTGGTTTTTTTTCCCCAAAACTTTCATAGCTGCTTTATGCGAACGGCACCAAGGGGTTTTATGGCTGCCAGGGATCTCTCCTCACGGAACCCATGGGCCTGGACAGGAATCAAAATGAGTGCTCAGATTTTACAAGAAGCTGAAAATGGGGTATGCCACTCTCAAAGAAATCAAGGTGGATGTGGACATCTGCAGAAAATTTGAATCTATCTACAAATATTACATTTAGGAATGTATCTGCCAGGTGCCTCTCATTTCTGCTACACCTTGCTCCTGAATGCCTTTTACTTTTCTGTTTGGGATATGTTGTGGGAGGAGGGTTCTGACTGTGTGATTTCAGCTGTTTCTGCAGCAACTGATTTTGACATTTTAATAAATGTGATGGTTTTGATGTTGATGCTGGCATAATTTTTCCAATTAGCTCCAGGACGAATGAGCTAATTGGTGTTTGGGCTGGATAGGGTTCTACTTTGATTTTTGGTTAAATGCTTAATAAAAAAAGCAAAGCAATCTATTAATCAGAATTGTACATAACAGCTTGGATCACATCCGTGAAAGACAAAACCCACTAAGTGATGCCTCTTTTATTGATTTAATTGAAGCAATTCTGAAAATTTTATGTGTTCTCTGATGTGTTTTGATAGTTCAATAGATACGGATGATGCTAGTCTTTTTCTGTTCTTTTCTATGACACTCACAAATGCTGTTACTACATGGCTTTATTTTTCTGATTTTTGTATAGGAAGAGACTGATGTTCAGGCTAGATTTCATTATGAGATGCTCCTATTCACTCATAAAAAAGAGGCAGAGGCAAGGATGACTACAAAGAAAGGTTGAAAGGAAAGCAATTTGGATGAAAAATTATTACATAGCAGGTTCATCTGCACTGCAATGTTGGGTGTTTATACAATGAAAAATAGAGTAGTCCTTCCTAAAGTACTTATTGGTCCCACATTTTTGGTCTCAAACATAAATTTCAGTAGGATTTACAGATAAAGTCTACAACTGCAAAATGGGACACTGGTGTGGAGAACACGGGATGGCAGCTGCAAAGGATTAACTCCCTGTCCTCTATCCAAGTTCCCTTCTTCTCCAGTAAGATAAAAGGTTCAAAGAGATGGCTTTTTGTACCCCAGATTCAGAGCGCCCCTTTACTTCAGCAGCTGCTCGCTTCAGGAAGCAATAACATCATTTACTAGTAATAAAAGGTGGAAACTTTAAAAGCTGGTGCTTAACTAGGTGTTCCTGCTGACATGATCTTTGTACAACAGCTTATGCCAACACATTCAGAGTTCGAGCAATGTTTGTGGTGTTCTGGGAGAAGACCTGCCATAATAATACAAGGAAAAACGGGCCAGCCCAAGTTAAAACAACACAATTGTCCCAGTCAACTTAAAGTTGGCTTTCAGGCTTTCTGAAGACCCAGTGATGGCATTTTCTGTGCCTGCACAGTGCTGCTGGGAAGAGGTGTGAGAGGTGTGCAAGACGCCAGACGCCAGGTCTTTGGAATCCCGTCTGCTCCCACTGCCTGGGAGCTGGGAAGCCAGAATCTTGTGCACCAAGACCTCAGCAGACAGAGCCCTGTGTCTGCTGCAAGCAGGACATCAGCCTGAAAGGCTTTACTGGCCAGCAAAAGGAACTCCTTCTTGTCCATGAGGTCAATACAGACCCCATTTTGCTGCCTCACAATAAACATTTGTGCCATATGGAGAAGGTGGGAGTAAGGGATGGTGGGGTGGTGGCAAAGGAAGGGGAGTCACTAATTTGTAACCATGTAATTACTACTTCTAAATAAATGGAGCTTTCGAAAATGTTATTAAGCCAACAAGAGAATAAAGTGAAAATCTGAATTGCTGATTAAAAATAAAACCCACAGCATGCTTGTAATGATATCTTGTTAAATGATAACCTAATTCAGTCCTAGTAGGTTTCTTTCTAATTTTGATACTCAGTGTAATAACCACAGATTTAAAAGAAGAAGGGGAGAAAAAAAAAAAGGAAAAAAGCCCCACCCGTTCTAATCGGCCCAGACTTCGGCGCCTTGGGGTGCATTTCACCACGCACGACGCCTGAGGCAATCCTCCTGCTTAATAGGCATAATAATGCTAATTATCACGAAGATAGATTTTAAACCCTCTGTCTAGGGCACCGTGCCTTGCTCAGACAGCATCCATGAGCAGCCTGGTGCCCGGCCGCCCGGAGCTGCCGATGACCCGGGCAGCTCCTGCCCGCTCCCCCGGCTGCCGGCAGCGCTCCGGCGCTCACCTGGTGGTGAATCGCCTCCCACTTCTCACCTGGTGGTGAATCGCCTCCCACTTCTCACCTGGTGGTAAATCGCCTCCCAGTTCTCCCGCAGCGCTCCCCAGCTGCCCACGCTGGCCGCCTTCTTGTCCAGGTAGACTCTGATGTGCTCCTCCAGCTCCTGGTTGACCTGCTCGAGAGCTCGCACCTTCTCGATGTACTCCACCAAGCAGCCATTCAGGCTTTCGTAGGAGAGACCCCTGCCCTTGTCCAGCCCCGGGGCCAGGGGCACGGCGGCGGCGGAGCTGCGGAGACCCTGGAGGAAGACGCTGCTGATGCCCAGGGCTCTACGGGACACTCGGGTGCCCAGGCTGCTCACGCCGCCCGTGGGGACGGTGCCCACGTAGACGCCGGGGGGTCTCGACAGGCTCCCTCCACCTCCGACGCTCACCCGGCGGCCGGGCGGCCCCGAGCTCTCCGCCGTGGAGGTAGAGGGCTGCTGCCCCAGGAAGGACGACCGGCGCCTCGGCAAGGGCATGTTGTCGCTCCAGCCTGCCGAGCACCGCCGCTCAGCCCGGCCGCCTCGCCCGGCACTGGCGGGAGGGATGTGCCGAGCCCAGCAGGTCGGGGCTCGCTTGGGATTTCGGCTTTGTGCGACGGCTTTCTGGAAGGGGGCTTTGTGCTGCCTGGGAGCGCCCGTCACATTGTCCGGGCGGCTGCTGGGTCAGCAGTCCCATTTCAGGGGAAATCTCCCGGCTGCTGCTGCTGCAAATGTGGCAGATGAAAAGCACAATGGTGTTTATGGGGACAGCGGGACGGGGATTCAGTACAATGCACGTGTTAAAATACCAGCAGTGCTTTCTACGCTGACACCCGAATGATTTCCTACCCTTACAGTCACAGGTATCCAGTTATATATTACAGATGCATCTGCTTCTCGCACCAGTGCTTGCTCCACACACAGTCTACTTCAGTAAGACATTTCCTAACTCAGCAAAACAAACCTCTGTGGAGTCAACTGGGCCACAACTGAGCAGAGCCGATCGAGCCTTTTGCCACTGCAGAGCATCAAATGCTCCCCTGGGTCTGCTGCAGCTTCTGGGTTTCTTTGCAACTCAGCTTCACCACCCACCCAAGACATATTGACACAATCCCAACAGGTTTTATAGGGGCAAGCAACCTCATGTCCACCCCTTTTCAATCATTTTAACTCCACATAATCAATTGCACTTGTTCAACAAGGGCCTGCTTCACTTCTTTGCCTGCATAACATGGTGACAAAGTGAGGCAACTGTGAACTGAAAGAAAAGGGCAAAACAATCCTAGAGACTTATTGCAGGGAAAGGGGGAGATTTTCCCTGCTTTTGTTCTTATGCCACTTATTCTTTACCTACTAGTGATCAGGTGGGTAGTTTATAGGTAATAATAAGTATTAAGTAGCATTAAGTGATCCTGGTACGGTGTGAACCTTCACAATACAATGTTTGGCCTGGATTTTTCTACCTACACACAGGGATACTTCACAGCCAGGATGCTGTTCCAGTGTAGGATCACCGTGTGCGCATCTTTGTAGGCACGATTGTAATGTGCTGATGTTGGGCATTGCCCTAATGCAGTGTAGGTTTGTGCAGGGGCAGTGGTGACTCTTTGGCGAGACAGGATACAATCAGAAATCCCTGCCTTCCACTGCTGCCTAATCCTGGCTCGCCGGGTTGATGGCTGGAGTCTGTTTCACTTGTTTTTTTAAGTTTGAGAATTGCAAGGCTGCTTACAGTCAGGTCACCATTTCCAGGTTGTGTGAAGACTGGGAACAGCCCAGCATCTCTCAGCTTTGCAAATACTTTTGGCTAGCTTAGGTATTCTGCCTTTAGAATACCAAGCAAACTGTGCTGGCTAAACGAGAAGCATCCTCCTGTATTTCTTACACAGTATTTTCAGTGTAGTTGCTCTGTGTCAAATCAGAAAATCTCCCTTGCAAAAGTAATACCATGTACAGAGAACAAATGTAGTAACATGGGCTTTTTTTTCAAAGAACTGAATTTAGTTTTCTGTAACCTTGTTCCCTCTGTCCACCTCCCTCTTCAAATAAAAACAAAGATCCTTGTGGGATTGCTTTTGCTCTTGGCAATACCCCCAGGGATTTTACTCTCCTATCAGTGGTTTCTAGGAGGCTGTTTAGTAATTAATTGGTAGGAGCGCAGGTATCATATTGCGCACCATTTATCCCACTGTGAAAAGATATATTCCCAAAGTGCCCATCCATGCCCATCCACAGCCTTGTCATCCTGCCTGCACTATCACCTCATGAGAAAGCCTTGCACTACCCTCTGATGCTGGCCAGACAAACAAATATCCAGGAGAGTCCCTGTAACATCACAATCTTCCAGTTTCCGGAAGCCTCTAGTCTACAGTCCACACAGCAGAAGTGAATGTGTGGGATGGTGAGAAAGGAGGAGCAACGAGGCCTCTGTGGCCCCCTGAGGGAAGTCTGGGTCTGATTCCAGCCATCATTTAGTAAAGCTGTCATGTTGCTCTGACCAACAGCAGCCACTGGGAGGGACACTGCTGTCAAGTGGGAACAGCTGGACCAGATGTGCCACTGCTGTAAGTCTCTTTTCTAGCACCAGCTGTGGCTCACCCTGAATAAGGCCTGTGGTTAATGATGCTACACTAGCCCTGTCCTGCCCAAACTTGCCTTTGATGCAGCCAAACATTAAACCTGAGTAGCTGGTAGGGTGGCAGGGAGCAGCCAGCTGGAGCAGGGGCTAAACTGCCCCTCATAGCCTGATGAGGTGAGGAGTGAAAGAAGAAAATTGCCTAGCAGAACTGGTGGCCAGAGGTGAGAAGAAGGAGAACGAGGCTTCAAATAGCAGCCATTTCACTTGCTGAATGATATAAAAAAGCCATCTGAGAAGCAAAACTAAGAATTGGTCCCACAGTAACAGTTCTGGGTTACTCAAAGAGAGAGCATTGATTTGGGCCAAGTCATTCCATGTTCCCTATTAGTCTCGCCTTGCAGCAACCTATTTTTAATCCATCATTTAGGCTTTGTTCACCCTTACTATTCCCCTAACACTATTAGAGTCTGCAATCTAGCACTTAACAGGGTAGGACAGAATTGCCATTTTGCTCTGAAATGCTGCATTTTCCTTCCTAAGGGGGAAAGGAAAGTCCCAGAGAGTAGAAGTGGGTGTGAGGAAACTTGATTCAGTGGCACCAGCAGTCTAAACATACAAGATAAATAAAACAATGGAGAAGGGAAAATGCGGTCAAAGCCACAGCATTCAATTGGTAGCAGTCTCTAGTGACCAGATTGCAAGATTTTTGATAAAGGAATTTTCTGTTCCTTTGAAGGGAACACTCTACATGCCTTCTTTTGAGGCTGTTTGATCTTCAGGAAATAATTCTAGGCTTATTGGGCTGAAGTGTAGCAGCTGTGAGTCTAATGTGCAGTGTGGTTAAAACAATTATGCAGGAAAAAAGGGCCATTCTTGTCCTTGCTCATATAAAAGAGTTTTGCAGCTCAGACTGTAAATGGGACAGTAAAGGGCTCATCCCAGTTGGTGCTCAGGCAGTACTGGAGTCACAGAAAGAACACAAGAGTGGCAGAGGAGCTGTACAGACTGCATCTGGCAACTGAACTGGCCCTGTCTGGTTTGCATTCTAGCCTAGCAGCCTGAAGCAAAGGAGTGATTGTCTGAAGTAGAAAAAGGGACAGTCACTGAGCAGAAATGCTTATACTCAGCTGAGTTATATCATGTAGGATGCAGGGTGCTGT
Organism: Pseudopodoces humilis; assembly: GCF_049639895.1. Classification (NCBI taxonomy): domain Eukaryota; kingdom Metazoa; phylum Chordata; class Aves; order Passeriformes; family Paridae; genus Pseudopodoces; species Pseudopodoces humilis. The sequence continues at coordinate 108,407,029 of NC_142200.1, forward strand.
ACCCACCACATGCTGCCTGCACCAAGAGCAGCCTTACTCAGTATTTTTCCAGACCATGTATATTTAGCAGCAGTTTGTAAACGAGAGCGAAGCAAACAGACCACATGACAGATGTTTTGCTTAGAAATACCTTTATTTTATAAAGCCACAGTTTGTTCTGTAAAGTTTTACCACACTTATAAAAAAGGGGCTGACAATTCTGAGGGACAAAAGAAAAGCTGAAAACATTTCTTGTAATTCAGGGTTACACAAAGGTGATATTTATAATATATATATATTTATTTATAATTTGGAGACAGTAGAGATGAAACTGCAGTATGGGGGCAGCCGTGGGCTCATATTTCGGAGACTTGCTCGTGTCCCACAAACAGCGTTTCCTGACAGAAGGGGTTCACCAGGACCATCCCGCTGTCGCGGTAGTCACCATTGGCCGGGGAGCGCGGCTCGGACAGGTGGTCCTAGGGAAAAACAGAGAAGCAGATTGAGCACTTCACACCCTTCGCCCTCCCTGAGCACAGAGGACACTCCTCCCAATCCCCCAAAGGTGCCTGAATGTTGTGGGCTGTGACTCTGGAGAGCCATGCTTGGTGAGCTGGTTTCTCCCTTCGTCAGGCAGGAGGAGCTGTGAGTGAGAAGTTCCTCCGAGGGTCTGCTGATTCTTTCTCAGCCTAGAGACCCAGAAGCCAGCTGCACCAGACTTCCAATCCCTTTGGAGCTTCCACATTTCTTGGGTTTTTCCCCAGTTTGACTCATTGCAAGTGTTTCCTGTCTCTCAGCTGGGCTTGACTCCTCAAGATGGATTTTCGACTTCTTTTTAAGGTTAGACAGCCACATATATGGGTCCAAGCCACCCGAGCATGCCCTAGTTCAGTCATACTCTGATCAGGTTTAAATGATTCAGCTTTTTAAGATCATTTTGTATGTGAATAGGCCTGACATTTGATTTTGGGCAAGCCAGACCAGGTCCTACCTTAGACTGAGCAACATGATTGTCAGCAAAATGGGGTTAATGAAGTGACTGTGACTATTTGTCTAATCACATCTTAGAGGTTCCTTTCCAAACTTTCTATTTTTTTTTTAATTTAGTCACATAAGCTAGTCAGCTAGCTGTTCTGAAAATCACTTTAGTATAAACTCAGATTCTCCACTGTTTCTAGGTTTTAAATACCTTTGAACTAAACTGAATTATTCTCTACCTCTGAGGCTAGAGAATAGATTTCTATCAGTAGGATCACCTGCCCATGTGTGAATAATGCCACTGAACCAGTCAGATCCCTTAAGTAAAGGCTGATGAGTGTACACTACCACCACCACCACACATCCCCACATACTGATGTTCTGATTACTTTTGTAGTGGGAACACTCATTCCCTGAAGTGGTATTTGAGAAATTACAGGCAGCTCCTAAGACACAAACGTACAAAATTTCTTTGCGTTATTAACTCCCCCCAGCCTCCTTCTTTTATGCCGTGTGGCACACGCACAGCTGACTGACAGTCAGTAATGAGCCAGCCCAAAGGGCTCTCCTTAAGCCATCATGGCATGGCTTGACATTGGCTGTAGGCTCACAAGGAAGAGAAACCCAGGAATAAATTCACCTAGAGGCTGTTAACGCCCATCATCAGGCAGCAGTATGGAACACGTCTGCAGTGGCCGGGAACAGGATGGCAATCCAGTTTTGCTGGCTTGTTCATCCCACCTAATAGACGTGTAGGAGTGAGTCCTTCCCTAAAAGCTGTTCCCCTGAACATGTGTAGGGATTTCAAGGCTTTATTAATATGACTTCCTCTCCCCTCCTTCCAGCATGGCTTCAGTTACAGTTTTCAGACACCAGTTCTGCATGCAAGGTACCTCTGAAGTCTCCAGCGACTGGATCTCTCTTGGTAACTCTACAGCATGCCTGTTGAAGTAGTCCATGGTAATAGCATTATTCCAATAGCTCAGGTTGTTCTCTGGGTTAGATGTCTTCTTCTTCCTTCTCATGCAGCAGACTGTCAGCAGAACTGCTGTCAATAGAAACATGTCAAAAATCTGGTTATTTCCTTTCAATAAGGACTCATCAGTACCATGGATTTGTACTTCGTGTTACTTAAGGAGAGGGCTGGTGACCCACATTCATACACTTCAGTCTCAGTCAGTCCTAGCTCTCTGCTGACAAATCCTACACAATTATGTCAGAATCTGGGCCAAGCAGATGAGGCTTTGGGCTTGGCAGAATATGCAGTTTTTACTTTCTTTTTGATGTGAGTGTATAATCTTCAAGATGTGGCTGCCTGATTAATGAAAAGCTTTGTTATTGTAACTGATGGCATTTTAATACCTAAGCAGGGGGTTATAGACCCTCTAGGAGAGAGGGCATTTCTCAGGGACTAAGATGCTTCTGTGGGGATCTTTTCTGCATCTGGTGTGTTCAGAGGCTGCAGGGATGAGCACATTAGCAAGTGGGCAGTGAGAGATACCTGTCCTAGCCCAAATAGCAAATTCAAAAATGCCACAGTTGCCTGTCTTCAATACTAAAAGCATCTGTCCTGAAGTGTCACTGATCCCTGCCTCTGTTGCCTGCCATTTGTAACTTGGATTTTGGTTTGTGACCATGTTCCAACACATCAGCAACCAGCCAGAGGAACAGATGGGTTCCTGAGTAGGATGAGACCGGGGTAAGGTGGTGTGGAGGTCCCCTGTGGCACCTGCCCCACATACTTTACACTTCCAGGGTAGTGTTAACACCAGAGCTGGGGTTTTCCTGCCTGTCTTCATCAGCTGTGGGAATTGGAATCTGCTGATAAGGGTAACCTGTTCCCCCCACACTTGTCTGGACATTGGGTAATGCCCAAGAGTGGGTTTTTTTTCTCACCTGCAGAGCACACTTAAGCTTTTATAATCTGAAATATCTGAACTTAAAGTAGGGCAGCTAGGCAAGACAAAGTGACCAGCAAGTAAAACTCCTGATGCTCAGGAGTCTGCCTGGTCTTGTGGCCACAGGCATCTCTGGGCCCCAGAAATGCCCAGGTAATTCTCTCCCAGCAGGCAGCTGAACACAAAGCTGGCTGAATGTTATTTTCTGGAACTGCTTTCAGTTTATTCATCTCTGTTGCAATTCAGATGGGTAATCTTGGCAACTTTACAAGAGACAGGCAAACCCACAACAACAGACTTATTGCTCCCACCAGCCTTCGCTCAGGCAGAAGCTGGGGCATGTGCAAGGATTTGCTCAGAGCTGTAATGTGTGAGCTCTGTCTGCTTCCCTTACACCTCACACCTTACAATGTGGAATTCATTGACCAGTTGTGTTTGTAATCAACCTGATTCATGCAGACAGGTAGCTGCACACGTGCTTGGTTTGATTTGTACCTGTGAAATACAGAATGCCCTGCTGAAAAATTCATTCTATAATTTCTAAATCCCTCATGGTAGAAAAGAAGAGAGAAAATATTCATGAAGCAGAAAAATAATTTTTTTTCTCAGCTACAGGTAGAATTATGTATTAGAATGATAACTCAGAGGAAAGAAAAGACTGCAGAGATATCACTGCTGCTATGTATGTTTTGACAAAGATTGCAGCTACCCATGTGCCATGGGTCTAATTTCTTATCCCACTGACCACATAAAAATAGCAACACAAAAGTGTAAGGCTAGACCTCTATTTAAAAAATAAAACAAACTACTAAGAATAATAAAAAAACCCCAGTGTGTTTCATTTCAGGCAGTTGTCACTAACAACTTCATTTGCTGACAGCCCAACAGTCTGAATCCTGCTGCTGCACCTCATGATCCCCCAGAATTGCTCTCCCTGCCTGGGGAAATGCCTGTCCCCTTGAAGGGCTGCACCTTTTATCCCTGCTTTGGCTGCTGCCCTCTCCGTGTCCCAGCCCAGCCTGCAAGCTTGGGAAGATTAGAAAGTGATGCAGGACTTGCATTTAGTCCTTACCACTGCCGGTGAGAGCCAACAGTCCTTGGAGCTTTTCAGTACTCCAGCAACAAGGGATCCATCCCTACGGCACAGAGCATTTCTGAAGGTGTCTGAGGACATGAGGGCCCCAGTAAAGTCACCTCTGTGCAAATGTTTTTTGGAAAGCCTGAGGGTTTACAGTTTGTAAAATATTGTGGCTACTGAAAGAGAAGTACTGGATTTGGGGTTTAGGGGCTGGAAAGCCGGTGACACTGAGTTGAGGGAGATCTCAGCTTCTTCCAGCAGGAAATGGCCTTGCCATGTGCAGATGCATACAGCAATAATTCTCCCTCTCTTATTTACACTCTTGGCCTCCAACCGTGGTGCACACACAAGAAAATGGATGGAAGAGCATGGGAAATGGGTTCCTGAGCTTCCACAAATACGTATTTTAGCAGAAGGATGTCTACCTAATCTACCCCAATTCAAAGCAGAAAAGACCTCATTTAGGAGGGTGAGTGAGGACAGCAGGGATGGAATGGGGCTATTCCCTCTTCATCTTATATTAACTGCCCTTTTCACAGAATCATAGAATCATTTAGGTTGGAAAAGACCTTCAGGAATGTTGAGTCCAACCATTAACACTGCCAGATCCACCACTAAACTACGGCCATTAAGTACCACATCTACCATGTAACATGCCACATTTGGGGAATATTTTAATGAAATGAATGTAGCCAACACAGGGTCTCCCACTTCCAGAACAACACTAGGACCAGGGCACAGCTTTTCCAATATTCCTAGATACCATTTTGTTCCCATAAATAGAATTACATGTATTGCAGAAAAGCTCTTCCCGACAGACAATTCTGATGGCCAGGGAGGTCATATTAAGTGGATGAAATACTCAGAGGGCAGAGATGGCTTCGAAGGCACAAATGGCACTAATGACAACAACAGAGCTGAAGAGAGAACTAGTAGCTGCAACACATGTTCAGGGGCTGAGCTGCTGATGAGCTCCAGCTCTGACACTGGATATTCTCTGGCCATAGGGTGAGTTACATCTGCATTATTTGTCCCCCCACCTATGAAACAGGAAATAAAACATCCCACAAATGGGAGAAACAAGATTCTCACAGATTTACAAGTTTCTAGGCTGGTGGGAACATGTCCATTACCTACTGTCACCCACAAAGCACCTGCATACCAGAAGACTTTCACCTGTTACCTTTAACATAATCTGTATATAAGATACATCTCATAGGAAAATACCTTCATTTAAAGATACAGAGTGACCAGATATCCATCCCATTCCCACAAATTTTGTTTCAATGTTTAATTTCCATTGTGGGGACATGTTTACATTACTCTTGTGTAAATACCTTCTTCTTCAACCATCACTTCCTCCATGTTCTTTTGCCTTTATTATTAAAAACTTCCACTGTGCTGTCAGAAACATCTCTTATATGTGTAGGCTTCAGCCTCCCGTTGTGCTACATCATGGCACAAGTGGATTTATGTTGCATTTCTTCACTCTTAAATCATTCCATGACTCTTTTCTAATTTTCTGGTGTTCTTTTAAAAAAAAAAATATAACCCACTATGATTATATATCACATTCAATACCAGCTTCATTAATGCAGTGTAATGAGATCATAACAGTTCCCTACAGTTTTCTGACAGTCTTTCCCTTCAAGCCACTAAAATATTTTACCAATCTTACACAGCTGCATACTCCCCCCACTTTCCAGCTCCCACACAAAACAGTGTTAACAGACCTGAAATTGTAAGCACTTAAAAATCATCCAATATTCAGAGTGAAGGATCTTCATTTACTTCTCCCTACACCTGCAGATCACAACATAAACTAAATTTAAAGAACCCTTCCCCCAATGACCAAAGGTGCTTTTTCCATATTTCTTTAAATTTCCCTGTTTTCCTATATGTAGCAGCCCATACTTAGCTGTGAAAAAGGTATCAGGATGGATTTGGTTATTGACTATAGCTGCTTACATCTGGAGACAGGAGTCACTCCAGCTCAGCCTGAGTTCACATCTCGGGATTAGGCTCAGGGCTTGGGATCTCTCTCACTTCAGACCAGGAAGCAAGCACAGGTTTTGTGATGGAGAAGGTGAGTGAGGTAATTTTGGAAAGCGTTCAAGTGCATGAAATGTGAGCTAAGTGAGGTTAGGCCCAAGGCAATTCTTCACATATTCTTTGAGTTCTGCTGATGCCTGTGTTCAGAGGCTCAGCCTTCCCCTGGTGCTCTCCTGTGTCAGCAGAACTGACTGGATGAATTGACTTCTGTGCATCTGATTTGCAAGTTCCTGTTCTTCCTCATTTTCTTGTGTCATTCTGTAGTTAAAGTGACGCAAGGACCAGGAGCCCAAGGACTGGAATGGTGGGTTTCAAAATGAGCTCATATTGTGTCTCGTTCTGCATTGCAGAGAGAGGCACCTACACATGTACAGCAGCACGTGCACAAAAACGTTCAAGGCTGCCCGAAGGACACTGCAAAACCAACTCAAACTGTGACATGAAGAAAATAATGACATCACTGTTATATATGATTTTGCTGTTCTGGGAAGGGAATGATAAATCCTTCATTTTTGCAGCCCTCCCACGGCATTAGCAACATTACCCTCATTATTTATACCATGAAACTGAGCTGCCAAAAGGTGAAATTATTTCCCTAGGTTCACAATGGTTTGTGCATTCCTACTCAAAGCATTACTCCTCTGGCTAGAAGTTTCAGGGATTTCAGTGGGACTCCAAAATCTGTGCATCTGTAAAGTATGCATTGTAAGGGTGGGAGGCTAAATGCCGGGTCTTATTTAAGCAGGTGAGCTCCTGAGGCACAGATCTTCACTTGTGCTACAGCCCCTGAGCTGTGCCACCAGCACGGTCCTCAGTGGGGCACAAATGTCAGGGCACAGGGATGCTGAACAAACACTCTGCTGCTTCCTGCTCTTTGGTGCAAATCCCCACAGCAGGGATGGGCCAGCAAGGAAATCTCAGCAGGGTCTGTCCTCTGTGAGGAGAAGCGCAGCATCCCAAGCACTTCTTCCAGTGGGGATGAGGAGCCAAAGGCTCCTGTGGTTGCTCTCTAGGAAGCTTCCCTGCTATAGAAGTTCAAATGCCCACAGGTTTTCATTTATCAGGTGCCTGTCACTAGAAGGTGTGACAGCAAGCAGCGTGTACGGATCAGAGAGGGACAGAGAGTCTTTGCAGTATCATGATGTGTTCTCTTCCAAAAATTTTTGGGTAGCACAAACTGTGCCCAGAAGCCCTCCAAAGAAAGCTTTTCCAGCCTCCTTGTCACTCCTTGCACAGAGGAGAGACTATATGGAAGGACACAAGGGCTCCTGGCAGAAGAGAGGTGTGCTGGCCACTGAGCAGCTCTGCAAAGGCTCTGGAGAAACAGCCTGGAGGTCATCGAGCTGGCTCATCTCAGGGCACCCCTCATTAGCAGAACAAAGGAGCTGAATTAATTGGATTCATGCAGCTCTTCAGCCTCATGCACAGGCTCTGGGTTGCCTCTCCTCACTTCTCTCCATGTCTTTCCAGTTGTGTGGCTAACTTCCCTGCCTTGAGGCTGTCTCCTCCTGGTCCCGAAGGCGCCAGCCTGAGTGCAGAGCCACCGGCCCACAGCTGGACCCTCCCGTGACAGGGGTCCTCAGTGACTTTCTCCGTGGCTTGATCCATTCTAAGGCAGCTCAGGTATTTAAAAGCATGGGATTGTGTCTCTATAGCCTTTCAGCATCCCAAGGCAGGAGCACGACAGTATTTTTCTCTCAATCCCGTGCCCACAACAACTGTGAGAGCCTCTCTCGGAAAACTTCCCCGTTTGAAGATGAAATGAAACCCAAACATCTGTCCTTCATCCTTCTCCCGGCGTCAGCCCGCTCTGGGCCAGAGGAGAGGAGCATCCTCTGGGGCCGCCTGTGGCCGCTGCAGCGCTTGTGCCCGGGAGGTGGCGACAGTCCCCTTCGGACAGCCCGGGCGGCACAGGGCACGGGCGGGCAGGGGCCCCTGTTTGAACAGCCAAACCCCGGGACGAAATCCATCTCCTAGGCACTGAAGCCAGATCATCCCCCCAAAAATACCATCGAAATGCCTGCCTGCCGCTCATTTCGACTCTGAAATACATCCGAGGATCCCTGGGTTTTAAAAGGAGAGTCCCAATGAAGGCCATCCTCAGGAATCTGAGTCTTGAAAGAAGGACTTAAATACTTGGACAGTTTAAATACTCAGTTATGTTAGAGCTGATACCGCTAACTTTCAAAATAGAATTTGACTTTTAAAAAAATGTAGCTTATGAATACAAGAACCATAACAGGCAGAGTCACATGAACACTTACCATTATGGCACAAATGAAAAGAGGAAAAGTGCTAACACCTCTATTTAATGAATAGCGGGTTAGCACTTCTGCTATCAGACTTCTATTATTATTATTATTATTACTATTATTATTATTACTATTGTCATTGTTACTGTTATTTACCTCAAACATGGCACTCTGCGTGCACAGACCCGTTTACCCACTGGCTACGCTTGCCATGCTTGTGTGTATGGTTTTACACTTCTTAGTTTGTATTTAAATGTTTTCTATCCAGCTCAGCTTGCTTTCTGGATATTGGCCCAAAACGTAATTCTTGGAAGAATTTATCTGATCCTCTAATTCTAGTGATGGACAGACAAGGCACAGTTCATCAAATCATCAAATACTGCTGCTTCTGACCTCGTGTTTGCTAAGTCCCAGTTTCTCCTCTCCATCTCTCACAGAAATGCATATGCAAATTCTGCTTTGGTTTCTCTTTGATTGCCCATCTTTCAGCCTTCAGCTTTGTTCTCACTTGTGGTTTTAGCCACACTGAATAGCAGAACTGATGGTCCCAGAGGTGCGAATCTAACAAATATGCTGACCCAATCCAATAATTTGCTGCTGCTGACAGGATTAGTATGGTCTGGTCTCCAGGTTTGCATTCCTGCAGCCACATCCTTTCCGAGTCTCATGCTCACCTGACTTTGTGGGGAGCTGATTCAGCTCACTGGGTAGACAGAACAATACCAATACCAAAGAGTGAAGTGGATATTTTTTGGCCACTTTAACACTCTGGAAGTGTTTCAGGGAGGTGACAAGTCAGGCCCAGGCAGAAGGGGAGGGCCAGGATTAGGTGCCTGCACCTCAGAAAGAGCAGGAGAGAGCAGCAGTGTCTTTTTTGGCTGGAGTAAGCTGTGTCCGAGACTGGCTCGGGCAGCTCATCTAGCTCATCTGTCCTCCGTACAGTTCATAGCTGTAAATAACAGCATTAATACTCAGTATTCTTGGCTGCTACCCCTTTATGTTTCCTCAGGCACCAAAGGCTGGGAAATGTTTGGTTTTGTTTCACTCCAGACAGACCAGAATAGTCACACCCCGTGACAGTGAGACCCCAGGGAATATGCTGTCCCACCAAGCTGATACAACCCATCTAGGCACGGGACATCCTGGCAAGCACTCAAAAGCTTGCTCATAATTTCTCGTGTGTGTTTTGTAACTGAGTCAAACAACAAGACCCTGAGCCAGCTCTGGAAACCCAACCTGCCCTGGTTGTGCAGGTGGCTGACTCCAGGTGTCTGAAGGCCAAGGTTTCCTCCTCTTTCTCTTCCCTTGGCAACTGTAAATCGGAATTAAAATGGAGGAAACCAGCACTTTTTTTATCAGATTTTTAAATCTGATAGTTTATGCACTGCCTGCAATGAAATATTTTACTGTGTGGGAAAACTGGTGTTTCCTGAATTATTAGTCATTATAGATGTTATTAAACCTTTGGGTTAGCAGTGGGCTTTTAAAATCCAATTTCAGGACAGCAAATACTAGTTCCTAGATCAAATAATGTCCTTGATCAAGTTTTTGATCGCTGTCTTAAACACCTTGGAGTAAAGCTGCTTCACATTCTAGAGCTGTTCAGGCTAGTGTTACACCCTCAAATGGAGAGTCACCCCCTAAGGTTTGTAACAGCAATAGAGCAAGTATGCTTTGACTGTAACATTTTAGTCCTGCATTTTGAAGTTAAACACTTTGGTCAGTGAATGTGACACCTGTGCATCTCATCCATCCCAAGCTGACCTGCCTCTGTTAGGTCTCCAGCTAGTCCTTGAATCGTGGGCTGAAATCTGAATCTTAAGGAAAGAGAAAGCAAAATAAAGTGGCAATTAACTTACAACATGAGGATATAGGGACGCTGATAGCCAGAATGATCCAGGCAATGTCCATCTTGCTGAGACAGATGGTTGCTCTGTGCTGGGGTTTGTCCCCCTCGGTGACGTGGGAGATGTTTCCTTGCACGCCTGGTTTCCAGGTCCCGGCAGGAACCAGTCTATTCAGGAAGTTCCCAGTGGCGGTGGAGCCAGCTGTGGAAGTGGAGCTGGACAACCTCGTGGCAGGCACTGAGGAGAGAGCACTGCCTGGCGACGTGGCATTGGTCACCACGCCGTGCTGCGTTGGAGTGAGTCCCTCGGGGTCTCCCGCTGCCGGGGTCGAGATGCTGACGTCAAAACTGGTCTGAACTGAGTGACCAGCTGCTGCTGTAGCAGATCCAGAGCCAGCAAACAGAGGGACATTTGTACTGAGATTCAAGGTTACCCAAGAGTTGTTTTTGCTCAGCATATCCCACACGCCATAGCGGGTGGGTTTAAAAGGCACCGACACTGCTTCAGGATCAGTTGATGGTCCAGCAGTTGTGGTGGCAAAATCTGCCTCCTGCACGACTACCTCGGTCCCATCCCCTCGCTCTGCTTCCCTAAGGCTTCCCGAGGTGTTGTGGTGGGGAGAAGGGTCTGAGTGTGTAGTTCTTGCCAGCCCCATTCCATTTGGATCGCTGGATGCTGTGGTCTGGGACTGAAACGGGTGGTCTGTGAAAGGGCTCCTCAGGGTAGGGAAGGGAGAGTGCAGGGTTGTCTTTAGGTAAGGCTCTGACGACTCTGAGAAGTTGCCTTTGAAAACCTGGAATATTTTCCCCTTGGGGCGAGACTGTCCTGAGTACAAAGCACTCTGGTTGTATAAATGGTAAGTTTCCTTTTTGCCGATGCGAGGGCTACTCTCTTGCTCTTGCCCGGTGGAAGGGGCTTTCTCCACCAGGCTGATGGGGTGGGACATGGCTTGAGCAGACGTGGGAAGGGGCTCTGCCGTGTGGTGGTCTTTGTGGTGAGGCGTTGTTCCCATGGCTGTGACAGCTGTAGTGTTCATCGGGAAGCCCTGAGAGGAGGAGACAGTGGGAGACAGTACCTGAACAGAAAACACCAGCTCTTCTGTCAGTGCCAAGATCAGTAGAACACCTGAGGAAAAAACACAAAAAGAGGGTGAGATACTGGGGAGGAACCAGCAGATGGGGACAACATGGCTTGCGTGTCCGGCAGGAAGGAATACCTTCCGTGTTCTGCAGAAGGACAGAGGAGTTAGCATCCAACTTTCTTGTCTTATCTGCTGAAGTAGGAAGAGAAAGACAAATCTGCAGGAGCTGTGGTGACGCTATGGCCATGAGAGCGATGTGCAAGATTACAGGGAATTTATGTGGTAAAGAGAGAGGAGCTTGCAGTGTTGACTCATGTGAAGCTTTAAAATGTCATAGACAGGTGATTTCCCTGGAAAAACTGAAAAGCATCCTGCATTTGAGGGGCAGAGACAACAGATGTCCTCATTTTCATCTTGGCCAGGAGGTGCCCAGATGAATGTCCATATCATTATGGGAAACCTTAGTCTGCTCACTTCTTTGGCCACAAAATCCTAAATTTGACTGCCTCCGGTCTTGGCTGCCATTAAACAGTCTGTTTTTTGAAAGAGCAGCTGCTTAGGCCTTGCTGAAAATTAGGTCAAGAAGGGATATCTGATGAGAGGGCTACCTGGGTTATACGTGCTGTGCTTTACTTAGCAGCTTTGGAAAACCTAGTCACTCCAAATGTCAAAAATTAAAAAGAAAACACAGCTATCCCAGTCATTTTAAAAAACATTGTGATTACTGTGATCTAACACAACTGCCCTTTGCACCCATAACTGAAGTTTGGTTGTAACCTGCTCTGTGCTCACACGTGGGGTTGGATTGTGTGAATTTTGCCTCCCACCTCCCTCAGCACTGCCGAGGTGCCAGATTCACACCGCTGGGAACATCAATTCTTTCATTTATTCCTAGTTCAGATAATGGAGGTGGGCAGCTGCAGTAGCATAAGCCTCCCCGGGATGCAGGGCTAATACGCCATGAGTTACCGTGACCTGCAGGGACCACATCAATCACACGTCACCATTTCCATATGCTGAAGCTGTTGAGTGTAATGTGGATCTCTGCCTACTAGGAAGCACATGGAATAAATCCATTTTGCACAGTCCACTGAGCATCATCAGATGGCACCATTAGCACTGTGCTAGTGTGAATTTCAACCAGCTGCGTTGAGGTGAAAAATGCTGTCACAGTCTTAACAAATGAGGGAGATGAGTTCGTCAAAACTTCAGGACTCCAAACTGGGTGATGATCAGCTAACAGCCAGGACTGTGGAGTGCCTTCCTGCCTCCTGCTCTACCCCTCCTGGTTGGCCAGCTTTCTTCATTGAGTGTTGTTATACCATTTAGTTCTACACTATTTGGGAATGGCTGTCATGGGCCAAAGGAAGACAAGGACTTGGGAAAATGTAGGAGCTCTGATTAGGTGTTTGCCGACCCAGATGCTGTTTCATGTGGGGCAAAATGTGATGAAATGTGTTTATTCTGAATCCTGAGTATCGTTCACACCCATTCATGATCATTGCAATGTGTCTAGCAAAAACTCACCAAAGGAGCAGTTATCTGTTCCTCTTACCCAGCTAAATGTTCTACTTTGGTCAGTACCCATCATTTCTGAACTAGACAAGTGTAGAGCTCTGCAACCAAAAAAAAAAAAAAAATCAGCTCATCTTGCCCCCAGCAGCCTCCTGTTACTTGGAAGAGTATCCAGAAGATGAAAACACTGACTAAATAACATGGTGAGAGCCAATTACAAGTAATGCACTTTCCACTGCCTGATGCTAAGATTAGCTCTCCCTTTTTTATTAATTTCTGGAATAAATATCCCTGCCAAATAAACTATCGTCTGGGATACTGCTTCCCAGCTCCTAGCCAGCCACAGACAATATGCTCTTAGTAGAACACCTATTCAAATTAAAACCCATGAATTCTGTACACTGAGATGCAACCAGGAGAGCAGATTGGGCTGTACCCATGGAGCATCACTCTTGGAAATAAAAGGCAGGAGTTATCCTCACATTTTTTGGCAGCACTTATTCTGAGGTCAAGGTCAAAGCAGATATTCTACTGTCCATATGGCTAATATTTCATGCCAAGACAAGTTGCTGCCACAGAACAAATTCAAAGAGGAAAGGACGACGATTTATTTTGGATTTGGTGTGTGGAGATAATGTTCCATTTAAACTTTGGGACTGCTGTTCTGAGCACACAAGATAAAGTGCATTGGCAGATATTATGAGATACTAGATTATAATGATTGTAATGCCTGTTAGAATTTTTGGATGCTCTTTGTGTAACTACCTTCTCTCACACTTCACACACAAAAAACTCCATCACAACTGGGGTAATGTTTTTCTCCAGGATATTCCTGAAGGAATAAAGAAGTTGTCAGCTTTTCTGAATACTGTGCCCTGGGGTTGGAAACCCTGATCTTTTGCTGAAAACCCACCTAATATCCATCTCAACTTCTTGAAATACTGATAAATCTGAGGCTTGCTCCTATAAAGATTTATAGTCTCTCCAGGGCAGTTTGTTGTGGTAGCAGGTCACTGCACATCAGGCATGGGAAACCAGATGCATTTAAGCTCATACCTTTAGGTGGCTTGTAAAGTATAAATAAATATTTATAGGAAACACTACATCAGAAATAATTTATCTGACAATAAACAGTAACTCCCATGACATTTGGCCATCTCAGGTTGTGGCAGTCAGGTTTTGCTCACATGCCACTCTTGCTTCAACAGCCTCTGCAGAGCCACTGTGGCTCAGTAAGCTACAGCTTTTTAGGACTTTTTTCTGCTGGTTGGATGGACCACAGTAATTCCTTCAGTAACCACCAGAGCTAATCTGTGCCCCTAACCACTGGAAATATATTAAGTTTAGCAGATCACTGTAAAAATAGCCAGTGTTATATATTTAGAGAGAAACAGCTGATGATAAGGACTTCACAGTGGATTTTGTTGGCCCTTTTAAGTGGAATTAATTTGCTGGAAAGCAAAAGTAAAGCTGGAATTGGTATTTTTAGATGCTCTGCATCATCACCCAAGCATACTCTGTCTGGATTTGCAGTGACTTGATTGCCCAGAGCTCCCATTTATTTTTTTATCATTGAGGATATGCAAAGTCTTACAAAGTGGGGCTCTTACCGAATTCCCTAATATTGGACTATCCTTATCGGCAACTTTGGCTTAAGCCTAGGAAAATGATGTTCTAAATTTCTGTACTAAGGCACAGAAGGCATTTGTCACAGAAATGGACTTATCCAGCACTGTGACGTTCTTTCTTTCTCTCCCCTCTGGTCTGTGCTTGACAAATCCAACCATACTAGGACCATGGTGGGTACAATGCCAGTTGTTCCCTGGTGCCTCAGCTTACCTTCAATTCCACTGCCACTGAAAGGAGGCCTTCTGGTTGCTATCAAGTTCCCCTGGCCAAATTTTCATATCCCAGGTGAGACAGCAAGTGCTCCTGTTTAGTTTGGAGTCCTGCAGTCTTTGCCAAAATCCTTCATTTTTGGCTGCCTAAAACTCTTAGAGATGGTTTTACTTAGAGCATGAGCTCTTTGGAGTAAGGACTGGCAGCCCTTATGATCTGGGGGCATAACAGTAATACAGACTGATGCAAGTGCATTACAGCAAAGAATAGTGTTTTCAAAGGTCAGCTCACACCATTAAGTTTTTTCATAAGGGGCTTTTTCTAAGGTACAGGAGCTCAGGGTCAGAACAGATCAAACTGGTTTGTTTTTTAAATGCTATGTGTCAAATTCACGCTTTTGGAACCTAACTTTATGGCTACATTAAATCCATTCAACCCTAATAAGAAGGCTGATTGACCTGACATCTCTGTGGTGTGAGCTGTGGTCTTGTATAGTGCACAGTGCACCAGGAAGGGCATATTAAGTACAAAGTGAATTAACTCAAGGATGAAACAGCAGAGTGACAGCAGAATGTACACAGAGGATGCTGATGTGCATTTAGCCATAAAGACTCCTTCCTGACAACATGGTACATTGGTTCAAATCTCAACAGGATCTCCCAGCAGTGCTTCTTGCCACTGTACACTCACATCAGGAGCCCAGAAATGGTGTGTATAGTTGTGTATGTGAAGGAAATGAAGTAGCTCCTTTAGACCAATGTTTTAAAAGACTATGGTTTATGTCTCCAGTGAGTCTCAGAAACGTCTGGAGTTAGGAGTACTTAGCTTTTCTTGACTATGAAATCCTTAGGGTTCTACCACTTGGAACCTTCTTTGTGACCCTTTTATTTGCACACAAGTGGCAGAACTGTGTCCCTCCTTAACGGAAAAAATAAACAATTCAGGCCTCTGAATTCTGAAAACTCTGAACAATTCAGCATCTTATGTTCTTTATCTCTGGACTTTGGGAAGCTCCACTAGGAGCCAGTGTCCTGGCACAGAACAGGTAAAGGTTTCACTCAGGAGTTAATACTGCCTGGTGCTGCACAGGACACTTTGTGGGCACTTTGAGCACAGCCTTTTTGCATGACATGGCAGAGCAGGCATGTGGCTGTCGAGTCAGCTCATGCGTTCGGCCTCCCTGGGGCACCCCCTTTAAACAACACAAACTTATGTAACTCCTGTTCTAAAGCCTGTGGAAAGCTTCCCAATGACTTTAGTGAGGTTTGGATCAAATCCTAATTGCCACAGAGATACAGTGGAAACTTTTGAGCTGCACATTTACATTTTCTACAGCAAATGAACATGCACAACGAGCTCAATCTGGTGTTTGACCCCTTCTGGCCTCTGCTACCTCGGACCTTGCAGCAAGACAAACAGAGCCAGCCTAAGCAGTACTTGGCAAACATTTTTGCTCTAGGAAGTGAGGAAGAGCTTTTTGTGCAGACACCTACTGCTGGACTCATTATTTCAGACTGCCGTGGGCAAGGAAAGCAACGGGAGCTGTCCTACAAAGGACCCATTATCTACAGACCCAGGGCTTGGGTGCACATGGCCACAGTGAGGATGCTGAAGCCTCTCCATGCTCCTGTCCTGACTTAGTAATAGCGAGAGAAGATTGTGCAAAACCTCTTCAAAGCAACAATGATGTTATTGTTGTAACAAAAGCTTTCTTCTCCACACTAATAACTTCTCATGTGTCTCTCGACAAACCTTAAATGTTACAGGAAGCAAAATGAATCTTTAATAGGTGGAAACTGTGTACAAAGTGCGTATTATTACTTCTGTTACGGTCATTTCTTTGTAGTCTGTCTAAGCAATACGATTTTCACTCACAATAAAGCAGCCTTTGTACAAACAAAGAGTTAAGCAAATTTAATCTCCACGATTGGTTGCAGAACTGAGGGAAGAAAAAGTAGGTTACTCTGCACAGAAAATTTCTCTTCTCTGAAAGTCTGTCTGTCATGCTAGAAGTCCCAGATATTAACTTACAAGTTATTGTCTGTTTACCCTGGTATTAGACGAGTGATCAACCTGAATTTCAGCATACAAGGATTTGGTAAAATGCAGGGAATGAGACACACAGAGTAACAGCTCTATTTACTGTACCATTAAACAGCATCAGCAGAAGCTCTGGAAATCACATGTACAAACACAAATTTAGCAGCTCCTGCTGACACTCCCTGTGCAACAACAGTAACAGCAGTTATGGTTTTCATGTGGCAAGAAGTCATGGTCCTTTAAAGATACAAAAACACTGCAGACCACTATTACTGCTTTAAAATGCAATTACACCACAGACTTCGAGAGACTGAGCCTGTGAATCAAAATTAATTTCTGGCCCTCCAGAGAGTTAAACAATGGGTGATACAAAAAGAACAGTATCGTGTAGTCGCAGAGCAAGCAGCTCCCAATTCGTTCTCACACTGCACTAGAGGCTCACAGATACTATAGTGATAGGTGCTTTAGAAATTATTTAGATCCCCTACTCAGTTAAATATATACAGATATTGGAGCTGTTCATGCTTGTGAAAAGGCTTACCGACAATCAGGGCAGCAGTAATAATTGAGAGGAGGGTGATAAAAAGAAAGAGCCTGACTCTAGCTGCTCATTCAAGGTAAGCACTTACCTGAAAATATCATTTGGACTTGTCAGCAGACATCCTCACCTGCTCACATCACAAGGATTTGGAAGCTTCATCCCTCAGTGGAAAAAGGAAAAATACATCTCCCTAATGAGGCAGTTGCACGCAGGAGTTGCTGTTATTGTTGGAACTGGTTTGAAGGAATGAGGACAGAGACAGCCCAGGCAGGCGTGTCTTGCAGGGCTGTGCAGCGAGAGGGCTCACTCCTTTATGGAGTACCTTTGCAACTGCAAGGCAGGATTACTTACTGAGCCAGTCGCCCTCTCTGCCAGCAGATCGAAGGGCTGCTTGGTATTCCAGCTTGGTTTCCCATCAAGTCCAGATACAGTTTGTCTGACACGAGTCTATTCAGATGCCAGAGGATTGCTGGCAGTTCTCGTTTTCTGGGAACAAAACATCAACAAGCACCCCAGCTGCATGCCCTTGTGAGGCTGTTCAGTCCCTGTTTCAAGGCAGAGTGCCCTCCCTCCAGAGCAGTGCTTAGCTTTTTGTGTGTGGATAAATTTTACAGATCTACCTCCTGCTTCTGCACCTCCACCAGACTGTCCACTTATTCAATTATCTCTAATGATATTAATATTCCTGTCAGAGGAAAATACACGGAATGAAATAGTGATCACTCCCTCTCTCTCTCTCTCTCTCCTTCTCCTTCCCTGGCACCAAAATGTACAGTCTGTATTTTCTTTCTTCACTCCTCAAGTGGTGAACTGGAAATCTGAACTAGTAACCATAAAGAAGTCCCTGGGTCCTGTGATTACTGAAGTCATAATCCTGCCTCCCTTCTTCCATTTCATCATTTTTTTTAAAGTTTCTGTCTGTTTGGCATAGCTGGGTGTCTGGAAGAACACACTGCCTGGAGAGCACAAAAATGTGTCCTGGGCAGCAAAATACCAATGCCTCGAAAGGCACAGAAAAATGTTAAAGAGAGCAACAAGTTGGGGGCTTCTTGAGAGTTTTTGATTCAGAGTTCCTGTTGCATCCAAGGATGCTGCAACAGCCCAACCAGTTTGTTACATGGGCTCCTCACAAAATTAATGCTTAATATTTTTCTAGAGAGAAAAAACAGTTCTTTCTTCTCTTTTATCATACCAGGTGAGAACAACCTGATTTTTTTCAGGCCTTAGAAATAAGTATGTTGTCACCACGTGTCTTTATTGACGCTGCGGCTAAATCTGTAAGAAATGATGTTGTGACAATAGGTTTGAGATCTGGCAGCACTAGCAGCTGTGCGGACCCTGATGGTGACACCAGTGCTGATTTCTGGGCACAAAGTCCCTAACAGGAGAGTAGGCTGGTGTATATATCATATAAATCATAAATATCATAAAGCATATTTTACCCACAGTTACACAAACTCTGTCTTCACAGGCATGATAATGTCATGAAGGATGTGGAAAAACAGAATACGAATAATAAGCTTAGGTCAGCTTTGCATTTCTGTGCTTTTGTGATGATGCTCCTTGTCTCCCTGCTATTTGCAGTCTACTTTTTGCCCTGTTTCCAGTCTGAAGGTTTTTTCAAAATAAAGGTATTTAGTGCATTATGAAAAAAAAAAAGTCCTTAAAAATATCAGCTTGTTTAGCAGTTTCTAGAACTTGGGGCTGATTAAGAGCTTGCTGCTGAAACAATGATTTAGCACGAAGCTGCAGCTGGTGTAACAAGAGAACCATGCCACGTATTTTAACCTTTACTGGGGGATTTGCCACATCTGTAAGTAGTAATTCACCACAGATTTCTTCCCTGTGTGCTGTCATGGATGGAAACATATGGTCCAAAACTGCAAAGACTGTTGTTTGGAATTTCAGATGAAAACTCTTCGTAAGGACAGAGGCTCTGTGCATTCCCTTGTCCAAAAGCACATGGAACAAACCAAAAATAATTTCAAAAGCACATGAGCGTTCCTTGGTCTGACAGCTCCCCCCTCACACAAAGCTTGTCCAGCCCCAGCTTTGCAAATGCACATCCCTTCCTTTCCAGCCTTGACTTGGCAGCAGTTTTTGTTGGCAGGATGCTGTTGCCAAGGGAGACAGAAAGGATGTGCAGCTGGCTTTTCTTTCACCTGCACTTAGTGCTGCTGATCCTATTTATGTTACTGCAGAACCTTTGGCTTCTAAGGGACCTACCATCAATGTCACCAGACCTTTTGAAGAGTTTTGACAATGACACAAATAGCTGTGGCCTCTGATGAAAAGCTTAAAATAGGACCTTGCCAAAGAGAGGATGTAGTTGGTGTCACTGATGCTAACTCAAGCCAGGGTGTCCATTTCCCAAGCACTGATAAGAAAGGGGAAAGGAAGATTCAAAGCCATCCTAAAAGGATTTCAGAAAGCTCCCCAAACAGTGAGTAACTTCACATATATATAAAAGTCACATGCTTGGCCGAAGGTAGCCGTGGCTCTGGGAGGCTGACTAGTACCTCAGAGAGGCACCTCTCCTGCATTAGCAAAAGTGGTCACATTGAGGATGATGAGTTTTAACGTGGTGTCCATCCTTCAGGTGATGAAAACTAGGTGAGAAGAATCCCACCTCATACCCCTCTACCTATTTAGATTGCATCATCATAAAGCAAACCGTAAAGGAATAAATAAAAGTGATATTTGAAAAGGTGAGATGCAGTCCCTCTATTGTGATGCTTTCCAGGAGATGAAATCCCACTGCTTTGGACATTCAGAAACAGTTTTTACAGAACACCAAGTGAACAATAAGCTCTACAGAGCAACACTACATTGGCATAAAGAGTGTACTAGAACAGGGCCTGACAGCTTTTCCATGGTAATGCATTAAGAAGCATTTTTCTTTCATATATTAGAGGGTAAGTGGGCAAACACTAAATCAGCTGAAACTGGAGCTGCTGCCTCTCAGAGAAACAGCACACTATGGATCAGCTCCCCTGGCCACTTCAAGGCAAGATGCCTGGTACCTGCTGAACTGGAAAGTGCTGGGTAGCATGAGGAAGTAAGAGCCACTTCTTCATGCATAAGTCTTTTTCCAAAAACACACAGCTCTTAGGCCTGCTGAATTCCTTTCAAAATCCTTCCACTTGCTGTTGGAGGCAACCAAGTCCAAGGCATTTGATTCTAGCACCAGATGATATGTCTTTTCCAAACCTAATTTCTTCAGCCTCCAGCTCTAAGTAATTTACACTGACTTATCTATCAATCAAGGATGCTTATTCCGGACTCAGGATACTCTTTCATTACAGCACAGTCATTTCAACTTGTCTTTTCTAAGGAAACATTTAAAGGAACAGACCCTGTCTATCTATCCTCTTCCACCCTATGTTTATCTTTCCCACTAACTCCTGATCCATGGCTGATTTCAAATATTGTAACACACTGTATGACAACTGGTGAGGTTGGTGAGGGGCAGAGCACCCTACTTGTGGATCCCCCTGCTTTCACGGTGCAGAACTTCTCCTCTACTTGCAAAAGCTGTGCTTAAATTCTCCTGCTGCAGATACAGATCTTGCAGCCAAGAGGGATGCTGTAGTTATGCACAGGCTGACTAACTTCTACAAACCCTGAAGGTATTTCCGTCATTTCATCTGCTCACTGAAAGTAATTTGGATGATTTATTACTTACGCCCCCTTCAAACACATTATTATTTCCAAGTGCCTGGTTATCCTTGTGCTTGATCTCCAAAGAGAGCTGGTAATGAGGAACTTGCACTGATTTGTTATATGAGCAGGTAAGATACAATTAGAAAGTAATTACTATATTTACCTGCAGGAAAGCTTTATTCTGATTTTTTGGTTATTTCCAGTTGAAGGAAAAGGGACACTGCCTCAGAGCGAGTAAATGGGAAGGGGACAGGGAGGATTGCGCAAGTTATTTACAGTTTATCGTCTGGGAAAGTGGGAAGCAAACTAGGTCAGGATCAAGGGAGTCAGCATTTCTGGTATGGGGGACTGAGGACTAGTTTGGGGATACAAAGGGTCAGATGTAAATGGAAATTATTCCCAAGATAGACTTGGGATATAATAGGGAGTGAAAGTTTCCATGTCCAGATTTTCTCCTGTGAGAATAGCACAAGGACGTAAGGTTGCACATAAATCAGACAGAAAGGCTGTAACGTGCTGTTTTTATTATCTGATTTTATTATCTGCTGGATTATACAGGCTAGCAAAGCCTCTGGAGTGGATGTAAGGTTACTGGGGAAAGAAGTGAGCTCTTACTTTGTGTTTCTATTTGTCCTTCCTACAGACTAGAGACAGCTTTCCTTTGGCTTCTGGGACAAAACTTTGTATTGCCTCTTTGCAGTCTTGAATTGAACCTGGCTTCAGCCTAAACTGATTTCAGAATAACCTGGATGTTCATCATGGTCCATCCACACTGAGCCACATGGATGCTCTGTGAGCTACTCTCCAGGGAGCTCTGCCTATAGCTGGAGGGGGTTAGCAAATCCCCTGCACAGCAAAAAAACAGAGGTGCATTCCTGGAACTCCAGAATGTCAGAGGTGCATGTTGCATTAGAACATACTGCATAAAAGGGGAAGATCAAATTCCCTTCTTGAAAATACCAGCTGCTGGCTGCAGAGGTGAAGAATGGGGTTTTTGCTCCATTAGGTGAATTGCAAGATTGCACAGGTATTGAGATATGGATTTTTCTCCATGCTTTGAAGCTGGGTATTGGTCTGGAAGGAATGATGGTTCAAGCTGGTGTAGTAAATCATATGTACTTATAAGTAAGGTCACAGCAGGAGCTGGATATAATTTCTGCTAATGAGAGCAGGACTCCACTGCTTGTATTTCACTCAGTGTTACTGCTGCTGAATTCGATTCAAGAGGTGGAGATACGCAGTATTGTACACAAGGAACAGAAGGGTGAGATGACATGGTGACACAGAGTATTTGGTTAGTCAGGGGATGAGTAATTTAAATGCAAATACATGTGAAGTTAGGAAGAGGATCTCACTTTATAAAAATCTGCTCTACCAACTCTAGTTCATTCACTTCTGCAATTTGTATTTGCAATTCACCATGACTTCAGTTACACAACCAAGTAAAACGTTTCACCTTCCTGTGTAGATGGCCTCTTTTTACATCCTCATTTGCATTAAAAAGAAATAAAAGATTCACTACCAACTATTTGTGTTCTGCTTTGGAATGCAATTTTGAACATGTGTTGGTCTTGTCTTTTCACAGGAATATATTGCATGTCTGAAGCATCATTTACATTCAATGATTTAAGTGTTCATAGTGGACTGAGGTCATCCTGCCTTACACATGACGGGCTGGCACTTGACACCATCAACATAGAATAACTGTTTGGAATTACAGCAATAATAATGTGCAGACCCCCTACTGCAGCATTATTCACACAGTACTTTACAGGTAAGATATTTTATTTGTCTTTCCTTTCTGGTTAAACCTGCCTCTATTTATACTCAGGAAAGAATTTACTTTACCCATTTCTGAAATGTCATCACCTCCACACTTAATTTTATTTTGGAAGGAAATTGGACTGACAACCCTAACAACTTCTGATTATTCACAGAACAGCCCTTGTGAAGAGATTAAGTGTACCAGCTTTTCCATGTTGCCCTGTCAGCACACAGCCCTTCAGGGATCTTCTCTTGATGTGAAAGTTAGCTCAGCCTCAATGCTCATTCATCCTTGACTTCTGTTTCGTTAATACCAGTTATGTTGTTGGTGATATGACGTGGACATCTTATCTCTCTCCTTCCCCCTCCAGAAATGACACTGGGAGTCTTATTTCATTTCAGTCAGGCTATAACACAGTTCCCAAAGCACCGTGCTTATTTTTCAGCTACTGCTGATGGGAGCTGGCATCAGAAGGCAAAATAGAGGGTGGCTGCTCTTCTGTCTCTCCCCTGCACATCTCCCCTCCAAGAGCACGGTGGCTGTGCAAAGCTGTGCGGCAAACTTGGGTGGCTACCAAGAGTACCAAGTGCTCAGACAGCTCTGCCTTTAAAGTACATGGGTGTCCCATGGTGAGAAAACACTGCAGGAGCCAAGCTGAGAGATGCTTGTCCTAATGCATTGCAGGGAGATGTGCCTCTGCCCCGTGACCCAGCTGCTCTGCTCTTGAAGGCTATTGATTTTTTATCTGGTGGAAATGCAGAAATGCCAGCCATGGAACAGGGACATTCGATTTCTGGTAGTGTCAGTGCCTACCTCAGTGGTAGCACCTGGCTTCACTGCACTGCCCTTAATATGTGTGACTGCTTGGGCCTCAGAGAGGGCTCGAGATTTGCTGGTGCATTGGCAACAAACTTCCAACACAGCTGTGAGCTGTTTCCTTAGAAACAGTGCAAGTGCAAACATACCCAGAGGTGCGTTAGGAAAGACAAATTCATCTCTGAAATAGATAAATAACATGTTTTTACTGCCTACACTGCTCTTTTCCAGCTTTCCTTGGTCTGGACTTAATTTATTAATATGCAAAACATAATCTTGAAACTAGGGTGCCGCGGAGCTGTTGACAAACAAAGAACTTTTCTGTTCAAGTACTTTGAATGAACTACAATTAAACATCACTCTGAGTCCTCACCAGACAGATGCTGGAGGAGCTGTGTGACAGTCAGATGTTACATTCCCATGAAATCCAGTGATAATACTGACATAAGTGTCTAGTCACACTTTTGCCTTATTACATTTTCCCCCTCTCTCTCTCTTTTTAAGCATTCTCAGCTGTCATTGTACCCAAACAGCAAAATCACTCCCACAGTAAAGTGCAATATCAGGACATAATTCTGTTTGGAGACAGAGCACTAAGTGTGGCACATCAGCGTTAAAGCTGCAGGAGAACATCAGTCCTTGCATTAGCATTAACTACCGTGGCTAAGAGAATATATTAGCAATAGCCTTAGCAAAGGTCAGGACACCAAGAAGAAGGAATATCAAGAAGCATTATACAAAGGACATAATTTTAAGTGCAGAGTTTCAGCTCTGTTCAGTATGAGTTCAAAGGACTGGATGGAAATAAATAACAGAAGGCTTGCTTGAGGTACCAATTCCAGGACCATAGAGAGCAGTGTCAGGAAAAGTCCCCTGGGACTGATGGTGGCTTCTGCTGCAGTGGCATAAATCCAGGACAACTCCTGTGCAATTAGAAAGATTATTCAATATACAAATGACTCTAAGAGGAGAATAGAGGAAACATTAAATGGACCTGAAGAAGTAAAACACAGCTGGGAGTTGAAGACCAGTGACCAAATTAGGAATAAGAAATAACATGAAGATGAAGGGCAGTTAAGAATTGCAAGAAGCAGTCAAAGGAGTGGAAAGGTTCATCTTTTGTTCATTTCAAATCTGGGTACTGGGTGGACCATCTGAAGCCATTGGGATAGCTTAGCACAACCCTGGTTGGGTACTTGGGTGCTTAATTTCCTCCTTTACCTTGTTTGTTGGAAATTGGTGTTTTGGTCAAACAGGAAATTTAAATAACTCAAGTACTTGCATACCAAAGATGTGTAAAACAGCTGCTTAGCCCACAATTACTCACAAACAGTAACTTGTACATAGTGGCTAAAAACAAGTGATCTGGTGTGAACCAAGATCAGTGGCTGAAATCCCTGCAATAACAAGAAACCTGCTAAAGGTTGTATATTCATGCAATCAGAATGTGACTTTTGTTTTGAGCGCTGCCTCAGAAAGGCACTGGAGCGAGAGCTGCTTCCATTTGATGTCGGTGGCATCACCCACGTGCCAGAAGTGTCACACATGATCACACTTTACTGAACTGGGACTGGGGTGAGAGCAGGCAGATAAAGCAGGGGGAGCAGCAAAATTGACATGTACCTCTGCTCTTACAGGCTTAAACCACAGACGAAAGCACAGAAGAGCTTTGAGGGGATGTACAGAATACAGCTCTTTATGGAGTTACATTACTCTCCCATTCCTCTGTGCTTCTTTATTGTATATTTATTCAAAAGTGTCCCTGCTGGGAGCTGCTCCTGCATGCTCACTCACTGTCAATTACATTGCCAGAAACACAGCAGCACCTACAGCAACATTTCTATTGCTTTACAATTATTTCCTGAAGATGACCTTAGGTCCAAGGTATTTATCAGACATGTAATAAAATAAGAAGAGGGAAAAAATGACACAGCAACAGTTTGCAAAGATTTGTTTGTGAAGACGGTGTGATTTTAGCTTGCAAATTAC
The DNA here is from genome assembly GCF_049639895.1 of Pseudopodoces humilis. Lineage (NCBI taxonomy): Eukaryota > Metazoa > Chordata > Aves > Passeriformes > Paridae > Pseudopodoces > Pseudopodoces humilis. Next base: position 108,432,362 of record NC_142200.1, read on the forward strand.
TTTGTACTTGCTATGGTAATATAAAGCATCTCTTCCTCAGAGCTCCATGTCAACTTCTGCCTCTGTCTAAATTAATGCTTCCAATTAGTCCTGTTTTATTGTGCATCCATCACAGAACATTCACTGTTTGGGCTTTGAACAGTACAAATCCATATACTGATAATTATGAAAAAATACATTTCGTAAGACACAAGTGTTCCATATTTATCAGCAGTGCCTTGGGTGCTTTACAGGCTTTTTTTTTTCCTGAAATATTTTTAATTTCTGCAGTCAGATTCATCTTTGTGTTTAGTTACTAATTGAAGTTCAAAAGCTGTATAGCTCTTTGCACTGGGTTCAGGCTTGGCTAACTTCATTTTTTCAGCATGTCCCTTGAAAAATGCTCAGGCTACCATGCACGTGTCCAAGGCACTAACTGATCTTCCAAGCTACGTGGCACACACCATGCAGGAGGAAAAAAATATCCAGACATATTCCCTGAAATTACATCATATTACCTAACTTATCCAGTGCTGTTTCCAAATTTTGCCTCTTTTCCTATGTGAAATCTTTGGCACATGTTAAAAATGTATGTGGAATAGTTTAGAATGGACTGAAAGGAGGGTAAAAGAATGTACCTAAGGCACAGACCAAAATTATGGTTTCCTAATAAGCCTGTGGTTTTAAGAGACATATAACTGTCCCAATAATTATTTAACAGGGCTAAAACATTCCAGGTTTTGAGTCAGTCCAGAGGTGATATTTCCAGAAGAGAGGAGGAGAGGGAGTGATGCAAGGCCCAACCCTGAACTGAAACAGAGGCAGCACTGTCTCTGCTCATTCACTGGGGTCCTGGGAGCAGCTGGACACAAACACCCTTTCAGCTCTGGAGCAGCTGCTCTTGGCAGAGCATGATTGAAAGAGGAATATGATGACAATTCTTACAAGCTGGTTTAAAAATTACCCCTGAAAACAAAAGAGAGGTTTATTTTTTTATATATATGTAGCGTTACTGAAAAACATCTGACACCAAGCTTTTATCTGAGCAGGAGATTTTAGCTGATTCTTCACAGTCACCTATCCAGCATCTCTTGAGGCACGGGAAGAGCACAGCCTCCCTCAACAAAACCCTTCTGATGTAAGAGGACTGTCTGTGTAGCACTGAATTATCTGAACAGCTCTATCTTGCTGCTTTTGATGGACCTTGATGTGAGTGTATGACAGGTATGGGGACGAAGGGGAGACGATGTGGCTGGAGAGCTCTGCTGCATGGTTTCTGGAATGGAAGCAAAAGAGATGTGCCCAAGGGCAGGCTGAGTCACTTTGCAGAGAGCTGCTGTGCTTCACTGCTGCTTGAAAGGGAAACATTTTAAATCTTTCTCCCTTTGTAGCTCCCAAACAACTGTCTGGTGAGAAAGGGAGGGCATCAATAGCTCTGGCGCCAGTTGCACACTGCATCAGGGCTTTCCTGCTTGCTGCCATGCAGCCCATAAGGGACAAAGTCACAGGGAAAACTTAGCAGGGATAAAACTAGCAGGTTGCAGCAGAAATTATTCTTTAAAATCCTTTAAGTTTTAATGAAGATTCAGATCTTTTTCTACAGCAGGTTCATTTTTTTCCTGTGTGATTCCATAAAGGCTATTTAACTCTAGAGGGTATTAATTATTCACAACAGGTGGAGGTAAATAGCTGGTGGAACACAGCTCTCCAGCCACATGGATAGATAAATATGGATGGATGGATATGGATGGATGGATGGATGGATGGATAGATGGATGGATGGATGGATGGATGGATGGATGGATGGATGGATGGATGGATGGATGGATGGATGGATGGATGGAAGTGGTTCATTCAGCTTTCCCAGCACCAGGACCTGTGGGATGAGCAGGTCCCACCTAACCCTTCATTCTCAGCTCCTGGTCCAGCAACACACATATCAACTGTCTCGCAGGCTCTGTAGAGCAACAGACCTGACACAAGCTAAGCTTGTGTGAGTCATCTGGCCCTGCTGAAACCCAAAGAGCAGTGCCAAGCTGGAGCCATCCAGGGGCTGGCTCTGTAGCTGGACAGCTGCAAGGCCAAGAGCACTCTGTCATTACCACCCCCTGAGAGCCAGCAGTGCAGACTGACCCCTCCAGAGCTCCAGTCTTGGTGGCACAGTCCATTAACAGGTTCGTGTCAGTGCATGCTTCTCCTTACACCTCCCTCCTGAGACAGTGCTGCCACTAGCCTCAAACAAATGAGCTGATTTCAAGGGGGAAGAAGGAAAAGAGAGGACATGGGTGGATGGCAGAATATTTTTAGATCGTAGGACAAAATAACCAATTGCAATCTCTGTTTAAAAAAAAATTATTCACCCGTTCATTCATTCATTCACTCATGTGTTCACAGGCATGAGTATGATCAAACTCACCCTGCACACACTAGGAGCTGCTGGTGGCAGCTACGCAAATCCATTCCTAGCAGGCACCTTGTGGGATGCATTTACATGTCTTTTTGTGATGGGTGTATGATTATGCGGAAGAGTTTCCTCTGCTCCTCCTGTGCACCCACAGGCAGAGGTATGCGAGGGAGTAAGTCTGGGCATACCAGTGTTAGTTATAATTAACACACACGTTTATATTTCATGTTTATATTTTGTTCATGTTTTTATCAATAAACAAATTGGAAAAAAATGCAATCTATTGCATTTTAGGTCTTACCTCCTTTTCCAGTATACATATCAAGGTATTTCATTTGTTGGAAGTTAGAACAAGCTACTGATACAGGCTGCCCAAGGAAGGCAGTACTGTGAATCAGAGGGAGCATTCTGAAGTGGGTCTGAAGTGTCCACACAGCATCATCTCCAATAGGAGAGGAATAAAAATCCAGGCATTTGAGTCTCCTTGTCAGTCTCTATTACAGTCCTTGAGCAAAATTACTCACTTGGAGGCATTATCTCTACATATGGCAAAATCTTCCACCATGTACACATGGCACGCAGCTTATGAATATAAAATCAATTTAAAAGGATGCCTCCTAATGCAAAGTGAAGACATAACCACATTTTCTTAACCCCAAATATAAGTCATGACAACTGACACTCAGCTGAGGTGTAAGAATGGAGTGCTCTGCCTCCAAACCACAAGAGGTAGAATTCTCTTGAACTGGGTGGAACAGAGCCCTAGCTGACAAACCGACCTCAGCTAGACCTGGAGGGCTTTGCTGGGGGACACCTCTGTCAGACTAAGCAGAGAATTTTGTCACGAGATGTCAGGGGATGGCTGGGTCATTTGTGGAGGTGTCTTTTGATGGTTTAGGAGTATGAAGACTTGATTTCATAACAGCTGTTCGTTTGCAGTTTGTCTGATACAGCACGTGGCAATTCAATAAAGGCAGGAGCTGGAAAAAATCCACTTTCTGTAAATATGTTATGGGTTTAAGGGGTTTTAATATGTCTCTTCCCTTTAACGATTTGCAGTCTACAGTGGCTTTTCTTAGGTCAAGAAGCTTGTTTGAAGATGAAGGGGCAGATATGGTGGAATTTTATCTGGAATTTCACACAAGTGCTCAGCTTGACAGAAACAAGAAAATTCACCTCATGAAAAACCCAAGTCAAAGGCTGATTCAAACTTACTTAACAGATTTATGTGACTGATCCCTCAATATTTTGATGAGATGTTATCCATACCTGTGTTCTGGGTTTTCTAAAAATTGAAGGTTTGTCTCTCTCTACTGCCACCAACATGTCGAGTTAAAGCCCCAAAACGACACTTGAATTCCAGCATTAGCTCTTTACTACTCCCTGGAATGGTTAAGATATTAGGGAAACCTCTGCAGAGAATTGCTTTAAGGAAGGAAAGGAAGAAGGGAGAACAAAAGAGATACCCCAAGATAGGGAGTAGGGTGAAAGACAGAGGAAGGAAAAAAGGGAACAGAATAAAGTAAGAATGGAAGATGGCATATCTTCTTATCAAGCAATACTGGAAGAACTATGTTCAGAATAAATAATGTTATCTGAAAAAGCTAATTGCTTGTATATGGCAAAATCCTCTTTCTGATCATTGCACAAACCTCCCATTGACATGGCTGAGATATTTACTCCTTGCTGAATGAACATTATTTGTACTTTGGCCCAGAGTACGGCATCAGAGCTGGAACCGGGCCTCTCATGAAGATTAAATCTGACATTCCTCCCTTCAACCTCAGTTTAACGTTCTAGGAAAAATTAAATTCTTCATCAGTATGTACAAACTGTGCCAGGATGAGCTCTGCCCTCAGACTGGCATTTCAGGAGGGCTATGCTGCTGTATTTCAAAGCAAAATTTGGCCTTCAATTTTAATTGCTCCCAACTCTAGAAATATTGATTTTCTTCAGACATGAACTGTTTTCTCCTTCATCACTGAGGTCTATAAAACAAGCTGGGTTCAAATTTCCTAGCATCAGCTCTTCTTGAGTTATGAGGTCAGAGAAGCTGCAACCAGAACAAATAGGAATAGCTGGTTTCTCTTCATGCCCACATATCATAAAAATAGCCAGGCTGCTTTTGCTGGGAGTTCTCAAAATATTCATCTTTAGACTGAGCCAAACCTGAAAGGTACATTGCTACCCCTCAAGGAACTTTCTTGAGAAAATTAGGAACAAGTAAAAACTGGGGAAGAGCCTGGAAAAAGAAATGGATCTAAGGCAATAACGGTGGTTTTGTTACCACAGAAGTAATTAACAATTCCCACACCTCCATCATAAATTAGCTCTGGAAGAGCCTACATGCTCCTGAGTGGGACTGTGGCTTTCTTCTTTCCTAGAAGAGACATTTTTGCTCTTAGCATCAGTTAATCATAGGCTGTTTAGGGAAATTTTAATCTGTTCCTTATGTCTCACAGACAGGAGCCTTGCCACGATGACTATTGGGAGCGTGTGTAAGACTTCCCCCAGATCCTTGCTCACCACCTGCTTTGGCAACCCCATCTTTCAAGCTGAACCTTGAAGCCCAGACCACAGCCAGAACCATGCTCACAAAGGCTGCCCAGGGTTTTTATCATCATCTGACATATTTATGCCTTTCATATTGAGACACGTTGGTTGGGTGAGGAGCCTGCTCCATATTAGGCATTGCAGGGACATTGCAGTCATCCTGTCATTCTCTGAGGAACACTTGTACCCATATTTGCCTTCTGCAGTTTTGGCAGAATCAAATGAGATTTTTAAAAGTACAAGCCAATGGAAGTACAAGCCACAGCTCCAAATGCTTGTATCGAAAGGTTCAAGGACAAATTTGAGTCAGGTGCTTAAAAAACTACTTGTTTTGTTGCATGTAAGATACACTGACTAACAAACAAAGCTGGTTTACCTCTAGTCCCTTTTCAGCTAAAAACTATTTGCACTTGAAAACCTTCTGACCAGCCTAACTGCATAAACATCCTTAGCCAAAGGCAGTGGTTATGAAACACCATATAACTACCCCTTTTCACATGTCATTCCCTGGGACAGGGAATCTCTAGTACAGCATGAAGACACTGAGGACATCACGCGGAGCCACCATGTGAAAACATGCTATTACTCAGTTGTCACGCTGTCAAAAGCTGCAACCACTCACTGCTCTAGTGAGCCATGAATGACTTGTTTTGCTCCTTCTCAAGCTCTCCTGGCAAATACAGAAATATTGAGACACAAATGCCCGTATCTTGATCACCAGAAGGAAGGGTCACTGAGATGCTGAAATACATTTTTTTGGTGATGAAGGGAAAAACACAGCTGTTTCTTAAGGACCAAGATACCTGTTTCGCCATTTTTACTTCACACTTCTAAGACAAAAAGCCTGCACAGTCCACCTGTGCCACCAGGCTTCCCCATCAGGTTCAATCTCACCCTGATGCTCTGACAATGATTAGGACAAAACAATACACAAGGGGAAGCAGGATCTGCCCATCCATGAGGCACCTACAAGGCACTGAAATCACAGGAGTTATAGAAGCAGAGCTGAGGGCAAATCTGGACCCACTATCTTCGGGCTGTTTTGAGAAACCATGTGTAATAGTGCAGCTGTTCCTCTTTAGAAATAGGTTACAGTGTTTGCATGTTTATGGGGATTTGCTCCCCAATGTGCATCACACAACTCCCATTTAGCTAAAGAGGGTGACATGGGAATGCTGAAAGGTGGAGAGACTAATAGGAGGTTTGCCACTCTGATTTTCGGTGAGCATACAGTATTCTTATTTAAAAATAATAGGACAGTGGTAGTTATAAACCACCTGCAACTCAGCATTCAGGAAAACAGTAAAATTTGATTAGAAAAACGTTTCAGACACAGAAAATAACTATGTACCTACAACAGCAGCAGTGATTTTGTTCTACTGCAGGTGAAACAAGTTACATTGGTGGTCAGGTTACCTGGTGTTTCTCCCTGCCTTTCCAAAGGGCAGGTAATTTAGCACAGGCTCAGCTGCCTGGGATGTGCATTTGGAGTAGCTATGTTCTGGCCAAAACTAATCCTGGAGTGTGCTCTTGCTGTCCTTACTGCAAAAATAGGAGTACAGGGCTGATGTCTGCACCGTAGGGAGTACTGATGCATCATTCAGGGTTAATTAATTTTATGGATCCACTTCCTGAACATGTAGTTAATGAGTCCAGAAACTATAAACACCAAGCCTCGCCTTGTTGTTTATATTGATAGACAAGAGACTGTGAAGAGGCAGGCTTGAACATGTGGCTGTTTCTGCTTTACTTCAAAAGGAACCTAAGTCTGCATGCAAAGAACTTCAGGGAACACATGGAAAGTCACCGAAGCCTTGACATTAGTCATGCTGCCTGGCCTATCCTTGCTTTACCAGGATTTGCCAAAGCAAACCTCTTATGAAGCTGCAGAAGGGCTGTCTGCAGCTCCTGGGAGCGCAAAGACAGAGCCTGTTGTGTCCCCATGGGGTCTTGTCCTCTTCCAAATCAAAGTGGGGCAGGACACAGCTGATCCAACCTACTTATGGCTCACTCTGACCCTGGCATCAATGGAGCAGGGGCTTAAATAAATGATCTTATTATGGGGTGTTGCAACCAGGTGGCTTTGTAAGAATATAACAGACCTATTTGTCTGTCTATCTATCTATCTATCTATCTATCTATCTATCTATCTATCTATCTATCTATCTATCTATCTATCTATCTATCTATCTATCTATCTATCTATCTATCTATCTATCTTCTATGACATATACCTTCTAGATATAAAAATAAGAAGTATACTATATATATACCACTATAAGGTAAGAAGCATACTATTTCTACACCACTATAAGGTATTATGTTGTAACAGTAGCTCAAGACGTTTGATGGCAAATTTGTTGCTTTGCATAGCCAGACATCCTCCACTTGATTCAAAACATTTTGATTAAACTAATTTGTGGAGAGAGAAGTTCGCAGGCAGCATCCTTCTGGAGCATCTTTGCACACACAGGCACAACAGCAGCCAAAGAGGAGGTCACAGTGGCATGGCAAACCAACTTCCCTCAGGCCTCTGTTCCATTTCTGTCCTCTAAAGGGTCAGAGCCCCTGCTGACAAGCTTGCTACTGAGTGATAGCTGGGATGGAAATTAAATAGCTGGAAAATTTGCCTGCATGTACAGAGGGGGGCAAATAGGAAGGGAGGGGGAAGCTGTTGATATATAGCAGTTGTGTAGAGCAGTAAATATTAGCATTAATTTTGCTCATCACAACTGCACATTCACTCCAGTTTTCCACGAATCAAATCCGTAAGTCATCCGTTGTGCTGAGCCAGTGGCTTGCCATAGCAAGCAGCAAATAATGGATGATGTATTACCTCCCTTATAATGGATTGGTTATTTCAGCCTTGATGTGATGAAATAAATGACAGCAATTTTGCTAATACATGTGTTTTCTACTCTCCCCCTCCTTTCAAACAGGGCAAAAAGGTGTCCTTTAACATTTAGAGCTATGGAAGAACACAATATGTATGATGGTAAGTGACTATAATGTAGTATGCCATAAACTCTAAGTACCATCTGGTTTGAAAGGAAGCCGATATGAGGCATAAAGAAGGTATTTTGCACACAACAGAGGTAATAAATTTGGAGTTTGCTGGAGAATTTAGAGCCAGCTGGAAATAAATCCATTGCAAATACTTTGAAGTATTGTATAGATACATTAAGAAAAGATTCTGCCACTCAGCTGAAAGTTCTTCTGGTTCATTTGGTGATATTACAGCTTTGCTGGTCAAATACTGATCGTATCAATCCGCATTCTGTTTCAGACTGACAGTGGAAAATGTATGGCACAAGCTATGCATTGCATGAACAATATTTCTACATCCTCCATTAAAATACCAAATTTGATAGCAAAGGATTGCTGGTTCATGTCATCCTTGCTATAAAGAAGAAATTGGATGGGTGCATCACTGCCCTCTTCCTTCCCTATGCTCTGCTTACCCATGTTCTGCTTGTTTATGTGGCCAAGCTGTGCCCAAGAAATTGGAAAAAGCAGCCAGAAGCAAGTTTCCATGAGCCTAAGCCCACTACCAGCACATAGTAACTGAAAGCCCTTGTCCCAGGGAGTTCAAAGCAATGCCACCAAATCCAGCCTGCACAAACCCAGGAGAAGCAGGTGCAGCTGAACTCTGACTACAGAGTTCAGTTCAGGGTTGGGAATGCTGGCAAATTCTTAGGATGACCTAAACCCACATTAAAAAAGATTCATGGCTGTTCAAAGAAAGATGCAAAGATTCAAGGCCTGATCCTGGGGCAACTGCCATCAGAGAAAGGATTTCCACCAGTCTAAAGTGGCTTTAGCCAAAACCTTTAGCTTGGCTCTCATTTTATACAAGCTCCTGTGCCCTACTCTGTCTTCAGAGAACGGCAGAGGCCCTGCACTGCTCTAATCCTTGGCATGAGCATAAAATCATGCTGGGAACCCAAATAACTCCCATGAAGTGAGGACAGTTCTGCCCTTCGGTAGGGCTGGATATTAAGCCAGCTGTTAAACACTGCTTGCAGCCAGCTGCACGTCTCCAGCTGCTGCAGCTCTCATCCCTCAGAGAAGAGGCACCACCTCTTCTGAGATAAGTCAGCTCCCCCTTCTTTTTGCTGGATTGGACATGGAAGACCCTGCCACCCCAAGGCTTCTTGACCCTCGCTGGGTTATTATTTTTCCAACACTCCTGTTGCTTATTGGGGGCTCTCAGTTCTTAAAGATTAATCAGACCAAACGGACTGTATCCAGCAGTGGTGGGAGTTGTTCCTGATGTTTATAATCCCAAATATTACTGCTTTACGTCACAGATACCTCTTTTCCCTGATGAATGCTGACTAGTCTCTTTCCCTTCTGCCACTTTGCTTAAGTCATATTTGCCCTTAGAGAAAAATGTGGCAGAGTCATGAACAGGAATGGAAAGCTCTGTCATATGGGGAGACTAGGATGCAACGTGATTATCGTGTTAACCAACTCACTGCCCTTTGGATGCTTGGCCCACATCCAGCACAGTGACATCAATACAGTGCTCTGGGCACATGCTGCAAGTCATCAGATTGTACCAAAATGTCAAGCAGCATCCTGGAAGCTGTGGGGTTCTCAGGAGCTGATCAGATGCTGCACATCTGGCCCTATCCATGCACCCTCAGCAACACCTGCAGCACTCCATGGGGGCAGCAGCATTGCTCACCCACCTTCTTGGAAACCCACTGAAATCATCACGTAAACCCACAGGGGCAAGCATACCCTCCACAACTTTCTACAGCAAAGATTAGGTGCAATAAGACATTAAATGGGTGTCTGGCTTTGCCTTGCTAATAGAGAGCTTCTTATTGGGGATTTCTACAAGACCTTCCACAGAAAAGCAGGTATTTGAGGGAGCCTTATGTGCTTTGGCTTGGAAAATCAAGGATCTGCAGCCATCTAGTAGCCCTGGTTCCCAGCAGGGGCTGATGGAATGTTGATGAAATTCTGGCACCTGTCTGAAAGCTACTGAGATGTGACGCACCTGTAGTGGGGAAAGGCAGACTGAACCCCCTCCTCCAGCACTGGGCTGCCAGGTATGCCATTTTCCTGCTGCAGCCACATATGAGCTGGTCAAGAGCCCAATCCCAGGCACTGTGTAGCAAATCAAGGACTTTGCTTTCAGCAGTTTCTTCAGACTTGGTAGCAGCACAGCCACAACCAGTCTTGCCCTTTTAGCAAATTTTTCCAGATGAAGAACTATTTGCTGGTAGGGAAAAGACAATTATTATTTTGCAAAACCATTAGCCTCTGATACCACGCAGTGAAGATGATTATGTTAAATGTTAACCAAGGAGAGGGATGGAAGAATACATTTTGTTGGTCAAGCATCTCCAAAGTAATGAACCAGACTAGTTGTGCCACCTCAGCTCCGTATTTGGGAAGTAATATTGTGTTCATCAGGCAGTGAACTACAGCATCAGGGTCAGTGACCACCAAAGCCCACCAGAGAGACCCCTGGGACAAGAGAACACATGCGCTGATGAGGGAGGAAATACACTGATGACTTCAAGGAAATTATTATCATATGTATGTTTCTTCTAGGAAATCAATGAATATGTATGTAAACTCTATGTATATATATAAAACTATAATATATGTTTATACATATATAAACCATATAACCATATGTATATAAACAAGAGCCTTTTCTGTACTCAGCATGGGCAATATTTTGATGGAAATATCCCCTCACACATTTGTCACCAAATAAAGAACGCCTGCTTCTTAATGCCACATTAGTGTTAAGGAGTTTTATTTTATGGATTTTTGGTAACAATTTCCTATCCAGTCTATCTTTTGTCTTCTGCCTAATCCATCACTGAAGTTACCAAGCTGAATTTCCATGGCAACAGACTGTGAGGTCAGAGAGAAAGTACTAGGCTGGATCAGGCATCTGAAGTGGAACTGTGAAAGGGAAGGAACAAAATTACTTCGAAAAATTAACCATTGTAATAGAGGGAATAAGGAAAAAAAAAAGATTAGATAATCTACTCTTAGTTTGAAGACTCCATTTGGTTTCTGACAAAGCTTTCACCCTCTTACACACATAGAAACCAAATTTGTCTCTTTGCTTCCTTAGAAGTCAACAGCAGCTCCAGCAGGTGCAAAACATGGACATCCAATGAATTGCAAGGGAATTCCCAGTCATCAGGAAAATTTCTCAGTATCTGTGTCTTCCTGCTTAGTGAGAGCCCATCACATATTGTCACAGGCCTCCTTTGAAAGAACATCTCCACCTCCATATATGGTGGGGCAGACATGGAGACTTTAAACACTTCTTTTCTAACAGAGAACATGCTGAAGCTTTTTTCCTTTAATCCTCTCCTCAAAGGTGTAGTGACTACAGCCTAAAGCCACGTTTAATTAGCTGTCAGCTGTTTGCTCCCTGGCATAGCCCTAATGCAGGCTCCTACCTCCTGACCAGGTGCTCCCAAGGGACTGCCTGCCAGTGCCCCCAGCATCCACATCAGACACCCCATAGAGACAGCGGAGTCAGCAGGGTGAGCCCAAAGGTGGATGGCACAACTTCAGTGAGGGTGAGGGATGGGGGAGCGAGGTGGGAATGTACATGTCTCCCCCAGGGATGCTGGCATCCCTCTGGGGTTGGATAAATTGTCACACAGGAGGTTCTGCTGCTGTATGAAGGCTGGCAGTTTTCTCCTGTTTTTAATGGGGTCTCCTGCTATGCCTGAGATGCTGTCACTGATGTGGGCCCCATTGTAACACAGCAGCCACACGAGGCTGGTGCTGACACTCTCCAACCCAGTAGTTTCCCTTTCCTTTAAGCAACACCATACCTTGTCTGTCCACATTTTTTACCACTTTCTCCTTCCAGGTGATGGTCTAGGACCTGCAGTTCTTCAGAGAAATCCAATTAGCGACGTTGTGCAAGCCCCTCTTCAGATGAAAGCCGCTGATTCATTAAGCTACAGGCTTGCTGCCTTTACCCAAGGAGCCCAGCACGTTTCCCCCTGGCAGTGCTGCCTCGCCTCCCTCCCACGCCTTCGGCACGTGCTGAACATCAGAGGAGACAAGAGGCTTTAGGGTCTCTGTGTTCTCCACCCACAGGGGATTTTTCTCCCTTTTTCAGGAAAGACAGAGGAGGCAGGCAGTATCAGACCCTGAAAACATTCTGGTGATGTTTGGAGGGGAGGGAGGCAAGTACGGGGAGAAACCTCTAGTGCCTATCTGGGATTTATAATGTGACTTAAATTACTGCTTTTTTTCTGCTGCTTGATCTGAGAGCATATTAGAGTCAATCTGAATATCAAAGAAATTCAGAAAGACAGTGGGGCAAGGGGTAGGGCAGAGACTGACAGGAAAATAAAAAAAAACAGGAAGGAGTACAGAGAGATGATATTGCATATAGACCAGATTAAAAGATGAAGAAAAGGGGTGACCTGCTTGGCCAGCAGGAAAAACTGCTCAACATAAAGATAGGGTTTTTTTTTCCCCCACTTAATTTTCACAGACATTTTATGGGTTGTTCATAGGCTACACATACTCTTTTTTTTTTCTTTTTTTTTTTCTTTTTTTTTTTTTTTTGTTTTTTTTTGTTTTCTGACAGTGAGTGACAGAAGGGTGATGATACAGTTTTACACCAAAGTTCTCCAAGTTCTGCTTAAGACAGCTCCTTGGATGCACATTAGAATAAATCCAGAGCTTGACCTGGATCTTGAGGATGTGCATTTAGTGGCCAGATAAATGTATAAACAAAACCTCCAGATTGAATGGCCCTCTGCCACGCTGAAAACTGAAGGGGAATGTACATGTGTATGGTGGGATGGTGGGACAGAGCGACAGAGCAGAGCTACTGAGGCTCTCCAGCCTTCTTCATGTGGCTATAGGAGGCGGAACATGCTCAGCTCTTTAAAAAAGAGCAGGAAAAGAATGTCCACAGCCTCCCTGCAAAAGTACTACATAGAAGAGCTAACCATGCCTGAAACACCAAACCACCACTGCTTTTATCACTTTGACCTTTTACCAGGAAAATACTTGTTGTCCATATTGCCAGGAAAAGCCTAGGAGGTATTAAGAGAGAGCATGCCAGCTCCACAGCATGTCCCAAATCACTCTGATTCTGATAGAAATCCTTTCCTGGGCCACAAAACCAACTCTCACACATGAATAAGGCCCACAGCCCTTGTTTAACATCTAGGGATTAATTAGCAATGAAGGACAGCATTACCAAAAAAGGATGGCTGTTTGGAAGCCATATTACCATTGGCATAAAGGGAGTAGGAGACGCAGCTGTAAAATTTTATCCATGCATTTTACATGTCTGTGTGTATAAACATATCTGTGTGTGCACATACAAACAAACCTGTAACTGGTATTTCACACTCAAAAGTTCTTATACTGCCCCTACAGTGTAATTATTAATCAATTAACTAAAACATTTTGCTGTCTTGAATTTGAAGGTTTGAATTTGATTTGAATAGGGTGGCCTGTATTACTGGAGAATAAAATAATCAGTCTTTGTTAAAGTCACAGCTAAGACCCCTCTCACTTTTCCCCACATGTCATTTTGAGGATTAACTTTGCTGTGATTTCCTTCTCTCCCTTATTGATATTTAAATATTCTTACTTCTGATTCTTCTTTCATTGCTCCTATTGTTTTCACACATTTTCTTCACATGGTCACAGGTACTGACTGTTTTTCTAATTTGCACATTTTCACCCATCTATAAATTGGCTGTCATAAAAGCCAGTCTGAAGTGGATTTTGTTTAAAAACGACATAACAATGTGATTTTTCCCATTCAGTATTCAGACTTTGGTTTTGCAATGAGCCAGTTAACGAAATCTTGACTTGCTTTTCTGCAGTTTACAGGTTGGACTATAGCTGCATTTGGGGGGCCATTTTCTGCCTCTCAGTTTTGTTAAGAATCTGCTCCAAACTTGGCAGCTACTGAAAAGCTGTGCGCTCTTCTCACAACTTGTCATCTTCCTTCCCTATTCAGGCATTCAACTTGGCTACTTCTTAAGGCTTAAAATTAACATGTTATTATTGTCTCTGAAGACCCTTCAGGCTTTGATTCCTACCTATTGGAGAAATTTTGATTTCTGTTTATGTACTTGCTCATAATTTGGGTTCTGTTTTCAATCTGTCACTTGCTAAACCATCTGTGCCATCTGGAATATGCCTGGCCCCAATTTGGTGGAATTCTCTTCCTTATGAAATTCATGAGATGCAGCCTGCAGATGCTTTCACTGCTTCTCTGACAAATTTACTTAATTTGGCAGCTTTGAGGTTTGCATTTTTGTCAGTTTCTAGGCCCACATCTTGTTCTTATTATTGTGCCATAGATGGTGCAGGTATATCCAACATGGATACACATGGCATGTGAGAATCCTTCCAGTTTCAACAGCTTTGACACACAAGTGAACATAAAGATTTGGATACCCAAGATCCTTATGAGCTACTTTTTCCTCTAATACACCATAAAGTCACAGGCCCTTGAGAGTGCAGGGGTAAGCTAAGACATTTATAGTTGCACAGAAGGTCACCATCACGTTTGTATTTCAGCGGTACTGCAGATAACGGCATCTAGGAAGAACAGGATTAGCCAAGACACTGTCTCAAATATTGCATTAAGATGAAACCACATTGCCACCAGTAAATAAACCCTTCTGTTTGTGACCATTTGTAGCTTCTGAGAGACAAAAACATCGTAAGGATCTGATTTTGGTGCTTTCCAAAACAACTAGGTGGGTGCAGTAGGTTCACAAAGACTGATGAAACTGGCCAGACTTTTAAAGGATTATCTAAATGATCCCTGGCTAATCAAAATATGCTGGCTCAACCATGGGTAAAATGAAGGCAAACAGGGCCTGTGTGCTTCTAAATTTGACATTGTGAAGGTTACTCACTTCTCAATGTCCAGAATGAAATAACTTACGAGAAAAAATCCTACTTTTTAATTTGCTAACTCCTGAATCAAATTCAGTTCCTAGGAACTAATGCATTGAAGTACAGAGATGGAAAAATATGGTCCAAAGACCACAGGTCTAAAAAAATGGCCAAAATTAGAAACGTATTGGATTTTATGTGAGAGAAAAATGAACTTTTCCATGAGTTTTTTCCCACATCCATTCAAACTGTGAGTTCCTAGACAGAAATCACCAAATGTGAACATGTAAAATTAGGTATGTTAATATTCATTCTAGTACCTAAAAAAAGTGAGCTCATTTCCAGAGGGTAGCCCCTCCCTAGCAGAAATAATTTGGAGAGAATGAGAAAACCCAGGTAATGAAGAACTCCTGAAGCCAGATGGTACCCAAGTCCATCCTGCTGTGCTTACCTGTTTTTCTCTGTCAGTCCCCCATGGCTGCTGGGGCTCAATTACCTTCATATTATGGCATTAAACTGAAGTTTTGATGGCTGGCATTTATCCTGCTAGACTGTCATCAGAAAATATTCAAAGTAAGCAGGTGGTCAGGGAGGAACTCTACCACACCAGGTTGTGCTCTACATTGAGAATGAGAGGACACCATTCACAACAACCTCTAGTGAATCATTTCCTTACAGCTGTTGACACTACCACACACTTTGTGTGGCAACAGCAGATCTTGGGAAAAAAAAACAATACAGTGGGATAACAGCAAAGAGAAAAGGAAAATAAACAGCCTTTGCTGACTATGTTCTCTTCTTCAGTGTAGGGAGTCATGAAGCTGTATTTTGCTTTATTAAACAGCAACCCAACTGCCATGGCTTGAAGCTCCCACTAAGACCAGATGATCAACACAAGGTTGTGGAGGTATTACTATATTTCCGTGTCCTAAATTTACTTCAGATACATTGTTATTGTGATTACTGTTGTGTTTAATAATGATAAAACACACAGAGCAAGGCTAAAAGGTGCTATCTGAATTTATATTTGTTAATGTCTTTAGTGTAAAATAGTCCTTTGGAAGACCCAAAGCATGGTGGTCTGGATTGATGCTAATGGGCAGCATCCCAGCAGGAAAACGATGCTTGCTTCATCAAGATGCTGGAAGGAGTTTGTCTGCTAGCCAAAATCTCTCTCCTACTGTTTATAAAGCAGCATCTCGCTGAACTACCCAGCTTTTTACAGCTCATTACTGAGCGGTCTTTTAAAGGGATTGGCTGCTGTTCAATTTCATGGCTTCAGAGTAGCAGAAAAACACCTTTCAGGGTGTCTAACCTTCCCCTCCAATCTCATGGCTACTCAATGTGCTAGGTAATATTTCACTAAGTCTCTCGCTCAGAAACACACAGTTTGTTGCTGCTGTGATGATCCCAAGTGAACAGAAAATCCATCTATCCTGTGTACTGCAAGTAATTAGAACTGTGACTGCATATCACTCCTGCAAAGTTGATCGAGTCAGGATTTTAAACATGAAACAGTTTTTGGTGGATTCAGCACTTGGTCTCTGAATAGTGCAGTCTATAAATGGAAAGTGCCTTTAAAAGAAGCCTTTTTTTATTCTTTATTGTCCTCAATCAGTGTTGCTATAATTTCAAAACAAAGCTGGTAACTCTGCTGTTCATCGCACACTAAGATTGTGGTGACAGGAATCACATTGTTTGTGTTGTAACTTTTTAATTCTCCTAACAATTTTTATGATTCCCTTCAAACAATGGATCTCCCTTGTGTACTCATATTTTCACTTTAGATTGTAGGCAATTAATTTTTATTACCATAAGAAAGCCTTCTGAAACTCTTTTATTGCAAGGTTGTTTTATTTATCTAGTCATTAGCCTGTGATGAAAGTGACACCTCTAACAGCTCAGTCAAAAACCTTCCACTGGCAACATACACAGATCTGCTGTGATGCATTAATCTTTTATTAGATTACAGTTATTGTAAAAGCTGGCACTAAATTGTTTAATAGGTTTTCTTAATTCTAATCTTCTACACTCTAAAAAATAGCTAGAGGTAAATGCTAAAAAAGGTCTGAGGCTCTACTGCAGTTGAATGGTTTCCTAGGCATGAACTGGTATTTACTTACAGGCTTTTTAGAAATTAAAAATACTTTTATTTAATTTCCAGTCAACACCATTAACATTTTAATAAAACATTTACAAGTTACTGAGAGCAACAAACTATTTCTTGAATGAATTGCAAAACTCACTTAATAAAGATGCAGATGTCTCCCAGAAGCTCATGCTGGCCACCAGCAATTTCGGCCACACCTGTGGCAGGAAGGAATTTATTTGAATTCACAAGGTGGTTTCGAATGAAAAGAAAATGCACATCCTTTTGGGATACTTCTCAGCTGCAGATAAAGACTCTTCTGACTTCTGTGAGAGCCAGTGAGAGCCATTAATAATCTGCCTGACTCGCATCAGCATTGAAACACCAAATACAATTAGTTCCATCCTTACAAGATGGAAATTTTGTTTGTGAGAGCACGTTTTACTTGACAGTGCATGCTGTTTCTGGGTGGACTCCATCCTGGGCCTAGAGTTCTCTGCACCAGGTGGGACTTAGAGTGGATGAATCAAAAATCTTTGCTGCAGCCTGCTGGGAGCCTGAATTCAAGTGTGTCTTTTTGTGGCCTTGGTAGCTGCTGCAACAATGAAATATTTTTGCTTATTCAGGGTTTGCAAATTTTAGTTAACAGTCTCATGTATGGAAACCAGAACACAAAAGGACACTGGCCTTGTAATTGTGGAAAACACAGTAAAAAAAACCAGAAACAAGAAAAACAGATTATCATTTCATAGAACAGATATGTTAATGACTAAAAAAGAATGCTGATTCCTGAGGAATTTTCCAATTTTCTTTTCAAGCTTCTTTCTAATGCATTTACAAATGCATAAATTGTTCTGTTACTCTTTAGGTCATAAAAAGCAAATTGGTAGCGTAAGAACTGTTTTTCCTTGTCAAGTTGGGCACCCTACTTAGTTACAGAAATGAAGAATCTGCTTCCTTCTCACCATGCTATCACGATCAAAGGAGCAGGATGCAAAAATTTCCCCCACTGAACATGCTGCTATTCAAAGCCCTTTGTAGGCACCTCACAGCAAAACATGAATGTCTGGTTTGAGATGAAAAGAGAGAGCTCATGTATTTATTTATTCAGGATGGCATTTTGCAGCCCCAAAAGAAATGTAAGTATGCATGTATGCATGCATGTACATCTGTAAGTGGAGGTCAATAAGGAGGAGAGAGCTGTCAGTGGGGTTCTCTCTCTCCCCTGGGCAAAACCCCAGACTTGAAAAGGACTCACTGGCTCCTGGTGAGGCTTTGCTACCCCTTCTTCTGTTACCAGGCAACATTATCAGTGATGCTGCACATGTGCACTGGACATTAATTACCACTTTCTGCTCACTGTTTGTATTTTCGTTTATGCATTTTCCTTTAGAATCATGAGGCATTCTTGAGTGAATAAGATTTTCATTTAAAGGATGTCTGCACCCATAAGGCAACTGGTCCAGTGGGTAAAACATGCCCTGGTTCTGGGAAAGAGGAAAATGCCTGTACTCCTGCTCA
Source organism: Pseudopodoces humilis (assembly GCF_049639895.1). Classification (NCBI taxonomy): domain Eukaryota; kingdom Metazoa; phylum Chordata; class Aves; order Passeriformes; family Paridae; genus Pseudopodoces; species Pseudopodoces humilis. Next base: position 108,450,787 of record NC_142200.1, read on the forward strand.
GCTCCAGACACCCTGGATGCAGCCTCAGCCCCAGTGTGGCTGGGAACAGCTGTGCCACCACTGCCTGCAACCCAGGGCTTCCCAGAGCTGGCTCTCCTGGCTGCCACCCACCGTGGCAGCTGTTTATTATGTTAAGAAATTAAACCTTCAATCCCCCAAATAAGAGTTGCATTGGGATCAGTGGCAATTTTACCTCAGCTGAGTATTTCAGCAGGTGAATGCCTCACCATCCAGATAGCTAAGGCGTGACTTTGTCTGGCTTTGTAAAAACAGATGTCAAGAATCAGACACATGAAAAGACAAGCAGTAGTTAAATAGTTATTGAGTATATGTTGCAGAGAGTGCTTGGTGATCTATCCTCCCGTGCAGGAGAGACAGTCAACTTGAGGAACAGGAATGGTGTCTCTACAGGAATACCTTGCACCTTAATTCTGATACATGAAAAGGCTGTTATTCAAAGCAGAGACATGGGCAGGAGGTGACAGGGCTTGGGTGAAGTGCATGGTGCCCCCTTCCATGCAAGACAGAGCCAAGGCACTGGCCAGTCCCTTGCATCTTGCCCGGAAATCTCATGTCTCAGCTCCTGCTTTGAGAAGCCAGTTTTCTGCCAGCTTTATTTACACCCTGCTGTTTCAGGGAGAAGCACTGGCGATGAATGGAAGTCGTGCCGGTGTGGGTGGGCAGCAGAGAGCTCGGCATGTGGGGAGCACTGGCACTGAGCTAACTCTGCCTGTGGCAGGCACTGCCAGGGAGATGAAGGCAGGAACACACAGCATTGCCACCACCTGGCCTCCTCCACTACCCTGCACATGCGAGTCTACATGCTGAACAGAAACTGTGCACATAAAGAGACTGCAGTGGGTGAAGAAAAAGGTGGGGAATAAAAGGAAATTAATTTGACAGGCGCATCTACCAACCCCTTTTCTGGATATGGATGCCTCGATTTCCAAGCATCAACGTCAGAAGTATCAGAGCACTCTGATTTTGAACAGGCTGCTACCACCTGTCCTCTAAGAACTTACTCCCCAACCTTTATAGTGCTTTAGATTGAAGTGTCCCAAATAATTATTCTCATTTCAAAGGCAGGTAAGATTTTACTGTAGGAGACTCTCACCACAGTAAGCAGCATCCCTTTCTTGCTTCAGAAACACTTTCATCATTCCTCCATGCCAGTGTAGTCTCTGTGTCTGTGGGCAGCCTGTGCTCTCTCCAGCCATGCATACAAGAGATGTAAAAATGTTCCAGAAGACAAATTACATGATTTCAGAAAGGGAGAATCATCTATCTGTCATTACCTTGCCTCTGGTTTTACTACATTGACACAACACTTTCAGTATCTTACAAGAACCTCCAAGAACAAATTTAAGGTATATGGCTCTCTTAATCCTCATAAATCTGGAATTACCCTAATTACCAAGAAGAGACATCATTAAAAAGGAATGACTGTGCAACTATCTTCTCAATGTCACTGTCATCACATTGACAACTTAATTAAAAGTGCTGCGAGTTTAAATTGTATCAATAAGAAAGATACAGAATTTACAAAATTCTTAGCCTGCTCTTATCAAAATGTACCTTGATTCTGCTACTAAGAGATTACATCAATGAAAAGATTTTATCTTTCTTGAAGATACATGAATATCTCAAAAGAAAATCCTCATCTTCATATGGGATCTTCATGCCAGCATACAAATGGATTGACTAGAAATAACTAGTCAACTAATAACTAATAACTTTTACTGCAAGAGTCATGACCCTGAGTATATGAAGGTTATGTTCATTATATAATAGTCCACATTTTTTGTCCTGTGCTTTGTCACCTGACATAGAAAATTAAGACATACATGAGATAATTAGAAGGCAACTAAAGAAAATACTAATCATAAATTTATTGTACCATTTTTTTGTCAGCTAAAGTCTTCTTCAGCTGGTCTCATACACTCAAGTGTAAATCTGGAGTAGCTGCCTTGGCACCTATGGAGTTAGAGGAACCAAGTGTTTACCCATTGAAAGCTGATGCTGCTCTCCTCACCAGATACAAAAACTGAGGAAACCACTTCAGTGAGTTCTGCCACATTTTGTGAATTTCTTCTAACACAGAAGCAGCCTTAATGAAAATCCCTGCTTCACTTTTTAATAAAAATATGTTTCTAACCCACATGAGCCTTTAATACTTCAATATTGCAAAGCAACTACATGAACCCCAAAAACATTTTCTAATCTCATATTATTTAAGCCAATTTCAGGATTTCTTGGAGCCTGACTAATAACTTTCAAGCACTTAGGACTGCAATAACTCCAGCTGGGGATGTGATATCCACTTATTTTATTTACTAAATTACTTTTTAACAACCACTCGCCTTTTCACATGTGTGATCCTTGACATCTGGCTTTACAAAAGCAGAGCCAAAGCCCATTGCAGCGGGAAGGCTATGGCACTCACTTCAGCCTGACCCTATGCAGGTGTTTTTTCCATCTGGACAAAGAGTACTGACAATATCCTGTCTTCACAAAGCACAGCTTAAGATGACTGTAAGGCACACTTGCTCCAGGGTAGTAAGATACTGACAGAGTGAAGGAAAGGCCAAGCAGCAAAGAGAAAAGCCACCTCTGAAGTCAAAGATGTTGAAGCACACTGGTGCCTTTGACCTCCTGTTCTTCTCTGACACGCTGGTCTCTCTGGAAAGACGAAATCCGTATATGACCTCTGCCTATTTTCCTGGCATGCTCCTGATCTGCAGTCCTTAGCAGACAGAGGGAAGCAGGGGAGTAAAGCAGCTTGACTAGTTTGCATGTAATTAGTGGGAGGAAGCAAGCAGTGCTTTCAGCATCAGCAGGGTGTATCTGCTGGAGTAAGCCCCAGCTCTCACAAGCTACTGTCATGACACTGAGGAAACAGAACATGCATGGTGCTAGGTGGAAGAGCAGAGGATCCAGGAAGCAAAGCCAACCAGGAGGTTAAGCTGTCTTTGCCAGCTTAACAGCCTAGGAAGGATGTGCCTTACAGCAGCATACTCTGCCACTGCTCTCAAAAACAGCAGCCTGCGTTCCAACATTCATTGCTGTGTATGCAGAGCACGGCTGGGTGTTCTGGCCACAGCCCTGAGCTGATGGATGCTGCTGCCTTAGAGCTATTGGATACTAGAGCTGACTCTTAGTAATGGCAAAGCAAAGATAAGGTGGTCCTGGCACTCCTTTCCTACAGAATGGCAGCATCCAAAAAGGCCAGCTGCAAGCTAGACCCATGTCTGTAGCCTGCCAAAAACCTTAGTTAATGGTAAGGAATTACAATGGAAGATTGCTGAAGAGAGAACTTCAGGGGAAAGGGAAGGTTTTCCACAAAAATAACAGTTTTTGAGACTGATTCTCTATTGTGTTTTGTTTCCATATGGAATTCTCATAAAAATGTGCTGCTGCATTTTAGACTTTTTTTTTTTTTTTGGAAACAGCATGTTTTGTTTCCCAACTGTGTTGTTTATGTTCTCCTCAGCTTGCACACCAGCTGCATGGCAACACGCTGCAGGTTGCCAGTAAACACAACTGGAAGCCAATGAGACAAGATCATCTTTGAAGATTCAAGCACAGTGTTCTCCTTGGGATGACATGCCATGCCAGATTAAAAGCTCTCCATATATCCAAGAACTGGCAACAACATGGACACCTCATGCATCACAAATGCTAGATTACTATAGTCACAACCTAATGCAGAAATCTCAAGGTGGCTTAGCTTGTGGAGCCAAATAAAGAGTACCATCATTTGACTTACGTACTCTCTCAAAGCACTGTTTCTTGTGAGAGTTTCCAAAATCATTCAGGTTTTTGTGAAAAATCTGTCTGTTTTGTTCCAGTGCACATGCCACCTATAAGGCCACCTCATGCACGTACCTGGATCTCCACCTCAGACCTTCCCTTTCCCAGTCCTTCTCGTCCCAAGGTAATCAAGAGAAGCCCTGTGATAGCTTATGGCACTAGATGCAAGCTGGATTTGAACTCAGCTCAGATCTCTCACTGTGCTGAGTATCAACACTGGGCTGTTCTAGACTTGCAACTGTGCTTATTATATTCATCCATGTTCAGGAAATTGATTAATTAAATAAAAATACAGCTCATCTCAGAATATATCTCAGCACCGCAAAATAATTATGGAGTAATCACAAACTGGTTTTGCATGTAGAAAATACAAATTACAATTACTGTCCCTTAAGTCTCATGAATCTTATTACTGCCACAAGCAGAAGGATCAGGTATGGGGAAGATACGTTGGTCTGACAAAATACTCCAGCCACTGATGAATATACCTGGCTGTGGAAAGCCTGTACAAAGCCATGATGGCATTGAGATTGGACCTGCTTAATGATTTTAACATGAAGCTCTGCTGTGATGATAGCAGTCAGTAACATAAAGCCAACAAACCCTCACCAGGACGTGGCTGCTCTGCAGTGCAGGCTGCTGAAATCTCTGGTCTGCCAAAACACCAGCAGCTGCCCAGAACAGCCTGCAGAACACAGCACTGGCATCCACATCATTAGGACCTTGCTCTGTGCTGGATTTATTCCTGAGCTTCCTGATCAGAGGAACTCCTGGTCAGAAGCTGGCAAATAATTCCTGAAAGAAACTGGCAAATAATTCCTAAGGAAATGGGGGATTTACTTTGAATTGTCACTGCATGGATTTTTTTTTTTTTATTTTTTCATTTTTTGGTGCTTTTTTTTGTGTGTTTGAATTTTAAAAGAAAAAAAAGCAACTAGATTTTGGGGATCTTCAAACATTGTAAGAAATAAAAAATTAGTCTTGGTTTTCTTGAAGATAAACATCCCCCAGATTTCTCTATTTTTTCAAAAATCAGAATATTTTCAGTGTTTTCAGTTCTATAGAGATTAGTAAAAGTTTACCTATTAAATCAATATTTTCTATCAAAAACACGTTCAAACTCCCTATTGTTATGAAAGAAAGCTATCTGAAATATAGACCTTTGCACCAAAACCCTAGATTCTCTCCAGGCTGTCCACCATCCCATGCTTGGCTTGAGGAGAACAAGAAACACTGCTGTGGTTTTCACATCAGGAAATCAAGATTCCTGGAGCAACACAGGGATATGTGCCCTCAAAGAGCACAAGATCAGAAGTGGAGCCTCATGCAGACATATTTGTGTGAATCCCAGAAGAGGTCATGAATCATCCACCCGTTCTTCCCCTTGAAGGAGGGAATTCCAAAGGCAGCATGACTGCAGGTACTCAGATTAATCTGGGTCGCAGCACAACTGCAACTCTGAGCTGCAGAGTTCTATTTTTGGCTTGGTTTCTTCCAAATTTCACTAACATTGCCCAGCCTTAAGAGGCAAAGTTCTTCACTTTATTTTACCCTAAGTACTCCCAAATCAGTCACTGGGGTAGCATCTGAGGTGAAACCATGACCACAGTCACCATTGCAAGTTAAACCCAATAATGGCAACGAACAGTTAAACTTTACTATTTCCTCTAGCCCAGTGCAAGTTCCTTAGGCATTACCCCCTCTCCCTCCAGTAATGGCTCTGCCTCCATTTTTGCCCCTTTTCCAGTATCTTCTTCTTAACGACTGGCAGATCCAGGGATAATATAAGGCACACAGTGGATCTATTTCAGATAAATCAAGACTGGGAAATACAAGCTTTTTTCATGTAAAACATTTTTCCCCTTTCCTGCACTAACTCCTCAGGGTTGTGGAGGAGCAGTGTTCAGTGTTGTTGGTTAATTTTTACTAATGTGTTCTCTCCCTCTCCTTTCATTGGTTACATACAGGCATGAAGTTGATTAGCCAAGGGAAAAGTAAAGTTACACATCATTTGTCTTCTCTTACATTTCCACTGATCAATCCATTCAACATTATCCATTTCCCATTAATTTTCTATTTGCAGCACACCTTATTTTTAGAACTATAGTTAGCAAATTGATTTGCTAACTATAATCAGCAGTTTCCATTTCCAGCCTGGGAAGTGGGATTAGCACAGCACACTTGCCATTTCATCTCTGTCAGTGATACCTCACACTAAATAATTGTTACAATTGGTATATTTTGCTGATTGAGTTTGCCTTCTGGAAGAAAAACAAACTACAGGAAACGCAGCCTACTCACTGGACTCTAGGCCAAATCTCTAGCATTTATTACACAGATTATAGATTGTTCCAGCAACATTGTCAGGGTGCATAAAAGTCTAAGGAAGAAAAAATACTTCCATTCAAAGTCACAATGCAGCAGTGAGAACAACATTGCCTCTTACATTCACACTGCCTTCACCCCTCAGACTTTAAATGCAATGAAATTAGATATGAGATTCTGATTATCTGATGTTACTGCTCTGAAAGAGTGTCAGGAATGTAGGAATTTTTTTTAAAGCATCACAGAATTGTTTGACTGAATTAGGAGATAATCTGTTAATTCATCAGATTGTTCAGGCATAATGCACACAATTGATAAAGTAAGAAACATTGCTGTTTTTCTATTAACAGTTTCACATAATGCTTCCTTCCCTCCTGAGAGTTGATTAAAATGTAATTTAAATTGCTCCTGTCTTAGAGCTTCATTGTCTATTATCTTGAACTGAGACAGAAGCTCCCTATCGAGAGGATGTTTAACACTAGAGCATTAATGATCTCCTCATTTTCATTTCATTGCAGAAAAATTCTCCACCTTTCTCAGCTGATCTTGTTTATTATGGAAAGATGAAGAACAGGTGACATTAGTGACAAAATTCAAAAGAGATGAGCTAGTCAGTAACTGATCAGATCAGCTTTCTTTTTTCCTTGATTCGGCAAAAAAAAACTACCAGCTCCTGTTACCATCTATTTCAGTGGACCAAAATGCAACACAACAGAATATGATCTATTGCTGTTCTTGCAATTCTTTTGCCCAGATTAAATAAATATCAGGTGACATATATTAACTTCAAACAGGAATACGTTTTATTACAATACATCATTATAAAAAAAAAAAAGGAGTCGGAACTTTCTGGTTTGTGATGTACTCTTTTATCAATGGAATCTATTTCTAAAAAATGCACCGTGTTAAATTAGTTGAAGAACTATTTGCCATATACCCTGATTTATGTTTAAAAACTTTTTTCCCTTTCTCTACTGAAAATAAGAATGATTTGGCAACTAAGGGCATTACTCAAGGAGACGGAATGAATGCAACCCTTTTCTCATTATCTCAGTGCAAACTCCCCATCGAAGAGACATAAATTGTTATGTGGAGCTCTCTTACCATACATTAATTCAATATCAAAGCTGATCATAACACTGCAATAGAAGACAGCAAATAGAGCTCCTTAACAGAAATCAGTGAGGTTTGTTGCATGTTAGTTTCTCCTTGATTTTGGAACAGAGACAGAAATTTTTCTATGTCTTTCATGCTGGGTCACAGCATAGTTCATTATCACAGAAATTTGGACTATAAGTTATCTAAAAGGAGTAATTCTGCACCCATTTTCTATGACACAATATTGGTACTGATCTCTTAAGTTAACTTTCCTGATTTTGCTCAATACTAGAGTGCTCCATAGAACAGCCATGCAAACTCACTTCTGACACCATTAGTACTGTTTCACTTTCATGACAACCAGGCAGCACAAATAATTTTAAATGTTTCTTTCAGATGTGCTGTGAAATCTCACCTTCTCAGAAAAATGAGAATCTTAATTTGCAAATCTGACTTAGGGACTTGTACTTACTAACTCCCTTGGAATATAGCACACAAGGCTTGAATAAAGCTCTGCCTATTTCAGTTAATTAAGTAAGACTTGGGAAGACCCCCAGGTCCTGGGTTGCAGATGTCCATGTTATGCAAAAGCAAAAGGTTTCTCAGGCATAGTACGGGCACTGCTCCAGCAGGGCTACCAAACTGCTGCCAAGTGCAGTGGGGACCCAGCCACCCTCTTGTGCAGGCTGGGATGCTTTCCCAGCCTAGGGATGTCAGTAAAGCTCAGCAGCCCACTGATTCCTGCCAGTTGGCATCAGCTCTCAGGAATTCTCGGGAATGCTTAATTTACTGGTGTAGATACCAGCATAAATAGTTTGAAGTGCCCATGAGAGATGTGGAATAAGATTAAGACCAGCTGGAACCACTTCCAGAGGTGCAATGTTAACCACATGCTGGGTGGGAGCAAGGCTGGGAAACACAGGACCTGCCTGAGAAATCAATTTCATAACTATTTACACAACTTGAGAATATGCAAAATACTACACTTGCTTATTTGTAGCACAAAAAGATAACTGAGAACTGGACACTCCATGTTGCAAGGGTCTTAAATACAGTACATGGGAAAAGTATGGCAGGGTAGCAGTTTTGCTGTATACTCCAAATGCATTTCCTGATTAAGAAGGGATGTTATATTCCCAACAGCATAACCACATGCATACAAAACATTTCTTATTTTTTGACAAGTCACAACTGAGCTGTAAGCCATTATGCATGAAAGAAAGCTTGCAGAAGCAAAGACGAGAGAGGTAATCACAAGCACTGAAACAAATCTGTGTAAGGGTAGAGTTGTTTTTATGGTTGACAGAGCTAGTAGAAATCTGTTAAGTAGATTAAGTAGAAATATGCAGTCAGACGAAGATAAATTATCTCATTTGGCACAGTATTAAATCTAAATTGTGGTTTAAAACATAGAAGGATGAAAAAAAAATCAGAATCGCTGCAAGGGAAGCTGAAATAAACCAGAATTTCATCACAATGAAAGGAATTTTTTTTTCTGCTCCTTCAACACCCATTATGTTGCATTTCTATATTGATCTCTGGATTTGAAACCATTTGCTTTGAACCTCTGTATTCTGCACTCAAAATAGGATTTTATTCAATTATTTCAAGCATTTACCAAGGTAGTTGTACTGAATTTCTTGTTATAGGCAAAAGGATTTGAAGTACAGTATCAAGAGGGTACCAAGGTAGTTGTACTGAATTTCTTGTTATAGGCAAAAGGATTTGAAGTACAGTATCAAGAGGGATATTGAAAATGTCATGATTTGGTTCTTCTGACCGAACCTTCTGAAGTAATGACACTTGACAACAGGGGACTCAAAATCTGCTAGTACATGAAAACTGAGAAAGAAGCAACTTAAAATAAAAGTAACATGGGCTAAATGGATGTTTTTCCCATTTGGTGGCAGCTGTGACTTTAACATGGGCAGGATGACTTTTGAATTAGGCATCCAGTGTCAGTAAAAACTGCACGTTCACTCATTCATTATCTTGTCAACCTGCTTTGAAAGAAAAAATTGCAATCTTCATTTAACCTGATGCACATATATGTAGTAAATCTTCCATAGCAGCAAGCTTTTGGTATGGAATGACAATGAGTTTGGTGTAGACATGAAGCTAGGGAATGACATGTTTGGAGTCACCTGGCTCACCCAGAAATGCTGGATCAGACAGGAGAGCACACTCAAGCCAATGTGAGTCAGAGCAGCAGAGGACTCCAGAAAAAAGCACCAACACCCAGTGTGTGGAGCATCTGGTGGGAAGCTCTGGAGTGGAGCTGTTCAAGACCCAACACCTACACTGTGTATGTGTTTCAGGGGGCTGCTTCTGATTATCTCTAGCACACATTGGCAGCTTGGGTACAACAGTGTGCTCCCGGGGTGAGGACTTCAGCCTGGTTTCATCCATGAGGATCAAACTGCTGCATGCTGTGCAAGCTCCCTGATGTGAACCAAAGTGCAGCAGTCGGGACAGGCAAGAGATTCGCTTCAAAAGTATCATTCTAATCTGAACAAAAATGCTGAGCTAGCCTACACTGAGAGTCTAAATGAGATTCAGCTGCTGAAATCCATAGCTCTCTTGGGTAAAATAACAGGGCACAAATTAAGTACAGTACTTTGAGGCCGCATTAATGCAGTCACTTATGCTTTAGGCACCCAAGAAATTAAGAATCTGACAACACAACTTGCTTAGAGTTAGAAGACTTTATAGGTAGTGTAAAGAAAAATAGACCAAGGAAAAGATACTGAATAAGATGTGAGAATTTTCACAGAAACTACCAGCTTTGTGTATTGTCTGGGAAGGTGACAGCAGGAAAACTGTAATTTCCTCTTCCCAGCTAATGTCAGCAGAATTGGTGCCTTTTCATGTACAAGATTTGGGATGAAAAGCTACCTGAAAGCAGACAGCATATGAACACTTAATGCTTATACACTGCTGTATGTATGAATTTCAAACTGCTTTGCATAGTCTCAGGCACGCAGCACTCACTGAGTTCAAATGAGTTGCATATGACTGAGCCACCATGAGCTGCTTGAAAGCCACTGCCCAGGGTTTCAAGTAAAAACTCGTTGTTTAAGTGTTATTATTTTTTCTCCACTGAGACTAATTATGATCTTTAAGGAGCACAAGGGAAAAGAAAAAAGAGGACTTGTTCATCAGGTTAGTTTTTCCATGTATGTGTGGCTGATTTTCATTTGTCACTGAGATAAACTGAGAAGTCATCATGCACATGTGCTGGTTCCCATCTAACCAGGAAGCTTAAGATATTTATCCAGCTAACACTGCTGGTTACCTGACAGAGAAATTAGAGCTGAGAAATCATCAAGGCATTAGTAAAAAGGCTCACAGACACTTTGATGAAAACCAGATGTCTCAGTGTCAGGCAGCCGGACACTAAAAACTACTTTCAAAGTAAGAACTGGTTTATGTTTTAACAAAAATATATTAATGGAACTGCAAACTATCTTTTGCTATCTTCAGATCTACTTCCTTTGCAGGACGAAGTCTAGCAAATAAAGCAAAATGAAAGAACAAAACAGTTCTTTAGTGCAGTATAAACGGAGGCAGATCCAAATTTACAGCATTTCCCTAGCCAGAGCAATCGTGTTTTAGTCCATCTGAGGTTCTGGTTATAGAGTTATACTTCATGTCTGTAAATCAGTGCCGGAAAAACATAATTTAAGCAAAACTGCAGGTTAGAAATCAGTATCTAACTAACCCTTTTTCCTCCCATAGGGCTGATTTGCATGAGACTGATTTAAAATGCAGAATAATACATGATCTGTGAACAGTTGAAAGGTTTATAAAAGATCCTAATTCTCTCTGTATCCAGACAGCTAATTTAGAATTTTGCTGTGGATTAACTCAGAAGCAGCCCAAACTCATCTTTCCATTAACCCATCTTGATTAGCCCAATCCTGACCGCCATACGAGGGGTGAGCTCCATCTGACATATTCATTTGGATTCGGAGGCTAAAGTTCCGTGATTACTGTTCTCTTTTGTGACCAAGAGTCATGTTAAATGGTTTTGTTAATCCAATGGATGTGTTAGATGGGGAGAAAACCTTCAGTTGTATCAGTTTAAGAACTATCACAATCAACATTAATTCATGTGGTGCACACTCTTACAGAGTTGAAGTCATAGTCCCAGACAGACCTTGAAGGGCTAGATCTCCTCCCTCTTCCTTAGATGCAAATGCTCGTGATATGGGGTAGTTAAGCAATGAAAAAGTCCTCTAAATCCCCAGTGGAGGAGAGACAAAACAATAAAATCCTATTGAAATGTAATGGCTGCTTACAGGGGCATTCAATTAATCAGTGCCTGTGCACCTGAAGTAGCATTAAATAATGTCTCAGCAGGGTACCCAGTAATTTGTTCAGTAATAATTACAGCTCCCAAACAGGACACAGCAGGAACATTGTTTATCCATCAGTGTACTACTGTTTATACATGACCATAGGATAAACCATCTTGGTCTGAGGAGGAAATACTCCGGGACAAAAGCTTCAAAGCTGGCTCCAGTGCTCTGACAGCAGCCTCAAGATGTACAGTAGAGCTACTTTCACCCATACAAAAGACTCACCATGTATCATTAAGTTTCAAATTATTTTGATATGGGCCTGACTCGGACACAGTGCTAAATGGATCATTATTTGGAGGCAATATAGACATTTCATCTGAAGATACAGCACAGTCTACATGAAGAACATACAGCTGGCAGCTGTGGACAACTGGTGAAGCAGAGACCAATATTCAGAAGCACTCCAAGTTTCTGGCAATCCAAATTGGTAACAGCCAGCACAAGTAACAAAAACTTGTCAGTTTTGCTGTGAAGAACTGCTTGGGTTTTGTTTTGTTTTCTTATTTTGAAAGAAGCCAAGGTGCCACTGGGTGATGAGTGTCTGCCTGTCCCCACAGCAGACCTTCTAGCTTGCAATTGAGATTAACAGTGTCAGGGGACCGTGCATCACTGCCTGTGAGCTTTTCACTGTAAAGGTCAGGAGAGATCAGCAGAATTGGTGATTCTGCTGAGATGACCAACAGGTATCCTCCACAAAATACTGATATGAGCAGGGTGTTGAAGAACCAAGCAGAGATCGGGATTCCAGACAGTTTGCCTCCGTTTAGTTGGATGTTTGAGCACATCAGTGTTGCTTAACAGTTGTCAAGGGATTTGGCTCCTCTGAGATGGTTATAGTCTTGTAAATCTGCCTTGGGTTTGCATGGCAAGGTTTTGGTAGCAGGAGGTGTACAGGAGAAGCTTCTGTGAGAAGCTGCTGGAGCTTTCCCTACGTCTGGCAAAGGCAATGCCAGCTGGCTCCAAGATAGACCCACTGCTGGCCAAGGCTGAACACATCAGTGACAGTGGCAGTGCTTCTGGAAGAACACATTCAAGGTGGGAAAAAAGGGCACAACAGAAATTGCAGTCAGAGAAGAGAGGAGTGAGAGTGTGAGTGAAACAGCTCTGCAGAACAAAAGTGAGTAGAGAAGAAAGGGCTGGAGGTGCTTCAGGCACCAGAATGGAGATTCCCCTGTAGCCTGTGATGAAGACCATGCTGAGGCAGCTGTCCCCTGCAGCCTGTGGAGGTTCCACTGTACAGCAGAGATCCACCTGCAGCCCACAGAGGGACCCACACCAGGGCAGGTAAATGGCTAGGGGATGCCTGCACTGTAACAGGTTTGCTGGCATAATTTGTGACCCTGTGCAGGACAAATGCCGGAGCAGTCTGTTCCTGTTCCTACTCTGATTTGATTGCCAGTAAATCAAACTCATTTCCCCAAGTCAGGTCTGTTTTGCCTGTGACAGCAACTGGTGAGTAATCTCTCCCTGTCCTTTTCTCAATCCACAAGTCTTATGCTATACTTTTTTCTCCCCTATCCAGCTGAGGAGGAGCGTGACAAAGCAGTTTTGCTGGGTACCTGGTTTCTAGCCAAGGTCAACCCACCCCAAAGTCAAACTCTGATTTTCAAATACTCACATGTGTCGCCCTGAAAACTCAGCTTCTGAGCTTGCTGACATGGTTTTCTAAGGACTTTCCCAGGACAGTAACTGTAAACATAGATATGTGTACATTCTTTCTGTTACACGTCTTCTGATGGGCATCTCTCATGGCCAGTGCAGTGAGAAAGTGTTATCCTGACCATCCAATCCCTGGCCATGGTAAGAAGCCTATAAATCCTGGGAGGAAAAATAAACTCTGCTCTTTTCCTTCACCACACCTCGACCTGTGTCCGCATGATCTATTGATCTTCAGCGGTAACACACATGCACTCAAATTCCTCTCCATTCACCTCACCATAGACATATCTATTACAGCCTTGACTGCAACAGTTCAGTAGTGGCATGGCTCAAGCTCTGTTCAAAGTACCAAGGCATTACAACATTGGTGGGACAGATGTACATTATTTTAAAATACTTGACTATTGGACAAAATAGGAAAAATATTCATCCTCACTGTTGTTTAAGAGATAGTCTGCTTTTATTTATACTGTACTCCAAATTTTTTCAGTGCTTCATTTTGTGCCTTTTGTTTCTAAACATCACCCCAGGACAGTAAGGTGGGCTGTTTTCTCTAAACCAGTATTTCAGGCTATTTGCAAATGTAAGCAGAGATAAAGCCCACTACACAGACCCTGGAGTCAGCTTTTGAGTTGTCTCAGTCGTACTTTTTAGCTGACATCTAAAAAGGAGCTGTGAGGTTCTAGAGCAGAGACTACATCAGCACACATTATCTCAGGTGTTCCAGAATGACTTTTCTCACTGGCTTCCAAAATGTAGGTCAGACTGGTTTGGGAGACCTTGATAACTGGTTCTTAATGTGTGATGAGCAGTGGATCATGGCTCAGCTCTCTTGGCTTAGGGCTCTGGCCCCCAGCAGAAGCTGGGCGCCTTGGTGGCTGCTGGAGACATTCAAGTTGAGATCAGCACAAGCCAAGAGTACCAAGCCACAGCACACCGTGGTGTCTGCTGTGAGATCCTGATTCTGAGGGGTCTGGATTTTGTGAAAGGAGCTGTCTCATAGCCTCTGGTTACTTGGGAGTTCAAAGAGGGATGGAAACTGGAAATGGCTGAGACTCCCAGAGGTGAGATCTTGTGAAAGTGAGAAAGACAAACACCACTTGGTGAGAGCAGTGAGCCAGGAAACCTTCCTGGTAAAGTCTAGTGAGCAAAATGCACACGTCTGTCTATTGGAAAGCATCTGCATGGGCTGTGGGGTTGCTGCAAGTAGGGTCAGCATGCAAACTGGGAGTGCTTCAAAACATCCCAAAACAGAGCAAGAGATCAACCACCTAAAAGGCTTGTCCACTGTGAGGTGTCCTGTGACACTGAGGTCACATTCTTGAGTTTTTCCCACAATTTTTAAGGCTAGAAAGTTTCTTGGAAAACTAAGCTGAGCCCCAGAAGGATAGTTTTTTGGTGCATGAGGGGAAACACAGCTGGTATTGAATTTGCTCACTGAAATGCATGTTAAGGTCATAAAGAAACTGCCTGCTCAGAAATGGATGTTTGGACAAAATCTCACCACCCTGTCCATTGTCAGGTATCACCTGCTCCTTTTGCACTTCCAACCAAAAATAAGAAAGAACTCACCTGACAGTAGAGAGAAAAATGAAATTAGTTTGCAGCTAGTTTAGAGAGGATAATCATTCCACAAGATGTGTCTGTATAATGGTTTGGGAATCAAGAATTGACTTGGCATGGGATGTGGGGCATCTAGCCACACCTGACTCCTGTTCAGGCAGCATTCTGATGTAAATCTGTGCATAAATTACCAAGGAGATGGAAATATGTATTTTAATTGTGTAATTAATTGGTGTAGAACAGACTTTGCTGAGGATTAAATAGAAAAATGCCAAAATGTGCATTAGGCACCCCAAAAATAATCTGTTTTTTCAATTCAACCAGTAGCTGGCACTGTTTTCTTTTCCCAGAGCTCTGAAGGATTATGGCCTATAATATGACAACAGTAGCAGAACTTTTTCAGCTGATATTGGTGACCTTGCAGCTTGCATCAGCAGTAGCAGTTACTTTCACCAGAGATGAAAGTGGCTTAATAAACTGTGTTTGTGTCAGTGCTGCATGATGCATCTGTACAGCACCGCCATCTGAAGAAAAATAGGCAGCTTGGGAATAGGTGACTCAGAAAGCAGAATTATGGTTATACTGAAGGAGTAGGACTACATTCTTCAAACAGAGTTCATACATCCCCAGTTATTTATAAGTTTAAGTTCAATTAGCTGATGATTGTTAAAATGTCACTTCTTGGAGTTACGGTTTGTCTATATAATTTTCAAGTAACATTACAGCATGCCCTGTTCTCCCTTTTAATTATGTAGCCAATATTCTGCTAGATATGATGAAGCAAAAGTATAGACATAAGGTTCAGGAATAGATACAATCAGATAAAAAGTATTATCTTGAGCCACAAAATTATCAATACCTTTGCTGGCAGGAACAAAATGTGAATGATATTAAAAATAATTAAAGTTGTTCAGGATTATCCTTATGGATAAGTTGAAGAGACGAAGATTTAAGGCTTAGAGCTGACATGCACAAAAGGGATTCTGAGACAGTTCTGCACACTAATAATGATAAAAGGTAAATCTGACATGTCTATTTACTCTGTCTGGAAATTCAATAGTATCTAGACTTGAAGAATAGCTAGATGTGTGAAAACAGAAGCTGTAGAAATAGAACTAGTTTGGTATATGGTTCTGAACAGGAGAGAAGAACATAAATTGGTCTGTGTTAGTCTTGAAGAACAAAAATAATTTAATCAGAATCATCAAGAGACAATCTATCTCTACCTAAGGAAACAACAAAAAGAGTGCCACACTGCTAATCTAGCTAGCTTAAAATGGAATAAGATCTTTTGTTTCAGGACAAAAGTCAGTCATAAGCAAAATTAAGCTGGCAGCTGCTCTCTAAGGAACCTCCTGTACTCTGGTCCAACATATTTGCCATTCTCAGTAAGATAAAATCAGATTAAATACACCCATATCTAGATGCTGGATGTGCCAAATTGAATGAGCTGGTATGTTCCTACAATGTAAGACCTCAGAGGAGAGGAGAGGAGACAGGAGAGAGGAGAAAGAGTAAAGAGGAAAGAGGAAAGAGAGGAAAGAGGAAAGAGGAAAGGAAAATAATTAAGCACAATCAGATCCGAACCATGCAGTTTTCGAAGTGTCCATTACAACAAATTAATAGGAGCAGTCAGGGAAAAAATGGAACCAGAATGGATGAGCTAAGCCTAAGGGTTTGAGGGCAGTATATCAAACATGACTTGACTCTTTTCATTCAATACAACATGATTGTTAATGAGGAACAATCAATAAATGCTCTTCAAATAAAACACCAGAGAGCTGCACATGAGATAAGCAAACAACAGGAATTTGCCAAGAGGGGATGCACCTTCCTTTGTTATTACAATAACCATTGCTAATGCCTTGATTGAGACTCAAGGGACGCCTGTAAACACTGTTTCCCCATTCATTGCATATATTAGTCATAAATCCTGTTCTAGGCATTCCTATCTAAAGGAGACCCAAATTATTTTAACACCAAATGTTTCAGTGAAAACAAGCATCAGGGTAGATTTTCAGTGTAAGTAAAAAATCAAAATTCCAATTGATTACCTGTCTATCCCATAATTGCAAAGAGATTATAGAAATTTCACTCTGAAAGATGTCTCATTTTGTTAAACAGCTTCATTTCAAATCAATATGGAAAATACCAGGTTATGTTGCTCACAGTGTCCTTCAAGTTTTGTGGGGTTTTTTTGTTGTTGTGTGGGCTTTTTTGGGGGGGGGTGGGGTTTGGTGGACTTGGTGTATCGAGCAATTTTTATTTTATTAGAACAACTCAAGCTTGAAAACTTGTATCTTGACTCAGAAGTAAGTTCTCATTCTTTAAAATATGCAAGAACTATATATATATCATTTTAGATAGACAGATATAATCCTTTTCTGTGCTTCTGTATTCAGGAATGTGTAAGTGAAAGCCTGCAGATAAATCTCCAGCTAAAAATTAAATTACTCTACCAGCTGTCCACAGCAGGGATAGTCTGTAACTTGTCTATTATCTCATCTGGTCTCACCAGCTAAGTGTGGTTTAGTCTAGTGAATTCCAAGAAGACAGACCTCTAAAAATCATAGGTTTGGGGTACTGCTAACAGTTTATTTGTTATTCATAGGGTGGCACACTTCCTTCTCTGTCACTACAGTGTGATTTCTAGATGCTACTCAGGAGGCTATTTTTTTCAGATGAAATATAAAGCAGGAGAATAAATATGATTTTCAAGGGCATGACATGGATTTTCTTTCAGTTTCCATCACCAGTAATAATTAACAATATATCTCTGAATGAAGTTCAGGATTTTTTCTTCTCATATTTACTTGTGTTTTAAGTCTTTCCAGATGGGGGAACTGTCACGATACACAACTAAAGTTTTTGAGCTGTTGGATTGTTCCAAAGACACAGAAAACTCTGTTGGAAGGGCACACCAACTATTAGGTGAATACCAAATGTTTTGAGATGTTCTGGATGGGGAGATAAAGGCAAGAAATCTACTTGTTCTTCCTTGTAATGCAGGCTGACAATATAAAATATTTTCAACATGAACATACTCTCAGGAAGTACATAGATCAGTCTACAAACTCTTCCAGTGCCAAAGACTGTACTGTCAAGAGAAGCATTCTACTTTCATAAACTGAAGTAACACAGTTGGGTGTTTTTCCCTCCTTGATGCTATGTAAGTTGAACCGCTCAGCAGCACCCAAGAATATCAAACTGATGCACACACAGTACCACAGCCTGTAACCATGTGATTAGCTTCTGGGCTTTTGGGACTCAGTATGCAGAGCTGGGCTGTGCTCAGCTGGGCTCCAAGTGCCCCAGCACTGGGTTCTCTCAGGACAGCAGACTGTGCTGCCTTTATTTTAATGCTGATTAGCACCATGCCATCATTTTTTTTATGTACAGAGCTGCGGCTGTATCATTTCAATGAAGTAATGAGTATTGCCTACAATATTTCACAGGTAAGGTCAGCCAAGCAGGTCCTATCAATGCAATGGTGATCGTTCCCAGTGAGCTCTTGCTGTGCTGAGCACCATCCTTTTCCTGCCACTGCTGAAAGTCACTGAGAGCTGAGCAGCAGTGGTGAGCTGTGCTGGAGTAAAGAAGGAGTCCTTCCAGAGCAGAATGTCTCTTGTAAAGCCTGTGACTAGCTCACAAGAGGAGTATTAGAGAGGCGTGCACACAAATACACAAGGAGCCTTATGGTTTGTCCTGTTATATGGTAAGAAAAATAATTTAATCCACAGTGGCAGCAGATGTGGATGAAAATTTTAGGACAGCACTTGAAATCTAGGAGCAGCAGCAATTCATCCAGAAAGCTGCCCAGCCTATCTGCTGGAGTGCTGGTGATTTGATTTCAGAGCTGCCATCCCACCCAGTAGCACATGCTGCTGCTTTGGAAATCTCAGCCTTGTCCTTCACAGGGAAGGGAAGCTGGTCCTGGTCATTGGAAATGCCTTTCCCCATTCCCACCATGACCCAAAAAATCTTAAAAATTCAATATAGGATGACTTGCAGGCTTCATGGAAAGCAAAGTAATGGGATTCTTTGGTGTACATGATGCCAGAGTTTATCCTACACACGCACACCCTCAGTAGACCTGCCAGTCTGCAGAGCATACTATTTAGAAATTCTAGGACTCAAAGATCCCTTCTTGTTAGAAAAGAAGCAAAACCCACACGTTTACAGGCTTTCAGGAAAAAGAAATCTACCAACTAGGTACTGACTGCCATTTAACCTACCGGCAAAGCTGTCAAGACCTTGTAATTACAACTACCTGAATTATACTGCAGGTATTGATCCTCCATGGTGTGGAACAAGGGTTATATTTTGACCCCACTTTTCCTTTCCACACAACAGCTGGGGTTTGACAACAACAGAGAATCAATGTCTGGGTAAACCATTAAGGAGCTTTTTTCCCTTCCAGTGATAATTCAATTTAGCAGCTATAAAGAAGAAGTTAATTCTTTGCCTGATAGTGTTTGGCTTTTCAGAGACTTTCTGCCCCACTGTTTCAGAAAATATGCCTGTCTAAAATGGCCAGAGCACTTTATTCAGAATCACCAATTCCCTCCCATCAGTCTTGCATGGGCCTCATTGTTATGAGCCTCTTTAGGATATTTCAACCGAAAAATCATATTTCTATTCCAGTTGCTGTGGAACAGACAGTCTCTCCTGGTGGAAAGAAGAGCTGGCACTACATTGTGGAAAAGAAACGCCTCATAAATGTATTCTTTATTACTCATAAGGAAAGCTTGATTCTGACACATTTACAGAAATCAACTGGCTGATTTTTATGGAAATGCTCTGCTTGATGAAGGAGGGGAGAACTGCTACAAAATAAACAAACAGTAAATAATAATTAAATATAAAAGAAAAGTTCTAAGAATATTGAGGTTTCAAATTTAGGCTCACATCCTGCAATCTGCTTTGGGTATACTTCAATTTGGCTCCACGCAGAACAGCTTGGATGACTGTCGTCTTAAATTGGACGTAATTGCTTTGCTATCTGTGCAGGGGAATCTGTCCATGTATGATCTCCAGTTCCCTTGCCAAATTCCAAAATTATTTTCTTGAAAGGTCTAGGAAGATGGGAGGTGAGGATATTTGGATGGGAATACAGACCACCACTGTAGAGCCAGCACCTGGTGCCAGGCCTGTAAAGGGGCACCATGGTCATTTTGGCAGGTACACACAGCACATTAGATTGCAGTGAATCCATTAGTGGGATTTCAGTCTCATCATTAAGAGTGCAAGGAAATAAAATAATCAAATTCCTCTGAATATAGGGCTATGAGATAGTGGAAAGAGCCTTAGAAATGCCTCATTTTTAAAGTTCAAACTTTAGCTCCATGTCTTTCTGAGATTTGATTCAAAATTGCTAGTGCTTCAAGTACAGAAAAAGTAAAAACACATAAACAAACACCCCTCCTAATTTCAACCAGCACAATACATAAGCAGCAGTTCCAGATCTGGAAGTGGTATCTTACGACTTACTACAAAGCTCTGTCCACTCTGAATATTAATGCTAACAAATTAAATATCTTCATTCTACCATGTTCGTGGTCTCAGCGGCAGGAAGAAGTGCAAAGTGCTTTTTTTCCTGACAGTAGTTATTATTATATATTAAGCTGTATAGTGATTTGTTATTGTGAAAGGTTCCCCAAGCATATTTTCCAAGCCACCTCCACCTTTGTGTAAAGAAGGAACAAAAGGTGAGGCTCACTCCTAATCGGGTTTTTGATCAATGTCAGGAGAGACTGTCTGACAGAGCCAAAGCTCTAAAATATGTGGTCTGTTTACTGGAACCTTTCACTTTCCCTGGACAATTTCTGCAATGCACTGGAGTATTTGTCCATTGTATTTTACATCCAAACAAGAACAATGAACCAGTAGTGGAACATGTGGGTTAACGGGAAATAAATGAAGCTCAACCAAAACCAAAGGTATACAGACAAGCAAAGGAGACAAGGAAAAAATTGTGCGGCCTTTCCCATGTAATTCTAGCTCTGTGTCATACAAATTAGGTTTTAAATTAGGTCTTGTGTAGTCATGAGGTATTGGGAAAGATAAAAATAGACCTTAATTGTGATTCCTTGGTAGTTGCTATACGAAAGGTGTGACATAAGAGAGGACTGTATCAGGGCCGGAAAGTATGAGGTGGGAACATCTGGAGATAATTGGCAGAATGTAAAAATAGACAGTGTAGCCTAATATCATTTTTTTTTCTGTTTCCAGTGTCTGTGATTTTGTGCTAAACAAGCAGTTTTATAAAATCAGCTCAGTATCAAATGAACAAGTGTGACTGGGCTTGGCATGGGGCACCAAATGCTCTGTAAGCACAAGGTTAAGAGCAGGATCCCTTCCCTCACAGGTAGAGTATGTGCCCATCCCCAGTGCAGACAAACATTTTACACTCACATATTCACCGTGCTAAGCATGTCCCCAGAAGCCACAGCCAGAGCAGGACACCTCTCCTGAGTTGATAAGCCAGCTCCTGTTTATCTCTCTCTCTGTATAGATGCAAAGTCTCAATCATGCCACTAACTCTATGCACACATGGAACAAAACCCAAAAAGTCTATGCTTTGGTTTATAAGGTGATTCCAAAGGGTCAGTGTGAAAGCTCATTTAACTGCAATTTGCAAACCAGTATGAACAAGTGAAACAGGGCAGGACTGAGTCTGTCTTGCAGAGGATGGTCTGAGCAGACTTGAAATCACCTCTTGTTTTCTTCAAATGTTCTCTTTCTGGGAAGCCTCCAAGACACACTCAGGCTCACACAGAATATGTGGTTCTTTTCTTGCTAAACTTCAGCAGCACTTATAGACCTTTTCATCTGCAACTGCTGCTGAAGGCAGTTGGCTTCAATTTAAAAAGAAAACCCACAAGATGACATTAAATCACCGCATTACTTATGACCAAGAGTACTGCTATGTTTGCACGCCCCAGTGTCTGCACAGGACATGGGCCAGGCAGGGTGCATAAGGAATAAGATGAAGTAAGTCTTTCAAGGTCAAATGGGAGCTCTAAACACAGAAGGTGGCAGTGGAGCCAGTTATTCAGAGAAAGATCTCAGCCCTGCTTTGCCATGCTTGAGACAAGACATGGCTCCTAGCTGGGCATTACTCAGCAGGGTAATGCCACTGGCCATGGTCAGCAAGCTTAATAAATGCAAGAGACCAAGAGAAGCTGCACAACGAGTACAAAAATACATGACAGATAAAGAAACTGCCCCCAAAAAAGTACATGAGACAGCAGGAAAATCCAGCATAGCTGAAAACACCCAACATAAGCAAAGAGGATTTGAGTCTGTGATTCTTTATGGAATGTGCAATCTGACCTCTTCCAGGGAAAGGGAGTAAGGAATAGGTGCATGTAAACATTTCAGTGTATGCTCATTGAGTACTATGATATGATAAGAGATGAAGTATGATTATACCATATTCTTGGTCAGTTTCTAACAAAAATGCCAAATGAAGAGACAAGGGTTTCAGTATACACTAAAAAGAGAAAGAAATATATCTATTTCATTGTCCTTTGGCAGGAAATGTTGTCCTACCATGATTTCAACAGGCACCACCATTTCACTGTAGTTTATCCACTTTGGGGTAAAGACTTCCTTGGTACATATAACCTATGTGTTGCTTTTCTCCCTCACAAAACCAGTGATTACAGGGGAATGGGGGACTTCTGCCTCCCCTGAAGATAAGCTCCCTGTGTGAGCAGAGTGCTTATCACACAGCAACTATCTGCAGGATTTACAGTTACTATATAGTTCTGAGCAAAATAAAAATCAAGTTGTTTACTCTTTGCTGCTTATTTTTAATTTCTACAGTACTGAAGATCAGAAAGAAGAGAAATTAACACAGGATCAATTTTCCCTCTAATTCAGTAAGCTAGACTGGTTGACAAACTGGGTGAAGAACATGCGCTAAAGCAGTGAGTGGGCCTTGAGGGTAGAGTTTAGAACAATCAAACCTCCCTCCAATCTAGAAGAAGCCAGTTCCTACATTTTTTGAGTTTTCCAATGCTAAGATAATGCTTTTGCTCATCTTCTTTCAGTTCAGATTTCAAATGCATTAGTATGCAGGATGGTATTGCACATATGTGCACAGAGTTTGAAAAATGAGCCCTTCTCCTGCTTGAACACAGGAAGACTATTATTATCATCAGAAATAATAAGATACAGAAGTTTTCCTCAACTTTTGTGCCTTTGTCCCTAGCATTTGAGGAGCACAACCCTGATAATGGTTGTATTTGAGAGAAACTCTACTGGTAGCAGTAACTTCACCCTCCTCACCTTAAACAGCCTCATTTATCTCTACATACTGATTTCCAGTAGCTCCTGAAAGGTGAGAGAAAGAGATTGATGGATCTGTTCATAGGCGAGAGGAAGAAGCTTCCCTAAATTAGGGTTTCCTTATATGATTCCATTACTGTGGGCAAGACAGCTGCTGTGGCAACTGCAGGGCTCCTCAGCAGTCCATGGGGTCTCTCATATCAGAGATTAGCCTTGTTTATACAACCTTGGCTGTGCAGTCCCTTTGCTGTAGCTACCCTTTAGTTCCTTGCTGGCTGGGGCCAAAGAAGGAAGAACTGGGACCCTTCCTATAAAACACTCAGCTCTTTCTGCTACAGAAGAAGAAAGTCAAGTGCTGCATAAAAGCCTGGATTCATTTTTTTTTCCCATTTCCCATTATATGAAATGTTCTCAGTAGAGATTAATGTCTGTTCATGATCAGGCATTACTTCATCCAAGAAAGCAGGAGAACTATTCAGCCATCACTCAGAGAAATAAAAGCAATCTCAGGTCAAATCATCACACTCCTGATTTGATCAAGTCATCATCTGAACTAAGACCACTCAAGGAAAAACAAATGTTTTGAGGAAAACCTCAGAATCTGGGTCATGTTCATCAAAAATCTACCACGACCAGGGATCACACAGAAAAGGTGGCACTCCAGCTCTGTTCTACCACTGACTTGCTGATGGTCTTCACATGATTTACACAGTTAAGCTATCTCAATTAGTAACCTATCATAACTACCCCTGTATAGATTTGGCTTCTCACCTGAAAAACAGGCAGAGAAATTAATTATGTACATGGTTACAGTACCTATTTCTAACTACAACACATATTTATAGCACATGAAGCACATGAATAATTAAAGGCAATTAATTTGTGGATCTCACTAATGGGGTAGGAGTTCTTTAGTTTAAGCGTGCAAGACACCACAAGAGCCTCAGAAGAAGAAATAATGGACAGCATTAACCTTTCATAATTGTTCATAACTGTGTCTGTGTCTGCATTTCCAAAGAAGCACACTGCACCATGGAAAAGTGACTCACAAGGCTCCAGTTTTACTTGCTACTGTACAGCTATGCTGGGGGTCAAAGGTACCTAAAATCAAATGTCTGGACATTACCCTGCCTGCCATCTGCTCCTCCTGCACCTACAGCAAGGTCAACCAGAGGCATCCATCTGTCATTCCACACAACCTTCCTCCTTGTGCTGCACATAGCCCAAAACTGGTACACTTCAGGGGGTCACTTTCCTATGGAGCACCCTGCCCCAGCCAGATGTCCACTATTGGTCTCTCACATTACAATCAACCAGACTAGATGGCTGTTTACTATCTAGAGCTGTCGTAAATAGGCAAAACTTAAAGCAACTGCAGCAAAGGGATATGAAAATATTAAAATAATTCAGTAGATCAGCTTTCTTGTTGGGACAGATGCAGACTGAACCAGATCACATTTAAGATCAGTGTAAATCCAAAGATGGTCTATTGAATTAAATTTTTCTCCTCAAAATTCAATTATCAGAGCAACCAAGATGAGAATCTGAAGCTGTGATCTGACAATGCTTAATTGCTGTACTAGCAAAAGAAAGAAGTTATCAAGAACCAGAAAATAAATTGATGATGCTTGACAGATTTCACTTAGAGCACTTATGTGAATAGCTGCATATAAAAAAAGACCTGCACAGACCTTACATATGTATTTCCCTGAGACTACACTACTGTGGAAAACAGTAGAAACATCCTTAAAAAGATGCATTAATGAATATCTACTAGCTTTTGGTTTTTCAAATAAATGTTCTACTAAATCTATGGGTTTGAAATACAGTATCTGTATTTTATTAATTGCAGTAAAGCTGTGCCTAAAAGATGAACATTACCTGACCAGCTCCTCAAGAATAAACAGTAATATATTTTTAATAATGTGAACTCCAGCAGAAGGACACAAGAAAGCCAGACAAAATTCTCATACTTGCCTTGTGATTTATTTCCATGAAGCAATAATGACTTAAACCAAGATAATCATGCCCTTCTTTCTGTCCACTAAGAATCTGATCCAGTGAATTAAAGAAATTCGAGTGGTCTGACACTGCTGGAAATAAAGAGTATGATCTTTAGACCTGATAGAAGCATTAATAATAAACTACATTTATTTGTTCCTTATGGCAATGAAGCAATCTGGTATCAAGAAGCTCATATATTCAGAAAGAATTCAGAAGATTCAGAAAGAAACCTGAAGGTGTTACTTGGAGCAGCAGAGATGCCAGGGTTTCCCTTTGGTGACGTATTTCTTCTTGGTGTGGAGTAAATGCAGCACTTTTCAAGCTCTTGTATTCTTGTTCATTTTTGTGAGGTATTTCTTAAACAATACTAAAAAATAATCCTCCAATGCATCCACACTCCCATTTTGCATGCATACTGTTGTTGACTGACCTGTACTTGCTGAGCCTTCTCTTTACTAAAGCAGTTTAATGATTTTTATCTTAATTTTAACAACGACCTTTAGACAAGTTCAGGACTATATTTTTTTGTCCTTTCTTCAAATGCTCTGGATCTTTTCTTCAGCTGGACCTTCCACTCTCTTGTTCAAGCCAAGTATTTGATGCAGTGACTGCCAGCATGGACAGGGTCACAGAGAAATGGACAGACATTCTTTTTTTGAGGGAAGCAGCTTGGGCGGCCACAATTCTACCTAAACCTTGCAGCAGTCTCCTCACAGTCTGATTAATTCCTGTTCAAATGCTAGGAAATAAAATTAAAAGAATGAAAACTGCAGGTGCTCCATCACTGCCAGAAATGTTATAGAGTATTGCAATCCCAACATATATGAAAAACAGCCTAAGGGAGCTTTTAGCATACTGACTTAGAACTAAGCAAAGCTTCTTTAAAAAAGAGACCCATTATTCCCCTTCATCACAAAAACTGGCTTTAGAGCGGAGCCATCACAAATATAATTCCATTCAAAGCTGAGTAAATAGCTAGAAGGCTGCTGACAGTAATTCTATGGAAGCACAGCAGTCAGACATACATTTCCAAGGTCTCTCCTTTATATCATTTCCAAACTGTGCCACGAAGCACTCTTTTGGGGTGAAGACTATTCACCCATAACAGTTTAGCTTCTGACTCTTCTATGAAGGCTGTAGGAGATACAGTTTGGTAACTTTAGTGTCTCCTCACAAAATACTTGAGAAGTTGTGCAACATTTTTGTGAAATGCATTACAGCGATGTCTTCTCTACGAGACCCCAAACAGCAGGGTATACACTTCACTCACATTTATCTATCACCTCTATGTTTGTAGAGCACTTAAATGTGTTCCCAGCCCTTGCTGGTGGTTGTAAAGGCTTTGGGGCTCAAAACAGGGGTACTGAAATGCCACTGTCCTCACCAGAATATTATTGCAACTGCAAAGTCACTGATGACTCTCCATGTTGTGTCCCTTGCTGTTGCAGCTCCTGGAAGTAGCAGCCTGAATGTATTATGGGCAAAGCTGTGCATCTCCCCTTTTCCTGTTCAACAACCCTACCACATTCCTGTGACAAACAGCAGTGCCAAGGTCCTCTGCAAATGAAAATGGGGTAGAAGAACGAGAAGAAAGCACGGGATTGATGCAGTCCATGAGCAAACTTGCCCTAGAGGCATTACCTTTACAATCTACAGAGCCTGATGAGTGTACCACAGGGTAGGAGATGTGCTTAATGCACAGGCTGAAATTCTCTTACGCTGAACAATGGACAAATGGATTAGAAAATGGAATAAAAATAAATTAATATTTTAAAACATTGAAATGTGTGGCAAATTCAGTAGACTATGAGGTACCTCTCTCCCTCAGACACATACAGTTCCAAATCCATTATTCTCAGAGTTTATTATAAATGACAAAGTTCCAGACCTGTCTGAAAAATATATCTTCAATAGTGAGCAAAAGCACTATGAATATCAGTGAACCTTTAATACAGCTACTGATTTTATATATGAAAATAGCAAGAGGTACTTATGACTTGTGATTTATGTCTTCATTAAAACACTCAAACCAGACCCTGAAATTCATTGAAATTAACAGTCTTGAGATTGGAACACATATTATAAATGAATGCATTTTTAATCTTACATAATGACAAACATAACACTATTGGCATCCTACCTATCTTACCTGCATAAAAAATACTGCCTCTGCACAAATATATATTGGTTTACTCAGAAAAGCAAACAGAAGGATGTAAATCTCTAAAGCTCATTTACCAGAGTCTTCCACAGTGTTCTGCCATAACCCAGTGCAAAGCCACCAGTTTTGAATTCTGCAAACCTGAGAAGCTATCAGTTCAGTGTCTTGTGTATTTCAGGGCTGTCAAAGTGTAACCATTGCAGCTAATAACTTTATAAAGGCAAAATTTTCTCACTGCCAAATTCATGACTGTTTCCTACTCTTGCACAGATGCACTGTAGAAAACATGTTTTGCTATGAAAAATCAGCCACAGATGACTGGCCTCCTGGAACAACTTCATTTTCTTTCTCACTACAGCTTTGAGGTGCAGGGTGCCACACTGATCTGAGAGCAATCTTCCCCACTTTTGCTAGGGGAGCTACCCTTGCCCAGCCCACTCTTCTCCTCCTACCTCCTGTGGCAGTTTCCAAAGGAATGCCAAAAGGGACAGCTCTGCCAGACTCCTTTCTCTGCACTTTGCAAGGACCATTCAGAAATGCTGCAGTAAAAAATTCTAGGTAGGGGTCATTCTTAGGCTGTAAAGGAGTTACTTCTTTTGGTAACTCATCCCTGGCTGTGATGCTGAGCAACAAAATACGTAGATCTACAAGACTGGGCAGGAGGCAATGTCAGCATGGTCAGCTAATGGATTTTGTGAGCATAAATTGAACAGCTGAGGAACAGCTTGACACTGTAAAGTAGAGAGAAGAACTCATCCTCTCTGATATCATGACAGAGGAAACCACACGAACTGAAGAGTCTTTTTCTCACATGATTGTCTCATTGCTGACTGTAAAAAAAAATGTTCTGGGTCTTCTCCTCTTTTTGGTTTTGTTTCCTTAATGGCACAAGAAGTTATGGATGCAGAGGAAAAACAGAGTACTTAACATGAAATAGTGCTTCATCTGTTGCCCTTTTTAAGCCTGCTCTTCTCCACCTATCTTTTCTACAAATTGCACCTACTGATGGAAGCCTCCAAAACAAGAAAACAGCCCCACAGGCAAAACCAGAATATTCAATTTTCCTCCTTTGCTTCTTTCAGAAGTCTCTTACAGAAATTCCCATTTCTGGTTGTCAGGAACTCTCAGCAGCAGAAAGGCTGACTGAGTATTGTTATCAAATGTAATTTTTAAAAGTATTTTTTATGTTTTCCCAAGATTTATTTGTTTCAACAGCAGAAGATTTGCTGCAAGTTTTAGAGTTATGTTCAAAATCCATGAAGGATATTGAAACTATGCAAAAATGTACTGCTTTCTAAAGTAATATTAATAATACATTTGTAGGTATTGAGGTCCACTCTACCCTAGTCGAGACAGAGTATGGATGTAATGTGTTCACAAGCACTGTGGATAAATTACCTCAATAAATTCTCCGTGCTATAATGTAATCTCCAAAAGTCAACTGGTAAGAATCAGCCTTCCTGATCCAACTGCAGTTCTTCACACAGTCTTGTTACTCATCTGCCAGTGACACCTGACATTGAAACAGCAAATGTCTTTATACATCTGCCACCACAAAACAACACAAAGTAACATCTTAGCTGTTTCTTAAAAAAATACAAACACAAACCTGCATTTTTCTGCAAATCTCTCCCCTGTGTTCCCCCTCAGCAGATCAGATCACACTTAAAAAACATACTTACCTGTGCTTTTGTTCTCAAAAAGGCTGTAGTCAAAGCTTTCCAATACTTTCTACTTAATATTTAAACACAAGAAATAGTTCTGAAATTATCAGTGAAAAGAGCACACTATGTTAGTCCTTTCTTCACAGCAATAAGCATAATATTCTATTCAGAGCCAAATTTTAAAGAAATTCACTTCTATAAGCTCATTCAGTACTTTAAAACTCTGCTGCTTTGATGATTTAAGTACCAGGGTGATCCAAGTCCTTGGTCTGTGTTTCCTGTTCCCTTATGGATGCTGCTTCCCAGTACAAACACACATGGATGCATCTTTTGCACCACATCACGGGCTCAGTAAGAACACACTGCTGTCAAAATAGCACTCAACAGGAACAGAAACTTTTGTTGTAGCCTGTGAACACAGGCCAAAAAGTGGGACACACAGAGGCAGTCTGGAGATACACCAGGACCATGCGTGATCACCATTCCTCCACGGATATAAAGTTTGAATCCCTTCAATCTGCAGGACAAAAGAGGCTTTACACTTGTCTATGCCATGCTAAAAAGGATTGTCTCTGCTAGACCTAAAAATTTCTTCTTGAAACACTGAAGACTGAGATTTCCCAGTCTCCCATAATTGAAAAGACAGGGAGTAAGAGGGAATCTATCATATTTTGCTGTGTTGTCTGAAAAGCAGAACACAACCTGTGAATTTAATTTTGAGAGCAACATGTCTCTAGTCCATAAATTTTGCATTTTTGGTTAAAGATGGTAAAGCCATAATCAAACATCACCTGATTTCCAAACAAGGATTTGGATTCATTAATTCATTTGGATTCATCTCCCATCCTCTGACATTTTGACAGCAGGCACCTGAGGGTGCAGAGAATGTTCCCCCTAGGGGACACATCCCTTTGAGGATTAAATGTAGGATTATTCAACCAGAAAATTTAATTTTAGAAGACAAGTACTAGGAAAGGGATTTCTTCTTTTCATTTACTCTTCGCACTTTTTGTAATAATCTGAATACTACTAAAAATAAAAACAGAAGGATGGCATAACCAATGCCTGTTAATACAAAAATAATTGGCTTAAATGAGGCACACACTCATACGCACAAAAAATAAATGGCCCAAGAATTCTTTTGAGAGTTACAATATTTTTAGCCATATGGTATTTCTTATTAATTGTTATAATTACTAAATAAGAGCCAAAAGTATGCTCAGCACTGTATAACACATCCAAATACTGTCAACCCCTAGCCTCAAAGGCTTACAGTTCAATAGATAAGACACACAGGAACTGGAGATAATGAGAAATTCAGTGACAAAAACAACAGCCCAAGGTCTCCTGGATATTAGGAGGTGCTTTTGGCCCTATTCTTCCAGCTGCATCAGCTACATCCCTCCTCTGAGAATGACAAAAATGGGCTCTAAGCTTCTTCTCCTCCACAGAGTCAGCAGAGAAAAAGGAAGCAAGAAAAAGGGAGCATTTTCGAGGCTTAACAATCCACACTGGCTCTGCAACATATTTTGGGCCCTTAGCAATTTATGCTAATTGACTGTAACCCTCAAGCTGTTCTTTCTGTGATGGGGCTGCTCTGGAGCACAGCCAGCCCATGGTCCACAGAAGCACAGGCTGCTGTGCTGAGCTGCACTGTGCAGCTCTGGGTTGCCACAAAGCCTCTGAACCAGGGGAATGAAGCTGAAAATTTTAATGCAGCAGTGAAAACCACTGTGGAAAAGGCATGTTGCTTTGGTAGAACTGTAGTGCCAGCAGCAGGGAACATTCACAGGAGGGGACAGCAGCCTCCTCAGCACTGAGAAGAGCTGACAGAAGTCATTAAATGGTGTCAACACCTCCTGCAAGAAAGAGGGATCTTTCTCATGTTGGAAAATACTGGTGAAGACAGGTGCCCTGGAACGGAGAGAAGCTTAATAGCTATGAACACTAAGAGATTCCAACATCATCAACATTCAGACCGAGACTTTTCCTCAGAACTGCCTTTCATTTCTGAAACAAATTTTCCTGAAAAGAGCTAGTCAAGTCATAGTCAAGTCTATATACACTGCAGCCCACTCACCCTGCAGCTCTGTAAACTACAAGGAAAAAGGACCTTCCTTTTTCCTGTAGGAGCCCTTTCTCTGACAATGTGCAGTAAGCACTCTCTGTCTTATCCTGTCTCCAGTTCATTCATCTCCACCTCAGAGGCTAGAGGATTTATATCTGATTCCCTGTCAGTCACATACATGCTCAGCAGTGACTTTGAAACTAATGGTCCCAGTCATAAAAGCCCCAAGGGCAAGAAAAGATGCACTGCAGTGTGCATAGCTGAGGCCCAGGGTTCTGTAACTCTTGTAGATGATCTCTCCCATACAGCATTGCTCTGCATGGGAAAAATAATAAATAAAATAGAATAGAATAGACTAGACTAGACTAGACTAGAATAGAATAGAATAGAATAGAATAGAATGAAATAGAATAGAATAGAATAGAATAGAATAGAATAGAATAAAATAAAATAAAATAAAATAAAATAAAATAAAATAAAATAAAATAAAATAAAATAAAATAAAATAAAATAAAATAAAATAAAATCTGTTACTGCCCATTCCTATTAAGCTGTAAACACTACTCCATTCCTGCACATCCTCCTTGTTTGCTCCTGGGAATCAACCTTGGAGGATCCTACTTCCCTAAGCACCTAATGCCCTTTCTCCAGCACAAGCTTCATCCTTAATAACTTTCAGGGCACCTCTGTGCAGTACAGACTGTAATGTGATTAACTTTATGCTTCACAACCTTAGCATTAAGAAGTAGGTCCCGGGGCAGGGATTTAACGTGAGGCTTTCAGGCATGTACAGAACCTTGATCAGAAAAACAGTTCTTCCTTCCTGAAATGGCACAACAAAACAGCTTTGAACTAGGTGAAATGGCCAGGTTCCCTAAGGAGAAAATAGTGTCAAACCCCAGCACTGTTCAACCAAACAACAAAAAATGGAAGATAATTGATCCATTCTACCTCCAAGACAAGGCTGGAAGTCTGCAGAACTTTAAGCCACTTTTTTCCTCTCCCTATGCTTTAAGGCAAAACTAAATCTGTCTGTACAAACACAAGTGTTCTGCCCTGCAAGCATGCAGTTATTAATTTATCAGGTTCTCTCCTTGTTTGTTATCTTTACTTTCCTCTCTTTGACATCTTCATTGTGGTGTTTGTATGTTTATTGTCAATGCCCTCAGCATTGAGAAGATGCAATAGCATAATAAATTTGTAGCCTCTACAGGAGCCAGTGAAATCTAATGCTTTAGAAGATAATGCAAAGTCATCATCCTTCCTATGCAATTCTAACTTAAGGAAGCAGTGCCTTTTCCAAATGCATAAAGAATGAGAAACTTTGTGTTAGAAAACTGAGTATCCCCACAGGCTGTCTGCATGGGAAGTCCAGCAGCAACAAAGCCATGGGTTTTACAAAATGGATTTATAATGTGGCTAGAAACTATACTGCTTTTCACAGTTTAAACCAAAGTACTGTCACTAATACTGGTTCGCTCTGAAAGTCACAATAAAATGCAATGTGAAATCTTCTATGAGTGCACAAAAATTTCAAACTCTTTCATGGTCTACTGCAATGACTCATAACACCTGATTACATTGGTCATCAACTTATCTTAGACCAATATTCCCCAGGGATGAGCAGGAATTGCTAGTTCCTTTTCTAGCAATAAGGAAGGTCCATGGGATAAAAACCTCATGAGATATTGTTTTTTGTGTGGTCTGAACATTTCCCTCTAAGCAGTACTTTAGGTTTCATGCAGAGCTAACTTTACTCTGCCACAGCACATACATTTCTACTGATGATGGGAGTGCCTGGAAAGATATTTACATATTGCTGCAGTAGAGAGTTAGGAACAACAGTCTAATGAATACAGAATAGGCACACAATAAATCCAATCAGCACAAGTGTTTCAATGGGTGTGTGAAATACACCTAAAGGTTGCAAATAAACCTTCAATAAGAAATAGATGTATTTATTATGAATATATTTACTTTATTATGAGGAATATACAGCCATCTCTCTACCCATCCACATTCTTTTGCTTCCTTCCACATGCCTTCTTTTTATTCCGCTCTTCCTTATAACTTGGTCTTAGAAAACACTGAATATTACTTACTAATTCTGAGGCAAAATATTTACAATCTGCATAGTATTACATAGTTTTGAAACAAAGTCTACTCCTTAAAATTCAATGGAAAGGGATCAGATTTTCCAAAATACCTTGGCAGTCCGTATTAGAGAGACGTGCCTCGTGCACTTTTTCAAGCCACCTGCCGAAGTTTCCTGCTCTAGTCACCAGGAAGAAAGCAGGTTAATCTGCTTAGGTATTTAGGAAAATTCACTAAGTGCCAAAATCAGTTATTAAGCATTTTCTGATATGGAAAACCTTGAAATCCTTGGCCCTGGTATGACCAGGAGCCTGGTCTTGAGCAAAAAGTTCAGTAATGGGAAAGTTGGCCAGGCTACACTGCACTATTCCTTCAAACCCTGAAGTGGCAGTTCCTCCTGGGCACTTGTGATGCACATTATGAGATTCACACCAGCCAGAGTGGAGGCCCAGCACCCCAACCTCAAGGAAATATGGCCTCAGTGTTGTGGTTCCCTTGCCTTCTCTTACTGAAGAGCTGTGACCTGCTATAAAATTTTTCTCCTCATTTCCAGACCCTTTTGTGAACCCAGTTGAGGGATGGCTGTAAGTTACCAGAGCAAGGGTAGAGTATTTTTCCTGCTAAGGTCACTTCGCAAATATCTCATGTAGGACATACAACAAACATCTTCCTCTTATCCAAAAATAATATGGGGAATAAAATCACATGAAAGAAGACTTTGGCTTTTCCCAGACTCCGGAGCTCATTCTGCCCTTGAGGTTTCAGACATTGGAGGATACACACAGTTTAAACCAATAATGTACCACAAAACAATACATTCATACCAATTATGTACAGGGCCTTGATTTGTCAAGGAAGTTTTTGAAGATGCCTGTCTTCAAACGAAGGCCAAATGGATGCACTGCTTCTAGAAGCAAAGACTTTCTTCAGAAAGCTAATTTGGGTGATGTTTCACACCAAGGTTTTTCACAGGTGGAGTTCTGAAATCTTTAATTGAGTCAAGTGTGCTTAAGTTTCGGTATATGTTCAAGTTCATTGCAGAATTTTTGTAGATCCACAGAGGGCATCCATATATTTTCTATTTAGAGAAGGGACAGGGATAATACCCATCAGATGCTGCTGAATTAGATGACACTTCGGAAGTATTTCTTCCAAACTGTCCCCACTGCCTGCAATGAGCCTGGTTTTATTAGTCAATTATTTACACAGCCTGCAGTGAACTACAATGGAGACAACTGAGCAGTGAAAGCTGCCAAAACATCCACAGTTAGGTCTTTCCTGCTCAAAAATAATGGAATATAGCATGCCAAGGGGTGGCTGGAGGGAGAAAAGTTCAAAGGCGTTGCAAGTAGTCAGTGACACTTTTAGCATATAAAAATTTCAGCATCTAAACACAGGGGTCTGAATATTGCTTTGGTACTGACACAGTGGTACAAATCCTTGTGCAGGGCAGTTCACACAGGGAGAATATCAGGTTACAATGTAACAAGAGCATCTAACAGCAATTTTTCTGTCTTTCCCACAGGAACACTGTCACAGGCACTGGATAATTCATGGCCATGAGACACCAGTGTACAAGTCGACATGTAAATTTTCTTATTTCAAATTATTGGAACACAGTTCAATGGTGATTCAAGCCCGAGGCTAGTGGCTGCTGTAGGAGCAGTCTGGCTGGGGTTAACAACTCAATTTACATATTTAACTGTCTTTGCTGAATTAGGCCTTGATTGCAATATTGTCAAAAACCATAACATTGTTTCTTAGGCACAGCCAGGAAGAAAAGAAGGCTCTGAGGAATGAAATGTATGTTTGACAGGATATTCTTGTTTTATACTGCAGCACATCAAAGCAAGCTGGGAATATGAAGGCTGGGAATAAAATGCCAATCCTACTATGTCCATGAGAGTTTTGCCATTGAACTCAATAGGACCAATATTTCACGGTTGCTAGGCCTCCACATCAGCAACATTTCTTCCTCCACTTGACACTGCGTCTCAAAACACACACATGAACTTGCACAGGCTGCTATGTCTTTGTTCCTGAAGTTTCATTTCTGTTAGAGACGGATGAATAGACTTTTGAAAGGGAAAATAGAGGAAAGTCACATTTATACTCCTGCCTACTCACCCTCCCTCTAAAACATCTCTCTCAGGGCTTGAGGCAGACAGTGCTGAATCTAAAACAGATTAGACAGATATGGTGTCATACAATGGGGACCACTTCAGGTCAAAAACACAAATAATTCACAATGTAAGATTGAAGTAATATTGTGGGTTTATATCAGATTATTGTTTTAACAAGGTGGTAAGGAATTTTAAAACCAAATCCTTGCAGCATTTTCAAATTTGGCTAAGCGCATGTATTTATATGTATTTACTTAATATCTCTTGGTTTTCTAGCATACTAATCATGGACATTGCTACCAGAATGTCACACAACTGGTGTGTGAATACTTGATGAATATAAACACTGTGAAGAATCCGTGCTCATTAATTTTGAAAAATCTACAGGGTTCTAGTGCAAATAGCACCAGTATAAGTATAAAATTGAAGGTGCTTAATGCCAAGAACGTACTCAGACTATCAAATGATATGTGCAGAGGCATGAATCGCTTGTTTGCAAATAGAAAGAGCAAATATAATAATGTAACTGCCTGTTGGCTTTTTATCCCAAATTCAATGTCAAGGACCTAAACCATGACTGGAAAATCTACAGCTCCAGGCCTGTTCCACATCTTTCTGTGTTTCAGCAAATCTGCAAGAAAAGTGGGGAACTTTACACAATATGTTAGTTGTTTGTGTTGCTATGTCCTGAATTTGTATCTGTTCTTGGCAAAACAAGGCAGAAGATCCCCATCCCACAGATGTACCTCAAACTTGTTAAAGAGTTCACACTATCTGTGAAATCCTACCAAACTGTAATGTCTTTAAGGGCACAAATGTTCATGGAACCAGCAAATTTAAAATAAATACTGCAAGCTATTCATGGGAACAATCTCAGTTCTGGAACGGCAAGAGACATCCGATTCACGGAGTTTTGCTTATTCAGGCAGTAAGCAGGAACCCTCCCTCTTGAATGTGTGTGCAGCTGAAATCTCACTAAAGGGCACATCAAGGACACTGGAGCCAACATCTGATAAGAAAATGTATATTCTATTTCGTTTATTAATAAGATATTTATAAGGTGCATTGGTTTGCTTTTAAAGTCCTCTTTTAAAAGGTCTGTTTTCCAGGACAGGATCGCAAAATGGAAGGTTGCAGCTTTTTTCAAGAAGGCAGTTTTTGCTGAGAAACTGAAGCAACAACCTTTAATTGAATTCTGGGAAAAAGAAGTGTTGAGGCACTGCTTGCTGTGAGCTGCCTGATGGGCAGGCTGTTACCAAGCCACGTGACTCTCAAATACAAATGCCTCAGCCCAGTGAGTATCCCAAAAAAGCTTTGTACATGATACACTGCATAGCCAGAGGCTGTTTACCTTTCTAATTTTTAAGCAAACCAGATGGAATCTGTTGCTGGATAACCACTCCCTGCTGCTGTCTGTGCTCAAGCTAATACCTGCCAATCTAATAGAGCATAACAAAAATACTGTTTTGTTTTCTTTCTGTGAGTCCTTGTGAATGATAGGAAGACACTCTCTGCTGATGTGTATCAAGTGATCCCCAGTACCTTTAAGCCCATGTCAGCTGCACATTTCTAGTGCAGGGATTAATTATACATGGCTTGTGCAAGCTGAGAGCTCTCTGTGGAAGCAGGCAGGCTCATTTGCACTAAGGACACAGTACCTAGTGGTCACAGGAACACAGGGTTTGATGGGAGCTTTTGAAATCATCTAGATGACCTCTGTCTCCCCTGAGAGATAGGTTTTTTTCCACTCAGTGCTTCAGTGGCAGACTTAAATCCTCCTGACTAGCCTGTTCTAGGGTTTCAATACCCTAACCTGATAAAGCATTTTTGCCTGATGCCTAATGTCAAGCTACCTGCTCTATAAATCCATTTCTTCATGTCTCATCTACTACTGTGGGCAGAGAACAGGTTATTCCTCTGCATCTGGCAGCAGTTTTTCTTGTATTGTTACCATGCCTCTTTACCTGCTCTAAATGAGCCATGTGTAATTGTATAAATGAGCCATCAGCGCATACCTTCTTATTAATAACATGTAATTATTCACAGACAGCACTTGGCAATAGAAAGAAAAGCTCCTACTAGGGGCAAGAGGCATTAGGAGGTGATGCTGCTCAACACCTTAAAGAGGTACTTAGGACTGGGTCTTCTCTAATACAGAAATTTTACAAACTCACATTGCTTATCAAATAATTATGAAAAGAGGGATGAACCCCTGGACTTGCTTCAGACTGGAATGGAGTGCAGGTCCTTTCTACAGGGTGAACTTCACAGCAAAGACTTGACTGAGAGGCAGCCAGGCTGCCAGTTAACACAGGGCAAGGCGAGCTGCATCCACAGCAAGGGGATACAGGACTTGTGACAGCCTGTGCTATAAGGCACAGCCACTCACAGCCGTTTTTGCTCATTTTACTACAGAGAGTGGTACATACTTGCAAACAGGAAAACTCTTTCTATTGATATTACTGGGCATCATGCCAGGCTTCCAGATGAAAGAGTGATACTTGGGAACACACTAAGCGATAATGACATGAAGAAGCACTCAGATGGCCGTTTATTTCAGATGCTGTGGTGACAGGTCCTCACACATACTGTAATGCTGTAAGTAAACAAGAAATAAAAGTCCTTGCATTTTTTCAGGAAAATAAATGCCTGAGGAAGAAAGCCCCATACAGAGGTTGTGCACCAAGAGCTTCCCCGGTTACCTGTCCCCACATTTTTCTCTAGCCGATACGCAGCTTGGAAGCCCCGAGTGAACAGTGCACGCATGGCAAATTATAATGTGCATGTTTTATTACAGGAAATGCAAACATATTGTGGCTCATGCTGTAGGGCTTAAATCATCACATTAGGTCTTTATAAAAAATGGAGATCGCTCAGCCTCATGGGAAAGACATTTGCATCTTCATCATTACAGAGGCAACAAACTTCATCCATAAAGATGTGCCTAGAACAAATGGCAGCAAATTGTGGACACATGTTTTGCTTTAATTGGTCCTCATCAACTCAATCTAGCTAGTGACTTCAAAAAGCTCTTACTAAGAAACCTCTTCCAAATTTTTTGTTTCAATCTTTTTATGGTTTTTCTTTCCTCTTAATGTCTTAAGAGATTTCAGATTAAATAGAATCTTTGAAGATACAGTATGAAAGCATACTGTATCTTCACTTCTTTACAGTTTTACATCACGTGTTTAATTACTTATTCATAAATTATGAATGCCTAGGGGTAAAGTAGCATTGCCCGGAGCCCCTGTCCTAGGCCAAGTGTAGCGCAACAATTTTCACAAACTCTACCTCTTGACAGCTGGGATCAGATTCAAGCCAGCTACAACTCTATTCAAAAGAGCAGCTGTTGCTAATGCCATTTTCACATGCTATTCTTGATCAGCATGAATGGATGGAATGTGCTCTTTTTGGAAAGCACAGCAAAATAATATGGATGGCAACCGAATGCTTACATAACTCATGTGAAATTCACCAAAAACCCCAGACATCAGCTACAATCAAAATCTTATTTAGATATGGGTCTGATTTTTAAAAATACAACTAACAAATCCCACTGTTAAAAAATCAAACCAATATCAATATATCTTTTCTTCCAGCCCCAAAGCCAAGCAGCTCTCTAGAGTACAGAGTCATACTGTCTCAGAACCGCACAAACACGGCTGAACGCAGCAGAAACGAACAGAGGAGGAAAAGAATTCACAGATGAGTGTAGCCACTACTGGCCCAGCAGCACAGCTGGGATTCAAGCAAAATGTAGCAAGTGTCATAACAACAAACCAATTTGGAGGTGAAGCTGCTGCTTCCCACATTTTTATGTCACAGGCACATCCACAAGCACACACACACACACACAGAGTTCTCGTCTCTCCAGCTGATCACTGTTACTACAAAATCCACCAACACTTTGTTCCAGCTGTCCCAGGTTTTCTATGTTTATGCAAGCCCTATATTCACATTTGCAAGAATGCATACATAGGGCACTTGTCTCTATAGCCCTGAACCTCAACCACTCACTCATGCCACAGCAGACATGAAGAAAACACTGCCACATTATTGAGGCAGCACCACAGACCCACTTGTTGCAGCTGCAGATGAGGAAGGCAGGCAGGTGGAAGACATTGGTGAATCAGCCCAAAGCAGAATATCCTCTTTTGATATTTTCTCTGAAAGTTTGCTTTCTCTTCAGCTGTACAGCAGCAGCAATTTTCCTCTTTTGTCCACATGAAACAAATAAGACAATGCTGCAGGCCCTTCTTATACCATAAAGAACAGTTACAGGAAATACATTAAAGTAATTTCCTCTTCCTTGGACAGAATGCACTCTCTGGGAGTTTGTTTTTAGCACTGTGATGTAACTGGGGAAAAAGTGAGCTTAGGTAACACACCTCAGTGCATCTAAAAGAAAGTTGATATAATAGAAATTAAGTAGCTTGCCATAGACTTTTTATAAACCAGTGAAAAAAACCATTCCAGATGCCCAAAATATACCTCTTATATAGCTATAGTTGCTGCTGTATTTGTTAAGGAAAACTACCTTTATTACAAGTTTTTGCACTCAGAGAAATAAAGCAGTTTTTTTACCCGTCACTAGAAGTAAGTTCAAAATCCATCTTTTCAAATTACATCACAGAATCGACAATATTGTTGCAGAGTCATACTATATATATGTGTGTGTATATACATATATACAGTTTTCTTGGTTTTTCCCTCCTATATTCAGTGTTCCTTGATTTGCCACCTATCTCTTCAATATACAACCCTGAAAAATACAGTTTAAAGCAGCAGGGATAACAAAGGGGAATTCTGCCAAGCAGGGAAACATGGTATTAAAAAAAATAGAATATTTACAGAAAGACTCAACTCTGTGATAAGATGGATGAACAGTATACTTCCTTCTTTTCCCTACTTGTTGGTAGAAATGTATTTATACAGCTCTGCTTCATACTTTCTTTACAATGAACCTAATGTTGATCCTAAAACCAAGTTATTTTTAGAATTAAATCACATTTCAACATAGCAAAATGCAGCAAAGTATTACAGGTCCTTAGCTATGGTAAATATACCACAGGCCCCACTGCTCTCCATGGGTTTCTGGTTGAAATTCTCTTTGAGGAGCTTCTCCCACACTGCCCTCCAGCCAGGCACCAAATCTCTGGGAGCCAAAACTGTGCTGCTGGGGAGGTCATGTAGGCACATCTGGATTAGCTTTATGCTCAAGCAAAATAACCTTGGGTGTACTTCTGGAGCCTCCCCTCTAATATCATAAGGACAAACCTGTTTCCCCTGTGTCACAGGAGAAGATGTAAATAGGAATAAGAACACCAACAAATCTAGAGAAGCAAAAGAAACCTCTCAATCTATACCCAGATGATCATGAGTAAAGCAAAGATATGATAGTAAACAGATTTCTGTAACAGCCCACAAAATATTCCTTAGATTTAATTTTCACACATCCAATAAAAAAGACAATCCTTCCATTGCTCATTCCAAGCATACTAAGCATGATTTCCTGGTTTTCCTCTTGCTTTGGCCAGAATAAGAGAGGTACATACAAAATTGTCTATGAAAATATCTATACTGAGGGAAGACATTCTGCCAAACTGAAGTTACAACAGTAAAAAACTGGGGTGTTTTTCATTTTTACTGGAAATTAGCAATTTACCTTGCAAAACATGACAGAAAATGGTTAGACTTACATTTTATCTAGTCCTGCTTTATTTAATCTCTACAATTTTGAAGAAAAGTAATTGCTTATGATGCTTGCACGGCAAATTTTCAGTTTACAAAAAAGCCCCAATAGTGTCAATACTGTTTTACACCTAAAACCTTCCCTTACTTCCATGAACAGAGCAGCCAGCCTCTGTCTACACAGTCTAAATTCCACCTGATGTTTCTGCTGGACTTTCATATTGGATGGACTCTTCTGAAAGCCAAAACATAGAAAAAAAAATAAACTTGTCATCTCAGGAATTGACACAGAATTTAGTTCTGTGTAGGCCTAGACTTTTCCTTACTCACACACCTTTTATTGAGTGGTGACCACCAGAAATGTCAAGTGGGATGGATCCCTTTTCCAAAAATGTTGCACTGTTTCTTCCAGCCACCATCCTCTGTATCTACATCTCGTTTTTCTGAGGGTGACAGTTGCCTCAGTTGCAAGGCACAGCAAATCAATTCTATTCTTGTACAAAACTCTACAGAATCAACTGATCCTTCAATTAAACTTCAAATACATCTCTAGATATCTCAGATAACAGGGTAATTTTACTTCCATATGGTTCTTCCATGTACCTGAAGCAAGACCCATGGTTAAGTACTTCCCTGAACTGTGCCCTGCATAAATACTACTATCTTACATAAGGATTTGAATAGTTGCTTTCTTACAGAATAAAAATAATATTTACTTACTAAACAGTTGGCAATAGAGGACCTGTAAGCTTCTCTTCATGGTATCATGTGGTCCTGCTGGTCTGCCAGTTTATTCATGATTCTGTCAAAAAAAAAGTCAAGAGAAGGAGAAAATTAGGTATGAAAAATATAGGCTGCCTGGTTATACCTGTTCATTACAGTGTCAGATGAAGCTTCACAGGAAAATTGTATTGATAAGCACTGGGACATTGCCTAACTGCACTTTGCTTGCTTTAGCCATGCTCTCCAACATCTTTTCAGGGAAGGATAGAGTTATGGCCAAACAGGGAAAAATTTCTCAAGAGAAATAAACACACTGAAAATTACTTTCATGTCATGCTTATGGTTTGATAAAATTAATTTTATGGGAGTCTTTTTAATTTGGAGGAAGGGTCCTCAGTGGAGAAGCAAACACAAAATGCAGACACAACCAGGGAGCTGTGCTGGGCACATGGAGCTGTAGTTTTCTGCCTGAGCTTCCCCTTTTCACATCCCTCAAGAAGTACAATATGGAAAAAGTGCACTCCCTCCTTTCCCAATGAAAATTTCAGTGGTGCCAAAGTGGAGGAGATCCAAAACTCTGCTGAAATAGTAGCACAGAGGGCAGATACGTCCTGGCATTTTTAGCTTCATTTTAGTCAGCTGTTGTCATATTTCTTCCTGATATACCCCACCAGCTACTTGGGCTGGGAAACCTTCTCTGTGTCCCTAGACACTTTCTGTTTCTTCTAAACTGAACTGTCTTGGTGCAGAAGGGACCTCATAATTCTTGTGCCTGCTGTCTGAAAATGTGATGTGGCAAAAATATGTGACCACCCTAACCTCCCTGCCTTTGCCCACTTGGGGAGCAACTAATAATATTTTATGTGTCCTCAGATGGTATTTTAAAATACTTGGCATGAATATTTTTTCACCTCGGTTTAAAAGATATTATGAAAAAATAAATCCCAATCATGCTGATATTAATTATTCACATTGTGAGGAAAATAAATGCATAAATCAGAAGTGAAAAGCAAATGCAGTCCCAAAGCACTGCTGGGAGGAATGTCTCACTGAGTACCCAAACACAAAATTTAAGTTCTTTTTTTTTCCAGAAAAAAGAATTTGCTAAACATTCAAAACTAACTGTGAAAATCAGGACATTGAGATCACCTCCTTGAAAGGCCCTTGGTCAATATTAAAAAGCATGTAGTATTCTCTAGCTTTCAGTTCAACACATTTTCATCTTCTGAACTCCTAGGGACATTTCTGAGTCATTTTAACATGCATACAAATCTTTCAGGGCTTATTTAAAATGAAATATTGAAGACATAAGATAAACAAGTCAAACTAATGATCAACACCTTTGAACTGCATAAATGCTGCAGATCTTGTAAAAACAGAGCTATATTTGACTTTTATGTGGAAAACTCAAAAGGATCATGACTTTTCTTGCCCGTAACAAAAGATGTTTGGGTTTTGTTAAGTTATTCCACATGGAAATTCATGCACACAAATGCTGTGTGTTTGGATTCCCCCACACTTTCTATTTAAAACTGGACCTTAAAAACATCTCTGTAACTTGCAGAAATGTCAGTATTTGCAAGGCATTTTCTCCTAAATGGAAGCAATCACCGGTGAATTAACTTACCATTTTTAATCAGAATCGGCACTAGATTCATACTACAGTTTTATCACAGAACCTTGCTGAGGGACTTCTGTTCACCCTTTTCCCTACAGTTTACCAAATGATGAAACAGATGTAGTAAAAAAACAGTTATCATATAATCTATTACAGCACTCTTCAAAGATGCATATACAAAAGGTCTGCTTAGCAGCCACTAAGATATTAATAAAAATCTATGCAGGAAAAGACAAGAATCAGATAAGCCATTAACAATGTAGAAACTATATACCCAAGCATTCTTACAAAGTACAAATAAATTAAGTTTGTATCAAAACAGGAATTACAAGCACTCACACATGTGAAGTCACAAAAATACAATGGAAAAAAGGGAGAATCTGAAATTGCAACCCTAAATCCACATTATTGACTGTATAATTTGAACTATGCTTGGCAATGCTGATGTGATGCAGTTCTTGACTGTGAACCACAATTTTTTTTGTATTTCTCTTCCATCTCCATATTAATGCTATGCATAAAAAATAATGGCATTTGCTCATAAATTCTGGTATTGTTGTTGAAATAAATTGAATGCTTTTGTGTATATATATATATATATATATATATATATATATATTTAGACCAGAAATTCACCCTGTGTTAAGGAATATGAACTAGTGTGCATATAGGCAAAGAAACAAAGGTTATCACTGGAAAACTTTACTATGTTCTTTTGTTGATCTCAGATTTATCCTTTTGACCACATGGCAATAAAATTATATATAGAGAACTCAGTGAACATACATAAATGAAA
This sequence comes from Pseudopodoces humilis, assembly GCF_049639895.1. Lineage (NCBI taxonomy): Eukaryota > Metazoa > Chordata > Aves > Passeriformes > Paridae > Pseudopodoces > Pseudopodoces humilis. The sequence continues at coordinate 108,494,843 of NC_142200.1, forward strand.
TGTTGCCATAAATTTACATTGTCTCAATTTTTTCTAAGTCCTTAGTGTGACTTGGGCTTAATTAAAGAGAACAGAGGAACCACTACTGCACCCACCCAGGTGAAAGCTCCAGCAAGCCTATTACCCTGACTTAAACATGAGCTGCCAGCAGGACAGCAGGGAAATAATTTGTGAAACAACCTCAGTGCAAGGTAATCTTTACACCCTAGCACAGACTGCTCTATCTCCAGCAAGCCTGAGTGGAATAAATTACCTAAGGTGCCATATTTTTTAACTTGAAAATAATTACTCCTTACTTATCTCCTCCACATCGTATCATTTTAGTCTTTCATTAGATCATTTAGAATCTCTTTTTCAAGCTGAGGAATTCCTGTCTTTTTTCTTTTTTCATAAAGAAGATATACTTTATGTCTGATAATTTCCATGCCTTAAGCTGAGCTTATCCATTCCAGTTCAGATCTCAGGAGTAGGGAACAAAATTGTATGCAGCCACCAAAATTTGGGTATGTACTGGAGTTTCATACTGCACAGTGATATTTCCTGTTTCTTCTCTAGTCTCTTCCCGGTTGTGCCTACAAGTCTCTTTGTCACTACTCCTGAGCTCTACTCCATTGTTTTATAGAGCTAAGTAACCATAACTCCTCTGAAGCCTTTCCTCAGGTATTTAAAGCTAGGACTGATTTTCTCCTGTGGATGTGACTTTGCAATTATCATCTGCCACTTTTATCACACAATCATTTACTGCCTTGACTTTTCTGAGACGTGGCAATGAAGGGCTGAATTGCTCTTGTTATTATTATTATTATATTACAAATATATTCCTATCATATATAAGGACTTCAGAAGTTGCCACAGTTTCTACAATAATGCCTTCCAATCATGGAAATTCTTCTGTACCTCTAAGAAGACAAGCAAAATCTCATGGTCAGACATTTGAATAGCTGCAGAGGGAATCTCCTTTCTGAATATCAATACATGTCCAACACATGCATTGTGTTCACAATACTCTTCTCAGGGCCCTGTAGGTATATTTATCTGTCACAACCAAGGAAGGTTACAGATTGAGTGGCTGCTAGGTGAGAGTGCTCTAGTTCACCAACCCATGTTCTCTTAGGTATTTGAGTATGTAATTCTAGGCATAAAATTTGAGTTTGTAATTTTAGGGACTAATAGATCAGCAAAGTTGTGCATATACAGATGGAAAATGCAGATGCACAGCCAGTTTCTGACTTTGGGCAGTTTAATTTAAAACCAGAGTATCACCACCTGTTTTAAATACACAAACTGTTGCTTACAAGAAAAAAAAAATTAAGAATAAGCAGAAACAGAGGTGTTCTTGGAAAAAAATTAGTTGGAAAATGTGTGTTAAACTTCAATAATCCAAAATCCAATGTCAGTCTCTGAGTTTTGTATCTATTTTATACTCCTCACTCATTTCTTCAACACTTCCCTGAGGTTTTTTGGGAATAGACTTCTCCAAAATATTAATTTTGAAACATACTGAGCTTTAGTGTTTGAGAGGCCATTCTGAGTATTTGAGGGACTTATCTGATACAAATATATCTGATCACTGAGGTTTCTTTTTTTTGAAGTATTCTAAAGTTAATTTCCTAGATTTTGGTCTCCAAGTGAAAGGGCATATTCCCAATTGCTCTGAACTCCCTCTGGAAACCAGGAAATAAAGATGTAATTATGACTTTCGTTTCAGTTCTGTATTGCAGTTCATATTGGTGTACCTACTGACATACTTTCAAACAAAGCAATAAAGTTAGTGCAAGTTTGTAGTCAAATCAATTTCAAGTTTCAAATATTCATCTTCCACAGTTAAATTAGATAAAATTTGTATCCAGAAAAGGTGTCACATGCCTAGCCACAGACACCTGTGTTTAAAAACACTGTTTAAGCACTTGGTGTCTGGACTTACATGTTTTGCATTTTTTTGTACACAGTATTTCACATATAGTTTATCTTACCAAGATGATGAATAGATGTGTGAAATCCCTGTGGACAGCTAGCAATATTGTCTTTCACAGTAAGTGATCCCCTCAACATCTCAGTTAAATTAAAGAGGACAATGAAGACATAATGATGGATTGAAGACAAAAGAGTCCAAAAGAGCAGACAGCTCCCAGCTATTCATTATGTGTGATGGGAAAAAAAATGCCAACCAGGCCTTAAATTAAAGAAATACGGGAGAAAGAACAGAAGATGCACACATCTTCTAGGCAAAGCTAAGTCAGTGTTAGCTTTGTAACTCTTTTCCGTTGTCTGTCAAATGGAAACCAAGAGACTAAAATAAAGAAGCTGAAGAATGGTAATGAAAAGAGGAGACAGGCAAAAGACATGCCACCCCCATCCATAAAGCTTATAAACCTTATTACATTATTTCTGACTGCCTTCTCTCCACTGTGGATCATTCTGTGAACAAGAAAATGCTACATCACAGAGAGTTTTCAACAATAATATTTCTTCAGAAAATGAAAGAGAAAAAGCAGACAGACTTAGAAGTACTTCCATCTCCAATCTTTTTGATTCTCCTATCAAGGAAACCCAGCCTTGATCCTTTCAGTATAATATTGCCCCAGGATGTTCAATGAACTTTGTGTAAGACATCAAGAGCGGAGGCTCCTCACTTACAACTCAAGAGAGCTGAGACTACCCCCAGGAGTTACTCCCCCAGTGTAAATTCCACCACCACAGTCTTCATCCACTGCATCCCAGAGTTAGTCACAGTGGGTGTCCCAGCGTGCCTCATAAAAGGAAGCAGGTGTCCTCTCCTTGACTACACAGCTCAAGCACAACTTTGTGTTTTCTGTGTGTTTGTTTCTTAATTTTATGGCCTGCTTCCACAATCCAGATGTTGTTTTGCAAAATTTATATCTCGAAAAGCTTCAGGGCATGCTAATAAAAAGATGATTAACTTGCAGCAATAATATTCCTCTGAGCAGGAATTATCTGTTCTTGTTCAACATGTGCCACATTGTTTGCTATGATTTACTTCCCATTGCTTGGAACATGCAAACCACCATTACCATCTTTCTTCATAACATTCTGAGTGCAGAATTATTTATATTTATGTCCACCTTTTACTTAGATCTTTCAGCACTTTTTGAAGTAGATTCCTCTTTGCAGATTTAAAAATGAGCAATTCACACCTTCTTCCACTATTACCCAGAGAAGTGCACACCCTTTGCTTTCCAGCAAAGCAAGTGTCCAGAGAGTAAGGTCTACCCTCAGGATATCATAGCTGTTCAAATCCAGTCTTGGTGGTGCAGGCCTGTCATAAGTGCATAAGGAATAGTCAGGTGGGAACTGAACTAGACCTTGCCTTTCTTGCATCCTATGTGACATGAACTTGGAAACATAGAACCTCAGAGCAACCAGAAAAAAATAGGAACAACCTTCCCAAAGCCTTTCCCCTCTGAATTCAGATGCACAGCATTTACAATCCCCACTGGGCCTGAGGCTGGCTGTGGTTTTTCTTGTATTGGTGTTTGGATCCATACCTCCCCACTAGCACAAAGATAAATGCCAGTCAAGTAAAACATGCAGAGAAAGCATCATTGATAAACAAGAGAAACCCTGATAGCAATTGTTCCCTCTTCCTCAGCTTCCCTACTTCATCATTAACTGTTGAGTCCCCATCCCTCATCTCTCTAACATAACAGATCCAATTCCTATGTTCCCACAGCCCTCCTCCCAACTGTGACAGTGTTTCCATGAACAACTCTAGGCAAGATGATCACTTAAAGACTACCATCATTCGTATGGCAAGTAGAGGACATTGCCAGCTAGCTCATGCTTCACCATCTTCCTTTATTCACATATCAGACCTGGGGCATGCTGATGAAAGGGAGAGGGAAGAAAGGAACTCTTGGGGTTTGCTGTCATCAAAATAGATGCGCCTGAAGAACCTCACATCAAAGTGACCACAGCCAGGGGAAGGACTTAGTCGGAAAAGGTTGGGTAAAACTACTGCTGCCTTTGGCTTTTTGATCTTGTCATCTATGGTCATCTCATGGGCAATCACTGAACAGCAAAAGGCAGTCATTCAAAGGGTAGGGAAAACTGAGAGGAAAAATACCAGGGTGGAAATGAAAGGTCATTTCACAAGAGACATGACCATTTTGGAAAGGCTGTGACAGACAGGCTCTTGGCTGATTATAACTGAGAAGTTCCAGAGATGGAGATCAGAAAAACCATAAAGCTCTAGGCTACTAAATGCCCTTTACACTACATCTGTGGTGTAAGGGACTATTTCTTGACTATTCCTTTGTTTCCTAATTACCCATCATTTAGAAATACTTCTTATGGAAGCTCCAGTGGGAGAAAAGTCAGAACAGTTGTTCTGGCTGCTTCTTGCTGTCAATGGTGCAAAGACATGACTGTGTGTATGTGTCTGTCTGTCCAGTTTTAGAATAAGAAAATAAGAAACCCTTCCTTTACTCCATTCATGTCTGTGGAGTCCTGAGAAGCTAACATTTTCATAAAGATCAAGCTGACTTAGCAGCTGTAGGGATAATTAGAATTTGGTCATTAATACATGTCAGAGGTAGGCAGGTGAAGACTTCTGTGCTCGTTTTAAAACTTGTATATGTCTGAATATAAAATATCCAATGATGAAATAGTGATTTTTTTTTTTTTGTGAAATCCCTGTGGATACCTAGCAATATTCTCTTTCCCAGTAAGCAATCCCCTCAATACATGCAAATATATAGGCTTTTGAAACTTTGATAATGAAATTTTATTGCACACCTTGAAACATGCTGTTTTGGGTAACTGAAGAAAAAAAGTACAACTTCTCTGAGTTTTTGGGATAACAATCTTTCACAATGAAACATGAAAAAAAAGTGGAACAACTGAATCAAAAAAGTTGTGCAGAAAAAGTCCACAGCCAAAAGCACTTTTCACTGTAGTCTTGAAAAGACTTTATTTAAAATGAAATATGACAAATTTAAGACTAGGTTGTGTAATTTTTCAAAATTTTCTTTGTGGGTCTAATGACAACCAAAGCAAAGAAAACATTTTAATATTCATTTCAACCTCATGATGAAAATTTCACAGGCAGCACTACACCAAGGAAGCATTCAGCAGTGTAAACTGCCTGCTCTTTGATAGGAAAACTTTGTAACCACTGGAGCTCTCCTGCTAAAAGACTTTCTTGGCATACAAGACTATGTTAGTAAAGATGTCTCTACAACTTCTGGAAAAATAAAGAAAATACAGCCTATTCTTCCTTCCCACTCACAGCAGGGAATGGATGCTCTACTTCCACACCACTCTTGTGATGGTGCGTTTTCCCTAGAGGATCTTCTATGGCATCTCACGGGCCTCAGGGTGCTCACACTGTGGATATGACACTTGATTTACTCACTGAAACTCTCTCTACAATGAGCAGATGGATTGCCTTCTCTGAAGCCTGATGCCTGTGCCCTGTTTAAAATGCCTCTCTTGGGAGGAAGGGGCTCATTCCTTTGTGGGGCTTTCTCTCCACTGATTTTCAAAGGGCTGAAGGTCAATTGATTCCAGCCCATAACACTGAAAATGAGGATGCCAACATCTGTAAAAGGAATCTCACCCAGAGCTTTCTCCAGCTACAAGGATTTCAAGGCTTATGGGGTTAACTTCTCTGCAGCTGTGTTAAACTATTCTCTTCTTTCTATTGTGTAGGATGCACAATAAAAATAGACTTAATGTAAAGGACAGACAAGCAAATAGCTTTGCCTGCATTGAAATAAACAGGAGAGTGAAAAAAGGGCTTACCTTTGTGAAGCAGCTGAAATCAGGCTTTTCACATTATTCAGCTTGATTAAATATAAGTATTTCAAGTAGATAAAAAAAAACATGCAAAAGAGAGGGTACTATTTTCCCTCTCTTATAATATGGCCCTGTATTTCTAAGGTGGATTGACGGGGTCAAATTTTCAAGAATGGAAAGCATCAGCTGTACACAAAGAGAAGTATGCATGCTCTACGTGTCTGAAATTCAGGCCAAAACACCAGTTTCACAAAGATGCTTAAGTTGCTCCAAAATGCAAGCAAATCCTATGCTGTCAAACATACCTGTATTGGAGTCCTGAAAACACTGTTAAACAGGCCCCAGATTACTTTAAAGGCAATCTGTAGTAGAGATGGAAACATCTCAATATAACATTTTAACTGCAAGATCATCTTCCCTTTAGCGAATGTCACAATTACCCAGCTAAACAAATAATCCTTAAGACACCACCACAAAGGAGGCTCAATATTGTGCATCAGAATTATCTGATTTATAGTGAACTAAAGATGAAAGCTAAGAGGTGAAAGTGCCTCTAACTCTAACAAAAATCTCACAAACTGGGTTTTGGCTTTGAAAACTTCATCTGTAAAAAAGGTCCCTTATACTAACTCTTCCTCAAGAGACTGTAAAAATTAAGGAGATTGAGGGATATGAAAGAAGAAAAAGATCAAGATAGGCTAATTAAGTTTTGGACCATCTCTAGGGGAATTTCAACTGACCTGCTGTAAGATAAGCAGAGCAGACCTGAGTCCACAACCTATCCATTCTGCCTTGCCTCTTAACTCCCTAGGCTGGTTTACATCTACAAAGCACAGAGGAAATAATCACCAGTGAAGGACGGCAAGGTAGTCTTCTGGCTCTGTCAGATGCTGAGCCCAGTCCACAGATCCAGCCTTTCTGAGAAATGAAGATGGGTGAAAAACAAGAACTTTGAACCAGGTCAGAGTGCCCTGCCTGCGTATTTTGGCTATGGTCTATCCTATTGTACCAAACAAGATCTCACAGTTGCCAAAAAATTAAATAAAAAGCAATGCATTCATTATTTTGACTTTGAATTGCATATATATATATATATATATATATATTTGTTTCTGGATATATGTGTACATGATAGCTATATTTTCTGTTTGTCTTTACTTCCCTATTTATACTAGCATGTCTCTCCCAGTGACAGAAGGTTAAAAAAGAAGAAAGAAGAAAGGAAAAAAAAATTAATAAACCTGTACAACATATCTCCTTTTCCTTTTCAGTCAAAAGAAAATAATATTAAATTTCCTATCAAAATACATGTTCGCGATTATTTCCATGTCAGTTCTGTATTGAATGTTTTGAACCAGCTCTAATCATAATGTGTAAGTACAGCATAAGAATCTAATTTCACAATGACAGGTTATAATAGACATACACAAGTACCTAAGATTGAAAGAAACATTTTATTATAATTGAAAAAAGCATGGTAGGAAAGCATAACCACCTTTTGAATTCTTAATCATTCAGTCTCAATGGTGCATTAATGTATTTAATGCTAACCCATATTGCTAGCAAGCAACAAAACCCAACATAGTTTATAGTAATATTTTTAGCAAAAATATCAGTATGATAAACAGATGTGAAAGGTTGGGCATTTCTAAGACCTTCTTATGTACTCTGCCAGATCCTCTTGCCCCCATGACAGGGTGTTAGTTCAGGGGCAATCCCAGCTGAAATGTTTGCTGGTTTCCTCTGCTCAGCTATTTTAGAGCACACATTCATCTTGAAATGAAGTCTATCACTTCAAAGACAAAGCCTGTCCGAACTAGCTTCTTCTATGAAATTACAACAACTTCAGCTCTAAGAATAGGAACATCTTTGGCAGATCTGGATGGATGGATGCATAAATGAATAACCATTTGACACAAAAAGGAAGACAATGTCTTGACCTACGTCTTTCTGCTTAAACCTCCTTTTAACAGAGCCATTTACTACCTCCTTTACAATCAGACATTCAATATGGTAAGAAGAGAAGGGAGATAAAGTGAGCTCTGAAATATGACTGCACTGCTTTGGCAGGCTGATCAACATACACTGGAAAGTAGAACAGTACACCTGCTTAGACTTGACATCTCATCTCAGGGTTTATTATAACCATGTCTAGTTCAAGGGACACCATTTATTTATTCTCAACTTTCCCAGGGTTTGAAGTCAAAGGACGAAACGGCCACAGAAAAAAAGGAGACTACCAACCAGTGACCCAGCCATTAATAGCAACTGTTTTTATAGAAGACTATTTTGCACACCATTTTGAGACAGTGAATAGAAACAAAACAAAAATTTAACATGGCATCACACAGAAATATAGCCACATAAAAATTTAGGTTTTTGAGGAAGGTGGCAGGAAATAGGCTCTTGGTAATTTCCAAATTATTCATTCTTCTGCCTACAAGGTTACTGTAGTGCAAACACTGAATTTCATTTGAAAATGCATGTAGCACTGTCTGATTCAATAGGAAGAATTTTGAAGAAAATTAAATGCCAGAGCAGCACGGCTTATTGGTTTTATTCAATGTAAATTCACTTTTTATGCAAGTGTGAATAATAATAATGTCCTAGTCTGTGTCAATGTGATGTCTACAACGTAAGGCTTTGGAGAGGGGGACTGAAGGCAAAAGGAGAGGAAGGGTAAGATGATTGGGTAAGATGCTAACCTGGAACTGACAGAGATTTAGCACTACGTGACAGGTCTGTAGCTTTAGACAGGATTTAGCACGCAGATCACTGTGTGTCTTATTTTCTTCCTTTTCAGTTTGTGCAGCCAGCAAGACTGCTACTGGCTAAATAGCTCATCTGCCCTCCTTCAAAAGGTTCACTGGTATACATAGAGGCACAAGTAAGCCACAAGGAAATGCATATGAAAAAAAAAAGGGAAATCTCAAAACACCAGAATCTAAAAACACATTATGCTGTCAAGTAAGATTATGCTCAGATGCACAGCTTATTCTAATAGGTTACTGAAAACTCTCATTTACTGCCTGGGACTGTGAAGTTCTTCCTCAGGTGAAGGCCACTGACCCTGACAGGAGATTTCAGTATAGACTCAGGACCTGCCTCAAGATTTATAAAGCAGTGCTAGCAAATGCCACCATTTGAAGAAGGTCCTTTTTTTTCCTGACGGGGGTAAGGAAGAGCCTAGACAGGGAAAGAATAAGACTGCTTCGGTGAAGGACTGATAGGTGGATTTAATAAACATGTACCTGAATAACTGACTGCAGCTAAAATGTGATGAGGACCATTTTGTGTGTGTCCAATACTTTTTGCTACACTGCAACTGAGATGAGCTAAGCCACGTTCTGAGTTGCTGACTAAAAACTTAGAGTAATTCCAGTGACTCTGTCCTACCACAATGCAATTCAATATGACAATGGACTGATGAAGGAAAATGGGGAAGAATGGTCTAGAACAGAACAGGAGAGGATGCTGGGGACACTGGTGTATTACAGCAGGATTTTTGCAGGTACAGACTTCAGTGAGACTCCCTTCTCATTGTGAAAGCTAATAGAGACTAACTGGTCTTTGTGCATCTGAAAAACATTCTCTGTACCTTTCTCTCTCTCTCTTTTCCTACTAAAGAAAAATCTTTCAGCAAAACAGAGACTGCCTCTTCCATGTCCTGCTTGATTGCACCATGGCTTTGCTTCTACAAGCTGTAAAAAGTCAGGGAAAACATGCTGTGTCATTTGGGTGCAATTCACTTCTGAGCTGCGAGTTCAGCCTTGCAAACACAAAGGCACGAGATGTCCAGCCATGGGTATATTGTGTGACAGGGTTCCCACCTTATCCCCAAATCAGCTCACACAATTTGAGGCCACCCAGGGACAGGGTTCTTTTCAAATAAAATTGCAGCTTCTCACTGCTTCAGGAGCTCCTGCTCCTGCATGCTAAGATTGCCACAACAGAGTTACAGAAGATATGAATCAATATGAAGGAATGAGAGCCCTTTTGGTGCATCTATCCCAGCAGTTCAAGAAATCTGGACTGGCTACAATCTGAACACACTGCAACAATGCAAATAAAGCTTGGTTTTTAGTCTAATATCCAGCCTCACTCAGTGTAAGAGCAAGGACTGACTGCACACATTCAGAAAGTCAAGGTCACATCAAGAAGGAATTTGCTATTTGCTTCATCTCTGCCTCACCACTGATGGCAATGGACAGTCCAACAAAAATGAGGTAAGGGCTTGGAAAACCACCATGGTGTGCCTAGGGCAGTGGAAAGCTGCCCTGGGGAACTGGATTCTGTCTCTGCCTCAGTGCCTAATGCCAAGGTAGTCACAAAACCCTAACTACATGCAGGCAGTCATTAATTGCATCTTCTTTGTTTGCTTAGTGCAGAGCACAGAACACCTGCGCTCTGAACTGCGGAAGTGTGGAGCAATTCCAACTGTGACGGACTCAGCAGAAGCCAACTGCAAAACAAAGAGATGATCCAATTCTGTTTCTGGAAATTCAGGGCATGAACATCTCAAGATGGGCATCCAAATTAAATGTCCTTTGTTGACATTATGATTCTCTGCATAATCTTCCCCGGTGCGTAATGTCATTTCACCTTATCGGCACATTGTGAAGATAAATTCATTAATGTTTTTAAAGTACTCAGATGCCACCATAATGAGAGCCACAGAAGTGCTCCCCATGAAATTAATAACTCTGGCTTCAAAGCTGGCTCTGAATGATGTACAGTTACGAGAGGAAGAGGTGACATAATGAACTACTATGATAAAATAAAATATTGATTCATCTGAGCAGTGTTGACTGAAATCTCTCCATATTTAAGAGAGCTTTGCTTTGTACCCTTAAAAGGCTTTTAAGGAACATATACAGTTTAAAAACAAAACAAAAAAAACCCCAAAATAGTAATTTTTTAAAAAATTAAAATAAAAACAATCCTCCAGAGGACTCGAGTCTTTTCTCTTCTGAGCCCAGACTTTAACCCTTGAACTGACTAACATCTGACCTTGCCTTACTGCTAGTCTGGTCCCTACTGCCAGAATCCTGTCTACCCCTCTCTCTCTCTCCCCCATGTATTGGTTCCATCCCTTCTTAAATGTCCCACCCTCTCCTCCTTTTCTCTCTGTCTCACCACTTTATTTCCACATATTAATAATCTCTTTGTCCCTCTCCTAGTTTTCCTGCCAGGGGGACCATACCCAGCCCTGTCCTTTTTTTGCCATTTCAATACCTAAGGCAACCACTTAGGCCGTGGCCACAACCATGATATCTCCCCATCTGAAGCATGCTCCCTACTGACAAAATCCTAGGACAGCTGACCTGCAAAATTTGAAGAAACATACATGGATTTTTCAGACCAGAAGGCAGTCTAGTGTGGCAGTCTTCCATTAATATGAGAAATATTAATGGAAATATAAGAAAAGCTCTAACCTTGACTTCCACTACAGAAACACCTCTTAGTTTGTGTCCTGCATTGTCCTCTCTCCCCAACAGATTTCAACTTTCTGATCTGTGATACGGAAATCCCACAAAATAATACAAGCTACTGTAATGTGATTAAACGTGACTGCCTGTCCCCCTTGTTCATTTATTTTTCTCTCAGAGACTAAATTATTCTTACTGAAATGAAAAAAATTACAGACTAAAATGGTATCAGGCAACCTTTACTAGACTCAAGGTCAACAGAGTCCTCGTCTATATTTTTCTGCATTCAGGAAGACTCTGACCCACCAAATCAGCAGGCACTCAAGTCTTTGCAAGGAGATAATCAAACCATCAAGAAGGGGAAATCATGTAGATAAAAGTATCTGATTCTTCATATGCTTCACTCCAAATTATGTGAGCAAATTTTCTGGCTTCTGCTGGACCATATGCAGAGAGGTGTATTATGATTTGGAGGCATTATCATTCTTCAATCTCCTTCATATTGAAAGATATGAATGCAAATCCTTAACTGAAATATATTTAAAGAAATTAACTAAAATAACATATAGAATACTTTTGCAAAAAATACATTAATTGTATGCAAACTGAATTAAGTCTTTTATTAGCATGTAATTGGGAGAAATATTAATACATTATTTAAATTTGAAAAATTGTAAGTTAGAAGCTTTGAAACAGAAAGCTGCATAATGGCAGCTTTAACATTAAGATGTCATTGTAAAAATGAATGTATATAATGAACTCAGAAAAACAGAAATATAAGTGTCTGATCCTTTCCTTGTTTCCCGTACATCTGCATTGGAGTTTGTCTATTGTTATTCAACCAGCTAATCATCATCTTTTGTGTGGTGTGCCTGTGTTTTTACTCCGAGAGGCTAATCTGTGAAGACATCTGTTATTTGGTAGATAATAGGCCATTTCAAGTCTCAAAGCCCTGTAAGGCATTTCTGAAGAAGGAGAAGTAGATACATCTGTTCCCACCAGGTAGGAGTACAACTGAGCACGCTGTAGCACAGCAGAACAAAACTTTCACTCACTATTCACCAGAAGGCTAAATGCACATGGAACAATGCAAACAAAGAGCAATTCTGGAGTAGTTTGTTAGGGCTGGGAGTGAGATTGACTTAATGTAAACAATTTTATGTTTTCTTGAGAAAACAGTGTATCTCACACCAAAGAACTGGGATTTGTTACAGTGATCCTGGATCTATAAACCAGGCACAGTCACAAAAGCAGTGGTCCACTGAATCTTACGTTCTTTTGTTGGAAAAAGTCAATATTAGACATTTTGAGGGCAATGCAGATGCTTGCTTATTCACTTGGAAAGAAAATCTTGTGCCATTTCTCTCTAATAACTTATCTGTATGAACCAGATAAGTTTCTCTCTGCATTCCAGTGAAAATACACTACATCTGCATTATCCATGAATCAACTGCAGCTTTGAATAATCCTTCTTATTACAGATTCAGGAAAAAACAGGACACATCTTTACGTTAGAATGCCCAAGTAACTCAGCACACAGTACCTGAATTGTGCAATTTTTACACCATTTCCTACATCTTCATCACTCTGTCAAGTTTCTCCTATTGTGCTATGAATGCAGATGAGACCCATATATTCAGATTTATCTTACCTAGGGTCTGTGATGCTTTTACTGACATCTGACTGTTCTGAAAGCAGGCTGGCCATGCAAACAACATTACAGATGTCAGTAGGAGAACAATTCGTATACGTGACCTTAACATACGTGCAGGTTCCTTGTATTTCCACTTTGGAACTGAATTAGCCACAAACTGCAAATTCAAGGAGTAATGTGATTTCTTACTCCAGTTTCACCTACTTGTGCATTTTGGAGAATCATTGCATACACAGGAGTAAAAATTTTCCCTTTTTTTTTTTTTACTACCTCAGCTCACAGGCCTAGAATACTGCAGCAACAGCAGAGTTGATGCAGTGTTGCCCCAAACTCTGATTTGTCAACTGTAGAAATATTAAACTGAAGAGTGAGATATGATGTTGACACCTTCTGATGGTGTGTACAACTGAAACTGTTGTTCAATGGGATGAGTTAGATATTTTTCCCACTCCAAATTTTTTTCTTTTATTGAGGTTTCAGATATTTGACCACTCTTATTGGATGGAAAAATGACCTTTCAACTCTTTTCTCAGAAAAATAAGGCTCCTTCCAGTTTGCGGGTTAAGCTAGTTATCCACATCCTAGATAAGTACTTTAACCATCATTCTGCTGAGTACTCCAACATAGAGCTTCCTTCCCTGTCCTCCTAGAGCTATTTTCCATTTTGTATAAATAAGACACAAAACCTGAGCCTCCTCTCTGTAATGAGAATGCCCTAAAATCTCCATTAAATGGAAGGATGAGTTTCTCTGTCTCTCTCTCTCTGGCCATGTACACACAACTATTTATTTGAGACAAAACAGCTATAGCAGGACTAAGATGCACAGACTGATTGTAGCCTGTTAATTTAAAATTTAGGTAAAAAGAATAAAATGACATACATAGATTTAAAGCTCACATAGTTATTTCCTCTCTCTGTTTCTTGACTGAGACTTCTATGTATCAGCATCAACAGCCTGAGACTTGTGGTCAAGATTAAATCCTGTTCACAACGTATGCTCATTTTGTCAGAGATATTAAGCACATGGATGCAAAGCAACTGAGCTAACTTGTGTTGACAATATTTTGGCTACAGAAAAAGTCAGAAAAGACCACAGATGCTGTAAATGATTAGCAGGTGCCCTGAAAGCCTCCCCGGGTTGTGGGATGATTCCAGTCAATGCCACAGCGTGCTTTCACCTTTAATATATGCAATAAAGCATCCTGAATGCACATTCAGTCTGTTTCTCCACATGAAGGGCAGGATTTCAAACATCCTAAAGGTTTGGAAATTGCAGCAACTGTTGCTCCTAGATACTATCTACATATAAAGAAGTACCTCCCCAAGGAGCCAAGAGCTTGCAAGCCCAGACAAGACACATTCACTCTACACATAAGGTTACATTTACACAGCCTTTTGCAGATAAGGACAGACGTATTCTACAGATTATATGAACTGGCTGAAGGCAAAAGCCACACAGTGTGGCACTATGCTCTAGGGAATAAATCCAGCCTTCTGAGAGAGCTTATTGGATCAAGCACAGCTAAGACAGCTACAGGGCTTCCCATTCAAACTGGGTTTGGGGAAGTCAAGATCAAAGTGAACTCAGACTGGTCTGCAAAACTCCATCAAAGCACAATTAACAGGCAGGAAACCCTACTCCTGGTAAGAGATTTCTCTGTAAAACATGAAGTAATAGCTCTATGTGGAAAACAGATCCTGGAAAAACTGCATTATACATTATAAATGTATATTTATGGCATAAAATGCTCAGCAGATGAAGAAGGAAACTGGAAATGTATTTATAACAAAAAAGATCAATAGTAATGATATAAAACACAGTATATCAGACACAAGTTTCGAAGCAATGCTGCAAATATCGTTTACAGAGTTGTGATCTCATCAGTGGCTATTCGTCTCTACCAAGGCAGGACTCCTGCACATTAATTCTTGTATTGAAAGACTCCAGGTGTCTGGAGGAAATATTCAGTTTAATGGCAGATTTGAGTCAAGGCCCATCTTTGAGAATCTCCTGTAAGCCATTTACATAAGCTCCTTTTAAATCTTTACAATGCTGGGATGAGGTCCTGTACTAAAATAGGTTTGGTTGCTAACCACAGGTTAGTCCAAAATCAGACCTGGGAACTTGAGCAGGGTCAGAAATCAAACAAACCCCAAGTTTCTCTTCCAAGTGGTGCTGCAGTGGAACACATAGATGAGATTCCTCCCCATGACATCTCTAGAGCAACTGCATGTAAAGTAACGCCACTCAGTCCTTGACATAGCACTGCTAAATAGATGCTAGCACCGAAGTACATTCAGGGATAAAGCTATCAAAGAGTTTGTAAAATTATCTACAATGAACAAGTTTAACAGATGGTGGATAAACAATTTATGGACACACGAAGTATAGAGATGGTGGAATCAAGGAAGAATCAAGATAAATTTAAAAAGAGAAAGTACAGAGAAAATATCACACAGGATTTCACAGCATCCAGATACATTCTGGTATGGGACTGTTTTTTTAAGACAAGTGGGGTGAGTAGAGCCAGCACATTATAAAAAAGATAGGCAAAACATTTGGAAACATGTTGCCAGTCAGAATTACTTCACAAGAATTTGGTGCCTGAATAGCCCATGTCTCTCTGCAGCTTCCATTCTTCTATTTGATCACAATCAGTTCAGTTCTGCACTTGCTTTTCAATCCACAAGAAATATTAAAATGAAATCTGGAGACACAGCTCGAAATTGCAAACAATGATCAATTAGCATCTCTTACCATACAATTTATTACCTTTCTTTTTCATGGCCTTTGCCGTGCCCTTAAGTGCCACACCGATTTACCACACTGTTCTGCTTAATTATCTCTAGTGCTTTATTTCAGAAGTGATACTAATCTTAGCTGTTTCTTTACTGATAGTATTGCATTTGGAGGGCCCATTCCATCACCTGTTTCAAAGCTATAGCAGCAAGACCAGATCTGCAGTTTAGAAGCAAGGGATACATTTCAAGTATCTGGGAAAGAAGCTGCTGCAAACTACAGAAAGAAAATTCCAAAGTTAGTTTATACCAACAGGCCTGAGAAAACTAATGGCAGAATGCAGCTGCCTCCTCTCTGGAAGATTATTCTTGAGGGTGAGACATGACAACATTCAGGCACCTGGGAAATTAATATTTTCTGAGAATTCTTAACTCAATTACAATTACATCCTACAAGGAGGCTTTCACCTGTCTCACCTAGAAGCACAGGAACATGCAGGCTGGCACATACAAGGATATGGTGACAGCCAGCTGGGAATGCATTCAAAGTGGAAATCAGATGACAGTCAATAAATAGTGGAGATTTTAGAACACAGGAGTGTAAAAGAAAACAAAACAACCCTTGATTTTTAAAATGAAGCTCAGTGTGTCTGTCAAAGGGTAATTGATACAGCAGTTCAGACAGAAGGGGACTTACTCTAGGTCTGCATTTCTCTGCTCTTGGAAAGGCTGTTTTGTTAAGGCCAAGCCAAATGACAGTGACTCTGTGACTTGATTATTTGTGCTCCTACATAATCGTACTTCACAGTGTATGTGAAAACTACATGAATTAAAAGTGGAAGAGAAATATACAAGTGCCTAACTTCTATTAATAAAAGCAATGTGTATGTTCAATGAGTGATTCCTACAATCCAAACCCACCATTGACAATAGAATGTAGACTCTTGCAGTATTCACTCTTAAAAATCCTACCCAGAACTGAACTAAAAGTTGTAGAAATATGTTTCTATTTTTTATTATTTATTTTTTCTATTTTTATTTATCTATTATTCTCTAATGTTGAGAAATAATGATTGAATACCCTCCCTAGCACATATTTATGCTTAAAAGTCAAGATTTGCCAAAAGGTAACAAAATATTTCTGTAAGACTGTTGTGGTTTTAAAGCATTAGCTAAAAAATCACTAGAAAACTTACTCATTTTTTGCTGTGAGATATGGATTAGAAGAAGAGCAAAACAGGCTTAAAACTTAAAAGGAATAAAGAAAATTTATTAAATAAGAAACCAGAATAAAACCTCCAGAAACCCTTTTTCCCTACTACCCAACCATTCTCCTTGTTCACATGACAACATAGAGACAGAAAAAAACTGGTGGTTAAAACAGTCTCAACTTTGTTATAGTCTTTTCATCAGTCTTTGTAGAGAAAAAAAGAAGTCCTCTTTGGTCAATCTATGGAGTTTTTCACAAGAAAACCATTTTCTCATAGTTTTCTATTTTTCTGATGCCAGCCGCCCAGAAAACTCTGCCATCAGTTTTCTCCTCCCATTTCACACCACTCTGAGGTGTGTTATGGGCCATAAGTCAAGGGGTGTCATTTTAAGGATGAGTTATTCAAAGGCAAAAGTTCTCTTCATCTGTCTCTGTAAGCATTTCTGGAAACAGAAGTTTTCTCTTTGTCTCTTAAGGGCCACAACTATCACTTCTCTTCTTCTGTTCCAGTATCCATAGGATCACAACTACTTCACCATTTGCTTAAATCTACACTTTGAAATACTCCATTCACCCCAAAATAGTCTTGCATGAATTAAAGGAGTTTTTTCAGAACACTGTTGTCCATCTCCATAGTTTTAGCAAAAGAATATTTCAACTTATTAAAGCATCTCCTTATTTCTCTCCACCCTCTGAAGCGTAATTCCTTTCTTCACTGTCTTTGATAGTTTATGTTGTCTCTTTACATGTTGATCACTCTCTCTCTTCCCCTCTCTCTGGATAAAAGGATTAATCTGCAAGTCTCATCTGGGTAGTGAAAGGGTTAAAATCTTGCCCAGGTTTTGTAGATGGTTCTGTGATCTCTGCCAGAGCAGCAGCTGGAGTTGTCTGTGATGGAAGATTCTTCATGGCTGCTCTGGAGAGTGTGGCCACTGTCTCAGCACGCCGCAGGTCACTGGCTTTCTCTCTCTTTACTCGGCAGTCTCTGGTGAAACTCAGCAGTGGCAGAAACTGCAGCCAAGCCAGGGACCGGCCTGCCCCAGCCTGAGCCCGTTCCCCACCTCCCCCACCCTCCATGGCCTTGTCCGGCCTGGTGTGGGGGGGAGGAGGCTGAGCCGGAGCCCTGTTACCTCTTCAGAAGCCGGAAACCAAAGAGAACAAGAAATTCCTGGGCTTAGGTCTTAAGGTGGTGTTCACAGGTTGATCTCACTTTTCAATGGTCAAAACTACTGTCAATTGTCAGAAATGACCAGTTACTGGCCAGGAGAAAAACTCCCATCAGCCTCCAGCAGCTTTAACTTCCTTAGGTGTTTCTCTTTGTTTCTTAAATACCAATCCGTCACAAAGACATTATGAGAAAGACCTGTTGTAACAGGGATGTAGGATACAAGGATGTAAGAACAAAAGTTGTTTTTTTACTACCAGGCCTTGCATAAGGAAGGGTAACTAAGGTAACAGGATATGTGTTTATGCAGAAGAGAAAACATATTAGGTAGCTAACAACAAAAGAGCTTTGAAGGAAAAATGTGATTTTGTCTACTGCCAGAAGTCATGGCAAATGCAATGCCATTTCTTAAATTATTCTTCATTTCCACATTCTTTATTTTTCGTGCCAAATGCTGCCCCTATCTCTAACAGGAAAGTGTCAGTGTCAAAAATGAGAGACATAGTATAACTGAAAATAAAAGTTAATTACTGTGGAAATTCAACTCCAGAGCTTTAATTAAAGCCTGACAAATGTATCATGGACCCCAGGCACCAGCATGTAGTACACCCATTAGAGAGATTACTCATCTTTCTATGGCCTCCCATGCTAACACAAAGGGAATATCAATCATGCCAGAAAATGGCTTTTCCAAATCAAAGATGCTGGGAATTATTCTATTACCTTTCTCGTAGATAATTTTCAGAGTTGCTGAGAGGTATTTTTATGCAAGAAAGCAGCATGTTAGCGTAAATTTTTGCTTAATTGCTAGGTTAATGTTAAATTGCAGCTTTTCTTTTAGGAAAAATGGCAGCTGGTGAGCCCCTTTCTATAAACCTACATTTCCTCTGTAGCTTCTCAATATGTAAGTAGGTATATGAGAAACAAACAGCTTCAAAATGACATGTGATGAAAAGAAACAGAGGACACTGAGATGCTTGCAGCAATCCTCTCCTGGTGGAGTCCACTGCAGTGGACTCCATCTAGAATTCTTTAGCAAGCCCATGAATGTTTTCGCTACCCTCCAACCAGCCTGCTCTGAAGAAGTATTTCCACTGGAGTCCCCATTAAGAGCTGTTTGGAATGAGTCACCTACTCCCACAGCATAGTCAGTACCGTGTTCACTTTTGGGGTTTAACCTTCCAGCCAGTTGCTGAGAGGGCATTGCTGAAAGAAGGCAGGCATTTCTTTTAGATATACTTTATAGCTCCACTGCAATATTTTCATCGTCTGCTGAGCACTCCAAAGCAATGAACAATGCTGACAATATAATAGAGTAAGACAGATGAACATTCTTGCTTTTATTTGCTTAATATTTAATATTTAAATTATTAATATTAATTAATTAATAATATTAATATTTAAGGCTTGGGTTTGTAGGTGATCAAGAAGTAAAAGCAAAATATGCTCAAATCTCAAGAGTTGTTTTGTTACTCCTTCTGCTGCTAAGAGATTTAAATAAATAACTTTCTCTTTCACAGCCCAGGTTCTCCCCTCTTTGATCCTAAAGCAATAATCCCACATTTATGAGATTATTTTTTGTTGCCATGGAAATTAACAATGTAAGAAATTCAGCATTATCATTTCTGTACAGGCAGGCAAGATACAGTCCTTTTGAAAGACAAGTATTTTCCAGACACCTCTCCCTACCCCCACCATCCTACACACAAGACAGGTCACAGCACAAGAAGCAGAAGACACATGCTGTGCACAGCACACCATGTATGGCAAGATTCCTCATACAGGTCAGACTCACAGTACTTTTAGGACTGTAAGGAAAAATCCATCCCACCCCAGTGCCACACTAGACTTCATTTGTGGCACCATGAGCTTGATAAAAACTAGAGACAGCAGTTTGTGGTAGTTTGGGATTGTAGGACCTTACCCTACAATGTAGTAGTCTAAAATCACAGACTCCTTTCCCCAAAAAACCCAATTTGAGATTATTAAAAGCACTTTATTAAAAGCCTCTTTGTTCTTTGCATATGCACTGAACAGCACCATAATCTGTGAAGTGGGACTTCAGTGTTTCAGCGATCTCCCCACTCATCCTGCAGTAAGACACTACTTACCAACACTGACTGGCAGACATCTCAGGCTTTAGTAAATCCACAAAGGCACTCAGGAACAAAGACACCCCCAAAGCATCCTGCTCTTATGCCTTGCATATGCTGGTGGCTGATAAGCTATAGCACACACAGTAAATTTGAAGTTGTTCCTCAACGAAGTATTGGACTAAACACCTTATTTTGTCTGTAAATTTACTCTTGACTCTTAAAGAGTTGCTGTTATGCATAGAAATGACTAAAAGACAGGATTCAGGAAATTGCATTTTCATGCAGTTTTTGAATCTGAAAAACATACATCCAGATCCCAGACATATCCAATGAGTCTGACTTGCACTCTTATAGCAGTCAGTAAAAGAATATGCACAAAGCTCCCTAAACTTGCCCCACAGCACTCAGATCAACTCCCTGTTCTGATAAGTTCCCTCTTTCACAGTGACCCAAGTGCTTGTTCCTGGGCTGAGGATAAAACTGAATTCTTTCTCCCACTCCTTTTGCACTAAATCCTTAATGCATCCCCCTCCCAGGCTTAGCATGGTGTGAATAAAGTAACAATCACACCACAACATTGTCTATATATTTTTTGTTATAAATCTGTTTTAATAACAAGATATCTGGAAAGGACAGCAAGAGGAATCATGAGATTTCAAAACCCATACAATGTAACATCCAAGTAACAAAGCAGATTTCTTTACCCTCCTTTGCTATTCTCTCAGGTCTGACCTAGAGAGACCAAGAGGGGTAAAACTCCTTGTCTCTTCAATCCTTAGATGCATTGATGAGACAGGCAAGGTTTCAAGCCAACTGTGATGATGATTGTTAAGATGTGGACATCTGTTTGCTGAGACTGGCACATTTGTTTCCTCACAAATGAAAGGGCCGAGAGCGAGCCAGTTTTTAATCGTCTTCATGGATTTACTTGACAGTAATACTCAAGAAAAATAAAACTTACACAATCTACATTCAGCTTTATAATTTTGCTGGTACCAAAAATGTTTTAGCTACAGAGAATTTATCTCTTGAGGCAGGAAACAGTTTCTTGACCAAGCTTTCTATTATTTCATTCTTTATTGAAACAGGCTTAATCTTATAGCACATATCTGAAGGGTAAAAAGGGACCTATGTTGAGTAACAATTCATATTTATCACTCTGTTTATGTATTAATATCATACTTATCCAGTTTTCTGACCATTAGCCATGAGCATACATAGGAGAGTACCTGTCCCCCTTCTATTACAGGAGTAAATTGTACCTGGCTTTTGTAGATGCTTTAATCCAGATATCAGTGTAGAGGTGATGCTTACAATCGATGTGATACATATACAGATTTACTTTTCTCCCTCACAATTTACTTCTTTACTTTCACTTTTATTTCTTGCTGCTCTTTCAAGAAAGGTGCAATCTCCAATTCAATTTATTGAATGGCAGCTAAGAAACCTACAGTTAAGAGGTTCATGTAGAATGACCACAGACCACCTACAGCAACTACAGAAAATGGGCTTTAGCACCCAAGTGCACCCATTAGTGCAAATAAGCAAATATTACCATTCACTAGCAACAGCAGAAAAACTCATGTCCTTCTCTACAACCACCACTGGGATTAATCCTACTGGGTTATTAAGAGTGCCACAGAATTTCTCTGCCCATATGGACAGACACAGACGTGAAGAACTCGATGCTGCTCCCATACTGCTCAGGTTTCCTTCTCTGTGGCCCCAGTGCTGATCTGCCCATCACACATCAGAAGAAACGTCATCTTTTTCCCTTTTCAAAGGAAAAGCTGTTTAGCAAAACAGAAGCCCCTTGTAACTGAGGTTGTCAAGCCAGAGCTATTCCCAAGTGCTGAGATCACAGGATGTAAAGAGTTTACTTGAAGTGGCCAAATTGCTTTCCCAAAATAAAAAGACCCCTAATACTCAGAGAAGAAGCATTTGTCTGTGTTTACAAATGTTCCCCCAGCCAAGCTATGATATCTGAATATGAATACACTGTAATTCTGATAAGAGATAGAAAGATTAATGTACTTTAAATCCAGAGGGAAATCCCTCCCGACATTGTTTCGAAAAGCTTAGAAATCAGCTTTTTCCCCCCCCTCCCCCCGTGGTTGCCACTATTCCTTAGCAACAAAACTAGTCTGCTGAACATGGCTGTGCTATAACACATTCCAGAAATAACTAGCAGGGCTGGCATTGTTTGGACTAACAGGAAAACTAATCAGGTCATTTGCTGTGTGCTAGTGCTCTCCACCTGCTGACCACCTGCACGTCCCCAGGACAAGCCAAGAAATACCCACATACACTCACACTGAGTCTGTGTGTACCTAAACATACAGACATGTATTTGAGGAGTATGTATAAGGAGCGATTTTCCACAGCTCTTATGTGGGGGATGGAGACGGAGGAGGACAAAACAAAGGCTTTCTTTTGTCTCTAACAGAAAACAGCAGGAGTTCTGCTGAAGCCCCAAGTGCCTTTCCCACCCACCCAAGAGTTCCACAATGGCTAGGAAGAACCTATGTCCTTGTCCTCCAAACAGCATAAGAACCACCCTCTGTCCCAAACTGCAAACTCCACTCCTAAGGAGTGGAGACAATGCAGAGAGGTGCTTACACTGTGTTCCCACGTTCCTTCATCTTTACAAAAGTGTGAATATAGCAGCTCCCAAAACCATTGTGCTAATGCAAAAACTCCCTTGTTGCAGTGTTTGGAGACTTTGTTTCTCACTTTTTAGGGCTTGCCAATGAGACAGGGTTCCAGATCAGCTCATACTACAGAATCCAAATGACACATCACTTAAATAAACAGTTGCTTGCAATCAATCATAAAGGGCAGGATTTATTTTTTGTTAAGAAAATTACCAACATTTTGAATATTTTTCTGTTCCACACTGTGGTAAGGAATTTACACTTAGAATTGCAGTGGGCAAAAAAAGGAAAAACAAAAAAAACCCAAACTAACCAAAAAAACAAAAACAAAAACAAAACAAACAAACAAAACCAAAAAACACCCAGAAAAAATTCCATAAACTCTAAACAAAACCTCGTCTTGGATCCAGAAAAGTACCAGCTCAAATTTTTGCTTTGATTCAACCAGGGACTTGAATATATAGCTCCAGCTTCTCACATGAGTGTCTACATCAGGAGGGCATTACATACCCTGGAGAGGGACATTCTTGGCCTTACATTAGATCTGACAAACAAATATTAGGTGAAATGGCTGTGTATTTTAATAAGACAACACTTTCCACTGTCCCTTCAATGCAAAAGTATTTTCTGATAAAATATATTGCATTTTTAACATCAAGGCTTGTTGTAATTCATATCTAAGAGGTCCAAGCTCGGTGCCAACAGGAGCACTGACTGCCCAACATTTCACATGCACAGACAAAACTGCATCTGTGGCAAATGCTCTGCCATGAAGTAAATGTATGTAAACCATAATGCTACACTAACAAAGTATGGACAAATACCAACAAAACATGTACAGAATTCAAGAGAACATAGCCAGGCCCTGCTAAGTAGTGCTTCATCTGTTCTGGCTGATGGCACGACCTGAGGATTTTCTCTCAGTGTTTTCAATGCTGTCTATGCTACTAACATGCTGCCATTACACTGAACGGTACTGTGGTACACTGAATTCAAGGTCAAAAAAGAGGGAAGGAGGGAAGAAAATTTAGCAGATTTTAACTTACTTTGATTTGGTTTTTAGAGGCATGGGCTAAATTGTTTTCTCTCACTCTCAGCCCAGAAGAAGTGGCTGAAAAGCAGAGAGAAGCATAAATCAGATGCTGATTTATGGAAGTTCAATACACCTGCCACTACCAGCCAGAAGCTTTCCTTTCTGTTCCGACTCACACAATGCCTCAAGGTGCAATCCCTTACTGCAAATAAACCCCTTCATTTTGAATTTTACACATTTGCCACTTCATAAAAGAGTTCAATACTTCCCTACCAATGAACTGATACTGACACGTAAGTAAACTTGGGTTTGTAGAAGTGACTGAGCCTCTCCAAGGTGCTTCACAACATGCCTCAGGTGTGCTTAGTGGGCTGTGACGCACACCAAGAGCCAAGCTGCTGTGTGCTGTTATATATTCTACATACCCTGCAGCATTTCATCCTTGAGACAACAGTCTCCAGTGTGATGGTGCCTCCAGGTGAGAGGCACACAGCTTAAACACAGAGCAGTGTGTTTTAGGGATGCCCCCACACTCAGGTGTACCTGAAACTGTGGCAGCCATGAACCAGTTAACAAATGAATCACTGTATAAATTAAAAGATAGCTGTTAAAAGTCTCCTCTTTCCTTGAATTGAAAAGCCTTCAATTACAAAGACTTGCTCTATTCACACAGAAATTATATGTAAAAATCCAACTTTCAACTTTCCACTAGCAATAAAAGATAGAGTTTTATTTGTTATGGCATATTATACTTTCTGTTAATTTTTATTTACTCCCACTATTTCAAAACAGCCAGTTGATATCTAGCAATGTTAAATGCATTTTTGTAAGAAAAAAAACCCTCCAAAACCAAACTAACCAAGCAGTCAAGTTTCAGGCATCTCTTTGGAAGAAAAGACAGTAAAATAAAATATCAAGTGTCTGGTCAAAATCAACATATGTTTACTGAAATCAGTGGGACCACAGTGACTCCTAAACACCCCAGAAATCCTCCCCAGTATTGCTTGTACACATTAAAAAGGGGTCAGGAAAGGAGTGGAGAGGGGAGAAGAAGGAAGATTATTTAAGGAGCTGAAAACAATTCCAGTAAGAATTTAACCTTTTGGTGGCCTTTTCTTAATTGAAGCTTTGCCAGTTAGTACCAAAAGCATAAAAACAGCAATGGTGAAAGAACCTTTTATATACTTTCATGTATCACATGGAGGGTTATTAACATAAGTAGCATTAACATCTCCTAAAGCCTACTTGTGTGTTCTGATGATTTACTCCTTGGCTTGTGTATTTAACTAAGCCAGTGCTCAGCACTCCCAGTGACTCAAAAGTCACAGCTCTGTGTCACAGTCATGGACTGTTTGCTGTCTTAATCTGAGCTGTTTTTCACATTTGTGCTAATTACAGAAATAAACACAATTATATGTCAAAGAAATATAAAGAATACAGTGTATCATCTTTTTTTTTTTTTTTACTAATACAGGATTTGTAGAGGTCTTATTTTGCTTCAACTGATTTAGAGATTCATGAGATGAAATTCAGGTTCTTCAATAACTTATACAAAGAGAAATGCAATTCATTCTAATGAAATATGATGAGTTTTCAATGAAAATCAGTATTTTAACTGATTCTTTTCAGTAACACTAAACTGCAATACACACTAGCATAGAATCTCAGAAGATTTGATGCTATCAAATTACTGAGTACATTATATGCTAAAAAGTTACCAATAGAGGAAAATGACCCTTAATGTTTTATTTTCTTTTTCATGGAGTTGAACTGGAGTAGTGCTCCAAAGCATTTTTCCAAAAGTGCCTGTATATATCCAGAGGAGCCCGAAGTCAAATTTTTCCACTTAAAAGATCTCTGGTGTAATTGTCATTGACTTCAGGAGGGTCAGATTTTGGATTTACAGGATTTTTGTGTATAAAATACTATTTCTGTTTCCAATTAAATCAATAGGGAGCATACTTATGGTAGACTTGGGATTTAAATATGAATCAGATCATTAAATGCACATCACAACAAGAAAAAAAGGATTATCTTTCCTTTTTCCATTCTATGAGTAATAGCAATTGAAGTAATGAAAATCTGACCTGTCTGAAATATGTCTTGGGGATGCTTTCAGTGAAGAATGGATTATTGCAGCCCACCTCTTTATTTCATAATCTAAGGTAACAATCAGAAATCAACAAGCATCTTAGCTTTCTTCTTGAAAGATGGCTAACAAAATACCAAGAATATTTATTAAAAATAGAAAGCTAGCACCTGTCAATTTGAGAAAATGGATCAAGTGCTTAACAGGTTACATTTAACCTGGAATTCAAGAGCCATGAAAATGTCTAAACTGAACACAAAGGAGATTTTAAAACTAATGGAAATGTAATCAGTTCTTTTTTTTATCCTCCAGGATTCTGTTATATTGCTCCAGACTGCTCCCGCTATCTCCTGTCTCGGAAGCTCAATCTTCTCATGCAAAAGCTTTGATCTACATGTTCTTTGCTAAGTAGTTTCAAGTATTAAAAAATTAATAACCATGCAGTGTATTTTCCCTCGCCTAATTCTGCATGCTGTATGGTTCTTCAAAAAATCAAACATTATCTGTCAGACAAATGGCACCACGGTTATTTGGAACATTTGATTTGGCAGTCTTCTAGCAATTCAGTAGTATTTTCAATTATGGTAATGTAATACTGAAAACACTGGCATTGTCTGGCTACTACAGACAGTTTTCTGGTACAGCATGAAAGAAAACAGGCGCACCCAGTTGTCCTGGCAAGAATGAACTGGACTGGTTACTACCCAGCCCACACGGTGGGAATAAGCTGCAACATCACTCTTTTGTTCAGCTGCGGCAGGGCATCTTCTGAACTTCCTCAGCCTCCATACAATGTGTGGTCTGTTGATCATTTAACAGTGATATAACTACAAGAATCTGTCCTGTTTCATCCAGACAGTAGTAGTAATAAACATGGCTACTCAGAAAGTATTCGTATCCTGTGCTGTATACTATATATATATATGTTTATATACTATATAAAAGTATAAACTTCTAATTAACAGCTTGTGAAATGAAGCAGTCGCAATTGTTCTTCTACAGATCTTCAACAGATCCAGAGTCCTAGTGCTGGCATATCATTGCAGCACTGAGGAAGTTAAATGAAAGTGGAATTTATATGGGTCATCCATCTTCAAAGGATCACAGTTATTGTAGGATAAAGGAGGTGCTCCTCCCTGGGCAGCTGGGAATCTGCTGGTGCCTGAGGCGATCTCACCCTGCCCTGCTGTGACTACCCAGGGGCTGATGAGAAAATCACCATCACCACCTCCAGCAAGAGAGGTTTTGAATATGGAGCCTTCTACATGGGAGTAGAGATGCATGAAGGCTTGAACTGAACTCCATGGAATGAGTTGCTCTACAGAGCCTGGTAGTTCCAGGCTACATCTATTAAGCAAGTAGTGTAGCCCAACTGGAGTAGTTTTGCATGATAGTGTTGCTAAAGATCCAGCAACCACATCCTGTATGTTTCAGGGCAGCTTACTTGGGACAAGCTTTGCTTTAGTCTCCCATGGATTGAGTAAGAGAAATTTGCATACAGAGCTGCAGCTTCTGTTTTAGTTACCAAAATGAAATCCAAAACTAGTCCAGTTCACAAGCACCAGGACTGCTGTGAATGAAAGCGTAAGAAGTGCAGACAAGATTGTCATCAAAACCAGATTCCTAAACCAAACTTGAACACTAGTGCAGATGTACCCTCCACTGTCTACCTTTCTTTTTCGATGGGGCTGATCACTGAAAACGTAGATGTGACATCACAGCAGAAGCACATTCAAGGAAGATGCTTACAGCTGGGTTAGAATGGATGGGTTTTCAGCTTCTGCCTCAACAGAGGTAAAGTTACTGAGTTTGTGCCATGACTGAGGCTTCCAGGTATACCATGAAAATGGAAATTTTCCCCAAATTTACTCTTTATGTCCCCCCATAACCATAAATAAACTGAGGTAATTGTACTAGCTATTGAGCAGGGAGCTGTAGAGCCTGCCAAGGAGGTGACCCAGCATGCGGTGATTGCTGCCGCTGGCTATGGAATAGCTGCAACTGTTCTCTCCTTTATTTTTCAGTCATAGCTGAGGGACATATACAGTGCTCACAATGCACTCTACTATTGGGGAAAAGAAAACAAATTCCTGTCATGTTCAAAGGATGAAAAACAGAATACATAAGAACAAATAAGGGAAAGAGCTACTTTAATGTAGTCTTTGAATTTCTTAAACTAAAGCAATATGCCCTATCCTGCAGCTCTTGATATCCTTGCTAAAGCCACTAAGACAAGAAGAAATCTGAGCCTCAGGATATATATACAATTTAAAACAAACTTTCAAAAACATTATAGCAGGGGACACTAGGAGGAATGCTTAATAGCATAGCAAAGCCACATGGATGATGCAAGTAACTCCTTTATTTAACTGCCTGATCGTAACCCGCTGTGGCATGAATCCACTGCTAAATGCCTGAATTTTCTCTGCCAGCCACTCTATCTAATAGTTATCCTTGACCTTTGTGTATCAAAATGCTTGCTAGTTTACTGACTTCTCTCATGTTAACTTCAAAACTCTCAAAGGTAAAACTCCTTTCCAAAGAAGCTAGCAGGGATATTTTCGCTTTTGAAAATATTCTCCCCTCTTATTAAGTGACAATTAAGTTGCAGAAAAATCCCATTGATATAACAGCAGTGTTGCCTGAACTGAGATGCTGAAGAGTATCAACTCACTAGGCCATTGCCCACATATGCTGTATTTCAAGATAAAAAAGTACACTTATCCCATGTAAAATTACAGCTTCTCCATAACACTTCTTGTCATCCAGAGGATTTCTGAGTAGCAACATCAAAAACTGCACACTCACAGGACACCATTTTTCACAGTAATCCCATTAAAGCTGAATTTGTGCTCCTTTTCAGGTCTTTCATGATAGTCACCATATTTCAGTCTTTCAACTACAGCTGACATGTCTGTAACCACCTAGTTCTTGCTGTTTCAGACAAACACACTGTAATATCTAAAAAACCGGCACTTCTGCTTTCTTTTAGAGACCTCTGTCAGGAAGAGGCCACCTCATGCCAACCAGTCAGACACATGCGAGGAAAACACACTGAGTGTGTGTCAAAAAAGGTCCAATTTGACGGCTATTTTCAACTGCCCCTTTTAACACATCCTGCTCCCAGTGCCGGAGAACAGAACTGCCCACAGCACCAGAGCTTTATTAAAGTCAGGTGCTGCTCCATCCCCTAAGGTACCTGAAAAACAAAATCACCCACCTCCCACAACTTTGTGCAGCTGTGAGAGAATGACTGTTCTTCACAGCCAGGTACTGCCTGCAATAACCAAGCGCTATGTCAGTGAATGCTCCTCTCTGGCAAACCATCTAACATTGGCACAATACAGCTTTCCGTGCCAAATCTTCAACCTAGGTATGTGAAATAGCACAATAAATTTTTTTTCACTCTGCTCTGGCTACTCTTCAAGCATCATTTACTGAAAAGGTCCCAAATTTAATCACCTAAGTCTTGTGCATAAAGGCATCATTTTAGGGCATTTTTCCTGCAGTAAGTTGAGCCCTTCCAATTCCCATTACAGCTAAACAGAGGCGAAAGAGGTCCTTATAAACCAAAACATTCAAATGATAGATCATTATTCCTTATAAATGTTCTGGGTAAAAGAGAAACCAACTCCTTCATACAGGTTGATTTAATGAAATATAGTCAAATAGCTTTATATTTATAAAATAATATTTTAGATTTATAAAATAATATTTAATGAAATATAGTCAAAAGACAGCCCTTCTTGGTACTTGAGATGTTCTGTCTATTCGGCTTTCTACCTATTTTACAGCAAAGGAAAAAAATACGAAAAATCTTTTCTCTGCCACTTTTACATGACTATTGCATGTCATCTCCTAACTTGACAGTCTGATGGCAAGTAAAATCAGCAAGAATGTTAACCATTCACCACTGCTGACGGCAATCAGCCTTGCTAATTTGAAGGGAAAAGTCAAAAAGGAGACAAGGAGTTTAAATATGGTGTTTAAAGGTTCTATCCACACAGGGTAGCACCTTTTAAAAATTATGTTGCTGATATGCAAACAGAGGAAAAGAACTGGCTGTCAGATTGTTTCAATGCCACATGGCTAGGAGACCAGACGCATGAGAATATTTCCAATTCATGGAAAATATTAATCCTCTTATACATAAGTTCGTATAATTTCAGTAAAATAAATATGTAAATAGGCAAGTCTTAAAGTCTTTAGCAGGTACATACAGGTCATCTATTTGAGACCCTCTAGATTTTTCTAGGATTGACTGTGGCTTCAGTCACGAGCTGTTATGCTGGCTCAGGATGCTCCATCTTGTAATTAAAGGCTTAATCTCCTCTTAGTCATCTGGGCAGTTGTAATGAAATATGCCAGTTACTCCCTACTCTTGTTTTGGAAAAATGCCCAGCAGATTACAACAGCAACAAAATTAAATTACCCATTCTGTACATCCACTTCACAGCACACTCATATTGTCCTTTACCAGTCTTGCATTAAAGCAAGATATATTAAACCAAAACAGCTTTCCCTGTTTTTCAGATTTCATTACCCTTCAGCAAAAAAATAAAAGTCTTGCTTAGGACTCAGTATGTCACTGCTTTTCTGACATGTCGCTTCACACTTTAGTTGAGACACAGCTTTCTGCAGCACTAGGAGGAACACATTTTAGCTGTTACACATTGGTGACGAAGCAATATTAATCACAGACTCTTATGTCATTTAAAAAAAAATTAAATAACAAGGGTATAAAATATTCTCAGAAGCCAGATATCTTTCCCCAAACATACTCTTATACCATCTGGCTTTGACCACACTGTCATCTTCTTTCCTCTCCCTTTCTCCCTGCTTTTCCTTTCACGCTGTATGTACTGCAGGTGCCAGTGGCAAGTCCAAGCCACATTTGGGTAAAAAAAAAGGCTGAAACAAAATTAAAGTAACAGGTCAAAAATTATAAAATGAGCGAGGAAAAGGTATGCAGCAGCTGTTTGCTGGCTTCTGAAAATGTTCAACGGCTCAGCTGAACTGAGGGAAGTCACATCTTACACATAAACACAAACATTTCTACTGGTCTAGGCTGAGAAGTTATCAGTCATGTCCAGTTGCAGTGGATCTGGCAAGGTAAAGGGTCCCATCGATACCAAATGCTACGACTGCCTCAACAAAGCATCCCCAGTTTCTGCCTGGAGCATTGCAGTGAAGATTCACCTCTTTTTACACGGACCAGAATGCAAGTTTTTTGGTACCACTGACAATCCCTGAACAGATGTGGGACATGAGGCTCAGTGCTCTTAGCGTAAAGACTACATCGGTCAAGCCAAAATTTAGGTGCATATTGAAAATCCATTCTGCACTAACAGAATGCATTTGTAACTGCCCTTCTGCCAGTAGCACCAAGAACAGAATTAGTGAACTACAGCTGGCTGGTTTTAAGAAAAGGTGAAAGACAATCATAAATTAAATAAAAATCTAAATACCAGCGGTATTGATTAAGTCTATTTTTGGAGCAAAGGCATTTGCATTGTTTGTGATCCTGAGAAAGGAGGAGCAGCAGTGTTTCAGTAAGCCCTCCTGGACTGAATGCAATCACTGTTTTAAGGGACTTACCTTAAAACCATTTTATTTCTTATATTCTGCATTAAGGAATAGATTATGCTTTCAATTAGCTTAAAAAAATATGAAATAAAACTGTTTCATTTGTTCTGAATTTACAAAAGATCACAAACCATACTGTTCTAAAAATTGTTCTGATAGCACACGCATCTATGCAGTGACAGGCTCATGCAAAGCCCTTGCTCCAAATCCTTCAACTCCTCAGAAGGACAACATGGGGAGACACTTGGCATGTGTACTCTAATCTAGAATAGCTGCTGTCTCACAGCCCATCCCCAAGGATGTTACAAAGCGCCAGTGTGGAAGAAAGTCGATAAAAACCAGATGGACCTGTTTCTCTGTCGTGAACCATTCACACACAGAAGTGGGACAGGCTTTTCAGCAATGCTCAGCTCACACAAGCCCTGCTGCTAACAAGGAACCAGGCTGCAGGGTTGTAGCAATCAGAGATGTACAACACTACACCAAAAACTCCAGTATCAAGTTAAAAAGTTGCTCCAGAGCTTCATCTTTTGACAAATATTCATACATATTTACATTCCAAGTCTGGTCTTTCCCCTTTTCACAAAGATATTACAAGCAATTTTAGCCAGCACAGTGTTTGCAGAGTGGAATCCCACATCATGATTTTAACCAGCAGAACAAAACCCTAGTGTTTACATTCAGATCTCTGTAAATGCTTTTATGTGACAAAGATGACCAAACTCAATGACTCATTTCTTATAAAGGCAGACAAACATGAATACCCTCGGGAGGATTGGGGAGATGACAGTCATTAAGCAGACATACATCGAGACCAAATGAATGCCTTAATGAGAATGGGAATTACCCTTCCTTTTGTGGGTTTTATTCCACTCCTACTCAGTTTCCACCAAAACGATTTTGATGATGTTATTAAAAATCACAGGTTCTTACAGAAAACGGGCTTGGTAAGTCTCAAGGCAGCTATTTTGACTCTTTAGTAAGGGCCAAATTACCTTGTTGCAAAATGGTTGCTTCTGCAACCAATAAAATTGACTGTGGGACTGATGCAACAAACAGTAGTTCCAGAGAAGCTTCCAAACAATTCATGTTTAATTTAGGAATTTGGACAGTGAGTTTGACATTTGATTAAATCTGAATTTCCAAATTAAACAATCTAAAGAGCATTAAATTAACAACAGCATTATAGCTTGCCAGTGACATAACAACTCCCAGTGCCTCCGTGGGTATTGTTAGGCACCAGCAGTTGATCAGAAGTCCTGATAAAGCTCAGAGACAACTCCCCCCAGACTGATTAAATGCAGGTGCTTTTTACATCTGGTTTTCAGAGCCTGCACAAGCCTATCATGCATCACAGCTGAGACTGCACTGCTGTTCTGCCACTCTTTTTAAATAAGCCCACCGATCACTCCAGAGGCAAAGGTGTTCAGCTTCAGTCTTCACTCCTGACACTCTGCCCCAGCTGAATTTGGCATTTATCTCATATGCAAGTATTTGAAAATGTATGCAAGTGCTCACAAAGACAGGGTCTAGCAGCAGATGTCCAATGTTTCAAATGATAGCATGCTCAAGCCGGAGCAGGGGAAGCCAACAGACAGGTGTTCCGACTCCTCCGTGCTGCCAAGTCTGCCCCATTAAGGAAACGAGGCTGAAGGCCATCAGTGCAACAGTCAAAACTTAATCGCCAAATGTGTCTCTGTTCTAAATACCTCTCA
Source organism: Pseudopodoces humilis (assembly GCF_049639895.1). Lineage (NCBI taxonomy): Eukaryota > Metazoa > Chordata > Aves > Passeriformes > Paridae > Pseudopodoces > Pseudopodoces humilis. The sequence continues at coordinate 108,527,971 of NC_142200.1, forward strand.
CCAGCTGGTTACTACTTATCCCCTGATGGTGTCTGGGCACATTCCCTCCAAAAAAGCAATCAAGCTCTTCTGATGTGGTGTGAAAAGCCAAGTCTGTTCCTTCCTCAATGTATGAATACATGATCCACCTACAAAAACTTCACAGACCAGCAAAAAAAAAATGCAGAAACTCATTTTTCCATGTTGGGCTGGGAAAATCGCACAACCAGGGCTGACATTTTGCTTTTGTCATCAGGAATTTTTTCTGGTGAAGCAGAGGCAACATTACTGCCCTCCTCATCTGCCCCTGCAACTGCCACATGACATCACACCAAATTCCTCACTACTGGAAACTGGCTGCAGCTCCATGGATTCTGTGGAAAATGTAGTCCAAATCAGGACTTCTCATGGTCCTGCTTCTGCATATGTGTTGTCTCACTCATAACCAAAGGATGGGTTAAAAACAGATAAACCACGTTTAATCAGCTTCTTCAAAACCAAAAAGGTTTGTGTTTGGTCTTCTTTATGGTTAGGCTTGATCATCTTAAAGGTCTTTTCCCACATAAATCATAGATATTCTATGATTCTGGTTTTTTAAGAAAACTTATGGGTTTAATGGTACTTTTGTACTTCCCCTGCTAGAGTCCCTGCCTCTATGGAAAAATACCTAGGCTTGGGCCCAATTTAAAAATAAGGATTTGAGTTTGCTGCATATTTCAGGGAGGGACTTTACTTAAAACATTCAATCCCTGAGTTAGGGAACAGTCACTGCCAGCACAGGAATGCAGAAAAGTGGTCCAAGAGTGTAAACAGCAAACCTTGGTCACATACACAATTTTTATTACTAGGAACTTAAACACACACTTGACCTCTTTTGTTCCTTTTTATCCAAACACCCAGATTAACCTTGAGTACTAAAAAGAGGTATTCCAACTATGAGGTAGTGTTCTGAGTCAAATAGAAGCAATTCTTATTGTTTATTATTTAGCACTGCTGCTAAGATATCTGTAAATTATTTAGAGAGGGAAAAAAGAAAAGCTAATTTATTTTTATGACCTCTGTTTAGTTTTTCCGCCTTCCCCAATTGGTACAGTGTTTTTTCTCATCTACCAGAAGAATGTTAGTTATTTTCCAGCCTATGGGAGATATGCTTAAATTTTGTTTAGAAATCACAAAGCAGGAGGATTGTCTTTTTATCAGAGTAGTGTACTGGGACTCAAGAAACCTTGGCTCATTCCCTACTCTAACAGAAATTCTCTTTTTTACATTTGGCAAAATGCTTTATTTCTCCACACTTCTGAAAACAACGTTCCTGCTCTGTTATCCTATGTGCATAGTGAAACCCCATCTGAAAAAGGGAGATATCATTTCCTTTTTGTTACCCATCTTCTTGCCTGATTATACTGCAGTCTCTGCAGGATTGGGACTTTTCCCCACTATGGGGGAAATAGCACTAGAAAATAGTGCACTCCTAGCACTAGGAAGCCAAAATTACTGGGGAAAAGTAATCTGTGGAAGCTCCAAAATCAAGTCCTGGAGTCCTCATCCTGACAAAACACTTCGGGCTACTAAGATGTCAGACTTCAGCCATAAATAAGGGAGGCATTATTTTATCAACCAAGCTGGTAATGTCTTCTCAGTAATAAATGTAGAGGTGGAACCCAGTCTGGAAACAAATCTGTGACGAGAAAGGGATGTAGAGCCCTGCCTGACTGACAAATCCAGGTTTTCCATTATTCACACCAGAGGATTCCATATGAAGGCAACTGCAGAGAAGGGAGTTTAATTTATCCTACATTAGGATTCAAATTGTTCAGAGATAGACTATCACTGATTTAACTTCACTCTACAAGATATCATGGCCTATGATTTAATTGGCCAATTACTTATCCCTGATGAGAAACTGGTGAGAATGCTGTGCCTCATACATGAAGCAGTGGCTGTAGTAAAATGTGGATGAAATGTGCAAGTCTAAATCAGAGCATTTTATCAATCATTTGCAAAGCTGACAGAGTTAATGGGTTTGGAATGATGAATATATTGGCATTTTGTTATTTGTCACAAACTAAAAGAAAGCCCTATTAAAGTTATGCAAATTCTCTGTCCAGCATAAACAAATTATGATCCATATTCATATTTGCCTCAGGAGGAATAAAACACATACATTAACTCATTAGTTGGTTTTTCTGGATAATACTTCACACAAAGTGTGGGGAAATTAATTTTTGTAAATGACCAACTACTTCCCAGTTTTTTTAACCAGCGTGCTCAGGGGAACCAAACGTCCCTTAGACTTTGAAGTCGTGAATTGGACAAGATGCTGCCATTTGGAGCACACAACAAGCTCCTGGGCCATCATCATTCTCTAGGCGCCCAGTAGTCAAGGAAGAATTTATTGATGTCTGAATGTAAAGCCCCAAGGATGACTGAGAAAAAAATGGAGATCCTGAAAGGAAGAAAGTAATGTTTCAGTTTTGAGGCAATTTTCTGTCTGTCCTGCCCCTGTGAGATGCAGTTCAGACAGAGGTTGTTGCACAGGTATTTTTACTGTGCTGAAAGGCCTCATACAGAATTACTGTGCAGGATTAGGCCGGGTAAAGCCCAATTTTGCCTGTGTATAAGAAAAGTGGGTGACAAGAACACCTACAGAACACTGGAGCATACAAGCCCACACATGAACAGTTATGTGCTTTAATAAACCCTTTTGAGCAATATGTTCACCCAGCATGTGCACTCTTTGTGGTAAAACGTATTATTTGCTCAATCCACTCCAAAACCTTTTGTTCTCATTTCTGTGTCCATCCAATTTATCTCCCTAAGGGATCAGGATATTTCTATCTCTTATGCTGCACTTTACAATGGCCGAGCAATTCCAGCTCCATTAGGAGTTGACTGTTCATACAGCCTCGGGAGAAGGGCCCAAAGTGACTACTACGTGCAGAAGAAGAAGAGCCCTCTGCTCCTTGGGCTGTAGGAAGCGAGCAGGGGCCAGTGGATTTCCAAAGTCCAGGCAATGCCAAACTAGCGTAAGATTCATGCTAACCTCTGATCTTTGTTTTTTGCATTGCCTCCTGATGGTGATGGGCCATCTCATTTATGGTGCCTGAATAGGAAAGCATTCCCTAAAGCCAAAGGGAAGGATCTGCAGGTAACAAGCAGCTTTGCTGCTTTATGACTGAAGGGGAATATACCACACTTTAGAACTGAGTGGTCCCAGTAATTCACATCAGTTTCTGGGAATGCAAAGAGGAAGAACTGGGCCTGTGATTTACCTTATTTTTCAGGTGGCATAGCTGCAAACATTTCCATTGCAGGCAACAGATAATAATAATAATAATAATAATAATAATAATAATAATAATAATAATAATAATCCTTAATATTCTGAGGATTCGCAACTTAAACTCAGACATCTTTGATGCTTAGCTCCATCCTGCAGTGCATGATATTTGGGCTTTTGCTTGAAACAAGGTGATACCATTGGAAATAATTACACAGAGGAGATATTCCAATAAAAACTGCTAAAGAAGGGAAAGCCTTACAGAGGTCTTCTAGACAGATGTGCAGAATACGTCAAGTGAAATGAAGCTTTTAACCATGCACCTTTGGCTTGTTCAGTGCCTGGAGAAGGAATGTCTGAAAACACAACAGGTGCTAGGCTGGTAGTGATCTGTGTGTGTTTAGAGCCAGTCTCCTCACCATCCTCCTGCACAGGTCTGTTGTTGACTGTGCAAGGGAAGTCTCTGGAAATTAATGAAGACTGTTTAGGGCCTGCCAACTTAGCTAAACTTCTAGACCTCTACTGCACTGGCATCCAGAAAAGACCACTGAAGCACATAGCTTCAAACAACCTTGGGCTGTGGTCAGTTCACTTCTTTAAATGAGGGAGTCTTATTTAAAAGTCCACTGCATTCAGCAGAGGATCTCCATGGGCCTTGAAGGAGGCTCTTAATACATCTTGAAATGCAAAAAAAAAAATTCAAAATTTCAAGTGTTGTGCTTATGGGATTTCCACATTATCAAATTATTGAGGTGAAGTGGTGTCTAGGGAGAAGGCAGAATTTCAGAATTGCATACTGCCAGTGCTTTAAAAAATTTCTGCTACTACTGTGCAGGATAAGAATCTTACTACACTTGAGAGTATTTCTGCATATAAATGAAAGCAGAGAGAAAACATTGAGAGGAATCAATGGGCTGAATGGAAGGGATTCTTTCTTATAATCATGTTCCAATTTTGCATTTCTGAAAGTTATTCTTATCTCTTTCTTTCTATTATCCTCAAGTGCCTGAAATTCTCTTTGATGGAAGACAGCTGCATCCTACTGCAGTTGACAAGCCCTGGAAAAATGCATCTGACAACCACACTTTGGAAAGATGCATCTGTAATGGCTCCTTTCAGTGCAAAATGAATCAGTGCAGAAGGTAAGAGCTCTTGCTCAGCTGCTGCTTTCTGACACTTTGATCTCCACTTGCAAGGTGATCTAGCCTGAAGGCATGCCAGGAAGGGCCTCCAATCTTGTCAGAGCCCATAAACAATGCAGGACTGCAACTGGTCAGTACTTAGGTGGAAAGCTAAATTTTTCAGAGATAATGATAAGGATTCAATAGATGGCAGTCTTACCTCAGAGTCAAGACTGAGGAGATGAAATGTGGTATCAAGGGCTGGGGGAGACATCTCTCAGAGGTGCAAAAATCAGGTACCAGGCTGAAAAAACTCCAAGGTACATTTAGTAGATCATGACCAACTGTTAATGTTCCACTGAGAAATGCCATTTGCCAGCCTGTAGACATTCTCTCATAATTTCAAAGCCATACTCTTGTGAAGCCATGACATGCTTTTAAGTCGCCCATCTCCTGCTCCAGAGATTGCTCAGCTTAATGAAAAATGATATGTGTATGAGACCAGAATTTCTCTGTACAAGCCACTGAAGACAGTGTCAGATGGGCAGTACAGATCACAAGAGTAATACTGAAATATAGATTTTTTAAGTTTGTGTCGAATCTTTCTTGTACTACACAGATAAGAGATAACTAAGCTGTGACTGTATTCAGAAACGAGAGAAGTAGAAGAATTTTACTTACAACCCTGAACAATTTATCATTTTCCTGGGTCTATGAAAAAGCAGTCCTGAGCAGGCAGGAGATAAAAGTTTTCTGCTACCTCATGCATGCCTTGGTTAGCTAGCAGAAATCAACCAGTGGCAGCCATGAGTTGTCTGGACCAATGGCAACATTTTGTGCCCAATTTTTATGCAAAAAGCAAACTTGCATCAAGAATTAATGTCTCTCTAACTGTCCTATCTTCACTGGCCAGACAAAAAGGCATTATTATATCAAAGCTTCAAGGCACCTGCCCATGTGGGCCATATACTATTTTCAATCATCTGGTCCTAAACATGAACTGACTTTACACTACTGTCCAACCAAACCTACACAAACAATTGGATGCTTTCCTCATATCAAACTACAAGCAATTTTAATACTTTTGGATCAATAGATCTTCTGATGTGTTTATCCAAGGTCTGTGATGTCTGTCTCCCAATTTTTTAATGTCAGCTGTAGGGACTTAATCCTGCAGTTCCCAGCTCAGAGAGACTGGAAAAACCACAAGCTAGGAGGAACTTATGCTTTCAAGGACCTTATGCCAGCATTCAGCCATACAAGTACCCCTTCTTTTCTGGACAGACCTATCACACGATGTCAACTTCATCTCAGACCATTTTTTCCCTGACCCAGGAAAAATAAAGTGGTGATGTACATGAATTGATAACTTCATAGATACAATTGTGAACAAGATGCATCTTGAGCAGTTGTAATGACTTAGGTAAAGCATGCATGGGTTTGTATCTTTACTTATGGATGCAGGTATATTAATATGCTCACATGTATGCAAAGAATTTTTCTTTTTCAAAATTTGTACACTTAGTTGTTTGGATTAGTTTCCATATTTTTCTGAACACAGAGAGGTAATAGTCCACAGTGTTCTTTATGTACAAACTCTTTTGCCTTGCTTGCAGAAAAAACAAAGTAACTTTTAAACAGTAAAAGAGAAAACAAGGTGCTGAACAATGGAAATTAAAAAGGTGTAAACAAGCCTTTTTAAATATTTAAAAAGAACCCTACCAGGCAGAGATAACTATTTTAACCCTTTGAAGAATTTCATCTCATTCCATCACAGGTAAGATTTACTGTACCAAGAAATCAACTAGTCTTTGGTACATGCTGCAGAGGGATCTGTAACCAATGAAGAAAAGGCCTCAAGAAGTGGTTCAGTGAAGTTGACTTTTGCCCTTTTGCTAGCAAGTTATGACATTCTCAGTATATCGCTGACAGAGTATTCAGCAAATCTGAGTTAATAAAAATATTTGCAAAAGGTGCTGATTAAATGACTGGCATGAGGAAATAGTCATGAAATACAGAAAACAGCATACTTTCGTGGCTACCTGCTAATTTTACATGCATATTATGATGTCAGGACCCAGCAGCACAGTCTTTCAAAAATACACTCCAGCATCATTAGAAACTAGTGAGTCCCAGATTCCTCTCAGGAAATGATGCTATGCTGCTTTTGATAAGGTACTTTATTGCTTTTCTGCATGTTTAACTAGATGTAAATGGAGAGAATATCACATACCTATCTTAGGTGAAGGTTAGCATTCTTAACTCCATAACAGACCTGAAGTGCTGTCATCAAAAAAACCAAACCTTTTGACTGAAAAAACTATGATCTACATTTCAAGGGGTTCTAGCCATTTTTATTGATTCATTTCTTATAGAGACAGAAAATGTTTAACCTATTAGAGGGAGGAAAGAGATATGTAAAGAAACACAAACCTCTCTGTCATTACTTTACCAGTAAGTGGATGCAAGTACTACGGAACTGGCATGGATTCCAAGGGAAGGCCATTGATCACGGGACCTGGCATATCTGTGACTGTACATACAATCAAGTCTGATGCCTATTCACAGTGAGAACAAAAAGTCCTCTACCTAGGTTTTCTCCTGAAACAGAAAGCTTGTGTTCTGTGACATTTTACGCTTCTCAATTTTAAATGAACTGCTGTTCCCTCTCTCCTGCTTTTGGCTAGCAATCAAGAGTCATCAATATTCTCCTCCTGTTTTCACTGTAAGTCAACCTTGATGACCTAGCTGCCTCATAACAAAATCTTAACTGAACAAAGAAACCATTAGTCATCTATTTCACATAATGCAGCACAAATGAAAGCCCTGTAAATGTCTTATTCCTCCATATTGCTTGTCACATGCAGCTTTTCAGCAGCACTCTATTTGTCCTCTATCCATTTCCACACAGTAATTTTATTATCATCCAGCCCCAGAAGGGCAGGAACTTGCTGTTATTAAAATGTGAGAATACATTTTGAACTACTTAATGCCCACGGCAACCTGCAAATGCAGCAAGTCCATGTCTGGATGAGCAGACCTAAGCAGCAGAGCTCAGCAGGGAAGTGGCACCCAAAGCAAGACCTGCCCTCAGGCACTCATCTCCAGGTCAGGTGAATTCCTGACAACTAGGTATGAAATCCTGCTGTTCTGTTGGAACAAAACCTGCAAATTTTCAAGTGTATTCCATCATCATAACATAACATAACATAAACTAATTGCTTGTTCTTGAAATTCAAGGACATGGGCAAATTTGGTTGCAAAATGCACACAAAATTTCCAGTGGGAAATAGTTTGAAAGAATGTTGAAGAGTTTCTACACACTGCAAAACCAATGGTATCTCTATCACTGTTATTCCCACGTAGTCAGTCTTATTTCCAGCAGAAATCAAAAATTATTTCTGAAAGTAAGTGTTGAGTACACTTCGTTGCCCCAATTCAGACTTCATTGGGTTCATTCCAACTTTCAAAAATATTTTCAAACCAACTACTGTGGTATCTAGTTGTGTCCAGCTTGACCTACTCAGTTCTTGCCCTTTTTAATTGAAATCTATAACTACATTATTTATCAAATTGTTCCCATAGTCCCAATAAGAAAAAATGGCATCATATTAACCATGAGAGATGCTCATCTCAGTGTAACATTATACACAATTACCTCTGTGGTTTACACATTTTGAGAAAGCATATCTTACAGGCGAGTGAAAAGGGTTTACAAGCAGATTAAAGGATAAAACTGCCAAATGCACTAAAATACGTGGTCGATATGCTGCTAACCACAAATCCATAACTGTTTTGCTGATAAAGCATTGCCTAAGCTGCAGTTTGTTCAGATTGCTGCTTCAGATTCCTCATGACATGATCAGCAAAATGAGGAGTAGCAATTCTGCTATTTTCAAAAGAGATGTGTTGGCTTGCAGTCATGTCTGTGTAACTGATTTTCAAATTCCTCTCTTAAGCTTTGAAGTGATTAAAGGAAACTAGTATGGAATTTCCCCTTCATCCTTTCTTCAGCAAACCTACTTATGGAAAGTGTTTTGATTTACAGTGTAAGTCTTATAGTTTGAGAGATTAATTCCTCCTTCTTCCACCTAGAGCTGTGTGCTCATGAAACACCAGCTGATTACTAGCTGAACCCCTTGCCCAAGAGCAAAATGACCATGCTGGAGTGCTACTCTGCTCAAAGAGCTTGCAAAACCTCCTTTGGAGGTTTGCAAGACTCAGCAAGGCGAAGCCACACTTCACCTGAGCCACATTCAAAGGCTGGCAGTAGCCACCTTTGGGCCAGAGGCTGGACCAGGTGACCTCCAGAGACACCTGCTTATCACCAATTAATATGGTTCTGTGACTTTGTATTTGGTCAGTAGTTAAGCTGTAAAAGGCACTGCTCCTGGAAAAGCTATTTCTAGCTATTTCTCAGTATTTCTATTTCTCAGTAGAGAGCCTTCAGCGACAGTCAGAAATGGAAGATTTCATTGTATGAGGATATGTTTGGAATCCTCTGCTGTCTCATATCTTCAGAATGATCTTGTGACATTAGAAGAATGTTTGCAAAAGGGAGAGATGTTACAGACAGTGCTTACTCCATCCTGACCAAGGCTAAGAAAATGATCTTCAGTGAGCAAAGTAAGAGATAACCATATGGATCATTAAAGAGAAATCAATAGTAATTACAAAGTCCACTCCCCCACCACAAACCCTTTCTCTAGCAGAAGGTTGGTGAATGAAGACATAGATCTTGCAAAACTCCTTGTAGTACTCTGCGCTCTTCATAAATGCAAGGTGCCAAGTTCATTGGACTAGCACCTCTAGACATTATAACAACCTATTTATTTAAAAGGAAAGTAAGACAGACCTCACAAATGCTCTTCATTTAGACTCAAATATAAATACAAAATAATCCAATTTAAAAAAATCACCCCAGAACATCAATATGCATCTGCTAAAAAATGACGAGGTACCTCAAATACATTGAAGCCAAGCTAAAACAATAGATTGTTCAACATACTCATATGTTCTAAAAATGTAGGCTATTAAGTTGTAGTCTAGTTTACGCTTTGAAACTAAACATTCACTTAATCTACAAATATCTATACATGTGATCACCTCAATCTCTAGACAAAAGTAAGCACATAATATCTAAATACGAATTTATGCATGAAAATCACCCCAATTGCACAAAGGCTGCTCAGAATGCATCCATACTGTAGTCACTAGTCCCATGCATTAGAATATGGTCTGTGTTAACCATTCCACCCATCATGTAAGCTAAACTTAGTAGAAATTACGAAAAAAACCAGCTGCACTTGTAGATAGAATTGATTATGCAAGTATTATTGCTCAAGGTATGCACATGAAGCATAAATCACACTAACAGCAGAGAGACACTTTAATTTATCTCTGGAGTGCAATCTACCTAAAAAGTCATTGCTTGAAGATAACAGTTGTGCCAAGGTAGCATTTGATATCTAAATAATTGATTTGAAAGTCTTGTTAGTTGATGGTAGAAAAGCATTCTGTCTGTTTGCTAAAATACCTCAAAACAGATCAGACACTTGTGAGAATGTTTGGGATTTTTTATCCCACAATATCAGGACGAAAGTGTTCTTTGACACTTATCTTGAAGAAATCAAAAGAATGGCAATTTCTTTTCCAGTACATACACAATGCCAATTGTTAAAGCAATCCATATTGTGAGTTTTTACCTGCAGTTAGATTAGCTCCCTATAATAATCATACGTATGTAATTGTGTAATCTAGTGATTTTCAATCTTTCTCCATTTGCAGACCTCCCCTAGGAGTTTTTCAACAGGGGTGAGCCTGGGTTTCAATCAGTTTTAAACCTCCTGAAGTAAACTTACTTTACCTTGTGCTGCAGAACATCTAGGAAGTAGCTCAGAGTTACCCAGGTATCTGCAGACTGAGCTCCATGAGCCTGCTCATACTGACATGGGCATGCCCTTGAGCAGGGAAACTTCAGCTAGTACTAAAACTCTGTTTCCCTAGTGGAAACAATTTCACAAGCCTTCCTTAGTACACTTCACAGCTATTGAGGATAGTACTAAGACTCATACCTCTACATTTTTGTTTTTTTTTTTTCAAATAAATGAAAACCAATTTAAGATTAAATTTAATCTGCCTTACTGTATATCTCCTGTCTCAGCATTTCAATATGTACGAGAATCAAAAAGAACATAATGGTCATTACAAACATCACATAAAACATTCATTCGTGTACTTGAAAAAAATATTCTCTTATATACAGAAGTACTTAAAAGCTTTTGTCCCAGCTATTTCTACTTAGGTTTTTTTTTTTTTAAATTCAAAATATGATCCTCTCATTATATCCTGGTCAGGTGTCTCACCTGGTCAAGGATCTGCAATCAAACCCAGCCAAAGATAAATTAGTTGCTTCCAAACTGAGGAGTCTTCTTTCCAAAGTCTCTCCCTCAGAACTGGGAGCACTGAATTATGTTGAAGGTAAGAAGAACTGTACTCCTTTCACTGCCCCTGGCCTGTGGTATTAAAACAGACACCTTTCTTTGCATTTCAAACTTGCATTCAGACCATGAATGCTATAGAGCAGACAGGGCACTTTGCTAAGTTAGCTCAAAGAAGGAAGTTTGCTTCAGAAGACATTTGAAGTTCACTCCAAGAAACACCCTAATTTTTAATTTATTTTTTTAAAAGCACAGCCTAGAAAAAGTTAAGAAGGATAAAACTTAATAGGCCTGCACACAAGTGAATGATGAAAGTAAGGATAATCAAAAGTCTGCATTTCTCAAGCACGTAATGAGTGTGTTCCAAATACTAGGGATTTACCACCTCTGCAGAGCATTTTTTGAAGCCAGCATGCCACAGTTTGAAAAAGGTATATGCATCTCTGCAAAAAAAAAAATATGGCTGAAGTTAGTGCATAAGAGTTACATTTTATTTCTTTTCCCCCACTCAGCAATAGGACAACTCTCTAAAAGGGATGTTCACTGCCTCTACAGGTGCCTCTTCCCTTCTTCCCTCTTTGAACCCCACAAACATGGCATTAAATTCCAAGCACTGGAACAGCCCAACACAACTAGGACATAGTTGTACATGTGCATGTGAAACAAAGCTGTCATAAATGTTACTGCAGGACTCTTGGACTGGACTATATTATCGTAATGAGTTCTGTATCAATCAAACATGCTCCTCTTGTCAGAAATAAACCCTAGTTTCTGGCTTTTAAACATAGCTATTAACGTCAATCATTATTCATAGTCAATCACACCAGGAGAGCTGTGGTTGGATCTTGAAAATTATAAGTATGACATGACAGATGGTAATTGGAAGCTTTTGTTACTCGTGCAGCAGCAACACCAGCTACTTTGATGCCAGGATATACAAAGAGAAACACAAGCAAGGCTTTAGGTCAGCATTTCATACCGAGACACACACAGCAATGAAGGGCTTTTTGTTGTACAGGAACATGTGAACCTCTAATCCTCAAATCTCCACAAGATTGAGATCTGCATTTCAGATACCTGTGTTAGTAAAGCTGTCATGTAGAGTTATTTTTTAAAAAATACCATTTTCCCTATATGATAAGAGATGCATATAACAAATCCCCAAAACAGTCCTGTAAGTGGATACCCCCTGCTAAAACCTGTCTACATGGGAAACCAGCATCAGCTGCATCCATGTAAAAATCACTGCAGTCAAGTAAGTCAAGCAAGCAACTCTTCCATTACATCTAGCCTTGTACTTCACATACCAAGTGTTTACTGAAGTGCCTCTGTGAAGAACCAAGACTAAAAAGCTTTCCATCTTTAGACATAAATCAACAACACAGTTGAAAAAGAGTTTCACAAAGACGGCCAAACAGTACCCTGAACAATGTGCTCTTTAAGGCATAAACATGACTGGCAAGCAAGATAAAGAAAAGAAACACATGCCTAAAATCATTCTAGCTGCACTATGAAAACATTGAACAGATTTTTGGCATGGGACAATAGTCTAAATTTATATTTCATCACAGGCTACTGTACATCTACAAAAGAAACGGTGGGCAGTGGCAATGACTCCTTTCTAGGGGTCACCCAAAAAACATAGGATCTTGTCACTGAACTCGTGACTGCTACAGAAACTACCCAAAGTGACCGAGATACAGCAAGCCTTTCTCTATTGCAAATCAACATACTGCTCCTGAGAGCAGCCTGGCTGCTAGGCAGCCCTGCAAAGGAAAATAGCAAACATCACTGCATTTATTCCTTACAACAACAATGCACTTTGTGAAATACAACTGACATTTCTTCTAATTGCCCTTTCTCAGATGCTGCCATCTTAGATGAATGGCAAGGTAATTCTCCATTGGGCTGCTGCCTCCCTTCTGTCTCCTCTCAGGTGACAGTCACTGCCATGATCAATGTCCCACTAAAATTGATGTTTGGTTTCTACCCCAGCTGATACCCTACCCACAGCCTTGCAAACCCAGAACAGCTCCAAAGAGGAAAAGTTACCATTTGTCAAAATTCTTCACTCAGCTGCTTGCCTCAATGGTGTTCCCTTTCCACACTTCCTGGTGAGATAATAGTTTTCACTGTCTGTATTTCTGGGTTATATACTTTTCATTGTGTCCATTGTACAGTGGCTTGTAAAGCCCATAGATATCTGAAAAACCAATCTACAAAGCAGTCTTTGCAGAACTGTGCACATGAAAAATCACCCTGTTCAGGTCCTGAAGCTTAGTTCTCTCTAAAATTAACAAAGATCTACAATTCATGCAGAACTAACAAAATACAGCTTAGAATTCCTCAACAGCACATCAAAATTTTTTCCTCTCCTTCAGGTCCATGCAACTGAGAAGCATGTCTACCACTCACCCCTGAGTGAGGCATTTCTAGGACTGCCACTGCTTTTTTTTTTTTTTTCAGTCTCTGAAACTCTGTCCTAGTTCTCAGTGAGACTTTCTGCCTTGATCTTACAGATCTTGTGCAGAGCACAGCACAAGTTTATAATTCAAGGCAGATACTGCTCAGTTTTCAAAGTCTTCCAATTAGTGTCCATCATGTGCTCTTATACTCAAAGGATGCACTCCAACACTGCAGCTGCTTAAGTGTAAATAAACAATTCTTTGTCATCCAGGTGTCCAAAATAATGCTTTCTAGTCATAGGTACCAGCAGATAAGCAAAGTTTCCTGGAATAAGAGATGGAACACAGAGATCATTAAAGCAAGAAAAGGTCAGTAAACAACTTGCTTTACCTCAGACAAAACAGATGAGAACACATAATTCTATTTTCTACACCTGCTTTTTTATCTTCAGTTTTCCAAGTGAACCCAGAGCAAGCTTCCACAGAACTCAGTAAGGGTGAGCACAATCCTATATATGAGCAACACGGCCCATGCAGGAGGACAAGCACAGGGACAGGGCCTGCAGCCAATGTGACTGAGCCATTTTTTTGCAGTAAGGGACATCAGAAGCCTCAAGATTATCAGCCTTTCTTTGAATTCCAAGCCTGTAAGAGCAGGTAAGTGTGACTAGCACTTCTCTGCTTTCCTCTTCACATCCTTTTCTTTACTGCTTGAGGAATTTTACAGACAAGGAAAAGAAAAAGGTTCCAACTTTTTGTCTGGAATTTCTAGGACACCAAACACTTTCGGTCAGAGGACTACCTCATAACAAAAATGCATTTGACAACTGTACAAGACCTGCCCTGTAGATTAAACCTTGCAAAGTGAAGTGTGTTCAACACAACTGGAAAGAAGCAGAACTGCTGCACACGTGCAGGCAATGCCTTGCTGTACAGTGGGGGCTCAGCACCATTTAGAGGCAGAATGCCTCTTACTGGCTGATGTGAAACTGATGCACTGAAGATTCATCCCTCACTGTTTATGCTCTGCTTGTGAAGTTGAGGAAGAGACCTTGGAGAACATTAACTACTTTGAAAAGGAAAAAGTCAGTTGTTTATTCCTAGAAAACGTGCTCACCCATCTAGCTAGAAAGAACATCTAACCTGCTGTATTTCACATCCCACCTGAAAACAAATTAGTAGGTTGTGAGACCAAAATTCCAGCCACAAGTGTACCTGGAATTTATAAGTAATTTTCCTAACCAAATCAAGTTTCTTTCCACAAAACATACAAATTGCTTCCCATCCCAACATAGACTGCACTCCTGAATGCATAGAATGCATCCCTGAATAAATTCAATCTACTAGACACAGTTTGAACAATGGGGCATTTTTAACATGAAGAAATATATAGTCCAGCATTCAGAGCAAGCTTCCTTCAGGCAGCAGCCCAATCCAAATAATTTTCTTTGGTTTTCATTTTAACCAGATTTCAGATCTCTCCGTTCCTGACAGGCTGCATATAAAATACAACTTTTTTTTTCCCCCAGAGGGACACTATTCACACAGTATTTCCACCTTTGCAAGAATAAGGATGTAAAAGGTGCCAAAATAATCAAAAAAAAATTATTCCTAGTCACTGTTTGAGAGAGCTGATTTGACCTCTCTGAACTTAAACAAACTTCCTTCCTTTAACACTGTCTTAGGCTGACCATAGTGGAAATGGCTATTTAACCATAAGTTTAGTGTAAGTCCTCTGAAGAAACAAGGCAAATGCTCATTATTTTTCAGGTGATTTGTATTCAGTTCATTATCAAAGCTGAGATCATTCCCAAACCCCAAAAACAGCTTCTTTAGGAGGAGATGGATTAGTTTTTCTCACTAAGACTTTGATATGACATTTCCTTCCCACGAAATTCCATGCTACATACACTTTTGTGAGGGGGACTGTAAGAAATGTTATAATTTCATCTTGCAGGTTTAACCTGTGAGTGATGGGTTTTTTTAAAGCAGCTAAACAGGTGAAATGCCTGAATCCATCTGCTGTGAAAAGCTGTTGTGGATGTAGAGTAGGAAAGGAGGAAGAAGAGGGCTGATGTCAGTTTGATAACAGAGTTGCTAGAAGAAAACATGTTTTATATGGATAGCAAGGGTCATCAATAAAAATCATGACCATCATAAAGCACTGTTACAATATAAATGTGACATCCATTCTGAAATAGGGCTGTTGGGTGTTTAACTGCACCATGAAATATGACATTTCCTAATGTTTTATGTCAGTCAACAGTGGCAGGGCCATGTTCCTTGTGTGTCTGTTTGGTTGCAATAAAAACATTTGAGATCCACTTCATTATTTAAATTGTACAATTGACTTGTTCAGAGATGCAGTAAGTTTTAAGATATGTAGTTGGGCTGTGACTGTCATAGTGGGATTTTCCAATTCTCCTTGGAAAAATCTCCTGTGATGACACGGCTGAATTACAGTCAGCTCTTCATGCAGATTCATCTTGCTGGATGTACTATAAATTAATAAATATATGCATAAACAAATAAAACAAGCATTCCAGAAATACGTGGGGAAAAGGAAAAAGCTGTCTATTAGAAAGTGAATGTATAGCTCAGCAATAGCAGCTGAATAGGAGGACAGATCAATGGACAGTTGGTACCTCAAAAACTAAACAGAAATTGGAATCTCAGTCTTCCTGACTCAGAGCCATGCTGATACACTGGCACAGTTACCTTTAGATATTTATTAGCACACTTCAGAATTGTCTAACCTTGATGGAAGTGTACTGCAATTAAGAAGTAAGACAATAATGTAAAGTGTCTTTTTCCAGTGGCTAAGGATGGCATCAATTTTACCAGATTCTACTGAAATCAATTCAGGTATGTTCTCAGTGACAAAGGGACCAGAGTTTTCCCTTTCTTCACAGAAATTCCTTTGGCATCAATGCAAAAATTCAGTCAGGGGCCAGCTCCTTTTGTACAATAGTTTTCAGGACTTCTGCCATACTCCTACAAACAAAGTAATTAAAAAATTCTCAGCTGAAGAACAACAAAGTAAATCTATTAACTTTAAAGAAAGAAAAAAACCTGAAGCTTCCTATGCTTGGAAGACACAGTGAAGTAACCCTTATTGTACAGAAAAAAAAAGTGCCATTATGAAAAAAAAAGTCTGTTGTAAAGACCTAAAAGAATAACCCAGTATGTAGTCAGTAACTAAAGAAGAAATCTGTGACTATTAGCTCAAAAAGCAGTCATTCTACCAAATTGCTTAAAAAAGCAATCATTTCACTCATAGCCTGTTTCCTAAACAGTAATTTTCTTTTCCCTCTACCTTAATAATCTCAGAAAAGTTCCCCACCCACGCATCCCAGTGTCTTTCCTCGGTACCATGGCTCACTCATATCTATGAACCAGACAGACTTGGCAGCTGGCTTCAGCCAGGCTGAGCCTAAAACAGGAAAGCTAGGGAAATTAACTCATTCATTCCCTTCCAACCAGTCATGGAAGCTGTTATTTCAATTTTTTTTTTTTCATCCCTTGGTGAATTTTTGGTAGGGAAAATAAACTGGGAATAAGATGTTTGTTGTGTTTAAGCATGACAGAGTAATGAGCACAGACTGAAGACCCCTAGCTTCAGTACAGTTGCGTGGCTCATGTAAATTAATCCTTTAAATAGCCCTGAACACACGGCATATGTCTTACACACCCCAACCAGCCACCACACAGCCACTGAACACACATCTCCAGCTGCTGCTCCTGTGACATTGAAGTTGTCAAGGGCGTGCCAAACACGCACTTGGGGATTAGCCAGCACTTTTGGAGAGAGTATTAACTGCTCATCAGAGCACATGGATTTCACGAGCCTAATAAGTACAGAGGAATCTAAGAAACGGATCCAAATGATTCAGGTTATGTGAGTCCCAGAGCAACACAAGACACTGAAAGGTCAATCTTCTACTTCCTGGTATCAGGGAAGCACACTCTAGAAGAAAAACAACTTGCAGTTATCATCACTGAACTCTATTCATCCCCAGACCATGGGAATTAGGGCCAGAATGAGGCCTTGGGACAAAAGAGTGAGTGGCCTCCTTCCTGTGCCAACTATATCCAGCAACGTCTTCTACACCATGCTCTGTGTCAGCTCCCTTTGATACCCAGACAAAAAGGCTGGTATCTTTTGTGACATAGACTAAATTGGCTCTCATGAAGGCTTGTACCAATGGTAATATAAAGCTTTCTTTGTTCACCTTTACCTAACAGCTCAAGTGGACCATGTGGCTCCTTCTACTGCTCGGGCCCCAATCTAAGAGCCTGTACAAATTGTGTGCTGCCAGTTTGGTGCTTGTCCACCAGAAAAATGCATTCAGTTCCCTTCTTCACAGATCATTAATAGCTGCTTTACCAGCACACAAGCATTCTCAATGAATGCTGGAAGCCACCAGACTTATGTAATGCTGGAAAAGATACTTCTCCCTTTATGTTTTAACCTAAAATAAAGAGCCTAGATAACAGGAGAAAAGTATTTGAAATGATGACTGCTTTGAGATGTTATTAACTGTTTTTCAAACTCCTCTGTGAAAGAAGTAGCAAAGATCACAGGAAAGCAATGTCTGTGATCCTAGACTTGAGGAGCATATAATTTTTCTCACTACCTTTTAGTCTGCTCAAAGATAGGCAGTTAAAGCATATGTGAAGGGGGCCTGCCTGACCACTGTGCATCTTACACCATTATTTGTACAACTTCAACTCAGTAGAATTATCTTAGCATGAGACTGGCATAACACAGTGTCTAATCAGTCTTATTATCCTAAATTCTCAATTGTTTCCTGGTAAGCTGCATTTATGTCTTAGCTGATTATCCACTTAAACTATCAAGTACCAATTATAAAATGCAGTAACATTAACATCACAGATGCTTGAATTCAGAGAGAAGCAACCCCAGATCATTTTTAGGATAGGAAGTTGCACTACAGAGACAGCAGACCTCAGTATGAAATCCCTGCCTCTGTGGTTTTAAATAAATAAATAAATAAATAATTCTGATGTACAAATTACTCATTCCTAAATAAGAATTTAATTAGTTAGAAATAAACCATGGTATAAGCTTGCTTTCAGCATTGCTGAAAATGGGTATTAGGATGACATTCACATAATGGCATGGGAAAGTGTAATTCCTTGTGCAGTCAATAGACAAGTGACACTTTTTAGCCTTGTTTCATAGCTGATCTTATGGAATAAAGTCCCAATAATCTTGTTTTCCTTGTGTAGAGAGTTCTGAAAAAAATGGTAGTAGTTCTGTGGAAGAAGACTTGCAACCTGTCCCAGTTCACTTTTCCAGTCAAGCTCCTCAGGCTCAAACAAACTTCAGACATTCAAAAGCAAAACTTGCTATATTCAAAATAAACTCTCAGTTTCTGAAGGCAAAGTCAACCCAAAACACTTTAGGTTGTCAAGAATGTCAAGATCAACCTGACTCACTGTGCATCTTCACTGGCTATCTCTGACCTTTCATTATCATTATAATGTCAGCTTTCCACCCCCTTCTATACCCTTCAGAGAAAGCCAACCTACTGCACCCTGGGTGCTGGAAATTAATCATCAATGCTGTTAAATCACTCAAAGGGTCACTGTCCTGGATTTGACAATTCCCAGACACAGTTTGGGAGTTAGCAATCTACAGATACTACACCAAGCAAGCAGTTTACATGCGGCTATCATCTAAAAACTAAAAAAATGTTTGATTATACAGAGCTGAGCTGCATGTAGCTAGCGGTGCTCAGGGCCTGAGTGACCCTGAGCATGCTGGCCACATTTATTAATGCTGATGCAGCCACAATGGTTAGGCAAAATAAACAGCTTCCAGCTGTAGCCCTGTAGCTATCTTCCCTTTTTTGCATGGCTTAATCGTAGAATCACAGAATGTTAAGGGACTGGAAGAGACCTTAAAGATACCTAGTCCCAAAATAGGCAGGGACACTGCCCAGGTTGCTCATGGCATTATCCAACCTGGCCTTGAACAATGCCAGGGTTGGGACATCTCTAGGCAGCCTGCTCCAGAGTCTCACCACTCTCACAGTAAAGAATTTCTTCCTAATATTGAACCTAAATTTCCCCTCTTTCAATTTGCACCCATCTACTAATGGCACAGGACACTTCCAAGAAGAAACAGGAATCCAAATACTTGAGAGATCTGTGTGTCTTTTTGTCTAAAAAACCATGGTCTTTCAGCTCAGCTTGAAGAGGCCAAAGCTTTTCCCACAGTAGTCAGCAGGTCACCATGGGCCACTCATCCCAGAGAAGGCTCTGTCTGGGAAGAATTGGATCTGTCCACTTTCACACTGACCACCTTTGCCTCAGGTCCCAACTGTCTCCCCTCCCTACACATTGCTCTGACATTACTTATCTTTCTTTGACAAATACTGTTCCCTTGTACCTTCATGGCTTCTTACCTTTCCTTTCATGACATCTGTTACCTCTTGCCTGCGTCCTTGCTGACACACACCAATAGGCTTTCCTCTCAATGGTGTAGCAAAAATGCTTTCAGGGAGCTCTCCCTTCTTGCTTTCTACTCCATCTGAACACCACTGCCACAAGGACAGCTGAAACTGAAGAAAGTGGAAGAAGAATCTAAAGGAAAAATACACAGAAGATACAAAGCAAGGGGAACGAATCCTATAGCGCTGTAGAAGAACAGGTTGGTATTATTTTTGGCAGATCACTACAGCTTTAAACAGTTTTTAAAGATAGAGTCATTAAATGGCTTAAAAACTGAGTGATTTGCAAATGGAACAGATGAGCCATAGGGGAAGTAAATGTTCAGAGAAGAGCTGCTATTATCATCTAAAAATTGTCATCCTGAAGCTGACCAGGGAACCATCCACCCAGTACCCTGTCCTCAAGACTAGCATGCTTGAAAAAGCCTTTTTATTTCTCCTAAGGATGTAGTTCTTGGGTATTGGAATTCTGTTATTCAAAATGCTAGTGACTTTAACACGGAGTAAATATCTAGGAGAGAAAGAATGAATTTTGGTCCTAATGACAAGTTAAGTTAAAAAGGAATTAAAAAATCTCAACAAATTATCATTACTCCCCAAATTACCATTTCTCCAAACTTCTGCCTCTATCCATGCACTAAGTTGCATATCACCCCATATTTGTTGCTAACCAAAAGCAACATCTAGTACATGTATTAAAAGATTCAAGGAATTACTTAACAGCTTCCAGGGGATTTCTTTCAGTCCTTTCCACTGGTGAAGTAATGCTGTGCTCTGTAGCTGCAGTAGGCTAAGATGCGTATCTGTATTTATATCTACATCTGTACCTATCTAGCCATAAATCTTCTCATTCAAATTTCCCAAAGCATTTTACAAAATAATCTGCAGAAACCTTTATTAAATCAGGCAAAATAACCTTCTTAAGCATGGGCATACTGAAGAGCTAAGGTACTCTGTGTCACAGAGTAAATCAGTTAAACTGAGAAAATCAGTCTACCAGCTGTGAAGGCAGGAACCCTGACCCCACCTCCTCCACTTGCTCAATTTATCAAGCTACATGCACATCTCTCAGTCCTATTAATGTTGCCTTGCCCTCTCCTTCCATTCCTCTTATTTCATGAGCAAAGTGCTCTTGTCAGCACAATTCCTTAACGATGAGAACAAATGGGAATGAATATCTAACATTTCTTTCCAAAACCAAGCATAAACCATTCACTTTTTTGTTTGTTTGTTTGCATTTAATCCTACAGAGATAATTAGCTGGCCAGAACTGAGAAGGCTGGGCAAGCAGCTTCACTTCCTTAGTGTCAGGAAGAACAAAATTCAGTGGACGGGTCTGCTAATCAAGCAAGATAAATGCTAGACTGTATGTACATCTTTCAGTCCTCACTTATAGTAGCTGGTTTAAGTGACAATACAAGCCACAGAGGTCCAAGTTTTGCAACTTCTTCAATATTTTCCTCTGTTAAATAAAAGAAGAGAGTGCAAAACCTTTCCATTTGAAGCAGTTCCACACTGCAAATTATTTCTGGAAGAGACTGAGTGTAATTTTTTTTAAAAGTAAAGGAAACATTTTTAAAGTAATCTTTTAAATACAACTAAAGGTTTAGTTGACTAGTATGTGTGGTGGGCTGTAGGACAGAAGAGAGAAGAAAAAAAGTTTTACCTGAATTAAGGTGACTTTACATGAGTAGAAGGGACTGCCAGTCCTTTCACATAGATAAAGAGTTATGAAATGGCAAAAGACTCATACTTCAGATCAGCCTCTATCTCTAGATTACGAGAAGGTTATTAATTCTCTCTAAGAAATACAGCCACTTCCATAATGAGGGACTGAATCCACAACTTCTCCTGGCTAACCAGAAAACCTACTTACCACTGTATTCTTCCAGGAGGTTGGAATACTAAGCCCAGTGTTTACCACAGAGTTTGTAAGCCAATCACTTAATAAACCACCTGAGAAGACCTTCAAGAAGCAACACTTGTACCTTTTCAGACCCTTATAAGTCAAGGGGTCACACGCTTTCTCTTCCAATTTCACCAGCTGGTCATTAAGAATTATAAACTGCTCCATTATTAAACAAAACACATTGATTCATCTCAGCAAAAATCATTCTACATTGATGAATTTTGACTGCCACAAAGAATGAGGCTCTTAACAAAACTCATTTAAGAACCTCAAACTTACCCAGACAGAAGGAGGAAATTATGGGCAATCTGTCATTCAAGTTACCAAAAAGTGTACCCATTTTTCCACTGCATAAGGCAGGGGAAAACATGACACCAGGAATGAACCTGCTTTGGCATGGCAATGAATCGAGTTATCTATGATCTTTTTCATCATCTACTGTTGAGTTATGTGAATTGAAAGACAGTATAAATACACTATAACTATAAATCAAAAAGATACATTAAGCTACTGGTATTTCATTTCACAGATCAGAATAGATATATTATTTTGAAACCTGTGAAACCACTGTTCATACCAAACAGTGACCTTCTGTAATAACTGTGAGAGAATATCTGAGAGGACAGTGACTTAAGTATGTGGCCTTGAAAGTACATAGTCCACAATCAAGTATTGAAAGTTGTCTAATTTTTAAGGTAATTTGTTCTCTTATTAGACTTCTGTGGCACTCTGCAGTTGGGTATTAATACATTTTGAATTGTAACTTCACTGGATAAAGAAGAATAAAAATATTAGTAGTTGAATTTTTTCCTTCCTATGAAGGAAAAGGAGTAAAGAGAAAAGCTGTGGAGATGACTAACTAATACTTGTCATTCATCCCTGATGTTCCTGGAGTAGTCATTAATTTTTTCTGGTCTGAAGTAAACTACAATGTGTCAGACTTTTAAATAAACAGAAATTATGTTGGAATCAAGTGATGGTGTTATTCAGAAGATTATAAAAATATGGTGACATAACACTGTTTTACTGCAAAATAACAGAAGAAATTCTGAGTTTGAGCAAAATATAATTTTAAAATGTGCTAAACAGTGCTGTTGTACATAAAGTAACAAAAATAATATAAACTGAGAGGAGAAGTCCAACTAAAAGCACTGCATAAAAACATTGAAATTAAAACTATCATCATTAACAGCATAGGATCAAAATCTCTCACATTGACTCATGAGTCAGTGGGAGAGAGAGTAAGTGATTCGTGTTTATTCAAATAGTTCAAAAACAGAAACAAATGAAAAATAAGCTTCTTTATCTTGATGAATGACACCTTCTGGAGAAGCACATTTTATAACAACTTTATACACACTTTGAGGTCTAACTGTTTTGGAGACAAGAAAAACCAGTATCACATTCAACAAATGTCATGCCTACTTCAGTGATTTCTACGGTTATTCGAGGACCCCACAGTTTCTAATTAACCCTATTTTCTTGCTATTAAATCTTCATCATTCTCCTATGATCAGTCCTGTCCAAATCATTGAAAACAGCTACACAAAAACACCAAAACCAATTTAAACCATAAAGTCAGCAGACAGTTTACTTTTAATTTCAGTAAGGGATCTCCCATGCTTTTCCAAAAATATGTATGATATAGTTTGTAGTCTGTAGCCAAGATGAAGGCATAAATTACTAAAGATTGCCTCATACTAAGTAGGGACTTGATTATCTTCAGAGTAGAAAATGCTGCATAAATGGGAGAAAATACCCCTATGGATTCCCTTGAGGTGCTATCTCAAATACCAAGCTGAAAAAAAACAAACCAAAATAAAAACCTCCAAATCGAACAAAACCAAAACCAAATTACAACTTAAAATAAGTTTAAAACACAGAAGGAGAGAGAGCAAATAAATTCAGCCATGGGACTGCTCCCAGAAACCAGTGAACAACCATGCACAGAATCTGTCTGTAACAGCTCCTGCCCTTCCCATGCAGCATTATGGTATCAGCTACTTTTACTGCTCCTGACCAGGATTTGTGGTTAGTGTATTATTCGGGAGTAGTCAGTATGTTATTCTGGATGATGGTGATGTTAAAGCAAAGCAGCAGGCAGCCCGGTCCTTAGTAAAAGGAATTGGGCAAGCCCTCTCAAAACAATAAACTGAGCTTTCATTAGCTCCTTTTCTCATCACATTGTGTATGACAGGAGGGAGATCTAAACAAAACCCACCTCTGCAGCTATTTACTCTATTTAGAAAGGATCTGCAGTGCCAAAATGCAAAGAGGTGGATTACTTCTGATCTTTACCTAGTTACATGTATACCCATGTCAGCTACAGCTTGTAAACTCCAGTGATTAGAAATCAGCTTTAACAGTCCTTTGGAAAAATTTGGAAAAAAAACATGATTTGCAAAATCATGTTTTGCAAGTTTTGCTGCATTTAGAATGCAAAAATTATTATAAGGTATAAAAAAATCTGATTACACATCACATGATAATCCAAACAAGTGAAGTTGTGCAGGCTCTCTAAAGAATGAGAACCTTAGCTTTTAACATCTACACAAAAAATTGAGAGCTGTGACACAGGGATGAGGGAAATAAAAAATGGTGCTGTGTTTCGCTTGATTTTCAACAAACAAAACTAACAGAACTAAATTGCCTTGCAACATCAGTAAGGGGATTCTATTCCAAAAAAGTGCTTGAATGTTGTAAGATTTCATGCAGTATTGACTACACAGCATGGAGTTCAGTACAATTCCTTGTATAGCTAACTTAAAAAGAAGGACAATGCAAACCCCCTATGGAAGAGATGTATTATTGCAACTAACTTCACTTAAAATTTTATTCAGAGTCAGACTGCTTCTTTGCAACAAAGGTAGAAAGAAGGTGGGTTAAAGCAAATACACAGAAGGTCCTAAGGGAACAGACACTGCCTAATGATGAAATCACTCTCCCAGGAGTTGAGACTCATAGTTTCTATTTTTGTCATTCCTGTTATCATAGTGTTAAGACCCTGGGAGGAGGATATACGGTATGTGACAGGGCCAGCTTCCATGATTTTACCCAACAGCATACTTCCACTCATAAACAGCTACAATAATTACAATATAACTACTCAGAGAGCACTGCCTAACACAGGTCAGATGCTGCCTCAGAAAGGTATTGTAAAGTTTAATTACTGCACACAAAACACTAGGAAAGCCTGAGGCTAGGTCACTGCATCACTGCAAGGTTGTGTGCCACAGTCACTGAACAATATTACTGGAAGTCTGAAGAAAAATAGTGAATGATGTCATTGTTGCAACAGGTCTGAGTATG
The DNA here is from genome assembly GCF_049639895.1 of Pseudopodoces humilis. Classification (NCBI taxonomy): domain Eukaryota; kingdom Metazoa; phylum Chordata; class Aves; order Passeriformes; family Paridae; genus Pseudopodoces; species Pseudopodoces humilis. Next base: position 108,552,893 of record NC_142200.1, read on the forward strand.
TGTCATAACCCACTAATGTACCCTATATCAGAGAGGGAAAATGAAGGCAATTCAGTGGGACATAGCGTTAAACTGGAGATAAGAAGCACTGAAAAAAAATACGTGGAAAAATTTTCACAGCTACCATTCCTGCAATATTTCAGTGAGTTCTCCTCTCGTCAAATAAGAACTTACAATTAGCCTGTGAATATCCCCTGAGGATAGCTATCCATGTCAGATTTCAGGATATTAGATTAAACACAGAGCTTATGTTACTTGCACAGAGTGTGAAAATTATCTTCCCACCCCCTCAACGCCTTCCCCAATTCTCCCTCCCAAGCTCCCACCTCAGCACCAAATTAAACAACTGTGCTATCAGACTGAGTGCTAGACTGGTTTTTTACTATTAGTTGCTGATATCTAGAAACACCTTTCCTTTTAAGAAGAAGTCACTGCTGGCATCCATCTATCCAAACCTAATTCTTAGGGAGTCCTGCTGGTACTCTGTATCCTATGGTTCTTAAAAACTAAGCATGCATTTGGGAAAGTAGCCAATTATTCCCTTTTTGCTCCACTGAAACAGATGCACACCTTAGATGAGATGGTGCCTCTGATATCTGAGGTAGTTAGAAATTCTCTGCAATTTTGCAGGGAAAGATCTGCAGAATGGTTTCTTCTATGCCTGAACTGATCTACTGATCAGTCTAGACAGTCTTCATACTTGAAAGCCAACACTCTAGGGAAATTTTTAAGGCTTATTTCCTTTACAGGTTACATGGCATCACTTTTCTGTGCCTTTTCTACCTGTGCAGGAGAAAATCACAGCACTTCTGTCTCAGCAGCTGCTTATGTGAAGAGAGAAAGGACTGCTATTTCATTAGGACTGCTTTGCTCTGATCTGCAATGTGTACAGCACATGAATTACGGTCTTTTATTTCTGAGCTTACTTTTAAATATATGGTACCAGTTACATTATAGAGAAACCAGGCATTAAGTTTTCTCAACCTATTTCTGGCTGTTGAAATTTGTTGAAAATTACCACCTCCATTTGTTGCCAAAATTCTTTTTAACAAGTTCCAGGTTTCTTTCACTCTTCCAAGTCAGGTGTTCTGCAACTTGAATCATGAGAGCAGCAACATTAAATTAGAAAAGATTCTGGATGGAACAAGACGGGAAACTCAGCAGATACCCACCGACAGTCACTGGGAAGTTTTATACAAGTGTGTGAAGAGCACAAAGCACAGGTTTCATAGATAGATAGATAGACAGATAGACAGATAGACAGACAGATAGACAGATAGCTAGACAGATATACAGATAGATAGATAGATAGATAGATGTATATATACACACACACACACATACCATTGATGCTGCAAGAGACAGACACTATGTTAGCAACGCCTAGTAAGTTTAGCACAGGACTATAGCAATGCTAGCATTAGACTGAGACACCATGTAAATCTATTTGATATGCATTTAGGTAAGACACAAAAAAAGCTACCTACTATCATGAAAATGTGTTTGATATTTTTGTGATTGAGAAGCACAATATTTCTACTTTTCCACAGAGCAAAAGTTCAAGGGATGAGACAGTCCCAGGAGGGAAACACAAAGAAGATTCCACTTAGTGTAAAGCTGGATAAAAACAGATTGATCACCAGTAAGCAGACAACTAAAATTAACCTGGAAAGGTGCAGGAAGATGAAAGAATTTCAACAGCCTAAAGGGAAGGAAGAAAAACATCACATCCTCCAAAAGGGGAAACTCAAGGCAAGACATAAATGATGAATGATGAAGAACGATGCAAACTACTACTGGGAAACAAAAAACTGAAAAATACAGTATTATTAAATTGCCAAAGAAAGTACAAAATGAAAGTGTGGTGGTTCCTGCCAATTGGTACCTGACAGCTTCCCTTCTGAATGCTATTAGGTTGTGTGACAGAATCAGGAAATAAAATAAACATTGTCTGCCTAAGACATCATGTTAAGAGAGATTATACTCAAGGGCATGAAGATGCCATTTCAAAAGAGAAAGAAAAAATTGCAAATTAGCATCTTTATTGTGATAGGTAGAACATCTTTCAATTTAAAGAAAAGCTCTGAGAATAAGACTTCACATGCACCATTTCTGGAGTTGCCTTTACCATAAGGTAAGGCATGAGCAGCTAATAAGACCAAATTAGAAAGAAGAGAACAAGGTGACTCTCTGAAGTCATTCTTAGCTTTGAAAGTCTCTTCTGGACAATGATGTGGAAAATTAAAAAAGATTCAGCATAAAAGGCAGAGCAGCTGAATTACCTGAGGTTTATAGACAACATATCCTACCTCCAAAATTTGACTAAGCTGAGCAAGGAAAGTTAGCAGTGGATGCAGGTAAATGAGCAAAGCGTGCAATTCTTCATCGTATTCCAAAAAAAGGATTAGGACAAAGAACATAACTTTAAAAAAAGCACCAACCTTTTCTTTGAATAGCTGTAAGAGAGAACATGAGTTATGACATTGATGCATACAAAAGACAACCACAATAGAGGATTTTGGGAATTAAATACTTATTTGGTAGTTCACTAGGATGCCTAGACAATGCTTTCTGCTGATCATGCTGTTCAAACGAGACCAAAGTTGTATAATACCAGCAGTCTGAGTTTTTAACAATCTGGAGCTTCAGCAACTGCACGTGTATTTCCACCACCTCAATTCATTCCCAAAGTCAAGCTATTACTCCTTTCAACCAAAGGAAAGATTTAAGGTGAATAATTAGGAAATTAGCTAAAGCCATGCAAAAAGAACCTGCAGTTAAGACTATGTTCAGATCATCTTTTTTCTCATTTTCTAGCAAAACACCACCACTCTGCCTCCTTCTGACATAGTCTGCCATATATATCAGTTTCCCAAGCCTGTACACATTTAGAAAGAAGCCAACAGTTTAACTTTGAATCCCACACTGAAATGCTTGGAAACAGGATTTTACAAAACATTTGGAAGTCACAATCCTTCCTGGCTTTTTAAGCACTTTGATTCAACAACTCGGCAGTCAGCAAGCTTTTCACAGCCATAAACATCCCCAACTAGCTGCAAAACAGGATGCTGGCTTGCACTTGTGAAACTTCACTTGATGTGCTTCTGCCTTCCTACTTGCAGGCATTTCCTTGACTTCTTAGCACTGCTGTTGGCACACTAAATGCCAAAAGACAGGTTTTTAAAAAGAATGTTACTTTGCATTTGTTTTCGCAAAGGCTTGCTTTTAAGCAGTTTAAGATCTATCTAAATCTAAGCAATCCCCACATGCATGTAGGGAGGAATAAAAAACAAAAGAAAAATTAAAAAAAGAAAAGGTCAAATCACGAATAGATGTTTTAAAGATTCACTTCTAGTAGTCTAACATGCAGTTAATAGCACAGATACAAAAACAAATATACAAGTCATCTTGTATAGATTTTCTATACTGATTTAATTTCTTGTATGAGGATCTTCATTTATAGGGACCTCTTTAGCACAAAGTGATGTTATCTCAGCTGCAATTTCACCTTTGCAGACAGATTAGAATTTAAAAGTTCAGTGTGGCCTGCTTCTTGAAAACTGAGTCTCTCTTGAATTTCTGTAGCTCTCTGTACTCCATTTACTATTTTCAGGTCTCTTCCTGAAGAGCAAAGAGTTGAAGTGTGACCTTTTTACTCACTTTAAATCTGACCTAGAAATGCACAGCTGAAATTTACCTCCTGAACCTGAGGACAGGTGTGGTACGGCCCAGTCATTCTGCAGAAAGATCAGCCCACGGATGTAAGAGCATAGCCAGGTCTGGTGCTTAGTTTTAGAAGTAGAATTTAGTTCTTTGCTTTGCATGATCCTGGGCTAATCTCGGTGGCCATCTGTATGGGGGGGGCGGTGGGATAAGGGCATTTCCCCACCCCACAGAGCTGATACAAGGTTGTCCTCAAAACTATGGCTCATTATGGATTGCAAGGAACCAGAGGCTGAGTAATTAAATACCTAAAAGTCTCCCAGCTTTCATTTCTATGCTTGGTGAGAAACCAGAGGACTATGACATCCTGCACAGCCAGATTAGGCTCATAGATAGTTTATCTTTTTATCAGATTTCACAGCCTGATTTTACACAGTACACCAGTTTAATTTTCCATACCAGATACTGAACAAGGACCATAATGCCAAACTTACTCCACTTACTGGTGAATTACCCACCACACTTGACAACATTTAACTGTACCCAAGAGATTTTTCTTTCCCACTGTCTACTGCCCTGAAAGATACACTGTCATTTACTCTTAGAAATAGTAATCAAACTTGTCAGGGCCAGATCATCAAGTGGAGTGAATTGTGTATATTCAGTGTCATCAACATGAACAAAACGCTATCAAAACAACTTTATTTTCCACCTAATCATCAAAGAAGTAGCTGCTGCATCTCACATGTTTCTTGAATAAATGAATAAGCAACAAGTGTTTAGTATTCTTTACTAAAGAATGCTGAATTCTTTCCATTTGGAAACAAATTAAAAACAAAGTTGAAACAATTCCCCATCAAAACCAAAAAAAGGCTTTTTGTGAGTTTAGACTGTGATCTTTGTTCATTTAATTTTGCTTTTGACAGATTTTGAATACAATATTCTGTTACTAGTGACCAGTGTTAGTAGTAGTAGAAGCAAGAACAAACAGACCTGATTATTAGGAGGCTCTGCTTTTATTTCTGCATCTTAATGTCTGCTTTGTAAGGGCTGACTTATGAAGCTAGCTCCTTCAGGATGTAGCTCGCAAAGGATCAGTGACTTCTAGCATGCTCTTGAGGGAAAAACCTGGCGTTGCTAGCTGCTATCTCATCTTTTTACTTCAGGCAGCACTGGGAAACACTGCAAGGCAGAACTTATCACTGGGGAAAAGGGATCAAGAGGGCTGAAATTCAAAAAGACAGTTTGGCTGCTTTCAGTTCAAGTGGAAGTATTATGAAAAGTGTTCCGAATTATGTCACACGGGGCAAATGTCACTGCAGTTAGTAAGAACTTATTGTGCCAGCAAATGTCAGGACAAATTACACAGTAGGACAGGCAAGCTATATGTCACATTCACTTCCAAAAGGAAAAGGCTTCCCCCCATTGCCAAAAACCTGCTCCCATTTCCAAGCTGATTTAAATCAAACTGCTCTTATTCAAATGAAATCAGCATAGAGGGAGTACTATAGTGACACGATGTGCAATTCTTCGGATCCTTCCCCACCTGAATGGATGAAATGCCTTGGTTCTCCACCACCTTAAAACACCATCACCTCAAGGCTACAGAGCTGTATATGTAAATGGCTGCCTGCAGGTTCCTGAAGGCACTGCTTACCATGCTGTTCAAAAATGTCTTACTGTCCCTATGCTCCTGGGTCATACCCATCTAATCTTTCTCACCTCTTTGATCATATACCTTTTGCAGAAAGATGCATTTGCAGTTTATGTGGGACCCAACACAGTATGCAGAACAACTGAGGCCTCATCAAGGCCTGGGGTGCCTTAGCACTACTAGAAAAGTGATCAATAAAAGGAACATAATATTCAGTACACCAGAAAGGAAAAAGACAGGACTAAGTCATTAGCAAAAGATTTTTTTTTTTAAATTTAAATATAAGGAAGTCTCACTAGACTGCAAACTCCTAGCAAAGTGAACTCATTTTGATTTAGCTATCCTTAGTTTAAAAATAAATGTTTCAATTAAAAATGACCAGTTCTTCAATATGGAGGAAAAACACATCCTTATGCTCTACAAAGGAAACAAACAAACAAAAAACCCACAACAAAATGAGCTATAAAATATTTGGATGAGTTGAAGAAAATGTTTTTTCAGTTTTTAACTTTTCTAATCTAGGAGTTTTCAGAGGTTTTCAGGCTTTCATTTTCATGAAATGAATATTAACTGAAACTCATATAGCTTCTCGTAATATTGGAATATCCGTGCTGGGTATAAACCAGAAGGTTGTTTTCTCCTTCAGTTCCTAAACTTTGTTTGGTGTTTCAATAATTTCTCAGCCAAAAACCAGATAAACACAGCCAAACGGCCAACAAGAATAATGCCCACAAATAAACCACAATTTAAAAGCTCAGGAATTCAAACCCTGGCTTTGATTTAAGCCACTATTACCTCCAGTTATTTATTCTATCCAGCAGCTGCAGGCTATCATCAAGAATCACTATGCAACATACACTATATAAACTATACTACATATAATAATACCAATCTGGGAGTCACTATAGTAGATCATCTCAGATGCTTTAAAAACAAGAAGTGCACAGCACTGAAAGAGCAATGAAGTTTTAGGTGAAGACCAAGACCGTCCACAGAGGTAGCTGAGTTGCAAGCTCACATTTCCACACAGCAACACTGCAGGGACGACAGCCTTTGGCAAATGAAAAGTAACAAAGCAGCTCTGGGGCTCTAACAACATTTCTGCTGTGAAGCAGCACCAATAAATCCAGTTAACTAGGACACTGCAGAATACTCTGACCCTGTACATTTTTGTTAGCCACTAGTACAAGTTCTTTTCAGATACTCAATTTGTGTGCAACTCTGTCATCGACTGGTGTTCTGAATGGCTGGGCTTGAGCTATGTCTGAGTAAGCACAATTTGCCTCCATGTATTCACTCTCTATCCCCAGAACGGCTGCTGCAAGAATGCAAATCCTATTTGGAAGGATTACTTGCCACGCAACAGCCAGAGGCCCTGTCCAAGGCTGGGCTCCCTGCTGTGCCAAGAAGCACAAACCCAGAAGCTCTGATCCAGAAAAGGACATGACTAAAGCAGCCAAGGTGGCACAGGAAATGGCATTGTCCCTTCACATATGCAGAACCAAAGCTGTCATTCCCCGCCCCCCCTGCATACACCTTGTGTAAAGGTGTTCAAACAAGAAAGCACAGACAGGAATGTATATTTGTGGGAGCTGGCAACAACTGGTGGCAATACAGATTCCACTGGGCCACCTGAGTGTGGACACCAGGGGTTACACACCTATCTGGTAGAGGAAATAAAACTCTCTAGAGAAGTGTCTGCTATCTAGACTAGATCCTACAGATTTTTTATGATCTCTGTACATTCCTTCCTAACAAGAGTTGTGGAAAATTACTGGAACGTCTCAAGTACTTGAGAGTTTGGATGTGTTTTTCCTTTTAAGTTGTATTTGCTATTGCTTATCTTTGCATTTTCTGAATACTTTATACATGACATTCCTGTTATTTCAGCATGTAAGGGAGCCCCCCCAATATCTACAGGAGGCAGTGCCACAGTCTGTTACATTCCCCACCTCTCCAATTTAGTTCTTCCACAAAAGGAGGAGACTGGTTATCTCACACTTGTGGAAATGGCAGACTGGTAACACTGGTGGGCATATCTGTATAGGATAGAAGCAATGGAAGTGCACTGCACAGGATTGTTCCCTTATCATTTAACACTGGCTGGTGAAAATGGAGAAATTAGTTGTTGCACTGACTAGAGCTGAATGTCCTCTCTTCCGCCTCTGTGGGTTAAAGCAGAGATCAGCTAAGCCCAGATGCACCTGCCTCTTTTTCCAACTGCTCAGCTGCCTGATTTGAGCCCCTGAGTAACACAGAGCTGCTATGGTTTTGCATTTGCTTTGTAGCAAACTTGGGTTGATCCAAATTGTTAAAATATGAAGAAGTCCCACATATCCGCTCCCCAAACATGCAGAGCTACATCATCTCAAAAATGAGAAATTTTACTTTAAAACAAGTTCAGTTCATGTATTTCTCAAGTGTTTCTACCAGTTTCAAGTCGCTTTTTGAAAATCTGTGTTTTGTACTGTGTTTTTTCCCTAAAAACAACTCAGTAAACATTCAGAGTAAGTGAAAGTATATCTGGGCATCAGACAAAAGATATCCAGCAAATCTATCAAGCTCTCCACCACCTTCAGCTTAGACCAATAAGTCATTCTTTTTACTGGTAGGGGGGAAAAAAAAGGAAAATTAAGCATGTTTTAAACCATGTAATAATCCAGAAAGTGAAACACTGAAACTATACAAAGAAAATAGCACAACTGGCATCTCCAGACAGAGACATTTTCTGGCATTGAGTTTAGTGACCTTTTCTCCTGATCAGCTGCTACACTATGTACAGGTTTCAAGTCTACTTCAATCTACAGTAATTAATAAGCACATAAAAAAGATGCCTTAGGTGAGCAGGAAGGTCTTCTATTAGCACATGTTAAAAATAGACAACCTGTAGAGAAATCTGAACAGATACTTCATATAATAAAACTTCAAATTTTACAGGCCCTGAGGATCCAAATTTATCATTGGCTTTTGAAACTTCAGGCTTTTTTGGGTCTGCATATCATCCATTTATGTTATTAATAACTGGCCATAGTTAGTAGCAGTCAGCCACTAGGCTGAACAAGCTTTGGAGAACACTTCCACTATTATCTTGTGCAGTGGCACAAAAGGGAGTTGCACTGCAATGAAGAGACACAAACCAGCAGAGAAATCCATTTGTGCCTTACCTTGTAATGGGAAGAGCAGATGCCTTCAAACATATCTATATCCATACAGTCCATTGGTTCAGACCTTCCTGGTGCTCAAAACTCTTCCAGGTTCTTGCTTTCTTATTTTTTATCTGCCAGCTGGTGCAACCTGCAAATTTACAGAAGTGGGAGTGTTATTCCAAGATGTTTATTCATCTCATTTTATAAGACATTCAATTTAAATACATGTGGCACTGTGCCATGTGGCTCCTATTGCTCTCCAGAGCTTTCAGTGTAATGGATTACAGACCACATTGTTTCTGTAGGTTATTGATTTTTGGGAGTATAAGTAAAAGACTCTTTAGGATTTCTTTGCAGATTCAGACTTTCCAGACTGTCACCTTCCATATGTGCATATCCTACAGATTTCACAACATGCTCCTAATTTTATGAAATTCAAACACTTAACAAAAAAACATGGCACAGCTTGCATCTCTGAATTCTCATTTTCTTTGTTAATTTATCTGTTAAAGGTTGAGTCTTGTGGAAAGAGACTAAATTCAATTTAAATACTAGTTTCAGAATAAGAACGCTTCTGATCTGAGAAACTGGAGGTTGACAGAGTGGCCAAGATTTATATTCAGCAATCAAGGTAATAATAAAGAAAAAACCTTCCCAAAAAGTGTCCCTGGACATTGTTCAGTGGTTTTCAGGAACAAAATTAATTAGTGGGACATAAGAAAAATTCAGTCATAGATTTTTTTTATTTTTTTTTAACTACTCAAGCAATCTCAGTGACATTCCTCAAACATATCCAGAGCTGCAGTGCCTTCCAGGTATCTAAATTTGGTCATTTGAAACAAAAGGACCTGTGGAAGCCAAGCAGCAGCTTCTCTGCTTATACGGTATAGTTTTCCTCTATGAAAGCTATCAGGGAGTCACTTATAGATGCTTGACTCCCCACTGCAGGTTGTTCAGCATATAGAGCATTACCTCTGTAGCTGACACCCCATCCCAATATCTTGATCCTTATATGCAGGATCCACAAGCAGAACACATTGTCATGGTGGATTTTACAAAAACCATATTGCAGTTTTCATGAAAGTTCAGTTAAACAACCGAGTGTAATTATCTGTTTACTGGCAGACAAGCAGCCTGTGTTAGTTCAAGAGCTGCTTTGCTGAGCTGTATTCAACTGCTCAAACAACTGTTTCATTATGAGATTTCACCAGACACTCCTGGCTCCAGCACCACAGCACAGAAAAGGGAATGCATATTTGCTGCTTTCCATTTGGCTCCTGCTGCTTAAAAACAGACCGTGATCTCCACAGAAATTGTTTATGAGTATTTCAAAGGTTAGTATAGCTTTGTGTATATGTGGTTTGTAGCATACATATCCTCTGTAGCCCACTCTCTCCCTCCCTTTTTAATTATGGAAAATTGAAAATTAACTCACTTCAGTCAGAATGCCCAAAAATCATAACTGGTGACACTTATGAACCACTTGTAGCCTTACATCCTGATGTAAATTCTCACCATGAAGGATGGCACACAAAGCTTCCCCATCCCTGCATGTCACACACTGATGGCACACGTTACATCTGGTTTGATTGCTATTCAAACCTAAAATTCTTGGAGCCAGAAAAAACTGCAATCCTGAGACATGTTTTAAAGCATCTGTCTCTGCCTTGATGCGGACAGATCTCAGATCTGAAAGGTCCCACACAATTACCCTAGAATCCTTGATTTTGAATCTCCAAATAATAACATTACGCAGGTTCTCCTTTTATTTCCAACAAGTTTCAGGACTTGGTGTCTGTGAAGTAAAAGGTTTGTCCTTCAGAAGAACTGGATAAAATGTCAGTCATGACCTAACATGGGGAAAAAATACAACACCCACTGTTGCAAATTAAGCACCACAATGCAAACTGCTAGGAAAAAATACCACACTGTGCAGGTTATCTGAACATTTGCAGGCTATATTTGTATTCAACCCATGGTTTTGGACTTCTCTGGACTTAGAAAAAAAAAAATCCACCTTCTTCATGACAGTGGAGCATGCAGAGACTGACATGGGGAAGCAGCTTGCATTGAAATTCCACTATATATTACAATTGCTGCACCATGCTAATGCTAGGATTTTGGCATAATACTGTGTGACTCTTTCAGAATACAAATCAAACATAATGTCAAATACCTTCAAATAAGTAAATCTGGTCTGAACACATGAAACCCTCCTGCCATCTCAGACCTGTTGGACGGACCAGGACTTGTAGGTCAGGAGAGGCAGCCAGCAAGTCTTTTTGTGATCAATCTGTTTCCCTGTAACATTAAGGAGCAAAAAATACCCTGCAAGAGCAGGGTTCAGACAGAAGTGAGCAGCTGCTGTTCTCTGAATGGTGGGCCAAAGAGAAGCCTCACTGAAACATGGACTGGGACCACTTGACTCGGCAGAAAGAGGCAGCAGGTTAAGAAAAAGGACATCTGGGACATCCAGGCCTTGTCATGTGCCTGGATGCAGGTAAAGAGAATTTTGATGGCATTGTTCTGACACCTTAGCATGGTTCACATGGATCATACCTTTGGTGACTTTGAAAAGGAAAACTATTTTATGTTTCTTGGGCAATTTTCAATCTTCTGGAAGAAAAAACAAAAGTACAAAGGGTGGACAGATACTGCTCCATTGACTTTGAGTGACCTGTTCACAGTGGATGTGGAATAATGATAAGGAAAAGCTGCAACTACTTCTGAGCTAAGAAAGACTCCTAGTATGCCTGTGTGATTTCCAAACACCAAGGAATTCTATGCTCCAGTGTACATGTGTTATGAAACACCAGAATCTACCTTATTGCAGAACCTCCATTTTTACAACCACCATAAAGGACTCCTAAATGTAGTCCTGCACCATCTACTCTAGAAGACTACCACTGGATTAAAATAGGAATGCTAGTGATCCTATAAGTGACCACAGAAGGCTTTTCTCACCTATGTCAGCCACAACTAACGTATCATACTAGTGGCTTGTCACAAAACTATTGTTGTTCCTTTAGGCATCACGATGTTTTACTGAAAGGCCATTTCTGGAAAAGTCTGCCTTAACAGACAGCTTACTAAGGCAGTGAGCTGCCCAGCCAAACCTCTTATTACGTCACAGTTTATGGCATTGCAAAGACCATTGAAAATTCCTGGCTGCCCTGGAAGCCTGTGTACCAACCCCAGAGAAAAAAACTCATACATCCTTGTTGAGTCATACTAATGTCATTGTTTATAACAACAGGATGCATTAAATCCTGCTTAAATTACCAGGTATAAAAGCACTTGTGGATTGACATGTGGTCTTCCCTCAATAGCTCTATAATGGGGCTGAGGTAAACCAGCATAATGTCTCCAGATGCCTGCATTCCTCTGCACACACCCACCCACCTCCCACCACATCTCCTGCTCTTTTTTCTTTGTCATTTTCTCTTCTTCCCACCTTTCTGTTTAGCCCTCTCTCTCCTTGTGTGCCAGCAGAGGTTGGAAGGCAGCTGGCTAGCAAAATGGATTTGTAGAGCAGGACCTGGAACTCTCAGTGGACAAGCTGACCCGAGACAAGGAGCATGCCCATGTGACAAAGAAGGTACAGCAAAGAAGATGAAGCCAAGCTCTTCTCAGGGACTCACTGAAAGAACAGGATGAAACAGGCATAACCAAAAATGCAAGCAACCACATTTAAACAGAAGAAAACCCTTACTGTGATGTTGGTCCAACACAGAAACAGGTGACACAGAGAGGCAGTGGAATCTCCAACCCCAGAGACTGGAGACATTCAAAACTCAGCCCGCACACAGTCCTGTGCAACCTGCTCTAGACGTTTTGAGCAAAGGGTTGGCTACACAACCTCCAGAGCTCCCTGAAACCTCAGCAATTCTATGATCCTGTAAACAGAGCTCTGTTCCCAAATTTACTTAACTCTTTTTTAAAACAGGTTCACCATAGTATGCTACTGACCTGGCCAAATTAAGAAGTTGATCCTGAACAGTGGTACAGGAATTTCAGTTGAGGTCTCCACACTTCACAGATGGAATGGACTGATGATGAAATTACTTTGAAAATGTACTAAGATATTAGAGATGCTTCTTACTCTAAGAATCATGCAGCTCCTTTTATGCTTTTCTTAGGAGAAAAGCTCCAGTGGTCACTGCTGCCTGCAGCAAGATCTGTACTCCTACTTCCAGCATTTCATGCATTACCCACTTGTAAAATTACATTTATGTCTTGCTCTTTATATCATGCTCCCAAATGGTGACTGCCAAGGTAATTTTTAGCAAATCTTTTCCTCAGCCTCCCAGCACACTGGATAAAACCTGCTTTTCTGATGCAGAAGAATTAAGAGAAAGCATAGACAATTCATTGCCATAATAAAGAACAAGTTGGACCCTTACCCAGCTCCAGAGAGCTTTTTAAAGGAAAACTGGCAAGCATGCCAACTCATGCACTTCTTTCAGGGAATGATATCGGCAAACCAAAGGTCACAGTGAGTGTTTTACCTATGGATTACATATATCATCATCAAGGCAAGGATTACTCAGTACCAAGCAGAGATGTATCATGCTCTTGTCCAAAGAGGTAGCTAAGTGTTCTGTGTAATTCATTTACTCCATCAGCCAGGAGCAAGACACAGGTCATTCTTTCCTACACACATCACTCCTTATGTCAACAGGTACCACACTCCTGTTACTAATCATCTGCCGATAACACCTCTAACCTCACCATTCTGAGTCCTAGTATCTTAAACTCAAAGTCTGAAAAGATTTATTTATAACAGACTACAAAGCAGATCCAAAGTTGCAACATAGGCTAAGTCCTGTTTCTTTTGAAGAGTAACTCAGTCTTCAGTCAGACAAGAGAGTTAATTATGAAGCTTTCTCTTTGTGGATGTTAAGTTAAAAACTTAACTGAGACTTTCATTCTTTCAATATTTTGTATATTTACTGTGGTCAGCACATGTCTCCAGATGAGTCACTCATAGTTACCCCACAGTAACTGTGTCTAGTGGTTTCTTTGAAATAATTCAGGGAAGAACAGTATTTTTGGTTCACTTTAATTACTACTGATTTTAAGCCTTAAATATATTCAGTATCATAGTCTCCCTATCACTCAAAGGAGCTCTGTTGTAGACACCATATTGTCTTTAGTTGTGTTCCACAACACAGCTGAGTTTTGGATGCAAAAATTTAGTATCTATTTATAAAAAATCATATGTTGCTTATTAATTTAGTTGTTTAGTAAGTACAGCCAGGCATGCCAGTTCATATTTTGCACAAGCAATGATGTAATGGAAAAAGTCTGGGAAAGTTTTCTATACAGATCCACTAACTCTGACAAGAATAAATTATTTGCAAACATATAGACTATAATTTATTACATTAATTGCCTCTATTTACCTGGCAATTGATTAATCCAATTTACAGCATGGCCAAAACTTCTGGTCTGCCTATAATCCAATGAGCTAGACTGGAGCAGGAGTTGGTTGGTTTTTGTTGATGCAACTGAGGTCTGTTGCATGGTCACCGAGAGATTTGGCTTAGCTGAGCTCTTGCTTTGGGGAGCTGCAGGCTGTGAAGAAATGCAATCTGTGCTGATTCAGCTTATCTGCTAAGGCAACACTCAGCCATGGCAAGACCTCCAATGGAAGGCAGCACCAGAGCAGATGCTACGGCACAAGCACTTAGGAATATTGCCTCCTGTTGCCAGGAGAGGAAAGATTGCCCAGTGTTTTCAAACTTTTAAAGGCAGTGACAACACATAAAATATCTTTAATGTATGCACAGTACTGCAGATATGTCAGCAGTATATTGACACATCCATTTTATTAGCAGAAATAAAAGATTTTGTCAATAATAACCTTGAGTTTAGTTTTATTCTGCATTAGGCTATTATAACTGCAGATCCAGGGTGCAATCACATAATTGCATCTCTACCATTGTAACACTTGTAATTGGCTTCTCTCTTTCTTTAATCTCCCCAGCGGAAAGACAAAAGTTCAAACTATTCCATACCTGGCATTAGTCTAAGGAACACCAGTTTGCAAGGATAGAACAAAGTCCATCAGTTCTAACAGGATTAAAGATGTTTCTGCAGTTTTCAATTCCTCAGAAGTAACATTTGTTTTTTTTAAAGGAGTAACTGGTGTTCACACAGTTGATTAACGTGGTCCACAACAATCAGAATAGCTGGTAAGAAATTTAGCATAATAATCTCACTGCATCTGCATGAAGTTATTACTTTATGATTATGACTTACAGTAAGTCTGACATAAACTAGAGGGGAGTAGGTCACTCTGGGACAACAGCATAGTCAGCAATGGCCAGCTGCTTGCATGTGTACTTCTAGGTCTAGTTAAGTTTTTAAATACCTAGAATATCTTCAGATACAGATAGTGTCACTGTTACTATACTGTTATCTATTCCTACAAATTACCTGGTTAAAATCACTCTGCAAACATCAGAGTCAGAACTTAACATAGATTTGAACAGTTGCATCTGCCTTCCAGAGGTAGTGCTGCAAAGCAGCAGAAAATGATTGCTTTATTTTTTTTTTCTTTTGAATTGCATTCCTTAATCTACTGATTTGCACACTTTCCCCTCTCTCCACACCCCCCCCCAAATAATAAAGGCCAAGTGTAAAATGACACCCTCATTCATCAAAAGCACATTCTCACTGCTGATTTACCTTCTCAGGCAGTCAAAGGGTCATTTTTAAACATTAAACTGTCAATAGGATAAAGAGGAACTGATCCTACTTGCTGCAATTAGTGGCTTTTTCCACAGCAGCCTCTTCATATAAAGGACTTTCTCCATAGACCTTGAGTGCCTCACTGCTTTCTGCAGTTGAGACAGGTGAATTTTCTCTGATACAGTATATATTTTGTAGTTCTGTTGCACAAGCATGGCCATTTATTCATTGCAGAGTTCAATTTTCTTCCCAATTTTTCCTGTATAAATCTGTTCAATCCTTAATTACTTACCCATAGTTGTTTTTTTGTTTTTTTTTTATCTCTGTTACAACCATTTGTGCAATCTATGCTTTAAAATATTTTGCTGAACCAGTCATCTGGCCCCTCCTACTATATGAGAGAAATATATGACGGCTGTCTCTAGTAAACTGCCTATCACTACTACAACAGGCTTTTTCTGTGGTTACACTTCAAGACATCTTTAAAAAAGGATGCCGTCTTTCAGGCACTGTTCTACTTTAAATACAACATACAAGCCACAGGCTCCCAGTTCATTTTGATATGGAGCAGTGTCGTGCCTTTAGCTGTACATCACCAATACGCATCTCTGCAAACTGGTCCTGACAAGCACCTGATAGTTCCTGCTTGAAAAACAAAAAAAATTTAAAATCCTGCCTTCTACACGAGATACGATGCTTTTCATGCAACGGTAGATACTAATGTCACCTTCCCTCGCAGCTCCCACCCATTCGAAAAGAGTGGATATAAACCACACGCTATTTTCACTACGTGCCTACCCCGAAACTGCTTATTCACATGTAACCGAGCTCACTACGCTGCAGAAGAACAGTTACAACGCACTGCTCTTTAAACTACGGGCGCAAAAACCATCAGGCTGCTGACACTTCATCTCTCACGAAACAAGAACAAGAAAACAAACCGAGATGCGAACGCGTCTCACACCCCATCCCTCTGGCACCCTCGCTCCGGAGCTGGTGCAGCCGAACCTTAGCGCGCAGCCCCCGCCCCGCCGGCGGAGCCCCGCTCACCTCCCCTGCGCTGCGGAGCGAGCTGGACCTGGAGCTGGAGCTGCTGCCGGGCATCCACCGGCACCCGCTGCTGCTGCCGCTGCTGCTGGCCCGGCGGCGGGCGGGGCTCGGCCGGGCCGGCCCCCCGGGGCAGGGCCCCCGGCTGCGGCAGGGGGGGGGAGGCGGCGGCCCCGCCGCGGGGGCGCGGGGCGTCGGCGGCGGGCGAGGCGCGGGCGGCGAATGTAAATGAGGAGCGGCGGCTGCGGCAGCGGCTGTCACAGGGATGAGGGGCAGGGTCTTTCCGGGGCTGGGAGGAGGGGGTTAGCCGTGATTGCGCCGAGGGGGGAAGCCCGGGGTTTAGCGGGGCCGGGCTAGAAAGGTTAAATGAGCGGCAGAAGCTGTTGGCAGGAGTACGGCGTTACGGTGAAATTACAGGTGGCTGCCACAGAGGTTCGCTCCTTACAGCCCCTTCCGCTGCGAGCAGTGGGTTGTTTGACATTCTGGCGGTGTTTTACCACTCATTTACACCGGGGCTCGTGTGCCGTCAGGGCAACTCTTACAGGTTTGAGCCTGGCTGGAAGAGACCTCCAGAGGAAATTTGCTGCTGATGAGTTAGGATTTATCCCGCAGGCAAGGGAACGTCTGTAGAGAATCGGTGTGGCAGCTCCAAGAGAAACTGAGCCTCGGAAGTGCAGATCTAAAAACAGTGGCAGCGCCTTTTCCAGTTAAATTCCTTACCCAAAGCACTACTGCTTCCTAAAAATTTTAAGCCTTCCTTCCTCTCCCCTCATTAGCCACAATCATTATTGGTCGGTATTTTTCTATATGAACGAATAGACTGGAAAACCCAACCTTTTTCGGTTACCGCATTTTCCCTTAGGTTTGCTATTGCTATATATTTATTATCATCCAATACAAACCTGCTACATCTGTCTTCTGACAGTGTAGGCTATCTTACTTTTTATTTCTTATTACTTCAGTGGAAATGTTGTGTGTCAGGAATTTAGGACTTAAGAGTGCAAAGTAGTACACAGAGCTTCTGATGTACAGAACAATCACAGAATGGTTTGGGTTGGAAAGGACCTTTAAAAGTCGTTTAGTCCAGCCCCCCTGCAACGCGCAGGGACAACGTCAAATAGATCAGGTTGTTGTTCCAAGCTCTGTCCAGTCTGTCCTTGAATGTTACCAGGAATGGGGTGTCCAGTACGTCTCTGGGGAACCTGTGCCAGTGTTTTACTACCCTCTGAACCCACCTCTTTCAGATGAAAACCACTACCCCTTGTCCTATCACAACTGGCCCAATTAAAAACTTTGTTCTTATCTTTTTTACAAGCCCCTTCTCAACACTGAAAGGCCAAAACAAGATCTCCCCATCAGCACTTCATTCAACAGGCTTTACAATCTTTGCATACTTCCTTCCAATTAAAGAAAGCGTTGCTGCTGGTGAAATATCACCAACATTGAAACGATGGATTCAGTGAGATTTTACTTTGTTAGTGCAAAACCAACCACTGTTGTGTTTTTCTGGCTTTCCCTTCCTATTTCTTCTTTTGCCCGATATTTCCTTCAAGTTGCTGCATGAATGGCTGAATCTATGTCATACGCCAACAAATAACATCTGCAGTTATGTTTTCAATCACAGTACAACTATTAAATAATTAGGTTAAATATGGTAATGAAGCTGTAATAACAGAGTAACCTATTACTGACTAGGAAGTGTAAGATTTTCACCTTCCTGTATGATGAGCAAATAGATATGAGGAGAGTTTCCCAGGCGGGCAGCCTCGATTGTGTCTGCCAGTCTGTGGATACTCTAGGTCATAGTCAAAGAGAAGTAGTGTCGCTCTGCCTAATCTCCCTGCTGCATTATACAGAATAAAGCAACAGCCTGAAGTTAAATAGACACCTTTGCTCCAGACAGGGGGCTTGTTTGGCAGAATGTCCATCAATTCTGCTAAACTTTAAAAATAATTTTTCTTGTGTAAAAGCTTTTTCTTCCATAGTTGCTTAATATGGTTCCAGAGGAAATTTCAGCTGCTAAGAAAACGTTATCCCAGGGTTCACACAAACCACGTATGGAAACCATGTTTCAGAAAAATCACTTGTCTGCCTATGTTTTACATACCGAGGCTAACCATTTTAAGGCAGTTTGTTTTTAACTAGCCAGCAATAGATATTTACAGGTTAAAAGATATTTCCTGAAGAAGACTAAAGTTCAGTCACTTCAGAGATCTACACTTTGAAGAGAAATTATGACTTGTTTCTGGTCAAAAGCCAGCAAGCTTGGCTCCTTTGAGGCACTGTAATTCATAAGTAATTATAAAGGACAAACGAAAAGAATTGGGGTTTCTTTCTCATTGGAACAAAATTATTTTTGATGTTATAACTCTAGTTATAAGAAATGTTTTAAATCCTCATGGGACTTGTAAAAACACATGACACTATTCATCTTATACCTAATGAAATTATTTAAAAAAGGAGTGTCAAACAAAAACAAATGTGAATTTTTAGTGCATAGAGAATCCAAATTGAACTGGTTTAGACATAAAGTGAAATTTATATTTGCAAAATGAATGGAAGTTGTAAAATAGTATGAACAAGGGTATATATATATATATTTTTTTTTTTTTATATATATATATATATATATATATACACAAGAATTCTTTGTCTTTGAAGGATTCCTTAGCACTCAAGAGAACTGAAGCCTGATAGATCCCCATCAGCTTCAAAGGATCAGGATGAGGTGCACAAGGAACACTGAGCTGTCAACTGTCAGAGCTACGGCCCTGAGGTACCTCAGATGAGTCCTCTGACTGTATCCATTTCTTCTCTGTAGGCCAGTCGCTTGGTGGCTAACCAACACCCAGCAAGAGCTGAGAGATTTGCAGTTTCTAAAACTGAATCAGTCTGTGACTGAAAGGAAAAACTATACACAACTTATTACACAGTATTTTTCCACCCCCTTCTTATTCTAGGACTATAATTATTCCCTGTTGCAGAAGCTGTACAGTAGTAATCCCTCTCCTCCTACATGCTTCATTTAAAACTCGAGAGCTAACAGCATATTAAATTTTTAATAAATTATACTAAAATATTGTGGCACTGCTCTAAAAATAAAACCTGGAGATGAGTTGTTAAGAAAATGTTCCTTAGATGCATAAAACTATCCCTGAAATATGCAGGATTTTTTACAAAAATGTCTTGGCATATAAACATTTGTGATCATAAATACTTCTCATAAAAGCACTGGCAGTGAATCTCTAGTATTTGAGTCACTTTTGTAAAGGAGAAAGCTTTTTCCTTTTCACTATTAATCTCTTTTTCTTTCATCTCAAATTTAATTCATCTCTAGGTCTTTACAAAGTCACGAAATTATGCATGTGCTAAGAATGATGAGCTAGAATGAAAGAAGGACCTCACAAAGACTTGATAAAAGTAATAATAAAAATACTGGAAAGAATAAGGAAAATATTGGAGTTTCATTCATTCAGGACCACAACATTGGCCTGAGCATTTCAGCAAGCTTTAAAAATAATTTTTCTAATTTTTTTTTAGTTTTGATTTTGAATTCAGATAACAGCAGGCAGTAGTGTGTTCTTTTACTACTGTAGTTTTGTATTTATGCTTACCCTTAACATTGGGTCCCTGAATCCATGATAAAATATTTAGTTAAATAGTCTGATTTTCAGGAATCCTAAGTGTTTTCCTGCATATAGAAGCTATAAATACCTAGCAGCTCTAGAAGTGAGCACTGTTTAATTAAATGTTTATACATGGTCCTGGAAATCCAACGTTAAGCCTACAGACTTTAAAAAACCTTAAATTTCATAAGGTTTTCTATGCTCTTTTGTTTCTCAGAAGCATCTCATAGCTCCCCAGAATTTGTAAAGAGAAAGAGGACTGAAGGAGGAAAAGATGATCAGCTATGAATGCCAAAGTCATTTACACATAAGACATGCTCATATATTGAATGGTCTTAGGAAAGTGCTCAAAGATTTCATTTTGATGCATATTGATTGAGATGGGTTCTCAAAAAGGCAGCTGTTTATGGGGAAAAGTTATTCTTGTGCTGGTTGTATGAACATAACAGAAGTCTCCAAGCAGTTAATTAAGCAAGATGGAAGAAATATATTAAAAATACAAAATTTTAAACAAAACAAAAAAAAAAACGATTAATGCTTTAAAAGTTCTCATAGAGGGAAGGAAAAACCTTAGGGTTTATAGGAGATTTCAAAACACTTTGAGAGTAGTTTTCACTAGGTAAGACTGTAGCTGTTACGGGATTTTGCAGAAGTGCATGGAGCATACCACTGAAAAGAGTAAACTGAAATATAACATTTCCAAAGCTTGCCACAATTATTTTAAATCTGTATCTAAATATTACCTATCAGGCTTTGGAATGGGGATGCTTCTCTTCTAAGTGTGCTGAATAGACTATTCAAAACCAGACCTGTTGAGGATGTGTGTATACCTCACCCATACCTTAATGAAACATTTTTGAGAAAGATCACTGGTAGCTGAAAGTAAACTTAGGGTTATTTGTTATTTTGGTTCAGCACAAAGAGAATAATTCACACAGAGAAAAGCACTTTTAAAAACATGTCAACAAAGAAAACTAGTTTGAAGTAGCCCTCCCCCATAAGGAATTCCTGGTCCTGCTTGAGCAATCACTACTGGTGGGAGCTGTGTGCCTGAAAGGTCGCCACATCACACCAGAACAGTGGAGGCTTAACTTCCATTTTACCCCGTGTCTATCAGAGTTAGTGCCATAGCAGGGAAGAAGCTGAGGCAATCTGGACAGCAAGTGACAGATAAGATCTTCCCCCACACATACCTTAGTCTCTTCAAAAAGCCATATATCTTCACATGTCCCATAAACTCCAGGGATTGGTTGTTCCTGACTTTCCCTCCATTTTAGGTGTTTCCCTATTTTGTGTCTGTATGGTCAACAGAAACGTTTCGCCACCAGCTTTAGGCTGGGTTTTAATATGTGCTTTCCAGCAAAGACCTCAGGTGATGTACATCACATGGAAACTTAGTGTGGAAATTAAATTATTCTCCTTATGCCCAGCTCTTAGAAAAAGAAAAAAATATTATTTTGATGGTGCAAGTTAAAAACTAAATAAAACTAAAAGCAACTGCAGGAAAAGCTGTAAGAATACTATTTTTTAAAAAAAAAATAAAATATTCTTTTCCTATCTGATGTGAAATGCTCTTAACTAAATACTGAATCCTGCAGTTGGGTTTTAATAAACTGGTGTTAGGGATGTTGCTATTGTGTCAGCATTGTGATAAAAAAAAATACAGTTGGCCTTTCCAGACATCATCACCAAAACACTAAAAAGATAGGGCTTGCTATTTTCATAATAAACAACAGATAAGATACAAACTTCTTGTGTACTTAGAACCTCCCTCCTATTCAGAAACTAAATTAATTGCTTCAATATAATTAGGACCTTTACAGATTTCTTTATAATTGCTATAATTACTTTTTAATCTCCCTGGCAATAAATAGATTTTCTAAACTTAATTTATTTCACTCACAAGGACTAACAGATTACCCAAGATTGTGCTCACCATCTGTCATGTAAACACAGGTAAAGTAAAATTTTCCTTGCTTTTTCTTCCTAAATTGCATCTATTTTCCTTTGGAGTTGTTGTGTCCAGATTTACAGTATCACCAACAGTTTTTGGATGGATGCATTTATTTGTAAAATAACTTTTGAGAAGCAGAAATTATATATAGTGAGGACTTTCAGTAAGTTGCAAAGGGTTATATTAAACTTAAAGTTCCCCTGAAAAGATAGTGCAGTTCTTATTCCTAAATGTAAAAATATCTAAAACTACAATCACGTTCCAATTAGCAAGGTGCTGGATTAATTCATTATTCTAATTCTCCAAATTAAGACTAAAAGAAGATGAGCTATTTGTCTTCTTCTGACATTCTTCTGTGTATTTCAGGGAGAAAAGGAATAGGTAAGGAATAGAAAATTCATGTTTCCAACCTCAAAGGTTGCAACACTTTGTACTGAAAATTAATTGTCATATAACTTGCAAGTCTAGGAAGTGAGACTTCAGAAACAGATGTATGATTAAAATTGTTTGCTCTGTCCCTGATCCAATTAGAAAACTATCCCTCTGCCATCATGGCACTGTTATTTCTGGGTTTTATGAAAATATAACCATTTAGAACCTACTGGATCTCTTCTTTACAGCTGGATGAAAGTATTTGAACAACTGCATTACCAGAACAGTTTATAAGTCTTTTTCAGGGGCTATTAGTTCAGCCATGTAAACAGTAGCATTTTGTAGAGATTTTTAAGTGTATTTGGTCACAAAACATACTGCTGTATTTTGATTCAGTAATACATTATTTGTCTGATGGTGTGACTCCTGGAAATACCCCAGTCAGTGCAGTTTTTCAGAATGTTTCCACAATGGCTTCCATGTTCTGACAACAGTATTTTTTTTTCTCTTTTTCAAGAAAAAGAAGAAGGTATTTTGTCAAAATATGACTTCCAATTAAAGTGTGAAAGTGTTTCAGTCAAATAGAAGATATGGTCAATGTACCTGCCTTTTGTTTATTATTAAAATAAAAGAGGAGCATTGACAAAATGAATAAAATACGTCTGTTTTCTGTGAAAAAAAAAAAAGAATAAAAGTATGTATTACATGGAAACCTTGAAGGTGAATTCTGTTCTAGTATATTGATTTCTTTTGATTATTTTTATTGTGTGATATTTTTGTTTACTCCACAGACAGGAAAAATAAAATAATTTGCAGCGAGTGGTCTCCTTTCTTTTAGTATATTCCAAGACAGAAAAACCTCTTTGTTTTCTACTCACCTTGCCATCTCCCTTTTGCCTACCATTTCTGTCATTTGTTGCTTTCATCCCTGCTTGCAAAAGGTTCTCAGCCATTTTCATAGGGCCAACCTTCTAAACTGCCCATCAGTTTCCTGTGGGTTCAGGTGTTTGACTCTTCTAAAATTCTGGAAAGACCAGTCTGTAGCTTTGCAATACAAATCTACAAATTCTACATTTGTCACATCCGTTCTGATGATATTCTCTGGATATTTATCTCAATGTGTATGAATTAGCTATATTAATCAACTTTGACATTAATTATCAGACATGATCAGAGAGAGGAGTCTTAAAGAGTGCCATTCCCTGGTTTCCCATTGGGGAGAGTGCTGGGCTCAGGTGATGCACTATCAGGTCATTCCTCAGGGACTCATAATAACCTTCCCACTGTCAACCAGGTGCAGCTACAGACTGACAGATCTGCAGATGTCTGTCTGTAAGCAGATCTTTAGTCTACTGGCAAGCTAAATCACCTCTGAACATCCAATAAGGCAAGCACACCATCCACTTTGTCTAGATTTTAAAGCAATTACAAGTTACTCAGTGCAGATAGCACAATTGCTGATATTTGCATGAATTACGTAAGGATTTTCCTGGAAAGGATGGGTCAGCAAATGTTCTTTGAATGAAGAAGAAATGCTTCTTACTTATGTTCAGTAGAAATGAGGGTCCCAAAGGTGAGTGAATTTGTTCATAATGTGTCATACTTGAAGGTGTTCGGCTGGACATTGGTCACACTCTGAAATTAACAGTATCCAATGCATTCGTATGCCAACAGGCCAATCCTTGGAAAGAAAATAGATGTATTCAGGCTGTGAAATTTGTAGTAATTCACCTGGCCCTGTGGTAGCAGTGTAAGGAATCAGGCTGGTAGCTGCTGAGCTTGGACTGATAGTAGCAGGGCTTCTCTCACCTGAAAAAACCAACCCAAGGGGACTGGAAAATCCCTCACTAGGGGTGTCATGCTATGCCTGGAATTCACGGAATGGACAGCAATGTCTGAGTGTGAATGTGTATATATGTGCAATAGTAAATAAATGTTGTGATTTGCAGCTCAAACAGCATCCATGTCCTCTTTCATCAGTGTTCCCAAATAAAATATTTTATCAGCATTAGCATCAAGCTTTTCAGCTCAAAAGCAAAGGAGTTTTCTTAAGCCATTGAAGAGTTTACATTTCTCTAAGCCATCTGTCCTGTAACTTCCTCACTGTACATGGAAAATGGAGGTTTCCAATCTCCGTGTGTGGTTCTGTTTGCTTAATTCAACCTTGTTATTAACCCTCTAGCAACTCACAGTCCAGCACACATCAATCAAGGTGATCCTAATGGTTTTACAGGCCCATGGCCATATTCTGAGACTTTGAAGTTAATAATTTTGCTTGAATAAGGAGTTCAGAAATGCTAAAGCTTTTGGTTAAGAACTGCAGACACAGGAACAAAAAATACAGTGTTCCCTGCATACCCCATTTTCTCTTGAAGACCAAGAGGAAATATTTGCCTCATTCTTTTCTCTTCCCATGCAACTATCTGCAGTTTCACAAGGTTTACATCATTAAAAATTCTCCTCTAAGGCAAAAGTTGTAGAGCCAACTGAACAGGGCTCATTTTCAAGTCAATGAGTTTCTATTTGAACAGTCAAGTCATACAAGTTAAGATAGTGGAATAAGAAAGCAATAATCTAGTAATAATGAAGTGGGAAGAAGTGTATTAAGCCTTGCTCCCTCAGGACTCAAAATTATGTCCGAAATGTGCTGAGATTCAACTTAAGTCATGGGCACATAATGGAGCAGAGAAAATTGTAACAAATTTACAATATTAACAGTTTACTGAATTTTGCACTTGTGTAAGTAGTACCTCAGTGTGTAATTTATTTTTCCTAAGCTGCCATTCAAAAATAAAATTAATTAGAGAGAAATGGAAAGGCAACACTCTATTCAGTCAAAAAGAGTGAGTATGTTTTAATGCTGTTCTTTTTTCAATTTGTTTTGTCTTAGAGGAGGACCATGAGTAGTTTTTTCCCATTACAGTTATTGTTGGAATGCTGAACGGAAAGAATGAAGAAATAAACAGAAAACAAAGGGCATTTTTAAAACTAATATAATTTGTCTGTGGAATTTTAGCACTCATGAAACATATGTTTGAATTCAAACATACATTCAAATTTCTCTTTGTCTGAGTTTGTTGGGGTTTTTTTGGGAGACACTGACCACATTTCAGCTTTGATATAACCATTTTTATCCTAGACAACTTACAGCTTTAATTGTTTAGTACCTGTGTCAGGCAGCTAAATCTTCAGAGTTATCCTGCTTCAATAAGAAATCCCTAAACTCATTTTTCCTCTACCCCTCCAGCCTCATCATAGACTCAAACTTTAGTCAATCCATAATCAACTTCTTCCAACCAGTGGCTTTATTTATTTGGTGCTTTTTGATTTATAGTGCCATTCAGTGTGGCATCTACCTCATCTCAGCCCTGTTCAACCTTCACCAATGTCTTGCTAGGCACTTCCTTATTTATCTCCTCCAAGAAATGCTTTACCTAATGGAGAGCTGTAATTCTCCATTTCTCAAAGTAAGCAATGAAGGAACCTGTATTTCTTTGTCAGCTGCATGCACATAGTTATATGCACATATATATATATGTATATATATATGTATATATATATATATATATATGTGTGTGTGTGTGTGTGTATAAATATATATATTTTCATTTTTTTATATATTTTTTTTTCATTGCTCACTACTGGTTTTTCCAATCACAAAAGTTTCTCTGTGTGTCAGGAAAACTTTGTGTTCTTACGTTATCTAGAATACTATCAGCTTTGACTCCATCACTATTAAAGCAAACTAGAACTGATTCTTCTCTTTCCTCTTGACTTTTATTTCCTTCCTGTCCTAGACATGGCAAGAAAGATCATATGGGGAATGCAATACACCCAGGCAAAAGAAAATATAGCCTAAACAGACAAACTTGGTTAAAAATCTGCCTGAACAACACTAGAAATTATAAAAAAAAAAATTGAAAAATTAAATACACAGTCATGGTTTACATAATGCTGACCTACCAGTATTTTTGTACTTCAGCTGCTGCTACTGGCTCTCTCATCCCTTTGCACATTTGCCGTGGCATCACAAGACCTCTGGCAGTGCTACTGTCCAGCTGACGTCAATATAAGCCCTGCTGTTGACTCCAAGGATCAAGAACTTTATTTTAGATGTAAGTCAGGATTTTGTTTTTGAAACAATGTAATTTTTGGTAGCTTCAAAAGTGGTTTTACCTTCTCTTTACCTGCTGCTTTCTTCCTGTCTTGTTCATTTGACTGGCTAAAAATAATTACCAAGTTATAAATAACTAATACCCTGAATACAAGGGGAAATTAAAAGAAAATGGAGACATCTTTTGCATTAGTTTAAAACCTGTTGAGGGTAATCTCCTCTGGAGTGTGATTGTAATTGGTCAACTGTGACTGAATGTTAGGAAAGACATAAGAATTAAAAGGAAGGGAAATAACCTACATCTCACTTTGAAATGAAATCTGTTTGCCTGACACAAAGAGTCTTGCTTAATAACTTTATAGGAGACATACAAATAGTCAGGGGATAATTTTGTCCATAATGCAAAAAAATTAAAGAGAACTGAGCAATGAAGGTCTAAGGAAATACTAAAAATAGCAGGAAACTGCACCAGTCAGTCATGGGACCAACAACACTGCGAAATGTTGTACAGAAAGAGTAAGAAGTAATTCTTTTAGAAGATTCAAATTCCCAAATGTTTTGTAAGGTATCAGACATTTTATTTGTCTGGAAGGACATTACACCCTTCCGAAAAACCCCAGTGTGTTTGTTACTGACTTTGAAGCAGATTGTTTCATCTTGCAGAATTAATTTTCCTTGCATTTTGCTCAAAATGAAATTTTACTTTCAAGAGTGTTTTCTAAAGCAGCAAATGATTGTGAAATATTAAAGACTTTTTTATAGGTAACTTTAATGAAAAAGAAGTTGCTTAAGAAAACATACCTAGAGTATGGTCTAGCAATGCTTATTCATTTTCACCAGACACCCTTGATTACAAAAGAAGATAGATAAGGCACAAGTCATAATAAGTTTCCTGGTCTTATCACCATTACAGTGGTATTACTGCTACAGTTGCTGCTAGAAGGAGGATTCTGCTTCTTCATACTGGAAGTGCTGTCCAAGTTCACTAAAATATAAGACTACACTTGTAATTTTTTTCACACTACTCTTGTTTGAATGGAAAATGTAAGGGAAGACACAACTGAAAAACAGACCTAAGTTTTATCGAAATGTGGAGATAAATTTATAAATTTCATACAAATGAAGGTAAATTTTGTAGGATGTGTGTGGTACAGTAAGACAACACAGGGGGGTCTAGAAGCTCAGAGTTTCTTTGTGAGGTTCTGCCTAACTGAATGTATAGTAAATGCCACTGGAAATAGCAGCAACATGCTGATAAGTTGAGGCATTCTTCATGCATTTCTTTAACAGAAAGGTACAGGTAAGTTACCATTCACTTCACTAGCCAGAAGCAGTTCAGTTCCATCTTTCTCATTTTAACTTTGTCACCCTCTGTATCCTGGTTGCTAAAACACAATTCTGCCCCTCCATTCTGCCATGTTTACATTGTTTTAAAAACTGTTCCTCAGAAATCATTTGCCATAATTTAAATGTTTCTATGATTTGCTTCTGAGAATGCTGCCTATTTGTCATATCTTCAAAGGGTCTGGAGGAAAGTATTAGTAAAAATATAGAAAAATGGGAATGAGTTATAAGAAAAGAATGGATTTTTTTTTAGGGAAATAATTTTCAAGAATTTGTGTTAAGAAGATAGTTACATCAGTCATTGCTTGTGATAGTAATTCTGAATTAATTACTGCATACACAGTGCTATCATCAATTTGCTACCTAACCAGCATGAAAACAATAGTAGTGGATTTCAATGCATAGAATTATGTAATCCTAATTTTGATTTACATAAACCATTATAAAATCTGAGATCAACTATAATGACCTCCAACTGCACAAAATATTTCAGAGAGAAAGAGGTTGCTCTAGCTCAATTCCTATTTTTTAATCCACTTTGCTAAAAATAAAAGATGAAAATTCTGACACATTTATTCACATTGCAAGTACCCATCTGCAGGTGCTGCTCTATAGAAGAATAGAAAGGCATGGTCTGACTGAAGGTTCATTGATGCTGCAATGAATATCTGATTACAGGAAAAATTCCACTAAGTCTGCAGGAGCATGGTTATAAATAGGTTGTGCTCAGCAAAAGTCAAGCATGCAGATTTTACCTCATCAGGCATAAAAAGAAGTATCGGTTCACTTTATGCTCTCCATCTTTGTTTGGATAACTCACTTCTTAATCCAATGCAGGCAGCAAGCAATTAATTTTTTTTTCCCATGCTCTGACTCCTGTCAGTAATAGAGGGCTATGTCTTGTTGTTTTATTTGGATCATTACTGAAACACATTTACTCACTGCTGTCTCAGTGTTGATGAACAGGTGTATTCTTAAGTCTTCATTTAGTTTTCAGTGAACCCTTTGGATGTCTCAGTGTTTGATCCCTCACATCCATTCCTTCATGTCACTCAAATTTACCTTGTGCTGACAGGATTGCAGTGCCAGATTAATTACCGTATATGACTTTGCTTTGCTAGCAAGTCATGACTTGAGGAAACTACAGTGCATAAAAAACTATTGTTGTAGTTCTGATAAAGCAAGGTCTGTAGAATGGGCACATCCTCTTACTAATTCAAATGATTCAGTCAGGAAAAACAGACATGTTTCCAGGCACAAACATCTGGAGCCTAATTGTGTGTCCCAACTGTATCAGCTGGTTTAATGCCATTCTTTGTCTCTCTGTCATGCAAACATACACAAACATCACACACACACAGACTACTTATTTGCGCCTTGCACATTAATTTCAAAGGAGGGTTTATTGATAAGGCCCGATTTCCAGGTTTTATCAAGGAAAAGGAGGGGAGGAAAATAGGTAAGAGAAACAGTTGAGAGAGAATTCTGAACTTCCCCGAGACTGAACAGTAAATTTTGTTGCTTATGAAGATTATTATAGAGTAGATATTGGTACACACAACTGGCTGCAAATTTCTTTGTGAGATGACTGTGATTGAGGTTCAAATCTATAGACCTCTGGGCTTCATAAATTTGTATCATGACAGATTTTGAGCTGCTCTGTGCTGATTTGCATTCTCTTGGGTTATTCTGTTGTTGAGATGTTTACTGCATGAATTTATTGGTATGGCATGACAGCTGGGGAGAAATAAATGGGGAATGTTGGAAATGTTAAGAAACAAGTCTGGAAAAAGGAAACACCTGTGAGAAAAGGACAAAAGCCAAGGTTCTTTCTGACAAAGAAAAGTGTTACATTGGAGAAACCAGCCAAGAAACAATGTATAACTATGCAAAGGCAAAATTCAATGAAGCGTATGAAATCTGAATGAAATCACACAAGTATTTAGGAACACAGAATAAAAATAAGTTCTACAGATGCCCTCTGCAGACATTTCTCCACAGTTTTTTGTCTCTGACTAGGATCTTAATCCCCATGCATACCAATGTCCCTAGGCTGTCATTCATCTGCCATTTTATCATCAATGGGTAAGATTTAAAACATTTTTTTTACTAACTCTTAACTAAAAATACACCCTATTTCTGAAGCTGATTAGAAAGAAAAGGCAAGTAATTTTTCTATTATGTCCTTACCCTGACAGTCATCACAGAAGTTGTCACCACTAAAGTCCCATTGCTTTTGATAATGATTTTTCTTGGTGAAATCAATAAATTCTTGTCCAGGTAAGTGTGAAGACAGTGAAGTGGGGTTTTTTATGTGTCAGTCTGAGGCAGAGTGTGTGCTATATCAATATTACGTCTATCATGCAGATTAAAGAGGAGGTTCTACCAAAAGAAAAAGCAAATACTTGGTATACAACAGATATGATTGACCATTATGTTGCTGGGCCACTTAACTGGTGATTCCAAAGCAGGTCTCAGGCTGACTGTATTATAGAGCTGAGGGAGATACTCATGCTGCTAATGGTAAAAACGAACCAAAACAAAACAACAATGAAAAACCACCAAACAGCTTGCCTGTTATGATCATAGGATCAGGCCAAATTATCGACTGGAAAAAGTACTTCAAAGAAAACAGTTACTCTGGGCCCTGGGGAAACCAGCCTGTCTCAACTGCTGCTGTTCCAAAAGGAGATAGCACATCTGACAAACACAATGCTTTTTATAACCAAGGCTAACATTAGTAGAACCTATACCATACCACAATAATGCAGTGGACAGAGCCAGGATTAAAAGGATATGTAAAGCCTAATTTACTCAATGGGACAATAGAAGATACTGCTCAGGTTTCTGGCCCCATTTTTCATCAAAGTAACACATGGTGGTTTGTTTAATGTACTGAGGGGGAAGAAGGGCTTGGACAGATTTAATCAAAATGTAAACTTCCTGCATATTTCCATACATGCCAGTGTTGCTTTCAGATCACTCTTGCAAGGCTCAGAGCACAGCCTGAAAGGTGTTTCTTCCATTGTTTCCAAAGCACACTCTGCCTTCCTCCTTTTGCGTAAGATTCTGCTAGAACATTAGGGCCCTATAAGGAAGGGATGAGAGAGCTGGGGGTTGGGTTTGGTCAGCCTGGAAAAGAGAAGGCTCCAAGGTGACCTTATTGCATCATTTGGTACCTGAAGGAGGTTACAGGAGAGCTGGAGAGAGACTTTTTACACAGACGTGTAGTGTTAGGACAAAGGGTGACAGCTTTAAACTGAAAGAGGGCAGGTTTAGATTAGATATTAAGAAGAAATTCTTTGTTGTCACGGTGGTAAGACACTGGCACAGGTTGCCCACAGAAGATGTGAATGTTCTGGAAGTGTTCAATGCCAGGCTGAATGGGGCACTAAGCAACCTGGTCTAGTGAAAGTCTCACAGCCCATGGTGGGGAGAGTTGGAACTAGATGATCTTCAAGGTCCCTCACGAGCCCAACCCTGCATCACAACCCAATTTATGATTCCATGATTTTCCGTTACTAAAATTATTTGCTAACTCTATGCATTGGCAACATTTGCAAAGCTCTCCCATATATCATTCCCACACAGCTGCCTCCTTTCCATGTGCTTCTAATACACAAAGAAAATGAAGAATAAAACCTAATATATATCACACAAAGTATTCTGATGTGTTTATTAGAGTGTTCATACACTGTTGCTTCTATTTGGACCATGAGGAACACAATTGTTGTTTTTTTCTGTCCATTAGCCTGTGCTTCTCAGAGCATTCACTCGGAGCTGTCTAATCCTCCTCTACTTTGGTTGGCCCATGTAGTGCTTATTGCAGATCAGGAATGACAATATTGTTCCTTAATGCTATGCCCTCTGCCACACAGCAACCAGCTCTAGGGAGGGACTACTGCTCCTTCATTCTCTAGCTCACTCTCCTTTGGAAAACCTGAGGCTATGACTTTGGTTTCTATGAGTTCAGGAGGATCAGGCCAGCACCGTGCTAGACAGCAGAAGCACCAGCCCGAAGCCACAGGACCGTCACAGTTGCTGCACCAAATCAGCACCTACACAGTTCCTCATCACCATGGCAACGGGCATGATTGTCATCCAGATGATGAAACAAAACTAATCCTTTTGGCCTTTGCAAATCACTGAAATTCTCAATTGCTTTGATGAAATTGCTTTCCTGTGGGTGAGGGTCCGTAGTGACGCAGAGTCACTGGGCAGGTGGAAAGGAGAGTTGCGTTATTGCAAAAAACAGACCTTTTTAAGCAGTTAGGCCTTTATCAGTTCTATAGTTTTAAATCATAAACTTAATTCAACCATCTACCATACACCCCAATATGAACATGTAATGGTTATTTAACTTGTTTTTCTACCTCTAATTCAGCTGAGTTACTCTCCCATAGTCCTTTTCTACTTAGCCAAAGCAGCAGGCCTGAGCCATGATTTTACAAGGGTAACAAGGCCCTTATTTTATAAGGTTTTACCCATATGCAACACCCTCAGTATCATGGAGGTCAGTGATTTATGCTAAATTTGTGCAGCCATTTTGTCATGAAGCTGATGGCTTTGTGCATTGATAAACCTGAAATGCTGGATACCACAAGGCCTAAAAAGTTCAGGAATTCCTTTCCCAGAACCAGACCAACCTGGAAAATTATGTTTTGGAGATTGAAATGCCCAACAAATTTAAAAGTATTATTAGGGGTATATTCCCAATCTGTCTCCTAAGTCTCCATTTCCTTGGTATTTCCTATCAATTAGAAGGCCTCATATTTACATAAGACATTGTACATGCATGCTACTATGTGTGTTTACCTTTTTGATGTGCTTTGAGGTGAAAAACAGCATATTAATGTAAGATTACTATCTTTTCTTCAATAAGAAATCAAAGGGAAAAAGGATCAAAAGGTACTGATTTCATATGAAAACACAATGAGAGGTCTCTGTCTTCATGTTTTGTCTACCAAGTTATTTACAACCTGTAATTATCCCCACCCTTTACATGACATAAATAGGCTGCACATGGTAGATTATTAGAGTGATTATTCTGTATTGGACAAGCCTTAAGGTCCTAATTAATTCCTAGTACAAGTGAAATTATTAAACTCAGTCACAGCTTTATCTACAAATATCTACAAATGGAGCAAAAGCAAACTATTTTCTCAGCACCTGACCTACTGTTTTATTTCACAGTTCTGTTATCATCTCTATATTCACTGCTTTTTCCAACATACAGCATTTCCACTGGCTTTGCATGAGAATGAGACTAACAGAGATGTGTCATTCCTTAGCTTTGCCTGGACCAGCTAAGAGAAACCAGCACTGCCTTTTGGTACTACACATCATTTTTTTAACAGACCTAAATATGAAGTATTGCTTAAATTCTTGTTTGTGTTAGTAAAATTGATATTCAGAAAAGGTTGCCTAGGTAAGGGTGAAAAATGAGAAGTGACTTGAGGTTCTGATCCAACTTTTAATGACCACCAGAGTTTGAGTAAACTGAGAGATACCATCAATGGCAAAATGCGCTAACGTGAGACTACACAATTTCCCATGCTTTAGATTCAATATCTTAGTAGCAATAGACAATTTTATCCCTACATTAAATATCAAGGTCAGTTTGCATAGCAGATTTACTGAAAATGATGATGGGAAGCACAGCATGAAAAAATGGAATGCAGCTGGCAGGAATGCCTAGTTTCTGGGAAACCAACAACAGGGTACACAATACCTACCTTTTTGAATTGAAAGCTGAAAGAGATAAAGGGAATTTAACTTAAATCAAAATATCAGATCTGAACTCTGAATCTAAATTTGATGTTTTTCCTGCTCATTCATATTTTCCTGCTTATTCCTGCCTTTTATTTACCGAGTTTGCTATTCCAGAATTTGTGATTTCAGTGCCATCATATATCTTTGACTCATAAGAAGAGTTGAATGTGAAACCAGGTTCAGACTTTTTGACTCAGCCCAAACCACAGTGCATGGCTGGTAAAAACTTAATTAATTTTACCTGTCTATTTTAACTGTCCATACAGACTAAGTCCCACGTGCATTATAAGTAAAATAAGAAAGAGAAACAATCAAATAGAATCTCAAAATTTTATTACACAGAAATACTTCAAAAAACAAATGTTCCATGTGCAGACTAGCAGTGAAAAAACGAGATTGGTTTTTGCCTCTTTCTCAGTACATGGCATGTGTTTCATTTACTGCCTATAGGTTGCCAGTTTTCCTAGTCTTCATGGTGAGTAAAATCTGATTACCTTAAAGCTCAAAAATATATCACAGAAATAATAGTTGTAAACCAGAACAGATATCCTTCTGAAGAAATGATGCTAAACTACACATCTCTCATCTCATGGTCATGCAGACACTAGTGAAAAATGCAATGACCTCCACTATTGTACCCACTAAAAGTTATAAGATCTGAATAATCAGCAGTTAATTTTGAGCAATGCCAAGCGCTGTTTTTAGAAGATGATTATGTATAATTTTTTTAAAATTTCTTGTTGTATCTTTGTGCAGACATGACTGGAATTCCACAGAAGATACAAATCTATTCTGGATCTCCCTTAAGGTTTAGTTTCAGTTATGGAGAAAGGAGCAGAGTCTGTGCTGAGCAATTGTAACCCAATAATAAAATGCATTGAATATGTAACTAACTGCCTTGAGTTTATATTCTGTTTAAAGGAGAATGATGGAAAAAGATAAAAAGTCTTAGTGTATTGCCCTCACAGAAGAAAGAACTTGTGTTTGGCAATGAGACAAGAAGCAGAAGGAACGGTGGAAGGATTAGCTACTCTGGGGTGCTGAAGTCACGAGTATCATCCCATATTGAACCACTTGAACATTTATATCATGCTGCATATTGCATATGCCACATAATTTACAGAAAATACTTCTATATGTTCATTACATTGTTTAGAAACCATTTTTGGGAGTAGAGAATTTCTACCTAAATGAAGCAGTAACTATAAGGACAATGCTCTGGTCTTATTCTCCAATAAACTGCAGTTTCTCACATTCTTAAAAGTACTGTATAATTAAAACCGACTGCCCTTACAAAGGAATTGTAATTTAGGACCTTTGATGAATGCTTTTGTAAAACTGGTTGGAAAATGAGAATGCATAAAAAATTCTCAAAAAAGATCAAAAAAAATCAAAAAAGATTTGCCAATATTTTCTTAGGAATAATGAGAGACATGCTGAACTGAGATTATTTAAATCAAAGCAACTAACTCCTTTTACGTTAGAGGCACAGGTCCACTGTCCTGTCTTTCTTGAATCTCCCATATTCTAGACAGGAGAGAGATCTAACCATCCATCACAAGGGTTAATTTCTCTGCAGCCAAGAGAGGTGGAGTTTTACACAAAGCACAGGAACTGAATCCAAAGAGTCTGAGAGACTTCCATCCTGGAAAAGCCAATAATTTTAGTATAAACCATTCATCAGATGCAATGGCACTTGCTTGAGCCCTTTCTCTGTATTTAACATACTGATTTGACCAGATCTATTTTTAACCTAAATGAATGTCTTGGTTAGTGGCTATTAGCTGCTCTGGGGATCTTTCTTTTCCTCATATGGCCCTTTTGCAGCAGTCTGTGTCCTGAATCCAAAAAGCTTCTAATATTTTTCCATCAAATTTGTTATGTTTGTATTTTACTGTTTCTTTCTCAAAAAGTCAGAATTTGAGGTCATACTTGTGCCATCTTTTCCTTAACAAGCAGTTTGAAATAGTAGCGGAAATGTGAAGGAGATGCATTAGGGAGGAATAAATAGTAGTTTTGGCACACAAAGGCCAGCAGCAAATGTATTTCTCACCTAATGCTTCGATTAGCTGGGAAGATTGGACA
This sequence comes from Pseudopodoces humilis, assembly GCF_049639895.1. Lineage (NCBI taxonomy): Eukaryota > Metazoa > Chordata > Aves > Passeriformes > Paridae > Pseudopodoces > Pseudopodoces humilis. The sequence goes on from NC_142200.1 coordinate 108,588,366, forward strand.
GGTAATCTTTTCAAACTGTTAGAGGTGCTGGTGTACCATTAGAGAACATAGCCCTCATTTTAAGAGGCTGTTTACATCTCTCTGATTGGTTCCAGGGGGTTCCTGTTTGTCAGAAACATAAATTTTAAAAAAATGCAAATGACAGTATAACAGAAGTTTGAAAGGAAGAGATTTATGTGGTTCCACAACACATTCTCCTACTGGGAATTAATCTCTTTATTCTGATTTATCTGAAATGTTCAGATGTGTGCTAATTTTAGCATTTTTTAAAGAATATTTGAAGAAATTGATTTGCTTTTACAACAGTGAGATATAATGGAGTTTTCCTCAGAGAGAGAGGAGTCTAAAACAACACCAATCTGTTCCTGTGTTTGGAAATCACTTACCTACCACCTGGGAACATCACAAACTGACATATGGTACTGTCATTGTCTGTCTCCTGGAAGCTAGCAGAGTATCTACATGAGAGGAAAGTTTAGCCTAGTTAGCACCAAAGAACACTAGAAACAAGAGAACTGTATTTTTTCTCAAGTGAAAATTGCACTCTTAAATAATTCTTAAAATATTGAAGCAATAATTAGACACCAGGAGAGACTGAGCTTGCCACACTGTATTTAAATGAAGAGACACAAGAAACAAAATAGAAGAACTATTTACCACAATAAAATAATCCAGCAGTGAAACTGATGGCCACAGTAGAACAAACGTATGAAGAGATTCAGAAGATTGCTAGGTAAATTCATGCAAGAACAATCCTTAAATGGGAATAAAATAGTATTATAGATTGCAATTATGGATGCAAACTCCAATCTAAGAGATGTCTCTAATTTTTTAAACAGACAGAAGTTAGGAGGATATACTGATAGTAATGCCACTGTATGTTTGTCATTTTTCAATATTCTCTCTAAAGCATCCTCTAATGGACATTGCCAAAGATGTCGGGGAAGGTCACCTTCTTGTCTGACCTGCTGTAGCTCTTCTGTGTAAGAAATGTTCTTTACAAAATCACCAGTCATCACATAAGCTACGAGTCTAAAAGAAATAGCAAGCCAGGTACCTTTATTATCAATTTAGTCATGCACTTCTATTTATGTGTCTGAATACAACTTTACGGGTCAGATTTTAGGCTTTTGCTTTCAAAACGTTTATCTACTCAACTTTATAAGCATGAAACTTAAGCTAGTTGTGTAAAAAATGGATGCATGGCACCTTATTTATGATAGTTGTGACATAGTTTTATGTGTCCAAATTTATTTCAAGACCTTTTAACATCCTACAGTCTGCCTTTTATGTTTATCTGCCAACAGCTGTTCTGGTTGCACTAAAAGGAGAAGGACATGTCCAATCTACAGCAAAATATATTCGCTAAGCAGTAAATATAAGCAAGAGTTCAGCTAATATCCTCTGTGTCATCATCTGCAAATCTATGATAGTCACAAAAAACCTGTTTTTTCTTATTAAATTGATGGAACTAGTTAAGTAAAGTAACTTGTATACATCTGGAGAAGGAATGACACTGAGAACATAGGTCTGATGCCCAAGTGCACACCAAAGGTTCCTGTTGGTAACTTTGCAGCCAGTCTAAAATTATGCAGATGGACTAAGAATTTTCTAAATTTCAAATGCAAATCTTTTATTGATCCTGAAAAACTGGTTAGAAGATGAATGTGGCGATTATGTTTCTGGAACTTCAGTGATTTTATTGGTGACGAGCCCCAAGCCATGAGGCAAAAAACCCCACTAGAATGGAGTCAAACAAATGTTCCTACTGAGCAAGCAACTGAACCTTATCTTCCCTTCTGGGGAAGTAATCCTAGATGTCTTTAGAGGGCAGAACACTGCAAAGGATGCAGGAAAAGCTTAGTCCTAAGAAATCTGCATTATTTACTTTTAATCTGTCCTTTGACCCTCACATCTTTGAAGGACTAATGAAATCACTATTCTTTTATATGAGAAATTCATATGCAGTTTGCCTAAAACAACCCTCTTAGCAGATATTTTTTCATTGCTGCTTCAGAGCAGCAGTCAGATAATGCCAGCAAAGGCAACTCCTTTCTTGATATGCAATCCTGCACCACACTTATGTGTTAGATAGAAGCAGAATAGATCTCAGCCACGTAAACCCTTATTTTGACTGCTTCCCACAACAACTCCAACTGGGATGGCATTTCCATATACTCCAGTCTCAAGTGGAGATAGCAACTGACTTCTGAAAACACATAGCAGCATAACCTGGCACTGTGCTATGTCTAAGCTGATGCAGATGTGCATCGAGGCTGCTCAAGCCCATATCAATGTTCTTTGCAGCTCAGGTGTGCCCTGCTCTCTATAGTGCTGCTCACAGAGATGTCTCTGTTTTGAACACTGATGATCTCTGCTGTTGGTGTATTCTGACTGGAAGCCTCTCCTTGAGAAAAAGCATGGGAAAGCAGGATTAGGGGGCCAAATCCTTAATTGTTTTTGACCCAAATAGCTCCAGTAATGTCAGTGGATCAATGTCCTTTTCCATTACCAGAAGATAAGCCCTGCTGTGTGTGTGAGGAAAGTGTAAACTTCTTTTCTCAAAAGAAGATAGTGCTGCACATTCAGGAATTTGTAGTTCCTGAATAAAGACCCGATTTTCTCCTGTTTAATCTCACTGTCCTTCAGTACAGACACAGCCTTAGCCTGCTCTTTCATGACCACACAACATCGAGTTGGACTGGGATTTAAATTGAATGCTCATTGATAACATTACCAACCACTGTGGGGAAAGAGATAGGAGTCAATCAGCTAATGAATTCTTCCATAATGCAAGAAGTGCATAGGGAAAAGCACTCAACTGAGTAGAAAAATATCTGCCTGATAGTAACGTGCTCTTACAGGCAACATCTTGCAAAGAAGAACTAAATTACTCCAGGCTACACTCTTGAGTGCAGCTTCCTTGAGGAAAGTTAAAAGGGAAAACACTGAGCTAAAAAGCTAATGGATCAAAAGTAAATATGTCAGGGCAAAAAAAGGCAAGGGGTTGAGAGGGATGGCAGTAGGAAGGGGGTGGTGGAGGGAGAAGAAAACAGCATTACTTACAAAAATTGAAGGCATAGCTGGGAGTGTGCTGTATCCCTGACATTAAGAAAACTGTACTTTCTGTTTGAATTTATATCAACATCCCCAGAAAGCACTTTGAGATATGCAAGAAATGCTGTGATATACAAGAAACTCTTTTGCTCTACACCTGTGTATCCAGCCCTTTTGCCTGTTTTTTTAAGCTTGATTTTCTGTGTAGACAATGAATCCTAACATGCAAGTGAGAAGCCTCCAGGGCAGAAGTTAAATGGAAAAGGCAGCTTATTATCCTAGGGTCAATACCCTCCAATCCAATACATTCCAAAAGTTGTTTTTCTGTATTGTAAATATGGACTGTTTCATACCAAGTGTCTGCAGAGTGACAGCAACAAAGAAAGCAGCCTGGAGTGGAGTTAAAATAAGTTGTCCTTATTTCTTTGCAAAACAATTTATTTTTCCATCACCACTCAAGAAACAAAAAAGTTTTTAAAGTGACACTGGGTGAAGGAGGGAAAAAAAAACCACTATGAAGGAATGGGAAAAGAATGTCTCCTCCTGTTAAATAAGAACTCCTTAAAACTTGCCAATGGCAAACAACAACTTTATTGTACTATTTTGTTTTCTCCTTTATATCAAAGAACCAGATTTGCAATGACAAACTAACAAGCAGAAAAATTTTATTGTAGCTTGATGTTCAGGTGTGGTCAATGGAAAAGCAGGTGCTACCATTGCCCACACAACAAATCCATCAACTATCTTTTACTTTACTGGATTCATAGTAGAAGGAATATTGATGTCATTAGGTCTTGCACCAAGAAAATGTAATTTCTGTTAAATTTTTCTTGTACATTGGTATAATTGAAAGGAGGCTTAGGGCCCATACTTTCCTTATTCCATCTTGATAGTATACCCAAGCTTTACTTTGGTCTCTTGCAAAACAACAGAGAGTAAATACTTTGAGAAGTAAGACCAAGGGAGGGAATTAATCAAATGGGAGGCAGCAAATAAAATCACTTTTATGTCTTTAGAATCTGATGTGTTAAATTGGGAGAGCAGTAAGATTTATTTCTCTGTGTCATATCACCCAAAACCTGCATATCTCTCTCCAAATTTGCAATTTAATGCTAAAAAAGATTATTATCTTCCCACCCCTCCTCATAAATAATGGACATGGTCTAATTTCCAGTTCAGATTGCTGATGTTAAGATTAACAGTGGTTTACTTGCTTTGGTATGTGGATGGAAGAAAGCCAAAGGACTGTTCCTAAATAGGGATTATGCAGTCTTTCCCCTCTTCTTGCTGCTGCTGCTACAGCTTTGGATGCAGTCCTGAGAATGCCATGTTTTAGTAGAAATGTCTTTAATTGGACAGAAGATCAAGTTTTACCTCAACTGTTATGGAGGAGGCAGCAAAGCAGGAATATTGACACATCTGCACATCTGCTCCAGAAATCCATTGTACACAAATTGCTCTGTACAACTAATACTTTTTCCTGATTTCAAAAATGCAAATATTTTAAATCTTTTGCACAAAATGAATTGGTAGTCAGGTCAAAGCATGCCCACTTAACCTCATCTAGCAAGCAATCTATTGCCAGAGGAATTATTATTTATTTTAGGAAAGAGTTGCCCAAACTCACCCATTTTTCATGACACCAGAAAAGCACAGCTTAGAAACTTCAATACCAGCCTGTGACACAAGTGTAGGATTCCATTTAATTTTGCTGATTTATACAAGGAGAAAAAGGAGGAAAAAAAAAGGAGAGTCAAAGTGGCCAGAGGCTTATCAAGTATCTAATTATAAAAATAGAAAAATCAGTCTTGACACAAGGAATATGTTCAAGTTCATGAAATGTACAGCATTTTGAACAGAAAACTAGAAAAGCAATGGAGAGCAGAATGGCATTTCCTTTGTTGACAAGACTGAAGGAAAGATCCTCATGTTTAACTATATTTGATGACAACCTGATTGACAGTCATTATCAAATACTCAAAGAACTGAAAAAAGGTGTACCCTTTTCCCTCTCTTTTTTAAAAAAAGAGACCTCTCCCTGACAAAGCCAAGAAGCCTTGTTCTTAGCTGCTCTTTAGCACTGCTGGGTGTTATAACCATGAAACAACAATACAGCAAAGTGAAAGAACCATTAAAATGATGAGACATTAATGAGTGGGCACTGATCTGGACCTCCCAGACAGCTATGTGTCACTTGCTTAATGAGATTCAGAGTATAAAACATACCCAGAAGCTTATGTTCTTACTAAAGATGTTGCTCACATGACAAAAAAACATTCAAAGGAAGCATCAAAAATGCTACACAATTAAACAAGCATGCTCCAGATGAAACAAATCTGTTTGCAATAATTGAAAGATAAAATGAGGAAAAGGATCTACATCTAATAACCAGTATCATTTTAATTTATTTACTAGAACTGTTGCTTAACATTCTTGCAGACTTTGAAGAGGTAGCAAAAGGCTGAGGTGTTTTGCAATAGCTTTCTTCGTGTGTATCTAACTGAATCCTGTCCTTTACAAGCATTTTTTGAAGACTGAGTTAAGTTTATATCTACAAATATTGCGATTTGTTGATATTTTGTCTGTAGCCATAATTCTTATGACAAATCTGCCCAGTGGTATTTGAATTTGCATCCTGTGTTCCTTTCTCCAATCTAAAATCCTATTATAATGTTGTTATGGCTTTTTATGGCCATAGAGAGGCCAGAAACTTGTGCTTCAAAAGCTATTGAGTCAGGAAACCTTAGTGCCATTGCAGTTAATAGTAAATCACAGCTGGAATGGGAGCTGTCCTCATTTCAAGTTAAGCAGGTTCTCTAGTTCTCTCATAACAATGTCTTTTCCATGATAGCTCCCAGACATGTAGTCTCACTATAATTGCTGTGTCTAAGATGTCCAATAAGCAGGGGAGGGAGTACATAATGAAGGTGGATTGCTGTTTCTTGGTACAAATTACTGGCTTTTTTATGTCCTCTGAGGGTGCTACATTTAGAATAACAGAGTGGATGGACTGAGAATATCTCTTCTTAAGCAACCTTTTTCCTGCTTGAAAACTGATATTACCTTGCCTCTGATTACTCTTCTCTAGGCTATTTTTCACATCCTCCTTGTGTAGACTTCAAGGAGATTTTTCTGCTGTAAATGTATATTCTGTATATTTTTGGCAGGGAGGGAAGCAGTGTCTTCCATTACTCATGTGCTATTATTGCAAATGTACATTTTAATATGGAAATTCTCTGTACCATGATTCTCTGTGCCACTTGGTGAAAAGGACACTGTTAGTTTGCTTGTTTTACAGAGGAAAGAAGAAGTTGAATCCAACAGAAAATGCATTTATTAAGGCAGGGAAATAATATTTTTAAATCCTTGAGTGGGAGTTGCATACATTACCCTCCAGATCTACAATACAATATTTTTTTTCAAAATGCAACATTACTAGGTTCAAATCTTTTATATTTAAGTTCTGTAATTATAATGAGATTAATATTTTATCCTCTACCATATGATCACCCTAGGCTGTTTAATTTTAGACCATGAACCATATTTAACTAATATATTAAAATGTAAGATATCATACAAAATTACTTGGGTTTTTAAATACATTGATATATGGGGTGTGAACCTTACAAGACACTTTCACTGTACCTCCATTTACTGTGAAATCCCTGTTCTCTTCAAGCTTATCACATTGTAAAACTGTATCAGAATTACGTTATCACAGAGAAACCTACAGAACTAAAAAGGTTTAATTGCTCAGAAAGTATCTGCCTGTGTGCAAATCCTGCCTATTGCTGCTTTGTTTCTGCCAAAGCTGCTAGAATCCGTGTCTCACTTTGGCAGCCTCCATTACCCAAGGCCAGAAAGATAATGTCATTGAACTGGTGCTCTTGCACCTAGATATTTAGATGCTCCAGAACACCTCCCACTGCTTTATTTTCTTCCACTCATTGGCTTTTTCACTTCCCCCTCTGTTACTTCTCTTTCTTCATTACAGAGGGTGCTGAAGGATTTGAGCCTCTTTGCTTATGCAGGCTACAGCTTAAAATGTTTCCATCCCTAGCCATGGCACAGAGGGTCAAGCTGGATGAATGCAAGCCTTGCTTTGCCAGATTTTAGGGTGCTGGGGAAGAAGACAATGTGTGTGTTGTGTTTCTGATTGGAATAATTGTTCCACACCTTTGCAGGCAATTGCAATTCAGTGAGAAGACTCAACACTTTCTTAAGACCTTAACTAGAGTACCTCTGCAGAGCACTAGATTTAGGCTGCTCTGGGTACTAACGAGGGTTAGTATGCTCAGGGTCATCTCTGTGTAGAGCCAGAGCCTGCAGAGATGCAATCTCACTCTCCAACATTACAGTTACTTGTATAATCTTCTTGTTAGATCAGTCCAGGCTCCTTCACCTCTGCATCTCCAGGTGAGACAGATGGCAAAGAACACTGCAACAACTGTATAGACTTGAAGATACCCTTCTGTGTCTGTCTTGAATATTGCAGACCTTTTCCATCTCTGTTCAGCACATTCATGTCTGTGACCATTACAGGGAAAGAAAAAATCTGCATTCTTGTATGTATATTCCCTTTGTTGAGGAACCTGTAATGCAGACAGCCAGAGGACAAAGTGCTCTCACCAACACTGGCACTTGTGTTCTCCACTGTATTAAGGAGTTTCACTGGATTATGGCATATAACCAATAGGAAATCACTGCCTGGTTGGTACTACAAAGAAAATGTTATATCATGCTAAACAGCACAATAGATAATCCTCTCCTCAGAGTCCTGAGAAAATACTTTTCTGGACTCCTTTTGGAGCATCTCTCTTCAAAACAAATTATTCAAAAAGCCTAGACATGTTGGCATGCATAGCAATTCCCTGGAAGCTCCAAGAGCTCTGCTGCAGGATTCTGGTCAGATGATCTCTCTCAGAGAAATAATCTTTGTGATATCTCCTGATGGATTTTCAGAGCTGTGAAGTGCTATGTAACACCTTTGTTGCTGCCAGCCCACAGTCCCTAGGAGGGGATTCATCTGATTTTTTACACGTGGGGTCACTTACTGGACAAGTGCAGCCCTCAGTGATGCCTGGGCATTCCCTGCAGAGCACACCAGGGTATGAAAATTTGTGCAGGTAGATTATGCACAACCTTGGGTCATCTCCGAGGCTAATTAATGTCCCACAACAAATAAAAAGTGAGTACTAGCTGTTCCAAGATTGTTATTTAGTCAGCCCTGAAAGCCTCCCAGAATACTGCAAGTATATGAAATTTTAGGATAATATCCCTTAATTTCTGAAATACATCTTTCTGAAGTACACAGAGGTTATTTACCCCAGGTTTTTTTAATAATTTCACTTAAAGGGTTCCTTATACACTTGGTAACAGTGAGGAACAGATGTCCTCAAAGGTAGAATGCATCCATATGCATGAAGAAGGTGTCCAGTGCTCCTGTGTACCTCAGAGCTGAAGCACACAAGAATGTAGCTTTTTCTCTCATTTGTGTGAAGCAGCTAGTACTAATCGGAGAGGAAGACTGTTCAGCTTTTGAAGTCTTCCTTCTCGCAATTAATTTACTTTTTCCCATTTGTATTGTGGTTTGATTGTTGGTTTTGTTTTGTAAATCATAATCTCTTGGATAAAGATAGGAAAATAATGACTTACAGTATCCCTATCCTTTGAAGTTCTTTATAGAATACAACTCTGGTGGGAAACAAAAGCATAACTCAAAATTTGACTACATTCTGCTGCCATATACTTTAAAAATATATTTTTTTATTTTTTTATTTTTTTTATCTTTTATTTTCATCTGTTGTTATTTTGAATGACTTCTTCTCCACTCTTAGCTCACTTTCCTAGAACAAAAGAGACTAGACAAAGTCTCCTTTGTCTTTCCAGACATAGCAGTGAGAGTATTTCATTGTATGTTCCCCAGTGTTCCATCTGTGTTAGAAAATACAAGGTATTGGATGCAACTATTCCCAAATGGTAAAAATTTAATTTTTCTTATAAGTACACTGATTTTAAAAGAGAGGTAGGAATCAGTTGTTCTTCGTGACAACAAATATTACCTCTTACAAGTTCAACTCTATTGGAAACAAATATCAAGTGATACACAACTGATATTTTGTGGTTGTGCTGCAGTGTCTACAGAGAATTTCAAGAATTACACTTACAAAATAACCACTAAATCTATTCAATACCCATCCTTAGAAATATAAAAAAATCCATCACTTCAAAATATTTAATAACTACTAATATAAGGAGAGTCTCAGAATAAAGAAGCAATATGTAAATAAGAGCCTTTAGATGTCTGTGGAATTGGAATAATAAATGGGAAAGAGTATTTTTGCATATTTCTTTAGTCTACCCTTACCCCAGGATTACTTCATAAGTTTAGCAATAGTAGTATGTACATTGTCACTAGAATTTTCTTCTCCAGAAAAAAATGGGTTGGTATCAAACTTTGTCCTTTGTTATCTAGTCCTTTGTTATCTAGTAAAGTCCTTTGTTATCTAGTAAATGTACAGTATATTTATGTGGATAAATACCACATAATTGAAACTTTATATCATTTTCAGGAAATCCACAGAGATCATCCCTCAAAGTTGTGTCCCAAAACTCACTCAATGATTTTCTCTCAGGTTCTGGGAAAAAACTAAATTATTTTAGCACCATGTTTTATATTGAAATTAACGAATTTCTTTGCAACAAATAGCACACTTTACTGGGTTTGTGTTTGCTCAGATATTATTAACTACTGTCACCAATATACACTTGTAATAAAAAGCCAATAATCTGAAATAGAATTTGATGGTACATAATTGGAAGTGCAGGTAACAATACAACTATTTTACAGAAAATGTCCCTTGCCCCTCCTTAAGAAATGGATAACATAAAATTTAGATTCCAGTTGCATCAGTTAAATTGTTGACTTTATAATCTCTGTTCACAATGGAAAATTACATTCCCTTGAAAAAGGAATAATTACCATTTCCGAGCATTTCCCCTAGCTCCTAAGACTTATATCAAACCCTAGCAAAGGATGGAATTGCCATAGCAACTGCCAATCTGCTTTCTTTTTATTGCTGTTTTTGTTTTCTCACTCAGAAACCCACATAATAAACCTGCTTCATCAAATGACCAGCCATGGGAGACTGAAGTCAATGCTTTCAGAGAAGACAGTGCTTTTCTAGCAGAGCAAGATGTTGAAAGGTGAAAAAACAGCCAAGGCAGACGGCAATTACAATCCAACTCCATTTCAAAACTTTCAACGGAGTGAATCTTTGGTGTGGTCATTAAAGTATCCAACAAAACACTTGTGCTGCAGAAACATTTCTGTGTATTGCTTTTATAAGCTGTACACTGCATCAGGACATTTCCATTGGACTACTGACCTCTGGTATATCCCAACACTGGGACTCAGCAAAACCAGAGAGGAACTTAATTTCCAACTCAAACCATTCTGTGATTCTATGATTAAAAAACAGGTTTTTGGCATTGAAGAAGGACCTTTCACTTAGGCAAGTTATGCCAATAGAAAACACTAAGTTCTCATCCTCTTAACACAATTGAATGGCAAAACCATGTGTAATTTCTGAAAGAAATGAATAATGTAGAAAACAACAAATAGTTAAAAGCAGACTTAGGACTCCTGACATACTCTCTTCTATATTAAATAATAGCTCTGAGTAGGATATTAAATGCTTGAGCTGTATGGCATGTAAATCTTATTCTGCCTTGCCACTAAGAGTACTTTTGATGAAAATATATTCTTAAATTGTACATGTATTGATCAAAGAAACTGTAAATTCTGAAGGTTCTGACGTTTCCCTAGTAAAAAAATCATATTCTTGTTTTGCATCCAAGAAAAAGATTTGCTGGTCATTTATTCAAAGGCTGTCACTGACCACTCAGAAATGAATGAAACAATTAAACACTAAGAAAATTAATGTCTTCAACTGTCTTAAATTCTGTGTAATTTTTACATGTAGGATAATTTGCAAACCTATTTGGTTTATTTTCAACTCCCCCTATAATATTACTCTCTCCTTTTACTTATTTCATGTCCAAGAGCATGGGAGTAACAAGTTTGTTCTTGAGAGCAGGAAAAATGTGGGACAGCAGAGAAACATTTCAAAAATATCAGCTACATATAACATGCTATGATTTAATTGGCCCTATCAATCATTCCTGCAAGGCAGCACTGTGTCAATTCAACTGACAACACATAAAGAATTTCTGTGACCTATTTCTGAGATTTTGGGCTCATGGTAGTGGAATAAGGAGTTAAAAGTGAAATGCTCAATGGCATGTTCATCCTTTACCTGCAACCAAACTCATCCAGCACTGCCTTCACAACAGAGAGGATTTGGATCCTTATCAAGCATGGCCATCCAACCAAGCTTTTGCTATTTCTGTTCTTTAAAATCACCAGGATGGTACTACAACTTCCAATTAAATAAAACAAAATTGCTCTAATGACTCTGAAATCCATTTAAAAAATAGAATAGACTTACAAACAAGTCCTAGTTTTACAAGTAAAGCAGCAGGAAAAAGCATCAGCATATGCCTAACCCACCAAACATCAGTGGATGATTCAATAATATCAGGAGGAGAGATGGCTTCTACAGATACTGAAAATTTTTACAAAGGGGAAATTATGTGATACTTGTGCTTTTAATTGCTAACTTTCATTTTTGTGTAGATGCTGGAATTTCCTGACATGATCTTATATAGTCAGGACAGTGCTATCTAATAGAGTTTTTAAAAATGTTGAACACATATCGTAAGATAAAAAATTAAAAAAAAATAAATCTTTTTGACTCCATAAGGGTCTTAGCTTCATACTTTTGATGTGTTTTAGAACCATTTTGTTTCTAAAACACATCATAATTTAGTTAATTCTCTTTCAAAAACAGCTGCATTTCTATCATCTCTCCTTTCTGTGGGAAAAAGGAAGAGAAGTCTCTCAATTCACCTTTCTTCAGAAAACAGGTAAAAAAATATCTAGGAAACAAAACAGTGACCTGACTGCATCCTCAGTAGCACTGGTGATTATCAGGTGGATTATTTTGCATTCAGGATGCTTCCATCTTTTGTTTGACTTGGGGTGCTATTTGCTGACTGTTGCCTCATGAGTCTGGACTCCTACACAAGCTGCAAAAATCTCCTTATCTGGAAACATGGAAAAGCTGCATCAAAAACTGGTACATCTGCATATGGATGTCTAATTTCCCTTTTTTATGTATATTGTGTATATTTTAAAGATATCTGTATGTTGACCAAAAATAGCTTTGCAGTTTCTATTGTAACTACTTAGAACACCACTTTTATAAAATATATCATGTTCTATGACTTTTTTCCAGTGAGAAGAAATTCTTGTCCTTAGGGGAAAATCCAGAACTTTAATAACTTTTACATTTAAAAATAAAAATCCTAATTCTGTAGTTCCTTAAAGTCACTTGGGACATAGATGCAAAATTTGTTTCACCAAGATCAAATACTCTTTGCTGAATCACCTTATTGAGAAATCATGCCTACCTAATACTTACTTGGCTTTTTTTAAAATTAAGTAGTATTTATGGTAACTTTGCAAATCACACTTGTAGTTGTATTTCAATTAAGGATGTAAATATTTTAGCTCAGAGATTAATAATTTGCACTATACTTAATTCCTAATTTACATGTAAAAGTACTTGCTAGCTATCAATGAGGTAGTTATCACTCTAGGTAGTACATACACTACTCAATACACCAAGTAACAGTGTTGGGGTTCTTTTCATTCAATCTGCCCTTTGCTTAGATGGATGGCATACTTCATGTATGTCAGTAAATGCAGAAACAGGACTAAAGTTCATTTATGTTACATACAATAGAAAAAAAGACCCTCAAACTATGTGGAACAAGCAATGGGATGAAGACTACAGTGTTTACTATATATAATTCAAGAGTAAATGGTGAAAGATATACAGTAACCTTTAAAATCCCTGTTTCTACAGAAGAGAGATGCAATATCCCCTGACACACTGCGCTGTCTCCTGCAAACACACCTGTCTCTGAAGACCTTGGTGATGGTTTACAATTCCCAAGATGCCAACTGTCTTGCACCTTGTTCTCACTGAACATACATTGCTATTCTGGACTGGCACTGCTCAATTAAGTTTGTCCCATGTGTTTTCCACAGAGTCTTTAATGAATGTGGGCTGCCTGGAAGAAAAGCCTTTGGGAGCACAAAGCAAACGAAGGAACAAACTTTTAATCAAAGCATCTAAGTAGGCTCAGAGCTTGGTTGTGTGAAAGACAGAGAGAGCTGAGGGTTCTCAGCATCCCACAGGAATAAGCAAACATGGTGGAAGGTGAAAAGATTGCAGCCAGAAAGTCAAGATCACCCATTCTCAAAAATCAGGATTTATAATGCATACCATGTAGAGAATGATTCACTAATAATGGCTAATTCGCAAGAAGGAATTATGTATGTTCTGAAAATAAAACCCTAATTAGAACCATATTAAATTTTGAGATGCATAGAGCTGTAGTCTGAGCTATAGGTTTTAAATGCTAGTTAATGACTTTCTGATATCATTCCTTTAAAATTATATCAAGAGTCACTTTTTGCTCTTCATGTAATGACTTTAAAATAAATTATGCTTTGCAAATTCAGACAGAAAGATTATCAATGTAAGGGCAACTCTGGAATTTTCAAAAACATCTGTCAATTTTTCTGTGAATCAATCATTTAGAGTTGCAGTTTTGAATCCCTATTGCTTAACCAATGTTTTGCAATAATTTTCTTTGGCTTAAAATATTCATGTGAGAACATTTCCTACATCCAAATCCCATTTTATGATAGTTTTTACCAAGGAGAAAAGAAAGATCATTTATTTCTTATCTGAATATGTAATTTAGACAGGCAGGATTGCACACAATGGTGAAAACCTCATAACCCACCTAGAATAAAATGTAATATCCCCAGGTGATCTTCAGATCTGCAAAACAGTACCAAAAGGTGAGATTTTTGCATCTTTACAGAAGACTTATTTAACAATAACACTCTGCTGGATAAGATTTGTTCAGGAAAGAACACGTTCCCAGATACAGCTCCCAGAAAGGGATATGGATCCACATCATCATTAATCAAAATACATAAGTACCCTCAAAATCAAAGGCACATGTTCAACTCTGCCTGCTTCAAAGCCAGTCCCCCCTGCAGTACAGAATGAGCCAAGTGTTGGGGCAAATGATTCCTGGGAAACCCTATGGCATGATTCTAGATTATATCAAGGTCTCTGCACCATCTCATCAACCCATCAAAATAAGCTCTGTGCAAAGCAGAAGGACATGTCTGCAATGACAGTGATGACAGCCTAGGTATGTAATTCAATTATAGTTTAATCAGTTTGTTAACTATAAGCTGCATAGGAAATTTCAAAATGCAAAACTGTAATGACTCGGTTTGTGCCACAAAATGCACCCAGCATGTGAAATAAACACCTAAAGGGTCATTCTGTGTGGAGCCTGGAAGTAATAGCTAAACTATCTAATTTACAACTAATTTCATTGTGTTCACAAGGCTGTCACTGCTGCAACAAAACCCACACAACTGCTGCATAAAAAATGTCCAATTGACCTGGCAAGAAGAATGGTATGGACACTGCAAGTGCTATGTGCATTTAGCAAAGGTTTAGCTAGTAAGAAATCTGTGTCTGAGCAAGAACTCCCTTCTAGGGTGCCAACTAGCTCTATAGCCAAGATTTTAACTTCTGCTTAGGTATTTAAGCTACCCCAAGATTCATGCTGGTGCAGAGAGGGGAGGGAAAGTAGTTTTATGCTTGGCTGCCTAATTTAAGATATAATCTGAGCATAAAATAGATCTTGTACAGGTTTTCCTTATAAACAGGTTCATGGTTTTTAAACAACTCACTCTCTTCCAGTTCTAATGAAAATGTGAAGACCCTGAACTCCCATTCTGCTCATGTGATAATAACATGAATAGTCTTTGAATTCCATTTTTATCAACTTGGTGGTTTGGGGCCATTATCAAGTTTTCCGAAAGTCTAGAAATGGGAACCGGAATCAGGGTTTATTTGTATTCTATTTTAAAACATTTAAAAAATGAATGGCATAAAGTTTAATGAACTAATAACAAAATACAGATATCTTGCTGAGAATTGCAGTGTTACACAGCAGCAATTTCTGCATCTTGGATAATTTTAATAAACATATCAAAGGGAGAAAATGAAATAGCTAATATTTTTGATGCTAGATAATTGTTCTTGTTCATATTTATATTTTATTTAATTAATCTCTAGCTCAGAAACTTGCAGATACACCATTTTTTAAATATATCATGACAGGTTAAAAAATTAGGGATCTCTTTCATGTATACTTACAAGATGTGCTTGACTGCCACACTTACTGGTTTATTTTTATAATACTTATTTGAAATCCAGCATCATACATTGTCAGAAAACAATGAAATTTTGAATGTGAGTGGAAAGTCACTTTTCTTGGGATACTGTGAATATGTGCACCTGAAATAAATTTCCCTTTCTGTAACAGTTCTAGAGCCAATGTTATAAAATGCTGAGCACCATTTTTTCCTTGAGGGCTGTATCCAAAATGTTTTTTCCAAAAATTGTTTATAAAAACTGGTTTCCGCCTGAGGTCTTTTCTGTTAGCAAGTCACCCCCACCTTTAAGAAAGCTGTTGGTGTAGGATGTGTTGGACAGATGCCCTCTCAGACTCTTCTAAAATTAAATATTTTAGGATTTTATTTTAAGACCAGCTGAGTTCTGACAGAAAACAGCATCTCATTAGATATAGTGGCACATAAAAAAACTCCAGGGTATCAACAATTAATGCCTGGAATTTAAGTTTCTAAGCACTCAGAAAGGCAACTGACAGGTGATCACGGTCCACACTTGAAATGGGCTCTGCTGCAGAATTCAGATACAGAATTCCTAGGTCTCAGCAACTGAAAGTCTGTTTGGAACTCATTTGGACGTACGTGGATTTCAGAATTATATAATTAAAAGGAAGAAAACCTATAAGCCTAATCACAAATAAACAATTCAAAACCTTTGGTCTACACTTATTTTCCATTGGGATTTTGGGCCAAATTTCACTTAGCAGTCAGTTCTTTGTAGTGTCTTCTATGCAACTAAAACTTAAAGCATCAATTATCATCAGAGTGTTCAGAGAACTGCATCACCTATGATTACAAGGAACCACCCAAAGGGGAAGGAAAAGGTTCTTCATAGATTCTTGTATTCTGTGAATTAGTGATGACAGATCTGTCTCTCTGGCTCCTGCTTGAAAATATCAATTCAGAAAAACAAAATACCTGTTTTTAAGCCAATTATGATCAATAGGACAAAGCCTATCAATTGATGTATCTGGGAAGACTCAGAGAAGACAGTGGAAAATTACACCTGACTCTGACTAACCCTACCAAAGATCAGTAACTAATGATGGGATGTACATATTTTAAAAGCCAGGAGGCCTGAATGTAAATATTTTGTACATCCTCAGCTGCTTCTGTGGTAACTTTCTGTGCATGTTTTAAGTAGGAGACTGCTTCCATCTTGAATCCCTTATTCTGCTCTTTCTGTTCCCAGTGGGGCACACAAAGACTTTTGGAAAGTCACTATGAATTTTCTAACTGGAACTGAGTTCATACCTGAGAGTGCAGACCAGCTCTCCAGGAAGACATGAATATATTCAGCTGTTTTGAGTTTAGGGGTTGAGGCCACTGAGCATATTTGCAAATTCTGCTCTTCCATGAGAAAACCCTAACTTAATTTCTGGTCTTTCTGTCCACCTACCACATAAGGCATCAAACTTAGCTCATTGCATATTTAAATATGATATGTGCTATGGAGACAAATAACTCAACATGATACTTCCCAGTTAATTATTTGCAGTACTTTCTATTTTCTAGGAATAAAACAGGAAATTCTAATAAAATTTATTAGTTAGACTGTGAATTTTTATCCCTTGAGAACAAAATGAGGCAGCTTTAGGGTATCTTTATTTTATGGCTTTATTCTCTGACCTCATTCTTAAATAAAAAATTAGTTACAACTAGAATATATAAAGAATTCTATTCTTCAATTAAACTGCCACAGAGAAGTTTCTGATGTCTGGGAAACAACTTCACAAAGAGTCATTTCTCTAAATGAAGCCTGCATTCTATGAACAGGTTGTTCCCATTTCAGAAGACTTAGGAAGTAGAGACTTTAAAAATGTAATATGGGTGTTCCCAGTTAATGTAATTGTGCCATAACACAGTATTCTAAAAAGGAAATATTCCATCCTTTTGAGCACTGCACTCTGAGCTATGAATTTGGTTCTGGTTAGAAAACTCTTAGTGACTTTCCCAAAATCTTTGTGCGCCCCACTGGGAAGAACATCAGAATTAGGGCTTCAAGATGAAAGCAATCTCCAACCTAGAACATTCAGGGAAAGTTACTACAGAAGCAGCTAAGGAACTACAAAGGGAGCTGCAATCAGAGCTCCTGGCTTCTACACTCACTGTTGTCAGTGCGGGCAGCACTAGTCAGAAGGGTGCTTGCTGACTTAATGTGGAATAAAATTACCTATTTAGAACCATTTGGTCTCTTCCTTGAAGAAGGAGCTGCAGAGTTTTAATTCTTAATTATGAAGAGCATAATTTATGTTTTGAGCTTTCTGTCATCCTTCCAGCTCATCTCTGACAGGTTTCAGAATTAATGGGTTTTGCAAGAAAATGTTCTTTTTATGCTCTTATTTATGCTTTTATTTCCATTTATTTATGACCATGTTTTCTACAGTTTTATTACCAACTCTTGAAGAAAGTTATGAACTATCAGGCACTGAGTAGCTGGACTCTGTCCTATGCTCAAAAGCCATGAAGTAAGGAGCACTGTGAAACTCGTTACACATTACAAAATTCACCTTGATTTTTATTTCTGCATCTACAAACTCCTAGAAGTTTACTGGGTTTAATGACCTCCTCCTTATAATTTCTCTATATATGATCTCTACCTGGGCCCAGGTATTAACAATTTCAAAATCTGTTTTAAAACAGTATTTCTTCTCTTCTCCATTTTCATGAATACCTAGTAATTCCATTCAGTTCAGTGAATTTAAATTTTTCTACATACAAATCAAAACCATACTCTCACAAATCTCACTTTGATACAACTTTTAATTAATGACCATTCTGCTGTATGTCCAGATTTGTCTGCCCTGCAGTGAACATACCTTTAGTTCATGGGCTCTCCCAGAGCATTGAATAGTTTATCCAGCAAAAAGATAAAAGTAATAAGTAATTCCAATTCAAATACTCGTTGCAGCCACTATATATCATAAGGAATTTTTGTGTCTGGAAAGGAGTGAACTGACTAATCCAGTAAGATATTTCCACCCCTGACTCATGTCAGAGAATACTCCAAGTAAATTATTCTCTTTTTCTGAAGTATAATTTATATTATTTGAGAAAGAATAAAAAAGCATGGTGAAATGAAAGCAAACAATGCTATAAAATATAGCATATTTTATATGTGAGGAAATACTGAAGTAAGAAGTATGATTTCTACAGCACAAAATGATGCACGGTGAAAGAACAGATCTCTTTATTATCTTTCAGACTGTCTTGCACTTTTTTGTCTTATGAAGAAACAGATTGCCAGTTTGTATAATTACTGATCAATTCCAGGAACTTACCAGTTACCATAGGAGGGGAACTCTGGCTGCTAATGGCAGGTTCCTGACTGGATTAATTTTGCAGCAGTTCCTATTGACATTTTTATTGGCCTCATGCTAGAGATTTGTTCTCAGCAATGTCAATTAGCATAGCTTTTCTTTTACGTGAACACAACTATATAATTTCTAGTACTGTAGTGCAGATATCCCTGCACAGTGTTGCTTTATGCTGGATAGCTGCAGCCTTCTGACCTGGACAAACGCTGAATCTTTTTATCACACACTACAGTTTTCAGATGACTCTGAAATTTATTACTTATGTGAGACTGTAATAAGGATAAAAGCATCCAGAGCAGATGGATACTAAAAGAAAAGAAGCTCCTGATTGTAAAGGCTTTGAAAAATACCACAGAAGAGAAATGAAATTGTAATGTATGGATTAATAATGATCCATCATATACTCCCCTATGTAAACACACACACAAAGACATATACACACACATGAAAAGCTTTTCAAAATAATTTTTCAGAGATCATTCTGATCACATTCTAAAAATAAAAGCAAATAAATATAGATTAGCAGCTCCAGGAGGTAAAGCCAAAGACAATAGATTAAAGAAGTGCTGTTGCTGTTTTATTGCGTCCTTGAAAATCGGAAGCCTTTAAACCATAACTGTTTAAAAATAGCATTGAAATAAAAGGAAATATCTTTTTTTAAAAGTGTCCAGAGGAGGGCTACAAAGATGGTGAAGGGCCTTGAGGGGAAGTTGCATGAGGAGCTGCTGAGGTCACTTTGTTCACCCTAGAGAAGAGGATACTGAGGCAAGACCCCATTGCACCTACAATTTCCTCCTGAGGAAAGAAGGAGGTGCAGGCACTGATCTTTTTTCTCTGGTGACCAGTGACAGGACCCGAGGGAATGGCCTGAAGCTGATTCAGGAGAGGTTTAGGCTGGATATCAGGAGAAGGTTTTTCACCCAGAGGGTGGCCAGGCGCTGGAACAGGCTCCCCAGGGAAGTGGTCACAGCACCAAACCTGACAGAGCTCAAGATACATTTGGACAATGCTGTTTGGCACACGGTGTGACTGTTGGGATGTCCTGCACAGGGCCAGAGTTGGATGATATTTTAAAAAAATATAATAAAATAGAACAAATAAAACCAATAAAGAAATGCAGCACCTGCTTGGACAAGGCAGCTATAGTATCTCAGCTAAGGATGATGCATATACCATGTATTAAGATTACATTAGCACCCCTGTTAGGTACATTAGTACATTAGTATCTTTTTTAGTACATTGAGCAGCAGGGAATTCATTGTCTTTCACTAGCTCTGCATAGACAGCTGTTTACCATCAGAAAATCCCTTATATCTGACAGGTTTCACAAGCATACTGAGACTCAAGCTAGAGTGCATCATAATGGTCAAAACAGCAGTCCTACCCTGCATTAGTTCTGGGCACAAAAGGTTTCCAGGTATTTTGTTCTCTAAGCTCTAAGGTTACAGTATAAAAAAAAAAATAAATCCACAAAACCTCAAGAAACTTCCAGATAAAAAGAAAAAGAAAAGCACAGCTATCTTTCTGGATTTTGGTACGTTAGCAAGACAAAGAAAAATCCATTACTTGCCACTGGAAAAAGAGGTGGGCTTCTCACCCAGTGGGTCACAGGTCTACATTTGACCTTTTTACAGGGCAATCAAATACAAAATAAGCTTTTTATCTCTTTTCCCCCTTGGAGGTTTTTACACTGTTCAGTTGCTGTATCCTCCAGCAAAATTACTGTTAAACAGATGACAGTTTTAAATGTCTCTCCATAAAAAGCCAGCAAAGCCCATCATCAAATCTCCATAGGTTTTAAATTATTTGGAGTTTATCATCAAAACTGCATTTTCCAGTTCAGTGAATCCTTTTGATGACTATTGCTCCAACATCCTTGTTTGCCATTACCAAATCTAAAGTCACCATATGACTCATAATAACTTGGATTTAATTGCAAAGATATGACTTTGGTCCAAATGGATAGTATGGGAGGGTGGGGCAGGGAGGTTATTCCCTATCTTTAAAGCAACGATAAGATTTCTTTGAAATATTTTCAAATCATGTTCAGTTCTGAAAGTCCTTATTAGATTTCTTCCAATCTAAAATATTCCTGGGGGTTCTCTCTTGTGCTGTTATTGCCTAATAAATGGTGTGGAAACTTGGAATCTTTCATAAAAGCTCCAACAACATGAAAATAGTTTCCATAATGAATAGATTTTAATCAGACTCCCTCTGTAGAAATGTTTTAATCATGAAAGACAGAATGGAGTTCTCATGGGGTTGTTATTTAAAATACTAAAAAAAATATTTCCATCTATTTTGCAACTGTGAAATATGGCTTGGTGCTTTGTTTACAACAGGCAAGCAGATGTTTATTTTATTGAAAGAATTGACTGGCATCTTGCATGTTTTTTTAAGAGGGAGTGTATTTGTGCACTGTGATATCCTCATATTTATATAATCTGAAAAATTATATTGTTATGAGCTTATATATTGATATTATTTGCAGGGGAATATTGAGTATTTGGAGTAAGAAAGAACCTTTCCATATAATATTCTTCACATGTATTGGAAGCAAATGAATAGCAAATAAATAGCAATATTCTGTCAAATGCAGTATTCTCCCACAGGTTTATGTTATTGCTATCTCCAGAGTGAGGATAGGGAGGATTGGGCACAAGTGTGGATTTCTCATTTTCCAAATCCACATTTTGAAACAGTGAAAATAAAAAGAATGTATGCATAAAGGAGACCAAGTTTGCAGATACTGCTAAACATCTAAATAACATGAATCTTGACTCTACCTACAACAACAAAATTTCATTCCAGCTGTGCATCCTGCATTTATTAGCAATTAACACCATTTTGATTTAATTTCTAGCTTCTTCTATTCCTTCTTACATATGCAACATGTACCACACAAGCATTTGAACTTAATCTTCTCGTGTGAGTGATAAATATGGATGTGATGGGAGGTTCATGACTCCATAGACAAAAATCCTCTGAGATTTGATTTTATGTATAATTAGGTAATGAAAATATTACTAAAATCAAGCATAAAATGTTATTACTAATCTAATGTTAGATGCACAAGAAGGAAAAGAGTAACAATAGACTTATTGAAACATGGAGGTCCCTGTGACCACAAAATCCCAGAAAATTCATTAATACCACCAGTTTACTAGGTGATAATTTTATTAAACTATAGATGGCCTTGCATGGGAAGAAGTAAATTTACTGGAATCTTGACTTAAAACCAGTATTCAATATAGCCTTTCGTTTGGGTGAATTTTATTTTTCATGTCAGAATAATTTACCCAGCATATAGCAACATATCTTATTTTGAGGAATTGCTTAAAAAGTTTTCAAGATCCTCCTGAATCAATCAACAAACAGATTGAAACATGGGATAAATAAGTACAGAAAAAGGGGAGCAAACCAAAACCAAATACTTGGCTGGGGGAAAAACTCACTACCTTGGAAAACTGTTTTATTCAAAATTTCAAAATAGACCATTTTTGTATCATTAATTAAAAGTTCAGTGAGAGCAAAAGTTCTGCCAAGTAAGTGCAAATAAGTAAAAATTTTAAAGGTCAGGTTTTCTAACTTTAATTTTCTACAAAATTTTTAGTTAGAAAACCATCAAATGCCAAGAGCAAAAAAGGATTTGGTACAGTACTAAAGATATTTCAAATGTAGGGATACACATATACTGCAAATGGCTCAAGACTGAATGTTTTAGGATTGTTTTAGGAATGTTTTGCATCTGTTTCTCTCTATTTATAGTGCCTATTTAAAGGGGCTTTCTTAAATTTATGAACATTTTCTTGTTTATTTTCTCCTTGAATGTACATTTAGTTATTCAAATACATCATTATATTTTAGTGCTTCCCCTTATGGAAAGGATTTTTACAATGCCATTTAGAAAAACATTAATTTTCCATGGTATCTTATCCTTTTGAATTGCCAACTAAAGTTCATCTAAAAATAAAGGACTACATTAAGCATAATTTAAAAGCCCATAGGAAAAAAAGGGTCATTTTTTAATAAGAGAAACATGGTTTTAATAATAATGTATGTGGAGATTTTTATTTCTGTTAGCTTGCACAAGGCTTTCACATTGGGGTATCATATTGATCTCCTAAGTCCTGCTAAAGTGGAGCTGTACTGACAAAGAAGGCAGCAGGATAAAATGTTCAGTAACCTTTGAGAGAGTGATTCTGAAGAGCTCCACCAGGACCAATTATAATGAAGCAATTGGATGTTATGACGATGATATTAAATTGAAGGTAAAGTGCAAGGCGGTGCACCTTGGAAAGGACAATTTAAACTACTCATATGCACTGATAACTTCTGAATTAGTTATAAGATCCTGGTGGGAAAAAAAAAAAAAAAGGAGTCACCAAGGAGAATTGAATTAGAACACTTGTTCACTATTCAGCCAAAAATCATGCTAACATGTTAGGTTTTATTAAGAAGGAAATACAGATTTGAAGATATAATGTTAATATCAAAATCACTGGTGTATCCTCACTTCCAGTATTATATGCAGGTGTAGAATTTCGTCCCCAAAAACCCCAATACAATAGAAAGAGAATTAAAAAAAATTAAAATTACTATGCCTCATGGACAGGTAAAGACTGTCACAGGACCTTTCTCAACAATAAGAACCTCAAAAGGAAATAAAAGTAGACGTAGAGAAAAATAAGACTCCAAAGTGTTTCCCACTGTTTATAGGAATATTCAAATGGAACTGTCTGGTCCTGGCCAGGACAGGGTTAATTTTTGCAGCAGCCAGGAGTGGGCCATGACTAGGACACTGAGACTATTCTATACCACCTTATGTCATTGCCAAGGGTGGGGAGAAGGAACTCTCTTCCAAGTAGAAGAGGTTCCTTCCAGTCAAGAAAATCGTGGCTAGATGGGGGGGATCAGGTTAGCAGGGTGCCGGTCCCAAGCTGGAGAGAGCAGTGGAGTGGTTCTGGATGCAGCTGGGTCAGGTCGGGCTCAATAAGCATTTTGCATGTGAACCACTTTCTCTTCTGTACACTTTTGTTATTAATATTGTGGCTCTTACTGTTCATTTTCCTATCTCATTGCCATTTCCAGTAAATTGATTTTATCTCAACCTGTGATCTTTGCCTTTTGTGCCTCCAATTCTCAACTCCATCCCACTGCAGTGGGAAGGGAGCAGGACACACAGGAGTGAGAGAAAGCAGCAATGTGGTTTTGAAAAGTCTCAGCGGGGGCACTGAATTGGGGAGTGCCATTTCTCATGCAGAACAAAAAGCCAAAGAGGTTTTCATTGTGTGTAAAGAACCTGTGTGGGGAGGAGAAGAAAAAATAGAAGAATAGACTTTGCCAGAAAAACAGAAAAGACATGAAGGAAGACCATCAGACCTTCTAGGCTACCTCTCAGATCTTAAACATCAAAAAATATTGAATCCATTCATCAGCTCCTAAAATGAAGGTCTATATTTCATCCTTGCCCATGACTTGTACTGTACAGCTATCCCAGTGACATTAACATGATGCCAGTGGTGGCTTAGGCCAGAGATGTTCAATCCTCCCACCAAAGCTGACAAAGAGAAAAGATTCTATTGCTCCTAGTTCTGCAGAATCTCACACCTTCAGGTAAGGCTATGGTTTGGACATTCAAAACCCATGACTTTCAGATAAAAGGCATTATATTAAGTTATCAAACCTTAAAAAAAGGTCCAGTTAGTATTCTTCATAATATCCAAGTAAATATATACTTCCCATTTTTTAAATACTTATATACACACAACATTAACTAGCGCTACAAGATACTGCAAAAGCAGAGTCTCACAAAGCTTTAGAAAACAACCATGGTGAATCAATACATAATCAGGAACAACAACTTCTGTACTACCTTGGATCAGCACATTCTGCCCCACAAACCACTTCTCACACAACTGGCATCTTTTTCCTAGGCAAAGCAACACATTACAGGAAATACAGAATATTTCAGTATGCACTATAGCATGCTTCTGAGCCAGTAAGAAACTTCTACCCAAGTATGGAATTCCCTTAGTCACTTTTTGAGGTACTCCTAAGAAACCACAATGCCAGGTACACCATAAAAGCCTCAGAAGGTTAGGTTAACCAAAAATAGGTTCTTTTCTATCATGAATTATTTTCACAATCACCTAAAGAAAGCTATAAAACCAATTTTTACTCAATCCCTTCCAAAGAAAACAACTGGATTATAACAGACCAAAGCCAGTACAGTCTTTAAATAAAATTAAGATTTGAAAATAAAGGTTGATACAGCTAGTTATTCTCATCTTGACTTCTTAACTACGGTTCTTGTTTATTATTACCCATGATTTCTGGAGTAACATCTTGGAAGTAACAGTGTTGCATGTTATTTTGGGCTGAATGGGAGAACATGAGTGTCTTGATTGTAATTCCCTTCTGGAATTTATTTGTGTTGACTGCTGACCAAGCTGTCTGAATCCTAACAATACAAAGGCAGGAATTACTTAGTCACTGTCTCTTTTCTTCTGTGTCTGTCTCAACTCCAGACATCTCTGCATACAGTGAAGATGAAAGGATGTGATTATCTTCCTGTCTGGATACAGACTCACAGTTGGTACAATATTTCTTTCCTACGCAGACAGATGAGTAGTTGATCTGTTTTATAAGGAAAAATAGGCAGCAAACATCAGACTCATGCAAATTTTATCAATATTGGATTTAAAAAACTCCAAACACAACAACCACAATAAGAAAAGTTTGCTGGGAAAATTATGCACAAAGTCTTCTCTATTGCAATTACGGTCTTGCATCAATGGACTTCTGAGAATTGCAGCTTGGGGCTCCAGTCACTCCTATACGCCTACTACTGCTACTACTGCTGCTGCTGCTACTACTACTACTACTACTACTACTACTACTACTACTACTACTACTACTACTACTACTTTATAATTCTTTTTCCAGGATTCTTCATTCTCCCCTTTCCTTTGTTTTCAGGTTTCATGTTCAAAAGGATTTACTTCACTGAAGTAATTATGAACACAAGAGTGAATGTAAGAACTGAAGTTCATACGAGCAAAAGGGACTGTAAACAAAGAAAATATTAACTGTGGTGGTACTGTCCTTATTGTCTCTACTGCCAGGGTAAATCTAGGGGAAGTCGCCTCTGAAAGACAAAGATGCTACATAGATAAATTCTGTTGATTTCTTTCTACTTTGAAAACATCTGCTTTTTGGAACCTTTTGTCAAATAAGTTTATCTCATGTTTTTCTGAAAACCTAACTTGAAGAGGTAAAGAAAGTAAAGCAGTAGTTTGTGGAGAAGTGAAAACAATATTACTGAAGTTAGAATTTTGGTTTATATATTCCATTTATTTTGAAAAATCAGCCTTTTGGTATTTAATATTACAGCTTTCAATATTTCCCAAAAAAGTATCTTAATTCTTATTTACTTTGCTGGCAACTTGGCTAGCAAATCATTTGTGCTTGTCTCTAGGCTAGTATAATGCTGACAGAATGCTCTCCTCAACTTCTATTATGTCAAAACTTACAGAGTACTTTTGATCTGCGTGAAGCCAAAGAGAACTTTCAGTAGCTCTACTACTTGGCTTACCAGGAAAAGAAACATCAGGATTAGCTCAGAAAGCAGACAGTCATCTGTGTTGACAGAAAAGCTGACTTGAAAGGCTAAGCTGGAACATATTTTCAAAACCCCTCTCCCTTTGTTTCTGTGGGAAACATGCAACCATGTTTTTACTATCAGTTAATGATTGCCTCAATCTTCTAGTATCATTATTTTTCAAGGTATTAAAATTCTCAGTGTTGGCTAGCATAGGATAAAAATACAAGAACTTCACTCAATTTTAACTAGTTTTCCTACAATAAGCGTTCCTCAAGCTGGTAAATTACCATCTTAGCCGTACAAATATTTTTATAGACAGATTCAGTTGCAGTTACAGGAATGAGGTGGCAAAAAGCTTGAAGAGATGCAAATAAAAGTGATCATGCACACGAACCCAATGGTAATATATTTCTGAACTGCATATCAAAATCTTAGGAGTATAATGATACTTTCAGGCAAATTCAATGGCACTTTATTAATCTCAGTGGAATTGTACCCACTTACAATAATAGCAAATCTGATCCATCCATTTCTATTGTCAGCATTTTTCAGTTTGTAGGAGAAAACTATATTTTTTTCTGACAGCTGAAAAGCAAGGCTAGAAAATTAAGACTGGGTTGATTTCCCCATCCCTTGCTTGCTGAATAAATGCAGAGAAGCCTAGAGAGATGGGAAGTTCCCTGCCACTACAAGTTTTAACTATAAAATACCCAATCTCCTAAATGTATTTAGTGAGAGAATTACTAATTGCAGATTTATTATCTGTGCTCTGCAGTAGCAACTATTAGATCATCCAAATGCTCATTTTGATTCCACAGTCTAAGCAGCTAATCCTGGAAGCAAGCCAACAAGTAGTTAAACACATTTCCAATGTACCCTTGCATCTAATTTTCAAAAGTCTTCTTATGATTTACTATTCTTGACGACCAGATCAATGAACTACTAATAGAAGACTGCCTTGGAATACCTACTTGGTCACAAGAATTTGGCAGCTTTCAAATTAGTTTCTTGGGGAGGAATAACTGATAATGGAAGCACAAGTAGCTTTAGTTCTGTCCTTATTTGTATCCAAAGGTGTAAATTCCTGTTTCCCTGAACCCCAGTGTGTAATTCCATGCTTTACCACAGTCTGTACTCAGCCCAAGACTGAGTCTCCATTTTTTAAAGGTCATTGAGACCGCATTTTCTTTGGTTTTATTTTGTCTGAATTTACTTTTATTTCTCTCCTTTCTCCAGTCAATCCTAGTTCCTGAGTGTTTTATCATTTCCCAAGAAAAGGCATTAGCCAAAATGGTTTCTGCTCATTCTTATCCAGGCCTGTGTTCTGGTTTTCCTATTTTTGCTATTTTTGCCTATTTTGGCTGAACTTTTGTTCAGACAAAACTGTTCCTTCATTTACACTGAATTGAAAGGAAGCTGCTTTGTGTAACAACCCAAACTGTAATGAGTTATTTTTTACACACACATACATTTCCTTTAAAATTTTCTTTTTAAAATTCCTTTATGGCATATATTTTGTACATAATATATTTTGGAACTGACTGATGACTGATGGAATTAAGCAGTCACCATTGTCAGAGTTTGTATAAGCATACAGTCTTTATAATAATTCCATCAAAGCCTTGCTTCTAGCATTAGGATGCTGTATCACACTTTAGCTATGTAGGACACATGACTTTTACTAATGATATTTTTCTTAATAATATTAAGAAGCAGAGTTATGAAAAAATGTACAGAGCAACATGCAAGTATGAATTTACACCATGTGATCCATTCTGCACAACATGGATTTCACCAAAGACCAACCCTACATGGCAGAAGAGCCAGGCAGAATGAAAACTATCAACACCAATAGGACTCTAAAAAGAGATTTGTAGAAATTAACAAGAAAATTATCGTCCTTATTAGTTAGTATGCTTCCCTCTTTCTCCCAAAACAACTGTGGGCAAATGCTACTTCAAAAATAATTCTAATAGGACTTTTCAATGAAGGCAGGTTGAAAGAAACTATTTTCTTGCTTGCTAATTTAATTCAGGTGAGTTACACATCATTGTTAGATGGGGTTCAAACCAAAAGCACTTTGAAGTTCTTCAAAGCTCGTCTATTTAAACTTCTAAATACATCCACCACCACATACATAGCATGACTGTACTTAAAAAGAATGTAGGGGTTATAATGCATTCATTGTTAATGTAAATTAACACCACCACACAACAGCATGTAGCATTTCCATACACTGTGATGTTTCTCAACAGAATAGCTTCTGCTAAAACTATTACAATCCTGAAAGTGTCATCTTCTTACCCAACAGGCACAGGAGGCAAATTTGTTGTTATTTCAGGTACATAGATTGTACTTTTCGCATTACAAAAACATTCACAGAAAAAGATTGTTCTCTGAATATAGTCATATAGTTATTATTTTTAAAACAGTGACATCAATAGAAGTTATAGAAAATATAGGCCTAAATTTTCAGGCCCCTTACAGAAATTTAAAAAAACTGGTAACACTTCATATGTCATACATTTAGCTAGGTTTCTAAACATTCATAAAGACATATATCAATAGCTATATCTTTTATTTTGGAAAGAATATATAACCAGATGGCTAAGTTACACTGAATTGGAAAAGCATGCAAATACCGAATGTTTCGCAATTAAAATATAGCTGATGTTTTCAGTATTCAAGGAGATACAGTTTTCTTATTGAATACCAGTTCTGTGATGGCTAATATAAATCAATAACTTTAAGTATATTTCTACCACTCGATCATGTGTGAGAATGACAATATATCTCAGCTGCAACAGCTACTATAATTTTCAGTATTTTGGAAACCATGTCTGTATTTGAAGGCAAGCAGGAACAGCAGAAATCAAGTAAAGAACTTCAGCAGTCTGTTACTGCAACTCTAAGTATATAGCAATCATAAATTTACGTTCATAAATTTTATTTTTGGAAAACAGATACTGGGAAGATTCAACAGAAACCATAAAAAGCAAAACACCTCCAGATTAGTCCAACATCAGAAAATTAAAATGACAGTCTCACACAGCAGACAGAAACTGAAAATACCCTCAAGTCAATTGCACAAGAACTAAAAACAACTGGTCTGGCTCAAAGAAATCCGATTTTACCAAAGGAAATTCCAACACAGAAGCAAGGAGTGCTGAAAAAGACAAAACCTCAAGCAAGTTTCACTTTTAAACCTTCCAAGAAATCTCAACTACATCTTCACCTGGCAGGGTCTTTAGTTTAACCAGTCAAAAGTGATCTCACCTAAATAAAGGCTGAATAAAAAGATACTCAGTTTTTTTTTCCACTGACAGTTGCTCCTCACCAAAATCTGATAAATAAAATACTTTTAAACCACTGAAAAAGAATTTCAGCCAAATTCATCTAGAAATGAAATTATACTTTCTGGCTTACAAAAATATAGACAAGATGATGCACAAGATATTTTAGGTATCTGACTTATCTGGAGCAAAGAGTGGGGAAACTCAAAATTATCTTGGTTTTCCAGACAAGGAACTATTTGGAGAATCAAAGCACAGAAATGAAAATGAACACCATGATGGCAATATATTCATGTCTGGTTTCCTACAGAATCTTTGAGAGTTAATCAGTAACTGGCATTCTTCAGTCGTTGTTCATCCCCCCAATTGATATTACTTCATTATGACTTGGGTGTTTGTTTCACCTACTTATCAAATGTTTAGAAAGGAACATCTGTGGACCCTGAAAGATTTTTTGTGTAATGTGAGTTGTGTCTATCATATACAACCCCTGACTGGGGCAATTGGGAATATATTAGAAATAGATTTCCTGCACCTTGGAATAGAAAATTCCAACTAGGATCATAGCATCATTTAGGCTTGAAAAGACCTTTCAGATCATCAAGTACTACAGTCAGTGATTATTAAATCCTCTTCCCCCATCTCTCTCTAATATCCATAGGTTGAATTTTCAGCGCAGAACATACAAAGAAGGAAAGTCTTTTAGCTTGAGAAACAAAGAAGGAAAACCTTTTAGCTTTGGGAGCTGGAATCTAAGTAGGCTTTCTTGTTGCCTCACATTTAAAATAGTGAGTTATAATAGTGCAGAGACTTAAAGACTGTATAAACAGAATAGTATCTTCTGTAAAGACGCTATTAAAAGAGGAAAATAGAACACAAAGAAAAAACTAGACAAAAAGAAGGCTAGCCCAAAATAATCTTGAACTAAATGCATTGAACTAAAATAGATTGTTTATTCTTTAAACAATCTTGTTCATATGCTAACAAAATGGATGAGAGAAAATGGACTTTAGAGGATTTAAAAGCAGCACTTAACAAGAAGAAAGTGAAATGTGTGTCCAAGAAATAAAGCTGGTTTGAGATTTTCAAAATTTGTTTCTATTAACAGTCATACTATGATTAAAGTGTAAAAGCTGAAGACCAGGTATTTGCATCCATAAAGACTTAAAGGATTTCTTCATGTTTCAAATATTATGATTGAAAAGCAGTAACAGAGGTTTCTCAACTTAAAGATACACTTAAAACAGAGGTTTCCAGTGGCATGTATCTCTGCAGAAGAATCTTCAGATTCTCAGCTGGAGTAGGTGACTCAATGTAGATTATGAAAAAAACTTAAACCTAATATTCTATCAGGCCTTAGAAGATCTTTCAAAAACAGTCTTTCAGACAGTCTGAATGAATTATACCAAACATTTTTTGACATTTTGTTATTCTATTTAAATTTCTCATAACATGTCTCTTCCCTCAAAACATACACAGGCCCTGACCTTTCCTCTATGAGTATTTCAGTTACAATGGCACTATTTCAACAGGATCATGGTAACTCTGAGGAATTAGTTACTTTCTGGACACCAAATGGGCAAATTTTCTCCCAGCCCCTATTTTTGTCCATCTTTTCTATAGCTCTTGAGGAAGTTTTCAGAAAATTGAGATACAGTTGTAAAAAGTTTTGTAAAAGTTCATATTGTAATTCTCAATCTATCGTACAGAGTGCCCAGAGCACTCAGTGGATGGCTGCAGATGGATTTAAAAAAAAACCTAGAATTGTAACAAAGAATCAGATCTATTCTGTACTCATTCTTACTCATACATTCAGAATATGCCTTTTCCATTATTTTTGGGCTGAAATGCTGTTAAACTGGGTTAAATATGCTTTTTGAAAAGAATTTCTACCTTGAGCATATATGTTATATGCATCTGACCCTTCAAGGTCTTTCTAATTAAAATCAGACTATATCATCATTTGCTAAATGCACTTGGAGCTAATGTAATTTACCATGGCATTTCTAATATATTACAAGACAAGTTACTTGAATCCCAATATGAAATAGATCTACTACCAATGCAATGAAATCATTACAGCAATTAACAAAAATTTAGTTGTATAAAATCCTGAAAACCTGAGTGGGACAGTGGCTAAGACAAAACAGAGAGAGCACTTCCATAAAAACAGAGGCGGGCACAAATGCCATCTAGCAAACAAATGGTACCAGGGTTAAGGAACTTGGGACTGTCCCAGAGTGCTACAGAGCTTAATATGTCACAAACCTAGTCTTATATAACTCACTTAAAATTGTCTCCTTGGGAAAAAAACTTTCAGGCATTTAGCAATCCATATATTTTATAAGCTGACCTATCCTCCACATGTTCCAAAATCCTAAACTATTCCAATCATGTAGAAACAGCAAGACCAGGAAGAGAGAGGAATGTGTTCATTGACATAACTGAGGCATCCTTGGTTAGAGATTTGCTAATAAGCAAGGGAATGGCATACTGCTGTATGTGTAACATCCTACTGCAAGGAGATTAACATGATTGAAGGGAAATATCCTGATCTACCCTGACACTTTCTTTGAGGCTTTTTTTTCTCTAAGTATCTTGTACTCTTTGTCTAGAGTCATGAGTAAGCCACTGCTCTGGATATTGTGTCCACATCATCGTTACGAAAAGTAAGCGCTTTAATTCCTTTAGGCACCACCTCTGTCCTTGACTGCTTGGAGTCAGTTTATTCCAGATTTGTAAAGCGGCTGACTGATTGACTTTTTCACTCATGTCATCCACTCCCATTAAAATGCAGTCTGCTGTAGATTTGACCTAAGAAATGCCTTCTCCCTGTGTATTCAGCAAACACTGAACACTCTTTGAGAAGAGATGTTGAAATTTTTGATGATGCAGGTGCACAAACCAATAAATCAAATAAAGATGCTTTAATATTAAACTCAGTTTGAGATGCAAGAGAGACGATAATGAAAAAAAAATTTAATCTCTGATAAATCTAAAATAATTAGTGAATTAATTTTTTTCAGGCTTCGAAACCATTTCCATAAATTATCAATCAATAAAAAACCTCAAATCTTCTTAAAAAATTTCTCTAGCTGTACCATTTTTGATGCTTCCAACACATTTTAAAAATATTCAGGCAATCGAGAAAAGCAGTCAGGGCCTTGCTGATGACATGATTCCTGCAGAGTTTAATACCAGCTTCCTGCAGAGTAAAAAGGTCTTGCATATAAGTATCTGATTAAAGCCAGTAGCTCCTTAATAAGTTAGGTGCCTTTTTTACTCTAAACAATAACTAAGCATCTGAAAACTAGAGGCAGTGAATCCACTGAACCTTGTCTGCATTATTCTCAGGGTGTGCCTAAAATGCTGTCACTGTGCCTGCATATCTGGGAACTAGCTCCAGCACCAACAGTGGCTGAATGTGCAGAAGTACATATCTGGACTTTTAAACAAAAAAAAAACAAACTTTACAATCAATACCAGAATAGGTAAGTACAAAACTAGCTCATATATGCCTCTGTGTGCTGTTGCTGTCTGAGTATTGCAGACACTGCATCAGAGCATTGTTTGGGATAGAAGTGGAACTGGTAGGAGGAAATGGAAGATGAAGAGAGACCAGGGGAAGAGGCAGAAATAAACTAAGGATCTCTAAAGACAAAAAGGGAAGCAGGTGAGAGAGCAAAGAAAGAGGGAACAATTGAACAATTTTGTCAGATTTCATATGCAAATGATTTGTGTGCAACAATGGACTAACCACAGTGTGATGGGGAAATCATTTACAAAGGCTCTGCTACCCTGAACCTAGAGCCCTCAAAAGACAGAACCTACACAGAAGGGAATTCCCAATGGTGAAGAGCTGGCTCTACCACGACTTCATGTAATAGTGAGTGACTAAGGAAGAGACATTTGTGTATGCATTTCTGGCAACTGAATCATTAGCATGGATATTTGGCATATAAAATATCCCTCACCACTGTATTTTTATTTTCTTTAGAGGCTGAGACGTTTCTTTACTGTCAAAGGACCAGCAGAACATCCATTCTGACACACTGCCAGAAAAATAAAGCAGAGACATAAAATAAAGACAGAGCAGATCTAAAGAATACTTTGGAAGTTGTAGTTTTGATTTCTGCGCATGAAAACCACCCACACATATACAGCAAGCTCTAGCCATATTAATAGTGATACTATTTTTAGCAGCAAGGATACAACAGGACATTCTCACATGCAGAAATCTATTTTCTTTGAGATAAGGGAATTAGCTGTGAAAAAGTAACAGTTATAAAGCAGCCAGTTTCTAAGGGGATTAATATCAACTCATAGTATTATTGATACATACAGAAACTACATGGAGCTATCCTGCCACAAATTAGGGTATCTTATTCCTGAAAATAATCATGTTTTAAATCAAATTTTAGGTGGCTGAAGAGGTTTAAAAATTACCAGAACTCTTTAGGCTCTACTGTCACACAAACTTCAATTTGGACAGTACGCCAGGCTCCTGTGCTTTATTGTACATGACAATCTTTAAATAATAAGATGGAGAAAATGAGAGGTAAACATATGATCTTATGTTTACTGCTGAATAAAAGTATTCTCTGATACACAGTACTAAAGTTCTTGTTTGTAAACCTAATGAGATATTTGTTTCAGTGTTTGTATGGAAAAAATGCCAAATTTCTTCCTAATTAAAGTGCATATTTAAGCCTGAAATGCTCAAATAAATTCCAAATTTTTGTACAATGTCAAATAATTCAAGATTAATGAAGCGCTTCAGTTTTATTTCTTTTCTGTAAGGAACAATTTTCAATGTTGAAAGAAGACAAAAAAAGCCCAATTTGGCCGTAGAAAAACCATCTTGAACTGAAGAAACAACCACTTTCTGAATTCATAAATTAAGCATTGAAAATAAATATGGGGTAGAAGGAAAAACATACCTTTGTCCATGCATAAGTACTTTCATGATTTAATAATTAAACTGCAAAAATAGCTAACAGAAAAAGAACACCCAGCTTCAGATGGATGCAAATATTTTGCAATGCATCATAATGTAAGTTACTACCACAAACAAGAATTGTAACTTGTTTGTAATCTTGTAACTGCAAGAATCTATGAATGTGAAGAGCACTATGTAGAAATACAAACAAGTAGCTTTAATTCCCGATCTCAAAACAATTTCTTGGATGAGAGATAAATCCTAAGGTTTTCATAAATCCATACAAGCAGGGCATACCTTTGTACCATATGGATCTCATCTCCATGTTGTCCATCTGTGAAACACAGACCTAAGCAACACTGGAAGAAGAAACAATTGAGAGACTAGTCATAAAACAATTTTTTTTTTCCTTATTTTGCTATTTTTCCCATTCTACTTCCCCAATAGAGATTTATTCAGTCAGTGCATTCACTGGAAGTATAAATGTCTACCCTGACCCTGTCCAAAAGGCCTCACTGAGTTCTGGAAGTAGAGATGTACATCAGAGATCTTTCACATAGCTACAACTTGGACACGGCTGTGAGTTACTGCCAGTCACTTTTGTTAAATGGAGAAGACTAATAAGATAATGTTATTTATTCAAAAGCTGTAAGAGAGTTTAAAGAAGCATTTCTGCTTTCATTCTTAGATTGCATCAGAAGTATTTTCTAAAACTGCAACATTTTCCCTTACATACATATTGTCATATAATATTTATAAGGCACCTCCACCTCCACCCCTGGGGTGCTTCATGAGCAATTAAAATGCAATCATCATAATAAAGAAATAAATAACCTTAATTAAAACATTGCACAGGAACCTTCCTCAGATGCAGAGCCAGTGGGGAGCTGTCTGTCTTCATGAGATTTTACATATCTGTCAGTCAGACTGGAACACAGATGCAACATCCGGTTTCATGGACAACATTTGGATTTATTATATCCCCTGAGAGTCACGGATTCATCACCAAACAGAACAGAGGATACTCAATGTAGTTTACTTATTTTTTAGATAAGGTTTTTTGATTGCTTCATTTTATTATTTTTTTTAAGACTTCTGGATTCGTGGGCCACACACAATCTTCTCTACTCCACTGCCACCCTTCTTATCTTCTCTGTTTCAAAAACAAACAGAACATCTTCAGTACCATTTATTTACCCTCCTAAGTTTTATTTTTCCATCAAAGCATGTTAGATTATAATTTTTGGTACTTCCTTATATCATTCCCTTTACAATGCTGTGCTTACCAGCATTATTTCATCATTCCAGGCAAAGAAGAAATCTGCAAAATATTTTCCCCTTACCCATCACCCACCAGTAGGCCTAGAATGTTCTCCATTAAGTTGTTTTAATCATCAGTTTTTCAGTGTAATATTTCCCAAAGGGAGCAGAATACCACAGCAAAAAAATACTGCTCTGAAGTTTGGTTACTTTCAAAAGCACTACACTGGCTTTTTCTGTGTACTAAAACTCCAACACCAAAGGAAATAAAGAAAAAACAATTGATTTATTTAATTGTTTGGGCCCAGAATCACAGTTCTTCCTGGCTGAAACTCCTACTTGATAATATAGTTTAGTCTCCAACTCCCATAGCAATTTTTTTGTGGTTTACTTGGCATTTTGCTTACAATCTTGATGCAAAACTAACCGCTCTTTTTAAATACTTTGATACATACTAAGGAAATTCTAAACAGTTTCTGATCCAAACTGTCAACTTTGTGACTTACACTTTAAATATTCAAGTCTAACTGCCAAAGAATGTGTGTCCAACTCTGTCCCTCTAGCCTAACACCAGAATATGTAAATGCTCTGACAATTTTGAAGAGCAGTTGGCAACAACCATGATCCTAGAATGGTCCTGTCTAAGATACTGACCATGATGCCAGGGTCCAGGCCCTTTAAGGATGGTCATGTGCTCTGTTACAGCTGTAGCTGTGATGATGTCTATTTTCAATGTAAGTGTAGTTCTTCCGTCCAGGTCCTTTTCCCATGGAGCTACTAGTTCCATGAAAATAGGCAGCAGAGTTTTCATGAAGCCATGGGAGAAAGGGCATGACTAAAGGGAAGATACCCCTCAATGAACACAGAGGCACAGAAGTTAGTACAAATGGCTCTTGCCTGAAGTGAGTACATTGTTTCCACAGATATGTGGAAAGAGGTGTATCCCTCCCCCTTTCATCTTGCAAGCTTTATTTTCCTTTGAATGAAAATAATTCAACTGAGGGCTAAAATCACACTGCTGCGTCCAGCTAATTCCATGTTTACAATTAAAGATTGCTGAGCTATATGTTATACATCGCGCCTTTCATATGCTTTGAGTATTATATTTTCTAATTGTATCTGTACCTATTGGTATTCACTAAGGACCACATAGACTCATGGCTCTCAAGCTTAATATTGAAGTATTTGGATTCTGACTGATGCATTTTAATTTCAGGAGATCTCTCAAGTTCTACAGAGGTTTCAGAAGAGTGAAATACAACAGAATAACATAATTTTCTTCTTTTCCAGGAGGAATTCAGGATATCTCATTGCCTAAGGCATATGCTAATTATTTTCTATTAATTACTAGGATTTTATGCATCAGGCTTCCTCCTGTTATAACTATGTTTAGAGCATATTCCCCTTTTCTGAGCAGTCCTTTTATATTTTAGTACCTCCTCTGAACTGAAAGGGAATGAATGAAAAATAGCTAACAAGTGGCAACATCCATAAGGGTAACATGAACACAGGCAGAGCTTTTATTTTATCACTTTGAAACAAAGCAGCTTTGTATGCCGTGATCTGCCTAATTTGGTGTACAAACAACAGCTCCTTTTCCAGATCTTCCTGCAAGATTACTATTGTGCTTCAGTACATACAGCTAAAACTGCATTTCCTTTTCTGAACAGAGCTATATTTGTTAACTCCTGACATTGCCCTTCAGTCAGTTTTATAAATTGAAGTAATGGGCTGGATGAATAGAAGGCACTATAGCCTCAAGAGGATGTCACGTACTGCTGCATTTTACTTCGTATGTTTGTGAGTGCATATGGCACACATTGTCTCACTGTGGGCTACTGCTTCCCCTCTGAAACAACAATGCAAAACCCCACTAAATTTCATGTCACCACCACTATTCTCTGTGAGCCCTCCTGTCACCACAGCAAGGGCTGCAAGAAGCAGCGAATCCTCCATTCTTTGTCTTTGTTGCAAACAGATAAAAAATATTCTCTTTCCTAAAAAACACATAAAGCAAAAAGTTTTATTCTTTCCTTTTGTCTTTTCTTTCCAAAGGAGTACATAGATTACCAAAATCAAAACAGTAAGAGTGATGAAGGGACTGCAATTTTTTTATAACATCCACACTCACTCTTGATCACTCTTATAAAAGAAATAATCAAGATATGGGTGAAAGAGGAAAAAATAGAACTTCTACATTGTGTAGAATCTACATAGCAGAGATTGTCCTTTTTATGCTCTAGATATTCAATATGTCAGTAAAGACAAGACCTTAAAACCCACAGCTTTTTCTTCAAATTACAAAATTCTTCCAAAAGTAATTTCAGGTGAGTACAAGAGATGCACACATTTAAGAGAGACTTCCCATTTGTCTATTGTCAACTGAATAAACATTCCTTGAAAAGAATTTGTTATGGATTACTGAAAACTGTAATCCAGATCATACTAGAAATGAGATTAGATTTAAGATACACGATGCATTTAAAAATCCTTCTGGATTTTTAAACAGCTAGACATTGATAGTAGTTTACACCAGCCTGTTCTTGAAACCATCTTAGTGAGAGAAGGAAGTTAGTTTTAAAATTAAAATACCATTAAAATTTAGTAACAGATATGTATGCATGTAGACCAAAATGGATTTCATAATAATGAATAGGCAGAAGGTCTTTTTATACCTCGAGATTCAGGAGCAAATATAAAGTTTTAAATTAGATCTTCTTGTTATAGATTGTATCTTGGGTACATATAAAGGTACATAAAGATGCATATTTATATGCCCTATAGATATGGTGATGGTGTGTACGGTATGGAATGCAAGTGAAAATAGTCAGAATTTTTGTAACAATAGCATTTGCATGAACAGAGGTGATTTAATGGGAGTATCCACTCTTGCCTTTATTTATGTGAAAATTTATGGAATTGCGGGAAGGAGATGCAAGACTATTGACTACTAGATTCTATTTTAAAATGAGACTGAATATGGGTGTTTTGTTCCTCTGTAGCCCTGTTTAGATGAGGAAGTTAACAGGTGAATTTGAAATTCAATAGCTAATACACACTAATTTCCTCTGTTAACGCTATTTCCTGTATGAACACTATACAGAATAAGTCGAATAAGTATGCAGAATAATGTTTCACACAAAGTAAAGAGATGCCCATACTAGGAGACAGAGTGGAATTACAATGTAAAATTACAGTTCCTGGTACAAGTGAGTGGAATACAAAGAAAATTACCCTCTATATATTTTAATGGCATGCAAGCAAGTTCCAACAGAATAATTTCAAGATTTCCAACTTACAGGGATTTATTTCACAGTAGACTGAAGAATTTATCTTAAAGAGAGAGAAGCTAAAGGCTCTAATCTTGTAAGTGAGATCTAAATAATTTTAGAGACTGAGCTCTTAAATATCTAAATATTTTGTGTCGGTTTATATTACAAAAATGTTAATGAAGTCTTTATTGCTAATCTAATTTTAAAGTAATTACATGGTGACTAGATTTATCTCATACTTTTAAGACTGAGCTCTTCTTAACAGCCATTAATTAATAAAAATATTGCAAAAACATTTCTCAATGTGAATCTAATAATTTTTTCAGTTAAAAGCAAGTGAAGTAATAATTTCTACATTCCCCATTATTTGCATTGTGGAAGCCCCCAGGTGCACCAATTGATTTGAAAATATGAAAACAAATGGTCCTTTATACCATTTAATTTTACTCATGGCAGTTTCTCCTTGCATTAGCTTTTATTCAAGCAAAGAAGCATCTTACTATCAATATTAAATCACTCTAGGTTAAAAACAATTGCTCCTTTGATCCACGCACAGGCTTTTAATTCATTTTTCAAAAATTATATGAGTCAAAATATTGCCAAAATAAGGTTATTAGCTGTTGTCCTGCCTAACATCCACCTACAAATGAGAAGGTAAAAAGCATTTTATATTCCATCCTGTGGTCTGTCGTAAGTAATTTCTTTACATAAACTGTGAGAATTGCAAAGACTTATCTAAAGATCATCAGAAAAATTACAGGTTTAATTTATTCTGTAACTGAATTACTGCAGCCATAAAATACATAACGAGTGAAACAGGAATTCAAAATTAAAGTTTTAGTTCACGTTAATGTCTTAAATTTTGCAGTGCAATACTTGAGCCATAGGTATATTCAATACCCAGACTACTATATTTCCAAGGTCACTGTAAAACATGTGTGGTTGTTTTCCTCATCTCACCTGCAGACAGTCAGAATTTGTTTTACTGAATTTGTCTCCATTGTCTTCAAAGTTGCACTGACTTCCAAAATATATTCTTGCTTAGAAGAATAGCTTGTTCATTCAGACTACAACCAGACAATTTTGGTTTTAGTGCTCAGTAATGAAGTCTATTTTAGAGCACTCATCGAAGGAAAGTAGAACACAAATTTTCCTATTCTGTTTGCTTTTGGAGAGATTTGAATTTCAAACGTCAAAGTGTTAAAATTAGAAAGTCACAAGCTTCTGGAAAATTACTTTTGTGTCTGCTTCCTTTCAAGAAACAAAATGGTGATGAAGGTTGCAGAAACAAAGCAATAATGGGTTTGCACCCATTGCACCATTTACCCATATTTAAATGAGCAAATAGCAGCCAGCCTAGAAATATAATATAAACCAAAGTGACATAGAGGATTAATTTTTCCATGCTGGTAAGAAGTCTCATAAATGAGAAGTGTTATTGACCCCTCCACCCCACAGGAGAAAACTAACAAAGTTGAGGGGGTTTTCCATTGTAATTAACAGACTAGTTTAATTCAGCTGTTGTCATTAAGGTCTAATTTTCTCCTTTACATTTTTGCTGCAGATTGGTAACCAGTGAAGCAGCTAAGATGTTGATGGCAGTACCCACCATGAATTTACAATCCAATGATGACTTGCCACACTCCCTGAAAAATAAGGCCTTGCATCCACGGCATTAGTAAAGCTGCAGACTGACTGAGCACAATTACTGTATAAGTGAAAACTGCCATTCCATGAGACAATTAAATCAAGTCTATAGTTGGACCAGAAACCAGAACACAGGATTCTGCCTGTAAACAGTGTCATTTTTTAAATTGCCCTTGGAAGGACTGGAATTAAACTAAGTAATAAACTGACCTAACACAGAAAATTTTCTATAAATTATCAAGCATACAGCAGTTATGGATCACTGTCAGACATGGGATCAGTTTCGGTAGCATTGCAACTTCCCTTATTATAGTCATCTATAACAGTGAAACATCTTACATCAAATGATTCATTTTGTAGTAAAACTGAAATGACCATACAAATTATTTCCTGACAGTTTACAGAAAAAGGGAAAACTCTCCTGTCTTTTACCAATATAACTCTGCAACAAGGAACAAAGAAATTCATTCCCTTGCACACAGGAAACATAAAGGGGTCACATATATTAATATGTGTGTGAAAAATGGATAGTTGTGTGAGGAACAACATCCTTCCAAGCTACTGCCTTATAGATACAATCTTTCAAGACAATATACTGTCTTAGGCCACAAAGACAAAATAATGCCCCAAACTGGAAAGAAGAGGTGGAAAGAGGGAGAACAGATATAAAGCTGAAATATAAACCATTCCAAAAATCCAAGCAGTGATGCAAACCTGGTATTTCCTTTATTCCACTAGTTACTGCGTAAAAATATACTGGAATGACAGAAAAGAAATAAATGTTTGCCAAAAGTCCATAAACTCCTTTTATGCCACAGGTACATCACATTAAATTTCTAAACCATTTACTTTTTTGCTAAAACATTTGAACAAGATTTCTGTATCTAAAAATACATGGAAAAAAATAATATCTATAACAAATATCTAAAAGGAGATTTGTTGCACACAAATAATGGAATATCAATTACAGAACAAGTATAATACTTTTATATATATCTGTTAAAATTTCCTGTCAGTTACAGTTAAGCAATCAGGATGTCAGATCAAATGAGATATGTAAGATACAACAAATAGAACATTTGGTAGGTGTTGTAGACAGTGAAAGGCATGGTCAGTTTCTTTATAGGAGATATAATTTATTAGGATCTGATTCTAGCAATCTACTGGATTCTTTAGAAAGTAATTTGCTGCTGCTGCAGAATTCTGTTCATCACTAAACATGAGGAAAAACAACACCAGAGAGCCTAAAGGACTGACTGTAAGAGAGCGATTCTCTCATAAGACATGCATACTGCACAGATAGACAAGCCACAACTGTGTCTTCACACCTAAATTAGAGGACTCATAGATTTGTGATTAATGGGTATTGGTACCTGAAAGAAAGATTTCTGACTAATCTAGCACAGATGAGAAGATATTTCTAGATAGTCAAATAAGAAGCTAGAAGCAAAAAGACTTCTTCTGCAGTTAAAGGAGAATAAATTGTCTTTCTTAAACTATTAAAAGAAGAAAGTACTTTTCCATTGTGAAGTCTAGTTAGGGGTATATATATATATATATTTATCTCTCTTTATATATATATATATATATATATACACACACATAATTGCCCTGTACACTCACACAAACTCAAAAGAAGACCATCAAGAAAACCACTAAGAATGTGAAGGTCAAGGGAAGTGAAAAGGATGGAGTTTTTCTTGACAGTCATTGGACAGTTGCCTTGAGCCATTCAATTAGTGTGATTAGTTCATTAGTATACACCAGTCAATAACATTAGCTGCAAGTGCATTGTTTATTTATAATACTGCTATTATAGTTTTGAATTAAAGCAAAAATGAAGGTTAATCTGAAATCTTGTCTGAAGAGCACTTTCTTTGCAGAAGCAAAAGTGAGTCAGAAAGCAGACATATTCTGCTGTGATGGCATAAAAACACTCACTAAATACTTTGTCCAGAGTTTCTTAGTCAAGAACTAAGTGTGAAGTAGATTAATCTAGACTGTCCAATCCTTTTGTTCCTACTGGACTTCAATGAGAGGAGAGACAGCTCAGCACCCTGTTCACTGCACTTCCCAGCAAACTCCACATAACTTTGACAACTAGGAATCATGATTTAATCAGCAATGAACCCAGACACAATAAAAAGGGTTAAATTTCTTAAAGCTGTTTAGGTTTCTCATGCTCTGTAATTGCAGGAAGTGCTCTCTTAAATGGAAAATGTCCAGCAGCTATTAAAAGTAGCCTTATAACAAACTCAGTATAATTGTCTTTGGATAGCATGAAATTGAATACACTAAGGTCATTATCCTTCAATACTCAAATTCTGTTTTTCTATAATTATGTTTTCTGATCACAGGAACCTTGTGTATCAGAGCCAACAAAGCCCACATTGTACTACAAAAGTTG
The DNA here is from genome assembly GCF_049639895.1 of Pseudopodoces humilis. Classification (NCBI taxonomy): domain Eukaryota; kingdom Metazoa; phylum Chordata; class Aves; order Passeriformes; family Paridae; genus Pseudopodoces; species Pseudopodoces humilis. Next base: position 108,631,582 of record NC_142200.1, read on the forward strand.
AGGCCCCAGGGTCAGTTGACCTTTACATTTATCATTCATAGAAAAGAATACTTTTTAAAGTAAGCATTTTTTAGTTTAGACTACCTCCCCTGCTACTAGAAGTACTTTTAAACTTAAGAACTATGCTATTTTCCTTCCTTTGGCATGTTTTTACCCTCAACTATAATAAATGCTAATAAAAATGCTAGTGTAATTCTTATTGCATAGCGCATATTAACTGTTTTATTGCTTATGTTTGGAAATAAATACATATAAATTTAATTTATCCGTTGTATATGTTTCAATCTCACAGGATTATAGCCATTAATTTAAAATTCTGGGTGTAGTTTATAGGATAATAAATTCTTGAAAATGCTGTATTCTTTGTGATCATCCTTTCAGAACATGAGATACCAGTTCTCACCATGACTTTCCATGCACTTACACTTAACTTATTTTGTAATCTTTCCTTAAATTACAGAGTCAGCACTTGAAGTGCTCACAGGTCTTTTCAGAAGAAAACCCACTCCATGGAAAGAGTTTGTTTACTACACATTACTCTGAGAAAGGTGTTGGTTTCTTTGAATTTTTAAAACTGTATTGCAATCCAGTTTTACTAATAGCAATCCAATATTATGTGCCAAAGAAATATTGTCTGAGCAAATGGCTGAAGATGAAGTGAGAAGGACAAAAGGAAGAAATGCTGCAAATCACTGATCAACTTAGATGTCTGTATACTAATGAAAAAAACACAAGGTGGCAGAAATCAGGTTGCAGATGACCAAGGGTGTGAAATAAGAGATGCAAATGTGTAACTCAGTTGCCCCACATTTAAGCCAGTTTGTTTCAGGAAGATAGAAGAGAGCAAAAAGAGAAGTGAAATTAGGTTGCACATGAAGAATTTGCTCTGAAGCCTGGAATGTGGATGAGCTCATTGAAAGCATAAGAACAAACAGGAGAAAAGAAAAAAAAGGGGGATCTGTTCTGGAAAGGTTACTCATGAAGCCAAATCATCAAAATCAGATAAATCAAAATTTATGCATGCCTTTTGCAAAATCATTCAAAACCAACTTGGGTGGTGGGTATGAGGGATGTTAGCTTGATCAGATACCTCTTGGGGAAGCAACATGTCTAGTCAGCTCTGGAAATGCATTGGTCAAAAAGGACTATGCACAAATATTCCTCAATATTTGTTTCTAATAATAGGAAGCAGCTACTGGAGAACACTGAAGTAGATGCATCTTTGTCTTCAATGACTTCATAGGAGCACATAGAGAAAAAAAATTGTTCCCATTAAGGCAGTCAAATACTAAAAAAATATGTTTAGAGAAGCTGCAGCCTCTCCATTCTTTCAGATATTAAAGACTGGAAAAAGCTGTTAACAACCTGATCTTGGCTGGCATTGTTTTGAACTGGGATTTCAACCAGGGAGATAATCCAAAAGCTCCATACAAGTTTTATCATTTCCTTGATTCTATGATCCTATATGAAATGGCAGTGTTCTTGGTCCTCAGAAGGGAAAGAAGAAACGTGAATATACACTGAAGCTGAACCACAGTAACTTGAGAACCAATCCAATATATACCTAGCTTAAAATCCTACCTCCATGAGTGACTGAACAATTAAGTGACTATGTTATTTTTGCATGAGACGTATGAAAGGTAGCTAATATGGCAAAAAAGGCCTGAAGGAGACACACAACCTGCAGCAAAATCAATTCAGATTAAGCATTAGAGACAATATTTTAGTGATAAAGGTAGTGAATAAATAAAAACTAGGTAAGTAGCAGAAGTAGATAAGTTGCAGAAGCTGCAACTTTGGAGTTGCTTAAGAATGCATTGGACAACCATGTACTCACCCAGTAAGATTCACTAATGTGAGTTAAACTGAATGACTCAACTGTCTCCTTCTGTCTCACAGATTCACCAACATGAGTAAAACTAAGACATTTTTACATTTTCTTTTAATCTCTCCCTTCTGTTTCCTTTGCCAATCAGCAAATCTCTCTCATCAGTATTCATTACAGCAGCTGATCACTACTTTGGAGTTAGACTTTCCTCTAAAATCCTCACACCCACATTGCATGTGAATCTCAATCAAGTTAGAAACTTCCATTCTGCCTTTGAGATTCTGTGCATACTATCAAACCATAGGATCTGCATCTCATTACCTTGCAATATTGCAACCTCCTTTCTGTTGGTCCTGATCAGTCCAAGCTGGCCCTGCTCATACAACTCCAGAAAGGTGCTGAAAAAGTAATTTTCCAAGTTCATATTTTAACTGCTGTTTCTTTGCATCCTTCCACTCGCTGCCCTCTCTTACTACAAGAAATCAGAAAAAGACTGGTATGCATTTTCAGAATGTGTGCATGTATCTCTACCTATCAAACAAATTTTACTAACATCGTGATCTGTCAATGCCAAATGCATTTTAGGCTTACTAAATGAACAGGCAAGCAAGCAAACAGCAACATAATTTATGCTTTCCTTCCTCTTGTCTATGATACTTTGGGCATATGTTAACCTTAGCATCTGCATAGCTGCCCTGTTACTCTCCTTACATCTCTCTTTGTTGTACCAGAGTGCTCACACAGTGGGCTATCAGATTGAGCAAATCCAGCCCTCAGAATCCTTGTCCTCCCTTTTTGGTCTTCATTTACAGCTATTTTATAATACGTAGACTTGTATTTAAAATTTAATTTATAGGCCAAAAGCACAATTTCTCTTTTCTGTGAGCACAGTTCTCAACAAAATGAGACCCACAGCATAACAACACGCTTGCTGTCAGAACCTGGTTTCTCAAACATTTTTCTATCTGAGGATGTGGATCTGAAAAATCCATAGTTGCTTTTCCTAGCATTTAATGTCACACAATAAACATAAGGCAAGTGATTTTTTTAAGTTCTTCTTTCAAAATGGGAAAGCTACAGAATCTCCATCTCCCCTTTGCAAATAATTATAATCTTCTGTACAAGCTATGGTGTTAAACAAAGGTAATTCAATGTTTCTTTAAGCTTGGGTATTGTAGCTAACTGATGAGTATACATTACTTACACTATTTGAAGACCCTTTTCATAAGGACATAAAAAGCAAGTATAGATAAACAAAACATATGGCTGAACTGCCAGAGCCCAGTAAAGCCAAAAGAAACCATTTTTGTAGGCATACAGCAGTGTGCAATGTCTTCCTTCAAAGAAGAGAGGTGCAACTCTGTTCTTAGTTATAGCTGGTAGATTTCATCTGCCTGCAGGTGCAATTGCCTAATTAGCATGATGAAGAGAGAGTATGCTAAGAATGATCTCTTCCCCCCCTCTCTCTGCAAGGAGAAAAAGCTATTTTATGAATGGTGAACCTGAAATCAAGAAGAGCATTGTTTTCATTTCAATATTTCCTGAAACAAGATGAAAAACTTTTCATCTTGTATCAAGATGTTTGATACTGACCTTATTTTCCTAAAAGGGCAATTTTTGTGGTATCAACCTTTTCTTTAGCTTGCCCTATCTTTGTGAATTGCATTAAGCCTAGTTTTATATAGCTAGATACTTGTGGTCTTCTAAAACAAATAGAACAAATGATAAAGTGTGATATAAAACCACTCAGGTGTACTCCAACGACTTAAAAAGGATTCTTTGTAGATACAGAAATCTGAGCTACCATATCCCAGTCAAGGGTCAAGGCCTCACTGTTGGAATTCCATAGGGATGCTGAACAAACTTTGCCTCAGCAGCACTTGACTTACTGTAAAAGCACTGAAAAGGGTTTAGTTTCTCTCTCCTGTGCTCTACATGTATTGAGGCTCCATCCCAAAGTCAAATTATTTTTAAGAAAACTGAAGGCACTACAATCAAATGGTTGCCACTCCATCTAATTTATACCACCATTGAAAAGGACTCAGAATTTTAAAATATTTCAAAGTTGGTATTTCTCTTTTATTTAATTAAAAAGGTATTTTATTAAAATACTTCATACCCATATATCGAGGAGACATATATAACATGGTGGCCTTTTCCATATTTAGAAAATATTATTTTAAGTATTAAATTACACTGTATTAACTAAAATACTGTGTAGTGAAACATCACAGCTATCATATCTAAATACACTGCTTTGATACATGCAGCATAATAATTCAAAAATGTGCAAAAAGATTTATCATGATGGAATGCATAAGAATTTTTATTTCAGTAAACACTATCTGGCATTCACATCTTTCTCATTATACAGTGCCACAACTCTCACAGCAAAGTACTCAAACTGAAGATGCCTCATTGTAAGAGTTGTGAACATTCTCCAAAGTCTTTCAACATCTTCTGACAAACAACAGTAGAAATTTGATGTTCTGTGAGCCACTCAAATTCACTTTTCTATTTGAAGATAGCATCAGCAAAGATATTTTCACCTTAGAACATACAGAGGGCTGCAGAACAGTTCACAGGGCATGGCTTTCTTTGATTTTGCCTTTATTTGATTTTGCCTTTAAACAAAACTGCTTTTAATTTTGCATTATCCACTGTTGTGTGCCATTTAAGGAGCTGTCTAAAACATTGGTTGGGTTCTTTGCTGACATTAAAAACCAGTAAAAAGAGACCTTTTTTCTTCAAAGGTTTACTGCATATATTTCATTTTAGACACTACGAACAGTCTATACTTCAACTATTCCTGCCCACTGGGGAGTTATGAGCCTATATGAGCCCAAAGTATAACAGTGCTCTTGTACCTTCTGTTAAATGCTTACTATTGAATATGTTCACCAAGTGATCTTTGCTCTGGTAAGCTTTATGTAGCTGGACTCCTTCTTTTCCCACAGTTTAAAAATATGGAAATAAAGTACTATGACAATCAGCCCCAGAGATTGTTTTTGTTCCATACAGATGATGGAGGGAAACAGTTTTCAAAAGGCATAAAATCAGCAGAGGAAAAATGCAGCTTTCAAAACCCTGATATGGTTAATCAGAAATATAAATTAGAATCTATGGAAGTATTTCAATATTCCTTTAAGTGAAATTAGAAAGATTTGAAAATCACACTGTACTTGACTGTGGTCAAACACAATTAATATTAAATTTGTAAAGAGGAAACTTCAAATATATGTGGGGTTTGGGGCTTGGGTTTTCTTTATTTTAATTGCTAGAGCTTGGCTCTGTAGGAAAACCATTAATTTTAAAAGTCAACACAAATCAGGAAACTGCATTTTTATCATCTTCATCAGTGAAAAAAAGCTCACACTATTCATGCAATTTTAGGACCTTGAGCCATCCTTCTTAGTCAATGTAGTAACCCAGGGCACTCATTGCAAGTCTGTTATACTTTCTAGCAGTTTAACTCATTTCACTCTGTTAATTCTTGCATTATCAGTGATAGCTCATAGGTCCTATCCAAGGAGGATTTGATTCAAACTTCTCCAGAAGAGAAATGTCTGGAGAAATTCAAAGCCAGCTGTTGCACAAATTATCAAAAGCCTTTTGAATTATCTAGAAATCATAAAACTATCTTATCTAGAAATCATACAAACAACAGATTCCAATTTACTAGAAACTTTGGGAAAAAATGAGTTGATATGTATCCAAAATAATAAGTTCAAATAATATATCTCTATTAAATTAATACATCTCTTTTACTATAGGATGGGAAACTGAGTAATTGAACATTATGTAATTATCAATACTACAAAACAAGCCAGCAGATTATTGTTCTCATCCTCTGGACAATTAAATTCATTGCCATTCCTTGCTGTAAAGCAAAGCAAACGAGTATAGGGAAAGTTTTTTCCCTTGGTAGAATTAAGATGTGCAGTCTCGTGTTCTGTTTACGGGACTCTGTGGTCAGCATATATAAAAGTAAATGAGCTGCTTGCACCTATCATTTCATAACTTTTTCACCCAGAAATCAGATAAGTATTTTGTAAAATTAAGTTCTCTCATCACTCACTTTTTTTTTTTTTTTCCTGCTTCATTACTGTTACCCTTTTTGGCATCAGCTATCAAAGACTTTGGCCAAACACCCAGCCTAAACTGATACTTGGATGGATTTAAGTCAGTGGAATGATGATATTTTATATCAGCTACAAATCCCTTTATAAAAATTAATCTGGCACTATGATGAAGCAGTGTTTGCCATCAGAAGAAGCAAAGTAAATAATATCAAATATACTGCTGTTGTGTTATCTAATGACAAGATCTATTTATGGCTAATTGACACAGTAACTAAGCTGATAAATTTTATTTGGCATCGTAGAAATAGCTGCATTATTCAAAATGCATTTCATAGCCTGCTGGGCCCTAGGAATTTCTTCATTTTCTTGTCTTTTGATTGCTATCAGGCAAAAGAAAGATGGGATCAGTTCAGCTCCATTTGATGGAACCAGTGTACCTGAGAAGTTGAAGGCTTGGGCAACTAAGTGCAAAGCTTGGTTCTGATGAAAATGTGCAACGTAGCAAATTCTTTTTCAATCAGCTCTGCCCCTTGCACTTGCTTTTGTGGTCTGCCTGATCCATTCTTCTGACTTTCTGAAACTGAATGCTCATCTATATCCTTCATGTCATTTATTTTATACTTTTCTCCTTTCATGCCGTTTTGCCCTCTGCCTTCATTTAGTGGTTTCTAACTTCCATGCCCACACAACCTTCCCAATCCCCTCCCCCTTTCAAGCTTCAGTATCCATGAAAATAATTTACAATCATATCACCTGACACTGAGATTTTAAAAAAAAAAAAATCTCCTAAATATTACAGAGCAGTCCTGGAATCTAGCTCAACATTGTAATTGAAAGAAATTTACTAAAATAAATCTAAGGTTGACTGAAAAAATTGGAGTAATGTAGAATTGCAACATAGAAAATACAGTTCTGACGTATTTACATTTGTGTTTGCAAGAATTTTATTATTAATCACTCTAAAAGAGATTTATCACCATATATGCTCAAAGAGATTTAAAAAAAGGAAGATTACAAATCTGAGCTTCTGCAAACACAAAAAAAATAACCACACTGATGTATGAAAATTGTAAAATCTCTTTTTGGAAGACTTAAAATAGCTGGTGCAAAGTCTCCTTTGTAGAATGTCACTCTTCTTCCAGAGGATTCAAAGAAATATTAAAATTTCTGTAAAGGTTTTTGGGTTCAAACCCAACCTTGTACAGTCAAGTTAAAGAAGCTGCATTAACACAGGATTACACTTGCTTTAGAAAATTTATGACATGAACTGTGCAATTGAAATAATCCTACTTTTTCTTTTCGAAGGTTTTCTTAGGGGAGAATTTTTTACTTCTGTTTTTAAGGAAAAGCAATTACCTGTTTACATCTTTTATTATATTCAGTGATGTTGCTAATGATTCTTTGTGTTTTTTCTGAAAAGTTCTAGACTTTTTCACAAGTACCTTTAAGTTTTTTAATCTGATTTGCTAAGAAATACACATTTGATAGCAAAGTGGGTATGTATTTTAGTAGAACACTTAGGAGTCACTTCTTTAAGAGTCAACTTCTTTTGGACATGGGGCTGCATGAATAGGTGGTTTAAAAATGGAATGCAGTACATATTTTTCCATAAATGTACAGGGGGTTTGAGTCAAAGTATGAATAAGCAATATGGACATTGAGCTATCACAGTTCAAGTATTTTAACACAGTTTTTCTTGAAATAAGTGGATAAATAAAGTGGGCGGTTCTCTACAAAATTATGAAATGTGATGAAAATGATGCCATGTGTGATATCATACTGAAATTTTCATCCATACCACAGAATATGTAAAAGAGTTAATGATATTCAGGCTGAGCTTTTCCTCTGCAGAAGTAGAAACATAAACTGTAGAAAGTCCCTTCTTGTCACAGCCTCACCTCAAGATGACATGTCATTTATGGAACTGTTTGGATTCTGTTCTGTCTTCACTGATTTTGGGCTAATTTGGGTCTGCAGGAACTACTTCTACAGGAAGAAGAAAGAAGGTCTAAAGAGTGAAGGCTGTGGATTGCCAGCCCTGTTAACAGCAGCAGCTTTGCAGGAAAGACATGGATGAGTGACTCTTACCTATGTCTGTACACAGATGCTTCAGTAATATTTGCACTACTTAAAGATGGAGAAAAACAAGAGCTGTTCAAACTATGTCTGAAGTTGTTATATTTTATCTCAGGACCAAAACCCCAGAAGAACAACTCAAATCCAAATATTATGTAATCTCACCATTCTTTATAGCTTTGTTATACAAAACAAAGCTATATATTTTTGTCACGCAGTAAAGATGTGTCAGCAAACATCTCAACTACATTTAAGATTTTGCTACCTTCCTAAAATCTTCCAAATTTATTCCATATTTCAACTGTCTTTAATATGTATTATTTTAAAATGCTTACCTAAAAGATTATAACAAAGATAAGCAAGAGGGACTGAAGAAAAAGATTAACTCTGCAAAAAAAAATAATTTCTTTCATCAATGCAAAAATGGTATTTACAACAGACATTAGTGAAGATTTAAAATGCAAGGTTCCATAGTCTGAGTAAATTATAATGTGACTTCTAAGATACAAAAATTAAGAATAGAATAATCTGTTCAGAGGTGTTATGGGTCTAGGAAAGAGTCATGTAATAAGAAAAATAATTCTTTAGGGCACTCAATTTCTTTCACCTTTAGTTTCTCCTTTACATTTTTAGCAAAATTCCTACTCTGTTCTGCCAATACTACTGCTTACTCATCATTCCTGCAATCTAGCCTAAGTGATTTAAAGGAAAACTGCAACAATAATATTTCTCATTTTCTACATTTCCTAACAAGCACTAAGATTCTTTAAAATAAATAATTATGGCTGCACATTAGACACTGGTATTTAGGCTCCATTTTTACACTGTTTTAAACAGAATTTAAGACAAATTCAACATTGTTCTAAGAAATCTGATGAAAAAGTAAATTAGATTTCTAAGTCACCTAGAGTGCTTTTTAATATTATTCCTGGTATTTAATTAAAATTTCATAACGTAGATAGAAAACAAGGCTCTGCTTCATTATGCTATGGTCTGGAGTGTGTCTCTAAATGAATCAGCTCCAAGCTGTAATAGGAAAACATGTTTCTGAGAGCAGCAAGCACACAGCTGTTTAACCATATGGAAGTGTAGCTCCTTGAAGCTCTGTTAATATCCACTTCTCACCTTCCCACTTACATCCATACATGTTGCTCTGGGGCAGGCTCCTACTTCCACCTTTGCTCCCCTGCAGCCTCCTACTCTTCCCATCCTTTTGTCCTACTCCAATATCTCAGCTGTTCTGAGAGCTCCTGCAGGTCACCCACCCACATGACCTTGAACACTGACAAGCACCCTACCAAATACACCCAATCTTGCACAGCTTGTTTTAGATTAACTTTAGATGTCTCAGGTAACTAAATATACATGCATCACTTACTGGAAAAATCAGTCAAACCGTTTCATGTCCTTTCTATGTAGCTGGAACCCTGCAAAGGGACAATATCAGTTAACAGGGGATATATGCTTTCTTTCAGTCACTCTGAACAGGTTTATACATTAATATGATATGATCCTCTTAGTTTTTAAGTTTTCTACAGCAAAGCTTCACAAGAAGACATACAGGAACTAATGTACAGAAATCTATGCTTTAAAAACTGAATCATAAATTATGCATGTGACAACTAATGAGGATCAAATATATAAAAGGAGATAATCAGCTGGATTAGTATCAGAAGAATGAACATGCATAGATCAATTGTCCTTAACTGATAAACTTACTGATAGGTTTCAAGTTGACAAAGAATTTTTTTACCACACAGAAAGACTGATTACTTGCTTAGTTGAATTTGTCACAGATTTAAGTTAATTCCTCATTAATTATCACAGAACTCAGGAACTTTTTAGCACTGACCTGATTGCTTACTATACTTGTTTTTCAACTATTCATTTTAAATAACTGAAAAAAGAAGACTCTAATTCTTCTCCCCCAATGACAACATGCTATAAGAGAACAAGATACTCATACATTCAGCAAAATTTCCCTACAGTGTGACTAAGTAAAGAGGTGTCTTATTGAACCTCATGAAAATTCATGACTGCATTGAAATACAAAATCAGAACTCACTACCAAACACAGTCTCTACCCAACCATCATCGAAGAAAACACATGCTCAACTCTGTTGCTCATTCCCTGTGGGCTTCAGGCACTGCAACCCATCTGTGCTCTGAACATTTTTCTGTGAGCTGCGTTCTTAGGCTGGTATTCTGCTTTCACACCCTTCTGAAAGTGCCTGGTGCCCAAGGAGACACTTCATATGGAACATGTATTTGCCTATGCTCAGAAAAACAAACCATAACCACTTAAATACCATTCTATGTTTCAGGCTAACAAAAGGCACACACTGGCCTTTGAAAATATGTATCCAAACACTGCAATATCATCTCCAGTGTAGGTCCTGGTCAATGGCAAGTTGAATACGAGTCAGCAGTGCTCTGGAAGTCAGGAGGACCAAGCGTCTCCTGGGGAGCATCAGGCACAGCATCACCAGCCAGGCAAGGGAGGGGATTGTCCTGCTCTGCTCTGCACTGGGGCAGCCTCACCTCAAGTGCTGGGGGCAGTTTTGGCAGCCACAATGTAAAGAAGATATTTAACTATTAGAGAGTGTTCAGAGGAGGGCAACAAGGATGGTGAAGAGCCCTGAGGGGAAGCCTGGTGAGGAGTGGCTGAGGTCACTTGGTCTGTTCAGCCTGGAGAAGAGGAGACTGAAGGGAGACCTCACTGCAGTTACAACTTCCTTGTGAGGAGAAGAGGAGGAGCAGACACTGATTTCTCTGTTGACCAGTGACAGGATCCAAGGGAATGGCCTGAAGCTGAGTCAGAGGTGGTTTAGGTTGGACATTAGAAAAAGCTTTTTCACCCAGAGGGTGGTCAGGCATTGATGAGGCTCCCCAGGGAAGTAGTTACAGCACCAAGAATGACAGAGTTCAAGAAGCATTTGGACAATCCTCTCAGGCACAAGGTGTGACTATTAGGAATGGTTCTGTGCAGAGCCAGGACTTGGACTCAATGATTCTTGTGGTTTCCTTCTAACTCAGCATATTCTGTAATTCTGTGACATTACTCTATGTTAATACCACACCCTAAACTGCAACAAGAAGAGAACAGAGACATTGCCTTATTTCCATAGCATATTCTGCAGGGAATGGACCCTGGAATGCAACTCCAAAAAGGCATTGCCACATTGCCAGCAAAAGGAATTTGGAGACGTTTGGTTCTGAAACCAAGCACATGAGTTTTCTATTTACTAGATATGAATGTCCCACCTCAATACTCCTGATTCCCTGAGGAAGCACTGCCACAATACCTCAAAGCAAAAGTGTTTCACTTGTGCCCAGTTAATGTCCAAGCTATTCAAGTGTTGTGGGGGAAAACTCATTGCTACCTGAATTCCTGACACAAGATGGCCCTTAACCCAAAAATTACAGTTTTCTTCCATCACCTGTGTAGCAGGAAGAAGGCTGCCCTTGCTTTCAATTTCTTTTCCATGCAGATTAATTTTCAAAGAAATCTCTGAATGTTTCAAGCAGCCTTGGGCATTTTTTTAGCAGGTACATGAAAATGAAGTGACAGGCTTTAGGGAGGATGGGGAAATAAAGTAGTATTTTGAATGTTTCCTTTACTGTTAGCAATCAGTACTGTTTATTCTAACGTATCCTCTAATCTAAAGGCATGTCAATGGAAAGGCTTCACCAGAGACTGCAACAAATTGTTTACTCAATAAAGGTCATTCAATTGGTGCTGTTCATCATTTAGTTCCATTGTGAACATAAGCTCAGCTCTGACATTTAATAGTTTAAAGCTAGGTAGGGTTACTGTTTTCAAGACTAGTCTCATTGCCAGACAGAATTTTAAAATTGTTTTAAAGATGTAGTGGGAAATATTTCTTCTGATTCGAAGGCAGTATGTTTTTTACAGCTCTGAGCTATGTATTTAATGGCTTTATTTACCTTGCTTGAGAATAAAGTGATATTTTGCTGTTTATAAATACATTTGAAAATACGTTTTACAGCCTGGTTTCCCTTTCAATTCATTATGGTCTTTAAAGGTCTTTAAAAGGACCTTAAAAGGTCTTCAAAACATGTAGAAAAAGCCTGCTTTGTTTGTTCTTAGAAACTGCCCTGGGGAGTCAGGTCTCTCTTCTCATTACCGTTTGCTTTCTTTGTGCGGAGCAGAAACTGTCAAAAAGAAGTTTAGCCCTCGTGACTGCAAAGACTTTTTTCTAATGCACTTGAGATACCAGCAGGTATTAGATTGTACCTCACACCAAGAACTTTGCCTTGTCTTTTCTCCATGATTTGAAACACCTGTGCTCTACTTCCTACCACAGAGATATTGATGAGAGACTGCAGTCTTCCAGTTGCCAGAACATACTTTCATCTACATTGACCCCAAGCCAAAAAGATACCTCTCATATTTTTCCCCTTCCTTAATCATATGTGATGTCTCTTCAAACAGCAGTTGTTGGAAGGTTTTTTTGTTGTTATTTTTTTCTTTAAAGAGACAGAAGACTAAATTAGGATCTGAGGGGATGAAGTTAGACTTGTGGTGCAGAGCAATACCTAAAAGAGTGAAGAGAAATGTCTGACTGTTGCAGCACTTTTACTTGAATATCAGGAGTGAAGAGCCCCTGCTAGTGTCTGTCTGGTTGTCTGACTATTCCTTTGGCATGTACTGAAAGATGGTGAAAGGTGACACGGGAATGAAGACTGGAAGGGAGAAAAAAATAAATTTGTAAAGGACAACTGGGAAAATAACTTATCAGAAATGAAGTAATAATTATGTGGCATGTCCTTTATTTTGAAGTTTTCAAGTCATAAGCTGTAACTTAATTTAATGTATATCTGACCCCAAAATCCTTCTTCATTTGAGTCACATTTTTAAAATTCCGTAAGTTTAAAAGAGTATTTGCAGCTCTAGTGTTCTCCAGCCACTCCTATTATGCAATGGTTATCTAATCTTTCTGTATGCAAGTCAGGTATAGCCTCAGGATATTCAGAATCTGCTGCAGTTATAAAAAGAGAAACATAATTTGGTTTCAATACATGTCTCATATAGAGAATTTAAACACAATAGAAAATGAAGTACTAAAAAGAACTGCTACCCTACTAGAATGAGAAATTTTTAGGAAACTACATAAACTGACTCAAAAATATGCCACAAAATGGTTTAGAGATAAAATTCTACATCATGCTGTTGCCAGCTCATAATATAGAACTTCAGCTCATAAATATAGAACTTATGTAGCACACAAGTAACTACATTCTCTGTCTAATAACATGAACTCCATGGAAAATATGTAACATTCTTCATTCATTTCAGCAATTTTCACACTATCCAATTAATTTCTTGAAATTGTATCCCATTTAGCATTACACATAACAAAATATAACAGCACCCCTGTAATAAGCAGTTCAAGCTACATAATTAAAACTGGGGGGATCAATGAAAAACTAAAGGAACTTAGTATTTAATTTTCAGCTAGATGAAAAGGACTGCCCCTGGAAGTTCAGAGCACATAATCCTTTGATGAGACCCATTCAGATCTGAAATCAGAGTTTCAAATGCACTAAGAACTTCTGGGAAGCTTTCTAGTATTTATTTTCTTGAAGATGGGATTCAACATCCCACATGCCACACCTCTGCTGGCACTTCAACCCTAGCATAACAATGCAGGGATTTCTGAAGAAACTTCTCACAGGATTTCAACATAATTTCTTCTGCATTTGATCAAGTCTGAAAAAAAAAAAAATCTCTATGGCTGTCCTTATGACTAAAAACAAAATTGCTTGTGCTTGAAGATAAGGTTGATACCAACTGCAAGAAAAAAAATCAGGAAGGAATTAGCCCCTTGGATTTCAAAATAAATGCTGACATGATTACAGATTAGGCATGATTAAGGACACTGCTAAATTGGTACCTTAGTGAACTGCAACCATTTGCATCACTGAATAAAGACTATTCTAGAAAGAGAGTTAAATATGACATCTTCTAGCACTGTCACACCAAATTTTAAGCCTCTTGCCCTGACAGTGCACTCTGTGGCTTTAAATGTCTGACTTATCTAGAGACTACAAGGGCAGAGTCACACTTGACCACAGACAGATACAGAATGACAGAGACAATAGCTACCTAAAGGAATGATGAAGAATGACTATGGTTTATACTTGAAATCTCTGGTACTTCCCAGAATCTGGCATCTAAAATGAAGTAAGAGTTCATGTCATCCTCACCTGGGTATAGCTCAGTACATCTGGAGACAGAATACATTTTTTTTAGCTTGCTGGAAGAGAAGAGGAATCCTAATCACTGACTTAGATAATCCTGATTCCTATAGTTTATTATGGTCCCATAAAACATGCACTCTCTGTTGTGTGACATACTAGTTCTCTCCAGACAGCTGCAGAAAGTCTGCTCCCAGTCCTGCCTATAGCCCCCTGGTCAAGCCAACATTCTGGGAAACAGAAGATGCAGAATATAATTGCTCCAGTCTAAAAAAGCACTCACTAAAAAACTCACTCAGATACCAAACTTTCATATTGGTAGTGCCATTTCCATGTGTTTTCAAAGAAAATTTTCTTCAGATTTACGATGTGTAATGTGTATGCACACAGGATAAATTATTGGGACACTCAGCTCTGCCAAGAAGGCAGATGTCCTAGGGATGAACAATGCAGCATGAAAGTACTTGAGAAATTTCACTTGGGTCCTATTGAATTTCACATTCCCACTAACATAAGATTTTGTAAAGAACACTTTTTAAGTGATCCTCAAAATTATTAGGTGCAAGTTTCAGCATATTTCTCTATATTCATCCCTTGCTATGCACCATCATTGTTTTCTGTCTCTAGGCTGAAGCAGTAAAGAGCATGGCAACAGCGACTGCTTGTCACTACTGTGTCTCTGTTTTGCTGTTTGTTTGGATATTTTCTTCGCTTTCACCCCACTTTTCTGGTGAGCAAGATTAGTTGTTCCTCAGGCTTGTGATCATATACATTAATCCAACTGGCCTGGAATGAAATGACCATGAGACTGCAAAATCTGATATGTCCTTCTCAGTTCAGTGATGATTCAGTGATGATATAAAATAGATGTTCAGGAGCTCTTCTTGCTATGATTATAACTCATTGTATAATTTTCAGTTAAAACTCAATTCAGATTTATGACAAATTAAGGTCACTTCAAAGAGGCTTTTGAACCCTTAATGGAGAAATATCACCAAGTGACTTACCATAAAGATTAAATAAGTTTTTCCTGTCTGACATGCTAAAGCCACAAAGGTGAAAAGTTTGATTTTGGTTATGAATTGCACTGTTCTGAATGCATTTCCTATAGCTTATGTTGAAACCTTTAATGAGTCCTTGCATTAGAAGTTACAGACATAAATATGATTAAAGTAATAGGTGTAGAGGCAGAAGATCCCTTTTCAGTGTGTTCAGTCTATATTTCCATTCTAAATAACAGACTGTAAGAATCTTTCTACATAAGGGAATCTCATTTATTCATCAAAAATCAGAACAACTCTGAGTTATTTAAAATTTCAAAGAAAAGTTTTAGTATGGCTGAAATCAATACAAAACTATATATGAATTAAATGGAAAAAGCATACAGCTCTCAAAGCTAATTAGTACTGTACTTTTCAAATAACATCGTCTATAACTGATAGACAAAGCACTACATTAAAACTTCAGCTTTTATTTGTCTGCCTCCTCCATATTTTCTCTTGAAATATCTTCCAAAACTGACTCAACCTTTAAGAAAATTGATTATACCTAGAAGCATGTAACTTCTGAACTAAAGCTTTCTTAACTCTTGTGTAAGCAATTTCTCTCCTTTTCTCTCACCTCCTCACACAATGTCCTTTTCCTGAGGTCTTGCTGTCCTCTAGTGGCAAAGGGCTATGACATGTAAAGTCGTCAGAGCATCTGAAAGCGGATGTCCTCTTCTTCATTATGATTTTCATCATCTCTGCTCCAGGTAACTTTCAAGAGTGTCAGCAAATGGATTCTTGAAAGAAGCTGATGATTTCAGCTTGCCAGACTGTAGCAAAGTTAGTGAGTGAAACATAGCAAGTTTGGTAGGTATTTGAACTTAGAACTATGCCCCAAGGTTGAATTTGTAAAGCAGTCTACAATTAACCACAGGTATATTTAATTAATTACTTTTTAGCTTGAAAAGAAAAAGCAGATGTATTAGAGACCCTCATAAGCATGCCTACTGAAATAAATTATCTTAAGACTTTAGATGGGATTTTCAGTACGTTTCCTCAGAGTTCAATTGTACAGTCCTACTTCTAAAAAAGTTTATGACAAAGTCTTCCTTATGAATGTTAACTTCTAACTAGTTGAGCTAATGATAAACTGTGGTCAATTTTGTAATTACCCTGTGTCTTATACTCACAACACCTCAAATGACTCAAATCCCAGTTATGCAATTTCATGTCGGGTCACAGAAAGACTGCAAAGCGTAAGCCAGTCATAACGATGGATGCAGCCACAGCCATGCTGTGACACATGAAAAGGGAGAAGACATCTACCTCTCCACCATCCAGCAACCATCACCTCAGCTTCACATGGCTCCAGAACCCTACATACCAGCCAGAGTGGCTGGTGAATCATGGAACTGCAGATGCTTACTCCAAGGAGGACAGAGGTGGATGTCCAGATGTCTTTCATGCAGATTAACAAAATGCAGATGTCACAACAGGGCAAAAAACAACAAAGCAATCATAAGATTTGGCAGTTTAAAGCTTTTATGGAACAGCTAGTGTACTAGATTCAAAAGAGATTTTTCTCAACTGAAAATCATCAGGTCTCATTATATAAAACAAAGATAACTAGAAGGTAAGTAGATCAGCCATTTGGCTTGCTCAGACTTGCACTCTGTGCTCAATGTACAGTACTGGGGAAAGACACCAAATTAATAAAGAACAGCCCAATAGCAAGTCTCCTTTTAGACCTTATATCATAAAACCATAGACTCAAGAAAATGTTTGGGTTGGAAGGACCTGAAAAATTATCTAGTTCCAACTCCCCCGCCATGGGCAGGGACACTTTCCATTAGATCTGGTTGCTCAAAGCTGCATCCAACTTGGCCTTGAACACTGCCAGGGATGGGCCATCCACAACCTCTCTGGGCAACCTGTTCCAGTGCCTCAGCACCCTCACAGTAAAGAACTTCTTTGTAGTATGTAATCTAAATATACCCTCTTTCAGTTTAAAGTTTTTACCCCTTGTGCTTTCATTCCATGCCCTGGTAAAAAGTCTGTACAATCCAGCAAATCTAAACGCAATCTTTTAAGAATTACATTCTATATATTTTATGTCTATGTCCTCACTAGAATTCCCTTATCATGTTCCATCAGACACAGACATTTTTTGAATAATGAATGAGATAATAAAATATTTTCAATTCCCTTCAGTGTAGGCAAAAACAATTTAATACTGATTTGTGAAGGATTTTTATTTATCCCTGTAATATACAGCCTTAAAAGTCACTCCAATTTCTGAGCTAACAGAAAGGATGTTGTGCAGAAGTTTGGTCACTTGTCTTTCATTTAAAGCACCTTCTGTCTTCAGGTCATTATCATCATTCATTCTAAACAAAAGAATGCAACTCTAAAGCAACTCTCATTTTTACTGTTACTCAATCTGTGGCAATTTATCATCTTCA
Organism: Pseudopodoces humilis; assembly: GCF_049639895.1. Lineage (NCBI taxonomy): Eukaryota > Metazoa > Chordata > Aves > Passeriformes > Paridae > Pseudopodoces > Pseudopodoces humilis. The sequence goes on from NC_142200.1 coordinate 108,649,238, forward strand.
GCCTTCCTAAGCGTCCCCTTACTTGCCATATCTTGACCTTGTACACTAAATTTTACACTAAATGCATGGGTATCAGATACATTATTTTATAAAATGAACATCCGCTAACTTGGAGCTGAGCTTAATAATACATGTAAAAAACCAAACCTTCTTGCAAAGGTCTAATTCCTGCAGTTGTACCTTTCTCTATGGGACAGATCCTTAGATCCATAGAACTTGTTTGTCAACAGTCACCAACAACTCCTAAAATGAAATGAAGTCAGGGGTAAGAAAATTCAACAATAGATGTATTATTGATGTAGCAATATATATAGTAATAAGAGCTGGCTGAGGTTAACCCTGCACATTTCACTCCTGGAATGTTTTAATTGTCTAAATTATGTAAATAATGGAAATGGTAAATAGGAAGCTGCTCAACTATCCCAAATATCTTCACTGACCAGTGAAGAACTTTATAACACAATACACCCAACATCAATATCCTCAAAGAACTAAGGATTGGGCTGCTCCAACTGACACTTTAAAAAGTAGCATAATATGAAGAGAAATTTTTAAAGAACTTGATAAGGTGTTTTCTCCAGCAAATGATTTTGTGGATCCATTCATTTCTGAAAGCTAAGACAGCTCATCTTCAGACATTGTTTCAAATATTTGTGCAATGAACAGTTGGATTGCTTTCTAAATTGTCCTAATCAGTGATTTAAAACAAACTTTGTTAGCATACAAATTATATTTTGAGGTAAACTATTCTAATCTCTAAACATTACGAAAAGCAATCCATAAAGCAATAGGGAAGCAGTGTAATTTTTCTGTTTAGAAAGGGTTGTGTTAATATGGTCTTTATTATCCATAAAAATTCCATAATGCACCCAGGGGCAGCATTAGAGAAACGGCATTTACAGTTCTTCCAATCTATTTGTTAATGTCAAGTGGATTATTAGAAGGAATGCAAGAGCTCTCACAATACTACACTTTTTATTCCAGGCTTAAAGCTTAGAGATTTTGATATTCAAAAACCCACAATATGAAAATAATTCAATTCAAACACCAGCATGAATGTATTTTTAATTGTTCCCAGAGCTCAGACAGCAGTGAAGTGGACAAACTGCCTGATACCAACACACAAATGAAATCAAGAGCTTTGCTTTGTTACAGAACTTACTTGCTGAATCACCAAATACTGTGCAAGCTATGTTACTGTCAATATTAGAGGAAACATAGCAGCACTCTTCCCTTAATTGTCACAAATTCTGTATCTGTCTTTTTCAGTGAAGCAGGGTTTAAGTGGAATAGATCACCAATGTGATTTATCAATAAATTATATTCGGACAAGGAATTGTTTTTTCCTGATGAAAACAATGAGGTAAAATTAGGGGGGGAAAGAAAGTACATATTCTCCAAACAAAGTTTTTACTCAGGGAAATATAGCAACATCTTTTGTTCTATTTCTACTACTGTACAAAAAAAAAAAAAGTAGTTTCCCCTTCCAGTAGATTTTGAAACTCAGGATTATCTCATTGGAAAGACAATTCTAAGGTTATTTTTTTTCCTCATTGTTAAGAGGAAATGGTCATGGCTTGGTCATGGCTAACAAACCTGGCACATACATGAGGCAAAATCTGTTTTGAAGTAATGACATTTTTGTCATTCATGACAAAGGTAGGACAGATTCTGAGGTTTGGGAACAAATGGATGTTCTCCTCTGCCATGGGGATCTGTTACACTGAATTCCCTATGACAGGTGAAGGAACCAAACAGGATTTTTTTGCAAGACAGAGAAGGAAATGTCATTAGGATAATTTAAGGAGCTGCTAATCCACTGCTTCCTTATTCTTGACAGGGAAGATCTTCAAACATGAAATTCACAAATTTCGTATGAGGCACACAAGGCGCAAGCACTGACCTGGGCACGACAGGGCACCATTGCCCAGCGCTCGCTTCTTGGCGGTGCCACTACCAGCTTTTCTCAGTTCTTCTTCCGTGGGGAGTGCCAGCTGGTCTCAGAGGTCACAAATTCCTACCGGTGAGGGGAAATTTCCCCTCCAAGGTCTCCTCAACACCAAAGCTGGTGGCACAACCTGCGTGTCCCTCTATGGCCAGGGAGAACAGTGCGAGGTAATCGTGTAGACTGCCCGGGATGTGGCGCAACCTGAGGGATACGGGGCAGGTGACAGAGAGAACAGAAATGGACACTTGAGGAGAAATAGACGCGGTGAAGAGAAAATGGAAACTCTTTTTTTTCTTCTTCTTTTTGCTGAAGCATCCCCGAAGAAGCTGAGATGGTGGCAGCGGGAACGGGGAAGTTTGCTGTGACCTCACATTAACTCGTTTTTAGCAGCACAACCCAAAAACGCCGTCACGTTTAGCTGAGGGCAGCAGATTCCCGCCGCCAGCCCCTCCGGCTCTCCCTCTCCGCTATTCCCCAGCCTCTGGCGGCGCTCCCCCCTCCCGGGCTGCTCCAGCAGCGTTCCCGGGCAGGGAGCCGCCGCGGGACGGGGCGGGAGCGGCAGAGAGAGGGAGGGAGGGAGAGAGTCGGCCCGCGGGGCAGCTTCCTCCCGCTCTCCCTTCCTCGTCCGGTGGCCGCAAGGAGCGGACCATGGCCCGCAGCCGCCGCCGGGAAGGCTCCGCTCCGGGCACGGCCCCGCCGCCAGGTCCCGCCGTGGGCACCGGGCCCTGGGCTCGGGGTTAGAGCCTCGCCCGGGGCGGACGCGGGGCCATGGGCACGGCGTCGTCGCTGGTGAGCCCGGCGGGCGCGGTCGGGGAGGTGATCGAGGACACGTACGGCGGCGGCGGCGGCGAGGCCTGCGAGATCCCGGTGGAGGTGAAGCCCAAGGCGCGGCTGCTGCGGGGCTCCCTGCGGCGCGTCGGCGGCTCCCGGCCCGGCGGCCTCATCGGGGCCAGCTTCAAGTCGACGGCCTCGGTGCAGGAGCTGGAGTGCGTGGCCGAGTACGAGCGCCTGAGGAAGGAGTACGAGATCTTCCGCGTCAGCAAGAACAACGAGGTGGCCTCCATGGTGAAGAAGGAGGCCAAGCTGGACAGGGAGAACAAGCGGCTGCGCGCCGAGCTGCAGGTAGAGCCCGCTGCCCCGCGGGTGAGGGCACTGAGCTGCAAAGCTGAGGCTGCCTCGTCCCGCTTCTAGGGAAAGCTGTGGCAGGGAGGTGACGGGTGCGAGGGAAGGCAAGGTGCTGGGGAAATGGTGCCCCGCTGCTCTCCTGCTGAGCCGTGGGGATGCTGTAAAAGTGCGGGATGGGGACCGCACCCTGCGCTGCTGTGGCGACCGATGACAGGGAATAGCCTGAAGCTGTGCCAGGGGAGGCTTAGGCAGGATATTAGAAAAAGCTTCCAGACCCAGAGGGTCTGGGACACTGGAATAAGCACCCCGGGGAAGTGGTCACAGCAGAAGGCTGACAGAGTTCAAGAAGTGTTTCGACAATGACATGGTGTGACTATTGGAGTGTCCTGTGCAGGGCCGGGACTTGGACTCGATGGCCCTTGTGGTTGCCGTCCAGCTCAGAATATTCCCTGATTCTGGCCGCCCTACAGTAAGGAGAGATGTAGGGTGCTGAGATAATACTGTTGTCAGGCCTGAAAAGTAATCTAAAACCTCTTACTGTCAACAAAACTCTGAAAAAAATTAAATACTAAATGTTTTCAGGCACTTCAGAAAACATACCAGAAAATACTGAGAGAGAAAGAAAGTGCATTAGAAGCTAAATACCAAGCCATGGAGAGAGCTGCTACTTTTGAACATGATCGAGACAAGGTCAAAAGGCAATTCAAGGTATAGTTTGACTTTCTATTCCTTGGAAAATGACCAAAAGAGATGGATGTCACTTGTTCACATTCCCCAAATGAACCTTTCTCCAATAGCTTTCATGAGGGCCTGTCCTTAAAGACACCTTAGAGTGTCATAGCTGTAGCTGCCTATTTCCATTAAAATAATCCTACTGAAACCTCTCTGTAAGACTAACACGAAAAAAATATGAAATAACTTTATAAATATTAAAAAGAGAATATGAGGTGATATATCATCAGCTAAATTCCTGCATTGAATTTGAACACAGGAGTATATTCATATTGGAGAGTGACAAGAAAACATGAGCTGCAAATTGGCACATGCTTAAGGAATGTATGAACACAGAGTTCTATTATTTCTGAATAAATTTTATATATTGCATTGTAAGGTGTAACACCTCTAGCTTACAGTTTTTGAAAAGTGTGTATTGGTGCATGTCTTTTGACTTCAAAAATATGATAGTAAGTTAAAGACAGTTTACACTCTATGGAGGGATGACTTGAAAGGCCAGGCATGTTTCTGCTTCTCCTTTGCTGCAGATGATACTTTTGCTGCCCAAAACAGGGAAGTAGGTCCTAGTTTTTCATTGTTTTCAAGATTCTTCATGTCCTTAATTTTAGTTGTCTGTAGTTACATGTGGTTTATGTTTAGAAGATATATAAAAAGAAGATTGTTTCTGACCTAATTTGAGAAATGAGACATGAAGACTATTTAATTTCTTTGAATTTAAAACTAGATTAGTGGATTTTTTCCCACATGATGGTAATAAGTTACAAACAGGACAGCTAGAGATGCTTGATCAATTTCTGTCATAGAAAATTTACATTCCTGCAACAATAAAATGTAAATACAAGACTATATGTAATTGTAAAGAAATACATGGAAGAATCTAAGGAAACCTTTGAAAAAATTGTTACATGTAGCAATTTTAGAAGACAATAAAGTTTAAAGAGTAAAAAGAGTTGTTTTAATTTTTAAGAAAAATACTAATGCAGACTTCTTTCAGAACGGTATGCTAAAGTTTATAATGGTAAAATTTTAAAAATAGATATTTTTTAACGGTGGTGTCCTGCTCATTTCTGATTCACAGTGGCTTCAGGTTCATATTTTCATGTCTTTGCCAGGTAAATGAATGCTAGAAACTTACTTTTTAAATTGAAAGTAGATAACATGAGCTCAGGAACAGATACTGAATTTTAAAAGATTTTTTTTTTCTCCTTCCTGCTGATAGATTTTTAGAGAAACTAAAGAAAATGAGATTCAAGACTTACTGAGGGCCAAACGAGAGCTTGAAGCAAAACTCCAAAGACTCCAGGCCCAGGGAATCCAAGTGTTTGATCCTGAAGAGTCTGATTCTGATGATAATTGTACAGATGTTACGGGTGAGAATTTCATCCCCAACGCTTTGTGCTGGAACATGACTAAAGTCTCCAAATAATAAAGCAGAAGATAGTTATGTTGTTTTGAAAAAAAAAAAAAAAAGTTTTATTAATCCAGATGAAAAGCAATTGAAAGTAGTTTGAAGGGTAAAAGCAACCAACCTTGCAAACTTGGTTTAGATTGTGGGAACTTCACATTTCTGGTGTTACAAATGGATAAATGAAGACACAGAGTACTGTCTAGACACAGTTATTTGAACACTTTTTAAAAATTTTTCATGAACTATTCTGAACTTTCTAGTCTTTTCTGAGTTTTCTTATTCTAGATCTAAGAGATGATGCTCCAGTGTATCCAAAAATCACATCTGAAACTTGAGGAAGTCTTAGATAGACGCTTTTGATGATGACATATGCCAGTGTCAGCTGCTGTGTGTTCCAGAACAGCAGAGTTAGATCTTTAACAAAGAAGAAGTAGGTACAAAACCTTGTATATGCTGTATGGTGAATTTAATAACATGGAAAGGGTTCAGATAAGTATGTGAACAATCTGTGTAATAGCAAATATTAGGAAATGTCCTCAGCCTTTGGTGTCATGGATTCTCATTAACTTTGGACAACCGTTTAGAACTACAGCACTCAAAGATGTGAGGAAAACTGCTGAAGGAGGAAAAATTATGATCAGTGGCATGTGGCTGTAGGTTTCAGCTGGAGTATTTAGGACTGATAATTTACCTTGTGTAGTGACAATGAAGAGTGAAGAGGGTTTTTTTGGTTTTTTTTCCAAATCTTAGCTACTGGGGCGCAATCTGAATACTGGAATGGAGGAGTGCTGGGAAGTGAGCCATCCATGGGTAGTATGATGCAACTTCAGCAGTCTTTCAGAGGGCCTGAATTTGCTCATAGCTCTATAGATGTCGAGGGACCATTTGCAAATATAAACAGAGGTAAGTAATGGTAATTTATTTTGCTGGGATTGTAGGTGTCTATGGAATTTTTCCAACTATGCTTAAGTAACTGTTCCTTCTTAGATCCTTTTCTGTCCACTCTTGGGTAATTTAGCTAAAGGATTTTTTTGAATTCTTTGTAAAAATAAACAGAAATGTAGCTAAGTTATGGTTAATATATGTGGTGACTGTGGTATGTGTAGCAGTGATCTTAGCAAACAGCAGTTACCAGTGCTTTGTTGTATGTTCCTTATGTTGACAATGGAAGATAGTGGCTTCTTCTTTCAATATCTGCTGGTGTTCTTTTTTTCCATTTGTATTCAGATTCTCTACTTCCTGAGTATGAGCATCATATTTGTATTAGAATAAATTATACCTCTGTTTTATTCATTGATTTTGCATGGGTTTTGACTCTGCCTAGGGGGCCACTTATGGAAATCTGATTGCAAGACCAGGATGTACGTGTTGTTATGTAAATCAGTGCTTGATTTTTTCTTGTCAATAATTACTGCTTTTGAACTTTGTTTCCCGAGTGGCCTCTTGTAAATTGGCTTCTGATACTCTGGTTTCCTTCACTGTTGTCCTGGCTCTGGAACCTCTCCTGCATATAGTTGAGTTTTCTGGCAGTTTCTCCCTTTTCAGTTCAATCCTTCAGGCTCTGTCTAATTCAGAAGTCTGTGCCTTCAAAGTGGGAGGGGTGGCTCATCCCTGTGATGGCCCCAGCTTCATATACTAAGCCTTTCATCAACCCATGTGGTCCTGAGAAGAGAACCTATTCCTATCTTGAAAGAATGACCATCCACAAAAAGAAGAGTCTAAGAAAGTTTTAAAACTTAAGTCTCTGCTTCTGTAGGGAATAAACATACAATGCTACAGAAAGCAAAAGAATTTTTTCTTCAGAAGTGGAAGTTCCCACAGTGTTTTGCTGTGTTTTTTATTCATATGGTCTAATTGAAATACATGTAGATCTGAAGGAAAAAAGTGTTTGGTTATGAATGAATTTATTACTCCTATATATTGTTATTTATTTTACAACTTGATTGTCAGCTTGATTTCGTGGAAACATTTCATCAATCCTTTTTAAAGGAAATATCATTGTGATGATAATATAAATAGATTTAACACTTTTATTTTGCCACATTATCAAATTGTGTGACATTATCAAATGGTATGAGCTCTCAAAATTTGTAAAATTTAAATAATCAAGTAAAAACACTACTACTATTTTGAATAAAATGTAGTATTCATGATGTTAAGAGGTTATGACTGACCTGTTATGCAGTGTAATGACATGTGAAGATCTCTAAGACTTTATTGTGGGGTGTTTTTTCCATTGGCAGATGATTGGGATGCTGCTGTTGCCAGTTTATTGCAGGTTACTCCTCTGTTTTCCCACTCTCTGTGGAGTAACACAGTAAGATGTTACATTATCAGTACTGATGAGACTCAGCCAGAAGTGACTATCTTCATTAGAGTGAGTACCTCACAAACCTATGCTCACTTGTATGCTATCTTGTTTCAATGTGATGCTGGTTCAGAAGTTTGTCTAGTACTTCTTGAAAGCTTTAGTACATGTAATCTGATTTCAGTGAAATCAGTGAAAGTATTGTCAAGGGCTTCAGGGGAGCACGCTGCTTAGAGAAAAGAAACTGAGATTTGTTTGGTAGGTGCTTAGTGCTATGCATGTTTAGTAATAAAGCACTGTTGCTCACATTTGCTTTCAGAACTACTCTCCAAAACTTCAGAGAGTCTGTGAAACAATGGGGTACTTCTTTCAAGTTGTTAATTTTTCAACAGAGAATGAAAGGCCCCTTCAGGATGTAAGAAGATGGGAAATTGAAAAAAGTTCATTAGTCATTTTGCTCCTGCATTTAACTTTGCCAAGGTGAGTATTTTCCAGGCTGGTGAAACAAATGGCGGCTGGTAATTTATGCAGAAGGCATAGCTTATTAAAATGTATGGGATGCTTTGCTCAGTATGTTTCCTAAGCTAATAGCTTCAAAGTGATACTCCTTCAAACTTTAGGTTTGCTAGAGCAGACACTTAAAAGAATATATCAGCTTTGTACCATTTTCTTTTTCTTGTAGCTACAAATTCTCTTAAAATACAGCCTGAACGGTATCTTAATAACATGCAGAAATGTTCTGTTTTCCAAGAGCAGCTCTCTGTTGTTCATGTGGCTGTGTCTTAGGTATCCAAGATGGCTGATGTGCATGTTCTCAGTGTTTTTCATTTGCTTATCTAGCCTTACACCTGTCTGTAGCATTTGGGATTTATTCTATCGCATGTTAGCTCCTGGTTTTGGCTGTCTTTCAGACTAATTTAATGGCTCTCCTGTGTGTTACCTTATGCTAGCTTTTGACAGTTTTGATTTACTGAAGTCATGATGTTTCATAACAAACAGTGATGGAATGTGGTCTGTTTGTTCAGTGAGTAATTTCTTAACCTTCTAGAAGAAGCATGATTCACTAAAGAAAATACACCAAAGGAGGGATACTTTTTGAATTGTGTTGGGAATGTTACTGTTATGCCTTATATGCTGTTGCCAAATAACCCAGTTTTACATATTTGGAGCACAAATATGTAAGAACAAAATATGCAGGGGAAAAAGAACCCATAAGTATTAGTTTAGAGAATTCTTCTTAGAAAAACTCTAATGAAAATTGTAGTGCTTGTGTAAAGATGGTAATATTTGAGCAATCCTGTCTGTTATTGTCAGCATCCCCAAGTAGTATAGTTCCTTCTGTGGAACAGCAATGAATATCCATGAATATCACAAACATCTATAAATGCAAAGTGATTTTGAATTTGGAGGTGTCAGATTCTCCTTTTTAAATACTATAAATTGAAAGACTGTTCCCCAAGACATCTGTCAAATACTAAAGGACGCTTCCTAAAGAGATCAAAGATAGAACAGAACCTTCAGATAACTGATAGCAAAGCATATATATGATGCTTATTAATCATATGTGAAACCAGGTTCTTTCCATGTAGGGCAATTACCTTTCATTCTGCATATTGGTATGACAATATGGAAAAACAACTTTAAATTTACAAATCAATAATCATAAAAATTAATAAATTGTTTTACTGGTTTTGGTACAGGTAGCATAAATCTCAGCTTTTTCTTGCTTCAGAATTTTTCTCAAATTCTCTGTTGAAGTATTTGATTGCTTTTTGCTATAAATAGTGAAACCCATTTTTGGAGCTTGTGTTGATTGAACTGTTTACTACAGCAGTGTAATATAGCACAAGAATGCTGATTTCCAATCTAGTTGTTTGTTGGAGGACTGTGAAGAAGCCTTCTTGAAAAATCCAGAAGAAAAACCTCGGTTAATTTACCACAGAAGGGAGGATGGCAGAGTCAGTTCAGTCTCAGTGCAACAGTTAATTGAGCAAATTTCTTGCATGAACAAAGCAAAGGTATGGCATTTAAAAATTGCTGTAAACAACATTGCATGCTAATAGTCCCAGATTTTAGAAGAAATTGCATTGCACTCATTGCTCTGGCTGCTCATTCTGTGAGCAGATCGATGAAGCTGAAATTTATGAATGTTATGAATTTTTCATTAGCAGGGGAGAAAAAAAAGCCACATCATTTTCACTGAAAAAAAAATGTCTGTGCTATAAGGTTAGAATTTCTTACCTGTATTTAGGCATTTAAATGGCAAAGTTGTTTATCTGAGGTCCCTCTGAAGCCACTGATGGAAATTAAATGTAACTCTAGAGAGATTCCTGCTGCCTAAAAATTGATCCATTATGATTTATTTTCCTCTACAGAAACAATGGTTGAGAACAGCTGAAACTAGATGCCTGACTTTTAAAGTTCTTGGGCAAAGTGAATCTTACCTGAGGAAGGCAACAGAATGGAATTTAAATGTGTTCCAGAATGTTTTTATTGAAAGCCCTAAATACTATTCTCAGTTGGATTTAGAGTTGTGTCATGCTTTGCCATTTACTTTTTCAGATGATTGACCATGTTGGAGGTGTGGAGGAAGGAGCATATGAAATCTATAATTGTGTGGAAAAAATAATTAAACAGGTAAAAGTAAATGATGCATTTTAGCTTTTTTGGTCTATGCTGATTTATGATCTTAAATGATGTCAGTGTAATTACTATGTGGTACTTAGATGTGATTCGAAGTATGTCTCTGTTTTATCATTAATATCTGGCAAGCAAGGAGATGTGCAAGTGGAAAATAAAACCCCAAACTGAGCAGTGCTTTTATGGACAGAAGCACAGGACCACAGGAAAGGATTCTATTTATGGGTCTAAATTAGCTTTTAATTTCTCTTTATCTGTATCATAGATGTGTCCTTTCCTTATTCTTGTGGTGAGTTGTTTCCACTATGAGATATTAAAAAATCAGTGTTCACTTTCATTTAATTGCTTATTTATTTATTTTCTCTGCTACCCTGCAAGGAAATGAGCATATTGGTATTAGTAGATCCACACTCGTAATGAGACTAACAGCAAATGTGCTTGCACTAGAGTTGCAGTTTTCTCCATGTAATTTCTTTTTACTTAGGATATATTGGGGTGTGAAATTACAGACCTAGAAGGCAAGGATTTGGGTAGTAAGGAAGACTCCACTGCTCCTGAAGAAGAAGTTTTTGGTGATGTTTTGTGGGATGCACACGATGAACAAGAACAGATGGAAGCTTTTCAACAGGCCTCTAATTCAACATGTGAGCTGGGATTTGAGAAAGTGAGTACATTATAAAGGTATATAGATGAAGAGAAAGTCATCACTCATTTCTATCCCTTGTTGGGCAAGATGCGCTTCAGCAGAAGAAGCTGTGTCTGAGAGCATCCTTAAGGCTATCACTCCTTACACTAGAAGAAACCATATGTCTGATATAGATGGCATATTTCTTTTCTGGGAGAGATGCCAGTTGTGTTGTTGAATGACATTGATGAAGAAGTAGCTGTTGTGTCTGCACTGGAGAAAAACCCTATAACAATGTGCCAGAAGCAGAGCATCCTCTTAGACGTTGGTCATCAATAGAAAACACTTTGAGTATCTATCTATCTTTTCTTCTTCTTTTTTCTTTTTTATTTCTCTTTTATTTTTCCCCAAGGAAATCCAGTCTCTTTCTTGACACCTGGAGTTAGGTCTTTAGGAGATGGTTAATGAAAAGATTTCATCTTATCATGCAGCCATAAAAGAAGAACAAAGGAAACTTTATAGTGGAAAGCTGCTGAAAAGCTCAGTACTTACTCATTACTGGAAATAATTTTTTAAAAACATTTCAAGTTGGGAGTATCAGGAACAGTTATATGTTGGGAAGATATAATGAATGTAGGAAGATGGACATTAAAGTCAAGAATGTGGTGCAATGGTTTATTTGGGCAATGTAAGCATGCAGTTTCTGTTACTGTTTTTAAATTCATAGTAGCCCTATTTTACTGGCACAATATATTCTTTTACTTCACCACTTCTATGCTGGTAATGGTTTGGAGGATTGTACCATCTTTACTACATTCTAGAGCAATCATAATATAACATTAAAGATACCAGTGTATGTCTAAATGCACCTCTTATTTTGAAGACAAAATATTTCTTCCAAGCAGATGAAGGGTGTTTTGCTTTGGTTTATTTTGTCATCTGCTGCAACATTTTTGGACATTGATATGCTGAAAAAAGCCTTCTTTTGTATGCTTTTGTATGCTCAAAATAGTCATTCATGGCAGATGCCAGCTTCTTCCTGGCAACCATATCCAGTGCAGTGGAGTAGTTTGGGGAAAGGAGGGGCAAGGAAGCCCAAACAAACACAGAACACAGTTGCTTTACTATAACACTAATTCAGTTTATTTTTACTGAAGAATCCATTTTATATAAATTTTTGAATAAAGTGTTAATTAATTTTACACTTTTTTAAAAAGAGATAATAAATTACTTGGTTTAAGTGTTTCCCTACAACATCTATTTACACCTGTACTGTATTGCGTTTCACTCCTTTATAAACCGGGACATGCATTTTGAATCTAAATGGTTTACAATACCAGGTACTATATTTCTTCCTTAAACACTGGAATATTTATAATGATTGCTTCTTTTTTATAGTATTTTGAACGTCTGAATGACCTAGTAGCAGCACCAGCACCAATTCCACCATTGCTTGTATCAGGAGGACCAGGCTCTGGGAAATCTCTCCTTCTGTCAAAATGGTAGTATAAATTGTTTTGGTTTTTTTATATGAACGAAATTTAAGAAAAACGTTTCCATTATGTTTCAAACATTGTGTCAGTAAGAGGTAAAACAGGGGCATTTACAAAGCGCTGAAGTTATTGAAGCCTCCTGGAAAGATTTGTGATATTTGAGTAGCTAATTTCGTCTGGACTGCCTTTAACAGCTCCCTGCCTCCAGCAGCAACACCTTATGATAAGGCATTGCTTACTGTGTTTGCACAGCATTACAAATAGTTCAATAGTGTTGCCCTTCTCTGATACACAAGATGGCTCTGAAATAAAGAAAGAATCGTCATAATTTATCATAGACCATAGAATTTTATGGTCACTTGTACGCTGTGACAGAATTTGCCATCATAAAAATAAATTGATTGTGTTATTGCTTTTTAAAAGCTTAGTGGCACATGACTATTGAGTGCCAGAAAGGGCACTTGCTAATTGCTGTCAGTGATGGTGAGAGCAAAAGTGGAATCCGACATTAAAAGTTCAGTTATAGCTCAGGAAAAGTCTATCTTGTTTTGTAAGATAAACATGGAACATGTGTAGCTCTATCTCCTTTGGCAAAACTGATGCTTTTTGTTTGAGATCTATTTGGAAAATTTCGGTCTGTTGAGTCTGTTTTTTTCTTCTTTCATTAGGATTCAATTACAGCAGAAGCATTCACCAAACACTCTAATTCTTTACCACTTTGTTGGGAGGTCCATGTCTACTAGTTCAGAATCTGCATTAATAATTAAGCGCCTTACTCTAAAGGTAATGCTGTATTGCATGCCCTGTATTGCATCTTTCTTTGTCTGTGTGTGTGTGTGTCCATGGGTGCAAAGATAACATTTTCTACAAATATTTCAGCATCTGTGAAAAGTAATACAAATGTAGGAGAAAAATATTCAGGTTTGGATTGGCCAGGACTCTGGGCAACCTGGTCTGGTTGAAGATGTCCCAGCTCACTGCAGGGAGTTTGACTAGGTGGCCTTTAAAGCTTCTTCCAATCCAAACTCTTCTGTAACTCTATGAAATGTAAGGCATTATAGAATGAGGGGAGTCTGAGCCTATGTAGCTCAATTAAATAGCATCTCTGGAATATTCATAACAGATCAGCATTAGCCGTTATGTTTCCAGTGACCTATTTTCAGTGACTTATAAAATCATATAAACTCCTTCCAAAATTCCCTGCCATCTGACCAATGAGAGAGGCAGGTGGTACCTCTTGGGTCTATACTTAGAAACCTGAGGTTGTATTGGCCACTTGACACCATCTTGTTTCTAGACTAGGCTCTCTCCTATATTAATTCATTTTTAATTGTGTGCTAAATACATGGGAAATAAGAAGGATAGTTTTTGTGCCAGGGTCTGAACTTGCTTTTTCCACCACAGAGTGGTACTAAGGGCCTTACAGTACTAAAACCTGTAGAAAAATTAATTCTGTTGTGCTATCCTTGCAATTTTCTCATCTATCCTAGATGTTTGCCTGTTTAATCTGTGCAACTTCAATTCCTTTAAGTCTCCATATTTCTTGTCTATTTTGTAAAGGTTATCTCTCTAGAATTTAAACACTGAGTTCAAGAGATATGCTTTGTTCTGCATATGCCAGCTCTCTGCATATGCTAGAAGGAAAGAACTCTGTGTGACCTTGACTAGGAAAATTGCATCCAAATCACATGGAGTTTTTTTTTCGGGGGGAGGGTGAGGTAGGGGGAGAGAACTGGGGTTTTTTTCTCTTTTGTGTCTGTAGGACTTCTTTCAACTATCCTAGCTGATTTTTAACGTAGAATTTCTTGTACATGTTTATAATTCTGCAGCTTATGCAACACTCTTGGTTAGTATCACCTCTGACTTTCGATCCAGCTAAACTTCTGGAAGAGTTTCCCCATTGGCTGGAAAAACTTTCTGCACGCCATCAAGGCAGCATTATTATAATTATTGACTCTATTGACCAAATACAGGTATGTTTTAAAAATCTTTGCCATTTGTCAGTCTAATGGGAATCTTGACTATTGTGATAGGTTCAGCCATAGCTATATAACAGAAAAATTACTGTTTGCTTTGCTCTGAAGAGAACATACAGAAAATAGTTTTGTAAAAAGTGCAGCTGAGTTATTTTTGTAGATACATTATTTGGAGGTTGTTTTGGGTTTTTTTCTTTTAAATTTTATCTTTACGCCTTAATTTCTGGGCAGTCTGGTTACATTACTTATCCAAAGATTCAAGGCTGTGAGCTGATTTATTTGGCATGTAAATGGCCTGGTTTTTATGAGGTGAACATTTCAACAATAGTATTCTATCTGCTTTATTTAGTGTACAGTTGTGCTGATACATATAAATGGGTCATTTAGTACTGTCTAGAGGACCAGACCATGAAACATATTAAAGGACACTGGAGAATTTAAGACTCCATTCATTGGGTTGCACAGTTAATGAAACATAGAAACTTCTGGCATTGTTTTAAACTACCTCTGTGCTAAGAAATTAAAATTTGTTTTTAAGCAAGCTGAGAAGCATATGAAGTGGTTGATAGATCCACTGCCAGTGAACGTGAGAGTGATTGTATCAGTGAATGTAGAAACGTGTCCGCAGGCGTGGAGGTATGTTATATTTCTGTGATGTGTCAAAGTATCCTGGCTTAGAATTATTATTTTAAATTGCAGTTACTCATTGAAGAGCAGACAGATTTGTCAAGACATGGAGATTTAATAAGATAATATCTTGCAACCTATGAGGAAAATGAAAACTTCTCTATTGTAGCTGCAATGACAGATTTTAGCTGTTGGAAAATCAGATTTTTGTTTTACTGTGATGGATCTATCCACATGACTGTATGAAAGATGATATTAAATGCAGTCAGATTCACATCAAGAACTGCAGTACCATCATGTAGACTCAGGATAAGGCTAAAAGTGGAAATTTTACTTCAGATTATTAGAATTTCATAGTAGCAGGGAACAGCTTCAATTACTGCTTTGATATAAATCTTTAAAAAGCCCTGGAACTCTGATGTCTTTTCTTTTCCTTTTTTGTGCTGTTTAATAAGGTTCAAATATGACTTTGTTCTCTCTTACCAAAGGTTATGGCCCACTCTTCATCTTGATCCACTGAATTCCAAAGATGTTAAATCTCTCATTAGTGCAGAATGTAACTCAGCAAATGTTAAATTGACTAAAGAACAGGTATGTCTGTTGCAGTTTTTCTAAAATACATTACTCTAGTATAACTTCTAATGAAAACATGGAAAAATGAAATAAGCCCAGCTGCCAAAATAAAGAATTATATTTAGCTAACTAAATATGATTGCTCAAGATAGCATAAAATTTGCGTATTTTTTCCCCATGGTTTATAGCACTGAAACACATATGGAACAACATAAATTTTTAACAGAAAAACTGTGCAGTTGCACATACTGCTGTAAATGTGTTATTTTATTTTAGAATACCAGATTTAATTATGTTTTAATTAATTTTTGTTGCATAATACTGTAACAATGATTGACAGAGTGGGAAAAACAGTATTTTACCTTTGCCCTTGAGACTGATTCTGTAAGGTAATCTTCATGTTGAGATGTAATGTTAGATCCTAACTCTTCATCTTAAATTCAGATAGAATTTTCACTCATATGCTCCTATAGCTGGAAATGTGCAGTATTTTGTGCACTACTTATAGTCTTCAGATGATACAGATAGAAGAATATCTAGAACTTTCATTTTCTTATAAAACAGTGAACATTTTATTTGTATGGTTAGTTTTGTTTCAGCTCACAGATTTTATTTAAAATGTTGTAGGAGAAGAAGCTTGAGAGACATTGTCGTTCCGCCACAACTTGCAATGCTTTGTATGTCACTCTCTTGGGCAAAATCATTGCTTGGTAAGTTGAGGTGTTTTGGAAATGACTATGGGCATCGCTAGATTAGAAGAATTCAAGTAGGTTAGCCTTTTGAAATACTTTCATTTAACACACAATTAATCTTTTTAAGAAAAAACAATGGAGAAGTTTTTCTCTTCACTGCAACAGGAACAGAAATCAGAGTGTACGGTCACCAGTTTGATACTAAGGGTACCCAAATAGTTGCATCTATTTGTTTTCAGCTCTTCAATTCCTGTTTTGTTTTAATTTGTTCTTCTTTACGGGTGTATCAGTTGCTTCAGTGATTTTTAAAGGTATTTGGAGAATGTTGGTATTGTGTTGTTAAACAGTTAAATTCAGGTGTGTTGTATTTACTGATGTACCAGAGAATTTGCCCCATAGATTTTTAAGGCTACAAGGAAGTTAAACAACTGTTTAGTTTAACATCCTGCATATGGTCCTTAGCCTTGTAATTCCTGCTGTGGAGAAAATTAATCTTCCCTGTTGTGCAAGAGAATACCTAATAAGTGCATTGGCTTCTTATTAACCTAGACTTCATCTTGTTGAGAAAGATGCATTTTTAGTTAAGGGAGTCCCAGAAGATGAGACACTAATTGGTAATTTACTCCGGGTGACTGATTTCATTATTTTTGTTCACGTTTTATGTTCTAGAAGACTTAATTGCTCCTGAAAACATGCTTTGTAAATGCATTAAATGAAATAGCAGCATGTGGTTTTATCTTTACCCTTCCTGATGTTCTTACTTGTACTCCTGCTGGAGAAAATAACACTGCAGTGTAGGTTTTTTAATAAAACTGTTGCAGCTATTTCGAAAAATCAGACAATATGACAGAAATTGTCTTGCAAGAAATTGCCTCTTCTTTGTTTAAATCACACCAGGTGCTGTGCACCTTTTGAACCCAGTAGGAATCCAGAGAATATTTGAGATAGAGCTCTTCTGTAGTTTCAAATCACTCTTACTCAGCCAAATTTAATATGCTAAACCTTACCCTTTTTGTCCTACTGCTCAGTGTTGGAAATACAGGAGATATTGATGAGATTCTTCAGCAGTGTTGCCAGTGTCAAGACACAGTGTCACTGTACAGGCTTGTTCTGAGATCAATTCAGGAATCATTGCAGAGTGATAAAGAGAAAGGTCTTTTGAGAGAGGTAAGCAGAGAATGCATCACTATTTCTACAGGTAATGAATACTATTCCTCTAAAGACTTTTCCTTAACTCAAAAGTAAATACAAATGTATATTAGTTCATATGTATGATTCAGAGATTATTGTATATTGTTAGTATAAAAGGGACAATTTAATTAATGTAATTACATCTGTTGCATAACTATAGAATGTATGACTGCTTTGTGTTAAATATCAGCTTAGCTGTGGTCTCACAGAATAAAGCAGGGCTTCTTCACTAGGATGTGATACAGAATTAGCACTTCTTTGCTGATCACTACCATGATCTAGGGATTAACTACATTGAACATAGTAAATGCAATCAAAACATGGTGTCTCGTGAATACAAGCATTGCTTTTTACATTTCTCACTCCTCTTCCTATGTTTGCAGAATTTCCCTCTTGTGCAAAACATTTTATAATTAGGACACAATACTCCCACTTGCTACTTCTTTGATTCTGGCAGCAAAAGACTCTCAGCGTATTTTATCTAGATGAAACTTCCTCGTAATAATGGAGTTACTCTCTCCCAGTGTTTTAGAGGAAAATTTGAAGAGCCATTAGTTTGTCCCAGCGTGTCCTATTTAGTGCTTTATCTATTAGAATACTAAACCATTAATACTAAGGCCTCTTCTTTGAGAAGAGGGGAAAGGGCTTGTATAGGCAGGGTTTTTTCCTTTGTGATAAAATTATCACAGTGATAGAAAGTATTTTTCTTGAGATTTCAGTGTAACTAAGCTCTCCAAGAAATATTGCTAACTGTGAAATCTTGTTTTCTGCTTCATGCAGATACTGTGTGTCATCGGTGTCAGCCACAATGGGGTGAGTGAGTCAGAGCTGATGGAGCTTTATCCTGAGCTGACTTCTGCAGTGCTGGCCTCACTTCTTCACAGCCTGCACAAAATGCGTCTGCTGACATATGGCTGCGGTTTGCTGAAGTTCCAGCACCTCCAGGTAAAGTTTGTAGTTTTAAGCATGTGCAAGTGAAGCTCCAACCCCTAACTCCAATCCCTGTTTTTTAGCTAAGTTCTGTTGTTAGCTAGGTAGGCCTGCAAAATGTTGGTGTTTGCTCATCCATTCTCCTTAACATCTAGTCTGATTTAGAAACACTTTGAAAACTACCAGAGCTGTGATAAACCAGTATTGCTGAAAATCTGGCCTTTCAAACCTTCATAAATTACTAATCTATTAATGGTTAACTCCATATATCCTTGAAAACATTGGTTTCCCAAAAAACCCACAAAGAATCAAAAGCAAAAGGAATATTGCCTCAATAACCAGAGCTGTGGTCTAATGTAAGACAATTTGTAGTACCTTTGTCATTGAAAGATTTTCAGTTTTACAACATGAGATGTGTTTCATCACCCTGTGTATCATCAGCACTTAAATTAAATGCTTTCTCTTTCTTTTAATTATACTCTCTTTTAGGCTTGGGAGATGGTAAAACTAGAGTATATGGAAGCAGGTGAAAATGTTATTTCTGCCTATAGACAAAAACTAGTGGAGTATTTCACCATGCAGTTAAGGTAGGTCAGAATTCTTTAAGATGTGCTAAATTGCAGATTGCATGCCTCGTAGATATTTGTGTTTTCTTCTTATGCCTTCTTTGAGTTTAGTAAATTATTATGGCAAAATAATTATGCAAAATTGTCAGTTTATAAGTTTATTTATTGACATGTTGTTTTTTAATCTTGAAAGAGAATGAGGTTTTTGAGGGGGAATGGGCATATGATAAAGTGATAGTGGGGAAATGTAGGGCATGAATTTGTACCATATCACTTATTTTGTGGTCTCCAACCCCCCTTGGATTTCTAACTCCCAGTAAATTCTACGAAATTTGAGTTTGCTTTGGACTTGAAGCAGAAAACCACTTGTTTTTAATTGTGCAAACAATTAGCACATAGATAAGAGGAGGACCAGTAGGACAGCTGAACATCTACAGGTTCATATCCAGCTTGAAAACTGATTTGCATTTACATCATGAGTTACTGCATCCCAGCTGTGGGCTGCTGTTTATTGCTCCTCCAAGCATCCACTGTTGGGTAGCAGTAAGGCAAGAGGGCCGCAGTGTGCCAGACAAAGGAGGCACAAAGGGACAGTGGGCTGCTGCAAGGCTGCAGTCCTGCTGGCAGGCACAGATTAGTCCATATGAGATGGGAAGCAGCTTCCTGTGGAGTGCTTGGGGGTTCCAGTGCCTTCTGAGGTGAAATTAAAATTAACAATAAGAAAACTGAGTACATAGGTCTTACAGTAATCTGTCTGTTCAGATATTCAGGTATGGAAATTGTATGCTGCCTGGTTTTTACATCAAATTGACAAGATGTTAGGCCTGTCAGAGTTTTCATTTTCATTTGTTTTTCTTTCAATAGTCAAGACCGAGTGACTTGGAGAAGTGCAGATGAACTTCCCTGGCTCTTCCAACAGCAGGGTGATAAGCAAAAGCTACACAAGTGTCTTTTGAATCTCTTTGTGTCCCAAAACCTTTACAAAAGGTACAAAGGTAGCAACTGCTTTGGCCATTATAAACATTTCATAGTAATTTTTTGTCAATATAAATCAGAAAGTGACAGATTCGGATACTTGAATAGTAGAGGCTGAAGTGCTAAATGCTGTTTCCATATAAATAATGTATTTTTTCTATTCTGTTACGTCCTGGGGGGTGGTAAAGGAATAAATATTGCTGTTGAATATCATTAGTCTCCATGGATTGTCTGTAGATGCTGTAGCATAACAACATTTGTGCATGTAGGCCTTTTATTTCCTAAGTTAGCATCGGTATGAATAGAGGGGTATCAGAGATAAGATTCTTTTCCTTGTTAAAACAGGGGACATTTTGCAGAATTGCTGAGTTACTGGCAGCTGGTTGGGAAAGATAAGAGCTCTATGGCAGCTGAGTATTTTGACTCTCTGAAAGAATATGAAAAAAGCAGTGAGGGAGAGGAAAGTATGATCTGCCTGTCTGATCTTTATGAGACCCTGGGACGGTTTCTTAAGGACCTAGGTCTGCTCAGTCAGGTAAGTACATTTAGAGATTGTTGTAACAGCAAAAAGGCAAATGAAGCAGAGCTCAGTGTGTGCTTTCTATGGCAGCAGTTAAGTTATTGCAGCACAGAGAATGCTGCCTGCTGCCCTCACGCTCTGGACTTGGCTGTTACAGGCTGTAGCTCCTCTGCAGCGCTCTCTGGAGATTCGAGAGACTGCGCTGGATCCAGACCACCCGAGGGTGGCACAGTCACTCCACCAGCTGGCAGGAGTGTATGTTCAATGGAAGAAGTTTGGAAATGCTGAACAGCTGTATAAGCAGGCACTGGAAATCTCTGAAAACGCCTATGGAGCTGAACACCCTCAGGTGGCCCGTGAGCTTGATGCACTTGCAACCCTGTACCAAAAGCAGAACAAGTAAGCTTAATTACACTGCTGGTTTTGTTTTGTGGAGAAAGTACAAAAAAAAAAAAAATAGCAGCAAAGGTTTTCTTCCTGAAGCCAGAATGTTAATTTGGTTCTTTTTTTTTTGAGTTTGATATGTTCAAGTTCACCCATGAGCATCCTCTCTCTATTCTTGTAGCAGGTCACATAGGAGGGGCCAACTTTTCTGCGTATTTTAACAAAAAACTTGTATAGATAAAGGAGGAACATTGTCTGGCCCTTAGGATTCTGTTAATTTTTTATTTGAAAATGTGTGGTGATTTTCAAAAATCTTAAATTTCTAAATCTGTACACTTAACTTGGAATTTTTCCAGCACATTTACTGATGCTACATCTGACATTTTTCTAACACTACGAATAACTGCTTTCAGATATGAACAAGCTGAGCAGCTGAGGAAAAAGTCCTTCAAAATACGCCAAAAAGCAGCAAGGCAGAAAGGCAGTCTGGTAAGGAAGTGCTTGATATTTAAAAAGAGGTGTAGGGCATGTTGCAGCTGTGCTAAACAGATGATAAATTGTGTCTGCAGAGCTGACAATGCTCCAGGGCTTTTAATAATTGTGGGCATAGGTAGTGAAGCACCTTAGCAGCAGCTTTGGTAACTGACCTTTCAACTCTGCTGGAAGTGGCAATGTATCAGTGCAACTGGAATGGAGTTGATGGAAGTGGAAAAGAAAGAAGTAGGTATATACATTTCAGAAGTGCAGAATTACAGGTGTTATGATTGTGTGTCAAAGTGACAGTGGACAAAGGTGTTCTCCAGAATAGGCCTCTCTGAAGCCTTTATCCTAGTAGTGAACAGAGTGCTTCTTGCCATGGAAAATCCCAGTAAAAGTATAGGTAACATACAGAGTTTTTCTGTGTTTTCTTCTTGGTTGTTTTTCAGCTGCAGAGTTTCCCTTGTCATTTTTGATCTAAGGGTTTATCATGTGATGCCTGTACTGTAAAAACTTCAGAGCTCAAGTTGTAGCTCTAATGAAAGTAGTAAAAAACCATAAATATGTTGCTATTTCCACAGCGATTAAGTAAGAATAAATTTGGTTCATGAAGATTTGGTCTATTTCTGTAATGAGTTCTGCTGCAAAAATATTTTTATCAAGACTGCAAAGATCAAAAATAGAGTGTGTAAAAACAGCTGCACTTTTTACTTTTATTTATTTTGCTTGTAAGAATTAACTTGTCTGCCCATTTTAAAAGATTGATGTGAAGCCTTGAATAATATTTTATATGGGTATATGTATATGGTGTTTAGAACAGGAGATTATATTAAGTTTTGAGTTTATAAACTTAAGAATTTGATCTGAATTGGTTATTTGAACTGTGGAGTTTAAGCAAATTAGCATGTCTGATACAGGGAGAGCAGTGTGACAGCACAGTAACTTGAACTTCCTGGAAATTTTCACCAAAATTTCACATTTTTGATGCAATTTGCTGATAGATTGTAAATAAGCGTTTGCCACGTAGCTCAAAAATAGAACTTGAGGATGATTGTGCACCTTTGGCACCAAATTAAGTATTTTGTTTTTCTGTCTCTAGTGTTAAACTTTAAAATTACTGGTGACTGGCTTACATTTCCTTCTCTTTGCTGTAGTGTGGCTTTGCTCTCCTGCGTCAAAGAGCCCTGCAACTGGAGGAGCTCACGTTAGGCAAGGATACACCAGATAATGCTCGAACCCTCAATGAGCTTGGAGTCCTCTACTACCTGCAGAATAATCTTGAGTGAGTTGTACTGATTGTGGCACATGCACTGAGTGTTCTCAGATGTCTGAATGGAGGCAGAGCATGGAGATCTGGCACTAAATGCAGACACATGATCAAATGCTTCTGGTTGTACTGCCCCTTATTCAAAACCCTACTGGGTTTTGTTCACTGTGAAATTCACTCCTATTTTTTTATTTGGTGCTGTTGGCATGTGAGTATTAAACAAGTCAGTGTACTTCCTGCATTCAGAATTGATGTTCCACAGTTAATTAGCCTTTGTTGCAAATACCGGTTCCCTCTCAAAATTTATGTCTCCTCTACTCAGCTGCGCTATTTTGTGACTCTCCTTTGCAATGTTCATCTTTGAACAGCAGGATTGTTGTTTTTCTATGACAGTATTTCAAGAAGTCATGACCTAAATATTCATTGTGCTTGTAATCCCTCAGCTTTTACCCTGAGGTCCTGTTAAAACCCAGAAAGAGCCAGAACAGCACAAAGGTTTCTAAAAGAGACAAAGATAAGCAGGGGTGTTGAAGAAGGGGAATAAAAGGTACAAGATAGTTCTGATGGTATGTTTAGCCACTCTTCACATCAACTTTAGCTGACAGAGGAATCTAAACTGTGTGTTGTGAGGGAATTGTAAAGTCACCTAAATCCCACTCTACTGAACTGAATCTTTTCATAGAAGAACAAAAGTGCCCAGCAAAAAAGCACAAAGGGAGTTCTGGAAGTATTTTTACTTACCATTCTTCCTGTACATGATCTTTAAGGCATCTGTAGCTTTTGGATAATTACAGAAGTATGTAATTATTTAGGATCTGCATACAGAATCATCTCTGCAGTGAAGGAATTGATCATTAACAGTTGTTGGGCATGTGGGGTTTTCATCAGTTTACTCCCATGAAGTGACTGATTATAGAGAAGCAATATTTTATCTAATCTCGTACAAGATTGTTTCCATGTCATTCATACATAGTTCCTGTTAACATGCAACCTTCAAAAATAGCTGTATCTCCACTATTACATAGGTGAGAAAAGGTATAAACTTTGTTCTAGTGGAGGTTTAAGGAACTTTTAAAAATGGATATCCCTGCTCTGAACCAGCAAGGCCAAGACTTCATGTAGTTAAAATGAAATCAGTGGCAGATGGGTATATGTCAGTTAATGAATAATTATTTGTCATACATCATCCTCCAGGCCTTGCATAGAGGGAACACCTTTTGACACTTGTCTAAGAGCTCTAGAATTGAACCTACAGTTCAGTATATAAATGGTCTTTTTTTTTTCTCTAATGTAAAAATGAATTTTTCTGATTTACTAAGCTGACCTCTTGAGAATAGCATGAGTGGATTTGTGTGGATGTCAGGATGAGGAGCTGCCTAGTAATAATGGATGCTGTCAGTTTCATGGGGGGATCACCTGTAGTTTTGATAGGGGAGCTGCTGTAAAGCTGTAATGAAATAGCAGCACCCTACTGTAGTGAGATTAAAAAGTGCCCTTTGCTCCAGTGGTGACATTACACAGAGTCTTTTCTACTTTGTCAGTTCTAAACAGATTTTACTATTGAGTTTCCAAGGCTGAATTTGTTGTTTCTAACAGGCACTTCAGCCTATAGAGATTTAAAATACTGATGAGCAAATATGTTGTGTAGGACAGCAGAGCTTTTCCTGAAGCGCTCCTTGGAAATGCGAGAGCGAGTCCTGGGATCCAACCACCCAGACTGCGCGCAGTCTTTGAACAACCTGGCAGCCTTGTACAATGAGAAGAAGCACTATGACAAGGCTGAGGAGCTCTATGAGAAAGCTTTGGACATCAGGAAGAGAGCCTTGGCTCCAGATCATCCCTCCTTGGCTTATACTGTGAAACACCTGGCAGTGCTGTATAAAAAGATGGTGAGCTCAAGGCTATTACCTCTTCTGATCACCTAAACTAACTGTAATGTCTTTGTCTTAATGGAAAAAATCATGTTTTAGGGGGTAGGAATAGTTCTTTTTATATAACAACCTTGAATTTACAGTCAGCTTAAGGGTAATTTGAAGGCTTATGAGGGAGATAGTATTTCACAAATAAACTTTCTGACCGAGCCACCTTCAGTTTATGTTGACTCAGTGAAAGATGAGTATTACTCCCATGCAAAATGCACTGTGAGGAGTAAAATTAACCAGAGTATAAACTTCTCTATTTCATAATTTCAAAATGGGTTATGAATATTTGTGTTTGTGGATGGTTGTTCTAACCATTTACTATTATCAGTGTAATAGTGATGTACTCTTTCCAACTTTTGAACCAAGATCAAGTTCAGTGAATTGTAAGAATTTAATCTATTTTCTATTTTCACATTTTACTGTTCTTCAAAGAGAAAAAAGACCTTCAAGATAATCTCTTGGATCAAATTTGCTTGTGTTGTTGCTAAATAGTTGCTACTTGCTATTGTGTGCATTAAATGGTTTGGGTCACGATATTTTCTGCTCACTTTAGCTCCTAATTTTCATGCTGCTAGAAGCTGAAAAACCACTCAACATTTGCATCAAAAACCTCTTTGCTAGTTTGAAGGAGCACAAATTAGAAGTCAGTGGAGACAATTATTTAGATAAAAGTACAACTGAATTTTTTTTTTTTTCAGCCTTCTCAATGAGACACTTGTGGGGAAAAAATAAATTAAGAAAGGAAGAAATAGACCTAGCTGAGAAACCCATTAACTGGGAGTTGAATATGCCCAGTATTTTGGAAAATTAGGTTCTAATAAATATTCACAATAAATAATCTGTTCAGAATATACATATTATTTAGCAAAGTTATCCCCTTATTCTAGGAACAATTAGATCTTCTCCAAGGCTTTTGTTTAAAATAGATTTTGCTGTTACCATCTTGATTCAAGAGAACTGAATCTTTTTTTTTTTCTGTTATTTCTAGGGAAAGCTTGATAAGGCTGTTCCTCTGTATGAGCTAGCAGTTGAAATTCGACAGAAGTCATTTGGCCCAAAACACCCAAGTGTAGCAACTGCTCTAGTAAACCTGGCTGTCCTTTACTGTCAGATGGTAAGTTTCTCAAGTCTAACATTTGTTTTTCCTGTCTTAGGCTTTTTTATGACTTGTACCTAAATGAAACAAAAGAAGCTTGACCATATTGAAAAGGGAAATTCCCTATAGTACTTGCAAATTCTTGGGTTCCATTTTAAGTATAGAAAGCATATTTGGCAAGGAAAAAGTAATTGCTGTGACTGGTAGGCACCACATTGCATCTAGGACGTATTGATACTGTGTTGGCAAAAAAAGAAAAGCCAATGTAATTCACATCTGTAACAAAGATACTTGTTTGTAACAAAGAAACTTTCTGCTACCCAAAGAAAAAGCAAATTGAAGCTTTGCCTCTCTATGAACGGGCACTGAAGATTTACGAAGACAGCTTTGGCCAAATGCATCCTCGCGTGGGGGAAACACTGAAAAACTTGGCTGTGCTAAGGTAAGATTATATGCTTCAACCCAATAAATGAAAATTACTGCATGAAACAAAACATCTGGGCTTGTGTACTTTCTAGGAAAATAGAGAGTTTTAAGTACATTGCATTGATAGTATGGTATATATTTCAATTCAAATGAAACTTTGTTTTGCTCTTTTCCAAAGCTATGAAAGGGGAGACTTTGAGAAGGCAGCTGAACTTTACAAGAGAGCTATGGAAATAAAAGAAGCAGAAACTTTGTTGATAGGTGGAAAAGCAACTTCTCGACACTCATCAAGTGGAGACACATTCAGCTTAAAAAGTGCATTATCACCAAACGCTTTCCTGGAACATGGACAAAGGTGATATAAACCTGCTCCAAGAAAAGGCAGTCTCCATTGATATTTTCAAGTAGACAGAAAATTACTACAACAAATCCATTTTTCCAAGGATTATGTTCTAGGACTCACACCTGTCTTCCCGAATGACATGGAAACAAATGTTTCTGCTTGAAATCCTTCTGCCTTAACTTTGCAGACTGTATGGTATGAAGTGAGCTTCTTTCATTGTATGTGGGTACACACCTTAGTTAGTAGCTCAAGTTGTAGCTAACACCAAAAATATGGACGTGATGCCTCTTAGCCTAAGTGCCAGGATTATACCAAATTGTATAAACACTAAGGAGCAGTTCTTATTTCTGTGTTGTAATAGCATGGCTTAGAGGATTTGTGTATTTTTGTGTCATCAATCCTTCCTGCCTTTTTACAAGCCTTTAAAGTTGTTTCTGAAGAAAATGGTCATTTTGAAAAAACTGAAAATATTGTTTAACCTGAAGTTTTACCTGCAGGGTTATTTCAGCTGTAGGCAAACTTTGATTCAAGGGACTTGTGGAAAATTAATTGGTTTCCTTGGGAAGCTAAGGTATCTAAATATGTCATCTACAGTTAAAGCTGTTGTAAGATTCCACTCTGTTCAATAAAAATACTTCCAACAAGCAATCAGAATGAAGATGATTATGGCCAGATTTCCTGTTCTTAAACCTTTAGCAATACTTTTGCTAGTTAATCTTACTCAATCCCTTAAAATACAAGAATGTTTGTATTGGCTAGGAAAATCTAGTGATGCAAAATAGTTTGCCATCAGATAAAGAAATGTTAATCAAATCTACCTGTCTGTTGTATTTCTTAACACGAGTCATCTGAAAGAACCAGTCTGAGTTCCGTTCTCAGTCCATAAGTACATGCATCAATTTAAATACATACTAAAAAAAGACTTTTTATAAAAAACAGAATCTAAATGGAAAATTAATTGAAACCCTACTAAAATATTTCAGAGGCAACTAAAGATTAATTTGATGCAGTTTCAAAAATGCAAATGGCCTTCACTTCAGAGGAGTATTTACCTTCCACAGTGTTTTTTCTCTTTTAGAGCAGAATTAATTATTACTCATTTCAGACCTAGTTCTGATTAGGAGGAATTTAGTATTTTGGTAGTTAAGTAACTTGGCAAAAGAAGAGGTATATAAAACTGACAGTACAAAGATACAACTCAAATTTGATTTTTAAGATAAGGGTGTAGTTGAAAACAAAAATCAAAAACAGCTCTTGAGGTTGTTATGATAGAGCACTAAGAGTTGACATTTTGTAATAGCTCTCTGGATATTCTCCTCTTATTCAGAAAATGGGTTTGTGAGCAAAGCAGAGTGGTAAAACCCTTATTTCAGCCACCTTGATGTTTTGAAAATTGGAAAGTTCTTTGCAGGATTGTTGCCAACTAAGAAGAGGGGCAAAAGGAAAAACAGACAAATAAACATAAAAAAAAACTCCAAACAAAAGTAACCTAAACGCCTCCATCCTCTGAAACCTCAGCCTACTCAACTTGTGTGTTCATGTTGTCTGATGTTCTTAGACCTGGTAATTCCTCTAAAGAATTACCAGATGTGTGGTCTAGCTTGTTATGACTGTTCTGATTTTAACAGTGGTACATCTTCCTCTCCTAAATAGTTTCCCCTACTGTTCCTAGTTTAAATAAGAAGTTACTTTCTAGATCCTTAATGTTACTGTTGCTGAACTGTTACTATTCTTCCATTGACCAGCTTCTCTCCGACTTTCCTCATAGGCTGCAGGGTTGGTTTTGGAATAAGAAAAAAATTAAAATAAAAAATTGGTCCCTAAAAAGTAGCAGACCCCAACCATCCATCATCCTTTAGCAAAGAGGGTGAGGAATCTACGTGCCTACCATTTGAACCCAAAGAAAGCTTACAAAACAGCTTCCATGGAGCTGTGCCTCATGGACAGCAAGGAAAAACCATCTGTATATATTTATATATATGGGGTGTGCCAGATTATACTTCTGTATAGAACTCCACTTCAAAGCAGAGGGTCACCAGTTTAAATGGAGATTTAATTACACGGTCAGAATATCAACATCTTAATAATGTTCATGAGACACTGTAAAAACTGAACACTTTTATAAGATTGCCAAACAAAGCTGGACTTAATCATGGTGATGTACTTTGATTTGTTAGTTCATAACCAAGGAAGCAATAAATAATCTATTGTGTTTTACAGTTAGAGCACATTATACATGTAAATATCTTCTTAATTAAAAAAAAAAAAATCCTTAATGCTGCTTTTTTGGATGCTGTTTATTTTTAAATAGTTTTAACCATTGACACATACAATCATCTTTTATTTATTTTCTGATTATTTCAAGTTCTTCTTATACAAGTTGAAAGTATATACAAGTTGAAAGTCTAAAAGTAACACAGGAACCATTTTGTGTACTCGCTAAGAGGGCATAGAGAAGTGTATTAATTCCTTCATAAAAGTGGACATGAAGTTGCCTCTTGAGAAGCTGTGATAGCAGCCATGTTAGCCACATAGTTAAGAGTCAGGATGAACTGAGTAGAAATGGGTCAGCCATTTGCCTCAGGATCTCCAGAGCCAGCTGTGTGCCTGACTTTTATTGTTCCCAACAGAAAGGTGAAAGTCTTACAGAAATGTAAGTAACATGTAAATTGAAGCTGGATCAAGCTAACACAGATTGAAGTATCTACCTTTTTAATGGTCTCATTATTATTTCCTATCTTTCTTTGCAGTTCATTTCTAAAACCTGGTTTCTCTAAAACAGAACTCAATCCAAAAAAGCCACTTTGATTTTACAGTATCGTGCCCCACACTCAAAACCCACCCAAAATCTCCCTCACTGGTTTCAGAGATGGTTTTTATGTGTATAATAAGATGTCAGCTGTGGAGGAAACTGATTCTGAAGTTTGTAACCCTCACTCAGAAATGAAACATTTTTTAAACTAACTATAACTAGGTAATCGTTCAGCTGCCCTAAGAAACAGAAGCACCATCATGATATTGCTGTCTCTACACTTTATTGGGATACTACCACTGCCATTTACATCTGGCTCTGTGTTGGCTGCATCACATTGTGGAAAAGCTTTTTGAAGAGCCCAGCTTGGAAATATTTGTATTATACTGCCAAGGCTGAAATAACTACCAAGTTCTGGATAAGATGCCCACAGCAGTTAAAATATTTAAAATTGATCCTTCCAGTTCTGCAGGGTACAGACACTCCAGGATGCAAATACTTACAGGTTGGTTTAACACGTGGCCATTTAAAAAGTTTTATGATTGTACTAATGGAGTTTTTAAGACAAATACAATAGGTGAGCTACTCCAATGAAGACATTTGCAAAACTAAAAATTTATAGCATCTAATTTTAGAAGATTTTCTATGCAAACTCAGAATTATATTCCTTAATATAGCTTATGTGATTGGGAGTGATCAGAATTATAGCTAAACTTCCAGTAACCAACAAAAATATAATATTGAGACTTTTGAAAAGGTAGACAAAATCTCCAGTTTTTTACAATGTCACTCATAATTTTGTCATGTCATCTGCCAGACAAAGTAGTGGCGTGCTGATATGCAGTCTGCTACTGTAATACTAACAAAAGACTTCACCTTTACAGTATACTCAAAACACCACAAACAAAACATAGGCAGCTGTTTAAGGACAAGCATTAGTAAGACATTGATAAAGAAAATTCCATTCCACAGATATTTAAGGCACAGGAAAAGGCTTAGATGTTTGCATTACTCATTATTCAGAAAAATCATAGCCACAGCATGATCCATGCCAAGACTTTAGAGCAGTGAATGACAACCAAGTACAAGTGTCAGGAAAATCAAGAGCAGCAACATGAGAGACAGGCATTATCATCTGCCCTTCACCTACTCAGTCCACTCCAACAAATTTCATCTTTCCCTTGGCCTGATCTCTGGGCTATTCTCATCACATGATAGGGTATATAATGTGCTGTGCCTGCTTTTTTTAGTTTATCCAGGTCCTTTTATTTGCCACTGAATATCTGGACACTAGCAATGCTGAGAAACTAAAATTTACAGTAGCACACCTCTGTTAATAAAGACATGAGAAAACAGAATATAAACAATGTAAGTCTGTGTCCTTCCTGCCTCTGTAACAGTTCTGTTTCATCAGAAAGCTAAAGGTAAGCTTCAACAGAGATAAAAGAAAAAAAAACAAGAAGCCTGGTCTTCTCGAAATCCAATGTCCATCCAAATTCATGAAAGTTGTAGTTAATATTTGTTTTTCTACATGTTTCTCATTTTGGCCATGAGTTCTTCTAAGCTTTCTTCAGACTCTGCTACTGTCTCCCCAGTTATTAAATTATCTTCCTGTTATGAATAAGAAGAAAAAGTTGTCAACAAAAAAAGTAAACAAAAAACCCCCAGAGATTGGCTTTATTGTTTTTACACCACACCATTTTCCTGGCACCAGGCACTCAGTTGTGAGATTAGGCCTAAGTGATTATAAACTTCAATTGTAAACTATTTTGACTAGGACTTAGAATGTTCTTACTGCAATACATTCAGATTCTATGTTCCCCAGGTATACTCATTGCTCTTTGACTACATACAGCTTTTACAAGATACATATGATAAAAATTAATTAGCCACCTAAACATCAACTTAGAAATTCACATTTGCTGTCCTTCCCCCAGCCCACAAATGCATTCCTATCATCTCAGCAGTGCATTCACACTAGCATCCACACTTACAGAAATATCTTTCCTAGGAAGACAAAACTGGACCATAAAAACGAATACTCCAATGAACTGAGGTCAAGTTTCAATGGAATTGCTTAAGATGGAATTTTGTTTTAGGTTTAAAGGGTAACCAAACTGGCTGTTATCATAAATTTAATCTACAATGTGTATTTCAAAAACTCATAAAGAATAAATATGTTACCTTGTCTGGGATAGTATATGCTACACTAATTCCCTCAGGAAGCTCAGGTACTGGGCCAGATGCAGCCTTCAGCTCATCTTCGGAAATTTCTGATACTAATTCAATGCCTTTGCATTAAAAGGAAACAAGAACTCCATTAAAAGTTAGAAGAAAAAGTTCTTTAATCACCAAGTTATCGCAGTAATAGGAAAGGTGCAGGTACTTCCCCAAAACAGAATAAAATTAAAGCAGAAACACCTTTGACTTTAACAACTTCATTCTATTATCAATACAAAATATTTTCCCTTTACAATATATGAAATAATTCTATATATGCAACTTATGAACCAGAATGGCATCTCTCCCTTGTCCTTACCATTTAAACTTAACCATAAGGACACTTCTCCCAGTGTAAGATAAGATTATTTTCTATAGCATGTAATAAGCAGAACACATATCTCCATTCTTAAAATGGTTACATAAAACACATTTACCGTTCCTTAAGATAATTCCTTCTAAATTGAAACCCTCAGAGGAGTGTAAAAATCCATGAGATCCCTCAGCACAGTGGTTATGGAAATGACAGCTGCTCTTTAGTATATTTAAAAGGAATATGCAGTTAATACATTTTCTCATATCTCTCTCATCTTCAGACCATCTTCTGAGAAAGATTTTATTGAAGCAGCAGTTATATTTTGAGTCTAAAACCTGCACATTGCACTAGAAACGTATCATCAAGTTGTGGCAAAATTACTTTCAAAACCTGTGAAAAGCCAATAGTAATTGTGTACGTTACAAAAAGTAGGAACTAGAAGAATTCAATGTACCCTAAACTGTGTTCCCTCAAATTGAATCTCAGTATTGGGAACATCATTTAGTCTCCAGTTGATGACTTACCCCAGTCATTTTCTTCGTGCACTATTTCTTCTTCCTTTTCAATCACTTCTTCTTTTGGTCTTGCAGCTTCCTTTTTCTGGAGGGAAAACACAAAAAGTAAACCCCTCAAAATCTAACAGTCCAATTTCCAACAACAGCAAAGAAGATCAAGCCTGATATTTGCATTTCTTTCAATATGTAAGATAAAAAAGTTCTAAATGGTGGCTGCTTAGGAGCAAAAAGGCAGAATACCACCAAGTCCAGAAAAACACCAAACCCATTAACACTCAGAAACTCAAGTGCCAGAAAAGTTTGCATTCAGTTAAGTAATATTTTCTTCTACGTAATTCCTCAACCTTTCTTCCTACCCTGTACTTTAAGGTAAGTACTGTATATTTAGAAACATGTACAACCAACTGAAGATGAATGCTGCAAAGTGGAGTAGCAACGAACACTTTCTTTTACTACAGATTTGCAGCTTGCTTTGTTCTCTAAGAAAAGGGAAATAAAAAAATTGACCCATGAACACAAACCATTTTTACCTTATAATCTTCTTGCTGTTTTCTGCAATTGTGGTCACTACACTGGGGGTTTGGCTTCATAGACATAGTTGGGAAGAAATCCTGCATCGCATTGTAACCAAGGTAATAACTCACAGTACCAAAATTTAATAGGTATCTAGAAACAGAGAAAGAAGGAGCTTGTAATGCAGCTGCAAACCTAAAACTTCAGTTGTTCAAGGAATAATTTTTCCTCAACTTTTAGAATACACTTTCAGATTCCTGGAGTTGTAGAGTCACTGTAATTGCCTTAAAACCAGTTATGCTCTAGTCAGCTGACAACAGAATAACTGCATCAATATAGAATCCCATCTTCTCATAGTGTGTGAGAATAAGAGAATAACTCAGCTACAGGCAAGAGAAGTAATTTATTTTCCATGTACAAAATTTCAAAGACAAGTCAGTGCTGTAGCATTTTTTATATACAACTTAATGCTGTCAAATCAGAGCATATTTAAATGCAGAACTAAGAAAAAAATGTGCATGTGTGTATGCATTAACAGAAATTCTTTGGTAAACACTGAAACTGTTTCTTACCACTGAAAGGCTCTAGTTCAAATTCAAGCAATGTGTATTTCAGCCCTGTTCAATGTGGCCAATACCATTAGGAAACAAGACATGGACAAGAACCAGACCTGTCATTATGAAATGTTCCTTCAGGGGTCTTTTTCTCATATTTTGCTGTACACATCAAACAGCAACAACTCAGTCACTTACTTGAGAACATTTTGTACAAGCATTCCTGCCACAACACCCATAGTTGTAGGAAGACTGGCTGCACAAACTCCTTCTCGTTTCAATGTCTTCTCATCAATATTTGCAGCTACTACCAGTGGAGGAGCACACTGAGGGGCAGTAGAGAAATTAAACTGTAAAAAAGCATTCAAGAAATTCCACAGATCACAAAGAATTTTAAAGTACTGCATCAACTGTGCCAGGATCACACCCACTAGGCCAACTAATCTTCACATTCCCAGTCCCACTCTGAAAGGCAAGTGAGCATTTCAGCAGAGCACCACGTACCGCAAAACAAGCAGATTCACCAGGTATGATCAGCTGGATGTGTCCTGACACTGCATTTTCACTCACTCCAGACTCCATCCAGATTTGTCCAAGTTCATTGCAGGCCTTATAAACACATAAACACACATGTCAGCAATGCAGAAGTTTAATGAAAAGGAACCCAAAAATGTGATAAATTGGGAGTGATGAAACACATTCATCTCCCTGCTTTCAGGCAAAAAGGCTAGGGTCAGAAAAAGGGACATGAAGAGATAGAAATTATTTATCAAAGGACAAATCAGAATTAAAGTTGCCCTCATGAAGCCAGCCAGCCCTTTGTGCTTTCCTGAGGACCTGAGATGTTTTAACAAATACAGATATTAGCGACCCAGTTACAGCACACTACAGAATATAATTCTGTATAATTCTGTATCTGTGTGCCTTCCCTACCTGCAATTTATGGACCAAGTCAGCTGAAGGGTAACAGAAAACATACATTTGGCATATACCCTACACTGGCTGCTACTATAAATAGAGTTTGATTAAATAAACAGCATTTTTAGTATACAAAAAGTCATGTAAAGTATACAATTAGCTATAGAAAATCTTTAAAACTTTCTAAGATTTAGCATACCAGCCTTTGAAAATACCATTATATAAAGAGAGTAATTTGAAAAGACAGCGTTTATGACACTTCAGTCTTTTACTAACCATTAGCTGATAGTAATTTTAAAGTCTTCAGTGATATTTATACACATTAAATGAGTTGATAAGAACTGAGTAAAAGCTCAGATTTCTCAAGCCACGGCAGACATTTCTTAGGAGATTGTCTTCAAGTTCCTGTCTTTTCTATAGTTCCACAATTCCTAACATTATTTATAGGAGAAAATGGACTTCCAGAAGCTCATGCCTTTGGTGGCCCTACCGTGTTAATTGCCATGCGAGCTTCAAAGTTGTCCACGCAGCTTAGAACCAGATCCACAGGCTTCCCTTCCTCCAGTGCACCATTACTGAAACAAGCATCAGAAGTTTATATTAAATTTCTGGCAGAACAAAATACCAACATGGCAATCAACACACTGTTTTAGAGTACAGAAGCCCAAGAAAAGTGAATTTCTAACAAAAGCTGTGCAAATGCAGTACAGGATACAACCAGCATCTTAGATCTGAGGTAGAAACAACACCAT
This sequence comes from Pseudopodoces humilis, assembly GCF_049639895.1. Taxonomy (NCBI): domain Eukaryota; kingdom Metazoa; phylum Chordata; class Aves; order Passeriformes; family Paridae; genus Pseudopodoces; species Pseudopodoces humilis. The sequence goes on from NC_142200.1 coordinate 108,684,025, forward strand.
GCTGAAGCTGGGATTTAAATATATGTACATCTTAGATTGTTTCATATAGTATGCACTCACAGTACAAAGTATTGGAGAATTGTATCTTTGTACAACAAAACTGCAAATCGTGTAAGTTATTCCAGATCTCTATGAGAACCACTTATAACTACATTCTTCTTCATTCTATAAACCATACCTGAAACTACTACAGAGCATTCAAGGTATGATCTGATCTGTTTTCCATAATGGAAAACCTAGTGTTTTAGATGGAAATCTAAAGATGCACTCATAAAAAATAATTATGTAAGAGTAGAAATAAATGCCAGCTATAGAGGACACATCTAGGCAGAAATGTCTTCATATACTTATGTTTCCCAGAGGTTTTCAATTGGAAGTTATTAAATCGAAAAAGAGCCCCAGCAAGAAAGATATCAGGCTGTATAGAACGACACATCAGCAGAAGTCAGCAATATGCTAAAGTTGGGGGATTTTACCTTATTCTATCCATGAAGTGCTCAAAGTTGTCCAGTGTTGTGATGTTGTAGTTATGTACTTCAAACTGAACATCAGGATTAATGTCCCTTATGGAGGAAATAATTGGAGTCAGTAAAAAAGAATACAATGATAATTTGCATTCTACTTCCTAACTTCACAAGTGTTGCTACAGTCTTAAGTTTCCAGTCTGAACTCTAGAATTCACCAATTTGTCAAAAATTCAGATTAGATAAGAAAAAAACCCGCAACGTATGGAAGTGGCATCATTTATACCAAACTTCTGAGCAAAACTGGCTATACTTAAAAAGTAGACTCACATTAAGGTTTATTGACCAGTACAAAAATGTCTTTGAAGTATCAGTCATCCCCACAAATATTTTATACTCAAATTCCCAAATTAGATCATGCTCCTTTGCAAATGATTAAGAGTGAAACATTGGTTTTCTGGAGCAGCATCCTCGTTAAATACATTTTGATACCCACTTCTCCAAGTTATACCTCAAAGTGTGTTCTGCTGCTTGTACTTTACTTAATCCAGCTTGATGAGGTTGGAAGAAGAGTCTGTTCATGTTTGCCAGTTCCACTTTGTCATAATCAAACAGAAGCAGCTACAATAAAGATTGTTTTAACATGTGTGAATCTCCAGAGACTCTGCAAAAAGAGCACTGTGGCAAGGCATTCTGAACAACAAAATAAATTCTAAAACCAAAGCCAGAGAAAACTCCCCCAACCAAACTCCCTCCCTCAGAGATCCATTCAGTTCACATACAAGAGATACCAACATCATAAGGATGTGAAAACTGAACCAATCTGTTAAGTTATTAAAATTACTCAATAAAATGTTAACTCTTTATTTGAGATAAACTAAGAATATTAAACTGATAAAACTAGATGAACAGTATCACATCTATTATCACATTCCTACTTGCTGCCACATGACAAACCAATGTTTGTGATAAAGAGATCTGTTTGCCATCTATGCCACTACGACATTTCAATTGCATGAGATAAACTTGGTTCGTATGAGACACTATCTTTTATGTGAAATACCCCCACCTTTTTCTGTATTTTGTTTTCCTTTTGCAGTAATCCAGCATGTTAGCGAGATGGGTTCATATAGAAATGACAAACATCCAAACAAAAATCATCCATATGATACAGGATTAAGTTCTAAATAAATCAATTTTACCAGCATAAGAAAAATACATACTCTTCATGTGTGTTTACACAAGCACTGTTCTTGAGTGCTTTCTTCACAACATTTTTTTATTTGGTGATCAACAGGGTGAAATCAAATCAAATACTTTACAAATAGGACTGGTCAATCTACTAAAAGATATTGAAGAATAAATAAAACTCTCATTACCTTACCAATGCCACACCTTGTCAGCATTTCAGCAGTGACACTGCCAACGCCCCCTACGCCTACTACTGCAACTGTGAAGGTACGGATTTTCTGCAGAAAGAAATAATATACAGATCAGTATCTCAAAAGTGGTCCTCCCAGGGAAAAAATGCAAGCAACATTTCATTACAGATAGAATCCTACCTCATAGTCTTTGACAATTCCCATTCTTTTTAACGCCATCAAGCGACTACAAAGAAAAAAAAATGCAACATTACACAGAAAATGTATGTTTCTAACAACAATTTTGCTTTTCAGGTACTTAAAATCACTTCTGCTTTAGAAATAACCTCACCAAGCAATAAAGTCAAGCCTGCTGTTTCCACTGCAGTTGTGACTGCTAAGCTAGGTATGTTCTGAGTGACAGAGTAGATGCTTTCCTATTTGCACTAGAGTCCTAAACCTGCAGAAACTCATGCACCTATTCCTCTGGTACATGTAATATCGATGGCATCAGAAGGACACAGCTATTTTTCTAAATGAATCCCTGACTTACAGAATGAAAAGTGACACTTTTTTTGGTAATGAACCATATGGCAGCAAACTAGTGAAGACTTGCACTGTTTTCTGATCCATTTGATTAGATTAATGTAACATCAAAAAAAAAGAAAAATAAATAGCGACTATCTGGTTTTGAGGATAACTAAAAGGGTTTTAAAGTAACATTTTATCCCTCTGTTCCATTTTTCATTAATGTACAAATATCAACTTGTATTGAGGAAAAATAAAACCAAACCCAAACCAACAAAACAAAAACCAAAAAATCATCAGATTTCTAGAAGGGAAGGGGTCTCTAAAGCTCAAGAACTCTATAAACCAACTTCTAAAATAGGCAATATGGAGGAATGAGGCTAAGACCTCATGTAATACCATTTACTAGCAACCTAGCTGAAAAACTCACAAGATTTCCTCTCTTTCGCTCTCCCCGCCTGTACTGTAAAGCAAGATAATACAAAGTAACCCTGACATCCACCACCCCTGACAGCGCAGTCAGGTGGGAAATCAGAGAGCATCTCTGCCCTGCTCCGCACGGAGCACCTGCCTCCTGCACTGCCCGACACCCTCCTGAGCACACCCAGCCCCATCCCTGAGATTCCCACCGTCCCGGCCCTCCTTCCCCATCCTCTGCATCCTGACAGAGCCCTCCGCAGCCCTCACGGCCCCTCACCGCACCTGTAGGGGTTGGAGTCGGTCACCTCGGGGCTCATGGTGTCGATGCGGGCCCGCGCCGCTCCCCGCCCGCGCTTCTCCCGGGCCAGCTCCTCCTCCAGCTCCCGCACGCGCCGCTCCAGCCGCTCCAGCCGACCGGGATCCGCCATGCCAGCGACACGTCTGTGCCCGGCCCCGGGAGCTGCCGGGAAGCGCCGGGGGCGGCCCTTCCCGGGGCCGGCCCCTCCCCGGGCCGGCCCCTCCCGGGGCCCGCCCCTCCCCGGGGCGGGCCCTCCCGGGGGCCGGCCCTTCCCGGGGCCGGCCCTTCCCGGGGCCGGCCCTTCCCGGGGCCGGCCCTTCCCGGGGCCGGCCCTTCCCGGGGCCGGCCCTTCCCGGGGCCGGCCCTTCCCGGGGCCGGCCCTTCCCGGGGCCGGCCCTTCCCGGGGCCGGCCCTTCCCGGGGCCGGCCCTTCCCGGGGCCGGCCCTTCCCGGGGCCGGCCCTTCCCGGGGCCGGCCCTTCCCGGGGCCGGCCCTTCCCGGGGCCGGCCCTTCCCGGGGCCGGCCCAGGGAGGAGACTGAGGGGCGGTGGCCGCCGGGGTGGTACTTGCTTGCTGGGGAACGTCGTGTTCCGAGAGGGGCCGACAGTCAGGGGGCGGTGAAGTGCTCTTCTTGGCGCACCGTAGGCGCCTCTGGGTGACCGGCCTGCGAGGATGGCGGCGGAGCCGGGCACTAGCGCGGTGCGGCAGCAGCACCGCTTCGACCAGGACAGCCTGGAGCGGTACCTGAGCAGCCGCTTGCCCGGCTTCCCTCGGCAGCCCGCGGGCGCGCTGGCTGTCAGGCAGTACAGGTAACACAGGTGACACCGGTGACAGGTGGCTGGCTCAGCTGGCGGGGCCGCCGCCGCTCCCCTGCCCCGGGTAAGGGCGAGCAGAGGAGCCACTCGCTGCCGCCTGCCAGGGAAAGTGGTCGGGGTAGCGCCCTTTGCTGTCGGGATGGCGGGCAGCAGCCATCAATGGATTTTTAAGATGCATTCTGAGTTGTTCCAATTAAAAGCACGTCACAGCTCGTCCCTTGAGCTGCTGGAGAATACAAAGTTTGCGGTGGCGGCCAAAGTGACCTTTGGCACGCTCAGTCTGTGGCTGTCTGTGGGCGGGCTGTGTGTTGGGTGGACTAACCGCTGTCCTCAGAGTATACCCACTATTGTGTTATTGCCTAGACATAAATCGCAATTGATCTGCTCCATCTTCAATTGCACAGCAAATAGCGACGTTCAGAAGCACATACATGACTTAAGAAATCAATGGTAAAAGCGTTAGGCTGTCACCATTTGTAAGCAAATCCACGAGAACAGCGTAAAGGTGTGCCGAGATTCCCGTTACTGCCCGCGGAGCATAATGCGGTGTGCCAAGGAGGTGCTACACCCGGGCTCCAAAGTCTCTGCTCCATAGAGAACTGAGTTCGTTTGCATCCAGCAAATCAGTGGTGTGGCTGTACGACTTCATGTCAGGAACTAACTACTAGAAGCAAAGTTATTCCAAAAATAAGGATTCGTTCCTTTGTAGTCATGACCATAACATATCTACAACTATCACGAAGCAACAGTGAACAATTTTTCATTGTCTTCTGATGTAAATATAAAACATTAATTCATTCAGTCCGCCCTAATCTTCCTATGTACCTCAGCTGAGAAGAATTTAGGGGGTGCCTTAGGAGAAGAGCTAATAGTAAAGTCTCCTAAAATTTCATTAGTATTTGTGCTTTTACTTGGTTTGGTAATTGTAATTACAGTTCAAGGATTCAGCTGACCTAAATTTCTTTTGTTCTGGGAAGAGTATTTGTCAGATAAGCTTTTTAAACTATTACAAACTATGCCCTAACTACTTTGGGGAGAATGGAAACGTAATGAGAGGAATGAGGGCAAAAGTTCATTTGATTTTTATTTTCCAATACCTGTCTAATAATTTATTCAACTATGTCAGAATACATCTTAAAAATTAACCAGAATAAGGGGAGAAAAGCATTCAGATTAACTCAGAGCCATGAGGAAAATAAGGATCAATGGGTTTGATTGCAATATGATAGACAAGGTGTTATGAAGGATTTAACTGGGTTTTCCTTCTCTTTTACACGTGTGATTGAAATGTCTAATTTTCTTTATGACTCAAACATGCATTCTTTAAAATGTTACAGTTCCTATAGGCTGTCCCTTAAGCATAAACTTTGGACATGATAATCAGGCTGGCAAACAGAGGGGCTTGGTACTAGAATCAGTAATTTAATCATAGAATAGAATCATAGAGTGGTTTGGGCTGCAAGGGACCTTAAAGATCATCTAGTTCCAATCCCCTTACCATGGGCAGGGACACCTTTCTGTAGACCAGGTTGTTTAGAGCCCCATCCAGCCTGATGGGCTTGAATACTTTCAGAGATGGGGCATCCACAACTTCTCTGGGCAGCCTGTTTCAGTTGAGATTTGAAAAAAACCCACAACACAAAACAGCTCTGGAGAAGATGCTTTCCTCCATCTTGCCGTTTTGTTTAGGTCAAGTCACACTTCATTTTGCAAGTATAATTTCTGTTAGAAGTTTACAAATTTTTAAGTACTTGAATTTTTGAGTAATTATAATCTTTCTCTTTGCAGCTCAGGCCAGTCAAACCCAACCTTTTACCTTCAGAAGGGTGGGCAGGCTTTTGTGCTCAGGAAGAAGCCCCATGGTCCCCTTTTACCTAGAGCACACAAGGTAAGTAACATTCTTCACTGAGCTCCATACACTTTGTATTGCAGATGAACAGTGTCTATATGTGATGGTCAAGCACATTGAAGAATGTGTCCAGAAAGGCAGTGAGTTGCTGGATTATTTCCTATGTTTTGTGCTCTACATGTAATTAAACGTTCAAGAGGATTCACCATACTCATTAATGTTTGGGAGGTTTTAATTGGACCTAAATTTCTGTGTCTCCTTCAGGTCGACAGAGAATATCGTGTGCAGAAAGCCTTATTTTCAGCTGGGTTTCCAGTGCCTGAGCCCCTTTTGTATTGCAGTGACGTTTCTGTCATTGGAACAGAGTTTTATGTAATGCAGCATGTAAAGGTTGGTCCTCCAGTGTGAGATTCTTTCCCTCTTCCTCCTACAAGCTGCTTTTGAATTGTCTAAAACCTTTCTGTTAGAGCCTTACCCAGCACAGTATTGTGATATGAGCATAAATAATCTTCTGATATTTTAAAGAAATGCTAGCTATCAGTAATTCTCACAGATTTCAGCTTCTCCAGGGCTTATTTCACACTTTGCTGAATTTTTTAGCACAGTATTTAACCTCTTGTTCTTGTTTGAGCTCTTGGAAAGATATCTTGAAATGAGGCAATATTGCTTCTGTGAAAAGCATACACAAATCAGAGGGAAAAAATTCTGTCTGTAAACTGAATCTTTGGACATCCTGGAGCCTGTATTGAAGATAGGAACTGACATAAAAACACCTTTTCTTGAAAACAAAGCAGAATTCCAGTTTGAACACTAGTTTCAGAAAGAACACAGCATATCTCTGTCTGCACTCTGGGGGTGCTGTAGCTGAGTTGATATACTTTTTGTTAGATTTTGGTGATTTTGAGCATAAGTCTGCTGTACTGTGTCTTTTTTTTCTTATCCTGTGGGAGGAGGAGTTGAATTCAGGCCTTTTCCTCTTCACAGCATCCCATTCTATCATCAGGTTCACTGGGAAATTAGAAATGTAAGTTTGTGGGCCACTTTCTGAAGATTAGGTTAACCTTCCTACAAAAACCATAAATCAAGAGTAATAGAATGTAAGGGCTGTGAAAAATTTGAAATACGTTTCTTACATCAAAGATGGAGAATTTTACTAATTTTGATTATAACAAAGTGATTCCTTAAGAAGAAGCCTTTTACATTTCGAAGTATGTAAATGTACGGTCTGTCCATTCTATGATGGTTAGCACTGCTCCCTTTTTAACAGTTGTGAAAATGGAACAACAAACCCATCTTCTAAATGTATTCAACTGTTTTTAAGGAGAAAAACAAGTGAATTTCTTTGGATTGTTTGAATCTTTTTACCCACAACCCACCCATTCCACTGCCTGCCCCTCCTTTCCCCTGGGGTCTTCATTGGTATTTTTTCTGCAATTTAGCTTTTAGGGACAATACAGAAACATTGTTTTTCCTGATACTTTTAGACTTGAGGGTATCTGGATTGAGTGCTCCAATTCAGAATTTCATCTACAGATACACCATAGACTAATGACCTGGGTTTACCATGAATCCCTTCATTGGCTCTGGGTGAGAAACAAAATAATTGAGGAAGGAATTTTTGCTTGCATAGGGAGTGTTGGTTCACTTCATTTGTTTTTGGTTGTGTAATGTATAGCTTTACTTCTTTTCATCTGATGTGTACATCCCACCAAATATCTGATTTATGGTATTTCTAGGGTCGCATTTTCCGAAACATCTCTCTGCCTGAGGTGGGCCCAGCAGAGCGTTCTGCGCTGTATCTTGCAATGATAGAAACTCTGGCCCTGTTGCACTCCTTTGATTTACAGTCATTGGGTCTCCAAGGATATGGTAGAGGACCAGGATACTGCAAAAGACAGGTATAGCTCTTAACATTCTCCTTTTTTGTCTGGTCTTTGAATGTTTATTTGATTTGCAAGCTAAATTGTTAATTATTAGTGATCACATTTTAGCTATTAAACCTTCACTTAGTTCAATTAATTGTGCACATTTTGAAGCCACTACTACATTCAGATTGATTCTGTAATGCTGTACTTAGGGAGTGATAAGCATTTGCTTTTAGACTAACACTAGATTTGGGCTATGTAAAAAGGATTGAAATAGATGTAGTCTTCATTTAAACTTTTGATATCTCAGTTCATATTTGCAAATGCAGAGATACTGGGTTTTACTGAATTTTCAAGCAACGTGGTGATAACCAAAGCCCAGAAGTATGTGCTTCAAAATTTGTGCTCTTGAAAAACTTGTCAATCAACTGAAAAATCTGTTGGAGTGTTTGTATTTTTTAGGTATCAACTTGGAAAAAGCAGTATGATGCAGCTGCTCATACAGATATTCCTGCCATGAACAAGCTGGCTGAGTGGTTAGCAAACAACTTGCCACCTGATGATAATGAAGAAAGCCTGATTCACGGGGACTTCAGAATAGATAACATCATCTTCCACCCAACAGAGGTATTTGAAATGTGTTTGTACATTTAGTAGGTTTTGGCCCTCCGTTTGTTTGTAGTCATGTCATGGGACACTTACATGTGGATTATTTTAGTGCATGAAACATCTTTGAAAGAAAAAGTAGAAAACTAAACTGTTCTTTATACTCTGTGTAAGGTATTTAGGTACCTAATACAGTCCTGGCTTTCACTGAAGGAGCTAGATAGAATTGATGGAATCACAGAATCATAGAATGGTTTGGATAGGAAGAGACCTTAAAGATCATCTATTTCCAACTCCTTGGCCATGGGCAGGGACACCTTTTACTAGACCAAGTTCCTCAGGACCCCATCCAACCTGACTTTGAGAGATACTCTATTTATTCATTAGTTCTATTCCCTGCTTCAAAGTACAGGAACAAAGCATTTTATATGCATAGATCCTATTGGATTCAGTGCAACTGAAAGCTCACTTCATTAAACTACATAAGCATCTTATCCAAAGCCCACTGACATCTGTATTATGGTTTTGGTTAACAACAAGGGCTTTTGGAGGAGGAGCTGAATGTATGATACATGACTCTAGTGCAAGCAAAGGAAAACCTGCCAAACCTGTTTAGTTATGGAGCACATGTAGATCACAGACACCCTGAAAGTTTCCCCATTCATCTTCAGGGAAAAAAAGATTTTTTTTTTTTGTTTGTTTCTAGTTTATGGAAATAAATATGTGCTACCTGTCTATCAACCCAGTTGCATTTTCAGTACTTTTTTCTATGCTACCTGCTGTGTTGTGACCAGAAGACATGCCTGGAACTTGTGACCATGACTGCAATGCCTGCTTCATGACAAAGCAACTGATCCCAAAGATTCCTAGAGATTTTGTGCATTGATTAGTTCATAGACATGATTTTTAGGCTTATATGTGCTGATTGATTCCCTGAGCAGGGAATTTGACAGTCTTGGGGACTCTCCCAGCTGTTTCTGATGCAACTGTAGGAATTGACTAAGTTGTACATAGGTAATTTTAAGTCACCTGTAGAAACCATTCCTGAATATGCAGGAGTGACCATGTAGGAAAGACTTTTCCATGAAAAGCATGGGTCATGAGTAGGCTGGAGGGGTCATTCAGGTTGCCAGGATGGCTGGATTATAAGAATTTATCAGAATGACACTGTGGGGAGTCTCAGACCATCCAGTTGAAGACACCTCTGCAGGGATGCTTGCATCAGAGGCTCACTCTGAGCAGTGATTGAGTTCCTATTTAAGAAATTCAAGTCCCCAAATAAGTGTTAATCTAGGGACAGTGTTGTGATAAATTAGGTTTTCTAATGCTTGGTCTGTCTGTGAATTTCTGTGCTACAGGACTGTGCAGCTCTCAGTGCTACTGTTCTTTAGGATATTTTAATTCAATCATCTTTTATACTAGAGAAGTTTGGAAGTTTCTGACAGGAAGAACACTACTCGAAAATGTAGATTTAAATCAGATTTTCTTTGGAAGAATGCCTAGCTTTCTGTCTTTATGTGAATGTTAATCTTCTGCAGATGTTTAGATAGTGCCAGAAGGAACTCCTTTTGCTGTAGACAGCTAGTGTGTATTTTTATTTTAAGCATATAATAACCAAATAAAACCCTTGGATATTGAGTGTGTTGTGCATTTGTGGATGGAGGGAACATGTCTTCTAGCACTCACTTGAGGTTTTTATTTTTATATAAGGCTCGTGTTTTGGCAGTGCTGGACTGGGAACTTTCAACTACTGGCCATCCTTTAGCAGATTTAGCATATACCACTCAATTCTACTTTTGGCCTACATCTATTAAGGACTTGGGTCAAGGCTCTATCTTGGGATTCAAAGACACCGTAGGTATGAAACTGTAATCTTCTTGAAACAAATCCTAGGGTTGATTTCTATTTGAAATGTTATAGGAATTAAATGGTAAATTCACAAGCATATTGTTTTCTGTTTGTAAAGAACTTTTCCATAATTTTTTCATTGTAGCAAGCATGCTGATAATGAGGCTTTAGATAGTTTTGTTCTTTCAAGCTCTGTCTTAGCTACAACATGCTACTTCTGTAAAACCTTACTTTGAATCTTTCTAAGAGAAAATGGGAAGAAAAAATAAATTTAAATGTAAATATATTAATTTATTATTTTTTTAAAAAAGCCTTTTCTCCCCCAGGTGAAATTATTTGCCTGACTTGAGTGAAGACAAAGGGCAGCAGGAAATGTTATAATTATCTAAAATTCTGGCAACTCCTAATTTCTTTGGTCTCTCCATATCACAGTTATGTCATAAGAAATGATAAATCATAGTGTTTACTATGTAAAAGAAATACCTCATACAGTTAAAAATTGTTCAAATGTTTGAAGAATAAGGTGGAAAAAAAATCATAGAAAATGTTGAGTATTCTAAACAAATCTGTTCTATTTTTTTGTAGAAACTCCTTCCTTTGAAGAACTGATTTCCATTTACTGCCGCTGCCGGCGTATTTCCACTACTTTACCCAACTTTAACTTTTTTCTTGCTTTGTCCCATTTTAAAATGGCAGCAATAGCCCAGGTAATACCCTCACATTTGCTTAAGTGTTAAATGTCTTTGTGTATTTGTGGGTAGTTCATTTAGTCATGGGTGACAACTGCTGTTGTCAGTTGGCTTAAGGGACAGGCTGGGCTCGTTCGCCGTATCACATGCAGACATTTCTTTTTTACCTTTCTACTACTACTTTTTGTGATTTGCCTTTCATTTGGTTTAGCTGGGATATGGTGTTAACTCTTGTGCAGCAAGCATCTTCATTATATCATAAATGCACCAAAACCAGTATTAGCATATCCCAGTGAGTTTTCTCCTTTTAAGACTATGTACATTTCAGTGTTACTTGTATATTTGAAGAAATCACCTGTGTGTTAAAGAGACAATTTTAAGTGCATAATTATACCATATATGGCTTTCTTTTGGTTTTAGGGTGTATATGCCAGGTATCTCATTGGAAATGCTTCTGCAGAGAATAGTCATGAATTTGCAAATATTGTGGAGCCTTTGGCAGAAAGAGGATTAGAGCTCTCAAAAAAGTAAGAGTGGTCTAAACTGGTCAAAGGCAAGGCAAAGCTTTTCCTACATCTTCATTTAAATGCCTAAGGCAGCTTATTTTACTATGAGGGAAAATCTGGTCTTGTTACTGCATTGAATGTTCTTCCCTAGGTCATCCTTCAGCAGCACACAGCACAGCATTTCTGGAGAGCTCTTCCGTCAAAGTAGGAAAGGCCAAGAAATTTTGCGGAAGGTTAAGCAGTTCATGAAACAGCACATTTATCCAGCTGAGAAGGTAAAGAGTTTTTCTTAACCTTAAATTTCCTAAAGGAGCATTTTCTGACTAGACTTTATAAAAATGTAAAAAAAAAAGTATAAAAGTCATGTCTTCTGAGTTTTTTTACAAAACAGCCTTATTTTCATGCAGTCATGATTATAGCATTACAAAATATTACCATAAATTGTAATAGACAACATTATTTTTTTCAGGGTTAAAATGTTGTATGCCTTGTTAATCAAAGAGCTATTTTTTAACTTTTGAAGTGTAAAAACTTCTCTTTTTAGAAAAAGTTACTTTTTAAAGGAGGTTGCCAAAATACTTGTTAGACTAATAACAACCTAGAACTCTTAGACACTGAGCCCAAAGACACCTATTTGAAAATAGAAAATCCTGATTTTAACCATATGAAGCTCTGTTTCTTGCTTTTTAGGCTGTGACAAAAAATGGGATTTCATAATGTATCACAGTAGCCTCATTCCTGAATATATCTAATACCAATGAAGGTTTGAAATCAGATAATGAAATATACACAAAGTCCCTAGTTAGTGGAAGGGAAAAATAGATGAAGTAGTTTATATCTTATCCTAGGAAGGTTAGGAATTTCCACTTAGAAGGTTGGTTCAGCTTTTAGCCTCATGGAAGGCTTCTGTTGCAGAATTTGTTGTTTTGGCTTCTGAGTTGTTGGGTTTTTTCCCAAGTCAGGCAGAAATGCAGAAAACATCTTAATCTAAAAGATTTATGAATATATCTACCTATCACAAGGTCGAGGGCAGTAGCTCTTGACATGCAGAGTTTCTTAAAAAGTATGTCTGTGATTAAGTTAGGATTGTAGTTTTTGATTGTCCAAGAAAGCCTTGCAATAATTAAAGTATTTGTTTTAAAAAACAAACAAACCACAAATAGCCATACAAGTTTTTCAGATTAGTCAAGTTGTGCTTGGAAGTTATTTCTGGGAACAGGGATTGTGAATCAGGACTCATAAATTCTAATTGGCCATTTGTCTTTATTGTGTCATTTTCAGAATTGGGCACTACTTCTATTCATTTTATAACTAGGTCTGGGCCGGGTTTGAAGTTCTGTGCCTCACTAAAACATGCTTGTGAAGATACCAAGATTACTGAATGTAGAGGTTCACTTAAAACTATGACTGGTGCTTGGAATGACTGCCTACATTATCTGTTAATGAATTTTTTTGACAGGAAGAGAAAATGTATTTTTGTGGGGTTTTTTGCTGTTATTGTTGTTGGTTTTTTTCCTCACGGTTAACAAAATATTAGCTGGGTTATCTATCTGAATCTTAAGTATCAGTACATCAGGCTTTTATTTGTTGTTTTACTTTGGGGTTAGTGCCTCCTGTGTGTATTGTTGGTAACAAGTACTTTTATCTCCAGAAAAATCTGACCTCCTAGTTCCATCATCACATATTTTAAACCATCCCAAATAGTAGTTAAGGTACTGATTGGGGTAATCTGATATTTAAAGTTGTGCAAAATGAATTGGTTGGTGTTGAACTTTCAGTTATATATTTAATTTTAAAATGCAACCGATTATATAATGTAAATCTGGGTTGAATATTTTTTACTTGGTTCCTTGGGTCATAGATCTGGGAGAGATGAATTATTATTTCTGTGTTACATGTGTTCTTAATTTAAACAACATCTTTTATATTGTTTCTCTAAGGAAATAGTAAAATATTATACTGAACATAGCAATACTGAAGACAAATGGAAGAAACCACCACTGCTGGAGAGACTGAAGGTATGGAATAACAAATATTTTTAGCACTCTAGCAGTAAAAGATCGCAGACACAGAGCACAAGAGTGATTTGTGTATGCTGCTGGAGAAGTTACATGGAAAGAAACAATGTGAAGAACAGTGAAAAGAAAGAGGGGAGTATGGAAAAAGTGAAAAAACAAAGAAGAAAAACAAAATCAGGTCTGAGAGGGGTATATCTGAACTTTAAGTCAAAGGCTGAACCTACAGTTTCAGAATAGCTATTGAAAAAGGCATCAGATATATTGGACAGCAGGGTAGGCAGGAGTGAAGAAAATGTGTTGCAAGCCAGAATTTAATTTTTTTTTTAAGACTTATTGCTGATATTTTTTCTGTTGATTCTTGTGATAGGAATTGGCCAAAGCAGAAGGTCTGTGGAACCTTTTCCTCCCAGATGTCAGTGGTCTCAGCCAGCTTGACTATGCCCTAATAGCTGAGGAGACAGGGAGATGCCTTTTTGCACCTGAGGTTTTCAACTGTCACGCACCAGGTTAGCAACCCTGTCCCAAAACTACAGCACTGGGTTCATTAAAAAGTTGAGCATCTTACTTCTTACAGGCTGTGTGTCTTGAGCAGTAAGCATGACTGCTGATTTCTTACAGACACAGGAAACATGGAGGTCCTCCACATGTATGGCACTGAAGAGCAAAAGAAAGAGTGGCTGGAGCCTCTCCTAGAAGGGAAAATTAGTTCCTGCTTCTGCATGACAGGTAAATTTTTCTCCAGAAGAAAGTTGCAGCCAATTGGTTGAAACGTCACGTGGTGTATGCATGGAAAAGTAGAAGACTGCAAGTTGTGTGTTACAGTGGACATTTCTGTACTAATTCAGTATCAGTGAATGTCTTTGAATATAAAATAATCTATGAGGTGTGAATACAATCTGGAGCAGCCTTGCTACCTTTCCTGATAGTTATCAACTTTCATGGTTACAATTATTAGTATTGGCTTTCTATATGTTTTTAATTTAATTTTTACTAGTAAAATACAATTTATAGTACCAAACAGGTTTACAATAGAGCTTACCCTTCCTTGTAGTGTTCTGTGGAGTTCTCTAGACATGCATAATTGGGTCCAAGTATGATTATTGTGATTAAAGTATGTGGTTTTGCAGTGTCATAGGTTTTTTTTAAGGTATAACCTGAAAGCTCCTGAAAAAGCTTATGGCATTCAGCACCTCTGGAAAGTCTGGCTCTTGCTCTATGAAATTAGCTTTTGGAACATGTGATGTCAAAATCTTCATGTCCTGTGTCAGATGGAGTCCGGAGAACTCAGCCTTGCAGACACTTTGCAAATTCTGTTTCACTGTGTTTCCCAAGAGGAAATAGGTACTTTTGTTTTAAAGTAGATGGCCTATAAAAAGAGGTAATGGTGAAAGGAGAGAGGAAGAATCTTTCCTGTTCCAAAAAAATCACTGATGACATTTTGCTGACAACTTCATAGTTTATTAGTAGTCTATTTTATATACAGCCACAAAATTCTTTTCAATCTCTTTTGGTTTGAGAAGAACCCAGGAGGAGAAAATAGGCTGAGGAGAAATATAACTGTTACCTGTAAATACAATGGAAGGATAAAGGTTTTAGAAACACAAGGAAAGGAAGAAGGCTGATTGCAAAGGGTGGTCCAAGCCCAAGAACAAGTACATTTAAACTGGCTATGAATAACAGATTGTTGGAAAACAGGAAGTCTTTTGACCACCAGCAGCAAGGTTCTTCAAAGAGTTTTTCTACTGGTAGCAAAACTGTGTACTTTTAAGAGTGTATCTAGAGCCCTATATTTTATATTTAATCTGGTGGGTTTTTTTTCCTTTAACACAGAACCTGACGTGGCTTCAAGTGATGCCACCAATATGCAATGCACCATTGAGCGAGATGGGAACAGCTACGTGATCAATGGCAAGAAGTGGTGGAGCAGTGGTAAGTGTGGAAGCCTAAATAAGAGTGGCTGGGGCTAGAATTTTTCCAAGAATTATTAAAACAAAGGTATTTGTGCTCCATTTCTGAGACGAAGTGGAATTTCTGTCTTCTCTTGAGTAAAAACAATAGAATGTAAAACAGCACAAGGAGCTGAAATCAGCTTTTGGTTCTATGAACCAAAGTCCAAGATTCAAATCCAGTTTGGGGATTTGGGCCCTTTTTGGAACCTCTGAATTTTGTTCACAGAGAGAATGCTGTTATTTTCTTTAAACATTTCCTCTTTCTGTCAGTTAACTTACACATTTATAGCTTAGTTTTCATGAAGCTGTCTTTGGCAGCTTGTGTGAGAGGTTTGAGAGTACCTTCTACCTACAGTAAAATGTGGCTGCTTTTAAAGTAGCCTGTGATGCTGTTAGACTACTACAGGAGATGTTTTTTATGATATAATTCCCAGTAAAATCAATGCATTGTACTGTAAGTGGCAACTGTCCCTAATATTGTAGTACTGCTACTTTTTTGCCAAAATGTGTGACAGAAACTTGAAAGTCATCATTCCCTGAGAGTTTGGAATCCAAGTAAGTAAACTGAGTTGTTAAACTTGAAAGTTTCATTTTGCATACATGACTGTGACAGCTGCCTGCTGATACATGCTCGTGCAATACCTGGGGTCACCAGAAGATAGATCTCTCTCTCTCTATTCTGCTCCTGTAAAACTGGCAGCAAAAAGAGGCATGGAATCTTGTCTCCTGACCCAAGAGTGTTGCTTAACTACTTGTGCTTGCTCTGGGTCAGTGTCTCCCAGCTATGCATTGCAGTCCCTGAGGAAGTAATGAGAAGGTTTTAGAGGGTCACACACACAAAATAATATAATAAATAAATAATAAACTGAGTTATGTGAATTATAAAAAGGAGAGTAAACATGAGACAGCATGATTTGGTTTGTCTTATTTCTAATACAATTAGGGCAATCAGATTTGCATAAAGACAGATGCACAAAAGGCACTGCAATTCCAAGAAGTTTGAGAAATATGTTTATTTGGCTCTGTGTTAGTCTCTTTCTGCCTGGCTAGGAAGGTGTTTTTTTGTTTGTTTGTTTTGGTTTTGGTTGGGGTTTTTTAACTTTTGGGACATTAAAACCTTGGATGTGTGGGAATTCCAGAAGCCTGACAGCCTGATCAGAATGTCACTCTGTATTTGTGAAGACAAATCGTAAATCACACATGCAAGGAGTCAGTTACTTCATGGAAGAAGTGGGATTTCTTACTGTGCTCTGCATGTGTACAGTAAATCCAGTGTGGCTTAAATATATCAGATTTATGGTGTTTGTGTAGAAAACCTGTCAAGCACTTCTGACTTATCTGTTCATGCCCTAGTATTTCTCAAAACACTGGGCAGACATTCTGTAAGCTTTTGTCATCCAAACAGGGAGAAGAGGCTCGTGTTTGTTTATGCTACTGTTGTTTCTTGTCTTACCATTTTAGAGCTTTTTGTTCCAGTCCATAATTGTGTAACTAGGAACGGTATCTAAAGATGAGAGATTCTTGTTGGCTTTCCTAATCTATAGATGAGACATTTTGTCAGAGCCCCCAGGATGTTTGAAGACAAGGACAATAAGTGCTGTAACACCACTTCTTCATTTTGAAGGCTAAGCTAGTATGTCAGTACGTTTGAAATGCTTCCAGTGTCTCATGGAAAAGTGCTGTTTTCCTGGAATCCCTGCCAACACTGTGGCAGGGGACAGCTTTGGTACCTCTCTGTGTAAAAACTGTAAATCCGTGAGCTCCATATGGAATGGGAACCTCTCTCTTTTGTCAAGCAAGGCCTCTCCCATTTACTGGTTGGTCTATGATGAGAAATGTCAGCACTTGCTAAAACAAAACAAAAATAAAGATAAGAAAAAACAAAAGCCGGTACACATCTCCCATTCTTTGATTTTATTGTATCTCTCTATATATTTTAGCAAATACAGTTTTTGCAGTGCTTGATTAATTTTAAGAATTCTGAATAGAAAATCCAGGCCTTGTATCTGAAGATTATCTGAACTTTTTATTACATTTACAAAAATCTAGACTGTGCCACCCTTAGAGTACTGGTCTTATTGAAGTTTAGGGTGAGCAGGAGAGAAGAGATGAAAGGTCATTTTTTTCTGTACTTATAGAAAAGGAGTTGCTGGGGTGTTTTTGTGAAGGATGTTGTTGCTGCTATACATTTGTAGAAACACATAGAAAATGGCTTTTCCCCCTCTTTCTTCCTCTCAATTCTCAGCCATAAGCTTATACTTCATTTCAATCTGCAAGGATATCTATGGAATGATACTTAAGTTGAGAAATGGAACTGAACTATTAGGGAAACGTTCTAAAGTTTTACAAAATAGTTGGAGAAACACACGATTATTAACTTCTGGTACAAAGGTTCCTGTTGTTTGCTGATGTGTTTTTTTTTTTTTTTCCTCTGTTTAATTACATGCTTAGATATGTACAGGTTGTTCATTACACAGTTTCTTAATTGTCTAGTACTGTGACACTTTGAATTTTAAATCTTGGGGGTGCTTTTAGGTTTTGTTGTGGTGGGTTTTTTGGTTTGAGTTGCTTGATGTTGTTTAGTAAATATCTTGGCTTGTTTCTAGTTTCAGTATTCAGTTCTTGCTTGATTCCGATAAACACGTTCTACTTTGAAGTGCTCTGTAGTGTCTTGGCAGGTTCAGAAATTAATCTGAAAGTTGACTTGCAGAGAAACAGCTGCAGAAACAATACCCCCTGGAATTAGTAACCAATTCCCTTGGTTATGTAAGATGATGGAAGCAAGGGATGGCCTATATAGTGAAACTGATTGTTTCTTCAGTAGGTTCTTCATGATTCATAGAAATTTCTTCAGGTCTTCCATCCTGCTGTTGTCTTCTCCAGTACCCATAATTTTTTGCAATTTTCATGACGTGCATTTTGAAAGAGGCGCCCAGAAAGGCATAGAGGAGGGGGTTGAGGCAGGTGTGGAACAAAGCGATGCTCTTGGTGACCTGGAGTGCCACGTCCATGGTTTTACTGGTGCCACAGTCCGTAACCAACATGTAGATGCTGTCTATGGCTCGCCACAGCTTCACGATGTTGTAGGGTAGCTGGGTGACAATGAAAGTAGCCACTACTGCCAGCAGAACCGTGAAAGGCCTGGACTTCTTCACATTTGCAGACCTGAAGATTGCCCGAGCAGTAGCGGAATAGCAGATCAGCATTACTAGGAAAGGAAGCAGAAATTCCAGGATAATTTCCAGGATTTGAATAGTTGATTTTAAGAGTGTTTCCATGTTCATTGGAAATACGGGAAGGCATTCATTCCTCTCATTGTGTTTCTTGACTTGGTTAAATATCAGCTCAGGGATACTGAGGAAGATGGCAGCCAGCCAGACACAGATGCAGGTAACACTGCAGTGTTTGCCAACTCTTCCACGGCCCTGGGATTCAGAAGTGGCCCTGTATCTATCCACACTGATACAGGCCAGGAACAGCATACTGGAGCTGAAATTCATGGTGTACAGAGAAGAAGTGAGCTTGCACATCGAGTTTCCAAGTTCCCATCCCTGCACTGCATTTGCAGCCCAAAAAGGGAGGGTGAAGAGCAGGAGCAGATCAGCGATGGCGAGGTGCATGATGTACACATCCGTCTTGGTCTTGGGTTTCTTGCAGTAGGCGTAAATCGCAACCACTAATGAGTTTCCAGCCACTCCAACTGTGAAAGCCAGTGTGTAGAACACTGGGAGGAATAATTTTCTGAAATTTCTCACATCATTTTTTTCGCAGAGAAGCTCATAGGTATTGTAATCTATAAGAGGGTTGAGATCATTCTCCTCATCCTCAATCCAGTAATCTGTTGAGTTATTCATATCTCAGACCTTGGCAAAGCTACAAGAAACAAAAATGTGGGAAGAAGGAAACACCAAAGAAATTATATTTGGTTTAAGTTCTAAAATCTCTGTTGAAACCTAAAACCCTTCTTCAGGGCTGCTTACACATCTCAAATTCAAAGAAGTTGCATATTCAGAATACATTTGTGAATAATCAAAGCGAAGCTAGACAGTAACAGGGGCAGAGCAGACCATCTCAAGTTCTCATGTGAGGTAGGGTAATTGACATCATCTCTGTGGGCAATACATGCAAAATGGTTTCAGTTTAAACCATTAAGGGTTTCCTTACCCTTAGCATTTGAGATTATAAAATGCTTGGAGTGCCTCACTGATTTCCACATTTGAGTCAAAGAGCCATCATTGCTTTAACTGCTCCAACTGTGTTGTACTTGACAATATTCCATTGCACATAACTGTGTCTGTACCTTTTTAGGGCTGGAATTAAACCCTCCTCTCTCCAGCCTCGGCAATGCAAAGGAATACAGCTGAAGGCTGTAAATGCTGTTACAATCACGTGTATAAGGAATGTGAGCAGATTACAGCTGAGGCAAGCAGCTGCCTGCTGTTAAAAATGTTCAGTGCCTGCTGTCATAAATTCTGACAAATTTTGGATATGAGTATAATACAAGGAGAGTGTTTTTGTTTGTTTCTCAGGCACACTGTACATGCCCGTTACAAAAAGTACAGCAGGGGAGTCACTTGCTGAACAGCAGCAGAACAAGCTTAATTTACTCTCCATTGGACAAAGCGAGCCATGCCCATGTGGCATTTCTTACAGAAGCAGATTGCTGTGGGTACACTGCATCTTCCAGCTGGAGTTTCTCAGGATGTTATGACAGGAAGGAATTTTATCACATGTAAACTGCCCACAAATACCCAAACAGCTCAGAAACTCTTCTGGTTTTTCAAGTATGATCTTACGACAGATTTACTCTGTAAATGAGTACCGGCTGACTTCTCATGGCCACCTTAGGGTTAAAGTTTAATAATTCATAGCTCCAGGTTGTGTCTTAAGCAAGTCCATGTCCTGCATTTTCTTCCTTTCCTGTAACAGTTTTCAATGACTAATGTGCTGAAATTCTGTCTGTTGTAAAATACAGTCCTGCAGTACCCTGTTTTCTCAAAATAAATGGGATTAAGGTTTCTTAGCAGCAGTAGCAAAAATCAGCTGAGAATAAAAAATAAATCCCCTTTTTGTCATCATATGCAGTGCTCAGAATTTGAGGTCAATGTTGCTGAAAGCAGATTGTTATCTGATATTCTGTCCCAGAGCTACAATTTGGCTTTTTCAAGCTGGAAAGAAAAATGCAAATACCATTTCTGTTTCTTAGACAGTTGTTTAAATGTAGGGCTGCCAAGTGTCTCTTAAAGTTTTTTGAATATATCTATCTACTAGGAAAGAAAAGTTACTGTTTGATCTCATAATAAGGAATGAAAGCAAATTAAATAGAAAGAAATTAATTTTTTTCTTTTTGATTGATTTTTTTAAAATGATTACCCTAGCCAATTTTTTTTAAAAGTGTATTCGTTTGAAATTAACTATCTGGTTTAGCTCCATCTTTGATGACTTTGTTGTACTATTCTGTTAACATTTCAAAACTCTCCCCATCAAACTTTAAAAAGAACGATTAGTCCTATTTTAAGTCTTGCAAATTGTTCTTTATTGTTGCCTTAATGAGATGTGCAGAATGGAAAAGTACAGTCACTCTACTTAATACTTTGGCAAAGGGATGTCTGTTCTATGCCTAACAAGCTGTGTTAGTAAGATTCTCCAGCAGCAGTAATCTTTTGCAGCTTTATAGTACTTTGAAGAGAGCTTTAGTTATCAGCAGCAAAAGAGCCTTTTTTTATTTATTTTTTTTAGTAGAAAAGAAACTGCAGCAAGAAGAGTTTAATCCACTTAGCTGAGAGGTGAGGAAAATTAGAAGTTAAATAAAAAGATTTAGTGGTGGTCTTAAAACACATAATACAGAACCCATCAAGGAGCATTTAATCAAACTGGATCACTGGCAAATTTATTTTAAAGCAAACCAGTAAACATTTCAGGGCAAACTTTAAAAGTCTGTGTATGACAAACCAGTTTGGCTGTGACTCTGCTCCGCTGCTTGATAAGCGTTTGCTTGCCCTGAGTTTGTGACAGAAACAAAGTTATCTAAAATGCAACAGTTGGCATTTCTCCCTTAAAAGCGCAGTTACGTTTTGGCTCCCATCGCTGTTCACGTTGTTCTTTCCTGGTAATGCTGTTTCTCAAGCACACGTGCACGTGCCCATTGCAAACAGCCAAGCAGTCCCGTGGGAGTCGGGCACTGAAGAGTGGTGGAAAAGCTGAGTTTAGTCTCCATCCCACACAGCGAGCTGTGCCCATGTGGCATTTCTTACAGAAGCAGATTGCTGTGGGTACACTGCATCTTCCAGCTGGAGCTTCTCAGGATGTTATGACAGAAAAGAATTTTATCACAAACAAACTGCCCACAAGTACCCAAACAGCTCAGAAGCTGCTGGTTTTTCAAACAGTGTTTTCTAGGAGGTATACTAATACATATATTAAAGCTGCAACTGCATGTTTTCTTGCAGAATTATTTCAGCTTTCCAGTCAGATAGAAAGTGTTTCTGTGTGCTTTAACTTGATGTGTAATTGTCTGAATGATGGTGAATTAAATTAATATGCCTAGTTTAAACAGACAGATTTTTTTTCCTCTGATAAATTAAGCAGTATTCTGTCCTGCTACTGAACAAATCTAATCTTGATACTGGAAAGGAGATGTGCCTTAGTGAAATGACATCTCTCTGTAAAGCAAATTTAACTAAAGGTATGCAAAGAAGATATCATACAATATACATACACAGCAGTAAGGATTAAAACAAAACTAACCTTTTGTCAGCAGATGAGTAGCAGGTACTGCAATTGAAATGTGCCTCAGTGAAGTGATCTGAATTGCTCTGACACATTGCATTTTGTCTTCAAACACCACACCCTCATGTGGAAGTCTGTTGCACTTTCATTTTGACTTGACAGTTTAAAAAAAACCTTTTAAAAATTGTGCTTTCCTGGAGACTCCTCTTGTGTTCGATGTGTACATTTCCTACATTCCTCCCTGTTCCCACCAGACTGTGACTGTTCTTTGGAAGGTCAGGACACTTACTGCTTCTCTTTGTTGTTTGTGGTGTTATTCCTGGAAGTCCAAATGTTTTATACATCACCAAGAGGCTTTTATCAAACAACACATTATAAAGGTGAAAAGAATAGAAAGAAGGTCCATCTGGGGCTGATTTACTGCTCCAGATACCACAGGGAGTCACTCTATTCTTTCCTGAGGGCACTACTGTGTTTTTGATGGCTGACTGTATAAGGTTTTAAGGGATACTTACATCCCCTCCTTACATAACTCTTTTAGGGGAGACAACAGAAACATGAGTTACTTTTTGTGAGGTGGGGAAAGGGGTTCTTTCAGTGTGTGAAACCAGAAAGACGGTAAAGAAAATATGTGAATGCAAGTGGCAAATTGTCAACCAGAGTAGAAGCAGATAGTCCTGCATCCTAGGGGAGAGTTCTCAGGAGCTTGAATGTTGCCAGTCAATCTCAAAATCAAATTTGTGACCTGTTTGAACTATCATGGATTAGATAGCAATCTAATGAGCTTCAGTAAATGCAATATTGAAGCCCAACAACAGAGAGATGGAGCAGACCAGAGGTCAGATTTTAGAGTTTTTTGGCATTCTGGTGCACCTGCCACAACTGGATTAACCTTCTGTCTGTGCTTCAATTATTCTGAAGTATGTGGAAGGAAAGATTCTTAAAAATAGGCAGCTAAGAATGTAATGGGAAGATGATTTCTACATGCTATATTTTGTTTCAGAATGATAAAATAAAATGGGCTGGGAGAGGAATTGACATCTAGAGGAAGAGTGCCACAATATTTGTGCATATTTCTGTATTGCTTTCATCTTCAGTCATCACAGTACTTCAGTGGTGCTCCTTTCAGCGGCAGATAAGATGCTTGGGGCTCCTTCCAGCCATCTCCTCACAGGTCATGTCATGGCTTCGAGGCCTCAGCCACATCTCTTTAAAACAAATGAAACTTTCAGTTCTGAATAGGCTTTGTATCAATGGGGTCTCCAACCAGATGGAATAATCAGACTAGAGCTGGGAATTCTCCCAGGAAATTGTGTGTTGCCCACAGAAGTGCCCAAGGGGTTCTGTGGGCAGGCTGTTCATGCAAATCCTTCCTTGCTTATTGCAGTTACTCAGCTCCTCATAACTTTCCAGAGGTGCAGGGAAAGGACTGATCCTTCCAGTCAGAGTAAAGAAATAATATTGCTATGTATATATTTCAGTAGGGCCGAAAGTAACAAAAATTATTTAGTAAGTAAGAGTGAATATGAAACAGATCTTACTAAGTAAAAACACTTGTAGTTGTGTAAAAGTGGCATGAAGGCAAGGAAAAAAAAACATTCCTAAGCTGAGTGGCTGGTCTCACTGGCACCATCAGAGCCCATGAGCTCCAGCTGGGAATGACCAGCAGCCACGTTCAGTGGCAAGACTACAAAACCTTGCAGCTGCATGGCCCCAGCATTGCCTTTTTGCTTGCAGCTACAGTGTAGTCTTTGCCCTCCATGAACCAGCTGCCTGCAGTGTTGTCTCGAGAAGATGAGATGAAACTGTGGAGTACAATACGCTAATGGATTAAATTACAGTGGGCTCTTGGTGGGATATGCCTGTGTGTCCCTTTTCGTCATTAGGAGACTCCCACATTCCAACAATCAGCACCACACTGCCATCCACCCTACTAAGACCAGTTTCTTCTTGTAGAAGAGTCCAGAACATTGTATTTGTCAGTGCCAGGAAGCTGTCAGGTCTGTAAGACACCACAGACCCTTGACCTTTAACAGAGAAAGTAACCTGCTGGGCTGAGGGGTGCAGCAGCCAATATGGCAAAAATCACAGGTATTCAGCATTCAGGCAGTAGTTTATGTGGCTTCAGTCATCTTAGACTGAAGACTGAAAAATAAATAGATTGCAGGAATTTAAGTGCTGCTTGTTCTGAAAGCAGACTTTGTGGCAGCTTCTTCAAGAATAGATGGTCCTCAGAGGTTGCCACATTTAGTAGTCTCTTCACCAGAAAGAACCTGTATAAGTTGATTGTGTGAAGATCAGTAAACTTAAGCATGTTATACCCCTGATAGCAAAGATTAGGCTTCTAATAAGATCGTGATCAATGCTCTAAGCACATTTTAAAATACTGTCTTTGCCTATGCAAGTGAGTATCATGAAGAGTTCAAAAGTATAAGTTAGTTAAATCAAAGATGTTTGCCAGTTTAGGAGCACTGTGGTCTAAAAACTTTGGACAGGTCATGTGGTCATATACATTGAAAACTTTATTGAAAGCTCATCAATATGAAAATATAATTAAAAATTACCTTCTAAAATGTCTAGTATTTCTTCAATTGTGAGTTTCTCACAAAACTACTTCTAACTCCTACCAAAATAACTGGCTTTTCTGACTCTACCCCTCCATCCTCCAGCAACATCTTTGAATTCTGTAAGTGATGTGAAAATGTCACTTAAATGAGTTGTTTATTCCATCCAGGATGTTTGCAATCCATCCAAAGCACTGGAGTTTTTCAAAGTCTTGCATTAGACCAGAACTTGTTTCCTGTCTTTTATAGGTCAAAGTGACATAACATTTGTTTAAGTTTTTCAGGACTTCAGACTCTAAGGAGTGGAAGGGCCAGGAATCTGTCGTCCTTTGCTGGGCTTAGATAAGAACAAGCACATACAGAAATGTGTACAAATTATTTAGAACATCTAACCAGATGTGCAGCTCTCAGTGAACTCCTCACTGAGTTCAACATGAAAGCTTCTTCTGAGTTTTGGGTGGTTTTTTTCATACAACATGGTTAAATTTGCATTTTGTTTTGAAGCAGGGATATGACTTGAGGATTATTTACAAATCAGTTTTTTGGAAGATTTCAGAAGGTCAAAATATCTTTTATTGTAAACCTCACTTGAAAATAGGTCTGGTTTAGAAAATAGCACTTGTGCAATTCTTTACTTTCCATGGAAAAGGAGAAGAGTCAAAATATGCAGGAGTGATATTTCTCTGTGCAGGGTCATACCCCGCAAAGCATGTGTCGGGTCATTTGGGGTTGATCACCTGCTTATTGCAGTTGCCCAAATGAGCCAAGTGGCCAAATGAGCCAGTTTTTGTTGTTTGTTTTTTTTTTTTTTTCCCAAGTTGATTTTATGCCCCTGCCTAAAGCTTTTCACTGAGATTTTTAGCTTGTCAGCATTGTGCAGCTCTTGGGCCACTCTGTAAGCCCCCTCTGGAAACAATGGCTGGATACCATGTTGCAAAAGAGGAAAGCAAACAGCTGGCAGTCTGGCCCTCCAAACAGGCAGTGTTCGTCACAACTAAATAAATCTCTCTCCCATTTCCTGGCCATCACAGTGGCTGTTTGTAGGAGGAAGTGTCTCAGCTCAAAGCCAGGTGGTTGTATTGTCCAGATCAGTCTCCCAAACCCTGTGAGAACAGCTGGCAGAGAAGTTATAAAGTTGTATTTGCTTCTAACCTCAGAACAAAACCAAACTGCTACAGATCAAGCCTTGAATTGAATCTCTACAAAGCTTGTCATCTGCACTGAGATAGCAGTAAAAAATTACTGATTGCTACACCCATTGGGTTTTTTCCTAACTTGTTTGTGGGAGGCTTTGAAAGGAATGAGCATGCTTTGGTACTAAGAAACTTTTAAAGAAAAAGACAGGGAGGATTAAGGGTCATAGAAATGTTATTTGAATCAGTGGTAGAATCTTCTTCAGGACTAGTATATTAAAGTGCTGTCTTTTTGCTACAAAGGCTTAATAAATATGTCCATATAAGAAATATCTCAAATAATGTTATCAATGTCTTGAAATGCTAGCGGGCTATTTTCAGGTAATAATTTTCACTCAGATCTTTCTTCAAAGTGCAATCTAAAATAATTTGTGTATGAAGGGGGAAGAAATCCTACATTCCAGAGAAGTTACGCTGAAGTAGTAGCAAAATTATTGTGGTAACTCTTTGATAGCCTTATCTGCATAATTTGGTTATAATGTGGTTGGTGTTTCATTCCCACATAGACCCTCCAGTCTTTATAGGTTGAAGAAGTTTCTTTAAGTTTTACTTTTGAAATGGCAGCATCTCACCTTGATAGATGTGCTGTTGTATCACACTTATTTGCTCAGCTGTAATGGAGACAGA
This sequence comes from Pseudopodoces humilis, assembly GCF_049639895.1. Taxonomy (NCBI): domain Eukaryota; kingdom Metazoa; phylum Chordata; class Aves; order Passeriformes; family Paridae; genus Pseudopodoces; species Pseudopodoces humilis. The sequence continues at coordinate 108,710,352 of NC_142200.1, forward strand.
AGTAATTAGATTCCATTTCAAGTACCTTCTTGTTCCCTTTTCACAGGAATAGGGGATGGTGATGGAGCCGGAGGGTTTGGATGTTTGGCTTTTCACGTTCCTCTTCCCACAAGTCAGCTCCCTTTTACATGTTAAGTACTAATGTGTATTTTGTTTCAGTGTGATACTCAGAATGTAAACACATCTCCTGCATCACAAAAGGAAGGGAGTAGAGTTTCTTGTTACGAAACTTCATTTGATTTGAGGTTTTATACTAAAAACAATTTTTGTGTTTCCCACGTTTTTTAAGGTGCTGGGAACCCAAATTGCAAAGTTGCAATTGTAATGGGCAAAACCAAAAACTCATCGGCATCCAGGTAAGAATTCCTAGGAGACTCAGAATTCCCTAAAACTTGTTCCCTGGAGGAGTCACTGCTTGTGAAAATTTTCTTAAATGAAATGCCATTAATTGACTTGACCAGTTGGATGTTCTCCTAAATTAGAGAAATGTTTTAAACCTCAGCACCTGTCTGTTGTAGCCTGAGTTCCTGTTTTGCTGTCAGATGCTGTTGACTGAGTCCTCCCAACCTTTCCACTTTAACTGGCACGCTTCCCACCTCTCTCCATTGCACCAGCTCTAGTGTTTGTGCAGCTGTGATGAATTGGATCAGGAAATTTCGGGGGCTTCACTAATTTTATCTTGGTCACATAAATTTAAGTCTGCATCAGTTGTTTAGTTTGCACCAACAACTCTGGCTTACAATTTATTTTGTAAGTTTAGTATATAAAACAACACCACGAAGAATTAAATAATAAAAAATAACACTTAAATAATAAAACCAAAACTTTTCAGAGCTTTCCTGAACAGAATGAGTACAAGAGGCACATCAGAGACCTGAAGTTACTGGTTAAGTTTTCCACAAACTTATCTGTAGATAAAGTTAAGTCTGAAACATGAGGTAAGGTGAAGCTGTGTAAGGAGAGAGCATTGCACATCTTAAATCAGACCTACTCATTCCATTCCTCTATGTGTAAATATAACCCTTACCTCTTCTTCTTTGACACAAATATGTTCAACTCTTGTTGCCAAACTAGAATTGCAAACTTTTGCAAAAACTTATACCAGTAATGAATAAAATGTTTCATGTCTGGTGCTAACCTCACACAGCTTGTATGCAAAAGAATTGTGACATTTATATCTAAGATGGATTTTAGCCCAAATCCCATGGATAATCTGAAGTTTTTTGGTTTGGCTAGGTTCCACCAGAAGCAATCAGTAACTTGCACACAACACTCAGAAAGGTTTGCCTGGAAGTTGTACAGATAGTGGCATCTGTTGAGCTCTCAGAAGCTGAAGAGAAGTTAATGGAGGGGATTATGTGACACTCCACTTGCTAGAACTTGAGACTGAATTCAGAGACCTGGGGCATCTCCTCCAGTTTTGTGTGACTGACAACTGACCTTAAATATTCTGAAGGAATGTAAACTGGGGGATGGATTTCTCTTTCCTAAACTGTAGGCAAGCCAAGATGATGATTCTGATAAACTGGCTTTGAGAACAAAACAGAAGGGTAGAGGGGGAAGAACTGACTGGGTGATACAGAACTGTGTGCACAGAATTGACAGCACCAGGAGTTTCTCAGTCATGGTGCATTAGATGCCACTAATACATTTTCCCTTGTTGACTGGTGGCTTAAGAAGTCTTGAAGCCACACTGTGTGGGCAGGATGGTGCAGGTGGTACAGGTAAACCTCAGCACTGGCTTTATGTGAGTCCTAAATTGAGGATGGAAAATAAAAAAAGCAGAAGAGGCAGACAGAAGGGAGGCTCAGATTTAACTGTGCTTTTTGTCTTGATCAGGTACAAGCAGCACAGTATGATTATTGTTCCCATGGACACCCCAGGACTGAAGCTGATAAGACCTCTCTCAGTGTTTGGCTACATGGGTAGGTGATCACACTATCAGCTATATGTGTATTAATTTATTAGCAGGCTCAGAAACTGCAGTTATGCTAATAAATATTGTATGTGGAATAAATCAGTAAAATAGATATATAGAAAAAAGGTTAGGCATTGGAGGCCAGTATTTTTATCCCCTTTTGTTTTATCCTGCTGATGTGTTTTTTGCCTCTGTAGATGAGATCCATGGAGGACATTTTGAGATACACTTCAATGATGTGCGAGTACCTATCTCCAATATAATACTGGGTGAGTTTCAGCACTGATTTCTTTTTAATACATACAGCAATGAACCAAGCTTTATCAGACAGTGGTTTCTGTCATGAATTACCGTAAGTTATTTTAAACAGCTCTGATCAGTTGATGGAGCCCCCTCTTCCTTTAGCAGCCTACCTGCTGCTTGAATGTACCTTATTTAGAGCAGAAGGAAGCAGGGCAGCTCTAGCTGTCATGCAAATATCTTTGCCCTGAAGTAGAGCACAGAAAAGTCTGTTAGTGGTGTTCTTCCCACAAAAGCAGCTCTTGTAGACTTTACAGACTTTTAGAAACAATGTTCTGCTGCACTCCATGGCTGTTACTTGGCAGAAATGAAAAAGAAATAACAAGCAGGCCAGCACTGTGACCCCCTGCAGGGGGAACTCTGCTCTATTTCTCTCGCTTAGTATAGATCCTGATTTCTTCTATTTCACCTCTACTTTTATTTCGCTATGGGGCCACTTCTGCTTGGAGCCTTGGACCCTTTCAAGAGGGAATCATGGAGTCTGCAGTGCCTGCTTTTCTTTCCTACCAGGTGAGGGCAGGGGGTTTGAGATAGCCCAGGGCCGGCTGGGGCCAGGTCGGATCCATCACTGCATGCGGTCCCTCGGTGCGGCTGAGGCTGCTCTGGAGATCCTGTGCCAGCGCGCGGCTCAGCGCGAGACCTTCGGCAAGAAACTCTATCAGCATGTAAGCACCTTCCCTCTCTGGCTCGGTTCACACACTCCACACATTGACCTTTGCTTTGCCCACACACAGCTTTGTGGCTCTGATAATGGACATGGCAACAGCTGTGCCCTAACCTTGAATTCCTATTCATAAAGCTTTGGGTGGCAAAGGGAAAAAAACAAAACATATTGCAAGGCTCCCATTTTTCAACATAATCTACAGCTTTTTTTTTTTTTTTTCTTTCCCTTGCAGTGTGCAATGAATTGGATATCCTTTGCTGGATTTGAATAGGGATTTTGTCACTGTGTGTTGTTCTCTCTTTTCCTGATCAATTTGGATGGGTATTTTTTTCAGGCATGCAGCTTATGTTTCTGTAGTTATAATCTGAATTCACCTTTTTTGTATATCCATTCTGTCACCTGGCTGTCTCTGTTCACAACCACTGGAGACACTCAGGGATCTACACTTCACTGAAAATTTTACTTCTTTGATCAAATATTTGTAGTTGCTTATGAAAATACAGACCACATCAAAGGCAGGTTGGACATCCTTGCCCTTATCTTGCTCAGGATTAAAATACTGTTTAATGAGCAAGAGCTTGCAAAAACAACAAAAATACGATAGTCTGCTTTATATAGGAACCAACAACCATTGGTAGTTGGCCTGTCATGTTTCAAGTGTTCCTTAATCTTACCCAACAGCTAGGATGGCTTTATTGGAAAAAACAAGTAAAAGCGATGGAAAGAGGAAATTGAATTAGCATCTGGCACAGATTGCATCAAATTGTTTGTGCAGATCCAGAGGGAGCAACTTTACTTATCTATTTTCCAGTCATGTAATTGTCCAACTTCCGTTCACCACCATAACCTACAATGAGTAAGAGGTGCATGAGGCACACTCTGGTTCTCAGAAGCTTGTTGAAGTAACAGTGATGTTTGATGAGGCCACAGGCCTGACCTGGAGGCAACTGCACAGCCCATGCAGGTTCTTCACAGTGAGGATGGCTAAGGACAAGGTGAGGCTGGCAGCTTCCTTGAGTACCAGCACCTGTCCCCACCCAGGACGTCATTTATGTCCCCAGGAGCTGTTGACTGAAGAGAACTGAACAGCCCACCTAGGTTCAGATCACCTTTGCTGGCACCAGCCAGGCTGAGCTTCTAGACTGCACTGAAGCAAGTGCTGCACATTTGCTTGTGTATCCTACAAAAGCCACAGTTCTAGAAGTCCATCCCTGAGGCTGGCTCAGACTTCAAACAGTTTTGCAGTGACAAGCATCAGACATTTGTTTCTTCTGTGGTATGTTGGCTGCAGGGGGGAGTTAGCCAAGAAGAGCAGGGAAGGGCTGCCAAAACCTAACTTCGTTTTGGATCCGAAGAGTTACTAATTTATCATCAGTCAGAGGCAGCAGGCACCACCCTGCAGCTGTTAGCCTCTATGTGTCATACACCACCCATCACCAGTTTAAGCAAAACAAGGAATTCCTCTCCCCTTTCCCCCCCTCCCTGTTTTTGTATATGGGGTCTTATTATATGGAGAGAAGGCTGTGAGGGTTGGTAAGAGGTAAAGGAAAGCAGGGAGGAAAAAGCAGGCATGAAAGAGCTTCAGGAAAATGGCCAGCATGCAGTGGGGTCTGATCAGGTGGCAGAATCTACAGGTTTTCCATTTTTCTATTTTTCTTGTTTCCTGGCAGAAGAATGGCTCAGTCTTTAGTATTTCTGTTAGTCAAGTGTTTCCTTTATTATGCCTCATATTAGATATGCTGTAGGGTGACTGAATGTGCACATGCTGAGGAAGAGGGGCAGCTCCACATGTGCTCAGAGGCATTAACTGATGTTGGCTTTGGATTCTGCAGGAAGTTGTTGCCCACTGGATTGCAGAATGCCGCCTTAGCATAGAACAGGCTCGCCTGCTCACACTACAAACGGCCCGCAAGATTGACATGTTGGGCAACAGAAGAGCAAGGAAAGAGGTAAATTTTATGTTTTGGTAGCTAGGACTTGGTGGATGCAATGCCTGTGCATTCAGCTGGCTATAACACAAGGTAGAACATATTGTTAAACATTATTATTCTAAGTGTAGAGTATAACTCCATGTTGAAAACAGCCTTAAGATATGCTTTGACTTGTCAGATCAGGGTGTGATCTCTGTCTGAAACAGAGCTGAATCTGGTAAAGCATTGCTTGCCTGTCTCAACACAGTAGCATATTTTTGGGTGACTTGAAACAGTTTTACCGTAGCCAGGGAACGGGAAGAGCAGAGCTCTCATCCAACCCCAAGGGGAAAGAATGTACTGAGAGATACCAATATTCAGCAGAAGTGTTGGGTAAATATTTTCACTTGCTCATGAAACTGTTACTGATAATGTGAGTTCTTCTAACTACAGGTAGCCATGACCAAAGTGGTTGTTCCACGAGCTGTGCTTAAAGTGATTGACTGTGCAGTTCAAGTGTGTGGTGGAGCTGGAGTTTCCCAGGATTTTCCTTTGGCCTTCATGTGAGTAAAGGGAGATTTCCTGTAGATTCTAAGCATTTCTTTTACAAAAACTTGTAACACCAGTACATGCTGTTTCACCTCAGCATGAAATAATAGTGTGTGTCCCTTTAAGCTATAAAATTTAAAACAATTGTTTCTATAGTTCAATTAGCCTTACAAAAATAAAAGCTGGCACTGGATCTAAAATAGTTCTTATCAGCAGTAAAGAGGATGTGCTTCTAAAACTTTCTGTTATCCCTTACGGCCTTGGGGAGAAGCGAAACTTCTGAATTCCCAGCCCACCCCTCTCAATCCTGCCAGGAAGATTTTGCTGCAGTATCTCCCATGTGATAGGACTTTTCAAAGCAAGGGGTGTCAAAAGGGCAGCAAGAGCAGTGCTGAGAGCTCCCACGTGAGCCTGTGTGGCTGCTGTGGCAGGTCAGGAACCCACCCCTAACTCGGCTCTCCCCCCACAGGTTCGCCTCCATACGCACCTTGCGCCTAGCAGATGGGCCCGATGAAGTTCATCTCTCAACAATTGCAAGGTGGGAACTCCTTGATCAGTCAAAGAAGCTCACTGCAAAAATCTAAGGTCAGCATAAAGCCTTCTCAGATGGAGGGAAGAATTAGGAAAAGTATCAGTGTAATAATGGTATCCAAGGTAAAACTGAATGAATACAAAAACTTGATTCTAACTGGAAGCAATTATCTCACTATTTTCACTTATTACAGTTAATAATTATGGGCTTGCTTTTTAAGAATTTGCAGAAGCCATGTAAATAACTTATCTGGGCTCTTTGTAACACTAAATAAAATCTATTTCTAACAGGCCTAAAGTGCTTTCTTTGTGCTGAATCAAGCCCTTTATCCTTTTATTGTAGACAAAGCAGTTTTGAGTCAGAAAATTTAATTTATTGCAAGGTAGGCTAAACATTTAATTTTGTGAAATGACAAACACTGGAGATAGTACCTTGCTTTTTCTTTTCCAAAGCTCAGCTGCAATCCAACCCTCTCTGCCCCCCAGCTCTCAGCTGCCTTCCTTTCGTACAGTCACTGAGACTACGCTCAGTCCTACCCCCAAGCTCCCCTCAAGTGAGGCTCAGGGCAGCACAGAAGGCTGGTGTCACATGTAGGAGTTTGTCCGCTACTGCTTGCTTATTACTCTGCTTCTCAAAATAGATCTCCCCACCTTTCCCCTTACAGATGTCCATTTTGTCTTTCCTTGCATCCTTCTTCCTGTCTCTCCTTCTGTGCACCCTCACAAAGCCTCCTCCTGGTTCCAGCTGCTCCCACCTTTTCCTAAATCTGCCTAAGCTAAGGTGGCACCTTTCTCCTTAGAGTTGATATTTTGGCTGGCAGCAGCAGTGACAGGGTGCAGTTCATGGCCTCTGCTGCTACCAAAACAGGCTCTGGCATTTATGCCCAATACACCTGTATGGAGTTCTCAAAGGTCAGAGTTACTCAGTTCTGCTCCAATTCCCTTTGACCTGAGCTACTTCAAGAGAACCTGCCCGTGCAGGAACAGAACCAGGCAGATCACAGCACACTGCACCACTGGTAGCTCTACTTCCTGGAGCTAGGATAATCACTTTTCAACTTACACAGGGCTGGTAACTCAAGGGCAATGAAGTTAAGGACACAAGGGTTTACTGCTTGCATGAACAGACAAGCCCCTCCCTCCAAGCTCCTTCCTGCTGGAGCCTGGGAAGAACACATTCTGCTTGCCTCTGTCTTCAGGATGAGGCTGTGCCAGTTCTGTCCTTGAGCCCAGAGCCAAGTGCTCACTTGAAGGGTGTCCAGCTGCAGCGGTCACTGAGGGGTACAGTGGCAGACTACTTAGAACTGGAAGCATTCCATGAAGTTCCTTACCTCATTATACTTAAAACCAAGATTATAACATCTTTTGAGAAAGCAGTAATTCTTGTTTACATTTACATCCACTTAGTTTCCTCTTGCTTCCTGCCAAGAATGTTTTCTAGGAAGTTGAGAGTGTGAGCAGGTCAGTGGCTGAAATTCACTTCAAATACAAAACCACCTGCACTGTACTACTACACGAGGTTCAGGAGTTCTGCTCTAGGCTGTCAAAACCTGCACAAAGTGTTTTCTCAACCAAGAACACCCAGGATCATATTCAGCCATGTTACAATTAGTTCCACCTAATTAGAACTTTCGAAGAACAGCTAGACAAGAACACCACCTTTATCTCATTAACAAGGCTCTTAATTCCCTTTATTTTAAAATTCTATGTACATATGAATGATCTGTATAATGTACACTCAATATAGAAAGTTTTTATATACTGGATAATGTATAGAACATTTCACAATTACACTAATTTCTTACATAACATGTCAACTTTTTAAGGTTTTTTTGCTGAAGCTTTGTCAATTTGGTCAAGCCAGTTATACATACAAATGTCTAATGCTGTTTGATCCAAGGAAGAAGATAATGTTAATGATTAAGGACATGAGTGAACTGGTGCAGGGACAAACCCTTTCAGGTCATGTTCAATGGGAGTGATCACATCAGACTGAGAAATGAAGGGATGCCCTTTTATCAGGGTCGGTGAGATCAAAGTTATTTTAGCCCAATTCCTCTAGACTGTAGCTCAACTCCAGTCATGCTAATTCATAAAATATAAAAACTAGGAAAGTTTGATTCACAGTCTTGTAAACAAATATAAAGGAACAAAATGTGCTTATGTACAACAAGAAAAAAATTCTTGTGTACCCATTTCAGCTGATCCACAGAGTGCTTTCTTGTGTTACAGTGTGGTAGTTAGAATCACTGACTTTTCTGAGAAAAAAAAAGTCATAGAAAAAAGGAATAACACTGTCATAAACACCTGTCAAGGCAGTAAGTTCACTTCAATGTATTGGAGGAAAGTGCTGTTCCTCGTCACTGGCCAGTCTGCCTTTGTCTCTTCCATAAGGATTTCCAGTCCTTAGCTGACATCTCCCACTTCGTTGTCTACAGGGGGTGGTACGTTGGGCATTACGGATGACGTCGTCCCTGCAGTGAGGTAACCAGCAACTCCAGGGCCTTTCAGGAGGAAAAAAAATACTGGTGATTAGTTTTCCTTCTATTTTATTCCCTCTGGTAACACTCAGATACATCATCTAAGTCAATCAGACACCTTACACAAGAATATTTAAGTTTTTCTTTAAATTCTTTAAAATCTAGGAACACTAGAAACTAAAGACTTCTTAGTCTACCAAGTGGAATAGCTTGTGGGGGCCATTTCTCAGCTTTTTCATTTTTATTTTATTCTGATATGCCACATAAGTTAAAAAGAACCCCAACCACCTGCACTACCCATCTCACCTTCCATCATGGAAGCAGCAGTAAAGCAGGGATGGCCTTTGCTAAAGAAAGGCCCTGCCATGAAATCAAAGTGAGTTCAGGCATATGTTCCACTACTGGGCTCCTTGTGTATCTTTTCAGTGTTGTAAAGGTTTTTCCCAGCTGCACAGTTCCAGAAAGCACTGTGGGCTGCCCCATGAAGAAGCAGAACTGCCTAAAGTTTGTCTATCCAGCATTTTGTGCCTTCAGCTGGAATAAAGTGACAGCATTCTTAGGATACAAATTTCAAACTGGAGATACGGGACTCACACCATTACTAAGTTTCCATGTTGATTACTATAGGGGCAATCAGTTTTGCACTGCAGGCAAAGCCCCTCTCCCTCAAAGCCTGGAATTAAAAATTTGGTCATATAGAAACTCTCAACACATGCAATAAAAGCTTAGGTTGCAGCATGAGGTGTTTTAACAGCAATTTTTATCATATTTGTGACTAGAAAACTGATCACTCACAACATGTTCCTGCACCAATACAGCGACTGACTTGGGTCTCAGACCTCCAGCCTACACAGCCTATATTCAACATACTAAGTTCTGCTGGGTCCTGTACTCTTCCCCTTTAAGCCATCCTCACTGAGTTCTCCCTCAGTGGGAGGAATCCTGCCCCACCCTCCTTTCTCACACTTCAGCCCAGAGCCAGAACATCAGAGCATGGTTTGTCTCCCTGCAAACAGTCCCACACTGCTACAGCAAGGCAGAGAGCAAAGCAAGCAATGCCTCTGGCAATAAAAAGCTCTCTGACTGCAGGAGGGAACCTCTCTTTGCCAGCCCATCAGTGCAACCTGCCAAGTGTCACACCCACTGTTACCCATCCTAGTGCAAAAATTCCCCATAGTTATCTTGTGCCTCAAGGTTTTCCATTATGGGGGATTCCTAACATAGTTGCGAAGTTGAATTCCTGTGTAGTACCAGCAAGTACCAGCCAGTGCAGTTGTCAGTGTAGTAATCCTGTGTGCTCGAGGAAGGCAAGTGTGTCGGTGTTGGGCAGTGTGGGACCACGCATTTGTACAGCTCTAGGACATGCATCTGTTATCGGAATGCAGCGAGCGCAGCGTGCGTTCTGCGAGGTGGTATCTACCTGCTTTAGAGAGCTACACAGAAGTTAGCAAGCTGCCTGACACAGCAGATCTAAAGCCCACTTCTCAGGTGAAGGGGACTGCTGCCAGTTAGAAGGGAAGGAGAAGAGACACCTGAGGGAAGAGAAATAAGCAAGGGAAGTTTCAAGGGAAGTGCAAATAGCAAAGCAATTTGAAGCAAGACATAAGGCAGAATACAAGGTAAGAGAGGTTAAAGATTGATTAAAGTTTGGTTTCCATCTACACTTTGCATTTGTACAGCACCTTCATTCTACATTAGCAAGCACTTAAACATTAGGCAATATAAAAGCAGCATGGGCCTTAAGGCAATTGGAAAACTGTATTGCCCCCAGTCTCAAAGCCTGACCACATCTGGTAGTCTCAGTTCTTGGCCAATAATCAGTCAGCATTTTCTTCCTATTACTAAATTTATAGTATTTATGAAATACCAAGGAAATTCAGTACAAACTGAATCAGTTCCAGTGTTCTTTGTCAAACTGGCATTAAACAGTACAAAACCAGAAAACTCCGAGCCAAAAAAGTTCAGAGCCAAAGCACAGACTCCTGTGTGAAAAAATGCATCAAGTGTTGCAACACCTACTCTCAAAATGTAAGCAAACTACTTCTAGAAGATGTAGTTCCTGACTTGAAAGGCTCTTGCTTCATTTTCTCAAAATACATGCTAGTATCTTGCAAGAAAAACTTTGTCCATTTGATTTACACGTCATTATTTCAGTTATGCTCAGAAGCTTTACCAAGATTCCTATATTGGGTTAGATGAGAAAGTTCCATGTGGCACATGGCTGTGTCCACACTGGCTTGTCACAAAGGACTTTACAACCTCACCTGTGAGGCAAAGCTTTTAAGACCAAGTGTTTGTTGAGGCTACTGAGGAGTCAGAAGTTTGCATCATGTCTTGCTTTAGACAGTTTGCTGCAATGTCATTATTTGCTACATCTGAAAATATTTTATGCGATAGTGATGTTCTGGTCTGTGATGTTGTGTCTGTCAAGTGCTGCTGAAGTGAAGGAAAAATAGGACTTGATTTGCAGTGACATAACTGATCTGGGAGTATGTCTGCACCATGCAAAGAAGTTCCCATCAATTGTTAACCTTAGCGTGCATACACAGCTAAAATGCTCTTCTTCATCACCAGTGAGGCTGGTGTGCCTCTGGGGTGCCATTTCAATCTTGGTGGCACCAGCAGGGGACTCACCCAAGGTGTGCCACTGCTGCAGTGAAGTATATGCTGCAAGCTCCATGTACAGGCATGAGGCCACCCTGGCAGGCCACTGATTCTGGCTGGAACACAGCCTCAAACTCCAACCTATTAGCATTCCAACTCTTCCAACAGTACAACTACCTGTCTAACACTAAAGTTGTGTTAATTCACACAGCCAACTAACACAGACAGTCTGAGTGATTCTGAAGACAGTTTACACATCCCTTCAACTGTGGAAAAACTTGTGTTCTAGAACTGAAGTAGACTGATCCTGAGAAAGCATGGAAAGCTACTGTCATTCTTCAGTTTCAATTACATCTCTGCTTTATCACTGCAGAGTACTTGCAAGCCTTGCCAGTGTCCAGATTCTGCTGCTAAGCATGTACAGTAAAGACTGTGCAGAGAAATACCTTCTCAACCAGCAAGAAGATTACCTTTTAGCAAGTATTCTAAAAACATACTGTATTTTTACAGCACTGAATGTTCAGACCACCTGATGGCACTAGATCCTGGGGATAAACAGTAACTCCAGAGTTCACTGTGACAATTAAGCAACAGTTCAGTACAATTTGGGATAAAAATAGGAAAGAGTTGCTAACCTGTGAGGTATCCTGATGTTTGTGTATCAGAAATGAACAAGTCGTGTTTCTGATCCTTGAAGGCACTCCACACAGAAGAACGGGACAGAATTTCATTTACCTACAGTATTTGAAGAGATAACACAGTGAGCAAGTGCCATTTGTTGCATTCTAGGCAAAAAAACCCTCATTTTCTATTACCAAACCATTCTGAAGGGATTACACCAAAGAACATGGCCGTAGTTCAGGCTGTGATATGGAATTTGTGTACATTTCCAAGGAGACTTGCTTTTCCATGTGAATTGTGCAGCTGAACACAATGCTCAAAAGAAGTTATTTAGTAGCTTGACTTTATTCTTTATTCCCCAGAAAAGTGACAAGTAAAAGCAATCCTAGAAGCAGCCCTTGCCACTCACTGACAGCTGAGGGAGAATAGGAGTTTTCCTGTACTCAAGCAAGATAGGGACTACATGGAAGAAAGACCTTTTCCAAGTTTCCTCCCCTTGAGAAAGCTTTCAACAAAAGGGTAAGAGAAAGGCATTAAGAACTAGCACAGTTACTGGGACAAATTTACTTAGATAAACATCCATATTTACTTAGATATACTGCTGCAGTTATGTATTTATTCAAAAAACAGAGGAGAAATTTACATTTATAACACAAGTTCTGAAGAGTTGTCAGTTAAAGCTAACCAGCTCATAGAACATTTCTGCACTTAATATAAAAACAAGAATAATAAGAATTATCATTCTCATTAGTGCTCTTCACATGCATTGAACCAATGACTTCTCCACAAGCAAGAAATGAAGAAATTCCAAGCCCTAATCATTTTGCAGTTGCAGCATGTTAACATTTTAGGTGGAATGATGCACATGACAGCCAGAAGATTAAAGAAGAGATGTTCAAAGTTAGACCTACCAAGTGTCAAACCCCAGATAAAGACTTGTGAGTGCTCACCTGTTCCCCATACTGCAGGCTGCGAGACATGGATTTCAGAGTCTTAACAATCTGAGCTTTTGTTGCAGATGGGCTTTCAAGGTTCTCAAGACCAGCCCCTTCAAGCAGCTTTAGAAGATAAGGGACCAAATCTGCTTTCAAAGCCTGCAAACATACCCAAATGAGTTGTCTTAACACAGACCAGGAAGTTCTACAGAGATTTTTTTTATACCACTACCATTAGTATGAAACAAAAGTGCCAACAGCTATTACTACAAATGCCAAAGATGAGTCCATTTTTCCTGAGCTGTATGAATACAAGCAAGAGAAAGCAAAGATACTGTCCAGGAATTCTGCTTTTTTTAGGTGTAAACTCAGTTGCATTACATGTCATTACACTCTCTCAGTAGACACAACACTACCCTGTGCATTAAGCTTCAATGCTCAGGTAACATCCTTGAACAGGTCTACATTTTAGATAAAAAAACTTTTCCAACAATAAAAGCACATTAGTTAAGTGTCCAGGAGGCTTCCCAGATGCCATTTAAGTAGAACAGTTTAACATACCCCATTTTTACAGTTTGAAAATGTACTACTTACTTGGGCTACTAAGTCAGTTTGTTCCTTCTGAAACATTCGATTCAGTGTTTCACAGGCTATCCCAACTACATCTAATCTCTTTTTCATTCCATTCATGAGAGGGCCAATGGTCTCCAGTGATGCCATCGCTCTAACACAAAGCTGTAGAGAGATAAACATCCTGAGGACTTTATTTTATGCCAAGATTAATGGTCATTGCAGATATGGTCAGCCAACACCATAAATTTCTCATTGTTTAATCTAGCAATTCTCCATTAATTAGCTATAGGTCACACTTGCTACACAGTATTTACAGTTAGAATAAAGCTCTTTTAGGAACGCTACTAAACAATACAAATAACTCCAGCTATGCTTTTCTCCCCTCAAGGACTTAGATGACTCAGTACCTCATTGTCTGACAATATGTGCATGACACGAATGGCACTTTTAGGAATGGCATTGTTCTTGTGATTCATAGCCTGGATTATCTTGTGAAGATGACCAAGAGGAGGAACTTGATCAGCTAGCTGAGGCTGGGCACTGAACAGGCACACAGTTGCTGTTGTAATGGTTTCTAAAGTTTCCCCCTGCAGAAAATTGAAAATCAACAGAAGGTGTAACTCAGTAAAGCCTTATGTATCATCATAACAACAACATTTCTCACTTGCTTTGGTTATAGATTTTTTTTCTCTAATGCTTTTGTATCACTTAGCTCTCAAACTGTTAAAACAACAAGTTAAGAATATGATTATCAGCTCCAATAGTGGCAAATATAAGACAGATCACATGGGAATTCCTAAGCACTATTTCCAGCATCTTGAGAATCCAGTATCTGGCTAAGTTGTTTGGTGGAAGACAGTATGGATGTTCAGCTGACCACCTGAATTCCTACAGTATTCTGCAGTCTGTGCAGAATCACTTGTCATGCCTTGTGTATTCTGCATGCCTCTACAAACTGCTATTCCATCTTCATAAGATGCCTGTTTTATTCAACACACTAGTTAGTTTCCATCCTGCAAGACTAACACAGAATCTGCCTGGACACTGTTTACAAATTAATTTTCAAACTGTAACACATTTTCTGTACTCATTACACTAACTGTTAGGTGGCAGCCTTCTGTAGGTCACATAATTTAGCATGAGTGGGAAGTTAATGTTGCAGAAGGAAAACAGAAGTCTCAAGAGCAGAAAATTTTAGGCGGTGTAGAACAAGTGCCATTTTTTTAGGTTGGTCAGTCCTGGAATAATTAAAAGACACTTCATTTGTTAAGCCTCATCTCCAGCATAAAATAAGTCCTTAAGACTTAAGTGAAGCTAATTCTATGGCTTCAGGGACTTTAAAACCTTGATTCATGTTCAAAAGTTGCCTAAACATATCAACATGCTTTTACAGAGAGTCATAAAGCAGACACAAAACCCCATTTATAATGGGAAATGTAAGAATCTAAATCAGACACTAAGAGACTTAAGAATGCTAAACAAATTTAAAGCACAGAACCAGAAAAAATCATCTTACATGGGGGTTATTTTTCTCCAGTAGTTCAGTAAACTTTTCCAACAGTGCAATGAGAAATTCTCTTGGTTTCCGTAAAACCCAGGCCGGCTGGGCAATAAAAATCCTGAGGAAGACTCCCCCCACTGAAAGTTCACCTTCTGCCTCACCGTACACCACAGCAAAATCTTCAGGCAGCTGTTGAATTGTAAAGTGGAAGTTATTGACAAGGATATTTGAGAGATCTAAAACTGTTTCTCTAAGTGGTCAGGGTCACTAACTGTATTCTCCAAAACAGCTGTGCAAGACAATAAACCCTTCATCTTGAAAGAACATGAGGTAAGAAATGACAGTAGAAAGAACAGTGAAGTGCAGGCAGTACCACTATAGTGAACTTTTCTTTCAAAGAACACAAGGAACTGAACCTACCAACAGTGGCAAACCCTAGTTCAAGAGAAGCACTAGCAACAAGGCTGATTATACAACAGCCCTTTCCTTCCTTGCACACTTCAGGGAAAGGTTTCTCACCATCAGTCCAGGGAAGTTTCCAGTATTCATCTGGATCAAAACAGACATCATGATGTGTTGAGAAATTGGTTTAATGTTGAACTAGAGGACTGCTGGGAGGAAGTCATGTCTAGCTTTTTTAAGATACTGGGAATCACTACATACTGAAACACCTCATTGATGTGCCTGATGTGAGGGAATAATGGCTAAGGACTCTAATTATTTTTTGAGACCCAGTGACTTACTAAAGTTACTTCACATTTACCAAGAGCAAGTTTACAATGTCTAAGTAGTGACAGGACTTCTTCCAGCAAACCAGTCTTCTCCTTTGTTGCTGACTTTTCATGAGTTTTAGAATAACCTGAACTATCAGAACATTCAGAGTATACTGACAGTGATTTTACCAGTAAGTGTCTAATTTCAAGGTGCAAGTAGTAACAAAAGCATAAATTCAACATTAAACCAGTTATGTTTTCAGTTATCAAGTTATATTTACAGCACAGCAGCAAATCCCTGTTAGTACTTTAAGAGAAAAGCCTATTAAGAGTAATACATGCATCTATTATGGTGTGGCCTACAGCCTCCCTGGACACACTCAAAGCAGAAACAATATACTTTTACCTTCCAGTTAGTGTCAGGGTTGTCCCTCTGAAGTTTAAAGTGCCTTTAAAAAGAAAGCAAGTTTTAATGAGCAGTAAATGAAGGAGCTGTCTCTTCTCTACTTGACACCTCAGTCTCCCTCCATCACTGTGAAGCACTGTTTCTAAGCCCCATTCTACCCCCATTGTATCCCTCCAAATCCTACAGCAGTGAGCAAATACCTGGACTGTGCACAAACTGCACCTGCATCACTAACTTACAGGTGCAGTACACAGTGAACAAGTTTCTTTCACTGAAGTCTGGCTTACGTTTTACAAGAGGAATTCTACGTTTTACAAGAGGAGCTCTGTCTCACAGTTCTTCTACAGCAACTCCGGTTTACTGCCACTAAGAGAGTTTTTCAGTTAAAGATAACTGAATCAGAAGGTTTCCACATACTCAAGCATCATTTCTCGAACTGTTGTTGATACTCTCTCCCTGGAGCTGTCATTCCAAATTAATTCTGGATTTTCATGGGTTCCCTCAAAGATATGAACAGCAGCTTCAGGGTTGTCTCTCATGGCATCCATGAAGACTCCAGGTAAAAATTTCATTAGTGTGATTCTAACCTAGAAGGGATGAACATAAATGACATTTAGTATATCGTACGACAAACTAACTGACAGGACACACTGACAAAAATAGAAAACTCCACAATGTCCAACTGTCTTTAATGCTAGAATTGTCAAGTGCTAGACCACAACACCACAAAATAAAACAGTGCCACCATTTCAAATAGTAATAGCCAATGACACTGAAATCTAGGTATCTACTGTTAAAGTCACAATGAATGGAAACCAAACTGCTTATACCAGTTACATACTGCTTATATAGTTACATGCAATAGCTGTGAAGTTGCTCACAGATTAAAAGTTAAATTATTTTGAAAAAGCCTGACTGATCCTTACATGAGTATTTTAGATACAGAAAAGGATTTTTCTGCTCACCTTTAGAGAGATACAGGTAATATCAAGAAGGAGTTCCAACATGAGCTGTTAAGATTCTTACCTTTGGTCCCACCAGCTTATCTGCAGTCATTTTGGCAAAAAGCTCTGCCGTTTGGGCTCGGACCTGTGGATGAGTTGAGTTGCAAAACATATCTAGTAAGTAGATTAAAGCACCTGTAACAAAGAGATAGGGAACATTGAATTTTTTTTTCTTTCTGGTCACAAGTTGTAGAACTTCTCCAATTCAACACAGATTATTTTAAATGGGCGAGTGGCCACTCTATTCACTTTAAGTCCATTGTTGCAGAAACATTTGCTTTCAATGTAGTACTGTACCTTTTGCCATGGCCTCTTTAATTATTTTTGTGCTAGATGTCAAAGCATACAAAGTTTCAAGGACAAGCTGCCGACCTGTCAAAATAAAGAGCATTAAGAACTTTGTGTCACACAGAATGAATAAGCAAAGATAAATGTAACTGATCTTAACAGAAACCTCTATCAAAAGTGCAATAAAGCTTCCAACAATTACAAGATTAGGGATTTCTGGCTACAGTACATTAGTTAAAGAATGTCAAATCAACCACACATTCTAATACAGAATAACTTCTTACTTAGATGCTAATTAGCTAAATTCTCAGAAATAATTAGTCAATGGAACACTACACAATTCAGAAGTAATCAGAGTACCTGCTATTCATATGCTTCAGGTCACACATTTAAGACAAAAAACTGGTCACACACAACATTTTTGTAAACCATCCTTGTTAGCTTTGGATATGATAGTCATCTAACGTTTAAATCATCAGACAGAAGTGACTTACTAGCATATCACTATGTGTGATGTGTGATGACAGAGATGGTCTAAAATTTGCATTTGTTTAAAAAACTATTTCTAATCCTGCTTCTTATCTTCTTAAAAAAGGTGATATCTATTTGGTCGCTTTGCTTTTCTTATCTAGCTATCAACTGATAGCTGAAGATTGTTATTAGGACTGGGCATAGAAACACAGTATTTCACTGAGGATGTATTGCAGTACTGTCTTTACTGCTCTCATTAATAGCTGTGCAACTGGAATGGAGCACAGCAACAGCTGAGGAAAGCTTTGTTCCAATGTATAGGTGTTCTTACTGTAGTTTCTCTTCACAACCCAGCTCTCTATCCTAGAAAGCTAACAAGACCATTTTAACCTAAAACTCAGTGCTAATTTCAGCCAGCTGCATTCTTATAAATTCCTGAGTTAGAAACCTTTGCCTTTGC
This sequence comes from Pseudopodoces humilis, assembly GCF_049639895.1. Taxonomy (NCBI): domain Eukaryota; kingdom Metazoa; phylum Chordata; class Aves; order Passeriformes; family Paridae; genus Pseudopodoces; species Pseudopodoces humilis. The sequence continues at coordinate 108,728,280 of NC_142200.1, forward strand.
AAGATAGAGAATCTTACAATACCTACTTGAAGGTAAGGAATGCAGGAGTGCCAGTAAGTTAGCAAGAACCATTGCCTCAGCAATGTTGTTAACACATTCTTGATTACTTGTTACTATGTTCACTACCTGCAAAAGAACAGAAACAGTACTTGATTATATTTCAGCTATTCTGACACTTTTCAGAAAAAACCCCAGTGGATGAAGTCAGCCAACTCACTGGCCAATAGAACTGATATTTAAAACATTTATTCCTGCCACCAAATTGTTTTGTCTCTTCAGGCAAGAAGGATGCAAAGACACAGGCACAAAGTATCACATGCTCCTCCAAGGAGGAGCTGACACCTTAGAACCGCAATCTTAGTATTTTTCAGATGCTACTCTAACAGCTACACAATCAGGTTTGTTTATGGTGATTATGTAAAGCATCCAGACAGGGAGGTTGGGAGTCTGTGGGGATTGGATTGTTTTTTGGTTGGTTGGGCTTTTTACCTCCAGAGCCAACTGCTGCACCAGGCCAGCTCCATGAACACGCAGAAGGGAGAATATCAACTTAAAGTGCCCTATGCATTCACACTCAGAACCTGCAAGAGACCAAATAAGTTACTCTCCATGTTAGCCAAAGCAGTCACTGAAGGTCCATTCCCATATTTCACTATACAGAGAGGTGCTAAAGACTACACAGCTATATGTAGTTGTAACAGCTCATAAAGGACAGCAGCTGCTACAGAGTTAGAACATTATGAACTCCTCTCTGTTAATCTAGCTTCCACAGAATTTCAGGTCAACAACATTTCAAAAACAGAGGGTAACTCCCCTCTCTAAGGAAAGTAACTGATGCAGTTCTTGGACTACACTTAGTTACTTGCATTCTTACAAAACGACTATTCCTTAATTTTAAAACAAATTCCTTTATTTTATTTATCATTGACCATCAAAACCTGTTGTCTTCAAATACACTTGCCCTTTCAGGATGTCCCAGCTCAGAGCAGGATTGCTATCTCCAGGAGGAGATAAACCTGCCTTCAGGTTTATAACTGCACACACACAGAACATCCTAACCAGCTGTTATTAGATGCCACAATAGTAACATGGTTTGCTTTTAAAAGTAGCATAACATCATAATCATTTGTCTCAGGCTTTTCCAGTCTGTACATTGATGTCTGCTCATTAAACTTTGAGGAGCACCTTCTCCTCTTGCTTTACTATGGCCTTAACACAGGTGACACTTAGATGTTTACTAGCACACAGTACGCAGTTCAAGAAGGGTTTTTTGACACAAGGAAACTTAAAAATCAGTTGAAGATTCTTTGAAGGATTACAGAAAGTTTCTTTCAAGAGGTTTAAGTCTTCCTAGCAACAGCAGGATCGAATTACAGTTAAAACCTAATGATTCGGCAATGAAAACAGATAAAGCTTGAACTTAACTCAAAATTTTGCTGCATCTACTGACAGTGCTCTCCTGGTAAGGAAAAAACCGGCAAGCTCATATGGCTTACCAACAACGTTGAAGTCTGTCAGCAAGCAAAAAAAGCTTCCTTCTCACTGAAAGATAAAGACTACAGAGGTTCTGAGTTTTTAAGGCTGTCCACAGAAAAGGATACTGGGGAAGTTCAATTTTAAGCCTACCTGGGTTATGTTTTATAACGTTTCTCAGAGCCTCCAGGGCCATTTCAACTCTCCGTAAGCGATCTCCGTGTTGATTGGACTCCACTTTCCCAGTCTGAGTTATTGCCATGAGGGTATGAAGGTACTGTGCTTGTGAGCCTACATAATCCAAGAGGCTTGCAGCAAATGCTTTAGGAAGCTTTGAAGTAGAGATGACAGTATTTTTAGCTGTGTGATGCAACACTACATAGTAGAAAATGTATCCAACTTCTACATTCCACATATTCCTTTCTTCCAGACAGGCAACAATTCTCTATGATCACTATAACACCTGCATCACCTTAAACCCTATTCCTATCTAAACATACACTTAAAAAGCTGACACTACTCCAACAGGTGTGTGTTTGCCCATATATACTGATTATAAAGCCAATAGGCAGAATCACCACCTCCTGGAATTACTGAATCGGCCCAAGTGTCTGCATCACAAGCTTGTAGAGAAGTCACTAAGATATTTGAAGACCACAACTTATGACAGATTTGTTATTTTAATTTATTCTGCTCCAGTAAGGTTTTTTCTCATAACATGCTGATCTTGAAGTAAATTTCCATAACATTTTTTTATTTTCTCCATTCTGTTTGTACTGACAGATAGATAAACAGGAAGAAGTAGCATTCCAAACACTAGTTTTAACAGGAAGATTTTTAGCTACATCTCACCTCTAGTTGGAAGGTTGGGACCTCATTGTAGACTCTAACAAAAATCTCTCCCACAATAAGTTCCTTTGCATGGTCACTGAAGACAAAGTCAGATCCGTAGCTCTTGTCACAATCACCCTTTAAGCAGAGATAAGCAGCACAAGCTCAGACAGAAAATAATCTTATAGAAAGTGTAAAGCTATAATCCGATAATGAAACAGGCAATACTTGAACAGAAAACTTAATTCTTCAGCAAGTCAGAAGCTCAGACTGAAACATAACATGAAATGAACAACCAAAATCATAGGGTTTTGTTTTCTTTTAAAAACTATGGAATGAAGAAAGTGACTTTGGGGTAGACAACAATGGATTGTATTAATCATACAATTGCATCCCAAGAGGATATAGAAAAACACGAAACAGGTTTTTAAAAAAATAGTACTGGGATTTAAAGTAAAGAGTATCTTACTCTCTTAATCATGCTTTCTTGCTGCGATTCCAAAAACTCCAGTAATTCAGCTCGTGTCCCATTGTTCCAGATCAAGTAGGGGTTCTCTGTGTTACTGTTAAGCATCTTCAGAGTCTAAGAAAAGGAATTTACATGATGTAACACATTTTCAACATTTTTGGATCATTATGCACATTAATCAGCATGTTTCATGGTATCAGTCAATCCAATCTCATTAACAGCTAGACTAATTACAGAAGCAAGTTTGAAGTGTAAAATTTCCCATATTGGAAAAACATACCGGAAAAACAGTATGTGCAAGTTCTGTGGTAAAGTACAACCTAAATTTCAGTTCTCTTTATTCTGCTCTGAGACACATTTCAGATTCTCCATCCACTTTTGACAGTGAGCAGCAACTACCTACACTATCTGTTTACAGATGGCTTTCTTGGCCCCACTTTTAAAGAGTTAAATTAAACCTTTTCTCCTCATCATCATTATATCCTAAAACCTTGAACAATTAACTCCACTTTTTTGTTCTTGTATTTGTTTTGCAAATATTATTCTAGGAAGCACTGTTCCTGTCCATAGTGTCTGAGGCTGAACCAGTTTTTGCCTGCAGTTACCTCAACTGCAAATAAAAATCACATTGCTGTTAATTGGTCTAAGAAAGCTGAATGTTTTAGAAGTGACCAACTATTCCTTTCATAAATCACTAGAGAAAGTTTTGGCCAGCAGATGCTTACCTCGGTAGGACTGACCACAGCAAGTTTTCTTGCAATGTAGGGTGTCAACATTCCAGCCAAGCTTTTCCTGATCGTTGGGTTTTCAGGAGTAGCTTGTTCATCAGAAAGATATCCTCCAAGGCGACTCAGGGCCAGGAGACTGAGCTTAGCAAGGCAATTTGCTACCTCCTGAAAAATTCAGAGGCCATTTGAGAAAACCTAGAGCCTTCTTCTCGTCTCAAAAACTTACTTTTATACTGCTTGCTACAGATTAAAAGTGTCTTGCATGAAGTCCATTAGAAACCATGGGTTTTGGCAGCTTTAACAGTTGAACGCTTTAAAAAACCAAAAAAACCTCAGAGTATTCCTCACTATACAAAAATTCCCTACCAAAACTCTGTTAATATTACTCTTCGTGCAATTCAATGATTCTAACAAATACTTGAATACACTTATTCTTGGTAAGTAACTTAACTCCTAGTAAGAGATGGAAAACAACAGCCACTGGTTTCTGAAAGCACCTTGGCAACATTACCTGGTGGTTTGAATCTTCACTTTTCTGAATCCCGCTCTCCTCCAGCGTATAGTCATAATTGAAGAGGTAACCCAGTAAGTACCACAGAACTCCAGCTTGGAACAAATGTGTTTGTAGCCAGTAATCTAAGGCAAAGGAGCTAACACATTCTACTCCTAAAGCAGCTACTCGTGGTATGGTCTGAGGGGAGAAAAAATAAGTTTGCCTTAATACCTGCTGCCAAAGAATGCCAACTGGTTTCTGTACCAAAGATTTAAAAGCCAAAACTTGCTAATTCTGCAGTACTATTTCAGCAGGCCAGAGATGAAAACTGAAGTAGACATAATTTCTGCAGCTGAAGTATTTGGTAATGAACAACATGGCTAATTAGCCAGCACCTTTCAAGGGGAAGAGTACTTGAATAGTTATTTCATATGATTAGAAAGAAGCATTGGTGAACTGCGGCAGAGATTCCCAGGTGAGTTTTTTATGGCAATACATGTGTCCTGCAGGATCTAAAGAACACACAGGCATATACAATCAATTACTAGAATCCGGTTTTAGTCTCCTGCTTCCCCACACCCCACATGAAAAGTTAAAGACAAGCTTTCTTTTCTTAATTCAGACAAAATTCAGCATTTTTATAACAGGAGGTAAGTTCAAAAGAGGTAAATGGCAAGAAAGACTCTACAGTCAGCATGAACTCTGGGAACAGTATTCAAGAGTTATCTGCTTATGCAGGGTCGATTTGTAGTACTTTTATCTGCTGATTTAGTACAGTAAGCCAAGCTGCCTGATGTGTCAATTAAAAGGCAAAAATAGCTGAATGTTTAGAGTGGTTGCAGTTTAAATCTACAGTTTCAATGGATTCAAACAAGTGTTGAAACAAGGCAGTTGAGCTCTGTATCTCATGATTTGCTGGGATCTTACAGAGAAGGGTTTAACTAGTCAACTACAACTATGAGGAAAGACCAAAAGAATTTGGTTTGTTCAGCCTGGAGAAGGGAAGGCTCTAAGGTTACCTAACTGTGGCCCTCAAATACCTGAAGGGAGCCTGCACAAAAGGGGAGTGACTATTTACAACAGTTTGGAGTGACAGGACAAGGGGAAAAAGCTTCAAACAGAGAGTGTAGGTTTAGATCAGATACTAGGAAGTATTCTTTACTGTGAGGGTGGTGAGACACTGAAACAGGCTGCCCAGAGAAACTGTGGATGCTCCATCACTGTAAGTCTTGAAGGCCAGGTTGGATGCAGGTCTAGGCAACCTGGTCTAGTGAAATGTGTCCCTGCCCATGGCAGGGGATTTGGAATTAGATGAACTTAAGGTCTCTTCCAACACAAACCATTCTGTGATTCTATGACTCCTATCTACCCTATAAGCAGAATATTCCCCATAATATTTAAACACCCATTTGGACAAAGAAAAGGAGCACTCACCTTGCCATAATACAGTAGTCTACAGAGGTCCTTAATTATGTTAGGCATTTCGGTAATCTTCTCTCTGCATTCCTCAAACTGAGCTGCTACACTGTAACACTTACTAATGTATCCACATACCTACAAAACACAATATTTTATTGGTTCCAAGTGGAGGAAAATGCATGTTTACAATTGTATTTTTAATATATACAATACTAGATAAATGTTTTTATTATATATACACACACATTTGTGTTTATTATCATATTGTACAGATACATACATCATGTAGTCTTCTGAGAAGACAATACACTCAGTTAAAACTGCTGCTTTAAACTCACCTGTACAGACATATCATCTGGCTTGCTAGAACGAGTCAAGACTGCCACACAACGATTAAATGCCTCTTGCAATACCTGCGAGGATTGAATGATGCACAAGTTCAGTCACAACAAAATAAGGTAAAAGTCAGCAAAACCAAAACATTAGCTGGTAATTTTTAATGTCTGAAGGGAAACATTTGACAAAAATCTGCTGCTTGCATAAATGGTTTTTAGTGCAAAATTCCTTGCAAGCGCTAGTAACACCCTTTGATGCTTTAAGAGCTGACAGTCTTCTCGCATGTGAGCTAATACCTCAGTCAGTGTGCAGATGACACTAGGTTGTGTGGGAGTGTGGATCTCCTGGAGGGCAGGAAGGCTCTACAGAGGGATCTGGACAGGCTGGACCAATGGGCCAAGGCCAACTGTATGAGTTTCAACAAGGTGAAGTGCCAGGTTCTGCACTTGGGTCACAACAACCCCATGCAGTACTACAGGCTGGGGGCAGAGTGGCTGGGAAGCTGCCTAGCAGAAAAGGACCTGGGGTTGCTGCTCAACAGCCATTGAACGTGAGCCAGGGTGTGCCCAGGAGGCCAAGGAGGACAATGGCATCCTGGGCTGGATCAGCAACAGTGTGGCCAGCAGGACCAGGGCAGTGACTGTCCCACTGTACTCAGCACTGGTGAGGCTGCACCTTGAATGCTGTGTTCCTTTTTGGGCCTCTCTCTGCAAGGAAGACATTGAGCTGGAGCATGTCTAGAGAAGGGCAACAGAGCTGGGGAAGGTTCTGGAGTACAGACCTGACAAGAAGCAGCTGCTGAGGCAGTAGGGATTGTTTAGTCTTGAGAAAAGAAGGCTATGGAGAGAGCTTATTACTCTCTACAAGCACCTGAAAGGAGGGTGTACTTAGGTGGGGATTGGTCTCTTCTCCCAAGTAACAAGAGACAGGACAAGAGGAAGTGGCCTCATGTTATGCCAGGAAAGATTTAGATTGGATATTAGCAGAAATTTCTTCACTGAAAGGGTGGTCAAGCACTGGAACAGGCTGCCAAGGCAAGTGGCTGAGTTGCCAGCCCTGAAGGTATTTAAAAAGGCATGTAGACATGATTTAGTGGGACTTGTCAGTGTTGGGATTAGTGACTGGACTCAGTGATCTTCAATATCTTTTCCAACCTAGATGGTTCTAGTATGGCAATATGTGCAATGAAAAGGCCTTGTGCTCAAGTGACTTGTTCACATTTATCTATTCTTTCACATAAAAAATGCAGCAGTTCTGTAAAGGAGTAGAGAAACTTTGTATGTACCTTGCTTATCCACAGTTCAATAGACAAGCCCAGGTCAAGAAAAGAGTATACTGTGCAAGATGTTTCTCCTACTGTATCAAGAACATCTGAGATGTTTAGAATAACAGGTGTCTCAAGACCAAAAGTGATTCACAATTACATCTGATTTCCCAGGCATTGAGGATCTGAGCTTTCTAGCTATGGAAAAGTTACACTAAAAACATGCATTTCAACACATTTATTTAGATTTACCTCAATTCCACTTTCTCTCCTCAGTTCTTCTGCATTTAATGCTGAACAACTGACAGTATGAAAAGCAAGTTCTGTAGCAGCAGGCAACAGTGGAGATTCTTTGGAAAACAAAAGGTCGTCTGATGTTTCAATGGTAATGGTCTTTATCAGCATAGGATAGCCTGCATACTTGTAAGGTTTCAAATCTGAAAGAGGAAAAAAAGTCCAAGTTTATGTATATGCAGAGTCTAAACAATTTAAGCCATCATAAATTACTGGTGGAAGATATATCAGATATATAAGGACTAGGAAAGGAAGCCAACACCTGAGGAATCCGGAACAAGATGGAACAGTCCACACAATCTACCACATAAAACTGTTCATGCTAGAAGCCAACAGAGCTTCACAGGAAGAACTTATTTAAGATCAAAAAGGCTTATCTCCAATTCAGTATGCCCCCTAGATCAGAGACTTGCCAGTGATGATTGTCTCTCTCCAGAGAAACACAAGTATAGCTTGGTCTGTGTCTTAGGCCAGGATTGACTAACAAGCCTATAAGGACCATGTCCAGTTTGACACAACAATTTTAAGTTTTAAATTGCATTTTTCATTCCTGTAGAGTTCAGCAGTGCTAAAGAATAATTTCATTTTTCATATGGAGCCAACATGTAAGTCTATACCAATGCTGTCCCTAGCTCCACATAACTGACAGGACTATGATTGCACGTGGGATTCTTGGTTTACCATTATAATGTAACACACAGCAGAACACTGCTGGCTCTGCAAGACTTGGACATGGTGGAAACCCGAGACTGTAGCTGGAGCCAAGGGTTAGGGTGCTCCAGGTATCCCTCTTTCCCAGCTGAGCAGTGAGAGAGGTTGTGTTGCAGCACACTCACCTGAGGACTCTAACACTGGTCAGAATTTATGCAAGAATGGCTCACTGTTAATAGCCAAGTGAGTGTAATCTCATGTATAATCAGCATCTGGGTGACTGAGTACTAGCGGATTTTTCTGCATAGATGGAATTCCGTACGGAGGAAGATTCAAACTGATTAGTGCTGGAGCAGAGCACTTCAAAGAGCTATTCATGCTGTTTTGAATTAAGTCTTACTGCAGATTAATTTATTTCATGGAAGAAAAAGTCCTATTTTGAATCCCTATACCATAGCTACATAATGCTGTGGCAAGTCAGAAACCAGATCAACAGAGCAGAGACTCAAGAAGAGAGGAGATTAAAGCAGACCAAAATGACTACTAAATAAATTAACATAAAACACTGAGGCAGCATGCTTACCTTCCTTATGCCTGTTGAAGAGGATGCTTTGAGTTTTCAAGATCAAAATTATGTTTTCTGGATCTGGCCCATCTATCACCTTGGCAGACTTTGTGCATAGAAACTCGTATGCTTTATTAACTTTTTCAAACATGTCCTGCAAATAAGGAGAAACAGCCCATAAGTGTTGTTAAGAACCCTCTAGAACCCTCTAAATTACTGGAGCATCAGTTTAAGGAGATAAATAAATAAAGCATTTAAATAAATTTAAATAGAGCATTTCAGGTTATTAGTGACAGCACTAGCTTTGGTGCCTCACTGCACTCCAGGAAACACTGCAAACAACACTGGTTCATAGATCAGTTTTCTTTTGTCTCCTGAACTCTGCCCTAGGCAAGAGACTTCAAGTCAATCATACTACGACAAAAGCAGTAAGTATAGCTGGATTGTGAGAATGGGCAGAGGATGCAGTCAGTCTCTGAAAGACAACAAATAGCTTATTTAGGTCCTTGTAACTCTCTAAACAAGACCACTTCTGAGATGTGAGTCTGATCTGACTATACCAGTTTACTGTAGAAATTCTAAAACCTTGAATGAGATTAGTTCAATTATTCATCTGTAGCATTAATCTGTATTTTAGCATTCACCTAGGGCATAGCTTTTAAAAGGAAAAAATACAATTTAAGTGTGCATTTCAAAATTCTTAATATACATAATAGCTGAGTATGTCCCCATTTTGTTAACACCATAAATTTGTGCTGTACATACCCTGCCTTCTGGATTCTTGTCTGGGTGATATTTTTGAGCCAGCCTGAAATAAGCTTTCCTGATCTTGCTTTCATCATTTCTACAATAAAACAAGTCACATCAATTACATTTAATAACAAAAAACAACAACAAAAAAACCCACAGCAAAACCAGCCTGGGGTTTTGACAACACTACTAACAGTAACTGCAACTGAGTGAAAACTACAGAGCTCTCCTACTTCCTTTTTAAAACCCTGCTTCGTCATCTTACACTGAATCAGGGGTGATCATGTAGTCACAATAGGAAGGAGTTTTAGAGACTGAAAGTATTTTAATAGATCTTGTACCTAATATACTAACCAGAAGGCGCTCAAAGTCCCTCAATATTTTAAATGAAGAATCTAAATGAGCTACAAGTGTTAAAAGTTAGTATTTCATCATTTGCAGTAAATGTACTAAAGTCAGAAACCAGTGGCAAGACAGGACACAAGAAATTCCAAGGATATAATCACTGAGAAAAAGGGAAATATGGGGGAGGGAGAAGGATGATTACAGAAAAAAGCTTCTTTGAACACATTCAAGTTCTGCTATATTCTTTGCTCGCTATGGTTGAATCTAAAGCTTGTCCTTTAAAAGAGCAAAGCTCAAAGCATTCTTTCCCCCACTTTCAGCTTATCTAAACACTTTAACAACTGTCTTCTCTAACACTGGAATTGTATTCCCAAGCTTTGTTTCTCTTCAGCAAATCAATCCTCCACTGTGAAAGAAGGTGCTACACATGACCGAGCTGGTACCAATAACTCAAGTACGGAGACAAGAAACTTCAGTTTGTTTAGTGCATGGAATTTATATAAAAGTAGTTATACAACTTTAAATCCTGAAGACAACTTACTGGCCTTGTCCTCTGGGTAGGTTAAGAACTTCATAAGCATCATCTATTGACATGGTAGGTGGCTTCTTCTCCACCTCCTTCTTCCAAGCTTCTAGGGTATCTTTCAACAGTTTAACCTCAAGAATTACAATTTATTAGTGTTTAATTTATGCTGACACCAGTATACATAATTTTTAATAAAATGCTGTTTTATTAATTAATCCTGTATTTTTTCAAGATTTTTATCTTGAAAAGCACCTTGAGATTAAAATGACTATGTAAGAGTCAAATTAGAGGATGGTGAATCACTTTAAGACACACTTCACATCATGATACTATAAAAACTGCAAAGCTGCATGAATAAATAAAGCTGCTTAGACAAATCTAGTCCATAGACTTGTACCAAAAAGATCTCTTCAGTTAATGTACTGACATGTTAGCTTGGTTTCTTCTGCAGTATGGACAAACAGAACCCCAAAGCCGTGATTTCCATTCCCTCTCCCCACCCCCAAAATAAGAGTCACTGAAACACTCTCTGAAGTTTCTTGGATGCTTGATTTTGCTATTTAAGTAGTCACCACAAGAAGGACACATTTATGGGGTTGTTATGTGGAAAGAACACTATGGTACTTCAAGATAAAGTAGGGTTTAAAGTATTTACTTGTAGACCAAAATTCACAATAAAGGAGTTACTTGCAATAAACCTAGCATTTGATTTTTGTTCATATTTTAGGACTTTTCATTAACTTTTAGGACTGAAAAATCAGGAACTAAATGAATCTTAAAATACTTCCTACTTACCGGATCTTTAATTGGCCAGTCTGGAAATCTGAGTGTATCACAAAGATGCTTGAGGTAATAAATGTTACAGAACAGCTCATTTTCCAGTTGGGGATAGTTGATAACTGGGATGGGACAGTATTGGTAGAGGGCTCTTGTATTGCTTTGAAGACGAGGGGTGAAGTCAGCAAGATGAGCAGCAATCTTCTCTATCATTAGACGCCTAAAAGTTACAAAGCTTAGTTTAACACTTGCCCAGCTGTCCTCAATCCTCACTCATTGTACAAGTGTGTTCAATGATTTCTTCTGCAAAGGTTTTGCTTAGAATTTTCCCACATTTCAGGAGGGGTTAGAATTAGATTCTGTCCTTTTCTATCAGACAGCTATTTAAACACCATGAAAACTAGTTTATTGAAAACAATTAAAAGTGGTATTTTGCCTTTCTCAACACCTCTTTACTTTCTAGGAGAGCCTAATATGTATTTAAATATTAGAGGTATATCACAGAGATAGATACTGGTAATAAAAATGTTCATATAAATGAGTAAGTATAAACACTTCACATAGTCAAATCTCCATTCACAAAATAACTTACTCAAGATGTTCAGAGAAATATTCCCATTCCCACTGCCAATTCTGCTCTCCCTTGCCCTGGTTATTTTTGGTTGAAGCAGAGTGCAGTGCAGGACATTGCCCTTGCAGAAGGTAAACAAGAGGAAGCCATGGAATCCAGGTATTTTCAGCTTTCTTTAAGAATGTCAAATACATCTTCAACATAACCTGCCGTTCAGATTTATTTGTCCCTCTGACAGAAAACAGTTACCTCATTTCATTGCTCCAAATTGCTTCCGGAGTGTCAAATTCTCCAAGGAATATCTCAGAAAATTTTTCTGGTTCATAGTTTTCTAAATAACACACCATTGCTTCAGGAAGAATATGTCCAAGTATACTTCTTTGAACTATATCTTGACTTTTTGTCTACAGAAGAGATCACATGGTCATCTCAAAGGTAATTGAATTCTGTCTTGCTAATTAATTTGAGACCAAAAAGCTCTCCCCCTTTTCCCTTATAGTTCTTTTAAATTCTAGTTAAAAAACTACTACAGGTAGTCTGCAAAACTATTTGGAAACAGAGGTAGTTACTTTTGCAATCTACTCACTTCTTCAGACTTGAAAGCTTGTTTTGTATGTGTGTATTTCAAAAACCTAGAAGAGAAACAGCAGTTACTTTCTTTTTGTCTGATACTACGGTACCCTAGAATAGTAAGCAGACCAACATAGTCCAGCTGGCAGGTACTGCACATTTACTTTGAGAAAGAAGAGTAACTGCAACAGCTGTATGAATTTCTGCACTAAGTTAATTAAATCCTTGGAACTCCACCAAGCTAAACACTCCTGTGTTATAAATGTTGCCTTATGCTCATCATTTCAGTTTGAAAGCCTTGTTCCTGAAAGCTTGTTTTCTACACACACAAAAAAAGATGCTGACAGACACAGACAACCTCTGTGCTGTTAGATCATCACTGCAGGGATGATTTTATACTAACTGCTGACAGGTCTATTACACCAGAGTCATCAGGGAAGCATGCAATCATTTCCCAAAGCATTTCACTGTACAAGAGACTTAACTGGAATTGTAGGACAGCTTTTTATGAACTATTGCATTTATAAGAAAAGTACTGAAATGAACTGCAATAGCCACCTGCATGTGCAGTGCATTATCAGGGAGTACAGATTGATTTAACTGCTTTAGGCTTCAATATTGAAAGAGGTTTTCAGACTTTTTAAACCCTTTAAATAGCTGCCTACTATGAAAAGTGACATCAGCATATATGTAGCCTGTGTTACTGCTTTTTAGTGCTTTAGTGTTTATTCTACAATGAGGCATGCCCAGCTGTACTGTTAAAACTGTATCATCGGACATGCTCTCATTCCCTCTCTGGAAGGATCATAAGCAATTTACTTTTTAGTGACTGACTAGGTCATGTGGAAGAAATTTTTTTAGAAGAATTTCATGTTGGTTCTAGCTACCCACACTCCCCCAGAGCATGTAGAGATGTATGTAGAGCAGCAGTCCTGAGCATGACTGGTCACAAGGTACTTTTGGCTGTTCATTTTCCTCACCTTGCAATGGGAAGTACATTGGAACCAGTGTACATCATGATGAAGAAGAATACTCCACTCAGATAAAAACGAGGTAACTGAGGGTTGTCTTGCATGACATGAGAGAGTAATACAGCAACTTTTTCCACAAGGATAGGATCAAAAGTCAGTAATAGCTGAAATCAAACACAAGCATTTATATTAGCTGCAAGAAGTGCAAGTTATCTAGCCAAAATTGAACCTTTAACTAATTATTGGGACAACCCAGAAATTTACAGGAATTATAGTTAAAGAATACTTCAGCTTGAAAACAGCAAGTGTCAATCAAAGACTATTTTAAGTTGAAAGAGACCTCAAATCCCTCTGCTAAAAGCATGATCTTCAAGACCTAGTTGATAAAGACCATGTCCAGGTCTTTATAATCCAGGTCTAGGTGGCTCTTCAGTATCTCCAAGAACAGAAGTATTTCTTTACAAAATTGGCTGCAAAGCATGAAATTTGAAACCACACCCTATGAAAGGAACAACTGCATGGTCAGAAATCTGCACAATGTTACAATTGTTCCTTGATGTATTTGCCCCACCTAAAGCATTCAGATGTGGAAGACAATAAAGTCAAACTTTCACTCATTTAGGTGCATTTTGGAAGTTACTTACCTGAGTGATATGAGGAAGGCAAGTACTATCTGACAACAGCCTTTTCACTTTAGGCAGAGGTCTTATAATAGCATTATCTTGATCCCTAAAGAAATCAAATAGTAGAGCAGTAAGCACAATCAGTGCCTTTTCTCTTTCAAGAATTAACAATTTTATTAAGTATTAGACTATTGAAGCCACATCCTTTGTCTTTCTTCATTAGCTTCAAAGTTTGTTGTTAGACTTAGTAAATGTGGTTTAGTGTCCTGCATTAAAGCAGTTTTAAGTTAAACAAGAGCCTGTCTATAGCATTAGAAATGCACATAGCTTGTGCATTCACTCTTGCCATCCCTTTCACAATATTAGTATTGTCTCATTTACAAACTCTCTATTTGCCCACAGAATGAATTACTACCATGTAAAAGGCTCTTTAATAGAGTTCCTTAATGTACTACTTTCTAAGAAGAGCTTTAAGACAGAATTTATGAATTCATGCATCTGTCAGATAAAGTTAACCGTTTCTGCTGAAAAATCCCTGTTTACCTGCTGGGAAAATATCCACACATGGTGATGAGCATGTTGAGGACAAGTGTGGCAAGGTCAGTCTCATTCAACACAGGCTGGCCGCTGGCAAGCAAGCACCACTTCAGCTGAGGGATGACCTGTAAGGGTCGCCAGCCATCCATACCCTGAGCCCAGCAACGAGTTTTTGAAGTCAGATTTCCATTGTTCCATAGTTCCTGCATCTATCGCAAGATTAGAGATGAATTTAGTTTATTCAGCATTCAGAACCACCTTTGCTCCTAAACACACTCATGGCAAGTTTTCAACTGCTGTACAGCTGACTATTATTGTTGAATGAAATTTCAATGTGTTTATAATACTGTCACATAGAATCATGAAGTAGAAGGTGTCAGATGATGTTGCAACTAACAGGCATGGAGGGGTAGGCAGTCTTACCAAAAAGGTTGTAGTTCTTGGCACTACATCAAGTCTTTTATCTAGCTTTAATCCTTATTTAAAGAGTTACTTGAAGAACATTCCTTAGCATTGCTTATGGTCCCTCTCACTGTTTGAGACACACCCAGTCACCAGGACAAAAATAATTCGTCAAGTTGCGAGTCTGAAGCTGCCAGGTACCTCTTGAAAGCTGTAAGGACCACTCCTTTCTTTGTCAGCATTGCCAAAGTACCATTCTTTCTCGCTCTCCCTCTTCGCATCAGGTGCTGCCTCAATCACGTTGCTCTAAATGTGGATGTTTACAAGAATAGCTTTAGCTTCACAGTGCAAATATCACATTTCTACAGGAAATGTGAAAAGTACATTGATTTTTTTTTAAGAACTATCCCTTTTGCAGAGCAACATATGAGTAGTAAGAAACAAAGGCCCCATACCTGCAAAGGGACTGTAGCTCTGCTCGTGTGAAGATGTGCCAGAGTAAGAAGATCTACAAGAATTCTGATACCATTTGAATCCATAAGGTCCTTCACATTTCTCTGTCAATAAATGAACTGAATTACTAAAATCATCTTCTAGATAAGCATTGCTGCAATTAAGCAATGATTATTTATTTCATCAATTTTTATTCAAGTAAGCTTTATTCAAGTAAGAAGTGACCACAAAGCAAGTCAAATCATTCTCTAAAGTGACTAGAATGATAAAATCACCACAATATTTACATATTTCCTTCAGCTTTCTCACCAGTAAATAACAGCTATCACATTCCAGAAAGCTGTATCAAACATTATTATAAAACTTCCTCAATACTTGAATTTTTGTTCAAGTTAATCCTGAAAGACTAGTTCAGACTATTTTACACAGTCAAAAGACTGATAAACTGCTGTACATGTCCACTTTACCTTATTGAGGATCAGCTTATTGAGGAACAGGATCAATCTGTCCCGCTCAAGCCTGTCAGTGCACTGTTGCAACAGAAAAGAACAAGTTAGTATTTCATAGCACATACTAAAAGTTCCCTTCAAAAATCAACACAGCTGCAGCTGCAAAGCCCCATATTGTTTTTTCATGCCCAGAAAACCTGCTGACTATTTATTAAGTGTTCAGTTTCATGCACAGCTAATAAAGGTAGTTTTCTGCCACTGAGGAGCAAAGGCCCTGCAACACTGTTGCTGCCCTGGATCAAACCCACTATTCTTCCAAGTCTCTGCTCTATCAGGACTACGTTTGCAATCCCAGTGAACCAGTTAAAACAAGCACAAGAGAAAAAGAGATTGCTTTTAGCCAGCAGACAGTTACATCCCTGTAACTGTCTAATACCAATCTAAATCCCTGGTGAGATTATCAAGGCTCAAAGCAAAATAACAAAACAACTGAACTACACTGGTTCAGTTTCACTTGCAACAGCCAAAACCCATGCTGATGCAAGGGCAGAACTCTTCCTTCAGACTTAACGGAAATTTATTTTTGCAAGCTGAATCAGTTGTCAGACATAACTTAACAGACACTTAATAGACAAAGCAGCTAATACTACAAATCTAATCCACCACATGTGCTCATCTGGAGCTATTGTTTCATTAGGTCTGGGACTATGACTCAAAGTCAGTACTTTGAAACAATGTGATATGAAAAAAGATTCTCCTCTTATAAAGCTTCTGCATTTTTAAAAAGCAAGCTGAAGTTATATCTGCATTCTGTTGGCCTTAAAGAGACTAGTTTGAAATATCTCTATGATCAGCAGGTTTTTTAGTTAAACTTTAATGAAACTGAAACAAAGGGAGATACTAAGAACAGCTGTTGGACAGCATGGAAAAAAGTATTCACATACTGTAAATACAAAACTTGGGTTTCACAGTAACTTGAAGGATCTGAACATATGTTGGACTATCAGTATGTTAATTACTATATGCAATAATTTAAAATAATTCTTACCCTTTCTAACATTCCAACAATGTACTTAGTATCAGAAAATGGTCCTATTTCTTCATGACACCTTCCATAAACAATGGCCAATGCTTGCAGACATAAGCATTTCATATTCACTTTTGGGGTAAGCAAGAAGCGATGGTAGAGTTCATTGAAGAATTCATATCTAAAAGAGAAATGAGATTTTAGTAAAGAAAACAAACAGACCTTAGGAATGAGATAAGGTTTTAATAATGTCTCACGATCTTTTGATTGCTCCACTCTCTTCAGTTTCGTCTTCTTCCAGCAACAATCTTAGATAATAATCCCCTATTTTTATTTCCTCAGAAAGGCACTCATATTTCACCTGTAACACAGAACACCTTAGTTAACAATATATATTGACAATATATATTGTTTCTCCTTCAGTAAGTTTTTGCTTGCATAACAATACTGAGCTCGATTGTGTCTAAAAACCCAACAAGGTTAGCAAACTCTCCTAAGCTGTAGGAAAACTGATATCCGCAAGTTTTCTGTTAAAGAAACATACATCTACAAAATAAAAGCCACTGACTATTGCTGCCCTCATGAATAAATGAAGCTTCTTATCTTACTGAAATCTCTATTTCCAGCCTTCAACTAACTTGTTTCTAATACCAGCTGGTTTTATTAACTAAACTTGAGTAAAACACACTGCATTCAGTGACTCAGGTTTTAATAAGTAGTTATACCATTGCAAGGTATTTCACTTAATGTTACTGCAAGTGTGAAACACAAGCATGATCTAATTACTAGTTATGCTTGCTGCTGTGCTGGATAATAAAAGCCTAGAGGCATCAGTTCACAAAACAAGAAGCTGAAGTAAAATTGCACAATAAAAAACATCATTAACTTCAGAGCAACTACATTAAATTTAATAAATGCCTCAATGTTCAGTGGTAACAAGCACTTGGCAAGCACTTACCTCTAACATACAAGAAAGCTACTCTACAGTGTGTTTTTTTTATCCATACTTTGCAGATTTTTCATGAGGCCACAAAGTTATCTACAGAGTTCACCATAGCCTATCATACAACTAGTATGCTTTCAGAGGAGTCTCAAGCCACCACCCCCCTTGCCAAACATTTCATAGTTGATAGGAAAGTCTTTGTCACCACTATCTAGTTCAAATACTTACAGCATAGTCCAATAACATATTCATTACTATTTAAAAGCAAATCTGTGGGACAGCAGCTGTTCAATCCAGTCCCAAAGTATCCCAGGTCATAGCTGCAAGAATGCTACTGATACGTTCCAGCAGCCTAAAGCCACACAGGAGCATAGAGTACATGGGGGAAGTCTTTATTACTAAGTTTCAAATCTGTACTTCTGATTCTGTCCCAGTTTGCAGTGCTAAAAGGTTGGGATAGCAGACACTGTGCCTGACCTATACCTGAAGGAAACTTTGAAAAACAAATGCCAAAGTGCAAGAAATACCAATATAAACCCAGCCTATTTACTGCATCAGTGTAAGAAGCAGCCTATAGTTGTGTGATAAGGATAAAATGTAAAATTGTTCTCTTGCATAGAGCATTAGCCTGATGTCTTGCAGTTCTTCCTGATTTTCAGAGTAATCAGCTAAGAAATTCCCCAACCCAAGTTTGTTTTCATTTCACTAATAGTTCTCAGTTCAAATGTAACTAGAAAGCCATACTCAAGGATGGCAATGGGAAGATCTAAGGAGTATCTTGCAGTTGAATTCAAGGGTGGCCTTGCTTTGCTAAAGCGTTACACATTAATTAAAACCACATTGTTCTTTGGAACCACAAAAATACTGGAGGTAAGAGAACAGTAAAGGAAGTGTTTATTAGCACATTACTTGAAAACATCTTGCAAGATGTTTTGAGAAAGCCAATCAGGACCATACAGATTGCTTTGCAGAAGCATCCAAGTTTTTTTTATTAGTTTTGGTTCTGCTGTTCCTAGAATGGGATGACAATGACCTTCATCTATAATTTACAATGCAGCATGTTTTAGCCCCATAGCCTATTCATAATTTGGCAATACAGCATTTAACAGACACAGGATTACTGAAATATGATGGAAATAAAGACAATAAACTTGTTATCAGAAAAAAGTGACTTCTGAAACTACCCAAAACAATTTGGATAGAACACACACAAAAACAAATATGACTTATCTGGACAACAGTGTAAGGACCAACTCTTGACCTAATGCAAGAATACACCATGGGTTCTGATAAATGTTTCATCTCCACAGCACCATTTGTTAAAGAGGATTCTGTTTTGCACAGTGACACTGGACAGTAGTACCTGTTCACTGATTCAAGCCTTAGCAGTTGATTCCATAACCCAAAAAAAAATTCTAGCTTGCAGTCAGGGATCATCCACACAAGATTCACTCGTGGAATCAGAGACAGAAGTGACATTTCAAGTAGACATATTTTACAGATGCATTTTGCCCTACAGTAGGTCAATTACCTCAAACTCCTGGTGGTTCCATGAGATAACGTTAGCACTACCAAGTTCTCTGTCAATATTAAATGCTCTCATCTCAGACTCAAGAGTATCTCTCAGTTCTTCTCGTGTTTTGAAGTTCCAAATCAAGTTTGATCTAGCATGATCCTGAACAAATCTAAAAAAGAAGTTACATAGTTTAAACCCCTCAAAACATTATCTGAAAAGCAGATAAAATTCAGCTGGCAAGCTAGGGGAGATTGTTAGCATTAATGGACCTTAATTAGAAGACAGAGAGCAGTGGTCTCCAATTTGTTACAGTAATTACAGTTGTTCACTTGTATACTGTTTTCATAGCCATGGACACTAGCCTAGACTAAAGCACGCCCATGTCATCCCTTTGGGCTCAGTTTGCCATCTGCATGTAGTTGATGAGCAGGAGAAAGGCAAGCAATTCACTGTAAGCCAGTAAAGGCTACAGGTAAACAATCCAGAGCAGCAGACATGCACATACCAGCTGTGTTTTAAACCAACAACAACATAAAGTAGCTCATGTAGTAAAATAGAAGTTGATGCCGTAAGTGTCACAAAACAGTCAGTGGACATTCTTTAGTAGAAGTTACCAACACAGCCTTTGGATCCAAAGATTGAGAATGGACTTTAATACCAAAGGTTTAGGAGCACACAAATCTTCCTTTCATGAAACTATTTGACTTTTAGAAACATCAAGCAGCTAAGTTTAAGGAATTTCCCCAAGCTTGCTTACACAGTTTGTTAGCCAAGCCAAGTTTGATTAGTCTATTTAACACAATGGCCCTAGCCAAAGTGATATATCTTTTCCAGATGGATGCCCCTCCCTTGTAACTTTGACAGTTGTAAGAACTCACAGGCAAGCAAGCTGCATTTAGGACCTGTGGCGCTATTTGAAATCCAGTATCCATGTGCTTTCTCTTGCCCTGCTCTAAGGTCATGTTTGTTCCAATTCAAGTTACAACATCTCAAGTAGCTTACAGGTTGACATACCATCAAACTACAATGCTTTCCAGTGCTACTTCACTTGGTCTTCAATACCATGCAGATTTGCACCTGCAGTTTGTTATTTACTCTTCCTTTTGGTTCAAGGGAAAAAACTATGTAGTTTGATAATATTTCAGAAGCTTTCTAAATTCCTCCTTTCCCTAAACACAAGTGAAATCCTTATTTATAGCCTAGGGGGTTTTTAGTATGTAGTTGTTAGAAAACACTTGCACTGTTTCAAATCAGGCAGAAATTGGATGTCACTTGTATCTGAGACCACAATATTAACTTTAGCATTTTCACCTGTAATAGAAGAGATCCCAGTTTGCTTCTATTTTTATTCTTTGGCGCCGTTTCCTTAATATCACTGGTTTCTGAATAATGTTCTGCAAAAGAACCAAATTTCACAAGTTAGTAGAGACAGATACCTCCCATTTCTCCCTTTTAAAATAAAAGGCTGGATTTTTTTACACTCCTTCAAAAACAATAATAAGTTAAGCATCATTAATAATGTCTTCTTTTCTAATGAGTAGCAGCAACAGACTTTTTTCACAAGTGTTATTTGCACCAAGTTAAATCATGCCAGAGAAACTTTCAGCTGTTTGATAAATCATTTGTTTAGAATCAAGTTCTCTCTGAAAAAAGCTTAATTTCCACCACCATAGGCATTCATCAGCTCCAAAGCTGATGGAGGTGAAAACCCACATTAAGAATGTTTTGCTCTTGAAAGAACTAGAGGAAGTCACAAAATAAAACCAAGCCTGACTTGGTCACTGAAAGATTCCCTATTTTGATGAAGCATGAAATCAGTGTTATCATCTACATGAAGTATCACATGCAAGCAGAAGTCTGAGCAATAGAGCCCACACAAGTGACAGAGATATACAGACTCACCATATTGTTTCTGTCCTGATTATGAAGAAAAATTGGAAGAAAAAGAAAAATACATTTAACACTCCAGAGTCACTGAAGTAATTTAAAGCTGTAACACCAAACTTGCTACTATCTCTTCTCCAAGCTACACTTCCACACATTTACTGCGAAATGACACAGCTCAGAACTCCACATAGAAAAATTACTCTTTAAACTCAGTACCTAGACAAGTTGTTTAAAGTCCTTTAAGCAAAGTTTAAAATTTGACCTTCCATTATTTTTTACATTTCTTCAATTTTCCTTTTTTGAACCTAATTCACCATTACTTCAGAAATATTACTATCAAACTTCTGCACCATGTCCTACACACTTGAGCTAGATTTTCCTAAATTAAAGCTTATTACTACATCAAAACAATTACAAAGACAGGCATTTTCAATACTCTGCATTTTCATCATTCTTTGCATGTACAACAGACTGTTTCACTTCCAGAATGTATAAAAATAAGCTTATAGTAAAGAAAGTTAAGGGGAACACCTCATAATTGAAAGTTTGTCATTTAGAACACGGCAATAAAACTAAAAGAAAAAGGAGACCAACAGTAAAAACTCAACCAGTGCTTAAGCTCTCCTCTAATAACAACAGATCAAAACAGTTATTTATTACTTCAGTCTCAATCATGACCTTAGGTACAGCCTTGTGTTGCCCTTTAAGCACTGAGACACCCATATCCAAGTGAATCCTAAGGTGGTGTCCCTGTCCATGGCAGGGAGAATAGAACTAGATGATGTTTAAGGTCCCTTCCAACCCAGGCTATTCTATGATTCCTCAAGCAGGTTCCATAACTAAAATATTACTGGTGTAAAGTACACAATTTTGAATGCAAAGAATATTCCATTTCTTTTAAATATACTTCAAAAACTGGTTTCAACACATTTCCAGGAATTTTCTCCTGTATCTTACAAGAAATGCATACAGGCTGCGCTGCAGTTTGATAAGGTTGGCTAAAGCTTAATACATATGCTGAAGGAATTAATTTGTCTGCTCAACATTCTTCCTGGAACCCATTTCTAACCCAAGAACAGTAAGAAGTAGAGAGTTTGCTAAAAGGAAGGAGAACTCTCACATCACAACATTTCTTTAGTATTTATTTGAGTGTGTGTTCTGACACTCAACTGGTTACTGTGACTTAGTCAAGTTGCTCTAACGAAGAGTTTCAAATACTTTTACCTCTTTTTGAGCTATGCCCATTCGATCTCTCCAGTGCATCAAGACGAGATCCACCTTCTCTTTGGCAAATTTTTCAACTTCCTTTGCAGCTTTTCCAGCCAGTCTCTGCCACTCTGGCACTTTATTAAACTTGCCATACTGATCCTGCAGAATAAAACTAATTATTTACAGTTGTGGGTTATCTTTGCTGCAAGTCAATGCAGCAGTCAAGTGTCTGTATTAGAAAAGTCACTAAGACTGTACATCTATATAATGGAAGAGGTAAGACAACTACAATTACTTACAGTTGCAATTTTTAAGTTATCTCTAACATGCATTCTATCAGCATCTTTTTCAGGAACAGGATCAGTACTGTCAAGGTATGCCAGCAAACCTGGTGGCTAAAAACATTTAAAACCAATGTAAACACACGTGGTTAATGAACAGAAACCATCACATTAGGAAATAACAATTTCTTCAAATCAGAGATTTCAAAATTTATATTTTGTAACTTTATCAAGTATTTATATTCTACTCTGAAGTAAGTATGTAAAGCTACAATATTTTTTTTGCTGTGATTAGTAAAATGCCTCCGTCCTCAACAGAATTGCTCAACAGAGATATGTTACTGGCTTCAGTGAAGCAGAACTCTGGGCTATATCCCATTTCTTAAAGCAGCACTTAATGAACCTAAATAATTCAGGAAGAAAATAGGGCTATACTGAGAGGGATGAATAGAATCCAGTAGAATCCATCCATATCCTCTGATATGGACTAAATGTTAAATGTGACATTAGAGATGAGATAGTCTTTTTTGACTAAGCTTTCCATAAGAATAGTGACCAAGATCAGGACAGTTTGCTCTGCCAAAAAGGAAGGAACTGCTATTTTGAAATTCAAAGCTGTTAACTTCCCAGATAGAATAATTTCTTACAACACTATTCATTAAACTGACTTCACTGAAGTAACTTAAGCAAGGAGCATTCAGGAGGCTGTAAGGGTGAAAGAACATATTAATGATCAGCATATGAACTAACAACATATAAATTTAACGAAGTTACAAGCAAACAAAGTTGGACAGGCAAGACATGAATGCATAGACAGAACTCTTAATATCTTAATTTCTTATTGGCACAAAATATTAGAGACATGCTTACAATGTCTCCCATATTTTTGTCCTTTTAATCAAGAAAAAGAAGTCAAGACACCTTATTTTAGAGTCTTGTGACATAAAGTATTTTAAAAAGTGTCAGGGGGGGTAACAGAAAATTTTTAGAGTATGAGATGCTTTGAAGTAGACATCAATATCCTTTAATTAGCAGATGGCAGACTGCTGATCTTCCAAGCAAGACCTTCTCCCTTGAAGGGAAAAGGGAATATGTTTACTATATAGACTGTCCCAACTTTGATACTGCAAGCTTTCATATTTTATTCTTTTGCTACTCCATAATCTGATTTTACTTACCAAAATACGTTTCAACAAATTCATAGCAGTTTTGTTCTCAGCTGTCCAGAGGCCAACCAAATGTCTACTTAACTGCCTGAAAAAGCCATTGAAATTAACAAACTGCTAGTTACTACTTTAAACAGATTTTTAAACCGCTAAACTGTCACCCTTACCAAGCTGATGAAATGAAGATGAGCAAGAGCTTCGTGCTCTTGAGTGAGTAAGAGCACAAAGCATTACATTCTTCAAGGATATGCTTAGCATGCCTTAAAGTGTTGCCTCTAAGAAGTTCCAGTGAAGTTAGTGGAACAGTAGCAGCACATGCTTTTTGATCTAGACCTCAAAGAACACTTGAGCAATAGAGCAGAAACATCTAATAACCAAGTGTAAGTTTATCCAGCCAACCTTAATTTACAGCTAAAGTTAAGAGACCAGAAGCCACCAAGAACTGCTACATGCTCTATTTGAAATTCTTAGTATCATTCTTATTGGCTAGAAAAGCCTTTCTGGAAGCCTGCCTTCTATGCCAACTGATGCTTTCTGCCAACATTTGTCACTAGGATTCTACTGCACTGAACTGAAGCACTGCTACAAGCACATTGTAAGCAGTAGCACAAAACAGAACTAGCATGACAGATGGTTTCATACCAGCTCTCTCCTGAATGATACACAGTGGCAACAAGTTCCACTTGTCCCTACATTCCTTCACAACTCTAAGCATTTCAGGAATTCACAGCAAAAGCTTCTGAAATCTTGTATTTGAATGGAAAAAATTGAATCATTGCTCATCCACTACAGCATCCTCTCAGAGATCACAAGTTCTACTGACTGTTGATTCAGGAAATAATTTCTGTCAGGAAACTTCTCTCTCAGATAGGGTGGGTGACCCTAACTGCATGCAAGATGTCTGAGATGTGCACACATTTTTTATACAGTTGTACAGTACAAGTTGAAACTTTTTACAAGTTCCAAACATTCTACTTGCCTTTTCTTCCCCTGAATTAAAAGAAATAAAAACCAAAACTTGAGCCATTAATGAGCAACCAACCCAAGCCCACCTTAACAAACAAATAATCAAGGATTTATTAAGTGGCTGCAGCCTTGGCTGAAGCTTGCTCTACTAAAATATACCAGCTGCTAAAGAAAATATTCTCCTGAAGAACTGCAACTTTTCTTCCCTGACCTCCCAGTGTTCCCTAGGCCATTACTTAGATTTTTTTAAACATGATATATCAAGTGAGATGGACATACCTATTTGTAAGCATCCTTTGATCTGTGCTTATTGTAAACATAGCAGTGTGCAAGTGACGAGGTAAGGCACCTTCACTGAGGGCAAGATCTTGCATTTTGGTAGCAATCTCTTTGTCTCCTTCCTTTGGAAACAGGGCAATATGGTTACTAAACAAAGCATCTTAGTTAAGCTGCTTTTATCTAAGTCTACAGTTCCAAGGCCTTCTTGACCATCAATTATGCCAACTAATATTAAAAAAACAGAAGCTAGAGTATGATAGGTTTTAAATAAAAGTTCTCCACAGCAACTGATCAATGCTGTAGTAAAGCCACGGACCAAATAACTGGTAGTTACATCTATGAGGACAGTAACTGAAGAGGGCAGGATGCCTGTCTCACATCATACATCAGGAGGTTGTAGTAGAAGTACCATTTTCACACTGCAATTATAAATTGGAATTAAATGAAAAATGGCAGCCAAGGGCTTGTTGCTTGACTTTTTCCAACAGTAACCATTTAAGATTGATGGCTG
Organism: Pseudopodoces humilis; assembly: GCF_049639895.1. Classification (NCBI taxonomy): domain Eukaryota; kingdom Metazoa; phylum Chordata; class Aves; order Passeriformes; family Paridae; genus Pseudopodoces; species Pseudopodoces humilis. The sequence goes on from NC_142200.1 coordinate 108,753,562, forward strand.
CTGTTCAGTTTAGACAGCCACATGGGTAAGACTGCCACTCAGTCAAGATACATTAGTTGCAATGAATAAGAAAAAGCTTTTGCAGCACTTTTACCCTTCTAGATGACAGGACTTTTAATAAACACCATAGTAACTTTTAGCTAACATTATCAGGTTGGAAACTTGATGGAAACTTGAAGATTTGGAATATCTCTATTTCAAGTGTTCATTCGCTTCCATTCCAAGAAAGTAGTAGATGGGTTTCAGATGCGTAAGCCATTGTGATTCAATGAGGCACTAACTTAAACCCTGAATTTCAACCCAGGAAGTGTAAAGAGTAAGTTAGCAAGGACACCCTGCAATAATCATGAGCAACCCTTGAGAAGTATGGACTTGGTCCATACATTACGTGGTATGGAAACTTAAAGCCAAAGCAAGAACAGAGGCTGACATCAGTAGCTCTGGGACATTACTACTTGCTAATCCCGGTCCCATTCCATCTGGCAATGCATCCTAGGAAATACAGCCTCTCCTCCTTGAGATACCTTTAACATGCAGGAGAAGTCTGGTGGCTCTGAGGTATGTGGCTGAGCTACATACAACATTTACAGCCAAATCTTGACTGCAATATGAAGACATGCAAGCCATTACCTAATGTCCCAAATCACATGCTTTCCAAACCCCCAAGTGTAAGATAAAGCAAGTTGCTGTATTAAACCACTCACAATTAAGCAGGTGCTCTGTTCCTCACCTTCCAACTTCCCCCTCCCCACTTCCCACTTTGAGAAGGTAATATAACAAACTTCTGCGGGTCAGCAACTTCACTTCCAAAATAGACAATACATATTTTGCATGCTATTCCAGTCAACATTGATAAGATCTCACCTCTATTATTGCCTTCATCACCAAACCTGCTCCTTTCACAATTGCCATGGAAGGGTGCTAGAACAGAATAAAAACAAACAAAAAAAATCATCCAAGTGCAAAAACTGAAGATTAGATCATCTGTGATTCAGTTTCCTTAACTAATATACATGGCTGTTCTACCTCCAATTCAGTTTTGTGAAAACTAGTCTTAAGAGTTCCTACCCTATCTTTGAACAAGCATCTCTCATGCAACTCCCAGACGGAATTCTTGGCACTGAACAGCAGTATTTATCAGAGAAGCTGGAATAATGATGAGGAAACTGGTTGACAAGCTGACACTCATCAAAAAGCAGAAGAAAATACTACTTTTACAGTAAGAAGGCATGGATATTTTAGCTAAAAATGCTACAATCCTTACAGGTTTATTACTGAAGAGGATGTTACTCTGGTGTTCTATCTCTTAACTCTCATTTACTGAGAAAGAAACAAAAAGGCAGAAGACTTTCCAGTCAGGGGAAGATCTCTGCATCTGTTGAATCTATCTGGAAGTCCAACCTGTGTTTCTGGAAACAGGTCTTAGGCAGTCTATTCTATGATGATTTGGCGTATCATTCACCACAGAATAATCACCTCAATCTGATATCTGAAGGCAAAATAAAAGGCCACTAAAACATTCACCAAGATAGAAAAGATTCAGGCACATTAACCAGCTGAAGACAAATCTGTCTTTTAGGAAAACAAGAAAAAACTCATGTTCATTGATTACCTGAAGCCTCTAATAATAGTGAAAAGTAAGTCTTACCTGAAAGAGCTTAAATAATGTTCTTCCATTAGATGCCACCATTTCCAACAACATGTCAAACTGCTGCCCCTCAGTAGTCTCACTATATGGAGCACATAGGGCAAATGTCAGGAAGTCCAGAAGTGAACTAATTACTAGGGCACCTGTCCCATGATCCTGAAATTAGGAAGACAGGTATGTAATTCAGATACAGTGGTCCAAGAGTATTCATGATGCTGAAGCTGCTCTTCTTTGTCATGGCATTAAAATAGTCTGTAAACAAAAACTACGAGTTTAGAATACTCCATTATTTGGTGTATGGCACAACCCTGGTAAAAAAATTGGTTTCTATAGCATATTGGAGATTCATACTACTTTTATCTAGTTTAATCCCACAAATACAAGTTTATGCTATTCTTTTACTTATCCAGTTTCCATATTAAACATGCAAGCATTTGTTGCAAGACATTCAAATTCTGAAGTATTGACAACTATGTCCTAACCTGTCAAGATCCAAGCTTAATTAGAACAAACTTCAGTGCCAGACAGAGCTGTATTTTCAACTGCAGGTACAAATACATTCAAAGAGACATCTAAGTATGACAAAAGCATTTTCATTACAATTAGGAAAGGCACTTAAAGAAGCTTAAATCTATTTCCAAAATTTGACTTACCACATGGGAATTGAATTTCTCTAGTAGATTTTCTAGAAACTTCTTTGAAGAAAGAAGGGAAGCTTTGTTCAGCTGCTCCTGCCTCAAGTCATAGTCATCATGCATGGGCTATAAAAAAAGAAATATTCACTATGTAGCCGCATTTCAATCCTCAGTTCTTAACAGCTCCAAAATCCACTCTGTAATCCAAAAGCTATTCTCTCTACCCACATCCTCCTTCAAGTTCAGCAAGAAATCAATGTATAACAAGTTATTCCATGTCTGAACACACTGCAGGTTGAATAGCAGTCCCTATTTCCACATCTTTCAGTAGCCTGAAGTTCACATATTCCAAAGTAAAAGAACCTGAAATTTAATACTTACACACATAAGAGCACAAAGCATGTCAATAGAGGCATGGGTTACTCCATCATTGTTCCTTTTGAGGGCTTTCACAACCTTCACTCCTAATCGTTCTCGAAATCTTTTGAAACGAAAGCAAAACCACTAAGATCAGAGAATAAACTAAAATCTTAAAATTAAGATTAAATCTAGTCAGCAGCCAAGAGGGGTCTGCTCCCATTGCATTTAGCAAGCCAGTACCTTGATATTTTCATAAATTTGAGATTCTTGGTAGGAAAATATTGACTTCACTGTTAGCAACATGCCAAGCACATTCATCAAAATAAAGATGTATCTGTGTAGTCACAGGATACTATTTTCAGAGAAACAGAAGTTTATAAAGGTCTCAGACTAAGTGCTTTTGTTACTCCTCTCATCATTCTCTGTATTACAGTTGCTCTATATTTCCTAGTCATAAATATTTCTAATAATATTTTGTTTTCAGAACAACAGACAGTTTTTCTGCTTCCTTATGTTATTTAAGACAAACTCCAAGCAGTCTGTACTTACTACAGAAGTACAACCTCCTAACATCATTTTATCTTGTGTTGAACTGAAGACAGCAATGACATTAGCATACTTTGAGAATAAACAACTGACTACTTCAAGGACAGATGAAGGTACATGTTAAAAATTTTTCCACTAGGAAAATCATTAAACTGTAGTTGCCTCAAGACAGAGTATTTAGCACACGAAGAATTAGCTTTACTTGCAAATTATTACCTGGGATTGTCAATTTGCATAAAAGCCTGGTGACAGCCTCATACTACTGAAAACAATCTTGTACAGTGTTACAGTCCTTTTCAGAAGGGAGTCCTAATTCCATTTCTTACTTTTAGACATAAGTTACTAACAAAAGCTCAAGACCTATTTTTATCTACTACCTCCAAGCTTTAAGAGACTTTGCACTTACTTTGGAAGCTGAGTAAAGGCAAGGAAGCCTGCTTTTGAAGCCACTAGTCGTCTTACTGCTTGGAATTGGCTTTCAAGCTCTGCATTAGATGCTGCAATATCTCCCTCCTGGGAGAGCAACGCTGTTATGGCATTATTAATGAGCTTCTCCTTGTTTTCTGAGAACAGACCCTGGTTAAAAAATTACAAGCATTAATTCCTTTATGCATTAGCAACATCTTAAAAGGATGGGTAAAGACTCTATTCTTACATCTTGTGTGACTGCATGTAGGACTCCACTGTAGGAAATGTTAGCATTGAACCTGAACACAGCATCTGCAAAGTTACCATCTGAAAAAAGACATACCAAAAGTTAAGTGTACAGTACCTGACTCGATATCTGGATGCCTTAAAGAGCACTATAAACCCAGCTAAGAAGCATTAGCTTACTTGGAGGAGCAGCCAAAAACTTCAGATGAAGGCTCTCTACTTCTTCATCTACAGGCATACTGAGTAATCCCCAACGCTGGCCTTTGTGTGTGGAGGTCATTTTCACACAGACATCTCTATTACCAGAGGCTCTCACTCCATCCAGCAAGCTAGCCAGGAGAGAATCTCTGTGTTGGGACAATGACACACAAATAGAATTTAAATCAGAAGTGGTGCCAAAGAACCAAGGGGGGGAAAAAATCACATCATGAAAGGCAGCAATACTTGGAGTCTCTAACTAACACTACTGCCAACAGCTACACCTCTGGAAGAAACCATCAACTTTCAGTGTTCCTTTACTCACTGTTAGGAGAGAGCTGACTTACACTCAGTATAGCCAGCTGCAGCCTTTCACTAATGGGATCAATTCTAGATTACCTGTTAATGAGTGACACATACTGTCAGCCAATTGATCCCTGTGCTTTCTGCAAAACCTCACTTAGCAGGATTAGACTGTATTACAACTGCAAGTGCACTGTTGTACTGGTAGTTTTAAATAGAATCAACTAAGACTGTTTCAAGCAAAGGAGCTCAAAGGGTTCACAGCCTTCACAATTCCATACTATCTAGACTGTGCTTTCTTCCCTTGTTTCAGATATACTACTTAACCAAGTACTGCATACACAGAACTATATTGCTTAGGAGAAACATCTAACGGTCCAACATCCTTTTATGTTCATCAGAACACCTCTGGAGAGATTTTCTCAAAGTTAAGATGAAGGTAAATGGGAGAGATTTAGTTTCTGTAACAAATCTTGATTTATAAGTGGCAAACTGCTAGAACAGCAAGGCTTTGAGTTAACCCCTGCAAGGGTCAGAGTTTATAGAAGCTGAGGAACGACAAACACTACAGTAGCAACTCCCATTTGAATCTCTAATGCACAGAAGCTCCAGTTACCTTTCTGTTGAAGAGTATTTCCGAATTTGTCCTTTGATGAATTCAATGGTGAAAAGCTGGGGGTTTTCACAGTCACACACTATTGCAAATACCTAAAAATAAGGGACAAGGATCACATTCATGAAGCAGTGTTATTTAGCTACTCTACAAATTAAGGCTTACATATACTGTCAATTCCTCCCTTTTAGAGCCTTTATTTGAAGAAGTAGTACTGAGAAAGAATGCCCCTTACCTCGCCTAAAGGTTTCAAGGTTGCAATGTTGTAGGTAGCTGGATCCCTCTCAACTAAGCAAGCTTCTGTAAGAGCTAGTACTCTTTTCACAGGCTCCTTGTAAAACAAGAGAGAGGCATGCTAGGAAAGAGAACACTTAGTACTTAGTAGGAACCAAGTATGTTCAGTCTGACAGCCTTACCAAGTGCCTAGGTGTTATTTTTTGAACAACAAACTCTGCTAAAGATGTTATAGATTCATCATTGCTGTACTTTCCAAAGCGAAGATTCAAGTACTGCTCAAATTCTAGGGATTCTTTCCTTATCCGCAGAGAGATGCCTATGAAGTTGCCAGCATGCTCTATTGCACTCTTGATAATTTCCTCCCTCTGCTCAGAGGCAAACAAGTGCTGCAAATTTTGTAAAGAAAAAAAAATACGTCACAACTGAAGAAAATCACAGTTCTATAAACAATCCTCCTCTGTATACCTAACAGTAGGGAACGTGTACAGTAGCTGGACTGGCCTTTGCTAAGTGCATAGTATAGGCAGGTATTTATTACACAAGAGATCCACTATTAACTTTACATTTGCCTTTAAAATAAATATCTACAGCAGCTATTCCTAAAGGATACCCTGCTACACATTAGTGTGCCATTAAAGTTGTGGTCTGCATGACTTGCCTGTCCACCCTTGGCAACAGACCCCGACAGCCTGGCAGGAGTGAGGACCCTGAGAAAGCAATTTGGGCTACCACAGGCGATCTTCAAGGTTAGGGCAGCTCTAGAGGATCCATTACATATTGCTAGTCTTATGCCAGAGAAAAGCATGCTGCAGTACAAAAGACATGGAAACCCTCATCTAGTCCTATTTTGTTAGTAGAGACTGAGGTAGTTATATATGAGAATTAATTTATGGTTAATACTGTAAAGATCCTTTTCAGCTGCTTGAAGTACAGTACACAGAAACCCTGTCATCATTTTAGAACCAACATTATACTGCAGTATTTCCCAAGCAAAGCTGCCAAGTAATCAGATCACAGGTCTAAAGAGGCAATGGCATCACTGGTCAGTCTATTTCTGAATTGAATCCTTCCATCCGTTAGGTAGATTAGTAACACACTGCCTGTCACTTCTGTAAATTTGAGAAATGACAGGAAATTCCACATCCACATTACATTTTACATATTTACTATCTGAAAAAACCTAGATATTTCATCCTTTCTAGTTCTTAAACATGTAATACACACAAAAAAAAAATCCCTCACACCAAAAACCGTAACCAAACTCATACATAATTCTCAAATGTTTTAACTAATTTCCTTTCCTTTCAGGACCTGTCCATAAGCCTTGAGGCTCCACAGCTGGGTCCCAAAGATGCACATACTTTTATGTTCCAACTATTTTGAAGTCTCATTATCAAATATGCAGTTATAAACATCCTAAGAACCATACCAAGATATTTTGATTTAATACTCACCAATCTACTAAATCCTCCATAGAGGATACAGAAGCCTCCCTGATAGCCAGTAATATCAACAAAGCCTTCAATATTTCTGTAGTCATAGGAGCACAGGACCTTATTTGTTGCAGGATCAATTTGGTCAATACCTCCAGGAGTCACTTCCAGAATCACAGGTTTCCTCGTATCACTCCAGTGATGCTTATAGCAGTTATACCTCTGCAGAGAGAGCTACTTTTAGACATCTACATACGTTCCATTACTACACAGCAGTAGTTCTCTACTTAGCTAGTAAGTTCAAAAAATTATATAATTTCCCTTAATGCTCTTATCTATATTAAGAAAACTATGAAGGAAAGGAAAGTAGATGTAGCTGTCAATTGACAAGGAGGTCACAGCTTAAACAATGCATGTTGAAGCAAGAACAGAATCCCAGAAGAGTCACTCCCAAAGGAAGTAAGTTCTCTTGTTGCAGAAGGTGGCCTACCCACTGACTTCTGAACACTGTGGTTAGATGAGGAAATAGCATTTACATCAAATACTGTTATTCAGCTAATTAAATCAAGTTAAGCTAAATTTGTCACTGTAGTGAACATCTTTCATCTCCTGCAGTCATATTCCATTACAAATAAAAACTTACTTAAACCATCAAAAGTTGGAGGTCTGTTCTAAACTACAATAAGACAAAGAGGATCCCCATATTCCAGCAGTGTTACTATGCTCATGACTGAAGATTTATTCTATGCAGTACTTTAAATTACGTAAAGTAACTTTAAGCACTTGAAGTGCTATCTTCTATGACTAAAAGACAAATATAAAGTCCAGCTCTGTAGACTGCACTGCTTATTACTGTATTACCACAATTCAGTAAATGCCAATCTTGACTTATAGAAATCCTTCTAGGAAGTATCAAATGTTCAGGATGTTATGCAGAAAATATTTAATTAGAAAGTAAAGCAAACATTGACTAATTAATCAATATTTTTCTCCTCTCCAGATAAGAACTCCACATAGCACAGCCCTGTATTGCAACAGTAACATTCCATGTACAAGTATGAGGCTCAGGTCAATCAAAAAGAGTTCAAATATTCTACTGGTGAAGAGGCTCCCAATGCTCTTGAACAAAACTCCATTTTCTCTTCTCAAAGACTTTGGATCCAAATTCACAAAAGCTATTTTAGGTAGCACATAGCACAAGCATAAAATACATGAACAAAGCAGAAGTTTGAGTCTTCAGATACTTTCCTTAAACCACACATGATGCAGATAAGCCAGACACTCACCCGTCCTGTGATTTTTCCTTCTGAGAAGTCTGTCCTGAATCTCTGTTTTTAAAAAAGTTAACAGTGAATGAATGCAAATATGACAACCTATCTATCCAGAAAGTCTACAATTAAGCGGACTTGTTTTATGGGACTCATTTTAAGCCTCCTCAGAAGGTTCACCACTCCACCGCAGTTTAATGTATTCAATATCTGTAGCTTTACTCACTCTTAACAAATCATACAGTACCTGCTCCAACTGACACCAGATAAAGATCATTAACATAACAGCTCAAAAAACTTGCTTTCCTACTTTTCATGCAGGGAAAGAAAGCATAATAATCTACCACAAATGGAAATGGTAACCAAGTACTTACTGCTTGCTTGAAGAAAATAAAAATCTTACCAGTGCCTCTGTAAGGAGTTCTGTTCTGTGCTCTGTGGAAAATTTAAGTGTCTCGGATTTTTTTCCACTCCCTTTGCGAAAAGTGAGATTAAATTCTGTTCCTTGTCCTTTTCCAACAGGAGAAATACTACAGATATCTCCATAAGGCCACTAGACAGTTGAAAGTAATTAGGTTATACCATTAGTAATTTTAAAGCTACATCTCCTGCCCTTAAAACCCATAATAACCCTGTAACAAGAAGACAGCAAGGATGCTATGTGACAGCATGAGCTTTAGCTTCCCATTTGATACCGTGCAAAGTAACTAAGAGTCCCAACTCCCTTCAGAGACATAGCTTAGCAGTGATCAAACTTATCCCAGTTCCTTCAGAACAGTACAGCCAAAGGCAAACTACTACCTGTTGGCCAATAAAAAGAAATTGCTTAAAAGTACAAAACCCTACTGGGTATTTGTAGAGTAAACAAAGGCAAGACAGACCTTCTGTTATGTGTGCTTTTGTACACAGCTGCCACACCTTCTGGCTTTTCTGAAATCTTGTCAGACTAGATGGTTTTTCAAGCCTGAATGACACTATTCACTCTGGATAATGAACATAAGTCAAAATCAGCCTCAAAAAGGACAGTTACCTGATTTGTAACTTCCAGCGTGTTGGGGTTGTATGTGGTGATGGCATGGGTTCCAACTGAAAAGACTCGCTTATATCTAGAATACAAAAGTGTGTTAAGTTTCTCCAGAAGTCACAGGAAAACCCATACTGTACTGCAAAAATTATGTTAAGAAGATATATGCAGGTTTTTGTTAGGAAATGGATATGAAATTCTTTTTTGTTAGCTTCCAGTTTACCCTTATAATATGTTAAGCTCTTCTGTTCTATATATCCATAAAGGGGACATACAGGTTAAATACTATTAAATAGATTTACTTATGCATACATTTTCCTAAGTTAGTGGCTAAGTCAGGATCAAACTCTTGGAACTTGCACTGAAAGGTACTACCAGACAAGAATAAATTCTAAGAAGGTTACACAGGTAGAGGAAAAAAAAACTCAAGCATTCCTGCAATAGTCTAAAGAAGCATTTGTCTGAAGCTGTCTCAGCCATCAGTTTTAACACAAAATCCAATTAACACAATTTGTCACAATATTGTACCAAGTCAAAGTACTACTATAGCCAAGTCTGATTTTCTTTATCTTGAGGGAAACCAAAGATACCAAACTCTAGAAAGACTCAGATCACCAAAGCTACAGTCACTGCACATTGATATGACAGACAAGTTAACTGTCACAGGGCTTAAAGTATAGCAAGGTAGTTCTGTTTCAGATGTATCAGACACAAGCAGCAGTGAGCTACAGCTAGAAAATTTAGATGCATCAAGTGCAAAATCAAAGCCTTACCATGGCTTCATTTTCTAGATAATCTTCAAAACACACCCTGAACAAAACAGACTCTTTACATATTTCTGAATCTGGGAGTTTTGAAAAAGCTAAGCAGCATTTGGAACAGTAGATTATTAATAATACCTTATTACTTGAACAAACCATGTTCTAGGACGCTCCATCTGGAAGCCATCCAGCCCAAAAAGTAAAGCCAAACCTAACCAGAGCCAGTGCTAGTAAAGCAACAGCATCTGAACATGGATGCCCTTCTTGAACCAAATAAAAATAATTTGGCTAGTTGTCAATATTAAAACTGATTCAGTGTAGGACTTTAAGTTTGTGGGTTTGCTTGGAAAAGATATTATCAACCAGATGCTTCATTAATCTGAATATGTGCCACATTAGACTGCATCAAGAGCCAGCAGGTCACTTCCATCCTTCTCTGCATTCTTGCGTTGCAGTCCTTTCTCCTCTCTCACTTGAGAGGTCTGCAGCACAACCCATCATTTCTGTAAAAAGTCAAACTTTGCACAGGCTTCAAATATATTCAGAGGAGCTCCCACATATCCCTTATAACAGGAAGGTCAGGAGCATCTATCTGACAGTCAGGTAATCTCACAAACTTAATACCCTTCCATTTTCCATTATTATTCAAATAGACCAGTGCGAGCTGAAGCCTTTACTGTCCCAGAGTTTACTTAGGAACTAAAACAAGTGCTTATTTTCTTCAAAGTTTAGGAACATCTGCATTGAACTGATCTGTCACCATAATGATGTTTAACGTATTTGCAAAACCTATTTGTTTTTCCACATAGTTGAAATTTCCTTATTTAAGATGCAGGTTAAAGAAGTCATGAAGTAATGAAGCAAAATGTTTGATGCAACTCTAGCTGCTAATAATTCCACTACATTCAGCCTGTCAAAGAATGCTCCAGTTCTTAGTTTATAAGAAGAAACCAACTTCTCCTCTTGTTGCGCAACATAGGTAAGTATTCTGTCTTTTATACAGCTTATAAATAAGGCTTAAGTTCTTTAGAACAGCATATCACAAGTAATAAAGCTCTTTATTACTTGCTCAAGGTTTTGTTTACTTACTTAGCCTGCTATGAGCCGCACAGTGCTTTGTCACAGAGTAAGGATTTGCAACCATTACACAAAACTGAAGACCAGCTTCCAAACATGATAGCCCCTTCCTTTTCTCCCCTTATGCTCAAGCCTACATTTCAAGATTCAGGAAGCATTTATTATCCAGAGTTTTTAATATGTAATGGGACAAGGAACAGCAGTTTTGCTGAGTTGCCATTTGCCTTGTTTCCTCTCCCTAGGTAAATTCAGAAGACCCAAGTTTTGTTCCATTAACAGAGGAGATTCAGAAGTCAGCTTTTACATGTGGTCTACTCTTGCCCAGAATTTCACCTATAAATATGTAAGAAAGGTATTCATACCTCCAGGACTTCAAGAGTTTACTATTAATTATCTCTCAAACTACTCTGCAGTACTGTCTAATACCAAGCTATTTTGAGAAGAGTTGAACCCAATGTCCTCTTCCCCATAAAAAAGCCTGTTCACTGGTTATTTCAAAGCACCAGAGAGACCTTTAAAATCAGAATGAACCTGGCAGATAAATTTCATACCACCACACCCAACAAAAAAATATTTTTCATTAATTTTACAGATCTACAGATTAACACTGAAGCATCATCATTTGCACTACTGGAAAATACTTTATGGACACACAGAGCCCATATTCAAAGTGACAAATTCTATGAGTAGTCAAAATGATTCAGGCTCATTTAGCACCACACATTAAGTTACTGGGGTTTTTTAACATTACACATAGATTATACTGAGAATGTATAACTATGAACTGAGTGGACTAAAGAATTAAAATAGAAAATTACTGAAAACCAAATAAGCTTCTGCTGCAACAAACAAGAGGCAACCACATACTAAATACTTCTTTGCCCCTCACTATAAAAGAATTAACACGTCACTGAATTTGTAAACTAAATCTGTTCTAGACTTCAGACTTAGCCTAAAGTTCTATAAGACTTCTCTAAGTGTACCAGAACATTACAGTCAAGGTTCAAGACCATAACTTCAAGAGCTTGCCTCAGGCTCTTAAATGAGAGAAGTTGGGCATAAGAAGAAATCTGAGGTTTATGTATTTGATTTTCACCAACTGGCTCACATGACATGCACGCTAAACTTGCACATATGCCACAGAAAATTCTAAGGAAGAGACCAGACATTTTCTGCTGGGGAACAGAAAGATTAGGAGGGACCAACTGTTCTAATATTCTACTGCAATACAGTATCTTATTGTTACTACGGGAAGTAGTTTATTCACCCATGCCCACATGATTCCAAATGCATGGATCATAACTCAGGTAAGACTCCATTTACACAAGTACCGGATACAATTCTACTGAGATAAAACTAAATACTAAACAATTTCTTTCAAGTCAATCGAAACTCTGACTTGGTAGGGGAAAGATTTTGCACTCAGAGAGCTGCTCAGTCTAGTCTGGACTCTGAACTACTCAGAGTTTTAATTTTTGCTGACAAAAAAGCAGGGAGCTCTTTGATTAGACATTGAAGCAACCTCATGGTTCTTCAAAGCACAACTGTGAAAAATTCGTGACTGCCACTCCTTGCAAACCCATTCTCCTTTCCTTCTCAGTATTTCCAGTCTTTGATAGGATGAATGTGTCAGACAAAAAGAAAAAAAAAAAAGATCAACCAATTTCAATTTACTGGTCAACCAACAGATTTGGACAATACCTCTTCAAAAAACCATTAGAAACCAATCAGGCCTCATGTTCCCAAGGTGCAGATAAATCACCCTCTTTGTTATGCTGAAGTTTAGGAAGCAAGGAAAAGCCCCATTCTACAGAGATACTATGCATGTGAAAAGGAAAAGTGGGTAAGCATACCAAATAAAGTTCTGTAACAGCTGTCTTCAGACATAGCATAACAGATACCAGTTAGAATAACTTAGTGGATAATTTTATTAGACATTCCCAAGCTTTTGTAGACAGAAGCATAACCAAAAATTCATTTTTAGATCCAAAACCCCCATTAGGATCAGATTTATTTCTATTAGCAGAATTTTTCAAATTATCTCAGTTAGTAGTTTAACTGTTTAAATAATCTGTTACACAACTTCTTAGGTGCATGTATGTATATGTGATACTCATCTATTAATGTACATAAAATACTACTCCTCCATAAACCTGTTCTGAGAAGAAACATTTCCACTTTAAAATTAGTGTTTTATTACTAAATTCAAGAGACCCAGAAGGTGACAAGGTCAGATGGTACATTTCAGAGCTACACTGCAGTGTGGGAACATAAGCAGAGGAAGGCTAAACCACAGCGTTTAAAATCCTGTTTAAAAAATCAGTTTAAAAAACTGATTCCAGTAAAGATACATTTAATTCAGACACTGAGCACCAGGAGCCTTTAGCTCAATTTTCATTCATCAGCTGGATGAAGTTAAAACTATGCAGTTAAATCCAATAAAAAAGAGGAAAAATGTCACACAAAACTTTAAAAACAAAAACCCAAAATTAACAATCTACTTACTTTCCCCTCCATGAATGTTTTGTTGTGTAGAAACAAGCAAGATCTCTGTTTTCTCTAATTATATTCATTCTGTGCCAACACCTGAAAACAAAGGAGACATCCTGTTAGCACTCAGGATTCTTATTTAAAACCAAAGTTCATTAATCATCAATATGCTTCGAGACAAAAAGACTTTGTTTTTAAATTTATCTTTACCAAACAATACATGGACCAAGTTACACAAGAATTATTAGTTTCTTCACTGCATTTTTTACACTAGCTACTCCTTAACAGTACCAGGTTCCAGTAAGTTATACCCTATTTGTCATATTACAATCACTCTACTTTCACTGCACCTTTGCACATTCAAATTCAAGTATATTTTATGTCATCTCCAAAATACTTTATTCCTGAAAATTGTATGATATAAAATTATTTGAGTAGCCTCTCTACCTGTAACTCCAGCTAAACCAAAGTCCTACTGCAATTCTGAAATAAACAGTAAGGAGATACCTGGATACATTGAACAGTTTGTTTTCCAGTCTGAAACAGAATTTGAGGTTGAGAAACTTACTTACTAGCTAAGCATTGTGAGAGCATTAAAGAGCTGACTAAGTACCATTCATGTGCTGTAAAAATTTATGCAATCTCACCACTAACATCCTGACATGCTTATTTCATACAGGAATATCTATTCCCTAAACACACACGGAGGAATTTTGTGAAACTTGCCTAAAACTGCTCAAGTGGATCATTGCTTTAGGAGCTGCTAAGTTCTAAGGAATGCTTCTAAATACTCCTATTTTCAATGCCTGAAACAAATGCATGTTGAGTAGCTAGGAAATTCATTTCCCTTTTATTTCACAATGTTGTCATTGCATATACAAGGAACTTAGGCAGACATTCCCCGATAAAGTACAGGAGTGAAGTTGTCACTCTCCATTTACTGCTACAGCATTAGCTTTATTTTCAAATGTGTTAAATCAGGTTTCCCTGTTACTGATTGAAGACTGGTACTACTCGCAGGTTCGCACCAGTAACACAGTGGCATCCCCAAAACATCACACACTAACTCTGGCCTGAAAGAACACAGCTTGCCTGAAGCAACTCCCAAGTAACCCAATCCCAGTCAGTACCCCACTGAAAGTTAGATAACAACCCATTATCTTTTTACATCTGCTTGACTTGGCAAAGAAAGATTTCTTCTTTTGAGATGGATGCCCTGTAACATTAGCTCATTGGTTATTTTCTTTCTGAACAAAGGCTGTAGCAGTTATGGAGTCATAAGCATGAAGAACGGAAAACCTGCTCCAAATGAACTCTAGAATTCCTTCCCTCAGGTGAAGAACCAGCACAATCATCACTACCTACTGAAGGAAATTTGAGGTACTGCCTCTGGGAAGCGAGAACAGTATTTACGTGTTTCAGTGACTCAGTCTTTGAGTCAAATCTTCAAAGCTAATATGCCAATGACTTGTGGCAACTTAAATTCTCTAAAGCCAGTCTTTGGAAACAAAGTTTTATGAGGGGCAGGATATTCAACAGAATTATTGCAACTGACTGCTGCAATCATCTACCTGGACCTGGCATCAGCCTGACATCCTGCCCCTAAACTGAAGTAACACAGATTTGACACAGACCACTCAGTGGATAGGGAGTTGTATGGAGGGTTGCACTCAAGGAGTTGCAGTCAATGGCTCAATGTTAATGTGGTAATAGTGACAACTGGCATTCCACAGGGGTCAAGATTGAGACTGGCACTGTGTTAACATCTTTGTCAGAGATATGGACAGCAGACTCTCTACAAGTTTGTTGATGACATCAAGCAGTGGTGCCATCGACAGGCAGGAGGGAAGGGATGACATCTAAAGAGACTCTGACAGGTGCAAGAGGTAGGTCTGTGCCAACCTCACAAAGTTCAATAAGGCCACATGCAAGACCCTGCACGTGGGCCGGGCCATCCCAAGCACAAATACAAGCTTGGTGGAGAATGGCTTGAAAGCAGTCCTGAGGGGGATTTGGGTGTGCTGGTTGATCAGAAATTTGACACAACCCAGCAATGTGCACTCACAGCCCAGAACCACATTCTAAGTTGCACCAAACAAAAACTGGCCAGCAGGCCAAGAGAGGTGATTCTTCTGCTCTGCTCTTGTGAGACCCCACCTGCAGTACTGTGTCCAGCTCTGGGGCTCCCAACATAAGAATGACCTTTTGGAGTGAGAACCTCACATCTTTTGGAGTGAGTCTAGAGGAGAGCCACAAAGATGGCCAGGGAGGGAGCTGGAACACCACTCCTATGGAGACAGGCTGAGACCTGGGGCTGTGCAGCCAGGAGAAAAGGCAGCTCCAGGGAGAACTTAGAACAGCCTTCCAGTACCTAATGGGACCTACAAGAAAGCCAGCAGAGCTTTCTGCATGTAGTGACAGGACACAGTGACAACTTTAAACTGAAAGAGGGGAGGGTTAGGCTGGATGTTAGGATTAAATTATTTATTGTGAGGATGGTGAGGCACTAGAACAGGTTGCCCAGAGAAGTTCTGGACACCCCATTACACCAGTCCTGGAAGTGCTCAAGGCCAGGTTGGATGGGTCTTGAGCAATTTGGTCAAGTGAAAAGTGTTCCTGCCCATGCCAGCAAGGTTGGAACTAGATAATCTTTAAGGTCCTTTCCCACCCAAAGCATTCTATGATTACTCCTTAAGTTCTCCTTTCTGCTTGGTTTAAGAACTATTATTATTATTATTACGATGTATAAGAATCAAAACAATATGCTATATCCAAACTACACTGATCTTACTATACAGCAGCACACTTTAGATCTGGTAGTTTTGTTTTAAAGTTATCTTAGAAAGCAACATGCCATATATGCAACCTCTCTTTTTTCAAACTCTCTTCATGCCTCTCTTTCAAAGCCATTTTCTTGACATTGACTAAAGTATTAGTAAAACTAAAGTAAGATGCTTATAACAAGACTAGCTCCACTAAGCACAGGATTAAAAGATCTATTTATCTGTAATTCCATTTTCACCAATACCAGACTCCTGACCCAGAGGTCTCCCAAACCTAAACACCACTTGCTCTAGAGTATTTAAAGCAAGATGTTTTCAGTGTTGCAAATATCTACTCCTAATAATACAAAAGTAAGAAACACTCATTTATAAGCTACCAGCAGTTCCAGTATTTTTAACACTAGCATCTCACTAGAATCAGGATACTGATGCATGAAGTATTGTACCTGAAACGCAAGTGATGAATTCACCAGACTGCTTTTTTGTTTAGATGAAAACCAATAAAATAATTTAGCTTTGATGCTTTATTCACAGTTCTGGGCAGCGATTGCAACCATCCCTCCCACTGAGGAGACTTACCACAGGGGCAATATATGCCCAAGTCTACTAACAATTAATTCTTGTACACATTTTCCAGCAGTTTAACAGAGAAAAAAGGCAAACAATAGCTTAGTGTTCTGAGCTGCTGTGGTAAAGCCCAGCAATTATTTTCCAGTTGTCTTTGATTCCACAGTAATAGCAAGATGAAAAAAATACTTCATACCAAAGGCAAAGATATTTCAGAAGAAACCAAGTTCTCTTCCTTTACACATTCCAGCAGAACCAGTGTGGCATCCCTCTTGTACTATCTACAGTATCTACAGTGTGATACACTGTAATTTTAGCACCTAAGACTAAGTTTAACCATTGACTTTGCAGAATAGATCAGCCATTACCATTAATCAAGTATTGCCAGTGTAAGCTATAGTGGCCTCCTCAGTTACATATTAATTTCCTAAAATATGACAACATTCTTGTTACCTTTACCTCTTCTTCCTGCATTCAATAGAGCTTTAAAAAGTTGACTGATTTAACATAAAAATTGAGTGAAATTTGTTATCTCACTCATAAAAGCATCCAGGACAATAAAGCACTAACTAGAGCAATCATCTTAATGTTCTGGGGTACCTAGGAGTAGAAATATCACAACTTCAAAGGTTATTTTGAATACTTTGTAGCACAGCTATTGCATATCCTATACTGATGGTTTTCAAAGGTTTGATACTAGATAAACACCCAGATGTTCTATTTCCACTGGAGCAGAGGCAAAACCTACTTTGAAAGTAGCAGTTTGTAAATGCGATTTGCTTGGTTGAGAGTGGGCATGCTGAATGCAGACTGTAGTTAATCCAAGAATTCTGCAGGCAAAGTGTGGTCAACAACTTGCAACTTCTTTTGGGAGCCCAACTAAGGCACTCTCCAAAATAGCCTCCCGATATTCTAATCAGCTTTTTCACAGGACTGAAGTTGAACAATACTTTCCTATTTGGTTCCTGTAGTACTGTAAATAGCAGTGAAATGGCTTTAGGGGACGAGCTGAAACCACATTTTCGTGTGCCTCATGTACCAGAAATAGCAACCCCTTAAACTAAAGGGCCTGAACTGCTTTCAGGACTCCCCCTGCCTCAGAGTTTAAGCTACACAGCATCATAGAATAGTTTGAGTTGAAAAGGACCTTTTATACAAGTAGGTATATTACACAAGCTATATTCAACTTGCATGCACTTTCCACTTTTCCAGGATTTCACATTCTTTAGACAAAAGTACCATCTGGGAAAACAATCTATTTCAGGAAACCGAGACAAGTCAGTCCCAAACCAGCACTTGTGGAGTCAGAAGAAAAACTGTGACCTTGCAGACATCAAAGCAATAAGCACAGCTGTAATTACATGTACGTTTCCTTCGATTTATTGAATAAATTGAAGTTTGAACAGTCAGAAGTTCAGACATGGGTTCAAAGTTTGGTGCCGAATTCAGATTTCAGTTTTTTCCTGATGACATTATCTCTCTATTATTACAAAGCCTCAATATCTTTCTTAAATGAAAGGTAGGATTCAGAGCCCCACACAGGATTATTATTCTCTTCTACTGCAAGGAGGAGTAAAAGAAATGCTGATAAGAAACTGAGATTTCTTGGGCAAAAGAAAAAGAGAAATGCAGATAAGAAACCTTGATTTTGTTTTAAAGGTTTCTTCCAGCATGGCTGAATACAAGCTAAAGTTCCTGGAAAGTCTTTACTACACAGGGACAGATACTCATAGCAAGCTCAAGTGTGACTTTTCTGAGAAATAGAAGACATACTTGTGAGCATAAAAACAGGAACCAACTGAAAAGAAATGAGAGCAAAGCACTAAAAAAAACCCTAAGTTTCTGTTATTCTGTGGTTCTACATACCTGACTGCTAGCTTAAAGGCCTGGAGCCTGATTTCCAGTCATCTACACCTCTGTAGCTTTAAATTTATTATTTAAGTAAGTGAGTTTCTCTGCACTGAAATGTTTTAGCTGTCTACATTTCAGCCTCCTCTTTCATTGCTGTGGTCACTAACTGGCAGAGTTTTGACTTCAAACAGACTCTTTCTAACAAGCATTAAGTTTTCCTCTTCCTTGAACAGTACTCTTTTCCTAAAGTACTACAGCCTAATAAGCTGTAGAAACAGATTTCATCTGTAGTGTAGGAACTCCCAGTCCTTTCTGTAAGAGGGAAAGGAGATAAGACCCACCAGATCTTTAAAAGAAGCTACATGCAACCTGCCTCAGTGATAGCAGCAATCCCACCTTTAGTGGCCCACGACAGAAATAGGCTGAGAATCTCAGCCTTACTGCTACATAAATGATAGTGACAACATTCGAGTCCATCCCCCAGGTGTCCCATTCCCTCACTAAGGACCAGTATAATGGATAAGAAAAAGCGTGGAAGACTCTGGTTCACTGGTAAAGCAGAATGCTAATATAAATTTAAAAGGAAACCAATCTGATTAACCAGCTAGACAGGTGAGTATCAGAACAAAAGTGTGTACACTAACTAAGGGAAGGAAGAAAAAAGAAATGTTCCTTTAAGTCATAGTTCAGCAATCCTGTCATATTTCTTCAGAATAATGTTCTGTTTTACTAGTGCAGCAAGACAGTTGTTAAATTTTTTTGACCCGAGAATAGTTTTTTGGAAGCAAATCAGGAAGCTAAGCAGTTGAAGGTTAACACTTCAAGATATGGTTGAATGCCAGCAGAAGAATTATTAAGTCAGTAAGTTTCACTTACTGAGGTTCAAACAAGTCAAAAGCAAAGTCACCTCCTCAGTATGAAAAACAGATCTTTGCTTTAAAGACCAAGCCTCAGCATAACACTTAAAATCTGGAAATACAAAGTGATTCAGTCCCTCAGGACAAATATGTGTTTGGAAACTATGAAAAATGCCACATGACACCCACAGGAGCAAGCAATACATACGAAATAAATCTTTTTAAAAATGTGTTCCAACAAGGCTAAAATACAAGGTTAAAGTTCCCGGAAAGTCTATACCACCCGGATAGAAATACAGCTCTGTCTCCAAACACTCAGATATCTGCTCCAAGTGGAAAAAACTCTCAGTAATAATAGAAAGGCGCCAGTAACTTCTAGCTAAGTGTTTTGGCACTTGGCTGCCTATAGTAGGCAGGAATTAGACCAAGCTGCATATATATGAAATGAAGTAGGCTAGAGCCAAGCATAATTTTCACATCTGTAATGCTGGTCCTGTTATTTTGATTTTATTCATCAGACTGTAGAGTAACTCCTAAGTCAGTCCTAAAATGAAACTCAAGTCACTAGTAGTTCCTTCAATAGCCTCCTCCTTTTCAACATATCTCACTACATGCAAGTAGCCTATGCAGACAAATCTAGTAATCAACAACAAAAAAAAGACTTCACCTTCAGAGAACTTAAATTCTAAACAAGGACTATTTTCTGAAATGCAGTATTAGCTAACCAGTGCTAAGTAACATGAAACAAGCACTTGTCTTTTCAATTTCATTTACTCCAACCATCACAGATCTTATTCATGAAAGAGCAAAGGAGAAAAAGGGAAAACACATTTCAGATTAGATTAACTTCAAAAGCAGCCACACAGCAGAGATTAAGTGCATTCACAGGAAGTCTGTGAATAAACTTCTGGGCCTATGTTTCCCCCCTAGCAGAATGCTCAAACAGTCCCTCAGCTTGAGAGCACTAAGCCAAAAAGAGAAAAAAGATCTCTCCCTCCCAAACTGAAGTGCTAAGACAACCTTTCTATGGCCCAGAACCCAGCCCTCAGTAGAGGCACAGCTATGAAGGCACAAACTTCACACCACAAGACAGGAAAATCTATCCCAAAGACTGCTGGCAGCTCACCGCAGACAGAAAACCATCCAATATGACTACTTGTTTCGACTTTCAGAAAACAAAAAGCAAGCTAAAAGCATACATGGAAGAAATTCAAAAGCTCTTGGAAAAATAAGAACATTAAGGGTAGATTTACTGAAAGATGCATTTACTTCTGCTCATGGTCTTCAGGCATACTGTTAGCACTCAAAAAAGAAACAAAATCTCATCTATGTGAAAGCGTATCTCCACCACATCTCTCCCACCCTTCATAAATTATTTCCCAAAGCATCTCCTGACGGGTATATTTTGATCTAAGGGCAAGAGGAGAAAAATAACGTTCCTTTTGCTTAAATAGACACATCAATACTCTTCTAATAAAGAGGACAAATTCTGCCCGGCGGCTACAGAAGCCGCATCAGGTGCGGGGCATGCCGAGCGAAGCACCGGGCAGGCTGAAGCTGGAGAACAACCCCAGCCCTCTCCTCTGCTCGGACACAGGAAGCGAAGCGGCTGGTGACAGGTAGCACACTGGGGACGCCCGCTCACAGCCCCAGGCCCCTCACGGCTGGGGCAGGAGCGGGCAGCATCAGCCCCCGGGCGGCAGAGCGAGCGCGAGCGCTGCCCCAGCCCCGACCCCGCGGGTCAGGCGCGCCCCCCGCCCGCCCAACCCACCCGGCCCCGAGCACCGCCCGGGACCGTGGAAGGAGGCGGGGGCTGCTGCCGCCGCCCCCTCACCTCCCCCGCCGCTGGCATTTACCTGGCCGGGGAGCCCGCGCTGCCCGGACCTGCCCCCACCAGCAATGCGCTTCCCCGGCGATAAGGGCGAAGGGGCACCGAGCGAAGCTCTCACCCCTCACCCTCCGGCCAGCCGGGCGGGCGGCAGCCGCTACACCGCTCCCACTGCCTCAGAGACTGGCTCTGGAGCCCGCCATCTTCGCTCGGGCAGCGAGACCGCCCCCTCGGCGCAGCCGCCGTGCGGCCCGGGGCCGTCACGGGACGCGGTCACCTGATGTGCTCCGCGCTGCCTACCCCCTTCCCGCCGCCCGCCCGCCCGCCCTCCCTCCTTCCTTCCTACCCTCGCCCCTTGCCCTGCCCTGCCCTGCCTTGTTCTGCCGGGAACCGGCATGGCTCCCTGCGCAGGCGCCGCGCAGCCGGGGGGCAAAGTGTCCCCCGCGCCCGCCTTGCGCGTCGCCTCAGGACTGACAGTGACCGGTGGGGTCCTGCCCGAGCGTCTCCAGGCCGTGAAAGGCGCGTTGAACTGTTAAAAAGCCAGAGTACGCTGTTTAATTATGCACATTACTTACGTGGCCTTAAAAGCCATGTTAAAATGCCACATTAAGGCTGCGGAGACTGAATCACTGATTTATGTGGTTGGCTAACTGCCCTCCACGTTTGTTACTGGACTCTTGAGCTCCCCGTCAACTTCCCTATATTCTGCACCAGATGTAAGGTTTCCCAAAAATGTTGTGAACTACGGCAGCATTGTAACACGAGCTCCTTAAAATGCCTACTGAATGGCATAAATATTTCGAATATTTTTAAATTACTTGCATTAAAATACTATGGCCTTTCCCTTAAAACACTGTCATTAAAGTCTGCAGATGAAGAGTGAAATGAGGAAAAAACAGTAAGTGGAACTATCTTGCAGAAAAAAAAAAAAAAAAAGATCAAAATCTCAGGTGTTAAATTTTTAAAATATCCTTAAATATCCTTTTCATCATCATACGGACTCTTAAGAAACAGCATGTACCTGAGTCGGGAGGTTGGATATCAGGGGAAAGATTTTCATCCAGAGCGTGGTCGGATACTGGAACAGCAGGGAAGTGGTCACAGCACCAAACCTGAAAGAGCTCAAGAAGATTTTGGACAATGCTCTTGGGCATATGGTGTGATTCCTGGGGTGTCCTGTGCAGGGCTGGGAGTTAGTCAATGATCCTTGTGGTTCCCTTCCAACTCAGGGTATTCTGTGATTCTATGACAAACTATCTGTCTTATATGTTGCTTAAGATATTTAAATACTAGTCAGTCATCCTTTTGATGAATCTAGTCCTCTGAATCTGGGGCACTGTGATGAAATAGCACTGATGGGAAAATAACAGTACTTTGGGGAAGCTGATAAATTGCTTTTGGTTACAGAACTTCAAGAGAGGAAAAAAAAAGATTTAATGTTTTATTAATATACTAGGAATTGTAGGACTAATTTTAGAGGGAGGTCATATGATTCAGAAGAGTTTCTTTGAGCACATGGAAGAGTTTTTGGACAGGTTTGGAGTGATTTCTGGGTTTGTTGATTAGTTGGCTCAGAGGGTTTTTGGTTCAGGGGTGTTGATTTTGTTTCAGTACTTATTTTACGTTGTTAATATAGGTAGGTAAAGTACATCAAATAAAACAGCAGTTTGTTAGCTGTTTATTACTTAGAAACAAAGAATGACACTTGCATAATGAAATCGATGTAAAAAAGTAGTAATTGATGTTTTTGTGGATGAATTTTAATCTGAAAGCAGAGATTATATTTCAGTGTATTTATTCAGCTCAAGCTAGTATTTCAGGAACTGTGTTTTCCTCTAGTTTTGGACATGCCCTTGCATAAGTAGTGGTATTAACTTTTGATCTAATGCAAGCAACTGATGAAAGGAGGATGCATTAAGACAGAGAAAATTTGAGAGATAGTGAAATAAGAATTCTGAAATTATTCAGAGAAAAAATGAACAAGGAAGGTGTGTTTAGCAGTTCTTACAGGAAGTTATAGAAATTATATTGTACAACATGGTAGGAAATCTTTCAGAAATTAAAGCAGACCAGGATTTCATTACTGTCTTACTGTAAAGTATGTGTTAAGTTACCTTGTGTGCAGAAAAAATTCTGCTTTGCTTGGTCATTTTTTCTTGTGAGATGATACTACTGGATATTTTTAGAGATAGGATCTAATTTTCTGTTTAACTAAAGGTTTGTGAAAATGCTGGAATACAAAAATTGTATTTTTAACACCTCGAATTTAAAAGTTTGCTGTTTTAATTTAAAAGGAAAGTGAACAAAATCCTCACTCCATTAATGTCAATGGCGGTTTTGTTATTACCTGTGTCTAACACTGGTAATTTAATGTTTTGCCCTTAGTTTTCCTAGTCACTTACAGAATCAGAAATTGTATCAGAGCCATTCCCATTATGAAAATAACAATAGCAAAACACAGGTTTCATGCCTTCTTGGGAGAGAAAATGTTAAATTGCTTCAATCCACTTTGGAGAAGCAAAACCAAGTTTAGTTCTTCCAGATCTTTCACTTGAAGTACTCCAAATGTCAATCTGACCTTGTCCATTTAAATGCTTCCATTTGCAAAAGAGTTCAGGCCATCTCCAGTCTAGAGAGCAAGGTCTCTCCTTACCACCCAATTACTGATATCTGGAAGGAATGAAGAGTTCTAGTTCACCACTAAATAATTAATAGTCCACTGGCTATTTCTGTGATCAGCACCTATTCTGAAAGACTGTGGTTTAGGATGGCTGAATTCTTCAAGCAAGCTACAGTACAGGTGCTGTAGAGCCAATGCTAAGATTGTCTGCAGCAACAGTAAATATTATGATTTTAAATACAACCTACAATAGCAAAGATCCTATTACTTTTATTGTGGTTTATAGCAATAAAAAAGAACAAGCTTCTACCTAGCCTGCAAGCAGCAAAAGTGGACAAATTAGCTTCCCTTCCTAGTACTGTCTCTAATGGTAGGGCAGAATTCTGGATCCTCTGTTCAGACAAAGAAGAGATTTTTCCACCCTTCCTTGTCTTAGAATAAAACAAGTTCCTGCTAGTTACTCTCTTACTTAACTTTCAGTGTTGGAGGGTGCAGGACCATCCACTCTAAGGTCAACTGCTGTTTTTCTGCCATGAAGTAATGGGGATCTTCTTAGAGATTGGATCTAAGAGATATACCTCAGCTTAATATTAATTTAGAATAACAAACAGAAAATATGCTAAATAATTTTAATTTTTAGATGACCAAATAACAATAACAGTAATCCTTTGATGACTAATTATAGTACTTGACTGAGAAGGGATAACAGAAAGATTTTGAATGGAGGGAAGCAAATGTAAAAGTCACATATAAATCTAATTAAGTAACATGCCTTTGGAAACCTCTGTCCTGGATCTTGTCTCTTTTACTGCAAAATTGTTGTAAATGGCAAAATGCGGGTTACACAGAGGGCCTTCTGGAAATCAGACCCACATTCCTGCATCAATCTTTGTTCTATTCTTTGTTATCCTGAAGATGCATTAAGACTATGCTGACAATCTGCCAGCTGTTCAAAGCTCACATCAAATTTTTATGTATCTTGACATATTTTATCTAAAAATAAATGCAGATAATAATGATAATTTATCTTCTCTGTGACATCAATTAACAGGTATCTTTTGCATGCTCCCCGTTAATAATTCTATATTTCCTGATAGACTCATTAAATGATGACTTGTTTGTTATCTTAGCTAATAGCTTGATAATAACTGTAGCCTGAGCTAATTAACTTTGTGATAAATTTTGGTAAATTATTAATAAGTATCTTCAATACAGTAATGCATTCCAATCTGTATTCATATTCATAGCATTCCTCCAATAATTCCTCTTCTGTTTGGATAATCCTTTCATTTGGCATCGGCCTATGTGCAGTAAATACTCACATATTAACTTTTGATCTCTTAATCCATCTATACCGTTGTATAACCTGGTCTTTTTGGTTAGTCTTTTGAAGATAATCTACAAATTATCTTTTATCTCTTTTACCTTCCAATAGATAAGTTCCAAGTTGCAATTTAGTCTTAGTAGTTTACGTGGGTACATCTGGTGTAAGAAAAGTGGATGTAACAGATTTGCTTAAAATCTCAAATGTCATTCATAGTAGAAATAATCTTTTCATGGAACTAAATAGTGGTGCACAATGATGTAACAATTCCTAATGAAGTTACACTGTTTAAAAAAATGCATGGTTGTATTTTTTCAAAGGAAAATGTAAAGGAGAAATGTATTGTTTACTGCATGTAGAACAAAATAATGACCAATTAATAGAAGAAGCCTTTAACTACATTCACAGTCTTTGACTTAGGTTGTTGAAAAAAAAATGTTGAGGAAAAAAAAAGGTTGTTAAACAAACGAACACATTTGTTCAGTGGGGAAACCTTATAAAATGACAATGAAAATTCCCATATACTTAGTTCATCTTGGGAATGCTTCACCTTAGCATTGCAAGCCTGCTTAAGATAAACTGTTCTTTGAAATATCTAACTCCTATGGACCATTTTGTGATAAAAGGTACTGCTGATGTCCCAACTGATATTTCTTCCTACTGTTGACACACAGTCCATGCAGGCAAGTGCCCTGAAACACAAAGAGGCATTGCAGAAGGAGCAGACTGTGAGGAAGCTTATGTGATGGCTTATGCAAAAAAGAAATTTGAGTTCTGAAAGAGCAGAACTGGCCAGTGTGGTAGGAGTGGGTTTTGCACATGGAACTCATGGGATGGACAACATATTGAGCAACTGAGGGCGAAGGAGAGTAATCAGTCAGCTTCTGTAAGTTAGACCTGGAAACTGGGAAGATAGGCAGAGCTGTGAGGCTATGATTTTTGAAAATTTTACTCTGAACAGAAGAAGTGCATATGTAGGGACAAGAGAACTTTTTCTCAAGAGAACTGATACAGGCAACTCACAGAAGAGGGAAAGCACAAGGAGAAGAAATACTTATCTGGCCTAGCAAAACATTGTTAATGATAGAAATAGCTGAGAAGAAAGACTGGGAATGTCTAGGAAGGAGACAGGGATTGATCTGAGGAATAGAATAGGATGATAGAAAGATTCAAATGTAGAAGTAAGGAGTGGGAGAAAGGGCTTAGCTGTGCAACAGACTGCAAAAGACAGGACAAAAGAGGCAGTGCCCACAATAGCCTGCTAAACTAGAAAGCACAGTTTTTCTAGGATAACTCAGGCTGAGAAACCTAATGTTCACTGATATTTGACATCCTCTCTAGTGGATCTCAATTTAATTCTGTTGCTAGTTACTCTTAATACAAATCAGATATCTGTGTTGCAGCTCTAGATGTGGTATATAATCCCACATCATAACTGTGGATTTTTAAAATAAACCTAGACAATTATGTATTTACATACATAAGTAACTATACAGTATTGACATTGTAAACCCAAAAGTCTTATTGAGTTAAAAAATTCCAGAAGATTCGGATTGCCTTTGCAAATAATTGCATGCTTGGGTATAATTTTTATCCATGGGAACTTTGCCTTATTCACTCCACAAGATGAAAGGACTCATTGAATCCACATGGATGCTGTGCTGTGTTCTATTCACATTGCTCAGTTGGCTGGCCCAAGATTTATTTAGTGTACACTATACCAGCTCTATTATTCAAGCTTCAGAATATTCAAGCTTACTGATTTCCATATTGGCATTTCTGTGACATTGTTCAGTACACTGAGTGCTCCAGGAATGTGAATTAATTTATTTTCACAACATCCTTCTGCTTCTAATATTTGACTAGTTTAAAAGTACATTAATGCTTCTTTTTCTGTATATTCCTGTGTACAATTTTCAAGTATCCTAAAACAACCTTTAAAGATCATGTGTTTTTTAGCAAAAGCACACTTCTCCTATTAAAAAAAAATAAAATTGCTATGTGATCTCTCCATGTCTCTTTTTATAGACATGAGAACAAAAACAGATGACAATGTACCTTGCAGGCTTATTCAATGTATTGATCTGTGTGACAGTGTGACATGTCAACTTTTATATGTCTTACGTATTTTAGTACATGCTCCAATCTTATAAAATTCATGTACTTAAGACACTGCATTGCCAAGTTCACTGTCAGTTTATTTATTGAAAGTTGATTTTTGTGGAAAGTTAAATTTAAATACTAGTCCTGGAGTAGGAATGCTATTAAATTGAGAAACTGGACAGTGACAGAGTGTATGAAATTTATATTCAGCAATTAGGGTGGCAAAAGAAAAAAATTAAAACGGAAACAAAAACCATCAAAAAAAGCTTTTTGAACACTGAAGTATTTCAGAAGTACAGTAAATTAGTGTGACATTACGAAAATTCAGTCATTGGAATTTTTTGGTAGAACTACTCAGAATCACAGGGAGATTCCTGCAGTGCAGGTATTTAAATTTGGTCATTCAAACCAAAAGGGCTTTTGAAAACCAAGCAATAAGTTCCTGTTGCTTACAAAATACAGTTTTCATCAGCACGAGTTATGAAGGAGTCACTTATATATTCTTGACTCATCACTGCAGCCTGTAGAGCAGTAGGGGAAAAGTAAGTACTAATTCTCTGATTCCATAGCCTGGGGTCAAATCCCAGAATTAGAAATAATGCCCAATGGAAATAATTGTGGACAAAACAATAAACAGGAATTATTAACCTTGCCCATGGTGCCTCAGATGATTCTAAAAGTCTTACTATTTTCAGAGAGCAGGAGATTCTTGAGCATATGCATTTTCATCAAAATTTGTTCATGAAGCACAGAGAAGAACAGTGGAAATTATGATCTTATAACTCGCAGGCCAAGCCATTGAAATTATAGTCTTGTGAGAAAGAATGTGAATCAGAAAGAATATTTCATTTTTCCTTTTTTTCTTTTTTTTAAAGCTTCCCATAGTCCAGTAATATTCTCTTTACCATTTAGAATGGCTGGTAGCTGAGAAATGCAGACTAACCATTTATGAATTAACACCAGCTGTAAGGTGTTATCATAAAAACAAAAGAACATTTTATTGCCTAATAACATTCCTCAGCTAATTAATCTGTGAACAGATCACTACCAATAGTAGCAGCAGCAATGAAAAGGCTTCTGGCTGTTTTTATAACAATTGTTATATATTGGTTTTATAACAATTTAATCTCAAGCATTAACTGTATACCTGTTAGAGACCCCCACCACAATAATAGCTTAATGCCATATATGCATGATCCACAACTAGAACGTATTTTCATGGTGGATTTTACAAAAATGTATTTTGGTTTCATGAACATTCTAAAGTACAACAGAATGCAATTATCTATTTGCTGGAAGACAAGAAATTCCTTGTTAGTTCAAGAGTTGTTTTACTGAGCAGTGTTGAATTTCTCAAAGCATTCAGAAGTTTCATTATGAAATTACACCAGGCACCCCTAGCTCCAGCACCATAGCACAGAAAATGGGATGCCCAACACCTGCTGCTCTCCACATTTTGGATGCTGCTGCTCACTATCTAATCCTGCTCTCCAAAGAAACTGTTTACAACTATTTCAAAAGTTAGTGTAGCTTTGTGTGTATGTGCTTTGTAGTGTACACATCTTACTAGGCTACTTAAGATGCTCTCTCCCCATCCCCTGTCCCTCTTTTGCTATGAAAAACTGGAAATTAACTGTAGTGACTTTGCTTTCAGCTCACTTCAGTCAGAATGCCTAAAAATTGTCAGTGATGGTATTTCAGGCTATATTCCTATATGTAGATTTACATCTTGGTGTAGCTTCCCACAGCAAAGAATGGCACACAAAGACACCCTGTCCCTGCATGGCAGAGCTCGTATGTCACACACTGATGACACAAAGTGCATCTGATTTAATTGATATTTGAACCTGAAACTCCTGATGGAACCAGGAAAAGCCTTGATCCTGGGGGCTGTACCTCCTCCTCAATGCAGGCAGATCTCACATCTGAGAGGCCACGCGCAATTACCCTGCAGTCCTTGACTCTGAATCTCCAAATAACATTGAGGAGCTCACAATGAAAAATAAGGTGATTGAACCCACGGAGGTGGGTGGTATTCCCTATAGGCATATTCTCATCTTTATTGCTCACAGGAAAGAGGTCTCTTTTTATTTATGTGAGAAATGTTTTAAGCTCTCTGTGCAACATCAGTGATCGCTAGTGCTGGTCTGAAGGAGGGTGGGGAATATTCCTAGGCAACACACCCTCTCCTTGGAAGAAGGCTCAGAAGAGATGGGCACAGGTGCTTATAAAGCTCGTGTTATGAGCTATTTAGAGTGATCATCAGATTACATCCACATTAACAACAGAAGGAGGGTGTAGCATATACTGCAGTAGTGCTAAAATGCATTGCAAACCATGGACATAGAGAAACCGATATTTTGCCTTCCTCTGTTATTGAATGACGGCTACAATTTAAGATTGCCGGACGCAGTGAGTCATAAAAAGAGCATCAGTCAGCATGATTTTCAGCCTCTTTCCCATTTCCTGTAATAAGCAGAAGCAGTACTTTGGAAATTTCTGTTTTCTTTTGAGTTGGTAGATATTTTTTCTTAGATCGTTACGGTTTCACCTTCATTTCCCTCATGTTGTTGCTGGTTTCGTTTTTCTCATTATGACCAAATCACTGAGTCCCTTACCAATTTCTCAGTCTTGCAGGGATACTGGTATTTCATATTCTGGTGATGGAAAAAGTATTTCACCCTTAATATCCAGATCACTGGGTCATTTGGCTGAATTAATGGAAGCAAAAGTAGATGAATGTGAGAAAGCACAAGCAGCAAGGCAGAAATGCATGCAGTAAGTTAACACCCCTTCTAGCATCCATTTCAGGCAGTTTATTATCCATATTATTTTCCCACTCTTTTTGCTTTGCTCTGACACAGATCGTGACCATCAAGTGGTATATAAGGCATATGCTGTTGTTTTTAAGCATAAGCATATGGACAGTTATGTAATCTTATTTAGTGCTAGTTTGTTTTTTTGGCCAAATTCCCCTTAACTTCTGCTGTCCTATTTTTAGTTATGGCAGAGAGGCATGTAATAAAAGAAGCTCAAATATATCCTTATTTATACCTCTTAGTTTGTGGAAAATAAAAATTATTATTGTACTATACAAATAAACAAGTTTTGGATAATATGAATTAATCAGCTTTTTGATAAATTAGTTAACAGTTGAGTGAAATTAGCTAGTGTGCTTATTGAATTAGCTGGTCAGCAAGTAAGTGCTATCCACTAGAGAGGAGGGTAGACTAACTTTAAAAATGATTGAACTGTCCCTCAATAGGGATAATGTTATAACAGCCATGAAAGAACCCTGTTCACTATTATAAAATCACATATTTTTTTTGTTTCTGCTTCTGGTCCAAATTGCATTTTGAGAGGAGGAATATCTTCCAATATTGGAAAGTCAAGAATAAAATTCATTAATATATAAGCCAATTTAATAATTGCTTAAGCTTTTTACTGATGGTTTTCACCCACAATCTGCAAAACAAGTGGTTTGTTAGCAAAAAAGGCACTGAGTTCTTTGGGTTTTTTTTACTACTGATCATGTTCAGACTGAATCTTTTTATGAAGAGGTAATTATGTGCATAACACCAGATAAGCTGGTTAATTATTTCTGTGTGAATCTTATCATCTGAAGCAACCTGACCCTTACAAGAAAACTTTTCTCTGCACAAATAAGATTGAGGTCAAGTAAGGTTTAGAGTACTCTATACAGAAATAGACTAAAATTGAATTATTTATTATATTTGAATAAACTAAGATTTTGGTAGTCATTAAGAGAAAATGAAGCATTTAATTAATTTATTTCCTGTTCTTTTCTTATATAAATGTGACTAGCAGTTATGTCTTTGAATAAAATTTGGTTTTCTCTCTGACCAGTGCTTAGAGAGCTGGTGCATCCAGTGTTTGAGGAAAACTAATATAGCTTTTGACAGAAGCACAAAGTGATGACTTGGCACATAGCAGACAAAGGACAAACTGTTCAGTTGTGGCCCTAAATTTACTTTAGTTCAACCAGTAAACAGGGACACAGCATGGACTTTGCTGATTAAAAGCAGAATTAAAAAGCCTGAAGCTGCATTTGACAGTGTTCCAGTTTGTAACCAGCTCAACACATTGGATTCTATTTCCTTTTACTTTGTGGCTTCCGGCATTCCCTCTGCAGAATATTACTGTTTCAGTGTGTGTTTGTGTATTTTCTTCCCGCTAGGAGAATTTATTTCTTCCTCTCGATTTCCTAGAAAGACTTAATACCCCTGCCCAAAATCCAAGATATTTGCAGCTTACTGTATTGTTCTTGTTTCACTGCTCCTGCCTTTACCATCTAGAGGGAACTACCTCTTCCAGCCTTCGCTTAGGTGAGTGCTCTCAGTGTGAGGGATCAGTCAGTGGAACTATGCATGTGTAATGAGTAGTCCCACAGGTGAGGATTTCCAGGAGATGGCTGCAAGGCAAGTGTTTTGCATATCTTATTTTTATCTCATATATACCCTTGTGTGTCCATTCTTTGTGTCTTGTCTGAATGTGCTTCCAGCAGCATTGCTCTGTACTGCAGGAGGCAACACAAAGTTAATTATTAATTTCTGATCATTAACTTCATCTACCTCAAGAAATACCTTTTTAAAATGTGAATACTACTATTAAAAATATAAATCTCTTACAACAATAAATTTGCTTTCAGTGTATCATTATTTTTGTACTTACATTAGTACAAGGTCTTGAGGGAGAATTTGGAAGTGGGTATTTCTTTGCTGAAAATTATTTCTTAAATTTTTACAGTCTTACCCATTAATAGCTTGGGGTTTTAAAATTTTTATGTTGTAGATTTTCCCAGAATTAAAAATACACAAGGTTTCAAACTTGCTAGGCCTTAAACATCAGTTTCTAGAACAAATATGTCTTTTGTTGGTTTTGATAGAGAGCTTGTATCTGTGTGTGGCAACAGTATTGGACTTCAGATAACAAAGTGTTGAAAAATCCCCAACTGAAATTCCCAGTGTTAGGCGAAGTGTCCAAATATAATGGGTTGGATTCATCACTGTAACCAACAAGAGGTAAGAAAATCTTGGCGGAAAGTCTGTGGTCAGCATGGAAATTTAATACAGCACAGCTAAGCCTGTAATCAACAGCAAACTGATCAAAGATGTTTTTCCTCTGTTCTTCCATTTAAGGTGTCAGTTGTATTAGCTGGCTGTGGGAATTAAGCACAGATCAAGATGAGCACAGGCTAACAGAGATCAGAAAAACAATCATCTTTGGAAATTTTGCAGTTGGATATGACTGAATAGAAGTTCTTGTCAGTGAGAAAGAGGATTACAGATTAATCCCTGAGCCAAGTGTAGTAGTGAAGTCTGGTATTTTCTAAGACAGCAAGACCTGCTCATTTGACACTAACTTGCCTATCAACTTTCTGCATATTATCTAGAAGAAAACTGTTAATATCTTTTTTTTATTATTATTTATTTATTTATTTATTTAAATTTATTTATTATTTTATTATTTTTATCTTTTATCTTTTTACTCCTTTAAAACTAAAGTTAGTTCTGGAAGGGCAGAACTGACCTTTTTCCATCCGATGAATGATGATTTTAGCTGCAGATTCAGAAGCATCAGAGTGGGTTAGGTCCCATTTAAAACAAACTTCCTTATGATTTCTTATGATTATGAAAACAGGAATTCTTATGGTAAGTGAGAAGCTGCAAACACCAAGATCTTGTCTAAGCAGTAGGTGGCAGACTGCTCCCAGTAATCCTTAGGAAGTTGTGACCCAGCCCTTAATGCCCACGGGGCTGTAACTAAAGGTGATGAGAAGAGAGATGTAAAGATGGGGAGATTCCCAGGGTTCAAGCAGTTTACCTAACTTCACAGAGCATGCTAGGGATACTCGAGTCAGCACTTGCCAGGCTAGGGGATGTTGCTCCTACACACCCTGTGTTATCAGTTCCTAAAGTAACTGTGGCGGTTACCCTGCCCTGCAGCAGCTGGGTGACCTGGATCTTGTTTTGGATTTGCCACTATTGATGGAAAGCCAGTGCTGTCATGGCTTTGACACCTCTACACAACAGTATGCCTGTAGTTTTGTCACCATTTGGAAATCCCTCTTAACTCCAGAGACCCCAAGGAGTTTTTTAAACAAAATAGAGTTTAATACATGGAATTACATATCTGAGGATGTCTATGGATACACCACAGCCTCTACTGATCTCTACAAACACAGAGTAGTTTCTGAACAGTACCCAAAAAGCTGGGATTCAGTCCTTTGGCAAAACTTTTTTTTTTTTTGTCCTTACTCTTACCCAAATAATTTTAAGGTGGAGCAAATATTTTCTCTTTATAGCAGATTTTATTTTGAGTTTAAATTTACCTTGAGGGGTTTTCCCAATGCCCTGCTGCTAATAATAATTAATTGTATTTAAGGATACACCTTATGCATTGGCTTTGTCTCATATGTTTCATTTCGAGAGAAGTGTGTGGTGCTCACACAAACTGCCTTTCCCATTACACTTGTTTCTTACGGTATTATTTTGCTGACTGTCAGAGACTCTATAAGACATTTCATTACCCACCTAGAACTAGACTCTTGTATCAAAGTGGAGGACTGTCCACAGACTGCTGGAAACCACACAATCGAATGGTTGGTAAACACTTGGGGGAGCTGCCCATCCACTATGCAAAAATGTTGGGTCTAATTTACAGAATGATCCGTTTAGCATTCACCAGATTATTTAGAACTTGTTTTGTCACCAGACAAGATTTGAAAGCAAAAGCATCTAAAAAAAATAGATTTTCATACTAGGAAAGGCATTATAAAAATACAAAATAACCAAACATTATGGAATTTATATTTTTATTAAGATTATGCTAATTTTAGTTGCTTCTATATTTAAGCTAACTCTTGAGACTGATCCTTTAGGCTCAGCTGATGGTTAGTGGGACATCTCATGGATACGCAGAATCATAATTCTTTTGGGTTTGCTTTCCTGCTCAGTCTACGTTACATTTCTACTGTGTGCTTTGGCTAGACTAAGAATGGCAATTCATCTTCATGATGCTTTCTCTTGCTTTTATCTTCCTTAAAACATGATGGAATTCCCATAGAAATCATACATGATGAAACAGATTTTCTGAGTTCCTTTCCATGTGCATGTTAGCTTGCTATCAGTTTTACATCAGTTGCTTAGTGTATAAATGAAAGATTGATTTGAGAATGGGTTGTTGTCCAGCTGTGCAGAGTTCCCCTCCCTCCTCCCTCCTGTGCACTCTTTCAGACTCAGGGGAAAGAAGTGGTCTTGTCACAGTAACATTTACAAGGGCTCAGTGAACATGTAAGAACATGGTGGAAGACAAAAACGTCTCTGAGAGGAACAGAAAGAGAAGCTTCAGGACCACCCCAAGCATTTCTTGACAGAAGAGCCCATTTGCAAAATTTTTTGTTTTATTATTAGAAATCTCCCAAACCAATACCTATGACCATTCCTATAGTATTTCCCGTTTTCTTGGAATTTATTTGAAACAGAAAAGAGACTCTAACATCCTTCTGCTCTGTAATTCAGTTCTTTTAAAGTTTATCATTGTTATTACAGGATACACAGCTCTTTCTTGAATAATCAAGACCTATCATCATCAAGAGCCTCATATTAGACTTTCTGTTTTCTCTGATGACAAATACCGACTACATTCTAAAAATACATCATAAGCCAGAGAGATACATCATTATAAATAACGCAATTAAAAAGATTCAGAGGATGTCTGCACTCTCTGAAGTGGCAGTTACTTCATTGAAATTAAGAAGAAAGTTTGAGGGTGCTCAGTCTGCTTTGACAATGCAAGCTATGGTTATGAAAATCTCCTAACATTTTGTTCAGAGTTACTTGTTTGAAGCATCAGGCGAATAAATATTAAGTAATTGTACCTGGTCTGCAATTCTGTAGAATATAGGATTCTTCTTTAGGCTCAAATCAGGCATTCATTAATGTCAACAGCACTTCATGGTGAAGAATGGTCTTTACTGAGGGTTGGTATTCAAACCATAGTGAAACTTCAACCAGACAGCCAGACCAAGCAGCCCAGCTAGCGTTTTTTAAATAGCATTGATATTACAGAATGTGTAGTCAGAAAGGTCATAAAGGGAGAGAGATAAATCAACAAAGACTGCTTGATGCATACACTGAGGTTCAGTGTGATAGTTAGAATGAGGAGTCAAAGGGATTAATGACTCATTTGGTTCATATACATGGGCAAATACTTTGGTCATTAAAATATGTAAAAGTAAGCTTATAGTACTGTATTGTTCTCCTTTGCCTCTATCCTATCAGTAACTCAGAGGTGAGAGGAAATGGCTTTACAAGAGGAGACAATAACTGTGCTGGAGATGGGCTAACCACAACATAGCCTGTCTTTTCCAGATCCTTCTTTCCAAACATGTAATTGAGTGAAGTGAAAATTAGGCTTTCATTTAGCTACAGGAGATTTCTGTGTTTATTTGAAGAGTATTCCAGATTACTGTGCTTTTTCATCTACATCTTCTTTTACCAAGGAAAAAGGAATCTGTTTGTTTTGGATAATGGATTGATGAAGCTCACTTCCACCACCATATTGCGGAGGATACAAAAGATTCTTATGTAGAGCTGCTTATATCAGTAGAAAGTGATCTCATCTATATGCATGTGTAACATGCTATGTCTGAATTGTTCATTTGAATTCCCATTTGACTGAGGAGTCAGCCTGTACTGTAAAAGTATTTCTGTATATAGATTCTAATCAAACAAGTGAAGAAACTGTCGTACAACAAGTACAACAGTAATTCACTAATCACATCTATTTTAATCTTAAATGTGCGTGTTTCAAAAATTCTAAACAAGGTGTAGGTTTCAGATGTGCTTAAGCTCTTGCTGCTTCCTGAAGAGCAACCAGGAGAAACTGCGAGAATGCCTTAGAATGGAAAGAATGAAGGAGGTCCACTTTCAAGAGGTACTGGTGCTGTCCTCAGACAGCTCAGTAGTTGTGGTATTATGGAATTTTGCTAGTCTGCCTGTAATTATTGGTCCAAATGCTTTCAACACTTGTATATTAGTGAATTGAGAGCTTACCTGTTCGGACCTTAAATTACAGTCCACATTTATTCTCATCTTCCTAAAGAAAAACTTTGTGATCAGACTGCTTTTACAACTTTTCTTTCCATAGTTTTTGTTTATAGGGTAGATGAGCTAGAAGAATTGATATGCCCTCTGAAGTCAAGGGCTCACTGTAGGAAGAGAGAAGAGATTTAGCTGCTGTAAACAGAGCACAAAGATATTACCTTTTTTTTGGCATGCACATGACTACAGATAAATATATACAGAGATGAAGCCTGGACAATTTATTTGCCTCTATGTACTTTGAACTGATAAATGGCATTATTCTGCTCTCTACAAATTTTTTAAAAGACCACTGGAACCTCAGTCTGCAGGATGGAAAAACTTGATAATGCTTTGAGTCTCAGGAGAAAAGGAAGGGTCGTGTTAAGTGAAGTTACAGAAATTAGCAAAGCAGTCTTTTTAACTGTCTTTCCAACTATACCTGATCTCTTACACATGATCTTGCAGGTCTTTCCAGTGCTCTAATCCCTTTGGATTAGCACCACCTTTGGAGGTGAAGTTG
The DNA here is from genome assembly GCF_049639895.1 of Pseudopodoces humilis. Taxonomy (NCBI): domain Eukaryota; kingdom Metazoa; phylum Chordata; class Aves; order Passeriformes; family Paridae; genus Pseudopodoces; species Pseudopodoces humilis. The sequence continues at coordinate 108,790,369 of NC_142200.1, forward strand.
CCTAGTCATAGAAGAGACCATATAATGTAATAGTTCAAGTGAAATGCTGTTATTTCAATAGCAACTCAGTGTTTATCCATTTTACTATTTATACTTGGCAATTTCTGATGAAGCATTAGTGTCTAAATCAATAAAGTTAACTGTTTATAGGTAAAAGTCCATCTTTCATCCCCATCTTTATAAGAAATGCAATAAGGACTACAGTAATTTTAACTCTTCCATGCCAAGAATACAATCCTGTGCATAATTGCTGACATCATCTCAGCATGGATTTGTATGGGCCAAGGTTATGTGCCTAAGAATAAGTGTGTTTCTACTTTCATCATCACTCTCAAATTCCAGCACAGTGAATCATTAATAATATTTGTAGAGTAGAAGTTTTTGTTTTGTTTTGTTTTGTTTTTTTTTAATGGAGGAAAATTTAGGAACATAACTCTTGTCTTTTGGGTTTAATCTAGGCTTAAGAAGAACTTTTGGACTAAATAGATTTTTTTTTTTTATTATTCAAATAGAGTGCATTTCTCATTCTCCTTTCTTACCACAGCTAAGAAAATACATTACAGTGAGAGGAAATACTGTCAACTGGATCCGATGTCACTACATTACTGGTACAAATTAACATGAGTGCTCCTGGCTGAGCTGATACTACTCTGGAAGTCAGATGTCTATTCTGTGCTGACCCACTGTGTGCAATATTCAGGCCTGTGAAAAAAAGAAGTTCTCAAATAAAATCAATTCAGTGAGAGAAGGCTGTTGCTGGCTGAGGTGAAAAGCACTGTATGTGCACTACTGTCTACCATAGACACCAGAAAACCCTGCTGCAGATTGTCTAGTTGCTGCTGTAATTATTGTAGAGACAGATTATGTCACTGCTAGAGGACAAATTGAAGAGCTTCATGTCATCAACTTTATTCATATCAAAGCAGAAGGGCTTTAAAATCTGTTCTTACAGAAGCAACAAATCTGAACATTTACTTATGCTTGGAAATTCTTGATGTACTGAAAGGTCCATTGTTTTTCAATAAGATAAAATAGAAAATGTTGAATTGTTTCTTTAAAGTACTTTATTGCAGTGCCACAAGTTGGTTGGAGACAAGATATTTTCTAATCATGAACAGTCTGCAGATTATACTAAGCAAATTGTAAATATGGCTGAAAAAATAAAAAAGCTATGAACTTGTCTACATGTACAACCTTTTACTCCACTGGAGAAATTTCACTTGATTTAAACACAGCAAGACAAAACATCTTTCCTATAAGTGAGATTCAGGGCCTACTTCACTAAGTTACTACATCTTTAATGTACACTCATTTATTCTGAAGTTACATCATCTGAACTTGTCATCACATTCTCTGTAACTTGTGTTCACTGGATCCTTTCTAAAAGTGCATATGCATTTTCAAGTATGACTATCTGTTAACAGAAAGGTGTCCCTACAATAAAACTCCTTCCTGACAGCTCCTGCTGCAAAAAGAATTGCCTTATCTTTTGAAATTCTTAAAGCTTAGGCTTGAGCAGCATAAACCAGACAGGATGTCTCAGACACTTCACATTTTACTTTCTGTCTGAATCTGCTTCTTTTTGTAAGAAGCAGTCTTGGAAAAACACATCCCATTCTGATTCTTGAGGAGTGCAATTGACTGATTTTCTAATATTTCAAAACTGGTTCTTACTGCACATTATCAGTCAATACATCTTCATTTGTCAAGTATCTGACTTCCTCTAATAAAAAACATAATTTATCCTTAAGTGGGTGCCAGCAGCATTATGGCTGTGGTAATGCAGAGCTCAGTATCAGGTAACCACTGACTGTGTATATATTTATATATATATATGCACATACAGGAGCCAAGAAAAGTTTTGCTGTTTGTTCTGAATTTTTTTTTCCACTGTGAGTACACTTCTAATAGTAACCAAGCTACCTCAGGCTTGTTTCCTAGAGCTGCTTCAATACATTTGACTGCAATGTAGATATTCCCTCAAGTTTTTGCATGAGGATCAAAATGACTAGTTACAAGCTGAAGATTGTACATCTGAACTGTCTGATTTAGGGACAGCCTTTCCCCTTTTTGACAGTTTTGCATCAACTTGTTATACAATAAAAATCCTGAACATATAAGACTCAAATCCACCAGTTGATTATGATATTTCCTAAAATAAATAAAAGGGATAAGTTGTGGATATTACTACAAGTTTTTACTGAGTGAGAAATAATTTTCAAAAGGTGGACAGTTCAGTAACTGAAGTTGTTACAAGAAATACCTTTGGGAAGTGTTATATTCTCACAAGCATTTGTTACTCTGACTTATGCTATTTAATATATGATATTTAATATCATGATATATTATGTATTTAATATATGGTATTTAATATCACTAATATTAACATAATTAATATATAATTATATCACATTTCAGCTGTAATATTGAGGGCTGATCTCTAGATCACTATCTCAGTGATAGCTTATTGAGGCTTCTGAGCTCTGCACTGCAACCCACAGAATGTGTGTGAAAGTCAGTCCAGAAGCAGTGTATCCACATTGCTGTGACGCTATGTCTGAGCTAAGCAGACATCAGCTTTCTCCCCATCCCTCAGCTTTCTCTCTTTCTGAATCTCAACAGGACACATTATATCTGTTGTGCTGACCCTGCTATTGGGACCTGTTTGTATGGTTGTCTTGAGTTTTAAAGATACTTCTCCATGGTATTGTCATTCACCCTATCCACTGCTGGGCTACAGAATGAGAAAGTCTTGATTCAGTCTTGAAACATATGACAATAAGTAGTATTAGTGCTTATTATGTATATAGTTTGGAATACTCAAGAGCAGTTACAGAAACACACTCCCTGACATTAGAAGCTTACAATCTAAACAAAATATATTGCACAGAAGAGATCAACATGCAAAAAGCAGAATCATTGGTTTCTTACTTTTAGTGTACATCTTGCTAATATATAGGATTGTGAACAGAGCAAGGAGTTAAAGGAGTTATTGTGATTTAAAATAAAAGATGATGAAAAGAGTGGTAGCGTCAGGAATTGTTCTAAGAGTGGCTCAAAGAAATGCAGAGCAAAGGATCATTCATGACTGGGAGAATATTCAGAAAAATCGTAAAACAGAAAATAGATTTTAATGTATTTACTTATCCATATTATTAAAGTTACAGGCACTGACCAAGATGCTGTTGCAAGCTTCTTGCTTGGTACCTGGATATGTGACAGAGATAATCCCAGCTCTACTAATTTCAGTGAGAGCTACAGTAGTCTAACTCCTTTAAGGAGCAGGCTGAAGACTTCTATTAGCTGAAGGCCAAGGTCAAAACTCATGCATAGATTTGAATAAATAAACATGGGAACAGTATCTCCAAATGCTGGTATGAGTCTTTTTCATACAGCAATTGAAACTTCTGCTCACTAAATGTGTTTTTCTCCATCAACAAAATAGCCATTTATAGGAAGTAAGGTACATATTACAGAATGAAGTTTTGAAGAAAGACTTGTTGAGCAGCAGTGGGCTAAATGGTAATAAGCAATATAAAAAAAAAGAGGAGTCAATAGCATTCCTGCTATTGACTGGACTGGTTGATGTAAAATTGATTAATAGTAGTAGTAGAATAAAGATATAAATTGAAGTAATTCCATCCATCCAGTAATTCCTAAAATAATGTATTTCTACAGTATTTCTCACTGCAGATGTGTAGAATTTTGGGAGCTAGGCCGCAGATACCTCAGCTGTTCAGGTTTATTGAATATGCTTTGGAGATTATTCTGACCAGAGCAAACTGTTGGATACCAGCAAGTTCAAGTATTCCTTGATGTCTAGCTGCTCTCTCTTTCATTTTTTTACTTCCACTCTAAATGTCTTGGTAGCTGTTTCTGAGCCTGCAGCGTCCATAATGATAAAGAAGGTAGAGCAGTACAAGGTTAAAAATGGACAACAAGCCAACCGCAACATTAAATCCGATAAAAATATCTGTCAAGAACAAAAAATAATTGAGAAGGGAGTTAGTGAAAGACATATATGTATACCATTTTATATGCAAAGCTAACAGTCTAATTACGTATACGTAGAATGGAAATATTTCTGGCAAAATCGCATTTACTGGCATATGCAACGCAAGAACATATACTTCAGTCCTAGAAATGTATAGATTGTTTCCTGTGCATAAGTAAATCTTACTCCCAGGTTTCCATAGGGCAGGAAGGACTATGTGTATTAAATGAAAAAAGAAAAGTAGTTTCTTCAGGGATCAGCAAAATGCAAGACAGGGGAAATAACGGGACTATTGAAAAGTAACATGTATTGCCTTGCTCTTCTCCTCCCTCCCAGAAATAATATTTAGGCAGGAAGAGGTTATCATCTCTCAGCTGCTAGTAGACCATGGATCAGCTGCACTCAGTACAACTGCAGAAACACAGATGCACAAATCTTACCATGAATTTGAAAGCTATTTTTGCTTTGCATTTGCAGAAAGTCTAACGTATCCAACATGAACAGGACCCTTATATAACACCCACATCCATACTTCTCTTAGACGTTTTCAACAAGTGGAGATCTAGTTTTGACCACAGCCTTTAGGCAGCTCCTTTTGTGAATATACTAATTTAATTTCTACTGATATTCCTTGTCCATAGTAAATCTGACCCACACTTAAAGGGAAATCTATTAATTGTGTGAAAGGTACAAAATTCAGAGCCACTGATAAAATATCAGCCACCATCTCTTATGGGGAAAATACAGAACTGTTACACTACCTTTCATTTTGTCTTTCTTCCCACATTCTTTTGACCAGTTTTCTGTAATCACAGGAGAAACTAGTTCAGCAAACTTCTCAAGTGGACAAGAAGAGGTGCACCCTGGCAAAGTGAGGAGGTAAGGATCCTTTGAAGTGTCGTTCCGATAATGCATTTCGATGTTATATTGCCTGATTAACAACATTGAAAAGCTTTTTAAAAAAGGTTCTTAAATAGGTTTCCTACTTTGAGACAGCATGTTGGAAATAGGCTCTAACATCCTACTCTAGAACCTGTTCTCCAAGAGTGGAGGCTTTGTGAAGACGTCTGCAAAGCCCACTTTGCCAAAGCTGGTTATTGGTCAGCTGAAAAAGTCCTTTCGAAGGCTCCTTGAATGGCACCAACACTATGTTCTAAGCCAACTGGTTTACTGTGGGAATTACGTCTTGGAAGTGTTCTTGCTATCACCTGAAGAATCAGGAAAAATTATTTTACCATTTCTTTCATTCTAGGAGGGCTTGTTTTACCTCTTCTTCCTGTCTTTTAGAGCACATATTCACATCCAGAAAATGTAATTTTCCCTAATTTTAATATGACTTTGTGCCTATGGGCTGGTCAGTGATGTATCTATTTAAATCAAAATTGTATCTTCTCACAATATTTGAGAGAAAAGTGGTTTGGGAGAAGAAGGTAGCAAATTCTAAACACTCTTTATTGCATAGATAAGAAGATACTTGCCCATTGCTTTCTTGGTAGAGTTCAAAAATCTGGCAAGCAGCATATGGTGGCAGTTTTCCATTGAAAATATTGAGAGCAATCTGGAGGGCCCCCACTGTGGTGTCATGCTATTGGAGAAAAAAAATTCATCCTTTACAGTCAATTAAGTCAACTAGCATTCATCCAGAGTAATGAGACAAGAGTAGAGTGGAAATGGAGGTAAAAGAAAACCTATGTAAATTTGATCATAAAAATGTGTTCAGTATGTTCACCATTGGGAAAAACATGTTAACTGATTACTACAGACAACAGGAGGCATTTCCAAGGAGTTACTGCAGTATGTGTCTTACACCATCTGGCAGGATTTTGGAGACAGATACTGAGGGAAAGCAAGATGTGGTTTGAGTAATAAATCTAGTTTTTCAATCCAGTTTCTCTTTTCCTTCCCTCTGTGGTGTTTTTTAGTCCAAGGTCAGATTAAGGCAGTATAAAGTAGTATAATCTAGGGCATTTCAAGAGAAGGTACTTTTTTTCAGGTAGTGTACCAGACAAATAGTTGTGTGCAAAGACTATTCTCCTCATTTCCACTTCAGATTTTTTCCAATTGTTCCTTCTATTTGGACTCATACAATGAAATCTCAGTTTGGCTTCTATTTTTATGGAGTCAGTTACCCACCCACATACAGATTCTTCATCTAGTCATTATCCCTGCATTTGCAGGGATCATAGGAAGAGGAGCTGAAGGCAGGAAGTCCAAAGAGTTTGGTACTTTGGTGCATAAATTTTGCAAGCACCATTATATACATATATATGTATATATATATATATATATATATATATATATGCTAGACCTATTTATATTATCGTCTAGCACCTATGGTTTAATTATTGTTCAGGTTCCGGAATTTTTTAGGCTGATAAGTTTCAAAAATAACAGTATACTTGAACTCAGAGTATTAAAGCAGAAGTGAAAAATCTGGATGTACTGCTCTTTCCTTTTCAAAAAGTACATGGTAGTGCTAGAATCATGTAGAAAGGGCAGAGAGAAAGACTTGAGGTATCAAGTAGTTTCTATAGGAGAAAAGATTAAATACGGTATCAGTGTGTCTTGGAAAAGGAATTATGGAAGAGGAGTGACAGAAAATAGTAAATTCATTAGAGACCCAGAAAAAGTGAATAAAAGAGGGAGTAGTTTTTTTCTTTAACACACAAGTCATTGTCACAGGATGTTGCAGAGTCCAAAAGTATAAATGCATCTAGAAAGTTATTAGGCCAGTTGATGGAAGACAGTCTGTCCAGAGATACTAAACACAGGGATAAATTCTGTCTCAGGAAGTCCCTAAGACACAGATTTCTGGAATGTTTTATCACTCTCTGCTGGCTTTATTCTCACATTCATCCCTGCCTTTGGCCCTTGCTAGAGACAGAATAATGAATGGGCTAAGCAGATCTTGGCCTGATGAAAGTGGCTCTCTTCACCCTCTAAAATAAATAAAAATAATAATAGTAGTAATAAAAAAAAAACCCACAGAGGAGAGGTTTGGAGGTACAGCTGAAGTTTTGCTATGTGCCAGTTTTGGAGCACTTCAGGAAAGATGCAACTAATAGAAACTTCACCATTAGGTTGTAGGAATAATGAATGATAAAATAGAGTTTTCTTTGCCAAATATAGTTTAACTAAAACTGAGGTGAGACCCATGCCTATACTGTGTTCTTGTACTGATTGGTGTTCAGCTTCTTAACTGAATTAAACTGTATTATATTATTCTTTCCTTTAACTTACTTTACTGGCAAAATCAAAGCAAGGTTTATGAAAGATGAAAATACTCACTGCAGAGTAGACCTCCATTTTTCTTGGTTTTGAAGAGTTGGCAGCTTGTTTAATACTGTTTAAAATAATATTCACAAGGACACCTTAAAAAGATGGAAAAAAATGTGGCAAGTGAAGGTATAATGTTTGAATGGAAACAAAAACCAAAATATTGTGAGTATCAAATATAAGGTATCTACTCAGACCTCATACTCATTTTTTTAGCTTACAACAATTTTATAACTACAGAGAAGATGTTACAGAGGAGAAATATATGATTCATCATCCAGGTCAAGTGAAGAAGCAGGATTCACAGGAAATCATCTAGAACCATCCTGAGAACTGGGGATAATGACACTTCCAGTTCTGTTATGCTGAGATCCTTCCATCCTATTTTTGTTTGTAGTGTTGGAATAATGACAACTGTGCTGGTCTCTTCCTGTCTACGTGCCAAAGAAATATTTTAACCATTTACTTCCAACAAGTCACACGTTACTGATTCTTCATTTTTTCCAAAGCTCTTTTGTACTTCTTCTCCAGTCCAAAGGTATTCTAATGCCAATGGGTAAGCACAGCAGAAATTCCCTGAAGCACAGTTTATGTCATTCTAAGGAAAGCGGATGTAACTGGTATGCCAGTGAGCATTAGGTGGATAGTCCTTACCATGTGACATGGTCATCTGCTAACTAATGGGCTTTACTGCAGATTGGAGCTTGTAATTACTATGTATTTGATCCAGACATGTATATGCCTACGTGATGGGTCTGCTAATAACTCTTTACCTAGATCTAGGCTGCACAGTAGGTGCATTAGAAAGCCTAGCCTCAAATGTTCCAGCCTGATTCAAGCTCAATCCTTTGGATTTCCTGCTCATGGATACCTGGGGATCAAAAGAGAAATTCCTGGGTTATGTCTTGAAGTAGTGTCAGAATGTGCAGCACAGTCTATGTGCCCCAGTTTTGGAGCTAAGCAGTAGTTCCCAGTTCTTGTAATTCTTGCAGCATGGACATGACTGGAACCTCTTTGATGTTTTGGAGCAGCTTTATATCACTCAGAGAGCTACAAATGTGTTGCCAGTGTTTTGACACAATGTATAACCAGTACATCAAATTGAAAAACAAGGAACGGCAAGCCACTGGAAGAAATGTTGGAGGAACAACTTAACCTAATTTACTATAAAATAAGTAATGATCATAACCATGAGGGCCTGATTTATTCCCTTAATTTTCTATAATATTTCCTAATCCCTTAAAAAAAATGGAAAACCTGAAGATGTTAATTTATACACCTTGTTGCAGTATCTTATCCATGCAAGTGCCAATGTTCAGCACATATTTATATTCTTAATATGGCATCCAATGTCCATAGTTTTGAATCAAATGTTTGTTTGAATAATTTTGCATTAATAAGTGACAGGATGTTGCATTATCTCCTCATTTCTCAGAGCTATGCATTTTTTTATTTACCTCCTTGTAATCGTGATTTCTCTTCTGTTTTATAAACACCAAATAATGAGAGTAAGGACAATTCTGCCAGTTTTTCCATCTTGTTGATTACATCTTCAGTGGCCCATACAGGGAGAGTGTAATTGTGAATATCCTAGTGATAAAGGAAAACAAAAACTGTTTATAATTCACTGGTTTCCATCAACTTATCATCTACCCTCACGCTACTTAGTTTAGACTTTCTGAGGCTGTCCTGCCTCTTTGCACAACATAATTTTACTCCAGAGCATGCTCTGAAATATATTTTGTGGAAATGGGGAGCAGCCTGAAGTGAGTGAATGGGCAGAGCAGAAGCACCTGTGTGAAGGAGATTCTTTGTAGGTATAATGTGTTTAATACAAAAATACATGTTTTTGGTAGGAAATGTTGCAGCTATATGTCTTCCTCTCTTCCTTTCTCTGGTTATAAAGATCTAATTAATAAATTCTAATAAATTCTTTCAGGTTATAAATATCAGTTTTTTCTGCCTTTCCATACAGTTATCCACATACCAGTTCTATCACTGGGCAACTAGAGACAAATGTCATTCTCCTGTCATGTAATAGTGACAGTGTCTCATCATGTTTAATTACCTCAGTTTGTAGAGGATATGTTCAAAATCCCTCATGCACTGCTGGTAATGACTGGGGCCAAATGGAATTTTTCCATGCTTGGGGTCAGTTTGGGCTTTTTTTTAACTGGTAGCAATCACTGTCTCAAAAATTTTTATCTGATAGATCTTTCATGATCTATCATTTCTATTTATGTTCAAAATCTTAAGTATTTTGATGTTTACCTGTTGATAGTTTAAAGCTAATAATTTAATTTCTCTGTTAAAAATCACAAATATATTATAGCCATCATGCTGAATAATTCTATAGCAGCATGTTGGGAAGGGGAAAAAGGGAATAATGGAAATAGTAACTTCTTCAAACATGAAGTGGAAATGACAGTCTCCCAAGCTGTAGACCATGTTTTTCAGTAATCTTACCAAAGCACTAAAATATAATTTAGATTCAAATTAAAAAAAAAAAAAAGAGAAAAAGAAAATTTAGGAGAGAATACAACTCATTCCTGTGAAACACATTGCCATGGTTTAATTGAAACCCAGAGTTGGAGTTATATTATTCCCCAGCATCTATTGATTTTTTTTTACCTCACAATGTAGAGTATCATATGTATTCCAGAGCTGGAAATTGTCCAGTATTTTAAGGTGATTTAGTTCAAGCCCTGTGTTAACTGCCATTGTTTGTAAAAAATCCTGTAGGGAAAAAGTGAAGAGAATACCACAAATACTCAATACATATGGAACATACATGCAGATAGATTCTCTAACACCCAACCTTTTCACAGAATCACAGAACAAGCTGAGTTTGAAGGGACCTATAAGGATCATTGAGTCCAAATCCTGGCCCTGGACATGACATCTCTAAGAATCGCACCATGTGCCCGAGATCATTGTTCAAATGCTTCTTGAACTCTGTTAGGTTTGGTGCTGTGACCACTTCCCTGGGAGCCTGTTCCAGTACACAGCCACCCTCTGGGTTAAGAACTTTTCTCTCATATCTAACCTAAACAGGAGTTTAATTTTTTTCATTTTGTTTTTGCATTTTAACAAAAGGAAAAAATGCAATTCCATAACTTTTACAACTTAGCTACTTTTTTCTCACATCTTGGTGATTTTTGTTTGTTTGCTTGTTTTTTGGTTTTGCTTTTTTTCTCTTACCATGTATGGTTGTATTCTATTTTGAAATTCTTTAGATGTTTGTGTTTCATGCTGAAGTTCATCAAAGCGAGGACAGCTGGGCAGAGGAAAATTCAGCCTCTGAAACATGAAAAACAAAACTTAGAATAGTTATAAAATTATCAACACCCCTCTGTTTTTTCTGTTGCTGAGATTAATGGTGTAATATTTTTTAGACAGATTCATGGCTGCGCTAGACCTACTCAATAATTGTTTGTTAATCATTAATTCAGTTAACACAGGTGATGGACTGTGGTAACTTGACTTTCAAATGGCTACTTGTGTCTGTGATAACTTGATTTCCCTCAATTTTACTAATTTTGACAAAAAGAAATTGCACATGCCTGTCAGGGGATTGCTTTGAGAAATGGGTCAGGGTCCATGATCAGAAATTAAAAAAAGCTACCATTTCCATCTCATTTTCTGCATTCCCCCAGATGTGACTTAACTCCACCTGGTACTGGAACTTGAATTGCTTCTCCATATACACATCCAGGTCTCATCTCTTTGGGTATAACTGGATTATGGTAAGCATTTTAAGTACCATTTAATAGACAGAACTTGAAACAAGACTGACAAATTGTTCTCCTGAAATATCAAGAAGCTATGAGCCTGAGGGCTTGTTCTTCTTTAGGGATGTGGTTCACTTTTAATTACTACAAGTGTGTGCATTACGCGGTCACATGATAGTACATATTTAATCCGAACAACATGTAAATATCCTTCTCTGAGCTCTGGCAAATATGGTTTATATCAATTGCAGAAAGACAAATGATACCTGATACAGCATAAAATGTCAGTGAAAAGCCATGGTAAACAAAACAAAGTTGTATTGGTTCAGCACTTTATGTCACATCACTAGAGCATTTTTGACCCAGCACTAGTATTATCCCATACCATTAACAGACTGCACTTCTAGCATGTCTCCAGTGGGAAGCTGGCAGCAGCCACCAAATGACCCTAGCCCACTTTCACTTGGATAGGTTTCCAAGGGTGCAATTTTTCTGTGACAGCAGCACACTGGAGGATGAAATCTCAAAAGCTTCAATATGAAACTGGGGAACGTTTAATTACATGATAACAAATATTTCTCTTACTGTATGTCTTAATTATCCCTCTCTAGGTGTTACTAATTAAGCCACTCCCTTTGGCTTCATTAAGCAGTACTCAGTACTGTTGCCTGTCAACTCTTGATAGATCTCAGTGGCTTAAAAATAAACTGTGATTATGGTTTTTTACAGGACTGCAGCTGGCTTCAGTTTCCCACATCGTGTTGCTTGGGGCTTGAAAATACCTTCAAGCATTTGTTTGGTTTAACAAGGGAACAATGTTTTTTTCCAGGTGGTTTGCATTAGAAAGGGCATTTGAAGTTGCTGCAGAGGTGTTTTTTGAGAGAAGTGTCAATACCCACTCCTGAAGCAGCTGTAGAAGTGATGAGGTATTAGAGACTCCTACTAATAAGCTTGTCTTTATCAAACAGGTTATTTCATTTCATTGTGGTTCCCCTAGGGGCTTTGGGATATTATATGGCCACTTTGATACTTTTCTGGTCTTCTGGTGAAAGAACTTCCTCTGGTGTCCTGTATTTAAATAACAGTGACCGCGTTCTTTTCCGTTTAGGAACGGGGTTAAGTTTCTGGCTGAATCACTTTGCCTAATCCAGTCTGGGGGAACATTTTCTCTCTGTACCTGTTTTCAAGCATGGTCTCCAAATATGGAGCAACATTAAAGGGAGAGAGGTGTGACAACCCCCTAATGAGTGAGTCCATCCTCTGATGTTGGTGATGGGCAGTTATGTAGTAGGGGATTTGTACAAATTTCCTTAAAGTCAACTTCTGTCCTCAAAGCCAGAAGTAAATAAGGCTTTCTGTTATTACACTCAATAGCTTTTTATCCTTCTTGGCCAAACTGTTCTTTACACAGTTCTTGTCACAAGAGCAAGTGAAATTAAAATCTGAACCTGAGTCAGCCAGAGAGAGCTACATGAAGTAAAACTTCTACAGGACCTGTTATTCAGGTAGGTCTACTCTTATGATCTGCAAGAGAAGTGCTAGGGTTTCATTAAATGTTTCTATAGCACTGAGCATAAAAGAGCCCTTGTCTGTAATTAAAATGCCTAAATGCTACCAGAATAGGGAGGTAATAATTTTGAGGTTATTACAGTGGCTGGTGAAAATTCAATTCCTTGAATAAACTGTGGAACATACTTGCCAAAGAGACAAGGTCTGCCTAGTTGAGTGGTGTTTAGAAAAGCACTTGTTTCCTGTAAAGATTTAGGGCAACTTCCCTAGAATACTGTTCAAAAGTGTTCTAGCCAGAAGAAATGACCTTGGAGAAAATGGTAGAGTGTATGACAATTCAGGTATTCTGCAAGTATGGAAGGAGGATTTTCATGTAGCTATTACAGTTGACCTATGACATACTTTTCAGACAGTAGCTGCATTTGATATTTCCTATTATATTGAACTCAAAAAGCTTAAAAAATGTTTTTTAGCTATTCTCCTTTTTTCTGTTCTTTTGCTTCTGTGAAAGATTAAGATTTTATAGAATGCTTCTAGTCAGTACTCACCTGCTCTGTTGTTTTTTGAAAAACATGAACTGGAATGGGTTGCCAGAGAAGTCCAGGGTTCCAAATTTGGCTGCTAGTTGGTGGAAAGAGGCCAGAAAGATATGATTGGGCACTCATAATGGTGCGATCATAATCTGTACTTTGGATGTAAAACTGAAAATAGAATGGCAAAAAATTAATGATAAAATGAAAACTATAAAATAATAGGGGAATTTTACCCAACTTGTCAATACTGACTTTTTGTTTTCAGTTTTATATTTTTGCATAAAGTCAAACCAGTGAAATTGTAACTCAGCTTTCCAGGGCCCTACTTCAGTTTCACAAAAGGAATTGCCAAGGCATCTTTTAATTTGGAATATAACCCTCAGACTCAACTGAAAGAATAAGAAAGCATGATTTCAAAGAAGGGTGTTCTCCCTCTTTAAAGATTCAGAGGAACAGTGATATGTGTAGACCTGGGGATGTGATTTAGTGGTGGATGGGTTAACAGTTGGACTCGAAATTCATAAAGGTCTTTTCCCACCAAAATGATTCTATGATCTATCAGTGATACCTCAGGAATGTTAAAGCACTCAAAAAACATAAACTTGTCTTGGAAGCATAGAAAAGGTCATACCTTTTCAAACCTTTCATACCTTTTCACAATGCATGCCTCCTATAGTTATATGTGATATATATATATGTTAAAGGGATCTTCCCTACAGTGGATCTATACTGTATAAGTACATCCAAACAGCTGTTAGAGCTCTCTGTTACAGGAAGAAGTGTGTAAGCATGGCCCATCACATGACTGGATAGGCATTTATCTTTCAACAGGGAAAAACAATAATAGTCCATACACTTTATAAATTCCCAGCTCATTCATCCTGGAGCTGTTCAGTTTGAGAAAAATAGGTTGTGAAAGGCCCAAAGAGAATGTAAGTGCTGAAAATTAGACTTTATTCTGTGTTTTCACCTTGATGTAAGTATGACTTTCAAAAATGTCCTTCTATTACCTTAATTTTTCCATTCATGAAATGAGTATGATAATGTGCTTTTATAAGTCCATAGTTCTGCTATGCCAGAAAAATATGCTGCAGACAGATCTGCTCTATACCTCTTGCCGGTTATATGTGCTGTTCAAGAAGCTGGAATATCGTTTCCTCATGTACTGTCCAAGTTCAAATAGCTGCTGCATTCCAATCTGTAAGGCAAGCATATGGGTGACTACTAGATTAAGGTGACTACAAACTTCTAATGTAGAAGTGTCTTTCCTATTTGAGCTTTTAAGTGATCATCAACTGTTGGTATAATGTAATAGTATTGTGGTTTAACCCCAGCTGGCAACGGAACACTACACAACTGCTCACTCACTCACCTCTGGTAAAACTGGGGAGAGTAAAAGTGGGAAAACTCCAGGGTTTGAAGACAATTTGATATGCAAAGCAAAAGCCACACATGCAAGCAAAACAGAACAAGGAATTAATTCGCCACTGCCCGTGGACAGGCAGGTGTTAAGCCTCCAGGAAAGCAGGGCTCCATCCCAGTTACTTGAGAAAACAAATGACATCAAGCTGAATGTTTGCACCTTCCTCTCTTTCCACCGTTTTATATGCTGGGCATGGCATCCTATGGTACAGTATAACTCTTCGGTCAGTGGAGATCAGCTGTCCCAGCTGTATCCCCTCCCTACTTCTTGTGCACCCCAAGACAAACTCAGCTTGGTACAAGAAGCAGAAAATCCTGTGAATCTATGTAAGCCATGCTCAGCAGTAACAAATACATCCCTACATTATCAGCATGGTTTTCAGCACAAATCCAAAACAGAGCCCCCTACCAGCTCTCTCAAAGACAAAATCAGAACAGCTGCGTATGTTGCAGGTGATCTAGAATCTTTAACAGAAATGTTCACTTATATCTATGAAGAAATAATACGTTCTGAAAGGCTAAGATTGCAACATCTGCTACAGAAAGGCAATACCCCTGATTCTATACAAATATCCACAGAGATGTAGATCTGTAGACATCCATCAATATTGTCCTTTACAATATATCATATAGAGACAGCTGAGAGAGGATGATTGACAACCTAGTGTTTATCATTGTCATTGCTCTGTTATTTGTTCAGCCTTATAAATTTGTGGCTTATATTTCATGCCTTAAGTAGCCTTCTTCAGTCTTTGCCTTGGTGGGCCTGCAGTTGTCTTAGTCTGCGCACTCTCTTTTCTGTTATTAATTTCTAAAGCCTGAGCTGAAGTTTTTAACTTCTACTGTCAAAGAAGTACATTCCTACTACTTCTCTTGCTAAAAAGATAGCAGAATAGCAAAAAAGCTCTCAAAAAAGTCAATGCCAAAGCAGGAATATCTTGGTACATAAGCTAGTAATAAGATAGTAATGCATTGTTTCACTATCTGAATTTTACAAATCTTTCAAGCCCCCCTTCAAACGTTAGACACTGAACTGTCTGTTTTGTACTTCTGTACCATGACAAAGTATTATTAGGATATGCATTGGCTTCCTTTTGCTCCAGAGCTTCTTATGTCAAATACAATCAAAGAGATAAGGCTTGATGTTAAAATGCCAGGGCAACAAGTAGGTACAGTGCATCCTAGTGAAACTCTGGACTGCAAGTGGCCTTTTTAGAAGACACATTGTCCCCAGAAGCAACCTTCTCCTGCAAGGCTTCTCTTGTTTTGTGAATTGGTGGTTGTCAGTCCAATGATGAGATGTGGACTCCTCACTTGACTTGGTGGGCAGGTGTCATGCCTTTGCCCTGTCACTGGGCTCAGTACTTAATGTTCATTAGAACTTCATCAGTGTTAACAGTAGAGTGTTTAAACTTGCCATTTATTTGAATCCAGACACACTATCAAGATGTTGCTTTTAGGAAGATAATTATAAAGCTACGATGAACAGGATTTCAATTTAGCAATAGCTGAATGAAATAACATTGCAAAAATGTTTATGAATTTCTGGTATTGGTATTTGCTAATAGCAAAAATCAGAACCTGGGATTTGCTAATGCTTTTGAGACACGCATACAAAACCTCTTCCCACTTCCTCTTTTAGTAGAATTTTTAAGTTCTTCTAAGAAAGTCAACATACCTTGGTGAGTTGTCCAAATCCCTGGGGCCATTCGCTTTCTTTGTGTAGATCAGTTGGAAAGTTTACAATTGGTGTTCTGTCACCATGTCGGAAAACCTGACAATGTAAGCAATAAAAACCCCTTGAGATCATTACTTTCAACACTCCTTCCTTATCTAACTAGAAGTCTTTATACTTCCAGTGAAATTTTTCAAATGAAAATATTGGAGAGTCTGCAGAAACCTGGTCAAATAGGATGTGAATACATTCTTTACAGTCAAGAATATGTATACTTATATAGGAATTAAGTGGGCATAAGCCTAATGATTCTTCCTCCTAGAACATGAAATTAATCACCCAAGATGTTAATGCTGGGATTGTGTTCACAGCTAGGCATCTGGACAGGAAATATGACTGAATTTTGGAAACTCAGTGCTTCTGCATATTGAACCAGTTACTGATGTGCTTAGATTAGTATTTAGTTACTTTGTCATA
This sequence comes from Pseudopodoces humilis, assembly GCF_049639895.1. Taxonomy (NCBI): domain Eukaryota; kingdom Metazoa; phylum Chordata; class Aves; order Passeriformes; family Paridae; genus Pseudopodoces; species Pseudopodoces humilis. The sequence goes on from NC_142200.1 coordinate 108,806,986, forward strand.
GACAAAAGACTTGAAATTTTTTGGTAACTTTTTCATAGCAGTGTCTATAAAAGTAGTTCTATGTACACACAGATCTTATTCTCAGTTTCTCAATCATCCAAAAATATAAAGATTAAAGAGTATAAATGTTTACACTGTTAGCTTACTTAAGTAATACTTACCTTATTAATACTTTTAAATGCATAAATAAAAATACTTTTTAAAGTCTGTAGGATTTATTTCTATCAAATTCAGTGAGAGCAAAGAGTTTGGTTGATTTACTGTCCTGGACACTCCAGCATGGTGAGTATTAGTGTGATGCATTCAATTGTATGATTTTTTTATCAGAAAAATTAAATGAACCTTTTTGTATTTTTATTCCAGCATACAAATAAAATTACAACCCTAGATTAAATGGTTCTGAAAAACTGAATTATCTCCCCTAAGCATATGCTGCATGAGATTAGAAAAATTAAATCCACAGAAGCTTCACATGAAAGGAAATGCTGGAATACAAATTCACAGGGGTCCAGAGAACCTTCCAGGATGCTGACCCAAATTGTTGGAAAAGTAACCTTTGCTTATCAATGTTCCCATCACCTGATTTAGCACAATAAAATGACAATGTAGCAGCATGGTATATTTGTTAATAAAATGACATTTATGCCCTAATACCTCACTGGTACATAACTTGCTTATAATTAATACTCTCCATTGCCTCATTAAGCCACATCATTCTTGCCCAGACTTCAGAGAGGGTTGTACACACAAGTTAGTTTGCCACTCCCACTGGGAGGTGTTTCATGTTTATATTTTTCAAAGCAAACACCAGCGTTGTGACCATGTTTTAATTACAACACACACCCTTTCCATCAGCCTTCTCTACTAATGTGCATGAACCTGTGCTAAAGCAGGTACTTCAGAGATGGAAAATACTGTCTATTAAAGGCAAATAGAATTGCATTTCTCCCTCTTCATTTTCTACAATAGACAACAAGGTTTGCTAAAGTTACCATTAGAACATGCAGGAGACTGCTTATTATGTTTTTGTTTTGTTAGTTGAATTTCACTATGTGGCCAACCTGAAATGAATATTTTGCAGCAATTCAAGGAGGGTTTTTCACCCTCATCATCAAGTTTGTTGTTTGGCGGTTTTTTTATTTCCTTCTCTGTGCAATTTTTAATCCTCTTTAAATCTCTTTTCTTACTAATTTGGAATCTCAGTTGGTTCTTAATAGCAATTTCTCAGTTCACCTGTATTGAAGAGGAGAACAAATAAGGAGCTACATTGTCTGGTAGCTGATTCAGTTGAGTGCAAGAAAAATGTGTGAGAAGGGCTTTTGTACTACTGCTCATTTCCTTATGCTGATGTACATAGGTGTCAGGTAGGATTCATTAGTTTTTCTGGACAAGCTGGTACCTGTGTCAAGAATGAAGGTTACGTTCCCAATTACAATATAGCTGCATCCTCTCTTGTTAAATTATCCAGCTTCACAGAACTTTTATGGGTAACTTACAATTATTCGAGCTAACATGTTTAAATGACTAATTTTTATGCATATTTTAGGCAATACTTAACAATAGATCAATGCTTGGCCATAGAGATGCCCTTTTTATTACTGAAACATTACTGACAATGTGTTAGATTTTTAAACTGGTTTGTGATGTTTTATATTTAATGTATGACATAACCCTGAGCATGTCACAACAGTCACTGTCACAACAGTCAACCCCTAACAGCTTTCAATAAGCCAGAACACAGTAGTATTTTATCTGAATAGAGGTTAGTGTGAAAAAGGATCAAGATGAAAAGATCTATTGAATATATGAGCAGGAGATATAAAGAAAAGTATTTTATTTCTTTGTAACCTTAAGAAATTGAAGGAGTGGAGGGTGTGCTCCTCGAAAAAGAAGCACAGTTCCTTTAAGTCTACACAAGATAGGAATCATTCAGCTCCTTGTTCATATTTCTGCACCTTCATTGTACAGTGTCACATAAATATGATATGAACACTAAGCTGGAAGCAGCAAGAAGGGAACAAACACTTAAAAAAGCAGAGCCCCATTTTTAGGAATTGAAGGACAAAGCTTCTTAGTTTGGTTTTTGTATGTGCTCCAGCCTCCTTGCTACTCCTTGCTTCAGCTGCAAATGAAATAACCATATGAATAACCACTTAACCTGAAAGACTAACTTGTTCACTCACAGCTACATCTTAGGAGACTTTTTCCAAAATTTAAAACTGTGTTTGTCATTAGAACACCTGATAGGAAGAGAAAATGTATCTCTACAGATCTTGCCTTACTCATCAATATTTGCTTCTCAACACTCATAATTTCAACTTTGTTAAAAACAAGTTGATTCTTCCAATTAATTTAATAATATGTGTGCTCTAGCATTTATTACTCCTGGTCTGCAGATTGCCTTCCTGGCCTTTCAGGAGACACAGAACATGGCAGAATGAGAGAAGAGGAGCAAGAAAGCATCATAAAAAGTGAAAAGACACCAGAAATCAAGGAGGGGATTGTAATGGGAATGCACACAAGAAGAGCAGTAGGTGGATAATTACCAAACCCATTACCCTCTCCTTCCACTCTGATACAGCTTGAACCTGATTTGGTGTCTGGGTTCATCCATGTACTCTTGGTAACTTTGTGAGCATGATTGCTCATATGAAAATGGCCACATGACTCAGACTTTGGCCAGCATTTGTTTCCATTGTTGTCAGGTGAAAAAATCATATTGGAGACAAACTGGTGCAGGAGAGAAGGTGCACTGAGAATATGGCATGTGTGGCATACACATATATACATAATGTCTTCCTTTAGAAATGTCATGAAATACAGCGAAGTATCTGTCTCTGAATAATAGTGAGCCTCTTGCAGGCACTTTTATTGACACACTGAACTGCAAACAAAAAGATTTCTTGCTTTGCAGCCAGCAATAGGAATGAAGAAACAAAAGTGAAGTGAAACCATCATGCTGCCAGTTCAGGGAAACCAGAGATGTAGAAATGCTGAACATGTTTAGTCAAGGTTTCAGATGGCTTGGCTTGATTAGACAAATCACGCTGAGATAACATGCTCAGTCAACACTTCCTATCCTGAGTTACAAGGACAAAGACATGATGAAACCACAGTGCCTCAGAAACCACACCTCTTTGTATATATGACAGGTGAAATGTGTGTGTGTGTGTGTGTAGAGGCAAAAGGTCCAGGTTGGAACTTTTTTAAACAGAGGCGATAAATCAGTATTTAATTTCTACTTGGGTGCCTGATTGTCCTACATATTTTCTATTTTCCTCTTTCTTTAAATTTAAAACTTGAGTTATTTAAACTCTGCCTTTAATCTTAAATTCAGTGCACAAGAGTTATGGTAAAAGCTGATGTTTTCATGTAAGCAAAGAAATTGAGAAAGCATTTTGACAAATTGGCTCGAATTAGAGCTTTGCAGAGAAAAGGGCTTGTGGCCAATAATCAAAATGCACAGAATCAGCACAAAGTTGGAAGTTGTGAGAAGAAAGTGAGACCCCATCCTAGGTACCATACAATTCTAGAAGTGAGCAAAAGCAAACTTTTATCTGTATTTCTTCTCCCCTGCAGTATTTTCTATTGTGCAGTTCTGCTAAGGAAGTTTTAGAAAGTCATTATGACAATTTTCACAAGGCAGTAATACTCCCAGGTGAAAACATAGTAACTTACAGAGGATAACCTGACAATGGCTATTGAAGTATGTCAGAAAGATGCCTTTTAGACTTACCTCAAATGTACCAATACTCTCATTATATCCCATTATATCAGTGATATATTGTGGGGTCAATTCCTGTGCTATTTACTTGTACTAGCAATTCTGTTTCTATGAAAATTCAATCAGTGAGTTCAGAAGGCAAAATTCAATAGAGCATACATAAACCATGCCTTGAGAGAAGAGATGTATATTGTGATAAGATTAAACCAATTGTAATGTTTTATGTGATTGGTCAGCCTAAGCAAAAGTAACAGGAGTAAAAGGAAGACAGCTTAAATGAAATTTACCTACTATTTTAGTGTTTATTGGGATAAACTACCCTATAAATTGTTTGGGGTTTATTTTTTTTTTGTTAGGTGGCTGCACAGTTATGGTAAGCCAATGATTTTGGATAAGAAGCCTCCATCTCCATAATGGTAACCATCTCCAGTAACTTTCTGCAAAACCATTGCTTGTCATAACACAATAACAGCTACAATTCAATAAAAATTTCATTCCTTTCAAGGAGTTAATGCTCCAAGGCTTGCTCTCTACCTGTTTTCAGCTTTGTCCAGTTCTTCCTGTTATCACTGAAAAAACATGTAAATGTATTTCTATATAAAGAATGTTAGTGGAATTAGCGTCAGGTCCCTGCTATGTATGGTGTCTCAGCAGGAGTAGGAACTGGTTTTTCCTGTGCACTCTGGCCTTCCTCCAAGCTGTGCATGCACAATGCATGTGGCTACACATGAAATACTTTATCTAGAGTCAGATGATATGTTTTGGACGCAGCATTTCTGCCTCACAGCTGTATGCACACATAATGTCTCATTTAGAGTAAGGCTGTAGAAGATCTTCAATTGCCTGTTTATAAAAGTTCATTCCAATCCCCTCAACTTTGTACAGAAAATATTCATTTGGACTAACTATTCTTTATCATTATACCTTTTATTTAAAAAAAGAATGGAAAGGACTATGGTTCACCTTCATAATTCAAAGTATTACATTGCATTAATGTTTCTTTTTCTAGAGATATTTGGGAAAGTGACATTTAAGTCATGTTTAGCTACTTTGAAAGAAGAAATGGCCCAGCATAAGAATTATTACAGCTGTTTTCAGCCTAACTGAAGTTAATGCAACACGTCTCTCAAATCTCTACTTAAAAATGCCTGTCTATTTCTGTTTCTCAGTATATTGCTATGACAATTCAGTTATTGTGAAATGGAAAATATTTATTTTGTGTGCTGATGTGTAGTAACTTCTGTAAAAGCATAAGCTTCAGCTCCAAGCATAGAAGAGGTAGTCCAAAATCATGAGCTCTCACACTATGCACTGAGAGATTGTCAGCTAAACTAAGGAAGAATAGGTAAATGTGGACTTCACATCTCTTAACTCCTCTGCAGTATGCTTCTACCACAGTCAGTTATCTTGAAATAATAATTGGAGATTAGGAAAAGAAAATTCTAATAACTGGAGACATTTTTATCATTGTTAAGGTTATGTCTTTAAACTCAGTAAGCAAAAGGGCAGCAGTACTTATTTCTAAGTTTGAAGACTGGCAAAGAAACTGTACACCTTGTCTGATTCAACAGGCATGTAATTCTGTCCCTGTATTCCCCACAACAAAACATAGAACAAATCTACTTACTACAACCACAAACTTCAGTTCTCGTGCTGCAGTAGTCTGTTGAAGCAGAATGAGAATAATGTGAAAAGAAAAACACAGGATCCTAGACAAGTTGGGAAGCCGTATCGCACCCATCCTGATAGAAGAGGAAAAAAGACTTTGTAGCTCCAGCAGCTGCTCAGGCTGAACTGCAAGACGTCAGGCTGTACTTTCAGAAGGGGTGGAACTGCCGCTGGTGCATTTCAAATCCAAGAGGAATGTTGTGTGACTACGCAACAAATTGCATTGCCCTTTGTTTTCAAATTACTGTTTACATTCTTTTTAATCAAATCATTATTCAGTTCCCTTTTTTCCTCTAATATTTTTCTCTTTTAGAGTATGAAGGTGAAGTTAAAATACAAAGAAATTGCTAAGCATTCCTAATGTTTCAACTCACCTGTTCTGTTTCAACTTCTCAGTACTTGGAATTTTTCCAAACTATATCATGGCCACGAGGATGAGCTAAGAATCAAAACCAGGCAATATTGTTTCTCTTTGCTGCTCAGCTAGTCCACTTTTCAGCTACCTCACCCTCCCTTTTTTCCCCCTCTTCCGCATTATCCCTGTGAAATCAGAATAACTATTTAAAACAACATTTCATGTGGGTTAAAATTGCTAGTCCCTCAGATAAAATACTTAAAAAGATCTTGTGACAAGTATGTTCTTTAAGATCCTTGCTGGGCAGTTATATGCTCTTCAATTTGTTTGTGTTATTTTTCTTTTCCCTTGAAGTATTCCTGTACTTCCCCTTTGGAACTGCTTATGTTGAGATCTATTTTGGCCTCAAATCTTTAAGAAATTTCTTGTGAACAATCCCTGGATCTCACATTTTTACTGTTACTGATTAAAAACCCTCTTTCTGACAGTAGCTCAGTGGCTTTGAGAAGATTGCTCATCTTGTCTCTGCTGACGTCCTCTCTATAAAATAAGAAGAATAATACCTGTAGACTTTGATTCAAAAGCACTTTTTGAGTAATGAATTAGTTTGCAGAGATCTATTAGTAGAGTTCTTTAAATGCTAAAACATTAGGTCCTTTGTGTATTCTCATTACATTACTATCATACCCAAACCTGTCTCAGGGTCTTCTGCTGAGCTCTCTGCAGCAGTATTTTCTACAACAGGTGTTTTACCACTTACCAGAAATTCCACCTTTAGGGCCCTAGAGCCCACTAAGCCTCAGGTATTCTCTCCTCTGAGTTGTGTGAATGTCCTTATGTATCCACTTTGTCTGATGGATGGGACTGGATGGGAGGAGTATGACAGCTCCCAAACTTTCCTGTCTGTCTTCTCAGTCCATTCCAAGTTTTCATCAGCTGAACTTCTTTCTTCCTCCCCTGTTAGGTCCCCACCCTCCTTTTTGATCTCTCCTGGTGTGATTTTTGCCTATGCAGAAGGTGTATGAGAGTAATCTATACTTCATAAATATATAATATGTTGTCTTTCTGGAAACAAACATAAGCTGATCATCTTCCTCCATTATTTAAGAGTGTAGGGCATAAAATACACTTTCTTTAAAATACTTTAATACGTCTCAAAACTCAGAATGGATGTCCTACTTTTTTAATCTGCGTAATAGGTGGTTCCTAAGATATTCGATCAAGGATCACTGTTGCCTCTTGGAATCTTTTCTTATCCTTCTGATGACCTTACCATGAAATTCATAACTGACTAGTTTTTTGTAAGATTTGGTTTATTGTGTTTCATTGATGAGTGTCTATGATCACTGAAGTAATTCTGATGACTTCACTTTAGAATCTGAACTCATTTTTTTGGGAGTGGGGGGGCGGATTCTGGATAGCATCATTCAAGAATGTTTAGAAATATATGACAATGACATTTTATAGAATATATTTTCTAATGTCTCTTAAAGATGATACTTCAACACAAGCCCAAGCATATGGTAAGTAGCAGTGATTTCTGTGGTTTCACTCTACCCTTGGCATGTATGCTTTGTTAGGGAACATATTTTGTGCTCAAAAGAATAGGTACCACAACAACTTAAGTAAATGTCTAGACATTCCAAAATGGAAAAATATCCCTATTTATGTGCCATACTGGTTAAGATAGAGTCATGTAGAAATCCTGTATGCAATCTGTAAGTATGTTAGTAGCATATATTTAATTTGGATATTTCCTTGCGTTTCTGGAATTATCTGCATTTCTACTGGGCATTTGGCAGGTATAAACTCATCATATTCTGCAGCAATTAAATCCTGGCATTTTTTCAGGAAAAGTTGCTTCAAAATAATAACAAAAATAAAATCCTTCTTAATCTATAAAGTTGTTGAAGCATTATATTGCAAGTGAACCTAAACAATTTAAATCATGTTTATGTTAATTTGGCTTTTTGTTGTAAGTTCTAATTATGACTTTATGGCATTAAGTCGAATTAAACACAATTACAAATTTTAAGTGCATGTACCTATCTTAAATGCTTGCTGAAGCCTTGATTTGCTTTGAAGTGGCTGGTTGCAAAAGAACCTGTACTTTATTGTACAAAAGGGTTACATGAGGTAACTGCTGCTGGTGGAGCACAACCTACACCCTGAAAGGGTGGAAGTCACTGCAGTCAAAGCACCAGGGATGAAACTGCTGCCAGCACTCATGTACCAGGCTGCTCACATAGGGAAACAGCTCAGGTCCTGCTTCTGACTGCATGTGCAGATCAGCACTTACCATAATTTGGATTTATCTCCAGTTGATTTTTTCCAAACTTTTTTTTTGAGCTGAAAAAGGGAAAGAAAATATTTGGTTTCAGTAAACAAAGTGACATTTTTCAAGCACCATTCTGAAACACAAGGGAAACAAGACTGTTTCACTGTCCTCTGGGGAGGTGTTTTTACCCCAGTTGTGGGGAGTGGGAAGTCACAAGGCAGTTAATTTGTGACACTCAAAGAATTCACTTACTTGTACTGCTGACAGAACATGAACCTGTATCTTACACTACAGAAAAAAATGTCCTAAGCCCAAAGTTACTGATCTAAGGCAGGTGGGGGGAAGAAAGTGCCTGTTCACTGTCTATTCACTGCCTTCTAATAATTCCTTAGTTGTCCCAAGTTTGTAATATGCACCTGGTAACAGGGCACTCAGAATTTCTTCTTGATCCTACAAGATTAAGATGTTTGCCTGAGACAAGGGAACCTAATTTGCAGGGTTTGCAAAAAACAAAGTGAACAGCAAATAGGAAAGAGACAGAAAGCACTATTCCTCTTCTCTTATCCCCTGAAGCTCTGCAGTTTGGTGGTGATTTTATTTTCTTGTAGAGATGGACACAAATCCTTTTACCAAAGGAGGGATTTGAATTTTTTTGCCACATCTTGGATAAGTACTATGAACTTATTACGAATAAATTATGAATAAAAAGAAGGAAAACCTACTTCTAGTATTGTCACACTGTATTAGGAACAGTAATAGTGACGACACAACTCTCCAGCTTAGTTGCAAAAGAGAGCAACTTTTATTCTTCCAGATTTTTCTTCTTTTACAGAGACTTCTGAAAAGGTCCAAAAAGGTAAAACCTCTCATTGGTCATCAAACCAACACATCACCTTCATTGGACAGTTAAGAACAACACGTTTCTTGCAAGTAAACAACAAGGAGACAAACAACACCTGCAAATCTTGTTTTCCTTCTGTTAAGGAGGAAAACAAGGACTGTTTGAGTTCCTCCTCACAATTTCTCATGGCACACTTTCTCAGCCCAGTGTGAGAAAGTTATGTGACTTAGTTTCACGCAGACACAGTGCTACCTGCCTGATCTCTTGTACTACCAGTACACAAAGTACTACCATGAAACAAATCTAAATTAGTTGACTAATTTGACCAGCATTTGGATTGTTTTGGGATTTTTTCTTTCATTCATTTTTGATAGTCAGCTCAGTAAATAATCCAAAGAGAAATAGAGGTGATGAAATTAAAGAAAATGATAGTTCGGGCTGTCAGGCTGTTGCCAGTGCCAACTTTCCAGGGCAGCACAAAATTACTTTTGCTTTTCTGTTGTTCATTCCCCATTTTGCTGACACTGCTTCAGCATATTAAAGGAAAACAGTGATCACAAGTTATATCCAGCTATATTTCAGCATCTATGACTATCCAGGTTATTGAAGCAAGTCTTCTTTAAAATATGACTGGTCTGTCTAAGCATTGTTTGTGAAAGAAGAGAGGGACTTGCATATCCAGGTGATTCTGATTCTGTGTTTGCAACATATTTTAAAAGTAAATAATCTAAACAATTCCAAAGCCAAACTGTATGGGTTTTTTACTTATTTTGACTCACTTCATTAAGAGGAACTGAAATGAACAGACTTCATGCCTGCAAAAGACTGTAAGACATTTTTCAAATTAAGTCAGGTGGTGAAGTTATAGGAAAACACAGAGCAGTTTATTATTCATTCACTGACATCCCAATTTATATTCCTACAATAGATCTGGGCTTTAAATTCCAGACTTCATAAACAGTGATGCTCATTTTACCTCTGAGTTAGATAGATATAAAGGATATCTTCCTTTCTGTGTTTCTACATTGATAGTCTTAGAAACAAAATGCACTACAAAGAATGTGTGTGATGATGGGGTTTCTGTTCAATAGGGATAGGGGGAATAAAATACTTTAGAAATATCTTAATTTGTAAATTAATTTGAAATTTTATTTTTTCTCAGCAGAAATTAGATTATTCAAGGTATATACACTGGTGCATGTAGCATGGAAGAAGACATTGTCTTAACGTGTGATGGAAAAGGGGGAACCTTACGTTGTTTTATTGTAAGCAGTGACCTCACATAGGATGTACTTCCATAACTGAACAGAAGCGCTGAGGCCAGGGTCCATGATGCTCCATGCCAGACAAATCTCTGGGACAAAGGGTCTTCATGCGGTTTTGGAAATTTTAAAGACATGGATTTGGGTTAGGAAGGAGGGGAGGAACTGGAAACTGGAGACTAAAGAGAATAACGAAGGATTCTCAGGTCTGTATCACGTTTTGTGCGTGAGCATTGTCCAATTCAGAAAACCAACAGAAAAGTTATCCTTACTTTTGATGGGAGAAGCATGAAACTTAGCCTTTACAGTTCTTGAACTTTCACCTCTAAACATCTGGCAAACAAAACATTAAAAGAAGCTCAAGCACCAAAATTTGGCCTGAGTTCAAAAATGAAGAAACCGTAACAGGTTGAGAAGAGAAAGTGCCTAGAAATTTGGTTTTGACAGCCAAGGCTACAATCTGTTAGAAGTCTAACACTGATAAAGATGGAGTCTTGGCTTTTCCTTTCTATTTGCTTTCGTCTAGCAGGTTTTTTTTAATTACTTCTTAGGAAGGGAGGTGTGATGATCAGCGTGGCTTTGAGATGAATAACTTAAAGAGCTTGCACTAACTTTCCTGTGAGGGCTGCCAGACCTGGGAAGACTTTCTTCTGGGGTCCATTGTACATGAAGGTACTATAGAATAAACAAGCTTGCTCTTCTTTGCATTAAGAAGCAGCTAGAACTGGTTGTCTCGCATTGTCAGAAAACATTTTTACCATTGTTTGGATGCAATGGTAAAAGGGGCTGCATTTCAAAATCTAACTACAGCTTTCCTGGTGAACTGTATTTCCTATGGTGGCTTAAGAAGCACAGAAATTGGGACCTGCTGAGAAGAGAATAGGCATTTACAGTGAGAATTCTGAAACTTAGATTCTTGTTGGAAGGAAAAGTGATCTTTTTATTATTTTGATTCATTTTTAGCTTGTGGAGTGGCAGTTATCTTCTTATGCTGTAAGGAATACACTTTTCATAGGTTTAGCATCCATTTTAAAAGCCTGATCTGAGGAAAGGAAGCCAGAATGGTGAAATTTTCTGTATCTCAGCTGCTACTCTAGTTCTCTTTGAAATTACCTGTGGGCAATAAGACTGTTGGCAAAAGGTCCTATCCACTGTGAGAAAGCAAAAAAATAAGAAATCCTAGTTCTTCAAGAAAAGACATGTCCACTGTTTTCAGAAGTTAGTTGCATCTGATAGTTCTGATCTCACTTGTGTAGTTAAAACGTAAGCTGTTTTTGCAATAGCAATATTAGAAAATTTAACTAGCGAGGGATTGCCCAACATGTTCTGCATGTTTTAATGAGCATGCAGCTCTGATTTTTTTTTTATTTTGTATTGCCATTTTGTTGTTCATGTCAAGAACAGCATCTACTTACAGATCTCCCAGGAGAACAGATTTTATATGATCAGATCAGAATATACAATCAAAGTAACATAACAAAAGGAAGGTGTTAAAAAAGCTATTTGAAACAAAAAATTATTTTTCTTCCAAAATTAACACTTGGCTTTGCTGTCTTTTTGGAAAGAATATCTGAAAGCTTTGTTGGGTCAACCAGTTGTCGCTAGGTCTTCATGGAAGCCAACCTGGCTGTTTATAAGCCCCTTTTAGGTCTAGAGTCACAGTCCAAATTTTCCTTAAGTCTCATCTTGCTTCTGTGTAGAGATGGGATATCTGTGCATGTAAAAGAGAAAAGAAGAAGAAAGACATTTCTTAGGTAAGTAATCAGGCATTGTCCTAATTCTTGTGGCTTCTGAGGTCTGTTGGTGTAAAATGATTCATTACTTCTTAAATAAAATAAAGTCTAAGGACAGTGGAATGTCTCCTTCTTTTAGGAGTCATTTGAAACATTGCTTCTGTCACCAGTTCTGTAAGTTCTTGTCTCATTCTTCAAAAGAGGGCAACACTCCTTCAGAGGTATTTTCCAATTTTGCTGTAAATCTAGGCTATAGCTCTTCAAAACACTCTCCCTATAATTACACAGTTGAATTAATTCTGACAATGTCCCTTTGGAAAGGATAGCTCTTGAAAAATTCCACTGGTTTCATATTTCACTTGGGTTTTACCAGGTGATAAAGTAAAGCAAATACTCACGAAGAATAAGTCCCTGCTTTCTATAATTTTTGTTTGTAGTATTAAGGAATGTTTTGCTTTGATAGAGATCAGGAAACTCAGTTGGTCATGCTGATGGAATTTAATGAGAAATGTTGCACCACAGTCATGTCACAGTGTGGAGAGAATTCTTTCATAAAGTGAACCACACTGAAGATAATGGAGGGAACACCTAAAGGTAGGACAAAAAGACGGATGCATTCTTAGCATATGGCATTCTCTGAAAACATGGCAAACCTGTTAATAGTACTTCTACAAGTAAGCAGTTCAGACTAAGTGGAGAGGAGTTAACACATTTGCTCCCGTTTTGACAGCATTAGGAAAAGTCTGTTGAAACATTGAGTCAATCCATGCTGAAATTTTCCTGAGCAGCAAAAAGAGCACAGGCAGAGCTCACAGTTTTACCTCCCTCCCAAATATGCTGAGCTTTATTAATTTCTTATGTTTCATTCACCTTCTGGTCATTGAGATGTGGAGGAACTTAACTCCGATTTAAATCACCCTCAAATACTGCTATTGTACTGTGCAACCTTTAATAACAATACTTGTTTTTATTTCCCTGTAGTGAGGACATAAGTCCTCTCCATAAAACTTCAATTAAGCTTTTTATAGAAACATCTGTATGTTTTGCAAACTGGAGTCTCCCTGTAGAAGAGTTATTTCTATAAACTGTCCTTTTGAGCTCAGTCACACTCCTGGATTTTATTTTTTAAAAAAAATCACATCTATGGGCTTCATAAAATGCTCTCATGCATGTATAATCAAATTAATAACATATGCATTAGCAAATAAAAATAGTTGAGATGATTTTTGACAGAGTTGGAAACAGCTGAAATCAGGGATTTTGCAGCTGTGTCAAGTGTAATTGTGACCTCTGCTGGGTTTTTAGCAAGATAAGCTCCCTGGCCAGCTCCAGCACGACGGCTACCTCTAGCCAGCGGACCACAACCCACAGCATCAATGTGATGGATGGCGTACAATGGCGATTTATTGCAGGGAAACTTAACATTTTATAGCTTGGGGTCACTGTGTTACTCCCATCTACATACGTCACACCTGGGTGCTATTGGCTAATTACAAAACACTTACTATCCTAGAAAGAGGGGTGGGTTATTGGCTTTCCGTCACATCCCGAATTCTTCCGCAGCGCCAGGCCCTAACTACAACAGACCTCTAAACTCTTTGCACCACTCTTCTCCTTAATTTAGCTTCCTGGTGTTAAAAGTCATCTGTTCCAGACTGTCTGCATTCATTGAGAATTGGTAGTGCACAGTGGTTTAGCACAAGGCAGTCTGTCAGCATGCTGCACTGCGCAGCCTGTGGATCAGTGTGCCTTGGCCTTTTCCCAAGTGCAACCCATGCACAGCAGAGAATTTAAAACTGCCTGCAGGTAAAGTGAAATTAATGTTTTCTAAATTAGTCAAAAAAATTAGGATATGGCCCCAATAGGTCTGTTCTGAGCCAGGATAAAATAGTAGAAGATGTCAAATTTTGATATGACAATATAGTCAACATTTTCATTGAAGTATCAGGTTTGGTTGTAACCTCTCTTGTGGTCCATATGTGTTTTCAGCACTCAGGATTGCTAATGAAAGCAGTAATGCTGGACTTGGTGTAAAATGGCTGAACGCCATCTAACTTCTACATCAGCAAGATTTGAGGATTGAAACAAAGTACAGCCTTTGTGTAAAGGCTAAATATTTGTGTCTTTATTATTGTAAAATTTTGATATATGATAGATTTTTTCATTTATTTATCTGATCAGTTTGCTTTGTGAAGGAGGGGGATTTATTTCCAAAAATATTAGATTATTAAGCACCACAGTATAAACATGAAGTTTTTATCATTATCTTCCATGACTGTATTAGTAGTGTGGCTGGAAAAAAACTTCATCAGAAACAACCTCTCCCTTCCTCTGCCAAATTACCTTTTGCAATTAAATGTGGTAATTTCCTGAAATATTTCCTGAGAATTTGTGAGCAATGACTATAGAGAAGAAATTTGTTTAGTGAATCATTAGTTGCTAATTTTTCATTTATTCTGGCCAGACTATCTCCACTCTGTTAATGGATTCAAGATATTTAACAGGAAATTATTTTCAACCAGATGAGTTGGCTGGTCTACATTCTTATAATTTCTGACGATTCAAATTCTTCTTGAGATCAGTGATTCAGAAAGCCATATGGGATTTTTTTAATGTTGGGTACAATATTTGAACACTAGAAACTGAGGTTTCTTAGCTTTTCATTTCCCTAAGCAACATAGAGCTAGATAAAAGATAGACAGTGCCATCCTGTTCCCTCATTCTGCAAAACTAAATATTGTAAGTGGTCAAAATGGAAATTTAAACATCCTAATATGGTGATATAGACAACCTACGAGGGAATGAGTTAGTATCCCAATATGTGTCTGTATACATTTGACATTCTGTAAGTACCAATCTGGTATACTATTTAATATTCATCTGTTTTGATCTCTGAATGCCTGCTAAAATCAAGAGAAAGCATAATTGTTGACTGTTGTTAATAAGCTGGGACAAATACTCTGCAGTTATTCTCTGCAGAGAAGAACAGGTGACTGTTTTAAGTCAGTGCATTTACATGTACTTCTTCAGTAACTGAAGAGATTTTTGACTGTACTAAACCAAAATAAAAAAAACCCCACATGAAAAACAGTACCCTAAAGTCAGATCAGCCTTGGTTTCATTTCACCAGAAAGTTGGTCTGGAACAGACAAGTGTATTGATGGAGCAGAAATGACAGCCATGGGTACGTTTCTCTTTTCCTGGATCTGCGTATTTTTCATTTCAGAGCAGACCCTTATGAAAATGATGGTCACTTCAAATGGGCTGTTGGCTCAAGATGCAATCCTGGCTTTACTTTTGGGTAGATGTGCCCAAAGCCCTTAGCTTACCTCTTTTGATGTCCTACATTCTACATTCTCTTGTCCAGTAGTGTACAAGGAGGGGAGAGACCAGATGAGTAAATCTCTCTAGGGGACAGCGAAATTTGCAGCCAGGGAGAGTGAGGGGGTGAGGCTCCCTCAAAGAATTATTCCTGTAGTACATTTCTATGGTGTATTGCCTGTTTCAAAATACAGAAGGGTCAAAATAAAGTTAAGTATGCAAAATCACACATGCTTCAGTTATCATACTTGGGGACAAACTTTTAGCCAGATTATTTGTCTGGTTGCTAATGTGCTTATGATTTACTAATGTAATTAGTACTCTGAAGAGAGCTTTTTAAGCAACAGGGGGTCAACACCAATTTGTGTGTAGTTTGCTGCCTTTGCTAAGGAGTTAAATAGATAAAAAGAATAGAGAAAAGCCTTTCATAACTGTAATATATATGTGTGTGTGTGTGTATGTATGTGTGTGTGGTTTTCAGGCTTATTCTGCTACTGACTAATGAACTGAATACAATTACAAATATAAAATCAATGTGCAATATTTTCCTGAATAGTAAATCTCACATATCCAGTTGTGGGTATCAGAAAATCCCTTTTTAGAAAAAGTAGATATTAGCAGTATAGCTTGCAGATACTTGCCCGTTTTTTTCCTGGTAAAGTTCAAAAAAATGGCAGGCACTGTGAGGAGGCAATTTCCCATTGAAGACATTGAGTGCCATCTGTAAGGCAGCAATGGTAGCTGCATGCTGTGAACAGAGGAAACCTTTAATTAAAGGGCTATTGAAAAAGATTGCATGAAGCTAATATTTAACAATATCTCCTGCACATTGTCTGTCCACTCAATATTAACGTTACTTGTGTAGCCTCATTAATACTTGCCCTCTGTACTGTTGAACAAATATTGTCCCTTTATGGCTATATAAACTGAAGTGCTGCTGCATGTATAAAGTGTATATATATATGTAAATATTTAAGAAGTCTTAGTCACTTGCAGCTCTTACAAAATTAATGAGAGCTGTTAAAACTTCTTTTAAGAAGAACTAGTGGTTTTGCCTGTTAAGTAAACAGTATCTGAGATCAGATCAGTAAGCTCTTTAGCTGATATATACCCAATAGGTAATGTTATAACAGCAGTTTAGAAAGAGTAGCTTTTTAGTGAGAGCAATCCAAAAATTTCCTCCTCCAATGACAGCATTGGCACATTCTAAACAAAAATATAATATCACAATTGAGTAACTCCCTTCATAAGGCCTTCTAAAATAACTGTAACTTAATTTTTTCTCTTTTTTTCCCATTTACACTTGAAAAAGATGCAGGAAGAAGGAGATTTTGTTTTAAATTAACTTTGTGATCCAGATTTAATAAACCATGAGTCATGATTTTTCCAGTTCCCTGCTCAATCAAGACATTATTACAATGAAAAAACCATGACATGAAGTGGAAAATGGAATGCTTCAGGTTCCAAAGTAGTAGCTGTTAAAAATTTTTAAAAACCTGAAGATATTTAAGGTTAACCAAATAAAAAATGCTTGTAGCTCTATTTCATGAAGGAAATGAAATTTCCTGGCTTTCACTGCATTTAATAACTGCAGAAAGGAAGCACAAGGGAAACAGAAAGCACTCACCGTGGAATATATAACCATTTTTTGATGATATGAAGGCTTTCTGGCATCTAAGATATGCTTTAGAATAGTTTTTAAAAGAATACCTGAAAGAAAATGGGGAAGCAGTGACAATGAAAGAGATGCATGTGTTAACACCTGTATTGATTGTTGCTATTTTAGTAATCTGTCACTAAATGCACCAGATTTATTCAATTGACTTAATTGGTAATTTGTGCCCTGATTAATAGTGGCAGTATCTTTCAAATGAGAAGTGGACCTATTTTACTTCTGTGTAAAATATTTTGGGAATCCCTAATAGCCTCTACAGCTTCAAACAGTGCATTGACACTTACTTTGTGCCAGCAGAACAGTGCAAGAAGAGCACAGTAATGAATACTACCTCATTGTGTGTGTTGCTTGATTGATTTCCTGCTTTCCAGAGAAAAAAGAAAGAGCATATCCTCTGGACTCAAGGGCTTTATAAATTCTGTGGTTGTCTATTAATGTTAACCACTGAAAATTTGTAAGACAAACTACGTGATTTAAATCAATGGCTGCACTACTATGTTAATATAAGGTTGACATGTCAACAAATTAAAATCCTAAAAGTAGAACTGTACCAGTTAGGAAATTAGGCAGAATTAGTCTTTAGCTCCTGGCACATTTTTAATAGCAATTGTTCGTAAAGCAAAGGCAGAGGTTTGAACTTTGTGCCAAGTTTTGCAAGTTGGTGTTTGAAAAATGAAATAAATTGATGCATGCTTATATGTTTATTTGTCTTCCTAGCTCACAGATCCTGCCTGCACACAGCCCATATAAAACAAAAAGGAGGCTCAAAAGATGACAGTGGACGAATGGAGGAGAATGATTGATTAAAAAAGTATATTTTCAAATTTCAGCCACTGTTTTCTGAGCAGAATAAGAAGAAGCAGTTTAGTAATCTCATTTTAGGACTCTCAATAGTGGAATATGAAGACTGTTAGGCAACAAAATCACCATTATAGACATTACTACAAATATTTTTTTTTTAAATTACACATGGAGGCTTACACTAAGTTCAGACTTAATTCAATTCAACAAGGATCTGTATATTATATCGAATTTCTTATAGAGTGTAATCTAAATGATACCTCAATTGTAATGTTAGATTAGGATATTCATGATTTATATGCTCACCATCTCCCTCCCCATTAATCAAGATCTTTCAGTGCTGCCCACCAATATCCCCATAACAACATCTTTCACCCTTCTGCTATGGAATAAGTAGCAGTGTTTACCATATACCCTTTCTTCTTTCCCATCCTACTTTTGGTTTTAAATGGGGTAAGAATTCAGCTTACCTCCCTGCAAACGTGATTTTTGTCTTTGTTTGTGGATCCCGAATTCCGCCTGCAGTAACAATTCTGACAGCTTCATCAGCTTGGTCCTGACACCATGAGTAGCCCAAACAGGTAGAGTGTAATTGTTAGTGTCCTACAGTGAAGAAAGAAAACATGGTGATTTTCTTACTGATTCCTACTGCTAACTGTTATTTATTCTGACACAAAATACTTTTCATAACAAATTCTGAATGTTTCACTCCAGTAACATTTTCTCATTGTAATAAAATGATGACTGTATTTTGCTTTTAGACAGTTGTAGCATTCCTATTTATAGCACCATAGTGCTTAAAAGAAATTTGAGGGGCAGTGTTCAACAAGAAGAGGAAATATAATACTAAAAATTCTGCAAAAAGCAACTGGCATTTTTATGTTATCAGGTGAAAAAATCACTGTATGACTTTTTCAGTCATGTTCTGGGATATACTTTTACTGAAACAAATCCTACATAAACATCAGGATTTTAAGGGCTGGTAGTTCTCAGGTGTAAGAGGAATACAGAGATCAAATAGAAGTATGTATAGCTGTAGTATACTACAAGTATGATGTATAAGGATGAGATATAAATGAAATTCATACCTATTATGGTCTATTGGATACTGTCACAGTCCTCAAGCTAATGTGGAATGGATTAGTGTTTCCTTGGGGATGCATCCCAAAGTATATTAGCGATCACAACTGTGAAAAGGGGAGATATACACAACACTCCTGGTTTGCACTACCCTGAATTCCTGTTTAAACAAGGTTGGTAACTTTCCTTTAGTGTAATGTAACCTTTGGACTGAGATCACCAAAAGGAGTGTTCTTGTAACAAGCCAGCTCAAAGGAAAATGTCAACTACTTTAAGGGTTTGTTTAAACAAGAAAACAATAGAACAAGCTAGGCTCATGATCACAAACCAGCTCAGATCACAATGTTATCCATTTCTCTTTCAATAAATGTGATCTACGTCTTGAGGAAAGAATTGGCTGGTTGCATGCTATTTAAGACAGTTTGTAGGCAAGCAAACACCTCAGTCTCCAAGTTATGTGAGAGTCAGATAACACTTAGCTGAAAGTAACAAATACAGAGAGATGTGTGCTACTTTAGTTTCATGAATTGTATTAAAAAGCTGTGTAAGGACGGTCTCTCTGTATGCTTGAAAAATGAGAGCAGCTTTTATGGCAGATGTCTTAATTGATACCTTCAGAGTCCTCAGTCATTACTATCAAAGACCAAAGCTCATCAAATTTAACACTAGAAGGAGAAACACAATTTTTCTTTTCTTTTTTTTTTTTTTTTAATTCCAGTGTTTAACTAGATTCTTTATGGTAGCAGTGGATTTTGCATATTTGTCTGGTGACACAGGTTCTCAGTATGATTTAACTACTGAAAGTTGTGGTCCTGCATTTGGAAAACATGGAAGGGTGACCTCACTGAAATTACAGTGAGATGTCCCAACATGTTAACATTTCACTTAACTTAATGCCCTGGCTAACATTCTGTTCAAGTCTGCTTTGATCAAAGTTGGACTTTTGCAAAAACTGCAGGAATGAAGGTAAACTCATTAGCATCACACCCTGTAAAATATTATATGTTGCTTCTGAAATCCACCTTAAAACTCCCTCACTAATATCCCAGTACTACTGCTGACCAATCATTACTATTTAAGTTTATAAATAGTTATGCATGACAGTGTAGCAAAAGCTGCCTTAAAAAATAACTTTTTAACTCAAAACTCTTCAATTTTCAGTTGTGTCAGCTAAGGTAAGTCTAGACTTTGAAGTGGGACTTCTTCCTAAATTAAGAGCAGTTAGGATTTTTTTCAAATCATGACATTTCCAGACTCTGGAAACCAGATACCCATGCCAGTTTGGCATCACAATACCCCTTTCATTATAAAATCCATGCTTTTTTGTGATATGCCTGGTACCTTTGCTTAGAACAAGCTTCCAAACTTGCACAAATAGCAGTTTCTGTCATTCCAATGGCTGCTTAATTCCTGAAAATACTCTGTGCACTGCTGGCCATGTACAAATAATGACTTCTCTTGCTTATACAATTTGCATAAAATCTTCATGGAAGGATGCTTATGTTTCTTTGCCAGCAACGTATTTTTATCCCTGTGTATCTCCTACTGGGGTCTGGATGAGTTACAAGACAATTTTATCCAAAAGTATGCTTTTGCCTAATTCTCCATATGCGGTCACTGGCTGGATTTTGAATATGAAAATCCATTAGTTTGTGTTCCTTCTAGTGGTGGATGACCCATAGCAGCCTCACACATAGAGTGTTTACAGGATTTTCAATAGTAAGTTTGATGTTAATTGAGGGTTTCTGGGAAAGAAGCTGAAAATAGTCTGTTTAAAAAAATTTTGAAGCACAGATCTGCAATCTTTTTATGACTTAACAATAAAAAAATAAATGAAGTAAAAATACCAGGTTGAAGGAAGGAATTTCTATTGGACTCAAAGATCTTAAGGGTCTTTTCCAACCTAAATGATTCTATGATTCTATTTACCTCATATTGTAAAGTGTCAGAGAGCTTCCAAATCCTCTCAGTAGTCAACGTCTTCAATGGGTATCCTGTATGAGTGGCTAAAAACTTCAGAAATTGCTGGAATACAAAAACCACCAAAGTTGTAGCATTGAGGGCCTTTTTACATGATTTCTACACACTGCCATACTAGTACATAAGAATTTTTAGAAAGAAGTCAGTCTTTGCACTTTGCACTTAAACAATGAACTGTTGCCTAGATGTAAGAGAATTTGGCCTATTCATTTAGACAAGGTTGGTGATGTTAGTTCAGATTTGAAGTATGGTGATTGTTTATGCTTGGTGGAAATATTTAGAAGGAAGTAGAGGAAACATATGTATATATATATATATATATGAAGTCTGGCAGAAATCCATAAAGTGCTTAAAGAAAGTGTGATAAACATAATTATTCTGATATTGGTAGTCAGGAGAAGGAGCAGTATGATGTGAATTTTACAAAATGGGAAATGTGATTTATTTGCATATAATACCCAGATGCAGAGCCACAGATGGATGATTGAGGTCAGTGGTGAAAGATAATAGAAAAACAGGCGAGGTTCATAGTGTCCTTTTGAATACATGTGTGAAGAAGAAGGTTGCAGTAGAATAAATATAATTATATAGTCTTGCAAAGGTTTTGATGGTGGAGAAAGAAAGGAAAGGATACCGTATGAAGACAAGCAAAAAACACAAGAGAACACCTAAATTAAAATTTTAGGTGGAAAACATGCGTAGGTACTTGAGGAAAACACTGAGACTGTTAAAGAAATTCTGGGGAATTGAGCTGAGAAAATGAATCTGAACTCACAGACTTATACAGGCAGAGATATCAGAGGAGTTGCTTTACATGGGAGTAAACAGAGAGAGGTATTGGAATAATTTGAGAGGCACTGTCACTGATTTTATCTGAAGAGGTTGGTTTTTTTTTTGCTTAGTCTCCTGGAAACTAAATTTTTGCAAGTAGGTCAATAATTTCTCTTTTCTAAGACTTGCCATTTTCAATTGTTGGGAGTAACCCAGTCCAGCTGGATCTGTAATGTTGTAATTGTTTTTTGGATATGTTGTCCACACCCACTGTGAAGATTAGAGATATGAAAGGAGAATATTAACTGCTATTTTTTAATCCTGTGTGTCAGATGATGTTGAAGAAGTGATACACTTTAACTGGATTTCCAGAACTGAAAATACTTCACCTTGTAGTGCTTGAATTGCCTTTGGAAATCCCTTGTTGCAAAGGTTTCTCTCAGAAGCTCCTTGTATTTTGGGCAGTGTGAGAAAGGTAGGTATAGCAACTGGAAAGAAAATTGCAAAATTCTAGTTAGGCAAGGTGCATCTTGTTCTGCAATTCAATATACCCTTACAGGATTGCTGTTCTGATTGGCTGCACTAGTTAGGACAAGCTGAAAAATAATTTGGGAATGTAGTTTCAAGGATATTCATCTTCAGGACTCTAGGAGTCACAGTGATGACTACATACAAAATCATCTTTAAATGTTCAGAGGAGTAATAGCTGCAGTAGTTCAAGGTTAAAGGATTCATTTACACAAGATGAAATTTGTCCTTTGACAGAAGACTGAGACAAGCCCTCATGAACTCCTTTGTTCTTAGCTTCTCCAGGGATGATTTCATTCCTTGTATTCAGTCTTTCTTTAAACACACCATCACATTTTTACAACAAATTACCAAGCATCAGCTGTACTGCAATAGGAGTCTTTGTGCATACTCAGCTGCATCGAGCTATTTAACATAGCTTCGTTTAGTTCAGCTACATTGTAGAAACTTGTCAACTTTCTGTAACTTGGTTTTGTCTTTCATTAATTGAAGATATATGAATGTTAAAGGTTACATATGACTGGAATAACTTAAGAATTTGTTATTTCATTTATATATATTTATATATGTAAGCTAAATTGTGTTTATTCTTGTTTTCTGTTAAATTTAAAGCAAAAGTTAAAAATTGACACTGAGATATTATTAGTGCTTTTCTCTAATGTGTTTTTTGTCCTTTTCCCAGTAATGTAGCTCCATCTATATACTCCCAAAGTTAAAAGAACTTTGAAAAGAACTTGAGAGTTTTGAAGGGCTAATTAGCTCGGAATGCTTCACAGAAGTACCTCAATTTTTTAGAAATACAATCTATGTATTCCACAAGATGGGAAGGTATCTGTCAATTATAGCCATAAGTTCATGAACAGGCATAACTTCACCAATAAAGGATGGGCATTTGTTTTTTGTTGTAGGGTATGGATGTAGTACCTACACCTATGTAGTACTACGGATGTAGTAAGGATGAATAAAGTTAAAACACAAATAGTTGAAAAAAGTATGAAAATTGTGCATATGTTCATGACTTTATGGTTTGTTTGAATAGACTTACTTGTTCCCCTAGATGTGAATGAGGTGCAGCACCAGCTTGCTGAGTTTGCCATCTGTGCTGATACTGGCCAGGTATTCTTGACTGTCTGCTGAGATATCCCCACCTGTGACAGTGCCAGAAGCAGCTCCTGGCTCTGTGCCTGGCTGTGTGTGTGAAGAGGAAGACATGTCTCCATACCTTCCATCTTCATGATCTCATCACCCTGAGGTGAGAACCATTGCTCCATGACCTATCTAATGTGATTCCTTTGTCATCACAGACTGTATTGACTAGACTTCTAAAGCCCACACAATTTATCTTGCATCAAATGTGCAAACCTGCTTTCGCAAACCAGGACTTACACTGCACACTACTGATCTTCCTAACATTTTATTACAGATTTTCCACACACAAGAGATTCCAGCCCCAGTCAGCTGCACAGCTTTGCCCTCTAGGACAAGTACATGCAGGCTACAGAGCTGCTATCCACAGGATTCCTTACAACTCCAAAGTGAGGAGCTGAGGAAGGGAGATGAATAACTACATTGCCCTATGAACCCATGCTTAAAGCTCTGAGTCCTCCTTCCTTTTCCCTTTTACTTTTTTCACCAATCCTTGAACTGCATGCACTGACCAGCAAAGTGCATGAAAAAGAATCCTATAACTCAATTCTCACCATAATGTAAGTCCCAGAATGATTATCTTGTGTTTTCTGTTGGCTGTGGACTAAAAAATACTGAAGCGCTAGTGAGATTAAGTGTTTTCTCACACAAAGAAAGTAATTTTTCATTAAATTTAGGATTAATCTACTTCTACAGTGATTTACTCACCTTATAAATTAACTCTTTTTCTCTATACCCAGTACTCCCATTTTTCTTTCTCTTTTGTTAAGATCATGTCTCTGACACATAAATCCATTCCTGTGAAAATCTTGCCAATAGTTCTATTCAGTTCATTAGGCGTTTCTTCACAATGCTTGTAACAAAGCCTTTACTTTCATTGCCTTTACTATGAACTTTTTGCTGCACCTTCATCTCATATCCTATGTACTTTACATACGATTAAGGGAAAGCAGACATCCCTAGTTTATACTCACATTATCATGCGACAGCGGCACTGTGTGAACTGGAATTGGCTGCCAAAGGATTCTGGGGTTCCAAATCTGACTCTGTGTTGGTGGGTACAGTCCAGCAAGACTTGCCTGAGCACTCATAAGTGTGTGATCACAGTCAGTGCTCTGAACATAAATCTGAAGGAAGAAAAAAAAAAGAAATATTTTGGAAGGTAATATCTTAAGGCTTACTTTATTGTCTTCTTGGTAGGAAAAAAGGGGCTGGTACTGGGGAAGTTGTCATTAAAATGGAGTAGCATGAAGAAGGACTATGAGAAAGAAGGAAGCGGGAGAAAGACTGCAGCTGGAATACAATTTTGCTGGGCAACTGAGCTGCAGCATGGTAACAGTTATCTTAGGAATCTTAGTAGAGAGCAAGAGATTGACTCGATTTGACCCTCTAGGCTTTGGGACATCATATGAGTGCTGAAAAGCTGGAACCTAAATGAAAACTGAGTTGTATCTGAATTCCATATGGAAGTGTAGCATTGGAGGTATTTGACATAGATGCTCTCCCATACAGCAGTAAGGGAGCTGAAACTATGTACAGCCTAAAAAGCCCTTCATATGGTTTTCAGTTAACCATCAGGATAAAAGCTGAACCACAGTTTCAGGGATACTTTGGATTACATTTACTTCAATCGGAAATAAATTTTCTCCAGCTGCACCAGGTTTAGACTCTTATGCATCCAGGAAGTCCTATTAACAACCATGAAAAACATCTTCCTGCCCAGATCCAGTACTTGCCTCACACTGCTTGTAAACAACGCTCAGGAAATGAGAGTATCTCCTCCGCATGTACTGGCCAAGCTCATACTGTTGTTGTATGCCAAGCTGTAGAAGTAACACAAGAGCGTAAGAGGCTAAAGAAATGTGCTATGCATCCATTCTTACAACCAAAAAAGAGTGCAGTAATACTTGATATTATTTTAATAAAGGTTTTTTTCCTTTTCAAAGCAAAGTAGGAAAGAAGAATGAGAAAAAAGGTAGTAAAGTTGCTGGATGTATGGTATTAGATAATGTTAGATATGACTCCAGGTGGAAGCAGCTTTCTGTTTTGCTCTATGGAAAACTATGTGTATGTTTATCTGAGCTAGTGAGACTTAAAGAGATGTTCCAACACCATCTGTCTAGTTTCTACTCTATTACTGTCTCAGAGCTGATTAACTGGGAGTGCAGATAGGACAGCCACCTGTCCATGAAGACACATCCAGGATATGAATCCCATAGAGTATCACCAGTGATTCCTTATGGAGGCTACCGTTTTAGCCTGGTCAAGATCTAATTTTTCAGAATAGAAGACTTGAAGTAAAAGTCTTCCAAGACATTTTGCTGCAATAGTTAATTATCAACAGTCTGAAACATTTGATTTTTGATTCTTGCCTATGTTCCCAACTTTCAGCCACTGAATCTTGTTACACTTTTGAATAACATTCACCATCACAGATGTTATTCACAGTTAAATAATAATCCATAAAATGGAATCAAGTCACTTTATCTCTGTCTTAAATTAAACTGATGACAATTCTGTACTCTCAAAGCAAAATAGATTTTCCAGTCCCAACATTTTAGTAGCTCTTAGCTGAACATATTTCAGTTTACCTACATATTTTTGTGAACACGTGACATATGAATCACAGAATCATGGAATCAGCTAGGTTGAAAATGACCTCTGAGATCACTGAGTTTAACCTATTACTTAATGCTACCACGTGAACTACACCATGGCACTAAGTACCATTTCCAGTCTTTCCTTAAACACCTGTAGGGGTGGTGACTCCAACACAATCACACACAATGTCCCTGTAATAGTCTCTATATTGCCATCTTTTTACTAGTACCTGGTTCCATTTTGCTCATGTAATCATTATTGTACACTGGGATCTCAAGTACAGTGATTACTCATTGCTTCCTAAAGCAATTTTCTAAGTCATGGGATCAGAGGATAATTCAGGCTGAAAGGGGCCTCAGGAAGTCTCTAGTCCAACCTCCTGCTCAAAGCCAAGTCAGCTATG
Source organism: Pseudopodoces humilis (assembly GCF_049639895.1). Lineage (NCBI taxonomy): Eukaryota > Metazoa > Chordata > Aves > Passeriformes > Paridae > Pseudopodoces > Pseudopodoces humilis. The sequence goes on from NC_142200.1 coordinate 108,833,153, forward strand.
AGGTCAGACCAAGTTACTCAGAACCCACTGTGTGTGCATGTGATCACCTCTTTCTTTTGCTAGGATTGTGTATACAGTTTCTTAGGGTATATGTGTGGTTTAGGCTTCTGTCCCAACTTGCCTAATATGCATGTTGTTAAGTCCTGACACCTGGGTCTTGTAGTCTTCCATACCCTGGAGCAAGATGGCATGGATTGCTGAATTTGCATAGCATTTATATGGAATGATTGAGTCACAGCTGAGTTGGGAAGCTGGTCTGCTACTCCTGTTTCTTCAAGGGGGTTGACATGAGCAGAAACAAGCCTGATTTTGCTTTGGAGATCAGTTTTGCCTCCTAAGAGTAGTGGGGAAAAGGAACCCCTCAGGCAGTTTGTTGTATTCTGATTTTGATGGGGACATGGCAAGCTCCCCTAGGAGAGAGACCCCTTATGCACATAAGGTCTGTGTGCCTAAAGAAGAGCCACACCTCACAGTCTGCCTCCATGTGCACTGTAGTCATTTATCTGGGACAATCAGATTTCTGGCCCTTCTAAACTACTTCGGGGAGACTGCCTGATTCTGAGTACTGGACAAATAACTAGCAGCTTTTTTCCATCCAAATAACATCTTGGACAAAAAGAAAGCACAAGCACCCAGACACAGTGGGTCCTTCTCGTGGGAGGAGGGCAGAACTGGTGTTAAAACCACTCAGTGCCCAAGTTTTGCCCTGCAGACTGATAGTACACTGCACCCTTGGCTCCATCTGTAAGAGGTGGCAGCTAATAGAAGTTACTGTTAAGGCAAGCACAGTATCTGTCAGACACAGTATCTCTGGTTGCTTCAGCTGCTTCTGGTTACTACCAGCAGCTGATTCCACAAATGCCTGCACTAAAAAAACTGAGTTTGAAATCAGATTTCTTGGGCATTGCATGAAAGAAGTTACTGCTAAGATGGATCTTAACAGTTCATGAGTTAGGAAGCACCCCTATTCAGCAAAGATTGAGGGAGAATTGTGCCTGTAAGCACTTCCACCACCTGCTACTGATTCTGATGCTACTGCATTCTGCTACTGATGGTTAAAGCTTCCTCTGTAGTCACAGGTGAACTGAGATGGTCACCAGTGCCTGGCTCCTCCCAGAAGACCCTAGACTGCAATCAAAGAGCTCAACATATGCTGACACTGGACCAGAACAGACTGGCTCAGCTTTATTTAAAATTAGTGAGTGCTGTTGCTGTGTTTTCCAAGTTCTTTGGCTGTCCTTAAGTGGCAACTTACTAAGGGCTTTATCCAGGTGAAAGCAAAGTTCCAACCCCCAGATATCAACACACCATCTTCCAGTATTTCAATTCTTGGCCCAGGTAAACAAACTCACCTTGGTAAGTTGGCCATATCCCTGTTGTCTTGCAATTTCTCTGTGCTTATCAGTTGGAAAAAACTCCTGTGGGGTATGATCACCATGGCGAAATACCTGATAAAATAGATGAAATTGCTTTTATGTTACTGGTATTTTTTGTGGTAATTATAACTAGTGTAGTCACAAGGAATATGCAATGACAGTGAGTACAGTATCTGACAGATGCTAAGTATGTTAATGGTGCTTGCCTTAAGTCTAGACAGCTACATTTCCTGTTTAATCTATTTAGACAAATAGAATTGGTTCTTTCCTTGATGTTTGAGAATAAATTAGCTCAAGTAAATTTTTGCAAGTTATAAAAACTAAAGGATACTCTATTATATTTTAAAGAGGTTTAGATATTTTAGGAGGTATAGACCATAATATTAAATAAACAGAAAACCAGAATCATGTAAGTAATTTTGCAGAAATATTTGAACATTAGTATATTTTTGTATGACTAAATTGGAATTCAGAAAGAAGAAAACTAAACTCAAGATAAGAGTTCTGTGGCTGACTGCTGTGAAGTTCTCTGACTTGGAAGAAATTAGCCTTAAAAAGTTATATGTTGGCTTTTTCATCACAAGAGGTGTCAAACGTGTTATCTAATATGCAAATAGAGGCTAAATTGTTGTTCTGAAAACATTGAACCTGTTTTGGAATTTCACTTCAGATAAAAGATGTATTTATAGGTATTATAAATCTATATATAGATATTACATCTCTCTATATAATATCTATATTATATATTAATATATTATATAGTTATATATATTTATAGATATTATACAAATCTATATATATTTAAAGATATATTGGATATTTTTCATTTGTACTATGAATTCTTTGCTTTGTATGTGTTGCAGCATAATTCCTGTAATTATGTGCTATATGACTCTAAAATTTTACCACCAGATTTTTTTCTTTTTATTTCTTAATTCCAGCGGGGAGAAATTAAATCAAAAACTGCAGGACAAAAATTATATAAATGATTTATGTGTGTGTGATGTTCAGAATAAGATTCAGGTTTCCTGCAAACAAATGGTACATCACAATCATTGCAAATAGCATTAGCTTCACAGCGCTGGTTTCTGTGTTGCTTCTTCAATGTCATTGTACACTAGTTTGAGTTTCACATACTGGAATTTACTTTGCATGTTAGTCCATTGAAACCACTGAAAAAGTGGAAACTCTTCCATGGTAAAGAGGGACTTTGCACAGTTGGTATTTAGTTATTAAATCCTCTTTCACATTTTGAAACTGAATCCTGTGTTATTTTTCTCTTAGTGCTATGAAATAAGCATTCTGTATCCATCCAGAATGTAAGTTCATCTAGGAGTGCACAAAGAACACAAAATTATAAAATCTTATTTAAAATTGAGATTTTTTTTTTTTTTTGGACAATGCAATAATGAATTTTGAATATGGAGGAAACATTTAAATACTTGAAAAGGTACCCCCTCCTCCCTACCCTAGAGTACAAGAAGAGTAGCAAGTGACAGTAAATTTCAGTAAGTGAAATTTTGAAGAAATTTTCCATACTTACTAGGGACACAAACTTCAGTTTTCTTTTAGCTGTTGTTTGATGAAGAAAGATGCAGAAAAGACAGAACATGAAACACAGACTCCAAATTCCACAGACCAGCTGCCTTGCTCTCATCCTGAGGGTAGTTTTCAACTATTTTGCACACCAAGGTCCCTGGCTGGATGTGGTGATACAGTAGATATGTGGCTAAGAGAGGTGGAGTCAGTTGTGCGTAGTGAAATCTGAGAGTGGGCTGTGAAGTTGTTGTCTCCTGCCTCTCTCCCCTTCTAGGGTTAGTGCTTTTCAGGGAACTTATGAAATGAAAAGTGTATTTCACATTTGTACTCCATTTCTGTGTCCCATGTATAGCATGGAGTGAAATCTCTGAGCCCTCTAACTCCTGCCCCTTGCAAGACAGGTGAATGTAAAGAGAGAGTGGCTGTGTTCTATTATTTAACTAGGATTTAGTATGGGTCAGTCAGCCTTCCTAAATATGAAAATGCTGTGGATATTTTACTGTATGCAAAAGAGCTACTAAACCATCTGCATTCCTGGTGCTCACAGTCTTGTCTGAACACTTTGTCCTAGAAGGCTAAAAGGAGCAGTGCTAAAAAATGTCCTTTTTATAAAGTATCTCTGAATTTTCCCTGGATTTGGCTGTGATTTGTAGGAGGAATAAGCAACAGAAGGTTTTGGTGCAAAGGAACAGATATAAGCCTAAGTTAATCACAAAAAATATAAAGATATATGAATGAATTTTTGATCTCTTTAGTAGATTGACTCTTTCTATTGGCAAAGCATGTGACACTGTTTTCTAGAACTGTGCCCCAAAATTTCATAGTTAGGTAAATTTTTAATTTTCAAATTTCTCTTCTTGCAAACACTCTCATTGTTATATATGCATATTTGAAGACTTGTTTTTGTCATTTCCCCAGTGTATTTTAAATAAGGAAAAAAATCTAGCTCAGAGACACCATTGTGAGACAGGATTGATCTTGCAAGTTATTGGTCTATGTTCAGTCCCATCCATGTGTTAATGAAACTCCTGTTAATATGTTAAAATTGAGGGTGATTTCTTAGTCATCAGAATCTCTCTGTAAGAATTTAAGAGAAATTACTGAAAAAAAAAATATGATGTTGCTACCTGAAAAGGTTATATAATCTCAAACTAATTTAAGGCTCATAACGAAACTTTTCTTCTGATTATTAGATATAGACTTGTCTAGGAGGAATGGTTCTCCTTCCTGACATAACAATGTTGTGTCTTTCACATCTGTCAGAGGTAAAGAGATTCCTCTGTGAAACATCCAGAGGTCACACTTTCATTTTTGCTTTCATCTCTGACAATTTTAAGAGATTCAGAAATAGAAAAATATGAGGAGATACCCACATTTGTTGAGAAAGAAAATGCCTTTATTTTTTTTATTTTTTATTTTTTTTATAATTTGGAGGCACCTTGGGGGAGATATGGGTCAACTGATGAAAACTATTCACACCCTGTACATGTTATACCTCAAAAATTTCTCTGAAGAGTCTGTGTTATGCTGTTTCTAGAGAACATGGCGTCAGACAGTACTCCTAAAATACACTGCTCTGCAAGACAAGATTTTTAAATAGACCAGCTCAGAAAAAATAGGCTAGTTCTCAGAATTGCAAGGTTCCATTCAGGTTCTTCATATACTGTAGATATGTCTAGGAGGGACTGCAGATCTTCAACAGGAGCAGAAATACTTAATTTTCATCTTTTCAAGAATCCATTGTCTCACACTTTATGTGAGACTTCTGTAACTAGGAAGGTAAAATTACTCTTACTTAAGGATGACAAAATATTGGTGTAAAAATATTAATGAAATGGAAAAAAAAATATTAGTGTTAAACCTGATACTTGCTTCCTTTGATGTGATCTTGATGCTTCTAATTCTGTGAGAAAAGACATGTAAAGCGCTGGAATTGTTTTTAAGTACACCATGTTGATTAATTCTGTTCCTGTTGAAGGTCACAGAGGGAGAATGAAATAGTGTGCTGTGCTGTGGTGAGATGTGTGTAAACTATAGCTTTTCCAAAGTCAAGCTAACTGCTTCTTTAATATGCTTGCAGCCTGTGTTAAAGCAACAGCTGAAGGTGGAAGAGGAGAAGATAATAATAAAGGTAATAACTGTACCTCTCTCACTTCCTTGGGAGTACAAAGGACAATATATGAGGTGTAGATCACATGCCTTTATCTTACCAACAAACTTGATGAAATATTTACGGGGTCATGATAACCATAATATTACTAAGCAAGTAAAAGTACTGCTTTGTGTTGTGTTCTGTACTGTGATATCTGAAGACTGTGTTAAGAGATGCTGCTGGATCTTTGACATTGTTGAGGGAATGCAAATATTCATTAACATGTTAAAACGTGTTAAAAATTGCTGCATGGTTTAAGTGGTAGTATTGTATTTGAAAGCTTACTAACCCAAAGGACAAAATTTGACCCTCTACCCCCAAATTACAATATGAAGAACCCTTTCCAGGCTGTGATGCTTACCCGCTCCCCCCACTTTCAAGTGCAGAGTTAAATCTGCTTGGTATGTAAACACAGGGTAGGATTGGACTTGCAGCTTGAGATGCTACTTCTTCATTGACAGTGGAGAAGGGTCAGAATTGGTTATAGTGATAAGCATGTTAAAAGAAGACTTCAGTGTAGAATTAGGTGGGGAGAAGGAGGCAGGTGGAGGAGGATTTCAACCTGCCCACCCTGCCTCCCCTTCTTTTCCCTGCCTGAAATAATTGATGGATTGTTATTCCAGCCTTTGGTGTTGAAGTCATAATTCTGTGGCTTCTGCACAGTTTTGATGTCCATGTCTTCTTCCATGACTTTTCCTCATCTTCTTTTCTCAGCTCCAATCAGATCAAAGTTATACGTGTCAAGAGAGCCCAATGTTTGCTCTGGTATACAGTGTACCTCTTTGTCTCCTGCTTCCACGCTATGGTTAAATGATGAAAAGTGATGGTATCATTTCTTCAGCTGCAATAAACTAAGTCAGAACAACAAAAAAAATCCAACTACAAGCCACTGGTTTAATAGGTAAATAGATAGGAATCAGCTGCTTTTATTTAGCTAATGCTTAACATAGACTTCTTCAGTCCTTTGTGTTAGGAAAACAATGTCATGTCACCGTGCCTTGCCTCAGGGACGCACTACCCCTGCCTCAACATTAGCTCTGCCCCAACCAGATACACATTTTCTGTTAATGATTTCAGTGCTGGCATGCAAGAATACTCATGCAATAATACTCTTTTCTGCACATTTTCAGACTGAGTTAGAAGTATGTCCAGCTGCTTTGAGGAGTTGGGTTAAGGCTTGTTATGAATATGAACAAAATGGAGTACCTTTCTCCTGCAAATAAAGTGATCTCCACTGCTAGCTGGGGCTCTTAAGAGCTGTGCATGACATCCTTGTTACTGCTGGCAGAATACATCATTAATTGCCCCATATTCTCTGATCCTTCCTTGAATTGCAGCAGAAAAGAGGAGACAGCAGTCAGTGTTGGGACTTGTAAGGAATACAGCTGTGGCTGTTCTCAGTCCATTCAGCATTCTAGACAATTGTCTTCTTTTTGGGTTCAAAGCTGCACTCTTGATGTCATCTGAGACAAAGTACTTTTTTTGCACAGTGGCCAGCTTCTTTCCATTACACTGATGCACATATAGAGTAACTGTTTAGAAGCTGATGAATTTATTCCAGATATATTTTCCTTTAGGTTTACACAGCTGTTCTTCCACTGATGATGTTCTCAGCACCTTCATCTGGAGTTTTTCTGGACTGTAAAACTTCCTTCTCTCAAGTGTGAACACTTTCCAGTTCTCTATGACTCATCAACTTTGTGGTCATAAAATACACTGACAATTAAAATGCAGTTTGGTAGTTGTGTTTTAACATGATTACGATAATATCCAAACAAAGGGATAGCTGACAGTATTCCACGGAGTGGTGTTGCTTGTTTTGGTCTTGGGCCATCAGTGAGCCACAAACCTGAATTTTGTGCAGTGTGAAATTACATTATTCTTTTTTTTCCCCCAAATTCTGTGAACAAATTCAAGTAACCTTGCTTGAGTGTGATGGATGGCTGTATCCCATAACCAGACTGCCACTGCAGGAAAGATGGGTTGTAGCAAATGGCGAGGAGATTGAGGCCTTTACACTACACTGTCCAGTTATTTAGACTTGCCAATGAGTTGTGTGGACCAACAGGATCATGTTGTTTTGACAATGAGAGATGAAATATTACTTGTACTGAAAGAACATTTTCTTCCGGCCAGCCATCGCCACAGCTGTCTAGCTTGGGAATAAAGCAGAAGTGTTTCATGCAGGTCTGACATCAGTCCAAACAACCTCCCTGTGTGTAATCAAGCATCAAGCTATTGTCCTTGTGCACCTTAGAATACCTGAGGGGTTTGGGTTGCTACTTTCTTTAAATTTTAATAACTGTATTTAACTTTGAGATAGGCTACAATAACTATGATTAAAGCAATTGTTCTCCTCAGCTGGAATGATTTCTGATCATGCCCTAGCACAATGCTGCAAGATTTGAAATGCAAATATGTGGTAGGGAAGAAATGTTCTCTCAATAACTTTTTTTATTTCTTTTGGAATAAAAACCAAAAAGTCCTCTATAAAAATACCAGCTGAGGTAAAACATAAGCCAATAATTTCTCATAAATATTTTATCTTTCTGCTAATCATTGTCATTGACCCTTGTGAATGATTTACTTTTTGGTACTTAAATCCTGAATTAGTAGTGAAGAATTAATAAATTAGCAGTTCTTTCAGAGCTAATTCCTCCCCCTCCTGCTTTCTGTTCTGTTCCTGTACTGTTATCATCTTACAGGATCTTTAGATTCTTGGAGTTTTTGGTTATATTTGCACTTCTTCATTTGAATCAGCAAAGCTTTTTATGCTAGGACATAGGCATGCTTTCATAGCATGTTTCAAATCTTTTTCAATCAGATGTTTTCTTGAGAGGCTGGTGATTTATTTAAATATTGCCACAAAAGTTTTCTGAATGAAACTGTCAGAACTGCTAAAATGGATGACTATGCTTTTATGTCACTACACTGTGTGTATTAATACTGACTAGATTGTCTGGTGGTGGTGTGTTTCCAAGGTCTCCTTGGCAAGGAAATTTGCATTGACTGTCAATATGGCTGTTAGAAACAAACTGTATGTTTTGCCTTCCGTTTCTCTCACCTTAAATCAAACTAAATTTATTATTGCATATCAGGATAATAGAAATTTTCAAACTTTCCTTTAATTTAGAAGTATCTTGATCGACCTCAACAAAGTACCTTGAGTAATGTCCCATCTTCTTGCCTACTTTAATCTTGTGTTTTCCATATTTGTATTCACAGACATACCCATAAAGAGCACAAAAGACGTAAAATTGCCTTTTGCAGAAATATGGGACAAACTATCCGGAGGGCAGTAGCTAAAATGGAGAACAGACAAAATGGTACTGGCAATCACCTTGTTGTTTTGGGATAGGGAAGAGGGAGTAAGTTATATGTTGGAGTGGTAATAGCTTCAAGGATCCAATTTTACAGATAAAGAAATGCCAGTAAAATGAAGATGCAGCTAAAATCATGCAGGGAATTGACCAAGGCCTTTCTATGCTGCTGCCACTGCTGAGACAGATTAATGTTACCTTGAAATACTGATAATTCTTGGAAACAACCAAGCTACCCACTCGCAACTTAGTTAATAATTGTAATGTGGGTTTAGTTTTACAAAGTGTGGGTTTATTGGTTTGATTTATAACATGTTGAGCTTTCCAAGGATTTGGGAGAAGCCCTACACAAAGTACAGAATGTTTTGATTTTTTAACCCAGAGTAACTGGATAACTCTAGCACAATCCAGGCTATTCCAATGGCATAACAGACTTGGCCTTTAGTGGAAGCTATTTGATTAGGTGAGAGCAAAAAGTGGATAAGCAAGTTTAATGCTTCAGGTAATGGGAAAAAATGCTACCCAAAGGAATCCTGAATTTAAAAGATGCACAGTTAGGTTCATGTTCTGATTTACATCAGTAGAAGGAAGATGGCAGCCCACAAAACAAGCTTCCTTTTGATTTAGTTTGCCAAGCAGGAGAGATTTGGTCAATATTCTACATGTGATTCTTCATATGTTTTCCACACACACTACATAGTGAATAATTCGTAAAATATTTGCAGTTAAACTGTGAATCTCTTCTGCTTGGATCAGAGCATTGTCTAAACTTAATTTAAAGCAAACAATGAGAATAATAAAATAGAATGAAATGTGAGTTTATTTCAGTGCAAGCCAAAGAAAAACTGTATATCTAAACATACATGAGAACCAAAAAATAGTACAATAGCTTGAAGAATATTTGCCTTTATCTACAGGCACCTCAGACAAATATTTTGCAAAAGCATATTGCCATCTAGTGTTAAACTCTTTTCTGTTCATTGTATGTTGGGCTGCTGTAGGTGCAGTAGGTTCCTGATGGACACTTTCATGAGAATCATTGGAAATCCCATAATGTGTTGAGAAATGCAGAAAAGCATTACTGCAATCAGACATCAAGAATACAAGGCCACATTTCCAAATTCATATAAAAATTAATTTCAATAATTTTTCACTCCTATGTTCAGGGTTGCTGGCAATATATGGGTACTTACCAGGAGTTAAGAGTTTGTTTAAGTTTTGTTTCTTTCAACACTATGAGAAGTGGTGAAAAACAATGCAGTTATTTTTATATACTTATATTATTAACTTCTAAATAATTTAGTCTTTGTGTATTTTCATCTGTGTTATAGACATTCAGCAAAAGAGAGAGGCTTTTGGATTAATTTTATTTAATGTGAAAGAGAGAAATTCTGTGTATTTTATTATCAATGGTATTCAAATATGACATAGCTTTCACATCACTCTGTTTTATTTTTTATTTGAACTCATTTGATTAATAGTAATGACTTTCAGATAGCGAGCTGAAGATAAAAAGAACTTTTACCTCCATGACATCCTGCTTTATAGTTGTATAAAACTTTGCTGTACTTTGGTGATTGAAGCTGTAATTTCCTATTTGTATGATGTTTAAAAAAAGAGTTTTCATCTAGAAACATGTCAAGAAAGCTCCAGTATATCCAGCAACACTGCCTTCTCTGTTAAGTCATTTTTTTTAGCTGATGGGAGGAAAGTTTTCAACCATTCAGACCAATTTATTTTCATGGAACCATTTGCCAAAAGTTCGAGTAGTCAAAGAAAAGGAAAAGGGAGAAGATTATTGTACATTTCACCATCTGCTCACCTTGGAAAGGTAAAAGTAAATATGGAATTTCCTAACTATGTATGTATGTATAATTAACTACTGGGCTGCTAATACAGCTGGGTTCTTGTCATCCCGAGAATGAGGAATGAAGAAACATCCTTAGCTCTGTAGCAGGCATAGTTTTTGTGCTTGCACTTGAACAGAATTGTCCAAATCAAGTTAGCAGCCTCTCTTGTGCTTGCTATTTTGATTAAACCATTTTAAGGAGCTGGTTTGGTTTCAGGTTAAATTTTGTTTTTGAAAAAGCATGGCTGCAATGGATTTTTTTTTCTCATACACTACCATATTCTATTTTCTTCTCTTTTTCTTTTGATACATAGCTCTGATCCTTACTTACTCTTTTTCAAGCAACTAACATTTGTTGATTTCATAGATTTCATAGACTTTTACCACCTCCTGTCAATAATGCTCTAAGAAAATTACTTCCAAGATGTTTCTTTACTCTTTTCCCCTTCATTATCACCTTGTGAAGCTAGAAATATCCAATCTCCCTCCTGCTGTTTAAATTTTATTTTCCTGGAAACAACATTATGGAAGTCTTGGTATGGCTTTGATTTATCTCTAAACTGTTCAAGAAAATCTGTGTTTTATTGAAGTCACTGTATCACACACACCAGGTTTTGATAATAGCAAAGACAATCTTAGACATTTGGGTAAATTCAAAGTAAATGCAGTCTGGGAAATAATATATATTATTATATATTATATATATATTATTTCCCTTTAAGAGAATGGGAAAAGGAGAGACCCCATTGGCAGAGATCATGCATTTCTAATTGTTACCACCTGTATCTAAACCCATGAGACAATCACAATGTTCAGGGACATACCTGTGTTTTATAATGGCTCCAGATGTATTCTGTAAAGTAGATGACATTACTATCTACTACATCAGTGGAATATTGCAGAAGTGTGACGCAAGTATTACAATGTACTTTCAATGCATTTTGACTTGGCTGTTTTGTGCATTGGATAAATGAATTTCCCCGTCCCTTTTGGTCAGCTGTGGGCAGAGACTGTTGCTGCTTTCCTAAAGGTAAGGTAGGAAAAGAGATGGCCAAACTCCCAGTTCCTATGAGCCATAGACTGAGATTTTCCTATGGCAAAGAGCCAGAAGATGTGTATGTCAGAGACTTTAGAGCTCTATGAGTATTTCAGAGGGAAGGGACAATAGCTTCATTCTTAGGGCCACCCATTTTGCTGGGGGAGAAAATAGAAAAAATCCACAACTATTTCTCAGCACTCTTTGTGCTAGAAGCTTTGTTAGTTTGTGTCTTCACATAGTCAAATATTTGGACAAATTCACACCATTTATGTTCATTGCTGTTGATTAAAAGATGAAGTTTTGACCTGGAATGTTGCACTGTGTCTCTCAGTGTGTGTTTCTAATCCCATATGTGAAACAGCTGTAATGTCTATATTACATGCTATGAATGCCACACACACAGACACATGCATCCAAACCATTGGTCTCCAAAAGTTTCAGTGACCTGCCTTGCAAGAAATTGTAAATAGTTTTGCTGGGTTGAATAGAAACATCTGATGATTACTTGCTTCAGATCCTGACATCTCTGATCTGTAAAACATGTTTCTTTCTGCTGGGTTTCTCACTAAGGGAAGATCAGACTGCCTGTAATGTTCTCTTTCTGGGTAAACAAATCCAGGTCAGATTTGTGTTGCTCTTGAATTTCAGTGTAATATCTTGAATATCAGTGTAATATATTGTGTAATATCAAACATGAATCTCTTACTGATGATTACCATGTTCAATACAAAAATTTCTATTCTTAAGTATTTTTTAAGAATCACAAGTTAATTAACCAATGCATAATTCAGTGAATTGATTTTCAAGTTCTGAAAAAACGTGCATATTCTGCTGTGCTGCCTCACAGGTATATTTAGGCCTAGAATATATTCACTGGACACCTACAGTTATGAAAGCAGGTGTATTTCCTGCCCTAAGGAGCAAAAAAATGCAACCCATTAACAAAAAGATCTAGTCTGGTTCATCTGATTTTACCCTTTTGGTCTTTTATGCTCTACATCATTAAATTACACATAGTTGTCTCCTTTTTGCAGTATTAAAAATAATACTGCAAAGTGAGCAAACTGTTCATATTTTTAGAATTATTTTCCAGGATTAACATTCAAATAATAAAAAGAAGAGCAAGCAAGCATAGATTTCCTGTCCATGTTTAAACAAAAAATATTCTGTACTAATTTATAAAAGCTTATATGTAGACCGCAGTGATGAAAGTAATTTGGATAAATTATATAATTTGCTACTATTTGATCCAAACAGTCTTCTTCTTTTCATGCATTTTAGAGGAAAATATTAGGATTTCAGTTTTGTCCATAATATGTGCTGCATATAAATGATGAGAGTTACCCTGGGAGAGAAAAATCTTCCTTTGAATTTGCCAGCATAAAATGGAAGTATGTCTAGGGTAAACTTGAAGAGGACAGCAGAAGTAGATCCTTGTAGTATAATATGTAACAGTGATTGTTTGATTGAATGTTTTTCATTTCTTAGAGGGAGATGCAGCATAAAACTGTGTTACAGTGAAGGAAATGGAAATGACTGGTATGAGACAAACTATGAGGGAAGAGAAAGTGAAGTACTACATTCTCTTTTAGTATTTCGATGAAAAACTACTGGGTTGACTTTTTTTTTTAATCTACTTCTGCATGCCAGATTGAAATATCCACATTTCAGTAATACTGTGAAAACTGCTTTATGTTGATCCTATAACTGAACTAGTGTTTCTTTTCTAGGTTATTTCTTTTCTCTCCAAGGATAGTGTCCTTTCTGACTATGGCAGAATATCTGACAGGCCCTAGTACTATAGAAAATGCTGTTGTAGGCTGTTCTGAAGTAAGAGCAGCCTTCAAACTATTCAACCCTCCTTCTTTTCACAAAATATCTCCACAAAACAAAAAAACTAGTAAGAATGAGAAAGTACAAATCTCTCTGAAGTGCTGCCCCTTTCTGAAGTCCTTGCAATTGTAACCTTTATGATTTCATGCTGTATGTGACCACTTTTCCCTGTGTCAAATGGGACCCACCCGACAATCTCATCTTGCTCACAGCACCTCTGTAGTAATTTTCATCTTTTTGCAGCCTATTCTGTGTTAGTACAATGCACATCTCAAAGCACCAGCTCAACCTGTGATTACTTTTCAGACAAATGTTCTATCAAAGTGAAATATGTGGTTTCCAGAAGGTAAACAAAGTAACATCAGTGGTTGTCTGCTGGACACTTTCATGGACCTTTTATCCACACCAAGACCTATGCACTTTTCACGTCAGCTCTGAACTGTGACTGAAAGCAACAAACTTGTGTTTGTGTAACAAAAATGACATGATATTAGGAAAAGCATCCAAGCTGTTGTTCCTCAAACCATTCCTCTTTTTGAAATCCATTGAATAACAAATGACCCACCTTTGCAACTTTTGCATTGCCAACTTTTACATTACATACTCTGAAATATGGAATTGCCTGTACAGTAACTCTGCAAGCCAGAGTGGTCTGATAAGAATCAGGAAATTACTTTGTGCTCAAAAACTCAATGGCATTACCTGGCCAGTCTCTGGTTTTCTGGTGAAAAAAAAAAAAATTAAAAAAATTAAGGAGCAGATCCTCTCTTCTGTTTTACTACTCTTGGCATGCTCTGTGTTTTACAATCTAATGCAATGATACTTCTGGTTCATGTCTTCAGTTTCACAGCTGCTACGCTAAACATGTAAGGTTTTCCCATGAAATGAAGCTAACATTCAACCATTGCACTGAACCACAGCAGACACTGCCATTGCTCTTTCTCAGCCTTGGAATATAAATTCTCATATCATGCTATCTGTGGGGCTATTTCTGGTCAGCAATATTGGTTGATAACTTGAGGGCAGAAAGAATGGATGGATAGCACTGTGGAATTTTCAGGCAACATTTGATGAGAACCCAGAGAGAGACGAGGGAATTTTTATTGTTAATCTCCAAGTAGGAACACAATTACTCCGGGAAACTCAGTCAGAACAATGACAGTTCCTGAAGATTTTTTTTAAATTGTAGTAAAAAGTGTGAAATGAAGGTACCCAGGTAAATTATGAAGTACAGCACCCAGAAAAGGTGACCTCTGTGACAGATTACAGTTCTATTTTAAAGCAGGATAGTCAACACTTTTGGCCAAAGTGTAAAAAAAAAAAAAAGAGATATTTAGAGACAGTAAATGAGCTGACACAGATTTGTCTGCTTCAACCTCACAATCCTCACCCCTAACTAATACTGAGTTTTTCTCTCTAAGTACAACTTTAGAGTCTATTTCTGAGCATTTGCTTCTTTGTCTATGCATTCAGAAAAGACCTTGCAATGTTTATTTCTGAGCATTTGCTTCTTTTTTCTTTGCATTCAGAAAAGACAGTGCAATGCTTCCTAGCTCATGCTTGGCTGCCAGCTGGAAATATCTGTTTCACTGAGCTGTTTTATCTTTATTCATCATTGTTTCAAAGCTTTTTATCTTTTTATTTATTAATCCTATTAGCATATTGTTTTCCAGCTGAAAACCATCAAACAATTACTATGTGGAGATTACTGTGCTGTAGAAATGGTCTCCTTTCCTAGTGAATTCTAATGCACTATTTGTCCTTGGGTGTGAAGCATTAGTCAGCTGGTAAATTGGAGTGCCTACACTGCATTTCTCATCAGGCAATAGTATAATGGACATGGAGATGAGTTTTATGACCACTGATATAATTTTCAAGCTTCCCAATAACTACTAACTCAAACTTTGTCTCTTGAAAGCAGAAATAATTAATCCAAGTTGGAAATAAATACAATTTTAATTAAGAAAAACAAAAACAACAAAATCTGGGTTGGTCCTCCCTCTGATACTCTTGTGAATGGAAACTTGGGAGGGGTACAACTGCAGCACTTCTCCAACATTCCCATTTTACATTTGTCTCGGTTTGGAAGACACGTGTCTGCTAGGGAAGGCAGGAGCCTCCCTTGGAATGAAAAATGTAAACCCCTTCCCTCTGAATGATTATAATTTTGAAATTCAGGGCCTCTCGGGCAAAGATATGGGGATAGGAATAACAGTTCTCTACTAGTATGTATAATGAGGAAAACAAACAATAACTACAGCGTTAGCAACAAAACAGAACCAGGGAACCCGTGACAGCCTTCTCGGCCGAGACAGGAAAGGATGGAGGAGAGGTTTTGCTTCACAAACCCCCTTGGGTTTTCTCTGGCAGTCAGTCCCGGTGCTCCTGCAGGGCTCTGAGGAACAGCCGGCTGGGGCGGCAGGGATGGAGAATGAGGAATTGAGGGCCAGTGGACGAGATGTCTCAGAAGCTCCGCAGTGGTGGCTGGCACCGCAGGACGTTCCAGCGGGACATGGAGTGTGGGGGGTCTGCCAACAAAGAAGAAAAAGAAGCTCCCTCTGGGTTATGGCGAATTCCTTTCTCCAAAACCACAATAGCTCCAAATGTGTCCTGCTCTGAAGCTGAAAAAACCCCCAAAACAGCCCCAGCCGCAGCTGCCCACACCCTCCCTCTTACCTGCCCCCTTTCCCCTGGGCCCAGCCAAACTCTGTCTTTTCAAGCACCCAATAACCAGCAGTCAGGTTTCCCCACAACTAATGGGGAAAATTCTATTGGTGAGAAGGAACAACAGGAAGGAACACCTAACCCCCAACAAAATTTTAAAAAGCTTTTCAGGTGATGATCACATTAGAACCGTCAAATTCCCATCACTCATGCATCAGTTTCAGTTTCTTCACAAGAAAATGAAGGCAAGAGAAGAGGTGATTTGTTCATGGACTCCCAGGAGATGAATGAAAAAGGTGGGATTTCAAAGCCAGGTATGTTGGCTCTCAGTTCTCTCTCCCGTTCTAAAGCCTGTGCTGTGGAAGCTGATATATCCTTTCTACCACATTTTGCCCTTTTAACGCTATCCATATTTTCACTTGCTGGGAACACGACTTATTTTCAGTCCTTTGATGGCAGCAGAGAGAGGCCAAAAAGTTGAGTGATATTTCAATAATGAGATATGTCCACTGCTTTATAGTTATTGTAGAATACTCTGGATGAGTTACTCATGATTATATCTCACCCATCCTGTATTTTTTAGTTTGGTTACCTTGACTGTCAAACTGGTTGACTGAATTAATTTGTACCCTCTAAACAATGATAGTTTCACCCTCCTGAGCAATTCCTCAGACTGTTTCCAGCTGATCTTGTGGGGTTTCTATTTGTTGTTTTTTACTTTTAAGTATATATTTTCACACTGTTTGAGATACAGCTCTTTTGTTCTCTTTTGTATGGCTGAAGTACACCTAGAGTGTCTGTGAACAGTGATATTTTTATCACTTTGGAGATCCACTAATTGTGCTTTTGCAGAAATTGTATGCAGAGCTCTCCTCATCTCCTCTCACTTTTCTCAAAAACTTTTCAACTCTGTATGAATTATATTTCCTACATGCCTCTTTTTAAATATTCTCCTTGCTTCTACATCTCATCTTTCATTTGTTTTATCATGTTCTGTTCAGCAGGATATAGTTCAGAAATATTGCTGAGAGTAAAGTACAGCCGGATTAAAATTTAGTAGTGATATGTCTTATTGTTAAATGGCTTGTGTAAAAAATCAAAGGGAAAATCCCACAATCAGACCTATATTAACACAACTTTTTTTAAGACTAGCAACAAATTTTGCTTGGAGAAAGAGGTTTTTACAGTGGTCAGGTGGTTTCCAAGTTATGCTTCTTTGCTTTCATATTTACCCCAGAGGACCTACTTCTCTTCGCAGTTTCATAACCAGACAGCTAAGGGATTTTGGGGATTTTTTGTGTAGTTTTGCTTGCTCTATCATTGCTCCTTCAGAAATACCCTTGTTTATCCCACTGAATCATCCTAAGACACACAGGTCAGGAAAATGGATCATCTTGGTGCTAAGGATGCCTGTTTCAGATGGCTGTAATGGCCTAACTGGCAATACTCACAGAAAATGAAGGGGCTCTTCTGTACTGTGTATTAATTATTTTTACATAGAAGTGTACTTTTCCTCATCATCTGTTTTGAATACATCTAAAAATATGTTTCTTACAGTTTAACTTATAAAATATTCTGTTGTCAACAACAAATGCTTTACCTAACTTCTGCCACCAGGAGGAATTCCTTCTTCTCCCCTTTCTTGACTGCTGAGGTGAGAGCTTTCCAGGCAATAGAAACCAAGAAACATTGTGTGGGACTCTGGA
This sequence comes from Pseudopodoces humilis, assembly GCF_049639895.1. NCBI lineage: Eukaryota > Metazoa > Chordata > Aves > Passeriformes > Paridae > Pseudopodoces > Pseudopodoces humilis. The sequence continues at coordinate 108,850,631 of NC_142200.1, forward strand.
CTGAGACACTTTTGTTTCCTTAAGTCAGTGCATCCAGACCTCTAAAAGGCAGAGGTAAAAGAGGAAGACATTCAGCAGGGTGGAACTCTGGAACACCAGGATTTGAGATCGGTTTTTATTCAAGATCAGAAATTCGACAGTTCTCAACAAGGCTCCCAAAGTTGCTGCAGCAGAGATGAAGTGCTGACCAAGTTGAAATTGAAGCTTCTGGATGTTTCAGGCACAATCCTCCAGCACTAAAAGCATTTCCAATACTTGGTCACTCCATCTTACAGTGCATAGTCACAAAGCCAGGGTATCCTACTTTTGGTTTTCCTGAAGTCCCCTGAATCTAGGATATCCTGGCAAAGCACTGCAATATCACTCCAACTTGTTTGTTTGGGTTTTTTTTAAGTGAGATTCTATTTCATTCTATTTATATTTCATAACACAAAAAGTAACACTACAACAACTGCGATCACTAGTGTTATCATTGGAGAGGAGTGTTGATAATAAATGATGAGGGTCCCAATACCTATAACAATATACTAAGAGTGGCAGAATAAGAAGGGTGTGGGGTCAGCCTTTCACTTTTTTCTTTTTTTTTCCTAAGAACTAAAATGCAACATACATTTTCAATAGCTAGCCCATACTTTCTCAGGATAGCACAGAGTGTCTTCCTTACAGGTCTTTTCTGGTTGATTTCTATCATCCTCTGTCATCCTAGTCTCTGTCCGTAGGATGTGCATCTATAATTTCACGACCATTTTTAATACCGAAACCTGTCCAGAATAGTTCAGTGAAGAAGCATGTGTTTCTACTGTGTCTGGAATTGGCTCATAACACATCACAGTAATGCCCCTTCAAGAAATTGCTGGTGGAAGACTGCAATTCTTTGTTCTGCTTTGCATCTCTCCTCCTTTCTGACATTAAATTACTCAGGCAAGATGTTTCATTTGAATATCTATGGTATAAATTACCAGTGGTGTTCTTCCCTAGAATTTGCCTGACAAATTAATTACCAATACAGTTTTGTGCAGCTTGTGCATTTGCAAGGCTGTGTAAGGTAGCAGCTGAGGGTTCAGCTTGTATAAATTAATTATAAGTGCAATTGACCTTGTATGAAAGTGGCACGTAGAAGATTTAGAGCCATTGCATTTGGCTGTTGCTGCAAAGCACCTGCTCTTTGTATTTCTGATTCAGTCAGTGTAATGAACAGGATTTTATCTAATAAGAGAGTGATATCTTAATCTAGGAAGCAGAAGAGCTGGAGAAGGGATGTAATACTGGAAGAGACTCTACTGCAGGTGCCTCCATTACTTAGTGCAGATGTGTACAGAGGGCTATAATCCAACTTTATTCCCATAGACTGTTGGGTTAAATGGCCTTCTAGAGATGTTAGAACTGGCCTAACTCAGCTGCTGTGGGGAGAGCAGAGCTACATAGTGCTATACAAACACTCCACTTGAGAGTGGCACTCACCAGTTGCTGGTACCTGTGAAGCCTCCTTAGCTCTTCTGCTGTATCTGCCACATAGGAAGGAGTCCTTTGGTCAAGGAAAATGACAAAAGGAGAGGGCACAATGTAACTCAACACTGGTTTAAGTTCAGAGAGGCATCTTCTTGGCTAACACTCACAATTCATAGATTGTCCAGATACCTCATTACTTGCTGAATTAGGACTTTCATTTGTCTACTTGTTTCTCAGGAAAAAAAGTTTGGAAGTTTTTACATATATAGTTTACCTGCTGTTCTGTTTTTTTAGATTGGGAGAGGGGAAAGTTTTCAAGAATGCATTTTTCACTGCAGGTTTCATCATCTCCTGCTTATTTCTCAACTGAAAGAATAATCTGTGAAATCAATTGTTTCCTGCAGGAATGATTATGCACCTCAGGATGATTTCGGGTGGGGAACAAATGAAAGGATCAGACACTTCTGAAAAAATAAATAGCTTGTAAAATTTCAGGTGTCCTTGGCAAAAACGCATATATAGCATCTTAAAAAAAATATTTTCTGAGTGTAACACTGCCTTCTAAGTTTTACCCAGAGCAAGAATTACAAATACAAACATCAAAATTATAACATGCATAAACTTCTACAGTGAGACCTGAAGTTCTGAACACTGCAAAGTGTTTGACCACTCTGACAGTGTGGGTTTTTTTGAATGGAAGTTTTCTAAGTTGTAGCTTGGGTCTATTGCTTCTCCTCTACCCACTGTGGAGTCTGACCATTTCTCTACTCCCTCCCATCTGACAGCTGTAGACAAGGACTCCTCAAGTCTTCTCTTTTTAAGTCTGGACAAAACAGGCTCCTGACAGATATCCATCCCACCTTCCCCAGTCCAGTCCAGGATTCTCCCTGTTCTAGATTATATTTTACTGATGCTAAAAATGCTGTGTGAGACCAGTAGTCTTTGTTTGTTTCAAAGAGTGAACCTGAAGGTGAGAAACTTAATATTATATTAATAGTCTGTGTCGGCTTTTGTATTAGAATGCCACCTTGGAGTAAGCAGAAAATTTCCATTTACTTCAGACTATTCAATACCATAGAAAGCAGCTAAAATTTTGCTGCTGAATTTAATGGGTCTAGGATTAAACATTCATATTACAGAAAGCTGATCTGAATGTGTTTTATGTGTTTCTGAAAGGCTACCAGTGGGTGGCTTGAACTAGAACATTCTCGGATCCAATTCTCATTTGGATCAAGATATTAGGGTCAAAGTTTAGGTGCTAAGCAAATGTAAATACTGTGAATTTTGGCATAGATGATGCTAGTTTGTCCTGATGTGCTACAGCTTATTCATTCTTCTCACAGAAGTGAATGGTTTGGGCAATTCTGTGCTGTTAAATCAGCATTGTATCTTCACAATGTGTGGAAAGCCAAAAACTTTAGGAATTCAAGGTTTTGTATAGAAAACCCACAAAAAAACACCAGCTGTGCACTGCTGATTTGTAGCAACCCTTTTGAGTGAACTTCTGTCCAAACAACAAGCATAAATCCCGGAAGAGTAGGCAAAGCAGGTTTGCCAAAGCTGGGTAAATTTGAACAAATTTTAAGTGGTTGTGGGTCAGTCTCTGTATCACCAGAATTTGGATTGTACTTCAAAATGGGCTTGGAAATAAATGGGGGGAAATATTTCTTCTAGGCATGTAAATCTAGATTCTTGTATAAACTGAACTTGGGTTTTGTTCAAGGGAATAAATACTGTCTGATTTCCATATGAAAGACCACACACATCAGAGATAAGTCAGCTCTTCAAAATCAAGACACATTTTGTGTCCTACTCTCAAAATGCTAATGCATGAAAAAGACATGAAAGATTCAAGTAAATGACTTTGAGTGTTTGGAAGAAAACTTTTCTTCTTGTTGTCTTTCTTTGAAGGGTTGTAGTTTCTGTGTCCAGATATGGACCTACCAATTGTAAGTACATGTGCAGGTATATACAGTAATACATGCAATGCAGTAATGTGGTATTGTGAAATGATAGTATGGATCCCAGAGCCAAAAATATGATTCTTATTCTCTGTATCCTGGTGTTTCACCATATAATTTTTTAAGAAGTTTTTTGTTTGTTTGTTTGTTTGTTTTTTCCTGAAACTACATTTAGCACTACCACTGGATGTTTTTAACTTTGTGCCCAGTTGCCAGTAATGATTAGTTATAGGCAAAGAAAAGGCTGGGAGGTTTTAGCCTTTGGTAAATGATGAGAGGATAGAAAACAGCATTTGTGTGTCAGGACAGAGACAGGGAATCATAGCCAGGACTAATGTTCTCAACTGCTCTTTATGCAAGACATCCTAATTACCTCCTTGCTCTCTGCGTGAGGAACTAACTATACAGCCCACATCCTCCAGGAGAAGTCTGTGTGGTGACTAGGATGACTCTATGCCCTCATTTAGCTCCCTTTGATTTGATGACAACTCTCTCTGAAGCAATTTTGTAACACTGAGATTTTAGGTTTAATAACTGAAACTGGCAATTTTGGTTGGTCAGGAATAGAGTTAGGAATAGTGTGAGTTGGTTACAACGGCAGGCCTGGCACAAAGTGGAAACCAAAAAGCTCTTTAGCAGTGATCCGTGGGACTTTTCTGTGGGAACTCTGAATCTGGGCAAGAGCCTCCAGAGAGACTGGTTCTGAGGGAAGCACCTTGGGAGAAACCCTCCAGCTTCTTCTTAAGGAAGCCTATCTATATAAGCAGCTTGAAATAAATCTTTAACCTTCTTAAGAATTTTGACCATCTCCAAAAGCCTGACCTAAATGGAAGTCAGTACTGCTGATAGCACATTGCACAAGAGGCCACCTGTTTTGCACCATGTCCATCTTGAAGGCTGGAAAGTGATGTGCTCTTAGAGATGTAGGGATAGTAGTCTACTGTGCATGTATCTCAGCCTTAAGTTGCTCACTTTTAAAGATGCTGCTTATTACCGAAAACAGTAACAGTGATAATGATCAAAATGATAAATGTATAAAGTCTCTTTTCTCTTACAGTCATGATTTGCTGCCATCTGGATTTTGCCACCCGCAAAATGCAGCTTCTCACAAAAATCATGCATTTAACACTAAGCTTATCCTCAAAATATTTTACCCTTTGATGTGTTTAATTAAACCTGGCTGTATCTGCAGTACTGCCTTTACCTGTGCAGTGTTTTTCACAAAGGTTTTGTTCTGCTTCCTGCAAGCATTCATAGTCTTCAACCATTCTTTTGTGGTATCTGTTCAATTATCTTTTATTTCTGGGGGTTTATGACTTAGTATTTTGAAGAGTCAGTTGGAGTGCTTGCTCATTTCTGAATTGGTTGTACCAGCTTTTGTTTCTCTTACTAAATTCTATTTAACAATTTTGAAGTTACAGTTTCTGGCAGCAGTGAATGTAATTAATGCAAATACTTTTGATACTTTCTCTTCAGAATTCTTTGTTTTAGTTGGAGCAGACAGATGCTGTAAGTGTGGCAAAACCACTATGGTTTTGTCAGTGTGTCTTTCTAGCTTAGTGTTGAACACGGAGGTACACAAAGCTATGAAGGTGCATATTTCACTGTAGAGAAGAGCTGCTAAAGACTTTACTGTGAGCTCAACTATTTAGGGAAAAGTATTCCTCCTCACCTTCTCCATTTTTATCTCTGAGTTAGGTTTTATTTAGTTAGCTAACTTGTGAAGCTAGTTTTGTGTGAGAATGAAGAAATACACTAAAAGGATTGTCATGTCATTCTCCTAACATAGGAAAACAATATACAACCACAAAAATTCAAACAGCAAAGGGATCAAAAAGAACAAAAAAAATTGTGTTATATGTTCTCACATTCATGGGCTTCTATTACTGTTCTTTTCTGCTAGTTCCCATGAACATTAATGTCAGAAGTAGGAGTTGCATGGATGGATAACACAGGCTATATTCCAACCGATGGCCATTTTTTTTTCTAAAGTGGTACTTGAGAGGATGAGGCTGTTAAGGATATTCCTGTAAGGAAGATCTGTAATGTTTATGACAGGAGGAAAAGGCTGTAAGTTTTTTTCTGTAGGTATCAATATCAAATAATTCATTTCATTTTTGAGCTAGTATGGCCAAGAATTAATGTTCTGGAGAAATCTTTACTATATTTGTTATATCCCTGAAATGCCATTAAACTGTCATAGATAACTATTGGATCTTACATAGCCTTTATATTTTACCCACTGGCTTTGGCTGTTTTGGTTTTTTTAATATATTTTATACTCTTGAATGCTTTTACCTGTCATGGTTCAGAGCTTAGATTTAAAAAAAAATATTTAGGAGGCTAGATGCCTTGTCTTAAACTTTTTCAAATTCCATTAACTGGAAATAGATCTTTATAACTTCTTTTGTTCAACAAGGACTATCTTGAGTAGAGCCTTTTAATATCCTGTGTAAAATAGGCATACAAAAGTATGTAATATAGTATTAGTTCACTCTTAATTTTGGAGAAAAATTTTTGATTTCACAGGTAAATAATAATTCATGTGATCTATATTCTTTACGGGAGATTTTAAAAGACATTTTAAATGCTATGTTTTATAGATAAAAATTTTGAGATTGTCACTGCTTCATTCAAACATTAAAAAAAAAGTAAATTATATAGACCACTTTGTGTTTATTCTTTCAAAGTTTTAGCTTATTTCTCCATGTAAGAACAATCTGGAAAAATACTTGGTTAGAGTGGAAGTTTTATTGTAATCACCTTTACAACTTAGACAAGGACCCAGAGTTCTCATGGCTTTTTACCAAAGGCAAATTTGGGACTTTTGTATTCTGCCAATCACCAAGCACTAGCCAAAACTAGGGAACATCTGTGTTTGCATTTTCTAGCCAATCTTCAGTATTACTGCAGTAGTTAAGGAGGAAAATCTGAAACTGCAAGTGTAACTTACTTTCTGTCTCCAGAGAATTTTACCTTCTGTCCCCCATAAATCAATTTATAGAGACATGTCTTGCAGATGGTCTGTCAGTAGCCAAACATTTAGTGTAGCTGTCCATACAGCAGGCATTCAGATTTCAGGATATAATGTCCAGTTTTGTTTGATAGACATTCAAAGAATGGAACCACTGCTTTGATGTACGCTTGCATAATTTTATGGAAAGAGAGAGATCAGTGCCTTTGCACTCAGACAAAATAGCTCTCGTTACAGTTTTAGGGCTGTAGCCAGGTACACAGTGGGGTTTCATTTCCCTGTTTTTTAGGAATTAGCACTGTGTATTTCCCTTCTAAAATTATTAACATAACACTAAGAATGGACTCCCTCACAAGCTGGGTTGTCAACAAAGATAATACAAACTGTGACACGAGCTGGAAAGAATCAGTACTTATCACACGAAGGGGGAAAAGGAAAACAAAGTTAACTGGTATTGATCGCTATGGCACAGGCAGATGTTAAATGTACACAGCAGAAAATTACAGCACAATTAGAATTATAGAGCTGGCTTCTCACCACAGTTAAAGGGAAACCTGGTATGGGCAATGTGACAGGAAGGGGAACTGTTCTTTGCTTTTGTCTTGTGAAATGTTCCTTTCTCTGCTTCTATGGGCTGTTTAGTCAAGTAATTAATTTGTCTTTATTAGAGATGTTAATTCTCTCTGCTGTCCTGTGAGAAATTCCATGTTTAAGAAGCAGAAAAAGGGTGGACTCTGAAAACTGTGAGAAAAATCTAGGTATCTCAACTGCTATTAACTGTTGCAGATCTTCTGACTACAGTATCCTTTCTCAGGCACCCTCCACAAATCTCTTCTAATTTTCAGATCCAAAGTGGCTTCCCATGATCACTGACTCACTGGAAGAAATAGAAAAGACCTGGATGTGGACATTTGTGCTGGCTCCTCAAATCATTGTTCGGCTCCTTCCCAAATCAGCTTTGAAGGTGGAAATCCAAACTCCTAATGAAGGTACTTAGCAGTACAGAACAGCTGTTTCTCACCACTACCTGAAGACATTTATATCACTATATTTTGTTATGTGTAGAAATGCCTTTCATTCTTTTTGGAGCTGAAATATAACCTTATAGATCATCTTGTAACTTCTCATCCCCTTGTCAGTATCATCAGGCAGGATCTGGGTTGCTGACCTGGTGGGTGAAGGGAAGATGAATATTTTTTCATATAATTTTAAGACACTGTTGAACCTAGTGTTGAAAATTGAATGAAGATCAAAGGGTCATGAGAGTTCTTCCTCTAAGTTGTCCAGCTGACTCCATACTTATGAAATGATTGCTATTTGACTGACAAAGAGTAATTTCAAATGCTTTTTCATATGACCCTTTGCTAGTTGTTGGTTACTGGAGCTTTCTCTCCTGTATGAAAGGACAAGGGCTGGAGTTAATGTAGATCAGAGTTTGAAAAAAAAAAAAAATTACATACATATATATATATATATGCATACATATACAAGTGCAAGTGTACCTTCTAGGTCCCATGAGTAACACTGTTAAAAAAAATTCACCTGCTTCAACTTGGCATGACCATACTTGCATAAGAAGTTGATCTTGCCTTTAGAGGAAAGTACTTCTGAAAGATGGACTGAGATGATCTCTGAATTGAATGTTTATGTTAAATTTGGCCTCAAAGTCCAAAGACTATAACTAAGGCTGCAATCTCTTCAGCTTTCTATGTTTCTTCAGTCTGGTGTGATGAAATTTTGCAAGGCTGGCTAATATCATGCATCTTATCTGTTTTCCTCCGCCTCTTCTTGCAAGGCCCTTGCAGAGAAACTGTCTTTATCAAATGTAAGGATATGCACTCTTTAGTCCTTGTTGCAGGGTCAAGTTTGTTTTCTGTCTATATGGACTGCCAGTAGTTTTGCTTTTTCTCGACTGCTTTGTGTCTGTCCTGTTTGGAAGAATGTATTCCTTTGGTGTGTAAGAGTGAATAACTGTAAACTGAAGTCAATGAATGATTGTCCTACTCCCTAATCAAAATTACCTGTTTTATCTTTATATGTTCAATCTTGTTCCTATGGGATACTGCTGAAAACTAATACATAGCTTTGGTTTAAATTGATTCATTGAGTGTGTTTGTTGAAATGAACATTGTTTCATAGTCCCACATTTTACATAAAAACATCTTCATTAATTTGGTTTTCTCTAAAAAAATCAATTATGTTTAATGAAATCTGAATTTCCTTTGGCACCGGATGACACAAAATGTGAGTTTTATTTTGAAGTTTGATGTGTCTAGTGTACAGACAAATTAATCCTACATCTTCTTTTACTAATAAATCAAGGTGGGGTTGCAAATATTTGCTCCAGCATAGGGAATTTGAAATATGGGCACAAGTTTCAGCAAGATAAATTAGGAACAGATATTCTCAAAATCTGCAGATCTCCTTCTAACATTAAGACTTTGCATTAAATTGGTCCTGAGCTGCACTGTGTATTTATGAAAAAATCTGTAGGAAGAGAAGAGGTGATATAAGATGTACTTTTACTTTAATAATTTTTTTTTACTCTTATTTGGCACAGGTGGGCATAAAGGTTTTTCACTGAGTTTCAGCTGGGATTTTTGTGACATTATTTTATTTCTTCGTATTTTGTATTTTGTTTGGTGTTTTTGTGGTGGTGTTTTTGTTTTGGGGGCTGGAAGTTTATGAGGTTTTTTGTTGTTCTGTTTTGTTATTTGTGAACTTCATGTTCCTGGTATATGATTGAGTGAAATAATGAGGACCAGAAAATTCTGCTTACAGCAGCAACATCCATCTGAGAATCTGCATTACAACACACAGTGATGCAGTGGAACCTCCATCTGCATTCAGCTTTCGTTAAAAGTTTATGAGGTTGTTCACTGAAATACTGCATCCTTGGAGAAGGAAGCAAATAAATACATTTGTATGGTTAGCAGGTTTTGATTTTGTAGATAATCTGTGCCAGTCTTAAGTGAATAAAGGTAAAAAAACAAACTCTGGCAGCTACATCTGTATCCACAGGATATTCCATGCAAGAGTTTGTAAAGGTCACAAAAGATTTTGTGCCCAAGAACAGTTGTTCTTTCTGAAATACTACTCCATGTCTGGACTTGACTGACTGATGAATAATTAAAAAAAAAAAAAGAGAGGGAGTTTGCCTGCTATAATTATATGAGAGAAAAATCCTACTCAAACTTTAATTTGTAAGTTGATGATGCTTATGCAAGTATTTACTCCTAAACAAGATCCTGAAACATATTCACCCAAAACCTGGAATGTGGTCATGTCATTCAAATGGGTCCTCTTGACTCAAAACAGCAAAAGGATGGTTCTGACACTTAATTTTTAACAAAAGCTATGTATTGCATTCAGGTGGTGATAAACCCCTTTCATAAGCTCTCAGATGGCTGAACTATTTGAGCAGTTTTAAGATAGGAGTGCAAGTCTAGATCCTGATATGAGAATATCAACTTAAACACTTTGAGGATTTCCTGAAAAAAAGTAAACACTCCTGTCTGAAGGAATTATGCGGGCTGAAATGTTTTACCCTTGAGATTTTGCACTGAAATTAATCAACAGCATGGGTATATCTTCTCTGCTTTTGTGATGATGAGCCTTGACAGGTAAACCTTCTGTGGACAGAAAAATTTCACTTCTTTACAATCCGGCTGTCGCATTTTGAAGAGTGGAAACTTAATTTTTAAAACAAACATGTGGAAATAGAAATGTAGTTTAGAAGAAATAGAAATATGAGGTCAGAGGCAACAGCCCTCCCCTAGCATTCTATTCTGAGAGCCCAAAAGTTTTATAATATTGAGTTCAGTCTGACAAGAAAAGCTCCAAATGAGTTTTCTGATAAGGTTGTGGGAGGTAGAGACCACACTAATGTGGTTCGTTGCTCGATCCGGAATGGCCCCCAAGCTGAGGGTGAAAGTTCATTCCTCTGCATGTCAATGTGGAATATGCAGTTTGTAAGGTGATTGGGCCACTCTGCCAAGGAAAGGGTAGGGGCTAATATCAGTTAATCAGTATTAGAAGGCTAAATGAAATAATTTCTTCTTAAACACCTAGAAATAAACCTGTGATTCCCATGAGTCAATGTTACATACGAAGCTTGAGCAGCTTCATCGCTCCTCTGCTAGAGGGAGGTAGAGTTGCAGGGAGATGAGGATTATTGAAAAGAAGAATACAGGATGTGTTTGTAACAGGATTTGTTTGTAACAGTGGCTATGAAGAGCAAATGAGGTTTAGTATTTACATGGGACTGTGCTAAATGTTTAATTTGCTGGCAGTCAGAAAAAGATTAGAATTCCACTAGACAGGAATGAAGACTATTTATTGTTGGACTATGAGATTCAGCAGTTAAGGCAAGACTGGTATTTCCAGGAGAAAGTGTATATCCCCATTATGTTGGTCACTGCTCAAATTAGTTCGGTGCATGGAAAAGATCTGTGTGTGAAGAAGGAGCTGGCAAAATAACCAGCTTACATGGACCTTCTGTGTGTGGTAAGGAAGGAAATGCCACCCATCATGCTAAGTTTGTCCAATGCTTTAAGATACAGCAATGAACTCGTAGCTTCCTTTTTCCTCTAGGATTCTCCATGGGACTGCTAATGGGGAAAAGTGAGTATCATCTCTTGTATTGTTCCAATGAGACAACTGGGCATATCAGGTATAAATTTGGTAATTTCTGTGTCCTGGAAACAGTTTATTACGCAAGAGTACAGATGTCTAAGAATGGCTGCTAGAAATTTCCAGAAGCATGATTCTATCAGATATACTGCCTAAACCAAATGCTTGTGTCACATTTTACTTTAGTACAACTAAAAAGAAATGTTTTATATGTGTATAGGTACTTATGGAACGATATAGAAGGAAGGTCGCAGGTGGCTGTGGGAGTTTGATGCTTGCTTACTCAGACAAATTAAGTTTTCACTCACTTTAAAATGATGAGGGATTTGGGGGTGTCAAGCAGAAGTACTTTGGACCTTAAAATGATGTGATGCAGCTTATTCCCTGCCAGAAAAAGAACCAATAAAGCACTGCTGGTGGGGACTTTGGGAAAAAATGTGGCTCATCACTGCTCAGCACTTGTCTTTTTGATTTTAGTGAGTAATTAAGTTGTAGAGGCCCTTTTAGTGATCTGAGCTGCACATGAGAGATCCAAAGCCCAAAATTCAATAGTGTGTGCTCTCCTGTTTCCTGACTAATCCTGTAAGGTACAGTGGGTTGAATAGATGATCTAATAAGAGAACGTAACTGCAGTCTTCTAACTCTCCTATAAAAATTAATAATGAAAGCCCACTGAAATAAAGAGAAAGAAACTCATTTTGGAAGGAATAATAAAATAAAATAGCTAATGTGGAAAGTTGCCTATTGGAGAATCAGGCTTTATAAGCAATTGTGTGAAGTACAAAGTATGTGCACTGGCCTGCATGCATCTGTGATTGCTGAGTTTCTCATGTCTGCTCCACATTGACAGTAACCACACTGACAGAAAGCGTCCTGGGAAGATGGTTTTATGCAGCACATCATTCAGAACATTTGAATGTACAATCATTTATAAGTGGAAATACATCTGAGATATTTCCTCACTGTCCAAGAAAGCTTGCAAAAGAAATTATTACCGTATATACAGAAAGTATAAGCTCTATAGCAGGAAAGGAAAGGTAGATGTAGAATTCCAGAAGTTGGTTTATTGGGTCAGTTATTAAATTGTTCCTCTATAACTTTGCACACAGTGAAATTTTTTCACTCTTCTGTGGGGAAAAGGTACATGTAGAAGATACTTTGTAAGATATGGAACTGACCAAATATGTCTATGCCACTCTGGAAATTTTTGCAGGCATATATCACTTTTTCACAAAACTTCCACCAATCCTTTCCCTTTGTCTGAAGTGGAAACACCACTCCCACTTCAGCACTTTCTCCTTGCTCCAGAACTTAATCCTTCATATTTTCTCCAGCTCTTCTCTTCTACTCTTCTCTCCTACTCATCTCAGACCCCTAATGTTGTTTCAAGCCAGTGCAGAAACAAACAAACAAACAAAAAAGTAATTAAATACAAGCTGCAGATCATTCCTCACTGCAGATTTTTTACCTTCTGCTTTGGCAGCAGCTTGATGCTGCTCTCCAGAAGCTGGCAGTTTACCATACTGCAGCTCTGCAAGATAAAGCAGAGGTCAAGGCTGATCAGCTGTTTTTAAAAAGTTAGGAATTTATTTCCCTGGAAGGAATTTCAGCTAGTGTTGAAGGACTGTCTGTACCAAGCCACTCTAAGGCATTATGAACTTGGCAACTTCCTAGTAGTCAATTCAACTTGTGAAATTTGATTTTGGTGGAGGAGACTGGAAATTTTGCAAGGAAGTTTGCATCTGCCATCACCTTTCTGGGATGCATTGAAACTTATATGTCCCTTCCTCATACCTGTAGCTCTTTGGTCCTGTGTCCTCTGTGCATCTGGACCAAGTGTTCTTGCTCTTCCCGGGGAAAATCATGCAGTAAGTAGCTTTCTTTTCTGTCTTGTGAGGATACCTGGGCAAAATATCAGAGCCTTCTCTCCTAATAAACTCAGTTTGGGCCACATCTTTGGTGAGGAGCAATGACAGAATGAAAACATCTCACCTAATTCACACTTAAAATCAATTTGGCAAGCATGTCTCAGTTACAGTCATGTGTAACAAGGAAACCAAGTGTGAAGGCATCACTGAATGATTGCTGGTTTCTTATTTTAGGCTTCAAGGCCCTAGGCAAGGTCTTTCACTATTTTTGAAGCATGCAACACACAGGAACTTGGATTTGAACATAGCAATAAGGTCCCTGACGACACATAAGTAGACTATTGACACTGGGAGGGCAGAGGGTGGTTCATTTGCTGGGCCAGAAGGCAGTCCTACAGCTCACACCTTTGAAGCAAATCCTCTGCTCTGGTCTCTCTTCTCCCATCAACTGGATGAGAACCTGGAAGCCTGAGTACCAAGAAATAGAGAGAAAAGAGTGGAATCTTTTGTGGCTGTTGGCCATACTCAGTTCTAGTCATCTGTAGGACATATTCTTATCCAAAATGGCATCACACAAGGTCCAGCTTAGTATGACCATATTCTGTGTGATAAGGATCAGTTATAGAAATCCAGTCTTTTATGTTTTCATAACTACACTGGAGGAGTAATAGGTTTATAATGTTTTGACTCCTGACACTGTTCATATTCAGATTATGGATAATCCCTATGATTTATTTTGCAATTATTTTTGCTTAACCCCCCTCCTGTTCCGAAGCAGATTGCTATGCCAGGAAACAGCAGTTTTGGTGTCCCAGAAGGTTTATAACTATGTGGGGTTCTTAGGGGAAGAGCCCTGATTCATTACTTGCCACCAAACTGGAGCAATTTTTCATCTGACTTCTGGGTTCTATTGGTTTTCCACACAATGGGAAAAACTTATTTTTATTTTAGCTCCAGGGTGTCTGTGAAGGTTTGGTTGGGGTTAATTAGGAACAATATTAACTTCAGCATTCAGAATTGGAGTACTTTGCTAGGTGTCATGTGCCTGCCAAGGCTCATTCTTTTTCTGTCAGAACAGTCTTTTAGCCAGTTATTTTGTTAAAGGATGAGACTGGAAGGCAGTAGACTGGCTTGTAGTGCAAATGCTCAGTCCTGTAGAAGCCAATCAGGTCACAAGCAGCTACTTGCTTTCTACAGACCATCACAGTTTAAGTAGGGTTTGAGCCAGCACTGTTACCCAGAAGGGCTTTTATGTCATGGACAGATTCTGTTCTTTAATTTTACTGAAGAAACTGAAAGATCTTCAGCCTGTAACAGCTATTGTTCTCACAGATGTTAGCATCCATCATGTAGTGATGTCCTTCTGGGATTTTATTTCATTTTACCAGAAGTCTTTACACTTCTATGGGTTGATTTTTGTTTTGTTTGGGGTTTTGTTTCTTTGGTTTTTGTTTGTTTGTTTGTTTTTTAATTGGAGAATAATTACATTTGTGTGTGCAAAGGGCAAAGCTGAACTTAGCTGTCTATTGCATCTGGTTTTAAACAGAAAAGGCAGTGCTGCCATGAACACCTTTGGCACAGCATTAATTGTCAATCCCAAGACCATTGGATAGAGAGAGACCACACTCCTCCTCTACTTCTCTGGTCCCTGCAACGGGTAGGCACACTGTAGTCCTTAATACATGTGTTTTCCTTCTTAGTTTATATTAAGATCTATAACATGAATCACAACACAGTCCTGGTTCCTGTATTATACTCCTACTGCATACACCTACAGCTATCTCACCACAAACCAGCTCACAAATTACAGCCTCTCTCTGCTACTTTGTGATACTGATCGTGGTATTAGCATGCTGACTTATTAGCAGACTCTTCTCTCTAACCCACTAACAGCAAGAACACTAATAAGTGCATTGCCTGGGGTCTGACTGAACACAGTCAATTCTTCTACTGAATATGTAGAATAATAACATAATAAAAATTATGCTGTTTGTCTTGTTTAGGTATTGTCACTTCTCTTGATATTTCCCCAAAGACATGCTATTTGGGGAGAAAAACATGTTCAGTCCACCATCACTGTCTTCCTATGTGGTAATGGAAAACAGACATATTGTATCATCAAAAATAGCATTGCCTGACAGCCTCTAAAAATATACATCACACATCACTAGCTATTTTAAATATCTGGAAGGAAGAAAACCTCTCCAACACATCTCAGTTATGAAGTATTGACACATTATCATTTTACATGAAAAAAACACAGCATTATTAGCAGAAACTTGTAATGAAGTTACTAAGCATTTTTAGCAATTTTGAACAATAGAATAGGAAGATACATTAGACGACTTAGATACTCTGAGGAGGTAGGTTTGGGAAATGCCCACAGAGAGATATGTGAATCAATACACTAGGTACTCACTCCATCCCCTAGAGAGTTTTGCCCAGTTATTATATAAACTCAAAGCTTCCATTAATGACTCAAGATCAGACTGTAAGCAAAAAAACATTGCTCAAGGGAAACCATACAAATCATGGGTTACAATTCTGTACCCCAGCATCATCCTGAAGTGCTTTCCTCTAGTCCAGGATATTTAGCATTTGCACAGAATGAATTGTGAAAATTGTGCCAGCTCATGAGGGCAGATTTTGCTTTCTTCAAATTTACCTGGATTATGAAGCTAATAGAAGTACAGCATCTACAGATGTTTCAGCAGGCAGGATAGTAGAATGGAGCTGAATGTTCTTTTTCCTTCCTCTATTCACTCTTCAGAGAAGTTGACCAAGTTGTGAAGTATGAAAATATGCTGCACCTTTTCATCAACCACACTAATACCGTTTCCATCTCAACTATTTTCTGATAGTACAGGACTGTCTGCAGCTCACTGTACTGTTTTGGGGGCAACACCTCAATTACTATCTTTTGCTAGACAAGAAGACCCAAAGTGCACTTTAGTCCTGAAAAGGGATCGATTTAAGCACTTCTGTGCAAGTAAAAATGTTTCCTTTTGAAAAATCTTAAATTTACTGCATTCCTTCTCTGCATATTCTTGCTTTGCAAGTGATTTGTCTAATTTTTGCTCTGATAGGGTAGTGATGAGGTCACCAGCAGTCTGATATTCATTACAGAGCAGGGGCATATTCCTGTGGGCTCTGAATTCAATTTTGCCATCAATTCCAGGGATGCTTAAAATGCTCCTCAGTGAGGATCTGACATCAGGGATCCTCTGAGGGTGTCCATCTTACCTCCATTGCTCAGAAGACTGAAACACTTTATCAGAATGTGCCGTGGAGTAAGAAATTCAGATATTTCATTCTTCTGAACTTTTATTCTCCTTTAAGATTAGTATTTTATCTGTGTATTGCCTACTTTTTCTTCTGTTAACAAAAAATACAAACCTCTTGCTGACACCATCTTTACCAGCAGACACAACATATGCAGTGCGACTCCTGCTCATCCTGTATCTGCGTAGTATGGAATGGTAGAGATTTTTCAGGGCTCATAACAAGAAATTTATTTTATGTAGACACTACAGTCTTCAAAACCAAGATAAGCCTTTCACTGTGAATTGGGAAATTCTGCTATTTTTGGTGACACTTTTGACTAAATGTGAGACCTTGAATAGAAGACAGATCCTCTATGTTGCCTTAGTTTACCTTCCCAGACACTTTTTGCCTGTTTCTCCGAAACCTTTGGAACACAGGTTGTCCTTTAAAATAAGAAAAAACAGATTAAAAAAGCAAATCTTTGTACATAACGGCTTTGCCGTTGCAAGTAATGACATGGTATTGCTGCTTTCTTCCTCAGTTAGTCTCAGTGAGTTTCCTTAGTTAGTTAGTCTGTGGGTCTGAAATAAATATAATTTATCCTGTATACATTACAGAATATAGGAAAGCCCTTTGAGTTGCATAGATGCATCTTGGAATTACAATAGGCATTTGTGGTGTTGTCATGCCAGTGAATATTGTCAGAGTTTCATGACCTGGTAGACATTAGATGATTTAAAACTAATGTTCTAAGTAACTTGACTAAACCTCAATAATTTACTGATTAAACAACCCATTTTTCTTTGTGAATGGCTAAGAAAAGGAACTTCCTGTTTTAAAAATAAAACTCTAAAGTAATTGAAACTTTGCATCATTGTAGAGTTAAGGAAAGCATTGTCAATTCAAGAGGAAACGTATTCTCTGTGCTTATCCATCCTCTTCTCTGTTTCTGGAAAGTGAAAATTTGCTGTTGTGTCCTGTTGATTTTTGGAGAGCATGCAGCAGAGTTTTACTGTCAGCATGGAAAGTGTTATAAACGAGGCTCGAGACTTTTTGGTGTAATTAAAGCCTGGCCTGTTTATTAATACTGAGCTGCAGCTGAAGGGAGACACAGGCTAGTCCTATGTGCTCCACGCTACAGACCGGGACAGTAACAACGTACCGAACAAACTCACGAACAGAAAAGCCCAACAGAAAAAGCCCCTGCTGACATGTAACACCCTGTTTTATACCCTCCCTTAGTCTTGGATTGGTCCGTTTTGGATCCGTCTCAGGATTGGCCGCTTTCTTGGGCTCTGATTGGTCCATAACCATGTTCATCCTGGTCCAATCATTTTCCCAGGGCGTCAAATGATTGGTGGATGTTTCTTCCAATCCTTCCTCGCGCTGCTGATGACATCATGTTCTTGAATGTTCCATTCTATGTCCCTGTAAGCCCTCTTATATCTCTTACCAATCCCCCATTCTATCCGCCCAACCCCAATCCAATATCAACCCCGAACCTTCCAACATACTTAACAATTATCTTAACAATTTTTACAACATATTTAAACATATCAATTAACTCTCTAACAATAACAACTTCAATTAACCTCCCAAGTTCAAGGGAAAGATCCCTTATAACAGAAAGGTTTAATAGTGAATAGAAAAACAATACAACCTAGTCATGCTTTACTACTGCTTTGTGTCTATAGTTTTGTTTTCTGGACAGACTCAAAAAGTGTTGCTTTTGTGCCAGAGAGCTGATGTGAAAGGTTTTCCACTTGCTAATGGTATCTTACATTTCCTTTCTCTTTGCAGAACTGTGTGATTTATTTACAGGAGTCTTAAGATTTCCCCAGCAAAACTGGCATAAATTATTCCTTCATAGTCGTACTGGAATGCTCCTCTGTGTGAATCCTCTGAGTAAAGGTTGTAGTATCTCAGAATATCTACTTCCCCATGGAAGGAGAGACATAATGGTTTTGAGAAAGGGGATATGTACTATGAAGTGCTCTGCACACCATCCTGGGGTAGCTATGCTGCTGCTGCTCACTTTCACCAGTTTGGCATGCCCTGGGACAACACTAATGTGCAATCAGATCTATGGGTGTGACAATACCAGTGTCTAAGTCCAGCCAGGAAGAGCTAGCAGGTCATTCTCTAATGTTGTGTGAGGAGATGGGAGACTTGCTACTTCTTCACCAGAAATTTGTCAGTGAGTTGAGTCTTTGTATGGCAACCTTTTTTAGGATTAAAATGCGGGGTTCTGTTTAGATTTCTGTTGCACTGAGAACGGGAATTGCTTTGTACACTCAGGTCTGAGTTTTATGAATAGGTAAATACCTTTGGTTAGTGGTGAAACAGAAACATAAAAGTAAGGATATTTCAGAGTTACCTTCAAGCTCTCATCTGCAGAGTGCATGTTTAAAATGTCAATGGCAGGGTGGTAGACACCTGTCAGTTTTGACAACTACAGACAGACCATGGCATATGGTCTCAACTTTGTTCTTTATACTCAGTTGTTTGTTTTCTTACAGTAATAATTGCCCACATCTTATTTCTTGGGGAGTGTTTGTCCAGATTCCTTGTTAGAATGTATCTTTTTCTTGCAGATGATGTGCCTATCTATATGGAGAATGAAAAAGACAATAAAGGCGTTATCTGGGCAGCTGTCAGACTGTCAAGACAAAAGTGTGGTGCATTTTGAGCTCCTGAAGGATAATTGTGGTTTGGGTGATTTCTCAATGGCAAGTTGCTGTAGTTTTCTTTCCTGTTGTTACCCTTGTTTGAGAAATTGTGACGCTTAAAGTAGTACTGCCTAAAGTTCTTTAGAAATGCAGAGAATTGTCCAATTTCTGCTGAAAACTCAGACTGAAGGGAGTAAACAATTACTTTGTCATGCTGTAACTGGTAAATAAAATAAATACAGACCTGTCACCTTTCCAAGTGCTGGAGTTAAGGGTTAGCCATCCTCTACCCCCAGATTTACACAGCAATTTCTTGTTGTCATGCTTTAGAAGTGAAGGACTTTCTGAAGCAGCATACTTCAACAGAAAAGAATACTTCAGCTGAAAATAAATATGTTCAGGTGGCAGTGCATTTGGGTTATGATCTATTTGTGGATAATGAATAATTCTTTCTCTAATAATCAATTTATGCAGCATCCAGGGGAAAAAAAAAAAAGTGTGGATACCTTCTAACTGTTTTGCCATTCTCGAAAAAATGTTTTTGTCAATATATCAACAGGAATTAATAAACATTAATAAAACTTGAAAGCAACAGCTGAAAGTGTTTGATTCAGAGGTGGTAAGTACTTGCCTGCTGCCACCCTAATGGGTGCTCTCCAAGCATGGGCAGGCTGTACAGAGAGGAGAGCCCACTTCGATGGAAAGCTGTGAGGGGTGGCTTTGGCAGGGGTATGGAAGGCTCACCTTTCACAATGTGCTGTGTAACATTGATATAAAATAGCTCCTGTTAACAGGCCAGCGGACTGGAAAGAAGATCAAAAGGCATATCTGGGAATGTGACTGATAGGCAGTACAGTGGAGATGAAAGACCCTGCAACTCCAGTCTCTTGGGAAGTCACAGAAAAGAAAGCAGAAGATGGATGGCCTGGGGAGGAGAGCTCCAGCAAAGGTAGGAATGTGCTGCCAAAGTGGGGACTGTATCACAGATGTGGCTGGTATGGTGGATATGCTCTTTCCCTCTCGTAGACACACAGCATGTTCCAGCTGAGGGTTAAATCCTGGATGAATCAAGACAGACAGTGGTCTGGGCTGTAGAACAGACGTAGCAAACTGTATTTGAATATCTGCAATTGTATAGACACCAAATGGTGGATCATCTGATTCTGTCAGGGCTCTTACAGAGACCTCTGTCCTGTTGCTCTTGCAGTGAGGAAGTATGGACTTAGAGTGCGGAGAGGGAGGCCAAGGTGGAGTCAAGAATAAAAAAACAGCCCAAACAGGAGCAAGGAAAGAGATTATGGCTGCAGTATCTTCATGCCGCTGTTATCCTGGCCCCTTTCATTACTTCCTGGTGACCCATATTTGTTTCTGTCCATAGCTTGGACAAATACTTCACTTACTAACTCCTCCTTCAAAAGAAAATCTCTACTTCTCAACATCAATAAATAGTAGGATTTCTTTTTTTTTCACTACAGTGAGTCTGACATATGAAGATTTTATAGTGGTTACTCTCAGCACGCAGAAATGCCAGCTACTCCCTAAAGGACAAGGACCTGAGGGTACGTCCTTCCCAGGGCAGCAGAACAGGACCTCACAAGTCAGGGCTCATCCTGCCATCCCAGAAGTGAGGCAGCCCCAGCCCTGGGCAGCAGGGACAGGGCAGGATGGGACAGGATGGGATATGGACCCAACTCAGTGGGGCCCTTGGCCAGTGAGGGCTGTGGGATGCCACAATCCGGCTCTGCTGCTTCACTGCTGGGGCAGGGTCTGATGGTCCTGGGTGTGCTGGGCAGTGGTCACAGTGAGACAGAGACAGTCAAGGCTGGTGATGACCTCCGGGCCTGGCTGTTACAGTGGGTGGCCTCCAAGAACCCAACAAGCCTTCAGCAGCTGACTTGAGTGTGTCTAGAGAATGGCATACGAGAAATAACAACCTCTTTCCTAGCTAATGATGACCCTTGAGGCCAGCGTGTAGATAACAGATGATGCAAGATTCCCTCCAGTAAGCAAGTGCAAATCTTTGGACAGGAGCTGCTGAACCCACTTATTCATCACTGATGGATTTGCTATGAGAAATAAACACTGTGTCTAGGTAGGACTCAGTAAATAGAATCAATAGTGTTTAGGTTACTGCATGTAGTAAGCTACATTTTAATAGGAACCTTCCTGGAGAACACTTTTTTTTTGGAGCTAAGCCAACTTTCTGCTCAGGCACAGGAAGGTAATTATTTTTCTAATTGGCTTCAGCACTACAGCAGATGCACATGAAATATTGTTAATAAAATGATAAATTATGTCATTAAGAATAATGTTGATAGTCCTGAATAGTGTCTAGAAATGAAAATAAAACCAAGCCTAAGGTTAGTGAAACAGAGCTGGAAGAGTTTATAGCTAGGGGGCAAGTAAAGAGACAGAAAACAAAAAAGTGGAAGCCCAGATGACGTGCCAGTGGTAAGATTCATGAAGAGAGGCAGGACACAGATAGAGAAGATAAAAAAGGATCCTAGAAAGGATAAATCCACAGATTCATGATTTTTTTCAGGCTTCCTGCATAGACCATAGAATGGTTCTGAGGCAGAGATGTGCACAAGCCCTTTCACTTTGGTCATGAATTAGAACTTCAGCTAATATTTTTTATTTAAGCAAGGTGCTATATAAAAATGATTTTAGCAGATAGTTAAATGTCTTCACAGGTAACAGTTTTGGTCAATCAGGGTAAATTCTTGGAAATATTTTGTTAACTTAAAAAAAAAAAAGTTGAAAAGGGACACAACAGGAGATAACTTGTTCTCATTAAAACTTAGGTATAAATCACAGTGCCCTTGAAGTTCTCCTCATTACCTTTAACCTCCATCTTCAGCAAATATGCGGAAAAATATCAGCTCAGCAGTGTTAGTCACAGTACAAAAGAAAACCTTTCCATAGGAAATCTAAGGATTCCTCAACCCTTTTATTTATGACGCAAAACAGCTGAAACACTGAAATATCACAGACCCCATTTTTGGAAGCCCTGTTATAGGCTAAAAAGCCACATGCATGCACAGCAGCCTGAAGAAAGGAGGATGACAGTCTTTCTATTTTATTTTTTTTTAATACACTTGTGTGTGAGCTAGTCAGTGAGGATAAAAGTCAGCACTTTGGGGAAAACCTTAGGCACCAGCATATGAGAACTTTTCATGCTGAATCAGACCAATGCTTCATCTTGTTCTGACATCTTATCTTTGTGAAGGCTACCATTGCCTTGGTGGGCAGGTGATTAGAATAAACTGAGCATAGGCAGAATTTCTTCCTAATCTTATCAAAGAGGGTTTGGGATTTGCTGAGCTGTATGAAAAGTTGCACTCTTAAACAAGTAGATTTTTAAACAGTCATAAGTTCTAAAAAATGCAGTTACAAATATAGTGGCTTGTCTTATCATCTGATTTGCTGTGACTGACCCCTTAATTCTGCATTAAATTCATCCTTGTAATCTGACAAGGCAGGAATCTCCCTGTAAGGATCACCTAATTCTTGTTTCACTCAGCAAATTTTATTTTCTGTTTGAATTTCTGTGGCTCACACTTGTCAAAACACTCTGTTGCTAGGAGAGCAGAAACAAGAGAGAAGATGGTCTGCATCTTGCTTCGCATGTTAGTAGATAAAATAACTGCAAATAACACATTCCAAGCATCCTTTTGTGTAAAATGTTTTTGGTGTGTATTTCATCACCGCTGAAGGCCTCTTCTACCCTTGTCACTGTGATAATTCTTTCCCTTAGCACTAGCCAGAGCAGCTGGCAGAATGGTTCAGGCCTCTCTGTTAACATCTGACACTTTCTTACCCTGCCCTTGCCATAGTTCTTACTAATCAATTGTGGAAAATATGTTGTGTACACACACACACTTTATATTAATTCTCTGCCTCTCTTCTGAAAACCTGGGGCTTATCCCAAGCCACATTGCTCATACTGCCTGAAATGTTTACTGGGTTCACTACACACATGGAAATGTAAAGTTTATCCTTTTCTTGAATAAGGAACAGCTGCTTAATAGTAAATACTTCCCTAGGCTCAAAACCTCTGGGTGAGTTGAGACCATTTGGTTGTTTGTGGAGTTGTTGCACTCCAGGTGCTGATCTGGGAAGGCTTTTATTTATTTATTTATTTATTTATTTATTTATTTATTTATTATCAGAAGTATTGGGTCTACTGTTGTCTCTGACACTGGTTCATTAATAAATTCTTTCACATTTTTAATCTGTGCCACTGTTTTCCCTCTGACATCCACCTTCTCTAGTCATCTTTTTAGGCACAAGCTGGTTATTTTATTCCTGCAAAGTCCCAAAAAAGGGGGCTTCAGTTCCAGCTAGGATCCCTTACTTCAGCAATTAATTTTACCAATTTATGCTTTGCAGAAGTGGAGCTCCTGTCCAGGCCGGTTTCTGCAATAATGAAAATTGAACCTCAAGTTTAGGAGAATTAAATCTGATATTTTAAGAGAGAGAAAATGAATTTTTCATTAGTCTTGAATTTCTCATGTAATTCGTTCTAATGCATTTATCTATGAGCTCTTGAAGCTGCCCATTTGGCAGCTTCTTCATTGGAAATCTACCATATTTAACCTGTTCCAGGACACCTGCAGTCCCTTTAAAAAAGTGAGGGGCAAAGAGATGAAGCAGACATGTGTAATAATGACACTTCATATGACCAGACTAATACCACTGCACAATACAGAAATGAAAACCAGGCTGTGGCTGCTTCTAGGTCAACTACTGAAAGAAGCAGGAAATCATGTCATTGTGACTAGTCTGTGAATGCTCCCTGCTAGCCATCAGTGATTTTTAGTTCTGATTTTCTAGTTGCAAGGGTTGATGGTAAAATGATGTTCTTCTATACATTTGTCCCCAGCTGCTTTGCAGGGAATCTCAAAGGCTTTCTAAATTTGAAAAATGAAAAAGAGAAAATACCTCGGGATATTCTTCCTTCTCTTCCAGTTGTGAAGCCAAAGCTTTTCCTGTTCAAAGTCTAGTCTTTGTGGCCTGTGTTTGTTTGCCCTGGACATCACAACTGGCTTTCCATAACAAGAAGATGGAAGCAACGGTTTCCATAATCATTACTGATAAAAAGATTGCATTGCTTAATTGCATGACTAGAAGAGAGTTGCAATAGAGGTCATTTTTGGCCTAGAAAAGCTGCTTTTGATGTTTTAAATAAAAAAAAATATATACTAAGAGAATGTAGGAACAAGTTAGATAAGTTAACATTTTTTTTCTGTGGTGAAATACTAAAGAATCTTATAAATAAAACTGGAATTTGTCAACTGCATTAAGGTGTCCCCTTTATCTATTAAAACTTGTACAGAGCTATTAGGAGCCTTAGTTTTGCATCAGAAGATACCGAAATTGTTTTTCCTCTGTTTCTTGCTAAGAGGATACTAAGAGGATCCGTGAAGAGGAATTTTCTGTTGTGATGGTGAAAAGCTGATTTTTACCTTCATATAGTATTACCTTATTATAGAGAACAGGCTTAATGATGTCTTTAAATGTTGAAGATAACAAGCTATTCAAGGGCTCTAAATGTACTTTTATTGGTAAATTCCCATTTGGTACAGTACCTCCTTATTCATATTCTCATAAAAGCCAATAAAAATCACCATCTGTAGGATACAGGGTATAAGGGATATTAAATATCTTCTGTTGTATCAAGGCTTTAAGTGTTGCCAGGAACCATGGTACCTGGCAAAAAACCACCACTGACCTTGACAGTAGAGATATTTTATTACTGAAACTCTGATAGTCTCCTGCTGTGTGTGAAACTTCAGCACAAAAGGAGCTGGGTGTTTTTAAGCACACCATTTGTAACAAAAGATGCTTTTTCCCCTCTCAGACTATTGTTGAGAGAAAGCGACAAACTCTTACTGTTAAACAAGCTTTAGAGTTTTTCATTCCAAGGAAAACAGCATGAGGTTGGCATAATCAATTGCTATTTGACAGCGATAGAAATGCACATGCTACACAGTAGCTAAAAATCTGTCCAAAGACAGCCAGAATGGCAAAAAAAAGTCATGGCCAAGCACATGTCAGCAACAGTATGACCAAAGTGTAATCTTTATCCTTTATTAACTAATGGTCCAAAAACCACACTGAATTGGACCTTTATTTCTAGGTGAAATGTCATGTTTCATTCAGAAAAAAATGTTATGATGGACCAATTATTCTCAGCTTGGTTTAGGTTGGAACATTTTCTCATTCTCGGCTCTGATCTGGGGGCAGTGGAGGTGGCACAGAAAAAATGTTATGGGCTGCCAAAACACAGAAAAGGCTGTTGGTGTATTAACATATCCTTGCAAAATTATCACTAAAGTGTATTAGATAAGTCCAACTATAATTCCTCCCGTTTTCACCATTGCTATAAGGAAAACTTTATTCAATAATGCAGTATCGCTTTAAAACATTATATCTCTGTCTAGATGCTGTGATCTAACTTCATTTTTCCATGATATTTTGTCAGCTAGATTATATTTTTAACTATCTTCTAAATTCCCCCACATTAAATTCAGACAGGATCAAAAGCTTTCAAACAACTTCCTTCTGCACACTCTGAACTCATATTCTTCATCCCTTCCCACAATGTGGAAGTTTGGTTATGGCACCCTGACCAATGCTAGTTTGCAGTGTTGCCAATGACAGCATCATACTTGTTGGATAGGTCTTGCATCACCACACCATTGGCCAGGGAAAGACTATTTTGGCTGCCTGTATTGACGTTGAAGATCCATATAGAGGTAAATGGAGCCAAAATCATGATCCCATAGTGACAGGGTGGAACAGCTTCCCCTAACTACTTGTCTGCTGACATGAAGACTCATGAAATATGGGAGGTGTGGCACTGTGGGACTTGCAGTAAGGCAAGTCCTTAACACTGACTGTCTGCAATATGCAGCAGCCGTAGCTGAATGTGTTTTGACTATAATTACAGAGCCTATAGAGAAGCCACATGTCCCCTTCTGTAATGGACTCCTTTGTTGCAGGCAGTACTAAGTCCAAACATGGCCACAAATCCTGCAAGTTGTGCAAAGCAAATCCTGATTTCTGCTGAGCTACATGGCTCTTCAAAAATTAACCAGCAAGTAAAGCCAGAACCACATAGACGGGTATTGAAATCAGTAGAACTGTACACCTAAGCCCACATAATTGCCATGGATCTCCACACTGCACTTCATTTACACTTGCACTGCATTGCTGTAAATGATGCTCTCTGCCATCATTGGTGACCACTGTCACCAGCCATGAGAAATCCCCTGTGACTTTTCTGGAGAGGATGAGGGAGGATACGATTTTCCTTTTTTAAGTTTTGGACAGTGGCAAATGTTTTTATTCAGAGGTAGAATTATTTTTACTGTTTTCTCTGTTGATCAATTTGATGGCACTAAGCAGGGCTGTGAGATTGCACAAAAGGTATGAATACACCGGGGAAGGGAAATAGTACCACCCATGGCAAAATGGCATGAGTTTCCCTGAGCAAGCTGGGAAGGTAAAGGTGAGGTGATTCTGTGTGCCTCAGAATCTTCATCCCTTACCACTTTCTTTGATTATTTTCCTTTTTAAATAGTCTTCTTGAAGAAGGGAACCTTTTAGAGAAACAAAAATATCTTTGTCTTTTTCACATCCTTTCACTTGGTGTCAATTCCCAGAGATGTCAGATAGCTCAGCAGGTGGCACTGAAGATAATAAGGTCTTGAAAAGCCACTGGAATCAATTTCTGCATCAATTATTGCTTATGATTGTCTTCTTTGGGACATTTGTTTCATGGGAGCTGCTGGGCACTACTCAGGCTCCTCACAGTCATGCCATGGCATGAGTGACTGTGACTCAGCAGTGGCAGGCAGTGAGAGATTGTACCACTTAGCTTTCTTTTGCTACAAAGCACAGCCCTGCCTTCAGGCTAATGTGCACTTTGTCTTGTCACACTACTCAATACCACATCCTAGTGTCAGCAATGGTGCCAGCTTTATTGCTATTCGGTGCCACAAAACTGTGCCAAGGGACCACGGGGTGATCATGGATTGAAGCCAAGGGTCCAGTGAGAGGGTTCCGATAGTGCCACACATCACACAACTGCATGAATGATTTCTAAAACCTTTGCGTTACAAAGTTATAGCTGTAGCCCAAGTAAATTTTGTTGTAATTGTTGTGGGTTTGGGTTTTTTTAATACATAATTCCTTTCTCATTTCCTCTAATATGTTTAGTAGCTCTGAGTCCTCTAAAGGCAACAATGTGCTGGCAGAGGCTCTTGGGAGCTGCTGGTTAAAACTCTGCTGCCAAGATGATGAGCGTTTTCAGATAATTTCCTGGACTGGGAGATCAGCCCATCTCTGAATATGATCAAAGCTGCCAATGTGTATCTATTGTGCCTATCTATGACACACATAAGGACCACATACAAAACTAAGAATAGCATCACTGCTGACAAGAAAAAAACACATTCATTCTCTGTGATGACTATTGTACACACAGACTCATAACTCTAAATCTCATGAGAAAGGATCTTGCTTTTTTTTTCGATACTAACTTTGTTAAGAATAAATTAATGGAAGGAAATGGTAAACTGGAACTGATGCTCTATCAGTACGAATCAGAGATGAGTTTTAGGGCAACATATGGGATTTATTTTCCTGGAAATACCCCGAAAGAACACAGTTTTTCAGAAGGCAGATGATTTGAACTTCAGACTTCTTTCACATACCTAAACTTTAATAAACAAAAGCCTCCCACCTCACTAGTTGTTGTAGAGATCAAGTATTCAGTCTCTAATGAAATTAATCCAGGCCTTTTGCAAGCAACAGTGTCAATGAAGTTCCTAAGCAAAATCACATTTTCTGGCAAGAAAGTCAGATGTAAATGTCAGGTGAGTAGATCAGTGCTTGTGAGGGCAACAAACACCAGCTTAAACAATCTAAAATGCTTTTAAAGAAGAGGAAGAAAAAAAAAAAAGAGAGGCAAAAAATAATGAAGCATTTCTTTCCTGGTGTGTTTTTGAAGGTCATGCTTTCCTCCTTTTACGACTGATGGTGGCTGCTGGGTTCCAGTTGACTTGGGTTGGTTGTGATTATGGCCTGCAGTAGTTTAGATTCGCCAGTTTGTGTTTCCCAGCATCTCAGGTAATCAGGCAGCGCAACTTAGTCATATGGGCAACTGAACACTACAAGGCATGATCAAAGTCTGAAAAAATGTATTCTAAAATGAGCACAAGATACTCTGAAGGTAAGGTAGTAATTTCCTCAGTAGTTAGACCCATAGCACTTGAATGTTTCCAAAATGTGTATTGACTTGGGAGTATGCACTGACCTGTCCCTGTGGAAGGGTCTTTCCTAATCTATATAGGTACCAGAAACAAGCATGACAATTGTAACACAACAGTTTAAAAACACTGAACAACTCTACTCTGGTTGCATCTGTAGCCTTTGCTATCTTGGCTACCCTTAACCCCTCCGTGTTCTGTTGGGCAACTGCGGTGATTCATTTGTGTTCATCGATTTGTATCTGACTCCTTGAGGCTTACATGAAAAAGTATGAAACTACTTTTGGTGGTGATAAAGTTCCCATTTTGCTGAAGATGTAGAAGCTGTGAGTTTAAACCATGCATTGGCATCCTTCTCTTGTGATAACCGTAACCTGTACAGAGCTTGGCTGAGAGGTTTAATAAAGGTTTCCTTGTCAGAATTAAAAGGGCTGATGGAGTGATGTTAATTTTTACTAATTTAAATCATCCTTTTAATTTAAAGATCTGATTTATGTGAGCTTCTTAGCGCTTGTACAGTAATGATTCTGGCTTTGGCAAGCAGGAGTATCATCCCTCTCCTTTTTCCTCGGCACGGCGTGGTCCACTGAAGACATTCTGATGCCACCCGCAGGAGGACTCAGGTACTTTCAGCAGTTCTGTCCCAATTTACTGCAGCTCTCTGCCCTTTTAAGGGTGATTTAGCAATACAAGCCGGTAATATTAGCAAGCAGAGGGGACGTCAAAGCATGTAACTGTGTGGGCACATAACTACAGGGTGATATTCAAAGCCCTTATTGGATCTGTGCCTCAGAATGAGAAGTATTATTTTAATGCTGGAGTGTAAGATAGAGAACAGAAAGCTCCCTCTTCGTGTTCATCTGGACGTAGACAAACACAGATGGAGGTTTGACCCTGCTCCTTCTCACAGCCCCCTACAGCAGCTTACCCCAGTGCTAAGCTCCAGCCTACAGCTACACCACAAATATGTTCTGTGAAAGTCCTGCCAAAGCCACAGATGCATGAGGTCTCCCTTATTCCCACAGGGCATCCTGTGTTTCTGGCTGTTTTCTAGAGAGCCGAGCACAACATCCAGCATCCTGGTGTGCAAGAGGCTGTGTCCCACTAGCAGGAAGCAGTGCCAGTGTGCTGTCACAGCTCCCAGCCATGACACAGCATGCAGAGTCTGGGAACCAAGCAGCCTCACCCAGCAGTTATTCTGGGACAGCACAAACTGCCTTTGTATTAATTCACAGATTTTCCCTGGAGGCTTCACCTATGCATATCTGTGCAATATGGTCCTGCTGCTATTAAGCTAAAGACTTTTCAGATCCAAGTAAAATTAAGGCAAATCTTGGCTTCCTGGAGAATTTGATTACCTTTATGGTTATGCTATTAAGGTGCATAAGGGAAAAAAAATTAAAAATCACACTTTACAAAACAGTAACAGAGAAGAGATAAGCAGAAAAGACAAGGGAAATCATAATGTTTATTATATTTAGATGAGTTTAGATGTATAGTTCTCACTGTACCATGAAAGTAATATGAGTGCATAAATAGAATGACTTTTGATTTTAATGCTAAACTACTTTGATTTTAATGAATAAACTACTGATCATCAGGATTTTTTTGAATAATATGCTCAGTAAAATGCTGCTTTTTGTTGCACTTTATCAGCAATGTGAAAAAAGATCAGGTTGACTGTGTAAAGTTTTAATATTTGCACCAGTATCATGTTGAAGTCTCTAATTAGGCAGTCATGGGGTTCTGACAGAGGACATCAGCTATACCACGAGGTTTCTCTTGAAATTTTTAATTTGGAAGACTTGTGATGAGTGTTCCTGGTTCGGGCTAGCAAATGTGTTTGCCTGCTTGTTCTGTATTTCACACCTTACAGTGTCAGGAGCAGTACTCCAGGGTTTGCCAGCTCAGCAAACACCTGGCATCAAATTCACAGCACACACTGGTTTGTTTCTGTCTCTCACTCCTTTCCTTTCCTGAAAAATTTGCATCCCTGGAGATACCTTCTTTTCAAAATATTTTGTGTTTATATCTTTATGCCTGTTTGGAGGAGAAGGGGATGAAACTGCAGCATCTATCTCTTAGTGGATATGCTTCGGGAGCTCTGTCGTTGTGAAATCATTGTGCCTCAGGCAGGTCTTCATCAGATTCTTGTGAGGTAGGGAGGGGGATTTGATAATAGAGATGGAGAGCTACGGCAAAAAGATGCCATATTCTGCAAATATTTGGGCACTTGTTTAACTGACAAGTGTGAATCCAATTCCTTGCGTAATCTGAGGATTTCTGGGAAGCCAGCCAAACTTTTAACAAGAACTCTGGCATCACCACAGTTGCTCGGTAGATGAAGAACTGAGTGGCTGCCATAGGTGGGCAAAGTCAAATAGTGAATCCTGATATCCCAAGTCCTTGTGCTGTGTTTTAACTGTAAGAACTCTCTTTTTTCCCTTAATTGGAGCCATCCTATCCCTTCTCCCTGTTAGGCCATTTAGGGAGGCACTGCAGAGTCAGCAAAAGCCCCGATGCCAGGAAAATCCACGGTCCCACAGCAACCATCCAAGCTTGTTTCACTCTCTCAGGCTGGCACTGCTGCCTCCTTTACCCTGTGGGCCCCGATTCATTTTCAATTCCGCCAGGATGTGGATGTTACAGCGCGAATTTACCACAATGTTTAACTCACTGGCAACACTGGTTGGACTTAGCCCCTTACTGGCGGCTCCTTAGCAGTACAAGCAAACTGCGCCTCCTGCTCGGTTGTGCTAAAAGGGCTCTCGAGAAGAGTTCGGTGCGCCCTGCAGGGAGGGCACGGAGGTGCAGGGGAGCCCCGGAGCAGGGCCAGCTCCCGTCGGTGCCCCCGCTGCCAGCAGGGGGCGCTGCCGGGGCTCGGCGCCTCCGGCAGGGCCGGGGCCGGGGCGGGTCCGCGCGGGGGCAGCGCCGGGCGCGTCCCGCCCTCCCGCCTCCTCCCGCGTCCCCTCCCCTCGGCCGCGCTGGTGGAGCCGCCGGGCTCCCCCGCTCCTCTTCACATGGGGCTCGCCCTGCCGGCGGGACAGCGCTCCTGCTCTCCCGCCGACCGCTGATAGGGAGCCGGCGCGGGAGAAGGGCGCTCGTCGCTGCTGCCGCCGGCGGGCAGGTAGGGGCAGGCAGGTAGGGGCGGGCGGCGCACCTGAGGGGACTCGGGGAGCGGACGGCGGCGGGACGGGCGCACCCGGCTCTGCAGCCCCGGGCGCGGAGGGAGCGCACGTGGAGCGGGCGCCTCGCATCCCGCCCGCCTCCCTCCCAGCCTCGGTGCCGCCGCTCCGGCAGGGGCTTCGCGACAGGGTCTTCCCTGCGAGGTTTCGGGACCCCCGCCGGTCACTTGCGGGCGCATCGCGGCGGGATTCTCTTCCCGGCTGCCGCGGGGAGCAGCGCAACTTCAGGTAGGAACCCGGGCGGGGACGCTGGTCTTCCTCGTTCGCCCAAAGAGGATGGAGTTTAATCAAAGAGCCGCGAATCTCCCTCTTTCTATTCCATCTTTTCGTTTACCTGTCAGGAGAACAGGTCCGTTATTTGTGAAATTATTCTATGTCAGTTCAGGAGTTTGTTTTTTTTTTTCCCTGTACACTACCAAATACACTTGGTAGATTAAAACACAGGACGAATTCTTTATGCCGTTAAAGTGAGCGCTATGGGTTTGCCGAGTTCATATAGCCTGAGTTCTCATAGCTCAAAATAAACCTTTTCATTAAAAATGAGAAAACCGGAATCAGTTCTCAGAGCTTTTGATTGATTAGATCTCCCTCGTGGAAATCAGCGGGGAGTTTTGCCTGATTAAGAGCTTCAAAATTGTCCTGAGGTTTGTTACACAACTGGCTGTAGTTGTGCAGTATGGGCTCAGTTAGGTAACTTTGCAACTGGGTCTTGTTATCACTGGTCCAGCTGAAGTACTTTCAAGTCAAATTTGTTTAATTTCTCTGCTTTAAGCTCTCTCCGCTCGACGTGTACGAGGTAGTGCTTTAAAGGAGAGTAAACATATTGGGTAAACAGGGAAGCTGGTGACATCCTTTGGAGAGATACCGATTGCAATTTTAGAGATGCTCCATGTGTTTTGCTGGCAATGCCAGGTTAACTGTTTTCATCCTGAACGTGTTCTATTTCACTTGTGTTGCAGTTGAGGCTCAGATGCTCTACTTAATAACCAGGTACTCAGCTGTAACAGAAGGTGTACAGACATGCACATAATCATAGTCTCTCCAGCAAAGAGCATGCTTTCTGGTGTGATTATGCAGAGATGTTACAGAAAACAGCATTGCTCCCTGAATAGCTTGGAGGTTGCAATTTCCACACATGTGAGATGACTATTCAGTTACTGTTCTATTTTTTCTGTGCTGCTGAAGTACCTGACAGTAAGCAGTTTACAGAATCCAGTCACTTGGTTATGGAACTTCTGTTCTTGCTGCAGGAGTTTATGTCAAATTGCTTTTTTTTTTTTTTTTTTTTAATGGCAGGAAAGTAGTTAGATAAAATGGAAATTTTCTTGCCCTTCAGGTAGCAGCAACAAAGGACCAAACTTGGGGAGGGTTTAAAAAACAAAACCCAACATTTTGCTTTAGGGTTGTAACTAATTTCAGATGAGAAAAACTCCCTTGGGATGGCACTTCTCAAGTTTGTTCTTGGTTCCTTGAAATTTCAGGTGGTGTAGGTCTGATGGATCTAGTTATATTGTGGTCTGTGAAGTTCAAATGCACATTACTGGAAAGCTTCAAATAGCCTTAAAATAGTCTTTAGTGGGGCAGGTGTGTTTGCTATGTTTGGGACAATTGCATTTCAGTTTAAAAGGAGTGTTTCTGAAGCAGGACATAGTTCTGTTAGCTTTGGTATTCAGTACTGTTGTTCCCAAACCGATACCACAATCCAGAACGAATCTGTTGCATGTAAATTCAGTGTCTGCAGATACATCAGTTGGTATTGCTAACCTCATTGGAGGTTGGATACCTAGTATTTTTAAGGATAAGTCTATGGAAAAAAACTCAGGCATGTGATGAACAGCTTTCCAGGGCTAGGATGATGGAAAACAAATTGTGTATCACTAAAGTTAAAAGTATTCAAGAAAGCTGTTAATAACGTTCAAAAGGAGATCCTTTAATGCATGTGAAGAGCATTATCAGTTTGTGTAGCTCAGTAGCCAGAATGCAGCTGAATTATTGTGCTTAACTGTCCATCTCCTAATCTTTGGGCAGTGATTTTTCTAAACCAGGGTGCTTAAATGTACCCCACTTTGAAACACTGCAGTAAGGCGAATTATGGTGAACCAATTCTGCTCAAGAGATTGGTTATTTGCACCTTGAACAGCAAAACTATCTCAGCAGTGTGTGCCAAATCCTGGAGCTCTCCATACACAGAGAATCGAATGGGGTGCACATTGTGGTGTTCCATGTTCAGTGCTGGTTTAAGGGAGACTTTTCTATGGCAGCTATCTGTATATATCTATACTTATGTATCACAGTTGTTGATTTGTTTTCACAAGGTGGGCTAAAAATGTGTTGTGGATGTGAAAAGATTAAGTGCCTTGCTGAGTTTGAAAGAGCAAAACATTGAGGCCAGATTGTAAAAGATCTAGACTCGCAGTTCAGTCTAGCTTGTCTGCCTTGTTTGCTGTAGATTGTTTGAACAGCTCCTTCAAGGTATTGCATTCAATGGTGGGCTGACAACATTCAACATTTGAAGTGTTTTTCTATTACATTAATTTCTATCTCTTTGCATGCATGTGGTATTTGGTAGGCATTGGTATTTTATTATGTTGTCATAGCTTCCCTTTTCCCAGATTTATTATTTTAGTGTCTTAAAACCCTCTGTTAGACTCCATGTAAAAACAACGCTCTGTTAATGGATGGCTAGAGTGGTGAAATTTGAATGTGAGATAGCCAGCGGTCAGCATTATGGTTCCTGTGCAACCATTAGTCAGCAACACTTTGCATAAATATCCAATCTAAAATTTAATATCATCCGCTGTAGTAGTGTAGTGTATCTCATTGGAAAGGTGACTTTAAGTGAGCAGGAAGTTCTAACTGGAGGATGAAGGATGCATGCCTACAAAGAGCGGTGCTGAGGCTGATTTGAAGATGGTAACTTGGGGTTTAAGCATTTGTGACTCAAAAGTTTAATTCCATTTTTGCTCCTACAAACTGCAGTAAAGTAAAACTTTCGGGTGGCTAAGTATTTTTAGTCTTTTTGCAAGATGCCTGACTGCAAAACACGCAAAGTAGCTGTTCTGTGGAGTTCTGCTTTTTTCTGCCCTTGGAACTGAAGTGTCCTTTGCCTGTGCAGTTGCAACGATGCTACTTGTAGGCATAGAGATGTTTTTATTCAGTTTAAATTCACATTTGAGTCTCTAAACACCCTCATGTTGTCTCCCATTAATCAGCCAACTGTAGTTGCTGTCTTTAATTCAATGAAGTTGTGTTGATTTGCTCCTGCTTGCCCTTTTATGCTGCAAGTGAATGCTTCACAGCTGTGAAGTTGCCATCTAGCTTTGACTCAGGGCACACTCTTCTTCCAAGTAGTGTGCAGTCCTCAAACAGCCTGAATTCTCAGAGAAAGGTAGGTCTGAAAGTGGCATTTGTGGCCTAGAAAAAAGCTGCATAGAGATAAGGGGAGCTACATGCATACTTAAAAACTAGCACATGCCCGAGTGTTTTGGTGAATAAGCTGGAATGCTTTGCTGAATCACAGCTCTGAGGATGCAGAAATACTACACCTGTATTGTCTGCTGCGGCTCTGCGCAGCGCTTGGAGTGAATTTCAGGCAGGTGTTTGGAGACCATCTGGACAGCAAAAATTAACCAGGTGTGGGACTGTACATGCGACAGACAGGAATGGAAACGTTACATTGCAAGTCGCTTTACTGGGAAATTTTACCAGTACTTCTCCCTTTATCTCTGAATACTCAAGCTGAGTGAAAATTGATGCAGTAAATGACCCAATTCCCATTGATTTCCTTAAGCAAATCATTATCTGAAGGGTGTGTCTAAGCAAATTGCCTTGGCAGTTCCACCCGCGGCCGGCAGAAACGGTGGGGTTTGCCCAAGAATGACGTTCTTGTGTCAGTCCCCGTTAACTGATTCCATACGCGGGACCAGCGCTAAGTGTGGAAGTCCCGGTACCGACCCGGTCTTGGTCCCATTAACCCACCCGCGACCTCCGCGGCCGGCGGTGACTTGGGGGGGTCCGGGAGCGGGGCCGGGGGTCCGGGCGCTCCCGGTGCTCCCGTCCCGGCGGGCGGGGCGGAGCCGCCGGGGGGCGCCCGAGGACCGGCGGAGCTCGCGGGGATCCCGGAGGGTGTGCGGGGCGGGACCCGCATCCCGCATCCCCTGTGGAGGAACATCCTGCGCACCCTCCCTGCGATCGCCTCCTTTACCTGGGTCATACTTTGGTGTCCTGCGACAGCATAGCCCTTTCTTTCATTGTGATTCTCGTTATGAATAGGAGCTGGTCTCAGCAGGAGATTGCTCTCCTAACTTAGCTCGCTGCCCTCCACCCGCCCTGTTGTTTCCACTAACCTTTCCTGCTTTGCCAGCCCAGGTCCTCCAAAGCTGGAAATGAAATATCTGCCAGCTTCTTTGGTAGTATGCCAGCCTTCAGGCAGTTCAAGAAGCACCTTGGCATGGGGCACGAAGAGGATTCTTGGCTAGACCAACCTTCTGTGGATAAAGCAGTGATTTCTGGCTGTGTGACTTTGATTCCTCATTTATTGTCAATAATGTTTGATTGATACAGGGGGAGTACCCACAGCATTATTTGTTAGTGACTGCAAAGTGGCTCAGCAAAGTCTGGAAGTGAGTGGCTATAACAGAGAATTGGAATAGTAGGTA
Organism: Pseudopodoces humilis; assembly: GCF_049639895.1. Taxonomy (NCBI): domain Eukaryota; kingdom Metazoa; phylum Chordata; class Aves; order Passeriformes; family Paridae; genus Pseudopodoces; species Pseudopodoces humilis. The sequence continues at coordinate 108,886,569 of NC_142200.1, forward strand.
GTAAGATTTTCTTTAATTGAGTGGGGGATAAATGGAAAGCAGGTGTGTCCTGAGTAGGAAAAGTTTGTGTAAAAGACTGAGCTGGGGAGCTGCTTGGACCGTTACTCCCTGATTTTCTAATCTGCTGCCTTCTGTAATTTCCTCCTGTGAACTCATCACTATAAGTTACTTGGATTGTAAGTTGTCTGGCAGCAAGGTAGATATTCACTGTACATCTAGAGAGGGCAAGGCACCCTCCTCACAGGTGGAAAAAAACAATAATTTGGCTGTGGGGTGTTGCTCAGAAAGGGGCAGTTCCAGAATTAATTTCTGACTCTTTTTTGACTGTTTACTTGAGAAAGTTTCTGCTTTTGTATTGTGTTGTATAGAGCCTTCTGGCAAGATTGTTGTCTTTGTATATGGCAAGTAATACTTGCCACTGTGGCTCAGCATAATGTGAAAGACTAGGATTGCTAATGTTAGTAGCCAGCTAAAACTCTGCCTAAATCAACTGAGTACCGTGAAAAAAAGCAGAAATGGTTTGTTCATTTAAAAATATCTTGTCCATTATCTGCAGTAAGGTAATATATGTACAATTATGTGAGGACTGTGACTGGCACTTTGAAGTCATTGCCAGTAAAATCCTCAGAAATGTGGACAAATGAATAACCTGCAGCTAACAGTGCAGTAAGTAATTTAGACAGCTGTTTCTTATTTGGTTTTACACTAATTGCTGCTGTGGTTACCATTGCATTTGTGAGCTGATAGAGTTGCACATCATCTGTATACTTCTGGTGCAAATGGTGCCCTGGTATGTCATACGTTGATAAAAGCAGGTGCTTTTACTTTTAATTTGTAGTGTAAATTTTATGGGATTATTAAAGTTCACTGAAAAAGACAAAATAACTTGGGGATCCTGCCAGACGTTTGGCCAGACGGGCTCATCTTTGCATAATGATCAAAGAAAGGAGGAAGAAAAGAAAATATGTAAAAATGTATTAAATTATTTTGAATAAGTGTTCTTTATTTTGAAGGAAAAGAGAAAAGTGAGAGAAGGGAAAATAGAAAATTGGAATAGTCTGCCTGTCCAGAATGTTTTAAGTAGGGTCCAGTCCTCTCTGAGGGACTGCAGCCAGCTTGTAGCTGCTTGGGGATATTCTTTTTGAACTCAGAGAAAGCTTTCAGTTTTAAGCTTGTGTTCAAGATCTGGGCTGAGGTCTGGCTTCACTTGCATGGAAAAACTGAAAAAAATTTTCTGTACTAAAGCTTAAGTTTTAATATTTCTTTTGCTGTCTGTGATTTTGCAGATGTATAAAATACAGTGCTAGCTCTTTATATTGGGGATGACAGTGTATGCTGGAGGAGGCCACAGTCAAGCAAAGAAAGATCAAGCAGAAACCTTTAAGGCACCTGTAATTTTTTCTGAATTTAGGAAAAGTCCTTTAGGCTTTTCATCTGGGTTAAGTGGTGCCTGACTATCTGTAATTTTAATTTTGCTTCTCTTTGTGACATAAGCAGTCATAGTAACTTTGCTGGAGATTCCAAATAAATATTTCTGTTCGTTTTGATTTTTTATCTTAAAAGATCAAGTGCAACTTATAGGCAAACTGGCAATATCAATCCTTCCTTTTCCTATCCATCAAAATCTTATCTTCCGCAAGAAAAAATTGGGTTAGGACTGCAGAGTAATCAGAAATGAAGAAACTGGTGAACTATATTTGAAAGTCACTTTTTCTTCACAAGCTCAGAGACTTTGTATCTTTCTCTATCGAGGACTGGGAGATGAAGCAGAATAAATGTTCATTATATATAGGTTGTAACTGCAGTTTGAAATGTCAGATGCAGTTTATAATTATAGTTAGAAACAGGAGACTAAAACTTCATCTCTGCACATAGATTTGTAATGAATGGCTGCTTTAAAATTAGGTATACACAAAAAGGCATGAAAATACTTAAATATTTTTATGAGATTATTCCTTAGGATTGAATTAAATATTGTCTCACTTCTGTAATTGTATTAAGTGCAAATAATGGTATGAATGTGACTGATTATACAAGAAAATATTTTTTGTGTGTTGAATTTTAATAGTCCTATTTATGAATTATGTTCAACTGTGGACTTAAGGAAGAGATACCTGAATAAGCTGATGCATTGCTTCCCCATCAATTCAATACAGTATGTAATAAAAACTGCAACATTACCTAAAATAGATTGCAAGGATAAGTTAATTGGAAAAGTACTCTTAGGGTGATTAATTCTAAAATGTTTTCCATGGACTAGTAAGGGAAATGATATTTCAGTTTTTGCACTCAAAGCTAAAATACCTAATTCGTAGGGACTTACTATGAACTTTCTGATTTCATCAGTGCATTCATAACCATAGAATTTTATGAACTATTCAGTGAATTTGGTTGGCAAATCACTGACATCCTGGCACCATTGCTGGCCTCACAGTCATGAGTATTGGGGAAAGTTCACTTCTGTTGTGCCTTAGATGGGCTGTTTCTCAGTATTGCTGTTTTTTTTCCTACAGCTTTTTGTGTGGGGTTGGTTTTTTTTGGGTTTTGTTTCTCTTTTTTTGAGTCCTTGAATTTTTAACACCCTAGGATCTTTCAGGGATTTTATGTCTAGCTGCAGATTTACCATTCCTGTCTATCCTGGCTCTAGTCTGAGTATTGTTACACAGCTTTCTTGCAAGCTGGCAGTTTCCTTAGAAGTTTCATTCAAGGTTACGTAGTTCTGCACTGTCAAAATTAGGCCTTGAAGCACAGATAGCTGCTCCTAGGAGGAGGATTCACACAAAGCTGAGGTGTGAAATCAGTATGAGCTAAGCTGTGCCAATTCCCTTAGGAGGACACACAGTGAATAGTAGCTGCAAGATTGTTTGAACTACTTTCAAAATAACTGGATGTTTGCAGGAAAAGCCTTGTAACTTAAGCTTTCTCTTTGTTGGACTTTTACCTGTCAGTGGGATTTTGTACATATTTCTGACACTAATGTGCTTTGTAATTGGCTCTTTGCCTGAACTTAGAGGCAAGTGATGCTGATGTAGATTGCCTGTGGTCAGGAAAACTATTTAATTTTTGTGCCAGGAAAGGTTTATGTTAAATATCAGGAAAAACTTATTCCCTGAAAATGTTGCCAAGCTCTGGAACAGGCTGCCTACGGAGCTGGTGGAGCCACCACTCGTAAAAGTTTTTAAAGATTCATAGATGTGTCATTTAAGGCCATGGTTTAGTGGTGGACTTGGTAGTGTTAGATTTTAGATTAACTGTTGGACACAATGATCTTAAAGGTATTTTTCAACCTAAGTCTATAATTCTAAAAAAAAAAAAAGGACAAAAACTATCAAAAAGAGGAAATAGAGGAAGGTGAAGCTCAGGATTTTAACAGGAGTTGTAGAGGAGTGATGGACTGAGAGTGAGAATCAGTACATGGGCCTGCTATGTTATAGGCAGGAAAGGGTGGTGCAGTAGGTAAAATTAGAAGGAAATTAAAAATAAGAACAAGTTTTATGAAGAGTATTTCCCAAGGGATAGAAAGATCAAACATTACAAGTGCGTTTTAATGCAAAAACAGCTAGTAAAGTTCTCACTCTCTTGAAATGCAAAGCAAAACTTATATTGCCTTCACTGGTGCTAGAATCATTCCTGTCTTGAATGTCAGGAAAGGAAGAGAGAATCACAGAAGAAACTAAATGTTTGCTTGTATTTATAAGATTACAGACTTGGAACTTTTCGTATCTACCGTGGAAAATCAGTTCAAACACTGGGAAAGACTTTCTCATTGGAACAGTAGTGTGACAGAAAAAAATACTGAAATAACTGAGATTTCATTTAGTTGAAGGTTTGAAGAGAAGAGAGTGTCTACTGTGAAGTTTCCAGATATTATTTCAGTTTTGGGACAAATGGTATTTCAGCCACACCTTTTATGATTTTATGAAGTCTTCCATAAAGTAGGCTTTCAGATTTTTTTGATTCTTTCTAGCACAAGAGACAAAGCTTTCTTAAATTGTTAACATCTATGTAGTACACGAAGGAAGCCAACATATTTCTGACAGGAAATCACACGAGTTAACAAACTCTGAAAATAATAGTGTTTGTTTGGTATTGGTTTTGATGATGTTTTTTTCCTTGAACTAAGAGTTCTGATAGTGTGCAGCTGGTAATGGTTGTATTTTGTAAAGCACCTACTTATTAGTGCTTTTTGATCTATTTGCTGCTGCAATTTAGATATTTGACTACTTGAACTGGCTTCTATGACTTGCTAGTCAAGTGCTAGTTTGGCACCTTTGAAAAGTGCCACCCCTCTTGCTGCTGCAGGTACGTAAATTGTGATGTGGATAACTTCCCACTGCTCTTTATGAAGCGGGACGGATGCTGTGGTAGTTTCCTTGAAGAGATGCCACTTAAAGCTTCAGACACGGTGGCATAAGCATTCATCAGGTGTTACCAAAGTGACTGGCACCTCAGTCATCCTCTGCTTACTGCTTTGTTAAGGATTATTTTATGCACTGGAGTGGTGGTGGTTGTGGAGGGGGGAATTGTGTGATTTGTTTTATTTTGGTTGTGGGTTGGTGGCTTTTTTGTGAAGTGTTCAGAGCAGTTAGATTGTAGAAGTCTTTATAGGAAGATTTCTGCTAGTTTTGTTTTTGAAAGCAATCAACCAATTAGTTGACAAGACTGTATGCATGCTAAAATTCTCTTTTCCACTAGGATGTGATGCTGAAGAATGACTTTTCCCCATCCATGATCTTTACTTCCTGCTGTAGCAAAACAACAATTTGCAGGGGCTCTTGTATCCAGTTGAAGTCTCTTATGGCAATGTTCTTTCCAGGTGTATCTCTAATTAGGGATTGAATTTGTCACCTAAGTAAATGGATTTGGTTGGTTTGTTTAAAAATAGTCAAGAATATCAGATACAATTTGTTCTGAAGTTCTCTAAAACCTCTTTTGAAGCAGCCTCCTCTTTTGAAGAAGCCTCCTTTAAACTTTTTGGAGTTTGCTGCTCAAAGAAGTGTATTTGAAGGCAAGCAGTGACTCTCATAAGGGTTGACTGGAGGAGATTTAAAAATTAGCTATTCTGATCTGGAATGGATGTGGATTTGCTTTGAACAGAAGTTTTAACTGGTGCTCACAAAAAGTAGTTTCACTGTGAAGATGTTTGTTTCCTGCCTTAAACAAATCTTGAATTTCTGCACCTTGATACTCATGATGTTAATGTATTGATTTGCTTTCCTGTCCTATTAAACTACACTGGTCCTTTTACTGGAATAAATCTGTTTCTGGCAGTTTCTTACATAAACACTACCTATGAGGCATTAAGAGGGTCTAAACCTGGTTTGTACTAAGTTTAAGATGAAGCATGTGATAATGGTGAAGCCAAATAAAGATATCCTGTAGTAATTTAGGATCATTATGTGCATAAAGCAGTTTTGCATGACTTGAATTTTACTACCTTCTTTGCTACAATTCCTTTCACTGTGGGCAGTTAGTCTGTAATCATTCTCTAAAGTGCATACCCAGAGTTAATTTCCTTATTTTCACTTACGTCTTGGTGGTATTTTATTAAGGAAGTAGATATGTTTAACCACCTAATTAGCAGGTGAATAATTCTTCCATGCTGTTGCCTTCATTTCTCAGTGACCATCCATTGTCTGATGCAATTTTTTCAGAGTCCTGTTTTTAACTGTGACTGGAGGCTAAGTTGGGGTTGAATGAAATAGCAAAGAGAGAATGTTGAGGATTTGATCAATTTGAAATGGTCCATTTCTCCAGCAGTTCAAGACAATTAGGGAAGATGAATGCAGCAAATGACTTGCAGTGTAACTGATCTCCTTAAATTCACTGACGAAACATGAGCTGCGCTCCAGGAATTTTCACGGGTTACCGATGTGTAGGCTTCCAGCAGAATACACAAGTTCTGTAGAAGTGGCAGTGACCAGTGGTTACTGAAAGATATGGGAAAAAGGAAGGGGAGAATAGCCCTAACGTTTTTCATGCAGCTGTTACCAAGAAATTTCAGTTGAACATAACCTGTTATTGATTGTGGTTTCCTTGGCTTAGTGAAGATATATACATTAGACCACAAATTCAGTTTCTCTGAAGTGGTTCTCATGTGACCTATCCCTGGCTCTCTTAGTGAAGAAGTTTTGTAGTCTGGATTTTATGTTGGGTTTTTTCTGTTTGTTTGTTGTTTATTTATTTTAAATTGATTATGGTTGCTGTAAGCAGATGGAGAACACCATGGAGTGAAATTACAGGTGGAAAATGAAGTAGAAGTTCATGTCACTTGTGTTGAAGTGAAGGAAAAATTAGTATGCAGCTAAAAGCTTATGAATGAGTAAATTATGGGTGTTAAATGCTCTTATTAGCCATGTGTTAGGAGGAAAACACAGAAGATGACCTCTGTGGAAAAGGCAGTGCATTAGCTGTCAGTGTAAAATGTCTTGTGAGCCTTGTAAAGAGTGAGGTAGTTGCATTTGCTTGGCTTTGTTTGTAATCCACCATGGAGAGTGGGTTGCCAGGAGTCCTCTGCAGAGCAAACAGTGCATGAGCAGCAGAAACTTTGAAGCAGAGGAACTGAAATGTGTTGATGAGGGTGGAGATGGATGGAGCTGCTGAGAATTTTGCAGGAAGTCCTACCAGAATTGTCTGTTAATCCCTACGTGCTTGTACAGTTGGGTTTATGTAGATGATGAACGTCTGAAAGGGCCCCATGTGACAGCTCCCATGGTGAAATCACTTCTGTTACCAAGGCGTGATTAACGAGAGCTCCTGTCATCCCTTTCCTGTTGAACGCTCTCTGTTTCTGGGGTTTCTCTTTAAGTGGTGTGGGTCAGTGCTTGAAGCTGTGTGAGGCTCTGGTGACAAGGAAAGCTGGCCATAGCTGTTTTAAATAGTTTGCTAGATTGTATTTGGTGCTTGCAAGCATCCATGTATGTTTTCAGAGATGCACTCAGACTTTAAACAGAGAAGATTAAAAACTTTTAGCATGACTTAGCAATATAGGTTTCTTCAGCTGTCACTTGGCTCTATCCCTGTCCTGCACTAGTCATCACCCCCGTGTTTTAAGGGAACACAAAAGAAGGCTCTGGGGTCTCAGAGCACTGATTTGGTGACTTTTCAGAAAGGAGATGATCAAAACTTTTCTGTATTGTAAGTAAGAAGCAAAGATGCTTAAAAATCAAACCAAACAATCCCAAGGAAACAATTTGGAGCACCACTCCATATTTTCATGACATCTCATGAAGAAGAAACATTAGGCAAAAATGCTAAGAGGGATTTCTTCATTAATTCTTTCTTGTGGGGTGTGGGGTTTAAGGATTTCATGCATCTGGGATATTTTGAAAATGGAAAGTGGGATGGGAAACACTGTTTTCTAGTATGTTTTTTCTCTAGGGGTTTGTTATGCAGTGCATAGTATGGGGTTTGACTCCAAAAGTATAGTAGGTTTGTGACTTAGCTGCCTTTCCTAACAGTTCTAGGATAAAATATCTATTGGTATAATTTTTGAGGCACAAGCTCTCTTAGCTTTCAGTTATTTGAACTCAGTGCAGAATTACAGCATTTGCAGAGACCAGTTTTGTGACTTTACTTGGGTTTTCTCCATCATAAGAAATGCTCACAAAGCACCAAATAACACTGAATTGGGTAGAAGATGAGAAAAGAAAGCAAACCAAACAAACTACAGTGACAGGGTTTAATATTTTACATTGCACTGTCATCTTGTTTTCTTGTTAGTGGTGGAAATGAAAAAGAAAGTTGTGATTAGTATCTCAAAATCAAATGTAAACATCTGAAAATTTTCAGATTTTTTTATGCTCTGTTTAAACAAATTATGTATAAAGATTTTCAACTAAGTATTTTTGTGTTTTATTCAGTGATAAAGAGGATAGGCTTTTAGTACTCATTAAATATCTAGTTCTTGGCTCTACTCAGCTCTTCTTGTTAGGCTGTTTTAAAACAGACTTTAAGGAGTTTATGGTTCTCCTTAACCTTATTATTAAGATAAAAAAACTTAGAAAAGAACCCTAACTTGCTTCTAATTAATTCACATTTGTATAATAAGTCTTATTTTTCTAATTTTAAAATTAACATAGAACCATAAATCAGTTTGGTTTGGAAGGGACCTTAGATATAACCCAGTTCCAACCTCTCCTTGGGCAGGAACATCATCTGGTAGGTCAGATTGCTGAGGTGCCCATCCAGCCTGGCCTTGAACACTTCCAGGGATGTGGTGTCCACAGGTTCTCTGGATAACCTGTTCCAGTGCCTCACCACCCTCACAGCTGAGAATTTCTTCCTAATATCTGAAAGAGCAGAGATTTAGGCTAGTTGAAAACCTGTCCCCCTTGTCCTACCACTATCTGCCCATGTAAAAAGTTGCTGTCACTCTTTTTTATAAGCCCTCTTTAAGTACTGAAAGGCCACAATTAAGTCTCCGTGGAGCTTTCTTTTCTTTAGGCTGAGCAACTTGGCTTGTTGAACTTCTTCCTGAGGTTCTTATGGGCCCATTTCTCAGGCTGGTCCAGGTCCTTCTGGATGGCATCCCATCATTTTCTTTCTCTGCATCAACAGCACTGCTCAGCTTTGTGTCATCTTGCTGAGGGTGCACTCAGTCTTGGTGTTTATGTCATTGATAAAGATGTGATAGGGCTGAGATCCCAAGACAGAGCCCTGAAGAACATACCTTGTCATCAGCCACCACTTGGCCACAGAGCCATTGACCACAACTCTGGCTGCATCAGTCTAGCCACTTCTTCATCCAAAAAATAATCCATACTTCAAACCCATGTCTCTCCAATTTGGAGATAAGGACGTCATTTAAGATTGTGTCAAGTGCTTTAGAGAAGTCCAGGTAGATTACAACGATTGGCCTTCTCTTGTGGACATCACTCCATCATGGAAGGCCACAAGATTGGTCAGCATGATTTGACCCAAGTGAAGGCGTGCTGGCTGTCTTGGATCACCTCTTTGTCTTGTGTGTGACCTACCATTGCTTCAAGGGGATCTGCTCTGTGATCTTCCCCGGCACAGAAGTAGGTTCACTGGTAGTTTTCTTGCTTTCCTTCTAAAAAGCAGGAGTAGTTTCCCTTTTTCCAGTCACTTCACCTGACTGCCATGACTTTTCAAATATAATGGAGAGGGGCTTGGCAACAACATTGTCTGGTTCCCCCAGGACTTTGGAATGCATCTCACCAGGCTCTGGGGACTTGTGTCTATTCAGTTTCATTAAATGGTCCCAAACCTGCTCTTTGCTTACGGTGGGAGAAATGTCGCTACCCCAAGCCCAGCCTAGAGGTTCAGGGAGTAGAGAGACGAGAAACCTGAGTTATACTTCTAAACCATTGACCTGAATTGAAGCAGATGTTCTTTCTGGCTTTCATTTGTCAGGAAACATTTGTCTTTGCTTGCAGGGTCAGGGGAATAAAGTATTTGATTTTTAATTGGCTACTGAACCAAACAACCATAAATGCTTGCTTGCTTTGTTCTAATGCAAATCTTCATCTAACGTGTTACTTATTTTGAAAGAACAATGAATTATTTTTTATTTAAAATATTTGTGAGGGTCAAATTAAATATTCTTTTCCTGAAAGAAAAATGTATTTTCTGAAGTAGCTTTCATGGCTACAACACACAGGTGTTGTACAGAACACATAGGTGGCCTTAAAAGTCAATACCAAGGATTGCTGGTCCTTAAGTGCATGGGCTGGTGGTTAGAGAACTTTCTGTGGGTAAATTGAAACTTTCCTTTTTCTGTAAATTGTTTGTACTTGGAGCTGGGCCAGAGGACAAGAGAACTGCCTGGATTCCCTGCTCAGCTGGCTGCAGCAGGGCAAGGGAGGTGCAGAGCCTCTGCTTCAGCCTGGCTTCATGTGGTGGTGGAGTACATGGCTAGCAGGGGCACACTGACTGAGGCAGCATCAGTTAATTGCATTAATAGCACTAGTGTTTGGAACAAAATTGTTATTCAATTTTCAGTTGAAGGGATTTTGCTAAGTGAGCGGAAATCACAGATAGCATGGTGCATCAGAGGGACTGAAACTCTGGGCAATTGGATTGTTTATCTGAATAAACATTTTTGGTAGCTGTTTCCCCATCCTATTCAACTTGTTTGGGAACCTCTTGCTATTGTGCAGGGTATTGCCAGCTGTCAAGGGAAGTGGTGACTCTCAGCTTCTTTTGCTCTTGTCCCTGTAGGGTGTTCTGGGAAAGCAAGGCTCAGGTATGAGGTACATCTGGGCAGCAAGGCCAGGTGACAGATCTCCCTGTCATGGTCTTGCTCACCTGAGGTGTGTATTTGGGAACTGGTTTTAACCCTCTGAGAAGGAAGAGCCAATATGAAAGGTTGAAACAGGAAGGGAAGATTAAAAAGAAAAACTGCCTTTGAAGTCACACTTTGAACCAGCCCCTGAATTCTTACAACCGTTGCATAAGTGTGGCTCCTCTGTGCTGTGGTGAATGAGTCACAAGCGTTGCTGCTGTGCTTTTTCAAATCTGTGTAAAGAAGGGAAGTAATGCTACTCCAGCTTTTCTGACTGAGAACTGAAGGGCAGCAGGGTTATGGGATTTGTCTGCAATCACACTAAGGACCTATGGCAGTGAGGCACCAGAAGAGGGATGTCTGGACTTCCAGTCCAGCATACACGCTAACACAAAATAGTAAAAAAGCATTTTTCAGTATTTTGTGCATATTGGATAAAAAGTACAGAAATATCAAAATTTTGATTAATTTCTATTCAAACAAATTAAGTGACAGGCTTGTGATAGATCAGTAGTGCAGGTATGCTTTTAGCCCATGCAGAGGCCCTTGTAGAAAAATTCCTGTTTATGGAGATTTAGAGCTATTTCTCTTCCATGAGCTATTTACTACTTCAACTGAACTAACATCTATTAAACATTCATTCTAGGTACAATACCCTCAAGAGTCAATTTAGGTAAACTGCAATATCTCTTTCTAGGCTAAAAATTGCTCTGTATAATGCATGTAGAAAAAAAAAAAATCCATAAAATTATTTTTCCTGCTCCTCTCAGTCTTTATTATATCTTGAGATTCATTTTTTTTTATGAGGTAGGAGGGAAGAAAGCTCCTTTGTCAGCTGCATAAAGGGACAGTCGAATCTTTTGTATGTAAGGGGTTTTTGGAATGATGTTTTCAATTTTCTTCTCTATTAAGTTTTGTATGTTATTATGACTACAAACTTTCACACTCCCATTGTCATAAACAGTAGCCTTTAGAGCTTTGGCATTTTCCAGCCTGGCAGCCAAATGGATGTGTAGAACAACGCTGAAGACAGTGACTTAAATCATGTTGCAGTACAGTTAGCCTGTGTGGTATTTACTTCAAATACTGTATACTATTTTAAAAGCAGTGCCCACAGCAGTGGATGATGTTTGAGAATTAGCACTGCATTTGATTACTGTTTGAGAAGGCAAGCAGCTGCCTTGGGTTGAAGGTAAGAGAAAAGATGCTGCCGAACTGCAGAGCTCACTAAGCTGAAAGCTTGTGGGGGTTGGAAGGAGGGTGATGCAGACCTGCCTAGAGGTGTGGGCCTTGGTGGGAAACGGGAGGGATTGAGGTCATGTGCTGGGTTGGCTGTGGGTGGAGAGGGTCTGGGGTATCCTAACCTTACTGTGGTACCATTTTCCCTGTCTCTTAGAACTGAACTTTACTGTTCCTTTGGGTGTTAAGGGATAGGTCATTAAGTGGCACAAAAAACTGGGGCATGTCAGACTTGAGGAGATATCCAGGGGATGGGACAACAGCCCAGTGAAGTCAGGGAACATTTTTTCCTTACTCTCTACTGTATTTTTTTAAGGAGACTATACAAAGATGTTAACTGATTGGGTATTCCTCTGTAGCCACCATTTTTTTTTAATGAGGATGTTTTAAGAGACAAAATCAAAAATAAATCTTGGACTTTGTGCAAGGATTCTTTGTTCTTTTCATTCCAACAGTTGTCCATTAAAGCTAATATTTACCTGTACTTCAGTGAGTCCCCTGCCACCCTCTTCCTAGTGAGTTCTTGCCAAGCACAGGAGGGGGATTCAAGTAACCCACACCAGGATGTAAACTTTGGGTCAAGGAGGGCTCACAAGTTACTGAGAGTCAGGTGAGCCACACTAACTCTCCCTGCTTATGCTTTGAACTCCTAACTTGGCTAACTTAAGGAACTCCAACTAAAAATCATTGGCTGCAAAAACGTTATTCATTTTTTGCACTATTTGATGTCATCTGCAGGTACTTACCAGCACCATGTTTCTGTACAGGTCTGTGAGCAGAACAGATGTGTGAGATTATTCTAGTCTGCTTCAGTCTATATCTGTTAGACCCATTTAACCTGCTCTGTGTGGGGAAGTAGGTTTGAGTTAGCTCACTGACTTTGCTGGAAGGAGAATAGGGAGTACTTTTTACCATTGGAGCTGTAGGGCAGGGACAATGACAGCACAGCTACCTACGGAAGAGTAGTGTAGAGTAGAGACTGTGATTTTTTGCCAGTTCATGTATCTTACATCCCTACAGGCTGAAGAAGTTGAAATGTGTAAAAGCTCAAATTGGTCCAAACTCTGCTAGCAAGTCTGGTTTGATTTATACCAATGTGTTTGATTTATACCATATACATATATGACCATGGTGGAGGAATTTTTAAATTTGGTGTCCCAGCAGAGTCTTTTCATTGTAGACAAAGGTACAGCGTTGATTGTTCCACCTCATATAGCTTTGATTATTTTAGAAAGCTCTGCTTAATAAGAACCTCCTCTTATCAGAATAGCATTAGCTTGCTATTCTGAGTCCAGCTGCACAAGTTTAAAGCTATTTTAAAGCATGCAGATCTATGAAAGAGATTTATCTCTGTAAACATACAACAAGCCCAGTCAAGCCACTTTGGGACCCTGGCTTTAGAAGCTGCTAATTGCTGCTGGGTTTATTTTGTTTTTCTCTTCTCTGTGTACTATACTGTGCTTGCTAAATTCTGGCAGTCAAACTGCAATTCTCAGTTCAAAATGCAGATTTTATTTTATTTTTACCTGTTGTTTTCTCACATGATGCTTTTCCATCTACCTTTTTTTATGAAATACTCAAATTGAACTCTAGGAGCCCTATTTTCCCAGCTTAAAGTAATTTTTTATCTCAACAGGAATCAGTGGCACAGCACTGAATGCCACATAGGAGTGTAGCTGTAAAAGGCTTTTCATTGTTTTGGTGTTTTTTTTCCTTCTTTATCCTCCCCCTTATAAAGGATAAATTAATACCTTACTACATCATAAAGCAGCAGCAATTTGGAATGCTTATTTCAAATAATTTCATGAAATTCCTATGTCTTTGATAATTTTTTTTCTATACATTAAATATGTTATTAAAAAAGGTGATTTACAGCAAGAAGTGAGAATGATGGGTTGAAGGAACAGGACTTGGGAAACTCCAATTCAGTCTCCCCAACAGAGCTTCAGCTAATCACCGTATCACCCTAGTGATGGTTTGTGTTTAAGGCTTTTTTATTATTGTTTTGATTTTTTAAATCACCCTGATGATTAAAACCCCTGGTAAGGGATAGAGCACATCCTTCAAATGACATGTTGAAAAGATGGTTCTTAACTTTGGATCTTCCATTTCGGCAATCACATATAAGTTTACCACTTGAGCTCTCAAGTCAAGTGGTATTTCCCTCCCAGTTCTGTGTGACAGCAGTAACTTTAGCCACAGTGAGCAATTATCCAGTCAGTTTTCAGTATGTGTCTATGGAAGGGTGCTAACACAAGTGGTGACTTTATAGAGTTTTGCAGTCTTCTTTGTGTGTTATATTCATGGATTTTTTTTATTTCTAATTTATTTTTTTTTATCCTAGTGTCCTGGGGTGACATCCATTCTTTTTCTAATTTATGAGTTTCAGGATTAATTTTTTCCATTCTTCACGGTACCAAACAAGATGTTCTCCTTCCCCTCCAGAAGGGTGCACAGCCTCTGTTTTGAGAGGCTGTCTCATATAATACCACAAATGAACTTCCCAGGATGACTTTTGCACAGCACTCTACCCCACTCTACAAAGTAATGCAGAGGTGTAAAATCAGCCATGCTAGTCAAATCCTTGAGAGGTGCTTTACTTTAATACTTCAATTTGCCATGAAAAATCACCAAAGCATATTTCCAGACCTAATAATTCCTTTAAAAATTGGTTTCTCATTATCTACTTAGCTAAATAGCAATTCTACCCTTTTCTGAATATAGATCATTAAATTAGAATAGGTTTAACATTTTCCTTTTCCTGCTTCCAAATTCCTTGAGGCTCAGGAGACCAGACCATGCTTGATGGAACAGAGCAATTCAGTAACTTGAATAAAAGGACTGGGCTGCTCAACAAATAGCCTCAGCAAAGGTCCTGTCTTGAAGCTTTCATGCACCAGCCTTTTAATTTTAGAATGACATTCAATAAGGGAAAAAAAAATGACAAAAGGACTTGCATGAGTGAGTTAGAGGTGCCTGAACTTGAACTGAGAAAGCAAGCAAGCAGATAGTTTGAATAGAAAGAATGATATTTGTGTTCTCCTTTAGAAGAACTGTATGTGCTGGGATGCCCATCATATCAGCACTTCAGAGGTGCACTGGCACCTCTTGTGGAGGGAAACGGGGTCAAAACTAGGACTTTCTAGGAACTTCCTTCTGCCTCTACCGTTTTCAAGTATTCACACCAGTATTTCCAGACCCCTGTTTTCACATCCCCCACTTCACATTTCCAGGTTCGATTCAAGATGCCCTGATAAAAGGGCTGTGAAGCAATCAGTGCATTGCCAGAGCCAAGAAAAAGATCAATTCAAGCATGACCACACTGCAGATCATATCTCTGTGTGAATTAGCAGCAATTCTCTCCACCGTTATTCTAGAGGCAGTGCCATTTCACAGTATTAGGAACAGTGCATTACTAACAACATTTACTTGACTAGTCACATAATATTCCATTGTCATTATCTAGATATGACTTAAATGAGAACAGATGTGATACTAGCACTTAAGGCATTCAGAGTGCCATTCAAATACTGCACAGAGCTCAGGAAGGGGTTTTTGACATACAGAGGGCATTCATGTGCCATGCTGACAGGGCCATCAAGGGACATCTTTTGCACCCTCTTCTGCTGAACAAGGGAAATAGCAGTCCTCCTGGACCACATGCCGAAGCAAGAACCAGGGATGGAGGGAGATAGAAATAATTGTGAGGAAACACGGACATTTTTCAGACTTAGAGAAGTAATTTCTGGCTTTTCTTTTATTCATTTGGTTTGAGTTTTCTAAAATAAATAGCGACCCCCTACACTTTGAGTTACTGTGTGTCACTGCAGGGCTGGTGAATCGCAGTTCTTTACATGCCCTGCCTTGCAGCGCCTCTCTGTGTGCCGCTGGCTGTCCCACATAGCCGCAGTGGAAAGCCCTGGGGGCAGCTGCGTGCCCAGCTCTGCCTGCTGACAGCCAACACACGTGCTCCCAGCTGCAGCCTCTTGCACAAATGCACAGGGAGCACCTGACACCAGCAAATTCCCTCCAGTGCACAACACTGATGAGCCTTCATGTAAGCATCAGTGACCTGAAGCAGAGCTCTGCCTCGTCATTCAAAATTCGTCTTGCACGTATTCTGTCTTTTAGAATTAGGCCTTTTAACAGCTCTCCCATCTCCATTTCTGATTCATGAGCAGCATCTGACAGGTCTAGGATACTCACCAGAACTTGCAAACTATAATCTTGCAAATTAAAAACAGCCCTTCCTAAAACTGCTTTTTCTTTTTAAAACACCCACCAGCCATAACATTAATTCAGCTACTACAGTTTGCATACTGTTTGTATTTTACTTACATCCAAAGGAGAATTAAATAATGTACAGGAGAGTCTGGGAAAAACATTCTTTGGACTCCATGCTCTTTTAAACAGCCTTTCCTTACAGATGACAGATTCAGGTCAGGAAAAGTCTAAAATGGGACACTATTGCCACAGATAACACAGTGAACAAGTAGTTAGTGCCCTTCCCCACCCTCACCACAACACACCCTCAAGAAGACCTGATTTAAACACACTTGTTTTCATGCTGCTTTGGAAACCTTTGGCAGAGATTCCTTTTGCATAGAAGTATACTTATATACTTGATAGAAGTCTCTTCCCCGTAGCGTGTGTGGCACAGACCCATAAACAAAATGCTGACTTGCAGGTAGTCACACTTGACTTTCTGTAACCAGCAAAGCAAAAGGGGTGGAGAAAAGTTGTAGAAGCCCTTCTAAGTAGAGCATCCAGAAAACAGGGAGGAAATAGGTATGTACATTTATTATATCTAAAAATCCATTATATATTTTTTATATCCAAAAATCTCTCACCACTTTACAAACTAGTATTATTTAGGATAGATCTGTTTTCCCATCATCTTATCCAATTTTCTCTAGACACAGTAACTAGAAATACAGGCTCTCAGATCTGTTTCTATGGCTGCCAGAGATGAGAAAATTAATCACTGCAGAATGCCTTTTCTGGTATTTTTTGTATCATTGTTACTATATCATCTGATCTTCCTTAGTCTAATACCTAACCAGTGCCACGTACTGAGCTTCATTTTCTCCCAAGAGCTGCAAAAGTCTGGTTTAGCCTGTGAAAAACCAGGAGGCACATCAATTACACCAAAATCCAGATGTGATTCAACTAGGGGAGTGCAGTATAAGAAATGTAACACACAACATGCATAGGCTGCCTTCCCCCTGACAAGGACAGCAACTTGAAGTGCTGATCCAGCAACCAGCCCTTGCCTTAAGGACAGAATAGGTCACTTTGCACAAGAAGTTTGTTACTCTGCATCAGAATCATTGAAGTTTAGAAGTGAGCCTATGATTTATCATTGAGTCAAAGAACAAACTTTTAAAAGCACAGAAATTTTGATACAACTTAAAATGACAGTGAAGTCATTGCATCCATAGTAAGTACATCCAAAGGTTACATACTCTCCCTATTGAAGCAAACACAGTAAGGCTCTGGCTTATTGTGTATGCTCAGCTGTTCATAATCATTTTACATTAATACAATATTTTCCTTTTTTATATACTATGAAGCTGAGATTGTTTTTCCAACAGGTCTTCTACTTAAAAACTTACGGATTTTTTTTATAACATATTTCATGTGTAGAAAAATGAAGTTATGAAAGAATTCGGAGTTTTAAGAAATTATTTGAAATAAACATTCCAAATTGCTGCTACTTTACAATGTGCTTGTAGTACTTAAGGGGGAAGAGGAAGAAGAGGAAAATAAAAATAAAAACATTTTGCAGCTACACTCCTATGTCACCTTAAATACTGTGCCACTGATTCCTGTTGAGATGAAAAACTACTTTTAGCTGGGGAAAATAGGTCTCCTAGAGTTTGAGTATTTTTATAAAGAAAGATAGATGGCAAAAGTGTCATGTGAAAAAACAACAGGTAGAAACTAAAAAAAGTGTGCAGTTTGACTGCCGGAATACAGCAACCACAGTATAGTACACAGAGCAGAGAACAACAACAAAAAAAATCCACCAGCACTTAGTGAGAAACTAGGCAACCAATAGGTTAGGGCTGTCCTGAACTCTTAGTCTTATCTTTAATTAAAGAAATTAAAAAAAAAAATATTAGCAGCCACCCGAAGCTGATTGCATCAAACTTCCTCCGGTATTGAGGTATTCATCAGTGCACTTTATGCTGTGACCCTAAGAGGAGGTAAGAGGCAGGTACAGGAGCAAAGTACCTTAACTGTAATTTTGACATCCTCTAATAGAAGTTATTTCTTGTTTAACTAGGAGGAAGAATGTGAACAATTGCAAGTGACACACAGTTTGTCTCTATGGCTCCTACTTTCCTTATGAAACAAGAATTGTTTCATCTTGAAGGCTGAAATTCTTTTGGGGGACTGTATCTGTGCTGGAAGGCTTAAAATACTCTAGAACTTTCAGACATTCCGTGTCAGAAAGGGCAAATGAAATTAATTATACCAGGAGATTGTTTTGGGTTGCTGAGTACAAAAATCCATTTAGCAACCTCTCAACAAAGGAAAACATCAAACATGGAGAAGCTCTACTTAAATCTGCTGTGGAGTGTGCAGTACTAGCTCTGTGGTCTTGCTAGATCAATCAGTTAAAGTATTAACTTTTTTACAAGAATTTAATGAATAAAACATCTATATTAATATTTCTATTTAAGCCTGCCTAAGCCCTAATTCTTGCTCATTCTTGCTCAAGACACATCCCTCCCTAGGGTGCCTTAAATAGAGCTGGCAGAAATCATCTTCATGATGCCCATTGTGTGACAAAGACTTATCATGGTTTTCTCAATTTTCACTATGAGGTCTGGCAGGAAAGAGCTGGCAGAACAGGAAGAGTATTGGGTCCTGAAAATTAATACCATTATCCTTCCTGAAAATGCTTTTATGTGAAAAATATTTGGAGTTTGCTGGTTGTCCACCAGCCCTTCTTGGGTGCAAATACCCAGAGAAACATTCTGGCCATCCTAATTTAATTATTTAACCTAGGACAATAATCAGGCTTTGTGTGCTATAAAAACTCTCATTTTATTCAGATATATGTGACTGAATAATTGACCAGGAAAGTAAATAGGAAACCTCTGCAAATGGTTCCACACAGTGCAAAGACAGAAATATTTCTGCTGTACAGACTTTGTGTAGGATCATTGTCATCCCATGATAGCCAGTGCAAAGCTGGTAGAAACAGAGAAGTACATGGCCTTACTCTAAAGCTGTGTATAAACATACATATTCTCTTTCCACTGCTTTTTCAAGGAATGTGTCTAAGCTTGACTACAGTGAAAGCAATTTTCTCTCTAATGTTGTCTTGATATGATTTTGTAGCAAAGGGCTTAGTATTCCAGTTTTTGTTGCTTGTAGGTCTAACGCATTAAGTATTTTCCAGGTCAGTATTAAATGAAATTTATGGTGGTCACAGCCTTTTCTTTGCATATGCTTGTATAATTCCATTATTACCAGAGGTCAGTTGTCAGCTCCTCCTTGGTGGGTGCCAGACGCAGTCATAAGAAATTCAAACACCAGAAAAAGAATCAATAAACTTGTCATATTGTGGTCTGAACTTATAATAAAAACCATTGGGAGTACTGTGCAGTGCTATGGAACATATTTTGTAGAGCAGCTTGAGAGGAAATATTCTTAATATGAAAGTAACTATTGATCATTCTGAAGCATATCCATTTCTGGAATGCTGTTTCTCTGAAGACACTGAATTTATTCTTGAGGAACACTTTTGAGGATCATGGCATTTGTTTGATTTTGTTTGGTTTGTTGTGGGTTTTGTTGTTGTTTTTTTTTTTAAATGCCTTTCTTACTGTCAGATGCATGAGAGAATTGGAATTTGTTGTGGGAAGAATTAAGGCTGATAGTAAAATAAGGGGATAAAAGACTGATAATTAATGAATCAGTGGGTATAAGTCTGGGTAGAGCCCCATAATCAAGGGATGGGGGTAAATGATGAATAATGTTGCCAAAGGTTTCCTGAACAGAGCAATTGGGATAGAACAGAGCAGGATCAGTTTGAAAGGAGCGATTTTCTAAGCATGTTTTTAAAGGCAAATATTAAAAACAAGCATGTCATCAGTCACAGACTCTTTCACATGCAAAATTATTCTGACATTTTAAAACTTGGCTTTTAGGCTTTTTAAATATTCCATCTCTTGGGTCTGACTAGATGATCTCCTGAGATCCCTTGAAGTTTTAACTTACTCTGACTCTTCACCTTTTTTTCTACTGGCCAAAACTGTTTGTCAAATTTAATTTAAAATAGTTTCATTCTCCATAAAATTCTGTTTGTGGGGAATATACTGCTTATTTTGAGCAGGCGGGTGTTTTTCCCTCCCTCGTAATAATAATGAGTGTGAATGGAAAGGTACAGGTTGAAGGAGGACTGCTAAAAACAGTGTCAATACTGTGGGTGTATAGTCAGAAGCTAAGATGAGATAACACTTGCATCAACTATGAACTGTTGTTTGGCACAGCCTTGCTTGAAATCAATGGCAACTACATCAGCATTTTTTGTCTCTATGTTTTTTCATATTATTTCAATTTATATAACTCACAAATTCACTTCAGCCTAGCAGAAACCTTCTTGTTTCTATACAGTACAACTGTAGTGCAATCTCCCTAATCTTGTCATTAATTTTTGTATTGAAAATACAACCCCACTGTTGACGTGTTGTTAAGGTTTCTGCACTCAAAGGTCAGCTCTCCCTGGAGTCTGCTTTTGTCTGGAAGATTACATATATTAAAATTTTATAACAGTTCCTACTGGTTTCAGTCCCACAATCTTGGGATCAATATGGCTGTTCTTCTTCACAGCCTATCAAGTGTAACAACTGCCTTGGGTGATCAATAGTGAGATTGGAATTAGGCTCTTCTAAGCAAGACTTGTTTGCATAAACATTTAAGCCTGGTCACAGGAGTGCTGGTAAAGCTCCTTTCACTTCAGATGAAAGGAGCTGCCAACACTTTCACATATAAAACAGCTGATCTTTTGAAATAAGATGCAGCAAGGATGGGTGCCCCTGGGTGCAGCACTACACTTGTAACCATGATTTTTTTCACTGCACAGCCTGCTCTTTGCACATAATTAAAAAAAATAACTAATCTTCTCTTAGTGTAAAAGTCACAGATATTAGGAGAAGGATCCAGATCATCCAAGGATATACTTTCTTTGATTTGTGTGAGAAGACTGGCCTTGGTAGTCTAAGCAAGCTCTGTGGGTTAGTAGTTTGGTTGGAGTGGACTTGAGAGCAGAGGCCAGAATTCCTTTTGTCATTGAGGCAGTGTAAAAAGGGTGCAAACAAACACTTGTGGCTGAAAAGCTGGATTTCAGATGTTTCCATCAGAAAACTTTAGATAAGGTCAAGGCAATTATTTTTTTTCTATAGACTTACTCCACTGTGACTAACACAATGGCCTGGTGCCTCTGGAGACTATTATGCCCCTGGACATTATTATGTGGCTAATAAGATTAGCTTAAAAGCTTGGAGAGTCACTAAATTCATATTTTCAGTGTGGGATAAATTTTTCTCAAACAGCATGACTTTTCATAATTGATTGCATATTTAAAAATGTCAGGCAGCATCCTGCTAAGTTTATTGATGAATGCAATGGCTGAAATGTAATATTAAGGGGAAAAAAGTAACATAGCATCTAACAAACAAATCACGGTTTTCTTTTAAATCTCCTCTTGTCACGGGCTCTTTGAAGGATGCTGCAATACATCTTTGAGAACGAATTTTACAGCTCATTGAATATTTGAGAAGGATTAAGATGTCTGGCCTCGTGGCCAGCTCTTTAACAGGGAGGATGTTGCCAGGGCCAGACCTCCATGATGGAACTATTTGGATGAGCTGCTCCCCTTTACCTTTGCAGAGAAGCCAAACTGTCAAATACCTTAACACTAAAAAGATTTATTGAGATATGCTGTGATTGTGAAGGGTTCAGATAGCTTTTATCACCATCATTTGATCTGATGGGTGCCCCACTGGGACTGATTGATCACTTGGTGCTTATCAGTAGATAAGTGTGTGAACTGGACTGAGTGGTACTAATTGAGCTGCCAGGTGCCATTAGAGACACTTGGGACAATTCCAGCATTGGGTGGTCCTGTGGTCTTAGGGAATGTGATTTCTTGACTGAGAAGGTCAAGTTATTTACCAAGTTATTTTTTGTTTTTGTTGTTTTTTTTGTGAATGTGTGTGGTTGTTTGGACTTTTAGTTAGGGATGGGAAAAACAGTGTCCTAGCAGCTTTCTTCCTTCATTCAAGTGTTAAGTTTTCTCAGCAAAATAAGTGAATGTGGGCAAATGACTGATTTCCAGTCCTCTGCTTCTATGTTTATACCTAACTCCAGACCTGGAACCTTCTGGTTTTGTGGATAAATGAATAATTAAGAAAACTCATAGAAATACATAGGAATTGAATTAAGGAATTCCTTTCTTCAGAATATGGAGAACTTTTACAGAGTCCTGTGCAAAGTGATGAGTGACATGAAATTATTTCGGTCAGTAATGCAGAAGTTCATCTTGGTGGATACTGAAATCAAGTATAAATGTATTTTAAGGAATGAAAGCGCTGATAAGCTTTGAGGAGTTGGTTTCCTTCTGATGTTTTGGGTGGGAGAGACAAATGCCTCACTTAATATAGGCATAATCTGATGTTAACCTAAAATTTACTTTTCTTCAGAAAACATTTATGCTTGTCTTACTGCGGATTTCACCACACTTTGTCTTCAGCACCTATAATATTAATGAAGCTGGGATGCTGTTTTGCATCACTTTACATTCAAGAGACACCGAAGTTATTATTAAGGTTTTCTGACAATTCACACTGCACTGCTTCATTCTGAATTGCCTACTGACTTGAAAAAACTTTTTTGCTGGAATTTGTGTTCCTAACTGCAAAGGGAAGCCCAAACATTGGTTAAGTAAGGCTCCAAGAAAGTGACACTTTTATATTTATAAAATAAAATAAAATACAATGGTCTTGCCGTTGAACAAGACTCGGTTCTCTGTGTTGTAGATGAGAGGATTTCCTCAGCCTTTTCTCGCTGGAGAGGTGTTCCATTCCTCTGTCTCTGTTCAGATTGAGACCCCTGAGGGACACCATTTGTCACTCATTTCCATCTGGATATCGAGCTGTGGTCACTGCTATCTGGATGTGACCATCCAGCCAATTCCTCATCCATAGACTCTATCAAATCAGTGTCTTTCCAATTTAGAGAAGGATGTTTGGGGAACCCTGACAAAAGCCTTGCAGAACTCCAGACAGTTGATGTCCTTAGATCATTTCCCTGTCCACTGAAGTAGTCGCTCCATCACAGGAGGCCACTGGGTTGGTCAGGCAGGACCTGCCCTTGGTGAGGCAGTGCTGGCTGTCCTGAATCGAATCCCTGTTCTCCCTGTGCCTAAGCATAGCTCCTAGGAGGATCTGTTCCAAGATCTTCCCAGGCACGTAAGTGAGGCTGACAGGTTGATATGCCTCAAGGTTCTCCTTTCTACTGTTTTTTAAGATGAGTACAACGTTTCTCCAGTCACCTAGGACTTCACTTGATTGCCATGACTTCAAATTTCATGGAGAGTGGCTTGGCAACTACATCAACCAATTCCCTCAGGACTCTGGGATGCATCTTTCAGCTCCCACAGGAGTTATGTATGTTGATCTTCCTCAGGTGGCCACAAACCTGACCTTCTCTAAGAATGGGAAGGACTTTGCTCCCTTGATCCCTGTCTTGCAGGCCATCCATGTTAGAGATACAGGATCAGAGTGCCAGTGAAGACTTGGACAAATGAAAATCGAGTACATCAGCTTTCTCCTTGTCTGTTACCAGTTCAAGTTTGTCTTTCCTCTCTTGGCAAAAAGGAGTGAGAGCTGTATTTGAGAAGAGAAACTAAAGATTGACTTCTGGGAAAAAGGGAGCTGTACAGTAGGCAAGGAAGTTGGAAGGGCTAGGCAACATTTTGGTTGCATTTGGAAAGAGCTTGGATGAGAACAGAGGAGAGATTGGTACTGTGGTAAGGATGAGGTCTGAGCTCATATTCGTGAAATAAGAGTCCTAAAGGGTTAGATGGGATGATTATAGGGAGCCTCCTGATCAAGATGATTTGGGTGATGGGAGCAAAAGGCAAACAAGGGTTTCATTTTGAAACAAACCAGCCTGAGTGTTGTTCTCCTTCCTCCCAAAACCCCACCCCAAAAAAGAAATCAAAAAAACCCCAAGCCAAAACAAAAGAACTATTGTGGGAGAGAAAGCAGAGTGGGTTGAGAAGCACTCAAGTCTGGAAGCTATTTGAAAAAGGAAATTTGGTGGAAGATAGGTGATATTAGCTCAGATGAAGAGCAGAAATGGAAACTGAGCTAAGAGTAGAAAAGAGACAGGCAGAGATGGCAGCAAACAGGAAAGGATGCATAAATGAGCAGTGTATAGCTATGCTACAGTCTGGAATAGGACCTGAGGTTTCTTCTTTTTTTTTTTTTTTTTTTTTTTGTATTGCTCTACATCTATAATTTATAGCAGAGTTACCAATGAACAAACCTTTGCTAATGAAATGCTTGCTGCTCTTGCTGTGCTTTCTGGCAGAAGAGCTTTTGCATTTAGTGTTCTTGCTGCACCAGTCCAGGTACTGTTTGCCCATGCCAGCAGCCATTGTCTGCTGAGAGCAATTGCTCTCCTGAGACAAGCTGAGAGTGGATGGGCAAAGCTCCTTTGCACAGACCCGCTGCCATGGAGTGTGTTTTGGCACAGCCTTTACTTTGCTATGGCCTGTAGCAGACAGGAGAGTCTATTGTTGCTGTGGGGTTCCACTTCACCATGAGCAGGAGGTATCTGTGTGATAAAAACCCCTCTGTCTTGTTGATGTTTGTGTTTTGTACCACCAAGTGTTTGTTGGATGGATTGTCTGCTTATGGTTTGCTTTCTGAATAACTCTGGCATATTTCATGTAGTAGCTCCCTGCTTTGAAAAAAGCAGCAAGCACTCAAGGGTCAGGAAATGCCAGAACAAAATATGCTGTGTTAATTACTTAATTGAGCCTTCTTGTTTGTGTGTGTTACTACACTGATTTTTTTGAAGTGTTCATATGCCTTTCTGTGACAGGACTGCAACAGGAGAATCTTTCCATCTTTGGTGGCAATTTTACCTCTCTTTTTGAGAGTAAATGGGTTTGTGTGTGACTCACTCCTTAGCTTGCCTGTGGGAAAGGTCAAATGCTGCAAAAGCATGAGAATACCTAGCCCTGTGTGATGATGTGAATGACATCTGTACACTGGGCTTCAAATTCAGATAAAATTTGGGCTTGAATTTTTTTCCTTTTCCAATGACTTCATTGATAGGAAGACATATAAAAGAAGGATTTCAGTGGAGCTCCCTTAATTTCAGAAACTTTTTTCTTGCGTTTTTTTCAGACACAAAATAATATAAAGCAAAGTTTTATATAAATTTTTTTTTCTTTTTTTTAAACATTTGGCTGCTTCATTGTTCAAGTGCGATCTTCAATGCAATTATTAGACTTCTCCGTACGTTAAAAAAAACCACAAACAGTAAAGATTTATGTTCCAATCTCTAGTAATGCAATTTAAAGTGATGTAAAGGACCTAAAATTAGGTAAAAAAAAATCAATTCCTTTTACAATCAGGGGAATTGCAAGGAACAAAGCATTTGGTAAGTAGTATAAGCTGTGTGTAATTGTGATGGAAGATTCACAATACTGAAGCCTTAGGATATCACTTGAGAGAATGTTCAGGATCTTGGAAATCTTTGTAGTTTAATTAAAACATTATTGGTGTAAAAAGAAGCATAAAGTTATTCTGAGCTTTTTAAAAACAGTTGCTTCAAGAGAGTCTTTCCTCTGATATGTGCTTACTACTTGCATATGTATGTTCCAAACTCACTGTAAGGTTCTGATGTGCTTTCTCAGTGTGCAGCAGCTGTCATGGTTTAACCCCAGCTGGCAGCTAAGCTCTGCACAGCTGCTCACCCCAGTGGGATGGGAGAGAGAATTGGAAGAGTAGGCATGAGTAAAACTCATGGGTTGAGAAGAATACAGTTTAATAGGTAAAGTGAAAGCTGCACTCACAAGCAAAGGAAAATACGGGATCCATTTGCCATGGACAGGCAAGTGTTCAGCCATCCCCAGGAAAGCAGGGCTCCGTCACATGTAATGGTTGCTTGGGATAATGAACCCCTTCGCTCTAAATGCCTTTGCCTTCCTTCTTCTTGCCCCTGCTTTACATGCTGAGCATGGTGCCATATGCTATGGGCATCCCTTTGGTCAGTGGAGGTCAGCTGTCCTGGCTGTGTTCCCTCCCAGGTCCATGTAAATCCCAGCCCACTTGCTGCTGTGGGGTGGTGTGAGGAGCAGAAATGGCCTTGAACTCTGTGTAAGTCCTGCTCAGCAATAAACAAAACTTCTGTTATTATCAACACTGTGTTTGCAAAACAAACACAGCCCCATACTAGCTACTGTGAGGAAAATTAGCTTAATCCCAGCCCAAAGCAGCACAGCACATCTCCTGGGGATAAGGCTCTCGCATATATCACTGGAACACCTTGATGTATGAGCAAAAACTCTCTTTTGGAGAGCCACTAGAACCCTGCAGAAACACTGAAGAAATTCTCCTCCATAGCCGTAAATTAATATTAACTGAGCAAATAGTTTTGAATGGATGCCTTATGTGATGTCTCTTCCTGTATTTGCAGAATGTCCACGA
The DNA here is from genome assembly GCF_049639895.1 of Pseudopodoces humilis. Taxonomy (NCBI): domain Eukaryota; kingdom Metazoa; phylum Chordata; class Aves; order Passeriformes; family Paridae; genus Pseudopodoces; species Pseudopodoces humilis. Next base: position 108,912,795 of record NC_142200.1, read on the forward strand.
AGAAAGTGGTAATATTCTCAGTATATTTGCTGTTCAATAAAATTTAAGTAGCAAACAACATTCTTCCATAAACATTGATTTCCATTTTTATTGCATACTTGTGACTAGCCAGTGGGTGTTATTTCTTCTTTCTGGTCTGACCTTATATGACCAAAATCTCATGGAAAGAGGATTTTCTCTTAGACTGGCATTAAAAAAACCACCTGTTTTAAAGTTCTTTTCCTTGGTGGTCCGAAGGGAGAATAGGGAGACATTCCTTCTCTTTTTTGAGTGAAGACAGGGGGGCTTGCTATAATTATGGTCACCTGCAGTAATCATCACCCTTTTTGGAGCAGATGTAGACTCTGTGCAGGGAAAGTTTACAGGATACATTTTCAGCAGTCCAGATCTACTTTCTTATTTGTGTTGGAGAGATAGAACATTAGGGCCACACTGTGTATGTGTTCTCTTCATTCCACCCCTCTTCTAGTAAATCTCATTCTAGAGCAGCAGAGTCTGCTGTCCGTAGTTGGCAATAGGAGTGACATTGCAGTGCTGTCAAAAAAAGTTTGGGAAGCTGGCCAAGGTGGAGCTGGGACAGAAGGACTGTGACAAGTTTGCCAAAGAAAAAGAAATAGAAAAGGAAAGTCAGAGGCAGACACTTTGTAAAAGGGTTTAATGAGAAAGCATTGCTTACTGTGTCTTTTTTTTGAGGGGAACATTGGCTTCTGGCTTCTCCAGAGCTTCAATCCTGCACGTTACATGACTGAGCTCCCACTAGAGGGGTGTTTGGAGCAGGAACATCTTGCTGTGTTAATAACCAATCTCTAATGGTCATGTCCTTTTCTTACCTCTCTCATGGCTTTTGTGGTCCTCTTTGACCATGCTATTTCCAAAGTGTCAGTAATAGTACTAATACCATAGAATAACTGATCTAGGTGACTTAAAAGGTGTATTTTGGATAGTTTGTGCTTTTCTAGCACAGTATACCTTTGGAAAAATACTGCCTGTATCAGATCTAACCTACTGGCTCTGGAGGTGACCAGGATTTTGACAGTGGTCATTGTGGCGTTGGAAGTCCCAGACACTCCAACATCACTGTCACTCCAAAAGGGAAGCAGCTGGTCCCTTTTGATAGCTGGCAAGATGAGCTGTTGTGCCAAATACCTCTTTTCTAACTAAAGAGCAATGTGGGTACAGCAACTCTGTTGGCAGTAGAGGATAAAATGAGTATTCCAAATCTTACCCTTGGGAAAAAACATGGGCTACTGGAAAAAGAGTAGCTCCTCTTCAATTTCACAGGAGCTTGGTCAGTCACAGCAACTGTGTATTTAGACCTCATATCCCCTCTGAAGACAAGAGTTGTGTGTGGTTTTGATTTGAATTTTTTATTTTGAGGTAAAAAGGAGAAACTGGCTTTAGTCTTACCTTTTGTGGTTTGTAAAGACTGTCCTGTTTTTGAATAAGCAGAGTCATTGTCAGTCTTGTGATTACTTGGAGGTCATCTCTGACTCCCTCAGGCAACAGGTTGATAAATAAGCTTCATTACTTTGTTGTGGGGACTATGTTTTGAACTGGAATTAGTGAAATAGGATCCAGTGCAGTAATTTGTACCTAAAAATTTGCTCATCTAAGGTGGAAGAGTATGGGAAATCCTACAGGTTATTCGGGTAAGCACAGACTGTGTGAAGGACAATGTGGAATTGGCCTTCCACCTGATGATATTTTCCCTTATTTTAAAACACTGGTTGTCAGACAGATTCTTGTCTTGACTTCCCATGATCAGCAGGGAGACAGCTGGCCAGAGATGCTGCTTCCTCTCTCTGGGTCACTGGTAAACACGGTATTTACAGGCATGTTTGTGGTCTGCTTGTAATCAAACAGGGGTATATGGGCATTTCTGAATTTATCTGAGCACTGGTTGGAATGAACTGGACAGGCACAAGTGAGTGCTGATAGTTTTGTAGTGCAACAAACCACCAACAAATATGTCTCTCCTATTTTCCACACCCTTTCCACCATAAACTGTGTTGCCCAAATGTTTGAATTCTGATAGTCATAGTTCTATATGAAGCCAAGACTTAATTTTCTGAGGGATTTGCCTGTCTCTATGTGGCTTGACCTTGAGTGATAGCTGTGTATGATGGGACATTTGAGATGAGTCGTAAAGGAAAATAAAGCAGAAAGCTTACAACTAGAAAGGGCAGAGACTAGAATGACATAACAAAGTGTAGAATCTCATCAGTGGCTTCCTCAGCCTAATCTTCCAATAGCATCAGGCCAGGATTAGAAGCAGGATCACTCCATCCTTATTAACAGGAAAAGTGAGGAACAGTGTGGTGTTTGAGTTATTTGCTGTTTGGAAATGTCAGGTCCTTGGACACAGAGGTTGGTGGCTGAGAAGCTGAGGTGCAGTTTGGCATTGTGCATTGGGGTGGTTGCAGTCAGTTTACTCTTTGGGTGGTCTCTTTCACCCTCTTAGGACGAAACAAATTGTGTTATTCGAATGGATAAGATCATGTCAGACAAATGGGTAAGCCAGGCTACATTGAAATGGTATTTTCTTTCCTGTGAAGCGTTGGGTTTGCTCTCATGGAAGCTGGCTGGCTGCTGCCTGTTACGTAAACAATGCAGCTTTACCCATTTGTTTGGTATTTGTACGCACTATTGTGTGTTTTACTGTAAATGAAGAAGACATTGGAGTGACAGAACAAGGATGAGTTCCTCCCACCTGGGGTTGTGCTGTGTCAGCTTAGGAGTTTTCAGCCTGTAGGTGCTTGAGGGGCAATATCAAGGGCTCCCTGACTTTAGGTCATTATAAATGAAGGGTGAGCATTTCCTGAAACACACCACTGCAAATGGCACAGCTTAAATAAAATTATTTTATACATGGCAAAAATCAAAATGCCTGAGTAGTGGGTGAGAAATGGAGTGATATTTGAGCAAAATATTTTGAGTGTTCATGCAGCCAGATTAAAAAGATGATTTTGGGGCCTTTAACCTTTGCTAGACTAAACATAGCATAATCAGAACTATTTTTTTTTTCTTACTTAAAGCTTTTTGAGGTAGCATTTTCTGTTTTTTTTCTTTGACAGAAAAATTTTGTGTGGTCCTCTGTCTAATTCTAAGGATAGTATTCTCTGTTTGTAGATGGAGACAACAAAATTAGGTTTTGATATCTTGGAGCTTTTATCTTAGTGTTAGGGGAGTTTGAGGCTATTGTTTTGAAAAAAATACAAAACATGAAGCAATTTTTAAAGATAAGAAACTGATGATGAGAATATAGGAAATAAGGCAATAGGAAATACAGCTTCTTCTCTGAGCTGTTGCTTTGGTTGTTGCTTTAGCTGCTGGGGAAAGGCAAGGACAGCATCCAACAGAAAACACAAAATCCAGCAAGTTAAAAATTGCAATCTCTGAGGCAATTAAGAAACCCATTATATTGATAACAAACTAAGGCTTTACCAGAGTCTGTTTCAGTAAGTTAAACTACTTTTAATTTTTCTAGACAATTTCATGCAATGGGCAGATACGAAGTGTTTTCTATTTGGAAGCAGGTTGAAGCTAAGACAGAAATTTTTCTAGTGGACTGCTAAATTTCACATAATAAGAAATACTAATTGTACTGGACAGCAGATAGATAGCTGAGGAAACAAAAAAGGATAGTACCCTTAAAATTGCACAGCATTTTTAATTAAAGCTTTAATTTGATAATAATGGCAGACAGAACTTAGAACCCATTTTAAACTGTCAGGAAGTAAAAGCAACTTTAAATATTTAATTTTCTCAGTACAATCTTTGAACAAAATTCTAAGGGAAAAAAAAAAAATTCTCAAAATATCATTTGTCTGAGTTCAAAATGTGTTCACTGATTGAAAGGACTTATTCAGGAATTCAAAATACCAAGGAGTGAAAGATAAGGTTTCAAACAGTCCTTCCTATTTATCCCTGTATTCTATTAAGCCACCTTTCTGCTCTGAAACATCATTTTAACAACCAGACTCAACTTGCAACAATTTGTACAACCTTTCTGGAGTGTCCCTTGAAGGAATGCATGGGAAGTACTACACCCCCATAAAAGATGTTTGTCTCTGTATTAATAGTTACTCTGTAGGCAGTGTGTAAGTGAGGTGTTCAAGAGCTTGCATTTTTGTCGGTAGAGTTTGACCAGCCAAAGTTGTCATTGCGAATGGCTTTCTGAAAAGCCAGTTATGGATGCAGGTCCCAGCTGGAGTATGCTTGCTTGTTTAATGTAACTATGGTCTTCTACACCCTTCCTGCCCATGACATGCAGGAAATTGCAGTGATCTTTTCCTCTTTTTAGTCCTAAATTATTTTAACTGAGTTAACCAGACCTTCTGACACACTAGCTGGCTAAGTCAGTGAAGTCAAAGGGAGTCCTGGAAGGATCCTAGCTTTGTTCAGTGTCACAAGGAGAAGGCTAAGGGAATGTGATCTTAATGCTGTCATCTGAGAAGGTGAAGTGAGGGTTTTCTTGGAGGAGCAGTGGTAGGATGTTTGGCAGCAGGAATAATCTCTAACAAGTAAAATGAACAATAAATTGCTGTCAGATGCATGGTGGTCAAATGCTGGAAGAGAGGCCCAGAGAGGTAGTGGGATCTTCATCCTTGGATACTGCCAGAGCTTACCTGAACCAGATCTGCTTTGAGCTAAGGATGGAAAATAGAAAATCCCAGAGATCCCTCTCAACCTAAATTACTCTTATTAGACAATTGGCCTGCATTAACTGTGTTGAAGACCCAGTGCAATTTGACTGCAGCACTTGTCAGACATTGAAGTGACCGAGAAAGAGTTCCTTTGTGATATCACTGGGAAATATGATATAGGTATATTCAAACTGCTCTGAGAATTTTCTTGGGCAACCTATCACTTGAAAGCATAATCTTGACAGAAGTCTGATATGGTCATAGGCTACTTACCATAGATGGAAAGAACATGGATGCTCAGAGGCTGAAAAAGGGGAGGAATGGAAAAAAAAAAAGCTGAGATTTCACACTGGAAGTAGCTAAATAAGAAATGCTGCAGTAATCATTTGACGGAGACAGTTTTCTTAGCATATTGTAAAATGCCCATGTTCTTGTTAAAAGGAAAAATTAAGAGCCAGCATATGTAGGAAATGTAATTCACGTCAGGCTTTTTAGTTTATGGTAAAAATCTCATGAGAAGAATTGACGTTTTCCTACAGCAAGTATTAAATATTTGCCTGTGTTATGCCTACCTTCAATTAAGTTAATGTTTAAGATGCCTCTATGTGCTTCATTTAATAACATACTACACAAGTGAACCATTTGAAGAATTCTTCAGTGAAATACGGAAATAATTTTCATGCAACCATCAGCAAGTTAACGTCGTATTTTGATGTACTGCTCTATCTTAATATCCCAGCTCGGTCTTTGTTGATGTATTTACTCTGAAGCAATTTAAAACACTAAATGGTGTGACTGTGCATTCAGTCTCATTACAGACTTAATGCAACAGCAGTCAAGCACCTCATTATTGTATAACCCAATTTTTGTAGAAGGCAGAAATTATAGGTGTAAAATTTTCATGTTGACTCCAGAGCATAAAGAGTGTCATCCATCATTCACTGGGTCAGATCTGAATTGCTGTAATCTTTGTAACTGGAAAAGAGTGCTTATGACTGAAACAGCAAAATTCTTGTCAAAGTCCATATCTTTTCAAAATGTTTTAGAAATTTTTAGTACCTCTTTTCCACAGGTATCCAAGGCTGGATTTGATACCATAAAGAAATTACAAAGGCATCTGTCACTGAGATTTTGGTGGACATGCATTGGGTGGGCTGATTTGTGAGGACATGCATTTACTATAACCCATGTTCTCTGTTATTAATTTTTATGGGTTTTTTGCTTGTTCGTTTCCTCTCCAAGCACCTTTACCTAAGGGATTTGTTGACATTAGAGAAGAAAATAAAAACCAAATCTTCTACTAGTTAAGAGGAGCAAAAATGATGATCTTGGGTTCCATGCTTATGAAGGCCTTTTAAATCTCTTCATTTTGGAGTTACCCTATACATGTGTTCATTGAAACATGTTCACACATTAGACCAGTAATTATATGAAATTATAATTATTTTTAAGTTGTGAAAAATATCTCTGACTATTGGATCTATTTGCACTGGAACAATGCAGATCAGGAATAAGACACAGATAAGCACACAGTGCATGGGAAATGCCTTTTATCACTGAAGAATTCAAAGATTGATTTGAGTATTGTTTGTTGGTATAGTTGCATTTTGGTTACTGCCAACATGCATTTTCCTAATTCTAAATATATGCAGGTATAGAGAAGCCCAGTGGCTATCCATTCAGAGTTAACAGAGATATAAATACTTCAACAAGGAAGACATTGCTTTGTGCTCTTAGCAACAGTCAGGTTTTAACATGTTTTAAATTTTGTGGCATCTCTCATGGAATATTTGGGACCCAGTTTAGTTATCAACACTCCTTTTTGGCATGATGGGATATGAGGCTAGTTCTACTCTTCTGTGCTCTTAGGAAATATTGTGGTGACTCTGCCTTACCATTCCTTATGTCCCTGATGCTTTGCAACTGGCCTTCAACAAACATTGTAAGAGAGTAGGTAAATTTCTGTTTGAAGAGCAATCATAGTAGAGGGCAGGTGAGGGAAGGAATTAAGAGTTTCACAGGTCTGGAGAGAAAGCCTGGAAATGACTTTCAACTCCCAATTCGTACAGAGCTATGCTTTAGATAATTTGACCATAGTGATTGCATTTGTGAAGTGGAAACATCTGGCTGGGACTTCAATACCAGCCTCTTGTGTCTCCTCTCCCTTGAATGCCATCACTTCTGGCTTATAGGCATTCTTTTCTCTCTGTTAGCAGTGGGTCGTTCATGGACTTTATTGCACTTTGTATAAATTTGTCCTTTAAAGACAGATGAGTGTAGGTGGAATCCTGTGCAATATGTGCCTAAATCTTAAGGGTATTGCTTGCCTAATGTGAATTTCATGAAATGTTCTACCAGGCAGTGGTGTCAAGACCAGCACGTGTTTTGTGCATGGCAGGTGGCAGTAGGACGCCCATCAATACTGATTATGTGAGCTGATTCTTTTTTGTTCATCATTTTAGGAACTGAGAACCCCTTCCCTCTACGTCTAACTCTGTAATCACTATAAGAGCTGAATTTTGTTTTGCCCTTTTGTTGTCAGTATATGCTAACAAAGACCGATGAGGATTTCAAAAGAAAGACATAACTCTTATTTATACTCCTAGGTTTCTCTTAGAAGTGCTTGAAGGACAACCTCATGTCAGACAAAGTTTTGTAAAATATATTCCAAGTAGCTCGCTTCTCATCTTTATTGCTGATTGACAACATGGATATTTCTCACTCCGCAAGAATTTCCGAGGGAGAGAAACTCTTGAAGATTCTTGGTGGCTTGGATTTCTAGAGCTTGTTTTTGAAAGTGTTATTTAGCCAAAGTCTTGGCACTGTGTCAGAAGGCGGTAGGTCTACTATAACATTGCTGACAAAGCTCTGTTGCTTCCAGGGCCCAGGTTAGGATCTCTGTGAGGCTGCGCTGTGTCCTGACGCGTTAGGACCCATCTTTGGTAGCTCAGTAGAGCACAGCTCCTGGGAAGCATGGACACGCCAGCAGAGGAATGGCACGGCACTGGCACCAGCGGTACATTTGGCACTGGTAGGACTTTTTGCTGACAGCATGCTGCAATTCTTTTGTGAATCAATTTGATACCAAAAATAGCTACTGGCTTATTCAGAGACTGAGTCTATCATAGTATGGTGGTACTGTGATTGCAAAATACTCCCAATATGGAGTAGGCTATAAGTTCCTAGAGGAAAGTCAGAATAAGCTAGTAGAAATGGAAGTAGGAAAGAAATTAACACTCTCCATATAAATACAATTTGGCTGCCTTGGCTCTTCTCATGCCTGCAGTTGGAGCTGCAATGTGATCATATCCCTTGCCGATTTAGCTGAGATAGTGGCAATGCGTGCTTGGCTCACATGGCTAAGTCTCATGGGTGACTCTTCAAATATTTGATCAAGGACTTTGGAAAGAAAATAGAAAGTAAGTAAATGTCAAGAAGGCAAGGAAGGCTCAGGGTCTAACTTAGCTAGTGGTACAAACCCCAGTGTGTTGTCCCTGAACCCCTGTCACGAAGGGAATGAGCTCAGGACTGGCTCCAGCCATCAGGTAAATGTGCTCATTGCCTAGAAACCCCCTGAGGGGGAGCTTGCTCTTGTCTGTCAGAGTCTGGAGAGGCCATTCAAGAGTTCTGCTTGTTGCTGAGAGCGGTCAAACATGTTGAGGGAGCAACTATGAAGTGAGAGAGCAGCTGCTTGCAGCACTATCCATTGCTCCCTTCCTTCTTCTCCTTCCCTTCCTGACAGAGCAACTTGACTTTAAAGCTCTGTCCTGGTTTTGGGCTCAACATGACCCCTGTGTAATCTATAAATTCAGTTTTTCTCACAGTGCTAGGGAACCCTGAGCCAGCTTACAGCAGGTGTACCTTATGGTTGTATTGCAAATGCAGTAGCTAAACAGTAAATGGGAAGTCCTTCCTCACTGCTCTTCTGTGTGTGTGCCTGTCTTTGGATCAGGAGCAGGAAGCAGCTTCTCTTGTAGAATCATTTTCATGCTGCAGGAAGAGCCACTAAAGCCATCTGTTGAGGAAAATTAGCAGCTTGCAATATGTTACATCTGTAAATGGATAAACTCTTCCAGGCATTACATGTGTTTATATACATACTCTGGTGTAATTGAGTATATCTGAGGAACACAACTTGCTGCTTCATTCCTAAGTAATGAGCCATACAACAAGAGGAAATGACCTCAAGTTGCACTAGGAATGGATATTAGGAGAAAAATTCTTCACCAGAAGGGTTGTAAAGCACTGGAACAGGCTGCCCAGGGAAGCGGTTGATTCAGTGTCCTTGTAGATACTTAGAAGATGTGTAGATGTGCTGAGGGACATGGATTAGTGGTGGACTTGGCACTGCTGGGTTAACAGCTGGACTCAATCATAGGGGTCTTTTCAACATAAACAGTTCTGTGATTCTCCTCTAGCTGATAGACAGTATGCTTGTGCAGGGTGGATAAGGGTAATTTTAATTTCAAATGATTTTTGTGCAAGTGTGGATGATAAGGCAAGGATTAATGTTCTAGAGATGTTGTTCAGAATTGTCTAATTATTTCAAGAATTATTTTGCCTCAAACATGTTCTGAAACATGTTCTGAAGGTTCTCAGCTGGATTTATTTGATACCAGAATTTTGACTGCTACACCTTAAGAGTGCTGGCATTATTTGATTTTGTTCCAGGCTTATCTTTCTTTGAAGTATTGCACAATATCCAATTATTTAAGATTCTTGGATAAGTAACTATGTTGTAAAGCTTTGTTTCTTGCTAAGACACTTTTATTTTCTCTCTAATACCTAATTGGGAGAACCAATTTTAAAAAAGCAGCAAACACATATCCTCATAGTGAATATACTTTTATTCCTGTGTTTCATTTGATATATCACTCAGTGCAAGCAGCAAACTGAAATGACAAGCCTAAGAAAACCTTAATGGCTATTAGTGATAAGCAGTCAAATAAGTATCACATGATAGTAGCCTTGAAATCTTTGATTAGAGAGATTCAATTACATTTCTCTGATCTGCTAGGCTTACATGTCACTTACATTCGCAAACTGCTTGCATATTGTAGGTTTGGGATTTCTCTGTGTGTGTGTGACTCCTCAGTGTTTGAAGTGGATTCAATGGTCCTGAGCTTTTCATGTATCGATGCTTGATCCCTGCTCTTACAGCTGCCTGTGCTTCAGGTATTCTCTCAAGAGTAGCACAGACTCAAGCCAGAGTCTGAGAACTAATACCCAAACCAACAGGCAAATAATTTACTGGTGGCAGCCTGAATTTTGCTGGGGTTTCAGTGCTGCTTATAAATGATCAGCTCCAGGAGTCATGGTATAGAACAGTGTGAACTTTGCTGGCATTTCTTTTTCTTGCTTTTTAAATACATTTTTAACTTATAATGTTGAGAAAGGGCTGTAGAACATCAGTTCTAATTGCTTTCCGAATAGAAATTAAATGAAATGAAGATCAAAACCACTTTTTTTAATGTTTTCTAAGGTAAAATATGCCATTTTCATGATTTGGAAGAGGAAAATTTGGACTATTTAATGTTTTTGCTTGACAGTATTGAGTTGCAAATGGAGGCTTTGGACAGGCATATTTAAGAAAACAAGACTGGATAAGAGGACAATTGTGTGTGTTACTATGTGTCAGCATACAGATGAGCCAGTCTGTTTTCTCTCTAGCTTCCACAGTGTTCCAAATAAAATACATTTTGTTATCCTATTAAACCAACACACTGTCTTAGAAGGTGTCATTTTACAAACAAGACTGAATACACACTCTCTGTAGCCAGCCTGAAATTCAGCCTTGCTGCAGGAGAGGCACACTCCTTTTGACTTGTACAAATCCAGTGAATGTAAATGAAGCAGACTTTGGTTAATTCTGTGGAAAAAAAAAAATCTCTGCTGCTTTTCCAGTGAAAAGCATTGAGACTGCTTTTTAGTTGGGGAATTGTCCATATTTATCCCTATGAAGATTATTTGATCTTGTATTTGTTCAGTCTCCTGTTTTTCTGTATCAGTGAATTTTTTGATTTCTCTTCCCCTGCATATTTTACAGCATTGTAAGAAGAAAGACAGTGGGAATTCTGTGAAGTAAGAGATGACTCATGGCATTAGTTACATGCTAAAAGAGTAAGGGCAAATCCTAGATTTGCTCTGCCAGTGTAGGATAATAAAATATGTGTATTTTAGCACTGACTCTTACAGGTGCTTTGCATTGCACTGAGTCTGAAATCAATGGGAGCCACCAGAGCATCCAGAACTGGGCACATTCAAGCAACTCCCAGTGCTCTAGATATCATGGGGATTTTCCTTCTCTCAGTTGAAATGGGGTTGTTTGTATAGGTGCAGCACACTTTTGTACAGTGTTTTGTCATGCATTAGCTGTCTCAATTTTTTTTCCAGTGACTTTCCCTTTCCCCCTTATAATTGAAACAGTTGGTTCTATGGTAATGAGTCCCTTTGAACTGTCAGTGTTTGTATATTTTCATTTACACTGCTGGCACTTTGTTCTGAACCTTCTCCCCTTCTGTCCAAATAGATTACTTGTATTATCAGATCTGTCTCATTGTTCACCATAGCATTGCTGTGGATTCTCCAGATCCCCCTTCCTTACTGAGTTTATTGCTCATTTTTCAAAGGCCTTTATCAGACTCCGGTAGGTGTAACTTCAAATAAATCTTCGTTAATAGTTGTCAGATAATCAAAGTGGAGGAGGCAAAATTGTATTTTTAATTGCACAGACTATCCTGTGGAGGGGCCTATTTAACCTATTGACTTTTCATTACTTAATAATTCATATTAAAATTAATTTTGTCAGCTTGCATTTTGTTTGTATTATCTATGATTATTTACAGTTTTGTAGCAATTTATAATATAATCGATGCTGACCAGGATAATTTTTTAATGCCAACAGGCTGAGAGTCTTGTGTAGTGATTTAAGATCTGTCTGAAAACCAGGAGTTTAGGAACATGGTCAAAAATAAGTAATTGAATGACTCTGTTTTAAGATAGCACTGATTGTTCATGAGCAGTTTCCAGAGATGCACAGAGAATGGCCAAGGCAATGGCCACAGCAGCAACAAAGATTAGACACAATGAAAAAAACTTAATACATATTATAATAAAGATAGGTCTGCTTTCCCTGCCATGCTGGGGTTTCTGTTCAGACCTGGGCAAGCCAGGTGTCTTAGTGAGCTCCTGATTTAAGCACATGGAATATTAATTTAATGAACTTCCTGAATCAGGAACTCCTGATGAATTCCCACCTTTCCTCATTTGTACAAAACTTTATTTACAGCTGAATCTGAAGGATTGGACTTGCTTTTCACAGCCAGGGGAGTCTTGGTGCCAACAGCTGATACAGTAATTATTAGAGACTGGGAATTCCCAATTACATAATTTTTTTTTAAAGAAAAATAATTAGTTACCTCAATTGCTGTCATTCCCTGAAGGGGTCCATGGCCTACATTCTGCTGGAGCTGAACAAGTTACTAAAGAGAGGAACCTTTAAAAACTGCTACCTGAACACCCAACATAATTTCAGCATAAATCTTGCTCTTACTATATTTTGTTTAACTTGATCTGAGTTTTATTAATTTTAAGCTTCTAACTGTAGACTTGGGTTTTATACTTCCTTTTATTAGACTTTAACCCCTGAAAGATCCAGAAACTGTAGGTACAAAGCTTTCTGCCTAGAGAGTTAAGCTGTTCATGTGTTTGGAATACTAAACGTCTCTCCCATATAAAATTTATAAGTATAAATACATAGGCAGCAGCTAGTGCCACAACATCCAGTGCTTTTACGGTTGCTCTCTTTTGGAGGCACTTATTCACCGCTTCTATTTCATGTAACTCTACTATTAGTATTTCCCGCCATGTGTACATACTGCAAACATAATTTACCTTTCCAGGAGCAGACTCTTGCTGTTTACTTCTGCAGAAGCAGACAGATGCTATTAGCTAATTTTCACTTCATGACTAAAGTGCCAGTAAAATAATTCAGACACAGCTCTCAAGATAGGGTGATGAGAAACCTGCAACCCCCAAATTCATTTGTGTGTAGTTTGGTCTGGAGTACAGGTTTATAAATAACAAGACCTTTCTGTAAATGCAAAACACACTGGTTACTGCTTTTAATCTCAGCATCTTTCTGCTTTTGTGAGTTTGGTGCTCACTTATTACCTGAACTGAAGGTGAGGCTGAGTGTGAATGTTTCCCTGATTCTTCAAGGTGCCATAGAGAGCAATCTCTTCATTTTTCACCCAGACAACTTGCAGAAAAGCTGTTTGGATGTTGTGGGTGTGTAGAAGGGCAAAATGACACTGTGGGCAATGGAGTAAACTTGAAATCTGAATTCAGATAGCATCTTATATTTATTTCATGGTGAATCTAAGAAGCCTGGTTATGGGTTTGTGGTGAGGCTATGTGGATCACCATTTTGTAATGAGTTGGATCTGGTTGTGTGAGCTGAATTCAAGTCTTTTAGCTCCCAGAGAGAGGCATGTACTGGCTGTATTCTGTGTCACAAAGATCATTCCTTCTGCAGGCACTAGACAACTGAACATTTTTAAGCCATTTAGTATAGAATAGAGAAAGATGTAGCTGTCAAATGTGTAATACTGATTGTCATTGTAATCCAGTTACCTAGGCAGGCACAATTTTCTGAACTCGTGTGCTTTTGCTTTTAATTAAATACCTACACATAGGAGCCTTTGTAGCACTATTTTGTACCAATAATTCTGGGGTCATGTTTATATTTTGATTTTCTGCATGACTTTGGAGCCAAGGGACCCAAATAATCAACTAGTACAATAATATATTGCAGAGACAATCTGTACCCTAAAAAGCTTATAATTTGATTGTTTACTGCTTAGTCACAGAGTAGAAGAGGGTGGAAAGGACCTCTGCAGATCATCTATTCTAAGCCTGTGCTCAAAGTAGGTTGCTCAGGGCCATGTCCAGACGAGTTTTGGATGTCTCTAAAGATGAAGACTCTACAAGTTCTCCGAGAAGCATGTTGTAGTGTTCAACCAAACTTACAGTAAAAAAATTTCCTTTTCTTTAATCAGAATTTCCTGAATTTCAGTTTGTGCCATTTGCCTCTTGTCCTTTCACTGGGTACTACAGACAAGAATTTGGCTTCGTGTCCTTAATTCCCCATCTCATCATATCTATCAGTAAGATCACTTTGAGCCATGAATCTCTTTAGAAAGGTCAAAAGGGCATATTAACTTCTAGTAAATGAGCCCTAAGTATGTATGCCAGATATAGAACTTGTTTGAGACACTGGAGACAGAGATCTGTCTTCAAGGTTCTCACTTTTTCTTTGTAGCTGATGCATTCTTTGGTGTTGGTTTTTTGTTGTTGTTGTTGTTGTTTGGTTGGTTTTGGTTTTTTTTGTGTTTGTTTGGATTTTTTTTTGTCTTTGCTTTTTGGGGTGGAGGTTTGTAGCCTAATAAGTTTCAATTTCAGCATAGTGCAGTTTTAATTTTTTTCTAGTCAGTACTGTTTTCTTGATGTTTCACCATGGAGGGGTGAAAACAGAAGGCCTGGTTTTGCTTCCCCATTCTGTTCAGTCTAGCACTGCCTAATAAATTTGTGTGGGAAGCGTATGATCCACCACTTTCCTGTTTTCCAGAGGAAAAAGGAGAGAATGTATGCAATGATGAAATGAAAACTTTAGAAATATGTGACCTATCACTTATTTCACTTTTTTGTATCTGTGTTACTGCTTTCATCTAATGGGTTCAGCTCTTGTTCAGTGAATTTGAAACTGTGTGGACATTGAAGGAATAACAAGGTTCTAATGAACTGAGAAAGGAAGGGTTTGTAGCAAAGAAAAATGAATAATTTTCCCCCCCGTCAATAACTTACGTAGTTAATTGACAAAAAGCTTCTTATGCAATCTAACTTGTCTATGTTTGTGCAAAACAATACTGTTTTTAGCCACTTTCAGTGGGCTCAAAAATCTATTTTCCAGGCCTCCAGCTTCCTGGTGATGTGACATCAGCACAACAGCCCAAGCTGGTGATTATATTAAAAGAAGGAATATAATGAGACAAAAGAATAAGGCTGTGGCTTGATCTTTTCCATTGATAAATTTAGAACTTGCAAAAGCTGAAATAATAGTTGTAGTGATAAAAAGAAATATAGTTTTTATACTTACCTGCTGTTCTGAAAAACCAATATATAATTATTGTAGGAGGAAGAAAAATGCATCTCTCCCCCTCACTCTGCTACTTTTTCCTCTTCTCTTCACTGTTGAAATCATCCAGTTTAATTAAATAACCAGCCTATTTCTGCACAAAGGATGACATTTTATTAATGATGTATGATGTGTATGAGACAGAATTAGCCCAATTTTCAAATGGATTTCAATTTGGAAAGGGCAGCATGTGAAAATGTCTTGTAAATGTGTGGGATGAGCTGGTTGAGCAGCTTTCTGAAGGAGATGGGATTACAAAATGATGAATAATTAGACAACAGTCTCTCCAGTCCCTTGCTTTATAGCGTAGCCCCATATCATTACCTTTTCCATGTGTTTGCTAGTTTTGCCTAATTTCTCAGTCATGTTTCTTTCCTAGCAGTAAACCCAAGGAACTGTAGTTTAGGTGACAATATGTACAAGTAACTGGGAGGGGCTGAAGGTGACTGTTTTGATTTTAGGATGTCAGGCACTGTGTTTGTGGTGGGGCTTATATTTTAAATATGCCTGTAGAGCCTGAGGTTCAGAGAGTGGTTGGTGTCCACTTGGGCTCACTTCACTTTTATCTGAATGAGGTAGTCACAGCAGATCCATGATCATATACTAAGTTGTTGTATAGATTTGAAGAATTCTAAATTGTTAACAAGCTTTTATCCCTTCTGGCAGGGGAGCAGATAATCTGCCTCATCATACAGACTTACATTCCTGAAATTTGTCTGTATGTGTTAGAGGTTCACACTCTATTGCCAACTCCCCTTACTCTGAATTGAGAAATACCTTTCCTATTTTACCTTTTGAATTCATAGGAAAACTGGATAGGCATGATTTTGTGGGTTTTGAGTTTATTTTTAACTTAACAGATTTGGGGAAAGAAAACTTCACTTGCGTTTCCATATCTCTGAAATGTAATTTTTATCAAAACAGTTCTCAAAACTCATTAACCTCTGAGAACAGAGTGTTGTGGAATAGACAGTAAAAAGGTTTGAAACAGACACTAAAATATCTTGCTGATAAAATGGCAAGACAAATCTGCCTGCTAAAAGTATGAGATTCATTTTTTGTGGCTGTTATGTATGGGGTAAAGTGATGAAGGCACTAATCCATGTATTAGGAAGCAGATTTTTAAAGGGTCAGGCTGTGAAGCTCAGAGCAAATGAGCAAATTGGAGTGTTCCCTTATTCTTTCTTGATGCAAAAATGGTCATATAGGGGTTTTTGGTAAGCTCTGTGTTAAAATATTTTTGTTGCTTCTGTTGAGAGAAATTCTTGAGCTACAAGATTGGTGGTGGTCTTGTTCATAATGAAGTAAGGGTTGGAGGTCCCTGTTATTCCAGGTATCTGTGCTCAAGTAACTCTGATTCCTGACCCAAAAGAGCAAACACTGTAACAACAAGACATGGCAGCATAAATATCCTGCCTTTCTGTTTAGAACATCAGTCTTGGCTACTTGCTTAGGAACGGAGGCAGGTAATCTTCTGCATTAAGTGTGGAAACAGTGAAATGTATTTAAGGGTTTAAGGTTAGTATGAAAGGGGCCTTTTATGGCATTTGTACCAAAGGTTTGTGCAAGAAGTGCATACTCTTTAGAAGAAATAGAGGGAAATAAAAGTAGATTGGAGGAGAGCTGAACAAATTTAATTTACCCTTGTTAAGGTGTAACCATAAGAAATTTGGAATTACCATCCTGTCTATCTATCCTTTGGCCTAGGGAAATGTGGCTCTGTAAGCAGAAACAGAGCTGGAAGTCAAGGTCACAGCTCCCCCAGAGTTCAGAGACAAAGTGGAAAATTTCCTTCTGAACTCACTTCTCAACATTTGAGATGATTATTTCTTTTTACTATAGGTATTCCTTTGATTTTATTATTTCCCCCTCCTGCTCTGGTTTTCATTCACTGTTACTGTCTAGCAGAACTTCACACTGGCTTCTGTGTGGAAGGAGGGGCTGTACTGTGTGTGCACCATCCTTAATAGAACTTTTTTCTCTCTTTCAGAGCAAGGAATGAAGAAAATGAGCAACATCTATGAATCAGCAGCCAATACCCTGGGAATTTTTAACAGCCCATGCCTGACTAAAGTGGAGCTGCGAGTTGCATGCAAAGGCATATCAGACAGGGATGCCCTCTCAAAACCAGATCCTTGTGTCATCCTTAAAATGCAGTCACATGGCCAGTGGTTTGAGGTGAGTGCTTAATAAAGTAAAATTGATTCTTCTGACACTTTAGGATGGCATAGACATAGTGAGGCAAAATTGAAATAGCAAGAACAATAAAGAGAAGCAGCAATTTGAAGCCTGTGGCATAATCTTGCAAGACCAAAGGGAGATTTTCCATTAACCACAACACACTTTGAATCAGAAACTGAACTTCTCTTTGGAATCTAGATTAAAAATCAAGATGAATAAATAATGAAGCATCATAATTTTTTTCCCCTTTAGGCCTTATTTTTTCATAAAAGCTATATAATAGCAGAGATAATGATAGTGACCACCAGGCATTACCATATAATGACAAGGAATATTGTGGAGGAGAGGAGGATTTATTATTAGGTGGCAGTGGATTTGGTGGCAGAGTAGCTTGATTTGCAAATTTTGAGCATTACAGTTGCATTTGTTGTTGAAGTTAGTAAAACTAATGTATTTGCCTTATCAATTTGCCCTGTATTGCAGTTTGCATTTTTGATTAAAATCCTGCTTCGTGTTATTTTGCCCGATCATGGAAATAATTTCTTTGATAACTGGAAACATGGTATCTTAAAGAAATTCAAATTGTAACTATAGAACATAGAAAGGAATGTAATCTTTTTAGTGACATCTTGTTGGTTATTTTACTTAAAAGTTACAGTTGAGTGTTTGTGGTTAATCAAGCTAAAAGGTGTGACTTTAAAAAGAGAATGGAAAGTATGTAAGAGATAATTAGGAATTTTTTTAATCCAGTTAATTTTGAGTGCATATTCATCCCTCTCTTTTCAAGAGTTTTAGCACTCAGCATAGGATTGTCTTATCTATGGAAAGATAAAAATAATGGTGAGCATATGCAGAAAGCAAAATCTTAGACTCAGGGGTCTTTTAAATTTTAGCATTTTCAGCCAAGTTTTTCAGACTTTGAGGATTTTGTTCTATTTATTCCAATCGTTCTGACCTCTGAAATTTTTCCAGTTCAGGCCAGCCTAGGAAAGTTAAGGGGTTTTTGATGGTATTCTTCTTTTCTTAGTTTGCTCTTGTGGAACTACTAGACATATCCCTGGTAGAAAACCAGACTATAAATATAAATAAAACTCTCACCATTGTTTTAGTGCTACAAAATCAGTGTTTCAACGTAATTGAAATTTAGGGTGATATAATAGCTTAAAAAAGGGTAGTTTGAGCTCTCTGTGTAGAATGCTCTGTTTAGCTGCACTGTGTGTAATGACACAAAGAACAGAAATTAACCAAGCAATGGATTAAAGGTCAAAATAAAAGAAATGGCCCTGTTTGGAAAGGACACAATGAAAACTTTCATGCTCTCTCAGTTCTCTGAATAACTTTGGGTGCATTTACATACAGTTTGTCTCTGGCAGGGTAAGTAGCTTTAAATTATATATTCTGATGTAGTAATGGAGATTCCCTTTATTTGATGTGGTTTTTAATTTGGAAAGTGATTGACTGAAGAGAGTAATTCTTGTAGAACAGATCTACTCACTGATACGATTCTCATTTTATGTCAGTTGCTCCTACTGTCTAGTGAGAGTTCAGGCAATTCATTTTAGCATGAAAAAAAGTTTTTATTAGTTCATGTTCCTATCAGTGCTGCAAAGTGAATGCCACTCTGCCATGATGAGTCTTTTCTGGCCAGCACCTTCTTAACAGAATTTTTAATTAAGTCCCAATTGCTGAACTAAATTGAGCAGTCACTCAGGTATAGCTGGAGACATAATTTGGCTGGAGGAATCTTCGGCTGATGGCAATCAATAATCCAGCAAGACCTGAAAAAACAGATGAAGTAATAATTAAAACATAATAAAATCCGGTTACCAGTGAAGTGAGTATATTCAACATAGAAATCACTAAATGGCAACCCAAGAAAAGGAGTTAGAACTGAGTATGGATTTAGTGCCTTCATAAATTATCTTGAATTTCCAGATACCTTAAACCCTGTGGAGATCCAAACATGCTGTAGCAAGATACAGTGTTGCTGAAATTTTCATACTGTTCACATACTCCGTTTGTCTGGAGGTTTCAGCATGAAGTAGCTGGATTGAAGGTGTCCAAAATGCAGGTTGTGCTCTTGCATATAAGTGCTTTTGAAATCCATGGAAAGTACTGAGGCTGCTCTTGGCCAGATGCAGCTGAAGCATGTGGGCTTAGGCTGATGGGATTGTGTTGTGCATGAAGTTAGAGATACTGGGATATAAAGGAGCCTCTCTGCAGGTGCAGACAATCCTTGAAAGTGAGTAATCTGTGCACATTTATCTCTGTGAGAATTTTGATAAAAATGTCAGCCTGTTGCTGAGGATTTTTTTTTCTTTTTCAGTTCTGCAGTTCTGTGTGTGCATGTGTGTGTGTGTTTGTGTAAATTATGCCACCTACACATGGAAATATAGAATGAAAATGGCTTGATGCTCCTGTAGAGTGGGTAGGTGCCGTTTCCAGAGATTGGAAATGACATCTAAGTATTCTTCTTGGTTTTTTATTTTTTTTTTAACTGTGGTTTTCCAGTTTTGTTTAGTTTTGGGGGGTTTTGTTGGTTTGTTTCCTGGAACAGAATTGGTGAGGTTGGAAGGGACCTCTGGAGGTCACATGGTCCTTGTGCTGCTCAGGTGAGGACACCTAGAGCAAGTTGCCCTGAACTGTGTCAGACAGGTTTTGAATATCCCTAAGGAAGGAGATTCTGCATATTCCCTGGGCAACCTGTGCCAGTGCCTGGTCACTGTCGCAAGTGAAAAAATGTTTCCTAGTGTTCCTGGGTTTCAACTAGCACCCCTTACTTCTGGTTCTGTCTCTAGCCACCAGTAAAAAGCCCAGCTCTGTTGTCTTTGGACCCTCCCTTCAGGTATGACATTGATAAGATGCTCCCTGAGTGCTACCCAGGTGTGTCACCTACAAACTTGCTGAAGGTAGTCTGCCCCCTCATCCAGGTCATTAATGGAGATCTTAAACAGGATCCAGCACTGACCCCTGTGCCCCACTGCCAGTCAGTGACATCCAACTAGACTTTGACTCACTGATGTCCAGCCTCTGGGCCTGGCCAGTTTTCAGTCCACCTCACTGTCTGCTCATCCATTCCCTGTATGAACAGCTTCTCTAGGAAGATCTTGTGGGAGGCAGTGTCAAAGGCCTTATTGTAGTCCAGGTAGAAAATATCTGCTGCTCCTTCCTCATCTACCAGGCCAGGTAGATTTACTTCATCTTAGAAGCTTGTCAAGTTATTCAGGCATGACTTTTTCTTGGTTAGATACTCATGATGATTTTCTTATCCTTAATGTGCCTTAGGATTAAGTGCTGTATCAACTCCCCAGGAACTGAGGTGAAATTAGTGAGCCTGTAGTTCCCTAGATGATTTGATGAGGGGCACAAAATTCCTCAGTAGTGAAACCACTGGGAACTTGGACAAATACTCAAAGAATTCTTGGTGCTGTCCCCCGTTCTGGGACAGATATGCTTGCTGTTTTCTTTCTCTTGTCTGGGTAGATGTTTCTCCGTAAGCAAACTGGCACACACACAAGTGTGCGCAAACACCTCCCCCCCTACATTTCCCTCTGTATGTATGCTGGTGCTAGCTGAAAAGCCAAGCTAGAATGTAAATGGTATGTTGTGTGTGAGAAACGACGCCTCACCTTTTAAAATTTATAAAATTTTTTAAAATTAAAAAAAACTTTAAAATTTTGAACCGCAACAAGGGACTGAATAAGGAAAAAAGGACAGCGCTGGGTGCTTGGCTGCAGCCAGGGGAGCACCGCTCATACCCGTAACAATCCTTATATCCACTAGTGAGAAGCCAACCTCTTGGTAAGCCAGCCCTCCCCACACTTGTACGTGTGTCACTCTTCCAACCCAGCTCCTTCTCCATCCGTCCTCTCAGATCAACTTTGAACATTACAAAACTTAGATAAAAAACACCAGATCTTAACAGAACTTCTTTCAACCTTATAACACACATTTAACATTCGCCAGAGCCTACATCACACTATCCATTTATCACATTGTGTCTCACAGGAAAATTGGCAGTTTACTCCTTCTCACACATGAAGCCTAATAAGACAGGATGTGATATAGCAGAATTTAAGATTATACTATATTTATGTACTAAAAGCCAATTTGCTGATCCAGGGCTGAATTTTAGCACTTCTGGCCATAATTTCAGGCAGGTGCACACTTGCAGGGTGGCCAGATGTTGCACTTAAACCATTTGAGATAATTATTCAACAGGTGTTTTTCCATCTTGATTTGAACGTGTTCAAGGAGTTTAAATACTGTACTAAGTTTCAGATGGTGAATGACTGAGGTACATGATGATAAATTCCCTTGCTCCAATGATTATTTTACCCACCTAGAGCATGAATGTCCATGCGTAATAAATATTAACTGTTAACTAATGTATAGTACTGGAACCTTCAGCTGAGATTTGCTGGCACTGGCATTCTTGTTAACTCCTAATTCCCAAGAAAGTAGCTTGGGCCTGTTCATAGGTTGTCTGCATATGGCAGCTACCCACAGTACGTGTTATTTTGAAAGCTGAGCAAGTTACTGAGCTGTGACTGGTCATACAAGATTTACATGAGATCAGGAGGTGTCACACAGCCTGACTTAGCCAGATGGAATGTGATGTCTAGAGCTATGAAAAGAGAAGAGGAGCTCAGGAAGACAAGCAGCCATGTTTGGGAATCAGAGAGGGCTTCCTGTGGTTGTATTTTCTGGCTTTCAGCAGCAGGACAGAGAGTGTCTGCTGCCTTGTGGATTTGAACAGGTAGCTGGAGGTTTTGCTTTTTACCCAAAGCTTTTATTAAACCTCAATAACTGCAGAGCAAATAAAGCAGCACCCAAATAGATTTTTTTTGTTGTTGAAATGTTTTCTGAAGTCACAATTTGTGGAAAACTCAGTGAGCTTCAGTAAAAATGTGTTGATATTCTTAAAATAAAAGTTATTCACTTGTAATTCAACATGACATTTCAAGGATCAGCTTGTCAGGACTAAACAAATAAACCTGAGTTTTCTGTGTTTCCTTTTCCTTTCACATCAACCTGCACATCCACGCAGACCTTCAGGCAAACAGATGGTAGAGACCAGTGAGCTAGGAAATGCATGGAACTAGTTAAGGTATGGAATACGCAGTGGAGCCTACTAAACAGGCTACGTAGGAATGAAGCTATAGGAAGGACAGTCTTGCTCTTCATCTGTATTTGCTTTTTCCCTTAGTCCTGCTCTCTCTTGCTTCATTTCTGAATTCCAGCATCTGTCTCCTTCTTCTGCCTTTTCATCTACCTCAGCTCCCCATTTACATTCCCAGCACCTGCTGCCACGTTTCTCTCCTCTCTGTTTTGGAGAGTGGGGGAAATTCCCTGCCCCTTCCTACCATGGGCAAAGGATCTGAAGAGAAGACCCTGAGGCAGACTTCAGCTATTTGTTTCCATAGATACCCAAAAGTAGCTTTCATGTTATCCATCTGTGGCTGTTACAGCCCACTGCAGAAGCCAACAAGCCATGAAATAGGGGAGTCTGTGGGATGATACACTCCATGACTCTACCAAACTGTTCCAAAATACACACAAAAATATTGTGAAGACGGAAAAAATTCCCCCCACATATAAGAACACACGAAAAAATACATACTTTTTAGTTAATTTTGATGAACAGCTAATAGATGAAGCATTTGGATGGAACTGGAAGTTTCAGTGATCAGAAACAAGAACTACCACCAGCAGCCATACAGAATGAGGCTTGAGGCTGTCTAACCTCATCTTGCATCTGGTTCCTAGTTGGTGACAGTGAAGAAATATGGAATCAGAGAAATATAGAAGTGACTTTCCAGCTTGTCCTTCCAGTTCTTAGTGATCTGCAGCTCAGGGAATTCTTAAACAGGAGTTTATGCCTTTGCAATTGTAAAAAAAAAATGTTGTTAGAATAACTTCCATAACTTAGTTCAACTAATTTCAGAAGTTTTTGTATATAAAAGATAAAATTTTGGGATATCCTGGGAGATAAGGGTTCAGCAGCTTAAGTGGAGGTTGAAGAAAGTAATATTACTTGCAGTTTTTGAACTTGCCTCTTGCTGATTATTTTTAAGTTCCTTTTTCCTGTATTAAAGGAGACACTGAGAAAATTCCTGTTCATTTTCTAAATGCTATTTTGGATTTTATTCTTCTGATTTGTCCATGACTGAATAAAAAGGCAGCCTATATTTTGAAGATTCAGCATACCTAACCTATCACAAAACATGAATTTGTTTGAGTAGTTATTTGAACTATGTTTCTTTCAGAGCATTGCAGAGATGTAGAGCCATAACCTGTTGTCACATTTCCACAGAGATTTCTGAGCAGTGATTTGGGATTTATTCTCTGCTTTAAAGAACTGCAAGGCTTTGCAGTGGGCTGGTTTATTGGAAGTTTGATGGGTTTGGGGATTTTTTTTTTTTTTTTAATACTCTAGTCAATGCTAGAGCAGATTCTAGATACTATCTTTCTGATTTCACTCTTAAGATTTCAAGTTGGTGAGAAAACATCCTGTATGAAATTAATTTTAAGTAATGGTGTTACCGTAAGATGAACATACCATCTTAGGAAGATTTTTCTCTGACAGAGAGAGGAAGTTATAAAACATCTCATCAGAACTTTGTATCAGATTATGCCAAATTTGGTGGCAAGGAGATGCTTTCACCAAATAAAGGTTATGAAACTAGCTCTTCTCTTTGTGAAGAGGCTTCTGATTCATTTGCAGATTTGGGAGTTTTTCTCTTCTGGATGTAGAAGAGGGCTGATAATTGGAAATGCTACCTGCAAGTTCTCTGGCCAAAGCTTAGATCAAAGTCTGTAACGAAATGCTAGATTTATTGTAAAATTGGATTCATGCAGTACATGGTTGATGAAAGCCAATGGGGAAGAATTGAGTCTTTATTTCAAATGACCAAGACTTTTATCAGGAAAAAAAAGCAATGGGATTTTTTTCTAATTAAGCCACAAGGCGGCCAAAGTCCTACCTTTCCTGACTCAGGGCAGTCAAGTTGATTGGCCCCTCCTGCCCAGATCATTCAGGCCTTCAGAGCACTTGGTCTTGTATGAGCACAGGTCAATGCCCTGCATAGCTTGCAGGTGATGAACTGAGTGCAGCTTTTGATTATTGACCTTTGGACCTAGGAAGAAATGGGAGCAGTCCTGCTTCATTCACTTCCCAAGGGATGTTCCTAGATGATGATGCTTAAGGATTTTTTAGATGCTATCCATTTAGACTTACCTCATTTTCACTCATTTGACTGAAAGCTGTGATTTTATTTACACCACAGCATTGTGCCTGTGTATATGCCTTTATGGTTTATTTCATCCTCATAATTCAATATCATACTTTTCTTCTTTTTCATCAAGTCTCTGTTGATGCTAATGAATGTTTCTTTACTCAAAACTATTTGCTAACCTCTGTTGCTGCCAAGATTTGCTTTTAGCTTTTACTTTCTGTTCCTGGTACATTTCCTTGAAGTCTTTTTGTATGGTGTGACTGTCAAAGACAGCTCATCTGTTTCAAGCACCACTGGAAGTCTGTGGGGTCAGGCTGCAGGCTAATTGAATGTTTTATCTTGGTCCGTTCTCAGCCTGAATTCATCTAATCTGATATCTTCCTTTCCAAGCCTTAATATTTTGGAGGCACCCTTTCTTCCAAGGGTTTGCCTGCTGAAGACCTCCTGGCATTAACTCTTTCTGGAAAAAGAAAAGTTCTCCACATGGAGGGAATCTGCTATACAGTTTTTCTCCATATCCAACAGAGCATCATTCATAATATTCTGTTCAGTCCCTAATGCACTTAGCACATTTTTACAAATATATATGTGTAAGCTCAAAACCTGGAACTGTAATTTATATTACCTTTCTTGATAAAGAGAAAGAGAACCATCTCCCAGGTCTTTCTGAGCTGCTTATGCAAAGTTGGATCTCTGAAAACCAAAGGCTGTCATTTTCTTGTGTTGGCAAATATTTGATAAGTTGGTACTGGGAATTTTTTTTTCTCCTGTGCCTAGTTCAGAAATATGAACATCATTAGGTTTTGATGAGATTTTTCTTTTTAGACCCCAGGTAGTAATGTGCCTATTTATTTTAAACCCATTTTATAATAACTCCCTCTTGTTTTCATCTCATCCATCACTGCTGCTTTTTCTTGACCCTCCTTCTTGTCTCAGCATTTAAAGACAGCCACAGTGCTTTTTATCCCTGTCTTTTTAAATCAGCTAGTCTTTCAGCTTGAACTCATTTGAATCAGACAGATTGTCTCAACTGAAAACAAATACTGTCATATTGAGTCAATATATATGAAATATCATATTATTCCACTAGCTCAGACATCATTTTCTGCCTCTGTAGTGCAGTTTGTGAAATGTAATGTATGTGCAAAGGAGAGAAAGTAGATGTCTTTGTCTGTATTGAGAGTGGTCATATTTGGGCTGGATGATTTCTCTCTATAGGAGCTGGAAGCTGGCTTCTCTGTCTGTCCAATTAAACCTCTTCAGGTCCCCTGTCTTCAAGTTATGGAGAGTGAAGAGCTATTTTCTCGTAGTTTACATAATTGAATAAAACCAAGTGCACTCCTGAGAAGTCAGGAGAGAGTGCTTATGTGGTAAAAGCTACATGGTCTCTCCCTGAACCTGTGGTCTGGAGTATCCTCTCCCAGGAAGATCTTCTGTTGGGGCTGATTTCCAGGAGCCCTCAGGTCCTAGGAGAGCCATGGAAATGAAATGTGGGATCATGTAGTCATTTTTCTATGTTAAGAAATAGTTACACGCTTCAGAATCAGTTCAATACTGCACTAGCTTAGATGGAAATGTGAATGACCTGTACTTGCTTGCATCCTATTTCAATGTCCAGAGGATCAGGGATTATGGAAGTGTTTGAGGAACTCTGTTCCTTCCTGGTGAACAGTTTCTTTGTAGCCATTCCTCCAGCAGATGTCTTCAGCCAGAGTGTCAGTAGAGTGCAAGTAGCACTCTACACTTACCTTGCCATGTGTACCTGTGGAGGAAAAAGGTTTGGTGCTCTGTTGTCAGATTTCTCAGATTTCTTCTTGGCTTTGCAAACATTTGTGTATTGTTGCTGGTAGGAACGATTTGAATGGTTTTAAGCTACTTGAAAATTTTGCCTTCATCTTAGCTTTTGAGTAATTGGATTGCAGATATGAAATACTAAGAAAGAACTGAGAGGAGTTCTCATCTGTTCTTGTATTTATGTAATTTAAAATATTGAAATACTATGGCTGACAAAATATTTTACTCTTCATTAATAAAAGTGGTTTTTTACATCATTGACAGGGAAGCTGAATTATTTCCTTTTCCCATATGATTTTAGATATTTCTTTGTTATTAATGTTCTTTCATCAGTGTTTCTAATCATCCTAAGACATTCTTGTAAACACTGCTTTTTAGCCATGCTATCTATTTGATGGTTCTTTATTCATGCTTCATTAACTTCTCACAACTTTTTCTCAGGATAGTTTTCCATGAAAGCTATGACCCTTGCACATTGTTCTCAGTCATACATATATACATATACACACAAATATATGTGTGTGTGTATATGTGTATATATATATATACACATATATATATACATATTTATATATACAAACACACATTCATATATATATATGCATACAGTCATATATATATATATATACACATACATATGCAATTAAACAATATTTTTTTTCAAAATTTTCAAAGGAATATATTAGGAAAAACAAAGTTTTACAGTGCCTCCACTCTTTCTTAACCCTGAGTAACTGGTTTGGTAAGAATATATACCGGAGGAAATCTATACTGTCAGCAGCTAAACATAACAAATAAAAATTATTTTGCTCTCTTTCCCTGCAGTTTAATTATCTATCAGGTATGTAGTATTTTAAACTTGGATGGAGAGTCTAAGTCTGCTTTTGTTATGGGCAGGCAGATGCACATTTCAGATTACCTCAGTAATATGCCTTTTTCTCATGAGCTATTTTTTACAGATACATAAACTTCACACATCTTCAGGACAGATTTTAAGCCTGGTTTGACTTCAGTAGTCTGACAGATTGTGATAAACCTACAGTAAACAGGAATCTTTGGAGCTGCTTTGTAAATAGATAATTCACTTGATTGATTCAGTACACTGATTTTTAACCTGTAACATCAGAATACAACTGAGAGATTGTCAGCAGCATGAGTCTATTCTGTGTTAACTGTGAGGGGTTTTAGGGTCTAACACATATTGTTTCCTGAAGGAAACGAGACTTATTAAACTCTGAGAATAAGTGATTTAGAAAAACAGTCTGAACTACTGCAAATGTGTTTTGAAAAGAGAATATTGATTGACCAGAGATGCTAAGTTCATTAAGCTGGTTAGGTTTAAAACCATTATATAATAAGGGAATGTGCTGGTGACACGGATTGATGGAATTCAAGTTTATGCAAAGGAAAGTAAAAGCAATTCCCTGGAGCTGCTGTCTTCCATATTCTTTCATGTTTGGTAGTAACTTAAAAATATATTGTATCAGTTGTAACCAGGCCAGAATACAGACTCCCTGTAATCTGACTGAGAATTGACATGTCCAAACTACATTTCTGTATAGATGCACTGACCACATCTGTTAACAGGTATTTCAGGTATAAAAGACAGATAAATCATTGCCTGATTTTTTTTTTACTTCCTTGCAAAAAATGGGATGGATTGATTTTTTTCTTTCTCCCCTTGAGAACTTTACAATTTTGCATGTAAAAACAGGTAATCAAAGCAGAGCCACATTGCATCAGCTACCGGAATTGTGATTTCTGCTCTTGTTTCTTTGCCACTCTTAGTGTTCTCTAAAAGAAGATCCTAGATGTAAACTAGTAAGACTAGTCTCTGAAGAAGAGGAAAAGGGCTGAAAATATCCCCTGTTTCTGGCAGAGGGCTTGGAGTGGCTGCTACCACCACCACCATTCCACTGCTGCTGACAGCAAAGCAAAATTATACAAGTCCTGTCTCTACAAAGGTGCTTATTTACTAAGAAAATTTTAGGGCACTTTGGACAATCCATATAAAGTCCATAATGTTTGGGTGTGGATTTGTAGGTGATCTGTATAAATTTACCTGCCTTTTGTTTAAAATATCGCACTTAAAGACGTCAGAATAAAAATATGTGACAAGCCAGTTCTTAGGTTGAACAGTCTCCTCTACAAAAGCTTGTAAGTCATTGGAACTGGAATAATTGCTGTAGCTCCCTATGAATAATTTTTGTGTTCAAAAAGCCTGCAGTGTATTGTTCAGCTACTTTTTAGTTTGAAATTCATCATAACATATTAACTGCAACTATCTGAGGTAAATGTCACAATTTTGTGAGATGGTTAGTTTTATTCCACACCACCAACTCATGATGTGCTTTTGAAGCAGAAAACTGTCCATTGTGGTAATCTGGATTTGTCGTGATAAACTTAATCAGAGGAATTTGAGATTTGTTTTTCAAGTCAATTTCAATTAAAAAACAAGTCAATTAAAAATATGAGGTTTGAAGCTTTTGCTTTTCAAATATTTGGAAAAACTCATCGCCTAGACAGGGCACCAGCTGGCTTGTGTATGCCATTGGTGTAGAACTGGCTGCTGGTGCAGAACCAAGTGATGCACTACATGGCCTCTATATGCCTCCTTAGGGAAACATCAGGTTGATCATTGTATCTTGTTGTATTTAACTTTAAATGCTGTTTGAGGGCTGATTAGTCTGCTGTTGCCTTGTAAGCGGGGTAAACTTAAAAGCTTATGCTGTGTCACTGCCAAATGAACTGGACTAACTTCAACAGCCTTGCTCCCCTGGCTGCCCTTCAAGGTTCCACATGGATGCAGGAACTGTCTTCACTGACAGCAGCATTTGCTGTTTTAAAACTGTGTTTGCACTTCTCCAGCTTATATTGCACTTTTCAGCTGCCATGTGTGTGTCTTTCCTATTCTGCACAGGACTATACAATATAAATACCCATGCCTTTGTTTTTCTGTTTGAAGTTATTGGCATTATGTTTATTGTCATCCTATGTTTCAGTACTCTACTCTTTTTACGGTCCTGTGTGTGCCTAATTGTGTTGAAGGTCCTGTGCTTGCCTGCTTGATTCCTTGATTCTTTAATTTAAATACCAAAATAGATCCTTGATCATCTTTGCATTAGTCTTACTCCTTCTCCTACTAAAAGACTTGTCATTGAATATCCTGTGTTGGAAGGGACCCACAAGGATCACGGGGTTCAACTCCTGGCCCTGCACAGGACCATCCCCAAGAGTCACGCCATGTGCCTGAGATCATTGTCCAAATGCTTCTTGAACTCTGCCATGGCTTGGTAATGTGACCATTTCCTTGGGGAGCCTGTTCCTGTGCCCAAACACCCCTCTAGGTAAAAATGCTTTTCCTGATATCCAGCCTAAACTTCCCTGGACACATGCCATTTGGTAAGGAGTGTCCATTCTTTCTTCCTTAGTTTGGTGGGACTTACTTGGTCTTCTGCCATATTTAGCCCTATAGCTCCACAATGAAGTCATGTCCAAAATATTATGAACAATTTTTCCTTTTTCATATATATAATTCATATTTTTCCCTGGAAATTTATTGAGATACCTTAATAATATTGGAAAATGATGATGATAACTAAGTGTGTGGTAGAGAGTGAGACTTGTATTTTACAAGTTAAAATTCTACACACAACTCTGATTCTACCCAAAACCGTTATTTTTTAATTCAACTTGCATGTAATGCTCTTTTGCAGCTTCTGGAGATTTTTGCCCAGATTTTGATTGGTTTTGAATTTGCTGCTGAACATTGAATTGCTGTATTGGCACAAAAAATAAAGTGCTCACAGGGCTTGCATGCTTTTATTTTCAATTTATATTCTAGACATGGCTTTTCAGGTTTGATCTGATGTTGTCATGAGTTAAAGTAGCCATGTCCTGACCTTCAGGTGCCCTTGCTTTTTGCAGGAAGGAGGGTGGTTTCAAGTACCAGTTTTCACGGAAAACAACACACTTAGCATAACTCTTCCACGTTGGTAATATTTTGGTCTGAGCTTTTATGATGAAAGCATTTCCAATTTGCAAAGTTTGAGTTAAAAAATTAATTGAATAATTATAACACTTTAAGGAACCATTCAGAATTTTGCTTTATAATTTAGAGGAGTTGTACATATACTCTCCTAAGCTGGGCATCAGCAATTCCTGTTTGTGTTATTTTTAGAAGGGTAATACTATGAACCCCAAGGAATACATGCATCTTGAATTAATTTTGAAACCAAGGAAGTCCGTAGTTTTGAACACATTTTAATTGTATCAGTTGGGAGTATTTTTAAAGAAGATTCTGACATAATGATAAAGTTCACAGAGTTTACATTGTCATAATATGCATCTTTCCATCTGGATATCCTCTTTCAAAGCAGCCATGTGCTGTTATCCATTTAAATGGAGCACAGTGGATGCAGGCTAATTACTTTTTCCTCCTTTTCATTGTATCACTCTGCTTTTTCTGCTGAATTTAGCTGGAGTTGAAGGTCAGTCTATTTAAAGAGCCCACACTTTTATCTCGATGTCTCCTGTGAAGCATCGTATAATTTGGCTACTCCTGGGGATCTTTGTGGTGAGAATACATAATTTAATGACCATCTGCCTGCCTTTTCCCTGCATTACAGATGTGGAGAGGAAAAGCTGAAAAGAAGGCAGTGATGTAACACATACGTAGAACTTGGTTGCTGACCAAGTTACATACCGT
Organism: Pseudopodoces humilis; assembly: GCF_049639895.1. Classification (NCBI taxonomy): domain Eukaryota; kingdom Metazoa; phylum Chordata; class Aves; order Passeriformes; family Paridae; genus Pseudopodoces; species Pseudopodoces humilis. Next base: position 108,943,557 of record NC_142200.1, read on the forward strand.
GGTTGTCATTCAGAAATCCTTTCTCTTGCCAGAAGTTGGTGCTGTTATATGAAACTCAAAGGAGGGCTGATCTGTGTCACACAGTACTGAAGAGAAGTAGTTATGAAGGATTTGTTTATTCCAAAAGCAGTTTGTTGAGGTTTTTTAGTGTTGATTTCCTTACAATTCTATATTGCCTTCAGACTATATTGAAAATCCCAGGCTACACCTTACTTTGTGAGCAGTATTCCTGTATGACAGCTGTGGGGGTCCTCGTTCTTCTCCAGCAGGGAGCTGCTGAAAGTCCTGGATGACCTGGCTGGAAGGGCTCATGTTAAGTTTTATTTGGGCATGGTATGTATTTTTGAATTTGAGAAAGTGGCGAGCAAGATAAGATGGAACAGACATTAATGTAGAACCCAAATGAGATTGTATCTAAAAACAGTAGCATGGAAACTGTAATACAGCTTGGGGAGCAGCAGAGTGATATTCCAACAGAAGCCTAGGGAATAGGCTTTTGGATCTAAGATGATTTTAAAGGACATCTGTAGAAGTGAGGAAGGAAAATTTTGTTCATTTGACTTCTTTATGAATGCTTTAAAATAGTTGCATTAAAGCTTCCTGACTCTAGAGAATTCTAGGAAGCCACTCTGTTCTAGTGAACAAGTCTGGAACAACTCCACCGAGGAGTAGCTGAGGCCACTGGATTTGATTAGACTGGAAAGAAAGAGGCTGAGAGGACACCTTATTGTTCTCTACAACTACCTGAAAGGAGTTTGTAGAGGGCTGAGTGTCAGTCTCTTCTCTCAGATAACAAGATGAAATAACCTCAAGTTACACCAGGAGAGATTTAGACCGGTCATTAGGAAAAAAAATTCTTCACCAAAGTAGTTACTGAGCATTGGACTAGGCTGCTCAGGGAAGTAATTGAGTCACCATTCCTGGAATTATTTAAAAGTTCTTTAGTTGTGATGCTTAAGATTATGGTTTCGTGGTTGACTTGGCAGTGCTGGGTTAATGGTTTGACTTGGTGATCTTTAAGATATTTTCTAAACTAGATGATCCTATGCTTTTATCCTGTTTTCATTCTCAATGGAATTATCTTACAGGACCCAAGTCTTGGCATGTAGCTCAGTGGGATCATACTTCACTGAGGTTTATACCTGGATGGATGCTCTTGCTGTTGATCCTTTTTGCCAAAATGGCAATACCCCCAATCAGTCATGGTGTGTCTGCAGAGCAATGTTTGCTGCAGCAGATTGCAGCAGGTATAGGTGGGATGGACATATTCTTCACCATCACTGCTAGAAGTGATCTCTTAAACTCTTCAGGGACCTTCGATCTGATTTCACAAATTGCAGTTTTATTCTTAAAAAATATATGTATGCAAATTCAGACCTAAAATAGTCCTTTTGCTGAGGTGATTTTTTTGTCCCCAGTTTCTTGCCATGCTGTTGTATGTGTTTATAAATTCTTAGCTTTGAGCTCTTAGGGGCAGGAAATGCATCTTCTGTTTTATTTGCAAAGAATAGTGAGAGCTTTTCCAAAGTTTCTAGGTGTCACTGCAATAAAATAATTGTAACAATGTGTCTCTGAGTAGTAGTAAGTCTGATATAGTTGAAGTGAACTAGTAACTTACCTTGGAGTGAAAGTTTCTTATTTGAAGGTACAGAGAAAAGAGAGCAAAGCACTCTTGGTTATTTTTTGTTATCTTTTGCTTAGAGAAAATATTAAACATGGCTTACCACTTAACTTGGATGGGGCTATCTTCATGCAGGTTTTTTTATATTATATAAACAATTATCCTGCAATATGGAGAGCTTTGATTCAGACACGCTTTTTAAAGATCAGCATTCATGGCACATGCAGTGAGCAATTTAAAATTAAAGCTTGCTGCTTTAAGCAAAGGCTGCTTTAGACTTTTAAGAGCACCTGGATCTTATTTTAGAAGCAAATGGAACTCTGGGCCAGCAACTTGTAGGGCAATTTAGATTCTTTTTTTTATTATTTTATTTGAGTACTTGGTAAGGAATTGATTTGAACAGCATGGTGCTGAGCTCTTCAAACTTTGAAGTACTTCCAATTCCCAGTCACATATAGCTGCAGATCATGATCTTCTCTTGGTTCTACAAAGCCAGGGTTCTTAAGAGTATCACCCAGACAAAGAAGTGAATCTTGACTCTTTTGATTTATCAAACATTTGGTTTAATGTATTTTTTTTTTTGCTTATGCATAGAAAAAGTTCCTTAGGTCAACAGGAAGACATAAGTTGCAAAAAAAATACAGACATAAAGTAGAAAAATTGTGCCGTGTCTGTTCAGCATCTGAAGAAAGTCTTTTCATCAGTAAAACATTTGTAAGCACTTCAGTAAATTCTATGTATTGGTTTATCCAGGGTAAAGGGGCATGGGAGAAAGAAAAAATTCTTTAGTTATATTCAATATTGCATTTGGGAATATGATCTGCCCTGTGCCCCATGTGAGACAGAAGACCTGTGGGAATGAAGTGAAGGGAAGCAGGGAATCATCATGTAATGAAGGCTGATCATTATTCACAGGCAAAAAGAGAAACTGTGACTGGTCATCTCCATTCTGGAAATTAATACTCTGAGCACTGGGCTTTGAACTACAAGTCTTCACCCTAATGGTGTTTTTGGAAAGCCCTATACAAATAGAGGGATAGAGGGGTGCTTTACTCATATAAAGTGACACAAGACAACCATGTCCTTTCTTAGCTTTATTTTCCAAAGTATGAAAACATGACAAGATCCATTCTCAGCAAGATGTAGTAGCTCTTCTAAATGCAGGGATTAGGGATTCTTGTTCCTGCTCTCCATAGGGCACTCAGCCCCTTACAGGCAAATGTAGTTGGGTTTGTGTGCAGGTGGGGCTACAAAAGCGAGTCATTAAATCATTGGAAATTCTCTGAGATGTGAACCATCAGTGAGAAACTTTACATTACAGGAGCTGCAATAGGAGAAGCTGTCAATAGGCAGCTCATGGTAACAGATTACAACTAATTATGGTGGTGCTCAGAGATGGTGTGGGGAGGTGTAGACCAGTACAGAGAGGCTTTATAAACTGGAACTGTGAAACAGTGAGGATGGCATTAAATAGCATCACCATCTCCCTGTACATGGTGGATTTCTAGTAAGAGGCTGGAGGAAGCTGATGATTTTTTTAAAAATTCTCAGTGTATTTTTGCTTTTGGGTTGAAATAAATAAATCATAAGATACATTAGAGATTTCACTGGAGTGTGGAGGAGGAGAATGTAAAGTCTGAATATTTTGTTTTCTGTCTGAATCACTAATGTGCAACCAGTCAGTTTAATTAGAATAATTAGTCATGAAATATATAATTGGTGTGAATCTTCCTGCAGATTATATAGAGAGGTTTTGAAGAGGAATATGGTTATTTGATAGTGATCTTGCAAACATCTATGCATGCTCTTAGCTCAGCATGCATGAATCAGTATCATCCCATTGAGTAGGGAAAGGCAGATCTCCTGTAGCTAAGGGGCTTTCTGAATTTGAGCCTCATCACTGGGCAGCACTTCTCTGTGACCATGCAATTTGTGGCAAGTCCAATGTTTTAGGGGTGCTTTCTGTAAGGAACTGCTTTCTCCCTTAAGCAATTGCTTGTTCTTGAAGGACAGTAGCTATGAAAGACCAGGTGATGGCATGTCCTCTGTGGCTCTGTTTGTGCCTTGGTCTCTAAAAGGAGACCTCTGTCCTCTCTTGTGGGTGTTTTGGCACCATCGTGTTATGTTTCTCCTGCTGTGGAGAAACGACCCAGTTGTAGTAACTATGGGGTAGACTGTGTTCTTCCTTTCTTGTGAACTATGCTGGATCATTTCCTGGAGCAGGTTCAGCCTGTGGCTGTGCACACACCTTTTGAAGCTTGCGAGAAATGATGATGGGAAGTTGATGGAGCTATGTGGAAGAATGGGCCTGGGGTGGGTTTGGCATGCCTGAGTTTAGGTAGCTTTGGTTTTCCCTGTGAAAAAGCTTTTAAAGAATTGAGCAATTAGTGTAGATACTGACAAATACTACCATTTGACCCCCTTTTTTCTCCCTAGAAGAGTGGTTTGGGTTTTTTTGCTTGGGTTTTGGGGTTTTTGTTTTGTTTTGTTTTTTATAACAGGTTTTACTGTTGGTAATTTTGTAGTGGTTTATCATTTAAGTGCCTAGTAGTACCAGTTTTAGGTTCTTCCAGTTTTTTAAGAAAGTAACATTGAGTCTTGTTCTCCTTTCCTTATTTGTCTCTTGTGTCAAAATAATTTTTTTTCTTGAGATTATATAACAGATAGCAAATTTAATGCTAAAGAAGGTTCTGTAAACGTATTTAGGCATATGTTTAAGAATTTCTTCTTGTAACATATGCTAATGTACTTTGGTGTAGTTTGGTAGTCTAATTGACTGTAACAGTAGATTCTGTACTGTTCAATGGTGTAAGAAAGTTTATAGTTTTCATTATTCTTGGCCAGAAAGAATTGAAAACTTACGGAGTTTTTTTATTATTTTTACTGTTCTTTGGTTAATTTCATATCTCTTTTTTGGCATGCAGTACAGGGTGTAACATAAAAATATGTGATTCAGCAAAAGCTGTGGAAGGATTTCAGTAATCATAGTGTACAGAACTGCAGATACTGCAAAAAAAGACTGAAATAAAATGGAATGTGGTGTATCTGCAGGGTAGGACTGTGTCACTTTGTGGCTATACTTACTGGTTCACAGAATTAAATATGTTGCTCCCTTGAGTATTCTGTGTGCACTAGAAAACTTGGTGAAGATATATCAGATACCCTTTCCTATCCAGAAGAGCAGAAGGCATCCTCTGTTTGATAAAGTTGCATCTTCCCTTTGCCATTATCAGGAACCCAGTCCCAGAGGACCTTCTCAGTAGTTCAGCTCAGGACCTGCTATTTCCCAAAGGCTGATCTTGCCTATTTGGTGTTAGATATCTTTTGTTGTTCCAGTGCATCCCCCAGTGCACTGAAGCCATCCTTGCCTTTGAGCCTTGGTCCTGCTTCCAGTTGCCAGTGGCACCTTGAGCAGCACTAGGAGACTGGAACAGGGATTTGGATCTACAATAACTGCCTCAAGAACTTTTGTAGATAGAATTGCCAAGCACAATCTCTCCTTATTCTGTCATAGCAAGAACCAAAATAGGTATCATTTTACCTGCCCTTCTACTGTGACATTTTTACTGTTAACTGTGAATTCATAACTTACATAGAGAAAATATTCCTGAATTCTTGTGTTGTCTTCTGGTTCGGTAGTGTTGGCTCTTGTGCCTTTGACATATTTGAAAGTCCCATGGTATTTGCTGCTTTGCAAACTTTTTGTTCTGCATCATGAATTTAGCAAGCAAATATCAGTGAATTTCAGATGAATTAAAACCAGTGTCAGACATGGTTTCAAACTCCTTAAGTGGAACAACAGAAAACACAGTAAGTGATATGTGAAATCAGTGTCAAGATACAAATTTTCTGAAGTTCAGCTATTCTGTTAAGGATAGATAGCACAACATTTCTCTCCTGGTGGCCAGAAAGTTTAAGCAGTTCAAATTAGTGCTTTTCTCCCAAGTAACAATTGCTAGGGCTAGAGGAAATGACCTCAAGTTGCACCCAGGGAGGTTTAGATTGGATATTATTAAAAAGTTCTTCATCAAAATGTTTATTGAGCATTGGAACAGGGTGGCCAGGGAAGTGGTAGAATCCCTGGAGGTATTAACTAGACTTGTAGATGTTTACATTTTAGTGGTGGACTTGGCAGTCCTGGCTTAATGGTTGAACTTGATGATCCTGAAGGCCTTTTCTAGCCAAAACAATTCTATGGTTCTATAAATTTATATTCTGTATACTCTTTTGGATTCTGATCAGGCAATAAGCCTGTAAGACTTTATATTTTAAAAGTCTGTGAAGAATATGTTGGTTATATGTCAATAAACCATTGGTTATATTCCTATGCAAACCATGTCTTTTCTGTCCCAGCCCTTCTCTACATCTCACTTTTCGTGTCCTTGCATAAAATAAACATCAACTTGCATCAAATAAAATCAACTGACCAAACCTCTCATATTGTAAGCCTTATACAGTAGTGTGAATTTATTTCTATAAAACACCATGGATTTTGGTGACATTGTATGTGGTTAAAAAGACCAAAACATAAAAACCAAACCAAACTAAAACCAAACAAAATCAAGAAACCCCACAGAGTAGCAAATCCCTTATAAAATTCTAGTACATCTGACAAGTTCTCTGGGGTTGTCACATTAAAAATTGCTTCACACTGCACAGCCCAGATTGTGCAGAAGTACAGGATTAGTGCTTTAGTTCCTTCATTCTGGTGAATGTGGCAAGTCCCATCACTCAGAACCTTGTGTATTTGTATTAAATGCTGTTTCAAGACAGCTGCTCAGAAACTCTCAACAAAGCACCAAAAACCCCCATGTAGATGTGCAGAAAGGAGAGGCAGCTCTAAGTTATCAACGCAAAGAAAAAGAAAATAGAGTAGTAGAAAACATAATATTTCATTTTTTCCTGCATTTCACAAAGCGTTAAAATCTCTGAACAGGGGGAGACAGAGACTTGGGAGGAAGCTGCTATCTTAAAATATTTGAAGGGAAAATACAAGCAGCCATATGCTATAACATTTTGGCTGAAAGTGAAGTGTGTGTTTGACTGTTTTTTATAATTTTATATAAATGTTTGAAAAATGTAATGAGAAAATTGTCATCTCCCTTCTGTGAAAACAAGGCATGCCACCTCCTGTCTAAGCTTTGGCCCACTATTTCCAAACTAATTCCTTCAGCCATTTTAGGGAGGAGAGTAAGCATCACTCCTTTGTACCCGTGGATGAGGAACTGAGAATTAAATGGGATTGAGAATTAAGTCTGGTCAGTGGCAGAGACTGGATTCTAGAGTTCAGTGCCTTGACCCAGAAGGCTTCTCTTCCTAATTATCTGCCTAGCTTATGTATTTCTTCATATATCATTTTTTTACAGCTTGATTTATACTTGTATCACTTCTGTGAGATTGAACAGCGCTGTTGTGCTCTATATAAAGATGTAGAATCCAAGAACAGGTGATCTAACTGAATGCCCAAGGTTATAAAAGTATCTATGTAATAAAAGGGACTGCGTAAAACTTACCTATATCTCAAGTAATAATCTTAACTTTTTAGGTCTTACCCATTTGTTTGAGAGAAAGCCAGAGACAAAAACAGAGTGAAAAGAAAAAGGAAGACAGAAGGGCATTATAATTTTTTCCCTTGAAGGCTGGCTTCCTCTTTTAATTTCAGAAGCAAACACCAGTCTTTTTCAATGCTAATTGCATAAGTGGTACTTTTTTTTCTAGCAGAGAAATTCTCTGATTTCACAGAGAAGTTGCATTGAGAAGAAGGAGGGGGGAAAAAAAGAGGAAGAAAGCAGGGAATGCTGTGAATTGGATTCTCCCTCTGTTCCCCAAGAATTTCTTCCTGCCAGTGTTGTGATTTCCTTCTCAGTCTCTGGCTTTGAAACTGGCTTAGTAGGATCTCTTTCTAGGGATGGGTGTTGTGTATTCAGAGAACAAACTCCATGCTGGGAGGCATGGGGGAGCACATAGTGGCATTTCTAGCAATAAGCCTGTCAAAATAAACAGTCTCACTTTTAAAATATGTATCCTGAATGTGTTGCCTCCTAATGCATATTCATGTCTGAAATGCAAATATCTCCCTTTGCTGCACATATTGTGGATGTTTGCCCTCTCTATTTGGGTTGTGTATCATATGGCATGTAAATAAGAGATGACAAGTTGTGTAATAAGTGGGGGAGGGGAGGAGATAAAGAGATTTGATTTAATAAGAAACATGCATAATTTACACACACAACACTATTCCACTCTGGTTTTGCATATTTTAATAGCAAATCCTGTGGCTTCATGCCAACCAGTGTCTTAGAAATAATAATCTTTTACTAGACTTAAAAGTAAGACTTCTCAGATGAAGTCCACTTGCTAGAATAAGCATCTTGCAGTGGTTTAGTTTTATACTGAAGTTTATAAGTGCCCTTGTTTCTTTGCAAGGTGAAGGCAGTTTGGGTAAATACATTTAATATATACAGCATGAGCAAGAAGATGTGTTTCAGGTGCTGGTTTTTTCACACCCACAAGTTAGAAACACGAAGTATTTTAGGATGGATTTATGCCTCTCTGTGACCTGTAAACGATCTGAGCTGAAGGCACAAACTAATATTAATATGCTGTGGTAACCAGATATCCATAGCTGTTTGCCCTTACAATGGTGGGGGCATAAAACTAGAGGATGTTTTCAAAATATTTTTTTATAATAATTTTTTTGTAGCTGCTCAGGAACTAGACAAGTGAAACGGGTTCATTTTGACACCGTGGTTAGAGTTATGAGTGCAAATGCCAGCTAAGTGTAGCCTGCTTTGGCCTGAAGGAACAGGTAACTCTCATCCCAAAAGTTAGACATAAACACATGGCTATGAAGAAAGCATCTGCCACAAGAAGCTCAAATGCTTTCAAGAGTTTCAGTATGGATTCTGTACATGTGCGTATCATTCTGCATATAAGAATCAAAGTGAATGTAAGTACAAAGTGGGAAAGATAGTGTGAAATGTCATTTTGTAAAGCTTCACAATCAGTGAAAGACAAAGACTTCATGGGATGCCATATCCAGCCCCACAATACCACAGGGACTTGTCTTATCATCAAGGAGAAGAGAAAGAGACAAAAATGGCAGAGAGATTCTGAGGTGTGGCACAGGGCCATACACAGGGTAGATGAGATTTCTTCATGGCAGAGCTTAAGCTACATCTGATTTTTGTGGAGACACCTAGTGCTTATGAGAGTTGTCTTAGTTTAGGGCAAATTAGGAAGGAAAACTCCAAATGGGGATTTCCCCAGGGAAATGCCCCTCCCCACTAACTGGTCCGGGAAAAGAAAAAAAATTCCTTAGAGAGAAGTGGAAAAAGCTGTTTATTTAACAGAAATTGAGTAATATTAAATAATAAAACCTGTTGCTGTTCGATGGGATGGCAAATCTAGGAGGAAAAAAAGTCCTTTTCATGTGGTGTAGCTCGGCTCGCTCAGGTTCTTATCAGTCCTTCCGGCGCTGGAAAGTGCCGAGGCCCAGGCCCCGGGGGGCCCCAGGCGTGAGCTCCCGGGGTTTGGCTGGGTGTTCAGTCCAGAGCAGACTTGCACAGATCCAAGAAAATTGGGAAAAAAAAAAACAAACAAAGGTCCAGGGAACTCCTCTGCCTCAGCTAGCTAGAACTAACTAGAAGCCAGAGAGAAGCTCTGTCCCACTGTCTGTCCGTGCTGCAGACACCACAGTCCAGGAGTGGGATGTGTGGGAGTGATGTTTTTCCTTAACACAAACTGCGCGCTTCTTCTTCCCCCTCTCTTGCTCTCAAAGCCAGTCTTAAAGGTGCAGAACTTAATATATAACATAAACCAGACTATTGGGGATACCAGTATCATAAAGTCACCCCAGGACAGAGTGCACGGGACCTTCCCTCCTGTGTCACATGCTCTGGAATAACCTGCCTGTGGTTTAACACTGATGTCTGCCTCTGTTTGTGGGCTTTGTAAGCAGAGAGTTTGCAGATTGATTTCTAATGACCAGAGAAACCAGTGAGCCCACCGAACCTGTCCCAGCATTTCAGGAGCTACTTCTGATCTGGGTGAAAAATGGATTCTACAGTAAGACAGACCCTAAAGTTTGAATGTGGTTTTGGATCCAGTTTCTTCAAGAATTGGTGGATTCATTATCGAATTTTTAACTTTGTTACTTTAAACAAATACTCAGCTATAATGACTGTAAAATTTCCTTTTTTGTTTCTTAAACCTTATCTTATACATGAGTATTTCAGGCGAGTTGCAGAATTCAAAAATGTCATTGGGCCATTGAAATGAGCAGCAGTGCCTCAAGTTTGTCATGATATGGATAGTGATACAGCTGAATAAAAGAGCTTTTTACTTGAAGGTAACAGATCAAGGCATGCACTTCAGTGTGCTGTTCTGCCACAAAATGAAGACTTATTGGAGGAGTTTCTTTAGCATTGCAGTCCTGTCTGCTGCAGGCCTTCATTTCACCTCAGGTGTATGTCAGGTGTCTGGTGCAGTATCCTAATGCATGTTCCCTGTAGTTGTGTTCCCTCTTTATAGAGTGTAGAGAAGAGGGAGAAAGACAGTTCAATGTGTACTCCCAAACACCTGCTTTTATGGGCCCTCTGGGTCCTAGGCTGAATCCAAGTGAGGTAAAAAAAAATAATCCTTTTGGTTTTTGGAGGCAGTTCAGCCACATTTTGTCTCAGTGAATATTAGAAGGGATGGTTTATTTTGTTGAGGTTTTCTGCCCATATAAGTAAAAATTTTTGAAATTCATCTCTCTTGTGTGAATTTTACTAAAAGTTATAATAAACTATTTTACAGGGATGAGGGAATCTTTGGAGGCAGTGTTGTTTCTTCCCATTCCCAAACTAGAAACTTACAAGCAGAAGGAGAGCCAGACATAAGCCATGAGTAAAGTTTGTCTCCTTCCCATAAATATGCCTAAATGATGATGAAGGACAATTCTTGTCAAAAATAAGTTTCTTACGATGCCCATAAAGCTCTCTGCAATGACACAAACCATTTTATGATTTAAATTATTGGGAAAACCAAGATGCCAATTGCTTCAGATATATTTCATTTCCATGCTGCTTCTGTAAAGACATTCAGCCTCTAGAGCAGTATGTTTTGTATGTAATCCTCAGCTGGGAATCACTAAACAAACTGAAATGGAAATAATTAGTGATGATTTTTTCCCCCTCACTCTGTATTATCGTCTCAAAAGAGACTGAGCAAAACAGGTAGCAAAGAAATGCTGCTCTCCAAATATGCAACAAGGAATTGGTCTCCTGAACGCTGTTAGATAAGTATGGAAAAGAGTAAAAATTATTTTTTCTGAATTGTGGAATGGGTTTCTGGGCAATGAAATACCACTTGTCTCTCAAACACCTTTTATCAGTTTTTCTGAAAAATACAATAGGCATGAATACTTATTGGAATTTTATCTTAAAAGAAAAGCAGAATTAAAATTGGTGTGAATATGAGAGGGTAGTGTTACAAGTGCAAGGTAATTGTGTCTTTGTCAAGTTTGCTGGCTTTCTGTATTTTCTACATTTTAAAGCTTTTTACCACTCAAGTTTCCTAATTGTCTGTTTGAATAGATAAAAAAGTATTCTGGATAGATAGAAAAGCTCTGGTTCTCTGGCTACCTACCTTCCTCAGAATTAGAGAAAAAGTAATCAAACATTAATTTCTGCTTCACAGTGCCAGCTGAGCAGAGAGGGACTGGATGGTTGCAAGAAATCTAAGCAGTTAAAGGGCAGGATCTGAAAGTGGTAGATTTTGTTCTGGTAAAAATTGCAGTGCAGAATGGCACTTGGCTTAGGGAGGAGGGTGTTCTCCTACTGCTCTGCCATTGTCATTTTGGGAAGGTTTTTACTGAAAGAGGCTGAAATACCTCTTGCAGGACAGACAGACTTGTAGGAGTGGTGAAGCTCTTCTGTTGCTGGGGGTCTTGTGACTCTGAACAGTGGTGCAGGATGGTTGCAGGTCCCAAGGCCAGGGAGGATCAAGGGCAGCTAACATGACCAGTGGCTATGAAATGTCACTTGTATTGGGTAGCAACCTCTCTTCTTTCTTCAAGGGTGTTTCCTATGGAAAAATAACCTTTGGGTGCTATGAAAGGTGTATGCTTTGGTACATCAGCACTGTCTGGAGTTAAGCTGATTGACAGGTAAAAATGTTGTGGTGTTCACCTAGTGGCATCCATCCTGCTAGAGCCTCTACACAGCTGGGAGCTAGTTAAGTGCACAGAGGGACCAAAGCAGCCTCGTGTTTGGAATTGCAAGGAAAGGAAAATCGAGAACTATAGTCAATTAAGCAACTAATTGGAGCAGCTGATGGTAGCCAACTTGGGCTTCCTGTCCTTTTATTATACTGTACGTATGCTGCTGTGGTTTCTTACCTATCAACTGGAATTCAGATGATTCTACAGCCTGATAAAATGCCAGGGACTTTTTTGTAAATAAATACCCATTTAAACTAATCTAAGGGAAAATACACAGCAGTGGGTGAGGTTTTGTGAGGTTCAACAAGGCCAAGTACGAAGCCCCTGCATGTGGGTTGGGGCAGCTCCCAGTGTCAGCTCAGGCTGGGGCTGATCAAGAGCAGCCCTGCACAGAGGGACTTGGGGTGCTGGGGGATGAGAGGCTGGACATGAGCCAGCAGCGTGTGCTCAAGGTGAGGTTCAACAAGGCCAACTCTATTCTGTGCTGCACAACAAGAAACGTGGCCAGCAGGGTGAGGGAGGTGATTCTCCCCCTCTGTATTGTTCTGGTGAGATCCCACCTGGAGTACTGTGTCCAGCTCTGGAGTTCTCAGTACAGGAAAGATATGGACCTGTTTGTGTTCCCCAGACACACAACCTCTTCTTTACCACATGTGTTATTTAAAAGCTTTGGATTACCACAGCCACTGCTCACACACTGGAGGTGCTGGAAGAAGACACGGGAAGGGAGAGAGTGGAGCAGCTGCCAGCTTCAGTGCAAATCCAGAGCATTACAGCTGTGTTTTTTGTGCTGAAAGAGCTTGAGAAAGCACAGTTTATCAAAGATGTATAACCTGTGTGGTGTAAAGTCAGCTGCTTTTGTTTTACAAGGGTGGAGTGCTTCTCTGGCCTCCTAGTCTGAGGCTTGATTTAACCAAGCAGGCCGTAGCAATGTGGGTGGCAAACTTCTGGGCTTCTGGTCCAGTGTCTTGCTGCCATTAGTCACACCATGTGTAGCTCTGGCTGTTTAGAAATCCTAACTGCTGTTTGGCACAGTGTCTTACCAAGAGGATGCATAAATCTGATAAACTCTCAGTCCCCTAGGAAATGAGAGTAATGGATGATTTACATTTACATTGCTATATTGGTATTTGTCAAATTGACTCCTGTTTGGCTTTTAAATCCTTAATTTGGGTTTTATACTTGGTTGCTATTAAATATCCTTTTATCACCCCAGTAACACTGTCAGACCGATTTCTCACTTGTCTTCCTCCTACTGACATGGAAATATAAGTTCACTGATCTATTTATCGTTCCTTCTTGAATAGTTTCCCAGGATGTATTCTCTGGAAAACAGCCAGTTCATTGTACAATGCTGTAACTACTGGAATCTAAATGAAAATGAAACAAAATTCTACCAGTTTATGCTTCCTGCTGCAGGAGATTCCTGCTATGGGCAGAATTTTAATGGTTCACATTCAAAGACATCTGTGTTTCTGAATTAATCCATCGACTTCAGTTTCAGAAGTGCAATGGCTGAACCTCAGTGCCTGTGCCTCTATTCTAAGTTGCTTTGTAGCAAATGTGTAGTTCAGAGTTTTATGAAAATGGGACAGAGGTCAGAAGAAATGGGCTACTGAATCTTCTTTCAGTAGATTTCTTCAACCTCATCACTGCCATATCTAACAGTTTGGAAAGGCAAAGGCCAACTTAATAACAAAGGGATGCTAATGAGGAAAAGGGATGTCATGAGTCCCACAGGAAAAGATTACATAAAATACATTGCTTTTCTTAATGCCCAGCATTAATTTCCTGACACAAAGACTGTCTACTTTTAAAATTATTTTCCCTTCTCCACTTGGTGTGGAGAAAGCAGGAGAGAATATATCCATAAGGTCACAAAACAACGTAAATTAAGAACTGTTGAACAATGTACCTGTTTTAAAACAAAAACAAAATCAACAACTCATGATTTTTGAAGCCACCATTGCTATTTCAGATTCCAGGGACTGATTTATTCTTTACAGACTACAGCTTAGTAAGGCAAAGGATGAGCAAATTCAGCTCCTTACTTGTCTTGTGTTCCGGTCAAGCAAGATTTAGCAATAGCAGGCCTCTTTGCCCAGAACTGACTTCAGCTTTGCCTTTTCATTCATTCTCAGCTGTTGGAGCATTATGCTTTCCTGTGGTTCACACTTCCCTTTGCCTTTGCTGTCCTTGGTGGCAGCTATTCAATTTCCAGTTTGACAAGATGAGCACCACTTGGGTTAGATATCGTTGCTTCTGTGCCAAGAAGGCGTCACAGTTCGGTTCACCACAGTGCTTTATACTGTAATCAGCCCACCGCAAATGCTAACAGCACGCTCCTCTGTTAACAAAATCACTGCTAGGACTATAAACACCCCATGCTTCCATGCTAAAAGCTTGTTCTCAGCTGCTTACAATTTTGCCAAACTGCTTCTGTTTGGGTTGACATGCTACAAGATTGGTATATGCTTGTCGTTCTATTAGGACCAGCTGGGAAGAACGACATAGACTCTCAAGGAGTCAGAACAGGAGAATTCCTCTAGTTTATTGCTTTAGGCTTGTTTTATAGACCGATTCGTGGAAAGTACAGAAAGGAAACTCTTATTGGTTAGTAAACTGCTACATCACCATCATTGGTCAGTGGTGTACACCACCTCCTGACTTTCTCCTGCAAAGAAAACAAGGGACAGACAAACAGCACCTGCAAGGTCTGTTTTCTGTCTTTGAGGATTGTTTTTAAATCCTCCCATGAATTTCCCAGGCTAGCTCTCAGGCAGGAGCGAGCCACGCGGCCTGCAATAACCACAGGCACTCTGGTTCAGATTTAGCATCCATATATGCTTGCTGGTAAATTACTTCACCATGTTGAATTTTAGACAGATTCCCAAACCAATGTTCAGGATCAGACCTGAGCCACACAGCATGGTGTAAGCTGCACCAGCCCAAGCACAGCTCTTCTCTCAACAAATCTTCTGCTAAGGAGAACCAAGTATGCAGTATGCTGTCCCACATGTCTTCAAAGATACATTCATTTTTTTGGGTAGGGGCAATGCCTCCCACCAGAAGTTTGGTGAAAGAAATGTCCATTGCTGTCTCTGGCCAAATCTGCCCTTATAAACTAATAAGCAAAACTTATAAGCATGTTCTAAACAGTAGGCTTATGTTTAGTCAAGATTTATTAGATTTTAGTGGATGATCTTGTCACTGATTAATAGACAAATTGAATATCATACAGCTCACAAACCCCCAAGAAATTGGTAATGCTGCTTTGAGAGCCCAGTTTGAATAATCTACAGTTTATAAGATAAAGGGTCATACATTGAACAACAAGAAGGAAGGAAGAAGACAGCTGCTCATTAGGTGAACATGTTCTATTTTGTGTGCTGAATAATGCAAAGGTTAGGTTAAAAAATGGGGATGTGGACATGTAATTGAGGGCTGTATTATAAAGCATGTAGACAAAAGGGCCAAAATTAGGGTTGTACAGGCAACCTTGAGAAGCAGAGAAGTCTGATTCATCTAGTAACTTTAGTAATGCTTTCCTAATGCAAGGTTTGTGTGTGTCTATTTAAGCTGTGTAACAGTGCTACATAAACAATATTAACATGTAATAACATTATTGCATATCATGAAGTGCTGAGTATTATATGTGGTGTGCTCCCATCAATTTTTTCCCTGCTATGTGAGGGCAAATATTAATTCTGCATCATATCAAATGGAAATACCAACAAAAAGAAAACTAAATAGTTATGTCCTTACTACCCTTGAATTACTGTCCTTGAATTAGAGAACTAATTCAAGTCTCATTTTCACCAAACTTGTAGGAAGTCACTTGGAAGACTTATCTTCCTCCTTCAAGCTTGGATAAAGCTTACCAATGCCTTCCAAAGCGGATCAAGAGGCACTTGTAGAAATGGACAAGGCTGTGGCAGCAGCCAGTGTTGAGTGGCCCTGGGGCTCCTGTGTAGCTGCTGGCTGTTCGGGTTTGTTTTTTTTCTGACTGTGCTGAACTCTGCTCCTCCCTTGCCTTCTCCAGCCCTGAAAGCAAGGAGACACAGATCCACCTGACTCCAAGAGGGAGACACACCAGGTCTTGGCTCTCTGGCCTCTTCAGAGGGGATGGTTAGAAATCTATCTCTCACACAAGTATTAAATTGAACTATCTTCAATTTCAGGATAAATCCCACTCCTGCAAACACAGGATTCATGATGTCTTTGGCTTGAAGCATCATCTTTGGAACTAAGAACTGAAAAATTACTTTCCAAACAGCTTTAAATTCTTATATTTTCCCCTTTTCTGTTGTATTCTCAGTACTTGATGCAGGAAGATGCATTCTCTTTTAAGCAAATATCACTTATTTTTACACTTTGTAGCATGGTATTTGAGAACACAAAAATAAGAATCTGAAGAATGTGTGACGTGATAACTGATGTCTTTTTATTATGTATCTCACACCATCAGCAAACAGATTTTACTTTAAGGGAGAAAACAAAGTTAATATAATTTTATCTTTCTTCTGATGAGTATTCTCCAACCACCATCTGAATTTATTTTTTTATTTTTTTTACTTTTTCCTGACTTCAGAAATGGCTTTATTGCTTTAGACACTTCTGCACAATTTCTAGGCAGTCATTAAATAGCAATAGAATATCAAATTAACATTAAAATAGCCCTCAAAATGATTTAGGAAATCAGGGACTGTTTGAGAGACATGCATTAAAATGCACTGGCCTTGTGTTCCTGTGGAGAAAAGGGGTATTTCTAGAAATGGTATTTTTAGTAAGGTTTTTTAACCTACTTTTTCTGTGTTTTTATCTGTATCCTTCATATGTACAATTTTTGCAAACTCTTTTATTTCTAATTATTTGGAGTTATTTCTTCAGCATGGTATGAGAAAGAATAGCATAAACAGAATTAATTTTGTGACTTGAAAATGAAGGATCCTACCCTTTCAGCTGTATGGTCTGACTGCCTTTGTGGTACATGCAGTGGCCTTTTCCTTGATTTAAAAGCTCAGCTTCTCACACCACATAGCACAGGCTTCCTAAACATCTGAGCTGCCCAGGTGAGTAAAAAAATAAGCAGTAAAAGTTCAAGTAGCATTTAGGAGAAAGAATTCCTGAGAGCCACAGATGTGACTGGGAAACACCCAGTGTGGTTTTGATTGTTATTGAGTTTATAGGATTTTATTACAAGACATATTATGGGTGCTCTAAGATCTTTTCTTGAAATGAGCTAGCTTGAGTCATACCAATTAAAATCCTCATTTCATGGTAGGTAACTGAAAGCTGGGATCCGCTTGTGAAAGCAGTGGTTCGTGGCTGGAAACGGGGTAGCCTCTCATTGAGTGCACTGCTTTTGATCAGAAATATCACAGCTCAGAGACTGAGTGCCACTCTCAAACTGCCTTATTTATTGCATGTGACAATTATTCCCCAGTTATGTACTAAAGGCTTGCTTCTGCATGCTTTGGGAAACAAAATTTGGTCACTGTTATTGAGCTGGTCTTAGGTGTGTAAAAATCAGCATCAGAAACAGTGGTGTCAAAACCTTCATGATGTGTCCACTGGTTTCATCTCAATTCACTTGGTTTTATTCTCATATTGCCAGGCTTGTCCCTGCCCAGCACTGCCAGCATTTTCTATTTCCTTACCCTGGTTTTTTGGTGTGGTGTATTTTTTTTCCTACACTTTGATGACAGTGGTATCATTTGGGTGGTAAATTTTAGTGGTATCTCCTGATTGAACACTGTGCATTTCATTTATATGAAAATATTTTCAGTGAGATTAACCATCAAGGGTTTAGCCTAAACTTTGTGAGAATATTAGATTAAAAGGCATATAAAATGCTGCTCATGGCACAAATGACATACATGGATGAATGTTTCATTCACTCCTTTTCAGCACAATATCAATCACTTCAGTGTCTTAGCATGTTCAGCAGGTGTTCTCCCTGACTCATTAATTCTGTACTTTGGAGATTCCTCGGTAGTCTAATGAAAATGTAAATGCACATCATCAACAGTTTAAACTCTCATGGCTCCCCTGCAACAAGCAGAGTCAGGCCATTTTCTATCAGCTGAGGAGCAGCCTTGGAATATCAGCAAGTTACCAAGTGGGATGCTTTGTAGTTTTGTTGGTATATGAAGTGCATCCATAATGTAATTACTTTGAGCTCCAGGTTCCCCAAATAGCTTTGTCTCAGAACATGGGGAGAATGCTGATCATTCTTTTAAACCTCAGCTGGTAATATTTATTTGGTGAAGTCTTGATTTTGAGCAGAATGCAGCTACGTAATTACTGCAACTCTTTATTCATAGATCTGCTTGAGAGGGAGATCAGCAGAAGCTTTGCCTAGTTCCGTGATTTCTTTTCTCATCCAGTAGCCTGCTGGGAGAATTCGGACTCTCGTCCACTTACTGTCAAAAGTCTTTTCTTCTCTGATAAAATGCATCTTGTGAGTTGAAAAGGAAAATTGTCTTTTAAACTTTTTTGAGAATAATTTAGAAAGAACAGAGGTGCAGTGAGAACTTGACCAAAGGACTGCCTTTTGAGGCTGGAAGTGGATTACTAATATCTTTAGATCACAGCAGGTAGAAGCTTCTGCACTCTCAGGCAGTGCTGGCTTGCTCAGGAAGCAGAAACAGCAATCCAGCAGATGGTGTGAGCTCCCTGGTAACTGAGTGTTTTATTCATTTGAATACTCACCTGTTGCCTGTGCCTAATGAAATTTCCCTCTCTGCCTGGGTCTGATTCTTAAATGAAACCTAATCTGGCAATCTCTGACACACAAAACGTGCTTTGACTGTAGCAGTAGGAATCACTAAAGTACCCAGCAGTGCCTGGTTTAGCCTTAGTTGTGTGTTAAAGAAAGCACTTCTCATTGCAGAATTGTTGTGACTATTCCTTCCACATTCTGGTAAGGACAGAGGCATGTCTAATAGTTTAAACATGAGTTTAGACATGAAACTGAGTAGTTTCAAAAGGTCATCCACATTTGGTTCTGTTCTGGATCCTTTTGTCTGTCCTTCACAGAACTTGAAGGGTCCTAAGAGCATATTCACTTTCTGTGCTCTAAAAGCTCTTACCTATTCCTCCAGACCTCCCGTGATGGAAATGCCAGAGCTTCCCCAGGCATCCTGTTCTAGCACTGTTTCTTTTTAAGTTCATTTCATTCTACTTTCCATTACATCTAACCTTAGGGGGTTTTTTTGTGCAGTTTCAGCACTTAAATCCCCTGAGCATGAAGAACAGACTTTCCTCCTCTTTTTTAAGTAGCTGCTGCTCATAAATTTTTGTCAGTCTTTTCAAGACAGTAAACCCAGTTTGTTCAGGCTTTCTTCTTAAGTCATATCTTCCAAAGCTGTGATCAATCTTCACTAGTCTGCTCATGAGCTTGCTTCAAGTGGTCATTCTTGTTTTGAAATGCAACGCACCAAACGGAGCAGTTGCTCCAGCATCTTTTTGAATTTGAGTGGAAAGATTTACTTTGTGCATCTCATAAGCTCTACCTCTCCTCATACACAGCTGTATTGTTTTAATCTTCTCAAGAGTGTGATGAAACAGTTGTCATGTGCACGTTTCTGATCTACAGATTGTCTTCCCTGTAGCCATGTGTTTCCTCACTTGCAGTGATACACCTAATTATTTCTGCAGAGGTATAGAAGATTATATTGCTCACAAGCAGCACATGCAACTCAGCCTATTCTCCAGTTTACTGAGAAATTTTGAAGTTTGCTTTCTAATATAAAGTCCCTCATAGCTGAGTGCTATTTAGCAAACTTTTTTTGCCATCCTTCAGTTCATTAAGACAAGAATTCAATATTACCACACCTAGGACACTTCTCTGTGGAATGTTATTGAATGCATGCGTCTCTCTTTAATTATGATGAGCCAAGTATGTTTTCTTAATTGCCTTTTCCAAACATTTCTAGAGCATCCTAATATTTCCAACTTATTTCAAAGAATGTCACATGAAATCAAAGTCAAAACTACATAATAAAGTAATAGGACAGCTACTGTTTTTCTCAATTCCCCAAAGGCCATTATCTTTTCAGAGAAAGAAGTTTGGTTGGTTAGATGGGTCTTCTTCCTGAAAAATCCATGCTATCTGTTTCTCATCTTCTTGGGTTCTTTTCTAGGAATTTAGAAGTGGTTTGTTTTATTCTTTTACAGTTCAGGGAATTGAAGCTAAGATGTTGGATTTACAGGTCGGTGTCACTTCCTTTAATTGTTTGCCATTTTGCAGTGTTCTGGTAACTCAGTGTATCCCAGAGGACCTCCAAGACAAATGCCAGCAGCTCATCCAGCAGCTCTTCAAAAAAAGCCAGGCCAAACTGAAAATGTCTGATTTAACAAGGATTGTTTAATCCCTTTTTTTTCCTGATCCAAGTCTGACATCTCACAATATCTATTGCTGATACTAAGTATTAGAGCTAATTGATGTTTAATAAAAAGATGATGCAAAAAAAGGCATTCCAGTTTAAGCTTTCTGACATTGCTAAGAGATATTGCTAAGCAAGGTAGCAGTTCCACTGAGTAGCAGACACTTTTGTTGGCTTTTTCTTATATTAAAATACTTACTGACACTTTCTTGTTATCCCTGATGCTTTGTTAATTGCATCTATAGCCTTATCTTGTCTGATTTTGAAAAGTATCAGTTCATACTGTACTTTTTACCTATCCTCAACAGACTGACCTGCTGCTTTTAAAACACCTGAATTTAAGGTGCAGCCTGTGCTCAGTGCGTGATCAAATCCGTCCTGTAGCTATGTATGCTATCTTACCTCCACCAAGAGGATGATTTGTATTTCTGCCATTACTGTGCTTTCTCTGAGGAAATGCCATTCTTTACTACCCATTTCCTTTAAACCAGCATTCCTAGGGAGCTGTAGTCACACCTCCCTGTGTGCTGGAACTTGCCCTTCTGAATGTCAATGATTTTTAGTTTGCTGTTTCCATCTTCCTAAGCCAAAGATTTTGAACTCTGTTGTAGTCCCTTATGGCTTTGTTTGAATAAAGAAGAAAACACAAAGATACAAACATCACCATTTAAGCCAGGCTATTCATATTTTGGAAGTATGCTGATTCTCCGAGGTTTTCCTCAGCCTACCTTCATCTTGGTGGGTTCAGGGGTAAAAATCACTGGTTTGAACATTAAGGTCAGAACCTAAAACCCCAGTGAGAGCCTGTTCATTCAGAGCAGTCAGTGACATCGAGGTGTCCCAAACTGTGAAAACCATTGGAATTACATCCCTTGGAGTGCTGCGTGTGCCACAAAGTAAATACTGTGAATATTGGCTACTTTCCTCTTCCCTGACATCAAGCCATTTTTAAAATAAGAGCAAAAATCATTAGTTGTCACTTTGATCTTTTCTCAATTAGAGAAGTTAACTTAAGTTGTCTGTATCCAAAAACACCATGAGCTTGCTTTGAAATTTTGGGAAACGTGTAACTGTAATAACTTAAAAATAGGCTTTGAAATTTCGTTTTCTCTTTTGGCAATGTTGGTTGCTATGGAGTTCAAGTAATAGGTTGTGATGTTTAACACTGAATTAATTACTACTTCTCACTCACAGAGAACATCTAATTATACATATTCATGAAGAATGGTGTTTGGCATTCCTGAGAGAGAAAAATATCTTTTTCGATATTGTATGTACATACTTTTGTAACCAGATGGGGTCTAGTAAAAGCATAATCTTATAGCACTTTTTACTAGTGTTTTTAATTGTTTCCTAGTTTACCAAAATTTGCACTTTTAAATATTGTCTTAAAATAATTTCCTTGTAATATGAATATTCAATGAGCAAAAGCATTTACTTCTAAAGTATCAAAAAGTTTAAATGCAGATCTGGATTGAAGGAATACATAGGACAACACACAATTTATTTTCTTCTTCTATGTTGAACCTGTTTTCTCCTTAGCATATATAGTTGCATTTATCTTCAAAGGAAAGTCATGTAAATGGCAAATGCAAGTGGAGGGAATGATGAGAATCCTTGCTGTCTTTATTTCATCTGATTTAGCCTTTTCAACTTCTCTATAGAAAATAATCTGATGCTCAGAGATAGATTTGTTGCATTTAGATTGTAAGTCACATTTTAGGATGGGTGCTAGTATCCTTTGGCTTTGGTGGGCTAAACTGAAAATCATCCTAGGCAAATTAAATTGAGTATCTGCTTCTGCCTGATAGACATCTGTAAAAGGCTTTTGTGAAAACTGGACAAATAACATTAGTTATTATTGTTAACAGAACAGAAAGACTGAGGTGTTAAATCACCAGTGTTCTCTTAGCCATCTCTTGTATATTCTGTTCTTTAAGAGTGATCATCTGAGCTGTGCTTTTTTTTTAATTCAAAAACTATGAAAGTGGAGGTTGCATGAGTAAAAGTCTTTTTCTTTCTATAAAGCCTCAGTCTTTTACATTCTGTCTGTTGGTCTACTTAAAATTAATGAGATCTGTGATGTCTTTTTTTATACCTCTAGTGGCAATAGCGTGCTTATGGTAGGGTTTTTTGAAGACCAAGTATCTTTACTTTTCCACTGATAAAAACAGTAAGTCAGGTGGCTACATTATCTCATGTTGAGGCAGTTGACCACACCTAAACTTCAGCAAGTGCAAGGAAAAAGTAATGCACTGTTAGTGGTTTTACATTCTTTGGGAAATTAGGGTAATTGAATCAGTTTTACTTGTGCAAAGAAGGATCAGGTACCACTGAAGTGTTTGAACATAGCAAAACTTGTTTTCTTTTCTGTTTTTCTGGCAGGCAAAAAAAGTTGACAATAAAGTGGGTTAAAATGTCAAGAATGAAACAGTGATACATGAAAAATTTTGAAGAGTGGTTACATTTACATGAAAATGTCTCCAGGATTTATTGCAAGAGGAAAGAAATTAATAAATATGTAATAAATGACACAATCAATACCTTTAAAGTAACTACAATATTTGTGTGTTTGAAACAGCAATTGTCAACAGTTGTCAACCAACCATTTTATTTTTCCCCATGGCTTCCCATAAAAAACCCAAATAGATAAACAAACAAAAATATCGTCCACAACATGAAAAGATGAGATTGAACTGAGTTTTCTAATCTTATTCTGTTTGCTGCGTACATTTTATATTGGAATTTCTGATCCCTTGTGTCATCACTGCATGTGACAGTACTTGGACTTTCAGCTAGACTAGAGTCTGGATTTGATTGCTTTCTTGAAAATCTGACATTCAAAATAGTTTTCCTTTAGATCCTTCAGCAGTTTTCAATGGCATGAGCACCATGCTATACTTCAGTCTTTTTCACACAAACTAATTTGCCGTCTCGTTATTGAGTGACAAAGATGAGGCAGAGTCAGAATAATGAGACAGAAATTGTTGCAACAGAGTACTCCATTATGAAGGTTCAGAGTATGTTTCATCTTCTTGTTATAAGGAGTGTAGGACTGGGGAGATGAAAATTCAGTACTGCTATGCATGATACAGAAATTAAGTGTAATGAGAGTCTAGTGCAGTTTTAGTGATAACTCATGAACTCCTGAGAAATACAATACTCAGTTTTGTTCAGGCAAAGAATCTATATCCATCCTCCAGAAACTGAGGGAAGACTCTACAAGCCCCTTCAAGTCTGATGATGTATCTAAAGCACAACTTTTATACTGCTTTGTAGCACTAAGCAGCACCATCACCTCCAAAGATGGCTGGGATTGGCACAGTATGCGGTTAAAATAATAAATATAGAACTGAGTTTTGACTCTGCCAGTCTTAGGATTTCACATCACTTGCCATTGCCATCCTTCTTGTCTTGCACTGAATGCATTGAACTGTCTGTCGCTATTGCAGTTTTAAGGCTGTACGTCTTTGGTACCTGATGTTCTGGAAAAAGTAAATCTGTCAGTTCAGTTGTACATTTTTGATCTGGCTGTGTTTCTGTGAAAAAAATGTATGCCAAGCTTCCTCTCATGAGTCACACTAGGAATTGTAACATAGGAGGCATTTTTCTTCTCTCAGATTTGAAAACTCAGCTCTCTTTGTGTTGGCACTCTAGGAAAAAAGCTGTGTTTCAGCTCCTCTTCCCTCCTGGGGTCATAATACATACATGCTTCCATGGATTTTCCAGGTGTTGAGCCCTTTCCGTGTTTCAGTGTTGTTTTCTGGTGTTAAGTGTTAACATACATGATTCCATTAAAGCAAAGTCCACTTTTTACCTTTTCTTTCAGCAATTTGGAGGAGTTCTCCACCGTTTCATTGTTGCTCCTGCACACACACTCAGCTTTTTTGTCCTGGTTCCTACTGTTCAAACTAGCATGGTTCTAAAAAAGACCTTCTCCTCAGACTCAACAGCTATTGTGCTGCAACTTTAACAATTTTTTTCTCACTTGCTGGTCCACCACGGTCCAAGCCACTGAAGTGAATTTGGATGAAAATGGATTGATTTAAATAGGAGGGTGAGTTGGAAATGTCACTGTTTCCCTAGGAGAAGAGTTGCCAGCTGTTCAAGTGATTACGTACCACATCGATAATGATGCCTTAGACAACTCTAATTTTTGTCAGCAAGGGAGCTGACGCTGAAGGTGTGATGTTGGCAGTAGCTGTGTGTGGAGCTGCTCCAGGAATATGGGAGGATAACATCCTTCCTCTCTCATAGAGAGTTCCAGGAGCTGCCTCCTTTTGGGTAGCTTTCAGGGAGTTTCTGGCTTTGATAAGAATTAGCAACAAATTTTGCACTTCAGCTTAAGTTTGTGTTATTTTGTCTCTATAGATTTTGATTGATCTGCATATTGATACAAATTTTTCACATTTTGAGGTGTGCCTGCACCAACTTTATGAAACTCCTTTCAATCACTGAAATTAATATACACTGTGAAACTACCCTAATCTTATTAATATTTTAAAGTTATGTCAGATTTCAAATTAAAAGTCACTTGGCTGTATTAAAAAGAATGGAATCCAGCCGACCTGAAAGTTGTCATTAGTTTCCAAAATGGTTTTAGGAAGACAAATATATGCTAGAAAACATAAAGTGTAATTAGAAGTGGAGCTCTGAAGAAAGGAGTCGTATTTAATATTTAAACAAATAAGTAGTATAGTAATAACATTTTCTGCCATGGACATACTTTTACTGCATATTAATGCAATTAAAATTGCATCACAGTCAGATAATTTCCTTCCAGATCTGTACACTTAAAAGCAAGAACAAATCCTGCTGATTAATGCTTGTAAAGGGAAATCTTTGTGTGAAAAGTATTGTAGTAGGGCAAAGTTATGCAACAGTGGTGGGTTGTGTTTACCATATGCAATTTTTCTTTTTGCTTGCTTTTCTCTCCCATTCTAGCATTAACTCAACTGGAAGTCTTACTACTGATTTAGAGAGACACTGCAGATAAAACCACTTCCTTAAGGGGATCATGTAGCTTTGTATGTGGTTTTTACTGTGCAGTGCAATGCCCTGGGCATCATGTATATTTTGGCACAAAAGCACAGTCTTTGCATCTGCTTGGAATTAGGCTTAAAATGACAGTCTTGTTTCAGAGAAGCTTTTTGCTTCTCTCAAAGGGAATGCAGTATGATTCACATTAAATGTTATAATTCATGTTGATATTGGGATGGGATTTACCATGAGACTTGGGCCTAGGAAATCCCAGGTTTCTTTGGAGCTCTGAGCTTGGGTGATAGGTCTCCACTTGGGGCCTTCAGCTCCAGAGTACTGTGGCTGGCAGTGTGCTTAGTTTTTAGGGTAATTTCAGGATAGAATGTTTTTATTTTACTTTGGGTTTTAATGATGTCCAGAGTGAAATGAATATGGCAATTTACAGTGCCAAAATACCATGCTGGACCTTTCCTCACTCTACTTAGATTGTACTGTGAAATTCAGAGACATCCCCACTTTAATCATCCCATGGGGATTCCAGCCTTTTGTGAATTGCTTTCCTACTGTTTTCACTGTTCCAAAATAAATATTTCTGCAATCAGACATTTTTTTAGAGAAACTTTTTCACCATTTCTGAATTCTGCAAAGGTCTCCTGATTCTCGCTAACTCCACTTACCACAAGTGTGACGGCTGTACCAGCACCACTTTGTTGCATTCCTAAAAGCATTTATTTTTGTAAGAGCCATGCCAGATAGACTTGAATGTTACCTTGGAGTAAGTACAGTTTGGGAAGTGACCCTCCAGTGGGCTTAGGATTCTCCTCTCATTTTGCTGCTAGCCAGCTGTAAGAGTTTGGATAATTTGCTCCTTTTTCCTGTCCTTTGCTACATAGCTGCCAGGTCTGTTCAACTAGCCTATAAGATGGAGACATACAGGTTTAAAACAGATTGGGTTAAGAAGCAAGGTAATGAGCCCAAGCCAATGAGCCCCACTGCATCAGAACAACATTATAGGTTTAACATCTGAGCTGTTGTGCACTTACATACCTCAGATTGGGTATCCAGTAGGTTTAGAGGGTGGAGTGTTTGGTCTGTGTACTGCCCCCATTTTCCAGTTTAAATGAGACTCATTTTTCAATCCTACTCTCCCTGACAGCTTTTCTGGCTTAGCAGCAATAGCTTTAATCTGCAGGGAATGGCAGGGACCTCAGCATGCACTAGCAGCTCAGACCTGCTCTTGAATCTCTTCTCCATGGTGCTGGTTGTGGCTACAGGTACAGCAGTCTGATCTGAGGTCTCATCCTCTCGGAGAGAGAGCTGACCCTCAGCCACCTGCCTTGGCTTGTGGAGCTCTAGGGCCTGAAAGGGAGGGGAAAAGGAACTGGTAGGATCCATATGATGTGGAAGTTTGTCGAAATCAGTCCCTTGCACAGGCTACTCTTCTCCACAGCTTCTCTGACCCTTTGGGCACTTGGAAGCTCTTTACCGGTATTGAACCTTAGGTGGTCATTGCAGGCTTGAACTCTCGGTGCTGCAGATAATGTGTTACAGAAGGACTCCTGACCAGGACCTGGCATGGAGTTCTTTCAATCAAAGTAACCTTTGAAGGCTGAAGATAAGAGGTTTGGCTCTTGAGGTATCCTGTGTTTGCTCATGTAGGGGCTGTGAACCCTTCCCCATCCTGTGGATTTGTTGTCTTCAGAACAAGTCACAACGATTTTGGCTTGCCTGCTCTTGAAATCACCAGTGATCTGTGGCATGCTACCGTTCAGGGAATGTGCTAATACAGTATTTAAATTATTGAATTTAAAAAAATTCAAGAAAGTGCCAGGTCAGAGAGCCTCTGTGACATGAGACAGAAGCTACTCTGAACTGGCTTTATTAGACTTTAATGGAACAGCAGGTGCCACACAGAATAATGCATATGGTCCATTTGCTTGGAAATGTCCAGTTTTAATGTGGCAAGGCTACAATTCCTGCAGCTTCACCTCCCTGCCAGTTTTTTCCTTCAGGTCCGAGGATATGCTATCACCATCCCTTTGAGTCTCGGGTCATCCAGCAGGTATTCAGTGCCACTGACAGCTCTAGGAGAAGAAGAAATAAATATTTCATCTTCAATTTATTAAAAAGTAATGTAGTTTGTAACAGGATTCTGGAAGGTGCTCAGCTGTGCTGGAATCAAATCTGTGATTCCAAATTAGACTTGTTTGATTTGGCTTTTGAGGGGAGAGGCACTCAGAGAAAACTGTGAGTACCTGCTCTACACATCTGGCCAAAATTCATACTGCAGAGATATTTCAGAGGTTTCTGTTTGGGATCAGACATCTCTTTCAGGGTATACATTTTTTGATACATCCCTGCTCTTGCTATCTGCAGTGTTTGACTTATGGAATCTCTG
Source organism: Pseudopodoces humilis (assembly GCF_049639895.1). Taxonomy (NCBI): domain Eukaryota; kingdom Metazoa; phylum Chordata; class Aves; order Passeriformes; family Paridae; genus Pseudopodoces; species Pseudopodoces humilis. The sequence continues at coordinate 108,971,150 of NC_142200.1, forward strand.
CAAAGGCAGTTTTATGAGGTTCTTAGATTAGAGGTTGTTTGAAGGAAAAAAGCATGCTAAGAACTATAAAATTATGAAACTAGATGAAGATTTAACTTCTATCTGAATGAACATAACTCATGTTTATATAATACGTATTTTTAACTATTTAACTCATTGCTATTGATATTAATAAAAATGAAGTTTTTTGTACCTACTGCTTCTGTAAGCTGCCTCTAAATAACATATATGCCTAATTGTATTCATTTAGAAAACAAATCTATTTCAGCTAATCAGCTATATTTAGTAAAATGCTATAATATGCACTAGCTTTTATGTGTTTTTTTTTTAAGCCACACTGATTTCATTTGCACATAACTATTATTTTGTTTGGACTTACCTATATTATTACTAGCACATAACCATATTACTGAACATGAGTCCAACTGCATTGCTGAGAAAAGTCATTCAAAGGTAAATCAGAAGCCTGGTTTAACTGGGGCTTAAGCAGAAGCTGAATTATATTTGTATGGGATTTTAGAGTGGTTTCTTTCTTTATTTCAGGCAACAACGTTAACAAAATCTGAGTAACTGAAAGCTGCAGTTACTTGCTCATTTTTACATCATCTTTGATTCGAGTGTTAGAAGGCTAATGGGAAGTGCGTGCTGTGAAAGCCTAGCAGAGAGGTTACATGGCATAAATTTAGTAAGAGAGTTTGCTTTAAGAAAACTGAAAAAGTAAAATGATAAGGGAATGAATGCATATGAAATCTTTCAGGTAATATCTTTCCAGTCTACCTCAGAAACAATTATTACTAAAGCAAACAAAGTAAGATCAATTTAAATTCAAAATGTGACTTGGCTGAACCTTTTATAGTTTGAATTAGTTTGTACTCAGTGGTTCTTTGAGAGAGATGATCAATTGTGTCTTCCTGTATAAGGCACTAATCCAGATTTTCATTATGTAGATTGAATGGGGCTGATTTTTTTCTCTTTGTTCATGTGGATTATTTTTTTTTCCAGCATTGACCAGAATTTCTATGAAGAAAGACCTATCAGATACATCTATCCTTTTTTTTTGCTAAATCCAAGTGAAATTCTGAGCTTTGCCTAGATACTTCTGTGGAGCTCATATTCTACAATTAAGGCAGTAGAGCTTTAGGAGCACAGCCACTTAGCAGAGATGCAAAGAAGGCCTGCCTAAGGTGTTTTTCTGCTGGAGCATTTACACTTTTTTTTCCTGTGTACCAAGATGACAACAGCTCTTCCTTGAACACACCTAGAAGGGCCTTTTTGATATTAAAAGCAGTGTGGGTTTTTTGCCATGGAGTTGGCAACTGTTGCAATCAAATTCCTGAGAACGCAGTCTGAACTGAAGAATAATTCATTTTAGAATTAAATAATGCTTTTCCCCTCAACTTCTTTCATAAAGAATTTAAGTAAACCACCTGGGTATCCGCTGGGCTTGAGTATATGCTGTACAGAATCAAGACAGACTTAAGGGTGTGCTTGAGACAGAATTTGCTTGAATAAAATCCTTGCATGCTGCAATCCTATACCATTTTGTTAATCAGATTATATAGCGTGGTGTGTGCCTAAGTGGGTTTTCTAGTGTATTTGTGGTCTATATCAGTAAATTAAACTGCAGTTTAATTATTGTGGAAGGAAGGTGATAGACTTTGCTCATACGGAAATGGAAGAACACAAATTATGAGATCAGCTAGTGTGGTGTTCTAAGTATCCTTGTCATTACACTAAAGTTTCTATGAGTAGGGCATGTAAGGAAGCAGGCAATTTTAAAATGTTTTCATGTTAAACTAGTTAATTTACAAAAGAAAGTGTAACCATTTTGCATTTCTCTTCATGACGGACACAGTTCTGAAGGTTTTCAGCAAGTCTCTCAGTTTGGTGGGAAGCATCTCCTAGGTGCATGCTTTTGCTGTACCAACCTTTTTTGGTGAGAAGTGGGACTATGCCTTTTTAAAATGGCATTGTGCAAGTACAGAGGAACTTGATGGAGAAGAACGTGTGAGGAGAGAACTGTGTTTATGTTTGTATCTCATCCAGATGAGAAATCACTTGAACGGAAGAGGCTGCAAAGCCTCATTTTGTTTTCTATTATGTTTCTTCTAAATTTTTAATTTTCTCTTTATTCTCCTGCGAAAGACCTAGAAGTGCTATTGTGAGAACTAGTTTGACTGTGACAAGCCGCTTACCTTTTCCACTCTATTTTATGTGAACCAATTCCCTTTGCCAGTCACACTTAGTTTCAGCCCAACATCAAGTACCCATGACTTCCTAGATTTCAAAGGCACGTGTATCTAAAGTGTGAAATCTCCATAACTGTGCACACACATGCACAAGTCTGTGGAGAATTCACAGTTAATTGCCAAGTGTGTCAGTTCTAATTGGCCACCTGTATATGCATTTTATGCTCATGAAGCATCTATATACAGAATTAAAAAAAACAAAGCAATAAATATGAAGTAAGAAATACAAATTAGGCAGGTTATTTATTTTTGTGCAGTGAGATTTTGCAATGGGGAGTGGTGAAAAGCACCTTCTGAATTTTACGTCCCCAGCTCTCTGTCCCTCTTCCTTTAATTGCTTCCTTGAATTCGCATACTATAAATACTCTGTTCATGAATTGTGTATTTCATGGCCTTGGATTAAGTAGTGGGTTGCTGTGGTTTTTTTAAATTTGTCTATTCATGTGTGGTTTTGGCTGGCATTGTGCCGTTTCACAGCTAGTTTGCCTGCAGTGGATGCCATATGATGATGGATTTAGCCACCTGTGTAGTGCTGTAAGTGATATTGCTGTAACATATGTTTGCTCTTCACCCCCAGCGAAACCATTTCAAGGCAAAGCAATGTCAGTAGGGAACAAACACAGGCCAGATCAATGTAACCAGTGTTTTTCCTGAGTAGCTCTACCATCAAGCATCTTCCAGGGGGTACCGCTAATGTTGCTGGCAAAGCCTATGCAAACCCAGAAAATATCCAAAATAACTCACTGGCAAAGAAGAATTTTTTTGGTAGAAGTTTGTTTGGTGGCACTTGGGATACATCTGTGTTACTTGGAGGTCACACCTGATAGGGCTAAATCAGAGCAAGGTCAGGGCAAAGACCCATCAACAAAGGGTCAGGGGAGGAAGGTGTGAGACAAGAACCAAAATTTCCAGAAAGGTGTATTTAATTCTTTTCCCCAGAAAGGTTTGAGCAGCTCTGCATGTGTCTATCTACACCAACATCCTTGTTTCCCATACAAATTAAACAGCTGTATAGCAGTCTAGACCAAGCTGGAAACAGCCACCATCCTCATTCTGTGGTTGTACTCTGTTGACAGCATTGTATGTGTGTCTCTGTGGCAAGAAGCAGCGTGCATGGGGAAGGCAGTGATAAACCAAGGGGGAAGATGCTGAAGGGTGAAAGAGATGTCTCACTGTAGCTGAGATTGCTTGCAATCATGCATTTATGTGGGACTGAAGAGAATAAGGTCTAAGTGTGTCTGCAGGCAGTAGGTGTGCAAGAGGTGTCTGTTGTGGGATGGGTCTGTGAGACAAGGGAACTCATTCTTGTCCCCTCTGTTGGTGGCTAGCACTGTAATAGAGACACTAGAACAGATTTTCAAAGCCAGGGCAAGATTGGAAAGCTCAGCACCGTTTGGTGCCCTGAATTCTTGAGTGACCTGGTCCCACCACACCATTACTGCAGGGGACTGAGAATAGTGTGCTGTAATTTTAGGAAAAGACTCAAACAGTTGGAAATGTCTCCCAACAAAACTGAGACCAAGTACATTTGATCTTAGGTAACCTCATGGACAATGCTCCTGAAACCAGGTCACAGAGGTAGAACTGAAAGGTCACACCTGGCTATAAATGCATTTCAACCTAAGCCAGGAACTGCTTTATCTGCAAAGGCCATGTTACCTCTCCTTGCTGAGAGAAACATGCACATTATCCTGCTAATAAATTCACCCTGAGAGGAGGAGACCTGTAGGCCACTACTCCTCATGGTGACTCCACTGAAGCCTTTTGAGTAAGAGGCTCTGTTCATTTGTAAATGCAGTGACATTTTGAGCTTTTGTTCAGCCTAGGGAAGCTCCCTAGGAGGCTTATGGCTGAATGATTTCTTCCTAGAGAGCAGTAAATGAGGTTAAATCAATTTCATCCTGCAATGGGAGGTGAATGGAGGGAGAAGGAATAGCATTTCTTCCTTTAGCTCTCACAGAAAAGCAGTTTTATTTACAAAACCTTTTAATCATATTTCCCATTTTAGTTTTTCTCAGTCATTCACATTTGCTGAACTTTGAAATCTTTTGTCTTGCAATCTTTCCTCTTGAAATCTGTAGTAACAAATGTTACAGTGACTTAGACAGAGCCTAAATACTAAGAATATTTCTTTCTCATTAATTAGGGAAAAATCAGCAATCAGTACTTAGAAGTTGGGTAACATGCTGATATTTAATATCTTTTATAACAGCCACATAATGTGAGATATATTTGACAGCTGGTGAAAACACTGTGGGAGTCAGGTAGTACCTTTACTAGATTGGAAGAGTGAGGAAAAATACCTCTCTTCCTCTCCCTGACACCCTGCCTTTGATTCCTTGACACTGAAAAGGTTTATATGTATTTCATTTTACCTTGCTGTCCTTTGCATTCAGCTGTGATGGGGTGGGAGGAGAATATTGTGTAGCTGAAATCTCACTTCAGACATGGATGTGCCCACATGGGTGTTCATGGTGAACCTGTGATTTCTGTGTATTTTTCCTCCCTCAGAGTGGGATGAGTAAGATGTGAAGAGCGATGAGAGATGAATAATGGCATGGAAAACAATAAGTGAAAGGTTCTGAGCACCCTGAGAATGCTTGGCTTTGCTCCCCTCTGTGTTTTGGTTGCTTCTTAATTGTTGTTTAAACAGATGAATATTTCTCTGAAGGAATTTTAAAATTCTTGGTAATCTTTCATGGTGGGATGGTAGTGCACTTGAACTATGAAGAGTGATATCTGGAACCCTGTTGGCATCTCATGTCCATTCTCTGAAATGGACAAATGTATAGGCTGGTAACCTGCACTGTGTAAGGGCCCTGCAGTGAGGTTTGCCTCTGTAAGAAGGAATGCAGATTCAAATTGAAATATTAAACAAGAGAGAAAAAAATTATTAAGTATGATTTTGTTCAAGAGTACTAGAAGCTTTCTTCTCTGATTGAAATGCTCAAATTCTTTGTAAATATGACCAAAATATTTCTAAAAGCATATATATAAAATATATATAAAAGCATATATATTATATATATAATGTATATATATAATATATTATATATCATATATATTATATATATTTTTTAAAGATGTATTAGAAACCTCACCTTTCAGTTATCATTTGATAAGTACAGACTAGAAAATATCAGTTACTTTCACTAACTCCCTAGCCAAATAACCATGTAAACCTAAGTAATACTGAGGCTGTCCTTATTTTTCTTAAGAGTCTTGCTTTCCATATTCCGTTTTCTTAAAGCTTCCTGAGAAATTCGGGGGTTTTATTTTTATTTCTCGTTGTTCACCAGGAGCTATCCAAAGGAAAATTTCTTACAGGGATAATATTTGAGGTCAGGAGGAAGGGAAGGTATGGACAGATCCCCTCAAAGGATCCCTACAGTTCTCATGACTCTTGTTTTTTATTTCACAATGTTCTTACGTATGTCTTAAGCTTCTGATGGCAAAATTCACCACATGCAGCACAATGGCTCTGTTGCAGAGAAATCAGAAGCTCACAGAAGCTACACCACAGATTTCCTGGATCCACGAGTGTTTTACACCCCTAGAGCAATTCTGGCTTTGTTTTAATTATTCCATCCAAAATTAAATGCTCTGTTTAATACTGGTGCTGTCCCTTGATGCTCATGGTGTTCATATCTGTATTTAGGTCCAGCACTTTCCCTACTGATGATGCACATCAGAGTAAATCATTATGGCTAAATGACTTCTGCAAATATTATTTTATCTTCTTCCTTGAAGTATAATAAAAGCAGTGAGCAATATTTTATAAATTGTTGAAATGGACTTTATTATTGTATGCTTATTATGTGCATGATGGGCTTATTCTCCTCTTATCCTTGTGAGACAAGACATTAGACTTAAAGCAGAAAATAGTCTAAACACAGGATTGAACAGAAGGGTCCTTGTTATTACAGTGTCAACACAGAGACAGACATTTAAAAAGTAAAACAAATTGAATGGTCTTGGGTTTATTGCAAGTGGGCTAGATATCCACTAAACACTATGGAGTTTGGTTTATGTTTTACTACCACTTCTTTAGGACAGTCATCATCTGCTTTTGACCATTTTACAGAGAAGTGATACAGTTTTGTTTCAGCATCTTGCAATGCCACTCTTCCCCTCCTATAAATCCTTCACATTACACGGGTGCTTCCTGAAGTACATGAGTATCAAGGTGATAGGATGCTCTAACCATAAACAAAAAATGGGAAGAAAATTTTAGTGTTTAGATGCAATGTTAGTAAACAGCGTGTATAATTAGCAAGTGTTATGTTGGATGGCTAATATCACTTCTGTTAGCAGTTGTTCAGGAAAACAGATTTCAGAGCAGATTCACACTCAGAAAAGCAGATTTCAGAGCACATTCTACATATGTGAAAATCTAGAGACACATCTAAATAAACTTGCATGTGCATATGGATTTGCAGCTGCTCTTCTGCTAATCCTGACTTCTCTTTGCTGTTACTTCTTTGAGAGAAGTAGAGCCTATGGTGTGTGCTCAGCCCAGGCCTGCAGCTGGGAACTGTGGGGTGAACAGCCTTCCTCTAAAGTCAGGACACACACCATTTTGGCTCTGGGCTACCCAAAACCCCCTGGACCAGTCAGGATATGTTAGGATTTGCTCGGATTCTGCTTTTCTTTTCCCACAGAGGGTTAGCTGTATTTGGATACCACAGCTTTATGCCAATAACAGATCCTACTGATGGCTTGAGAGGCTACCAAGAAGAGAGGCTAGACAGTGTTACAGGAATAGAGTAGATACTTATTAAAAAGGCTTTCAAAGGCTACACCTTGGGCAGTACAAGAGCCTGGCCAAGGCTACACCCAAGATGGACAACAGGTCACACGTTTTCACACTTTCATAAATTTTGGTCCATTTTCACATTGGGGTCAATTGTCCAATTACAGCTTCAGGTTGTGAAGTCCCATCCTCCCAGATTGCTCTCCTCAATTCCCTGTTGTTTATACTTTTTGGGGCTGAAGCTGCAATGGTGTCCTTGATTCTCAGGCTGGAAAATGATTGTTTTGTCAAACTAAACTGTGATGAGAACTTGCTAACACTTTATATGAAGTTGAGAGTTATACACTAACGCAGTCTAGAATCTGGATAATGTGAAAGCTAAAACTTAAGGCATCACCACAAAAAGTGACCAGTGTCTGACCAAAGATGGACCTAATTCAACTGCTTGTCTCCTACAGTGGCCTGTACAGGAGACAGGGCAAATATTTATTAATCCTTTTTTTGTATGGCTTCTCAGCATCTGTTCTTTAGAAACTCATCCCCTAAGGCAGAGGCTGGATTTCTTGAGGAGGACTGGTTTTGGGCCACCCAGACTCCTCAGATAAAGGAGCCCAATTCTTTGTGGCATCCATCACTAGCTCCCCAAGAATCCACTTCTCTGTTTCACAAGAAACTCTCCCATTAGTTGTGTGGGGTTCAGTTTTAGGGGAGCGGGTGGGGATAGTAGTATTTGCACACAGTTTGGAAGTGGCATGAATTAAAAATGTGTTAAGTTGTAAATAGAGGTGTTGACAATACGTTTGGCAATAACAGATGTACTTGACAGAAGGTGTGGGTAGCTGTTTAGTGCTCAGGAGGAGAGCGTTCAGCCCCCCAGCTTTTCAGGAGTTTTATGAAATACTGTCAAAACCGGTCCAGGTTTGAAGAGCACCTTCCTGACTTCATCCAGAAGGATGTACATGCAGGAGAGTGTATGCTGGATTGAGTACTCTGTCACTGAGCCACCCCTGTTGTAATGCACATCTGCTGAGAACAGAACAATGGTGTGTGACACTGGTGATTTGGTTTGTTGTCTGTCACAGGATACACCTAAAGCCAGGTTCAACCACTCTGTTCTTGTCACTGATGAGTGCAATGTCAGAGACATCATCTTGCTGCTTGTTGGACACTTCTGCTCGTGCTTCTGAGAGCCTCCCAGCCATATGTGCACTCCTGCACACATTGCTTAAATTTTCCATATGCCACCTGACAAGCTTTCCAAGGCACTTTATACCACCTTGAAATAACTCCCACTTGTCTTAACAAAATGTATCATCTGGGAATGTTTTGCCCTTCAGAATATTTCACGAAGGCTTCAGACCTTCTCATGAGGTGAGCAGTGCCTTTCCTGAAAGATTTGGATTTTCAGGTTTCTGTAGTATACAGTGAGTAGTCTGCCACCACCACAAGCCAACAATATCTTCTAGTCTTCTTGGTCCCTTAGATCTTCTGGCACTTTTTCCATGCTGTATTTCCAGCATTGCGGCCTCCATAGGTAACTACAGAAGCAAAAAATCTCTTAGAAGAGACTACGTGATATCTAACATCATGGGCACTGTGTTAGTTTCTTATTTTTGTTGTGGCTCTAAGGAAGTACGTCTCAGCAGGTAACATTGACATGCTCCCTTCCATCTGATTCTCAAGCCTCTGGATGGTTCACCATAACAATCACTTACGTGATATTTTAGCCAGAGAAATTACTACTTAATCACCATTTCAACTTAATTTTGAAATGTGTAGTGCACAGACCCTGTGCAGTTTTCCCTAATGGTTACAGGGCTTCATCCAGACATCATCAGCACAAATTTAGATCTCAGTTTTTAACCCAGGAACATCTCAGAACTGAGTAGCATGACAAAAACACCCACTTCAGAAACTTGCTGATATTTCTAAATATGCTGGCTCTTTTTCCTTTCTTCTTTCATTCTGTGATTGGTCTTATAGCTGAGGAAAACTGCAGTGTACACTTTCATTTGGAGCTCTTTATGTAAGTTACCTTCTAAAAAATAACCTGACCCCAACCTTTCATTTTCTGAGACTAGCTGTTTACATAGCTGTGCCACATTGTGATATATTAAGAGTTTGAGTGTACAGTGTTGTGGGTTTGTATTGCAGGGGTGAAAAACCCAAGATAATGTTCTAAAGAATCTGTAATTAGGTGGGGTTTTTTGCCTCTCCCTTACAGTAATTCCATGCCACATTACAATTAAGAAATCACATTTAAAAATACAAATGTTCCCTACAGAATATAAGCAAATGAAACAGTGCCCCTTTCCATTAAGGTGATTGTCATGATTAAGACAGATGCTGAAAGATCTTCTGCCTGGTGACAATTCCATAGAGGGTGTTACAGGGTTTCTAGAATACAGGTGAGAGGTTTTTAAAGGTTAAAAATTAGATTAAAATTCCAGTTGCCTCCATATGGCATAGGAGCAGATATTAAGAACTGTAACTTTCTACTGCTGACTAATCTGTCGTGGTTTATCAGTGAATTTTTTTTCCCCTATATAAGCAAGTATGTTTGTGGAAGTCCTTCAGAAAAATGCCAAAAATGGCAGACCTGCTACCTGCTGGGAGTACCTAGGTCTCTTTGACTTTCTGTGCTTCATAGACCATACTAGTTGGAGTGCTGAAGCCGGGGTCCACACACCCTGCCTCTCTGCAGTAGTTTTCAGCCTGAGTGATAAATAAATAAGGAACAGCAAAGCTTTCCTGCTAAAATGATCAGTGCTCAAACATTTAGGAAAATACTTCTGCAATTTTTGTGTAGCATTACTAAACAAAGGCCCAATTGCAGCTGTAGCAAGCAAAAATAAGCTTGATTTAAACTATTGAGATAATTCTTGGGTCTTTGTCATTTCAGAGAAGTTTTAACAATTCTACCTAGCAGTAGCTAATTAAAACAGGACTCATGCTATTTAAAAAGCAGTATTGTAACTGTTAGAAAAGACTTTTAAGGGTTACATTGCTACATAAGTATTATGAAGTGCTCCAATTCACAGAACACTTAGGTGCTTCATTACCTTTTTGCAGTCTGCTCATCCATTAAAATAGGAGAACTCTAAGCCTGCATGAAAGGAGGCACATAAATGCATTATTGAATTGGGGTTAAACTAGCAGGACTACCTGCTATTTCATGAAAATTTAGTTTCGGACAAGCCTGGCAAAGTCTGGAAGGTTTCATATATATGCTGATAAACAATTTTCATTGAATAAATAGAGCAGCCCATGAATAAAAAAAAAAGGACATTTTTGGAAAAAAGGCACTGCTCTTGTATTTGTAGAAACACAGAAAAGCTTAGCAATGATTGAAGACCATCTTTCTGCATTGTGGATTTACATATGTTCTGAATATTGATATATCAAGCATAGATTTACTGGCAAGGAAGCAGTATTAAACATGTTTAAACAGTTTAGGTCACATTGTCACTGTGCGTGATGTGTGATCTGCAGTTCCATATCAGCTGACAAGGGTGCAGCTGCATGGATGTCCTTAAATCTTCCACCCCTGTTATATGAGTGCCTGTGAGGAAATAATCTGCTGCTGAATTAGATTATAGAAACATCCCCACCATATCTTGAAAAAGTCAGTTCTTTCCCTGAAGAGTCTATGGTTAGGAAGACAAAATAAAGGCTGGGATCATGGGGAGAAGTGAAGCAACAGATAGAGTTTGTAACTCATGTGTCTTGTTTTATAGGTTTTGATTCAAAGTTGGTTGATTTTGTTGTTTTGGATTTTTGTTTGGTTTGTGAGTTTGTTTGGGTTTTTTTCATAAACAGTGGATATGCCAATATCCATTCTGCAAAGTTGTGAATCCAATGCATCTGATTTATCAAAGCTGTTTGCTTCATAAGGATTGCAGCTCATTATCCCTAATGGAATCATGGCTGAAATACTCTCTTCTCAGCTGTTCTCTGTGTTTTGGTGTACCTGTCCCTTAAAAATTTGGTGGCAACAGCTTGTACAGCCATGTTTCCACATATTACATTAACACTTAGATTTCTCTCCGACATCATTAAGTAGTTAATGGAAAAACCAATTTTTTTTAGTGCTGAGCTGGATTAGCAGAAGATTGCCCTTCCCTGCACCAAGACTGATACTGAAATTGAGATAAGTGATTTACATTCCAAAAGGCTCATTAACCATCAGACTGCTATGGATTAGATTACTAATGGCATCCTGATGGTTGCATGCAACTTCCAGCAGATTTTTTGGTAGCTAGCATTAAATCAATTTGAATTATAATGGGGAGTTGCTAATACATATGCATTTTTCAGCAAGACTCTGTAGCTATAATGGCTGCTAGCTCTGTTTTTTAATTTTCACTAATGGTTTCATGCTCATCCAAGACATTGTAACTCACAGGACCAAATAGGATGCTGTGCTCTGGCAGTTTATGCCAGAGTTTGAAACCTGAGATACCAAAACCTAAAAGCATTAAATCCTTGCCTTATTCCCTACATGTTAGAATCATAGCATTACAGCAGGAATTACAAAGTTTGACAAAAACAAGTTCACACATTTCAGTGCATTGTATCAACTTTCCCAATTTATGAGATCATTTAAAAAGAAAGGGATTAAGAAAAATCAATGTTACCTCCATTTTAGTTTTTTGTTATCATCCAGTTTTCAATTTGCTAGATAATTCTCCTTGTATTTCAGAACTTTTCCCCAAAGCACAAGGAGAATAGCTTTAATTAAGAAAACAGTTATTTTTGTAGTATGGATCTTTATGAGAGGTGCCAGAACTCGTGATTCTTGCAGTTGGAAACACTGTAAGGATGGAGAAGGTTACTGTAAGTTTTCTGTGAATTTACCAATTCCCTGGCCTGTCTTCCATCACTCTCAGCATCATTCCAGCACAACCTGGTGTAACTCTCAGGATAAATTTTATGCAATCCTCTTCCTTTTTTAACCCCTGTGCTCCCCCATGGCTCAGAGGAGCTACATTCTCTAGTGGGAAACCTCCAAGCTGGGTTGTGCCTGTCCCGCTATTCACCGCTTTATATCTGATCTTCAAAAGTGCTGAGTGTTTACAGTCCTTGCTGGAATCAGTTGGAGCACCAGGAACACAGCAGCCTTAAAAATCAGACTGTACAGATCTTGATGGGAAGACACAGAAACAAAGATCCCTGAAGTGAAAGGCCACTGCTAAATACATTTAGCCCCACAATATTTGCTTTCTGCAAATGCAGAAAGTGATGTTAGAGACAAAATAAAATCTGCTAACTGGTAGAAATGTGAAGTCATTCCTTACCATTGATAAAATAAAAGCAAAGGTAGAAGTCTGAAGCAGACAAAGAGGGGTAAAGACCATAGGACTTGACTTAAATGAATAATTGATTGGTTGTACAATTTTCTTCCTGTTTTTCAACGTGTCTAGATAAAGAAAGGCGTTCTCCTTGAACTACTTGAGTAATAGGAGGATTCTCCTGTCAAAAAATTACAGCAGGAATTTATTAAAAGGGGTAGTTCCTGATTTAAAACAAGTTGGCCTTCTGGAGATGCAGAATGTTTGAAGACCACTTCTGTCTCTACTGTATCTGAATATTAATGTGTTTTAGCATGGTTGGTATCTACTGCTCGTTTTTCTCTATTTGAAGCTGAAGAGAGCAGCGTGTCTGTGGTAATTCTTCTTTCATACAACCCTCTTTTTACTCTGCAGGGATGCTATAAGGTAGCAGAATGAACAATACTCTACTCCTGGTTATATAATGGGAGTTTTGTCCTCCAGCTGTCACTTTTCCGTCACCTGGTTTTTCCTTTAGCCATGGTAGCCACTCACCTGTTCTTCCCATTGCATGACACATCACTCTGCTAGATCACTAATGTCACTGCTTCCACCTGGCAGAAACCAAGTCCTGCTTTTGCTTCTCAGTGTGCAAGAAGAATGGGCTCCATGTTTTGGGCTGAAGTGCTGTGTTGGGTTGAGTCACTTAGTGGAGGATGTTTATGTGTCTTTCAGGGCTGTCACCTGGAGCTCCAAACACATGGCAGATTGATAGGGAATGGATTACAGGCTGGACTTCTTACACATGTACCTTGCAACCTCCCTGTGTCCTATCAGTGATCAAATGGCCTAAGGGCTGTCTCAGTGATACCTATGTGCAGACTATTAGAGCAATAGGATCAGCGCAACCCTGAGATGCTGCTCCTGGTTTCCACTGCATGGTTCAGCCAAAATCCCTCTTGCACTCAGTTGCTAAAGTGAGAGTTTTCTTTTGACTTTTGCAATCATTTTAAGGTGCTGAAAGATTTTCCAACCCATATCAGAATGCCAGGGTTGTTTGGCTAGGTGGTCTTCAGAAAAGTACATCCCAATGGCAACACGCAGTGTGCCTGAACTCACCCATCCCTTGTTTAAATCTAACCCTAAAAAGCCCAGCCTGTGGGCTGCACAAGGCTCTGAGCTGAAAGTACTGCCAAGAGCATCCTCCAGTCCAACCTTCACAAATTTTGGGGTTGGACTGTTGATACAGAGAAGAATAAGTGCATTGCTCTAATTCTCATAATTCGGAACAGAGTGCAAGAGTCTGTTTACTCCCCAAACATCTACAAGAGAGACAATTTACTAAAGTGTTCCAGGTCTAAAGACTTTGTCAGACATTATGTACGTTTCTCATTTCTCTATGTTTGTTAAATGCCATGATGCACAGAGAAGGTCAAAGGGAATTTTAGAGGAGATAATGTGGGAGAGTGGGTATTAAAATACTTTTTTTTTTTTTAAAGATAGAAGCATTGGATAAATGGCCCAAATATACCAATTTCAAAAAGCATGCCTGAAATATATTAGCTAAGCTGAAAGGCCAGTTTATAAAATGCCATCTATTTTATGCAAAGAAAATAAACACATTTAACGCTACAGATACATAGTAGCAGTGCTGGTGATTTCTGTTGCTTTTCATTTCCATTGTTTAGCAAGGCATGAAAACACATGTTTGAGTTTTGTTGACTTCAACATTACTGGTATTAGGAAAAGACCTCAAATACACGGTGAGAGAACTGAATTTCAGTGAAAGCTTTCTGTGGCTTATTACAGCTTTACAGCCCCTAAAAGTGGAAGAACATCACTGCCAAATGTCGTAATTCTGTGAGTCAAGCTAAGTGTTCTCGAGGGACAAGAATATACATGATCATATTTAGCTGCATTAATTTTTGCTCTTTTTTTTAAAAAAGGCAGGATAAAATTCAGGAGATTTTAGTCAAAATGGCTCTTGGTGATGCCTTTCATCGCTGACACAACCCATAGATTTTCAGCAGTGTCAGCAAAATCAAATTTTGGGACCCCATGCATAAACACCAAATGGCTTATGAATTACTTAGTAACTAATTAAGCACCTTCCACTGCAGTGGTCTCCCAGAGCAGGAGGCAGGGGCAGGAAGCTGTGAGGGCTTGCGCAGGACTGACTTCTTCTGAACCACCAGGCTTGTAACCCCAGGTGGGCTGTGCATGCAGACTGTGGGAACTGGGATCCTCATTCATGGTCTGAGCATGCTAAACTGCTGGGGTGTGCAGAGTGTTTTGCCTTTATTCTCACAGTCAGAGCAGCCTGCGTCGTGTTTTCATTTTGAAGCTGGCTTTTTTGTGTCTGTGTCTCTGTCCCTAAAGCCATCCTTAACATGAGCCTCAGAAGGGAAGCCATGAACTACTCATGGACAAATCTCCATCAAAACCTGCCTTTCTACAAGGCTGCTTCTTCATAACTTCAGTCGTAGCTCCATTTTAAAGTCTACCAGGAGGACCAAATCCTGCTGGCACTGCTTATTTACTGTGGCCAGTAGTATGTGCAGTTTCACATGGCTTCCTGGGAGTTCCATGGGGTTTGTCTGAAGGTTGCTTAGATGTGGCTATTCTGTGATATCTTTGCCCTAGGTTTCTTGCATACCTGTATTGACCACGCTCCTAGTGGGCAGTGTCTTCCTAAGGGTGTTGTGCTCTCTTTGTTGGCTGTTTCATCCTGAGTTAAAACCCCTGAGTGCCAGGGCTGAAAGATATCCTGGTGGGATATACACAAACTGAATCATGGTTAGGAAGCATGTATAATTTGCACCAGTAAAACTGTATTTCCAACATGTAAATGATAGTAGGAAACAAGAGTAGATACATGGACTACTTGCACTTGGTGGAAGTACTGAAAGACTAACACTTTTACAATCAAATCTTGTGCTCACTAGTTGAAAAAAAGTCCACATTCAGCATCCCTGCTGTTGCCAAGAGCTGTACCAGGATGGATTTGGTGTGCTCTGAGCATTTGTACCTCTTTACAGCTTTTATAAATCACAGTGGATGTAAGAGGGACTAATGTGTATGCGTGCTGAATGTATCTGATGTATGTGGACACGTCATTTACAAATAACTCCTGGAAGATCATAACACTTTCCAGGAGGATCTGAAGCCATTACAAGAAACAGCTTTAGCTGCTTATTTCCTATTTCCTTGTTTTCCTGTTGTGTAGGCAAGTCAGATGTAGTAAAGAAGATCCCTGTATGTAGTATATCCCAGACCCAGGTCATTCTCAGGGAAGGGAAAATTGCGGTCGTCTCAGATTGAGTTTATATATCTTTGGGTAGCATGAATGTATGTGAGGCTTGATTACAAGGTTCTTGTTTTTCAGAAACCATTTTGAATTAGATATTACCAGATACAGCAACCTTAACTTACTGAAATCCTTGCAGTACAAACCAAACAGGTCCCAGGCCAGGAGTCTGAGAGGATGCTCATGTATTACAGTCTGCAGGACTGTAATACAACTCAGCTAAACTTGCTCTCTACTTCTAATTAGTTCTGTACTATTCTTTCTGTACTATTCAATACCAGAATGTGTGTTTGTGAGTATAACTGGAAGAAGAACACTGCCCTATTCTATTTTCCTGGAGTTTGCAGTAGTTGACAGAAAGGCTTCCACTGATGTTCCTGCATAGTGGATCAAGCTGTTGGGATGCCATGGCTTCATCAAATGGTAACCCTGTTGAGAAGCTTCAAAAGATCCATGTATAAAAGAAAGAGTCAGAGTACTTTTAATGGACTTTAGTCACAACAAATCTGTCATTTTCTAGACTGTCATTCGAACACATGGTCCAAATTCCCCAGTTGTGTGCAAAGACTGAAGCTGGTTTAAATGGACCTTGTAAATAGTTACTTCTGGTAAAGGAATTCAGGAAAAAGTGGTAAAGCACTCTGTATGTAGTGTAATAGTACATTGCCTTTCTGCAGCCAATGACTCCATGATGTAATTGATTTAGCAGTTGAAATACAACATTAAAAACAAATTATTAAATCTTTAATTATGAACACTTCATTAGAAAATTAATTTCTTAAACTAACAACTTGACTGGGCCTATATCAATTGACATAATTCATTAACCCATCTGAGAATCTGTATTAGTTATGCTTAACTTACCTGGGTGTATGAGGCAGGAAATCTTTCTCAAGATAAATAAATTATCAAATTACTTTTTTATAGTCAGTTAATTAAAGAGCAAATTACTGAAGCAGCATAGACTTCTTGCGTATTATAATGTAGCCCTACTGATATTCAGGAAGCAAAGATCATCCCATCACTTGATGTTTCTCTGTTCTCAATCATGTGTAAATTCCTGAAAATTATATAATGTCAGATTTCTCTTCTAATCAATCCTGTGCCACCATGAACACTTCTAAAGGTCTCTGCGCAGGCTTAGCTGCTGTTCAGCAACAGCAAATGTCTGCCCTACTGTTCTGATGGGCTGGCACTATAACATATTTGTCAGTCTGCTAAATATTTTGTCCTCCATGGCATCAGGAAAAGATGAAACATGACTGTAAATGCTGTAGAAGCCTGGTGCCCTGGATGTGAGATTATATGTCTGTACTAAAAATTAGTTCTGGAAGTTAGTTTTGGAGTAATGAAAGGTGGAATTAGCAAATAAATGCTTTGCATCCTGATTAGAGTAAGTTTGAATTAATTTCTTTGACAAATTAGTGAATTTCTTTTCATGATGTAGCAGAATCTAATTGTGTGAGTACAGTATTCTGTTCATGAACTGAGGATTCCCAAGTAATGGCATTTGAAAAACTCAACCATCAGGTGCTTAGCAAATTTTAAATCATGCTCCATTTTTTGCATTTTTTGTTACTGTCATGCAGGCAAGGTCATCTGTTGCGTTGTGAATGAAAAGAATATTCAAAATCATTTCATTTTATAGTAAAGAACTTAAAATTTAGCCTATCTGGAGACATTAAAATATCATCTGTATGGGGAAAAGCAGCCAAGTATTTGACATGTAAAAAACTCTCCCTTCTTGGACACAAATACTCAACAAAGCTGTGTTTCTCCATAGAAGCAGATTAAAAAAGAGCAACCAAGTAACAGTGAAATTGAAACTGCTTTGGTGAAAACCGAACTGTATTCCCAAGGCTCACTTTCTAACCTGTGAGGGAAACTGTGTGGAGAGTATGTGGCTGAAGAGCTTCCAAATGGTGCATCGTGCTCTGACTTTCAGGCAGCTTCCATGCACTGAACTGCTTGCTAGCAAGTCGTGGCAAGTTGGAAGTGGAGCTAAATGGTAAAATATGTGAATAATTTTTTTACCACTTCAAAGGACCAGTTTTGTCCACTGCAGAAAGCCCATGTCCTCAGGGACGTGTAAATTAAGATTTGATTGAAGCTCTCAACATCAAATGAAGGTTGTAGGTAGTAAATGGCAGTCATCATAGTCTTTGAATATCTGGGCTGTATCTAGGGTGTCAAGTAAAGAAAGATCTAGCACTGAGGTTTCAGGGCTCAGCTTGGAGGTAGCATTCAAGAGTTTTCAGTGAAAAAAAATAATTCTCTTCTTTTTTATGCCAATGTAATCACATCTGAGTGAGTTACAGCACCTTGTCCCATGAGTTGATGCAGGTCACTATGCACTTGTTGCTTAGTGCACTTGTTACCAGCTGTTTGCCGAGCGCTTGTTAAATATGCAGGGAGCACAGCACATGGGTAACTCCTGCCACTGTGTGATTTCTAGCAGGTCCTTCTGTGTTTCTTATGGCTGGGTCAGGATGTGTTGAGTACCTCAAAAGATGCACTCTTTCATCCCAAAAAATCTATACTTGCCAATTTTATGTCAATTTAGGCTCAGAAAACTTACCAGAATAAGATAAAGGGCTTTGGCATAATCATTGCTTCTCTATTATTTAATGACCCTGCAGGAGGTAATCTGGTGCAGGCAAGGGTGCAGCACTCTCACTGCTGCCTGCTCCAGAGCACAGCTTGGTGCGTGGCCATGGTCACTCTGGAAGATGTGACCTCCAAAGTATCGGCCTCTGAAGCTGCTGGCCTTGTGCAGAGGGAGTCAAGGAGTTTGCTGGGCTTCCTCACTAGGAGACTGTATGTGCAGATGCTCAAGTTTTTTATAAAAGATTATAAAAGTAACTAGTTATTTGGAAATGTAAGCCTAAACCTTTCAGTACCAAAGAGGATATAGTGTTAGGTCACCTCTGAGTGATAGCTCATAGCTAATTCTGAAGAAACCTTCATGGCTTAAGCAGGGATTTGGAAAAAAGGGCTCTCTGCTGAGGCATGAGCACTACTCTGTACAGTGATAGAGAAGGCCAAAAGACTGAGATCTCCCCCCTTAACCTCTGGGGTGAGCTTACCCTGGAGGCTAAACCCATGAGATTAAATCCTTGTACTGCTTTGCAGGAATTGCCACTGCTTGTCAAGAAGTTTCCCAAATCTATTATGCATACCTGATTTGACATTCTCTCTTCAAACTTGTCCTTCTCGTCTCTAGCAAGACTCAAAATGTTACACAAAAAAATTCAGAATTACAAGTTCTCCTGCGTTAAATGTAAGATAATGTAAAATATCCTATAAAAAAGACAGTGCTCTCTACCTTATCATGGTCCTCTCACTTTTCAGTCCAGTTGATCATTGTTCATTGGAAAGGCCTCAGTTTATGCTACATTAATGATGTGCTCTAAAGAGACACTGTGCTTTTCAGGTTCACTGACATGTTCTGCAACTGGCTTTTCAAAACTGGCTTGAATATTCACAGTGCAGCAGCTGGTGCATTGTTCTTTATAGCCCAAGGTCAATAGATGGGAAAAAGCTTCATATTTTACAGGTTTTTTCCTGTAGAAGTTCTGCAGTTGGTCTCAGAGAAGTGGCAGCATTTATGTTTTTCTTCAGTTGAAATGTCAGGGCTGGAGTTCTTTGTTATTCTATGCTTTATGTCAAATCTAAATTCACAGGGGACAAATTAAAGTTGGCTCACATGTTTTCCTCAGCATCCCTGACCATGGGAGCATGGACTGGCTGGGCCTGGTGGCTCAGATGATCCCCAGTGGTGTGAGGGATGAAAGTTAGTGTTTCTGGTTTAAATCAGAGCAGACAGAGCCTGGTGTTCAGGAGGAGCAGCTGGCTTATTTTCAAACCTTTCTAAGCAAAATTTTTGTCAAGTCTCTGTTTAACCTGACTTCTTGTTTAACCCAGGTTCATGTTTGCACACTCTTTCCCTGTGATGTGCGTGATCATTTCTTTACTTAAGGGACACAACAGCTATGGCTCACTCCCTGTGATGCAGCTGGAATCCCAGTTGCCATGTTACCAGGAAAACAGTTAAAAATCCAAGGGAATTACATGAAAGTCCAACAAGATAACAATTTTAATCTGTTTGCTTTCATAGCAATCCATACAGTGACTAAAAATTATCACTCAAAATATTTGGGTTTCATGACATTAAGCTGAGAGGACTTCTGGTGCTCACTGACTCTCAGAACTATTTGAATGAAATGACGTTGTTTCTTTCCAGAGAAGAGTAAACTAAAATCAGGTAACTAATTCAGTCAGAAAAATGTGATTGTGCATTAATGTGCTAGCAGAGCTCTTGATTTTTTCTCTTGTATTTGAGCTTTCCAAAAGGACAGTGCGCGGGAGGGATACCCATGCACTTTCCAGTATTTTTATGCAGCCTAGAAAGCTTAGACTTACCAAGAAAATCAGTGACAACAGCTACCCATGGTCTGAAAACTAAAGGGGACTCTTTAGCTTCCTCAGAGATCTCTTTTGTTCCAGAAGACCAGTGATTCCTTTGGCACAAGGGTTCTCAACCAATTTAGATCCTGCTTTCAACATGCTGGGGACCGAGCAGCACTCTCTCCAGTCCTGTGACTCCCCATTCTTCTCCTTAACAATGTCGCCACAATTTGCCTGGCACTAGAATTTACCTGTATTGTACCCACAGGTTTTTTCATGTTTTCTAGTTGTGAGAGCTTGCAGTTGCTCAGATGAGATTCTGAAACCTGCACAGGCTTCAAATCTGACAGGGTTCAGTACAGACTCCCAAGTGCTGGTACTGAGTGACTGTGCAGTGACAGAGCTGTTGTGTGTGCTGTTTCTGAGTGAATGAGACAAACCACATGCAAGTACCTATCAGCAATCTCATTTCTCTCTTCTTTTAAAAGCTATGAGCATGTAAGGCAACTCTTTCCGTCAGCTTTTTGCAGGATTTTTGCATAGTGTATATAATAAATTATCCGCTTCCTGCTTCAGAGCAATGAGAAGTAACTGAGCAAGGAAAAGTAATCAAGCAGAGGCTGGTCAGTGGCTGTTAGCAGAGAAGTGGACTTTCTTAGTGAAGAACTTTTCAACTAAGAAATGATAATCCTGATTTTCCTGTAATTTCAGTTGTCTGGGTCGTTTCTATTTATTAGTTTTCCAGTGCTGGAAAGCAGGTCTTCATGGCTGTGACTTAGAGGTTTACAAGCTATCTAATACTTATATAGATACACAATAAAAGAAATTAATTTGCAAATAATTTTAAGACCATTTGCATTAAATGCTTCTCTTCAAGCCAGCCTGTGGCAAAAGATTTCTGTTGACATTGAGAAGATTTTACTCAGCCCTGAGCTCTACAGCCTGAAAAGAATTAAAGGTCTAATTTCTTTCCACTGCATTCAATTATCAATTAAACTGAAAACAAGGGCTATAAATTATGGTGACCTTTGCACTAACTTATCATTTGTGGGACAGAAATGTGGTGCTGTGAAAGTGCTGTGAATAATAAAAAAATATATTAATAACTTTCTCGGAAACCAGCAAGCAAAGTGTAAATTGCTTTCTGCTTGGTATCAAATTTTCATGTAAGGTACTGTATCATGGAAATTTCCAGTCTTGTTAAGATTCAGATGACCTAAAAATAATGCTACCCCTTCACCTCTGTACTTTTTGTCATCTCAGCTGACAAATGTGATTCTACTAAATTTAATCAGCATTTTATAATGACTTCTACAGAAAATAGAGCCTGCTGGTTTTCCCTTGTTGGCCTCTAAAATGTGTAAGGAACAATGGGTCAGTTTGTTGGACTGAGAAATTGCTAAAAATGTAACAACCATGAAAAACACATTCTGGTGGTGCACGCATTCTCTATTTAATGGCATTTGCATTTTTATGGCTCTTCAACAAGGTATTTACAACAAACACTGAAGGAACTGCAGCACCTGTATAAATTTTCAGACCATCATTTTGTAAATTAAAGATCTTCCCTAGTTCATGATTCATTATACCATTTCATGAGCCTGATTAAAATTTTCCCCTCCAGAATTGTCCTTTTGGTGAGAACACCATGAGTTCTTCATGGCCTTTGGCTGCTCTTCACATCAAAGATGCCAAGAAACAACCAGTGAAGATGTGTTTCTTTTATGCTAGTTGCATGTTTGCTAGAAATACAGCGGATAGCAGATTATCTGTGTGGGACATGGAGTTCTCCACATCACTGATCTGTGCTAAACACTCAAACATGGTCTCGAGGTGCAGAGCTTTGGGTCCTGTAGATAATTCCCCATTTTCCTAATTCCCAAGGACATAATGAGAAAGTTGTTTTTATGATCACTTGAAAGCCCTAGATACCAGGTGACTCTAAGCTTCTACGTAATCCTTGTTCATGCCTGTATATACAGTAGCTTAATCTAATTTTGATAGAAGAAGATAAAAAATCCCCCTCAGACTGATGTTTTCCCTTTACTTCACGTCTCAACTAATGGTGGAAGATGGAATGGATGGATGGAATAGTCAGTTCTTCAGCCACTGAACTTCTTTGTCAGTGATTTTTTTCCTAGGATAAGGATTGTTTCCTCACTGAAGATACCATATTTATCACAGTTCTGCAAAACTCACTGCTTTTCAGCAGCTCACAGGCAGAAGATATTAACAGCATAAGAAGCCTGAATTTTAGTATTTGCTCATCTGTTATTTATGCCTTGTTTGATTTGATGCTCTCTGACTACAAAGACAAGTTTGCAGTTCTTGAGCAGTGATTGTGGGCAAACAGGGAAACAGTAAAACATTTCTGACAGCTGTCCATCCATGTCAACAGTACAGAGAGCAAACAGCTTTCAGACTCAGCTTCCAACTCCCTGCAAGTTTGACAAGAAGATTCAGAGGGCCCGTTTTCTCTCCTGTATTTTAATTCCTGCTGTTGAGATGGCACTTTGCACTATGGATGCCAACTTTGGTGTTTGTGTGTCATTCATAGTTCCCCAAGGGGAAGCTCACAGGGTGGCTGCATCCAGATGGGCCTGCCAAGTAATCCTGGCTACTCAGCAGGGTGCCACCTTCTGTGAAGTGACAAGGACCTAAAGAGATGAAGAGGGAAAGCAGTGTGAGTCCATCCCAGGAGGTGAAGAAGCAAGTCCTTTTCTCTGTTTAAATTGTCCTTGAAGGGGAAGTGCAGATGAAGCTGCACCATGAAGCAGATGTTCAGATTGTGGTGTCAGATGAATGTTGCTCTTTCTAAGGTCAGTTTTACTTCTTGACACAGCCCAAAGGTGCATGTAGCTGTCAGTTGTTTCTTTTGAAATTTTTTTCTGCTTCAGTGAGTTGGAGAAATTCCTTGTTCTAGCAAAGTCCCAAAATAACAGATGGCTCATATGTCAGGCATCAGCAAATCCTAAAGTTGTGGGCATGACCCCTGTCCATGTCCTGTTGAAAAATCTGCCTGTTGTCAGGATCGGGGTTTTCTGTAGCAAGACCAAAAGTGTAAGTTTCACTCGCTTATAACATGCTGTTGTTAGACTTTAAAGCTGTCTTCTCCAAAAGAAATGGAGATTTAGTGTTCCTCATTATGCTTTGGAAAACATTCATGCTGAGAAATTTTAACTTCCTGAGTGCTCAGTTAATGAGGCTGGGCAAAGCTTAACTGTGTTTTCTTTAAGCACTTCAGCCTTCATCATCCAGATAAGTGAAAGTGATGTAAGTGATTTTGGGTGACAGCAGGATTATGGGCATATGGCTTGAGGCTGGCATCTTGTCAGACTTCTATGAACCTGTATGTTGGGTCAGCGTGGAGGATGACACTGTATTTTGATTGAAATGAAACAGGTTCTGCAGGTATTAGGATAACTTGTGGTCAAAACCAGGTCAGGGTTTTTTTGGTTGGTTTTTTTTTTTTTCTTTGATTTTTATTTTTTTTTTGTCTACAGCCCTGTAAATCATGAACTCTTTGATGGTTATCAGCTTGAAACTGCACTTAGCAATAGTATTTCCACCAGTTTTCATTAAAGTTTCACACTCATCCAGCATTTCTAAAGAGCATGTTAAGGCTTTATGATTGAATGTGAGAGCAAGAACAAGAAAGAACAGCCTTTAAAAAGTGGCAGTAGTCAAGTGAACATTATACCTTGTGTTTAGCATCTCCTAAACAGGGAATTCCATGAGAGTTGGGGAATTTTTTGAGCTGTTCTGTTTGCCACTGCTGCTTCATCATAGGTCACTCCAGCTGGTTATCAGCGCTCAGCCCTGCTGCACAGTAATCAAAGGCAGGGAATGGAGCCAGGCTTCCCAAGCTGAGGCCAATTCCCAACTCTCTAGCCAGGGAGTAGGGTAACTGTGAAATGTGCTGACAAAGCAGGCTGGAGGCAAGGTAGACTAATAGGGGTTAATGCTGTTGCTGATGGCTGAGGGAGGCACAAAGAATTTTATATTGCTTGTGGAGCTGTTGGCATTGCTTCTTTCAAATCCCATGCTCTGACATGCTGGCTTGATGTATCGTCTCAATAATGTGGGAAGACCAGGGAAATTCAGTGAAATGGCTATATTTCAGTACGGTGTCTGTCAAGGGAAGGATGTCAGTCAATCACAGGCTGGAAAAAGCAAACAATGTCTTATCTCTGTGTGAGACTGAAATTCTTAATGTCCCAGTGTGCAGACCTATGCCTCCATTTTCAGGCACTTTACTCCCTTGAGCAGCCACATATTTAATCTGTGTTGAGTGCAAGTGTAAATCTTGATGTGTTTCACAGTGGAGAGCCCTTTCCAGCAGAAAGGAAGAGATGAGGTGAAACAGAAATTTCAGTTACTGCCTGAGATCTGCTGTACCAATGAAGCAATTAAAATGGTGCCATTGAATTAACAGTTTATACACAATGAATGAGTTTAGGAGATTGCTGTAGCTATGAAAAAAATATTTAAAACCATTCATTTAAATGTTTTGATTATTTGGTCTGCTGAAGCACTGGTTCATGAGATGACCACTGTCCTGAAGTAAATCAGATCACTTGTCACTTAGAAGATGCCTCAGGAATGTCTCAGTGAACTGATTAGTCATCTTTATCTGACATGAGAAATATTTTTCGTTGTAGCAGAAACTGTGATTTGGAGTCATACTGATTGCTAGTGGAGATAACAAAAAATTTTGAGATAGACCAACATCTGAATGAAGGTAGCTGGTATCCTTTCTCACCTTATATTATTCTTATTCTTTGCATGACTGATATCAAACCCATCATTTTCAGCTAGTCTATGCAAATTTATTAAGAATGACTATGTAAGCATTCATAATGCTTTTCTCTTTGTGATGGTCTCCTGGCATAGTCAGAACACATTGACACAGCTGTGTGAGAAGGCAGCAGTGGTAACACTGGTTTGCATCTCTTCCATGAGTGGTAGCATCTGTTAGATGATTAAGTAAAGGATTTCAGCTGTCAGAGCTGTCAATCTGACACCTTTGATGAGCACTAAAATAAACCTGTTCTACCAGAAACTGTTCATTTTTTACCCTGCTTTTGATTTGCTTGACTCTTTGTGTCCTTGCCGATAACTACCAGAAAGGCTAATGCATTATAAACTCTGAAAAGTGAAGCAAGCGGCTGTCATTTTTTGCACAACAGATGTTCCTGATCAGGAATCAGACAAAGGATCTCATCACTCTTCCTCTGAGCAATTTAATTTGTCTGTTCCATGGCGCACCAGCCACCTCCTATCTAGTGACTGATGTGCCCAAGTCCTACTTCATTTCAGGATCAGTTCCTTTAATCTTATAGAATTATTAAGTTTTTTTCGGTGCCAGGGCAAAGAGAGTGGAAAAAAGGAAATTGCTTCATTGCTTACATTGTCACCAATGATGCATCATAATGAAAAATAGCAAAGAGATATTTCAAAAATAGGAAACCCAAGTACTGCGTCTTAAGAGAACTAGAAATAATCTGTGAGCACTTTTTTAAAGAAATAGCAATTATAGATTTAATGATGTTTCTTTAGAAGTTTCAAGACTCAGAGGGGGAAAGAAACAGTGTATAACCCATCAGATTCTTGTGATGTAACTTAGCAGGATGGAAAAATTTTTATATTTTTAAGAAAAGCTGTTGCTGTGGATCCAGTTCTCCTCTCCTTAGTAATGCAAATTGTCTGAAATAAGTAATTACTGGCCCTGTTACTCTCTTTTCCATTTAGATTGATGAAACTGTATCGCTCCACTGCTGTTTTGTAGTGATGGATGGGTATTGCTGGAGGTGTAAATTCTGTAGTTATTCTATAGTTAATTTCCCAGTTATTCTGCTAAAGACTTGCTGAACGGGAGAGGCAAGGGCAGGTGGTCTTACCTTGTGCTTGTGGCCAGCCCAGCACAGAAAGGGCAGCTGCTGCTGATGGTACAAACAGGACTGTCCATGGCCACAGTCCCAGCTGTCAGTCCTGATAAATGAGCAAGGTGTATTTGAGGAGTTCATGGCTGTCCATCACTGGTGGAAAGAGAAGCCACTCATGTGACCTCTTTGCGATTTGACAGGTTGACAGGACGGAAGTGATTCGAACCTGTATAAATCCCGTCTTCTCCAAGCTGTTCACGGTGGATTTCTATTTCGAAGAGGTGCAGCGATTGCGGTTTGAGGTCCATGATATTAGCAGCAACCACAATGGGCTGAAGGAAGCAGATTTCCTCGGTGGCATGGAGTGTACTCTTGGACAAGTAAGTGTCACTGACATTTTCCCCCTTGTTGCACATTTTTTGTATATATATATATATATGGAATGTATTCTTTGTTGAGTGACTGATGGGTGAGATTTGTCATTAGTGGCAAAATTCTTAATTGGTGCTTTGAATGGGATAATTGAGAACTTCTGCTGGTTTGTTTTACTGCTGTAGTACAGCTTCAAGTCAGCCACTACTTACAGGAAATGGAAGATCAGTGATTGGCCTTGGATACTGAAAGCCTATGATAATTAGACCAGTGCTGGAAAATAGACTGATTTTGAAGAAAGTTATTGTTCCTAACATTGCATGGGATTTAAAGCAAGTTCCAAGTCAAATAAACACCTAAAACTATACTTTATTCACAGAGGGTGGTGCCTGGTGATGTGGCAAATAGAGAGATAGGGTTGGATTCATTTCCCTGACTCTCACTCATCCAAAAGTTGTGTCTAGGCTAAGTTACTCTTCTGATTTCCGTCTTTAGTTCAGTGGAGAGAAACAGACAGTTCCAACCATTGATTCATTCTGCCTGAGACACCTATCACAGATTAGGATAAATTGTCTTCAGGAGATACCAGTCTTTCCTCATCAGTTGTCAAGAGAGTCTAGGCAGCTGGCTTAGGGGAGATACTTAACTTTTTGGATTACTAAATTTAAGGGTGATGAGTCCTACCCACAAGATCAATATCTAGATGTCATCATAACCAAGTCTGTGGTGAGTTCCCATACTGCTGACTGGTGGCACGCTACAGTGTCCCAGGCATCGCAGTTTATTTCAGACTGGCACAGTTTTTGTCATGCAGGGTTTTGTAGCACAGATTTCTGCTCTGTCCGTAATGACAATGCCAAATTTCACTCAGCTGAGTGCAAATTTGTTCTCCATGCTGTGTTGTGTGCCAAGAGCAGGAAATGCTTTTGTTTAGCTTATCCTTTGCAGTGCTTCGATGTAAGTTTGTATTATGAACAGCATAGTGTGTCATGGAAGATGCTGCAAAACTTTGATTCCCTGTTTTCTCACCTTTTGTTGCTCCTCCCTCAGCCCCACCACACTGGAATCACTTTGATTTTCTTCCCACAGCTATTAGGCTGAACATGCTAGAAGAGGAAAAGCCCTCTCAGCAAGAGAAATAATACAAAATATATGCATTTACTAAATTGGAAGCTCAAAATAAAGATGTTGATATTTAGGATATTTAAAGTGCACTGTAAAGTCTATTCCTTTTGACAGAATTCTTGTGGTCTTAATCAAATAAGAAAATAAGCTATCCTATAACACCAAGGGAAATGGGAAACAAAGCAAAATGTTATTATAATGTTCTTCTTGCTTAATTGGCTTGAAAAAGAAGGGGGAAAAAATGTCACTGTTGCTGCCTGTAGCATAAATGTCTTTATAATGATTTGATCTCTATAAATAGCACACAGCTGGGTTGTTTGCACTGTAATTTTAATGGTAACCAAGAGAAAATAACAGTGTGAATTCTGTTCACAGTAATGTAGCCTGAAGGACTCTGATCTCATATTTAGACTTTTTTTGGTGGTGTTCCTTCCCTCCCCCCCTCTAGTTTTTTACCCTTATAGAATTTAAAACTGATTTAGGAAACTGCAGAATAGTAGCACTGGAACTGTCATCCAAGTCAAGCCTTTGTGAAGACTCCCAAGTTGAAAATCCTACAGCACAGGCTGTACATATGGAGCTTGCACTCTTGCTTAGCTGTATGGTGTAATTACAGCATTCTTTTAATGATGAGAATAAACCCATGGCTTTTCTTGAGACAATTTTGACATGAATTTGTTGTCTACATCACTTTAATGCCTGAATAAAACAAAATTTTGTGTGAGAGTGTGTGTCTGCCTCCCAGCTCACTTTCCCAGTACAAGTAGGTCTTACTGAGACATCCAGGAAGGCTGTAGATTTTTAGGCATAGTTTGAGAGACTGATGCCCTTCCCTCCCCCCATAAAAGTGCCAACTTCTATTGCTTTCTTCTAGGTAATAATTGATCTCTAAGAGATTCACTGCTACCTGTACCTGTTTGTAGATCATCACTTAGATGTGTGGTAAATCTGCATGCTTACCCAAATAATGTAATACTTCTGTCGAAACCAAAATTAGTATGAAAAATAAATGCTGGGAAAGACAATAGCATGGTTATACAGTAAGCTCACAGAGAGGAGTGAATTTTATCATAATTCTGATCTCAGTCTTACATGTAGCCTACCCAGTAGGTGCAAGTTTGTCAGAAATTTGGGGTCCTGGATGCGAATGTTGAAAAAATGCTTTCCTGTGGAAGGTGTCAGTAATCTCTTCCAAATGCTCTAATAAATTTGTGTTCTGTGAGAGTGATGAGGGCAGTGACTTATAGGCTGCTAGATCCTGAGCCATATACTGTCTAGAGACATCCCACTGGATTTTCAGCAAGATTTATTTATACTGCTCTTGCCAGGACAAGTCAATTCTGTGCCGCTACTGGTAAAATACTGTGGTTGGCAGCATCCTGGCATGCAGTCAGTCATACCTGGATGTTAAGAGCAGATTCATCAACAGGAATTTCTTATGCCACAGCATTTAAACATGGTAGAACAAATTGTTGTGGGTAGGCACCTGATGAGTTTAATTACTTAAACCTCAACGTGCTAAATAGAGGCATTTCCTCAAAGTGATTTGTTTTGTCCGTCACACTCAGAAGTTTCTCTTTCAAACAAAACAGTAGCAGATTATCTCTTGAAGGGTTTGACAGGAGCAGGCTTAGCGTGAGGTGTTTAGGAGGGATTTTTTTTTGTGTTTTTAAGAACCAAAAGTCTGCTCCTTCTACTGAGAAAGGCTCTTTCTACATTCCAGTTTCCCAACTTCTTGAGTGTCCTGGTAACGTGCAGATTGGCAGAATATTAACAAACATGTTCTCTACAGTTGGAATGATAACCACATCAAACCCTAAAATATTAGAGAAGGTAGGAAAGTTGAAAGTGCAAGCAAATTTATCTCAGTTAGCAGCATTATCTTAAAATATGGTCTGCAATTACATGTGGTTTATAAAATGGAGTTTCTCAAGGAACTTTACATCAAAAGAATGTGCCATACTCCAAGCAATTAAGTTGTCTGTGTTGTATTGTTTAAATAAAGTGACGCTGTTAAATGGTAGGTTAAGGTGCATAACTAAAAACTATAATTTTTAAAAATATGTTATTATTTTAAATTTTGCATTTAATTTCTAATTAAATGCATAAAACTAATATCTAATAATACCAGGGTTTAAGAATTAAGTTTTACAGTCATATGGTACCTATTTAATCAAGGAAACTGTACCATGTTTTGCTTGTAAACTCACAAAGATTCTTAATTGGGAACATATTTGTGAAATTAGATTCATAGAATCCCAGCAGGGTTGGAAGGATCCTTAAAGACCATCTAATTCCAACTCCCGTGTCATGGGCAGGGCCACCTTCCATTAGACCAGGCTGCTCCAAGCCTCATCCAGCCTGGCATTGAACACTTCCAGCAATGGGGCATCCATAACTCCTCCAAGCAGCCTGTTTAGTGTCTCACTACCCTCATAGTGAAATTACTTCCTAAAAACCTACCCTCTTTCAGTTTAAAGACATCAGCCCTTGTCCTGTCACTCCATGTCCTTGTAAAATGTCCCTCTGCAGCTCTCCTGTAGCCCCCTTTAGGTACGGGAAGGTGCTGTAAACTCTCCGCAGAACCTTCTCTTCTTCAGCCTGAATAACCCCAACTCTCTCAGCCTGTCTCCATAAGGAGAGGTGTTCCACTCCTCTGACCCCCTCTTCACGGCCCTCCTCTGGAGACCCAAAACTGGATGTTTTGCACCAGGTGGTGTCTCTGGAGCAAATCCTTTCTGGGGTTTAATTGAAGTACCACACAAGGAAGTAGCATAGACATTTGGGAATGTGTGTTCTTCCTGTTCATATCATAAAGTCATTTAAGTGAGGAGGGATCCCTGGGGTTTCCAGTTCAATCTGCTGCTCAAAACAGATTAGAGCAGGTTGCTCAGGGGCTTGTCCAGTCCAGTCTCGAATGTGTCCAAGGATGGAGCTGTCACAGCCTCTGGGCTTTGTCCCAGTGTTTGGCACCCTCACAGTAGTGATGGCTTCCTGTGTGTAGGCAGAAACATAATGAACCCTCACTCCTATATCATGTGCAAATACCTTTAGTAGCCTTCAAGTGGCAAAAGCAAGCTTGTATTTACAAGGTAAAAATAACCAGAGCAGGGATGCCTTAGTTTTAACTGGTCTTGCTTAGGGAAGAAGGCAGTAGTATCAGCCTTCTTGAGCAGCTGCTGTGAATGGCAGCTGTCATTTGGAGCAGGACTGTTGGGGTAGAGCAGTTATTTGGCATTCTGCTTTCTGCTTCAGCATAAATGGCTTGGGATGCTCAATCAGGCTGTGCATCTGCCCACTAATCTTCTAACTCTTTGATTCACTCTAAATAGTTGCTGTTCTTTGCATAGGCACTGGCAAGAAGAGGCACACATACACAGCTTTGTAGCTATAAGCAGTGAAATCACAAACAGTAATATTTTAATTGGCATCTTGGGCCACCACTCCATAAACTCTCTTGCTTTCTGACAGGTGCTTTAGATTTTATGAATCAGTTCATGCATTGTCATGGTTTTACAGCTGTCTGTAACTTTGGAGAGTAGATTCTTCCCTCTTTCCTCTTTGTTTTTCTCTTCGCCTTCCCTGTGCCTAGGAAAAGTGTTCAGACACTCCACTCACCCATACTAATGACTTCCAACTAAATCCACACCTAGTCACTGAGGGTGTGGTACTTCTGTCGTTTTTTGGTTGCTCACAAAATCTGTAATTGTTTTGAGTGTCAGGAGATAGATTGGTTTTTGTTTAATGGGTCAGGGTTTTATGTACATGGAAAAAACAACAGGGAAAAATATTAGATGGAAAAGCATAGTCATAAATTTAACAGCCTGATTTTCATGATATTCAGTTGGGATAGTGTGGTGGTTTGACCTTGGCTGGGTGCATGGTCTGGAATATTCCTTTGGTTAATTTGGGTGAGCTGGCCTCCCAGCATCTTGCCCACCCTCAGCCCCTTGATGAGGAGGGGAAATGTTGAGAGACAGCGCTGATGCTGTGCCCACCCTACTCAGCAGTTGCCAAACCCTGGTGTGTTATCAACACCTTTCTAAGTACCAGCGCAAAGCACAGACCTGTGAGGGCTGCTGTAGGAAAATGAACCCAATACAGACAGCAAAACCCCAAACGCAGGTCCTATTATGTTTATATGTTAATGCCTTCATGAGTCATGAGCTTCCAAAGCTCCCTTATTGGACTCATTCATATGTATACTCCATAAATTTTACAGAACATTGAAATTGCATCATATAGTACAGTAAGGCATCAAACTTCCTAATAACTAAAGTTAATTTCTTAACGACACAGTAATTATCTGGTGGGTGGCTTAGAAAAACTTTTTTCCTCTGAAGTTTCACCCAGAAATTTTAGTCTGCTCTTCAAGAGTTCACAAAAACTATTCCAAACTCACGTTGCCAAAACTTTCTTAACTACTGCTCAGCTCTGCATGCAACATCCCAACTTTGGGAACCAGTAAAGTTTTTATTTCTTAAATGCTGTGAACTGCCCCAGCTCTGTGGGTTGGGTTATTCTCTGTTACATATTTTGTGGGAATAGCCTTCGTGGCTTTTCTTCTATTACCTACTGTGGCTGGTCTTCGCTATTTTAAAATTTGGGATTCCATCCATTGTTTCGTTTCTTTCAATTTATAGAACTGTTAAAATATTGTTCTGTTACTGTTATAAATACTGTTACTATTAAAATATTGTTATTTGCTCAGCTAGTAGCAGAAGAAAACTGCAGAGATATAAATCTTTCGCTGTCAAGAACGTTTTCAAGTTTTATTCTGAAATTTAATATTACCCACACACACATTTGTGTACAAATTGGATTTAAAAATCTTCCTTCTCAGTAATGAGTTTAATTGTTTCTCATGTGTTTTTCATACTATATGCCATTAGCAGATTATGCACTTGAAAAAGCTGGCTGATTATTAGTTCAGTTTCAGCCATTGCAAATCCCCTTGCTCTTGAATTAGAGAAAGGCTAAAAGAGTCATGATTGCACCTGAATTAATTAAACTGAAACAGTTTGCATGAGAATATTTGTTTAATAGACTGTTGACTGCTTCTGTGGGGCAAAAGACATAGGACCATCTTTTTTCAAGGTATTTGAATTCCTAAATCTCATTAGATGTCTGTGTGCCTCCTTAGGTATCTAGATACCTTTAAATACTTGGCCTTTGATCTCCTCCAAATGAAGTTGCTCAATTCATTAGTGGGATGAATAATGTACTTTATTAGATATGAATGTCATTTTCTACCAGCGCTGACTCAGAGCAGAAGCAAATAATGAATGCAGAACTCTCCCTAACTTCGCCTAACCCTTTCAGCACCTCAGTTATCCCCAGGAAGCTCTTGGTTTGCCATTGCAGCATGATCTTTGAAGCTTTAAAATTTTCTAGATTAATTTTGCCATAATTAATAGAATTTCTTGTACAGTTTGTACTGCTTTGTTTTCACATGCTATATCGTTTTGTATGAACTACTGTAGCAGTCTTTAGAAAAGTAATTTAAATTTAGTTTGCTATTATAATGAGATATTATTATGACTAATTCTAAAAGGGCTGCTACTCTACACACTAATTAAATTCAAAGACATTTTAAGCTATCAGTAAGATATTTCCTGTAATAACATTATGCCTCTTGTGACAGGCATGTCTTTTTTTTTTTTCTCAGTGTTCTGTTTTGATTGACTATTTTCAGGTACAGGTCTTTAACAAAGACAAGGAGAGGTATAATTCAGCTGTAAATAGACTCTGATCTGAACAATACTA
Source organism: Pseudopodoces humilis (assembly GCF_049639895.1). NCBI lineage: Eukaryota > Metazoa > Chordata > Aves > Passeriformes > Paridae > Pseudopodoces > Pseudopodoces humilis. The sequence continues at coordinate 109,004,284 of NC_142200.1, forward strand.
TAGCAAACAAAAGAAATCTTGCAGAGTGATGAGTATGAATTATATGTACAGAGAGGATGATTATAGCACTAAAACTGGCTCTGCAGAGGAGCAAGAATTCTGTGAGCAGTTAGAATGAAACATTTCCTCACTGTGGACCTATACACCTGAACTAGATCACTTGAAGGGATTTCTCAGTATCTGTGACCCATTCCCACAACCCTTTTTTTCCATGAGAGGGGAGTACAGTCACTGATATTTATGTAATGTCTGGCATCTCTTCATGTTGAAATGTAGATGCTTGGTGCATCTGCAACTATGTGCCACCATCCATGAAAACTATTTGGTGGGTTCATTGGTAGGGATAGATCATAAGATAAACACAAGCACATCCAAGTTGTATGAACCTTGTTTTTCAAAAACCAGGCTGAAGAGGAATGCACGAAGGAGAGAGTTTTTACACTGTCAGGCAGAGCTACTTCTACTGCCTATGTTTAAAACTGGTCTTTCATTATTCACTTATACAGGTGAAATGTCATTAAGGTGTGACATTATATTTGTGGGTGTTTAGAGGCTTACAGTAGCTGACTTGATTATAGTAAGAGGGCACTAATATTTTAATTTACAAGCTTCAGAATATATTTTGCAAATGTTAGATCTCCAATAATTTGTCCACTCACTCTGGTTGCATCATTCCACTTACAGCAGTATCATGAAAGTATTGCTGTCCTTCATTTGGGAGACTCTGTAAGAGTGAAAAAGGTGCTTTAAAGGTTGTACTTTTATGCTAGAATGGAAGAGCTTAAGAGAGTATGTAGCATGACTGGCAAATACTTTTGATATGGTTGTCTCAAGTTTTACGTACTACGGAATCTTTCTCATGCTGTGCATCGAGGATTAAAAGGATTTTGTGAATACAGTCAAGTCATTTTGATTGTTTATGTTAAAATCCCCACTCAAACTTGACAAGATAGCAGTTGGTTTACCTATTAAACTGTTATTGTCTCAACCTGTGAGTTTTTATCACTTTTTCTCTTCTAATTCTCTCTTGTATCTAATTTTGTGGAGTAAAGCAGTGACTGTGCAGGGCTTAGCTGCTGGTTGGGGTTAAACCACGACATAAGGGTTGGTGCAAGATTTGAGACATGTTTTTTTGAGAGAGTATGATTGCTACTTTTCTTTCCTTGATATATCAACATGGCTCTAGAGGATGTTATTAGAAAAACACTGTTTCTATATGCTGTTTGGTGGAAAATTGCTTCTCTGGGCTTGAAGTGTGTCTACCACCAAGGGCTCTGCACTTAAATATATTTGATCATGAAGATTCAGTGTGTGAAAAAGGCATTTGGATAGAGGGAAAAATGCTACTGAACTGTGACTAGGTGCTCTTTGCAGTCCTGAAAAAAGTTAGGTTGGCTAGAAGAAAGTTTTACAACTATGAAAGTCCATATAGCAGGAATAACACATCTGGGAGAAGAATTAACACAAAGGTGCTAGGAAATAAAAGTTATTTCTCTGGCTATCCCTGCTAGCAAGGAAGAGATACAAAGACTTCTTCAAGTTGTGTACTGTTGTGATTAAGGAAAATCTGTGCTTAATCTGTCTGTGTAAATAACTAAATTTGGGGTTCCTGTAAGAAAGTCTAATGTGCAGAAGAGGACAGTCCAAATAAAGAGTTTGAGACACTTGACCTCTGGCTCAGGGTGGCACCTTGCAAAGCTGAATCAATGCTGTTGAAATAACTTGGTTAAAAAGCCATATTGAAAACTTGTTGGCTCAGTTTATGAGCATTGGTAATTCTGCATGATATTACTGAAAGTTATCCCTATATTTGGTTAAGAAAGACATTTCTACCTAGAGAAAGACATTTTAAAAGTTTCTTAAACAAGCCAGGTAAAACAAGTCATTATATTTCACAGCTCATCTTACACAGTGCTGATTAGTCACGACTCAGGCACAGGAGAGAGGAAACCTTCATCAGAGTCCTTGTCTCTGAGTGACTGCTGAGCAATGCTCGGTACACAGCTGGTGTCAGCGCCTTGGTGCTTTTATCTCAAGTCTTACATCTGTTCATACTTTTAAAATAATGAAAATAAAAAAGTGCACAGCCTCTTTTAGCTATTTTAAATTGGAAATAGGATCAAATGGAGATGTAAGTCCAGATTTTTCTACAGTATTGAGTATCTGTCCTTAACCTATAAGGGCTTGTACGTAATAAAGAAAATTAAGATCATCTTCAAGGGAATTTCTCACTCCCATCTTACAACAGGTCTGACATCCCTTATCACTACAGACCAGAAATCCAGCTGAGATGATGTTCTGTTGAGATGATTGCATATCTGATAAATACGAATAACTTCATGTGCATATCCTCCCTCTCAGAAACAGAGCAATGGTTTTTACATTCTTATTTCCACCTTATGCAAACATATTAGTATGACATTTTTATTGGACATGTGGTGCTCTTAGGCCAGAACTGGGTAGTAGTTTGTATGTAGCTGAAAATGAACTTGACTTCAATTTTCTTAGTCTCACCTTTAATATCTCTGAGGTCTGGTCCTTGTACGAGCCCCCCACACTGAACAAAGGATTGTTGTTGTTTAACCCTAGCTGGCAACAAAAGCACCATGCAGCTGCTTGCTTACACCCCCTTTGCCCTGTGTCTGCCACAATGGGGAAGAGAATCAGAAACAAGAGGTGAACTTCATGGCTTGAGAAAAAAACAGTTTAATAATTGAAACAAAATAAAATTTTATTATTATTATCACAACAGCTGTAATGCAAATGAGAGAGAAAGAAAATAAACAAAACCCAAGAGTAAGAAGTGATGCATAGTACAATCACTTACCACCTGCTGGCTGATGCCACCTCTCCCCCATTTATATACTGAACATGGCAGTCTGTGGTATGAAATATCTTTTTGGCTAGTTCAGGTCAGCAAGCCTGGCTGTCTTCCCTCCTGGATTTTTGTGCACTTCCTCTCTGGCAGAGCATGGGAAACTGAAAAGTCCTTGATATGGAGTAAGCACTATTTAGCAACAACCACAACATCAATGTGTTATCAACATTATTCCCATACTAAATCCAAGGCACAGCACTGTACCAGCTACTAAGAGGAAAATTAGCTCTATTCCAGCATGAACAAGGACTGTTTTCTACATCCATTTGCTGACTGGTAGCTCATGTTTCTAATAAAATGTTTGTGAAAATACATGTTCTGGAAATGTAATGTGTTTTTTTATGGCTGAACTGGGTTCTGCTATCAGTGTTCTAGAAAGAAGAGAGACATTTACTTTCTGCACTTCTTCACACCAGCTTTGGACAAACTCTTTTTATTCTCTGAAGCAGAAGTTTTAAATTGCAAGGTTTTGGAGTCAAGCCAAAGACTCCTGACAAATTAAAGACCTATAGTCAATTACCTCCTTGTAAGACATTTTGCCAGCTCAGCTGTCTTGGTAACTCTGAACTAAGACTAATGCTTGCTAGTCCCTCAAGTTATCATTGTTTAGGACTTGCTGTCTGACAACCAGGTCAGTAAATGCTTTGTATAATAATGTTCAGAAGATTTGCATTGAGACATTAACAAAAATATGACAGGTAATTAATGGCAGGTTCCATAGGAGTGGTTCTTTAAACCGGTGAGACCTATTTTGTACAGTGCATGAACAAAAAAGTCAATTTACTGCTATGGAAAACAGACTCCTTTACAGTTATTACAATTACAGTTTGAGGCAACGATGTTGGCACATTGTTGCCAGATGGAGGCTTGGTTTTAGTGGCCACTTAATTAACAACTGGTAAACACTTGCACCCAAATACACATATTTACATATGCAGAGTGCTTACTGTGTCAGAATGATGCTTCTGGCTTAGAGAGCGAGAGTTATTAATGCAGCCTACTAATGAGAACGTCAGATTAAATTATCTTCTCTGGAACTTTGAGCCATCTATCTGCCACCTGCACAGGGGCTCCCAAGCTGTGCAATGCCTCGTGAAAGCTGTGACCCTTTGGAAAGCAGCAAAGGGAGCTGGAAAAGTTTGGGTAGTTCAGGGGGAGAAGTCCTACTGTCTCTAAAGAAGGCTACTCTAGCCCATGTTCCCACCCAAGCTCTGTCTCATACCATGGCTCTGTATATATAAGATGTCTGAAAAGGTTTCTGATGGACAATACAGCTTTCAGTGGAAAAGCTTAATGTATTTTACGAAGTTGCCTGAATATCTTGGGGGAGGAGGAGAGGCCATGGAGATAAATGGGCCCTGCTTCTCAGCTGCCATAATTCATTGTCTGGCTGGTACAAAACCTGTAGTTTAATTATATATTAAGAATAATCTGTCATTTGTCTGTATTACCTCCTGTCTGAGAATCTCAAACAAGATCTTTTGAATTGCACCCCACAGTTCACAGGAGTGCAAAGATTTGTACTTAAACCTGTTTAGCTGGCAAGAAAATAAATGTAGGGATGACTTAAAAGGTCACACAAACAGTTATTTCCAAGATTCTAGGGGAGAAAAAAACCTGCTAAATCCTAGCAATACTGTCATCTTACTTGTAGTCCTGTCTGCTGTAGCCACTGACCAACACTAGTGTTGAAATCCAAAAGTTAGTTTGGAAAATTGAGTGAGATGTTGGCAACAGATAGTGTTACGGAAGACTGTCCAAATAGGAGTGTTAAATTATTCATTTAAGTAATAGCCAGCTGCAAAAATGCAGCTGGCAATCTGAAATGGTCCTATTATGAACATTAGTTAACAGTATCATGGTGTTCTTGTAATAAGGCAAATGTAATTCTGGAGTGTATCAGCCTTGCAATGAGAAGCTCTTCTTACTTCTCATGGGAAGGACAGGGGCCATTATGCCCAATTGTGAGCATTATTCTAAGAGTGTTTATGAGTCAGTCCATGAAAGCTCATCTGAGAGTAGAAGGAATGGTTTGAGGGCTAGGAAATCTGGTCAAGAAGGAAATAGAGAACAAATTCGGGTTATGTAGTAAAGATGACTGTGGGGAGCTGGTAATAGTCGTCAGATATAAAGATTGCCTGAAAAAGGGAAAAAGATTGTTTTACCTATTTATGGTGCATTAGATGGAAATAATGGACTTAAACTGCAGAGAATTGGATTAGCTGTTAGGAAAATATATTTACATAAGGATCAAGAATACAATAAATTTCCAGAGGAGAATGTTTCCCTTCAAGTTCTTTAAGAACTGATTAGACATACCTGTCAAGTATAGCTGCAATAGAAACAAGAAGCTTGTCACAGTGATTCCAGATGTGCTGTCCTGTCTTGTGGTGGTTCTCCTGTCTCACATTTAAAGCCTATTTAAAACTTGCTTCTGTCTTACTGCATCTATTACAACTGTAGCTGAGAATAATCTGAGGTGCAGCTTCTGATTTTTTGTTCAATTCAGCAAATTGATGGGCAGGACAAACATACTTCCCCACACTTATGTTGGGCTAAAATGTGCATCCTATTCACTCCTGTCTCACAGCACGTTTTTTGTCTGGCTGCGACTTAGCATTACTCAGAGCATTTAAGGTCTGGCCATTACCTACTGTTGTGGTTTATTGCTGAAATTTGTATGATGCCCAGGACTCTCATGAAGGGTTTGGAACTCTCCTTTTTGCTTGGTGACTGCCTTTCTTTCACAACTAATATTTTGGCATATTTGACAAGGATGTCTATTTGTGGATCATTTAGAGCAGCTGTCCAGATGAAGTTGTGCAAGTACTGTTGGATGTGGAAAAGTGGAAAGGACTACTTCTTGTATAAAAGTCATATTCAGGAGGTTAGGGTTTTTCTTAGGACACAATCAGTCTTTTGCTCAGTATCTGCACAACACAATTGTACTACAGTTTTGTCAGATTACAAATAATACTGTAATTTCTAAGAAGTGTTTCAAGTTACCTTTACATCTTTCTACATTTTGAAATTTTCCACTTAATAACTAAATAAATTAATACAGCATTAACTTTACTGCTGACTAATACACTGGAACAACACTGTAGCTTAGCAGTTCTGCAATATTGTAAGGGTTCTTCTTTTTCTAATACTTTTACTGGTCTGGTTTTAAATGTTTCAGATGTTATTGATATGGCAAATAACATCTTTTGTCAGTGTCGCTCTGATGTCATTTATTTGAGGTATATGTACAATGTGCCTAATGACCAAATTTGTTTATAATGCGGCATTTTAGGGGAGGTCTGGTATGTGGTAAGCAAAGAAGACAATTTTGGAGCTGAAATATGGGGCAAGTTGCTTGGTTGCTTCTGCCCTGACTTTAGAGTTGTAGGTATTTTGAGATAAAATAAATTCCTCCTCATTGTAAGTGGACTTCAGTTTCCAATAAAAATTAATGAGTTGAGTTTTGGAGGTATCTCTGATAGATTCGCTTGTACAGCTCTCAATGTCTTTCAAGTCCAGTTAAACCTTTCTTCTGTCCTTTGTCACCATCATTGCAAGACTTGAGGAAAATCTTAAGTGTTTCTCACTATTCTGTTCAATGCAGTGAATTGTGTTCTCCCCATTCTGCTTGACGCCAGTGGCTTTTTTCGTCCTTCCATTGCATCCTGTGCAGGCTTCCTAGGGGACCTTTCTTCTTGGTTTTAGTCTTACTGTGTTAACTCTGATCATGGACTGAGAAAGTACCTTGATACAAAAGGAAAAGAAAGCAACATAAAACTGAAATCACAATAAACCACGTATTTACTACAGATTCTAATTATTTTCCCCTTTGTTTTTATTTTTGTGCAGATTGTTTCTCAGAGGAAGCTCTCCAAGTCCTTGCTCAAACATGGCAACACAGCAGGAAAGTCATCTATAACAGTAAGTCAGTCTTAAATATGCTTTTGTTTTCATGTTACTTAAAAATATCCAAAGTGATTAATTCTCTCTAAAAGCATCCTGCTAAGCCACCAAAATCCCTTGATTGAGAAGTGTTTTAATTTTTTTTATTTGATGACTTGCACTGTTTCTGACAAATCTCCTTGTTTTAAGGAAATGGCAACAAATAATGTATGATTTGTAAAAAAGTCACAATACTTAGTACTACTTTCAAGGTACTTGGATGACAGCAAGTAACTTCTGCTGCTTGAATACTTTTAGTTGAAGGACTAGAACCTTCTGAGATTAATTTTTACCTGCTTTGGCACATAAAGGAGCCTCATCTTTCTTTTCCCTTGGGCTTTTTCCAGTTTCTCAGGAAAAAAAAAAGTTCAATGTGATTAGTTTTAGATGTGTTGTAATGCAACTAAGGACTGGATTTTCAGCCCCATGTGTATTTTGAAAACTGAAAATCACTGTATTACCTCTCTTTCATCTTTCTCTATGCTGGCTCACTTAGGAGCTCAATCTTGTCTGCACTGAACCTGACATGCTTGTGACTTTTGCAGCTCTGCATTAAGATGAGGGCTGTAATAAAATATTCTGCTTTGGGAGTCTCTGCTCTATTGCCTCATGGGATCGAGAAGGATTTTTTTTTCCTTAATGTGTAATTTGCCATATGGGCTTCTTCTGGCTTGATTTTCTGGATTTTTTTCTGCCTTCAGCCACAAAAGAGACAGCAGACTGTGAGATACTTTCTGAGAGCCTAGGGAGATTGATTTCTTAGGTATCTTCCTTGGTGCTTGGCTGGGAATTGATTTGCTTGAGTGCATACAGTAAACTTGGTTTTGGTCTGGGGTTGGAAAGGAGTTTCCCTCACTCCTCTGGCTGAATAGAACCAGGAGAGAGTTTTGTTCCCTAAATAATTTGGTGTGGTTTTCCTGCTGGGACAATCTGGGCATACTTCATCTCACACATCCCTGTGGTGTTCTGGACCTCTCTTCTGTTCTTCTTTGAGGTACACAAAGTGGTTTAGTCTTGTGAAAACACAAATGCTCTAGTACAACTAAAATCATTAGGTTTGTTAGGGGAGTGTTCTGGCAAAAATTAAATCACTGTGATAAACAGAAGATGAGAGAAAATGACTTAATAGTCCCTGCTGGCCTCACACTGGATGATAACCATGTAATATGGACCTTAGTTACGTGCTTTGGCTTTCGACCAGCAGTATTAAAGAGCAAGTTGACTTCACTTGAATGGGAAAAAACTGAACCCAGACAAAAAATACTGTGTGAAAAATTTGTTGTCTCAACAGAATAATTAAAAACTGATTATTTATCTTTATTTCTAGACCTGGGGACATACCAGGTGTCCGTCAAATATGGAAGTTAGAAACACTAGTTTCCTAACTCCTTCAGTATAGTGAATTATGGGTTTTTAATAAGATTTTGAAAATTTCTATCTTAGCAAGTTTTGCTGGAATTTTATTGGCCTTTTGAGTGTGTAATGTCTCATCCACGCAATTTTCTAATATGGCTGTGGGAAGAAAAAAGAACATTGCTCTGCTTCTCCAGCTGCAAGTCCATAAACCTTGTAAGAGCGGGTTCATTATTTTCAGGAAAAAATACTAGTGAAATTTGGTGTGCAAATCCCAGAGCATTGTTGGTCATACACAGCTTAACCAGACCTTTTAAACCATCAGACTACATGGAAGAGAAATGTGTCAGACTCCATGGGTCAAATTTCCAGCAGTCTGATGTTTGCCTGGAAGATGTGATGCACCACATGTGTACCTGTGGTACTTTAATGCCCAGTTAAGCCTCTGTGCCTCTGTGTAGCTGCATGTGAGTATATTGCATGGAGAAACACCTCAGCTCACTGCTGGGAGGTGTCACAGCCAGAATAGTCGCAACTCAGGGAATTTTACTTAATTTAATGAATTGCCAGTCAAAGTAAACTTTTAACTACTGAAAAACAAACAGGACAAAAAAAAAACCTCCAAGAGAAAATACTTTTCCTGCCCCTTCCCTGTAGTCAGCTCCACTTCTGACACCTCTCCTGCCTCTTTTATGGTCTTCACTCCCTTTGCCTTCACTTCATGTTGTTCTCAGTCCTTTTGATGAGATGCTGTGTGACACAGGTCAGGAACAAAAAACAGTGGTTTGGGTTTTTTTGGGGGTTGTTGTTTTGGGGTTTTTTTGTTTGTTTGTTTTGGGTTTTATTTATTTTTTTTTCTTCTGCTCTTTGAGGTTTTTTTTCACTCATTTTTTTAGTTCTGCTCCAGACTCACACAGCCTTCAGGGGCATCTTTGCTCCAGAATGGGTGTTACCTGAGGGTGTACACAGAGATGCCTCCTCCAGCATGGAGCACCTCCTTCTGAGAGTGAATCTCCAGCTGTGTCCCCACAGCTTGGCCTTCTCCATACCTCCTTCTGGATCTTCTTTAGGGTGGCTTTGCAGACCACCTACCTCTCCTTCCTATGTGTCTCTTGCCTCTGGCAGCTGCTGCCCTTTCTGAAATAGGTTCATGAGAGGTGCCATATGCACCTCTGATGGGTTGATGTTTTGGGGTGCAGTCAGTAGCTGCTGCCAAGCCAGTTTGGCAAATTTTTGGGTTTACCCAGCAACTCCTCAAAGGACTTCAGGTGGTGGTGGCAGTCAGAACCTATCTGGGAAGCTGGCATGGCTGCCATTTGTGTGGTCATGAACATGAAATACCCAGGAAATAGGTTCTTTTGGGAGATTTAGTCCCTGGGCAGAACATTTACAAAAGGGAAAAAAAGTTGTAATGCTGTCAAATTGAATATAATGTGGTTTGTTTCAAAGACCATTTTTCAGTGAAATATCCCATGTTTGGTTAATGCCTTCTCTCCCCTGAGGCATTTTAATGGCTTACTTAGGAAACTGGTTTAGTTGGTTCTGTTGGGTTTTTTTATAATGTTGCACAGCACAATAACTGATACCATTATTGATATAGCTTACACCATCTGAAAGAATCATGCTATATTATTTTAGGATTACTTGTTTCTGACTCCATCTATAGCAAATTGTTTTGCCAATGTGGCTATTGCAGAAAAATTATACCAGGAGAGCTCTCCTGCTGTAAATGTCCCTTTTGTGGCAACTAATGCCAGGTGACTTCACTCCTTTTTTCATTTATCTTGCCAAATGATGCTGAAGTGGCCTGAAAATAATTAGGCTTTAGACCTGAGTAATCCAACTCTTGTAGAGCATTTTTGTCGTCTTGGACACTGAGACTGTGGAATTCTCTGTTTTCCACTCTGAGGAGGAGTACTTGGTCAGAGGAATGGGGTCCCTGGTGGATGTGAATGTCTGTCCATTGACAGGTGTTTGACAAGGCTTACACAAAGTGTTTCAGGTCCATGGGCTGACCCAGGTGTTGTCCTTCCAGTCAGCAAAGAGAAACACATTAACTTGTTCCACATTTCAGTTTCCTAAATGGGGTCTGCAGTCTTCACACACCGAAAAATGGCATTGTTCTCCCCTTCCATTACACCATGCACAACTCAGATGTAGCTTTCCATTTAGGTGATCGCTGAGGAACTGTCTGGCAATGATGACTACGTTGAACTTTCATTCAGTGCACGGAAATTGGATGACAAGGTAAGCTGCTTGGTATTAACCTTTCTGAAAGATATAAGGATGCCTGCAAATATAATTTGATGAGATTTTCCATGACAGATATTTTTTTGCCTTGTGTTATTAAACATACCAGGGTTTTCAGATGAATGTGCACAATGAGGCTTTCCTTGAGTTGCAAAGTAATTAAAAAAAAAAACTCAAGGGAATCTAATTAAAACCAAGACAAGTTAATTACAGTACAACCAAGACAGTTTAATTATGTAAAATGTCACAGATCAGAAGTGTTTAGAGAAGTGAACTTTCTGTGAGTAGTCAATGATGTTATCGTTGAAGTTTCCTAAAATACAGCTAGAAAACTTCATAACAGCTTGGTCATGATACACATTTTGTTTGACAAAATGTTGCTCAAATGTGAGAAAAATACTTGCATATTTGTTGAAAACCTTTTCCCTCTCTAGGAAGAAAACTTTACATTGACTCAAACACTGCTGAACATTATAAGGAGTACCTCTTTCTGAAAATGTTATTGTTTAGAAATTTACATATAATAAGCATCTCAACTCACAGCCCTGATGACTGCTTGTACCACTTTCTGTTATTTCAGTGCAACAGCAGGCATAGAATTCTTTGAGGTATATAGCCCTTTCTTATATATGAATGTACTTTCATATATATGAAGTTGCTTCTTATTAGAAGCACATGGCAACTCTGTACAAAGGTTTAGGATTGTGATGCCCCAAGTGTGTTCTTGTAAACATCTGACATGAGGGTCAGTTAAAATCACATCAGTGAGACTACTTTTGGATACATATACATCAGGTTTTCAAACTTGGGTTGTAACTTATGAAAAATATTTTCAGCTGAAACTACCGGAAGATCTCAGGCAAGCAGAAAGTACACAGAAAGATCAATAGTACGGGCATATAACTTAAATAAAATTTATAAAATTTTACCGTTCTCAGGATCATTAACAGTCATAAATGATCCGAACCTGAAGTTGCTTCTCATCTAAATGATAAATTAGTTTCCTCTTTCAGAGATGCTGGAGTCTTAGTGGTTTTGAATGGCATAATTTATTTAGGTGTCAAAATGTAAATTTAACAACCTTTCTTTAGGCAGGTATCTTTGGAGGTAATTCCCAAATTTTTACACAAGTTTTTTCTTGATCCACATGCTGTCATATCTAGGAAAAAGGAGAGGACATAAACAACATAATAAGACTTAGACATTGCTTTTCCACAAATGCAAAATGTAATCTGCTTTAAATATTAGTATTGCTTCTAGCTTTTATTGGTATAAATTTAAAGGATACTGCCAGAGTGCAATTCTGAGCCAGGTCAGTGGTGTCTGGGCAACAGTTTTAGAGAATGATTGAAACACTTTGTGGGAATAAGGTGAGAAGGAGCAGTCTGAAATACTGCAACAGTATTGTCATTCTTGCCATTTTAACATGTCCAGTCAAGGTGGGCTTCATCTAATACAGAATTCTTGGATGAGCAGTGTTCAAGTCAAGCAGTGACTCATCATGTCTTATCTGAATCCAAACTCCTTTCTTTAACTGATGAAAATCTCTGGAAGCCTGTTGCTTTGAAAGAAGTCTTCCAATTTCCTCCGGCTAAAGATGTGGCTCTAAACCTGGCTGAAGCTTGGTTTACTTCTTCTATAATAAAAGTATGACTTATAATGAACTTTGACATCATTAAATGCAAGGCACTTCTAGTAATTATTTTTATTAAGGTTTGAAATTACTTAAATCACATAGTTCAGCCACTGGTGAAAAAGAATGAGTGCTCTGATGTCACAAAAAGGAAAAAAAAATCAAAGGATTGAGAAGAGTCCATTTTTTAAAATCCAAAGCATGGGTTTGCATGCCTCTCCCCATTCAGAGAAGTGAACACCTGAATCAGTAACACCTGATGTTAGAGATGTAACATCAGAGACACAAACTGAGGGTTTAAACTGGCCTTGGAGTCTCCTAAAAAACAAAGGAAGCCTCTGGCAGCTGTCACTCATGCTCTGATGTGAGGTCACCTTTGTACACCCTGGGGTTCCTGTACTGGTAGCTGTGGGAGTAGCAGCAGACAAGTAGAATCCTAATGCCTCACAACATGTGGATAATGGAAGGGGTAGGGGGATGTCATGTATGTGCTCTCAGGATAAAAAGAAAAATAAATTCTTTCCATCCATTACCGTCTTGAATGGGCAGGAATATTCTTCCTTCATCCCTTAAAGGAGATCCTTGAAAGAGAATCCAGATGGGGTTCCTTAAGTGTATGTATTTCCGACACTAAGGAAAAATACGTGAACAACTAAACAAAATTTGTTGATAAGATTTAACAGCCAGGATATGTTTGTAGCGTGCTTTTTTTCCTCTTGACATAAAACTGCAAGAATTTTAGGGAAGCTACAAAACAGAACCTAATAATTTTTTCCTACTAGAGTGGCTGAAACATTCAGTGAAAATGATAGGAAAATGATGGATATGAGAGTTGCCTTTAGTTAACTGACTTTAGCAGAAATAACAGTTATTTTTTTATTACAGTGCTTATTTGGAAGGTATAACTGCTTTTTCATGTTTTATTGAAGCCTTGTCAGCTCAAATGGCACGTCTTTGTTTCAAGAGATCCACTGAGAACACTTCGCTGCGGAACAATAACTTTTGGAAAGGTTTTATTGCATTAATAGCTGTGTCACAATTACCATAACAAGCAGCTATGTTTTTTATGATAGCTATAATAAATTATGGGCACTGAGGCAGGCAAACTGCTTCTCCTGTTCTGAGAGAAGCAGTTACCATTGTTTGGGAAATATTATGCAGCAAATATCTGCAAAATACAAGCTAATACTGCTTTTTTTATATAGTTCCCTGGTATTAAACTACTACCAAAAAAACCCTCCTCAAATGGCCTTTTTTAGCTGTTGAATAATATTCAAACTTTTAGGTTTTTGACCACTTTAGCCCTTTTTTAAGGGACCTTTGACTTGATCCCCAATCCTGAACTTTAAAAACTGTTGTGCTCTGAAATTAATCTACTAAAAATTTGTCAGACTAGGTGGTTAGAAAAAGATATAGCTAAATTTTTCAAGTTTGGGCCATGTACTTATGTTATTACTGTGTAACTGCTGCACATACTGAAAGAACAATGTGCATTATACATCTAGCAAATATAATATGTTAATCATTTAAATATTATTAAAATAGCAGGATATATTGCAGCTATTCTTCTTTCAGAGGATATCCTTGGGGGATAATGCAAAGATATTAGATTCAGCATAACAACTGAAAAATGTTAATTGTGAAAGCAAATGTTTCTTTAGCTACGAATTTCTATTTGTTACAAAGCAATTCCAATAGAGAAGGATTTTTTTGTTTGTACCTCAATTCTGAAAGTAATTAGCCCTTGTTTTTGCAAGGAGGGGGAGTGATATAAACCACCATCCAGCATTACAATCTTTCCTTTTATGTGGTATTATCTTGGTAGTTAAAACCAGTTATTAAAAATTATTTCTTTTGCGCTGATGTGCTGTTGTACCTTTATGATACTCAGCTAGGAATGATACTATATTTTGAGCCTTAAATGAAATCTTGACTTCCTTTCTGAATTCTTTTGCACTCCAGGGTTCTTTGGATGTATCATTTTGAGGCATTTCCTTTCAAATAACTTACCAAATTTGTGTTTGATAAAGAAACCCTTAACATTAAGCTTTTAATCAGTTTCAATCAGAATGCTTCCGTGTGAGAAGAGGCAGCTCAATTTTTTTTAATCCTATGTGCTCTGGATTTTTGTGTCATTATGATTAAATCAGCACCCCCTCTTTCTGCTTGTCTTCTTTCCTATACACTGACAATCTGGCAGAATTTGATCACCAAAACCCCCTATACACTAGCAATTTCAAATTTTGAGTAGAGTCCAGATACTGAATCTACATCAGGACATTGAGGCAAAACCTGGAGTTACTTAGTTGAATTTTGCACTGGTTTTACACAGTTTGACATAAAATGTCCTGTTTACCATGGAGCTAGAACAAATAGCCAAACATACAGCTTTGCTCTAAACATACTTTTGCTCAAACATATAGTTCCATGTTCCCCATAATAGGATTTAACAAATAAATCTTCCCATCAGTTGCTAAATGTGCCATTAAGTTTTCTCTAGAAAGTAAAGAAGCAGATCAATGACAAAACAGCACTCTCAACACAACATTATGTCATTTTTAGGGTATGACATGACATTAGGTTCCTTGAGCCTTGCTCAAGGCTTTGTGGTCCATAGGGACCAATTTTCTTCTTCAGGCATTCAAATTCAAGTGTCCCTTTTCAAAGCCCTGAATTCTATGAACTTGTGGAATTGTAAAAATGTCCTAAAAATAAATTTTACCAGGCACAGACTTTGGCTAGCATCTTATCCAAAGTTGTTCCCAAACCAATGGCCATGCAGCTAATCAAAAATAGGTATGGGGGACATTTGGTGGGGAGAAATTTGTAGAATTCTAGATATATATATATATATGTAATTATTATATATTTTAGAGTGTATATATATATATTATTATATATTTTTTATATATATTACAGTAGTTTTTACACTAACACTATCACAGAAACACCTGGATACTGAACAGAATTTCTCACTTCCCCAAATTGACATGGGGTTTTGTAGTTTTGGATATGTCCAATAGACAAGAATAATATTCATATGCACAAAATTAATCATGTGGCTCTTTTGAAGAAGAAAATTAGGAAGGGAGTTGAAACTACAGGAAATGGACTTAGTGCTTTTAAATCCTGCTCTTTCAGCATGGCACAGTTAGAAATTGGAAGCTTTCCCCCTGCTGGGTTAACAGCCAGTTCCTCTTCTCCCCCCTCCAGCCAGCATGTCCAGAGTAAATGAGATGTTGAAACAAAAGATCCTGTGGTCAAATGAAGCAGCACTATAGAAAGCAACTTAATTTAGGTTTGTGTAAGAAGGTTCAGGGTTGTTAGCTGGATACAAGACTAGGAGGAGGTGTTCTGCAGTGTGTGAATGTGAACCTCAGTGTCTGTCAGAGATTTGCCTAGAAATATCAGGTTATTTCCTTCATTACCCTGCTCTGTCATCTTTGTCACCGTAGCATGGTTTTGTTACCACACCCTGAAGAGGACTTGCTTCTCTAACCAGCTCTAATCCATTTTGACAGTACTTGTGTTAGTTGGTAGCAGCACAATGTCTTGGCCAATTAACTTCTGATTTCGGAGGTAGGTGAACAGTGTGAAATTCAACCCCAGTGTGGAATATGCTTCGAAGTGCAATGTGTTAGAAAACTGGTATCAAAAGACCAAACAGGTATGGAGACATAAAAGAAACAAGCTAGGTGGATGATGGAGCTAATGCTCAGGAAGCTGGGCTGAGTTTAAGAAGGAAAGGGGTCGTAAAAGGACATTTTACAGTTTTGCATGCTATGATTAAATAGTCAAACTGAGAGCAACAACGGGAATCCTTGTGAGACAAGGACAAGAATAATATATTGCTGAGAAACACCAAAACTAAAACTACTCTGACTCTTCATTAGCAGTCAGGGAAGCACCTGTGCATTGTGCCTGAAAAGCTCAAAGAAAAAGAAGCCCCAAGAGTAACCTGTCCTAAATTTTATTTTAGGATTTTTTCAGCAAATCTGATCCTTTTTTGGAGATTTTTCGGGTGAATGATGATGCAACCCAACAACTTGTTCACAGGACTGAGGTAAGGAATAGAGTTGAATTTACTTTCCAAGGCAACAGATGGCTGTCAGGAGTCATAGTTTATGCTTCCCATGTCATAAAGGGAAGTGGTTTTAAATCTAGGTGTGCAAACACCCACACTTAAAAACACTTTCTAGTATTACACTCTAGTGTTACTATTAACTAATGGATATCAGGTCTTGACTTATGCATCTTACAGTAAAGGGAGATGAAGTCAAAGCCTAATTAAACCAGCAGATACTGTGTTGGAAGGTCAGGAGATATAAACACTAGATTTAGCCGAAACCAGGCTACAGAATGTATCATATTTTCCCATTAGTACTGTGTTGCTTCTTCCCCACCTCCTCACAGGTTTCTGGTGCTAAAATGATTGTAATCTGGGCACTTTACATTTGTTTTTTTACCACCCAGTAACATTATTGCTCCATGGTAATGACTGGGACTGTGTTAAAAAATGGCATTTAGGTGTATAGGGTAAAGGTGTGGCAGGTGTTAGTGGTTATAAACCTGTTAGGGATTCCATAGTTTTCCTAGCAAGGCAAACAATGTGCCTGTAAACTGATGTTGCCCATCCCCATTGCCCAGTCCTGCACATCTTCCATTGCTTCCAGTTCAGTTCTACAACCTTTTCCCCGTGAATTATCTCCCACTGAGGCATGGCAGTGCCAGAGCAATGTCTGTAGCATCATCTGTGGGAATGTATGGGTCCATTTCCCACTCCATTTCTGCTCCTCTTTTTGGGGGCTTTCCAGAGGAAGATTGTTGGAAACTGCTCAAGGGCTCATATCTCATTGGATGTAGTTCTGAAAACTCCAGCTGAGCTCTGCTTTCTTCTCTTGCTGGTGAATGTAGTGTATTGAGTATTGTGGCTCTTGTTAGCATTCTGCTGAGATATATGAAAATGTTAAGGGTTCTCTTTCTTCTTTTCACTTACAGGTTGTGATGAATAACTTAAATCCAGCATGGAAGACTTTTAAAGTGTCGGTAAATTCTCTGTGCAGTGGAGACCAGGATCGCAGGCTAAAGGTCAGAAGTAATTCCTACTCTTTTAATAATTTTACTCAGAAAACAAAAGTTGGTCTCTCTTTTTCAACTGTAGATTGCTATTCTGCACTTGCCTCTTCTTTGATGGAAAAGATGATCACACAGCTGCATTATGATTTCCATAATCAAATTAAGGATGCAGAGAAGTGGTAATCCACTGTAATCAGTAGATTATGCTCTATATTTCTTAAAGTAATCTCAAAAAATGATGGGGCTATTTTTTTCCAATCAGTTGGGTAATTTAAATCCAGCATCATTTAACTGGTGAAAGTATACTCAAGGGAAGAGGCAGCCCTACCACAGTTTTAACTACTATTTCCTCACTTCTATATCTGGAAACCTTCTGTAAAAGAAGCAGTGAAATATGAGATTTATTTTTATACTTGAAGAATAGGATAGCCACAAAAAGACATGTGCCATAGTAATGGAAGTGATTCTAGTCGGCAGAAAGACAGATAATTGGGAACCTGGAGCTTTGTGTAGAAAAAATCATCTTCATTCATCTAATTTGGTTTAAATCAAATCTTTATCAAATTGTTTATATCTTCTGACCAGGTTTAAGGCTAATACTAAATTTAAAAACTTCGAACAAAGGGCACTGATCCCCAGTGTCTATTCAGGCTCTTAGACCTGATGAAAGGATATTAGACTCAAAAGTATGACTATTTTTTTTCTTACTATACCTATTTGCTTAATAGAATTTTATTTTGTCCTTGCAAACATTTCTTCTTTCATCATTATAGCTGCAAAATCCTGCAGAAGGGGTGTTGTCATTTTTCACTCATTACTTACTGTAGGATGTACTAAGCAGATAGAAAAATAAAATGCTGGTGTGGATATGTTGCAAAGCATATCACAGATATGTGGAAAGAGTAAAAAGCAGTCTTATGAATGCTTGGATTTACAAAATTAGCCCTGTTATTATGGAACAACATATAAATTTGAGGCAAGAGATGGATCAGTTTTCTGCTACTGAAATGAAATGCAGAATTAGCACAGCACTGCCTTCATCACGTTGTGTACATGAGGTCTTTAAATCACTCAGGTGAGAAAACCTAGGAAGAGAAGCAAACAAAATACAAAGTCTAGAATGTGAGAACAAGTGGCAACTCCATAATGGTAGAGGAATGAGATTCCAGGGGGAAAAATGCGTTGAAATTGAGGTGAGAAGGTATCAGAAAGGCTCAGATTTCAGTGTGGGCAGAAGAAAATGGGTCTGGGAATAAAGGGGATCTTTTGAGCTATGAGCAGAGACAGTAGTCAAAATTGTTTGCAAATGAACGGCCAAAAGGCTGAAAAGGGAGAAGTGAAGAGGAACAAGTGTAGTCCCTTAGGACTGTCTGTTAAGAAGATGAGGTGAAAGTCAGTGAAAGAATGGCTAAGGAAGAAAACCAGAGCAACATGGGTCTTATGAACCTACTGAGAATTTTCAAGACAGTCTTTTTTTCCCTCTCTTTCTGGGAGAATTTTTTGTGTTCTTCTTTTGTGTATGCAAATATTGGCAGCCTTGCTTTAGATATCTGAGTATTTGCCTGAGGCTACAGTTCAGCCATTTGCAGAAAAGCTAAAAGTACTAAGATTTGCATCAGATCATTCATGAGTACAGGAATATTTTAAAACTAATTATGGCTGTAAAATAAGAAAAAAGCTTGATACTTATTTCCAATTCAGGCCCTTTATAACTTTTGGTGGGTGTAAGATAAGGCTGCTAGGGTAGAGCAGCCATCCAAATCACTTGTATTTGAGAGATAGCATATAATACTTGTCAGATAATTATTTGCTTCTTTTCTATATGGTCTATACCCTAGGAATTGGATGGCAGCTAGGACAGAAGAGTGAAAATGATAATAATTAGAGATCTGAAGTGTCTGTGACTGGTATAGAACTGTATGAATGTTTATCTTTGATTTACTTTGACTTCACTTTGATTGACTAAGCATTCCACTTTTTGCATTACCATATTTTGGAAAATTTGACTTCAGTCGCTTTGTTTCACTTCATAAAGTATATAGCAATATGTTACAGCTAAGTGTTGGAAGAGTTCCCTGTGCCTTATTTAACGGGGAGGAGATTTAGAGTATTCCAGTTGCCTTGCTGAGCACCAGCTTCTTGCCAAGATGGTTTGATCACTGTGAACAGTAGTTGCATAAGGCTGCGTAGTTTTGTGTCTCTTCCTGCTGTTAGTTTTTAACATACTCTGAAAGCATAACCTAAGTTAAGGCTTAAAGAGGCAACAGAAGGGCTCAGAGGGAGCTATCGGCTTGTGGAAATTCTTAACTGCAGCCACCTTGCAATTGTGCCTACCTTTGGTTTACCTCTGTAGGCTATTTGGAAGCCTGAGGTCCTGGCCCTTCATCTCTGCTGCTGAATTCACATGAGTACTGAGCTTAGCGCTCAGATTTTTGTTCTGGGGAATGAGGATTAACATGGGAAAAGTACCCTAAAACAACTCTCAGAAAGTTTTTCAACTTACAGGAAGTTTTCTCTTCATAAGTCTTGCAGGCCGTTTGAAACTTTCTGTTTTAAAATGCCTGTTTAGAAAGATGAGTTAGGTCACTAAAATCAAAGCAGACAATAGTTAGAGTCTGCCAAAAGTCTTTTGCTAGCATTCTTTGCAAAGTCTGTTAATTTGAATTCCTTATGGGCTTTAAAGAAAAAACTAATTTTGCTTTATTTAGCTGTGGTGCGGAGAATAATGAACATTTTATTCCTCTCAGGACATCTTATAAAACTTTATTACAATTATTGCTGCTCTAGGTTTTATTATGAAAATGTTATATTAGATTTATGAACCTACTGAGCTTTTCTTCCCAGACACTGAAACCATCCAAGAAGTCTGGTCACACTTCAGTGCCAATCATACCTTCTTTTAATGCTAACAGGACAAGCAATTAGTGTATCCATTGAAGTGAACAAAATACCTCTTTGATCCAAAAGTAGTGCATTGCTTTCCTAATATGTAAAGATTTTCAAACCACAGCAGTAACTACTGACAAATCTGAATGAGGATTGTACTCCTTCTGAGGGCAGGTTTTATCCTAGTCTGTTGTGCTGAATGTCCTGTAAATTGTGAAATTTTTGGCATTCAAATCTGGTTTCAGCATGTGGGTTATGTTGCTGTCATAGGTTTATCTGAAATACAAGATTTTATTGTGGCTATTTTCTGGTAGGGATCATCTACTGCCCACCCATTCTAATATCACCATTGCAGGGTTCTTCTTTTTCTAGAGAAGTCCTGGTAATGTATACAGAAAAATAGTCACAACAATAACAACAACTTTGCTTGTTAGGCAAAGTCCAAACAGGTTGTATGACATACAATAATTTGATCTCCTGCTGAGGTTGTATGGAGAATCACCCCAAAAGAAGCTCAGTTCACAAGGAAAAGTAGGAACTGAGGCAAAAAAAAAAGGAATAAAAATGTTGCTGAGGTGAACTGATAAGCTGCTAGGAGAGTGGGAAGCACATGTCATATCTGTGTAGAAAGCCCTTTCCATCTTCCAACTACATAAGAGGAAATTTTCAAAAGAAGCATGTCCATTAGGTATTTTTCTACCTTTCAAAAATCTGTATGTTGCAACTATATCATTGCTGTCAGTTTGTTTATTGCTCCATCCTGGCATGACCCAGATGACAGGTGATGATCCCGAGGAAACTGGTGCATGTGCAGCTGTGAGTGGGACACACAGCCACGGTTACCAGGGCTGTTCCATACACCGGGGCATGAGGCTCCCTCTGTGCCTGTGAGGCCCTTTGCAGCCTGAGGAGAGAGTACTGTTGCTTTCTTTTGGTAACCATGGGAAGGTTGCCTCTTCCTGTGCACTTCCAATGAGGTTAAAACTTGGTTCCGCCATTCTTCTCTGTTTTCTTTTATGTCCAGTTGACTCCCTTGGCTCTGTCCATCTGACCTGTTGGAGTAGCTGTGTCTTAGCGCAGGAATTGTTTTCATTTCTGCTGAGGAGTCTGTTTACATTTGCTTGCAAACCCCAAAGTACCTATGATGCTCTTAGTCCTAGCAAGGTGCACTCAGGACTTTAAAGGTCATTTTCAATTTATTTCCATACTAAGATCTTGATAAATATGTCCCTTTCCAATATGAATTTTCATAGACCATGGATTTTCTATATTTTTTGGTAGGTCATTGTTAACAAGGTCTTCTTGAGAGACCTGCCCTTTGCTTAAATTAGTAATCTATGCAGTGCCACTTCTGCTTTGTTGATACTATTATATAATGTGAACCTCATTACAATATTATTAGAAGAAGCTCCACAGCTTACAAGAAAGATCTTGACATTGTTCTGGATGTAAATAGATAATCACTTTCTTTTAATTTTATTAATTAAAATCATTACATGAGAATTCGTTATTAATGTCATAATCTCTTCCCCAGTGTCTGCTATGGCATTTTTGGGGGTGGAGTGTTGGGTCTTCTTCAGACGGTTGTAACCTTCTGTTTCCTTCTGATTTCTTAAGCGTGTTGACTCTTTCATGCAAAATGATGGATCATTAGGAGAAGAAATTGCTTCTTATAAATGGTCTGCTCCATTCTGAGTTAAGGAAAAGCAAATAGCAGTGGCTGTTTTGATAGTCTCTGAGTTATTGCTGCTGCGTTCTCTAGATCAATACTTTTTCAGTGACCTTTAATACTTGACTGCAGCTCTGCTTATACAGGTATATTATAAACTGTAATCCTTCAATAAACCCTCAGTACCTCTGAAAGCCACTAGTGAGAGTAACTGAGAGGAACCTGTGAAGAAGACCAAATAAAGCTTAAATACAAGGAATAATATAGTCAGACAAATCCATTAGTGCTTTTATTCTTTCACAGTTTACCTGTCAGAGCGTTTGAAGCATTAGTATGGAAAAATAGTTTGTGGTCAACAGCAATAATTTCTGCAGGATTTTAAAAAGCATGTGGCTTAAAAGGCAATTCAAGCAGTGTCAAATGATGATTAGAAAGGCATGAACTGAAGGATTTTATACTTTTCCATAAGGGAAGGCTCATTTATTGTTGCTGTTTTCTTTGGGCTTTTAATTCCATGTAGAAAGAGACTGGCACCAAGAACAAATTAGAGCACAGGCTAGACTTGCTAGTTATTTACTTGATTGGGTGATTTCAGTCATACTTGATTAACTAAGCAGTTCTACATTTTCCCTTCAATTTACTCACCAAATTAATGCCAGTGGAGCCAATCATTCTCTGCTTGCTTACTCTGGTGTTGTTGAAGAGGTATTTGCAAATGGAGTCCTCCCTGTAGAAAATGTTCAAAAAAAACAAAGGGGGCTCAACATTTACATGCCTTTAGTATGAATCAAAAGATACTTTCAAGTTTCTTTTTCAGTAAGTTGTTTCCTTTTCATTAGGTCAAAGCATTTTCCTGGAATCTGTAGAATAATTGCCTCACTCTTGGAGAATGCTGCTCTTTCTTTATAGTCTGAATAATATTTATTTATTAGCCATTTCAAGGATGTTATTGTGTTGTGAATTTTTAGCAAAGTTCTTCTAGCGCTAACTGTGCTTTTAATTTTGAATAATAAAAAGTTCCTTCTTGGTGCTGAAAAGAAAAAAAAAAATTATGTTTAAATATTAGGATGAGGTGTATATTTAATAACCTAAGAGAAATATTTGTTTAAGTGCAAAGTGCTTCATGCACATAGAAGTTTTAATACAGTCTTCCAAGAGAATGATGCATTATTTTGAGGATTATTATAAAATTAAACAATATACTGTGAAAGGCAGTGTCTGAGACTTTCTTGTTTAAATACCACCAAACCTTCATTTCAAGTAAATGTTTCTTTTCCTTTTTCTTTTACATTCCTCTTGCTTTCTCTACATGAGTGAGAGAACTGCTACCACAGGCACTACAATGATTATTAAAAACTTTAGGTGCCTATTTCATGAGCACCTAAAGCAACTGTGGGGAATTTGCTGCAATCACTCACCCTGTTGTCTGTTTGGGTTAAACTATAATTTAGCAATCAGCTTATGATAGGAGTGCCTCCTGAATTCACTAATTACAGCACAGTGTTTGGAACCCTGATTTGTCTGATTGTGTCAAGGACTGACCTGATCAATCTTCATTAACTCTATGCAGGTGGAGTGTAAGATTTAAGATGACCTGTAAAACAAAACTGATTAACTCTACGTGTGTGTGATCTCAGCTAGCAGATTCTTTTTTTTTTTCTCTTGCCATTCCTTAGCTGTATTCTTGATAAAGCAACTGAAGATGGCTGGGGAAGAAGAAAAATCATGTTGCAGTCAAGATTTAGGAGAGAGAAATAGACTCAAGAATTGAGATGGATCCCATGTCTGTTGGAGTCAAGTGGACTCATTTTGATGACTTTAATAGCCACTAGTTTGTTCTCAATTACAGGAATTGCTGGCTATATAGCAAATTAATTGTCAGATTAATTAATCGAGATTTGGGTTAATTGATGTTTATGAAGTGCTTTGAAGATGAAAGAACTGTCTAAATAACAAGTGTTGTCACAATAATTAAGGGTCCAAGTGAATTGCACAAGAAGAGATCATCTGATACACTGTGGTTATAAAGAAAAGAGGTGATATTCACATCTCCAAGGGCCTGGGTGCTGAAAAAGTTGGCAGAAGGTGGTAGAAGGCTGAAGAGCTGGTATATTTAAATAGAATGGGCAGGGTAGAAAGGGACAGGAGTCTTTCTCCCCAACCATTGGATGACTCTGACAGACCAAATTTCAGAGTTTACCCTGTAAAAAGAGATTTTTACTTCCCTTTCCTTACCATAACCCCCAGTTCCATGACCTTTTGGGTAGAAATGAAATTTCCCTCTGACGTTGCAAGGAGAATTCATAGTCTGAAGCAAGGGCAGAGAGGACAACAAAGAAACAAAAATATTTTGTGTGAATATGTTTGCCTGGATTTAGGGGATCTGAGGAGTTTTTTCTCTGTTTCTCTTTTGCAAATAAGAGGATTGCCTCCAAATAATTTGTACATTGCATTTTTTGTGAGCTTACTTCAGATTGCTTACTGCCTCCATGGTTCCATCCCAAGACAAATAAATAGAGGCTTCTACAGCCTTGCTATGCTAGTCATCAGTGGGAGAAATGTTTTGAAGGGCTCTTTCTCATTATCTTTGAAACTGAGTTTTAATCCCCTGAAATGAAGCAGAGGCTCCTGTAAGTGCTGCTTATAGTTATTAGACTGTAAGCTAAATCAGAGGTCTGATTCCTTCACAGGGGAATAGCTGATAGAGCACTAAATCCCATCCCTGGGACCATTTAAAATGAAACAAAGCACAGCCTGGTAATGAGGATCATTCCATACTGGAGGGTGGGCATATGGGATGCCAGTTAATTAAATGACCTCTACAGTCTTCCCAATTTTCATATCTCCGTATTGATAGCTCACTGCACATCCTTACAGACCCCAGAATAAGCTCAGAGCTTCTTACTGTGTAAGTTTAGAAACAAGTGTTACCATTTTGAATTAAAATAATAGAATGAAGCTCTGCTTTCACTAAAATAGATCAGGATTACACAGAGCTGTAACCTTGTAAAGCAGCTGAATGCTGTAGTGAGAGAATTTTAAGTCTTGCATATTTTAAAGAAAATCCATCATTTTCATGCCTTTGTGTCTACAGGATGTTTTACTGTGTGCCTTACAGCATCCCATGATACTAAAAATGGAAGTCTAACCAGTTTTTTATATTCTTTTTTTCATTTCTTTCTGTTGAGACTGGAAAAAATAGGGAAGGCAATTTCTAGGGAATCTCATTTCAGTCTCATAAAGTAGCAGAGCCTCACACTGGCTGACATATAATCAACTTACAGAGGCCTTTGGTTTCTTTCCAGATATATTTTTTACTGTGTAAATTGAAAATTAGACACTCATGGAAATTCTTTCCTTGTTGTTAAATCTTGTAATAAATGTAGTCATTGCTGTGAACTATGTACTTTAAACAGAAAGATTACCTTAAAATTCTACTCTTAAATTGTATTTGATAGTTTATGTGCTAACATACCCTATGCAAAAATGGCTACATGGTGCAGATAATCAAATATGTGTATTTTAAATTGTAGTACTCTCAGGGAACCTAGCAGAGTCAAATTTAAGGCAAAATAACAAATTTGTTTAAAAAAATTAGAAGTATGTTTAGGGGCCTAATTATAAATTGTTTGTTATATTCAAGGCATCACTAGGGCAGAAATAGGTATTAAGTGTCTAAATGCAAGTATTTTAGAAGATGTCTTGTTACACAGTGATTACTTGAAAAGTGTGAAATTTGTCTCACACTAAAAATACGTATTTAGCCCTTCTGCACCCAGGGATCTCATCTAACACTCATTCTGTTAAAATTTAGATCTGCATTTTTAGTTTACCAAAAACATGTTTTCTCCCAGCTAGATGTTATACACATTTTGGAATGTGTAAGTACGTGTGTATAATGTATATGCACCTTACATAATTAGTTAAGTTTGGCGGGGGGGGAAGCTTTGTCTGCCTTACCAAATCTAAATTAACCCTAAATTAAGCATGGTTGTCATGTTGTAATGTATGCTGGTTTTCCCAATGATTTTGAAATTGCTCGATGGCAGTGCTCTACAGGATTCCACGAAAAACCCACCCTCCATGTGGTAATACTAGAAGAAACCACAGCTCTTGGAGACTTCAGTGTGTTCATGGGTAGTTATTGTTCTGTTTTTAGTGTTACAGCTGCTGAGGCACGCCAGGGAAGTTTTGCCACAGTGTTAGCTATCACTGTCTCAGAGCTTTGAGCGGGATTTGATGTTAGGATAAAATTCCTTTGTGACACCTTCATCCTGGGTGCCTCCTCAGACAGAGAGAAATCAAGAGCTGCTTGTTCCCTAGGGCCCGTGGAGTTATTTACATGGCCTGCTTACAACAGCTGTGTTCCTCAGGGAGCCTGGGATGGTGACCTTCTCTTGGCCCCTCATCTGCTGTGTCAGCCCCAACTCTTGTGCTCTTCAGGGCCCCTCACTGAGCAGCCAGCTGAGGTGCACCAATCCTTTCCCCTTTCCATTTAGCTGTTTCCACCATGCTGTTCACAGAAGTTTTGCTCAACACAATTGTTCAAAGCTTGTTGTATTTAAGTCCTTGCTGCCACAGAACACCCCAATGGATGTGCAAGCTGTTTGGAGCATAAGGCTACTTGGTGACTGCAGACACGTTTTGTGTCCTGAGCATGACAGCCACTGTATCTGCTTTGCCTGAGATTAGCAAAGTGACAATATTTCCTTTCACAAACATACATAATCCTTCCTCTCCTGAAGAGCACATTAACTGCCCATATATCCTGGAGTGGAAGAGGAGTAATGTTGGAAATAACTTCTCAGTAGTATCTGTACAGACTGTCAGGTCTTCCAGTCTGCTTTTAGAAGAGGTGATACAAAAGGCTATGGCTGGCCTACCTCATAGACTCCAAATTGCCTTGATCTGAAGTTACAATGTAGGAACAGCATCAGCAGCTGATCTCTTAGACAGCCCTAGATATCAAATGCCTAAGGTTTGTTTAGATCTACTAATCACCTCTTACATTGTTGACTGTTACATTACTACCCTAGAGTTCTTATTGAGTCTCCTTACAGATTTTATTTCTGAGAAATTCCAGGATTTACTGATAGCAGATTTTTTTTCTATGGTAGGAAAAGATAAAGAGGTGGCTCTGGAGTCATGAATGACCTGGGGGAAATGATGAGAGAATGGTTTGATTATTTGTCCTCAGGGTACATGAATGTGAAAATCACTATGACCAGGCACAAAGGAAGTTCTCTTTTTATACAATACAATTCAGTGATGGGACAGGGATATTTTGTCAAAGGATGTTGGGAGGCCAAAATCTGTCAATATGCTGAAAATTTGAGTAGACAAATTCATGAGTGGTTATTGCATTATGGCTGGCTTTTAACAGCATCTATTAGATGCTCTTTCCAGCTTCACAAGAGTACAAAGTTGTTCACTGCCAGTAACTGTGAAAATGTGGTGAAGTAAAGAGGAATATCCCTTTCCCGATGTGTTCACTAGCATCTGACAGAAAGATGATACTGATAACATGTACTTTTATTATTTTTATATGAAGAATACTTGAAGCTTTCAGAATAAAATTTAAGCTTCATTTTTCACTGATTTTCATTTGAAAAACCTTTAAATGGTTAGGGCTTTATTATCTGAGAAACTGCATATTCATAACAAGGTGATGTGCATACTGCTAATAGGTCATGCTGCAAAGCTTTTTTTTCTCCTTAAGTAAAATTTTATGAAAAGGTAAATGGATTATTTAGGGCTGAAGTGTGTCTCATTTACTGTGTATAAACACATATATAAGCCAGATAAGCCAGTCTAGTCCTTTACTATTTTGTGGCAGCAGCAGCAGAGCATAGAGAATTCTGTGTAAGCCTTCAAGTACTCATCCTGATTCAAATACTGACCCTGGTTACACACGCACAGCCCCCTGCTGCCTTCCTTTCTTGTACATATCAGCTTATACATTTTTCATAAAAATACTGCCCTTCAACAGAATCCCTACTTGATATCAGCTACTTCTGTTTTTTTAATGAATCCATTTCTAGTTGCAAGCAAAACATCTGAGAGTCTGGTGACTAATGTCTGGAAAGGCAGGTTTATTTTTACAGGCTAATTGAGAAGTAGGTTACTCACATTAAGGAGACACAATTGTTCTCTCAGACAGACAGCAGTATTTCAGACCCTTGCATTTCAAAATATTGGAAAAAATTGCTTTATTAGAATCGTGCCAGAAATGAGTCCTCAGTTTTTGACCAGGATAAAATATAGGAGTAAAAAAAATTGCCAACTTTCAGTTTTCAAGAGTATTTTCTTCATGATACCACAAGTATTATTCATGAATAAAATGGAACTGGGAGGTGAGGGTTGTGTGAACATTGCTTCAGATTGATGATAAATATTATTAATAAATGAGTTATGTTGATCCAAGCAGTGCTGAAAGTTATCACCTAAATGTTTCATGATGCTGCCACTAAGAAAGAAATGTGAAAGGACACAGCCAGATGATCTGACAGAGATACCTGTGAGAAAGGTGTGTTCCTCTCTAGGTGTGTGCTGTACACACAGTTTGAGCTGTCTGGGAAGAGTCAGGATCTGGCCATGGGGATTTCACCTTGTGGTTGTCTTGGGCATGGTAACAAAGCCTATATGCCTTCCAGCTTCCTCCTGAGTGTGGGATCCCTCTGCTGCAGTTCATACCTCCTCCATCCCTTGCCCTTCTCCTGGGAGCCTTGCATTCCCCAGCTCTGACACTTGTCAGAGGCTGGCTGAGGTGGGGGAAGCAGAAGCATGGTTTGGCTCCTGCCATTCCCCATGCCATTCTATGTATGAGGAATTTGGGCAGATTAAAGCTTCCCAGACCTGGGGAGGACAGAGGTGAAGCAGACTGGGCAGCAGAAGGTGCCACATGTGGTTTAGAACTGAGGCTGTGGGAAGGGTCAGTCCCCAGTGTTGCTGTGGACATTTGAAACTGTGAGTCTGCTGCAGTGTCATGTCCTGCCCCTGAAACCTTGTCTTGTGCTATACTGAGGCTGTGTTAAGAGTGTGATTCATCAGAATGCAGTGTGTGTTTCTCCAGGCTGACTTATGAATATGCAAAACTTGCACAAAATAATTAAAAATCACTAACTCATACTCATAATCATCTCATGCACATTTTAAAATTTAGAATTGTGATTTTAGTAGCCTAAATTTGTTTGTTCACAGCTCTTGAACTCTTAATCTCCTTAAGAGCTTTAAATCCTCTACACTACATAGCTTTAAGGTGACCTGCAAAAGTAAAATACAGGATCCTGGTAATGTGATGTTCACTGCGTGCTCTCCTGGTCTGACTTGCTCCCATTTTCCTGGCTGTTCAGAGCATTAAACATGTACTCCTAAAGTTGTTGACATTTGAGTTCTTTCCTTCGATCTTTAATGATACAGAAATAAGAGCCTGATCTGTCTTCTATACAGCTTCTTGTGCTGATTCCTTTGGCTGTTAATTTCCTTCATTCCTACAGAAGGCAAACCATCATTCCGATCACCACTTTGTCACTGTCACTGCCCTGTGCCCAGGGACAGGCTTGCCACCAAATTTAAGATCAAGATTAGTTACAGGTTCAATATTCAGAGGAGTTTAGGATGTAAAAGTGAAGTCTGGGGAAAAGAAATAAGCCAAAAGAGGATACTCATTTGTCAGTCTTGTATAGACTAGAATTCCTTTATAGGCAAAAAGCTGAGTTTTTTTGTTAAACCAAGTGTTTCCTCTACAGGATATTATTTTAAGCACTCTTTCATCTTAAAAGACATACAGAGGTTTGCCTGTGGTTTCTTTTAGGTTTGGTTTGGTTTGGTTTGGTCAGGGTGGGGTTTTTTGTTGGTTGGTTGGTCTTTTTGGGGGTTTGTTTGTTTGTTTGTTTCATTTAATTTTTAATACTTCTGTTTCAAAGGGTGCAGCATTAGCAGAGGCCAGTACTGGAGTCAGTTCTGCTTCTGGTGTTTTCGATGTAGGATATATGTCCCCCAGTTGCAGATGCAGGGATCCTTCAGAACCTCAAACACTGCAGATTCCAGCGTAATCTGCAAAATGTAGGCATATTTTTTAGACTGAAAGGTTCCCTTATTTGTTTTCTAGGACTAAGAAAAATGAAAAGAAGCACTTTTTTTACTGTTTTTACTGTTGCCAAGAAAGACCTCCTTCCTCTACCTTCCTTATTCATCTGTCCATCAATTTATGCCGCTCTTGGGATATCCGTTTCTTCAATATCTCAATATTGCACAAGTTTTACATGTCAAAAACAATCAGAATTACTGATAATTTTTTGAAAATACTGCCCTGCATCTTTTAGGAAAGTTTCCACAAAATCCAGTGATGCCAGGATCCTTTTCTGACTGACAGGTGTATGTGCTTCCACTTGCTATCGTGGAAAGAAAGAGAAGGATCTGTGCAAGTCTGCAATAAGAGTCCTACAATAGCAGTACTGCAAGAGCATGTAGTGAATAGTCTGGTTATGCCAATATAATGCTGTGCCGAAGCAAAGCCTCAGGATAATGGCAGATTTTTCACCCATCCTTTTTTCAGATCTCTTTTTCACCCATCCCTCTGCTTCTGCTGTCTTAATGCTGAAGATACCTCTTGCAAGCATAAATACAAAGGGCTAAAGTTGGTCAGGATTTGCATCTAAACTTTTTTTCCCAAAAACATGCTGCTTGGTTCACATAAAACAATTTAAATCTATCACAGTTTTATCAGACTGTTAATCAAAAGAAGTGCCCCCCAAACTAAATGTCTTTATTTCTTGTTACTCAAGACAGCATTGCATACATAAAGTTTCTTCTCTTACTTTAAATTTTGAAATTGGAATTAAAGCCCATTACTTTTTTTTTAATTAATTATTATTATTTATTGTTTTTATCAGTTTGGATCAAACAGAGCAATTTGTTGAAATACATTTTGCAACCTCCAGTCAAAGCAGCACTTTCCATAGTTCTGTTCCACTTCCAGGAAACTGGATAGTGGTGAACTCAGGGTGACATTTCTGGGGAACAGGCAGTATGAATTCAGCATCTTTGCTGTTCAGGTGCTTGATCCAAGACCACTCATGTTTTGCTGAAAACCATATTTTGGAAGAATTCATTTCATAAAAGTAAGATCTGCACCTCCCAGCTGTCATGTATGAAAAGGGGCCATTGATTAGTCATTTTAATTTTCTACCTGGTGTAGTTTGTAAATGGTGCATCTCAATTATATTCTGGGAATCTTAAATTATCTTGTAAATTTGGAATATTAGTCACGATGTTACAGTCTTGGGCTTTGTGATAAAATACTGTTTTTGTCTGGAGGAGAGTGTTTCTAAAATGAATGTTACAGCACTACAAGGAGCAACTGCATGTTCCATTTAGCTTCTTTTCTTGCAGTGAAGAAATATAACCATATTTAAGCATGAATGATTTTATTCAATGAATATGAACAGACTGGTATATTGAAATTACTTGTTCTTGGAGTTTATAAAAATGACTAGTTACAAAAATAGATTACTTCTTTTATACTCTTTTACACTTTGATTTTGTAAAAGGCTAAACAAGATTCCTAAAGCTTCTCCTCCCTGAAAATCAGTTTTTCATGTGACATTGCCATGCTACTAATAATAATTTCTTAGTGCCTTTTCCTGTTCCAGACCTGAGTGATTTTATCTATAAAAAAGATGTAGTTGCTGGAAAAAAACCCCAAACAACAAACTATCAACTTATTTTCCTTCTTTTCTCCAATCAAAAAACATACTTTTAATTAAAATGGTCACAATCTTTCTTTCATAAGCTTTCTTTCTAGCCTATGACCCATGTCCAGTGCATTGCAATTAATGAAAAGTTGTTCTCATTGACCATGCTAATCTTAAGCATTTCGGAGATGGACATATGTTTAAGAACTCTGGGGTGTTTCTAATTGAGCCTTGGTTTTAGGCTTTTTAAAACAGAAAATGTGCAAAATCCTCTCACTCTGAACAGAGCACTCAAGCAGTATCCTTGCTCATACTTTCAAGTTATTTTCTGCTAAACCAAAATTATTTTACAGCTTTATTTTTGATTTTGTAGTACTTTTTAGCCCACTTTTCCCTCTGCTCTCGCAAACTTAACTCACAGAGACAGAAATAGAGGCATTTCAGTGAGACTACCTTTTTCAAGCTTTTTTTGTTGTTGGTTTTTTTTTGGGGTGTTTTTTTGTTTTTTTTTTTTTAATGAGAATCTCCTTTACCTTTGGCATTTCCATTGTTTCATAGTGATTTCCAAAAAGGGGTTAATTGTTTCATACATTTCTCAATTGTTGACAATGGTTATCACATCTCAGGTAATGAAAGATGGGTGAAGCTGGATCTGTCAAGAAATACTTGATTTCAGTATCTATCTTTATTCCTATATTACTTTGAATTATGTATCAAACCTACTTTAAAGCAAATACATGTCTGAGCATCACTCACTGTTTTATTTTTTTCTCTTCACTGATAACTGAAGGACAATCACATATCCAAAATAATATATTGTAATATTCAGGAATGGTACCTTAACTTTTTTCTATTCATTTCTGTTTCAGTTCTGATATCAGGGTTAGCCAATGTGATATTGTCACTCCTAAAGCATATTTTTTCCTCAGGATTTTATTAACATTGCATTTACTTCCAAATTCCCTTCAGAATTCCTTAGATATTTTACCTACTGCATTAATAGCATGAATAAAGCATATCAGGGACTTAAAGCATGGAAAGGCTTTCTGAGCAGGGATGAAATTGCAGGTGTTCTTCAGGCCTGGGTTTGTACTGAGTCTTTGGATAATAGACCTCCCTAAGTCTCAGGAGTCTCCCATGGAAAAATGAGAGTAATTATGTGGTCTTCTGCTACTGTTTTGGATCTAGAGATCTAGATACCCATAGATAGATACAAAACCATAGAATAATTTAGCCTGGAAGAGTCCTTAATATTTTGAATTCAAAAGACCTTTTTAACAGTATTTCTCTTAGATGAATAAGTAGAACTAGAGAATAAATGTAAAAAAGTTTTTGTCTTCAAGCCCTGTCCCTAAAGTGGAAGTGAAATGATGTTAAGCCTGATTCAAGTGCTTTTAACTGAAATTCACTTGGGATTTTTGGCTGGGATTTTTAAAAAGTACCAATTATTTTTATGTACCTAACCTGAGGCAGTCTAGGAAGATTTGATTTTTCAAAGGGGTTTGTTCTCAGTACTTTTCTCTGAAAATCTCTTGAAGAGACTTAACTGGAGGAATCAAAATCACAAGTCTCCTATGAAAATTTTGTTTTGTGAAGTTAGTTCTGTATCTCAACTTTATTATTTTGTGTAGATATACATCTAGGCCCCCTGTGAACTCAACTGTCTGTTAAATTGACTGACTTGTTAAATTTTACAAAGCAGAGGCAGAGATCATGTCTCCTGGTAGGAAACAGTTGATTGTCATGTTTGATTCATTCCTGTGGTATTTTTCAGTTCTTCTGAAAGACAGGATCTTCTAACACAGTGAAGAGTACATCACTTAAAGAGAATTATGCTAACTGCATTCTGTTTTGTAACTCTTGCTAGTATGTTGTGGTAATAAATAGCCATTTTTATGTAACTGAATGGAAGATTATAGTTATAACCACTGAAAGAATCTATTCCTCTTCATTCCTGTTTTCTTGTGCACTCATTAAATGTACTTCTTTATTTCACAGTTCCAGTGTGTGGAACTAACAAATCTTTTCATAACACATTTACTTAATAGGTTTAATACTGAGCATTTATTCAGAGCATTTCTTTGCAAGAATTTTTAAACACCCTACAGTGAATTATTTTATATATTTGTGGTGTTGGAGCTGGTTTATAACAGTATATCCACCCTGAGGAGAACTAGAGAAAGCAAAGCCTAAACCCTGCCTTTAATTCAGATAACGTTGCAAAGCAATGAATTAGATGCCCAAAACAATTAATTAGATCTCAGCAAGTTACAGAACTAAAACAAAAGCATAACATTTTAAAATACTATTGCTTACCTTATGACCAGGTTCTAAAATTATTTCACATATACAAAGGCTCATTTTTTGTATGTCAGTTGAACTGTAGTCATGAAACTCCAGGAGGTCAAGCTTAAAAAAATGTTACAATTCTTGGGACAAGTTGCAGCACATTTCTGGTTTAATGCAAGGACACTGTCACTCAGGTTACACAACCAAGAAATGCTGCCCCTTAAGTCCATATTTTTCCTAGTGCCAGTGGATGGGAAGAGTGATAATGTGTACAGAAATAGCTTGACTGAGATGTCATCAGTAGCAGAACCAGGGCTCATTGCCACTTGTGACTAACACTCGTGATGGCTGCTAAGCATCAAAAGATGTTTTCCACAGATGAAGGGAATTCTACCAGAAAAGATAGATTTAACTGCATCTGGAAATCCATGGGAAAACTTCTATTTTGACAAGATACTTTCTTTAAGAAATATTTTAAGCAGGATGGGAAATTCTGGTTGGAATAACAGAAGGAAAGAGAGGAAGCAATTAGCACTGCAAGTGTCCCTGGCCCAGAACAGCTGGCTGAGATATGGAGAAGCCATTTGAATACAAGTCATTCACTTATTGACTAATTGCAAGCTGTCTTTCCCAATCTTTTCTGTTGAAGAAGATCCACATTGTATAATTAAGATGGGGGGAGTGAACAAGAGAAAGGCTGATGCCATCATATGATATTTAAATGCTTCTCCTTCATATGGGAAACTCAGGTTCAAAACCTTGCCTTAATAAATATTTAAAGATTTATTCAAAACAAAGCAGCTTCAACAGAGAAGCACAGAGCAGAAGCCTGGAATAGTTTCTATAACTGTGGATAAAACCCATGCCTAAAATGCCAGGAAAATTATGGAGCAATAAGTCAAAATTAAAATGGCCCTTACCCACAGGCCAGAAACAATTTCTGCTATTCCTTCCCTCCATTCCTAAAATAAATATGAACAGTCCTGGGTTTGTCCTGATACAGGAAGAGGGAGTCTTCTGAAAACCTCCAGGGAGGGAAAAACGCTTTTCCCATGCTCTCATTAGAGGAGAGTTTCTTATTTACTAGGACAGGTGTAGCAGGCAGGATCTTAGAGATATGCAGGATATCCAGGCTGTTGTCTAAGGACAGGAATTACTAGAATTATAGCATGAGGAGCCAACAAGTCTTAATAAAAATTAATCCCTTTATGAGGTGCAACAAGTCGTGCTTGGAGCCCTCATTAACATATCTGGAAAAAGTTCTTAGCCAGCCTGATTATTGTTATTTTATTTTAACAGACGAGTGAAACAAATCCACAGAAGTTAACTCTTGGCCCAAAATTATTCTAGGCGTTCCAGACTCTGAGTGTTGTGCTTAGGTCATTTTCAGAATATGAGGCATTTTGTACATATATTTCCCAACTAAATGCAGCAGTATAATGATGAGACTTTAATGATGTGTAACAAGTTGACATCTTTCTTCAAATGTCAGTGAGTACAAGCTTGCACTTGCACAGTGCAATACTAAAATGAAATTATGACTTCAAAAATGAGCAAATCCACTTTCAAGTTCGAGATCTGTTTTCAGTAATTTGAATCTCCATTAAGGACCATGCCAACTCTTTATACACTGCTGGACTTAAGCCTAACACTACTCTGTGTAGAGTCAGAAAGCAAAGTGTATGACAAATATTGAAGAAAATTCTATCTGAAATAATGTTAGATTTCCTGGAATACAGATTTCTCTGAGCCTTGAGTACTCCCAGGCCTATTCATCTGAAAGGAAATTTACCAATTTCTCTCTGTATTTCCTGAGAGATTCTACCCGCAATTTCATCTTTCCACCTGTGAATCCCCACTGACTACTCAGCCCCGACAGCAGTATCTTGACTATCAACTGACTGACTGCTAAGCAAAAATACTCATTCTCCATCCAGAGGAGGTCTACCAGGGACAGTTTGTGTGACTTTGGAATAATTGATCAAACTGGTAGGTGGGGGCTAGTTTACAGGGAGATTGACAGCTATAACTGGCTTAAAAACTCTTCCCCACGGTACTGCAGAAAGGCAATGCAGGGAATTGCTGACATGCTGGTGCACACCTAGTGGAAATGGATGCTTTTGTGGGCTGTACACCTTGCATGCTGATCTCCTTGCCAGCAAGAGGTACCTCTTTTGAGTGCTCAGCAGAAGTCTCCTGGGAATCAGTGCCTTTGTACACAGCAGAGTCATCACAAATTGGAGATATTTCTGTGTATGCATGTGAAAGGCAGAGAAAAATCTTTTCTGTCTGCAGAGCTTCCATGGTTAGAGTCTTATGTTTAGTGATTCAGATGTAGCCATGGATGTCATGTATTTTTCCCATAAGTTATAGCACAAAATAAGGTAAGTGGTGTTATGAGTTCCTTCTCTTTCCAAGTAGCTCTGTGAAGCCAATCTCCAGCTTCTTTCCAGATCCACCAGAAACTTCTTGTTATCTGTTCATAGGATAGAGTCAGCTCCTAGGAGGATTGGAGTTGTGTACCAGATGGGTTCCTGGTACACTGCTTACTCCTTCTGTAAGTTGATTGAGTGTAGAATGTATACAATTTCATCAGGAGCATGTAAGCAACCTTTTTCATTTCAGTAACATTCCTGAAAATATCACAGGCTGATATTTTCGTCATTGTATATGCTATTCATTTTATCCAGTGCATAGCAGAATTACCTGCAGTGTGGCATCTGCTTTACTCCTGACCAGCTGCTTTAAAGATAGGTTTCTCACACTACTATGCTTGCAATTTGGGTTTTTTTCCCTCAGGTGTTCCTTCTGAGGGCCCTATCCAAAGGCCATTGAAGGTCAATGGGACATTCTCAGCTGGTGTAAATTATACAGCTCCATTCACTTAATGTTGACAGTGTGCATAGATGATACCTCCTAATCTTTACCTTTGAGAGAATTGTTTTTCCTATGTGTATATAGGACTAGTGTTAGATTGCATACTTCATATTCACAGAGTACGTCACTAATTAGGTTAGAGTACTCTGTTCTGCCTACCTGTCTCAGGAATAATGTTTCATTTCATGATGACATAATGGTGCCACCTGCAGTCCACAGCCTTATACAAGTGGTTTGAGATAATGTGGCTCACAATAATAAAGCATTGAAGAAAACAGAAACAGGAAGGGTAACAATCATCAATTATTTATAGAAGGCGCTGCATTTTGAGAAGAGATGCTTTATTTCAGCTACCATAATAAGACCTTAAACTTCCCACTATTTTCCTTGAAAATGTAGTCACTGCAGCAATAATCTTTGCACTGGTGGCTTGTCAGAGGCATCCAATGAAGGTCAGTACAGTATTCTCTGTAGCTCTTCATGATACCAAGTGCTCTGGAACCTGCTAAGGCATTTCATTGCAAATGTCACTCCATGTGCACACATCACCAATGAAGAAAGCTTGTACCCTGTAAACTCAGTTTGAATCTGAGAGATATTTTTTTTTTAGCAGTGTAAAATCAGAATGATTAACTGATTAATGCAGTTCTTTTGTGTCTTTCTGATCTATTTGGTTTCTCTTCTCCAGTTTTATAGGGAGACCTATTTCCTAGTACAGAAGGATGTCCAACTACCAAGTATTCTGATAGGAATTCTTTATTATTATTACTTTTAATATGTGGATTTTGACATGGTTTCCACAAGTTTTTCTTCCACCTCCTTTTCACGGTTGTTAAAAATAGAGTGCTTTACCTAAATAAATGAAAATAAGAAGTGGCAACCTGTACAGAGACAATGGGAAAACAAACCACACTGTTTGGGAGAAGAAACATGGTAAAATAAAGAAGATGTTAGAAAATCTTGTTAGTTCCAGTTGGAGTTGTTTCATAGGATGAACTAAGGTATTTATGACTTGGATCTT
The DNA here is from genome assembly GCF_049639895.1 of Pseudopodoces humilis. Lineage (NCBI taxonomy): Eukaryota > Metazoa > Chordata > Aves > Passeriformes > Paridae > Pseudopodoces > Pseudopodoces humilis. The sequence continues at coordinate 109,041,856 of NC_142200.1, forward strand.
TTTTTCAATTACTTTTCCTTGTGGGTAGTCTTCAAAGACTATCTGCAGACCAGATGGAATAACCACTTCTTTCTGCCTGAATATTCTGCTCAGTGTAGGGTCTCTTTTCCACTGATATGTGATTATTGTTTAATAGGGTATTGATACAGGCCCATGTTTTACTCTACTTCGTTTAACAGTAGCGAGACAAATTACCCACATTAGTAGGAAATAAGGTTTATAATTACATTGAAGTAAATGTTTGATTCCCCTTCTTCTTCCATTGGTAATTATTTAAATGACAGCTTCATAATTCACCTAGCACAGTAATGAAGGGATGTCCGCACCTACATGATTTTCCTGAATGCAAAGGATTTAATTCATTTACACATTAATCTGACATAATGTTAACATTAGGGAATGAATTGCCAGCTCGGTTTTAACCAGACTTCTTTTTATTCACCTTCAGTTATTTTTGGTATGATTTTGTAATATATGCAATCCTGATTGCATATTCAGAGAAGATACTTAGATAGCTGAGCACTGTTACTTCCTACCACTTATTTGGAGTACAAACACAGAGATCAGCTATTGAAAGTCTGGGTTTAGAGTATCAGCTCCACTCTTTACTGAAGTTCTTGATTTTCCAAAATGCTGCATTTCTTGGCATTCTCAAAACACAGAAGTCCTCTGCTTAACCCAGGAAACAGGCATTGCTGGTTTTTTTCCAAAACTGTTCGCTAGGTTTATGTGCTATAAAATAGCCTAGTATGGTAACCCTACTATTTTCCTTGTGTTCTTCAGTCTGGGGTGTGTTAGTGGGCAGCTGTAACTTGAGAGCAACCGTACAAGAAATTATGGGGTTTATCTTTACAGAAATTTCTCATGGAATCAGACATTTTCTTTCATTCATTCTCATTCCTCCTGGACACCCTGAGAACAGATTTGAAATGCAGAGGAGGAAACTTAACATGGGTGGATATGTACGAATGTTTACATTTTATCCCTCTGTGCTGTTATGCCATGGAAGTCTATCTATTTTAAGTTGCTCTTCAGTACTTAGTCATTCTCAACAACAAAAAGGAGCTAGATTTTCTTCAGCTGCTGAGAGATGATGGTGGAATGACAAGCAGTGATGATCTTAGTTGCCTTCAACACGATAATTGCAATGTCTTGGATGTGAGTGAGGCTTCACACGCTGCTGTTGGGCAGCTGATTCCAGAATTGACTCTGGCACCTCCTCACGAGCTGGCATAAATGGTCTGCGACACTTCAGGGCAGGAAGAAGCAAATAACTCTGTGCCAGCCTGAACTGCAGGGGTTGTTGAGATGGCAGAAATTTAATTGCTTGTGCTGGAATCAGGCCAGGAAACAGGGTCAGCTCTCTTGTCCTTTGGAAAAAAAAAAAGTATTCTGGCACATCACAGAGGCAGCAGCAGCACTTGGAGTTGCAGCAGAAAATTTTTGTTGCAGGAGGCTTCGATCCCATTCAGTACTTAGAGGGTTTTCCCTGTACCAAAAAGCCCACCCTGTAACCTAAGGATTCACCCAAATAAATCCAGTGACTCTCTTCACTAATATCTTTTGCCAAAAATCTTGTCTCTTCGGGCTAGGATGAAGATATATTTCTGCTGCCCCATTCAGATGCCACTGATGATAGCCATGTGTCACTTTCTTTGTTTGATTATTTTGAAGGAAAGAAATGTGGTTGGATACAGTTTTATTTTAAAAAACTGCCAAGTATCTGTTAGAAATCTGATTAAGCAATGGAAAAGAGAAATCCCAAAAATAAACCTGATATTAATCAACCTCACCTCTTATTGTCACTAGAAAACATGCCAAGAAACAGAATTTGAATGAATATTTCCTTCCTGCAAATCTTAATGTTGGGCTTCTCATCACTGATTCTGGGCATTTTGTGCTCTTCATTTTGCTGTGTTGTGAATATGTCAGAATTTTGTTGAGGTTGCTTAGTACCAAACTTCAAACCTCCAAACCAAACTTAAGTCACGTTTCTCTTGAGTGAGAAACAGGATAAGCACAGAAACTCTTCAAAATAAATATATAATTTCACGAAAATCATAATCTGTTTTTAGATGGTTCAGAGGAGAAAGGGAGACAAAATTAATCAAATTAATTACTTTTTTGCACATGCTTTGCTTTGTATATTTGGCAATCACAGTAGTGATTTAAGGCAACTACTTTCTGGAGCACTCTGTGTGCAGCAGACTATTTGTGTCTTAGTAATATTGTTACGCTCACAGAAAGCTGTTGGGTTCCTTCTTTTAGTTCCAATGTATGTAGCTGAGTTTCCTTATGAGTCAATGTTTACATAGCATCATGTTTCCTTGATAAAAAGCTGGGAAGGACTGATATGAGGCAAGATTAAAATAGTATTTCAATTTATTTGGAATACATATATATTCTAGAATGTGTATTACAGAATATATATTATTATTTATACATATATATTACATGCATACATATAATATGTATAATAAGATATTATATATATATATCTATATATACACCATATTTGATAAATTAGTTCAATATTCTTTCATGAACATAGAATTATATAATATGTTATATTGTTATATATATGTATATTTCACAGTGTTTCATCTTCTTCGTGGGGGAAGAATCTCACCTCCCTAGATGCTACAACAAAGCACTCAATTACTTCACTAAGCTTAAGCTTTCATCTGATTTCTAGATCATTTCACCCATGTGGAAATCTCAGTGGTTCTGTTTTCCACAGAATTTTCTGCCACTGTTTTTCTCCTTTCCTTCCATGCCTTTATCCTTGCAAAATATTTTTACAGAAGAGACTGCAGTATTCACCCTCAGATTTGCCAATCGTCCAGGGTAACCAGGATGCTGAGCACTTGGTGTTTTCAGCATGTTTCCTCCTGAGATGTTGGAACCAAACCTGATAGGCAAGTGCAAGAGCTCTCTGCTCCTGTGCCAGCTTTCCCTGGAAGCTCATCCTCACATTCCCACCCCACCATGCAACTTGCTTGTTCATACCAGGTGTCACGCCCATTGTTACGGAGAGAGATAAACCTGGAAAACATAGAGCGGCTGCTGAGAACTCATAATTATGGAGAACAGTTATTAAACATTTGAATGGATGCAAGGGGAATACAACCAGGAAGTATTCTGTTAAAGTGTTATTTTCTACTCAGTACAAGAACAAAAATCAGAAACCAAGTTATTAAATGTGTACAGAAATCCCAGAAAAACGTGAGCAGTTACATAAAAATATTATATTTGTCAAGTGTTGCCATTTCACAGTTTTGGCAGGTTTGTGAGCTTCCAAGAAACAGGAAAATGTCTGCTGTTTAGCTGATATATGATGTTTTTTGGAAGATCCAGATACCATGTCATAATCTTAATTTAACTCTTCACTGTAAATCTTCAATAATACATTGCCTTGGGTGCTTGTGACATTGCAGGGATTTAGATTCTTCATGGAGATGCTTTCAGTGTCCATACAGGAGATGAATTCAACACTAAACACAGCATAGGAAATAAAATAAAACTCTGGACAGAAAACTAACTTTAAAACTGTGCTGAAAAAGGCTGGTGGTTTTGTTTCTAATTATGTGTTCTGTGCACTAACTGTGAGACATTATACAGACAATATATGGTGCTTGAAGCACCAGAGCACCTCTGTGAAGGCACTACCTGAAGCTCAAAACGTGAGAAAAATAAACAAAAAATAAATAAACAAAACAAACAAAAAGCCCACCCCAGATGTGAAGCCCTTTACATTTGGAAGTGACTGCTAAAAGAAGTGCAAAGTATTCAGTAGAAATTTCACAAGGATTTAAAAAATTAAATATGTGACTATGAGATAAGGAACCGTGACCTTTAATCTCAGACCTTTACCCTTAAATTAAGCTTAGGTTTAACCTTTAACATTGACCCCTCAGGTTACTTTAGCTATTTCTGTTATAATGGCCTCTTCTCTGTCTCTACTTATATCTCTTCATTTTCCATAGGAAACATGGTTTAGAATATTATTTTAATAAACATTTAGAATTGCTTCAAGTTTCTCTATTGATTTCTTGTCCACTTTATACTAAAAACTTTCTATATTTGAAATCTCTGCTGGTCTTCATCTTAGAACTTACCCATCATTGGCAAGACCCACCTCCACTGTGTTATCATCCCCTGAATAGTGCGGCCAGTTCAGGGCCATTAAATCTGTTTGCCAGGTCATTCTTTTGGAATGATATCCAAGAGATGTGTTATTAACTCCCCCACTGACTGACAACAGAACAAACAGTGTCATCAGTTACTTTCTGTAAACACTCATCATTATTACAATTGGTGTTTGGGGATAGGTTGATGCTGCTCTGGTGTGGAAGAGCATTTTGTACTCTTTCTGCCAAGCATCATCTTCCTTTCCTGCTTGACATACAAGGCAATGGCTGATTTTTTGGTTTTGTATTTTTTTAATAAGTAGATAGTGGGAACTGGATAGAGTCTTGTTCTGTCTGAGAGCTTTTAAATATGCAACCATATTCGCTGCTATGTTTGCAGCTTCTCCAAAAGGTAACCCCGAGAGGCCTGCCAATGACTAATGCCCTTTTTGCTATGTAGGGAATTGTTGGTAACTTCAATGAGCAGAAATCTCAGATACTTTTAATGGGAGGAGGCACTGCTGGGTCAGTACACTAGTTTATCCTCACAAAAGTTTAGAAATATTCTTTTGCATAAGGACAGAACAGTAAGAATAAGATTGAGAACTAAAAGAAGGGATATTCATAGAGAAAGCTACTGGAGGCATATTGATAATCTTACAATACTCAGAGGAGTTATTTGCAGAAGTTTTTGCTCTTACTATATTTTGCTGTTGGTTTATCATAATTGAAAAATGTTGTGCGTTATGTTGTGGACTACAAGGCCAAAGACAGTTGCAAAAAACTTAAATCTGGTTGATTGACATGGAAAGTCAACATTTTATATTTACTTTAAAAATGCTCTAGCCTGGTCTCTTAATTGTTGCACAACTAAGTCTTCATGACCACAAGCAGGATACTAAAAAACTTGCCCAATTTCTGTGTTGCATATTAAGTTACTAGGGGTGTTTTGGATGGGGAATGCACACATACCAAAGAAGCTGTTATTAACATGGAGTTCTTTAATATAAAGTGTAATACAACTACACAGGTCTGTATGTTAAGTCTAATCTGCAGAAATGGAAGTGTGCATGCATTTGTGTCCATGCTGAACCTGTTTAGTAACTATGATTGCTTGCATATATACCGAGGATATTGTTGCATAAACCTAGCTGTGACTGTTAAGTAGAAGCTTATTTAGGTTTTTACCATGAAAAACCTAGAAAGTCATTGAAAATCCAGTTATAAGTTCTCCCTCACATAATTTAACTTATAGCATATTTCTCTGTTTTAGAGAAATATCTGTGGGCTTCATTAGTCAGTGCAGAAAGATCTGTGTTTGAGGCTCCTAGGCACCCTTGTAATACAAATAAGGGTAATCAACAAGCTATGGTTTTAAGTAATTGGTTTTGAAATGACCCTGATGATTCTTCCATGCTGTGAGCTGTCAAGAAAGGGCAACATCCAACTGTGAGGATTCCTGTCATTGCTGAGCCACTGCTGATGTACTTAAATCTCTAGTGCTGGTGTAGAGAGACTGGCTCAGTGGAAGTGGTTCTGTAAAGAGTCTGTTTTCACTTTTCAAGAACTGAAGTAGATTCAGGCAGGTGTCATATCACAGCTGTCAACAAAAATGACTCACTGGCTTTGATTTTGAGTCAGAGTACCTACCTCATTTTGTAGAAAAACAATAATTCTCCTTCCCTTCACTCTTCTCTCCAGGCAAATGATTTTAAAATCAAACTTCCCATGTGTTTATATACACAGGAAAATTATTTCCTTTGTTTTTTGGGTCTGTCTTGACTGCTGTAATTACTGCAGCATGTCAAATTCAGTGCAGAATTTCTTGCCGTTAACCAAAAAGAAGCTATCATTGAGTTTGTGTCTTAAGTGTCCTTCAATAGGCAAAGGACCTGAGTCCAGTAGAACACTATAAACTTTTAACATATCAGTTACCACCATCTATGTACAGGAGGAGCAAAGCTGTTAATGAAATCCTGTCACTTGTTGAGGATGATATGAGAAGTCTCATTGCCTGCAATGGAGCCAGTATTTCATCTGATATATAAGGAGCAAACTCAGCTGTGCTGGTGGACTGAACTGGTGTCAGTCCATTCCAGTTCAGAGGAATAGAAGTTGTTTTTTTAAAAAAAATTGTGTCTCTATAGTCAAAAAGAAAACTTTGAAAGTTGCTTCTGCTTCAGCTTCACATATTCTAACAGCATAATGTATGAATTCTTTTTCCTCCGCTAGTTCAGGGGGTTTTGAGTACTTTAGTTTGAGGAATTGAGCTAATCTCTCTGAGAAGAAAAAGTTAAAATATTTTATCTACAATGCTCTGAAGAAGGCTTTGCTTCAACCACTGAGAGCCTTGCAAGAAACATTGGTTCATTTCAGCTGCTTCACTATTCTCACTGGAGGCCAACTTCAGAGGAAATTGGAAATGAGACTTAAAAAGTTGATTTTCACTTTCTGGAGAAGCACAGCTACTGAAAAGATAAAACTGTGATGACCAACTTGGGTGGAAGAAAGAGTGGAGTATTTCATAGACATCAGAAAAGACCAAATTTCTGTATTGTGATGTTTATAATGTACAATTTGGCTTCGGAACATCATAACTTTTCTGATACCCCAAGTGGGGAGAATGGGGAGGTAGCAGATAAAGGTCTTCCTACAAAAAGATATTTTTTTCAGTATTCCAAGTTGGGTATGGATAATTTAGGGAGGTACAGTAGGATATTTACTTCATTATCAAATAGTAATAACCCTGAGAGGCAGACTGTTCTGGAAAGATCACTTTGATAATCAAGTACACTTTTTTCTGAATTTTTTTTCACCTTCTCTGCTGGTGTTGGGTTTTGGGGAGAGGGCTTGAGGGGGTGGTTTCGGTTTTTGTGTATGTGTTGGGGTTTTTGTTTGTTTAGGGTTGTTTTTTTTCTAAGTTTTCATGGATCCTAGAGGATGAACCAAAGAAGCATTTATTTGTAGCCTTCTGCCACCTCATACCACCTGCAGTTCAGAGGGCTTCAAGAAGTAGAGCAGGTCACTGATGTTGTCTTAGATCCCATTTCTTTGAGACATAGTGTCATATAAACTGCCTATAAAAATCACTGTGGTGTTATTTTAGTTTAGAGTTAATTGGTAAAAGATTTATGGCTGACTGGACTGTAATTTATTTCATTCAAATCCAACAATGAGCATTCTCCTTCTTGCCCAGCCACAACATATCTTGTTGCACAAAAATGCAAGGAAGAGCCATTCCAGATAGTTTCTGTTCAGAATTTTAGCCACTTTGTTCAGTGCTGTTACCCTACCACGTAGCTAGGGACAGCAGGCTATTAATGGACAAAGAGAGTTCTCTTCCTTGAAAAGTATCCCTTTCACCCCTTATTTAGTGTCAGGGGACACATACTGAAGTAAAAACACAGAGAAAAATCTACTTTTTGATGCACCATATGAACTAGAATCTCACCTGGACCAGAGCCAGACCAGGGTAGGGAGCCTCCTATTCCAGGGACTTCACTGACTGCTTGAGGCTGCTGCCTTTCTGTCTGTCTGGCACTTCTGCTGGCATGGAGCAGCTGGAGAGTGGGACAAGGATTTGGTTTTCTCTCCCACCCAAGCCAGTATCTTTTGGTCACAAGTTATTCAAGTGTTTTAAGTTAGGTAAGCTCTTAGGTTGTCAGGAGGGCTGTCTAACACTCTTCCTCTCCAACTAAGTGGCAAAGTAGTACCAGCACAAGCCACGCTAACATTTCATGACTGGCCTTTGAACAGAGCTGGAGAAATTCAGGCTGGCAAGAATGAGAATTTTCAGGTTTTTTACTGGCTTTGTGCATGCTATAGTCTGCAGTGTCTGGCTAGATGAGGGTAACTTGAATGGATTATTTTCAAAAAGTACATTTCCACAGTCTGACTGTCAGCTGCCTCCTGATAGGGTTTAGTCAGGAGGCTCACTGCCAGGTCTTTTAGAAACTAACCTTCAGAGCATGTTCATAAATTGCATGGTTAAGTTCCACATTTCTCCATTACCCATACGTGCTGTATATAATCATTCTCTCATTGTGAAAATCTAATGGGGAGAAATCACTATAAGCCTTTCTCAGAAGCTGTATAGGGAAAATAACCTCAGTATCTGCAGACACCCATAAACAAACACGTGCTTACTGTAGGCAGCCCTTTCTCGTACTTAGTTCTTCTAGTTAAAGCTGGCCAGGATGATGACTGTGGGAAGAATGATTTTAGGACAATTGTACTGTAATTTTGTTGGCTCTAGTATTGAGACTTGGAAAAAGTCTCAATAAAATCAGAAATCGTGTGAGTTCTTGCTCATGCAGAGGTAGCAAGATTAATCTAGTTGTCATCTTCTGGGAAGCATTAGGAAAATCAGCCAGAGAAGCCTGTGCTGTTGTAGCTCCAATGCCAATGCAATCTTTCTTGAATGCCCTTTGTAGCAAGAGTATTGGCAAAATCTAATCTTGGTGAAAAAATTGAAATTAAACCAGGGAAAATTTCCATCAGAATCCATCTGAGATATCCTTTTCTTTTTAAAATGGACCTTTCTCCAGTAAAAGGTTCAATTTCAGCCTGAAAATAAATCTTTCATTTTGCACTATTTACAAGAAAAGCTGAAGGAATGAAGATGTGGATGACCAGAAGTGATCCTCTGATGTCATTTTAACTTAGTCTACTGGTTAGCTCTAATAAGGATAGAACAGTGTTCCCTCTCCCTGCATGCAGCGGGTATTTTGAGGAGGAAGAAAGGATCATGCAGGGGTGAAAGATTTCTCCATCATTCCAGTCTGTGCTATTCCATCACTTTGCAGCATTTGCAGAGGTTCTTATTCCCTGTATTTGAGCTTGTAAGCAGTAGGTAGGAGACTGAATTCTTTCACCAGCATTCAAATTAAGTATATGGAAAGCTTCCTTAAATTAATGATATTTTTAATAGAGTGTAGGTATACTGTTAAACATCTGCTTAAGCAACCTCTAAGAGTAGAGACCCAAAGAACATATTTAGGTTTGCCTAAAGATAAAATATGATTTACATTGTGGAGGATTTGATTTGAAGAGAGACCAAAAAACCCTTTAAAGTATTTCACAGTGAAAAAATATTTTGGTTATCATCTGTAGTCTTTACCTGATTACGGAATAGGGATTATTTGCAAAGATCCTTCCCTGCTTATTTGATCTGTCTGAGTGGATTTTTATAAAAATGTCTGGACCACATTATTTCTATGTTTCAGAAATGCTTTTGACACACATTTGAAATGCAGGATCATTACTGTGTACAACATGTTTTTTAGACAGTAACAATTAATTTATATGGCCAGATGTGAAACTCAGGGGGAAAAAAAGAAGTCATAATGGATGTGTGTGCGGGAATCCCCTTTCTCCCTTAGCTGTAATTGAACAAATGGCACTGAGATAATACTGTAATTGTTTGCCTTTTCCATGAAGCCAATATGAAGATTAAAGTACCATCTGGCTTTCTGAAAGCCAAAGTTAGAAACCCTCCAGCTTGAAAGAAAAAGCAGTTGGATCCCTGTTGAGTGGACATTTTATATGTAATTTAGCTTTGCTCGTCTCTACTCAAAGTTCTAACCACAAATAAGCACTCAGAGCTTTATCCTCTTTCCAAGTTGGCACCCTAATAGAAGTATGTCAAAGTGTCTTTTCCTGGAGGACTCTGATAACCTTGGGTCTGTTCTTGTTTTTATGCTCCAGTTTAGTTTAGAGACTTAACCTGAAAAGGAAATCTGGTTAGATTATTTCATAATAAGGGTTCTTTTTTTATTCTTTCTCTTTGTGAAATAGTAACTTTTTCAAAAACTTTGTTGTCAAAGTTTTCAGGATTACTAAAACTACACTTTTGGCACATCTATAACAATTTCGCTATGGCATTTTGACAAATATTTTTATTTAGTATTGTTTCTAAGATCTTAAATAGATTTTTGCAACCATTACAGAAAAAAATAATTTTAATGCTTCACCCGTGAGATCAATTTTTTATTAAATATTTATAAAGTAATTTCAATAAAAAATAAGCATTTTATATTAGCAAGGAATTTCACAGAAAAAATAAAATTACATTTTCAAGATGAATAAAACAAAATTTGTTTCAGGAATTTTTTTGTAAATTAAATTAGTTTTTCTTGGATTTTTTTTCTTGTTACCAGCTCATATAAAAATTTCTATTGATAAGAAACAGACAGTAATTTTTAGGCAAGATTTCATCTGAAAGAATACTCCGGGACTGCTAGTGTTGGAAATACTGTGTCTAGTTTTTTTTCTAGACAATATTACCACTATCAGAATCAGACACCCACTTTGATTTGATTACTCCTGTTTGAAATTTAGCCGGTAAACAAACGCATGCAGAAACTGCCCCTTTTTTCCCTCTGCCCACCACCTCAATGTCAAAGCTGCTAAAAAAGTATCTCCAAGTCTCAGAGCAAAATATTTTCACATTTTGATTTGGAGATCTTCCTCTAGTCTGGGATTCCTGCATTAAAAAAAAAAAAAAAATTAAAAAAAAAGCAAGTAAAATAGGAGGTGAAAGGATGGTCCAAATCCCAAGCTTTCTAGAGTCTTTCCCACACCCTCAAAAGGGTATGTCAACTTACCAGCTTTGACTGGATTATTTGGGCTGAGTAGAAAGTATAGCTGGTGGACAGGGAAGTCTGTTTTAATAAAGTGCTTTCTTGGAAATATTTAACACTCAAAGTCCAGTAGACATCCAATGATTTCAGTTTCCTTCTGAGTGAACTCAGTGCCCCTTTGGACCAAGCACACTTCAAACGGCTTGAGAAGTCTTTGAGAAGCAAACCTTGTTCTTCTTGTGCTGTCTGACCACCAGTGCTGGGTCAAAAGTACTGAGCCTCGCTGAGACAAAGAAGCCAGACAAAACCCACTGTTGTTACCCTCAGAACCATCTGATAACAGTGTGTGACAGGACAGATGACTTTGGCACGTTTCTGCTTTTAAAAAAACCCTAAAAGATATTTTTCAGCAGGACATTTTCAGTAAAGGTCTCCTGATTCAGTCAATGTATGTGACCTTTATCTAGAGAGAACATAAGGCTGAATTTGGGATTTTGTTCTTTAAAGCTGTGAGCCCCTTTGTTGTATTTGGAGCTGTTTTAAAATTACAATTTAGCGAAGCATGTAGTTATTGCTATGTGCTTCAGTCTTGGCTAGCTCAGTTGTATTTAGCAAAATCTCTAAAATAAAATTCTCAAAGCTCAAACTCATTGAGATATTCATCCTTATGCATGAATTTAGGGAAGGCTACCAGTGAGGTTTGGTTTGAATAGTCACTGTTGAGCAACACCGGAAAAGAGCCAAGAGATGGGCAGCAAACACTGATGTGTATAATTTCAAAGCTGTTTCAAAAAATGATGTCTGTAACTATTGTCTCACCTTCACTGACTGTAAAAATGAGAAAAGTAATGTTTGCCTAAGGCAAACAGTGTTTTGAATATTAATTTGTATTTGTAAAGCACATCAACCAGGTAAGTCAGGACACAGTTTGACCATGAATATGCAAATACACATAATCCTGTATTTTCACACTTAGCAAAATGATGCAGACAAGAAATCCTTTCCTTCTGAAATACATGACTTGCTTCATTAGGCAAGCTGCATAAGACAGAACTATCAGCAGCAAGCTGATTCCACTTGCCATTTTATTTTGATCCGAACAAGAACTGGGTTTTAATATGCCTTGTGATTTTGTTTTAGATAAAACACTCCACCCATTGTATATCATAATTTCTCCTGCAGTGTTTTTCAATAAAATCTCTTTACTGTCTGAAAAAAAAAGTGCTGGTTTGTTCTTTTCCCCTTTGTCTCCCCAGTGCATAGTTTGGGACTGGGATTCCAACGGAAAGCATGACTTCATTGGAGAATTTAGCTCAACTTTCAAGGAAATGCGAGGAGCTATGGAGGGAAGACAGGTAAGTGGAAAACACCTGAGCAATCTCAAGATGTAATCTCTGTAGAGCAGAGTTCCCCAGACAATCCTGTCATAAAGCAGGTGACATTGCCTCGTCATCTCCCAGAATTTAGTCGTGTTGATGTCTCCCACAGGTTTTGCTGTTACCTGGACACAATAATCTGAAAATGTAAAAAAGCATTTGTTTCTGTGCTTTCATGCCTGAAATGGTTAAGTTTTTTTTCTAGTTCCCAGTCCACAGTCATTTCTTTCTGCTAAGATTTATTTCCTTTGAGCCCAAGCACATGGTTTCCATGAGGTGCTGAGCTGCAAAGCAGATACCCATTCTGGCTACTCAAAGCATTTTCCTGCTGGCCTAAAGACCTCTGTTGGGTGAGGGTCATTCTCCATCTTTCTCCATTTCTCATGTGCTGCATTCATTGCTGACAGCTTTAACTAAAACTCCTCATGATGAAACTAATCGGTATTCTAAGTATTTCATGATTTACAGTCCTAAGGGAAAATGAAATTGTTAGCTTATCAATAATTTCACTTCTTTATGTCAGCCTGATCTTTTCAAATTGAAGTTGATAGTAATTACTTAATATGATAAGTGATTTGGGATATCTAATTCCAGAAATTGTCATTTTCTATTATTACGTACTTCTAAAGGTGTTAGTTTTGATAAATTCTCTGAGGGGGAGTTAAAAATGTTGATCCTGCAGATAATTTGTATTCATTGTTCCACTGTTGTTGCAATCTCTACCCAAAACACAAATGCCTAATAAGCTTTATATGGGCTTTATAGTATTGAAATGTGTTGGTAAAAATCTAACACAGTCAGAAGGTGTTTGATAAAAGGTAAGTAGTCAGTCTATGCCATAGGTCAAGAAACATTTATGGCTCTTCTAAATGTTTTCTGTTGAAGTTCTTAGAATACACTAAGGTTTGGCAAATGCTGCTCATGTGTGTAAAATACTGCTGATATGTATCAGTCATATATTAGTCCATTATAAATAACTTCTGAACACTGTAAATTAAACCCTGTTTGCTCTTTCAAATCAAGTCAGAGGATCAAGACTTTATCAAACAAAATTTGAGTGGAAATAAAGAGGTAAACAAATCCCAGAATGAATAACATTAACAAGGCCATTGACCTGTCAACACTCCAAATTTGTATACAAATACCTGTGGCTCAGGAAGGGACTGTGTGAGAGTGGTAAAGGGTGTGTATCTTCAACATAAATGTCTTAAAACCACATCATGGTCCTTCTAGGAGACAGCTTTTTTGGCCAAGACAAGAGCCTTGTAGTCCAGAATGCCAGGAGTGGATCTGCAGAATAATCTATGTATTCTTTATTATGATGGAGAAATTGTATGCTTTTTTTCATCCTCAGCTAGCAGAAAGGATGATTGATCTTTCAGAGGCATAAGAAGTTAATGCAGCCATTTGTCAGTTCTTGTTCTAGGTTGTCACTGCAGTATCAGAGTGCTGTCCAGAAATGTTTTAATTTTGTCCTATGGTTTAAGTGCCTGAATCTTACTCTTGCTATGGGCCTGCCAGTTGCCATTCTGCAGGTTGTCTTTTACCTGTAACCTTTTACCTGCAATCTTCCTCCACACACCCTAGGAACTGTACCTTTTTTATCTTCCTTGTTCCTCTCATTCTGTTGTGGTTGTGAAGTTTTTCTGTGGGCTTGTACCTGCAAAACCGTGCAGTTGGTGTAACTAATTCTCATGGGACATAGTTACCACCGAGGTGGGAATCAGTGTCCTTTCTCCTCTTTTCTAATCCTTGTTTCTTAGCCTATTCTAGAGGGAAATAAGATTGAATGGATAAGATAGTATTAGTCATTTAAGTGGCTGATAAATAGCGGTTCAACAATATAAACAGACATGCTAGATGGCTCTAGCCCCAGATGAAGTCAGGGTTTGGTGAGCACTAATTGCATGATAGACAAGAACAAGCAGTAGGAGTTTGAGCAGGTCCTGGTGGATATGATGAACTTACGGAAAACAATACAGTGATCACATGTTGCACAGGAGAGGTCAGTTGTGTGGGAAGCCACGTCACTTGGCTGGAGCCAGAATGCTATTTCCCTTTCCCCTTCACTCTCTCCCTGTCAGTCCCTCATCCTATCTCATTTTTCTCTATTCTGTAGAAAGAACTATTGCTGATAAAGAAAATATATGCCATTGTCTGTGGACCCCATAAAAACATCTTAGTGCATAGTTTATGTCAACATCCTTTGTGCAACATTAAGGAATGTGATTAGAAGTTATCAGTTCTTTTCTTTAGTTTTATCCTCATTAAAGAAAAAGCATGTGCAATGGAGTGTTTACTTTGAATAAAGAGGTTATAGTGAACCTTGAGGAAATTACAGAGAAGGAAGGTGTTTTCCTTCAAGTAGATGTGTTGCTAGCTACTTCTGATAAAGAAGGCCGTATCAGAGACATGAGACATTATATGTGGGTGGGGAGATGAGTAGGTTAAACATAGTTCTTTGTTCCTAGAAGAGACCCCTTCATGGTCTCAGACCAGAAAGTACTGTTTTCCATGTAGTACTCCTTTCAGACAGAGGAATAAAACTACATCCTCCAGCCCCTGGTGTTAACATTCTTTCACATTGCATCACAACAGTGAGTGGTGAATGTTGAAGAGGAGGGCCAAAGCCGGGAACTTCATCTCAAATGCTGTGGAAGCCTGTGTAAGGAGCAGAGCTCAGGTCTGACATCCCTATTTGAGTTGCTAGGAGATGCAGTGAAGCTTCTTGTTCTGGTTGTATTTTCTTTTGTGACTTTACAGCCAGCTACAGTACATTGCTTTAATTCTGTCCAAAGATAATCAAAACACGCTAGTGATTGTCAGTCAGGGTTTTTCACTTTCCCAGGAAACTGGAGAGAATTGGAAGGAACATTCATCATTGATAGGGGGTCCAGGAACTTTGATTAAGCTTCAGCTGCAAGTCTGTGTGGTTTTATAGGAGGCTCAGATCTCCATCTCTGCCCATCAGCAAGGTCTGTATTGGTTGGAATCAGCAGCACACGTTGTCATAAATGCATTAAGCAGTGAGAGTGGGAGTACCACAGTTGGTGCTGGTGAGCAGGATGGACTGTGTGGCATCTGTGATCTGCTAGTGCTTCTCACCATTTCACCAGCTCACCTCATCTCTGGGGGAGCTGACAAGGATGTTGAAGTTGCCTTTTAATTGTACATAGTTCATCTGTCAGAAAGCACAGAGCATTCTGACCCATTCTTCAACCTCCCTCTCTGAAAGTAAAGATATTTTTGTCTTGTAGTCAATCTGTCAACTGCTACAGAACCACTTGAGATGGACAGAATGGATATGTGTCACCTGCTTGCGTACTTACATGAGATGGTGGTGCTTCTAAGACTGTTCCATCCCTGGGTTGTGTACTGATTGTCTCGAGTTTTGAGTGTCAGCCTCAGATGAGCTTGTTGGCTTGCCTTGGCTGTGAGATTTATCAGAAATGCATGTTTGAGATAGGCACCGTTTAGAAAACTGCTGTGAATCTAGCTCTGGTATCTTCTGAGTGGTTGAACCAGTACTGTGTAAAGAGAAGAGAAAATTCCTTACCTGAATGAAATCACTTGTTTTGATCAGAAGTGGCATAAGTTGTTTATGAATTTCTTTTCTGAATGTGGTATGTCTTGTGTGAGATTCACAAATCTTGAATTACAACTCCTTCAAAGTGTTAGGTGCTTCTCCATGACTGAGAGGACCGAATTCTGGGAAAACTTGCTGGTCTTCTGTTTTAAGATTTTCTACCATGAACAACTGCAGGATAATAACTTTATGTGTTTCTGTTCCATAAAAATTACCTTATGGTCATAGACTGTTATGTTCTGACACCTACCCTGTTTTCATACTGACCACCAATAAAAAATGGTACAAAGACATCGTGTTCAAATGCACATCTGAAGCAGCCCTTGCATGATCCATGGTTTAATGGTGAAATTGGTGGTGCTGGGTTAATAGTTGTACTCATTGATTTTAGAAGTCTTTTCTCAACATGTAATTCTGTGGTTTCTAAATCTTCTCTTAACACTTTCCACCCTTCCAAACTTTATTATTTACTCCTTCACCATAATCTTGACACACAAAAAAACCCCACAGTAAGAATAAGTCCACCCTTTTTAAGTAAAATACTAATAAATACTCTGAGTTTGTGTGTTAGGATTTCTTCCAAGAATACATATAATGATGTTTTTAATACATGTGTACAGTAGCAGTTTTTTAAGGTGTTCTAGTATTAATCTATCTAAGTATATTTAAACAGGACAAGAAGAAGCTTGAGATTATATAAATGTAAATGCTATTAAAGCTTATCATAGTTGAAAGGAGAAATCCCCTACTAATGAGGAAAGAAAAAATCACTTTCTTGGGTTTTTTTAATCAAGGCAATAAAGCCAGAGGGATTTGAGAGAAAAAAAGCCAGAGAAATCACCTGGATCCTCATGCAGCACAGGAGTTATGTAAGGGAAGAATCTGTTCCTGTGTTACATAAAAAATGGACATGTGTGCATTTGCACACGCACAAATGGAAAGAGAATAAACCCTGCTGTACTTTCCATCTCCACTGACATTTCTACAAGTCCAAAGTTTTATTAGGGAGGGCTTTTCCATCTGGTAGCTCTTCAGATGACTGCACAGTGAGACCTTTAAGCTCTTGGTAATGGACCAAGATGTTATTGACACCTATGGACAATTCCAGTTTTATCAGGAGACAGCCCAGTTCTCCCAGGACTCTCTGCAACATCAGCAGCTGCTGCTGGCCCCAGACAGGGCAGCAGAGGCCTCACAGGGGGTGCAGCCACACCAGGCACCTGCCAAATCCTTGCGAGGAGGCAACCATTGGTAGAGCCTCAGAGGCACAGGGGAGGCTGCGGGCTTGGCTGGGGAAGCAAGAAATGCTTTGATTTCCACTTCATTCCCAGGGGCAAGTTTCCAGAGGAAATCTCTGATAGTGAGTAACGGCAGCCCTTCACTTTTGGCAGATGTATTTCTGTGACAGAAAGAGGATAAAACCACAAAACTATCCTGACCTCTTGCCTAGAGGGATGGCAGGAATAAAATAGCCTTTTATGCAGGAGGAGACTCAGTTTATTTAAAAGTGACTTGTTTTTCTTGAGGCATCAGAAAGAGAAAATGCAGGATATAATTCTGCCTGCTATTGACTGGGGGTTTTGCCCCATCCATTAGGCAGTAGTGCCTCTTTTGTCATTTACAAACCATGTAATTCATTGCAGCAGCTGAACAGGAAAGAAGAGAGAAACCAAAGAAGTTCAGGGGAGGCAGGAGAACTCAATCTTGCTAACACAAGCTATTCCACAAGCATACAACAAGCCATTCAAGCTCTCTAGCCCTTCCCTCACAGGCCTACCCAACATTCTGGTGTGCAGGCACTGTCCCAGTGAAAGCAACTGCTGTCATTTGTCTTGCCTTAGGGTATGTGAAACTTTCCAGACACCTTCAGTCCTTTCTCTGAATAGCCTGTGCCACATTCTGTCCAGATTTTGGTTGTACAATGGTTGCCTTCATGTAGTTGCCTCCACTTCCCTTTGCTGGTGTGTGTCAGAAGTGGTTGCATTGTTTGCTTTTCTCTCTTCTGAAGGTTTTGTAAGAGAACGAATGAGGGTGTTACTCCTCACTGCAGAGTAACATCTCCCACTGAGGGATCTGTGTCTCCTCATCACAGGCACAAAAGGATTGGGACCTTCCAAGTGTCAGCATCAGCTCACTGACTCTCATTGAAGAACAGCTGGAAGGAGTTTGTTCAGAAATTCTCCACATGGTGGTTTAAATTTAAGTGTCTTAAAGGAATGCCAGCACAGTATAGTCTTGGGAGTCCATTACCAACATTTGCAACATTACTTAAATTAACAGTAGATAGTTTAAAATCAGGTTGCTTTCTGTTTCAGATTCTGTGTGTTGTTTGATAGGGAAAGAGCTTGCACAGCCCAGAGTTGTCAGGCGTTTGGAGGAAATGCTAAGTGACTTTCAGATTGATGAATCCAAACTTCAGAATGTTTACCATTAGTGTCAGATTGCAGACTATTGCATTAGTTTCCTCTCAACTGAAAAGTTAATTTGAAAGCAAAAATGGATCAATAAAAAGCAATGTCAGATACCAAATCAATACTGGGAATGTAGGAACAGACTGGAAATTGAGGTTGGCCTCAACAATGCAAGCAAAATATTTGAGAATTGTTTCTCATGATTACTTACCTGCTTAGAGCTGTATTTTGAACTCTGTTCTAATTATAAAAGCTGGATAAACAGTAAGACCTGTATAGGGAATTTTCTTCAAATGATGCTTGTTACATCTTTAGCGTGAACTGTGGGAATTGCCAAGGTCAGAACTGGATCTTGGTGGGTAAGTGAAGATTGAGCTTTATGTAAAACAGTCTTGTTGGCTTTTTTAAGCTTTTGAACCGGGAAATGTCTTCTCTCTCCTCTCTTATTCCCCTCCCTTTGTTATACTATTATCAATAGATTAAATACGTGCAAAATTGTTCTTTCTTTCTTTCTTTCTTTCTTTCTTTCTTTCTTTCTTTCTTTCTTTCTTTCTTTCTTTCTTTCTTTCTTTCTTTCTTTCTTTCTTTCTTTCTTTCTTTCTTTCTTCCTTTCTTCCTTTCTTCCTTTCTTCCTTTCTTCCTTTCTTCCTTTCTTCCTTTCTTCCTTTCTTCCTTTCTTCCTTTCTTTCCTTTCTTTCCTTTCTTTCCTTTCTTTCCTTTCTTTCCTTTCTTTCCTTTCTTTCCTTTCTTTCTTTCTTTCCTTTCTTTCCTTTCTTTCCTTTCTTTCCTTTCTTTCCTTTCTTTCCTTTCTTTCCTTTCTTTCTTTCTTTCCTTTCTTTCTTTCTTTCTTTCTTTCTTTCTTTCTTCCCTTCCCGCACCTTCCCTTCCCTTCCCTTCCTTTTCTTTTTTCCTGCTTTCTGTAAATTTTCTAATCTGTTCTTGCCTTTGCTTTATTATCCACATAAGCCAAAAATGTTAGTGACTTGCACATAGAATATTTTAATGAGCCTTGGGTAGTTTCTGAGAACTGTTATCCATACATCTCAAAATGCTTTGCAAAGTAGGTGAACATTCATAGTTGCATTTTACAGTTAGCAAAGGGAACCTGAGATATTTTTTCCTCTCCTGAAGTAATGTTCTATGCCACTTTGGTCCTTATTTATTGTAAACCTCTTCCATAAAAATATCATGGAATATTTTTTTCAGGCTTAAATAATCCCTTTCCTAAGGAGAGAAATTATGTGCATAATATATGGCTTCATATAGGTCAGGCCCTGTTTAAATATGCACGTTGAAAAAATATTCATGTTGGAGGATGCTAAAATTAAGGAGATTCACCTTGGATGTTCAGGGGAAAACTGCTGCACTTCTCCAGTGTATTTCAGTATCAAAGGGAGGAATGCAAATCCTGTCTCCTATTTTTTCTTTCTATTTGTTATATCCCAGTTTATGTATAGAACACAGACAGCATGATTTCTTTGTAGGAATGCTTCAAGTAAGTGTGGAGACAACTGTGTGTTAAACCATTTTGCTTGACAGTAACCTATCAAGATGAGAGCAGGCAGTGCTTTTGCCTTGCTTTCAGACCCAAATATGGGCTTATTGCACTCCAGTGTTGTGTTACAGAGCATTCTCTTTGCTGGGAGAGAAGGGCTTTTTATTTCTTGAGCCTGAATGCTGCTTCTGAGTAGAGAAAAAACGTTTACAGAGGATTTCCCCTGAACATGAGGGCCTGTATCTGCCTGTCTTCTCAGTTGGAAAATTTATTTCACAAGACAAATAACTGAGCTGAAGGCTAGCTGGGAGGGGAAGCAGATGTTCTTCCTGCGGTTGGAGCAGTGTTTTTGTCTTTTCCTATTCTTCACTCTGTCACCTGTCTCCATTTCATAGTGATGAAGATACCCCTCCTTCCCTGTGCAAAAATGGTCTCATATTGCTCCAAAGTTATATGGTTTGCCTTCCTTTTTTGATGTTTGACAAAATCTCTAAGCCTGGACTACTTCAGAGACATTCAAATAATTGCTGTTAGGCAGTGGTTTGAAGCTCGATGAAATTACTGGGTCTGAGCATAAAGTAAAAATAGTTTTTGGTGCTCAAACACTTTGCTAAGATATATCACATATGTACCTCACTGTAGACAAAGTATTGTAATACTTAGGCAGGTTTCCATTGTAGGCAAAACACTGTAACACTTAAGACATGTTTCATTTCAAAATGTCATAAAAGAGATTTTTAGATAATGGAACATCCTGGTACATTTTGGAATTGTATTTCTTTCTGTGACCCAGCATCACATGTTTTGTCTCCACGCTTGAAAACAGCTCCCTGAAAGGAAATAGTAATGTTGTTAACCACATTAACAGCATATTACAGATAAAAATCTGTATATACAAATGCCACCAGACACCTACATCTACAAATGTACATTGTAGTCCTGCAGTACAAGCCATGAATAATACTGTGAACATTAGAGGTGAGGGTCTGAAAACTTGGCCTTATCACTCTGCCTGAAACCAGAGGAAGGCAGAACATTTCAAGTGGAATTACTAACAACCTGGGAGATGTTATGATGAGAACAAGGAGATGTAATTCAATAGCAAGGTATGACTGTTTTTTCTGTAAAATTAACTATTTTTAAATAAAACTATAAAAAAAAAACCTCAAAAAGGGATTTTAATATATTCTTAGGGATAAATTTCAGGTGTATCATTAGTTAGCTGCATCTTTGTGAACACGTTACTGATTTCCTTAACTTTTTATTTTGCTATCAGACTTAAAGGAGAAAGTGAGATGATTGTTGGTCAGAATTTTTCTAATCATGACTTTAATACAAAACTCAGTGTTACTGTGACAATAGTTTTCTAGTTAATACAGTGCATCAGGTTGCTCTCGCCAGCATTTTGATATTTATTAAGTTCCTTCTTTCCTCTTAAATGATCTCAAAAGATCCTCTATCTTGCTTATGTAACACCTGAAACTACAAGACTGGAAGATGGCAACAAATGAATCTGGATGTCTCCCTCAGTGCCACGTTCACGTGTATATGTTCAAAGACTGATGTTTGCCCTGGGCCTTTTTCTATTAACTATTCTCTGCATAGTTAACAGTTTTCATTTTCTTTCCTCTCTGTGCACCATTATCTGTTATGATTTAGTGAACTGTGGAAATTGGGCAGTGCAGTTTTTGTTAATTATTCAATCTGTACATAAACTTTTCCTGCAGAGAGTGACTGCTATTTTTTTCACAGGTACAATGGGAATGCATTAACCCCAAGTACAAAGCAAAGAAAAAGAACTACAAGAACTCAGGCATTGTCATCCTTAACCAGTGCAAGGTAAATGTATATTTTGCTCTTTGACTCTTTCTTTACTAAGCTCTCAGTGATATATTTTAATGGTGCTTGAAACAAAGTGGAACTGCATGTAGAATAGCAATGGAAACTATCCCTACAAAAAGTAAAGACAAGGACTTGAATCTCAAAAGTAAGTTGACTTCCTCGACTCTTGTTTCATTTCTCTTGCCCTATTCCTGCTCTTGTACAATGGAAAAAACAATACTAAACTCTGTCACCTAAAGATTCGCCAACTTTGTGTGTATCCTTTTTAATACTTCTGTTATTTTTACAAAATTGCTCTTGTTCTTCCTAAACCAACAGCAAAATTTCCTCTGACTTCCCACTGAGAAGTTGGTTCTACTTTTTATGTGAATTTTCCTTTCTGTAGGTTTAGAATTTTGATTATTTTTTTCTGTTTATGGTTTTGTTTCTGTCTCAGACTTATTTGATAATTCTTCCTTTACCTTATTTTTCAGTTGGTCCCTCTCCTCCTTCCATTTTATTTTTTTTCCAGCAGTTCTCTTATGTTTTATCAGTACACAGCTAAGTTGAATGTCTTTCTTTCTTGTCTGCAGATACACAAGATGCATTCTTTCTTAGATTATATCATGGGAGGCTGCCAAATACAGTTTACAGTAAGTGTCTTACTTCTCTAACTTGTTTTGAAGAAAGGGAATCCCCTTAGATACCAATTCATTACTTTCAGAGAAATGACTCTTACATGCCATTCCTTGGTAAATTATTAAATTCTTCTTGCAAAATGTATTAAGGGCCAGTCTTCCTTTCCAGAATGAATCCTCTGTTAAATAAAGCAAGTTGTTTTCCCTGAAACGGTGCCGTATTGAAAGTCACAGAGAGATCCAGCCAGCGGCTTTTCTCTGTCAGCCTGGGGTAAATGCTGGTGTTTCATATCTCTGCCATAGCTAGCAAGTAAGATGGCACTACAGGGGGACACAGCTCTAATTTAGAGTGCACTCAGGAGCTATTCAGTTCAAGAAACAGGGTGTAAAAGGATTTGTGGGGCTCTTCATAAACAAAAAACCAGTTTTTTGTGATTCCAGTTAATAAATTAAGAAACATTTAATGTGTGGGTTTGATCTGTTTTTTTGTAGCATGTATCTAAAAATTAATATACTTAATATAATCTAATATGATGTATCAGTTTTTTCCTGTAGTATAGGAATATGGATTGTGGCTCAGTTCCAATCTGGTTTATGTGATTTCTAATTTATGCCAGCTAAAGGGCTAAAATCTAATGCACAAAGGTAATAGTCTTCTTCTGGAGATATTTTCTTTTCCTGTAGGATCCTGCCCTATTTCTGCTCCCACGTATAAAGTCTCAGACACCAGATGCTACTCACATGTTCCGTTTCACATTTTCCAGACAAGCCTTCATTTTCCAAAAGGATTTGACAAAAAAAGAAAGATTTTTTTATTGTACCAGAAAGTTCCAGCAGCAGCTATAGACAATAGTGAATTGTCTTCTCGTGTACAGATCAGCTTTTTTCAAGTGTTAAACATGGACTTTGCCTGTACTCATCACAAACTCATCGGATAACACCCAGAACTGAGGGCTCTGTTTTGGTTTTGAAGGCAGTACCTTCTGCAGTGGACTAAGATCTTTATAATTGTATTCTCTTGTATAAAGCATATTGTGTAATTACCTCTCTTCCTTACCTGGCTACTACATCTTTTATCCTCATGTACTAGCAATGCACATTTGTGGATGCTAACTCTGAAACAGAGAGCCTGTAGAAATTACAGGCCACATAGCTTCTCAGTCTTGCCTGAGAAGCTGGCCTGGGAAATTCATGGGAGGATTCAAAACAATCCTCAAAGACAGAAAACAGCCTTACAGGTGTTGTTTCTCTGTCTCATGTTTTCTTTGCAGAAGGTCGGGGGGGGGGGTGTGCCCCACTGACCAATGATGATAATGTAGTGGTTTGCTAACCAATAAGAGTTTCCTTTCTGTACTTTCCACGTATCAGTCTATAAAATCGACCTGAAGTAATAAACTATGAGACATTCTCCTAACCGACTCCTTAGAGAGTCTGTGTCGCTCAATCCCAGCCGTTCCTAATAGAGCGACACACATTTCTCCTTCACGTCTGAAACTTGGCAGTCACTGGAAACCCCTTTAATTTATCTTTACTGACATTTCCTCCCTAAAATATGACTGGAAGAACTCAATTATCAAATGTATTCAAGGTCATCATCAGAAAGACATTAATGCCTTCGTGTTATATTTGAAAGCCTTTTTTAATTAGGGTATGTGGTTAGGCACATGGAAAGACCAGTTAATACGTATTTCCCACAACTCCAGCTCAAGAACAGGAGCACTGCTGCCATTAGAAAGTATCTAGGGATTTACATATTAAGTTACAGCTTTTCAAACTCCAATTCTTCAGAACTGTTTTTCAATGGAAGAGCAAGTTCTTAGTGCAAGGAAGGGTTATGGCAATTTTCTTGCCTTTTGTTTACTTGTCACAGGTTTCCAGTTAGCAGGCTGCAAAACACAAGTTTAAAAGTGGTAGGGAAAATGGGTTAAAATGGATAGTGGCTTCTACTGTATTTTAATGTATTTTATTTTACTAAAGTGAAACAAAACAGTTGGTAATAGAAAGCTTAAGCAAGCTAATCTTCAAGGATGGGCAGTGAGGACATAAAGGAAATGAAAGATTCATTATACTGTCAGCCACAGAGATCCCTGAATTACTGTTGCCCTTAATGGTAAATCCACAGTATTGTGTAGGCTTATCACTATCAATTTTCAACCTTCACTGACCCAGGGTAAGCCATTGTGACATCTCTGTACCTATAGCTGTCTCTGTGCATAACCTAGTGGTTCTGCCTATAAACATCGTGACAAACCGGCTTTCCACATGTTTTCCTTCACTCTTCTTCCAGCAGTCCTCAGCACAGGCTGGTTGTGAGATGTGGTGTTGTTTCCCAAAATGAATTCTGCAGTAGTCTCTGAAACAAATGGGTGCAGCCTACTGGGGAGATATTCCATTCTCCCTTGCTTTCTGCATGCATTGTATAATCTCTTCACATAGTCCTAATCTGATTAATTCAGACCCCTGAAACAGAGGAGGCTTATTCCTTGGGCTTTCTCAGATATCCTTTTTTTTTAACTATAGTGGATTTGTGATACTTTGAAACTCCTGATATGTGTATTGTTGTTGTCATTGTCCTAATATTAATGTCATTTCTGTTGAGCTCATGCTGTGTACAGGCAGTATGATACAACTGTGGTTTGAAAGGGCACTTGCTGAGGGAGGGAAACTGGGATGCTACACGCACATTTGATAACAAAAAGCTGTAATATGATGTACCTGGTAATTTAAAGCACTAATGAAAGCCTTGGTAACATCGTGCTGTGTGTTCTTGGGATACTTTGTACCTTGATTGTAGAAACATAGTTTGTAGTTCGAAGGAATGTCTCTGAAAAATGAAAGTAAACTTTTCCTTCGCTTTAAAACCAGTTATTAAGAAGCTTTCATCTATAGAGATCAATGGTGCTGATTCCAGCTCGCTATTTTTATGCCCAGTTTATTGCCAAACACTGTATCTCTTATCAGACAGTGTTCCCTGCTGCAGAAGAAATGTTCAGAGGTTGGCAGTGCAAATGGGTCTGTAGTCTGAAGACATTTTCATCACTTTAGGAAATACAGGAGAAAGGATGTGTAACATGTATAAAAGGAACTGTAATAGGAAGATATATTGGACAGATGCTCTCTCAGGCAGGTCACAGTATTGGGCAGCCTGATTTGCTGCTGACAGATCTAGCAGGAGGTCCCAGCTATGTAGGATGTTTTGAGTGTGGTGAAAATCACCCTTTTACAAGTCTGAGCAAAAAAAAAGAAGCTGGTACTGAGTGTAGTTATTGCTCTGCTATGCTCTTATTTAGCTGAGGGAAGATGGCTGCTACACTGGAGCTGATACAGTTGAAGATACACTGATAAAAATCAAGTGTACGCACTATGAGAAAGATTCTTACTTTACTGCCCAAAAGATAAGCTCAGCTGTGATATTAACATAACTTCTGTCATATATTAACTTATTTTTACAAATCCTTATCCAGTGTATTTGCACAAGGCCTTAGTCCTGTTGGGTTATGCTGAAGGAGCAGAGCTCTGCATTGTTATTTTGGAATCGTGGCAATTTACAGCGGTCATCTTTCTTATAAGCCCTCCCTGTGGGAGTCAAACAGAGATTTGCATAAAATTCAAGCACACTGCATCCAAGCAGAAATATTCATAAATTCTTCATCATAGGAAATTAGGATACTTTTTTATTTATCAGCAGACCTCTACTGTAAGGACCATTTCCAAAAAGGAAGCTGGTTACAGGAAGTTCTTTTCTTTTGCTTTCCCAAACACTAGTCACAGGCTTTTTTCCAAGTTCATGAAACCCACTCCTTATTCCTACTCTGTGTTCTTGATTTCATTTCCAAAGCAGTTAGCTTTGGAAGGCTTGTCCAGTTCTGTTTGATGTGTCACTAAAGTCCTATTAATGTGTTTTAGTATTTTGAGATTGTCAGTAAAAACACCTACTTTTAACAATTTTACAGGAAACCCCTTTGTTTTCCTATCATACAGTAGCATTTTTGCACCTTCTATTATCAAATTAAGGTTGAATTAATATCAGAGAAAATATACTTACTTTTAAACAAATATGCATACCTTGAATAAGATTTTCTACAAATAAATTTCCCAAAACTAAACTAGTCCGTACAAGCATTCATGGATTTATCTTGGGTTTCACAAACCACTAGTGTTGCTTTCTTCCTTGCTTAAATATGTGTAGTGTTCCTCAGTTATGTGCCCTTACAAGTGAAGTCATGAGAGGTTCCCCATTGATTTATTCAAGTTAAATCCAGATACCATTTTTGGAAAAAGAACTGTGTGGAAAACAAACTCAGTGCTTTGGTGCCTGAACAGTGAGTAGGAAGCAGAGGTGAAAGATTACTCGTATTTGCAAGCCAAAAAACTCATCTCTCTCCTGACTGGATGGTGGTGGTGAGGTGCCAGGGGTTCATAGATGATCAAGGCGAAGAAGGGATTTCCAAGCCTACTAGAGGCTGGTTTGTGCAGCTAAAATATAGAGGTGGAAAATCAGAACCAGTGGAGGAAAACCACGTTGGGTTGACCTAGTATGATATTTCCCTTTCACTTTTTAGCAACAAAAATAAGTTTCAGAAGGGCTGTGTAAAATTTTTAAGGAAGCATGAAAATGTCATGTTTCATTTTCATTTTGAAGCTGCATAAAGTAGTGTTCCCTGTGCCAAGCAGAGGCTGCAGCTGAGGAAGCTGAACATTTGCAAGAGCAAGCTGTGCCTTCAAAGTTCTTTTTGCAGCCGTTAGAGGGACCCTTTCTTACCCTTCAGCTACACTGTAAAACTGAAATCTGAACTTGCTGCATTTGTCTATTGAATATTCAGATGTAATGGGTTTTTTAGAGGAATAGGTTATTGGAAACAAGGACATTTTATAAATGGCTTTGTTCCCTCTGTAAGACCCTTGGGATTCTTGTTGCTTCTTTTAGGAATTCCTATAAAGCAGCATCACAAATTCAGCAGAGGACTTTCTGATCCATAACAAAGGAAGATGCATGCCAGAGCCTACCTTCAGTGAGAAGAAATTTAAAGAACATTTTAAAAGGGAGAAATTAATTTTAGCATGATTTATTAATACTTGCTTTTGCATTGACTACTTCCCACACTCTTCTCTAAGGTTTTTTTCAGAAACAACAACAACAACAAAATCTTTGCAGGATTCAAGTTTTATTTTTTACCCTGCAGCTCATGTTTAATCTTGCTATCAACTGTGAAATTGGGAGGGTTAATTATTTATTGCTTGGATGTTTTGAAGAGAAAAAATACCAGACAAGCAATATCCACTACTACAGCCACAGTAAGGATTAAAATAGCTAAGAAATGTCCCTAATTGGAGTTCTAATTTATAGTTTTAGTAGGACTTGTAACTCTCTATGGATATTCTTGCTGCAAAGCTTTTATGTCCTGAACATCACCTGAGCTGGAATAATTTAATTAAATATGAAAACCTAGGGATAGTTAATTTGATTCATTTTTATTAGAACATAATCTTCCCCATAGAATAGCAATGCAGGTAATTTTTTATCTAATTATGCCATTTTAGTTTTATTATCTCTTATTTTATAAACTGTAATTTGTTTCTACATATATTTACCAGTACAATCCTAATTCCAATTTCATTAAGTACACTGTAAAATGACCTTTGCTGAGAGGCTGCTGTCTCTTTGCTGCAGCAGATTATTTCTGGTAAAGATATATAGTTGATGTAGGTGTTTTTATGCTCAGAAGAGCTCTGCCAGACATTGACTTCTCGTCTTTTCCAGGTAGCTATAGATTTCACTGCATCGAACGGCGATCCGAGGAACAGCTGCTCGCTGCACTACATCCACCCCTACCAGCCCAATGAGTACCTGAAAGCTTTGGTAGCTGTTGGGGAGATTTGCCAAGACTATGACAGGTAAATAACCACGTTTGATTACAGAGTTGTCTTTAGAAAGTGTTTTCACAGTGTGAAATTAATGACTGCCTGTGGCTGGCTGCAGAGGCTCCGTGTTTAGGCATTTACAAGGAATGACTGCACGTCAGAAAGATAAGCCTGCCTTAACCTGCTTTTGAGAGTGACACTGGGTTTAGATTAGTTTCATGATAAAGAAAGGCACAGTTCTTGACTGTTTGGCTGATTTGTGTGTGTTAAGTTTCAGGTTTGTGTTCTCATGTTAAAGTTGCATGTTAGAGTGGATTTTTCATGTGTTCAAGATTAACAACTTGGAGCCAGTTTTGCAGATGCTGGCAGCATCCTTTCTGATACACTCAGGAGTCTGTGTCCCATTCTACTGAAGAGTGTTCCTGAGACATTGTCTTTGAAACTGAATTTGTAGTCACCTAAACTGCTTATTGATGATGTCTATTATTAGAAGTAAGCCCATGGTCTTTTTTTTCAGTGTTCTCCTGGTCTATTGAAAATTGCACTCCCTTCTGAAATAAATGTTGAAGGGTAGTGTGGGTACACAACATGCCTTTAAATAAATAAACAAATGCAAGTAATTGGACCAAATATGCTTTGATTACATGATGTATTTCTATTGCTTTCAAATAGGCTGCCTGCTTCTATCAAATTAATTGCCCATTATTTAATTTATTAAATTACCAAGTGCAATTTAATTACCAAGTGCATTTCCTTTAAATGTTCTTTCTCTGGTGGTGAGACACAGTATCTTACACAGCTGTTCTTTCTAATATTTGCACATATGATAGGTGTCCACCCACCACTTTGCCATATGTAAATGTCAGATCTCAAGAAAACAATGGTATTTCCAGTCAAATTTGAGTTATATTTTCTGTATAAATTGTGGAGTGACATCAGACTATGTTTTGCATGTTACATGTTGCATATACCAACTAGCCTGCTCAGAGGCACTTGCATTTGCATGGTAATGAAATGTCTTCTCAAAGAATGACAAAAATACGCTTCTCATATGAGTTCTGTAAGAATTTGATGGTCAGATTTAGTCAATGAGTCAGAGAAAACTAATATTTTATTGTAAGTGAGCTGAGAATTCCCCAGTGATTATGCAGTAATTTAATAATTATTAGCAATAAGTCAGACTATTAGTAAACTTCAAAAAATAGGGAAAGGAGTAAAAAGGGCTGGTTTATACACACAGAATTTTTGATTTTATCACTTAAGTTGTATATTTTTAGAAAATTAAATAGTTAAGTGGCATATACCCTTCTATACAGAAATATTAACTTCAAATCAGTATTTTTCTCTCAATAGGTGTATTTCAATCAGTACCAAAAAAATAGCCAGTTATTTTTTAAATGGAATCATCAGCATCATTCTGTTCTATTGTGCTGCAGAAAATGCCTATTGATGCTAATCAGCACAACTGAGGGTGTGTGAGCTATGAACTAGGACTGAACAAAAGCCAGTTGTTTTCCCATGAAGATGTCACCTCTTGGTCATGTGTTTGATATGTGCATGTTCTCAAGTTGCGACACTATCAATATATTCCCATGGACAAGTTGATTCAACATGGTCAGTGCTTTCTGATAAAAATGTCAAGTGAGGACCTTTTCTTTTATACTTGCACATTTTGAATCCAGTAAATTGGAAAAGAGAACTTTGAATTTTTCAGAAGAAGAAAGAAATTAGGGGAGCAAACCTTCACACAGAAAATGAGGGTTCTTTATAGACCTTTTTTGTGTTGAGTTGCAGCCTTTGTATGTCTGAGTAAATACAACCATATTTAAGCAATATAAGCAAATACAAAGCAAATCTTCTATAATATATGCACTTAAAAAAAACCCCATAAATTCAGTAAAAATCTGAAATGCAGCGCAGATCCATAACTGCTCCAGTAAGTCCAATTGCGCTTCAGATAATGGAGCAGGGCATCTGTTTCCAGATTAAGACAAGCTAGAGGTAAAAAGAAACAGACTTGCTGAACCTAAGGGCTGTTTAGAGCCAGAGTGTCATAATTTACTTGGAGTCGTGCGTTTACTAAGATTAGAATATGAGATCACACAAAGGCAGTGCTCTTATGTGAAGTTTTATAGTTTGTACCCATCAATTATCTTAAATAGACAAAACCGGCTGATTTCAATCCAAACCAAGAAAAATAGAGCGGTTTTAACTCACTCTCAGGATTAATGTATTTGCATCAAATTAAAGAATAAATGATTAAAGTAAAATCTGTTGTTTGCAATACTTTTTGCATTCCAGTAGCAGAGCTGTAGAATTCTAAGTACTTTTGCTACTTATATAAGTAGACTGCTTTTTTAAATTGTAAAAAAACCCCACAAACCCGTATGGTTATTATTTAAAATACTTCTTTCATTAGAAACATACAAATTTATTTGTATTTTGGGAAGAATTGGATTGGCAAGTAATACATAGAGAGACTACACTGAAAATGCAAAATTTTCTTTTATAAACTCTAGATAGTTCGATCAATCAAGCCGAATCTTATAATCTACGTTTCTGTACATATCAGCCTAACATAATTCATCTGTAAGCAATTAATGCTCCAAATTAAGTGTTGCCTCACATCCCTAGGTACGAGCGGAATAAACCCTGCTTGTCCAAAAGCACTTTTATCTGTAGGGTTCAGAGATTGCTGAAAGAGTTAAATGAGTAACGCCGTTTTGCATAGTTAAGCGTGAAAGAGTAAGATTCATTCTTTTATCAGCAATATTCAGAGAATGAGAGAGACACTGATTATTATCCTGATTGTAGAATTGCTGCAGTCCTGTAGGAATAGGCCAATCTGATAATGATAAGGGAAATGGAAGAGCTATTCACCTGCACAAAATACTTAATACTTTATCTATATGGTAGAATTGTTTCAGGCTATAACAACGTTCTTCATATGAGAGAAGATAGAGTATGTAGGTGATATAACCAGTGGCTAAGCAACAGCAGCAGTGGATCATAAAGGAAGGAGAAACATTCATTAGTTTTAAGGAATTAGATTCTGAAATGTAGTTGGAAAAACTGGAAAGGGGAAAACAAAAGCTTAAAAATAATCAGACAGCTTCATGGAGAGGAATTTATTTTAAGATTAATGACTCATGAATGTTTAAAAAGAACCTCATGAAGTAATAAGCGATAAATACGTATTTCTGTTAAATATTTTCAGAAGCTTTCTTTTAATATAAAAGTTTTATCACTGGTATAATTTTAGCTTGAAATTGTGCAAGTCTACTCCACCTTTTTTAACAGAGAAACGGGTGAAAAATGTGAAAAATCATTAGGCACTGAAGTGCTTAATATTAAAATATCTGCTTCTGTATCATTTCATGTTTAATTTTTTACCTCAGTAATTTCTGTATTGAGTTCTCTGTATCAGAAGTAAAATAAAATTGTTTCTGATGACCAGCAATACCAACCTAGCCAGGATCCTGAAAAATCAGTTGATCACTACTATATATGCATATATTCCCTCGACATGTTTTGCACAATGAGTTAGCAAGTTGTCATAAAGCAGATGGGGATAAGCCCAACTCTCTGTGCTGGCTTAGGGCTTCTAACCTTCAACAACTCTGGCTGAACAATGGTTTTGTCCCCCTATTTGTTTTGGAGCCTGGTGGAGCCCCCTTCAAGAGAATGCTGTTTTCAAAGGGTAGGTAGCAGGTTTCTTTGCTGGTTGAATACCCAGATATGAGGAAAGGCAAACTTATTCAACAGTTGAAATAAAGGATCTGCAACTAAAAGCTTATAAAAGCCATGAAGCTCTCTTAAGTTATATAATAATTTTGAATGTGTCTTGTTCTGCATGTCAGCTCTTCCCCAAAGCTTTTCAATTTGTATCATAAAACTGCACCCTGCTTGGCATGGAGCAACAACACCATTTTGGAAGCCAGAGAAGCCTGTGGCAAAACTGGGGAATCAGGGAACATTTGCTTTCCCCTTTGTCCCAGTATAATCTCTGACCATGTCCTGACTGCAAGTCGGGACCTGAACTACTTCTTCGTATATAAAACTAGAGTTCTACTCCAGTGTGTATATTAATTTATAAGTACGCATATAACAGAGGTATTAAATATACTTTTTTAGAGTATTAATACAGAGCCATTCAGTAAAAAATGTGCTGTTTACATCTTCCCTCTGTGCAGAGCAAAGCCATAAGTCACAATAACAACAGTGCATACAGTTTATTAAAATGGCTGGTGCTTTGATCCTAATGGTTTGTTTTACCGGTGCTGGAATACAAGCAAGTAGTCATGAGTGTAGCTCATCTTCCATTCTGCAGTGATTGCTGCTTCTATCAAAGGAAAAATGGGCTGGAATGGGACTGCAAATAGCTTGTTTGTAAGGATAAATGTTTTACTAGTACACAATGCTAAAGGCTGAAATCCTTCCTAAATGATCTTACGTTATTGCAAATTTTAATGATGTTATTGTGGGTGAAACCCATGGCAGGTCTTGCAAATCTGCTCCTCACTTCAAAATCTGATTTCTACAGTTAGTAGTTTTTCTTTTGCTTGTGCTTATTAAGAAAATTGTTAAATTACATTAAATATTTATCTTTGCGTTAAAACTTCTGAATCAGCAAGACACTAGAGCTTAATATCTAATCCCATTGAATTCAGTCTGACTCAAGAAAATCCTGAGGTATTATGCAAAGTATAGATGTCATTAAATGGAATTAAGAGTTTTACTGAATTTGAACTTTATTATTAATTGTTTGCCTCACACACAAATGTCCAGTGCCTCCCATTTACCTGGTTGATTTTTTTGATTTTTTTTTTCTACACCAAGTTCTATACTTGTGCATACATTCAGAATTCTATATTGGATTAATAAAAAGCATTCACAAAAAAGTAGGAGAATCAGTTTTTGTGTGGTCAAATCAATACTCATTCACTGAAAAATACAGGGTTAGATGTACTTTATCAATTTTTAATGCTTTTACTGCATTATCAAATGTAAAACCATTTACTGCACTGGATATTTGTGGAACTTGCCATTCTTGATGGGCCATCCCCATTCTTACCTAGGCACTTAATGCATGATTCCATATATTTGACCACATAGTTTTATAAAATCCTGTATTATTGATCTTCATTTTATTCAAAATCTATTTCAAAATAGTCTTAGTTCTTAATTATTTTAAATCTCTCTGTTTATTTAATCACTCTTAAAGATATTGCAGATCTTTCTTCAGTTTCAAGAGCCCTTCAAACACATGGAAGATAAACTCTGTTTCCTGACACTAATGTTTTCATTTAGGCAAATAGTCTCCTTAACTCCAAATCCTCAAGTAGCTCCTTGAAAGTGACATTCACACTGAGATCATATGTTAACAAATAAACTGCTTGTGTAAAACATACTTGACTAGCAACCTCCCCAAAGGCCACTAATGAACAAAGAGTACATTATTCCTGCAAAGGGCAGAAACAACTTATGTACAGAGCTCTACAAAATACTTAAGAATGAAAATTTAGAAACCAGGCTACATTCCACAAAAGACGTGAAACTCCTGAAGTCAGTCTGAGTTGCATCATTACCTCCTGTGAACAATTAATTGCAGCAGTTGCTGAGTAAATGCAAAAATTACTCTTTATGGTTTCTTTTTGAAATTTTAGGCCTGAGCAAGTATGTTCACTATGATTGAAAACTCTATGTAAGTCCTTCCTTCCCTGTAAACTGCACTTCAGACTTTAAAAGGAAAAAAAATGAATGGAGAAAATAAAAGGACCAGGGTTCCCAGCCCATCATGTTGCTTTTGGTGTAGTTCTGAGATGTGAAAAAAATATAAGCCTGAGGAGTTCCGACTGTCCCAGAAATACTTTTCCTGAGGTACCAGCAGAGGGCAGTTAGGGAGGAGAAAGAGAACAAGGGATGTGTAACACAATACCTGTAATAGAAGTCATGCATGAATCAGTGCAATTAGTCACAAATACAAATATCAGTCCATATTTAAGTACTGTGGTTTCAATTAAGGCTTTATGTGGAGGGAGATCCCAGAGTTTACACCTCACTTTAGTAATCAGAATCTTATCCCTAAGAACCCCTGAATAGGTCACTTCATCCTGAAGCTCTGTCTGGGTTTGTGGGTGAAGACGCAGAAAGTTACCTCGACTGGAAGGTTCTGTCTTAAATAATGCCCTGAGGTAATTTTGCCAGACACAAAGAGAAAAACAGAGACTTGCTTTGGTTGTGATAGTAGTATAATAGAAGTTTATTAAAACTGAGGCAAAAGAATGATGCCTAGAATTAGTGGCATTGTGGCATTAAATATTTCATGAACTCCCTACATAGAGCTGTGGATGTTAAAATTTTATCTGCTCATGCAGATCAATAAATAAAAATATACTTAATTATTAAGCAACTCTCTTTATCACTTTAATTACAGAAACAACCTTTCTGGAGGCTGTTTAGCAAAAAAGCTGATTAGCATATCTAAACAAGTTTAAAAATCTTCTGGGAAAATACATGAATCTTTTTATTTAGTGCTTTAATAGGACCAAATTTGCATAGGCATACAACAAAAGAAAAATAGAGAAACAGTAGCCCATACAGAAAAACTTGTAGCTTATATTTTTCAAGAAACTCAGGTGTGGGTAAACATATTTTGAAGTGTTTGGATAACCCAGGTCTAGAACTGCACCAGCAAAAGGGAATCACTAATAGTTTCTATTTTCAAACTGGAGTGAAAATCCTTGGATTTAACAGCTGAGGACCTTGACTGGCACAATTGCATAATGAATACAAACATATACTCAGTATTTGACCTTGTAGAACCTGTCATTTGTCGACTGCTGCCACATAAGGGTTTCCACAATCACCAGTGGGTTTCCACAGTCACTTTTTATCCCAAGAGCCAGTACAGGAAAATCAGTCTCATACACCAACTGTATTGGGAAGATGACTTCATAATGGCTTCTTTGCAAATGTACATACACACAGACGTGTGTGTGTACATATTTAAACACATGCACACACATTTATACACATCTATGCAAGCTCTTTATCCAGGCAGATCCTGTCAGTTCTTACAACTCTGCCTTTTCCATTGCCAAGTTTTCATCGCTGTCTTTTTTGTGCCTTTTCTTCCAGGAACTCAGTTTCTATGCCAGTGCACCAGCCACAAGCAGTCCCTTACAAGTTTCTTTTGCTAAGAAACTGCTTAGCTGCAATTTCCTCCAAATGCTTTTCAGACCTCTGCTGCACTCTGTCAGCTGGTAGAAACCTCAAAATCTGAACCTTTTACATGGCTTTTCTGTGCCATCTTTCCTATTTCTCAACTCAGCTTGAAATTTCCTCTGAAGAGCATTGGTCAGTGCAGTACTTGACACTTTCCTACAACTGTACAAACAGGTACTGTAGAGATTTCTCTGTCAAACGACCTTTCTGGAAAAAACAACATGACATACAAAGCCTGGCAAAAATTACATTCCACCTACTGCTGTAGAAACTAGACATCTGCCTAAATAATAAGTAAATACACATAAGTAAAGGAGAAATTTCTGTTGTCATTTTCACCGATGCCATTTGATACTGATCTAGTGCACCTTTAGTCAATGCAGTAACTTTCACAATTTTGGAAGTGTGACTTTCCTCCTTGCATTGTTAAGGATATAGCTAGTTTCATCATCCACTCGATTAGATTAGGGTATAGCTGAGAATTAAATTATTCACATTTGGAAATTCATCTGTGGGTAAATGAACACCATGCCTGAGCTGACCTTAACAGGTTTATCTGTCCAATTGCTCTCAGTTAAAGCTAGGCAATTCTTGTGAATTAGGTTGTATTTACTATCTTAGTATCACCTCTGAATCATTGTGAAATTGACTTTGGTCAGAGATCCCAAATTATCAGATGGACAGAAGATAATTGTCCATTTCCCCCTGCATATTCAGTGATGTCTAGCTGAATGTGTAGTCATCAGTACACTTCAATTATGGTATTGCTCTAACTTATTTTGTTAGTGTTCTTCCTTTTGACTTAATGTCATTCCAATTTTGGTAAAATTACATCAACAGCTTATTTGATCACATTAAGTCACTGTATCATCTCTATAAAGGTTTTATCCTGTTCATCCTAGAAAGTTCATTTGTATCTTGAGAGCATTTGGTGAGAAATTCCTCTCCCAGCAACTCTCTGTATATATATGCCAATGCAGTCCTGTTATCCCCTCTTCCCAGCACACCCCTTAACAGACAGATGTTTTCTGATACAAAATTGTTGCAGAGCAAGATCTCTTACCAGCCCTATTCAATGTAATTTGTAAAAAAGGACAGAATTATGTGCATATGTGGTGGCAAAGCTTTTGTTCTTGTGCTTGCCTAGTGCAGTACACAGTGTAAGCCACACTCGTGGTTCAGGAGGGCAGGACCCCATCACTATTCAGTCTGGGTTTCTTCACAACCTGTACCTTATTTGATGGAATTCAGCCTTCTTCCTGCAATGTCACCTTCAAGAGATGTCAAGTTTTAAACATCTGAGATTATAGTTTGTGTGAGACTTACCTTTTCAGTGATGGTACAGTTTTCTATATAAAATCCCACAGATAAGCCAAATCACTGTATATAGGGTTAGGGTTTTGGAGGGTATAGAAACATATGTCAATCCCTTAAAATACAAGGATGTCTGAAAACTGCCTGGTTTGAGAAGTTAAAGACAACTCATTGTAGCCTCTTGCAGCATCTCTTTTCCTAGTTTATTCCCAGTTGCAGAGTCTTATTTCTTTTTCAAGATGCATTTTACTGAATTGGGTCATTCATGTAGGCATAAATCAGGTCATTGCAATTTATTTGTTATCTTGCAGTTGACATTTTGTCTCACCTTCCTGAGTATGTTATTTTATTAGGCTATCCTCCTAGCAAGTGATAGATTTCGCTGTCATTTCCTTTTGCTTAACCTACTTCTCCCTCAAGCTCTAATTACTTTTTTTTTTCTGTGTGTATTCCCCAGCCTAGGAATTTCTGAGTTTACTTGATATTTTTACCCTACAGAGCTTCTTTTGCAATTCTTTTAATGTTAAAAAGGGTAAATTTAAATCCATTGTACCTGGATTTGGCTTTGTTAGTTACTTCATAAGTTGATGCCTTTTGGTGGTTAGTTTCAGGGAATTTGTATTCTCATGCTTCATTAGCTATTTTTCCCTCAGGTCAGATAGGCATTGCTTCATATTTTTGAAACACAATTGCATGACAGTATCTATTTCTCAGTATTCAGCAGATTCCAGCTCCCCTAAGGTGCCTGAGAGCTGTAATTAAAGATAGTGAATTTTAATGTCAGGATTTTGAACCCAGTGACGTAGCATCTCTGTGACAGCCCAGACAGTGTACTGTTGTGGTGATTTAGCATTGATTTTCATGTTCCCAGATCTCTTTGGTGACCAAGATGTGTGACAGTCATCCTTGCTACTCCACTAGAAATCGCTGTGCATTATGGACTGAATGCCAGGCTGTGTTAGGCACAGAGGAAGTTTGATGAAACACACGCAGTAACCTGGCCAAAACCAGGGATGTGGTTGTATCGAACTGGACATAAAACCACACAAGGAATATGTGGCGACAGAGTAGCAATCCCTTAGGGAAGAGTACAGGTCAGTGGGTGGAAACACTGCTACTGCTGAGCTCTTATGGTCCTTCTGACTCTGACTGGGGCAGGCTGAGAGCTGGACCACAGCCTGGCTCTGCATCCTGGAGGAGCACAGGTGGCTGTGCAAGACTGCAAGTGGTGAAATGGATGGGCTGTGGGGCCTTCCACTGAAATGGTTTTATTTAGCCCTATTTGATCATAGAATCGTAGAATGTCTTGGGTTGCAAGGGACCTTAAGGATGATCTAGTTCCAGCTCCCATGCCAGATCATGTCCTTTATTTGCCCAGCTCTGCTTGCAAAGCGGGAGCTGAAAATGTTTAAATATTTCAAATGATTTCTGTATTTTCTTTGGAACTGCTGTTAATCCCTGTAAGCTGTTATGATTCAGAATTTACTGGCATCAAGCCCTTCCCAGATAAGTACTAAATAATATACTCAGAAACATGGTTCATTCATGTGCTTTAGAAAAGGAGCAATTCAGCTCATAGTCTTCCAGTTCAGTCCCTGAACATGAAAGATTACAATTACAATTGAGTTTGGCAATAGCCCTATTTTTTTTTCCATCTTCTGTTTTCTCTTCTGTTTTTTCCTTTTCCTCTCTGTTCTCCTCCTTCCTGTTTCCATGCCCTTTTCCCCCTCCTTCTTTCTCTCCTCAGATTCACACCTTTTTTCAATTACACGTGTAACACACACCTCCCTTTTTAATTTTGTCAATTCAAAATTTTTTTCTAACAGAGGAAAATTATGTCATTTCATCATGAGAAAAGTATGTCAAGCAGAGCAGATCCAGAGTTTATTCTTTTAAGACTGGAATTGAAAATGAAAAGCATAATAATTGATTTTGTTGCATCCATTTCTTTTAAAATACCTCCCTGGTAGTTCTGATCTGACCTAAGACCAAAATTACAAGTGAAAGCTTAATATCCAGGGATTCAGGTCTGGTATTCTTCTTACAAGCTGTAAATTTAAGTTTCTCAGGTATTTGCGACTAAAAGCGAGCTCTTAGTGTTTCTGTCTCCTCACTCCATGTTTTTTCCTTCCCCCTATTCACTGCATCATTAGTACTGTTTGTGCTACTGTGTCGTTCTGGCATAAAGTAAGCAGGTTTTCATGCTGATGGTCTCCAAGGTCAGTTAAGTAGCATCCATACAAATGCTGCATTGAATTCAGGAGAATAAACTGAAGCACAGTTTTAGCTACATACTAAAGGGCTGTAATGGGAACCAACAAAATTAAAAGTGGCTAGCTAGGAGTTAATCTTTCAGAACTAATAAATTCAGAATTAATATAGAGTGGCTTAGGCCTCTTTTCTCCATATAATTAAGAACCCAGATTCCAAATTTTGATCTTTTAACACAACTGATTTTCAGAGAGCATAGTCCTGGCAACCTGTTTGAATTCAGGTATTGCTGCACTGCTGAATATCTCAAGCACTGTCTGTCCCTAAGGCTTCTGAGGAGGTTGCAAAATGTCTTTAATGTCTGACTAATTAATTTTACCTATTGGAAGAGTTTTCTCAATCTCATTAATAGGAATAGCAAATCCTTTCTAGAATAAATGTAATATCCTGGTTTTAATGATACTACGTGTCAGAGGGCACCAGTGGTTAATGAGACAAGATTTTGAAATGTTCTTTATTTTGTCTCTTTAAAATAAGCATATTTCTTTCCTTCCAGTAGCACTATGCTTCCTAGTGAAATAGAAAATGGGATCATTATCTGTATCTCTTTTACCAATTTACAAAACTGTAGTATTACCTCTATACATCTCTTTTCCTGTAGGTGCAGTACAGTTCACTGAAACCTGTCTTCTCTCTGCCCCTCTTAGTGTTTTGATTTGTCATTGCTCTTGCTCTGTTTCCAGTTGATAGCTTGAAGGATGGGTGTTTAAAACTGAGCAGTGTCCCAAAAGGACAATATGGGATATTTTCAGATATTATTTTCTGCTATATGTTATGTTATAGTTGAGGTTACTGACAAAGCTTTTTCTGACTGGTTGTATTTCTGTTCAGAAGACTGCAGTCTTAGAGCCATGACAATTAATTTCTGTGTGTACTAATTTACATTTGTTGATATGAACACTGAACCTGGACCCTTTCCCTGAATCTTCTTTCAGGGTATAACATAGATCTGCTCAGTCTTTCAGTAATGCATGTTTGACTGAAAAAGTACCAGAAGCCATGTAACATCTATGCTTGCATGACTACTCATGGTCCTTAAATAACCAGGTACAAAATTCAGGGCCTGATGCTTTTGCTTTTTTTGATCTTCATGTCAACTACTTCAGCTTTTTGAAAGTTATGCCACATTTAAATTTTCAAGGGAATCTATGTAAAGCAAAGAAAATGTAAAAAGTGAAGTAGATATGGCAGAGTAGTTTTGTAAACATTCTGCCAAGTCACAGTCCCCTTTTTCTTACTTGATTCTCTAAGTTTCAGTTTCTGTAGAACCAGCTTGTGTATCCAGTTGCATGTTTCTCTCCCTTTATCAATCTGCCTGCAGCAGGACAGTGCAGGCAGTTTCCTTTTGTGTGCCAAGGACACTCTGGCCAGCTTTAAACAAAACAAGTCAAAGATCCTGAGGTTGCCTGAGGCTGAGGACATGACGCTGCCCATGTCCTCGTGTGTCAGTTTTCTTCCTCCCAGCACAGACTGGTGATGCCCAAACTGCATTTGGGAGCAGTGTCAGGTGCAGCTGGACCCAGGGCTGTCCCTGGGAACTCTCTGGGGGTGCTGGTTGGCAGGAGCCAGCGGAGCAGCAGGGAAGGTGCTCACAGATCATGTCTGTGGCCATGTCCCATTGCTTCAGCCAGTGTCACAGGCCTATTTCCTGCTATAAACAAGACCCAAATGTCTGAGCAAGCACCACGAAGAAAAAGAAAACTAGTTCTCATTTTTCTTCTTTTGGGTGATTTTAAATTACAAAGGAAGAAAAGTCATTAGAGCAGATCCCTTTCCTACTGAAATGCCAGGCTAGGAAACAGGGCTGGAGTCTCTGATGTATGTGATTCACCCCTGAGGCAGGACAAAACCTTCTTTTCATTTTCTGACTGTAGTTTAAGTCCCTGGATGGCCTAACCCTTGACACAGCTTTAGAAGCTGGGAAGCTGCTCTGCTTTCTTCTGCATTCTGCCATGATAGCCTTGGGTCTTTTAGAGCAGCTCTCTCACACCCCTGTACCATAAAGGATTATCCTGGTGGTGAGAGAGTTCTTGTCTGCCCTTCTGGGTCACTTTTTCTCTGCTGTGTCTCAGTAGAGCAGGATGAGCAGAATGAGGCCAGCAGGCTCAGCTGTTGGATTTGTTTCTCCTAAATAAAGCGAGGAGTGGATGGGAAGACTAGAGGGGGTTATGTTATGAAACACCACTAAGCCATTAAACTGCTCACTTAGTGAAGAGTGACACCTTTATATTAGCTAAGCACTTTGCTTTGTGTGATAGAAGGAAAAGTGTGCCATGTATCTAAATTTTTTATTTTTATTCTGAAAGCTATCAGCTACAATTTTTGAGGTGTGTCAGGGTGCATAACATGATGATCTTTGTTATGCAA
The DNA here is from genome assembly GCF_049639895.1 of Pseudopodoces humilis. Classification (NCBI taxonomy): domain Eukaryota; kingdom Metazoa; phylum Chordata; class Aves; order Passeriformes; family Paridae; genus Pseudopodoces; species Pseudopodoces humilis. The sequence goes on from NC_142200.1 coordinate 109,082,935, forward strand.
GGGATGTCATGAGTGTAAAAAGATTCCCTTCTTACCTTAAAAATCAAGCTCCAATAGCATGTGAGAGTTAATTTCTTGGTCCCAGCAGCTTGAATCAGATTATCAGAGGTATGGACCTGAATTCTGGTGAGCTACCTAATGAGAGTATGGAGCTATTCTGGCTGAGGCAACAGAAAGTACTAAGCTCAGAAGACCCCAGGACACCTCTCCTCTCTAGAGTTCATGTACTTCCCTCTAAAAAGCAGCCATATGGAGCCCCATTCCGAGGGGGTACATGATCCTGCTTTACTCTTTCATAATGTAATGGTTGCATTTACTCAAAAAGGAGATGTGGGAGGTTCAAACATAAAGACAAGTGTCCTGACTGTGGAGGTAAGGTATTCTGGGTGCAGAATAACAGTGGGGGCTGTGCCACTGTGTGACTGGGAATGTGGGAGTCTCGCCATCAGAAGGAGAATCCAGGCTGCTGGAAGTATGACTTACTGCTGTCTCTGAATTTCTGCAGAGCAGAAGATGGAGCTGTAGATACAAGAGTGCCTACACTTGTTTACACTCCAGAAACACTGCAGTAGAATTCAGGCACTGGATGGGTTCAGGCATCTCCCAGTTGCATAATTGCTGCCAACATTGAACTTAGACACTTATGTTCTACCCAAGTAAAATTCTAAGTAAAACTCTTTTTTAGTCTTTGTTTGTTCTTACCCCAAATCAATTAACTGCAGCTCCACAGAGTTTGATTTTCTAATCCAGCCATGCTTAATCACTGATGTAAAACAAGACTTTTTTTTTCCCCTCTTGGATTCTTTCCTAATGATTTCTTGCCCTCAAAGTGTGTGCCTGAATTCTCTGCATCCATTTGTAAGGGCTTTCCCGCTTCCAGAAGTGTTTAATCAAAGAGGATGCTATCAGCAGGTGGTTAGCATCGAATGTCAGAAACTACTTCATTTCTGACATCTCTTGGGGGGAAAAAATATTTCATTACCATGCAAATGATGCTAGTCTTCCTTTCCAAGATCCATTGTAACATGGTGTAACATATGGTACACAGAACTGTGCTCCCGAGATTTATGCAGCAGAGTGGACACAGCTCTGCTTTCTTTTAAGCCTTTTAGTTTTTCTTTAGGTTGTGTCACAAATATCATGGTGCCTTTAGCAGCTTATGCCAGACAAAAGAACCAAGCAGCTTTAATGGGTGCTATTATCTTTCTGAAATATGTCTGGGATGTGAATTATTCAGTTGATACTTGGAGTGGCCATCTCTTGAAATACACCAAAAATATTGAAGCTGCTGGCCTCTCCTGGGAATTTTTAAAAGTTCCAATCATGGTATTTGGAACTCAAATTTTCCACGAGCCGTGAAACCCTGTAAGTAGACTAGGGTAAACCTCGTCTGATTCATCAGAGGACTGGAGTAGAGTTCAGTGACATCCGTGAGACTTCAGGATATGTCTGGAATTAAGCATATGTTTGAGTGAATTATTAACCTCAAGTGTATGATCAAGTGCTTTGCTGACTCAGGGACAAGACACTCCTTGCAGCTTGTTGTTTTCCACTTTGCCATCTGGGAAGAAGCAGCTTGACAGCATGTGGGCTGTGTGAGACATTATTGCATTTCTGAAAGGGTATTAACAGCCTTGAAGTTTCCAGGTTCTCTGAATCAGGTATTTTTTCTCTTGCAGATCTAACTGGGGTAGAATAACCTCACTGTAGTCTCTGAAAGCAAACTGACCATGCCAAGGCATTTTGGCAGGTTAGCAATTAATCTATGCCTAATTAAAATAACCCCATGTATTAGAGGAGCTACTAAAGATGCAGGTGGAAAGCTTTACAGAACCTGCAGGTTTGGGAGCATGAAATTGCCTCTTTCAGATATTCCAGAAAGTCCCTTTTGAGCAACTGGACAACTGTAAGGACCCAAATATGTAAACACTTTTAATCTGAGTCGTATCTTCTCTAGACCCATTTTCTGAGCTGGGGGAGCACATCCATATTTATATGAAATAAATATTGTTACAGGCTGTTCAGTCAACAAAGTCTCTTGCTTCAGCCAGGTAATGCAAAACACTGGGTAATGCAGACTTATTACTGCGTTTGTGGGGAAAGTACAAGACATGCTGATTTCTCAGTATTCTCCAAGTGATTTTAACTGCCCAAAAATACTAGGAGCTCACCTGAAAAATCTTCCATAGCACCCCCCCAAACCTGTTCAGCACACAACCCTACTTCTCCAATCCAGTACGCTTTCAGTCTGCCATTATGACTTAAAAGCCATTTCTGTGCTGTTGTGCTGCTTTGCATTTCTCATGAATGCATACAGAGGAATAAATGTTTATTTTAACAGTATTTCTCTATGTGTACTCTTACATTTTTTTCATTCTTTTCCAGTGACAAAATGTTCCCAGCCTTTGGATTTGGAGCAAGAATACCCCCAGAATACAAAGTAGGTGCCTGAGTGTAATTTTCTAATATCCTTGAGTTATGAGGCACAAAATAAGGGGAGAAATGGAGAAAGGCAGGGCAGTGGCATATGGGAACGGCTCCTCTGCTTGTTTTCATCTTCTGGCTTTCTCACCCAGTGATACCTCACTGAAACCAGAAATCAGGCAGGGCTAGACTTAAAATAATTGTTTGATGACACCCAAAATATTTTATGATATTGGCAAAGCTTTGTTATTGGATTCTTAGAGGAGAAATGATGTTTTGAATGTCCCTTGTCAAACATCATCCTGAAAATAAAGACAGGAAGAATTTTGCTCTGTGGCAAATTTCTGTGTCAAGGTGGACACAGCCAATACCAGGATGAGAAATACTAGAGCATGTAGCCATACTAGAGAGAAGTGGTATTTATAAACACCCCACACTCCCCATTCCCCCCCCCAAAAAAAAAAAAAAGTGATCTGCAATGATGCTGCAATTCTGAACATAAATATGCCATCTGGTGGGGCTGTGGAGTGAAGAGAGTGAAGTAAAAGAAGGAGCATCCAACAGAGAAAGGCCCAAGAAGAAATAAGTGGAAATTCAAATCCTTTGTTTCACAGAGGTTGTGTGGGCAGAAAAGTAGTTCTGCACAGATAAGTAACCAAAATCTAGGTGGGGGCTCTGCAACTCAGATGCTGTCTGGAAAGGAGAAGTATTAGCCATCTTATCATGTAGACTTCATCCAGTGTCCCTGTGTGCCCTGTTCTGGGTTGTGTCTCTGGGCTGTGGCTGAGGTAGAGAAGTGAACACTAGTCAGGTAAGAATTTCTGAGAGGGATTGTGTGCATTCAGCATTGTAAGGCATGAATCAGCAGGTGAGAAAAAACACCACCAGTGTATTTCTCACAGCTTGTAGGTTTGATAGCTGCAGAAGAATAACTGTAGTAATGTACAGCAAATTTGATACATGTCTTGCGAACGGATGTCTAAGGTAAGTTAATGGATGTTTTATCAACATTGCTTTCTAAGCTTGTCTGTGCCTGGCAAGGCGATTTGCCTTGCTTTCTTCCTCAAGGGTAACACCAGCATTAATGCTTTCCAAAGTCAGAGTCAGCTTCCAGGGCTTTGATATATATTTTAATGTGGTATTATGAGCTCAGAGCATCTGTATCTGTTGTATGTTTGTTCCGACTGCAGCAGCTGACAACCATCACTGCTATTTAAGGTGGTGTGTCAGGACCTGCTTGTTCCATCACCTGTGAAGTGACCATCAGTGCATGGGGGAAAACTTACAACTTTTCCAGTTGTAGAGAGCCATCCTTATCTACCTTGAAGGAAGGTGTTACTGTGTCAGCTGAAGTATTTTCAGTGGTTTCCTGGTGACAGAAGTATAATAAAGATCCCAGCACAAAGCTGCTCTTCACAGCCAAAATAATCAGCTGGTAGCACTGATGCTTCAGATCACATGAACCTATTGGCAACATCCCAGTTTTGTTAGACTTCAGTATCGTCCTTCTCACCTGATTGTGAGAGCACATTTCAGGTGCTAGCTGGAAAACAGATGTCTTGCCAGAAAGTAATTTCAGGGGTCTGTGTAACCAGATATTCCTGCAATCACCACCACCAATTGATTTTCCACTTTGGCAGAATTAGCATTTGGATAATTTCCTGACAAATACTCTTAAGAAACTCTGAGACTTTCATTGAACTTAGTAGTCCATGCATGAATAAAAAGTCTTATCCTGTAGTATTAGCTCTCCTGAAAAGTCTGTTGCTAACTTCTCAAACCAAGAAAATGAATGTGACTCAGGACCTCCAGATTTTGAAAAGTTCAGGAAAGTAAGGGTAAACTTCAGAAGATGGGGCTGCTTCCTTGTGGATTACATATGTGTGACTAAATCAAACAAGTCCCAAAGTAAATGGAGATGCAGGTGAAGGCCAGAACATCTTTAATCTCTGCTATGGAAACTTGTGACAGAAAATGACAAAGACAAAATGACATGACATCAGTTCACAAATATGAAAAAGGCAAGAACCATATTGCAGGGGGACTAACTCTTCTGTGCAGCAGATGGGGACAAATAATCAGCTTGGTGTCTGTCATGGGCACATCCAGCTGGAACTGCATGAGGAGTTAACAGTCATCTGTGCTGTTGTTCAGTCCCTCCCTGTGATACTCTACGCAGTCCATAAAGGTATCTGGCTTCATAAATAAGCTATATTGATACTTTTGAGTCCCTGCTTGGCTTTGACTGCACTTCTGAATTGAAAGATAAATCCTTTAAGAGTGAAGAGTCAGCTTCATCTTGATGCAATAAGTCAAGATCAATAAACCTGAAAATCCTTCAGTAATTTAGTCTACACTGGTATGAAGTTAATTGAAACCCAACAATGTGTTTGATGTTTGATGTGGAACATAGCAAAGATGCATAGGAAACAGAGAAGATAAAACTAAAAGTAACAGAGACTGTAGAAAAAAGTGCTCCCAAGCTTCTTCCTTAGTCTCTTACTTCCTGCTGCAAAAATATGGTAGCACTCTAGACACCACAGCAACAGTGCAGATCTCGTGGTCTTCAAATGATCTTTTCATGTTTTCAGTCACAAGTATTACAAGTCATACATACCATACCTTTTTTTTATTAAAGGAGAGCAGTGCCACTACTGTAACAATTTATATCTTCAAATTTAGGTTGACTCATTATGAGAAATTTAGGTGGAATCATTATGAGAACTTCTAAGTTCGGACCCCATCATGTGGATAAGTCAGCTTCTCATTAATTTAGGGTGTCTGTTTTCAAGCCTCCAGACCTAATGAAGTGATCTAACCTGCTCATAGCATGTTGGTCTCTGCACTCCAGCATCTGGTCTTTTATTTCTTTCAGTGGACAACAAATTGCTAGGGCTGTGGAAGAAAATACTCCCATTTCCAAGGGTTCCTAAGTAACCATGGAGCCCCCATGCATCTAAACAACGTAGCTTCCTTCCTCAGCTGTCAGTGTCTATCTCTGAAGGCTCTTCATAAATCTCTTGATATTGTATCCCTTTAAATCTTGTTTTTATTTATGTTTTCCACAGAATTTCCATTTCAAGAGCACACTGTTATGCTGTGTTGACTTTATTCTCCCTCATTTCAGCTCCAAATGACACACTTCAGCTGTTAGTAGAAAACCAGCAGTTTCTTAGTGGCATAAGGAATCTGTGGGAGTGAAGGAAGCAAGCAAGACATGCCATATATATCATTCCTCTTCAGTCTAGAGATCTTTCATCTAATATCACTGACAATATGATCTTCTTCCACCAAGACCTGACAAACACATCACCCTGCTCCTTGATCTAAGTAAATCTCTGAGAGAAATATTTCCTTTGTGAGTTTCTGTCATAAAAAGTTGCAGAATGTTGGGGAGTTTTTTGGTTGTTTTGGGGTTTTTTTTTGCAGTGAAAGGAAGGATCTGAGAAGTTTGATAGAAAGTGAAGAGGTGGTAGATAATATGGACTCAGACACAGCTGTGAAAGGTCACAGTGAAGAGGAGGAAAGAAAGCAAACCACACACACTGACTTCTTAGCAGGCAGGACTCAAAGGAGCCGAAAAACCACACAGCAGCACAGAACTTACTTTTAAAATGAAAAGCAAGTTCAAACCGTGTCAGCCCCATGACAGGTGGATTGCCATTAATGAAGGCCTGTTTCCTGAAGGAGAATTGCAAGCTGATACCTGAATAGGTACTAAGCAACTTGCAGTTTGTTTTAAGAGAGTCCTGGTTATTTCTGTACTTTTAGTGAAAGCTTCATTCCCTGCTTTTGCCATGAATGTGTGCTGGAGACAACCTCACTGCAGTTACAGACACAGTGCAGCATCTTTACAACCCTGCACTGGTTTGTTGGACAGGTGAGGGACTTGAGAAGTGCTGGGGTCTTTATGATTCCTGCACTTTTCAGGAGATTGATGGCTACAATATGTGCAAACCTGTCAAAAAAAGCATGTGTAACAGACCAAGGAAAAAAACAGAATTAGTCTCCTTATCCATACAAGTTGGATTTAGACATGGAAACTTGGGCAGCATGCACAAAAATGAAGTATAAAGGGAAATAAATGGCCCAGCTTTGCTGAGCAGAAATGTGTACAATGTATCTTAGTGAGAAACACAAGCTGTCCAGCTCCCAAACTATTTGATTAATGAGCATCTGGAAAATAATAGCTTTGACCAAATTCATTAAAATTCATTAGTGTCTTAAGCTTTTGGAAAATATGCAAAAGCTAATATTTCATATAAATATTCATAAATAATATAAATAATGAAATATAAATTTCATATTAATATTCATAAATATTTCATATTTAGTTTTCTGACTGGCAATGGCTTAATAGGGTTCAGTTTATTCACAGATAAGTGTCCAACATAGTGCATTTTGGCATTTACACTTGTATGCATCTATTGTTCATGGATTTTTGACAATCTCTATTTAAACTATTAAGAAAGCATTCCTAAACATCTGAATTTGTCAGAATGTTTGTCAAATAGTCCTAGTACCATCACCATAGAGGAAAGCTGGAGCTATTTGGGACATGGAGGTATTTTCAATGAATTCAGCAATCTAGAGAGGGGAAAAAAGGATTACTAATTTTCAGAATTCAGGCATCCATATTCAGCATTTGAAAAGAAATAAAAAACATAGCTTTTTACTTTTAAAAAAATTGAATTTCAGTTAAAGGGCTTTAAAAATAGTGTAGGCCAAACTAGATTTACAAGTATCAATGAAACTCAAAAAAAAAATGATTTTGCACAGTTCAAAAGCTTTCCAGCAATTTGCTTTATCAACACTGGGGGATTTATTATTTTTCAGATTCCTAGGCAGGATTTTTGTTTGTGATTTGAGGTTTCTATCTGAATTCATAAAATATTTTTTAAAGAAATCTCAAAAATTCTCAGCTAGAAAATTCTCCTTTTCCTTTCAGCCTTAGAAACATTTTTAGCAAGGGCCATGCTATGAGGATGAATTTCATGGCATCCCAATATGAGGGAAAAAATCAATGCGATTTTTCTACAAAAGTGGCCATAAACATATGGAAGTATCTTTATGGTTTTTCCAAGAGTCTCATGGGTGCCATCACATTGATGGAAAACTGCAGGTGTTTGTCACTGTATATGTACAGACAGTGAAGGCATTGTACAGTGGTAAAAAACAACATTTCTACAACCTGTCTTAGCAAAAACATTCTGAACTGTTTATTTAATTGTCATGTCCTCAGAAGTGCTCTCACTGTAACCTACATCATAATGGATGGTAGAGCTAGTTAATTTGCTTGTTAAAAACCTCAAAGGAATTACCTGTGAAATAGTATGTTCCTGGTGTAGGAAGTTCCTGGACAGCTGTGGTTTAACAATCCCATATGCATGATGGTGTCTGATAAAGAATGTACCTGGAGCCCTGCAGAGGGAAAAGATTAATACAGAGCCAAGTGCAAATGAGTGCAAGTGTTCTTGAATGTCTTTAGCTGCAGGCTTTGAGTGCAGTTCTGTGCAGCAGCCCAAGTAACACCAGGCTGATCCCATGTAATCACCTCAGCATGCCAGCATTTCTCTCTCCTTCCCTTTTATGGATTGATTTCATGGATCAATGTTAAGAGAGGAGGACTGAAATATATTTGAAATTTAGTCTAGGGTCTCACACACTCAGGGTGTTGTGAGGAGGACATTCCTTAATGTGAGACTGACTTCCACCACAGACTGTGGTCTGCAGTTCTTGGCCAGGTTCTTGATGCCAGCTACTGATGTAAAGCAGTGGTTCTGTATTTGTGTGACTTGACACATTCCAGGGTTTCCTGACTGTTAGATCGATCCACAATACAAACCACCCTAGTAAGTTATATAAACACGCCTGCTTCTGAAGAGCCAAGTGTCTTCTTGTTTCCCCTGAGGATTTCTCAGTCTTCAGCATCTTAGGTGTTCAAATTTTGCCTCCTTTTTGTCATTAGTTTATCAGTTCTGGGAGTGTCATTGAAGGGCTGTGTCATACAATATCAGGAAGATGCCATTGAGTATACCAGCTTTTGGTTCTCTGTCATCAGCATGGTTTGTCCTCCAGTCATAAAGCCCTTGCATGCTTAATTAGAAAAAGAAAAAAAAAAATAAAAAAGGAGGTAGACTCATCACCTTGCACTGTTTAGAAAGCAAAAGCACTGAATGTTTGATTCAAACCACCTTTTGACATGGGTGAGCTTTACATGGAGTCCTATCAGGTATCAGCCCAACTTTAGTAAGGCCTTCAGTTTGTGGTCTAAGTGTGAAGTCTCTGCTGGTTTGGACACTCTTGAGTTCTGGCCACCACAGGGAAGTCAGCAAAGGGGCAGGTTGAAGCACAGTTGGCTTTGCTTAATAGGGTAGGGAATGAGTTTTGAGCATTTGGAGAAGCTCTGCTTAAGAAATATATGCTGTTGGCTTGCCTTGGGTGATGATTTCCTGTTTGTGAACCATTACTGAGCTGCTCAAAGAACTTCTCTCCTTCACATTATACTTAAGTCTTGTTTAAATTGTGATATATTGCTCAGAGAGCATAGGAAACAATCCAGTGCTTCTGCACATTCATTGTGTTTCCTGTGCTGCCTTCAGGGTACATTTTAACACTGCTCTTTGTGAATCAGGATGACAATGTATGAGGGCCATTTGCTTTAGGATAGCAGCCGATGCTCAGACAGTCTTATTTTTTTGGATCTTTGTGCACACTGACTAGACTTGGGCTTTCCTTATTGGCCTGAACTGTTGTCTGCATTTTTCGTAAATAATAGCCTGGGTGCCATAGCTCTGAACCAGATAAATTGTTTGTATTATGTGATTCTGGAAGAGGTATGGCAACAAAAGCATCCAAACCATGCTTACATGTGAGATTAAAAAACTGTATTCATAGCTTTTGAAAAGATTTGTATTTTCCTTTAGGTATAATTTCAAATGCATTTGGAATAAAGAAATAAAATCACTGAAGAGGCACAGAGGTGGAAGAATCAGTCTGCAATACATAAACAAGCATTGCCATCCTTCTTTTATAATACAGTAAATGCAGAACACAGAAACCCTAAAGGAAAGAGAAAGGCTAGTGAACAACAAAAAATATCAATGAGTGAAAACTCCCATAACTGTTCTTGACAGATGCAATTACCTTTGGCCTGCAGCTGATCATGAGGCTGGCAGATACCAGCTGGGCAAAGTGCACTGAGAGACATCCAGAGCAACCAGGCAGAAGGGCTCTGGAGCACCTCTGAAGTATATCTGGCAGGCTGATCTTCTGTGCTGCTTGGTGAGGAACATAAATAGTGACTTCCTGCATTATCTTCCGTGGCCAAGTAGGATAGACTGAATGGACCATGTAAAGCCCTCTCTAAGACTGGTGCTTGGTGTGGGCATGCTGAATGCCTGGCTGGGCTGAGGCAGCTGCAGAATTCTCAGTGAGGTTTTGTTTCAGTCCTTTCCCATCGTGGTAGAAGTACTGCTTTATTTAAGCTCGCAATATTGGCAGGCATCACTGTGGTAAGCAAGACTAGCACATGATGGGGAAATTAATTTTCTCTATGAAGAACTCTCTTTGGCAGTAATTAGCCAACTTAGACCACTTGTCTTTCACAGAAGCTTCTCTGCAGTCACATATTTGATATACGTGTCCCTTAGTCATCGACCAATTTCCATACTCTGCTGTCAAGACATCTGAACCAGAAAATGAAACAGCAACATCCAACAAGCAAGTCTCTTCCTGCAAATAATCCTGGTTCCATTGTGCAGGAGGTTGCTTTCCATATCCCTAGGACTGTTGGAACTTTTGAAGATCCTACAGAGACCAATAAAGCTTTAAATGTGTATAATTGCAGTTATATAAATGTCTTCTTAAATCTGGGATGATACACATAAATTCAACTTCAAGTTATGCAAATTACCTGCTAAATTCTCAGCCACTTTTTGCAAGTCAAATATATATACATATATATACATATATACATATATATATATATATATATATATATATACACACACAGACCTTATGCATTGCAAGACAAAATCTGAGCTTTTTCATTCAAGAAAAATTAAGGCAAACAGAATTGAGAGGCTGGGCTTCAGAGCCAAAGAGATTAAAAGGAATTGAGACTTTTCAGTGATCAAATAAATAAATAAAAAGGAATCTGAAAAAGAAAAGTGCAGGCAAGAATAAAACTTAAGGAGGAATTTTGGAATTGGAGACTTACAGTGCCTAACATTATCGAAGCATACAAAAGTCTTGGTTTATTTTCCCAGGGCACTAAAGACAAAATATTTTGTTTTGTTGCAAAATCAGCAACTTTGTTGTATTCACAGTGATTTCTTTTAAAAAAACAACTCTGTAGGATTTAATGATAGACTGAGAGAGAGAGAGATTGGAATATTCACGACATGCGAGGAAAACCGAGAGTCTTCAGGAATTTTATTACCCCCCAGACTAACCTAACTTTTTAATCAACTTAAGACTCCTTACACTTCTTACACTACTATTCCACAGCAGATCCTTGATTTCTCTGGAGATTTCTCCATACTCCTCGGCCTTAGATGAGGAACTGTTCACACAGTGAGGTCAGGATGCAGAAGTGAGCTGAGTTTCTGCTGTCAGTGCTGTATCACAACCTGTCTTCTCATTCCTGCAGTCTGAGAGGCTGAGGTAGGGAGAGCTGGCACTTAAATCACCTCAGCAATAGACTCCTCTTCCATACCCAGCACTGGTAGCCCAATCCTGACACCATGTTTATATGATTTTTTTTGTGTATTTGGGTGGGTTTTCTTTGTGCCTTACTTTGTTTTGGTTTGTTTTGTTTGTTTTGTTTTGTTTTGTTGTTGTTATTGACAAGTTTGATTCCAGGTTTCCTACTTTGGTTCTGTGGGGAGCTCCAGCTGGGACTGTATTTCACATTTAATGGCTGAAAGCTTGAATGGTCTCAGGCTTACCACAGAAAAAATGTCAAGGATATTTTAGCCACAAGTCTTCTTGGAATATTTTTTCTGACAACAGTCTTCTTTTCTTTCCATTTAACTGCAGGTCTCTCATGACTTTGCAATCAATTTCAATGAAGACAACCCAGAATGTGCAGGTAACGCTCACAGTAGGACAGACTCATAGTTTTGCTGTGTGCAAAATGTGCATTTTTTATTGTATCACCTGAGTATTATTCAAAGTGGTTTTATTAAAGAAAGCAGCTAGGATGTGGGGACCTGTCAAACCATTGAGCTTAACTTTAGAAATCTTGGAAAGTGACATATATTAATTTCCTGAAAAGTAGGTGGACATTCAGCACTTAGACTTCCTATAATCACTAGCATTTCTGAGAACTGAACTAATTGAAAATCTTCAGCTACCTCAACATCATAGGTTGTGCAGCTAAGAAGGGCAGGATGTGAAAAACCAGGCTGTGAACCTCTGTGATCAAAAATTCCCTCAGTGTAGAGCCAGTTCTTTGACCAGACCTATAGCCTGCTGGAAGTCAAGGGCAGGAAAGTAGCTGATGACTGTTGTGGTAGAGAGAATCCTACTTTCCTGAGAGCAAATGCAGCAGGAGGCTACAGTATAAGATGTTGCTATGTTCTTTGTTAACAATCATTGATGTTAACAATCCTTTGTAATCAGAGGCCAGATTTATGTAGATGTTGCTGTATGTCTTGTATTTGTGAGATCTCCAGTGACTGATGCTGTCTTTCTAAAATCTCCTGCCCCAATTCACACATTTTGTAAAAGTCTAAAATCCACAGGTTGTTATTCTCCCTTATCTTTCTGCTTCCATCCAAACACTGAACTGGATATTTCAAAATGCTCTTCCTGTTCAAATTTTCTAGCTGCTCCTTTTAGCCCTTCTCAGGCTTATTAGTGGCTTTCTTTTGAGCATGGGCAGCAAACATGTTCAGGATGAAAATTAAGATGCTAAGAAATGAAGTGAGGAAGAGAGGACAAGCAATTCAAGGGAAAGAGACATTAAAAGAATTCAGAGTTCGTGTGTCTTAAATGCAAGACCTGGTTTTGGTTCAGTGGGTATTCCTGCTTTGTTGTTGCACTTGAATTGTTGGACTGCCCCAGCCTTTGCAGGTCATATGCTTGCAATGCAATTGGGCATAAGTCCTACAGCTGCTTGATGTGCTCACACAGCTTTTTACATTGCTTTTAAGGAGTCCAAAGAAGCAGAAGTTATATGTATGCATCTAGAAGTGCCCATAAGCTTGTAAGCCAGTTTGATGTTGAGACTTCAGTGTGGGGATGGGGTGGGGAAGCAAAAGAGACCTCAGAATTCCATCTGGACCATCGTATTTCATAATGTGTCATTAAAACAGTTAACAGTGGTCAGCATTAGGTGATAACATATTTATGCATGTGGTGCTCAAATAGAGCTTTGTTTCCCAATATAACCGCAGGGTATTTGTGACCCTCTGCAAACTACAGAGAAAAGCTCCAGCACTCCATGCAAAGAACACTTATTTTTATCCCCCTACTTTGCTGGTTCTTTTGAGTTCAAGGCTAATGCTTTTATCACACTGGCATTGCTATATAATGATTTTTATTGATTGAAAAGGCTGCCTCATCTAGGTGGTGCCAGCAGCAGAGTTTGGACAGACAAACCTGTAAGCAAGGTATTTACTATCCAAACCACATTCTGTATGCAAAACTAAATGTAACAGTGGAAATAAAAGGGGGTAAAAAAAACAGGAAGGAGCTGCTGTGTGAGGCTTGGCTTATATCACTTAATAATTTAAACTTTATTTTTATCTTTGCATAAGACTCAGTTACCTGATAAGCTAGCCCATCACCTGAAAGGAGTTCTAGGCCTAAGAAAACATAAAAAAATCATTGCAGCCAGGGAAGGATTTCTCATGAAAGAATGGCAGGAAGAGATTTTGCAGCATTTGCACCTGTATCTGCACGATATTAAAAGCATTTGTTTGTCTTAAATTATACCTTTTAAAATAATATCCACCTGGGTGAAAGCAGGAAGAGGAGACAAACAAGAAAATGTGTTGCTTAATCATCTGCTGCAGCTCACTCATCTGCCTGTCATGGGTGCTTGCTTGTTCTTGATGTTTTCTAGATGTTCTCACTGTATAAGTTGTCACAGGGAACAGTAACATCAGCAAGTCATGTGGAGAAAGGATTCAAGAGTGAGAAAGAGATAAAGTGCTCAGTGGTTACGCTATTTTACCTTGTAATATATAGTATACTTGCCAGAAAATAAATTGCTTAAGAGTATCTTGTTTTAAACAAAGAAATAACAGTTGCAATATAAGAAGTATATGTCTATTTTGCCTTTGAGGAATTAAATCCTTTTCTCTGTGGAAGTAGGGCTTTTGCTGGCACAAGGTAGTGTGAAGCATCACTCTACACACAGGGACTGTATATTGAGATGAAGAGCACTGGAATTCATAAAATATGGATATCCTCACCTGTTACCATTTCCATTCTTGAAAACTGTAGTATTTATAGTCTTAAATTTAGTATATTTATAGTATATTACTTTAATAGTCTTACAATTAATACTTCATTTATTATCTGAGGAAGAAAGTAGGCAACAACCTCTAGTCTGAATGACTGTTTCTACACATCTGTCTTAAACCCTTATATGTATGCATACACTGTATTTCATTGGAGATACTGAAAGTCGATTCCAAATAAAAATGTAAAGAGTTGAATTGTTAAAAAAAATCACATTGATTCTGCCTAAGATAAAGGAGTACAAGAATGGCAAGCTACAAATTAATCCACTTACATATCCTGCTGAGTTGGGATTGGATGGACAGTAGATATTTATAAAATACATTAATCTGAGAAAGCAAATAAGAAATTATGTTTCTAGAACATGTCTCTTTCTAAGATGAGAGCAGCTTTCTGACATGAACAACACTAAATCTCTCTGGAATGCAGGGAGTAAGGTTTATCTTACATTATTTTACTGCGTAAGAAGAAAATACAGTGTATCTTGTCATCATCTTAGGGAAGATTTATGAGGTCTTCATGCAGCATCATTAAGTATATGTAATGAAATCCTCTAGCAAGTTTAAAAGTGGGAGTTAACAAAAGGTCAGTTTTGCAGTATGTAATTTAGTCACTGGAATTACCAAGGGAAATTTTGCAACACTACTTAACATTTCAGCCAATCACAGCTATAACTGGAGCAAGTTCTTTTGTCTGTTGGCACTGCAATGGAAAAAATATATCTATAGCTGTCTCTAAAAGAGAGAAAACTGTTCTGCACCACTTTTTCATAGGAGTGTAGGTGTGTCATTGTGAAACAATTACAACTCCCTGTCATTTGTTAGTAGTAAGTCTCTACCCAATCTATCCTGTAAATATGGTTGATTAAAAAAATCTCATGAGAGAGAGTGAGACTCTCAGGAGGCTCGGTACAAACTGAAACTGGCTTAGGATCTTACTGAAGTAATTTAATTCTTCAGCATCCTTTGTAAAGCTTTTCAGTCTATCGCTTTCTTTCCAACATTAGACCTCTAATCCTTCAGGTCTGGTAAGCTGGGAGTTCTGAATGGGGAGGCTAATGTGCATCACTTCAAGAAATCCTTCTTCTCAATGATTGAAAATACCAGTTTCCATTCTGTGATCTGTCAAGTGTGTCAGCAGAAATCTTTGCTCACTGGTCTGACTATATATCCTGAAATGAAAAAGCCAAAAATAGCTGGTTCTCCATCAAAATTTCTCAGCTAAAGCTCATTTTTCTGTAGGCTGCAAAGCATCCTGCTGTTTCTTCCAAGATTTCACAGCTTTTGGCCATAGTTAAATTCAACCTGTGAATGATTATGCAAATTAACCCTGAAAAATTATTTTCTTAGCACAGGGGCATCAGGTATTTGAAAATATGTTTTGAATTCTTCAACAACTTTAGGGCATAAGTACAAAGGACAAATTTGTTGGCAACTGCCATGATAAACAAACATACTTATCTGAAGAGGAGAAAGAAGTGTTGAAGTGTTTCTTAATGTGTGTCTAGCCTTTCAGCATGAATCTTAGTTGTTGATCAGGAAGCTATCATATCCTAAACCAAGAAGAATGGAAGCTATGGCATTGCAAGCTCATACCTGAAAAATAGACATTAAAAGATGCAGGGAAGGAGAAGCATGGTATAATTAATTATATATTACAAACTACATTCAAGGCAGCTAGAGACAGATTCCTGGCAATTATCTGAAGTTGCTAGTCCTTACTAATCATGTAATATTTCTAATTTGTTCATTAAGAACCCACCTTTCATTTACATTTAAACTTTCATTTACATTTTAAGCCTGATATTGGCAATGTGCTCCACTTTTTTTTTTTTGTTTATTTTTGTTTTTTTTTTTTTTTGTTTGTTTTTCATGCCAGGAATACAAGGTGTTGTGGAAGCTTATCAGAGCTGCCTTCCCAAGCTGCAGCTGTATGGACCAACAAACATTGCTCCCATCATCCAGAAAGTGGCAAAATCTGCATCAGAGGAGACCAACACCAAGGAGGCCTCGGTAAGGGAAAAAAAGCTCTGCTTGATTTTTTTTCTTGTCTTATGGTGGATCTCTTGTAGGCCATCAAAACAAGGCCTTTTAATGCAGATTTTGCCCTCACAGTTTTTATTAACTGCCTTTACAGAAGACACCTTAAACCTGTGTCAGCTGGAAAAGTGTATCAGTCTTTATAGCTTCAATTGTCACAGCTTTAAACTCTTTCACCACTGATCTATTTCCTGCTTTTAGGGCTGTTTTACTGTAGCACACCCAGTTCTCCACTGTGGAAATAGAAATGGCACTACTAAGGTTACAAAAATTGAGCACTTGAGTCCTAAAAGTCTTGGTTGTACCAAGAGATGAGTTCAAATGATTCCCTACTCAGACTATCCAATTTTATGTCTCCTGCAGAGGCTGTACTAAATTTTTTCTGTTCACCTAGGGGACTTTTCCAGCTATTAATTTGAAAATGGTAAGGATACCGTTTTCAGCTTTGTGTTATTACTGATGAAGTAATTTGTGCCTTTTAGAAATTAGAAGACAAGTCTGTTAGCCTGCACCTGATAAAAATCCTAGGACAGATTTCTTGGGCTAAAAGACTTACACATAGATCATGTTTTATATGTACACCTTTGAGATGCATTAGGTTAATTCTGATCCTGCCTTGATGACAGAATAGGAGAAAGAGGGAACATGTGAGCGAGTAGCTCTGAACCATTTAGAAGAGCAGTGCTGTAAAGGAGTGAAGGATGTAAGAGAGGCATTATGTACTGCAGCATGAAAAGTGCCAAGTACAGAACAGAATAGAGCTGTGCATTGGCATGTGCCTCATCACCTGGCCTAGAGCTTTCTCTAAGCTTTCTTCATGTGCTGGGCCTTTTTTAAGTCCTGTTAGGGCAGCAGTTACCAAATATTTCTGTTCATGAGTCTGGGCTTGTGACTGATATTTACGAGAGCATGTAGTGACAGAACAAAGGGCAATGGCTTCAAACTGAAAGAGGACAACTTTAGATTAGAAAAAAACTCTTTACTGTGAGAGTGTGAGGTACTGGAACAGGTTGCCTGGAGAAGCTAAGGTTACCCCATCCTTGGAAGTGTTCAAGGACAGGAGCTCTGAGCAACTTGGTCTAATGGAAGGTGTCTCAGCCTCATCATCTCTTCAGCCTAGATGATCTTTAAGGTCCCTTAAAGGTCCCTTCCAATCCAAACCATTCTGTGATTCTGTGATTCCACTGTTTCCAGAACCTTGATAGCATTTAGGGTGTCAGTCCTAAAATGGGGAATTGCTATTTTTGAGTTTCTATATTCGCCTAATCCTGAGGTGGCTCACTCTATTCTCAGTGATGTTTCTGATCAAATATGCCCTACTGAATAAGTTCCTTCATTCTATATCTAAGCTTTCCCCTTTCTATCTGAAAAACAATTTATAGGATGAGTCTTCAAGACAAATTTTTCTCCCTGCATGTTTTGTTTTATTTGTGACAGGACAAGTTGATTGGAACATTTTGAGTTTATACTGCTATAAATAGATAATTATTGTTGATGTTTAATGTGTTGGTATTGCTCATGCAGAGTGACCAAATCCTATGATTTGTACATTTTTGCTATTAATGTACATTTATTAAATTACTCCAGCTGCCTAACAATTCATAAGGGATCCAAGTAAGGGCTCTTCAGCATTACCAAGTGAAGAAATGTCATAGCTCATGATCCTAGTTCAGTGGGCTTTGGAGTTTTGGGAAAGAAATAACAAGCTCACCAAATTGCTTGCTCTCCTCTGGAGAATGAGAAAACTTCTCTCTGGGGCTCTGTATGAAGAATATGAAGATAGATATATTCCTGCCTTGCTCTCCTCAGGGACCCCATTACTCTGCAAAGGAGAGATTAGTAGCTGAGGAGAGCTTGGAATGGGAAATTCTGAAATTCAATATAAAGGCTTTTTTCTCTTTAGAAAGGTCCATGAGTGAGTTACCAGAAACACTTTTATACTTTTTAACTTAAAAGGTTAAGCAGCTTTGGAATATTAACTAATGATATAATATTTCCCTTCTTGTCAAACAACTTCAGCAATATTTCATCTTGCTGATCCTGACGGATGGCGTCATCACAGACATGGCTGACACCAGAGAGGCCATCGTCCACGCCTCTCACCTCCCCATGTCAGTCATCATTGTTGGGGTGGGCAACGCTGATTTTAGTGACATGCAGATGCTGGATGGTGATGATGGCATCCTGAGGTCTCCCAAGGGCGAGCCTGTGCTTCGAGACATTGTCCAGTTTGTGCCATTTAGGAACTTCAAACATGTAAGCTGATTTTTCCATCCTTGCCACAGAAGGGTGAATGGGTATAGTGAATGATTCATGAGGCTGAGCTTAACTTTGCATATGCATGAATATGGCATTATTGTGTAAGAAATAGTGAAAAAAACGGAATCAGAATGCAATGTGTGCCCCATTAGTGAGTTGGTGAGGGTGGGAAAGGAAGAGATGAGGCAAAATCCATGTGCTTTTTGTAGTGCCAGTCCTTGCTTACACTTTCTCATTTAATTTGGTTACTTTCCCTGCCTAATTTTTCATGGTGTCTGTTTCACATTCTCTCTTGCATCTGTTCTATTAGGACTACTGTATTCTGCTTTCCATTCCTTCATTTCCATAGGCAGATGAAATGGCTTTGAATTTTCCTCATGGTGTGTACCCCAGGAGGCTGTTTCTTTATTGAAGCTTGCTCCCCGGAGTTCTTAAACGCAGGACTATCCACCCACAGCATCCTGGCTGCCTCCAAACCCTTTCCCAAATTCTGTACAAGAACACAGGCAAGAAAGTGGCATTACTGAGAGCTTCCCTCTGCCCTCCTGCCAGCTGTTCCTGACTGAGGCCAGTGTGGTGTAGAAAACATTCTGTAGGAAAGAAAGGAACAGAACCAGCATTAAATTTCCAAATCTAAAGTAAAGCTTTGGACTTGAATTTTTCTTCTCAGTCACCTGCCCTACATTGTACCATCTGTTCCAGGGAGTTTTCAGCAGGGTAGGCAGTTCATCAGCAGAAGGGGCTTTCCCACACACAGAGGGGTTTTTCAGAGCCCTTTTCCTCCATATGGAGGCATGCATTGTGTTCCTCTGCAATGCTGATCCCATCCCTTTCCTTCCTTTTTTCCATCTTTCTCTCCCTTCTTTCCTCTCACTTCTGTTACATTTACTTGGTTCTCCAGCCTGGTTTTTTGCTCTCTCTAGGAAGGATATCCTTAGTATTTGATTTGAGAATTTCAGTACCTCACAGTGCAACTGACTCATTCTCCTCATGAGATTGCTCTTTTCAATCTGCTCCCATACACTAGAGATTGTTAGATTTGTATATGTCACAGCAAAGTTCTCAACTCTGGGCTGGTTTTGATCTACATATGGGTTTGCACTGCTTACATTTACTGCTTTTTTAATTTAGCTCCTCTTAGTTTTTCTGAGACTTTTGTCAGCACAAGAGATTATTTTCTGTTTGCTACTTCCAGAATACCTTCATTTTCCTCTTTGCAAGGTTTGTTGTTTTTTTTTTCATTTTAAAATTCAATTCTAAAGCAATATTTGCTTTAGATCTAGACACACTTCTTACTTTCACAAACTCTACTGAGGAGCAAGAGAAACAAACTTGTTCCTCTTTTCCTTCTAGCTTTATGTAAGCCATGGATGCACACAGGAGGGAAAACTCATCTTATGCTGTTAGTTTGATGCCACCATGACAAATAGCTGCAGACTGACTACTGAGTTGTAGACAAGCACTTCTCTGTGCTGACAGGAGCACAGAGTCACCTACCTGCTGAATCAAAGTATGAGCACAAGCACCTCATAGCTTGTGATTCCTTCAGCACATAATCACAAGTGTGTAGTGCTGCACTCGAGTCATTGGGAAAGTGTCCAGAGCTGAGTTATTTATGGGCTAGTGGGAGAGCTACTTTTAATTAGGTGAAAACATGTTTCTGCAAGGAACTGGCAAAGACAACTGCATTTGTTATTTTTAGTTTCACTTTGTATTTTACAATAAAGCTAAAATCATCTTGGATTTAATAGATTAACACTGACAGTTGCAGTTCTGGACTCTAAATATATTGTTCCCCTGTTGTTAATTTCTGACTGAATCTGTGGCATTGTTATTGCCAGCACTGGACAAATGACAAGCATATATTCTTTTTTAGCTGATTTAGATTAACTTCCCCAGTACTGGGAGAGGAAAGCAATCTTTATGTATTCTTCTTGTTAAATAGTGATATTTTTCTCCCTCTTTCAGTAGCAAAGATAATATAGGTATAGAGATAGATTTGTATTTGCTCTATCAGAAAAGTTAATATATCTTAGAAAACCTGATATTTAGTCTGTTTATTGTGATCTTTCAGCTTTTCAATGAATGTCAGTGTAATGGATGAGTGCTCATAAAAATATCCACTTCTGGTTGAATTTCTTTATTGTCATATCCCAAATAATCTCTGTTTCTCAACAAAGTGACATTCACAGCTTCCTTGCTTACTTAGCACAAACAAAAGACCATACATCAGCTAGTGAAATAATTTTTCATGGGAGAAATGAGTGTGATGTTTTGATTTAAACTTATTTTTCCCCACAGAGGAAATGCAGATTTAACACAATTGGGAGATTTTTGTCAGATCAGTTCTGACTGAACACAAGAATTCACATACATCAGCATATTACTTTTGACAGCTCTAAACAAAATACATATTTAGATTAAAATCCCATTCCTTTTGTCAGTGTATCTTGTGTTAATTTTTTAAGTAGAAAAAGAGATTGAAGGATCTTTTTTGAAAGATTAAAAATCAAATTGTGTAAGGTTTATAGGCTTTTCTGATAAGTCAAGTACTTATTTATTCCTAAATCCATATTATATCTATTAATGACAGAAGGAGAGAAGAAAATGTTATGTGTGACCATTTATTTTTTGTTTTGCTGGCAGAGTAAACCAAAATTCCCTTGGAGTCTACCAAAGCAATAATTTTTTCATTGCTTCTATTCTCAGGTCATCTTAGAACTCAAAATCTCATATCTGTCCAAAGAGATCAAAAATAATCTGTGCAAAACCCTCCCCTTTGAGAAAATTAAAGGGAGGGGAGAAGGAAGTTGTAAACATAACCTTTAGAACGAATCCCTTTTATTTTATAAGTTTGACTTCAGAGAAGGATCTGAGCCTGTACAGCACTCATACAGGCATTTAACACATTTCAATTAGTTATTCACACACCTAAAATCATATACCCATGTCAATGTTTTACTGGCTTAAGACTCAGTGTAGACAGCAGGCTCTGTTATAGAGGTTTAATCTCCTACATGATACAGTGCAGCAGAAGTACTTCAGTAAAACATCTAAGCTCTTTCTCTTTAAGGAGTATGTTTGAAGACATCAAAATAATAATAGCAACTGAAGTGATTCTTGGCAAATACTGTATTTGCCAATACAGTATTTGCCAAGTAGAGACTTGATAAAATCAAGGTGACCATTAACACTTAAAAATATTGTATAGTGGGTGACGTATGCCATTTCCTAAAGGGGGACATAGCAAACAAAGGAAATATATTTTCTGTGAATCCAAGTGACTTTTTTTTTCTCTGTAATCATCACCACCCCAGTAATGTGAGTGTCCTTCACCTGAAAGTGTAGAACAGTGATGCTCCATCACTGAAATGTATTGAAGAAAATCACCTGCCTCGATTCATTCACTGTCATATTTTAAGAAATGAAATTTTCTGCCTTTGGGATGTATGATATATTTACTGGGCACAAATCTGATGCCATGGGTAGATTGTATTCCATTTTGCATTGTATTTAATCACAAAGGTTAACAGCTGTGACTTCATAACATATATCACAAAGGAGATGGGAAGCACAGCTCGTAACCACTGCATGGAGCAATGTTTTGCACTATGCATTGTAGTTAAAGGTTAAGCATTGTGAAGCTATAGAACTGAACCAAAAGTCATTTATAATACACACCAATTATGGAATCACAGAGGGTTATTTTCCTGCTGCTGACTGATCTGATTGTTGTGTATCAGCTATCAGTTCAGAACTATTCATCATCAGTATATTATTGCTAGAATGCTCTTCAAGAAGTGGAGAAAATGTTACAGTAAAACATTAATTTATTGTCCCATCTGTGTTAAAGACCCAGCAAAGGTAATCCTTACCCAGCACTGATGAATTGGGTCTGTGTTTTAGGTGCGTTTTAGTTTAGCTTTAACTTTAGATACTGAGTGTAATTCTCACTTATAAAAATGCTGCTTTGCACCATCTGATCCAGAAATGAGAGTGCTTTACCACCACAAAAAAGTATGTAAGGTACAGGTGGTCCAAATCACCAGAGAGGAAGTCAACCCCAAGCCTTTTTTGGGATGTTCCCTGCTAGAAAGAGCTCAGGACCAAGAGACATCACTGGCATGATGAAACTCAGTAAAGCAACAGTTGCCCATGCTCAGAGTGAAGCATAGAATCAAGCCAGCTACCCCAGGGCAACCCTGCATGGGGCACATATCGCCTGTGTGAGCCTGTGGGCACAGTAAATATTTCCACTTAAACCTCAGCGAAAAGCTTTTTAGTTGAGGACTGCTGAAGCAGCAGGGATTCAGCTGTTCATCTGAGCCCTGGCAGAGCCTGTTCTGAAGGGCTCACCCTTCGTGCAGGAGGAATGGATGTGGCATCAGAAGAGAGAAGGGGCGGAGGGAGGATGATGCACAGCACTGAGTGCTGTTGGCCCAAAGTTCAGAACACATGAACTACACAGATCCAGAGAATCTGATGCCAGTGCTCCTGCCCAGCATTTTTAAAGACAGAGCAGAGTGAAGTTTCCTGATTGCTACAGCTTGTGTGTGCAGCGCCAGCCTGGGGCTCTTCTTCCACTCCCTGTTTTTACCCCTGTGTAGTTGTATTTTTGGTAAGATTGCAAGAAGCAGGCTAAGGTATGTACAGCTTTGACACACTGGAAAGGGAATTTAAAAAAACAGTAATTTTCAACAGCATTGTAGAACTCAGCCATTTGTGTGATTCAAAGGGGTATTTTCTGATTATTTTAGCTGGAACTAGATGAACTTTAAGGTCCCTTCCAACCCAAATCATTCCATGAGTCTATAAAACCAGCAAGAACAGGGCAACTCTGGAAAACCATGCATTTCACTTTTCAGGATTAAAATTAATGGGTTCTGTTACTGTGTAACACCTTAGAACACTTGCTGCACTGTCACATAAAGTATGCTCCTATGCTTTGCCAGTTTGTTCATGCAGAAATGTTCCAGAGTTTTTTGGCTGCACAAGTATTTTGGTACAAATGTCACAGTAGGGAAATAGCAGTTAACTTTATTTGTTACTAATCCCATACATGAGTCAAAATACAAAAATATATTAAAAAAACCCAAAAAACGTGTTTCTGGTTTTGCTAGCATTACCTTTTTATTTGATACTAGAATTTCTAGCCTGGGGGTTTTCTTCACCCTTGGATTAACCTGCCTACAAATAGTTTACCATTTACATTCTGTGTAAACCAAATTTTAAGACTCTGTAAGGATAAGGATGCCACCCCACAAAACAGAGTAGGTCAAAAAACAGTCAATACAACTGCTTTGGGACATGGTAGGTTTGAAACTTGGCTGTTAACATAATAGACAATGAGGAGGAAAGTGTTCATTAATTTGGGAAAAAGTACTTGGTGTGCAGAAGTGTGATCCAGCCACCAGCTGAATTCCCATGCATCACCTGAGCTTCAGTCTGCACTCTACAGAGATAAATACATCAGTTTAACCCTCTCAAAATGAAACTTAAGTGTTTGCATTTCTACTGCATTTTTGCAGTGGGCTCAAAGGGAACATGGCCAAGCAGGCTGGTTCCAGAGGACTTGGAACCAGTTCTATCCAAACACTTAGAAACAAGCAAATCTAAAACATGGGGCCACAGGGTGCATGGGAGGAGTCCAGCTCTGTCACTGCTGAATTCAGGGGCTGAGGAATAGCTATGCAGCACATGCAGGTAATGGTTGCCCACAAAACATCCACAAAAAAAGAAAGCCCCTCAGCTTAAAATGAAGCATTGTTGGGGTGTGAGGCAGCAACTCTGTGTTGTTGATGGAGGGCAGGGTTTCTCACTGCACTGAGGGGGAGCCCTCCCCCCTGCCTGGGGTGAAAGCCACTGGCCATCCCTATATCCATCTCTACTTTTCCGGGCCATCAGGTCTTAAGTCTGGTTGACACCGCCCATTTTTACATTGCAGGAAGAGCTTTAAAGCCCCCACCAAGCCTTGAACCTTTATTGTAATCACGGCTTAATTCCAATTTTTTAGAAAGTACTTTTTATTGAATTAAAAACATTCCCAGCCATTGAAACACCATGCCACATTCTGAGGAGCAGAATGGTGATGAAGCCCTCCCTTTCACAAGTGTTGTCCATTCATGTTCAGCTTAGAGCTCTGCAGGGTTCCTTGCTGAACACTGATAAACGAAGTCTTTGCAGCTTTTTATTGTGATATAGGGCTCTCCCAGAGTGCAGGGATGTTCAGTTACCCTGAACTTAAAATAGTCAAAATGGACCTGAAGTCACACAGAGGACTTTTGGCTTTAGTGTACTTTTAGGCAGCTATAGCTCCGTAAAAGTCTAAACTGACTCATAAAATGAGTTTCCAGCAATAGTTTGATTCACTTTAAGTCTTTTTTGCCTTTCATTTCTGTTTCATACTTCCTCCCTTAATCTCATGGCACCAACGCCTCCAAAACCCATGGCACTTCTAGCAGAGACACAGGTTAATGCTTGTGTTTTCTACCATTTCCTGCAGGCATCCCCAGCTGCTCTAGCAAAAAGTGTTTTGGCTGAAGTTCCAAACCAAGTCGTGGACTATTACAATGGCAAAGGGATAAAACCAAAATGTATGTCAGAGTACGAGTCTTCCAGGACACTAGCTCCATGAACCTGCCTGCACTCTTTTACAAAATTAAAAAAGAAAAATGCTACGGTCTACAACTACTGTATTTAAAAAAATGAAACAAAAAAATAGCACGGTTTGGTGATTTTTAACTAAAATAACTTTTTTTTTTTTTTTTTTGCATGTGTAGCCTAAAGGCTTAAATCTGTTAAGCGGTTGTATTGTTGAAAACTTTTTATGAGAAAAAAAATCCAGAAAAAAAAAAAGTGAACTCTTTACATTACAGCATGTTGCCTTGAAATAAAAAGTTATCTGTATCTGGTTTTTATACAGGTTTGTTGAAATTTTGCTAAATTTCTTATATTTACACTGTAAAGCATTTTGAAATATTTATTGAGAGTCGATAGCCAAAATGTCTTTGGTTTAATCTGCTATGAACTGAGAGATTTTTCAAAATGGCAGATGCATGAACTGTATTTTGCATGTTTAAAATAAAAACAACAGTTTTGCAGTTGTCTTTATTTCTCTCTCTGCCACAAGGCTGCCTGTTTTCAACTTCCATATTCCAAGGGAAGGGTAATAAAGTGTTTCAAGAGACACCTGACATGAAGCATGGGCATTTCTAATGTTAGCACCTTATGACGTGGACACCCAAACAAACCCACTCAGTCTGTGGTCTGAGTAGCAATTTTTCAAAAGCCTGACAAATCCAGCTCTTACAAAGTGTTCAGACCACAGCTGTAAAGAGATCTGGCTTGGAGAGCATGATCCATCAGGACTGCGTGTCTTAAAACATGCCTACTTAATCCAAACAGTCTGGCTGTCTTTCAAACAGGATGTATTTTCGCTATCCAAATTTATAATCTCTTCTGTTTGGGAATTGTTATTTTGTTTCATTTGTGTTTTTAAATCTCACACACAGTATCCAACCCTATGTGGCACATTTTCCAAATGAAATTTTGCACAGCCTGATTTTGTGACAAGCAGTAATTTGTAACTTCATCCTCACACAGATCACCTGTGTGTGTGATAGAAGAACTGTTTTTTACCAAAGGAATATTGAAGCCACCTTTCTTTAAAAAAAAAAAAAAAAAAAAGAAAAAAAAAAGAGAGGACACACAAGAACAGAATGATGATGGATTGCACTTTATTTATGTATGTAAATGAAGAAATTAGATCAATGTTAAATTTTTGTTTGAAGGACATGTTAAAAACTAAGGAGAAAATTTGACAAAAAATAATCTGTGTGGGATTGTCCAAAAGGCACAACTTTGGGTGAGTTGTACTCCCACTAAATTGAAAACATTCTTGTTGCTAGATCCTGAAGAAGCTGTTTGGGGCCAGTGCTGAATATTTTGGAAATCTTCCCCTGTTACCCTGTTTTGGTTAAGAAATACATATTTTTAAATGAGTTTGCAGGTAATGTAGTAGTCGAGCTCCCTGATTCTCCTTTAGAGGTAACTTCCAAAGGATCAGCTTTGATTGATGATTTTGTACTCTTGAATGAAGGCAGTGGGATAGCCAAGATGCATGGGGCTGCCTCCCCAGTACATTTGTTCTGCCCCATCTCTATCCTGCAGTGCTATCATTCACACTTGCTTGTAAAGATTTCTTCAGCTGATCAGATACTGAGCAGCAGCCAGTATTACTTGGTTATGGGTATAAATTGTCTGGAGATGTCCAAACTGATAGATCTCAAATCCACATTTTCATGTAATGGCTGACACTTCATTTGAGAGCTTACCTGTCAGGCTGCCCATCTCTCCCTCCGTGGGTGTATTTCATCTGGAAGCTACTGTGATCTCCCTTTACGTGTCATACACCATTCTGCCAATGACTTTTAATTCTTACATACAACACCTCTAGTTTCTCCTTCCCACTTCCCCCCTATTTTATTTCCTTCCCTATTCTCAGGAGGAGCATTTTATTGCTGTTAAAGCACAGGACTGAAAAATCAATGACTCTGTGTTCTTTCCTCCAATATCTCATTTTGTTTTCTTACCCAAGATTTTTAAATGTTCTGTACCTCAGATTCCTCATCTGTAAAAAGAAGGTCACAGTCATGTATCATAAATATCTCTCAGTAGTACTGGGGGACTTTAATACTTGAAAAGTGATTTGAGATCCTTCCTCAGAGGCATGATGGTGTTCTCACCATGTAAAGAGTATTATGTTACCCTGGGACCTGCATTAGGGGATGTCATGTACAGCTGAGGAAGAGTTCAGCCTTTTCTTTATCATTTTCCAGGCTGAATAAAAGAAAGCTTTCAGCAAGAAAAATTAGGAATCAGGTAAACTGTTCTTCTGGTCCATGTGATCTTTGACTAAACTAATTTTGAAGTGTTTATGGTTACATAGAATTGGGTGGTTACAGCTCTTCATTTCCAGAGGTGTTACAAGGTGCTTCTATAATGTGGCATCACATAAAATGCAGAGATCAACGGGCTATTGTATGCTGAGCTATATAAACCATTAGTTATTTTCATGTATGTACATGGTCTATATAAGTGTCTTTAGAACCCCAGCTGCTGCAGATCTTTCTGTTTACTTCACACAATCCGAATTATAAATGCTCTCTACTTTAAAAAAAAAATCAGTATTTTTTTAGTATTTTTTAGTATTACTGATATAAGTCAGCAATTCTGTAGCAGCCCTCAAGTACTTGGAAAGATACCTTTGTATTGAAAAATCAATTGGAAATCTCCTTCAGTCTGTACAAATCTCAGCATGTGAGACAAACACGTAATAGTGTGGTGAGTTGGTGTAGGATGCACTGAAGACAACTGGCCATATGGTAAAGGCTTTCTAATGAGGCTTTGGATGTTATTTTCATTGCTCCAAGCTACTCTCTGCAATAAAATACTGTGACCTTTGTGCAGGGTAACCTCAATAAACATATGACTATATCTCCTGATATAGGGGAAAATGGGATATTTTTCTCCTGTTTTATCTACTTAGGGTTTTAACAAGGCTATTCTGCAGCTGATGGCTGAACTGCCATCAATTTCTCCTGCAGATTTTTTATGCAAAATTAAACTTCTACTGCCTTTTGATGGATCATTTTAAATTCTGAAAACTGCTTTAAAATAAATTACATCTTGTCCTTCTGAGATAACCAATGATCTAAAATATATTCTCTGCTAACTACAACCCTGCCTTCCTTTTTATCTCAAATCCAATTCAAAAACCAAAAAAGTCACAGAAAACTCCTATTAGCCCAAAATACATTAACATCCATAATTCTTGAGCCAGATACTGGGATAAGTTGTATTTTTAGTTTTTAGAGGAAACTAAGTCCACAAGTGATTTGAAAAAAGCACTAATACACTGGTAAGTGCTTCTAAGTGCTTATTACCCTAAGGTAAAACCTTTCCATATGAAGATTTTACCACGATTAATTATGTAGTTTTTTTTTTTTATATATATATTTTTTTTTAAGGAAGGATGAGCTGGAAGATTCCTAGGATAGGTTTACTCTTCTCAGGCTATTTTTTTTCCCCCCATTTACAGGAAGTGCCATTTTTGCCACAAGATAAATAGTTCATAGCACCACCACCTGTCCTCCTTCACACAGAGGTCTTATTTGTACCTGCGGTCCTGAGCTGAGGAGCTGCACTATACTGGTGACAATTTCAGCAGTTAGAGACATATGGGTGATAATTGTCAGCCCAGCTGCATGTTTGCTTGAAGCATTCACTGCAAACCATCAGCTGGCTGCACTCCCACCCCCTCTTTTCTTTTGTTGTTTTTTCCAATTTCATTGCAGACTTGGAAAGATCATCCAAACTGATCAGGTGAAACCCAGGTGACCTCTCCTGTGAAGACAGTTCAAAAGTGGTGTTTTCACTTCCTGCAGTGGCGAGGACTACCCAAGGCAGCAGACTGGTGGGAAAGGTTTCTGTAATGGGTACTCTTCCTTTCCTCAGAAAAAAGTGGCAGCCATTTCCACTGCTGTGCAGAAAGCCTTTTACTGCTGTGTTCAGGAGGCCCTTGAATTAGAGTCCCACTGATTAGAACAGGCAGTTTGCCATCTGATTGCATTCAGAGTTGCAGAGATCTTGCTACACCCACTCCCCCTTACACACACAAAACTGACGAGTTCATGCCTCTTTAGCACCATGACAAGCTGCATGCACCTAAAAACCAAAAAAACCAACCACCAAACAAAACAAAAAAAAAAGGTTGATTTTGCATCATGATAAAAAGGGGAAAAAGTACAGAACTGAATTTTTTCTCTTAGAAATGTGTGCCCCTGTGTATTACTTCCAAGTTACTGTTGCATGAAATCCTGTGTCACCTCAGCTGTGCAAGATGATACATGAGAAAAGCATCATACTGTGGCAACAAGGCTCTCTAGGATCAAGGGAGCCCTCTTCTCTGGCTGAGAACGTCTGCCATGGCTTGGCATGTTACTTGATCTTTCCATGTGCTGTGATTGCAGATCTCAAAAATGGGGGCAAACACAATTTTGCTACTTCCTGGGGACTTTTGGTAGACCCTTTATTTCTCCTGCTGTAAAGGTCCCTGTCAGAGCAGCAGTATAAGCTACCAGTGGACCCAATTAGAAAACACGTCCGCATGAAATTTAGCAACATCCCTGATGCTGTTCTTGATGCTAGGGAGAAAGCAAAAAGATGCAATGGTCGCTGTGATAGCGAAGATGATCACCCAGCTTCAGAGAGGGAATGTCAGTTGGACTGTAAACTTGGGAGATGCATTTCTGAACACACTATGTGGCTACTTCTTAAAAAGATAAGAAGTAAATTCGGGACAAGGAATGTATGTGAAAGCTACTGGTAAGTGTCTGGATCACAGTTTTGGGTGTGAACACCAAAATATCACAGTTACTTGCCTCAAGTGCAACACCCCCCCACACATATACCATAGTAGGGGAGAAGATGGGAGTAATGAGGTAAAGCAAGGGCAGATTCCA
Organism: Pseudopodoces humilis; assembly: GCF_049639895.1. Taxonomy (NCBI): domain Eukaryota; kingdom Metazoa; phylum Chordata; class Aves; order Passeriformes; family Paridae; genus Pseudopodoces; species Pseudopodoces humilis. Next base: position 109,112,654 of record NC_142200.1, read on the forward strand.
GTTGACCAGGCTGAAAGCTCTTGTGTCCTTATAAAAAGGGATTTCTGCTGAACACAGAAGGGAATCTTGGGTTCATACTCCTTCACCATCCTAACTCATGCACTCTCAGCTGTCCTGGTTCCCTGCTCAAAAAAAGGAAAAAAAGAGTGAGTCAAACCTGAATACTGATGAAAGCTAGACCACACCAAAGCCAGACTGTCACAGGTACCATGCCTGTGTCAGGCTGTCCAGAACCCTCTGCTTGACCCACCCATTTTAATTTTAGCAGGAACTTTTCCTGGCTACACTATTAAATACACTTCCTATAAATGCTGCCCACCCGCCCAGCCACTCGCTAGGAGCACATAATCATAGAGTGATGGGATCATTCAGGTTGGGAAAGTGCTCTAAGATCACCGAGTCCACCCATTGTCCCAGCATTGCCAGGGCCATCACCCCGTCCACAAGTGCCACATCTGCGTGTCTTTTTGAACACACCCAGAGACAGTGATCCCACCACCTTTCCTGGGCAGCCTGTTCCAATGCTTAACCACCCTTTCCGAGAAGAAATTCTCCCCAATATCTGATCTGAACTGTCTCTGGCACAACTTGAGGCCTTTTCCCCTCCTCCTGTCGCTCATTTCCATGGAAGCAAAGCCCTGAAGTAGTTAAGCTCCGCACCCCGAGGAGGTTTGAGACAGCAGAGTCGCTTCTTCCCACACACCACCACACCCCCAGGGCATCTGCTCAACACCTGCGGGAAGGTTTTGGGTCCATTGTCCCGCAACCCTGCGTGCCTAAGGGGTGTTTGCCAGCGATCAACCCCAGCAGCCGCTGGCATTTTCCCGTTTTAGACACTTGTATGTTGGATTTCACTGGCTCCCGGCTGGAATGCAGGCAGTGATGGAAGGGCTGCGGGGGGTGGGGAGGGAAAGGGGCCCGTGGCTATTTCTGGATCTGCTCGCCCTTGGGTGAGGTATTCCCCTCGGGTCAGAGTAGCTCCACGGGCCTCGGGTGCTGCAGCCCACGCCCACGACTTTGGGGTGATTCGGGAGTTTTTATGTCACTCTTGATCTCGGAAGACAGAGAGTTCTTGCCCGGAACTCTCTGTCCGGGGCAGCACGGAAGGTTTCCAGCGGCGGACGCGGCGGGGCCGGAAGGCGGTGCCGGGCTGGCGGCATGGCGGGCTGGGGGCTGCTGGCCCGGCTCGGCGAGCGCCTCTGCGCGGCGGCGGCGCCGGCTCCCCGATACAGGTAGCGATACGGCTGGGAGGGCAAGGGGCTGCTCCGGAGGAGGGGAGGGAAAGAAGAAGCGGCAGGAGGAGCGGGGCTCGGCCACTGTCGTAGCCCCGAGGTCATATAATCGTAGAATGGCCTGGATTGGAGGGGGACCTTGAAGATAATCTAGTTCCAGTCCCCCTATTGGGAAGGGACGCCTTCAGCTAGATCAGGTTGCTCAGAGCTGCATCCAGCGTGGCCTTGAACGTTGCCAGGGATGGGGCATCCACAGCTTCTCTGGGAAACCTGTTCCAGTGCCTCATCACCCTCACAGCAAAGAATTTCTTCCTAATATCTAATCTAAGCATACTGTCTTTCAGTTTATACCCATTCCCCCTTGTCTTGCCACTACATGCTCTTGTAAGTAGGTTTGTCTGGTCTTTCCTGTAAATTCCCTTCAGGTACTGTAAGGTGAGGGGCACCTGAGCGGCCCTTTTCCCTGGGCGGCCTTTCCCTGCCCCTGGGCGCCGTCTCTGGTCGCCGCCCTTTAGAGTCCTCTGTGCAGCCTGCTGGAAGCTTTGATCGTGGTGCCAGGGGTTACTGCTGGGGCATCTCAGCCTTAGAAATAGCCCCGGTCTTAGAAGTAGCCCCAGCCTGCGTGGGAGTTATGTCAGGACAGGCGTGTTCGCATCCAAAGCATCTTTGCAGCATAGTGAGCGACTTGGCCTGCCATGTTTTGGGTCGCCTTGGCCCACTGGCCACGTGCATTCACTACCTGTACTGTTAAATACTCCTTTGTTGCAGAGGATTGGGGAGAATTCAAGCCTTTTTCAGCCCTCATAAAATTTATGGCAGGACACTGAGCGGTTTAGCAGTGTTTGGCTGAAAATCAGAGAGTTGTTAGGGCTGGAAAGGAGCTGAGGATCCAAGTTCTAAGCTGAGGTCTAATTTTTTTCTCACCTTGTGGCCAGCCCTGAGGTCAGACTAGTTTGCCGAGGGCTTTGTAGTTTTGGGCCTTGAAAGCCTCCAAGGACTGACTCTGCATAGTCCCTCTAGACCAGTGCCAGTGATTGTCTTCAGGCTGAACATTTTTTTCCTTATATCAAATCTGAATCTCAGTTTATAGCACTTCTCACTCGACTGATGTGCACCTCATTGACATGGCCTGCCTCGGTCTTGTCAGTAGCTTTCTCACTAATTATTCCATGCCACTTGTGGATGGGAATGTGCATCTCTCCTTTATGAATTTCACTGCGTTCTTTGTTGGCTTGTCCCTACAGCTGGCAGAGGGACACACCCTTGAGCATCATTCACCACTCCCTTCAAATTTAAGAACGGTGCACTCATCTTCTCTCAGAGGCCATTGATAAAGATATTGAACAGGACAAATCCCTGAATAGAATCTTGAGGAGCTCTGTTTGTAACTGGCATTCTAGTAGAGTCCAAACCATCAGCTGTGATTCCTCCAGCTGATGATCCAGCTAGGTTTCTTCTCAGCTGATAGCCCACCCATCCATATCATAACATCCCGTCTTGGATAGAAGGATGGTGCAAGAGATTGTTTTTAAAAGTCTTGCTGAAGTTAGGGTAAACAGTACCTACTGTTGTCTGTTTCTTCATGGAAGTAGCTGGTTTTTTATCTTAAAAGTAGTGGTTGGTTGGTTGTTGCTTGCTCCCCTTTGATATAATTCAGAGTACTTAGTCAAATGACAGATAATTAGGTGTTTTATAAATTAGATCTAAAATACATGTTATGAGACACTTTTTGTATTGATAAGACACTCAAAACCTTTTCCCACCTCTGGAAAGGGGTCAGCTGGGCTTTGTAGTCAGACACATCAACAGTTCAACGTGGTGGCATGAGAATCTTTCTGAAGAGAATGTGGAGTTCCTCAAGAAGATAACTGCAGAGGAGTACAAAGCTCAGACAGCCAGCAAGCTGTGCCCTCTGAAAGATGAGCCATGGCCACTGAATAAGTGGACACCAGGTGAGAAAGTATCTCCTCTGAAATAGCTCTTCATGTTGAAATTATTGTTGTTGTGTTGTTGCATTCAATAACATCAGGATTGTGTCTTGTGAGGTATTCTTTTTGCTTTCATAACAATCATTCAATAAATCTCCTAGTAAATAAGTAAATGTAATACATCAGTTATCTAAAAAGCATTTCAAATATTACAAGATGTTAAGAACCTTTAAAGTTCTTAAGTTTAGTTTTTAGTCCAGCACTTGGCCCATCCCACTGCTGTACAACAACAAGGTATAAATTAAGAATTCATCAAAAAGTGTCCTTGGAATATAAAGCGTATGAACTTGAAAATGTTCTTGTTAATATTGCTGGAGTCTGAAGAGAAGTGTAGTATATAGTACCATCCCACTTCTGGTCTGTGATTACAAATTCTTAGGCACAGAATTAAGTTTCTGAGCTTTCAGAAGGGTCACATCATTTGTGTGGCAAACTTGACAGATTGCCTTTGCAAAGATTGGGGTTGGAGCAACCTCCTACAATAAACTTTTCAATAGTTAGTTTGACTCTAATACATGAGTGTTCTATTTTGGAAAAAAAAAAAAAGAGTGGTAGTTGCATTTTCTATCAAACACAGCTGAAACAAGTAGAACTTTACTGCTGGTGGGGTTAAAAACCCCTAGCCTACATGCAAGGATTTAGTGGTGTTTTTTCTCCTTCACCTCCTTAGGAAAGATCAGAGTTAATGGGACTTTGTAGATTATTAGATAAAGTCTTTCAATTATTATGTGTGAAGGTGCATCCATGTTCTGTTTTGATCTACAGATTCCATCAGAGTTGGTCTTGTTGCAGTAAAACTGGGAATGATGCCAATATGGACCAAATCAGGAGAAAAACGTGCTGTCACACTACTTAAGGTGAAAAAAAACATAATGAATTTCATCTCCTGCACTCACTGTATTCAGATTGTAAACCTGCTGTTTCAAGGAAAAGTGAAACTTACTACTTGTACAGAGTAGGAAATCCTGACAGAAAGTGAAGATTTCTTTCACTCCTGTATAGTACACCAGCCCCATTCTGTTTATATCCAAACTTTCTGGGAGCGATCTGCTCTGCTGCCTCAGCCATTCAAATGCTGCAGGGCTGTGAGTGGTGTTACCTAGGTGATGCAACAAATGGGGTTAAGTATCCCACTTCTTTTATTTTTCCACCTGCAGGCGTGCTGGAATTAGTTTCACCTTGGTTTCTGAGCCTTTGTAGCTCTCAAGCTGCTTCTTCATATTCTTCATATTCTCCAGCAGCTGCTCTTGTGATGAAGCCTTTTGCTGACTGGCTGCTGCCATTAAGAGGAGCCACTTCTGTGAAGGCCATCAGGTTTACAGGGCAAAGGAGTAGGAGTCTAAAATGGGGGCTCTTACCATGTGCTTTGTATGCTTACAATAGGGATTTTGCAGATCTTGTGTGAAAAAGATGATTATAATTTCTAGAGCATTTATGAAATTAGTTTGCATTCTACTAATTTTTTTGTTTTTTGTTTTTTGCTAAAATGAGCCTTCAGTTCATTGGAAAAGCAATGTCAGTGGTAAAAATGTAACACACTGTCTTACTTGTAGGCTGTATCTTCTGTTATGAAAACAGAGACTGACTTTGGTGTTCTGTTGTCTTAAAGCATACACATCTTATGCTCAGATGAATGCTTTCTCTTTTTTCTAGGTTCAGGATTGCCATGTTTTAAGATATGTTTCAAAGGAAGAGTCGGGTGGAAAAACAGCTAAGCTTCTCGTTGGAGGCAAAAATGTATCTCCTTTTTCTGTAAGTGAAGCACTTTGGGTGTCTCTGCTGGAATAGTTGTTTCTGTTGTGATTTCAGTACAAAAGTAGCATAAGTAGACTTCTCTGAAAGATTTATTGGCACACAAGCATGCTTTGTAATTGGTTTTTTGTCACATTCACTTTTGCCATTTCCTAAAGCAATTGTAAATTCTTGTTTAAGAGAATAGCAAGAAGAACTTTTTGAAAGTTTTGCCTCTTAATTCTCTAGGAAAGCTGTGGGTTTAGGAATTTGCTTTGATGTGCAGTGTCCCATGCTGGTGAAAGGGTTTGAAGGACCATGAGCAGTGGAGAGGTGTATGTGTTCTTCAGGTCTGTGGAGATGCAGTTGAGATGAGGACTGCAAGATACTTCAGATGCCTGTTCTAAATTGACTCAGCTTCACCAGTTGTTTACCATTTAGTGTTCTAGCTTACTGTTCTTTACTGTCTTTCTAGCTATAGTTCTAATTCTTCCCCAGGTCTGTTGACATTGTTTAATTTGCCTGTAGTTCTGCTGATAAATAACTTCAGGACATATATTTTCAAGAAGATAACTTCATGATTGTAACTCATCAACAGCCATATCAAAGCCACTCACTTGTTTAGACATCCCAGTTGCTTGATGTGGAATTCCCAGATATCTCTAGTGGTTGAAGTTGTCTGGCAGAGCTGTCATTCCCCAGGATGAGTTATAGATCAAGCAGGAACAAAGCATTCCCTCAAAGGATTGCAGTTGATGTGGTGCATTATTTCTGTAAAATATAATTTTTCAATTTTTTCAATATCCTGACACTCATTTGTCTGGTTTAGGTGAGTAAAAAAATCCCAGGGCTCATGAATACTGAGCAGATTATCTCGGTTCATGATCATGGCTTTTTGAGGACCTAGATTTCCATTTTTCAAATAGATGGTTGTCCCAGGGCCTCAAAATTAATCTGTGTACTTGTTTCTGCTTTAGTGGAGGTAATTTTTTCACTTGATAGATCTGTTGGCTTTTTAGTATATTCTGCTGATTTTGAACAGGCTTATACGTCAAGGTACCATTCTTCTATTTCAGTTGGTTTATGCCATATTTGACTGTCACAGCTTGTGCATTTCAGGTGTCTATCCTGTCACTTTAGTCCATTTCCACTTTTCAGGTGTGATATTTTTCATGGAAAAATGACAGTTGTGGTTTTTTCTTTCCTGTTACTTTGGTCTAAGACATGCAAGAGGCATGGGAATAATAATTTTCAAGTTGTATTTTGCCCATTAGACTCCTTAGAGTTGATCTTTTCATAAAGATGATGTTACCAGTAAAGCCAGTATGTTGTCAGAATAAAAACATGCCAGAAGTAAGGAGGTATAAAGAAAACTTCTTTTTAAACAGCTCCTATGAAAATTTCTTCAAAGCAGAGCTACCTAAAAAGTCAACTCATGGACTTTTCAGTAGTGTGAGTTATGTTAAGGACTTTCTTTGGGCATAACTTTTCTCAAGTCAGCTTCTATTAATTTGGTTGAACTTAGACTCATTTTATAAAGATGTTAATTAAATACCTTTTGAGTGAGGTCCTGACCTGAGACTGAACTGTGTAGTATTATTATTATTATTCTGAGCTCTGTATTATTATGTTTGTCATCATTACTGTATAAACTAGACAATTCCTAAGGAAGAATTTGGCATACTGATTCTGAGCAGTTTTACTTGTTAAGGAACTAACAAGTGATGTATTTCTATGGTTTAGCTGCAAGTCTGGATCATTGTTTTCCTATGTTTATCAGCCTTTTTATGTGTTTCTTTTCTCTCTGAACTGTCAGAAGTGAGAATTAAAAGAAAGGTGAATGATACTGTCATGTATTAGCATAAGCAATTTCTCTTTTGTTGATTCCTCATAGGAACATCTGTCTTCCTTAGATTCCTCACAGCTACTGATTTTTAATTAATTCAATCAAAAGATTCCTTCAGTAATTTTTCTAACAAAGAATTTCCTGTATTTCTTTGGAGTGTCAAATTGCTTTAAAACTGATAAGGAGTATTGCATTTTTAGTAAGATTTATTTTTCCTTTTTAGCCTGATGTATGTCACTTTGTTATAAGTGAACAGATTTTTCATGATTTTTTAATGCAAAATTATGATCAAAAGTACAGTTCTGCCAGTGCTCAAACATTTTTTTTGGTCAAAAATATTTCATATGCTTCCTATAAGTGAGGGCATATTGATGATTTTCTTAGAATACTGGAAGACGTTGTTGGTGTTTTTAAAAATAAGGAACATCTGAGAGTTCACTCAGTGTTCCTCTCTTCAATTTTGCTTTTTAGGAAGGGTTTGTAGCAGTGTTTTGTTTGTAAAAATACATCTCTCTGACTTGGCTGTTTGAAGAGGAGATGCTGTTACAGTAGAACAGTTCAAGGCTACAGCCTAGAGTAGGACTCTTGAGATGTAAGTGAATTTTACCCTTCGACTTCATCATGCTCTTCTTCAGCTGTGCACAGGGCTCCCCTTGCCGTAGCTTAAGGCAGCAGTTTTACATAGCTGGAAATAAAGGATTGATATACAGGCACTTAGTAGGAAGTCCATATCTGTATTTTTCATTCTCACATATAGTTCTGCAGATTAATACAGGTGCTCCACTGATCCCTCAAATATTTGTGGTCTTAGGAGAGATTTTTTATGTAGTTGATTGTGGTTTTTAGAAGGTATTTGTCGTATTTCGTACTGTGACATCAAGTTAACAAATCTCTCGAGAAACACTTTTCACTCTCAAAGACAGATAAATTTAAAATTTCTGGGTTTTTTCTACATCAGAGATCCTCATCATTTTGCTTCCTCATTTTTGATAAAACTTTCTCTGTTCTAACAGTTTTCAACAAATGTTTGAAAAGAAAAGCATGGGCAACAGGGAGATTTTCAAAACTGTTTTCAAATACACTAAGTAACATTTTTAAAGTTGTTCACATTGCTTGCTCTTAAAATACACAAAATAATTTTTGAGAGAGTGTGAACTGCACAGGAGTTTTGAGAAGCAAACCTCAGAGATGAGATTATCCAAGTGTGACACTATTGTTAGATGCTTAAATTGCTTTCTCCCAAAAATCATTTGAAGGAAAATCAGCTGCATCGCTTTCTTTTTCCTGTGGCCACAGTTTTCCTGTGAATCACTGTTTGTGTTGCTTGGTTTTGTCTCAAAGTTCTGCTGTTCTGTGAGATGTCCTGTTTAAAACAGCTAAGAATAATTTTGAGTACTTTTAAATTTGTCAGACTCATCTGAAAAGAAAATCCTTGCTTTAGTTAGCAATGGTTTGACATTGAGTGTACTTGCTATATCTTAAAAATACATGGACTGTAAACTTGTTGTTACTAAATTTTCTTTTTTTTGCCCAGAGACTCAAGATTTTCTTCTGTGGAAATTTAAGCATTTTTAGAAGTTTCTGCAAGACGAGAATTTGTTTCCATGGTTTTGTTAGTTAAATACATTATACTTACCGTGGTGTGGAACTAAGTCATCATAAGCTTTGAAAAAGAGAACCTACTTCTAAATTACTACAAAACTCCTTGTAAGCCATGATAAAGAAAAGTAGCATCTGTCATCTATCATCTACATTCTAAATGATTGGTTTCCATTTTCTGATCTTTGAAATCTCCGTATATATTTTGTTTATATTAGGTAGCTGTAGGGTAACTGCTTGACAGAAAATTAAAGGAGTTTTTAAATAACACACAGGAGTTTTTAAATAAGTTCTATGTAGAGATAAAATACAAGCCTCAAGATGAAATTCTAGTATGATCTGTCTTTTTCTCTGAGTGATGTTAATGGTCTGTAATTGTTTCCTGTGCTAGGTTAATTCTTGGGTATTTTAAGATGACTTTTTTTTTGTGGCTGCTTTTTTGTTACAGAAACCAGAGTCTGCACATGAAATTTTTAAAGAAGCTGGAGTGCCACGGAAGCAGAAAGTTTCAACATTTAATGTAACAGATGATGCCATAATTAAACCAGGTAATCTTTTTGAGCTACTGAGTATTACGTGCGTAGTCATTTAGCATCTGCTGCTTGTAGACCTAAAGGAAGTTTTGATGTGTATTTCAGTGTTGTTTTTTATAGAAATTGATGAATTTGTTGTCATTAAGCACAAACAAACTGTTTTCATATAGGTAAAATTAGAAGATGGGTTTTACTTTTTAGTTGATGAGATGTAGGATTTTTGCTTTTTCCATGTTTCCATCTATGAGAAAATAAATCCAATCCAAATTTACTAATCTGAACATTGAGTTAAGAAGTAAATGTATGTAACCTTGACTCACTTATTGGGCATAAATATGGATGCAGTTACAGGAAGTTCTGTGTTTATCCTAATGAGAGGGACACTGAATTTTGTGGTAATGTTTCTCAGGATCCTGAAATAGCAGTTTGAGTTTTGTTTCTTCTTGCTGCATTCAAAAGTAGGACAATGGCTGCTTTTTCTGATAGCTTGCAAAGTAAAACACACTAAAACATGTTTATAACTAACATTCTCACTAAAAATCAGTATTGGGAGTTTGAGGATCAAATGAAAATTTTTTAAGTTTCTGAGGTTTTATTAGGTAGTGTGTTTAGGTTGTGTTTATTTTGTGTTTTTTGGCAGTTACAAGTATTTTCTGAAGAATTAAGTAGGGTAGGAAATTCTAATATATTGCATCTTCAGTGACATTAGTGGAGGGGTTTTTTTTACTTTTTAAGACAGTGCAGTAACTGATAATAATCATATCTGACATGAAGTCTGGACTGATCAATGGAAGCAATAGCTTGAGATAAAGCAGAATTAGAAGTTTTTGATAAAATGATTTTGCAGTGTGTGTGTTTTGTACATAACATCCTTTATGTGCATGATTTTGTGTCAGTTGGTAGGTATCTTACCCAAATGGGTGGATTATGTAAATATAACATGAAATATTATGAAAGTTTTTATGCTTGAGACTTATGAGAGGTTTACATCATTTCAGTTTACATTCATACAGATCTGAGAAAGCATGAAAGCAACTGAAAAAACATGAAGCAATTAAAATTTCATTTTTTTTAATGGATGTTTAACAAACTGCAAACTGAAATATGCAGCCACATGGATCTTCAGATTAAAGTTCATTTATCATAAACTAAGTTATCAGTTTTGCTTTGTTGGGTTTTTTTTAAGCTGCTAATGAAAGAATATTTGCAGTTGGATAAGAAAAAATCACTGAAGACAAAACAAATCTAAAATTTTGATACTGCAAGTACTTAAGGAATTAGTGTAATTACAGTGAGGTGAATGATGTCACTGACTTACAGTAGTTCTGTTTCTGATAAAGGTTAGTGTGTAGACAATTCCCCAGTGGAGGAAGCTGTACTTTTGCCAAGAATTTAATTGGGAAACACTGCATCTTAATAGAGGAACCGTTGCAAAATTTTATTTTATTTTTTTTAAACCCTCTACCTTGTAAAGTGCTAGTAGTTCTAAGTGCAGCATATTCTGGTTTTTTGCTAAGCATAAGTATTATGAGTCTTAACTAATCAGGCTCTTTGGCCTTTGGCAATGTATTTATGTAAAGCCTTGACCCTTCCCTCCTGCTCATCTGAAATTGGGTTATTTCCTAAGAAGTCTGCTTAAATAGTAAATACAAAGCATCTATTTCAGTCAGTGAGGTTCATAAAGAAGAACAAATAAGGTGTAAATAAGAAGTTCTCTTTTCTTTCCTGTGACTGTAACCTACCCTGGAGGATGAGGTAGTGGTTTGAGGATTTCAGCCCTAAGTTGAACATGATCTCTCCTCTTCTCCTGTAGGTACTCCTTTGTATGCTGCTCACTTCCGCCCCGGGCAGTTTGTGGATGTTACGGCAAAAACGTAGGTGCATGAGGATTTATTGTGTCTTAAATCTCTCTCAAAGAGACTGGCTGATTTTTTTTTCCCCTCCCTCTAATTTGACTTGAATTCATGGCTCACAAAAGCTGAAATACAGTTGCAATGGTAGTGACAGGAAATTGATGTCCGTTCACTCATTGGGTCAAAAATATCAAATTACATTTCTTGATGAGGCTTACTCTTGGTTTTGAACAAGGCAGGTAGACTATTAATACTGTTAAGGCTGAGGTTCTGCCTTTGTTGTCTCTCATGTGCCCATGATTAGCATGGGCAAAGAGATTTTTAATGCAGTATCTCTAGTATGTAAAAACGGAGAATAAATGCTGAAAGGTATCAGTTCCCAAAAAAGACTGCTTAATTTTAATTTGGTGAAGAGATGGGAAGAGAGATGTGGACTGAAAGGATAGCGAAAAGCTAGTGAATACATTTAACAGTACAACAGAGCTGTCAAATTAATTTTTTGTTTGTTTGTTTTGTTGGGTTTTTTTTGTTTTTGTTTTTGTTTTCTCTCACATTCCAGCTCATGTCCTTGCCAGCAGTGGCTAAAGATCTTTTACTCTAATGTGGGAGGAATAATTTACTCTCAGACCACTGCAAATGCCAAATTAGAGCTCAAGTAATAGACATTGTTCAAAAGAAAAACTGGCATTTTGTGGCAAAGACTGGTCCTGACTCTTGTTGTATATCTGGGATTTCCCCTGACCAAGAGAACTCCTGTCTGCATATTTGAGTGTCGTGATACAAGGATAATATTTGCCATTACATGTTTTATTTTCTCTGCAATGGAGATAGTACCCAGCTGCAGTTGTCTCACATGTAGGGTGTAATGCCTATAAATGTCCAATACTGTTCATAGGATTTTGTATATATGGGGAAACCAGCCATATCAACAGAGCTGAGTATGCAATTCTAGTAAAACTACACCTCACTTTATTTGTGAGGGCACTCTGTTGAGAAAATTAAGGAATTTACTTGAATTAGTATTTTTTCTATGTCAGACTTCCTTATGAAATACTTAGACCTGGCATATTATTCATTCTGCTTCTAAACTGCATTCAGTGAGCATCCTGTAAGAGACCATAGCTTGTTTGCAAAATAAATCACATGATCATTAGGAATACATTTAATGGAGATTAAGTGTCAGTCTTTGTTAATGCAGAAAAGCTTTGTTTTTCTAGGAGTTTTTCCAAGAACCAGGGAAGGGATTTTTTTAGCAGTGTAGAAGATACTGGTCAACAGCTACAGGGTATTGATTTGTATCTTGCTTTTAGTATTTGAAAATACTAGCAAGCTAAAAATAGACTGGGATCTTGGTCCTGTTCAATGAATCCATCCTAGATTGTAATTCAGTATTTCTAATATGTTTTCTCCAGATATTTGTATTATCCCATTTCAGAAATTGGCTGTGTGTATGTACTGCTAATTTGGTAGCATATTTCTTGTAATCCTTCTGTAAAGGTGAAGGAAACATTCTTTAACTAAAGAGAAAGGTGAAATGGGTTTTCTGTCAGTGTGGTTCTCTAATCATTCCAGTCTTTCTGTATAAAAAAAATTCGAACCTTTTTCTGTGGTTCACTCACATTCTGATTTCTACTTCTTTAGAATGCTTCATTTATCATATTCCCTTACTTCTTGGACAAGAATTAAGTTACATTACTACATTTCAGTTTTTCTTCTATTCTTTTACTTTTTTCCAAACAATTTGATCCAGCAAAGTCCCATCCAGCTTGGGGGAGGACTTGGAGGAAGGACCTGGATCTTTCTGATTCAAACCATTATGAACTTGAAAAACAGTAATTCCTAAAAACATGCTGTCAAGTAAAGTTTTTAGAAATATATTTACATGAACATGTATTTTACATTTTTGAGTAATTTTGCTTTAATTGAAGGAAATGCCAGAGTGTGCAATATTAGAAATCATATGGATGAAAATAGCAGTGCTGTTGATAATAGTGTGATGAATTGTAATGAGTCCTAAAAGAAGAAAGAAAGAAAATTAATGTTGCCTCAATGAGGAGATAAGACAGTGGAATATAAAGGATATTTTAATTTTTTACCAACTTTTAATTGTTCAGATGACGATACGAAAGGCATTTTTTTGTATGCTTCCTTCTGCCAAAATGTAAATAAAAAATAACTCCTTATAAATAAGCAAACTTCAAACTTCATTTCAGAAGTCTTGGGTTAGCCTCTTCATTTGGTTACCAAAATGTAGGGGAGTTTTTTATGACTGTCTTCTTTTAATTTTCCCTACAAATGTTTTTGTCAAAGCCTTTTGAAGTGTTTTGATTCATTTATACCTCTGTAAAGAAAAACACTTTCACAGGAATGAGAGGGTTTGGTTAAAGATTTATGTATGCACTTTGGTTTTTTTGAAATCTCATAATTGTTCAGTATGGTATGAGTGGCTTTTAGAGCATGGAGAGTAGGCAGTATGTCTGCATGCTCTCACTCTTCTATAGTGCTGAAATATTTTCCTCAGTACTTATTTTTGGCAATTTAAAAGCTCAATCCTTAAGTTTAGTCGTGCTGAACTTGGAGCTAAAATGCGCAACACCATCCAGAAACACTTCTCTCACAGGCTGCAGCTCTGTGACCCCACCTTGGGTACTGCATCCAGCTCTGTGGTCCCCTTTAGGGATGGAGCACCTCCCCTGTGAGGAAAGGCTAAGGAATTTGGGATTGTTCAGCCTAGAGAAGACTTCAGGGTGTCAGGGTGACCTAATTGCAGCCTTCCAGTACCTGAAGGGAGCCTGTAAGAAAGATGGAGAAAGGCTATTCACAAAAGCATGTGGTGACAGAACAAATGGCTTCAAAGTGACAGTAAGTTTAGATTAGGTATTAAGAAGAAATTCTTTTCTGTGGGGGTTGTAAGGAACATCAGAAATGTTGTCACTCGAGAAAAGGCTGACAGTAGTTTTGTTTGAAATGGGCTAGAGTTAAGTGGTGAGTCTGAAGTGTTTATGGTTTATTTACGTTTTGCTCGATTAACGGTGTAATCTGAGCCTGAATATGAAGTCTCCATTTGCCCAAAGTTATTTAAGTAGCTGGAATACTTTTCCTCTGCAGCATCAAAATAATGCTCTTTTCAATTAACTACATTTGAAGAGTTACTAGCAAAATAAATTGTTGCTTAATTAGAGTGGTTTATTCCAGTAGCTTTCTAAATGAAAGTTCTCTCATTAGGTACTGGCATTTTACTTGTATCAAACCTGGAAAATTAGGCTTTGTACAAAATTGGGTGGTTGACCTCATCACCTGCTTTCCTGCAGGTGAGTCCAGAACAAGTGTAATTAAACTCTATTTTTAGCTCTATAGAAAGATTATTTCCCTTTTATTTAACTCTTGCGTGTCTTAGTTTTTCATATCATCATTGCTCCCTGTGATTAATTTCTGGAAATCAGGTAATGCTTTCCTCAGTGAACCAAGTAATCTAAGTCACTGAATTGCATCTGTTGAAGAGCAGGGATATTGTACATTTCATACCTAGTTTTATAAGGCTCATGCATGTGGGGTTTTGTGTTCAGATATGCTGTCTAATGTTACTGTTAGAACATTAAAAATGTATAGCCCTTGATTCAAAGCAAGACAACACGTAGAAGGTGTCTTAGCATGATACCACAACAGGATAAGTAGGATGTCAAACATTGTACTTCAGTGTAGGTTGTTGGCTGTCATATTTCAGGTACTGTAGCAAGCTTGATTCTTTATGAGTAGATTTGAGTTATTTTGCTAAATTAATACATAGTACTGGATTAACATCCTGCTTTGACAGACCTTAATGTTTTTTGAAAATTTCGACTGGCTTAGATTGAGTTTCAGTAATTATTTTTCTTTTATTGGTGAAACTTGCTGAATGTATTCACACCTAGTAATTTTTAAGAAGGGCAAAGGGAGCAATTAAACAATTTGAAATTAATGATTTTAATAGTTGACACCTGATGTCTGTTCAAAAATCAACAAGAGTATAATCTTATATGATATTCATTATTTTTGTCAGAATAAAAAAAAATCAAGAAAACTGTACAATACACTGTTTAAACTCTTCTCTGATTTGCCATATGTCTTGAACAGCATGCATCTTAAGTTCTCTTCCTTGTTTATATAAGATAGATATTAGTTTCAAAAGCATGTTGCATTTCATGCAGTTGGATGAATGTAAAATCAACATATAATGTATCAAAATGCATTAGAAATACAGATAAATTGTGGGTCATGGAAAATGTGCTCATCATATTTTATTTGCATATAATGAAGAAATCCACCACTTGTCTGAAAACAGATCTTATTTACATCAACTTAGGCTGGAAAAACACTGTTTTTTAGAATGCTTGAAGTATATTGGCTGAGCTACTAACTGCCTAGTTGACCAGTTCTAAATTTTATTATAAACCAAATGCTAGTAGTTCTTTTCTTTATTTTAAACTTTACATTCAGTTTAGATAATCTTATTCTGTTCTTACTCTGGTTCCAGCTTTATTTCATATAGAGCATGAATTAAATAAGAAATATACACTGTAATTATTCGTCTTCTTGACATGTGTTTATAAAAATTACACATCATTTATTCTTTTTTAAAGTAAAAAACTCCAAAATGAAAAAAAAGCTACAGCTGCTTCTTATTTAATTATTTTAATCATGATGGCTGTGTCATATTAAATAGGAAATTAATGTCAGAAGGTCATAAGGTAGTACCCTTGTAGGTAATTGGACAAATAAAAAATGAAACTAATCTGAAACATTATTGAAGTAGTATGATGAAAAAGCCTGGATAGATAGTAAGGCATTGTACTTTATAAAATACTCTTAATTTCAGCATTATGATATCTTCCCTTGACTTCAGAATATTCAGAATATTTCAGAGGCTGAAGATTTGTTTTCATATTCCAGATCAATAGATGCAAGAGAGCTTTCAGGTTTACCAGAGTGTTCATTTTTCAGTTTGATCACACTTTCTATACATTTCTAAGGCTTCAGTATTGTAAAATCTGAGTCTTCATTCACAGAAAATGCGTGTGTAATTGGAAGAACCAAAAAGCAACCAAGCATTCTCTACTGCATGAATCATTAAACACTAGCAACTGTGTCATGTGATGTAATCACTTTTTTTGGAAGATATCTTATAATGTTTGATGTACTAAACTCTTTTTAAAAATACATCTCTTGCATGTATTAAGTATTTATGTTTTCAGTTTTTTAAAGAACAATTTGACAGTATTCTAAATTGGTCATGTTAAAAATGAGTAAGCTGAATGAAATGTTGAAGTGGTTTCCTGACATCAGAGATTTATTGTTCTTTGCTAAGTTTGACAGTAGAGTTTACTTTTGAAATGGTAGCTTTCTATGGTTGTGTGGGTTTCTCTGAATTGCAGGGGCATTTCTACAGCTAAAGAATTTATCATGCCTCATCATTTAAAGAGAGAATTTGTCTGCTCGCTCTGTTGACTGCACAGCTGCCACCCTCTTGCAGTTGATTTTGGAGACTTTGCTAAGTCCATCTTCCAGCTAGAGATGCCAGAAGTAATCTGCTTGGAAAACATAGTCAGTAATAGGTACTTTAAAAGAAAAAAATAGCATTTTGGCAGAACAGATATGGGTTTCCCTATAGCTTAGTTTCTGCGTGTATTTCATAGTTACTGCTCCCTAGCAATACAAAAACAGAAAAACACAAGTTTTGAGCCTCTCTTAAAGTGTATTTTTGAAACCACTTTTTACGACTATTGCTGTTTACTACTGTGAGATTTAAAAATAAGCCAGTTCTGTCCAAAAGTGGTGTTACAAAGCCTTGCATCCTTGGGATTCCTGTCTTGTATTCCTGATCCCACAGGTTCTTCCTTCCACAGGTGCCTTCATTCGGCTTCCTCTCATAGCCCTGACCCCCTTCATGTTCTCATGTCCCTCCATTGTCTGCTGGCCTGGAAGGACTTGTCTTGCTGGTGACAACCACTTGCATGACTGACCAGCCAGCTGGTCAAAGGAAGATACCACTACTTTAATTAAACTTTAGCTTTTCCTTAGCTGTAGGTAAAGAGCAAGAAATAGTCAGGAGCTTCTAAGCAAGAACTTTTTTATTCAAGCAATTACACGTGTTTCTTTGCTAAATTTAACTGGGATTGACCTGTGGGTTCTGAGTAGGGAAGGGGAAGACTGGGAGACTGATACCATGGTTGCACAGCTCATGTTCCCTTACAGTTCTGTAGCTTTTGAGAGTCTTTCTTTATGGCTATTTTTTACTCTGGTTTGATGTGTTCAAGGCAACCAGGACAGCAGTTAGAGGAGAATTGAATCAAGTGGGAAGAGGAAAGAATCTAGTTTTCATTAGTGTTGTGTGTTCTGTAGTTCTCAGTGGCATGCTGAGCAGGGAGTCAGCCAAGTGCAGTTCCTGCACAAAGCATGTTCTGTGCATGCTCATACCCAGCTTTATTTTAGATGCAAAGTGCATATCTATATATATATATATTTATTTTTTTTTAATGTGAAGTGCATTAGCAGAGAAAGGATTTCTGCAAATTGGAGGAAAAGGATTATCTTGCAAAGTCATAGATTCACAGGATAGTCTAAGTTGGAAGGGACCCACAAGGATCACAGGGTCCAACTCTTTAAGTGAAAGGCCCTTAAAGGGATGGAACCCACAACCTTGGCATTAGTACCACCATGCTCTGACCAGCTGAGCCAATTTCAGGTTAAATTTAATAATCAGTGCAGCCACAAATACTGTGGTCAGACTTCTCCTTTTGGACACAGACAATGCCAGTTTAACACACACTTTATTTGGCTTTTCCTTTGTGCAGTGGTAAGATGATTTTTCCTATTGAGTCTGTCCCTGCAGTAAATAGAGAATTCCAAAGCCAGTAATGCTGTCATGTGGCTCAAAGATGAAGGACATGGACTCTCAAAATACATTTTATTTGGTATTGTGCTTTAGAACTTACTTGTTGGATGAGTACAGATCAAGGGAATTACATGTCACTATACACAAAGCTGCTCTCAAGAGATGAGTTTGTCGTAGTATGGAAAAGAGATGTTCCTTCTAAGTAGTCAAACTCTTTCTTCTCTCAGTGCTTAGGCCTGATATTAAATTATGGTGTATGTTATTATTTGGGGTTTTGTCTGGGTTTTTGTTTGTCTGTTTATGCTGGTGCTCACTTGGTAACAGATTCATTATGGTGATTTTTATTGACAGTCGCAGCAAGGAGCATTTTATGTTAGTCTTCTTGCCTATTTGACTCTTTTCTAGTGCTTCTTATTCTGTAAAGCAGTCCTAAAGCATTGTGCTAAAATATGTTTATGATATAAAACACGGATTTTTTTAAATATATTCTTCCCTAAGCTAGTGTTGTTAAAGGTAAAAAAACCGTGAACCTGACTGAAATTGTTGGTTATGGCTAGAAGCTTTATGTCTGACTAACCCAAGTTTGTCTCTTAATTATTTTTGTTTTCAGAATTGGTAAAGGATTTCAAGGTGTCATGAAAAGGTGGGGATTTAAAGGTCAGCCTGCAAGCCACGGCCAGACAAAAACTCACAGACGACCTGGAGCAATATCTACCAACGTGAGGATTCTCATTTCCCATTAAAACATTTTTCAGTGTTTTTAGAACAGCTTACTAAAACTGAGAAAATGTACAGTAGCTGGCTGCCGCATTTTCTCTGTGCTAGCAGGGAATCCCAGCAGCAAAGGAAGTTCAGAAACCTGTATGAGGAGCAATGCTGTTCTCTTACGCCTCAATTTATGAATATTCTGTATTTCTGGTAAATGCACATATTTTAACTGAGCTAATTGGCGTATTTTGTAATATAGTGAGAGGAATAGTCTTAATACTTCAAAGAGAGTTCTAAGAAGCTTTTATCATGGCATTTATAGATTGGAAAGATTTGCCTGTTATTTTATACTGCAGATACTGTACTGTTCTTTGGAACCCTAGTTCCTTTAATCGCCTTGCCTGGCATGTGTAGCTGCTTAATAAACTGATCCCCATAATTTAGTAGGGAATTATTCCCAAAAGTGTGTAAGCCTCTATGCATTTCTAAGCAGAGTACAGAGTCATATTTTTACATTTCAAGCTATAAATAATACTAGTATAAAAGCTCTTTGAGCAGGTTAATTTTAGACTTCGTCTTATAAAGGCTGTACAATATTTAGACTGAATTAAGAGGAATTTTTTGCAAACTAATTAAGATCAACTGAGTCATAGTACTGAACATGTACTGTCCAAAAATTTCTTAGAGAAATTAAAATATAAAAAAGGATTAATGCTCAAGAGAATAGTAAAAGTAAAAAGGCAACAGTCAATGAAGTTTGAGTAACTGAGAGTGTAAAAGCATGTGTTACTGATTTATAATCCTCAGTTTCAGTTGGAAAAAGAATTCTACACCTGACACTTGTTTTCACTGAAGAATGTAAATATTTGAACACTAAACACTATTTTAGCAGATGGTATTTGTCATTAAAAAAATAACCCATCTTTTCTTTAAATTAGAATTTCTTAGGCAGTAATGTTGCATGTAATTTCACAAAGTATATAGAATGAAAAGTGCTATTGGAAATAGGTATGATGGGAACAAAACAAGGTGAAAGGATGCAACAGGGCAAAAATAATGCCTTGATAATATTGTCCCATCTATGGTTGGCTATCTCAGACAATTTTGTAATCCAGGACTGTTCAGTAGAGAGTCCTCTTCCTAGAACTGCATTGCAACTGATTTCCTGAAATCATGATTTTCACAGGAATTAAGAAAAATTCCCAAGAGACATTGTTAATGAATAACAGAGGTGCAGGATACAAATCCCTTGATGACAATGTAGAATTGAAAGTTATTGCACTTATTCCTGTCTTTTTTTTTCCCCACCTTTGTTGTCCAGTTTATGCCCAGCCAATCAAAAATGGGGTACAGAAACTAAGGAATACTGGGTAATGGAATTAAAACTTCCATTCTCAAGAATACATGCATTTTAAAAGAGCTGATTGACATCAGTGTAAAAACTTTTTGATTAGGGAAGGAGAGAAGCTACAGTGCGTGTGTATATATATTTATAAAAAAAAATGTTGTGGTTGTGGTCAAATATTTCAGAACACATGTAGACTAGAACCTAATCTCTAGCAGGAGGTATTTAAAATGCTTATCGGGATTACATTTTTTTGATATTACATATTTTCAGCCTTGGAAATACCAGCATATTTTCTCTGGTGCACCTCTTGAGTTTGTAAGTGTACCTCTTGCAGTTAACATGGTGGTTTTGGCCTTGTTCTTATCTAGAAAGCTTCCAAAGTTTATCGTGGGAAGAAAATGCCTGGTAAAATGGGTAACATCTACAGGACATCTTTTGGATTAAAGGTGAGTTCTGGGTATACCTGTGTGTGTGTATAAGGTGATGGCATTGCCAAGCAGTGATGTCCTCTCTGTCATCTCTGCCAGAATCCAGACAGCAGCATCTTGAAGTAAGCAAGCTGGAAGGACCAGAGCAGCAAATGTTTGCTTTCTTGTGGGTTACAAATAACTTGTCTGAACATCTTTTGTGTTTGTGGTACCCTGGGAACTGGGATTTCAGGTGATACTTCTACATCCAGTGTGTTTTTCACTATGTCCCTTGACTTCTGCCTTTGAAGAGGAAGAACAGTCAGGCTTTTGGTGACTTCAGTTAATGTCTCCATGACTATTCTGTTGTTCATACATAAAATACATAAATACATAAAATTGGTTCATACCCAGTCCAAATCTGAGTTGTTTGAAGCTCTAACTTGATCATGGCTTTTCACTTTCATATGTGAAAAGGGAGTTGTAGTTTCTGTCCTGATTCTGATTTGTACATAGCTACAGCAGCTCATGGGCTATTAAAACTACTCTGTCTCTCAAGGGAGCCTCTACAGTTTGAATGAAAAGCATATTGACCTCTAGTTTGCCGAAAAGTGCAGTTGTTGTTCTCAGTTTACTACAACTAATTTTTTGTAACAGAAAATGTGTGCATTCAGTGGAGCACCTGATTAAGAAATTAACATATGGTAGCAGAAACATTTTCATGAGGACATTTGTTTTACTTTGTCACCTGTGATGTTTTTCATGTTTTTCAACATGTTGCTGTTAGAGGGAAAAGAGACCTAGGAGCTTTGGTTAATGTTACACTGAACAAAGAGCTGCTTTGCCAGATACAGCTCTTTAAAACTGTTTCAGCCTCTTGCATTAGGAGGCTTTTCACCCAGAGTGGCATGGGAATGAATTTTGTAGCAAGTTTAGGCCTGTGCAGAACATTTTTCTTTCCCAGAGTATCACAGCCAATTACACAGTTCCAGCTTTGCTGGACTACTGTTTATAAAACTGGTAGTAGCCTCTAAACAGGACTCAGTGTCTGATTTTTTTGTTTCTGTCTCCTAGGTGTGGAGGATCAATACAAAACATGACATTATTTATGTAAATGGATCTGTTCCAGGACACACCAATTGTATGGTGAAGGTATGTTTGCTAGTTTCAATACTGGTATTAGTGACTCCTAAGCACTCTACTAATCAATTTACAAATGGAAAAACACTGGTAGGATGCAATTTTCATTTCTTCTGACAAATCTTGTACTGTTGAATTAAAGGGCAGTGGAATCAATTCTGTTAAAGACTGTGGTCAGCAGGGGCAGTGGGCACTTTAAATGGTTCCTTCTTAGATTTTCACCCATATACCTTATGACACACCAGCACAGTTGCTGAGCTCTGTGGTAAGTGTCTCCAGGCTATGTCCATCCCCTTTGAATGCTAACATGAGCCTGTAACATGGTGGTGAGATTTCCAGATGCTATAACATTTCCAATGTTATTTAAATGTTGCATTAATGAACAGACATACACAGCAAGTCCTGCTTTAGAGCTTATTTAAAGTATTCCTATAGCAGTTAGCTTTCCAAGAAGCAGTTGAGGTACAGGAAGAGACAGCTGGAGCTCACAATAAAGACCTGAGTTACCTTTGGAATCAGTATAAATGTGGCAGTAGTATTTTCTGTGGCAATCTACAGGATTAATTTCAAATTTTCTGGAGGTTGTTTCAGTTTTCCATAGGCAGTCTTGAAACAATGGAGAGTCTAATAAGTGTTCTTATGATGTGAATAATTCACATCAATGTGAGAAAGGTGCTTTTTAAGGGTAGTTTTCAAAGTAGATTTTTCTTTCTAATTAGGTATATTCTACACACCTGCAAACACCATTTACTTGGAGGAAGTTCTTTCTGACTGAATAGAGTGCAGGGTATCAAATGTCTTTGCTATGAAGGACTGTAAAGAGTTTGGTATGCATATACCTGTGTATCTGACAGTTTTAAATCCTCAGAGGTATTGCAGGGATTTAAATGGTTCAGGACTTGAAAAGCTGAAGAGTTCATCAAATTCAGATGTTTTCAAATAGTTTATTATCTTCTATTTTACTGTGGACATCTGGTGTTTTGTCTCTTAGTTGTGGAGCAGAACTCTACAGCTACTGGGCCTTACGTACAGCAACCTTGCTTTCAAACAGGTGTTTTACCATAGAAAAATTATATTTCTCTCACTGCAAATAAGGCCTT
This sequence comes from Pseudopodoces humilis, assembly GCF_049639895.1. NCBI lineage: Eukaryota > Metazoa > Chordata > Aves > Passeriformes > Paridae > Pseudopodoces > Pseudopodoces humilis. Next base: position 109,135,010 of record NC_142200.1, read on the forward strand.
TTTTCCTGGGCAAAGTACCTCTAAACTATTTCTGTTTTAATGTCTAGGCCAAGCCTGGGGAATGCATTGCACATTTCTCTTCCAATATAGTGAAAATTGCTTAAGAGATGTCCACAGAAAGTAGTTTTCAGGACAACTTCTGCAAAATTACTGGGCGTGACATAGAATTAAGAGTGTAGTTTGGCTGGCTTTTCATCTGTATATTGGACTGAATTACCTTTTCTTAATTGTGTTCAAAGTATTTTTTTCTAATCCTGAGGCATGAATCTGAACTTGGTTGCTCTATGTCAGTCTGAAATTTAATTAACTGGGAATTTATTTTAAGATGTTAGTTTTAAATTATAATGTATGCATGCAAACAGCATAATATAGCTGAAAAATTGAGAAATGTTTGATGCCCAGACTGTATTCTTTGATCTTAATTGTTTGCTTGAGCAAGAGTTAATTGCTGAAAAAGATTGTGCATCTTGTTATCCTAGTCATGCTGTTAAAATCCACACTTGGTGGCAAATGCAGGTACACATCTCACATCTTTTATCTGTAAGGATGCAACATCTTATAAAGCTGCTGAGACTGAATACAGTACCTGTTTTTTACCAGATTATAAATTTCATCTAACTAGACTCAATAAACTAATTTTTATTTCTGATTTTAAGTGAGTTAAGAAAATAAACATTTATTACACACCTGTAATATGAATTGGTTTTAAAAACAAAGCTCCAGGTTGTTATGTACACCATGATCTCATTCAAACAAATCTTTCTTCCCTTGCTGATCAGACACTGCACACTCTGCTTGGGGAAGAACATACATGGGAAGAATGAGGCTTTTCTTCCTGTAGAGCTCCTTACTTAAGATAATAGATTATATGAAAGTTGACCAAAGTGCTCCAGACTCAAACTTGCATGAAATTTAATAATATATAACACTGTTTGAGATAAGGACACAGCAGTTGGTATTATTGCTATTTAGAAATAGGTTTCCAAAAATTGCTTCCAGTCTTACTTGGAGATTGAAGGCAGTATGTAGTAAGCAACATTTCATTCCAGTTCCTTGAGCTGGTGGATCCGTTCTGTGGCTTTTTCCTTGCATGAGCTGTATGAATCATTACATTGATTTTTTTCCCTTATTTTTTCAAATATATCTGCGAAGAGTAGAAAAGGCTTTAATTATAAAATTAGGTAAAGCAATACTATTTGGTTCTCTCTGGGAATTTTTTTCTCCATTAATCTTGCTGCACTCATCTGTGGTTTTTTTTAGTTTCCCTTATGCCTTTCTTCAGGGATGTTTTCTTGTTTGCTTGTAGACTTTGACTTCCAATATATTGTTGTATATTTGTTTGGATCTGTAGTTGGGGAGAAGAATTATGGGATATTAGTTGTTCTAATTACTGTTCACTGCACTAACTACCTGCCTGTAATTAAGTAGAAATAATATCTAGGGAATTTGAATCCATCTGTCTTTGAGCTCCAGAGTGAAATATTGCGTAATGCTTTCCTCTTTGTATGCCTCCAAGGGGAAGGCATTTGTGTTCAGTACCCACTCTGTGTTGCTTGGTAACCATTAAAACCATAGTGCACCTTTAAAGCATATATTTATTTTTTATGTTGTATTTTTGGAAACTTTGTGCATCAGCACTGTATTCAGACAGAGACGAAGCACTTAAATTTTTTAAGTTTTGTTTTCAGCAGAATAAAATTGCAGAATACTAAGATTGATGGATTTCTGGTTTTAATTAGAATCAGCTTTCATTTGATATTGCACACTGAAGTATGCAGATAAATAATTGACATCAGTAATGTTTCTAGCCAACTGGAAAACTAATGATAAAAAAGCTTACTTTAGCTTTTTTCACAATTGCAAGGTCTGGTAAAATAAAGAAACTTCAGCAGTGTGGTGGAATGCACAGAGCTCTTCTCTTAAAAGAGTAACATTGTGGAGTAAGTGTTTCTAAGTTTGTGTGTTGGGTCTATTAAGATTGCCTACCTTAGGAAACACCTGTTTCTTTCTGGGGTATCTTAGATCTCGGGGTCTGTTGTTACCATCTGTAATAACTTTCTCTTTCTAAAGATTATGGCTCTGGATTGCTCTCCCAAGTATATTGCCAAGAAGTTCTCTCTTTTGTCATTTGAGAGATATGCACAAGACTTAACTCCCTTTTTAAGTAGATGCCCTATAGTGGAGGGTAATAGAGTATATTATAATTTACAATGTTATAGTTTGTCTTTGATAGTGTTTTATACCTGCCCTAATTTTAAGGCACCTGATTTTCTTAGGATATTCAGGGTTGATCACTTTGAGTATATCACTTGGAGTGAAGGCAGAAATTCTGGCAAATCTTGTAGACTATTAGAGTTGTGTGGAAGTTTGGAGGGATTTTGTTTGGTTGGGTTATTTTTTAAGACAAAATAAGCCTGGTCAGAAATGGATATAATTCTTGGGTTCAATTATATGTCTAGCTTCAAAAATAGCAGAGAAGCTGAGTTAAGTGATGTATGACACTTCAGGAGCTTATTTCTAATAATTTTCTATATTTAAACATATTTTTATGTTTACCAAATAGCTTGCATTCTTTGCTGTGGTTGCTAACACAGCCTGAAGCCCTGTTAAACTACAGATGTGAATTGTAGCTTAGGCGTCAGTTTTTAATGCTTAAGACCACATTAAGCCCTTTTTGGTGATAGATTTCTGAGTTTGTATTTGTTTATACTACCCATTATGCTGTCGATATAGGGGACGTACATAAGTGCAGTTTATTAATTGTGTGCAAAACCCTTTATGACTGTTCTAAGGATTTAGTGACAAAAACCCAACCAGCTCCAATTTCAGCTTTCTCTGGTATTTTTCTTAATAAAATGACCTGTCAGAGAATACACTGTAGTGGTTATACCATCATCTGTATATACCATCTATCTGTAGTATAGTCTGCTGTAATATGTAGTGCTATTAACACAGAAGTTGAGTAAGCCAAGCATTTATAATGTGAGTTACACAGCAAATGCTTTTATGGATTGCAGTAGCAGTTTGGACTGTGAGCTTGATTCCTTCTGTGGATGAAATTCACTGGATTTTAGTAACACGGCATGAAAACTTACTCCTTTATTAAGGATGTTCTCAGAAGGTTTGTAGGAGAGCAGGAAGAGCTGTGCTGGTTCACCTGCACTTCTTTTATGTGTACATGCTTATACAGACAAGTGTAGCTGCTGCTGCTGCTGCTCACCAGTGAACACCTTTATATGCTGTGAAATTATTGTTCAGGAATCTGAGGTAAGAGATACAGGAAATCTTTGGTATGCTAGGCCCTTCATAAATGTGAAGGGAGTAATTAAATAATTCTCTTGAGCAGACAGATAAATCATACCATGTTTTAGTTGCTAATCAATACTTTCAGATGTAAAATGAAGTTGAGTTCTACCTTTAAATAGGAATGATAATGATAATACCTGGTAATAGAATAATAATATCCAACTTTTTTTAATTTCAAGGAGAAAGAGATTCATTTAGTTTGGTGGCGATGCTCTAAGATAGCACTTGTTTGCTTTAAATTGCATTTGAAAGCTATGAACGTAGAAAAAAATGGGAAAAGAGCAGTAGTTACACCACTCTAAAGAAATACTGCATCAATTATACCAATCAAAAGAAAGAGCATATCAGAAGGAAACTATTTTAACATCAGAGGTGGCCTGTACTTCTGGGATATGTCAAGCTTTTGAGGAGTTTGGAAGGGGCAAAATGAAACAGTGTTGTACTCCTCTGAGAGCAGCAATGGTCTGTTGAAGATGTTTCATGAGAATCTTAAAACTATTTTGAGAATTTTCCATATCACACTGGAGATATTATGTCCAAAATGCCCCTTTGCATTTATATGTAATTCATACAATGTTAAGTCCTGACAGAAATCTTAAATTCATTTAGGTTAACTAATGCAGGACTAAGATTAGACTGTTGGATTCGCCTTCAGTTAAGAGCTGATGTCTTACTGCTGAATCCTGTCATAAGAAACTGTTTTAAGAAGAAATGGAAGGAAGATAGAAGGAAAACAAGCATTTCAATTCCTTTCATTTTTTGGGTGTCCAGAACTGCCTGCAGTGACACAGCCTATATATAACAGCACATACTATTTCACGATAAAAATAATCAAAAATAACAAAAACTAGGCATGAAAAACATTTAAATAAGATATACATTAAATGAGTAAGTTATCGTAAGTAAAATATTTATTCTAATCTTTCTAATACTAATTCATGTAGGGATCATGGGGGTTTTTGCTCTTGGCAGAGAAATCTTTTGGTGTGTAATAAGATTAGAGAGTAAAGGAGAAATTAGCAAGGGAAATAATAGAAAACCAGTGAAGCAATTACTATATGGTTCCATATAGTAAAAGAAACAGCCACAGCATATGAAAGGAAAGAAGGACATCTCTGAAGATGCCATCCTTCAGGTGGCACTGCTGAAGCTCTCTGACTGTTTCTTCTGAACTCACTGGTGCTGGAACTGTTCGGGAAAGGTCTGTGGACTTGGACCCCAGCCCAGTTCATTCCATCCAGATATGCAATGTAAATTGGAACCTAGGGGTCTGGCAGTTCACAAGGCCATAGAGAACACTTCTGTAGAAGAGGAATGATCTACTTGAAAAGCTACTTAGCCATCCTAACCAGTGCAATGCGTTGAGCCCCTCATCCCCTCATTAGTAAAAGATTTTCTTTTGTTTATCAAGCCTGCCCTTAAAAAATATTGGAATATCAAATTTATTTGACATTGATTTATTTAATGCCATCTGCAGGAATCCTCATGGACTTTGGGAAAGATTTGACTAATAGTGGATATGAATTTGGTATATACATTGCTGTCAGAACAGAGCATTCAGTGGGCATAAAATTTTTTTATTTAATTTTTGGCATAAATCAGAATTGTCCTAAATGAAGTCTTTGTCCAACCAAGTAAGAACAAGTGTCCTGTTCTTTAAAAGCCCACCAAAAACTAAGAGGAAGAGGTTATCTTCTCTCTACTAAAATTTTGTCTAATCTATTTGCACTTTTTTTTTTTAATCCACTTTACTATAGTGCCTAAAAGGGATTCTTACAGCTCAGGAGGAAGACTATATGTAACAACATAGAAAAGAAGAATTTAATTCTAAATCAAATCTAAGAATCTGTAGCTCATTTTTTTTTTTTTATTCAGAGATACCAGCCTTCTATCTGCTACTGCAGACAAACTGCTTTTTGCTGATAATTCTAGCTTCTAATTTTCTTCAGAGATTGGAGTTTCAGGGGCTAGATTTTAAATCTTTACACATGTAGAGAGGTCAGTAAAGGAATTTCTCTGTGGCTCCACAGTTCTTGCAAATGAACTGTCTTAGATGCTCACCTTCATCAAACTTAGGTACTGATTTCTGAGTGAAGAATTTTAGATGTTTAACTCTGCAGTCACTGAACAGCTCTGCAATAGCCAGTGATACAGCACATGCACATATCTTTGCAAAATTAGTTGCCATAATTAGTTTGCATCACAGATACAAGCACGTATCTTGTTTGTTGTAGAGGTGATTACACTGCATAATATAACTTGGAATATCATGTAGGAGCATACTGTGGGAAGTAAGCACTGTTCAAACAGGCTATAATTCTATACCCCTTATATTAATAACATTTTAAAATATTGAGCAATGAATTCGTGAGTGGGTTTTGATTCACTGTAATGAGAAATTCTAGGGTTTTTTTGTTTAATTTTGCTGATTTTTAAAATCTCTTTAAGGATGAGTACAAAAGGCTAAATTCAGTAGCTGGGGTTGATGTTAAAGTACCTGATGATTATATCTGGAATTCTTTAAACAAGTGCGATGTGAATGCTGTTAGGTTTTTCTCATGCATGCAAGCTGAGTTCTTTAAATTCTAGTGTATCACTGTCTGAAAATCTTCTGTAAGATTTATTAACCGTATTCTCCCCCTCCTGCTTTTCAGGTCAGAGATAGCAAATTGCCTACTTACAAGGACTGCAATAAAAACCCTCCATTCCCTACGTTTTTTGCTGATGGAGATGAAGAACTGCCAGAAGACCTTTTTGATGAGGAGATTTTTCAGTTCACAGATCCATCTGTCACATTCGCATAATGTTCCTTGCATCTTTGAAAACACAGTTTTGTTCTTTTCATGTACATTGCAGTGCTGTAGAAAAGCAAGCCTATGAATTGCAGTCTGGCCAACTGACTTAAACACTTCAGGTATTGTTATTTTGGTCAGGTAATCAGATTTCCCACTGTCAGTCTCAAACCTGTACTTAAAGCAACAGGTGAGTCTGAGGGACAGGTCGTAAAGCACACCAAACTGTGAGTCTTCAATGACCTCTTGTCTTCTGCCTCAGGCTGTGAAAACCTACACAATCCTGAAAAACTGTTGTTTTGAAGATGGTTCCAGTTCATTTTCTGAATGTGAACAAATTCTGTTTCTCTTTTATATGAAGTATACTGCACAACTCTTATCAATCAGAAAAAGATTCCAAATTTGCCTTGGCATCTGAAGTGGGGGGGGAATCCATGAATAGTAATCCAAAATAAAACAAGAAAATGTATGAGCACTGTTTTGCAGAATGAGCTTGTTTTGCTTCCTTCTTTTATCCAGAGCTTTTTCTCTCCTTTTGCCTTTGTGTTGTTTAATGTTAAAGCAGATATCCAACAGATTTGTAGTGGATTCTTATGTTGTTACGGGAGAGCTATTTCAAAGAAAAGAGGCCAAATTTGAGGGATTTGTCTTTATGATAGTGCTCATTTTTCTATTCTACCCCATCTTTCAATAGTAGCTGGGATCATGCCCCTTCTACTTTTCATTTTGCGTGATTTATTATTTATAAGTTTGATCTTTTGGATTCTGTAAATCCTCTCACATACAGAAGTACCTTCGCAACTGTCAGTGCTGGCTGAGCAGTTTACTCACAAGCCCTGCAGTAGTTCAAGAATTTGTATACACTGTTAAATTAATACCCTGGCAGTGCTGTCTGCTCATCTTTGCAGCTTCATCCCAGGCTGTGAACTCCAAGGAAGCCACACGTTTATGGAATTACATTAAGGTGAATTCTGTATCAGATAATATTTCAGTGTGGGAAAAATCAACAAAGTACTTTGATTCCTGTTTCTTTGGTAAGAGAACTTTTCCTGGCATAAAAAGTGAAATTCCAATGATCTGATCATGTTGCTCTAGGGAATGACTGCAGCCAGGGAATGCTGTAGTTAATGTTGCCTTCCATTTGTTCAGTTTTAAAGTTTCTATTGAAGCCAATATTCTGTCAGAGTAATCTCTGCAGTTTTGATTTTGAAATGTATGTTGGGTGTGAGCTGTATGATTTTTTTAGGTGCTGCTTTATTCAGGTTCCATTTTTACTGAGATGTGCAGGTGAAACCTTTTCCATCTTCATCAAGAGTGCTTGGACATCAAAGACAAGAGCTTTCATAGCTCAACTGCAGACTGATGTCCCAAAGTATTTTCTGTAGAGCAGATGCAGGGTGAGATGGGTAAGATCTGCTGATGTGAGCTCAGACTAGTGCAACTCAGATTGGAACATAAACATCCATTAGATCCATTCTTCCATCAGGCATTGGAAGGCTTATGGTGTTTTAATTTTCCTTATTGTTCCTATCTCTGTTTTCTGCTCTTCTGAGTAAAGAGGGGACTTTGAGCAGGAGAAAGCCAGGCTGAATTTATTTCTAGGAGCAAAATTGTTCATAAGTATAATAACACCAAATGCTTTAAGCCCACCTATGAGTTTGTTCTTAGAAAAGGCTAAGGATATTTAATGAACTACTTTTAGACATTGTCAAAGGACCTGAATATTTATTCTTCGATGTGGCCAAGGTTGTGGCTAATTGAGAAATGCTTTCAAGCTTCAAATAAGACAAAATTAGGCAAATATCAAGTCCTCGTGTCTCAGGTGAGCCAACAGTTTCTTATGTGAAAGGATGCGTTAATTTTTGTGAAAAGGCAGACCAAGAGCTCTGTTGCAAGTAGATGTATCTGTGTGTTTTGTTGCTGTGTCTGAGTAATGACAGTTTAGAGCCATCAGGCAACATTTGCTCAGGCAAACAATAGCAGCAACAAAAATAAATTATTTCTCCATATTACCTGTAGTTATTAAAGAAGAGGGAAGTGACCTTATCCCTCTATACAACTTCCTAAAAGGTGGTTGTAGGCAGGTGGGGGGTGGTCTCTTTCTCCAGGCATCAACTGACAGAATGAGAGGACACAGTCTCAGGCTGTGCCAAGGGAAATATAGGTTGGATATTAGGAAAAAGTTTTTTACAGAAAGAGTGATGAAGTGTTGGAATTGTCTGCCCAGGGAGGTGGTGGAGTCACCATTCCTGGATGTGTTTAAAAAAAGGTTGGATGTGGCACTCAGTGCCGTGGTTTAGTTGTGTTGGGGCATGGGTTGGACTCCATGATCTTGAAGGTCTCATCCAGCCTAGTCACTGTGAATTCTGTGAACATATTACCAGGAATCTGAGTTCTGTAGGACAGCATCCTACCCAGTGTTGGGAGCTGTTATGCTGCCCAAGGAAGTAACTGCTGGCAAGCTCTGCTACCAGTACCGTAACTTGTGAAAGTTGCTACAAGCTCTCCCCCAAGACTTCTCCTCTCCAGGCTGAACAACCCCAGGTCTCCCAGCCTGTCTTCATAGGGGAGCAGCTCCAGCATCTGATCACCTTTGTGGCCTTTTTCTGGAGTCACTCTATTAGTTAATTCCATGCCCTTGTGCTGTGGGTGAGGCACTGATCTGGAGTTTGCATGTCCAGGAGCTCATTAACCCTCTCCTTATGCTGTTGTGTTTGTTCGGGTTAGTGGGGTGTTTTTAACATCAGGAACATGCTGCTCTGGAGGAGGATGTAGGGTTAAGCTTTAGCTGTATCTGTGGCTTCATGGCGTGACTGCTTTGAAAAATAAACACTATTCAATAATAACCCCTCTCAGTGGTTCTGTAATAGTACGTGAATAAACAGTGTCAAGTTTACAATGTAAGTTGAAGGTAGAAAGACAGCAGGAAAAGGAAATCAAAACACTCGTGTATCACTTGACAACATAATTGCAGCCATTGATGATAAACAAGGAGAGTTTATTTCTCTTGAAATACCATACTTTCAAATACCAATGCTCTGTCATTATGTGAGACCAATAAACATTTTTGTTTGCTATTTCCACTTCATGCAGAAAAATGTAGTTTTCTCTGTTAGCATTTAACAAATATTCTAGTGAACTGAAGGGGTGACAAGAGCTTATGTGTAAAATTCCACCCTCCTTACTGTTTCCTTGCTGAATTCCAGAAGTCCTGTAGGACTCCCATGATCCTAGAGGCCTTTGCCAACCTTGAAGACTCTGATTGAAAGAAAAGAAAACTGATTAGGATGTAAAGTGTGAGGGGGCTGATGTGCATAACCCAAACCCCAGTCAGAGGCTTCCCACTGGCAGCCCGGTGCTCCCCTGGAATGCCAAGGTGAATACTACTCAAAGGAAGTTGCTGGCCCCATCCTAAGGTGCTTCATAAAATCTAGTAATTCAGTAACCACAGTGAGGACAGTGGTGGGATTCATTAATTTTAGGATTGCTGTGTCTGTAGCTATGGCTTGGGTCATTCTCCTGATTGATGTCATTCCTCCCCTCCTCCTTGAGATTTTGCATGAGAATGCCTCGGTTTCATAACTGTAAACATTTGTACACGGTGTCTTCCAGTAATTAGCTCCTCTGCCCTTCAGTGCACAACTAGTGCTTATTAATTGCACTTAATGAGCATCTCTCACCAGCAGCAAATTGCCCTGCTCTGTTGCACACCTTAGCATGTAGCATAGCTTAGTATGATTTATTTATATAACACGCTTGAAGGCACTTAACAGCTGTAAGAACATGCAGGAATGCTGACCTTGGATGTTTATTGGTTTTGGAGACAACATGCAGTTTCTGGAGGAGGAATTTAAGTTAATTACATGTAGCCTTAATGTTATCACACCAGAAAAAGAATTCATTTCAATGGGTGCAGCTCTGCTGTGTCTGAAGTGTGGCAGCAAAACAGAAGATGGCAGTTTTTCCTGAGGAATGTGCACAGCCAAGTTTTGGTGTTGAAGTAGGAAGGAGGTACCTCAGGACTAGTAGTCTCCAAATTAATGCAGCCTTCTGACTTCTACCTCATTAAGTGCGCCAAAAACATGTGGGATGCAAACTGTAGAAAACTCACGCTGCTCCAGTCCCCTGCCCTTCTGTCAGTGTATCTTCCTTGCATCTCTCCCCTCATTTCACTGAAGTATATGCATGGTAAGTGGGAATATGGAACTGGAGTGGGCGTCATGAAAGATTTCCAGCAGCATCAATGTCCATAATGATGTGCTAGTTCTCTCTCATTCCAATAAGGTATTACATGTGGGGTCCCACCTTTAAGCATGGTTGATACGGCCTAGAATCATTTCTGCTGGAATACCAAAGACCTGAGCTGTGGTCTTGCTCTTCCCATCTAAGTGGCACCCACTGCCCATGAGTTGAAATCACTGCTTAGGAAGAATTCCATTTGGGGGTTAAATTTGTATTCACTGTCATGGCAGTAACTTTGAACACTACCACAAAACCCAGAAGAGAAAGTCAGCTGGGAAAATGAGTGCAGTTTTTAGTGTGAACACAGAAAATGGCTTGAATTTTTTGCTGTAATGTAATGAGTATATGCTGGAGATTTAGCCCTCTGTGCTGTGGTGCTTCCTGCTGCTTCTCAAATTCCTATGTGTAAAATCTGGCATCAGATCAGATGTACATATCAAAGTCAAATTGTGCACAAATCCAGATTTGGGGTTTTGGAAGAAACAGGATTGCAAGGGGGGGATGTTAACAAAAAATTGATTTAAACCAATTTTGTATCAATCAAGTTGTACTGTATAATTTGCTTCACATTTCTCTGAGTGACACAGTCTTCCAGTCAGCAAAGTTTTCATTTGTCTGTTTTCATCTCCCCACTTCCGTTCTAAGTAGTAGAAAACCTTTAAAAACGTGGATTTTTTCAGGCACTCAAAACCTTGAAGGTCCCTTGGCAACCTCATGCTCTGTTGAAAAGCAGAATGACTCATAATCCACAGGCAAGAGTCATTTATACGTTTCTTTTTTAATTTCTAAAAGATCAAGATGAAAGATCAAGATTGCTGAATCAGAGTCATTTCTGCACGTGGCCTCTCTTGAAGTGATGTTCCACAAATTCCCACCATATCCTGCCTGAAATATTTTGTTGCTCCATTGAACAGTGAGCTTCCGGCACAAATTACAGTTTTGATGCCTCAGTCCTGCTCAATATAGATCCACACAGCACCACACAAAATACACATAAAAGTTTGGCAGTGGGCAATGAGAGATTTACTACATGGTACATATTTCAAGATCATGGTTCCTTTCTCTGCAGCAAGCCAGAAAGGCATTTTTGTCCACTGGTTTGTTTCAAATTGCACCACCTCTTCCCAAAGGGAGATTTTTCTCTGGAGTTACCATGTTCTTCCTTAGGCTAACTTGAAATTTTCCTTTATTGGAATATTTCCTTTATTTTAGAGCTGCATATGAGAAATAGCTTGATAGACAAGAAACATTTCATTTCCTTCATCTTTCATTTCCCTTGATCACAAGTTGAGAGAGAAATGCTTTCCCTGTATGGCACTTAAAGAGAAAATCAATTGTTTTCTGTGAAATTGCCAGTTGGTTTCTAACCTGCTATTTCACCCCCTCAGATCAAGGTGCCGTGAAATGTCCTTCGGCTCTTTGTCACACAATCTTGGATCCATTCAGCCGTGGCTGTGAGCCCAAAGGCTATCATCCTGCAGGCACAGCAAGCACCAGAGACAGAATGTTTCAAGCCTTGTTATTTGAAGCTGTTGGACCCTTTAAATGGTGTGGCTGCTGAATCCTGGCTCTTATGGGCTGTGCTGAGGGCACTCACACACACCATGGAAGAAGTTTCAGGGAGGCTTTCTCTTCTCGTGCTACTGAAAAGCCAAGGAGTGCTTTTGGAAGCACAGTTTGCTGAGTGCCCTGCACAGTGGCCGTTAAAACTGAACGATTACCAGCTCTGAGTTAGAAGCCGAATAACCCAAGCAGCACGGTGTATAAACTGTGTGTGTACGTGCCTGTCCTCCAATGCTTGCTGTATGTTATTTCTGATCAGGAGTCAGCCTTTCAAGCTCCACCTGTTTACAGTTCAGTGCAACTGCTCCAGTTGGCAAAACAGTCTGTTCTCTGCACTCCTTGAAATAAACTCAAATGGAGTCCTGAAACTTCAGTGTAGACACATAATAAAAGTGCTGGCCTGCTCCTATTGTGCACCCCCCCCCCAGTCAGATCTACCATATTTACTGATGTCCAAAATAAGTGCTTTGGTGTGAACACAAAGCTTGCTCGTGTCTGAAATGCAGACCGTATCTAAAATACTAGGTGGTGTCGTCTGAAGCCAGTGCTTTAACTGGTCATCTTCTATTAATCGCTTAATGAGCTTTATTGTGGATGATTAAAAGTTATTGCTTCTTTTTAATATGGAGAGATTTTGACGAAACAATTTCATAGTTATTAATCATCAGGTGAAAATAATTGCTGTTTTAAAAATGTGAAAGTATCTCATCTGTTAATTCACATGTAAGAAACTTAATGCATTACTAGTGCCCAGTTCTTTACAGACTCTTACCTTTCCAGTTGCTGCTTATGTGCATTTAAATTTATACTAGTAGGTAGTGGCTTCAAGAGAGCACAAGTCTGAGATGTCAGTATACCACAAGATTTATCCCACAGACTGTGGATTTTAAATGAAACTTTACTCAGGACAAGTGTGTGTGAGGTCCTGGAGAAGCTCTGAAAGGGCTTTGAAGGAGAAGAAAGTAAACACCTGACAGCCAAGGACTGGGAGCATTGTTGGAGCTGTGCTGCACCAGGAGCAACACCTAGAAACTGATAGGGAGAGAGGAATGACAAGGGAGGAAGAGGAAGATGTGTGTAAGGAGTGTGAGCAGCCCAGCGCTGCAGGCACTGGGGACATGGTGTGCAGATGACAACTGAGGAAGGAAGCATTGAGGAAATTGCAGAGAAGCAGTTCTGACAGGAGAGACATGGCTTCGTGCTGCAGGTTGGTGGGAACAAGGGAACAGGCTGCAAAACCAGGATGGATGTGGGTAGCAAACCTAGGAAGTGTTTGTAGCTAAGGACTGCGTTGGATGGATCCGGCTTGGGCATCATCTGGGAAAGCAACCTGACAAAATCAGATAGATGAGCTCTCAGGAGAGAAGGTTGGAGGGAGATGGGGGAGATAAAGATGTCCCACACACAGGGTGAGCCTGCTTTAACCCAGCTGAAAAGATAAGCAACTGTCTTGAAACGAGAAATTCAGGCACATAATCTTCAGAAGAGGAATCCAGGCACTGAATTATCTCCTCAGGAAAGTGCCTGCCGGTTGCCTGCAGCTCGGCTTTTATTCCCTGATTAAGGGCAGGATTTAAATTTAAGCTCCATCCTTAGCTGGATTAAGTAATCCCCTGCTTGCTCTGCCTGCTGCTATGTATTCTTTGGTACCAAGAATATTTTGTAAAGGGCCAGCAGGATGTACAGACCACACATTTTGAAAGACAATCTGTGCCAAGGAGTCCATCAACCTCTGCCTCTGTTCTCCTTTCATCTGTCTCTTTGCCTCCCTGTGGCAGTGGCTGCCAGTTATTAATAACAAACTTAATTGATGCCAGTGACTTGTTGGGTGTGTCGTGGCCAGTGAACCTAGTGCAACAGCCAGCAAAAAATGAATCAGGTGCAACACATTAGATTGGTGGAGGAAGAGAAAGTTTTGTGGAAGGAGATGCGCTGAGAAAAGACTTCATCCTGCATTTGGTATGTATCCAAAAGTACATACCAAATGCAATATGGAAAGTGTAATATTGGAGGTTCACTTGGAATTTAATGTGTGCTTGACAGGCTCTGTAACTGATCACATCTGTGCCTTCCTGGCAGTTCTTATGCAGCACAGGTTGTGTTAACATCTCCAGAAAGCTGTTGACAGACAAAATTCTAAAAGGTGATAATATCTTGAAAACAGCTCAGCTTTCTTCTCTCTTCTGTTTTTGTTTTTGGGGTTTTTTTTGGTCCCTTCCTTGGTTTTGTAATTTTTCTTTTTTTTCATTCTTTTTCCTATCTTTTATTTTCTTCAGTACCTCACTCGAACTGCCAGTCAGGTCAGTAATCCCTGATCAGGTGTTGTCAGGTACTGCAGGTTTGGTGTGACAGCAGTGGTGCTTAGGCTCTGTTCAGCACATGGAATTCTAGCATCTTTTCTCCTGTGAGAAGTACAAGATGCTTGGCTACTTCATTGCAGAACTCAAAGATAGCTTTTATTTCACATTAATGTAAGCTGCTTGTCCTCGGTTGCCTTTTTGCCACTCTACTTTATCCAGTTTTACTTTGTGTTTAAAATCCAACCATTTTTGCACCTTGAGGGTTCAAGTATTCAAAAGCCAAAGTTAAACTGATCAGCCTTGGAGGATTTTTCAGGCTAGAGATTGGATCTCATAAAATCTAGCTCCAGGTTCACAGACTAAGTAACCATAGTCAAAGTTAACTAAAATTTACCTTTTAGATACAATTTCTGATTTCTTAGTGTCAGTGCAAAGACACACTTTTAAAAAATATCCTTGAATATAGAAATACACATTTTTGCATGTTTTTCTGCATAATCAGAGCAAGTGAGCCTTCATGAAAGGATTGAGTGTGGATGTACCATCTCCACAGCAACAGTAATGCAAAGTAAAGTGGAGGGCAGGCTTTTCCAAGGCAGCTTTTCACCTGAGGGTCTGCGATAGGTGGAGGTGACTGGGAAAGCAGTGACTGTAAGACACGGCTTGTACTGGAGGACTGCAGGACCACATGTGCTTCCAGCTCCAGAGAATGTGTGCTCCTCTCCAGCCAAATGCTTTCCTGTCACCAGGAGGTGACAGCAGGGTTGTGCTTTCAACCTCAAAACTGATCCCAGTGCAACCTGGGGTGAGCCCTCCAGACACAAATGTCTCACATCCTGGAAGGGCCTCCCTGCTGCAGCCCAGGAAATCCTTTGGAGCTAAATAACATCAGACTGGCACCTGTCACTGGTGGGGCTCCACAGGGCTCCATCTAAGGCCCTGTGCTTTTCAGCACCATCATAAATGACTTGGATGCAGGACTGGAAGGGATAATAAATTTGGAGATGATACCTTGGATGAGGTGTTAATTGCCTTGAGACCCTGCAGTCAGACCTCAACAAATTAGATGGGCAATCACTAACTGTATGAAGTTTAATAAGGGAAAGTACCAAATTCTGCGCCTGGTTTGGGGCAACCCTGCAAGTACAGACAGACCAGGGAATGAGAGGCTGGAGAGCAACGCTGTGGAAAGGGACCTGTGAGTCCTGGTTGATGGCAAGTTGAATGTGAGTCAACAGTGCCCTGGCAGTCAGGAGGGACAAGCATCTCCTGGGGCCATCAGGTGCAGCCAGGCAAGGGAAGGGATTGTCCTGCTCTGCTCTGCACTGGGGCAGCCTCACCTCAAGTGCTGGGGGAAGTTTGGGGTGCCACAGTATAAAAAAAGCTTTAAACTGTTAGAGAATCCAGAGGGGGAGAGGAGGGGCAAGCACTGATCTCTCAGGTGACAGGACCCAAGGGAATGGCCCGAAGTTGTGTCAGGGAAGGTTTAGGTTGAATATTAAAAAAGGTTTTTCACCCACAGGGTGGTTGGGCACTGGAACAGGCTCTGTCTTAAAGTGGTCACAGCACCAAGCCTGGCAGAGCTCAAGAAGCATCTGAACAGTGCTCTCAGGCACATGGTGACTGTTGGGAATAGTCCTGTGCAGAGACAGAAGATGGACTCAATGATGGGAGGGAGGGAGGGAGGGAGGAAGGAAGTGTCGGAAGGAAGTGTCGGAAGGAAGTGTCGGAAGGAAGTGTCGGAAGGAAGTGTCGGAAGGAAGGAAGGAAGTGTCGGAAGGAAGTGTCGGAAGGAAGTGTCGGAAGGAAGTGTCGGAAGGAAGTGTCGGAAGGAAGTGTCGGAAGGAAGGAAGTGTCGGAAGGAAGGAAGTGTCGGAAGGAAGGAAGTGTCGGAAGGAAGGAAGTGTCGGAAGGAAGGAAGGAAGGAAGTGTCGGAAGGAAGGAAGGAAGGAAGGAAGGAAGGAAGGAAGGAAGGAAGGAAGGAAGGAAGGAAGGAAGGAAGGAAGGAAGGAAGTGTCGGAAGGAAGGAAGGAAGTGTCGGAAGGAAGGAAGGAAGTGTCGGAAGGAAGGAAGGAAGTGTCGGAAGGAAGTGTCGGAAGGAAGTGTCGGAAGGAAGTGTCGGAAGGAAGTGTCGGAAGGAAGGAAGGAAGGAAGGAAGGAAGGAAGGAAGGAAGGAAGGAAGGAAGGAAGGAAGGAAGGAAGGAAGGAAGGAAGGAAGGAAGGAAGGAAGGAAGTGTCGGAAGGAAGGAAGGAAGTGTCGGAAGGAAGGAAGGAAGTGTCGGAAGGAAGGAAGGAAGTGTCGGAAGGAAGTGTCGGAAGGAAGTGTCGGAAGGAAGTGTCGGAAGGAAGTGTCGGAAGGAAGTGTCGGAAGGAAGGAAGTGTCGGAAGGAAGTGTCGGAAGGAAGTGTCGGAAGGAAGTGTCGGAAGGAAGTGTCGGAAGGAAGGAAGGAAGGAAGGAAGGAAGGAAGGAAGGAAGGAAGGAAGGAAGGAAGTGGCGGAAGGAAGTGACGGAAGGAAGGAAGGAAGGAAGGAAGGAAGGAAGGAAGGAAGGAAGGAAGGAAGGAAGGAAGGAAGGAAGGAAGGAAGGAAGGAAGGAAGGAAGGAAGGAAGGAAGGAAGGAAGTGGCGGAAGGAAGTGGCGGAAGGAAGTGGCGGAAGGAAGTGGCGGAAGGAAGTGGCGGAAGGAAGTGGCGGAAGGAAGGAAGGAAGGAAGGAAGGAAGGAAGGAAGGAAGGAAGGAAGGAAGGAAGGAAGGAAGGAAGGAAGGAAGGAAGGAAGTGGCGGAAGGAAGTGGCGGAAGGAAGTGGCGGAAGGAAGGAAGTGGCGGAAGGAAGGAAGTGGCGGAAGGAAGGAAGTGGCGGAAGGAAGGAAGTGGCGGAAGGAAGTGGCGGAAGGAAGTGGCGGAAGGAAGTGGCGGAAGGAAGTGGCGGAAGGAAGGAAGGAAGGAAGGAAGGAAGGAAGGAAGGAAGGAAGGAAGGAAGGAAGGAAGGAAGGAAGGAAGGAAGGAAGGAAGGAAGGAAGGAAGGAAGGAAGGAAGGAAGGAAGGAAGGAAAGAAGGAAGGAAGGAAGGTTGGTTGGTTCTGCTGGTAATATATTACTATCAAAAGCATGAGACCTCATGTATGTACTTTGCATGGACAGATGTAGTTCAGCTCTCCTTTGTGCACAAAGGCAATGTTGTTTTCAAATGAGTTTCAGTGGTACAGACTGCAAAGCAGCAAAGCCAAGTCAGTCCTAAGGGACTTACAGTTACTATTCAGAAAGTCAGAGCAGGCTATTCTTCAGTGCCAAAAAATTTCAGGTCATCTAATTATGGGGTGTGCACCATCAGCCGTAACAGTAGGAAAACAAGTGCTTGTTGGAAAATTTTCCTCATCCCTGTTTTAACCTTCAAGATGAGTTGTATCTAACCCAGTGCTTCAGCATGTGATGATTCAGGTGGGATGTGCAGGAACTGGTATCAGCTGCCCCAGCAGTGAAGCTGCTGCCAGTTATTGACTTTATGGGGAGTGCTGACAGCTCTTTCCTGCACTCAGAGCTGTTTCCCATTCCTCACAGCCCACAAATGGCCCCCACTGCCCTGTGAGTTGTCTCGAGGTTTGCTGGCACCATCTTATTCACCAGCTCCACTAAACAAACAGGTATGTGACAATTGAACCTCTTAGGCTGTTCCAAGATGTTTCTGTGCTACAGGTCCAGCCCAGACTGGAGACCGGTGCTCCCTGTGAATGAAACAGCTCATCCTGCATGGCCTGTGGCTTGTGCTGTCTTGTATTCATGCCCTGGATCCAAATTCCTCCAGCAGAGTAGGGAGTGATGCAGTCTCTTGGTACAAGGAAAATCGAATAGATTTTTGCTGAGCCACAACAGAACCACACTACTGGAGCTACAATAGACTTAGATGCAGAGATACACTTGAGTCTTTGAAAGAACCAGAAAGCTAAACTTTCTTTTTTTTTAAAGTAAACTGTTAGCAGCTTCTCAACATCTTTCCCTTTAATTAATCTCATGTTTGCACAGACACCTTGAAATCCAAACAGCACATGAAGTATCTTGTTAAATGCAACTGGCATCCAATCCTAGTCCCACAGTCCCATAAGTGTCCCAGGCAAGAAAACGAGAGAATGGGAGACAAGCTCTATTTGCAAGCTTCATTATCACAACAAATCTAAACAATCAATCCATTCCTTTTCACTGCAGTTTGACCACACTTTTTTCTTTCTTATCATCTCTGTCTAATTGAGGTGCAAAACAATGTGCAGAGGGTGGCCCTCGACTTACAGGTATTCACTTTTCATACATCATCTGTTGCTTAGGTTGAGTGGGCTTCCCCTACCCTGGGATACCTCTGTCTTTTGAGCATTTAAGCTAATTTGACATATCTTCTCATTGCTTGTTGAGGGTCTTTTCTAGAAATCCTTATTCTGAGCCTAATACTACTATTTACTCTCAATAATCTCAGCTGCAGCATCAGTAATGAGTGCAAAGTGGCCCTTTTCTTCACTGTGCTTCCGGGTGGTCTTTGCCTGGCATTTGTTGTACTTCTGAGATGATATTTGCCTGGAAATGCTACAGAAATCTGCAAGAGAGGAGCCACAGGAGCTCTTTGCTAGTCAGACGTTCTGTGGAGCTAACTGAGCTGAGCCACTGGTGAGTGAAGTAGAATCCCAGAGGCCGTGGCTCCTATGGAAGAGCTGCATTCTCCAGGTCCTGATGTTAAACCTGCATGAATTTTGGGATTGATGAAGCAAACCAACAGAATGGAAATACCAAACAATGTGAAAATGATGAAAATTAAGACCCTGAATTCACTTCATATTCTGCCTGTATATTTGTGGTAAGCACTTAAACTTAGTTTCTTATATTCAGTTTTGCTTGTTTTCCAACTATGGCCACCTCCCTAGATGTTTAAATTATTTGATTGCTTACTTAGATACCTACAATTTAGATGTAAGAAATTTATGTCAGTCTTGCAAAACAGTCTGACCTGCTATGTTGGACTTAGATTTTTGCATTCTGCTCCTCAAAGTCGTTTGAGCTGGGATAATGTCCACAAATTGTGGCATGAGAGGTTCAGATTAGACATTAGGAAGAAATTTCTCCACACTGGAAGAAGTTACTGAGAAGCTGTAGATTAAGTGTCCAGTTCAGACCAGTATCAGAGGGAGAGTCAGAAATGTGGAACTGCTGCACGTTGGCACCAGTGGTGCTCAGCCAACATTTCTGGGACTCTAACTACCCTAGACTGTCTATGTTTCAAATACAAGCAGAAAACTGATCTTTGTGGCTATGAAATGGCCAGAAACAAAACAAATGCTTTTTCTACTATGTATTCAGAAGAGAAAGGGATTTATTTTGGTTTTTAATGAAATGTGCTATCAAAATTCTTGCTGTGCATTGTCCATCTTGCTGCCAATCTTGCTGCTCCTGACTATAGCTGCAGCTTAATCACTTGCTATGTTTCTTACTGGAAAAAGCCATGTGGTATAATCATGTTTTCAAACATAAACTCAGTCTGAAAGTTAGCTTTGTTTCTGCCAATAATCTTCAGCAACACTTGTATCTGCCTGTTTCGTTGGGTTCTGTCCCCAGGTTTTCATGGATCCTTCTCCAGACAGGCTTTCATTGGATGTGTGAGTGAAGGGGAGCAGTGGTGCTGCTGCGAGTTCCTGCTCTGAGCAGGAGGAATGTGTGTACAGGTTGGGGCAGTTCCTAAGGGGTTTTACACCTGTAGAATTCCCAAGGTGTATGATTCTTTGCTAGATGCCATGAGATACATCCCTGGAAAAGTTACTGGTAACTTATCATTTGCTGTGACAGTCCCTGATAAGCTGTCACCTCTGACCTGCCAGGCCTTGAGTTGCGTTCAAACTCCAAAATTTTTGTTCCAAGACACTGCATCATCATCTTTCCCCAGGGAGAGCAGCTGTTTTTCCCCCATGTGAATAGGGCCTGACAGCCCTCACAAACAGTCCTGTGCACTGGGAAAGCCTGGGCCACTGTGAACTGTTGGGACACAGCCTTGGCTGACCAGCATTGTCCTAGCTCCAGTAACGTCTCCAAGTGCGTGTCCTGTGACAGGGCTCCCATCCCCAAACATTCACCTCTGGTTCTTCAGTGTAGTGTCAGCACACTGACATCCATCTTCTCTACTTCTGCACCTCGCTCCAAATGTTTACTTCTTCCTCTCCTGATGAACCACTTCAGCTTAACACACAGAGGCTGGAGATTCCTTCTCTCTGATTTTCACCCATAACTGGCTGTGAACTATTTATAGTGTCAAAGTCCATTTTCCCCCGCTTTTATATGTGTAGATTAAGCAGAGTTCAAATGCATGTCTGCATGAGAGGTGTGGGAGGCTTTAGAGAGATGAAAATAACAGGAAGGCAGCTGCTGCTTGTTGGCTCCGTTGGTGCAGCTCAGCACTCCCCTGTCTGTTGGCGGACGGATCAACTCACATTAATCAAAATACAGTTAATATTAAAAAAAAGCAGATAAACTCTTCTGCCTGGGTGCTAAATTTCCATTCATTCTGCAGTTTAGCTTCCTCCACAGGCTCATCAGAAAACAGAAATCACCATTGTGCTGGTGATTGCTGGGATTCTTCTTAGAGGAGCAGAAGAGCAAGAATGCAATATAATTTAGGCTTTGCAATCTGGAGGTGCAGAGAGAGAGTCTCAATTGTTACTGTGAAAGCCACTTTCAAAGTCTCTGTAAAAACCTGCCTTGCCAGGTAGGGGATTGGGGAGGTAACCCTGGGGATGCTGAGATGCCCATCCTCACAGCTTTCTGCAGAGTCCAAAGAAGGAATTCAGGTGTGGGACTGGTTTTTGGGCTTATGGAGCAGACTTGGGCAACCCTGCAGGATGCTGTGGGAAAGATCCTGTAGGCTGAGTGCCACAGTGCACCCACTGCCCTGAAGCACAGCAAAATGTCATAAATGTCATGCCCTGGTGAAAGGACACTGGTTGCCCCTTAGAAAATCTCAGCCATCTTCAGCAGACGGTTTTGTGTACTCCCACTAAAGCCATAAACACTTTGGGTGGGTGTGTTTTCATCCTTGGTTGTTTGTAAAAGCCCTCTGCAGTTTGGCTGCTCTGTAAATAGCAATTATTTTTAGTTCCTGATGAGAAATGTACATGGTACAAAATCCTACAGGAAAACTCACTTCCTGCCAAGTCCAGATGGAGGGTTTGGAAGGGACTTGCAGCTCCCCCTGTGTTACACAGGGCCCAAACGAAGCTCTGAAGGAGCACAAAGGATTTGTGCCAAGTGGGATGGACACCTCAGGTGAAGGTGCCAGGCAGACACCTAGTGTGGCTCTAGGGAATGAAGGCTCTCCCTGGCTCTGCACTGCTGACCCCTCCATCCATCATCACTCCCCAGCAGTCTGATTGGACTGGGAGGTCAGCTCGGTCACTGGAGGCAGCCACCCACCCCAGATCTTCTTGATGGTTGTGTTTGCCTCAGGGAAGAGTGGCCAAAGCCTGGGGAATGTTGTAGGCTTGTCCCTGAACCTCTAGCATGCAGTACAGCCTCAGAATGCTCAGCCATGCAGAATTATCAGCTGGAATCAAGGCAGAGTGGAAAGTCTGGCTGTGCCTAAGGAGACATCCTGTGAGGCCACCCAGGCCTGGTGCTCTGATGTGTCCCTGCATCAGGGCTGGTGTGTGCCCTGAGTGCCATCTTACTGCAGACACTGCGTGGATGAGATCATGGAGCTGATGGTCCCTGCTCCTCCTCTGCCCCCACACATATACTCCTGATTTGCTGTGTCTATACTGCTGCCAGGCCTTTTGGTAGCACTAGATGGGAGGGGAACATATGACTAAACAGGCTAATTTTGCATAGCACAGAAATATTGATGAGCAAGAGGCTTATCAACACACAATGAAAACACGGATGATTGATGCCTCCTCGCTGACCTGGTGTGGTAAAACCGTGGAAAGTTGTGTATTGTGCAATCTTAGATACAGCAACAGGTAATAAATTGGGAGTAAACTATGGCTGTATTCAATGCTTGATCCTAAAAACATTTTTGCTGCAGGGATTAGTTGGAAATTGCGCTGCAAAGAGCTTTCTGAAGAGACAGCTTTAATTTTCTCTATTGCTTTAGTTGTTGCTAGCAAGTGCCCTGCTTAATTATGAATGCTTCATGCTCTCCCAAGGATTTCATCCTTTCCTCTTCTTCCATCAGGAACCAACTTTTTCTGTGAATGTCTCAAGATGCCTTAAAGCAAGAAAAGCTCTGTGGGATGTCTGCAAGATTTTTGCCAGGCTCCTTTAGGTGAGAGTGGAATTTCACCCATCTATCCCAAAACAGGCAACTGCCATCCTTGCACACTGCAAATGCCTAAGAACTATCCATTGTCAGTGGAGGGCTCCAGATGAAGATGTCCCTGGGGAATTTGGCTGTGGGTGTCTGCTGCAATGGATGATGGTCCCTTCGCATATTTAACTGGGACCTGCTTGGTGTGGGGATTGATTTTTCCTCATCCTTCAATGGTAATTCAGTCTAGCTTGTGATCAGAGCTGAAACTGGAGCCATGTTGTGACATCTGAAAAGGCTCTTGTGGAAGTGAAAACTCTTTAAATGGTACTGGGTCACTAAGAAAGGACAGAGTTCGTGTTGGTGCAGATGCAGCACTTTAAGGAGCTCAGGTGTTTCTGTCTAGCCTTCTGCCCTCTTTTTCCCCCCCCTCTTACAAATGTAATTTGATCCTGCTTATGTGGAGACAGCTGGGAAAACACAGTTGAAGGAGAGCCATAAAAATGTCTTTCCCAGAGCCCTGTTGTAGGAACACATCTGTTCAGGACAGAAGTTCAGAGAAACTCACTTTGCTAAAGAGGCTCACCTACATGGGCATGAAGACAGGCCAATGCCCACTGGGCTGCAGAGTTGTCTTTAAGAGAGTTCTGTTGTATAGGGCTGTGGTTCAAGGACCATATTAATCCACACAACAGCTCTGAAGATAGAAGGTTTAGTGTTTGCATCTTGTTCTTATGCATTTATGCATAGGTTGTTTGTTTTTTTTTATTGTGAGGATGTGGATTTGGAGGCTGTTGTGTGTCATGTCCCCCATCCACCCTCTACTCACTCCAAAAAACAGAGAAAACACTATTTTTCATTAAGAGTAACAACATTTTTTTTTCCTATGGGATTTGAGATAACTGATTATTTCTGCTAATTCTGAACTCTCTCTGTCTAGTTTTTTCATACATAATTTTTTATGGTTGTATACAAAAATAATTGAGAATTATGTCTGCCTCATGCTCTTGTTTTTTATTCATGTCACTAATAATGGCACAGGTTCGGATCACTGTGGCTCAGCATTTAGAGTCAGCCATGTCAAATAATGTGCACATTTTCTTCCTTTTAAAAAAAAGAATTTTTTTAACAATTTCTTTGTCTAAATTAATTGGATCAAATGAAAACAATATTATGTTACAGCAATCAGTGTCTCTGTCTTCCTTCTCATTAGAGTCAGTAAACACTTCCCTCTGATTCCTGGAGCCTTTGCATTAGGCTGTTGTAGAGAATGGGGCTTCTTGAAACAAGGTATTTTTCCATTCTCGTAACTTACAGTCACAAACTTTTTGGATTTGATCATCAGTTGTTTTGAAGCCAGTTCCAAGAAGAGCAGTTCCTAGATTCACACAATTGGGTTTGGTTTGGTTTGGTTTTTTTATTTCACGATGATGTGTTTATCAAGGCGAGGTTTGTTTTCACTCCAGGGTATGGTCACACTCCCAACTTGAAGGCTGCCAGGATCCACAGTGATCCTTGTAGAAGTGACCTAAGTGCACAGACAGCCCATAGACCAGGTTGGAGGAAAAGAGGCTTCAGGAATAAAGATGAGTCAGAGAAGGATGTATTCATCATCTGACTGGGGTCACCAGCTGCATTGGCCCACAGTATGTGAAAGGGTGACTTGCATCAGCTGATGTTAACCATGGTGAAACAAAGCCCTCTTATTTGTCTTGTTCTCCCTGGCATCCTTAAGCTCCCCAGATCTTTGTCTTCATTTGATCTCTCTCACAAAGTGAGATGAGTCTGAGATCCATTGTGCTCAAGGATCTGTCATGTTCTGGCTTGATAAAGAAGCATGATTAATTCAGAAGGTGCAAGGATGTTTCCCTGCAGTGTGTCTCAAAGACCAGAAACGTGGGACAAATGAAGGCAGAGTGGGGCAGAAATCCACTGAGGGCTGTAGGCCAGAGCAGCTCCTTTGGCAGCTCTAAGCCACAGACAGACTTGGCTCACACAGGACCAGAGGGACTCATCCAGTTCCCTCTCTGCTGTCCTTGGCCACCCCTTGTGCTCGGCAGGCACACACGAGCACAGAGCCTGCATGAAATGACAGAGGATTGGCACCGTTCACCACCCTGGGACAGCGTGTTAACAAACCCAGGCACATTAAAGGAAAGGCTCAACATATTCCTGGGGAGCACTGAAATTTAAACAATTGCTTTTGGGTAGTCCTTTTCAGAAAGCCCAGATGGGAAGACCACCTGCCTTCCCTGGGCCATTGTGATAAGATGGCAAACTAGGAGCATCTCCCCGCCGCGGGTGGCTGCTCAGCTGGGTCCTCCACAAGGCTTTTGATGTGTTGGGGAATCAAAGGGAGAGACACAAAGAATAGGCAGAAGTCATACATATGAATGTGCACATACATAGACAGTAACCTTTCCTCCTCTGATTACCCTGGCAATAAATGCTTGTGACATCAATACTTTATGATTACGAACCTGCGCTGCTACCAAGTGCTGCTTTGGAATTGCAGGTGGGGGGAGAGGAATTAATCACCTTAGTGTAAGATAGTTTAAGTGACAGGTCAACTTCTATAAAGTTACAGAAGTTGGAGTGAACAAGTGCCATACAGATAAGCCATTAGTTCTGCAGGAATAATACATTAATTTTTTATGTGGCTGCTCTTGGCTGGACGTTCTGCTTCATACAAAATAGCACCACAAAGCATTTATGTATGTTTATGTGTTCATGTATGTGTGTATGCATACATGTGTGCACACATTTGTATGTTGTATACATGTTTCATATGCATTTTATATGTGTGTATATAAATATATATAAAATATGCAGCATTATATATATATTTATGTACGCACATGTACAGAATGCAAAAGTACTGGGTTGAAGTGCTAGAGTGGTTTAACACTCACAGCTATTTTTGGTTGAGTAAATAAGAGCAAGAAATATTTCTAGCGTCTGAGTTCCTGCCAGCTGTTAAGATCTAGCCAAGAGCAAGAGGTGTATGTAAGTTTTGAAAATAGATTAATTAACATCTTATTTTTACTCCTGAATTATAACTGATTTGGTTCACTTTTCCACTCTTCTACATTTTATGCCTTGCATTAAGATTTGTGTTCCAAAGCCTGGCGTGTTTTCCGCAGCTCTGATTGTGGTGTTGAAGATGCAGTTCAGTGGATGCAGGTGCAGATGGGGCCACAAGGACCAACAGAGGGATAGAGACATTGCTGTCAATGAGAAGAAGGGCCCTTTTAGGGTAGATAGGCTTGTTCTCTAGCACTTAAGATGCCAGAAGATGAGGACATAATTACCAGGAAAGAAACATGGGTTTAAGATGGCCAGGAATAAATTTTAGCCTGAAAAAGGTGTAAAGGAGTACACTAAAGTATTTGTCAGCTTTAACACACAACTTTTTTAGGTTATGAAGCCCACCTGGCCATGTGCAACACTTACCAGGGCTATGCAGTCACTTCCCAAACTGCATTCACAGCTAACCAATGCAATATAAATGACAGGATTTAGCACGTAAAAAGGTTAAAAAGCTGAGAGGGAGATGAGAGCATGATGAAATGAAAACACAGAGCTTGGGACTCTTTGGGCTCTCCTATGAAGCAAAAATATCATCAGCTCCTGAGACCATTTTAGCTTTGACTGGCTGCCCAGATGTAGAATCATACAATGATTTGGGTTGAAAAGGACCTTAAAGATCATATAGTTCCAACCCCTCCATCATGGACAGGAACATCTTCCACTAGACCAGGTTGCTCAGGGCCCCATCCAACCTAGCCTTGAACACTTTCAGGGATGGAGTATCCACAGCTTCTCTGGGAAGAGTGTACTTTCTTCACACTGCCAAAGAAGATGTTGTTTTTTAAAACAGTGTGATACATCATTTCTCTGAAGCTGGAGAATCTCTGCAAGGGAAGATCTCATGTTTTAAGATAGGACATTTGATCAGTTTGAAAAGAATCAAAACTGAACATCAGATGACCATTCTAAAATCTCCTAAAAGTCATTAGAAGGGCAGAGTGACTGAAGGCTTTCTCACTGAGCATGAAACATCCTTGGCCTTTGTTACAGCAGATGCCAGGCCAATTATCCTCTGCTATTAGTTTGAACTAGAGGGGCTCTAGAAATCTTCCCCTGTATCAGCTGCTGGGAGAGCACAAGGTCCTTCCCTCACAGCCGTGGCTCTGCTGTTTGGGGCAGCGATCTCTAAAGCTGGTCCCAGTCCCACATATGGTCAGCAGAGAGGTCCCTGAGCATTGGGAAGCCAATGGCTCAGACAGGCAGGATCTGCCAGTGGTGCCATCAGAGGCAGCAGCTACAGAGCACAGGGCTGCCCTGAGCACCAGGGACACAGAGGAGGGATTTACTCCAGGCCTAAATCATCTGAAGGAGAAGACCTTCCCACTGAGGGGAAAAGACACCCTCTGACACTTGGGCTGTCTGCAAGCAGTGCAATGCTCCATCTAGTGAAGCTGAGAGTCCAGCCAAAGGGTTTGGAGGAGGGGACAGCTCTGGGATTGTTGTTAGATATTGCACGAAACTATAAATACTACATTTAAATTAAACATTATCATCATCGGCAACAAGGAAGAAATTAGGAGTCGCTGAGTTTCATTTACAAAAAAACCCCAACCTTTAAAAGTACTCTTTAATACCATCATTTGTTCCAATATTTATATAAAGCAGTTAACAGAATAGTTCTTGAGTAATATGCTGTAGAGAAGCAGATACAGAGAAAGATTTGGAGCAGCAAAGACACATTGTATTGTGCAGTACTACATTAAAATTATCTTAACCCTGAGAGAGGAAAGAGAGCAAGAACTCAAAGCAATAGCAATAAAATATTAAAGATCTGAGAGACAATGTTGTAGGCAGTAGTTATTGCTATTGAAAGATAGACAGTGAGCTCTGGAAAAAAAGAATCTGTGACGAAATGCCAGGTAATTGTCTGTCAGTTTTAGCTGAGGAAATTAGCAAATGACTCACGGGCTGCAAGTGGTGGGGAGCAGGGGGAGCCTCATCCATCATCTCCAGAGCAGCCTTCACTTTCATACACTCTCTGCTGTTGTTTAACTGAAGGACCATGTGAAGTGAAATGCAAAAGGTCATAAAGAAAATGTTTCAGGAAGGCAGAGGTTTAACCCAAGCAGTTGCAGCCAAGTGTGATGCTAATGGTTTGAGGGATTTTTGTTATGGCTGACATGCAGAAAGGGTTTCCAGAAAGCCTGGTCCTTGCCACAGGGCTAGAGAGGTTTGGCAGGGTGGGAGTTGCAGCCAGCCAAGCAGAAGGAGCCAGTGCAGACAAGCATCAAACAGGAATGAACTCCAGGGAGCTCAGGGGATTGTCTCTGCTTCCAGAGCAATGAGAATTAGGTACATAATTAATGGAGATGGCACTATAATCTCAGCTGGGCATTTCCTTGCATTTTTGGTGAAAAACTAAGGCCTGAACAGCCCAGCCAAATGCTTCTTACTAAGAAATATGTGGCAGGGTGGGATGTGTGGGCTGGACTTTGGAAGAGAAGTGACCCATTGCTTTTGTTAAGATGCAAATCTTCACTCTTACCCAGGCTAGTATGGGCAATATCCTGGACTGGAGGAGGGCAGGGAGGGATGAATAATACCCCAAATGAGAGAATTTTATTAGCTAGAGGGAGTGGGGGAAAAAATGTTAGTTAGTACTAGACTATAACGAGCCTGATTCTCCCTTTATAAAACCAGTGCTGTTCTGTTGTAGCTCCATTGATGAAATAGAGTGTAGGTGGACTGGTGAATCAAACCTTGTGTTTATTTGTAAAAACAAACAAATGATAAAATACTTTCCAATGCAAAGTAACTAATACAGATTCAATCTCTGAAACTGTGACCATCTCTGTTTATGGGAAATAAAACAGCTAGATGAAGCAAGGGCCCTTTTGAACCCCCAAACCCTGTAAATGCAGAATAGAAACAGTCAAAATAACCTTCATTCACTTTCTTATAAAATGACAAGTTGGTATGAAATTAATGGTATCATTTGCTGCCAAAGGATTTTCCAAGTATAAATAGACAGGCAGTCAGGTAAAAGCAGTCTCAGATAACATGGCAGCAACTCCTATGGAGAATGCTATAGTGGTTTAGGAATGTTGAAAACTGCAGTTGAAAAGAACCGTTTTTCAACTAAATCCTCTCAAGAAAAAAGCCCAAAATATGCTTTAAATTATCACCTTTTCTTAAAAACCAGCAGCAATTATTCTGTTTCACACCAAGGCTGATACACCTGTAGAGGGGATAAAAAAACCTCGCCAAACCTCAGTCAAAAAATGTGCCAGAGACAATTCCTTTGATAGCAGGCTGTTTGGGCTTTTTTCTGCTGCAAAGGATGTAAATGTTATGTTGTCTTCTGAAGTGACTGCTAAATTAACAGGAAGATGTCTGGATGCCTGTGCATCAGCTTTCCAAATAACCTCCATCCATCTTTTTTATATTTTGTCTCTTGTGTTTGTTAATTGTGCTCTTAAACTACGGTCAGACCTCTGAGTAAGACATTTATAGATCTCTGATAGGGGAAGAAAAGTGATTATAGGAAAACCAGTACTTCCCATTTCTCACAGATGGAACCCTTCTTGCCCTTTTCACAGAAAACAGTTTTTACAGTAGATCACAATAAAGTCTCCCAAATCAGAGGTAAAGATGAAAGCACATTAGTGCAAGAGCTAATGGTAGAAGCCCAAATGTTGCATGAATCCTACTGATCCAGAATATCGATAATGTGCTTTCTCAGTTCTCTGCCCAGAGCACAATCCAGAGTTACTTCACAAAACCTCATTGATTTTCCTCTGTTCTCAGCACCCTTCAAAGACAGGGGAGAAAGCCAAGCACAGTGGATGGTAGGAGGCCAGGGTCAGCCTGCTGCAGAGGGAGTTGTTGAGAGTGCATTGCATTCTTCTGCCCTAAAGATGTCCTCCCTTGTTGGAAGAAGGAGACTTTCAGACAAGTGGTGTTTAATCCCCAGGTGAGAAGCTTGGGATCCATTTGACATGGAGAACAGTAGGAGACTGGTTCATGGTACAAGGCTGGTTAAGTCAGTCCTGGGAGGCCAGGCCCACTACCCTTGCTGGAACTGCTCACCGGCTGGCAAGGCTGGGCTGGGCTCCCCCGTCTTCTGGGACAAACACACTGGCCAGCTGCTGTCTCCTCTCAGATATGGTTGTGGTGGCTGAATCAGGTAAAAACAGGACAAGCAGTAAGTGGCAGCAAGATCTGGGAGTGGTCAGTCATGCCAGTGTGGACACTGCTCAGCAGCATTCAGAGACCTCTTGTGTCCTGTATCCTCAGCCTGCAACCAACCAGTGCCACATCACTGAACTGTAGAATCATTCAATTTTGAGAAGACTTTTATGATCATCAAGTCCAACCATTAACCCAGCACTGCCAAGTCTATCACTAAACATGTCCCTAAGCACCACATCCACAGGTCTGTCAGTTCCAGGGTTGGTGACTCAGCATTGACATATCCTCCCTTCCCAGTACCCCAGGGGTGCATCATTTCCTTCCAGCCCAAGCACCAGTCTGACTTGCCACAGCTCTCACAGCTGTCATTCCCTTTGGCAACCTGCAATAACCTCATCTCATGTCCCTTGCAGTGGTTCCTCAGATGTTGCCCAGAGATAAACAATGGGGGGAAAAAGCCACGGAACAAGTGTAGGTCAAAAAGGTGAGGCAGGTAGAAGGTGGGAGTACAGCTCTCTTCAGAGAGGCTGGAAACACCTTCTTTGGTGGACATAATCCTGCCAGCTTGATTTAAAGAACCTGAGCAACACCTTTTCTAAGGCCAGGCTGGCTCTTAGATAGCTGCAGGCTCCAAGACATACTTTGCTTAGCCAAACTCAACTCTCATTCCTGGCCAGACAATGCTTCCTTGGAGCTACCAACAGCTCACTGCACCAGGACAGAGCACATATGGATGTTTCCAGTGGGTTGCGCTCTCCCAGGGTGGGCATCATTTCTTTCAACCTGCAGGTGGTCACCTGGTGACTTTTCAAAAGCAGAACGTGGATGTTATTTGGTAAATGGAGGCAGAGCACTGCCAGCTGGAAGGAGGTGCTTGGAAATCACTGTAAACACAAAGTGATGAACAAGTATGAAAAATGCTCAGGAGACTCTGGGAGGAGTAAGAAATTCACACCTGACCCCATGGTGGGGGTGAATGAGTAATTCCAGAACAGTGGGTCATGAGTCAGGTGGCAGGAGATGTATTGGGCTCTTTCTTTCCAGTCTCTTTTGACTCAAGATCAGCCTGCTGCTGCCCAGGGACCATCCTTTAAAGGCATTGCCTTTGGGCATCACTCTTCTCTGAGTGAAACAAGTCACAGTGTTTCTCTAACACTGCCAGAAATTCAAAGCAGGTACTTTAAGTCAACAAAATGCTAATTCCCCAAAGGTTAATTAAACTGAGCAGGACTTGTAGATGAAATGCAGCAGCTGACTGCTGCAATTAACTCTGGCATCATGGTTAGCATTAGGTGGCATTCCAGTGAAGGGGAGCTCCTCAGATGAGTTATTTTGGCACTTACTCCCGTGAGGGGGGGCTCCTGTATACATCAGTCATTTTGTTCTTGTCTGCCTTCAGGAGAGGGAAATTAGTGACACTCAATTCAGTCAACTGAGGAAAGAAAATGTGTTGCTTCTCTTCAACCTCTCAGAACAGGCACTCATAAACCATGAGTTATAAACTATGAGACTCCATTTAAAGTCAGGTTTCTAACCTAAATGCAACAGGCAAATCCTATGTTTTACTGCCTGACCTTCCAGGTGAAGCTGGAGAGAGCAGACAGTTTTGTGGGCTTGGGGAGGCTGAGGACAAAAGAGAGCTTTGCACACAGCATCAGGGAACATAGAGAAGGGTGGGAGTTTTCCCCTTAAGGTATTGATGTTTGGTTCCAACATGGGCATTCCATGTTGTCTTCCACAGCAAAGAGCTGGAGGATGTAACTTCTTGAGCTTTGAGATGCCTTTTGGGGGCCTGTTGAGACCAGATGAATAGCCTGTCCCCAGGAGGTATCTGGCACATAGTAACTTCCAAAAAAATCTTGCATTTACTGCTTCTTTGATACAAATTTGAAGTATAGAAATAAAATCTTTTATAGAAATATGTGGAACAATTACATAGCAGCTGCATGCAATTACTACATTGGGAGACGTGTCATTTCAAAACAGAGACGTAATATGATTTTACAGGTATAACAGGAAAACAAAAAAGATCTTTTTTCTCTTAAAATACAAAACTTAAACTCATGAGTTCAAAACACACACCCCTCCCCTCCCCTCTTTTTTTTTTTTTTTTTTTTTTTTGGCCATCTGGGGATAATGGAATTTAATCTCCTTCAGCATAGCTAGACAAGGATGCAAATAAAGATGCAACCTTCATGAGAAGGTGGCCTGAGAAAGCTGGTCCAGGCTCTCCAGCTTGTAAATTAACTCTCTACTCTGGTGCATCCAGCAGTTTGTTTTACTCAGCCAAAGGCCTGAAAGGTCATGAGATCCCAACAAAGAACCTTCGGTGGTTTGTTTTCTGCATTTAATTTGCTCTTTGCTGTCATATTTCCCTTAAATAATATTTTCCTTTGGGCAGACCTGGTTCTGAAAAAAATCTGGAATTATTCATATCTACTAACGGTAAACAAGGCAAGGTCAGGTTTAGGATGGCAAAGAGATGCCATCAAACTTATTCTATGTATTTTCCCTAGAAAAAGGTAACTCAGTGTCTGCATTCCTGAATGGCCTCCCAAAGACCCATAGAGTTCCATTTCAGCCAACTTATGCCCATGTATCTTCCTATGGATGTGGTCTGATGTCTTTATTAGCCAAATGTATTCAGCTCCCGATTACGAAAGCTTAGTAAGTTAATAAATAATGTACTCTTTATTTTTAGATCTATCTATTAACACTCCACACAGCTCAAATGGCATATGGATGCCCAAGAGTACAAAACATTCATAAGCCTTGTTCCTCTGCTTTTTGATAATCCCATTTCCTCCTGCTGAGAACATTTTCATCCTTGTGATTTCTTTTATGTGGCCCCATTCTTTCACAAAAGCAGATACCACAAACAATATTTGAGGAGGCTGAAGGACCAGTGATGTGAAAATTGCTTCAGTGTTAATTCTGTTTTCTAAATAAAGGCACATTTTTTCCTCAACTCAAGGACAAGACAGCAGAAGGTGAATAGTACTTGGACACTTTTATTCTTTTCAACAGCTTCCTTAGTATGTACCTGGCACTGCTGTGGGGAGACAGATTTTTATGTCATGAAGCTTCATGTATAGGCATTTTATCTATAGGTCATTTCACCTTCCTTGATGGTAAGGAAAGAAATAATGAACGTTTACATATATAGGGATATGAAGAGACACAGAAAGAGATACATGCATACATGCACTGTAAAATGAGGTCTTTTTAAAAAGCACATGGCTATAGTGCTCTTGGGATATATACCTCCTGTCTTTTCAGAAGAAAGGCTTGTTTTGGGCAAGAGGCATGATGTTTATTATCATCCTGTCATGTGCTAATCCTGTTTGCATCCTCAAGTGTTCTTTCTCAGGTTATTCTTACAGTCAAGTGGCAAAGAATTGCTGCTGCTGTATTTCGGTATTTCAACGATGTAAATGCTGTCACTCCTTATTATTTTTATTTATTTATTTGATACAGTATTTGTTAATATGAAAACTCTGTTTCTGTCCACTTGCTAAATATCTCTACTGACACCAAGTTTTCCATGCTAGGATGCAAGATGCATTTTGATAATGCCTCCTTTGCCTGCCATGGTCCTGATAGATGGAACAGCCTCTGTATTTTGATGTGGGCAAGAAATGAATCTGCCTGGGGGAAAAGGAAACACAAATGAGAGCTCATAATGTACCACCATTGCCAAAATTCTAATGCTATTTTCCAGAACACATGGAGATGCATTACAAGTAAAATCAAAGGGTTCTGTTGTCACTTCTGTAGACTTTTAGCAATAATTTTTGAAACTTAAACAGCTTTTTAAAGGATACTCGAACAATGGTTTACAAAACTCTGTTTTGCCATTTTCCTTTAAGATTCCCTGTAAGAACCAGTCTTGTCCATAACAAACCCACAGAAATCTACAATTATTACTAGAATCTGGGAGGGAGGAGTGTAGTAGTCCTTTTAGATGCCAGGTAAGCATTGCATGTAACCCTTTCTTTTAGGTTGCTCTGCCTCCCCTTGACTCCTCATTTTCTCTCTTCTTTGCTCATGTCATGACTTGCAGACACCACAGTCCTTCAGGAACAAGATTGTCATAGATACAAGGTCCCACCACCCTCATGCAAGGTCGTTGAGGAGCTTGGAATTCAGACAGACTGAAACTCTTGAGTTGGGTAGTACAGAGTCCTATTAGGAAAGGCAAGAATTCTTGTGGGACCCAAAAAAGGGGAAGTCTCCTGGCTCCATGAAGAAGTCTTCACTCTATGGTAAATACCATGAGCTAAAATCT
This sequence comes from Pseudopodoces humilis, assembly GCF_049639895.1. Classification (NCBI taxonomy): domain Eukaryota; kingdom Metazoa; phylum Chordata; class Aves; order Passeriformes; family Paridae; genus Pseudopodoces; species Pseudopodoces humilis. The sequence continues at coordinate 109,168,989 of NC_142200.1, forward strand.
AAGACAAGTCTTTGAACTTTCTCCTTTGAGTCATAATGTTACTGAAAATGTTGGTTTAAGATGAAGGTAGCAGTCGGAGCTCATGAGATGGGAGAAAATAGTCCCTGGGTCTTGGGGAAAGGAAATTGTGAGGAGGGGCTGAGAGGAAAAGTGGACCATACTAAAAAAGTCACTGTGTGATATCTAAATGAGTGCATCCTTGACCACATTGCATCCTGATTTCCTGTGGCATATAACTGCTTTCCTATAACTTCCTTGTAACTTTCTTCTCTGGAGAGTCTCTAATGCTTTAAATAGTGACAGTAGGCTTGGTACTGAAGGAAATTTTGCAGACTAAGTGGTTGTGTGTTTTTTCCAACTATACTAACTGATTTACTGACAAAACTTACCTATTTTCATTACTATTTTCTATTTTTTTTCATGCAACCTGTAGAAAGTTAAACTTTCTACTAGTTATCAAATCTTTTGGACACAAACACACACCATCAAAAGTTATCAAAGGGGGCAGACTGAGCACAAGTGTGCAATTGGAAGCCAAATAAAAAACCATTTAAATCTGGGACAGAAGTTCTCAGAGTTTTCTGACCCAACAGATTTAATATTACAAAAGAAGAGGTGATTCCAGCTGAAACACTCCAAAAATGCTTATATAATCTGCCAGTTCTTGGTGTACGTCATCTTGGCTCCCTCAAGTGGCTGGTACCTGAGAGTGGACACTTTCCTCCTGTTCTGCAGCGTGGCTGTGTTTGTCACATTTGGGGTCTCTGCTACAGGGACCAGGGCATCAGGCCCTGCTGAAGGGTGCTTGTGTGTAGCCATGGTGTGTAAGATATTGGTACTCACTATGGTTTTCAGGGCTAATCATCCAAGGAAAGATTGAAGGGAGCAGGACAATTTATATGTTTTATCACATCCTTTTTCTCTTTCTGTACATGCTGTAGAGGACTGCCTTGCTGTTAGTACTTTTCTCTAAATTCAAAGATAGGTCCTAATGGTTTTGCTGCTGATTGTGGTAAGCCTTTATGAGCTATACTAGCTGGGGTCTGCTCTAAAAAGGCTGGCTGGGGACCCATGAGACCTGGCAGTAACCTCCTGAAGTTCAGCAAAAACAGATGCAAAATCCTCTCCTTGGGACAGTCCTGAGGACTGTGAGGAGCAGCTCTGTTGAAGAGGATCAGATGAATCTGAGACATTGCAAAAAAAAATAAAATCAAGGCACAGGCTGTAGTGAGGCATACTTTGGACAGAGGAAGAAAAAAATTCACCATGAGAATGCTCAAGTACTGGAGCATAGATTTTACAGTGACATAGATTTTACAGGACAAGGCCCTGAGGGATCAGCTCTTTGACTGACGTTGGTTACTCCTGCTATGGATTGAAATGGGACCAAATGATTCCAAGCTTTCTGACCTCTGTTATTCTATAATCCATGAAACATGTGCAGGGTCTGAATTTTTCTGTTACTCACTGCTGGATTGTTTCAAAAGTAGTTACATACCTTGGTGCAGACCCCAACACCCAGCTGGTCAACAGCCAGGCTCCACTCTACTCTTGACCTCCCTCCCTTCTCTCTGTCATGCTGTGCAGGGAGTCAAGCTTTATCCCAAGTTCTTCAGCCAAAAAAACACCCAACCTTCAGTGGCTGAGGCCACAGTTTTACCTTATCACCCCATCTTAATATTCAACTGCTTTTGGTCCCATGGATCACACTGACCCCACAGCACTTCTACTGCTCAGGCTGGCTGTGCTGCACAAGAGGCTGCCGGAACACTGGACAGCACCAAGTTGTCAGGAGATGCATCCACAGTACAAACCACACTGGACAAAGAGACAAGTCCTCCAGGGTGAGGACACAAGGTAAATTCACAAGGACATGAGCATAGGTTCTTTTGCAGAAAGTTCCAGTGAAAGAAGGTGGAGGTGGGTCACCTTTGCCCCAGTCAGCAGGAAGGCTTCTTGTGTTCCCTGGTATGCACACTTCTGGTGAATTTATCTCCTTTTGAAAAGAAAACTTTCATATGTCACCTTTAATTTATTAGGTGTTTCCTCAAAGAGAGGCCTCATCCTACCGCCCCTTGTCAGCCACAATTTATCTTCTCTGTTTTAAGTTTTCCATGTCCTTACAGGCAGAGGTTTTCTGGATTTTTTCAAGGACATATAAAGATTTCTCATCAATGCAATATGTGTTTCTTTAGTCTCATGAAATAAGAATGCAGCCTCATCTGTTCAGTTTGAAGATGAGATGGATGGTAACAGGAATGGGTACATAAAGCAAGGAGAAAACTGTAATGCAAATGCTGAACCTGAACTTAATTTTTCATATCGTACAATAAGACTTCTTGAGCATTTACTAAATAGCCATACTTTGAAGCTAAAATGCTCCTAGGACAGCTTATCCCTGCTCATGCAATGTCACAAGAAGCTTCAGAACTTCAGCAAGTCCTGGAGGACTTTTACATGTGCACAACTGCCCAAGACGTCCTTAAGAAGTGGCTTTCCACTTCATTTAGAAAACACAGGAGATGCTGCAACAGGTGCTGAACAGATTTGTGAGTTTTCTCTTTTGTCACTTTTTTTTTTTTCTGGATGAGAACTATGTACAGACTGAAAATATGTGATGTGCTGCTTTAATCAGTGTGGAAGTTGTCCTGCTTTGGTTCAAAATCTAGCTCAAATTAGCAGTGAAATTTGAAAGCAAATATCCTGATCCTCTTGACTTCTATGCATTGTTTTGCATCATGGCATGATTACAGAGTGCACAAACTGGAATTATTTCAGATGAAAGTAAAATGGAAGATGTGGGGGTGTCCCTAATGAGTTCCAACCTTTATTGATGTGACCAGACTGGGACTCTTCCAAAGTAAAGTAATTTGATGGATGGTGCCGGCTTTGGTCCTTGGTATCAGTTCCATCACTCTGTAGATGTACTCCTATTGCACTGCATTATGTGTTAATGTAGACAGCTCTTTGTCCACTGAAATTCTCCTTTTGGCTCCTTGTGCACAGAAGGAAAGCTGTGACAAGCTGGATAGCATCTTACTCAAACAGTAAAGGTGAAAGATTTTATATAATATTTTACCTCCCTACTTTTAGGATACACATGTGTCATGGGTGTGAGTGGGAGCTTCAGACAGTTTATTAGAGAAGCCCTACCACTGAGTCACAAAGTACAGAAAGGACCTCCCTTGCTTTCTAAACTTCTCATAGAAAAGTCTGGGTGCAGTTGGATCCTATTTTAGCCCCTGACTTTGTCAGTGGTTTAAATTAGTTAATACAGAAGGATTAAGCATGGCAAATCAAATATATTTCTATAAAGTGAATTATTTATTGTGACTAATGATTAGGCAAAAAGATCTTAATCAGAATTATCTACTGCACAGCTAAAACTATTAGTAGTGTATAGGATAGGATAGGATAGTGCACTATACCAAAGCCATTATATTAAAGTAATTATATTAAAGCAGGCAAGGAACAATTTTTAAAATAGAGCTCGATGTAAAATACCCATACCAAAGACTGTGGGCTTAGTTTCCTTCACCCAGCCTTGAGGGTTGTCCTTGGGGGGCATCCCTACCCAGTCTCATATATCAGGTTGCCTCACTATCAGGATGTTGATTTGGGGTTGGTGAGTGAGTTCAGCATAACTCAACACCAAAAGCAGCACATGATGCCCCCTCTCAGTCCAACACTGGTAGCTTCCAAAACAGGGCATTTTTTAGTTGTTTGACCACAATGCAAGAGCAAAGAGTCCTGCTACAATATGCTGATAGACCAGTAGGATTAGAAGTGAAATGAAGTAACTTGGGTCCTTCACTTTTTAAGAAATTACGTGACATGACCATGATATTTTCAGACATAAATGTAGACTCTTGTACATTTTGATACCTCTCTTAAAACTGACATGGTATTATTTCAATCCATTAACTGTGGGGAGTTGCAGTGTGTGTGCTGAGGACTTGCACTACCAGTGACACATGCTGTATTTGTAATGCTCAGCCATTTGGAATATATAAAGAAATAAAATAATTTTGCCCCAAGCACCTGGCTTTGAGTTTTAGTCTCTGGCTTTAGACTTCTAAGAGAAAAAACACTGGTTGGCACACCAAAGGGGTGGACTAGAGCTTGGTCTCAGCATGTAATGCATCAAAACAGAAAAATGTGTGTAAAGGGTGGGACTGGGCTCTGCCACTGTAAGAAAGGTGAGGGGCATTTTATTCCCAAGCCTTGGACAGGCCTGCTTGGGACAGTGTGATCCCATAGCTTCAGCCTGAGCTCAGGTGTTCAGCAGATTTCTGTGTACCTGCAGTGGAGTGTGCTGGCCCCCATCAGAGTGTCCTGTGAGCCTGTGCGTGCTGCAGGGAATTTTCTTCAGGTTTTACTGTTGTAGAGGTTAACCAGCCATCTGCCCAATCCACTTCACCATTGCTAATTAATCAGTTAAAAACCACTTTTCTACTCTCTAAGGTGTGATCAAATTTCTGTGGACACACACTACTGACTCCTTGGAATGACCAAAGACAGACTCTAATGTTGCCAGCAGCCTTCACTTGCCTGGATGGAGGGGTTAAAATCTTTCTTTTCAAGTTAGGAGATCATCATGGTTATCCTCTGACAACACTTGCCCAGCCAAAGTCATTCCAAAAGGCAGCCCATGAGGAAGAGCCTGAGCATGTAGCACTGAGCACTGTCACGCAGGAAAATGGATAAAGTTGGATTACAGGGATAAAGCAGCTCAATATTACTCTTGTCTTTGTCATGAGATTAAATTCCTGCTGTTTCTCACCCCATTTGCATCTTTGTGGTGAGAACAAAGCAAAGATCAGCCCCCACTCTGCCCAGTAAGTCTTACAGAGTTTTGTGTGGGAATAGGGGAGTGTGTATATCTTTGCTTTGTTTGAAATGCCATCTCAGTTATTTATTTCTGAATGTCTTCTTTTTTTATTATATGCTACCTATTCCAACATGAAAAGAATTCATTTCCCTCTTCAGCTCTTCCCCTATTCGCATCACTGTGGTGAAAGGACAACTGCTTGTTCCATCATCTCGCTAATGCCACCAGGCAGACCACACTCTGCTCTGTTTTGGTGGGTCAGAAGGAATTTATTATTTTCAAAAGTGGTCAACACATGGGCTAGCAGAAGGTCACTCCAGACATTATTCCAATGCATAAAAACATGAGTGCTAGAGATCCCATCAGTCCAAACACACCTGTGCAGCAGTAGCTTTTGACAGTGAACAGAACACAAACCAAGCAAGACCATACGTGAGAGAAATGCCTCCATTTTTTTGAACTCCTGGAAACTGGCTTATTCCTGAAACCATTTAACCACCTTAGACCTGGGTGGGCTCCCTGATACACATCTGTGACATCTGGAACAGTTGCTGATATTAGGAAAAAGAAGCAACAAATGTGCATATGTGCACCCAAGGTCCCGGGGAAAGAAAGGCTGGCAGCAGTGGATAAAGTGATGAAGTGAGGGAGAGGCAAGATCTGTTTTGAGGTGTAATCATACAAACCCTCCAGTGCAGCTCCAGTGCACCCACAGCTTGGGTGGCAGTGAGGGATGCACAGCTCTGCTGGGAGTGCCTGTCTTGTGTAAAATACTGATGGGATATATGGAGAGCAGAGAACTGGTCACCATGATGACCTGAGAGGCAAAATCAGGGAGCAAAAAAAAAATAAACTTAGTAAAGCAGCCCAGTTAAAGTGGAGAGCCACTACAGTCACATGGTACAGTTCTCTGAAGCCTTGTGAGAATCAGGGTGCCCTGAGGGCTGGGGAATTGCCCAGTATCCCTTGTGGGACAGACACAGGTGGAATTTAGCTCCTCACATGATGGCAGACAGCTTTGGGTTTTTTCTCCTCCCGGTGGATCCCCCTTGTCCCTGTCCTCAAGAGTCTGAAAGACAGGGACTGAGCAAAGAAGTTAAAATTACAGCCAGGTGTTCCTGAAAGCAGGGCTGGAGAGAAGAGACCCCAGGGCCAGTCAATAACAAAAAATTGCAGAGAAATATTCAGAGACTGTATAAAAACCTCCTGGAAGCTGAGTCAGTCCAAATTACAAATCCTTGTTCCCCATTATAAACAAGAATATCAATATTTCTGCTGCAATTGCAAATTCCTGAATCCAAAGCAGAAGGAAAACAAGTTCTTTGCAATGTGCCAAAACACATGTCTCTTACATCATAAATGTATGACTTTCTTCAGTGGAGTGTCAGATGGAAGCAAAACCTGGCCTAAGCCTGGCCCATGTAAAGAGCCAAGTCTTATTAAAATGCATATTGGGTACAATTGAACAATATTGATGTTAATGAATATATATGTGGTAGCTGGGATTTTAGACAGACTCTCTCTCCATCTGAGGAGCTTGTCCTAAATTCACTGTGCACGTACCTTGAGTGGTTGTGGGAGCCTGGGAGAAAGGCACATTGCCTTCCTGCCTAACAGCACTGGGACTGTGCCTCATGCCTTACATGCTAAAACATGAAGGCAGTGGGATCACAAATACCCTGCTACAACCATTACCAACCCTCATTAAAAGCTGAACTGTGAAAATGGAACAGTTAAGTGCAAGAGCATGAGTACGGCTCAGAGACGTAAGCATCGAGGAATGAAAAAGGAGGAGGAAATGCCCTTCATCAGAAGGCTGATAAGCGTATTTTTAGGAAAAGCAGATCAAGGTTGAGATAGACATAAAAGTTACATAAACTATGTACAGAACTAGCCAAGCTTCCATGTGGATAAGAGGGGATAAATGCACTTTATTAAGTTGTTTCTAAAATTGGAGTAGATGAGATAAGCCTTGAAGGAGGCACTCATCTAAGATTGATGTGGAGTAAGTGCAGAGAGATAGCTGTTGAAAGGACTGCCATAAACCAGTTCTCCAAGTTGTCACTCACTGACACTACCCAGTGTTTTCTAATAAAAATAATCTGTTAAAATCAGACTCTGGAGACAGCTTGTCTTTGGCTGCCAGTGTAATTTCTCACAATTGTTTCACATAGTAAATGCTTTTGGAATAAGTCAGGGACTGTTTGAAGAGGAGAAAACTTTGAGGCAGATTTTTAAGTTACTGTTATTTATACTGTCAAAGCATTTTATACTGCTTTAAAACAGAAAAAAAAAAAATGGCTACAAGGAAATTACAACCAGCTGGTTAGCACCATTAAAGTTACTGATAGATAGTCCTGCAGTACCACACAGCTGTGGAGAGACATAGCCTCCTGCTTGCATGGGATTACATCAGTCCTGGAGACCATGAAAGGGTTATAAACCCACAGGATAAACCAACAACCAGGAACTGCAAAGTCTTGTGCAGCCCTGATGGCAACATGCTGCTGAAATCCTTGCTGACACAATTGTGGTGAAGTTTACTACTTAGGGCAATGAAGGCTACATGGAGCAGGAGAGGGCAGAGACCATGAGCAGCCTGGCTGACATAGAAGTCATCTTTATCTCTTCCACATTAGTCATGATTTTGACTTTTTCTAAGCCCTCTTCCTGCCTTTCTTAACCTTGAAATGATTGCCAGCAGGGTTCAACTGCAGAAATACTTTCTGTGAATACAACAGTGCAACAACCCTCTTTATTAAAAACAAAAAAGAAATCATAATATTTTTTTAAGGTTAATATAAACCACATCTCAGCTCTCTGGAAACAATTCTGCTGTTTTTCACTAAAGAAAAACACTCATCATCTAGGAAAATACTATGGTCAATTCTAAATGAGGCTTTTAGGTTTTTCCACAAAGTGCAGTATGTTGCCTTGTTGCTGTAGCAGAGAACACTTCAAGGAAGCTTTTATGCACGTTTTTGCTGAGGGACTTGTTCATTATGAGCCATCCTCAGCAGCAGCAGCACGATGTACTGGCTAATGTAGTTCCAGCTGCTGCTGCAGGACCTGGGAGGTGTGAGGCTACTTCAGACCAGTGTACACCCTAAAAGCTAAAAGAAGGTAAAGGGCAGCCTGGATACCCTTTGCCTGGGGATTCCCCTTGGAGAGAGGGAGGGGCTGTGTCAGTTGGCCAGCAGGAATTCACTTCTATAAATTTCCAAGGGGTCTGCAGGCTTACATTCCAGTCATTAAGTAGCTCTCTATGGACAGACTACAGGTTCCCAGGTGTGGATCATACACCTCTAACAGGAGACATCCATGACTCCAACCCACAGCCTCTCCAGGACCTGCTTTCCCAGTAATTTCTTTGTCCAAATTTATCATGGATGTATCTTTTGTACGGCCCACGTGATGTTTTCAATGTGCTTTGTGTGGACAAAAAGGAGCTATATAAATGCAAATTTAATGCATTCATTTATTCTATACTGAAGGCTGTACTGAAGGCCAGGTAAATTACACCCACGGCATCCGCCAGTCAGCTCTTAATGTCATCCACTTCACGAACAATAACTTCCCATAGAATTTGTTAAACATTATTTTCTTTTGTTAGCCCTTGCAGACTATTTTTAATCAAATTACACTTCTCCAGGTGTTTTCCATCTGGCTGGACCCCCTAGCTGCTGAATTCAAGGACCCTGATTCATTACTACCTGCGTCATTTGCCTGACCTTGCCACGAGACCACAGTGGCAGCATAACAAGGTCCGTCCATCTAGCACAGCCCCCATTCCTCACAGCTCATTGCTAAAATCCCCAGGAGCTGAATCCTTGCCCTGAAACTTTAACAATCTGCAACAAGAGCAAGTCCTTCATCACTCTCTCTGGTTTTACCCAGAGCCCCTTCATTATTTCTTTTATTCCCCCTGAAAGTGTAAGGCTGTCCCCAGCATTGCTCTCATTATCCCTCTGTGAATTCTGGAAAAAGAACGTATTTACATTTCCTGACGTGCTTAGTATTCCTGTCATTGCTGTCTTCCTGAGCCTGCCCTGACCTTTGCAATGACATTTTCAACAACTCTATTCCCAACACTTTTTCTTTGCTGCTATTTCCTGTGCTATTTTGGCTTCATTTTTTCCTGCTCTATTTTTGTTATTATTTTCTTCTTTGTTCATTTATGCTCTCCTGTATAGATCCCTGGCCATAGTGATGGCCTGGTGACCCTTTCAGACACCAGCTGCTCCCTGCTACAAGCCTCACTGTGGTCTGTAATGCTGCTGGGTACTGAGTACAGGGAAATTAGGGTTTGCTATGAATGAGGCTCAGGACATGGAAGGAGGTTTGATTTGTGTAGCCTGGGAGAGCTCAGCTATTCCAGTGCTGGGATGTATGTGACACTGGCCTCATGCAGGGACAGGATGTCAAGAGAAAGAGTAAGCTTTCAACCACTGGCATCACTAACGCTGCTGTTTTGGCCTCAGGCTAAACCCAGCTTTGAGATCTAAAGCACCTGTATCCCTTCAGCTTGTCACTCCTCTGTGCTTCTGTGTCCCAGGACCTGCAGTGCTGCACACCCTTCAGACCCCCAGGAAACCTATGAGGGGAGCCTATGAGATGCAGGAATACAGTTTCCTTTAGGCAATTTGGGAAAAATCATCTGCACTGGTTGTGAACCTCTGGTTTTATTTTGAGGCTCAAACTCTCAAATCTTGTCAAGTCCTTTTTGGATTTATCTCTTGAGTCAGAATGTGGTGGAGTCAGACCTTCAATTGCCATAAGGAAGTAAAGTTTCAGTGAGGGCAGTGGATTTGCAGTGATTGACATTGGCATAGCTGACAGTGCAAACGAAGGAAGTTTATTGTATTCCTGAGAATGAAGGATACATCCTCTGGAAAGCAGATAGAAAATCTACCAGTTACTTACTAGGACATCCTTATCACCACAGTTTTTCAGTCATCCCTCCTCCTTTACCAGTGTAACAGAACTGATGTGGTTCAGAATGGCACCTATTCATTATTTTCATTTTCTGTTTTCCCCTTTCTTTCTTTTTCCCTAGCAGGTTTTGTTTAACCAGCAGTGCTGCTGGAGAAAAGTGGTACTCTGGATTTGTTCCCTTAGCAAGTGAGTTCATCACAGCTCAGAAAGAACAAATGCTACTCTTGCACAGGTCACTCCAAATACCCAAAAGAGACACCCTTAATCTCTGGAGCACCATGGGGGAGCAGCCCAAGAAAGACAGATGCAGAACAATGCAGTTAACAGCCTCACTACAGCAAGGAGGGGCCCCAGCTAAGTACCTTGGCTAAGGCAGCATGAGGGCTACAGTGAGGAAGAGTGAGGAGAGCAGGAACAATATAATTTCACCTAGGCAAACTGAACAGCAAGGGCTGTTCCATTGCTAAAAACTAATGTTATGGTGACACAGCTAAAGGGACAAGCCATTTCTCCTGTGGAACCAAACAAATTGCTTTTGGCTTCTGATGATTTTTGCAGCCTCACAACTTGTTCTCTGTTTTCAGGAATAGATGGAGTGCAGCAATGCTAGCAGCAGTTCATACATCTGATTGCTGCTACGGAGGGAAAAGGGTTGAAGGGTACAGAGAATTGCTAAACAGTTCCTTGGAAAAGAGATGTGAAAAACAGAGCAAATAAATCCAACAGAGATAATGCATCCACCTAAGAGTATGATGCCATCCTGCCCAAGCACTTTGTCTTTAATTATGTGACTACTTTTTTCTTCAGTGGGAATGCAAATATCCCTCTGGAGATTCCTTAGTGAGGGAGGTTTTTGCTGGCCATGTCCACACATGGCTGCCACACAGAGATCAGACACTTCACACCAGTGTGGTTTGGTGAGACTCCTTCAGATTTCCACGCCAGCTCCAGTCTGGCATCACCATTCCCTCCAAAGCCTCCCTTCTCCAGAACTCCCTGTGGAGAAAACATTGAGAAAGCGCCTGCTGACATCTGCTGAAGCAGAGAGGGATGCTTGAGAATGACCAGCAAACAGCCTTGGAGCATATTTTGCCCAGGGTGGACTGGCCAAACAGAGGGAGGCTGGCAAAGCAAGGAGCAGCTGACAGAGTCAAGTTGTACAGGTCAGTACAGGTCTTAGAACACGAAAGAGTGAATCTTAATTTTTTCATCTAGATTAGTGCAAGAAAGCAGAAGGAAGCCAACTTCTGTCCTAGAAGCTGCCTCACCAAAAGAAAATATAGTAAAAATTGTTTAAATTCTAGCTGTACCTTAGAAAATAATTGCAATTGTTACTGCTTACCAATCTTGCTAGAGATTTGTTGTACCCTTTAACAAAATATTAAGTAAGATATCTGTTTTTTATTTGCAAACGGAGAATAAACTCACCAAGTAGAAAATCTTTTACTTGTTTCTGGCTCATTCTGTTAAGTTTGAGTGCAGGCCTTGTTGTTGCCAGTTGAATTCTGGCAGATGGGTTAAACTTGGAAAGTGAGGTTTCCAGGACTGAGCAGCAGTTGAAGTAGGAGTGTGAATACCGAGATCAGGAATCAGGCAGTAAATCTTTTGTAAGCTGTCACCCTTAAAGATTGCTTATTTTTTTATGGAGCAGTGAGAGAAGCTGCAAATATGCTGCTGTTTCCTGGAGACCACACACAGAGCACGTCCTCTGCCCAACTGGCCAAATCCAAGCAGAAGGTGCTATAGGCTTGTTAAAGCTTGGTTAGATGAATTAACAGGCTTTATGGAGCTGTTTTTTCAGCTGCCCTTTCCAGCTGCCTGTTAATCAGCTACGAGAGAGCCCAGCAGCACAGCTATGGAAAACAGACCTGCTTGCTGGGTGTGCTCAGCAATGCATTGATCTACTGTGGTAAGAACATGAGAACCAGGACATGCACTGCCATCCCAAGAAAGACTGCTGAGAGAGCACCAAGCGTCCTAAAATAGATACAGGAAATATTTGCTAATTCTGGGTAATTTAGATAATGTGTGAGTACCACACCTCTGTGGAAAAGTGAAAGTATCAGCAGTGAAGTGTAGCAATTTGCAGAGTTGCTCCAATATACCTGTGGGTAAAAGCTGCTGCATCTACTGTGTATTTGTGTCAATACCTCAACAAAACCTTCCCAGGGGCTGTGACAAGTGTGGCAGTCAAGCAGTGCCAATGGTGCAATGCTCTCAGATTTCCTGTCCTGTCCTGTTCTGTCCATAACAATGTTTCTTTCCAACCCTGGTTTATGCTTGTCATGAAAATGAAGCAAAAGAACAAGCAGCAGGAATTAGCACTTCCCAATTCTGCAGTCTGGAACAAGTGGGGACAGGAGATAATTTGGTGGGCCAGGCACTTGTTTTCTTAAGGCATTCTGCTTTTCTCAGAGGAAGCTATAAATGTGCTGCCTCTAATCCAGATATTAGTGTGGGGAGGGATGTTTGTAGTATTTACTCTACAAAGAGCCTCTTTCCTTGGGCTGCCAGGAAAGACTGTCTATTGCCTTTCCCTGGACAAGGGGCTGAAATGCCCATGGTTCAAGAAATGGCAGATAACAGGCAAGGAATCTGGTCTGGGCTGCCTCCAGTAGCTGATGTATATATAGAGTACAGACAACAAATGTTTGCAGTGCTCAAAGTATAATTTCCAGGCACTGTTCACTTCCCACATATCCCTCTTTGATCTGGTAGTCTTTATCTCTGGCATTAGCAGATATTCAAACTGTGCTGGGAGTTAGCAGCAACTTCACCTCCCAGAATCTGGTCCTTGAAATGCCATGAATTGTGGATGGACTTAGAGCTTTTCAGCTTGACAGTGATCAGAGGGTATATTCTGGCAAGCTATTGTAAGTAACTATTCTGGCCTCGACAGTGGATGTTCCATCCATTGCTTCTGCAAGTAGCCTGTTGTAGATAGTAGCTGGTCTGAATTACTGGAACTAAGACATCAGAAGAAACACTGTCTTAATCTGAATAAACTCAATCTAATTAGTCTAATCTAATAAATTAATTTAAGCAGATAATTAAAAGAAGTAATAAGAAAGCAATAGGAACAGTATATCTAAATTAGGTTTGTGGCTCTGAAATGCTTTTCAAAGTCTGAGTCATGCCCACTGTGGAGATACTAGAGATATTCTAGTTAGCAAGGGAACTCTGTCTGACAGCTTGTCAGGGGGCAGCTACTGAGAAGTCTTTCTGTATTCACCCAGCTGAGACCCGCCTGCCTCTCTCCTCGGTTCTGCTCAAGCTCACACACATCTTCCTGCCCCAGCTGGGAATCGCTCTTCTCCAGGGTACCTGCATCTCCACGGAATCACGTTGTGGCATGCTGTCACCTCTGCATGCCCTCCCTTCCTGACATGAGCTGAGGCTTGAATGCTCCTCAGCATGTGGGACTCTCAAGGGAAGGGACCTGCATGCAGGGATGCTGAAGTGAAGGAGAAGGAGGAAACACTTTCTTGCACCAGTGTCATTTCAACTTTGAAAACTTCTTCTGAGTCTTAGTCTCTGGGGAATGGAGCCAATTAAACAGCAATCTGGAAAGCCTAGCAAGCATCTCCTTTCAATGGAAGTCCTTCTCTGAGTGACATGAGCTGAGTGGGGGAAGACTAAACAGACAGGAGAAGCAGCAAGTTGTTTCTAACTGAATAACTTCAGCTCTTCATGTTTTGGTGCACTGTCATTGCAACGCAATCAATTTTTCAGAAGCAAATACACTGAAACTACAGAAGACGTTGATTTCTACTTTTGCAATCAAATTTGGCAACACCTCTGAACATATTTTTCCCTGATTACCTAAAGGACACTGTAGAAGAATTCAGAAATATAGTCAGTCTGTATCTTTTTGCTTGGAAAAGATGGGCAGTCACTTGGTTGACACTCTCAGTGGGATATTCCTTAGGAATACATTGCTTCAATCAACTAACATTCACCTAAGCACTTTCAAACACAGAAAAGACCTTGCTGATGAAAATAACTGCTTCTTGCTTGTGTTGCTGAATAAAAAACATTCCCGCAGAGCTGGCTGGGAATCCAGAAAGGATACTAGAGACTGCTACTGTGATATACAGGTTACCCAGTACAGATCCTTTTATTTCACCTACCAAGCTCTGCACTGAGTCAAGTGTCTGGAACTTTGTAGCTGCCACTATTCATACTCATACTAATGGAGGGCTAGAGCCTGTTTGCCAAGTTTTGATTTTCAGACCAGTAGAGGCTTAGAATCAACGCCTTCTCTGGTCCCTGTGGTTAAACATGTTAACCTGAAAGTGTCTGGAGACCTTGTCAGCTGTAGGCTTTGTTATGTGCTTTATCTCAAATTCCTTCACTACCACCTCATGTTCTTGCCTTCTCTCCCTATCCCTGTGATGAGAGCAGTCACATTTGTCTGATTGTCCAGCCAGTACCTTTCGCTTTCTCAATTGCCAACATCCCTTTTCTGACTCCCCAGCCTCTTCAAACTTGCACACTAATTGCAGTCATGCAATAGCAGTTCAGTGCTTCTCTGGGAGATGAGTGATGCATGTGGGCTTACCTCTGCTGATGTATCCTGGTGGTTTGCCCTCTTGCCACATCACCTCTTGCTCATTATGGACATTGTACCACCTGTCATAAATTGTTTTTTCAACTCTACACCCTTTGGAGGTAGCTCTGCTGCCAAACAGGTACACTGTTGGTGAACCAGCCTCGGGGTAAAGCAAAGCTTATTTAATGAGAATAACATCTCACAGCACGCTGTTTATTCATGGTGCCTTTTTCCTAATTTCCCTTAATGAAGGAGCTGGTATCTCATTGATAACCATTTGCTGAAGAACTCACACTGAAGCTTCACCCTCACATTGATAAACCTAAAAACAAAAGTCATTCAAAAATCCTTACAGTCAGCCCATTTCTGGATCAGGGGCTTTATTCTGAATTCAGTTCAAATTCCTCATGGTGCCAATACAATGAAAGGCACTTGGCTCATTAACATGAAAATAATCCTCCCTACTTTGGTGTATCTTATTACCCTGGGAAGGGAAATCAGGCAGTCTGCTCCATTATGTTCGATGGCTGATATTAAATTCGTCAGACCAAGTGTAAACTCAGACACATTTAGCAATACTCAGATATTAAGGAAGGGCTGACACTGTGAAATCTCTTATTCATATTTGATTTGCTGAGTAGGATGAGGAAAATCACTTTCTCTCCAGTATTTTCCTGTGTCCTGCTCTGGCTGAATCAGATTACTTAAGGCATGGCCCTAGTGCCAGTAGCTATCAGAAACATGAGGTCAGCCACGTCAGCTCTCTCAGAATTTAGAGAGGCTGGCAGGTTTATGGTATTATTGATACTCAAAAGACTTGATTGCTGTTTTATTTGAAAGAGAACTTAAAACACATAAAACATTGGCATACACCCACAGGGATAGCAGCACAGTCTTCTTTTTTCAGAAATGTGTCTCTTTTTCAGGAGTCCCTACATGCTGAAGGGAGGTATCTTCATTTACCAGGCTAGGTTTGAGGTCTACAATTCTCTTCAAGGAATTTTGTTTCTTCCGCTCTTTATCCTCTGCACATCTGGAGTTTCTGCCTCTCTCTTCATGCATCCCATTGCAAGAAACAGTTTCCTAATACATCTTCACCCACAGCATTCTTGGGAATACAACCATTTACTGAGCCCAGGGGGGGCCGTGTGGTCCAAGTGGAACAAAGCATTCCTCGCCACCCCACCCACCACAGGCAGAGAGAGCTGTGGCATGGCCAGCTGCAGTGATTGAGAAGTCACTGCTCTATCTGGACAGGCAGTACAAAGTCACAAATCCAAGAGTGAAAGCTCTTCCTGAGAATAAAACTCACCTCACCTCCAGATGAGTTTTTGTCTTGTTTTCACAATGAATGTTGAGGACAGTGGGTTTAAATGGGTGTTTGAAGGCCATATTGGGTGGACAATGGCACATGGTGTGCTGCTTTCAGGCCTCTGTAGCTGCTGGCTAATGAGGCCAGGTCCCTCTGGGAGCACACCCATCTACCCAGCAGGACTGCAGCCAAGAGAGAAGCAAGTCTGCTGACATACAGAACATAATTGGAGACCCTCAGCCTAGCTGCTGGCTCATTAATCAAGACAGATTCACAATGTACCTGACTCCTTCTCCCTGCTCCTAGTCTATAATTAGCAACTCATGTTTAGGTAGCAGCCCCAGCAAATTGCTTCCTGTCTCTGGTGACAGTAACTCGTATCTGAGAGAAGGATATGACAAAGGGAAAAGGAAAAGGGATAAATGGCTACAATAAGGCAGAAACCATTAGCGCTAAGCAACAATAATACTTTGCATTTTACTACTAGCTTTGTCTTCATTTGTATGAGTCTCTGGTGCCTTGTTGGAATTATGGACAGATGTTAACAGTAGGAATGCAGGTTTCTTTTACACAATAGCACCAACTTTGAGGTTTAACCCTTTGGAAAAAGCCTGAAAACTGCTGGCCCTGGACCGGGGTGCTAGGCTGCACAGACCTGCTCAAGGCTCTCAGGCAGCGGTCCCATCCTCACCATCTGAAACTGGTGAGTTTTAGTGCTTGACTGTCCTTGCTCTGTGATCCAACAAAATCACACCACCTGCACCCTTGGGGACATATTTCTCTAGATCATCTCCTTTCACTGATTCTGCAGTGAGACATCCTGGCACAAACAGAATCATGTTCTGCCTCAGGGGTGCATTGCCCCTCTGAGGTCAAACCATAGTGCCTGCAGCTCTTACAGTGGAGGTGGGACTGAGACTCTGCTTTTGGCCTGTGATCCTGCTGCTACTCATCCTGACCAGGTTCCATCATCCTGAACCTAAGATGTGGCCCACACAAGGAGCTTTGTGGCTCTTCTAGTTAGTGACTGCCCAAGGAATATCTTCCTGCTCTTGGGCAATTTGAAATGAGTTGGTGCTGTACTGTGGTGAAATGGAAATGTTCACAGGTGTGAGAACGCCACTCATTATAATTCATGGGAATTGTCATTAAATCAACACATCCTCAGGTTCTGCAAATCCCTGAATCTGTTGCTGCAAAAGAAAAAGTCAAATCTGTCTAGGCTTTTTGATTGCAAATGAGTATATTGAAAGTGTGCTTCCTTCTCTGAGAAATCAAAGCCTGTTTGATTGAAGCTCATTTTCACACAATCAGCTGGTGCAGCTCACACTTTAGACATTTTCAAATTCTTTTCAGTTTCCTAGAAAAATACATAAATCTCGAAGAAAAGTATTTTTCTTCAAAGTCATCTGTCCAGGCTTTTAATCTCTTACCTTTTTTGCTGCCAAACTTAGATTAGCAAGATGAAAAAATTGTATATTTCCTCAGATACAATAATGGGATGACCTTTCTCCTGTTTCTTCTGAATATAAATGCAATAATAAAAAAAGTGATTTGATGTCAAAGAATTAGATTCATGTCCTGATAATATTAAAATACTGTATATTTTTTTTTGTAAGAATAATGCCTAAATGATGCTTCCCATTTTTCTTATTGCCTTCCAGATATTTCATTTCATAGCAAGAATTCTGAAAGCCTGTCCTTCTTTTTGGCAGCTGAAAAAACTTGTTTTTTATGACTTGTCTCTCTGATGTTTTGCTCTGCAGTCTCTTTAGCCAGAAGGGTGGTTTTGTCTTGCCATGAAATATTGCTGGATGCTCACCTTTCATTCCTAGTTAGAATCTTGTTTGTAATTATTTCAAAAGCTCAAAACTAATTTAAAATGTAGGGAACACTAGAAAGCATAAAGGAGAAATTCAGCCCTTACAAAAGGGAAAGAAAGTAAAAAGAAGGGATGTGACAGAAATATAGTTCTGGTGTCTTTTAAGATGAGGTTAGTACTAAATACATAAAAAGTGTAACAATAGATCCAAAATGTCAGAATAATTTTACCTATAAGCTTTATGCCTGTCAGAAATTTGAAGGGATAATTTTCTAAGATATTACAGAGATGTAGACACACAGTATGAGGAAGGGAGGGAGGGAGGGAGGGAGGGAGGGGGGGAGGGAGGGAGGGAGGGAGGGAGGGAGGGAGGGAGGGAGGGAGGGAGGGAGGGAGGGAGGGAGGGAGGGAGGGAGGGAGGGAGGGAGGGAGGGAGGGAGGGAGGAAAGGTTTTTCATTATGAAAATGATGGATTACAATCACTAAGAGTTCCCATAAACTCTAGGAGAGCAGAAGCCAAAAGAGAAGCTGCACAAGAGAGACCTGTCACATTAGTGCCTTGTGACAAAATGTGACACATGGAAAGAGAAAGAGAGAAACTAAAGGGTAGAATTAGAGACATTAACATCTGGCCAGAGTTTTCTGTTGGTTCAGGTTAAAATACCCCACAAATGCACATCCTTCAGAGATGAAGAGTGAAATTATGCAAGTTTCTCCTCAAAACCACATTTTCTGCCATTTAGCTCTTTTTATAGGAACCTATTTAATCTATGTACATTTAAATTAAATTTATCTTTTGACTATATAGATTTATATTAATTTATTTCAGCTGATTGGACCACCAGGCTGAGGCACTGTCTCAGTGGTTGGAGGACTTCTCACACTTCTGAATGTATGTAGCTTCAAAGGTGAGATTCAAGCTCTGAAGATCTACCTCTTTTATGAGCAAAGAGCCCCTGTGCCATGTTTTGCTCTGTACAACAACCCAGTGCTCCCTGTTTCCCTGGCAATTGTGCAGCAGTGAGGCTGGCATTCACAGCTAAGCACATGTTTAAATGCTTGATGGATTTAGGGCTTATTTAATCTACTCTCAATTGGGCCTTTCTGCTGTCTACTGCTCAAAGTAATGCACATTCACTCAATGCAGTCGAAAATAACCTGAGCAGACATCAGAAAGGGCATAGTGCTAAAGAGCAACCTCTGAAAAGCCCATCTGCAGCGATCTGGTGATATGGACTGGATTTTCTATACAATGGTAAATAACCAATATTTATTGATTTAATAAAATCAGTAAGTTTAATTACATTGCTGATACCACATCTATTTTTATGCTAGATCACGCTGAAAACAACTTCAATTATTAACAGCTGTGAAAATCCAAAGAGGTGGCAGGCACACAGCAATGCTGGTTTCTCTCATCACATTATTCTTGTGGTCTTTTCCACAAATGCCTGGGCGTCTCTTAGGTATTACTTTTTAATCATCTACCCTCATTACATGTAGTGTTTGCTCCTTTCTCATTTTCTAGCACAAGGCCAGAAAGAAGGCAATTAAAATTCAATAATGGTGCAGTGCTTAGACACTCATTAAGTAGTCATTAGGTAGTTTGGAGACTCCTTGTCTTTACAAGGGTTTGCTCTCCATGAATCTCCTCTCTGCAGTATTACTTCAAAACAGCAAGCACGACATGAATGTGAATCCAGAGGGTCTCCGAGTCTCCTGGCCCACCTGGGATGCAGCAAACCCTGGGGGCTCCTCCAGCAGCCCCAGGGAGATGCTCAGGCCAGGGGCTGCTCTGGCTGCCTCCAGTCCCACTGTGCTATCTGGAAACGATTCCTGCCATCCTCAGGCAATAGAAGGATCATTTAAAAAGCCTTGCTTACACTTGTTGGAATACCACCCCCTTCCAGAAATACAGTCCCCGGTTGCCAAGACAGTTTGTAGAAGGGCACACATGAGTAACTGGAAAAATTAGGCCTCCAGGGAGTCAGGAGCATTCGCTGTCAGCCTCAGGAGCCAAGCTCCTGACAAAAGAGCATTCAAAACAAGCAGGCTTCGTTTTGAGGTGGGGAAAAAAATACAACTCACTGGCAAAAACAGGATGGCAAAAGTATGCCACTGATTGTCAGATGCCTAAAGGCATCAATAAAATAATGCTCACACTCAAAAACTCTTACAAAACAAGAGAAGCAGCCTCTCTTCATTTAAAGGATTGCCTCTGGACATTAAATAACAGCATCTGTTCTACACACACTGAGCACCTTGAGTTTGCTTTGCTTTTAGTCCTTGAGGATTTGGGGAGGAAAGAGGACAAGAGAAGACAACTGAGACAGTTCAAGCTAGGAAGATTCCATGACAGTTCTATGGAGCATTTCCCCAGAACTCACTGAAAGCAGAGGGAGAAAACTCCAATGCATTACTTAAGACTTCTCTCACACTGCTGACCCTTTATAGATGCAGGTCAATAGAGCAGCCTCTGCCAGAAAGAGAGTTCCACATGAAAAAAACTGAAATAGAACTCATATTAGAGATGCTGAGAGGAAATAACACAGCCCAAGGGAATATCTGTATGTCATGGTACAATAACAGGGTCCCTGAGGGATCAGCAGATGGCAATGGAGAGAGGAGAGCAATTCACAGACTCCCAGCTTCTTCATAGCACTTGGTCACCTCTAGGGCATATAGCTCTGGGACAGACAGTCCATCACACACGCACTTCCATGCACAGTCACAGAGTGGTATTTCATTAAATACTGTTTTTCTGTATTAAAGCCCATTTCACAACACTGCATCCTCCTTTCTGTCTTGCCTTACCCTGGTACCCACAAGCCACGGCTGACTGCCTGACACAGCGTCAGGTGAGGATCAGGAGAAGTGCTCACCTTGGTTGGCTTCCTGTTGCACTTTTCTGTACAAGCTCAGGTTACTTCTCTGAACCATCTTCCACTCATATTCCTGCTGGAAAATTCAGATGGGAGGCCTGGGAGGTTGGGATTGCCTTGGAGCTCCTTTGTACAGTGCCTGGTGCAGTACTTGCTCAAAACATTCAAGTTTTTTTCTACTCAAGGTGCCTTCAACTGTGTATTTACCTGCTCGTAAGAATTTTTTGGAGCAGCTGGCAGATATTTCATTTTCCAAGACAGAAAACATATTCTTGAAGGTTTGGTGACATGGTGTGCATCAGGATATATTTCCATTTGTATACATAAGGATACATTTCCGTATGTATATAAATATGTTTGTGTATGCATGCATAGATGTAGAGGGAGATAACTGATGGACAGACAGTTCATGAGAGAGTCACAATTCATTTCTCTGTGTAGATACATGTACACAGATACAACATTCTCAAGCTCCCTAAGACAGACTGCAGTTTCTAAATGTTAAAATGTATCAATATGTAGGACAGTTAACTAGTACAAAGCAGTAATCTTCTCTTTCATTTGCCATTTTTCTTCTGAGGTATTTTTTCTTATTGTTTGCACACCACTGCCTTTGTACTTCGATTACAGCTATGCATGTAATAATAAAAATGACAATAAACCCGAGCCCATTTCTTGTATGGGATGACAATTGCAGGGTGTGTATTTCTGGCACATTGCAAAACATTGGAAATCCCTGGCCAGGTGTCATCAAGTGGAACGGAAAATATTTACCCAAGAGGTGTACTCTTAAACCAGCTGACTAAATGTCTGTTTTCCTCAACTGCTCTTTCTGCTGGAAGTTTTCCCAGGACCTGTTTTCTGTTTTCTGACCTGATGGGGAAGTGACCAACTTCACAGTGTGGCAATAATCAAAGTCAGGAGGCTGTAGTTAACCATTCATGAACAACTGAGGACTGAAACCTGTCTGCAGAGCTAGCAGGGCAAATTATCTGCAAATACTAACTTTCCAGCCATGATGGCCATATTCCAGTCCAGACAAAAGAAAACAGGACCCGTAGTTCTATGGAACCAGAAGCATTTGCATGGTCTTCTCTTCCTGTGACCACTAACACCAAGGTTTCCTGTTAGGTTTTCATTCTTAGTCTCATTTTAGATAATTCAGTGGCCTTCCGAAAAGGCCATTTACTGCCCCATTATTCCCCCAACCATAAAAAGTGACAAAAACAAGTACAACTGGGGGTGGTAACCAAGTATATGAGGAGAAGGTGTAAGAAGAAGGAACCTACAACTCTTTTCATCCTATTCAATCCCTTCTCCACCCTCTGTGCCTGGCCAGTCTGTACATAAATACATTTGCTTTTGCTGTTAACCAGCTCTTTTTATGTCCAGCACATCTGGATAGTTATTTCCAAGGCAGTCATATTCCTGAACAGGAATAATCATCAGCCAAATTACCATCTAGAGACTGTATTTTCATTGAACTTCTACTTACTACCAATAATTACATGCAGAAACTTTCTGCTGGACTTCTCCCTCCTGAAAAAACAGAGTATTCAGTGGACACAGGCTAAGGAGTTTTCAGGTTTGGCAGGTTCAGGTTTGTAACACGTGCACACATATTACAAACAAAATATGGGAGATGAATGTGCCTCTCTGTGCACATTGATGCTGTTTCCAAAGAAATCTCCTGTTTGAGGCTTTCTTCTTTTGCCCACTAAATTCCCTCAGATAACAGTGGTTACACCTACAGGTCAGTCTGAGTTGACTTATACTGAAGACGAAAGGTCAGCCTTTGCATTATTGATATGGACACTTTGCTGCCTCCTACTGCTTTTTTCACCTGTGTATCTGCTTGATGCTCCAGTGCTCCAGTTATGTGTGCAGCTGGAGATCCAGCAGTGGCCAGGGGTGAGCTCCTGCTGAGCCAGGTGCAGGTTTGTGGTTTGGCTGTGAGAGCACCTCGGAGCTGGTCATCACAGGGTAACAGTCATAAAGACAGGTCCACGAGGAAGGAAGGTCCTTTCCTGCAGGCAGGGTTTTCAGGTACTGGAAGCCTCTATTTCATCTTGCAGAGAGGGGATTCTGATGTTTTCTAGAACTTGTCCAGCAGAACAATAACCTCTAAGAAAGGATTTCCTTTTTGTTTGCTGTGAAAAATAGAATTGATCTGCATCCTAATCCAGCTGTTGACAAGAAACTGACAGTTATACTTCTTATCAGAAAACTCAGATGTTTTTCCCTTTATAGTTCAAGCACCTTTATACCAGGTTTAAGCCCTCAAAGCATTAAAAAAGTACTCACCCCACTTCCTTTGTTTTCAATATCTCTTTATCAAGCAATTTATCTTGTAGCATTTTAAAGAGAATTAATAAAAAAGGCAGCAAGGTTGCCTCACGCTTGCAAAGCTTTCGGTACAAGTATGTAGGTTAAATGGGACTTTTTATGAAGATTTATACATAGCAACTTAATACCTTTACATTTATTTCCTCGCACTTACTTCCAGCAGTTCTGTTGCTTTTCTACTACTGAAGAGCCTTGATATCAAAAATCCTCCTCCTCCCTTTAGATTTCTACTAATGACCACCAGCAATGGGATTTTGCAAGTTAAACAGTAACATAAAAATTTCTGTCAAATCCATGTGATGTACTTCTGTGCTTTTACTACAGCTCAAAGGCAAAAATTTCCACTGTGTTTAATGTACTGCTTTGGCTAACTGTGTTATGATTCATGTAAAAAACCCACAAAATGAAACAAGGTATGGTTTAAAGCATATAAGCAGTAAACCAGTAACCTCCAGATCCTCAGGTGCCTCAAAGGTCCTTCCCTGCAGAGAGCCCAAAGCAACTAAGTAAGTGTAAAAGGCAGTGTGAGTTCTTTTTCCTGTGCAACAAATGAAAGAAAATAATGCTCATCAGAGAGCAACCATTTCCCTGAAGTCAATCTGAGTGACTAAACCATGTTTTTCAGGTTTTACAGGTTTCCCTTTAATGATCTCCTGATCCCCTTACTGCCTTAAGGAGCCTGACCCATTCTTACCCAGGTGTTTTTTCTTGCAAGCTGCATGGAAAAAAAGCTTCAATAAGTCTTTGTCACTAATAAAAAAAGTATTGACTGCTTACAGAAGCTCTTTTTGAAGTTTTCCTGGTAAATCACCTTGAATTGCAGCAGAGGTAAATGAAGGAGTGAAGATTATCTTCTTCTGACATTATTCTCACTGTGTCAGTTACTCATTGTTTGCTTTTGGACTTTTTGTCCCTGCAACATCCAAACACTCCTCCTGTATCTTGGACTTCAGCACTTCTGTTTTAAAATGGTCTTAAGTTATGTAGAAAATACGGAATCAGGCACACATGCACAACATTGAGAAGGATGGGGAATGTAAGTCAAGAAAAAATAATAGGAAAGAGACTGAAACCTGACAAAGAAATGTTTCCCTACCTCAGTGAACATCATAGTGGACTTTAGTCTCTGGTTTGTAACGCTGTGTATTCTAAACGGAAACTGAAGCTAGAAAAAGATGAAATATGCCAGAATCTCTTACTACTTTGAGCTGGAAGTATAGTGTCACATCATCTGTAGCTGGACATGCCTTTTGCCTCCTCAGCTTATGCTGCTGCTAAAATAGATTTAGGTGACTCTACTCACCTTTTGCTTTGTTCTTAAGACATGTCATAAAGATGGATCGGTAGCACTGCTTAATTAACTATCAATACTGTTATACTTCACTGTAAATAACTCAGGTCAAATAGAAATAGTTTTTTGATATTCTTAATAAGAATTTCCTCTAATTTATTTAATACAGTCCCAAAGTCCTTTCAGAGTTGTGGTGAAAAAGCAGGAAGCATAAGGATTATGATAATGGCTCAATGCCTAAAATTTATTTGGTCTACAATTAATTTCAGATTCCTTTACCAATCATATTACTTTGTTAACCTTTAGTCCTTTACACAGATAGAGGAAGGAGCTCAGAATGCAGAATAAGGAAGGAAAAGGTAGAGGAAAACATCAGGTATATAATCAGAGCCTGATATACAGTTGAAATCAGCAGGAGTGGGATGCATATGAAGAAGGGAGCATAAACACTAAGAAAGAACATTAACAGGAAAAATGTGCAAGGCAGAAAAAAAAAATCAGTTTATTATTCCATTTTTGAAGAACGAATTTAATCCAAAATTCTATACAAGTACAGTGTATGACCAGGCATACTTCTGCCAGTATGAATATACACACCTATCCCTGTGTATGTGAGCATGCATGTATGTATATAAATATGCACATATGTATGTATTTCCATAATTCCTTTGAAGCTCAGATTAAATGCAGGCCTTTGAACAATCAATAACAAGACAATTAGGGGCTGAGTGGCCATACATACATGTTTAAGAGTAAATCTGCCAAATTACAAAAATTATGGACTTAAATATCATAAGGACCAGAAATAAACAACAGCTGGAGTCTAATCCTGCATCATTCCATCAGAGGCAGCTTTGCCAGAGATGCTCTGAGTGCAGGACTGGCATCCAGCCACAGCCTAGAACACCCTTCCTTATGTTTTAAGTGGCAGAAAAAGGGGACAGAATAACTGTGAATCCTCCCCTCCACTGTCCCAAACATTTGTTCTTCTTCCTGCCCCTGAAATTCAATCCATATTTACCCACTTCTCACTGCAGTCTGGACTCTCAAATGAGGCTTACCTACATGCCTATGTACTACATTACCTTCAGCACTGTCCTCCAAACACCTTCTGTACTTGCCTGCTGGCCTGAAGGAGGTCCCTTTCCCCTCGACACCATTTCCAGCTGTTGCTGACACACTGTTACAGCTGCAGGTGTGGCTCTGAAGCCTGTAGCTGTTCCTCGAAGTAGAGCAGCTGATCCACTTCGAAGCAATCACTTGCTCTAGAAACCAGTTTCTCCAAACAGCTCCTGATCTGCTCCTCACTGGCATTCTGCTGTCTCGCTTCCTTGAGGCAGCTGTACACGGCCTCAAATGTCTCCACTCCCAGCTTCCCAATGGCAGATCTGGGGATAAATATTATAGAAAAAGTCAAGTAAAAGTTAATTCATGTTATATAGTAACACAAGCATTGGCTAGTGCAGATTTCTTCTAAATGTTGTAGGTTTGATTAAAATTATATCATGATGCACCTTGTTTACCTGACAGTGAAAGGAACTAAAGTTTTCTGGTGACTTTCTCCATGATTACTCGCTATACAAAGAGCCCAAGAGTAAAAACCTGGCCATAGCAAAATCATGGGAAGCATGGCTATCTTCATTGTTACAATCCAAGAATCCTCTTCATGCTGAGTCTGACAGATGATTTTATCTACAAGTCTGGTAAACACACATGTATTACTGCCTCTGGATTTCATCAAAACCAAAAGAAGCTACCCCAGTCAGCTGAACACCAGTGGCATTTTATGTGGGCACACTTTGTTATTAATTTCTTTATTTTAGCTTCTATCAAATACAGGAAAAACGTTGTACAAGCTCAGCATGAGCTAACTTGACACTTTTTTCTTTTCTACAGTGCTCCTTTTATCAGAACCCAGATATGTAACTCAGTGACAAAACACACACTCACAACATCTTAATATTGATTTATAAAAAAGACCCATTTGAAAACTGCAAGACAATGAACAGCCTTTCTTCCTCCTAAAGGCAAAACATATTTAAATTCATGTATCACAGGTAACATACAATTTGTCACTCAGTGATGGCTTCATATTTTGATGAAAATACCACGGTAATTTTCGTTCAGTGTATCAGAGACTATCTGCCTGCTCTTCATGCTTCTGACTTGGATTTTTTCACTGAGCCTTTACATGTTAGAGCAGTTAAGAGCTGGTTGTCTTTTAGACAAAAAGGGGATACTTGAAGGGAACCATGTCGTATGGTGCCAGCAGTAGGCTTCCCAGCCAGTGCTTGAGGCAGCAGGAGCTGGGACACCTTCAGCTTGTGGCTGTACAAAGGATGATCTATACACAGGCAGAGAAGGGGATCAGAGATGTCTCCTGGTGCCAGCATTAAGGCTTAGAACCTCAGTAAATGTGCACATGGGAGCAGGCACACTTCCCATAGCAGTTTAAATAGTTAAACCTAACTCCCAACAACAACTTCACAAACTGCAGCTGCAGTTTTTCCTGGTTTTGTACTGATTTTGCTACATGTCTAACACCAGGGCAAGGTCAACTCTTCTCACCCAATAGCATAATCAACCTAGTTGCTTTTTATCAGTGGTCATCCTGTTACTGCTGAGGAAAAACATTCTCAGAGTGAAAAGTCAGCCAGTAAGAGTTCCATATTATATAAATTCCCCAATTCTTATGAAAACATTGCAAAGAATTCTACTTTATTGCTCCTCAAACTTCTCCCGTCCCACTTGCTCTTTGCCTTTCTAGCACCTCCATCATGCCCAGGTGTGATGCCCCTTTGACTTCAGGGCACCCCTCTGCTGGCTCCTGACACAGAGGCAGATCAGGAACCTGGGGCAGAGAAAGCCAAGACCCAGGATCAGAAGTCAAAGGGCCAAGCTGGAATCTCTACAGGTCTAGACCTAACTCAGTCCTGCTTCCTATAACTAGAAATTGCCTTTTTTTCTACCAAGAATGTTGTTTAGGAGAAAATAAAAACTGTTGGAAAGAATGAATTCTCCAATGCTAGAAGCCTAGAGATTGGATTACCACTGAAAGCTAAACAGAGATTTGACAATGTACATTTCTTCAGAAAACATTATCAAAAATATCACTATTTCTCTCCAATAGTTAAAAATCAATACATGAAAAGCTATCCTGAAATCACTGCTACTTCATCAGTGCCTCTAATGACTCCTCTCTCCCTCTTAGACAAGTAGGTTTAATTTTTGGCAGTCCTGTCTATTTCAAGATGAAAAATTAAGCAAACATATACCTTGGGAGTATTGCTTCTGCTAACAAATGTGACCTGCAGACTTGAATCTTCTCTGTTCAGCTTGGCAGAGCACACAAACCAGCTAATCTGTATAATAGCTGATACAATACAATTAAGGGGAAAATGTTCATAGGTTGAAAATTACAGGGTAGGTAACAAAAATTATAACCTGCTTTTACAAAAGAAGACATCAGGCTCTGTTTGGCCTTGAGAGGCAGAAGTGTGGGATATCAGAGAGTAAATGCCAAAGAGGCGTCACCAAGTGAATCTATCATCCTGATGGAGGGAGGGGGGAAGGTGCTTCCTGGAAAGTGAGGTTTGTCCATTATGGCCCTGATCCTGTGCTAAGGGATATTTGTCCACCCATGTAAAATCCTGGAGAGGCACAATTACAGATTGCTACTTCACATGAAACATAGGATACCTGCACTAAATGTCTGGAAAAGAATCAAAGCCTTACCACCAAATGTGGTGTGAGAAGAAGTGCAGAACTCTCATTTACAGTCACATTTGGCCATCCATGTTTTCTGATTTACTGGCACTCTCTTCATGCTATCCTATAGCTTATCTGCTACAAACTCACTGTGAGTCATCATCTCTTTTTTAGCCAAGGCAACACGAACAAAGGGGATACCTGACATCTGGGATTTCACTACTGTGAAAAATTGTGGGCCAGACCTCCATCCCACACTGGCCAAAATTAGTTTTCAGTGTCTTAAAATCCAAGAAATTACATCAGGCTCTACCAATCAAGGGTCTGGCTTCAGGTGATACTCAGTAATGTGCTTAAATGTCATATCTCAGATTGGTTTTTTTCTTTCCTTGTTACAGTCTTAGATGGAGGGATCCATTGAGCTCAATCCCCTGCAGAGAGCAGTCCCAGTGCTTCAGGCAGAGGAGGCACAGGGCTGGGGACGTGCTGTGACCATCAACCCACTGGCTGCACAGCAGATATTGCCAGTCTGAGGACACTGTCACCCATGGAAGATGTGGCCTGAAAAAAAATTAGCCTCTTGTTGCCAGCTCTCATGCAGCACACAACACATGCCTGAGAAAATTAACTGCAACAAGACCCAAACACCATATTGATATTTGATTTGCGGATAATTATGGAACATGGACATAAAATAGAGACTTGGTTCTATCAAGGATAAGGCGCTTTTGAGTATGCAAGATGCAGTAAAGAACATCAGCAAAATCATAGGCACTCCTGGAGTTAGAGGGGAGCTAAATAGGAACCTTGAGAACTGCAATTTTAAGACACAGCGTGTCTAAAACCATTCCAAGTCATTGGACCTAATGAATTTATCAGGCTATCTGGTGATTTGCAGTTGATTTTCTAAGCATCAGTGCAAAATTACTAAAATTTGACAATATAATAATGTTGTATTCTCAGCTGGCTGAGGAAGTTGTAAATCTTTCCTAAGTGAACAACGAATTCTCTATTATCCCACAGGTCTTTATTTTGACTATTCTGCTACCAGCTACTTATTAACGTCTCCTTTCTGGCTTAGACATCAATTACAATACACCTACCTTTATGCCACACTGACAAAAGCCACAAAACAAGATTAATGCTGAAGTTTGTGCTCCTCCATGGGTGTTAGCAGCCAGGTTAATATCTCTCAACAACTTGTCATGACCTGCCTTGAAGGGTAGCTACTACACAAATCAGCAGCTAAGGGGTTTTTCAGCTTCTCACTTTCCAGTGTCATTTGGCACGATGGCAACTATCATCTAAAGCCATCCTGGTCTCACTGGGATCCCCTTCAGAGAGCTGTGTGTGGTCCGTGCAAGGACAGGCTCTGCACAAGCCTCTACTGAACACACTAGAGTAGTAACACCATGAAAGTCCCTCCAGATCAGGAACCAGCAATACCATCTCACCCCTGCCATAACAGGCAACAAACACACTGCTCCTAAGAAGAACAGAAAATTCAGTTATTTAAAAATACCAGTTACTCATGCCCACATCAATGCAAACCCTAACAAAGAAACTTTCTGGACATGGAATACCCATTCCACTGGGCATTTATTTATCCTTTTGAATGCAGCCAGGCCACCTGCATCCACCACCAAAAGAGCACATTGTAAAGCAGAGCACAAATCTGTGTTGATTTTGGCTCATGGAGCATAAAAGCATGCACAGGGATCTTTGAAAGAATAATTTCAGTAGAGGTCTCTAAATTCTGTTCTTCCTAACTCAAGGAGCTAACCCCATGGAGTCCAGCAGTATTCTTTAGGATTCTCATCAATACATCCAACAATGATTTGTCCCTGAATTAATGGTATTTCCAAGCATCAATTTATTAACCTCATATTTCTCTTTAAAACAGTACAATCATGCCACTTTGCAGCTAACCAGTACTGATATGAATCTCAGTGAAAAAGATTGTTACATTTATCTCCTGAGATGACTTTGCAAAAGAATCAGGAAATTACATATCCTTAGTCTCATACAAAATATTGTTTTCTAACTGTACCAGAAAATCTTAAGATATCTGCTACAGCATCTCATGGTTCAGTAAACAAACAGGTTTATCTCAGTCAGAACACAAAAGATCTCTGTCCTCTCAAGTTATCTTTCTGTCATTCTGTTTGCTGGCATTACTGACTATGAATGATTAAAACTTTGACACTTGAAAGAAATGGCTCTGGGTTCAAATCTTCATTTCCAACATAACTTCTCTGTTGCTGTTTAAAGACCCCTTGAGATCTGCTAGGAGAAGGACATAATAAGTTCCATGATTCAGGTTTTAGGAACTTATATCTAAAGGTAGGGCAAAACTTTTCTAGTTCTGACAGCTGTTCAGTCTTGGGAATGTGAAAAAAATGGCTAAGTAAGAAAAGAGCTCATTAAAAAAAAATAGAAAAGATAATGGAAAGTATTATGATATAAAAGCTAGTAAGAAAAGGCATACGAATTACTAATATTAGACTCCATTTTCACCTTCAAGCCTCAATGGACTTCGACTATCCTCACATTACTGCTGAATGAAAATTTCTTCACTTGAAAACACAAGGATAATTTTCCTAATTCATCCTTAATTACTTCATAATTCCTGAATTAAAGCACCATAATTTGATTGCAAACAAAACTCTCTGATGTCTTACTTCAAAGACCTGAAAAATCTAAAGCATATTTGGGACATGTTTTCCCATGAGTTAAGAAGGATCTTATTATTAAAAGATGTAGACACACAGGTGAAGAAATATCAACAATAATATTCTCCATGCACCTCATGCTCAGAGATAAATTAATTAATAAAATAGGAATTGAAGCTGACAACTGCTCTTGGAAGAAGCGCTAGTTAGAATTTAGAGCTGTTAGTTGAATTCTAGCTACTACAAATTTAGAAGATGCTTTATCATAAGAGAAAATGTGCTTCTTTTAGTATTTTCCACAGAAGGAAACAAATTACAACAAAACACAGTCATTTAAATCAAACCGCAATACTGCAATTTTAAAGTCTTCCTATATTAAGAAATTTACAACCAGTACTAAAAATAAGAGGAAATATATTTGCTTCTATAGAGATATTCTTCATGAGGTAGGGTGCGCACTGTTTCACTGTGCTCCACTGTGGCCATGGAGAATTACCTGAAACACACGTCCCTGAGCTGCAGCAGCTTTATACACAGTCTGAGATTTCCTAGTCTTTCTATAATTATTTTAAACAACATTCTGATTTTTAACAGTGCCATGGCATTCAAAGAATCTTTGAAAAGTCATTAGTTTAATTCCTTCAGCACCACTGATCAAGATCAAGCAGGAATTCATGGCACACTTAACAAATACTTGATGCTATTTGCTTTGTTTATCAATGCATTTGTTTCATAAAGGTGTAAAAAGCAGCACAATATACAGCTAATTCTTGAATGTGAGCATGTGAGGATACAGTAGTTACCTCTGAAAACTCAATAACTATATGCAGATCTTGTAAGAATTTAAGAATATAACTGCATTCTCCTTTGTTCATGTGTGGTAATACAGAGTTAATGCTGATTTCCTTTTACATGGCTTAATATTGAGAGGGGGGTCTCTCCTGACTTAGGATTTCATATCAAAATAATAGTTTTAAAACCAACAATTTGCCTATCAGAGAAAGAAAAAAAGTATTTATGCATTACAAAGAAACAATCAGAATATTTATAACTATATATGCATTTTTTCTCAATCCAAGCATTATCTTTAGCCATATTCTATTAAGTGTTACTACTGGATCTAAAATAATGCATTTCTGAGTTAGCAATAAGTCAGTCTCATTAAAAAGTTGTCAATAAGTCAGGTGCTTAAATGGAGAGATTAATGTAATCAGCTGGTATGGAGATGGACAGTTCTTGACAGAAATATCACGAACACCACAGTAATTTACTCACAAAATTTCCTGCTGGGCTTGAGCACTGTACAGCCACAGAGGGAAGTAAAGCAGCACTCAAGCTCTGAGCTATGCTAAACACCCATACAAGGTTACAGTAAAAATACTATTAAACAATCCAATCAAAAAGACATTTTAAAGATAAAAAAATACCAACTGCTGTGTAATGTGAGATGTCTAATTATGACAAATATTGAAGTCAGTATATGCATATACATAAAAATAGACATTAACATATACACAAAAAGACTCCCAAACCATTTACATAAGGTTTTATGCAAACAGTTTTTCGAACATCAAACATTTAAGGTAAGTTCACATCTATATCCACTCAATGGGGTCTGAAGCTAAGTGGATTAAGTCCACAACTTCTTTCAGGTCTCTTTTCACATCTGTAGGCCTTTAAAAAGTTCCTAGCACAAAACAGGGCTAAGGCAAATTCACGTTTTGGCAGAGCCATACAATTCCACGATGATACCATTCTAAAGAGAAAAAAAGGAAAGCAATTACCAACTATGGACAGTAGATCTGTGATTTTCAGAAAGGCCTAGAAAGATTGACACAATCAGTTTCTTCTGGGTCTGCATCAAAAGAAGACAAGCTTCACAGAGTTGTTCAGGTATTTAAAGACATAGATAGAAGCCTAGTACTTTTTTTTTCCTAAAAAACAAACATTTTATATCTTTCAAAAGAGAGCTCTGGTCATTCCTGCATCAAACCTCTTAGAAAGTTCCCTACCTTTATTTCTCTCAAGTAAACTTCCCAAGGTTGCAATACTATTCTAGTAAAAACTGTCAAAATTCTTCGAGTGGTTCCATATTGAAAACAGACGATATAATTAATGCTGCGTGAAAGCATTTTCGTGTTTGCAAACTATTGACAAAATCAAGGTGCTGGAAATCTGAACAGCTCAATCTCTGCATTATGTATGCACAGCACAAGAAACTAGGCAAGCTATGCTTTGTGTGCAAAACAAAAAGAAGTCTAATTCACTGAATCTTTTGAGTGTTTGGGGCCACTTGACATTTTAAAATAAGTGAATCTATGCTTAAAATTTTAGGAGTTTTGCTACTGAAATGCAATTTTCAAAGTGAATAAAAACTCTCTAGTGCTAAAGGAATCATAATGTTACTGTTCCCTTACAAAAAAAAGTCCTTAAAAATTCAGAATAACAGAATGACTCATGGATCTATAGCTGGCATACAGCTGAGCAGAGAAGTTGAAAAAAAATCTGTGTTTTCTTTACATATCTTAGCAAATTTGCAAAATATTACACATCATTTTAAGGATACGACCTGAGGTTCAAGTAAAATGGGAAAAAGAGGAGCATCCCAAGAAAATGTATCAAACATTAATTGTGCCCCAATACTCACTCACTCTAACTACTAAGTTTGTTCTCATTATTCATTTCAAAGTGTACCATAACAAATGTAAAGCTGCTAAGAACTGCTGAAATTATGGTGTTGGCAGGTGATGTGCTCTTCCCATCCTCACATGCAGGATGGAGAGGAGCAGCATAAGAGGCAAAATGCCAACAAGAGAAGCAGCCCATTTTTATCACGGAAAGGGGAGGAGTATGGACAGTGGGAAGAAGCTGAACAAAGACCCATAGAAAATGCCTGAGGAATTAGACTATTATTAGCCAAAGCTTCAGCTTTGGTCTTGAGGGGTTGGTGCTGCTTCTGCTGCAGAGGACTCCTATGCTTCTGAGCAGCAGACACTGTCTCACTCAGCTTAATTTCTTCCTAGGCAGGAGAAGCCCAGGATTTACCTATTCCAAATTTCTCTTTCAGTCATTGCCTTGGGACAGCAATGACTCCTGAGCCAGGAGCATTCACTTATTTGTGAGGTGTCCCCGGCCCAGGGAGGCAGAGATTTAGTTTCAGATAAGCATTGTTAAAGTAAGAAGCATAGCTTTAAAGCTCAGAGAGAATGAATTCCATTCCTCTGCCTCGGGGGATGGGCCCTGTGAGCCCAGGAGGAATTTCTCCACGCTGGACCCTTCATGGAGTGGCAGCCCAGGGTGTTCTGATTGGGTTTGAGCCCCTGGGGTTTCTCCCTTACTCTGTTCCTATTAGTCCCTGACCTGAAACTCCACCCTGGCTCTGTCCCACAAAACCCATCACCCAGCCTCTGTTTGGGGCTCTCTGTCTCTGGATCTAAGCGGAGCTGGTTCCTGTGCTGGATAAATGGTTTCCTGAGCAGAAGCCCATCTCATTGGTGTCCCATGTTGGTCACTGGTAAGGGTAGCCTCCCTGGACATGATCCTGCAGCCCCAGAACGCAGCACTCATGTCTCCCTGACAGAAACCAAGAACCAATATCCCACCTTGGTGACACTCAGGCAGGGTTCAATCTTTCAATGTTCCCACTGAGTTTATCTCACTTGCTTGTAAAGCAAACAGCAAACCCGAAATACTTTCTTCAGATTTGGGTCTGGAAGGTAATGGTGCAATTACCTTAAAATAGATTTTCAGTAAAAGAAAGAGAAACTCTTGGACTAAGATGCTTAATTTGTTTCCATAATGAACTCATTACACTCATTTGAGACTAGCCTTTAAAAATGAGGTGTGAGAAACTGTGACAAGGAAGATGGACATGTAAATAAAATTTTGGCTTAGCCCATGAGATGCAGAAAACTATAGTCATGCTGTAAGATGTCTTGGGATCACCAGACAGAAATTATTACCTGAAAATGGAGTGTTGGACAGAATGCTGTTATGTGTGTAAGAGGAAATTCAATGCTCAAAAACATTTCAGGATCAATACCTTCAAGAGTACTCTATTCACCTGCAAAAACATGGTAGTTCAGATAGTGTCAGTAAACTTCCTTACCAAATATGTCTTTTGTCTGTGAAAAGATATCTTATTTCTCAAGCAAGTTTACATCATGATACCTTCAGCATGACAGTCAATAGCAATCAAAAGGTCACTGACAAGTTTTTAAATCAAAATCTTAAAAAACAATTAGCTTTTCTGTATTTGTGGCTTTTGTCTTCACTAAAGCTGCCCACAATGACCTCCATAACAAAACCAGTTTCAGTTGGCTCAGAAAGGTCCACTCTGTGTAAATTGAAATACTATATCAAGGAAACACTTTCTTTACTGCAATATTTTATTTTTTTTTTAATTGCACAAATAAATGTACCAAAAGTCTTCTATACTTCTGGTATTTTAGGACTACTTACCTCAAGAACATCTAGTGCCTAGTGAATGACCTCAAAATGACCTTTATTTCTGAATTTTTAAGATAGGTGATGCATTTGATGGCAGCATCAAAGCACAAGAAGCATATATACATACTCCTCATGAGTCTAAACCAATAGTGTTACAAGCATCCACAGGAGCAGAATAAAAATATCACCCAATGCCTTTTCTTCATGACTTCTGAAAGACTGCTTTACTTACACTCAGCAGGGGATGATGAAGTCTTTTGCCTGATCGTGGTATGCTGCTGTGCATAAGACTTTGGGGAATGACTAAGAGGTGCTCACTGCTGGGCTAAAGGATTTTAATTTACTTAAAATTTGGGGCATAAAAGCCTTTTCCTTTTACTGCCATACATTTTATTGAATTCTAAAGTGCATATTAAAGTTCATAGCTATTAAAATGACTCATTGTAGATATTCATGGATATCTCTACAAAGGAGCACAAAACCATCTGTACTGAGCTTTTTGTATGGACCTCAGGGGAAAAAAATTAATAGGTGCTACTATAATTTAATCTGATAGGGGAAAAATGCTTTAGCATGAGGATTTGCTTCTGAAGAACAGTGTGATTCTCTCCTGAGATGCATAGTTGGAAAATCTCTATAGGGGAACCTCAGTGGAACAGTCATTTGTTTGTCTTCATGGATCTCTCCATGAAGATAACTTGGCTCTCCATACCATGTGGCAGTAATGCTTCTCAGACTCAGCATCCACCATGTTACCTTGTACCATCAAGGATGGGGACCACCACGAGAATTAGATGGTGGTCAGGACAGAAAATGCCAGGAAATGGCTCCTCCCATTTCCTGTGCCTAACAAGATTCCTTGCTTTCAAAGCCCATTATGAGGAATAAGAGTCTCACAGCTCCCATTTCTATATTTGGTTGATTTCTCGCTGCTAGCACACAAGGCTGGGAAGGAGCATAATGGTAGCCTTGGTGGGAGCTAGTTCAAAAAATGGAGATTTCTTATCAACACTACAGATCCCAGTATCGAAATGCTTAGCACTGAAGTGGAGATTTTTGTGGAGTCAATGAACTCTGCTTGAAAACTAAAGTTAAATCTCTGCTCTTATAAATTCTATAATGAATTCTGATGCCAAATATAACAAATTAGAAATTGTTATCACTGGAGTTGGTGATTTTATCATGACTTTTACTGAGAAGACATCAATTCATATTGATGCTGCATGTGATCAACTGGAACAGAGAGTGAATTGGAAAGAAAAAGTCAGGGGAAATATTTAGGGGCTGTAGTGAAAAAACAGCCATTTCTTTTCACTTAAAATAGGAAGACACCAAGCACTCCTACCGGGGTTCAGCAGTTTCCTTCTATATTCCCATAAAGATTTTTAGCACAGCTTTGCTCTCACCTGAGTATCCCTGTCAAGTCCTGCATAAGAATACAGTAGAAACCTCCTAAATTGATGCTCTGATACACAGCAAGTCAAAGAAGGCATTTAGTGAATTATGCTGCAGTAACTCAAGCAATGAGCATATAACATCTTGTCAAGTGACTGCCTTGCTACCGTTGTTTGCAAGCCAACATTATTCACGCATCAATTGTAAATGGCTAAAAGGCGCTTTCACTGTTAGACCTTGTGTTGTTTTAGATTAATCTACCATTTTATCAGAGCTA
Organism: Pseudopodoces humilis; assembly: GCF_049639895.1. Classification (NCBI taxonomy): domain Eukaryota; kingdom Metazoa; phylum Chordata; class Aves; order Passeriformes; family Paridae; genus Pseudopodoces; species Pseudopodoces humilis. The sequence continues at coordinate 109,205,461 of NC_142200.1, forward strand.
CTGACACTTTCTTCCGGTAATGTCATCTGTAATGTGTGGGCACAAACTTTCTTTATGAGCAGTTCATGACACAGGAGTCTCCCTCATCAGAATCTATTGCTCCTAACATCTGAAAATGGTGCATATCCCAAACCTTAATAGTTCTCATTCTAGAGTGACTTGACACCCAAACAGATTTCACTACACCTCCACTTTATCTCTCCTGCTCTGCTCTTCCCTTTCCTTTTAGGAACTCCAGCTATTCAGTTTCTGTAAGACAAATCCCCCACATTTTCTCTTTCCTCAGAAGCTGTCATCTGGAAGAGCCGCCCCCCCCCCAGAGTCTGCATCTACCTGACTAAAACTGAATAGTACAGGTCTAAATTACATTAGCCTTGCTTATGTGGCACTGTTGTGTGAATAGCATTCAACAAACACATCATATGAGGTTTGCTGAGGGATGAGCAGAGAAGCTGTGGCTTTATGTATTGATTCATAACCAAATGTACTTCCTTCTCACCAGTGAAAACCCTACTGTGTCCTGTGTGCAGATTGGCCATGGATCAGAGTTTGCAGGGATCTCCTTGACTACACATGCTGGGTACTCTTTTCCTTGCTTTGTTCCTTAACACTTCACATTCCAAGCAATTAAGTCCTTTTTCACCTTTATGTACTTAGAAAATAAAAAACGTCATGCTATATTTTGGAGAAAAGACAATATTGTGAGTCACAACAAACCATGAAAACCATGAAACAGTACTGGAAAAAAAGAATTAGAAAGAAGTGATCTAATCATACCTCAGCCCTAAAAGCAATGATCATGAAGTTCAAATGTTTTAAGTTTTATCCAGGAACCATGAGAACACTGGATGAAATCTGTAAGTTAAGTAGGCATTTTGACTAAAAATCTCACCTTGTAAGTAGCTGGGACAACAAACTGCATTAATTTCTTTTTATTAGTAGTTTCCACGAAAGGAGAATGGAAAGCAGTGTAAGTGGAAGGCTGTGAGACCTGAGACTGGTTGCACAATAAAGGGTAAGCCGTGAAGTGAAACCCTGGGAGCTGCTGCATCTTGAAATAATATAAAACAAAACAACTTCTATCAGGAGTAAATGTGATTGGTATTTTCCTGAAGTACATGGTGATTTGTTTTAAACAGTGATTGCTATCAATGCTGTTGGAATTCTACTCATTTTCTTCAGAGAGCTCACTTAAATAACTATTAGCATCTACTGTTCGAACTTATTTGTATTCCAGTAACATCCACCACATTATTGGCACTGTCCACCTACACAAGAGAAAAAATTGCCCTTTTTTAAAGAGTTTACATTCTGAGAGCAGTTGAATCTTGCAACATTGCAAAGAATATTTGAGCTCAAAAATAATACACATCACTATGATTATCAGATCAGCACCTAAGTTAGGATGCAATAAATCTTGGAAGGACAGAAATTAGTGAATCAAGATAAAGGCTCAAGGTACATTAACCAGTATATTCTAGAAAGGAAGCACAGAACTTTGTTTTATTAAGACGCTGAAACCTTTATAAATAAAGCTGGGATTTCAGCAATGCTGAAAACAAGTAGACAATGAGTTTCAAAGGGAACTGCCCATATACATTCCTCTCTCTCATTTGAAAATCCCAGAAAACAGCAGCAATTTTGGTTAGTTTAAAACATCATATCACCATGGGAAACAAACCCACTTACTTTTCATTCCAGGCAAGAATGAAGTGTGGGTGAGGGAGCAAATGTGATGGTAATGTGTACATCTGCAGGTGATTTATGGGCATGGGCTGTGCTAATACAGCAAGTGAAATTCAGAATGACACCGACAGCAGGAAAGGCAAACTGGATCCTGGAAGGATGTCAGTGATTGTTCAGCTTACAAGAAAGCAATCAGAAGTGACGGTCAGCTTTCATCCTCTCTGGAGGCAAGCAAGCAAGTCTCTAAACACCTTACCATCCACTTCTTTTTGTTGATGGTATTTTTGGGTTTCATTTGCTGTGCTTTGCAGTTTTTCAAATCCATATTCTTTGCCTGCACATTGGTAACACATAGATATGCTACTTACTCCCTCATGTGTTTCAGCTTGGTCTCAGCCATTGTGCTGTTGAGAGCTCTGAATCCCTGGGGCACCCCTGGAGACACTCCGGTGACAGTCCTCGAGCCTACAAATCAATGCACAGACACACAAGCTTATTGACCTTCATCCCATGAGCTCTACTGCAGAACCAAGGGCAGTCAGAAGGAGGAAGACTATTCCTGTTTCTCACAAGGCAGTGCCACATTAATTAAAGATTAATTAAATTATTAAATGTACATTAAGGGCAACTCCTTTCTGAGGGCCAAGTAGGTTTATAGCTTAAAGGCACCAGAATAATAATAATAATAATTTTCCTTCTGTATAATACACAAGGAATTACAACAGAAAGGACAATCACTTGAGGAAGTGCTGGGATGGATAAATATCCAATAAAATAAAATTTTCTGAGACCATATGCATTTTCTCCCACTATTTTTTTACTTATCTTTAAGAACAAGAACATTCATCCTAACAGGAAAGTCTCTCCTTAAGCTTGATCATTACTGTAAACTGGAAGGATTTATCTTACAACATCAGTTTCTCCTTCAGATAAAGGTACTCTTTTTATGTATGAATACATATATATATATGTATAAAAACTTACTGTATATGTAAATACATATGTATGTGTAAGAAATAACATATGCATAAACACACATTTCCACTCTTTCTGTTTGCAGGCCTTGTGAGCTGCTGCATTATTTCAGGACTTAGGGCTCACATACCACTGAGGAACTCCTCCACAGGAACACAGAAGTGCTGAATCACAGGGGACTGTCAGGGTTATCAGCTCAAATATGCTGCAATTTCGTGTAGTCATCCCATCATATAAGACTGTGGTTTTCCTAAGAAATGTATGTACTTTCTTCCCTGACTGCTATCATTGAAAGACAATTTCAAAGCCTCACTGGGAGCTAATGGCTAAAATCTCCCTTCTTATTTCCTGATAAAATTTCTTTATCGAGCAGCTCATGCTCATTTTCCTCCTGTGCCGGTACTTTCCCTTGGCTTACGTAGTTCTTTCCTTCCCTTTTGCATACTCCTTTCATTTCTTTGTAATTGGAAAAAGAGATCCTATTTCAGCTTTCAGTTTGTTAAGCTGAACAAAGCAGCTATTTTAGCTTCTTCTTGCAAATTGTTTGGCGTTAGGATTTCACTTCCCGAAACAGGAGATGTATCAGGGTGTAAATGAGTGGGCTGTGCCACACAGGGCCCAAGTTCTGAACAGGCATGGGAGGGCTTTGCATAGGGTAGGAACAAGACAAAAGTCAAACATGTTAACACAATGTCTTGTCTAAATGAACACATACTCCCTCCTACCAGGGGTTTTTAGCTGGGACTCAGCTGGGATTTGGCTTAGTTTGGACTGCATTGAAGGGATCACATGCAACCAAAGGGAGCTTGCAGCTCCACTCCCTCTATGAGCTGGTGTAGACACCCCCAGAGAACACTAAATGTTTCCCTGGAATGTGTAACCATGGCTCTCCCAACAGTTAAGCTCCTATGCCTTACATGATTCTAGACCCTGATCATATCCATTTGAATACTGAGATTAAAACTTTCTATCATGAGTGATCCAACTGAATCACTCACAGTGAGTGTCTGCTGGATTCAGAAGCTTAGAAGCACAGAAGAAATGGATTTTTGATTCTGTTAGCAGGATGGACAAACAATTGCACATTTAAAAACATTTTTCTAGCTTATCTTTACACCTAATGGCTAGGAGTTTTCTGTTGCCTTACACAACTCAGGTATAATTAATGTAGTTTAAAAAATGAAAAAATGACAAGCCCAGTTCTTACTGGCAATCAGTTATTTCACCCATTAATGCAAAAAACATTCCCTGATCATTTACTGTAACAGTGCAAATGCATATCCATATGTTTTTACACGGAGTCTGTAAGCATTCAACTCCTTTAGTGACATTGGAAAATTCAGCTATCCTCAGGATAGCTCTGAGGAAACCCCAGGTGCTGTGCAAAGCAGTGCTCGTGACTTACTGAGCTGCATGCTCCTCTCTCAGCTGGGGCAGTATTAAGGCCCAGATGTAGGGCTTTGGTGCTCCGAAACCAATTAAAAATTGATGCCCTGAGCACCAGCGGCCTAAGGAAAATACAAACCTTGCAGTCTCTGAAGAAAGACTACATTTAACCAGGGGCACCAGATAAATTCTGGCATTACTATTATTACAGGATATATCACTGTAGTAAGAGCTCGGCACATTCTTTCTGTTTAGTGAATTCAGTATATTTATTGCTACAAAATTTCCTTCTCCTCTGACATTTCCTTATTAAACACATTCTTCTTGTTTGCTTTTTTCTTTTGTTTTTTTTCCCCCTGGGATTTCTGGCTAAACAATATTTTGTCTATTTTACACATTGGCAGTTGGCCAAGAAAAACTTCATCTCTTTGTGCAAACTCTCTATCTTCTTCTCCATTTAATATGATTTTCTGGCTACGGCAAGGCAGCACAGCCTGAATATTGTAGGATGCTGCAAAGGTGTGGTTAATCATTAAAAAAAAGAGTTCTCAGTGAAGACTGCTAAGAGCTTGATACATTGGTGCTACAGCACACATCAACAAATTTTGCTGAGGTGATTCATAACCATACCAACTTCTACATCAAAGGTATTTTCTTAGAAGCAGTTACTTGAACAAGAATATATTTTGCACCCAGCTCCAGGCAGCTTGTGTACCCACATAAAGGAACACACATGTACACACATGTACACATGAAAAGGAACTATGCTTCTTCAAAAAGTTACCAGATAATTATTTAGATTTTCTATCCAATATATCATTCTTGATCCATTAAGCAAAACCAAATGAAACAACAAGAGCACTGACTTTTCAAGACCACTTATTGTGACTTTCTAAATGTATTTCAATATCTCCCAGTGTCTAATCCAGTATTGCAGAAACAAGGTAGGGCAAAGAGCAAAAGATCTTTGTCCTCTCAGGTGATAGAGCACCAGTTTGAGGTTTTCACTGAGGGGCTGTAGAGAAAGGAATTTATTCACAGGTGCATTATCTGGTAAGAGTTTTCATAAATTATGGTCCAAAGGCATTCCTACAAACATTTCTGCGAATGACCATAGAATTGGTGATACATATCTACTGCATCTCTTCATAAGTCATGATGTGTTGTGAAGCTGTTATCTCCACTGAATCACAAACTTCCGTTTGTATTCCAGATTTCTTTTCTTTAGCTTTCAATGCTACATATGAGATCCTACAATGCCTTTTTGTACAAGATATAAAGGATTAGAATCAGATGTGTTTTCCAGATTCATAAACAATAAAAAGTGACCCAACTGCCCCTAATCTTGTCTTCCTTAATGCCAAGCAAATTTAGTAAAATTTAAAATTGCTTTTTCAAGCTCTCTTATCTTTTGCAGCTTTTTTCTGGGATCTTCCCAATTTTTCAGTTTATCAGCATGGCCTATCTTATTTCAAATGAACTTCACATGGACCTGTGTAATCAACACAAAAGCAATCGTGAACCACAATACCTCTGGTACTTGGAATGATTCTGGGACCTCTTGAGGAGAAAACTCAGTTACCTCCCAAGTCCTTTTATGAACACTGAGGTTTCTAAACAAATTCCACCCGCTGAAAAACAATGTATGTTTATTGCATCCTTTTTATCTTGGCCTTTGCTGACATAAAAGTTCTAGTTTTTCTTCCTGGTCATTCTCTAACAACCGCTTGAAATTACTCATAATATTTTGTAATACTTTAACAATGAAAGATGCTATAAAGAGTTCTGTCCTGGCCAAATTCCTGCTTCTATTGCCCTATTATTGTCATGAAATCCATACTGTTGCAGGAGTAGCCATTGTAATTCTGCTGTAGGTCTGTAGCCCACTCATATGGTACTGCCACTGCTTGCACCAGGCCACACACCTGGAACTGAGTCTGCAAGGCTTCAGGCTTTGTCTGATCTTGTCTTGTCCTGACAGAAATTTTTATTTAATTGCTTAAGCTATAGCAGTAGTTCTTCTAATTACTATGTAGTGTTTTATTTTATTTAATTTCCACTTATTCTTGTAAAGTATAACCCATTTTTTTAGATGGATAGTAGTATCCTGTGTAGAAAGACATATTTATAACTAAGTTAATTCAATTAATGTAGAGAAGCATAGGCTTGGTACAACAGCAGATGCCTTGAAAAGTGGGAACAAAGGATGAGGTATAAAGAACTACAGGCATGGGACAACAAGGAGGGAGGCTCTGGCTGGTACGGGCAAAGCCATGGCTAAAAACAATGTGCAAGTGGTCAGTTTAAGAAATGCAGACCTGGAAGGGGACAAAGTAGCTTTAGGGTGAAAAAGATACCTAACCTATGTAAAATGCACCATATACAAAAAAAATTTGATGTAATGGGAACTTAGAGCCCAGTGAAGAATATGCAAGGTATAAATGAACATGAGCAAACAAAAAAATTACCCCAACTGCAGGTTTATAGCTTGATTTTGGAAGAACTTAAAATAATGAAAGTTTAAACTTTCTCAATGACACTGGGCATAAAGATAAAAGGAAAAAAAAATGGATAAAAGAAAAAAGGAGATTTGTCTCTTATTATCATCACATATATTTCTCTGGAGAAAATCATACCTAATTACTACCTTAGCTTGGAGAAAGGCTATAAGTTTCAGCACAGACTGGTTGAAGATTTTTTTAGTGATAAAAGTACAATTTAATTATTTAATATTAAAATTTTTAAAAGGGCATCTTCTTGTCCCTAATACTGAATGAAAAAGATTAAGATAAGGGAGTTTCTAATACTAAGATTAGCTTTAAAACTCCACTGTTTGTCTTCAGCTAATATTCTTGTATGTTCTCAGCAGCCTTCAAGGCAATTCCTTTCTTTAAGTAAATGACAGAATATTGAAGCACAGAGCAAAATTTTGTTCTTATTTCAACGTCTGCAAACCCATTGCAGACAGTGATGTTGCAAATGCATAAATGAGTGCAGAATTTGGAGGCAGGAGGTTCTCTTTAAGTGTGAAGAGAAACTGGATGTAAGTGTTCCTTCATTCAGTCCTGAGGGTCTTCTTGACATGGGTCCCAGAAAGGTGACCCGTGGCTACAAGACTATGATGGCAACAGCTTTGATTACTCCCTTTCATCCTCCTTCTTTGGCTCTCCCCATCTGTCCATGCTCACAAGCAGGGGTGAAACAGAGCTCAGTACTGGAAGAATCTCTGGAAGGAGGACTTCCTAGGAGTCTCCTCTGTTGTGGTTTTAGATAATACCAAGTCAGGTTTATCCCAACTGAATGAGTGCAAATGAAGCAGCTAAATGAAACTGCAGTTCCCATGGGAGACTTCAGGAACTCAGCTGGCCTTTCAGGCAGCTCACACTCAGGCTGCTGCTGGCTGTTTTGGGTTGCAATGCAAGATGTAACCAAAAGCAGGTATTCTATTACCATCTGTTAAAACCAAGTAGGGCAGTGTTCTTTATCTCTTCCATGACCCATCCTCCCTCCAGGGGGATGGATATCTGCTGTTAATGGGCCATTGTGTCTCACTGCATGACTGATAAAATGATATCATCCCATTGGGAGATAAATGATCCACACAGGGGGAGGAGCCAAGCATTCCTACCCGGATATAATCGAGACTCGGAGCACTGCAGTCAGCCTTTCTCCACTGGATTCCCAGAAGATAACAAGACCCATCTACACCACCAGACATTCAGAGGAAAACTACGCCCTTCTACAAGATCACTGCTTTAATAGAACTACACCTGTCCCTCCAAGAGGACTGCAGCCACCATTTAATCAGACTGCTACCAACACCCTGACCAACAGGGTGTCAGGTTGTATTCTGACACTGACAGTGGGTTTTGGGTGGGGTTTTTTTGTGGGTTTTTTTTTTTTGGTGTGTTTTTCGGTGTTCTTTTTGTTTTGTTGGGTTTTTTTTGTTTTGTTTTGTTTTGTTTTTCTACTACTGCATTTTTATTTTAATTTTCCTAATAAAAAGCTTTTATTCCTATTCCCATATCTTTGCCTGAATGCCCCTTGATTTCAAGATTATAATAATTCAGAAAAAGGGGAGGGGGACAGGTTTACATTTTTCCATTTCAAGAAAAGTTGCTGCCTTCCTTAGCAGACACCTGTCTTTTCAAACCTAGACACTGGCACAGTCCCACCCAGTGGCCTCTGAGGACAGTGACTGTGGCAGCCACAGTAAATAGCCTTCTTTCACATAAGTTTTCTTTTTAGCTTTTAAGCAGACCACAAGAACCCAGGCTTTCAAGCTCTAAATCTATAGACAATATTTTGCCAGAGATTTTTAGATTAAATTACAAACTTAAATTCTCACTGTTTCCTTTGTACCTGTAATGAGGTACTGTTACATAAATTAAGTATTATCCAAACCTTGATCATATTTTTTAAAAAATTAAATATTTTAATTCATTTTCTCTTATTGTTACCAGGATTAAAAACTATAAAATAGCTTACACATCCTCAAATATTTTCCTCTGGAGAAAAAAAACAGTAGCCAAGTTTTTAAAAGTTTTTTCAATAACATTCTGCCTATCATGCTCTATGGCTTTATTATTTTCAACAAAAGCACTTAACTATACTTATGCCATTTCTTTTGGCACAGTTACACTTCTCTGCAGTAGATAAAGGAAGTAATTTTCAAGGAGATCACATTTTTTGAGTTATTTTGTTACAAAATGGAAATAGTTGGACAGTGATGCATACAGACTGCTAATAACTGTTGCTCTCTAAAGAAGATATATCATCTTACCCAATGAGCTGCTATTCAGGACACTCTCCAAGTGCTCAACCATTGCCTCCATATCACTGTCCTGTGAAAAAATGAAATAGGAGTAGCATTAGTGTGAGCACAAACCTAAACACAAACACTATGTTCCAGGGGTACGATCCCACAAACATAGAGGGTATCACACCAGTAAGTGTCAAGACTAGCCTTTGATGAAGTTACATTTCCCAGGATATTTTCTGTGTTTTCTGCTCCTAAAGCATCAGGTTTTGGAATGATGTTATAACCAAACTATTTAAGTTAGATTCCTTGTAGAACACAAGTGTTTAGAACAACTGTGCATGGAATATACATTTACTGCGGAGGGTGGTGTGCAGTCTCTGAAAATACATCAGCATTTTATCATCAGTTAGTCCTGGAATATCTAAAACAATATTACATTGAAAAATGCAAGTATGTACTTTTTAACTATACTAAAATTTTTTATGCTTATGATAGTTGCTCACAGCAAATTAATACTTATCTTTCACGTAATTGCATCTACTTACATGTCTAGTAACAACAACTAATTGAAAAAATTTTAATTAAGAAGAGATTTTAACATTTTTATATTTCAAGTCTTCTGCTACTGAACAGATGGCTAACAGTTTTGCCATGATATCTTTCATATGAAATGCTGCTTGCGTACACAGATGAAATTTAAAGTTCTGACCATTAAGCAATGATTGTTGTCCAGGAAGTAAATCACAGTTTTATGGAAGTCCAAGAAAAATTTGGACTCTGAAAGTACAGAAGATGCTGCCATATTACATTAACAACACAGCATTTCTTGACTATTAAAACTGACAGTCAAAATTTTGACCTTGCTAAAAAATATGTCAAAAATGCATATTAAGAAAAATAGTCAGCACTCTATGCCTTTAAGACTTAATGGAATAAAAAGAAACTCTATTGACCTCCACTTCTACAATCTGCTTTGTGTTCTTCAGTGATCTTACTAAAATGCCCATTCTAAATTTCTCAACATAGGAACTGCCAGCGTACCTAAACAGGACAGCAATAATTGCTGGCAATGACTTCCAGCTGGTCAGACACCTTCTGGTGCAAGTGGGAACTGTTATGGATGAGCATAAACTAACTTTTCTTCACCCCAATTTGTTTCATGGACTTATGTCTGAAACAGGCTCTGCTACTTTAGCTGAGACTTGCGAGGCAGGAATCAGCTTCTTGGCTGGCCATTGCAGCAGGTAGCCCACAAGCTCCTAGGTTGAAAGGAGCCTCTTTGCCCTTTTGGAGCAGCCTGTGGGGTCCTGATTGGATCAAGTCAGTACAAAGGTTTCCAATTCTGCAGCCAGGAAATGCTAGGGAATGCATTCTTAATGTTAATATACACAGTACATACTGAATATTGAATTAAGACAGACTTAGTATTACAGATATAATTTCTCTGTACTTCTAAAGAAAAGAACCATTAGGACTTCATTAAAAAGTCATTAAATCTTTGTCATTCAAAACTAAAAAGTTATATTGATTTTCTGCTAATATTGCTTTGTAATTATTTTTTTCACTATCACTAACAGTTAACCACAAATCTACAGACAGACAAAACATAGTAAATAACCATATACAACACTATTGCTTTAATAAAACCTTTTTTAAAATAAAAAATTCATGGGATAAAGCCTGTAATTCCCAAACCTTTGACTTCTCACAACAGGACATCATATTTACTCCAATTATATCAACAAAGCTGTTTTCTTATTATGCAGTAAGGCAAAAGATATATTTTCACCTCTTTCATCACTCCTGTCTTTTCCCCACTTGGGTTTAGCACTGGAAGAGGATATAGCTGTTTCATTTAATATATTTCTTTAATCTTTTTATTTTTTTATTTATTTTTTTTCAGAGAAAGCAAAGCCCTATGGAATGGACAAGGGACTGTGATGGATGCCCAGAAGAGAGGCACTCCCATGCATAAGGGCCAGTGTGGGTGAACGCTTGCACATTTCAGATTCAGAACAAACAACTCCACGTCTAACAGCAATAAACCATGCCAAAACATGTGTTGGGAATCCAGTGGAGCATCTTTGGGGTCACAGCACACAGACCACTCAGAGCTGCTGGAGCTATGATAATTTATGTCTTATTGTCTGTCTTGACAATCTCAGAAGCAATTTGGAATTTGAAAATAGGAGCCTACTGCACCACAGTATTAGACTTTGTCATAATGAAGAGGGTAAATTTGTTACTATGGTCACTGAGAAAAAACACTAAGAGCATGGTGATGAACTGCAGTAAAGAGCATCCACTAGCATCTCGGCTAAATCAAAGCCAATGGAAGCTTCAATACCCACTAACTTTTCAAGATGAAACTTCATTTAAGCATCACACATTAAAATATTTTTTAAAATAGTTTGTCACTCTATTTCATGATTTCCCCGTATTCAGAAACTGGTCTTCCTAGGAAAAAAAAAAAAACATGGGGAAAAGAGCCACAGGCTTGAAGAGGCAAAGGTCTGGAGAAGTAATTGTCAAACTTCTGCTTGAAATCTGTAAATGTGCATTTCTGCTCCAAAATAAAGGAATAAAGGACATTAAACTCCTGTTCTGGCCAATGTATATGAAATCAGATAGGCTGTACTGAAAGGTATCAAGAGGAGAAAAAAAGCCCTCTCAGCTGCTATCCTAAACCTCTAAAATGACAGTGTTTCAGCACCTAACTCCACCTTCCTAAGTGGCCTTACAACCCATGTGAGACTGCTACTTCTCAGTCTGTCTTGACATCTATGGGAGCCTAATATAGCTTGAATAAACAGCTCATATCCCTTTCTACATCTTGCACCTTAATATGCTGTTCATAAAGATGACTTTTCTGACCCCCTGCTACTGCATGAACACTGGAAATTTTTTTTAATCCTTGTTTGAAATAATGGGGTCACCAGAGAGCACCACCAGATGCAGCATTTCTGCACTCTCTGCACAGAAGTAACTAGTAAAGCAATCTTGGGATTGGAAATTTAAGAGATTTGCAGAAATTACCTTACAAGCCCTTACTGTGTTGCAGTGGAATAATTTCTTTTTTAGCACACACCTCCAAAAGCTTGGTTTAAGGTATCTTTGAAGAAAGAGTATATACTTTGAAGAGAGTTTAAGAGTATGAATCCCATAATAGAAATAGGAGTTTTGGTATTAAGTAAATGACTGCAGAAGCAAACCTTTGCTATTCTGGTAGGATTTGAAGCTCATTATTAATACTGAGCATGATCCCACCTATCTCTGAGTGGGATTCACCTCGCATAACCATTGATATCCAAAGGAAGGTGTTGTGTGCATGTTAATAATTGTAAATCCTTTTATAATAACCAAAGAGGGACCTCTCTGCCTATTCCATCCAACCTGCATTAGATGTTTTCTCCCTGATAATACTTGCTTACTTCCCCTCACAGTATTGACTTTCTGTTTGTTGATTTCAGACACAGATGTTCAGATTTGTACAGCTATGTTCAGTCTGCTTTCACCTTGGATTCAAGGCAGAATTTTTCACTTGAGAAAGCAAAAATCACCTATTTTCACTTCCCAAGAAATAGAAAAGGAAATTGTGTCAATACCCAGAAACACACTTATTGAATATCTTAAGGTGCTGGGGTCAACATGAGAAAAGCACAGATAATTATCTTCTTTTACAGAGGAAGTCCCAAAAGGCAAATGGTCACGGGGGTGCATTCCACTCAGCCTGTGCAGGACGGTTCACAAAGGATCAGTGCTCTGTCAGCTGGTAGAGCAAAGCCTCAGGGCCACGGGGACTGGACAGAGACAATGGGGTGCCAGTGGGATGGCTCTTCCAGCCCACCATGCTGCTTCTTATCATGGAATTTTTAGTCAGTCCAGCCTGAGGGTTGTACCTCACATCTGAATGCCAACACCTAATTTATTCTGTATTACTGAGAAATCTATTTCTGTCTTCTGCCGTTCATTAATTCTAAGCAGCAGTCTGCCTGTTCAAAAACACTACTGATTGACACTTAATGATACCATCAATGAAAGTTGAACGAAAATTTCAGAAGGCATTCTAAAAAAGAAAAATTGTCTCAGAGTCTGATGAAAATGAGCAGCAATTTTGTTTCCAAGGGTATCTTGTGGTAGACTTTGTGGGCAATGGTTTCTTTGCATGTCTATGAGCTGTGGGTAAGCATAAACCCAGCAAACTGAAAAATAGTATTGTCTAAGATAAACCACTGTTTATAATTGAATAACAATTTCTTTAGACCAATACTGCACAAATTGCTCCCGAATTTTAAGACATCCGGTGTGTTTAATTTGAAAGTTAAGAGGACATGTCCAGATTGAATGAAGCTGTTTCTAAGTAAACTTCAAGTTTTACTTGTGGGACAATTTCAGAATCCCCTGTTACTGTTGTAGAAGTAGAGTTCTGATTTCTCACACTTTATTTTTGCCTTAAAAACTACATCTCAAAGAAGCTATTAGTTCAAATTTTTCAAAAACCATAATTAATTTATAATTTAGTGAAGGTTATAAGTCTACTTGGCTGGTTCCCTGAAATGCAGAAGACATAACACCCTGTTCTGCAAACTTTGCACATGATCACGGAATAAAGTAACTGCTCCTAGGCAGAACCAGATAGTACCATTCAGAGCCACTGTAGAACATGCTTGAAACTGGTGGCCCATGGGAGAAATTAATAGTTCCTGAATGGCTGAAGAAGATCCATTTTCAGAACTGCCTCAGGCACTTAAGTTTATTGATTTCACTGAGACTTGATCACTGGAGACAAGATTCATCTTAGCTCATTCTGACCAGATTTAAATTAGGTGCCTTTTCCAATAATCTTCAACTTTCACACTGCAGTTCCTGACTTTCTTGTGGCAGCCTTAACTGATAAAGCTACTTTAAGCCTTTCAACAGTAAGTTTTCTCTACACTGATACTTTCTGTAAGGTGGGAAAATCTATAGATTTGCTGACCAAGTCTTGCAGCAGTTTAGGCTCATCATTCATCACACTGTCCTAGAAAATATGTCTAATATAGGCAGGAACTAGAGGTGACTATCTTTGCCTGGGAACTAGAGCTGGAACTTGGATCTTATGTTTGAAGTATACCTTAAAGTATAGCTTTAATTTAATTTAAATCATAGCTATGATTTGAGAGGATCCCATTTTGAGTGTTCTGGAGTTACAAGGATATTTTCTGACAATAATCTGCTTTATGGCATTCATGGGAGTGTTATCTTTAATCTTGAAAGAATGCAAAAACCTTTCTCATCAGTATCTTATAATACACATACAATTAATTCATGTTATTGTTACATACACACAGTCCTAATAAAAGAAAAAAAAAATCAGCAGTGTCAGTAGGATGAATTCTGGGAAGGAACTCAGTTTTCTCATGGAAAATGAGCATCAAGTGTATACAGTGTTCTCAAAGGTCACATATACCTGGTGATTTGTCTTAGAGACTGTCCATGACAATTCTGCATCTTCCTCTTCTTCACTGTCTTCTGAATAGGATTCAAACTCATCTTTATAATATTCTTCTGCAATTTCTGGGTCTTCAGGGATCTCTAAAGGCAATTATGAGAAAAAAATTAGAGAAAAAAGTATTAACTGAAAAAGATATAAATGAACTTTATAGCACCAGTGTTATGTCAATATTCTGCAATTCTGCAATGCATTCTGTAATTGAAAGCAAAAGATAAGATTAAAAACAGTAAATGTTTATCTTTAATGATATGATAAGCACTGTTAAAGCTGCCCTGGCAAAGGGCAAATCCTCATCATATGTGAATTAATGAACTTAAGGGATCTATATTGACATGGCACTGAAATCTCTAAACTGTACAATAAATCAGGCTGGAAGTGACCTTATGGGATCATTTACTCAAAGCAAAGCCAATATTGAATTGAATCCAGCTTTTGTGAGCTGAAATTATAACGCAGTTTTATTTTCTTTAACACATATAACTTGTGGTGAATACAACTAAAATAGAAAATAATATACATCAGGTACAGGTTTAGAAGATATGAGAAATTAAATCTATATATTTTTAAGACTTTCTTGAAGCAAAACTATAATACAATAAAAGAAACTAGTATAAAGTCAAGCTATGCATACTTTGGTGTCATGCTCTCTCAATTTATTATTTTCACAAGTTTTAGCAATAGCAGTGAGTAAAATATTAATATAGCAAATGAGCCCATGAAGTAGAATAATTGGTATTAAAACTCAACACATTCATCATAGCTTGAAAGACACTCCAGACACTCTGCACTGGGTGAAATCCTTTAGCATCCCAGACTCTGTACGAAAGAATTAGTGAAACAGTTTGAAGTCTGATTGCATCTCCTTCAGGGGGATATTACTACAAGAAATGTTAGTTGAAGACAAAAAGTATTTAATGTTCAGCTATCATAAATCATCACTGTCATTGTCATAACTGTAGCTAATGCTAATTTCAACCACTCTTCTCAATTAAGTCTGTCCCTTTAGAGAAGTAAGAACTATCTTAAATAATACTGCATTGAAATATATTAAATACAAACAATAAGACATAAAAATTATTAATCAATTTTTTAACTGTTTCACATGGATAAAAACTCAAAAGGATTCAAATGGGAATGCAATTAAAATCCATTAAAAGACATTTGAATTTGGGCAGGAACAATAATTCTAATCTTTAAGGTGAAAGAAAGAGAACTCAGGAAAAATAGTGTAGCTATCTGCAGCATTAGATGGTTAAGATCTCCTGTTGAGATTTAAGGTCTGCTATCGTCTCCAAAGTAATTTCAAAAATACCTCCTTTCTTTATAAACCTGATTTAGCTCCAAAATGCTGACACATTTTCACTCAGGTTTCTGCTTTAAGATATTAATGAAAGCTGTATAAAAGCCCCATGCTTCACTGTGATAATTCCTAATCCTAATCCTTCCTGTTTCTATTTTTCACCTCTCTTAGTGTGAAAAAACAAACAACTAATCTATATCTGAGTTTCCAGAAGAACACCCTCAACCCAAAAATGTCTTCTCACAAAGAAAGCATTTATTTAATTGCTTGAGTTCTGCAAAGTGTCATTTGACAGAAAAGTCCAGCACTTCATTAAAAAGGGAATCTGAAATATCATCTTTTCTATGTGGAAAGAACACTACAAAATTAAGATACATCTCCTTTTCCATGTGAGGTGATCATTTTTTCTTTCTTGCAGAGAGGCTGTCATCCCAGTGATTAGGATAATTTTATTAGGTCCATCTGCATTCTGTCTATGTGCATTCAAATACATAAAAAACAGCCCATTTATTATGTTGTAATACAAACATCAGACTATGCCGCTGTTTTCTGAGTCATCTTCTCCTCCCACATTCTGCATTTGTTTACTGCTGTACTAACAAATGCAAGGCTCCCCATTTCCAACCAAACCAGGCATCAAAATCAGTCTTTTTATTCATAATTGTAACTTTAAAATGTCTGCTCTGGCTGTTGTAAGCTCTATACTTTGTGAGCAGCCCATGACCATACAAAACTGGTGATGCTCCTGAACTACGCAGAGAGGCTGGCAGTGGCTGTATTCCACTTCCATGCCAGCTTTTGCATCCTTGTTGGAGTTATTCAGCTCACCATTTGTGAAATTGGTTTGACAGCTGTTCATAGACAGCCAGTTAATCTGAGCTTTGTAATACAATTTGAAATGCTAGTTCAGATGCTAGAGATGTTCCATCAAGTTTACTGGCCCCAGTTCAGAAACCAATTCCAAGTGGCATTTCTGAGAGAAGACAGCATGTCCAGTGCAGGGGAATTTGGCATGTACATAAGAAAAGTTCTTAAAACTTTTTGGTTTTATGACTAGCATCTTTAAAGAAGGAGCCTTCAAAGCACTTACACATTTATTTAAACTGTTTCCATATAACAATTCTTTGAGTCTTACCATAGCAGAGCCAGCTCCCAGTCCTCCATGTATTACAGATGCACAAAACATCTCTGGTTCGTTGCAGAATTATCTGAGTACAGAACAGCTTATTGAGCTGAGACCCAGGATCATATGAATTTCAAGAATAGATAAGGTGGATTTGGCACAGCAGATACCATAAATCAACATGGCAAGCTGTACCTGTGTTTGCCTAGTAAAGTCCAAGCACTGATAGCTTGAGCGAGTTGGTATTTTCAGCTCAGGGCAGGCACTATCAGGGGAGTTCAGGCCCCACAGGCTTCCATTTCCATGTCTGCAGTCCATCCTCTAGAATATTTTTCTACCTGAGTTTTCTCATAATTCCATGTGATTTCATATACACCTCCAGTTTCCACAAACCAGGTGACAAAAGGCTGGTTACTGCCCCCATTCCTGAACATCACCAGTGAAGTTGCACTCTTAGTAATGTAGCACAGAAGAAAATTCTTTGGTTTGGTTCTCTTTCAGAGAAGTATTTTTAATAAAAATGTTGGTCTTTGGGCTTGGCTGTTTGACCTCTGCAAAGCCTAGCAGTGACAGGACCTTGACCCTGTCCTTTGTTCTGATAAATAAAATAGATATTACGCCTATTTGTGCCTGGGCGGTACTTGGGTAAAGAAGTGGTGCTAGTGAGGGCAATGCCAAGTCTATCATGTTGAAAGAGGAAACAAAACTCCTGCTGCAGAACCCAGGGGACCCTGCTTCTGTTTTGACAGCTGGACTGGCATCCAGCTAAACATCTCTGATACAACACACTTATATTCTCCACAGGGAGCACAAGGAAGGGTCTGTACAGCTGCTTCTGCCCCCTCACACCCCCATATCTCTCAGCTGGTCTCTGAAAGCACTTTGTGCTTTATCCAGCTGTGTGTATTGCACCAAGGCCAGTCACAACAGCTTTTATTTGCTTACAAAGCACTGAATTCAGAACAAACTCAGCTGTTGCTTTGGTATTGCTAGATGGTTTAGGCACAGCATCAAGACACTTGATACTTGCTATTAAGATATTCAAAAGAAAACAAGCTTTGAATAAAAACCTTCCTCTTTAGATCTCTTTCTATACAGTAACTTGATGCTAATAGTGGAATGAAGGGTAAAAACCCATTATCTAAAAAAATCATAAAAGCATGGTTATTTCCCAAGAAGACAAGCTAAACAGAAAACGTAGGAATGTGATACTTGTAATATTTTGCTTAAATCCACCAAAAGCTTGTTTCAGGTAGCATGGTAACTCAGCAACAACAATTTTCTTCAAAGAGATGAAAATACTTTGATAAATATGTTTAATTTTCTTGTGCCTCAGAGTCATACTTGTCATTGTTGCATTGATGCGGCATTCTTACATTCCAGAGCATGCAGAAGAGAATAAGAAAGGCCAATTTCAATAATAATTTTTTTTTTTTTTTTTAAAAAAGTAAGAGTAAAAAAGAAAACAGAATGGTGTAACATATGTAAATTTTCACCATTTGTATTCACAGCAACAGAGTCACACTTGGCTCTTAAGGACTATTGTAGTTTTTTGATCGAAAGGCTTCATTGCATCTCTGGAAAAAGGTAGATTTTTCTCAGCTGCCACATTCCTACCATAAGGCTGCCACATGCCTACCAATTTCATGTTGCTACACTCCTCAGTCTGCACAGTACCACACATAGGAAAGTGAGGTGCAAATCACTCAACTGCTCTGACATGTACTGTCATATGTACATATGTCGAAATGGACTCCTAAGATGGTGTCATGATCCAGGACACCAGAAAGCAGTGTTTCCACATCTCTACTACCACAGACTGACACAGAGAGCTCAGCAAACTGAGAGACAAGGCCAGGACAAAGACACTTGTACTGCCCCTCTTGCAAGGCTTTGTACATGAGCCATACTGGGCACTGAGGCAAGAGCAGGGAAAATCATTCCTCTGCCTTCTGCCCCTGTGCTGCACTGGGCCACAAGACAGCCCACTGGCAGGACCCTGTCAGTAACACAAAGGTGCCTCTGATCCTTTCTTTTCTGTAGAAATGCATCAGCAAATACCAGTTTGATCCTGTACGAGCAGGTGTTACTGGAGCAGATGCCACAATGACACCAGGCTGGGCACAGCAATGGAGCACCTGGGTGCTGTGAGAGCAGGGTCCCTTCAGCCCTGAGAAGGGAGGCAAAGGGGAAACCTTGCTGCTGTCTGTGACCATCTGATCAGAGGATAAAAGGAAGATGGTGAATGGTGATAGGACAAGAGACAACAAACATCTGAAACATCCTAAATTCCAATTTGACATTATGAATAAGAAAGAAAAAGAGTGTGATCAAATACTGGAACAGGGCTTAAAGAAGCTGCAAGAGCTCAATCAACCCTTGGAGATGATCAAAATTTGATCAGACACCACTGAATAACCTGATCTGAAAAGAACAGCTTTGAGCAAGGGATTGGACTAGGCTGCCAGAGGTTCCTTCCATCCTAAATTATTTTATAATGCTGTGGCTATTTGATTCCTCAAAAACAGTTCAGAATCACCCCAGATCTATTTGTGTGTGCGCACATATTTAACATACATACTAAACAAGCTAAGTAGAAACTTAGAAACTGGCAAGAGGAGCTGGTGCCACAAGGATATTAAGGGTTCTGTGCCACTCTGCAGCTCATATACATATGATTAGAAAAAAATAAAAAAAACTTCTTTATTATGATCTAAGCTCAGACTGGTTTGGGGATTTGAGGTGTTTGTTTTGGTTTTTTCCCCTGTGCAAGACAAAACCCTTCAAGTTTAGAAGTTTCAGTCAAAGAGAATCACCATCCTATGGTCAGGTATAGATGATATATGCATTTTCAAGCTCTGAAGGATTGTTGTTCAGAAAGACAGTGGAATCTTTTGTCCATCTCTTCTAAATTAGGCTGAAACAGACTCTCAGAACATACATTTAAGAAATTAACTAGGTGATGCACAGGAATTTTGTGCCCATGAAAATCGTTTTGGAGAAGCACAACAGGACTACGAAGTTCTTAAATGAATCATCTTCTGACACAGCCATGTGCAGCTTAGACATAAAGTAAAATGAGTTCTTCTAAATGAGAACTAGAAATATAACCAAATTTAAACATTAATATTTTATAATTCTCCTCTTAGCATTTCAAAAAAAGTAAAAAGTTTCAATTATTTTATGGGTGTCACTGGGCAAAGAACTACCTATTGTGAAATGGCTAGAAAAAGAGATGCAGAGGGTGTAAATCAGAGTGGCCTCAGGGGATGTTAGAAAGAAAGTAGCAAGTTTCAAAGTGTTTATCCAAGGAAAAATTACCTTTTTTAAACCAAAATTAAATTTCTAAGAGAAATATTTTATTTGGAGGACATCTTTTTTTTTTTTCCCTAAATATTCCACCTCATGATATTTTATCAGTAAGTACATAGACAACGCATGAGAGGAAAAAAGAAGTTCTTAAAAGGAGTGGTTAACAAAAATGGACACCAAGAAGGAAGACTTTAATCACATTTTTCCCTAGTTTTCTGAATAATTTGTTGTTTTTTCTTCTGATTTCCTAGTCACGTATACAGAAATGGGAGCTCTGGTAGGCAGTGATGATGAAGAAAAAGCCATGCTGACTTTCAAACATGGTTTAAAGTTCAGCAAATCTAAAAATCTTCCAAATATTCCAAAATCTTTTTAGTAATGATGGGTGAATAAAAAGAAAGAACAACATAGTAATTTAGTCAATGAGGGAGCATTTAGTGAGTTTTGGAAGCCATTTCATTTATGTGTAATTGTCCTTATAATTGTAAAAGTTGCCCTACTCTATGCACTGCTTCCAGCAGGAACAGACCAAGAGATGTAAACGGAAGGAAAAGTGACCTAATGACATCAACTTAAAACTATCTTACTCCCTGAGTTATTTTAAACTTTTTTTTATCAGTCAATACTTTTAAATAAAACCTCAGATTTCCTCCTGAATCTGGCAGATACCAACCTCCTGACACTTTTCCTTTCAGTCTGCCAACAGTGTTGGACAGCAAAAAGTCCGCATGTTAACACAAAATCTGCCCCTTAAGAGACTTGATTCCTTCTCCCTGAGATTTGGTCCAAGAATGCCATTTTTAAGACTAAAATTGGGGGCATTTTCACAACCAGAATTTACAGAAAGAGAAGAAAACAAATAGGAATGGCTCATATCCAAACTTGGTGTAAGCAGTTGTGCACAGAAGAGTCTGGATGTAGCAAAGATGCAAAATGCATTTAATTTGGATATAATCAATAATATAAATTATATGTTGAACAAGTAAGAAAAAGAAGCAAATAATTGCAACCGAGCAAAAAGGTATTGAGCACTTAAACACCTAGGTGAAATTCACTTGCAAAAGCACATATTTGCAAGATCACAGGGGCACACTTTGCTCTGTGAAGCAGAAAATAAAGCAGAAGAATTCAACCAAGACCTTCACCACTGTCACCTAATTCACTCCATGCAGTTGTCTGACAGTCACAAGCAGTGAAAGCTAAACTGATAGAATATACAATCTAATTCAGCATTTACAGCTTCTTTCAGAGCAAATTCTGCCTCACTTGGAACTGCCTCCAGCTTCTTGCATCACCATATAATCTGTTTCAGCTCCTGAGAAATGCCCTCTAGTTTGATAAGTAACCCATAAAACTGCAAGTGGGGCTGGACTGGGAATCCTTTCAAAATTTTTTCAACACCATCCTGTTCACTGATGATTTGTTTGCAAGCAAAAGCCTAGTGCATCTTTATTTACATCAGTTTAACCTTGAGTCTAAGGTGCAGTGTAAAGCTATGTTGTTCTGTAGGTAGGACAGCTTGGAATAAAAACTAGCATTTTTCTAAGGAAGATTTAAAACAATTAAATTATCTGGAAGTATCTGCTATAGAATCCAGTATGCAGTATTTTTTTACTTATACAATCTCAGTGCATTTGCTTCTAATTGCTTCCTAAATTCACAGAGTGTTTCATAAATGTTTTTTAACATAATGCTTTGGAAGGAGTGAAGGGAATTCCTGTGCCATTTTTAAAAAAGACTAGCACAGAATAATTTGAACTGTAGTCATTGACCAAGGTGAATTTTGGAGCAGACTCTCTTTATCAATGCCAAAATAAACCAGTCTGAAAAACAGATAAGGGAAAAAAAGTAGGAGCTATACAGTAACATAATTTGCTCTCCCCACACTTTGGAAGTGGTTGGGTTTTTTTACATAATTGCTGTGTAAAGACTTTATTCTGCAAGCTTCCCTCTATGAATCTGCAAGAACAAGACTTCTTGTAAGAAATTAATTTTTGTGAATCTGTGAAAAGATTTTAGTAGCTTGGCATGTTGAAGAGTAGATAGATTTGGAAAAGTTTTCCTAAGGAGCTTATGGCTAGGGTTCAACTCCTGCTCTCCAAAGGCAACACTTCTAGGGAAGAACTCTTTAAACAAGAGTAATAATGCTTTGGCAATGATAAAAAAACAAACCATTAATTTTCCACTTTCTGGCTAAAACTTCATTAAATCTTGATTTTGCTAGAAAATAACAGATTTAGTATTCCTTTATTTGAATCTGGGACAAGTTGGGCTCAGTGTGAAACCGAGCAATGAAAACAAGAGACAGATGAGGAGGTCAGAGGAGCACGCTACACCCTCAGATCCTGCAAGAGTCTCAGGAGTTTGTCACCCCATGTTCCAAGGACAAGTGTAGGACTGGTAACTGCAAATGCCAGAACTAAACCAGTGCATTTCTCTCCACAAGCATCCCACGCTATCATTGCAGCAAGTCAGGGAATAAGCCTTATGATCGTGGAAAGCAGGGTAACCACAAGAAAGAGGAGACCAATGGTCTGTGAGCAGAACTCACAGCAATGCTGTCCTCTTAACTAAGATTTCCTGGTTACAAAGGATAATGTAACAAGAATAATGCAGAAAGGTGCTTAATGTCACTTATTGTAAGTACTATTCTGCTCTGACTTGCCAGACTGAAAAACAAAACAAGACTTCATTATTCCTTAAAGCCTTTGAGCAGTATGATCACTCGTATGGTTATCTTTTAGAGTTACTCATTTACTCATGAGTATGAATAAGTACCATTTTACAGGCACCAAAACAAAGGGGTGTGTGCATAGATGCTGGAAGATCTGCTCAGAAATGTTACAGGTTTTTAACCCTCCAAGACTTAAAAAACTACTGTGAAAATCCTTCAACACAGCTTGTAAAAATAACAGGCTATGAAAGAAGCACAGTATTTTATGAGTGAACATTTCCTATTTGAGGGCCCACTTGAAAGTCAAAGCAATATATCTATAACTTAAAATTAGCCATGAAGACATAGAAATAATGTACACAATTACTGTAACATACTTAACTATTTTGAAACTGTAATGAAATCAGGGATTTGCCAGGTGTAATGTTTTGCAAGATATTAAGCTAAGGAATTTAACAAGTTATAAGCTTTGCAGGATACAGAAATAAAAAGCAATACAATACAGATCAGAGAGATAATATAATATGTCCCTTTATTCATACGGCTTTAATTTGTTACATTTTTTTTTCTGTACAAAGAATTTGAACACCACAGTTAAATACTGAAGCTATTCTCTTCTTTTAACTTGACCCCTTCCCACACAAAAATATGTCTATTAACTGCAGTAGCAGTTTATACAGAGCTGGGTGTCTTACAAAAATGGATGTGAACACAACAAAAGTCCCAGCTGGCAATCCAAAAATGCAGGATATAATATTTTATTAGTGCCCCTTATGTCCAGTGTTGTTTTGCTTCGGCTTTCTTTCATTTCAGGCAATGAAGTGGTACAATGAGGACAAGCCCTTAAAAATATAGATACATACATCATTTCCTGAATACCTTTTTTAAAAAAATAAATCCTCTCCATCCTTGTTTACCATGTCTCATGAGCTGTGAAATTGATACAAATAAAAAGTGGCAATTATAGCCATGAATGTCAGTGCATGGCTTTAAGTTTTCATGCCTGTTAGAGTGTGGCTTGTTGAATTTAACACTCCTTATGGTTCCTGTAAAAGGTCTGGGCCTTTGGTAGTGAAGATAGCTTTGTATCCAGTTTATCTTTCAACTGTAAACACTGATCCAAATCAGAAGGATCAAAAATGATGGTAAGGAAATGGTAGATTTGTTGCATCTGCAATTGCATTGAACTATCTAGAAGCACTTTTAGATACATCTTATAATTCTGTAGCAAATTTCAAGGCAAGCTCTACTGTAGAATTTGAATCAGAAACCCTGAACCTTTAACTATTACTGTTGTAGAACAGGATAATGCCTTGCTCTTCATGCTATTTTTAGCTGCAAAATTGAGCTCCTCTACCTAGACGATTTCCTATCTAGTAAACTCAGAAATTTCTGATATTTCACACTACTTTCCCACATAGGTAGGTACAGTGCATGGTCTGATACTGATTTCCCTGGATTCTTTACAGTAAGTCCCCATAAGTAGTGTTTCCTAATTTATTCAATGTCTCTGCAAACTTAGGCAAGTCAAAAGGAATTAAGTTGTACAAAGAATTGAGAGGAAATATGCTGTAAAATCTGGCTTCATTAGAAGACATTGCAACCAAAGTGAAACTACCTGCAAATCAAATAATTGATGTGATGCATTGAGAGATCTGCCATTATCTAGCCCAGCGTGTAGTAGCACACACAGAAAAGCTGAGGTGGTCTATCAGGGGAAAATCTAGGGCAAAGACGACTTTCTGCATCCTAAAATGTCAATATCCAGTTCTCTGGAAAAGGGGGTATCTACTTCTCTGGTTATTCTTTCTGAATGAGAAAAAACAAGCACAGTCAGGTAAACTAGAAGATGAAGGTGAATTATAATGCTATATTAGGAAGCAGTGCATTATTTTTGTGATGGTTCCAGTAGCTTTTTAGGAGGCCACATCATTAAACATTAAGCATGTAATGAACCTGCCCAGCTGGAACTGCCTTGCTGTAACTGGCAGAGGAAGACACTGATTGTATTCATCCATAAAAACAAGGCTGGGTTGTAGGTCATGCATGGTCCTATTATCTTGTTGATAGTTTTTTGCTTATGTTTTATAAAATGGATGATTTTATTCCATCTGCACTCATTATCATTAATGGAAATGAGCAGTTTAACATGCAGAGCTCTTTATCACAGCTTGGGTTTTTTTTTCTGTTAGATGAACTGACCTCTGATTGCCAGCACTACAATGTAATTTGCCTCACCAGTATTTTCACAAACCCACAAATGAAAGATGTGCTGAAAATGCAGTAATCTCCAGAAAAATGTACATTGGCCTATCTATCCTAGTCCAAATGGAGATAGCTTCTATAAAAAACTGGTCAAGAGACAGGGGGCTGTGCGTGATGTTAAGCAATTTATTGCTACGTGGCTTTTCTTTTTGATGATAACATGAGAAGATGAATAATTTATTTTGTAGGTAACCCTCAGCAAGAACAGGAAATATAGGTAAAAGTTTATCCTGACACATCTTGCATTGCTCATTCCTGTGTCATTGTCATGACTGGAAAATATGCTTTTTAACATTTAGAAATAATTAATCAATAAAATGAACTTTATGAAATGAAGCAGAAAACAAAACATCCAAATCAAAACATGAAGAGAATTCTGTTATTAATCATTAGCTATTCCTAATGCTAATTATTAGCTATTCCATTTTATGCTGCTCATTGAAAACAAATGATATGTATATATATATGTATATATATATATATAATATATGTTCAACACACGAATATTTGAATTTAGCACTGACAGTGGCTCAGTGTTTCTGTGTCTGTGTTTTTCTCTACAGAAATCTAATTTCAGCTTTTTTGTCTCTTGCTTGTACTTGGAGAAACTGAAGATGGAAGAGACACAAAGATATCTACAGTAACTCAAAACTGTTCCTAGTAGTACAATATATTCTGAACTGCTCCATCAGCCATAAAGTTAAATTATTTGTATGATGACAATTCCATAAATTCCTGGAAACACATAAGACAGAGATATCAACATTTTTCAACTAATATTAAACATAACTATAAAATCTCTTTTCATAAGTATCTCATTAGCAAAATGTAATTTTTGTTTCCAATTAACCAATCTAAAAACTTAATGCAGATTAAAGCTATTACATAAAAGATTTGCAAATGAGCAAAAATACTTTTAATTTTCTTCTATTTACAAAGGTTTAGTATTCTAAGGAACACGTTAGAGGTCTAACTAGCTGAAACAATACAATAAGAACATTTATTCTTCCAATGATACAATCAACATACTTCAGTTACTTAATATGGCTAACAATAATCATAGAAGTAATTTTTTTCTAGCTCTTTCTTAGCCACTCCATTGTCTGTCTCTTTACATAAAAGAAGAAAATTTGTTTACTTTAGATAGTATGATGCAAAAAGATGCAAAAAAGATGCAAAACTGTTCAGAAACTTACTATGGCAACTTCAGAGAAATAGAAAAAATAAAATAATAAAAAATAATAAAATAAATTAAAATTATAAATAAAATAGAAAATAAAATAAAATAAAATAGAAAATAAAATAAAATAGAAAATAAAATAAAATAAAATAAAATAAAATAAAATAAAATAAAATAAAATAAAATAAAATTAAAATCTTTATTATTGCAAGTAATGCTACCCTGACCAACTCTCTGAAAATCTGCAGTGCAGTGAAAAGTAACAGGCAAACCAAAAGAATCCTTTGTTCTAATAAGCGTGTCAGCTGGAGAGACCAAGTCCCAGAACCAGGATAATATAAGAATAAGCACTAGATGACCCTGAAAAATGGAATAATGGAAAATGAGGAAACCCAAAGAACATAGCTGTGAGTTCAAAACTTAGGGCATTAAAACCAAAATAATCTATTATAAATTCTGAGGTAAGAGCTAGGAAGCATCTTAAGGAAAGAATAAGGATGGAAGGCCCAGGTATGCTAAAAATGACCAGTGTTAAAACATATGGACAATATAGAAGTGATATGTCGAGGTTTATACACAGGAGAAGTACTTAAGCTACTAGGCAAAGCATTTTAAAATGCTAAAAAAACAGTATTTACATTGCCTGAAGCATTTCTCTTTAGGAATAAGAATCAGATAATTTCTTTAAGTTCTCAAGAACTTGTACCAGCTGTAAACAGTCTTGAGGAAGCTTTTCTGTAGTTCAGTGAGTTCATCTGCACATCAAAACCACAGG
Source organism: Pseudopodoces humilis (assembly GCF_049639895.1). Taxonomy (NCBI): domain Eukaryota; kingdom Metazoa; phylum Chordata; class Aves; order Passeriformes; family Paridae; genus Pseudopodoces; species Pseudopodoces humilis. Next base: position 109,232,393 of record NC_142200.1, read on the forward strand.
GTCCACTCACATCTTTCATATTCCAGAAAATAAACCTGTCTGGAAACTAACAAATTGTTCAGCTACAGATGATTTCAAAGAACTCTTTCAAATGTCTCTCAAGTGTACAAGGCTACTAATTAGAATAAAAAAAGGTTCAGAATATCATTGCTGATTACATAAAACAAACATGGAGAGAAGTTTAAACTCCCCAGGGAAGTCTATAGTAGTTTAATGCTGTTGTCATTGCTAAAACTTGTCCACTGTGAAGTCCAAAACCCCAAACTGCCATAGTGGGTTTTGTTTATCTAACTACACTGCCTTGTTTTTCCCAACTTTCAGTTAAGTGTAACTACCACTACTAAATCTGACTCAAGATGCCACAGTATTCAAAACAACTTACTAAAGCTAAGCTTTGTATTTGACACCTTCTGCAATGACATACAACTATGATTCATAATGGTTTAGATAATTTTCACTGAAAGAGGAGTACAAGGTGTTTTATTCTCTATTCCTTTCCTTAATCCTTTAATAGCTTGATCTTTCAATACTCCAATCCCTGATCTTCTCTTCAGCTGCAAATTTTATAAGGACTGCAGGCTACAAGCCACAGATACTCTGACCTTTCCTCCATACCTGTGGGGTCTGGGGTACTATCCCTAGCTATTCCTCACCAGCTTTTCTTGAGAGGATTTTTTTAGGTCTGCCCTTTTCTCTCCCTCCTAAACAGTTTTTAGTTATTAGTTGTACAAGGGAGCTTCTTAGCCTGGTTTTCACATGCTAACTTCTTCTGTTAACACAGTAAGGGTCAGCAAGATTAATTAACATGAAAGACAACTTGCTAAAACCATTTTATAGCCTTGCTTCAAGTTTTTTTCTTTTATTATTGTATAGCCATTGATCAAGAACAAAATTCTGTTGGAAAATCAATCGCTGGAACAGTTTTTTCATTTTCAAATACAAAGGTGCAATTAATAACTTAATAATTAGACATGTAGGATATGCATGGTTGCACCGAAATGCTTAAAGAAAAGAAGAGACTGAATACTGAATAGAGTAAGAACAAGCTTTGACATCAGCTTCAGGAATAACAAGGTATTCACAAAGCAAAGAAGAGAAACCGTGTAATTTCTCTTGCCTATCCATAACTCTTTTTTGTCATGAACCCACCACTCCTCCGTCAGAGACTCTGGCACAAGCAATTAAACATGCATTCAGTTTTGTACAATGGACTGACCCAGCTTTTGCAGCACAGATATAAATGCATCTCATTCCTGTCATTATAGTTTAACAGCTTAACAACCTCTAAAGGCAGAAAAATCTGTTTCTTTCCTTCCAAACATGTTGTTCTGTTTCTGTTTAGGAGTCTTTGTATGCTTCTCCCAGTCCATCTCCCACCCACGTTCACTGCTTTCTCTCAGTCCTCCCTTTGCATGTTTCCCTGCCCTCCCCCCAGGATGTACTTCTAGCAGCTGGGTTCTCTCCTACACAGGTCATCTCTCCTCATACTGTGAAACAGCAAGCCAACCACATAGACACAAATGAGGGTACATTGAAAGAAAAGAGTGCCATTTGCAATTAGAAAAAAAACCCAAACACAAGTGAACTTATTCTGATGCCTTTAATTTAATGACCTATACTTTCATAGATGTACATAAACCAACACTAAAAGGCAGTGCTATTAGAGAAAAGTAGTCTTCCTACTTCAAAGTATATTGATGCATATTTGCAAGATTCTAATCTGATTAAAAATCTTTCACCATAGTAAGTGCTCACACAATGATTTTTAAATATTTAAGAGTAAGACACCACTCCAGAACATTGTAGACAAAAACACATAAATGTGATCTTTAAAATATTCTCCTCATTAAACATATGATTTCCACAGTCTGACCCTTTTCAAAAAGCTTGACTATTTTTTTGTCTGTAACAGAAAAATACATGTTATATAGTACTTAATATTCTTTAGACAATAACTAAGTATTTGTGGACAATATAGATAAGCAGAGTTTAAAGAGTTTCCATCTGCTTCTCTTATTGTTAAAGAAAATGACATCAAAGTGTACCAAAGGTGCAAACACTTTGAATTCTTGTACTCCCTTTTTCACTGGAGAAGTAAGTTAGAAAAAGCTTTTCTAATGCCAGTCATTTCATATGTGGAAACTTTAAGCTACTTTGTTCTAATTCAGCGTCTCATTTGGAGGACGTACATTCATCTCTATCTCTGCTCACAGGTCACTCAAACTTTGGGAACACAGACCTCCTGCCACGTAACCTTGCTATACATCTGCTGTACATACATTCACCCAAATTAATTTCCTTCTCTCTTCACCATTTTTTGACAACTTTACAAATCTGACCACTTTTTAAACCAGTTTCCCCACTGCATAAGAACTACAAGGGACAAATCTTTCTTTCTTTCTTGATAGGAATTTTCACTTTAACATCAGACTTTGAATTCTTACCATGGTCTGTAAGCTCAGACACGCTGATTTCACTTGTCCCATTCCCTCTTGGTTCATCATGTCCTGTGGACACAAAGTTCCCCGTAGTGGCTGGCTGAGAATGAATGAGATGTTTTGAAGTCTGCTCATCAGATTCCTTAGTCAAATGATGAGGCAGCATGGAGAAACAGAACAGAGCTTTCAGCAGGATCACAACACAGTGGTTGAGCTACACAATTCCTGGGACTTGTATTAGGCAAATGTTAAAATAAAATCCTAACATTTTTGTAAATGATCAGTAGTGACTCAGCCATAAGAAGCAGGTTTAATATATTTTTTACTCTAGACACAATGGAAAACGGAAACCAGAGGACATACAAAAGAAAAGATAAAATACAAAGCGAAAAAAAATATATTTCTGTGATGCATTAATCAACTATTCCAAACTGACCCTTCTCTTTCTACAATAGGATGTGGTGCTAGAATTGAACTCGCTCATTTTCTGTTGCAGATAGCTTAAAAGCAAAGGACAACTTATTCTGGGAGTCATTCCAAGGCTTCATTCTTACTAGAAAGCCAGGTGAAGTGTTAATATGCTTAACCAAATGAAAATAACCCACAGCCATGCCAAATTAAAATGTTTAAAGGATTACAAGTCTAAACATCTTGAAAATAAATGTATTTTGAACTCTGATGTCATATAGCCAGTAAAAACATTTCAGAGAGCAGATTTAGATTTAAGGGTAAATTAAGAAAGGGTAACTTAAAGAAATAAAACTGTGCAATGAATAGAGAGCTTGTTGAACCATATGTGAATAACTGAATGTACTTTGTCTCATCACAGATCAACAGGTTCAGCAAAGCAGTCCAGATTTTGATGCACTTCCCAGCTACGAGTCTCAGAACAGGCCTGTGCCTCTAGTGCTAAAGAAGCCATGTGGGAAACAGAAAAGTGTTATACACTGGGTGCACATAAATGAGACCTCCAAAACAATAGCCCATACTTACATGTAGGACATTGACATTCAGCTGCTGAAAATTACGGGACCTGAATTCTTGCCTTCTTTTGATATTTTCTTGATATTTTTCTTCTGCCAGCTGCCTGTAAATACAGAACACTTGTATTTAGAACATGATATCAGAGCATGCACAAAGGGATCTTCTAAAAGCAGACATGGAAAAACAAATTCTGTGCTGAGATTTTCATGTTGTCAAATATTCATGGTATCTACTCAGGTTTTAATGAATGCAAAAAGAGTTTTCAGACCTTACCTCCGAGTGCTATTATATTTTATTTTCACAACTTGCATAACATAATTAGGAAATAGTAAATTATTAGTCCCAGTCTCTTCTAGTTCTTCCAATGGTCTTAAATAGTTTGGGCTTTGTTCCACCACGTAGTGCAGAGACCTTTGAGCTTCAGACAGGCATGGGACATTTGTGTGCTACAAACTCTTCCCCTAGAGGACAATTGATAACCATGCTTTTCTGTGTGGAACCACTTCAGACAGGTGCTACATTAAGAAGTTTTCCCAGCTTCCATTAATATATTCCCTTCCCACCCATCTCTAGATTTTCACTGCTGGAACTAGATCTCCAGTCTGAGAAGGTATAATTTTTGCATTGTTTCCAACATTTTCAGCCAGAGTCAACTGACAAAGATCTAGAGCTCAGTGTTGATCCATTTTAAAAACTCATGCCTGAAAACAAGGTCTGAATATTAATCTTCCCTTCATATTGCAAAACAAATATATTTCATTTTGGTTTTGGGGGAAAGAAAAAATGTGAAAATCTCATCAGAAAACATCAAAATGGAAGAAAGCAATGAAAATGAAAACCAAACTAGAACTATCCAGCAATTAGTATTATTTCCTAATAATTAATTTATTACTAATTGATTTCTTAATCTTTCTCCATTCATTTTTAAAACGTGAAAGAGACAGTTTCTGTTCCTATTTACAAATTTCATATTAGTTCAAGAATTGGCCTACCATATTACTGAAGGCACCATGCAGAAGAAATGTTAATACTTTCTATATCAGTTCAAGGAGAGGATGTTTTAAAATTAGAATCAATTTATGTAGCAAATGCCAGTCAGGCACAAGTACTCTTCAGACCTATTTTCCAAAAGGACATGAAGGTTTTAGTTACTTGCTTCAAATATGTCATCAAAACCATATATTCTGGTTTTTATTTAAAAACCCCAAACAAATCCTTCCAGTTGTTTCTCATATTCCATCAGAAACTGTACTTACTCTCTTCCAAAATATTTTATTATGTCTCACTTAATAAAAAAGCCCATAAATCATAAATCCTTTACAATACAACCATTACCCCTCTTTGATCCTTTGACAAGACTATTTATCCTTCAGCTATTAACTTTTATTGGAAAACCTCTGAGGCCAAAACAATTGACAAGTACTGGATTGTAACTAAATGTCCAGCTCCTCAGACAGGGCAATTCTTAACATAAACAGTCATTAAAAAAATGTCTCCTATTGTAACACACCTGAAAATCTCTCATATACTTATTTAACCAGAACTTTGGTACTCAAAGCACCAGTTTTGGGCTAAAATTCTAATTTTTTTCCTACAGAAATAATTTGTGTGATTATTGTCATCCAAAATTCTCATTGACTTTGAGTAGCTGAAGACCCATATTGTTTTTATTTCTACCTTGACAATTCTAACTCTCCAATTAGACTGTTGGGTGGGAAAAATTGCATGGTTAAGGCACAACTTACTTCAACTTCTTTGCTTTCTCATCTGCAGTATTTAACTTCCTCAACCGCATTCGTTCCCGCGGTGTCATTTTCTGTACTTCAGAAAGTTCCTGCAGAGTTTGCAAATGAACTTTCTTCTGTCTGAAATTGAATGCAAGGAAACCCAACTTTATATAAAAATGTAAATATTCAGTATTTTGACTGGATATTGAAACACACTGACATTTCAAATGGAATAATTAGAAAGTCTCTGGAACTAAAGCAGACTAAATAGACCTTCGTTTGGAAAGCAAATGCTTCTTTAAATTGAAATATTTAAACTTCGATTTGTGAAAAAGGTGAATCATTTCAGGTGGGGATGGAAATAGGTAGATTCATCTCCTTAAAAGAATAAATATTGAAGCACAGTGAAATATTTACCCTGTCGGGCTTCATTATTGGACATATTCCAAGTACAAAGGCAGTCTTTAAATGAGAGCCATAAAACCACTTGTACATTTTACATTGATTGTTACAAACTGTCTAGAACAAAAGAGAATATTTATGTGTCCTTAATGACAGATATAATTATCATGATGTCCTCTTGAATTTCTGGTCCTAATCAAAAATAAGATTTCACAGCTAAAATGGTCTTCATAGACCATCTCTGAAACCTGAGCATAAATTATTGACTTATGTATTTAAGCTGTATTTATGAACTAAAGAAAGCAATATTAGTCCTTTATGAGAAAAAGGATACTAATCTCAGATTTTTATCTCACATCCTACAGTAATTAAAACAAAAATTAAACCCTAGTTTGAAATGCCTTGGCAGTCTCCTTTCACTTACACATTACATATTTATTATACAATGTATTTATAATACCAAGTATTCATTTCAAATTACTGTTTTTACTCTTATGAGATAAATTCACTTTTGATAATCTAAGAGGCCAGGTTTGTAACTGTACAAATTGTAACACTCCTGGACTATCATTTTGAATTTTAATAAATGAGCAGAGAAGATTCATTATGTTTTTCAAATAGTGCAAAGATATGAGTATTAGTGTGAAATATGAAAGATTAAGGACAAAGACAAGAAGAGTTCAATTATTCATAAGAATGGAACTAACTCTTCAAGTATGAATAATGTAGACATATTTCTTTTCTCCTGTAAAAAACTCTAATTCAAATTAAAAGAATCTCATGGGGAAAAAAGCAATTTTTCCTTCAAGTTGAAACTGAACTTGTACAGCCTTATACTTACTTAAATATTTAAAATTTATGACTTGAATGGGAATAGATTAAAATAAGCTATCAGAGGCCTTTACTAGAAGAAATTAGACTCAACCTTTTTGCTTTGCATGGCAAAAAGAATTCCTGGTGAGAAAAAGCAAACATCAATATAAAGTAGCAATGCTTGAGGAGAACACCATAGCAAGAAGCTATTTGTACAGTCACTGGGACTAGAGTATTGCTGCAAGACAGCAGATGCAGGAAATTCACTATGTTTATTCTTTTTCTCCTTACCTTTTCTGCTCTCTGTCATTTTTCAGGTATTTTTAGTTCATTTTACCTACCTGTTTAGATCTGGGATAGCAGGAATTATTTGGTATTTTGCTTACCAGTGACAATACAGGCAGCTAATGTCATAAGCACAATGAGAGTCATTATAAGATTATGACTTCTTGCATATTCCAAACACTGGGCCGAAATAATCACACTGTAACACAAGTGAGGATGAAGTAAAACTTCTCCTAGGATTTTTTCTCTAATTGACGTCCTGAATTTTAAAACCTCAAGATAAATTGCCATTCATTGCTTCTCAATTTACAGGAACTCTGGACCTCTGCAGAGTAGCAGACTTTCTATTTCCTTCTAACAATAGTATAAGAGCACGATGTTTGTAGTTAGAACAACTTGCTCTTCCTCTTAGAGACTACAAACTTGACTTTGAAAAGGTATACTTACAGATCCTTCCCACATGCTACCTCTGTCAGAAAATGACTCTTCCATTTGGAAGGTGATGAGACTCAATGCGTTCAAGCTAATGACAATGGATCAGGTAAACAATACAGTATGTATTTTACAAAAAATACAAAGTGGTTTTATCAGTCTCATCTAGAAGCATGAGGATATTTGAAGTCTGGATGTATATTTTGCAAGTAACAATCCTGCTTCCCCAAAGCTGATACAATGGTTTTCGTGCATATAGATAATCTGAAAATTTGTGCCCACAAGAAAATGGCAAGAATTAAAAGTTTCTTGAGGATTTTCATACTCTATGTTTCAACAAGCATTAAAATTACTGCATATATTTCAGATAGACTTGGCATAATATCTGGGAAATATTTCAGTGTCCCAAAACTATCTACAGAATGTCTCTAAGGACTATCTCTGTAGTTAACTATATTTAATTTGAAAAGGAAGCAATCCTCTCAAAGTAAATTGAATTAACTTGAATATATATATTTATTGTTTCATTTTACATCAAGGCCTGCAAAGTCCATTGAACTATTTATACTAGAGGTACCTATTCATACAAAATTGGAAAATTTTGGTCTCACAAAAAGACAGACTCATCTGTCAACAAGAGACACTAAGGACAGAAGTGAAGAGTAGAAACCCAAAACACAATTTGTGAAGATGAGAGCCTACAGATACACTGACAGCAGTTAAACAGGATAAAATGATGTATTAAATGTTTTGCTATGCTGAATTCAACTGTCTGTACTCTGCTTTCTTCCTACCACTGACAGCAAACTACATTTTGTTTGGAAAAGCTGAAGGTGGTCACCTCTCCTGAAGGGAGGCTTGCAAACTGCAGAAACACCAGCATCTGCAAAGTGATCACAGCTGCAAAACTGTGGGTCCTGTACAAGAGCAGAGATCACAAAAAACCAAAGGTGAAAGTCCTATAGCCTCAAAGGCACTGCCAGTTCTGGATTGTTTTAATCTTCATTGCTGTAACCTAATAATTCAAAATAAATTTCAGAGAGCTGTTAAAATCTTGACAGTTATTTAGAGGAAACAAGAAACAGGGATGTTCATTGCTTCCTCACAGGATCAAAAACTTCCAGTTTTGCTCTTACTAGCTCTCAGAACAAAACCTGTACAGAAAACTCAGGGATGAGGTGCAAAGGGGAGGGTGAGCTGCCCATGAAACTGCAGAGCTAATTTACAAAGGCAAAATTAAAATGTCCATGTTGGAATTTGCTTTAAACATTGCAGCATTGTAATTTAATGCAATTAATTCAATATATATTCAGTGCCTAAGAGAGAGATCATGTGTGAAGATACTGCTGATATAAGCACCAAGAAACATTGCTACTCTTGATTTCTCGCTGTAGTTACAAGACAAAAATAACAGCATCCTATGGAGGTATTAGATGAGTATTAGTTTAAGTGTATATGCTTTTAGTTTGGTGTAATTTAGGAAATATAGCTTCCACATTTAATTTATTTAATTTTTAGTAACTACCAAAACAGCAGCACTATAAATGATGATGACCTATCTAAAATGACAGCTTAAACCTCCAAAATTTAAAGACAAAGGTCATGATTTATTTACCAGTTGGTACTAAATTAACATAAACATATCCTTCACATGCATGTGCAATTTACACAGTCACAAAATAAGAATATTTCATCTGCAAATCTTTTTTTACTCCCTAAATCTTAATTATGCATCTCCCTAATGTGGTTGCTCTGTTGTATTTCAGGGGAATAGGTTTGTCTAAACATGAAGCACTATGAGATTGTTTGGCAACACAGTAATTTCATATACTACTGCCCATAAAACTGTTAAAAATACTTACACAGCACCAAAAATGGGAGCAGTTTCTTTCTGCCAGTTAAGTGCCTTGTCTTTCACAGTAATGTTTGTGAACTTGTACTGTGTTTTCTGTAAGAAAATAAAACAGAATGGGTATCAAGATTTGATGATAAAGTTATCCAGAATCTTCAGCTATTACCCAATACCATCCTGATATAAAAACTGTCCGAGGAGTTTCCCTCCCCAGCTTCTCAGAAAGCCAAATAATACAGGCACTGAAGCCTGGGAAAAAGAGCAAAAGGCATTGGTTTTCATTAAAACTATGATGAACCAGAACAGTTCAGAGATATATGTACCCAGGGCCAAATGATCTACATTTGTTATGCATAGATGCCCGTTTTACTTATTGCTCATAACATTAAAGAGGGGATACATTCAGGATATCAAGTGATGAGGGCTTCATTCCTCAATCATATTTGTACTATAACTCTGAAAATCCCCTAGATAAATGCTCCCATCAACAGCTATCAAAGTATTTTTCTCAACATGATTTCCCTGCCTCCATTTTGCTTTTGCAAAATACATACTCAAATGGCAAATGTACAGCTACTGCTTTTTCTTACATACTTTCAGTTGTTCATCAATATAAGGGGATTTTAGGATCTCTGCTGCTGCTGGTCTCAATGAAGGATTCTTATTTAACATGCTGAAACATTAAAAACCAAAAGTAGCAATTAAGCAATTGTCCAAACTTAGTGAAAAATCTGCTAAACAAGAAAATAACATACCTGCATAGCACAGCATTCAGTTTGCTTGGATATCTATCAGGGAGAGAAGGTGTTTCACCTTCCACAATTTTTAACACAACAGACAAAAAATTCTGTCCTGCAAATGCATGGTTCATACAGCACATCTCATACAAAATGCATCCCAGAGACCTTGAAGAATAAACAAATAGGGATGGCATATTATTCACCAGTCCTAATGGCCATCATAAAAGGTCACCAAGTTGGACATTTTAAAATAAGCACTCTCATAATATTTTTATATAATGACTATTCATAACAATTTGCAGTTCATCTGAGTTCTGTCTGACAAATGCTTTTTAAAAAACAGGGAAGTTGAGCTTTGCAGGTCTTGGAGGATGCTCAGCTCTTTCTCCAGTCAGGGGGTCTCAGAAAATACTGGTGAGAGCCAGATACAGGTCGAGGCTCATCTAAGCAACCAGCTTAAATATCTTTATATTTGACTGTGGTATTTATAATTTAATCTGTGATTCCATAAGAAGTAAGAAAATAAAGCGTAATGTGAGAAATGAACTTGTAAAAATTCGTAGAAATCTAAATAAATTTATATGATATAAAATATAAAGTACAGTATGGCACACAAGCCCTTCCCAGATCTAGCCACGAATTCCCACTCAAAGGATAACGATCCTAGCCGGCGCCCATCAACGAAAAAGAATAGACAGGACAAGGCTCATCAAGCTGACAGGGACAGGCTCGGTGCCCATCAACGGGAAAGAATAGACAGGACACGAATCATCAAGCCAACAAGGAGAGGCTCCGACGAGATACCCATCACCGGACCTGAACACCCCGCCTTGCAGGCTACCGTTGGGGGAAGCCATCAGGTAGACAAAAGGAAAAATCCAGCCGAGATATCCATCAGCTCCAACCCGGATCCAACCATCCCATCCAGATGGCCTGAACCACAATGAAATCAAGAAACACCCAGAACTTCTTTACATATGAGGAGACTCGGTCCGGATGTCCATTTGACTCTATTCTCCAACGCCAGGAAATCAATTCATACGACAATCAAGGACTGTTGATGAATGGTGCCTGCCTGGAATTTGGCCTCAAGGCTAAAAATCCCTATAAAAACCCCGGACAGTCTACCCTCCTTCGTGGATTTGGGAACACCTATACCTCTGGGTATAGACCCCTGTCCACCCAGCGCTGCGCTGTTTGTTTTATTGTGGTTTTTCCTCATTGTTTATTTTTTTATAGAAATTGTTTTATAATAAATTGTTTTTATTTAACCCAAATCTGCCTTTGCATTTATAACAGTAATGATAAGAAATATGTATGGGTAAATGGCTTTCAGGAAAGGGGTATAAAAATCTTTGAAAGCAAATAATGAATAAAGTTTCAATTATTCATTTTGGTTAAAGAAGAGGAGTTGAGGCACATCTAGCAATAAAAAAAACAAGAGCAAATAATTTTAAAGCCGAAACCAAGGGCCTACATTCAGTGCAAATAAGGAAGAAGAGAGAGAATGGGTGGGACTCCACTCACTGGTACTTTTCAAGCAAGTATGTCAAAACCATTAGCAGAGCATTTTTGCTAAGAATCAGCTAAAGAACAACTACTGAGGTAAATAAATAGTTAAAGATTAAACAGTCAAACAGCTTTCAAACTTTAAAAATAGGTAAACAGCAATACACAGATGATAATCTGTATTTATGATGTATGTTCAGACTCTGAAACAAGATAATTACTACATGAGAAAATACTTAAAGCAAAAAGAACAACAAAAAAACCCCTATGCACACAGCATCTGAAAGCATCAAATAAAAATGGAAATCAGCCAGAGAGAAGAAAAAAAGAAGGAAAATCCCAACCTGACACACTGTACTATAACTTCTTTTTGCAGAATCAATCTGTTTTGGAAGCTGCTTGATTCTGGCAGCTAGAAATTGTTTAATGAGCCATTAGGAACACAGGATTTGACACATCAGGCAAGCTGATTTATTCATCTAGTTTAGTGCTCTGACTACAACTGAGGTGGAGAAAGATTAAAAGAGTGCCCAGTGCATTCTGCTGTAGCCAGGGCTGTGAACAGGCTACCCAGGGAAAATCCCATCTTTTCCATGAAAGAAAAAAATCAGGGAAAAAAGTAAAGAAAAATTAAGGAAAAAGAATAAAGTTTCCTTCTGCAGGATCAAAATCTTTGAAATAACATAAATATCTCCTAAACTGATGTTATAAATGCAAAGGCAGATTTGGGTTAAATAAAAACAATTTATTATAAAACAATTTCTATAAAAAATAAACAATGAGGAAAAACCACAATAAAACAAACAGCGCAGCGCTGGGTGGACAGGGGTCTATACCCAAAGGTATAGGTGTTCCCAAATCCACGAAGGAGGGTAGACTGTCCGGGGTTTTTATAGGGATTTTTAGCCTTGAGGCCAAATTCCAGGCAGGCACCATTCACCAACGGTCCTTGATTGTCGTATGAATTGATTTCCTGGCGTTGGAGAATAGAGTCAAATGGACATCCGGACCGAGTCTCCTCATATGTAAAGAAGTTCTGGGTGTTTCTTGATTTCATTGTGGTTCAGGCCATCTGGATGGGATGGTTGGATCCGGGTTGGAGCTGATGGATATCTCGGCTGGATTTTTTTTCTTTTTGTCTACCTGATGGCTTCCCCCAACGGTAGCCTGCAAGGCGGGGTGTTCAGGTCCGGTGATGAGTATCTCGTCGGAGCCTCTCCTTGTTAGCTTGATGATTCATGTCCTGTCTATTCTTTTCCGTTGATGGGCACCGAGCCTGTCCCTGTCAGCTTGATGAGCCTTGTCCTGTCTATTCTTTTTCGTTGATGGGCGCCGGCTAGGATCGTTATCCTTTGAGTGGGAATTCGCGACTAGATCTGGGAAGGGCTTGTGTGCCATACTGTACTTTATATTTTATATCATTATTGTTATATACATTTATTTAGATTTCTACGAATTTTTACAAGTTCATTTCTCACAACTGAGAAATGCTGCCCTGGATTCCTGAATAAGGCTATTTCTTCCTCCCAAGAGAGTTGCTGAGCTGCAAACACCTAAAGAAGAAACAGACAAGCTTTTGGCTCAAAACTGCCTTTCTCAGTTGCTTCTACATTGTTTCTCATTGTTTCTCAGTTTCTACATTTCTGGTCTGAGCACCTCGTGAGGAGCAAGAGGAAATTGCTTCCCAGTTCCCGTAAGCAATCTGCACACAATCCAAACATATAATTTAATTACTTTTATAATCTTAGCCTGAATAAGTTCCAATGTTATGAAATTCTAGAATGGTCATTAAACCAGCCAGCCAGCACACTTGGTTTGACAAATCCCTATATTCATGAATAGGTTTGACAAAGTTCCTGAACAGCACATAATTTCAGCAAAATTTGGGCATGACCAGTTCATGTTGAAGCTACTTGTGCTTGATTACATCATAAAATGGAGCATCTAGACAAGCTTCAGTGTGTTCTCCCCAGTCTCAACTGACAGACCACTAACTTCTCCCTCTAAGGAAAAACCACCCTGAGGTTTTTGATGTTGCTTACATAAATATTGTCATCTTTTTAACATCTTCTGATCTTTTGTAAAACAAATTACAGTTCTTCAAAGGTTCTAAGATCCAAGTTAGCTTTAAATTCAACTTCAAAAGTCAGATAATGTAAATGCATATACCTTTATGGCTCATATCTCTTATTCTGATCATATCATAAGGTCTTATGAATTCATTGGCTTCAGAGTCTGTGAGGAATGTGTCCCTGAATTTAATTTCCTCAATACTCACTCATCAGCCCTTAAATGAGAACTCCCCGCTGCTGTCTTCCCCAGCCCCATCCCCTCAGCCTTCTCATTGCTTCATTTTTTGATTGCTAATACGAAAGAAAAAGACAAAGAGGAGGGAAAGCACAGACAAGCAAGCACAATAAAATGAAAGCCTCCAGATCTGTGGTGTGAGCAGTCCAATTTAGCCAAACACAACAGACAAACCATCTGTCAAAATCTGACAGCTCTTGATGGAAGACAGAGTACAACGGGTTTACATGTGGTCGTGACATTGCTTTGTCTCTGCCACAGCACTAGAGGCGTGGGAATGTCGGCTGAGCCCCAACAGCATCAGTGTCACCACAGGCTGTGTGAGGGCAGGAAGGGACAGCAGGACAGTGGCACAGCAGCGCCTCAGGGTCACGCTGCGCTGGGCTATCAGGGAGCCCAATTGCCCACACACCCATCACTGACTGACCCCTGACCTGGCCTGGCCTCCTGGGCTCTTTGACTCCTCTCCCTGCTGGATCTGGGAAGCACCGACAGGAAGAAGGGGTCGTGAACTGCCTAACTGAGAACAGCTCCCTGAAGAAGCTTCTTATCTGGAAAGGAGGAAACCCCAGACTGTGTCATCTGCAAAGGTTTTCTCTCATGGCCCAGCCAGTCCAGGCTCAGGGATGCTGGGGAAAACATGTGAGCCAACTTTAATTTGCCTCCTGTGGATTTAGATTTGACATAAAGCATGGAATGGCAAAGAACTCCAGCCCTGACATTTCAACTGAAGAAAAACATAAATGCTGCCACTTCTCTGAGCCTAACTGCAGAACTTCCATAGGGAGAAACTGTAAAATATTAAGTTTTTTCCCCATCTATTTACCTTCGGCTATAAAGAACAATACTTCTTGCATCAGCTGCTGCACTGTGAATATTCAAGCCAGTTTTGAAAAGCCAGTACAGAATGTTTCAGTGAACCTGAAAAGCACAGCATCTCTTTAGAGCACATCATTAATGCAGCATAAATTAAGGTCTTTCCAATGAACTGAACTGAATAGTGAATGGATCATGATAACAAGGTGAGACAACACTAATTGTTTTTTCCAGAAGATATTTTACATTATCTTACATTTAACATGGGAACACTTGCAAGTCTGAATTTTTGTGTGTGAATTTTTGAGTCCTGCTAGAGATCAGAAAAACAAGTCTGAAGAGAGAATGTCACTTCAGCTCCATATAAAAGACTTGGGCAACTCCTTGAAATTCCTCAGGGGTCAACAAACAGTGCTGTTTAACATCTCTGTCAGCAACATGGACAGAGGGACTGAGTGTAGCCTCAGCAAGTTTGCTGACAAGCTGTGTGGTATGGTTGACATGCTGGAGGGCGACATCCAGAGGGATCTTGGCAGACTTGAGAGATGGGCTCATTCCAACCTTATGGAATACAAGGCAAATTGTAAGGTCCTGCACTTAGGTGACAAATGCAGACTGGCCAGAGAATGGATTGAAAGCAGGCCTGAGGAGAAGGACTTGCATGATGAAAAGCTCAACGTGATTGGCAACGTGTGCTGACAGCTCAGAAAGCCATCCACATCCTGGGCTGCATCAGAAGCAGTGTGAGCAGCAGGCTGAGGAACAAGATTCTTCCCTCTACTCCATTATTCTGAGACCTCACATGGAGTACTGTATCCAGGCTCCCAAGATGAGAAGGATGCAGACCTGTTGAGGCAAGTCCAGAGGAGGCACACAAAGAGGACCTGAGGACTGGAACACCCCTTCCATGAGAGAGTTGGGGCTGTTCAGCCTGGAGAAGGCTCCAGGGAGACCCTTGAGCACCCTCCAGCACATAAAGTGAGCGAGAGCCACAGAGAAAGCCAGCGAGAGACTTTGTAAAAAGGCATGTAATGATAGGAGAAGGAGTAACAACTTCAAGCTGAGAGAGAGTTCAAGGCCAGGCTAGAGCAACCTCAGACTTTGAGCAACCTCACCTAGTAGATGGCCCTGCTCACAGCAGGGGGGTGGGAACAAGATGATCTTTATCCTTCCAACCAAACCATCCTATGAGTCTTTGATCCTTCATGAGCAACCAAACTTCCTGCACAGTGGCCCAAGGACTTAATATTATCTGGAGCCTCCAGGGTGGGCTCCCCTGTATGCTCAGTGACCTCTTGTCTTTTGTTAAATGGGGATAGTGGAGAAAAAAAGCAAGAATCATTGGAAGAATCATTATTAATGATTCAAAGAATCATTATTAAAAGATTAAAAGACGTGAGTATCAATCAAACACATGAGTCCTGATCAAAAAAAAGAATGAGTTCAAAAAAAGAACAGGTTTGTGGGCTGAGGAAGTACTGATCAGGGCACACCTCCTCCTTAGTGCCACTACAGTGAGGGCCAAGAAGCTCCTGCTGAAGGCAGTTTCACCCTCAGGTGAGTGTATTTGGTAATGCTTTGGAAAGATCACAAGAGGCAGAAAGTATAGCAGAAAGCTGGTAGCTACTGAGTTTGGGATGGGGAGATTTCTTTCTGTGTTTTTGTAAATTGTGAATGGTGATCAACACATGATTTATAAAACTATTGGATCGAACTCTGACTATGCTTACTCTATACAGCTTCAATGACCTATATGGATTGACACTAGTAACCACAAATAGAACTTAAACATGTATTTTACTTCCTATTTGCACTGCAAAAAAAGAAATTATTCCTTGGAGTAGAAGAGCACAAAAGGCAGGCTTCCCTGCCTTTTCATTTGTTTTGACATCTTTTGAAATCTTCTCCCAAAATATTTTTATTGACTACATGTATTAGCTGATATTTGCTACAGAGGAACAAGAAACAATCTGACATCAAATCCATAGCAGTCAGCCACACAGGCCATGAGATGAGATTCCTGACATATCTGTTGACTGGACTGAATATGTCAACTGTGAAAAATGGTTGCTACCATTTGAAAATATAGATGGCTGTCCTCCACTTTTAGAATTATATCCCGCAGCCACAAGTATATTTTGAAAAGGCAGAACTGAGACAAAGCTAGAGTAAATTATCAAGCAATCAAACTATAATCCAAATGTTTTACAAAGAAACTTTCCTGGTTTGAAATACTTATTTAACAATTAATCTTCTGATACATATACCTACAGGAAAAAAAAACAACAAACAACAAAAGACCTCATAAAAGAAACAAAGCCCCTTAAATAAAATACTATGACAAAATTTAAAAACTCAACACTTTTAACTATAATCTTAAACCATGAAATGCTTTAAGACACATATATAAACAATCCAGATATTTTTGCCATTACAAAAAAATCATTCTTCATCTTAGTTTGGAAGAGTACCTGCACACCCACAAGTTTCCTAAAGTCTTTCAACAGACCTCAGCTCCTAAACTTGATCCTTTAATCATCACATCAGAAGTCCTGATTTCAGGAATTTGTGCCATCTAAATGCAGAACCAATACTTTTCTTTCTACCTTTGAGTCACTTCTAAAACAGAGTGCCTTTTTGTTTCTGTTCTAACACTGCAGTTATTCTCATTTTCAGCTCCACTTCCAAATACTTTCTTGCTTTTAACATTTGCCAATGTTTTTAAATTTAGTTCCTAAGAAGGTCCTTCTATCCTCTCAGCCAGAATCACTCTTTGCTCATCCATCTAAAGTTTCACAGAAAGTTGCTTTTTTTCAATTCATCTATCTCAATATGAGAAAAAAAGAGACTTCCCCCTTTCTAGAAAAACCTGAACTTTGTCTACAGTCATCCTGTACCACATCAGAGACTGGACCTGAATCTTATTCTCCTTTAAAGTCTCAGATAACCTAGAATAAAAGTCAACTACATGCTTCTTAACAAAAAGGGCAAGGCTTCAAATTGCAACATTTGATTCTAATGTCCTGAAATAATTTTAGTGGAGATAAATGCCTAATCCAACCAAAATAGCATTATAACTACTCACCAAATGTCAGATTTTGTATTATATCCCTGGTGCTTCAGTACTTCTGGACTCATGTAGTGTGGTGTCCCAGTAAAAGTAGTTGCAAGATCACATGAACCCATCAAAAGACAAGAAACTCCAAAGTCTCCTAAAAATACCAGTAGAAACAATAATCTATTAATATTAACATGTATCTATTAATATAAACTTTTTTGTTTATTGTCGGATATGATAAAGTGACTGTACATCCAGAAAATTCTGCTAGTATTTTAAAAAATGGGAAAAACTATTTTCTGCAGTTCTTCAAAATAAAAACACCACACAAGCACAATATCACAGAACAATGTGTCTTTGAAGAGGCTTCACAAGGTCATCTGATTCAAACCCCTGGCTCAAAGTTAAATGGGGCTGCTCAGGTCCAGGCCCAGCCAAGCTTGAAGCACCCTCAATGCTAAAGATTTCACTGCCTCTCCTGTGTCTAACTGTCAAATAAATGTTTGACTACAAATCAAAATGCTATTTCGGACACAATTTTCTTTAAATCTCCTTATTGACAAAATGTCTGCTGGACTGTTCTATCACATGAAAATATATCTTTAACAAGTATAGAAATCTCACCAATTTTAAGAAGATTATCTTTCAAAAATATATTCTTGGTTTTCAAATCCCTGTGAAGTATCCGTCTGGAATAGAAAAGGAAATTCAACCTCATCCAACTGGAAGCATTCAGAGCTGTGTATTAAGTATTTCAGGCATTTAACTTCATCCCTTTTCAGAAAGGCCAGCCCACCACTGCTACAGTCTAACTCTGCCAGTGACAATCCATGGCACTGAGGCATTAAGGAGCTTCACAGAGGTGCATTCACAGGCACCCACATGCAGGGTGAGAGCCTAAGCAGGATAATAAAAACATACCTGGGGATCCCAGCTTAAGAACATAGATACAGACATAGCACATGCTGCAGAGGAAGAGAGAAAGGCAAGTCTTCCTATCTGACTCGTCTGAAAAGCATTACATCTTATTTTCTGCCAGCAGAATGAGATGCCTCACAAGAGGCATAAAAAAGCATAAAATACTCAAAGCTATAGGAAGACTCCTACAGAGTAAAAGTATTACTTCAAAGACAAATATGTATATAGCATAAGCTAGTAGTTCAATTTTTTACAGTAACAGCATGGAAGATGGAAGAACTTTACAAAGATGAAAAGGAACAGAACAATTAGCTTCTACAGACTTATTTTTCCATGAGAGTTTGAAAAAAAAGCATTATAAGCTACACACCATGTAAGGATATACAGAATCTTCTTAATTTCTATAAGTCTTACATGTGTGACAGTAATTCTACAGTCCCTTAGGAAAACGAAGTATCTCTGCGGTATACAAAACATATTCTCAATTAATTCTTGTTAATAACACTTCCAAAAGCATTGTTGCCTATAGCCTCACCTAAACTAGAATTCATCCACTTTTGAAATTATTATTAACACACAGGATTAATC
This sequence comes from Pseudopodoces humilis, assembly GCF_049639895.1. Taxonomy (NCBI): domain Eukaryota; kingdom Metazoa; phylum Chordata; class Aves; order Passeriformes; family Paridae; genus Pseudopodoces; species Pseudopodoces humilis. The sequence goes on from NC_142200.1 coordinate 109,251,262, forward strand.
ATTAGCTCTGCTCAGGAGGAGGTTAGAATAACATTTGGTACATACTGGCTGCAGAAACTGTATTTGCTAATACAAATACAGTAGTCATTCAGCCAAATAGATCATGTAAAGAAAGAAAGTGATGCTTTGAGATTTTTGAGGGCAGATAAAATAAATATAATACTCAATTTTGATTTTTTTGTGCAATCCTCAAGTATTATCTCAAATTTGAATTATTAAAGTCTTAGGCATTGACATAATGAAATTATTTCCAAAACAGTTTATATATTAAGATTATAAAATATACATTCTGCAGCTTAAATATCCAATTTTGTCCACAAGTCATTTGAAAATATTTTTTGCAAGACGAGAAAAAAATATGCAATTCAATATACTCAGTTCGCAAATGGGGAAAAAAATATGAAAAATAATAGTAGAATTCATTGCAGTATGTACATAGACTGGGCATGAAAAAGAAACATTTCTATTTTCATGGGTCAAGGAAAAGAGTTCTTCATGTGTCTTATAGCAATTGGTTTTCACTTCTTTTTCTTTCAATTTTTTTGTCCTGAAAGTAATGCCTTTAATTTCATTAGAAAAAGGTTTTTCGCATTGGGAAAAATGAAATTTTGTTCATATATTTATATAAAATATTTATTCATATGCCTCCACTCATGTTTATAAAATATTGTTTATAAATAATTTGTTCTCTATTTGACAACTTCTGTGAGCAATAGACATACACTCATACAATACATCAGTAAGGAAATTAAACTAAGGTGATATTTGCTATTCCTTCATAAGTATATATATGTCTGTATGTACACACACACACTTTTATAGAAATCTTGCTGTGTTAATTGAGATTCATAAGGAATTTTCTTACCATTCATCACACAGATCCTTTGAAAGAACTTGCTTTCACTGAGGTAACTTATTCTTGTACATTGCTGCTGAGAATTGGTGGATTTCAACCTTCTTTTAATCACACTCCTTTGTAGAAATATAACCACAGAATTTTTGAACCTGAAACTTTTCTGACTATCAACTTCTTTAATAACAGGTATCTTGAAGTTAAAGAATGATCCAGAAAGCTTTCAGTAGCATATTATTTGAAAAGGAGATGAAAAAAAGATGTTTGCATCACATTAGTTTGAATTCCAATGTAATGCTACTGTAATCTTGCAACATATTGATGAATATTCATTATCTGCATTACCAGTAATTATAAGATGCTTTCATATATTAATATGACAAGGAAATATTTGGGAATTTTTTTTCAGCTTTACATGATATCTCTCAATGCAATGCAAATTATTCTGCTATGATATGTCTGAAGATAAACAAGATATCAGCTGAAATCCTGCCTGAAAAGAATTCTTTAATACTAGTAAGAAATTAATACCAGGACTGCACTGTAGATCCAGTTAAAGAAAGAGAACAACTTCTTTATTGTAGGAAAAGACAGACCTATAAAGACAACACGAATTAACTGGGCTCTATCAAAACTTTACTTGATGGACAGTGAAGTGGTTATTGAGTGGCTAATTTGGGTAGAAAATAACATGTAAGGACAGTTCCAAATCTGGGCTGTAAATATACCCATACCTATGTTCTGTAGAGTACCTGCTTGCTGGCTCATAGTCATAAAAGAACAGGACAAGCCCAGAGCAGTGGGCAGCCTCCTTGAATGAATCTTTGCCTGCAACAGAATGCGCTGCAAGTGAAGCTGAGGGAAGCAGAAGTATATTATTGCTGTGAAATAACACATAATTAATTTCTCTTTCCTCTATCTGAAGAACTCTGAAGAAGAGTAAGAGGTTCTGTGTAAGTCTGAACCATGTATTATCTGCTGTTTGCACAAAGAATAACCTTATAAAAATGTGTGCTCATAAATTTTTCATAATGATTAGCAAAATTATGGGTAACATAATGGTCAGCCTTATTCAAATTGAGGTTAAATTAATCAATGGCATCATTGCCTGATTGCTGTGGGATTAATTTTGTGCACTGACATGCAATGGGCTATGTGTAACACGAGAGACTACAGGATGGTTTCATGCTAAAGGTCTCTGTGAAGATAAGACCGCTCTTATGGTGTCTCCCTTTACTTCTCCCTTTCTTTATAACAAAGACAGATAAGGATTGAATCTGTTTATTTCTAGATAATTTTGTTTTCAAGTTTCAAATTTAAAAAAATTACATTAAGTTTCCAGCATAAGAGTTTTCAAAAAGTGTATAAGTTCAACCAAAGTTGTGCAAGAAGGACAAGTGAATAGTCTGTTTAAAACCATAAATAATAATTTTTACTGCTCTGGCAAAAAAAACTCACATCCACAGAAGCTGAGTTTTCTTAAGAATGTCATGGGGAAGGACCAACCCACAGGCTGTAAACACTTCAAGCTTCTAATTCTAGAGAAAAGCTTCCTTTGCATTAGAACATAATTCAAACATGTATTACAGCTTTTTTCCATGTCAGTAGAGAAGAAATCATGCATGACTCCTCTATACAGAAACAGAGGGTTATTATTATGTTTTAGTATTTCAAATTTGTGTAGGTAGTTTTAAATTCTTTTAAGCCTAATCTTTTCCACTTAAGCTATTGTTTGACTCTATACTAATAAGGAAAAGGTTATATTTCATAATGTACATACAGCCTAATAACACAAAATACAAATAAATATATAAAAATTGAAACTGTCAAGTTATTTGTAAGTGTCTGGAGAGGTACTATTAGCTATGACTGAAAAGGAGAAAATAAAATCCTATTTGGAAAATCGAATTGCTTTAACTGGAGAATTAACTGACTTCTCAGGAAACCAAATTTTACATACAACCAATTAAAGTTTATTTTTAGGATATTATTTGGTTTTAAACATTTGTTTGAGAACAAGTAGAAGATGAGTAAAATAGAGAGAAAAGAGGCATAAGAAAATTCAGAAAATTAAAGACAAAAAGAATAACTCACAGAATAAAATAAAGCTGTTCAGTTGGAAGGGGCCTACAGTGACCATCAGCCCAAACGCAATGTTTATATTATTATGCTGCATTATTCTGCACAATGCATCTTCTAAACACGTATATTAAAGAAAGGATTTTGCCAAAAGGGGACTTTCCAGGGCACCAAAACTTTTAATGGTAAGTTGTTAAACTGAAGTTCAAGAGAGAAAAAAAAAAACCCTAAGTCACACTGATAGTTTAGTTAAACTGTCAGGATTTTTATTTCCACTTCCCTCTGTCCTTTTGGCCTGAGGTGAATGCTGAAGAGCACAGCAGCCCAAGAGAGTTCTCTTTGTGTCCTCCCTTCACTGGCAGGGCAGCATTTCATGTAGAAGCCCTAGATAAATTGGCATTTAGGAACAAAAATGCTCCTGCATCTTGGGCAGCAATTCACTCTGCCCTTTTCCCCTCAACAGTCTGACACTGGCAAAAACTCATTAGACATCCATCAGTTTAGGTCAAACACATCCCACACACTTAACTTCAGCTCAATTAAGGAGTGGTTGTTCTTGACAACAGGTGACTTCTCTACCTACTGCTTGGGTACACCTAAAATTCAGGCAAGCAAATTTTGCCCAAGCCCTGCAAAGGATGATGCAGAAAGGGACCAGACAGGCATTGTACATGTCCAGCACACTGGTAGTAAGGGAAATCTTTCCATCACTGCAGTCAGCCTGCCTAAATCACACTGCAGACAAGAGCTACACTCATGTGGATGACCAGGTAGGTATTCATCTACATACACTGCCCCTGCTCCAGCCATGTGTGATCTCCTCATATCTGGATTACCTGTAGTAATTTTTTAAGTCAGTCTTTGATGTGATGTTAAAAGTGACATCTCTTTTCAAAGAATGCATGTATGTAACTCCACTGACTTTACTGAGAGTCTATCAAGAATATATATTGGATGCTTCACATTAAACATGTTCAGGACATGCTTCTTGACTCCCCTTTAAAAAGATTACTTTGTTTTAGCCTTTTAATCCATTTTCTTCTAGCAATATTGAACTATTTCTTCTGTACTCCATTTTCCATTTGGCTCTGAAAAAAAGTGTGTCTAAAGCTGGAAGACATTTACCACTGTCCTGCTAAAAGATGTAATGCACAATGTTCCTGCAGGGTAGATAATTAATTACACTTGAGGTATCTGACATAAACTTACAATAGTTTGGTGATCAGAACTTTCATTTCTGTTTGAATACCACCAACTAGTCAATAAGCCCATTCACTCCCCTCCCAAGCTAAATGCTCTCATATCAAATGACTGTACCTTTCATGCATATAGTTGACTCCGAGTAATAACTGTATAAACCAGTCTATAACTTGGCTTTGAGTGAACATCTTCCCAGAATCTTTGTACTCTTGAATTTTAAAGTCTAGATCTCCACCCTGAAAAATATCACAACATATTTGCACACTTACAGAAAGTTTTCAAAATGCTATTTCCTTCATCATCATACAGGACCCTACTTCCTTAGGCTTTGAGGCATCCCATCATGTAAAATCATGGTCTGTAAAATCAACATATTCTGAATTCTGAACTCTCCCAGCACCAAAAGCATACACAAGTGAGGAAGAAAATGGTATCAACCACTCTGGCTTTGTAGTTTTCTCTTAGTGTTACACAAGATCACCAAAGTTCTTCCTTCACGTCACCCAACTTCAGCAACTGAGCTGGTCACCCCAAACCTTTATAGTCAACACAAAGGAACACACACCTGTTTAGTGCAATTATCTCTGTCATCTAGTTGTCTGCCTTTGGAAGTGATGGATCATGCTGTAGAATCACTTTCTCTGCAGAGATTTATGATGAGGGCCTACATTGACAGGCTATAATATAGATATTTAGGTAGGTCAAATTAATCTACCCTGATCAGTCTGAATAAGTTAATTAATTTGAGAAAAGCATTTCCACTCCACAGTCAAGCGACACTCAAGCACACACTCAGGCGACACTCATTTATTATGTTATAATAACTATGTCAACATCAAAGAAACCATGTTGTTCTCTTGAGAATTACAATACAGTCTCTTTAATTATGATACTTTTCTTTCTTTCAAACTTTTGTCAGAAACAAAGCAGATTTAAAGCCTCAAGAATATGTAGCATGTGATACTTCATTAAATCAACAACTGATCTTGAAGTAGCACTTGGAATGGAACAATAGGACATACACAAGAGAATGCCAATAAACCAGAAAAAGACTACTTGAAAACTGTAATCTAGATTGTTTATCCAGTTTATAAAAAAAAATAATTTTATATAGAAGAATGCACACACATTAATAGTAAGCAATGTGTTGAAGTAACTAACCCCAGAGCAAAGGGACTGTGAGTCTAATTACATTCTAGTGACTAATTACCTTACATCAGAAAAGCTCATTAGCCATAAATCATTACTTTTACATTATACATTCTACATAAAATCAGAAGTTTTATGTGCCATATACAAGGAACTATTTTGCCTGTACAGCTGTACCAGTACCATCATTTCCCATCATCATCCCTTTATTCCTCCTCACTGTTGACTCTCACCATTTTATGATGTCTTCAGCATTTCTTGTTTTTTCTGTTCCCAGCACCACAGTGCTTCATAGTGATGCTACAAAATAAGCAGATTCTGTCCTTGCAGAACTATATATTCATGTGCTTCTGACATAAGTTTACAGTAATTTCTATGGCCTTTCTGGTTCTAAGTTACAGCATTCAAAAGTATGTTAAAACAAAGCAAATCTGTTTCATCCTCTATCAAAAATGTGTTCCCTACAATGTCCTGCAATTTTTTAATTGAAATGTCTGAATCATCTCATACACTAGAGAAGGGAATATGGGCTCAGCTCTCCATCTGCTGCCCTACTGCAGCCCAGAGAGAAGCTCTTCTGGGAACGTGGAACTCTAAGCAGCTGCTTCCCCTTTGCAACTCCAAATGTTCAGCAGCTTCCCCCTGGTTGCTTGCAGCAGAGAAGAGGAAGGAAAGAAAAATTGTTGCTGGGTACTCCATTGTGTGGCAGCCAGATGGGCTGCGACTGAATCTACTCACGCACCTCGAAAACAATGAGTCATTATTATAAAATAAACTGTTCTAGACAGATGCCCCAGATCATCCAGAGCCCAGGACTGAGGGGATGCTCAAACATGTGTCAGCTGGCTGCTGGCTATTTGCTTCAGGGGACTGTGTACTATCCAGGTGAGGACAGATGAAGTGCAGCAGGCTCCAGTCACCGTTTCTCCCTGTCCCAATGTGTCCCCTCTCACAGTAACACATTGCCATGAAAAAGGCAAAATAAAGTAAGTGCAGCACCTACAGAGCTAGGGCAGTGAATACTCTGAGGCTGAGGGACAACTCCTGAAAAAGGTCTAAGGAAAACAAAAGCAGTTGAATAATGCACTACAGGCGCCTTCACATAAGTGTACAGCTTATTACCTTCAAGCAGGGAAAAGTGGTCTCAATGTCCTACAATTAATTTACCCTTGATTTTGTGTCTAAAAAAAGGAAAACAAAAACACATCATAAAAGATTTGCTGAAATATTGCTGCTGTGAAACTCTGAAAAAATTTGTTAACCCAATTTCACATTTTGGAAGGTCAGTCTACTGAAGTTCATAAGGAATTCAACAATTTAACAAATTAAGTACCTATGGAGTTTCCAAGCTGCAGTTGCTATTTAAATATCAGAGTAACAAGCACACCAGTAAATTATTTAAAACAGCTTAGCATCTAGAGCTGATAACGTGAACAGGCATTGACTGCTTTAGTTATTCCTTTCACTCAGATTTCCTTAGCATATGTGTACTCACATCACAGCTGAGACCACAGTCAAGAGAAATAAATAATTGTCTGGGGGAACAGTACAATGAGTTCTGCTTTATAATACATTAAAATGATGCAATTTTTGAAGTAACTGCTTTGTAAAAACTGTGTTTTATTGAAGTCAAATTTGTACTACAAAATTAAATTCAAGGTTCATTAAGGCAATTTGGTTTGAAATCAGTCTTAGCTGATAATGTTTATACTACCTATAAGATTCTGATTTGGGGAAAGTGTCTAAGAAGCTCAACAAGTAAGATCAAAACAGAACAAATATACTTTTCTATAATTTTGATTTAATTCAGTTGTAATAAAAGATGTCAAGCTGAGCCATGGAGACCAATGTTCTCTGTTTTTCTTTCACAGGACAAGGTATAGCATGGGGCAGCTGCGCTGGAGGCTCACTCTATGCTACTCACGCCAGAATGAACAAAGCACTGTGGCTAATGAATAAGGCACAGTACTTTGGAGAAAACAGAATAAAGCTCAGGGGGGTAGTTCCGTTTCCATGCCAACTTAAATATGTGCTCTTTGTTTTGAGTCTGCCCAAGAGTAGCAATTACTGCCAATCTGGTAATTATTCTATGCATGAGAAACTGAACACACTACACTTCCAAGCAAGGATCAGGTAGCACATTTTTCTCATTCTCAACTTATGCACGGTTTAAACTGGCATCTTTTAGGTCAAAACACCCAAATCCCACCACATACAAAGGCGGGCTATAGATAAGCAAATACAAAAATATACCTTCTGGAAATACCCCGACTAAAACAGAAAAGAAACCTCATAGCACTGTGCGCAACTTTGCTTTGTATTTTTCCTTGCCTGAACATTCGAGGAAATATGTTGTAATGACTTAAATGCAACATGCACAGAACATGTCCTTTGGGAATAAGTCAGAAGCACATCCTATTGGATCAAGTATCATCCTGACCTCACCTAGCAGACTCAAAACTCAAAACTGAAAAGATTCAGCGCATAGCCAATGAATCCATTTCCTCTTCCTTGCTGTAATACATTCTCACCTGTTTGAGGATGTGACTCCCAGATCCTAAGGCAACTGTACCAAAACATTTTCATTCAGGGTAGTTTATACTGCCTGCATAAAAAAACCCCAAACCTCCAAGGAGTAATAAAAAAAAAAAAAAAAAAGAGTGAAAAGCAGTGGATAGATAAAAGACACTATAGTGCTGCTGAAATAGGCTCCTTTATTCCTACATGTTTAACTGATCTGTACTGGGCCACTTCGTACTGCTGGTAGAGAGATAATTATGAGTGCATGGGAATAGCTGGACATTTAGAATAATCCTTCAGTCCTGAGCTCCAGATTTCCTCAAAGAGTTGACAATATTCTCAAACCACAGCTGTCAGACATTCAAGGAATGGCACAAAAAGCTTCTGCATGGGTGTTAAAATAGTATGTGAGCAAATACTCAGACTGTATCACGGAACTGAACATTTCAGCTTTAATTTTTAAATAACCCAGCAATAAATTTGCATTTATATGTCACCAAAGAAAGCTTCCAAGGAAGAAATAAAGAACAGGAATGGTACTTGTTTAATTATTCCCATGAAAGCTAAATTCTTGAAGAAGTGTGATTAGTTAAGTCAAATCTGATTTGTGTACCTGTAGCCCAGTAGTCTAAGTTCATTATCTTCCAAAGAATTTCATCATGTCTAGCAGAGCACAACTGAAGAGTTTGCTTCACAGTTTCATAAAAAGATCACTTTTTGTATGACAATTTTTTTTGAAAGAGCACATCTGTATTTAATACAAAGTAGGCACTTATTTTATATAAACTACTAAAAAAATGGCTTAAATATTCTTAAATTCTTATTTGAAAGCTTAAAGACAGATTCCAGCAATATGTTCTTAAATCAAATGCTGGAGTCAAAACTTTAATGGTAACTATATGGTAGAACATCCTGCTTTAATATTTGTTGTATCCACTACACTCTGGTCTTTGACTCACACTGATTTTCATTTTATAAAGCCAATGTTACTGCCAAACTCATCATCCATGTGATCAGGCTTAAGCTTCTTGTAACCAACTCCAAATCACAAGTGAGTTTTCCCTTCCTCATTTATATTAGATTTAATATCATGCCCCCACACCCACAATCTCATCCTCTCTCACCTATCAGTCGCACATCACACACAAGTGGTACAACCTTTCTGAGCTCTCCCACAGATCTGGCAGTGTGTCTGCATTTAAGCCTTTCTTGTAGCACTTGTAATCCCAAATGATCTTGCACGTAAAATTACCTATTTCTTCTTCTGCGGTGTGTTTATGAGTCTCACATGAGCAGGTAACACTCCTTATCTGAAAGGAACACACCTAACAAGTAGCAGGTGATGCCACAAGCAACAAATAAAGACTAAAATTCAAACTAAAACATTTTATAAAATGGCTTCTTAGAAGACCCTATTTAAATACACACTTTTTTCAAATTTCTTCAGTCTCACCTCACAATACTCAGTGATAATGCAGAAACTATCTCGCTCCACAAAGCTTGCATAAAATTTGACAATGGCTGGATGGTCTAATTTGGAGAGTAGCTGTGCTTCCAGATTTGCTTCAACTGTTTCATTAGGCTTTAGGTTTCCAACAGAGATTTCCTTTAGGACCTTTCTAGAGGGAAAAAAAAGAAATTTTTATATTAATAAAACCAGAAAAATATAAGAATATGTAACATTTAAAATCCCATCAAAATTTCCTTAAATGCAAAACAGTAACATTGACCAACTATTGGCAACATGAAATGATGAGGCAAATATGGGTAAACAATGAGAATGCATTAAAAACCAAACAAATATGCTAGTCACCATATAGATTAAGCAATATATTAAAAACACAGTTTTGAAATATTTCTCCACTACCTACTGCACTGTTTTCTTTAAAACCTGTTTTCAGTGCTATGAATTACTGCATAACAACAAACATAAGCAAAAAATCAAATCTAAGTGATTTCAAACCCACTCAGAGCATATGGTCAAGATTCATGTATGAAAAAAGGAGTAGCAAGAAACTGCATTTGCAGCTTCTGCCCAAGTCTCTCCATGGAGGCATGAGAAAAATCACAGAAAGTAATATTTCTGTGGCTGTTTTTCTAGTGATAAACTCAGGCTGTCCATTTTTTTTTTTTCCTAAAGATCAGCCTCTCCTTCACCAGAGCACGTAAGTGAAAAGTACAAATCTAGATTTGGGGCTGGAATCTAATTTTACTGTTTCAATTAATTCTAATCCTTTAGTATTTAATATTTCTTTAGGAAGACCCTAAATCCCCTGGAAAATTCTGGGAAAATGCAGGGATTTTTTAATATTCTCCAACCTTAACACAGGAATGTGCCATAGGAGAATTTGGAGTTCAGCATTAGCTGTATACAGAAACTGGAATAGGGTAGTTTACTGTTAACTTGTCCTGGAAAAAATAAAAGGAAAAATATAGTGCAGGGCACTATAAGAAAGCACTTTTTGCCAAGATCTTCTGGATGAAATGTTTAAGAAAGACAATACAACACATTCCAGTTCCATTTACTTTACCAGTTAATGAAGAATAGATCATAGATCTTTTCTGAAGGAGATATTGAAGACTATTAGAGAATATAATGTTTCTTTACTGAAACAAAGTGGTGAACTTCCCCAAACTTTTGAATACATGAAAGGCAAGTTTCACACTGAAGGAAAGCTTCCACAGTGCTTTTAGTAGTTTCCCCATTCAATAGAGAATGGTTGTAAAGTTATAGTAGTTAAACATGACAGTGATAAAAACTACAATAATTCACCTTATCTAAGGGGGAAAAAAAAATAAAATCTGTGTTTCTTCATGAGTAATTTTTTTCCTAAGTCTGAACAATCAGTTTCTGACTAGCAATGTTTGAATTTTCATATAAACTTGCCTAATTCCCATCAGGAATTCTGATGAAAAAACATGCCCTCTGATCTGTTTCCATCTCTGCAGACAAGCTTCATGGAACACAGACAGGCAATACCTACTGCAATCTCCTCATCTTCAGCTGACATGGGTCATTACCCCTTCCTTCATAAAAATAATGTCACAGAACTGACAAACAGGATGAGTCCTTGTTAAAGACCACTTAATACAAGTTTCTTGCATGCCCAAGACAGTAATAAAAGCCTGATGTGTTGATGTGTATGGATAGCTTGTCATCTTAGTCACTCAGTGATCTTAATGCTGTCATCAGCTGTCAGACGAGATGACAGGTTTTTTTCTTATATAAACTAATTCCCAGGAGAAGAAATCAAGAAACTATACTTCTTGTAAATAAGATATTGGTTTTCTGCAACACAATTCTAATTCATACCCACAGCTGGAAGGCATTTGCTTCTAGAAAGAACACTTTTGGATGCAATCAAGATTAGGCATATCTGCAAGCCTCTGGTATATGTGCGTACTGTGTCTATATGTAGATAAGGTTTGATTTTAATGCATTAAATATAAAGAACCTAACTAGACTTCATACTGTGTGCAAAGCTTTTGATAATATTTCAGTAAATACACTTAAAAATTTAAGGTATGTACTAAAAAAACTCTGTGTTAATTAAGTATTGACAAAGAAGTTAGGTCAGACTCAGAAGCCTCACAGAGAAAACGGAGAATCTGAATCTCCAGACCTGAAGTGGTTATTTTCTGTTCACTTTAGAAGAAAAACAAGGAAAATAGAAACCTGCAGCCAGAAATTCATCTATATAAATTAACTATACTTTTTAATACATAAAACACCTAAAGAATGCTTAAAGTCACCCTACCCCAGTTCAGTATTTCTTACACAAGTAAATTCTACCTGAACAGGCAGCTAAAATGGGCACATTCTGTGCTTTTTACAGCACCTAAGATAACTCAAATTTGGCACCCCTGGCAATGTCAAATAGGCTGATAGATCCACAAATAAAAGCTTAGTACTCATAAGAAGAAAACAAACCTTTCTTAGCTAAATTATCCTGGCTGAATTTCCTCTTTACCAGTAAAATCCAGCTCTACATTTTGAAGGAGAAAGCATTTCTGTTTCTATAATCCAACCTGCATTTGTTAGCTAATAATAAAGAGTGAGCCATCATTGGTCGTAATTCACACATGGTACTTGTAGATCTGCTGAAAATCTGCCTGTATTGTGTTATTTAACTATTTTTTGTAAACTGAAGTATTTCGAACAAACATTTTGAAGAATGTTTCATGAACCTTTATTCTGGATTTTGGGAATAATACACTCTCTTGTTCAGATTTTATCAAAATCCCATCTGGAGTAAAGAGAACCACCTAAAGTCAATTTTTTTCAAAAAATCTGCCACTATATTTTCTGCCCTTAGGTTCAAGTATTAAGCAGGGTTTAAAAGGTCTAAAGCTGTTTCCATGAACTAAGAAACCTCCGATTTATCACATGAACAAAGAAAACGAAGATCTAGGTGGCATATGTAGAAAACCACATAAAGCCACAAAAAATCCAAATGATATTTGGATATCCTCCAAATACAATACTTAACTTCCCCTTCTGATAGAATGCTAAATGACATATGCTAATTTAAATGTCAATATTATTATAAATTTGACCTAGCGCAGAATATGATACATAAGCAGATCATAGAATTGTTTAGGTTGGAAATGACCTTTAAGATCAACCAAAAACCTCACACTGCCAAGTCCACCACTAGACCATGTATCTAAAGATAAAATGTCAATTATTAGAAACATGCATTGTTCATGTCACACAATTAGAAAAGTTTATTACAGAAGCACCAGCAGATATCTTAAATACAGAACAACAGCCTCTGGAATTTAACTGTGTGGAAAAAGACCTACAACTCAATCAATAATGGAAACACACTTTAAACTTTATCTCAAACCGACCACAACTGAAAGAGTCTTATTGTGAAAGTATTCATATCTGAAGAGTAAAACATTCATTCCAACTGCCACCATGTCCATCCATCTTGGAGGAAGCTGGGTCTGCTACAGGTAGTAACATCCATCCCTTCAGGGTGGGAAAATAATGTGAGAGATGAGCCCACTCCCACTTCCCAAAATACAGAAAGCAACATCCTAGACTCTGCAGAGCCCACACCTCAACGGGCCCACACCCTTTCCCTGGGAACACTTTCTCTAGGAACACCTGATTTTCATTGGTAAAACCTTGCTGGCTGGTGTTGTCACACTTTGAAAAGCAGCCAAGCACTGGGTCTGAAAGTGCAATAATGGGGAACAAGTGGGGCTAAAGAGAGTGAGACTTAAAGCAAGAGAAAAACAAACATGAAGGTGGAACCCTCCAGGATTCAGGCATGCAGTGGGAATCCCTTTTTGAGCTTTACTAGTGACTGACAATACACTACAGCAGTGTGTATCTCAGTCTATTTGCACTGATCTAAAATTGAATGTTTTACAACCCATCTGGTATTTGTTTACATCAGTGACATACTTTATTATTATATAATTTGGTTTATTGGATCAGATGCAATTCTTAAAAGGCAGTGTTTCTCAAAATGCACTCTGTTATTCACTAAATTGAAATATGAATTATTGCCTAGGTAAATTTGCTTGCTGAGAAGGAAGTAAAAGAAATATAACTCTGTTAATGTCAAGAATAAATAGGTCTGACAAAATAACAGAAAAATTGTGATCTAGGAATATATGATCAAAAGCTGAAGCTTTTAATGAAACAAACTTTATTTTACACAGGCAGTTTTTCAGTTAACTGCAGTTAATTACAATTTCATTTAGTTCATTTGAGTTGCCACTATGGAGAATTGTAGCACAACCCATAACTGTGTGCTGTATTTCTATCCATGCTGGCCTTTGCAGGACTACCACTTCACCCTGGTAACTCCTCAGTACAAGGGCCAGGTGCAATTCTGTAAAAATGCATCACCTCTTACTGGGTCTGTAGTTGGATCTGAAATTGGTCACAAACAATAAAATTAAAGGAGTGCCTGTCCAATTAATGATGCCTTCTACTCTACTTATCACATAGAAGGTACAGCTCAGCAAATGGGAACCAAAATGAAGAGGTGACAACCTTCATGCAGAAAGTTTGCCTGAAGCTTCCACTCTATTAAAACTGTTAAGGAAATTTGGTAACAAAGGCACCAGGTTCCTACAGACAGGGTGAGGTCACCCACCATTATTACTTCTTTTCTGCAGTTGACATCTTAGCAACAAAAATTCAAATAGTCATTCTTCACATTTTATCCATAATATCTGGAACACCAGTGTCTGCATTGATTGATTATGATATAAATTGATTGATAATTTAAATTTTCAATTGATTGATAATTTAAAGACATGCATCTATCTGTTAGAGAAAGAGGAAGCTGGTGAATCCAAGAAATACAGTAAGTCATCATACACAAGTCAGTCCTACCCAAAAGAATTCTTGGTTTTAGCTAAGGAAAGAAACACAATAAATTAGGAGCACTTGATTTCTGTGGGAAAATGAAGAGGATTACCACAATTCCACAACAAAACAAACAAGTGCTATTTGGTATTCCTCCTTACATATACATACTTAGGCATTATCCAAATTATCCAAAGCATTTCAGACTCAAATATTACTATGGAACTTCTAAAATTGAATCTTGGCTTCCCATGCCCACTGTGGATTTGCTAGTCAGACCAAGTATCACTGCACAGCTTCTTAAATCAAATGCTGCACTTCTTTTGTTGTCCCCCTGGACATAACTGACTTCCTAGTAATGCCAGAACAGTCATCAGCAACTTGTTTTTCCTGTTCTCCAAAACATCCTATTCACACTGTTTGTGAACATTTACAGACACTGAGAACTAATCCCTCAGTTAACCACTATGAATTCAATCACTATATGAGCACTGTAATATCTGCAGATGGATTAAATATAATTTCATTTTCTGAATAAGCACTTTAACTAATTTAACTTCACTTTAATATCTTTGAATGGCAATGATATTTCTTAAATTTGCAAGTGAAATGGATGATTCACTTTCCATTTCCATCAGCAAGTCACCATTACAGCATTTACAAATATTTTTCAAGATGCCAAATTTTGAAATGCTCTAACATATTCACTAACATTTAACAGGCCAACTAATGATGAAAACAGTTTATGCTTATTTGAAAATTAACAGTTCCTAATTAGTATCCCAAAAAATGTAGAATATATTTTCTGAAAAGAGAATACTGTTGAAATAAGTTAGCCTCAAGGAATATAGCTTATATCATTTTCTTCTGCACTGAGCAAACTCATTTATACAAAGGGGCATAACTTAAATTATTTTTGGTCAACCATATGTGCCAATTTTGGAAAAAATCAGTAGTTGTAATGTAAAGCAGAGAAATTGTGTTATCATCCACAGAACTGAATAAGTGATTAAATGAAATTATTTATTTAGATATAAAAATGCATTTATTGTGAATAATTCTTTGGGATACTTTGGGTAGCCATTGACATTGATTAAAAATGACAATAAAAATAGGCATTGATTAATAAAGGATGAATTTTTCTCTAAAGCCATATTTTTGAAATTAGAACTTTTTTCTAGAGAGAAATGGAAAAATAAAATGTAAATACATTTATAGTCCATTCATACTGGTTCAGTTCTAAATCAAATACTAATAGATTGTGATTGAACAGAAGAAATTTGTGCTTTAATAGAAAAATTACTAAAAAATGATGATGAGATACTGACTAATAGCTGTGAATGTACTTATATTTAGCAATATTTTATGGTTACGTGTTGCATTATCCCCCTCTACTGTTCATCCAACCTTTTTCCTACAGCCCAGTCTTGCTTAAGAATGAAATTGAGCACCATACTGTCCCTAATGTAAATGGGATTTTCGAGAAATACAACAAGGACTAAATAATTGGTTTATTCTCAGTATCTTTGAAGACTTCCATCATACAACAAATCTTCTAAACCAGCATTGTGATTTCATTACACAGACAATATATTTTACAATTAACTGCTCTCTACTAATTAACATTTGCTTTCAAACAAAAAAGGAGACACCATTACAGAACTCAAGACTGAATGCAGCATTTTGCCTTCAAGCTTTTTAATATGATTAAATATCTCATAATTGCCATGTTATAACTCTTCAACTAGAAGCCTTGGGCTAGAGCATCTGGCAAAAATTACTTTTCCTTCTGTAGGAATTTGTTTGAATTTTTAAAACAGTTGCAATTAGAAATTTTGAAGAAAGACCTTCATATCATGAGCTATATTCATCAGTTCACAGAAAACAAACTATTTTGAACTATAGGAGTTGTGAAGGGAAACCAGATACACTAAAAATTGCTGTAAGAATGCATTCCATAGAAATTAAACTAAAACACTTGTTAATGTAAAATTTAATTGGTTCTCTTCTGAATTTAAATATATTTGTAAGCAGAATTATGTCCCTTTCACTGTTGCAAGGATATTTATGTCAACAGTATTGTCCTTCCGGTGGACCTAATTCCCAAAAGTAATTTAAGCAGTAATTGCTGCAACTTTAATGAGAAAATTCACTGTTCCTACATGTCTGTTCCCATCAGGCATCGCCTTCAATGTTTATTTCTGATATGCATTCAAGTATCTGTAGTACAAAAAAAAAATAAAAGGAGTGTAGAAAAAGATAAAAGCATGGTTTATAGCTTTAAAAAAGCACATTATTAAGTAGTCTACAATCAAAGGCAAAGAGAATCAAGCAATGCTGAGGAAATTAATTGTATATAACATCCATTGTTAGATAAAAATATTTTAATACTTTTAAGCCCTCCTGAGTACGATACTCTGATCTTAACAATCATTGAAACATGCAATTCAAAACTAAAGCAACTACCCAGCAACATTAAAAACTTTTAGAATACTTGAAGGGCACACCATGGGTGTAAGGGAAACAATGAACTAGGAATTACAGTTACTAGTTAGTCACATAAGGACAAAAAACAAGACAGAAAAAAAAAGATAGGGAAAAGTACATTGACTGTCCAGCAAATCCAGAATTTATTGCACTCACTTTTTTATCATCAGTTTTATCATTACAATATACTGAAAGCAACAAAAAACTGGGGGCTCATTCTGAACAGAAGTTCAAACCACCCTGATGCAGACTTCAGAAGAAACACCCTTGCCAACAAGGGTAGCCCATACAATAGACAAGCATATTCAAATATTTCAAACACCTATGCTTATCTTTGAAGCAGTTCAACCTAAATAATAAATTTTCTTACTAAAACTAGCTTACAAATGCATGAAAACTAGTTTCAGTAAAATGAATGAGAAAGACGTGATCTCAAGGCATTTGCTTAATTACAAAATCATTAAATTCTGTCTCTGCCGTGCACCTCAAAAAAAGGTAATTCATCAATAATGCCTTAAGCACAGTTCTCCACCCTATGTTGAAAATGTTACTTGTAAACAATTCTCAAGACAATGAACTCAACCACCAGCACTGCTCACTGCCTGCACATCAGACCAGAATGTGGTGAGTGCTGCAGCACTGCACACCTGGGAGCTCAGCTCTGTGGGGGACAAGATTTATTGTAAACTCAGGTAGTATTTCCTTTAAGGCACACTGCCTCCCACTTACATCCATTAAAAACCTAGTTAGAATCCTCCCCAGTCAAATAGACAAGTCCCACCAAAAATGAAAAAGTAGGCTACCTAGTTTAAGAAAGGTGTATTGAAAGCAGAGCAGTAAAAAAGACAAAAAAGAAAAACCAGTAACAATACCATCAAGGCTCATAAAGGTGAACAAAGGATCTCAACATGTTCCAGTATGGGTCTTTTGCTTCCAAAGAAGCCACAGAATGCTAGGTTTTGTGCTTTTGGTTATGAGGGAACTAGGAAATTTAACACAGTAATTTCCTGTGCAAAGGATTGCAGCATGGCTGTGACTTTAAATTGCCAAATCCATTGCCAGCATAGGCAGGGTGAAATCTTCATTTTGTGCTTCAATGCCAAGCTACCCTGCAGCACCCACAGAGCCTTACCCAGCACAAGAGCTTCCTAAACTTTCTTACATCGAGCTGGAGGAGCCCTACTGTGCCTTGCTGGGCTGCAGGAAAAGCTGGGCACTGACAGGGATGCAGGAGGTAGGGACTAAAGCACCTTCCCACACGGTTTCCAGTGAGATCTGCTTTGGGTGAGTCCAAGGTTATCAAACTTATCTTTGAATCAGGATCGTATTGGCATGCACTAGAAATGATCTGAAACCATTGTGGCCATAGCTGGGACTGCCTGCTAAACTTGAAGCAAAATATTTATACAGTTTCACTCCCTGGCAACCTCCATTGCAGGTGTATTCTGAAGTAAAGCATGAGAGCATCAGCCACCCTTACAGACGTTCAGCATGGAAATTGCTTGGACACTTAGCTTTAGGCCTTGACTCCTGTAACATTGCTCACAGAATATGAAAGTCATGCTTGGCCACTCAAGTGGAAAGCTCATAAAGGCTCACTTCTCAAGGTCTCAAAAGGCCTTGCTTTTACGGTCTCTTATTTGGGCCAAGCATGACCGTACCCAGTCAGCAGGCATGGCACGGTAGCTGAGCCTTGCATGAAGAAGCACGGGTACATGTGACTGAACCAAGCGAAAGATGGTTCACTAAGAAAAGCTTACTTCAAAAAAAGCCACAATCAAGAAGGTCCTACTGCAAATGCACCTTTGATCAGTTTTCAAGGAGGTCGTGAATATTCTTTCACAAATCTAAAATGCCCTAAAAATTCCAGTTCTAATTTCTAGGTTTTATTATTAAATGAAGGAGAAGAATAAAGAAAGCAGTGTAATTAGATGAATGTGCACACAACAACTGGCAGGGAGGAATTTGTTTCTGTTTTAATCAATTCAGCATCAAATGACCATTTCCTTGGAATACCTTCAGAGAAGCAAACAGGTAGCAAACACAGGGATTTGACAACACAGCAATCTGCTGATTGTCACTTGGGTATTCATAAGGAACAAATCTCTCCCACCTTTAGATTTTATATAATTTGTTATAAGAAGTCATAAATAATTGAAAGTCACGTGATAAATTATTCAGCTAAGCGCACAGTTTCCAAAGAATCCTAGCATGAGTCTGGATTAAAGCTATAATGCAAGTCAGATGCAACATTTGAGCTGACACCCCACAGTGGAGCAGTCCAGGGAGTTTGGCACTTGCCAGTGTGTCCTTTCCTCCACAGGGACACATAAATACCATGTGAATATTTATGAGCTAGAAGTCCCTATTGCCTACTGTGTACTTCAGCTGCTTGCCCATACATGGTTATGAATCAGTGACACTTAACCCAGAGCTTCCCTTGGCATAATTGATTAGGACGTTCATTTTCTTCAAATGATGGCACTGTCCCTCAAGACTACTGCTGAACTTATGTCTGCTGTAAAAAACTTTGTCTTTAACCAGAATTACCTGTTATCATTAACTGAGAAGATATTCAGGTGGACTAGCATAGAAGTGACTGCAGGAATATTATTTAGTTATAAAAATGCTGGTAAATCCTGATTCTTTCTTTATATAAGCCAAGTTATCTGCTCTGGGTAGGTCTAGGTCCATAATGTCCAGGAACAAATAAATATCAAGTAATCCACAAACTAAGACATCCTGTGTAAACTGGAACTAAGAAGTTCACTTTTGTACAGATGTGTCTCTGGTGCTTAACTGACTTCAGGATTTAAGATATGAATTCTGATTCTTGTTTCTTCCAAAAGAAGAGGGGAAATTGATAATCTCTCTCTCCTGTATAGATTGTTTAGTACATAAAAAGCTTTGTTCATAGTGAAGAACCTCCCAGGTTCTGACCTTTCTGAGGGCATTATTTTTGTTCTCTGCTGCTTTCACATAAATTGCAGGGACCTCTATCTGAGATATTTAACCCTGTCATACTCAATGAGAATCATATAACAGGATCAAAAGTTCTTGCACCAGAAAATAGAATGTACAAAAAAATCCCAAACAAACAAACACAAAAAAACAAACTAAACAAACAAATTTAAAAAAACACAAAACAACCCATACCACCAGTTAGGAAGTTAAAGCAACAGGCAAAGAATGTGTCATACAATGCAACACTCAACACTTAAAAGGGACTTATAGTAAGGGACCTACATATGCTACTATACTTGTGGTATTTCATAACCTTATTGTTTATAGGGTAGGCAAGTCAACCATATCATACTGATCTAGTATGATCTGAGAAGTCAATAGTCCTGATCTCATCCATACAAAGAACTGGAGAGAAGCATGAAGCTGGCATGTACTTCTTAGAAAGACAGGCACTGCTGGCCTGAGCAGCCCTGAAAGTTTTATGTGAAATAAATCTGTTAGTTTGAGGTATGCCCCAAACAAACAACTCTCTCTCCTTCCCAGCTGAAGCGGCTCTGTATGTAACACTTCACTCACTCCAGGTGTGATCCTTGAGAGGTAACAAAATACAAAGCACAACCTAAAACTGCTTCTAGAATCATACAGAAGTTTTGCTGAGCATACTTGAAATTACACTGTTAGTCTCTGCATTAACTCATTCTGTAGACATTGCACTAATGGAAAATCAAGAAAAATATCCCTGAACAGTTTCTGTATCAATATGTCACTTTTCTTGGGAGTTTGTATTCCTATGATTTAGTCCTATGTTTTTTCGTAGTGCTTTAGACTATAGCAGTTTTCAGGAAATTATCTGTGGTTGAGTTTACACTGTACATAATGTTTGTCTCAGCACGTTCTATATCACACAGAATCACAGAATGACTAGGCTGAAGAGACCTTCAAGATCATTGAGTCTAACCCATGCCCTAACACCTCAACTAAACCGTGGCACCAAGTGCCACATCCAATCTTTTAAATACATCCAGAGATCATGACCCCACCACCTCCCTGGGCAGACCATTCCAGTACTCTATCACTCTTTCCATAAAAAACTTTTTTCTAACATCCAACCTATATTTCCCTTGGCACAGTTTAAGACTCTGTCCTTTCATTTTGTAAAATCATCTCCAAAACAATAAAAATAGAATTCTAATTCTGCTGAGGTCACAGTTGTGTTATTTGTGTTTTTTTTCTGTCAAAGTGCCTTTAGAGCTGTATTAAGATTATTCTTTTTAACCACGTAAATTTTCATTCAAAAAATATATGTAACACAATCAGCAACCAGTACAGTTCCATATGAGATTATCTGAAAGCAGTATAGAGAATGTGACTTCTAGCATATTTTACCACCCTAAGAAACCAGTATTTCTAAATCCTACACTCAATATCACTATGCTACCTGTGTTTTCATGCTCACCTGGGACAGTATTTTTGTCATCCATTAGCATATAAGTGGTAGATATTTATATATAGATATTTAGGGGGATCCCCTCCTCGATCCACGCTTGAGGCATGGAAGGAATGAACTGTGATAGGCAAGCACCACCTCGTGATGGAAGGCTTAAATACAGCATTGCACATCTCAGAGCATTTGGGCTGGTTAAATACTGGTGTATTTCTATTGTACTGTGGTCACAAAGACTGAAAAAAACACTTAAAATAAAACCAAAAGTATGTCATTTGATATTCAGTCTCTGTCCTGAAGATAGCAGAGGATGCACTCAGGCTCATCCCTAACAAAATGCAGGCATGAAATGCTGCAGGTAGTGAATGCTGGTTCAAGGTGCTCACTCATAATTCTTCAGAAAAAAAATTAAAATAGCCACTTAAAAGCTTAAGGCATGTTCCTTGTTTTTGAGGTTTGGCAGGTTGTGCTATAGCAGCAAATAAGTGAGACCCACATTTCACTGTACTGTTAATATTCCAAGAATTAGCTTAGTAACATCTGAATTCTGAAGCATCTTAGAAGCTCAGGTAGTTCCTGTCACCCCATGTGCATGATAGACTATCTTAATATAAAAATAAAATTAAAAGTACTCTTTATTGCTTTTAATGAAATACTTCATTAAAGAACACTTTTTTGAGAAAAGTGTAGCTAAGGCAATGAGAGAGTCAAAACTGTTTAAGCAATGTGGAAAAAACTAAGAGATTAGTGGACCCTAACCCTAATTCAAGGTCCTGAGAAACTGTCAATTGATGTAGAAAGCAAGCAATCCAATTATGTCTTGGTTGCACACTCATTAAAGCAATATTGCCAATAATGTGCCGCCATAAGTAGCAAAAGTGAGTCACATATGAATCAGAAAAAGTGCTTTAATCATTTAAGTGCTCAATGTGTCCATCAGTAAGGACCAATAGAACCCCCATTTAAAGGGATTATGTATTTCTGGCTGAGGAGCAATTTGATTAGATGTTTCTGACTTTAGACAAAGAGCCTTACAAATATTTTTGGATAAAACAAAAATATTTATAGTTAAATTTCACTTGGTGTAAGTATTAAAGTAGACAAACATGGTTCTACACAACTGGAAGTCCAGCCACAAACCCACATACAGGAATGTCAACACTGAAAATGTTCTTTTGTCATTGTGGCTTCAGAATCCCAAAGGGTTTATCAGTAAAACTGATGAGAGTAGTCCAAATTCAGGCAAGCTAAAAAAAAAAATCAAGTTTTGCTGGCAATTTAAAAAAAAAAAGCAAACCTCCTACCAGTTAGGTATACAGCAACTAGAAAGGTGTTTACTGGAATTTCTGTAACTCTTCCTTCTCAGGTTTCATTTAGAAAACTCAGTTATAAAAATTTGGTCATCAATACTGTACAGTTTTGGTTTTTTTGAGACCCTCCAATAATCTGAATCTTTACAGTAACATAGAATCAATTCCTGAAGGCATCCAGTTAAATGTTATCAAAAAAAGTCTGTTTCTACCTTAGATCCTCACTAAAGTTAGACAGTTAAGATTGCAACATAACACCAAACTGAGAGATGAGACACAAATACAAATAAAATATCTACAATGCAAGAAATATCTTCCCAACATTTTTATTTAAAGCATGTGAAGGGTTTACTTACAATTCTTTTCCTTGTTTTGCTTTTCTGTCATTAACCAAATACACACTTCCAAAGCTTCCATTACCAAGTTTCTTCTGAATAGTGTATCTTCTGGCAATCACAGCATCTGAGCAAGCAGAATTAAATCTGGCAACAGTGACATGCTTAGCAGTTTCTTGAAATTTCAGCATTTCTCTGTGCAAAAAAAATGACACAAATTTCTCAAGGATGTAACTTTCAAATCCTTTTATTCTTCCATGGATGTTCACAGAAATCTCTTCAAACAGAAATATATTGATTTATCAATGTATTATTCTTATTAAACTTCTCATTTAATTCTGTGGCAGTATTTACAGCATCCAGCTTGCAGCAAACACAAATTAAGTGGAATCATTAGCTGTTAAACTGCAGGCAGCAGACTTGATAAACAAACTCCAGATAATGTAGATGTGACATAGTCAGTCTTTCTCTAAATCAACCCTAAATTAATTCACTGAACTGATAGCACAGTTCGCCTAGATATGGCACTCTTCCTCACCACCTGTCTTTATACCACCGCAGTACCTGACACCAAAAGTATCTGCATTTCAAGATACTAAATTCAAGATTTTTGTACATATTGAAGCATAACCTCCACCCATAATTTCTTTCCCATCTCTGTTTTCTCTGCTCTTTCATTTACCCCTCAGATTTCACCATCTGTTCCAGTGCTGACCTCACAGCTCTTCTGTGACTCACTACTAGTATCTTCTGCAAATTAGTTTCACAGAAAATCTGCAAGACTTTCAATAAAACCCAACTCTCCTTAAAGCTCATTTCTCTTTCACTGTATTCTTCCATGACTCACCTTTCCAACAAGTTAGCTTTGGTCGGGAATTCTTGTCTAACTGAGGTTCTAATTCTGCAAACAAAAGGTCTGCAAAGGCCAAGCTCTAGCATTTCTATGCTTTTTGTTTTTATGTTTTCAACAGCTCAACATGAGTTTAGAGTAACTTTGTTTACCCAGCCTTCCTCATTCCAAATGAAAAAGGGGAGGTGTTTCACTGCACATAATAAAACAATACTGCTTCTATTACTTTGTCTTTATATAATGCTACGTGCATCATTTTGCATGAAGATCTTTTGGAGCAAGTAAAGGTCTTGCAAGGTCATTGCTACTATTGTCACCATCCGTCAGCACTGCAGAGCAGCAGGCCCACATTGGCCTTGTTCACATTATTTCAAGGCCAAGGCAAGCACATAAACAGGATTTTCATTGTGGTGGTGGTGGTTTTGGATGAGCAAAGACAAACTGCCTAATTTTAAAAGCCGTATAACTTTAGGTTCCAAGTCATTGGCTTCTCTTCCAAATGAATGCAGAGCCTAAACTAAGATTACAGATTTGTATCTTGCAACAACAAACTCTGTTTGTGTGTGTGTTTTTGTGTGAGGCACAAGAACCTCTTCTCATACCCATCTGCTGAGCTGCTGTCACACTACACCAAAAAGCCTGTCACCATGTTAAACAGATAAACTTTAATTACTACAAGACATCTTAATAATACAAATCCTGCATGTTTCTTAAACTGCAGCACTCCTAACACTGTTTGGTTTTTCTCTTTCAGCAACACTGACAAAAATTTTGAAATGCCAGTGCTAAGGAAATAATGCCAGCTAGAAAATTATTTCTCTGTAACTCCAAATCTGTCTGAAGGAGCCCAAATGGATGATGTTGAGGTGTAGAGGAGTGGAGGGCAGAATGATGAACTCCACAAAATATTATACTGCCAATTCTATAAAGTTTATGCAATTTTCATTCACTGTTCTATTCTCCTAATTTCTGTTTTATGCATGCCTTCATAAATTCCTTTAAAAAAAGTGCTAAGCCATCTATACCTATTTTTCTTCATTCTGAAGTCAACACAGCTCACCTTCAAATTTTCATACTTTCTTGGGCCTACCTAGGAATGTATGACAATCCTTTAGACCACAAAACCATGCTTAAGATCAAGTAGCTCACCAAGTTTAACTTCTTTGCTTTATTTCTAATAATACCACCCACCTTTAACTCTCTATGCTTCAAATTCCCTCCCTACATAATAATAGTAATAATTATCACGTAACTTTGTGAAATGCTTTAGCATTCAGCACTCTTCAGGCTACTGCTTAAGAGTCTTATAAGGCAGGGGGCAGTGATTGCCATTGTGGCATCACAGGTGCATTTTAATGGAACAGAAGAGGTGAATTGCTGGCACTGCATCTGAAAGAAATGCCTTTTAAGAGCCAACAGAACTTAAATATTGACTCAAACACAAGACTGATGGATTCTTCAAGAGTATATGAAGTACAGGCTCTCCAACCTCACTCAAACCTTTAGCCCAACCTTCCTTATGTTCCTTCTGCACCAGTGTCCAACTCCCACTGAACAGCTGTTTCCCAAGCAGCAATATCAATTACTTCATTAACATTCAAAACAGCTGAACACAAAGCAATCAAGTCTGCAGCTCTCTTTTCCTAAAAAATAATCTCAGTATACCCTATCCAGTACCTTTGGGAAGGAGTTTCCTTTGTCCCATCCGCCATTCCCAAGTCCCATCCCAGAGCCAGGCAGCTGGCTGCTGCTAACTCAATGCAATTACATTGTCTGGATCACTATTTTTAATATTTTTTTTTTTTTCCTTGGCTAGAGTCAAATCTTTTTTGTGCTGCAAACTAAAGGAACGTTGCTGGTTAGTGTTTCATAGATCCACCTACACATGGGAAGCGCAAACCACCTCAACTTCTTTCCTGACCTTTATTAGTTTCTGTAAGAAAAATTAACCTTCAGGTTTCTTTAGCAACAGCTGAGATACTCTGACATTTTCTGCTTCCAAGATAATCCCTTCTTTGCCAATCAAGGCCGTTTTCCAATTTTATCAGGTGTTTTTTAACATTTGCCAGCCTCCACCCCCTGCAGCACAAATTCTAAAGTCTTTATATTTAGCTTTAAGTATCTTCAGTATTTACTACCTTGATATTGTTCCTGACGATGACTTCACTGGCCCACTCCTTCAAATGTTTTGACAATTCAAAAAATGAGATTTTCCTTGTTTTTTCCTTAATGGGGGGAAAAAAACCCAAAAAAACAAACAAACAACTTTTTAACGCTGGCTCCATTATTATTTTCTGCAACATCTTTAGAAACTTACCCAAGACTGAAGTGACATCATGTCACTTAGCTCGGTTTTTTACTGTTCCTAGAGAAATGATAACTACATTTTATTATTAGCGCTGGAGGCAAAGTAACTTGAGGGTGACGGTAAAACGGGGTCAAATGTACTCGACTATCAAATGTAGTATCTCCCCGAGGCACACTCGGGAAGCCCAGATCCCCTAGGATAACCTCAACGATGTTATTACCTTGTTACAAGACCGTGTAAGACCCAAAACACAAGTTAGCACCCACATTCCACCACAGCAAGGGGCGAGGGCGGCGTCCCCGTTCCGGAGGGCTGCGGGACTCCCCGGGAGCCGGCTGTGCCACGCGTCCCCGCCGCTTCCCACCGGGCTCGCGGCGCTCCCGGGGGGCTCGCGGCGCTCCCGGGGGGCTCGCGGCGCTCCCGGGGGGCTCGCGGCGCTCCCGGCCCGGCCCGCGCTGTTGGCGGCCCCGTCGCCAGGAGACGGCGCGCGCGCGCCCGGGAGCCGGGGGGCGGGAGGAGCAAGAGGAAGCGGATCCGGGATCGGAGGGGTGCGCGTGTCACTGCCGGCACCGCTTCCGGCGCCATGGGCGTGCAGGGGCTCACGGGCTTCGTCGAGGAGCGCGGGGTGTTCTTCACCGAGCTGCGGGTGCGGGATACCAAGCTGGTCATCGACGGCAGCAGCCTCTACCACCGCCTCTGCTTGGCTCCCGACGCCGACTTCCGACGCGGCGGCGACTACGGCGCCTTCGCCGCGGCCGTGCGCGACTTCTTCGGCGTCCTGCGGGCCTGCGGCGTCGCGCCCTTCGTGGTGCTGGACGGCGGGCGCGGCGCCGAGGACAGGAAGCTGCCCACTCTGCGGGGCCGCGCCGCCGAGCAGCTGCGGGCGGCCCACGGGCTGTCCCGGGGCGCCGGCGGCTGCCTGGTGCCGCTACTGGCCCGCGAGGCCTTCGTGCAGGCGCTGGGCCGGCTCGCCGTGCCCTTCGTGCAGTGCTTCGCCGAGGCCGACCGGGAGATCGCCGGGCTGGCCAACCGCTGGGGCTGCCCTGTCCTCTCCCTAGACAGCGACTTCTTCGTGTTCGACCTGGCGGGCGGGTACTGCCCGCTGTCCCACTTCCAGTGGCAGAGCGTGCGCGCCGCCGCCGGGCCGCAGGGATGCTACGTGCCCGCGCGCTGCTTCTCCGCCGAGAGGTTCTGCGGGCACTTCGGGCACCTGAGCAAGGCGCTGCTCCCGCTCTTTGCCGTCATGAACGGGAACGACTACATCGGCCTGGGAGCGCTGGAGGCGTTCTTCAGCAAGGTGCGCCTGCCGAGGGGCTGCGCGGCGGGACGGGGCGGGAAGCACCTCCGTCTCCAGGGACTGCTGAATTGGCTGGCGCAGTTCGCGGAGCCCGCCGAGGCCGTCGACAACGTGCTGAAATACCTCAAGAAACATCAGAGGGAAGAAATACGGGAGCTTCTGTGCACTTCAATGGAGGATTATGCTCCGTCTGACGTGAATCTTGAGGACTTCTTTCAGAATGGGAGCTATGAGTGCGAGGCTGCCAGGAAAGCAGACGTACCACAGTGGGTACTCGATGCTTTGGCAAAAGGTAAGCTGGCCCCATTCGTCATCAATGCCCTGATACTTAGAAGCACCTTCCTCCGCGTTCAGGTGGAGAACATGCAGAGACCCAGTGCTCACAGCACAGCTTTGCCCATCCGACAAGTTATCTATGGACTGCTGCTGAGAGTATCTCACAGTACCGAAGATGATTCTCCAAGTAAGCAGACCAACGAGCTGCCCACTGTATGTGAATTTGACAGATGCCAAAAGACACTTAAAAAAACATTTGTTCAAGCAGCAAGCCTACCCCCAGATTTTTGTGATGATCGTTTTCCTTTGGACAAGTTAATGGAGGTAAATGGTTGTCAGGACAGATCACAGTAACAGTGTTCCACGAGTGACACAAAAATAGTTGGGACTCACTTTTGCCATCTGGCCACTAAATGTGATGTCTGAACTAAGCCACCTCAGTAAGTAACTACTTAACACAGAAGTATCTGTGATACTTAAGAAATTATACCAGGTTGTCTTCATCTCCCTTCCTGTCCCCCTCCAAGAGTACGAAAACAAATTATATGAGTTGTAGTGCAGATATATGCAATACTCCCTGCATTTTCCATTAGAAGCCCCTATTTCATCCTCCGTATTTTCTATTCAGTTTCATGTAGTTTAGGAAAGTCCAATTTTAACATTACAAAATCTAATTTGTATTTGATCAAGCTGAGGAATGTTTCAGAGCAGTGTTCCGAAACAAAATCTGATCTATGCCTTTTTACTAGAAGTCAGTATTCCACGTGTGAATGTTGCAGCTGCCCAGCAGTTTTACCTGTCCCAAGTATGCTCCTGCTAACATGAACCTCTGATGCTTGCCAGACAGAGCAGAACAGCACCTGAAAAACACCTGAAAATCACAGGAAAGTTGTACTAGGTTAGTTCCAGTTGTAGCAGTTCTGTGTAAATTCTAACGTTTAAGACTGTAACTGTTGCCATAATGGGAAGTAGTCTCCCATTCTCGATGCTGCAAAACTGAGGTTATGTATGCAGAAATTTCTGCGACGTCTAGAAATACAATCTGTGTGTTTTAATTCGACATTTTTCATAGCTCTATCCGTTCTGGCGTTCAGATTGACTGTTAACACATCTTTGTGTGTGGACAATGCTGAATGTTTTTATCACTTGCTGGTGGCTCCTTCGTAAAGGAACCAAGTCTATCAGTTAGCAGTTAGTCTGTCTTAACTGCTACACCGTTAAATGCTACAATACTGTTGGTCCAAAGTACAGATTACTTTACATAGGTTATTGGCACACGCCTTTTAAACGATACAAAACACGAGTTTGAAAAATCAAGTTTCATGTTCAGAGACATTAATGACACCTTACTTCAACCTTGGTGTGTCTGCTGTTCGTTTAATGAATTTGAGCTTTGCTACTACAATTTTCCTTAGTGAATATATGGGAATTATCAATTGAACAAAAGGTTAGAAGAAGAACTAAAGGTTGTTCAGCATTTAAAGTGCTCCAGGCAAAACTGACTTCTGCCTAAGAGCAGGCAAAACAATCCTAATCAAGGTTTACAAAGTGCGCAGATTGCATCTGAGCAGCCTGCTGTAATTCTGCATGCATGAAGTTATGGACAAAGTTTTTAACACCACTTCGTGGAAGTTAAATGGCTCAGCAAAAAGAGAACATGTGCTAAGAATTAATTACTCATTAGTTACTTTTGTCTTTCTACCTGATATTTAACTATGTAATTTTTAAAGTTTTAAGTAGTATTTAAAAAAATATTTCCTATTCAGAATACCTGTGAAAATTAAATAATTGTTTGTCAAAAACCTAAAGTAGTAACTAATTTAACCAGAACTTACTGGCCTTTTAGAAATTGCTCACAACAAGTAAATCTCTTACCTTCAGTTTTTAAATTTATTTTCAGGTGCCTGTGTTGTGCCGCCAGATGCTTTTGCTGGAGACTCTGGGAGTGAAAATGAGTTTTCTAGAACCTATCCCAAGACATTTACAACTCCCTATTGCTGTAACATGTTACTGGATATGTTGTTCAGAACCAAAAGTTAAGCTGAACCAATTAAAGGCTCTGCTTCTAATGATAGTTTCTGGAGAACTGCAGAGGATAACTGAAGATCCAGGTATGTCTCTAAAGAATACAGTTTTAGGTGTTCAGCTGCTACAGAAATTGAGACCATAATTAATTTTTCTGCCCTTATAGGGAATTGTCCAAATTTAGAGGAATTAGCCTTGATTTACATTATATTCTGAGGTGTCACACTTTTTGCATTGATATACACAAAGAAAAAGTGCTAACCATAAATTTAACATTTTGTATAGGTAAACCACTACCACATTGTAAAACATTAATTTGCATTTATAAGTACTTTCTTTAGGATCAAAATATTAATTCAGATATAAAAGTTACAAAAAGTAAGCTTAATGTACTCAGGCATTAAAAAACTACTATTGAAGTGTTTAGATTTTTTTTTTGCTTTTGAGTTTTTCTAAAATAATTTGTACTTAAAAATGCTGAGTTGCCCAGGCACACTTTTTCTGCCTATGCATTGCAAATCTGAAAGTATTAAACAATCACAGAAATTCAGTAATTCAAGCTTCAGTAATATTTATACCTGTTGGGGTTTATACCTTGGGGTTTGATCACACAGAATCAATTAGGTTGGAAAAGACCTCTGAGATCACATAGTCCAGCTCATGACTGAAGGAAACCACCTTGTCAACCAGACCATGGCATGAGTGCCACGTCCAGTCTTTCCTTAAACACCTCCAGGGACGGTGACCCACCACCTCCTTGGTCAGCCCATTCCAGTGTCTAATAACCCTTTCTGTGAAGAAATTCCTCCTAATGTCCAACTTAAACTTCCCCTGATGCAACTTAAGGCCATTTCTCCTTGCCCTATCAATTGTTACCTGGGAGAAGAGACCACCCCACCTGGCTCCACCCTCCTTTTGTACTGTTTTGTACTGTTCACAGCAGAACATTTATTTCCAAGTTATTTTTTTATTTATAACCTAGATCCCACAGTTCTACCTGCCGAAGATGACAGTGTGGCATATAACGAATTTCTAAAATGGAAGGAAAAGAAATTGCAAAATAATGACTTCGATTTAGATGCTGCACACAGTTTTTGCCAGTGGCAGTGCTGTCTTCAGATGGGATTGTATCTCAACCAGCTACTTGGTACTCCTCTCTATGAGCCAGACCTAAGTAGGTAAGGTTGTGTTCCAGAGATCTGCTTTCCACACAAGCCCATGAAGGGATGTGTTAACATGTTTCCATTTTCTCTGTCAAACTCCTTTGGCCAGTATTTACAGTAGAATACCCTTCTTTAAAGGAATTATTAAGAAAAATACTCTTAGTATAGGAGTTGACTGTTGGATGTTGTATGTTTTTGTCATCAAGCAGTATGTTTCTGTACCTGTCTTGTTGAGGTGCAATTCTAAATGCAGATTTATCTCCTTTTGAGCAGGCTTTACACTGGGAACCTTGTGCACAGACTGTATCAAGAGCTTAAATCAGCACCTTCAGTGGAAAATCTGTTTATCTTCTCTCCAAAAATGGCTCATCTTTATCTGGTTTTGTTAAATACAGTGGAGTCAGTGGTATCTCCAGACTTCTTTCAAAAGATGACCAAGACCAGATCAGAGTCCTGCAAAAAGAGGAAAGCATCAAATAAGAAAAAAACAGACATCCGATGTGCTGTGCGAGAAACTCAGCATTTATGCAGTGTTAATAGGTTTGCATCACTGGAAGTGGATGACTGAAAGCATTATTCTTGGAATAACTTCTAATGCCATGCTGATGAAAGAAGTAACATTAAAATATGTGACTGTATTGGAATTTGCTCAACTGTTTCCACACAAGTTCTTGATTCAAACTTTACCAAAAAACTTGATTCAGGGGATTTTTTTTTTTATTTACCTTTTTGTAACTTAACATTTGTATAAAAGAAATGGCATATAAAAGTTGTGGTGTTTTGTTTTTCTTTAAGGGCATCAGTCTAATTGAAAATGAGAGCAAAGTTGTTTAGCATTTCAAAGCAGGACTATTTTAGAGGAGTTCTTTTCATGATCATTTGGTTGGCTCTGCCTCATCTTCCTGAATACTTCATTTACAAAAAAATCCAACTTTAAACTTGGAACAACACAGTGGTCAGAGTCTAACAGTTGAGATTAAAACAGAAATTGACAGGTTTAAAAATACTGTAAAATCAGTCATTACTAGTGGAGTACTTTTACTTGCAGAGAGAGGTAGCTTTGTTCAGTGATAACTAAGTTGTGCTTGAAATATTACAGGTTCTGTCAATATTCAGGGAGAAACTTCAGATTTTATTTCTCCCCCTTCCCCCTGATACGTTTAAAGAAAGAGTTACATGCACACACAAAGCTGTCACATGGGAGCAAGTTTCTACAGGTTTGCTAATTCTCAGTAGTTGTCACAGTAATGGTGTATAATCCTCTGCTATTAAGCTGTTGTCACTCATTTTTTCAACAATGGCTATATTAAAAACCAGATGTTTTGACTTCCCCTATGTACAGTAATTACTTGACAAACCCTTGCTATCAACACGGTAATACTGAAAAACAGTTTATAATTTTTTTTGACTCCTACATCATCTATTTCTCAGTGCTTTGTATTAGCAAACTTTCCAGCATAATTAGTCAATTTTTAGAAATGCTTTTCTTATGAAACTATTGGTTTTCCCTGTGTAAAATATAAGTTACATTTGGATTTTTTCTTCTCAAGAATCCACAAACCTTGTATTGCATGTAGGCAAATCCTGACTTCCACTTCTAATCATCCAAGTTAGAAGTGGAACTTAGCATCCATAACTTAGCAGAATTCAAGCTTGATTCCTGCACTGTGTGATCAAGTTTTCAGTCCTGCTTATGCTCCCTATTAACTGTTCCCATGGAAGTAACTCACCATATCTTAGGATTTAGAGAAAAGATCTCCTATATCATACAGCTGAGTGTTAATACTGCCCAAGTGTAGTCAATGAGAAAAGATCTATAAGAAGTTACATTAAAGAGAAAACTAGTTTTGAGATACAGCCTGTCCTAGCAAGATGTATTTTTTTTCCAGTACAAAAGCTGCTGCTTACTGAACTACCAGCAGATGGCACATACACCCAACCACACCACAAGCCAGAATCTCACAACCCATTTCTCTAGGTTTGTATGAACATTTCCATAGATGACTTTTATTTAAAAGTTGAGAGGGGTTTAAGTTACTGATTTTACTAACTAAAACTGAAATTCTTAGTTGTCCAAATCATCCTCTTCTCCATTATGATCCCCTATGTTTTATTTTCCCAAGTTTGTAATTTCTTGGAGTTTTTAATCATCAGAAATAGTCACATGCAAAATAGGTCTTAAATATAAAAATACAGGTGTGTTTGATTCCACTTCATTAGTGCTGGTGAGAAAAGAGATCTTCATTTACTCTGAATCCCACTTCAGAAAATGCTGGATAATAAAAATTCTTCAGACTTGCTAAGTCATATTTTCAATTAGATAATTCAGAAGACTGGAATAAGGTCAAATATTTCACTTTGGGATAAAAATACTGCTATGACCACGTGGCATTTTGAGAATACCTTTGGGAAAGCTGCCTCAATTATTAAGAAGTACTGTAGGAGAAATATGTTCGCAATGCAGAATTCAGCTGTTCCTCATTGCTGATGAAATTATACACACTCATTGCAAAACCCAGTCCTGTAGGCTGAAGAAAATAATTACTGATTCTACAGTTACCATGCAGAATTTAAAGTGTTAGAGTTTTTCTTTTTGACTCATTATAGGTTTCCCATCATCTTTGTAGGAATTTTTTTTTAAAAGGGGTCTTTACTTATTAGAACCAAAATTCTTTGTAAATTCCTTGGTTGTTGCTTATTTCCACCCCATAAGAAATGCTTCTTAATTCTTATGGAAAGTTCCCACTATTGATTCAACTGCTCTGGAAAAAAAAACCCTCTGAAACATGCTGTAAAGTGGTAATGAATCACAAGAGGAAACAAAATAATGACAATGGAATTAAGTCCAGGCATTTTTTACATATAATGACATTGAACTAGATATACTACTTTGTTAGTATTTTGCTTTCCATTGGAAAACACAGCAGCAAAACTTCTGGCAAATTTAAGTGAATTACATTCAACTAAGCCCACCCTGCAATAAGGCAAAATTGTCCTTAGGAGACTGAAATTTATTTTACTCGTCTAAAATGATACACCTTATTCAGAAAGTGGGACTTGTGCTGGGAAAGGGACACTTGGTAACACATTTGTTTACACTTTGCAATGACACTTCCAAGCTAAGACAATAATCTAGCATTCATCTGTACTTATCTGTACTTATGTAGATTTCTGGGACTCCAAGAGCAAGAGCAGAGCACAAAGCAGTCAAATCCCATGGCAGAATATCAACCACAAGTTAAGACTTACTGTGTGAAAGGTATAGTTGCTGTCTCTTCCCAAAAATCAAAGTTTCTTTGAGATTCTTCATCAGCATGCACTGTCAGCTTTTACTATTTGTCTTTATTAATGAATACTAAGGATTTTATTAATGAAGTGTTCTGAAATTGTATTGAAGTACTGAACACACTACAATATTGAACAGCTACAGCCCCAGCCAAAGACTTACTTGCCAAAGACATTAACTGTTCAAAAACTGTCAAATTTGTCCAACTTCTGAAAGGCAGAACTGCTTTAAGTAAGAAACTTACTGTTGCTTGAAGATACGAGAACATTCCTGTAAGAGGTCATGTTGTTCAGGCCCTCCCAGCTCAGTGGTAACCCCGGGAAGAGATGAGGGCCAGGTGCTGCAGGATCTTTGTCTTTACACAATCACATCTCAGCACATTGGTAGTCCAGGTATTACTGAGGGTCAGGAAGAGCCATGGATGAACTGCATATATAAAGCAGGCTGAGCGTGCACTCATGCCCTGTTTCTGTAGCCCCATTTCCTGGCAAAGTCTAGGAATCCCACAGGCAAAAAGAAGAAAATTCCAGTAACATGAGCAGAGAAATTCACACTGCACTTTTGAGCATGGCACGTGGGCAAGTCACAATGGCAAATGCAGAAATATCCCAGTGTCTGTTCATGACAGTTCCTCCTCAAGTGACAGGATGACCACTGTGACAGCATGGGCCAGAGCCAACGCCACTGCCACATTTTCAGGCTACAGTGCGGAGAGATGCACATGCACAAGTTTACAAGGGATACCAGTGTGTCTTAGACTCCCCACAGAAATCTTTAGACATCCTCTTCTAAATATTCTTTAGGAGATAGTTCCTTGAATTTCCTGAAAGGAAGATGAGATGACACTGATGACACTCTCTTCTCTGATGAGATGACACTGATGATAATAGGGCAAGACTATTTTGAAGAAAAATACTATTTCCAATTAGTGAATATTAGAGTATTCAGACATTGTAATCGATTAAAAATACTTTTACAATGTCAAAATAAATCTATTATAATGCTTTTCTAGCTCCAAAAGTAATTCTGTGGGTTAAAATTCAAAGTTACCTACCAGGAATAAGGGGTTTTTTTATGAACAGGAAGGAAGGAAGAAGGATGGAAAATGAAGCTTCTTTGAGAGGGATGAGGTATTTTTGCCCAGTGAGGCTTATGCATTAATTTTCTAATTCAGTGCACTACAAATTATTTCCATAACTACTGTCTTAAAATCACTCAAGTGATCTGACAGTCATAAGCTACAGTAAATCTGGAACAAGACATGAAACAAAGCCTGTAACTGCAATCATATCAGAACAAGCTCATTCATTTGGTGTAAATGCCAGTTTCTTTTAAAACAAAGAGACAACACATTTATAAGAAAAGCAAACATTTACTTCAAATTGCAGTATAGGCTTTTCAATCACAGAAAAAGAAAAGAAAAACAGTGATCCGACAGCGGTCACATCCTGTGCAAAAAGAAACCAAACTTGGGATACAAAAAAACTGTAGCACAAGGTACTTGAGCCGCTTACACATCGCAGAATAAAGTAAATAAATACAGTAGCTAGAATATGGCACTCTTGTGACAGACTAAACCCAGTGGAATGCCTCTGAAATATTTTTATCCTTGTATTAGTAGCAAAGTCCCACCACCATAAAAGTAGAATAGTACAATGCTTTAAATAAAAACAAACTAAAATATTTATATCTAAGAGAAGGATTTTACACGGTTATATCTTTTAAGTGCAGAAAATGGGACTTGGGCTTAGATCTTCCTTTAAATTAACCCCTGCCCCCTCCCCCCCACAATACCATTCAATCTTAAAAGTAAATTTAAGTTTGAGGAAAAATGTTACCAAAGTTGCATAATTTCATTTGTTACTTCCACAGCTGGAAGTTAAATTCTAAACAGTCTTGAAACATGAAGTTCGTCATTAGCCAGTGGAACAAAGGACTTGTCAAAAGCCCTCAGGATTTCTTTATCCTCCAGATATTGTTTTGCTTTCCCCAACATCTTTAGACAGCAATCGCTAAGTTTGCAAACACAAGAATGCAATATGCATCATACATCAAGAAAAGACGAAGTTGATGAAGAAGTACTTCCACGTTTCTGGATCTTTTCCTTGCTTCTTTCAAACTTCTTTATTAGCTCAGTCACTATGCACACAGAGGAAGTGAGTCCCAGAAGAAACAGTAAATCTGGAAGAGATAATTAGCCTTCTTTAAAATTGCTATTTAAGGCTGAGGGGTGACTTACAAAAGAAAAAGACTTAGAAAACTTTCAAATTTTCTCCCAGTCATTGGGAAAGTTTGGGAGAAACGAAGCAAAATTCAATTTTTTGCAGGCCCAGAAAATTAACGTGCATGGTTTACGTACAAATCATAACTACACACAAGATATTTAAAGCTTTTAAAGTATTTCATAAACTTATTTTCAGCACTGTAATTAACTTAATCCTGAAAAAATATTAATAGAATCAGAAATTATGCTACAATAAATACATGTATTTCATTACAATCACTTAACTCCAGAAAACCACAAATGTAATAAATCCAAGTCTTAATAAGGCCAACAGTATTATGTATCTATACCTTCCTAAAATCCTCCTATTTATTTACCCTATGAAAATGCAATCAATATCAAAGGATCAGGATTTCTAAATAAGGTGTTTATATTTAGAGAAAAAACTTGTGAAGCAGTTAAATTAGCAGTGCTCAGAAACCTACAAAGTCTGCTACAAAATTTATATTAATAACTCCTAAATAAATAAGCACCTTTATAAAAATTTAAGAACATGTTGATCAGTTATGTACCATAAGCATTTAAATCATAGTTCCCAAAGAAAATAGCTAGAACAATTCAAAAAACTAAACCCCAAATCAATGAAACAAACAAAACCCCCCCAAAAACCCTACCCACAAAACAAGAAGTATCAGCAGGCTTTGTATTCCTGTTGTACGCAGACAGCCAGAAAGTGTTCTTACAGAACCACCACCCACCACATTTATAAATTAATGCTTAATGCAGTTTTTAATCCTTAATGCACAGTTTTGAAAAGGGAACTGTTCTTACCCAAGACACTCAGGCTCTCTGTTTGGAAAACCTTCTGAAGTGGAGGAAAGTAAATGACCAATAACTGCCCCATTATAGATCCAAGGACAGCATAGCAGAACATTTTGTTACTGCAAAGTCCAATCTCAAACACAGATTTAGTCTGTAAAAAAGAAAATACATGTCAATGTACATGCAATCTTAATTATTTAGACAAGAAACTACAACTTCTTTCCATCCAGACTTTTAGAAAAATTACTGTTGATCTCTTAGATAATCCAGAACAAGTTCTTGAACAGGCTAATTGCATTTTCTCCCTGGTAAACAGAGTACAAGTCTTGTCTTCATAGTCAACAACTTGCATACTGAGCTCACTATTCCAGAAGCACAGTTCATCAGAAAAAGGTTCCCCCTACACTATTCCATAACAGGTAAGACTGCAAATTACAGTAAATGTAGTAATGTGTATTATCTCAAAATTTCAGACTTGTTTCCTTAAAATGAAAAAATATACACAGATAAAAAAATACAGAACAGTTTCAGAAACTTTCCTTGGACTATGGGTTTAGGATTACAAAATATAAAAGCAAAGGCCTTCAAGAAAGTTCATATTCTGGTAAGGCTGCTGAACTGACAGAATTTTCAGGAAGAGGAAAAAAACCAACCAAGTATATGCAGCAATACAAAGGCCCATCACACTTCAGCTCTTAATAACAACTTTCTTGCTTTTGTCAGGACACCACCATGTAACAAATTAATTACTTAACTTACCTGTAATTTAAGAAATTCTACCTAGTAAATACATGAAACTCTGAGCTTAATAGCAGATGTGAAGTAAATCTGCAGGAAAACACTTGAAACAAACACAGCAAAATCTTCCCTCAAAGAAAACTCTGATTATTGTGTTAATACTGTGTAAATGGACAATATGAATGACTTACCTGAGATCTAGAACTCAAAGCATTGAACATATCAAAAAATACAAAACAGGTGAAAGTCATGGTTGTATCTCGTGGTGTTATTACATTGTCTCTTAACTGCCAACAAAATAAAATGAAATGGCTTTAGCATGCTTTAAACCCTTCACAATTAAACAAGGTAAATTAAACAAAACTGTTACAATAAATAAGTTGAATAGGGTAAGTATTACTAGTTAGGAAATGAAGCAAAAGTAACTTGTTTGCCCCAAGAAGCTGGTTTATGAAATCTACATCAAATATTGCACACCTGTAACCTATAAAAATTTATAATTCCAAGCTATGATTAAATGAAGCCTCCTGACCAACATTTATTCAAGCACGTGGAATAGCAGGAATTCTACGATGCACTACCAAATGTTCACACAACATTTTTCTCTACTGGGAAAACAAAGTCAAATGACTGTTTCATAATAATCTGGTTAGAAAATTTACATAATTACTTTCTTGGGGTAAAGTTTCCAAAGTAGATTTGGAAGCTGAAAAAGTATATGTTAAAACAGATTGGGGAATAAAACCGTATTTCGCATTTCAACACTATTTTGAAAATCTTCCTCTCTATTCTGCTATTATTAAATAAGCATGACCAAAACTCATGACTAAGTTCATATTAACTCTGAATTTCAACTGCTGGTATAAAAAGGATTTCTTTTAAATTAGGTTGTTACTGCTCTAATTTTGCATTTTTGTCGTACCTCTCTCCAGAAGACGAACAGTGTTCCACAGACAATAATTATTGATGAAACCAGTATTTTAACAATCAGGTTTTTGGTCAGAATGCTGTCCTTCAGATTTCTTGGAGGTTTTCGAATAATATCTTTATCCACAGGCTCCACCCCAAGGCTTTCAATTAAAAGAACATCTTACATTTTTATCATCATAAAATTCATTCACTGCTTCTAACTTAAGGATTAAATTTTCTGAGTTGAACAAAAGAGGATTTAATGCTAACTCCTCACCATCTCTCCCTCCACCATCTATTTGCAGTGAAGAGGGTCAGAAGAACAACCCAGAGATAAGCCAGAATCCTGCATGCAAGTTTCATGGGCATATCCATGGATCTTTAGGTATCCTTGCTGCCCTCATATAATTAGATACTAAAGCAAACTAAATAGAATTAACACAGAAACATACTGCAGATATTGAAGTTCACAGAAGAAGTTCACACAGAATGACTAGGTTGGAAGGGACCTTCAAGATCATCAAATCCAACCCAGCCCTAACACCTCAACTAAACCATGGCACCAAGTGCCACATCCAGTCTTTTTTTTAAACACGTCCAGGTGACTCCACCACCTCCCCACACAGACAGTTCCAGTACTTTATCACTCTTTCCATAAAAGACTTTTTCCTAACATCCAACCAATATTTCCCTTGGTGCAGCTTAAGACTGTGTCCTCTCTTTCTGTCAGCTGCTGCCTGGAGAAAGAGACCAACCCCCACCTGACTACAGCCACCTTTCAGGAAGTTGTAGAGAGAAGTTTGCTATTTCTGAAACATCTCTCTGAAGTTTAATACTTCATAGTTTCCTGTATGAGCAGCCATTTCCCCTGCTGAAATAAAAGGACTACGGAACCTAAAAGAGTTAAGAGTAATTACTTACCTTTGAGCTGGAGGTCCATCCATAATAATATTGATCCATAAGATCTGCATGGCATTGAGAGGATTAGGAAAGTTCATTAATGTAGCCAGTGAGATTAAAGTCAGTGCTGCTATACTCCTGTTGAAAGAATCCAGTTTTACAACTGTCAGCATGGAACATTTCTGGAGATCCACTGATAACAGCTTTGTAATCAACAGCTCAACTGTTTAAGAGTAGATACAGATTTTGTCAGTGTGAATCATGACTGACATTAAGTTGAACTTAAAACGCAGAGCATGAAATCCTTTAGAATACTCATTCTGGCACAGTCCGTACTTAAAACAGCTTTCTTCTAGCAATAAAAAGGCAGAAAATTTGCATTTTAAAGCCTCCCAAACTTTCAGGTAACATTTCAGAATTATCACTCACCATCACCTAATTGATTTTTTTATGAGGAACTGGGTCTGATACTTCTCTTGTGCTAGAAGTGGAACTTCTCATTATGGTTTTGAAAAACATACTGCTTTTCCATTCCTGATGTAAACAAACTCAATCTGTGTACCTGTCACTGATTTGCCTGGTCAGTCACGGAAAGGTACTACTCAGGCTCCCTAAAAATACCTACAACCACTACTCATTACTACCAAGATGAGAAGGCCAGGCCAAAGACTGAAAAACAGATTAGCTGGCTGCAAGCCCGGCATTAGAAACCTCTGTAAACAAGTATGCACTAATTGCTCTCAGTGCAAGATTAAGAGGTTTCATAACCTAGAAGAAGAGAGCAAGGCTTATAATAATTCCAAATTTAGCACTGTTAACCCTATTATGCTCTCCCTCCAAAGAGGGACAGAAAAAAACCAAAGGGTAACTGATTCATCAAAAACAGGTAAGCACACTTTCCTAGAACATCTATACTTAGTTATTTTTCAGCAGCAGATTCCTAGTCTAGTCTTGGTAAGACTAGACAGGACACTTGGTAAGACTGAAAGTATATGCCACTTCTTACAGTGTTTATGCAGGTAAACAAATTTGTCTTTTCTGGGTTTTGTTGTGTTGAGATTTTATGTGGAGAAATTTTTTTTTGTTGTTCGGGGATTTTTTTGGGTTGTAGTTGTTTGTGAGTTGGGGTTTTTGTGGGGCTTTTGTGGGCTTGTTTTATTTGAGGTTTTAGGTTTGGTTGTTTTGGTTTAACTTCTGCAAATTTCAGACCACTCTGAAATGTCATGAAGGCTTCAAGAAAGTACATGAATGACATGGTGAAGAGAAAAACCATGTCCCTGAATCCAGATCCAATAAGATAAATTCACAAAAAATTTGAAACTAAGGCTTACTAAACTCTCATCCTCTTGTCTTACACACACACTATATAGCTAGCACATGAATCCTTATGTGCAAGCAAAGGAAGTCAGCTTCATATAGTGAGCTCATTCCACAAACCAGTACATGGATTTCAGAAAAACTAACCTCCTCATTGCCTAGTTTTCTCCATTTGAATACATGTTCTGGTTAAGGAGGGACTGACTACAAGCTTCTCATTTAAACAGGGACCCAAAGGCAGCTACGCTGTTTCTCATTATCCCTTTGGTATATATATCCCTTTGGCTTTACACACTTCAACAGGAATAACCGTGACAAAGTTACATGTCTGTTCATTGCACTATCTTCTGGGTCTTTAAAAATAAACCAAGCCACCAAACACAAAACAGTGAAAACTCAAAAGCACAGTGTATCAGCATCCTACTTGAAATTTACAGTATTAACATGAATTTATGCATCTGCTTCATGCTTTGATTCATTCACAAGAAACTTCTGATACTGATAGCTTTTCAAACTTACGTGCTCAGTTGAAATCTAACAAAATTTTTTATGTTATTATAAATTCCTTTACCCTCTTCAATTGCAGACCTGCAATTAAAAACAAAGATAACATTACTAGACAAATGAATCTATTGCCAAGAAAAGCTTAAAACAAACTAAAAAAGCTATTAATTTAAGCAGCAATAAACAGCTGAAAATAAACAGCAAGAAACAAATGGAGTTGAGGTTCTTTTAACTTTGGAAGTCATTGTTTTTCAACTTGACTATAAGAACACAAACTATTCTGTGATTATTCACAATCACAGGTTATTTTTCCAGATGCTTAACTTTCAAAATGTAATTATTAGTAAGATCTCCTCTATGTTCAAAATTCACCCCCATCCTTGAAAAGAGCTTCTAAATCAAGTTGGATAATTAAAAAAAAACCAAAATCACAAAACCCAAAAAGCCAACAACCCCCCCACCCTCCATCCCCACTTTTAAAATAGCAGAGAAATGCAGCATGGCTTTAGAGGAGCATGTATTCTTCCTGTACCAGAATGAAATATGTACAGAACATCTTCAAACCCCTAGCATGTGTCACAACTTGCCAATCACATTATCACAATTACTGCAGCAAGAAAGGGTTTTCTGATACCCAAATCAGACCTACTTTGCTGCACATAAAGCTAACTTTTTTCTTCCATTCCCCCGATAATTAAATAGCCTTCCTTCAGTTACTTAAAAGAAAAAAAATTAAAAGGTGGGAAAAAGATGCAGAACTACAAGTTCATACTTCTTTTTTTCCTTAGCACTCACCACTCTTCTCTGTCTCCTGTTGAGAGCTCTCCTGATGAAGTGAGCAAAACTGGATAACACATTCCAGCAAAAACCTCACCAAGCCCACGTGAAGTACTTACTACAGATGTCCTTCCTATGTACTCTTCTGACTATGTTAAAATGATTCCCTTCTCTGTTATGTTTTTGCATAACAGCACATTTCTGTTGGCTGAATTAGTGTGACAACCTCAGATCATCCTTTGACATACTGCTACATTTTCTTATACTGTACTCCTCCACTTCACTTCTTCCCAAGGGTTAAGTGTCATACTTTGGAACTGAAGTGTTCTGAGATTGATGCATAATTTCAAAATGAAGGCTATTTCACCAGACAGCAGGTCAGCTCTGTCAACAATCACTACCTTTAAAAGTCAGATGAATTAAAGTCAAAATAGGATAAGTTTAGCCTATCTCTTTTTGAAATACACCAACCAAAAACACCAAACAAGTACAAACAGCTG
Source organism: Pseudopodoces humilis (assembly GCF_049639895.1). Taxonomy (NCBI): domain Eukaryota; kingdom Metazoa; phylum Chordata; class Aves; order Passeriformes; family Paridae; genus Pseudopodoces; species Pseudopodoces humilis. Next base: position 109,293,833 of record NC_142200.1, read on the forward strand.
GTTACCAGACACTAACAACCTATTTTCACCTGTGATATCTAAATAGTTTATATTTTTTTCCTTTTCTGAAATCACTACATTTAAAAGCTGAAAAGAAACTGAGAACTACATAAATTTTTTAAACCTTGAGTGGAATGCTCTGTCATTTTTTCATTAGTTATATACTTCTGAAATAAGAAATTGAATGACATCTACCAATGGCTAATAGACTCACAATTTCACCTCAGTTATGTTTTCAAACATGCTAATACTCCTGACTGAGCAGAAAACTCATTTACAGCTGCTACACTTACAAGTTCAGGGAAACTTCTATTGGTTTTAAACCAGGCAACATCTCATTGAAGCTATATAGTACAAGATATGTACGTAAAGGCCACCTACATTATTGTCTGAAAATCATCATCCACGAGGATCATATCTGCTGCCTCTTTACAAACATCTGTTCCAGTTTGTCCCATTGCTACACCAATATCTGCAGCCTTCAGAGCAACAGCATCATTCACTCCATCTCCCGTCATAGCTACTACGGCACCATTATTTTGCAGGGACTAAAGAGAGGGAAAAGAGTTTAAATCAGGGATTGAAATAACTCATTCTATAAAATTATTCTAGATACAAGGTTTGTCATTGCTCCCCCTCCCCCATTTCTTATAATTGTACTCTAATGTCCTAAAGAAAAAAGCAGGTTTTCTATTCTATTTCTATTATAAATAATTTTTATGCAATATTTTGGGTTAAACTTCAGTTTGTATATTTCAGACAACCTAAATTTTAAAGCTAGGATATATAAAATTTGCCTTTAGGTGAAAGAAAGAACTCTAGAGAAAGACAGAGAAGATATTATATTTACATATTACCATTATCACCTTCTTATAAGTCTTGCACGCATGCCTATGGTCTCAGTGTTTTGACTTCTCTTTATTGTTACTTTTCTGATTGTTCCAGTTGTTAAACTGAGTATGTCCCTCTTTGCTGCCTTCTTTTGTTAACTTCTGAATAGAGGCATTGCCACAGACATGTCTTGAAATTCATCCCCTTTTATCTCATCTGACAAGTATCAGAAATATGGTTCTTTCAAGTTCCTAGTCAATTCAACTGCAACGTGACACAAAATCTCAATCAATCCCCAGCTCCCTACATAGAAGAAAGTACAATGTTACCTACCTAATCCTTGTGGACACTAAGCATTTTTCTAGGTAGTATTTTCAAGTACATTTCACTGTCAAATCAGATGTATTTCTGATTTCATCTTGACACACTGTAGCATGTTATGCTTTAAGTAAAGGCAGCACAGGCAATACTCATAGCAACAGTCCAGCATTTGAGCCTCTAAAAGACATACCTTTATAATTTTCAATTTATGTCGGGGACTGGCTCTGTAGAACACTGCAACCTATTAAAAGAATAATGAAGTAATGGTGAAAATTTCAGAAATATAAAGAATTGCACTGGATTCTATTAAAGTAGAGGTTAAAAAATACATTCAAAGGCCAACTGTATTCTTGTTAGCTCTTGAGGTGAAGTGCCAGTGAGCTGTGTTTTTAATTGAGTGAAATCATTAATTTCAGAGAAGATTCAAAGTTTATTCTGGTAAACAAAGTTAGTTAGTAAACAAAGTTATTTCAAGATAGAACATGCAATTTAAAAGTCTTCTAAAATAATGAAGCAACTGAGGTATAACGGCTTGCTGCTGGCCTCCCTGACTAAATTCACACAGACAATTGTGATGCTGACTCTACAATCAACATCCTTTTTCCTTGTGAGAACAAGTGACAGGCTACTCAGGATATTTCAATTTTACTAGTTTACAGCATATTATTAACCATTGAAGTTTTAGAGCTAATTAAAAATTCCGACTCGGAAGGACCCATTTTCAGATTTTTCTTGGTCTCTTGACTTTTCTGTAAATTGAAAATTGAGCATATGGAATTTAGTTTTCTATAACTGCCAAACAGTTTGTATTTTTCAAGATGCCTGTAAAAAACATAGATTTCTCAACAATCAGTTTAGACTGTATACAGCTATCAATCTTATTGGTTGATTTTAATTAATTCCTAATAAGATTTTAAGCAAACACCTAGAAAAGCAATTGGGTCAAAGATCAAAATTGTGTGAGTAAATTTGTATCTATTTCAGTTATTTAATGTAGACAACCCTTAAGAACACGTATTACCAAATAAACCAAAAATTACTATTTGCCATACAATTCTTCCTTTTTCTCAGTTTCTGTGAGTCACTAAGACAAGACAGAAAGCTGACATGCACATTTCTTGATTGCAAACATGGGCTTTTGGCTTGCTTACATCAGACTCAAGCATGCTGCAGTCTAATTTTGCAGTCCTTTGCAAACAGAGCAGCATTTTGATGCATGAATTTTGTAACATAGCTAAACCTGAACCTCTATTGCATTTGATTATGTCTTCACTTTCATAATTTGGACATTGGTTAATCCATTTAGTTATTTAATAACTAAAAAGTATTAAGCAGTAACTTAATAAATAGACCCTTTCAAAATTCCCAACTAGTGACCTCAGATCAATCAAAATCATTAAAAACACAGACAAATCCTCTGATGAATTGCAAAAGAATGGACTGTCTGAACAAGCAGACTGTGATTATATAATTGAACTGAGTTGCTTAGAAATAAAATGGCCTAATACAAAAAGGTGATGTTCACCAAGAGGTGACAAAATGAAAGTTAAAGATAAAAGCCTGAATCATTAAAAGAGACAGAAGTAATAAATTCCCTAAAAAGGTAACTGTGTAAGTTGAAAGAAATAGATTTCCATATTGGTATTATGTCAGACCAAAAGATACTTATTAGAACAATATTATGTGCAACTCAGAAATTATATTTTAGCTTGCCACAGAAAAAAAATCATTTCTCAATATGTAAATGTATCCTGTGCCACATTTCAGTAAGTAGTATATCAAAACAAACCTTTGGTGTTATTTGAGAAAGCTGCTGAATATCCAAATCGTCTATCTCTTCTCCAGAGATTGCCTGTGAATTTTTGGAATACAATCCCAGTCGACTAGCTATAAAAAAAGTAATAAAAAACCTTATTATAATAATTTATCCTTTTAAGACTTAAGTACCCAATTATTATTTTTAGTCCTAGTATTTTCTGCAGTATTTCAGGTTTGAAATACCTGAAGCAGAACATCTTACTACATTATTGATTCGGTATGTTGTAGTAAATTAGATGAACTCTTGAGTAATAACAACATGCTACAAAGTCTATCCTAAATCAGATATTTATTTGCTTAGTCTTTTCAGGTCTAAAGGTCTGTAGTTGGTTCTGTCAGGTGTCATACAAACAAATAGAGGAATTCAGCCCTCTCAAAGAATTTAAAGTTCAAAAATAACATGACAGAAAATGAAAAATAACAAGAGAGAGACAAAGGAAAGAAAAAACACCTCTGATAAAATACTCTGAATTTGGGGGTATATTTTTTATGTGCCCATTCAGCTACTCATTATCCTGTTTGAAACACATTCATATTTCATCTAAAGCGCTTGTTCTTTAATGCATTGTTTTGTAAAAAGAAGTTAAACAGTTTGTTCAAATATTTATTAATAATACTTAAGTTTCAAACTTAGTTATATTGACAAAACTGTACTGGATAGCACTGAAGTGCCATACATCATTACTCCTCATCACTGCCTCTTTTAGTTTATTCCTGTTGTTAGAGAGAGGCATCCTAAGCAGAGGGTAGTAATGAAACAGGTGATGTAACAGGAAGAATCAGAAATCAAGCATATGTAATAAGAAAACACCATAAAATAATAGTTTCAAACAGCCAAAGTCATATGCTAACCGAACTAGAAAAGCCACTGCTCCAGCTGAAACCAAAGTACCACTTCAGGCAACGGTCCTGTTTTTTTTGGGTCTTTCTCCCTGCTAGTTCCACTGTGCCATTCATTAACCCAAAATACAGAACTCACAAACATTAAAGATTTAACACCCACACTTCATAACAATTAACTAAGCAGAAAACAATAAAATATGAAAGGAAATTAACTGTTCTTACCAATGGCAACTGCAGTTTCCTGTGAATCTCCAGTAACCATTTTTATTGCAACCCCTGAGGTGATGAGTGTAGTAACAGCTTCTTTTACACCAGTTCGTGGAGGATCGATTATTCCCACAAGCCCCAAAAAAGTGAGCTGTCCTAATTCAGGACCAGAAGCTAATGCCAGAACTTTAAGAAGAAAAAGAAATAAACATGTTAAGATTTGAAAATAACATTTACATCAGCATTTAAAACAATTGTTTCAAACTAACAGGACAGCATAAAGTATAGGGCTGGAATTCACATTTTCCTTTTTTTAAACCTTGGTAGTACCATTGCTGAGCATTCACAATAGCCTACTTATGTACACTCTCATCTTCTGAAGTATTTCTTACCAAACAACCAGGTTTTACAGATAACTTTCCTACTTATTCTTACTATAAAGTGTTTATATTTTGAAAGAGAACCACATCTAGCTCTGATTTCTCTGTGCACTTCTTTTATGCATTAGGATGAAAGGGAGGATCAGTTAATGTATTTATTTTCTGCTTTGGTTTTTTTTTGTTTTTTTTTTTTACCTTTAGAGAGGAAGATTTCATTGAGTACATGCCGAATACTTTCTGGAATGACTTTCAAAGTAGGATTCTTAATTGTAAGGAAAAAGCAAGTTTGCCTTTTTCAAAACATTACCCTTGATTTTTTTGACAGACAGAAAAAATGACTGTTCAAATGAAACGGAAAAAAAATACCACTCCTGGCATATTCTTGCAGCTTCTAATAATTTGCATCTTAGGAATTTCCTGAGACACAGAGCACCCCTCCTTTTAAAATTTTTTTTTAAATTTAAAAGCTGTGCATGGACTTAACAGCCTAGAGATCTCTTTACAGAGGCCAAAGAAAGCCAGTCATGTATAATCCTGGCCCATAATCAACTTCTGTCAATCATCTTGTGAAAAATACTTTGTTTTATCTAAAATTCTACACAGCTCCTTAACATAGAAGACAATTCTAATGACATCTCCTGACCTGCAATCAGTTGTGCTAGCCTAACTCATGAAGGTGGTGGGAGCCAAAGCAATGAACAAATAAACACATTCACATTAAAAAAAAAACAACACAAACCCACAGACATCTATAATAAGGTGTGGAAGCCATTAAGTAGCAATGTACTGTTCAGTTATGGTCACATGCAAGAGACAAAAGGAAGCAACAGTGCCCTTTCTCACCCTCTGCAGTTTAATCATGTTATTATACAGGCCTAAAAACTAAACAACACAGTGGCACTAAATGAACAAAAAGACCCCAACCAAATGAAAAAAAGGATCCTAGTGTTTTGGGTTACTCTTGTTTGTTGTTGTTGGTTTAGGGTTTTCTTTTTTAACAACAAGCAGTGCCATTTAAATGAAATTGTTATTTTGAGAGACTGAAACAGCCTTACCTCTAAGCCCTGCAGAACCCATAGACATCTTCTCTTGCTGGTATTGCTCTCTCTGTTGTTGCACCAGGGGTAGGGTCTGTCCCTTACAGTTATATGATGTACAGTACCTAATGACTTGTTCATAAGCACCTTTCATAAAGCAAATCTCAGGTTTGTCCTAAAAGAGAAAAGAGCTGTTGTGTGCACGTGTGTATATGCATAACTACACATACACAAGTGTATACACACATGGATATATAAGAATGACAGACATGTCCTTTTGTTAACGATCTTACTAACATAATGAAAATCAAACTTACATTTCTGAAAATAAAAATCTGTTCTTTTGAGTGTCTCTAGACAGTGTACATTCAGGAGTGGTAAAGTCAACAGAGCCAAGATAATAATCAATATCTCATTTCAGCAGATATCAGGCACAGGCACTGTAAGTCACCATTTACAGACTAAGAGGCCATGCAAATGACAGAAATTCAAGCTACACAGGACATTAGACCTGAAAGACCATAAGCTCTACAGGTCATTAAACAGCCCCTCCATTCTTGTACAAGGCCTAATCACTCTAATATTTTCCAGATAGCCATCTATCCTTGATAGGACACCATGGGACTGAGAGTCCACCACCTACCTCTAACACTTAACTCCAATGCTAAATCAACTCATTCCTTCACTTCCATCCTTTCCATTAAGAACTGCTGCCTCAGCTAAATTTCAATCACTGATCACTCATCTTCTCTCCCGCTGAACTAGAAAGCTCTTTTTTAACATACCTATTTTTTTCTGTGAAGTTATTTATATGCACAGAAGTCAAGTTATCTCAATCTTCCATGACAGGCTTAACTGAGAGTTCCAAGTTTCTAAATCTGCTGTATTTTCTTAGTCTTCAAAAAATTTATGTTCCCTTTAAATCTGTTAGCAATTTTTTAACATTCTTTTTAAAACTGCTGATTTCAAAACACAGACACAGTAAGTCTTTACATGGATTAAAATCTTACACCAATTTGTCTGCTCACTGTTCTTTACACAAAGATAATCAACAATCTAACCCATATAGCTAAAAGGAGTCAAATGCTTTCTTTCCAAAGTAAAGATTTTACAGTGATACTGGAACACTGTCAGCAAGCTTGGTTTTGGTCTGAAGCACTGGATGATTTTTCATAAATCCAATATAAGGTCTGTTGTTGCACATATTGTCTAGGAGGCTCCAGTTATCAGACTGGCAGTGATTACGTCAATACTTGTAACAAAAACATTCATATGGATCTAAATGAAACATGAATGCACATATGTATGTGAAAGTACCAGAAGACAGAAAAAGAGGTTAAAGAGTAGGTTTTATTGATAATCTGTGCTAGTGTTGACATCAATAAAATTTGTCAACACTGGGGATGTGATGCCTGCAGCAAAACCAGAAACCCTGTATTTTCAAACAAATGAAATTTTACTGTTGAATACCAATGAATATTCTTGCTCTTAACTCATTATGTAACTATGCAGCACTGGAACAGCAGAAGATTGGCAGAACTGCTCTAGATGTTTGAGAAGGAAGAAGGAAGGAAAAATAGCTAAGTATACATTCAAGGTCTCAGTTTTCAAAATACTTAAAATAATATCCCAGGATGCCTTTTATGGAAATTATTTCTTGTGATTGCTTTTCTCTACTTCAGAGCTTGAAACTAAAGCTGTGTCTATTATCAAACCGTATTTCTAGGACTGTACACTACTGCCAGCCTTCTAAAACATCTGAAGCAAAAAATGAAGATATTAAACAAGGTAGGTAACCATTCTACAGAGCCAGTGCTCATGGAAACAGATTGAAGTTTACCTGCTGCGTTCTGTGAATGCATTTAACAGCCATCCATTTTTGTTCTGAGCTGAAGGGATATTCAGCCTTCCTTATGTAGTCTTCCTGGACTCCATCTAAACCCATCTGTATAAAACAGAAATACCACCACAATGTCAGGACCTTTTATTTTCAATTAGGTATGAAATTTAATGACTTGTTGAAACACCTTAGTTAGCAAACATCACTTAATTAAAGGACAATTTCATATTCAAAGCTGCCTTTTGAGCACACTGTTCCAATTTAGACAGACTTCTTGACAAACTAGCACTGAAAATACCTAGAAACTTCTTCCAGGCTACAGCATGAGCCTTGCTACATTTCTCAGTAGCTGTAATTGTGTGTGTCACAGTATTGCACAAAAACCCAACAACAACCCCCTCCGTCCCCAAAAGAAAAAACCCAAACACTTCAGCACAGTTCAAAACAATTCAAAAGCCCTGCACTTGAGAGGCACTATAAAATCTGCAGTCACCAATACATCAGTTAACAACTTCCCTCTGCTACTGATGTGAAACTGGGAAAAAGATGGCACAGTCAATATTCAACAGGTAAATCAGTTTGTGGCAGGTAAAAAGACAGTACTAAGTGCAAAAAGATGAAAATAGAGATTTTACTTCACTCGTAAATATTTTTTTTCTGATCCTTCAGAACGCCCAAGATTTACAAGAAAGAAACATAGGAGATGAGCAGTTGCAATACAAATCTAGGAGATCCAAAAGAGAAGAAAATGAGAAAAATAAAGCCACAACTTATTTCTACACATTTCCCACCTGCCATGAATCCAAAAAGCACCATCAAGTACACACCTTCATAGCAAGTGCAATTAAAGCCCCTTCTGTTGGCTTCCCCATCAATGTGTTGTTTCTAATCAAGGCATCATTGCACACACAGCCAGCCTAAAAGATGAGGAAGGAAAGGGGAGAAAAAGAACACAAAGTAAAATGCCATACAAAGCTCTCATGCTACATCATCAGTTAAAACTCACCTTTCTTTGCCAACATCTTACCTCCACAATTTTGCTAATGGATGGGTTGTTATAACCATGAATAACCTCACCATCGAGCATCACTTCTCCAAACCTGTTATAACCTACACCAGTAACCTGCAAGACAAACAGCCAGAGGCAGCATGCAATGAATGTAGTGTTCACCAGGCTAACAGCTCTCAGCTTTTTATTATAAACTACAGAGGAATTTCAAAAGGCCATTCATAATGGCTTTTACTCAGTGTGCATGGATTCTTCTTATTCAGCTTCTAACGTAGCAATGCTCTGAGTTCAATAAAATATATTAGAGACTAATTTCTTTAAACAGTATCAATTTTATTCCTTAGCATAAAAAACTGTAGTATGTTGTTTCCTTACAGTATTAGGCATGCTTTCTTTTTTCTTCTTCTTTTTGCTTTCTAACTTTTTCCTCCTATTTGTCTTTACCCTGATTAATAATGCATACCCCCTGCAGGGGAATGGAATTAGAGAGCAGAGTCCTACTTCCATCAAGTTATTAAAAAAAAGGAAAAAAGAAACAGTTGAGCACCTCTCAGTTTAGACCTCAGAAAGGTGTTAAAACAAATAAAACTGTACTTTTAGTGCATAAAAACCAGGCATCCTACTAGGATCCCAAAAAAGTCTTCCTATCTACACCATTAACAACTAATATATTTCACAGTCATTTTAAGTTCTCTTTCCATTAGGAAAAAGGAGATTATTTGACCCAGATGCAACCGTGCTAGTTGCTGTACTCATACAGACTTCTAGCAATAAAAAAACAAGTATCAGGCTATACAAGAAAATACAGGCAAATAATATAAAAATACAAACTGAAAAAATGCCAGTATTTTTGCTTACAGAACAAAATTACAAGACCATCTATTAACTCTATTGTGGAAACAAAACCATGATTAAGGAGTTTGAGAATTTAAGAACTTGATTAAAACATTCCTATGAACCCACATTCAGTTCCACACCTCACTGCTTTTGTATTCCTGCTGCTTTTGCTCCTCTTTTGTGGATTTACATCATCAGTCTTTCCAGCAACTCCCTAATCTCAACTATCACTGTTTCATGTCCTGCTCCTACTTGCAAGTTCATCCATTATAAAAAAGCAAGAATGACAGTGCATATTCAGTATGAACAGTTCACACAATAAACTTTTAGGCAAGAAGTTGGATATCTTTAAATGTTTGGAACATGTAAATTTTAGGGGATTTTCTTTGTACCTGAAAGAGCAAAATAGCCTCAACTTTCTATACTGACAAAAACCAATCTCTCAACTTGTCTGTGTATCTTAGCATCTGACTCTTATTGTGTGTGACCTACAGTCACTAAATTTTTTTAAGAATTTAACCTATATAAAAAAATGCTTCTGTAACCAGAGAAGGCTTGGATAGCACAGCTCAAAGGCTGCATAGTAAATGAACTGAGGGACAGGAGTTTAACGCAACAAATTTATGCTTTCTTAACTGATGCTTTACCTGCAGTATAGTCCAGCCTGTTTCAGCTGATACACACAACAAAATAAAAAGGCAAATTCAAGTCTAAGTGTCATACTACATACCTCAGCATGCTGCCCATCAGAAGTAAAAATATGGGTAACAGTCATTTCATTCTTTGTCAGGGTTCCAGTTTTATCTGAACAAATGACATTGCAACAACCTGAAATAACAAATTAACATTTATAAAACAATTCTTATTTATAACAACCTGAGAAACAAAGAGAAAAGTATGCAACCTGAGCAAAGTTCTCGAAATATTGCAGCTGTCTGTGAATAAAAACAAGGGAGAGACAGCAAATTTTCAACTACTAATGAATAATTGTACAAGGTTCTTTGAGTTTGTCCAAGAAATAAAAAAAAAACCTCCAAACTAATTTAAATCCCAAATTCACAATTTATACAAAATGTGTCCACCCACAACTTCGCCTCTATTTTATTCTGCTGTACCTCAAACTACATTACTGAAATCTCAATTGTGATTCCTGGTGAGGAGAAAAACTAAGAGCCTGCTTTAAAGGAATCACTCTTCTTTCTTAAAAACTACAACATGCATTTAACACTAGCCACAGTATTTGTGTCACACAAGTGTTACACTACTAAGTCACAAGTGTGACTTACTAATAAACCTGCAAATTTTAGTAAGTTTGAAAAGATTACAGAAATGTGAGATTTGTATATGCCGTTTTAATTCTGGAATGGAGATGGAAAGAGTTTTGCAGTATCTTGACATTTCTGGACATGACAGCAGGACCTGTACCAGCAACAAAATACCTTGCAACACTAATGAAACTCTGCTAGAGGCACTGGAAAAAAAATTTCCCAATCTTCAAATTGCAAAAAGGAATTCAGATGCAGCAGAATTATTTAACTTCGTATTTCTATTCCTTTTCCATGTTCTGTGCTTTACATGTTTTATGACTCAACCTGCATATAAAAGTTCTTTGAGCTTTAAAGTTTTTAAATGATTTTATGTTCTACTGTGAGCAGCATAAAAACCTGAAGGTGCATTATGATTACAAAACTTTTTCTAATATCCAAATATGGGTTTGTTTTCAACTGTCAGTATCACCCCTAAATTTACACCAGAAAGTTTTAACTTAAAAAAACCTTTTGCAAGTCTTATTTAACAGGAACATCTTCCAGCAAACATTTAGCTTACTGTATTAATAGCATGGCAGGCTATTAATTGGCAGATTCTTTATTTCAGTTCAAAAAAAGTAGTCAGGAGGCCCACAGAAACTCTCCCTGAATTGCTCCAGTGTAGCACACATTCAGTTCAGGAATGTTTTAGATGCCACCACACTGCTAACAAAATAAGAATAACTGCTTTGTTTTCCTCATTAGTCATCAGTATTTCCTAACATTTATATCAAAAACAATATCTCTAAGTTAGTCTAGTCATACCTAAAGTTTCAACAATAGGCAGCTTTTTTACAATTGCCCGTTTCTTCACCATTCTCATCACCCCAAGGGCCAGTGTCACTGTTACCACAATTGGGAGTCCTTCAGGGATTGCAGCTACAGCCAAACTGTAATGAAAGTAAATACACAGATGTGTTTTCGAATGTCATACAGGAATACACAGAAGTGATGAATTTACAGTTCAGAAAATTGTTTCTGTAGCTGACTGGTCACTGAGATTAAAACAGAAAGGAAGGAGTGATGTGATTGCCATGTGATTCTAGTTGAATAGCATGCATTATAAGAAATCTGCTGAAGACAGCAACAAATGAAATATATTAAATAATTTCTACTCATTCTTTATGCAAAAGTATGAAGAAATGTAGGGGAGAGGGAGAAATCAATTGTACATCTGTTTTGCCTACACAAAACACTAATTAGGGCTGTGCAAAGGAGCCCAGTTTAGTGCTGACTACTACTTATTGTGAAGAATAAGTGTTGTCAGCACTAAACAGAACCGAGAAATGCCACCACTGATCCACAATTGCTACTGTCAGATCATGATGTGGCAGCAATTTAAGTGAGGGAATGGCTTTGAAGGTCATTTAAAAAATAAACAAATAAAAAACTTGATGCAGTGTAAACAAGATCACAACTCATTAGGCAATGCTCCAAGATGCAGTTCCTGGGTTTCTGTTCTCTCCTCCACAAATGTGTAATTCTTCAGAGTCTGATCCTGTCACTTAAAGAAACCCTTCTGCCTTACGCACTACCCATGTAATCAGCAACCCAACAATTTTTCTAGGAGTATGGAGTTAGACCATCTAAATTCAGTGCTGTTCTCAGCAAACACACTGGGATTAAGTTTGCATAATATAGCAGAAGATGAGTTATTGAACTACATGACACAAAGCTTGCAATAACTTAGTTTTTTCATATGCCTTGTAAAATTACAGCTACTTTATTTACTCAGCAACAAAAATTCGAACTGTACAACTCTACTGTCTGTTTGCAGATGTTCCACAAGACACTCAGAAATCACCATATGAATGTAAAGTTTAAGAGACTGACAGGAACACTCTGCATCATTAAAAATATGTATGAATTTGCTTTTTTATTTTCATTTTGCATTACTTCCATGAAGTTAAGAGCAGTGTATGCAAGCATATTATAAAACAGATCACTAGCTTTCAAACACTTGCTGTAATGCATGATCTACTTTATTTCAAACCATAAATCTTACCTCACACCAATTGTGAACATATCAAGGATATGCTTTCCTTGCAACCAGCCAACTAGCATAATAACTCCTATAAAGAAAACAGTCAAGGGGATTAATGTAAAACCAGCATGTACTGTAGCCTCATGGGGATAAGAAAAAACTCAAATAACCAGAACATAGCTTTCCATTGTGCTACCTATAAAAATATATTATTTATTTCACTGTCATGATTCCATTAGTACAGCAAAGACGAAGAAAGTATCAGCCAGTCAAGTTGCCCAATCACATCTCTAAGTGAGGTGCTCACTTATGCACACCTTGAATCAGAATCCAAGACACATTGCAATTTAAAAGGAAACATTTGGAGGACAGAAAGACAAAGCACATTTGCAGGAAGAAGCAAATAAACACCTTTATGATTAGTTATGTCACATTATGCAATTTTCAGATGATTAGTGACATGAACTCAAAGTCACAAATGAAATAGGAGCCAAAAGTGCTTTAGAGATTTAGTTTTCCATTTCCTAGGCCTAAACACACTAGTTTCCATTAGATAATCTTTTGAAATTGTTTTACAGAAATTATCTTACCTATTATAACAAAGGAATACAAGGAAAGCTGTTTTCCCAAGAGATCCATGCTCTTCTGCAGAGGTGTCTTAGGAGCCTTGAAGAATGGCAAACATGCAGCAGTTAACAAATGGACTGCATCACATTTTACTTCACAAATGTAAAATTCGAGACAGTCAGTGAATAGCATGAAGTTATACCCCATATTTCCATATATTTACTTTAGGTAAACAGACTGTTCTTTCACAGAATTCAATGAGATTCAAAAATACTTAATGAAATTAAATATTTATTAGAAATATTCTTCTAGAGCTTTGTGATAGCAATAACAAATCTAATATAAAAGGTCTTATCAAAAATTTTATTAAAAAAACAAAACATCATGCCAATTACAAGCCACTGCACTTCCTCCAAGACCAAAAAAGCTCTTGGTAGCAAGAATAAAACTGATTTTCAAAACAGAGGCATTAGAGCCCCGGAAAGACAGTTATATCTCAGAATGAATACTTTTAATCATCTACAGAAAATTCAATTTAGCAAAATAGAAAGCTATGTAAATATTTAGACAGGTGCAGAGTATTATTTTCACAGTTAGTATCTTTGGGTCAGCTACAGATATTTTGTTGCACTGCATTCAATTATTACTTTCATGTCCGAGAGCTAAGATTTGCTCCACTAGAGGAAAGGAAAATACTGAAAGCAATGTATGTTTAACTAAGTTCCTATGGAATAAATTCAAATTTTTAATGAATGAAACACACTTTCAAACTATGTCTTTGCTGCTAAATATCTTCTCTTACCTCTTCTGCTTGCATCATTTTGAAAACCTCCCCAAATTCAGAGTTTTCTCCTGTTCCAATAACTATCCCCTAAAAAGAAACAAAAAACAACATAAAGATAAAGCCAAATGAAATCTGAAATATAATGTTAGTGGTTGTCATTGACAGATTTGACTCCAATCACGGACAAATACCATTTAGCCCAACAAAAATTTTAACCTGGCTTATAGAATTAGTTCTTGTCACAAGTAGGGAATTTCTCCTAAAAAACCTTTTGCCTCAGTGAAACAAATTGCTTTTCTGTGCACTGCTAAAGTACTTACTAATAACCAGTAGCAAAACTCAAATTGCTAACACCCAACACTAGCCAGACCGTATTTTCAAACACATGAATGTAGCTCTAGAAGCAAAACACCACAATCTCAACAGAGGAGTTTCACATCCCTATGAATTTGAGCTCTTATGGCCATAGTTTTCTTATTAAACTAGTGTATGAAAAAGCATATGAGAAAAGCTCTGCAAATTATCACACTAATTACTGGGAGGTAAAATTAAAAAGTAAGAAATGCCTTCAAATAGTTGAAACATGGAACATAGTCTTCTCTCTCAACAATGATTTTACCTTTGCTTTTCCACATCTGACCAATGTCCCCATGAAAGCAATATTGCTCCTAGAAGTAAGGTCTCCATTGGTTGCTGCTGGCTGAGGAGCTGTAGATTTAGAGCAAGGAGCTGTCTCACCTGTGAGACTGGATTCATCAATAGAAAGGTCCACAGCCTTTGAAAACAAAATAGGTAAAAAACATGACAGTATTTTGTAAGCATTCAGAAGTGTAAACGTAAGTTTCACGATTTTGACCATTAAAACATAACCAATTTATTAATACAACAAGAAAACATGTCAATATTTTAAGGATAGACAAAGCAATGAGCACTCCTACAGAGCTCTCACCAGAATCAAAGATGGAAGATGAAGATGCCACTTTGCTACTATTCAAATTTAGCCATGAGCTCTGAAATATTTAAGACCACTACCAACATGGTGGTTTCACACTGACATTTTGGGAAGAAGTAAAAAAAACACCCACAGAAGTGATTTCTTTGAGAGAAGCTGCTGGGAGCTTCCTCTGTGCCTGGGAAAGGCCAATACCTGGATAGTTCTGAGAAATGACAGCATTTTGCACCATTCAGAAATTAGATCCACCTCTGTGAGATCCGCATTTTAAAAACACAAGCCTAGGAAGTCTCTCCTTTTTTGTTCCAGCCTCGAAAGGTAACGCAGCTCTGGTGGGGCCAGCCCCACTTCCCCGCGGCCTGTACGGCCTGGGGGAGGCCGGGCCGGACCCCAGCGGCTCCCGGGCAGGGGATGAAGGCTGGGGGAGCCCTGGCTCAGGCTGGGCCGGGCCATGGCTGCTGACATCTCGCTGTCACTAAACCTGCCCTGGCCCAAACCAATGGCCCCAAGCTGAGCCCCTGCTCCCAGCAGCTGCCGGACACAGGGAGGGGCCCAGCGCAGCCTGAAATCCAACACAGTGACTGCTGTGGCACTGGGTGAAATATTAACACTTTCACTACGCAGATGAGACCTGCAGACCTTGTTCCTCTCTCCAGGGAGAGAAAAGGACAGCGTGACAACACGTAGAAAGACAAGGTGAAAACACCAAGGTCAGTAAAGAAGGAGTCAAGCCTCAGATGGAAGGAGAATGAGGAGATGCTGAATGGGGCTGAAATATTCTTTTGGTAGGGCCATGGGGATGGATAATGATATACTGAAATATCTCCTTTAATTCATGAGAGAGTATTGGGGGGATGAAGTATTCAAACTGTATATCTGAGCAGAAGCATCCATTGATGAAGCCAAGCAGATGCTGGAGTAGCTGTGATCCCATGAGAAGCTTGAACAGAGAGAGAGAAGAGAGTGATGCAGACCCTTTGCCCCCAGGGAAAGAAGAAAACCTCTGTTCCCAGAGATGATCACAGAGACAGATGGAAAGAATCTTTGCCTTTGAACAACTCATCTTTAAAATAATACCCAATGAGTTCATGGCCCATGGACACACCTCTAGCAGGGCTGTGAAAATGGGAGGAATTTCACAATGCAGAACTTTTTTGCCCAGGCAGCTTCTATTAATGGAAATGAAAAGCCACAAGAAAACTGTTTCTTGTGGAGGAGTCTCCATGGCATGGCAAGAGAAAACTGCCCCTACAAGAACTGATGAAAGACCATTTTATAGTTGGTACTGCTTTAACATCCCAGTTTTTGCCTCTACATGGTCAGTTGGGAAAGGAAAAAGTTAGGGGGAGGAAAGGTGTTCTGGGAGTTTTATTCTGATGCTTCTTATTCTTGTCCTGTTAATAAAGTTTCTTTATACCTTTTAAGTTTTAAGCCTGTTTTGCCCTTCTCCTAATCCATATCTCACAGCAAGAAATAAGTGCACTGGTGATTTTAGCCAGCACTAAAACATTATTTGGTGCATTGGCCAGGAAACTCAAATTGGTGAATCTGAACCACTACAACCAAAAAGAAATCATGTTTCAAGTCTACACTGTTATAGGTATGTTAGTTCTTGATTCAATACACTGGCTTTAGAGATGATGATCAGGAAACTTGATGGACCATTCATTAACATACAGAAAACGTAGACCAGAAAACAAATTCATTTTGAAAATCAAGATTGTCCCCAAAAAATCAGATCAGTGAAGAAAAGTTTTCACTTACACAAATGCCTTCCCAAAACAAATAGCGCCTAGTTACCACTTCTACTGTTTTCTAGGACAGCATCAACGAGAATATACAGAACAAATCTAGTTCTTTCTCTGAGAAGATGATCTCCATATAATTTCTTTTTAAAACCCACCACCCTGTAGCAATGCCCAGTAGACAGAAGAGGGAAATAAGATTACATGCTCTTATTTTCAAATGCGCTGCAAGAGTAGCTTACGATGGAAAAAATTCTCATCTAGTGCAGGGCTGCAGACAGCTTAGAAACTTTTAATTCCATTTCTGCTTTCCTTTGCAAGAGGCCTGAGCACACTGCTATCATAGCATGGTATCAGATATGAGCAAGAAAGTAGGTGCTGCTGCAACAGTAGTTTCATAACAACGCAGGGACTACACAATTGCCAAAGGAAGCAGTGTTTGCAGTCATAAAAAACAAACCCACTGAAGTAACAACTACACCACAGAGTCTAACAACACAGTCCAAACAAATTTGTCAGAAAACTAGTTAATTTAGAAATTGTCTATGAAATGAACACTGATTAATAAATTATCAACTGTGGATAACCTGGACATACAGATTTTTATATCCAGACACTACTTTAACAGGATAGCCCAGATACTGAGCAAAACAAGATGACCAATCTGATATAAAACCATTATTACCTGAAACCACCAAAATATGACAGATGAATATATATACACATTCCACTTAATTTTTAGAGAATGTTCAAGTACTGCTATAGTGCAATTGCTTCAACTCAAGTACTTCCACCAAATACCACAAATTAAGTATTTAGTAAACAAGAAGATATAACGACACACACTGATGAAAAAGTGTCAGAGAGAAAAGATTACACCTGCACAATTTCACAAGTTTTTCTGACATTTCACTATTGGAGAAAACTGGAACTACATCTTAAAATTTATTGCAAATAAAGAGTGAAACCACCTTCAACCAGATGCCAAAATATCTTGACATTCAGACTAAAAACAATGTTTTTAGAACATATTTAACTTTAGAGGGAAAAGAAAATAGCATTTTCAATAATACATTATACATAAAATTGAAAAATTCTTTCTTCTCCTGTCCTACAGTAAGAAACTATACACAATGGTTAAGAATGTATCTGACATTTGGAAAGTAATTATTGCAAATTTTCTTTCAAGACAGTTGTGAACTCCAAAACAAGCCCAGTTACTGCACTTCAGTACTCAGTGGCTATCTTCCCTTCCCCTCTGTCCCACAATAAGTAAAGTTATCACATATTAAATCCAAGTTAGGAATATACCTCAAATAATCGTAGATCAGCTGGGACTCTGTCTCCCACTGACAGGCAGACTGTATCACCTGGCACTAAATCTCTTGCAAGTGTGTGTTCCACCCGACCTTCTCGCACACTGTAGGCACAAAAAGCAGTAAGAGTGAATTTTGGCTTAGAAAAGCATTCCCACCATTGATTGCACATTGCAATGCTACACATTTCAGCAAAATATTTCTAATTTTCTGCTTCTTTCTGAGAGCTTACACATCAGTAACATCATTGCAAGGGTTCAGACACACAACCACACAGTGTCATTTTTTAGGCTCATAAAACAATCTTAAAAATGAGCAAAAGCGAAGTGTGTTCTATTTCAGCATAAGAACTTGATACAAAGGAGTTAAATTCAGTAAAATTTTCCTGTTTACTCATTTCAGATTAAACTTCTTATGATTTACTTTAGGACTCAAAGGACAAAACTACATACCAATGACATTCTGGAGGCACTAGTTTACTAAGCTCTTCAAGAGATTTTTCTGATCTGTACTCCTGCGGAGACATTTTTTTAAAAATAAAGCAGATCATAGTTTTAAACTGGGAAAACTTACACAACATAAAATACAGTTACTGAAATTTATTTCATTAATAAAGTTGTATTAAGTAATTTTCCAAGCAGATAAAAGATTACTTTCAACAGTTCTGTATTATGTTAAAAAGTAAGTATGGTCCAAACACTGAAAAATTTACAGATTTGCCTACACATGTTTCTTCTGAAAAAACAGCAGAGATCCTTTGCATTTTCCTTCAACATCTTCAGGTCTTTGTAATACTTGCTAAAATGCTTCTAAATTCAGAGATCAGACACATTATTGAATGCTACAGTTTAACAATTAGTACCAAAAATACTGTGTTCATGCTCTTAGCCCCAGGAGAACCAAGGTAACACAGCTCACCTTTAACTTGATTAACAGGTTACAAAATTAAGGTAATTAAAGATAAAAAGCACAAACACACAAAGCAATTCTGGTTTAGGTACACCCTTCCTAAAGCTGTGCATTTACAGAATGAAAACAACTTTTTTATGACTTAGGAAACGAAGACAACCTTTTTTTTCCATTTTTGGACAAAATTAAAGCAAGAGTTACATTTTCAAAATCTTTTCAATGAAATCAGATGTTTAAGTACTCCTACACTGTTTATTACAAAGGCTTCCCTACAAGTATTCTTATTGCTGAGTATAATACTGATACAGGTGCATAAATGTCAACACAGTTAAAGCAGGACAAATAATGCACTTTAGAAAAGGCAAAGACTTGGATGAAAGCACATTACTCAAGCATTCACAGCACAATGCACCAAGACAGCTACTTCAATCTTTTTAATAAAAGAGTTTACATAAAAGCAATGATCTTACTTGGACAACTGCTGTCTTACCTGAACGAAGGCAACTGTAACAACAATGACTATTGCCTGAAAGAGAACAGAAAGAGGTGAGATAAAAGCATTCCAGATGACTATGAAAGTAAGCAATCGTATTTGATTGTGCTCAGCCATAGTTATTGCTACATATTAACAAGATGATTTGGAAACAAACTAATTTTCCCATGCTCAAAATCACTTGGTATCTCTTAGGTCTGTCATGAAAGCAATGCCATTATCTATTTACACCTGCTTCAGTGATGTCCAAGAATGCAATAAACTGATTTTAATAAAAATAAGATTAATAACTAGATAGCAAACTTGAAAAACTGCCTCTGCTTCCTGTTTCTGAACAGTGAATAAGAGACAGCAATGGAAAGAGACCCATGACACAAATAGAAAACCTGACTGGTGTTTTCTGTGACCAGAACAAAGGTGTTCTGCTGCGACAGGGCATCACAGATGTGGTTTCATTCAAATACCAAAACAACAGAAAGACGAGATAAGAGACAGCAAGCTGAAGAACCTGTCTGGAGCCATAAAACATCCTAGCAAGAGCAAGAGAAGGATAAGCCTCAGATACTCTGTCCAAGGTACCCGCAGAGTGAAAAGGACACTGGGCACAACCCAAACAGACAGGACGTCAGAGATCCCAAACAAAAAAAGCTAAAAAATATTGCTCATTAGGAAGAATCCAAGATAAGTACTAAGGCCTCATGAGCAGCCTTCATAATCCCCTCTATCACATACAATTCTGGATGCAACACTTCAACTTGAACATTATAGGGCTTCTAAGCACGTGATGTGAAAGTGAGCAAATGAAATAAATCCATTTCAAGAAACAACTAAGATCAGTTTGTTGTAAAGCAAGTCTCATCTTCTCCTTCAATACACTCTCAAATTGAGTTTTGCTACATTAACTGAATTTGTTACTCAAGCTGAGCTGTTACACTGATTTCTTCCAGAACCATAACACAACAACCATTAATTAAGCCTTTCAAGTACACACTGCAGCTACTAAAAATAACCAAGATATTACCATTTTGCAAGTGAAAAACTCTTTTGAACTCTTCAATAAATCCACATAAATCCACCTTACTTGTGATAGTAACAACAGGCTCACCAACTGAATATGAGGAAATAACTATATATATTTAATCTTTCCATGGAATATTTCCACCACAACTGCATGGTTTTTTGAAGGCTGTAGTATATTCCACAGACCATGCTACTGAAAAAGTTTTGCATTCCTAGCCTCACATCAGTGTCTCAGCTTGTGTCTGTGTGTAATGGCTTGCATTAAGAAGCCAAATGGAACATATTTAATGATTTTATCTTTCTTTTAATCTTCACCAGTTCCCACTCCAGATCAAGAAGTTGTACTAGCAGAGCTAAAAAGATGGCAGAAGCAGCTTAAGATAGCAGTGCCACCAAAAGAAATATATGTCATTGATCTTTAGTAGCAAACAAGTTTTGTTGCCAAGGTTCTGAGCACAAATGTAGTCAGAAAAGCTGCACTATCATCTGAAAATGGAGTAAAACAAATATTCACTTGGTGATAAAGTGAGCATTATTGATAATAACAAGAGTAAATGGCACAAGTTAGTCAGAAGTTAGACAAAACCCACAGCTGATAACTTTAACTCAACCACACTTCTTCTCTGTATTTTAAGATACTTCTAGCAATGTTCACAAGGGTATTACAAGACTTCTTCCCAGGCTATAACAAAGAACACAGAAATTACTGCTCTCTTACACTAACTGCCTTGGTTTTTTCTCACTGCCCTGCTCAAGAGGGTTAAAAAATAGAGTTAAGGGCACTAACCAAGGGGAAAAAACATGAAATAATTCAACTTTCAGCCCCAATAATTAAATATATTTCATAATACAACAATTTACTTGCATCCAACTTAGGAACACAGTGAACTATTCCAAACCAACACTACACTCAAATTAAAAACTGCAAGTTTTATCTTTAAGAGGCCACACAGTTTCTTTTTCAAAGGCAACTACTCTTCATAAAAAATCAGAGTAGGAGCAAATATCCAGTTACTCTGAGTTATGTACCAAAGCAAAGTCAACACAGAAAGTGCAGAGATAAGACAAAACAGAAAAAAACCAAACCAGCTAGAACTGGCCTCTAGTCATACAGAAATCATGATTTTCAGTCACCACCTATCACCCCTAGAAGGTCAAAGGGTTACAGTTTTCCTCTCTGTGCCAACTGCAGTGACAAACAGTTATGAGTACTATATTTGGCTCACTAGTTTAGCATCCTATTTAACTGCGACCTTCTACAAAAAATCTATTATTTCAGCTTCTATCTTTCTTCTGGGGTTTCTAGAGAGGTCAGGCTTTACTTCTTCATGTTTTAAAAGATTACATCTTTCAAGTAAATTCACAGGTGGTTTCTGTTGGCTTTAATTTGAAATTAAAGCATAATTTAAGATTAGAATTACACAGAATACGCCAAAAATTGCTTCTCTGAACAAATGCCTGAAGGCAGGCATTTTAACCAATAGAAAAGATGCAAGAAGCAGCCATAAAATTATTCATGGATGTATTTTGGTATGTATTGCTGCTATCAATCAAGGAGAAAAAAACAACAAAATCCAGTCTCGAACTAAACGGATTTAATTATAACACACAAATCAAAGTCAGTAACTGCAATCAAGTGATCCCACCCCACACAGGCATGCACATGATGCTGAACACACCTGTGGTCACACATTCCCAAGTACTCCCAACCAAGGCAGAATTTTATTTGCTTACCACAGTAATACTGACAGCATCATCAAACTGATGCATTACAACACTGATGACTGCAGATGCCAGGAGAAGCATAATAAGAGGGTTTTTAAACTGAAATGAAATAGAAGAGTAATTCAGCCACACTCTTGACAGACAGGCCATTTTACCTACCCCTCAAAGCATACCAGATCTATTTTTGAAACATATTATTCTATTATTAAAGTATTTATAACCTACCAGTGCAAAGAAAAGCTAGCTCTACAGTTCAGATGCTTACTTGAGGCATTTTCTTTTAAATATCAAAGATCTTGAATAGACTGTGTTCAATATGTAACAGGAAGAAAATGTTTCTTACATTTCTTGATTCACATTTTAAATGCAAAAAGAATAATCTCCTATAACTGTTTATACTGTATTTAAACATATATAAAGAAGCCTGAAATACATTCAAAATGTCTTTGAGGTAAAAGACTGATCCTATTCCAGCAACTAATCACTATTAAGGTAGCAACATATTTCTTAATTTTCAATTCATGATTTCTTGTTTTCCGAGATAGAAGTTTTCCTTTCGGATCATATGATTTCCACAGATTTTTAAGGGCAAAACAATGAATGATCTTGCTTCTATGACTGTTGGTTGCTAACGTGGTGATTTTTTTGAGAAACACTACAAAAAAAGAACATTCCTACAATTCAATTGAAGAACATTCCAAAAGCAGATTTGATAAGCACACTCAAAGCGAGTATGAATCTTAATAAATCCCATTGAAAATAGCCTGGGCAATATGCCTTAAAAGTGTTCTGATGTATCTGAGTAATTGACCTTACACTCTTGAAAATAAAGCATTAATGCCAGAGTACAGCCAGGATGGGATGTGTTCCCGTTCCACTACCATCATCAGAGCACTGAATATCTTTTTAATCTCTCCCAAGGAACACAGTCAACCACAGACTCCAGCTGCAGGGTTGCACTGCTGCACAGCCAAGGTGCAGCAAACACTGACCAAAATGTTTAATGTTACAAATTCATTAGAAGAATCATCTGTGTAAATATCTTGTACAGCTAGGGGGCAGGACGGGCAGGCAGGAGAAAGTAGTGACACCTTCACATCAGGTATGTATATATGTGTTTGAGATACATCACACTGGTAAGAAACAAATTCACACTTCACTCTTGCCAGTTCTGCTTAACACCAGAATCAAGGCTGGTCCCACCTCCACCCTCAGATCAAAGGCAGCAGTTTCGCTTTTTGAAATTTCCTATCAAGTTCTTCATATTTCACATTCCATTTAAATATTTACCAACGGTCACATGAATTGTTCTCTGACCTTAGTACAATTCAGGACCACGTTTGACTACAGCGAAGTTTATTCTGCTTTTCTAGCCCTCAGGCTAGTTATGAATGATACCCTTGGACAGCTATGAATACACATTTAAGAACAAATCACAATCAAAACACCATGATGTTTATAGGTATATGCCTAAATAAAAGCTTTTTCAATAGGTAAATTAGATATAAATTATATAAGCTGTAGTTTCCCACTCTACTAGATTTTTCTCACTTTTATCAAAATATGTTCATGTACACAAAAGCTAAGCAAAACAAAATAAAGATCAAAACTACTTATTAAAGTAATTAAAAGTATTAAAACCTAAAAGCAGAAAGGACAAAAATCTTCACCTGGGATATATATTTTTTCCACAGTGGTTCATCTTCACTAATATCAAATTCATTCCATCCATGGAATGCCCGTCTATGACAAACTTCACAGTTTTTTAAGCCATTCTGAAGATTAGCCTATTAAAATATGCAAAGAATAAAACAGTCAGCAATTACACTGAGAAGCTAGTGTAAATTCTCACACCCAAATACAAAGCCTTAGATTATACAAATTTGGGCAACATCAGAGAGACAAGCTTGGTACTAATGTCTGTATGACAACAAAAGCTAACTAACTACTATTTTAAAACTTTGTTTGGCAGTATTTAAGGGATTCAATCAAAAATTCACAGAAGAACTACAGAAGCAGATGTTGCTTCACATCTGTAAATGACTGCTGATATTCCCTGCAAAAAATTCTACCACAAACCAAACTGTGGGCATCCTTCAGACTCTTGAGGGTTATGTCAGGAGTTCAGTGACTCAGCCAAACGACAGCAACAGCGAAAAAATCTTGAATTGTCAGTGACCAACATTTATCATGGTGTACTCCTCAAGCAGTCAAGCATACAGAAAATGAAAAAAGATCATCTATCATGAAAATTAACCCAGACTGAATAGTTCATAAATCTGTCAATGGGTAGCTTTCTCAGTCCTGTTTCTCCACTTAAGATGAAGGCTACCAAAATAAATTAAGAACATTAAAGATTCCTTAGAGAAATTAAAGCAATAAAAAAGGAAAAACACAGGACAGAATTTTATAGCAAGATTGGCTCTAGGATTTTTATTAACAAATTGCAATTTTCAAAGCAGACAAATCCAAACATTTTCAAGTTGAATCTCACTCCCCCTGCAAATGCCCAATTTTTAAAAAAATATTAAGAGATTAGAGTATTTTTAGTAACAATTTAAAAATCAACTTGCTTTTAGAAGGAGGTAAAAGCTAACATCAAACTGAGTGATAATGCATCAACTATCAATTACAAGATCTGTCCTTGTTTGCCAGCATCAGGAAATTCTTCAGATATGAAAAAGTTACTTACTTGCAGAATACTTGCTACTTCATCAACTGGCAATTCACTTGCTTTTTTTGAAGACAGTACAGGAATCATTGTCTCATTGTCACCATCAGGGATTTTTTGAAGACGTGCAACCTAGAAACAAAACCAAAGTCTGAAGGGAAGGACAGTGCTATTTTTTTATTTTAAACAACACATGCCAGAGCAATTAAGTATTAATACCACTCAAAGGCAATTTTTTATAAAAGTCACACTTAAATAATCTACAATTCAGCTTATTTTCATGCAGTTACCACCTGCAATAATGAAACACTGGACATGCAAGTGAGAACAATAATTTCTGCAACAATCAAAGATCCTAACAGCAAACTAACTAAATAATCCTTTAGCTAATTATCATCAATATCTAGTCAGAAAGTCGCTCCAGATAAATTTCACTTCCTGCTCCTACTTTCTAGTCATTAATGAAGGTGCTCTAAGTAGGCCTATTTCCATTTTATTGTACATAAAGAAAGGAGAAACACCAGCAAGAAAACCTCAAACAAGAGGACAGATTCAAGTGAAGCCATAAAACTTGACTACAGTACAAAAGCTTCAAATCAGTGCTATAAAAAGCAATGTTTTCTGTAATTTCAGGAAGCTAAAATTCTGTGAACTGCAGTAGAGCACAATAGCAACATTGATTGCATAGGTCAGCACTGCTTTGATATTTAATGAAACTTCAGAGTTTCTGATTCATGAGAAGCTGGAGTGATACTCTTTTTTTTCCTGGTGTCTCACTGCACTCACTATTAATACTTCATGCTGCACACACATCCCCCCACCATTAACTGGAAGAGACCTAACATGCAAACATGCAGACCACAGAAATGGCCACAGTATAATTCACATTATACTTGCACAGAATTTCAACTAGTGGGTTTATGCTTTTGGAAATAATTACTGTGTTGTATATATTTCCTCTATGGGAGCTGAGACTTAAAATACAAGTACCTAAAGATGACAACACATTAAAAGATTCCAGCATTTTATGTCCTAAAAAAGGTATGGCAGTCTTAATTTTATATAATGCACACTGTTGGCCATGTACCCTACTGCTGTAGCTCATTTTCTTTGTAGCTACCAAACACCAGTCTAGGGCAGAAAACCATTAAGCCTAAGTGCTGCTCCAAAACAAGCCCACCAACATATATATGACTTTGGCCAAGATGACTCCACATTCTCAACAAAAATGCTGAGCAACCATGCTTTCCCAGAAAGGGCAGGCAGAAATTAACTGACAGCCATTACAAATTTTAGTGCTGACAAAAATCTTTTTCCCTGTAGCAATTGACAGCACTGCTAAGCACAAACAACAACTCCAAAAAAAAGGACACATAACTGGTCATTTCCCTATTATTATCAATTAGGACTTCAAGAAGTCTAATAACATGTTTAAGGTTATTTAAATATCCTTGAAAAGAAATGTTAAGGTTCTCTCAGAGACCAGATTTATTTTCCAAATAAATCTCCATTAGCACAAAACTACAGTGCAACAACAAAGCTTATTTTGACATTTTTGTGACAGACTCAAAAAACCAGTCATTCTGAACTTATTTCATTCATATTATCTCCCACTTTTATGAAGAATGCTGTACTGCATGTGGTGAAAAAAAAAAATCTACAAAAAAAATTTGATACAGAATCAGAAAGATAAAGGCTCAGAAAGTCTTTTTATAACCTCCTTTCACCAGAGCAGAATTACACATTGTACAATAATTCTGGGTGAATCCCCATCTAATTTCTAAAAACCCTCTACAATCTTTGTAGATTAAACTATACTTGTAGTTCAGAAAACAGCTTCAAATATCTAACACTGACACAAATTAAATTTCAATTGCTTAGCCAATGAGAAATCAATCACTGTTCCCCTCACAAAATATGAAGTGGGTTATACCAACAGATTTAGGGCCAAAAAGCAGCTGTGCTTGCTATCTGCTGGACCACAATAACTGTATTCAAGCAAATTGTTTTGCTTTTACTATGCATCTTTTACTTCCACAAAACTAGAAAAATTACTTATTCAATACTGTTGGCAAGCGGTCTCTACAGTCCTTTGCACTGCTGCCCACCAGAGATCTGGGCCTCCGCAACACCTTTTAAGATATCCAACAGAAGCTATTCCCAGAACCTCTGCATTAAAGGAGACAACCCACATATAGCAAATTTTCTTTCCATCCCATGCTGCAATTAATTTTCCATCATTCACTGGTTGATAACTTAAAATAGTTCAGTATTTCATTGCAGGCCAAGTTTTTTTTATGGATAAAGAAAATGCGGGCTAAGAAATTATACTGGCCAATGTCAAGTATTGGATAGGAAGCACACACATCACCACTGAAGCTTCTATGTCTACAGCTTTCCATTCCACACTTGTGGCTAAGGAACAAAGCAGCAGGATGCTAACTAACAAAAATAAATCACTGCCGCAGGAAGGGCTTTTCTTGGACCACTTCCAAGGTACACATCATAATTTCTAGGCCAAGAAATATGCATCAATCATACGACCATGAAACTGTGACCAAAGGATGTTTATCAAAATTAATACAAATTTGTCTGGAAGGCTTAAACTACCAGAAATTCAGAGTTCCCTTCTTTTTTCTCTGAAGAAAATTCTAGTTAACAGCGATGTGTTACTGTTTCTTCTTCCTCATAGGCTACAAGAGCCTACCTAACTTCCTTCTAGGAGGACCAATATGAAGTATCAACGGCTTACCTCTACCATTGCTTTTTTCAGCTTAGCAGGATGAACCCATTACCCATTAGTAGGGCTCACTGACATCAATATACTTTTACAATCATCTTTAAAGGGAATTTTAGCTCTTCTTGCTCAGAGAATGCAAATGGCAGGACCCACATTCACCAGGGACAGTCTAAAAATTTAGAACACACTCATTGCAAAATCTATTTTTAGACAAACTGGTGACCAAAACACTTTGGCTAATTAGCTAATATTAAGCCCTGCAAATGTTACATAAAGCTACTCAACTGACCTACAAGTATGAAATACAAACGTAGTAGAGAAACAAATCTACAGAGAATAGCAAAAGTGAAAAAAAACCCAGATGCTCACAAAACAATGGAATTTAAGTTGAGGTACTGAAAGAAATTCTGATTCTTTGACATTCCTTCTGAATCTTCAGGTCCATCTGAAAAGCTCATTAAACCTGTCTGAATCTGTCCCATCAATCCCTGTAAAACTGAACCCCTTTCAAGCCAATTCAAGTACTACAAAGACCTTTCAACTTGTTTGTAATGAGCCGCCTGTAAGATTATTATTGTATGAGCAGTCAGTGATCCACATTCAGGTACATGATTATCGCAGATACCATGTGATCGTTACTGAGTCATGCTGTGTCTAATCAATAGCACAATTAATGAATGTCCACGTAATCAATGTGTAACTAATCAATGTGCATTTCATTTTCAGTATGTGTACAGTATGCTGTCTTTCCCACTTGAAATATTATGTGCACCTTGTTCAGGAACTGCAGTTTTATTAATGAGGTAAGGATATTAGGGCACGTAGTCCACGGGACACTTCAAAGCTCTCATTCCAGACTCGACTACTATCAGTGATGGATGACCCTGTATTGTAAAACCCCATAACAGTACTAATGAAAAATGTGCCATGTGCCATGCCCTGACCAGAGATCCTTCCAAAGCCATATCATCTCAGGATTCCCAGCATCAGAAAGGACATATGATTTTATACTTTGCCACTGCCTTTTCTCAGCTATTAGTAGTGATCTGCCTTTCAAGTGTTCACGCCTTTCTTTACTGGGATCCCAAAAGAACAAGGTCTTCTTCACCCACAGTATGTTTTAGGTTTCATTTTTTATCTACCTTCCCCACACTGAAAAAAATAGTAGCATTCAACATAATAAAAGGTATTTCACTGAACACCAGACTGACATGTACAAGCTTCCCATTTCCTGAACTTTCTATATGATCAAACTATATGTGATACTGAAAGATTTAAACAGCTCAGATCCTAAAAAGCACACTCTTCTCCAAGTCTGTACAATTCAGAACCAGGGTAAGAAGGTGCACAGGGGCAACACAGACACCCATGCATACAGTAACATACTTAAATACCAAATGCTTACCTTTTCTGCACTGCCTGGAATCCTGAAAGCACACAGTACTAGAGATCAACTAGTGGGCACAGATATCTGACTCTCCCTGTGGATGCACACAGACTTTGGACACAGTTCCCACTAGGCAAAGACTCTAGGTATCTAGTCTAGATTCAAAAGGCATCTTCAAGGAAAGGACTACCCAGAATATAAGTAATCCATTTTTTTCCATCAGTTCCATCAGATATGAAGAAGCACTCCAAAATCCTCTCCTGCTGATTATGACATTGTGGCTAGAGGTTCTGGACATGCAAGTTTTTAACTGTCTTCTTTAAAGCATAACTATCTTATCTGTCTTAAGTATCAACAAGCTCTCTATTTCAAAAGGTAATTGCTCACAATCACAATAGAGAACTGTGATTCCACAGAGTCACTAGCTAACAATGACCTTAAAAATACCTATCTCACTAGATGTTTATGCCATCTTTCCCTCCCCCTTTTGTGTAGAAGGCAAAGTGCTTCTGGAACCTCAACCCAAGACCCAGCTACAGAACCATGGCCAAGTGATGACAAGACATAAAAAGCCAAGCACACACACACAAAAAAAAGGCATTAGGCACACTTAATAGTTACAGTAAATCCTAGACCAAATGTACAGCCAGAAGCAAACCCCTGAAGCAACAGCAGGATTCCAAAAGTGGAGGAAAGGCAGAGAGGAACACACAAAGAGCCATCAGACCATTTTGAAACCAGAAATACCGAACATGGTTGTGACTATGACTCGATTTTATATGTGAGATTCCACCAGATTTTAACAGGAATTAAATCTCCATAGAAATTAACCAGTTATGCTAACAGAAAAAGCATGCGGAAGTATGGCAAATAGAGACTTAATAAAATAAAATCCAGTGCAATCAAGTTCGCAAACTATAAATGCAATCAAGCTACAATTTACCTTAAGTAAACTCTGATTTTTACTGTCTTATTCTTGGCTTTTGAACTAATTTATCTATATTTTAATTACGTGGATAAATTTGGAATTTACATTGAGAAAGGCTTTATCTCTACAGACTGCTCTGATACAATTGTTTGCACCTTAAACGTGATTAAATCATGACGACCAACTATGACTTACTAGCAACTAGTAACTTCTCAAATGAGCCTCTAACTCCTGTAAATTTAGATATGATAAATACTCAAGTAAGGTGAGTGACCAATAAAACCCTGTACCAGGAGGAGCTGAGCAAGGGTGAAGCACCCATGAAGCTCAGGAAATAACACAGCTGTTGCAAAGAGGTTGACTTGACCTCTACTCAGTGGGACTGGAGGGTGGCGTTTGCTTTGGATAAACACCTCAGTTAGCTGAGTGGATCAGCTGGTAGTGGGAAGGTTTCTCCCAGATTTCATCAAACGAATGCTAATCTCTGAGTTTTCATCCCCTCCCATGCTGGTCAGGCTCACGTTGCTCAGTGATCACATGCACAGAACCACTGACAAAATTTCAGAAGCACCTTAGGGGGGTCTCAACCCACATGATCCTTTCTGGTGATGAGGGATGCCCAGCATGACAATGGTACAGATATTACAGAGACAGGAAATGGGAATCACATTGGTATTGTGTTTGAACTGTATTGAAATTTCTACATTTTACTAATTGCAACCTATCCTTACAAAATATACTCAAAACATAATATGAACGTGTCCTTCTGCTAAATCAAAAAACCCACATAACATCAAATATCTTCAAACACACACATTTGATATCACAGAATCAATTAGGCTGAAAAGACCTCTGAGATCAGGGCCCAACCTATGACCAAACACCACCACAGTGACCAGACCACAGCACTGAGTGCCATGTCCAGTCTTTCCTTAAACACCTCCAGGGACAGTGACTCCACCACCTCCCTGGGCAGTCCATTCCAGTGTCTAATCAACTCTTCTGTAAAGAAATTCCTCCTAATGTCCAATCTAAACCTCCCCTGGGCACTGCTTGAGGCTATGTCCTCTTGTCCTGTCATGAGTTGCCAGGGAGAAGAGACCAACCCACACCTGGCTACAACCTCCTTTCAGGCAGTTCTAGAGAGCAATAATGTCTCCCCTGAGCCTCCTTTTCTCCAGGCTAAACCTCAACTCCCTCAGCTGCTCCTCACAGGACTAGTGCTCAAGACCTTCACCAGTTCTGCTGCCCACTTTGTGCAACAGTTCAGTGTTGCACCCTCCTTACGTGGGTTATCCAAAAGAACCTGGTCAGAGAGCACTTAACTCTGACACATACCTCCGTGGGAAGTAAGGCTTCTAGAACAAGAAGGGCCAGCACTTATTCAACACAAACACCCATGACCAATTTGCAAAAAGAGTATTTTACTTGTCACTGCAAAGAGTTGTCCCTTCCCACCCCAAGAGCCACTGAAGTCTGCAAACTAATGAGCCTCTTATTTTCTACCAGGCACTGTTGGCTCAGAAAAAGAAATACTTTTTGAAGCCTTTGAAGTTACTGTCTACTGTCTTTTTTTTAATGCACTCCTCTGGAAAAGTGTAATGATTTTTCACTTCTGGGGAAACAGCTGCAGCAACCCTGTATTCTAACAGTCAAAAAACATTTGCTCCTATTCAACAGTATTTTAGTTAAAACATTTACCAGGAGCCCCCACATCAAAGGAAGTTCACACAGAAAGTTCTGACTCTTAAAATGCCAGAAGGAAAGAAAAACACTAATTTACATTAATGAGTTCTCCTTGAAGAGTAATTTTATCCTGGGAGGTCACAGTTTCAGCCCCTTGCTATTGTGTATCATTTCATAATACTTACTAGAAAAAGGGCAAGACACCACCCATTAACCAAAAAAATATAAACACCCAAATTATGAGAACAACCTGCTAAACTGTTCTGTAAGCCTGAAAAAACCCCTGCCTCATATTCCAGTACCACTTCAGCAGTGCTTAGGACTTTCACTATGGCCACAAAACAACCATAATGAAGAACCATACTCTTTGATACACAAGACTTCGGCATTTCTGATCAAGTAAGAAACAGAAATTGAAAACTTGCACAGACCATTTTAAATCTCAAGGTTTGTCCTACCTTAAAAGTCATAAAATATTTAAGTGACCCATCCCCAACCCCATCTACTTCAGGCCGGGCAATAGAGACTAAGATGCTCCATTTAACATGCAATTTATTAACTCTACAATAGTCTATAAAGCTCAAGAACTATTTTCAAGTCCTAAAAATACTTTCCAAGAACAGTCTCTGAGAAACATGTCTCCACAACTGGAATACATTTTACTCTTTCAAGATGTTTCCCCACGTCTTCTTTAATTTAAAAAACAAAGTAGGACATCTAGTTCAACTGAGGCTAGCAGCAAAGAGTAAAGATGGACAGTTTGCTGTAATCATAGTATACATCATGTGGTTATCTTGCAAACCTTGTGAGTGACAACTGCCCACTCTCTAGCTAGAGAAAACATTTCACAAAAATAATCATACCTTAACCTGATTGCAGTGCTGTGGACCACCAGAGTAATGGCAAAAAAAGTCCAACTAAACCTCCAACACCACTTTATCTTCCTTTAGGTTATTTAATGTAGAATACAGGGGAAGCTTAAGAATGCCAAACACATTTTCTGTTTCATTTCTACTAAAGATTTATCATTTAGAGCATTTATGCATACTCCGGAGGATGTACTATGATGAGTTTAAAGCCTCATTGCTGACAGCCTGGAGATGGCATCAGCTTTATCAAGAAGGCACTGACAAACACCTCAGACCTATCTGTAGTTGGTTGGCCAAAATACTCAGCTTTCAATCTTTCTGTTCAAAAAAACTCATTGAACACTGGAAAAGTCTGCTTGGACATTTCCTACATTTGTCATTACTTATCATTCGGAAGAACAAAAAGATAAACAATCCTACACACACACTAAAATGATCAAATCAATGCCAGTGCCTCGATGAAATCAAAGCTTACCAGTTCAGAAACTCATCAACCCAGGAAGAGAGAGCACTGCTGTCCATACCTCATTTGACTCTATAAATAGCTCCTGCTTCAGCTTAAATCCTGATTCACGGGAAGCCCTTTAGAAGTTAAAGGCCAAAAAACTTTGGGTCTAAGTATCAGTCATTTATCTTACCAGAGAGTCACTAACTTTCTGGAAGAGAACATTTAAGCTTAGAAATAAGATCATATGGCTGCTCTCCAACAGCCTGCTTGTATCTCATAGCACTCTGAAGTGCTGAGCTTCTCTGAATCAAGGATGGCACTTGAATGGCAAACACTAAAATGAAGAATTTTATCACCTTGTGATATGCTACTAATGTATCCATGACATGCAGAATTTAGTTGGCATATAATGGGATTGTGGAAATACACCAATAAAAATATTCTCTCAGTATTCATTTAAAATAATGAAGTTTCAAGACCCCATAGTTGATGATATCTTTGACAGCTGTGCAGTCTCTTCATAAAGTAACAAAATAAATTTCTAAGTAAAAAAATACTGAACTTACTGTTTACAACACTTCTCAGGGCCAAGCTATGTCAGTGTCAATTTAAATGCAAACATAACTCACTGCATAATTACTCTACTTATGATAATAAATTTTCTTATGATTAGTATCAAGAAAGCAGCAACACTGTATTCACAATGGGTTTTTTTGGGGGAATTAATGTATTCAGAAAAAAGTGCTGCAGAAAATTTATGATCTACAAATATTTTAAAAGCCTTTGTAAAAGATTCTGTAGATACCATCTGTTAACCCATTATCCACTTTATCCTTTCTAATTGTTTGGTGAAGAATGTTTACAAAACAAATAACTAGAAACAGATCCTTGTCCCAAATTTATACCTTAATTACTGCATTTTATTTTCCCTCTCTTCTCTTCATTGTAACTTTGTCATTCCTTCCAGCTTCTACAAACCACATTGCAAATGTCAATTTTATCACCCAATGTCAATTAGGTATCATCTGAACTCTTTCACCAGATCAAAAGCAGATCTCACAACTAAAATTCTATTTATTAACTTATGCCACTCTTGCAATATTCCACCATGGTCTGTGGGTAAACTGATACAGAATGGAAGACATGATTACATAAGGAACTGATTCAAGCTAACCGGTCTCACTCCTCTGCCCCTCACCTTTTCCAACATTACCTGAACATTTCATGAACCCATTAAATTTTCAAACTCAAAAGAAAGCTGCCCAACAAGGGCAAGCGGAAGGAAGGGCTAGGCTAACCTTCTGCCAAGCCTGTAAAAGACAAACAACCATAACAAACAGACAAACTCAACAATCATAAGAGTCAACACAACTCTAGTGCAGGAACACAGCTCAGAAGCAGGATCTTTTTTCAGCAATAAGGAGACCCTTTTATTCAGTCCTACAGAAAAGCACAACAAGATGCTAAAAATCACTACCTATTTGCCACTCTTCCCCACAAAAACACAAGCAAAAATGTTTGTTTCTCTTTTGTTGAATTTTGTCTGCATTTTCCTTACAGCAATGCTATTCCTGCCTCACCACAATATTATGCCATAAACTCTCCAAGTAAAGAAGTCACAGAAGGAGCAAAACAACTAAACATACATTCTGCCACATCTAAACTCAAACTGACACCATGTTAAATCACTTCCAGGTTACTATATATAAACATTTCGAAGTTATCTGCATGGGAAAAAAAGGGGAAAGAAAAGGCTAAAATTATCTAATGCTTCATCAACCAGTTTAAAAGATGACTCTGACTGTTCATTTAAAAAGGAAATATATGTTTCTAATGCAAAACTGAGTTATATTACCTTAGCAGTTATTTAAGTTATCAAAGTACTGTTTAAATATAGGAATAGAATTGGTCTTGAGTGAAGATTCCCACTTTTTTTAAAAAAAAAAGAAAGTAAAATTCTGTTTTCTCACCTTAACCTCTAAGCTCAAAAGACGTAACTTCTGCCAATGTAAGTGTAAAGTATTAGTTTCTAGCTTTCTACAAGCTGTAAATAGTAAAAAACTGTAATCAATGAATATGAAATTTCTTGCTTCACCTACTAATTTGTTAAGAAGTCATCTTTCATGAATTCACATTCCAAAATGAACTTGAACTGTTGTGATAACTCCAGGTCTATTTCAGAAACTCTGACATTTTCCATCACAAATTTCAGTCTGTTTATTTTGGATATTACTTAATGAACAACTGATGATGCCACTCTGGAACCATTCAATTTGTTTTCAAGCCACTGCTGCCGCAGGCATCCCTCTCCTCCTCCTCTTGTCTGTTGCATGTACACATGCTCCACCCTTTCATTAGTACTTACGGCTGCCTAATCCATGATGAGCCAGTCCAGGGTGTTAAAACTCACTGCCCCCAAAACCCAAAATCTGTGCACCGATCTTCAATCTGATAGCTCAGCACCTAAGTCCATTTGCATCATTTAAAAAAAAAACACCAAAAACCACCACTCATGAAACTCACTAGGAAATTCAATTTCACTTCAAGTGCAAGACAAACAAAAAATTATTAATTTGTCAGGATTTTATGAAGAACTAAAGTACCTTTTTCTAAGAAATAAAACAGTCTTCACTTACA
The DNA here is from genome assembly GCF_049639895.1 of Pseudopodoces humilis. Taxonomy (NCBI): domain Eukaryota; kingdom Metazoa; phylum Chordata; class Aves; order Passeriformes; family Paridae; genus Pseudopodoces; species Pseudopodoces humilis. Next base: position 109,329,124 of record NC_142200.1, read on the forward strand.
TCTCCCTTTTCATCCAAACATCAAAATTATCCTGAAATTACTATGGACCATAGGCTGAAGTCAACCATCATCTTTGAAGATTAACTAAAATTAACTAGGACTCAAAACAATGAGGATTAAGGAGGACTTTCGAATCACCACACAATGTTTCATTACATGCAGCAAGTCTGGTCTGAGTTTTTGTACCAACCCTCCATATCATTTTGGGAAAATCTTTTTTGCAGGAAAATGTTACTTTGACCTCTTCTATTCAGGTCTTAATGATATGAAAACAAATCCTACCTAAGGTCTTGATAACAAAACAGTACTCCTATTCAACAATTTGTATTTGTCATCACAGTCTGATCTCAAAGAAGCTCAAAGTCTATGAAACCTAAAACCTGTGAAACCTGTGTTCTTTATTTTTTGACTAAAAGGCAGACTTCTACAAGACAATCCTCATTCAAACAAACAGCCTAAGTCACAATGTAAAATATGTTGATAAGAGGAAGAAAAAAAATTTAAGACTATACTACAGAAAATTACTTTAAATGCCCCAGAGGTACTAATGGAGAAATCCAAAAATTACAAAATTATGTTTCACCTATGCAAGATTTCCTTAACTGCCTACAGTTCAAGAAAAAACTCTTACAGAAAGAAGTCACAAAATTCCATCTTTCCAAATGGAAATACAAACATCAATCCTCTAACTCATAGTTTTATGATCAAGCAGAAGTCCTCCTGTGATGGGAAATTCTGTCTTCCTCATTACCATGAGAAATATGAATTTTTGCGGAAGTTCAATCAACCCAACAGGAACCACAAAGTCTCAGAACAAAACATTAACTAGCCTGGACATAAACACATAATACTGCTTATGAGTACTGAATTAACACAGAAAAACATCAGTTTTCCTAACAATTTCATCACTTCCCTTTCTTGAATATTCATTCAAATATAGGAGGGAAAAAACCACAATCTGCCACCTCTTGCTCAATATCCAAACCTAAGAGATTTTCCAAACACATACTTGAAGAACAAAAAAAAAAAAAAAAAGCTTTAAAATATTCTAAATGCAATCTTTGTTCTACAAGATTACAAAGATTATTCAGCTGTTGCCAGGAAAAAAATACATTCAGCAACGTCAAGAGTGCTGAAAAGTTCCCATACGGAAGGTGTTGGTGTCTAGCTGCCTTAAAATGTCACACAGATAGAAAAAGAAGGGTTCAGAAATACCAAGAACACCAAAACAGACAGTACACAGTTGTAAATATCCATTCCCATCTGGAGACTCAACTAATTATGAGATGGAGGGATATGGGAGCAGAAATAGTGGAGAAGAAGTAATTCATGTGTTCAGAGAACCACTTCAGTCTTTTTATCATACATCATTTTCTCCTACCCCCATAAGCTTACCCCATTTTGAAAACCCTCTACAAATCACAGCCTTTATTTCTGTCTTAGAAATAACATTAAAAAACCTTAAGCTAGGAGAAAATACTTTAAAATATAATCAAATGCATATTTCAATCATACAAATATTACTAATTTTTATAGATAGTTTATTTATTCCATAAAAATGCCATCTTTGTGCATTTGGAAGAACAGAATAGAGACACACTATCACACACAACTCAACTGTACACTACATCTATGATATACTATTTATTTGGTAACAGAATTGTAAGGCATTAAAAGTCTTTCTGCCATTTGGGTTTTGCACACAGATACTGTTTTTCCCCTTAAGTGTAATTCTATTCAGTGATATTATCTCTGCTTGCCTGCCCCCGCTCCTGGGCGTTGCCCATTCAAAACCCTCTTACTTGAAACAGTGACTGCAATTCAAAGGCACTGGCCCCACTTCTGTCAGCTATTCAGCCTCTAAAAACAAAGACCAATCTTCTAGAGCTGCTCTGTGCACTTCAAAATTCCTGCTACCTAACAAGGTCAACTCTCTTCTTTACAATTATCTAGCTGGAGGCCATGATCAATAGAATTTTAAATATTCTAACGTGATTTTAAAGTTAGAAGAAAGTTTAGAAATGCCAGGTGACAGCAACCTATGTAGTTTTCAGCATGGGTTGGACTTCATTACCACAGCTTTCAGTCATCCATGACAACCATATTTTGAAACAGAAAAATACCCAACCATAAAAAATAACTTAGGTCTGCCCCTCAATCTCAGTTCAAGTCAAACCATAAAAAAAACACTCCTCTTTTCAGACAGGAGTGGGAGGAAAAGAGGCACCTAACATGACATGTAACAATCCATAGCAAAGGAAATCCAGAAGCTACCTAAACCTCCACCCATCTTCAAAGAACAGCGATGACCTAAGGAGGGGGGTATCAATGGTTCTTTTCTTATATTTAGTAATAAAAGCAACAAATTTCAGAGATTTTTAACATACAGAGTTAAATAGAAACAAACAAAAAGAAAAAATCAGTGAAGTTCACAGTCACTGTCACAATGCAAAGGGGCTTTCAAGGTTCCCAGAGCATAAAGTGAAGCCCAACAGGAAAAAAACTGAAACAATTCCCCATGTTAAGTAATTTCCAAACAAGACAAGAAAGGGAAAGCACAATAGAGCAACTTCTTTCAGTACTCAAAACTTCACTGTCACTTTTTAATTAAATATTGTCCAAGAGAGCAAATTTGAGTAATTTTCAAGAACATATAAATATTTCAAAGTAAAATGCAACTAATGTTTCTAAATTTCACCCTGAAATATAAATTAAAGAGAATCATATAATCTAAGCAAATACCAAGCAACTAATTCTAAGAAGCTTCTGTCTAAATGAAATATTTCTATTCCATACACACAGAGCACTAAATGCACAATAGATGCTTTGAGTATCTGTCAAGAGACAATAAAATCTGTCTGACAATTAGTTCAACAAGCAGCAGCATAAATAAAGAAAAACGATGATGCTACAAATCTTAAACCTCGAAATGCAGATCAAAATCCCTACCACAAGATTAACACACGAGAGCAACCCTGCGAACCCCTGGAACGGTAAAACATACACACGCACCAGTAGGAGTTGTCACCAAATTGCATGCAAAAATCCTCTTAGCTCCAATGAAGTCAGTGACTCTGATGAGACCTTTACCTTCATTTTCCATCGAAATTGTACTTGAGTCGATAGTTACAAAAGTCTTTAGCAACAGCAGCGCTGGAGCGGGAGCAGAAAGGTGAAGACAGAAATGCCCCAAGATCCCAGGCAATCACAGTGCTCCCTTTGCCCCCACCTGCAGCAACATCTGCAAGAGAAACCAACGCTAAAAGAGGAAAAATTATTCAAAAATAAATAAATAAAAAAAAAAACCAAAAAACGTATAGGCTACCCAGCGCAGAGCGGCACACGCACACACATGAAGCCCGCAGAGCTGTCAGAGACCACCGAGGATGAGCATTAGGATTAATTAGCCGCCCAGCAGCTCCAGCAACACGGAGGAGCAGCGCCGCCGCTTTCCCCTCGCCACCAGCGCCTCTAACAGCCTCGTCCCGCCCGGGGAGGGGCGTCCGCTCCTAAAAATAAACCCTCACCCCAAGTAACCCCCCTTCCTCGCTCTGCCCGCACCCCGCATCCTCGGCGCCAGGCGGGAGACAGGGGAGCGGCGAAGGGAAGCGTTGCCTGCCCGAAGCGACGCCCGCCCGCAGCCCCCTCGGCCGCCCCGGCCCCGCCCGCACCGTAGCGCAGGCCGCGGGGCAGCGCGGGGGAGGCGGCCGTGGCGGCCTAGAGAGGGACAAGCGGCAGCTCCGGCACGGCCGCCGCCCGGCCCCACCGCCCGGCCGCGCCGCTCACCTCGGAGCGCCGGGGCGGCGCGGCCGCATCCCCGCTCCGCTCACTTCCGCGGGCAGAGGCGGCGGACGGGGCGGGGCGCCGCGGCGGAAGGGCGGGCGGAGCCCACACACGCCCGGTCCCCGCTGCCAGCCGCGCTGTGCCGGGCCCCGGTACCCCCGCACGGCTGAGCGGCTTCACCCGCAGCGTCGGGCAGCTCCGCAGGCTGCGGGTGCCCAACCGCGCCGCGGTGGAATATAAACGCGTTTGAACGCCCGGCCCCTGCAGGGAGCCATGGAGGCGCCCGCCCGGTGCCCACCTCGCCCCCTGCCCGGGCAGCAGCCGCACGGTGCAGCGAGAAGGCGGATCCGGGAGCGGCGTTGAGCGGCCGGCGCGGGCAGCGAGCTGTGCTGAGGGGCCCGGCCCGCGCCCTCGGCCCCACCGGGCACGGCGCCAGCGCCGGGAGCCAAGGCCGGCCCTCCTGGCGTGGGAAAACAACCCCGTCATTCCCGCTGGCCTCAAAGTGCTGCTCTGCTGCCCTCCCATGAAAACCGGGGTCACACACATGGGGTAGAATCAGAATTACCGAGGCTGGGAAAGACCTTTTCGATGATCCAGTCCAACTGTGCACCCAGCACTACCTCTGAGACCTGTAAACGGTAACACTCGGTGCCAAGTCCAGACTCCTCTTGAACACTTCAGAGGTGGTGACTCCACCACCTTCCTTGGCAGCCTATTTGAACGCCCGATCACCCTAAAAGTGAATTTTTCCTTTCTAATAGTGGTAATCTCCCCAGTGGCATCTTAAGGCCTTCAGTAGTTCCTATTAGGGTTACAGAACATACTGGCAACCCTGCTTGGTTTTGCACCACCAAATTATCGTATTCTTGTGAATGTTAGCAGAAAAAAAAAAATCGACTCAGTACAAAATGTTAAAACACATCAGGCAACTACTTTTAAAGGTAGGTTTTAGCTACCAATTATGGAACCACCAACCCTAATAACTAGTTGAATTCTGGAGGGAAAAAATGCTTTATCAACTCAATTATGTTCATTTAGACACCAAAGAAATATTATTTGAAACTATAGCTGCAATGCTGAGTTCTTCAGCTGGGGAAGTTTTTAAGTAAAAGTAACTTCCACTGAGATGATTAATTTTAATTTAAGGTCTGATGTGCACTACTAGTAAGAACAAAATACCTTTCAACTTTCAAGGTCAAAATCTAATGAAGATGTGCTAATTGTAGGCTTTACATCCCATTTCTAAAAGAGCTGTGACAACATGGTCTGAAAAAAGCACTTGCATTGACATCTCATGATTAATGATCTGTCACCTTGACTTTGTTTTTCTTAAGCAGCAGAAGAAACCAAACTCAGTCTTTGTCAGTTCATAAGCAGCATTTAACAGAACTGAATTTTAACATTTCAAATTAATCTCACAACCCATAATAGTGTGCCTCTTGAAGCTAAAGAGCATCCTTGCTTCTTTTGAAGCTTTTGATGATAACTTTGAGTATTAATGTAATATAGATTCATCAATATATTTTGAGCAGTAGAGTTAGAAGTGTTGCCCTAAAGTAAAGGCTCCAAATATTTATATTCAGAAAATTAAGGTGACAACAGGCGGGTTTAGTAGTTTTGAGATTACCTGGCCTGTCCCATGTAGTTGCCATGGTACTTGAGTATCTCCATGGTTACTCCATGAAGTATCCCACTACAAGTAGCAGTGACTGTTCTCCAAGACAGTGCTTCTGTTAATTTATATGTAAGCATACTAAGAACCCTTCCAAGATACTCATGACATGCCCACAGTTATAATGCCACAATTTCTACACAAAACCGATGCACCCAACAAGAAAAATATTTAGTTACTTTGTTAAAACAGCTAGGTCTTGCTTTCAATATCATATGCTATCACTAAATATTAAAAACTTAGGTAAATATTTTATGGAGAAAAAAACAAAGCCTGTAGATCCTAATACTGTTTACAACCACAAGATGTTTGGACTTCTTTACATTGTGAAAAGTTCTGGGGAGAAGAGTGAGAGGTCCTGAACATTACTGAGATTGTTCACAATTGAGACCTAAATATGTGTGACAAAGTCTGCATACTGAGAAGCATTCTGTGTTCAGGTATCTCATAAGAAGTCAAAAGCAAGTCATACTCTATAGCAACAACTGAAAGAGTTTAATCTTTGAGGCTTAATCTCTTTCACATTATGTACATCTGCCAATATTACAGCCTGTGATGCTGCCAGGCAGCTGGGAAGTGCCTCTTCAGCATTATACAAGGACTATATCCATTCTTGAAAATTATAGTACAGTTTCTGCCATATTCCACACCTGCAAACAGTGGCTGTTTAATAAAAAATGCTCAAAGTATTTTGTTTACAACTGCTGCTAAATGTTGTTTTTTCAAAAATCCCATCCTTAATGTGAGCTTGATACACAAGAGTATAAGGACAGCCTTAATATCTTCAGGAAGCCTCATTAAAGTGTGTGGCAAAGGCATTATTTGGCAAACCACAGCACATTATTAAAATACGATTGTAGAGATAAGTCTGAAATTAAAACAAGGCTTTGCTTACGGTAACCTGTCATAGCCAGTTGCACTCACAAATTACAATAATATTTGTTTTACTTCTTCTAATCTTGAAAAAAAATCTTGCAGTGAAATGCTCCTCTGAATTTCCAGTGAGCAAACATGTCTAGCCCAAACAGAAGAATTCCAATGAAAATACATATACAAACTAGAAAAACATACACAAACAGTCTTTAACTGACACAGTTAGAATCTCTTTTTTAAAAAACAGTACTTGAAAGGATATGCAATACTGATGAGTTTGGGGGAAAAAAGACTGAACACTGGTGATTGTTAGCATTTTTTCTCTCTAGTTCACAGTCCTGAAAATACTTCATAAAAGCAAGTAAACCTTCTGGAAATAGGTTTACACTCAGGAGAGCAGAGTTTCATGAGTGTTCAATGGTAAATTAAGCAGCCTCCTGCCCCAGGCATTCTCATTCTCTTGCTGTGCTACCAGGTTTTAATGCCACACAGCACTACCTTGGTATTCTGCATCAATAAAACAGAGTTCCTGCCACCCAACCACCACCAGCTCATCCCCAGTTTTTAGCTGCCTTTATATTTCTTCAGAAGAATTAAAGGCCTCTGGAAAGCTTGGAAAAATTAAAAAGTAGAAAATTCATTACAGTCCAGGAAGTACCATCAATCAGTTGGAAGCAAAAAAGGGAGAGTTTACTCTAATGGCATTAAACAGATAGGCCTTAACCTGCAGCTTGTTTATAGGGAAGCTGAACTTGGTTTGCTTTAGTCTCAATCAATTCAGCTTCATCTCAATGTCTCCCATGTGCTACAGCACTACCAAAAGCAGTAAAATGTATTTTAAACATAACAAGGATACCTTAACTGCATGGTTCACAGATTAGAGATTTATTACACAGAATTCTGTTGAAGTCACTTGTCAGACCACAACAGCACTTTAAATACTTGTTGCTCTGAAGTGAGTTTACAGATTATTTTAAAGTATTATTTTATAGTATCCTTCTCAAGATGAATTTGCTTAAAGCCTGTCAATGTTGAGTCATGCTACTGAAATCTGTTACAAATTTTGTTAATCTCACAAGAATTTATTTATACATTACAACAAGAGACATTTTCCTGAGCCATATCACTGATAATATTTTAATCTGGACAAAGCTTTCTATAGCAGTTCAGTTTGGGTCCAAAAGGGTTAATATATGATCCTTTTGTCAAAACAGGCTTCTCCACTACTTGCTTGCTTTGCTTTAGGTATAACTTAAACAGCCCTCAATACACTGAGAATAAATTTGCTTTCATGGAAGAAAAAAAATCTGGTTTCTAGTAAGACAAACTTTAATTTGATTTAATCACAATTTTTGTTGTCTTTCATCTGGAAGTCAAAAACTCACTGTGCTTTTACAGTCCTCTACAGAGTTCTTGTATGACTGGAGTCAGGACAGGGGAGGGATGATACTGGAGCTTCTCATTTAGATGCTTTAAATGGCAAGTCATTTGTAAAGCCTGTGTTGCAAATTTCATCTCCACATCCTTTCCATCCATGCTTTCAACTGATAGCAGATTGAAGCAATCACCTCATCTCCAAATTCTCCAGAGAAAAACCCAAGGCAAGACCACCTAAAGTTCAAATGTTTTTGTGTGTGTGTGTGTGTATGTAAAATCAGTTCAAGTTTAAAAGAAGAAAAATGGTACAGTTTTCCCAGAGGAAATAAGTGCTCATTAAATTTTATAATTCTGAGCATCTTAAGATGTATGAAACATAACTACATTTTCAAATTACCTTAGCTCAGCCCTGTCTTGACACTGTGCAATTATGCTAATTAAGGAACTTTGGTTTATGGGAGTCTTAAATTACATTTCACTGATTTTTAAAACGCTTGAATTTAACCGTGTCATCCCATCCCTAGGCAGCATCACTACCAATATTGTACATTCAGAGAAGGGGTGCAGCACCACAGCAATTAAAGTTGACATAAAATCAGGCTTCTGTGACTGCCCTTCTGCTGATTCTGCGCTGGCCTTGACATTCTCCTTTCTTGATAACCCAGCTCAGTAGGAGTGGTTTGCCAAGAAGAAAGCCCACCTCAAGAAAGGCTCTACTGCTGAACTCCCAGAACTAGTGGAGTAAGGCAGTGTAGAGCAGTGCCAGGACTAAAACCTTTAATCATTTTGAACTGTTGTGAATGTATACTCAGAGCATTCAAGAAAATCAGGTTTGATCTATCCTTCAGGGAAAGACAAAGTTAATTCATTTTCTGACCATAGCACTCAACTTATCTCCTTATCTCAAACCTGCATTTCATCTTCCATACTTTTCTTCTTTAATACCTTCCATCTCATGCACATATTCAATACTCATCTCCTATTTTCTTCCTTCAGCTGCACTATTTTGAAATAGTTAAAAATATTAATTGCACATTTTCCAGAGAGGTTTCCCTTCCCTTTATTTAGGACTCACAGAGCTCTTCAGCTGTTTCTGTTTTCCCCTCAGTGACTGTTTTCAAACCTAACTACTCCAGTTAAAGTTTCACTGCTAATGTGGAAGCTCTCACGAGCACCTCTATCCCATCTACTGGAGGCTTCACATTTCCAGAGACATTTTGTGAAGTAAAGATCTAGTTTCACATTGACTGTAAAAGACAGCCAAGAAACATGTGCTCTATAATTGGAATATGCTGTGAAGCAAGTTACTATTGGAAGTCTTGGCTGAGGCAGGCAAAATGCCTTGTTAGGTTGTCTGCTACAGGACAAAGACTGCACTCCTCTGCATTGCCAGCTGCAGCTAACATCATGTTGTTGCCTGAATACAGCAGAAGGTGGAAAACTCTTCCCTAGTAAAGGTTTATGTCTTTCTGAAGGATTACTGCAATTTATTACATGGCAAAGAAAGCACCCCATTTACTTGTAAATTATTTCAGTTACATTATAGCAAGCTGTCTGTGGTGGAGAATAAAGACATTTCGGCAATGAAACTATAAACAGCTAAAAAAAACCAGCAATAGCAAAGTACTTTCATTTGAATTGATTCAAGGTTAATGTGCCAAGAATTTCAGGAATGCTGCATATATTAGAGACAAGTAAGCTTGCCAAGACTCTTGGAAATTGTTCTTCAAGACTATGGGTGAATGCAAAAAAGGGCAAAGGTGATACTCAGTGAGGAGCTGGCAGTTAATAAACAGATGTTTACATAGTTATACAATTTCAGCTCCTGGCAAGAATATGATGATTTGTTTGATAACACACTTAAGCATAATATGTTGGGCTATGAAATTTTATTCAGACTCAGAGCCAAAAAATGTTATCAAGTGAAAGCATGTGGCAGCTTTTCCGGTTGGGAGGAATTCATTACATACTTTTGTTTTACAGGAGAGTCTATATACTTTTTTATTTTTAGTATTACTACAATTTTCATGTAAATGGTGTCAAATATACAGAGAATTTTTTCCTTCCTTGTGTCTTAAAAAGCGTGGTCGGAGATCACATTTTTAAAGCTGGTAAAGGTTACTGATAAAAGCAATTAATGCTTCTATTGCAACTATGTTCTCTGTCATAAAGACCCCTAACTTTAAGATAGGTCCAAATGGTGAAATCAGAGTCTAAATCTATATTCAGATGCTTTCTTAGTCAAAGTTAACAATAAGACTGCAGGGGGAGGAATAAAAACTGCGCACACAGGTTATGTAACATTTAGAAACTTAGTAAAGTACACTTAGGAAAAATACCCAAATTTAACAAGGTTGTTGTGACCTCATTCCCTATCTAACTGCACAAGCTTGTGCTAGGACAAAGTGGAGGTGGGAGCAAGTGCTCGAGAGAGTTTCCATACCACTGCTAATGAATATCAAACTTCAGCGCAAGGGAATTAAAAAACAAACACACATTTCAAAGGAGGCTCCTGTCATTCTTGAAAATAGGTGCTAAAATATTACCCAGCAACATCACCATCTTTAGTAGCCTGACTCTAAATAATAGATCACATATTCAGTTCATGCATCACCAAAGGTTGGATACAGCCCCAGCTGAAAGTGACAGGAATGGCTATGGGAGGGACAAACCCCACAGCTGTATCATATGAATTGGGAAAGTATATTCTAGCAGCCTGTCGCAACGGGAAGGTTAAAAGAGCCCTGAGGTGCCCCTCTGTCTCCCAGTAATTCAGCAGCTAATGTCAGCTGCATTCTGTGCACCTGCAACAAGCCAAGAAACACCAGAGGAGGATTTAATTTAAAAAGAGTTGAAACTCGTATCGTAGGCCCTCCTCCCCACCATCTGGCTAGTGGGGACATTCAGTACAATTCAGCATGACAACTGCCTTTTCAGAAGGAAGGGAAAAAAAAAACATTTCTTATTCAGGAAAAAAATTAGGCAGTTCCAATTCCATCTTTGAGGGCCTCCAGCCTAATCCATATCTGTTGAGGAGTTCTGAGGATACAACTCTATTTATAGAGTTGAGAAACTGGTAGTGATAAATCAGCAAAAATCTTGTTTCCTATTTGAAGTTCAGCTTCAATTAAATTTTAACTCTGAATTTCCCATATACAATTTAAAACTTGACCGGAATATTTAGATATCCAATGAGAGGCATGTTTTTTATCCTACTTCTTTCATATGTCATATAATAAATTTAAGGTCAGAAGATTATCTTAGGTTGTATTAAGATACTGTTATGAGAACATATCTATCACATTGCATTAAATATATGGTACATTTTATATTTATATGATTGCTATTATATCTATGATTTACTGAATCATACATCTGCTTATCATTAGTTTATTATTATTTTATACCAAATAATAAATCTATTAATTTAATTATGCAGACTTATTAATTATGCAGAAATAAAAAGATACTAAGATGTAAATGTTTCTGATTCATCAGTCATTCAAGTGTGGAAAATCACCCATCCAGGGAAAAAACCAAAACAATCACTGGAAGCCTCTGACATTGTAGTAGTAACATGGATTAATCAGAAATCACTTACGTGTGTATGCATTGAGAACCAAAATCTTGATTTTGCTTCCCTTGGAGTTGGAAAACAGGACTCCTGGAGTATTTTCTTCATTAGATACAGATTTCATGAGCCAGGTGCTTTTAAGAATTCATCTTCCATGTCTCCCACAGTTTTCACCCCAAATTATTTTCCCTTTTTGAAAGCTTGATCTTTGGCTGTTTACAGCCTCACATCTTCAACATTTATGTGCAGTGATGCTGTTTTTCACTTCCAGGGACAGATAATAGAGGATGTAGAATAAACTAACCTTGGTGTTGCAATTTTTCCTGTTTATAAAGTCTGTTTTATCCAAAACCTGGCTGCAATATCTAAAGAGAGAGAGCTAGGTTTGAATAAATTAAGCTTTGCATCAATTCAGCTGTTACATCCTACAAAGTGTAATCAAGATACTGCTCCTAGGGTCAAAGCATAAAGAATACAGAACTGTAGCAGAGAAGCTGAAAATTGTGAGGAAAAATAAAGTCCATTTTCAGACTTGCCAAGACCTCTAAAACAGCATTTCCTTTTGCAGTTTGTAGCAAAAGGAATACTACCATTTCCTCTACCAAGCCCTAGGCCACCTAAAGAGGTACATCTACACTGAAGAAAAAAGACAAGTGACTTCATTGTTGCAATCCTGCACACAATGGCTTCTGATCCCAATGGGAACTTCTTAGCAAATATTTTCTGATGAGTTTCAGATTTATTGCAGGTATGCAAGCTTCACAATCACTTCTCTTTAAACAGAACTCTTTTCTCTCTTTTTTTGATATATTTAAATTATTTTGAAGTGGCTCAGTCAGTGGTGACAGTAATTCCAATTACTTTTAAAATAGCTGTGGCATGACATCCTGTCCTTCCATGTGAAATTAGCCCTGCCCAAACACAAAGCCTTTTGCAGCACTGTAACTGAAGGAGCAGCTACATGAAATTTGCTCAGGTTTAAAAGTTTCCAGCTGCAATAAGATGGTTGCAATTTTTTTTTTTTTTAATTTTAGCTCTCAGGGAAAATGCCATGTGTTACTATGAAAGACAACCACTATTACTAAGATTGCTTTTACTAATTCAGGTTTCCTGCTTTGTCTTCAGCTGTAGCTGCTCATAACAAACTTCCTGTGGATGCAAAGCAAATACCATAAAGAGGCTTGACATGGCATGAATGCCAGAGGAAGGTTACAACCCAAAGCTTGATGCCTATAACACTGCTCTGTTTAAGCTTTTGTAGTTCCTGGGCTTTAATATTGTATTGTTTGATATTACAAGCTGGTTTGTGGAACAGCACCATTATATTAAAGAAGTTTGCCTATGCTGAAAAAAGCTTCTAATCCTTTTAGTTGAATAGAAAATCTGGAAAGCATGAACCTCAAAACTTGAATAGAAAGGCCAAATGAAATTTCTCTGAAAAGAAATCAGAATTTGAAAGGGTAATTCATTTTTGGAATGGTTGCGATTGATGATCCTGGAATTTCTAACTCTCAAAAGCATTTTCACCTAGCCCTTTTTAATGCCTCTTGAGCAGTTTCTGCTCTGATTATTTTTAAAATATGGTTAAAAAATAGCTCTGCTATATTTCTGTCTGATTTCCCAGGGAGAAACGTAAATAAATATATGTGTTACTGACTACCTCTTAACTGTAGCACAGGTTTGGTACATCTAAGAAGCTAATTTGACAGGGCAGAGGCTGAGGAAATTCAATTAAAAAAACAGGAACCAAGCATCTGTTTTTGACTGTCTCAGAACTTGAAATGCTCCCTAAGCTTTGTTGGGTTCCTTGTCTTTCCATGACATTAGAAATGCTAACATGAAGGCTCCAAAAATTAAATCTAATCCATCTGTATCTGGCAGGCATATTCTTATATGAAAAAGAGAGGAAACAGTGGGATAAGACAGATTTTTTTTAGTTACAAATAATCTGTTTCATTTGTAATCAAATAAAGCTTCAGTAATTAAATATATCTTAGTTTTCAAATTTTTTCTCTTGGTTTTCAATCTTTGACATACTTGTGTTTACATGCACTGTTCTACCAGATATTTAAATAAAGCTGTAAAAGTTGAGTTTAAGGATTAAAGAGAGAATAGGCTTTCAACTGCACAGCCTATTCTGTTAAGGTTTTCCATTTCACTAGATTTGAGAAGTGGCAGTCAGCCTGCCCCACTCCCCTCCCTTCCCAAGCAACAGCTGTCAGCAGCAACCATTCAGTCTTGATACTGGCTCAGCTGAAAAACTGTTAAAACACAGCATGGTTTGGGTTAGAAGGGACCTTAACATCATCAAGTTCCAACCTTCCTGCCATGGGTAGGGACACCTTTCACCAGGGCAGGTTGCTCAGAGCTCCATCCAACCTTGCCATATCTGAATGATATGATATGTGTGTCACAGAAAGTGCCTAAATGAAGAAGTATTTCAGGAAATGTACTACAATCCTATTTAAAATATCAGTGGTATAAGATTTCTTCAGAAGATCATCTCAAACTTAGAGACCAAAAATAAATAAGCTTTGACCATTTAGATTAATATTTTTTCAACATATTAAAATAAGAATTTGAATAAACCATTAGGAAAGAGCTGCCACAGTCCATCAGCAGCTAGATAAGTTCAATGATTTGTATTTGGAAAACAGCTCATTTTTGTTTTTGTGAAAAGCAGAATCTCAGTGCCTTCTGATTAGGATCCTTGCTTAGCCTACTGATTTCTTCAAGTGGCTTGTATTAGTTGCTGGTTTCTTATGGCAACACCAAGACCCGCTCATCTTAAAATGTGTCTGCATAGATAGACATAGCATATGCTTGAAAACTTGTCTGGTTTTGTCTGACACAAAGCAGTGGAGAGCTTATGATTGAAGTATAAGATGGTGATTCAATGAAGATGTTTATCTGAAGAGGCAAAACATTCAAGCTTTGATGCCACTGATCATAATTCAAGCAGAAAATCTGCTTTGGGTAAAAAAAATGAAGAATCTACACATCCTTGGAAAACTTCATATAGTCCTCACAGAATTTCTATATGACTACAGGAGAAAGTCTAGCACAGAGCCAAATTGGACCAAATGGGGATTTGTTTTGATGCAGTCTCTCAAATATTGATCTGAGCTTAGGAGAAGCTAATGTGACAAAGAAGATACCTGAGATACCCATCTTTATCAGAAGATTTAGAGTTTTCCAAACAAATTTGTGAACTGCAAGGAACAGTTAGATCATAGTAATTGTTCTGACACAATGGATTTAAATATAAAATATTAAACAACATAATATCCATCAGCCCCAGAGAGTCAGCCCTGGAGTATTTTAGATTCTGGAGATTACCACATCCCAGGGATACACAGCACTCAGAGCTTTTTGTGCTTCAGAACACAAATAAGAGAAATGAGGGAAAATGTTTCATTAGAAAAATTAGTCAAGCCTCTGTTTAACCACAAAAGTCAGAGTGCCTTAGTCATCCAAAGCAAGCAGCAGTTTTAAAGTGTCGTCTCAAATTTAACATATACATTCATTTTTACATACCAAAAAGTAAAAATACCACTGTTGTTAAATAAAATTAACCAGACATGTTAATAAAGCCATTACAATGAACATTTCATAATAGCTATACAGATTTCTTAGCTGTCCTAGTAGAGAAGTACTATGTCATTTGTAATACCCATGAATTTCATAGAGAACTTACACTGTAAACCTGAGGCACCTACACCAAATGTATCTTTAGATACAGGAATCTTTAGAAAAGCAAAACAAAGCCAGAGTGCCTCTCTCTTTTCTTCCTTTTTTTTTTTTTTCTTTTGGTAAGCCAGCAGTAGCACTTGAACTATCATAGCCATAATAAAAGCATTATCACTGTTACAACACTAGCAACCACAGATGCCATCTCTCCTGAGAGATATATTTCTCCACACTAAGAGATAGCATCACTTCCAGCTAGAGGTTAACCTGTGTGGAATGGGAGGTATTGTTCATCTCAGAGCAGAGATCAAGTGCCAGCTATTTCAGCAAAAGCTGCCAGATCTTTTAATGGATAAAGTCATGTCCTGCTCAGACCCTTTAGCTGCATCCTCAGCATCTCTTCTCCAGGCTAACTAACTAGATGTGTAAAGTCTTTTCCCTTTGGAAGAGCCGATTCTTGCAGAAGTCTTAGGTTGTCACATGAAATGTGTACTTTAAAATGCCTGTAGTCCTGTAATTTCAGGAACTGTGTGTCAAATATATGTCAGATTCAGCTACATTAGTTGCTTGGCATATAACAGCTACATTTACAGGCAATCTTAAACAGTGCCAGTTTCATTCAACTAATGTAGATTTTAAAGTTGTAAGGAATTATTTATTTCAGTCTGACTGTATGTGTAACAGAGAACTTCCACCTGTAAGTTATGTACAAGAACTATAACGTCTATCTCATCTGTATAAAGTCTTTTATAAGCATTCCCAATCACAATTTCAGAGTATGGGCTGGCAAGCCAAAAAGTTATTCCAAACGTTAAATACAGATTGAAAGGTGGCACCTTATATCCTATTTGCATGCAGCCTGTGAGCTTTTTTCTCCTTGATTAAAGACCCATCCTTTCTGAGCACTGTCTTCCTCAAAGATAGTGTTAAATCCTCAGTTCCTTTGAGATAAGACCTTGACTTGAACAGAGTTGCCATTTTTGAGGAAAACTAAAGATAAGGCAAAAGAACAATGCCCTAAACAAGCAAGCATCTGATAAGCTCTGTTAAGAGAACATCCTCACAAGAGGATCTGTACTCTGTTCAGACCTTGGAAGGACCTACAAATCCTGCCCATCACAGTTAAAACAGAGATTCAAAGGAAAGACAGCTTAATGCCACTCAGCATAGATGCTATTATGCAACTCGACTCTCAATTCAGTCACTGCCTCTTAAATTAATTTGATTGGTAAACTTGAAAAAAACAAATATGTTTTAATGTCAATAGCTCTCTCATGAATAGAGGAATGTCCTGCCAGGTCTCCAGAAGTCTGGTGTCCTCTGGTGTCTTCTGGTTGACTGACTTGTAAACTGACTGAGCTGCAGCAGTCAACCACTACCAGGGATAGGAGTCAAGGATGTTCTCTGTTATCTCTCCAGGGTAGGCTTTGGGAATTGTTCTTTTGAATACTTGAGAGGTGCAAACACCGATGCAATTTTCCAGTACACAAAGTGCTGCTGATTATTCTCCCCTGCGTGATCTCTTTGATGTAATGCTGCTCTAAAAGGCAGTTTTAATAGGATGCCTCCCCGCTTACCAACCAACCTCATTTTCATTAAGCATGTGGGTGTTTCACATCTTTGAGACTCTCTATCCATGAGTTCTGCAGTTACTGGGGGAAAGGGACAGATACAGCTCACTTCCTTCAGAAAAGAGGCTAAAAAGGGTTCTGCCAAAGCAGCTGTGTTAACTGTTAAAGAAACATACTCTCAATGCCAAGCACAATGTACAAATCACTCTGTCCTGCCTCAGTTCTGAATTCCCAAAGCTCTTTTGGTGGGTTCCCTCAAGGACAAAGCCCCATCTGTTAATTCTCCTGGATAGAACCTCATTGATGGTATCTCACTCCTATGCATGAACTAATACCTAACGAAATCAATTTAATATTCATCTTGTGACTGGTGTGTAGCTGAGAAATCATTCTAAAGAAGCATTGTCTGGAAAGGATGTAAGAAATGTCTGTTTACTGCTAGGATTCAGAAGGAAAAATAGTGGCATTTCTCAGGACAAAATGATGGTTCTTCCATTTCCTTTAGCATTGGTCCCAGACCCTTTGGAAATGGACTGTGAATGAAAAAAGCATCCTGCAGTTTTTTCCAGAAAAAGATTTTATCTGAGTCCAGCTGGAATTTTCAACAGGAAGTCCAAGTTTTATGGCCATGTTTTGGAAAGAGGTAACTGTACAATAGTCTTGAAAAGTAATTTCCTCGAACGTTAATGAGATATACTCTAACTACCAGCAAAGGCAAAAGAAAATAATTTCTTGCTCTGCCAAATGAATTGAAAAATGACTTCAAGGAAAGGAGATA
The DNA here is from genome assembly GCF_049639895.1 of Pseudopodoces humilis. Taxonomy (NCBI): domain Eukaryota; kingdom Metazoa; phylum Chordata; class Aves; order Passeriformes; family Paridae; genus Pseudopodoces; species Pseudopodoces humilis. The sequence continues at coordinate 109,346,442 of NC_142200.1, forward strand.
ATCCTGCCAGCATAAACACCATTAAATAAGCCACATACATGCCTTCTATTGTTTTTTATCTAAGCAGAGAGGCCGCTTAAACATGTTGAAATAATAGGCCTTTTATGTTTGACAAGAAAATAAGTGGCATGTTTCATTTCCTTGCTCAGACTGAATTAATATTATAAACCTCAAACCTTCCAAGAACTTAATCATAATAATTTTAATGGAAAAATTCAATGTATAGAATTAGATAAGAATTGCTCTTTAAAAAAATACATATTCCTCTAAGAAAGAGCTATAGAGGTATAGATAAAAGCCTCATTTAGCTAGAATTACCTCCTAAACTTGACTATGCTGTTAAAATGTCACTTGCTCTCAAACAAACTTTGCCACGTAGCCACAAAATTTTCGTACCATTTCTATGAGGCTTGTTAAAAAGCTTTCATATTTCTTTGCTTTAAAACATTCAAGTTTGTATTAAAAATAAGAGAAAAATCTCAAAGATCATAAATAAGTCCATTATTGGATCATACTCCCTGAAGTCCATGCTCCTGGGCCTTGTGTGTTCATTAAGGAATGGTTCCAGAAGGTGATCCAAGAAAGGAAACATTTAATACACTGCCAGTATTGAAATATTTTCCTTAAACCATATTATATACCTGAAGAAACCAAGTTTATCCTTCTTAGTACCAGTTCTCATCTATATGCATGTCCTTCTTATAATGTGTTTATGTCTTGGACTTCATGAAAATCCGTGGTAATTTCCCAAATCTATTGTTTCTGAACAATACACATTTATTTCAGCTTTAGTTTTTACTGAAATATTTGATGTCTAATGCTCTTACTGATGATCAGTTTCTAAGCAACTGGTAAACAGGATTTTTTAGCTGTCAGTTTCTAGAAGAAATTGCAACTCATTAAAGTGAGCATGCAAAGCTAACCTCAGATTGTAGCCATTACACTTATTTCAATGTATTTAATTTAAAATGTTTGATCAGAGAACAAGTCTCCTAGGATGCATAACTTTTCTGGAACATCACAGTGAACAGCAGTTCTTCAACAAGCCTCTTTACATTCCATGCACAATATCAAGCAATGTAAAGAGAATGAATAGTAGCATCACATTCAGTTCATTTTATATTGATAAAGCTTTGTGTCTTGGGACTAACATGCTAATAACCACATCAATGCTTGTTTTGATTAAATGGATTTCTTCCAGCAGTGGAAGCAGCAGGGCCAGAAGTATATTGCACTAAGGATATTCACATCCTTATGCAAGCAGGATGATTAAATTTAACATCAAGTTACAGGTTGCTCTCTAATTCAATCTCTAATTCTTTCATTCAATTCCACCAATGAATGTTTAAGTTACAACTTAACTGGCCTGTGCATCTTCAGAGGTTCAGCTGTCAGGACAAATCTTGAACAACTTAAAAGTTATTAGCCAATTAACCCTGCATGTATCCTTTACTTGTGATTTTTTTCCTCTGTGACTGGACAAGCACCACCATGTGCATCAGACAAAATCTATCAGAACAGAACATGACAATAGCACAGTTAGAATGTGCTAAGCTCTCTGGAACTTTAATTTAATGCCCATTGAGATTAGAAAAGGGCAAATAGTGAGAAAACAACAAAAACCCTCAAGGAAAAAAGCATTTATCTACTGATAGCATTTATTAAATGACATTCAGTCAGTATTAAGCAAGCCATCCCAAGGACTTACCCTGCTAAATAAAAGAATGTGATCCTCAGAAATAGAGCTTATTTTCAACACCATGCAGGGCAGCCTCCAGAGCAAAACTGCACTCTGTGTTTGTAGAGTCAAAGCAGCAAGTGTTACTATGTGGTATCAGCCCTCCCAACATCTGACAAACCCAAGGAAGAATGAACGCGATGTTTCTTTAAGCATGTAGTGCTTGAGCTGTTAGCCATTGTAAAAACATTAGGAGGAAGAAAGAAAATAATGAACATTACTGTACCAAAACAGGAAAAGCAGATTTCCCTCCCACCCACCCCCTGCCAGTTACAGACAGCCCTGGTACTTTTTTTTTTTTCCAAAATATATCATGTCAAAGGAATGTGTCTTTCTTCGCCTGATGACCTCTGATTTGGAGAAGTATGCTATTCAGCATCATTTAGCACACAGAGAACAAAGAAGTTTAACTGTTTCAAAGGAATGCAGAATTCCAGCTCTTGTTACGGAGTTCTTCTGAATGCTCATCGCACAGCTTAATATCCAGCACATATTGGATGAAAAGGAACAGTAACTCAGCAGAGACGGCTCATTCCAGACTCACCCCTTCTCCCCCCGCCCATGCTAAAGAGCTTCCATTTCCTTGGGAAACAGCAACAGCTTCAGATTACAATTCCGTTTTCCTAAGGATATTCATGTTGCATTTAAGTCAAGAAATCGTGACCTACTAAAACATTTAAGAAATCTGTTTACAAGCCCCACTTCCAAGAATGCAACCTTTTATTTAACACAGATTTACATGACAAAGGGCCCAAATACTGACCAGTGCCTACACCTGATCTCAGAAGAATGAAAATCTCTTAGCGAAGATAAAGCCCTTACAAAACAGAGAACAGCACAGCATAAAGCTTGTGGCTAAGAGAAGAGTCAAAAGAGGGAAAGTCTGGTTTATTTTTTTATTTCTTTTATATACCTATTTAGAAGTTAATTTTGTCAAATATATCCCCCCCCCCCCTTAGCATAACAAGCAGATTCAAGACTATCTTGAACACAAGGAAGTTTAACAGTTTTTTTTCACGGCTATTATGAAGATGAGTGGTTCAAGATGAACTGGAATTACACTGAAAACAACTCATGACAGCAGTGAAATATGGGCTTCTGTGATCTTCAAGAGGCAGGTAATGACTACTTAAAGCTTCATGGTGTCAGGCCCCAATCGCTTTAAGTGCCCAGTAATTTCCTCAATCAAAAATTATTTGTTCTCAGAGCAAATTTTTTCAAATTCTCAGTGCTCGCATAAAATCCTAAATAGAATCATTACTCACAGGTACTGACATTTAGAAAACCGTGCAGCTAAACTTGTGATCCTCCCCTTTAAGATATAGCTAGGTCATCCCCAGGGCTACAATTGAAGCAGTTTTATTTTTTTTTTAATTTGCTTTTACCTTTTCTTGAATCCTCTTGGCTTTCACTGTCGATACAAGTTTCCAAACTGCATGGATAGGAAGCTTTATAAAACAGGAGAAGACAGACTTATGCAGCAGATTATCCATAATTTAGGCAATTTCTCTTACTGCTTCCCTTTCTGGAGTTCTGAATGCATGTTTTCTGCCTCTTCCCAAAGACTTGTAGTCCTCAAGTGTTGCACAATCCTTTCCTGCAGAGCAACTGGTGAAAATCAAAACATCAAATGCAGAGCATCCAACAAATGACTAGTGTTAAAGTGCCACAAGGGCAATGTGAGCTGCAAGAACTGAGGGGCAGTTCTACCAAATGCAAATCATTTCCCTGGCAGCCTGCTCAAACAGCTCTACTTCTGGTAAGAACATTCGTCCTTAGGTCCTGATTTTTTCCTACCCCTCCTAATGCCTGATGCCTCTTAAAGCTTGTTCAGCTGCAGTAAAGAGGTTAGAAAACTGCTGTTTGCAGCACATTCACCCCTCCTCCTCAAGCTGTATTTCACCGACTGCACTGTCTGGTTTCACTTTTGTTTCGCACACAATCCTGTTATGTGGATTTCAGATTAATGCTTTCTTTCATTCCCTGCCTTCTAAACTGGAACTGCAAGGCACCAGTTACAGAGCAAAACAGTGCAAGCTCAGATAAAGCTTAGCTTGCAACTGGGGGCTTTGCCTTGAATCTTACCTGCAAACTCATTTCATTTCAAGTCATTATATTTGTCTTTATGACCCCTTCTCTTCTTTGCACCTTTGATCAGCAGACAAGTACTTGTCTGGCTTTTGCAGTGGATGGAAAAGCAGCAAAGCACAGTTACATCAATTATCATGCTAAATTCTTGAGTTTCAGAGTTATGGAAGTTTGGGTGGATGTCTCCCTCTCTAGTTGTTGGCCTTTTATGCAGAGAAGTCACAGAGCTGGGTTCTTATTACAGTAAAGCAATTCAATCCTCGCTACAAATCCACAGCCATTAACTCCAAGTATTTTAAGTCTTTCCTAAGGTGTGTTTCCATGTATAATAAATTATTGTAAAGTCACTCCGTACCCAGGCCATTCTATGATTCTATTATTGAGATCTTGGTTAATAATACAGAATTTATCCTGAAGCTATTATATACAGCTGCTAAAGACTAACCAGCCAGAGAATGTTATGTGCCTCCTGCACAACAACATTTGTGGGCGGCAAAAGAAATCATTTCTTTACCTTGTCAGCACAGTTTGTGGAAAGTGGTCCATATGGTAGGGAAATAATACTGCTTTGCAGGATTCTTCTCCCACTCTTCCTTTCTAGGTCTCACAGCTACAAAAAAAAATCTTTCAATAGATTCAGGAAAGAATCCAAGACAGATTTACATGTTTGTTTTCAGTGTTAACTCATCCCACACTACTTGCACATATCCCTCCCTTCAGGTTTGATGCTTGACACAGGCAAACATTCTGACATTTCATGCTTGGAAATGTGCCTTCAACAAATCCTTTTTGTGTTCCTAAATGACTGTTTGGCTGCTTATACTTCAGCCCATCTGTTTGGATGGCACCAAGCCTGCTTACAAGGTGATCTTCCTGTTTCACTTCCTATCGAGAGAGGCCAGCCAATTCTGAGCTCTCGGCACAATACCTCTTCTGCCCTCACTTTGGTACAAAGCCCTGCTGAGTCAGAAACACTGCTCCTGAGCTTTATAAAATTCGTTGGCACTTGAGTGACTCTGACCACCTGAGCAGCAGAGGAAGAAAACTGGAGTTGTCAGCACTGTAAGTTGCCAAGTACACTTGTTACTTTGAAGCCAGGGGGATGTTACAAAGATCAGTGACACATCGTAGCATTAGAATTTTAATTGTTCTGCAAAGCCAGGATCACCCCAAGCAGAAGGACAAGAATAATAAAGGCAAGAAACACAAGCCACAGGCATAAAGGAGTCAAGCAGGGGGAAACTCTGAGCTCCACTTTGCTGTAGTGGTTCCTTAAAAATGGCATATATTAGGATGCATTTGTTTTGTATAACCTTAGACTTTTACCTAAATTCACAGTGTTATGTTTATGCCATTCCCTGCAAAATCATGCCAGGCTGAAGATGCCTCTTTGCAAAGTTCTGAAGTGCATGACCAAGCTCTTTCAGAGGAATGGAGTACCATAGGCTTGTTTCAGATTGGTCTAACAGCGTTACAAACAGGCACTTTTACACACACCTCTTCTGTGCTGCATATTGGTGCTTAGGGAGCACAAAGGGAGACATCTGCAGTATCAGAGACAGCTGGATGGTGGATGGAGCCTCAGAAGTGTAGGATGACATCACCTGGTTGAGCCATACCTTGGCCTTGGCAAATATCAGAATTCTACATTTCCTTGATTAGCACCTGAAGTCTTTATTGAAACAGAGAGAAAGATTTCTTAACTAGGAAACACTTGCACTGTCGAGGGTAAGTCAGTGGGTACCTATCACAAATGTTCTTCCTCCCTCCACCCTGTTTAAGAAAAGCAGTAATAAGCCAAGGAAAGCAAAGACAAGCTTTCAACATACAATATCAGCTGTCAGAATGTTTTAGTTTAATGGTTTTAATGAAAAAGTCTTCTTGCTCTGGTGTAAAATAATGTGACAAAATTTCCAAACATGAGTTCTGACACCTGAAAGAACAGTTTCTCTTTGTGCCCTGTGTTTTTATTGAAGAAATCCCCTCACTTCTCATGCCATACTACGTTTAAAAGAAAATTAAAGAAATTTAAACATTTTGACTCTACCTAGGAATGAATCAAATTTATACTAAAATAATGATCTATAATGTGCTCAGAAAGCAGAAAATAACAGAGACTAAATTCCTCAGCTCTGGCCTGGCAACTATCCAGTAACAACAAGAATAGCACTAACCTATTTGTTCAACTAATTCTTGCAGTATCAGTCAGGGTGAATTGAGCATCTCCTACACAGCAGTTGGACAACCCCTGCCCTGTATTATAAGCTTTTCTAATGACAGAATATAATATATTGCTAGCAACCAAAATCCACTAACAGCATCCAGATCCTGTGTAAAAGTAGCAAATAATTCTCTTTTCACTGAGTGAAAAAAAACCAACCAAAACCACACCATAACAGAGATATGTACGCATCCACACAGGTGTATGTGTCTATATAGATGCAGGTACCACGTCTATACACAATGCCCCCACCCTGAAAATACATTTAAGGAGTCGGCAAACAAACACAGACTTTGTCCTACTACTCAGCACAAGCTGCTGGCAGCAGGACAGGCAGCAACATGAAATTCTTGTTCACTGTGAGCTGTTTAATTGTCTTCTACCATCTTGGCATCTCAGCCAGACCCCTTCACCTTCTAAAGCCTTTCATTGCAAAGTTCTTCTATCCCAAGGAAGCCATGGCATTTGGGTCCTTGAAGCATACCCTATATATGTATAAAGTATTGCACTTTGGCTTTGTGTACTGTCAGGACAAGAATTTGCTTCTTCCCCCATCTCCCTCCCACCTCATTATTTTGATAAATAACAGTAACTCCAGCAGAGCTGTTAGTCCAACATTTTCAACTAATCTAATTTTCTGTACTCTTGAGCAGGATTTATTAGTTCAATTCCAGTTAAAAATTGATCCAGTTATTTTTCTTTTTTTTTATTTTGAATGATGCAAACTCTATCTTTGATATGCATCACTAATTTAGATTTTCTAGGATTTTAATGCTTCAGTTTTAGTTCCATGTCCAGTAACAGTCTCCAGAGTCCAAAAAAAGACATGACTATACTGGAGCATGTCCAGAAAAGAGCCACAAAGATAATTAAGGGACTGGAATATCTATTACGGGAAGAGAAGCTGTGAGAGCTGGGACTGTTTAGTCTGGACAAGAACAGGCTCAGGGGGATTTTCTTAATATGCATAAATACCTGAGAGGCTGAAATGAAGGAAGAGGAGCCTGACTTCTCAGCAATGCCCTGTGAAAGGAATGGAGGAAATGGGCAGAAACTGAAATGCACAAAGTTCCACCTAAATGTAATTATTTGTTTATTAAACCACTGTTATAGTGATGAGGCATTGAAACCTGCTGCTAAAAAGGTTGTGAACATGTCTTCAACTTTGGACATGTTCAAAAGCCTTACAATCCATCCTAAGCAGTCTGCTTTTTCTGACTTTGCTTTGAGCATGGTATTGTACTACATGATCTCCAAAGAGTCCCTTCCAACCTCAGCTACTCTATATTTCTGTGCAATTATAAGCTATTACTATAAAAAAACCCTAAGGATATCAAATGGCATCATTAATTCTGTGTAAAAGCAAGTGCTTTTTAAAGAAAGAAGATACAGTTAAAGAAATGTCACCAGTAAACTGATTCCCAAATATATAGATTCATTGCTAGTGCTGTGCCAGAAAATAATATTTCATTTTATTGCAAGAAAATTTGCCTGAGTTTCCAGAATGCTTCTCAAATGTAATACAGCACTCTTGTGTAGAAGTACTCACACAGGCATCAAATAACTACGTATACTACAAGTCTGGTTGCCAATAGCTTACTTGAAACTGTTGGACCAGATAACTGGTCCATAATTTCTCCTAGATGCTGTAGTATTTTCAGACTTTTTTCTACCTCTCCCAAGCACGCATGAGGCAGTTAGCTTCCCCCTTTTCTTCCTTAATTCCCAAGAATACAAAGTCATGAGGAGCAACTGACTGCAATAGTACTTCTGCTGTACCAGGGCTTCAATCTAGATGATGTCACTCCTAGAAGAGAGAGACCCCAGCTGTAAAATAAAGCTCAAAACCCAGCACGCATTTCTCAAAACTTCTTTCCTTGGATATTCTCTTCATGTGCACCTGATTTACCACTTCCCAGTCAGAAGATAATGTCAAATATTTCTTTGCAATTTTGCAGTAACAGGAAGGACAAGGTTGATAAGCTGGTAGACAGAGGCTGAGACTTCTTTGCTTATGTCCTGCTGCGTTCTCCTTGACCAAAGCAGTTTCCTCCCATTTCATTATGCCAAGTAAAGGAATGCATCAGGAGTCAATGGATCATAAGCAGAGTGTGTGATCAGGTGTCACATGGCTGAGAGGTGGCTGTCAGTGGAACACACTGTGATCACATGCCTCTCAGAGGCTGTGTACCCAGACCTATCAGCCCAGCACTGCTTTCAGAAACTTAATTTCTTCAATATCCAACTTGAGGTCACAATTGAAGAGTTAATTTCACGTGGATAACAGGCTGAAGCTTTACCCTTATTGCCACACTAGAAGTCCAGAATAGATATTCTTATAGCCACTGTCCTACAAACGACCTACCTTTTACTGTCTGTAAAGCCACGAAAGCTATTTGTCTTTTTAAATTTCCATGGTATTGGGATTTGGGCCCCATTTGTTACCCACTCTCCTAGTTCTTTGCGTTAATGAGCTCTAATCAGCAGCCTTCCATTTTATAAAGTGTCACCCTCTAGTGCACTGTTTAAATTTATCTAAATTAAAATCACACCCTATTTAAAATTTGCCTCTTGCTCTAAAATCTCTTGATCAATCATTCTGTAGTTTCAGCCTAGCCTCTACAAATTTGATCAATGCATGCTTCATTTTGTCTTCCAGATTGTTTAATAGAAACCTTAATTAGTGCTTTCATTAATTAATACCAGACCCAATACTGATTCAGAGATATGCCATTTGATAGCTCCCTCACCACTGGTGTTTCATTGTTAATTATCCTGACACATTGTAGCCCAGGCAATTCTGTATTCACGTTACAGGTTGATGAAGCCGAGAAGGGCTTTTTTCCTCCCGAATTCTTCCTGAAGGAGCTTCCCACACATAGCAACAAGAAGCCGTGGTAGAGTTAGATAACAGAAATCCACTGTGTTTTCACTTGTCTGCTAAACACATAATATACTGCAGCTTATTAACTTAGTCTGAACAAAAAAGTTCAACTAATTATTCACACATGTCTCAAAGGAGCATGAAAACCTCTTCTTCACTGCACTGATGGACTGCGGTTTGGTTTTAGGGTGCTTCACAGAGCAGTGGGGCTAGAAAGGCAGAAGTTCACTGCTTGTGAGCCTGGCAGCCAGCTGAGCTTTTTCTCACCTCCAACTCTTTCATCCGAGGTTTAACTCACTACATCACCACAGTCTCATCTGTCTAGCCCAGGTTATCTTCCTATAGTGTTGTTAATACCCTCAAGTTTACCTTCAAACACTCAAAATCAGATAGCAGCCCATCCAAAAACCCACTAAGCTCCTAGCCAGGAGAAAATGCCTGAAGGGTGGAAGAAGGGGGCCTTTACTCATTAGTTTTCATTTCTTCAGACACACAGCTCTTCCAGCTCCAAAGAGAACTCATCTGAACAGTTTCCACATCTTACTCAGAAGTGCCCTAAGCAAAAGTACTTCCCCTGGAGGTTTGCTTAAGGTGAAGAACACTTACAATATGGCCCAGGTTCTAAACAAGTGCACTTATTTAAGGCATAATCAGAGACACACAGGGTCAGATTACTGAGAAAACCCTCTCCTATTCAAGTACAAGCTCTACAGAAATTGCATCCTGGACACCAAGGACTAGATCTGCAGGTGTACTTAGGGATATAAGATTTGTACTTGCTAAGAGCCCCATAAGAGACTGTAGGAAAGCAGGAAATTCTTTCTCAAACTGAGCCTGATTCCAGCAATTCACCTTTAATCTCTTAGCATTAGCTTTTCAAAGTATTTCCTTCATCAGACTAGGGAAAGATAACATGGAAATCCAACATGCATTCTGCCAGGTTTCACATACAACTTTCTACTCAAAATTAAGGAGTCTCTTGACTCAAGTGAAAGTAGCCCCTTTTAGCAATTTAACTTTACTCCTCAAACTTGTTGCACAATTTCTTCTACATTTTTTTGTGACTTTATACCTATGCAAAACCTTTTTCCTTTCTGAATGTACCTACCATTCTCAAGATAAATCAACAATTGAAAAATAAAAATAACTAACCTTTTTTCCCATCTTCTCATGGTCTGTAATTCTTTTCCTTTTCCAAGGCCCTTCCAAATGTTCCCCTAGAAACATTTCTCTTATAGGAGTACTGCACACCACAGAGGAGGAAAGGGAAAGGATTGCAATGTTTCCTTTATAAGAGCTTGCCTTAGGTTCCCTTCCTCTCATATAAAAACACCTAGCCCAGTATATGGTTTAAGGAGATTACTGCTAGGCAATTCTAGATTTTTTTCCTCTTGTCTCTGTGGAGATCTCAGATTTGAGGCATGTGAGTTAAGCAAGCAAGGAGAGGAGATGGTGTGAGTGCATGAAATGTGCCTTATCCTACAGTGGAGAATGTGAATCCTGCCAATGCAAAGGATGTAAAGGCTCTAATTGAAAGTACATATATCATTTGAAAGCTGGTGGAGAGTAAGGACCAATTTCTGAGCACCTGAAACTCCAGGTGCAATTAATAATTCAGCTGCTTAGCTGAATCTACTGAAAAAAACCCATACCTTAATTTATAAAATATTCCATTTTAAAATATCTATCTCTCAGGACAGTTCATTTATCTATTGATCAGATTAAAAGAAGAATGTGTTGGAAACCTACATACAGCTAAAAGCAAGAACCAGCATGAGAATTTAGAATAAAAGCTTGCTCAACAGGCTCTGAGTTTCATGTTGTAAATTGGCAAACATCTGACTTGAAGAATGGTATTTGAAAGTAAAAAGGCATTCAGAAAATGGATTCTGAAAAATTGTGTCTGGTTTAGACTTTATCTGTTTATATATCAAAGGACACTCTTCCTAGCAGCTATGTGTCAATCTCCTTTCTGCCTTGTACACACTCCAAAAATTATTTTAGGATTGAATTATCTGTCAGTTTTGGATAGCCTGGAACTCTATGCAGAGGATATACAGTCACTTTAAAGACATCAAGAAGAAGCTATTGCTCACATTATGCACAGATGATCAAAAAAGTGTGTCTAGAGAATAATAGAGGGCTGTATTATTTTCTGTTTTATAAGCTCAGGATGTGTCTGAGAGCACCCATAGCCAGATGTATCATCATCTCACAAAAACCAGCTACAAGAATGGAAAGACATGAGACAGACAGTGGTCATGAATAGTCCTACAAAAGCTTTTATATGAAGAAGGACTGAAAAGATGCAAACTGTTTAGAGCTGGCAGGAGACAGACACAGAGGGAAATGAAAGACAGTGGAAGAACTAGGTACAGCACATCTGAAACACAGGAAGGAAGTCTGTTTTTTAAATCAGATTTTCTTTTGAATAAAATAGGAAGTGATTAAAATGTGGATTTTTAAAATTTTATTTTATTTTATTTTTCTACATGCCATCTTAGGGGTCAAATGTTACTCAGATTCAAAGGAAGATTGAACCAGTAAGTGTATAACGGGAACATTCATTAGAAAGGGTGCAGGCTGGGATATCAAACTGTATGCTTCAGGGCAAAGGTCCCTCATCAACTCTAAGGAATTAGAGAACAGACTTTTATAAGCAGTTATTCTGGCAGGCAAGGAAAGTATTATTAATTAATTTATAATGCCTTTGACCTAAAACACAAGGGGAGGATATGGATGCAAAAAAGAAATAGAAATGGAATTAGCAAACAGGCAAATCAACATGTAGCGACTTAGAAAGAAAATCCCCAACTTACTCCTTAGAAAAAGGAAAGGGATGAAACATCAGTTAACCAGACAAAGGGAAACAACTTGAGGTTCTGAGGTTAGGCCCAATGAGGTGGAACTGTGAAAAGACAGGAAAAGTGCTCCAAATGTTTGAGTAAAAGAGTATCATATTTATAGAGAGGGTGAAACAGAAATGTGACACATTGAAGAGATGAATAAATGGATTTTTTATTAAAACAAACATCTCAGAGAAGATGCAATATTAAACGTTTAAAAGTTTTGTTAATATAACAAAATGGTTTACCAGGAAGGCAATTTGTCTAAATGATTTGCTATATGTACTTTCTCATCCTGAGCTTGAACGTGGTTCAATTCTAGCAGAGGCAGAAGGTAACATAGAAATGATCATTCCCCAACAGACTGAAACTTGTTGACAGGAAATGGTGATGAAACCTGAATTATGTGTTTTGTGCATAGAAATGATAATTTATCAGGGCTGTTTGACACTGGCTTCCTCTGCCAATGAATTCTCAAGGAAGGAAGGCAGGAAGAGAAAACCTGCAACTGATTTTCTGTCTCATGAGGCAAATTAGATGAACAGATTCTAGTTGAAGAGTTTGCTGTGTTAACTTCTCTCAACTCTGAACACACCTATGTTGATGCACAACCTGTTGGTAGCTGCAGTGACCTTCATTATCCTAGCTTATGGCTCTACAAGCGAGCCATAAGCCATGTTTCAGTCCAGGCCATTTTATTATCTTTGTCTGTTTGAAATCAAAAGGACCCACTGATAAACTTCCAGAAACCCCAGGCAAACCATGTTTGAGTCACCTTACAATTATTACTAAAGTTCACTGAGCATCTATGCTCATAAATAAATACCCTTAACCTTTTTGTTTAACATGTTCAACCTTATAAATTCTTTTAAGAGGATCTCTGTAAAGATTAATTGAATTATAAGATCATGGTGCTACATGATCAAGCATATTACTGTCAGACCTATTACTTTTTCTCCCAGTGTGTGGGAGCACATGTGGTAGATTCACTTGACAAAAGGCAAGCAGGCAGGGAGTGGGGTGTGTGACAGCTGAAGGGTGTGCCTCTGCCCCACAGCTAAAGGTGCATAAAATTCAGAGGTGAACAAAACACCGACCTTTCATCTCCTACATGGATCACAGACTGGGTCAACAACTTGTTCATGACAAGTCCAGTGTGGGCTGCTGGTGTGGCACAGGACACTGGTGTGGCCCAGCAGGGGAGTGAGTTCCCAGGGTAAGAGGTAGGTAGCTGTGAGCCACAGGAGATGGCCCCACCAGCCAGGGCTCATCCCACTGCCCTCGTGGAGGGAGCAGGGCAGGATGGAAGGGGGCAGCCAGGCACAGCAAGTCCATGGGTGATGAAGTAGGTCTGGGGTCAGGCTGGTAAGCCAATTCATGGGTCAGTGGCAGTGCATCAGAAGAGTCCACAGCCAAGCATGGCCATAATGCAGCTGCAATGCAGACTGGCCAGGACCCAAGGAACCAGAGCCTGAGCTTAAAACCAGATCCTGTGTGAATGGCAGGTGAGGAGAGACCTCACTGAGTCCTATTCACTTTCTCCCTAAGACCAGCAGCTGTGTCACAGGGCATTAGACTGGCTCTGAGCACTGGAAGTCAAACCCCCAAGAGGGGCAGAGGGTGACCTCAGGGCCCTGACGTGAGGTAGAGACTGTCCTCATCCATTTCTGCCAAACAGAAGGAGTACTGCTGTGTTCTTGTACAGCAGGTTCTGGGGGTTCTCTTCCCAGGTCTCACCCTTTGCCAGGAGCCATTCACAAGGGCAGAGGACATGTCCCCTGAGAGCTGCTTCCTGTAAGGGCTTTTAGCAGATGCACACACAACAGACTTGAGAGCAGAGCAGGCACACAGCATTGCTTCCCCCAGGTACTTCGGTCAGCTTCCAGCAATCTCCAGGTCACAGAGTTCCTGCATAGCAGAAACTATAAATTTGTGTAGCTAAATTACTGCTGAATTCTTACTGGTAACTGAGAACAGACGTTGATCTACAAGTATCAGTTGCTTTGAATGATTTGATACTAATGTGCTCACATGCAAATATAAAATTTTGGGCTTAGAGATATTAAGAAAACTACTCTCGGGAAAAATGATACAGTGTGTTTCACTTACGTAAAATCTGGCAGCCAAAATGTTGAGCAGATTAGAAAAGGAAAGTAAGGGGCATGTTAGTAAAAAATTTATTGCATAGAGACACCTCCAGGGACCACAAAAGCAGAGCAATCACAGTCTCAGTGCCATTTATCACCAAGAGAAGACTTGGTGTTCCCACTGTAACCTTGTGTTTCTATGGAGAACGCCTCCTTTGGCTTTCTCCCTGTTTTGATTGATACAATACACCAAATATGCTCAGATGCTGTTTCCAGACTCAGTCAAGCTTTCATGTTAGAGAAACAGTACACGATTTTTCAGTCAGCAAAGAAAATTACCTAACAGTCACTGTATCTGGGGTATCCAGTGCAGCATATAACTGGGAAATGCTCACTAACTCTATGGATTATGGGGAAACCTGAAAAATAACACTGCAGAGCTGAGGCAGATCAAGATACCAGCAGAATGCTATTATCCTCTGATGCTGTCAAACACAGGGACTTTTCCCCATGTCTCTGCAATGGGAATGTGCAATGGGATGAGGACACTCTGCTATTATACCTTAGTTTCATTGCCTTCTGAAGTGCAGGAAACCCTGTAACACCAAGAAAAAATGTTCAGGGATGGAGCATGAGAGCTTCTTGGAAAAGGTAGCTGGAGATAAATGCCACAAGGCCCAGCTTAAGGTGGCACATACTGTGCATTCCCAGCCTACCCTGAGCTGCTCGAAGCACCTCCAGGCTGTTGCTGCTCCCCAACAGCAGCTTATCCTGTAAGAGATGATACCCACTTCCCTATCTGATGCAGAAAGCTGATGCCAGGTGCTCTGCTGGCTTTAAAACACTGAAGAAAAAGGAAGACTCCATTTTCCTCATGATTCCACAGGTGTTCTTTTTCAAGAGTCATCTCAAGGGCTTCCTGTACACAGAACATTGCTCTTGAGCTTTTGAGCTGCTATGGCTTTTGAGTGGGAAAATGAAGAGTTGCATTTCATACTCTCAGGAGATCATTTCAAGACAAGGTTTCTAGCGGAGTTAGTTGAGTCACAACTGGAGCTAGCAGGGCATCTCACCCCTGTCTTTCCCCATTTTTCTATTTAAAACCCATCTTTAGCACATGGGTCACTCAATTAGCCTACAGATGCTTACAGGGCATGTGTAAGCAGTGTTCTCCTTCCATTTGTTTTTCCACAGCATTCCATGAAATAAGATGATGCCATTACCCTGGGATTTACTACAGTCCTGTTTTGCTTCTCATATCTCTCTGTTCCAGAGCATAGTAAGCTAACCTCCTGCTCTGTTGTCTCAATGCAATTTCCCTTATCACCTCCTGGGATATCTTCTTCATAAGCCACGGACTCTGCTTTAAATAACAATCTTCAGACTGACTTTACAAAAAGCACACTGTACTCCCTGTTTCAATGCAATGATAGATTCTGTAAATAAATGGATTATGACACAAATCACAAAAGAAAATTATTAACAGTGCCAGAAAATAACATTTGTATAGACTGTCAATTAACCAGCTGGGAAGCCTACATATAGGAAACATCTGCATTTATTTCTACTGTATCAGTATTTCATTCAACAGTGCTGGGTTACTTCATTCCCTTGATGAAATGAGTGCACAGAATGCCTTTTAATGGAAATAAAATAAATGTCCTGTGTGAGATAGGAGAAGATTGTGTGGATAGAAAGAAGCACTTTTGGGGGAAAGGAAAGCAGCACTTGTATCTGGGGGTTTTTTGCCTAAGACAGAGTGTTTGTGCATAATTTATTTGATGCATTTGCAAGGAGCTGTCTACACAGGAGATACAAATCTCAGGCAGCTAAAAACACAGGCCAAATCTCACTCAAGGGTAAGAGGATCTTTAAGTCCCAGTATCCAGTCAGCCTCATCATGGCCACTGTGATGAGATGAACATCGTGTTCTGTAAAGTGGATTTTGTCATCACTGATTCATTGCATAGTGATGATGGAACAGTCATATATAAAAACTCTTTCTGCCCACTGCCCTAGATTCCAGCTTTTAAATATGAAAGGTAACTGAACTGCAAAACTAACTCATATATTTTGTCCAGTGGTGATCACGTATATACAGGTCACATGTAAGTGGCATAGAAGTAGACATACAGATAACATAAGGACTGTTTGCCACATGCATTTTCTGAGAAAAGCATGCAAACCAAACCTTACTTCCATTCTTAGACTCAGCTCTCTACCAAAAGGTGAAGGGAAAACAGACATTTTGTAAGAACATGGCATTTGTTACACCTTGGCTGCTAATAAAATATTTTACTTTCTACAGCTCCTGCATGTGTCTGCAATGGCTGGACTTGGTCTTAAAGGTCTTTTCCAAACTTAAACAGTTCTGTGTAAATCCACAATACCTCAAACAATGTTGTGAGGGATGCCAATTATGAACATGGCAATGAATTCACTGGAAAACACTTGTCACTATTGTAATATTATTTCCTAGGTCACAGAACTCCAATGAAAAGGTAATTTACAATATTATCCGTTTTTTCCCTCAAAAGCATATGTATTTCCAGAACCGAACCACTCCTCAGCACCTTTTAAGTTCAAAAATGGCCAGAATGAGTAACAATCAGCAGCGCTCCCATGCTCTTTCTGCCAAAGGACAATTCAAATGTTCTGCCCTCAATACCATTTACTCAAGAGCACAATTGTCCCACTGAGTGACTTTTGTCAGGTAAACACAGCAAACAAAGACTACCCTATAGTGCAATGTGTCATGAATAAACATTGTCAACAGAGCAATTTTGACCGAAAAGAAAAACAGAAATTCCCAGGCGCTAGAAAAATCATTTCCTAGGTAAATCATGGGCATATAGTCTCTACTGTCAAGGAAGTCACTCTGAAATTACATTTCTTCCTGTTCAGCACAAAATTCTGATTGTACTGAAAATAATGGGAATGCTCTTACCAATTTTTTGAGAGAAGGTTTTTAACATACTCTTTTTAAAGGAATAGCATCAGGAATAGCATTCACAAAGTTACAGCCATCCTTTGGAGCTTGCAGATGGGTGGGAAATGTTTTACCCTCATTTCACCTGCAACCCCACTAGCTGTGAGTCAGAATTTCCATCTGGAGCAGCTGAGCCATTGCTATAAATTAGCAAATCACAAAATTCATCCTAGCATTAGAAGAGGGGTCTTGTTTCCAGTGAAATGAGTTGCCTTCTAATTTTATACAAGATGGTGGGACAAGGTCAGACATCTTATCACTTGTGTAACTGCTCCTGAATTAGTCCATCTTCTCAAACTCTCTGACCAATTTAAAGCATTAACCTTCCACTAGGCAAGAGGAGGAATAGGATGGGAAAACCAATTTCAGTATGTGTCATGGCAAGTTCCCCTGAGGGCTTTATCAGCTATTTGTTAATAGTTGAGGAAAAGGTTGATAAAAACAGCTGTGCAGAAAGATTAAATATATTTCCCATGTTGACATTTATACTGACTCCGAGTTCACAAACACCTCATAAAGTATTAGTTGTAAGGCAGCATGTATCAAGGCTGTTTTTTAAAGCAATTACACTTAATTTGTCAATCAGAACCTTTCATCAGAAATAAAACAGGTAGAAGTAAATAAGAATTTATAGAGAAGTCCCTTGCCTCAAAATTTGCTTTTACAAACATTACGCACAACTACTATAAGAAAGGTCACTGAAATCATGAAATTTGGATGAACAGGCTGCAGACAGCATCAGTAAACATTTTTGTTTGCCCTGGTATCTTAACAGTGTAAACAGAGCAGGGGAATGCAGGGGAAGGGTTTGAATCCTCATTTTTACTGCTCAGAAGTGAAAGTGCAAGTTGGGTGCCAAGAAACAGCTACTTGCAAACAATGACATACCAAACAACTGTAGAGCAAATGGATAGAAAGGACATGCAGAAGTTTCCTGGCTGAGTGCTTCTCAACAGCTTTTCACCACTGTCTCATCATATCTCAGACAGCACATTTTCCAAACAATTTAAAATCCCATAATGTTAGTGAAATGTACAGCCAAATACAAGCAAAAAAAAGGGAATAAAAATGATGGTATAAAAAATGAAAGCATAAGTGATCCCATTTCAATGCACTTGTTGTTTAGTTACACAAGAAAACAACCATGACAAAACAAGTAAGATAAATCTTTGCTTGAATTTTGGCTTGTACTTCAACTAACAAAAGCTGAGAAACATTGACATAGACTATTACTGAGTCCTAAATTTTGTTTGTAGTATTCCTCACTATGCTTACTCTGTAACCAAAGACTGTCAGGGATGAAAATAATACTGATTTCTTCAGTAACACACAGACCAGTTTAGTGGTCAGTTAAGCTGACTGAGTAATCTGTTGGTCAAAATATGACCCCTGTGATTCATTCATCCTGCAATTTCTTAAGAAAACGAAAACAAGAATGTTGTCAGAATTAGCTGTGAAGTTGCTGGTTGCAGGTATCTGGGTTTGAACAGAGGCTGGGAAGAGGGAAGAGTCTTCCTTCTGGAATTCATTCTTCCCTTCTAACACACTCCTGATGCTTTGATTGAAGCATACAACTAAAGACAGATTGTATCAGGATAGTTTTGAAATACATGTTTGTTCAATTTGTGCAGATGAATATGAATCAATAATACTTTAACATGCTTCAGCACTAATGGAATCTTAAGATTTTTTATTCAAGTTTCTCTGTATGTAGGTAAGGACCAGCCTTTACTCTTTGTTTTGCATAAAAAAGGAAGATGATTTTCTCTCAGTTTAGCTTACACAATAAGAAAGATAATCAAATGGCTAGTAATTAGGATAATTAAGAGGCAAACTATTAGATGTGAAAAACATTTTTTCAAACAATCCTTTGAAACACCCTTCATTGTGACGCTTCAAGGCCTAACTAAAAGTTGCTCTGCATTCTATGTAACCTTAGTTAGTGAACCTCGATTAACCAAAAATCCTTCTTAAGCAAACAGTTTAAAGTCCTGAGATGCTGATTAATTATGTCGGAAATTCCCCCAAGCATTAAATCACTTGGTTATCTGAAATAGTTCTTTGCCATTTTCTGCATACACATTATCAAGCATATGAAGCAGTACAGATGTCAGCTTGTTATTTTACCTAGTAACTCCAGAAATGAGCACTAAATTGGAACACTGTAGCACAGTTATCTAAAGTTATAGATAAAGTGAACAGAATTTCTATTTTCAAGACCTTTCAGCTCCTAATGATGGTTTTAAATTATTCCTTACTCCTCATGCGAAGTGTCTGGCCTACAGAGTTATCATGATAGCCTTGACACCATGGACTAATTAGATGTTAAGCGTAACAGCTCAGAAAGGAAAAAGCCTTCTCCCAACGTTAATTCTTAAGAGGATCTTTTGAAGAATTTGTATGGCAAACCGTTCCTGTGCAGGGCTCAGAGAGGAAGCCCAAGAAACACCAGCACTGCAGGTAATTTCTATTTAGCAAGAGAGCCAAGCACTGTGGAAAACAGGACTCTGCCAAAGCCTGGACTACAATGGCTATGTGTCTCTTTTAGAGAAACAGCTGTGTCAAACAGCAATCCTCAGGGCCCACTCTGTTGGCTTAGCTGAGAAATGGAATCCTCCCTGTCCCAGTAGAGGCTGGTGTGAAGCCACTTCCCTGACTGCTCTTCTGAAAAGCAACTACAAATTCCTTCTCTTAGCTATTGCCCAGGCTTCTTTTTTTCTTTTTCTTTTTCTTTTTCTTTTTCTTTTTCTTTTTCTTTTTCTTTTTCTTTTTCTTTTTCTTTTTCTTTTTCTTTTTCTTTTTCTTTTTCTTTTTCTTTTTCTTTTTCTTTTTCTTTTTCTTTTTCTTTTCCTTTTCCTTTTTCTTTTTCTTTTTCTTTATCAGGATTATGTTATTTGTATACAATCACTGGTAGAGAAAAAAAAACTTTTAACCAGGACATCTCCATGGATGCTAATTCAGCACAATTATACTTAATGACCATGAAACTGCTTAACAGGGTTATATTCATTTAGTGGTACAGAAATGAAGTATCTCAAGCTCTTAAATCAGTTTGAAATGCCAAACCTCCATCACAAACAGAGATTCCAGTCATAGTAAAGAAATAAATACTAAAGACAAATTAAATGCTGTGAGTAATCTTCTTTTTGCTGTAGTTTTACTTTGATGGCTACTTTATGTCATGGCAAGTCTTTTCAGAAGCGTTTTTGTGTCTCTTTATCAGGATAACTGCTTAATTGAGTTGGCTGTCTACCAGTCCAGAGGATTCTACTGAATTAATGCTCAGATTTGTTTAGCTTTAGCTAATCAGATGTGCAGTTGTGATGTTCCTGCAGGTCTTTCGGTAAGCTTATTTGTAGAAGAGTACAGGTTGATACAATGAAGAAGATGTGTATCAGGTATTTTACATTCCTTAGTGTACCAAACTGGTTTTCTTCCTTTTATATTTTATATAGATTTACAAATCACTATTGAAAGAAACCTATGTTTTGTTTACAGTAAATAATTATATATCTATGAACTGGATGTTTAGATTAAGAACAGGAAAATATGAAACTAATAAAAGAAGTCCACAATAAATAAGGGAAAAGTGGCTAAATCACTATTAAAATTGCCTAGCAGCTAGGACGGCTGTTTTTTCCAGTGATACACCCCTAACCCAAATCACTCTAGAAATAAGGGCACAAACTCAATTTCCATTTAGCCCTGCAGGTTATCTCTCACAAAAACCAGAGGAAGAGATGTCTATTTGAGACAGGGGAAAAAAAAAAGTAAGAATAAATTACTTCTAGAAAGGAATTAATGAATATTTAATGATAGCTTTACTTTCAGCAGCCCACGTGTGATTTAAAGACCTAAAACCAAAGCTGGCTGTTTGTATGAAGATTTTCAGGGTGCTAAAGAACAGGATGGTCTTCATCTTTTTTGAAACACCTACACCTGCCCCAGGGCACTCAGGACCCTGGATCTTGTACTGGAAGGATGAAGAGAGTTTCTTTATAGCCAAAGATTAAGTGGCCATTGTGCAGGAGAACCCTGATTGTCTCATTGTCCCCCATCTCCATGTCCACCCTCCCCATGCTCACTACAGCACCAGGAAAAAGGCATGGACAAGAATCCTTTCCTGCCAAGCTTTGTCCCCTGCCTCAGCAATCTTCTCTTTTTGTGAATGTATCGTTCAGATAACAAAAAGGATTGGGAGAAGGGAGTACACTATCTGGCTTGTGCTTCTTGAACTTCAGAATTCTTTCCTTCCTTCACGATATGTCTTTTGGTTTCCTCTCTTTACCCACTAAACTCTTGCAGTGAGAATATGGAATTTCCTTCATACACAGGAACATTTGGTATTTTTGGGAGTAAACAGGCCCAGCTCTTCATCACTCAATGAGGCTTTTAAGGTACCACTGTCTTCAACATATAACAGCGTCTTATTGTTGTTTACATCACAGAAATAATATTTTGAAGTATACTGTCAAGGCTAGAAAGTAACCAGCTTTAGCTACAAAGACATTTTTGTGCATTACTGTCTTCAGAGAAGGAATAGGATTATTTTGCAGCCTAGGAGTTGTCTGTGCACTCTTTGTACCTTTTGTCTTTCTTCCCTTGTTTTGCCATGGATTCTTGAGGACCCATGCTGAGCCAGACTGCACCTGAGAAGAAATTTGTTTCTTGGCACATCAGCTTCAGGAGCTGTAAAAATGTAAGAGCACTGCTGGGAATGTCTCACTTTCTGAAATACATAGCAAACTGTATGCATTACTTGAGTAAAAAAGATTCCAGCCTTCCTGTAATGGTAGGACATGGGGCAAGAGCTTTAAACTGAAAGGGATGATTTTGATTGGATATAAGGAAGGCATTTTTAATGATGAGGGTGGTGGGGCACTGAGAAATGTTTCTGCGGGAGGTTATGGGTGCCTTGTCACTGGAAATGCTCAAGGCCATGTTGGATGGGCCCAGTTTGATGAAAGGTGTCCTTGTCCATGGCACAGGGTTGGACTAGACAATCTTTAAATGTTTCTTCCAACAACACATTCTGTGAGTCTTGTCATTCAAATCATATTTCAGAATACTTCCAGTATGGAAATGCCCCAAGAAGCAGAAGACCATGACTTTTCTAATATCAAATTATGTAAATTTGCTAGTAAAATAGGAAGGCTATGTACAAAAGATCAGCATGGAATCTTAATATAAACTATATAGGATCTTCTGAATATTTTCTTTGCTGTGTTTCTGAACTCTCTGCCAAGCTGTTAATAATGTAAAGGATCTCAAATGATGAACACAGTTCAGGTTGTTTGCAGAAAGAAAAGGTGATTTATTATTTACAAGAAGATCTATCAAATAAGATGTCAAATCACAGGTGGTTTTGTCCATACTGACAGACTACTGAGCGTATATACACCAGTTTCATACTTCAGTTTATCCTGATTCAATTTCATTCATAACTAACAACTGAATTTGCCTTTTTATATTTGCAATAAAACACTGTGCAAACAAAATTTGTGAGTATATGTGCAGCAAATCTTGTATCAACACTGACTAGCTGCCAGATTTGGAATCAATTCCCTGATTAGTTTGAGAGTGAGTAATGTGAGTGCTTAATTTAAATCCCTGATTTAAAAACATTTATGGAAAGAGAACTGACAGCCTAAATAGCACCTCAAAGTGCTACAACTGTTCCTTCCATGCATTCTGCTTTTGTGAAGAGTGGGGTGGTAAATTTTTGCTCAGGTACAACATGCCATGAGGTGTTTGGTTTGAGATGAGGTGCAGGTTGAGATGCCAAATTTTTCAGCCCTTGAAATAAGAAATGATAACTGTTAACAGGTTTTCTGAGGAAAAACTGTAAGAAAATCAACTTTAAAAAAAAAAACAAACTGAAAGGAACACTAAACAATGGCTGAATAGGGTACTAGAGTTAAATATTTCATTATACCTATGCTTGGAATTTCAGCCTGTTTTATGTACTCCCAGCTAGGACATGACAAGTAAAATTGAATTTTGGGTTTAGATAATAAAACAAGTCCATGTAGAGAGCCCAACAGTTTCCTGGTGTAACTATTAATTCAGCTAGTAGTTTTTACCAGCATTGTTATGTCAGACCTGGTGCTTTCCTCCTCTTCCTATTTCTGTCCTATATGGATGGGAAACCACAGTCCAGGTCCAGCCATGGCTTTCCCAGCTGTCTGCTGTGCAGTTTTCCAGGAGCTGTGCAGAAGGGATCCAATGCAATGAATTTACCAATGGCCAAATGTCAGAGCTGACATTTGGAAAAGAGGCCTGGTTTTGAAAGACATTATGCAAAAAAGAAGTCATAACATCAAAAAATGTTCTCTTGGATAAACTATGAAGGAAAGAACCCTGGAAGATCAAATAAATCAAATTATTTCTTTTTATTAGGACACAGCTGCATGCTCCTTCTTGAACAGACTGAATACATATTTGAGTGAACACATCCTTTTGCATCTTTGCAACTCATCCAGTTTTGGCTGTTTACCATGAGATACTGTCTTCTGATCCTTCTAAGGCTCTTCCTTTCTCAAAATTACAGCAGCATTTAATAGCTAAAATAAATTACTGAACACTCTCATATCTTAATTTATGTACATATATAATCATTGTTTAGTTGGTATTTTCATCTGTTTAAATTTGCCTGGACATGGTGGAAATAGACAGATTTCAATGGGAAATGAGAAATGTGCCCAACTGCATTATGGATTTTTCCCCTCTGTAGCTCCTTTGGAAAGATCCATTGGTTAAACCCAACATATGTGTCTCACTGTCTACTAAGATCCAACATTACTGTTTTGCCCAGGCAGAATTCCCAGATATTTGGAAGGTGCACAGTTCAGAACTGATGTTCTCCTTGGCAACTTCATTTTTGTGAGCTACTTTTGCCGCCTATAGCAAATTCCCTTCTATTTCTTAGGAGTATATGCAAAATGAATAACAATTTGTTACAAAATTTGTTCTGCTGCTCTGCCTATACCTGTCTAGGTAAGAAAATAGAATTGCCTCTTTGTCCTATTCACTACTTCAGGTTGCCAATAAAAATGAAAAATCACAGTAACCACCCACCATGATTAGAAGAGATTTTCATTATTTTATAGAAGTCAAGAAACACAGAGCTGACCTGAAGTGCTCAACATTGACATGGATTATATTCAAATTAAAAACTGATGGGAGAAACCCTCCAGTCCTTATCATTAGTTCTTCCAAAGCAGCTCCCTTTTATTTTGGAGTGAATTGAACGCTATGGACTTGGTACGTAGAATCATGGAAAATGGATTCTGGCCCTTTTTTGCCTTCTGCCAATGGAGAAAAAATTATATTCATACTTGACTAGCAGGCACAGACAATAGTGCATTTTTGTTGGATTTATTCACTGCTCTTCAGGAACACAAAAAGCACAGGTTCTTTTTCCTTAAAAAAAAAAAGAAAAAAAAGGAGAGAAATTGCTCTGGAAGAACTTTTTCTTCATCTTTTGGAATAAACTCACAGCAATCTATCTTCATTTAAACTGTAAGTGATCTGGCTTGGGTCCTGGAATAGACTCTGGTTCCTTTTAAAAGAGGGAAATAGCTTCTAAATACATTAAACTCCTTTTTAGAATTTATGAAGTAGAACACAAATCTAAGAGCTGGTAACATTTAGTGGTAATGAGGCAATTCTTACATGAGAGAGTTCATTACAGGATCAGCTCATGTTATTTTCCAGCAGCTGGAAAACAAAATCTTTCACAAGCTGGGAATGAAAAAATCTCACTTTAAAATTATCTTGTGTATACCCTAATACACAATTAGTATAAGATGGAAGCATAGCAAAATTCACCCTGCTGCTTCTAATGCAATGACTTTTTACTGAAGGAAGAATGGGTGTTTTACTGAAGGAAGAAGTGATGTTTTCCTTGTACAGTGCTGTTGTTCCAGCTGACCAGCAGCACACGGTGGAGAGTGGGTCTTGGCTGTGCTTTACTCCTCTGCAAATGTTTTGAGTTAATCAGCGTTGCTCTTGTATGAAGCAGAACCTGTCCCTGTAGTCAAAAAAACACAAAGACAAGGAGCATGCCTGGCTCTGTGGTGCAAAGAAGAGGAATTTTCTTACACAGGCACATTTCTTAATAACCTGCTATAACTCTCCAAGTGGTCTTGGAGACTGTGTTTTTGCCATCAGATGGCTTCACAGCAGAAGTATGGCCCAAGGGGAGCTTGAAGTCTCCTCCCAGTCTCAGAGCTGGAGCAAGTTTGCCAGCACTGAGCCATGCAGATGCAATTCCTACCCACCAGTTCAGTCTTACTTCTCTTTCACCACTCAGATTTTGACCAGGATGAGTTGCAATAAAACTGCTTTTCAAACTGACTGTATTCGCCAGCCAATGGATGCTACTACAGGAGAAAATCCAGCTGCTTAGCTCCTCCTTTGCTTTCTGTTTTTGTTCTTTTTTCTGGTGGTTTGCATGCTGAGAGATTCTCTAAATGACCCAGGGTTTTTGCAAACACATTCACCCCAAAATTGGAAATATTTTCCCTCTAAGTTGCAGTCTGCTGCTGTTCAGAGTATTTTCAAAAGATGCTAAGACAACTATTTCACTTCACTTGCTATCCCCAAGTGTCCCCAAGTTTAAAAGATGCTTAAATCAGCTGAAAACAACAGGACAACAAAACATCCCACTCATCCTTTCTAAAGGCTGCAGAAGCTCAGAGGACAGCTAGAACTTAAGCTCTCAAGAGGAATCCAGTCATCCCAAGTCAGCTGCAGTTCCTCACCAGTTACTGAGCTGGCTCCCACACTCAGTACTGGTGCAGAAGGGGGTGGTGGAGACCAAGGACAAAATCTGCTTCCCCAGCACTCAGCTCCCCAGCTGGCTGAGGCAGCTGGCTGTCATCACTATTTCCCTCCTCCCCAGTTAGGCATTATGCAAGGCTCAAACACGCCTTAGGAGTGAAGCCACAGAAAACATAGTTAGGGAATCAGGACAAGTTGGGGAAAGGACAAAGATGGACTGAAGCCTACGAGGATTTTGAAAAGGGCATCTATAAGAAGCTTATTTTCTTGCAGAGGCTTGCAAACCTTACATTAGCAGCCTGACTGAAGTCAACAGATAGGCAGGCTGGGCATAAACAGCAGTGTGAGTCAATGCCAGCAGCTATCAATGTAATTCTTTGTCTCAGAAAGAAATGAATTATATATAGAGAATTACACAAGTTAGGTAATAAGCAATATTTTTTTTAAAACACGTGGATTGCAGTGGTAAAAGTCAAGGAAGCTTGAAAACTCTTGACTGGAGCACTGAGAAATCACAAAGTGCAATGTTAGACTGCTGAACCAAGATAATTTTTTGCTTCAGAGAGAAGATGCAAAATCAGAAACAAAAAACAACAGAAAAAAACCCCACTAAAAAAAAAAAGCTGGCAGAAAAAGAACCAGGTATCTCAGCTGCAAAGAAAGCCAGACTGTGAGCTAGAAACAGATTACCAAAGGAAGATACCCAAGCAAGTCAGCCAAGTATTTATTTTGATTTATAAGGCCCCAAACACTTTAAAATATACTACTTGAACAGTAAGAGTATGAGTGAAATTGTAACTTCAGCTCCAGATTAATTTTATAGCAACTTAAAGTTACTGTTGACCTTTAAAGAGCAACTACTAATGGCTTGGATTTTTGAGACAAGTGAATAAGCTCTGAATTAGACATGAGGGAGAGAGAGATAAAATACACTCCAATAAACCAATACCAGTAGCTTTCCTGGTAAGAATTTTTTGTTATCAAGAAAAAGAGGCTGCAGTTCTTGGCCTACAGCTCACCCAGGATATATAGGTTTGCAGCAAGTTTCTGGCTGAATTTTTGCCTCTCTCTACAAGAATTCAAACTAGCTGATAGTAGCAATTTCTGTCCTGAAATCCAATTTATAGTTCTAAGAGACTGTCACGTTGTCATGGCTCAGTGAGACCCAAAAAGAATTTCAGTTGTATGCAAACAGATTGATATGGCTGAAAGTCAGGGTATGCTCTTCTATGCTGGAGAAGATATAATTTAACACTCTTGAACCAAATTTTACCCTAATTATAGGCAACAGAGAACTTTGCAGTGAAGTCAGTTGGCAGAAATCAGACTCTTACTGTAGGCTGACAGACAAATAACAATCTTCTACATAGCAGAATGTGATTTGCCCTGCATCCTAAAAAATGAGTTTAAATAGCTCCGTAATATCAGGGATTCTTCAGAAATGGAGGACCAGTGGATTAAGATGCATAAATGGCAATGCATTGATATGAAAAGAACCAAGATCATTTGGTGAACACCCTCCTGCACCCTCCTGGATGCATTAGAGACACATTTCTTGAAGCAGTGAACAGACAACAGCACAAAGGAATAAAGCCTGAAATGGGGGAAAGGAAGCAGGAGAAGGAAGTTCTCCAGAGATTAATCTGCTATTATATTTTTAAGACCCCTTTGCTATTACCAGCTTAATGATAACTGGATTTGCCTTGCTTTTTTTCACTCTCTTGCTGTAGCCAGAACTGGCAGCGACATTGCAATCCTTGAAGTAAGTGCTGATAAAAGGAAAATCCACAGGGAAGCCCGGTGTGTGGCTTTCCAGGCACTTTGCGTGCAAGGAGTGAAGCCATGGTTAATTACCTGCCTCCAGCCACTCCTTAAAAGCTAAAGAGCTTTTCTTTGTATGGCTACAGTAGCCATGGCAGCTGCTCATTTATTAGTTGCAGCACACATTAGAGCAGGCTGGGTAACAAGACTGTGTGCAAGGTGAAGATGGCAAATTTCTATTTAAAAAAAAAAAAGAAGGCAAATAGTCTGTTTACTGAGAGCAGGTAATGGAGGTGCCAATCAAAACCCAAAACTGTCACGCATTTCACCATTAGGGAAGAATGACTAACAACTGAATACTGCACTGATGTACGTAATTATGTTCTGATGTAACTACCCTGACATCTGACAATAGATGTGATAAAGATGGGCCCGAGTCTATCATTTTTCTCTCAAATTTGAAAAAACAAAATCTTTGACAATATTAGTTGTATTCAGACCAGGATTTGAAGCTAAACAATCTGTCTGCAGCAAGACAGAGACTCTAGCAGTGAATTTCCCTGATATTTTACAGTTTCAGTGGGAAGAGTAAGAGTGGAGAAGAAAGGGCACTGTTTGATGTCACAGTATAAACATTACTGCTTCTGTCTCTGCCAGAAAGTTGTCATTGAAAGAATAAGGTACAACTGTTTTTAATGCTGTATATCCACCTGAGGAGATTATGAATAGCAGTGATTCTGCTGTCAGTCCTTTCTCCTGTGGACAAACCCAGTATCACTGTGGTTGCTCTCACACACAGGCCTGGAGTACAATAATACTCAGTTATGGGACTGACCTATTTCACTGAACTTTTGACTGAACTATTTCACTGTCCTCTCACCTGACATTCCCATAATTAACACCACTGACCAGCCAGATATTCCCAGCCCTGCATCACCTCCCCAGATGCTGCCATTCCAATTCACCTGTCAATTGTGTGACATGCAAGCTTAACAACTGACTTTTTTCAGAAGGCTTTCTCCTAAGTATACCTGTTCGTAAAGAGCTCATTCTCATATCATCATCTCCCTTGCAAGGGAGGAATCACTTTTCATTTCATCCAGACTTCACAGCAACTAGCACCTGCTAGCTGTTTTTTACTGGGAAGTTTAATATTCAACTGCAGTTCTCTGCTATCTTTTGCCTCTACAATTCCAGCAAATGAGGACATGCATTTGCAACATGATACTCAGCCTTTTGTCAGCATATGCTTTGAACAGTGTCCTCTATGTCTTGGTAAAATTATTTCTTACTGAGACAGGAACAAGTGGGGCATGGGAAACCAAAGCCCTGGAAATGGTGAGTTATAATCGCTTTGGAAGGCATCTGCTATCCACAAAACCTGCCTATCTAAAACATATTTCCAAAATGTGCTGGCCACTCTGTTAGACCCTCCCAAATTCTCATCAGCACACAAAATAAACAGATGAAACACACAAACGTCTCAGCTTCCAGCAGAGGCCTGCTTCCTTGGAAACACTTGGCATTTCTGTGGGGTCACAGCCGAGACTGAGTCTGGATCTGAGAGAGCAGCTCGTTTAGAATAGGGCTGGTTGGTACCTTTACTGAAGAACATGTTAAATCCATGCCCAAGAGCACAGTTTGGGATATCTACCCTGGATTTCAAAGGAAGACTAACTAGTCACTGTATAAAATGAAATGAAATGAAATGATCAAATAAAATAAGCCAAACTAAATAATAATACACTAAACAAAAGAAAAGTAAAATAGAATAATTTAAAAATTAAATTAAAATAATTTAATTAAATCTATAAGGTGTTTGGCATTGGAGCTTAGATTAACTAAACTTAGATACATGAAAACAAAAAGCATGAGGTATTTGGCACTGGAGCTGACTTAGTCCAATGAAAGATGATCATTAGCTGACTTGTGTCTAATACAGAAGAGCCACTTCTGAGTCTCAGGCAGAGGAATCAAATGTAGGAAAGGGGAAATTTACACAGTTTAGATCCTGAAATTAAAGAGTTACCCAAAGTTCATATGGAGTTTAAAACAGAGCAACATTTTCCTCAGTAAATCTCCACAGTTCTGCAAAAGAAAAAAAAAAGCAAAACATTCTTCCTGCTTCACTCTTTCTGCAAGGGGGTGGTTATAAAAACTACCCACAGCTTGCAGGTATGTTTAAGGCATAGGTTTTTAAGGTATGTAATAGAACTCACTTCTACAATTTCCATCTTTCCATTTTTAATTCCCAAAGTTAAAAGTAGCTGCAGACACAGAAGAAAACTGCACCAGTGTAACCTAATGGTGAGCATGTGTGCTAGTGCAATTTAACTTGCTGTGTGGCAGAAATGTGGAACTTGGTCTGAATGAAACATTAATAGAAGATTGTGTATGAAAGTATCACACATGACTGGATGCTTCTGAGTACATGGTGTGGGAGTGCAAGGGACTGACATCTACAACACAATGTGTTAGTGACTGAAATCAACTTTGTTTAAAATAAATACCATTTTCCCCTTCCATATGGTCTCTTACTGAGTTTTGTGAAATTAATTTTGTACATGCTGCTTTGGTAGAAGGATCCAGGAGCAAGTGATTCTCATTCCAAAATAATTAGCACATGACTAGGGAACAAATCTGTCAGTATATCAGTCTGGAGACTAAACTTGAGGCAGTTCTCCTACCTTAGGCACTTTTAAAGAAAGTGTTCTATAAACCATTTCTCTCACCCATTTAAGTCCCTGGGATCACTGCCATATTGCATGCAGTGAAGTCTTGCTAAATCAGCAGGACAGACTGTCACAAGATGTGATAGCACAGAATGGTGCTGCAGAATGTTTTAAAATGTACACACATACTAATCAGGGGTGACATGCAGAGATCTTGAATCCCTTTGCAAATTAGTAATTAAAAAAGCACCATTCCTAGAAAGTCAACTGACATATTAATGAACCATTTTGAAAGCAAAAAATTACCTCAAAATGCTGGCTTAGAGAATTGTAAGAAAGTAAAACCTTCCAAGCCCTTGTCAGTAAAACATACAAATCTGAGCATTTCAAAAGCTTTGTTCTTATTCCAAGATGCTTTATATTGAAGTTTTATTAAATCACCTTTCTTTTTTCAAAGCAGTTTTGGTTTCACACAACATAAACATTCCCTTAAGCCCTGAAATGAGTAAATAGGGATAAATTCTTTGTACTGGGGCAAAAGCACTGGAGATCCATAGGACACACCACTGCGCCCAAGCAGTTTCCAGGCAATTTCCAGTACTCATCCATGATTTAAAGGAGATTTCTGATATGACAATGCTCTTTGCTTTTCTAAGCTCAGCTCTGCAGAAGCAGCAGACTTCTGACATTTTCAAGAAATGATGAAAGGCATTGCATTTGCATAGATACCCAAGGATGTTTGCTTTAGAAGGGAAACAGATTTGGGAAACAAGGGAAAAGATGACAACATATTCGGCAGCCTATATAATTTCTGTTAACTTCAGCATGATGAACAGCTAAAACTAAGTGTCTAGTTTTACTTCTTGTATACTTCTGAATAAATGCTGACCAAAAATGCCACAGTGAAATGGTAAGTTTTCTTTCCCATTTGTTTTTTATTTGGAGGAGCACCTAAACAATATATAACCTAGCAAGAAGAAGAGTTGAAAGAGGAGAGCATATACACAATTCACTCTTTTTTCCATTTTATTGCTCCAAAGCCATAAATGCACCTCCTCTATTTGTTGTGGCCAGTTTAGCTGAACTCCAAATAAAGAGCATAGAAATGTGTTGCTGTATCTCTCTCAGCACCTGTGCCCCCACACACTGTACACCTGGAAGTACTGTGGAGGCTGTCACCCTGATATAGGTGTCTGAAAAACTGTCTTGAAGCTTGACTCTAGCCCATCACAACCGTGTGAACAGGCAATAAATAAATATGCCTTAGCTCAGAGACAGCAGCTAATGGCTCAGCTCTGAGCAAAGTCTGCCTGTGGCAGGTACAAAGGGCCCTTGCTATGAAAAAACCCTGCCCTCTTTTGGGAAGGGAACCTACCTCCTACGATCAAAGGCTGGAGAGCACAGCTAAGCTGCAGGGGCTGACAGATGCAACTGAGAAAACCTTTCTGTTTTAAATCCATTTGCTTTTTCCATTAGAGAGAGCAACACCTATGTAACTGTTTTGCAGACAAGTCCATGGGGATTTTCTGATTACCCTTTTAGTAACTTACAAGACAATCAACATCTGATTTAGCCAGACTCTTAACAGCAGTTGTCTCTTTACACAGCTTTCTCCACCCATGTTATGCCCTAAAATGAGGGAATGAAGTTTTAGGTGATTAGGAAGGATTACTACCAGGGTTCCATTAGCATACTGTCTGTTTCAAAGTCAAAAAGGAAGCACAATAGTCACCACTCCACATTCCCTTCCCTATCCACTATGACAGGAGCTAAACAGTGCTGTTTACAGTGTTGCAGCATGAAGCCAACCTGCTAAGCTTCTAGCAGAGCAGAAAACTGAGTTATGTGCCTTCTTTCCCAAATTCCCCTGGCATTTCATGCCTACCCTACCTGCCCTTCAGGAAAAGGTCTCGTGAATGGAAGTTATGTCCAGATCATGGGATTCCAAGGGAAAAAATGGCATGACAGCTATGACACTGGAATGAACTGTGCCTAGGCATCAGTCTAATGCCAGAATGTTCGCTGCTTCTCACCTTGATCCTAGTCCTAACCTAATCCTAGGCCTGGGCTAAGATTTCTGCCCTGGGACAGGCTAACTCTCCAGGTGTCCATTAATGATGTGAGAGTCCTGCTGGCAAGAAACCCTGACTAGGACAAGCCAAACCACTTTGAAGATTAAGTGACCTCACACATGGCTGGTGGCAATCTTGTACTAAGGAAAGTCTTTAGTATACAGGCACTGGTCTGTGAGACTCAAATATCACGATTGTAGTAATGTATTATGGATAGCAAAGAAAGATCATGGCAAAGGGAAAAGGCAAAGGGAAGAATTAACAAACTGCCCTGATTCTCCTTGCTCTCAAGCACTTTGAGATTAAACCGTGAGAAAGGCAATAATTTTGTTTGCCACAAAAAGCCTTTTCCCTCATATTTCAGGTATACCACCATTGTCAGGACAGACCTATAAGTGAAGCCTCCTGAAAAAGCTTAGAGCCACCCAGTGCTAAGCACTAGTAGAAGGAAGCATGGCAGCTCTTCTCCTGTTTGCTGAGAGAAGCTCCTGACTGATGCTCTTGAGGCCTGGTTCCACCAGCACCCCCATCTCCTGCAGGCACCTTCCGACCCGCACTGCTTGAGCTGGCTCAGCACCAGGCTCACAGGAGACGCTGCACCCTCACGGCCCGTCCCTAACGCGGCTAAACAAATAGATGAAAACAACTCAAAGCCGGCCTGAACGTATCACCTAGCTTCTTCCCACTGCAGAGCAAAGAACAAAAAGAAACCCTTCCAGGGAACGGAGCCAGAGCGGGGGGGAAAAAGTTCATCAGGAGGCCGGGCGGCAGAAGGGCCGGCTTGGTGTCCCCGCGCAGGCACCGCCGCGGACTCTGGGGGACACCCGGTGCCGCCGGCCGGGCGCAGGATGTGAGCTCACGGCACCGCCCCTTCCCCGCCCGCCCGGCGGTGCCGGTTCCGCCGCCCCGAGTCCCGCCTCGCTCCCTCTCGCCGCCTCCGGGGCCGGGGGTCCCGGCTCCGCCTGGGCCGGTGAGTGCTGCGGGGGACCCGCGCCCCTGGGGCCGGCCCGGGCGGCCGGGCCTGGGCAGCGGCGGCGGCCGGGCCCGCTCGGGGCGGGGAGCGCGGCCCGCGGGCCCCGGCAGCGGGGCGGACCCGGGGCTGCGTGAGATCCGCGCTGTGTTTGTCCGCAGGCGGACGCGGGAGAGCCCCGGCGCGGTGTCCGCGGCCCGAGGAGGTGCCGCCATGGGGAACCAGCTGGCTGGCATCGCCCCCTCGCAGATCCTGTCGGTGGACAGCTACTTCTCGGACATCCACGACTTCGAGTACGACAAGAGCCTGGGCAGCACCCGCTTCTTCAAGGTGGCCCGAGCTAAGCACCGGGAGGGGCTGGTGGTCGTGAAGGTGTTTGCCATTCAGGATCCCACCTTACCCCTGACAAGCTACAAGCAGGAGCTGGAGGAGCTGAAGATAAGGTTACACTCGGCACAGAACTGCCTCCCCTTCCAGAAAGCCACCCTGTCCGAGAAGGCCGCCATGCTTTTCAGACAGTACGTACGGGACAACCTTTATGACCGAATTAGTACCAGGCCATTCCTGAACAACACTGAGAAAAGGTGGATCGCTTTCCAGATCCTCACTGCGGTGGACCAAGCGCACAAATCTGGAGTCCGCCATGGTGATATTAAAACAGAGAACATCATGGTGACCAGCTGGAACTGGGTTCTTCTAACTGACTTTGCCAGTTTTAAACCAACTTACCTTCCTGAAGACAATCCTGCTGACTTCAATTATTTCTTTGACACATCCCGGAGGAGAACGTGTTACATTGCTCCCGAGCGCTTTGTCGACGGCAGCATGTTTGCCACGGAGCTGGAAAACATGCGGGACCCTTCCACTCCTTTGGTAGACTTGGCAAACAGCAATCAGCGAACAAGAGGGGAGTTAAAACGTGCAATGGATATCTTTTCTGCAGGTACTTGGAGCTATCAGGTGTTGTTTCTGACTAATGCAGTGCAGAAGAGCTTAACTGGAATTTTTTGATTTTTTTTTTTTTTTTCTAATTTTACAGTGGAGAACAGCATGTTAAAAACCTGCGTATTTATACATAAAGACCCAACCCTTTTTCGTTTACAGAAAAATACAAAGACAACACAGTAGGCCACATAATTTAAGTGTACTGCTGTTATCTGAGGAGAGAAATCACAAACTATTCTGTTATGGCTCAACTATGCTCTAGGAAAGAGCACAAGGCACAGTCCATCATCTTCTATTGGCAGAGAAGCATGTGCCTCATGGGGCCTGAGAGGAGAAACCAGGCAGTGGTCCAGCTGTGGGGGGACTGACACAACTTTCAGGGTAATTTGGCAATTTGGCTCTAGAAGCCCCTTCTCATTTTCCCCACAGGCACAAAGTGGGAGCAAAGTCCTGTTATGGTCCCACTCACAAGCAGTTGTTAGAGTTTGACTGTGGGAGACTGCCTTGAGTCTTGGCCTTGTCTTGAAAGTTATGAATTTAGCCCTTGATTTTTTGGGTTTTTTTCTCCCCTTAAAGTGATTGAAAATATGAATTTAAAGGAACTGGTTACTTGATCTTACAAGTTGCTCTTATGGCCAAACTTCCAGGACACTCCACTGATAAAGCAGACTATTGGGAGCAAACTGCTGGAGCAGGTTCTCTGAAGAGAGACTTGTGTCACGTACACAACACTGGGGGTCTGTTTTTGGCAATCACATGTGAGTGAATATATGCTGTGTCCCAGCATCAGCTGTGGAGGCAGAAGTTATTTCTTTACCTTCTTTAAAAGGGCTGCTTAATTTTGAGCTACTACCCGGTCCGTGCTGACTTACTACACTCCTCTAACACATGACAGTGATGTGGGTTCCATTTCTAGTGATGGATTTTCCAGCTGGCAGGTGGCTGAAGTCACTGCCTCATGTTTTCTAATTGCAAACTCCTCTGCTCAAAATAAATTACTTGGAATATATTTCAGGGATCAAGTACAAAAGCCAGGTTTTGGAGTTTGAGCTATCTTCTTTCTGCAAACAAATTTGGCAACTCATTTGCCTTATTTTTAATCGAGCAAAGGCTTGTTTAGGGCTTGTTCTTGTCTACATGCAGAAAACAAAGTTAAACTATCTGTTTATTATCCTCTGGCAATCTTTGACTTCTTTTTTTCTTTCTGTCCCAGGTTGTGTAATAGCAGAGCTCTTCACAGAAGGTGTACCCTTGTTTGATTTATCTCAACTTTTGGCTTACAGAAATGGCCTCTTTTCCCCTGATCAAGTCCTAAACAAAATTGAAGACCACAGTATCAGAGAACTGGTAAGGATGGACTACAGAATTAGAACCATCTGTGTGTGCTGTTTGCAGTTTATTTCACTTACTTTGGTGACAGATTGCTTATTGTTTGGGTTTGGATGTTTTTGTATTACAAATGTCTAAACCTTTGATTTTTTTCTCCCACTCTCTCCTACTTCTGCCTTTCTCAAGGTCACTCAGATGATCCATCGAGAGCCAGATAAACGTTTAGCAGCTGAAGATTATTTGAAACAGCAACGTAACAATGCATTTCCTGAAATATTTTACACTTTCCTTCAGCCTTACATGGCCCAGTTTGCCAAGGAAACATTTGTGTCAGCAGATGAGCGTATACTGGTCATACGTAAAGATCTGGACAACATCATTCACAATCTCTGTGGGCAGGATCGCACAGAGAAGGTCGAGGGAGAGACAAAAGAGAATGGGCTGGTTATTCTAGTGTCTGTGATAACTTCCTGTTTACAGACTCTCAAGTACTGTGATTCAAAACTGGCTGCTTTGGAGCTGATTCTTCATTTAGCACCAAGATTAAGCGTAGAGATTCTTCTGGATCGTATTACTCCTTATCTGCTACATTTCAGCAATGACTCTGTGCCCAGGGTGAGGGCAGAGTCTGTGAGGACACTAACTAAAGTTCTTGCTCTCGTCAAAGAGGTGCCACGCAACGATATTAACATTTACCCAGAATACATTCTGCCAGGCATTGCACACTTGGCCCAGGATGAAGCCACCATTGTCAGACTTGCATATGCTGGTAAGAGGACATCTAGTCAAAACCTCAAATCTTGAGCTTTTCTGTAATCTCTTTACGGTTTCTGTCAGTAAAAGTCGCTAGAAGTGACTGCAGGTAATGACACCTGTACTCACATTTCATTAGCTCTGATTGTTTAACTAAAATCGCCCAATGGAACTGAATAAATACAAAACTAACTTGAAGCATCAGTGTGTTGCTGGGCTGCAGAGCTGTTTTCTGACAAAATTAAATTTGATATGCAGCAGCTGAAATGAGATTATTTGCTCTGTAATAGACTGGTTTATACTGTAACAGACATTTTCTTTAGATGTTATTCAGATGTGTGAGTTCTGCATGGTTCAGGAAGAAGCTTTGTAGTCATGCCCATGTTTTCTATTTACTATATACCCTTATTTGCTATGACTAGCACATTTTCAGGTGTGTTGTTTTAGTTTTGGGTTTTTTAGTTATAAATTACATTTTCAGTTGAAAATGTCTTAGGTGATGTTTTTCTTTTGTTTACTAAGTAAATTAATGAAACTACTTATTGAAGACTGTGTATAGCTATGAATAGGACCGATCGCTTGTGGTCACCATGATCAATTTAAATTTCAAATACATCAATGTATTTAAAGGTGGTTTAACCGAGTTAGCTTCTGTTACTATAGTACACTTTTGGAAGCGGTCAGACTGGTGACTTAAGAGGATTTGGTCTGGGCTGTGGACAGGCTCCCTTGGCATTTGCTGATGTCTTGGATGACACTCAGAACAACTGCTTAAGTGGGACTTTTGCCTTGATGTTATTGTTCCTGTGCCAGCAGTGGCCTGACCCATATAATGCAGCCTGAGTTGCTTCAGCAGCTTCCAAATGGTGCAGTACTATGCCAAATTGGCTGGATAGATACCCTGACAAATGTTCTAAAAGTGAATTCCAGGGTAACGAGTTGTTATTCACTAGGATACATGTCCTGGTGTGATGGTTTGTTGTTATTTTGTTGCAGTCTACTATGTGGCAATGTTAGTTAATTCAGTCTGTTTGCCCTTTCTGTCAAGTTATTTAGTCGCTAAACTGAGATTAAGTGGAATTGAGAGCTAGTTCTAGAAGAATTAAATTAGCATTTGTTACACCTAATATCATTAGGATTTTTCCATTTGTTTACATGACAAATGTACTGTGTGATTTTATGAACTCTGGTAGCTTTGCTGGGAGTCAACAGAAGTGGGTTGACCAGAGCATGCTGTGTAATTTCCTGTTTGCCCATGGTGACTAGTGTTGTCAGTTGCTGTAATCTTTCTTCAGGGGGATCATCCGACTGGTGTAAATTGGCAAAGTAGAACAATTCATAACCAAAATGTTTTCCTTTGCAGAAAACATAGCGTTATTGGCAGAAACAGCTCTGAGATTTCTGGAGTTAGTACAGCTGAAAAATCTGAATATGGAAAATGAACCAAATGGTGAAGAAACGGATGAAACATCTCACCCTAGTGATAACTATGACACAGGTAATGTCACTTTTTTGCCTGCTTATAATAGCAAATCATGGCCCAAAGCTCCTAGGTAGCACTGATCTATCTCATCTCTCAAACCTTAGCCTTCCTATTAAATAGGAAGAGTGATTTGCCTTGACCAGTATCAGTGTTACAGCTTCACAGAAAAACAGGCACCTCTGCTCTGAATGTTTTGAGAGACAAAAAAAGTATATAAATGAGCATATTTTTGTTCTCCATAAGTCCTCAAGTTATTTGACTGCGATGCTGGCTGCCTGGTTGCATGTCCAGCTTCACTTCCAGCTTGTCTCATAAACAAGACAGCTGCAAAAACATGCCTGTGTTCCAAATACTGCTTCTGTTGGAGTGGGAAGCAGCATTAGCTTTGGAAAACCTGTCAAATTCTAGCATAGTGTTTGTACTGTGTTTTTCAGTCATTCTTCCTTTTCTGTCCCTGTGCCTCCCAATTCCTGTCTGTTTGCCTGGCAAAACTAAATGTGTGGATGCCATTTGCCAGTAACATTACTGTAACTTTGTATTATAACTAGCGCAGAGAACGGGTTAAAATCCTAAGGATGGATTTTCTTTTCCTTTTCCTTCAGAAAGACGCATGGTAATACGTGACCTGTGTGTCAAATGCAGTCCCTTGTAGTGCTGCATAAATTCCCAGAATAATGCTGGGCAAGTCTTCCTAGCTGGGAACAGTTTGTGGTTAAAAACTGTCATTTCTCTTCTGGGCTAAGTGGATCCATCTGTGACTAATCAGAGTTGGTAAACATCTTATATATGGAATATATATTCCATTTGGGGAAGAGGCAGTTATCTCTTAAGTAGTTGCAGGGTCATACATTAAAATAAAACAACAATGAATCTACTAAAACAAAAAATAAAAGATTCTTTTAAAATTCCTTCATGTAAGGTGTGGGGTGCCCAGAATTGCTGAAGACTCAGAGAGGAAGCTCCATTGTATGGGCTGTGTTTCTAGGAAATGCTGTCCCCTAGCCCTTGAGATAGCTTGGAGATGAAGGAAGTAACACAAAGAAGAAAGAAGCTTGAGTAGTTCTGTTCTTTTCACCCTTTTAGAAACCAAGCATGAGAAATTTGAACCCAGGAAGGAGATTTTTCATCCTCATCATATCATGACTGATAGACAGGGTCATGATAGAAAGCAAATTAGCTGGACTTCTGACTGCAGGCAAATGATAATCACCCCTTAAAACTGGTGCAGCAGTAGCTGAAATTTTTGTGTTGCTTGTTTGAGATCCTGCCTTGTAGTTTTCAATAGTATGCAGTGCATTAACAACCAGTAATTTCCATTTAATAGATTTTTTTTAATTGTATCATGAAGTAGAAGCCATAGGCGAGGTCATCTTCAAATTTTTCATCAGTATTGTTACATTAACTACAGAAATTTAATGAAACTGGAAGCACTCACTTTTTCAAGTGTTCTTATGTTCCTCTCTGTATGCTTAATGAAGTGAATTTATCTACCTAACTGAAAACATATTCTTGATCTGTTGTCAGTTCACAAATTTTGAAATTCATAGTAAAGTAAATATATAAAATCAAAACTCCCTCAAAGCCTTTTGTTTACAGTGGTAATGTTGCTGCTGACTCATTCTGATGCTTTCTCACATCTGCATATCACCTAAATGTATAAAATGAGTGGAATCATCTTAGTGGAAGTTGCAACAAGTTTGGTATAAATTGATCTGGGTAAAAATGTTTCTTATTTCTCTACTCTTTACCTTTGTCACCGCCTTGCGCTTAGCCTGAAGTCTTTGAGCCCTGGTTGGAACTGTGGAGGTTCTGTTGCATTGCCAATTTTACTGTTCAGGATGACCTGTCACTGTAACTCTTTTAGCAGCAGGTGGTACACATGCGCACTCTGTTTCTCCTCAGCCAAAATGTTCATCCTGTTGTCCCTTGCAGAGTTGCAAGCCTTGCATGAAATGGTCCAGCAGAAAGTTGTGACTTTGCTAAGTGACCCAGAGAATATTGTGAAACAAACACTGATGGAAAATGGAATAACACGTCTGTGTGTCTTTTTTGGACGGCAAAAAGCCAACGATGTTCTTCTGTCTCATATGATCACTTTCTTAAATGACAAGAATGACTGGCATCTTCGAGGAGCTTTCTTTGACAGCATTGTTGGTAAGTGTTTGGTTTCAGCCAAACAGAGTGGAAAGAAAATAATGTAAATAAATTAATAGTTTCCAGGATTTAAAAAAATAAGTCATATAAAAGTCTTTTCTTATAAAGTTTTCTAGAATTTGTAAGAAAAAGAGCTTTCTGAATTATTGGGTGTAAATGTTTCTTAGGGAACGAAGATGAAACAATGTAGATACAAATGTATACTTCTTTTAGTCCAAATATTTAAGTAATTTAAGTCTAGGGTAGGTTAACATTAAAAGATTGGGATTTAAATGCTTTTTTTTCTTTGAGTTTCTGCTACAGCCACTAACTTAAAAAGCTAAATTATGGCAAGTGATTACTGGGATTTCTGCAAGCTCTACAGTAGATGCATCACTTCACCATGTGCACATGGTCCCATTCACTTCAGATCTGTTCATATGATGAAAACTAGGCATTGTTATATGCTAAAGCTATAACTGGAAAAGTTTTTTTAATGCCTTAAAACCTCACCTAAAGATTCCTGTCACTTCAGAATACTGCATAACAATTTTTAAAATCTTACTAATAATGACATCAGGTGTTAAGTATATCTAGTGCTCTATGTTGGAAATCCATATGACCATTGCTGAGAGTCAGTGCTCAGGATGTGTGGGTTAGGAAAACTTTCCCAAGTGCAGTTCCTGAGAGTAAAAATGGTGCTTCAGGTGCATGGCAAGAAAAACAATAACTATCAAACTTTCAGAGGGGCCATTATGATAGCTACACAATCCATTGTGTCTGGAAGCCACAAAATGCTGTGCTGACAAACTGCCAAGAGGTGATATTGATAACTTACCAGAAATTGCTTAGAAGGAGCAATGGATCAGCCAAAACACAGGTCAGAGTTTCCTGACTTCTTGCAGGACATTGAGAGACACGTGAGGTAAATGAGAATTAAAGTGAAGATATGTAACCTTTATTTTTAACTCTTCTCCCAGTATCCATTCAAATATCCACACAAGAATTCAGATTAAGTTCTAAAGTTATGTTTTTATTTTACTTCAAGCATTTGCACATCTTTAAGACTGACCTCTCTAACTGGTATTTAAGTAAGTGCAGGCATTGGTGCCTGTGGCTGTGAGCAGATGCCTTTCTTGTAGCAGTGGCACTGAGGGAATTTCTCTTAGCTGTGCTGTTTCTCTCCTCTTCCTCCCTTCCTTTTATTAAAGGGTTGCAAAGTCCAGCAATAAGATGTGAACAAGTGTATTGATTATTACCTTATTATATT
Organism: Pseudopodoces humilis; assembly: GCF_049639895.1. Classification (NCBI taxonomy): domain Eukaryota; kingdom Metazoa; phylum Chordata; class Aves; order Passeriformes; family Paridae; genus Pseudopodoces; species Pseudopodoces humilis. The sequence continues at coordinate 109,387,467 of NC_142200.1, forward strand.
AGAAGTGATAAAGTTATTTTATGTTTATTCTCAATTCTGATAGGAAGTCATAGAGTTTTCTGGTGTTTATCAATTTGTTTTGTATTTTTATGTTTCAGGTGTTGCTGCTTATGTTGGCTGGCAAAGCTCATCAATACTCAAACCTCTGCTTCAGCAAGGTCTCAGTGATGCTGAAGAATTTGTCATTTATAAAGCCCTCAATGCTCTTACTTGTATGTGCCAGCTGGGGCTCTTGCAAAAGCCCCATATTTATGAGTTTGCGTGTGATATTGGTAAGTTGGAATACTGGAAAATACCCTGTTTTCCTAGTAAAGAAAAGAAATCTCAGTACTACATAAAGCTACATTGTCAGCTTAGCTGTCCACTATACAAACCTGTAGTTCTGTTTTAGAATCTAAACAAAATTGTGGTAAGGACCTACTGTTAGTTGAACCATGTTAGTGCTCAGGACTCTAAAATAATAGTTTTGGTGGAACAAATTGGATTTTATATAGTCTGGAAGCAGCAGAAACACTCACTACAAAAACTTTCTGCCTTAAGACTTTTCCTTGGTCTACTTGGCAGCCTGCTGTAAACAAAAAATCCTGGTTGCTTCTGGTAGTCTGTCAGGCACATAACTTGCAGACACACATTAGCCTTTGAAGATGAGAGAATTCAGACAATTGGGATCCTTTCTTATTCTAACACCATAAAAACCCATTAACTCAATTCACCCTTGGTGGCAGAGTAGGTCTCACCTTCCTGATCAGGCTTATCAGTTTAATTTAGATGTGCCCAAGATTTAACAACTATTTATGAAAAAAAATACCAAATGATTTTTTGAGATGTAGTCTGCTTCTTCTTAATGTTACAGTTTTTCAAATGCACTCAGAATTTGGGGCAGATGATCTGTGATTATATCTCATACAGTGCCTTGACAACAACTTCTTAAAGCCCACATAATTAGGGGGACTTCTGAGTCTCATAATCTTAGAGTATAAGTAGTGACTCTTCAAGGAAGAGAGAGAGAAAGCAAGAAGGAGTAAAGTATTTACTTAAAAAAAATAAATCCCCGGTTTTAGGATTCACTGTAATTGCTAGAATGTATTGAGATTTATTTTTGGATCAGTCTCCATTGCAAATCTGTAGTTGACAATTGGGGATTGAAATGAACAAGTAAGGAAAATATGCTTTTTGGCAAGAGCAGGGAAATTGAGCAGCATGAGTCCAATGAAATCCATGAAATAATTTCCTCCGTATGAATGTTTTAACCTTGGTGTTCTGGAGTAGAGACAGCTCAGTTTGGGAGTAATTCTATTAGAAGGAAATTATATCACAGGCTGTCATATGCAGGATGATCTTCTCTCTCCTGTATGAATGATGTATTGTAACAGCCTGTTTTTCTTTCAGCACCGTTCCTGTGTCATCCTAATCTTTGGATATGTTATGGTGCAGTTGGATTTATCACTGTGGTGGCACAGTATTTGAATATTGCTGATGTTTACTGCAAGCTAATGCCATACCTCCATCCTTTTATCACACAACCAATAATACAGGTAATACTTCCAATAATATTAGTGGGAATATGTCTGGTCTAGCCATAATTCTTAAGTTTGTTTTGGCTATGGTCTGGCTTTAAGGATCATATATACTTCTTTTTTCAATTAAGATTACAGGCGATTATAGATTTTTGATCTCTGCTGGCAGATTTATAGAATGGCCATTGCTTTCCATGTTTTAAAGACTGTTGTCTCAAATTTGTTGCAAAATGCAAAACATTTTACAAAGCCTAAAATCAACAGGTTTTTTGTTTTCTGCCTTGTTTATAGTCAAACTCTCTCAATATTGTGCTAGTTTATAGGAGTCTAAAAGGCATGAAAAGTTGGCTGTGAAACAAGTGGGTTTATGTTCTTTGTTTTCATCTACAAGACCGGTCTGTTAAGCAGTGATTACTGTGCTTGTGATTTCACCAGCACCTCTCCTGTGTTTCAGTGTTTTGCCAAGAGTCAGGGTGCAATGCTCAGCATGAATGAGTTAAGTCATTTACTATCAGTGCATGTCCAGGAATGACCTGCATGATGCTGGTAGTATGATCTTATAGGCATCTTTGCATACAACTTCAGGACCTGTAGATTGCACCTCTTAGTTGTTCTAATGGATAAATAGATAAGAAATAATTGCAGTATGTACATTGAGAAATGCATCCTATGTTTAACATTTTGTTGTAAACCTTGCAGATGGGAACTTCACTATAATAACATTTTTCCTTTCTTTCATGTTCTTTGTGCTGTTTTTTAGGCATTGATTGATAAATTTGTCTTGTTCACTTCCTGTGCCATATTAGTATATAAATCTTTTCTTCTTCATTTTAGTATATAAATCTTTTCTTTGCTATGCAACACTGTATTTAGCAAGCAAGTAGTGGGTAACATTAAGTTGGATTGTAATATTAAGTTCTTACTCTAGACTCATTTTGAAGACAGCAAGCTATGAGAAGCACTTTATAGGAAAGAGGGAAAGAGAATGGAGAAAGTTTGACATGACCAACACACAACTTATTTTCAAGAAAGGAGACAAGTTGAATCTAAATGACTTGTACAAGTTATATGGATATCATCATGGTGACTGGTCTGTTGTTTTGAATTCCAGGTGGACAAAGAAATAGTCCTGTTAAGTGTACTTAAGGAGCCCGTCAGCCGTTCCATATTTGATTATGTCTTAAGATCAAAGGATATCACAAGCCTCTTCCGACACCTTCACTTGCGTCAAAAGAAGAGAACTGGAGCTCTCTCTGAGTGCCCACCCCCAGAGGATCCTGCCATTGCACAGCTGTTGAAGAAGCTTCTTTCACAAGTAATTGGGTTTTATTTGTACTTTAAAAGTCAGGCTTGAGATTCTTGGGCTCTGTACACCTCCATAAACCCTGACCTTGCAGTGCTGCTGTGAGGGACTCCCAGTCTGAGGTTCTCATCCTCCAAGCCATTAACTTCACTGATTTCAGTATATGCTTGTGGGACAAGTTGTTCAGAACTTAAAGATTTTTAAAAGATCTGCCAGGTATGGAGACATACAAATACCACCCAAGTCTTTAAAAAATGACTGTAAGTCTCAAACGTGTGATGCATCCGCGATGTGGCAGCATTACGGAGTATTGCTGGATTAAGTGCATTCTGCTGGATAAAGGAGTATGTATTTGTCAAAATGCTAGATTTGTGTGCCAAAAGCAAATGGAGCTGGAAAGTCTTGAGGCTTATGTGTGAAGAGGGGAACATAAAGAATCACCCACCCAAAGTCATGAGAACTGGGAAGAGAAAGGACTGTAACTGTGTGGGGTTATTTCCCCACTATGGCTTGTGGGCTGTAAGCATGGTCTAGGTGGCAGCTAAGCAGATTGCACCAGATAGTGATCCAGCATTAAATTCTGTTCTGCCCTTTCACTTTTCCTTGTCCCATTCCATAGGAGGAAAGATATTCTTACGCTGCAGTAGCTTACCTTATGTTTTGTGTAAGCAATGGACCAATGCTTTGAATTCTGGGGATGTGCTCTTTTGCACTTCTGAGCCAGTCATTAATTTTATTGCTTCTTAAATCTTCATGCCTTGATGCATGTTATTGTTAAAAGAGAGTAATACTACCTTTTCTTTTATTCTTTAGGGGATGACTGAGGAGGAAGAAGACAAACTGTTAGCACTGAAAGACTTTATGCTAAAATCTAATAAAGCTAAAGCCAATATTGTGGATCAGAGCCACCTGCATGACAGCAGTCATAAAGGGGTGATTGACTTGTCAGCTCTGGGAATAACTGGGAGACAAGTGGATCTTGTTAAAACAAAACAGGATTCCGATGACAAACGTGGTTAGTATATTTTGTGACCTATATAGTTGAAGTATAGCCATCCTTTCAGGGTGTTCTCAGTAAATCAGCCTATCACCTACTATCACCATTCTCACTGAGTATGCAATAGGAAAATTACTACTTCTGTTTGAAATATGAGGTGGTGGAATGTTCTCTGATCATTGAAAAATGGGGATTATTTTTTCTCCTGAGAATATTTTAAATTGACTGCATGTGCTGTTGTTCAGCTGGTTGGGGCAAACAGGACTCTAGTGACTCATGGCAGCAGTGTAAATTTTGAAGGCTACATGTCTGCTGTTTGCTCTTAACAAGTGCTAAGCTCTTTAACTGTGAAAATAGTGTTTTCTTGAGGCAGCCTGAAGAAAACTCAAAACTCCTCAGGCTGGCACTGAGGAGTTGCCAACTGTTGTTCACCCAAGTACATGCTTTTTGGCCCTAGGGTTCTTCAGCTTCTCATCCACTCCCAGTTTATGTTTTTTTACGTGCTCTTCTTTCATCTTAAAAACCCTCTTACATTTCCTTGTTCAGATGTGAAATCCACTTGCTGCTAACTATGCCAGTTCTCTGTAACCTCAAAATTCTTCTTTACCAGACAGTTTGAGCTTCCTCTTTACTCTCTCAAGCTTGTAATTCCCTCCTCTATTACACCAGTGGTAGGTTCTGTGTTTTTACATATACAAATACAGAAATATCTGTAAAACCTATACCTATTAATATCTTTTTTCTAGGATTAGGGTGTTTTGCATATAATTGTAAAGGAAAATACAGAAGTATAAGATTTTTTATTTTTTTGCATCCTTGAATCAGGAGTCAACATGATTTAAAACTTAGTGTATAGGAAGTCTATACTTGAACTAATTCACCCAAAGCTGTTACCCTTAAAGTCTTCACGCCTTTAACTTTTCTTCACTGACTTTGTCCAAATTTAATTTGTCCCATGTTTTTCTGTCTATATTTTACAGTTCTAAGTGACTCCAAATGCTGAAAATAAATGCATTTCCTATTTAAAAATAAAACATAATTGAATCTACAGGTGATGTTGCACTTACAATGGAAAACTATTGTATTTGACACTAACAATGATTTGTGTACAGTGCTGTTACAAATTTATTCTTGATGTCCCTGCTCATTGCAGGGCAGATGGACTAAATGACCCAAACCCTTCCATGATTCTATAAGAAAAATACATCATATGGTGGAGTCCAATCCTGCGGCCTTCTAGATGTAAGCTTTCCCTCTAGTGAAGTGATTTATCGCGAGTCAGCTATAGGATCAAGAAGATGTGAATACCTGTGGCAGGTGCTTGCTTTGGTTTCCCTCATAAATGCCTGTCAGCTGATCTCCACAGCATAGCAATAGGATTTTCTCTGTATGTAAATAACAGTCTGGCATGTAAACATTAGACTTCCATGTAGTCTCAAAAGTAATGACGATCCTGAGTGAATGTTGTCATGGTAATGTTGGGGGGTGTTTGTTTTTTTTTTTCCTTTTCCTGCCACCTCCTCCTTTCCTCCCTCTCTCCAATCTACTTATAGCTAGAAAGCATGTAAAACAAGATTCAAATGTAAATGAAGAATGGAAAAGCATGTTTGGGTCTCTGGAACCAACAAACATCTCCCAGCCAGTATCCAAAGGACATGGGCAAACTACTGATCCTGAAGCCATCCAAGCTGGGAAACCACTTCGTTCAGAGTCCTCAGCTGGTATTTGTGCCACTTTGTCATCCTCTCCACAGGTGAGGAGAAAATACTTGAAAAATAGTATGCTCTCATCTTAAACTGAAATGATTTGATTGTTTTAAAGTCAAGTGGGACTGTATGGATGAGATGTTCTTGTTTTGTTTTGGAGGTTATTTGACACTGGTCGTGCTATTGGCTGGTGTTTTCTTCAGCAGAGTTGCTGACATTCAAGTTCTTATTTTAAAAATAGGAACTGAGAGAGGACTGAAGTAAGTTTAGCCCTTGAACAGAAGAGCTTCACTAACAAATAGATGCTTTGCACGAAGAGGTGGGGGCTTTGTGGATTAGACAATTATTACATAAACCTTTCTGGCAAGGAAGACTTTTCCTCAAATTGCATGCCCTGATATATGTTGCGAGGAAGAGAAATCATGGTTTTAATCACATGCAGATTAGAGAGATCACAGCAGCATTTAGACATCCTGTACCTGTAATACTTAGTACTGGCTAGAGAAGGATAGGCTGGGAGCTCTGCAGGCCGTGGAGGCATCTCTTGACACTAAACACTGTTTTCTGTTTGGCTTCTAGTTGGAGATTAACTTCTGCTAGCTTTAAATGAGTTTGTCTACCCTGAACTATAAGGGAAACACTTCACACTTTGGTTTTTAAAGCCCAATGTAAATGAATTTGAGAGCTAACCTTTAGTTTTGTCAGTCTTGAGAGCAATAACTGCCTCTGTAATAATCACATTAATAGGTGTGCACAGCACATTACAATTTCTTTAGAAAGAATAGAGAACAGAGTAGGCAAACAAGGTAGAATAAGAGAATGGTTGATCTTTTATATAAATAATAATTTTCATGATTTTTAATTGTCTTCATGCAAGCATTTTTTAATGCTAATTAATTGCTAATTGATTGAATAAAAAATTTTTTTTTTCCATTTTTATTCACTGTGTGTGACCCAGAAATCTTATGAAGGGGATTTGTCTGTGTATAGAATGTAAGGCACATCTTTTTAAGGTCTAATTACTTACAGGCATCTGATGGAGCAGTTGTCCAGCCCAGGAAACCGACCCTGCAGGCTCTGGGCAGCACAATGTCCCCATCTGCACACCAGCTGCGCATCACCACCTGCAAAACTGAGCTGCAGCAGCTGATCCAGCAGAAGAGAGAGCAGTGTAACGCAGAGAGACTTGCCAAACAGATGATGGAGAATGCTGAGTGGGAGAGCAAGCCCCCACCTCCAGGTACATCACAGGCCACTGAAGTTATTAGATAAAAAATTATATGTGTATATATATGTATTATCTGAGTCAAGATATCATCCTTTCATGTAAAAAAAAACAAAGCATGAGGAAAAAAGGAAATTCCTAGTTTAGGAAATGTGTTTACTGCGCAGAACACCTATGACCTAGTGTCTAATTAAGAATTGAGCAAGTAGGCTTTTGCCTTTAATATTTAAAATGCCTTAACACTGTTTTCAGTGCTGTCTGTGCTTTGCAGTTGTAATGACTGTATCCTGATACAGTTAGTGGATGGATCTAGGGGAATTTGCATGTTCCTAATTAGATTGTGCTTTTGTTTTCCCTGTAGGATGGCGTCCCAAAGGGTTGTTGGTAGCTCACCTTCATGAACACAAGTCTGCGGTGAATCGCATTCGGGTCTCTGATGAACACTCAATTTTTGCCACTTGCTCAAATGATGGCACAGTGAAGGTCTGGAACAGCCAAAAAATGGAAGGAAAAACAACTACAACCAGGTAGCTTAAAAACCTGTGGTATTTGGGGCTGCAATTTTAGAGTGAAAAATGAAGTAGAGCAGGGAGCAGAATATGAATCACTTTTGGGTGTGCTGGAAATATCTATAAAGAGATATGTTCCTCTTGGCTTGCATATATAATATTATATTGCTGTTTCAATTAGTTAATAAAAGAAAATAAACAAAGGGACTGCTTTGTAGCCATAATAGTTACAGGCTTTTGATTTAATTTCTGTACATATATAAATATATTCTGGTATTGTTGTTTAAAGCTTTTTTGCTTTAAACAACACTGGCTTTTTTGCTTTCTCATTCTGAAACAGCTAGAAAATGTTCTTTTCAGAGCTCTCTCAGGAGCCATTTGTTTCAAGTAGGTGTTTAAGAGAAGTAATTTTTTTTTTAAGTGCCACCAAAAATAGCCTCATTTTTCTCTCCCCCTATTTCTCTCTGTACTGTTTAGATCAATTTTGACATACTCTCGGATTGGAGGACATGTAAAGACACTTACATTTTGCCAAGGCTCACATTACTTGGCTATAGCTTCAGATAATGGTGCCATCCAGCTTCTTGGTATTGAAGCCTCAAAGCTCCCTAAATCTCCTAAAATTCATCCAATACAAAGCAGGTATGTACTTAAAGAGGTTAAATCTCACCACTCAGAGATCTCAAGCTGTTATTATATTCCTCAGATAGATCATTAAGTTTGATCTAGGCTTCCTGCTGGCTGAGCCCAGACTGCTGGCTGGCCCTTCCCAGACTGGAAGGCTGCAATCTATGTTCTTACCTTGCTTCATAAAGAAGGGTTCAAATGCACTGTGCAGAGCTGACCATTCTTAGCTATAGGATATTTGTACTTCCTGTGTCACTAAACACATTATGAGCTTGAAACAGCCTTTATTAATAGTTTTAGTTGTTTTATTTGTGTACTGGGATCAGTTAACTCCTTTGTTAAGATCTTAAGAAAGTGATTTTGAAGGTTCTTTTGCAGGTCATTAGATAAATTTTTACAGAGGTACTGCATATGATGTGGCCTCAGACCTGCAATTTTTCCTCCTAGGCTCTTACTGTGGTAAGGTGGTAGGGATATGGGTAATGGGATACTATTTAAAGGAGTCTTTGGGCTTGGTTTAGCTCTTTCTTACCTCCGTATGAGCAGTGTGTGAATATTTGGTACTGAAGCTACAGCTTAATCTTCCAGTTTGAGCGAGAGATATATCCAGGCCTCAGAAAGTGCTCACAGTACTGCTAGTGGGGTCTCACAAGTGTGGAGCAGAGAGGGAGAATCACATCCCACAACCTACTGCCCACACTTTTGATTCTTCTGTTGTGGGTAGCTTTTTTGGCTGTGAGCACACATTGCTGGATCGTGCTGAGCTTCTCATCAGCCAACACCCCCAAGTCTTTCTGTTCAGGGCTGCTCTCAGTGTATTTTCAACCCAGCCTGTACTTGTGCTTGGGATTGCCCTGACCCAGGGCACAGAGCTGTGTTTATGTTTGCAAAGGGCTGCTGACAGCCTTGCAGGATCTATGAGCAGAGAGATTTGAGAGAGCATAAGCATCCCTGGTGCTAAAATCAGAAAGCTGTTTCTGGCAGATGCCTTGAGAAGTGACACAAAGAGGAAAAAGCTGCTCAGCATAAGCTGTGGGAAGGAGTCTTAAACTTGGAGGGAGTCATACCTGTGTCTAAATTAGTTTATTCTTTTAACCCAGGTCATTAGATCTGAAGGATGATGGCTGTGTGGTAGATATGCATCACTTCAATTCAGGAGCCCAGTCAGTACTGGCTTATGGAACAGTTAATGGATCTCTGGTTGGTTGGGATTTGCGATCCAGCAGCAATGCTTGGACATTGAAACACGATTTGAAGTTAGGCCTCATAACTTCATTTGCTGTGGATATACACCAGTGCTGGCTGTGTATTGGTAAGCCTGTATTTCTTGTTAGTTTCTCTCTCTTCCCTGCCCCCCTCTTCCTTGTGGTTTTCTCTTACAGTAACTACAGCTCAAGCTTTTGCTTGACCTGATTTTACTAGCATATGCTTTTCTCAAACAAGAGGAGAGAAATATCTTCTCATCTATTTTTGGGAAGCATTCTGCCAGCTGAGTGCTTGAGGCTGAAGGCCATCTCCCCAGGAGCAGAGCACAAAGATAAGGCCAAAAACTCATATATTTATTCCTCTGACTAAGGGGAGCTTTTTCTCACCAGGAACAAGCAATGGTACCATGGCATGCTGGGACATGAGGTTTCAGTTACCTATCTCCAGCCACTCTCATCCTTCCAAGGCCCGAATCAGACGCCTGCTCATGCATCCTGTCTATCAGTCATGGGTAATAGCAGGTAAAAGATGTCTTAAACTTACCTCACAATTCCCAGAGGCTGTGATTAAAGCAGTTTTACTTTCAGCTTTGACTTCAAGCCTTGGTGGGGATTGAAAATAAAAAAGTAGGGTTTGGCCATTGTCAAAATGACAGACAGCCTTTACAGTTCTCATCTTCTGAGCATTGCAACTCTCATGAGGGCCCCTCCCTATGTGCTGTCTACCCCATCCCTTTTTAAGAACAAAATACTACAAAAGATTAAACTCAAACTCATACATTGAAGCTGATGGAAAATCTGCCACCACCTTCTGTACAGCAGAGACTGAATTCCAATTCTGCCTCCAATCTAAGCCAGCTGTGTCATGGGTTAGAACTTTTGGAAATCTCCAAGGTTCCTCATCTGATATGCTTACAACTCCTTCATGCTCACTGCATGTGGCACTGTCATAGACTTTTATATGTTTGTGTCAGGAACACATTCTGAAATGGACAAGTACCTTAAACTAATCCTACAATAACTAAATTTATCAAGTTGCTGTAAAATGAGAGTAATTTGAGTTTCATATTTTACTTACTTCTTAGGCTTCACTTCCTATTTTGAGTTATTAACCACCCTGGGAGAAAAGACAAATATCTTGGAAAAAAATATAAATAAAGCAAGTTTCATTGTGCTTTCTAGTTTGTCTCCTCCCTGTGAAAGACTAAATGAATGACAAAGTTCATAATTTTGGATTATTATTAAAAAGTCCTTGCCTGTTAGGTTGCTGCCAGGCTTGTAAGCAATCCCTTGAACATAATTCTTTACCTGTCCACATGAGTGTGGAACTTCATTGTAGCTACTGAGCTCTGTAACTGGATTGTTTTCTTACCTGCATGGGAGTATTCTCCGAAGTCCCTGATGACTATGCTGAACAGAGCATCTATGCTTCTCAAAGAAGGCTGAGAAGTTATCTAGGGAGGAAGCCAAGGGTTTTATACATTTTTAAAAGGGTTGGGAATTAAATAAGGTTTCCTTTAAACTCTTATATCAAGCACTTTTAATTATAGTGAAGCTGCTTTCAAGCAGTAAAACCAAAGTACTATAGCAAGACTAACACAAATGCTACAGGGAGCAAACAGAAAGTGTCTCTCTCTGTCATGTGACATCTCTATGTCATACCCTCCATGTGATGTCAGTAGAGCAAATAGCTAGAGCCAACCAACCTGTTTAGTACTTATTACACTGGCTTTATCTTTCCTGTAGCTGTTCAAGGCAACAATGAAGTCTCCATGTGGGATATGGAAACTGGTGATCGACGCTTCACTCTGTGGGCCAGCAGTGCACCACCTCTTTCAGAACTGCAGGTCTGGTCTCTCTCTTTTCCAGTTTCTGTTGGGTAGCCAGGGTTAAAACAACCTTGGACTCTATGCTTCATCAGTATAGAACTTGCCCTGGGATTCATTTTGGCACTATAACTGTTTTACTTGTCAGAATTAAATCCCCTTTGTAAAACAGCAGTGTAACCCGAATTTTCATTGGTACCTTCCATTGTCTATGGAATGTACTTGTAACACTCACTTGTTATACCCACCCATGTTCTTAGAACATGAGTGAGCTGGTCAAGCTTGTAAAGATTATGAGAAAGCCAAAATTCAAGGTGTGGCTTCTTGTATTTATTTTTATTTGCTGTTCCTGGGGGTATGCATACTTCCGTAAGTATCTGCTCCTTTACACATCCTTTCTGTAATACAATGCCACTACTACACTTCTAGTTTAAAGCATGAAGTAGCTCTTCTCCGAGGACTTAATTGGGAAAGGAGCAGCCTGGAATATTGTTCACAAATACATTGACAAAAATTACCCAGCTGCTTCTATAAATGTTGTAAATGCATGTCTGAAATCTACTTAAACCTAAGTTTGTACATGCTGCAAGGATCGCAGGTTGGGTTCATTTCAGTCCTGCCCTTTTTGACACAGGTAGCTCCATGATCTTAGATAGTTTTCTGTTGTGTATCTGTCCCATAATGCCTTCATAGCCTAAAAATTTAAGCATACATGTGTTTTTCAGTAGGATTTGCCTCCCTGAGTCTTTTAAAAATAATCTCTCATCACTGAGAATGTAATTTCCAAGATAAAAAAAAAAAAAAAAGGAAGGTTATGGAGGATTAACTCTGTTGCATTTCTCTGTAAAGTATAAGGGAGAAATTTAATATAATAAGATGTGGCCCATTAAAGTGACTTGGCATTTGCAAGAAATATTTGGAAACTGGGTGGATGAATGTGGCTAGGAATGCATTTCCTTTCTGAAGCATGGTGACAGCTATTGCTGATAAGTTATTTTTATATGTCACTTTTTCCTGCTAGCCTTCTCCTCACAGCATCCACGGAATATACTGTAGTCCAGCTTCTGGTAATCCCATATTACTGACAGCAGGATCAGACATGAAAATAAGGTAATCAAACTAAACAACCTTCTTGTTTGTCACCCTCCTCTTCACACCCCTGCTGGTGCTCTAAATTTTGCCAAGTGTTGCCTAAGTAATCTCTAAGAAGCCAAAACAACAATACTGAACATGTGTTCATTAGTGAACATCAGTGAGCTGAGGAACTTGTTCACAAAAAAAGGACTGCAGAACTTGGTGCTTCTCTGAAACACAATGTGTACACTGAAATACAGTGTGTATCCATCTGTAAAATTCTTCATCAGCTTGATGACAAAAACCAAAAAATAATTCATGTGTGAACTTGATATGAGTGTAGATTTCTCTGCATCGCTCCCTTCTGCTAAGTGTAGAAAGCAGATAGCATTTGTGCCCATTCATTTTCATCATAAGAGGAAAACCACTTTTAAGCAGCTGTTTTAAGCTGATAAAATTGAACATCTTACATTGATTTTGTTTCTTCATTTTAGGTTTTGGGATCTAGCCTACCCTGAGAGATCATACGTTGTTGCTGGAAGTTCTAATTGCCCATCTGTTTCCTACTACAGGAAGATAATTGAGGGCACAGAGGTGGTTCAGGTACTTTGCATTGTTTGATAGACACCTATTCTGCTTGCCTTTGGATGGCCCTATAGGTTATATTCATTGCATAATATCTTTAATTATAACTCGTTCACTCTTACTTTTGTGGATGGTGTCAGCATTGCAGTTTTGGGCAGTTGGGAAGAAGTTACTTTAAAAGAAAAACATAATTTGTTTTTGACAGAATTGGACTCACCAAATACTACTTAGAGGCAGAAGCCAGAGTCATATGTTCTTTTTGGTATATTGAAATTTAGACTTTTAACGTGTTTGGCTTTGATCAGTGTTTGGAATATCTTTTGAGTAGGATCTTAGCAAGGCAATGTGAGAGGTTTTGCAGTCTTCTTAATGCTGACAACTTAATATGGATGACAGTCTCTCTTTGCAAGTGCTCACCCTTCTGTAAATAGTATTTGTCACTTTGTTTTTATACAGGAAATTCAGAACAAGCAAAAGCTGGGGCCCACTGATGAGACCCCTCGGAAGGGTCCAGAGTCTCTCCCAGTTGGGCATCATGATATTATCACAGATATCGCGACTTTCCAGACCACACAAGGGTTTATAGTAACTGCGTCAAGGGATGGGATTGTTAAAGTGTGGAAATAAAAACTGTACTAATATATAGTTTGTAAATATTTGTAATAAAGAAATAGTGTTATAATGAAGTTTTCAAGGACTGTTTCCAGTTAATGGAATGGAATGGACTTTAAAAATTATAAAAGTGATGATAAAATCAGGTACCTGTATCCTACCACCCTGTTGGCACATCCTAATCACTTCTTATATTAAAGCTTTTTGGTATACATAGCATTTCCTTGAAATATCAGGGAATATATGAAGTCACTTAGTTTGGTTTTGACTTGATTTGTACTTCAAGAGCCTTTCAGAAAATTATTTAAGGCCGTCCCACATGACACATTCTAAATGTGCACAAAGCAAAGAGCTGGTATCTAACTGCTCCTGTGTTGAATCTGAGAAATGAAATAAGAAGCAGTGCACTGATGTCCCTGTACATTCTAATAACTATAATAAAGTCCACTTGAGCTTCCCTGTTTGATACTTGGGTTTCTTTACATCCGTGGTTACACTGCAGTGATTCCATATTCTCAGATGCTAGGGTCAATGGGCTGTTAATTGTCATTTGAGATCAGCTTAGTGTTCTGTCAGTCCTCAGCTGTCCTTTGACAGTTACGTCCTTGATCCTCAACTGTGCCTTGCATCCAGCTTTCTTTAAACTTGAGTCTAAGGCTAAGCTCTGCTGTCCTGGGAACCTAAAGCAGCACCACTGGGATGGTGTTCTCTGTTATTCAGTATGGTTGTCAAAAATAGCCAAAATATGGCTTTCAGCAGGAAGTACTTTTTCATCATGAAATGTTCATGTGAGACGTAGTTCTAAATGTCAGACAGGTGCAGTAAATGTTCCCACCACTCTTTCACTATCTGATCCAACTTTTCAGGTCTCCAAATACTTTTCAGACTTAAGCTTTACTAACATTCCTTACCTGCTTTTCCCCCTGAAACAGGTGATTGACCCCCTCTGCATGGATGGGCTCAGAAGGTCACTTACAGCAAACAGCACTAATTTGACATGTGTTTCTTGAGTGTAGCTGGAAAAAAAATGTAAGCCTACTGCTCTTCAGAGTATCTGATAGAAGCAGGGAATGCTCTTAACTTGTGAACTGGGCTCTTTGAAGAGACAACACATTAAGTAATGACTTGTTTAAAAAGTCTCAGAATTCAATGGAAAAAACTGCCTGCTTTTCCCTAGTGAGTATATTACTTGGGTAATTTAGTGTAGTAGACATTGCCCCAAGTGTAGCAAAAGAGGAATTGAGCTCAAGAACAATGTGACACTTCTTTGCAGACCTTGTCATTGCTGCTACCTGTTATGCTGAAAAAGGTTTTTTCTTTGCTTTGTATAGAGGAGCTGGTGCTGTCCCTTTATGCTGTATGAATTCAGAAATAAGGAAGGTTTTCTCAGTCCACTGGTATTGCAGATCAGCAAGGAAGAGGGTAGTAAGTCAAGCTTGTTCTGCTGCTGTATTCTAAACAGGTCCTTATACACCTGGTGAAGGGAATCACCTCTTTGGCTGCATTGCTTGGTTAATGGTTCTGCCCACAAAATAGTTTCATGAAAGAAGCAGATCAGGTTTCATTTTCAGGTGTTATAATACACTGACACCATGTGAAACTTACAAGACATTTTAAGTAGTATGAAATACATAGGACACTTGAACTGTGGGTATAGTATTAAAAAGAATTTGCAATATAATCTTATCTCCACAATGTTACAATAATTTCTAGTCATCATTAAAAAGTCATCAACCAGGGTAAGCAATGAACCATCATAACCAGTAAACTATGAGTGAGGCTTTTGCCCATATACAGTAATGTTGAAGGGGAAAAAAATAATGTCAGTCTTTACAAGAAATTTTGTTTGGTTTCAGTGGGACCACTTGTAGGGAAATGATCTTTGGCCCAGCCTTGAGAAATGGCAGTACTGCCAAACAGCACAGTGGTTATGGTTTCAGTAATTCCTCTATCTGTGATGTTATAATACACCTTTGTGTTGGTTTTTTATTATTTTTACTCTTGGTGTTTATAGACAGTTCAGAGGCATTTTGCTTAACATATGGCAATCTGTTAATAATATCTAGATCAAATATGAAGGGTTTTTTTAATATATTTTAGGTGAATTTTAGATCCTGGCGAGGAAAAGACAACCATGCTGCGCTGCTGCACTGTAGACATGCAAAAAGGGGAAAAGAAAACAAAATTATATTCAATATTTTTCAAAACTCTTACATCTTATAGAATAGTATTCTATTAGTAGCATGGATTTTTCAACAACTAATTTACTGTTCCTTGTAAAAAGGAAGGCTTCTGGCTAAGTGGAAGTGCTGATTTACCCAATAATTCAGGACATGTCTTTAGTATTTCTCAGAGTAGCAATATTGGTTCAGTCCCTGTTCTCCCTCCCAAACCTAGAGAAATGGCAGATAAAACTCAGCCATTTCATCAATATTTAATCAAAAGAATCTTAGAACTCAGGAGCTTGGTGTTTCACCCACAGCTGAAAACACATTTCAAGCTGCTGGCTAAACCAGTCTCAAAGCCTGAAGTGCAAAACTGTCTTGAGAATTTACACAAAGATGCAGGACATTGTGTACAGAGGCAGAACTGAAATTCAGTGAGTACGGGGGAATCATTTGTAGCTCCTTCAGGAAAGGTGATCTTAAACTAAAATTATACCACGTTGTTGACAGTTACAATTAAACAAGATTTGGTGAAATATTTAAAGGAAAGACAAGGGGAGTGGAGAATGGATGTGAAAGGGCATGATATTTCCAGTGACGTTTCCTCTGGGTTTGTGTCAATAAGAAGCTTTGTATCCTCAGATTAGGCCTGGAGCAAAGCTTGGCAAAACTTTAAAGGGAGGCTGAAGCAGCCGAATCCCATCAAAAGAAGGCAAGGATTTTCTTACCAGAAAGGCAATTCCATCTGTGCTGAAGGAAATTACAGTGGCTGCAAAGGTGGAGAGCACAATTATGAAAGACTCCATTTAACTGCCATGATGATGATGACATCCTACTGCTGTGTGGCATTTAAGCAAGGATAATGTTCTCAGATAACACGTTCACTGTAGCATGTTGAAGACTAGTATGAGGTAAAGGAAACCTTTCAGAAGTCATAAGTTACACTAAATGGGAAACACAGAAAAATAAACTTTGGAAGCCATGCGTAAAATACAATATAGAAAGGCAAAATATATTTTCAGGAGAGCATTCTGCAAAACATAAAAACAAATAATAAACTCCTTTCTAAATACATTGAGAATGAGACTGACAGTTTGGCCAATAATTGAGGAAGGTGTACAAGAAGATTTCAAACAAAGCAAGGCCATGGCAGATAATTAGATGGGTACTTTGCCTGTGTTCACCATGGAGGAATTCAGGGGGGTGCTATGAATCCTGTCCCTTTTCTGTACATGTGCCACAGGATCTCTCTGCCTGAAACATCTGCCAGGTTGATAGGAGAGGTTTCAGTCAGTAGTAAATTGCCAAGAGCAGAAAATTCTCATCTAAAAGATGATATATTTTAACGGGCATCAGGAATGAAATGGCCAAACTGCTAGCTATGGTTTGGACCTTGCTTAAAACTGCTCTAGTATTAAAAAGGTTGAAACTGGCAGTTTTTTCTTTTAGAAAAATCCTGGGGAGTTTTGAGACCAGCCTAATGTATGCAGTAGGCAAACTATTATGAATTATAAAAAAAAAGCAGAGTTGGTAAAGACATCAATAAATGTGCTCTATCAAGGAAGAGTCAACATGTAAGGTGGAGTCTTTTACCATAAGCTTATCTTTGAAAGAATTGCTTGCCATATGAACAATACATGTCTGGCTAATTGTCTAGCTTTTCAGAAGGCTATGGACAAATTCCCCAGTTAAAGCCTTCCAAAAATAATTAATGTAATCTGATGCAAAATATTCCCACAGATTAACACTGTTTAAGATGGTTGCTAAATTAAATACTATTTAATACTAGTTAAGACAAAATATGTGATACCACAAATAGATCAGTTTTCACAGTGGCGTAAAGCTATCAGTAGAGATAGATGACTTCTATTTGCATAATGTTTATCAATGACTTAGAAAAGAAACAGCAAAATGCCCAAAGTGGCTGAAGATTGTAAATTATTTGGGGCAGTCGGAACAAAAAAGTGGCTGCAAAAATTTTACATTAGGATTTCATTATGGTGGATGGCTGAACAATCCCATGTAAAATTAAATTGTAGATAAAAATGGTGTACATGGTAAATACAGCCCACTCTTAACTTTGTGTTTATAACGAAGAGTCCTGAATGAGTCCTGAATACATAGTCTTATTCAGAGAAAAAAATGTTGGAATTATGACAGACAGTCCTATAACAAGATTAACTCAGTACTTGGTATTGATCCAGAAGTTAAAACAAATGTTAGATATTATAAGGGAAAGAACAGGATAATACACCAGTGAACAAATCCATGGTGCCCTCTTACTATGAATAATGTGTGTAGCACTTCCCCTTAATGATGAAAATACATATAATACAACTGTGGGAGGCACAGAGAGGCCTATTGTGGGTTAAAGAATGGTTTCCACATAAAGAACCATTAATGAGACTCAGAGTCAGCATCTGGAAAACAGAATCCTGAAGAAAGAGATAGCAGATCTGTAAATAAGCAATGGCAGGAAACACTGAATAGGCAATAACTCTTTGTTCATGCATTTAATGCAAGAACTACAGAGTATCCCATAAAAAAAGAGATAAACGTACAAAAGAAGGTTTTGTTTCATAAAGCACATAATTCACTGATGAAACTCGTTGTTTTGGGCTGCTGTGAACACCAATGTTTGCCTGTGTTCAAATAGTACTTAAGTACATCCAGAGCAAAAAAGAATCCATTAAGGGCTACTGATAACAAAACTGCTGTATACAAAAATGCCATATTGAAAATTAAAGTTGTGATTTTGCAATAACTCCAGCATGAATTTTCTGACAGGGGTGGCCTATAAAAAAATAATAAAATTTTATTTGTGTGCATATAGGTTTCTGTAAAATGGGAGAGAAAGTTTTATTTTTATTAAAATAACTTCCTGAACAGAATTCAGTTTCCATGAAAACAGAAATGGTTTTATGTTAGCAAGACTGTTGTGAATGACCTGACTATTCTGAGATTTTAAAAATCCAGCTAGAATCACAAATTCCCTTTCCTTACTACTTTAAACTCTCATGGGGTAGTGTATCCTGACTGCAGAAAAAGCAAAGACTTAGCTTTGCTCTGATGATTTACTTGTCAAAATTAGACCAGCTGGCATAAGGCACAAAGGTGCCATGGATTCTGGAAGGCAGAAAACCCTTAGCACTACCAGTAAAGTAAAGCTGGCACCAGCTCTGAAAGTAGAAGGAAAAGTTCTATTTTTACCTGTGAAGATAACAGTCCAGATTTTCTTCTCTGAGAAGGAGAGGGAAAAGCAAAGTGTTAAAAATCACTGTTTTTCATCCTGCACTGTAATGAGTTTGTGCTGTGCCGGATGGAGCCTCCAAGAGACTCTTCTATTCCAGCTGACGCCACTTTGGCAGCCATCCTCTAGAATGCAGTGTAGGGATAATGACTGAAATGAAGCCCATTTTCTCACCTTATTATTTCCATAGCTCATTGATTTCTTCAAAGTGTCAGCTTCAAAGGAGATAATTACTCATTAAATCATCATCTACATACATCTGTAAAAACTGGGTTTTGAACGAGTGAATCAGAGACTAGAAGAAACTGAAACAGAATATTATTACAATTACATTACATTGATATTACATAGAAGTGATTGGATAAGAGATACCAAGTACAGTCTCTTGGGAAGAGACTATATCACAAGAGACCTTGCTAGCATAATTAAGGAGAAAGAAGTGAATATTCTTAAGTACACAGAAAAGAAAGGCACTGCCAAAGAAAGTGGTCTTTCAAGGATTTATGGAAAGCAAGGACAAGAAGGGTATGTCTAAAAATCACAGGGGATACAAAGACCTGAGAATTATGCAAGCAAGCTGAGTAAAAGAAACAACTTGCCCTAAAATCCCAAATCAAGGATGGTTGATGTTACTGTTGCAGATGATCAGAAGAATATTACATCTTTGAAGGTAACTGGGTCAGATGGGCTAATCTGCAAATGAAATTGTCTTCATTCATGTACACACCGTATGAAAAGGTGACATTGCAAGAAGAAAACACTTTTTTGTTATTTATCTCATTAAAGTAATCACCATTGAATCTGAATGAATTAATAAATACATGAATCATCATGAGTTACAGTAAATATTCGGGAGTGGTGATGGCAAGGACAAAATCATCTTCTATTGTTTTCAGAATGTCAAAATTTCATTAAAAAATAGAAGCTTGGCCTTCCCACTAATCTCTTTAAGACGAGATTTATCTTGGCAGTTCCACGTAAATATCACATCTGCCTGTGAGATGCAGTTTAGAGGGTCCACTTCTGGCAGTTTACATGATCTCAGTGGAATCTGTGCTTGAGCCAAAGAAGGCAGAATGCTTAGGAAAAGGTTGGAAATGAAAGTTGAGCCATAACCATCTGCTGGCAGCAGCCACCAGAATGCAGTTTATTCTTCTCTGCTTCATCCCCTGAGTATATTACTAACCAGGTTTGGACATTCCCATTTTTATTACTACTTCTTGCAATTTTTGGGGTGCATGAGTAAAGGCATCTATTTCAAATTACATTTTTTAAATCCTTCTTTTTGATATCTCACTTGTGCATGGTTTTAAAAGACTGACTTCTCAAATAAAATTTGCCAGAGCACTTTAGCATCTGAACAGAAAAAAAGAAAAAAGAAAAAAAGAGTAAAAAGAGCAAAAGTGAAAACAGAAGTAAAGATAATATGTAAAGTCAGGAAATTCTCCTGGATGCAAAGCAAATTTTGAAAATAATCTGTTTTTAAATGCCAGCTGAGTTAACTATGCAGGGCAGAATGAAAAAAATATTGCCAAGGGAGACAGAACACTTGACTTTTAAAATTCATAAATCCTCATCTTGCAATAAAAATGTAACACACATAAAGTATAACTTTGTATTAACTAGCACAAGCCAAAATTTTAATCCCAGACAGAGACAGGAAAAGGCCATTATGTCCTAGGCCATAAAAAGGCTGAGTGAAAGAAAAGGCCCCCAGCATTTGATGACAGTTTTCCATCATACACAAGCCCAGTTCACTCCTCATACTGAAAAGTGACATGTGCTTTGGAAGTCCATGCCTGTCAGTGTATCATACTACAAGACAGGATACGCAGGAACACCTATTGTTTTTTCTTCTGTTTTGCTTGGAGAAAATGAGCATTTTATGCTGTATTGTATTTTGTGAATATCTTTTCAAAAGAGGAAAAAATAAATAATCAAAAAGCCAGAGTGAGTTAGTCGGTACAAAGCAGCAACAGGGACTGGTAAGAGCCACAAGTAGTACCGTGGTTACCTTCACAGCAAGTACAAAGGACTGAAGATCCAGAAACACAGGATTAATCATGTATGGTATAAATTATGAAATAAATTTCTGGGACAGCTTCTATTTGACAGTTTAGTCAGAGAAGATTAGCTGGAAATCTACTTCTTGTGTCATTTTCAGTTTAAAACTATGGCATCCTGTAAAATTCTTCACAATTTTGTAATTTGGGCTAGTTTTAAAAAGAAAGTTTTTTAAAGCAAGTTTTCCACATATACAATGAAAATCTGGCCATTTTGAGAAGGAAGGGTGGAGTGTACCAGTCCTGTTTTACTACTGTTCTTTTGTAGCCTTCTTTCCAATGAAAATTAGGTTGATATTGTTACAGTGTCTGTTTATTCTTGCCACAGTAGAATTGTGAACACATCGGCCAGTTTCAACCAAATGTGACAGAAACTTAGAGGTCCCTAACTTCTGAAGTTCCTGCAGATTTTAGAGAGATAACAATAGTACAGAGGTTAGAGATAAATTTAATGGTCTATTAAGAGGAACAGCAGGGTGTGAGCTCAGATGCAACATGTGCTGCCCAGGAGATACACACATATACCCAGCCATGGCAACAGATAATTCTATGCAACCATGTCGTTTTAGAGCTTCCTTATATTTTACAGTGCAACCATTGCCAAGAAAGCCCAAGTACTTCTGTGCTAAACCTGCTAAGACACGTGAAGTAAGAATCAAAGGCAAACTTCACAAAGAAAGCGGCAGAAGGATCAACTTCAGCTGTGTCACAGAATTAAGATGTCTCCAAGTAGTTTGGTGATTTTTTTGTTTGGTTTTGGTTTTTGTGAAATAGTTAAAATAGATGCGAATTTCTTCCTATAAATGATCTCTTTTTTTAAAGTATTTTGACTGGAAAAGAAAATAGAAAGGTTTGAAACGGAACTGAACAAGAACTGGTAAGAACTGAATGGATTTCAATGTTGAACTGTGAAAGAGCAAGGAGAGACAAGAGGAAAGGATGCTGATTATACCGTTATGAGCAGAATCAGGACAGTTGGGATGATGGCAGAGGACAGAGTGTGAGAACCCCACTTTCAATCCTTTTCCTCCTTACTTGCCCAGCATGGCGAATAAGGACACAACTGTTTCAATAAGAGTACTAACTTTTTTTCCCCCCTATTTGAATGAACAAATAATAAATACTTCAGAAAAGATTTCTTGAACTGTAGAAGGGAGAATGTGTAGTATCCTTATATCCCCCATACTCACCTTATAGCTTAATGAAGGAAACAGTAGCCAGTCTTTTATGAATATCAAGATCCAATTCTTCTTTCACAGTAATTATATGAAAATTAATCTCTTCTATTAAGTTAATATTAGTCTCCTTCTGTAAAATTGGCTCAGTAGTTTATATTTAAAAGAAGTTTAGATCAGCAAGAAACCCAGCATATATGACAGATCTAAAGTATTTTTACTGGCAATACTGATAATTACAGTATTTTTTTGTTTTGTAGAACAATTCTTCCATGTCATATTTGGTACAGCAAAATTCCACATTAAAGAGTTTAATATGTGAAGTGGTTGGTAATTTTAAAGATATCAGAATTGATCAATATATAAGAAGAAGCTGATATTCTGTGTTGAATGTATTATAATTAATAGGCTCTAAAGAGTCATGGTACATGCTCCTTTCTTGCTGTTAATTTATTAAAATAATTATCTGAAGCTTCATGAAAAGTGCAACCTTTGAGCTTTCAACGTGTTTTCCAGTTTTATGATGATGTGAAATTACAAAAATCAAATGAAACCACAGTGTTGTCTCCCTGCATATCTCTTCTGTTTTTCTGTCTCAGAACTCCATTACAGCCCAACTCCTCACAAGGTTTTCTGGAAGATAAATAAACCTCTTTTTTTCCTTGCACTCTATCCTCAAATTTCCTAGATTCCTGTACCTCTGGGGGACAATTCCATACTGTGAGATATAGATGAGTCTGTAAATTGCAAAGGGGATACACACATACTGTCTCACAAATATGCCAAATTTAATTTTTACTTCACAATTCTCTTTCATCTGAAAGAAATTGTCCCATAGATTGTTTTTGTGCAGAAGATTTTAATACTGAAGGACATACATGTTATAGCAGAGCCATCAGGATAAATGGAAATCCTGCAATGTAGTTTATTATCAACAGTGACAACCAGGCAAAAAGTAAAAAGCGAACTTCACAACACCTTTCAAATCAATTAATACCAGTAAAGAACCCTGATGGATAAACACTGTGGTAGGGTGCAGCTCCTCAATAGTCTCACCTGTGCAGTACAGAAGCTACTTATTAACATCAGAGCTCAAGTGTATTTTCATGTTTCTGAAAGCAATGGAGATATTTTGTTATCTGTGGGGCATGAGGAACAGGTACTATAATTTCAAAATTATACTGTACTTAAGGTATCTTTTTACTGACCTTGGTCTCTGTAACTCTTGGAAACATTGAAGACAAACAGACATCTCTCTGGAATGCAGGGTACTTTCAGAGTAAAGTCATGAACACCTTCTGCCTGTCTTCAGGTTACTCTGTGCCTTTTAAGCACTTTCTTTCTCCCCTTCCAAGACATCTGACAAACCAAACACAAACATCTTCTTATGAAGACAGAAATTTATTTCTTTGGTTATTTCTCCCCATCTTCTGTTTTCAAGATACTAAATATTTTGTTGAGGGAATCTCTTCCCAATTCAGGTACTAGAATGAGCTTGTAGATTTAAAGAGTGCTCCTGTAGGAGCCTGTGATGGAAATAGATGGGAATAAAACATCTCTCATCACTGTGGAACACTGTAGTCCCTAACAGCAAAACATACCCCCCTTTCTCCTCTTAATATTGCATGAGAAAAGAAAAATTAAAAGTTAAAGATATGACGATATGGAAACTGGAGAATCCATGTACTTCACTTGCAATTAATTTGATATACTCTGTTTGAAGGACCTGAAATCCCTGCCTTCTGGTCTCCTTTTTCATAGACAACTGCTGAAAATTACTTACTGTCTGCAAGTTTTTAAAAGAGCCATCATCAGATCATGATTTCAGCAAGCATTGCTGATGCATTGTGAAGGGACAATGAATAGCAGAAAATTGCAAGGAAATGACATTTCATCTCTTTATGGTGCTCACAATTTTCTTCTTATAGCAGTATCTGTGGTTGGAATTCACACCTTGGGAAAAGAATGAAAGCTAGAAAGAATTCAGAATAAAAGTTACAAAGCATGTTTTAACATTTGATTGCAAATCCCAAAACCCATTCCCAGGAAATGCAATTCAAGAAAAAGCTAAGAATGATTTGTAGAAGAATCTTGAAGAAGATCCATTCCTTCTAGCTAAGCAGCTATTGACCATTCTGACACCTACTCTGTAGTTCAGCTTTTATTCACCTGAATCTTGGAAACAGCATGCAGCTGAAAGAAACCAAAACACAACCTTGTACTTTAAAAGGCTAGCTCTCAGCAGGTGAGTTGAAAAGTATCAGGCTTTTTGTCCCCCTTAGAGAGGATTCACTCAGAAAATGGATAGAGGCTTATGTGACTCATTCACTTGCAAATAGAGAAGGAGAAAAGTAATGAAAAGAACAGCTTGAAGCAGGGGCAAAACCGAAGTTGATTGTTACAAGTCAATAATAGTATTATTATCAGCCATAATCCATTGTAATGTGAGCTGCTGCTAGAGAAAACTCAAAACAGGGTAACTGCAAATAAGAGATGGTGTTTCTAAACATAAGAAAATGGAAACAAGAACTCTCAACCAGCTGTTCTACCTATTTTCCTCCAAGAGTAGGCTTTCAAAATCTTTGGTTTTGCTCATTATTATCACCGCTTTTTCTAATGCAAGAATTCAAATTCTTCTCCGGTTCATGCTAAAGCTGCCTTAACAAGTAGCTGTAAGAAGACAATGTGCCTGCCTACCTAACAGAGATCCTTCTGTAAGTAGTAATGGGAACCAGGGAAATGTTAGGAACTTTCACACAGTTCTTAGCTGTACTTCAGGGAAATAACCCCAAGGACGATGGCTTGGAAACTTGATATTTCATAATGCCTTCATCTTTTTTTTTTGATCAGAACTCTGGCTCTGCAGCATTTTCCAGTGTTTGTGCTAGTGGGCAGTTCTCTAGTGAATCTCTGCATTGAAAGTGAGCCCTTTGCACTTTGAATCAGTTTCAGAATCAACCAATGCCTTCGGCAGGAGAAACCACAGAACTGACTGCACCAGTGACTATTTTCCTCAGTTTTGACTTCTGTTTTTTCATTCTGTTTATGCCTTTGTGTAACAACAACAACAACAAAAAAGTATCATTTTAATATTAAAATGTTATGGCACATGGGAATTTTCAGAAGGGCACAATGACTGATTTCATGTCACTGTAAAGTTGTATTTAAAACACAGAAATAACACAAGGTATGTCATTAATTATGCACAACAATTTAAAACTTTTTCAAACATGGTATGACATAAATTTCTAATGTGTTTTTTATAGTCCAGTTCCACTCTTTCTCTTTGAAAATCAAGCAGAATTTTACCAATCAAACAAAAAACTTGTTGAAAAAACCTATGAAGGACAGTGCTCTGAAATAAAATCTTATCCACTATTAACCCTTAATGTCTGAATAATTATTTAATGGACTCACACAGCTCTCTTATTCGGAAAGTGGAGTCTATTGCACTTTTCCTTGGGTTCTTCTGCTGTGTAGTTGTCCTCTCCTGTTCAGAAAACAGTAATAAAATTCATTAGTTTTATGGGATTTTGATGATTTTGGCAAAGTTTTGCGCTTTATCCAAGAATACCTGCAAGTTAAGTGACTTCATTGATTTTATACACCTATAACAAACTCTCTCTCTCTCTCTCTCTCTCTCTCTTTCTCTATATATATGTGTGTATATATATATATATATATATATATACGAATTCTATGGTGGTCAGATTCTGCACTTATCAATAGGAAAATTTGAATAAAAAATGAAAGGACCTAAATAAACTTAAATTTTGATGAATTATGTGAGGATTATATTTATACCTTGTTTATTTATTTCCTTAGTACAGTGTTCTGACTTCTTGCTCATTGTCTTTTTATATGGTCTATATTCACAATTTAAGACATTTTGTAAAGGATATAGACAATCACTAGACTGTTCTCTCATTTGACAGGCAGAGTTTATGTTTTTACAGCAGCAAGAAAATTAGGTGTTAGAACTCTGAATTCAGTCCCATTTGCATTCTATGTATTTAACAATCCTGTATTTAAACATTCTCTGTATTTAAACTACCCTGATGATGGCTGAATTTCTTTAGCTATATGATGAATCTACAATATATGATCCCCAATATCTTACAGAACAACTTTCAGGAGTTACTCCAACAACCCTTCAGAATAAACAAAGACAATGTTTTTGACTTCACTATCATATCTACAGGGAATGTAACCAGAATATCACCTGTCTGGGACAGAACCCCTGTGAGGTTTCCAGATCATTTGGTGGCAGCTTTTTGGATCACTTATGTTCTTGCTTATGAACTTTGTCTCCAGACAACTGTTTATCCTTATGGAAAGATCTGAAACAGCAAAACTAGTACCCTATGTCTGCTCTCACACCACTGACTCTGCTCTAGCAGATGCAGCTTGAAATTAACTTCCTCACATTTTTACAAGAAAAAGAAGACTGTTAACTGCCCAGGATGTGACACAGAGGAAGCAGCAGCAGTGATCACTGGCACCTTGTGGTGATTTTGCAAGGTAAACAAAGTTTAAAATTGTGCTGGAAGCCAGAGTAACATAAAAATTTACATAATCTGTCATTGTGGCATTTTGGTTTTAGAAAAAACTGACTTCTATTTGTATGAGGACAAAATGTGTTTTAGAAAATAAGTTAAATCCAGTGAATGAGAAAGAAGCGGCAGGTCAGATTCTGCTGAACTGGCTCTCATGAGGAGGCCTGAGGCACATGAACAAGAACAGAGATTTTCAGTAAGCTTCAATCTCTCGTCCTGTAACCTCTAAGCTGAGCATGACACTTGAGGAAAAGGAAGAGGTTTCCATTTCAAACAACTCATCTGCAATAGAAACCACCATAATGGGACTAAATAATTCAGTCTTAATGAGAAACACAGTTCCCCTTTGGGGTTTTTCACACGAGTTACACTGTACCTAATACAGTCTTTTCACAGACTATGTGTGACATGGAAGACTTTTTCCCAGATAACATTATTTAATTATGCTAGACAGAATGAATACCTAATAGCTTAAAAAAATCTTGGACATTGCTCCATGAGTTTCAACTGCATGCTAGAGAAACACCACTTAATAAATTCTTTAAAAAGCTTTTCTCTATAATATAGGGCAAGAAGGAAGAATACATCCTTTAAATTCATAAAATCCTTCCTATGTAGCAGTATTATTATAATTTCTGCAAGATCACATAGTATTTTCGGTGAACATTGACTCTAAATCAGTAACTCAATTTTCTGAATGTAAAAATATTCCATGTCCCTCTTATAATTAGTTTTTCATATATCCTTTTACCCATTCCTAATCAGACAGAATAATAACTTACTCTCAACACAAAATTTATAGTTATTGTACATTATTTTTTACATTTTTTCATATAAATACACCCTGATTCCACATCATGTTCTTTAATGCCAAGTATATGTTATTATACTTGGTCTTTTTCATCTAAAATTAAATTACTTTATTTACGAGGACATTTATAATAGACAGATCACATTTCCCTGTAGGGCCACTTGGCAGTATTAAATTAACCACTGCAGTTATGAACTCATTTCTAACATTTTTTTATAGCATGTGACAACAGTATGAAGTCCTTCCAGAAACTAAACAGCAAAATAATAAAAAATAATCCATACTTTAGTGAACTTAGAGCATGCAGCAATTTATTTTAGAAGTACATTGTACCTATAGTAATTCTACAAAATGCCATATCACTATCAACATGATTACTAATAATTTCGAGTTTTATTACTTTAAATATAAGGAAAAAAAAGTAGAAAACACCTCAAAAGAGGTCTGGTGTTTTCATTAGCTATGCTATGGGTGCTATTGATTTCACCTCAAACTTTACAAGAGAAACAGGTCATTGGCTTAAGGATTTTGAAGGATGATAAGGAATGTCTACCTTAACAAAGTAACTAATGGAATTTTTACAACAATGGATAGGAGAGATTTGCAATGTGGATGACAACGTCCAACTAAGTAGCCAGGCTACTCAGCTGGTCCACATCTTCCAGTTCCAAAGACTTCCTATGCTCATGCTCTTTCACAGTTTCTCTTTTGCAGAAACAATGCATGAACTGTGTCAGTCTCACTGCCTCACAGGGTGCCTTTTCTCAGTGTAGTTTCCCTGAACTCTGCTCCTAAAGCAAGATGGAGGAAGCCCAGTTATCAGCCTTTCATCCATTTTCTTTAAAATAAATGACGGAGAGTGAGAAATACAATCACAAGAGGAAAGCACATCAGGTGGCAGAATGAGACTCATTTCTGAAAACTCATTTTGTAAAGTGAATCTGTGTTCACTCACAGGCAAAAGTAGGTCAGACACATCTACATATAAGAAGATGGCTCTGCACCAGAACAGACAAGCAGAGGCATTTTGCAGTTTTTCTCAAGAAGCAGAAGCTCCACACCCGTGCATTCTTCATGCAGTCCCTCAAAACTAGAAACTTCATAATAACTACTGGAATGACTTCTACTGCGCTCATCTCCATAACAGCTCTCTGTAACAGCTGGTTTAACAGAAGAAGCTGGTCCATGGCTGTAAATCTCAGCAATTTCTTTCACTTTAGCACCTTGTACAGTTCTCCTGTACAAAACATTCACGGCAACGAATCTCATCGCACATCCAGTGTCCTGTTCAATGGAGGAAGTCTGGTGAGAAATATTTTTTACTGCTTTGAGTATCATATTCTTGTTGTGAAACTCTGAGAAGTAGAGGAGTAGGTGAGTAGATGTGGTAACACAGTTTCAGGGAACAAAAAACATCCCCAAATTATTTTGTTCTCTTGCATCCCAGACACGGAGAGTAATACACATAAAAGCTATGTAAGACAATGATAAACTAGATCCCACACTTGATAGAAGATCAAAGAAAAATGGGGAGCTAGACAAAAATCTGCCCAACGTATATTGAAAGTGAACCACAGAAGAGTACAGATTGTTTTTGTGGAAAGGTTTTACAAAGATGTTTGAAAAATAGTGCTAAATTCTATTAGCACTATTTACAGGTGCATAAGCTGCAGCAGAGAAAAGGAGTTGCTTTTCCAACACCTAAACACAGGACAACAACAGGGGTAGAAATGATCTTGGGTTTTGCCCAAGTTCTGGCAGGCTCACATTTGCCTGCACTCTGAACCTCTGGTAATGCAAATCTGCTGCAGCCTGAGCCACCTTGCTGAGTGTGCCTGCAGAGGAAGGATCTGCACTACTAGGAGTGCAGAGTGAGCCTGCAACACTCTGCATTGGGGTGTATAGCTGCACCCTGCAATTTCAGCACACAATATTCCCTTTCAAAGCTCCTCTGTGGCACAGTGTGGGCCTACACTAATTCAAGTACTGCTGTGTGGCTCAGATACTGATTTGAAGCTATTATTACTGCATTATTACTAACAGAACTGTTCAGGTTTTAAAATGAATGTGACATTTCTGTAGTAAAACACATTTCATCTGGTAATTACCCCAGCCATTACATTACATCTAAAAGCAGAAATTGTGCTGAAGAAAATAATCTGCTGCATCATGGAGAAAGATGTAATTTTAAAAATCACAGGCTACAGCAGGCAGCATAACTACGGTAACAGTAAGATCATTTATCTAGCACTCATGAAGGGAGGAGGCTACTGACTCACCATTCCAGCCAAATTCAGCATAGGACAGGGGTTCCATTATCATGTCCTGTACATTACTGTTATCAAACACATTTGGGCATGGAATACACCAAATACTAAATATAGTTAGGGAAAAAAATAAAAGCACAAAGCAAAGGAAATGAGAGCAGTATTGAAATTAGAACAAACAAAGAGGAGAAAGTTTTAAATAATGGGTGTAATAAAATTATTTGTCAGCTTAGTGTGAAGCAGTGGAGGAACTGGTGGGAGTGAAGTTAAACAGAAAAGAAGGTCAGAGAAGGGACAAGAAAGACAATCTGCAGTGAATTTTGCTGAAGCTGCAAGACAATTAGAATTATGAAAGGTCAGAGAAGGATAATGCAAACTGTATCTCTAAGGGAAAAGTAGAAAGAAATAATAAAAAATAATAAGCACAGGAACATAGAGAATAGGGGAGGAAATGACAAAGGAGGAACTCAT
The DNA here is from genome assembly GCF_049639895.1 of Pseudopodoces humilis. Lineage (NCBI taxonomy): Eukaryota > Metazoa > Chordata > Aves > Passeriformes > Paridae > Pseudopodoces > Pseudopodoces humilis. The sequence goes on from NC_142200.1 coordinate 109,417,411, forward strand.
ACTACTTCATTATTGCCACATAATACCCTTAATACTACTCTTTTACTACTTGTCATCTGCTATTTTAATTATATATTTTTATATATAGTATATATACACACACATATACACATATATGTGTATATACATATATTTATATATTTGTATATATATTATCTTTATTCCATTTAGGTTGAGAAAACATATTTTTTTTGTTTACAAGGACCGGTCTGTAGTACGTACAGGAATTTTTGAACATGACTGCTGCAATTCATTTCACCTTTAATCCTATTTTGAAGCTGTAAGAAATTCACAGTATATCATCTGTAGAAAGATGTACAGGGAAAATACCACCTTAGCAAGAACTGCAGAATTCTTAGCAATGGTAACAATTAATGAGAGGAAAATGATCCCAATCTGACTTTTATACCATGTTGGACTTGCAAAGCTGAAAGTCAAAGAGGAAAGAAATATTTCTAAAGTGAGTCTCTTTCATTTGAGACTAAAGGTACATACTGTTGAATTCCAACAACACTTCTAAAGAGTTTGTTAGAAATACATAATAGCAAAATTTACGGTGCTACTGACAACCAAAAATTACAGTAATCATTCTCTTTTGCATTAGTTACAAGGAGAGGGTCAAAGTATGAGTCAGGTAACACTTTCCAAACATGCAAAAATCATGCATTTAGATGGTGAATTCTGAAGGTTACATTTATAGGTATACTATTAGCCACTTGCATTCAGAAGTATCTGATTTGTGCTAACATACAGATGGATTCCCTGTCTTCTTTATTTAACAAAATATTGAAGTTCACAGGGTAATACAGTCATGCAATTTACAATATATGGGCAACACATCATTGGAAGTCCTCAGAACCCTGCATAAATAACTACTACCGACCACCACAACAGGAAGAAAATACACTGTTTCATTCCTTATTTTCCCTTAAAAATGAAAAAGAACAAACATAGTTTCCAGTAATGGCAAAATATTTGGAGTCTAGGTCTGGCCCTGCATCCTGGAGATCCCCTGTCACTTCAACTGTCTTCCAGACCAGCAGCTCCTGGAATTGTTCTGTGAATAGTTACATGTTACACATGTGGTATTCAAACAACACACAGAAGCAACATAAACATTTTATTTTCTATTTGAAATTAACAGTTTTCTTTCCTTCTTCCCTTATTTGCTACATGCTTAAGAGATTCTTAAGTTCCACTGAATTAATGGTAAATGAATGATAAGAAAGAACATGAGGTCTGACACCATTTTCAATTACAAGATATGAACAACCTGGATGGATAACATCAAATCACCAATTTTCTTCTAGTAGTTCATCTCATTTTTGTTAACCGAGTTATTCATCCAATATGTTCAAAGTCCATTTAAAAATGCAGTCCTTATAATAAAATTAGCACATGCTTTGGCAGGGAGCAGCCAGCCCTTGTCAGTCCCTATCATAGCAGAGAACATCTGAAGTTACTATTCAGCCATTGAAAAGCTTGTGAAGAAAAGGGATAAAGAAACACATAAGTAGCCAGAAAAAAACAGATCAAAGAAGTTAATGGGGAATAAAAGTGATCATCTCACTTCTCTTAAACCAGCTTATTTCTTCTACAACATTTTGTTTACCTAAAAGGCTAAAGAAGGATGATGAACTGGAACACATATAGTAGGATATTCAGAGATGGTCATTGCTTCTGTTTAGTGTGACTTACACAGGGACACAATATTAACAGCTTTTGCAAGTGAGAGACATAATATTTAAAAATCAATGCAAGTGTGAAATCAGCACACATAAAGGAGGAACCTATTAACAAAATCCATTAAAGAATATCAATGATGATGTACTTGTCGTTCTGCCTCAATATATTTTTAGTCCATGTTCTCCTGCAAGTCCCTTGTTCCCAGCTTTACCCAAGTTAGTTGGAAAAAATGGAATTAAAATCTGTCAAGAAACTCTTGTGACAAAAATGCAAGCTTCTCAAGAAATAACAGCATTTTCCCCTTGAAACACAAGGGTATGGAATAAAAAATTAGTCATAGATTTGTGTAAAAATCTCAAACCAAATTTGCACAATGACCAGTCAATATTTTTTTTACTGGAGAAAAGGAAAATGAGATGCAGCTATTACTTTACTGCTGCATCATAAGATAACAAAAGACTTGCAACATCTTGTTTCACACAACTGAAAGCACTCCTCCTTTTAATCTGCCACAGCCATCCTGTTGGCTGGTATTTTCTCCAAGTAATACTGTCTGTGGTAGAAGTGGGCTGCTTCCAAAGTGTGATTTATCTGCTTGTTTACTGAAGCACACTGATTTCCCATGAGAACAGTGAAGAACTGTCAGTTCAATTTATTTAACAAAACTTCTAATTGCTCCCTAATTGCTGTGTAAGCACAAATATTGGAGAAAATATTAACAGGCAATTTCTGTGCACAGAACATTGAAAATGTCCAGTGATATCAACAAGAGCAAGCCTCTGGCAGATTTTCTGCATCTATGGGGGAATGTATGTCAGTCAGCAAACTGTGGGAACATGAAGTATTTCTTATTCTTCTTTACCCCATATACAAATGGCAGCTTACCAGGAGGCTTTGGGTCAGAGATCTCCCCACAGCATCACCAAACCATGGTGCTCAGTAGAGCGAGCCTGCTTTTCTGTGGTAATAGCTCTGCATCCACACAGATTATAGGTGTTATACAGCCTTATTGTTTGAAACCTAAAGTGTAGTACCAACTTCACAGATCAGTCCTATTTATGTAATTTTAATTGTTTTGAGAATTGATTGGGGTTTCATACTTCACATTCAGCCTGAAATAAATGTCAGACTTTTGTCTGGCTAAATTATTCCATCAGACTGTGAAAATCTACTCTATTTTTTAATTAAGTACTAAACCATAGTTATACAGAACATTTGAGAATGCCATGAAGGTTGTAGGAAGTGTGAGCATGAACAACAAAAAGGTAAATACACACCCACAAAAATTCCAACTGCTCTTGAAAGCAAATCCTTTCAAATGACCCTATGCCACATCACTTGGAACCAGAGACACATGCAGACAGGAGACCAAGGAGCAAAGGTAGAAAACCTTTTTAGGGAGGGTTTTCACTAATGAAATATCTAGAATTCCTAGAAACTAAAATTATGATAAATATTAGATTAATAACACCAATTCATGCTTGATCGTTTCTGCATGACCAAATCTGTGACCTTTCATCTTGTTTTCTGTCTTATCTTACTGTAATAAAACTGGCAAGGCCTCTGTTAATAGCTTGTTACAGCAATTTATTAGGTATAATTGCAGAATTTACCACAGCCTGAAAAAAGTACTGGTGCAGAAGTGCTTTACACTATCTAGGAAAGTGGCATTATTAAAATTGTGATATTTTATTGGTAATAATGAAGTTTTATAAAATTTTAATTGCTTTTGTCTCTTAGCAATATGTATCTCTGGTTAAAATCATGTACTTATAAGAATTTTGAAAAATCAGTGTTATGAAAAACATTCAGACTTCAATCCTCAGCTGGTTACACGTCCAATACCTTACAATTAAACAACATAGCATGCTTTCAGTATATTCATTATTGGAAGACTCTTACTTCCTGGTTTTTCTGTCATTTTTGACCCTAAAAATCAATGTGTACAAAAAAGTGCAGTTAACACGTACAAATTATTAATGCTGGGTTGTTTTTTTTTTATCGCTTGTGAATATTAAAAATATTTACCTGAGGTCCTTTGTATCCTTTTTTCCATTGCAAGCCATTGTAACCAGGCTGTTCACAACTGATCTCTTTCTAAATGACAACAAATCTTTGTCTTGTTAAGGCTTTTTTGTGTGACCTAACAGGCAGTAATATGTTGTAATTCATTGTATCAGAAAGGTTTAACTTTTTCTTTACATCTTCCTCCTATGTGTAACATACTTCCTTGCATTTACAGATGTCAATGAAGATTCCAGAGGATCTATCTATTCAGTCTGATTTCAGCACTGAACATTGCAGACACAGAAAGAACTAGCAATCCACAAAGAAAAAACAATTCAAAGACAGTACTCCTGAAATTATGCAGTGGTAATGTTCTTGAAATAAAATCTTGACACTAAAAAATCATTCAATACTGTAGTCACCAGGAAAGACTTGCTGAGCACTAGGTCTGGTGGTGGAAGCTGACACAAGTAAATGAAAGAAGAAATTTTGTATATCTAACAATACTTACATGCAAGCTATAAATACCTACAACTTGCAGTTTTATCTGTGCAATATTTGGAACATATATAGCTCTATGTATCCTTCAGCACCTCTATAAGGACAGAAAGGGTAAGAAAGTTTTATCTGAAAGTGAAGTACCAAGTAGTTATTTTAGAGCATTGCAGATGCATTAAAAACTGCCTTCTGATAAAGACCACTATGACAATCTTGTCTGTTTTTTCCCCCTGTTCTACACTGACCTCTTCTACTGAATGTATACCCTATTTTCAAAACTATCCACTGGCTATTCATCAGTAGTTTGCTCTTTATCAGAGGAGCAAGAAGTATTTGAAGTCCTATAATATCTCTTCTGGTAGAAATTTAAACAAAAAGACGTACAAATAACTTTGTGATACAAAGTTTTGCCTTGTGCTTAAGAGTTTATTAAAGACATTTCTCACAAGGACAGTTTCATGAAATAGCCATACTATTGTCCTTAAATCCAAACCCTGACCAATAAAAGATGACTAAGTGTTACTGATATCCAAAGTCACCCTTTCCTCCTTTCTTTCCAGGAACCCCAAGAGATCTCTTAGAGACAAAATATGGTATATTATTTCATTTTTACCACTCAGTAACTTTGAGGTCAAGGAGGTAAAAGAAAGGAAATAATGTATCTCTTCTCCTCTAATTCCATCACTCCCATCTTCCCAATTGTTCCTGAAATAATAAAAATGTGCAGGAATATTTCACATAAACAACCAACCAACCAACCAATCAGAAAAAAAAAGTGCAGGAGGAGGAAAGAAAAAAAACTAAACACAGGAATTAATGCTTGCAGTTAGATTTTCCATGTGTTTCCTAGGCAAAAACACAAACTGGGCATTGCAGCAGATATCTGCACACAGCAGATATCTGCACACAGCTTAAGAAAAAGTAACATTGACTTAATACTCACTGACATCTCTGCAAAACTCTCAAAATCTTCAATTATTGCAAGAGAGAGCCCTAAGGAATACTGCATTCACACATTCAGATTGCCTAGAGTAATACTGTACCCTTTTCCCAACAAATCCTTGCATCTATGAAAAGAAAAATTATGCCAAAAGTTAGGAAAACATGTAATAAAATCACTGAATAATTACTCTAAATCACAATTAAAAAGGATTTTCAGAATTTTTGTTTAATTTTTAGACCTCTTTTACCTGGATATCCCATGTTACCTTGTTTTCCTTTTGGTCCTGATGGTTCTCTCTGAGCATCTTCTCTGAGGGGGCTGAAAAGAATGGCAACAATCAGAAAGCTGAAGAAGCTGGTTTTAACCAGAGAGCCAGCTCTATTGAAGTCCAGATTCATGATGATTTTTTTTACCAATTTGAAGGAAAGTGGAAAACATTTAATTAGCCACTATTAATCAAATGGTAACTACTAAACAAAAAGTGTTTTGAACAGTTATTAACCCTTAATAAATAGGCATTTTTTGTGATTTCAGGAAGGTTGGATATCTTATATTGCTATACCACTATTTTCAAAAAAAGGTTTTCATCTTGATTTTTAAAGTAATATGTGATTAAAATCTTTTTACAGAATACTGAGTGGTAATTTTAACTCCACTAATTTTACTGGGAGCAAGTCTGTGCTCTGATATTTGATTTATGTAAACTTATTTTAGCTGCAAAGAATCCATTCCTATGAGTTTACTGATGACAGAACACTTGCTGCAAGAAAACATTTATTTTTCAGGATTATTAGTATACTTTTTACTAAAGATATGCATATAAAAGCATATCTATGTGTATTCAAGTCATTAAGAAACAATTGCAAAGTACTGCAATGCAATATTTCTGGACATAAAGCCGATAGCTCTTTTAAAACCTCAACAAGGCTACAGCCAAGCACTTAACTTCCTCCTGAGCTCAGCCTCTGCTGATGGAAGGACTCTGGAAGAGTCTCCTGCACTCCATTATAGATACTAGGCACAGCTGAGATAGGGAGGCAGGAAAAGAACAGGGATAAGACAATTGCAACCTGGTCTTCATCTATGAGAATATCTTCTTTTTTGACAGCACTAGCAGTTCTAATTTTCAACTTCAACTTTAGTAATTATAGAGTTTGCTCTTGATGACCCTTCAGACATTTCTTGGGGCTGTGGCTGCTAGCACTGCCTTGCCTTGGGAATTCTGTGGCAGCTCAAAGATTTCTTGTCAAAGAAAGTGTAAAGATAAGAGAATCTCAGAACTTAAAGCTGTGGATTAAATTAGATGAGAAAACTAATTAAAGAAGAAGAGTTATATGGTATTTCCCCCTTAGATCCTGCTAGAGAACATTGTCCTTCACATCTCTGTTACAGTAAACCCTTGACCTCCCTTGCTATAGATTGCAGTTAATTGGTTTTTCCTGTGTTCTCAGATATTTTCACAGGTTAGCAATAAATATCTGGAAAGATGTAATACACAGCTTCCTTCTCAAAAGTGTTTTAATTTGAAAAAGGCATCAAGAAGTCCCTGGTTTTCACAATTAAATACCATATTTCTCAGATGAAACTGATATGACCTTCCATTAGACATTTAAGAGCTAACAATAAGACTTTCATTTTTCTTATGTATTTACTTTTTTTTTTTTCAAAAAGCTGGAATGAGATTTGGAAGTAAAAAGATTTTTCCTAAGATCTTAAAAACTGCTGATACACAGTCCTAGAATATGAAACATGCACTCACCTAGAAAGCAAGCAATCTGGACAGAAAAGGGTCATACAAAATGCTTCGCTACACTACTTGACTCAGGAAACAGTGGATATATACATGGCAAAGGTGTCTGTTGTCCAGAGAAGGTGCATTCAGCTTTGATGTGAATTGGACTATTCCAGCTGCCTCTGAAGTCATTGGGATCTTTTTTTGCTTCCTGTCAGAGACACAGTGATGTACACCTGCTAACAGACTGTCCTGCAGAGTTGTTGGAGAGCAGCACTGCCAAGAGGTTGCCAAAAAACTTGCTCCAGAGTTTCAGAGACTGGACATTTTCTTCTCTCTTCTTTCATCTCCTGAGAAAGGTCAGGTCCCAAGAGACATACCATGCAGGAATGAGCACAAAGGGTACTCCATGAAGATAAAACAGTCAGGGAACATTGACCTTGACAAAACAAAGATGATACCAATGAGCAGGAGGTGTCTCCTAGTTGAATTTGCATCTGCAGAGAAGCCTCCTTTGACCAAGGATTCCAGAGCGGTGTTACTCTGTCAAATGAGTTTCTCCATTCATGAAAACTCTTGGATTTGTCATTGATGGACAGACTGATAGAACATTTAAAACACCTTGAGGCGCTTGGACGGTTCCTTCACCTGACAGAGATCTGGACTATGATTATCCAGGCATGAAATGATCAGCCTTACAAAACTCTATCAAAGACTGCTGCCAGATTTCCACAGTAACTCGAAATTTTCTCAGAGATCTGTCCTATTTCAGGGGGACAGGTGAGACAGGCAGGAATAGCTGATGACAACTATAACATAATCCATCTACTGAAGTGCAATTTTATGCAGGACTGTCAAAAGGGCACAGAGAATCTATTTGGTCTAGAAATAGACCAGAAATTTGAACATCTAGAAAGCTGGTCTCTTGGAGGGAAGAATCCATGTTGGAGCAGATTTGCTGGCAGGACTGGTGACTCTGTAAGGATCCCATGCTGGAGCAGCCTCTTCCCAAATGACTGCACCCTGTGGGACCCCACACTGGAGCAGGGAAAGAGTATGAAGAGTGGCTTGGTGGTCACCTGGTATCCAGACATGGTCAACTCACCACCTGTAGGGGTGGAGAATGTTCTGGTGTTTGTTGGCTGGGGTAAATCTGATTTTCTTCACAATAGCTGGTATGGAGGTCTGTTTTGTGTTTGTGATGAAGACAGTGTTGATAATTCAGGGATGTTTTGGCTGTCGCAGAGCAGTACTTGCAGAGAATCAAGGCCTCACCTTGCCACACCATCAAGAAAGCTGGAGAGGCACAGCAAGTTGGGAGAGGACACAGCTGGGACAGCCGACCCCCACTGATTCAAGGGATATTCTAAACCTCATGGCAACATGTCGTTCTAATTTGGAACGGCAAAAAGAACGACATAGACTCTCAAGGGAGTCAGAACAGGAGAATTCCCTAGTTTATTACTTTAGGCTTGTTTTATAGACAGATACGTGGAAAGTACAGAAAGGAAACTCTTATTGGTTAGCAAATCAACACATCACCATCATTGGTCAGTGGGGCACAACACCCCCTGACCTTCTCTTGCAAGGAAAACAAGAGGACAGACAAACAGCACCTGGCAGTTGTTTTCTGTCTCTGAGGATTGTTTTGAAATTCTCCTATGAATTTCCCAGGCTAGCTCTCAGGCAGGACTGAGAGGCCATGGGGCCTGCAGCCTGCTGCAAAGCTAGCATCCACAGCAACATGCTCAGCATCTAAAGCTGGGAATGAACAAAATGGGAGGTGTTCAGAGTGATGCCATTTTACCTCCCAAGTAATCATTACACATGAGGTAGCTCTGCCTTCTTAAGGATGGCTGCATTGCCTGCCCATGGGAAGTGGTGAATGAATTCCTTGTTTCACTTTCTTTGCATGCACGGCTTTTGCTTTACCTATTAAACTGCTTTAGTCCCAACCCTTGAGTTTTCTCCCTTTTACATTCCCAGTTCTCTTCCTTGGCTGTGTGGGGCATAGTTGCTGGCTGGGGTTAAACCATGGCAATTATTTCTAGCTGCTGGGACTAACGTAGAATGAGTTTGTCTTCATCTGAGGTAGGAATAACCCAGTTTTCCTCCACACATTTTTATTTGCACTACAGGAATTCTCTCCCCTTCCACAGTACGTAAATTTTTGACCGGTCAGGGCCAGTCTGATTGGCAGATTCCTTAGTATTCACTAACCAGGTGGCCTTCACCAAATGCTAAATGCCAGTATTTGAAGATCCCACCACCCATTGCTCTCAGTGTAGTCTTTAGCAGTCCATTACATGGTTTGATTTTTCCAGAGGCCGGTGCACGATAGGGAATGTGATACACCCACTCAAATGCCCTGTTCTTTGGCCCAAGCGTCTATAAGATTGTTTAGGAAATGAGTTCCAATGATTCATTTATTTCTGGAGTATTCTGTCCCATAAGACTTGCTTGTCAAGGCCAGGATGGGCTGTGGCATGAGGCACAGGGTATGTTTCCAGCCATCTGGTGGTTGCTGCCACCATTTTAAGCACAGAGCTCTTGCTGTCACAGGTTTGCAGGAGCATGATACAGTCAATCTTCTACACATCATCATACTTACATTTCAGTCTTTGTCCTCTGCACCAAAGAGGTTTTAACATCCTGGCTTGCTTAATTGCAGTGCATTTTTCACATCCATGGATAATGTCTACGGTTAAGTCCACTCCTCAGTCATGAGCCCACCAATATGCTGCATCTCTTCCTTTATGTCCTGAGGTGTAAAGGACTGAGATAGTAATAATTCATATTTATGTTGCCAATCCAAATCCACCTGAGCCACTCCAGTCTTGGCAGCTGCTGGTTGTTCTTATGTACTTCAGTGCCCTGGCTCTTGGGTACATGAGCATCTACATGACGTACCTGCACAACCAGATTCTCCACACAGGCAGCAATATTTTACCACAATGTGTCAGTCCAGATGGACTTAGCCCTATGGTGCCAGTTATTCTACTTCCATTGCTACAGCCAGGCACACAGGATACTTGCTAACGTCCAGAAATCAGTATGAAATGTTGACCAACTTCCCTATTCAACAGCACCTAAAGCCAACTGGATGGCTTTGACCTCTGCAAATTGACTCGATTCACCTTCTCCTTCAGTAGTTTCTGTGGCTTGTAGTCGGGGACTCCATACAGTGGCTTTCCATATCTGATGCCTTCCCATAGGATGGCTGGACTCAGCAGTAAACAAGGCATATTGCTTCTCACATTCTGCTTATTTATTATATAGTGGGGTATTATCAGCATGTGCTCCCTCCTCTTCAGGTGACATTCCAAAGTCTTTGCCTTCTGGCCAGTCCCATGATCACATCCAAGATTCCTGGATGACTGGGGTTTCTTATTTGAACTCATTATGTTATCAGTGTGACCCACTTACTCCATGTAGCATTTGTTGCATGATGTGCAGAGGAAAGCTTCCCTTAGAACATTCAATCCAACACAGGTAATCAGGATGCCAGGAGAAGCACCTAAAAATCTGGATCTCCTGTGCAGGTCCCTTCACTATATTTTGTTTTACAGCAAAATTTTCTTTCAAAAGGATTTGGACTATTTTCTTCCCTTCCTCAAAAACTTTTTTTGCTGTATTGTCCTATACAATGGTATCATCAGTGCAGGTGTTTTGGAGCTTCACTGTGTTCCAGTGAGTTTGGATCCATCCATGGCAGTAGGACTTTGTTCCCACCCTGGGGCAATTGATTTCAGGTGTACAATCATCCCTCCAAGTGGAAGCAAAGTGTGCCACTCTGCCACCAAAGGGACTGAGGAAAAGATATTAGCTGTTTCAAGTGTGATACAGCACTTGGCTGCCTTTGACTGCAGTCCACATGGAAATTCAGCATGTCTGGTCCAGTGGCACTGAGCAATGGCACCAGAATGACTTCATTCATAAAATTCCCTGCTAATTTTTCTACAAGTGGACAAGAACTTCTTTCCATAGAGTCAGTAGTATAACCAACTCTTCCATTCTGCTAGGAAGGGCTCACTGTTGTGCATGAGATTCCTCTAAATCAGAGCAAAGTCTATATTTTCAAAGGGAAATTTAAAATTTTATTTAAAGAAAGCTGGCACATATTGATTTATATCCAGTGGCATCCATCTTCATGTATGGAATATATGTAATTATTTCACTTAATTTCTTCAGTAAGAAACATTTTCTGCATAATTTTTATAGCTTTTTTTCCAGTTTAGTATTTTTTCTTTTTTTTTCAAGGGAGCATATAAAAAGATACTGCTAGATTTATTCTTGTATCTTGTAAGTGAATCCAGAGAAAAAAAAAATGCCAGGTAAGTACAGCCACCTCTGCAGAATGGCCTATGCTATGACAAAGTTAAATGTACTGTGACTTCTACAGCCATAAAATGGGCAACAACAGAATTTGGGTAAGTCATCAGAGTATGAAATTTCAGCCAAACCCTACCCTTCTGTAGGGTTTTGCATTTGCTATCTTCATCAGATGTCCTCAGGATTTTTTTTCACTCAACAGCAAACATGAATATCTAATGTTCTAAAATAAAAGCACTTGTCTAACATCTGTTAACAAGGAAAGGGGACCAATGCTTATTTACCGGTGGGAAGCTACACCATGACAATACACTTACACCTGTGTTGTGGTTTAAAACACTAGCTTTCTACTTACTTTTTTCCTAAATGCCAAACCATGATAACCTTTAAAGAACTAACAGTTCTTGTTTCAAGAACTAACAGCCGAAGTAAAACATTTGAGAATGATTGATTTTATTCACACGTTGGATTATTAAAAAAAAAACAGAAAACAAACCAAGAATGATGCTATGGTAATACATCTTTTAAATCCTTTAAGTGAATTAAGTTCTAGGAATTCTGTCATTTGAGATCTAAATGCATTCTGGTATTTTCTATTAGCAGGATAAATGTAAGCAAACAAATCAAAACATTTTGATGTTAGTGTCTTGCATCTGATATTATTTTGTGTAAACCTTTGAGGCACTGCTTTGTTTTCTGCAGTATATTCAGAAAGTACACATTTTGGTGTTTATGGAAGAAAGTCAAGTTTCAATACTTTTATGCCTTTTAAACAATGCACCACTGGCTAACAAGGGTTTCTCAATAAATGTTAGAACAATGGAGAAATAGCCTAAATTTTATTTGCACAATTACATTACCAGATAATAACTTTATAATCAAGCATTTCTTTCAGCTGAAATATGGGAGCCGAGTGGGTATGTAAAGCTTCCTCTTTGAATGCCTTTTCCACATCAACCTGATAGTCTAACTGAAGAGTAAAAGCAATTTAAGTGTTTCTGCATTAGGAGGACTCCATACACAAGATTCCACATTCTTCTTGTGTTTCAAATCTATTTTTATTGCCTCCACAGCCCCCATACCAGAACTGACCACACATTTTCTGCTCTTTGTTGTAGTACCACTTCAAAATGTAATTCTGACATTCTCCACTATCTTGAACAAGGTCACATGCATCTGGAAAAGGGAAATAAGAGACAGATTTAATGAAAGAAAAATCCACCCTTCTCAGCATCGTAAATTCAGGGGAAAATAACATTCAATACAAACTGTCAGACAAAAGGAGTAGCCAGTGTTCAAGGTCTTACAGAGATTCACTAAGTATTGATCTATAACCTCACAGTGCCCGTGTGAAGACCCTCTTTTTATGACTGCTTTAGCCAGAAGGAACGTCTGAAACAACTAGATTTTCATTACCATAAACAGGACTGCTAAAAGGTGTTTAGTTTTCTAACATAAAATTTTTATTAAAATGATTGTAAAATGACTATACCTAGTCCATAGGGACTCGGAAAATAAACTTTTTAATAATTCCCCTCTTCTTTATTCCAACTTCTTATACTGGTATCCATCAATAAAATTTCATAAATTAGTGTAGATAGGTTGCTAAACTATCCATGGTAGTCTCTTAGCCAAATTCAAGAGCATTACAGATTTAAATTGCATAAATTAGCAAAGTAGGTGAGAGAAGCATACTTAGTAGCAATCTGGTATTCAGTAAGAACAGATCTAATCTTCTATCACCAATGTCAATTCAGAGTTATTCAAAAGGAGACAGAAAGGCAGCTCTAGACTTGGTGTCAGTACAGCATTTAAGAGGAAGAACTGAGAAATAAAGAAATGAAATAAAGAAATATAATGATACAGCTTAAAGATATAAAATTACATTACCTAATTAACTGGAAAGCAAAAGTTTCAAGCAAGAGATGAGCACAAAGTAAATCTCTCAAAAGGCAAATTCTAGAACTGGGCTACATGTTTTTAGAAGTAAACTGCTGGGTCACTACTTACAATACAGGATTGGGGAAGGCAGTTCATCCATCTCTCATGAGTGATTTAGGTAATTTCTCACTTAAGTGCAGTGACCATGACTACACCCTCAAATGAAATATTTTATTTTATTTTATTTTATTTTATTTTATTTTATTTATTTTAATTTGTAAAGTATAAACAGTAACATATCTTCCTGTTACTGATCCTCTCTATCCTGAATGAAGCTAGCAGACATTTTCAGAACCATTCTTGAGTGAAGAGGGATGAAAAACAAAGATATGACAGCTGTAGAAATGAGCTACCATGACCAAAACTATGCAGACACATTTTCATTTATTTTCACATGAATTCTCTCAAATTGTAATTTAAACAATAAAAACACTCAATAGTGTTAAAAGAACGTTGGTGACAAATGATCTCATATTCAGCTTCCCATACGTATATCTAATGGCAAATCTGCAATGAAAAATGTATCACTAGGAAGCAGAATTAAAAACATGAAGAATATGTATTTTGATACCTCTGCTGATGGATCTTGTTCTTCCTACAGGAACAGACTGTAGCAAAGACATATTTAGTTCCTCCATGTTGAGCTAAATTAGCAGCAGGAGTAACTTACTAATTACAGTGCAACTTGGGAATTTTAAAATGATCAACTATTTTAGTAAGGGGGATTAGAACTTTATATGATATTATTACAAAAAGTTATAAATCAAAACTGAAGTTTTAATGACACCTGTAGTTCAGTCTTTAACTACTATATAGATTTGGACTGAATACTAGAATATGGTGACTAAAAGCTTTGGAAAAATGTAATTAGAAATCCTTCATCTTGTAAAAATATTCAGTTGAGTCCTTCAGAGTTTAGTCTTTTTAATGAATTAAAAAAGATTTTCATATTCTAGAATCATACCATAATCATTACAGGCACCACTAGTTTCTACTTCTGTCTCTAAGTTTTTCTTGTTCTTCTCCTGAGCTTTTTCACACTCTTGAGGCTTTTCCCTTTTAGCATTTTCCTCTGTGAAATACTCATCCTCCTCATAATCATCTCTCATTTCTGGCATTGTAGATACAGGTTCTTTGGTGTTCTCTTTCATACTCTTCTTGATTCTACTTCCATTTTTTCCCATGTCTTCTAAAACTTGATTGGAACCACTTTCAGACATTCCAGGAAAAGGTATCCTTCCAAGGAGAGGAGGGAAAAATATTTAAGCACCAGTATGACCTTAGAAAACGCATCTGGTTCATTCCTTCTGAAACACATGAAAAAAACTTTTGACCCCAATCCCATTTCTGTCATAAATACTTTCAATGTAACAACTAACCCAAAGGGATAAATCCTACATTCTGAGTTACGCACTCAAAAAGTTAAACAGGCAATTTCCAACCTTTCATTCATGGATGCTTCCTGATGTATGTCTCCCCGATCCAAGTTTTCACACTCTTCTTGTAGCTCAGGTGAAGGATAACTGTTAATTTCTTCTGTGAGAAAGCACAGGTAGCAGGGGTGAGTTTTAAAGTCCTCAAAACATCAGTATGGTTAATAAAACCCACTACATAGCTGTTTTTGTGAACTGGAATTTGCATCTTTCAATAAGTAACACACTATACCCAGAGTGACTGACACTATGCCCAGAAAAATGAAAATTATTATAGAGATCAGATAGATGAGAATGATGCCTCAACCAATATTTTATTCTTTTGTCTTGCTCTTTAATACATTAAACTATAGAAACTTCGACATCTCCAAGCATATGCTTCTGAGGAGGATTTTAACTAAGTGGCAATTTCCTTTTGGATATTCTCTTGCTTCCATGTCAAAGCATTTAAGACCTGCTAATCTGCATTAATGTGTCTTGAAAAGTAAATTATGTCTCTACTCTGTAGAGAGGTTAAGGTGAAATGTGCAAAATATTTATCTTGTACCTGTCCCAAAGCCTAAACAGGCATAAATACAGCTCAGTAGATCTGGACTTGCCAATGGTCTGAGGAGAAATGCGAGCCTAAATCAGGAATATGATAGTGTTCTCTTAGCTGAAGAATGGTCTGTCTTTAGTGCAAGTGGAGTACTAAAGCCACATATTAAATAAAAACTTAAGGGGAAAAGACTACTTAAGACTAGAATAGAATGTTGTTCTGTCATTACTGGCACTTTTATTAATGTCCAGCATCTGAGGTAAACTAATCATGAAAGATCAGCAGCAAAGTTATGACCAGGAACTGAATGATAGCACATATATACTGACTACCTTTTTCTACACAGCATTAGTCTTTCTTTCCACAGCTGAGGCAAATGCCTCTGTGTGATACTTACGTTGTAGGAGATTTAGGAATGCCCGGCTAAACCTCTGAGCATACACCATCTCCGGTGTGGAAACCCTGCCTAGTGTCAGTGAGTGCTGGTCTGTGGGGGAGCTTGACAGCTCCATCAACTGACTGTCACTCACACCGCTGCCAAGTGCAAGAGCGAACAAGGTGAATCCTTGGCACTTGGCTCCTAGTGAAATCTCTCTCAGCCTTTCTCTGTCCCACGTGCTTGTTTTGCTTCCGACTATTGTAAATATCACCCTGTGTTTTCTTTGTCTGGGGGCTTTAAAGAATACGTTTTCAACTGTCCACTGTAGAGCAGAAGCAATGGCTGATGGCCCTTCCAGCTGGTGAACAGACTCTTGGATGTGTTTCTTCATCAAATCTTTATTGCTGTATGTGACTAGGTCAAACTCCAAGGCCACAGGTGTTTGGTTTCTGTCAGGCAGGAAGCTCCTGGGAGCCTGCTGCACCAATGCCACTCTGATGCCTCCATATGACTCATTTGGCTGTGAGGAAATGACAAATTGATCCAACATGTTGCTCACAAAGTCTTTGGCTCTCTGAAATTCTTCACTGTTAATGCTGCGAGAGCTCTCCATGATGTATGTTATATCCATATCCATCTGAACCAGGGGAGAAAAAGGCACCTCACAGTTGGTTCTTGGGTTGCATTTATCTAGAGAGGAAGAGCCAATAGGCAATGAACTATTTATCAATACAATAAAATCAATTATTTATAAAAATTTCACACAGTCCTGTAGATCTGTATTAGGTTTGTACGGCCAGGTTTTGGTAGCGGGGGGCACTACAGGGGTGGCTTCTGTAAAAATCTGATGGAAGCTTCCTCCATGTCCAGCAGAACTAATACCAGCTAGCTCCAAGAAGTCTCAATGTGTGTGTGTCCCACCAACAACTGGATGGTAAGGTACATTGAATCCTAAGTTATATTATTTCTTTACTAGCTGTAACATTAATAGGTACCTTCAACCTCATGCTGTATGAGTAATTTCTCTTTTTGTCCTTCTTCCTGTGTAGTTTAAGTCTTACGTCTGTTAGTTTTCTGTCTGTTAAGTAAATAATTCATTCTATAATAGACTGAATCAGCCCTTATTAAAGAACTTGTGAATTAGAGTGGGTTTTGGGGTGCTGGCCACCTCAATAAAGCTATTACAGAGGCCTGGGCAAAAGGCAAGGACTCTTCTAAATTCCTACTTCCACTTGTAACAGGAGATTGAAATCTTTTTGTTCTAGTAAGGAACAATAGATGAGTCTTGCTGAAGAAGGTTTTGAGATACCACGGGAAATTATTCATGCATGAGAGCAGAAAAAAAACATAAAGTAAAATTTCATAGATAAGAGTTCCCTGGAGAAATTGTCTTCTGTTGAAATCCAAACATTGTAAAGGACCCAGAATCAAAATCTATTTTTTCATCTCAGATCATTGTTCAACATTTTGACATATTATAATTTAGTAGCTTCTCCCCCTCTCACAGTGTAGAATTTACAGCAAATGAGCCTGGTTTCCAAAAATCATATTGCTATTTTAAGTGTGTTTCTGTTAAAAGGGAAATGCTAAACACAATAATTAATTTCACATAGCTGAGACAGAAATTAATTAAACAGCTTCTATGATTTTGAGATTCTAATTCTTACCATCCACTGAAGAGGAAGTTAAAATTGTAACTCCTCAGCAGTGGTATTCTGTAACCACAAAATGATCTGTCACAGAGGGCAAGAAGGCCCAGTTGCAGAACGGTTCAACTGGCTGGAATGTCAGAGACAGAAAAATAAGTAAAGTTTCCACTGCAAACTTCCACTCTTTCTCTTGGAAATTATAAGAAACATCCACAACACTTTCTTGAAGCCATCCTGGAATGGGAACACTCAGACATCCCTATGGGCCGCAGAGTTGGGCCGAGTTGCTCCACACAACCATCCATACAGTTCTTAACACGTTTCTGCAAATTCCTTGTAGAACAATTTATGGCAGAAGGATTCTGACCAGTGCATTGTTCACTAATATTTTTCTTTTATATTTAAGCACAGACGTGTTTAAGGTGTATCATAAAAATCCCCCAGCACCACATTACAAAAAAAAAAAAAGCTATAGAATTTGTTATTGAAATGGTAAACAGACCAATACAACAGATGCAATTCGTAAAATGTCTTACCAAAGCAAAGTGTACAATATGTGATGCCCTCCAAATTTTCATCCTGTTGACTTTCCCAGACAAATAATTGAAATCTTCTTGTGTCATCAATCTGTGTTTTAAAGCAGACACAAAAGGAACATTAAGAAGACATTAAGAAAAAATATATGAAGACTTTATATTTTTTCCTTTTTTTTTTTTTTGCCAGGGAAGGATTATCACTTTTTTCTTTTATTAATGGGGTGCTGTTTTTCTAAACAGAAAATGGCCAGATATCTCAGCTGTTTCTGGGACAAAGAGTGAAGGTGATTTCTTGGGGGAGAAAATTCTAGCATTAGAAAGTTTTAGCTTGAGAGAAACCTATGTGCTTCCTGAGATCATCTGAAGAAAGACAATTTTTCACAGAGGAAGATTTGACCACAGAAATGCTCGAGGAACTCTGAAGATGCTCCAACATTCTACAATTTCATTGACCACCACCCAACCCCTTCCAGATGTGATCCAATGGAAAAGTATTTCTTTGTGGACTAAGATAAATAAAAATGTCTCTAAAATATCACAGCATTACAGGAAATTAACATATATGAATAAGCTATAATGGTAAGCAAAGAAATAATTACTTCTTTGCATTAAACTTTGGCTTTGTGTGTTATACACCACACAATAAATTTCTGATTAACATCTGTAAAGAAAGTTACAGATAGAACTCTACAAAGGAATTAGAATTGTCAATGACTGTGTGTGGTCTCTAAACTGAAGCTCCTAAAGCAAAGTAAAGCCAGCAAGTATCTGGGGCTACAGACTGGTAGGATCATAAAGATTACACCATCTCTCAATGGCAAGGGTAGAAGTCCATCTGAAAGGAAAAGGGAAGTTGTATTTACTTGGGGGAGGTGGTGACGTTCATTGCGTTGCCATCACTGTAAATTTAAAGGAATGCTGGGCAGTGAATTTTTTGCCTTATCCCCTGCTAAGCAGATCTTTAAAATTTTTCTGCTCTGAAGACTGATTTATGTAAAGTCACCAGATGTCATCACATGCATTCAGAGTTTTAATCTCATTATACTAAGTAAAGAAAATACTGATTCTTGCTCCTGTTCATTCTGTAGAACCCCCAGGCAATAAACCATAAGTTTTCTTGTCATATATCAGTAGAATTTTTTTACTCTGCTAAATTATCATTCAGACAGAAAAATACACGAATCAACTAATAAATATGAGGCTGCATAAGAATAAATATAGTATAAATAATAAAAGACTGACTTATATGTTGCTAGATCAGAACTCAGACTCCAAGTTTTGCACTTTTTATCATGTACAAGTGAGCATATTTCCTTTTAGAAGGAAAGTTTTGAAGAAACAGCAGCTGAAAAGAATTTTCTTTTGAAAAAGTTGAAACTGAGCACAGATGACATTAAATTGAAAAGACAGAGAACATGCAATCTATATTATGAAACCTTAAATAAATGTAGAATTGCTTTCCTTTTGTACCTTGTAAAATGCACAGTTTATTTTTGTTTACTATCTTTTAGATGAAATAACATTTTAAAACAAAATTTCATAATTTTTTCCTGTACAAATGGCAATAAAGATGCCAAAAGTGGCTTTGCTAATTTAATTTTCTTTTGAAAAAACTAGCGTGCTTGAAGTGTTCTAATTTTTCTAGAAACTAGGACCAGAGTTTGTTAGTTTGTTAGTTAAATAATGCCACATATCACAACTTCAAAATTATAATAGCATAGGTAAATAAGTGAAATGAACACAACATTATGGAAATTCTCCGATTCTCCCTAAAAGCACAAGTGATTAATAATTCATGTTCAGAAAAAGGTCAGATGGTGATTACTATGGTCAAGTGAATCACTGCTTCTTTGTTAAAATAGTAACCTTTAGTGTACCCCTTTCTAGCAAGGGATTGGACAATTCCTGTGGAATTTAGGCTTGAGAACTGGATTCACTCAAATCCTAGCAGATGCTCAGCAAGTGGGTGATTGACTCAGTTTTCAATAGGCTGTCTACTTACAGAGAAGGCACGTCTGACATTTGGCACTTCACTGAAGGCAATAACCACTGGAGTGATATCCAAAGCACTCAACTCAAGCACAGCAGTACTGATGGCAACATCATCCTGCGACGGACCATTGGCAAAAAATAGGGCAACTTTTCTTGTGAGGATGCCCTGACGAACACGTTTGAAGACATTTCTTGCAACAAATCTCATGGCTGCCCCAATATTTCGTTTTCCACTGGATCTCTCTAGCGGGATTCTCTGGACTGCTTGTAGCAGCAAGTTGTTTTTTTGAAATTCAGAGAATCGAATGAGGTAGTGCATGTTGGTATTGAAAGAAATAACAGAGACACGAGCTCCTGTTGGGCAATTGCTTTCACTGATCTTAATGGTCTTCAGCAATAACGTAACAATGCTCCTCATTCTTTCAAATGCAGCTGGTGTAACATCGTCAGACATATCCAAGGCAAAAACCACTTCAGTTGGATAAGCTGGGCATGTGTCTGTATATCAAAGCAGAAAAGTTGTGTGAGAACCTCTACACAACTCAAACATTGTTAGTTTTTTCAAGTCTATCAAAGAATGGATGTGCAGAGATCAGATAGGCTTACCTGATGAGCATGCTGGAAGGAAGAGAGGGAGAGGAATTAAATTATTTTAAACTCACATGCAATAAAATAGTGACATATTCACTAGCTTTCAATGAACAGCCTGGCTCAAAGTTCAGACAACTGACAGTCTGTCAGTGCAAGACCACATTCCTCTTTTACAATCAAATACTCAAAACAGTGCAATTTTACTGGGTAAGAATTTTTGAATTTGTCCTGGGTTCTGCTGAGCACATAACTGAGAATGAACACACCTAATATGGGGGATAGCTGATACACAAAACTGTCTTTTCTCAGAGAACTTCCCAAAGGGTGTTGGCACAATGCCAAAGTTTCGTTTAATCTTTAATGAGGAAGAGGTATTTGTTATGATTTTTGTAATAAACAGATAGGAAAAATGAGCAAGAAGCATAAGTCTGCTTCATACACCTGCTGAAACCCCCTCACAATTAACAACTATCAGTCAAAATGAACCCAGATACAAACTACCAGTTTATAGGGTTTCCTATGAAGGCTATTCCATTTAGGAGGAGTGACTAGGTGAAATCAGAGGTAAAAGAAGATGTTCCCCACTTACGGCAGTTTTTTCGGGTGAAATTCACAAGTTCACAAGGCTGCAGGTTCAAAACAAAAATAAAAAGGAAAAAATGGAAAATCCCAGACCACCCCAAACTGGGAATCTTACTGTTAGTTTGAGCTGAAGGTTGTATCCCAGCTCCTAAAATAACTTTCATTACAGTAAATCCAGAATCACATGGTCCAGTTCCTTTTTATAACAGATAATACAGGGACTCTGTTCCCTTGCTGCAGAAACTAGGCACATTTTTTAGACATGCTCTGTTGCCACTTAATGATGTTCTGAAGTATTAAGAAATCATTCCATTCTTTATGAATGAGTGCCATCCATTCTTTATTTTGTGAAATAAACTGATCTAAGATGTCACCAGTCAATGGGCATTCCAATAGTGACTCAGATAGGAAGTGAGAAGTCCATGAAGGAAAGGATGCCCTCTGGACATAGAACACACCTGCAATAGTACTGCCTGCAGGTAGTCATCCTTGCAAAAATTAACAAAACCTTTACTCAGAAGTATTAATTTTCCATGTGATTAGGATTATTAAGAAATCCTGCACTTCCATTCCCAGTGAAAATAACTGTTGCTGAAGAAATGCCTTCCTTTACAAGAGGGGAAAAAGTAACCCTGCCATGAGCTGGTGTGTAAACTGATAGGAGCAAAGAAACAGATAAATGAATATTAATTGTCCAACAGTTTGTAAAAGTTTGGACATGGTGTTAATCCACATGCACAAACGTTTCTCATTCCTTGGTTGCTTGCAGAACAGAAGAACCCACTGCACACTCTGACTAGCACATGGAAAAGATACTACTTTATAACAGCTACTTGTGCTCCTTGCTGTCAGTGATTATCAATGGATATTAAACCAGATAATTCTACACAGTATAGTTAGCTGTAAGGTGACTACTTACTTCCATTAAAATGGTGCCCACTGGTCCCTTGGCACCCTGTAACAAATTAAACACAGGTCCAAAAAATCAGACCCCGATAATGTATTTCCATGTATTACTCTGTAGCCCAAAGAAAATGCAGGCAAACAGTGTTTCCCAGCAGTAATTTATGAATTTGTGAGGAGACAGCAGTTCCCAGCATAGATATCTCTGGACCTGCTCAGAGTTGCAGGCTACTCATCAAATTTATTTCTCTGTCCATTTTCCTTAATGGGTTTTAAATGTTCAATACTTGTTGCCCTTGAGGAGGAGTATAATTCAGAATTGGGTTCCTTTATAAACAGCAGTTTCTGTCCTATGGTTCTGCTATTTATTTGCACTTCACACACTTTCCAACATCTGGTGTGTGACAAGCTTTCCCTCTCCTCTTGCACAGTACAATCCCCACAGTTCTACCTTGAAAGATCCTGCAGACCACACACATATCATGACACCTTTGCCTACTCTGCGACTTTTTCCTTGGGAGCTATGGAAAAAACAACACTCCAAGCATCTTTTTTTTTTTTCAAAATAAAACTATCGCTTAATCTTTATAACAGGAATGAAATACAGCAAGGATAACTAATTTTCAAGGGAGCTTGAGTATCCATCATGTGTGCATTTCAGATGCATAAGAAGACTACTGATAATTTTCCCCTACTCCCAGGGAGCTACAGTGAGATACACCAGAAAAACTTGAACATCCCACTTATTTTACTCACACTCTCTCTACCATAACACTACAGTTTACCAAAATTATATACTTCCTTATGTTCTCCAGATTACAGCCCTGTCTCCATATTTATTCTTTCCCATTTCAGTTAACCTTCCATTCCTCCATCTGCCTGAGCTACCTTCCTCACCTCCTCTGCTGTCTTGCTACTAGCACCATCACTGCCATTCCATGCTTGCTTTCTTCTTATGTTTCCTAGCAGGTCCATGTTCTTCTTTGGTACTGTTCAGCAAGTTAATTTTGAATTGCCTGGGTCCTAAAGAATGCTACCTACAGCAGCTAAGCAGTGGTGACTGAGCTGTGCAGACTTGACACATGGATAATCAAAGCACCAAGGATGGGTAAAACAAGCCTGTTTTGACTGGCCTTGCCTACTACCCCTCCTGCATTCCTATTCTCATTCTCTTCCACTTCTTACAGGGTTCCCACTTTCTCACTTCACTGATGCACTTCTACAGCAATAATCCCTCCAAGCCCATACACCTCAAGCTCTACTTTCACTTGAAGAGGAGATCTTGAACTTGAAATACCTCTGAAGACTTCCTGGACCATGGACTGACAAGGCCTACAGCTGTGGCTCATCAACTCACAAGAGCAATCTATAAATTTTTTAAGTGGCCAAGCAGCAGAAAGGGAAATGTACTGCAGCTGGCACTCTTACCATTCTTTTGCCCAGCATAATAGAAGAAATTAGGATGGGTACATTCATTAATCAATACAATGTAATGAGAAGGGAAAAAATGCTTCCTAAGTTGCACACATCCAGAAAATTTCTGACAGTAGGGATTGTTTCTGGTCACTAGGGAGCTAATTTTCAGAATTACCACAGGATAGACACACATGGGGATTCTCCTAACTACCTAAAGGTTTAGTCATAAATCCTATTGAAACCCACAATTCTTTAAGAAAACATTTTGTTGCATAAAATGCAGAACACTGGAAATGTACATCAAGACATCTACTTGTATTACGGATTAATGGGTTATAGTCAATTTAAGCTTTAAATAAGTGCCTGTCACTGCAAGTTTGATTTTAAATGGCTTTTCTTCTTAAATTAAAAAAAATGCATTGGCTTTCAGCAGATCTATTCAGTTCTATATTTTAGTATTCTCTGCTCTTTTCATTAGATATGCATGCAGCCTAAAGACCATACCAAATACTGTGGAAGAAATTCTGACTGGCATTGTATTGTTGCAGTTCCATTTCCAGTAGCAGGTGCTCCTGCCCGTACACATCTACAGGGAAGACGTAACTCTGTGCAGCTGCCAGGCTGATTAAGCATAGTTTATTATGCAAAAGACTATTAGATATTCCATTAATGTAATAGTAATTTGAAGAACTATTTAGGGTGATTTTTTAAAAAAAAAATATTTAAAAAAGAAAATTACCATAGGTCCTGATGGTCCTTGGTCACCTGGATCTCCCAGGGAACCTGGTGTTCCAGAATTACCCTAAAAATAGAAATACAAGTTTTATTCTTTATAGTTGCATGCACTGGTACCAAATTTCATCAGGGAAAAAAACTGTAATGATACTTTGAGTTGGATCTGTATTTCAGCAACTAACACTTCTGAAGATTTAGAGCTGCACTTTCTCAAGACTTCTTTCACAAATTATGGCTATAAAAGATCAGAGTGGTAACCAATTTGAAAACTTTTGATAAGAAACACTTTGGGTGCAAGGGTTTTACTTTTAGAATTATCACAGAGTTAGCAGATTTATCATTCTTACTCTTCTACCCCTAATTCCTTTGGGTCCTTCCCCTCCTGGAATGCCCTGATCTCCTTCTTCTCCCTGAAAATAAATGAAATCCAGAATTTATTGGAAAGGAGAAGACAGAGAGAAACACAGGTAACCTCTTCCAAATAAGAATAGTGTAAAGCAAGACAAAAAGAAAGTGATCATGCCCATTTAGTTATACCTCTGGACCAGGATATCCTATGAATCCAGATTCTCCCTATGAAAAGAAAGGACAAAGACTTCATAAGAATCTAGAACTTTGCGATCTGCTTAGTGGTGGATGTCTTAAAACCAAAAACAATTTCAAATTTTTTCTCAGCTTTACAACTCATTCAAGCAACTAGCAATTACTGGCAAGTAGCTGCTAGTAGTGTCTGCTACTCTTGTCTCAAATGACACCACTTTAGATTAATACCTTACTCATCTAAAGGAAGAGCATTTTAAGAATTTCCATCAGTTTCTAAATTTTCAAGAATATTCCATTTCTCAAGTAAGTGTTTTATCAAAACTTATTCATGCCTCCTAATAGCACGCAGAGGAATTCCCATGTAGCATGTGAATTCAGATTCAGAACTCAGTGTTTGAATGTAGTTACAAAATTTTACACCACCCAGACTAAAAAATAATACCATATATTTTCTTGGCTTACTAGAGGTCAATTCATCAACTGTTTTCAGTTACTTCCATTTTTAGTGTGTTCTTCGTTTACCCACAGGAAATATGGAAACTCTCACAAAAACCAATCAGAAATGTTCTTTCCTAAATATCGGAATTCACTCTACTTATATATGTTCCTGTCCTCTTGCATATAACGTATGTGTAACCTATGAAAACCTGCAATTGAAGAAAATTATTAGAGCTAAGAAGTTAAGAAAAGAGATTGGGAAATAAGAAGTATCAAGAGCCATTTTACAAAAAAGCTATTTAAGAAAAAGGAGTTCATCTATTGGAGAGGCTCCTAGAAAGCCTTTCATAGCTTTTCTGCAGCTTTCTGCAGCACTCTGGTTCCCCTACAGAAAGGGAGAGTGAAACAGATGGGCTTATCAGTGAGATTCACTGGACCCTTTTAGTTTCACAAGCAACAAGAAAGGACTAGTGTGGCAATACTGCGCAAACTCTGAAAGGAGAACTGAAGCTGTTTCCAACATTCTGACCACTTTACTCATGGGCTGATTAACTGGTGCCATGATTTTGACCTCATACTTTCTGTATACTTTTTATTTAAGCTGAATTTTTGCACAATTTTAGAGAAGAAGGCATTTCATTACTGTTTTTTTTCAGCATTGTGAAGGGAATGATAAGAACTTCTTAGCAATCCAGAGGTTAATCCTCAGATCTTACTGCTGACTGCAGGAGTACAAGAAAAAAATATTTCACATGAGAACAGTGAGGATGTTTGGAGAGTATTACCCCCACGTTAGTAGCTAGGGAATCTCTCCTCTGAAACAAGAAAAATTAAAAGAGTCCATAGTGGCTAGCCCACCAGTACCTGCCAATAACAATGTTCAGTCAGGTGGGCTGAAGTGGGAAGAAAGTGTTGCGTACTACAAGAACAATACACCACATGTGTATACATGCATCAGGGAAAGAGTAAGACTGAGTGGTCCTCAAAAGAGTATCCTATGGAAGGATGTCTCACAAGGATTGTGGTAGGCCTGAGCCTCTCACTGAACCTTAGAAATGCACTTTGTATGTCTTACATTTCTTTTTAATCTAATATGGATGGTCATGATTGATAACACAGTAGAATGGAGTCTGAGAGTCTCTCTGACATGAAGCCCATACCTTTGCTCCTTTGCTTCCTTCAGGACCATAGGCGTCTCTGCCATCCATGCCCTGTGTAGGTTAAATATATTGTGAGTTAGCTTTTAATAGAGGATATGGGTTATATCAATTTCATTTTGGAATAAAGATGTCCCATTACAATGAGGTGCCCAAGCTATTGAGACTGATGAAGCTGGACAAGTTATCAAAACACAATCTAAAACCACTAGCAAACTATGGCAAATACTGTAGAGGGAAAACAAGGATAGAGGTCACAGTTCCTTTCTACTGTGTGCCCTACCTTTATCATACTTTCTCTCTTCTAGAGAATTTGAGGGGAAAGATATTCCCTCTAGCCCACAAAAAATCAGGTGTCCATAAGGAAACTGAGAACCAAAGGTGAAATAATTTTAATTGTATGAAATTGAGAAAATAGAAGGGAATGAACATTACTGATTCAGATGGATAGATATTAAAATACAGGGGTCCTGAATTAGGGCAGGACTCACAGGAATGCCTCTCTGTCCAGGTGGTCCAGCTAAGCCCTTCTCTCCAGGGTCACCAGGTTCACCCTGTTACAATTGAAACACAAAAGCCTTAAGTTTGGTCATTCAGGAGAATTCTTCTTTCTGAAATGCAAACCTGTCTGTTAAACTGAAGTATGCCTATACATTTTAAGACTACTTAAATTAAAGTCTTAGATTAAAGTCTTACATACATTAAGACTACTTAATGCTGGGCAAAAGCATTCCATTACACACCGTGCTTCATGGACTGCTCCTGGTGGTAGAACTGGAAAGGACTTGGCAAATCAGAATATGCTGAGCATTCATGCAGCTGAACCCCAAAGGCTTTGTTCAATAAAACTCACATTGTAATAAAGAATTACAAGTGAAAAAAAAAATGTGGGCTTCGTTAAAAATTGTATTAGTGGTAGAAAGACATACTCTGGAATTTTACCAGCCAGAAGCACCTGTTGATAGCAAATGATATTTCTCAGGCAGGCTGTCTGTGCTGTGCTCTTAGCCCTCTTGCAAGGTTTTTTTCCTCAGTTCCATTTTTGTTTTCATTATCTAACTAAACATTCTTCTAACAAAGACCCTAATATTAAACAGCACAAAACCAGACTGACAATATGGAATGCATGATGGAAATTCCTGTAAATCTTCCCAATTTTTGTCACTGTTTTACACAGTGATTCTTTTCACGGCAGCACTTTGACCTTGTGATACCTCTCTGTCACTAAAGCTTACAACCCTTCAAAGACACAGAAAGGCTTAGCTGGCTGGTATTATTTGTGATTTTTAGATTCAAAGATGCAACAGCATTTAAACTTAGTTATTTTTATTAAATAAAATCTCACATACCAATACACATAAATAAAAGTCAATTAAGGATAACATTTATTATAAGTAAGTGAACTCTAATGTGAACAACCTGTTAGTATAAGCCTTTCTGTTTGACTTCATGTTTATTCAGTTCTTCTCAACATGTGCATTCCTCCAAAATAGACATCATAGCAGTCAAGGTTCCTTGGATTGGTTTGGAATCTTTAGAAAAACAAGGTTAAAATAAGCAGCTATGCTTCTTTGAACTAAGGAGGTCAGATTGGACATTAGGAAAAAGTTC
Organism: Pseudopodoces humilis; assembly: GCF_049639895.1. Classification (NCBI taxonomy): domain Eukaryota; kingdom Metazoa; phylum Chordata; class Aves; order Passeriformes; family Paridae; genus Pseudopodoces; species Pseudopodoces humilis. Next base: position 109,445,053 of record NC_142200.1, read on the forward strand.
TTCACCTAAGGGTGAAGTCACTGATCAAGTGCTGGTCACTGGAACAGGCTCCCCAGAAAAGAGGTCACAGCACAAAACCTGTCAGACTTCAAGCAGCATCTGAATGACGCTCTTCATGGTTTAGTTTTAAGTAGTCCTGCAAGAAGCAGGGAATTGGACTTGATGATCCTCGTGGATCCCTTCCAAGATGAGATATTCTGTGATTCACTGGTGAGTATTTTCAATGGGCTGGACAGGCACTAGGAATCTTAAAATAAACTCAAGGGTCGGCACTGCCTTATTTCTGCTCCGTTTTGTGAGAAGCCAGGTCCCATTCAGAACCATTACCACAAGAGCAATTACAACAATGGTCATGGCAACTCTAAGCACTTCTTAGTATAGTTCTGATATGTGTAAGATTACCTCTTAAGGTAACCACTTGTTAAAACATCACTTGTCTTGCCATGCAAGCTAAAAATATCTTAAAAACCTAACATTCTACATATGTTTCACAGCACAGAACTAACTCTGTTAGTCCATGCTTCTTTGGTCGGTCTTAAATGAATGACACTGTTAGATTGCTGCAATTAGATACTCTGAAAATCTTTACCTTTGCTCCTCTTGCACCTAACTTTCCAACAGAGCCAGGTGAACCAGTTGTCCCCAGACTACCCTGCAATATGAAGTATCAATTAAAAGGTGCACAATGAAAAAATCAAGGGATCACTGCACTCAAAGATTCATTGCCATTTGAAATTACTACAGAATTGGTAAAAATATCGGGGTTTTGAGGACCACAAGTAAGAATTACTGGTCAAGCTATATCATTCTACTTATTTCCTGTCATCTGTACAACTGCCATAAAATTCTCAAAATGTTATCAAGTATGACATAAATGTTATTTTCTATCTACATAGATGCCTAGTGAATACATGCATATGTGCACAAAAATATTAGTGTACATATATAATAGGTTATGTAAGCATGAGCATCATTACTTGAGAGAGATGACCAAGGCTGACAGCATAGGACATTCCAGTCCTGAGTTACAATGGTGTCATTTCAGAACAAGAATCCCCAAAATCAACAGCATCACAAAAGTGAGAAGTTCAGCAGACAGGTCTCAGTAGTTACAACCTCATCACACCCTAGCTCTTGCTATTCATGCACCTAGATTTATTTTCAAGGCTATTATTTCATCATACAAGACTACAAATCAGTTTTCTAAATATTACACCAAAAAGCCTTCAATTTCTAGTTTTTAAGATTTTTTTTATTAATATAAGAACAACATCAACACTGAGAATGAAAAGCCCTCATGGGTTCAGCTGGAATATATTATTTAAAGCTAACCAGAGGTCCTGGCATGCCTTGTGGTCCTGGAGGTCCTCTGATCCCTTGTTGTCCCCTTGGGCCCTGATGTAAAGAAACCATTGAAACAAAAAGTCAATTCAATGTTGACAGCTTTTCAATGACAATCATGTTGCTGCAATGACCTGAAACCCAGTTCCTGTTTCACAACCCTTATTTTACAGGTAAAACTTCTGGCTGCTCTGTTATAAGGATTTCCCTGTGTGAAGCACCTGAGATGGTCACTGCCTGCCAGCCTGATTCAGAGACCCACTGAGGTGTCTAAGATAACAAGGGAGCCATAAGCAGCCTACTATAAACTAGGTACACTGTCTCCATCCTAAAATGCAAAGTTAAAAGCATCTTTAGAGTATCTAAGAGCATCTTTAAACTAGAAGCTACTGTAAGAAGTCTACCATGATAATTCTCTTCAAAATTACTCCACCTAGCCATTTTTATAAACACAGAGCTTTTCCCATTGCTTTAATCAATGCAATAGATTTTATGTATTTACTGATAACAATTTCTAATTAATTAATTTTGAAGATTTCTGCTTGATAATATCATGTAAGTTGGAGGTGTGTTGACTAAATTACTTTTGCTAGTCATGTTCCTCTTTTAATTTCTCTAGAAGTTGCACCCATATAACTTGTCACATTTAATTCCTCAGGGTTACAGAAAAAAAATTCCAAGGAGTCTTACTCATAATAATCACTACTTGAAATTAACAAAGCTTTCCAAAATACAAACAAAACATCAAGGGTGACAATTTCTTTTCAACATAACTAACATAAAATCAACTCAGAAGTTATGTTAGTTACCTGTGGGCCTGGAAGACCAGTTTCTCCTGTGTAACCTGTTTCTCCCAGATGTCCTTGCTCACCCTGCCAGAACAAAACCCAAGAAAACAACAACGAACACAAACAAATTAGTATTTCTCATTTGTACATCAAAAGATAATAATTTTATATCTGTACAGGGTATCAGTTGATAGAATGCTTTTCAATGCACTCAAACAGTTTTCAAACAGCTTCAAATTCCTGTTGAAGAACACTCAAAAGCAGAAGAGTAGCTTTTCTTTTGTTTTCTAGGGGCTGTGATGAATATAAAAGCTGCAGCAGAAGAGGTCAGTTTTATTTTGCTGAATACTTCTTACTCTATGTCTCAGCCATAACTGTGCTTTACCCTTGTCCACTGTGAAGACCAGAAGTTATAAAGTCAGGTCACAGGGGCAGATCCTCTTTCCCCTTTTCCATGGGTAATGGCTTTGAGGGGGGATAATGACTTCACAATGGCACTAGAATTAGTCTCCTTTTTACTCCCCATCTTTCACTCTGGTTATTCAGTGAAGCAAATCAAATTTGCCTTGATGAAGGGAAAAAAAAAATAAAAAAAATTCCACCTCCCATTTCCATAAAGCTGCTATCTGAGGATGAGTCAGTTTAGTTGATGTCCACAAGAAATACTCACTGCCTTCTGGATTGAGTAAAATGGTGACAATTAGCATCAAGGTATTACAGGCCTTGCAGACCCCCTTTCACTGGAGAAATCATAAATATATGTCTGAAGATTCTTGGGAAACAGATGGTTCTAGAAAGAATCTTCTGAGGAAAAATGAATTTAAAAGGCTGAACTTTCATTCTGCACCATATGAATTAAACAAAATATAACAACAGAAAAAGAAAGAAAAAAAAAAAAAAGCCAAAAGCAAGAAACAATGTTAATTTATAGCCAGAGTAAGAACACTGTAAAATGGTACATCAGTAAGTATATGATATTGCCAGATGTAAAAAAAATCAAATAGAAATAGATTTCCACAAAAATCATTTTGGCTATAATAAAAATGGATACATTTCTTATGCACACCCTACTAAAATCTAAAACCAAGTTAAAGTTTTCAGTTACGTACATTTACTTTGAATCAAACCCCAGAAAATTGGTTGTCCTTTTTTCTCTCCTGCCTTTTCCTCTCTCTCTTGCCTTCCTTTAAGTTAGTCTCCTTTCCCTCTTCACTATTTTGCTTTATTTCCAGCACATAGATTGCAGTGTTGTTCTTGTCTGTGACAAACACCTCTCTGATACCACACCTTCTATTCCTTCTGCCTGCTGACTACTTCTGACTGTTAAGAATGGCTAACTGTGCTTCTTTATGTTGTTTTTACTATTTGAAAAAATTAGTCTCCTTTTATCACAGAAAGGCACAGACAATTGGAACTACAAGTCTTGGGAGAAGTCCTTTTTAGGATATGGTGAACAGCAGTGTGTTCATGGGAAGTTAATGACTTTGTTGATAAGGGTGTTATTTCAGTGCCTTTTATTAACAGCTAAACCTGAAACAAGTCCTTTTGTGTTAGGTGGATGAAGTCTGGCTCACTGTCTCTAATTTGATTATTTGTCTCTGAGTACATTACTAACAATATCCCTCTTATCTACCTGAAAGAGGGATTCTTCTTTATCCCTGTTCAGCGCAAAGCCTTCCTCCTCTAGAGGGACTGGCCATATCTTATTCATCACATCCTATTTTCTTACAAAGCAGGATACTGTGGTCCACAGAAGGACCCTTGAAGGAGGACCCCACAAACATCAGGGGTAAATAGATCTGCTTCCTGGCCCAGGGACATCAGGAGAGCTTCAAAGTAAAGCTCTCATAAATTCTGCTGATAGAGTTATGCACTGTGGCAGCTTTGTAACACCCTGCCACACAAGAGATCTCAGTGGAAGGACACAACACTCACAATCTCACCCAATGATGGATGCCACTGTTGTATTGCAGGGTTTTCTATTCCATCTTGTTTCACCAGGGGATGTGGAAGACAGAAGTTCAGTTACAATTCTCTTTGCCATTCACTTTTTACGCCTTTTCAGTGAAGGATATCTACATTACCTGTGTTTGATCACTGATTGGTACCTACCTTTCAATGCTCACTGACCCAGAAAAATTTTTTTATTTGCTTCTAGAAGTCAAAGCTGATCATCAAGTACTTGAATGAAAACAGTTTGAAAGTTCTCTGTTGCTGCGAGTTTCAGTCATTTCTCTTGTTCCCTGCCATTTTACAAAAGGGTGGCCTCATCACTGGCTGAGGGGGGTCTCCATGGACATAAAGAGGGCTGTCTCAACTAAGGTTCAATTAGTTGAAAAGGTTCAGCTAACTCTGTACTCTGTGAATTTACTAAACAAGTTGAACATTCTTATTTTCTAATCACATAAGAGTTCTTGTGCTTGTTAGTACAACCAAGATACAGTACAGATCCATTTCCACGGACTTCAGTTTTGGTCCTGTTACCACTGCTAAGCCCATAGCTTAGTTGGATTATTTCTTAGTGTTGGTACCTGACAGAATAATGCAAACATTCGTGAGATACCAGCAATCCAACAGGGAAAAGAAAAAAAAAAGCACAAAGTTTCATAATTATCTAAGAAATTAATTTCCAATCAAGTGATTATCACGCAAGGATTGGAATAATTAAGTTGCAAACTTGATGAATATTCTTCAATATTTTAATCTAAAATATCTTTATAAACCTTATAAAGAATTTCTGAGATAGAAATAGGAAACAGTTGCAAAATGCAATTCTTTCAAGTTATGCTGATCCTGGCAATAGCCAAAGCATGGTGCTTTCTCCCTGCTGGCAGATAGTATCAAAACCTTCCAGTATATTCCTATCTGCAATGCCTCAGTGAAAATTTTTGATTCTCAGAGTGAAATCCAAATTGGGGCTTTCAGAAACTAGGTGGGAACAGGGATTTTGGCACACAGTATACATGTGTATTGCAAAAACCTGGGAAGTGACCAGACTGTAGTTAAGGGAACTTGCAGGATTCTCACTTCTGATTGACATTTCCTAGTAAAATATTAATTTGAATCATTCTAAATGCAAAAAATCTGTGTTACCTGGCTGTCACACAATAAAGGTATAGCAAAACCTCTCAACAGGAGAGGGACAGGAAGCTCAGAAACAAACACAGTGCTGCTGAAGAAATATTGCTGCCATAAAAGGCAATCTTTTTCCTTCACTGAAATTTATGTTCTATATTGCATCACTATGATTATTCTTGCTATCATTTATTAACATTTTACACTTGGCCTGCTCAAAATGCTGGTTGGCACTTTTATTCAGAAGCTACAACTCTGCCCATTCCCCAGACTCAACACACAGCAGGACTTCAAGATATATTCCACTCTGTTGGTACTGACAATGTTTACACAAAACTGTATTCTTTCCTTGGGTTTATATACTAAGGTAAAGGGGGAAATGCTGTATCATGGCATATACCATCTTCCTTATCTGTGTTAGAAACTTGGCAGAGAGTTTGGATTAAATGTGAACCACTTGTGCTAAAGAAAGGTTTTCTAGAATGATCATGTAACCTCTACTTGAGAATACCTAGAATTTAATTTTTACTTGCACTAGAATATAGCTGCTTTTAGATTTGCTTTGATAACATTATTTTGTAATTCAAACCCTGGGACAAACAAGTTTTCTTTTCCAAGAACATTACCTGAATGATCATTAAAGAGAATTGCAATGATGTCTTTACTAAGTACATCTCAGGGAAGTTTTCATCCATTGTGACTGTGCGGTATAAGTTTAGGTAAAGCAGGGCTACCACCCAACAGTGAGAAAGATTTTGTCATCTCTCAACAACATAAGAGATTTTTCTACCATAGGCTGTTCCTAGAATGATCAGTCAGCATGCAGTGGGTTTGACATATTCTGTACATCCTATATTCTTCTAGATATTGACTTGGGAAATTATTTCCAAAATCTTGGCCAATTCTCAGAGCTGCAATTAACACTGTTTATTTTGAGCAAAGCATCGTGTAGAACTTGCCCTAATTTTATCTGTGCTGCATGTGTGTATCCACTCATATCTTTGTGTGCATGACATATATCTCTGTGTGCATGCAGCAAAGGAGGAATAAACTGTCAGACTTTGCAGCCTGACTACTCATTCCTGTCATCTTTAGTGACAGTCTTTTCTCTAGATACGTTCCCATACTTGCCCTAATAGTAAAATTAACTGTCCTTTTATTTTGATGAAAACTCCCAATTCTAAATCTTTCAAGTCAGGAGGGTCTCTATTACATCCACCTGAGATTCAAAGGCTGCCTTGTCTTGAAATAGATTTTGATTGTTAAATACTTGTGTCTTGGCTCACAATGAAGTTTTTCCCTTAAGAGGAGCAAACACTCAGGCTGGACATGTAGCTGCATATAAATAGCAGCAGTGTCAGCCACTCACCTTTATACCTGGAGGGCCTCTTCGACCTGCTGCACCCTAGGAAGGAATGGCATGAGAGATTACATCCAGAATACTGAGCAATATTTGAAACAGCAGTTTATCATAAAACACATTATACATACAATAAAACCAAATGCAGCTTAAAGAAAGCAGAGATTATTTCCACAGAAAGATTAAAGGGAGAAAAAGGTGGATTTGGGACAGAAATTCTTACACATGTAAGTCTTTCCAAAAAGAAAATATATTTTGGATCTTTAATGAGTGCAGAGAGGAGATTTCAACAAAATGCTGGAAAACATCTTCCCAGTCAGCTGCCCTTGGGCTAAACTAAAGAGAACAAGTGCCCTACTCTCCCTGTGAGCCCAGAGGTTTGCACCACTTCCTGCTGCACACTGCTCAGCAGCTCTAGTCAATGTTACTGCTAAACCTCACATCACCAGAGGCCTTTAGGATGTTTTTGCAGCATGACTGAGGAGTGATCATGCCCAACTTTGGCATTAGGCACCATTCTGACAGACTAGAAGAGGGGCCTTCACTATTTCCAGTCTCCAGTGAACTAAAAAAGAGCAGCTCAGCTGCCAGTGAGCTTATCTATATGCTTGAACAGACATGGAAAACTTGTAGTTATAGGCAGAAACAAGAGATAGATTCCTCTGGGGTAGAATTGTGAAGCAATTAAGGCTCACTGAAAAAGAAATTGAGTTTAAGGCTTGTGACTTCATATGAATCAGATCTGAATTTAACAGGAATGCAAATTCCTGATTTTAAAGAAAACACATTGCAATATATATAAGCTACTAAATTTAAGCCAAATATGTTTCACTATGAAAACTTTAGAAGACTTTTGTTCCTTCTCCTTGCAGGAGTTTGAAGGGTGGGATAACAGGAAGAACACAAAAATTAGTTTTCCCAGAGGGAGCCCCGCTGCATGTTTTATCCATTATTTGAACCCCATATTGATTGCTATTCTTACATCTAGGCCAGCATAACCCTGCTCTCCTTGGAGTCCACATGGGCCTTGGTCTCCCTGAAAAACAAAGTAATGATCATGCTCTTTAAACACTCTTTCCTTTTTCTAGTACATGCACATTCTCCTTCACACATTCTTTCTTTGTTTCTTCTTCTAAGTATTTTCATTGCAATTGTGTCATACTAATGTTGATTCTTGCTTTCTGCAAATCATTTATATTCAAAAATTATGAACCAGACAGATCACGTCTGCTTTGGATTTCAATAACTAACAGCCAATACTAAGTAAAGGCTTCTGTGAAATCATTCTTATTGATTTCAGCCTTTCATTTGGACTACTTAAGATGATATTTGCTTCCAAAGAGTAATCAAAACCTAATTATTCTCCAAAAAGTAACTCTCAGAGTTTTTCTACTGCTTTAAGCAGTCTACAGAGACATACATCTATGCATACAACCCTACTTGTTCAGAGAGAATCAGACTTCTAAAACAGTGAATTTTTCTCACATGTTTGCCACCCTCTTAAACTTTCATTCAGCATCATTTTTGTACTGCCCAATTACTTGTCAGTTTTGCTTATTTTTTCCCAAAAAAAATGTAATGGTAATGCAAGTTGTTATGCTTCTTTCCTTGCAGTTTTGCTAGAACACCTGTGAAAAACTCAAACATCACTATACAAGCACATATCCAAACTCTTATATTCTATTTACAGATCAAAATGGAGTTTACCCACCACGCTGAGCCAATAGCAGTCCCATAACATACTGAGTACAGCCTGTTGATACCCTGTGCATTTTTCCCAGCATGATTTTTAACAGTGTTCTTACAATCCATTACTGGAAGCCTTTCAGGCTACTAATGTAAATTTGTGGTAGAATAATACATTTACACTAAATCCATATTTTCCATTAATCCTGTATTATGAGAATATTTCTGTAGTCTTTGTAAATATTTTAACTTTTATTTTCTTTTTCCTCCTGTATCAAGCAGTTCCTAAAGCTTTCTGTGTTGGAGACAAACACTAAAGGCAAAATGCAAACAAAAACCTCCTTGGTCACTGGACAGCCAATAGAAATTAGCAATTAGGCAAATCCTCTCTTCACAAAATAGAACAACTTGCTTACCTGTGGTGCTAGGTGTCCCTTTTCACCCTTAGGGCCAGTAACATTATTGTTAGCCCCAGGATCTCCCTGAAAAAGATCAATGGAAAGCTCAGTATTTCCCATTACCATACCTTTATTACTTTGACTACTGCAGAAGGATACAGAAATAGAATTAATTAGATTTGTAATTGCAGACAGCAAAGAAATAAAAAGGCTGTTTTAAATGAAGATACTTGTAAGAACATGATATAAGAAGTTCTGCAAAGTCCACAAAGTTCTTTTCCACAGAGCTTAAAAGCAAAATTACTAATGGACAGCAAATTAAACTGAAAATGTGAAACTGTTCTGGTTGATTTGATATAGTTAATTAAGATCATAATTCATGGGTTTCAGATGATGGGTTACACTAGAATGGAGTTCCATTTCACCACTTAATGCTAGATCAGGTGAAATTCTAATCTTTCAAAGAGGCAAATTACTATGACACTTGATCATTTTTTTATTTAATTTAAGCTTTAAAGACAGAAGTCAGCACAATATATGACTGCTTGGAACAAAGCCTTTGAAATTTATGTGAAAAGACAAAGTTGTGTCTTTTCAAGACAAGAATTGCGGTGTCTGTACTGGAATTTTAGTCCTCAGGCAGTGCATTTATACAGGTCTCTGGAGCATGCAAGGAAAAAATGTGAACATGAAGAAGTAACTTTCCTTTGCCTCATTATAAATGACTAACCAAGAGTCAGTGCACAGGGTTTTTAAGCGATCCAGAATTCCTCTGTAGGGTGGGAACCAACAGGGAAGACTGACCTAGTCCATCTGGTCTTTTCACCAGACCATCTGGTCTAGTGTGAGGCATCCCTGCCCATGGCAAGGGATGTGGAACTAACTAGTTGATCTTTAAGGTCCCTGTCAGCCCAAGGCATTCTATGGTTCTATGATAAGTATCTCCAAAAGGAGATATGTTTTCTACAGTGAAAACAAACAAATCAACCAAAAAATCATAAACAAGCAGGAAACCTGACACTTAAGCACCTGCTTCCAAGCAACACATCAAAACACATCAGTCCATCTACATCTAAAGAGTTCAGGACTCCTAGAATATGCCATTTTTCTTGCAGAGTACTGCATTTTCTAGGACTGTGAAAAACTCTTCAAATCACATATATTTCAGACATCTCCATCACAAAATCAAGGTGCAAATCAGTGAAATAAAATAAAAATAAAGATCACTTACATGATCTCCTCTTAGACCAGATTCTCCTCGTTCACCTGGTTCTCCTCTGGGGCCTTTTCTGCCCTAAATTCATAAAAAGAGCACAAACAATTCAGGTCCAAGTATAAATAGTATATGTGGCAGCAGAGGGTCAGATCTGTTGAAGTCAGTGGAGCTACACTGATTTAGAGCAAGAGTGACAGCATATTAGAGAACAGGCAGCTATTAAAAACAACTCACATGCATTACAGACACCATTACACTTTGGAAAGAAGTTTCCATAAAATCTAAACATTACTGTAAGGGGTACTTCACCCATTTTCCTCTGCTGCCTTTCTCTCCAGAAGGTCCAGGAAATCCACGTTCTCCCTAAACTCAGAAAGGGGAAAGAATAAAAAAAAATAATGTTTGTTCTTTCTGCTAAATCAGGTTCTCAAGTTTTTTCTGGCAGAATCAAGCTTCAATCGGATATACAATTCTAAAAACCCAGCAACAGAACTTTTGTTCAGCATTAAAGCCCATTCAAGGTACAATATCAGTACCTTTGAACCCTGAGGTTGGTGTCTTTAACAGCACTGCACATTTAAAGTAATGTTTACCTGCTCTCCATTAGTGCCATCAAATCCACTCTCACCATGTTCACCCTGTAGCAATAAAGAAAAAAAAAGCCAATAGCATTAGTCCACTTGGCTTTGAGTAAAGAAAGAAGTGTTCCCCCTGCATTTGGAAACTTGAGTAAGTTCTGTGGTTTTAATGATTACCAAGAATAATTAAGAATAATAACTATAAATTTTAATTACTAATTAATATTTTAATTAATTTCATTAATTAATGTCTAAAACAACTGTTAATTAATTAACACTTAGTAAGAAAAACAGCTATTTAAATTTTAGAGTTCCATCAGGATTTAAATTCTGCTTTTCCTTCTTTTAACTTTCAAATCTTTTCCTAGCTGCAGGACCTTCAAAATCCAAATATATTCCAAAATAAATTACTAGTATTTTATCTATCATGCTGATAATCTTGTAATTCTGATTTCAACCATCATATGTGTTTGTACTGTGCTTTGCTTTTTTACATAGTTTTATAACATGAACAGTGGATTGAAAAAAACAGAAAGAATAACCATGATTAAAAAAAAATTACAGAAGATTGATCTTAAACTTTAGGATTTTAAAAGAAACTTCATAACTCTTTCAGGAAGAGTACATAAATACCAATGCTACATAAATGTCAGTCACCTTCCCTTTCAAATTTACATTGCTTTTCTCTTCCCTTTGCCTGCAAAAATGATACAGCACATTGCAAACATTTATGGAAGTCATTTTCCCACAAAATACCCATCCCAGACTTAAGGAGTTTGCACTGTTAACTTGTGTGTGAGACTTCTAAATTAATTTGCAACTATGAGACTCTTAATTCACATATGTATGCTCCACAATGTTTCAGACTCAGCCAAATAACACACTCACTTTTTACAGGATATTTTGAAACCTCTTCCATCTTATTTTACTAGGATAAAAATGAAGGGATTAACTGTGATGGTTTAATTTGTAGTAAGAAATTAAATTAGCAGAGAGAACTAATCAGAAAGATGAAATGATATTCAACAAACTCTGAAAGTGGCACAAGAACAAGTTAAAATCAGTAGTCTAACTCTGGTAGAGACCACAGATACAATTGCTTTGGAGGTTTTGATGCTAAATTTACTTTGTAAAACCACCTAGTTAAAATTCCTGAGGAAGAACTTCTTTAATTTAAAGTAGTTCTGTATCTACTACAAGAAAAAAACAGCTGACTGTACATTTTGATTAAATTAATATGTCACAAACAAGAATTTCTTGAATAAGCATTCCAGAAAAAAATTTGAGCACTAAGTAAGTAATAGTGATTTTCATTAAAGTGTTATTTTTTTCCATCAGTCATTTCCTACCTCAGAAAAACTAAGCCAAACTTCATTCTATTAAATATTCAGTATTTCCTTTTATTCAATAGCTATAATAAAATGCCTTGCAGACTTCAATATCTTCAATAAACTGCTTCAGCCTTACTAAGTTGGCACAATTTAATCACATTTTTTATGTGCTGAAAGTTTCATATTTTTATTTAAAATAAAATCTGTGGATGCAATGACACAACATAATGAAGGTATTCACATACTTACTGGATTTCAGTAGGGTTTGTGCAACTAGTAAGACCTGCTGCACTATTTAACTTTTACAAATCAAAATCACCAGCAAGTACTCTCCCTCTTCTACAATCAGCTGTTTTAGATATTTGAAGGAGGACAACTTACTTCAGAGAACAGAGCAGAAAATGGAAAAGGAAAGAGAAGCACATGAGAACATTAAAAAGTTAGCACAGAGCAGTACTTAAAATAAAGCTGAGGTTTCAGAAACACTCTCTGAAACTCTCTGAAACACTTCTCCCAGCTGCTCAGTTACATCAAACATCTTCTGAATCTTTGAGGCTCGCAAGTCATTTTTAGAAGTGGTTTTGTATCAAAGCTTTCAATACAAGTTAATTATTTTTAATCACTGTAGCATGGAAACTATTACCATCATAGATCATGGTCTTCCAGGCCTCACATTTATTACTGAATTATTGACCATATCCCCTTCATGAGCAGGTATGATTAAAAAGGTTAAAAAGCAGACTTGAAATATTAGCAGACGAGATGACAAACACAGATTGAAGAGAAGTTTGGATATTGAAGACGTATCAATAACGATCTAGTGAAAATGCTGTCCAAACACCCAATAAATATTAGTTATAACCTTTTTTCGCTCTGCTCCTCTTCACAATTAGAATGAGATTCAGATGACCAAAATCACCACCTTAACAGATTATCAAATTAGTCAGTAAATAAATCCTTTTCCCATCAGTTAGACTAAATCAACTATGACTGCAATCATAAAAACACTGTTATGACTGCTGATTTTGATTAATGTGATAGGCATCTTGAATCCATCCTTAGAGAACCATAGCAAAAGTACATTAAATACTGAGAAGTTTTTACACTATTTTCCTTCCTTATTGATAATTTCATTTTACAGGGTAACAAGAAAGGAAGCTGAACTCTGTTCTCAAAGAAAATTGATCACACATGAAAACACATACCTGACTTCCTCTATAGCCTCTGGCCCCCTGAAATTGAAAATAAATATAGATGAAATTTGGTAAAAGTATTTTTATTGAGCTTGAAAAGCAGGGCACAATAGCTTGCTGTGTAGAGGTGTGCTGAGATCAGTATTGGTAGTCCCTGCTGTAAAACCTTCTACTTCCACGTATGGGATTTCCTCCTTTCCTCTAGGAACACAGTACAGGTTTAATTTTCATTCCCACTCCATAAAGCTATATAGCTTTAACTAAGGCCAGTCTGGAGTTGGTGGTGAAGAAGTCATCATGAAATTGCTTAGTCAGCAAAATCCTGAGCCATTCAACCATGCTTGGGCTGCACAAAATAACTCTCAAAATGAGACAGCAAACACTGTCTGCCATTCCTACAGCTGGATCTTGATGTTCATCCATGCTTCAGGAAGACAGCACAAGGATTTGTTCCCAGTACAGAAAACAGGTTTGTGGAAAACAAAATTAGGAAACGTTTCAAGGTTACATACTTGCCTTATGGCCTCTGGCACCTGGACATCCCCTGTCTCCTTGAGTCCCACTGAAACCAGCTGGGCCTCTGTCCCCCTAAGAAACAAAAGAAAATGTTCAATCTCACCCATAAAATGATGATTACTTCTTAATGCATCACATAAGATTAAAGCAAGACAGAGCTACATCACCATTCACTACACTAAGGACACAAAAGAAAGTCACCTGGAAATTTTCATATGGGCCATAAGAGAACATTAATTACTAGTTTGAGATGCACCTGGTTCTTTGCTCTCATTATCATGCCATGTTTATAGTGCATTACCTATCTCCAACTGAAATGCCTGTATTTGAAGGTGGGCTGGTTTTTTTAACAGAATAACTAAAGCATTTTTGGTGAGTTGGTTTTTTCACTAACTATCTATGGTGAGGTGCAGAGGCACAGAGAAACAGATCTGTATATCTACCTATTCCTTTAACGTATTTTGGGTTAACACTGATAGGTACTCAGTGAGTAAGTGCAGAGAGGTTCAGGCACCAAATAACAACATCATAGCAGGAAGATAAATGTTTACTTACAATCCCACCTTCCTCACCAGGATGGCCAGGAGACCCTCTGTAACCTGTACTTCCCTGAAAAATGACAATTTAAAAGATAAGTAACAATGTTATCCAAGCACACTGGGTTCATCTCTATCAGATTATTCTGCACATGGAGGTAGAAAACATTTCCTGAAAATTAGATCTGGTTATGCTGAGGACCACAGGCTCCCCACATTTACACAGTCACTGTACAATCCCATGTGTTTGACATGGCTGTGAAAAAAACCCCAAACACAACCCCAAGAAAATACCAATGGCTATTACAAAATTTCAGTTGGTGTTTTCACGATACTCTCTGATAAAAAAGCTCATTGGAGTACTTGGTCAAATCAAACATCTTTCCAGTGATTTGGAAAAGAAAGTATTATACAGTAATGAAATTCTAAGGCAAAATGAAAAATATAAGGAGTTGGAAATTTTTTAGGATGAAGTTATTGCAAACACATAGGAATATTTCAACTTTGTATTGGAAATCATGTAAATATCATACCCTTAGGGCAAAAACTTGAGCAGAGAGAAACTGGAACAAAGGGAATTTTTAGTAGCCAAACAACCTTGTTTACATTCTCAACACTGTCTTAGCACCTTAATCTAGCCTTTTAGTAAAATAGAAAGGTGTAAGAAAATCAACAAGAGTATAATGGAAGATATCAGTAAATTGATTTATGAAAAAGTATTAGAAGACTATACTTTTGTTAAGAGATAACCAAAAATTCATTAACTACAACCACATAACTGAACTGCAGATATCATTTATTTCACATGCTACTGGAATGAGTAGAAATAATGGAATGAATAGTAGTCTAATGGAGACTACATATATTTAAAACCTTAATAATTACTTCTGCAAGTATGCTGTATATAGTGATATCTATAATATTCAAAAAGGCTTAAAACAAACAATTTAAAATCTTAAAAGAAGTAATCTTTTTGGATCAAAACAGATTTATAGAAGAGGATATTTGGAATAACGAGTCACAAAAGGATAAGGCACGTACGTAGTGAAAAAGGATTATTTTCTAGTCTCAGCTTGTCATTTGGAAATTTCTCATTCCCAATAGATAATAAGTTTCTTGATTAATCAGACTTAATTTTTTTAATCCCTCTCCATATTCTGCTGAATTGGTGCAGGAGAGTGCTTAATGATTTTTTCTATGTACAAATAATTTCAATTACAAAAATACTTTTACATAGGAGCATGAAGCAGAGAAAGGATCATATTCAGTGTTTCTCCTTCATCTGTCCTAACATAAAATATCATGGGGACATGCATGCATGCTCTCAAATACTACAAAAACCAGAAACACTTTGAAAAATAAAGCTGTTCTTATTTAATGTCTATCTTAGACCTCCTACCTTCCTTCCAGGATTTCCCCGGACACCATGATCACCACTTTCTCCAAGACACTTACAAATAACCTTACAGCATTTTCTTTCTGCAACAGTATCCTGAAAAATTACAAGAAACATTTCATTTACATGTATTAATCATAAAACAAAGACTGATTTTTCCCCTCCTTTTGTTTGTATCATAAAAGGACTTACAAGGTTTCTCTGCAAGATGTTTGCAATATCTTCAAACCCAACACTCAGAGGTTCATTGTATCCAAACCCTCTGCCAAACTCTATTTCCCAAAATTCAGTCAAGTTCTGTGTATTGTCCAGGCCAACTAATAGAAGTGCATCAAGCCCTTCAACATAAGCACAGACTTAAATTAGTGAATTTAACCACTATTAAAAAACATACTATTTAACCAACAATATAAACTTTAATAACAGCAATTCCCTGCAAGACTTACATTTCATGGCTTCAACACAGAATGCTAAAAGAAATCAAGCTATTGAAAAAAATGTGTAAGAGGAAAATCGAGACCAGTAATTTTCCAGTTGATTTCTCTCCCTATCTGTCAGACCAGATTGTTATTCAGATGCCCAAACACAAGTTCAAGCCTGTTTTTTTCCTAGACAAGTCAGAGTTGTACCTAACCTGTGATGAGAGGAGTTCATCCTGAATTGCTTCAGGTGCTGGAGCTAGACTCCAGAAACAAGAACCTCTGCACCCCTAGGCATGTCTCTGGCATCATCTGCCATATAGTGATAAGTCATTACATACACTCTTTCACATGAAGAAGCAAATACTCTCCCAGGGACTCCTGGGCAATGCCACATGAGCATGGAGAGGCAGTGTTACATGGAAAAGTTGCAATGGGGGAGCTGTACATCAGGCCTGTGGTAGTAGGAGGCTGGAATATCCATGTGGTACTGTAATACCTTTAAAGCGAAGTGAGTCTGCTGCTTTCTTCAGGTCTTCCAGTGAATCATCCAGTCCATCTGAAAATACTAACAGAACCTGTCAGGAAAGGGAGTAATGACAAATCAATTGCAAAGGGACTGAAAGTTCAGTCTTTGTAAAAAGTACAGTTCACATTGAGAAATGGCTCGGAGATAGTCAAATTGCATTAGACTGTGGTAGATCTGAAATGTGTGCTGGAAAATGGTAGTGAGGAACAACGAGAACAGAACACAAAAGCTTCTCTTCCTTGGTAGCACTTCTATTTGAGGGATTTTTCTTGCTGAATATAGCATGGCTATTATACCTGTTATCTTAGCATGCAAGGTAGGAGACAAATTCTTTTTTAACTTACCCACTGAAAAACTTTCTCTGATGTCTGAAGAATTCTCTTATATGTGAATGTGGAGAATCATTTAAAGCAAACAAATTTTCCCATTTCTCCAATAGCAGCTCCTGTTAGCTGTCAACTGGGCCATACCAGTAAGAGCATCCTTTTTCGTTCTAGTCCTCTCCCCATGCAGATAGGCATGTCATCATCCTGTTCTGTTCTCTGCCCTGTGTTTCCTTCCTAAGACATCAGGTTTAGCTCACCTCAGGATGTTAATAATTTATATTTGCTACATTTCCATTTTTTCACGCCAAAGAGTTATAGCTAAGTCCTCTTCCAAGAAAGCACAATTTCTTACAACTCTCCCTCAAGCCATCAGTCCCTTCCCATTTTCCTCCTCCAATTCCCTCTTCAAACCAACAGAAGATCAGATTCCACTCACTCAGTGGATTTGCCTAAAAAGAAGCTGCACAAGTAAATTGTGTCCTTTCCCCAATGGTAATGACTTAAAATCCTCCTAAACTCTCTGACCAACAAGTGGGCAAGCACAGCTAGAGCTTCTTTCCTCCTACCTTCATATTTTACATTTTCTATGCAAGGCATGGCTTTGACCAATGCAAACACCATTACTTCTGTTAAAGTAATTTTTTCCACAAGTGACAAAAGCAAATGAAGTGACTGCCACACCAATTAAAGCTAGAGCTAACTGGTAAGTTACCAAATACACAACATGGAGGCACTGGTACAAATTCTATGCTTACTCAAGCACCACGTGATACAGCAGAGAGCTGGACGATGGATGGGTAAACTCATCACAGATTGTTAAAGACAACACTGTAGGCCTGGTTTTGGTTGTTTTTAATATGATCTTTCAATTTTAAAAACATGGGGAACAGAAAATATGGGGTGTTATCGCAGGCATTATATGTAAATATATGTAAAGATATTATTTTTACAAAGCATCTGTTTATATCAAGCTCTTGTTGGAACACATCCATTGTTGAAAATGCTGGAATTAGGTACAACTTTTTTTGCTGCTAAGCAAACAAATAACAAAGAAAAGAAGAAATTCAACCAACAGAGAATCATAGTCCCTGATGAGTTTTATAATGAATAATCTTTACAGAACAAGCATGTTATTGCTCAGGATTCTAGGAAAATTATGATTTCATGCACATTCTAAATTCTTGTACTTTCAATTTGTATATAAACAGTGTCAGAGAAGAATATTAATCCACTGGTAAAGTGCTGAGATATGTAGCATATTTATTTATAATAATATTGCCTAAGCAGAAAGAAGCCTTGCTTGACGCTGATCTCCAGAACTGTCAATTAGGAGGAAAAAAGCACTGCTTTTACTTTTATGTCAAACAAGTTCTTTCTCTGAGACTCAGAACAAACAAAATCTTATGTGGTCTTGTTCCCTGTTCAGACATTTTAAGAAATCTTTGGAAAAAACCCATTAAATATGCAAATTGGTAAGTAAATTAATTACTTAAATTGGTAAGTCACACACACACTTATGCGAATGCTGTAAAAAATAGAACGCCAACTTTCACCAGAAAGAGGAGGAATTTGTAATATGGCTTCCTCACTCCATGCCAGATTAAAATTGGTGTTTTATAAAAATGAAAATAAAGTTGGATGAGGAAACCTCTTATGTATTTGGCAACAACTAACCAGTCCTTCCTCAGTAGGAAGGTCTTCCTGCATGGAGACCTTAGTAAGTACTAATATTCAATTACTACAGGACATGCTCAGTGCTTTAGAGTCAGTGCCTTATCAAGAATAAATTGTTAAGGCATTGACCCTGCAACAGTCCAATGAGATCTGAATTTCTTGAACCCAAGCTGAAAGAATCCCCATTCATTTCAGAAGAGATTAGATGAAGCTTTATGCTTCTCTCTTCACCTCACTTCAAGATGGATGAATTAACTGCAGCATCTAAGCAGATTTTCCTGATCATCACTTATCTGCAAGTAGAACCCAGCCTTGTTACTTGAAATTATTTGACAAGTTAATGACATGAACAAACTTCTGTGAACAAATTCCTCAGATGACCTTTTCCTGTAACTTCTGCTTCGAGCTGCCACTATTCTGGACAAAGACACAGAATCATGAATTAAAATGTAGTTTCCTTTTAAGAATAAGAGTTCCTGAAAGAAAACCACTTTCCACTGCCCAAAGTACAATCATTCCATGGTATATATAAGAAGGTTGTTTGTATGAATACTCATCATCACATGTATTAAACCAAATGTTCTAGGTACCATCTCACTACAGGAGTGCCTAAGGAATTGGAATTGATATATCAAGGTATATCAGATCCATGAAAAAACAGGAGGCTCTATATAAACTTAAGAAAATATGAGGGTGACTGAGAGAGCTTCAGGCACAGCTTGCCTGGAAACATTGAGAAGTCTCCATTGAAGATACACAAAAGCCATTAGGACACAGCCCTGGACAGCCCACTCTAGTTGTTCCTCATTGGGCACAGGGATTGAAGAAGGTGACTTCCAGGGATTCCTTCTAATCTCTACCATTTTGTGATTCTGCATATTAGCATCATCTATTACCAAACTACTTTTTTGTCTTCCTGGAGTACTCAGCATCAGAGTCTGTAAATATCAAAATGCCTAATTTTTCCAAGATGTATTTTCATACCACTAAGTTACCTTAACTTTAGCAGAGGTCGCATTAAAGAAGCTCTCCTCAAGTGCCTGCAAAAAGTCTGCATTCATGTAGGTGTCCACAGTGCTCTGTGTATCTAAGAACTTCTGGATGATCTCTTCATTATAGTCTTCAAAACCAGAGTCAAAGATTAATTGTTTGTTCTGTGCCAATACTTGGAACTTAAACCCAATGTCAACTGGAGCATTACAGCTGGTATTTGGCAGTGATTTCATCTGGAGTAGAAGTCTGGGGAGGAATGCTTGCAGTCTCTGTTTCAGAAGCATTGTGGATGAAGGCTGCATGCTCCTTGAAATATCAATTGCTATAGAAAGATCTATGATGCATTCTGAAAAAAAAAAAAATAGGGAACAGGGAACTTTAAACATGCATTCATTGTGATCTTGTTCTCTGCCAGAATCATGGAACAAAATTCGACATGATTGATTTAAAGCCAGAAGTAAGAATCAGTGAGATAGGTTTTCCATAAATATAAAGCACCATCAGCCCACAGGCTTCAGTGTGGCCATGTGAACTTGCAAATACAAAGAACTAAATAACCTGACACCTGCACACACCCAAACTGCAAATCGTATCTGTTCTCCAGCTGCCCAGTGTCCTCAAAGGGCCTAATCATGAAAATGTCTCCATGAGCTTTGCTACCAACCAAGAATGTTCAACACAAATTCCAGCTGTGAAGGGAACCTTGATGACTGACTGTGCTCTGTCACAAGACCAGGTGAAACATGCAAATGTAGAAAAACAGGCCAAAGAAACAAACATGAGAGAGAGAGGGGTAGCATTGCCTACATGAAATGTCATAACCATTGTGAAAAACAGCTGCTGTAAGGCGATGGCTACTTCAGTTATGGAATTGCTTGCATTGCTGCTTATAATAACAACCGATAGTGTGACATGGTTAATTTCTCCCCCGCCCCAACCATCTTGCCATCATTAAAACTTCAGCTAAACCCCATGTTTTTTTTCTTCTCTACCTTGATTTTTTCTCATGTTGAATATTATCCTGAGATCCTAGATGCATTATTATTCATTGCTGTACCTCTGCAAGGAAGTCAGAGGCATGCAATTTTAGCTGTAAAACAGAACTCTACCTAAATTTATTCTCTTTTCACTCATTGACTCTGAAACACCCAGCAATCACAAGATTGCTTTCTGTGTTTGCTAGTTTGGGCTTGTTCCTATTATTCCACATAAGTTTTCTGAGTTCTCCCTCTCTCATGAAAAAGATATATGTGTTCAGTTCTTTAACCAAATACTTCTAGAAATAATTTCATCTCAGAGGGACCATCATTATGTTTCAATATTTTCACTTGTGGTACAAACTGCCCCCTAGAGGATATGATCTCCTGGAAAGCAGTGTCAAAATCTTTGACTGTAAAAGGCCACATTGAACACGATTTTATGGCTAAAAAAAATCTGACAGACCTCAGAGCAACATCAAAAATCTATGTCTCATCTTCTTAGGTCACAACAAAACAATCAGCTAAATATATCTATACCTGCATACCTGTCTACACACATACGTGAACACAAAATCTAATAGATATTTCTTCCAGTATGTGTTCTTGTACAGAACACAGATTATGTGTTCACAAGGAGAATCTTCTAAGACCTGGGTCTTTTTAGTCACATAGTTTGGGGGCAGTGTGAAAGGTAATCATGAACTCAGCAACTTTGCCCTGACAATTGGTCACCCACACTGCTCAGCTCTTAAAACGTTCTCTGTCAAGTCTTCAGTGTATGAGCAAGAATAACAAAACAGCAGTAAATAGTTCACTTTTTGTGCTACTGTGTTGTGCATGAGAATGTGTAAAACATCTGGTAGGTATTCTATATCTTGTTGGTAATCTCTATGTATTTGCAGGAGTAAACAGCTGTGTGTTGCCACACTCTTATTCTCACCACCTGCTCTCCTATGAACATCCACATTGTTAACTGCCCTGTCTTACTGCTGCAAAGGTATCTTTTTTCTCCTGACAACATGCTGTCCCTGAAATTCAATTCTTTAAATTGACAAATCTGTCAATTTAAAAGAAGGTGACTCGAGAAAAGGGAATTAATAGATTTATTACAGGAAAGAAGGTCAGTGAACATATTAAAACAGATGACAGGACAAGATGAAACAGACTTCACAGAGAGTTGATCTCCATTTTATGAGATAAATTTATGCAGATCTTAGCAATAAATATATGCATCACTGAGGTGAAACCCAACATGCTTTCCTTAACTTCTCTCTCTCTAAACAAGTGTCCCTGTATATATATTAAGTTTACTGCTGTATCTCCCATTAAATCTCCCTGTTCCCTGCCATGAAACACCAGGAGGTGCTACTGTGTCAGCCATAGTCATGCTTCTCCATGGCAGCATATTCCACTTCCACAGCAGCCCTCTCTCTGCTTGCAGGAGTCAGGGAATGCTTTTTCATCTGGGAGTCTGCTCAGCTCTTGATGGGAAAAAGAGTGGGTGGTAGTGCAGAACTCATACTGAATCAGGCCCAGCTGTTCTCTCTGCAAACCACCTGAGCAGATTTAACTCACACAAGTTACTTCTGTCTTTAGGAAGAAAGGTTCAGCCCTTCATTTTGGCCTCCAACACCCCAGCAAACACCAGACAGTTTTGGGTTGTTCAAGATCTCAGTAGCCTAGGATGCATGAGAGGTCCAGCTGTTGTTTCAAAATGCCTTAGACAAGCAGTGTGGTCATCCCAGTGCTCCTTTCTCAGTAAGTTTCTGATCACAAAGGGAATGAAACCTGGAGAACTGGGTTGGATCAATGTTAGGGCATAAAAAGGAGAACAAAAAGCATACATCCAACACATGTATAATATCACCTCTATGTGAACACAACACACAGGAAGACAACAAGGAGCCTTAAAGGATAGTCACAGTCCTTACAACAATGAGCAAAAAGAGAAGAAAGGCTCCAGAACTGTCTCTTCTTCAATCAATGTCATGTGCTTATGCCACAGACAGAAGAGATCAGCTTTTTGATTTGCCGTGCACTCCATTTTTCTTTTTTTCAACTTAACAAACACATCTATGATATTATCAAACTACATAGCCAGTATGAATATGTAATGTTAAAGAGCAACTGTGTATGTTCTGTACTTCAGTGTTCCCACATGATAAGGCACCTGGTAATGCAGCACCAAATCAGAATAAACTCAGACTCAAAACCAGCATGTGACATTTGATAAAAGTCGATGTTAACTAAAGGCATTACCTAACATTTATTTTCTTTGGGGATGGCAGACTCTCAGGCTGTATGGCATTCAAGCTACTGTTGCCATCTAAAAAATGTAGTAAGAGATACCACTTTCTGTTTCTCATCTAGGAAAAGCTTTTGGGTAGCACCCCAGAATTACCATGGATTTGCTGTTCACATCTTGCCAATACCTCCCACATATCCAAGGATGGATTTCCTCACACTCCCTCTGCACAGTGCCTCTGTGAGACTTCAGTGTTGCTGACAGAAAGTGGCTGCTGACAGACCCACTGAAGCAGTATGGTCAGCTGGAGACAGCAAAGTTATGTTTCTATGAGGTTCTTTTTAAAATATCACTGAATTGTCTGTTTCCCTCTTTTTATTAAGATACCTGCTGGAAGTATCTGCTCTGGCTCCTTTCAAACACTGAGGAACTACGAATATGAAGGCTTAATATGAAGCACTGTCTTACTTCAGAAGCTGTTTACCATACCGAGGAGTGTAGTGGCTCTTGACTGAAGCCAAGTACAAGCTGTGAGTTGCAGACACGGGCAGTATTCTTTGGTAAAACAATTGCACTGCTGTGCAGCTAGCTCAGGTGCTTTTATCAGGGACTGCAGAAAGCTGTGTGGATATTTGTCATTGTACACACAACAAAAGTTTTGTTCCTTACCCTGACCAAGGAGACGTTTGCATTAATAGACCCAATGGACATTATTTTTGATAGTTTTCAGTGCATCAAGATTTTCCACTGTGAAATCTCCTTGCATCATCAGCTATTAAAAACAGCTCTCACGGAGGATTTTATCATCCCTATGTCAGCTTCAAAAACATAGATCCCATTCCTACTCAAAGCCATTGCTGCATCCTCTGCCCTGTCAGCAGAGTACTCACTGAAAAAGGCTCTGCACAAGCCTCTTTTTGGCTACCAGCACTTACTATGAAGTGATTCTCTAGCAATGGAGGCTCTGTCCTGTTTTGGTGCCTCCTTCTTTGTAATGTAACTTTTGTATCTTCTATAAAGAATCATTTTTGTTATATAAAGTGTTCAACAAGAATTCAGTGTATGCCACATCACTGTGCTCAATATCACACCAACACAAATTTTGTCTTGCCATTGATCATTGTGCATGATCTTGAAGTTCTTTGCCCCCTAGATACTCCAGGATCCATCTACCAGGAAAATGATGCCTGTAATGGAAACTTTCTTGCAGAATGAAGAAATATGTTGTAACTTTCCTCTTTCCCTAAAGGTTGTGTAATCTAATAAAAAAGTAATTTTGAATCCTAATTGCTTTTCAGAATCCAAGACTGGATTAGCTTTTTGCAGAAAAACCCTTCCATCTATCCTGCTAAATTGCCATCACCCACTAGTTCCTTCTTTTCCCCTGTTTATCATGCAGAGGGTCAGAAGATACATCTTTCTGCAACACCATTAGTAGAAAAAGGAGAGATGCTGAAATCCACAACACAATTTTAATTTGCAGTCTGCTCAGAATTTATCTGTAGTAGATGCATATTAAACAGTTCCGTATGTGAAACATAACCATAAGAGTTGTTGGCCTGCTCTCAAGAGAGCAAAGGAAAAGTTAGTCATGCACTTTGAGCTCCATTCTATAAGAATACATTAATAATTAATATTTATTTTCTGAAGGGGAAAAAAATTAGTTCACACCAACTTAAGGAGTACTAAGCACATTTCTTTGTAGTAAGTATTAAACTCACGTGTTTCCACAAATTCCAGAAGCATATAACACTAGCAGAGCATAGATGGAACAGTTTTCCAAATAGATTCCTCAAATCGACAGTCATGCAGAAAATATTGTTCATCTGGGCAGAACAGTTCTCAAACAGATCTTCCAGAAGACCTGACTACCAAAATGGAACTGCTAAATACTGTGACTTACCTTGCTTTTGGCAGTCTTGCAACTGTAAGAGCTTTACATTGCTTTTGCAAATATGAAACCACAGCATGTGTGAACAAACTCAAAATTTAATGAGCTGTTGCATTAAATTTTGCATTACTTTTTTAGAAAAACTCTCTTATTGCAGTTATAAGTTTTATAAAAAACATACCACATTATCCCTAATAGAATTCATAGCTAGAAAAAAAAATTCATCAATTGTTTATCCCTCTCTATAAATATAAAAAAACAATTTTGCTATCAACTTGAAGAGCCATTTCTTAAGTGTATTACCAGTTTCCTCTGACTCTGCAGAGAAGGTGAAAAAGTAGAGAAGAAGAAATCGTTTCCAGGCATCCATTCTGAAAACCTTCCTAGGGAAAAAAAATTTCAAAATCAAAGATAAAGGAACACAGAGCATAATTCCCTAAAAAAGAGACTTTTAATTGTGGAGGATCTGGGTAAGTGTATTTTATTAACAACATGCAGGCTTTCTACCTGTATGCAAATTAAAGTAGCACTTTAAATTCATATTTTTTCCCCTCAGTTTTTAACATACAGGCTTTGAACACAGCACTGTAAGAGTTTGACACTGATGTACAGCATATAACCAGCAGGAACTGTTCAATGCTTTGCTCTCACAATCATGCTTTGTTCTGATTCACACAGCTATATTTACCATGATCTAAATCTCAACTAAAAGCAAGCTTTTCATAGTGTAAGATTAATGGGAGTTATGCCTTTAAGATTCCCTTCTAGCCTTGAAATTTCCCACCCCCACATCAATTAATGGAAAGCTCGGTGGTGTTAGCTATATATGATACACATAAATAAGAACAAGCATTCATTTACAAATGAAATACACCAGTGGGCCAGTAATAAAGACAAATGTCATAGAGAAATGGGAATACAGTATAAAAATTTCCCAAAAGCCAAAACTCAGTGCTGTGGATAATGGGAATGAAATCTCTCAGGAAGTACAAAATAAAGTCATGTTGAGCTTAAGCACACTAAACAAATGGGAACAAAACAGTTTTGAATAACTTTCTATTATAGGATAAAAGCACACTTGATTCTGCCTTTAACAACCCATTAAACTGTTTGTTCTGTATCTTGGATCTGCAAAGACAACTTAGTAGAAGGACTACAGCTGATCTAACATTATAGCACATTAGGGTAACAGCATGTAATATTACCCTAGGTCTTGTAAATAACAAAAGGCAATGAATAGAAATTATCTGATTGAATCTATATTCTAACCTCAGTCAAGAGCAAAACTTCATTTCCAAGTATCACTACACCAAGCTGCACTGAAGCTCTTGAAGAGTTCTTTGGAACCTTTGGGGAAAAAAGCACCACATTTCTTGTATTTCAAGACATTTAATAGATGCAGGAACTTTTTACTTTTACTACAACTGCAGTGGCACAGAAATTCCAGCTGCAACTGAGGTCCCTAGGCAACCAAAGAGGTTCCAGGTATTATGTAGTCTTCAACAGGAGCAGAAAGAAATGCTGGGGTTGGTGCATTGAGGAAACCTCCTTCCTGCCTCTGCACATCACAATTTTCTTTAATAAGCATTACTAACATAAAGAAAACTGGTTTGCAACCATTTTGCATGCCATCTTTATAATTAATTTTTTTCTTGGATTTGACTAAGTTTTCTGCATATATTCCTGAGAGTTAATGACTGTCTTAAGAGTTCCCCTTGATCACTTTGACAGAGATTTAATCCTGTTATCTATTTTCACTACTACACCTAATTATAAGAGTCTATTTTTTAGTTGTTAATAAGCTAAAACTTTATTCTGACAGACAATTAAATATTTTAATGGTAGCCCCACAAAAATAATGCTTACTAATTTTCATTACTGTGTTACACAGTTCCTGCTTGGATTGCACAGTTATTATGCCAGAGTAGCATTAATATCTTGAACTCTCTTGTTTGAATAAATTGCAACAGATTTATAGACACAGCTAGACACGTACATATTCGAGGGCAGGTAAGTAAATTGCTGCCAGTATTTCCAAAGCCTCCAATTAGTGTTTTGCTCTAGAAATTTCCATGAATATGAGTATGTGAAAAACTCAAGAGCACCAAATAGCAGCAAGCTTCCAGGGTATATATGGCTGCTCACTTAGATGAATAAAATACAGTTGGTGTTTTAGCAAGGGGCTAGACTTTCCTCAATTACCTAAACATTCAGATTTTATATCAAAATCTAACTCTTACTGTTCTAATATACAAAATAATCTGTGACTGTTTAGCTATGCATCTATTTCCATGCCTCTTAACAGCTATGGTGTTTGTTTGCCTCCTTCAGCTTCTTTCAGCCCCATGACTCAAGAATGTTCCCTAAGAATGCTCCCTGTTCTTTGGGTCAGATACCCTAGACCTGAAAAATCTCTCCCACTCTTCCTAAACAGTGAGTGCTGGATGGGAACATATTTACCACTTGCTTTGGTTTTCCCTTAATTAGTCCCTACTGACATCAGGCAGCTTCTTTAAATACACAGAAACACTGCAATTTAGAAACATGTGCAGACTAATTTTCCTACTTGTACTATTTATTTTGCATTATCTTCACATACAAAATTCAAATCATGCACTACAAGCTGCATAGATAGAGGCGCTTTAGGCCTTCTATGTATATTCCTCATTACTTACTAACGCAAAATGAGAAATAATTTAGTGGAAAATTCACATCATACAGCTTATAGATACCACGGATCAAAGCCTAAATAAACTCACTCAGAAACATGCAGTGCTACAGTAGCAATTACAGTAGCAATATCTTAATTCTAAAAATTATTTGAATGTAAAATAGTATATACAGGGTCTTAGCATAAGGTACTTATATTTGCATATCTGTAGCTGCTTATATAAATATATATAAGCATAATTATGCAAGGTGCTAAGGCAGCAATTCACCAAAATCTAAGACATCTTTCCACCTTAATTCTATTTTAGGAGACAAGAGCTGAAAATTATTGGAAGTCCTTAGAAAACAGTATAAAATAATACATATTTTAAAGCTCATTTTACTGCCAGCATTTTTACTTATTTGTTCTAAGAGATACACAAATATGTATGTAAATCTCAAAGGAAGAAAAAGATCAACAGTATTCCTGAATACTTTAAATGCTTTGCAAAGATTACTTGCCAATATATATTGTTTTCCTTTTTTAACCAACTAATGTCCCAGTCTTATCTTCAGTTGCTTCAAAGTTTTAGGCAGGTAAAAAAGTTATTCTGTAGATTTTTGTTGCCAGAGCAAAATGAACTCTCAAATGATAATATGCTTCTTAAGCACACTGTGAAAATGAGATCATGGAGATCATGAAGCAACATCTCTTTTTCACCTATGATTTATAAGCATCTTGCATACAGGATCTCCCTGCACACCTGACTGAGGACATTTTCCCTCTTGTGTTGGTATATACTAACAATAGGAACACAATCTCTCTTGTCTTAACTTAAAATCCCCTCTCTACCAGTGCAAACAAATGTGATCACATAATTTTCTCCTACCTACAGAAGTACTCCAGTTAGATTACTTCAACTTCTACATGCTGACATTATTCCTTCTGAAGTCTTTGAAATAATGTCATGTCCTAGAATACAGCAGACAGAAACCTTCAGCTTACATGCTCCAGTTAGTTATTCCTCTCCTCCACCATCCCTTTTCTCTCACAAAAGCTAATTTAAAGCCCATTTTTCCACTGTGGAATTTCCTAGTTTTACCTAACAGTAAAACAGGAGAAGTCTATCCCACCCTCCCACCTTACCACTTTCCTCATACATCCATGTATTGAACTTTAAATACTGAGAAATCATTGTACCAGAAGAAAGATAAATGTTGCTGTAAAAAGAAAACAAAATACTTTCCAGGTGTCAGCTCTTTATGTAAAAGACGAAATAGTTTTGTTAGTTATCTCCTCTCTACAGGCACATATTTTTTTCCTACAAGTACATTATCTTCTTAGCGCTGAAATGTCTCGGGAAGAAAGTTGCTGCAGGTTTCCTGGAGAAAAAGGAGTTTCCTAATGATACCAGGTAGAATCACAGGACCAGGCACCAATTCAAGCAAAGAGACCCTAGGTGACTTACCTGACTTAAGAAGTCAATGTGAACAACATGAGGTTCAATATGTTTCAAGGGGTGGTTTTGTTTAGAAGGGCATGCAGACACAGCTGGAAAGGATGTGGCCACCAGGATAGGAACACCCCCACAGACAGACGTAAGTACAGATAAGCACACAACCAACCATGAGGAGTTTACACCCAGTCTTACAATGAAAAACTGACTGACACTTAAAATCAGTTTCTTTTACAGTTAAAATCAGTGTCTGCCTGTGTCTCTGAGCAAATGGGATGGATGTTTACTTGCTGACTTCATCTTAGAGAATGAAGAAATGTAATGATTTTCCATTTTGGTATTTGGTGCACCTTTTATAAACCTTTTGCCTATTTTCCCATTTCTCAGTAAAGCTTAATAATTATCACATTATGATCCTGTAAGTAGATATTCCTTATAATTCATACTTCTATCTTCCTGATGGTTTAAAAAGAACAAATCACAATAAGTACACATTAACAACATTTTATAAATAGACCTTCGTATCCTGGCAGCCTCAAGCATTTCTTAACCTACCATGAAATTAAAAATAAAATTACAGTTTCTCCAGTCCAGAAGATCCCTCAAAAACAAATCTATCAGAAAGCCCAACTATTTATGATATCTCCATATCTGTAACCATATCCTTTTAGTGTCCCCCGAAGTCAAATGTGTTCAATGTATCAAGTACATATGTATATTCCCTTAGGATTAGGAAAATTCCCTCAGAAGTCCTGAGATCCTCTAAAAATCTTTCTCTATTTTACACACCTTCCCTTAGCTCAGCATGAGCAACCTGCGACTCCCATAACATATGA
This sequence comes from Pseudopodoces humilis, assembly GCF_049639895.1. Classification (NCBI taxonomy): domain Eukaryota; kingdom Metazoa; phylum Chordata; class Aves; order Passeriformes; family Paridae; genus Pseudopodoces; species Pseudopodoces humilis. The sequence goes on from NC_142200.1 coordinate 109,474,466, forward strand.
TAGCGAGACAAGCAGAGCTGTCCTTGCTGCCTGCCAGGTGCCAGAAGTAAAAATTCTGTAAGACTCAGATAACAAATTTTCTGACACTGCTATGTTGCCTGCCCCAACTCCCAATACTTTGCTTTAGGGAAATCTTCACTGAAAAGTCTGTGCTTTTTTCCTCATAAAGCTATTTTTTAACACAGAATAAAAAAACCCACAAATGGCTGATAACCTCATTAGTTAAAAATTAATTCTAACCAGCATACTTACAACATCTACCTAAAACCACAGTTAGCTCTTCTGAGAGTCTGATAAGCTTTCACTTCTTCACTTTGCACATTCTGTAATTAGCTGTTTACTAATCACACCCTAATTTAAACTGTTATACTCAGGTAAAACTAATTAAAGCTTGCCTCTAAGCATATGAATTCAACTAGACTATCCCAAATTGTCATTAAAATATGAATGTTGCATCCCACCTCACATATGAACATAACTATGCACATTACTATGGCTTTAGACTTTACTCTTGCCTTAGTTTCCTTAAGAAAGAAGTCAAGCTGAAAGGTTATATCTCACCTTTCATCCCAGATGGGGGAAAAAAGAATTAAAACCAAACGCAGTAAATGGAGCTGTGAAGCTTAAGAGTCTTTAAACCTTGTTAAATGAGTTTTACCTAGCAATGACTCATCTTGACCCAGAATAAGTTCACTTTCAAACTCCTAAACACTCTGTTCTTTGGCCTCAATTAAAGAAGAGCAGAAGGGGACCTCCTATGACAATTTGGGACTGCAACCAATAATCTGTATATATGTATTTCACATGAAGGTGAATGTATCTCCTACTAAGGGAGTTGTTAAGAGGGGTAAAGGAGGCCAAAAGAATAGCTCCTTCATATGGAGGAGTAGTTTTCCCACATCAGAAAGTTCTTATGGAACTAGAGATACATTTGTTATTGTTCCTCTCTTTCCTATCTGTTCTGGCCTTAGACTTACTTTGCTGTAGTATCATGCCAATGCCACAGATCAAGTTTGTTTAGATACAGGAAAGAGTATAAAAGCAATCAATAGAAAGCATTAAAGCAGGAAACCAAAACCATTTCACAGACCTTGTAAAATGGGCCAGCTAAACCCAGAGGATGATACAAGTAATTTTTCATATCCTTGCTAGTCCCTTTGACTGGAAAGTAGACAAATGTCAACAGCATAAAGGCTAAACCTTACCCACATGTGCTTCACTGACTCATTTAGTAAAGGATATTAAGTGAACTAAGCACAAACATTTCATTCATGAAAGCAGCTTCTCAAAGCCAAAAGTTCTTAAGAAAACCAGCAGATGTGACTCTCCTACTTCCAGGAATATTGAGTGGGAAGGCATCTTATCCACAGGAGTAAGTACTCCAACTCATCTGGAAAAAATTAATTTTATAAAAAGTCTTTTTCTAGAATAAAAAATAGTGTAAGTCACCTCATGTTGAGCCACCACAAAGTGGGGAATTTAAAATTGAGGACAACAGTTTGTATGCAGTGTTACACAATTTTTAAACCATCAATTATTCACTAACATATGCTAGATGTACCTTTGAGATAGGATTCTAAAAATATGAGCTTACTGGTGGTGGCAAGATGCAGATTCTTGCTTTATAAAAACTTAATGTTAAAAAAATCTTACCTTGCAAGAGTCGATAGAAGTAAAACTTCTGCCAACATACTTGCTTAAACAACCCCACCTAATTATCCTTTCATTTCTAGTGGTGAAAATCATGCATCTTTACCAGAATCTATCGCTTTTGAGGGCAGGAAAATATGAAGTTAGGAAAAATCAAGATTTTTGCTTGTGAATATCCTCACAAGACTATATCGCCCATAATTAGTTCTAGGCTCATGTTGTCTTGTCAAATAAAACATCTTTGTAAAATGAACAAAGCAAAGAGACATATGCATTTCTGAAGCATCCTGATATTATTACTAGGTGCATATTTTACTTTGAATCATTAGAAATACATTTTGTTTATCCAAAGACTCTTTTCTTATTCATTGACATGAAGGAGATTTGTTTGGCTGAATGATACTGTATTTGGATTTGAATATGTGGAAGAATTATGTAAATGATTGTGTACAGGCCAATTACAGCTGAGTAACTTTGTGACAATCATATTTACAACTGCAGCTGTTGTGAAACTAATGAAAATTAAACAGCATGTTTTATATATTGCCACACTGGGAGAAGAACCCATAATAAATTCTGGAAAGTAAGTGTGGAAATCTGACACTTTCTTAGGTGTCTGCGTGCCTATGCTGGTAACATAGAAAATGCGTTTTGTGACAGTCGCTATGCACTAAAGTCAAAATGCACCAGATAAAATACAACTTAATCCACATGCAAATGTTCATTGATAATCCTCAGAAATGGTATCTCACTACAGCAGATCTTGAAAAACAGTTTTGTGAGGAGCTAAGAAACTTCAAAATGTAGCTTTATACAAAACCAAAATAAGACAAAAATTCAAATTTTTCCCTGAAGGTAAATTAATTTGAATACAATCTGGCACCTCCCAAGTGCTGCATTTTCTCAAAAAAATCAGTGTTCTCTGATTTATTTTTTTTTAGATACTATAATACCAAGCTTTTAAACACTAAAATGAGCTAGATCACACTTGCAAAATGAGGGTTTTGTCATACATGGTTAGTCAGTATTACATAGGACTATCTTGGCAGATGAAAGAACATCATTTGAATCTCCAGACTACTGCTGAAGATGTTGGGTCCTGTTCCTTCAAAGCCTTGTCCCTGATGTTCCAAACCAGCAAGAATTGTGCACATAAATTCTTTCACCATACTTTTTATATTGACAATGCCCACTGAAATTCAGTCCATACACACTGAATAGCCTATGTAAAAAATGTATTTTGAGATAATATTCAATTAATAATAGTCATGGAATTTGGCTTTTACAACATCATCTAGATAAAGAACTCTCTGTTTCCCTAGGACCACACAAAAGAAAACAAGTATATCAATGTTTTTTCCCTGAGCACTAATAACATTTCCTGGAAAATATTTCAGTTCAAGACTACCATATGCCTCTAATTATTTACTGATTAGAATTCTTGCATGAGACATAATGTTTCCACAATCTAATTTTACCTTGGAAGGTTGTAGGTTCAGTTCAGATGTAAAAGGGCTTCTGAACAAATGCTTTTACTTTGTCTGGAGTCAGGAAAGCTAAAAAGAAGTAGAATCTTGCACAACATAGTGACATACATATAATTTAACTACATTCAGCCCCTTTTTAAAAACATGCTAATTACTTCCAAACATTGCAAGCAGGGCTAATGGGATCCTCTGAAAGTTGAGAAGTGGGTTGAACTACCACCCAGAGACACTGACCTCAACAGACAGTAAATTTCCCTTCAGTGAAAGGAAGACAGCAACCACTATGTTACCAAATTTATCTGGAGCCATTGTAGATAAGAAAAATGCTTCTTCATGCTACAGAAATGTTTGAGATGTCACAAATTTAAATGGGGAAAAAAAAATGCTAAAAGCTCAATTGCCCACATTCAAGGCTTTGAGTTTTCTGTTCCCTTCAGAAGGGAGTCACTCATCTTTTTTTCTGTATGGAAGCAGTTTTGATGCAGGTAGTAGAGCAACTTAACCTCAGGGACACCCCCATGCAAGATGAATCATCATCCTTGTAATTGTTCACTTCCACTTGTAGAGCCTCCCACCTATTGTGCAAGGGAATCTGGAAAGCGGGGAACAGAAGGCAAGGACACCTGGAAAAGATGGGATTTGTGCACAGTCAGGTTCCTTAGCTGGTCTTAAACCTGATCTTTTCTTAAGGAGCATTTAAGTGGGCATTTTCCCAGTCCCTACCTTTGAACCCTGGAAATGGGTGACATGACTGCAGCACTTATTGGCGAAGACCAAAGCAAAAAAATGTTGTTGAGTATCTCAGTTTTGTATGTATCAGTCATAGACAGGTCCCCTGTTTCCCACTGATCAGGCAGGGTGCAGTTTCTTTCTCTTCCTTTTTTTTGTCCTAAGCATCTGAAGAAAACCTGTTCGTTATTTTTCATTTCCCTAGCCAGGTTCAGTTCCAGATGTGTCTTGGCTTGACTGATTGCCTCCACGCACTCTGACTTTTTCTCTTCAGTATTTCATTTTATTTTTAATTTGCTTTAACCTACAGCTGTGTCATCCTTTTTTGCTGCTGTTGTTGTTTCCCTAGGAAACATCTTCTATGTATCCTACAGTCTCAAAACCCACACCATTTGTTCTGTTTTACAGCAATCAGGTGTCTCAGGAAAGACAGGGAGCAACTTTGTTTTTCTTTCAATTTATTTCCTATTCAACATATCCCTTGGGATACAAATCAGCAATGAACCACAGACTTCAATAGCACAGTTTACAGCAGATAAGGATCTGGTGTACAGATGGGGCTTTCATTCCAACCTCTCCAGCAATGTCTTTCCTTAGAAGGAAAAGGAAAAGCTATTGCACTTAGACTGCCTGGCACAGGCAATGACCAGTTATTGTAACAGTGACTTTATAGGTCACACTGTGATAAGATAAGAGAGAGATATTTTGCTTTATTTCCAGTGAAAGTGAGATTCAGTAGGAAAGTCAATCCCTTCTGAACAAAGTAACTGAGAAAGATGTAAAAGCTAAAAGCAGGATGAGCTAATAGCATGGTAAGCAAGGCTAATGCTGGAACAGAGATCACGTGAGTAAACAATTTCTGTAGATCTATCCCTGCTCCAGTTACAAGGAGCTCTACACAGTATGGATGACCACACCAACTAATGGGGCAATGGCACTGTCTGGGGTGGTTTTAGGGATGTAGTGGCTTTAATTCTATTTTGTTAAACTTTTTTTACTGAAAAACTGATTTCAGGCATCAAATACTGTATTGTTTTGATAGACTCTCCTGCATCTGGGGGTAGGGAACACAGTGGTCAGAATATGAGACGGACACTGCTGGATGTTTGCCTGATCCAGCATTCAAACTAAACCTACTTGCAGAATATCTGAAAAAGTTTCTGGATCATCCTGATCCTGTAGGACATTCACATGATGACAGTACACAGGTAGTGTACTTAATCCTGTACAGATAAAAAATCCTCACTCCCTAGGAAGGTGAGAATTCTTCATAAAAACACATTTTAAAATCCTGACTTTTTAAACTTCTTACAAATATCTTGGGCTCAGTTTACAACACTGCAGTGACATCTCATGGCTCCATAATAGTTCCAGCAGTAAACACATGCTGTCAAAGAACACAGACAAAACTGAGGATCTCAAATATCTGCATGTAGAAAAGGTAGCTGGCACTGCAATGGGATAATCTAACCCCATTAGGTGGTAACACCAGACTCATTTATCCTCCCAAATAAAGCTAATACACAATGCTGCCTGTTACAGGGTACTTATATCTGTTTGTACACAAGCTTGCATCCCATGTCAAGGACGCAAGTTTTCAATAAAAGGATGGAATGGATGTGGAGAATAAAATTACAAGGAACTAGGCAGGGGTTAGTGAAGCTAAGGAGCAGGGTCAGAGGAGCAGCAGTAACTGCTGAGAAAATTAATTCCTACCCTTCCTAACACAGACAAGCTACCATGCCAATACATAGATGCCTTAAGTAGCCACCTTCAAGTAAAAAAAAAGGAGGAAAAAAACCCCCAAAAAACCGCAAAACAAAACCAAAAAACAGTCTCTTAATTTAAGAAGCCGGAATCATCATATGAATATCATTACAGGGAGTTTTATACCTGCATTGCAGAACCCAGCAAGAGGTGGATAATTTAATGTACTAATAAAGTTGAAATTTTCTTAGAAAGAAAAAATATCAAAATGTTCAGTCAAAGCTGAGGACTAAACCCATTCCAGTCTAGTCAATCACTGCATCTGTATACCTTTTCAAAATTTAATGCAAGATCAGTCTTTATTCCTTATTAAAACCCAAGCACAAGATCATTTTCCAGGTCAACAGAAAGCTACTATATAATTTATTTTCTTATGATGAATTGCAAAGTTTTTAACTAGGTCTCTTGGTAACCTGTTTTGGGTTTTTTTTGCATTGCTAGGATCATTAAGGTACTTTATAAAAGGAAGCAAACTGAGGAGATGGAGGGAAAGGAAGCAGGCTTATATTGCTGTAGCTGAGGGTAGTTTTTTTGCCCAATACAGTTTTTGTGTGATTATTTTTAAAGGGTTCAAGCTCAGGCTTATGGTGAAAATTCTGCTGTCCCAGTATGCCACCATTGCATCATTAATTTTTTACTCCAGTGGCTTAAATCTTCATCATGTCTTCAGGGTTTTGATCTGAATGTGGGTGCACTGTCTAGAGAATGTGTATGCACTATCTAGAAGAACACACAGTGAGCTCTAAATAGGCTCTACTTCCATTTGATTAATTTTGTGTCCTACTACAGATATTGAAAAGTCTGAGTATTTCAAAACAGGAATTGCAAAAAGTAAAACCTGTAAATCTTTAACACTCAAAAGAAATAATATAAACTTTAAGGCTATAGAGTCTGCATTATCTCTACCCTCCTGGCTTTGACACAGGTCATTAATGGAGTTGAATCTTGCTGTGGCAATTTTGGTATATAGTGAAAATTACTTGGATTTCAATCAGAGAACACATAAAGAAAATCCTCAAAGACACACTCACCTTCTACAGAAATATGTTTTCCTCCTCTGGCAGTCACCAGTTCTCATACAAAAGAAAGGAAATTAGAACATCTGGCAAAGTGAACTCTGCTATTTTCCTAAGAATGGAGGGTTCATTGAGCTCTATTATAAACTGGAATAGTTCCCACTTGGCTGATACATAAAGATGAGATCAAGTTTATAAATAATAAAACATGCACAATTGCACACCTTTACTACTTTTCTTGATTTCCCTTTATTACTTCATAAAACATATCACTCTCACCTAAACATTTGTTTTGTTTGGGTTTTACTTCTGTTCTTGTGACATACTGTTTGGTTTTGAAGATCCTGATCTATTGAAGAGCCTAACTTCATTGCAGGGTGTCATATGAGGCACAGACAGAAGCATCAATGTTTGCATTTGACTGGACAACACAGACGCTTCAAACCCATGTGTTCCTTTTCCTGCTCTTTTTTTCTCTCATACGATCAAACAACCATGTCTCCATTGAAGTAAGTGATTTCAGAGATAAGCAATAACTCTGCAGATTCATCCAAGCACAAAGCAGGGTAAAAAGAACAAATTTTAAGTTTGGAAAGACATCTAAGCATAAACTGACTATTCAGACTACTGCAAAAAGATAGATGACTGAGTAAAGATACAGTGGGTGTTTACAAAGCCATGAACAACTTGTATTTGTGTGCTCTTCACAAAAGAAGTGGTTCTTCAACAAAAGGACAGGATATCGGCTGAAGCCAGATTCACTGCTAGCAAAATGGAGGCTCAAGTATTGGGTGCTTAAGTTGTGGAATGCTTTGCAGCAGTGTGTTGGGATTGCTAAAACATCAGATAGGCACAAAGAGCCATGAATTACGACAATGAATTGAAAGCAAACAAATCAGAGGGCATTAAAAATCCACCTTTTAGCTCTAGAAGTCTCTGATCCTAGAGCATTACTACATTTCTGCTGGGTTATTTTATTCTTCTCTCACACAGATTTTCAGGGAGGTTGGAAAAATTACTTGAAAAAAATTTGATTAACCAAGGATTGGCTCATTTTTTTGATGAAAAATTTATCTACCATACAGAACACAAGGATTCCTCTTGGGACTCAAGTTTAAGATCATTACAGAGAGCCTGAAGTTAAGCTCTAACAAGAGGATCCACTTTAAAAAAGTGTATGCACATATCACTTGTAAAACAGCAGAAAGACAATTTCCTGCAAGATACACTGGGGATTTTTGCCCAAAACAGCTATAACTTCCAGGCTGCTCCAGTTCTAGTTCTAAACTGGTTCTTTGTTTCTAGGCAGCAAAAGAGTCAAAGAAATGTTCATCCACCAGTACTGGTGGAGGCCCCAGCTCTGTTTTCCAGACCATGTTCACTGCCAGCTTCCTTGCCGGCAGTACTTTAAAAATAAACAAAGCACAGGAATTTGTCTTAGCTCTGATGGATGTTTTCATATCATCATGCTGCTCACGTGTCTGAGGCAGACACAATTTTGTTGAAAAATAAATACCTTATTGCCTTTTAAAACCCTCGATGTATAAGTAAAAACATACCAAAAATGAGACTCTACAGGTCACATTACCATGTGGAAAGGTTATGGAACATGACAGCCAGATCGGAAGTGACATTTCCAGGTCATGGTTTTCTGTCCTTAATTCCTTCTGATTGTACTCAACCATTTTATTTTGGTAGCTCAGAGCAGACATGCTGCAACAATGCAGATTATAAAATCCACTACATACTAGACTTTACTCAGTGTTGTTTTATCACAGAGGTAAATACTGCAAAATGGTCCCACAGGACTAAAGGGAGACTCTGGTTACATGCAGAAGGAAAAAATAATAGTCGGGTTTTCATTTGAAAATAGACTCAATATTTTTGGCATGCTATTTTTTTATTAATAGCTGGAGAGTTATGGTCAGGTTAAGGGATTCAAATGTAGTGTACCTATAATTGCTCTTGTTCCAGCTGTACAAACACTTATGCCCATGAACAACTTAATCCTAGTGAAATTTTCAAAGGTAAAGTAAAAGTTTAGGATATGCAATATCCTAACAAGGTCCACCATTACATACACATTGGTGTCCTCAGGACTTCAATGTCATGATTTTTTTTCTGCTGCACTCCTATGCAATAGAAATGGCATTATTTTAGCACTCATAATGGAATCTGCCTGATGCCTCCCTACTTACTGCTTATAACATGTCTGGTCTCTTTCAAACAAATCATGTAATTTGATGAAAGATGAAATCATGTCATTTGACTTGAAAATGGAAAAAATCTGTAGCAAAAACCAGCTTGGCTGAGCACAAGTGTATTTATGCACGCAGGGAAAGACTGGGGAAAGCTAAAGATGTACACTTGGTATCTACTTCAAATGCTATCAGATTAGTTCTCTGCATCAATTCATGAGGAAAAGCTTTCTCAGAAAAGTGGTATATTACCAAGATGGGTCAAAACTACCTTGGAGCAATTGTACACCATCCTCCCACTACAATTATTCTGAGCAGTTTTTCATCATTCCTTCATATGCATTTGTTCTTTTCACCCAGATTTTATAGCTTAAGGTCATGAAAATGTTTTTACCACAAAGCTATCTCCAAAATTCAGTCAGATGTCATTAGTACAGTAATGAAGTTCATTCATGAAGGAAAAGGTTTTTCAAGCGTCCAATATCTTGCTCACCCTGGAAGACAGTTATAAAGAATATGGTTATTCGATGAAATCTTGCAAGAATGTAGTTAAATAGAGAAGCAATATTTTAATTAAAGCAAAATTTTCGTTTTTAATTAGAGTAAGCACATCAAGCAAAATAATCAGAATGAATTTTTAATTCATTAGCAGTATTGGCAGGAGGATAAACTACCCAGTCCTGTGTCAAACCATCTTACTTATAATCCACAGAAACCATTACTGTGATCCCAAGGATTTTCCAAAAAAAAATCAACCTCCCCATAGTCCACTGAGCTGACCTTTTTAATCAAGTCCAACTGGTGTTCTTCAAAATTTCCCCATTGCTGGACATTTGTGTACTTAGACGAAAGTTGAAATTTAACCCATTTTGATATATCTATATTTATTAGAACTGTTAAACTTGCTAACAAATCAGAGAGAGCAATCAGAACTTGATTACAATGTGAGATTTGGGGGGGTGGGGGTTATGAAGAATGTAATCAAGAGAGACCAATCATGTGCCTGAAAGACACAGTCTCAATTAAGAGTATGATGTGCAAACAAATTTACTGTTTGGGAAGGTCAAGTACAAACTCAATGAACAGTTGCCTCATGTACATTACCCTACAAAAGACAGTATGCACAAAGGAGTTTTACCTTCTCACTGATCTCATTGTTTAGTATTTAGGCTTTCACACAGTACTTGGCATAGCACAACTGATACAAATAGAGTTCAGAAACTTAATTTTGCTGGCAAAATAGCAAAAATACGTTCTTTCACTAAACTTCTCCCAACAGGAGAAGACAGCACTCTTAATACCCAAAACTTCATGAGAGCAGCAGCCACAGAAAGACACAACCTGTACATGAAGGACAACCCACAGAAGGCATCAATAGTTTCTTATACCTATGTCCCCTTGATCACCAACAAGGATCTTCAACAAGGGTCTTCCCTGCCAGATTCAGCAATATCAGCTGAGGCAGCAGGGATTGTTTCCTTCTGCAGATGTGGATTTAGTTTATCCCATAAACCGCACTACAGGGTACACCCTCTGCAAATAGAAGAGGGTAACCCTAGAAAGGGAACTTGAAATCCACATATCCTCTTATATGGGTCTTGTTACCCTCCAATAGGTTTCCAGTTGTGCCTTACATATCTAATATCAAGCAGTAACTAATTCAGTCCAACTGACTGCTGAGTTTTACAGAGTTGCCTGTTAATAAATCTGAGAAGGAAAAATCCTTATTTGTAATAATCTCTTCTTTCTCTTCAAGCTGATACCTTTATGAATACAATGGGGTATAAAGAACTGGGTTTTGGTAGTGGTGTTGGGGTTGCAGAAGTGGTCTCAGCGAAAAGAAGTATGGGGCTACCTTGTGTCAAAAACAGCTGACCCAACAATGGACCCACTGCACAACTGCACACTGAAGCTGAGCCAGCCAAAGATTGTCACACCTCTCTGAAAAATATTTTAAGAAAGGGCAGAAGAAGATAAGACTGAGAGGACAGTGTACGGTACCAACAGAGAAACAAGGTCACAGTAGGAGGCAGACCATGCTGGAGCAGGTACAACCCCAAATGGACTACAGTCAGTGGAGAACCCAGACCTGAACAAAGCACACAAGTAAACATAGCAGAAGAATAGAGGAACAAGTAGCAGCAAAAACAAAATGTTACATACTGACCTCTAACTCCTTCATCATACATCTCCCTCTCTTAAAGTACTACATGTAACTTCCACCAGTAACAAGGGCGGAGGGGTCTGGAGTGAAGTTAAGCCTGGAAAACTGGGAGGAAAAGTGTTTTCACAAAGTGTTTAAATGTTTGTTATCTCTGTTTCCCAACGCCCAAATCACTAACTAAATGTTTATGATAATGGACAATAAATTACTTTAATCCCCAGCTGGAGTCTGTTTCGTCAACAGTAACTGGTGAATGATTTCCTTGTCTTTATCTTGACTCATGAGTTTTCTCACTGCTGTTCTCCTGTTTTCTCTGTTCCTCTCCCAGCCCTGTGCTGTTGTGGAAGTAGAAGTGTGAGAGCTTGGCTGTGAGCTGAAGTCAACCCATCACACTGAGGAATGTGTCTAGAGTTTTAAATTTTTAATTACCTGGGAGTACAAATTTGACAGCATAACAAGTTGTTTTAGTAAAGGGCTTACTTGATTAAGTTCAAGTTTCTTGAAAATAACATTAGTCATGCTAATTAAAATGCCTTCATCGGACATGAGAAAATAAATAGCATCAAAGGAACACTTTTAAAAAAGGCCCATCTCACCCAATGCATAGAGCCTGAATTTTAATTTTTCTTCAAAAAGGAAATAAAATATCAGCCAATAGTAACCCTTCAGGAGTTGCTTCTGGTAAAAATTTGATATCCTATAAAGAATAAGGCTTTCCTTACAGAAATGTTTTTTTCAACAGATGACATAGACACGTTTTAGCATCTATTTTGTAACTTTTCTGCCCTTGAAACTGAGAAAATTAACTAGGTTTATGTTAAAGATTTTAATATATTATCAAGATAAATTTCTCTCTTTTCTTCCCTCTTTCTATAATAAGCATCACAGTGCCTGTCACCATGACTGTTTCAAAAGAGATGCCACAAATTACAGCCCAGAAACCTGAGAAACTGTTTTTAAAGTGTAAGGAGGAACATTTTACTTTTAGAAAGTTGTATTACTTTTTGCAATAAACTAAAAATTTTGGAGGACTGCAATAATCTCTGCTGAAATAGTATTACTTAAAAAAAAAATCTACAGAATCTATAGTAACATGATTTTATATTTCAGACTGCTATTTCTCTAGTGTTTCAAGGGTAAGGGGACCCAAAATTTGTGACCAGTCTGAATACTGGATGTTTGACTGTAAAAACCAAATCTAATTCTCCGTGAGTCAAGAAAACTTCAAAATCAAAATTAACTTAAGCAACTTTAAACACACTCATAGGTAAATCAGATCCAAACTAAAAATGTACTTTTTCAATTTCCGTTCCTCTAACCATGCAAAAAATTCTAGCTTCAATCTAATCATAGATGGACACCTAGTGGTATAATATAACTGATTCCTTTATTCAAATAGCTTCATAAATCGAAATCCCTATGAATAGAGGGGATTTATAGCATATTAAAAATTAAAATATCATATACAAACTTAAAGGCTTAAATTTTCACCTATGCTTTCCCTGACTTCCTATTTTCATAAAAGTATCATCTGTGGCAATCAGAGGTCTGGGTTCATATTCAGAAGCCTTCAATGAAGAAAAAATTAATTTTGTAGCAAAAAGACTTTAATATAATCAATATAATCAATAGAGGTTCAGTCCTGAAAATACAATACTTAGCCTATGTAACAATAAATTTGTGGTACTTGGCACAAAAATAAACCCAGATCAGTTGTCTGTTTAAGAAAACATTTTATGCACTGGAGCATATAAATAGATTTGCTCTGGAACAGCCAAGCAAACCAGGCCCATAAATACAGATATAAGGAGTTGCTCCTACATAGCTGAAAAATATGGGTAACATTTCCCCAAATTATTGCGAAACCATTTAACACTTGTGCATACACATTCAATAAGTCATTAACAAAACAGGTATTAATATTCAAAGATGTTCTGAACAAACAGCAGCCATTCTTTAGTGAGCTATTTTACCTTCCTTTGCTTCATGTCACTTCGTTCCTTGCCTTTAAGTTCTAGATCTCCCCAACTCTTCAAAATATTAATCATCACATGTCTAAAATATATTCACCTGACATTTACTTGTGTTGTATTGAATCAAACTGGAAAACACAAACCGACAACCTTTTAATGTAGGATGAAGAGACTATTCAACATACTTTAATGACTAAAATAATGCAAATGACATGAAGGGGGAAGGGGCCAATAGAGTGATTAGTTTTATTTATTTTATAGTAGTGACAACTACCGTATTCTTGCTGTACTTGGACCTAAAAAAGTAAGAGATTACCTATAGTCTGACTAAATGTGAAACAGCACAGTCTATGGAAGCAACAAGAGAACAATGTCCTGGCTAAGCAACAGCGTAGAAACATGAACAGCATCTCAGATGGAAGGTGGAAAGCAATTTATAAAAGGAGAGCACTTGGGAAAGGATGCCTCTTATGTCACTCATAAGAGAGTAGAAATCTGGAAGGTAGTTACATACAGGGGCACATAAAGTTTCCCACACAGTGTTCCTCTTTAACAGGTAGAGGAAAAAGTAACCATTGGTAAAATATATGCAATGCTGGTTCTTAAAACGGTGAAGGGGGAGGCCCCTACAAACCTGAACATAGCATATCCAACTTCTGTTTCTGAACAAGGTGGTCACCTATTGAAAAAATTCACAAGTTACCTAAAAATGGCAAGAAAAAATAAGGACAAGAGCCAGTGCTGTACTAGAGCATGCAATCTGGGAGAAAATAAACACCCTTGCATTTCAGCTAGTCCTCAGAGAGCAGAAGGGTTGGGTGCAGCTACGCTGAATTTCTGATTATAACCAATTTGGCCCTCTAAGTCCAGTCACATTCAATAAGAACTTTCACAATCACAAATTCATGACTGGTACAGTTTATCTGAGCAACAGAAATAAAGATTTGGAATAGCCATTAATAAATGCACTTACTGCATTAATGATAAATATATCAAAGCAAGCTGGCAACTAGTTAAGCTAAATTACCAATTCAACCTAAAGTAACAAAATCAGCTTTTCACTAAGCTTAACTTCAGTTAATCAGCTTGATTTCACCAGAGTATGTCCTGACACAGTCAGAATCACAAATCTTAAAAAAAAAAGGCCTTGGGGGTGGAGAGAGGAGGAAACCCAACAACTTGTCAGTGACCTGGGGTCATATTTTCATCCTGCACATGGAAGATTCCAAATGTCAGTGTTATATTTTTGGGTGAATGGGGGTGGACTGTAGTCAAATATAGTTGGTCAAATGTTGCTGCTATCATAGGTGGGGAGGAAGCCCCTTTCTCATTTTCATATTGATGGGTATATTTTTTCACGGGCAAAGGAAGGATGACGAGGGGCTTTTTGACCTTTGGGCAAGCTGAGCTATGGGACTTACAGATGAATCAAAGGTAGAATAGAACCTTGACACTTCAGCATTGCTTCAAAAAAGTCAAAGCAGCAGTAAAGGCTGTCTGATCTCTGCCCAGTAGTCTGCTTCCATCAACCTGTAAAAACCATACATCATTGTCTCCTCAAAGGAGCAGACGCACACTTTTAACGTGCCCTGTTACACCTGGGTGAGGGGGATTCACATCTCAGGATCAACATCCCTGTACAGAGGTGCCAAGTGCTCTTCTGTGCTTCACTGAGACAACATTGGGCTGGGAGACCTCTGATTCACCCCACACACTGAGTCGTTAAGCCTTGCTCTTGCCAGGTGCAAGACAAGCGTCTCAGCTCATGTTGGCTCAACCAGCCTCGACAATTCTCTGCAGCAAGCCTGGCAATTTTCCATAGCCAGTGATACAAATAGTCTGTTTTGTGAAAGCCTGCTATGGAAAGTTGTACAAGGATCTCACCTCTGTATGTAGTAAACAGCCTGCAAAATTAAATGTTGTTAAATCACAGGGGAAAAAGCACCACATTAGGTACATAATGACAGATGCTAAACCATTAATCTTTTCTCAGAAAAGCTGAGTCACTCTGGAGAGTGCTCAGAACTTTGGTCAGTGCTAAGCAGTGGTTAAAAGTGCAAACAGAGTTTTAGGCATCATTATGAAACAGAAGAAAACAATGCACAAGGATACAAAATTAATAAGACAACTCCAAAACTGCACACCATTTTGGTCACTCCATGTCAAAGGAAACATTGTGAGGCTGAAAAGAGATTGAATGTGTGACAAAGGAAATAATGGTAAAAAGAGATAGTGAAGAACACAAATTTATGGGCAAAATGAAAGATGTGAGTGATAGGATCATAATTTTTTTATAAGCAAGGGAGAAAAGGTGAAAAAATGCACTGAGAAACAGTATGGAAACTGGTTTATTGTTTTTTGTTTTGTTTTTGTTTTAATGGAATGTTATACAACAAATTTAAACATTCCCACAAAATATTTTGAATGTCAAAAGCAAAATGTGCTAAAGCAACAATTAGACTAATTAATTGAAAATAAACCCAGCAAGTAGTATCAGAGGCAATAATGTGAGTTCAACTCACAGCCTACAGGAAGCTGAGACAAAACACTACTTTGACTTTATCCTATTCCTATACTCTTTCAACAGGCATCAACTACATTCCAGTCAGAAGAATAAAGGACGAGAGTAACTCCTGCTCTGACTCTGTATTGCCTCAACAGAGCGAAAGTAACTGTGGAGGAATTCACAGACCAAATCATATTGAAGGTTTGTATCTTTGGGATTTTCAATGCCTGGGGTGAGGGGGGAAGCACTAAAAGCACTTTCCTCTTCACACATGCTCCCTGGCCCCTTGGTCATGGTCACAAGCCACAAGACTAGTCCTGGCCAGTTTTGGGGTCTGACCAACCCTTTTATCTCAGTTTCCTGGCATTCTTGCCTCCTTTCATCCTGTGTTTGGGTTGTTACTCCTTCCTTGTCACAAAAGTCCTGCATTCTTTCACACTGTTTTGCTAGCACAGCGAGCAGATGTTCATCCTGCTTTTGAAAGCATAGCAGAGGTTTCAGAGACAATATACATTTCTCTACCAAGCGGAATACATTTTAAAGGTAATATACATTTCCAAGTTAGCTATTCCTAATTAATGCCTAAATTTTTAACTCCCTTGTCTCATTATAAAGCATTAAAAAACCTTGGCTTCAGTCAAATGAAAATAGGTATAGCAATAAACAAAATTTAGGTAAGAAGCATCACCAACATGCAAACCTCTATCCCTACAACACATGTTTGAAAAAATGAGGAGGAGAAGAGGCAGCAAAGCAAGAATCAAAACTAGGAGGCAGGAAGAGGAGCTGGGAGACAGCAAATTACAGCATTATGTGAGACAAAAGAAAAAGAGGGATGAAAGTATCTTCAGAGGAAGGACAAATGAGAATGAACTGATTCTGTCTTGTTAGCAAAAAAAACTATGACACAGAAACAGAGACCTGAATTTCACCATCTGACACTGCCTCTGCAAAAAGGCATGGGGTGGAGGGAATAATATTAAGATAACATATAGAACATATGACCTTCCCAGAGAATATTGACTGCAAAAGGCAGGCAGGAAGGAAAGAAAGCAAGCATTAGACGAAATTAGGAAGGAAGGCACATAACGTAAGTAAAAGGTGGGAAGTAAGGAATACTCACACAGCAAATATTACCAAAGGGAAGAAAAACTGGGGCAGAGAAGGACCTGGATGTGGAATTGGGAATTGTGACAGTGGAAAAAGGGATTTAACAATCTTAGTGGAAGTGGTTTTCTGCACAGTATCTTGGGAGGCAAGAGTTAACCAAACAAAAATTTCAATGTCTGGGATATATCAACATCAATTGAAAGAAATTATTCTTCCTGATCTAGAAAGAAAATGGGCCAATTTTAATATCTGGCTCTAAAAGTAAAACAGTACTACAAGCAAAAGGCAAAAAATTTATGTGTGTGAAGTCTTAGCTGCAGTCATGACCTTAATAACTTACTGTGCTTTTTGGACATTAAAAAGTCTTTTGTAGAATTTTACAGAGGATCAGTAAGAAACAGAAACACACACACCATTTATTACCTGAAAAGGGCCAATCACAGTGACCATCAAATAGTGAAAAAATAATTCTTCCAAGTGACATTTTTGAATCCAGATTAGATGGAAGAGGCCTTAGCTTATGTAACAGAATAAGGGGTTTTGGCATGTAGATTTAAGTAAGGAACAGCATTATCTGTGGTTCTGCCCAGTTCAGCCTCCTTTTCATCATGCATATCACTCTGAATACTTCAGAGTTGCATTTGATCCATAAATGGTTTAGTCTGAAGCCATGATACACAAATTAATTTTAGGCTATGCAAGTTACACCACTATGTGTCAACATCAAATTGAAGCAGACCCTGACTGAAACGCTTTCATTTTCATGGTATCATTAGGGAATATGGAACAAATAGAGCTTTATTCAGAAAAACCTTTTAGTGTAATGCGAATCTTTGCTGTGCTCAGACAAAACCCATAAAATATACTTTGAAAGAAAAAGAAAACTCAAAACTACTAACTTTATAAGGAGTACAGCCAAAAAGGAAAGTTATGAAGAATACAAGAACTTCCCCCTACATAGCAGATCACAAAAACCGAGTTCCTTTTTGCACTAAACATTACCGTATTTATATAAATGCAGTCAGTAAAGCACAAAGGGATAAGGAAGAGAAGAAGATGGAATGGGAACACTTAACTCTGTACTTAAGAAAATTATAGGGAAAATAATAGATTTCAGTATTTCAGTACCTAGTACTCCTGCATTTAGCTGCCCCTTGAACTAAATCTATAATCAGAAGACAGGCTGAAAAGACACACATAAAGGAGAGCTGCATAATAACTTGCCAGACAGTATTTTTATATCTCATGAAAACAATGCATTGAAATAAGCTGTATTTTCAGGCCGAAGTAAAAGCCTGTAGAATCACAGAATTGTTCAGGTGAGAAGGAACCTCATCCAACCTTCTGTGGAAAGAGGAGCATTGATGAGACTAGCACCCTGTCTATACCCTCCTGAAAACCTCCAGCAATGTCCCCAGGGAGGCTGCTCCAATGAATGGTTGATGCTTCTATAAACATTTTCTTTCTTACGTCAAGATGAAACCTCTCCTAGTGCAACCTGTTCCCATAATCCCTTGCCATGTGACTCCTTGTGGAGGGTCCCCACTCCTCAAGAATCCCATCCCTCAGATTTCCCCTAACTGCCTCTTATGGTAGAAAAAAAGAGAAAATTCTGAACATCCTAGCTAAGCAAAACTGCTAGCCTGATTTTTTTGTTTTAACGAGGATCAGTACAATAAACCCAGGATTTTTTGTTTGCTTTCTACTTTACACCTATATGACAGACAGGTGCACACTGAAAATGCTCTCTTTTAAAGGCTAGAAAACCTAGCTTCAAGGAGATTAACCATGTCCATCTCTATTAAAAACTGAGAAATGGAAACAAAAAGAACAACCTCACTCTGTAACCCCTGAGCTGCACCTGCTTCCTTCACTCATGACTGACAACCACGGGAGAGAAGGGATGGAAGAGAATCCAGGGAAGTGATTCTTCACCTGTACTCGGCACAGGTGAGGCCACACCTTGGGAGCTCTGTCCAGCTCTGGGTCCTTCAGTTCAGGAAGGACTCTGAGGTGTTGGAGTGAGTCCAGACAACTGGACTCACAAAAAGGAGCGACGGAGCTGGTGAAGGGTCTGGAACACAAATCCTATAAGGAGCAGCTGAGGGAGCTGCTGGTACTCAGCCTTGAGGAGGGGAGCATCTCCTCTCTCTGGGGAGACAGACCTATATTGCTGTCTACAACTCTCTGTAAGGAGGGTGTATCCAGGCGAGGTCTATCAGTGACAGAACGAGAAAACGTAGTCTTAACCTGTGCCAAGAGAGGTTAAAGTTGGACATTAAGAGGAATTTCTTCACCGAAGGAATGATTAGACACTGGGTTGCCCGTGGAGGAGGTAGAGTCAACGCCCCTGGAGGTGTTTAAGGCTGGACGTAGCACTTAGTGTCACAGTCTGGTTGACACGGTGGTGTTCGGTCATGGGTTGGATTCGATGATTTCAGAGGTCTTTTCCAACCGAACTAATTCCGCAACTCAGTAATCACGCAGCTCCAGGCGCGCGCTCGCCCCTCAATCGCCTCAGGCAGGCGCGAGCTGCTTCCGCCCACCACCTCACCGCCACCACGCGCCCGAGCACGCGCAGTGCGGCCCCGGGCGGGGCTGCCGCTGCCGGGGCGCGTGGGCGAAGGCGCGCGGTGGGCGTGGCCAAACGAGGCGGACCGGCCGCTCTCGGAGCCGGTGGGCGTGGCCATGTGCGCGGCGAGGCGGGCACGGGGGCGTGGCCAGACATGGGGGCGCACCCGACGGGCGCGGCGGGGTCAGGGAGGCGGGGGAAGCGGCCG
Organism: Pseudopodoces humilis; assembly: GCF_049639895.1. Classification (NCBI taxonomy): domain Eukaryota; kingdom Metazoa; phylum Chordata; class Aves; order Passeriformes; family Paridae; genus Pseudopodoces; species Pseudopodoces humilis. The sequence goes on from NC_142200.1 coordinate 109,493,846, forward strand.
GGCGGGCGCGGGGCTGCTGGAGGAGGCGGGAACAGGGACAAGGTGGGCTTTCGACGGGAGCTGTCGCCGCTGCCGCCGGCACCGGGAGGGCGCCGGCCATGGACGCCACCACGCTGGAGCTGGACGCGGTGAAGTTCGCGCAGCTGGCGGTGCAGCGGGACCAGAGCGGGCGCTACCAGGAAGCGGTCTTCTACTACAAGGTACGGCGGGGACCCGCCGGTTCCCTCAGGGCGCCGGTGTCTCCTTCCCCTCGCTGCGAGCTGCCTGATGCTCTTGAGTCTTGAGCTGCAGGAGGGTTCGCTCTCCCTGCTTGGTCCCCCGAGGGCCGGAGAGGGGTGTTCGGCACCCCCGCGGCCCGGCACGGCCCTGCAGGCGGAGAGAGACGCGCTGGGTCAGTGCGGCCGCCCCCGCCCTCCCCCGGCGGGTGTGCGCCGGGGACGAGCTGCTCGGCCCGGGGAAGACGAGGCGGTGCCCGCCGAGACGAGAGCGGAAGGCCGTGCGTGAGCGTCGAAAGTTTTTCAGTCTCTGGAGGAGCCGCGTCCTTCAGGGCGGGTTGCGAAACGCCTTTTCCCTGCGTCCTGTTTTTAGGTGGGAAGGAGCGCTGGCCGTGCGGTGGTGTTTACCGACAGGTTTAGGGGTAGCACTGCAGGTACTCCGCTTAAAAAACGGGAATGGGCGCTTCTTCCAGCTGCTGGAGACACAGCCCCTTTAGTGCTTCTGGGAAGATTCATCATAACCTAAAAACGTCTCTGCCCGGCGGGTTCTACACTTTTATTCCTGGCCTTTCCCCAAGTCCTGCCGGGCCAGAAAGACTGATCAGTTTTGTGCTGGCGATGTAAGCCCTGGGCATTTTGGAGAACTACAAGTGGTCAGACTGCTGCTCCTGGGTGTGCAGCTGTGAGGAACTCTGTTGTACAGTCATCAAGTAAATAGAGAGGTTTGTGGTGAAATACAAGATGCTCAGCGGTAAGACAGCTTCAGATCACAAGCTATCAGTGATAGGTTTTCAACCTCGCATGAATATTCTTTCCATTTGAAAACAGATTTTATCATTTCCGTACAGTTTCAGGTTGACGTAGGGTTGATTCAGTGTCTTGCTTGATATCTGTAGGATTACTACTGGTATTTAGTAGTGTTTGTGCAACCATTAGGCATTTTCCACCTATGAATATATTACCTATATTTTTCACCTAATTGTCTCATTTTGTGTTTTTATTTGTCATAAATTTACATTAAAGTTCCATATCCCATTGACTTCTCACCTACAAGAAGGTATCTCTGTGAAGCCTCTGTTTATCCTTATCACAGTAATCATTCCACAAATTCCATTACCCTGACAAATAACTTGTTAAGGGATCTGCAGTTGGCCTTTTATTTCATGAGATGTCTGTGAAATGTAAAAAGTATGGTGTTAATATCATGGTGGCCTATGCACGTAAGTGTGAAAGAATAGGAAAAAGAGTGGTTTTTTTTCTTTTTTTTTCAACTCAGTTGTTAATTTTTTGGAGGGCTAAATTTATATATGTAAACCTTATATATGCAAAAGTTATTATTACCCATAATAACACCAATAAGCTCTGTGTTCATCAGCAGCAGTGTGTGTGCATGGTCTGATAACCATGTGCAGTACTGCTTTAGTACTGTGTATTTCTCCTTTTATCTGGGAGAAATTACTCAGTGCTATTCAGAATGAAAATATCTTTTTGTGCACCCTTGTATGGTTTTGAACTTACATGTGTGTGGAAAATCTTTTTCACATACTGTATACAGGTGATATTCTTGCTAAGTAGAAAAATGCACCCCTGGTAGTCTTGGTGCACTTGAAGCTACATGAGACAAGAGTGTAACCTAGATACGTTAGACTTTCTGGATGTTGCCTGAAGAATATCTGCTGTGTTAGATTATACAAAATAGTTACAAAATGCCATTTATTATTTCAGGGATACTTTATTTATTTATTTATTCCAGCACAGTGGACGTAAGCTCTGGCCTGTCACAGTTTTCTTATCAACTGCTCTAAGAAGTTCAGAGCCCACTGGTGCAATTACTAAGCATGGGGAAAGCTTGGGTACTGAACTGGCTTCTGAAGGAACTTGACCTTAAGGATGAAATATGGAAAATGCTACAGTTATTGCCATAGACAACACCAAAACAGAGCCATGTGAATGGAGTTCCTGTGGTTAGCAAGTGTGCTTGGCTTCCTGCTACCATGCAACTTTGATAGAAGTCTAGAGGAGTGCTACGTGTGGACCAGCTTTGAGCAGCTTGCTAATTAATGGTGCTGTGCAGAAATGTCAGGATCATATTTGGACACTGATGACTTCAGCCAAAACTGCTGAAGATTGCTAAGTCTGGCTGTTGACCAGCTGTTAGCAGCTTGCAGGCTGATGATCAGTACTTAGCTTAGTGTGTCTGTGCCACACCACTTGTGACAAACAGTAGTGACATTGGAGAGATCATAAATGCTAAGTCTGAATTTCACATCCATCTGGTCACTGGAAACAGCTGGCATGCTGGCTTCACAAGCACTCTGTCAACTGCTTCAGTCCTTTGCAGGTTTGGTTTATAAAGTACTTGTTTCCATTGTGTTTACTTCCTAAAACCAGGCAAAACCAATTGTGCTTGAAATCATAGAAGAAACATCAGTTATACACTGGTTTTGCAGCACTGGTTTGGAAATCCACATTTGTTCTTTGCATCATATATAGACCACATACCTTTGTGATACAGCACCTGTTTTGTCAGTCTGTATTTGCAGGATGTCACAGACAAATATACCCATCCCTTAAACATGTAGCTGTAGTGTGCTTTTTTTCCCCTGCAAAAAAATAGTTATGTGCTAGACCTTAGTGGTGGTTAATTGCTACATACAAAAGGTACTTCTGCTTAGCCTTCAGTGTCTGTGGATGTTTTATGTGATGTAATATGGAGATTGATGCTGGCAGGGAGCATGTGGTACTTTGTTCTGTGGTGTTTCTCAGTGAAAATTTATCCTGGTAACGAATACAGGCTGTATCAGGATTGGTTTTAAGTTTGGGCAAACTAAACAGATGGATATGGGAGCAAACTGCTAGCCAAAATAATGGCCATAAAACACACAAGGGAGCTCTGGCCATAGATCTATGCAGGGCAGCCTCTCTGAGCACCATCTCTGTGAAGCAGCTCTCTAGTTACTCTTTTGCTTTCTGCCTTCCCAGCCTGCTTGCTATGTGACCACCTCCTCTCCTCTACTGCTGGTGGGAAGTCAAGCACTGCCACAGAAGTGGGGGGTTTTCCCATGACAATAATGAGGTCAAAACAAGGTTTCTGTCCTCATTTTTGTGGGGTGACAGATGTTGATTCTTCATATGGTTCAGAGACTGTGTCAGCTCTGGCTGTTTATTGCAACCCTGCCAAACCTTACGTGTTTTTCATAAATTCAGTGAAGGGATAGACAGCTTATGCAACTGAAGGCATTTTTTCTTAATAGATTTGTACAGTATGGAAAAAGCCTTAATGTGGGTAATGTATTGTGCTCCTGAGCCAGAGGCCTATGCTCCCTCCTGAAAGGAGACTTCCATCCAGTATTTTGTGTACATACAAACATTTTAAAAAAACAAGCTTGAGAAGCTAGGAAGCCTCACATTTGTAGACTTTCCAGGTTGGATAGCTTTATCTGAATAATAATAGTTTAAAAAAATACTTTCTAAACGAGAATCATTGGTGTGTGATTTTAAAAAGCTTTTCTTTTTTTTTTTTACTTTCATTATTACCAGATTAAATGCAAGTAATTGGAATAGCTACATGCTTTTCCTAACTTTAAATTCTCATCTTTAAAACCAAACTGATTTCAGTGCATGCTTGAAGAGTTTTACTTAAAATATCTTAATTTCATACATTACTATTTAAACAGGCCAATGATCTGGTCTTACAGAACTTGTGAATGTTTTTGTAGTCTTATAGCTTGTCCCAGATGTGAGAAATTGAATATGATCTAGCTTATAACTTGAAACTTTTTCTTTTGAGCATAATTTCCCTGCAGCCACTGGGTCTTTTTGCAGATATAAGGGCTTGCTTTCATGCAACTCATGGCTGCTGTACGCCCTCTGTTTATGGTAAGTAATTTTCTAGGCAGCAAACATTAACTTTGTCTCCAATTCTTCTCCCTGCAGGAAGCTGCACAAGCCTTGATTTATGCTGGGATGGCTGGGTCCAACTTGGAAAATATTCAAGAAAAAATAAATGAGTACTTGGAGAGAGTTCAAGCTCTCCATTCAGCAGGTGGGTAAGGAGCTTTCTAATTAAACCTCTGCTTAAATTAATTGAGTGGAAAGTTGTTTGCTGCTGTGAAATACATATCAATGGTGTTTGCTCTGTTTTTATTATTCTGATTTTCTTGTCCTTTGTGAAGAACCACAAATACAATGAGCACGTCAATGATTTGAATTCTGATACATCCTAAATTAAGCACAGACTGACTTTCTAAGGACTTGGGTATGGGTATTCTTTGATTTTAAATGTTCTGAGGAACCACAACTGCAGAGCAAATGTGAGAAAGGCTGTTAATAAAGGTATTGTGAGACATGGACTTAAGGAACATGTATATTGTCATAGGTGATGTATTTTCACAAATGATGCAATATTTTATGTAATTAAACATCCTTGTTCTCAGTGTAGTATGAAAGAGATTTTATTTACATTATTTCACATCTGAAATAATCCTGACAGCTAATCTCTGATTCAGGGAAGTGTGGTGGTGTTTCCTTGTCCTTGCATAGATGTTTGCATCTGATTAGAGCTGCTAGTGTTTTGGTGACATGTTCAGGATGTTTTTACATGTCTGCTGCTGTAGAAAGCTAAATAGTTGTGTTTTCATTTAGTTCAGTCACAGAAGACAGACCCTCTGAAGTCAAAACAACAGTTGGACTTGGAGCGTGCTCACTTCCTAGTTACACAGGCATTTGATGAAGACGATAAAGGCAATGCAGAAGAAGCTATAGAGTTGTACACAGAAGCGGTGGAACTCTGTTTGAAAACAGTATGTTAAGCTACAGGTTAACTTGGTGGAATTATGTGATGGTAAGAAATTCTTCCACTGTCACAAATGACTGACTCTTAAAAGCTGGCTTGAAAATGGAGTACCTGTATTTGTAAAAACTACCTTTTAATTTTTTTTTGTCTGTTTCACTGGGTTTTTTTTAGTGTTTCTTCCAGTCTTTGTTATGTTGCTATACAACACTGTAAATTTCTGGGGACTTGTCATTTATGTGGTTTTTTTTTCCAAACTGGATTATACTAAAAGCTCAAAATATTCTTTGAAATTATTCAAAATATTTGAAATATTTTTCATGTTGATTTTTACCCTGGAGCAAATACCACAAAAACAGAAATTAAAAACTGTTAAAAATGAAGATGACTTGCTAATTTGTCAGCTGTATTAATTTCTGACGACATTAAAAGAAATCATTTAAGGAAAATTGGTGTGTGTGACATTTTCTGAAGACATAACAGTCTTCTGATGCCAAAACTATTAAAAATACTACTTAATTACTCAAGTGTTCAGCAGCATAGGTGTTATGAGTGAATTCAGTTCACACTGAAATGAATCAGGATGAATTGGCCATTACATGAAACAATGAAGAATATAATTACAGGTACTGCTTTTCTCCCTTAAGTCCAGTTGCCTTAACTAACTCATTACAAGAAGAGCTCACCATCATAATGTAACTCCACCAAGTCTGTTTTTATTTTCCTCTTCTTTTCAATGTTATAATGTAAAAATATTTGTGGGTTATTAAGGGTGTTATATTACTGTTGATACATGCTTGAGTAAATCCTTTCCTCTGAATTATGTTAACAGGTTTTACCTAGGCTGAAACCCCTGGTGATACAGTGTAACCAGATCAAGAGTTAGTAGAGCTGCTCTAGTTTTTCCACTTGAGCTGTTGGAGCAGAACATTTTCAGTTTATTACATAACATTTACTGTGGCAGCATGCTCCTCTTCCTCTGCTGTGCTCCTCCTTCTGTTGTCTCAGTGCATGCAAATATTACTGAAGTTAGTCTGAAAATATCTCATATTAACAACTGCATTTATTGGGCATTTTATTAGGTGCAAGATACTGCTGAAGTTTCTTTTAATCTTGACTAGCATATTCTTTTGTTGACATGATGGTAAGGTTTGTCCCTTGGGGTAACCCAAAAGTACCTACTTCTTCCCAGGATGAAAGGAGATTTAAGGAACTCTGCTATCTTGAAGGTTTCTCCTCAGTATATTCAAGGGAGAGATTTGTTTCTTCCTTATCCTTGAGGTACTCAGAGAGCAGCCATTACTCCTCTTCTGTGGCTGATTCTTAGATGAGTGTGCTGGTGTTCCACCTCCACTACTTACATTCATAAATCTTTAAAAGTCTTTTCCAACCAGGAACCTTCATTTATTTGCAAATTAAATTAGTTGCTTACAGAGGGTGTTTCAAGTTTTGTTTCTTGGGGTGAAAGTAGCTTGCTTTTTGTATTCTCAGTTGACATCTCTGACCTGGAATAATTGGTCTAGGCACAAAGCTAGAACCTGAAACCTGCATGTGGGTGCCACAGGAGAAGCCACGCCTCATGTTGTGTCTCCTGCACATTGTTTGTCTGCAGAAGCCCTGCTTCATCTGTAAGGAAGAGAAAATTATAAACTGTCATAGATGACCTCCCAAATGGGAACAGAAGTTAACACTTCATACCTTTGTCACCCTGTCCTAGGTTATTTAATGCTTTGGACTGCAAATTAAAAATGTTGTTCTTGCACCTCTGTCTTGTTTGTTTGAAGACAAACTTATTTTCTGAAAGTAAACACTTAAATCTTTTTCCTCAGTTACGATGATCATTTTAACACGTGGGAAAAAGAATTGGAACACATCCAAGTTCAGCAGTATATGCAACATTTTGTTTTGCCTTCTTTCTGCCAATAGTGTTTTAATACAATTAATTCTTCTGGCAATTCTTTTTGTATATGCACCATTTTCCATGCTGAAGAATTTTAGTCACAACTTCCATCCTATCAAAATTTCACTAGAACAGCAAAATGGTATTTGCTTACATAGTATTTTTTTATGCTGACTTTAAAAAAAGAAACAACAAACAAAGCAAAATATTTGCTAATTTCAAAAAGAGAATTGGAAGAAATAGCTAGTTAATCTTAGCTGTAATCTAGAAGTATGATGACTGAGGTTATAAAACATGTTGGTAGTTTTTGGATGTGTAGATTTTTCTTTTATTTTGTACTTTAGGCTACTGAAACCTCAGAAGCAGGCCTACAGTCCAAACTGAAACAGCTGGCTCGACAAGCACTGGATAGGTGAGTACTGCTACTGTTAGTAAACATACTTGCTGTCAGGTCTGAATGCACCCTCTGAGTTGGATTCTCAGTCTAACATGTCTGTGTGGATTCTGTGTAGACTAATGTCCTGCAGAGTTCACCTTGGAGCTAGTTGCCAGCTGCTTCACTGCTGACAACCCTCTGGGGATCTTGGCACGTGCAGAATCAGGAAAGGACTGTGTGCTTCTTAGAACAAATTCAGTACTTTGGAGATAGAATCCAGAGTACTATAATTATTTGCCTCTATAAAAGATGCTGAATTTAGGCTAGCATGAAGTCAAGGTGTCAGTGTTCATCCATAAGGAAGACAGCTTGGAAACTGGGAAACACTTTTCTTTAAAATAGCAATCTAATTTCATGGTATATGTGTAGTGAAATCTCTGTCTGAAACAATTTACACAAATGTAAGTTCAGCATACCTCTTTTTAAATCAGCTCTATGATGGTGAATCCCAGGCTGTGTTGGGCTAAGCTTCAGTATAAACTGGGTTTTAGCACTTCTCAATCTGTGTTGAGGAAAAAAATCCCTATATTTTGCATATGTGTGACTGTCCAGCAGCTTAATGTGGCAGTAAGAAAATATGGCTCCTGCATACACAATGTTCAAGCAGTTGAAAGTTTGGGTTGTGAGAATGCCTGTGGGTTTTACTATTATTGTACCTGCTAGACAAAATAAATCTGGAAGGTATGAGAGGATACAGATCGGTTTTCTCTCTGTGTTTCAGTGATCTTGTTCTGAGATTCCACATAATGAACACTTAAACAAATTCTATCAGCATAATTTAGAGGCAATAAAAATCTAATGAGTTCTGTCAAAAGCAGGTTGTATGAGTTGGAAATGCTATATTTTAATTGATTCAGGAACAGAAAAATAAAGAAGTACCAGCATCAGAAATAGATTTTTGTTTTTTAGAGGAAAGTACTGTTGGTCAACTTGGGCATTTGCTCATTCTGTTTAACATATGTGGGAACATGAACCAAGAAAATCAGTAAAAGAACTGTAATTATATTTTTATCACTGTTGTAAAGAAATGCGTTCTTTATTTGCTTTAGAGCAGAAGCACTGAAGGAATCTATGTCAAAGTCATCTCAGAAAGAAAAGCCAACTGCAGCAAAACCAAATCAGCCAGTCAGAACATTCTTTCCACTGGGACCTGATTTTTCTTTAAATGATAAACCTCAGACAATCAGAGCAGTACAAGCTAGTGAATCTCAGCGTCAGAGATACACTGCAGAGGAGATAGAAGTACTCAGGTAAGTCTAAGACTTTTGAAAATGAGTTCATGAAAGGTCTGGCTCTGAGAAGCCAAAGTGCAAAGTTATTTTTATAAATCTATAAAAATATGTATACTGATACATCTGTAAAGATACAACCGCACTTCACTGGAAATTGAAGGACCGTAGTATTTTACATTACTCTGCCTTCTATTACATCTGGTTCCTTTTACTTTGGTTATTATTAGAGGTGAAATAAGCTTCAGATAATCCATAAAACCATTAACCTAAGTTTTGACTTTGGAAAACTATCAAAATTATAATGTTCAAGAGGTAGTTGTCTTGTTTTCAGAAGCACTGTGTATTACTAGTTTTTAAAAACTTCTTTTATTGTTACCTTCTGCAAGTTAATCTTCAGAAGATGATTGATAGGTTTATAACTCTTCTTTTTTGTTTTTCTTCTGACTTGCAGGAAGACTTCAAAGATTAATGGCATTGAATATGTACCTTTCATGAGTGTTGATCTGAGGGAACGTTTTGCCTTCCCTATGCCTTTTTCGTAAGTATACTTCAATTGCCGAACTTCATTTTTGTTTTTATTTTCAAAACTTTTCCATATTTAGTATTTCCGTATTTTCTTTTTCAGGGTTTAAAATTGTTTACATAGGCTTTTAAGCATAATTTAGGCAGAGATATTTAAATACTACCACTTCCTTCTTCCACTCTGAACTTAAAACTTTATTGTAAGCTGATCCTGCTCTGTAGTACTTTTGCACTTGTGTCTTCAAGCCTATAAAGATAATATTATATTTGGCTTTTTGGATTATTGGGCTGGGCTGGCAGCTTCAGTCTGTTTTCTGATGCTGCTCCATGCTAATGAGTTTAGCTCTGTTGCCTGTAATATGGAGGTGATAGCTGTTTCCTGTATAAAGGGCTGTTCTAAGGAAGAGTGATACATAACAGCTAGACTTTTATTCATAAGCAATAATAAAAAGATTACACAGCCAGAATAGATAAAGACATTTGGGTTTGGTTGAATTTTTTTAACATTTTTGCCTTTTTCAGCCTTAAAAATCACAAACTTAGAAGCAGTGTTCTTGAAATTGTTTTACAACTTTATAATTGTTCTGTGCATATTTTTCACCATCTATCAGACATATTTAAGACTGCAGATACCATAAAAAGCTCTTTTAAACTGCTGTTGATTCTGCTTTTTTTTCTCTCTTAAATCTAGTGATAAGTGTGGGAAGCTACCGTTATCCCCCAAACAGAAAGCAATGTTTGCCAAGTGGGTGCGACCAGATGATATAACAAATAACCCTACAATGATCTATACTGTATCAAGTTTCAGCATAAAGCAGGTAAATTGTTCCCGAGGAAAACCGTGTGCTGCTAGTGGTTTATCATGGGGAGCTTTATTGTTCAAAGAGGAATGCCCAAATATAAGAGTGCTTTCCTTGGCTCTTATGAGTTTAAATAACTAGAAAAGATTTTGCTCTGTAGAGGGCTCATGTCGAGCAAGCATACATTTTCTGCCTCTTTAATAGTGGCTTTGCTTCTTTTGGTTTAAATCCTTCCCTTTTGAAGGGAATTACTAACTGACTGTTTTTCTTCCCTCCACACACTGCATTCATCTCTTAGTATCTGAGTTAGTCATAAATGTCCTCACTGGTTTTCTTTTCTTTGTAGACAATAGTGTCAGATTGTTCTTTTGTGGCATCACTAGCTATCAGTGCAGCATATGAAAGAAGATACAACAAAAAATTGATCACAAGGTAAGTAGCTCTTGCTTCGTAAGATCTTTTCAGGCTTAATACTGCCAGGCTTTTGCAGCATGTTATGTGGCAGCTGTACACAGTGAAAAAACAGCATTTGTTTCACCTTCATCTCCCTTGGACTCGTGGTTTCAGTACTTCTAAGCTGGAGGCCAACTTTATATTGAAACAAAGGATTTGAAGTCTAACAGCAAAAAGCTGTTAGACAAACATTCCTAATAAAAATTTTGAGTTAAAATTGGGAACAGATCATGAATTTATTCACCATAGACATGTTCAAAGAAACAACAAATTTCAGACATTTATATATGCTCTAATATCTGAGATTTTTTATAGACACTCCCAAAAGTCTGCCCAATTTATTGCATCATGGTATAGGTGTTCTATTTCTTTATTGCTACCAGAACATCTCATCTGTCTTTGTTTAGTGGATAACCCAAGTTGTATCCAGCTAAGCAGCACTTTATTAAATTTGCAGTCCTGGTTAGACAGTTACCACTGAATAAGTTTTCTGGGGTGTAGCAAGCCTATGAATTGGCTCCCTTACTGTACCTGCAGTGTATTAATCAGGTTTTCTGGGGTGTATAGGCCTTTGACTCCTTAACTTGCTCAAGATAGCTTTCTTTTTCTATGACATTTTATTCATCTCTAGTTATATGACAACCATTAAACAGTTCTGTATTGAATTTTGTTCTTCAATTGTTGGTTAAGTTCTCTAAGAGGCATGGGTTCATGGAATTCCTTTCTGCAGGTGCTGTGAGATAATTTCTCAGGGTTTTGTACTGACACTTAGCTTAGCCAGCGCAGGTCTAAATCAAAGCCATCTAAAACCACAGTCAAACATTCCTTGACTAATTAAGCATAGTTCATTACAAAATTTTTTAAAAAATTACAAAACTCCTGTGTAAGTAAGCTATAACTCACTGTCAATATACATATGTATACAGACACTGGAATCTAACTTCACATGTGCTTTGAGGAGTAAGATTAGTTTGGAAGGATTTTGTATTTGTTTGGGATTTTTTAAGTATAAACTTTATTTATAATGCTCTCTAGTTTCATTTTTCTGCTTTGTTAGCTGCTGTGCAGCAGGTGGTGCATTTTACATCTCACTGTAGAATAAATGTTAACAACACTGTCTCAGCTCCACTCAATTGGCATTCTATAATAAATTTGCCATGGGTTTTCTGGACTTTGCTGGGAGGCTCTTGCCAGACCAGTGTGTGAATGTTTTTGATTGTTTAATTTTAACCTATTCTTTTAAGAACTGAATTTGTATTCTTTTCAAGAGCAGCAAGTTCTGTACTGCCTTCTCCTTCAAAAGTTGGACTTGTCATTCAGACAGATATTTATATTTATAGTGTAGATTTGTAAATACTGCTTGTTTAATCATAAGATAAGTTTGCTTACCTTGCTTCTCTTTGTGAAACAATGAGGTTACTTATGTTCTTTTTGCTACTATATTAGTAGAAAGCTGCAGCAAGAGCAGGGCCTGAGAAAACATAAAACCTATTTAAACATGATTATTTTTACTAAATTTGAGTTTCTCTTCATTAAAAATTCCATATTTCTGTTCAGTGTAAATTCCATAAACAGACTGTGTTAATCCTGCTTTTATCATTGTAAGTGTAGATACAACCAAGTCATTTATGTAATAATTTCCTCATTTTCTTTTTTTTTTTTTTCTATTAACAGTATAATTTACCCTCAGAATAAGAAAGGAGAACCAGAATATAATCCATGTGGTAAATACATGGTGAAGCTTCATATCAATGGTGTTCCTAGAAAGGTAAATGTTTTTGGGGAACTTAGTACTGTTACTGTATAAGTCATGGGTTTTAAAGGCTTGATCAGCTTCACTATGAAGTGCTTGCATAGCAAAAACTTTAGGCAGGTATTTTTTGGAAAGTAGTTTTTAATCGTTAAACCTTTTTAAGATTCATTTTGAAGTATGCACCCACATACTTCTTCTGTCTGTTCTTCTATAGGTGTTCATAAAAGTAGCCTTACATTAAATTAATGTAATTAAATGCCTTGTATTACTTAACAGAATTGTGAAAACCAAACAGGAACAAAGGTATGTATCCTCTATTTATAAATTAGATGTGCACTCTTCCACTGACTCTTAGAAAGAATTAAAAAATATAGAGGGAGGTATGAGGAAGAGTATGGATATGAAATGATCATAGAGGAATAACTCAACTGATAACTCAAGCAAGGCCTTGCTCAACTACAGATTTCTAGTAAGAAGAGGAAATACCTGAAAATAAAAGTTCACAAACTCACAAACTACTTAATTTTCTTTCCAGTGCAATAAATAAAAACATAAAATAATGTATTTTTCCTTGTAATACTTAACTGTAGCATAGATCATAGTGACTGATGAATGTTTATCAGAGTTCAGAAGTTGAGTGGTTATATTCATGGGGTGGAAAAGTAGAGGGAAACTCCTTAAAGGCTCTTAATTGTTAAGGTATAACCTCTGGGTCAGGAAGTCCTTGAGCTGCAAAATTCCAGAATCTGAATGTTTCAGGAAAGTATAATTTTTGTGTCTGCCTTGCTCTTAGTTTTCTTTCCAAAATATCTCCTAGTGGCTGCCTTTTGTCAGGATGAATGGCCATTTAGTCTCCTATGAAAAGGTCTGTTCATTCCTGCACAGATAGGATTTGACCAGAGAATGTGCTGTATTGGTAGCCTTTATTTGTAAAGGACCAGTGCCAACAGGAAACTGAAACACCTATTCACAGGAACTGTTTCAGATTACTGCAAATATGCAGTAAGAATCTGTAATGATGATGAATATATAGTACTTAACTTAAAGAAGAAATGTTACTACTGCCAGAGCTGCTGCTTTAAGGTGTTTTTCCTCTTTAGAGAGAAGAAACTTAGATCTGGAACTCAAGGCTATGAAAGTGATATGACACTATTTGTTTCCTTAAAGATAAATAAATATTTATTTCTCTGCTTCCTACCAAGTATTGTCCATGCTCTGATTCCTAATTAGATGAGGAATATTATTAGGCTTTTCTTTACTTTTTTTGCTTGTAATTTCATGGAACCTTTCCACAAGTGCCTTTTGCAGTAACTATTGCACACTTTGTAAATGTGTACTGTTACCATCAGTCAAGGCAGCCACTCACATGTCACCCAGTTAGACCAATGCAATCAAAAGCTGGCAGTAGAATTTCTTGTTCACTTGGGCAAACCACTGCAGGACTGATGGAAGTGTCCATATGTGAGAATAATGGTCAGGTCTGTCTTTGTCTGAAAAGCTTTGTATTAATGAGGGTTTTATCTTCTGATTACTTTCAAAATACTTTATTTGGTTGATGATGATTTTTCATTCATTTCACACAGGTAATCATAGATGACCAGTTACCTGTTGATCATAGTGGGGAACTTCTCTGCTCTTATTCCAATAATAAGAATGAATTATGGGTGTCACTAATAGAAAAGGCTTACATGAAGGTCATGGGAGGATATGATTTTCCTGGATCAAATTCTGTAAGTATGAGATTATTTCAAAGAGGAAAATACTCCACTTAAATAATAATGGATAAAATAATTTCCTTCTAGTGAAATCAAAGTGAACAGCTTGGGGAGACAAGTATTTGGTTAGACATTCTCTTAATTTTTTTCTGTTTCTTTCACAAATATTTTTAGCTGTACTTAATGAAATTATTCCATCAAAACAGAATGAGCAAGATATCTTGATGGTCAAAGTTAATCTTAGTTCTCAGACTTCAGTATTGATGGTTGTTTGTATAGATTCTAGATGGAGGTGTTGGGTGAAGTCATAAATTCTCTTTGGCCATGCCAATACTGCTGATTTTGGTTTCTAACTCTTTCAATAAATAGGACAGTTCTCCCTCATTAGTTAATGGAGTCAGCTAGGAAAGGAACAGTCTACTCATTTAGAAGGTCTATATAGAGGGAGCAAGTACTTTGATCTGTGCAAATTTGTTTATCAGATTGTTCCACTCATCTCCATAAATATGCATTGGGTTTCTATAATGTGGTTACCAAAGAAACAGTCAACATATTACATACAAGTGACATGCAGGTTATTCTTTAAAGGGTTTGCTGAAATGAGTAGCCCACAGAATTTGTTACTTAGGAAGCCTTTCTGATTTTAATTTATACTATTAAAATTTTAAAGATTTTTTTTTTTTGTACTTTATGGTGCTAATTGGTGTCTTGACAATCACATTCTTGTTGGGTATACTTGGTAATCATCACCTCTTGAAAAACTGTTATGGAGACACGTGGCTTTGTATAAGGGGTAAATGTAGGACACATTTTTATGTGTCAGGCTGCTTTGCTTTGAAGGCCAAAAGCTGGTGAAAATAACTATGTTTTATTCCCATTGTCATTCTCTAACTTGCTATCTGGAAAAGCAGCTTGACTGGTGACATTTAATCTCCACCCTTCCTGCCCCCTCCACTTTCTGCTGTATTCCAGCTTCCTTCTGTAATCAGGGTTACTTACAATCAGACTGTCTTGTACTTTTAATTCCTCAAATTCCCACCCTCACAGTGCTGATTATTGACACTTCAAGCATTTACAGTCTCTGCTTTTGCTTTGAGGAGTACAAAGCAAAAGAATAGGAATTAAGAAATATTTCTACGAGTTGAGAAATTAAAGCACCTTGTTATGGAAATACATGTCAGTGTCAGCTTTATCAAAAAGAATAAAAAACCCAAACCCTGAGCTTTAGAAAAAAACCCCCATAAATTATTTAAAATGCATATCTAATAGCAAGGTACCAAACAGTGCTTCTGAGATATGTTTTCCAAATCTGTAAATCAATGAAATAAATAGAACACATCACACAGTTGAGCATGACTGATGATTCTGATATGCTTCCATTGCTCTGGAATTTCATCAGTTCACTTTTCAGCTTGTTTGTTGATTTATTTTTTTTTTTAAGCTACTTGGAAATGATGTCCTTGTCTAATCAAAGAATTTTTGTTTGTTAGTCTTAATCTTGACCCTTTTATGTGCAGAGCTGTATTGTAACTTTTGTGTACTTGATTTCTTTCAAGGCATTTTATAAGCTGTGTACAGACATCATATGTTTATATATGGATCATCTGTTCTGATTTCTTTTGAATACTTTCATTTCAGAATATTGATCTTCATGCACTGACAGGTTGGATACCTGAAAGAATTGCTATGCACTCTGACAATCAAGCCTTCAATAAAGACAGCACTTTCAGAATGCTTTATCAGAGGTAGACATTTTTTCTTTCCTATGTAATTAAAATGCTTGCTGTGTATTAGCTCTGTTACCATTGTAAAAGAAGTACAGTCACCACAGATACTTCAACAGCATTTTGGTACTGCTACAAATTGTGCTTTTAAAACCTCCATGTGCTTTCTGGAAAAAGAAAAATTGAGATATTGGTGGCTTTGATAGAACAGAAGATTAAAATCCTGGGAAATTTTGTGCAACAGAATTCTTCTTCTTTATGTATGAATAAAAAAAATAACCCTTTCCTTGATAAAGAAAACAGAATATAGAGTCAGAGAAGAGCAGTTTGGAACCAATATACCAGTTATATTATATCTGGTACCAGTTATAATATATACCAGTTAAGTGTTTAAAAAGAAGGATATGTGCGTTGAGTTTCCACACAGTTCCCCAGAACTGTATTATGTCTGCTGTCCTTAGCAAGCAGATATAATACAGTATTTCTAGTTGTATCACAAGATTATGCCCCATCAGTAAATCTCCTGGAGGAGCAACAAAAGTCCATCAAATCTGCAATACTGGTTTTCAGACCTACAGCAACAGTAGGTGGATTTGATGGTATTAAAGGTCTGAAGTAAATGATTCTGTTATTTTGCTTATGGTGTAAGAGCTGTAAATTATAAATGCCAGATATACCAAGTACTTTGATTTCTTTCATAACAGTTTTGTGCAGCTAGTGTTTTATGTATTTCAGTGCAGTAGAGGGAGTTGACTGAAACATCTGCATCCACGATAAAAGAGTCTTTCTACGGTGTTTTTTCAGTTGCTTAGGAGCTCTCAGAGCTGTCAACAATTTTTCACATGTTCTGGTGTTGTAATTTGAAGGTGTGACTGAAGTTAGGATGGGATCTAGCCATTGGAGCATCGCTGTTGTTCACCTGTGCTAGAGTGAAAATGTGTTGATCCATATAGTCCAGTGATCCTGTGATCTGTCTAGGGACACTGAGTATGTACTTGGATTTTTAATGTAGGCTGGAAACATGTTAGTATGTTTTCATAACAGTAATTGTTCCAAAATTAACAATTGCTATTCAGAACACTAAACTTGAGTATAAACAGCTGCAGAAGTATAGAAGCATGAACTTCTCATTCTTCAGAATCCCAGGGCTGTGACAAACTTGATAATTTGCTATCTATAGTCATCAAGTAAGTGGTGATGGAACCACATTTGTGCTCAGCTGTGGATCTGTGAAGTATCTTAAAACTGACACAGGCTGAGCTTCAGGTTGGTAAGTGCTGAATTTTGTTTAAGAGAATATGAAATTATATTAAAATAATATTTTTTTAATTTAAACTATATACTTAATTCTGAAAGAAAAATAGTTCCACTTTCTCAAATTTTCTTCAGGAGCGATTTTTGCTGACAAAAACTCCTGTATCCCAGTTTTTATAAAACAGGGTCTTGATAATGGACAGTGTACAAACATGCTATTGCACTGTCTGGAAAATGTTAGATTGCAACTTGTGAGATTTAATTAAGCTTTTTTTTCACCTCTTTTTCAACAGATTTCACAAGGGAGATGTCCTTATCACAACAGCAACAGGGGTGATGTCTGAAGAGGAAGGAGAAAAGTGGGGTTTAGTTCCAACCCATGCATATGCAGTCTTGGATATAAGAGAATATAAGGTATCAAGTGAAACTAAAGGTGGTTTTAAACTCCTGTTTTAAACCTGCATGTGTTTCTAGGTTTACCCTAGATGGGTAGCTACTGATTTTTTTTCTCTAATGGCTAATGTGTTTTTTGTCTTGGACTCCACTGGGAAATTTCAGAAAACTTGATGATTCTGTGTTTTCATGATCCATATAAAAACCACTTTCAATATGTAAAAATTACTGTGACAAGATGAACTGACAATTTTACTTTGTGTGGTTTTTTTAGGGACTTCGATTTCTTCAGCTAAAAAATCCCTGGAGCCACTTACGTTGGAAGGGACGATACAGTGAAAATGACACAAGAAACTGGACCCCAGATTTACAAAAATACTTGAACTTTGATCCGAGGACAGCTCAAAAAATAGACAATGGTAATAAGGTTTTAAAAGTTATTATAGATCTTTGTGGTGTATCCCCTGCAGGAAGGTGGAAAGGAATGCTTACACACAAGGAGAGTAAAACAGACACTAGAAACGAAATAGTCCAAAAGTTTAGGAAGTATTTGTGTATTTAAATCTGTCATTTCAGGTTTTTCTGGGGTTTAAGTAATCTAGACTGTTAAATATATATATCTCAAATTCATTGACAAGAAAATACCTTCTTGGTTAAGTGTGCTGTCTCAATTTGTGGGAGTTCTGTGCAAAGAGAACATTCTGACAATAAACTGTGTAATGCTGCTTTTTAATACATGAATGGACTTTTTGTGGTTTTTTTCCTCTCCAGCATTTTCAAATATGTATCAACATGCTTACTGTAATCAGTATTTAAATCAGTCTTTCTGCTGCAACAGCTGCATTTTACTTTCAGAAAGATGTTTCTGCTTTTTCACTGTGTCCTCATTGCTGTCTGCAAATCCCCAAGGGAGCTCTTTTGTTCAGTGCCACTGTTTTTACAACACCGTACCTCCAAATCCTTTAGATTATAGCATTTATTGATAAGCCTTGTGCTGATGCCTGATGAAAACTTTTTATTTAAACATAAAAATAGCAGCCCTGGATTTGTGACAGTTATAATAGCTTGTTATTTATTTACCCATTAATTTTGTAAGTAATTTGTAGCATCTAGTTGTTAAAATTTTATATGAAATTACTCCAATGGAGTTATTCCTTCTAAGTGGATTTACACTTTGGTCTTCTTGTTTCTGTGTAGTTATTGTGACTGTTCTTTAGTGCTGCAAGCCCTGCAACTGCCTGTGTCAGAGACATGATTTGTAAGGCTGCTACAACAGGCACTGTTGTTGGCTGGAGTTGCAATTAAGTGAGCTATGGAGAACTAGAATAGAAAAAATGCATGAGAATGTTGCAAAGATAAAGCAAATTTAGGGTGCAAAAACAAGTGACATAGGTATTGGATGAAGTATCTTAGAAATACATTTAAGCATACTCACATGTTGATTGAGTGATTGATTGTGCTGGATGACTGCTGATGTAAGTTGTTGAATTTCTGGAACCTGTTTGACTGTGTTTTTTGTTTTGTTTTTAAGAAACCTAGGAAAGGGGAAATCAGGTCAGAATCACCTAATGATGTCTCAAAATAGCAGATTTTCTCATACCTTCTGCTTAGTGCTTGAGAAGGGAAAAACATTCTGTCAGCTTCAAAAAGTCCCAGATAACAAGCAGATATTAACTTGTGTTTTCTTGCTTTAATTTGGTTAGGGGGGCAAGTTTAAATGAACCAATTTAGGCAGTTCAGACATTACTACTACATTTTGCAGAAATGTTGGCTTATATAATCTGTACCATTTGCTCAGAAAGAGACTTTTGAGACACAAGTAAAATCAAGGTATCTGTTAAGAAAATAATAACAGCATTTCCTTTTCAGGCATTTTCTGGATTTCCTGGGAGGACCTCTGCCAGTACTATGATGTTATTTATTTGAGTTGGAACCCAAGTCTTTTTAAAGAATCTACATGTATTCACAGGTTTGTCCAAAAGAAAATTTTTGTTTCAAAATCTCAGTAAGTGTTCTGATGTGATGTTTCCTTCCTTCCATTCTTCCAGGTTACAGCTAGGGGTTGGAATTCCAGCCCTGTTTTTTTGAGCCTGACTTTCTCAGCCCAGACTTTGTTTTTGACTACTTCTGTAACATCAGTGGAGCTCAGTGACCCTTGTGATGTTGCTGTGGAACTGTAATTGTGTAACCAGATTCTGACCTCAGTCCCACATCTCCCTGTCAGAATAAAAAACAGATTTTTGTGCAGTCCATCTCTAAGCAGTGCCCAGACACTTAAGTGCTTAAGTGACCTAGTTATTATTTGGAATTCATTTTTCTGGCCACTTGCAAGTGAGTTGTGTGGCATGTGTTGTCTTTATAGGGTGTGTTCATTGACATCAGGGTAGTTTAACCAATTACATGTTTTAGCACTTGTATTTATCATAAATGATCTTCCTTGCCTGCTGATTTGTTTTCTGAATGGGATATTACATTACCAAAAATCTTTTACATTCAGGGGTTTTGTCTCCCAGTTTGAAGATAAGTGTGTGTATCTGTGTCTTGGTTTTGGGAAGCAAGGGTTTTTATATTTTTCCACTCCACTAGGCTACACTTTGCCACTCCTTCCACACTGTCCCTGCATGTGTTAGCTCTGCACAAGCTCCTTCATCCACAGCATGACTGCTGAGCTTATCTGTAAAGGCTCCTTCCATTTTTGTGCTCCAATTATTTCTAAAATACACTGTGGTGATGTAGCAAGATGAAATAATGTGTATACTAAAGTCAGAGCTCACCTACTGGTCTGTCTGTCCTTACATCATCAGTGACTGCCTTCCCTCTGTCTAGGGAAAAGCCTTAGCAGTGGCAGTTGCCATAAAATGCATAGTAACAACAGTGATAATTTGAAGCTTTGTTAATGCAACCTTCACACATGCTGTTCAGCTTTACAAGTGTGATAGGGACAAGGAGACTAAGGAATAGCTGTATACACTTCTGTTTCCAGTGTGCTACACTATATGTTCAGTCATCATCACCTTTTGGTTTTTTTTTTCACTGTATTTTTCTTGTCTAGACACTTCAAAAGGCAGCAGGCAGATTCTGCAGCAGGGCACCTCAAAGGTCTTTAACACTTCTGGCAGTACACCCTTCCAAGCATGAAACAGGGCAATTTTTAAAATAAAAATTGCCTCAGGAAAAAAAAAGAAAATTAGTGGAGAAAAAGATTTGGCAAGCTTTTGAAAGATAGATTTCTACAGTTACAAAAGTGTAGGTGTTTTTCATTTAATACTGGTGTGTGCAATCATGGATATGGTTGTGCAGCCCAGGCTGCTTAAATGGTTCTGCTTTTTCTGTGCTTTGTGTGGTTGCAGTCACCAGCCAGGCTATTTATGTTTAGCATTTTTTATTATCATACATGTATTGTGATGAACTCATTTACAAAACAAGGTTCTAAAGATAATGCTTCTGATGTGACTGTGTTATGTAACCACTGCCACAGATTCCAGTAGAAAACTAGGCTATGGTAACTTGTTACTGATAATATCTGCGTACGTGTAGGATTTGGAGTTGGTTTCAAAGCACAGATTAGTTTCTTACTGGTCTAACAACGTGTCTGTATCACTTTCAGTACGTGGGATGCAAAGCAGGGCCCGGTGAAGGATGCCTACAGCCTGGCCAACAACCCTCAGTACAAGCTGGAGGTGCAGTGTCCACAGGGTGGTGCTGCTGTCTGGGTCCTGCTCAGCAGGCACATCACTGACAAGGTGCTGGTTCTGCACTGCAGAGCTTCTCTAAATCTTTCTATATGGCTTTCTCTTATTAGTATATTACTGCCTATGTTCAGGTGTGTATGCCTGTGTACATGTAGAATTCTTTAATTCAGCAGGTACATGTACCTCCAATTGAAACAATAAATTGGAGCTAAGTGATTCTATTCCACCATAAAGGTTCTGAAGTAACTTCGACTCCTGGGGCCTGAATAAATTAAATTAGTGGATGTTTGTTTACTTCAAGCATTTGAAAAAGAATGCTGTTGGGTATCCAAACAAATACAAATATCAGATCATACTGTGTGGTAATCAAAAGGGATGGTAGAAGGTGTACTTGATGCTGATGAAGCATTCACGATTTTCCACAGAATTGCACAACTCTGATTTATGGTTTTTTGTGGGTTTTGTTTTTATAGGATGACTTTGCACACAATCGGGAATTCATTACAATGGTTGTATACAAGACTGATGGCAAAAAAGTTTACTATCCAGGTTAGTGTACTTTAATTGCCAAGAAACTGATGTTATAAATAAATGAAGAAGCACACAGAATTTTGTGGAAAGGCACTTTTTCTTTAAATCTAGATGTCACATTAAGGGGTCGGTCTTCTGAAATCATTGTTTTGCTCTGTTTGATCCTACTTAAAGTCTACACTGAAGGAATAGGCCATTCTACACATGCTATAAGCACTCTTAAGAGGTCTACATAGTCCTGCTGACACTTATTTTGATGCAACATTTTCTTTATTTTTTCTTTTCTGACACTGAAAAATAAACAGAAGTTAATGCTTAGAAGATGATCTGTGTTAGTTTCTCTGATAGCATAATTATTTCCCATTTGTGAAATTATTTAAAGGTCTACAGGTTCCACAAAATGAAAAGAATCAGGGTTAATTGTCCCATGAACATAGCTTAGTAAATTACCTAAGCAAGCTTATGAAATATAGGTGAACAGCATATTTCCAGGTATCAGGTATGTAATGTTTAAAATGTTCCAATTTTATCAAAATCTCATTCTTGGTCATTATATGTCAGATTCTTTTTACCTTGAAGAGAGGTTTGCTGTAGCTGTGAAGTAGCCAAGTACACTTTATTTCAAGAGAGATAGCAGGTCTGAAACACAGGCTGAGACACAGGGTGTAAAGGTAATGCCCAGGTTGAATGGATAGACTGAAACTTTAAGGTAGACCTAATGAGATCATATTTTTATTTATTCTTTCCATTAAGTTAGAGATTGCTAAAAATATTCCTTGGAATTATTTAGTGAAGGTGCATCCTAAAACAAGTAGGATTTGGCCTGTTGCTTTTACAGATAGGAACCTCTTTAGAACCAGGTTTGCATTCAGGTAGCTGCTCATGCAACAACTCCCTTAGTAGATTTTAAAGCTTTTTTTCACCAGAATGGAATTGGTGGGACTTTTTCTATTGGAATGGCTAATAAGGATTGCATTGTTCACATCTGATCTTGTTCAGTGAACTCTGCTGACCAATTCTCCCAGAATCCAAACTTCCCCTAGGACCTGTCTTTCTGTGGAAAGATCTGTTGACACCTGACCAAATCATCATCTGTTTTTACAAGAGCTGCTCTGTGAGGAGAAGCAACTGCCCAAGTTGCTTCCGGTGTTCTTGGTAGTTGTAGTAGTGCTTATTTTACATGTGTGTCTCACTGCAAATGTTCTTAAGTGAGCAAACCCAAACACAATTGTATAGTAGAGGGAATTGTTCAGTTGTGCTTGAAACAGACAGCCTAGCAAGACCAGTAGCAAAAACTGAATGATTGATGTGTTTTGTCTTGCTACACAAACTCTTTTAAAAACTTCTGATCTCACGAGC
Source organism: Pseudopodoces humilis (assembly GCF_049639895.1). Lineage (NCBI taxonomy): Eukaryota > Metazoa > Chordata > Aves > Passeriformes > Paridae > Pseudopodoces > Pseudopodoces humilis. The sequence continues at coordinate 109,516,617 of NC_142200.1, forward strand.
TCAAACTTGTTTAAAACCTTTTTCCGTAGAAATAGATTGGTCAAGCTGCAGTATTATTTTTAACCATCTGTTAAAATAAGATGAGAACAAAGCAACTTAATCCTTTGGCAGCAAGGCCGAGACTTCCCATTCCTAAGCTTCTTATTGTTTTATATTAATCCTTTCCCCTCTCCCATGTTGCTTTGTGGAAGAAAATAAAAGGACCTGATCCTGGACCTATTGAAGTAATTGGCTAGACTTGGTCCTGCTTCACTGAAATTAAAAGAAGTCTGGAAAGAACCAATTAGAGGCCAAATAACAAATTACACTGTCTAATTGTAAAAGCAAACATTTGGGATCTTTTTAAGTACCACATGTGCATTGGTATTGGGATGCAACTGCATCTGTGTAATGATCACAGAATTTGAAGAGAGAGGGAGAGAAAGCGTGCGTGATTTAGTTAAAGGAATTAACTAATGTTTTGAAGTATTGTTTACGAGTTGGCCAAAGATTTTGGCAGCTGGCATTCTGGAACTGTCCAGCCAATGAAGAAAGAGCAGACACTTCAGAGATTTTCAAAGAATGCTTAAACATTCATTATCTTTCACTTGAAATTTCAACGTAAGTACAGTAGTCTTCTTGGAGTAGTGACATTGGTGGGAGATGGATAAGCAGTCCTTGCAAGTCTTAGGATTTAAGCTGTACTTTCAAGCACAGAATTGGTGTCTTGTTATGTGTGATATACCTCTCTTGAAAACAGTAGTTGATGTTAAGACTGTCCTTTTTATGGGTAAGTCTTGAGGCTCTCCTCTGTTCAGAGCACTTGGGTCTGTTCAGTCTAATCTTAGAAGTTTACCAAGCTGATGGATTTTTTAGTCAGGGAAAAATTATCATTCTTTCCTTTTTCAGCTGATCCTCCTCCTTATATTGATGGTATTCGGATCAACAGTCCTCATTATCTGACCAAGATAAAGCTGACCTCTCCAGGTTCCCATACATTCACCTTAGTGGTGTCCCAGTATGAGAAACAAAACACCATCCATTACACCATCAGGGTAGGTGCTGTTGTTTCACAATGAAGGTAAACAATTGAACAGTGAAGAGTCCTTTGTTTTTATATTTGATAAAAAGGGTATTTCTGAATATTGCTATTGTGGGAAGTTATGAATGATGGAGCAGAACCACTGGATGAAGTGTTTGATAATGTTCTCCATTTGTAGTTAAGATACTAATGTGGTTTCATTCATTCAAAATTTTAGTAACAAAATCAGCTGAAAAATACTCTTATTTCCTAGAATAAAAAAGAATCTGTATACAGTATCTGTATACATTGTATATATGTATGTATCTATGTATGTATATGTATCTATGTATGTATATGTATATATGTATATATATATGTATCTCTGTATCCAAAAATCTATTATATAAAGCCATTTTAGATCCTGGTTAAGATTTAAAGACTTTCGACTTCTCTAGGTCTTGACTTAGGATTTGGGTTTTTCTCTTAGCTGGTGAGTCACAAAATGATCAATGCTAGATTTTTTTTCACTGAAAAAAGAGTTTGTTTCCATTTTGCTTTTTTTGTTGGTTGGGTTTTTTGGGGGGGGGGGTTGTTTGTTTGTGGTTTTTTATTTGGGGGGGGAGGGGTTGTTAAGAAAAATTAAGTAGAACTAAGTCTTAGTCCCAGTCCCTTAGTTTGAACTTTGTGTTTGACACAGGGTCATCTGATGGGTAATACAGGCATGTAGTGAACAAGTATCTAATAATGTTGTGTAAGCAATTCTGCTTTCTTTTAATTTGTCATGATTCCATTTGAAAAGTGTAAGATGAATGTGTGACCTGCTGCATCTTTTACAATACAGGTATATTCCTTGTGCAAGTTCACCTTTTCCAAGATTCCTACACCTTACACCATTTCCAAACGGGTAAAGAAACATTTTCTTTTATAGGTCGCTGGTTTGGCTTTTCTATATTTAAGATATACAAGGTTTTTAAATATATTTTGATACTACTGCCCCACCTCCACCACAGAGCGTGTTGTTGCAGCTGTGCCATTGCAGACGTGCTGCAAAGCCTTTGTAGAACAGATTGGCCTTTGGAACAACAACCCCTACCCTAGTAAGTCATCACTGCAGAAATCAGGTTGTGATAGTAATGGTGCAGAGTGAAAACCCCCCAGAAGTGTTGCTCATTTCCTCTTGGGAGAATTGCATGATTTTCTTGGAAAAACTCCTGCTATGATGGGACAAAATCAGCAATGCCAAACCAAAGGCACCAGTAATAAGACCGTAAGAAACAAACTTAGGATGGCAATATCACAACACATTATTGTTCCTAAATTTTGCAAAGATACCTCAAGGGTCAGTAACAGTTGGAATAAGCACTTCCATTGCCAGACAGGATAAAAAGAAAGTAAATCCATTGTACATTTCCTGTAGAAATGCTCCCTGAGAGTATAGGAACAGGGGGGAGAGTGAAAAACTTGACTGAAACTAAGAAGCTCAGGCAGTTTTGGGGCCAGCTGCCGTTCATATTTCAGCTGTCAACATGAGCAGCAGTTATACCTTCAGCTGAAGTATAAATATAGCCAAAAGCTCACAGGGAAAACTAACTTGCATGTATTTTCATGTTTTAGCAATTTTATCCTCAGGAAAGAATAAACCAGAAGCTGTTAACTTTAGCTCTGTACCTACCATGCATACCGTGGGGAATCCTGTTATAGTCTGAAGTCTTCTGTCCAAACAGTAACATACTGAGGAAGAGAGAAACAAGGGAGCTTGAGCCACAGTGGAGCAGTCCATTTTCTAGGACACTTGTGCCTGAAGCCCAGGATTGCATTATTTTGTGTGGTCAGGGGCACATCCTGGCTTGCAGTTATCCTGGCTCTCGCGTTCAGACAATATTCCATACCAGTTGTTAATTCTGGAACAGTCCCTTGAAGCCTGTTCTAGAGAATGGTGAGTGAATAGAGAGATGCCTGGGAAGAGCACGATGACTTGTTTGGTCCTGCCAGAAACCACTGTCCTATACAGCTATTAAAAACTGGGCTTACTTGGAGGAAGTGCTTTAAGAGGTCAAAAACACATTCAAGGTGAAAAACCTGTTTGAGGAGGGACATCCATTTTATGTTGTAATATGTTTGAAAAGAGAATTAAGTATATAGGAAACTCCTGTTAATTTGAACATCTCTGTCTAGTATTCAAAGAAATAAAAAAGGTATGTTTTATCTATCCATGGCCAATTCTGTCTTTAGGATTGAATACAAAAAGTTAGTTGCCTGTATTTAATGCCTATTTGGTGATTGCTTAGCAGTCATCACACTCAAAAGCAAGCAGAGAACTAATTCACAGTTCAGCAGTAAAGACAAGTTCTGTTAGATGTCCTGTACTGGAGTCAAGTGGTCACCTCTGGAGCTCACCAACCCCTGATGTGATTCCTGGAATGAAAGGTAACAGAAGTGGAAAAGGGCTAGAAAGCTCCACAGCACACAGCAGTTTTAGGTTCCTGGGTAGCAGCATGGCAGGGGGGATAAGTTCCCCTTGCTTCCATACTTACCATGTTTGAGGGCACTGAGTGAAGAAATTAAATCACAAGAGAAAATGCTGCCCCTTTCTGATTTGACAGAGACAGGAGAGAAGTAATAGGAGAGAGGAATCTCAGCTATAAATCTGTGGGAATGCCTGGCATGTCTTACGAGTCTAACCTTTCAGTTTAATGACTAGCAAGAGGAACTTGGAAACAGATGGCCTGCTTCTCAAAGTCTGAGCAGCATTTTTCCTCTTGTGTGTCTTATCCTTGCAGAACATAGTTATCTTGTCACTGCAGTGCTGGTTCTCAGAGTGCATGGAGGTGATGGACAGGGCTGGAGGCAGAGATCTTTAAAAGAAAAGGTTATGACACTGTTAGTGTCCTGCCTGTATCACTGCTGTTTCTCATTTAACCCAATGGAGGAGTGTCTGAGGACAAAAAACAATCTGTGTAGTCTAGTAGGCGTGGGAGAGATGGGAATGTGGGTCTTCTGTTAGCTGCAGTTGTCACAGTCAGAAACAGTCACTCAGTGCTTGTTTCATGTAGGCTGGAAAAACGCAGTACATCTCAGGGATTTAAGGCTTTGATTGAGGGTGATGGGGACCTGCACAAGACTCTGTGAATGCTTAACACCACCTTTCATTTCACTTTAAAAATCAGGAGAGGTCACTAAAGTCAGTAACCTATAAAGTGAGAGGACCTTCTAGTCTTGTTTGTGTGTGTATATAAGCAATACAAATCCTCAGGATTTGTTTTCTGTACTTTTGACTTCTTTCAGGTTAATGGACAGTGGAAAGGTCACAGTGCTGGAGGATGTGGAAACTTCAGAGACACCTACAAAAATAACCCCATTTATCAATTCCAGCTAGACAAGAATGGACCATTACTAATTGAACTACGGGGGCCAAGGTTTGTAGAAAATAATTGTGCATCAGTCTGCATTGCATGCCAAATACAAAGCTTCGTCGGTATCCACTGGGAGGGTGGGAAGCTCATGGAAAATCCAGAAGACAAGGTGTGGGAGTTGACTCAGATTTAGAAACATAAATAGTACTATCTTTACCATCAATAGTGTTTTAAATCTACACATTAACTACTGAGGGAAATCCTTGACCTATAAGGAAAGCAGCAGTCTTCCTTTCTCTTTAGTTTTGGAGTCTGAGCAGAGTTAGGGAAGAAGGTATAAAGGACTTCCTCTTAAAACTATTATGATCGTAATTCCTTTTACTTTGCAGTAGAGCTAATATGCAATATTAAACCCTTACAGCTCTCAAACAGCTCTGCATGTGCATTTACTCTGCCACTAGCAGGCCAGGAGAAGTGCTGGATGACAATGTCCTAAAAAGTACACTCATGCAGGCCAAATTGCTTTGGCACAATTAATGATTACCTCAAAATACCAGTATTCAGCACTTCTGAATTGCAACATCTCCTGACCTGCAGTCAAGTGTTCATCCTTTGCAAATCTTTACAATGAGTTCCACAAAATGGCAGAATTTTTCTATCTCTCCTCCCCTCTTTGAGGAAACTCCTTCTCTCATGAAATGAAGATGAAGGCAGAGGTGTGGCTGCATGATTCCATTAATTGAACGTTCTTTGCATTTTTTCCTGCATTTGGATATCATATTTGGGTAGTTTGAAGGACAGGGGCAGCGGTGCCTGTCACATGCATTAACAGGAACAGACAAAGTGTCCCAAGTTGTACTGCAACATGAGAAATTATACTGGGATCACTGACACCAAGTCCTCTGATAGCAATCCGATCACACAGGATCTCTGCCATGTGGCACAGGAGTGTGTCACAAGCTTAACTACTTGAATTCTGCTTGAGAGCACAAATAGCTAAAGAAAGTCTGTCGTGTTACTTGCAGGCAATACAGTGTTGGTTTTGAACTTGTCACCGTCTCAACAGTGGGAGATCCTGGGTCCTATGGCTTTCAGAAAAAAAGCAGTGGTGACTACAGGTAACACTTAGTGAAGTCTGCATAGAGGTTTGAAACATGCTTTAGATCTCATTTCTAACAGGTAGTTTTCTTTATCATAGGTGTGGATTTTGCTACTTGGAGGTGGAGAACACATTTGCTGGAGTTTACAACATTATCCCCACCACATTCCTGCCTCAACAAGAGGGCCCCTTTTTCTTAGATTTTAACAGTACTACTCCTCTTAAGGTGTCACAGCTGCAGTGAGGAGACAGAACTGTGCAGTGCTGTTTAAGGAGATAGTTTTGATCTATCCAACAGCCTAAGAACAGGTGAAGAACCTTTACTACACATGCACAAAAGAAAATTACATCCTGAGTTATAGCCAAAAGCGTAGAATCGTGGATTGTCAGTTAATTGTGGTGGGCACTTAGCTGTGGGTTTGCTGCTATGGTCCAGGAGTGAGCACTGTTCAACAGGCTTGGGAATAGGCTAAAATGCATATATTCAAATGAACCAGCAGAACTCGATTTATTTCAATTTTTCCACACTTTGAATCAAAGTCTAGTGAGTTATGAGAAAAACTAACATTGAAATTCCCTCCTCCCAACATACAGGATATATGGGCTAAAGATTCTATTCTTAAAAGTAAACATGTAAGAAAAAAAACATTCTTGTGTATTCTGCTTATTCAGTCTCAGGACCAAATAGCTTTTATTACATATTTATGCTGCTATCTATAATGTTTCAGCATGGAACTGGTTCTCACATCTAAATGTAAATGTACTACTGCTGAGCCAATAGTATTCCATGTGTCATCTTATCTGGAATATGTATATAGGAGTAAAGGAAAAGGAAGGTTCCAGCTTTAGCTATTTCTAAAAGCAAAGCAATTGACTTTAGTACCTAATAGAGTATGAGGTTCTGTGGCTTTCTTCCTGCCATCTGCCAGACCTAGGTTGATCCTGATGAGCAGGAAGACCAGGAGGTTATCCAGCAGCAGTGTCCAGGCAGTGCAGCACAGCCTTCCTCGAGCAGCTATGAAAGGTTTTCCTTTGAAGATCCCCTCTAAAATTCACTGTATCTACTGAGGGTAGTCTCAGTTGCTGGTGCAAGGAGATGGGGAACTGCCCACCATCAGGAACTCAGCAAAGAAATGTTTTCTTTTCATCACTTTTGTAAGTACACATCATGTAGGAAAGGATCATTTAAACGTCTCCCCCAATACAGCTGCAAGGAATGCACTTGCTGCTTCCATTATGCAAGACATCTTTGAAAACATACCTTTTTCCTTGTAAGTTGAAGCCAGTGAGGGAATTGAGCACACAGCCCATCTCATCAATAGAAGCAGGGTCAGAGTTCTTAAGAAAATAGTGGAGGTGGGATTAATGCAGAACAAGTTACTTTTTTCGAAGTGTCCCTCCTCTACTTGCTCTTCCTCTAGATCTGCATACATTGTATCTGAAGAGGATTAATGATAAGTTTTTATTTAATGCCAACTGCCTCACAAATCCTGAAATGGATTAAACTTTGTCATTTTCACAAAATTTACAATATTTCACCATTGGGGGAAAGGGTATTTTAAAAACAGCCATAGGAATTTTTGCTGCCATTCACACTGGTTTGGCAGTTTTCAAGCAAAAAGTTATCACTTAAATCTTGCTTTAGATCACAAGTGTCACTTGGCCATTGGGAAACTGAACACACATTCTACAGCAGCACCACAGAAATATCTGTGGGCTAAAATTATTCCAACAGAAATCTTCTATAAGTCCTCTCCAGAAAGTAGGAGAACCTTTTGTTTCATTTGCTTTGTCAGACAGCTGCTTAACAAGTGTCTGGTGCTGAAAGGGCAGTGATAGCTCCCGTCTTGGGAAACACACACCTTGCTGACTGCAGTTCTCTCAGAGACCATCTGGGCTAGGGAATTTGTGACAAGTTTGTCACAGAGTGACTTACCTTCTTTTGCAGGGAAGTTTCTGATGATTATTGCAATAAATCAAGAGAGGGAACAGCCTGGGCGCAGGCTGAGAAAAAAGCAGATTAGGTTATTTGTGGTTATGCTTGGCTTTTGGAGTATGTGCCAAGGACTGCTTCATCCCTAAAATATGAAAATTTCATTCAACTCCCATTTTCTCTACAGGTTTTTGTTAAGTTTTTTGCTGAGGCTAAACCAGAATAGCAGTGGAGTCCTCCACGTATCTTATCACCTCTAAAATCAGAGGTAGTGAGGAAGTCTCAACTGAATATCTTTCTGACAGTACAAAAAACAGATGCCAGAAGTGCCGGCTTTCAGCACCAAGTTCTTGCACACTCTCTGCTGTTTGAGATCAAGCTGGTAGACTTGCCTTCAGGAAAATCTGTTGTTGTTCTTCAGTAGCTGGTTTCTACTCGGCAGGAAGGAGTTTTTCTTTCTCTTTTCCCCTGAGCACAAGTTAGTGCCAAAGCTTATGCTGCGTGGAACGAGCATAAGGCTCAGCTTCCATACTGTGCTGAACTTCACTGAACTAAAAAGTAAGAAATGTACTCACTTTCCTAATGCCAGGCAAAGGCATTAAGGCCAAAGGATCCTGTCCCCACCAGGATACACTTAATATTTCTTACACATTCAGAACAGTCGGTGGATTGGGCTCATCCCCATTAATGCACAGGATTTAGGCTTAGTGTCAATCTTATATATATATTTATATATTTATATATAGGAAATTCTATTCAAATATTGCACCTGCATAGGCTACTAGAATGCCATCACTGTGCACTTCCCTTCAGCTATAGGACAGAACACTCAGGTGAAGTATTTGAGAGATACTACGCAATATCCATATAAATTGTAGCCAAGGGATTCTGGCAAATTAATTTTGCAACAAAGTTTTCTTGCCCTTTTTTCTTGAGAAAAAACGTTGATGTAAGCATTTAGGATTTGCTTTCATATTTTCTGCCAAATATATACTTTTATATTTTTTCCACAAGTCTGGAAAAAATACTGCAAAGTGAACTGATCCTTCTATTTTAAACACAACCTCAGGCCACTAAGTTAAACTTTTCTTTCCCCTGTACTGTTTAGTATTTTTTGAGCCACATGACAGAGAACATAGTTTGTTCTGTTTGTTTTGTTAGGAAGATACAGGTTAGCCCTTGGTTGATCCAATCGCTCAGTTCTCAAAGATTCAGTGAGATGTAGTACCATGGATGGATGCTATCAACAGCTTCTAGCCCAGCTGCCCCAGACAGTCAGTCTGAGTTCAGTCCTGCTGCAACATCATGTAACTATTTTGTACAGTCATTATGCACTTAACCACACAATCTCTGCAGCCTCTGAACAGCCACCTTATTTAGAATTATATTTGTGTACATACAGTAGAGGTTTTCATCACTTCATCTAAAAGGACACAGAACTTGTTTGATAATACCAAAGAAAAGTAGAAGTTCTAGGTTAACATTTGCTTTATACATCCTCACATCAGGGCAGCTGAAGCAATCATGTATACTTTGATACACCAGAGGCTTATTTTTATACCCATGAATGCAGCTACCATCATGCTATACATCAGAATCCATGAAGAGCTTAAGTAAAAACTGGAGAAAGCTTGTTCATTTGCTTGTACTCCATAGCAATGTATGTTCATTTAAGTCTGTCATATTAATAATTATGGCTTTTATGAAGTATGAAATAAAGAGTTTTCCATTAATTTATTAGACACACAGTTCTGCCTGTTTGCTTGCATGTTTGAAGGCAAAAGTTTTGAGCCTGCCAAGTCCATGGCTCACCAAAGGAGGAAGGCCTGCACCATGACCTTCCAGCAAATCTTGCAGCAGGGTGGTAGAAAAGAAGGGCAGAGTGGGTTCCACACCCTTTCAAACTTCCAGATCAATGGTTTTACCCAATCAGGACATACACAGGGCAGTACACCCACAAAATTAATTCATTGCACCCAGCTGTGGGAAGTTTGGGTTTCCAGTTAGATGAGAAGAAATTTAATAATAATAATAATAATAAGGGAGGTTAAAAAAAAAAAAAAAAAAAAAATCACTACCAAAACAACCATCCACAGAACCCAGGAAAATGTAACAGGTGTTGACTGGGAGGTCTGCAAAAGTGAGATTCAACCACAAAGACCTAGGGCTAGTTTTTCTAACAAAATGCAACACAGATAATAGCTCAACTATGAAAGTTTAAGTAAAAACACTTAATACAGTATAGCACTCCTTTACTGCTTTTCATATTTAATACAGTCTATCCCAGCTTTTTCCCAAGTAATGGTTACATCAGAACTTGGAACTACAGATTTCTTTCCTGAACATTTTCTGGGCATGGGAACTGCTGGCAGTAGAAGGTTTCAGCCTTAAGGTCTTCAGAAGATGTAAGCATATAAATGTCTAACACAGTTACAGCTTAACACCTATCATGTGAGGAATCTATTTTTTTATGAAAATAGGATTCTTTGCCTCCAATTCTGCACAGCTTTACAGCCAATTTCAGCATCATTAGGTACAGAGGTCTTAAGTAACAGAATACCTCTCTCCTTCTGCACACTAAGGGGGTTTTGGAGAACTTGACTAAAGCTCTGGTCCTGTGGCACAGTTCAGAATAAAAAGTGAGCCACATATGCGGGGATTTGGAAAGCTGGAAAGAGGTGCCCACGTACTGCAATGGATTCTAACACATGTGAGCTCAGCCTGCAGTCTTCAGCTGGAAGTGGATATTTGGAGGCTAAACTTGCTGTGGGAGAAGATTTGGTTCCCAGCACTTGAGAGAAACTTCACTTGCACAGACTCAAAAGGTGGAAAACAAAAATGTTTACTGTAGTGTGAAGAATTTTACATTAACTTTGAGAATAGATACACAAGCTGTGGCAGGGATGAAATACAACAGGACTGCAAAAACATAGAATAGAAAATACTTTGGGCAATACTAAGATTCCCATCAAATTAACAATAGAAACTGACATTTTAGATAAAATGGTGCTTTCAGAAATGCTTAGTCACCAAAACTGAAGAGTCCTAGGATTTTTACTACCACTTATTAGCATAATTATCAGACACTACTACTGCCTAACAGCTGCTGGCAAAACATGCCCCGTGCCCTTTCTAGTTTTATTGAACACTTTGTCTAGGGCATACTAAAATCCCAAGTCCCTTTAACAGTTATAAACCCCCACACAGTACAACCTACAGAGAAGCTTAAGAACACATTGTCAATCTACACTGGCAATTCCTTTTCTTCATGCATATTTCAAGGGCAAACCCCTTATCATAATCGTCCTGAAAACATCTATGACTCCCATTTTTGAGGAAAAAAAAACAAAACAGAAAACACTTAAAGTGCTGAAAAATAATACTTCACTTCTCAGGGAAGCAGAAGGGCAAGGGGCCAATCAACTCTTTTTGGTCACTGGAATCACCTGCAGAGTCCAAGCCTGACTCAGGAAGGTGTCTAGAAAGGGCCTCCCGCTGCTGGGCATTACCATCCCCTTCCTGACATCCATCTGTTTTATAGGCTTTTAGAGGCATGACTCGTTTTATCCTTTCTGTGAGCACCAAGGGAAGAGTGAAGGCTTTCAGACCCCACACATGCAACAGCTTTCCTGTATACAAAATATTTCTACAGTTTCAGCATAATACAGACCAATACAGATGTTTAAAGATTATGCCACTTGTACTCAAGAGATTGGTTGTATCTAAAGAGCATTTCATTCTATAAAACCAAAGCCAAACCGCTCTCTGCAAAAGTCTGGCTTGAATTTCAGACCCCCGACTGGCATGAATTTACACGGGAACATTACTAGTTATTGCTTCAGCCAGGCTGCTACAAAACAATTTACAAAGTCTGTGAAATATGAGCACAGCTTAAACATTTGATAACTCGTCCGGCCTACAAAGGATTTACTGAATAAAAACTTCAGCCCTCCACATCAATTAAACTTCTTAGTGCATTTTTGAATTCTCAGAGTAAACGCTTAAGATTTGGCATATATTATTGGCACAACGTTCTTCAAACACTTAGAAGTTCATGTATAAATATTTAGATTCCCATTATTCAGGACGGGGCACGAGAAGGCCTCAGCCAATCTGGGCAGCTTTCCTGCCCGCGCAAATTCCCTCTTTGATTTTCATGCACTGAAGGGAGAGCTGCTTCATTCGGTTATCCAGAGCCAGCCCTTCAGTGGAGCTGCTCCTGGTGCTGCTCCTGGTGCTGCTCCTGTTCTTGTTCACTCTGTCGCTTGTCTTGTTCTCAGCCCCTTCTGCCCTATCCCCTGCAAAGAAAGGATTAAACTGGATGTTAAACCCAGATTTCATTCTGCAAGCTAAGCTTCAAGCAGGTGCCTCTGCAGCTTCCTTTGCCAAAGCACACAGAAATTACAGGAGCAGGAGCAAGATGCTTTAACAAAACCAAGTTGGCCTTCCAAGCCGTGCTCGTCTTGTGCACTGCATCAGCAAATTAGTGAGAACAGCCTTAGGATGGAGCAGACAAGGGCAGTGGTAATCCTCTAGTCTGAATTAGTCAGCCAAGGCTGGCAGAGCCTGCAAGAAGCTCCTTCTGGCATGTAATTTTTTGTGGGTTTTTTTTTTCCCCCCTGGAACACAAGATTTTCAAAATCATCAAATCAATCAAAATTCCAAATAATGCAGGGCAGTAACTTAAATAAATAAATTCAAGTTTTCCTCCAAATAAATGTACCATGAGAATCCCACTGATGAAATCTCAAACCCCTGCACTAAGACAAAACTGGGGAAAGTTTGCAGCCAGAACAATAATTAATACATTATAAACATTGTTGTTAACTTTGAGACACAGGGCCTTCCCCAAAGAAGTGGCCAGCAGCTTAGAGCATTCCCTGGCATATGCCTAGGGAGGCTGGGAAGGTTTTCCTGCTCCCTTTATAAAGCTGAAAAACACAGCCCCAGGGCGTATCCAGCTGTGCATACCTCTTTCAGCTTCACATTCAGGGGAGGAGGCCCCACTGCATTCGCTCCGGGGGCCCAGGACAGGGAAGATCATCCCAAACTCAGAGAGGGAGACTGGGCTGGGCAGATCCAGGCTTCCAGGTCGTGTTGCAGGAGGAAACTGAGTGGGCACCTCACAGGGACTCGTAGGACCAGAGCTGAAGCTGGATACTGACTGAGTTTCTGAATCTTCTTCGGATACAAAGCTGCTGCCATTATCATCCTCAAACACTTCTGAAGCCACTGCAATGTTCAAAGAATATTCCAGTTAGTAATTAAGCCTCCCCTCCTGCACCTGTTTCAGTTTTTCAGGTTTTCATCTTCCATACACGGACACACTGCTAACCCATGGGCTGCCCCCTCTAGTTTTCTGTCCCCTGTGCAAAGCCTTAGCTTGGTTCTGCCCAGAGGAGCAGCACACCTGCCAGCCAGGCCATGCAAGGCCAGCTCTGCAGCAGCTACTGCTCCTCATGCTAAGAAGCTCTTAGATTTTTACTGGCCCTGCTGACCTTGCTTACTTGTGGTCTTCAGCAGACAACTTAGGTTAGAGCCTAATTCCCTGTGTTTGCCTCCCCCGGCACTATCTTGATCCCAGCGCAGCCTCCTGGTTATTTAAGGCACTAATTAGAAAGACACAGGTCCCAGGATTTATTTTTGAATGAGGATCACCAACCACCACCAAATTAAAAAAAAACAAAACAAACCAAAGCACATATTCTTTTCCCTGCTTGTGTTTGCATAGATCTGAATTCTAATTAAAGCAAACCAAAACTGTCCAGATTAAGCTACAGGGAGAAGAGGAAGAACGCATTGAAGAAGGTTCCATTTTGTGCAACACAAGGGTGTAGATTTTGCTGAAGTTAAATACACTTCAGAGGCTCATGGCAGGGTGGGGACCAAAGACTTCTGCATACAAGCAGTCCCACTGGGATGAGAAGGTTCTCTACACACATCAGCCTCTACACCACACAAGTATGTGCTGGAATCACATTGACCTGAAGAAGTCCCAGACACAGCAAGACATCCACAGTGACCTGAGGTTATCTTCAATTCCTCTTCCTTGTGATTCCTGCCATTGTTCGTGAGGCTCAGAATTGCTTTGGAAGAGCAGCAGGAGCAAAGCAGCAGCATTAACAAAATGGCTCAAAGGAGAAGCTTCAAAGAAATTCTTCGGTCACCTTGGCAGCCCGGGGCTCGCAGGCACTGCTCGGACACAAAGGTGCCAACAGAGGCTGCCACTGCCATGGTTATGGCAGAGATGTTAAACCTCTTTCTGCTGGACTTGCAGATTGCAGAACTGCATTTACACATTGCAAAATTGACGCAAAAGGCTTCAAACAAAATGGATAACGTTATCCACCTTCCTGAGTCCTCTCCAGGGCACTTCATACTGAGACAGCTTTTCTTGTGGTTGGGGTTTTGTTTTGTTTTTAATGAACTCAAACCTAAGTCTGCAGAGGGGCCTTTTCACTTGCTGTGCTTCATCAATATATGGTGAGCAGTACAGATAACTGTGGGGGGCAAAAGCAATAAAAAGTTTGGCAAAAAATGTTTCCAATTAGAGTCCTCTGCTTGGCAAGAAGCAGTGACATCAGACAGTATACAACTGGCACAGCTTAAACTGTAGCTTCCTTTTCACAATCTAAATTCACTGTAACAGGAGCATCTGCAAGGGCCAAGAAACTTGCTGATGATGAGGTGTTTTATCCAACTCCAGCAGACAGAAATCAAGATATAAAAGGACCTTGGTGGAAAGCTCCCCCCACATTACAATGAGAACTTAATCCAGGCTATTTTATTATTTAATCCAGGCTGCTAGTGCTGCCCTGTCATAACCCAGTTCTGTGTTGGCACCAGACACAAGCTGATCTCCTTCCACTCATGTCAGACTGTGCAATTCAAGAGAGGGATGAGCCCACACTGCTGGTCCTTGCCTGCAGTCTCAGCAGCATCCAGGGGAGCCAGCAACTAATATTAATTAATATTAACTTTCCTGCCTCTTTCTGCCCCTATATCCCAGGTCCCTGAATTCCTAAAGCACAAAATACCCTAAAACTCAGTTATAGCTAAGGCTTTCACGAGGCCTTTTGCACAAGGAGGGGGACTTGCAGGTATACAAAAGAGGTAATTCCTGCCTATGTCAGAAAGGGTCAGCCTCAGGAGTTGAGGGTGGCAGAAGATAAGCAGCCATACTGAAACCTGGCTGCATCAGCTGTCTGGACACAGCACCCACTTGCTGCTGCAACTCAGGTCCCAGTTGTGCAGTACTGAGTGAGAGAGCTCCAACACATTGTGCAGAAACTCCCGCCACTGCAGAGGGTGGAGGCCAGCCCAGGGCTGCCTCCCAGCTCACACAAGGACCTACAAGGCCTCAGTGCCAGTACACACTGATGTCTGTAGGGAAATTGCATCTTCTGCCTTTGGGCACCAGGGCTGTGCAATCACGGAAGCCTGCAATCCTGACATAAACTTTTCCCTGCAGAAACGAAGCTGAAATACAAATAAAACTGGTGGTTCTGGGACTGGGGAGCAAGAAAAAGACTTTCTGCATCAAGAAGGGGAAAAAGTGTCCAGGAAGGAGGCAAAAGTAGGCCACATGTAATCCATCTCTCCACTTTCACTCAGAGCCAGGACAAATGCAAACTCACCACACAACAGACATTGCAGCACAAGGTCCCCATGTGCCATCAGAAAGCAGAGGTTACCTTGCTTGTTTGGAGCTTCCTTGGAGGCTGTTGCTGTCACCCATTTCTCCTACAGAGCCCCTCAGCACACTGCAGCAGCATATTGCTGCTTCTTCACTTCCCTTGTTCACAGCCCACCTGCTCTACTGAAATCACACCTTGGCAAAAGACTCTGCAGCACAAAGGAGCTTATCCTTACACGCTTCCATGCGAGCATCACACCTTTCTGTACTACTGTAGCCACAACTTCAGCTCCCTCTGCCACAGGCCCAGCACTGGAACACAAGCACTTGATCCAAAGGGTCTGTTCCCACACTGGCTGAATCATCTGTGACAGCCTGCGACCACCCCAGGCGAGTCACTGACAGCAGCACCACTGGCATAAAATTAGACAAACGCTTTGAAGTGTGTTAATTTTGCTCCTTTCATACAGCACCGTACAAAAAACTACAGAGATGTTAAGGGAATGGCTGATGCACTTTAACTCCTTACCCTTTCCCTTGAAAACTGGCTATTAAAGAATGTAATCAACTCCTGCAATAACAAGAAGCGTCACAACTTAGCCATAGTCCCACAACAGCCAGCAAATTTCAAAACTGCAGAATACGCAGAGCAGCCCTAACGTCAGCATTTCTCACAATGCCCATGGGATATTCCCAAGCACAACAATGCTCTGTACTCACTGGACACGGTGTCTGACTCCGGTTTACTCGCTGACAGGTCCTCCACAGAGGTGTTGCTCCCCTCGGCACCCACGCCACATCCTCGGGGCCCCATGGCAGTGGACCTTCTCCTCTCATGAATCTCATCTGAGATCATCTCCAGATTTTTCAAGGCAGTCTTATACTCTCCCTTTGCCAGGGCCAGTTTGGCCTGCAGGTCATCCACTGTTTTCTTCAGTTGCTGACAAGGGAGACAGGTATTAGATGGACTTTCACTACAAACAAGACACAGCACACAGTTCCCCGTTATGTGTCCAGGTGCCTTGGCTCTGCACAGGCAAGCACAAACCGGGGCTGGTATCTATGGGATGGGAGAGCTCAGAATTCAGAAGCACCCTAGCACAAGTAGTGGCACTTGTGAAGGAGACAACAGCAAGGCCAACCACGGGAGCTAGGGACTGGGATTGCCTCTGGAGCGTGGTCATGGCCCCTGGCTAAGCACAGAGCCGAGGCCCTGCTAAGATGTGAACTTGCAGGATGTCTCCTTAACAGGAATGCAGCTCTCAGCTATGTCACCGCTTATCCCAGAACCCCTAAGGTTTGCTGGCAGCCGGAGGGGGCTGAGCCTCACTCTCTGCTGAGCACCAAACCTGTCACTTCTGCTCACTAAACCTGCAGAACAGAATGCAGCAAACCCCAAACCCTGGCAGCTGTAATACAGCAGTTCCTGTGTCCCCAGGCACAAACACCACCCTACAGCAAGGACAGGAGTGTTGTACATCCTATTTCCCAAAGGGGAAACACTGCTTGTGTTTCTGTAGCTCTCTCAAAGCTGTTTTGTTGTGTATTAAAAGCAATCTGTGCTTTTTTCATACAATTTACACAATTACCTTGCTTCAGGAGGGCACTGAGCAGCTGCCATGGAGAAGCAGCAGGCCCACAAACAGTGCATTTGCCCATGGAAAAAAGGGAATTTCTCAAAAGATGCTTCTAGGCAGCAGGGATTACTGGCCTGGCACCCAGCCCAGGGCAGGCAAGGGTTCAGCTTGATGCAGCAGCAGCCACAGGCAGGCAAGGCAGAGGAGGAGAGGGCACCCAAGCCTGGAACCAGGCAAGGAGAAAGGTGCACACCAGAGTCTCTGAGGCTTACAAAATGCTGTTCAATCTCAGGCAGCCCAGAGAAGGGCTCACAAAACTGTTGTGGGATATGCCTTGAACCCCAGAAAATGAATGGGAATCCTTTTCTAGGTAGAATCCTACTGACCCAGCACCCCACTGGAGCCTTCCTGCACCCAGGGCCAGCAGTCCAAGGCAATGTGCTCCACTTAAACCCTGCGCTATACAACAGCACCAGCCACTACCCTCCAACTGTGAGGAGCCAGGCTCCCAGTTCTGGGGGCCACATGCAGCAAAATTCAC
The DNA here is from genome assembly GCF_049639895.1 of Pseudopodoces humilis. Lineage (NCBI taxonomy): Eukaryota > Metazoa > Chordata > Aves > Passeriformes > Paridae > Pseudopodoces > Pseudopodoces humilis. The sequence continues at coordinate 109,533,759 of NC_142200.1, forward strand.
TCAAGTAGAAAGAGAATGATTCTTGCATTTGAATTTCTACGGCTACTCTGCCCTCCCATCTCTGGCAGCTCCAAGACTGGCTGTAATAGCAGGGATTACCATCCCACACAGAACTGCCATGCCTGCCCCAGGGCCACTGTGCTCTGCAAGGCATGTGCTATGCCCAAGCATGGCCAGACATCATTGCACCACACAGAATGCAGTGCAGAGATGCCAAAAAGCCCTGAAAGCATATCCAGCCAAATCCCAAATTCCTCTTATGCCAAACCCCAAATCAGAAATTCACATCTGCATAATATTTGAGCACTGCAAGCAGGCTGCTTATTCTGTTAATTGATCCAACCAGTGAACATAAAAGAGCACCCCAAGTACAGTTAAACAGTCTGAAGCATAAAACATAGAGGGGGAGGGAAATGAAACCCACAACAAACAAATAAATTCCACACACATTAAACTACAAGAAGCAAAGACAGTCAAACTGTACTCTTTTGGTTCTGACAGAGTTCAAACACTCTTATTTCACACAAAAAAACAAAGACTATCTTAGACTTTTATCTTTAAAATGTGCTTAGCAAATTGCTCAAGAAATTTTGAATTGGTTTTGTATAAAAACACAACATAGTTGTCAGAGCACTTGAGATGTAATTTCAGTATCTACTGTAAGCAGTAAAGAGTTTCAGATGGATCTGAATTATATACGTACCTCTAGCTGGACATAGTACTTCGCCTTGAGTTCAAAATAAGGTCTGTGAAAATACAAAGAACAGTTGTTTACAATCACTGGGACTGAACACAGTGTACTGGTGTGGGAGTTGCTCTCTTTGTAGCATTAACACAGCTATTTTGTGTATCACTGCAATCCCAAGAGACCACTATCCAGATGATGGAACACCTACATATGCTCTCAGTGTCTCTCTCTTACTCCCTAATGCATCTATTTCTCAGGAGTCTTTTGACCTAAATTCAAATTGCAAAATTCCAGTTTTTGGAGTTCACAGCGTAATTCCTCCAGGCCTTCATTCTGCAAGACATTTAAATGTAACATCCAGCTTCAGGCACAGTCATCCTCTCCCTACCCAGCTAATTTCTGAGCCCACAGCACATGTAAATTCCTACAGAAGGTGAACCTGCTCCATGTTCAAGTGTGGGGGGTGGTGGGGCAGTACTTGGATTTTTCAGTGAAGGAGAGAGTGTGAAGAGAAGTCAGAGCACCACACACAAGGGCACAGCACTTCCCAACAGTGGCCCACCAGGCACTTCCCTAAACTTGCTTGTAAGGTTGCAAGAGGACAGGGGTACGGGAGGTGCAGTACAAAGCCTAGAAACCACTTTCCACCCTCAAAGTTTTGAAGCCCACAAGCCAATATCATTTGATACAACACCAAAAAAAAAAGATACAAAAAAAAACCAACTGTAATTTCAGCAGGGCTCACTACCCTCCTCTCCCCACTCAGCAGCTCTCGAGGAAAGTAGGGGAAGAGATAAGCAATTGGATATGGCTTTACACAAAACAGAATGTGAACCACCCTTGTTGTGTTTCTACCATGACAGCAAGGCTCTTCTGAGCTGTAAGCCCTACTGCAGCTGCATTTTGGACTGTGCACTGGAATTCAGGAGTGTGAAACTGTGGCTTTCTGATCCTACGTTCTTTGAAGGGTTGAATTCACTACACAGTCATACACAAAATAACTGAGTTGTGTTTCCATTAGAGTAGGTTATTTACAGTTCTGATATTTTTAAGCACCCTCCCACCATCACCAGGAGCACACAGCCAAGTCTTGATGCTTCCAGTGACATCAAAATGCACCTCTGCCTTCCCTTAGTGGGACATCACCCTGCCAAAGGCTACACAGATGCACCTGCCAGGCCAAATAAAACACTGCAGTTGAGAATTTGGATCCAACAGATAAAGGACTCCTACAGCTGTACCCCAAAGCAATGGCAGCAGACAGATACTGACAGAATGGTGTTGCAGGGAAACACGCACAGGGAACACAGTGAAAACCACTCACCTCAAAGGACCTGATTTTCAGCCTTCCTTAGCCTGGTGCCAGTTGGGAGGAACAACCAGGCTCGAGTCCTAACTTCCTACCAGCTTCCACAAGCCTTAGGAAAAATCCCCTCTCTATCAGCAACAAGCATATGTGTGTTTGCATGGTGTGAAAAAACAATACATATGTGCATGTGTGTATATACACAAATATACATATGTACACATACAAACAGGAATGCTTACTTGCAACAGGTAGGAAAAACACCACCTCAGCCACTGTAAGGAGACCAAGAGCAGGAGCTTGCACATAAACCCTCCTGCTCACTCATGGCTCACACACAGCCAGGCACCTGATGCCAGCAGGAACCAGGGCACTGGCAGGGGAGGCACTCCCATGTCCCAGGGTCCCTTCATTCCCTGACATCCCTGGCCCTGTAACCATTGAGGGCTGGTCTGGAACTCAGCAGGGCAGGAACTGCTCACTGATACAAGCATCATAGGCTGGCTGAGCCCAGGGCACTGCACAGACAAAGTGCTTTTCAAGTAGATGACAGGAAGAGTGAAAGGCACTTTGCCCAAGCCACCAGAGCAAAAAGTGACTTCCAAAAATCAGCTAACATAGGAGGGTTCATTATCCTACAGCTCAGAGGCACTGAGAAGATCTGGTAACTGTTAAGAACATGCAGCCGTATGCACATTCATAGATCACAAGCAAGTAAGCACCCAAAAACTAAATTAAAAGCAAAACCAAAACAAAACTATCCAATAATCCTTTGCTCATCAACTTTACAGGGCAAATCATCTAAATTACTTTCCTCCAGGATGCTCCAGTCTTGCTTTCAAAATAATAAGGCTTTAAGCGTCTTAATCCCAACTGAAGCAAGGAGCAAATGCAAATCATTTCCTGCCCGGAAGAGAGCAACTAATTCAGTGAGTTTAATTGTGGATAACAGTGAGTTATCCACAAGTTTAAAGAGAAGATGAACAAATGGCCAAAAAGGCCTAGGTGTTAGAGCCAGTGCTCCCACACTAACCAGGGAGAAGGTCAGAGCAGGATGTTGGTGTTAAATCCTTCCTGAAAAGCAGCTAGAGGCCAGCTACACCCTACAATACAAACAGCTGCAAATCCAGCAGCCTCATTTCCCAGTTTCTGTAGCAAGCTGACATCATGGATGTTTTCAGCTCAGCTGCAATTCTCCTTTATGTGAAAATTGCAATGCTGGAAGACAACTGACCTTTCCAACATCCCTATGTAGCATAACTTTAAAGGCATCCATGACTATTTGTGCCACCAGGCATCTTTCACGTCACTGCTAGGTTAGAAGTGGCATTTCTATACAGCCTTTACTAAAGGATCTCCAAAACACCCTACCTAGATGGTTTATGCTGCAGTCAGCCCTGCTGTGAGTCAGAAGAATACACTGGGATCCTTCCACAGAAGTGGAAAACAGCTTGGCCCAAGGAGAACGACACAAGACACCCCTCCAAAGGTAGTTCCAGCAGAGAAATGAAAACTCAAAGGCATGTCACACAAGAGGCAGCAGGGACACCAGACTCCACACCACCATAAAAAGCTATGTAGGACCCCACTGACAACTTAATCATGGTCTTTATTTTAAATCTTATTGCAGGGAAGGAACTCCCGGCAGCCAAAATTGTTCTCAGATATTGGCCTTATCCAGAGAAATCTGTCATTTAGTGATCTGATGATGGTTTTCACAGCCCCTGTGCTGTGCTAGACAAACAGCATGCAGCTCATTCTAGGAAGTCACACCACTATACTATTTCAGCAAACATGCTTGAATCTTGCTTGAGAAGTGCTAATCCTTTCTTGAATTGAGCAAACACCAGTCAAAATAGATTTTCAGTTGACCGATTTCACCAAAAAGTCATTTTTAAATGGAAGGGATTAAAAGCTAAATACAGCAAGCAGATTGTTTAGACAAGCCACAGTCTGGAAATATAAAAAAAAAAAAAAGAAAAAGATTGTGAAATATAAAGAGGATTAAGAATTGGTTGTAAACAGGGCCAAAATTTTAAACAAGTTCTGAGCAAAAAGCTGTTTCCCTTCTCTGCAACAGAGCCAAACTGCACAGCAAATGCAGACACAATTATTAATGACACAAGCTGCTTAGCTATGCCTTCCAAAGGGTGTTTCCTTCCCCAAGAACAGCTCTCACACAGCTTTGCCATGGCAGTGGCAGGAAGTAAACAAGCCTTGTGTACAGCAGCTTTCACCCGTGCAGTCTCACACCTTTCAGCTTTCTGTCACTTGCTTTGTTGCTCTCCTAACTAAAAATAAGAACTGTGAACAATCCCAGGCTGTGAAACATCCACACAGAGCTCTGCAGTCAGCACCTGTGTGGATCCCATGCACCTGTTCCTCAAATCACACACCACCAAAGAGTTCAGTGCACTCGAACAAGACCAAGGTGCTGCTCAGAAAAGGTTTCTTATCCCATGTAGTTCACCAGGTCTTTCATTAGGAGGACAAGGACAAATACCAGTACCAATTGTGCTGTCAGGCTGCTACACACAGAGAGAAACCCAAAGAGCAATACACTTTCAACAAGTTCAAAAACCCCATAATATAGGTATTTTCCCCAAACAGTTCTCACCACTAAACTACTCTCCAAACATAAAACATACTTTGACTTATTGATGGCTCTTTTCAGCTTCTTCTCCAGTTGTTTCATCCTTCCCATGGCAGCATTGTATTTGGCTGCAGTCTCCTTGTGAACCAACTCACTTCTCGTTTTGGTCTGTTCCGCCTCCATGACCTTCAAGAGGGGAAAAAACAGGTTGAGCAGCAAGGCACAATGATTGACTTCTTATCATTTCAATTAACAACAACAACTTTATAATCTCTCCAATCAGCTCATGTCAGGAAAGTGAGGGTACAGAAAAAATTATTCCCAGTGAACCTACTTAAAAGTCTTTCCCAAAAAAGAGCAGCAGGTCTTCAAACACTGTAAATTATGACAAGGGTGTTAGAGCTTTTCGCATAGTCTCTCTCACAGGAAGTTCAGAAGACCCTCAGCTTTTGGACCATCCATTTTTTAATCCAGTTAGATACTCACAAGTGGAGCAACACTAGCAGAAGTCACCCAGTTACATTCAACAGTAATGTTTCTGTTTCCTCCTGCTCCTCTCTGGGAAACTTGGCTTTCCCTGCAGAGATCTTGCTGGTTGCTCAGCTCCCAGTGCAGCCCCATCACTCTGGAAAGGGCTGAACACCAACCACAGCAGAGGGAGGACTCAAATACAGTTCAGCCTGAATAACCAATCACTAGAAAACACTGTGTCCGAGATGGCTCTTCTCTTAAAAAACAGCTGACATGCCTGAAGTCAGTTTCAATACTGAAAATGCAAAGGTTCAAGCCCTGAGCTGACACCCCTACTAGGCAGACAACAAAGTTACGCTGATGACCAGTCCCCTACCCTCATGTATCAAGATAACTAGAACACAAGTCTGATAAGGAGCAGCTGAGGGAGCTGGGGGTGTTTAGCCTGGAGAAAAGGAGGCTCAGGGAGACCTTATTGCTCTCCACAACCCCCTGAAAGGAGGGTGTAGCCAGGTGGGAATCAGCCTCTTCTCCCCAGCCACAAGCTACAGGAAAGAGGAAAAGGCTTCAAGTTGCTCCAGGGGAGGTTTAAATTGAGTATTAGGAAAAATTTTTTCACTGAAAAGGGTTGTCAAGCATTGGGAGAAGGAAGGTAAATGTCTCTCCATTAGCTGCACTGTTGGTACTCCATGGCCACGCTTTGCCAGTAATTTTATGCAGGGTACTTTTGTTGTCCAAATTTGAGATGTTAGAGGTGTAAGTCAGAAAATGTGTTTTATTTAGTGCATTAGCAGTCAGTATCCAGACAGGGAGGCAACTGATTTTTTTTGAAGTCAATTTTTTTAGGCAATTTTTTTAAGCTTCCTGTTTTGCAGCTATGAAGGTATTAATACAAAAAATGGCAGGACTTGATTGTCTCTGGTACTGGGTTTTGAAATGCCTCAGCTGCGATACCAACTACTCTGCAACCTCATGCAAATTTGTTCCACCTGGCTCCCACCACAAGACTGCATCTGAGCTCTCATATGCAGAGAGAATATTCAAAATAGCTTGATTTTAAATAACCTCACCCATAAAGCTCTAATTTTTTGAAAAACCATGCTAGTTCTCATGACCCTCAGGCAGAACTGAACAAGGGAAAGAGATGGTCAGCTCTGACTCACTTGGATCACTGCTCCTCTCAGGAAAACTGTCATATTGTCCTTTCTGATGCCTAAATGAAAGAGTGAAACTGCTACAGCCATCAGCATCAACTCAGAGCTCTTGCTGCCACAACTGGAGGCCACCTTTTGCTTATCCACACATACCACTCATTATTAAAGAAAGTTTAAAATTCTGTAGAAATTCCTATGATAAATAAAGATTTTCAAAGGATCTTTTGATAAGATACAAAATAATATACTCAACTCCAACACCCTTCAACTTTCTCACATACATAAGGCATCCATTTTCAAAGAAACAGAAAAAAAAAATCAGGTTCATAACATATTTTCTCCTGCATCCTGAAAAATAAACTGCAGCCTCTTATCTCAAACAACTGTTTTAAGGCCAGTTGGTGCAATGACTTGCCTTAGTGAAACATGTCAGACAAGGCTGGTTTTAACGTGGAAGTCTCTTAAATTAAACTGCAGTCTCCCAGGACTGCACAGAAGGTGGTTCATCTTCTTTCTAGTCTGGCAAGGAAACTGCAATTTAAAAATGCTGTAAGCTACAAAATAATGGAGCAACTGGAACTTGCCAGTGCTCAGTTACATGCCAGTCTCTCACATCCGTTCTTGGGGCAAAATTAGCATAAACTTTGATATCTGGGATAAATCACTTAATAAGTACAACCAACACCAGGGTCATAAAGCAGGTTAGGTGTCCAGTATCATGCTGATTTTTCAAATGTTTCATATCAAACATCACAGAAATGCTGAACCCTGCAGAACTGGGATTTGAGGATGACAGATTGCAATTGCCTCAAAATATCTGACAAAATGTGGAATTTGCTGCTGGCCATATATACCCACGTTCATTTCCAGAAAGGAAATAAATCCACCCCCTTTTCCAGAAAGAAAGAGGGAAAACATGCTATCCTTCATCCTTTTGAGAAATCAGTGATGTAAGAAAATCTCTCTCTCCCCCCACACCCTTGTTTTTCTGTGGGAATTCTGTCCTCATGCTCACATTATCTGCACAAGCCTGCAGAGACAGTCTGTCCCCTTTCCCTGAGGCAGCAGCTCAAGGTGCATGCCCAAAGCTGAGGATATTACCTGGGGGATTATAAGGTACCTCTGCAGAGGTCCACCACTTGCCAGGATGCATTTAGGCACTTCATTTAAACAAGAAGAAACAAGAGATATCTTCCACCCCTCCGCAAAAGCTGAACAGCCTTTAAATGGAGAAGCTGTTCACCAGGGCTGGTGGACAGAAACAAACTACAAACGACGCTGCCACCTCTACAGCTGGCAAGTTCAATGTAAGACCAGCTAGGCAAACCCCTCATCTCCTTAAGAAGGCTTAGAAAAAGACAGACAGGCTTTGGTAGGAAAGTAGTTTTTATTAGAGCTAATAATATATTTGGTGAAAAAACTGCAGTGTCATATGGACTTGTAAGGAAGCTCTAGGTCACCGTTCCCAAACAAGCTGGTTTGTCTAACCCAAGTGCTTCTACCACCCACCTTCTCTTGTAGATGCTCCTAAGCCATCACAGATGCAACAGCATCACTCAGAAAAAGGCAGAAAAAGAAGTGAGGATGACACCTTTTCAGACAAAGGCTGCTCAAGACACATCTCACCTCCTTACATCGTACCTGCCTTCCAGCTCACCCTTGGGGTGAGCAGGGGACACACTCTTGGACAAAAACACCCAGAATGGATGAATTTCCAGGATACCCACACAACCACCACACATTCCTGCAGCCCTTGCCTGTCCCTAACTGCTGGATCACATACCCCAGGCAGAGCTCACTCTCCCAGGTAGCACAGGCTATAAAATAAAAGTAATGGGAAACAAAGCAAGCAAAACCCCCCAACACAGGGATTAATAAATTCCTCTTCCCCCCTGCCCTCTATTTCCTACCCAGTTGTCTGGAAAAGGAAGGTCAGTGTAGAGTATGTATTTACCATCAGTAAGTCTGTACAAGTAGCTTTGTTCCACCCAAAATGTTTCCATATCCTGAAGTAAAAATGGACTCCAGGCAAAATTTCAGCAACAACAACAAATGCAAAAAACCCATTTTCTCAGTGGAGTTGAGCAAAGCTGACCACCTAAGCCAGAGAATTACTCTGGAGGACTGTTTCTTTCACAAAACATTAAATTGATTGTTCTTCTAGGGGAAGAATTAAAAATAAAAGAGGAAAGAGACAATGCAGCATCTGTAAACCAGGAGGAGAGAATCAAAATACAAGGGATTGCAAAAAAACACTGGATTTCCAGGATAAAGTGACAGAGAGACCTAGACAAGGAAAGGTGTGTTTTGTTGTTTCTTTCACAGATTTTTCTTCTCCCTCTTTTTCCCCTAAGTTTTTCTAGTTGCAGGAAGTATCTCTCCTCTCTACATCACGAAAGCACCCACACATTTTACACTGACAGATGGTACTTCACAGTGTAATATCAAAGGGAGCTTCACAAGCCAAATTAATCCAAGAGGGAGCATGCCTCCTCCCTCTTAACTCTCCCCTCATCCTCTTCTTTTTAAAATGTCTCATGATCAAGAGCCAAAACATTTCTTCTTCCTGCCAGAATTTATGAACTCATCATATCTCAGGAAAGACTGTAAAAACAGGACCTTTTTAAGACTGCAGATTCCATCAGCAATTAGAAATTAGCAATTTCTCTTGAAATTCATGAAGGGTCTTCCTTTCTGCTCCAGCTTGTGTCAAACTAGAGGTAACACATCTGTCAGTACTTTCCTTTTGTACATCTTAATGAATTATTTTCAATAGGAGCATAAATGTGAAGATCTTTTTCCTCCATCCATCCAAAATTCAATGTCCTTTGGTCCTTCCACAGGACTCTCTTTCACAGCCCTGCTCTCTGCACCCCACGCTGCAGCATTACAATTCGAGGTACAAAAAGGTTGGTACCCACTAGCAAAAACATCATCTCCAAATTTTAAAGAGACACTGCAGTTAACAAAATCCTGGTAAGCCAGTGGCTAAGAGGGAACAGTACTCTTCTTCCCCAGGCAGCTTAAGAGCTCATCAAGCCTGTCTACATTTCCATTATAATCAACAGAGAATTTATCTTACAATGAACTTGCCCCTCTGGACACATTGCTCTCCAGACACCACTTATTGATCAAGTTGCCTTCCATCACAATGGAGCTTTTGGCAAGTAATTTTGATACACAGTCAGGTTCTAGACACTAAGGAGCTAAATTCCAATCTAAGTGTCATTACACTTCTGAGATCTGTGGAAAAACGGACATTTAGGAAGAAAACACAGGACTTTACCCCAAAATACACATCAAGTTAAGAGTAGAAGTGGGCAAAGCAGCTGCCTGACTTGCAGGATTGCACCATAGTCCAGTGCTTCTCTGTTGTGAACACTTAGTTCAAGCACAGACATTTGCAGGGATTAGTTGCATCTTCACAGGCAGGTAGGCAGGAATCCAGCTCCTATTTATGCTCCCAGCCTTCTTTGGAAACACAGCTCAAATTGTAAGGTGCAAAGAAATTCTCAAGTGACAGCCTATACTCCATGTACATGTTCATGCTGGTTCTATCTGTTCCATGAATAGAAAGACTTTCCACACGTTATATTTCCAGCTCATCCAGGAAAAATAAAATTTCAGTAACTCTCCTGTTTCACATCAGTTGAATTGCATGATTTTCTAGATCAGTGGCTACAGAAGTCTTGCTTAAAGAAGCCCAATGGGTTGTCACTTTAAAAAAAGTGTTAATGGCTTTTCAGACTATCAAGACATCAAAAAGCAATTACAACATACAACCTTTATCTCTATTTCCTCCCAATGAAGGTCTGGAAACAGCATTTCCTGTTTGGTACCCTGGAACCCAAGTCTCTGTCTATATCCATTAGGTCAAGTGCAGAAGCAACCTGGCAGCATTTGCATGCATTATAGCTGTGTAAGAAATCAGTTTCTCATTTGTTCTCTTGCCTGCTCTTTTTCTTTATACTTTCTGTTTATGGTGTTTGTCAGCTACCAAGCTGCTACAGGGCTCAGGTTTGGTTCCAAGTTTCAGATTAATTCAGTAAAGCCTGCTCCCTCTGCCTAAGAACAGAAAATAAAAACACTTTACTCTGGCCTGACATTTCTATCAGGAGAAACAAATGAATTAGTAGGCCACTTCTAACATTTAGCTCAAAGGTGCTTTTCTGCACTTGAGTCCTTGCTGCAAAAGGCCCACTGCAAGGTTATTTTCTGCCCCATAAAACTATCATCTATAAATGCATGCAAAAAAAGCTAGAAAATCCAAATAACCAGAGTGCAAAAGCTTTCTCCAAGGGCAATTTTATATGTGCAAATAGAAGATGTCTATTTCTTAATCCTCAGCCTTCACCCCAAGAAACGGTTTTTCCATTAGTGATTTCTAATGTAATTAATAGTTAATGATCTGAGTTGTCAGCAACACTGGCAGTCAAGAAGAACTTTTGTTCTAAAAGATCTCATCCTCTAACCTCTTTTCATCCATAGCTTAGTGGGGAATGTCAATGTTTTCTGCTCCCTGAGATGCCAGTTCAGCCTCACTGAACACTAAGCACTTCATTAATTGCATGCACTGAAGCCAAGTGAAGTTTTCAGTCGCTCTTGGAGAAGATAAACTCAGTCAAGCACTCCAAATTAACTCAAGTTGGGTGTGTTCAGTCAAGACTTCCAACAGCACTTTCACCCTTTTAGGCTCTGACCTTAGCCCTCAGACCTCCACCACGGCCAATGAAAATCCCAAGACAAGCTTCCATGGAACTCTCAAAACCTGCTGCACCATGGCAAGGCACAGATGGGTGCTTTGTGGGAACTGAGTTTACCCAGACTATTTTAAACACCAGGAACTGCTGGACAAGTTTTCAATTCATGGAACCCTCAGCTGCTTCTATACACTCCAGTCAGTGCCTAGGAGATTTTACAGCTGCAGTAAGTACACTAAGTTCCCCATTTACTGTTCAGCTGTAACAAAGCAGAGACATTAAGGCTTGAATCAGCCCCCCAACAAGCAGGTATCCAGCAATCAGTCAACACCACCAGCAGGACTCCACCAAACACTGCCAGCAGCCATCTGCTGCTCTGAATCACTGGGTTTACTCATCTCAGGAGCACACCTCTTACAGACTGTCAGGGAACAATCAAGGGTTGTAGGAGGACACAAGGATGCCTTTGAAATAGCCAAGGAAAAAAAAGAACTAGTTTGTACTCTCAAGTTGCCATTGTTTCTTTCCTCACCCACCCCAACACAAGTTTTTGTTATGCCAGCTAGAGGGAAGTAGGTGGCAGATGTGATTGCTGTCACTGTTCACCAAAACTCAGCAGTTCAGCAGTCAGGTTCTCTAAGCAGCTCCTTAGACACTTCTGGTTTTCCCACCTATCAATTCTGAGAATCAAAAATTATCTATTTTAGAACTTTGTTCATATTGAGCAGGGATTACAGCTCAGGAAAGTAACAGCTGGCACACACACACTGCAAAGGAGGAGTTCCCCTCATAAACACAGAGGTCACCAGATCTGCAAATACCAAATTATAACAGGGACAATGACACAAACAGTACCCTGGAGTTCATTTTCTCTTTAATATATACCAGGTTTTCTATCTCTCCCCTACACACAGTCAACATCCCTTCTGTTCAGTCAGCTGGATTTTAAAATTCACTCTGAAATAGAGGCTTTCTTGTGACTGAGAAGCTTCTGCAACAGAACAGAGCTGTTGCACTGAGGACTGAAAGACAATATGAGCATTGTATGGCATGATAGCATGTTTGGAATAGCAAGTTCAGCTTCACTGGCATATTAAGGAAATGACAGAACAAAGGTTTTTAACTTCAATTTTTGGTTCTTTTATGTTAAAGTAACCCTTTCTGCCCTTCTTTTTTTTAACAGAGAGAAGACAAATGACAGGAAAATTCTTCCTGACATCTGCTAGAAAGAATACTGTCTTTCTTTGTTAGTGCATCTCTTCTGTAGGTTTAAAAAGACTTTACAAAGGAGGTAGGACGTTGTCTAACTTCCAAAGTTAATTTAGGATAAAGCAGCATGCAAGCTTTAAATGTAACACACAACTTTGAGTAATTCTACATTCAAACACACATTTCTGAAGCTAAGTGACTTGTTCAATATAGTCCATACTAAGAACAGGTTATACTAAAACAGGAACATGTCCCTGTTTTTCCAGGGTAAACACTCCCACAACACACATATTCAGGAACAGGCATCCCCATGCAATTATTCTGGCACAACTCCAAATGCAGATATGCCTTAAGACATTGTTTATCCCTGTAAAATAGATGGCAGTAACTTTCTTTTCATTTTCTGTAGAGAGCTACTCCACTACTATAGCACCACCAGACAGAGAACTAGAGCTGTCTAGAAGCAGCCAAGGTCCAGATCATTTAACCTTAGGCTTCATAATTTTCACAGCTTCATTTCCTACATGTCATGTGTCTGGACCAAAAGAAAAACTTGGTCTTTCAGAAACTGGGCCTCATACACCACAGGAGAACACAAAGCATGGAAAAGGCAGGTAGGTGCTGGGGCAGGTTTGCATTACCCTCTGAGTAGCGTGGTTGAGCATCTCTTGCCAGGCAGAGTCAAACTGACGCTTGTCATCTTCCAGCAGCCTCTGCTCAGCAAGCGAAATGGTCTCTTTTGCAGCACGCAGCACTTCAGTGGCCCTCTGAAAGTCCTGAGTCGCCCTCTGGGCCTCCAGCTGTGCCTAAAGGGAAAAAAACCAAATGTTGGGATCAGAGAAAGACAAAGGAACTCTCACAGTCACATTTAGAAGATCTATGACACTAATCCCAAGACTTTATAAAACAGCCACGCACTGTTTCTCAAACTTTTACTTGAAATGACGTATTTTTCACTGGAGTAAGTCCTGCTAAGACAGCAGTCCCCACCCAAAGATGTCATCTGCCAAGAAGTGTCTCATGGTGTTCTTGGTCAAAAAACTCACAGCTGATGGCCTGCAAATAAGCACCTGGCTGAGAGATAATACCTAATGATGTAGGTTTAATCCTTGATAAACAAATCAAAAGAAAATGAAATAGCAAACTAGTGGCATTTCAAGAATACACTAAGAATGGCACTCCCTGAGTTCAGTCAGGGTGGATTTTTATCTGATACACCATTAATCATGCTGAGGAAATATGCTGGAATTATTACCTTGCTATAAAGAATAAACAAGTTCTCTGAGATGGCGACTGCTTAACTCTGGGCAGTTTTTAACTTTGCTATCCCTGGAACACAACTGGTGCAGTAAGTCCCCAGCACAGAGACACAAGAATAATCAAGGCAATTTTTATAAAAAAATCTTTACCTGAATTTTTCTACATTATATATTTCATAGATTTTTATTTAAAGCAGTATTTTTGAGCTACTTTGCTCAAATGTGATGTAAGCCTCACATTCAATTAATTGAACATCCAGCACTGTGAAGACAGTTTTCATTTACACTTCAATGATTTTTCAAAAATAAACCGTAATTATCCAGCCCATGAAAAATGTCTATGAAATTACCTATGAAAAATGTCTTTGACCAGACATGACTGACAGAACAAAATAATGAATAAAACTTTACATATCATGATACATACAGAAGAAGTCTGAGACCCAAACACGAGAAAGGACTCTGACATACAGAATACTACACTGAGGAAGATAAAGTCGTATGAATAAAGGAAGAGGTTTTAGTGTGAAGAAATGGTGGTCATTTGGGAAGTGGCTAAAAATGCCTGATACAAAGTGGAACAAGGGTGCATTTCTTCAGCAAACAGCTGGCTACACCCCCTCAACACGTGAAAATACCTCCATACTTGAGACACCACAGTTATTTGTACAGGTAATGGAAAATACCCCTCCCTCCCTGCCCCATGGCAGGGGAGATGGACTCCTAATTTAAACACAAGTCTCAAAGGGAAATAAAGCACACTAAGTTTCCTTCACCATGTCCTGAAATAGCAGCAAGCTCTTCTTATTTCCTTTCCTCTCTCACATGGCAGTACTTCACCCCAAGGTAACCATACAAAAATAGGAGTTATGTGTCAGAGGTCCTTCAGTTACTAGCTAGAGAGGGAAATAAAAGTCATCACAATCAGAGCAGTAATTTCCTTCCAACCAAGGTCCCTGATGCATTTCCTTCTGAAGTGGCTGGTGGTGTTTTCCACAGAGAAGTTCATCTAACCATGCCCTTCGCTGTTTTCAGGCAGTTTACACCATATCACCCTGCCTACAGCCTCTGTGAAGAGCCAGAGCACTAAAGTGTTAATTTCCATGCAAAACTGCACATTCCAAGGCAGCACAGATCTTTGGGCCAAGATTAGTGTATGCACAGCATCATTCATACAAGTTCAATGCCAACATTATCTCTTCTCTCTGCAAAAACCCCCACATGTTACATCTCGTCATCACCCCACTCACCAGCTCCCTAGTTCAAATGTATTAACACATTTTATTAATTCAGAATAAGCCTGACTATAGAATATTTTTATTTAGCCACTAACTAACCTAAACCATGATACCCAGCAAACAAAAGCTGTGGCAAACAAAAGCCATCTGAGGATCTTTAAACAAGGCTCAACCTAGGCTTCCAACAAAGAAGAAAAGCAAAAAGCCTGAATCTTCATCCCTAATATCTACTAAAGTTTCTAAAAATTCATAACCAATTTTTTTTTTTGTCCATCCAGTCAGTTTGACCTATGCTAGTAAAGGAATCAAATACAAATAAAGGCCAAAAGTTTCCCATAGAAGTAGTTTGAGATGGGATTTTAAGATGGGAAATAAAATGCAAGACTCCAGTAAGAGGCTGCACCAAGTACTGTAGGCTTTTTGGATGAAGAGCAAGACCAATTTTCATAGAAGGCTCTACGAGAGGGAGCCAAGGTCCCAGTAGCTTCCAGCAAGAAGGCTGTGAAGGCAGCTTCAGCTCCATGGCTGCCCTGGCTGCATGAGCAGGCCTGCCCATGCAAGAAATAACTTAAAAACAGACTGGAGACCCATTCCTAGCGCAGCCAGAACCTCCTCAGCAAGTAACTGCTTTGGAAACTCGGTACAACCAGATCCCAGGGGCAAAGCGAGCATGGAAGTACGGTTTTCTCACCGTAACTACATCAGCACTTGAAAGTTTCTGTTGGCACAGATACCTGGGTCAGGGATCAAGACATCCAAGCCAGCAAAAAGCCTGCAGAGCATTAGAAGCTGAGATACTTAATCCCCATGGAAAACAACATTTAGTGGCAGCTTGCAGTACTCACAGCTCTTCTGATGAAGGCCTTAAAAGACAATTGACTCTAAAACAGGAAAACTGCCTTTATGATAAAAAAACAGAAGCCAAATCTACAATTCATTTAGAATTGTAAATTGTAAATTTAGATTTCTGCTTGCACCTGGACCTGTAGGACATTAACACAGCTGTTAACAGGCAGGACCACAAGCCTAGGCCCATAATCCATTCAGCTTCATGCCCTCTAACTGTGTGGGTAAGTGGAAAACTAAAACAAGGCCATACTTAAACACTCCCTCCCAGCTGCATTTGTTGAATACTGCTCTGCAGTGGCAATTTGGAACCACTGTTTTGTTTTTGAGCAACACAGTCCAAATAGCAATTTAACTTCAACTGCTATCTGAAGTCAGTCTGCAGTCTTTACTTTAAGCAGCTTACTGGAAGTCTGAGAAAGAAAAAAAAATGCTAGGGTGAAGAGTGACACATCTGTCATTAGAAAAACATCAACAGGTTTTTGGCTTTGCCAATGTGAAAAAGGATACTCAAACACTTCCTTTTGTGTTCTTGTACAGTTACCCAATAATTACCCTTCCTTTAAAACTCCCTACAGCACATACAAGTTGTTCTGCACCATCACCAACAGGTTGCTCTCATTCCTAAGCCCACAAGTCACTCCATTTGGTGGAAAAGAGAGCAGCCATGTTCTTCATGTGCTTTTAAAACCACAGAGAAACCAACAAGAGCTTGCGTCTCCATCCAGCCTCCTTATACTGCACATAAACTTTACCACTTTAAACAGTGGCTGCTTCTCTCAAGACTAAAATCCAAAATTCAAATGAATGGCTGAAAACTAGGTTGTCTTTCATCACAAACTCGTGTTTGAGTTGAGAGAGGTTTAGCCTTGGGGTAGAACGAGAGACCATGTACTAGGGATGAGGACAAAAATTGCTGAGGGAGGTTGGATGTCAACTTTCTGCCTGTCATCCCCATGGCTGGTGCTTGATGGAGTCTACCTAATATAGAAGTGAGAATCTCTTTCATTACAGTCAGAAGAGCCAGTCCAGTGAAAGTTCTTTTTGAAAATGAGTGAGTCCTGACACCTTGGGAATTGGGTGACCTGTGCCCCAGCTCGCACTGCCACAGTGACACTGCTAATTGTGGTTCCCGATCAGTGCTTTCTGCCAGGAAACTCAATTGAATGTGTTCATCCCTGCAGACCCTTCCTGTATCAGTGTAAAATATAAAATGGGAGTCCTTCAGAAACACCACTAGGCAGCCACAGAGATTGAAGCTAAGGAGAATCCCACTGCCACAGCACATCTGTCACACACCGTCCACAGAGAGCATCAACTCTTCCGCCACTCTGTCCCTCCTCTGCAACTCAGACTTCTACAAGCAACCAGCCACAAACTCATCTCCCATAACAGTAAATCCCTTCCCTACAACCAGCAGCACATCCAGAAGTCCTGCTCTGCCCACTCAGCACCCTCCTCATGGCCAAGAGCTCTTTTTACACCTCTGCCCACCCTGTGGTGTTCCCCACATGTGACCTCCTCTCACCAGCTCATCTGTCTCCCTGGTCTCCCTGGCTCTGACAGGCACAGCCCTGAACTTCCCAGACAACCCCCAAAGACTCAGAATTGACATGCAGTAGCACCACTCACAGAAATAAATCGTGCACTGTGGTATAAAACATGCCATCTTAGAAAATAAATTATGTAAAATTAAAGGGTTACTGACAGGGTTCATAACTGCAAGCTATTAATATATTGCTGAAAGGTGCTCAGTCCTGACAAATCCCTTTTGGTGAATAAAAGCTGCACTCTCATGGGCAGTCCTCTTTTACCCTACACACAGGGCCCTGCACAGAGGGGAAACATGCACAACAGCCAGATTATACTACCAGCTGGAAATTTAATAAGTGCTAGGCCATAGTAAGCTAACAAGAAAACAAAATTAGGCACTTTTTAAATGTAGTCCTCCTGGAACCAGCAGCTGCACACAGACATCTGCTTGTCCTCTTTCAGAGCAGAAAACTGTGCACTCTTTTATTATAAAATACAATTTTCTGGTTAGTCCACATAGCTTCTGTTGACCCAAGCCCTTGCCCAGCTGCTAATAGAGGATTTTCCCCCACCCTCCCATATATATTTTGAAGCCATGACATATCTCCATTTCACTTCATCTCTGATTTTTGTTTTTGTTTCTGCACGGTATCACTGACACTGAAACACAGTACAACACAGATATAACATTCCTCTGAGGTTAGCCAGCATCTAGTGTACCCTGGTAGGCACTGCTCAGCCTCTGACACATGAGCACACCTGCACACAGCTAACAGCCCAGCCAGGCTGCCCCAAATAGATGCAGAGGGTTTATTTTGGGGAGACAAGACTATGCAGAATTTCTTCCCTTGGCCAGCCTCACCAGAGGACCAGACCTCAAGTATTGATATTAAATGAAAAGGACATCACAACACAACTAGAAATTTTCCCATTAGAAACGTCAGTCAGCAAAGATCAGGTATTTTCAAAATTGGCTTCTCATTTATCCAGGTGAATTTATCTCATCCTGCACTGCCAAGGCCTTGACATCCACTTTATTTCAGCATCTCTGAGTTACTGCCAATGAAAGACATGAACAATCTCTGTTTATGAAATCACCATAAGCTGGAACGGGACGGGAACACACAGATGCTGCTCAGAACAAGGCACCAGCACACCACATGCTGGCCCAAGGCCTTTGCTCTAGAAAGCACTTGTTTGTTACTGTGAAATCAATGTTTCTCCCACCCATTAATATTTAAAACAATAGTTTAATTGCTACCAGCAAACATGTACTGGCTTACTAGCAAATAGATAATGATTATCTGTGCTCCAGTTCCACTCTTCAGAAGGAATCAAGTTTCAGATGTTTTCATTCTGGCCCCTTTTCCTTCTTTTATCAACATCCCACATTAATGTGCTGTGCAAATTACAACAGGGAACACATTTTGAAACAGGAACTTTACTCCATCAATCACCCATCAGAGCTGCTGCAGCACTGCCTGTCTTCAGGGATCTCTCTAATTGCAGGGACTGCACCAGGGCATTCTGCACATGTTTCTGGCAGGGATGAGGATGGCAGGATCACCACTCATTGACCACAGCATCCTCATCTTACCCACCACTGCAGCAGATTCAGTAATTCAGAAGTCTACAAGGTGAAGGCATTTGAGTGCTCGCCGCACCACTCTCAGCAACCAGCCCCTGAGTGCTGCTATTTTGGCTTCAGTTTTCCTCAACCTGTTTTAATTTAGCTGGCAGGCAGGAACAAGAGCAGCAGCCCAGATGTCAGGGGTCCATAATGCTCAACATCCAAATAAATAACAACAACCTTCACATTGGCACAGCTCCATCCACAGCAAATCTGCAAATGACATTAAGTCAGAGGACGTGGTAGAAAAGGCAGAACCTCAACCTAGATGGACCTTGTGAAACCTGAGGACCAAGAGACACTTTAAAAGGAGACCTGTGGAGTTCTGCACTTGGGGTGGAATAATCCCACAGTCAGCCCTGTCAAAAAGGGCCTGCACGTTACAACAGGTGTCAGGCTGAGAAAGCTGAGAAGGAGCAGTCTCACTGGAGTAATGCAAACCATGTCCTAGGTTAAACGAAGAGAGCCATGGCTGGCCAATCCTGCAGACAGGTTACACACAGAGGTTTCAAATCCCCATCTCTGGCAGTCCTCAAGACTTGGCAAAGCCATGGCTGATGCAATCCAGCAATGTGACAGTTCTGCTTTGAGCAGAAAGTTGGGATTTGATGACCTCCAAAGGTCCTGTATAACCAGTATTTCTGTCACATACCATCATATTTTCTTTAGTTTCTCAAAATCTGAAGAATGTTTTTGCAAAAACTTTGCAGTGATGCTGAACATTCTCCTAGATACTTAGATGCATTTATTTTACTGAATAAACAGATTAATGGTGCAACTGGGGAGGTAAGGGTTCTATCTGCTTTTTTTAAGGACCGTGACCTTCCTTTTCCCTCTCCCTACAGCCTAAAAACTCTGATCCAAACCAAAACTGGAAAGTAGTAAAAACACCCCAGAAACCCCTTCTAGCTATACTTTTATACACAACTTCTAAAATCCAAGGCCTTGGGAGTGACCCCATTTTGACAGATCTACAAAGCCTGAGCTATATATATAATCTACAATGACTGCTTGCATCAAAAAATAGTCTCTGAAGAGTCTAGTCTGAATTACCCTTGTATTCCCTAAGCAGTTTATTATAAAGCTATGCAATTGAACATGGGTTAGAATTTGTTTTTTCAAAAGCAGATTCAAAGATTTTTAACTAGATGGAGAAGGCAAAGGGAAGGAAAAGACTTGCTAGAGTTTTGTGAAACACAAACCATTTCCTCCATGCTGCATAACTAGTGAAATGCCTGTGAAACACCAAAACCATGTGTCCCTTAGCCTCTGGTTTTGATTAGGCGACTTATTCTTGTGCTGGGCTTTTTGGTCCCCTACCTTCATCCACCCCTTCTCCTCTAACAGCCAGATTGTTGTAGAACTGACCTGACTCCTGGTTCTGCATTACATTCCTGTAGTCTATAAAGAGGCACAGGAAATATGAGCAGACCTACAAAGCATGTTTCAAGAGACACCTAGCCCTGTGCTAAAGTTAGGTTGTATGTGTAACTCCTTTAAGACAGGATCATGAGTGTGTTTGAAGACCCAGAAGGTTCAGGGCACAACCAAGAGCTCATTCGTTAGCTGCTTCTTTCACCAGCATGCAGACAGCTGGAGTACTCAGAGGCAGAATCCCACCTCCCTTCTTTGGGAGCTGTGGCAGGAAATGAGAAAGAAAATATCTGAACACACAGTTCTCTTAAACACTATTAAGACCCGTCCAGGACTGGACTGAACAATCAGCTGCCAGCTCTTCTCTGTTCTCTGGCAGCTCCCATCTAGGTTGTAACCAGGATCTTGTGAAATGAGGGCAAGAATATCACCTCTGAGCTGATCACTGCCACTGTGAAGTCAGTCATCTGAAACCTGCTGGTCTCCTCACTGGTTTTAACTGATGTAGCTCCTTCCCTTACAGGAATGGGGAGACAGTGTTCACTTGGGTGCAGAAGTTGAATGGGAGACACTACCCCAAGCCTTCTGCCCCTCCTTTGTTTTTCATGTGGTTGTTGAGAGATGCTGGTGTGCCTGGAGTTACTCACACTAATTAACCACTCTATGGGACCAGAACATGACAAATGGTTCAGTCTAGAACCATCCAGGCACAGCCTTCTTGGGCATTCACTGACGTCTGCTTATTAGTTGTGTCAATTGTTTGTGGCCGAAACTATTCAGCTGTTGCTTTCTGGAAGAGGGGATGATAGAATATGTCCCAGTTTTGATCTCCAAGGTAAAAGATCTTATTAAGAGAGAAAAACACCGAGATAATCCTCCCTGCTCTGTGCACCTGCGTTCTGACAGCTTAGGCAGTGAGTCAGCGAGGCTAGGGCTTACAGCCGGTTTCTAGGTTTACAGAGGCTCTACATGCTCATCTGCACCTGGCAGCAGCCTGCTTTTCTGGAATTAAATATAGAAGCAAGGAACAACTCCCACAAATACACCCTGCAAGAGGTACACCACCTGCTTTAGTGGCTTTTGTTAATTGTCCAAGATAATCAACATTCAGCACATACAGATGCAACAGGTATGTTCAGCAGAAACACTGGATCGTTGTCTCATGTAATTGCCACCAAAGCAGCAAATGTTTTTAAGTAGAAATTTCCAGAGTGTTGGCAATGGATTGGCAGCCTGGTTCTGGTTCACCTTGTGCATGCATACTGGCATAAGCAAAGACAAGGCGCGTGGGTATGAGTTTCACCTAGCTGATGGCCTGTTCCGGACGTGTTCTCCCAGTTCCCAGAAAGCCTCACACCCACCCATCCTCAATACCAGGAATACACTCTGGAAGAAAGTTATAGGCTGACCTTGTCTGCTTTTGCATGCTCACAGATACTTTTGAGACAGTAATTTTCCTAAGGACACACTGAAGATAACTACTGATCCCTCAATATTTTTCCTAGTCGAACTGCACAACTCCACAGCACAGGTGAATAACAGGCTTGCTTCACTGAAACAAAAAAGTTGCAGGCGGTGTCCTGGACTAATGAAGGGCTAAGTCCATTCCTCGAAGGAAAGAGTCTAGGTAGCAGCAGGAATAGGGAATATGTCAATCACACTTCACAGCAATAAAATCCTCCTTCAAGGACAAGCCATTAGCACACTTCACCAAATTAAAAGAACATACCAAGATAAACCAAACAACAACAAAACAATAAACAAACAACCGCCAGAAACAGACACAGCTAAAAGAGATGGACATTTCTTCCACATCCTGGCAGCAAAATTTCTTGTCTAGTAGTACAAGTTTTTGTTTGCTGTTATTGAGATGTATTTCTTACAGACACTAAGTAAATGCAGAGCCATCTTTTCCAGCAAGAAGAGACAAAAGCTCCAAAAATCATACTGTTTTACTAGAAGTCACAACAAAACACATCCAGAAGGCAATAACCGACATCCATATCACATCTGTTTTGGTGGCAGACCTTAGCATGAGCGTTTATCACTCCAAAATAAGCTCCCACCTATTTAGACCACTGTACACAATAAACACTTGGTTGGTTGAAAAAATTCCCCGAAGTTGCAATACTTGTGCTGCCTTCAGCAGTCATCCCTGAGCAATTATCACACAAAACAGGTACTTAGGATATCACTCTGACCTCAAGCCACCCAGGCTCAGATGACAACTACTATTTTTAACAGATTATCCTGTCTGTGGTTTACAATCCCTTAAAATAGCCTTTACTAGAGGCCAGAAAAAAAATCAGGGGAGGAAATGGTGACAGACAACAAAGGAAAGCAACCTTTCCTTTAAAATGTTTTTTCCTGTAGTTCTGTGTTTTGGCAATAGCTGTGCGAGTGCTACAGCCACACAAAGGAATGCACAACCTAATCTCTCAGGCTTTTCCAAACTGAAAAGGATGCAAAATGATGTTACTCAAATCTCCATACAAGAGTAGAGGAAAAAAAGGGACTCTATTCTATTTTCACATTCCAGCACCCTTTGAGAGCTGCTTACACCTTCCTGCCATTTCCAGCATCTGTTATTGTATCTGTGGCTAAGCATAATAGCCAAACCACCTATATCACTTCTTTCTGCCTAAATCATCTGACATATATCAAAAACCCCCAAATTTTTCTGCACTAGCCTTCTCCTTGTTACTCCAAAGAACTGAGGGTATTTCCACACCAAATTAACCCAGTGTTCCATTACTTCAGACCTACTTGCACAATACTTTAAGTATTTCACAACAGGAAAAAAACCCCAAAGCATTCTTGAAGGTAGGAAAAATAATTAGGTCATTTAATTCCCAACAATTAATGGAGAAGAGGCTGAAAAGGCATCTAGCTTTGAACTACAGCCATCATCTATGGCTGAGAACTGATGGAAGCTTTATAGGGTTGGAGAAAGTCAGAGAAAGAGACCCCAAAAGAAAGAGTAATTTTTTTTTCATCTTTCCTACATAAATTCTTCAAACAGTTTAATCATAATACTTCATTAGAAGTATTTTCTTCTACTTCAGCAAAGAAAAGCAGAAGGAAGAACCTCTAATTTACAGTGCACAGTCAACAAATCTACATGATGGAGCCCTGCAAAGCATATCAGCAAATAACCATTAGAAAACCAATTACAGTTCCTGTATCAACAGATTATGCAACCATCCCTCAACAGAATAGTGCTCAGACAAACTAGAAATGTAAGGATGTATGAATACCAACCCCGAATAACTGGACCCATTCACTGAGCCACAGAGGCTCAGAGATACAGGTGATCTAACTTTTAGAGGGGGACACACATACACACAGAACTTACTGACACAGGTGTTTCAACAAGCAAGTGGTTAAAATTAGTTCCCACTATCCAAATGTACCAGGAACATGGTACTTGCAGATGATATTATTACAGATGCCACCTCCTCTGCAGGAAATATAAGCACCAGAGCAGTAAATTTGAATCAGGTAAAGATTTTTTTTTCTGTGCATCTGAGAAGTAGCAGTTGTCAGTGCTCCCAAACATGGGACAGATTAAGAGGGTAAAAACCTGCCAGCCACACTGACCTACTGTCCTGCATTAGTAGGGTTGATGGGAAGACAAACACATTAAGGAGCTTTCTTTCACAGATCAGATCTTTGGCATAACTTTCCCAAGCCAACCAGGCAACATCTGTCATCTTCCTGGCAGTTTAAGGACACCCAGCTTGACACACTCCAATATCACACTGCTCAACCAGGTGACAGAGCCAGAACACAAAAGTCACATCGATCCAGGCTTTAAGTAAATAAATAATGTTAAATCAGCCAGGCAAAACCTAGAGCTTGTTGACCCAGGTAAGTGACCCTGAGTTCCCTGCTTCCTAGGCTTTGTTGCTACTTTGGCCTGAAGGAAAATGCAACAGAACCATGATTCAAGACTTAAAATACAGTTTTCAAGTTCTAAGCATTCAGGTGGAACAAAGAGAGCACACCAAGCACAAGCTCTGTGCAGCAGCAGTGAGACACTGAGTGCTGATGGCAGGGTAAGGACTCCCACACACTGCTCACCCTGTTTCAGATGCAACCGTGCAAACATGAGAGCACTCGAGGCACTCCACCGAACTCTGAGCAGGGCAAAACATTTGCCTGACTGAATCCAAAGTACATCCTGCTTTAGAAAAAGCTTACAAAATTCAGTGGGTTCCCTGGTGAAAGTCCAGGAAGTGACTCCTCACCCTCAGCAATAAAGTAACAGATTCCCTTGCTTGACTAATGCCCTCTTCAGCCATGCATCATGTGGGAAGGGAGATTAATATACTGGGAATGCCCTTTGGGATCACAGCAGTGGGAACTCCACATTTCACCACAGGACTGACGTCACATCGACATGGTTTCCCCAAGATTTAATGATGTGTTTTGTAATAAAAAAAACCAAAAACACTGGTGGGAAGAAGGGGTTCAGACCTAGAGCAGGCCCATAGGGAGCAAGAAGGAAAAAAGGACACACAAAACCTCATAGGCAAACAGGTACAACAGACAGCCTCAATGCTTCATACTTTCAGGCACTTCTTGCACAGCTCACATACATTTCATTCCCTTACCATTTCTTCATGGCTTCCTGATTGCTCACACTGAAATTTCCACATCTTTTTTCCCTTCAGAGCACACCAGCCATCTCTTCCCAGGCAAGGCTCATGCTGCCTGCCTCCCTCCCGTGCCTGGCCTGTCCCAGCTCTAATAACCAAGGCCATCGCATCAGCCTCCATCCCACAGACAGCTTTCTCAAGCACCAAGGACAGACCCAGTTCAGGAAGGGAGCTGCTCCTCTGCCTCACCATCCCTCCAATCCAAGTAATCTAAAAATCACAGCCATTTCCATATGGTTGATTTACAGACCTGGAGAGTGAGTCACTTCTCATGCCATTCACCCCACCTTCCTAATCCAGACATCATTCCCTCCCATCTCCCACTGCCAAGAGGTTTCCCGAGACCCACCTGGGCAGCTGCAAGACAGCATCCTCAGTTAAAAGGGCAAACAGCACAGGCAGGGCACAAACAACACAACCTACACTGCCAGCCTAGACTGGTTACTGCAAAAGGCCAGAGCACCAACATCCATCCAAAATACAAATAATACAAAATGCAAAAAAAACCCAAGTCCTAGTGATCAGACAAGGGAAACAGCTCTAAACTGAAAGGGGAGAGATTTAGATTACATGTTAGGAAGGAATTATTTACTCAGGGAGTACTGAGGTACTGTAATGGGTTGCACAGAGCAGTTGTGGAAGCCCCATCCCTGGAAGTGTTCAAGGACTTGGGCACTGAGCAGCCTGGTCTAGTGGGTGGCACCTGTGCCCATGGCAGGTGGACTGGAACTTCAGCCACAGAAAGCAGTCAAATGCTCTGGGTGCTCGATTTTTTCATTAAACTCTTGGAAAAATGTGAAGGTTTGGCAAAGTTTATTTTCAAGTTTCTGTATTCCTTCCTTTCAAAATGTGAATCCACATGATAGTAATTTGGTTTATGAACAGTTAACCAGAAACATTCCTTCAGCCAGGAAAGGTCAGCTGGTTGTTCCACTGTAACTGTGCCAGTAATTTTGCTTTTTGCTAGCTCCATGGCAAGTCTCCAAACAAGAATGCAAGTCTGTCACAGTTCTGCTGACATTTAATTTTTGCTTCTCTTCTCCCTCCACCTTTTTTTTTTTTTTTTTTTTTTGCCAAGTTAAGCTTAACAGATTAGATAAATCGGTCTTAACTCTTTGTTGTCCTAAACATGAGCATCAGGACTTCAGCTCATAAAAGTAGGACAGATAAGGAGACTCCTTATGAGATGGGAAGTCAATATACCGATGGATAATCATAAAAGACATTAAAGATGTCTGTAATAGATGGATAATAATAATAAACATTTAATGTCTAGGAACTAGAGGAAAAGACCAGGATATCTACCACTGTTGGAACTGGACCCAGGAGCTGTCATCTACACTCAGTGCTGCCCTCCTTTTCCCAGCAGAGCCAGCTGGTGCTGTGATCCCATTAGCTCTCACCCACTGAGTGAATTTGGATAGAAAACTTGGGTGCTGCAGGAATTGACACTGGCAAGACCACAGTTGCCAGTTCCTAATTAATCTTTAAACATGTTTGGCAGTTTTGAACCTCCAAGTTACATGAATTTAAAAAGCTTTTATTTTCTGAGCTAAGGAAGTTACTATCTGTAACTTTCCATACTTGCCAAGCTATTTTCAGACATCTCAAGCTGTACACTTAGAAGCTGAGATGGCCACTGCAGAAAGTTTTGTTCATTTAGTGGCTTGAACTGTACAAAGAAGGGTATCAGTCATCTGCTGAGGAAGACTCTTCCAGCTAGGTAGGTGTGCTCTTATCTGCTCACACCCCTCCCACCTTCACCACCAAGTGGCTCAGTTCCTCCTCCGTTCCTGTTCTGCAAGATTACAGCAGCTGCTTTTCATCCTGATTCACTTTGAATAAAAAATTCATTGAATCATATCAAAACTCACATTTGAGAGGAAATCACTTCCCAGTGGTAACTAGGCTCCCCTCAGTTCTGTGAAGACAAGCAGAATGGAGGTGTAGGATCTGAATATCTGAAAGCTCACCTCTAATTCTTTATTCTCTCAGCTGATTTCTTCATACATGTGGCAATCCAGTTACAAAATATTACATGAGTAAAAGATTATTAGTGAGGTGAGAGAAAGGAGCTCTACAACATAAAAAGTTGCAGTGAACAGGATGGGACAGCTGTCCCTACTTGTCTATCAACTGCACTTCCTCTTGGGTATGCCTGGACATCAACGGAGAAGAATTGCTGTAAATACTCATTCCAGCGGGTTTTCCCAAGCCTTTTCAGATAAAAGAGTGCTGCTTAAGTATGCCAAGAACACGAAAAAAGAATTAGCTTTAAAACCCAGGAAGACTGACCCGAGAGGAAGCAGAACATGCATATCCCCCAACACACTGCAATATGAACACATGGTTCAGGTGGGTCCTTTAGTGAGTGGTACAGACAGGTATGACCTAGCACAGATCTTTCACCTATTTTTGCCTGAAGCAAGTTTTGTGACACTTTTTTGTAAAAGGTAAATGAGGCAGGGGGGGCAGAGGGGTGAAGGGAATATCACAAAGTAAAACCATGTCTCTCCCAAATAGGAGCAGTACCAAAGCTGAGTACTGTCCTCACCTACTCCCAATCTAAGCCAATAAAATGTAACCCCTCACCCTGCCACAAAACCAAACCAAACCAGCCCATCACCAAATAAAAATTAACCAAAAAAATGCTGAAACTCAATAAAAAGCAATACTCTCAGGGCTTTTAGCAGGTTAGGGTCACTAAAAATGCATGGCTTGTTTCATTTGTGGGGGTGGTAACACACTTTTATCAGATTCTTTTTCCAGCAGAAGCAAAGCAGAAAGGCACATCTCCTGTTCAGTTTGTGTATGGGTTCACAAGTGATGATATATGGATAGCAGTGTTTTAATGGCACCTCTCACCCAGTGACCCTAAAGTGCTTTTACTTCCCTTAATGAACTCAGCTTCACAGCAGCTTGACAGCTTCATTTTACATGGGAACCAAGAGAGAGATGAAGCCATTGATCTGTGCCATGCAGCAGCACAAAATCAGCTCCTGCCAGCCCAGTGATTTATGCATTAGACCACACTTGCTTCTGCACAGCATCCTGTCACCAGGGAGGTAACACACTTCCCAGCTCTGTCACTTGCTCAGACACTACCATGAACACGATTGCGTAGGCACTTTCCAGCCCCAGCCCTGCAAAATGTTAAGTCAACAGTGGCTTAAGACACTCCTTACCTCAGAGGCTCAGGACTTC
This sequence comes from Pseudopodoces humilis, assembly GCF_049639895.1. Taxonomy (NCBI): domain Eukaryota; kingdom Metazoa; phylum Chordata; class Aves; order Passeriformes; family Paridae; genus Pseudopodoces; species Pseudopodoces humilis. The sequence continues at coordinate 109,561,625 of NC_142200.1, forward strand.
TGTTTACATTATTAATGTTTCCTGGGAACTTCACCTTTCTTCCCCATTAGCTTTCGGCAAGAAAAGTCTAATTCTTTGACTAGTCAACTAAGGAAGAAGCTAATAGGAAAAAATAAAAGAAAAAACAAGAAACCATCACCCAAACCAAACAGACATGGGAAGTTTGATTTTCTGAACGTTTAGAACCTGTGCCACCTTCTGGATTACAGGAATTTCATATTGCTGCAATGTGGGCACTGCTTGTGTACATGCACAATCCTCTATGTGCCAAGGTTCTTACACTAAACATTTGCATTACTGCGTATGTTAAAGAACAACATGAAAAGACAATATACCAAACAAAGTACCTTCTCACAGCACAAGTACTTCAAAATCTGATTAAACAACAAATTGGGATGCTCCAAAACAGTAAGGTGTGTCTTCAATCAACACAAAAGGCCCACTGCTGTACCAAATGAGGAGTCACAACAGCCCTGTCTTGGCAGAAGTCACATGTTATCTCCTTGAGCAAGAACATTAGCTAGATCTCACTTGACTCTCAGCAAAAGCCAAATATTACTGCTTTGGTACCCACAGACAGCACCCTGACTTCCTGTGCCACGATTTCAGAGGGCAAAGTACTCAGATTGTAACACTAGGGGACCAGTGTTCTGGTAAAGCAAAGTTTCACCCAGAGATAGGCTAAGCCATGGCTTTCTTGGCAAACACTCCACAAACAAGATCCCACAGGACTTTTGCATAGGACAGTTAATTTGTTTTCAATTCCCCATCTTCTGCCAACACAGGATTGCACAAGATGGGGATAAGGGTGAGTAGACAAAAGGACTCAAGATCCTAAAACTTCTCCAGTGTTATACCTCAGTTGGTCACCTGATTTTTGATGACCCCACATCACCACCCTCATACCTCCTTAATGGGTTTTTATCTTAATAGATGAAACATGTCTTTCCAAAAGAGACTCCTGCTGCTGCCAAGTGAAAGCAAGCTCCTCAATGTGACTTAATGCAGTTTGCATCAAGTAACTTACCCTGCCGCTGACATCTTAAACTCAAGTAACTCTGGACAACTCCAGAGTTACTCATTTGCATTTCTGCCAAACTAAGAGTCATTAATTATGCAATTCTGTATTTCCAAAAGGCTTAAAATATATAGGTCATATTTTTACTTCCCCTTATTGAGAGCAACAAACAGGAATTTACACTTCCCTTTCTCTTACCAGTAGAGTCACTCATTTTCCACTTATTGTTTAATTAAAGCTGTTTCAGCCCCCAAGAACCTTGTGCCTATATTTTTGGAGGCAGCCTAATGGCTCTAAAATAACTATAAAGACAGGAGGAGGAAGACAAATCCTCATAGGCTAGATGTTGTTATTAACTTTTAAAAAAAAATAAAAAATAACAAGCTCTTCCCATTATTTCTCTACAGTTCTGCAAATCGAAGTAGAAAGAGAGATGCAGACTGGCACCTATCCATGTTAATACTCTGGTACATTCCTCCAGTTTCATATTTCCTTACCTATTCACCCCTTCTCCATGCTTTATCATAGTGGATTTACACCCAGTTAAGTGGAACTTTTCTAGATTAAATTAAAACTAGAAAAACTCTTCAGGCAGTACTTTAGTGATGATTGGCATCAATCTTTCCAATCTCCCAGCTTCCAGATAGATTCACCATCGTTCAGTGCTTGCACTCCTCTTGGCCCTCACGATTTCCATTTTAAGATGTTATTACAAAGGATGAAAGGGAAACCAGAGACCATCTTCTATCTCTGCCTGCTGAGCAGATACAAAGTGGAAACTCTGTTCCGTGACCAGATTCATTAAAAAAAATGAAAAAAAGGTGAAATGAGTGGTTAGAAGGGCAACCCCTGCTTTAAAATGAAATGCCATCAAGGAATTAAAAGACAATTGAATGTGTAGCAAATGAACAGATCTGGGAAAAACAGCATTAAACCTAGCTAGTGACAGAATGGACTGGGAGAAAAATACGGTTCCCTCTAACAAGCCTACTACTGGTACAGTGATTCTACTAATTTAAGGGCCTTCAGGAACTTCAGTTTCTTAGTGGCCTTGCAAAGTATCTTTGAACCAGAATGACTTGAATGGGATTTCAGGGGTAGCAGAGACATAACAATACAAAATTCCATTTCCAGAACATAATCTGCTGCCAGCTTCAGGACAGAGAGCAAAGTTCACTGCTCTGAGTTTGTGATGTTACAAACTTCAAAGTCCATTGATCTTTTGATGGTTTTGGTTTTTTTGTACTGCAAAGTGTGTGCTTCTACCACTAACTTTTCCAAGTATAACTCTTGAAGTTCTATGCATGCTGTGCCTTACCACAGCTATTTATAGCAATAGAAGTATAATATCATGCTCAAGGCAGGGTCACAGGGATTGTTTTTCCAAATTGCACATACTAGTTTACACAATCCCTAACTTCTGTAGCTCACCACTGGTTTACCTCTAGCACACACCATAGTCCTCGTGAGCAGGGTTTCAGAGCAATTACAGATGAGAGGTAGACACTTCAAAGCACAGCAAGCAGGGTAGAGTTTACCTATTTGCCACTTCTAGTCTGCAGGACTAAGCCTAACAGCCCCTATACCTCATCCCCATCACCTGAGACAATGCCTCCAAAACAATGTTATACAATTTAAAGCATCACAATAGTCACATATTATCCTGTATGACACACCCCATCAATTCTAGTTCCTGCTTCATCAGCTTTCACGGGAATAAAGCTTGTTCATTCCTCCCTTTCCTGTGTGCTGTTCTGAGGATGCATTCTCTTCCCTCCTCTTCTCTTACTGTGAGACTTTACTCTCTGCCTTCTGGCACAAACCTACTCTACTTTTCTCATCCCTCTACCTACTTTTACGAACAAAATCCTTCTGTTCATGCAGTTTTCATGTATTTCACACACGCCACCCCTTCTCTCACTCTCCCATTGAACACAATCACATCCCAGCTACCCAGCCACAGATGCCATCCCACACATCCTTCAAGCCAAACACAGAAGTAGCAGCTCTAGGCAGATCTTCCTGATTCTTCCTGCCTCAAGAGAAAACAGAAATAGCAACCAGGAACACACTTCCTTCGGGGAAAAAACAAAAAGCCTCACAGACCAGCAAGCCCCACCACACACACCTACCAGAGGCACTGCCTAAGCCACCACACACCTAACTCTCAACAGCTTTTTCTCTAAAATGAGATGCTGCCTGACATGTCATAAGCTTTCTGGCTTTCTCTTCATCCACCAGGTCACACTCTTCCTTCCACACCTCATCCTCCCCTGAGCTAAACAGGCCTATCAATAATGAAGTAGTAGCTGGGGCATGCAAAGTAAGGCCCTGATGACAGAGAAAGAGTTTGTCCCCAAACCAAAAACACTTTAGAGCCACATTTAGCACATTCCTACTTCATCACAACCCAATCAGCACCAAACCATGCGTGTTTCCCCAAACCTGCCCCAATCCAGCCTTCTTCCTTGCAGCTTCCAGCTGCAGCCATTTAGCTGCTGAGCATTTTGCTTTAAGAAGAAAATCCAGATACACAATGTCTACACTGTATTTTCAAATAAGTACAACCACTGATACGAAAGAGCAGGGCTCTGAAAGGCCATTTATAATGAGAGAATAGAAGCAGTCTTTTGTTATTGTGTCTGCTGTAGCTCTTCTGGGTTTGAAGAGCATGTGCAGCTGTGGCTGTGAAGAAATCCATTTTGCCATCAATTCCCATGGCTGACATGCAACTGAAGACACAGACCAGTGTCAGCCAAGTTCATATGCTTAGGATGTTATTAATAGCAGGAAAGCAACACCATCGGTGTGTGCCCTCCAACTAGCACCACAAGCTTATAAGGCAGAAAGTTCTTACCTGCCTGGCCACCCTCCGAGCTTCCCAGTATGGTTTAGAGTCTTCTACAGCTTTTCCAATCTTCTTTACCAGTTCATCCAGTTTTACTGTTGCCTCAACCAGCACAGAGCGGAACTTCTGGCGTGCATCCTTCAAAACATTGCAGGGAAGAAAGAAAGGGCAAAGGCAGATTAGAGCTTTAAAAATTATTTCCACCTTTTTGTTCCTACCTTCAGGTTCCTCTTTAGATTCATATAGGAGCTGACACATCCAAAAGAGTTACTGGCATTTGGACGAAGAATTTTTCAGCAGAGGAACCCTGGAACCCAGAGCCAAATCCTAAAGCCAACATCCTGGACACCAAATCTTTTCTTTCAGTGACAGCTTTTATATAAAGCCTACAACAGCCTGTTCTAGATGTTACCTCTGGCAGGGTTTCTCAGAGAGGAATTGTTTGTAAATTACTCACTCAGTGAGAAGTCAAACAGCAGTGTAACAAGTTCTGAGAGGGACTTCAATGGCAAAGACATCTCATATAGATAATGCTAGAATGGTGCTAGCAGGCAGGCCAAATCCCCACAGCAGGCTGGCAAATCAGCTGGAATTGGCACAGAAAGCCCATCTTTTTAGCTATGGTTTCTATCAATGGAGAAGGGCAGCTACATTCCACTTCACTGGTAATATTTTCTATATTTAAAAAATCCAGCAACTTCCAAATGGGATGAGCTGCGCTCCTTGCTTACATGATTAGCTAAAGCAATTAAAATATTTTCTCTGCTCCAGTGAAATTTCCACACATGTAAGCAAAGTGATTCTGATTCCAATCTCAGAATCCACCACAGACTTGAAATATATGAAATTATTGCAGATTGATGCAAATTCAGACTGGGACCTGGCCCAGGATTTAAGGAGATGAAGAGGAAGGGCCATGTGAGCTCTCAACAAGGCTTGTAACTCTAATTAGAGTGCTGCATTTATGCAGACTGCTGGAGTGACATGTTGATAATCAGGAAGCAGCTGGCTTGAAGAAGTGCCCTAATTCAGGAGGGTTTTGTCATTATTGTTAAGGATTTCTAGAATGCAAAACTGCTTATTCACTGGAAGATTTAAAATACATTCCAAGCTGCTAATGTGCTCTCAGAACTGGAAAAAATGCAACAATATATCAGTTTTTATAGAAAAAGCAACTTATTTCTGCAAAAGCTTTGCTCCCTTTTTAGTGTTATGTAAAACCTGAACCAGCATCAGCATTATTTTAGTCCAGGGCAAATAGCTTTGGATTCTTAAGGTACTCCAATTTATTCTAAGGAATTATTCAAATGGATAACAAGGTCAAAAATGGAGAATTAAATGGACATTAACTTATTATTTCATTAACTCAAATCCAGTCAATAACCTCATTTCTTAGTGAAAGCCTGAAAAGTATCATTTAAACAATATTAATTGAGTCAATGATTGTCTCAGTGAGAAGAGTTTGAATACTTCCAATTAAATTACTGGACCATACATGGTTCACTGCTCAAAATGAGCTTTGTAGTAACTGAAAAAAATATTCCAAGTATGATGACTATATTGCAAGAAAAGTATTAAGTACTGAAATATATTTAACAAAGAGAAAAATTCTTTGCAGGTGTAGGAACAGAATTAAAAGCTTATTTCTAAATTAATGAGCTGGAAGATTTCACTCTCTTTGTGAAATCTGCATATAAGGATACTAGTTATGCAAAGCAAATAGTTTAGGTAAAAAAAGCCTTGTGCAGTGATTAATCAAAGTTCAGTTCCCATGTTTTTAAGACAAGCACTTGGAACAAAGAAATCATCTCTATAAATCTGTGCCTGGAGACCTACCCCAAATTTATTCATGTAATAATTATATACAGTCCTATCCAATAGGAAAAAGATGACTGACTAGTCCCCACTTGGAGTTTAAAAAAACAAAAAAAAAACCAAAAACCAAAAGACACTAAGAACAAAGCAGTCAAATTAACAGCAACTTCTGTACCTATTCATCTCCCTTTAACTCTGACGAAGAAGATGCAGATTACTGAACTCCAGGTGCTCCTCCAACTGGTGCCTGAAGCACAGGTCTTACAAATGGTGAAATACACATTTGCCCATGAGCACAACTCCACACAGTAGTTAGTTACACAGAATAGAAAGCTTCAGCTGAAAAACACACTGATGTGAAATTCCAGTTTATCATTTTTCCTCCAAAGATGATTGGTTCTCCTTTTAAGGCTTCATTTAGGTCTGACCACCCTCATTCTTGCAGTGAAGAACAGTAATGAAAACCAAAACACACCAGAACTTAATATCTGTGTCATCAACTTATTTTAAATGACATTTATTCTCAGGCTCCTGACTGTCAGGAACACAAGCCTGCAGGCTCCAACACCTTCTGCACGATAGAACAAGCTGATGCTCAATTCTCTGCTGGGATCAGTCCCCCCACCAAAGGCTTCCAGCCATCCCAGGAGCAGGATGCCAAGGTCTCTAAGGTGAGATTCCAAAGCCATGCCCTCTGCAGCCCTCCACACGCCACTTTTACCCTCCACCAGCCCCAGCTACACTACCAAAGCAGACAATCCCACACTGTCTATTTACAGTGTGTGTTCCTGTGGCAAAGCAGCACCTCCACACCACCCAGCCCCCTCAACCCAAAGTGACCCAGCTCTCCTGACCGTGCCCCTGACCTGGGAGACACGGCAACACCTCCTGAGAGCAGGGTCACAGCTCCCTCCTGCAAACACCTGGCCATGCAGAGCATCTGCAGAAGTCATCACCCTTGGCACAGCGCAAAACTCCCCTGGCAGGTAGTCCTGGGGAAGTCTGAGTGAGAGCTACAGGTGCAGCAGTTATTTCTATGCTTCATGTGAAAATGGGGAGGTCAGAAGCATCAAGATAATCGCACCAGTAGGACTGGGCTTGGTGCACTTACTCCTTATGGGACACGAGAAGTACATCTGTTGTTCCTGGAAATGAATGGGCCTGTGGTCAAGGCAGCAACTTGGGAGCTGATTTAATTCACTGCTTTATATCTGACTTCCCATGTTACTGTCAGTGAGACACTGACCCACATGTGAAGTGGTTCAAAACTATAAATCCTCTTAATGGTGTTTTCTGTAAGGACACTCACATCAGCAAGGGGCAAGTCCTCAACCACAACACTTTGAAGCTACTTATCAAATCCACTGGTGTGACTTGCCCCTCCATACTAGCATTACTATTTAACTACCAAACTCTTGCTTCATTTAGACCTTTATCTAGCACACAGGGATAACAGAGAAAGGAAAATATGTCAATTCCTGCAACTAGTCACGAGCAAAACCAAGACAGTGCAAAATATGCCACAGAAATTTTCTAGCATAGTCCTCAATCTCTAGTTTCTGTATTTCAGTTTCTTGAAAGATAATTCATTCCAGCAGAAATGCTATTCATTGATAACAGCAAGTATGCAGCCTTAGGTAATATGTGAGTCACACTCATCATTTCTGGGTGGGTTTTTATGTTTTGGGTTTTTTGTTTTTTAAAAACACATTGTGTTTTTCTCACCACTGCACTGAATACATACACAGACTCTAACAGAAGCAATGCAACTGCCATGAGACATCTCAAACATCCTGACACTTTTAAAGCATGTTTTCCCATCTACTCACTCCTAATCTTCTGTGATCATTTTTAACACCTTGCTTCTGACTTTAGAAATAGAAAGGTAACATTTAAAATGTTAGCCAGTCAGCTTTCAGTATTTTTTCCCTCCTCTTTGCTTAAATGTGATGATGATAAACCTTTTCCAAGCTGGACAAAAGCCAATTAAGGCACTATATCCTCAATGTGTTTCGAAAGGTTAAAAAACCAAAAAGTAGCAGGAGAAGCTTCTCACCTAAATTACAGCCTTAGTAAGTAGACTCTCACTAGCTAGATGTTTGTCATACACACACTCTAGCAGGCAGAGCACTTAATGCACCACGTGGACAGCTGCAGTTCATGTTTCAACATCTTGATCTGTGGCTGCAAGAGCTCCACGCTCATCAACTTTCTTCCTGGAAATCCTTAGCACTTTTTTTCCAAAGAGATTTCACTAGCACCATCTTAGGGAGCATGCCAGACTTCCACTCCATCTATGTTTTTGCTGCAATAGTCCATTATTAAAAGCAGACTTTGTTTGTAATGCCATGCTGTTGGGCAGCTTTTTGACACTGCACCAGAAAGAGGGACCACACTTAAGGACAGGTCATCCTTACAGCAGCATTTTGAAAATCCATCCTCAAATGTGGGGAAAAAACTAAAATACAATTTTCAACCTACACTGCGCCTGTCAGAGAAAAAAGCATGCCTGTTTTCCTCACTCCTGAATGACGGTGATGAGCTGGTGTTAGATGCCAGATGACAAGCAAATAACTATTTCTGCCCATCAAATGAAACATGTATTTTCAAACTATTTTATTTTTTAAATGAGCATTACATATCAACCATGTCTGAATCATCTTCATTCTGAGCACATCTAAATTTCATTTACAAAGGTTGTCCCATGACCGTTCTGTCAGTCTGGTGTGCAGAACCTCTGGCAAGCATGGGAGGTGCACAGGAAGTGGAATTGCTGACTGAGAGACAGGCTTCACCTATTTCCAAGAGTCTGACAGTATCCATACCCACCTTCTCTGCTACAAAGACTTACCAGCAGCAAAAGCTCACCTCCAAGTTAAACCAGCACCAGTATCATACATCCACACCAAAAAGATGCACAAGGTGAGCTCAGAAATCTACCCCCAAGCCTCAAACCAGTTAAAAACACTTTTAACATCTCTTTGGTACCTCAGCAGTTCAAGTAAGCCAGACTGGCAATCAAACCTTAAAAACAAAGTGCAAGGCAGGGGATAAGTAGTATCTCAATTTTTAAGACAAAAGTCTTTGGCTTGTTTTTTTAGGCAGATCCTAATATGCCATCTAAGAACTATTAAAAACTCAGTACCTGAAAGTTGCTCTAACCTCCCGTTTGCAGTTACAAATTGAGATTACCAATACTTTTTACTACAAATGTTTTTAATTCTCTTAGAAGGAGAGAGAAGAAAGCAGCCATGGGAGGGTACTGGGCGTTCATTCCAAAGCAAGATTTCTCCACCTAAGCCTTCCTCTCCCAGGCTGGAAACCCCTCAATATGTCAAGAACATGAATCAAGTAAAGCCCTTTGACTCATTTGGTTGACAAAATCTTTCCAGAGCCACAGCAGAGGAAGAAGCCTTCCCTTACTCATCCTTGGATGAAAGCAGAAGGCAAAATAACAAGCAATTCACACACAGGAGCTATTTCCTATGGAAGCAAGTAGATCATAAAGAAATGTGGAAAGATATGTCCTGATAGTGTTGGATGAATCCATCACGCATGTATATCCTGCTCCAAAAGCCAGCAACAACACCAGCCAGTGAGCTGCTTTGTCCTTATCTCTGCATTCTTTTGTGGACATTGGAAAATGCTGCACAGGGATACTGATAAGGTGGCGGATGTTTCCACAGAGAGATGTTTCCTCAAGCCAGGCAGGCACGCTCAGAATGAGATTCCAAACCCTGAGAGGTCATGTTTCTAAAGCCTGAAAGATGGAGGATTTTTTTTTTTTAATCTACTTACATGTTTTATGTGTGACAGGGTCAACAGCTCAAGTTTTTTCCCTAAAACCAAGTATTTTAGTGAAGAAGTAAGAAGCCATTCTAAATAACTGGTGAATATCTGCCTGCCAGCAGGAAGCAGAGAATTAATTCCTTGTTTTGCTTGTGCGTGCAGCTTTTGCTTTACTTAACTGCCTTTATCTCAACCCACAGGTTTTCTCACTTCTATTCTTCTGGTTCTCCCTCCGGTCCCACTGGCAGGGAGGGAGCAAGGAGCTGTCATGTTTAGCAGCCAGCTGGGGTTAAACCATGAGAAAAAGTCCTTCCCCTTCTAAGAAGGGTTCAAATGCTGACAAGGCTCACAAGAGAAAGAGCACCACAGCTAATAAAGCCCTTTCCTTATATCCAACAACAGCCCAGGGTGACCTTTATGATAAATCCAGAACTAAAAGTAACAAAGTCTTGCAGATCAGGACTGGAGGATCTAGGCAAGCACACAAGAAGGATCCCAACCAGGCCCTCTAATAATGAGCATGGCTGAAAGCAGCACTGTTCAGCTCTAGTTTTCCTGTGCAGTATCTCCCATCAACAAACATTGGCAAGCCTGTAGCTCCAGCAACACAAAAAACTCCAACAAAAACCACATTTGGGATAGCTGGGATTCCAGTGGTAACTTTAATGGTATGTGCTGCATTTCCCCTCCCCGCAATGCTGCCAGAGGGTCCCTGGGTTAATTTGTTACATCTGAGCTGTACTTTCAGAGCCAGAGCTGGCTGGACAAGCAAATCCTGCACATTTGTTAAGTACATTTGCAGCTCCTGATGCGAGTTCAGATGGAGATGCATTTCCAATAAACAGGAAAAAACTTCTTACATCTGGCCAAAACACACTTGTATCTCCCCTACAAGACATTTCCCCCAGCTCTTCACAGACACTTCAAACATAAACAGGGACATTAGAGAAGCCAAGTGTTAAATCCCTCAGAGAACCCTCATCATCCTTCTGCTGTGTCAGTAATGCTCAGTGTTGCACTTAGTAGGAGCAGCATTATGGATTTTAAATCAAGTCTAATCAAAGATTCATTAACAGGCAATACATTAACACAACATATAACTACCAGCCATTCAGTGCCCTTCAGCAGCTCCGCAACTCCTGAACAGGCTGCGAGCATCAGCAGGTCAGGATATTTCTTCAGGGTTTAATAGGATAGATCAAAAGAGCAAAAAATGAGTAATTCTTCCAAGTAAAAGAATAGATGTAGCCAACTTCAATGTATCTGTTCAAGTCATGCCATGCATGTATATCCAGTGCTCTCACAGGTAGTGTGGGTGCAGAACATATTTTAGAAGATTAAAAAACCCAGGCTGTTCAACTTAAAAACAGATCACGTGGCAGTTTCAGTGGAGAACTTAAAGAAATGGCAGGCTGGTCAACTTAGAACAGAATTCTCCATTTTATCACCTCTGTAAGCAGTAGACACCGGTATTTTCTACATTGCTGAAACATGGACATTCCTGTGGCTACACCAAGACAGCACAGCCACAAAATCCTGAAAGCCTCTACTGAATTCAGCCCCACAACATTTTCCACTGGGTAACGCAGCATTATTGCTTCCACTCTGCAGATGCAGACCTGAGGCACAGCAAGAATAGAAACATGGGCTTAGAAGGATTTAACAGCTTTTTTTTTTCCCAGTTAATGGGAACTGGAGACAGCCAGCAGTCCCACTTAGAACAACCTACATAAAACTATATGCCGGAAGTCCAGAACAGTCTTGCAGAACTCAGATGCCACAAGGTTACCCTTCCTGCTTATCAGAGAGTACATCAAGTCACAAAAACATGGGTGTATTTTTCTGAACTTCCTTCAAAGAAATATACCTTCTACTCAAACACTCCCATCACTTTTCCAGATTATTCTGGGGAAAAAAAATCAACACTGGGAATGTATGGACCACAAAGTAATGCTACAGGAAGCTGGCAGTCAGCAGTTTGTGCTGTAAATAATGGAATGATACATCTATGTTCCCATTAAAGATATTGAAAAGATGAAGAAAATGATGCTAGCAAAACAGGATAAATATAACTCCATTGTCTGGTTAAAAAATACCCACATACATCTTTCTTCCAACGAAATATAGCAAGAACACCACAAACTAGGAAGGGGTAGCAAGAAGGACCCAAAGCAGCTAGTAAGAGACCAAAGTGCAAATTTTCAAAGGGAAACTCAGCATGGCTCTCCCAGAAGCCCACATTTTCAACATTATTCATGGATTTTGTAAGCCTTTGAAACAGAATGATCCCAACTCCAAACTCCTCCTTCTAAACTCTGGATTTATCCTATAAGGCTGCTTGGCAAATCTATCTTTCTTGTCCAGAGTATGAATGCAGAGATTTTCTGCTAGCCACACGCGTTGGCTGTTGTGGGATTTTTTTATTCCTTTCCCCCAGAAAGGTTTTAAGTCCATTTAAAATGCATTTATCGACCTGTATATAAATTAAGCCTTGCTTACATCATCTAACTGCATTTGTCCTCAATATTTAAGCAGATCAAATCTAATGAAAATTTTTATGGATTAAAAATTATGCAGCTGCATGATACCACAAACTGGCATCCATCCAGTAAGATTTCTGGATGAAAAGTGAAGAGGAAACATTCAAGAAAGCATACTCTTGGTGGTATTTCACCTTAATTCCATCAAAAACTGATTACAGTAAGTACTACAGACAGATCTGCAATAAACACTTAATGGCAAAGTGCAGAGAATGATTATATGATTTCTGTCTATCTAGCCTACCTGGTATTTACTAGGCTGAGTAAGCAACAAGGTAAGTCCAAGCTAATGTGGAAATTCTGCTCATTTATTTACAATTATATTTCCAGGAGCCTTTCAGCCTCTACAGCTCAGCACGTGTTACACACACTGTAGATACAAATCTGCAGGCTTGACAAATACTTCATCACATGAATAATTTTAATCAAGCGGTAAAATCCCATCTTAAAGTCACTGGGATTTATTTCATGAGGATGCCTTTGCATTATTATTACTATTCCATCTGCTTCATAAAATGTCCTCGGTGCAAGGTTATGACAAAATTAATGAAATCCAGGCAACTATCCATAACACCATCTTTCAGTTTCAGTACCTCAGCATGAAATAAGGAGACTGAAAAGATACATATAATGATTTTTTTTTTTCAATATATCTGTATAAAGATTCCTGAAGTCCATTTAATTGCTACTGTGGCAGACCAGAATACTGATTTTTAAAGTTCACTCATAAAATTTTAATCATGCTAGTGACACTGAACAGTTTTCACAGCAGAAATACTGTGTAATTTTGTACAGCAAATAGTTCCCCATTTAACTAAGTTTATTTACCAATAAATTCATGATCTACATGCCACAAATGACAGAAAATGCAAACAAGTGGGGAGAAGAAAAAAGCTACAGGACAAGGCTGCTTGCTTGTTTCCAAAGATCATAACCCCATTTTCTGTTCAGTGCTCTCAGTGGATATTTCAGTATTCTAAAATTCTACCAAGAACCACCCCATGCTTGAGGTGCCCATCTCATGAAAAGATACACACAAGGAAAAACTTTTAAAATAATACATTTTTAAAAAGTAAAAATCAGACAAACAAACCAAACTTTGACATTTTGAAGGTACAGACAGAAACCTACAGATGTACATTTACAGTATGTTCCTCACTGCAATCTCAACATGTTTTGATACAGTATTCAAAACTATGTAATGATATCAAAATTATTTAGGATGTCAAGTCATATTTTATGCCAGTTTTTCTTCAGCAGCATATTCATCTTATACTTCCACCAGGTTTATCTTCTTTGTTTTGCAAACAGAAGAAAATTCAGACACACAAATAGGACAGTTTGGTTTGCTTCACTATTAGATCAATAACGTTGAGCCTTCCAGAATAATTAACAAGTAGATAAAGCTCAAATTTGGGGATTTAGAACCAATTTATTCAGAACTTGCTACTACATTTTTAAGTATCCAAGAAAACCTTGCTGTATAACCAGGAAGTCTTCTATTCCAACTTTCCTTCACCACCTTCCTTGCTCAGGAAGTGATGACAAAAAAAGGCAAAGATAGCAAGCTAAAAAAACCCCAAACAGACACCAAAGAGAAGATCCTGGCAGACAGCTGTATGGCAAAAACCTCTTAACCAAATAAACTTTCCCTGTCTATAATCAACAAACACAAAACAGTGACTTGTAAAAATAAAACTTGTCTACACTTAGTGTCAAAACCCAAAAATAAGTTCTGGCAGTGGTTGTGTGTGAGGTTCACCACGCAGGGTTTTTACACTGTCAGCATACCTCTACCTTTTCCCTTTCTTTTCAGCTGTTGGATCAATTCATACCTTTAAAAAAATCATCACCAGACTTTTGCTGCAAAATTACCATTCAGGAGGCAACCTACTTAAAAACACTGTCCCTTTTGTTCACAAAATCCAACGTGCACAAAAGGAAAATGCAAGGATAAATTCTGTACCTCCAGCTCCGTCTCTCTGCGATTGATATCATCAGTAGATTGATTCAGTTTTTCTAGCTCCCCCTAGAAGGAAAGAAAGTCAGATGCATAGTAAGAAATCAGGGAAAAAACATGTCTGAGAAGGTTCATTCAGCATCCCTACTGAAAGCACACATGGGCTTTGGCTAATGAATTTAGTGAAAAGAGGAAACCTTGAGATGTTCAGCCTAACTTTGCCACTGGTCTTCTACTTTGCTACTGAAAATTAAAAATAATCAGAGAAGCTCTATAGTTTTATGTTAAGGCAATACATTTCCTATTCTGGCTACTTCTTCACTATTACAAATAAACAGAAGGTTCAGTAAGCTCTGTCTCGTTAATCAATACAGCCAGTATCAGCAAGGTACTGGGGAGACAGACACACCCACCCCGAAAGATTAGCATAAAGTTTGCCCTATCACAGGAGACATGCAGTGGAAGGACAGAACCGATAAGAAACACATCTTGCCACATGAGAGGCATTTTATTTTGGATTTTGGCAAACCATTTTATAACACAACCAGTCAATGGGACATACAGTTATGTCTATGTAATTTGCCTTCCTGCCAACATTCTGATCCCTTAACAGCAGAAACAAAGGTGTTAAATCCCTTGAATAAATATGTAGTAGAGTAGTGCTGGCATGAATGAAGTTATTGTAAAAATAAAGCTCATTCTTATTGACTTTCTTACCACAAAAAGCAACCCTCAGGAGGATATCTGATAGCCTTCCTTATCTGAGCTACATGTTCCTTCATGAGAGATTGTAAGATTTTTAACAGTAGTGTTCTCCAATTTAAATGTTATTTAATTGTCAACGTGTGTAACAGAATACGCCTTGAAATGTTCTGCCGTACAAACCGAACGTTGTAAATTGATTCTCACTTGAGCAGTTTCCCACTAGACTACAAGAATGACTCTGGTTACAACCAGAAAGGAATTAATTACAACAGTTTAGCTCTCTTATCCTCAGAGGTCAGATTTCGTTTCCTGCTCCTAGGATTTGGAAAATACCTATTTGAGTATCCATGTTGTCTGAAACACTCATCCAAAAATTACCTAATTGTCTCGTACTATCACTTACTCAGAACCTGACGGCTCTCATGGAAGCAGACACAGCAGCCTGTTTTTCCAACCAAACAAAAAACTTAACAAAAACAATTGTTTTGCCGACCATTCACAAATTGTGTATGTGGAAACGTGTTGCAAGCTGAAGAACCTAAGGCCAAAATTAGATCAATAGACACCAACCAAGCTCAGCCTCTTAAAATCAGGGCAGTACCAGGATGGCTTTTGGCTGAGGGCCTTGTTCTGTGTAACCATGTTTTGAGAATTTTGCAATTGCTCTGTGCAGCCCTGGAAAACTAAATGCTCGCGATGGAGAAAAGAATGACAATTACAGCGAGCAGGGATCTATGCCAAGGATCCTCTCAGCAATGTACACACATGTTATATTCATTCATGACAAAAAGTCCCAGCAATGCTGGAGGCAAAAGCCATAAATCTGCAGAGACCTAAAAATACATTTCATTTCAGGGACCACAGCACGCTTGAAGTTTGCACCAGGCTATTGGTCGAGACACGATTTTGGGGAGAAAAGCTTTGTTTAGACACCACGCAAGAATAAAAAGCATTGCAGAAGGCATTCACAGAGAGGAAGCACCATATTCCACTAACGCTCCTTTTTAAAACAAATAAAAAATAATGATAAAAACAACGAAATAAATTTTTTAAACCTACGCTTTCCCGCATTTATGAATTTCTGAGCACCAGCCCCGCTCCACAAGCAAGGTCACGGTGTCATGGTCAAAACTAAAAAGGGGAGGGGGGGGTGAATTTCAGCAGGAGGAGGAGGAGAAGGAGGGACAGCCAACAGAGCCGGGCGCGGAGCGATGCCCGGGCTAACAAAGGGCTGGGGAGCCCCGGGGGCGCTTCGGGCGCCCAGACAGCCGGGGCTGCTCCGGGGGGAAAAAATTAACTACGTAAATAGAATTAAATAAATAAATAAATGTGTGTCTATATGTATGCCTGTGTCCACGTAAGTGTATGTATGTATATATACATATATACACACACACACATATATATATATATATATATATGCATGCACATACGCCTGAAAAGCAATGAAATAAAAGGCACCCATTATTACACAGAGCCACAACGCACACATTGAAACGAACCCCCCGAGAACATCGCAGCCGCCCCTCGGGAGTCAGGCCCTCACCTGGATGCGGGGGTCCACCTCCTCGTCCTCGGGGCGCGGTGGTTCCTCGGCGGGGCGGGCCCGCCGGCCCCCCGGCCCCATGGCGGCTCCCCCTGCCGCTGCCGCCGCCTCCCGCTCCGCCGCTCCCGGCCGCCGCTCCGCCGCTCCGGCCCCGCCTCCGGGGGAACCCCTCCCTCCCCGCAGCGCCCCCGTCTCTTTGTGCCTTCGCAGCGCGAAATTGCGGGGTTTCCTTCCTTTCCCCCCTCACACCCGCCCCCTCCCCGCCTTTTTTTTTTTTTTTTTTTTTTTTTTTTTTTTTTTTTTTTAATTTCCCGCCCTATCCTTCCCTCGCACCCCGTTTTTCTGGCGTGCTAATGCCTGGGTGCCCCCCGCAACGGCGCTGCGTGAAACCAGGATGAGTAGTTCCAGGTGCGGGGAAGAGCTAAGGACACCTTGCTGGATTTTTTAATTTATTTTTTTCTCCCCCTCCTTCTTTTCTTCTTTCCTCTTTTTCAAGCTCTGCTGGAGGCTGGCATGCCTATGGAGAGAAAAAAAAAATAATGAAAAAAGAAATCAGGGGAAAGGGAGAAGAGAAAAATACTAAAGGCACTTTCAACAACCTTGAAAATCCAAATGAAACCCAGATTTCTATTGTGTGGGAGCTAAGCAGGCAACTATTGTACTTACTGCATGCAGCAGAAGAAGACATACTGAAGACACATCCTTTTGTTGTCAGTAAAAAAAGAACTTCATAAAAGAAGTATGTACATGCATGGCCCATGTCTAGCAGAGCACTTCAGATTAGTGTCTACCTAATCACAGGGGTGGATAACAAGTAATTTTGAACAGATGAGGAATATATTTCCACCTCTAAAGTATCACTATTAATGTGACCCCATTTTTTTTTTGTTAGAAAAATCCTCAAAAGGTAATAAAAAAATGAAAAATTTTGATGTGGTGAAGAAAAAAGCTTCTTTTGTGAGACTGAAGGTGAAAAAGAATCTCATATCTCTATATAAGATTAAAAAAGGAGGGAGATAAAATAAGAAGATAAAATTAATATTGCTAAGGTAACTAAGGTAAAAAAGGAGGCAAAAGAAAAGCAGTCAAGCTCTTTTAAATGCTATAAAGCAACAGGGGGGTGGAAATAAAATATGGCAAGAGAGTGACATAAACATTTGAAAATAGTATAAACATGCAAAGTGACACCAACAAACTAAAATAATCAAGGAACAGAGGAGGTGTTGCAAAAACGCAGATGGGTTGTTTGCAACATCTTCACTGCTCACAGCAGAAGAAATCATCATGTAAAGGGGAGGAAAAAAATAAAAACAAACCAAAAACCAAATCAGCCAAAGCCATGTGTTTACTCTTACTGCTGTCCATTAAGGGAATCCAATGTGTACACACAGCCAGAGGTTCCCAGGGCCTTGGCATTTCTCTTCCCTGGTGTGCTGTGGCTCATATCAAGACTGTATGGTCAAATGTCCAACATTCCTATCATCCTAAAACAGCATGAAAACAAAGCTGCACATGGAAGACTTCATGTGGACAGTCCTGCTGTTACCACTTTGATTTCTAAAATGCAAGACTGTCTAAAAGATTTACTGCAGCTATGCCATGTTCCTCCAGAACCTACCCAGGCTGACCCACGGTGATGTCACAAAAAGCACTGCCCACTGCTTGGGGTACAGAAGTTCTCCTGCGCACACATGCACTCCCAAAGGGATTTTTTATGTTTGCACAAAGGAACCTGTTCTTCCATTACTGCTGTGACAATCCCCGTGATTGTTGCAGCTCAAAAACCTCCAGCCAAACTCGTCAATCTGCTACCATCGAGGCAGAGCAAGCTGTGTCTCTCCTCAGTTGCACAGTGGATTTAGAGAGCTGGGAGAGCTGCCTGCAGAGCTTAGCACTGTGCAAGAGATGGTGTGGATACACAAGCCCCTTTTCCCATGAATCTGAAATCTCTCATAGAGCCCTGAGGCTATTGAGATCATTTTATATAAAACCGATACATTGGGAAGATCTACATATAATAAAATCAGTGAAGAATGCACGTCTGTCATTACTGCAGACATCACTAAAGCATTAACAGAAAAGTGGCCTGAAGGAAAAGATTTGACAGAACAGGGAAAGGGAGACTGTTCAGTACACATAAAGATCAATAAAAGACTCAAGGCTATTATTTACATGTTCATTTTCTTCTCTTCGCCATGGAATGGCTTTTGCTGAAACTGCTGTCCCGTGCAAAGGGCAGCAGACCCCAAGAAACACCTGAGGAACAAACCTGAGTATCACATAGGCAGGCCTCACACATGAGCACCTTCTCCACAGGTTTGTTGGTGACACCAAGCTGTGTGGTGTGATACAAGTTGGAGGCAAGGGATGTCATCTAGAGAGACCTTGACAAGTGTGAGAGGTGGGTCTGGGCCAACCTCTTGAAGTTCAACAAGGCCAAGTGCAAGCTGCTGCACCTGGGCTGGGCCATCCCAAACACAAATTCAGGCTGGGTGGAGAAAGTACTGAACAGAAGGACTTGAAAGTGTTGGTTGACAAGAAGCTCTACATGACTCAGGAACGTGTGCTTGCAGCCTAGAAAGCCAACCACATCCTGGGCTGCATCAAGAGAAGCACAAGCAGCAGGGTGAGGAAGGAGATCCTCCCGCTCTGATCCATTCTGGTGAGACCTCACCAGAGGAACTGGCACAGGTTGCTGAGAGAACTTACAGATGACCCATCCCTTGCAGTGTTCAAAGCCAAGCTGGATGGGGCTTTGTGCACCCTGGTCTAATGGAAGACATTGTTGCCCATGGCAGGGGGATGGAGCTAGATGATCTTTCAGGTCCCTTCCAGCCCAAAGCATTCTGTGATTCTATGCTCTGTTTAGGTCAATACTGTGCAAGACGTGAACTGCAATAGATGGCATTTGGGTATTACTTTTGCCAAATCATGAGTGATCTCATCCCATCAAATCCCTCTTACACAATCTGCTAAAGGCCAGACTGCTCCCCAGCCCCACCCCACACCCAGAAAGCCAGTCATGCTGACCTTTCCGCTCCCCCCACAGGCCCTACGCGCGCCAAGGCGTCTGAGCAAAGCTTGCACGAGGCCTGACCGAGACAGTCTGTACTTTCTCCTGTATCAATATTTCAAAACCCTAGTCCCAAGTATTCAATATTTGAGCAAAGCACTCTGAAGCCAAGGCAGGAAGAAACCGCTTGCTCTTTCACTAATGGGATTCCAGAGTGGCCACAGCAGAGAATTAGTCCAGACCTGTCAGGCTGGGCTGCAACTTAACATGAGCTATGCTGAAGAGGGTACAGCTCAACTAAAAAGCACAAGGAGAGGTTCTGGTGCAGGAAAAACCACGATCCAAGTTGCTTCAGCAACCAATTTAAGTGTACCAGGCAACACCCCTGTCTTGTGGCATGACAGCAGCCATTTAGGGTATAAGCCTTATCATTAACATCATGCCCTAGAGCACAGAAATCCCTAGGCAAGGGTGATGTTCTGGCTGAGAGAATTGCTACAGCTCTGCTTTTGGGGGAAGTTGCTACATAACCACATTATCTGGTCCCACAGAAATCCTCAGTGTACAGGCAAGGGAAAGATTTGGCAAGGGAAAGATTGAAATGTCTGTACTTTGAGGAAGGAATACAGAGCAGAATTTTCTTCCTCATTCTGGAAGATGGTTTGTAGATTCAGTATTACATTGCTGAACAGCCGATGGGGAACTTGAAGTTTCATTTTAAATAAAATCAGCTGGGAAGAAGTATGCATCAGTGAAGAACTGCCTGAGGAAACATCCTAATGACTATAGTTAATTTAGGGATAAAATTCAAAGGGAATGGATTGTATAATTTTACATATATTTGATAATGGTAGATTCTGAATGGAATTTAAGGAAGAGTTGTTTTTTTTTCCAAATCTCATTTTACATTCAAATTTCTGCTCATATTTGCCCTCAAAGCTTGCTTCTGCCCCAGCACTAGAGGCAAGAGCCCAAAATACAAATCAAAAATTGCATTTCCTTCCTCATAAACATGTATCTTCTCTTTTTGAACATTGATAGCAAACTAAGCAGAGTTCAGGACTAATTAATGCACATTTGATCACTGAAGACACATTTCAGCTCATGGAAATGTTCAAGGAGAAAACAGCCTAAGAGAGAGAGCCTTGCTTACAGAATACTGCACCTCTCCTCAAGAGGACTGGAGAAAGAGCTCTGCTTTGAAAAGTTCTTCTGCTTCCACTGATGATGGTGCTAGAGGCTAACTTCCAATTGGCTTCAAATGTTGAAGTGTTGTTGCAATTTGGTTTTAAATAGTTTGCTAACAAACAAACACAGAAGTATAAACAGTCCAATTCTAAGGAGTAACAAACAAGGTTCCCAAAATACATTTATAAGCCTAAAATCTACCATAGTAGATTCTACCACGTACTTTTTTAGCTGAATTAACCCTGGAGAGCAGTTTACTACACTGACTTTAGCAATGTTACACCAGAAATTAATTTAACTCAGGGAATGTCTCATTTAAACACAGAGCCACCATCTCCATCTTCCAAGCTGCAGCAAAGACATTGCTCTGTCATTGTTCAAGTCCTGTATACTTTCCTGGTTTTTCAGAAGTTTACTGCATGTGTTGGAAACATTTTTAAACATTAAGTGGGATCTCCCCCACAGTCATAGTACATTTGAAGACCTGGGCCTCTATCACTTAATCTTTTATAGAAAGCTAAGCACAAAATTTTTATGGCAGATATGCGCTGCATTTATTGAAGATTTTAAACTTCTTGGGTGCATATGCAGGGTATTAAACACAAAGGGGTCAGAATCAAAACTTCCCCTGGCTTATTTCTCAAGCAAATTTTCACGCTTCCATACTCACAATGGTTGTGGCCTGTTTGTGCTCTGCATTTTAGAAAGCACTAAAAATCAATTATCTCTCCTACACCAGTTTGTAAGATGGTATCGCCTTATGAACTTGCACACAAAGACATATTAATGGAGCTTGAGCATCTGTGGTACAAAAAACTTGTAGATTTCCCCACCTACAAGGAATGTATTTAAAGAAAAGGCTACATTCCAAAATACCCTTTGATTTCACTTCTCTTTAATAAGCACTGTTTAAAATTAAAAATAACCTCCAGGCTTCACAGGGCTACAAAGAAAGGAGGCTCATTTTAAAGAGGTACAATCTATTTTCAAGCCACACTAATCTTAGTATCTTCCATAAAAACGAAATACAAAGACTATTAACAAAATTATCTGCTGGGCCATTTTCTGTTGCATATACTTTTATCTCACATCATATCACGAGCTACTTTTCTTATCATTATGAAGCCTGAAATTGATGGTGCTTCATACAGAGAGTGTGAGTGCACTATAGTTTTTTATACACACACATAGACACACTCACATGCACTATGCTATATATATGTGTAAAAAATGTGTGACTAACAGCTTGATGGATTTCCCTGCTTATTCTTATTTCATTGGGAAAGAACCACCATCATCACAGGAAATTTTCTCCTTCTCCAAGCTGTCTTTTGGCAAGGCTGGTGGTGGTGGAATTTCCCACTGGAAAAAGCCATCCGTACAATGACACTATACTTGCAGCAGTCCTGCTGCTCCTCTGGCCAAAATGCAGAGTGTGCTGCTTTTGCAGATTTAGAAAATAACAGAATAACATGAGCCTCTTCCCCAGATCTGCTGCTGAGTGATAAGGAAGATCCCTTTTACAGTGCTTCATACTTGAAGAGGGAAAAACCCTATACTGTGCCCTTTTAAGTTGAATATATCCACTTCAGGGTCCCAGTCCTGCTATCTGCTTTCATTAATAAGCCGCCTCACATCAGTTTCAATGGCAGCAGGATCAAATGCAAAGGTGTTAGTCTGTACCCAAAATGAGACCTTAGACAAAAGGTATTGGCTCGTGAGAGCCAAAATGTGATGCAAGTGCCATTCTCCTCAACCCAGCCTGACAATTCCCTAATACTTTGCAGGGGTGTGGATACATCATTGCTATTAAGTATAAAAACACCCACCCTCATCTTTTATTCTTTACACTTAGACATCTATGCAAACCACATTTAAAGCACTTATTTAAAGAACCGCCTCTGAATCTCTAATAACATCAGCCACGTGCAAGAATGCATCTCATTTTATTTAGTAGTTTTCTTAGTGTTCAGACCGGTTCCATATTTGTGGCTATTTAACTGTATCAGTAGGTTCCTCACTGATAAATTAAAGGATAAAATCCATTCACAGGTTTCTTGCCATCAGCCCATGCTGCTCATGAAACCAAATGCAACACTGATGAAGGCAGGAGTCCCTATGAAAATATAAGGACAAACAAGAGACGCCAGGTAGTGAAGTTCCTGTGGGTCTGGTTCAGGGTACTCATGTGTCTGGTGCACTTTCTGTGAGAGAGCCACAAAGGGCTGCTTAAAGCTGGCAATTCCACAACCCTTCCCTCTTGCAGCATGGCTGCTCTATGCATTTGGCACATTCCAGCTCACCAGGAAAGGGTCTCCATGTGCCTCCTGGTCCCAGGCAATGCTCCTGACAGATGCTTTGTGACACCCACTCCCTGCAGTGAGTCATCTCCTGCAGAGCAAAGGTATCTGCTGTGTGCGGGCTGGAGCAATGCTCTGTGCAAAGGCAACCAGGTGACTGCTGAAGGCTCTCCAGCCAGACTTTGCTTCTTACTAATCTTGTTATCAGGCAGGAAATTCACTCATACCCTATTTTAAGCTGTTGAACACACCACATTAAGATCTTGAGCTTCTGTCAGAGATCTCAGAGCATTCCTTTCAAGCATCAGCCATCTGATGAAAGGAGAACCTTTCCCTTTGGTTTCCAGCACAAATCCTATTTCTTATAAGTGCCAACTGATTAATAGAGGGAAACAGCATAGACGTTTCAAATAAAAGCATGGCCCAGAGGATGAGGGAAATTAATACCTATTCAAAATAAGCTTCCAAACAGGGCTGGGAAGACCAGGTAGCTACAGGAAGATTTGGGATCTCATTATCATCATGAACAGCTCAAGTGCAAAGAGAAAAGGCAGAATCATGGTCTATATCTAGAGGGAAAAAAAAAACCCACGGGGATGAGCAACCAAAGGGGAACTCCTGCCTCTGTGTTGTGAAGGCAGACTGGCAGCCAAGAGGGAGACAGCTGGGAAGCCCAGAGATGGGGACAGGCCCTTCCACAGCCAAATCTCATTAGCAAGATATTAAGAAAGGTCTTTGCACTGTCTATTTGCTTCCTAACAACATTTGACTGCCTATAAGCAGCAATAGGAGAAATAGGAAATGTTTTTTATACCCTCCTCTTTAGTTTCCTTTCCAGATTCATTATAACCCTGTTTTACCTTGTGCCAGAAAATATGAGCTTATGAAGTATCTAGATACAGAAAAAAAAAGTCAGTTTAACAAATCTGAATTTGATGTCTGCAAAATCCTAAGTGTCTATATTTCAAGTGTGCCCTTTCACATATGTAGGGAATTCAAACCTTTAAAATACTTGAATTAAAAATATCAGTCTTTGATTTGTACAAGTGAAATGTTTCCTGTGTAAAAAGCCCCTTTTTTCCCACTCCCAGCATTAATAGCTAGATTTTCTGCCCTGGCAGAATCATACTTTTCAGTGCTTCCTGTTACATTAAAAATGGAATGATTGAGCACATTGTGTGTAGGAGTGAAGCAGAGTCTGTTTTAGCACCCAACTTTGTATGTCAGGAGAAGATGTAGTGATTAACTGTGATCCCTCTCCTTCCTTCTCCCATGCCATAACCTGCAGGAGCACACTGCTGCAGAGCCACATCCCTGCAGTTCTATCTTGGTGCCCAAGAGCAGCCTGCAGCAGCAGCACCAAGACTGTGAAACCAAAGTCAGTCATACAGGGCAGGTTTTGAAGCCTTCCTGGCATAACTACACTGCAGCAGTATCTGACCAAATGCCTCACATCTCCTAGAGCTTAATAAACACTTTGGATAGCAATGCAGATCTCACCTCTGCTCCCCACTCCTCAAGTCTGTCATCTCTACCTCTCCCTCACCATCCAGCTCAGCCTTGTTTATTCCCCAGTCTCAATACCTTCCCTTTCTACCACTGCAAGTATTGCTTAACCCATTGTTTCCCTCCTTCCTTAATTTGTATTTATCCTTAATTTCTCTTTTTCCCTTCTTTCATGTATAACCTGTTACATAGCAATATGGTTCAACACCACCATTTGTCAAAATGATGCAGCTGCATAATTTCACCTCCCACTTTGGGGTTGGGTTTGCTCGTCTGTTGCAGAGACTGAAAACTTTTGCAGTACTATTTGGAATATGTTGATCTACCCCAGAGCAGAGCAGTCTCTTTTGCCACAGGAAACACATTCGACCCTAGCTGCAAATTCCTCTCCACTGACGTCTCTCCAATGTGACAGCAGTTTTGCAATCCCAGTAAATAAGAGGTCACAAGGACAGAAATGAAATATTTTACTTTGAGAGCCCATGCAACACCCCCAGCAGTCAGAAATTATTGTTTTTTAGATGCCCTCTAGATGTCCAGAGTTGGATTCACTTTGTGAAGGTAACTGGATTAAAAAACTACTCCCTTTTGTCTGAAAGGGCATTCATTCTTTTGTTTTCCTTGTTCTGTTGACACAAAAAGGTAAGATGACAATTCCTGTATTCTCTTCCAGTTTCTATATCAGAGCAGCAATTTCCCAGATCAAATTGCAGGTATATTTCCTAGATGTAATAGCCACTGCCTATGTCAGGAGCAAGTTCCACAACAGCAGGAAGAGATAAGGGAACACAGTTCAGCCCTTTGGAAAATCCTGCCCAAAAGGATCATGTGGAGCCTGACAGATTGTCATTTATTAAGATGCAGATGAACACAAATCACTCCACACTGGGGACTGTGTTCCTCTGATCTAAAATGTGACCTCTGAGTCTCCTTTTCAGCTCCTTGTCCTTTCCTCCAATTTTCTCCCACCCTTTTATTTCCTACCCTCCCACAGGGTAACTCTTTTCAAGTGAGTTGTTCACACCAGAAGCCACACATACACCCCTGCACCCACACTTCTGTCGAACCACCAAGGGACAAACAAATCTCCTGTTATGCAAAGTATATGAATTTCCTGGAAGTAGTAACCATGTTGAATACCTGGGGGAGATTCTGGAAAGTAGGAAAGTAGGAAAGTGGGATTTTTTTATGTCCAAAATACGATTTCATATGTCAAAAAAAATTAAAAGGTACCTTCATTTCGCTAAGTTTTTTTCACATTACTTTCTGTGAAAAAAGTGTTCAGGTCTTGAAAAGGAAAAGCTGTCTAGGTGATTTTCTGTCAGGAGCATTTCACCAAGTGGACTTAGGAAATCAACGTGGAGGAAAGTAGCTGAAGGGATTTGTGTTTGATGGGTGTGTGAGGCTCATCCAGCCCTTGTTTGGAGAAGCATACACACCTTGTAAAATAAGCTGTGAAGATGTTTGGCATATCAATCTCTCAAGAGCCAACCTACCAGAAAGGAGAGGGATCTGCCTCCTTGCTCACAAGAAGGTTTGGTGTGCTCAACACCACAGGGACGCAGAAGACGTCTGTCAGATTTCCCAGGCGAATTGGGAAAACTGTCAGTAATGCAAACGAAATGCTGACGCACAGGGATAAAAAGCTGCTCGAGTGCAGTCTGGCATCCACACTGCTCCCCAGTCCCAGCAAACAGGAGTGGGAGTGTACCCCAGTATAACAGCAGGGAAGGACTCAGTATTTCCACTGCCACTGAACAGTGCTGGGATGAGAAGTGGGATACCAGCACAGGAACACCCTCTCCAAACAGAAGGAGATGAAACTGATTTTCGGGTGCAGGCCTTCTGTAGACAGAACAAAAGGAACAAAGCAGATGTCAGGCAGTCTGCAGTACAGCTCTCCTCTTGCAGGCACCCCTTTGGAGCAGTAACTCTTTCAAGGGGGGAAGGGGAGAAAAAACAGCCACCCAGCAGTGTGTTAATCTTCACAGATGGAGCAGCTTTAATGCTATCTAATCCTCCAGAGGGAGGAAACAGCATTTCCTTTGTGCCAAGGATATCAAAATGGTTGGAGACGGCAATCTCCACTGACATTAACTTTATTAAAGGAGGGGTATTTCCACGAGCTCTGAGAAGGCTTGGTCAAGAGCCAGCTGGAGATGCACTGCATGTAAACATCCACTCATAACAACAGAAAATAGCAGTCAGGAACTCCCGGAAGAATATACAGGCACCAAGCATGCACACAAACTGGAGATTGCATATCACAGCCACACACATCAGTTATACAGCTATCAAACAACTGCATTGCAGCAGCAATGTGAGCAGGTAGTTACTGCTTTGTACTCTTATTTTAATTTGGCTCCTGTATTATTTTGCTGCAGCTATATAATCAACTTGTGCTCTGAAGAGGGAAGTGGTGCCCCTGGGTTGTCATAACAAGAACACCAAACCTTCTTGAGCCTCTTCCTTGGCAGTGAATGATTTTTACATGTAAATTGGATGCAGAAGTGAAAGAAAGAATAAGTGTTCTCAGTAAATTTTGAGTATCAGGAGCCAGTATTTCATTAAACTTTACTTTAAATAACAGTAGTATTTACATTCTACTAATAGATGCTTTCTTGCATGTAAATATCAAACAACTGTCACTTCATGATGTCATTGCATATAAAGTCAGTTCTTAAACAGTTTATGTAATGCACAGTTCAAACATCATCTTGGATGTCAGTCCATCTCACCCAGCCTGCTTGGGCAAAATGGAAAATTAAAGCTCTGAATCGAGGATTTGAAATATAAAGCCCTACTATTGTAATGGAAGCATTCATCTCCCCTTCCTGGAGGACAGTTCAATTATCATCATGTCCCCAAGCAGATTTTGCACTGAATCATTGTGACATCTGCTAGGGAAATTAACGCAAATCTATATCTGCATGCAGCAAATACATTGGCAAGGTTGCAAATGGGGGAAGGGAAATAAGTGTCACTTTTCACACAAACTAGAGAATGACAGCTTGTCACATCCATGAGTAAATACTAGCAGAAGTGAGAGAAGGCAAGATGCTTCTTCACCTTTTACGCCCTCCATAGCATTACAAAGATACAGATTAAGGACAAAACTGTGGCTTCTTCTTCCCTGCCTACAGTAACAGCATCTGCACACATTTCACCATCTGGGAACACTAATAATTATGGATCATATCTGTGCCATTTGCACAGGTTAGTAGAGCTCCCCTGAGTTCAGGGGAGTTGTGCCTCTTTCCTAGCTGAAGGGCCAGTCCAACATGCCAGAGCTGGGGAAACAGAAGCTGGAAGAGCCCCAGAGAGTGAGGGTGCGGAACAACCTCCTCCAGGTCACTTATGGCAAAGGAGACTTGCCCACTGCCTTGTCATCAGCAAATTTTATGATAGAGAAGCAAGGGGTTTAGTCATTACTTGCATACATGCAAAAATCATGATATAATGTAGTACAACTCTCTTTGTACAGAAAAAAAAAAGCCAAAACAACAAAACTTAGAAAAAGGATAAAGTTAACTTGAATACCCCTGTATTTCCCCAAGGACAGAACGATGCCCACAGACAACTGCTTCCAAGCCACTCACACATTATAGCTGGTCTGAGCCCATGGGCACCTTTCCCATCTTCCTTCAGTCTGGCACACAAGGCTTCACCAGTTGCATCACGTGGCAAGGCACACAGTTACTGACTCCCAAGTGCAGGATGGAGAAAAGGCCATGGTATGAAGTTAGAAGAGAAAATCACCTTCTAGCAAGAGATTCCTTGGCTCCACAACCTAACACAGCTGCACCATAACACTGTGATCTCTCCTCTGCTGCAAGGCTGGAAATAAAGGCAGCACAGCAGAGCACACCTGACACTCAAATACCTAAGTCTCATGCAGGATGTGCAAGCTGGATCTGACTTTACACCCATAGAGGAAGCAGCACCATCATTCTAAGCTCCTTTTAAGATAATGATACCTTTTACACCAGGGTTACAGTAGCTGCAGCTGTATTAGAAGGAAACAGGCTCTCTACCAAAAATACATAAATGGGTACAAAACTTCTGCATATCACACTTTCACCTGTAACAAATGCACTGTGTTAACATTTAACAGTATCTCAGTACTAGAGCAGAGCAGAGCAGAGCGCCCTTTCATCAATTATGGCTTGTTTTCTGGTGCACCTTCCCCATACCCAAAAGCCTGGGTTCAGACATCAGACAATCATATATTCTCTGATTCAAATGGCAAGATGAACATGACTGTAAAAAGGGTACCATTACAGTTTCTTTTTAAAGAGATGTACAACCTTCCGCCCACTCTTTCTTGTGCTTTTGCAGTGAAAATTTCTTCCTAATTGGTATCCAAGTGTGCAGTCAGATCAATTTCTCTTCAAAAAAGTGCTGCTTTTATCCAGATGAAAACAGATACTACAGACTTCACTTACAGGCTCTGATTTTAAAAATTACTGTAATCAGACTTTGATAGAACCACTCTGATAACAGATGTGTGACTAATGTGTTTCCTAATGTTATGATAATTCAACTACAAAATAAACAAATAAATGGTTTAAAGTAAGAAAAACTTTAGGAACTTGGACAGTGGCAATGAATGCCAAATTCAGAGTTCAAAATTCTCCCCTGAAATGTTGTTAGTTCATATCCTCCTACTTTTCCACAATCCTGATCTTCAAAACTTAGGGTAAGGAAAACTTTGAAATTTGGACTTTTGATCTGAATTTGCTTTTTCATGTGAGAAATATATTTCAAGCTTTCAGGAGTTAGACATTTAGAGTCTGGTCTCACAATAAAGAACACTGATTCTTCTAGCCAGTAGAAAAATAGAAACAGTTTGTCTTGAAAGCTGCATTACATAGTTTACAATTAGGAACTGTCTGGAAAAAAAAAATTAGAAAAGAAGGACTAGAGAGCTTTTTTAAGCTATGTAAAGGAAGGTTATTATTAGAACTGCCAGAATTCTTTACATTGGCATAATGCAGTAAGAACACTGAAATACTTTTCTACTAAATTATGGTTTTCATCCAGGCACTTTAAATTACTATTTTCACAAATCCACATGGCCCAACTCAAGGAATGCTGGCTAGAGCCATGCCACTGCCTGTTTCAAAGCGGAGGTGGAGAACAAGTGTATGATCTGCCAGGTACCTCCTTGTGTGCTTGCCACAGCCTGACCCACAGCCCGGCTGCTGCTGCTGCTGCCACCCCTGCCCCAAGCACTGCCATGGAAGATTGCAAAATAAGCAGGTACAGAGACAGCAAAGGAACACCTGTATACCCTGAAGGGGAATAATAAATGCAAGCAAGAAAGAAGACTTCATGTTTAAAACTGACCTTCCTTCCAAAAGATGTATTAAAATGGTCTCACAGCTATCTTACAGATGTACAAGCAATAAAAAATATCACTGAGAAGTTCAAAAGACACCAGTTGCTTTTATCTGCCACACATTTTGCTTTTGAGTCTGCGGTTCTGTGGGGGTTTCTCAGATGAGCAGACCTCTCTTCTAAGTATTTCTAACACACCTATTGACTTAGATTCCTACCCTGCAAATCCTAACAGTCATTACATACATGCATTCTTGTCTGCAGTATCCCATATCTATTTTATATCTATTATATCTATCTACTATATATTATATCTAGGACATCTTTAAAAATTGCAAGCACATGAAACAACAGAGTTTTGTAAAGTATTTCTGTCACAATACAAAAATTCCTGCCGTTTTTAAATCAAGAAGTCCTAGACAGGTTTTCTCCATCAACTCCAGGTAATCTGGTACATTTCCCACCTCTTCATCTACAAGAACTCTAAGTGGGGGAAGAGAAGGAAGAGAATTCTGCAGCTTCTATATAATATAACTGAATATCCTCCTCCTGTCAAACCCTCCTCCTCCTCCTCCCAAAATGGCTTAAAATAGATTCACAGTAGAATCTCCATTTAAGGGTCTTACTATCATGCCATTGTTTCAAGCTCTGCAACTCAGAAGACTGGGAACTGAGGTTTTGTTTCTGGTAATGAGAACTGAGATTTTAATACAACAGCCTGAACCAGGACTTCAAGAAGAAAAACAGAACAATGAAAGAGGGCTGCATATTGGGAAGACAGCATAGAGAGTTGACATTGCCTTATTTCCACACTCCTTGCTTACTTTCTCTTCTACTGGTGTCCAAATTGAGTTTTCATCTTTCTTCTGCAGCATGTGTTCCCTACTTTAAGGCCAACTGAGGAACTTTTCTTCGTAGGGACTTAAGGAACTCAAAGAAAGACAATGAGAGCTAAAGCCAAGTCATGCCAAGTGAGCAATCCTTATTCATACTGATTAGGAGTTTGAGCCTCACACTACTGTACAGTATGTTATATCAAGAGCCTTGAGTCAGACAGAGATGCTTGGGAAAAACAAGAAGAAGGAAGTCACCTCTGACTGCCTGAACCTCTCAGCTGAGTCTCACATGCAGGCCATGCTGTGCCTGAGAGCACAGAGAACAGAGCTAAAAGCAAGCAAACATAGCTCCAGCCTCAAGGAAAACCAGAGCCTACCTCCCTCTGGTGCTCTGTTCATATCCTAAACAGGCTGCAAGAGTAGCCAAATTACATCCAGAGCAGCTTAACTCAGCATTTTCATCTTTGTTATGTAGCCATTTAGCCTTAGCTAGTCTCAGTATCTAAGCTCAGTGGTACAAACCCACGAGTGAGCCTGTCCATCACTCTCTACTGCTTAATCCTCCTCTGCCCCAAACTGAGGATGTGACCTGCAGTTTAAGTTTCTCCAAACAGATTTTTGGTGTGTAAGACACTACTGTGCATTTCCTAGCCAGGTTTATGAAAATCCTGTACTGTCCAGGTCACTCAAAGGAACAAAGCAAACTGGAGAACAGAGAGCAGGAGCACTTACGTTGTCTTGCACCATTGTTGACCTTTGTGCTCATGTCATAGTAAGGATCCTCAACCAAATCAACTCTCTAGGCAATGATTTACCCTATCTGTGCTTCTCTTTCTGTTTAAAATTCCACAGTTTTTGGTTTTTTTGGAACCAAAGCAGGAGCCAAACAGCCTCTGTGTTCTTTCTCATACATGTCACAGATTAATTCAAACATAATTCTCCTGTCCTCAAATCTCTCACTTCTTCTCTTCAGCTGGGCTGCTCTTCCTCTCACACCTACTTTTTGAAGGGAACATGACCCAAAATTAGGAAATAAACCCTGGGACTGCATCTACAGAGCACAGGTGCTTTCTTCACACAAATATCTGTAAGCACCACTTGACTAAAAGAAATTAGAACATTAGTTTGCTGTGAAAGAGGTTTCCCTTCTTTCTGTGCAGCCTCACAAACCAGGCTGCATTATATGTCAGCTCACAGACCAATTAATGCAATTTAGGATCTTTCTTAGACTAAGAACTTGCTGAGATGGCAGCAAATGGCTGAAGGGAAGAGGCTGGATGACATACTCTGCTGAGCTGTATGTGAAGAGTGATGTGAAACTGTTTGAACTCACCAGTCAGCAGAACAAGATGACAGAGAAGGCTCTTACTGCTCATATAAGAAAAATAATGTGAATTGTCAACATTTTTGTGAAGGCTTAACAGAAAAAGGAGAAATTAAAAGGAAAAAAAAAATAAAAGAGAGATGTTGAATAAGGGTATAATAAAGTGCAATTAACTCCATATTGCATGTAGAGCAATTTCCTCCAACACATCCTCAACGCAAATGAGGCACAGCAGGAACCAAGGCCAGTGGAGGAAGCAGTGCTTTTTACAGAGCATTTACCAGTAGAACTTATCTTTTATAAATTATAAATACGGATAAGGATGACTAAGTCCTGATAGTTTCAGCCCAAATTTGGATTCTGCTGTTCTAAGTACCATGTAAACATTCAGGAAATCAAACCTTAAATATTTGCAGTCTAAAGACAATAAGCTAGAGAAGGAAGGAAATGTTTGTCACATACACATAACAAGTGTTAGTTACATGGTAGCTTGCATCACGGAAGGGAGAAAGCCAGGCAAGTCAATTTACTTAAGGGTAGGAAGATAATAAAGAAGGACATCGTGGAAAATGGGGAAAAGGGCTGAATAGGAGATGACTTGTTGATAGGCCTGATTTCCTGGTTCAGAAATCACCCTGAGCCAAGCAGGCACAGAGGTCTGCCTCGTGCAGTCTGCTGGCTGCAACCGTGTACCCCTGTGCAATGTGGGACTCTGCAGAGGAACCTCCCAAAAAGTGCAGCACTGCTCCCTTCCCAACCATGCACAGCCAGTGCTCCTCAGCATCCACTGTGCGTGACACTGCACAGGCCTGATCACCCAGAGCTTGCATCACTCAGTAGAATACCCACCTCAGCCCTGCCTCTGACAGAAGGAGACCCAGGCAGTGATCCAGGCTGCCAAAGCACTGCTCGGTAGAAACATTTGCCTCCCTTACCATTTACGGTTCTTTGTATTTTCTGGTGAAATTTCTTAGCAGCCAAAAAAATCCCAGGAGGGAACCTTAAGGCTATCAGGATGAGTATACTCCATACTACAAGGAAGTACCCATGGAGACCCTTTTGGCTTTCTCCCTGCCTGCACAGCTATTCTCTTTTTTAATGAAAACAAGGACTTTGAGAGAGAAGGGGAAATGGTGACAAAAAAGCCTATCCCAACATTCAGTCATTTGGGGGCCATGCTGCAGGTCCAGTACAGTTTATCTGAGAAAGCAGTGTACCACCAAGGCACAAGGTTTAAATGCATGTATGCACTCTTTTTAGGCTTTCAGAACTTTGCTGGTGCACCAAGCTTAAAAAAAAAAAATGTTTTAATTCATCAAACATTTTTTTTCCAGGTCATGAAAAAATGCTCCCTTTCTAAATGCTTATTAAATTTCTTTGAGTTCATATATGAAGTGGATAATTCTGGATTTCTGCCTTCTCTCAGAACAATGAGCAAATGGGTATCTATGCTGTTAACTTCCCTATTGATTTTGTGATTCACAGTGTAATCAATTTCCCTGTCTCTCCCCGGACTTCTGCCCCAGGGCAAGGAGAGCTGTACTAATGGTATGGGACAGTGGAGCTGTCTCTGCTTGGTTCTGTTACAAATACTGCTGATCTGTGAACAAACACTCAATTTTTATATTTTTTTAATTTTTTTTTTGCCTCCTTCCTCTCTAATGGCACATTCACCTGAGGAGATCAGCAAGTAGCTAAGTCCCAGATTCCCATAATTAGTATCCTCCCCATGCCTAACCAGCAAACTAATAGAGCCCACTCACAGTTTACCAAGATTGTCAATTTGCATCCCTTACTACCATCACTTAGGCTTTATCTGTTTCTATTCAGTCATATCAGCACTGTGTCTGTGCTGATATTCCTATATTTGTGGTTCTTATCAGCTTGTGACTCAGTGGCTAACTCTTTGCTAATGGAGCTATGTGATTTAGGAGGGATTTCCTTCAGCTAAAGCAGTATCCACTTTTCCTTTCTTCCTGAAGGCTCACTAGCTTCCAGTCCATACTCTTTGCATTCCACTAGCAAATAATACAACCCATGGGTGGTTTTGCATCCTTCTTTCAAATGCTGCATTGTCTTGCCTAGCAATGTTTGCTGAAGTCTCTACATCAGCACATTTTGAGTTCTGGCATGCCTTTCTGCATTTCTTGTAGTTTTTAGATTCCATTTTCTAGTACTTCCACAGTACTGGACAGTTGTTCAACCTTCTTAAATTTCCTAAACCAGCCTGGGGGATTCCCTCTGCCTTGTAAACTATAACTGATCAATATAACTGGTCGGTTTTGTGTTGTCTAGTGATAATGTTCTCTGATGGCCTTGTCTCAGACCTCGCTCAGTGTATGGCAATGCATCAGGGACCCTGTGAATGGTCCACCTCCCTTGATGGAAAAAGCTGGTGACTCAGTTTGAATTTTCAATTTGTACTCACCTATTAAAAACAGAACAAGAAAATGCACTCTCCACCTCCTATCCTTACTTGGTCACAACTCAAAAGTCTGAGACATATCAACTGATTCAGAATGGGAGGAAAGAAAAAGTCTTATGACTGTCTTCATCTTTTGCTGGTACTCACTGTCTGCATAAAAGGCTTTTTCAGTTGGCCTCTGCTTTTCCAGAGCAACGTCAGCTGTGGTGCCATTTTTAGCTGTGACATTTTCCCCACTCAGAATATTTTCTTAGTCCATTATACCCCGTGTACCATCTGCCGTACAATAGTCGCACCGTGCCAAGAAGCCTGGTCACAGTCTGCTTTATTCAGTGGACGAGCCCTAATTGCTTAGGCTGGCACAATATGAGCCTCCACATAGCACAGCATCCCATTCCAACTGCTCGTGCCACGGTTTCTCCAGGGTACAACAATCCAGCACAGCCTCGGGGACAGCTGTGACCACCGATTAGTTCCGACACGGAACAGTCGTGCTCCCATTCACCTGCTGTGAAGACAGGAGGGAGCAGCCACGCTGCAGGCCTCCAGACACCCTTTGTTCTCAGTTTCACGCTGAGAACATGGCAGAAAGGAAGAGGCTGTGAGACTGGGAGGTGAGGAAAGCACTGCATATCCTGGATGGAAATTGTCCCAGTGATTCTACTGCCCTGCCTGGTGCTAAAGTGTGCTGGAGGGGTGGGGAATAGGAAGGCTGGGGTTATAGTGTTGTCTCTAGCATTGTATTGGATGCAGCCTCAGTAATATGAGCCAAGATCATCTAACCTGTTGAACAAAGGGCAGATGCCAGTTTTAGTATCTCTCTTGCAGGCTGTACAGCTGTTGGATCTGAACACCTTGATGCCAGCACTGTAGAATGCAAACATCCAGTCTCATCCTTCTCACCTGTGAGCTGGCCACAGCTCCTTGAATCCACAGGCAGTGACACAGACCAGCCTACTGTGAGAAACACCACAGGGTAACACTCAACACCTCTGCTCCTCCTCTGTTTCAGTGTCTAGTGTAAAAAGATGCCAAGGCTGAGCACAGTCCTGACATAACTAGGGGAATCTCACAGCCCCAAAGCTGTGACACCCCATCAGCCTCTGTTAACCAAGGCTTAACCTCTTGCCCTGCCCAAATACACCAGTACACTGAGCTGCTGCTCTCTCAGCCTGCACAGACAAATTAAAGTTTGATATGACAAGGACACATTTTCATTTTGATCACTGGGTATTTATAGAGGAAGTGGTAGGCCAGATGCTACTTCTTCATGGTGGAAGTCAGGACAAGTTTGGTGGAAAGGTAAGGAAGAATAACATGATGTACCAGGAGTCCAGTATCACAGTATTAATACTCACTTGTTAACCCCTATTGTAGTTCCCAACCAAAGTAACCTTTCCTTGAAATGTGCTAAGGCCCAAATCTCTGGCCTCCATGAGAGTCAGTACAAACTGATGGCACAACTCAGCATTTTGTAAGATCAGGCCCTTGATAACAAGGAAGATGATTCTGAGCAAGAAAGCCCACCAGATGCATTAGTAGATAGGCACAGTGCTTGGAGAGGGGCCAGGAAAGAACTGTGCCAGAAGAAGCAGGGAAGCAGGTCCTGTGGGAAGCAGGTCCTTTGTGACACTTCTGGGCTGAACATACCTGCTAGTGCCACTCACCACTGTCTTGGGAAGTAGGAAAAAGCAGTCTGCTCTGTTTCTGCCTATCATCCAGTTGCTGGGAAGGAGCCATTTGGATACAGCCTCTGCATTTAGCTTGGTATAAGTTTCATTCATAGAAGCCTTTCCATGAAGTCACTTATTTTGGGGTTGGCAGATCCCACTCACTTGTGCAAAAGGCAAGGAGAAGCCAGCTCCAAATAAAGAGAAGGGAATGTGTAAGAAAGGCAAGGAGAGGAGATATGTTCTTACAAATCAGTTTCTGCACTGGCAGCTAATTAGCATTTACACTTATTCAAACATTTAATATCCAAAAGAATTACTGTTGCATAAAATGCAGTTGAGGCAATTTTACATGTAGCTTATTAGCAGTAATGGATTATACTGAACACACCATGCTTAAAGTGAGACATAAAGCCAGCAATATGTAAATGTAATTTTATTCTATTCTTCCTCTTTCCCTTGAAATGAGAAGGGCTTGCCAGAGACAAAATGGGGACTACTAAAGTAGGAGAAACTGTAAAATGGCAAACTAAACTGCAGCTGACTTTACACAGTAATTAATGAGGGAGATACTGCCTCTCTGGTCATGTGCATCCTATGCATCTCTGCTTGAATGGCTGCTCAACTGGAGAGCAGCTCATCTACAAAACAAAAGAAGTGGGAAAAAATGAAAGAAGCTAATATAAACAGAGATATGTCTAATATTTTTGTGGAATTAAAGAAATATTGTATTAAGGCACTGCATTTTGAAATTTGTATGAAGCACTGCAGTTTCTAAGGTATGAATAGAGTGGGACACAAATGAAACAGAAAGAAACAGCAAGCTGTCAATGCAACAAATTATTGCCTCACGGGTAGACACAATTAGAATCCCAGCTGCCATTAAGAGTAATAGTATTTCGCCTTACTCTCCCTCACATTGTGCTAAGAACATTCCCTCTAAATAAGTATCTCTGACATGCAACTATATTTTCTATAAAAAAAAAAAAAAGTTTTTTTCTTTCTTTGATATCCAAGTGCTATTTAAGCAGACAAAAAGAGGACTGCATGTAAGAAAATACTCTTAGTTGTCTGGTCTATAGTTAATTATTACCAGCTCTTACTATCACCTCGTTAACGATTTAGATAATTCAGTTCTGGGACTAAAAGGAAGGTAGCACTGGTTAGTGGCTAGTGCCACCTTGTGAACAAAATCCCAAACACCCTTCCTTCACCCTTTTAACCAAACCACTCATGCGGCAAAGTAGAGTAAAAAAATAAAATCCAACTTTTGCATGAGTAAGTAACTTTATAGTAAGATATCTATATTTAGGGATAAAACATGAGACTAAGCCTTCAACCAGGCCAGACAAGAGCTTGACAAAATAGAGACAGTCTAGAAAGAACATAAATATTTTACAGTACAGCTGATGGTAAAATAAGCTACTCCTTTTTCACTGTATTTCAAACACAAGCACAGGGATAGCCAACCCTCCAACTTCCCTATGGACTCCACAAGAGTGGGATTTGCAGTGATCTGATGAGGAACAGATAGAAAAGACAGGAGAGATCAAGCGAAGAGCAGCACTGACACTTCACATAACATACTACAATTTTTATTACAAGGTCTGCAAATGGCACCATGCAATTGTAACTGAAACTGTGCCACTAAAACTAAAATTATTTCCTATTACTTAAGGCACTTCAATACACTTTTCTCCTTGCCCACCTCTCCTACACCCCCAGTCCATCCCATGGATTTTGAGTACCTACTTCATCATTTTTTTTGATCAGGTTTGTCTGTATCAGTGGTTCCTCTTTTCCCAAAATCAAGGGTCAGCAAGGAGGGGGATGCATTAGATCTGCCATCCTAAAGTGCAAGCCCCTTTGCCATCCTAGAGGTGCAAGCAGCTCTCAAGGAAGTCAGATTAATTTTCCCCTCAACTCTGACAGAAGGAGCCTTTTACCATGGCCATTTCTAATTTGGGAAAGTACTTCCAGTTTTGTCCTTTTACCCAATCCTTTCCTTTTCAAGGTTGCATTGTGTTTAACTCTTCATCTCCTACACTTTAAAGACTTCATGTTTATAGCAGTAGGAAAATAAGAATTAGAACTCACACCAAATGTAGCTCCTGGTTTCTTATGAACTATTTCTTCTGGGGGACTTCAACTTACCAGGTGTCTG
Organism: Pseudopodoces humilis; assembly: GCF_049639895.1. Classification (NCBI taxonomy): domain Eukaryota; kingdom Metazoa; phylum Chordata; class Aves; order Passeriformes; family Paridae; genus Pseudopodoces; species Pseudopodoces humilis. The sequence goes on from NC_142200.1 coordinate 109,599,612, forward strand.
CTGGAAAGACAACACAGCAGACAGGAAGCAGTGCAGGAGGTTGATGGAATGTGTGGAAGGTAACCCTAACACAGCTGGTGAGAGAGCCAACTAAGGAAGGCAGTGGACCCGTTGTTTGTGAACAGAGGAGGGATGGGCGATATGATGGTTGGAGTCCATCTTAGGTACAGTGAACACAAAAAAATGATTGAGTTTTCTATTCTCAGAGAGGGATGGAGATCAGCAGAATGACTAACTTGGATTTCCAGAGGGCAGACTTTGGCCTCTTTAGGAGACTGTTGATAAAGACCCTTGGGAAGCAGTCCTGAAAGGCAAATGAGCCCAGGAAAGTTGGGCATGCTTCAAGAAGGAAATCGTAAAGTTAAGGTGCAGACTGTCCCCACATGCCTAAAGAAAAGCTGGAGTGGAAGAAGAGAAGCCTGGCTGAACAGAGAGCTTTGACTGGATCTCAAGGGAGAAAAAAAAGAGGGTTTATGAGCTTTGGAAGAAGGGGCAAGCCTCTTGCTTTCAATCATCAGAAAGAAAATATCACTCTCTGTGTCTACCACAAGGGGGATGTCCTTTCTTCCTCTTCTTATCCATCTTGCAGAAATTATTAGTTACAATTTTTAGGTCAGGGATTGTCTCTTACTCTCTGAGTCCACAGCACCTAGAAAAATGCTGTCCCATTCAAGGGCTCCCAGACACCACCACAACAAGTATGTAGTGAACATTTTTAAAGGGGTTTGATCAATAGAATCCTTGTTTGAAGATGACATGGTAAACTTGGCATTTGGGCTCCATTCACCCTGGCTTCTTAGACTCTCCTGTTGTACAGTACAATCTACAATTCCAGTAATTTCTTTTTCTTTCCACATCCTGTAATATTTAAGACACGCACCATAAAAATCAATAGCAATATAAAATTAGCTGAAGTAAGGATATATGATATAAAAGGCTCCAGGAATTGTCAAATCAAGCCACAAAAGAACATTTCTCATACTTTGCTTATATTTATGCCTCATATTTTACTCATATTTATGAATGTAATCAGCAGTAACATATTCACAACTCTCTACAAGGCTACATGAAACAAAAACTGAATCATCACAGTAACAGAGTTACACTACTGCTACCTATGCTGCAAAACCATTTGAGTGTCACTGGAGCGAAGTCTGACATTGCACATCATCAGCTTTGTTTGGTATTTAAATATGAATAACACCACTGTTGCAGCTACAGTTTTAGTTGCATGCTGTTTGAACATGCCAGGCACATTCAAGCTCCTTTCTTAAAATTTTTGAAGGATGATTTTATTTTATTTTATTTTATTTCAAGGATATTAATTTTTGGATATTTTTTTTTACAGTACTACAAAATGCTGCCTGACACTGAATTTCTTGCCAAACAATAGGCTGGCCTGGCACATGAACAAATTATGGTGCTGCTAGCATTAACAAAACAGTCTTGCTCCTTCATCAGTCATTCACAGGTAATCTTTTTTTTTTACAGAGGTACTAATATATCTTAAGATGTGTTCTAACTGCAATCATTTTATCTCACTGATCTACTGTTGGTGGTTGAACAGGCAAAGATCTCCCATGCAGAAGTCTGTGAAAATGAAGTACAAACTGCATTACAGAATTGAGGTTAAATCTCTCAGTTGCTAAGCTTACCCCCTCTTCAGTGGGCTTTTGAGAACACCACTGCCCTACTTTAGGAGATGCATGTGGTTAATGCTGCAGGCTCTGTTTGTGATATTTTCTTTTCCTTTAAGGTTTATGGGTTTTGGAACTTGGAAAGTAGCTTGGAAAGAAACCCTCTAAGCCTAAGGGCAGGTTAATATTTTGTATAGAGGAAAATCTCTAAGAAGAAGACTTTTCACTATTTCTAAAATACATTCTGGCTCTGTATTAGCTTGATTGTTTCAGTTTACTTTGAGATGGATTCTTGTCTCTCCTGGGTTTTATTTCTAACAGGCTTTTTCTTGGCCATTGTTTCCCAGCCAAGTACAGGTCAAGAATACACAGGTAATTGCTGATCCTGAATTTATTAGCTGCTTTCAAAAACAAAACTAAAACCTGAAACTGCTACTGGAAGCTGATCCAAAGCCAGCAAAAGTCTTTAGTGGCATACACTGTATGGAGCAAACAGGGCATGCTACTGTATCAGGTGGCAAGTCCAAACGCCTGCATGTTCAGCTTTCACTAAGTGACCGGATTCATCTGGTCAAGAGGACACAAATGTGATGTTCCCTGAGGCCAGATCCTAAAGGACACAACCAAGCACCCTCAAATTCTGAATGTGAGATCTGTGATTAGAGACTTCACCCAGATGGTCACAGCCAAGTTTATGAAGTTGTACAAGATTTCAGAACTAACTTTCTGAAGATAGATCTGAAAAAATGGTGGCAATGGTTTTGAGGCTTCTTCAAGCTATTTTCATGTTCCTATGAATTTTGGTTTGCAAGTAAAACAAATAGAACAGAACATTTCTTGGTTTTGAAAGGAAAACAAGCCTCCTTTCCCCCATAGTCATCTTCTTCCATCCTGCTTTTGAACACTTTGGTTTTAGCAAAATAGCAACAGGTCTGTTACATTTTAATGAAAGGGGTTTTTATTAAATGATAAGAATTCCAATTAAGTGTCCTATTTCACAGAAAAGTTTGAATCCAAAGTTGGGGGGAAAAAAACCCAAAACAACACATGAATATCCTTACATTTCAGATGCACAACAATCCCATATGTATGAAGATATCATTATCCCATTGAACAGCAGCTTCTCTGCTCTACCAAGTTTACCACAGCAATCTAAGGGTCCAGAGAAATGGGCTGTGGAAAAATACAGAGTGGAGCCTAGACAGTAGTTAGGCTTGTCTACTTGTAGCTTGGCTGCTTTCTGACTTTTCTCTGTAACTACCCTCATTTATTTCCATTCTAAGTTCTCTGGATGCTACAGGCATCAGAAACCAGAGATGCAGGTGATTGGTGCCATCTAACTTAAGACAATAGAGCACCTCAAAGTGAACTGTGAAAGGGCACTGAAGTGACAGTGAAGTATAAAGCTTCTTACAAGTCAAAGGAGGAAAACAGAGCAGGATTTGTATTTTCAGTCACGCATCTGCCTTTCTAAATGTTTCACATCATATATTTTTCAAGCATATAAGTTAAGCCTATGTCTTTGGGAAAGACCTTCAAAAGCAATCAAATTTTCCAAAGATGAGACCTAAAATTTGCTGGGAAAGAGGGTAAATGGTCACAAACAGAATCATGTAAGTAGAAATACACAAAATCACATTCATTTGGAAGAATCATGTAGTCTTTTTCTTGTGCCCTTGTCTTCCCTGATTTCATGGCACCCTGCTGCAAACACAATGAATGGTGCACATGAGCCTAGGAAGTGGGAATGAAAAAGATTCTCTAATGGAACATCTTACCTGGCTATTAGCTTCTGTCTTTGCAAGCAATGCCTCTGTGTGCCTCCCATAGTGCAGGCACACCATCTGCCTTTGCTCTAATAAATGAACTTACATTACAAACACAGAGCACAAACATACTCATATCCTGAGCCTACTGCACCCAAGGGTCAGATGTTTTTGCAGCATGTATAACTAGCAAATGTTTGCTCCCAAATGTTTGAAATGGCTCACAGTCTTTCCTAATAGCAATCATAACCAGTGAAAAATTCATCACAGCTACATTATGGTAAGGTAAAACTCCTTAAAAAATACTTACCTATTTTCACTAATTGTATCTCAGCAATATCTTTCCGATATAAAATTCTGCTTCCCACAGAGTCTTGCATGTATTACTAATACCACAAACTATCAGATGCCACCTTTCTGCCTCCCTGGAACATCAGTCTGGTTTTGGAACCTGCAGGCTTCCATTTCTAAAATTTCACTTTTCAAATGAACAGCTTATTTAATTATGTCATCCCTGGTCTATGAAACTCAGGTATTTTTTTTTTCCCCAGAAACTTAAACATAATCTCACCATTTTTCCTTCACACACTAATTCCCAACACTGATATCCTCTCCAAATATATATATCTTTCAACTCTTTCATAAAGCGCTTCCTAATTTGTAATTTGTATCTCTCAGTATATTCTGATGTATGACCTGTTCATCAGATCAAGCAAAAAATATTATAACAGGTGAGCATATAAGTGACCTTTTTTGATTTTATATACCAGTTTTCTCCTAGGAGACCAAAGCTGTATGTTTTACAGTTGACTGCTGATGCTTACAGCTGCTGGAGTTTCAGGTCCCACTTTTATAGCAGTTGGTTTCATAGAAGTGATGCACGATCAACCATGGCTCTAGTATTGTATTAATTACTCAAATATTCTGCCTTTGGAACCCAAGGAGATTTCAGGTACCTGAAAGATATACCTGAAATAGCTTTTTAGCTACCAAATGAACCACATAAAACCTGCTGTGATACTATCACCTTAAAGTTCAAGTGCTTTTTTCTCAGTAGTGCATATTTCTAAGGAAAGAAAGCTCACCCATCCATATAGTACAGAAACAATACCTGTGTGGATTTCTGTCCAGTCATAGCTTGTTGTCAGACATCAGACAACATCAACCAAATTTGACAGAAGCTGTCATTTGACAGAAAGGACACACAATGTCAGATAATTCAAAGACTTCATACTTCTGTAAATTTGATAAAAATACTTGACAGTCAGACCTTACCCATGTCCTCACCGAAGCACTGCTCATTAACATCATTCCTTAATACATACTGTCCAATTCCAGGAGGAGACATCAGAAAATCCCCCACTGAAAAGTGGCATTTAGGATTCCCAGACTTCTGGAAAAGCCTTAATCCAAATTCATACTTTATTAAACATCAGAAAATGTAAACATAGGGCACCAAATAATTCAAAAAAAATTGTGTTTTTTCAGTCCCATTACTTCAACAATTATTTTCTTCTATACTAAATATTGCTCAGAACAGGGTGTTGACATAAAGGAACTTACTACTTATGCTCACCAGATACAGCAGCTAGTTCATCTTAAGGGGAACAAAAAGCAGGTCTTCTACAGACAATCCAGTCAGCTTAGCAGCCTTCATTGATTGCAGACAGCTTAAATCAAAGAACAATGAGGACATTTATTTCAATCACAGCATAGTAGCTTGCTCGTGCAAGGTGAGCATGATTCAGCGCATATATGCTTTTTTCAAGTCATTTTAAGACCATTATCCCTGATGACTACATCTCCCTAAGGACAGTTTTACACAGAATAGTTTGGGTTGTAAAGGACCTTAAAGATCATCTAATTCCAATCCCCCTGCCATGGTTGTTCAGAGTCTCTCTATTCAGCCTGGCCTTGAACACTGCCAGGGATGAGACATCCCAAGCTCCTCTGGGCAACCTGTTTCAGTGCCTCACTACCCTCACAGTAAAGAATTTTTTCCTAATATCTCTTATATCCACTTATCTAACCTAAGTTGCCCCTCTTTCAGTCTGAACCAGTAACTCCTTATCCTATCACTGCAGTTCCTTCAGGTGAGGATACAAGGCATAGGTATTGTTGGCCTGTGCTGCTGGTGAGCTTACTTGAGCTTGGGCAGGCTGAAGAGTTGGGGGGAGTAGATCCCCTTTACTCAGCACTACAACAACCACATGCAACCCATCAGTTATTGTGTCTCACATGATGAGGCAAGGATTTCTTAAAGCTGACTCAACTTCCTCAAACTCTACCACAGTTACAAAAAAATTGCCATGATTTAAAGTCCACAGAAGCAGAGTCATAGAAACCAGATTAACCTTTCTGACCATTCATCTCCAAATAACATCTGCTTTATGAGAACTATAGCAGAAGATCTTTCTGGCAGTGGCATTAATGCATGCTACTTTATTTTGAAGGTCTGACTGCAAATGAGACTGAATAAGATATAATGAAAAAGTCAGAAATACTGCTCTCCATTTAACATGCTGCTACACAATAAAGTGTACACAGAAATAATGAAGCTGTAGACACACACAAAAACATGTATTATTGTTCTGGCAATAGTTCAGTGTAAAAAGGAACTCAGTGGCAGTCTGCAGCTAAGTCTATTGGGCTGACTTCTGATTAATATTTTTGATTCTTGCCTACATCACATTTCTTTTTGGGGATGAACAGTTCATTCCGCCTGCTTTTGCATATGATGACAAACACAAAGCACTATGATAAGGCAAGGCATTCCTTCAGTCTCATTTATAAGCTGTATACTCCAAAAGGACCAAGCCTCCAGTCCTGAAAGGCACTTGGATTTACAGGCTGCAAACACCACTAAATATCAACAGAGCTCTGACTACATGTAGTCATTGGAAAACTGCTGTGCTAAAGATGAACATGTGCTGATGAAAGCCAGCAAATAATGATAGCTCAGGTTAGAATAGTGCTGTCATTGTTATATCCATTTTTAGCACAGCTTTTCATTTACTGTAAATGTTACTAGATATTTATTACTAGCATGGCAGAAAGAGCCAATGGGTTGCACAGCAGGGGCCAGCAATGCATAAATCTCTGGGATAATATTCTCCATAAAAAAAGGAGATGACATGTAATAACCCTCCTCAAAAAGTCATTAGGAGAATTGTGAGTGATTTAGGCATTTTTTCCTCTGAGGTCAAAGACTTGTGTTCTGTTGCAAATTTATTTCTAACCATATCAACTGAATAAGACCTTGGCAGCTCCAATTTTTTTAAAAAAAAGACTGGTTAATTTTGTAACATTAGGCTTCAGGCCGGAAAATTATTATTTCTTTCGTTTCATGCACATACACTCAGTGTTAAGAGCCTGGAAAAAAAAAATTATTATTATATCTTATGTCATAAAGAGAGGAAAAAAGTCACCTCTGGTCAACATCAGATGTGTATGACTGGGTCATCTAACAGCACACAAGTCCAGTGGAATGACAGCTTGAGTCAAGCAATCACATTCTCATATATACAGCCAGAGATGGAATCCCTACTCAGAACAGGGCCCCCTCAAAGTCACAGGATGCTCAAGGCCTTGGCCAGTCTTATTCCAAGTATTCTCAAGAATGTAAGCTCCACAACTTCTCTGGGCCTTGACCCAGTATTTGGTCTCCCCTTAGTATTTCACTGGAATTTCCCCTGATGCAAATTGTGTACATTATACAGGATTAACACAGGCCATTGCACAAGTCACCAGACACTTCTGGGCTTCCTCTGCTGCAATGCAGCTGTTCAAAATGCAGGTTAAAGACCCCAGGCATGATTTTGAAACTACATCATCCAAAAACACAGAAAAGGTCCTGCATTGCAAAGTGCCACAGTGCAAAGAGCTGTAAGGAAAAGATGAAGTTCCTTCAAGCAGTTATGTCTGCAGCAGCAACAGTACAATGGCTTTTAGTAGCAGCAAGGACAAAGACCAACACAACTTTCCTGAGAGTGTCAGAAAAGAATTAAGTCCTCTGCCCAGGAAAGAAGCAGGTGACTACACTTCATATCAAAGAAAATACTCCTGACTTGCTGGTTTTCGTTTCAAAAAGGAAACTGGCTTGCAAAACTTCAAATATTTCTGCACATTAAATTAAGAACATCTTAAATTAATTAGGGATAAATACAACCTGATCCACAAACATGCTTTTTCAAGCATGAAATCAGATAAATTAGGACCTTACTTAGAATATAAACATTTGTTTACACATCTAAATGCTGAGCATAATAAAGATACCATTATTAAAATATTAAGGCAGCTTACACTATACTGCTCACTGAGTCTGTTTCATTTCTGTATCTGAGGAAATACACTCAGAAGTCCTAAAAGTACTGCAAGTAAATGAAATATTGTAAATTTAACAAGCCTCAAAAATCACAAGTGACAGGAAATACAGGAGACTTATTTTAAAATAGTTTTTAATAAAAATGGAAGTTTACTTTTATGCTTTACCTCATCCTCCAACAATGTTGCACAGGTTTTATTTTAGAAGCAGGAATACAGATGCTCAACAGGCTGCCTGCATCACTAAACTGTCTTAAAATTGAATTAAATATTAAATTGAATTAAAATAGCATTCGTATTTTGTATCCTAAGAAGGAAACCAACAAGAGATACTGGGTGCTGTCATTTTTGGTTCACCAGAAAGATGAGTACACAGCTGATGTGCTAGCTTCCATTTCAAACAAGCAATGCTGCTGCTAATCAGCAAGAACTTGTCTCACTGAAAGGCTTTTGAAATTTGCTTTGAAGAAAAACTCTTGGAACACGCAAGTCTTCTTTCCTATTCACAGTTTCTCGCTGCACATATTCATTGACCACTTGCTCATATCCCTCAGCCTTGAAAAGCTGAAATAAGAACTCTGGAAGAGAATGGAAAAAAAAAAAATAAATTAAATATTATGTTTAAGCTATTTTTAAAACACCAGACAGCATTTATATAAGCATATGTTCTTATGTGTTACAGCATGAAAATCACACAGGCCTTCAGATTTCAAGCTGTTCTATGTGGGCAGACTGCTGAATAAAAATCAATAAAGATCTCCTTTAGAAACATCAACCTAAACAAAACAGCTTGTAAAACTGGGGCTTAAGCTAGTTACTCAGTTGAATTTCCAAAAATTGCTACATCTTTTATTTTTATTAAGCCTTGCCATTCTCATTGTGACTGATACCAGTGCATTTTCCCTTTGTGCAGCTGACCTTCACTAGCTGAAGACATCACTTACCATAAATATTTCAAAGGTAATCCAGCTGTGCAGATGCACCTCTGCTCAGGGGAGAATAACACCCTATGGTACATGCAATTGCTCAACAGAAAAACTGACAAAATGGCAAAGAGGATATGGTGGTACCAAGAGTCCACTAAGCTGAACTGAAAGTATTGTCCATAAACAAAAAAATTTTACTCAAAGCATTTCTCCCTTAAGGAAGGCAGAAGCACTCCACTAACAGTGAACTAACCTGTGCAGCAGAAAGGTCTGCTCATGCTATTGAGTCACATTAATTAAAAATCATCCTTTTTCCTTTCCTGCACCTCAATTCACTTACTCAGGCAGCAATTTCACAGTAAATTTAAGCTGTTCTAAACTTGTGTTACTTGATAGAAAACAAAGACATTTCATATTTCACTGTCCAGGGGGATTAGCTTGATCAAACAGTGATCATGTGGGTACAGGAAGCACCACTAGAGATGGGTATGTTGAGGAAGATGAGACCACCCACTTCGGTGGCACTGCAGGATTGTATCAACCAAAGCCCACCATGGCTGTCAACACTGTGTGCTCCTGTAAAATGGGGGACCCACACCAATGAAATATAAACAAACAGCACTCAATTGTGGACCTACTGAAATCTTATTGTAAGGAAGTTGCACATACTTCATAATACAAAACTACATCCATTCATTCCTCCACAGATTTAGCAGTAGAAGTACTACTACTACTAAGTACTACTAAGTAGAATTAGAAGTAGTAGAAGAATGGATTTTCTTCCCTATGAGAGAAATTCTGTGTTGTTATCCGAGGCCAGACATATTATAAATAAGTATAATTCAAATCACTCCATGTAGCAATTACTTGGTGTACCAATGTAGTGCAAAACAAATGAAAAATAGCAAGGGTTGCAACTTCTGTGGAAATGATGGGAGTCATGTCTCCAGTAACAAAAGAATTCTCAAGCATTAAGCAATGTTTATATGAAAATCAGCTAAATGAACGAGATCATAATGATTAAAAATGGGAGTAGAGGTGATCTGTGAGACAGTCACAGACCAGCCCATGGAAAAACAATTGCTCACATGAGCAATATAAAAAAAAATTCTCTCTTTTCTCCTTCCTTCCTCTTCCTGGTCCCTATCTCAATTCTTCTCCCAAAGGAAACATGCATAGTAGCAAGGAACTCCTTATTCAGAAACTATTCTAAAACACAATAAAAATGAGATTTAAAATTCCACTGCTAGGTCAGTCCCTTATTTGTTCCCTTTAGCTTCCATTCTCTTTGTAACAGCTAATTGTTTAAACAGAACTAAACATCACTCAGTAAATAACAGCTCTAGAAATGCTTCAATGAAGCTGTAGCACAGCCTGCATTATCTTAGATTTCATCACTGTCCTATGAAGAATAGGGGGAGCTCAGGCAAGATTAATGTTTTTTATAAATCAGAAGCAATTAGGTAATATGTTATGGCATAAAATATGAATAACATTTACTTGGCTCCAAATCGATCTCTTCAGTGGCTGTATTTTGCTTTAGACTAAGAACAAAGAGCCCCACAGAAACAAATTCACAGCTTTTATTACATAACGCTCCACAAGTGATAGGGGGGAGTAATGAGTTTAGCACGAGGAACCGGGAGTTAGAAGCTATAGCCGAGCTATAATCCAAATTCATTGTGAGAGTCTAAGCAAATTCCTTTGTATCTCTGTGCTTCAATTCTCCACCAGTAAACTGCAGTAACCACCCTTCCTCCTGAACCATTATGAGCACTGAACAAAAACTAAATACTGTATCACATGGAAATGTTTTTTTTGCATTGTCTTCACTAAAAAACAAGCCCTAGAAGACAGACTGACCACAGCTAGTCAGTGCTATCCCAGCAGGATTTGTACACAAGCTTCTCAGTGCTGCAATTGCGGTTCTGCTTTTAGAAGTCAATAGACCTCATCCTGCTCACCAGAAATAGCCCTGCACAAAGAATGATGCCAAAAGAACCGCTTACTTGCTTCATGAAGATGATCAATTCTCTTACTGAACATAGGTCTTTCCCCCTTAGGTAACAAATCTGAATGAAATGCAGCAAATTCAGAAACTGCTGCTCTTGGAGAATTACAGCACATACAATAAGCTTGTAAACAAGAAAGTGCTCCACAAAGTTCTGCCAGTCTAAATAACTGCTTCTTCCCAAAAAGGATGGTAAATTAAATAAACCACAATTTAACAGTTCATCCACACAAAATAAAATTTCCATGGGCATGTTGGCAGTTCCCTGGAGAAAGTTGGAGCAGAAGATTCACAGAAATGAAAGCACTCTACAGTATATCTTACCTTCAGTAAAAAAATACGATCTTGTCCCATCTTGTCTGACATAGAAGTTTTCCCCAAGTTTGCTGCCAGATTTAAACCTGAGCATTGCATGATCGTACAGGCCATAGTCTCGGAACAGGACACACTTGCCTGGTTTTAACACCTGTCACATAATACACACATGCTTTAATAAGCTAAACAGATTTAGTCATATATAGGTATATCTATTTGTGTACACATACAGACACAGGTAACTAAGACAAGGTAGACTAACACAGTCAATACAACAGTGAGATAAATATCTATATCTACATCTATATGTAGACATAGATATAGATAGATAAAGATATAATTCATTCTCTGTGCAACAAAAAAGTTGTGTAAAAACTGTATTGACTCTTAAAAATGTTTCCCCATGAACAAAAGAGTACAACTGGTTTTAGAATACCTGTTCGGGTGCTGATCAATTAAATTAGAAACACTCTTCAAACACAAAGAAAAGAAGAAAACATACAATTTAACAAAAATTCCCAGCTTTTTCTGTTGACTATTATCCTGTTTAGCATCTGATTTTGTTTGATGGTAAACAATAAAATTTAGAATATCGTGACACTTCTTTTTTCATGGAGAAAGAAGAATGTTGCAATATGTTGAGAAATAAATAAGAAACTATTCTAGGAAAATGCATCATGGATTTTTTTTTAATTGCTTTTTGTCAAGAAAGCAAGCTATAAAGAGTTTAAAATTTATATATACATGGTCATTGCTCATGCTGATTTTAGATATCTAAATATTTATATGAGCTAAGAACCAATCCCGATTTTGGAAAACAAGTGGAGATATACAAAAACCCCTTAGTACTACTTTGTTAAACTACTGATAATAAGCCAAATAATATCAGAAAATACAAGACCCTTAATACACACATATGCAAAAATAAAAAAAATACGTTGACTGTTTTCCTCTGCAGTCAATACATGACATCTCAAGGAAATTCAGAACAATCACAATTCAGGTTGTTTAAACTACCCTTTAGATGGGCCTATCCTAGTCTATCAACTGACAAAGACATTTTGGGGGGCTAAGTCTCTCTAGATTAATGTTGATTTCTGAACCTCCACTTCTAAATCACCACAGGTTAAATACATTTAATAATACCAGCAACATCCTAACTGCAGGTCACTGGATCTCTGGAAGTTAATTCTGGCTCACTATCATTCACACCTTATGAACACAGACATCTCTGCAATATATGAACATCATTCATAGCATTCAACCCACGTTACAGCTTTAAAACCATAGAGTGGCCTGGGATGGAAGGGGCCTGAAAGATCACCTGTTTCCAATCCCCCTGCCATGGGCAGAGACAACTTCCACCAGATCAGCTTGCACAAAGCTCAATCTAGCCTGGCCTTGAACATTCCCAGGAGTAGGGCATCCACAACTTCTCTGGATAACCTGTGCCAGCACCTCCCTAAAGAATTCCTTCCTACTATCTAATCTAAACCCACTCTCAGTTTGAATCCATTGCCCCTTTCCTTGTCAGTACATGCTCTTTCTTGTAAAAATCTCTCTCCGTCTTTCCTGTACACTACTTTCAGGTACATGAAGGCCATATTTTATATATCTTTTTGTTACACTGATGGCATGAATTAAGCCTCAATCCAAACCATTTCACAATACCAGGAGAAAAAAAAAAAGGACATTATAAAACATATTTTAGTCCTGCATACTTAGTGAACTAACAAAATATATCCATGGAATATAATATGAAAAACCACCATTACAAGAGAGTGATTTTCTCAAAGAAAAAAATGTACTTTCAAGCTAAAAAGAAGTGGTTTAAAGGCAGTAAATTCAGCTGTTTTTACCTTGTAAATGTTCCTCAGGACAAGATGCATTTTGTCAGGATGAATGGCAGAAAGCACAAATATAAGCGTGACAACATCCACGGAATCTGCTGGTATATTGTCTAGAAGATCATCTTTGGTAAGATCACACTGGAACACTTTACATCTTTCAGTACTATATAAGGCATTTTTCTAGGGAAATTAAAAGAGCAAGCTTTCACTGAAAATCAACAGCATTTGTTGCTACAATAAAGTAAAAATCTTGTGAAATTCATCAGTAGAGAGACATAAAACACAGTGACAAGAGAATATTAACTTCCAACAGGTGGCTACTGCAATCAGAAATTCTTTGCTGCTAACAGCAATAGTGAAACTACAACTAGTGGAATAGTCTGTTCCCGTTAATTTGAGAAGGAAAGTGTATTAAGGCCATTCAGAAAACATACCACTTCTGTTTTACTCCTGCTTCTACTGTTTAAAGAAAACATAAATACTACTGAAAGAAATTACTTATTACAGGGTGATGAAAGTAAAGCTCTTGATCTACAGGTAGACTGCAAACAATTGGGGTTCCTGTCACATAACCTGCAGCTGGGCTGCTGTAGCCCTCAGTTTTGCTGTGGAAAAAAAAACAACCTGGTCTTGGCAAAAAAGAAGTTCAGAAAGAGCTGTGGAGGCAGATGCTGTTAAGTCATCCAAAACCCAGGGTACACACTCAGCCCAACCTCATCTTGGAGTGCAGCCACAACATCCCAGGAGCTGCTGCCTTTTCTGTTTGCCACAGGTATTTCTTCCCATCTTCCCCATGAAAAATGCTTTCTGGGTCTTGTGGATCTTGGTAACAATGCTTTCAATTAATAGATATATAGAAATTTACCTGTCATTACAAACTTATTAAAGACTTTTAAAGCCCAAAGCTCCCACCAGCCCTGCTGCAAGGCTCAACTTTGGAGTGAAGTACCCACTACTAAGTGTAAACATACCTACTCCTAATCAGGTCACAAATTTCTTTAACAATAATTTTCCCAGCCTTGTTTTCAGGGTTCTCCTTGGGACTCCCTCTATTAAGGGCAAGATTCCATGACAAACAAATTTTGCTTATACTGCACAGTCAGCAGAGACATAGTAGTGCTCCCAAAAAACACTATCTTCATAAATCATTCAAGTAATATACAACAATGCTCTAATTTGACACTGAAAAGCCAAGTCTTGAGCAATGATTTGGCTTCCTACATAGGATCTCCACTGAAGTGCATCAGTCTCGATTTTTTTGGCAATGCACATTCTACCCTTCTTACAAAAAGGAAGCCAAGAGAAGCCTGTTGTTACAGTCATTTGGAATTTTAGAAGCTACTAAAAAACACTCTGAAAGAAGTTTCAAATATCACACCAACCTTCACATACTCAACAGCTCTAGGAGAGAAATCACAGGCATATGCAAAAATATTCAGATCTTCTTCTAAGAGTGGAAACAAGCAGTTCCCAACCCCACAGCCTGCTTCCAGAATGGTCAGTTTTTGATCTGCAAACTAGGGAGGAAGCAATACAAGACAAAACATTTGTTTTCTCATCATATGAGCAGAGACACTCTTCAACCAGCATTTTAAAAGCTATAATCAATTTTAATTATGATTCTTCAAAAAAACCAAAGTAGACAGGCACTGCATAATCTGACACTAAACAGAGACATCCTGATTTCTGCAAAATTAGAAATAATTTTAGAACATATTAATATTTCTTCAGTCATCTACTCCTTAAGTAATCAACATACTTGTGCCATTTCTGTCTTGTCTTTGATTCAGCTATAAGGAACAATAGATGCATCTGGCTATCCCCTTAACTGTGTTCAGCAATTAGCCTGCAATTCTGGATGCTTTTCTTTAAAGCAGTGTACTGAAGTGCACCAGCTTGCACACAGAGAGACAAGCTGTCTACTTTAGGACTTAAAAACCAAATATTCCAGACTTCATTCTCAGCATCCAGGATTCTATGAACAGCATCCCCATCCAGTAAGGGCCAATTATAAACTGAAACTGAACTGATGCATCTGATTCTGAGAAGTCATCTTTGATATTAAAAGAAAATACACAGGGCACTGCAAACTTTACATATGTCAGCTCTTACCCAAATGGCTTTGTTCTAAGTATTATTAACTCCCCTGGAAAGAATTTACTGGAAACAATCAATCCCATCTTTTACAGCAGAATTGTATGGATCTCACCTCACGACACGCCTTTAACTCTTGAAACTCTCTGGTTGTCCAATGTCTGTCTTTGAAGAAATTGGTGCTGTTTCTTTTGTAAAATAGATCCCAGTTCTTCTGTGCCTCTTTCTCCAGTTTTAGTTGTTTGAACTCAGACACCAAAACCTGATCTTTTTCCAGTTTTTCTGCTTCTTCTGGGCTAAGGACTCGAGCACTATGGCCTTTTTTTTGGAAAGCACCATCTTCAGTAGATGTTGTTACTATATTTAAGCAATTAGCTGACACCTTTTCTTGGAACATCCTAGATTCTTTCACACAAACATGAACACCAAAGACCCAACGATGATATTTTTTCTTTAGTGTATGGTTCCATCGCTTAACTTAGGTAAAATAAGTGAGGATCTAGAAGCGGAATTAAAAATGAGAAATAATTACAGTATGCACTTAATACAACTTTAGTGATCTCTCCTACCTGATGGATTTACATGTCACCAGATTTCTCCTAATTTCAGAAAACCTTAATTTAAACTAAGAACCATATACGACATCACACTGATGTCAAAGTCAAAGAAGATACTTCAGAGTCTCCTGGTCTTCCCTCTGCATCCTAAAAAGCTACCCAACAAGAAAAAGATGGTGCAGCTCTAACTTTATTTTCACTAAAAGAGACCTGAGAGGGAAAGCAAGGGCTTTGTTTCTCATTAACCTCAGTTAGAACACTTAAGAAAAAAAGGTTACTGAAGAACAGATGACATTTAAAAGTCACATTAAAATTAATGAAGTTAATTCAAGTGTATTCATGTTAGCATTTCTCCTTCCTGCTCTCAGCTCTGAGAAAATACTGCTGAAAACAACAGCATTTATAACACCATGTCACCTAAAGAAGAGGACAAAACCAGTACTGTGGCCAAAACACCAGGGCTGGCCTGTGCCAGCATCCCTCCCACTGCCTCCTCCTGAGGATTCACACAGGTTTTAGCAGTCACACGTGGTTTTATTTTCAGAAGTTAACAAAAAGCTTTATTTCCAGCATAGGCTGGAAAGGGACCCAGACATTTATTCTGATGTTAAACTGGTTCTGACATCTGCCTTGTCATAAGCATGCAGATCCTCCAGGATGGCCCAGTGACTCCCAGGGAAGCCTAGGTAGCAAACACACACCACTCGTGTACATCAGGGCTCAGAGCCAGGCATTGGTGTCAATTTACCAAAAAGGAAACGAGAAAAACACAACAACACACACCCTAAAACAAACAAACAAAAAAGAGTAGTACTCCACTTACGCATTTTGTCCTACGATAAAATACATTCTATGAGACATATAATGGATAGTTAGGTACATGTTATATATGCTAGATATGATGCTATCATGATATATACATGTCATGATACAAACACAAACATAAAATATGTAAGCGGGTAAATGAAAAAAAGAACTGTCAGAATTTGGTCCAGTTTCACAGGCACACCCCTTTTTCCACCAAAAACAGCAGAAGAGGTTATGGAGAGGAGGGTCCTTTGAAAGGATGTCTCTTCAAGCAGACCATATTCTCAAAACAAACAAACAAAAACTTAATCATCAAAATTTCTGCCCTATTTCTACACACGCCTATATTCTAGGCACGCTCCATTCTTTCCTCACAGAGCGAGCGAGGGAAACAAACAAACGCAAGCCAGTCCTTTCAGTGACGCGTCTGCTGGGGTGGGAAGGCAGCGCGATGATAACCTCAGTTGCAACAGCCCATGCTTAGCTAAAGAACCTTTTAAAGGTGTTTAATCCAGAGCTAAGCCCACAAACATGTAACACCTCTGTGAGATCCCCCGGTCCCCCCACACGGAACCGGCTTCCCTCTAGCAGCTCCTGCTCCAGCCTAGCCGAGGCTCGGATACCACGGTGGGGAAGGAAAGGAAGGCCCCTCCAGTCCTGTCCTGCCCTGCTCTGCCCTGCCGAGGGCGGGGAGCTCCGGGCTCCCACCTCCCCGGGGACCCTCCCCCGGGCAGCAGCCCCTGCCCGGCGCCGGGCCCCCGCCTCGTCCCGCCGTACCAGCCGCCAGCCCCGGAGAGGGTTCCCGGAAGGGAAAGTCAAGAATTTCCGGGAGGACGCCGGGTGGCAGCGCACGGAGGAGAGGGAAGGGACCGGCCCGGCCGGGAGCGGGGCCATGAACGGCTCGGCGAACTCGCTGCTGGACAAGGAGGAGCACCCGCTGCAGCTGGGCGAGAGCTTCGAGCGGCGGCCCAAAGCC
Organism: Pseudopodoces humilis; assembly: GCF_049639895.1. Taxonomy (NCBI): domain Eukaryota; kingdom Metazoa; phylum Chordata; class Aves; order Passeriformes; family Paridae; genus Pseudopodoces; species Pseudopodoces humilis. The sequence goes on from NC_142200.1 coordinate 109,616,874, forward strand.
TCCTTCCACACCATCCGCTGTGAGCGCCTCCCCCGCGGCCGCCCCTTCCTCCCCGCTCGCGTCCCGTCCTCCGGCTGCGCTGCTCCTTCTGCCGCGCCCACCCCACTGCTCTCCTCGCCTCGTTCGCTCCGCCATCGCGGGGCTTGTTCCTCACTCAGCGCCTTTCTTACCCTCTTCCCTCCTGCCCTGTCATCTCCCGTCTCCCCCCTTCCCTCCTATCCCCTCATGGCCCGTCTCCCCCTTTCTCCCCTATCCCCACATGGCCCGTCTCCCCTCTTCCCTCATGGCCCGTCTCACCTCTTCCCTCCTATTACCTTCAGTGCTCTTCTCCTCCCCTTTCCCTTCCGCCCTTCTAGCACCTGTCTCCCCCCCGTCCGCTCCCTCAGCGCCCGTCTTTCCTCTCCACGAGTGTTTTCCCCACAGAGGGGTCCAACCCGGGGAGAAGGGGAAGGTGGATGCTGGCAGGGAGGAGGTTTGAGCGTGTTAGGCCAAGGCGAAGGAGCAGATTTAGAAAGTTTGTCATTAATCGCTTGGAAGCATAAAGAGTTCCCCCCGTAAAGGGGTGGCTTTGCCATTTTGTTTTGTTCTCTCTGGCAGTTAACTGCAGGACAGATCCCACCACAGGCCCGGCCTGGAGAGGCAGCGGGAGCATCCGGAGTTTGGTTTTTAACTGGGTATTTTCCTGATGAAGCAATGTGTAGCCCAGCAGACCTGTCTCTGGCTGTCCCGACGCCAGGCAGCTGTCGTAAATCACTGTCCCGGGAAAGCAAGCAGAAAGGACTCAGACATAAACAGTAAAGCCTAATAAGTGCAAGATAAATCCTGAGGTAGATTGTTTTGAAGAGGAACTCACTATATTGTAGTATATATTGAATTCTGTGGACAAGAAATCTGAGGAAAATGAATCCAGTTTTTTTTTTTTTTACTAAAATGACTGGTAAACCATCAAGACTAAAAGTTACAAATACTGAACTTTTAATTCAGTATTTTTCTATAAAAGGGGAATTTACACAGACAACAGTAGGATATTTTGGTTTATGATGCATAAATATAGGCCTGGTCTCATTACCCATATTCATACACCACAAACAGTAGTTTCAGGGACACTGGTCACCTGCATGCCTGGTCCTGTGTGAGTTAAACCCAAGCCATATCCAGGTGGAAATATACTAGATTTCTAGAATGGAAAGTGCTTCAATAATCAATTTTCCAAGGGATTGCAAAGCCAAAGCTCTTCAGACTACAGCTGGAAGAATGCAGTTTTATTTCAGAAGATATTTCTGAATGCTCTGTTTTCCATCTCTGACTTTCAAATGAGATTTCTTCATTGTTTTGTTGTTTTGGTTTTTTTTCCCCTAACTGTTGTTCTGAAATTATTTATCTGGGATCCAGCATTATATTATTTCCATAATCCTCTTCACACAAACTACAATGAGAGGATTTTGTAGGCTACGTTTGTTTCAACCTTCTTAAAATACTTCCTTCCTTTACATCATAATGGTTTTGAAATACTGTACTGAGAAACTGGATTATCCTTGGAAAACACATCTTAAAAACATTAGATTTTTAGGAAAAGAGCTGTGGGTATATTTGGAGGGAAGTATGTGCTCTAGTTCTACATGAGGATTAGCCAAGCACGTGCTAACAAAATGAAAACAATCAGTTGAGTGTTTGTTTAAAGTAATTCTGTATTGCTGTAGCTAAGAAAGAAGTCTGATAGTGATATTCCTCTTAAGTTAGTGACTGTGCTGTTGAAACTCTTGATCCCATTTTGGCAAAGACACTAGCTCTTGTACAGCTGGTTTGTTTTATTTAGCAAGCTTGCACATAAAGTAGGTGGGAAACAATAGCTAGAAACAGATTGCTCAGATGAAATTGAAGGCTATGATTTGATCTGGCAGTTAAGGCATGAGGATTAAGTCAAGTGTGTCTGATTCTGCTTGTTGTGCTGTCAAAGTAAAACCCAATTAAACATTAACATCCTCTTAACGAGAATTTATTACAAGCCAGGGTTTGGGTTCTTTTTCCTGCAAATGTTTTTTTCATAGTGGAATTATATTTTAAATTTGTTCTGAGGTATTAATTTCATAACTAATGCAGTAATTAAAAGCCTTGATCATGAATATAATTGCACCTCTTCAGATGCAGGATTGCTAGAATTGAATGCAAGCTTTTTTTAAAAACAAGCACAGAGCAAACTAGCCTATATCTGTGTGATTTTATTTCACTTTGTCTAAATCCTCTCTCAAGATATTAGAGGTTCTGATAGGTTTTTTTTCTGTTTTTTTTATGGCTCACCAGCACAACAGAATAATGACAGAAAAATACTTTTAACTTAAAATGTTCTCAGTTCAAATGCATGCTTTAAACAGAAGTGCCTTGGTTGGGAGACAAAGCATTCTGTACAACAGAGCAAAAATACCTAAAACAAGTGTTAGTTTAAAGCCAGTACAGTGCCTCTCCTTAGTGATACTTTGGACCAGCATGGAGATTGCTGAAGTAAGATCAGCGCCTCTTTCTTTGCTCAGAAGTGAGAGCTGAGATCTCCTCCACCCATGTGTAGCTTTTAGCACCATTGTGGAGGCGAGATGGCTGTTAAAGAGCCTGAAATATCTATCTGTAAGACTAAATGAGTGGGTGTCATTAAATTAGTGTTTTTCACAGAGTGAGTCCTCAGGTTTGGAATTGGCAAGAGCTAAGCAGAGCCCAGGGTTTTGGAAGTTGTTACTCTCTTGAATTTGGTACAGTTTTTTACGCTGGCCTGTAAAACCAAGTGCCACTCAAAGCCAGGGGTTTGGAGAAGTCTGCTTTTGGTGTTCAAGCGCATGATCTAGAACCTTATTTCCTTTTTAAAAAGAAGGTTCAGAATACAGCACCACCACATGACTGGGTTGCTTCGTATAGACACAATGTACTGGTGTGTTATTCCACCCCTGCTGTAAACACTGTTCTGTGTTTTACCATTCCCTGTAATCACAGTAAATGTGTGGTGGCTCTTTGCAGGGCACGTTGATTCTTCTGGCAACTCTAACAAATGTAATCACAATTGTTTTCCTCTTTAGATGATTTTAAGCCAGCATCAATAGATACGTCTTGTGAGGGGGACCTGCAAGTGGGTAAAGGAGATGATGTTACCATCACTTTGCCACATATTCCAGTAAGTCTGTTATATATGTTCCCCTGTTTACTCTCCAACAAATTTGCAGTGTTGTTATAGTCTAATGTAAATGCTATTTTCACTTTTTTTATTAACACTGTGGCTTCAATATTTAAGCAGCCGGACTTGTAGTTTGTCCTTGCAGTCCTTAGGAAAGGACTGTACAGTTGGATCTTTGTAAAGGGCTGTATTTGTGAGGTTGCCAAAATTTACTTAACTTTTGGTTCCTTCCTCTCTCCCTCCCTCCCTCCCTCCCTCCAAAGACAAGGAGAATTTTACTATTAGCTGAAGCTGTACACCTGGTTCCCATCCATTTTTAGTGCTATGGTTTGCTGAAGAAAGGCAATGTAACTCGGGCTTCAGTCGAGCTTGGATGTTCAGAACCCACAGGCAGACCTGTAAGCATGTTCCTGCCCTTAGTCAAGCATGTACAGATAGGGCATAGAGGGTTCTCTGCCTTTAGCTTTATCAGTGGAAGCAAGGGGGCAGTCCTGGTGAGTGGCCATGAAGTAGTTTCCCATCCACTTCCTTCCCTAATGATGCCATAAAGATCTGCTGTGTGAAGATGGTGGTCAAAAAGCAATAAAACAAGTGATCAATCTGTTTATAGGTGCAGCTGGTTTGTAATTGAAGATTCAGTGGTTTCCTTACCAAAACAAAAGGAAGTGCTCGTGTGTTGGAACTGGATTTGTTTATTAGCTGAAATTAATGCTATGTGTCACACCAATAAACCACAATTCACGGACATCAATGGGTCTGGTAGCTGCAGGGGGGCACCAGTCAGTTTGGAAGCTGTGTGTCGGATCCTTTTGGTATTGTTCATCCCAGCAGGCCCATGTTTTTAATTGGTAGGTGATGGTACTGTGGTAATTCTCACTGAATGAAGCTGTAGCCTGCTTCACCCTGCTCCTGTTCTTTATGTGGCTTTGGTCACCTTCACTACTGCAGGAGGTCACATACTGGTTTTTGTCTGTAGAAAAGATGAGTGTGGTAGTGCTACTGGAGAGTAGGTAACAGCACAACTAAGGGCAGCATTCATCTTGGATTATTTGGAAACAGTGTTGCTTATTCATTTTTTGTGTTGAGCAGCATCACTTGTAATGTTCCTTTCCAAATCTCTGTACTGAGGAGCTCAATTTGATTCTCTTCCCCTCAGTATGAACAGCCTTGAGCTTACGGTATGCTCTAAAGGCTGAGGCAGCCAAGACACTCTGTCTATGTTGTTCCGAGGCAGTGCTGCCTGTGTTCTGGACAGAGAGCTGGAAAACACTTGGCATACTGGAAAAGAATGAGAGGTTTTGAGATTGTTTCATCCCTGACAAGTTTCACTGAATTTCTTGGATGCTTTGCTTCCCAGTTGTCCAACAATTGGATAGGATTCAAATTCTGAGTTCAGGTTTTCTTTTTGAAATTGCCTAATCCCTGAGAGCATCTCTGATAATTTGTTTGGTGGAAATACTTTGGTGTCTCTTGCAGCTTGGATGCATTGAAGTACTATTTCTGTATGTGGATTTAGTGATTTTAATACTTGAAAAACAGTCTGGATTGGGGAAGGGAAAATTTCTGTTTGTTAGCATACTACAGAAGAAGATCATAGAATATCATGAGTTGGAAGAGTCCCCACAAAGATCATCGAAGTCCAGCTCCTAACCCTGCACAGAACAAGCCCAAGAATTACACCATGTGCCTGAGAGCATTGTCCAAGCACTTCTCAAACTCTGTCAGGCAAAAAACCCTCACAGGTGAAAACAATTCCTCCTGTAATCAGCAAAATTTGTAAGCCACTGTTACTTAGGCACTAACCTAAACCCTAAACTTTTAAGTAGAAGAGTGGGACTTAATTTGCTTAAGCACTTATATTTCTACTTCTTGTTTAGCCAAAATCACAGTCTTTACTGAGTTAAGAGGCTTCTGGGTAGCAGAATGGTAGCCAACAAACTTTGATCAATTTTCATTATGTTTGCATTTTATATTTCCTGGCTTAGTTGTCAACAGCAAGCAGGATTTGACTTTCAGCTTTCTTTTTACTTTCTTAAATGTTGTTTTCCTCTCTTAAATGTAGGAACGATAAAAATGTAACATGCCTTTGAAGACTAGACTTTCCTGAGACAATTTCCTTTCTGAATCATATTTCTGAATCTCTCTTACTGTGTCTTTGTTCTGAGCTCAGATTTTTCACACTTACTGTTCAGAACCCACTTTAAATTCAAATATATTCAATCTATTAGCAACATGGAGAATAGGAATTGCTTTCAAAGTAGTTAAAATGTGATTGTTCATTTTTGTTACTCTTAATAAAATACAGGAGACTGCAGGGTTTTTTCATTTTCTTCCTGATTTTGGTTGCTTTCCCACAGTATGTGCAAAGGTGCATATGAACATTTATTTTTAAAAACAAATTCTTTTATACAGTATCTATACATTACAGAGAAGCCTGAGAATATTTTGTAGCTGAGAACATAATCCCTTGAGTAACAGCTTTTTGACAGGGCCAAGTGTGTCCCTGCTGTTACGTGGTGATAGACCATGGATTCAGCTGGCTGTAACCTCAAGACTGAGTGTGTGAACCAGCCTGTGCATGGATGCAGTACAGCTGAGCATAATCTCAGCATTCCCAGTTAGCCAGTGTGCACCACCACATGAGTTTGTGGCCTTTATTGCTTCTCAGTCTAAGCCTTTAGATTTTTCAAGGCTCTATGCAGCATTGTGTGGACTTGGGGACTTTTTGGAAGGCATCAAAATACCCCATTTGCCTTTGAGAACACATTTCAGTATAATTGCATGGGCATATACATAATCTGACTTTGAAGAAGGCAGCTGTTCTTACATAGTTTGTAAGTGACAATTGCTTGTAAACCACTGTGAAAATACTGTCATATATATTTATGTAAAATATACGATGCAGTTTAAATTATTTTTCAGTTGACCACATATTTCTTTGGGCAATAGTTCTGCTACGCAAATAATTAGAACTTTATTTCTTATCCAAACCCATGATTTCCAGGGCAGAAACATCAAGAAGATTTCTGATACTTGTCAGGGACAGCTATGCAAATTTAGTTACGCTGCCATTTTGGGAATGAGAGCTGTAAATAAAGGCAGCCACGGAGAAGATGTTTTGTCACTGCAGAGACACTTAAAATGATGAAAGGCATAATATTGCTATGAGGAAATGTCTGATCTACTGCACATTTTCTCTGTATTTTTCTCTTCATGAATGAATATTTTCTGTAGGAACTACACATTAAGTGCTTAGCCTCTTTTTCAGAACAATTCATATGTTATTTTCTCTTAGTATTCATAAATTTTTGGACAGGGTAATATAACCAAACAAATATGTGCTTTTTCTTTGTACCAGGGTTCAACTCCACCAATGACTGTCTTTAAAGGAAATAAAAGACCATATCAGAAGGACTGTGTGCTTATTATCAATCATGACACTGGGGAGTATGTGCTGGAAAAGCTTAGTAGCAGCATTCAAGTCAAGAAAACAAGGTAAAGCTGGGGACAGGGTTCTTTACAGGATTAATTATTGCTGAAGTTTCTTACTAAGACTGGGTTTTGAAACGGAACTCTCTTACTTTGTAGTCATGTTTAATTACTAAGCCTTAGCTTTACATGGCCAATTATCATGCCTAAAAATGCAAATAGGAGTGTGAATCCAAGAGTAAAGAATTTGTAAATTCTCCACTGCTGAAATGACATAATTATAGTTTGCAGTGAAACACATGTATGATTTGAGGCTTTAGAAGCTGGCTGAAGGATGGGATGTGTTTCAGGAATCTCTGTTTAGCCAAAAAGCCCATGAAAATATTAGACTGTCAGAAGGATTATTGGACTTTCTAGGTTTGTTCCCTACATCTTCCTGTGGGAGTCATGATGTTTCAATAACATAGTCTTGGTGAACAAGAAACACTCATTCCCTTATTGGACAAGCAATATATTAAGTGGAACGCAAGTACAAAGCCTCCAGCTGGTGAAGGTGGGCAGAGCTGTAGAAATAATGGTTATGGTGTTTTGCCTAGAAGAATTGATGAAGCTAGAAATCCTTTCTGACCCAATACTCTTACTTTGCTGCACAAATGCTATGAAGTATGCAGCTGGAACCTTTATAGCAGTCCTACTGCTCTGCAAGTACCTGAAGTGTCTGGATCTCTCAGCATCACTGAACCACAGGTTGAGATCTAAAGAGAAAGCAGTCACTCAAATGTCTTGTGAAGAAGAAACTTAAATTTAGAAGTTTTACGTTAAAAAACGCTTTATTGCAGTGTAGAACCCTTAGCTGCTAAAACTACTAGAAATGTAGGTTGCAGCTCATCAGTAGTTGGCTGGATGTTTGCCAAGAATACCTTGAGTTAAAGGGAAATGGATTGTAACACTCCTCTGAGTCAGTGATGAGAAAACTCATCCATGTAGTATTCATCTTGTCCAGTAGATATGAGCACATCAGAGATGAGATTTGAGATCCCAATTTCTCTTCTGCTGGACTTTGTCTGGTGAAGCTTAAGTCAGAAGGGAGCAAGTAAGTGCAGGAGGGCCTTAGTTCAGTGAGATTTTGGTTACACTGAGTTCTGACTCTGGTGTGGGGAAAAATACTTCAATTTTTCTCAGGCAGAGGGAGGGTAGTAAAAAATTTGGGGATCCCTGTTTTGATGAACAGTGCTTTGCAAAGTCACTGATTTTCTGGATCAGAAGTGCCTTTTATTTTCCATGGCTACTCTGATCTTTAACGACCTGTTGACACTCTGTGGAAACAGGGCTTTTAGTGTTAACACCTTGATGACATTCACAGGGGAGTAACTGACCTTACATAAAACCACATAAAACCATCTGTAGTTCCAAGAGCATAATTAATAGTAGAAATTTTTGGCTTTTACCTTTCACTTGATACAGTGAGTATATTCCCAACTCCTCACTTCTGCTGTAGATCGACTGTAAACTGCATTAATGTGGTATCCAACAGCTGCATGTCACTGATGAATGAAGAGAGGGTTCTCTGTGAGGCTGAATCTAGAGTTCACTGAGGCACAGGGATAGCCCAGTAAATTCTCTGTGTACCAGCTCCAGTACCACAGGTGGTTTAGATGAATTCCCAGGAAGTTCAGCCTGGACTAGTTTAACTTACCTGGCAGTGGGATTAGTTTCCAGTCACAGAGTGTAACACTGCTGAGCTGGGACCCTCCTAAAAGAGAAACTGAGCTCTAATAACCACAAGCTACTTCTGTGCTGCACTGCATAAAGCCATAACCCCAAAGGCTTTGGTGTTACATAATAAATACACCACACCCTTTAACCTTATTATGATGTACTGTAAAGGAACCTATTTTGGGTTTGTGGTTGGTTTTTTGGGTTTCTTTTTCTGCCAAGGGTATTGACTGTTCTGCAATCTCAGTCACATCAGAAGTTCAGTAAATGGCAGAAATACCTGGTTTGAATTGAACAGGTTGGTAGTGTTATTCTGGAGACTATTTTCCACTAAGGAAACAGCTTAAACTGTTTTGAAAGGCTAACAGCAAATGGATAAAAACCAGGAATTAAATGCTTGTATGCTGTATTTAGCAGTAAGAATGATTACTCTAGTCAAGTTGACCTCTAAGAGTTTAGTTTGAGATGATTTAATTGCAAGTGAGCAAATTGTTTCTCTTGCTGTGATTGTTTTAAGCAGGATTTTGTTGTGAATGGATTTGTAGTTACTTTAAATTACTATGATTGATAAAAATACAAGTACTAATTGCTAAATTAAAGCTTTCATTGTTGTTCAAGTAGAGAATTTGACATCACTGAACCACATCTAGTTTTGAAAGTACATTTTGTAAGAGTGTTGCAGTGTAGTTGTATGTTTCTTTGTTATTGAAAGGAAGTGTTGCATACAGAAAGCTGTAATACAGTCCTCATCTTTGTAAAACAGAGTAGAGATCTGTACAAAAGGAAGTCACAGATGACGCATTAGCACAAGGATATTGAAAAAGCTGGACATAGTTGCACAGTACCACTGAATGTGTCTGGTTGTTTCTTCAGAGCAGAGGGCAGCAGTAAGATCCAAGCCCGAATAGAGCAACAGTCTGCCCGAGCATCTCAGCCTCCTTCACAGTTCAGAGCTCCAACCAAGCCAGCAGCTGGACCTAAAACTTCTCCTTTGAAGGATAATCCTTCACCGGAGCCTCAGCTGGATGATATTAAGAGAGGTAAAGGAGGATTTGTAGTTTCTTAAGTTTTGGTTGATTTTGTCTTTCTTCTTTATAATAAAAATGTTGGCTGTACAATTTCTAAAAACATTCGGGGATTCAAAGATGGTACTTGACAGCTGTGTTTTCTTCTTTATATCTTGTTTCTTTATTCATCTTACTGAAGCGATTATTTATTCTCTTCTACTAGAAGAGATATTTATACTGCCATCTTCTCTGACCTGAGAAAGCTTCCTCTTTCTGGATAATTCTCTCTCTTCCAAACTATTCCTCTGTTCTGAAAAGAAGAAAAAAAAATAATGTGAATTCAAAAACCAGTAGCTCAGTGCTGGACCTATTGCACAGGTGTATTAGGCCACCCCAACAGCACTGACAAAGCCTGATGGTCCAAGGTCTTGTTATGCAGTCAAGTCACTTGGAGAAAGTTAACCTGCACTGAGTAAGGTTGGTGGAATGGAAGGGCTAGGCAGCTGTGTTCCCAGCACAAGACAAGCTTGCACCATGCGAAGCAGTGCTAGTAGGGGAGGAATGAGTGAACAAACCTACAGCTTACCCTCTTCCACCACCACTCCTTTGCAGCTTTGGCACACTTGCCATATGGCTGCTAAACTTCAAGTAAAAAAGTACCTTAAAGAAATGACTGGCTCAACTCACTCTTCTGCTCAAGCAGCACCTTGTCTTCCTGTTCTTCTGTGGCTAGGATGCACTTTCTTTGCCCATGGCCTTCTTTTCCTACTGATGTGATATCTGGTTTTACTGTGGATAATACAGCCAGGATAAGGAAGATTTTAATTTTGTTTGATTCTTCTCTGGCATTGGTACCATTATTTTATTTTAAGCTTGTTCTTTCTGTCTGCTTTTCTGGGTTTCTTTCTCATTTTTCTCTGTCCCATATAGCTATTTTTGCCTGTAGACTTAGCCTGTGTTAATTGCCCAGATGAAGATAATTACTCAGCAGGGTATTTTTTCAGTTCATGGTAATCACTAGGTGACATTTTTGCTGCTAAGCTATGTGTTTGCATAGGTGCTGACTGGTCTCACTTTTCTGCAGCAGTAGTGTTTTCAGTACTTGGATGCTGGTCAGCAGCCAGAATCAACGTCTGGGAAATTCTGTTAGCTACACTTCCCTTAGCTGCATTGTTATTGTTATTTTCTGTGTAATAGGGGTAAGGAAAAAGATAATAGGTGATATATCAGTTTTTTTAATTCAATCAGTTGTGGGTTTTAAATGTCTTTTCCTGTAGGGTGTAATAAGTTACTTAACCTTTGGGGCACTCATTTGTATCCATACAGCAATTTGTAAAGGTTGTATTACAGTAAAATAATTACATTTGTCTGGGGTGACACCTATTCTAAAAGATAATTTTCTAATGGTTTAAAGTATAAGTCACATTCTTCAGAGCTGTCCTAATATTTTTTTTGCCACCTGATTATTTTTTATATGAAAGTGCCTCCAAATAAATAAGCTGTGGGGTTTTGTTTCCAAAATCAAGGATTAGAGCACCTGACTTGTACTAAAAACAGAACTTTAATTTGCTGCTTTACAGGGAGAACTGTACAAGGCCCCAGAAGAGCCAAAAGCCTGGGCAAGGGGTATTTTTTGCTTACAGTCTATAACTTTTTCCAGCATTGATGATCTAGAGTGTCAGCATTGCTAAACCATTTATAACATAAGAACCTACTTAGAAATGAAATGTAGACAATGACCTGTAAAAGCTGTAAGGTAGTCTGCAATCCTGTTATCTTCCCCTAATATGTGTTTTTATGAGCACAGACTTGAAAGTTCTGAAGAGCCTGTGTTCTTCCCATTCAAGCAGTAGCTTACGTTTTGGTTGAAATACTTCCTCTGTACGAGAGAAAGATAAACAGAAAGCTGAAATTCTGTGGATTTTGTTTAATGAACACAGCACAGAACTTAAAATTCCCAAAGGAGGTGCTTGAAAGAATCTCTGGCATGTTGACACTCTATTGCTTCCAGTATGCCCTACTTAAGGGTGTGGTGATACACACAGCCCTCATGATGTTGCACAGTAGTTTTAAGGTAACCCAGTGCACATTTCTGCTTTCCCTGGTACCCTCAGCTGTGCATTTCCACCACTCCCTTACCGATGAGCTGGAAATGAACTTTCAGGTAGGTCAGTTCTGTGCTGTTACACAGCTGTCCAAACAACAGTGTCTGAGGACAGAGCATCTGGGAATTGAACCAGTCCCTTCCTTTATGGACAGAGGCTTTTGGGAGGCTGTGTTGAGGGTTTTGCACAAGTGGAATCCTTTCCTTTACAAGCTTCTATATTGTCCTCGTGTCTGAAGGGAGCATAGGAGAGGGTAGGAGCTTGTTCTTTAGAACACTCAGCTACATCTGAAAATGTCTCATTAAACTGTGGACATTTGCACACATATACCAGTACAGCCATTTATTTGCACAGAATAATTGACATTTATCAGACATATTTTACCACACCAGAAATGTTTTCAACACCACTGACATAATTACAGCATGCAACATATTGATATATGTCAGTAATACTGAAAAATTACAGCATGCAACTTATTGATATATGTCAGTAATATTGACATAATTACAACATTTGAGAAAAAAGCCCACAGAAATATATTTCAGGTTTGAAGACTCAGTGCTTAAAAATCTGGGCAGATTTTATTTACCTGGAATGTAGTTGTGGTGTGTGAAGATTATGCCATAGCACTGTGTTTGTCTCTCAAGAACACCTCAATCAAATTTTCTGTGCATCAGTATAGAATACTGCCTGTTGTAGCTGCCATCTCCACATGCTCAGGGTGCCAGTATCAAGTTGATTTCTCCACCTTACATTCTGTTATTAGCAGTAAGTGCTCTGCTATAGGCATTCAAACTTAACCCTCCCTAAAGCTGAATGACATTTTTCTGGAAGTCCTTGGTATTCTTGCAGCCTAAGGTTAAGGCTTTAGTTAAAAAAATCTGCATAACCTATTGGAATTGAGAGAAGAAGTAGGAGCAGTTAAACACTGTTATGGTATTTGATGCTGAATATATACAGAAGATAGCCCTGTTGAGAAAGGCTGTTCTGTTTGGATAATTATTTCTGACCTTGGATTCATTTTTTTTTTTTACTCTGAAACCTGCATTGCCTGTCAGTGTAAAACAGTCATTTGGTTCTTCTTGAAAAAAATTTTACAGCAGTAACATGAAATGTAGAGAAGTTAAGGTTCCCAAAGCAGTGTCAGCCTTTTCAGATGATGTAGACTCAATTAAGGCAAGTGTTCGAAACTGCACTGTATGGAAAGCTTTTTAAAAAGTAGCTGCTGCACATCCTGGCTCTTGTCATCTTTTAAACTGCAAAGACGCATCGACATGAGGTGTTTGATCTTACAGCGCAGAAAGATCTAGGAAAGGTCAAATTCTTTCCTTGTTCAACTTAGAATATATGTACACATACACACACAACTATTTTAATTGGAAGCACCATAAAGAAATGCTTAACCCACGTCTTTAGTACCTGTAACTGTACTAAGCATAGCAGTCAATTGGGAAAATGCAAAATCGAACCATCATAAAGCAGACATGTTTTTCCTATAAGGCTTTGACGTCATCACTGGCTTAGTCACTGACAGTGTGAGACAAGAGTGTTTTGAAGAGAATTCCGTAGTGGTCCTGCTGAATTTCTCTTGATAGACTTCTACTGGTGCAGCAGCCACCAGAACATTAGTGAAAACAATTGCTTTTCTCTCATCTGCTCAGATAAGATATTTAGAATTATGGGCTCAAGGAACAAGAGACAACAGAGATCTGAGGGGAAGCTGTCAGTCAGCCTGTGAGGCAAAAGTTGACAAGAAGATGGGCTCTGACCAAGTTTCTACCTGTGACTACGGTCACTGACAACAGCCTTAACTTCCCAGTCCTTGAAGCTTGTGATACTGGTTCTGTTTTGGTTTTTCTTGCCTCTGTTCAGCATAGTGGGCTTTAGCACTACTTCCAAGGCATTCTCTCATTCCTTTCTCATAACCAAACCTCTTTTATGGGCTCTTTAGTTTTCTGCTTCCCCAGCAGAAAACCTTCCATTCTTCATTCTCACACTAATCTCCAATTCTGTTTAAAACTGGCCAGGGTAATCTTCCTTTCCCATTGGTCAGACAGTATCACTTCCCTCAGTTATTTCCTCACCTACTGTGTTGAGTCCTCACTACTTGCATAGGTTTGGGTTTTTTTTCCTTGTTCTCTGCAGTGTGTTTTTGTTTTAACTTTTCCCTCTCATCACTAATGCCTAAGATCACTTCACCTTCTTCACTATTTTACATGTAAGCTCTATGTTCTCAGACTCTGTGCCAACATTCCCCCATTTCAACCATGGACTCCAGTTCTGTAGGCATACGTGTGTAATTCTCAGGCACTTGTCCTGTATTAGATTTGTCTCTTGTATCTTTCTGCAGTAGGGGCTGTGATAGGTGATTGTGCTTGCTGCAATCCAGAATATTCTAACACTGTACTACCATCACTATAATTTGCAACTAACTCCATCACTACAAGAATGCAGAAATTTTACATCATTGAGCTGGGGGAAAAGAAGTTTAAACCTGAACATTTTAAAGAGAAAGTACCTTTTTTTCCTGGTTACCTTTCCTTTAGCTTTCCCCTATTAATTTCTTAGCCTTAAACACAAGGAATATTTATAATTTGAAATCCTCCTATGGGTAGGCTGAGAGCAGTGACTCACAGGTGCTCATTTGTTTGTGTACCAGACTCCAGGCCCGAAATGTATTTTTGAAGACTGTGTTTAAAGATTGTATTAAGAGGCAATAAGAGAGAAAGATATTACAGTACAAAGTAGTATCTGCTGTTGGCCTGCTGAATCAATACATGATTTTGTTGAATCATACTTTCTTGCTCTTCCAATGGTCTCAAGTCTTCAAGCTGAAAAGGTAGGTTTTACCTGGCATCCTGGTGAACTACACAGAGCACAGATGGTATAGGCAGGGATCTAGATTTAGGAAATAAAGTGGAAAAACAACACTGCTATCCTTAAATACCCAGCTGGAGTATAACTATAGCACTTGAAATTGAGCTTTAAACCTTGAAAGTGAAAAAGTGATTTTAAATCTGGAAAAAACCCCACAATTTCTCAAGCTCATGCTGAGCTAGAGGAATTCTCTCCAGCAAATATTGTGGAGGCTGAAAACTTAGCTGTTACTTTTTATTTTAGGCAGCCCAAGGAAAATGAGTCTTATTAAAAAAGGAACTCTTGACGCACATTTGACCTGACATGAATTACTCCCGGCATCAGTTCTCCATTTGTTATTTGTTACAGGGGTGATAATACCTCATCTTTCCCTTCTTTCATTCTTGTTCCTTTAGTCTGTGAGTTTTCAGGACAAGCACTATGGGTATAGAACTCAGCACAACAGAAGCCTAAATTTTGAGGGTTTCACATCCTATGCTTAATATATGTGTGGATGTTGTTCTCTCATGGAAACCTGCCAAGATTAACTGAGTCATTAAATACTCAGCCTTGTGGGTGGATGCAAAAGAGTTGTTCTCTACTAGTGTTTAGGCCACTTATAATTATGACAAATTTAACAATATTGTAAAATTTGGGGTGGCATACCTTAATAGCTCTTTAGTAACCGGTCATACGGCCGACACTGGCTGTTGCTGATGAGGCTGTTGTGCTGCTGCCATGGTGTTCTAGTGTTTCTTTCCACTGGAAACCCTAAAGTGGGCAGTGTCTTGAGTTGTGTAACTTCCTAGTTTCAGAATAGCTTCATTATTTCCTGGCTACTTGTAAGCTCTGTAGCAGGTTATGGTGTTTTTGCCACTCCCCAGTATGTGAAAATTCTCAGTAATTCTCACCTGCCCTACTGCAAAGTTATTTCCTGTCATCCATCTACTTCTGAAGTTTGTTTACAATGGGCTGTTTGACTGCACTAGAGCAGTTTCATGCATTATCTGAAATCAAGGCAGTTTCTGTTGCGATCATTTGCCCATGTCCATGTACCCAGCCCCCCACACACCATTTTTTGTATTTTCCAAAAGTTTAAATGTCACCAGCATCTAACAATTCAGATTCAGATTTTCTTGATCAGCTAATGTACTTTGTATGCAGACCATATAGCTTGTCAAAAATAATGAAGCTGAAAGTGCTTTTGGAAGTGTGAAGTACGTGAAAAATAATTGTGGAAGAGAAGGTTTTATGATACTAACCTGTGCTGTTGCTTCTTTAAATTTAGCTACAGCAATAAGTAAAATGGTTTTCAGAATTTTTTGGTTTCCCTTCCTGTCTTGCTCTTTCATGTGAGGTATTTTGGGGTGATAAACTATACTTGATAAAACTATTGCATTTGCACATTCTTTTCCAAAATTCCATGGGGCCCTGTTTATGCTATCAACCAGATGAATTCCTTTTTATTTCAGAACTGAGAGCAGAGGTTGAAATTATTGAGCAGATGAGCAGCAGCAGTGGAAGCAGCTCATCGGATTCAGAAAGCTCATCTGGGAGTGAAGATGAAAGCTCAAGCAGCGAGGGGGAAGAGCCAGCACATGTTTCCCCTTCCCAGCCACCACACCAGCAGTATAACAACAGGAATGCTGTTGCTAACGGCACCAGCAGGCCACAAGGAAGCAATCAGCTCATGAACACGCTCCGTAAGTAAATGCTTGTGTGTTACCACTGGTGAAAGCTGATTATGAGCACTCATTTACTTAGCATGTTAGGCTAACTTCATGAAATGCCTTTTGCCAAATAGTAGTCCCAGAGAGTTGCACTGGCTGAAATACATGAGCAGATTTTATGAACAGGGGCTGAGACTTGACTGAAGGTGTGGAAGGCCTGTGGGCATCAGTGCAGTGGCCCTGTTGGGTCTTGATTCAGGCCTGCAAGTAGCTGCTGGTGTGGGAGGATCGGCTGCACTGGAGGATGGGAATTATATTCATGTAAATACACAGATTAAATGGAAATAGTGGAGTTGACACACCAGTTAAAGATCTGTAAAGAACTCTGAAGAGCACAAGACTGTCCTGGGTTCCTGAGTGCAGTCTCTGTGGTCTTGAGCATTGCTTTGTCAGCATATTTATTGTGTTGGTCTCAGCTGTATTTTCACAAATACCACATTTTGAAGGGAAATTTAAATTAAAATTGTGTTAAAACAGTACAGCTATGATGTTGCAAGCATTAATCAGTACAAGCTCACTTCACCCTTTAAAAAGTGTCAGAAGTATTTTTAAAGCATAGTTCTCATAGTCCCATGAGACTCTCTCTGGGGACATGGCGTGCATCTGTGTTGCTCTTTCCTTAGGCTACATCAGGTGTATTCTAACTCGGTGGAGTTAAAATATTGCATTTGCAATTACTGTAAATTGTTCTTAATTCCTCCTGAGGCATGTTTGCACACATCTCTTGGCGCCCATTCATAGGGAACTGGTGGAGTCTGAATACAGATATGTGTAGGGTTTCCAGCTTTGAGAAGATAAGTATATTGTACAGACCATACTGAAATGCCCTGCTGGAGAACTTAGAGGCCTGTCAGTCTTCCTGCCATTAATGAAGGACTAAGTGAAAACCAAAGTTCAACAAGGTCATTAGGACTGTGTCCATTTCCCTGTTTCTGGTTGTGAGCAGCCTCCTGCTTCTCCATGACAATACTGCATGGGTTTAAGGATCTGAAGCCTCTGACTGCAGGAGAATCTGGGAACTACAAGGGTAGCTCCTCTCTTCATTCAATGCTTTTTGCCTTTGGGTTTAAAATACTTTTGCTGGGGGGAGACTCATCTCTAACCCATGTTCCTGTCTCGCAAAAGGGAGGAGGAGATGGAGAAATCCAGGGCACAGCTCTTGCATAGATGGCCTGCAGCTGTTTTGAAAGGGAGGGCCATGGGAGAATGCTGGAAGAGTTAGGTTCAATTACCTCAACACAAACATGATTCTTGCCCCTTTTTATCCCCTCCACCTCACCAAATCACAAGTGCTTTGCAAAACAGGATCAGAGCCAGTAGGTTTGATCTGTATCCTGGCCTTTCATCTGATCTCTGCACTTTGGAGAGGAGCCTTCACCATCACAGCACGTATCAGCTTAGTTCAGCCTTGAGTTGTGATGGCTTTAACAGTCCTTTTGGTTTATTGACATGTGGAGGCCTTGCCTTGGCTACCCAAATGGCCTTAAAAAAAAAAATAATAAATTTGTTTTTAAACAGTAAAGAAAGCCAAGGAATTCCCCAGTGCCTTGTCCCAGAGCCATTTATGAGAACTCGGGTGGGTGGAGGCTATGGAATGCTTTCTGCAGCTGCTGGCATGGAGAGGGCTGTTGTCCCACCAGGGAGCACCTTTGGTGGCTCTGGAGACAAGGATGCTCGGTTTGGCCTGGATCCAGCTGTGTATTAGCCCCGTGTAGCTCTTGATGTTCTTGGACAGTTTGATTAAATCATAGATGATGTTTGCATTCATTTCATGTGTTATTCCTATTTAAATCTTCCAGTATAGATGTGACTGTTCTTTGGTTTGATTGCCATGAAATGTGAATTAACGCCTACTCACTAGTTGTGTTTTGTTGGTTTTTGTTTTCCATAGGAAATGACTTGCAGTTGAGTGAGTCTGGGAGTGACAGTGATGACTAGAGGCTGCGCTTTTGCTGTTTCTGTTACATATACATGAAGAACTAATTTACCTGAAGTGATCCTATTGCTTATGAAGAGGAGCTGGCACAGTGGTAGTTCCATGTGTGGAATTTTAATAGAAGAAATGCATAGCCCTACAAAATAGCAGATGTTGAGGACTGTTTTACTGTGTGAATTATGTGTATATATTGTGTATATTCTTATTCTGTTAAAGCTTTGAATAGATATGTACAGTGGGTGAACCAATGTTCCTGTCTGCCATCTGTAAGTTTAACATGTAACTGTATGAGGACATCTAAAAATTTCTTTTTTCTAGATGTTCAGCGCATCATGACTTTGTCAGGGGACTTCTGTATATAGTGTGAGCATGTGCCTACAATGAGTTTAAAAAAACATGCAGGAGCTAGTGTGTGCACTGAAGTGGGACTGCCATAAATTAAGTTTCAATACTAAATTGATTTCTTTGGTTGGGACTTTTCTAATACCTTTTTATTGCTATTTATGGTTGATTTAATAGACTGACTTTTAAACAGTTGGAAAATAGGAATGATTAAACCATGTTCATCACAAACCTTGCTGCACCAGTGCCTTATGAGCAGGTTTTTTTAATAATGCTTCAATTCCTGCCACCTTCCCTGTAGGGAGCAATACTGAAACCTCCTCAGATTGCTTCTGCAAGCAAGAGCTGTGTGTCACATACAGCCTCTGTGCTCTGAGGGCAGCGATGACTCTAGCAAGACAAAGGGTACACATCAATCACCTAAACTCATCCGAGTAAGAATCAGATCAGCATTCTCTTTAGAAACTGGAAGGTCTCATTTAACTCAGACATTCAGACCTAGTCTTCAGAAATACTTACAAGCCCAACTACTTGTGACATTGCAACACCACAAATGCAAATTATTTGACTTACTGAAATTCTAAGAGTAGAGGCCTCTTTACAGTTTCCTAGAGAATGCAAAAAGAGGTGACTAAACAAGTAGCCATGAAACAGCAGAAGTCTCTCTCCCACCACAGTTGTCAAGGTAGACTTAGTCCATATTGTTCATTGGACAAGACCTCTTTGTGCTTGGCAGGAGTACACAGAACATGAAACGTTTGCCTAGGGTGAAATTCACCTCTGTTTAAAGGGGGTTTAAAGGGTGCTTAGTTGGATTATCATTAACTTTTTTTCTCACATGGAAAATGAGTGCCATAGGCAGGCTCTTAGAGCTTGAACACCAGGGTGACTTCTTAAAATTAAAATTCTGCTGACATAGGACAACTTGCACCATAGTTGTGGTGTAATCCTGGGGAATGGGAAGCTGAATCAGATGACTCTCCATTCTCAGGTGTCTGCTTTGCACTGCTCTCATCTGTTAGTTTGTGTTTTAACTCCTGTTCGTTTACTGAGCTCTGTCCTTTTTTTAACATGTTGAAGAGCAAGGGGACATTTGAAGGGAAATTTTATTAAATGGTTTATTTTTTTGCATTAGATACATATTTAGGCATATTTTTGCATTACTGTACATACATTCAAAAATACTTGTTTTTTTTAAAGTGTTTCGTGATGCAGGTATGTATTTTAATGGACATATTATGAAATTATGAAATATACTTGATGAAAAGCTACAGTTGCTTTTTTTTTTTTTTTCCCTATTCCTCATGTAACAGTAAAAATGGTCAGTTTTAACAAGCTTGTACCAATTTGGGATTTAACACTTTGGTACAGGAAATCTGCATGGTATGGTTTGCAGTCTAATAAATGTTAATGCTGTTCCTGACTCTCCCCCAGCTAAAGATCTGAATAATGCAAGGAGACATTTTTCTGATGCCATTTCCCCATTACTGGGGCAAATGCTTGAGTTCTGTTGATACTATTTGCACTCAAATGGAAAAGCAGCCGAGTGCAGCATTTTCATTGCTTACCATCCACTGCCTTCTCATGTGCTCTAAAATCCAGGACATGTCATAGGAAGTTTATTAATTATGTGTAAATAAAAGATATGAAACTTAGAAATAGAGAGCAAGATAGCACCAGGCTACATTGATTTGAATCGCTGCTTTAATTGCTGATTAGATCAGCAGTTGGGAAAGCTTCATTCAGATAATCGATTTCTGCCTTGTTTTTGTGCTCTAGGCCATGTTTTCATGCTCATCCCTCCCTGACAGATTTCCCCCCACCCCTCTCTGTTTGTTGGTAACCAAATTAACATTTTCACATAACTGCACCACTATTAAAGTCTGTTTGGCCCATCATCTCAAGGGTGGCCTGTTCATGAGTTGTTTGTGTGCCCTTTTCCACACCCAGGTGAGCAACCACAGCCTGCTGGAGGGTGTGAGCAGCTCTTCCCTCCCTGCCATTGTCCCAAACACCCTGGCATCTCCTGCCTGAGGAGTCCTCTGGCATCTCCACCCTTCCCACAGTTCTCAGCTGCTAGGAATGTATTTTGTGAAGGTGAACCATGTAGTAGGCAACTTCTAAGACCAGAAGACGTGGCTGCCACCGGCAGCAGCAATATGTTGATTTTGTCTGAATACACGTGTGTGTTTTAAAGCCATTGTGAGCCTGACACTTTGATTGAGGCCCTTGAAATTTTATGTTTCGTGTATTAAGAGACACTAAACATTGTCTGTCTGTTCCTATTAGATGCCTGTTCATTGGTCCATAATTTGCAATAAGTTTCATTTGGATGGAAAATGGAATCCAAGCAATTATTTAGAATTTTCTTTAATTAGTTAGCAATATATTTAACATGCTGGAGAAATAAGATGACTAAAATGTTTTGATTAAGCCTGTTAATGAAATAAATTTTTCCTGATTATTCGTGGTAGTTTCTAATCCTGCAGGATTTTAGCACTAGCACATCTTACCACCACACAGTATTTTTTCCACATAAAGTAGGAATGTCTTTTATATGCCAGTTAGTTAAAATGTGGATTAACAGTGTATGTGAAGTACAGTTAAGAGAATGAACTGAAACTAAGGATTTCTTTGCATTCATGGAGAGGTGCCTGCTGGCTATGGCAGGGTGAGCAGTTCAAGGCAGCTTTGGTTTTTGACAGTTTCTTCTGTTCGTTGACTTAATCTGTTTCAGTGGTTTGGCTTTCCTTAAACTTCACCAGCAAACATGGCCTGCTTATGACTACTCATAACTAGAATTGCTGAAGGAGTAATAAAAAATAATGATTTGATTTAAGTAGATTGTCACAATTTCAAATATTGTTACAATTTTTTTCCCCCCCCCCATAAAAACGCTTGGTTTCCAAAGGGATAAATGCAGTCATGTGCTTGTCTGGGTGGGATGTCTTAAAATACAGTTGCAGCAATGCCTAAGCTCATGTTTCAGGTTTTAGTCATGTGCAGAAAAACTTCCACCTCTGCCCTTGTTCCAGCCCCATGGGCTGACCAGCCCTGCCAGCAGGCACAGCTTGAGTCGTTCCAGCTAAACCACAGGAACAGCCACCTCCAGGCAAAAGGTATCCCAGTCAGTCCCCCGATGAGAGTCACATGTGTAAGAGCGGGTGGCACTGCCCTTTCTTGTTCCACCGAAGCATTCCCCTCCTCTCACAAGTCTTGGCTGAACTGATTTTGTGGAGAAGGCAGACTGATGGAAAAAGGTTTTTCTTCAGCATGTCTTGGAATAGCTCTGCGTTTGACTGTGGGTAGTACATCTATTTTGAAGATGCTCTGCCTTAGTTGATTTGCACAGTTTCCTGTATTATAGACTACATATAGACCTGCTTATAGATATGTATAGAGAAAGTTTGATGTGCCAAGCTTTACAGTCTTTTTTTTCACCTTTGAAGTCCATTTACTTGAGTTGTCAAAAAAACACAAAAAAGTTCAACAATCTGTGCACATCAGACTTTTTTTTTTTTTTTCCCCCCATTTGAAAACTAAGAGAAACATAGCCTGGAAACGCATGTGTTGGAAAGCACTTATTTTCAGTAACTGCCTATGCTTCATTATTCAGTGTGCTAGCTGCTGAGTCAGAGAGATCCTGTGGAAAACACAACTGCCCAGGAATGGGCATCTTTATGGGATGAAGGCTTCTGATGATAGCTTAGTTTGTTATAGTTTGTTATACCCACACAAATAAGTGTGCTATCAAAAGGAACAGAGTACTGCTGACACCTCACAAACAAAAGCTGCCATGTTGGGGACAGATGAACTAGAAGTTGTTGAACTACACCCAAACCCTATTCTCAGAAGATAAGATGATCAACAAAACTAATAGTCAGGCAATAGCTGCCTCTGGTTTATGTGAGAAGGGTGTGTATATAAATGGAAAAGTCTCTGTTTAGCTGTTGCTTCCTATTCCCACTGCTTACACTCCCTTCCTTTCTTTCTTTTGTAATTCCATTACTTCTAGCATAGTTATGCTTTCTGCTGCCAAAAAATTCTGCAGGAATTTACAGGAAAGGGGTAGGTGTTGAAACGTTACAAATGCACTGGCTTTATTCACCCTTGCTCTAAATTTACTGTAAAGGACAAAAACCTTGTAAATGGACACATCTTCTTCCTCTCTTCCTAGTCTTTGCCTTTATTAGGACTAAACAATATTCCTTTGGACAAGGGAAAGAAAGAGCAAGATGACAGAGGGTGAAAGACCTCAAGCTGATGCTGCATATGTTGAGGATGCTGTCATGGAGCCATGGCCTGAGCTAGCCTGACTTGATCTCAGACCATTGTTGTAAACTGAACACAAAATTCATTGCTACCATTGCCCTGTGGCTGGGAGGAGTGGAGGCTGGAGAAAAATTAGGTTAAAAATACCTTGTTAAAGGGATTTATGCAAGTTTTGAGGGGATGATTTGCCTTGCTAAGTTTTGTCTAGCTCTGTCAGTGAGTTTTTGTGTGCCCTGTGTAGTGGGGGTACTAACACTTCCCTAACTTTTTAGGCAGATGCTGGTGGAAGCAGGGACTGAAGTGAGGCTGACATGTTTTGTTTTTCTGTGTGCTGCTGGATTTTGTTCAACTGCATGCTTTTTAAATGGCACTTACGACTAAATGAGACAATTGATGGGATATCTCAGAAGGAATTACATGAACCTAACTTGAAACCCCACAGAACCTGTAGCTTCTGGTACCTCAGACTGAGATTTTAATTCTCATAAAATTTTGTAAAAATAGGGCTTTGTGAAGGGCAGAGTGTCAAAATGCACTAAATATCATGTTGATGGTTTTACATTAAAACTTTGAAGTGTGTTTCTTCCCAGACCAGCTAGCTTTGTTGTAGGATGTTGTGTGAAAGTCTTTGAGGCACACTTGTACAGGGTCAGCTCTGAAGGAAAACATGCCCTGCATGCTGCCAGTAAGGTATAATTGTCTGCTCCTTTGCCACCCCAGTCAGCCCAAAAATTCTTCCATCACCCCTCCATAGCTTGGGAATTGGCTTTTTCCTCCATAGCTCTGACACCTCCTTAATATTTTCCTACTGCCAGACATTAGCAACATAACAAAACTGAACAAGCACCTGCTCAGGAAAAACGCTACCAAGTACCTCAGTGAGCATCAAGGGTTTTACTCCAGTGCTTCAAATAAGTGTCAAGATTGTGATAGTCTGCCAGGAACACAGAGCCTGTGATATGAGCCCTGCATGCTTGTGGCACATAACAAAGATGACAATAAATTGTGTAAGTGTGTGGGACATGTACCAGAATGGTCAATTACACTGGAGCCACAGGCTGTGCCACGTGTGCACTGGAAAGCTGGATGGGAGGAGATGTTTAGGAGTGATTTGCACAGAGGAGATGACAGCAGGGCCATTGATGGAACTCGGGTAGAGAGTACACAAAGGTGAGAGACCATCCAGCAATGGCAGCCACAGTGTTCTGTCAGCTGAGTCAAACCATAGCCTCATAGCAGCCCAGCACAACCAAGGTGAGAGGTCACCTCTATGATGGAGAAGCTTTGAATGCCTGAGAGTTACTGATAGCTGTCACCCTCTCCTTCATGATGTAAGTGTTATATTTAGGTATGCAGTCATTGTAATTAGGGAAGAGAGAGAGTTATTTGGGTCTGGGTGCTGGAAAGTAATGGCAGAAGGAAAGGGTAGGGATGGAGGTCACTCAGCAGCTGCAGGATGTGGTGGTTTCCTACTCTTTTCAAAGTGGAGCTAGTGAGTTTTAAGACAAGGGACATCACAAGTTCCCACTGAGAGTAAAGATTCTGATTGAGCCAGACCCCAGGAAGTGATTTCCATACCCAGCTCTGTTACAACCCTGTCTTACTCCAAATTAATTTTTCAGGTTTATGCAAGACGCTAAGATGCTTTACCTCAGAAACAGAGCCATATTTTTCTTCCATACTACTGAGGCTGGACTCAACATCATAAACAAGGTGGTGTAAACTGGAAAATAAAGCCCTTGATTAACCATTAGCCAGTCAAAATACCAAGCTTGGTGGTTAATTAATCCAGCCAGTGAACTCACCTCCCAAATGCTATCAAGAGATTTCAAGCTGCAATAAATATAGTGCAGCTGTGTCTGTGCTAGCAAGTAGTACAGCCTGGGAGCAGATCCATAATTCAGGAGTGCTGAGATTGCAGTGTGCACACTGTCCGCCTTTCACCTGAGAGGAAGCCACCTCTTGTGCCCTCTTCATGATGCAAACCACAGCAGGGCAAGTAGGGATGATTGGGGCATTCACTTTGTAAGTGCTCTCCTGACCTGGGCTAACTACTAATGTGTAGGCACATTGCGTGAACTGGCCCCATTCCAGCTTCTCTGCAAAAATACTGGGATAGGAAACACATTAAGAAATACTGCTTAATCCCAGAAGCATAATATTAGGCCTTATGGAGACATTTGTGGTATTGCATTAATATATGAATCATACTGAATAATAATAACACAGGATCAAATACCTAAGACAGCCATTCCTTTTAAAAAAATCTTTTTCCACATGAGAAACTCATATTTTCACAAGCTCTAAGGCATGAACAGTATTTCTAATTAATACACACAAATCTCCATCTTATAAGGTGCTAAGTGACTATGCCAAATCAAAAGGAAGGCTGTCAGCAGCACAGCTAGGACCAGGCTCCAGACTTTCCCACCTAATCCTATCAGCAGCCTAATGCCCATGACATCAGCACAGGGCTTGCCCATGCAGGAAGACGTCCCAAGAGACGGAGGCTGTTTGCTTTTAGAAGCTTAGGCTAACCTTGGAAAGGAGGGCAGCTTTCTTTTCCATGGGGTGTTGACCTGGCCAATGTCATTGCTGTCAGTGCCCGTGCTCGGTTTTTCACTACTCTTCTCCTAAAGCAAGTGATTGTGCCAGAAATAAGGGATGCTTCCAGCATCACTGTGGACTTTACAGAGCAATTGCAGCAGAAGTTAGGGCAAGGTCTGGGCCAGTGCTGTGCTTGGGAAAAGACCCTCAGGGTATGATGTGCCAGATACTGCCCTATCTGTGTCAGTTCACACCAGTGCTTGTACCAGTATCTTCTTTTTTCCCCTCATAGACAATATAGTCAATTTTCTTCTGCTCCTCCCCACCTTTAGAAAGAAAATCACTGCAGTTAAAATCATAAGTCCTCGTAAAAACCCGCTTGTGCCCAGAAAGCTAAGTATCAGAGCTTGCCTAAAGCTTAAGAAGAAGTGGCATCTTTTTCAATAAATTTACATCTCTAAATAGATGATAAGTGTTGAATCAATTTCCATATGTTAAAATAGCAGAGCATTAAGGATTCTGGCACTTCAAGCAATCAACTAATTTGCGACTATTATGAGAATATCTTTTATATTAGTAGAGCAATTCATCTGAAAATCAGGGACAGTCTGCAGCTCTGTGCCCTCTCAATATCATAAAGGATCACAAACTGACAAAAAAATCCTGTTTGTTTGCCTGAAGAGATTGTGCCTTATGACATTCAGGTCTTTAAAAAGTCACCTTTTGGCTCTTAGTAAGCCAATCCATAATGTCTCCCCCACCTGGCTTTCCTGGCTACGGTCTGCTCATGAATACGCAGATCCAGCAATAAACGAGTGTTGGCAGATTCTTCCTGGTGAAAAAGGCAGGAACTGTGATGTACCAGCTTCTGTGTCCAAAAAAGATGCAAGAGCAGAAGCTATCCAGTGCTCTGCTCCCAATTTCTTCCATCCCTGTATCCAGTCTGGGCTCACTAAGCCTCATGTCTGGCCATGTTGGCTGCCTGCTTGCTGAGCAAGCCCTAAACAAAGTTCACAGCTCCTCATTCCTACCATTGTGTCTGTGTCTGAAATATACTGTTCCCAAAAGGACGCAGAATGTTAAATGTGTATGCAGCCTAAGCTTCAGAAAGCTTCAAAGAAAATCAACTTCATTCAACATCAGCTGGTGTTGGTTTTACCAGCATGTGGCAGGGTGAGGGCTTTCTACCAGGCTTTGAGGGTCAGAATAAAGGGAAGATGGATGGAAAGCTTCAGGTGAAGGGATCCACAGTTAATCCAGCCTCATATCAGCCTCCACTTGCTGAGCCATCAAATATTTCCATCCTATTCAAGCGCACTGTTCACAAATGTAACATTGCTAACAAGTGCATGGCACTATCAAACCAGTGGAGGAACACTGTGCTGTTCCTGCACAGCACCCAGCAATGTGGTGTGATACTGCTGGCCTGGATGTCAACAGCAACATAGATTTCAAAAACACCTGCCTGCAAGACCAAGAAGATGACAGTACATCAGTATATTCTCCCTCACATTTAACACATGATCTTCCTATTCCTAAAAAGCAGGGACTAGGAGGAGAACTGATGCAGGGGTTGTTTGATGCCTTTTAAAAATTTAAGCTCATATTTTGGAGCTGGCAATGCCACCAGGGAAAGCTGCTAATTAAGCAAGTGGATTTTTCATAGCCCAGATCTTCATCATATTTATGTGTTAAAGTTCTTACTGCCAAAGCAATGTTCAACCACTGACTTCAAAAGGAGGATTTGTGGGAGCAGCAGGGTCTTTATTCTATATAGATTTTTAAATAACATTATAATTTAATTGAGAAACTGTGCATTTCTAACTCACTTTCCCTTTACAACATGTTCTTGGCTTGGATTATTCCTCAAAGTTTTCTTGCTCTTTCCTTAACTCCATTTACCATTGGGTTAAAAAAAAAAATAAATAAGCAAAGGAACCCAAACCAAAAGAGGACAGCCACAGCTGTGCTCCTCATGATAGACAAGATAAACACAGACTGCTGTCTGGAACTGAGTATCCTCAGGAGCAGGAAAGTAAGGTGGGGAAACAATTTGCAAGATACCAACATGTTGGCTCCTGGACTCCAGCCTAGAACTGATCTGTTGGCCAACAGTCACTCAGCTTAAGTCCCTGGAACAGCACCATGTAATGGTGTTAAAGGCTCAGTGGAAATGCTGTGAGGGTGCAAGCACCACTGGAAGCCCTGCATAGACCAGGCTTTTGCAGGGACAGCTCTTTCAGCACCTCTCTCAAGCAAGTGCAGGTGTCAGGGACACTTTGGATGTGTGAAAAGCATGTTGTGAACAAACCAGTACTGATATCAAAAAGAAATATTTTCTTTTTAAAGGTCCATGGTATAAAGGTCTATGAAGGGTTCTTCATGAAGGTATCAACCCCGCTCATCTATTTTATTTCCCGTAGGATTTCTTGATACTTTTGTTTGCTGGACGAAGGGAACTAGTCCTTCCTTAGGAGACCAAACTGCGGATACAGCGTAGACATGCAAGAGAACAAGCTGACACAGCACAGCAGCTAAGGGTGTATCTCTTATAATTTACTGGAGCTCACCCTCCTGACCTTTCTGTATTTGGATCAGCAGGGAGGGTGGGTAATGAGGGCTGCAGAAGGGCAGTCGGGTTCTTACAGCTGGTCAGGCGAATTAATGCGAATTGCTTGGCAGTTCACCAAAAGCAGACCAATGAGGGCACTTCATCAGAAAAAAAGGAGAAAAAAAAAATCTCGAAGGTGGCCAGTCCATGAGCGGAATTTGTCAGATTTCTAACCCACGGTAGAGGAGAACAGTGGCTCAGTGTTTCAGAGAGACACCACAGCTGCAGGCAAGTTGTGTTAGTCTGACACATTTCAGAAACCCTTCTGCTATTCCACCTTCCGCAGCTTCCTGCTTTGCCTTCCCTACATGTTTTTTCCCAGTGTCATTGTGTCCAGAGGGAGCAGAGAAATAGTAAACACCTAGCAAGGTACTCTGCCCTTCCTTAGCCTTCTAGACCACACTCATCACCAGCCATTGCAGAGGCAAGGGCTTTTGTAAAGGTAACTCCTGGCAGCCAGGTACTTTGAAAACCTTCCCTTCCACACTTCCTCCAATCAAGAGGCAATGCAAGTCCATGCAAATGGCAGAAATTTGGTTTATCCACTCAGCTCTCATGTTGACACTCTCACCTGACACTTTAATTTCTGTGGAGGTAGAAACCTGTTCTGTGTAGAACCTGCAAAAACCAGCTGAAACCTGTAAAATGCTGATATTTTTATTTTTGCTCCAACTAGCTTGGCTATGGCAATGCACGTGCTCTCCCTTCTTAATGCTCTCCATATGCTCTTCAAAGTGAAATGACTTTTCTGGCTGGTCATAGCTACTGGCTACTGACAAGCCTCTGAAACGAACTAGCAATGTTTCCCTGCCCTATCTATGGCTTGGATCAGGGCAGGGGAAAGCATCAGAGCTGCTGTGTTCCAGAAGGAGATGGAAACAGAAGTGGATCCCCTCAGGATAGGGGGAAACTACTTTCCCTCTGGTTTTTCTTCTGTAAACCATCTTTGCCACAACAGACAGCTCCCTGACCCGCCCCACTCCCCCTTATCTCCCTAGAAGGTACTTGCCTCCCTTTTGTGGGCCGTGGATGATCATGAGTATTTGAAACTAGTAGGAAGAAAAACCATGTGTGTGATTTCAGTATACACTATTCCAGAAAAGCTCAGGCATTGTACTGTTGGCCATCTCCTCATCTCATCAAAGTAGCAATTGGTGCTTCTGATTTTGACCTGCAGAGAGGCATAAGGGTGTCATGAGCATCACACCTGCCTCGCATCCGTGTGTCCATCCCTCAGCCCCCAGCATCAGCACAATGGTCAGGGCCACTGAGCCTGGCTTGCTCTGCAAACAGCACTTCTGCATTGCCAAAATCACTACCCTTTACCAGACTGTTTTTATAACCTGCTTTTGGGGTACAGGTGTTAGAGCAAAGAGACTCATCACATGTAAATAAACAAATAATCACATCTGTCTGGTTTGAATGGCTGCACCCTCAAATGTGACACAGGATTTTGCAGTGCATGCTGCAATAAGATATTTAAAGTCTCATTTGAAACCTGTCAGCTTCCCTACTCCACAGAAGGGAGATAACAAACACCACATACTTCAAAGTGATGTTCTAAGGACTGAAAAGATGTTCATGTGGGGCTTTGAAAATGCACATAATGCACTCAGTTAACACTGAGACCCTATTTATTTGAAATTGTGCCTATTTGCAACTCAGCCTTGACCTCCCCTTGCTGCTGTGGGCCAGGGCACTGCTGGAGAGGAGGACACGGCTGCCTGGCTGCCCACCTTGGGAGGTCCCAAGCCCAATGGTCCCAGCAGCAACAGGAAAGGCCAAGGCTTCACTCCCACCACCATGTCCTCACCCAATGCCCAGTACCCAAATAGCCATTGCCCAATACCCAAAGCATGGTCTTTGGAGAGAATACAAAACAAAGCCAGATCTCCGGGAAGCACAAAGGGACAGTGGGATTGGGATTGACCTTGGTAGCTGAGCCCTGTGGCAGGGGAGATACCTGCCTAAGTGGTTGCAGGCAAGCTATAAATGTCACATATTAGGAGAAAAGATTATTCCATGTCCTATTTTTATGCTAACTACTTAAATGCATTTGGAAAGGAAAACACCAAATACCCAACGATGAAAGAATATTAAAGTTGAAAAGTCCTGCATGGCACCCACAGCTCTGCCAACACCTGGAACCCTGACAGCCTGCGGAAACATTTGGTTTTCTGCAGGACCCCTGGCTTCTTTAGGAAGTGGCAAGAGGTTTAGGACTTCCTTTCCACCTTTTCAGGGCTCACTGCTCCAGCCCCAGGTAGTCTGCAGAGCTGCAGGCCTTCCACAGGTATCCCACACAGCGAGTGTTTTGCAGGTATTACTGCACTTACCTCCCCAGACTTATGCAGTAGGTAGGAGACTGATGTTGCCTCATTTTGCCTTGGAAAAGAGATATGTGCCAGGACCAGGATAAGTACCCACAAGAGCATACCCAGATTCTGAGATTTGAGGCACCTAGACCAGGAGTTTTGTAACACTGGTAATTTTTACCATGTTTTGAACATTCAGAGCACAGCTCCAAGTGTAATGAAGAGTATTCAGCACTTGCCACTCCAAGAGCACCCCATGAATAAGGACATTATCCAAAATACCTGTGCAGAATAAATGAAAAATCCTTTGGTGGGAAAACCAGCAAGCACTCACATCCCACCATGCATAAAGGAGCTGAGTTACAGTTGTACAAGCATTCTTGTTGGCGTTTCCTGATACCTCAGTGCTCAGCTGCAACACCAGTGGAGGATTTTCTCTGTGGTACCATCACCATCGAGTTCTGCTGCACCCACACCCACATCTGTGACAAGCCAGTGGTAGGAGACAGGGACCGTGGGGCTGAGCACAGCAGGGAGGGTGCCCCAGGTCAGCCGGAGGCAGTGGGAATGTATCTTTGCCGCAGCTTTGCTGGTGCTGCCATGCTCAGTCACATTTTCTCTGCAGCTTAGCATCACAGAATCGTTATTGCCACCGTGCTGTAACCGAGCCAACCTCAGGGTCATTAAGGTCAGAAAAGACCTCTGGTGACCTCACCATTACTTCGCAGTGCTGGAATGATTTACACATAGGACAGGAGTGTTTGATGTGTGACACTGACCCAGTCAGCTGGGCTTTTGGTACCAGCCCTGGGAATGCAGTGGAACCCCACTCAGGAGACCAGAAACAGTTGCTGGGCTGTTTCAGAGGTCAGTGTTCTCTTTGTCCTTGCAAATTTTTCTGCCCACTGCCATGTACGGGTTCTGTGCTTCCTGTTCACCTCTATGAATCCCTGGGCTTCCCACTGAAAACCCACCCAGGCCTGTAAGGATTTGTTTTCTTTTGAAGCACAGTGCACACCAGTTAAAATCTAAATCCCTTTATAAATGCAGATCAGCTCTTATATCTCCTATGCCTTGGCTGGACATATAGATAATCACTTGGGATGAGCTTGGAAGAGTAGCGTGAACCTCACTGCAAGCCCCACAGATCCACGGTAACGGGACACTGGGTCAGGGGGAACCTCCGTAAAGCTTTTTGATGCCACGGGATGATTCCGTCTGTATTTGGACAGCCCAACAGCCCACATCGGGGTGGCTCCCACGGAACCCGGCGCAGGGGGTACCCGTGTGCTCAGCACAATGGGTGCTGCCGACATTCCGGCCCAGTTCTGGGAAAGAGGGATGGGAAGCGGCGAGGCGAGGCACGGTCTCGCCGACAGCGCCTTCATGCGTGGGGCTTTCCTTTTTTTCTTTTCTTTTTTTCCCCCTCTCCCCCAAGTTGCCAGAAGGCGTCGAGTCAATTGTCTGCGGCGAATTCCAGCGGGGCCGGTGCCGGGCGCCGCGCGCGGGTCGCGAGGCGCGGCGCGGGGGGCGGGAGGGGCGGCGCGCGGGGCGGGCGCGGGGCGGCGCGAGGCGCGGGGGACGCGGGCGGGAGGCGGCGGCGGCGGCGGCGGCGGCGGGGTCGGCGATGGCCTTCGAGGCGCTGGCGGAGGCGGCGGAGCGATGGTGCGCCCGCACGCCCTTCCAGCTCATCGCCGCCGAGGAGACGGAGCGGCGCATGGACTTCTACGCCGAGCCCGGCGTCTCCTTCTACGTGCTGTGCCCCGAGGCCGCCTGCGGCGACAATTTCGTGAGTGCCCCGTGAAGGGATCGGGGGTCGCGGGCGTGCGGGGCACCCCCCGCGCCCGTGCGTGGGCGCGCGGGGGGCCCTCGCGCCTCTCCGGGACGCCCCGTCCGTGCGGATCCCCGGAGCCCGGCGGGAGCACCCGAGGGGGAGCGCCGGGGGGGCGGAGGACGCGGCCGTGCCCCGGAGGGAGGGATGCGGTGATGGAGGGGGGTGGGGCCGGGGGCCGGGGGGATCCTCCCACGAGCTGCAAAATGGAGTCCGCTGCCGGTGGGGGGCGGCCCCGCGGGCAGGGCTGCGGGCAGGGGCACCCCACCCCCCTCTTCCCCATCACCCGGCCCGGGGTGGCTGCGGGCTCCGGGCGGGCGGGGAGGAGCGGTGCGGGCCCCCCCGCCTGCCCCGCGCCCCGCGGGGGTAGCAGCTGCTTCTCTCCCCGCGGCCCCTCCATCCTCCCGGGATGCCGGGGCTGGGGCACGGCGCGGGGACGGGAGGACTGGCAGGGCTGTCACGGGAAATGGAGAATGGGCAGGAATAAAATGGAGTCAGGATGACAGGAGGGCCGCGCCCCCCCCCCGCCGCTCCCCCGGGCCCGCCGCGGGATCCGTGCAGGTGCCGGCCGGGCGCCCCCGCCCCGCCGCCCATCGCGGAGTTCAGCGCCGAGTTTGTGCGGGAAACGCTCCGGCACCACAACCACCTGGCTTTGGGAAGGATCAGGGGGTGCTTTTCCCCTCGGCCAGACCCTCCCGGTGGCGGGCAGAAGTGCAGGAAGAGTCGTGGAAAAGCGGCACCTGGCCACGGGGTTTGTCAGCTGCCTAGTGCCAGTTAACTTCAATGAAAGGATTTTGGTTTGCTTATTTTAACAGAACAGCTCCTAGCACCATTATGGTAGGAATGTCGTAGGTTCTTCCTTTCACGGAACAAGTTTCATCCCTCCTCTTGCTTGACAAAATGTTCCCTAATTCCCTTTCCAACAGGTAAGTGCAGAGTGAGCCCATTTGACAGATGGGTCTATGGAAACAAAGAGCAGTGGAGTGACTTCTCCAGGACCACAGATCCCAGCGAGCAGGACATTTATTTGTTTACTGTGTCAAGTAGATGGTGATGCTGAATTATGAAAGAAGTTATCTGGAGTTTAGTTACACATTTGCCCAGAGATTCATGAGACATTCAGATGTATCTCTTCAGGGGCATCTCAGGGTGTGGATTCTCTCAGTCCTCTATGGGAATAGCTCTGCATGTCCGTCTTCCCAGCACCTCTGAACCTGCCAGACCCTGGTGCTCGTTCCTCTCTGGAGATGCCTGTGCCCAGAAAGGGTCATGCCTGCAGCACTCCTAAACAGGAATATGTATGAATCCAGTGCAGCACTAGGCTAAAACTGTGGTTGGACACTAACAATATTGGAAATTGCAAAGAAAGTCCATTTATTTTCCTCAGACGTGTATTGTTTCTTTATACACTGCTCAATAATTGAGTGAACTCTTTCATACAAAGTCTAGTCAACTTCAAAAAAAAATCTTAAGCAGCTTCAGACCCTATTCCAATGCTGGCGCTTTTTTTTTTTTTTTCCCCTTTTTTTGCATTTGAAGTCACATTTTCCCTTTATTTTGAAAATATTTTCATTCCAGGGGTGGTGTGAGAAGAGCTCCCTGCTCAGAGTCACCACTAGTAAAACAGAGCAAAGGGCTAGCTCCTGTCAAATCTGGAACATAAGCAGTGGAAAACTAGAAGTGGTGTTTTCTTCTGTCTTTTCTAGCCTTATTAGTTGAGTCACTTCTTGTAATGATAATACTTTTAAGACAGGCAGATAGGTGTCATTCTTAAGTCTTTTTATTTAAAGAGATGGTGTTTCTTTAATTTGATTAAGACCCACTAATGATTAGATTCTCCAGCATCCTGTTTCCTTCTCCTAGTGCACTGTGGGATTTAATTTCTGCTCCCAGCTTGATTATCTTGTTTTTTTTGCAGTCTCTTTCCTTTTTTTTTTAATGTTCCAGAATATAACTTTGCTTTCTATGTGCAATAACAGGCTAAAGTTTATTTTAAGGAGACTTAATACAAGCCAAGGGACTAATTATCATTTGCACTTTAAGCCTTGTTGCATGGCTCCTTTAACACAGTGTGGAGTGTGAGAGTGAGTAAGTATAAACAGAATTCACAGTGACACACTTTTTACAGCCTTCTTGCACCCTGTGCCTGTTATAAAGGAGCCTCACATTTAATAAGCATCTGGTGTCTGGTATTCTTGTTCTTTCTTTACGTCTTCATTTCATAATGATGCGACTTAAAAAGCTATGTAGGAGGTGCCAGAGAATTCCATGATAACCCACTTGTAAGGAGGAAATGATGAGCATGATGAACTTAAAAGGAAAGAGGAGAGGAAAAAAACATGGAAAGGTTGCCAAGATGCAATCTGGGGGAGAAAACCACTGAATTTTGTCTAACATCACAGATCACAACAATCTGATACTTTTCATTTCCTAAAAGATATATTTAGGTTAGGCTTTTAACATGCTAGGGATGCAGGACACCCATGTAGATGCTTATTGGCGTTTTCAGTACCACCTGGACACTGAAACTCTGAATCAGCATTTTAGATAGCTGAACAATGTATTATTCAGCTCCTGATGCTCCTGAGGTTCTTGAGAAATTAATTGGACTAGTGTAGCTGTAATCAAGGACGGTGAGGGTTGTGATGCTATTCCTTACAGTCTGTCATTTGTTTAGTCACCATGTTATTCCTGGTATTCATAGTAACTGATAAAATAAATAAAAATATGATGCCATCTTGCTGCAAGATTTCCTGAAAATATTTCAGAACAGAGTCAGCAAGTCTGAATATTTTATGCAAGTCAAATTATCCCCATAAATAAAAAGTTTTGCTGTCATGCACAACAAGTGGGCTGCTTAGAAGAAGGTGGGCCAGCAAGTGATTCTATCATCCACCTATACTGAGTCATCTAAAGGTGTGAGGGAAAGCAAACCCCTCCAGATGCAGCCCTATTGATTTCCTCAGCTATGTGCTGATGCTGTGTAGATGCTGAACTAAATAATTCAGGCATGACCTTAGGTCAGCTGAGGTGGAAATTAGTGGCTGTGTGACACAAAGCGACTGTGAGCAAAACTTGGCAAGCTCGGAAAACACATACTCTGATGATGAGGTTAATATTTTTTTAATTGCACAGCCACAGCCAAGCACTGTGGTCCACCAGTTTGCCAGCAGCCACTTTCTCCCACTGCAGAGAGATCCTCAGGCATCAGGTTTTCCAGGAAAAGCATCTCCATATATGCAGCCTTACTGAACTTTCTAAGCAGGAGCTGAATCCTGAAATTACGCTTGTTTTTATTTTGAAAGGCTGAAATTCCTTTTCCAGGTTCCTCTGGAGATGGGTGAATCAGTGCTGTGAGACCATTCCTGCACTGCCTGAGTGCAGCACTGAACCACCACAGAGAGCTGTAGATGCAGCTGAACCTACAGGCATTTCAACCCTGGTCTTTATTATGGTTGAGGTTTTTGAGGGAAAAGATTAAATCAGCCCATTTCCGAATAAGATGTGTGCACTAATGGCACATGAAACTTTTTGTAGTGTGTTTGTTGCTACAGTCAGTATTTTAAATCCTTTGGAGATGGGGAGATTTCTGGAACTGTTACTTCCTAATTGTCGTATGATGCTATGCAAAAAAATCTCCTCAAAAGCTCAGTGATCAGATTTTTCTCTTAGGTTTTCCCCTTATGCTAGATCATCTTACTCTGCCTACTGCTGATGAATTCATGCTGGTCTCTAAAATGTGGTGCAGCTTGAAAAGAGACTGTAAAAACATGATAGGACAACACAGGGTTAACTTTCCCTGGGGAACGAACCAGCTATGATATATTAAAGGGCAAGGCCTGATTTTCATTTATGTGGAACCTCCTGTGTATAGCTATGGTAGTCAAAAGAAACCACAATTTAAACAAGAATGAGGATCTCAGCAGTCATAATTGTTTTATATATATAAACAATTGCAACAGGTTTAGCACCAGCCAGGAATTGCCAAGCTGCAACATTCAGCTCTGAAGTTCAGCAGTAACTAAACAGTTATTGCTAACCCCAAGTATGAAGAAATCATGGGCCAGGCCTCCAAAACCTTCTCCAAAGGCTGTTTTTAAAATGTGATTTGGAAGTGTTCATTTGATATGAGTGAACATGAGTTCACTTTGTGTATGTTCTGCCTTTTTAGGCCATAGAAATGACAAAGGGCAGACTTCTTTCCTGCTTTTTTTTTTTTGTTGTTGTTGTTAAAAACAGAAGCTGAGATTTAGTTGTATATTTATAGGATTACAAGGCCCATGACTCTTAAGATGGCATGAAGTATCAGGAGACTTGTGGTATGTGCATTTGAGAGTTGGCAAGACTGTAAAGAACTTATTTTTATTGCCAGAATGGTTAAGCTGTGACTGGTTGTATGGAAAGAGCAGAACCTACTCAGTAATGCAGGGCTCTTTTCATAACAACATTGCACTATGTTTATGTTTGTAAAGTGCAACAAGCAGTAAAGAAAATGTAGGTCAAGTGAAGTTCATAGCAAAGCAGTTACAGGTTTTATCTTAAAGATGCAGTTTAGGTTATGTTAAGTACTGTTTTCTTTCATTAAGTGCAAAACTGTATCCCTGGCAGGTACTCGCCGCTGAAGAGGAAGGCAACATGCGAGCCTCATGCTAGGAATTGAAACATCTGTCGTTTTGAGTTTTTCCCTGAATGTTAGTCAAGCTTTGGAGAGATTGTCCTCTTCCCTTGTTTAAGCATAACCTGATGTTTATAGCAAGTAAAAAGGTACTTTGGGGAAAAGAGCTGCTGTGTTAAAAAAGAGGTGCAAGTCTCAAACCAGTTAGGCAGTATTGCACTTCTCTGTGTGGCAGGCTGCCTAACACAGTCCCATGCAACAAGTCTTGAAAGAGGTGTTTAAAATGATGCATTAGCTTGTGCCCTTGGCCACAGGAAGCATTGTTGCCTGGGTGCTCCCTCCATCGCTTGCCAGCTCTGTTTTGAACAACGTCCTAGCAGCAGAATAAACATCAGATTTGAGAGAGGCTTCACAGTGTAAGTCTGGGAAACCAGCATTTCCAGAGCAGGAGTAATTCAGAAGGATCTCAAATGGGTTGGAATGTGCCTGCCTGGGAAGAGAAGATTGGGTTCCAGGAGAAGTAAATCTAAAAACAGGGTGGGAGGCTCGAAGTGTCAGGATGCTGTGAGTGCCCAAACATCTCTCCTTGGCTCTGTGTCTAGCCTGCAGGCAGATTTTGCATCTTTTCTTCTGCATCGTTGAGAGAATTACACATCAAGTTCCACCTCCAGGGTCGCATCATATTTGCACTAACGCCAGGAAGACAAAGAGATGCTTTAGCTCTTCCTGAGGGCTTCACTGCAGCAGATGATGCAGAAAAAGAGAAAACCCGACATGAGTTCCAGGTCTGAGCAGGGCTGATGTCAAACAAAAGCACCTTTATAGGTAAAACGTGTGTGCGCCAAGTGCGTGTACCCTTCATGGTGCAGCCATGAGGCATTTCCGCTTCTGGATCAATTTCCCTGTTTTCTGATGCATCATGTTAATAAAATCCAGGTTCCTCCTCAGAAACATGACTTCTGAAAGAGCCTGCAATGCCTGTCCCCAGGGCGGGTCTGAACTGCAGGAGGCTGGGTGTACTTTGGCAGATGTTTACAACATGTCACCTTATAAAATCACATGGAAGGGTTGGCGTGAATTCCTGTTAATGCCTTTCCTTTCTTGTGTTGCTGTTGGCTTTCAGCACGTGTGGAGCGAAAGTGAGGACTGCTTGCCTTTTCTGCAGCTTGCACAGGACTACATTTCCTCCTGTGGGAAAAAGACACTCCATGAAATATTGGAAAAAGTCTTCAAATCCTTCAGGCCCGTAAGTGTGTTTTTTTCCTTCTAAACATTGACACATTACCTGTGACTTTTAATAGGACAGCACTGGATAGAGCAAGCTGTTTTTTCTTCTCCAGAGATTTACATCTTCAGTTAGCTGCCTGGGTACATGAGCTGGCATTGGATAGTAGGAAATTGTTTCCTGGAAGTCAACTGCCTTTTTATTTCCATCTCTGTGTTTGAGAGGATGAGATTCCCATGCAGGGTGGGAGGCCAACTGGTGTGTCAGCCAGTAGCAGCGGGCAGGGGCTTATGTCCTGCTGATGCAGTGCTGACTCCGAGGAACGGGATACGAGTCAGCGCCATAGGACTCTGTGGCAGAGTTGTTTCCTGGCACTGGAATTGGGGAGTTTTGCAAGGACATGAACAGCAAGAGTAAACCTCTGGGAACAGGAAGTATGGTCTCTCCTTAGGGTGGTTTATTTTATTTTGTGGTTGGTTTTTTTCCCCCCAAGTGATGCAGATATTAGGATGGTTGGCACTTGGTGTTTGCACATACTGGTTTGGTCTTCTTGAGAAGAAGTTAGAAGAGAAGCTGGGTTTTGTGGGGAGGGGGCCTGTATTTTTCTGTTTTGCTGCTACTCAGCTTTCTCTCTCCTTGTTTAACACCAAGATTTGGGCCAAAGTGCCTGGATTTCATCAGGGTGAGGTATCTTAGGCTGACTGTTGTCCTTCATTTTTACCAAATGCTCCCTTTACACAGCCTCTCCTTTTGAATGTTTGGGGCTGGCTAAGGGCTTGGTGCAAAGCAGGGCAAAGGTTTGTAGCCAGAGCCATCCTCCCATGATGTCCATGAGAAAGTTCACCAATGGATGTTTTTATACTCAACTGAGAATGTAGACCTTTTCCCTCCTGTCTTTTTCTGGCTGACTAATTGAGAAGACTGGAAATGTATCCCAAGTATTTAGTGTGAAAGGGAGGGCCTGGAGCACTGATATGAAAACACTGGCCTTCCCTGTGTTACACCCTTGCACAGAGCACCACAGCTGGTTGACATAAAAGAGCATAATTTTAAAGAATCCTTTGAGAGGCTAGAAATAAATAGAACAGATGCACACTTTTCTTAGAAAGGACTGGAAATCTGATCTGTCACTACAGCTGCTTGTAATTGTGAAAACATGCAAAAAATACAAGTATGTTTCCCAGAACAATATAGGGCTCTAGGATCCTCATAGCTGTCTTCTCCTGCTCAAGGAAGCTGTGCCTTTGATGAGAAGCTTCCATTGGTTTAACTAAGGAGAACTTCAGAAAGACTTAATTAAATAGGTGCAGATTACTCATTTCGTTTAAACCACATTTATTCCAGCATATTTTAAGTTGCTGAGAAATTGACTTCAAACCAATTGAAGTCAACCACGTCAAACCAAGTTGAGCTACTCTTCACAGCAAAAAGGTTCAAAGCAAGGGGAACCATTATGCTCATGTAGCCTGAGCTCTTCATTAGTATGTCCCATTTCACCTCATGATTCCCACAGATGACCATACAAATTGAGGTTGAACTAGAATGAGTCTTTTCCAAAGACACCCACTCTTGATCTAGTCTTCAGGTGACTTAAAGGATACAACACTGCTGGACTCTTATTATTCCTATGGCTAGTTACCATGCACTGAATAACCCTTTTGTTTATAATCTGCATTTTTCTAGTTCTGCTTCCTAGCTGTTAAATTTCATTTTGCTTTTGTTTGCTCAAACATGGTGTCCTCAATTGCCAGAGACATCTTGCAGACTATAATCAAGTACCTCTTAATTTTCTCATTGTTGTACTTGTACCACAGACACTAAGTTTCTCAGATTCTCCTTTGACCCAGTATTGAGAGATTTGCATCAGCATAACAAAACTGGGATTATCATTTGAGGTATGGCTGTTTGTAGACAAGTCTAATTAAGGAATGTACTGACATTTTTCCCTCATAGTAACTATTAAAAAATAGCACATACATGGGAGGAAAGATTTAAAAAATTGAATGATTTTACATTAGATGTATGGAAACAGTTATTTTGCACCCTCAGGCCTTTGCCAGAACAAAACTACTTTTCTTCAGTATTGGGGAATTATTTCCTTGGCATCACTTCATACTGTCTCCTGTTCTTTCTCTGCTGGACCCATTTTACTTATGAGGCCACCTTGCTGTCAGCTTCAAGGCAACAGTTACTTGCAGGGCATTTCTTCTCCTCTGTCATAGCAAATAATCTGATAGAGACCAGTCTGGCAAACTCCAGGTTAAAAAATGGCAGTTTAGGAAAAAACTGCAACTGAAGGTCCAACTGGGCTTCTCTGAAGTATCTGGTGGCCCTAGCTCTCAGTCTGGGACATTGGGCACCAGGTTTTTACCAGTGCTTGCTAAGCACCTTCTGAAAGTCTTCTCCATTTTGGTATTCCCAGCAGACATTCGTGATTAGACAGTTCTGAAATTCTTTGTTTGGGTCCTTTGAAGGGAAACATTTAGAAGAAAACAGTGGCAGTGCATCTGCAGCTTTCCATGCCCTTGTGCACAGCATGAGCATCTGCCTTCCCATAACTGAGGGCTCCAAAAACAACTTTTATCAGTAACTCAGCTCAGTCCTGCTCTGCATGTTCATGATAACAGCCCAGACATGTCTCTGTGAGCTTGCCCTGGGGCTGTGGAGTGGGAAGGGACTGGCTTCTCATGCTGCTGGGCCCTGTTCTGGAGACAGTGAGAACATGAATGCCCAGTGGTTGGCATCCATCTCAGTGAGAGACAGAGAATTCCCTCTGCTCATCAGTCTTCCTTGGGCACAGAAGGCAATGAGGGTGGTCTAGGTCTGCTCACTGTCCCTCACTGCTCTCAGGCATCTCTCCCTAATGTTTTATAGGCCTAAGCACAGTGCCAAGCAGGATATTTAATTAGATGAGGCTTTTTAAAAGTGTTGGTTTGTCTGCAACAACTAAACCACACTTCTAAGTCCTGCTGTAGACAAGGTCAAGGTGTTTCTTTACTGGGGGTGGTGAGGGTTAGGGTTGTATCGTTTCATCTCTGTTTTTAGAGACAAGGGGCATGTTGTCTCTACCCATTGCTGCCTTCCTGGGTTGGTTTCCACAGAACTTTGTGATTTGCCTTATTATCCACTTCTTCAGGGAGCATCCAGAAGTGCCAGACACCACGAAGATACATGATATCAACCAACAGCACTGGGCTCAAATACTGTTACTTGCCTCAGAGCATCCTGTCTCCTCCTGTTGCCTTGGTGTCTCTGGTGTAAGAGGTGCCATTCTCTGGTGCTAGGAGGTGCCCATGCTGGTGCTTTTAAGCATAAGCATATGCCTGGAGACATAGTCCTTCCCATAGGGATTCAACAGAACTGTGTTATCTCTAGTGTAGCATCACATGGACTACTAGAGCTCAGTCTTGTACTTGGTTTATTTTTCAGTGTGCTTGTGTGCCAGCTTTTAGTAGGAGACGGTGTCACTCTGCTTCCATGCATTAGTAACTGCAAGGTTATTTGTTAAATCAGGGCACTTTGAAAGGTTTAAGAAAGACAAATGTAAGAAATGCCTGAGGGACTTCACACCAACTGACAAAGTTTGCAGGAAACCAAGGCTTAAGTCATAGAAATCAGCAGCAAATTCCAGGGGTCCTACACTGATCTTCAAAGGAAGAAAGCCTACCTCTGAAGTGGGGAGTCTGCAGTGTACAAGCCATTTATTCCATATTCACTGTATTCATGCATGTCCCAGTGACCTCTCATTTACCTCCAGATGGGTAGTTTAGCCAGCAGAAATAAATAGCTGTAGTTCAGGCAATGCTGCTGATTGTTATCCTCCCTCCTTCCCTTCTTACCATGCCCCTGACCTCCTCCTAGCCATACATCCTTGCCTGGCAGTTTTGTTCCCCTTGGCTTTTCTGCTGATGGATCAGTTCTCTCTTTCTACAACAGTTTTCTGGTTTATATATTTTCTCCTTGTTTTCCTCTCCAGTTAAGTCCTTTGAAGTCTGCTGCATAGCTGATACTTTAATATATGAAGCAGCTGTGGACTAGAAGCAGAAACTAGTGTGTAGGAAAGAAGACAAGGTGGGAGTCAATCTAGGATCAGCCCAGGCCATCTTCATCATCTTACTTTGTTCTTACCTTTTGTACACCCTCCTTCTGTTTTGTCCCAATGTTTGTAGAGCTCTCTGCATTTTGGACCCTGATTGTCCCTCCTTGTATTGAAGGTGTGGGCTAATTTGTTACTGCAGTCCAGAGAGCAGTAAGGGGTTAACAGCAGTGAGGGATCACCATAGTCCTCTGGGAAGCAACAGGATGTGACACCTAAAAGCAAGACCTGCATGGTCAAGGTCCTTGGTGGCTTGGAGGGTCATAAAGTATCTGCAAGAGAATAAAACTGCATCTCTCTTTGGAGGAGTCTCCCATTCCATTCCATTCCATTCCATTCCATTCCATTCCATTCCATTCCATTCCATTCCATTCCATTCCATTCCATTCCATTCCATCCCATTCCATTCCATCCCATTCCATTACATCCCATTCCATTCCATCCCATTCCATTCCATCCCATTTTCCATCCCATTTTCCATCCCATTTTCCATCCCATTTTCCATCCCATCCCATCCCATCCCATCCCATCCCATCCCATCCCGTCTCACCTCCATTCTTCCTCTGTAAAACCACTAAAGTCTACAGTATCACTCTGATTTACGCTGCTCCAGGGAAAAAGGAGCTGGATTTCCTGACGGTGAAGAGAGGGGATGTGTGAAAAGCAGGATGTACGCCCCATCCTTTGGGATTGTGTATGTCTTTGCAGTTATTGTGGTGCATGTTGTGTTTTCCATGCTAATTTTGCAATACAGTATCCCATAAAATGAAGATTCATGTGACTCATTTCCTTGCAAATCAAAGAGGAATTATGACCAGAAGTGGTCATAAAAAAATGCAGTCAAAACTCTTTCTGCCAGGTGATACAAACAGGAGTACAACACTCACATTTAATTTGAATATACCAGATTAGTTTAGCAAAAATAATACTGTTTTATAAGAAAGTCTAGAAAGAGTCCTTGATTTTGCCTTTGGAAAACTGAGTATTTTAATTTTAGCTTCAACATGAAATAAAACCCCCGCATCTTGAAAATGAACTGAGCAGTTCATGTTCAGTTAGGCATTTGATTTGAAAAATATGTATGCATAGGGACAATTACTTTATTCTGCTTGGAAAACAAGAACGTTTTCCATTTGGGGTCTCTCCATAAGTATTTTTAAAATGCAAAGGAGGGGATTTAGTCAGCAAATTCTCCTTCTGTTTCCCTGCCAAAGCAATCCTGTAACTAAAAATCTGATTTTCTCCCAGTGACAGGGAGGAATACAAGCTTCATTGCACTCAGAAGCTAATTCTATGCCTTGTATTTATGTCCACTGAATAATTTTGAATGTCGATCACAGACTGAATTAGTTTAGGTCCCTGAAAATCTGCCTCATTGCAGCCTTCTCATTTCCATGCTCTCACCTAAAGAGTGTCACTCTCCTCACAGTTTTTCTGGGCTTTGCCTCTTTCAAGAGCTAACAGCTGCATCACTCTCCAAAGAGGGTGTTACATGCATCTGTGCTGCTCTTCCAGCCCTGGCAAGCTAAATACATTATATTCTCAGTAATGCCTGCCTGTGATTTTGCTTTGTGGCTATTAATAGCTGTTAGTGTAGGAATCTGAGATTTCCACAACAGATGCATTATTTTGACTGTTACTTGGTTTATCTGTCGTCCTGACTTCTGTTGGCTTGGCAACCTTTTGGGGGAGAGGGGAGAAGTTTAAACATGGCTGTTTGCTCCTTTTCCTGTACTGAAGAGGTGATGTTGCAGTGGTCAAATCCATCAGGTGGAGGCATCTAAACATTGTCCAAAGAAGAGGGGCTGGCAGTTCCTTGGAAGCCCAAATCTAATTTGCAGAAGTTTAAAGGGACAATATTTCAGTGGAATACGCAGTATTTTTTACTGCAAGGGCTTCACACAGCACGCAAAACTTTGTCTGGTGTGATGGAATGAAGGGTTCAAGAGAAGCACTTGACATGGTGGATTCTTTAGAATTTCAGGGACTCCTTGCCTACTCCACACTAGCCAGTCCTTCTCAAGGATGCTTTCTTCTTTGGCTTTTATAGGGCTGATGGAATACAAACTTAAACCAAGACAACTACTACAGTATTATCATGGTTCTTTCTGAAGTTAAACCACTGCCAAGTCTAAACACTCAACAATTCATAATGTGACCTCAGGGAAGAATGTAGAGCTTTTTGCAAGTGCTTTGTTTTGGTTTTATTTATCTTCCGGTCTCTGAGCACTTAATTTGGTGTGAGGATGCATTTTCAAATCTTTCTTTATCCCAGAAGGGAGAGAAAGAGAATCAAGATCATTATTCAGTACTGTTATTGCAGTGTTTGAGGTTTTTAAGAAGTGCACGTAGGATTTGTGTGAAGATTTGCAGCAAAGCTGCACGCATGGGTAATTCACTGTTACACAGTGTTTTCTCTTCTTTGTAGTTACTTGGGCTTCCAGATGTTGATGATGATGCATTTGAAGAATATAACGCAGATGTGGAAGAAGAGGAACCAGAAGCCGATCACCAACAGATGGGTGTCAGTCAGCAGTGATTTTCTGAGAAGCTATAAAAAAATTTGGAAGCCTTTGGTACCAGGTGGGGTCAGGTGGTCCCACGTTAGCCTGTTTGAATTAGCACATCACAAGGGGATATCTGGCTGCCAAGATAAAAGTTTTACAAAAAATGGTTCCAAAAAAATAATAATAATTCATGATGAGCTTTGCTAAGAAGTGACCTGAATTTTGCTCCTGCTTCAGTGGGTTTTCTATGGAGTTGT
Source organism: Pseudopodoces humilis (assembly GCF_049639895.1). Lineage (NCBI taxonomy): Eukaryota > Metazoa > Chordata > Aves > Passeriformes > Paridae > Pseudopodoces > Pseudopodoces humilis. Next base: position 109,661,431 of record NC_142200.1, read on the forward strand.
CTTGGTAGCATTCTGCCGTTATCAGTCTAGAAGTAGTTTTGTCGCTGACTTGTCTCTTCGATTTGTGTTCGAGAGTAGTGTTTGCTGACATGAATGTAGAGTACCGAGAATGTAGGAGGTGTGTGGGAAGAGTGCCCAGTCCTCACCAGTGACCTTTCCAAGGAAACCAGCACAGTGAGCAAACACATCCTGCGCTTCTCTTTTTAGTTCAACAGCTCTAGGTTTTTGACAAAGTACCAAACATGGAGCGACTTCTCCTGAAAAACAGTAGTTTAGTAGTGGTTGGTGCTGCAGAAGTACATATGAAGGCTTAACAAAAATAATGGGAAGCAGGAAATCCAGGAGGTGTCAGACATATTGATGTCATTTCACTGACACCTGAGTTTCCAAGTGCTGAATTAATAACTGGGAGTAACTGGCACCAGCAGCACACATTATAACCAACTGATATTCCGACACCATGTGATCCAAAGGCAAGTGCTGCTTTCTTACAACTCAAGTAAAAAATAGCTATTGCCTATCCCACTTCTGCATGACAACTAACTTTAAGCTTTGCTGGTTTTGATACACTGCCAAATTATTACTCAAACCTTGTGGCATCATGCATTAGAACCATAGAATCATAGAATACGCTGAGTTGGAAGAGACCCATCAGGATCCTTGAGTCCAACTCCTGGCCTTGCACAGGATACCCCAAGAGCCACAGAGTGTGGCCACACAGTGTGCCTGAGAGCATTGTTCAAATCCATCTTGAGCTCTGTGAGGCTTGTGCTGTGGCCACTTCCCTGGGGAGCCTGTTCTGGTGCCCAACTACCGTCTGGGTATGGAACCTTCTTCTGATATCCAACCTAAACCTCTCAGTTTCAGGCCATTCTCTCAGGTCCTGGCACGGTAATAAGAGTGAAGAGATCTGTAGCTGCCCTTGTTCCCCTCCTGAGGATGCTGAAGACCACAATGAGGTCTCCCCTCAGTCTCCTCCAGGCTGAACAGACCAAGTGACCTCAGCCACTCCTCACCAGGCTTCCCTTCCAGATCCTTCACCATCCTTGTTGCCCTCCTCTGGACACTCTCTAATAGTTAAATATCTTCTTTACATTGTGGCTGCCAAAACTGCCCCCAGCACTTGAGGTGAGGCTGCCCCAGTGCAGAGCAGAGCAGGACAATCCCTTCCCTTGCCTGGCTGCACCTGATGGCCCCAGGAGATGCTTGTCCCTCCTGACTGCCAGGGCACTGTTGACTCACATTCAACTTGCCATCAACCAGGACTCACAGGTCCCTTTCCACAGCGTTGCTCTCCAGCCTCTCATTCCCTGATCTTTACACACAACCAGGGTTGCCCTGTCCCAGGTGCAGAATCCAGCACTTGTCCCTGTTAAAACTTCATACAGTTGGTGATGCCCATTTCTCTAATTTGTCGAGGTCTCTCTGCAGGGCCTCTCTGCCCTCCAGAGAGTTGACAGGTCCTCCCAATTTAGTGTTGCCAGTGAAGTTAATATTCCTTCAAGTCCTGCATCCTGGTTGTTAATGAGATGTTGAAGAGCACAGGGTCAAGGATGGAGCCCTGTGGTACCCCACTGGTGACAGATTGCCAGTCTGATGTCATCCATTCACTGTAACCCTTTGTGCCCAGCCAACCAGTTGCTCACCCATCTCATGACATGTTTATCCAGCTGTCTGCTGGACATTTTGGTCAGAAGGGTATTTTTGATACAGTATCAAAAGCTTTACTGAACTCCAAATATATTACTTCAACTTGCTTCCCTTGATCAGTTAGGTGAATTACCTTGTCATAAAAGGAAATCAGCTTTGACAAGCAGGACTTTCCCTTCATGAAGCCATGCTGGCTGTGACCAGTGACTGCATTGTACGCCAGGTACATATATATCATTCCAGAATAATATTTTCCATTATTTTACTGGGCACTGAGGTGAGACCAACAGGCCTGTAGTTTCTGAGATCTTCCTTGAGTGCAACTTGAATGCAACTTAACACTGAAGCCATAAGGGTATCAACCAGCACCTGGTTCTTAAAATTATGCTGGACCTCTTCCTGGGCCTTTGAGCTAGTCTGGGCATTTACACCTTATTGGAGGGGAGCTGAAATAGTGCTTCAGCTGCTATAAAATCTAGTGAGGTTTTACTTATCAGGGGACTTGCTCCCCAAAGGGTTTGGTGAGGGTCTTAGTATGAAGAAGACAACCCCTCATATTTTTTACCTGTTTTACATAGTTGCAAGTAACTTGGATGAGTGCCGGACTGTGAACATGCAAGGTTTCTTTATCTACTTGCCTTTTGTACTGAAAATATAAGAAGCAAAAGTAATTCTGTTGTAATGCAGCTGTTTTCCATAATCAAGAAAGATGTTTCTAAATTTCCTCCTTTTTTTTCCAATTTTTTAAAAATTGTGAAACGAAGGTCACAGGCTTTAAAAGCCCTTTTATACAGAATTAGCTTTATAAAAACAAAGAGTGAGTGAAGAGAATATGCTTGGACAACTCCTATAAACAACTTGCATCATTTTGAAAACCCCTTTGTTAATGATATCTCCTTTTCAATAGATTTTTTAGAGACTCTTTTTCCAGGGTTACTAAAGAGAGCAAGTTTTCTTGATGGTGTACAATTATGGTGGTGGCTTGAGAGATGCATAGCACATGATTTTTTCTGTCAGAGACAAAGATCTTCCATAACTGGGACTGTGTTTGTTACCTGAGTCTGCACAGAAGTGTCTGCAACACTGTAAAAGAGTTTAAGAATATAAAAAAAAAAAAAAAAGGAAGAGAAACAGAGCTTAATGCAACTTTGTACATTCTTTCAGCATGCAGGCATAGACATGGTAGTTGCAGCACCTTTTCTATGGACTAGTGACATGAGAACTGTGGCAGTTCACTGTATAACACTGTACAGCAGCAATAGGCTTTTCGCTTACTGAAATAAAATATAAGACCAGTGGTTTCCATCCCTGCTTTAAGCCCCTAAATTTTTCCTTCTTCTCCAGCTTGGACAGATGCTATAACCTTAAACAGAACCTTCCTTCTTCATAGCATCCAACCCTTGGGTTATGGCTCACAGAAGTAGATCTTATGGGGCTGACTTTCCTCTGTCTGCTCTAGTGTAATGGCAAGTGAGCAATTCACAGTAGTGCAAGCTGGAGACAAAGTCCTACTGTTCAGGTTTGCTAGGCCATTTGTTTGAGGGGCAGGTGGCTGGCACCAGTGTGCAGGTGCAGGCACCCCCCACACACTTGCACGGTGAGCTGGGCTGTGAGCCCAGCCTGACCAGGACACAACCCTCTGCCTTTTACAGACAGGCAGACTTCCAGCTGGATTGGTCCCACCATCTGGCTCAGCGTGTGGCTGCACAGATGAGTGCTGGCACAGCAGAGGGGAGGGTGCAGGGTGGACATGGGTAGTAGCTGAGGACCTGCTGCTAAATGTGCTTTGCATGGTGTCAGGGGCCTGTGGCAGAGGTGTGGACTGGCCTAAATGCTGTGAGGGATTGACTCCACAAGACTCAATGAGAACTGGGCACTGGTGGCAGTGGGATAGGTAGGAATTAACGAAATGAGGAAAGACTAAGATCCAGTGCTTGTAATTGCATGCAGGAGGTTGTAATGTGTACTGCACTCTGCTACCTTTCCCTGCATATTGATTGAATTGTTAATGAGCGGTTGAGCATTAATACAGTTGCAAGCAAACAACGCTGTAAATTATGTAGATATATTATTATTATTATTTTCTGTATTCACTAACTCACTTTTGCTTTGGAATGTCATATGCCATTTGAGTGACTTCCACACAGATTGCAAGTGCTGGACAGCCAGCCCTTATGCAGCACTCTCCCTTGCAAAACTCCCACTGAAGCCAGTGAGATTTTGTTCAGACAGGACCTGCAGGATGAGGGGTTGTGTGAGGCTTGGTCCTGCAGAAAGCTCAGTGCTCTCATTTCCTCCCACTTTGCTAGGAGCCGAATGTGTTGAACCCTGCTGCTGAACTGAAGCATGACCAGGCAGCACTGAGAATAAACTGGAATTTTATACATAAAAAATTTAATTTACATGTAATAAATGTGAATGAGCACTAATATAGAATGTATTTTATCAAAAAATATTGATTCCTTACTTTGACCAAATACATTTCTGTATTACTGTGTTACTTTTTCATACTTGCCAAATGTTGCAAGAGGTGTGGAACTGGTTTGGTTGTACTACAAAATGTTTTTGTATTTCATTTGTATTTTATTTTTCCCTTCCTCCTACCACATATTGCAGTTAGTAGCCATTCAATAATTAATCAGGAGTAGCATGACCCAGTGACTAGGCTGCCAGACTGAGACACAAGATTTGCCAACACATGCATAAATGCTTGCAGACCTGGATATTTGGTGATATGTGGGTTTGTAGCTCTGCCATTGCCTTGCCCTGCGCTTTAGGCGGGTCTCAGTCTCTGAGAATTCAGGGCAGGCTTTCAGTTCTGCATGCAGGCCTCTGGAAAATTGAGCAGGAGCGGGATAAGTCCTTTGAGAGTCCCACCTTTGTAAAAGGGACTGTTACTATTATTTGTCCAGCAGCATATATAGTGCTTTAGGTCTGTGGGTGAACAGAGATACCACTGTCATTGCCTATCCTCAGAGCAAACCAGTAATGAAAGGACACAGAAGGGTCTTCCTTTTCCCTTGGCCTTCCTCATAGGCATTTCATGCTCCAACTAAATATAAATACAGCAGAGCAGAGCCTCTTGCAGAACTGGTGCTTCTGAATGTGAGTTGCATGAATGCAAACAGCAGAGTGCTGCTTGGGCAATGAGAAGTACATGGGATGCCAGATGGAAAGGCAGATTTCAGAACTGTTATGAGTGCAGGGGCAAGAGTGAACAAAGCCCCTTCAGAGAGGGAGATGCTGAGGTTTCTGAGACAGCCAAAGCCATCCTGCCAAGTATCTGCATAGTGAACCGTGTGCATGATGACCTGAGCCCTTACCAGACTTCAGCTCCACCTCCTGCCCTGCTTCTGGCTCTTTTCCAGGCAGTTTCCCTCCATGCATAGTGCTGTGCCTTTGAAAGTCTCATTCTTGTAAGAATGCCACTTTTTCTGGGAATAGCCATAGTTAGTTTTCCTGCATCAGTGACATGCATGTCTGCTGCTGCATCTTGTCACTGTGTCCCATGGAAGGTGCTGTGTGAGATGGTGGCTGGGGGCAGCAGGGAGGAGTGTCTGCTGCAAGGTTCTGCTGAGTAGAACCCTGCCATTTACCCCTCTGCAAGGTGGGACATGAGACTGTGACAGTAAAAACAATTGCAATACCATTGTGGACATTATTTTGGAAAGCTGCCATTCAGGACATATTCCCAGCCTCTTTCAGCATCTTTCCTGATCTTTGGGATCCAGAGCTGATGTCAATGACTGTTTCACTCAGTATTAGCTTTAGCAGTGGCAGGAGGTGAGGATGCATCTTTACCCTGTGTCCATCCTTCCCTCCTTAGCGTAGTCTTCTCAGAAGTTCTTACTCTCAGAAGAAGGGAAGCATAGGAAGGAGGAGAGAAACAACTCTTTACCTCTCACAGCTTGTAGGCAGGTGTATCAGTGGATCTGCAGTTCAGAACAGTGTGAGTCACACTGTCCTTTCTGTACAGGGGGATTAGATGGCATGGGAGATGTCTTATCCCTTGAGGACCTGTGGGTGGTCCATGCCAGACAGGGGTTGTGCAGAAGACAGCAGTCATTTTAGGTGCAGAACCTAGTTTCTTTTCACAGGCAGTTCTGTCTAGCCAGATAATCCAGTCTCTGAAAATCATAACCCATTGAGGCTCTCCAGGTTGGGCATCCAGAAAATGAGACTTGTCTGGTTGCCTTGGGTACTGGGAGGTCTCTTTTTCAGTGCTGGCTGGTTTTGGTCTGGCCAGAGGACATGGGAAATTGGGAAAGATCCCTTCAGGGGCATTAGCTGGATGCCCTTTTCTGTAAATTGCTGAGCAGAGGCAAATGCTTTGTTTTATGTGTTTAATTCTGGCAGGACCTCCCCTCCTCCCCAGCAGCCTGTCTCTGCAGACAGCTGCAGCTGGGAAAGCTTTGTGTGAGAGCCAGGCAGGAGTGACTCAGGGCAGCAGCTCCTAGACCCTGTAACAGGCTGGACTTGGGGTCATCCTTGCAGGGTAACAATGGAGCTGAAGGCTCAGGACACATCACTTCCAATGCAGATATTTAAATAGAGTCCTTAAATTTGATCCATAGAGGGCAGACCCTGTCACTGGGTTTTTATTGGACTTCTGAGACTTACTTGCACTGTTGGTGTCTGATATCTGTGGCAGGTGGGCAGGGGAAACCTGTTCACTTAACCACGTTTACTTGTTCAGTGAGCCAAATAGTCTTTTACATGATCTGTGTTTGATTTTTTTTTTATCATTGGTGATTTTTTTTTCAAGAAAGACAGTCCCTAAAGACACACCCACATTATTGCAAACCCCAATTAATACAGAGCTGAGTAGCACTGCACTGTCACTATGAGCTTGGATATAAAAAAAAAATACAGATTAATGAAAAGGGCCTTCATTTGTCTACAAGAAAAAAACCCCAAACTTCTTTGAACTAGTTATTGCTGACTACAGTGAAACTTACTGGTTTCATGTAAAATACATTGAACTTTGAAATTCCCTTTCTGTACCAACATGCTGTTGCTCATGTAGGCTAAGATCTGTGGTAACACTGCATGTAAAAGAAGCTTTCATCTTCAGGGGTGGTGGTGGTGGTAGAAATGTCAGCTCTGGATTTCAGTCAATGCAATTCTTTTGTCAAGTTTTCCTTTACTAATGCAGGGACTAGTCAGCCCTCCACACATCAAGCAGAAATCATGTGCCACACCGTGCCAAGGCTGTCTTTGGTTTGGTTTCCACCATTTTTCTGGCTGGAAGACCTATCTGTCTTTGGGACTATAAAGCTGTGAAAGGAGTCAGCAAAAGAAGTTGCCCTTTTGTTCAGCACTTTGAAAGGTATAAGCCTTCAGTGGAGCACTGCCTGCCTTCTGATTCTCCTTCCTCTGATACTCATCTACCACCAAGGTGTTAAATCCAGCAGTGTCATTACACCATGAGCTTCCCATTAAAGAGCTTACCAAACTTTGATGACTGATGGTGTCTTTTCTCTGTGAACAAAATCAACTCAGTTGTGAATCTAAGGGGCTACAACACAGCTACAATGCACGTGGCACAGGCTTGACTTCAATGGGATAAAACAGTGTTTACAGGTGTAAGGAGGAGAAAATTATGTCATCTGAGATTTGGGCACTGCAAAGCCAGTCTTGATGGACCCAGAATTATCAGGTGGTTTGGTTTGGCACAGTCTGAGGCAGTGGATTTGCTGTCAGAAGCCAAAAATTGTTGTGTGTGAGCCAGTATTTTAGACCTCACAGGTCCTTTTCTGTTTTGCACAGAATGAGGAGACATCTGTTCCAAATAAGAGACATGTAATGATGCTGAGATGAAAATGGTGATTCTGTTCAAATTGTCTCTTTTCTTTAAACACTTCACTCCTAATTGCCACTTTGACATCTTCTCACCCTGATTTAATTGAAAGAGTCAAGTCAGTCATTACCTGTTGTCATGAGCCTCTGTGGGTTGACATCTTCCAGCCCATGGAAGAGGAAGTGCTTTAACTTAGCACTTGCCTTGTATTTTTGGCACTTCCCAGGGCATGGGCACTGAGTAGGAGCACACCAATTACATACCCTCTGATGTGCTCAGAACCCCAAGTGCTGCCTATAAAGTCATTCCTGCATCTGGTGGCGTGCCTGCCAGGACTGCCTCCCTTGAGTTGGAACATGATCACAACAGCAGGGGCCCTAGAGCCTCTTGAGAGACCTTTGCATATGGTGGAAGCCACTGGGGCAATTAGGCTCCAGCTACAGATACAGCTGCCCTTGCGGAAGCAGTGCTGTTCCCAAACACCTCTTCAGCTGCTTGGAGCCTGCTGCCCTCTCAGGTCTGCTGGATGGGCTTCTTCCTGCATCAGAAGGTCAAGTGAATTTAAATGGTTGAGACATCAGCTGTCTGCTAACATGAACCTCAGCCCAGGGACAGCCATCTGCCCTGCTGGGGTGGGGAGCTGCCCTACAAGGTGGTGGCTGCAGCTGGAGGCACAGCCATGTGCACAGGTTTTTTTCCCAGCTCAAGTCTGTCCACACTCCAGCTCTCCAAAGTTATATCACACCTTGCCCAGATCAAGAAATGAGGATACTTTAGGGCTATGATAGGCTTTGGCTTAGTATCAAGAACAGGTTCATTCAAGGTATGCAGTATGTGCTGCCTCTGTTGGCTCCTGCCTAATGCTCTGTTCCCCACCTCTGTCCTCTATCAGCCAGCTGGGAAATGCTGTTACTACCCTTGGCAGCACCATGTGCTGTTTTAAGGAGCACATCAGATTTTATGTTTTCTTCATGTTCCTTCTACTCTGTGACAAGGTTCTTGCTTCTGCCACTTGTTTACTGAGTGATGAAATGCTGTAAAAAAGCACATTTAACTTTCTTTACAATGCTTAGGTATATGCATCCATGCTTTTCACTGAGTACTACTGTGCTTGTGACACCAAGGCAAGGCTTTTATACCTTTTATTAGACAAACTGATACTGAAAGCCCCAAACTCCCAGCATGCTTCCCCATGCTGAAAAGCAGCAATGAGGCAGTCTGATAGCAGGCAATATCTCCCCAACAACCTAACCTTGCTTGTACACATTTCCTGAGGTATTGCTGCCATAAAGGTGAGATGGAAGAGGCAGTGTTGGAGCCAGGGTTTTATTTACAGCTCCTAGTAGTGCTAAAGAGACCAGGAGTGGATTGTGTCAGCTGTGTTATCCCCACTGCAGGGCTCCTGAGGAGCCGTGAAGAAGGGCTGTAATATGGCATGTGCTTTGAAGTCTTTATGGTTTTGGGTTTGTAGCAGTCCCCTAGAGGTCAGCAAAGCCTATATTTTGAAACAGCTCTAGCTGATGGTAGCTTTGCAGGAATGATAAAAGCAAGCTTGCTGCTGGCCTGTGCGACCCTATTTTTTCTCTCTGGCAGTTTTGGCTGTTGCTAGAGAAGTGATCAGGCCTTTTTCTTTCAGGGAAGAAAAGAATGAGCTCATGGGGCAGGAAGTCCTGCTTTGGAGACAGGCTTTTTCTTTGCAGACAAACAGGTTGAGAACCTGAAGCAGCAGGGAGAAGCAGCTGGAAGATGGGTGCCAACATTGTCAAAGCTCCATGGGGCAGTGGCAGCTGGTGCCTACACCTCTTGGCTCCAATGGTACCCATTCCTTCTGGGATCATGGCTGGACTGTACAGCATTAGAAACAATGCCCCAGCAGAGCAAGCTCTGCCCCAGCCGTGCTTTGTGTGTGTGCATCTGCACTCCAGTGCTGAAGTGGTGTGGCTGCTGGTCACACTGCTCTGCTCTCAGCATTCACCTGTGTGCACAGTGCCATGCTGGCCTCAGCCACCCTGCAGCTGCTGGTCAGATGTTACCTCTGCTTGCCCGGATCCTTGCAATCCCAGCCTGCTTCATGCAGGCACTCATTTTACCTGTGACCCCAGCCCAGGACTGGAGGAAGAGCTGAGTTTTCCCTGGACTTTTTCAGCTTCTGAGGTTGGAACGGCATTGTGAGGGAGCCGATCTCTGTCACACTGAAATAACTTGAGGCTGACAAGTAGGTCACAGACAGTCATTCCATGTCCAGTCAGCATGGACGTTGTCCATGCATTCCATGTTTTTGCCTTGCAGCAAGCAGCCCTGTCACGGGGGAGGCCTGAAACCAGTGCCTGCAGGATGCTGCCAACATGTGCAGCACATTTCTCAGTAATGAGAAAATGAGTTACCTTGAGTGGATGTGAGCTTGCATTAACCTTACACGCTGCTCACCCTCTCCCCAGCTACAGCTGCAGGCTAAATAACTGGGAGTGCAGCTGGCAAAATATGCCTCTTTCTCCCTAGCTTTTCTCCTGGTCAGCATACTCAGGTCTATGGCTGCCCATTTCCCTATTGATCAGCTGGAAACCCTCCAAGCACAGCTCTCCATTTTCCTTTGCATCCTTAAGGATCATATGCTCAGCTTTAGCAAAGAGCACAGATTTGCAGTCTTGGTTTAGGAGGACACATAGTGCTAGAAATGCAGCAATTCACACTGCAGAAAATCAGTGCCAGTTTTTATGCCTTCACACTGCCTTGTTTGGTTAATAAAAGTTTGGAATTTTTTATTTTGGCTCCTCTTGGAGGTCTTTCTTTTTTATTATCCTATTACTCCCTGTTTACTGTATTTCTTTTTGTTTCTGCAAACCCCTTATCAGGGAAGGTTTTGAGCTGCCTGTGAGTCATGTAGCAGCGATGGGGAGTGGCAACTCTGGGAGCTGAGCCTGTGAGTTTGTGCCCAGCTCACATCATCGTATGAAAAAGGCTGCTGCTGTGTCACCCAGCTGTCAATGGCCCTCTTGGTTGCCATGCCTAGGGTGGTCAACCGGGTGCTGGTCACACCACACACATATCTCCTCCTCCATGTGCCTCTGTCTATGGAAAGTGAATGCCTTAACTGTGATAAATCCAGCTCTGTTCTTTGAGCCTTCTGAAGTCAGTGTAGCAGGCTGCAATAAAATTATTTATGCAAAAGCTAAATTACAAAGCACAGACCGTGGACCCTTTCTTTCCATTGCAAAATATCTGAGACTGAGGGCATGACAGTTTTATGGATGCAGCAATCCATGAGCTGCAGATATAAAGTGGGATAATGAAATGTTTGCTGAGACCTCTCCAACTGTGCATCAGGACCAATGTATCAGTGTGTGTTTTTCCAGCTCTGCAGGATAGCAGGAGGCACCTTTCTGGGAATCACCAGAGCAAGGCTCTCGCTAAATTCCTTTAGGTTTTGTCAATGTACAGTTTTTTTGTTATGTCATACAAAAAAAGAGAGGACACTACCTGCAGAACCGGTAATGTGATCACTAACCAGGGTTCATCAGCACTCCTTGAACCCTCCCAGGCAGAGATGAGCAATCAGGTAGGTAACTGTCCCTGTGAAGCATCCCTGCTAAAAGATAGATTGGAGCAGCAGATCACCAAAGGCCCTAGGAACATGCTTTCGTCTATCAGCACATAAAAGAGCTCAAGAGGGAAACTGGGGATAGACTTGCCATCTCTGGGTTAGAATCATTAAGGTTCAAAAAGGCCTCTAATTAATCATCCAGCCTTTTACCTAACACTGCCAGATCCACCACTAAGCAGTCTTCAAAAGCAGTAAGAAGTGGTGGAGATAATATCTCAGAACTGGAGTGTTTTTGGAGAGAAGAAAAGTCCTCAATGTGGAACGCAAACAATGAACAGCAGCTACTGCCCCTCTTCTTCCTCCTCCACAGGAGGTGCTCTGTACCTGGTCCTGCTCCAGAAGCTGCAGCCAGCCTCTGTCCCCTTCCCCTGTCACTCAGTTTCTCCAACCTTTGCAAAAAGAGTATTGTCAGGACCCCAAATCCTTACAACTGTGTGCTATCCTGCTGCCACAGTGCTCCACACCTAGCCAGCAACCACACTGGACAGACGGGGGCTATCTGCTGCTTTGTGAGGGAGGTACTGCTGCAGCTCTGAGGCTAAAGTCCTCTGCACCCTTGGCACAGCTTGTCACCACGTCTGTTTGCATGAACATGTTATCACACGTTAGAGCTTTCACCACCAACTGTTCTTTCAGAACAATAAAACCCATGCTTTCCTCCCTAACAGTCTCCTTCCTCCCACTGGCCCTGCAACAGGGCTGTTTGCATGCTGTATGGCAAGCCTTACCCGTGGAGAAGGGACCTGCCCAGGCCTACAGGATGATGATGCTGAGAGTTACTACAATCAAAGCAAAGTGACCGAGTTTAGCCATTCAGTCATCTGCAATAGCCTGATGCTTGCTGTTGTGTATCAGGCATTTAGACACACAAGCAAATTACACAGAAGAAGTGAATAGCATGCTTCTGAGTACTGCTCCCACTGAGTACTGATGCCCCCACATCTGATGGGCAGTACATGTGGTCTTGCAAGTCCCTGAACTCCTGTTCTTCCTTGCCTTTGGCAGAGTAAACCTTCCAGTCAGTGCCTGTCACCTACCTGTCATTTCTCAGAATGCATGCACTCTTTTCCAGCAGTGGTACTTAAATAGTCTCAATCTGCATTCTCAATATCCCATAAAAATGATTCATTGGCTGTGATAGGAGCAGAGCTTCCAAGAGGAAGGAGAAGACTGGTGAAATAATTAGTGTTCATGTTAGCTATTCTGGCAATGGAGATGGTGGGTTTCCTAATGGACAACCATGCTCAGAGTTACATCTCTACTGACATCTCCCCTGACACCCCCAAAACAGGTCACCGTTCACAGCCTCTCTGATGAACAGCACAACTCCTCCTAGCTAAGGTGAGTATTTCTTTCAAGTATCCTTTGAAAGGTCCTCTGTCCTCTTCCCTGCTTCTGTCTTCTGTTGCTGATACTACTGCAGCAAACAGTATCCAGTGCGGGGAGTGTGGGAGCAGGGATGCAGCTCACCAAACCACAGCCAGCCAGAAGAGCAGGTCAAACGCACAGGCAGGAGCCACTGTCAGCAGCCACTGAGCAGCAGCCTTGCATGTGGAGCTGTCTTGACCACAACAACACATCAGGACTTTGCAAAGTCCCCATCAGTCTTGGAGGGCAAGAGAAGGTGGGGTGGCAAATGGGGCTCGCAGAGGCTGATGTGCCAGACCTGCAGAGTGGACCCTCCAGGCTATTTTTCATATCCTGTTGGTACCATATGAGAGACTCATATGCATTACCATGTGAATCCAGACTGACTCATCCAGGGAAGAAAAACCTATGTGGGGAGGAAACAACTTGATCTGATGACCTGCTCTGTTTGAAGCATCAGAAGTCTGGTTTAATTCCCCACCTCTGCTGTGATTGACTGCATTCCTTTAAGTCCATGTGATATAATCTTGCATTAACGCCATGAGGGTTACCTCAGAAATCACAGAATTATAGAATCACTACAGTTGGAAAAGACCTTTAAGATTCTCAACTCCAAAGACAAGAATCTTCTTCATTTCTTAAAGAAATACATGTTTGTGACAAAGTGCAGGGAATGAAAGTATCCCAGGTCTGCAGGTAGGCTGTTACTGGGGACACCCACTGGATTTTCATCCTATGGGAACAGACTGGGCAGGACCAGCTTAGTTCCTCTGCAGTGGCTCTGACCTGACAAGTTAGCACTCAAGATATTAAGTAATGCCACTGGGTTTGTTTATTGATAAACTTCTTAAGTTGTAAAATCTGTGTGAAAATACATAGCTAAAGCTGATTTTACTGATGTAGCTCAGTGGTTACAAGAGCCTCCTAAAAGAACAAAATCCCAGTTTCCTCTTCAGCTTAATCAGTGAATCTTAGAGCTGGTTTTCATCCAGCGCCTGCTCTTTTTGTCCATTTAAACAACTGCTTTATGGCTGCATAGAGAACTCTAAAGGATGTTTTGGTGTTTCCTTTTCCATGCAACTTCAGGTTTTTCTGGCTCATGGAGTCCCCTGTCATGCTGGCCTGGCATGTGTCCATGACTTCTAGAGGTGCCTCAGAGAGCAGACAACAGAGATGGACCTTGAATAACCTGGCTGTGATCCAGAAGAACTGGACAGTCCACCTCAAAGCCTGGGCAAAGGCACAGGTGAAAAGCCAGGTGCTGACCAAACCATGCTGGAGTCATCAGCTGGGTGAGCCACAGCTCTGTGGGACAGTGTCCCTGTGCAGAGGTGGCACAACCATGCTCTCTGTTCCAAGGCAGGCACCCTGGCATAACTCCACACCCTTTGGCTCGCCTGCTCCCTCCTACACTAGCGTAGAAAGTTTTCTCCTCAGCCCTTCCCTAATTGCTTACTCCTGGACTCTGGCCACTGTTTGCTGCTCCCAGAGCCTCTGCTATGACTGTCTGCAGAACTGTGAAATGAGCTGGGTTAAAAACCAACAAGGGCAACCAGGCTTCTGGTTTCTTCTGAAGGGGTGATTTAAACCTCAGTCCTGTAGGCAGCTCATTTTTACAGTTGCTTCAACCCAGGGATGACAGCACAAGGGGACAGGGATGGGGACAGGATAGATGGGAACATCTTCAGTTGGCTTTGCTGCCAAAGCTGGCAAAGCAACATCCCTACATTTCAGCTCTGTTAGAAGCTCTCTCTACCCTTCACAGGCTCCCATCACTTTGCTGGCAGATCCTACATTGCTTGAAGGATTTACTCCATTTTACTTTAGGGATTAAATGGTTCACATAGTTTGATATTTATTCTGTCATGGCATATGTGGGACTATCATTAACATGAAAAGGAATGACACATCCATCCAGCGGAGAATAATCTGCTTAATGACTAAATAGGAAAGCTGTGTACATTAAATGGCAGTCAGCTTCATGATGTAGTTTTCTCTATGATAAAATTGAGACTCATTTCAAAACAGGAAACGAATTTTCCCTCTTTTTCTTCATTGGGTGCCATAAATACAAACCTGCCCCTTGACAACCTATAGAAGTCTCCACTATGATGTATTTATAAGACCAGATGTGCCATGGATGCCTTACTGTAAAATCATCAGTCTGTTTTTTCTTTACTGATGGCTTTTGAAGTGACAGATAATGTGGGATAACATTTGTCTCAGCTCACACTCTGTGCCAACCCATGAACAACTTTTACAGGCTGAACTTAAGTGTTTGAAGTTTTCTCTTCAAAAAAAGCAGGAGAAAAAAGCAATTTGAAAGAAGGCTGAAAAGATTTAGGTGGACAGTAAGTACTTGATTTGTAGAGGTATAAGTTACCACCATGTATTTAGTTGTTCTCAAGAAGGGAGTAAAATCTGGATTAATTTAATGAGAAAATTAGACAAATTGTACTTAAGCCCATGCTATTCTTTCAATAACTAAAGTTCTGGCTACAGATTTGCATAAACAAGGATAGAAATTTCTTTGTTATGTGTTTTAATGTATGAAATGGAAGTAGAAAAAATGGGAACTAGGGAATAGTCACTGAGGACCCAACAGCAGCAAGACTTGGGAGTACCACTTGACCTTCTGCCTTCTCGTTACACATTCAGCTCTTCAGTAGACGTAAAGCAGTTACTGATACTCAATTTTAGAGTGCATTTACCACTGCGCTGCCCACGCAGGTTCTGAAGAGTGTGAGCAATAGGCAGCCTCTGTATGTACAGCAGCAGCAGCATGAGCAGGACACAGCACCTGGATGGCATGCACACTTCTGGAGGAGGTCTGGCTCAAGTGAGACTTCATTCTGCATTTGGACATTCATTTCTCTCCAGCCCTGTTCTCTCAGTTGTGTCAGTGAGACTATTTGCCAGGACACACAATGAAGAGACTGAAGGCTTGACTTGTGTTGAAAACAACCTCCATACAGATGAAGTTATTTCTAACCCAGGCTGGTTCACCTTTTGGCCCCAAATCAGGAGACAATGGAGTAACAAGTGGGGATTCTTAAGGGGTGAGGAATAGCAAGACAAGAAGCTACAGCTGAAAGCAATGTGAGTCAAATGACTGTCTGAGATGGTGGTGTGTCACTTCTTGTGTAGGTGCTTCACAGCTGTTTGGCTGTGGACCACAATGTTCATCCCAATCCTCAAGTGCTGGTTGAAGTTACACCTAAACCACGAGTGTTCAAGTACTTGAATGCACCACTGTGTTAATTAATGACTATTAAAATATCATCAGAAGTGGAAGAACAGAACTGAAGGTCCTTTCACTCATCTCAAGGTTACAAAAGTACCCGAAGAAATCAGGACAAAGTACATTTCCTTCTCTACAAATCCCCACATCACCCTCCCCTTCATTCCCACTGGATAAGCACTTCTCCTACTGTTGGACACTGAGCAGCTCTCAACTGCTAAAAACCAATTCAACTAGGCCAGATGAATGGGACCTACACCTGAGTTAGAATGACCCCCTCAGCCCCAGCATCTTCCCTGAAAACAGGGGAAGGTCTGAGGTGGAGTGGAACAAAATCGAGCTTCCCTGGCCCCCCTCCCAGCCCATCTGCAAACCTGGGGGTTGGCTCAGGCTTCTTCCCAGCTAAGTTCTGGTTAACTGGAAATGTACCAGGCTGGTACTAAAGTACCAAGCAACATGCTCACTACAGGCAAACCAGAAGCCAAAGGAATATAATCCTTGATATTTTCTTTAAACAACAGTTTCCAGTATAAACCATGTATGCTACAGCTGTGTGTGCTACAGTCTGGTAATTAACAGCTTGTTCATGTCTGGGGTGAATAATAAATATAATGTGTCCTGTCTTCTCCTCTTCCTCTCCCCATCCCAAATAAGTAGGTTCTGTGAGTGCTTTTCAGGGCTGCCATTGGCTCTGAACATGAGCTATCCTCAGTGGAAGGTACATTGAAAGGGGATAAGCAACAACCCCAAGCAAGTACCTTAGTCCCCTCTCTGGCCCCTTCCCTCCATCTGTCTTTGCAGCCTCTGATACTCCATGGGGAAAGAAGCTGCAGCATAATTTCCTCCCTCTTTCCCCCCATCCTCACTGCCCCTGGGAGAGCAAGGAGGGAAGCTGGAGCCAGGGTGGTCCCATCCAACCTCACAGCAGCTGCAGCAGCTGCAGCTCTTCACCCTACGGGGCAAAGCTGCTGGATGCTGCAGTGTGAAATGGAGGGAATGGAGAAATTTGTGCCTTGCAACATTTTGTATCAATATACAAGCTGTGTCTTAGCTGTTTCCCTGCAAATATAATCTCAAAAGCTACCTCTGTCATCATCACTTTTGAAATAAAATATACTTTTCTGTCTGGCGTCAGGATGAGAAAGCTCAGCCACAAAGCAAATGCTCCTTAGAGCTTCAGACTTAGAAGTGATTGTTCTGAACATAAGCAACAGGCAGCATTCATTAAAAACCTTAGCACTGGAGCAGGGTTAAGCTGAGAAACTTAATATTCTGCTGCTTTACAAGTACTAACCTGGCACAAATTCATCTTGGCTTCTGCAGCTGCCCAGTATGATTTTAAGAGATGAAGAGGGAAAATCTAATGAGGAAGGAATGGAGTTTGGGCTAGTAGATGCACTGGATACAGAGGAGTGTCACAGATACTGCTTCTTGTTCCCAGAAGAGAAGGAGCTCAGATGGCTTTGGGCAGTTTGCAATTGCGAAGGATCATATTTTATTTTTTGCTTGTGGCCAAGTCAGCTGCTGTATTAAAAAATGACCATGGTCAAAATCAGCACTGGACACGGCTACGATATGGGAGTAAAAACCATGCTGTAGTACATCTGCTCCCCTGGCACACAGCCCAGCATGTGAACCAGAAGTGTTGGGGAAGAGGAGGAGGGAGAAGAAGGAGCTACAGCCCCCAGTGTCTTTTGTGTTCTGGCAGCAAGTGTCCTTAGGGCACAATCTTCCTGTTTTGGGTGTGTTTGTGCATCCCTGTGCAGGATATTCTTAGACATATATTAGACATTTTCCTGAATAGGAGCAATGTCAAGTGCAGATTCACAAGCTTTTGTCCTGATCTCTAACTGGGACCCATGAAAGGACAGGGCATAAGATGCTTGAGGGGGCCTGTGGGGGGATGCAATTACCAGGCTTGCCAGCCTGGGCAGGCCTACAGAGAGGCAGCCAGGTGGGACTGGGAGGTCAGTCTGGGAGCTTCCCTGAGGATGCCCTGGGGTTGGCAGCCAGAGCAGCAGGGCCCTATTATTCTTTTGAGTAACAGCCTGTGTTTGCTGCAGGGAAGCAGATCCCTCTGTGCCGCCTCATCCTGCTCACCCTACCCAGCTGCTGGAGACTGCAGCAAAGGGAATCCCAAAGGCAATGGTTTGGGGTCAGAAACCTCCTGACCCCCATCTGCCTCTTGCTAGAGCTCTTCAGGCTCTCACACATGCTGTCAGTTCCCAGGGGATGATAATTGTAGGATGGGGTCTTGCAGTATAAGTGCTTGGGGAACTATTTCTTTGTCTGGATTTCTCTGCTGCCACCACAGAGGCTGATCTCTGCCTGGGAGCCCTGTGTGCAGTCACTGTGTCAATATTTAATCATGGTAATTAGTAACAGGCTGGGTGGCTCAGGAATTCACAGCTCAGCATTTACTTCATTCACCTCACCCATCTTTTGGGCTGTAAGGGATGTGTCTATGGCAGAGAGAAGCAGAGGCTTATGGAAGTGCAGCTGGCCCATTTTTGAAATTTTTTTGGTAAATGTTTTATTTATAGGCTTTTACAAATCCTTTTGCTCTGGTGGCACATGATGCTGTGAAAGTAGGAAGAGAGGAACTTGGTTCCAGGTCAAAAGAAATTATTTTTGTATCTTACCCATGGACAGCTGCCCTTTGCTACCAGTGTTTTAAGGCTTTTAAAAGCCACAGACTGGTGGCAGAACAGCAAGCTGCCTCTTTCCTCTGAAAACTGGGTTAAAACAAGACCCTGCATGCCTCAGCAAGCTCTATCCTTTCACTGTAGCAGAGTAGAACATATATCCAGTTACATCAATCAGTGCCCTGCACCTCTCCCAAAGGCATCAGCTACCAGGAGTGGGTCCTCTCTGTTTCAAGGCATGAGGCTCAGCCAGAAGAGTGGGGCTAACTGCTCCTGAAATCTTTAGGAATTTCTGTTCAGGAGTTACAAATTAAGCTCTCCTTGGAGACATCATAAATCAGATCTGAGACTTCCTGCTTTGAAGAGCCCTTCCAACACAGCAGAAGGACTCTCACCTGTGATGTACGTGAGCCATGGCTCCAGGATATACCCATTCTTGATCTGTGAAAGTTCAAGTTAATAGCTGTAGGAAAATTAATTAATAGGTGTAATAAAATCAAAACCAAATGCAAAGAGTTGCAAGGGGAGCAGGGAATAAAATGGCAGCTAAAACTTAACATTGATAAATGTTTCTGGGAATCTTTTTCTTATAAAAGAGAAAATTCAGAGGGGAGATGCTAAAGGTCTGTGAAGTCATAAGTGATGTGACTGTGGAGAACAGGAAAAAGGTTTTAACTTTCTCCTCCAATACAAGAGGATGAGAAAATTAAATAAAACTAGCAGAAGGCAAGTTCAATTAAGTTCTTCACCAAAATGTACTCAAGTGCTGGAATGTGTTACTTAACACAGGATGTGGATGTCCAAAATCTCACTCAATTAGTACTTATGGAAGAACACGTATGGAGGGGATCCGAAATAGCTGTAGAAACCTTCCTCCCCTTTTCTTTTTAGCCTAATTTTTTTCTAGCCTAATAAGAGGAGAAGTGGCATGTAGCCATCAGAATGAGAGCTGCATTGAGTCCTGAACAAGAGAGACCTGTCAGAAAGGAAAACAAAATTCAGTTTCATATGAGAAAACACACATCTCCATCACATACTGAAACTTCTGGTGTTAGCACTTACTGCACAGCAGAAGACAAATCACAGGTCAGTGTCTCCTCCTCATCCATCCTTATCCTCTCATATCCTCTTCAGAGCACTGATCTCACCACATCAGATGTCTAGGATATATGACTGATAGGAGATGTAGGTTTGAGGTGGCCACATCACTCACAAGTCTCAGCACTGCAGAAATATGGATCAGTGGGCCAAGTGCTGATATCCGTGCTCCAAGACATGGGATAAGCTCTACTCCTGCTTTTCTAAGAGTGTAAATAATACAGAATATTGTAAATACGGAGTGATAAGCCTCTGTCCTGCTGCTGGCCTGTGAGACCACAAACTGGGAGAAGGTCTACGACACTGTGGCATAGCAAAGGGGGCAGCAAGGCAGGGACTATCCATCAGGGGCCAGTGTGAAGGGGCTCAGCTATTTGTCTCTCCCTAAGCAGCTGTACTGAGCTGTCATCTCTGTGATGCCTGGTGAGATCCACCTACCACCGTATCAGCTGTCCACTGCCTCACACAATGCAGGAGATCTCAAGACGTCATTATCACCTTTCTCTGATGCCTGTGTGCACATGCCAGTGTGTATGCGTTAACTACAGTCATGTGAACACCTATGCATGTATTTTTATAGAGATATAAACAGGGATTTTGGGTCCGCTGCTTTCCAGGCAGATGAGGATTTGGAACTCTTTCCTTCCCAGAGGAGTCAATTAGCTAGTCTGTTTTAATAAGGGCAGTATCCTGTTCTGCCAGTGATCGGTGAGGATGACTGCCACAACAGCCAATGGGTGCAGCCAGTGAGCATTTGGCTTAATCACTTCTTGACAGGACCTGGTCTCTGTGGAACATTCATAAATAATTATGCTGGGGGCACGGGAGCTGGCTCATTGCTGCAGACCCACAACAAGACAGACAACAAAACCCCAACCAAATCCTGAATCTTTTCTAATTATTGCAGTGAGGCTTCCTACTAAACCAAGTTCAGAACAGAGTTTCTTGTTCCTACTGCAGGGGAGAGGGTGTGGCACTAGCATCCCTGGGGGCTCATGAGTGACAAGCAGAGGGAGGGGGGAATATCTGGAGCCGAGATCAGCATGGATGGCAGGAGGTGAGTGAATAGGGAGCTTCACTTGGAGGGTGACAGCTGCGAGGCCCTCTGTCCCCTCTGTTCCTGACAGCAGTGCCTCCTGGAGCTTTTGTTTCTCTGCAGCCAGGATGACGGCCTTGAGCCGCTCTTCGCCGGAGTACGCCTTCCTTCCAGGCATGGATGCTGCACACATGGCATCGAGCATTGTCAGTGCCTGACAAACAATAGGGCATCAAGGAAAAACAAAAAGGTGGCTTTCTTCAAACACAGACTTCCTCATTTCCAAGCAATATAGCTTTCGATGAGAACATCTTACCTAACTGGACCACTCCAAATAGCCAGGAAATATGCTCTGTGCTGGCAATGATTAGAAAAAAAAAGCTGCCTTCTCAATGCAAATGAAAATTGGTAACAAGAGAGCATGATATGCTCAGAGCTTTGCAGGTTCTGTGTTCTCACTCCCCACCCTTGCTTGCATCAGTCATCCTTTCTGTGCTCTGACCCTGCATTGATGCTGTCACCTCGCTGTGCTGTGACCTCTCTGAATGCAGCACTGTACCCCCTGACCCATTGCTGTCAGAGATGGGAGAGAGGGAGGGGCCTGCGCTCAGCACAGACGAGCCACAGTGCTGTGAAGACTGTGAGCGAGCCTGGCACACCCTTAGAGCACCGAGTGTTCGCTTTGCTGGCTGGTTTCACTTCTGAACCCTGCTCTGGCACGGCAGAATAACCCTCATGGAGGACTCCAGGTGTGTATCTGAATTTGATATTGAATGGCCTTCACCACCTCATGGACCTCTTTAAGGTTGTGAGTGCTTTGGTTTGTCTGGACCAAACAGAGAAAACTCCAAGATGGGCTGGAATGCAGGAGGGTGGTTTGGGAACTGGCTGCAACTCTGATGAGGGCTTCCCTGTGAACCCTTGACACTTGCTTTCCCACATCCTGTTCTTTCCCTGCTTTTCACACAGTTCTCTAAAACCAACCTCCTCTTGCCTTTTCCCACGCCTGCCTCTGATCTGGAGGGCACTGCTCGAGCCATTTTACTTCTGTAGCTCTTGGTGTTCCTAGCCACCAGAAGCTCTGCAGAAAGACCTCAGGGTGACAGTTTCCAATTTAACATGCATGGATGATAACACACTGTGGTGAAAATGTGTGGGAGACACTTGATTCCCTCGGGTAAGTGTTATCCATAAGACACTGGGAGCACCACAGCTCTGCTGGCGACCTGTATTTGACATCTACCAGCACACCAAAACAAAAGCACTTGATGTACTTCAGTATTCAAAGGAAAGCAATGACCCAGGGAAGTAGGAGTGTCTTAATAACACTACCAATAAGAAAAGACTGTACAAATGGGTAGTGCTCAGTAAGACCAGAAAGGAAAACAGAAGCTTTAGAATGAGGACTGCAGCCTGCAAACATGCTGTTGCTGATGGGCAGGGAATGGTCTTTCTACCACAGCCAGGACAAAGAAAATTGAACTTAAGGTTCAGCAAGGGAGACTTAGACCAGAGAATTAAGTTTCCTAACTGTGGGCATTGTGAGACACTGGGGTGTTATTGAGTCTCTGTTGCTAAAGGTTTCTAAGAGCAGACTTAAAAAAGCTCTTGTCAAAAATCTAGTTTGCATCTAATTGATTCTACCATGGAGCAGAAGGGTAGACTAGGTGCATACTAAAGGCCTGAAGCAGTCCTGTTTCCTGAGGCACTTTTAGATATGCTAATGATCTAAAGATTTCCTGAGAGCTAAGTATTTGTTTTTGATACCAGGCATAGCTGGTATATTTGGCATGGTCTTAATCATGGTCTGGCTAAAAAGAGAAGCTTCCTTTTCAGTCAGCTAGCAATGTTCCAAGCAAATGTTCTGTATTAAAAATGCTATTCGTGGCATGCATTTTAAAAGCAGCATATTCTTCAGTTTTCCAGCCAGCCACCTTCTGAACAGGGAGCACATGAAATCCTTGGGTCACACATTTATGAAACCTGTGTCCCCATGGGCTCCTTAAGTTACCAAGGATCTGTGATTAACGACAAGAAGCAGCCAGGATTAGAAGTTCTTACACATCCAAGTAATGTGTCAGTCAGAGGGGATGGGAATCCCCATCACAGGCTGGAACAAGCACAAGGGACTCTACAGTCTGGACACTTCTAGTTACTGTCCAGTACAGTACGGAACTTTCCAGAAGAGCATGAGCTAGCCTGGCTTGGCTTACTGTGCTCAGCAAAATCACACAGGTTCAGATGGGGCAACATACCAAAATCCACTGCTAAACTGACACCCATGGAAAAATTGAGAACAAAAAGACAGAAGAACAAAGAGAAGTAAGTACATATGGGGCACTGCAAAGCCAGCCACCGGCTGCCAGCCCTCTCCCTTCATGTGTGGATCCTGCAGGAATGCAAGGCAGAGAAGCGTGCACAACCATAGAGGGAATTATCTCCCATACTGGTGACGCAGAATGAAGGAAACTCTATCTCCAAACCCATGTGGGGAGTAGGATGGTGCTAATCTCTGCCTTAAGTCTTCTTTTGTTGGGAAAGTCCTGGCAGGATGGATCATGAATTCTGTGGCAACCCGATTTAAATATGAAAACATACAGAGAGTACGTATGAAAATTAATGCACAGCTCAGAGCCCTCTGTGCTGGGCTGGGACTTGCTTCTGACAAGCTTACACTAAGAAGCAACTGACTTTGAAAATGAGCTGATTGGACCAAGAAAGTGAGGCAAAAATTTTCAGTCTGACAGCCATTTCAGGCCAATTTCAGTTCTTTGACACTATTCTAAAAATTCCATTTTTCATCTGCTATTGTTGTGGTTTTCCCCAAAACAGTGCACAACCTTAAATTCCCCAGGCCTTGGGGATTTTGGGAGAATATGGATAAACTCATTAGCAAGAGAAAAATGATCACTGAATGAATTAATTTGCATAGACATTTAAATGCCTGCTTGCAGACATTTCTTCCACTAAAAGGAGTAGAACAGTTTCCTTTCGAAGTTACTGCCTGAAACCGTCTTGTGCTTTGGAGAACCATTTGCTGACAGTTCACATTGAATTTTCTTCATGTGACAATGGTTAGTTTGAAAATAACTGAGATAAAACTTCACCAAATATCTTGTTCCCAGTCACACTGTCTCCTGAGCTTGTCTCTTGCTGAAAGCTTTCGCTTCTTGGTCTCAGTTTTGACATCCCAGTTTTTCAGCAAGGTAAGGAGATGTTGGCAATTTTCAAGCATGGAAGTAAGCTAAGTGTAAGCCTTTGGTAAAGGGAAGGAGACAGATGCATTAGCTACCTGCCAGAATGGAAATTTACCAGGGGTGTGTCTGTCTGACCCAGCTCAGGTTGTTTTGTGCCACAGATGTGCAATGTCTGCCTTGGCACTCAAGGCTGGCACGCATTGTGCAAAGGATGGAAATAATAGAAAAGATGACAGCAGTTTTAGACCTCTTTGTCTTCTGGGAGCCCTGGCTGCTACAGCAGATGAGCCCTTCTCTCTTGATGATGCTGGGATGAGCCGCCCCTGTGAGCAACTCCAGGTTCACTGGTGCTCCTACAGGGTGGTTCCCACCCTACAGGCTCACCAGTCAGTGACAGCAATCTGGTCCAGCATGTGGATTGAGCTTCGAGGAGTCACTTGGACAACATGCTCTAATGCCCTTATTAATAAAATTATAGTTCT
This sequence comes from Pseudopodoces humilis, assembly GCF_049639895.1. Taxonomy (NCBI): domain Eukaryota; kingdom Metazoa; phylum Chordata; class Aves; order Passeriformes; family Paridae; genus Pseudopodoces; species Pseudopodoces humilis. Next base: position 109,685,549 of record NC_142200.1, read on the forward strand.
TGAATAGGTGCCTGTGGTATTTCCAGTGGATAAGACATATACTCATCCCCACTGAATACACAAACATTGATTAATAACACCCTGTTATGTGTGCATTGGTTATCCTGTTGATGAGATACACCATGGTTAAGCAGCAAAGGCACAGCATCCTTGACACTGAGACGTGTATCTGGATGGATAGTCATGGGCTGGTGAGCAGTCACAAGCTGCTCAGCATACATGGGAAAGCAGCAAACCTGCAGATTACACCTCGTACAATAACCATAACCCTTATACAACCATTTCAAATGAGTCCCACACAGGACATGCAGAAACAGCTAAGCAAGCAGTTGGTTCTCCATATGAAAATAAAGAAAGCTGAGGAAAAATAAAAATACAACAACAGCATTAATAAAGCTCCACAAGCTCAAGGGCACTGGGATCAGGCAGCTCTGCTGAAGCGAAGGGCCTTTCATGCTACTTCATGTGTGCGTGCAAACTGCACCCTCGTGAATTGCTGACTTGTCCTTTAGGAGTGAGTTAGATAAATGAGATTCCAATATCAGAGCTAATGCTCCTTTGAAGTGTTGCTTTGCCTTTGTGCACTTCTGTCTCTGCATTATCAAAATGTCTTCCATGAAGTTTTATTATCACTGATAATATAGAACTAAGAGGCAAAATTTTCTATTCAAGGATTGAGTAGTTAAAAAAAACAATACTTCCCTGGATACTGGAAAATCAAATAGAAGACTCCAGGGCAGAAGGGCTAATTAAAAAAAAAAAAAAAGCCTGCTTTACTATGAAAACCCTTGAGGGAAGATAAAAGCTGAAGGGAGGTGCATGCTTGAATAATAAAGCCTTAATGAGTTTGAGTCCATGTCTAATACAAAGCATTGATTTTGGCTGCTTGATGAAGTTAACTATTTGATTAGAAAAATTTAATTTAAATGGACAGTGCCCACTAAGTTCACTCTGTTGGAGAAGTCTCTATTGCTGTCATAAGTAACTACTTTTTTTTTTTTTTTTTAAAGAAAAGAAATAGGAGTGAAAAAATCCTATGGGCAATCATTTTTTTTTTTTTCATACAGCTGGCAGAATTAGTTGTATGTCTTAGTTTCTCTCTTTGCTGTGTCCACTCTTTGTGTTCTTTGGTCTCTTAGTAGTCACTCATCGGGAGTGGAAGGTGGCTGTAGAAATATAATTTAAAAGATAACAGCAACATGTGACTGTAAAACATCAATAAAAATATAGTTCCCTGGATGGCTATCAGCTGGCTATACAGAAGCCAAGGACAGGAGGTATTTCTATGATATTTACACTTTACTTGAAACTGGGCTATTTCCAGTTTGAGAGGCCCACTTAACTAGGCATAACTGTGTAGTAAATGGGAAGAGCAGTGAGTCATCTGAGCCCAATGCAGACGTTTCAAAGAGGGCAGATGACTCATGCCTACAAGTATCTACTTCATTGATGATAAAGGCCAGCTCAGATGGAGACTTCTGATGTCAGATGAGATGACTCTCACCTTGACTTGGGACATTACTGATGCAAAACCTGAAGTTAAACAAAGAACAAGAGACACAGACTGCTCAGCACCCATTTATGTTACCCTGACTGGGGACTTGATGAGAAATCTTGTGTCTGATTGCTTTCTCACTTCAGTGTATATCAGCCAGAGAAGAAAGTCACTATCCACTCAGATCTCTCCTACTATGCTTCTACCTTACAGGAATGATTGCCTGGATCAGTTTAGTAGAGGCAAGTTGTGGGTTAAACCGTGTGGCTCAGATTATGTCATTGTTGATATGCATAACAATTGGTCGCTGTAGTGGTTAATTTTAGTCTGAGCATCTGCAAGAACCATGCCAGCATTCACACAGTATATGGTTTAGGAACACAAATGTCAAGAGTTTCCAGAATTAATACAGGACCAAGTAGTTGTTCCCTTTTTCAACCCCCCTGTCTTCAGTCATCGGGCCTTGTCCTCCTCAGACTGTGACAAACAGTGACAGTGGTCACTGCTTTATCCACAGCAACTGAGATCATGCAAGGGTCACTGAAGAGATCATCCAGAAACTCCTGTTTGTTGGTGACTGTAACACCATCACATGCTTAGGAGGCAACCTCTGTAGCGTCACCCAGGAGTTCAACCTAATCTTAAGCATCAAGAAAGACCATCTTCCCCCAGGGTCACAATCTTCCTGAGGGGCCAGCTAAATAGCAGCTGTCAAGTTTATCAATTGTGGCACCATCCCTTCAAATCAGTAGTAAATGCTGCATTCCAGAAGCAAACCTGTCATTTAGTCATCTACAAAGTTGTCTTTGGAATGGATGAAGGATTCAGGACTCAGCCAAAATGACTGCATGTCTGATGCATGTTATTTCTGCTCTCCTCCCTGGATGGTTATTTTGGGCTCTGTAGAGCTGCCCAACTCAGCTCTCTCAAATGCTGCCCATACTGGGTTCTAGGTATGTTTTGCATGGACATGTCATTGACACAGACTCTGTCTCAAGCATCTTAAGTTCTTGTGCCCATCTTGTAGCTCTGCACATTCCTTAGAGATTGGTGTGTCTTCACAACCAATGACTTTGTGACTCCACAAAGGGTTGATGCACATTGGCTAAAATTAGCTACAACACGTCTAGGAAATGGGCAATATAACACCCACCATCCATTAATCATAGTAATAATTGTAATACTTCCTCTAGTTTCTGAAACAAAACTTGTTGAACCGTACAGGGAAATTCTGCTGTTAGGGCTCACCAGCATTACAAATCTGAAGTTTGCTGCAAGTGTTGTCTCACACAAACATGTTGCTCTGTCAAAAGCAGAACAAATAGATACTGAATTCTTACAGAATTTTTGTCCTATTTCCCCATATTTGCCTCCAGTGATGCCCTCCACAGCACTCTGCTGTGCTTCTGCCCAGGTCATCTGATAAAGTAACAAGGTCTATGATGCTGTCCCTTCTGAGTACATACACTGAAGGAAACTAGGATTACAGAGAGCCGATCTCTGAATTGCTGTTTATCCGTATTGTTTGCAATTTCACCACTTGTGGAAGAAGGGCAGGACAAAAGGAAGGGTCAACACATGCAATTTTGCACTACTGCAGAATCTGATATGGTACAAAACAGCACTGCAGACACAAAGGTTTTGCCTCAGGGTCTGAGGAGGAAAGGAGTTGTGTGCCAAATTATCCTTTTTGATATCAATGACAAGTGTTTTAAAATCCTCTAATTTAGAACTATTTTAACATTTTTCTTTTCTCTCTCAGGCTTGTTGGTGATGTTCAGTGTTGAAACCAATTCTCAGTTTGCTCCATACCTGGCAACTACTGAGTTCTACCTGCATGCCAGCAATTGCACCTGCTATGGGCCAAAGGGTTTAGAGACCCAACTTGCCTACATTGTTCTAGTTCTACCCATTTTTATGAGCACTCACAGATTTTTTAGATTGTTTTTCTTGACTGTGCAAGTTCCCAAATAGAATATTATCACTTATATCCAGCAAGTCTCTCATTAATTCGAGTTCTGCCCTCTAACAAAAAAAACCATAAAATGACTCCTAAGGGAGGAGGTTGCTTCTGAGTCACTGACAGAACAGCTTATTCCCTGTTCTCATGGGCTTCCCAGCATATATGGCCTTTATTACCCCCTCTTTCTGGTTTTATGAGTCCTCACTTGGATTACAGTCAGCTGCCAGAGTCCTGCAAGGTGGCAAGAAATGAACAGGAACATCTGGGTATTTCTCTTAGAGCTGCCAATCACTGCCACTGCTGAGTAAAAGACCTGAATGGTGCTCATTCACACTGTCAAGTAGCACTGAACACGAGTTTGGGGTATCTTTCAGCAAAGAAATGTAAAATTGTGGAACTGTCCTTATTTTTGTATTTTGAAGGCTTTTGGTCTGAAGTGATTAGGCATTGGAGTGTGCATGTTATAACACGGCACGATAACTAGCCATTGAATGACCTAGCTAATGAGGAAAGATGATCTCAGTCTGTTTATGAGAAGCAAAATGCTTCCTGCAGTGTCCAGATGGCAAAACAACTTGGTGTGTGGTAGCATTTCACTTCCACATGACTGGGTGAAATCCTGTGTGAGAAACAACCATGTTGAGCCTTAGTCCTGGAAATCCTCACACGTGCTTCGCTCTCACCGTACAGGCAGTGCCTTTTGAATCAAGAACAGAACTTTGGCCTCAGCTTTAAATGCAGTAGCCAGGCTTGGGATTGCCTACAAAGGCAAGTTACATCCAAAAGCTTCCTGCTGCTGGAATATGAGGACCATGGTGGGCCACTGCTGCTGTAGTGTGAGTTGCCGTTCTCTTGTGACAGTGATGAGTGTCTCTAATGAACATCAGAGTTGCTCCCCATCTCAGATGAAGGCAAGAGCATGCCTGACTGGATGTGTTAGCATCACTGCTCACTTTCTGGCGAGCAGGACATTAACTGATTGTGACACGGGGAACAGCGAGATTGCGTTTGTAGTTTCTGCTTGTTTGTTTTATTGTTTAAGTTAAGAGAACTGTAATGAGATAAAGTACCCTCTAGAAAAAGCTAATTGGATTTGAATAGCTTAATTAATGGAGACAGTCACCTACATAACCCCCTTTTTTTACCCATGTAATGGGGATCTGCAGTCTGCAAGGAGTAAAAATCAGTGCAGTTTGTGATACAGTACTCGGGTATTGGTTAACAACAATATTATTAATGGATGATGAGGAACTGGAAATAGTTTTTCTGCTCAGGTAGGATAGTTGTATGTTCCAATGTCATGAGCCCTACAACAAAATATTCACCACCAAAAACTGGAGAATTTTATATTCTGGTTTTTTTTTTTTTTCTTTACCAAAAAATACAACCCAGTTATAAATGAAAATTAAAATATGACAAAATGATGTGCAACCAGCACATCATGGTTGAAGTGCTGGTTGAAGGTCTTCATTTGAAATGAAAGTATTTCTCATTTAACCTGAAGAAATTTTCTTATGATTACTGTTTATATTGATTAAGCTGATGAACTTGCAGCTGTAGCTTTCTTGGCCGCAATTTAACAACAGTGAAAAGAGAACATTTGTGTCACATTCCTGCTGCCTGTTGGAGCAGGTAAAAGATATAATCCAGGTATGGTGGTAGAGCTATGGTTGTTCCCTAAACTGTCACCTCCCATAGTCTTCAGGGATTACCTGAACCAGGCAATGCTTAGATGATAGCGAAATTGATAAGTCTTTCTCAGAGTAAATGGGGGATTTACAGAGAAGGAGAAGAATTTCTTCTCCCTCAGACTCCACAGGGAAGAGTTATCAGAAAAGAAAGAGCCTTGCTTTAGGCAGTTGGGAGGGAGCGGAGAACTATGATGGGATGTGACACACAAAAGACCACTGGCTTTGGAGGGACTTCAGAAATGCTGGGAGAAATAGGTTAAATACGCAATAATGGAAGCTACAAACTGTTTGAAATTTCCTTTCAGCCTGCCTAAAGTATGCCCTGCCAGACTGGTACTGTGATGGACCAAGGGACAGAGTTAAGGTTGTAACACTGACAATTCTAGTGTTCAGTCATGGTGCTCCATACCATTTTCTCAGTGTTAGGTGGGATGTTTCCATGAAATACTGCTCTTCTGTTTCCTTAGGGTTTTCCTTTAGAGTAGAACCACGCTCTTAGCAGAAGTTCAATATACCCAGGATTTTACCTTCTGAAGTCCCTGCTGGAACTTGAAGAAAGAGTCAAGCTGTTGAGTCAACTGGAATGTTCCTACCTCCTGAGTTATCTCTGACTATGTCCATGATCAGGGAGGGCTTCCCAGAGACTATTGTTTTGGCACTTACATACTGCTGATTGTAGTGCTGACAGACTGGCTCTCTCACCTGTGATGAAATCAGGCATCTTAATTGTCCTGCAGGATTTAGAGTTTTTAAGTGCTCAGTGCCTATAACTTCTGTGGAGGTCTCTTTGGAGATTAGATTTACAGTGAAGATCAGTATCAGGTCTCCTTTCAAGTGCAAAGTACAAAAAACTAACTCTCTTCCCATTGTTTTCCCTTTGATTAAGAGACAAAGGAATCCATGGCTGAACTTCTGCCACTTGTCAGATGTCCTTTTGGCTACTCTGCTAAACTGCACAGAATACTGTGATTTTATTTGCTTCCTCTTGTTTTTTCTTCTTTTTTTTTTTTTTTCAGTCATAGTGGCCTAATAGTGAGAGGAAATATTTGAGCCCTGTTTTTCAGCAGATTTCTGGACATTCTAACAAATACTTCATGAAAAGTCATATTGATACAGTGAGGTGTAATCAAGTGGTCTTAATGTCACTCTAATATTTCATATTTCTGCAAGTTTGTTGAAAGTGTATCCTTCTGCAAACAAGCTCAGAATCCCTTTAACTGATGTTACAATTTTTTGAGTCAATTGGCACAGCTTCTAACACACATGAAATCTAAGCTTGGCTCCTACTTCTCCTTTTCTTTTTTCAAATCTCCTTATTTGTTTTCACCACCACATTTAATGCATTGGTCCTGAATATCCTTAGCAGAGTAAATACATTAAAGGTCTTGTGCTCTTGAAGCATCCTGTCACAAAGGGGTTTTCCTTGAAATATAACTGACACCTTCAAATTTTTCTTCTTTACACCAATAAATATTCTAATGAGATCATTTGTGCCAAGAGCATTTTCTGTCCTCCAGTGTTAATCCCCTTGCAGGTCTCCTCAGGCCTTAGCAGTGATCAGGCTCATCATTGTTGATAGTCACAGCTCCCCTGAACAAACATGGGCCCTGCTGGTACTCGGTCCACAAACCAATGCCAGGCTAATGAGGCAGCATGAGCTGGGCTTTTTTCTTTGATTGAACTTCGGGAATGCAAATTCCCTTCTCACCCTCCTTAAGAAATCTGGTTTTTGATACATATGGCAGAGAAACTCTGGAGAGACACAGCTCTCTTTAAGTACCTTTATATTATCATGAACATTTGCCTACAAGAATGACCAGGTTTTGTGCTGCAAAATGTGGTCATAAAAATGGACAGTCCATGTTGGGAAACCCAATTGCACTGTACACAGTAAAAGGGATTTCAGACATAAGCGGAGCATGAAGGGGCCAACCATCTGACCAGGAATTATACAGAAAGTTCCCAGCAGATGTCCATTTCCCAGAGTTAACAGAGAACCTTGGGAAACAGAAGATAATGTAGCCAAGCCTTGAAGCCCTGTTGTCTTAGATGGCTGAAGAAATTAAAAACAGAGTTTTTCCCACAGCTTCACTCCAAGTACCTAACTCAGGAGGAACAGAACCCAGTTTTTTCTTCATGCAGGGCCTTATGTCTGGTAAACAAATTTATACATCTTATTTTGCAAACGTACAGTCACAGAGATTAACAAAGCCCAGAGGTGACAAAATATGTAAATTAAACTCTTCCTCAGCAGCCACCAACTCTACTGCTTTTCAAATGAAAAGCATAAAAGTATATACTTGACTATGTTTATGTACAAGAAGAGGTTCTATATCTGCAAAATGTCTATTTACAAATAGCCAACTCTTTTTCTGAGAACTCATATAAGGAAACTATTAAAAGTAAATTAATAATTCAGAGATCTCATTTGTATGAATCCACTTCATAAAGTATATGTATGTGTGAAATGGAAGTCAACTGACCATAAAACAAAGCAAAAAGACATGAGCTCACTGTGGAAGAAAAGCTATTCTTAATCAAATTTTAAATTCAATTTAAATTTCATTCTATTCATTCTATTTCATTCAATTTTCATTCTATTCAAGGTTTTCAAGCATATCATGCTCTATTAAATTATAAGAGTGAAAACAGGTTCTGATTTAAGAAGAGATAGCCCAGCAAGATGCAACGTGTCAGAAATGTAATCGTGTACTGGGTGCTGATGCTCTGCTTGTCTTCAATTTGTTGGAGCTGACCAAACAGGGAAGATGATCACAGCCAGGAGAATCTCAACCCTCAAGAGTCCAATCCCACATCTCTTACATACAGCAGCAATATTTCCCCCTTGTGTAATCAATAGAGCAGTTATTTAAGAATTCACAGGAAGTAAATCCCCCAAAGTACAATTTCAGTCACTGGGGCAGGAGGAGACAGCTATCTTTGGAAATTAGGCTATAAAGATTAAACTCACAAATAATGTAGGCATGTATAGGGTACCTCTCAGTGGCAAATGAAGCCTGGGGGTCATGCAACTAAATATGTATCACAAATCTGGCTCCAAGTGCTGGTAACACCCATTCCTGTCTTACCATGTTCTAGCAGAAATGGTGAACTCAGTTACCTCCAAGGAGCTTGACTTGCCCCTGAGACACTCATGAGTTCTCTTGTGGCACAGCAACTTCTTCTAGTCCAAGTCTCACACAGCTCTTTTCATGTCATGATCGCCAAAATCTGATATACAGGCAGCTTGAGAGAAGGCAAAGAAATGTATGTTTAAATGAAAAGTGAAAACAATTTTGGGGTTAAAATGCTATCTCTGACACAAAGTTTGACAGCCCTGGTCATTTGAAGGAGAGAAAGGAAAGACAGGTTTTGACTTCTGTAATCCAAAATGGCCAACCTTAGGCTTCTTTCAACATCATTGGAGAAAGGCAATGCCCAAAAATGGGGGCTGCAATACCAAATGAAGGGTTACAGTGACCAAGCTGGGTGCAATCTGTGGTGATCAAGTTTAAAGTGCTAACAAAATCTTATCATGTAGGAGAACATTCATTTCACATGAATTTAGTCTTCTAGGTACCAAGAATATACACAAACATTGACACAGAGTTTATTTCTATAGCCTGGAGATCTGTCCATCACTGGGGACAGTTAAGACATCCTAAAAAAGGAGTGTAAGCTTGGCGGGCTGAAAAGCTTTTGGAAGATACCTATCATCAACCACTGAGTAAGTAGAGGATGCCAGCCTTTTCCCTCTTAGTCTCAGGACTGATTTTCATTCAGAAGACTACCTTTCTGACTAAGATTTATAATTCCAGCCTGTACCACAAGATAAACACACATGTAGAGAATACAGAGAAAAGAGAGTACATTGCAAGAGTCTGCCTTGTCTGGAGCTTTTCAAAATCACTTGAACCACGGTTTGTTCTCAAACTTCCCAGTTTTGATGAGGTCCCCAGGTACCTCTGGAGTGAGAAAGGAGAGCTGCACAGCCTGTTCAAGTCTATTCTTCTCTACAGGCTCTGAAAAAGGACTTCCACAGTGACAGAAAAGTGACTTATTGAAACCCAGATGCCTTCTGTCCTTCTCTTGAGGTTCCTTCTGGTGCAGCAGGCACAGGCAGGTGGCAGGAGGTTCCAGGTACAACTTGCCATCACAGGCTCTTCTTCTGTATTGTCTCTGAGGTTAATGACTGCTTGTGCCCACAAGCTGTACTGCTTTAGCCATTCCAGCACAGATGGGCATAGCTACCCTGAAGAGAACATTTAGGACACACGTCTATACTGCCTTAAAAAGTATGGAAAAAATACCTAAAATTGCTTTCAAAGTTATTCCTGTGTCTCTTTTCACTGCCAAGTCAGAGAAACAATTCATTGGTTCACTACTGACAGTCACAAGAAGTGACTTTTCATTGGAAAATAGATGCTCCTGGTGACTTCTGAGGGTGTTGCAGAAAAATGTTAGAAGAGTAACAGGTCCTTAATATTTGTGTTCTTATGGTTATAATTATGCTGAGGAGGACCAGAGAGAGGCCCTCACTATGCCAAAAAAACTCAGCAACTGTGCCACATTTTTCATAAATTAGAATATCTTGTATCTAGAGAGGAGTTGAACAATGGACTCATTAAGCTTCAATTCATAATGCTTTGCTCCTGTACTGCAGTACTCAGGAATGGAACAGTTCTGGAAAAGTCAGCCAGAAGAACCAGAACGTGGTTCCGAAGTACTCCTATTTACCACAACAACTATTCTGGATTGGTAGTAAATCCAAAGGCAACAGGAAAAATGGGAAAATAAGGAAAGGAACTGAGCATTTAACTTGATAAACATCTCAGGAGGCTTTGCCTGAGATTGTTTGATGAATACATGGGCTGCTTGGCAGTGTACTTACGTCAACCCTTGCTTTTCTTCTAGGCTTTTCCTCTTAACCCATAATATGACAAGGTCATATTTATCTGGTGTTGCCCACACAGTTAAAGGTCATTTGATGATGGGTAAAAGATAGAGAGAAAATCTGAATAAATGTCATTTGGCATCTGAGGGAGGGAATAAGAAGAGTGGCTCATTTTGAGAACAGTGAGCTTTCTGAGCCAAGGAGGTCTGATGTAGCTGATCTTTGCTCCAGAATTTTGTCTGTGGTGGGTTCTGACTTGCAGAGGGCTAGGAAAATAAGCTGAAGGGAAAAACAAATCAGGTGGCTTTCCTCTCTTGTATTCATGCTGCCAAAGGAAAATATAAGCAAAACCTGCAAAAACTCTCAGGAGATTTGTTTCCCTTTGAATTGCTCTGTGCTTAGCACTGGTGTTTTTCTGCAAGTGGTATGTTGCATATGACTAGGTCATTTCACCACAAGCATGTGTTTTACATGCCATAAAATAAATTTTTTAGCTCCCTTGAAGTTCTTTCTTGTCAAAAGCTTTGCTTTTGTTTTAAAATTGCTCACATGCTTTGAATGCAGAGTGCCCTATGTCTGACTTCACTACTCCATCAGACATCGAGAGGGCAGATCAAGGGACATAATGGGGCAACAGATTGGCCAGCGTGTGTGCAGGTTTGTAATTGCCTCTTCCTGGCTCCTCTGGAAACAATGGAGGAGCAGAAGCAGCTGGTCTGCAGAGGAGATGAGGCGTAACATCTCCCTGGGAGCGCCGCCTGCCCAAGCACCCCTGGCCCTGCCTGTCCTGGCGAGGCCAGGCCAGCTCAGAGGGCTGCTTTGAGGCTCTACTCTGTTCCTGTCTGGCTACCATTTGTTACCATTGCCCAGCATGGGCATCTTGCTCCAATCTGCTGCACTTCTCCATGGGCTGGTTCTGACAGGAGCAGCAATGATGCTCATAGGGTTGGGTGCTGGACAGCCTTGGAAAATAAATTTGGCCCTTAGTGTGTTACAAGAGGAAAACAAACAGCATAGAAAGTACCAAAGTGTGGCTTAAACAAAAAGGCTTGCTAAAGACTCGTCTTTCTCTATGTCCCCAGCTGGACTTGCTGAGTTGATCAATTTTAATGGAGTTATTCCAGCCTACCTAGCTGAGATTACAGCCTATTAGATGATGTATTCTGGTGAGTGGTACAGTTTATTTTCTCGTTTGTTGGTTCTGCCATCTGGCAAAGCTTTCTTATATCCTTCTCCATTCACTATCCTCTGAAAATGTATTTTGTGTTCTCTATAGACTGTCACTTTTCCCTTGCCAAATATTGGCTTCATGACTGAACACTTCTAATTCCTTTTGAAATCGCTTCACAACATCACTTTTTTCCCCCTGACAATACCATCAAGTGTCTATTATGAGATGTTGGATTGTGTTGCCAGGTGCACTATGAGTTAAAAGAATACAGCTCCAGCTTGGCAAACATTTGTGCAGCTTCACGGCTTTAATGGGTCCTGGTGACTATAAATAATAAAGGGAAACTAAATAATGCACTACTTCCTGTAAGTCACATGTAGGTTGGCTCCATTTTGGAATTCACCTCCTGAGAGAAGAAGGTCTGCCTTCCATTTTAGGGCAGACAGGGATCATCCTGTGATGGCACAGGATCATCCCGTACTGGATGAAAAGTTATGGATGTCACATACACCAGAATGACACATTTAAACTGAAAACTCTTTGTGGTTGATACAAAACATGTTCTCCCAAAAAGGCTTGTGCTCACCTACTGAATTTTCTTGCAAATATTCCCACATCTAATTTCCTTTGACTGGATAGCTACAAGAGGTTGCTCTAAGTATGAAAAAGTGCTGCTGAGCTCTTCTCTCTTTGAGACACACCTGAAGAAATGCAACCACAGGTACTGGTTGGTACCTGTCACCCTAGCAAACAGGAAAGGTGGGAATCAGAAGCATCAGAGTGAAGCCTCACAATCCTGTTCTGCCAAAGAGTTCAGGCACAGAACAGGGGGTTACTTTGAGCCTTCAGTTTTCATTCAAGTGGAAAGTGCTCAGCAATTCTTGGGTGGTGCTCAGAATGTTTCAAGGTTAGGTCTTTTTTTTAAGATATTATGTATGGGTTGAACCACTTAGAATGGATAAACAACAATTTTAAAATAAAATGTGAATATTCAGGGTAGGTGACCTCTAAGAGCAAATAAAGCAGAACTTTTTCTGCCCTGGAGGGTGTCCTTTGGTTGAGTCTGTGTTTGTAAAATGATTAGAGAAAATGGGACATATTTTAAAAGACCAGGAGCATCAAGAACCAAACACAAGAGAAAACATTTATACACAAAGGCAAGGTGGCAGAAGGGCCATACAGAGAGAGAGAGGGAGAGAGAGCTCTTCTGCATTTCACTGCTGCTTCTTTCACACTTGCAAATACACCACTGAGAGGTGAACTGAATGAAGTAAAAGCAAGGATGGAATGCAAAAAGGAAAAGCTGTGATTCCCTAATAACTGATTGGCAAGTTGGTGTAGTGGATCAGTGAATGTCCTGAATCATTTGCAGACCAAGATCAGAGAGTAAAGGGGACACAGTTCACCTAGCTGGGCATTTGTGCAGGGCTTTGACTAACTGAGGCATTCAGAAAACCATTTTTTTTTCTCTTCTCACTTATAACCTCTTTTCACTTCTACTCCTTCCAGATTCAGCCATGTACTTGTTAGTCTACCTTGTCTACTTCTTTCTTTGTTTTATCATGTTAATGAAAAGCTGAATTTCGGTTTCTTTCAGTTGTTTTTACCAAGAGGAAATCACACCTAAGGATTTCTATCATATTTTGTTCCATTTCTTTTAAGTGCTAAACCTTTTATTAGGTGAAATAGAAAAAAAAATTTGCATTTTGGCAAAAATAAGCATTGACTGGTGCTGTGCCTGATCCTATTTCATATTTTGCCTCCATCTGATTGTAGCATTTTGTAATTAGAAGACCTATGGAACTTGCAATCAGATTATTCTGGTGTATATGGAGTTCATATCCAAACAGTCAGATATAGGCATCCCATAAACATAAATCAAATAAATCTGTAGAACAGGAGAAATTTGTCTTATCCAGATATCCAGAGCTGTCTGAGACCTCTCCTATAGTCAAAGTGTGATGCATAGCAAACAGCTTGGAGGAAGAGTAGCAATCAATACATCGGAGTCAAGAAATGGAAAACAGGGCTATAAAATTTAAGCATTCCTAATGCCACAATTCTTCTGAAGCAAGTTTGACACGCCTCTCATACTTTTATGGATGCAGCAAAATCATGCCTGAGATTTGCAAAATCCCCACTTGAATCTGCAGCTCTGTCAAAGTCTAAGCTGATCAAGGCTGCTGTTACCTCTTGACTACCTGCCCCTCTTCCCGACAACACTGCTGACTGGATTTTCACCTCTGCCTCACACTGGCAAAACCCATACCTAAACCTGCAGTGAGTCAGAGAGCTAAACTGGAAGGAAATGCTTCTTTTCCCCTCTGCACACCTCCTGAAATGATTTGCTCATTTCTCCCCTTTAACTGGCTCTCTGTGTGACGAAGAGAAAAGAGAAGAAGGTAAGGGAAGGGAAGGTTACGGGAAGGTGCGGGAAGGTGTGGGAAGGTGCGGGAAGGGAAGGTGCGGGAAGGGAAGAGAAGAGAAGAGAAGAGAAGAGAAGAGAAGAGAAGAGAAGAGAAGAGAAGAGAAGAGAAGAGAAGAGAAGAGAAGAGAAGAGAAGAGAAGAGAAGAGAAGAGAAGAGAAGAGAAGAGAAGAGAAGAGAAGAGAAGAGAAGAGAAGAGAAGAGAAGAGAAGAGAAGAGAAGAGAAGAGAAGAGAAGAGAAGAGAAGAGAAGAGAAGAGAAGAGAAGAGAAGAGAAGAGAAGAGAAGAGAAGAGAAGAGAAGAGAAGAGAAGAGAAGAGAAGAGAGCATGTAAGGAAGGGCAGCCCCACTTTAGATCAGGTATTAAATTGCTGGGGAATTGCAGCTTTATGACCACAACCCCACTCCCAGTCATGCATATGTGTGTATGTGGATGTTCCAAAAGGACTGCACATTCACTTCACTGTAGTGGCATATGTTTACTTTGATAAAGGATTCTTGAAGCACTGGGTCACCTTGATTCACGAGTTAATCATAGGGAATCATCATATTCTTTGGCATTTATACTTCCATTAAAGTACAAAAATTGCTCTTATCTATCATGGTTTTTCAGGAAATCCTCCTAGTAGGTCTAAAGTGTGCAATGTTTCCTTTCTTCAGTCCAAAAATAGTCTGAAATTATACTGATGAGGTATAAACGCTGCCCAATTTGCTTGTTTCTATTCAGGCTTTGACTCAAAAACTTATTGACAACATTATAAATGTCAACATTTGATACATAATACATGAATACATTTTAGCAGATGGAGAGGAATAGAAATGAAGCCAAGATGAAGTTGAAGCTGGGCCTGGAATTGCTGGAAGGAGAAGGATGAAGAAAGGGGAGATGCCAAGAAGGAAGTAGAGCAGAAAGAGAGAAAGGAAGATGGGAAGAAGGGAAATCACTCCTACTGAGTTTCACTGAATCAAATATTAAAAGAGTGAAGGAATAATAAACAATCTGTAGCAAATGGTGAGGCTTTGCCTTTGTTCATTCTATGAAGCTCTCTGAGACAAACAGGAGCTGTGCTATGGACAGAAGGCAATATGCTTGTCCATACTCATACTGTAGCCCATTCTCCTTACCCAGGGGTGGAGTTTGTTCTCTTCCACAGGATGAACAGGATACCCCCTTAGTCAGAGACAGCTCAACTGAAACAGCCTGTTAACCACCAAATTTAAATTAGCAAGAGTAACCCACTGCCTAGGACCAACAGCCTATACCAATACTACAAACTGCACTAACCTTCTGGAAGGGTTTTGCCATAACTAAAAATTATGATCATTCTACAGTAAAGAGATATGGGGTGCTACCATTCATCACTCAGTCTGTAAAAAAATTCAAACTATTTTAAAAGGCTAATCGCTGTGCAGCAGAAACACATGGCACAGGGATGAACTGCCTGCGAAAGAGTCGTTGCAATCTGCCAATGCTAACTATACTTTTAGAGGCTAACAGACAGATGCCAGAGGACAGGATGAGAAACGAGGTGAAAGTAAAAGGTAAACTGATGATTTCACATTCTGGGGACCAGGTTACCTAAAGCTATTATCATTACCTGTGCATCAGACAGGCACAGAATGTGATTTTCAGAAACCCCTTTACATTTTATTAAAAGGAGCTCCTATGAACCTTCTCTTTTCTTCTTTTTTCTATGTTGCTTCTGTACTGAATATTCACACTTCTTTTCTTAGAAAGACAGGTGATTTGTCCCTAAGTGTCTGCATTTAAAATTTAAGTGTATTACTTCTGATATTCTCTATTCCCATGCTTTTCTTTCTCAAAATATAAAAGAACAACAACAATGCAATACTAAGAGGAAATTTCCCTAGGAAAACAAGGAATCTTTTCTGTTTTAGATCCTTGGTAGCTCCATTTTCATAAAGCTGATCAGTTTGTCTGCTTTCGGTCTCAGAATTGCTTTTCTAGCCTTCAGCAAGTGCAATGCACAAGTATAAGTCTGACAAACTTGATTTATGTTAAGAAATAATTTTTCTGTTGTCATAGAAACCACTGCAAGATGATCCAGGCATGAGTAAAAACTAACAATGAAAAGTGGGTTGATGGGTTTGCCAATGAAATTCCTTAGTTGTTGATGTCCCATCAGTAATTTCCTTGCCTCTAATGCAAAAAGGGCAAAAAGATGGAATCCAGAAGGTTTGCTGAGAGGAAAAACTTGCCTAGAGGGAGGCTTCATTGTCATGAGACAGGCACATGTCTCAGCCCAGAAGAGGATGTGCAGCCAGCCCAACTTCTCCTGCAAGGCTACAGCAGGGAATGTTCTTTCCAATAGGGAGCAAAGCCAGACTAGAAATCCCTCAAGCCTGTTATAGAGACATCCATGCCATGGTGGAAAGAAACAGAATAATTTCCTTCTCTTTTGCCATGGGTTTGCTTCCATCAGTGGGAATGAATCATATCCACATTTTAATGTTTGCACAGCTCTTGGCACTGCACTATGCATAAACAATTTCTGCTTCAATAAGAGGAAGCATTCACCTGGACAGCAACAAATACAAGGGAGTAAAAGAGTCAATGAACGCTGAGCATCATGATATGTTCACATAGAAGCCTCTGTACCCACCCCAGCACTGCCTGCCCATGAGCTCTGTGACACAGCACAGGCAATTTACACCCTGCCCAATATAAATGATCATTCACTGCCATTTTTGCACAATGAGAGCTGTGTACTACAACACTTACCCTCTACTCAGTCTCCACCATTAGTCATTGACATGTTAGGGGTGTTTATCCCCAAGATTTACAAGGGCAATGAACATTGCTAGTACTTGCCACTACAGCTGTCAGACTGACTTGACATTATTTCCCAAGGGAAATCTGTTTCTGCATCTGCTACTGTTGGTTGAGTTTACAACAGGTTTCAGCTAAAGGGCTGTTGCTGCAGATCCCTGGCCTCACAAAAAAGCAGCAGGACAAAAGTATTACTGCAAAAAAACCCAGAAAACCTGTGCATTTTGAGTTCCTTTAAGTACAAAAGCCAGCAGATTTCAGTCCAGAATGCTCTTCTGCTGAAATTAGTACTGGGAACAGCGCAAAAAGAGCAGGACATGGATAGATTGTAACTGTTTTTTTGCCTCTCATACTGTGTAGTTGCAGTATGTCAATAATTAGAAAAGAGTTTTGTGAACCAAAATTGCCTCTTTTTCGGCTGGTACGCTGTCCAGACAGTATTGTTTTCCCTCTATTATTTATCATTTGAAAATATCTGCCAGATAATCTCTCAAAGTCCTTTCTGAGATGAAGCTTACTGGTATTAATTTTGCAAGTGTAAGAAACAGAGGCAAGTCTGGCATTGGTTCTGATTCCTGATAAAGTGGAAGCAGCTTTTAGCACTAGGTGTGCCATAGATTATGGAAAGGGAATTCCAAATTGATATTTTCCAGTATTCTCTGTAAAATGCATTCTTGTAGGCTTTCCATGCATCATTCTCCTACTTAATAAAGAAAAAAATACAGATTACAAGGGGGAGGAAGACAGATGAAATAAACTTGCCTGATCATATAAGTGGATATTAGTGGACATTTTTGACAGGGCTCACTGTACTCTAGTTACAAGAATCTGAATAGAAAGCCTCATTTGCTCTTGGTCATTTGCTCATTGCAATTTGGTCATTTGCTTCTTTTCTCCAGAGACACAAAAGTGCACAGAGGATGGAAAATTAAAACAGAACTCTGTTTTTGTCATGATTATTGTTGCCAGATTATAAGAAAGTGCCTATCTGCCACTTCTCCCGTATGTGCACATTGCACATGCACATGTCTCTTTTTATGTTCACTGCCTGTCCACAGCTTGTCTCATACATGCATCTCGTTATGTCTCATTATCACATTTCATTCCCATGCTCTTTACAGTGCAAAACAAGGTGTGTATTTGGTTATGAAAATGCTAGAGGGGGTTGAGGGCAATTTTGCATGGGAGATGCTGTGTCAATCACTGCTCCTTCTCTTTCTTAGTCCTTGCAGATGAATCCTGGATGAGCCTCAGCTGGGGTGCTTCTGGCACTGGGGAAGCTGAGATTTAGATAGCAGCCCAGGTCCCCTGGTATGTGATTCAAACACTTGCACTGAGGGGCCTGAAGGTTTCCTCCCACCATGCAGAACAGCAGGTTTAGAGCTCAGCATGATTTATGGGTTGCTGGGGGAAGATGGTCTTTCCCAGTTCAACTCTTTCACTCTAGGCCTACATATAATCCTTTAATTTTACTTTTTTTCCCAGAGGGAGGCCTGTTGCCTATTAACCAGCCTAGCTACCAAATGGGGTGTAGAGGGAGAGAAACCACAGGCTTTTGTTCCAGCATTATGCTATCCACTGATGCTGGCTGGGTATGCCATTCCTACCTGTCATCCAGGCTCCTGCTGCAGTTTGTCCCCGTGAATGTAAGTGCAGATGAATCTGCTGCTACTGCTGCTGATCTTCTTCCTGCTTTCTCTTCTGATGTGAGCTGTGTGTTTTGACCTGTGTTCAGCAGGGGATGCCATTAAACATCAGGACCTGAAAGCTGCCATGGTCTCTTGGAGGAAGCTTTCGTTTCTTGGAGGCAGCAGGGCATGCTGAGGGAATATAGAGGGAAAGACCGTGGTACCTTCCCCACGAGAGAGAAGCAGGGTAGGTGCAGAACTACTATGGGTAGAGGCAGAACTGCAAAACAGAACCCATTCAACTGGAATAGCAAAGGCTGCTGAGCAATGGTGGTTGCTGTGACCTGAGCTGTGCTTAACTGCATAACCTACACTCCCCAGAAGAAAGTGATCCCTGAAAAGGAGTGCTTAAATCACCTGTGTGCTCACAGAAGGGACAACCAGGACTGCTGCATCCTGGGGCAACTGCAAACCCAGCACATTCATCGGCTATTGGTAGAGACTCTTACAGGGAGATGGGACGGGAGAATGGTTGTGGAGACCTGGAAGAGGAGAATGCTTGCAGTAATAGAAGAGTAGCAGCAGGCAGGTTGGTGGGAGAGGAGGCGTTGCATTTGCTGGGATATGGATATAAAATGCACAGCTGCTAAATCAAACGGTTCCGTTTGTTTCCTTTTTTTTTTTTTTTTTAAATAACGAATAGCAAGCGACTTAAAGACAGAGAAAGATAATAGAATGCCCTCCTTTATATTCCAGAGCGTCCCCCTTCTCGCTGCTGTTTGGCATGGTGCCCATTTCCAGCAGGCACTTTCAGATGCAGATTTCTCCCTGAATAGGTATGGCGGGGCTCTTTGTCCTCATCTCCCCTACCTTCATTAGAGGCTCTGCTGTTGCTATCAGAGGGACCAGGGCCGGGCAAGGAGCAGAGCAGAAAAGGCCCCCTTCATACCAATTCATTACCATACAAATGGAGGAACACCCCAGCTATGCAGAGGGCGGTATCTTTATAAAACATGATGAAATAGCACACAAAACAACGATTACACAGCGCTTATGCACCAGTTAAAATTCACCCTGGGTAGGCTGGATAACGCTTATCCATATAGGATAAAATGGATTCACTTTGGCTCTGTGAATGGTTCATAGACGTCTCTTGAGACTGGGGCAGTGCCTGGGGCATGGTGGATGTATCTGGGCTGTAACCTATCCACAGGGCAGCAAGCTGTGACAAAAGACTGATGAGGAGAGGAGATGATCCCCCTGTTAGCCTGTTAGTCTGTTGCCCTGGATCAGGCTAAATGTTGAAAGATGTGACATCTGTGTATGTGTGGCTCAAAGGCCGGTCATCCAACATAAATGGTGTTTGGAGGGTTGTGTCAAACAAGAAGACTCTCAATTATCAAAATTTGCTTTGGGTAGGAGAGAAAATGCTGGGAAACTCATGGTTTCAAGAACTGAAAACCAAACATGGTTTTAAAGTGCTTTTGGTGAAATATAATCTGACCTTCTGCTTAGTGAAAATAGTATATAAGAAACACTGTGAAAAGTCAATTTTTTATGAATATATTAATTCAGTAGCTTTATTGATATGTGAATAGTAAAAACATATAGAAAAGAAGGATTGATTGGTGAGAACATGCTCCTGGATGAACATGAGATGGGATGTCACACCTGCAAGACAAGGAATTGTAAGGAAGAAAGAGATTTCCTCAGGCTGTTTGGGATATGTTCCCTCTCTGCTGAAGTTACACACTTCTCCATCAAGACTGCTAATCTCTAAATTTCCTGAAGTTACACTTTCTGAAATTGTAAATATCAGCGTCATGTTCGGGAGGAAATGAAAAGTGAAAGAAGATCTGACAGCAAAGAGAGGCCAGGCCACAAATGGGGTTAAGTAAAGAGCTGTCCATAGTCCAGAAACTGGGGAGCTCCTCACCTGGACTGTTTAAATCCAGCATTTCTGGACAGGGGCTTTCAGGAGGAAGAAGATACTGAGGCAAAGGCTGTGATCCTCCAACTGCCCTTACAGGTTTGCAGAAAACAGATCAGAGTGGGAAGAGCCACACATGCCTTTGGGTTCAAACCCCGCATACAGCTAAAGGACCATCACGGCCAGATGTTGAGAAGTTAGAATTGCCAGGAGCAGTGGTGTCAGTCTCTCTGTGGACAATCCTGTCACTACTGAGGGCCCAACCACTCCAGAGGGTGCTTTGACACCAAACAGACTCCCCAGGGCAGTGGTCGTGTCCCCAAGCCTGCCAGAGATCAAGGAGTGTTTGGACAACGCTCTGAGGTACATGGTGGGATTGTTAAGGTGTTCTGTGTGGGGACAGGAGTTGGACTTGATGATCCTTGTGGGTCCCTTCTGACTGAGCATATTCTGTGTTTCTCTGATCCCTGAGGATCCCTAGCTGGATGCTATGCCCAAATGTGACAACAAATACAGACCATCTCATCCAAGTGTTTCCTCTGCACTGCACTAGGCCGGGTTATAAATAAATCCCTGTGCTGTCAACAGTCACAGTGGCAACATGGGGAGCGCCATTTTGCAAGAAAACCATTTAAAATGAGGGTTTTCCAGTTATGGCCTGAGATTCATTGGAAATAAATGACAGAGCAGCTTGGGGTTAGTGTATGGCTGAGAACTGTGGGATATACCCACAACAGGTCTGACACCAAACACAAATGATAACCAAAGTGCTTGCGCAGTTCCTCCACCTCTGTTTTCCTTCTCTCCTCTCCCACAGGAAGGCACACTAGGATGAAGATGGGTGATGGCACTCCAATGTAGCCCTGCAGCATGGCTGCACAGGCTCTGGCTGGGTCTGCTGCTCACTTGAATTAGACCTAGAGTGGAGACAGATTCTGAGGGGCTAGAGCTGAACAATCTGGCCTGGGAAAACCTGGTTCATCAATTCCATCTCTTTTCTTGCCACTATCAAAACATTTTCTGGAAGCATTTTATAATGTCTACCTACACCAATCCAGCCACACAACATGCTAGATTTGTAACCATATAATTACACCTCCCAAAATGATATATTATTGCCCTCCAAAGACCTGAACAGGTAGGTAATAAACACTTTTTTAGTGCTTATTATTATTTAAACCTTTAAAATACACAAATAAATAAATAAAACTATTACTTAGCAAGTACTCTGTAAGGCCTTCAAAAGCACAGTCTGCTGTGGAGAAGAAGAGGAAAGAATTACCCTTTCTATACCTCTTTGATTTATGGAGGGGGAAAAAAACCCTTAAAATCCACCATGTTTCTCTGAAAACCAGCATAAGGCAGTACTGTCTACAGAAATCTGCTTTATGTCCTTTCAGGTTCTCACTTTTCAGGCATATATGCTGGTATGTGAAACACATGTAAGCCTCTCAGTAACAGCTATGCTTTCAGATCTTTATTAACCAGTAGAACTGCGAGACTGGCATATCCCTGATCTGGAAGAGGAAGACAGGGAAATTATCTTCTGAGCTCTGTGAAAAACAAAATTTGGAATATAATTCAGGATTTCTTGCAAATGTTGATCAATTGATCTGCACCTTGGACATGAGCCAGGCTGTAGTCTCATTAAGAGATTCCAGATGAATCATATGCCTCTCAAAGAGGTGTCTTAGTGAGATTTTTCTGCAAAGACAATTGATGTAATTCCAGTTATATTTAATTCTGGTAAATATAAGGGCAGGTTTTTTAGCATGTGAGTTACAGAAAGAGGCGAAGAAGTATGTCAGGTTAGTTTAACCACAATTTCAGCACCAGTCTGGTTAAATCTGTTTCTAAATCAATCTAGCTCTGCTACCTCTGTGGCCAAACTACACACAGAAAGGCCTTAAAAACTGAAGTGATAAACCACCAAGGAACAGCAGCTTATAATGAAAACAACAGGGATGATAATTAAACTTTCACCAGTGGTCTGAATTGGCAGTCAGCTCAGTTAGCAAACTAATAAAGAGACAGACCAAATTCTTTACTGCCTGTCTGTTAGATCAACCTTGACAATGTTTCACCTTACCTCCCTAAAATGGGGTGAAAGACTATTCAGGCAATAGCCAAAGCTCTTTCCATGTGGCATCCTCCTGATTTCTCACGAGCTTTTACCAACTGTTTATTAAGGAGCTGTTCTATATAGACCTCCCCACCCCATCTGCCTCTGAACTCCCAGCTAATTCTTGTCTCATTACTTCGGTTTTGATGCTTGCATGACTTTTTAATAAGAATTAATTTCTTACATGAGAAAGCCCTGGTATATACTGTACAGTAACATTGGCAAAACCCAGTAGGTTCTGTGCCAGCTGATTTCTGGGATTTTGTGGTCAAATATGCAGCATTGACAGTAAATACATTTGATTTATATCAGCTGCTGATCAGAAAAATATTTATCTATTTTCCTCTAGCGCAGGTCATGTCTGTAAATCGCCAGGTGAATTCAAAAGTGGCATCTCAGGCTGCTACAATCTCTACATAACAATGTATTTCTCTGACTCACTTTTTCAGAGATATCCTGCTATATATGAACTTACAAGGTATTTTTGCAGAAATATTTATTGCATGTTCTGTGTTTCATGGCTCTGCCTAGCAGGTGAGCATTAGTTACTCACCATTAGTGACATGGGTTTTTTGTCACTGGCATTTGCATAACTTGGATACCATGAGGTCCCTAAAAGTTCTGTGTTTCCAAAGTTCTTATCATAGGGATATAGTACAAAATGTATTGACCTTCTGTGCTTATTAACATGCTTTTACTTACTGTTTGAGCTTCTTGCAATTTGTAATGTGCTTTATGCTGACAAAATGATAAAGAGGCAGAGAGCAGAAAGGGAGGAACAGAATCAGCTAGAGACTAGACTGAATTATAAGTTGCCCAAATAATTAAGCCAGATAGCTGAAAAACAAGGACAAGTTTTCTTCTGACATATGCTGCTGCTTTTTAAGCATTGTACCCCCTTTCCTTTTGTTCCTTTTCTTCTGGGAAAATATACTCTCTTTCTAGTTTCCTTCCACTGGGAAGATATCCTTCATGTAAATAATTTTTGATTTAACAACGTATTTTTAATAATTTTCAGCATCCTTATTCAGTTCGACTTTCTCTCTTCCCTTTGCAAAATGCACTTCATAATAATGAATTGCATTAACATTTCTCCTTCAGCCTCCACTGCAAACAGGGACCTGAACAGAAGCCCTGGTTTGAACAGTTAGTGGAGGCACATCAGTTCAGGTGGGTTACAGCTGTTGAAACCTGCACTGTAATACTGTCAGACAGAGCAAACGATCAGATCATCAAATAGGATTTTAAATTAAGTCTGAAGTCTGAAAGGATTCTGGAAAGAACCATTTTCAGATAAAGGCAATGAGATTTACTCCAAATATAATGAAGGAGATAAAAAAAAAAAATGCTCCTCAGCTTCCCCATTTCTAGGGGTTTTACTATGTATTTGTGAATTTTCTAAAGCGTTTTCCTCTGTTGTCACTGTCTAACACACCACACTGCATAACTGTCATTGTGCATTTACATTTTTCTTTGTTGCTGAGGACAGCCAGCTTGAATTAGAAGCTGTTCATAGGCAAATTCTGAAGTATCAGGATATTAACTTGGATGTGGCAATGGATTAAAGCAGGGCTGTCCCACCCCTTCTCCCAGCCTCGCAGGGGAGGGTGTTGATGGGTAACACAGCTGCTCCTGAACTGCCACTGCTCCTGACTGACATGTTTTTTGCTTTACTTTAACACGTCAAGCTGTCTGTATCCTTCTGTCAGCTCCAGGCAAGGATGCCAGCCTCTAAGATAAGGGCAGCATGCTGAGGCAAGGTTGGTACTTGTGTCAGCCACCCCAGCTTGATCCGCTGCTGCATGGGTCTGCACACTGCCAAAACTCTGTCATTCCTGTCTTCTGGGCAGCTACTGTTTGTAAAACCAAATCTACTACTTTACAAAAGTTATTCTTTTGCCCCAGATGGGGGATTTGTCAAAGTCCTGAGTCACTGGGAGGCCCCATGGAGGCTCTCTGACCTGGGTTGCGGGGGTAGCCCCAGCTCACACTGTTCTATGAACAGGAGTGTTCCCTTCACTGAACCCCACTCCTAAACAGAAGGCAAAGAATCAAGTGAGGGATTTAATGTTAAGCACCAAATACTAAATTATTACTGGTCAACCTAACTCTCTGCCTCCCTCCAAATATTTCAAACTCAAACAGATCGTGCTCTGCACAAAGCAAGCCAGTGCTCTTAGATGGGAATGTATCTGTTATTGCCTAATACCATACTGAAAAAACATTGATTTCCACACACTCTGAGTGTTCCTAAAGGCTTAGGAACTAATGTCAGCTGACTGTGTTTGTAGTGGATGCTCAATCTCTGCACCAAATAGGCTCTGCAATCTGGTAACCTTTAAAATGATAGTGGCACCTTCTTGAATAAATCACTGCCACCAGATTTCATGGGTTTCCTTTGGGTTTTCTCGGGAGCAGAAAGGGAAAGGATGAATATGAACATGATATGATGACAGTAATATTGAAGTGATTTAATTCAATATTATTAATATAGATTTGGAATTTTTTTCACATGTTTTTGAATTTCCTCAGAGAAATTTGCTGCATTCTTTTCCTGGCACTCCTTTCAGTCTTTCATTATCTTTCCCTTTTTTTTTCCTCTCTCCTTCATTTTCCTTCTTCCTTCATTGTCCCTTTCCTCTCCTTTTCCTTTACATGTTCCTGATCTTTTTCCTTCTTTTTCTTTTTTACTCTAGTCTATACATTCTTGGCTTTTCTATTCTATTACTTTTTATTTCAAGAAAATTCTAGACATGTAATACAGTTTTGCATGCTTTTGCTCCTAATAATAATAATTGTGGGTCAATTTTTGCACCCTATAAATTTGGATGGATAAATTTGGTACAAATTCCACTGATATTAATGGAATTTTAACTGACATCAGACTCTAACCTGACATTTTAATGATTGATTTGCATGGTCTCAGCTGCAAGACAATTTGTCTTAAGCCCCCATTAAATCAGAAAACGACTGTTTCTGACTGAATATGCCAATCATTCTAGCTTATCTAGTGAGAGATGCCACATGCTTTCTCCTACTTTAGCCTTATTTTTTGACAGCTACTTACGCTATTTATTGTCTAATTGGGTCTGCCAATCCTCCGTGCACATCCCAATCTGTCCAGCCCAGACAAAAAAGTCTGAAAACATTTCTAAAATCTGCATACTGTTGTTGATTACAAGATACAGGGGCAAAGAAATGCAGCCTAGATGTAGCAACATGCTCACTTCTGTATCATTATTTCCCAGAAAAAAAATTTAAAAATTGCAAAAACTGACAAAAGAAATTGTCTGAGCACCTGGGCTGATTCTGATTATAAAGGGAGGAAGGGCACTATGTAGAGGACAAAAGCCACATTTTCTTCTGAGGCTTTCAACACTCACAAGTCAGTAAGGGCTAAATCCTGGCAGTCGCTGCTTGCTGTGCTGTGAAGGAGGAGGAGGAGGAGGAGGAGGAGGAGGAGGAGGAGGAGGAAGAGGAAAGAGCTGCTCCCCAGGCAGTACCAGGAGATGCAGCTTGCTGGTGTGCCTCAGTGTGTGTCTGAAGGAAGAGGATGCCCTCAGCAACCACTGGTAGGGTAGGCCCTTCTTTGCCTCCATGCAGAGAAACAAGAACTCCCCTGTGCTGGGTCCCACTGTGAAATCCTGCTCATCAACACCAGGATTCTCTCCATGAAGGATACATCTGCCAACCTCACAGCTGTGGCTTGCCAAACAGCACACCAGCATTTGGACTACAGTTTCTCAGAGGGGCTGGCAGAGCTCTGACATCCGCCGGGACCTGATCCAAAGCTCATGGGATTTAATGCGGGGAAAAAAAGTCCATTGATCTTGGTGGCTTTGGATCTGTCCTTTTGCTCGTCTCCTTTGATGATTTATACAACACCGACATGCGTATTTCACTTCTGAGGCACACAGAGCACATGGTTTTAATCTCACCCTTTCCCTGGTGACAGGGAAGGAACTGTGTTGGCAGCTAAGACATTGAAAAACATTCATTATTCTGTATATTATTATTACTTTTTACTTCCCCACGGAAGGTAGAAATTACAATAAAAAAAATCACAAATATTTTGTTTCACAATCTTTGCCTGCCCTTAAAGGCACAGTCAAATATTGTAAAGTGCAAATTTTTGTGTGTGAGTAAAAATGATGAGAATGTTTTGTATTGAAATGGGAGGTAAGAGAACATCAAGAACTAAAAGCCACCAGGGGAAAAAAAAAAGCCTCTTTTCCCTAGAAACAGCTTAGAGAGGGAATCTTTCCAGAGTACCAGGAAATTCTGTTCTCAGATTGGAAGGTGAGAACATTTCAATCTTGTGAAGTCTTTGTTTAAAACATCAAGATTACTGGGCCACTGGCAGCAGTTCTCTATTAATTATGCTGATCTGGACCCAGTCCTACAGTAGCAGTGGCTACAAAACAAACTTAAAGTAAGTGACAACTCAAAATTGCTCATGACCTCATGAGCAGTTTTCAGGAGCAGGCAGGGCTTGCTATGTTGTCTGTCAGACCCAGCATCCCATGCATTTCTCCAAGGGATGCTCCCTCAGCACCCAAGTTCACGGAGACAAAGCACCTCCTGCCCACAGGGCAGACCCACAAACCACCAGGCATTTTAATAAAGCAGGAGGGATGCTTAGCTGTATTTTTAGATTTTTCATTCCTAATCCAACACCTTCTTCCTTCTTTGTTTCCTCACTGGCTAGTGCAATTTTTTCAGCACTAGATGTCAGTGTGGACTTGGAATACCAGATTGCTCTGTAAATTTTCTTTAACAACAGAGAAAGAATTGCTATTCAGAATGAATCGAAGCCTCATGAAATGCTTTCTACAAAACAGGTCCTTTTTTTGCTGTTTAAACTCCACGTGGAAAGTGTAGAACTGCTTTCTGTCCTTGATTGGGATTAATATGGCTGTAAAAGGACCCTATCTAAATTGTGATCATATAATGACTGAGTTAAAGAGGAGTTACCACGAGTCCAGAGAAAAAGCTTTGTTTAGAAAATAATAAAGAAAAAGAAATGGTTCTCAATGATCTTGATAATTTCTGACCCTGCTAAGAAAGCATTGTGCAGGGGGTCCATGGGGATGGTTAATCCTGCAACTAAGAGTACTCATCTCAACAAGAACCTACTGAAAAGACTGAGTCTTAGCACTCCTACTGCCTAGAAAGATACTGCATCATCTTGAAGCGTTTTGCTACACCAGGCAGTTACAAGGACTATTCTAACTTGCACTTGATTTAGCATTTGCCTGGCATTTTCTGAATATTGAAGTGAAACCAGTTTGGGGCAGAGCAACCAACCAGGAAGTGTATGTTGGCTTTCTGAAGTGAAGAAATTACTTCTTCGGAAAACATTTTGCTTCTTTAAGTCCCTCCTTCCCTATGTTGTTATGGGAAGGCTGAGGAAAATGGATGAACCCCAACTCCCCTCATTTTGCAAGCAGCAATCTAGAACAAGACACAGCTCCTCTTGCTCCTGGAGAAGTACAAACTGGGGAAAGGCAAAGCAAAGAGAGGAGGAAGTGGGTTCACAATTCTGATTTCTCATCTCTTACGTTCATGGGTTTTGGCTTCTGTCAAGTGGATCTGAGCCAACACGACAGATGGAGCCTTTTACACCACCCTCATGCTTGGTTTACACCAGGCGTGATGCACAGAAGCCGAGGCAGAAAACGTTTCTGGCAGAGCACGGAGCTCTCTGACATCCTCCTAACTCGGTACCATTGTAGCTGTGATCTAGGCCTTCAGAAAAATCCATTTACATGCCTTTGTATTCTCCACTATGCATTAGCCACTAAAGTATTATCCTGATACATATATTAGTATACCCCACTTTTATTATACTTTATGATTGTTACTGTCCTTTTGACTCCTGCTGCACAAAGTCACTGTCACACATGTGACTGCCCAAGCAGCTGTGCTTAACACTCCTATGTGTTTTTGTTTCTCATTATTAGGCTTATCAGTAGCAGACTGCAAGAAGGGGGTTGTAGAATATTAATTAATAATTCATATAAAATATTAGGAAATATCGGGCAAAAATAAGAACAAAGTCATTTTTTCTTCTGGGCTCTGAGAAGTTAAGGTAATGTTTGGTAGATAATAGAGAACCTGAGAGAATACAGATTGTGCTTGGCAAGTCTAATGTCACATGGCTCTACCACCTGCTCCCATTCCTAGATTTTTCACTGTTATTTTTCTGTAATACTGTTTTCCATTTACTTACCTCTTTCTATAGATGTCTGGCATTCAAAGAATTAGTATCAATAATGAAAGATGTATCCTGTAAAAGAGCTTTGCCTGCAATCAACTTCTGAAGACTGATTTACCTGTGCAATTTTCACTGTTGTCATGACTTGAAGTGTCTGCCTTATTATTACCATGAGCTGCTCTAGATAAACCTCTCTGTTAAGCCAGCTGCCTCTTTAAGTTCAGAAGGGTTTTGTGGTCCCACCCTGCATTGAAAAACAAATTAGTGTAACTCAGGGATATACCTTGAAAGACTACCATTATTTCCCCCTGCCCAAGTGAAGGGATTTTAAGGTGATCAATCGCCCTCCCCCAGCTTCCAAATCCACACTCAGCTGGCATTGCTGGGTACTGACACATGAGATCTGAAAACAAGAGAGAGTAAACATGCTTCTCATCTGCTAGTTTGTCCTCCACCCCCTCTTGGAAGCCACAGAAACAGAAAAATGAGCTGGATGGAACCTTTATATGCCAGCCTGTGTGCCCCAGGCTCTCATACCCACAGATGTGTGTATCATGCCTTGCCCAGATAAACATGCATTGATGTCACTTCATTAAAGGAATGGTGCAGATGCCTCCAGTGTAGAAATGGGCATAGCCCGAGCAGCTATTCGTCTTCTCTTGTTTCTTAAGTATGTAATAAAAATGAGGGTTGCAAGAAAGATCAGGAAATTACAGAGAGGTGATTAATGCAAAGCTGATAACAAAAAAAAACCCAAAACACACCAACAAAACTATTACAGTTTATGGGAGAACCAGTAAAAGTGCTGGCCTGATCGTGTACCAAAAAAGCAAATTCATATGAATAGCATTTGGTATTGGCTCTGGTTACCTACCTAAGTACTCAGTGGCTATGATAATACAACTGTGAGTAGGACAGCATAGAAATTGTCAGGGTGAATACCCTTTCCTATAAGAAATCTTGGACTGAAGTGTATTTCTTAAGGCAGTACTTTATAGCATTTGGTAATGAAGTGCACAGCACAAATTGCCATTTCATCAAGTATGTTATTTCCAAGTATTTCTTCCTATACAAAGTGGTAAATCAATAAGTCCAGTCAAAATGCCAGTTTATTTTCAAGATTAAGTTATCTTCTTTGTGAATGTCAGTTTTCTCTATGGGCAACTCTAGAGTACAAAATACAGTGTATTATCTGCAGTGTGATAGAAACCTCAGAAAAGCATAAACTTAAAACAAAAGATAGAAGGCTTTAAACAGAATTTTTATAAAGCAAGGGTGAACTTCCTTACCCTTGTGAGCATCATCACACATTTCCAAAACAATTTTAGAAACCAAACCTTGAGTTTGACAAGCAGCTTGGTTTTCTATTCCATGAAGACTGATCTCAACATGTTGCAGAATTGTTTTTCATATGTCAGTGCCTAAATCTTCATATGATTAACATCAAACTGTGTAAAGAGTTATTCAATGTAAATAAAAATCTAAATCTGGATAATGGGGTCCCCTGCATCTATAAAAACACCAGACACCAGCTGGAGCATCACTGACACCAATATCTATCTAAAAGGATTCCTACAATAGGTTTATGTATTGTTTGTAGTCACACTGAGAGGGATTATATGGGACCTATTTCCCTCAGTGTACAGATGTGATCATAAAACAGCCTCGTCTGATGGATGGCTTACTCTAGCTGCAGATGCAAGGCATGTGCACTTTACACATCTTATTTCAGGGGGATAAAACAGTTCTGTTTTGCTTTCCCTATGAGCAGCTGAACACATCAGAAGTCTCTATTTTCAGTTATCTGTACAGAAGTGGTGTGCAGAGCTATTTCTTTCAAACAGATGAAATACACAGTAATGTAAAAACTGCACTGACCTCTTCCAATCGCAATGTGCACTTCTAGCCTGGTACCTGCTCAGAAAATCTAATTGGCTAAACCTTTCTAGAAGGTTTTAGAAGCCCACACTAGTCATTATGAGGATATGCCATTACTTTTAAAATCTTTCTCATTTAGAGAAACCATCTGATGGGTTCTGAACAGAATGAAATTCTGTCTTTATTAGTTCAGGGTCAGAAGCTTCTGTCAATAATGAAACCTTGCTTAAATCCTTGTTTCAGTATCCCTTTAAAAGCCATAAAAGGAGGGGGCAGGAAGGGAGAGGGGAAATTATCCCACTGCATAGCTCACTGTCAAGCAAAATGCAGGCCCCTGTTCCATTTATCAGCACACATTTTCCAAAATGTGCAATATTATGAATTTACACCTAATTTTGCATGCTCAGGGCACACCTGTTACCCAGTATGTTCAAGTAAACTGGTCAAGAATCAAGTTCATTACTTTCACTTGCTGATAGACAAAGTGGTGTAACCAGAACTGAAGGTATGCAGCTTATAACAAAGAACAGTGAGTATATTTGCCTGTCTAAACCAGTTTTTTCCCACTATCCTGGACAAGGAACAAGTAGTGCTTATTTAAGTATGATGATTCCCTAGATATGTTTCTACAGGAATAATAGCAGCATTCACTCATATAGACTTATAGAAGTTAATTTTTATATAACTATCTGCTTTTCCAGTAAGTTATTGAAATCTGTTAATGTATGGTCAGCAGCAAGATATTCTGCTTTCTCTCTGCAATGCTTCCTCTCATCACTACTGACTTTCTTTTGTAAATTATGAAGTTTTTATGCAAGCTACTTCTGGAGTGTAGTAATGAACAAATGGGTGCAGGTTACAGCACCAGGTACTTGCCTCTACAAGACTAGACAGCTAATAGACATTTGTTAAAAGAAATGTTAGCTTGAAAACCTAACTGTACTGTTGCTTATATAAAGCAAATTTTCATATAGAGAAAAAATTCTATTAATTTTTCAGAGAGACCAAGAAGATTTGAGGGGAGAAAGCTGGCTCAGAGGAGTGGCACATTTTTGGTTTTTTTCTGAAGATGTAGGTGTTATTTGAGAGATGTGTCTTGTTTAGACTCACACTTGATAGTGAGAGAACTGCAAATATGTCCTAGATGTAAAACAAAAACTGAAGCCTACCAAAAAAAAAAAAAAAAAAGAAAATCACATTGCACTGGGAGCAGTCATGCTCTCTGAGAAGGGAACACAGGCTGTCCTGTTGTTGTGATTTCTTTTCTGTGAAATATCCTATGCTGTTAAATGTAACCTTCTGACTGTAAGACTGCGTAACCAGATGCCTTTTTTGTAGGGCTTTTTTCCACCATAGGCTTCATAATTTAATCCTAAATTGAATAAAATATTATTCACAGTCAAATATGATCTGTATTTAATACCTGCTCAACTCTTAAATCCACTGTAAAAAAAATACAGAAAGTGCTATGATACTGTGTAGCAATGTACTATTTTCAAAATGCTGTTTATTCTAGCAGCTGAACAGCTCTACTAACACTCAGTAGTGGAAATTTTAAAAACTCCATAAAACTCTGAGCATGCTCCCTCTAACCCTGCTCCAAAAGGGCTCAACATGCCACAGGCATTCTGCGAGCAGCAGAAATTATGAGTCATGTTTGCAACATCCTTTGCCCAAGCAGATTCCTGGAATCTAGCAGGATAGGAATTCCTATAGTAGCTTTCCTTTCTGTGGGAACATTAGAATCTCCATCTTCTACATAACAACTTCTATACTGTTAATGTCTCTGAGAGATTTGGCTGAAGCTGGACAAGGATTTAAAAAGTAACCAGTGGCAGAGCAGACAGCATATCCACACCGATTTTCCTTCTGCAAGGAATTGAACTAGAAAGTGCTCATGATTGATCTACTCTGGAGTATCTACCACTGCTAGCAGGGACTGAAGCTTATAATTCACAAGTGGGGATGACATAGCTTGGGACGGCAGATTATCGACCCCAGCTGTCTGCCCAACACCCAGCACACAAAAGACTCTTCATGAGACAGCTGTGGAATCACTGCCTCTTGCTGAAACGGGCAAACAGTTTACACCAGCATTCTCTAAATGGGGTTCAGAGTATTCACAGAGTGCCTCAGCTATCCAGAAAAGGGGTGTTGGAATGAAGAGTTAGGGCTAGTAAGCTCCCGTGCCACCCCCAAGGATGGAACCTCTTCTTGCAGACCCAGCTGTGAGCTTCATTGATGCCAGAATGTGATGCCACGTGCAGTTGTAAGAGACATGGCAAAAGGAGGGGGAACAGGAGGCCTTTCACATCTGAGAAGGAGCATCAAAGATGCCACAAGCGTAAATGTAATGCTTCATAATACTTTGTATTTTAATTATGGTTTGGATCAGTTTTAAGGTATTAATTATAACATACTGGGCCATTGTGATACAGTCATGAATGTAGCTGGAACCCCTACTGAGACAGTATGATAGAAAGTCCTGAAGCACTGCTTCATGGTGACATAGTCTAATTTAGAACAAACAATAATCCATAAAAACAAGCAGTTTTCCTCAGATGACCAACTGTAGGAATCATGTTTATATTAATTCGATGTATGTGACACTCAGTATCAAACAAGGCACAAAACAGTTTTATGTCTCTGAATGTTTTGTCATGAGCAAACTGAGCCTGCTATCCACATGGGTATTATTCACTAGGAGAAAATTTTCGGCTTAGTTAATCCTCGTGTAGAAAAATGTGAATTTGAGTGAGAGACTGAGGTACACAGGATTTTCCTGTACCACCTGTGAACCAAAGATGTCAGAGATTTTCGTCCTGCTTGTCACGCTTCCCGATATGTCTCCTGCTACGTCCAGGTTCTCGGAGCTCAGAGGCTCGCAGCAAACAGTCAGGGTTGGGAGTCGCCGACCCGGGAGAGCCCCCAAACGGGGCAAGCGGCCCTTACCCGCTCTGCCCCGCCGAGCCGCGGCCCAGGCGGGCAGCCGGGAGCCGCCCCAGGCGCCGAGCCCGGGCATCCGGGCGTTTGCTGGGGCCGCAGTGGCGGAGAACCGAGCGGCGGCGCGGCAGGAGGGGAAAGGAGGGCTCCGCCACCGCGGCCCTGCCCCGCTGCAGCCGCTCCTCTCCTTCACCTGCCGGGGTTCTAGCGGAACGCAGACACAGGGACCGCTCGCCTTCCACCAGCGGCCGTCTGCCGCTTCGCTGCTGCCCCGCGGGACGCGCCTGCGGGCGGGGGACAGCGAGCTGCCCTCGTGTGCGAGTGCGTGCGCGCGTCCCGGCGGCGGCCCGGTCGCGGGATCTCTCCCTCCTGCCGAGGCGAGCGCGGCCGGAGCCCACGCGGGCCTCACCTGGCGCTGTCCCGCACCTTGCGGGAGGAGCGGCGCGGGAGGCGGGGCGAGCCGGCGGGCCCGGCCCGTTGCGCCGCCGCCGGGGGCCGGTCTCCCGCTGGGCGCGGGAGGGGAGGCGAGGCGGCGGCCCCCGCCCGCCGTAACCGCTCCCCATCCCGCCCGCTGGTGCCGCCCCCAGCATGGCGACGCGTTAGAGGAGCGCCTGGGGCGGGGTGCCCGCCCCCTCCCGCCTCCTCGGCACAGGCACGGCGCGCCGCGGGCGAGCGAGCGGCCTCGGCGGCGCTGCGGCCGCCGGTGCCCCGCACAGGGCTCAGCGGCGGCGAACGGGGAGGAGGATGGCGGTGGCGGTCTCGGCGGCGGCGGGCACAGCAGCAGCAGCAGCGGCGGCGGCGGGGCCGAACGGCAGCGCGGCGGAAGCCTGCTCCGTCCCGGGCAGCCCATGGTGGCGCCCCTGTCCCCCCAGCAGCGGCCGGGGCGGGGCCGGCAGCTGAGCCGGTCCCCGGTGGACGGCTCTCCCCTCTCCACACCGACCCACCGAGCGACCCGTCCCCCTCCCCCGGCGCTCCCTCTCCCCCCTCCCCGACGCGACCCGCTCCTCGGATCGCCCCCGCCGGGGCCGGACTGCCACCACCACCCCTGGGCGCCGCGGGGAAGGCGGCGGCGAAGGGCACCGGGCAGCGCCAGGCGGCGGCGGGACCATGGGCGCGAAGCAGAGCAGCCCCACCGCCGCCAATGGCCGCACCCGGGCGTACTCGGGCGGGGATTTGCCTTCCTCGAGCAGCAGCAGCAGCGGCGGCGGCGGCGGCGCTAACGGGACCGGCGGGCGCTCGGCAGGCGGCGGCGGGCGCTCCGCGCCCCTGGCGGCGGCGCCCCACGCTGCCCCCGGCGGCGCGGCGGCCGCGCCGGCCGGAGGAGCGGCGGCGGCGGCGGCGAGTGCCGCGGGGTCGGCACCCCGGAGCAGGTCCCTGGGCGGGGGCACGGCCTCCGGGGCCCGGGCGGCGCAGTCCGCCTTCAACATCCCCCACAGCAGCGGCCCCTACGGCTCGCAGGACTCGGTCAGCAGCACCCCGGAGGAAGGCGGCCGGGAGCGGCCCGCGGGGGGCGGCGGCGGCGGCTCCTCCGGCGCGCCCCGGCTAGTGATCGGCTCGCTGCCCGCGCACCTCTCGCCGCACCTGTTCGGAGGTAAGGGACACCGGCGGGGCGGGAGGGTTGCTGCGGGGCTGCGGGGCCGGGGTTGTGGGCGGTGGGATGGGGTGTGGGAGGGGGGGTGTCTTTCCCCGGCTCTGAGGTGGGACGGGTAATGAATCATCACTCCAGGGAGAGCTGCGGCTCCTCCAGGCTGGCGTCTGGGTTTGGAGACCGGGCTCTCGAGCCGGCGTCTCCTATTGTCTGTACGGAGAGCTGTGAAAAGGGAGGTTAAAAATGAAACGAGCCCGGCGGCGGGGAGGAAGCAGAGCCTCTCCGGCCGGCGACTTTAGACTCTAATAGCTGTAATCAGTGCCTGTGTAAATACTCTTGCCTACTACTTACATAATTAGAATTTAATTGGATCATGTGTCTCCGCCGTTTATTCTAAAATCGGACCAAACCCCTCTTTAGGCACTGATTAATGTGTGGCTGATGATTGTTCCTCTTTCTGAGTTCTCGAGTATTCTGTTCAGAAAGTCGTACAGAAAAACAGAAGTTAAAGTAAGTTTCTTTGTTAATGCACCCTCTAAGAGGTTGGCAGAGCCGGATAGCTGTCCCTGCCGCTGGAGTACAGGCTTGCAGCACCGGTAGCCTTGAGGATGGGCACATGTGCTCTTGAGGCAGGAGCAACACTCGGCTAAACTCTCAAATAGTCAGGGAGATGAGGCCCTTTGAGAAGCACATTAAACGTGGAGCACGTTATAATTTTTTTTTTGTCTGACTTGCGCTACCGAGGTTAATTTGGCTGTATAGGACGAGCATTTTACTGCCTGTATTTTTTACCGTGAAGCTGAAAATCAACTTGTTAGTTGTCAGCTGCGTTCAAAGTTGCTGCCTCCTTTAAGTACTGCTCATTCTAAAGGCTGTTCATATAGGTCAAACAATATGCAAGTTTTATTTTGTAATGGATGTAGTTTTCAACTGGTATTTTTAATACATACATAAATATATATAGCTATAAATATATATATCTATATAAACGTAATACCCCAAAGCTTTGTCTGCAGCCTGACCCTCGCAGGGTACACGAGGTTTCTGGCACATGGCCTGCCGCCTCTGGCGACCTTAAGACAGCGTAGCTGTTGCTTCCTATATCTCAAACTGCCTCGTCCCAGCGGTTGAACATTAACAGAAAGCTGTCAAACCCTATTGTAATAAAATAATATTTTCCTCTAAGATAGAAAACATAACTATTCTCATGGTACCAAACTGCTCGACAGGCTTTGTTGCAAGGATACTCGTTACAGCATCAAAGTACCTTGAGAGGGAGGAAGGTGCACATGTTTCGTCCAGTGATGAAATGGTGCACCATCACGGAGTATTGTACAGCTCGTGCTAAGCACAAGGGAATCATTAGAATGTGTATCCAATGGTTGCTCAAAGGCGAAACTTTTTCCTACCCCCTCCTTGCTTAAATGCTGTACTGCAACTTGCCTTGGTGTCAGGAGGGAGTGGATTAAATGTAAATGAAGTGATGAGGATTAATAACCTAGGCAGCTGTATTCAGATGCAGGACATTCTCTTCAGAATAACTCTGAATTTGATCTTACTTTTCCATGGCATGTAATAATTTTTTAATTGCTGTACCACACCGTACTTTGTCCTTGGAGTGATGCAAAGCTTGTTGCGTTTACCGGTGCGGGAGAAGTGCCAGGAGGGGTACACTGTCTTCATCTGCTCACTAATAAATAAGGGCTGCCATATGTTAGGAGTATAAATGGCAAGTTTAAAGTAAGATTTTTAGTGAAGAAGCAAATAGATCCATGACTATCTTGTGACCACATAAAGGCAGTGTATCTTAGTGGGATGAATAACTGCTTAATCATAATACTGCAACACCTGTGAAGAAGGCCTCACTTGAAGCATCTTTCTTCCAATTCAATATTTTGTGATGTTGATGATACATTATTCCACATCACACTCAGTATTGCCATCCTTTTCTAGTTGCATACTTTGTGTTTTCTTGATTCCTTGTAATAACTACATGCTTGGAAAAAGTAGTCCAACTGGAGAACATCCATTAATAGCATCAGCATTCTGAAAAATAACTTGAAGGATTGTTTTTGTCCTGATGGTAACTAGCTCAAGCTTGTCTAGGTGTGGTATCTGGCATTTATCTTACGTATCTTGAGCATGCTTGAAGTCCCCTCCCTTGTTTTGTAACTTGCAAATTAGCTGAATTATTTATTTTTATCCTGAAAGCTGCTAAAATTAATTGTGAGGATTAGCATAGCAATTCTGTGAAAATTAAAATAAAATAGAAGAACAAGAATACCTTCTGTAAGTTGAACCAAATCTCCAGCTATTTATGTTTTTAGGCATACTGCTTGGCTTCGTCAGTCAGTGACACGTGGGTGTTGCATTTGTTAAATTACTGTAATTAATTTGCCATTAGTGAATTACACTCTATTGTCACTTTTACTGAGCTGTTTTGCATGCTGAAGTAATGTATAAATATTAACCCTCTGATGAAACGTGCTTTAATCTATACTAAGCTTGTTAGTACACCATTTGAATGAGAATATAAAAATTATGTTAAAGTATTGGGAAGTATGTTCAGTTATTGCCTATGCTCCTTTAGGAGGACCTGTTGTACTAACAGCCTTTCCTGACAGTGAAAGTCTCGTGTTCCCATCTGACCTCAGGCTAAGGCACTTTTATGAACCTCATACAGTGGAGTAAATACTGCTGTGTAGCTTTGTCTCATCTCGGGAAGAGTTCAGTTCACTCAATAATCAGGGCCTTGGTCTCACAAAAAATATATATATGTATGTGTGTGTGTGTTTAACTTTGTGCTGAGAGCATGCCCGAAGTAGGCTTAGGGCATTAAGTAGAGTGAGACCCAAATTCCGTAAGATCTTACGGCACTCCCAGAGAGGCCAAACCTGTGTGTGACATTCAAGAGTTTTATTGCAACACAGTGCCAAGTTCCAGCTTCCTTTCAGGTGATAACACTTATCGGGAATTTTGACCAGTAGTTTCCCTGCTCCGTTCCTCAGTGAATGGGACTTCCCCTCTCCTCCAGCCCCAAAGTAAATATTCTTACCTTCTGTTATGTGTAGAAGAGTTGGCCCTGAGGATCATGGGGCCAGATTCACATCAGTTTTTCCACTGCGTTTTTAGAGATTTCATACCCATCAGCACTGCAGCAAAGCTACCACTGTAGTTACAATATAGCTTGTTGGTGTCAGTGATGCAATTGGTTCAGCTAAAAATGGACTTTTGGGATGGTCTTTGCTTTGGGGAGCTGGTGATATGTTACTTCCACCACTTACAGTGTTGACAGCTCCTCAGAACCTTCTTCGTGTTTATGTTCCTGTTTCTGGGAGGTCACAACTGGGAGAATTATTGGCGAAAACACCTAGTATAATAAGTATCCTTCTGATGTTCAAATTTGGGAATGTTGTTATAAGACAGTAATGCCTTTAAACTCTGTTTTGTCATTAAGAGTCTCTTAGGGAATAATATATTAAAATTCAGCTGAAGATAGCTGAAACTCAAATATATTGAGTTTTTTAAATGTTCACATGAGTTCTTCTTTCAAGATGATTGAGCAGAGACTGTACAGG
Source organism: Pseudopodoces humilis (assembly GCF_049639895.1). Taxonomy (NCBI): domain Eukaryota; kingdom Metazoa; phylum Chordata; class Aves; order Passeriformes; family Paridae; genus Pseudopodoces; species Pseudopodoces humilis. The sequence continues at coordinate 109,723,863 of NC_142200.1, forward strand.
TATTACATAAAATCTGTTTGTGTTGTATGTGGCCATATACAATTTTATATGATGTTTTTATAGATGGATTTTTAAATATATAGTGTTGTCAGATACTGCTGTTAGCAGCCTTCATGTCAAGATTGGGAGTAATGATTTGGAGATTAAGTTGCATCTGTTCAGCTTTATTAGGAGAAGGAAGTTTGTTACGTTCTCTGTAAGCCAAATAATGATCAGACTTTTTTTATTAAGTACTTTACAGTGCAGGATTTATCACCAGCTACGGAATGTACATAACAGAGTATGGGTAGAACCTTGTAGGTATATTATAGTAGCATCTGTTTGTAATAATAATTAGTAGAAGTAATTAATGAATTCTTCATTCTATAAAAGAAAGTTTATGAATGCCTCAGATTCATGAATTCAGGAATCTGAATTCCTAGTTGGATTGTGGGAAGCAGATAAAAATACAAGAATTATGTGAATTCTAAGAGGAGTTTTTTAGACGTATTTCACAATGCCTAGAAGGCCACATCTTGTTTTGTTTCCCATCAGAACTGTTTAGTTATATGATACATTTTGGATATATTTTTGAAGTTCAACTGTCTTTTGGTCACTTTGTTGCCCTTCTCTTTCAGTATGACACAAGTACTATTGCTTTGAGAAATTACGGAACTCTGAAACACTTCAGACTTAATGCTGCTCCCCTTTTGCCAGCCAAAGAGACACTCAAGAGGTCTTTGTCCCCTGAATTGGAGAAAGGTTGGGAAGTGTGCCTTGCAGCAGGACTGTTGGGATGGTGGGAGCAGGGGAATAGATATGTTCAGTTATATCAGTGAATTTACTCCAGAGTGAAAGAGTCACTTTTGCACTCTCTGAAGATATGGAGGATTTTGTAAATACATTATGATCCCCTTCACCAAAACACAGATTGAAAAATCCATTGTTCTAGGAGAGCAGTCCAAAGATAAGCCTATTGATAATGAGCTTCAGAAGGTCTGTTCTGACTGATGCATTTGAGGAATCCAGTCCCTTTGTAGAGTCTCACTGTTCCAGTGTTTAGTTTGGCTTCTCTTTGCCTGTGTACATTAAGTGGGCAATATACAGTTTGCGGTTTGGCAGCAGAGGTGCAAACCCTCCTGAGTCAGGGACAAGAAAAAGCAGCAAAAAATCCAACACCACCAGTCACCTCCTCCAACTCAGTCAAGAGAGTGCTTTTAGTCTCATACGTTAAGTGTTTGGACAAATCGAGCTAAAAGAAGGACTGTTTGAGACTTCTGGTGGCACTCATGAAGTCCCTGGGAGTCATCTTTCATTTCCTTCAGTTGGAGACCAGTCTCTGTGATGATGAGTTGCTTGGGGCAGTGAAGTAAAGACTGAGGTGAGTGATAGGGGATCTTTGAAAGGCTTTTTTTTTTTCCCCCCCCCTCTTCCTGCTTGGTGAACAAAAAGGTTTAGGAGAAGCCAAATAATAAGAAATGGCAGCACTGCATTTGCAGGAGAAATGTAAATAGGTAACTGTCTGAGGAAAAGGAAACAGCCTAATTGTAATGGCATATATAAATATTTCTTTTGGCTATCAAGGTAGTGATAATACCTTATTGAACCTTTGCTGTGCCAGTTCAAACAAAGGCCTTCCTCTTATTTAATGTCTTCTGAATACCTATGCAACCCTGATATTCTGATAAAGTGTCTCTCCTCATGTTCTGTCATATAATTGCATACTAGTCTCCAACAACCTCCCAAGTAATTTCTTTGTCTCATAAAGAAAGCCTTTTGTCGCTGGTAGAAACTCAAAACTATTTTTAAAACATGTTGCCTATGCATTTGTTTGGGTAACTTCTCCTCCCCTGTTCTTGCCAGCTGCTTATGGAAAACTTCATCATGCAGATGTTCTTGAATTGCTCTCTTAGCCTTGCAGGAAACTTTAAAGTTTTGAATAACGTTGTGAAAATTTGTGGGTAGGTTTTCCTTGCTATTTGCATGCAACCAATTTTATATTATTTTCAAGATTTTTCTGCAGTGCCCATTAATACCTTAGTTAATTAATACCCATTAATTAGTTTCAGGAGAGGTGTATGGTCATTTGGACAGATTGAGTTCATTTACTGTGGTAATGGAGCATGTTGGTCTTGCAGATGTTTAACATGTGAAAAGAAAGTGAGAAATCCTTGAGTTCTTGGAGTTTCTATTTTGGATCATCTTTAAAGATGTGCATCTTTCCAGTCGAAAGAAAACAACTTGTATAAAACCACAACTACCTGAGTAAAACCAGAACCACATATCTTAAGCATCTAGGAGAGTGGTTTTTGTTGTTTACTATCTGGATGGATATTCCCTATAAACAAGTGCTTGTGCTCCCAGGACCACCTTTCCTTTGTAAATGATCATCATGACTTTCATGAGGATGTCTTAGTGTGCATCCAGAGGTCTTTGACCTCTTGTTTGGTAGGCTTCAAATTCCTGATGCTTACAAAAATGGGAGGGTAAGCCATAGAACAAATGTGGCTGGTTCTCCCTTTCACTCAGGACGTGCTTCTATTTTCTTCATGGAAATGGAATAGTATTGACCTGGAGAGATCAGGAGGCACGCAGGAAAATTTCGCAGGGCTCGAGGTGTCTGACTGCCTGCCAAGCAGAATACCAAGTGTTGTGTGGGATTTGACTCTTATCACTCTCAGTTGTCTTCCTCGGGAAGTGACCTAGCTGGGTATTTTCTTGCTAGTCTGCTCTGTCTCAGAATCAGACCACCACAGCCTGTGCACAGTCCCCGAAAGGTGGGTGTGCTGCATACCATCGGGGCTATTTTTAGTAGATTGTGTTTGCTGACTGACTTAGTGTGCTATAAATACAGAGTTCTCATCTGGCATGCACTTTGCATGTCTTCTAGTAACTTATAATAAATACACCTAAGAATAATGGCAAGGCGAAGCAAGCTGTTACGATTTGTTTGGCTTTCCATACAAAGTGGCATTTATGTAAAGCAATTATTTAGTAACATTTTAACTGTAAATGGCTTTTAAAACTAGTGGTATTCCAAAACACTTCCTAGTTGGGCTCCCATAATTAGTCCTTTTGTCAGATTGATTTATACTGCATTTTCATTATGGTTTTAAAAGTTGAACATGGATTTTTTTAGATATGGGAGGCTACTTGAGCATCTGGAATACTGTCAGTACCAGTAAATTACAGTATTTTTTATGCCAATGCTAGCATATTCCATAAAGGTTATTCTCTGATAAAAAATGAAGCTTAGTTATGATTTTCCTGGAATTTTTTTTTTTCTGAGATGTAGGTGTATATGCAATTTATTGAATTGAAATATAGTTAAGGCACTTGGAGGACTCAATGCAGAAAGGGGAGGATCCCATGTCTTATTAAAATACAGATGCATTTATCTTTCAGTGTTGAATTTGACAGAAAATGGAAGGATGGAGTTTTGCTGAATTGTACTGAGTGTAACCTAGATGGAGTTGTTCTGTACTGCTAAAATAAAAACTGTCATAGCATATACTAGCAGACGTGAAGTTTTCCATGTACAGCGAAAGAAAAGACTGCTCAGAGGTGCTTTCTGCAAATTGCCTGAACACATAAGCAGTATTTTGAGTATCTTAATTTTTTTGTGATGAAATCTGGACCAATCTGGTGGTAGTCTTTCACAAAACTTACAAACTAGATTGTCATCCTGTCAAGAATCTTAGATAGTTCCCTGAAAATCATGTTACTTTGAATCCTGATTTCCTGCAGCTGTCAGAAGTTTTACTTATTGTAGAATGAAGAACATCACTGTTCCTTTATTCTTCAGTGTGAATATGGATAAAAGTTCCAGTTTGGGGAAAAAGAATCTTACTTCTCTTAAGAAAATGCTGTGTCCCTACCAAATAGATCAAAGCATAGTCAATTAAGCAAATGTCAGAGAGATTGTCAGGCGGACAATCTCCAGAACATAAAGAACAGTGACAATAGTAAAATGTAGTTCCCTGTGGTCATTTAACTGCTTTGCTTTTGCTATGAGGCAGTTCTCTTTCTTACTGTCTTCGCTGCATCAGCAAAGTGGACTGGACCTAAGATGCCAGACTCGAGAATTTGCTGTCCAATTTCTTGTGTGTGTCGTTGTCCTTTGGGAACAATGAGTTTAAAATCACACACCTGTGTTCTGAATATTGGAAGGCATAGTTTGCACATGTATGAGTGACTCAGGGCTCCTATGGTATATTGGATAATCATGATTCATCTTCAGAGCTGATTGTGATGAAGTTTTATAAAAGGTGGTATAGCTGAGTCCAGGTGTGAAGTGCCCAAATACAGGGTTAGCTATGCAACTCTCCTTCTGATTTTTCGATGCTGTGATTTTTTTCCAAACTCATTTGCAAATTAGAGCTTGTTTGAGTGTTCAAGTTTTAGAGTTTTTTCACTCTCTTAGCCATGTGGGTATAGTTTTTAGAGGCAGTCAGATCAGTTTGGATGGATACTTGTTTAATTTTTATATTGGGAGTATTACTCAATGAAAGACACTTTGATTGATTGATTGCCTGAGTACAAAGCAGACATGATTTTCTGTTAAACCTCTAGCAATCTATTAACAAATTACAGTTGCAAAAGAATGAAACATAATTGTAAAACTATTTATATATTTTTAAAGTGCTGTGTAAAGAAGTAAAATACCTGGTCCATCCATGCAGTAGTGCCATAATGCTGTTGCTGGCTGAAGAGAAATGATCTAGTAAAACAGCACATGAATGAAAACAGCATGAAATTCACATATGGAAAAGAGCTGCATACTATCAAAGAAACACCCTTTGAATCTCTACTTCAGCTGTCCTAACATTTCCATACTAGATATCTAATACTGAGATACCAGATGACAAGTGTAGAGGCATTTCCTCACTTTTTAAGGACTGAAATACAATTAAAATTAATTGAAGGGTAGTGCATGTTTGCTATAGCTCTGCTGTTGGATTAGTTTATATCCCAGTATGCCATATCTGTGAATTTGTGTGTTTTGTAAGTGATAACATTTTCAAAGACACATGATACTGAGCTTCTTCATAACCATGGCTGTGAAAAAATGAAGAGTTGAAAATACTATTGAAATAAAATAGGCTAGTGAAATAGCTTCTGGTTTGGAGGAAATACAGATGCCATTGCTAGAATAATAAACTGTGTACCAAAATAAACTGGCTTTCATGCGCTTGATAAGATCAAGACCCAGTGACAGCATAGAACTAGGGAGTGGAGGAAATGTTCCTTGGAAATGTGGGTCTAGTTTTGCTGCAAACAAAGGGATAAGAAAGCTAATGCAAATAATGTGTTTTACATTGTACAAGGGGGGGAATGGATGACGTGTTCAGCCCAGGTTGTTCTCTTTGTGTCTCCACTTGGCCTCTCCAGTCGTAAAGCACACAGTTGTGTGCAGCTGATGAAGTCAGAGGAAATGATGAACACATTTGGAGCTGGATGGCAAAAGTGCTCCTAGTGGGCTGGGCTGGAATATGTGACTTCTCCAGAAGTGTGCAGGCAATCAAACTTTTTCGTGTATTTAATGATACAATGATGATTTTTACATTTTGCTTTAAAGCTTTGTTTAGAAGAAATGTTTTAAGGCATTGTAAGCTTGGCTGATGTAAATTATTGACATTAAATCATTTAATATGTTGAGGAAATCCATTAATTTGTGAAAAGTGAGCTGGAATTAACCTCTGAAGAGAGCTTAGACTGACAGCAGTGTTGAGATTGTTCCTACCCACATAGATTTATGTTGTTACGGAATCTGAAGTCATGGAGTGGTTGTCAAAAGCATCCTAATTTTAAATTCTGGCCATTGTTGATTCTCTTAGGGATTGGCTAGCCAATAAGCAAGTTGCAGAGAAAGGTGCCATGCTACAGCAAATATAAGGCAAAGCATACTTAGCATTGATAAAACTATTCAGAGTATAATTTTTGCCAGAAGTTGAAAGAAATAGCAGAAATTAGTTTTTATTACTCTAAAAGCAAGGACCACAACAAAAGTCCTTGAAATCTTTTGCTCTGATGCTTAAACAACCAAATTAAACGGGCAAATATTTGACAAGTTTTTTAGATTATTTAGCTAGTGGTCAAAACTGCAGTGTGCTAATATCCCTGTATTTTCCAGTGTTGCAAAATACTGGTTATAAGATGCACCTCTAGGGACTCCTCATTTTCATCATTGTTCTATCATGGATTTGCGCTATCTCTGGGCCATTAAATAGGTGTGTCCCATGGCAGCCTAAAACTTTATTAGCCGTAGTGTGCAAGCATTCTTTGAAATATGTTTAAAACAAATGTTTGAATTCAACGTGTTGCTGGCCCAGCATTATTAATAAAGATGCAGAATTAAAATGAGTGAAAAATATAAGCACCTCAGGAAATGTTAACCTCAAAAGAAATAATTTGGCAAGGATGCCAAATTTGTAAGTAAGAGAAAAGGAAAGGTCTGTATGGAATGGTGGTATTTGTTGCATTCTTTCTTAGAGGGAATTGGGATTCAGGGATATGAGTACTGATACAGTTGTTTTCTAAGCTCTTAAACTATGGTCCTGTGACACTAAAGCTCTGTGTAACTTAGTGAGAGCCTCTCTTTTTTTTATTCCTTTTCCCTGCCCTTTTGCTGTTTTCTGTGTGGTTGAGTCATCTTACATGCAACACCTTTATTAGTAACTGTAGTGCTATTGAAAACAAAAATAAATACTCAGAAATACTGACTTAGCTGGATCTTAAAAATACTCACATTTTAAAAGATCAGTGGTAGAATTGAGGGTTTGTTTCTTTGTTTTTCTTAAAAGACATACTTTAGGTGATTAATAATAATATGGATTATAAAATTGGATTTTGACTTTAATATCCTAGTTTTTTATAGCAATTGTATATCATTAATGGAGGAATAACACTGAAGAGAAACCTACTGAAATAGCTAATTAGTTTTGTATCAAAGATGAGGCCATTTTGATTAAGTTATTTATTTTATGATATCTATTCATAGGTATTTTCTTGAATTCCAATTTTTCTAACTTTCATTTTCCCAAACTTGAAAATTGTGATGTAAATTTTGCTTTTTGTTAGTAGTGTTTTGAGGCACATATGGGTTAAAACTGATTAAACTTGCTTCCTCAAAGAGCTAACCATGTAAATAGGCTGTACATCTAGCACAAGGCACTATAGCCTGGGATTTAAATGTCAACATATTAAATTCTAATCCTATTGGTTTTCTGTTTATGCCTTAAGGATTTGTAAATTTACAAAATTACACACTTGTAATTTGATTTCAGACATGTGAAATTTCAGATAGAAATAGGAAAGGAAGAAAAGCCTCAAGATAGGACCTTATTTTTATTTTCCCTCCTGTAGTTTCTCTCTGACACGCTAAGCCTCATGCTCCTTCAGGCAATGATGATAAATGCACTAGGTACAATGTTTTTGAGCTATTGGTGCAGCTAAAACACTATGAGGACAGCTTTACTCCAGTCACTGAGTCTTGCTCATGCAGAACTTTTTGTTTGCTCACAAATCTACCTTGAAGGGCATAATCCCATTTGTCAGGAATTGTCACCTATAACTGACAGGGATTTCTCCCTCTGCTGAAGGAGAAGGAGTTCTTCCTGCAGTCTCGGTATTTGTGGTCTTAAATTGTTAGATTTGTAACACTCTGCAGAAACTCATAAATTGTAAACAAATTTTAATGGTGCTTTCCTAACTTTGGAAGTCAGTGAATACTATGGCAATTGAACCCTCTAACTGAGGTTTACAAGTATCACCACAAGTACTTTTACACAGAGAGGTAAATATAGAGGAAAGATACTTTGCCAGCTATTTCTGTCAGTTGTTGTAAGCAATACTTAAACATTTCTTTTTCCTTTCTCACAGGATGCTTTGGAAAATAATTCATCATTTAAACAAAAAAAGTCATTATCATATTTAGGTTATTGTGCATACAATGATTTTTCTTCAAAAACTTTATGCAAAAGGGCTTGTAAGGACAAATTTAATTCTAATGAGTGATGTGTGGGCAAAAGTCTCTCTGACATTCGTAGCACGTGAAGACACCTTGGGGTTCCTACTGGAATATGGGATCAGCTGGATTTAGCCCATTCCAAGCAGATGATGTTTATTCTTTCTTAATTCTTAGTGGAAAATAATCTAATTTCACTGATATTTTATTTTGATGACTAATTTTACCACTGGAAAATTTCCTAATAAGCAAATTACTCTTACTGTTTTGCAACTGATTTCCAATTTTGAATGCAGAAATTCGCAATTGATGCATTTTTTTAACAGATAGTTCATTTCTCCTTACAATCATGAAGGGCTCTTTCTTCCCTTTCTAATTGTACTTGACTCTTGCTAGCTATTAGCTACAATTTCAATGATGCATATAGCCTTGAAATGTAACTGAAAGGACATTTATTGCACTTAGTATCTCTCAATTTTTATAGCCTCTTACTTTGAATCAGGCTTGTAGAAAGCTCTGATTTGCTTGGTGTGTCTGACAAAAAAGGACCAGCCTGGTAACGAAGAAGACAACATTTAGCAATAAAGTAACTGTCTTTAAAAACGTAGGTTGGTTGTTCTGTCAGTGGCTGCCTGCCTAGTTGAGATATTCGGGAGGATAGATTGATAAGAGAATTCATTGAAAATAGGCTTGTGTATTCGAGTTCTCTAGTGTTACTGTTTGTGTTAGCTAGTAAACTTGAAGCTGCTGCTTCTTGTATAAACAAGAAAGCCAGCAGCAATTATTCTTTAAAACTAAAAGCAGCTGTTTGGGCTGTAAAAAACCATTTCCATAACACAGACAAAAGTACCACTGTGACTGTTTATACAAACTGGCACTCGTGCTGTATAAACAGAGGAGAATTTCAGGGTTTTTCTTACACTCATATATAAGTTGCATCCTTACTTGAAGATATAACTTATCATCCTGCTACACAGACTGAAATTTTTATCTTTGTGCTTTTAAGCCATGAATCTTGGCCCAAGGCTGAGAATAGAAACCTAAAGGGCTTGATCCCGGCCTGGCTGCAGAAGACAAGACCTCAAATATTAATATGTTTGTGTCATTCTTGTGGTATTCGGCTAACTGCACTTACTAACACGATTAAGAAAAGACTGGTAATCAAGGATAGATTGTTTGGGGTTAATACCCTCTCTGTGGAAGCCAAGGCGAGCAGAAGCCAGCGCCCCAGGCCTGTTCAGCACCCGCGGCCTGGACAGCTCAGGCGGAGCCGCGTCCCGGCGGCCGCTCCCGTCCAGGTGCTCGGGCCGCCCGGGACATGGGGCTGCCGTCACCCGCGGGTGAAGCGAAACACAGATCTGGAGCTGTACCTGCCGCTCGGGCCCAAAGCCTTCTGGCTGGGCTGCTTATTCCTCTTTAAAAGACCAAGAGTTGGGGATTGACTCTCATTTGCCCCAGTGCCCTGTGGTACAGAAAGCGGCTTTGACAGCCTTGAGCATAGAGCCAGGTACACTTCACTGGAAGGCTCTTTGTCGTTCTTTCCAAGTCTCACTCGCAGGCCTGCAGTTATTTTCCTTTTTTTCTTTTTTTTTTTTTAATCAGAAGTTTATCTACTTGTTCACTTTCGTCTTAGAAAATAGGTTTTCTTGTCACAGATTTCCAAAACATTGCTAAACCACCAGCTTCCTCCTTCTTAGTTTCATCTCTGTTGTTTGTTTTTCACATGTTTTAAGGACTTTCTGGAGCTAGTTCTCATTTTCTGCTGAAAGTTTTGATAGGCTTGTGGTTTCAACTGGACTTCCCTGCTTACAGTAAGTGGAAGTAGAAATGAAAAAGCAGACTATGCAGATCCTTGCTGTTCTCACTGTCTCTTTTACGCTCTGTGACACCACTGTTTTGAAAAGGAGAGGATTAAAGTATTTGACCTTAAATATTTAAAAAACTGGAGAAACCTCTGATATGTTTTGAGTTAGTATTAGAAAGATGCCTTGAGCAGTAGGTGGCTCACTGAAATAATAACCTTTAGAAATAATACTAGTTTTTCTTGACAAGAGGATAACATCTACAAGGTGGTATTCTGAAATATTTACTTTTGAAAAGGGATAGCTTTGCATCCAGTAATGCTGAGGTAATGAGACAAGATGTATCTTGTGTTTGGAGGAAAAAGAACAAAATGTGAATAATTAATTTCACATAATGGCTTTCAAAGCCAAGATGGAAAACACAGTAATAGTTCAATTCCTGTGTGAAAACAAGTTTTGTAAATACTTAAGTGACCTTTTCCTTTATTTTTACAACCCTGCTGCAGAGAGGTATGTGGTTTGAATATATTTTTTAATACTGTTAAGTGCAGTTTATTCAAGACAGTATGTGCTTTTTTTTCCTACTTACTGTCATCGTTTTAGCAATGTCTTGCAGGATTGGCTTAAGGGTGGGAATCCTAAGTAGATATGAATTCCTTTTTATGCTGAAGACCTTTCGGGTATACTACTATATCATTATATCAGGTTCTGTAAGAGCATTGGTAGCTTTATTCAGTTTGCTACTAAACAAATAAAAAAGGAACCCATGTGCATTTTGTGCACTCCCTCCCTACTGGAAGAAATAAGGTGAATTTCAGGAAGAAAAGAAAACAAAATAAACTGGTCTTGCTATTTCAATTACTGGAGTGTATTTTCTAAGTGAAAAATGGAAATCCATCATTAAACAAAATTAATATAAGAGTTTTCATACTGTTCCTACTGGAAAAGATGTATTTGCAAATCACTTGTCCCTAAGTTATGGGTAAGTTTGCTTTGTTTAGGTTGGACCTCTGCCATATATCTGGGAACTGTGGCAAGCTGTTGGGTGATTTCCAGGGCTGCATTCTACCTTTCAGTATTATTTATTTTCCTCCCCTTAATCCTGCTTCATTTGGGAGATGACATTTAACATGATTTTATTTATAAGTCAAGGGTTTTTATTGAAGTGACATTCTAGGTATTCTGATTCCTTAAGTTTGATATAAGAACAGTTTTTCTTCCTGAATAGTTACAGAAATATACAGAGATTGGACAGTAAATGAAATGCTATTTATATTTGCTGGTTGGGGGTGGAACCCACCATGTACATTTACATTAAATAAATATAAAACCTACTTTAAGCTAGTTGTTTTATAAGGGTTTTTTTCCCCTTGCTTAATTTTCAGTTTCGTTTCTGTAAAACTGTCCCTAAGGGAATAGGAATTGATAATACAAGTTGTCATAACTGGCACTTTAGAAGATGTTCCTGTATCTTTTGTAAATTTCTTGTGTATGAGCCATTTGTCTATGAAAAATAAGGCAGCTTTGTACCTGTCCATATTGATGCATTTGAGATCAGAATTTTTGTCTAAATCAAGTTTAAAGACTCTGATTTGTGTGTGTGTGTGTGTTCTTGCCAGAATACTAATAGATTAGAATACTGTGTTATTCTTTTAATATTTGGAATTGATTCCAGAGGGCTTGCTGTTTTATTTTGTGGTCAGCACTGCCCTCAATTTCATGACAAACCAGGCCAGGCCAAGAACAACAATAAGGTACTGCAGGAGTTATAATCCCTCCTGTGTTGTAGGTAACACAGTGAATTGACACACATTTGATTTGTTTTTCTGAGCCTAGATCACCTGTTTCCCCTTGAAGCTGTCACTGTATGGCTGTAGAGTAACTGGACAGTGTAACAGGATCAGTCCGTCTCGATTTAGTGCAGCCCATATTAGTTTTATTGCAGGTAGACGCCCAGTAAATGAGGTTTTATTTTTCTTCTGGAAGTTATTATATATATGTTAAGTGCTGTGAATGTCCTTCCTTAATTAAGAGTTTAATTTCCAATGTTGTTTTGAATATCTCTGATCTCAGTAAAATTTGTCCTGTTTAGACAGTAGTGAAGGACAATTTTCTTGGTTTTGACTTCTACCCAAAAATGTATTCTCATGTATGAAAGAATTCTATTCCCATATATATATATGACATAACCCTTATAACTGCATCTATTTTTTTCCTCTTAGGCCAGCTTCTGGACAGTTCTGATGCAGTTTTAGCTAAGCACCAGTTTTAAACCAGGAGCAGAATTTCAGTCTGTCCTACCATTTTCTGGGCAGAGTACTTGACAGAGAGTGTACCAGGCTGAAGTCTTCTGTTCACAGAATAAGTTCAGCATTCACTCATTTTGCAGCCTGGAGCTGGAGGAACTCCCTGAAGGATTAGAGAGATTTTCTGTGGCGTGCCCAATGCCCTGCAGAGGTATCTTCCAGATGGAAACTGCTGTTGTAGGTTACAGGATTAATAGAATAAATGGTACAAAGTCTGCACAGTTCTGGAAAGAAGAGACAAATTTAGTGGTTTAAATGGCTTTTGCACTGTTCAAAGCCAGGAATTGTATTGAATATTGCTTTATTTCAAGGGAAAAACCCAATAAAAATAGATCTCTCTTAGTGGCACATCTCTTGGTTTACTGATTTCTGATTTGACACAAATGCTGTAAAGGACAGGTATGGAAAGACCTCTAGAGAGAAGTGTATACTTTTGTGGTGACTGGCAGGAATGCCAGGCTTCCCTTAGGAGTTTTCACTAAGTGTTCCCAAAAATGGTACTTAAAGGCAAGTTTTTAAAAAAGTTACGTGATAAATGCACAAAGCCAGGAGACAGAGGCTGTCCTGTACATGCCTATGACTTACTTCTCAGAAGTCTTAAATACAGATAGAATTTGCTTTGGAAGAACTGAAACAAGTCTGTCTTTTCCCCAGAGCACATGACTTAACACCTGTCTTAATCTCACTATTCTGTATGTGACTGTACTGTGAAGTTTATCACAGTTGCTCTTACGCTCACCTGTGTGCAATGGATTTACGTGCCTTCTGAGGGCTTCTTCCACAATGAAAGGAGTGGGTTTAAACTTGTGTCCATGTGGGAAACAGCTCCTTTGACCTCTCCTAAAATCCAGAATAAGAAAGCCTTTTAGAAAACCTGTAAAAGTTGAAGTGTGAGAAATTTATGCTTCAAGACTATCATGGGGATTTTTATTTCATAAGACGTTGAAAGTACATCTCCTGTCGACTGAAACAGGAGTATTTTTGAGGTACTAATGTTCCTCTTAGATAAAGGAGAAGATTTAATTTGAAAAAGAAAAATGCCTATAAATTATGTTAAGTGTTAGAATTAACAATGTGACAATTCAGTGCCTGAACACTTAGCAGTATGAAATCCTTCCTGCTTGGGCGATGGTTAACTTAAGTAAAAGTGCCTTCTGAGAACTACTGTTTCCTTCACAGTCTATTTCAGAACACTACAAATTTCAACCTAGAATGAAAGGCTGCTATGGGAAAACATCTGTGGCTCTAATTATTTTGATATTGGGGTAATAGTAGTTGTCCAAAGTAGTCTGTCTGCCTCAGGGCTTTAGATGTGTGAGGGGCATTAAAAAGTAATTTATGAGTGCCTCTCTGAAGAGAATGAAATCCCAGGTGTTGGGTTATTTAATGTGTATCATGGAAGTTTTTTTTCTATAAATAAGTTGTTTGCTGGTGAAGTATGTATATAGTACACACTTAGGACACATCTTTCATTAGCTTGTTTCTTGTTCTGCAAGTCCACAGTCTTTTAGCATGGTTTTTTTTTAACTGTTTGCTTGGATTTTTTTATGTCATGTCATTTATTTGGATGCACCTTATTGGTCTTTTCCCTTTAGCTGCTGTTTTGATATTGTCAGTCTCCAAATTGACTAATACAGCAGAGAAGGAAGTTGAAGAGATGAACATGTAAATAATTTGGGAGGAGTGCAGGCTCAAACTCTGGCATTTTTTATGCTGCCATCAAGAGCTGTTCTAAAGAGCCTTTTAATTATTTTAAAACATGAATTTTTTTTTTCAATGAGCATTTTATTATTTATGTTTAAACTACACAGTCACTGGATTTAGGGACCTGTGGTAGAGCCTTGCTAACTCATTAGGTGAAGTGCTGGTTAAGAAGGCAGTGCTACATAGAAAGGCAGAGCAAGTTTGTGTCACTGATTTACTTTTTCTGTGACCCTTGTCTCAGTGTCATTGTGGGCAAATAGGCATTTTTATATGAGGTACAGCCAGAGACTTAGGAGACTTGCTTGATTTTCTGTGTAAGGTAGGCCTAGTTTCTTACTGCCTTTCTCAAGTATATAATGGAGACATTGCTCCCATTGTAACCATTGCTTGTTCTTGTCTATTTTAGAGTGTAAGCTCTTTGGAGGAGGGACTAATACATAGATGTGAACAAACATTTTTACCACTTGGCATGCTGTGATTTTGATCTAATAAGGGCACTCCTGAAACAGGCATACTAACTGTGATTTCTCTTTAGTTGCTTGTAAAAAACACAACAAAACAAAACCCACAAATCTCAACAACCTTTCTTATTAAAGTATAATTCATTAGCATGTTGCAGTTTCACACTATCTCAGTTTTCAAACTAAGACAGTTTGAAAACTCCAGACTCCTTTTTTTTGATGAGTATTGATTATATATATATCGAAGGACAGGTCATGATTTTCTTTGAACAGTGAAGAAAAAAACCATACCTCTTAAGTAGGTGTAGGTTCTCTTACCTTCAGTAGCCTTATGGATGAATAAAGCAGTGAAAGCATATTACCCCCGATGTGAAAGGTGTAGTTAGATAAGTAAAACCATTTTAGTTACCCTGTCATTTTTCCAAAATGCTGAAAAGTCAAACTATCATTCAATCTATTTTTTTCCAGTTGCAGGTCCCTGTTGAAATTTATTTAGAGTCTATGCTCTCTGTGTGTATGCATGCATATGTGCATCTTATTAGCATGATCTGTTAATGTAAATAAGATGTTTCTCTTCTACACACAGATGTTTAAAATGGCTAACTAATCACATTTCTCAACAGTTTGACTGATAGACCAATGCAGCAGTTGTAAGCAGCATAGAAATTAGGAAATACTCAGGAGCACTTCTTACAAGGGATATTTAAAATATGAGTGATACAGAAAATAAGAACAGTTCATTAAAATGGTGATGTCTTAGCTGTGAAAAGCAAGAATTACATTTCTGCCTTAGTTGCTGTGGTAGCAGTGGTGTAACATAACATTTGAAAGTTTGGTTGGTTTGG
This sequence comes from Pseudopodoces humilis, assembly GCF_049639895.1. Lineage (NCBI taxonomy): Eukaryota > Metazoa > Chordata > Aves > Passeriformes > Paridae > Pseudopodoces > Pseudopodoces humilis. Next base: position 109,738,926 of record NC_142200.1, read on the forward strand.
GATTTATGGATGCTCTTAAAGATTTTTTGCAGAATATGTTATGTGTGCTGTGTACTCTCTTAATAGAGGTGAAAGATTGAATATGGACAGATCTCTCATTGATATGTTTAAAGCATGTAACTCAATAGCTTTTCTTCACTTTTTACTGCCAATAAATATTTGGGGGGTTATATCTTTTTTGCCTTAGTTCTGTCTTTTTCTGAACTAATTAAGCATCTTCTTTACTGTTCCTCTTATTAGACATTTTTGATGCTTTTTTCAAAGTGGTACATTCCCAAATGCTCTTAAAAGGTTCTGTCTTAGACATGGAACTTTTGCAAAACTAGTGTTTGCATTACATAGATGTGTGTTATTGAAACTTCAGCAACACATTTTCCCAAAAATTGTATGTTACTCATGTTAAACACTTAAATTATGTTAATACTGAGGAATTTAATGGTCTCAATCCAGTGTACACTTTTGAAATTAACACATCTTGTAACCAGCCCTTGGATGTCTCTATATTTTGTAATATTCTCTTTAATTATCTTAAATGTCTGGCTTATTATGATCCAACACCCTAGTTTGGCCAATAGTTCATGCATTAAGGTAAATATTCTCCAAGTTGGAAGAATAGAATAGCCATTCTCTTAGCTGAATTTTCCATTTAAAAACAAAAGGCTGCTTTGTGATAAGCACATAGAGAATGTCCGTACTTTAAAATAAAGAATTAATCCTTATAGAAAATTCCTTTGTTCTGACAATGAGTGATACTTTTAATCCAGACTTTTCTAATAAGTTCTTTTCTTATTCATAACCCATACTCATCCTCTTCTGGAAAAAAATAAAGCCAAACAAACAAAACCCACAAAAAGCCATCCCAAAACCCCCGAACAGCCTCCCCCCAGAAAATTCTAATAACCAACCAACCAGCCTTACTTACTCAACTCTCACCAGTTTCAAGTGAATGAAAGTAAATGAGTGCATTGGTTAGATACTTCCCTGGCAAACTGATAAATTGTCATCTGTGGAGGACTGCTTTTTTGGAGGGATAAAGGGGGAAAATACAGACTATAATAATACCGGAATATCTGCTGTTGTGCTTAAGTAATAAGACTTATTGTATGTGTGATGAAAAAAGAGATGAAAAGCACAAGTAAACAAGTATGCTTTGAAACTTTTGTTCTTAACTTTCTTGAAACTGTAATAGGTAAGATTTTCCTGTTATACTGAGTAATAAGTGTAATAATAAGTACTTTTGGTATGTAATTTAATGTTGCTGTCAAAAAATGAATCATTATTCTGTTTAGAATGAATATGTAAACTCCTGGGAACATCCCACATAATAATTTAACATTTTACTTACATACATTCTTCCCAGATGTAATCTTTTTATTTTGTACTCTGACTTTTTTGTCATTGATTGGTTTTCCCCTTTTTTTTTTTTGTCACTGCTACCTCTATTTCTGCAGGAACAAGTAGGTTATTGGTAAGTATTTCAACTAAATCAGACTTTACAAAGTTTTGCCTTAGTGAGGACCTCTTTTTTTTTTTTTTTTTTTTTTTTTATCCTCACTTGCTTTGGTAAAAACTTTGTAGACAACAGACTAATTGTCTGTAAATGCCGTGCTTTCTGAGGTCTCCATTATCGCCTTGTTTGTGTAGTAGAGTAATAGTTCTCAGATTCTCCAAGAGACTTTGTCTTCTGCATGCTTTCAAGCAGCATCATTATCTGTGCTGTCTTCTAAGATGCTGCCTTCTCCTGGGGCTTGCTCCTTTGTTCCTGTCTGCTGCGTTTCAAGTGCAGTGTTTACTTTGTCTCTCCCATTTCTTTTTTTCCGTAAGACCTTGTATGCATTTTGGCCAGTTTGCTCAGAAGAATTCTCTGCGTCCAACAAGATGCTCTGTTTCTAATGTTCCGTTTAGCCATCTTTGTCAACCATTATTCAGCCATTTTCACATCATACCTCTTCCCTTTTAGCTATCATTGAATATATTCTCAGCATGGTATAGCTACCCTCTCCTCTCTTGTTATCGTGCTTCATGTAATTTTGATCAGATTTGTTGTGCTGTACAGTACAAGTTTTCAAGATACTTAAGCCTGTGCATTTTGAAAAAGTAGGACTTGGTTCTTCTGATCTTGGAGCAGCTCTTCCTACGCTTTCTTTTCAATTATGTGATTTCTAATGGAAAATTTTCTTTAATCCTGGCATGTTTTTGAAAGTAGTGACTTTATTGACAGTGTGAAGTAGGGCAGGGGCGTGTAGAGAAACTGGTTCCCTGCACTTAAAAATTTGTAGTTGTCTTGCCAAATTACTCAATTGCTCAAGAAGTGCCTTCTTCTGACAACAGAATACAGTTGTACTGTCTGTCTTCCTCCACTTGTATTGTGAAATGATGAGTGGAAAGACCTTTTTCAAGTGCTTGAGAAAAATGTTGCTCCAGGCACTAAGAGAAAATTGAGGGAATAGCAAAATTCAAGAAGAAAGAATAAAACAAATGTATAGGTTCAGGAGAGACTGGGAATGAGAGAAAATTCTTCCTCTTTGTATTGTGGTAGGTGAGTTAAGAAGAAAAAAGCAATGGAAAAATGTGGTATCTCTGAAGGAAGAGTTTTCAGGCATTTCATTTGCTTAAAAGTTTTCAGAGTTCCAAGCTGGCCTGCAGTGAGTTATTTGTCATCATAACTGAGCTAGTCAGACAAGTTGATCTTGCCTGACGAGTGCAAATAAAATATGTTTGTGTCCTGAACTATTGACTGCTTTCTGGCTACCTGCTTTCTGAAGCAGGTAGTCAGTTGAGCTCAAAAATGTGTCCACCCTGGCTGAACTTCATATTCAGACAACAGCTCAGCTCCAGAAGGTTTCACCCGAGTGGCAAGTGGCCCCACTTGTGTACAGAAGCCTCTGAAATGGTGATAGGGTTAGTTTCTTGTCATATTCCTTATGTTACCCTGCTGGTGAGGCTGGAGGGGAACTTTGCTCTTATCTCTGCTTGCCAAAGATCTGATGATGGAGAGACATGAGAGAGAAGTGTCTTTCCTTTCTTGTCATTGAGTCAGATTTTGGAAGGGAGTCATCACACCTACACGAAAAAGAGAAGTGTGTTTTCATGGGTTCTCTACTGTTCCCTCTTGGGAAAATACAATGGAAGTGCAAGATAGTCTTCTGGGAAAAGTCTCATTGTTAAGTGGAGTTTTTGGTTGCTAGTTGAAAATGTGTGCTTCTCAAGCATCGTAAGCCAAAAGCTAAAATCTGGGTTTAGGGTGTGGGTGGAGCCTTTTTTATATGAAAACCAAGTTTGTTCCCAACCAAAGTTTATATTCACACTTGTCAGTCTTCAGTTATGTGTCTGAAATGCAGGTAATGAAGTAGTAGGTTAAAGAGTGAATTAATGGCTAACAAGTCACTTGAAAAAACTGTTCTTGTTTATGTGTTTGTCAGTTTGAAAGTGCATGTACTCTAGGACTTTCTGTCTAGGATGACAGAGACTTGAGCAATCTCTCTTTTAGCTTGACTACAGACCCCTGTGGATGATGGGATTGGGGGGGTAACACTGACAGGCAAAACAGGGAGCTAAAAAGGTCTTTCCTTCTCCCTTTGTTGGGTGCTTGCATTGATCTGAAATGTCACTCTTAAAAGGCTGTTGCTCTAATAACAGCTGTTCTTACTTTTCTGTTTATAGTTAATAACAATCTTTCCACAGGTCTTTCCTGCCTGTATTTTCATTCTCTAGTTTGCAAGATACATTAAAATAGGGCTTTTTTTCCTCACTCTTAATGGTTGTGTTCATTCAGTTTCTAAAACTGTGCAGCTGTCCATTATAGTCCTCATCGCATGATACTTTTACATTGATATTAGATACCTGAAGTTTTGTAGTTGATAGAGGCTTTGTTTATGAGTCAGAAAATGTTTTGTTCAATATCTCTTCTTCATTCTGTACTGCATTATTTTTCAGTGGTTGCTACTGAAGAGCTAACTTTCCCACTTGCCAAGATGAAGGGAGCTGAAGAAGTTATGTATTAAGATTCTGTCTTTCGTAACTGTTTGCTTAGGAGATGACATATTATCCAAACATCTCTTTTCTGATTGTTTGGTAGACTCCTTACTAAAATAGTTCAGGCTTGTTTTTATCCCCCACTTTATATATCCCCCTTTCCCACTGAGTTCTGTGGGACATTTAAATCAGGAAATACAAGAGAAAATCCCTTGTTTCCCTCAAGGAATTCACAGGTTTGTGTTAAGGCACAGAAGTGGGGAAGAAAACCCCACTAGATTATGAACCTGAAATCAGTAAGTGCTTATTTGTTCTTACTCTGGATCAATTTCCTAGAAAAGACAGAGCTTAGAATGTTTGTATTGTGTTCCTTATTTCTGTTTGGTTTCATATTCTTTCCCAAAGCAAGGGGAGTCTTTCTTTATTTCTTTTCATCTCCAGAAGTCTTTCCAGGTGCTGCTATGTTCACCTGGCTTAGACAATTGTCAGCAGAAGGAAGGATGAAAGGTAGAGAACTAGATGTGATTTTTCACTGAGATATTTTTTTCCTTAACAAAAAACATATGTCCATAATGGCAGACTTTCTCTTGAGTAGCCATTTGTATTGCCCGCTACAGGACCTAGAAATTATCCTGTAGAAGGTTCCCTGGGAATTGGTAATGCTCTTTTTTCTTCTGCTTTCTAACTTAAAAGACTTTTAAAAATGTTAGTTCTTTGTTCTTGAATTTAGTGTGAAATAATTTTCATATTCTCTTTGATGGTTAGGGTAAACTTGCCAGGCAAGATGTTAGCTGTGTTAAAGCAATATGCTTTCATGTACAAAGCTTCGTGGTTTTGAGCTTACAGAATTACTCGTTCTATTTTTCCATTTCAGCTGTCTGAGGAGAAGAGAGAATTCTGTGACCATATAATTCTGATGGACCATGTGGTCTTTACTGGACAGTTTCTTCTTTCTTTTTTTTTTAAAAAAAAAGACTTGAAGTTTTACCAATTAGTTTACAGAGGAAGGGAGTAATTGAATTTTATCTTGACCAGGACTGTTACTTCACCGAGAAGCTGAATTATTTCCATTTATTTTTGTGCTGTTCTTAAAGTTACACTTCATAGTCTTCCACACAGTTGAACAGAAAAGGAAGAAGTAGAAGAAACAGAGGCATTATGCTTTGAATTTAAAATATTTATGCTATTTTGATGTATACTCTTATGAGCCAACTTAGAGAATTTGGTCTAGGTGAAAAAGTAGGTGGATGCTGAAGTAGTTGGGGAAAAAAATCCTACAGCTGCTTTAGGAAAACTATTAAAGTCAAATATCACAGAAGTCTGCTTTAGGTCTGTTTTCAGTTGACTTCTTTTTGGGAGGCTGGGCACTTGAAGAAAAATAAAATGCTGAACTTGTAAGCATGGAGGGCAAAACTTATATGGAGGGCAAAATTTGCATTCATAATTTTTTTAACAAGTTAAGAGTGCTAATAATGGATTAAAAAAAGACAGATAAGAATTAATAAATGTGAGCAGAAATATAACACTAAAAATGGACTTGGCTAGCAACAGTTCTTCTGAAGATTTAGGGATTGTTGTGAGACGTGGGAGGAATGAGCCAGTCACCTGTTGGTTTGTTTAAAAAGTACCTGCCTATATATACACCTATAAGAGAGATACCGCTGTGTATAGATAGATCTATATATACACTAACACCTAGTGTAGTGGAACAATGTAATAGGTAAGTATTAATTTCTGTTTAGGACTTGTGAAGGCTTAGGCTGAAAGCTCTGCCCAGTTCTTGGCAATGCACCCTGGTTAAGATTGGAGAGACGCCAGAGGACAACAAGAGCAGGGAAAGGTTTAGGCATCAGGGCATGTGAGGAAAGATTAGAGTAACCTGGTTTTGTTTCAGACTGGGGAAAAAGATAAAGGATGCACTTCCTGGTGTCTACATGTGTTTTATACTGAGCAGAGTTACTGACTGTTTTCCATGTCTACTGAGCACATAAGAAGTAACCCACTCTTTTTTTGTCTTGTATTGTTTCCTTTTTTAGCATCATTATGCAGGTGATAGTGTGATAGTCATTTTGCATACCACCCTCATACCATCAGATTTACTGGATGGTGTGTTTCCAGGTTCTCTGTGCTTCTTTTTCTAAGTACCACAGAACATGTGTGAATATGTAAGTAACATTTGTCAGGCTTCTTATTCTCAAATACACCTTAGAAAAAGTGTGTGATGCAAGGATTGCTCTTATGACTTCTTTAAATGCAAAACAAGGTGGATTTATCTATCTTGTTTGAAAACACAAGGATACAAAGACTTAAAATAGTAATTTGCTGCATGCTTTAAAAGAGCAGCTGCTCCCATTCTACTTTTAGTTTAGCTTTGGCAGTATTCCAGTTGATGTTTTCTGCTGAAAAGTTACTCTGATCAGGCTGATTCAGTCTTCTGTGTTGGTGCAGGTTTTATTTGTGCTTACTTATTGCTACAACTGTTTAATATTGACTGAAAGGATCATCCACTGTTCTATGCAAGTCTGACATGTTTCTTTACGTGACACTCTGCACTGTTGTGTCTGGAAGTTCTTGGCAGTTCTTGTTTTTTGCACACCAAAGTAGATACTCCAGAATAAGTGCCAGCATGATTTTGTAAAAATCTTAGCAGTCCAGGAGTTTGTTTTTCATTGAGTTTTATGTTTGCTGTGCACTGAAGTGCAAGTTATGCAGTCTGATGTTTGCAAAACAAGGCAAACACAGTAAGGTATCACTAAGAGGTTGAAATTGCTGCTGATGGAATGAGTGGCCACCCATCAACCTGTCCCTGTGGGTAGTTCCCAAGTCTGCCAGAGATGAAAATTGTGAGTCTGGTAGATGGATGTGAGAGAAGATGGGATTCCTCAGCTAACTGGAGGCTCATTTGCAAAAGATGACAGAGCTTAAAGAAAGTGAAATTCTCTTCAAGAGAGAGTGAGAGACAGAACTCACCTCTGATATAAGTCCTGACACTTAAGCAGGTTCTGTTATTTCAAATTTTCTTTGTCACCTTGGGATTTTGTAGTAGCTGTACTGCAACTTTCTGTTCTGTCTCCATTTCTTGTAATTGTAATTTTTTTCCCCAGGATTTTGGTTTTAAGTAATGTGTTACTTTCAGTATTGTAGTTAGGGTTGTGAAACTAGATGGTGGGAGCTTGTATGAATTTGGCTTCCTGCCCTCCTAAGGATGCAGTTGTAAAAGTCAGCTAGAGGTGTGTGTTTGCTCAATTTTGGTGCTCAGCTCTAGTGCTGTACTTCTGTATGTAGGGAGTGGGGTGAGGTGGTCCTTCTGCTGATTTGGGGTGTGTCACAGGCTGAGTTCTCTGCTATGGGAGAAGGAGGGACAACTTTGCAGTGATGTGCAGACAGTGACAAGGCTAATACAAAGGTGATAGTTGTCATCTGGGACAAAAATAAGGGGTGCTGTGAAATCAACACCTTCCTAAAAGCTGGATTTTTACCTAGAACTGCATATTGTCTGTTGTGCTCTCCTTGTAAAGAGAGTGAGAAAGTAGTTGATTGAGTTTCATAGGTTTTTGGAAGACACTTCATGGGATGCTACCTCATCTGATAACTGCTTCCACTTTTTTGTCCAAATGTCTGTGAATTAGCTACAGAACTCAGTAAAACAAATCACACAGAGCAAGTTATTTCTGACCTGTTGCTGATTGTTAAAGCCATGTGAAACTTTCAAGTTATTGAAATTGTTCCTTGAGAAGATGGTAAAAACAAACATAGGCTATAAATGTTGTTAGCCTGCTGGGCAGGGGTACAATAGAGTCTTTGTTCTTACCCAGTACTTAATTGTAAACTGGGTCATGAAACTATTGCTGTCTGATTTGAGGAAAGGTAGGAAAATAATGAGCTTTTTTAAGGACATTCAACTGGCTTGTGGACAGTGTAGATTGTTTGCTTATTTATATTTTTCAAATACAGTTAGAATAAAGTAAATATTTTGTCTATAGTCAAAATAATTGTTTTTTGGGGTTACTAAAAGGAGTTGGAAATGGTAATTTCCTTCACAAAAAACTCACACTATGCATCTCTTGGGGAGGATGGCTAAATCCAGGAGCTAGATTGCAGCAGCACATTGTGAAGGAATGAGAAATGGATTTCACTTGTGTTTAAAGAATGTTTCAGCAAGGCTCTTTTTCTGCTATTATCAGCAGAAACAATCAACAATCACAGCTGATTGTTGTCACTGGAAAAATAGATTTTCCACAAATACACCTTTTACTTCTGTCAGCTAAGTTGTTCCTTAAAACTTAGTTAAGTGCGTTATTCTCTCTCTGTTCTTTGGATTCTTCCATTCTGCACACTGAGTAGAGCTACAGTAGTCAGGTATCCCAGACTTGCTGTGTCAGGAGGATGTTTGTAGTTGTTTAACCATTACCTTCACATCCCCCCAACACAAGATAAGCCACAGAAAAATGTATTGTTAAAGTACTTACTATATTGCTGGAACACAGATTATTTACTAGGTTTAAGGGCAGGTGCATTGCAGTAAAAGCATATTCATCTGAATACTCTAAGTGGATAACCCAAAAGATTTTTCACAGCTATCTTCAAGCATGGTTTTAAGTAAAAACAGTATTATTATTATTAAATTATCATGATTTTTCATTCCAGCTTTCACCAATATTTTATTTGGATTAAAATATTTCCTCCAAGAATTCCTGGGATACGTACCTTCTTAAAACTGTTAACTTTAACAGTGGTTCTAAGGACCTGGTGGTGGTTGTCCCTGTCATTCCCAATTACATGTGCTCATGACTATAGGGAATAAGCTAGAAGAGTTCTGTCCAGAAAGCAGAGGGAACTTGTTAATGACTGTCTCAGTGCTCAACCAGCCATGAACATAAAAGTTAACTTGCTGTAATGTAAACACCCCTTTCTTTCACAGAAGGACTCAGTCTGAAGCATACGAGGAAGTTAGAGGCTTTTTCACATCAAACTCTGTTGTCAATTATGCCCTATAGAAGCATGTAAATGAGAATAATGCATGGGTCTTAAGTTTAGTCAAAACCTAGTAATCAGCAGCAGTAGGATGTTAAAGATTGAGAGAAAATTTACCCTGGGTCAATTTTTGAAGAAACTCAGAACAGTAATGGGTGGGTTTGGGTGTTTGGAGGACTGAGATACTCCTTTTGATTTTAGTCATGCTGAGGTGTAGCCTGCATGAAGGAGGCTACACAGTGGCTGAAAGGTCACTGATGAAAGCTTTCAACAAGTAAATGAATGCTTTCAACTAGTTTTTTCCAAAAGACATGTTTGGTTGTGCTATGCTTATTGATCTGTTGTTTGTAAAAATGTGGGTTTGGGGGAGGAGGAATAATATTAAGGAGAGAAGAGCAATATTTAAACTGAAGCGCAAGATTGACACAAGGAAGAAATAGATATGACTAAAAAACTTGAAGAAGTAGAACTGTGCTTTATCTCAGGAAGTGGTTTCTAGCACATGTTCAGCTGCTGCCCCAAGTTCCTTATGGTTGTTACTGGCTGTCCTCTTTGGCTTGCTTCCTACGAGCTGCCCGTAAGAAATAAATCATTTTCTTGATAAAGGAAGTGCAGTACTTGTATCAAGTGCTAATGCTTCAGGTTAGTTGCTTTGTCTACATCTGGATAATAATTAACAGTAAAGATGAAAATTCTCAGGCATCAGTTATTTGAAAGTAGAGCATCGAGTTGCTTGTCATCCTTGGCTGACTCGGTTTGTTGTGGACTCCCAAGGTTAGAAGTACAAAAGCAAGAGGCATCAAACTAAAACATGTGGGAGCAGGCTCAGATGGGCATGCTGGTGGAAGGTGCAGTGATCTTTTATACAGGCCTGCATCATTTCTCTTCACGCCATCAGAGAAAAAGTGTCTTTGTGCTGAGAGTAGATGTAGATCAGATATTTTTGCTGAATGTTGTCCTACTGGACAATCTGCCTGTAGATGTACTCCTTATCAACAATTATGCATCAAGATCCCTGTTGGTGGTTTTTTTGTCTCTCACTTGTGTGTTAATTATTCAGCAGATCAAAATCAATCAGGCTTTCTGTGGACTGTAAAAATTGTCCAGCTGATCTTGTCCTTTAACTGGAAGACTGCTGCCTTTGGCAGACATAAACTAAGGTATTAAGGCACTTTTGCCATAGACTGTTATGCAGTTGCATCACAATCCAGACTGTCTTAATTATTCTTTACCCCATGTTGCCTGAGGCAATGACCTCAAAAGCTAAACAAGGTCATGCTTGGCTAGGATGAGAGCAGTCCAACAAATTCAGTGCTACAGGAAGTATTAGTGATTCAGTAGGTGAGGCAACACCCCTGAGTTAATATTTTCCCAGTGTCCCAGACTGGTAAAAGATGCTGCAGCTTGTATGACAAGATGTAAAACCAAGATCCTTGGTTAAAGTTTCAGTGCAATTCCCAGTAAAAATGAACACATTAATTCAGGATTCTTGCCCAAGTTCAAATATTAAGGGCTATGTCCTCTGTACATGTGTAATTGCTGGTTTAGTAGAGTCATATGATCCTCTTGTCCCTGCCCTAAACTGTTCTTAAGTTGTTGAGAAAGTTTGTGTCCCAGAGGCGCTGACAATGTTTGCAGTTGCCAGCAGGATGATTTCCAGAAACAGTGGTTCCATTTTGAGATCTTTTGAAATCAAGGGGATCTATGTAAGAAATGTCAGGTCAAAAATTGAAAACCTCCAGGATTTCTTTTTTCCTTCTTTTTATGTGTGCAGAATAGCTTTTTGGCTTATATGATGGCTTATATATATGACTATATATATTTGCTACATGGTTGAGTATGCTCACACTTACATATTTTTATTTTCCATAGGATTCAAGTGCCCTGTATGTTCAAAATTTGTATCTTCTGACGAAATGGATTTACATCTTGTGATGTGTTTGACAAAACCAAGGATAACCTACAATGGTAAGAAAGAAGTAAGCTGATAATTATTTATTCATTTTAAGCATTGGTGTGATAGTAATCCTTTAGTAATTGTAATAGTAAATTCTGGTAGCTAGTTTGGTGGCCTCAGAAATTATGGTTTTGGAGTTTTTTGCTTGTAGTTTATTTTTTTTCAAATTAATGTCTAAGAACTTGGTCTTTATGTACTGCATACCAATATAATTTGCGCTGTGTCTTGCAAATATAAAATTATTCTTATTTGAATGTGTTTATTCCATTTTTCGACCACTGGTCAGTGTGTGTTTGTTGTCCAGTTGAGATATGTGTAGCTTACACATCCTTTCATCTAATGACATCAAGTAGTGAGGTGGATCGATTGAGTCTCCTGGGGACTTTATTAAGGACTGTTACTTGACATGCTGTGCATTTGCACCTTATTCAAGAAAACTACACTTTCTGGAAGGAACCAAAAAACTACTTCTTCAGTTGGTTCCATATGTGATACTTCATAAAGACTGGTTATTTTAATCAAATTGGTCAATAGTAAGTGAATCACCTGTAGTACCACTGTTTTTTCCCCTCCTACTAAGCTCTCTTCTAGGCAAGCTTTCATGCAAGGCAAACAGGACTTTTGCCACTGACATCAAACCTTTCTATCACCGTGGCTTAGGCTGACACTTGGTTCTAAGGTGAGCACACAAAAAGACTTGAGGAAACCAGGAATTAGAAAATCTTATTGAAATTTTAGTGCCTGCTTTGGCAGAAAATCTTACAGTACATCTTCAATGAGGTTATTTCCCACCAGTCATCAGATGTCAGAACAGAATGCAGTTAGAAATTGTAGAGAGGAGAGGGAGCTGGACTTTTTTTGGAGGTGAACAGCAAGAAGCTGAAAGTTGGTGCTCATAAGTTATATCAGAAAAAAATCTTGATTCAGTGTTAAGTAAAAATGTCACATAATGAGGAGGCACTTGAAGAGGTTGTGCAACCTCCATCCTTGAGCAATTTAGTCTAACTTGGTCATGCTTTGAGTGAGGGGCTGAACCAGAAGACCACCAGAGGTCCCTTCCAACATAAGTTATTTCCCACATAAATAACCTGCAGTATCATGGGCTCTTTGACCCTCCAGGCACCTTTCTGTTAGGGTATTCTACACTGGATCATTGTATTGAAACAAGTCTTGAAGAATGGTTGGGCCATATCTTATTCTTTGGATAGCATAATGCTATCCAATACTACTGGCCCTTAATTGCAAAAATAATTTGAAATCATATGCTTAGAGTTGTGAAATCCATTTGAAAGCACAGTACTTAGGAAAAGTAAATATTTCTTTTTTTCCCCTGGTGTTACCACAAATATATTTGAGAAGGTTGACTTCATCTAGCAGAAGGGGCTTTTTTTTCTCTATTTTTCCTTTTTAAATTCAGGTCTGAGTATTTTCCAAGATTAGTTGTGTACTAAGAGATGTTGGACATTGGAGAGAACCGTGCTAGTTGCCCCAGCCAGGGCAGGAAAATGCACTTGGGATCAGTTAGGGTGGAGCAGGAGGAGGCAGACTGGCGAAGAACAAGCTCTGGCACTACTAATTCATCTGATGGGGTGTGCAGAAATTTGACTGACTGAAGTCCTTTTCCCCTGCTGCTTCCTGCACGTACATATGAATGCACTCAGGTGACTAACTTTTGTTGGAAGATACGGTGATTAGATAATGTAACCTCTCAGTATCATTCATGATTGATTGTTTGAATTACAGTGGTGCCATATTCAGACTCCTTTTTCCGTCTTGCATTGTTTCAGCTTACATACTGCTGGTTGGAGCTCCTCTGGGCCGTCTTGTTACCTTTGCAGTTTTTTAAGTGTAACAAATGAACAGAAGTAAAACCTGTGAGTGGCAGCTGAAGCCACTCAGGATAACCTGCAGCATGACAAAAGCGGTTGTGGGCAATGCAGTATGAGTTAACAGTGGCACGTTGTCTCTCGGTTTAGGAGTGTTTTTGCTGTGGAGTGAGCCTCAGAAACTGGTTCTAGGAAATGGTTATGTAAGTGTGAAATAAGGAAACTATCAAGTTAGGTAGGCTGGTTTGAGAGAGAGATATTTAGAAGTATGGTCTCATTTTCATAAACACTTCAGAGAAGTGTGCATTGATCCTTGTGGCTCCAGTTGGTTAGCTCCTGGAGTCACAGACTAAAGCTTAAATTATAATCTATCACTGGCTATTTAAATTACTGCAGCATGAAGAAATTGAGGATATGGCTTCTGAGTTGTGCAGTGCTCAGTTGTTACTTTGTGTTATATTTGTAGTCCCTTTAATGAGAGTAATGAAAGAAAATTAACTAGCAGATTGATAGCTTAATGCTGCCATGATTTCAGGCCCAAACTTGCATGTGAATGTCTATACGCTTGCATTTTTTTCTTGTCTGTTTTGCTGTTTGTCATCATGAGATTGGTGGTGAATCTGCCTTTTTGCCATAGGCCAAGGTCATCTCAAGTTTTGTTTGGGAGAAGAAAAGATGCTTCTTTTGATACCTGCTTCCAAAATGGAAGGCATCTCTTTATGCTTTACTTCCTCATTGTTCTCTTGGCCTCAAGCCATATATACTAGAATAGAGCCAACCAGGCATCAATTGCTTGTGTTGGCTGCTGATATTACCCAATCCTATTATCACTAGAAGGAAAAATATCTTTTTTTTCCTTCCTTTTTTTTTCTCCTCACCTTCTTTTGTCTCTGAGTTTTGTGTTGCAAGTAGTTGAAGGGAGCCTTAGACACAGCAGGTGCAGAAATATTTAGAGATTGAGCAGTTGGATTGAACTGTGCTTATATCTAGTTCTGTTCTAGATGTGTTTTCTCATGGTACTGTAAATGTATTAGCTGTTCTTTCTAAGAAACACCAGGGAGCAAATGGTCTGTATTTTGTCATTCTGAGAAGACAAACATTTCTTTTTAAATACGGGTCTGAGGCATACAGTCTCCCCCAGAATAGCGTTACAAGACTGCTTAGCTGTGATTTGAAGTTTAAATAAATTAATGAGTCCTCCCAGCCAATCTCTAATTGCTTTCTGAGCTACCTTTGTGCATTGCATTTGGCAGTTGAAAGGGTCAGTGAACTGCAAACTCTGGCAGCTGTCTGATTTACATGTGTTTTCTGAAAGAGTGGTCACAAAATTGTCTCAGTTCTATGCTGGAAGTTATGCTGATTTTCATATAAATATATCAGTACATTTTATTAGCCTTAGTCTTTCAAAATCATGTGACTTGCCTGCAACAGAGATCTCGTTGCTGACTCAATTAGGCATTTAAAAAGAGCTCTTTCTTTTTTTGTGTGGAACTTTGTTCCACATTTCTTAAACTACTTGTGGTGATCACACATGAACCAATATCTAGGCATTTTTATACAAAAGATAGTTAAATGAATGGTATTGTGCAAAAACCATCATGGTGTTTGGTGACGTTGCCTTTAAAAACCTTTCCTAGCAATTAGCAAATACTGTTACTTGCTGAGTTGCTGAGGAGCCAGAGTAGGTCCCATACACTGGTTAATCACAGGTTGCCAAAAGCCAGTTTTTGAAGAAAGTGGGTTACTTGCTAGTTGACAGGGTTTTTTTTAAAAAAGACTGCTCAAATATTGTCTATCCATACCTCTATTACTTTGAGCTTCTCCAGGGTGCTAAATGAGGCCCCTTGCACCTGTGTTTTGGTCAGGTATGGGCATTTATGTGAATTTCCTCAGTGCTTCGGAAGCAACTTACAATAAACTCCTTGCTGATGATTACAGGTGCCTGGTGAAGTTTGGATTTTGAATATAATTCTTGCTTATTTTGTGTTGTTGAAATATTGATACAGCTTTTTTTTCCCCTGAAAGATGTTTTATAAAACACTGAGGACTGCAGCTTTAGATTTTTTGCAACAAATGTACCCAGTTCCTTCTGATGAAACCCTGCAGTTGGTTCTGAAATAATTCTGGCTTTCATTTTTAAATTACTTTGTTTGTTTCTCAGCACACTTTGTAAGACTCCATTATTTTTATTATTATTGGAGGGCCCCTCAGAGGGCAGGGATAGCAGCCTGGCACCTGGCCAGATGGGGAAGCCAGTGACCCTGGAGAGCTGGGGAGAGCGAGTCAGCTCACTAGACTGGTTGGCTGGCTTGGTGAGCCAGCCTGTCCTCTTTGAAAAGTTTTGATTGAATGAGCACATTCCTGTGGAATATTTTGGGTTTCATCAAGTCAGCACTTTCTGTTGGAATGGTGTTCTACTGGAAACTTTCTAAGCCGATCTCCTCAAAGCCGCTTGCTCAAGGGTGGTACTGCTTTGACATCAGTGCTGCTCTCGCTCAGACCACTCTGCATTTAATTCACCCATGGCAGTGGGTCTGACTGTTGGCCAATATATTTACTCAGGTTCATTTTAAGGAGAAAAGCTTTCACTAGTGTAATTCAGAGAGGAAGAATATTGAGACATCCAGTACATTAACTGCTGAAGGTTTTTTCCTTACTTGAAGTAAGGACTTTGTAATTTTTCTGTTTAAATTACAATAAATGAATTTTTTAGATCTATCATATTAAAAAACAGCAGGAGATCAGACATCACAGATAGCAGGGATTACAGATACGATTTTATATTGAAATGGAGTTTATCCATTTTTTTTAATTTTTTTGAGAATTACTACGTGGAAAACTGTTATAGACAGAATATTAAAATTTAAGGTATGTGTACCAGAAGGAAAAACAGGAGTGGAACTCAGTGTGCTATTCTATCTGGCAATGTACTTTGTTTTCTGGGATGTTTGGTCCATCACCAGGCACAAATAGTGGAATGTTCTCACGCTGTCTAACCAAATTCACAGAATCAGGGGATATTCTGAGTTGGCAGGGACACACAAGGATCTTGAGTCCAACTCTTAAGTGCGTGAACCACACGGGGATTGAACCCATAACCTCAGTGTTCTTAGCACCATTCTCTGACCACCTGAGCCGATCTCAAATTGACTTGGCCCACAACAGTGCAATTGATTCAGATGAGCAAGAATGCAAAGCAGGGTTTTGTCATGATTTAAACACGCCAATTTAAATCAGCTTCAGGTGTTGCATCAAGTTTTGTCTTGTGAGGAAAGCATTTCTTGCTGGGACTGCTGTGTGCTGAGGCCTGCATGTGAGCAAGTGTCAGAATCTTGAGCTGGAATCTGTGTAAGCAATAATCCTTCTAGAGGAGTTTTCAGCATTGAAATTATGGCCTTAACGTGCATTTTGATCAAGAGCAGAGACTTAAATACTAGCATGAGTCACCTAAAGGACTAAGCAAAAATACTTTGGAAACATTCTTTGTGAATGGAGCTGACCTAATTTTTAATAACACAAGTTATAACCTTTGTTGATTGCTGCCTGTTTTAGCATCTTTGGGGCAAGATACTTATGCCAGAACTTGAGTTCATGTTGCTCAGTAGAAGGAAAGAAAAACAGTACACCTTAACCTAATATTAGAAGCATCAAAATTCATGATTCTGGTAGTCCTGCCCACTGCAGTGACTTGATTTGCTTGGTTACTTCTGTGCATCAAGGGAGAGTATTTTATTCAGCAGCGGCTGATGCTCTCAACTGTTTTGACTGAGGCACTCAAAACCTCAGGAATGAAAAGAATTACTAACTTCAAGTTAATTTCTCTGCCAGGGTTCCTGAGATCATACCCTGAAAAACCTTGCAAAAGGGCATCTTGCCAGTCTGCCTGGAAAAGCTTAAGCCTTCCTCCTTGTCTTCATCCTTTAATAGGACTAGACTTTTAGCAGAGCAGTACAAAATAATGCTAAGGCAGATCAGTTATTTCATTCCACTTTATCCAAGGTGTAAAATTCTCCATAGAATTTCTTGATTCTTTCATTTTAAAAGTTTAACAACATTCTTGGCTAAAAGTTTCTAGCTTCTTTCTCTGGTGCCTCTGTGCTCTGTCCTCAGGGATGCTGGGGAGGCAGAAGAGCATATTTTAAAAGGTAGTTTAACAGAAAATGTAAAAAGACACTTATCTCCTGCTTGCAGTTAAAATAGTGGTATTTATTCTTTCTTTTGATCTTGTGTACTCATGAACATCCTCCAGAGTATGTAGGAGGTTCGTTCAGTTTCCCTTATGCTTTGAAACTGTTTTCTTCAGTAGTTCTTGAAAATATAAAGAACTGTTGAACTTTGAGATTTTGTTTAATGTGGTGACAGTAGAACATTATTATAGTAAATAAAATTTTCACCTCAGACATTTGCACAGTTATTCTTCTGTGAATTAATATAATATTGGCCCAGACTTTTCATAACTTGTCTTGCAAATCATTGTTAAATTTGAGGAGGGAATTGTTATTTCAAGAAGAGAAATTGTGTTTAAAGTAATGTTTGATTAAAGTACATTGACTGGTTTGTACTTTCTTCCTTTAAGAATTGTTGATAATGTTTGATCAAGAGCAAACTTTTACTGATGCTCACCAGCCTAGGCCAAGGATAACTACTTGTCCAAACCAGACTACCAAGAGGAGCAGTGGCAAACTTCATTTTCTCCTTTTGTTCAGTAAAGCTGTATTTCCTTCCCACCATCCCAAATCTCTCCTTCAGCAGTTTTTGGTAAGTCACAGAAGAGCATCACTGCAAAAGCAGCCTGTTACATTTCAAGTTTGTTGGGAAGGGAGCTTGTTCATCTTGAAGAGTAATGCTGATAAATGTCACTAAATAAAACCACACTCTAGTTCAACTTGTGCCACCTGTGCCTGCTTCCTAAAGGGAGGAGTTAGGACCTGCTTCAGTGACCCCATTCCAGCCTCAGTCACTGTATGAACTGGGTCAGTCTCTTACAGTGTGGAGTTGCAGCACTCTTAGAAGCTGCAGTCTTATCTTTCCTCCACACCCACAAACTGCCAACCCTTTGCTATGGAGCCAGAAAAGTAAGCTGTGTGTTTGTAATGGTGTGGCTGTGAAGAAGTCTCATCAAATGGGAACACAGTGTAACTGACAGGGAAGTACTTTGAATGTCTGGAGCAGCAATTCCCAGAACTGCAGACTGCCCCATTTATCTCTGCAAGATATGCTCATGGAAGTGCAGTGGTGGTGGTGGTGGTTGAAGTATCAATATTGCTTATTATTTTACTTTTCATGTGAGAGAAAGGTGGGATACAGATTTGTAAAGAAGCTATGACAGCTCACTTTCATGGTTCAGGTCGGAAATGCTCAATAGATGATATAATGAAGTAAAGTGGACGTGCTTGGATCCTGTTGAGAAGGACACACTACAGAGATCACTCCTATTAATACCATAACCTTTTCTCTGGTTTGTTGTGCATGTGACTTACTCTTTTAACAAATCTTTGGGGAGAAGTGTTTTCTGCATACTTTCCCTTCAGCCAGGCCTAAATCTCCTAGACTGAACTTCCTTTGACAAAGCCATGGCAAAATAGCTTCAATGTCACCTCATACTTAATTCAATTCTTGAGAGCGGGACAGCATTTTTTTTTCTCAGTACACTGGAATTGCCTTTATTTAAATACATACCTGTGCCACGGGAATATTTTATATGCAGCACTGGATAAATACAGTAAAGCTTTTGACAGCTGTAGAACAAGCCAGCTTGTTTCTGAAAGAAATAGAGAAAATAGGATCATTCATGTGCTGAATAGCTCAAGTTATTTCTTTTGCTTATATGCTGCTCCCTGACCTCAGATACCGCTGCTGAAGTCAAATGGCAATTCTTGCCCGAGAAAACGACAGCTAGCCCTGCGAGGCAGTGCCGCAGGGAGCACCTGCGGGTGACAGGAGGAGGGATGCAGCTGGGGCGAGGAGGGGACACGGTACCTGTGCTGTGTGTGTGTGTCATCGTGCCTCTCTTACATAATGGCAGTGCAGTGCTGCCTGCAGCAGAGAGCCCAGGGACAGCTCTGTCCGCTCGCCGTGCTGTGACTCCGCATCATGTGATGCGGGCAGACAGGAGCTACCTTCCGTGCCTTGCTCTTAATCAGTCTTGAGCTCGGAGAGGTCATTCAGAGGATGTCATAAATCTCGTCTGCAACTGCTGCAGTCTTGTGACTGCTGGGATCTTAGCTCCAGGGGAAATAATGGTCCTAGTTTTGCTTGTTTTGTATGGTAATTCTGCAGTCTTTAAAGCTGATACCACTAAAACCTTAAGATTTTACTCATTTGCTAGCAGCAGTCTGCCCCCCCCCCCTTTTTTTTTCCCTTCCTTGCCCTGTGGAAAGGGCAAATTGAAAATACCTCTTTTCTAATCATAGAAAATGGATTTCATTCGCTGGATTTTGAAATAAAACTACTTGGAATCACTAGGTTTTAAAAAATAAATGCCAGAATACATCTCACTGAGACTGAGTGATCTTTGTAGGAATTCAATGGTATTTCCTTCCCTAAATTTCTCACTGTTTTGCAGGAACTACTACTAATACAGATAATTTGCAGATCAGGACTTTCTCCTTTTCTCCAATTTTTTTTTTTTTTTTTTTCCTAAAGAAGTATAAAAGAATAAGAGGCACTCCTTCTGGCTCAGAAACTGCCCCAAGGGCAGATCAATTTGAAAGTACTGCCTGAAATGTCATTTGTAATTTATTTTTTTTCTTCAGATTAAAATCTTGCTTTAAAACCTGCTACCTTTTGATCACTTAAATAGTCCTGTGCTTCTGAGCTGCAGAGTCAACGCCTTCAATATACAAAAGAAGTCTTTTTGTAGGGGATTTCAGTGATAAAACAATCCAAACTCTACAGAAACAAGCCAGGTGAGAACGCTGCTAGTGTGATAGAGTACTCTCACCTCTGAACTGGGGATTATTACTGCTGCTTACACAGGGAAAAGATACCAGTTTCTACCAGTGATTCTAGAACAGGATGTAAAACACCTACTGACACAGGTACTAAATACTAGACTTGCCTGTTCTATCCTCCCTGGGGGAGTCTCCTTGCTCCCCAACATTTGTGTAACTTTGTCTCACGTGGCTATAGATTTGCTTAGCTTTAGAAATAACCCCAAATTCTAACGCACAGCTGAAACACGAGAAACTTGGTTGGTGTTTAGTGCTAAATTATATTAACCCTCCTGAAACCTTGTTAAAATTTCCTCATAAAAACCTCAACTTCCATTTTAACCCTGCACTAACAGCTATCTGTAATTTGAAGCCGTATCAGATTTTTGTCATTTTGACCATGTTCCTCATGCCCTCCTTCCTTGTGTGAAGTTTCATTAGGTACTACTCATGTGTAGTGTTAGGTATTTGATAACCCCTGTGTAGTGAAGCAAGAATGTAGTATTCACTCTTAAATTTTAGCTCATATGTAATGTTTATTTGTTTGGAACAAAGAGGTGGAGGAAGGAACAGTTTGGTTAACACTCGACCTTTTTTTTTTCTCCCAGTTCCAAGGAAGTCTACTTTAATCTATGGCTTTATTAGCTGAAATGATGTCAAAATGGTGTTCAACAGTTTTGATAGCATCTAAATTGAAAAAAATGAGAAAAAAAACCTGCTTTAATATGGCTGTAGAAATATACTGCCAGGTTATGGGCATGTAACTTGGAGCAAATACTTGGAGAAGTGTCTTTGAGAACTTTGGGTTTTTTTAAACATAATCTTTTTATGTTACCAATTTTGAATGATCATGATTGCTGAGTACTGTTGTGCTTATTTTTTATTTCACTTAGTTGCTTTAAAATTTAAAGGGAGGTTACTTTTTTTTTTGTTTGGGTTTTTTTTTCATTCTCTTGCAATTCAATACCTACCTACTCAGTATCTCACTGGGAGAGTAATAACCTGTAGGTACCTGTTAGCACCAGAAATACTGTATCTCTATGCTTGCTGCAGTAAATTATAATACTGGATAATGGGTTAGTGTAGAGTAGAAAAATTGAGATAACTTTGAAAACTCTGACTCAATATCTGATGTTATCAGAACCTTTTGCATTCAGACATGTTTTGCATTCCATCTGTATCACAAGGATAATTACACTTAAAATAGGAATAGCTTGTAAAAAGCAGTCTGTCTGCTACGAACAGAAAAGACAGACAAGTAAAAATTATGCAGTGATTTATATCCTTGTCCCGTGTATGCATGTTAACACCAGACATTGTGTTAATCTGGAGAAGGCTGATCTGGAGCCTGCTGGGAAAAGTACCTTCTAGGCCTAGCACCTGGCACTGGGGTCAATAAGCCAGACTTTATGCACACTTAGTTTTGGCACCAGTGTTTTCATTGTGTGTTGGTTAGTATCCTATCTTCCCTAAGAATAACGTCTTAGTCACACACACCTGCTTCCTCCCCCCAGCCCCCCCATTTTACCTTAGGCTCATAGTTTCATCTTTCATGCCATCTCCCTGCGCATTCATTTTGCATCAGATCAAACCAAGCTCCTCTTCTTGAAATGAGTCAGTTACTTGGCTGATGTTAAAAGACTGAAAAAAAAGACTTGGCAAAACTCATTGTGCTCAGGGCACCTGTAGGAAGCCTGGAATAGGAACCTGAAAAAGGACAAAGTGAACAAAACGTGGAATCAAATCCTTCATCCAACTTCAAAACAAATCACCATTAAAGTAACACCCATATTGCCCAGACTAATAGGATAGATAACTTCATCTGAGCTGCTTCTCTTCATTCTGTTTCTCAGCCTCTGTTGTTCAGGGACACTTACTGCCCTACCCCTTCCTTCTGTGGCATTCTCTAAGATGCTTGTTTCAGCTGCCTTCTGTCAGGTGAGAGAGCTCACACACTTCATTAGGCCAGTGTGTCCCCATCACACTCCTAGTTCATTGCAGAGCATGAAGAATGAAACATCTTATTTGAAAACCTTTGCAAAGCAATTTCTCTGGCTTCTGGCTGCAGTTTCAGTGATGGTGACTGGCTGGAGACTTGCCATTTGGAGAAATCTGTTCTCTGCAATCTTTAGGTCTTCTTTTGTGTTGGGGAGAAAATAAATTCAGTTATTTAAAAGAACTGACAAAGCAAAAGGGATTTCCTAAACTCAGTGGGGATCTTTTTGAACAGCCACATCAACATCCTGCACTTGTGAGATCTTAATCTAACTTAGATCTTTCCTTCAGCTTGATCAGACAGTCATCTTCTGTTGTTTCCTCTGCCACATCAGTGCTCTGCCTTACCTGCCAAATTTTTAAGAATATTGTTGGTGATAGCATCCAGTCTTGATTTGAAAAAGTTGCTCATTTTAACAGACTTACAGCATTTGAGCAAAGTCTTCATTCTGACTGTAAAGTTAAGGGAAGCAATCTGTCTCTGCATTGTATTTGGAAGGAATTCTTCACCCTTCTCCTGACCACAGTGGTGGCTTTCCTCCATGAAATCATTAACTCAGATTCCCAAGTGATTTACTACCAGAAGAAGCTTTTATAGATAAATATTATTGGGGCTGTATGCCTGGCTGGTTGTGGTGGGGCTGGGGATTTTTGGTGGTTTGGTTAGTTGGTTGAGTGGTTATTTTTTTGGTGGGTTTGGGCTTATGTTTGGTTTTGTGTTTTGTTTTTTACCTTTGGTAAAGAAATTATCTTGCTATCTTGCAAGACAAGCTGGAATTTGGGTCTCTCATTTTTCTTGAGTGTACCCTGTTTGGTAACCCTGCCCATTGCTAAAGTGGAAATGGTGTGGTTAACCTGCCTTTGAATAAGATTTTTGGATTGCAATCCAAGTTTTCTATAGACCTAAGCTGATTCTTCGTCTATCACAGCAGTTTCTTAAGTACTGGTATGGATTAGTGAGTACACATAAGCAGCACTTAATTATTTTGCTTTGTTTTAGTGCTGAACAAATAAAAATGATAAAAGATCTGCATGTGTGGATCCCACGCTTCTGTTCTTTCTTGCGTGCTTCTGTAAGTTTCCTTCATCCCAGCTCTATCTCCAGCTCCCTATAAGAAAGGATACTCTCTAGATGCAGCAGACTCTGTCAGCAATACATTCTGGTTGCCTCTGGCCATTTAATCAACCACTCCTCCTTTTGTAGCGTACTTGTGGTGTAAGATCCTTTTTGATGGTAAACTCAGCCTTGAGAAATGTAAATCGTTCTTACCTGATGGAGCCAAGGAGGATGTATTCCCCAAGTGATCCTTTCTTTATGCTGTTTCCTAAGGTATCTTGTTTTGCTGCTGTTTTGTTTCTTGTGGGTTTGCCCCTTTACATGCTGCTTTTAACTCCTGACATTCAAGATTAATATGAGATAACCAGAGAGGTCATGTAATACTGAAGAAAAACCAAGAAAACAGCCTGAAGGCAGCTTCCTTATTCCATGTGCTGCCATGAGCAGCTTTGTTTCAGGCAACATATGCTAGGGTACCCCACTCATGGTGGGATTTCACGTGGGACACAAGTTTGCTATGGCTGCATTCAAGACTTTTTCACCCAATCTCCTCCTGAGAAGACAATATTTAAAAGTATTGTCTCCCAGAAGCAATGTTTCTGACAGGAGTGGGGGAAGCCTTGGGACAAAATACAACATCCAAGGAAGACTCTTGAAGAACAAGGTACCCCTTGGGTCATTCAAAAAAGAAATGTATGTCAGCTCACTTGAAGTGGGGACTTAGTACAAGATGGGTAAGGCAGGCAAAAAGTCTTTTTACATCATGTTCTGGAGGACAAGACTGTTTATCTGTGGTTCGTTTATGAGCAGATGCAGCTCTTTGGCCTATACCTACACCAGAATTTGACAATTTAAAGACAGGGTACTTACAAATGTGGTGAATGGAACTTATCTTTAGAAGTCAGTGCAAGAGAAGAAAGTTACTCAGCTATCTTGAGATTTAGTGTCCAAAGGCACCTTAAACTGCAAGCAGACTGATTAAACAGATGTTTGGAAGACTTAAACAGAAGTTTTAGGGTCAATCAGATAATTGTATTGAGAGCAAATCTTGAATTACTGTGGAAAGGCATAGTCACTGGCAAATAAATCTCAAGATGGGAGGACAAGACATTTCATGGTCAGTTGGGCTAATAAAATTTACCTAGTATGAATACCTATTTCACCCTAACACTTTCTGCCAGAAGTGTAAATATGGCCTGAGAAAGCTGGTACACTTTCTGATAACAGCAGCACAGGAATGGCTGTGGATGTTGATGCTTGGAAGTGAAAAGCTTTATTTCTCTGACTACTTGGGCTTTTTTGCAAAGCCTAGCTTTTCACTGGGAGCCCTGAGGTGCAAACTTGACTTTTTCTTTGAGCAAGAGCAATTATATCAAACCTGTGTTATTTATACTTTGGGTTTAATTTTTATTTTTTTTCAGAACCATAACTTGTATTGGCACCCTGTATAAAATAGCTCCAGCTATATGATGGTTTCCCATGTGATCGCTGAAGCTAAATCTCTCTACAAAAGAACTCAGTTTTCCTCAGTGTGTGGATGCTTCTGCCTTCTATATTAATTAGCTACCTGGATACAGTTCTGTTTTGGTAAAACACAACACAACTACAACTACACAACATAGCCTTTTTTGCTTCTGCTCCCTAAAATGTATTTCTATCACTACTATTTCGGTTTTTATCTTTATCTAGCCAGAAGGTTTTTTTCTCTACCATAGACCCGATTGTTATCTGTCTGAACAGGAAGCATCTAGCTATTTCTCAGAATTTACTAAGCTCAGAATGTCCCACAAAAATTTAAATCCAGTTCTTCAAATGTGGGTTAGCTAAGAAACAATGAGACTTCTGCAGCCATCTCCTTCCATCTCAGCCTGGAGTTGCTACACAAGTATTGCCACTTAGGCCTAATTCTGCAAATATTTTTCTTGTGTGACTTTCCCTTTGTTTTTTGTGCTCCCTCCCCTTTACTTTGGTGTTTCAAGAAGAGGGAGCACCAAAGACTGTAGACAGTGTGTGTGCAGGAAGTCTTTCATGATGGCTATCTGTTTGTACATATTATATATTGTACATACTGTACATTTTATCTATTGTGGACCAACAATGAGCAGTATGATGTGAGATGCTGAACAACATCACCACACCCCCCAACCCAGCAATTCATCAAGCACTTTGTCCATGTTTGATGAAGTGTCACATTTGTTGTAGCTTGTTAGCTTGCTTTGGAGAGGTTTAGTTTTTGTATATTGTGGCTGGGAAGGTATTTGTGGATTGCTTAAGTTCTAGGTATTACCGCATGAGTCGTGCAGTGGTGTTTGGGGTTATTGTATGCACAAAAAGTTACTTGTTTGATTAGCACAAATGTGTGTTGGGTTTTTTCAGCAGCGTAAAAGGAAATTTGGATTTAAGTTATTCAGGGGAGCTGGATACTGAATTCACATCTGCTCAACTTTGTGGTGTTGTGAATCCTAAAAACTGCTTAGCTGTGGTACAGGTTAAAACATTGGATGTTAAATATCTTTCCTTTTATATCTGATCCAGAGGAGGTGGCTTATCATAGAGCAGAATGAAATGTTTCTAATTAGGAATCCACTGCTTCCTCAGAAGGCATGTTTCATTCTGAGGGTAGTGAAGTTCCACTTCTGGATGTGAAGGCACAGTCTTCATAGGTGAACTAAGCTAATGGCTTCAGCTCTGCCTTGCTCAGTCTGCTGACTGACCCTGTAGCTGTGAAAGCTGTGGCAAAATAAGCTTCTGCAGTGACAACTGAATGATGTTCTTCCTTCTGTTGAGAGCTCTGAGCATTTAAGAATTATCTCTCCTTCAGAATGTCCTTCTGCCTCAACTTTTGAGTAGCACTGGATGGCTGACCTGGTCATCCAAGACCCTAGAGAATCAAGAGTGTTCCTCTTGTGGCAGCCAGAATATTGAAAACCGGCTGTAATGTCAAAGAAACTGCTGGCTCTCCTAGTGCTTAGGATGGACTGGGAAAGACAGATTTTGTTTGCAGTCAGTACCAGTTTGCAAAGACAATCACTGAGCTGCGTGAGAGAAGCACATCTTGTGCATAATGGTTTTCCTTCCATTCCTTTTCCTTCCATTCTAGTCTACTTCTCCCTATTAACCCCATATAAGAAGGCTGTCCGTGTTATTTGTATCAGATAGTTAAAAAAAATTTCTCTCTTCTTCCTTTCTCCAGTGCCTGCTTTGCAACAGAAAATTAGATGATGGAAGGCAGGAGGAATGGTAGAAAATACAAGTCTAGAGAGAACACATTTTACGGAAAATGAGTGAGGAGGAGGAAAACATAGCAAGAAACAACCATAAAGAAACAGAGAGGGAGAAAAAAAGATGTGACAGAAGCCATAAAGATTTAGTAAATCCAGTCAGTGACATTTAATAAGTGTGTAATCACATACACACATGCTTCCTGGCTGCTGAATAGTAAGGTACCTGTGGAAACGTATAGGTTCTCCTTGACTCCTTGTGGTATCAGCAAAGGTGATAGCAGTAAAAATACAGAATAAATTCTGCAATATGGATGAATTCATGCTCTACATGTGAACAAATATATTGGTTTCTAGAAGTCTAGAGCTCTACATACTCAATTTAAAAACAATCAGAGACAGTCTCTAGAACTTTACTAAGACAGTTTTTAGTCATCAGCTTCAAAATTGAATGAATGTGTAACAGATACATGGTAATACATGCTATTTAATAAAGTTTCATCTGTTTCTTTTAGTGGTTGTTGTTTTACCAATTTTAGTGCCAGTACTGTTCAAAAGGTATGTTTCAATTAAGTTTCAGTTGTGTTCCCAAAAGGGTTGACCTTTGTTGTGTCCTTCACTAGTAAGCTAGTTGTGATGGCAGCTTCCATGGACATTTAAGGTTTTAAATTTTAGAAAATATATAGACATTTTGAAAAGTTGCCATACTGAATTGGGTCAAGGTGTTTGTAATCTGATGTTCTGTTTCCAGTCAATGCCCAGGGAGAAGTAAAATACCACAGCTATAAAGTGATAGTTCCCAAAATATATTGACAGCTCCATGATTTGTAACTCCAGGTTTCTTGAGCCTAGGGCTTTATCTGCCTGTGTTTTGAAAGGAAAGACAAAAAGCATCAGACAGATTTTAATTACCTTATCCATGAAGTATGCAGTGCATATGCTTTTGCTGTCCCCAGTTTAAAGACACTTTAATCGCAGATATTGCCTATAATCCTAATCATGGCTGAGTTAGTAGCTTGCATAATTATTGGATGTATTTTCAAAAGTTCTAGGAATAGTTTTTAATCGGTAAAGCATGTGCAAAATTGCCAGAATGCCTGTTTTCAGTCTACTACCTGTTTTGCTATAAATGCAGAAATGGAGTAGAATTTATTTTCCAGTAAAGATAAAAGCAGAAGTTTAGGAGGAAAAATTACTGACAACCCAAAGTTTTAACAATAGTAACCAGGGATAGAGGAGAAGAGGAAGAAGTACTTGAGCAGACTCAGGAGGGAAATGCTATATTCTTTTGCAAGATTTCATCTTTTACACCAGTCTTTGGTTAGTGAGTACTTGTTCAGGTAGCTGGGAAGGTGGAGGAGTGTTTACCTCCTATTAGGTACAGTGCACGTGGATGTGGGGGTGTGGTATTTGTGTATGTACCCACATGTGGGTGAAATGGAAAAATGTGGCTTATTTCCACTCCCCACTTCCATGATATAAATGTTATAATCATAAAATTGATGAAGTTTTATGCCACTTTACTCTTTCTTTTGGTTTGTGTGTTTTATTGTTTGTTTGATTTTTTTAAGGAAAAAATTATAAAATAAAATGTATCTGCTGAATCACTCTGCTGCAGGAAAAGATGAAAACAAAAAAACTCTTCAGACTGCAGTGGTTCTCTGAAAAATTGTATACAGATTTTTCTGTAACAGTTATGTTTAAAAGTCATTGTTAAATGGCCCTTAAACTGACTTCCATCTGCTACAAGCCAGTGTTGATGTAGGACAGTGCTGTATAAAACAAGTGCAGAACAAATTCTGACCGGGTCCAGGTCTAACAGGATTGTTCACTCCTTTTTCTTTGTCTGAGATCGATGATCTGAATCACCTAAAATGGCCAAAGGTAGTCAGTTCCAAGGTGTCGTAAGTCCATGAAGGATTGGTTTTGCTGTCCTCACTCTATGTGTGTAATTCATTATGGGCTTAATTATACGGGTTTGGAGTATGTTAACGTGCAAGTTACACACAGGCATTTACAGCAGCTGTTTTTTTTTTTACTCATACCTTCAGTATTTATGCACAAGAGCCTTAGGTAGGATTTGTGAGGTTTACGCAAGTAGGGAATGCTGATTCCTCATTATTCCAGAGGAGGAGGAGCACTGAGACCTGTTAACCTCTTCTGCAGGGGCGGCAGAACTGCACCGTGTTTCCAGAGGTCCAGGCTGTGCCAGCTGTCATTCACAGCAGCTCCCTGGCATGACTGGGCAAAGCCCAGTGTGTGCCTGGTGGCTCATCCCACTTGGAAAGCCTGGGGTGAAGCCAGGGAGGGCGGCAAGCTGTTAGTGCAGTAGGGCCAGTACTGGCAAGAGGGAGAGGACAGGGATACTGGAGGGAAAATAAAAGGAGTGTCAGACACTTAACACCACGGCTGGTGGGAGATACAAATGTTTAAATTGGCATCGCGCCCTAATGTCAGCCAAAAGGTGCAGAATCTTGTTAAATTGTGCAGTGGGAGTTCAGACCCAAGCATTGTGTGGTCTGGGGAGTGCAGGATAAGCCAGACATGTGCAACAGAGAATGATGGGTAAGCTGTTCACAGGAATGCTTTCTGTTATAAACTGTATTTTTATCAGACAGCTTTTTAATTTCTGTTATCAAAGCTTGACTAAATACTTCCCTCTTGAGAGCGCTTGAGGGAGTGAGACTGGGATTTAATTCACTAGAGATATCTTAGTCCTGTTTTGGTTTGGGTAGCAGCTGCTGGTCTGATAAAGGGACTCTGTGGAAAAAGTTACTTTTATTATATATTCTCTGTATGTATGATACATGCTTGAATTATTAAGTAGGTGCTGCTTCCTACAGTTGAACTGTGAGATGAGAACTGCTCATAGGAGTTCTTGTAAAGTTGTGCAAAGAGGTGGTCTAGGAGGATGGAGGCTGACAGCATCAGAAGAAGATTGATATCTCTGTAGCCAGACAATGTCTGGAGAGCATTTGCTTCCTGATGACAGATTTTAGAATACCTTTGTATTAAAACCCCCCCCTGAAGAACCAAATACCCAAATCCAACGTCAAGGAAGTGTTTATCCTTAGCACCCTCTTCTGGGCAAGTTGACAGGTAAGAGTTCTTAAAATCTTTTGTATTGTTTTAAATTACCTTGTCTCCTTAGTATCTCTAATGTTCTGAGAAGCTTACAGCTTCTGACTGAAGTTTGCTGAGTTGATAAACTCTGATTGTAATTTACTGTGTGTAAAATACATTCTAAAATTTTCTTCGTTGTGGTTGGATGTATAGTGTTTGTTTTGAATATTTTTCTTTATAATAGTACACTTTGTGCTAGATATTTTTCACATCTCCATGAAGGTGCTACACAGGTGGCATTATATAGTATTTTTAGCATAATTAGTGAATAAAGTGGAGACTGAAATAAGCACTGCTGTAGAAGCCCAAGCACCACCTGCAAGACAGCTAGCTGTCATTTAATAGAAACAATGTAGAACTAATTTCCTTTTACGTTCTTGCTGCCGTGGTAGCTTTCTAGTTGTCTGTCTAATTGTATGTCAAATTCTCTGTGTTTGGATTACCAGTGGTGATGGAGCCACAGGAGAGAACAGCATAGAGCTGCTGGTTTCTCAGTCATAGCTGCAAAAGGTACTCTCCATAAGCAGTTACTTGAGGTGCCTTTTGGCAAACAGGAAGCTTTTCCTATGAAACCATGGAAACCTGAACATGTGGACTTTGCTTTGCCAAGCCCGTCTCTGATCTGCTGGTTTGGTTGCTACATGGTCTCTTGTTGGGAGTGCCCTGTGGACTATGTGAGGTTGTGTCTAACTGGGACTTCTAATCTGTGTCTGGCAAACAGGGCCTTGTGTGATCTTCTGTTTTGCTTCGTGCTAAGACTGAATTCTGTATCCCACATTCTGGCTAAGAGAAGTGTCCAAGAGAAAAGGTTTTTATTAAAAATATGTTTTCCCAGAAACTGCTTAGTGAAAGCCAACTCTTTTGCATTCCTAGTAATTTACATTTCCCTCCTTTGTTCAGGGATTGGTAATGCTGCAAAAAATTCAGTGTCTTCAGGACTCACTGGAGCCATATAGCAATGATCTTCCCTTCATGGAAATCTCACATTCCTACCGTTAACAGTTTCGTACTTTAAACCGAGAAAAAGGTGGATGGGAACTTTACCTAGATACTTAATCTACAGTGCCTTGTCAGAGAAATGTTATGTTCAGGCTTGAACTTAACCTCCATGTTGAAGACTGAGCATGGGTTCTCATCATGAATCTTCAGGCAATTGGTGTGTCACCAGTCTTTACCTTTCTGCAGGACAAGAAATACATTCTTCTGTAGCTGTCCTTGATGTTCTGAATAAAGAACGTTTTGCATGTAGTAGTCTGATTCTCAACCATTTCACTTTGTGCTTTTTCCTCAGAGGATGTGCTGAGCAAAGATGCTGGGGAGTGTGCAATATGCCTGGAAGAGCTACAGCAAGGAGATACTATAGCACGGCTGCCTTGCCTCTGCATATACCATAAAGGGCAAGTATTCCTTAGGATGGATATAAAATTTCAGAAGGTTGCATTTATGGGGTAATTCTTCTTAAGGGGTACTTAAAGAAGTGCATAAACGTAGATGCTTTTTTTGCACTTAAAAACGACAAATAAACAGCAGTAGCAACCTTAAAAATGTTTTTTAAATGACATCTTTCTGTATCACTACCAAATGTATCTGAAGTTAATTTTTCCTGTTACAAGCCTCTTCTTGGAAAATCACCTGGATGGGGAAGGAATGTGTATCATGGCTGAGGAGCTTAGGTCATGTGGGCTTACGTTTTGTCAAATGCAAATAGAATTGGGCAGGGAGAGGGGGGAATGTTTTGGGGTTTTTTTTCTTTTCATAAGTGTCTATACTTCACAGAAAATAAAATGTCAATGAATTATATAAGCAAGATGATAATGCTAGTAGTGAATTAACCTGTGTATGAAATCTGTAGTTTGTAAAATGATCCCTTAGAAAATTTTAACACTTGAGAAATTCAGGTTTTCAACAGTGTTTAATACCCAAATATTACTGTGGT
Organism: Pseudopodoces humilis; assembly: GCF_049639895.1. Taxonomy (NCBI): domain Eukaryota; kingdom Metazoa; phylum Chordata; class Aves; order Passeriformes; family Paridae; genus Pseudopodoces; species Pseudopodoces humilis. The sequence goes on from NC_142200.1 coordinate 109,769,922, forward strand.
TTGGGATTATGAATTTTTCCAGTGATGTGTGTATATGCATATACTTCTTTGTGTAATATAAAATTCTACTAGTCATTGAAATCGAGAAACCAATTTATATTCCTATATTACTGCTAAATGTTACTGGCATTCATGTCAATTGATCTCATTTTTTGTCTTGTATCCAACAGCTGCATAGATGAATGGTTTGAAGTAAATAGATCTTGCCCTGAGCATCCATCAGATTAAGACAAGATTCATACTTTTAGGTAATGTTTATTTATGCTTCAACAATAAATAACTTGATTATCTGAAATAACTGTACTATTTCTTTTTAACTGTGAATTTACTACTGTGTCTTAGAACTACAATATTAATCAGTGAGGATTGATGTATATTGCAATATAGGCAAAAGGTTTCTACATCCGTACATGGTGTGGTCTTTCCAGTTCTAGTACTGGAAAATGGCAAGTCAGTGTCAAGAAACCTTTAGCAATAACTTTCTAACCATAGAAATGGAACAAAATTAAAACAATACGATTGTGTAATTTTGGATTGTTCCGTGAGTACTGGCATGTGTTTCTGACAGAAGGATTTTGGAATCATGTGAAAAGGTTGAAGCTAGGTATTTTCAAAACTACTCTAATGTTACTGCGTTCCAGAATGTTTAAAGCATATAAATAAATAAAGAAATGTTGATGTGTTTCTCTCCATCCCATCTCACAGAAGTTCACATTTTTCCAGCTTATGTTTTGTGTTAATGATTGCAGATCTGCAATCTGTGTTAAAAGTTTAAAGGATAGTTTTATTCTTCAGTTGACTAACTCAGAAACTTTATCTTACATTAAACAATTGCCTCTAAGCATTGCAAAGCACACCAACAATCATCATAATTCTTAGAGAAGTACAGATAGCTGAAATTCTGTCTGGTAGCTGAGAGTTTGATTTCATTGTTCTGAGGGAAATTTTTTAAAAAAAATATGAAGTATTAATGACTAGCATTTATTTGCACATTTGTTTCATGTTGCTTCATGTGTCTGTGTTGTAGGGGTAGCAAATAAAAACTCAAGGAAGATATCCTGCTAGGGAGATAATTGTTTTAACCTCAGGGCAATGTTAGCCAAAATAAATAAATAAACATGTTTCCTGTATTGCCCCTAATCTCTCTCTGGTTGTGGCAGAAGGCTTCATGCTGTTGGTGAACACCTCTGTCTCTGTACATGCTCATGGCTGTCCAGCCTCACGTTAAATTCTGTTTGCTTTTTCCACAGCAGGGATGGTGATAACTGGGGACTTAGGAAGAAAAGGGGAAGGAAAACTCGGTGGTTGTGCTCGTGCTGTTTGAGCGGTTTCTGTACTGAAATAATGGTGTTTTGTCTTCTGCTTTTCCATCAGCTGCTTCCACTGATCAGAAAACATAGGAGATGTGAGGTTCCCTCGCTGAACACAGCGTGCCTGGCTTGAGACTTATTTCTTTGTGGCTGAAAAAGGCAAAGATGGACAGTGACACAGAGAAAGCATTGCAGACACCGTTATACTTGCCAGTAGTGCTCGGTATACCAAACACTCATGCAAAGGACACACAGGGATTTTGAAAATGCTGCACATCCTGTAACAATCGACTCCCCAGAGACATTATTGACACTATTTTGTATTGAAGGCCAAAGTTCCTCATTTCAGCCTAACTTCTGGTTCTGTGAAGAAGCGAGTTATTGGACATGTTTCCTACTGCCTCCAGTGGAAGCGAAGACGTTCGATACATGCTATCTGAGACCCTTGCAGGGGAAAGGCCCCAGATTTGAGTGGGAACGTTTTCACCTTCTCGTTGGCTGAAGAACAGTAAATGGCAAACTAAATAAAATCTAACAGTGTGACCTTAATTTACTGAATTCACATCCTGTTTTACGTTCTTCACGTTTTTCAAGAACAGAAAACATAAACCGCTCTGCATAGGAATAGTGTATTTCAGAGTTTTGTAACTAAATCTTTGTCACAATGCAGTCCAAAGAGTAAAATCAAGACAGGTAACTAATTTATATTGATCAAGCTATGGAGATTGTTGAGATCTGCACATTGTATTGCTATTTAAGTAACTAAAACATCTCTTTTACTGCTTGTGAGTCAAAATGACAGAAAGAAATGCAGCAAAGCAAAATCTTACAGCTATGCAACTTTTTTTAAAATAGGAAAAAGAAAAGAATTACCAATTTTAAGTGCTGCCAGTTAAGGTAATTTGTTTAACGGGTATTTTTTTAAAAACGTTTCAGGTAATTATTTTATTGTACTACTCTCATCTCCCGGCTGCCTCCTGAGGTGTAAATGAATAACTGCAAATGTGGGCACAGTGAGAGGTTTTTATAGGCAATGGGTGAGATACCAGCGAGGTGGGATTTGTGTTTATTTTTCAGATGTGCACAAGTTCATGTTTCCTTGTTTGAATGTTTTTTTGGTGGCAGGATCTGTAGTACTTTGCATCTAAACCCTTGGTGTCTTCATGTGGAGACCAGCGTTTGACAGTGTAGGTTTTCATTTAGTTTGGGTTCTTTCTCTCTCTTTCTCCCTTTTTTTTTTTTTTTTTTTTTTTTTTTTAAATGCATCTGCATTTGTTTAATTTATTATTATTTTACTGTATTGTATTGGTATACCAGAGCTCCACAAAACACAGGATGTCTCTGGGTGGGTACACCGAGTAAAACTGTGGATATGTATTAGTTCCCACAAAGTATCACAGTTAAAATAGTTTTTTTTTTTAAAAAAAATACGATAAACTGGAACAGATATCAGGGTTTAGAAGCATACTTTTTATATCAAGAATTAATTGTAGTAGTTTTGAATTTCACAACACAGGGAAGAGTTTATGAATATTTATTAGCAACAGTATTCTTAGTGAGGTTTCAGTAGTTAAAATAAGTTGCACAATACTTCAGACATTTTCCTTGTACATAAATAATTCTGGTTGGATTTTTTGGGGGGGTTTTGTTTTGGTTTTTTTTGGTTTGGGGGTTTTGTTTTGGTTGTTTTTTTTTTTACACACTTCTCTCTGTTGCTGCTGTTATTTATATCAAAAAGGGCAAAGAACAGGAGCAACTGCTGCTATATGGAGAACAAGTGCAGTGCATGTTCCTAAACTCTCCCATCTTGCTTGAAGAGCAGTTCTTCCCTGGATTACATTTTCTCCTGAATGTTGCTCTGTAAAATGCCTTTGTTACGCTGCAAATCTAAAGGAGTCCAAACTAGATAATTGTCATAATTGCCAGTGCAGTTTCTACACTTTTGGGCTTGTATCACTGGTTTTAGCTGAACCTGTAAGCTATGGGGGGCCCTGTTGAGTTCTCTTTTTCAGTGGGAGCAGAATCATTTTGTCACACCTTTGATTCTGTAGTCACATCAAATGTACAGTCATTCCCTGTACAGAGTCCTTTTTCAATGAGAATATTTGTGTTGCCTTGTATTATCTTGGGGGAGGGAGGGAGGGAGGGGATGAGGAGTTACAGCACATGTAATACTCAAATAGTGGTGTTGCCTGCAGGCCCATTTTCCCAATTTTTTAAACTCCTGATACCTACTGAAAGTAAAACTTTTCCACTTGCATTGATTTAATGTTTGCTGTTGGCTTCATGCCTACAGAAACTCACCTATAGTCATGTAAAGGGGGTAGGTCGGTGTTTTGATGTCCTGTGCTCTGAGGTCATAGATAGTCTTTGGCTTGAGGGTTAAGTAGGTAAATACAACAAACATAAGTCTGTTTACAACTTGAGCTCAGTTTTAGTAGTTTGTACTTCTAGTTCACTTACTGTTTCCTTGAAAACCTTCATTTTCTGTATTCAGATGGAAGTAGATTTAAAGACCCAGCAGTTAGGACTATTGTTCCATGTTTAGGAACAGTGTTGGAAAAGCAGGTCACTAGCCATTGCACTGGTGATGCTTTTGCAGGCAAGAGTTCATCACTGCTTCCATCAGCACAGTAGAGCAGCAATTCCTTGGATTGTTTAAGGAACTGATGCAAGGTCAGCCTTAGTTTGACGTTCTTGGTATCCATAAATCTCCTCTGAAAGACTACGGGAGGTTTTCTTGTATCGAAACCTGTAACATAGACCAAGCCTGGAATGACCCTGGAAGCATGAGGGCGATGCTTGGGTTTGAAAACACCTGTGGAAACTCACCTAGGTAAGCTTTCTGTCACCATCAGCTGGTGATAACTGTACTGTAGGCACAGCTCTAGTCACAGACAACACCTTCATTTTGAAAATGTCCTCACAGGGGTGTCGACTCATTGTGCTTCAGAAGGGAAAAATAAACACCAAACAAGTCCTGTGTCTCAAACAAGGAACACCACACTTGTCCACAAGAAGCAATAACTTCCATTTCGGTGCGATATGCTTCTTTGCCTGTAAATATCTTGAGATTGCCAATTCTGTGCTGTTTCAGAGTATTTTCTGTCATCTGGCCTATATCTTCCCTAAGTGTGTAAGGGTGTGAAATAATTCCCATACTCAGGTCTGCCATAAACATGCTGCTTGCCAGCAGGGGAAGAGTAGATTTGACACTGTCTTGAAATGTGTGATTTTTCTGAACTTGTAGCATACCCGTGTCTCTTCAGTAGCAACTTGTGTTTTGAAGTTCATAGTGGAGGTGGCTGTGAGTTGGATTGTATGTAACCATACCCCATACAATAACAAGGGAGTCAAGACTGCTGGCAGCCCAGGGCACCCTTTGTCCTGGCTCTTATAAGTCAATAAATCTATAATAATGCTTCCCTTTGGAAGGAGGTAGCTCATTTTCTTTCAGTGTATACATTCAGCAATGAGTTGAGTGGGATGTAAAAGCAAAAATACAAAGCACACCACAAATGATTGGTATTTTATTTTTGGAAGGGATAAAGCCAAAACCAGATGGTCTTATTTGTAGTCAAGTTAGCTGTCATAATCAAGGGTAAGTGTACTGGGGTATTTTGGAATGGAAAACATGTAGGCAATGTACAGAAATGTGGGTGGATAGTTGTGACCTTGTTTTTTTTTCCCTGCTTCCCCCCTTATGATGTAAAGGGGCTTTTTGACTGAATCTCAAGTTTATCTTATCCAGCTTCTTAATTTTAGGAGCACTGGGCTTTTAATTAAGCTTTTCTGAAAGGCTGGAGAGCTGCTAAAACAGACTCCCAGGAGATTGAAATCTCAGCAAATATGGGAAAGAAAATTTTTTTCAGAAACATGGATCTTTGGTGTTTCTGGAGGGATATGTCTAATACACAAGGTGTGCTTAAGAATACTTGTAGTGCGCTGCCTTTTCTATGTGAGGGCTTTAGAAACTTGCTCCATTTCTTCCATGTTCTACCAAAAGCAAGGAACTTGAATGTTACTATTCTCTCTTTGTAAATGGTAGCAAAACATGCTGGTTTTGATACAGGCAGTGATCTCTCTGAGTTTCTGTGGCTTTTAGCTGCTTTCCTGTATTGAAAGAGTATTTGTGTGCAAATGTGGTATTAATTCTGCTCTGCAGTTGGGAGTTTCCTGCTGAGAGAATGACTGGGAGTGTACAAGTGCTACTGTGGGATCTTCCAGCTCACCTTTGCCAGTGGAAGATTCTCTTTTTTTGATGATTCACTTTCCACCCTTCCAAGCTTAAAAGCCATTTTGGTATCAATTTCTTCTCCGCCTAGCTGAAGACAAAGATGTATGTTAGGCCATATTCCCACATGAATAGGCTTTTCATTGGCATGAGCAAAAGTGATGTGAGAGGTTGTAACTGTAAGAGAAGGCTTGTTACAGGTTTCCTACAATCCAGCCAAATGTGTTTTTTTTCATGCAGCTCCTACCACTTAACTTCTTGTCATTCAAAACACTCTGCGAGAGAAATTCACAACAGAACTATGTCCAGGATTTGTTTCCTGAATGGAAAATGTGTGATGTTTCTGCTTCTCCACATAAGTTACCCTGCTCCTAAAGTCAAGTTGGAGATGTTTTAGCCTGTTGGGGGTTAAGAAAACCAACCCAGTCCATACTCTCAAATTACATTTGGTTATCTTACTCCACAATTGTAGGCTGGCTTCCCAAGCTGATTGTGCTCTGTAAAGTCATGTCTCAATTAGGACATCAGAGCTGATGATGGGATAAGCTGTAAAATGACCTCACTGTGGGGCATTATTAGTTGTTGAAGAGTTGCTCAGGTAAACCACCATAGGAATATCCGGCACCTGAAAAAGGCTGGACTTGGTTCTGTCTTGGATCTAGTAAGTTGGCAGTGTACAAGAAGTAAAAGGCAGCCAGCCCACTCACTGATCTTTCTGGCAGCTTTTAATCTATGTGTGTTTGTTTGAGAGACTTTTGCCCTTGGGTGTGCTTTGGCAAAGATTTTGCAACGATAAATAGGATTTGCTCGATTTTGGCAGAGTTTCAAGTGTAAGTAACCTGACATTGCAAGAACATAATCTGTTGCTGAATCCTGTTCCTCTTGTTTTCCCTCAGATCTGTCCCTTTTAATGCTGATATATGATATTTCATAGTAAACACTTCTCAACATGACTGGTCACAAGCTCTCAAGGTGTGAAATTTGAAGAGGAAGAGACATCAAAGCTTCATTCTGCTCTTGTATATATGAAAATGAGGCTTGAATATTTGTTACCATACAGTGAAGAATTCTCCCCTAGCTGATATTGCCAAAGCACTGTAACTTTCAAGGAAGAAGGGAGGTGGCTTAGCTGTAGAGGGGATGCTTTAATGAACTACGTAAAAACTTACTGTAACAAATTTTAAGAGCTGTGGTATGGCACTGAATGAGTGGTGATCCAGCATTAACCTTTATCCCGTGATTACAAATCTCATTCTGACTCTTCCTACCCTTTGGCAGATACCTGCTGGTAGGGAGCAGGGTGTGTACTCCCTTTTTTTTATATGCCTCTTCCTACAGAGCTAACCTTGCCCACAGTGAGTTGGAGGGAAGTCCATGCTAGCGTCTGAAATGCCACCTGTATGTGCAGTGGTAATGGACAAGATACCTTCCTTCATTACCCAGAGCAGATACCAGAATGTAATTTGCAATGTCTAATGTAGATGTAAAACATATTTGTTTGTTTTGCTGTTTTGTTTTGTTTTTTAATTGAGCAGTATGATTGCAAGTTGAGTTAAGTTGTTCTAAGGTACTCTTTTCAGTGGTTTGCCAGTACATAATCATGAATGAAAATATTTTTTTATTGATTTTTAGGTTGTATGTTTAACATTCCATTCATGTAAAATATGTACAAATATATGTAATAAATCTTTTGAAGCACAGTTTTCCCTCACACTCCCAGGTGATTTTTTTAAATTATTTTTTTTAAAGTATTGATTAAAGAGGCATTACTGTGGGACAGAACCTCTCTATGTCTGTGCTGCAATTTGAGCTGGAGCAGAGGAAGGAAAAGCAGTGCATGGGGTTTAGAGTCACAGCCAGAAAAAGCAGCTTGGCATCTCACCTGTCTGCAGTCCTGCAGAGGTGGGAGTGCACCCCTCTGAGCCAGCCTCTGGCCCCTCGGAGTCCCTCTCACTCTTCACCTGTCCCACAAGCAGTGATGTGACAGGTTTGCATCTGTCAGGCCAGGGAAGGTTGCAGCAGGTGAGAGCTGATGTAGCTGCTGTTTTGTGGGGGTGGATGGAGGTGAGATGTCTCTGGTTAATGCATCCTCTGTAGATCTTGAGCAGACATGAATGGCCTTCAAGGTCAGCAAAAGTTAGAGCTGCTAGGTCAGGAGGTAGGGAAACTCATGGGTGGTTTCAAAAGAAAGAAAAAAAAAGGAATATGGGGCAAAGATGGTAGCAAACAGTCCCTTCACATCACCTGGAGTCTGGGAACCTCCGTCAGAGGATCAAGGTAACTTAATAGCTGCTTTTTCCTTCAGGTTCCTCAAACCCAAATGCCACTTTAGCTTCTTCCCAAAACCCTTCATGGTTGCCTCTTGAAAACAGATTCCCTGACAGCATACCTGTGGCTGGGCAGCATGTGGATTTCTTTGTACCCTGATGGTTACCAGCACTCTCGTCTGTCCCTGAGCAGCTGGAAGGAGGCTACTATAGCAGGCTCCTGCAGAGACATGTTGATGGAGGAGGGAATTTCTGCCCAGAGTCACTGAGGGTGTTAAACTGTTCTCCAGTGGAGCATCCTGCTATGGGCAGAACACTGTGATGCTGACTGCCTGGAAACTTTCTCCTGGGGCAGTGGCTGCAGCTCTGCAAGGCAGGTCACCTCCAGCAGGTAGCTGTGCGTGTGAGAGACCTGGCTGGCTGTGTTACCGCTCCAAATCTTCCTGCCTGGCCTGGCAGCAGCTGGGGAGCTGTAGCCCTTCTGCTGAATGTAAAGTGAGATGAGGACAGGAAAACGGATGAGCCGTGTGGTTTTGGGTAGTGTACAGGGTAAGTCTGCTGCGGGGAAGGTGTGATTTTACACCTCTCCCCCCACACCAGTTGGGAGTGGAGCTGTGGGTGCTCCGAGTAAAACCAAGTGCATTTCACCAAGGTCATGTGGAGGATGTGGAGGAAAACGAAAGGAGTTCACTCTCCAGGCAGGAGATGCTTCTTGGGTGCTGTTCCCAGCCGGGGGGAGTTGTGCAGGCTGGTAATACCTGCTGATGGAACGTGATACACCGATTTATGGCACAGGTTCCAGCTGTGCTCTGTCCTTGCTTGCTCCACTTTTGAGATAAGCCCCTTGGTGTGGCTGGGGGTAGCTGAACCCATTGCTAAAAGCACAGCAACAATTGGACCATCACAATTCTCTCTGTGGGAGATGGTAATTCTAATGCATGAATTATTCAAGTCTGCAGCCAGAAACAGTTGGATGCCAGAAACAGTTGGATGTAGTAACTGAGGAATATGTTCCTATCATTTGTTAGAGTAACTTTTTTTCCACCACCCCTCCCCACTTCCCCAGCCGCTCCTCCCGGTCGCCTTCTGGAAAGCCTGAATTCCTTAACTGCCGGTTATTTCTGTGTTTTCCTCCTCAGTCTTGAGCTGTGTTATGGAAGCAATCGATAACTAGTTAGAGCCGAGTTTGGCTTAGCATCAGAAAAATCTGCTGGAAATCGTTCCAGTTCAGTAGGTACAGGATTTCATGTGTGAAATTTAAATTAGTGGCATCTGTTGGTATTACATCCTACCTTCCTCCCTATGGCTAGGACATGGGACATGCCATCTCTGTCCCAAGTTGCTTGTCCTGTAGGGTGAACTGGGATACTGTGCTGGCCCCAGGGTGTTCCTGGGAACTGTCAGCAATCGATGGTGATGTTGTACACGTGTGTGTGTGTCTGGCCCTGCTACCACACGCTGTTGTTTGGTACAGCCAATGGCCCACGTCCACTTCTGGATGCTGTGTTGTTTTTTAGCAGAAAGAGGAAAACAACACACAGCCTGCAGCAAAGACAGCAAGAAGGTGGGAAGAGTCCCCTGCGGCAGCAGGAGCTAAACAGGGAAGCTCCTCCCCTGGCTTTTGGGTGCCCTGTTCTGTAAGGTCTCGGTCTCTGAGGCTACAGCACCTGAGCAATGTCTGTGCCGGGGGGTGCAGGCTGGAGCCTGCTGCTGTCTGCAAACATCCCCTGGCATGTTTGCTCCGTAGAGGAGGCTCCCAGCTCCATCCCACCATGCAGGGAGAGGGGTGCTGGTGTCCAAAAAGCAAAACAAGGCCGTAGAGCACACTGCCTGTGAGGTGCCGTGCAGCTCACTCCTGCCGTCTCCTTGCCAGCCAGCCACTGGGAAACAAGGAGCCTCAGCAAAAGCCAAGTGAGACGGAGTTTTCCAGCCCTCATGTAATAAATCATCTGTTTTCTGAGGGGGATGAGATCAGGGATGCATAGTGGCAAGGAGGAGGGTGTGACATAAATAAATAACTGCATGTAGCCCATCCTCAGTTGACGCAAGATGAGTCACTCCTCGCAAAGGCAGGAGCGTGGCGGAGGCAGATCTGAGGCGCAGGGACACGGCCCGGGCCGAGCCCGCTGGAAGCGGCAGGTGCTCGGTGCCTCTCCGCCCTTGGCCCCTTATCTTCCGAGGCAGCTTTTGCGCCGAGCTTCTGCCCTGCTTTCGTTTCTTCCTGTTTACAGATGGCTTCGTTTGAACACGCGTTTACATTTTAACAAAACCTCCCCCCGCCTCCCCTCCCTTCCCTCCTGGCTGTTTCTTTGAGCCGGCTTCAAACAGAAGGAAGAGGAAGCTGCCAGGCCTCTCCCCGAGCCCCATCGGGCTTTGTCACCGAGGAGCCACCACGGTGGGGCTGTTCCCACCCCGCCTGGCACTGGCGGCTTCTCACCCTCTCCCTCCCCCTGCGGACCGGGTGACTTCTCAAGGCAGCAGGTTTCCTCCTCACAAGTCACCCGGGCCAGGATTAACATCTGCTAAACTCGGGATTAAAGTGTCTGGCAGGTAATGGGAGCATGAAAGCTTGACAGCTTCATTTGCTCCAGCCTGTGAGGTCCAAGTCTGCCAGCTTCAGCTAATTAAGTTGCTGCCTTCAGTGTATAAAAGGGGATCCCCAGACGGGAGAGGCTGGGCATAATTTAGTTCTTTGCAAGGGGTTTGCTGGAGCTCTGGCTCCCTGCCCCACGGGAGCAACGGGGACACTTCTGCACCGGGGCTGGTTTGTTGTCACCGCTCGCTGCAGTGACAGAAGTGGCCCTTCAGTCACCTCCTGAGCCAGCTGCCTGTGTGGGGTGGGATGGGCAAGCGTGTCACCTTTCTCAGACCAGCACTGCACACTGGGCAGCCTCCTGGGGCTGTTGGGAGCCCCCTGCCAGCAGCCCTGGTGCCAGCAGCAGCTGCAGGCCCTGTGTGTGGCAGGAATTTCTGTATCGCCACCCTAAAGGGCTGCTTGAGCCCGGCAAGTGCTGACCTCGAGTGGGTGAAGTGGCATCAGCACTGCCCAAAACCTGCTGTTTTCCAGTGCATCACCCAGGGACCCCCTGTCTGCAAAAGGCACAGGACATTTCCTGCTTTCCCAGTATAAAGCAATGACTGTAGTTTTTGCCCCTGGCTGAGTAAGAACAGTTTTTATTCCTTAACCCACCTGCTGTGACCTCTCATGCCTTGGTGCTCCTGCAGCTGAAACTGCTGTTTTCTCTGAAACATCATCCCTGTTTTCAGGTCCCTCTAAGGGCAGCTATTTCAAACGTCTGCAGCTCGTGCCATCAGCTCTCATTTACCTCTGGGAGTGGAGAATGAATATGGGCTGACCTCAGCCCTGTCGAGACTCACAGGGGATTCAATCAGCAATTTCCCAGGATGAAAGAGGAGCTCCCCTAGCACCTGTGGTACTCCCTGCATCCTCCCACCTTTTGTTCCCACTCCAGCAAGTGAAGAAGGACTTGCCCCAGTTGCTCTGCTGTGTTTTCAGAAGACTGACCTATCCCACAGAGCAGCTAAGAGCCTCCAGCAAGCAAGAAGAAACCTCCTCCTGTGAGTAAATTTGGAGTCCCTGAGTGAAGCTGGCAGCTCCCAGCCTGGCCTCCGTTTTCATCTAGCACGATCCTGCTGTTTTGTTTCTACCTACTAAAGCAGCAGTTAAGGCCTTTGTGTACAGCTGCAGCTTTTTTGTGCCAAGATTCCATCTGCTGAAAACCAAGTGGTTTCTGCAGTGACCTCTCCTTCCTCATGGCAAACCCATCCCTCACTGCTGTTCACCTGGCTCTGATGCAGCCTGACTGCAGCCATTTGTACAGCTTCGCAGTGGGCTCCTGTTTGTCTGCTGAGACAAGGTAAGGGAGCAGAATGAAGCTACAGAAAAGCAGGCATGGGTATCTTGCTGTATTTCGGCATCAGTACTGCTCCCTCGGCATGGGATGATGAGATTGGGATCCTCCGCTGGCTGTGGTTGAAGAGCACAGGCTGCATGGCCTTGCACCACCCTGCAAATCATAAACTGTGGTCTGGCACCTGGAGACATGTGTGGCACCAAGTGAGCCACACCAGGCTCAGACCAACACCCTTTCCTGAAGACCTGAAGGCAAGTGCATGACTGGAGCCGCACTGCATCGTGGCAGGGCTTCCTTGAGGGCTGCAGGGTCACCTGGCACCAATAAACACGCACAGCTTGCACCAGCCAAATACAAGTAGTAACACCTCAAGCCAGCAAGTCTTTGCCCCCAGCAGCAGCAGGTGGAAATGCAAAGAGCTCCTGTAGTCAGTGTGGCAGGAGGATTACAGGGGCACAGCATAGCTGCAGCACATCCCTGAGGCACCACTGTGCTTTCCCTCGCTGCCCTTAACTGAATTGGCACCTGCCTCTGGAAGGGCCCCTCATGGGCAGTGGCAGCTGTGAAAGGCCTTCTCCAGCTGTGGCTGCTCCTCTCTCTTGTCTGTACCCAGAATTAGATGGGGTGTCACTGTCCCATCTTGATTCAGCCAAGCATCTGCTTGACAGGGCAGCCCAAGCACTTGCAGGCAGCTTGTTCTTTAAAAAGCTGTTTATTATCACAGTGGACGAGTGGAAAAACATGACGCTGTGTACACAGAAGGCTTCAGCAAATTACAAACAAGTCTTAAAAAAGTTACAGTTGTCTCTGAGTAAACAAGGCTCTCACTGCAAGCTGCAGAAGTGAGGGCTCCAATGCCCCTTACGAAGAGGCCAGAAACGCTGTGCAGATAAACAAGGGATGTCTGGCTGCTCCCAGAGCAGCAACCAGTTTGTCCAGCATGACTCCCAGAGCTGCGATGTGCTCTGAGAAGCAGACACCCTGCTCTGGCTGAGCTGGGAGCAGGATGCTATGAAACCCCTTGGTTCTGTCAAACCCAGAGTGAGCTGTGCTCAGACCTTCAGCCCAGTCCAAACAACCGTCTGCTGCCCAGAATCACCTCTGGAAGAAGTGGCTGTGACTGGCTCTGTCTCTGGCACTGTAATCAGTGCCTAGCTCTGTCCTACATGCAGCTGGGCTTGATCCTGCCACCACTTACCCTGAGGCTGCATTTAGCTGCTGCAGACCTGTAAATGCTGCTGTAGCCCTGTAAATGCTACTGTCCCTGAAAACATCCCCTGGATGCCCAGCTTGTAACAGCCAGGTATGGAACAAGATTTGCAACAGGGCTGAGCTTGTCACTATGAACAATGCCAAAGGCTGCTCTAGCCCAAAAAAGGGGCAGATGTGACCACACTGGAAAGCTTGGGGGAAGCTCTTTTAGTCAGTTAGTGAAATGAAGACAGGAACTGTAGTTTTAAACATGTTTTCTACCTGGTAAGTAATTCTGTGATTAGAGCAAAGTAGGAGCACACTTCCTCAAACACAGGCAAATGATACCTCTGGTGAAGGCCCTTCCTTACACCAGTATCTTCTCCCTTCCATCAGAGTAGGCTGGGAAAACACACTTTGACAAGGTGCATGAGTCTCTGATTTGTTAAAGTCACTGAGAAGTCTTTAAAAGGCTTTGCTTTGGCAGATGTTTTGGCAATTGAAATCCAGTTCATCTGTAACTGTGTGCCCTTTTGCTTCAGTAAACAAATGGCTCAGGTGCAGAAATCATTCACGTTAGCTGAGTTCCCTCTGGCATGGTTGAAAAACCTCATCTGTCTCCCTGTGAAAAATCAGTGTTGATACCACAGGCACAGAGGAAAAGCCATTGAAAAATAACTAAGTTGGGTTTTTTTCTCATTTTTTCCTTTATAACTGCAGGTTTTGTGAGAAACCCTTGTGAGCATTTTAAAATGTGTTGGGGAGCTGAAGGGAGTAGACAGAATTGAGGGCTGGGAAAGGTTTGCTACCACATGGGAAATGGAGAAGCTCAGACCTGCAAAGCAAGCATTTTCTTTGCTTCATGGGGCAGATTTGGGAGATGGGAAGGTAAGGGTTCACTACTTTGGCACTTAAACTGAAGATTCTTCTTCCAACCTACCAAGGTTTTGTGGGTTAGTCAGCAACTGGAGAATTGTTTCTCAGAGTTTGAGTGGGGGGGGATGGTAGCATGGGAGAAGGAAGGAAAATGGCTCACACTTCTATTTTAGGTTTATAAACTCAAACTACCTCCTACACTGCGGGGTAGAGTTTGAGTTTATAAAGCTCCCACAAAAAATAATCAAATACCCCACTCCTTTGCTAACTGGTTTCTTTTAAAGCCTCTAAAGTTACACTTCCTAAACAATAATAATTTAGGGGAAGATCATGTTTTCTTGCTGGTCCTTATTATTACTGCTGCCCCTTGCCTTGCTCTGTCCACTGATTCGAGCATAAAAGCTTTCCAAGCCAATCTCAATCCTCCTGTGTGCTTGCCTGTTGCTGGGAGAAGGGATTTCTACTTGATGCAGCTGATTTTCAATCGTCCTTTCTCCCCACTGATGCTGGGTAGTGCCACCAGCACGGTGCCCAGGCCAGGAGCCAAGACAATGAACAGCCTGCTAATTAATTGTTCACATTTCTCTCCAGACCCCCTCCCCAGAACAAACACGGTGGAAACAGGAGGCAGCTGTTTCTATGCAGCCCTCTGGAAATTTGAAGCAGAAGTGGTTTACTGCCTGTGTTATGGTTTTACAGTGGTGGCAGGAAGGACTTCTGGTTGCATGAAAGAAAATGGATTGGCTTCGATATGGGAAAAAAATTACTGAAAGTAATCTGAGCCTGATGCATCCATTTCTACCCATCTAAAAAAAAAAAAACAACAACAAAAAAGCAGTGTCTACAATGCTGCCTGTAGTCAGTAGAGAAATAGGGATCTGATTTCTAGGCAGGATGAAGGCATTAATGTTCAAAACACTGACACCAAGCAACTACTATAGATACCATTTCTGGTAAAGCTGTGTATATATTAATTTTCAGTTCTGAGGCAGAGCTCAGAGCTGGTGGAGTTTGTGCATCTTGCACCCTTTCTTACATATGGGGTTTTTTTTTGGTTTTTTTTTTTATATTGATAAAGACACTTGTGTGTCTTTATTTACATATATAAATAAGAGATTATTTACATCACTGTACAGAATAGATCTAAACTCAGTTATCAAAATGCATACACCTGCCAGTGGATTTAGTCTATTAACACTTTGCATTTCATCTTCAAAGCACCAAACAAACATTAATTATTTACCCAGGCAACTTCCCACTCACCAAAAGGATTAAGAATAATGGGCAGGGTAAGGGATGGAGCTGAGGGAATGCAGTGTGTTCATAAAAAGGCAGCTCACTGTGTATCTCTCTCCTGCCACAAGCACTGTAGATTTATGCCTTTATAAACTCTGCAGTCCAAATGTAGGAGTAACCTTTGTTAACACCAGCTTGGCAAAATGGGAAAGTCCTCATTCAAAAGCAAATGATCCGCTCTTCATTTTCAAAAACTTTGGCCTCTTCTTGGCTTATCAGGTTCCCGTTCAAGCTGGAGGAGTACAACAAAAGGGATGTGAGTGAAAGTAAGGTAGTGACTGTTGCCCATCTTCTGTTTTACCAACGCTTTGGTGCAGAGGTTTGCAATGCCACATGGGCTGCACGCTCCTCAACTGGGAATGGGTGTTAGGCCGGATACAGCACTGCTGTTCCCACTGCACATCCAAGGAACAAGGCTTCTCCCTCAGAAATAAAACCTGAACACACAGCTAAGCTCCAGTAACTGAACTCGGTATTGGAAACTCAGCTGTTTGCATTTCAGCAAGCAGCACATAGTTGACAAAGGTTCTTACTGTACAGTGGGCTGGTTTAAAGACATTTAAAATCTCCAAAGCATTTTTTGTCTTCCATGACAACATGGAGAAAAAAAATTCTGTGAAGTACTCAGGCATTATTAATGTGAAATGACTGATAGCAAAATTTTCAATTGTGGCTATGTAAAGATAATCTACATTGATACTGACACCCCTGAAAATGAGCAGCCAGGTTAAGTGCTGCTCTCAGAAATGTTGAAATCCATTAAACCATTCAGATTTATGAAATGACTTGGGTTAATGAATGCCTCTGAACATTCAGGCCAGAATCAAAAGACAGATTTCAGTCTGAAGATTCAGAATGATCTGAGAGGAAATTGATGCTTCTTCTGTAGACGAAAGCTGACAGTGGCTTTTGAAAAAAGTACCTCTTCCACATCTCCAGGGAACACACTAGTCAGACAGTGAGTCATTGTCTTTCTAAGCAAGAATTCCGTGTCCTTTCACTAAAACAAATACATATATTTAAAAATAAATTTCATGTTCAAAAATAAAGCAGCAGTGCTAAAACCAGCTCAGTTCTATTGACTCCTGAGCTCCCTGAGGTGAAGGAAGGAACGTGGTATTTGGCTTTCTGCCTTAAATGTACATGTGTGACTATATGATGCCCACCTAATCTAAAACAAACAAGTCTTACAAAAAGTTAATCTCCTTGTAACTTAGCACTTTCAGTATGTTTGGAGCACTGCCCAAAAAATCCAAGCACAAATTCTGCAAACCAGACTAGTAATGCTGATTAAAGGTAGCTATCTCCTGCTTGTTTGGCATTTAGGTCCTGAAAACCATGAACACATTCAGAAGTTTAAAAATAAAAACAACATGCAAAACTTGGTCTATAAATTCAGGCCCTGATTCTGCAAACACACACATTCTGCCAATCAGTGGTACAGACAGATGTGAACCAAGAAAACCGCCTGACATTCATAACACACAAGGAAATGCTTTAATGGCAGTGGCTTTTTACCTGTTTGAAATCCACAGCTGCAACTACAACCCCTGCCTCACATAAACTTGCTCTGGATTTTTTAGGCTGGGATGTAGTAAGGCCAGTAGGATTTTAAATGGAAAGAAAGTGTACAAAGTGAGCCTTTGAGAAAGGGACCTTTACCAGATTTCTTGAATAGTTGTGTTCTCCTTGAGAGCTTCGCTGAGGCACTTCACCCCTTTGGCTGTAATTTGATTCTGGATAAGCCTAAAAAAAAAAAAAAAGCATTTCAAGTCAATCTAACATGCAAATTAATTTGCAGCACATGCACAACCTACACTCAGCTTGACATCAAGGAGCAAAGCTGTCTGCCACAAGAAAATGACTGTGATTTTATCTGTGAGAACGGTATACAGTATTGGTCAAATGTCCCACATGCACTTTCAGAAACAGACCTCAGAGTATTAATCTTTTCCTTTTAATCTTGCATGTGGGTGCATTCTGGAGATACTGAGCAATTTTAATTACACAGCTGACAAATTTCTGCTATGAACTGTTCACTAGTGGTATGGGACTGTGGTATTTGGACTGAGACAGACAAACCTCTCAGCTCTCCTTTCTTACTAAGAAGACTGTGACACATTTTTAAGTGATGTACATAAAATTCTGAGTACAGACCCTGTGTAGGCCTAGTGTTTTAGCAGTTATGATCTAGAAGCTGTCAAGTCCTGCAGTCTTGCTCATCAGACCAGCAGGACCTTTGAAAAATAAAGCACTGATTTTCGACTCTGGTATAAGCAGGTGCAAGTCCCAGTGAAGACAACTTACCAGCTATAAATGATGTCTCATCTGAGCTTAGGGAAGGAAAAAAAAACATACACAATATCCTCAAGCAGTGAAATTAATGAAGAGTAGGTAACTCTTTTTAACCACTGTAGACCATCCCACTAGCTAAAGATGAACAAAGGCCACTCATCTGCATGAGTATAAAGATACTCACCAGCCTAGCTTAATTCAATACTCACCTTTCAGTCTGCCAGGGTGAGCCCCCTAGCTTTACTATTCCGTGTGACTGGTTGCATGAATCCCTCGGGATTCAGGATGAGGCTGAAAATTGGAGTGTATTGAGCAATCTCTTAGGGAGGGAGGGAAGGAGGCCTTCCCATTAAAGGAGATTCTGCACTTGGTATATGAATCAAAATGCAAAGGGATCCAGTAGAACCTTTCAGCTACTGGAAAAAGACTTTAACTCAGCCTCAAGTTCAACTATCTATATAGGTAACCACCTTTTGGTATCCACTGGTGTAATCAACAAAGCAGGATATAAATTTGTGCACTGGCAGACACCCTTGGACAATACTGAGCCATGACAAAGCCATTTATCTCGATTACTATGCCTGCTTTGGCTGGGCTAAGTTTTATTATGAATTCAACCCAAACTGCTCAGTGAATTATATCTACAGCTGTGCACAAAGAAATCAAGCACTTCCCCCACCGCCTTTTCATTTTCAGGGTGATGGGCACCACAGTTTCTGCTGCTTCCAAAACAGGCTATAAGTACTTGGCACCCATGACAGCCAGCATGCTTCCTAAGGGGCTGGAACTAGGATTAATACAGGGAGTGTGCTAGAGTGTGGTCAGCCAAGTCTTTGTAAAGCATGTAAAGGGACTCCATGACTGATGTTCCCTTGTTCACTTAAAATTAATGGATGGCTATTTTTTCTACAGTTCACATCTGCCCAACCCATCCATTTGCAACCTTTGGATTAGAAAAGCCAAAGCTGCTTTCTCTTAGAGGTGTAAAAAGTCTCACTGTGATTGCTAGAAATAACCCCTGGTTTCCTGGGGATTGATGCTTTGGAGATGAGTGTGTTGCGTTAGTGTACTGCTAGCCTGAAAAGAAAGCATCGGTAAATGCAACATGTATTTAATTATCTGTCATGTAGGTTCTTGGCTGAAGAGTTACTTTCATGGCATGATGATAAACAAAGAATTGTAATAACATTTTTCTGGTCTAGCTGTCTGCTTGGGAGTTTGGTTGTTCTGTTTGATTTTTTTTTTTTTTTTTTTTTTTTTTTTTTTTTTTTTGATTTTGAGGCTGGTACCGTTTCCCTAACGAGAGATGAAATCAATCATTAGTTTGAAAGTTACCAGAAACAGCTTGAACTTTTCCCTGTATGAAAGCAGGTTCCAAATGCTAGACAGCAGCTTTATTAACTTCCCGTTAGAACTGTCTACAAGCAGTCAGCTGCATCCAGACCATGCACAGAAACTGTTACTGTGACCTACATAGACTTGGAAGGTGAAGCTTTAATGTAGTGACTGCCAAAGAGCCTGTGCCACTGTGGAATGTAACTCACCATAAATGCACCAGTTTCTTGTTGACCTTCAGCATCTCTGCAAAACTCATTGCTGCCTCATCATCCAGCTCGTTTTTAGTCAACCTAAGTGGGAGAGAAAATGTTGGGACGGAAGGAGGAGGGGGGAGTAGGAAGGGCAATGGGATTGGAGGAAATAAAAACAGCATTTTGCTCTGGAAAAGGAAGCAGAGAAGAGACCACACTCTGGTCAATTACCAGAATATCCTCACAGAGTTGTTGTGTTGCATGGCTTCAGCAATTCTTTTGCCTCCCTCTGTCGTGATGCCATTGAATGCGAGACTGTGAAGTAAAGATACAAATGTCTAAGAAGCAGCACCACATGGCTCTCCCACTGCCAAATACAAGGGAATATCCTGGATGATCTGCTTCCCAATCGTACAGCTCAGAATTTGTGTGTTTCAAAGGCTCACATACTTCACAATCCACTGAGCCCTTTCAACTTTTACAAGTGAGAGCAGTTCACAGGCTGCAGCCTGAGAGCAGGTCTGTCATACAGTCCACAAGGTTTGCTGTCAGTGAGTTGTGCTCTTGGGGCTGACAGCAGAGTTGTGCCCAGTAGTTTTGAGAGTTGAGGCTTTTAACAAGGACAAAGAGTTGTGCCTAGCAGTACTCAGGTTTTTACATGCATTTGTCATCCCTGCAGAACTGGGCACTTCGTCCTTTAAGTCCGTCAGGCATCCGAATACTTCATTCTTCTTCCAAATACAACACTTTCTGTTGTGTATGGAGAGATGAGCTTGTAAATGCTTTCCATTACAAACCACAAACATTTCTTAGTCTGCCCTTCATTATTTGAATAGACGTTGGCAAAATTGTCCAGTTAAAGTTATGCTCTGGCCTTTTGGAGTCCAAAAAAGCATCTTCCCCCCTCAAAATAATGGAAGGCCTCAAAAAAGGTAGAAAGGGGAACCAAGCAGAGCAATGGCACAAGTATGTATTGGCATGAGTCCCTCCTAGCTTCAGCTTAAACTGGATATTCTCAGTCCATCATGACTGGGCCTAAAAAGGGCAAATAAAGTAAACTGAAGTAGTAAGGATTATCTTCTCTTGGTCTTCACATAAAGCTACCACAGGTGCTTACTATGAATTAGAATCATGGAGCAAGATTAGCCAGTGGGAGATAAGAAATGAAGCCAAGAGCAAGTAAGTACACTGCAGAGCAAAGGATTCACCTTGCATGAGTGCCAGCAAAGCCGAGCTTGAGACAGCACAGTTACTCCTCTTTATTTCTGCAAACACATTCATCAGCATATTTGCTCTCGTCTGAGAATCCCTGAGCTCTGATTCAAGTTCAAAATGTTTTCTATCAAGTCTGATGCATCTGGATGGATTGTGCAATTATGGGAAGATGGCTATTTCAGATGGCTTTTTAAGTTTAAATATATCTAGGTCACTGCACCTGTTCAGCTTTTAAGTTTTAAGCTTGACTACCCGGTGGCAGAAAAGAGGACAAGGCACCAGCTCTGAAATCCCTGGATCTGAAGTGGCAGCAATAAACTCCAGAGATCCCCAAACTCCAGAGTATTTCTGAAGAAACTAGTGCCATGTGCCACCTTGTGGGGAAACTAAGGAGCCTTGCCTGCTCCCTCACCATGGAGGCCGGTGAAATTGGGAGACAAATGGAAAGGGTCACCATGTGCTCCAGTTGTGTGCAGGGACTCCAAAACATCTTTAAATCTTTAAATCCCCAACCAGCATTTGAAAGTCTAACAGGGAATGGGCTGTTTAACACTGCTGACTTCTGCCCCTGCTGTGCTTCCAACCTCACCCGTGTCATGGCTCCAGCCACAGGCCTGTTTGAGATTCCTCCCTGAACTCCAGTGAGGAGGACATCTCACTAGCACTGTATGTGTGGTGGTGTAGCTCCACTGGAGCACAGGATGAGCCCAAATGTAAGAATGTCCCAGCCCCTACCCAAACATATTATGGCCTAAAAAGTACTTTGGTAGGAGCTGCTGCACTTTCTCAATAGAAACTCTTAATGCTGATATCACTGGGAACCCCATTCTGTGACAGCTGGTGCCTTCTTCTGCTAATGCTCCCAGATCAAAATGGCACCCACTGACCACGTGCCTTCAGAAATGCCAGAACTCTGTGCAGCATGGGAGAGGAGGTGCAGATAGGAGAAAGGATGCCAGTCCTGTGGTATTTTTAACTTGCCTGAAGGCTGCACAAGGCTCTTTGACAGAGTCTGGCCTCTGGCTTGCACCAGGGACCTCTTGGTTGCACAGCAAAGGCTGCAATACCAGATGGCATCCCAAGCCAGCACTTGGTGGGAAGAGTCATTGCTTCACAGCAGGATGGAAAAGCCAGCACTGCACTGAGCTGCCTGGCTCTGCTGGTGTTTTACCTCACGTTTGTTAACTTGGGGTGGTTCCTCAGGGCCTCTGCAAATGCCTTTGCTCCTTCGTCTCCAACTTGATTACCCCACATCCTAGTGAAGAGATATATCAGGAGATATCAGTTGTGCTGCCCTACTGACTCTTGGCAATGCATTCTTCCCTGTTTCTCTCCCCTCCCCTCTTTCCTGATTACTTCACAGTCTTTCAGGCTTGTGAGAAACCTGGCAGGTACCCTCCCTACTGAGGCAGGTATGTTCCACTCCCTGCACATCGCACCAGTAACCTCTGCTGACTCACCAGCACCCTCAGGCCACAGCACAGAGGCAGCTCTAGGAGACAGCCCGCTGCAGCAGGAGTGCTTTTGGGATCACCCTGCTGCACACTGGTAAGAAATAGTATTTCCAATGGCAAAACAATCCGTGATTACACAAAGGCTTATTATGTGTGAGAGAAGGTAACTTGGTACAAGCTGGAGAGATGTGATCAGAAACTAGGAGTACCTGGTCAAATCCTTTCTATGCAGACTAACAACTTTGAAAATTCATCCTTTATTACGAGGTTTGAAAACACCTCTGCTGAGGTCTATGTTGTTGGGTTTTTTACTGGGATCCCCGCTTGATGACTCAGAGCCACACTCAGCTTATGGGTAATTAGTTGGCAGCTGTTCTAAAATCAATTGAGCTCTGTGGTATCTAAACACATGGACTTCCAGTAAGTTCCCCAGAATTTCCTTGTCCTTCAGGCCCAGTGCAGTTTGCTATTTAAACATTTCTGTCCAAGCTATCCTAAGTCCATTTGGAATGATCACTTCATCCACAGGAGAAAATAGGAGTCCTTCACTGAAATTACAGCAAGTACAGCACAGCAGACCCAGCTATATGGAAGTGTGCAGGCTGCTCACTGTATTTGTGAAATGTTGTAGAACAACAAAATTAAAGGCCAAAAATTGGATTGTACAAATCTGATTTTCATGTTTCACAGTTACTGTGATTTTCACAATGGCCAGAGATTTTAATTCCATGTATTCAAGCACTAAATTTTAAGAAATGTGTTCTCCTGTAGAGTGAAAAAAGAAACTGGGATTCACTAGAATGGGGGGAAAATAAATAAAATAAATCGGACCTAGCACCTTTCCTGAGAAACAGGGCAGGAACTAAAGGTTTGGAGTACATTTAGACCTCTCTCCAATAATAGCACATTGCAGCTAGGGACAGCCTAAGAGAACATTCCCTTTTATTCCCTTTTATTCTTCCAGCTCACAACTTTATCAGGATGTGATGCAGAAGGTTTGACAATTGTAACAATGACACTCAATAACTAGGTGCAGTGCCAATTGTCATAAAACTACACAGACTTAAAAATAACCAAGTATCTCTAGAGGAGTTGTGCTGCCATAAAGAAAGTGGCTAGCTCTACATACTGTCCTCTTGTATGCTTGTTTCTCCTTTAAGGTTCTGTCAGAACAGTGAAAAAGAAAAGAAGCAGATGCCAAAACCCAAACCAAACATTGTGTGAACTGAAGAACAACAAAGCAGCTCTCCTTTTCCATGGAAAACGTGGCTGTGCCTCTACATTCATTTGTTCTAATGCTGCTGTAGAGGAAGGAAGGAATAGAAGGAGGACAGAAGCATGAAAAAAAGGAATCCTAAGAGATTTACAGGTGCCTGGCCCAGATCAAGCCCTAAGTTCTGCTCCTTAGCACTGAACTTACCCAATTTCAAACATTGTCTTGCTCTTCTGGATGGCCTGGGCAAGGCACTTCCCTCCTTCACTCGTTATTTTGTTTGCTCCTATTCTGTACAAAATACATAAATTGATGAGGTGCATCACTTACAACTGTGCAGTTATCAGAGCACCAACCAGTTCAGAAAGCCACACAAGTATTTAAGGCTAATTAACTCTGGAGGCTACCTGCAGTTATCAAAGATTAACCCAGAGTGAAAAAATACTGCAGGCACTTGACCTTTGACTAAAAGATATAATTTTATGTTGTCTTTTGCGTATTTTTCATGTCAGCCCTCCAAATCAGAAGTATTGCAGTAGAGTCTTGGGTTTGGTGCTCAGTATGTTAGAAATGAGATTTAGGAACTGATCCTCAGGGCAAGGACCCCAGCCTTGTTTTTAATGTAATTCATAGTATCAGCAATTGCAACAGAGTTCATGAATTACATGCAGCATGTTTCATGATGCCACAGGGAACGGAATATTTCCTGACTGTGTGTTTCCAGAAGAGACTGCAGATGATAAGCACAGACTGCAATAATTTCAACTCTTTCCCTTGTAAGCACAGGCTCTAGGCAGCAGCATAGGTCAGTGCAGCAGTCTTTGGCTGGCATTTTACACAAAGCCTTTTCTATTTTTGGCGTATGTGGATATCAAATGGCTGGAGTTCAAGGGACAGATAATTGCATATAGATTGATTTAAAGAACAGACCAAACCCCAACCCCTCCAAGCCACTACATTTACATAAAACTGTCTTGTTTGGCTGACTTTGGGCACATGAATGTGCACTCTATCTCAAAATAATCTCTAGGGTTACTATGCAGCCTGGAAGTAACCATCTTCCAACAGTCTTTTTTTGTGAAAGCTACATTAAATAAGCAAAGCACTGTCAAAGCAATGAAAGAACCAAAGTGCTCCGGGGTTTCAAAATTCTGCAAATATTTCAAGTGGGAAGGATGTGGCTAGAGTGGGGTTTCAGACCAAGTCAGTGGTGGATCAAGAACTAGAACCCAAGAGTCCCTGGCTCTCACATTCCCACCAAAAGCTGGCATTGCTGCAGTTACCTCTGGTTTCTTCTATGGTCACAATTAAACCACTGGTTAATGATCTACCCTTATGTCCAACCAATGTGCATGGCCAGACACTCTTATCTGGGGAAGTTCCAGGAAATAAAGGGAACAGCTCACTAAGTGAATCTGGGGAATTCCAGAGTTGAGGTATGACACCAGCGCAGCCTGACCCCCGTGGCCCTTTAAAGATCAGACACTAAAAAGTGGTATTAAATCCAAGGGAATTTGCCTGCTGGAAGCAGCAGCAAGGTCCATGCACAGTTTAAGCCTTGCTCAGGTGCTCAGATTGGATTTAGGTAAAGAACAGGTCTCATGCACTCCTTTAACTCACTACCATATTCCAGAAAAGACTACGGATTCAAGAGTTTCATCTGCTGCCATCCACTGCTAGACTACTGCAAAACAAATAAAAAATAGAAACCTAAATTATATTTTATTTCAAATACAATTTTTGTCTACTCTTCCTCCTCTTTCAAGTTGCTTAACCTTAATTGGGATACTGTAGAAAGGAAAAAAATCCAACATACTTTACATATTCAAGGCTTGAACACTCTTCAATTAGTTTTGCAACATATTTGGCTCCAACATCAGTGATTTGGTTGTTGTATAAGCTTAAAGAAAAATCACATTGATAAAAATAGGTTATTACTGCTGTTAAATATTTACAACCTGAATGTTTTATGATACACACATAGCATCTATCTTTTCTGTACGGCTTTGTACATGTTCACAGTTGCTTGCATTTCTATTTTGATATATAATTCATATTGTGATGGGCTAGATATAAAATATAAGGAGACCAGACTGCAAATCATAAATATTTATATAATTTTAAAATAAATGGTCTCCACAAGCAAACAAAGCTTCCCTTTATCCCTGTGCTAGTACAGAAATAATATTGCCAGAAGATAAGTCAAAAGAGAAAACACCATGATGTACTTTTGGTCTTTTAAAAGTCATAAAATCCCCTTGCAAATATTACTGAAGAGCAGATACCTGAGCAGTTGTACTTACATTAGGGCACTGGAGGAAAAAAGCTATTCTTGGTATTCATGTTCATCTTTCAAAAAGTCATTTTTATGTAGCTACTTAACCAAGAGCAGGAAGTCAGAGCTAATGTGCCTTCTAGCTTCAACTTCATTAAGAACTAATTAAGCTCTTGGAAGAAATTTGTATCATGAACATCACACTTGAAACTGCATGTTCTTGACACCAGTCTCTACCAAGCTGTATCTGCTTTGCATAGTTGAAATAAATCAGTTTACAGCAGAGAAAACAGCAGGCTATAACTACACATGCTTTCTTGCTTGCAGTCTATCCCTTCCACAACAGAAGGCTTTTGGTATAAAAATTAGCATGCTCACACAGTTCAGTAACCTGACAGTGGCCCACACTGTCACAGAAGGGTTTAATGCCAGCAGGAGGATGTGAGGGAGTGTGATGGGGGAGGAAGCTGTGGTCCTTATCCCAGTGAACTGTTAAAGAATCATTTCTATCACAAAAAGCTGCTTTGCTTAAATGAGGAGGTAGCTGTAGTTTCCACCCCACCTCTGCTGTGTCAGTACTGAGAGCAACAGAGTTTTATTTTCTAGTATCACTGCTGAGTGTTTTCCTCCCAAGAGGGTACATACCCCAAGAAAGACACAATTTGGTACTTGGAGAGTTCTTCATACAAGATCCTTACGCCATGATCTGTGACCTGATTTACACTGAGCCTGGAAAGAAGGGAATGAAAAGTCTAAATAAATACATCTTACAAATGTTTACAACCCAGGAGTTAACAAATAACTGGAGGCCTATGCATTTTCCTTTGATATTTTAACATGTCCTTATGCCACATATTAAAAGCTGTTGAGGGAAATGTGAGCTCAGCTTCATGTGGCTCACTCCAAAACTGATTACAATCAGAAAGTCCCAGATCTCCTAGGTAATGCTCTGGAAGCTGTCCACAGAACTGAGAACAATAAAATGTAGGAAGTCAGCCACCAGATAAACATCTCACCCTCCTTCTGTGCTTACTGTGATTTCAGGAAGAAAGTCTGCTTAACACCCTAGCAGAAGCAAGCTGTCCAAACTACTAGTCTTGCAATCTTCTTTCTGAGTATGTAGTGAAAGCCAGGCATCTTGAAAGTCACAACACATTCAGGCTTCACCAAATAAAGGTTGTGAAAAGCCCTGGCCAGAAAACAGAACTGTGCTCCCATGGGTGTACTAGATGTTTCTAATTTTATTGTCCCAGCCAGACATGAAACAAATCAATGTCAGTCATTCACAGAATAAAAATGCTTCTTCTCACAGTTGTTTTGGGGTGGGGTGTCTGTTGTTGTTGTTTTGTTGTTTGTTTTTTTATTTTGTAATTTCTCAAGCTTTTTCACCTTCACTAAATGGACAGGTTCAAGTGAAGCATTCCAATCTCCATGAATCACATTTTCTGGGTAAAGCTCTCCCTATGAAAATGTTTTGACTGCATTCAGCTTGCACTTAGTAGCTGAGGCTTTCCTGCTGAGAGTCCCTTATCACCAACAGCCTCCCTAGCCTTTGCTAGTTAGCAACCTGGTCCCTTTGGAATGCACCAGCACACAGGAGAGATCAACCCATTTCTACAGATCAGAACAGTCTGCTTCTTCAAAAGGGATGGTTAAGCTGTTGGAAACAACATTTCCGTACCTGCAGAAATTGCTCATTAGAAATAAAAGTTCCAACATCTGAAGATCCATAAAGACAAAAGGGCAACCTAAAAGACTATCTTGGTGCTGGGGATGATGTTAGGATCACATTGTGTATGGCATGATCACACGATAGGCACAAAGAATGAAAGGTTGGCCTTTTGCTTCTTTGTTTTGTCTTACATATTTATGTATTTTCCCCAAGAGTTTCCTTATTGCTTTCTCTTGGGAGGTCAGTCAATTTGCAAATAACTGGGAAAAAACCCAAGAGTCACTGACTTTGATTTATTCCTACAGGAAAACAAGGCAAGGCACAGCCAAACAGGAGGAATAAATCCTGTTCTTAAAAAAAAAAAAATTCTCATGAGGCTGCAGGAGCTTTAAAAAAGACACATACGAAGTTCCTGATTTTCTGCATCTAAATCTTTGGACAAATAAGATATAGAGCTACATGGTACAAGCTCAAAGGGCTGGAGGTGAAACAATCTGGCATGTGATGTTAGAGGCGAAGATATAGTTCTCCCTGTTCACACCAAGCCATGTCCTCCCTTCACACCACCTCAGGGAAACACCACATCTGAAGTTGTCAGATACATCCTTTCATGGATGTACATGATAGCTTTTGTCCTATAAAAGCCAGATATTTTGACAGGATGCAAAAGCAAGAAATTCAGAGCTTCTGATCAAGGGTTATTGTGAATAGGAGATCCTCCCTTACCCCTTATAACCAAGGGCAGGGAAGGCCTCAGGCAATCTTCAGATAATGGAGGATGCCCTTACGTTTCCTTTTTCCCTTAAGCACCTTCTCTCATAAAAATCCTCTCCTGAGACAAAACAATTTGAGCTGGAGCTAACTCAACCTACAGGTTTAAACAGTCTGTGCTTCTAAGGACTTCTTACCATCCTTTCCATTTTGGTTTCCAAATTCACCATTTATATATGCTCCTGTAACTAAATGAACAAAGATTTCAGAAGATCTGAAACGTTAATTTCCAGCAGCACTAATCCTCATCTTTGTCCACTTGTGAGATCAATTCCTTCAACCCACCAGTTTGTGGAAAAAACAAAGAACAAGGACCTGCTTCCATACAGAGACTCCTACCTGATCACTGCAAGCTTGCTGAAACAAGGCTGCAGCTGTTTTATTCCATAGTCATTGATGTTGTTGTTGTCCAAATCCAGAGCCAGGTGCTTTTGGAAGTGGTGCACAACAAAGGAGATGGCGCTGCAGTCGGCAGAGCAGGCGTTGCAGTAGGCCAGCTTGATGTAGTTGGCGTGCATGCGGCGGGCTGCCATCCTCCCCACCTTCTCACTCTGCGTCTCATACAGGCACCTCAGCATCCACACAAAGTTGGGCTGCACCTGCACCTGGTTGTAGCTTTTAAGCCTGGACCGAGTGTAGCCTTTCAGATGGGATTTCATGCTCTCCCCAAGGTATGTGATGAGTGTTTTTCTCTTCCTCTTAATGACCGCAGGTGAAACTAAATGTCTGAAGAGCTTCTGCTTGGATCCAGAAAGTAGGCCACAAAGAAACATGTTGGTAAAATTAAAGTGTTCTTTATTTTGGAAAGGATCCTCCCCTGCTAGTTGTTTCTTCAGCCAGGGGATACGAAGGCAAGTAGGCTGGGCAGTCTCCATGGAAGAACATTCATTGAAAAACTCAAGTAACTCCTTGGTACCCACCTTCTCCTCCATAACCAAGAACAAAGCTGTGAAAAAAGACTGAAGGGTTAAGTGCAAGAACTCATAAGTGGCCTGACTGTCACAGCCACTGTAACATTTAACTATCCTGAGAAAGCCCAATTGCAAATCTTCTTCAGAGATGTTTGCTGATGAGACTTCCTCCTGCTCAAAGATAAAGGAAGAGTTCTCCATCCCTTTGTATGCCATTTTACCCAAAGCTAGAAGACTTTCCTTTCTTGTTCTGAACATCTCTGCTTGACTCCTGATATTGTTCTTCAGCAAACTTGTTTTCACAGATCGGTTCAGGTGGACTTCAATCATGAGCAGAAATACATCTGTTAATGTAACTGAACTGTCTGGAAGCTCGTGGCTGTCAAACATGGAGTGGAAGTGCTCAAAGCATTTGAAGATAATCCAGCAAAATAAAGGCACTGAACACAAACTGCAGAGATTTGGGTTAGCTTCCAGCTGGTTTGATACCAGTGCTCGTTGCCGCTCATCTTTGAAAAACATAGCTGTGTATTCCTTCAGGTTATTCCTGGAGAAACCACGGAGCAACACCTTCTTCCTAATGATGTTTTTTTGGATCTCAGTTCCTGTCCTGGCAGTAAGAATTTTCTTGGATCCCTTAAGAAGCTTTCCTCTGAGAAGGCTTACAAGCAGCGCCAGGGGGTGGATGGGTTCATTGGGTGAGCATATCTCAGGTACGCTGCTGAGATCAAAGTTGGAACAGATCTCATCAAAGCCATCAAAAGTGAAAAGAACTGTATGAGGGAACTGCAAGATGTAATGGAACACTTCTGTGGGGTCCTGGTCTGGGTAGCAATTATACTTGAAGAGCAGATCTTTCAAACATATGACTTCATCTTCCTTGAAGCAGCTAAACATCCTACACCGAAAACGGAAGAAAAACTTGGCCCCTATGTCCAATTCCTTTCTGGCCCAAAGGCTTTGTATCTTTTGCAGCAAGATGGATTTTCCAATTCCTGCATCACCATAGACATAAATAGTCTCTCCATCTTCATTAATTAGCCCAGTTGCATCATCAAAAAGGGCTTCTAATTGACCCACCTGGCCAAGACTCTCATTGGTAAAACTGACCAGCTCCATAATACTGTTGGAGTAGATTTCTTCAAGGACCATCTCCTCCTTCTGAGCATACAACATAACAAACTTGGAGTCCCGTCCCAGCTCATGTCTGAGTTTCTGGCAATACCTGCTAACTAAAGAGACAGTGAATTATTGTTAAAGAGACTATTATTTAATAACCTATGTATACAATGACCCACCTCTTTGGGAACTCATGGGGTAATAAACAAAAGTAATTCTAATGTGAAAAGGGTTCTTTGGCAGATTAATTCTATTTGTGCTGCCATCATCACTCACTTGGGAAATTCAGGTGCTAAAGAAAGCGAGCCACCACTTCCTGAAAGCCAGTACTGATGCTGCATTGGTTTAAGGGGCTGCTATCCTTCAGATGAGACTCAAAGCCAAGCTCCTGACCCTTTGTTAAAGGCTGTTTAACTCTCTGCAAAGGCTTGTTGGAGTTGTTGGTCACTGATGTCACTGTACTTATATTCTACCTGCAGTTGTATCAGGTAGGTGGTTATTCTTTCCTAACTTCTTTAGTCGTTTATATTATTTGAAATAGAAGCCATGCATTTTAGAAAGCAAATTCCAGGCACCTGAAAAGACTTGTTTAAGATGACAAAAAGAAAGAGAATCTCAGTTGTGCAACATTGGCTTGTGTTTTTCAACAGAAACTTAATTTCAGATGGGGACAAAGTAATTTTTATATTTATGTAGTATGAAAAAAACACTCCAGAGGAAATAATTTCTGCAATACTTAAACTCTGATTTTTAGTGTTGCTAAAAATCATCATTTAGGATGACAGAATAATTCCGGTTGGAAGGGGCTTCAGAAGGTCTAGTCCTACCTCCTGCTGAGAATGGGATCTTTTCTGACATTAGATGAGGTTACTCAGGGCTTTGTCTAGTTGGATCCTGAAAACCCCCAGGCATGGAGACTGCACAGCCTCCCTGGGCAACCTGCCTCACTTCTTGACTGTTCTCATGAAATCCTGGCTAGTCCATGGCCAAAACATCACAGTGTTGCTAATAAATTGTAGCAGAGGTCTACAAAATACTACAGCTGGCACAAGGTGGTTCTGCCAATATGTTACATACCCACAAATGCAGAAAGAGCCTGAGTTTAACAGAACAGGATGTAATTTATCAACATCACCCTTGTGTTACACAGTATGCCTTTTAATTTGGCTACCACTGCTAGCAAGCACACAGTTATTTTTCCTGTCTGTGCCTGCCTCAACTCTTATTGTCCTGTCACCTGTCTGGAGCTGCCTACATAGCAGGGCAGTTCTAAGGGAAGGGAGAGAGATGCATGACCTTACCTGGATCTGTATTTACCACAGGTTTACTACAAATACTCTCTGAAGGCTCGTAACCTATTTCCTCCAGCCAAGGCTGAAGTTCATAGTAAGCATCGGTGACTTTCTGCAGGACAAAGACGAAATATTCCGAAACTTCTTCTCCCTTGCTTTGAACCAAGTCTAGAATTTTGCGAACCTGAAGAAACACCACAGGAAAGATCATTGATACACAGCATTTTATCACAGTAATACTTGTCAACTGCTTTAGGATCTTTTCTGGGCTGGAGCAGGGGTCCAAAATCAATACTGGTGCTTCAGAAAGGTGAAATCAAAATCTAGCTCTGAATTGGAACCACCACAAAACTAAACTGCCGTTTGTGTTTGAATGCTGTGAGACAGTTGGTTCTGCAAGTTAAGGTCTGAACTTGTAGCTCAATCACACTAATCAGAAACAAAATGGATAAATACCACTCCTCAAGAGGGAACCCAGAAGATTTACTCAGCTTGGCTAGATAGTGTATTTTAAATCCTGTGCTGTTTAAAATTAAAATAGAGGTGGTTCCTCAGTGCCCTAAATTCACCCTCTCTCCAGTCACATTTGGATTTACCTCAGGATCCAGCCAGGTCTAGAGCAGGGTAGGCTGAATCCCTCCCTGGATCTTGACACTGAGCCAAAACCCTATAACTTTTCCTTCCAACACTACAACTCAATTCTCCAGGCTCTCCCTGTACAATGGCCCCACTGCCTGCAGTTACTACCAAAACTAATGGCTACCAGGCAGTGGCTGGAGCAGTTCAGCACAAAGTGTCACCTCCATGGGCCAGGCAGAGGGTGATCTCTGTGCACCAGTACAAGGCAGTCCTAGGACAAAACCCTCTGCAAGACAGAGCAGTCATCTGGTGGCACGTTTTGAATGTCAGGATCCCCTTGCTAAAAATGAATGAAGAATGCAGTTCTAAACCAGACAAAGGGTTTCCAGAGACTATGGTCTCTTGTGAGCTTAAACCAGGGTGATGTACATGCAGCACAGCAAACACATGGAGCTTTTTCTGACAATTTGTATGCTCTGAAAAGCAATTTTATGCCTTCCAGAGAAGCTCCCACAGAGTCCACTTCACTTAGGCTACTGTGGCCTGCTG
Organism: Pseudopodoces humilis; assembly: GCF_049639895.1. Taxonomy (NCBI): domain Eukaryota; kingdom Metazoa; phylum Chordata; class Aves; order Passeriformes; family Paridae; genus Pseudopodoces; species Pseudopodoces humilis. The sequence continues at coordinate 109,801,845 of NC_142200.1, forward strand.
TCTGTCTCTGCCTAGACTCCTGATGCATGGCCTCCCCCTCAGCTTTGGTACAACCATGCATATTATGCTGAACAATAAGAAATTGAGATAATCATACAGTGTGCGTTTATTCAGCTTTGACCCTACACACAGTGTGAGCACTGTGTTACCATTTCAATATGCCAGCAAGAATGATTATTTTATGAAAATCTGCACTGTTGGCGAAGTCCAAGGTCCTTGAATTTTTTATGGTTTGCCTGCCCCTAACTGTGACAGGGTTCTGAAGATGCCTGATTGTTTCCTACATCAACCAATCTCCTCAGCTGTTTCAACTTATGATGCAAAGATCAACTATGTACACAGTAATTTTCTCCTAACGAAAGGGAATAATTTTTGCTACTGACATCCAAAGATGAATTAAAACCCCAAATATGCCAGGATACATCAATTTTCCCTAGAAACATTTACAGCCTACATAGGTCTTTAAAGAGAAAGGAAGGTGTTCATACAGACAGCAAACAATCATTAACTTCTAAAACATTTCATTTCTGTCTCTCCTAAAGCAGGATGATCTGTCCCACAGCATCCTAAAGCAGATTTTCCTTGCTATCCTCTAACAACCATTTGGCCATCTCTTTAGCAGAGGACAAAGCTGCAGCTGGGAGGGACAGAACAGCAATTACCACCCTGCTAAGTTGTCACAGCTGCCAATGAGCATAACCAGCAGTGCCAGCCCTGCTGGAAAGGGACGTGCTGGAGACACTCATCCAGGAAGACTGGGGTGGGAAAACTCCAAAATAACAAAGATTAGAAAATGTATTAGAAAATGTAAAACTGTCAGATAAACCCTTAAAATCTGGTGATAAACTGAAAGTCACCAAAAGCTTCACTGGCCAGAGAAAAAAAAAATTATACCTTATCTGCTTGAGTGGGAAACTGGACAACAATCTCTGCATCTTCAGTGGAGAAGTAGTCATTCTTAATCAAGTTATCAATCAAACACTGCGTGTTTCGGATCCTGCTGACCAGAAGCTCTCGGTGAACCTTCAGCAAAGCAATGAAAGACTGAGGGCTTGCTCCTGGAGGTTTTTTCACAGAAATGTCCACATTAGCACGAAGTTGGCCTTCCATAGTTGAGATACCAAGAAGCTGTTCCACCAAGCCTCATCTTTGAAAAACTGTCCATTTGTAGTGACAGGTCAGCTTGGATTTAACTTCAGGCAAACAAGAAATCTGTCCTTCATATCACCAAGCCTGCAAAAAGTAATTGTATAGAATCTCAGTTTAAACTTTATTCTATGCAGATACATCCTTCAATCAGATATCACAGAATACTCACAAGCTCTGTGTAGTGTCATGGCCAACTTTTTAATAACATTTCTTCCTCAGGTACTTCCATTTATTTGTTCAGGTTTTGAAAAATAAAATATATTCAACAGTCTCCCTCCTGTACCAGTATTTTACTCTAGCTTGCCTCAAACACCACCACTGGCATCTGCTTTATTAACTGCCTATTCTTAGTGCATAATTTAATATTTTTTATTAGCTTTTCATGTTTCAGCAGAAAAAGCAGGGCATCTGTCCAAACATAATCTGGACAACAAAATAAACGGAATAAAATTATACCTCACAGCAATTAATTTTGTAGGGGGAATTAATTTATAGTAGCAATTCACTCTACTGTTTCATTGTTAAAACAAGAGACTGTGTAAGTGCTGCAAATACCTGTTCCTGAAAGCTCCCGAACTCTCAGGCATTTTTAGCTAAACTAAGGAAAATAGTTTAGCTTCAGGACACAAGGTTCACCAACACCAGGAGGTATGTTATGTTGAAACCATACTCTTTAGCATGAATGCTCTCTCCTTGTCTGCAAATTATATACACAGTGTATGCCCTTGTTCTCTAGACCACCTCTTGGGAGCTCTTTTTAGATGTCCATTTATTCCTATTTTTCTCCACAAGGCATAAAGCAAGAGGAGTCAGGATCAGACTGCTCTCTACTGCAGGGCTTATTGTAATTGTAGTTAATGTGCCTACCATATAGTAGGCCTGAAGTTATATGGTAATTACAATTCAAAGGTAAGTTCATTTAGGTACTATTTAGGTACAAATTTGCGCATACGATTTCCCGTGCAGGAAGCTAATTTTTTGCCAAGATCACAACTGAATCACCTCCACACAAACAATGAGAACCTGCATGATCAACACAAACGACTGACAGCCCCCAGTAACAGTTAAAACATACTGTTGTTTCAGCAGATCAAGGGGTATCTGGAAGAATGTTCTCAGATTCTGATTACAGTCATATTAACAAAACCAAAAGTCAAAACCCCTCAACAATTCTGTAAATGTGCCAACTCTGCCACTACAAAATTCTCACAATTTCCCAAGACATTTGCAGTGAAGGGGAACTTTTTCAAATGCTCCCCAGCACTCCCCTGTCAAGCTATAACTGAGCCCTGACAGCTCACAGATTATTCTGAGTGACCTGCTACTGGAACAATCACACTTCTATGGGTTTTCTTTATCAGAAGCTGCTATCTGCATCAGTGAAGCTTCTCCTGCTGGATGCTGGAGAAAGACAGTTTTATGCTACTGCATTTTAGTGATACTAACTATCTACACTCAAACCAGCAGGGCAAACCAGCTTAGCTCCTCGGATTTCCCAATAGGTCCAAATTTACGGTTGCTGGCCTGCATGGATGCAGATAACTGCATTAAGAGTTGGGCTCTCCAAGGGCTGAGATCTGGCAAATCCCCAGCATAACTATTCTGGGTCACTGCCAACTCCCAAAATGGCAAAACTGTTTCAAACAACCGGAATGTAACCAAGTGATCTTTCTTACCACACCAGTAAATGACTGCATCTACTCAGACAAATCAACTTTTCATTACCCAATTCAGATGACCCACCCGAGGAAGTGGCTGATTTCTGAGTCACTCAGCTTCCCAGAAGACACACTGGCACATCTCTTTGTTCAAGAAAGCTCATTCCATAAATGAAGACCAAGTGTGTTGAAAATATAACTTACTCTTTTGTAGGCTTTAGTTAAATAGATAGCATAATCTTAAAACATGCAATAAAAATATTAACCCTATTCTTTCAAGCTACTGCATCCACCAAACATTCTCTGTTCGCTTTGGCTATTCTAGGACCACATTTTTCTAATGGATTTTCTTTCTTCGTACTTTGTAAAAAGAACTGAGACAAATACTCAGAAAACCATAAGAAGGAACCAACATGCTGCCAAGTGTACATACCATATAGAAGTATTTTCTTCACTATTTCAGTTCTATCTACAAAGAGCAGAAGAAAAAAAAGAAGAAATACAGCAGCAAGACAGAACGTGAAAAATATGGAATGACCAGGAGGTTTCAAAAATGTCTGCCCTGCAGACTACATCCAAATCAGTACAAATCATGGTTGCTACTGGAAGGGGTGTGCACACAAATGCTGCAGGACAGAGCACGTTCTTTTTCACACAGGGTGATCTGCAGGAGAATGGAGAAACAAGAAACCAAGCAAAAAGGAATATAAAGTGAGGCTAAACATCGGGGAGAAAAGGAGAAAGAACAAAAATACCAAGCAGGGAAAATCAGGACTGGCAATGTGAATTCTGTGCATGATGATGTACTCAGTGAAATTTTCAATGAAATATTAAATTTCATGCAAAACCCCACACCAGCCAGTACTGGAGGTACTTAGTACTTTTCATCAGTCCTTTTAAGTAAGAAAAAAATGTAAATTTCCACCATCCACAGACTAAGAAAATCCATGCCAGACGAAGAGCTGAACACTTTAAATGGTGCTGGAACAGAAAGACTACCTGCTACCTGTATTCATAGCAAAGTGTATCAGCTGTATGAAGAAATTTGACATATATTGAAACACGATTCTGTTTCACTCAAGCTTTTCTTTGTGTTGTTGGGGATTTTTTTTCTGTTGGTTTTTTTTTTTTTTTTGGGGGGGGGATGTTTTTAAAAACATGAGGCCAGTGTGTGACAACATGAGGTTTCCAGCTTATCTGCAAACCCATCACCTCTCTTTCTGGAAAGAGTCCCAGCTTCCACAGTGCTCCAATAATTTTTTCAGTGAGGGAACACAAGGTTACTATGTCTCTTGTGGACGGATCTGTCAGTTTTACAATGCTAGGTTACACATCTGGTATGTTTAAAGGTAAATACTTATGCATCTTATAAACAGGCATTGAAAGCACTTCCTTTCTAGAGTGCATACAGTGTTCTCTGCCTTATCTGGAGCCCTGCAGATGCTGGATTCAATTCCAGTGCAATTCGTGTGACTGATGTTGCATCAGCCACGAGGATGCTGTTAGAAAAGACTGAGACATACACTGATGTGAGACACCTCAGTGTACTGCCTTCCATTTCTGAAAGGGCTAAAATGAATAAAATCATTTTTCTGAAGGACGCCTTAAGGCTCTTACAAGTTACGGTCAAAACAGATCACCTGTTCTTACAGCAACAGCTTGTGAACACATCTATTTGGAGAAATGAGCAAGAAAAAGGGAAAAATCTGCAAGCTTGACAGAGTAGCTGACCTGAGGAGGAATGGAGACAGACAAGACAGATGATACCTGAGTGAAGCAGGAGTCTGGTACGGGGAGACAAACAGGAGAAACACTCGTGGGGAAAAGCTTTCTATCTGGGAACAGAATGGACTTATAGTTCCTAAGAGGAAAAATAAAAAAAACCCAAAACAATTACTTACTGAAGAAGCTGCCAGTGATAGAGAGGAAATGCAATTAGCCATTTTCAGGACAGCAAAGTCCATCAGGTGAAGAAGGCAAGAAACAGACTAGAAGGAATTGAAAAGAACCTGAGAGCAGAATACTTACCCACTTACCCACCAAGAAGAAAGGTAAGACAGGGTCTTGGCCAAATGAAATGTTGATGGGGATTGAAGCGATATGAGAAGCAGCAGCAAGTGTGGCAATCATAAACCTGTGCAACTGAGAATAAAAAGAGGAAGCAAGATGGGGATCAGGCCAGGAATAAGGAGGGAAATGAAAAAGGGAAATGAAATTTGTCATAGTAAGAGGTACAGTAAAAGCACCACTACTTCCAGCAAGGTTTTGTACAATCCATGTCAATAAGCTGCAGTGGCGCCAATGTCTTCTGCATGAAGGCACTGGCACTTTTACCTTGTGTTTCCTCTGAGCTCCCTCTACTCTCAGCATTGTGCAAGCATATATACATTTCTGCTTTTCCTGGCCTTGCCATCCTCACATCCTCTTTTTACTAAAATCTCCTAGCTCTTTCTTATAGCAAAACTGTCTGTTCCACTCCCAGTGCTGCAAAACCCCTGGCAGCAAAGAATGTGCTGGTTTATTGCAACAAAGTCTTGTCAAAGGTAAATGCTGTATATAAAGGGGCTAAAGAATCTTACAGAAAAGCCAAAAAAAGCATCTCAACTTTTGGGTCAGCTAGGGAGTTGAGTCCCTTATTGAGCTGACTGCTCCCAAGGGGACTGTGTAGGATGATACAATAAAGGCAATATAAGGAGCAACTTAATTAACAGCTGTCCCTCAAAGCAACTGATTTGAGACCAATCTAGAATATTTTTGAAGAGCTGAAACTTCAGTCAATACTACTTCTTCTGCAGTCTTGCATAAGTTCTTCTGACAAAAACTGTTCCTTTAAATTGCCTGTGAAATCAAGTCCTGTGCTACTTACCCAGTTACCTGCAGCAAGTAGCTGGAATATGTTCAGGATTCACACAGCACCTAGTATCCAGCTCTGGCAGGAAAACAGTGAAGCACACAAACCTGAGTGCCAACCCAGGGCTAGTGGAGTCCCCACTAGTACAGCCTTTTGTCTTGTAGCATTCAAAACACAATCAATCTTCCAGAGGTGGCTGTATGAAAGTAATGCTCCGTTTCACATGAAATGGAGCCCTATGACCTTTATGTCTCCAAGTCAGATTTGTTTCCTGGGAAAAGGTATTTTACAGTGCCAGTTACTCACTACAGAGTCATTACAGCAAGAGGAGAACTGGAAACTTTGCTATGCTTGGTAATCTGGACTCTGTCAGGCCAGCATAAATTCAGCTTTTTTGCTGTCATTGGGAGAGAGAAAAGGGACTGATTTTCCACATCTTATGTCATGCATGCAACAGCAGTCAGTCTTTGACTATAATTAGTGAATAAAACACCCATTTCCACACAACAGCTCTCACATTTAAAAGAACTTCAGCTATTTTACTTAGATTAAGAACAGTAAAAACATGCGGAGATCAGAGGCAAATGGGCACATATGCTACAGAAAAAGTCTGCATGTTTGATGAGAAGCAATGCAATGTATTCCCAAAGGATTAAAAAACAGCCTTTTATTATTATAGCAAAAATGGTGCATTGCTAGAGCTTGTACAGAGCCCCTGTGCAGCTCTTAAATTATTCTGTTTGTGTGAATCAAAGCATGCTCATCACACCCCACTTCACAATCTCTAACTATCATAACTGATGCTACATATGTCAATAAATGCCCAGGGAGCCATGTTAACATCACGTTCCTGTACATCCATTACAACTCATGTGCTCTTGCATAGCTCTGGGGTCACAGAGATCAACATCTTTCAGTGGTTCTTCTTCCCTCCCCCCCCCTCACTCATCTTATGACTCCATCATAAGCTTTTGTAAGCATCCCTAGTTATTTGAAGAGCAACAGATGTAAAAGAACACAGAAGAAATTATTTCTGCCTCCATCTGGTAAAATGACAAGTTTTTCTTTAAAAGGCACAGGCTTTGATAGAAATATTCACATCCCTCACAGGTTTTGTTCTTACATATCTTAACAGATTCTTTTGTATAGAAAGAGAACCTTATATATAGTGCTTGAATGCATTAAGAAGCCTCTGTCAGGAAGACTTGATATGGCTTCCTTGTAACTCCTTCCCAGGGGGAAAAGATCAAGAAATAATAAGGAGCCACTACTAGAAAGCAATGAAACTTTCTCCAAGCAGAGAAATCTTGGGGATTTTTTTTTTTTTTAAAGGCAGAGGAGGAGCGGGCAATTTACTGCTGCCTATAAACACGGAACTGCTTTTCTACTGTCATTTCCTATCTTCACATTCAACCAGCAGTGAATCCTACACGGAAAGTTGCAGCTGATGGAATCACGGTCACGGGGCACCATCCTGCCCTACGAACCGCTCCCGCCCCCTTCTCTTCCAGCTTCTTTCGCCTTCGGTGAGCCAAGCAGCGGGGCCTAAGCGAGCGCCGCCTGAGTCGGCGCATAGATTCGGATCTCCGGCTTTCGGGAAAGCAAATGGCTCACTGTACACCCCGCGGCGGGCGCCAGGGCAGCGGGGGAGCGGTGCCTTCCTCCTCCTCCGTCCCTGGGAGCTCGCCACCCTTCCTCAACAGCCCTCAGGAACAGCACATCCTCGCCAGCACCTGGAACACCGCTTACGCCGGGCAGCGCTGCTGCGTTCCGTGCGAAGGCGCTGTCCCCACGCCCGTCCCCGCTCCCCGTCAGACAGCGCCAGCCGCCGCCTCCCCCGGGCGGGAGGGAGCCTCCTGAGGGAACATGAAGGAGCCCTCAAGTTTCCAGCTCAGGAGCGGCGCAGCCCTTCCCCTCCCACCTTGCGAGCCTTTCAGGCGGTACCACAGAAACTTTGCTTTACGGAAAGCAGACACTCGAGCTCACAGCCGCCAGCCCTCTCCCCTGGCAGCCTGCCTGCGCCCCGGCCCTTCCCCGGCACTCACCGCGGCGGCGAAGGGACGGAGGCGAGGGGAGGAGCCCCCGGGAGCTTCCCTCACCCCTCCCGCCCCACACACGGCCTCTCCTCCCCAGCGGGAAGCGGCTCCTCCCCGCGCAGGAATGGCCGAAGGCTTCTCCATCAGCATCGCATCCCCCTCCGCACCCACCCCTCCTCCCCCGACAGCTGCCGGGGGTCCCTCGGTAGCGACTATTTCCCTCAGTCAAGCTCGCCAGCAAGGACACTGCCGAGACACTGGTGCTGTTTTCTTCACCCATTTAAAGGTTGAAAAGCCCAAAGGCGCAAGGTAAGGGTAAGGCAAAAGAAGTGGTGCTGATGCAGAGGAATGTTTCATGCATAGTTCTGCGCTCCCTACGTTAACAAACGCAGACAGCTAGTGGAGGCTTCAGCTGCATTCCCACACCACCAGTTTTCATGTACATAAGCAACGCAGTCTGCACAGGGAAGTCGTGGAGTCTTCCTCTCCAGAGACATTCCAAACCCACCTGGACGTGTTCCCTGTGCCACCGGCTCGAGGTGAGCCGGCCTTGGCAGGGTGTTGGACTGGATGATCTCCAGAGGTCCCTTCCAACCTTAACAATCTGTGATATTCTTGAGGGGTGCACACTGAACAGGCATGGCAGAGGTTTGGTAATCACAATTTTATTTACTCAAACTAGACAGTGCTAATACAGAAAATACCATGTTTTACAGCAGTCACCATACCCAGCTCTGGAAACGGGCATATTACATCAGCACAGCAGCTACACATACCTGGCAGAAGTTTATAGAAAATATTGTATACAGAGAAGACATGGTCAGTCTGTTATTTTATCATTTGTTTATCTAAGCTGTCACACAGTGACATCAATTATATCTTACAACTCTCTGTACATCAAGAGAAAAAAAAAATACACTGTAGAGAAAATAAGCCAAATCTCAGTGATTTGACATCTTCCAGGTTGTCAACTTTTCTCATCCCCCACAAACTAACTGCAGAGGTTGCAAAGTACCATGAAAATAAATACTCTGTATGTTATAAAAGCTTCCAGTTTTGCATTGGATTGTCAAAGCTGTGAGAAGAAAAAACTCAAAAAAATTACAAGAGGCCAAGTCTCTTAATTTAGTCTCTTAATTAACAGACAAACAAAACTACAGAATAAATGTGCTAAGGTTCAAAGGAGACTCTGATTTCACTGGACCAATGCCAAGGCAGGCAAACAAGCCAGCCAAAAAGGCAATTAACAAAAAACCCTTGGAAATATCAAACTAAAATGAATTCTTTAAAAATCTCTTGGTTGTAGCTAACCAGTTCACCTATAACAACCACTAGACATTGAAAGAAGGAAGCTATGATGGTTTGAATGAGATGCTTTGCTGAATGTTGTCTTCAGGCCTAGGCTTTTGGACTTACGCTTTAAAACATGGAAGGAGTTAAAAAAATGCCACTTTTCTTTTTTTGTTAACTATAAAACAGAAACACCATAGCATTCAGATAGGTTGGGCTTTAAACCATTAAGGGAAGTAGCAGAGAAAAAGGTTTAGCCATAAGAGTTTTGAGTTTACTTTGCATCTAACAAATGTAGTCATGTATACATAAAACTTTTACAAACAGATGTCCTGATCCTGCAGCCTTTACTTCTCAGAAGGCAACAGGTGCCAAAACTCATGAAGATGGCCTTTTTCTTTTAAAAAAGTCAGTAAACTGGACACAAAGCACAAATCTGCATGCAGCACTGTGTGACAATTACTGAAAGATAATTTCTAAATCTGCAATGTACTTGCAGCATGTACTTGCATGTACTCAAGCTATACATACAAAAAGAAGTTACCAATGTCAGTGTGTCTTCAGACTGGAACTTATGTCTAATGGTTTACTGTAGATGCACAGCAAACTCATCTTTTCTTGATAAATAAAGAAACTGCTGATCAGCACAGTGAGGAGAGGTATCTAAATCAAGGTGAATGGCCAAGCAAATGCAGAGGTAGTCTACGCAGAATTTATTTTCTCTGCTTTAATAGCAGCTTCAATCTCTTCCATGATTGGCACCGGGCCTGCATAGTTATTAGTTTCAATAGCTTCTAATTTCTCCTGATAATCAGTTGGCAAGCCATTCTGTTTTGCACCCATGCAGATAACCTATAATTAAAAGGAAAAAAAAAAATAAAGCTTTCAGTAATAGAAAGGACAGACTCCTCCAAACAATCACTTGAGTAGGAAGAACCATTTAAGCTACCCAGAGAAATTATCTCCAATAGTGCTATTTGTACCTAAGGATAGCCAAAGGCTTCTGGGAGACCACTGAAGACCAGAACAGTGTGAACAAAATTACTCTGAAAAGGCTTTTAACTACCCCTGAGATTCTGATGTGTTACTGAAGTGCACAAGACTCTCTAATTAAGCTGTTATTCAGTTATTCTGTTCTTTCTTTCAGACAGGATGCTAACTTCAATAATGTATGCAGCTTCTCACTCAGGTGTGACACTAAAGTTGGCTAAAGATTTAAAGGGTAGTTATTTTTAAAACTAAGCTGTCCAAAGAACAATGAGTGCATAGATAGGGTACAGGAATAACAGAAGCAGACACTTAACTCAGTGAAAAAACACAGATTCCTTAGTTTGTTACTGCAGATTTCCTTCCATATATAAAATAAACTGAAGTATTGGTGCAGAAGAAAAGATGCAAGAGTGAGAGGAAAAGAGGAAGTTGCAGGAACACAGCTTGAAGGAGACACCAGCAAGCCTGGATATAGAAATGAACATTCCAAATATGCTTTCATGCATTTAACAGCATGCATTTCAAGGATGGGGTGTTTAGAAAGAATGAATTTTGCCACAAAAAGTACGTAACAGTAGATGGATGTAGTTCAATCACTGTGTGCAGATGCAGTCATCTTTTAAGTTTTTAGCTCTCCTGCCTGGTTAACTTAGACAAACAAACAAACAAACAACCCAAATAAACAACAACAACAAAAAAGTTGGGGGCAGAGGAGAAGAACAGAACTAACAACTGCTCCTGACAGGACCAGGAAGGAATGATAAAGCTGCCAGTAGTAGAGGTCTGCACTTACAGCATACCAATGAGAGCTGACACACAGCAGCAGACTATGTACTGACTCCCTGAAAAGCCCTAAAGATCTGCCTTGCCACGAGGTGGGTTGGCAGGGAAGAGGTTTGTGGAAAAGCAGAGTCTGCTTTCTCAGCAAGCCCTCTCTTCAGCAGTCCCACAGCAGCTGGCCTTAGCTGTCTTCCTGGAAGTCAATTCACAGGAGTAAGTTCCTCAGTTTGGAGAAGGTGGCACACCTGGGATTTCACAGACTCACTCCAGGCTTCTTTACTTCAGGTAGGAAAAGCCTACCTGCAGTGATGTCTGTGTAGATGCACTAAAGCTGCACCACTCAAGACACACAGCCAAACCACCCCAGCCTGGGCCTGCACAGATCTCACAGGCTAAGCAGGTCAGGCCTGTCGTGTGAGTGGATGATGACTCTACAGAGTCAGCATTGCAGAGCAGTGTTGAAACACTTCTGCCTCACCAGCCATCAAGGGGGAACCCTGCAGTGCTCTGCAATGCTGCTGGAGTCTTGTGATGTGCAGGTGATGTGTCTACTAAAAGGATACAGGTGCACTCCTCTATTAAGTGATAGCAAGTACTTCCCAAGATAGTAAGGATAATCCATGTTCTGGAAACTACAAGCCAGGTGTTGTATTTTCCCCACAGAAGCTTCCCTCTGTCCTTTCAGTGCAGTACATTAATTTTTCAAACAGAATTGCCACATATATGTGGGCAACACCCTCTAGAAATCCTTGTGCCAATCATAGCTAATTCACTAGTTAAATAGGAGCTTCTTTTAATGTACGACTAAACCAAAAACCCCAAACTGATTTAATAGGCCTGTAAGAGCTAGCAATCTCCTGTGAGCAGCATTACAGCAGTAAATTGCACAAGAAGTGTTATACCTTTACAGTAGTCATGCCTTCCATCCACTCTAATTAAAGTACTTATTAAATACCACAGAAGTACTGCATTATAAACTTCTGTACACTCTTCCAAAATCAAAGTGATGTAACACCTACCTTTTTATACTGTGGAGAAGGGGGACCGGAGACATAGTCCTTCATCTGGTAGCTTCGACAGGTCAGTACCTTTCCTGATTGAGTGTGGACATTAACTTCTATTGGAACATAAATGCCATCCTCAACTCCCTCTTGCCTGTAGAAGACATATATTCCTTTCATGTCAATAAAACAATCCATCTTTCAAACCAACCATGCAATTAAACATGTGGACTTACTATAACAGAATTCAAGGCAGGACACTAGTCTGTGCTTTAACATACTTAAACAAATAAAGCAAAACATATTTCAGTGTTTTTTGTGCAAACTTGTTTCATACAAAAAATACATTTCTAGAGAAGCAGCAGCATTTACTTTTATCATTTCAGCTCTGTAAGAAATGTTGACTTCTGATTAACCTGTAAAGTCAGAATGAGAATACACCTAAACTAATTACTGTGGAAGACAGGTAGTCTGAAAGAGAAACACAAGCAAGATTACCAGAATTAATGAGCCAGATATGTGTTTCTTAACTGGCACTCAGATAAAGAAACAATTGCAAAGTTTTATCTTGCCCATTGTGTTGCATTTTAATAAGGGGGAAACTTGCACAACTTGTGCAATGCACTTTCCAAAGAATAATCCAAGGCACCTTTTACCTTTCACAAGGCATGCACATCAGTAATGAGCTAAGTCGGGGCAAAAAAAACATTTTGGGTTTTTTTTAATTAGCAAAACCATGCTTCAAAAAACAAAACCTCAAAACCTCGGCTACTTATTGTCCTCAACCCACTGGCATTTAGCTATCAACAAAAATCTGAGGAAACAGTAAGAAGTAAATGAGAAGCTTAAGCAATACAAGGGACTTCATAGCACAATTAACTTTAGATGTACTTTAGCTACAAGTTATAACATGGTTTTAACCCTGCTTGTTCAATATAAATTTGACAAATCATCTTTTTTTTCAAAGACTTGCTACCATTTCAAGTTATTAAATGTACATAATGTGGGCCATGTTAGGTGAGTAACTAGGTTAAGTGCAAGTACAGACTGGAAGCTAACTGCAGATTCAAGGCCAACAGACTACAAAATAAGTCGTGTGGTTGTGTGAGAACAAGAAAACTGTTCAGTAACATCCATTGCTCGACTCTGAGGCAAAGTCATGATTTAATCTGTAACTTACAGATTTGTCAAGTACAGAGGACAAAAAACCCCACAGAAGTGACTGTGAGACAAGGAAAAAAATGAATTTGAAGTCAAAGAGTTCTGCCATCCAAGCAAAAGGTTCCCCTCTCATATTTGTTTTCTATATATTGCATTGTTTTGTATTTCAGCTAATTACATGCAGCCTTCAATTACGCATTCTCTCCTCTGCTTCTGGGTAACAAAGCACAGACTACTTTACCCAGATTAGGAGGGGTTAAAAAAAAAAAAGTGGGCATTTTTTTTTTTGATACATAGTAATTTCAGGAAATAATGTGCTGGAGAACCTACAAATATATCAGCTTGTATGCAGCTGATATATTTGTAGGATCCCAAGACCTTCAGCAGGAGCACCTGCAAGCTCATTTGAGCAGGTTAGGAACGATTCTTAGAAGAGCTCTGTTGACTATGATTATAAAAGCCAAGAACACATCCCATTTCCAGTTCACCTCCATGGCATTAACGAGACAACTGGAAAAAAGTAATCTGTAGTGCTAATGTCCAGGCTGCATATTTTGGTGGTATTACAGTACTCAAGTCTCTAGTACCTTAGCAAGCATTGAAATTTATCCAGTCAAACAAATACCAGGGATCTGCAATCCTACGCTACGTCAACTGTAAACAATGTGAAAACACTTACAGAAACCAAAGTGCAAAATACCGTCTCCAAGGAGAGGAAACACAAAAGCACATGCTGTCAGACATGATCATCATACTTAGGAAGTTTATGCTTCAGGAAAGCATGGTAAATCAGGAGTTTTAAGTAAAGGTCAGCAGAAAGCTCAGGATGTTTAAGTGCTACTGTAAGCAAGAGCAGAGGAACTCAAGAGATCATAAAACAGGGACATGTGAAGCTGTCCCCAAGCACAAGCATGCCGACTAGATGCTCATGCCCTCTTGCTTGAGGCTAACACTCCCAGCCAGGACAAGAGTGCTCAGAATGGCCATTACCATAATGGTACTAACAGAACCTGGTTTCTGTTGTATTTCAGGTTCACCATAGGCAACAAAAAGCACATTGCAACCAAGTTTCACCATCAGGGTTTTAAGGAACTGTTTACACAGTGAAAGTGCTAAAGTACCAGAGGCAGGAGAACAGTATTGAGGTAGTGTTTTCACTGGGTTTGCTATATCCTGCTCCCTAGCCCAGATTTCCACTGGAATTGTCAGTGATGAACTTGCTCTGAACAAACAATCCTTGTGTACCAGAAGCACCATGCTGTGCAAGCACATCTCAAAAGCTGCAACAAGCACATGACAGCAGGCAAAGTTTTGGAGATTACATGCTAAGTCCTGTCTTAGACCCTGCAAGAAGTCATGCTATTCTTTGCTTTGTTCAACCAGCCTGGTCAGCCTGGTCTTTTTGACTTCAGCCTGGGAGCAATTTGCTCAGGGTTCCTTGAATATCTCTTAATTACAGGTACATGTAGAACATTCTCCACCATGCACTGTAAAAGCGTAGTCAGGCTCTCCCATTCAAGGGTGGAAACGGTAACACTCCAGCTCCCTGCTTGGATGTTCCTCAAGCTCACAAAAGTTTACATCCTTAGAGGAGGAGACACGTTAAATAACTTCCTGAAAAGGTCCCTTTGCCTGTATTAAAAGATCTCTCTTCTGCAGTCTTGTCCTTATCCCTTCCTTTTCTGCTACAACTCGAGTCTACAGATGTATACGGACAGACATTGATGTCAGTCTCAAAGGAAATTCTCCCTAAAGTAATGGGAAAAACACCATAGGACAAATACAGATTTTAGAATCTTGTAAGAGACAGGTTAAAAAAAAAGATCATGACTTATCAACTTCAAATCAAGGTCCACAGATTGTTTAAAAAAAACCCTAAAAGTAGGGGTTTTTTTAGCTTGAAAACAAAGCTTTCTTTCAGAATCAGAAAATGTCAGAATCAGAAAGAAGTGTCAGAAGTCAGTACACATACTATGAAATAGAATTCACACATTAAAATCAAAAGCATCTTCTTGATTTCAACACCATAGCTTCCACACAGCTCTTTACCAAAAATCGACTCATTCTCAATTTCTCTCTAAAGTAGTAGAAGACAGCAGAAGTGAAGTCACCTACTTATCCAGTGAACTTAAATTGCAAGTGTTCATTTTCCACACTATTCCCCACACTTCGTCTCCAGGGCTCTGAGCAATGGTAGCTGTACCTCCATGCCAGACAGAACTTGTCCTGCCTTGATGATGGCCAAACTCAAGCTTAAAATCCTGCAAATGAAAGCAATGCAGAGAATCAATTTCCACTTAAAATAAGGGTTATTGACTATTCTTGACATGAAAGGAGCAGCCAAAGGACAGTAGTACATGTGGCCAGTTGGAGACACGGAAGGAAGAACAGACAGGTGCTACCTGGTGCCAAACCTTTTTCAGGATTTTGTGATAAGACTTAAATGCCACTATGCAGAATCCTGGAAAATAGTAAAGGTAAAGAAATCTACAAGATGGTGAGCTTTGGGTCCTATCTTCATGCCAATAGCCTTTGGGTCCTATCAAGACCACCCAATTGTAAAATACCATCCTTTTCATTTTTACAATGTTTTGTGCCATCTCATCACTCATCTGGAACATTCTTGGGTATTTTTAAGTCAAGGCATGTATCTCCTTCAGTGAGCTTATTCAGGTTTTTGCAAGTAGAAATATTCTTTTAGAAAACAAGTATCACTTTTTCTTACAAGCAACATCAAATATTAGTATATATGAAAAAGAGAATAATGGGCTATTGAATGCTATCAATGTAATTTCTCACCTGACTCAATACACTCATTATCCTCTCCTACTTATTAGCCAATTTGTGGATCCTTCCCTAGAAGTACAGAAG
This sequence comes from Pseudopodoces humilis, assembly GCF_049639895.1. Taxonomy (NCBI): domain Eukaryota; kingdom Metazoa; phylum Chordata; class Aves; order Passeriformes; family Paridae; genus Pseudopodoces; species Pseudopodoces humilis. The sequence goes on from NC_142200.1 coordinate 109,817,632, forward strand.
GAAACACTCCCCTCCCCCCCAGTCCAAACCATCAAGCTTTAAGGAAGACTACCTCCTTAACATCAATAAAATAAAACTCAAACCCAAGCAGCCCCACAGATTTGCATATTTCTTAGAAACATCCTCTTGAAGATATGATTTTGCTTTGAAACATACATATGTACACATTAATACTCCCTCTGAGACACATCACTCTCTTGTAATATCCTAATAGATATAGGAAAAAAGTTGGAAAACAAATGAAACAGTTGGAGGCTTACACACAGAAAAAGAGTGCTCACATCAGAACACAAATCAATTTTTGTGTGTGTGCATAAGTGACAGCAGCCTGGCAAAGCCACACTTTTTATTCCATCAACAGTCATCTTCCTGCCCCATAAAATGTCCCCTATTTAACCAATTTCACTAGAAAAAAGGTTTACTTAGATGCACCAAGTTATTTGCACAAAAGTCCAGTCAAGTCACAGACTGAAGTTACAGATGAGGACAACTGATTGCAGGGCAGTGCCAAAGAAATACCTTCATAGAATCAAGTACTCTCACCGCAGTCTTAAAAAAAAAAAGGGGGGGGGAAAAACCCCACCAATTTTTACTTTATTCCTCCAGTTATATTTTCTTGGACCTGACCTCCACTGAATAGCTGCAAGGAGCTGTACAAAATCATCAGGCACCACCCAAAAACCAGCAGCAGAGATCGCACAGAAACAGCAGTTCACTCTGGTTCTGGAAGCAGGAAACGAAGTTACACCATGTGTGCAACTGCTTCAAGCACTGCTGCAAAGATGGGAAAAAACACAGTAGATACTTTTTTGGGTCAAGAGATCGGTCTCTGGTCCTTCTAAGTACCAGTGTAGCACCCTGTCTGTGCTTGTTATTAACATCCCATTTATTAACAGCTTTTGGCTGAAGACTAACAAAGCTTTAAAAAATAAAATTAGAGGGAAGTTTAGCAAAAGTTAAACTAAAGTTTTTACTTTAGTTTAGGATCCAAAGCACTCTGGTTACGGGCTGTTTCTCCTTTTTTTAAGCCCAAGTGGCACTATCACAGGGCAATTAATAGGAATCAGCTCCAACCTTCCTGCAGTCCCTCACTCCCCAGCATCAGTGATTTTCCAGCTGGAAGCAAGGGAGTGAAGCCACCCGGTGTCGGCAGGGAACATAGCAATCGGTCAAAGGCCAGCTAGAGAAGGCAGCCAACCTGCAGTGGGTCCAGATGTGCTTACTGGCTAACCTGGAAATCAACCTGAGAGCTGGGAGAGCTGAAGAAGATTGCTTTTATTCAAACATAAGCACACACTACTAGAGCCTTTCTCCCTGCCTTCAAGGTCTGATCCTGCAAGGTTCTGGGCTCTCAGCATGTTCAGTGGAGGGGTAGCTATAAGTTCCTCACACTTTACACAAGCAGGCCTCAGCTGTCAGGTTGGCAGTCCTAAGAGACGCCAAGTATCTGACTATGGTGAGTTCATTAATGACAAGTTTTTGTAATTTCTTCATACACTCTAACAGATCATTTCCTGCCAGTTACCGCAAAAGAACCTTCAAGTCATTAAGTGGTATCAATTGATGCTCTGCTCCTCCAAGCATCCTTCCAGTTGCACAGATCTGTACATCAACAGCTTTAATGACCACAAGCTTGTGTTTCCAAGCCTACACCAAAGCCAAGCTGATACAACAATATTTAATAACCCTGGCAGGGAGAGAATTGCCCTGTAGGGTGTATGAAGGTGTCAGCTGCAGATGTGCAGAGCTGGGTGACAGCTCCCATCTACCGATCACACAGTGCAGGGAGAGCTCCTCACCTGGACCCGGGACACCTCCCACTGCACTGGTTTGCTCTAAGCCCCATCCAAGCTGGTCTTGAACATTACCAGGGATGGGGCATCCACAGCTTCTTTGGGCAACCTGTTCCAGTGCCTCACCGCCCTTACTGAAAAGAATTTCTTCCCGCTACGTTACATTTCAAAGTCCGTAGTGCTTTACACACTGGGACATGGGTCATGGCTGGCAGCCTGGAAGGTTAAGCCCTGTCAGATAACCCCGCAGCAGTGGGACTACCACAAACATTCCTTCTGCTGTGGGCAGCCCCGGCCCTGGGTCAAAAAGCACAGGACAGCCAGGGTTGGAAGGGACCTCCCGAGATCACCTGTCCAATCCCTCCTGCCAAGACAGGGTCACCTCAAGCAGATGACACAGGAACGCCTCCAGGTGGGTTTGGAATCTCTCTGGAGAGGGATACTCCACAACCTCCCCAGGCAGCCTGTTCAGTGCTCCGCCTCCCTCAACGTAAAATAGTTACTCCTCATGCTGAGCTGAAACTTCCTCCGTTTTAGTTTACGTCCATGGCTCCTTGTCCTGTCCCTAGGCAACATGGTACAGAACCTGGCACCATCGTCCTGACGAGGACCCCCGGCCTGATCCATGCTGGGGCCTCCGCCGTGCGAGGGACGGACGGGCTGCAGCACCGGCCCGCAGGCAGCCGCGGGGCCATGCGGCTCCTCGGCGACACTCGGGCTCCCCGCAGGTGTGTCGGGCTCCCCGCAGGCACGTCGGGCTCCCTCAGCCCCCCCCGCGGCCCCGCCAGCCGCCCCCTCACGCACCTGCAGGCGCGCCAGGGCGCAGAGCGCGGCCGAGGGGTTGCGCAGCAGCAGCCGCTCCCGCAGCAGGTTGCTGCCGTACGCGTAGTACAGGAACCAGCAGCCAACCTCGCCGCCCGGCTCCATCGGCCCGGCGCGGCCCGGTACGGCGTGAATCCGCCGCCGCTTTAACACCGCCCTCCCGCTCCTCCTTCCACGCTGCTTCCGCCGCCGCCCAGGAGCCGGCGCGGAGCGGGGCCGTGAGGCGGAGCAGGAGCAGCAGCAGCAGCAGCGCCAGTGGAAGGCGGTAGGCGGGCTCCCGGCAGTGGAGCAGTGACGTGGGAGGAGCGCTCCGCCTCTCCATCCATCCATCCATCCGTCCGTCCGTCCGTCCGTCCGTCCATCCGTCCATCCATCCAGGCGGGAGCGGGGAACGGCGCCGGGCACGAACCCCCGCGGCTGTCAGGGCTGCGGGGCACAAACCCAGCCGTGAGCTCGGGGGCTCAGTCTCCTCATTCAGCTGGCTTAACTCATAACACTGAAGTCTCGGTTTGAACAGCATGGAAAAGAACCCAAGTTTTAGGAGAAAACTTTCACCTTGCACCTCAAAATCTACATGCTTTTTGAAAAATCATCACAATTGTTAAAACTCTTGAGTGTTGAGAAAAATCAAGGGCTTTTTGGTTTGTGGTGTTTTGTTGGGTTTTTTGTTTTGGTTTGGTTTTGCTTTGGGGGTTTTTGTGGGGTTTTGTGGTTTTTTGTTTGGTTTGTTTTTTGTTTGTTTGTTTGTTTGTTTTTGTGTGTAGAATATCGAAAGTTCCAATAATTTTAAAAGCATTATGAAAAGTTACTTGACTTTCTTTTAGAAGAATGTAATTTTGATGCAAAAGAGTAGCAATTGCTATGTACTTCATTATAATCCCTACGTAAGATTATTTTCCCCTCCACCTCAGCTCTCAAGGAGCAGCTCAGAGAAAGCCTGACCAGGCAGCACAGCACACAGTGATGCCTGGAAAACCTGCCTTTTCCAGCATCTCAGCTGCTTCCATCCTCTGTGGGGAGGAATAGGCTGTCAGTGAGAAGGGGCTGCAGTCCCTGGTACCAAAAAGAGCACCCTGGCCACCTCTGAGATAAACAGTGACGATTTGTAAGTACATTCCATGAGAAGCAAAGCAGTGCAGCATTTCACAGCTGGGAGTGCTCAGAGCAGAGTAAGATGGGAATGTGCAAAGGTAAAAGGTGAGAAGATGCTGGTGTGTGGGCAGGCAGAGCTGCACATCCATGCACAAAGGCACTTCCTCTCCTTCCCTGACATAAGCAATGCTGGGATGGGACAGAAGGAGCCCTTATTGAATATACATAAATATAACACACGTTATGTGTTATGTTATGGCTGTAATTAAAATAGCCATAATCGTTAATGGTGAGATACCACTCATTAATGCAGTTAAAGTAGCTCCCAGTGCAAGCTGGCTTCCTGAGCAGAGGCAGCTGCTGCAGGATTTAGCACAGGATCCCTGGCAGCACAGTGCCCAGCCTCTCTGGGCACATCCTGCAACATAGAAAGGAAATCAGCTCCTTCCTTCAATGATGTGTTCAGTACTCCATTTGAGTCCCTGCTTTAGTTTTCCCAACACAGATTGGGAAAGACAGATTCATCATGAAGCACATAAAGTGATAAAAGTGATTCTGATCCTTCCTGACTAGTAGCTTTCTTTTTTAAGGGATTATTTTTCTTATGTAGGAACCAAGTATTGTAAAGTGAAAAGGATTACATAGGTCATAGGAATATACTCCCTCAAAAACTCCCTCACTCTCACGCCTTACAATAACCAGTAGGTGAGCCTGTCTTTTGAAAATCTGCTATATGCTTTTAGTCCCTTTTCCCTAAGGACATGCAAACTCCATGAGAAGTGTCTCTCTCTCATATCTTCCATCAGCTTCTGGACTGTTGCCTAATTTCAACCAGAAAACAAGGGGGTTCAAAGATATCTAAGTTTCTGCTGATCTCAAGGAAAGAGTCAAGAGGATGGCTGTGAGACAGCAGAGATCCCACGAGGGAAGCTTCCAGATGGGCCTGTAAAGCCCAAGGGACTAAACCTGCTGGTGAACAGGTTTTCCAGCCTAGGTGCTTGCTGCACTACATATTTGAGCTTTATATAAGCTGTCCATTGTAAGCTGAGGTAGATATTTCTTTCTAAACAGAAAAAAACTTACATAGGAATTGCACTGAAGCATGTAACAATTGTTACTCTTTAAGATCAAAATTACTTTCTTAAAGAAAGCCAACCAGCCTTTCATAACACTTTTTCAGTTATGGAAATTTTTGACATTTTGCTCAAAAAAAGCTATTTTTTTAATCAACACTCAGAGTTTCAACAACAATTGTGATGATTTTTCATCCAAAAAGCATGTGTATTTTGAAAAAGGTGAAACTTTTCTCCTAAAACTTTTGTTCTTTTCCATGCTGTTCAAATCAAGAATGTTATGAGCTAAGTCAGATGATTGACAAATGAGTAGACAGAGCCCCTGATCTCATGTCTGGGTTTGTACACTGGAAAACATCTGTTAGCAAAGGCAGCTAGAAAAATTACCATCAAACTTATAGAAAGAGAATCAGTTTAAAACACTGCCACTTGAAATTCCAAGTATTTCATTCTTCAAAAAGGCCACCTTTTCAAATTCAAATCTTTTGAGGTTTCCATTTTCTTCAGTCTGTACTGAATACCAAGCCTATTCTCTTATCAAGAAACATGAGCCAATACTTCCAGGAGCGTGGTTTTGGTATGCATGGTGTCTAGACATGATGTGATGCTAACTCAGGTGCTGTTTGAACTACCTAGGTAAAACCTTAGATCTATGGTGATTATTTTTCTGAAACTCACTCAATCAGTTTTCACATCTGAAATCCATTTCTTCCCAGCTGGCCAGTCTGATGGCAAGGCAGCATGGGAGGGAAGTGAATATGCTCTGGAGTGAAAACTTTGCAGGTCTTTCTGTTGATGTATGTCCAAATAATGACCAAATGGCTGTATGTGCATAGGGAAATACTTGGGCACTGTGGGCAGACCTTGCTTGGAAAAGAAGTTTACAGCAGCAAAACCAGGGAGTAGGACTTTTCCTGTAGGAATTTGAGTAGAAACCTGCCAGGCTTTGGTGGTGCTACCAGATTTCACACTTCTGCTGTTTCTTGACCTTTCAGGTGAAAATTAACACTCTGAGAGAGGAGTGTGTTAAATGATATCCTGTTTGTTGCTTTTTTTAGTTCAGTCAGTTCTAGGTGATCTCCAGAGCAGCTGACATGAGACCTGTGTTAACCTGTTTGAAGCCCCAAACAGTTTGGAAGCATTGTTTCCCCATGCATGTTGCTACAAAACCTGCGCAGAGTAAGCAGTCAGGAGTATGCCTCCCGTTTGGGACATTCCCAAACATGGGCGAAAGCTCTGGATATCCACAGCTATTTGTACATTGTCTGTGGAGGAGATCAACAGGGTTATTTATGCAAAGAAAGCATGAATTTGTTTCCATCAGTTTTTTTTTGCCTAGATGCAATATATTCCTGAGCATATCCTATGTAGGTTTTTAGCGGGGAGAAAAAGGAAATTAGGGAAAAATAAGGAAAAATAAGGAAAAATAAGGAATTAGGGGAAAAAATGAGATGCAGTGGGGTAAGTTAAACCTCCTGTAATGTCTTCCAGTCACTCAACGTGCCTCCCCATCATTCCCTTTACACCCCATGGCTGTCACAGCATGAGCCATAATTGATATTGAAGAAAGAAAGGAGAACCTGGAGGAATAATAAGGACAACTGATGCAAATGAACTGCATGTGCAGTCCTCCCCACAGCTTTTCACTCCTCCCTGAGGAGCCCTAGTAGGATGTGCTCTGCAATTAGTATTTCATTGAAATTATACCTTTTTTGCTACAAGATGGTTACAGCTGGTGGTAGCTTCTTAAAACAGTGTGCAAGGTCTGGGGGTCTGCAGAGATTTCGTGTTCATGCAAATGAATGCAAATGATTTTACAAGGTGTCATGATGTTGCTGTGCTTGTTCCTTCCCTACAATACAGGGACCATGCTGTCCTGCAGAAATTCAGCCTCTTTCCCTGCCCTGCTTGACAGAGTAGCCACTAACCCAAGCATTTTGTGGCTTGGCCCCACCGACAACCAGGAGAAATATCCATCCTTCATTTTGCAATTCTGTTCTTACATGTTTCCACAAATAGTGCAGTCATTTAGGAGAGGAACTATTAAAATGGCTGGGTCTGCGCATGTATCCACCTGCCTTTTTTGGTTCTGCTCCATGCCAGTGTGTGTTTTGGGCCCATCCTGGAACAGCCCTGAGCTCTCCCTGGTTGCTGCACACTCTGTACGGTTCTGAGATGTCACTGTGTGGCTGGTGCCATCTGAGGTCTACAGGTACTTGCATGTGTGACTTCAGCAACTGGTTAATAAATCTTGCCAAATTCATGTTGTTTCAAAGGAAAAATGCTGTGCTGAACTGCAGAGACTGTACCTGGTACCCAGTGATTTTATCTTGTGTGTGCATGTACAGTGATAACAAATTAATAGTGGGAACAAGAAAAACCCCTGTGTGTCAGAAAAAGAGGTTGACCCTGATCATCTTTTGTGGAAGTATATTCCAAATCTGTCTTTTTTTCCTTGGACCTAGTGTTTAACTTCCCTCATTGTAAAGCTCTTCTGAATGATAGCAGTTCTCTATTGATACAACACAAATGGTTACAGGAGATTTTCTCAGTGCCTTGTTAATGAAATCTCTTAGTTTGCTGTGTCAAGAGGATTTGTCAGTGTGATGTTTCTGTGTCCTGTTGTCTCAGGGTGCATTATCTTCTCCCACCACAGAAGTGATTGCTCCTTCCAGCAGTTCACATTGCCATCTGCCTCTGGCAGGGACTTGTGTCTCACCAAATACCAAACAGGTTTTCTCTCAAGTCTGTCAAGTACTTGAGCCTTCTTTTCCCATGAAAGTTAAGACTATCAAATGCAGACCAGCAGATGAAAAGGCTATATCCTGCTGTCTTTTGGCAGCTTTGCTATTTTGTGTTATTTTTACAATGTGCTTCTGGTTTTGGTTTTTTAAATTATCTTTAATACTTAGTATTATTTACAGGTTAATGTTCATTTGCTTTATTCCCATCCTTTTACCTTCTGTAGGTTGAGGGCACTCTTGTTTATTTCTCCTTTTATTTTCTTCCAACGCAGAAAAAATAAAGTCTGTTCCATATGGTGTTTTCTAGTCCTGTATTAACCCTATGGCTTTACAGTTGAACCTTGCAGTGTATTTCACACAAAATTGATACTTCTCTTTTTGTACTGCCATGTCTGTAAACGTTTCTGTGCTGCAAACCTTCAGCCTGCAGAAGACATCACATGGCTCCAGCCACAATGCAGGAATATGTTTCATAGCCACATCCTTTCCCAGAAGCAACATCACTGAACTTCTTGAACTCTGAGGGCAACTATGAGATGTTGGGATGGAGAAAGGCAGTAGTATTTCCCTTTTTGTGAGAGCAGTGCGAGAACAGTTGCAGGAGCATGTGACATGGATGTCAAAACAGGCCCTGGTTGTACTGTTCTTCCTAGTTCTGCACAGACCTCACAAAACACAGTACAGATCCTCACCGAGTGATTCTGGGCAGAAATGTAACAATTACTGGTAAATCCAATTCAGTCCTTCCATTGGGCTGGTGGCCTGTGTGGATGCTTTTGTTGTGGAATAAAGGCGGCACTGTTTTTTCATTTGTTTTAAACTTATTTTAGCATGACATAAGCTAAACCAGAAAAATCCCTGCGTGTCAGAAAAAGAGGTTGACCCTGAGCATAGCACTGGTGGGACAACAGCAGTTTGAGCTGTGGCTTGCCATTGCTCTGCTCCTCTGTGTAAGCAGATCATTGAACTGGTAACAAGACCTGGTCCAGCTCAGCTGCACAGAACTTGACTGGGGTTAGGGGGTTGGCAGCGTTTTCCTCCCTTCCTCACTTGTTGGAGCAAGTCCAGAGAAGGACCACTAACATGATTAGAGGAACAGAGCACCTCTTGTATGAGAAAATGCTAAAGGAATTGGGATTGTTCAGCCTGGAGATGAGAATAGTCTGGGGTGACCTTATTCTTCCAGTACCTGAAGAGAGCTGACAAGAACAATGGAGACAAACTTTATACCATGTGACAAGACAAGGGAGATTTGGGTTAGAGTCAGGTTTAGATTGGAAATTAGTAAGAAATTCTTTACTGTTTGGGTCGTGAGACACTGCAATATGTTGCTTAGAGAAGTTGTGGATGCCCCATCCCTGGGACTGTTCAGTGCCAGGGGGGATGGTGTTGGAGTCTGAGATATAGAGTGTGTGCCCTTGTTTCTAATACTTAGTTCTAGGATCCAAAGAAACACTGAATTTCATATAACATGAAATTAATGAGCATGTTTTCATGGTGATACATGAGAACAAATGAGAAAAAACTGAAAATGTAAGTGTGTAGATTAGAAAGTTTCTTAAATCACTGGGTGAAAAAGTAGTTGAGAGAGCAAAAGACAAGATGGAGGATTTAGGGTGTTGTCTCTTGCCCCTTCTTCTTTCTTCTTCATGTTCTTCTCCTAGAGGTTTTTGGGCAGTAGTAAGTGATTGGATAAAGAATGCCGCAGTGCAGTACACAGGTGTTGGGTCATTGGGTCAGTAAGAAAAATAATTTAGTTGGCATCTGTTAATTGGGTAAATGGACATATAAAAGACCTTGAAAAGGATATTTGTTAGCCATTTTACACCTTTCTATCATAGTGCACATAACTCCTTGTACCTTGTAATGCTGATAAGAAAAGAATAAACAACCAAGACCGAATAAGAGAAAACTTCCTCCCTCTCGTCAGTCTTCAGTTCAAAGAGACAAAGAACCTAACCACGAAGTCCATAACGAGACAGCTTGGAGGAACCTGTTATAGAGAAAGGTGTCCCTGCTCGTGGCAGAGGATTGGAACTAGAGGATCTTTTAGGTCCAACCCAAACCCATCAAATCATTCTATGATTTGATGATGATGATGATACGATGCAAAACCAAGTGGGGAAGACAGCAGCAAGCTCTATATCTCTGGAGACATTGGAGCAAGAATATTAATGCTCCTCTGCCATCTATGGGCACATCTCAAGGAGAAGCAAGAAAGAGTAAATCCTTTGTCTCTCAAAGCTGTTTCTCTTCTCTTCTTGCACTTCTACACTGTTGCCTTTTAATGACTGTATTCTTAGCACTTGTTCCCAGTGATGGAGCACTTTGCCCACTGCCTCTCTCCCCTAATTTTGCTCTTTCTTCCACCTCTGCCCTTGCACTAGGGATGCAACCTCTGGAGTAGAACTGGAGAAAAAACTTGCTGGTGGGAAGGGTGCTGGCACTTTGTTGTTTTCTTCACCAGAAGAACCTTCTGGGATACATCCAAGATACATCATGTACCATTCCTGTTATCATGAGGGTCTTTCATATTAAAAAAACCATCCTCAGGCTGTACCTGCAGATCCCACTCTTAATTAAAATGGTTAGCAGGTTCACATAAAGTCACCTTTTCTCCAGTTGCTGCCTGTGCTGGAGCAGTGCCAGACAGATGGACATCCCCATCTGAGTGCAGTTATGGTGCTTGAGAGGATGACCCTGGCACATAGGAAAGCCAGCCCTGGCAGCTTCCACTCAGTGGCAGTTGCTGTATTATTGCCTTTTCTTTGCTGTTATAATTTCTTTGCAGAACAACAGCAATGGAGAGATGGATTTTGCTTTGTGCAGTCCCAGGCCTTGTAGCCTGTTTTCCTAAAGAAGTGCAGCTCATGCTGTCACATCGTGTGTCCACACCAGTGTGTGCATCCTTCACTGCCCATCCTGATGACTGCTGACCACATTGGGCAACTCCCACCAAGCCTGCAGACAGGTACTGATCCATGAGACTGTGTGTTCCTGTGAATTCTAGGAAAGGTGCAGCTGGGGAAAAAAAAGTCTCAGGCAGGGAAAGGCAGCAGTTTGAGTAAGGTGCTCTTAGACAGCAAAGACACTGCCCAGGAGAGAGAGAGAAGGGACCAGCTACATAAAAGCTTCCAATGGGAGTTGGTTTTTCAGAAGTAAAGAGACAGCCAACCCATCAGAATCTGATTTCTAATGAAGTACTCACCCTTAAGTCATAAAAAACTCACTCAGCCACAAGATCTGAATTCAATGGAAACAGGTTGTCTTAGGTTCAGTGCTTTGTATGGGCTTGTTTTTCTGTTCATCTCTCAGAAAGAGCCCTTCTGCACCAAAAATTCAGCTTGCCAGACAAGTTAACGATGTCAGGAGCAGCCTTGGCAGAAGTTCTGCCTCAGAGCACATGTATTATTCACAGGGTTTGTAGAGTGCAGGGATATACAGAAGTCGTGTCCTGCTGAGGCAGAGAATGTCTCAATGACAGACAGAAGGAGAATAACAATATTTTCTTCTAAGGCACATGTGGCCTTGAGCATCTCTAGGGATGCACATTTGGTAGCTGATTGGAAACAGACTTATTTTATTTCTGCCTGCAGAGAAAGCCCTGAATATGTTGGTTTTTTTTTTTCTTAAGAAACCACAAAAAAAGCCAAAAAACAAAACCCAAAAAAAAAACCCCAAACAAATAAACAACAACAACAACAAAAAAAACCAACAAAAACCAAACACAAATCAAACATGTTTTCAGCAAGCTAGTACAGGTCTTCATTCCTTCCTTTCCACTCACAGGAGCATAATGAGTGAGCAGGGAGGCTCGGCAGTGGGTGTGTTTCAAAAACAGTTGTGAATTGGCACTACTTGAATGACAAGGGGCGTTGGAAAAGAATGAGTTACAGGACTAATTGCAGCCAGCGGTTGTCACTCATCTAGTTAATCAAGACTGCTTTGTACCAAGTGCTCCTCCGTCATTTTCACTCTACCTAGCATTCAAAAAAAAAAATAGTAAAAAAATCCGTCTGGCTAGTGCGAGGGCGATGTGACCACCAGGTGCCACTCTCGCTCCACGGGGAATACGAGGAGCTTGTAAGGCTGGGCACCAAATCGGGCAGCCATCACTCGTTGTGTCCGGCTCTGGATTTTCCTACCAGCTGTACGTAGCTGGGACAACAGCTTTGCTATCCTCCAGTAAGCAGGATGCTGGAAAACCGTGAGTACCACTCACCCTCGTCTACATTTGTTTGCCAGCAGCATTTTTGCACAGGGAGGCAGGGATGTAGATATAAAGCTGAAAAGCTGCTGCTTGAGAAGGCTGCAGCCTCTTTGACTATCTCCTCATTTTGCCTTACCATGGGAGAAGTTGGTGCTTCCTCCAGCCCACATCCTGATGAACACCCTGTGGTGTTATTTAGCACTGAACAAAGATTTTATAGTCATTTTAAGTGCAAGAGTTGCCCCTTCTGTTTTGGCCATGGAATTCAAGCCTGAGGTTTCCACCACATAGCCTTCCTGGTTTTGCTCATCTTATGAGCACAGTTTTCTGTGTCCTAGGGAGCAGGGTCCTGGCATTTCCTGGTCCTCATGTTCACTCCTGAATGAAATCAATCCCTCCTGGAGCCACAGCCATTGCCAGTCTCTTGGGCCCCAAGTACACTGGTTTTCATGGAGAGAAGCAAATTTTCCTACCTGCTTGCCACCATGAGAGCTGTCCCAAAGGCTAACTGGTGTTACCAGTGGCTCCAGGGAACAGCCTGTGATGGTGTGCCGTAAGCAACAACATTTTCAAGATGAGGGGGGAGTGGGAAAGTACAGTTTGCACTTCCACTCTTGATTTTTTTGTTTTTGGAATCTGGGCTGATGTTTGTGTGCAGCAGTGCTTGTGAAGCAAAGGGCTTCTAGAGCTCTTAGGGTCAGATGGGCACCAAGTGTACTTCTGATGTAACCTCAATTCACATAAGTTCTGTTTTGCCTTCTGCTTGTCTTGCTTCTATCTTTCTGCAGGTCTCCATTCTGTCCTGCCCTTAAATGACTCATTAGACTTGTTTTCTGAGGTAGCCTGTAACATCCCAATTCACTTCTCTAATCAGATCTCTTTCCATTTGAGTTCCCCATGGACTAAACAAGCCTGACATTGCCCTTCTTGTCTACTGGTTTATTCTTTATGTGTTTACCTTTTCTCTTCCTAGTTCATGAATAAAGATGTTAAATACAAGGTCACTGGGGACTGCTGATTTCCAAACCCAGGAGCTAGTCATATTTCAAGATCAATTCCATTATGTGATTATGTTTCCTTTACTGAGTTTTCTCAGGGAAATCATTTGTCACAGAACAGCAGGCTCCAGCTTCCTGTAACCCTCTTAAATCAATCTCATCATGTCGCAGAAACCTTATTTTAATATCTTCCATTGTAATTGTTTAATTGTTTACTTGAAGGAGCCTTCCTGGTGTATTTAGTAGCAATCAGGTTTTTAAATAGATTACTATTTTTAAACAAAAGAGCTAAAAATGCTACACCCCCCCCCCCCCCCATCAGCAAAGAAGCACCCAATCACGTCCAGGTTTTTTGGAAAAATGATGAACTGAAAAATCTGTTGAAAACTGTCAGCCTCATGTTGATGCTGGCCAGCCCTTTGGGGTCCTTCAGGTAGTGAGTGAGATACCTCCTTTACAGGGTGAAAAGTAGGGAATGCAATGCCTTTATTTGAATCTAGGGTGGTTATTCCCATGGAGACTTTTACAGGCATATTTTCTTGTTCTGATGTGCTCCCTGAAGAAAACTGGATCAGGTGATCTGCAGAAACCTTAAAAAATATTTTAATCTGCTGTCTTGTGTTTTATATGGGTGTCCTGCAGAACCTGTACTTCTGTTAGGACTTTGAGCTTAAAGTGGTATTTCTTAAGGAAAAAAAAGAATCATAATCTCAAGAAATCCAAGTCATTGGCTTGGGATCCTGCTTCATATCTGATATGAAGGATTCATGTCAGGGTGTGAAAAAAAGCAAGTATGCTGTGACCTTTTCAACAATGTCCAATTCCAGATGTTTGTACAAGGAGGAGAAGTTGCTGCTACTTCTAAAATAGTGGTATTTTGTTCAGCTTAGAGGCTGCTATCTGCACACTTGTGCCAGCGATAAGGACTCTATCTTGGATGTTAGTTTTTGGTTACCTAGAACATTTCACTCTAGAGTGAACACTTTCTTTTTAGTATCTAGCATCAAAATCCTCCTACAGGCCAGCCTACTGGTGTGTTTCAGTGTAGAGGATAATCATCTATAGATTTGTCTGCACCAGCAGACAGATCTACCTGTTCTGCAGAACAAGTTCTTCCTGCAGCAATAAAACACACCAGGGAGTTTAAAATGTACAGCTATTGCTTGAATAATCACAATGGCAGATCAAAATTTGCACTTTGTTTTCCCCTCTCATCTTGTTCCTGAGACGTGTGCTTATGCAAACGAGAAAGCAAATACCTCTGATTGTTTTCTGCATGCCTAGTCCAACTTGCCTCTTTGGAAAGGCTCTTGGCCCCTTCTGAATCAGGAATCATCTATGGAACTAGCCCTGGATCTCCTGCTCCTTCAGAGGCTTCTGATCTCATCTTCCACCCCTGCTCCCTGCTTTAACAAGCTGGGTGAGCCCAGTATGTGCCATCAGAGTGTTGGTTTTTCACACAGGGTCCCTCAGTGTGGTGCAAGAAAGGCAGTAATGGAAAGAACTGCTCATGCCTCAGGGCTGGGGGAAATGCAGTGTGCCAGCACCGGAAAGACACAGCCCAGGTGTTCTTTCAAGTTCTTGTGTCATATGAAGGCAATGCAGAGTTGTCAAAAATGTCTTTTTTGTCCAGGCAAAAACCTAGCTGTGATCACATCATGGGGGAAAAAAAACTCCAGTGAGTGGAACTCCTAAAGGACAAACAAGCACTGCCTGTAAAAAAACAAAACAAAATCCCCCAAACCTGGTGCATTTAAATGACCGGCTGTGCATCCAGTGATGCCTTGGTCTATAGGGTTGAATGCCTCTCCTAAATCAGAGCTTTCCTTCATCTATTCTGAATTAACTGCAGCCATTGTTCTTTGCTCTCTTGAGGGCTAGACCTATTCCTAGAGCTAACTCAAATTAGCTGTCCCAATTAATTAAAGCGTCTTAATTAATGGAAAAATACAGAGTCTTTATCAGGCACTCCTTGTCTGGAATACAGCCTAAGATACCACAGCTGAGCAGAAGAGAGACATTTTCTTTCACGCTTTAAATAGCTTGCCAATATGAAAATGTGGTTATAACCAAACTCTTATGAGGATGAAATTGTTTTCCCACAGCTATAACCCAAATGTGGATTGTTACTCCATTTCCACTCAAACTCCCACTGAAGGCAGGGTGATGTTGTCCGAGGAAGAGCTGGTTTTGTGTGGGATGACTCGCAGAGGAAATGCAAGCAAAGATTTAAGCAGGGGAGAGTGTGAAAACACTCCTACTCACTTCCCTGTGAGAGAAGAGGTGGGGTGACACACTGGAAGTGGCTGGTGTTCTCCCCTCTGCCCTCCCAGCCCTGTGGTCATCTGCTGGACCAAAGATGGCAAGGAGGGACAAGCCATGGTTGTCCTTGCTCAGACACCCTGCTCCAGACACAGGGTATGACAGCCAGTGGAGCCATCCAAACAATCCCACATGAGCCCTGCAGCTGCATGGGCCAGGCAGCCGAAGCCACAAGCTGACCTTCCACCAGGACATGCATGGCTGCCTCCTCATGGAGACAGTTTTCTTCTCTTGTTGTTTCCGGATTCACCAACTGAACAGAAGAATTTTATTTGGTCACTAACTTCCTTTTCTTCAGGTTTTCTGGGAATATCTACATTGCTGACTGGTGCTTGCAGCTTCTCTGCTGCCCAGGATCATCTGGCTCCCAGAAGAAATGGGTCTGAGCAGCAGAGGAAGTGAGTGTTGGAACCCCCAGGAGTTCCCTCTGAACAGCAGCAGCAAAAAAGAGATGCATTTTATAAGCACTCATCAGTATGACAAATACAGCGGTACAATTTTTAGAGGACACATTAAAATAAGCAAGGTAATTACTATGCAGTTTAATTAGCTCAGAATTTAATCACCCTTCCAACTGAGAAAAAAAAGACCAGAGTCTGTCTCTTTCTAAATTAGGCAGTACAAAATTTCTCAGTGCCAGTCCTGGAACATCAAGTAGGTAAATCTATGTACCTTTTATCTCTCAAGCATGTGACACAATCATCGCTTTTATTCCCCATTCCATTTATTCCAAATCAGTGATTGCAGTGATCCACTGGATCATTTAAAACAATCCATAATAAACAAGAGTGATTGTGAAGCCCCCTAAGCTGCAGTTTGTGCAATACTTTTTCCAGCACTTAATTTTTATTGCTGCCACAGATAAAGAAGTACTTGGCTGATCAGGACAGGAGAATCCCATTTTTATTCCTGCAATATTTGCAGGAGAATGCCCCATCCATTCTGGTTTAGAGAGGGAGAGGGATGAGAAGCATTCCCCTTGTGAGCACTTTGCTGTGCAAAGGCCATGCAAGATGAATAGCTTTTGGTCTGTTACATCAACAAAACAGATAATTTCTTCCATTCTTCTTCAAGCTGTTGTGAGCTTCTTTATGCTTGACTCAGACCAGATCCCTCTCGTCCAGTTTGCCTTCATTTTTCTTTCCTACATTGGCTTTTGTTGAGACTGGGAACCTCTCTGATAGTCAGCTGGTGCCTCACTCAGGTGCAGTAGGAAAAGAGAGGGAGGATTTTTCCAAATAGCTAAAGACATTGTGTTTTGCTGTATTGGATACAAGGTCCTGAAAGGTAGGAACACAACTGCACTAAGGTGTTGTAGCTACCCTTATGGATAGCTAGGCAAGAGGAGTGCATTGAATGAACCCCAGGGACATGAGAATACAGGCAAGTTAGAATGCAGATCTGCAGAGTGTAACAGAGGTAGCTGGAGCTGCTCTGAATTTAAAAAAAACACCAGCTGATGAGGTTCATTAATGTAAGGATCAGAAAACTGCAAGTAGAAGCAAAGTAGACTTTAGCAAAATGTTAAGAAGAATGAGTATAATGAAGGATGAAACCAAGTCACAGACGATTCAGTCCAAGAGAGCTGTGTGCAATACTCAGCTTGTCAGAGTCTGCTTCTCAGTACTGGCCATCGTTTAAGGTGTCTCTAGCTGTACTGTCAATGTGTTAGTGTGTCCAGCCACTACAGTGAAGATTTATGTGCCATGCATGGAATCAAGCACAACACTGTCCTAGGAGTCCTCCTTCAAAAACACAGGTGAGGATACCTGATGCACACAGGAATATATGTATATATGTATGTCTGTGAAGAATAAATAAATATATATATATACACGTATATATGTATATATATGTGTGTGTATGAGATATATATGATATATATGTGATATATATGAGATATATTAACTATTAAATTTCCAAGTGGTGCTGAGAGTTGCCTTGTCTTAAGACCAAGTCAAACAGAACCAGTCAGTCTGTGTGGAGGACGGAAGAACAAGCAATCTCATTTTCCCAGGCTCTTCCCAGGAAAAGGTAATCCTATTTTCTCTCAAGGAATTGTTAGAACTCCTTTTACCATGCTGGATTATTTAAAGCTTGCTCAATTTTGCAGTGGGTTCCCTGGAATTAATATTTTAAGTGCTCCCATAGTGAACAAAATTTGGGAGAGGTCATTGCTGCCTTGTTTGATACTGACTTCTGTCTGATAAGGAAGCATTTTAACTGGGTTACAAAGTGTTCTTCTCTAAGATGCTTAAAATAGGACTGAGGAACCATTATGATATAAACTAATCTGCTGGACATCAAATTCAGAGATGATCCTGAAATTGTTTAGACATCGATTCTTTGTTATCTTTTCCTGTGGAGCATATTGCTCAATTCTGTTACCATTGAACTGCTGTCAGAAGGAAATTTCAGTGAGCAGCAGCAATACAGAAAATTTAAAATGTAGCTGCTTTATTATTTTTTTTTTTTTCTACAGAAGACTTTGGTCTTTTCACTATTTAAACAGTAGGGGTGTGTAATCAGAGAAATTGCAGCTTTTGTATCTTTTCACTCCACCTCAATGGAACAAGGTTATTACTTATGGTTAGTAAGCCAGTCAGGCATGAGAGAATGGATGTTTCAAATGTGTCACTGTGCTACTCTCAAAACTGTAAAAAAGACATCAAATTAAAGGACATCAGGGAATTACCTAGTCCCATAGAATGGGTCCATGCAAAATTAGGGAAAAATGGGGACCCTTCTTCCCCTTCTAAGTTCATTTCTATTTGTTTACTACTTCTAAAGCCTAGGATGAGAGGAACAATCCACAGCATGTGCAGTGTGGGCCTTAGCCACAACCCATAGAAACCAATTGGAAAATATCTTTCTTGGGAGGTGGATTAAGCTTGTTATTAATCACAAGCAGCCAAACCTTAAATAATTGTCTTTGTGCTAATGCAATGTTGTATTGCATAACAGGCCCTGTTCTGATTTAAATCTCTTTCTTCCTGGAAGGGGTAGGTTTTATATCTTAAAGTGCCACTGGAATGAAGTTAACAGAAGCTTCCAAGAGCTGTGGGAAAATGTTCTGGGTCCTTTTTGTATCTGAATATGGTCTCATGAGTTTCTCAGTATTTGTGCATCTGAGAGCAGGTTTCACCAGGTGAATTAGAGCCCACCAGTTCAATGCAAGATGTGGCAGATCTTTCACCTGCTGGGAACATAGGAAGGAATTTTTGTTTTCAAACTGACCCCAACATCTCAGTATAAACAACATTCTAAAACCAGCAAGGAAACTACAGGCAAGGAACACAACAGCAAGGAAAGAAGCAAAATCTTTGTGTTTCTTAGCTTGGCTCACCATCTACCTGTTCTTCCCTCCTTAAATGCATTAATCTTTTTTCTCCCCTCATTTCCATCCTCAGCCTGGCACAATGCAGGCAGTGTTGTGGATAGCTTGGCTGTATTCTAAGCAAGCTGGAGCTACCATTTTAAAACTCTTCCTCTGATTCACAAAGACTAGGAAATAACTGGTCCCCCAGGTATTCACAGAGGCACAGCTCTGTCCTGGCTGCACATAGTCTCATACTGAAGGTCTAGATATAAAGCAAATGCATTCATAAGAAGACCCTGGTAAGTAATGCTTGTATTTTTTGAGAGACAAAATCTTGTTCACTTTTTTTTTTTAAAAATAGGTGTTTTTTCCTTTTTGCTCAGACCATGTTATATTGCCTTTCAGGGTGGGATTAGCTGGCAAAACCAGTCTAACCCAAGAGCCTTGACCACAAACCCTGAGAAGGAAATGAGGTTTTGCCATAGCTATTTCCTTGCTACCTGTATCCAAGGACAAGATACTGTGGTGAAACCTTTACTATCCTTACTTAGTCAGTGGTTAAGGGTAGCAGTCCAGACCTAGCAGAGAAAATAGGTATCTCCCACACATTTATCTCCTGATGAAGAGCACAGCCATCCCCTAGTCCTTGTGGCTCTCTAGATTGTGAATGGAGACAGAGAAGCACCTCCAAACAGGCAGCTCCATGACATCCTCCTCAGAAATGACAGCCACAGAAAACAGAGAGGAAAAGACAGAGGAGTGAGTCTTAGTTCCTGTTTGTCACCTGGAAGGAAGAGCCTAACTGTGTCACAGAGAACAGCCTTGTTCCATTCAGGATGGGTAGCTTGTCCTCTTTTCCTCCAAATGGGTATCAAGGCCTTTTTTGGGAACTTGCAAAGGAAAATCACCCTTTGAAGCTAAGCAGATGGCAGATGTTTTATCCTTTTTGCCAAAAATAATGTCTGTTAAAAGCTCTCTTCCATGGCATGAGAGACCCAGATCCAGTTGTTGTCTCCTTCAGTGAGGATTGACATAGACACATTCCATTTCCCACAGCAATGTTGGGAACAACAGGCAATTAACTATTGTGAGAGGAGGGCTGGGGAAACACTTTCAGTTCTGTTGAACTCAGCCCATTCTTGCATTTTCACCATTGTGTCTGTGGACTGATTTAATGTCATTTTTGCTGAAAAGGATATTTTTTGTTTGAAATTAAAATTTTGATCAAAAATGCCAATCATATTGACAAATTTTCACCTCCTAGCAGCAGACTGATTTTTAAAAACACTTCTAAGTGAAGAGGTTTTTAAAAGTCTCTGCAGAAAGCAGAGTCAGTAGTCAGTAATGAAATTTTCATTTTATGAAGAGACCTCAATGTCATTTTTATTACAAGTGAAAGGAAGACTACATGAGACTCTTCTTTTGTGTCTCATTTTCAGCCTTAGGGAGAGAATGTATCCAGAAGGAACTTTAACTATCAGTAAAGAAAAAGAGTTATATGATTTTGTTGCATAAACTAATTAGTTCACACTATTACCTTCTGTGTATGAAAAAAATCTGCAAAGAATGGGAGAATTTTGTCTGTGAAGTTTAGCTTTGTAAAATTATGACTACAGAATTCAATAAAATCAGTAGAGTTGAATCAATAGAGAATTCAACTTCAAAAGAATGAATATCCCATGGTCTCAACAGACCAGTTTGTCAGTGGGCTGTCAGTTCCTAGAAATCAACTGCATTTGCTCTGGAAAACAGGGATAACTGTACACAACTCTAACAGAAGCTTTAGAAAATATTACATTCTTTCATGTCTGGGTTTTCTGTTTCATATACCCAGATCTAAATGGGGCAAAATTGCTACTGACTTGGAAAGTGTATTGGGATGTCTCCAGGTGAAAGGGATGAGACAGGTATTGGTAAAAAGTGGAGTGAAAACAGCTTCAATAACTGGGAGCAACAAATTTGCCATGCATTTCCTGTCATTTTTGTCTTATAGAAATATGAGGTGCTTAATGAGAACTGCTTCTCATAATACCATGTTCCCATGCCCTTGGCAGCAGTACAGGGGTCATACCTTCACAGAACAATTATTTGGTGATCTGTCTGATGTGCTGAGCACAAACATGCTTTTCATTGCCCTGGGCATGCCATACTACTTCCATTCCCACTTGCTTCTTCAATAAACACGCGTATTGTGTCAGCAATGGAGAGCTGCCACTGGCCTCATTTCTGCAAGCTCTCTCTGAGTCTGACTCCATGTATTTCACTGGGAACCTGGTGATTCAGGAGAGCACTTCTCATTTGAGCAGTCCCTTAGTTTCCAGTCTGTCACCTTTGGTGAATAGTGGCATAAATGTGGATGATCGCTGTGGGCACACATGACAGCAGTAGGTGTCATGTTTCTTCATATTTGACCCTTTCCAGGTGGCAGCAGCAAGCCCCTTTTCTGAAGGAGACCAGAATGGAAACATTGTGGATTTGCTTGAATGTTTGAACTTTCTTTCTCTATTTTTTTTTGTTTGTTACTAGGATGAGGTGGCACTAACAGTCCAGTTCTCCTGCCAGGTTTTCTTGTAACTGGATTCAGGAACGGATGCAATTTCCTCATAAGGTCAGGTTGTTCTATAAGTCTGTGCACAGTCATGCAAATGTATATAATTTAATGCATAAGTGAATCTTATCATTCTCAGAGTGTATAGACTTTATCTCTTGTTGGTTATTAAATTCTAACCCTGGGAGCCCACAATCCACACAGTTTTCTCGTATGTTTTATTGTCCAAAAGTCTCGCAAAGTTATGCCTTGTGTGAATTAAAGTCTGCTAGAAACATGAAGGAGTGGTCAGAGGTACCTACAGGAGGTGGCATGTGGGTCACAGATCAGGCCCAGGGCAAGTGCTGTCTGTCAGACTCCTAAAAAGATGTGAACTTTGAAATTCACATTTGGGTCAGAAAGCTCTGCCCAGGTATGGCTGTAAAAGTGATCCATGTAATTAAGTGGATTATGAGACAGTTTAGTACTGATGAAATCCAGCTTGTGCAGGGAGCCAACAAAAAGCCTCTGTACCCCATCACACTCCAATTAAGCTCTTTTTGCTGCTGTATACACCCCCTGAAAAGACATTTCACACACAGCACAGACCACGTACACACACTGAGATTTCATCTGTGATGCTGTTGGGAGTCCAGGGTTCGCTGACCAGGCTCCTTCAGATAATCCATGGGGTGGGGTTAAAGTTCAATATCAAATTATTAATGTACAGATTTTTCCAGTCTTACTTGGGCTTTCACAAACAGACTTAAGAATTTAAAACAGTGACATTAGAGCAATGCATGCTTTCATTTTTTATCTTGACACTAAAACTAATAACCCTCTCATAAGCAGTAGGCAAACATAAATATACCCTAAAAAAAGCCCCAACAGTTATAAAACTGGATGAGCATATAAATTTATGAAAGAATTAAGCATGTCTCAGATAATTTAAAAAAAAAAAAATTTTTGACATTTCTCTGTGCAAGTCTGGAGCTTGCTGAGAGAGCCAGGCTGATTAAAATCCAGATCCCTTCTGGCATAGAAACTCCATTTGAACCTTTAAGAAACAGATAGGCACCTTGTGGATTTGCCTGCTGCACAAGCATTTGCTCAAAAAGCCATCAAATACATTCAGGGGCAGAGAGGTCCGTGAGGTGCTATTAGACCAGATATAACATCTGGCTCAAGGAGTCTCTGAAGCCTGAGATGGCAGCATTGAGAGGGTATTTCAGAGGAATTATCCACATGTGGTAGCCCTGTCCC
This sequence comes from Pseudopodoces humilis, assembly GCF_049639895.1. Lineage (NCBI taxonomy): Eukaryota > Metazoa > Chordata > Aves > Passeriformes > Paridae > Pseudopodoces > Pseudopodoces humilis. Next base: position 109,839,795 of record NC_142200.1, read on the forward strand.
AACAGCCTTCTCATCGACATCTGCTTCTACTGATGCTTAAAAAGAAGGCACATCCACCTGCTGTCTGATCTTGTATATCTGTTAGCTCTTTTGTATTAGTCTTGGAAAGTGGGGGTAAATTACTGTGTTGAAGAAAGAGAAGCAAACTGAAAAATACAGCATTAAAGTAGGCAGAGGCACACACCTAAAATACAGCTAACCTTGCTCAGCAGACAGAAGTCAAAATGAAAATGCCTGTCTGGCAGCCTCTCACATGTAAAACCTTGCATATACAGGTTTATGTAAAAAGCTGGATATATAGAGTGTAAAATGAAGCTAATCTGTTCTTGGCAAAGAAAATAGATTGGAAACCACAGAGAAGTGATTTGGTTTCCTGTGGGTGATAATTGTTTGCACTGATGTGAAGTGACCCCAGGGAGATCAGCTTTTGTCCTCATGGATCTTAATCGAAGTCAGCTGGACTGAAAGCATGTGTGGTTTCATGGAGCCCCGTTTCAGTTTTATGATGATTAATGTATTTTGTCACAGTTCTAGCCTGTACTCTGGCCAAATGAGGGCTCCACTGTTCTTGGCACCATGCCTCTGCCACTCCAGAGATAATCCCTTACTCAGGGAGCTCTCTGGACAGACCATGTCTGGGGGAAGATCAGAGAAGAGTGCCCTGTCTGTTGGCACAGATTGTTCAGTGATCATTCAGTGTATGTATATGCTTTTTTAAGGAGAGAATTTTTTTGGTCCTGAATTTATTAAAGGAATCTCCTACCACTGGTAGATATGAGCACTTTGGAGAGTGGTCTTAAATGTGTGAGTCATTTGAGGAGGAAAACCAGAAATCCAGTGGGAAGAGCTAAAGAAGCCTGAGTGAGGAGCGAAGCAAGACAGGTAAGATGGTGCAGGATGACTGCCTTGCTGAGGGGCCAAACAGTGGATTTGGCTTTGGAGGAAGAATGGTGGGACAGGATACCATTAAGAAACTTGACTGGAGGAGGCAAAAAAACAAACACCTGGACAAACTGACACCAACCTTCAGAGCATCCATATGAAATTATCATCCTTCTTATTTTGTGCTTATAGGTCTGATATGGCCAAGCAAGTGACTTCAGTGTTTGACAGACACAGGATTCTCATGAGGGTCTGGTCAATGCAGCAGCAGCTGCCTTTATTGTGTCTGGCTTTACTGTGTGTGCACAACACATCCTGTGGCTGGCAGGGCTGACTGCTCAGGACCATCGTAACAGACTTGAGATGCATGCAGGACCTCTGTTTAGATCTTAGATTGTTTCTGGTGCTCACTTTCACCCAGGGCTGAGTCAAGGCAAAAGCCCACCTGAGATGCTGCCTGGAAGGTTCACAAAGCCATCAGTCAATGCTAAAATGGTGTATGTGATATGCCCTTCTGCAGGTCATAAATATTCAGGGCACCAGAATGGAGACAAAAGGGATGAAAAAAAAAAAAGAAAAATTCGCAGATATACCAAAAACTGGATGCATTTGTCACATCAGGTGCACTATTTACTATTACTGCCATGAACTTGAGAGATGATACTGTACTTGTGGCTGCAAAAGTGAATGAAGATAATGAAACACAGTCAAGGTTGTAGGAACAGCCCAATCAATGTGCACTTCATGCCCTCCACCAAACCCAGCCTTGTACTCCATTTAGCAAGAAATTCTCTTCCCCCATACTGGATAAGAAACAGCTTTTCAAACTGTTGGAATCAAACCAGGCATTTAATTAAGTCTCTCTGTATTTGTTCAGTTAGTGAGAAAACAAGCTGTTTAGTGCAGGCTATTTTCGAGCAGGAACTACATAAGGGCGAGACTGCAAATTAGAGATGGTTGTTAGAATCACAATTATAGGGATCATTCTACTCTTCTGTGTGCTGCCTGTTTTCTTCCACAGGCTTCTTGTTCTGTACAACTGACTTTAATGGCTACAGTTGCATTTCTGAGCCTGTGAAATGACCTAAACAACTGCAGTTTAATGTTTGTGAATGGAAAGTGAAAAAATAACTTCTTGTATTAGCTCAGAGGTAAGGAAACAAAGCAAGAATTGAGTAACAGTACTGGCAGGTGAACTTGGCAGGAGCTGTAATGAACTTTTTTCATCTACAGATCTGCTCAAAGAAATATCCTGACCTGTATGGAGTTGCAATGGAAAGGATTTTATGTAGGAATTTTAGAATTATTCAGTTGATTGGATCCATTCCTGGAAGAGCACAAAAACGTGACAGAAATGTTGCTACAAGGACTGCTTCATACTTTTTGAAAACATACTGGGTGAATCTCACCTCCTGAACCAGCAATTTGTCAGCAATTACTTCTGAGCCATGGAAAGTGAAACATCCATTTAGAGTTGTCAACTGCACAGAAATCTTCCATGTTGAGCAGTTTTTCACGCAGCAATTTTTAAAGGATTAAATCCTAAGGAGTAGTTGCTGTAAATTTATCCCTGTTCACTGGAGGTGGTACATGTCTTCAAGTCCAAAAGTAAATTTCTTGTAAGAGAATGGTATTTCTTTGCCAGATTCCTGTGTCTGGTTTTATGACAATGGGGTATATAAGTCGGGACTTAGCATATAAATTCACAGGCATGGCCAAAAAAAAAAAACCCAAAACGGGATGAGTTTGCTGAAAAGCTGCATGAGCTTGGCTTGCAGCTGAAGGGCAGGGAAGAAAGGAATGGGAGCTGCCACTGTCACTCCTGGAAAGCAGCACTCCTTTCAGCAGCACAGCATGGCTGGCACACACCCTCTCCTGCTGCAGCAGCTCGTTTGGCTTGCTAGAACTCGGGCATAGCAAAATAGACAAAGGGGCTGTCTTTTTCTGCTGCCCCAGCAATCTGCTGCCCTAATTACATGCCTACAACTTGTGCTGGCTCATAACCATGTGATGAAGGCTTTTCCTCAGGGTTTTTAATTGATTGAAGCAGCTCTTGATTCTCACTACAAGAGAGGCAAGGTATAAAAAAGCTCTAAGCCTCAGGAAGGGAAATAAATAAATGAGAAAATATTTTGCTTCAGCCTTAGAATGAAATTTTTATTTGTTTCAAGTCCTCCCAGGATGTTGTGGACCAGAAAACTGTTACTACAGTACAGTCATATCTATGAGGCAGAAGGTTCAGAAACTAAATCTAAGACACATCATTAGCTTTAGTGCTCAGTATGGGAATAAAAGCATAAACCAACAAATAGCTGTATAAGGTATTTCAAAGAAGCCATCAGTGAAATGCTGAAAGAAACAAGGCAATTTCTGTATCCAGCCATTACTCAAAACAATGACAATATCTCATGAGCAATGTTTGAGAATGTATGAGAACTACACAAACTGAATTTCTCATGCCATAGCTATGAATTTACTTTATAGGGTCTTTATGGGGGTGTGGTGGTGGTGTTTGTCAGTAATAATAAAAAACTATAGGGCAGCAGATGCTTTAAGACTATTAAAAATCAGTTTTGCAATGGTGTAAGACAAAAAAACTGCATTCATGATCTCTGAAAAGAATTGCATCTAACATTCTTCTAAATGTAGAGTCCACATGTGGTTTGTGACTTCCTTGCTTGAAAGCCTGGAGAGCTATCTCCCCAAATTTGACAATTCACACAATACGCTGCAATAATCACAAAATCACTCAGGCTGGAAATGCCTTTAATATCATTGAGTCCTGCTGTTAACCCAGCACTGCCACATCCACCACTAAATCATGTCCCTAAGCACCACATCTACATGATTTTTAAATACCTCCAGGGGTGGTGACTCAACTACTTCCCTGTGCAGCCTGTTCCAGTGCTTGACAGCCCTTTCAGTTAAGAAATTTTTCCTGTTATCCAGTCTAAACCTCCTCTGTCACAACTTGAGATCATTTCCTCTTGTCCTATCATTTGTTCCTTGAGAGAAGAGACCAACCCCTGCCTGGCTACACCTTCCTTTCAGGTAGTTCTAGAGAGGGATGAGGTCTCACCCTCCTTTTCTCCAGGCTAAACAACCCCAGCTGCCTCAGCTGCTCCTCACAGGACTTGTGCTCCAGACCCTTCACCAGCTTTCTTGCAATGCTTTGGATGCATAATACATAGAATGTTTGTCTGAAACAAATAGAAGAAGTGCTTTTTGCCTTGGAATAACATGTTAGTCACAAAAAAGGCCTAATTTTAATGTCCTGACTCATGCTGGCCCAGAGGGCTCCAAATTCTTTAGACAGCTCTGCCTGCATTGCCATTTGTCACAGTTGATCCTGAGGTGAAGAGGTGAACATGAAGGTAGGAGGTCTTTGAGAGCAGAAATTGTGAATGAAGGCTCAACACCAAGGAAAAGTCCCAGGAGGAAAGTATCCAGGAAGATCCACAGAAGTGATGAGCTGAGGAGCATCACACCAGCCTGCTGACAACACAAATGGTGGAAAAGGCTGTGCAAAAAGCAACACAAATGGTGCAAAAAGCTTAGGACGAAGACAAGAAGCCTTCTATTTACTGGACCTTGCAAAGAATGCACAGTAATGAGGGATGGATCTTATTCCTATGAACTGGCAAAGTACCATGCAAGAAAGCACTTGCTGCAGCCACCAGTAGCTTCTTACCTCCATTTTTTTACATTAAGATTTCTCCCCATTTCACCCTTTTCTGTCTTGTCAGAGGATATTTTGAGGCCTCCTACACAAGGAACAGATGTGGTTCCATGGTGTCTTGGGATGTATAATCATCCATCCCCTCTCCTGATACTGCTCCTGTCACTGCATAGGGAAAAGGGGCAGTATCTGCTGTGGGTCCTGTGTAAATTTGATACCATAAATGCATTGCAGAAATGTGTCTGTTACAAATATTTATTCATATCCATAGTATTTTAGTTTCTAGAGACTTGCTATTGATCAGAGACACTGGTATTCATGTAAGAATCTGCCAATATCAGTCATTGTATTTTTACTCCACATATTCATGGTCAATGGCAGCAAAAGCAGTAATTTTTTCCTTGAGACTCTTGGCAATGCAAGAGTTCATTTGTCATTTTTAAATGGACACCTGGGGTAGATTCTGTCCAAGAAAAACAAATCAATACAGTTAGTTACACTAAGTGCATTTGAACAAGGATATTTGAAGGGGAGAAGGAAAAGGTGCTGCAGCATGATGGAGAGGAGAGGTGTGTGTGCTGCAGGCTGGGAAAATGGCACCCAGCTTAATCTATGCCTTGGGAGGGAGGAAGGGATGGAGGATCAGGAGAAGAGAACTATAAAAGGGTGGACCAGGCTGAGGAAGAAACTGAAGAAAAGCCAAAGAAGCTTTAGGAAAACAAAAAGATAAAGTGGTGGATCTAAGGTGGGTCCCCTGGGTTGAAGCAGAAGAGCCAATGGAACAAAGCTACTGGGCATGCCTGGAGAGGAATTTTGTTTCTAGTCCATTTGATTTTGGAGCAGTGTCCTGGACTTTGAACCAGCTAAGTGATTTTATAGCCCATATCACTCATGCTGCTATCATGATTTTAGCGTGGCAATAATAGTCACCAGAAGAGCAGCTTGTGCAACAGCTCAGCTCTTGGCAATGGTGCAGAAAGAAAACAATCTTGTAGTTATTTTATAGAAGCAATCTGTTTTTACAGAAGTAGATGATATAGGAGGGAGGGTTTGCTGTCTTTGCAAGCATTAAATTTTAGTCACTCGTGTAGGACTGGTTGACATTTTACCTTCTATTTCAAAATGTTCATGTTTGATTATATAAAAAATAATAAGCTTTTCTGTGGGGTTAGCAATGCAGCTCACTTGTCATTTTAAATGGACACCTGAGCAGATTCAGGTGACTGAGCAATGCAGTCATTTGGACCAAGGGCCTTAAATACATTTGGATGGGAGAAGAAAAATGTGCCATGTGAATGGAAATAATACAAAAGAAATTAATTACATGCAACAGACAGGCAATCAGGAGGGATGGGAGGCTTTGTCTTCATGTGCTAGAAATAACTGAACTGATCTCCCAAGATCATCATTAAATCAATTTTAATAATGTGTTGTCATCAAAAAGAGAAAATTGCCTCCACTCCCAAAATGAGTAGATTATGAAAAGATGCTTACAGATGGTTCACAAGGCTGCAGCTGGTTTCTTGTTCTCCTTCATTCAAAAATCAAAAATGCTGTAACTCTTCAAGATCTTTGTGAGAAAAAGAATCAAGGAGGTGCATTTGGGTTTTTACATTATGCCACTCTGAATCCAAGAACAATGAGCAAATGGTGGCAAAGAATCTGAAGTGTCTCACTGTGGTTCCAGAGCTCGTGTCCCTGGCAAACCCATCCTTCAGACTGTAGGATAATCCCTGGCTGTAGTTGATCACACAGGTTGGACAGGGCAGGATCTGTCACGCTGCTTCTGGGAATATGCTAGGTCCACTGCGCAGCCTATGTTTGGCAATAACTCCAGTAAAATTACAAAGTAAGTGGTGCCTGTACGCAAAAACCTGGATGGAAAGGTAGCCCCAAGAGTGGAGGGACTGCTGATTTCTGGGGTCTGAGAAATGCCTCCCTGAGAAAGCACCTGTTCCTTTTAGAAGACGCAAGGATTCTTTCACCCACCTCTAGACAAACCCCCTCCTGCCCTCGCTTTGGGAGGGAACAGAGGAACGTGATTTAGGGGCGGCCAGCAACACCCTGCCGCACCAGCTGCTGTCAAATCCCGAGCGGAGTTTCCGGAAAGCGGGGAGCCGCCGGAGGAGGGGCAGGGAGGGAGGCACGGCCGTGCCGCGGGGGTTCTGCGGCAGAAACCCGCTGTCCTCCCAGCCCCGCTCCCCGGAGCATCCCCCTCCAGGCACAGCATCCCCGTCCGGGCACAGCATCCCCGTCCGGGCACAGCATCCCCCTCCGGGCACAGCATCCCCGTCCGGGCACAGCATCCCCGTCCGGGCACAGCATCCCCCGCTGCCGTGGCGCCTCGGGTGCTCGCACTCGCCGCAGATCTCTTCCCTCCACATCATTCAGTTCATCTGGATTTATTTATTTATTAATTTTATTTTTTTTTTCTTTTTGACCTGCACGTTGGGGTTTATTTTTTGTTTTGATTTTTTTTTTTTTCGTTCGCTTGTTTTCCGTCTATTCGGAAATACAGGCGCAGAGGGCGGGCACCAACCCGGTGACTCTCCACACATCCCCCCGGGGGAGAGGCGCTCGCAGCCGCTCCGAGGGTGCAGCCGGCTCCCGGCTGAGCCTCTCCTCATCCCGGGAGCGGGCGGACAAGCCCGGCTGTGGAGGTACCTTGGGATGTGGTGGGAGCCGGGATCCCCGGGCCGGGGCCGGCTGAGGTGCGGAGGTGGGAGGCTGCTGCCCCGGCCTACGCGGTGGGGCTGTCGCTCTGTCTCTCCGACGAAAAGAATTATTTTGGTTGGATAATTTGGTGTTTTCTCGCAAATCATAATCATGGTGTGAAGCTTTCTTATCCGGGACGGCGGTGAACTGAGGGAAAGCTTCACCCGCAATTTGGTGTGCATGTGCTTGTTTTTACTTAATTTCTCCTCCGATGGAGGCGTGTGAAAGCTCCTTGCAGGTTTTCATCATGGGGTTTAAAGTGTTGTGGATGTTGGCGTTTTAGTGCTATGGGATTTGTTTTGTGGGGTTTTTTGTTTGTTTGTCTGTTTGGGTTTTTGTTTGTTTGTTTTTCCCACAGCACTTAAAACATTCACCTGTCGACCTCGTGTGAAATAAATGGCAATGGTGTTTGTATCTCTCAGGTTACAGTGTAAAGAAAGGTGCATGCTTACCCACCCTATGAACAAACAGGTCAGTACCTAAAAGAAGTGGGTTTGGTGTTTCAGGTTTCTTGGGAAAAGGAATTTCAGCACAGTCATTTGTACTGGTGTGCACTTAACTTAGTTAAAATGTTGGTGGCATAAAGAAGTTGAGACTGTTTTCCTTTGCAGGCAAGAATTCTTTTTGCTTGCAGTTAAGATGAAGAAAGTAATCCTTCCAGTGTGCTTGCATGTGGCCCAGTGTAATTAACTGGGTGTGCAAAGATATGTATTTATGCTGTTTCTTGCAATGCAGCTGGGTTTTGATACTCAGTTAACACCTTTTATTTGTCTTTTTGCCAACAAGTGCACAATGATAGCAAGAGTTCCTTACCTTACAACTCTGTTTAAACTGTGGAATAAATGAACTCCTCTCTGATATCTCTACAGATTCCACTGAATGGGCAAATGTGACTGTATTGCCTGGTGTGTGAGACTGAGTGTATCTGAGTGTAGCCATAGGTGAACACAGCCCTGTGCTTCTGATCCAGTTATGTGGCAAGACAGCAAAGGTGGCAGCTGTGTGATGGCTTCAAGGGGTCACAGAGTGTAAGGTACCCCTTTGATACAGAGGCTATTGTGTAAATCAGGATTTGCAGATTATCTCTGATGAAATTGTCCTAATTGCTGATGGGACAAGATTGTATGAGGAATGTCTTAAGAGATCTGCCCTTGTTTTACATGCTCCCTCTCCAAAAAGACTTTTGAAAAGACAAAAATCACCTCTGATGAAGACAAATCCCAGCATCAGGGACACAGGAAATTCAACAAACCAAGATTTCAATTTTCCAGAAATGGGAGCAGAAAATATTTAACCGTTCAAACCTTAAGTGTTAAGAGTCTAATATGTTTTTTAATAATGCTTTGTTTTTTCAGAGTCATTTGTCCTGCATGTTTTTTCTTTGATGTTGACTTGTTTTTTTTCCAGCACTGAACATCAGTGCTTTGATCCAGGAGTGACTGGTATATATTAGGTTGTGAGCAGATAGTTCTCTTTCAGTCACTTTATAACATTATATAGATATGTCCATGTACAATTTAAAGCTAAAGAAAATTACTCTTTGTCCCCCTAAAGTATTTTATGCAGATGGTTATTCATAGATGTGTAGTTAAGAATCTGCTGAATTGATCTGTACAAATACTTCTAATTACTATGTCCTGACATTATCTGCAGGCTACAGTATAGGTGTTAACATATTTTTTAATAGTAAAATAAAAATTTCATTTTATCATTTGTGCACTATGTACATGATGTTTCAGTGCCTCAGGATAGTAAAGCAATGAAAAGAAGATGAAGTGGCTGGTAATTTTCTCTTTAAACTGACCGATTATTAAGATGATAAAGCTATTACCAAACCAATAAAGTAAGTATTGGAAGAGTAGATAGGCAGTAAGCAAGGAGCCCATATGGATTTAGAAAAGAGAGTTAATGAATAGAAAAAATTATGTTTTGGAAGTGTAGAAAATGTGTCAAAAGAGTTTCCAAGAGTCAATCTGAGATAGTTTTCACAACAGAAATAGCAAGACAAAGAAGGAAAGTAGTAGCTGTAGGCAAAGCTCAGTGTGAAGCTAATTCCAGAACAAAACAAAATTTTTTCTTCTCTTTTGAATGTGAACATAGATGTTGGACCATGGGTACCCAGGCTGAAGAGCCCATGGGGTGTAGAAAAGGGAAGTTGTGTGAGAAGCATTTATTCTGCTTTCTCCCTCAGCCCTCGGGCTCTGGTTGGAGCTAAGGACATGACCAGTGTTGCAGGTACAGTGGGGCTGACCCAGTGTGCTCTGGCCATGGACTGGAGACCACCTTTAAGCTCCTGTCCTCAGCTGAGGTTGGCACTGGCGTTTGCTGAAATAGCAGGACAGTCCTGAGCAGCCACTGGTGTGTTCAACAATCAGTATGGAAGAATTAGGAGATGTGACTCAGGATAGATCACGCCAGGCTGCATTGATTTTTCTTTGCCAAAACAAATGGTTCCTGAAATATAAAAGGCAGGCAAATTGTCCTTGTTGCATTCCTCTGATACTTCTAAGCTTGCCATATCCCTCCAGCTGCCTCTTTCCTCCTCAACCGCTGGGGAGCATAAGGATTTTTGATATGTGGATTGTCAGTATTCAGAGGTACTAAATGGTCCCTTGGGGTTAAGAGGTGTCTGGTCAGGGACATGGAAAAGGATGAGCAGAAGCTCCAGGAAACCTAAACCACATTTGAATTCTAGGAAACTTTTCTAGAGGATATGAACATATAAGTAGCCTTATTGTTAGTATGCGTGTTTCATGCCACCTTGGGGTTTGTCAAATATAACCATGTTAGATTTACTTAGATTTAGTAACTTTTCATTGCAAAATGACTGAGTTAAAGTGTTTATTTTTATGTGCAGTACAGAGTGGTAATAATAGGAATACACACACACATATTTCATCAGCAGTTAGTGGAAAGACGCCTACTTTAATATTCCTAAAACCTCCTCTTTTATTTTTTTTTTCTTGCTGAAGAAGCCTGTATCTCTTGTAGACACCGAGCTTGCATGTCTGGCAGAAAGATTCAGCTGCATTCAGTGGAGCAGCCTCCCTCAGGTGTCTGGGTCTGTGTTGCAGGAGCACAGGGGAGCGCTGGGTGAGCACCAGCCCCGACCTGCCTGCCCACAGCCGCTTTCCTCAGGCATGGGAGGTGGGGAGCAGGCACCTGCATGTGGAAAATGGGCAGGCTGAAGGTGAAATCTGGCATCGTTAGCGTGACAACACAGACACAGCCCTTCCAGACAATGAAAAGTTAGTGGTTGCAAAACAACAGGCAGTTCTTCAGGAGAAGATGGAATTTCCACTAAGTAATCCAGTTGATTAAATTAGATTTTATGAGTTTCAACTGATTCAGGGCTTCAGGCTTTAAGACAGAATCGCCAAATCCTCTCAGATTCCCTAAGTGTTTCCTGTTTTGTCGTTTCAGGATGCTCACCAGAACCCCGAGTGTTGTTGCCCAAGTGTTCCTTCTTCTAAGCATAGTTCTTGTTATTGCTATTGCAGTGATTCAGATAAATCAGCAACAGGTCCTCTCCCCAGGGCTTAAGGTAAGTCATAGGATACCTCAGGAAGGAGAACGGTGTTTTGAACTGATGTTTAATAATAAGTCATTTTTATGGGGTGATTCAAATGAGCTTACAGCCATAAATTAATGTTTAATCATATCATCGTGGGAACACTGAAGCTGAGAGAAAAAGAGAATTGGTCAAGAGTCAGTGGCAAAGCAGGAAAAACATTTCTTGATCCCCTCTCTGTGGTGGCTATCGCGCAATGTCTTCAGGACTGAAAGGCCAAAGCTGGAGAATATCTCACTCCTTTTTCTTTTTTTTATTCCCCTTTAGTTTTGCCAGAGATTGGAAGTAATTTTAAAATGATTTTGAAGTGGGAAATACCCAGAGTTTAAATTCTACCCCCAAGCACAGCTGGGGAGTTTATGCTGACATGTTTGCAAATTGCTCCCGTGCATCAAAAGCATTTGAGCTCTAAGTATGCACTTGATCCTTTACAACGTGTTGGGACTTGCTGGATATTAACAGAAGCAAACAAACTTCATTAAGGGGGGCAGAGCAAGCTGCAAAAGACAAACTGAAATACTCTGAAGATCAGGCTTTGCCTTCTGCTGTGGAACATGTGTGCAGGTTCTTCAATGAGAGATGTACACAACTGAGGAAAAGCTGTAGAAAATACCCTCCTAAGAAGCTGTGCAGCCTGGCATGTAGAATTCTGTTCTTCTTCCCATGGTCCTCTTGTCAGATTTTTCTTTGAAGTCCCTTGTACCTTTCCATCTGCATGTGTGTTTAACTGGATAGTTCACATACTGGTAACGATAGGCTATTGCCTTGTTGCACTTCATGGGATTATAAACACCTTCAGCTTTGTCTGAATCATTTGCTGTTGTGTGAGCCAGACAATGGGATAAACCTGTAATTCTGATACATGTGTTTTATGTATTTGTGTGGTGTGGTAGGGGGTGTGTGCTGGGATCATTCATGGGGCCACAGTGCCTCAAGTATGTGATCTGTTGAGCCCCAAATGGTTGCTTTCAGCAGCCTCATATCCCACCAGTTTTCATGCAAGGCAAGCCTGGACTGACATGCATCCCAGCTGAAGCCAGGAGAAGGCTGAACTCACTATCTAAAAGACAGCCTACACACCTCTGGTGTCTGTCATTAATTCAGTTTCACATTCAGAATGATAAAACTGTTCACCTTACTCTTTGAAGAAGCATTGGAACCACCTGGACTATCTGGAGCTGGTTTAAGTTGTGAGGTTCGCTTACTGAACCACAGCAGCTTCACAGCTTCTTCTCTAGGATGGCTGGTGTTTCCTCTACTGGGTGTGCTTTAGCTTTGGATTTGAATTTGGGCTGTAAGCCTGCTCATGCTAGCGATATGGAGGACCCTGAGTTTGATTCCTGAGACACCGAGTCGTTCTCAGTGAGTAATTTACATTCACAAGAAATTCACAGGTAGAAAAGGAGGACCTTGGTATGCCAGTGAAAACCTCCAGTACCTGGCTGATATGATGGAGCCTGGAAATGACAGAGTCCTGAACTCAATGGTTGATTAAAATTGATTATGGCAACAACATGATGAAAGGAGATTTATTTTTTGCAAATGGCCTTGTTCTTCTGTTATTACTGTTTGTGTTACCTGTGGCATAAAAGCTGTTTCCCAAGATGCATGTTGAGAGCATCCATTGTGGCACAAGAGATAAATTATATGCTATGCCCTTGGTGTTTTAAACTGTTGTTGCAAAGTTGAGTATTTTGGATCCTTGATGGTTGGATTATCTGAAGACTGAGCCAGTGATTCATGAAGGAAGGACCTGCCCATTGCATGAGGCTATGGCACTGAAAGAACACATGACTCACTGGCTCTACACACCATGAAGTGAGAAGAGTGATGAAGAAAACACAAACATCCTCAGTGGAGAAGTCTGCAATTATAAATGATAACAGCACTGAATGTAGTAAGCCTTTGTAGCAGTCAAAAAAAAAAAACAAACTGTTTGTCTATTGCTATTTTGTGAGCCCTAGAGAAAAAAAACCCACTTCATTATTGTATTTCTTTAATTTGTTCCTTGAGGTGCTACAGTTTTCAATACCTAAATTTTTCATGTCTCTTTTGGCTCTTAGGAAGTGTTCTGCATTGTTTGTGGATGTTGTACTTGATTAAAACTTGTTCAAACCTATGTAGCTGAATTGAAGCCTGCATCTAGCACAGATCCACTTTTGTGACCTCCATCTTCCCTGTAACTGGTTTAGCTTGTTAGCTTCTCTTGGCAGTTTCCCAAGTGATTGGAAGGCAGGTGGCCCATCATAAATGTGCCTGCTTTAAGGGTTTGTGTATCTCTACATCCTCCTATCGGAATGATACTCAGGCTGAAAAGGTGATTGATCCTGGGGCTTGTGCTTGCTTATCTCTTGGGATTACTACTCTTCAGGATGTGCCTACAAAGCCATATTCCCATAATAAGCATTTTCTTTTGAGTCACTTTGTTTCCCCCCCGCCCTTTTCTTTTTTTTTTTTTTTTTTTTTTCCTTCTGGACTAGAAAACAGAACCCTGAAGCTTTTCTGGGTCAATGTTGTCTCCCTGTCTTGTCTGACTAATCATCTAGTCCATTGAGTAGGTGGTGCAGCTCTTGGATATTAGGGATTGACCAGGCCTTTGAGCTGATTGAAATACTCAGTGAGTCAGCTGAAGTAGAAAGGAAAGAGGGGAGAAAAAGTAGTTCTGGTCTTTAATGGCTGCTAGCCTGGGATAAGGGTTTGCCTGTGCTCCCACAGTGCATTTCAAAGCAGGAAGGCATTGCTTATCTTTAAAGGGCAGCCAAAGTTGATCCAATATGCAACTTGGACAGAAATCTAACATTCCCCAAAAATTTTAATCCAGCCAGTTTGTCTTTGGCAAGACAAGGCTTGTAGAATTTTTTCACCTTCTTAAGATGCAGCATCCTGTGTCATTTCTGGCTTTTTAGTTTTTTAAGATTAATCTTGGTCCTAGCATGTGACACAGTTGTCACTGATCACCGTTTTTTGAGGCTGCATGGGCTAGTTTGCACACAGTGAACTCACACAAGTCCTGAGCACCTTCATGAGTCACCCTGAAATGGGCCCAAGAGACCTTTTCAAAAAACGAGCATCTATTTTAAGGTAGGAAGAGGCTGTATAGGAAACATAGAGGAGGAGGAGGGGGAGAAAGGAAAAAAAACAACTTGTCAGTCATGCGTTGATTCAGATAAGAATCTGAAAGACTGCTCTTTTGGGATGGAAATCTCTTACTTACAGAAGGAGGCTGGGAAATGCAGGGGGAGGAGGAAGTAGCTCAAAAAAGTCCATAGTTAACTGAGGTAAAAATACTTCCATTATCTTCCAGCTCTCCTTGGGCCTGGTAGTTAGCTCTAAAAGTAGCCAAGTTAAAAGCTTATATTTGGCACTTTAAGCTGACTGAGACTATATTTCATTAGTAGTCCTTAAGCAGATTGACCATTACTATGTTATGTACCTCCAGGGTGCTCATCTCTTCCAAGGAGAGGAAATACACTCAAATTATCTTTGCTAAAAGTAGTTACTGAAACAGAACCTGATGATGTAGTGGTTTGATGGTATCTGTGGAGCCTTTAATCTTTTAGTGGATGATGGTAAATATTGTCTGTATAAATATAAATGAAATTTTCATTATCTAACAGTCCTCTATGAAACAGACTAGACTGGCATTGCTGGTTTTCTTTGGGGGCCAGGGGTTTTTAGGGTTCCAGTAGAAGCCAGGAATAATCAGGTGTGGAAGCTGAATGATTTGCCACCTGAAGCAGTGATCCTTCCCAGTCGGACTTGTTGGTCCCCAAGGGAGGCAGTGGGATGAAATTTATCAGCCTGCTACAGGGGCTCTTACTGCTTTGCAGACAGATGGAGGCTCTCATTTTTCAGTATTTTCAGGCTCCTGGGCATCTGTCTGTTTCAAAAGAAAAAAGCTGACTGAAAAATGAGCCTTACACTGTGTGATTGCTATCAATTAGGTGACTTTGGAAGAGCTAAACATACTTTCAGGATCATAAAGAGGATACCAAAATTGCATTTTGCTTCCCTTTATGAGATTGTCTTCCCAGTTACTACAGTTTTCTTCTGCTATAAAATATGGGAAAGGGGGAAAGACTTGTCTGGTGAGCAGTGGGGTGGGATGGAGAAACCCGTGCTTTAATCCCAGAGTCCAAGGGACCTGGGACAAGTAATTTAAATATTTCCCATTTATTTTATAAATAATCATGGGGTAATATTGGTTCTCTTTCCCTCTGTGTTTTCTCATACTCTGGCACAACCTGTTCTCAGAGGCAAACTCTCAGGTGGACTAAACACTCAAAGGGAGAGGTTTATGGGGCAATTAGGAAAGAACCAGACTTGTTACATCATTCTTACTGTCGACTGTTAGGTACTTTACCTCTCTGCTTATAGCTTTATGGATCCCTTGTGCATCCTTGAATCTAAAGCCTGTGCTTAGATATCAAACCCTTCAGTGTTCAGGGAATGGACTGGGATAAAGGGAAATGAACTTGCTCCAAAATCAGGTCCTAACACAGTGTTATCTATTTGTCAGTGTGGATTTTGAACCTGATGCTGAAAGGAGATGAGCATTCTCCATCCCCACTGAATTAATTATTGAAGATGTGTAGCATGTTCCTTGGTTTGCAGCCAGATTAATTCTGTGCTTGGCTGTTGGATTCATGCCTAAGCGCCTAACACTCAAATTAATCTCTCTTTTAAATAATACACTGTGCATGCATTTTCTAAATGTCTGGTGGTGCAGTGAAGTGCAGCTGCATATGGGCATTTAAGCTGTCATTGTTTGTTTCTTCATCTAATGTATTCTTTCTTAATCCCCAGTATGGAATAGTCCTTGATGCTGGATCCTCTCGGACTACAGTCTATGTCTATGAGTGGCCAGCGGAAAAAGAAAACAACACGGGAGTAGTGAGCCAAACCTTCAAGTGCAATGTGAAAGGTGAGCTCAAAGGAAAGTTCCTTAGTTGTTTTAGCCTTGCTTGTAGTGTTTCTTCCCCTTCCCCTTCCCTTCCCTTTTCAGGGCTGCAGAGGGAAGACTGTCAAGACTATGTCTGTATTTGTCAGCATTAGTTCTGTTCCTACTGATACAGTAAGATGCTCTAATCATTGCACCAGAGAAAAGAAATTGTAGCAAAATTTGATTTGTTCCATGGCAGTGCATGATTGGTGCAGACAGAATTCAATCTAAAGAGAATCGGGACCTGTAAATGTTCAGACCTTGTGTTTCTTTCAGAATAAAAGTCTTATATATATTTTAAAATAGCTTGGAATAAAAAGGTTTAGAAGAATGGGAATCCAGCTCTTGTTAGATGTTAGTTGTTAATTAAGCTTCTCTATACTACAGAATTAGGAAGTAGTTAATAAAATTATTGAGTGAAATAGCTAAATTGGTAGAACTGTTTCTGACAGGGTGCCACAGTTTTACCAAACATGTAGGTGTGGCCTCTGTCTCAGGAAGACCTGTGTCTGTACACAGATAGATGACGTCCCACAGGTACCACTGGCTACCTGCCCTGTCTCCTGTCTGAGGTTTTGAATTGATTCCTCACAGACAGACTAGGCTGACTTCTGATCACACTCCAGTATGGTTAGGTGGTTGTGGATTCCTTCATAGAAACTCTCAGTCAATTCAGTGACATCTCACTCAGCTGTCAGAGTTATGAAGATGCCACACATTTTGTGAAGACAGATGGCCAGGTAGCCATGGTCAGCCAAGTACTCCTCATCCCTAAGTGTACCAGATCAACAGGGTACACTCTTCTAGTCTTGGATAACTCTGCACTGCAGGAGACAGAGGGCTGGTTGATGGGAGATGTCCCCAGCTAAGCTGTGGGTGACAGTGGTGAACACATCTGTCAGTGTTTCTTTAGTGACCCTCTAACCATAGTCTTAAGCATTTAAATTGGGGTGTGGTTCTGGGCCATAATGAGGGGCAGATTTTTGCATACCTACTGAACTTGAAGGCCAAATGGTCAACTACTCTGTGAATTCTGTGGTGGTTTTATGATTTCATTTTTGCCTTTATTAAGTACCTCTTCCCTTGTATGTAGGAACCAGTCCCAAATCCAAATCCTTTCTTTATAGTGCATTTAATCTGTCCTGGTAAGACTCTAAGCACTGGCAAGACAGGCAGCTGTCCAGAAGAAAATGGTCATTGCCTTGTGACCCGCTCTGCCTGAAAACTGGAGGAGGGGAGGCTGCAACCACCAAAGGGATGTAAGGCAATGGCAGCTGCTGAGGATGTTGCTGCTCTGTTTTCCTCTGGTAGCAGCTTTCCTTTCAGCTTCAGGCCTGTTTGTGCTAGACTTAAGACTTTCAGCAAGTCTTAATTCAAAACCAGGGCTGTGAAAATCTAATGATGACACGGTAATGTTTTAAGTTTCAATTCATACAGCCAAAAAAGGAGCTTTGGAGTGTGGAATCTGTAAAGGCTTGCATATTTTTTTTTCTCCTGTTTCTATCAATGCAATGTGATTGAACATAAATAGTTTCTCATTTTGACTTGGTAAGAACCACCTTTTGTTTAGCTTGGGACGAGGCTGTGCAAGACATGGCTGCTACAGAGGTAAATGGAGTTCTGGCAATTGTTCTCTGCAGGCCAGTTGCTTCATGGGAGTGCCTGGACTGCTCCCCATGCGACTTCCCCAGCTTGGGAATGTTAGTAAGGAATGTTTTATTTACACACAAATTGAGCCTGTTGAGATCCTGATGGTCCTTGGAGTATTGAGCAAGGCAGGACTCTGATGTTAATTGTTCAAATAGCTATGCCTTATGCAGCAAGGTGTAACTCTCCTTTCTGCTCTTTGAAGGCTTTGGAAATTTGGAAAGCTGTTTACTAGTTCATGCACCAGAGCAGACCTGTACCTCTACAAATTCAAGAGCCATTTCTGTGCCTCTTGAAATGCACAGGCACCACATTGTTTGTTCCATAAGCACTCCTAGTTTTCAGCCATCCTACCCTTGTTTGCAGTTATGGGGAGGGGGGGAAGGGGGAAATGTCTTTCTCTTAACACCTGTTTGCTAATTGGGATAATTTGTAGTTGGCAAAGCAGGATGCAATCTATCTCCTCATTCTCTTTTAGGCCCTGGTATATCCAGCTATGAGAGTAGCCCTGGAGCTCTTGCCGAGCCTCTTGATGACTGTCTGAATAAAGTCAAGGAGAGAATACCAGTTCATCTGCATAAAAACACTTCTGTTTATCTGGGTGCTACAGCTGGCATGAGACTGCTGAGGTATGGCACGGATTTGAGCTACTCTGTATGCATACTAGCATAGCAGTCTGTGGAAAAAGAATGTGAAAAATGCACTGGATGCATTTTTACCCACTGGAAATTGGCCATCTCAAAAGGAAATGGAGCCCAGCCAACTTAATTTAATTAACTTCTTTGATAGGGAAAGCATGTCTTTCCTCTGTTACGCTGTATTGAAAAGAAACTTGCTTTATTTTGGAGAAGGCAAGAGTTTGATTTTCTCTTTCATATTTGTCACAAAATACAGTGCTATGTAGACAGATAATGTTTGTGCATGTCCATGGGCAGCAAAGGCAGATTGAAGCTAGACACTGCATTCTGAGTGTGGATGGGATCTGATGTGATGTAGCTTTTGGGGTCTGTCTGTGGCTTTAGCCTTGGCACAAATTTACTTTATTATATTTGTTCTGTGGCTAAACAGAGCTGGAAGAGAGATTCCAGGACTGTTTTAACCAGAAACTGTCATATAAACACTCAGTTCATTACGAATAAAGGGGTATATAAGGAGAAAAAATCCCACCCATGAAGCTGCATGATAAAGAGTGAAGTCAGTACATACTGAGGGAGTTGCTTGCTGAAATAATGCTGGATACTGGCTATTCCCTATCATAAGCTTCCCCTTTGGGGAAATAATGTCTATTTCATTTATTTGGTGATTGTAGCAGTTTTCTTGAATTGCTAGTCAGTGAACAATAAACATGAAA
Organism: Pseudopodoces humilis; assembly: GCF_049639895.1. Classification (NCBI taxonomy): domain Eukaryota; kingdom Metazoa; phylum Chordata; class Aves; order Passeriformes; family Paridae; genus Pseudopodoces; species Pseudopodoces humilis. Next base: position 109,858,582 of record NC_142200.1, read on the forward strand.
TTGCCTTTCCAGATGCTCAGTGTCTCATGTTTTGTGAATTGCTTCAGGTTGCAAAATGAATCGGCAGCCAATGAAGTCCTTGCAAGCATTCAAAACTACTTCAGATCACAACCTTTTGAATTTAGGGGTGCGCAGATCATAACTGGGCCAGAGGAAGGGGTGTATGGATGGATAACGGCCAACTATTTAATGGGCAATTTCTTAGAGGTGTGTGGAAAAAACTGCATGATTTTCTTTTCACTGTTTCTCTCTTATAAATGAGAAGTTTGAGAGGACATGCCTGTTAAAGCGTCATAGTTGCAACTTCTGTTTTCCCCTGAAGTCTCTATCAGGGTCTTTTTGTGGCAGTAATAGGACAAACATAAATCAAAGAATATGTTGTTATGGGAATGGGATATGGCAAAGGTAAAATTGTTGATCCATAAAAATTAACTCTTCTCTGAATGACATTGGGTGCCTTACCTAAAACCAAAAAGTTAGATGACTCTTAAATGCATTGGTATATTAAGTGTGACAGGTGTTGATTGTCTTGCCAACTAAAGATCTTTTCTTCTTATTATTTGCTGTCCCTGCCGCCCTACTGGTGAAGGACCTACCTGGCTTAGGGGTCTGCAAATTGTTTGGCAGTGTTGGCTCGCTTGTCTTAAGCAGACAAGACTGTTTGAAGCACTGAAGGTGGCCCAATATGCCTCAGCTGAGCCAGAAATCATTCATACACAGCTCATTCCAGGAGTGCTGAAAAGCTGCAGGCTACAACACCAACTGTCTTGTGCAGACCAAGCGATACCAATATAAACACACTCATGCTGTTCTCAAACTTGGAATAGGGAGCCAGATGCATTGGAAAATCCCTTTTTAGATACAGGTATTCAGTGTGATTTCATTCAGAGTAAAAGCTGTACCAAGATGACCTGCAACCACTCATCTGCATTCGTGACAGGAGTGTGCTTCCCTCACCATCGACAGCACTTCTGCCAGATTGCCTTACTAGGCTAAAATGAACTTCAGCCAGTACTGCTGAATATTGCAAGCTGTCCTGACTGAATGGTTCCTATCAGATCATGGCCATTAAATAAGAAGGAATTACTTGTTGGAGCTGTGACTGATAGCTCATGTTGAACGTGCTGTTGACTTGCAATATTAAAAACACAAGTTTTGGAAACACCTGTTCTGTAGGAGTTTTTCTCATTGTGTGCATTTCATGCAGCAAAAATGGCATTATGAACTTCAAGGTGGTGCCAGTCTTCTACCATGTGAATTTTAATAATCCAAATATCAAATTCCATATGGCAAATTCATAAAAATGGACTGCAAGACGTTGTGAAACCAGTTTAGTCTAGAGAGTTCTGTGAAGAAATACATGTGGAATATCACTAGTAGAAGAGAGAAATTCTGACCTTTCTTGTGACAATGGGCTAAGAGTCAAATTCTGTGAGGAATTGTTTATGGGAATTTTTCACTGTAGAATTTTATTTTGAGTATATTTGCTGGCCCATAAACCCCATAGTTTCCCTTCTTGTGTATACATTCATCTCATCATGCTCACTGGATAAATATTGACATAGATAATCATAGAAAATCTACATTTGGCACTGTGACTATTTGGATCAAATACAAAATCTGGGGAATATTTTGGGTAATAGGGAAAAGTGCCATCTGAATGGATCAGACTGCAGTTTCAGTGGAGGAAATGTACAGATTAAGGGCCCTTGCTCTTTTGACTTTGACGGAGCTTTCATCTGACTTTTTTGCATTTTTCACTCTATTTTCACTCTCTGTCTCTGTGATCTCTTGGTATTCTATTCCTTTAATACTTCTTCTTGCCTTGAAACAAGAAAATCTTGATACCATTTCCATTCAGATTTGTTCAAGTTCTCATGGATATCTGAACTTCAATTCCCTACATTCTAGGATAGACATTGCTCTGGTTAGTCCTGTGCTTTAATCATTGTGCTGTCCTACTGAGTTGAACACTATGCTGCATTAGTTTTCCCATCTTTCAGGATCATTTCACTCTCTGAAAGTACGCCCCTCTTATGTAAAAACATAATGCCTGTTTTCCTCATAGTTATTTTTTTTTTTTTTGAAAGAGTGAAGGACAAATAATGGGGGGGGGGGAAGTTTCAAGAAGTAAAGAGTAGAAAAGCTTGAGGGGAGAACAAGCAGGTGATATTTCTAATTTGCCTTGCTTTTAATTTTACATGTAGAGAAACCTTTGGAGGACATGGGTCCATCCTTACAGAAAAGAGACTATGGGTGCATTGGACCTTGGAGGAGCTTCCACTCAAATTTCATTTATCCCTGAGGACCCTGAGGAGCACTTCAATAGCACCTTGCAAGTGAAGTTATATGGTTACAACTACAATGTCTACGCTCACAGCTACCAGTGCTATGGGAGAGATGAAGCTGAGAAAAGGCTTTTAGCATTGCTGTTCCAGGTCTGTTTAAGACCCTTTGCTATGTTGCTCTTGCAAGTGTTCAGTAATTGTCTGAGCAGGGTCTTAGGCTTGTGTTCTCTTCCCTTTGCTGGAGTCTGGAGACCTCAGTAAGAGCTCAGTTTTGCTTTGCTGTGGCCAAACACACTTAGGTTTCATACAAAAAACTTCATAGTTGTTAAAAATTAGTGAGAGTTCTTTGCCATTTGACAAAAAGGCCTTGTAAATATTTTTCCGATCTTGCCAATGACTTCTGGAGAAAGGAGTTTCTATGAATTATAGTGATCAGCAGTGTTGTGCTGACCAGTCATGTCAGTGAACAAAAATACATGCATCTGCAGTTTAAAAAGATTCCTGTAGTTCATGCCAAATTAGGTCCTTTTTGCTTTTGACTAATATTTATTGTTTGGGATTTCTTGTATTTTTTTTTTTTATTCTTTTTCCCCCCAGAAATCAAACACCAGTGCCAATGTGGATAATCCCTGTTACCCTCAAAACTATAACACAGCATTAGAGATGAAGTACTTCTTTGGCAGCCTTTGTACACAGTCTCTGAGACCAGCAAATTACTACCCAAACCAGCTTGTGAATTTCCATGGAACAGGAGACCCAGGTCTGTGCCAGGAGATGGTTTCTTTATTGTTTAACTTCACTGCTTGCAGAGACAGAGAGGACTGTTCATTTAATGGAATACATCAGCCAAGAGCTAAAGGGAATTTTGTGGTAGGTTTGCAAACACGGTGTGTTTCTTCTTGAGCTTGTTTGCTTTTGATTTCTGTAGTTCTGAAAGTAACCTGTCATCCATTCCTTTTCTATAGGCTTTCTCTGGATTCTACTATACAATTAATGCTTTGAATTTATCTGGGCACTTTTCTCTGGATGACTTCAATTCAAGTATGTGGTTTTTCTGTTCACAGAGCTGGTCACAGGTAAGTGGGTGGTTGGTTGGTTGTTTTTTGGTGTTGCTGGGATTTTTCTTTTCCATTTTAAACCTCTAAAAGAGGGATATAAAAATAATATGGACTGGCTATGTGTTCAGAATCTTTCAGAGGGTCTGTATCAACCTAGCATTTGTTTTTCCACAGTGCTTCAAACCACGTAGTATTTCTGTCATGCTTAACACTTGGAATAGGTTTGAAAATTTCATTTTGTAGTTCTAACCATGCTATAGAGATGACATGTAAATTTTAGAAACCATAACATCCTCTATCTTCAATGTACAGTTTTATGTTTATTTTCATTGCTTAATACATAAGCTGTTTCACTTTTAGAGTCTTTCTTTTTCTCAATCCCTGTATGTAGCTGCCTACACCTTTACTTGGTATTTCTGAAATATGTTAATAACTTCTAATTAGAACCCAAATATTCTCTAGTTACAAAACCCCAAAGCATTTGCTTTTTCCATAATTAACATGTTTTTTAAAGAAAACCCTTTTGCTTTCAGCTCCAGTTTATGCTGCCTAAATTTGAAGAAATATATGCCAGATCCTACTGTTTCTCAGCCAATTTCATATATTACTTGCTTGTACATGGTTACAACTTCAATGCAGAAACTTGGCCACAGATACATTTTCAAAAGCAGGTGAGTAATAATAATTTTCTCTTACTGTCATTTTAATCCAAAGAGATTGAGGAGGAGACAGAAGATGCAGCAGCCTGCAAAAATGGAATGGTTGTAAACAGTCTTAGCAAATGACTGTCAAATGTTTGGCATAAGACAAGACACTTTTCAAACCTCAGGAGAAATCTCAGCCTGTTTCCAGGGGTTGCAGCATTACTTGGGGATGCTACACAGATTCTTTTAAAGAGCTTTAAGCAAAGATCAAATACTTGTGTTTTAAACATTTCCCTAGTATTTTGCTATAGGCAGTGATCTGCCTAAAACACCTCACCAGTCAAGGTCAGTTTGAGCTAACCCTGCTGAGCCAGAGAGCAGAACTCTGCTTTGCTGTCTCCTGGCAAAGCCTTGGAGGAGCTGGCAAAGCAGTTTGTAGTCAGTGAGTGGTGATGAAGCAGCTAGGACAGTTTCCATCCTCACCCAGCTCATCCATCTGGGCTGTAATCTGGCTGTCTGGTATAAGAATATTTTGATGGGGTATTGCCTTTCAGTTGACAAAGAGAGAACGCTTACAATAGCTGTGTAATAGATGCATTTATTTTCCTCTCTGCCACTGCACAAAGCCTTACTCTGATAGCCTTACTATCCCAGACTGTCTCCTAATGCCCATATAGTTTGGAAATGCTTCAGCACTCGCATGCAAAACCAACAAAAGAGTAGGTTGTAGATCTTCATGGTGTATTCTTAAATCCCCTTAGATGTGGGAGATGCTGGCAAGCTGTGAATGAGAAATCAAAAGCAATGTGTTCTGAACAGTCATATCTATCACTCGTGCACTAAGGAATCAAGTAGGATTTTCTTGCCTTGTTTTGACCTCTGAGGGACAATCATTAGCAGCTCTGGAGGAGAGTTCAAAGTTTAGCTGTTCCACCAGGAAAACAGCACAGAGTTTACTTTGAGATCTTAATCTCCGCTGGGCAGGGGCGTGCATTTGTCTTGATGGAGTGTGGATCTGTCTTGATATTTAAATATATCTTGTATCATCTCCAGCAGATAGGAGCAGCGAGAAACAGCAACATTTTCTTGTTTTTAGCCAAGACTATAAAAATACTGAACAAAACAAAACCCCAAAAGGCTAATTTAAAATTAATACCTTTGTTGCCTAGGTTTTACACAAGGGTAATCATGAAACTCCAAAATGCAGAACTACATTCTCTTAATTAGATCTGCCCCTACTAAAATGGTAAGGTCTAATGTTGGCTGATCAGCTAAGCTGCCCCAGAGATAACAGCACAATCTCACTACGACTGGACAGTGGGCTTTTTGTCTATGCTAGGAGTATGTATTTCCTTTTAATTAGTGAACACAGCCAGTGAAAAGAACCTTGGCCTAATGCTAAGATCTGGGCAAGATCCAGAGCTAAATGATTTACAAAAAATTAAAAGTTTTAAACCTCATGATGAGAGGAAGACAAAGGACAGTTTACCTTTTGATCCTGTGCTTATCAAGTGCCAGGACAATGACTTAATGAAAAGGACAGTAGAAAGCTGGTAAACTCTATTGCTCAAACCAGAAGTACGGAAAGATGGCAAAACAGGAGGACCATGGAGCAAATACAAACATACTCCATTTTTTATTTTTATTTGTTTCATCCATTTTGAAGTAGTTTTCTATTTATGTTTATTTTTTAAATGGAAGAGCCTAGTTTTGGTTTGTTTGTAGGCACAAAACCAACATGGAACAAAAGATAATAGAGTTCCTGCTTTGGGGACTTTATCCTGGCTTCCTCTTTGGCCATGTTGCTGAGACTCCTTGTGGGTTTTCTTTGTTTTCTTGAACTCAAATGACATCCTGGGATTTGGCTATGGTGAGGGGCTAATTTTAGGAATTGGCATAGTAGTCATAGGTTTTTTTATTTGTTTGTTTAAAATGTGTTTCTTGCACAGAAAATTGCATAACTGGCTGTCTGCATATAGACCACACATCTTTGTACCCATCCAATACTTGTGTCTCACTTCTTTAGCCCAGCGACCAATTTTATTACCATTCTCTGGAACTACAGAAAAAGGATAATATAAAATGGTTCTGTGTCTTCTTTGTATATTCCATTAAAGATTTCTCCTTGCTAATTTAAAGGACAGTTGCCATCAACAGCAGTTGAGCTTTTGGAGTCTATTCTCTTTGAAAATTCCATGGGACTAGGACTCTTCTGTCTTTATTTCAGGTTGGTAACAGCAGTATAGCGTGGTCACTCGGTTACATGTTAAGCCTCACAAACATGATTCCAGCAGAAGGCAAGCTGATCCAGTTACCTCTGAAACCTTCTCTGTTTGCTGGGCTCCTCGTCTTCCTCACAGCCACAGCACTGTTGTGTCTCCTCTTCCTCGTCTACTTGTGCATTGTATCGCATCACCGGAAGAACATCCCTCACGTTGAACACGTATTTATTGCAGAATGAATGAACTTTGCTGAAGACAAAACAAAAATTTTATAGTGCTATTAAGCAGAATTTTATTTTGCACACCCCCCCCCATTTTTCAAAAATAGACAGCAAAAATGACTTCTGAACCAGAATATCAGCATCAATAGAGAAGAGGCACAAAGGAATCTGTGATATGGTGAATTGGAGTGCTTTTGGTAATTTTGGTAATTGTTTCTGTAAACCTCATTTGTCCAGTGTGCAGCAGAGAAAACATGGGCAGACACGTCACTTTGCTTTATAAGGGATTACTTGCCTTTTCCTGCCAGGTATGTGTTATTTTTTTTGTTCATTAACTCTGTGCTAACTGGTGAGCTCAAGCAGTGGTGGATTTGATCACAGTGGCAGTTGTTCAAGATAAAATGAAACAAGACAGTAGCAGCTGTGGGAGGTGGGAACATGGTAGCTGTCCTTGGTGCAGTGCTGACACTAAAATTAGATTACTTAAGTAATCTAATTTCTGAAACTGGAACAAGCACTGGATAATGACAAGAACTGAAAGGAAGGGCTGTGGTAGAATTGTTTTTATTGCTGCTCCAAATGGATTGATCCCCATCACAAAAAGGTGTAATAAACTGTCAACACCTCTCACGACTTTTGAGCCTGTCTTAAACAGCTATTATATCTTTTGGTACCATGGAGTCCCCAAAATGCCTCGGGTCTGGTACATAAGATTTGCTTTGGAAGTGGAACAAAATGCTTTCACACTTTAGTAACTGAACCTAAATTTAAATATCTCAGAGTTGCCTCCATAAGACACTGGAGTTTTCAGTGTCCTTTTCTGACTTTCACAGAAATGCTTTCTGTAGGTCCTTACACTGAAACCCTGACCTGTATACCCCACATATTGTTGATCTCAGACAGTGGCAGTCCGTACTGATTTGACACATATGTATTATTTCAGCTGTCTGGATAGAGTCTCAGATCTGAACATTCCATTAACGTGTTAAACCCTTCTTTCAAGGCCAAGAGGAACAGGAGCCAGTCTCCAGGCCAGCAAAACACCTTTTCTCTGTGGGTTCAGGAAAGTATTGCTGGAGCTGCAGTCATGGCTATAGTGCCTTGCTCAGCCTTTACACTGTCCTTCAGCAGCACTGGGATCCACCTGGAAGATGCTTCTGTCAAACATACTGAATCCAGAGCTTTCCTACAAGGGCTGCTGCCTTCATGCAGCCATCAGCTGGCTCCCTTGAAAGCCCAGGCATTCTTCACCAAACCTCACACTCCCTTAAATCATGGGACTATTTCAGCTTCATCTATTCCCAGTACTGATTAGGGGATAGATAGGAGACAAGTTGCCAGTATTTTTACCCATAAGCAACGTTTTTAATTTCATTCTTTTGTTTCTACATCACCTTCTTACTTATGTTTCTTTCTGTGGTTGGGGTTTTGTTTTCTTTTTTGTTTTTTCACAGACTGACAGATGATTTGAAGGGAGCTTAATATCTTTTTAAATGAAAAAAAGAAAAAAGTGATTTTTCAAGCAGATCAATAGGGCTTTGTCCCTTCTCTTCTTCAGTCCCTTCTCTTCTTTGTCCCTTCTTCTTCAGCTGATATATTGCTAAGTCTTGTCAGTCTTACTGGAGTAGCAATAAGGTACAAGGTATTATAAGATGATGAAGAGCTCTGTGGTGTCAAAGTTGTATCTGATAAAGTATCTGATAAAATTTACTTCAGAGTGCATGGACATTACGGGCAGGAGATATTTTCTGTGATGGATCTGTAACTGCAGTTATGGGTGAAAAAAAACCCATACTGTTGGATGCGAGCATTAAAATGTTTTCTGTGGAAAATACTATTCTGGAATATTTACTAGCCCTACAAAACATTTGCTTTGTGAGTGGCAGGCCCATTCAGATGTGGTTTTACACAAATGGAACACACTCAGAAGTTAGTCTCTGTAGAGCTGGCAGCTAAAGAACAAGTAAATTATTTCAAAAACCATTTGGACTTCCAGACGTACTTAGGCCAGTATCTGTTCAAAGAATCAAATTACCCCTGTGAATCGCCTGTTTTGCTTTTTTAGTAGTTCCCTCTTGTCCTTATGTATATAGTCTCCCTCAGTGTGACTGGGATACGACCACCTGCTCCATCGTACCTCTCCTAGAAGTTTCAGATGGGAAAGTTGAGGGTGTTGAACTTCCAGCCACGCAGCTTCAGTGACCACAGCTAACTCCTCCCCCAAGTGTGAGCCGCAACCAGATCAACAGGCCACATCCCTGTCCTGCTGTCTAGAACCAAATGGATCTCTGGGGGAGACAGGGAAGTTGACAACACTTGGGAATGTGTACAAACCAGAGGTTATTTATCTTTTTATACTCTTCAGTGCCTGCTTATTAAGATTAATAAAATTGTGAAAAGTTAAGCCAAGTGTACGTTTTATTTTTAGCATGTTTTTCCCCTCCTCTACCAGTATTTACATGCTGGTAGAAATGCTATTGTTAATAGAAGGGTAAGAAATCACTGAAATGCTGTTTTAGAGGGTGGAAATTTGCAAGCTGCAAAACTGACCCAGGTTCTTTAGTGGACAGGACAGATCATACGTGATGGTGACTTGGGAATACAAACACCATCACTCCAAGTGTCCCCCTCTTCCTCCTTCTTTCCCCACTGTACAAACTGAGTGTGATTTCATAAGGTCTGGAATTTCCCTTTGGTCAGTGTGGGTCACCTGTCCCAGCTGTGTCTCCTCTCAACCTCCCATGCAATCCCAAATCCCTTGCCAGTGTGGCAGTATGGAAAGCAGAAAAGGCCTTGGCTCTGCGCAAGCCCTGCTCAGCAATAAAAAACACATCTCTGTATTATCAACTCTGTGTTCAGCACAAATCCAAAACGCAGCCCCATACAAGCCGCTGTGTTATCCTTACCAGCCGCAAGCGGCACGAAGTGACAGCCTGTTACACGAAAGAACATTCTGACTCGAGGCAATCTCGGTGTATCCCACACTTCGCAGTACAGGGTGGGCTCATGGTGGGCGCTGCCCCAGAGAGGAACAGTGTTCTGGGGTGACCAGGACAGACAGTTTAGAGCAGTGCCTATGGAGGAGGGTGGGACCTTCAGGTGGTTGGACAAGAATTGATTCTTCTGGACAATAGCTCCTGCCGCGGCGGAGACCGACCGCGGGCCACACCGACAGGGCCGGGAAGAGACGGGAACACCCGCGCCAGGACGCCACAGCGCACGCGCGCGCCGGAGCCACGGCCACGGCGCGCGTCCCCGCGGCCTCCCCGCCCCGCGCACGCGCAGCGGAGGCGCCGAGCCGGCTTCCGGGCGCCGGGGAGGCCGTCCCGCCCTCTCTCTGCTGCCGCCGCCATCATGGTACGTGCTGCCATGCCCCGCTCCGCCGGGCCCGCCGCGTCCTGCCGCGTCCCGCCGCGCTCCCACCACATCCCCTCTGCCGCCCCAGCGCTCCCGCCCGCGCCTCCCTGCGCCGGCACCCGCAGCGGCGGCGGCGGCGGGGAGCCCGCGCCCGCCTCACCCGCGCTAGGCCGGGGCCGCGCTCCGCGTGTTGTGCGGGCTCGGAGCGCGGTGGGACCGTGGCCCCCTTGCTGAAGCCTAGGGGTTTCGTGCTGTTCGAAAGCTTTCCTGGAGCTGAAGGGAACTTAAGAGGAAGGATGGGGTAGGAGTATTTACAGGAGCATGTGGTGACGGGACAGGGGGAAATGGCTTCACACCGTAGGAGAGTAGGTTTAGATTAGATACTAGGGGAAAAAAAATTATTGTGGGGGTGTTGAAGTACTGGAACAGGTTGTCCAGAGAAATTGTGGATGCCTCATCCCTGGAAGTGTTAAAGACCTGGTTGGATGGAGCTCTGAGCAACCCGGTGAAGTGGAAAATGTCCCTGCCCGTGGCAGGACGGCTGGGACTAGGTGATCTTTAAGGTCTCTGTCCAACCCAAACCATTCTGTGATTTTTTCCGGGGAGCTCTTTTAAAGGGTCTCCAGAACCTTGAAACTGAAAATCGCCTTGGGTCTGTTCTCACCTAACTTTCTCCATTCCTGCTTGCTCTCCCAGGTGTTCAAGCGCTTCGTGGAGATCGGCAGAGTTGCCTTCATCTCCTTCGGGCCACATGCTGGCAAACTGGTGGCCATCGTGGATGTTATTGACCAAAATAGGGTAAGTTGTGAGTGCTGTGCCTGTGTTGCCTCCTTTCTGCCTTAATGGAAGCTTGCATGCTAATGTTGTGTGTATTTACTTCAATAGAAATTTTGTTTTCAAATAAGTAATTGATAAAAGGATAGGACTTAACAGCTGTTGTATTTGAAACCTTTAGGAGCACACTTTCCTGCCAGCAGGTGTTACATTCCCCTCGCTGCTGTGTTTCCTTGCTGTAGAAGTGGACAAGGGATGTCAGTTGGAGTCTAAAGCATATGAATGGAATAGCATTAATGTGTGTGTAGAGTGAATATTTGGGCTAGGGGACTCTTCCTGTGCACATCTTAGTTTTGTGTGCCTTTTTTTTTTTTTAATTCAGTTTGGCTTTTTTGTCAAAGGTAGGCCTTTAAAATTCTTTTTGTAAAGCTTTGGGTTGTACAGGCAAGACTTAATAATCTCCATTTTCATCTGCATAATTAAGTTTGGGATCAGTGTTGTCAAGATACTGTTCATACATTATTAGGAAGCAGCTGTCCAAATCAAATGCAATGGGAAAACTGCTGCAAACCCCCCACATTTGTTTCCCTTTTTCAGGCACTGGTGGATGGCCCCTGCAGTGGTGTCAGAAGGCAGGCCATGCCCTTCAAGTGCATGCAGCTGACTGACTTTGTCCTGAAGTTCCCACACAGGTGAGTTGGAATCTTTCTTGACCTGTGTAAAAGAACCCCATGTGGTTGCTTGATGACTGATCCTTACTATGTCTAGAAGGTTCAAATGGTAGTGGATTAACAGTAAAAATTTGGCAGACTGTGGTATCCCAGTTGAATTTCTTTAGGTTTTCATTGCTAGTGTTAGCTGATAGCTGCTGTTCAAAGGAAGTCTCACAGCAGTCAAGGCATTTCACAGGTAGTTCTGTGGTGGATGGTGTGGGGGAAAGCAGTGTAAATGCTGCTGTAGCTGCAGCTTTGCTTTTGCTACTGCTTAAGTCACCTTGAGGCATTAAGTAGGTTCCCTGCCTACAGAACTACACTGGAATTGCAGGAGGCTGAACTCATTCTGTTTTTTTAGCTCAGTTAATGTATGAATTTCTGTAATTTAGAATCAAAAAAGGGCAGTGGTTCTGATGCCGAAGCAGTGCTAGGAATAGCTGCTCATTTGAACAGTGAGGTGGATTCGGAGCAGATCCTGGAGGTCCATGATCAGTGGCACGGGGTCTAGTTGGAGCCTGTCCCCTGTGGTGTCCCCCGTGGTTCCATACTGGGCCCAGTATTGTTTTAACTCATCAGTGACTTGGGTGAAGGGGCAGATGCCTCCTCAGTAAGTTCATTGATGACACAAAGCTGGGAGGAGTGGCTGATACCCCAGAGTGCTGTGCTGCCATTCAGAGGAATCTCAGCTGGTTGGAGATACAGGCAGAGGGGAATCTTAGGAAGTTCAGCAAGGGCAGGTGCAGGGTCCTGCACCAGGGGAACAGTAATCCCAAGCTTCTGTACAGGCTTGAGGCCAACCTGCTGGAAAGCAGCTCTGCAGAGAAGGACCTGAGGGTCTTGGTGGTCGGACAGCAAGCTGTCCCTGAGCCAGCAGTGTCCTTGTGGCCAAGGCCAGCGGTATCCTGGGGCATTAGGAAGATAGCAGCCAGCAGGGCAGTGGAGGTGATCCTGCCCTGGTGAGGCCACACCTTGAGAACTGTGTCCAGGTCTGGGCTCCTCAGGACAAGAGGGATGTGGATCTCCTGGAGCTCGGGTGACCGAGCACTGAAATAGGTTGCCCTGAGAGATTGTGGAGTCTCCCTCACTGGAGATACTCAGGAACCCCTGGGCACAATCCTGTGCCAGGTGCTCTGGAATGGTCCTGCTTGAGCAGGGAGGTTGGAGCAGGTGACCACTGTGGTTCCTTCCAACCTGATTAATTTTGTGATTCTGTCAGTTCTAATCAAGCATTTATTCAACAGAACATTAGGCCACAAGGATGCATGTGGCATTGACTTGAAGTAGGGTGTCTGAAGTAATGCAGTAAGAATCATCTTCCCTTGAATGAAATTTGGGAGGCCAGCATCAGGGAGAACCTTTTTTTAATAAAGACTGTAAATATGATTTTGTGACTGTTCCAATGCAGTGCTCGTCAGAAGTGTGTGCGACTTGCTTGGGAGAAGGAAAATATAAATGAAAAATGGTCAGCGACAAGATGGGCAAAGAAGATTGAAGCCCGAGAAAAGGTAACAGTGTTTCACTGGGTGAGGAGTACATGTACTGCTCCTGCTTAGTAAAGTTAGTTGCAGTCTAAAGGCTGCAGGTTTTCAACAGCAAGCTAGGATTAAAGATAGACAAAGCATAGGTTTTTAGTTTACCAACTTAAACTTCTTGTATTTTAACAGTGAATGTTGTTTTGTTCAGTTTTTTCTGTAACAGCCTCTTTTCCTGCACCTCTTTTCCTGCATCCTGGGATGGTGCAAAGGCCTTAAATTGTGAGCTAGTTCCAGAAGTGCAGATAAAACTCATTTGGAGATGATCAGTTACTTTAGGAATGCTTTGGAACGCTGAGTTTTTCTTCTTGGATATATCAGTTTCATGACTGATTCTTTTCACACAGAAAGCCAAAATGACTGACTTTGATCGTTACAAGGTGATGAAAGCGAAGAGAATGGTAAGTGTTTGAGTGCTGCTTCTTTATGAGGTTAATGCTTGTAGCTTTAGAGTCCCATCCAGTGTTAGTAGCCCTACTTTAACAGCTGGCTTGGGTGTGAATGTCTTGAATTTTCCATGCTTCATTGTATGTCACTACCTTCTCTTCTCTAGTCAGTCAGATTTGAACTTGCGTAATCCACGTGTCAGTCCTCCCAAGTCAGAGCTGAGGAAGGGATTGCCTGCTGATAAAATCACATATTCTGGATGGGTTGCTGTTAGTATTTCACTCTCTAATGAAAATCATTACACATGAAATACTGAGATGCCTGAGTTACCAGCCAGAATGATAATGTCCACTTGGTAGATTGGAACAGTTTTTAGGTGGAATTTGACATTTCAAATAGGATGCATGGTAAAGGATGATAATGAAAAGAGGCAGAATCTGAAAGCTAAGCATTTGAATTATGGCACAATATTTGAACTCTTGCTCTTACCATTCTGATAAAGTGTAAACATTTTCTTTTTTTTTTTTTTTAACAGAGAAACAGAATCATCAAGCATGAAATGAAGAAACTCCAGAAGTTGGCTTCTAAAAAGGGCAAGAAGCCAGGGAAGCCAGAGAAGGCACCAAAGGGCAAAAAGCCAGAGAAGGCACCCAAGGCTAAGAAGCCAGAGAAGGCACCAGCATCCAAGGCACCAGCACCGAAGGCACAGAAGGCACAGAAATAAAATGAACTTCTCATTATGTATAACTGTCCTTGTTCTGGTTTTAAAATTACAAACATTTGATTTAAATTGTAATCATAAGTTCGTTTTTATTTCTGACTAAGAGTTGTTGTCTGTCTCATTTTTTAATGTCCAAGTGTTGGATTCTAGCATTCCCCAGAAACATGCAGAAATGCTTTTGGCATACTGTGCCCAGTACTCTATACCCAATGCTAGTTGAAATAATAGCACTCCCAGTTATTTAAAGTAGGTCAGATCCTGACATTTAAAAGCAGTCTGGTATTGGAATTGGTTTGGAATGTACAAAATTACTTCCACAGACTTGAGTGTAAAATTCATGAAAATAATTACACTAATAGTTCTGTGCAAATTCAGGCATATACTGAAAGGATATGTTTTGGTTAGAATACAAGAATGTCAGTGTTTGAAAGACTTGACAAATTGCTGTTCAAACACTAAATAAATAATTTTTTAGAAAACTTACACCATTTTTAAAGTAGTGACCTGGAATACGTGGATGCTTCAGATGTCAAACACCATAGTTGCCCTGTTATGTTACCATAAGCACAGTTACAGTCATTTGTGAAGTATGAGCAAGGTGGAAATTGTCAGCATGTATTTCAGTATGCTTACTTTTTGGAATGTTTAAGTGTAAGATTTTGTGTCAAGACCTGAGATTAACTCCAGTTCCTTAAACTATGCAGCATATATAATTTCCACTATTTAATCAAAACCATCAAATAAAAGAGGGAGCATGACCTGAAAATGAGTTCATCTGAAACACCAAACTGCTCAATTTAGTCTGCATTATAAAATGTTTACAAATCTCAATGTCAGCATCCATGTAATTTCCTGTTTCCTCCTGTAGTTTCTTGGCAGGAGATAGATTTTCTTCATATTGAATGGAGAAATCTTGTCTGACGTATCGTAATTTAAAAGCAAATTACTTTTTAGGTCAAATATAAATTGGAAGAAGTATATATTTTAAAGAATAACGGTTGTGAAACCTTTATATTGTTGTATACATGTTGTAAAATACACTGATAAGCATATGTTGTTAAAAACATGTGCTTTAACTATTTAAATGGTTAGTGCTGCTTGTTTCAGCCAGCATTAGGCATACTCAAATACTTAGAAGTATACAGTGTTGAGCTATTTATATACCCTTGTAAATAGAGTTCAAGCACATGGTTGATAGGAAGGGATACAACTGCTAAGGGAAAAAAAATCAAAATTCATGCAAATTGGGACTAAAAGCCGTGCTCAAGAGACCTTGATTTAAATTGGATTTTGAAGTGATTAAATCCACCTACTCTGAAACTCTTAACTTGAAAGTAACTTCAAAGTTCTATCAACCTGGAGGTGCTCTAAGGTGAAAGATTTGTCCCTTAGGGTTCTTGATTTTTTTTATGTACTACTGTTAAGCTTGGTTATGTAAGACTGAGGGAAAAAATGGTAAATGTGCCTGTACAGAAACAAGATGTGCCTTCAATCATACGGAGCTCAGAAACGCTTTTTCTACACCATCTACTAGTTTTTGGAAGTACTGTCTTCCCAAGAGCATCTTTGCCTATGACTACACAGCAATTTATCCAGTGTTTTCGTCCCTACCACTCGGCAGCTGCTGAGGCAGCTGAAACTTTTCCAAGATGTAAGGTGTACAGTAATCCTTGGGAGCTAGGATTGTCCTGAAGAGTGACCTGGTAGTGGTATAAAACACATGTACACGGTTGTGTTTGCTCTAGCACTGTGTCACAAGAGCAGGACATTAAAGATTTAGGCACTGCTGGGGAGAGAGGGTTTTGTGCCTTAAAAGAAAGCTGGGCTCTGTAACACCACACCTAACAAGCAGCATTTCTGTCAAAGTACTGTTTTTGTTTTGGTACCTGCACTGTACATTTCTGACTGGGTGTTCCATGTCAGCAGCATCTGGTGCTCCTTTCAGCAACTCAAAAACCTCTTTGAAACCTGCAGGTGTGTATTGTGGGCAAGTCACCTTCCTTTCAGTCCACGAGCATTGTCCAGCCCTCTGGGCTGGTTCTTCCTTTTTGTAAAGCTACGGGGAAGAGGAAGAAGTACAGGAGTGCAGTTTATTTCTGAAGGTTTGCCACACGATGGCAACGTTAGCTCTTCATAACCTTGTTCCTAAGGCCAGGCGATTGCGCTGCCTTCCCATGCAAGGAATGGTGCCAAACAAAAGGGATGGTACAAACATTTGAGAGCAGTGGACGTGCTTAGCCAATTCTTCATTTTGCCTTTATAGCTGACTAAGATGTACTTGCATCTTTATTTACTTTGTGGAGCTAAGCAGAAAGAAATGGGGTTTGCTGTTGAGAAAGCTTAAAGAGAAGTCCCTGTGTTTGTGTTCTCATATCACTTCATGCAGAATGTGTAGTGGGCTTGCTGGGGGCAGAGCAGGGCATCTATCCCATCCCTGAGATCAGCAGATAATTGCTGTATTTCCTAAACCAATACCAGTACTTAGCAAACACAGTCCTAATCTCTGTGCTGCAAAGTCTGGGAGACATGAGCAATTCTAGGAGTAGGATTGGACCCCTTGGCATGATCTGTAGTTAAAAGGTATAAAATCTGCTATTGCCATGAACCAGCCATAGTTCTGGGCCAATTGATTTGCTGGTGATGCATATTTCTTCTTGAAAAATGCTGTATCTGCATGCTTCTGGTTCTTGGCTAGCATGTCTTTTACTGTGTTTGGCATCTGAATGTGTTCCAGTTTTTTCATTGAGATGTAATAGACTTGAAAGAGAAATCTCTGCATTTACTGATGGACTTGTGACAAATCTGTTCTAATTTATAGCTCTATTTATTTTGTCTTGCTTCAATTATAATGCCCTTTAAATGTTCCCAGCCCTGTAAGGTTTCTCTGCTTTTCTCCTGTGCACACTGATAGAGTGTCTCTGAAAGCTCCACGTGCCTGCCTTTTATCGAGATGAAGGGGTGCTAATTTCTATTCACAGCATTATTGGTATATGAGTAAGTACAGCTTGCAAAGAAGTGGTAAGTGGAGCAAATTACAGGGATGACTGTGTGGTCTACTGATTTCAGGTCTTCAGCTTTTTGTTATTCTCTTCTACAATTTTGGGGGGATGGAGGGGGGCTGGGTTGGTTTGTTTGGGAGTTTAATTTGGAAATTTTAAATGTTAAAAAATGAAGTTGTATGTATTATTGACACACTCAGGTACTTTTGAATTTGTACTGGAATTTCCTTCACTGAAACAGAAAGATCAGCTTTTACCAGTTTAAACATGACTCCCCTGGCTGTCCTGCAGTCCTTGTTCCTGCCTTGACACAGGGTCTGTGGGTACATGTGTGCATTTTCCCTGCACAAACTTCATTCCTGGGGGCTGTGCAACTTTCAGTTCATCCTGTCCTTAAGTGGGAATGTGGCCCAACCTTCACTTTGTGCAGCTGTCCCTGTATTATAGTCTTGTTTTAGATAAACAAAGAGTTGGTAATCTTTTCCTCACCTGCCTTTCAGTGATGATAAAACTGAGTGGGCCCCAGGCAAGTCTTTCTGCCAAACTCTCCACCTCCCCCATAAGCTTTCAGACCATTATATGCATCCAAATTAGAGAAGTCTTCCACCTGCAGTCAGCTATATGTGCTGATATCCAACATAAAAATGATGCCATTGCCACCAGCAGAGCCACTTCCTCCTTCCTAAAGTGCATTGGCCCAGTTCTTGTTACAGAGGAAGTACTTTTTAACATTTCCCTGGTGATCCCCGGTTGGAGGGTGTTTTTCAGGGTTATTTAGTTCACAGATAGCAAGGAGAGGCCCTGACCTGCTCATCATGGCCCTCAGCAGAGCCGAGCTCTTCCCTCGCATCCACTTTGGGTGGAGCGCGGGTGGTGCTAAAGGTTTATGTGGCAGGATCTTATCGGGAAGCTCTGCACTGATGAAAATGAGAGATACTTCAAAAAAGTAATGGTGTGCATATTTAAATAGCATGAAAAAATATTATCTCTGAGGTCTGAGGTCTGCTGCAGCTTTACCTAAGAAAAAGTACCTCTCTCACAGTGGGAGAGCATAACATCTGAATATTTTTCACAATAGCTCACCAGTCAAGACTTTTTATAGCCATTGTTTGAGCCTGCTATTTACAAAGAAGGGGCCATTGCTAGCTGTGTTATTGCTACGGTCCGGTGCTATGTAAAAATGTTCTAAAGAAGAGATGGAAAATAGGCTTGAGGGCTTTTTCCTTCTTCCTTTTCTTCCTCCCTGGCATCCCTGAATAACTTTACAGGGAGGGGTTTCTTCCTTGTTTATCTTTTATTTCTACTGCTTTTCTCATTCACATTGCACATGTGAGGCTTAGCTCATCCTGGAAGTCTCTGTGGACAATGCAAAAAAAAAATAAAAAAAATCAGAGTTCACGGCATAATGAAATAAATTAAATCTGACTAGCTGAAAGTGGCATCATTTTTGCTTGCTTGAAGCATTTTTCAAGGTCCAGGGAGAGGCTGACAAGCTGCTGCTGTTGGCGATGCATGCAGATCTTCATTCCAAATGTGAGCAGGCTTCCTCAACTTGTAGACACCTGAACATGACCTTGGAAGGAAGGATGTTCATACTGGATATGCCAGGTCTCTGCGGCAGGTCTAGCATGGGAGGCAGAGTTGCATTTAAATATCAACGCAGGCAATTGTGCCACAGGACAATTATTCCAACAGGAGACTGAAAAGCATCCACATGCTCCATGCTGCAAAATAATTTCTAGCATCCTATAGAAAATTTGAGATTGTGGTCAGAAGAAAGTTCCAGCGCCCAAGGTCCCAGGCACTGCCAGCTACCCTGGGTGGTTATTGCTCAGACAGGAAATTCAGTGTCTTCATGGTGCTTGGAAGGAGAACATGTCCCACAGGTTAGACCCTGACAATCTGACATTTCTTTCTGGCCACTCTACTCAAAACTTTTGAGAAATTCAGCTCCAGAGCTGTAACTCTGTACCATTAGCAGATGATACAAAGCCATCCTATGGGGGCATGGACAGGATGAATTCTCCATGCCATTCAGCTCCCTCCTCTCTTCTCCTATGCTGCTCTACTGGGAGGGACAAAGGTTCAAGCCCACTCCCTCTCCTGTCTGAAACTTCCCTGAACTTAATCCTCTGATTATTAGAAACCTTCTAATTGTCAGCCTAAATTTATTCATGACCAATTTATAATCAGGAGGCTCCACTTCTTGCTTCTATAACTGTCAGGAAAGATTCATGAGCCCATATGTTGGTCAGACCCTATTTTCAGCAGCCACAACTCAAAGCTCTCAGATTAAATACTGCCTGATTGCTCCATGTGTTAATGCATCTCCCTAGTGCAAAGGTATGTACACAGCCAATAGTGTCTTTGTGGTCCCAACTCAAGCATATGCCAATAACTCCTTCCAGGAAAAGAAACAGATTGCTTCGGTCTTGTTTTCTCTTTCTCTCTCTCTCTCTCTCTTTTTTTGGGGGTGGAAATGTTCCATGCATCAGTCTATGTTCATTTCCCCCTTGTTTCTGTGCGATCTTGCAGGTTAGAGCTGGAGGTCTGCTGAGATCCTCTGAGGAAAATGAAGCCATATGCTAGCTTGATGTCACCTGGGCTTGGGACACTGGCACGCAGCAAACCCAGGAGGGCAGGCTCTGCCCCCAGGATCTGGCCTGTTCACATGCAGAGGTAGGAATTGACAGTCACAATCTGTGGGAGGGCAGGCAAGGCATGCAGCTCCAGTAGCCACTAACGTGAATCTCAGGCAGCAATGCTCTGTGCTCCCACCTGGCATTGCCTGTGCTCCCTTTCAGGCTTCCCGAAAGCTGCCTGCAGTTTTAAGCCGTGCAAGGAGCTCTGGATGGTGCAGGAGAACCTGTGTTCACCCCGACCCTGTCTGTGAGGGGCAAGAGCAGGCAGGGACGAGCTGAGCTTCTCCCTGCAGAGCCCCACCACACCTCCTTTTCTCTCCCCAAGCACCTCCAGAGTAAGATGAGCTTGGACAACTCCTGCTCAGGAGGCCAAGGGAATCAGCCATGCAGGTCTCTGAATCCCCAATACTAGCTCTTAGCCCCTCTAAACCAAAGTAACTTATGCACTAATTTTGCAACTCTTCAGGAAATTTTTCTGTGATGATACAGTTTCCAGTGACTTTTCCTGGCTACTTTCCATAAGTGTGGTAGCACTGGTGCCTTAAGTTTTAGCTTTCATATTATGCAGATTCTGTACTGCGTTAGTGTATAACTCTCAACTTCATATAAAGTGTTAGCAAGTTCTCATCACAGTTTAGTTAGACAAAACAATCATTTTCCAGCCTGAGAACAAAGGACACCATTGCAGCTTCGGCCCCAAAAAGTATAAACAACAGGGAATTGAGGAGAGCAATCTGGGAGGATGGGACTTCACAACCTGAAGCTGTAATTGGACAATTGACCCCAATATGTAAATGGGCCAAAACTTATAAAAGTGTGAAAATGTGTGACCTGTTGTCCATCTTGGGTGTAGCCTTGGCCAGGCTCTTGTACTGCCCAAGGTGTAGCCTTTGAAAGCCTTTTTATTAAATACCTACTCCATTCCTTTAACTCTGTCTAGCCTCTGTTTTAGGTAGCCTTTCAAGGCATCAGCACAAGTGGATGGCTAGGCAAAGCCTTTGCTAAGAAGTGAGGAGCTATGAGTGTAACAATTGCCAGCTAACGTGGTTTCACGGTCAGTCAGTCATCACCTTCCCGAGGAGAGCACAACATCTGTGCTGGCAGGGCACATCTGGGTGTCTCCAAAAGACACAGTACCATACACCCTTTTTATTTTGCAAATGGTATAATTTACAGAGACTGCTTCACGTATTTGATGAGAAACCATCTCAACAACAGATCTCAAAATGAGACATCAATGCTAAAGTTTTTATATGTGGTAGGGTGGAATTGTTCTTCATCCAACATCTTGTATGTTCAGTGATCAAGTTAAAGATACACACACACACACACACATACACATTTAACTGCTAGTGAAGATTGCAGATGGGGTAGGATTAGTGAGATACTAAATAATAGAGATCTGAATCTCTTGATTTATGTGGTGACAGTCCAAAAAAAAAGGTGTTTCAGATTCACTGGAGTGCTGGGGTTTGTAGCTGGAAAGGAGAAAGAGCGAGGAAGGAAAGATGAGACTTAAAAAAGGGGGGATCCCTGCTTTGGGAAGGACTGACTGGAGAGGACAGAGATGTCTGGGGTGAAATACAGGTAGAAAGTCAGTGTTGAAGTTCAAGTTGTTATACCAGCTGCTTGGAGCAATGGAACCCAGTGGGATGGAACCATGTTGGGGCGCCCATGTTGTGCCACCTGGAAGGTTCACCCTCTCACATGGACTTGAGATGCCACAACATGGCTGGGCTGTCAGTGACTGTTTTCACACGAGGCTGAAGTTCAATTGTTTCCAAAAGCTGGTGGAGGATGGAGGCTGAGACCCTTGCTGATGCAGAGCGGTCAGCTTTTCTTGGAGGAGCAGGCTAGGAAACAGTTCCTTCTCTAATAATACAGCAAATGTCTTGGACAAGAAACATGGGTGGTAAGACTTTTTTTTTTCTGGCTGAACATGGGAGAGCTTTAAAAATAGCCCTTAGAAATTCAAAAATGAAAAGAGAACCCTAACTCATTTGACTCAGCTCATGTTCTGTAAAAACAATACTGTGTTCTGACAAGCGATTCAGAGTTTGTAGCGTTTATCTAAAATGTTAAATTGGAGGAATGAGTAATCACCTCCGAAGGACTTAATAACTTTGTCCCTTCCTCCATATGCTTGTGTTTGAGTCATGACAACAAGGAGGATACAATAGGTATTTGTGGGAAGTATAAAGCCTGTGCACTCAGGGAACGTGTGGTTCTTCTGCAGATGTTATTGTTTTCTCTGGCATCTTAAACACTGCTTATAAAGGATTACTCTCCCTTCAGGATGTGACCTCCCTGCCTTTTGTCTTTCGTCAGACAAATGGTGACAAAGGCATCCCAGCAGCATTAATTTACTCTAATTACTGCATTGGGGGTGTGCAGCTTCTTCAGCATATTTACAAAAATTCAGTGCATTCCATAAATGACTTGGGTGGGCTTATTTCCCTGTGAACAATGAGGAGATGCATGAGTCGTTCCCATACACAGTGAAGTGAAAGAAATCACCCACATCCAGGTTTTTCTCTGAGTTAGGGACTCTTGTTTGTCCCTTGTAGGGATACTGATTTGGGAAGTGGGGCATGGATTCATGTCATGCTCTGAAACCAGATTTTTTTGAAACTCAGATTTGCACCTTGCCTGCTTCTCAGCATCTTTTGTGTCCCAGTGCCAGATGCAGTCTGAGTCCAAATCTCTCTTCTGCTTCATCCCTATAGCCTTAATTTCCCATTTCTTTCACACCTCCTGCAAAGAAAGGGTGAAGTAGCAGGGTTTCCTCTACAGTTCCTTAAAAAGGCACTGAGACTGATTACCAACAGATAGAGGACATAGTGGGGTGGGAAGAGAGATTCGAAGGTTTTCTGAAGAGCTTGTTTTTAATCAGTGCTTGATAGGTATGATTTATCTGGGCAGGGTTTGGGTCTCAGAAATTCATTCAAGCTTATAATTATCTTGGCAGATGTGAAAAGTCATATTCATAGCCCCTCAAACCCATTAGAGCCTCACACTTTTCTAAAAGGAAGAAAAAAGCCTTCAGCTTTGCTTTCTGAGAGGCAGAATAGCTTTCTGTTCCTTGACAGCTCTTGAAATCTGTCCCCTTTCCACTGCCTGTCTTTAGTTCCCAAGGGAGAAATGAATGCAGGTCCACTGGGACAGAAAGGGAAAGAAAAAAAAAGGTATTTCTGGGAAAGAAGAAAAAAAAAAATCAGCCTATTTTCATCCTTCTGCAGCAGTCATTTCTTTATGAGGACAAGCAAGTGGAAAGACAAGTCAGACTCTATGAAATGGAGTCAGGTTATACCAGAAGATTTTGCTAGTGCCTACAGTGGAGTCATTTGGGGGAGCACAGAGGTGCTGCTGTGGGTGCAATAGCACCCATGGCCTTCTTTACTCTTCATTAGTTTCCTTAGATTTTGGCCTGCTTAGAGAACCCCAGGAAAAGGTCTCAGGTCTCCTGTTTCAAGGTACTTGCTCCTGGCTAAGCTGGATCTGCCAGGAGATACCAGCAAACTGAGCCCCCCACACTGCTGTCCTGTGCCTTGCAACAGGGACAGAACAGCTCTTGCTCCTCTACAAGGTGAGAGGGATCAGGCCCAGGAGATCTTTAGTATTGGAAATAGCAGGTCAGCTGGCCTGAGCACCTGGTGTGATATGTGCCTGTTTTGGAGACTCATATTTTGCCTGCAAGCTGGGTGCAGTCCCACCTCCCTGCTCTTCTCCATCTCCCTTTGCTGCCTACATATCTTGGGAGTTTCTTGGAGTGGGGACTGTCTCTCATCCTGCAGATGAGCATTCTCCTCACAGGGTCAGAGGATAGAAAAGAAAAAGGAGAGACGAAAAGCAGTTTCCACTGTTCACAAGTTCATTAATTTTCCAGAATGCAGTAGCAGGGATGCTACTTATGGGATCTGGGGGCTGCAATGGTGGGATTAGGACTACCCAGCTCAAGGGGGTACAGAGTAGTCACAGTCCTATGGATTTGGGGAGTCCTCCTCAGAAAACTGGTTTACAATGCACTTGGTTCTTAGGTCTGCTTTTTAAATTTGTTTTTTGCATGGTGAATGTAATTAAAAATCAGGGGAAGGAGCGGGGTGGGGGGAAATAATTTTTTTAAAATTTCATAATGCCAAGATTAGAGCATTTGTTTCAAGGCTCACTAGATTTCCCTTACTGATCTGCCCACTGATCACTTAAGTCTGTCTGCTACAGCAGCCATCCAAGCCTGTTTCTGATGTCAAATTCCTCAAATGTCAGGCATGCATTTTAAAGGGTTATTTGTAGGGAGAGGCAATCCAGAGAGACCAGCCGGAGCGCTCAGCCTGTCAGTCAAGGTTCGCAGTGCTGCCGCACTGACAGGAATCATTTTGGCAGAAAATTGCATATAAATTGAATCATTTCAAAATTAAGAAAGGGAGATGAAAGCAAATGCTTCCAAAATGAGGTGCCACTGACAAGTTGTGATGCACAGGCTTCAGCCTCCGGAGCCCTGCAGATCCCTTCCCTGGCGCTCACTCTGTCTTCGGATAGGCCATCTTTGTGCCAAGGCCAGTAGTAGGTTATTGCTAATTGCTTCATATTGCTAATTGTATTAGAAGTATTAGGTTATTATCTGCCCCCAGGGAACTGGCCTCAAGGGAATTGTTTGAGGATATTTGACGCTGCAGTGTCCAGGACAAGTGGGAGTCAAGGTGGCAACAAGGAGGGGATGCAGGGCTTGGTTTCTGTACCCCTTCCTCATGCCCATGGATGGCATGGAGGGGGGTGTGCTGAAGCCAAAAGCAGGCACACTGCTTTGGTGTGTAACCTTCAAACCACTTCTTTTCTTAGCTGTAGTTTAGAGTAGCAGTGGAAGGGGTAGGGAGATGTACCATATTAAAATAAGACGCACATGGTGAACGAAGAGGGCCTGAAGGCCCTGGGGCACTGGGACCAGTGCAAGAGCACACTGGGCAAGAGCACTGAGTTGCCATCATTGTTTACACCCAATGTGTTGCATCACCTTGTAAAATGAATGCCACTGTGGACTGTGCATGGTCAGTGAGCTAGAACGGGGCTTGGGGACACAGGAGCCTCGTCCTGGGTCTGCCCCTACCCTCCCGTGCTGCCTTGGACAAGTGACTTGGTCCAGTTTCCCTCAACCTCATCCTCTTCTCTTTTTAGACCACGATATCTTCATTGTACTTCAAAACAGCCTGTACTGTGCCTTTATCAGATTTTTTAAAAATACAAATATCAGTAAAGAACAATGCTGATCAATATGGTTTGTTTTACGGTTTCCTGGAGGAGGTAGTTGCACAGGTCAGGGATCTGGAAAGCCCCCACACCTGAGACAGAGGGTTTCCTCCTGTCCCCAAGCTGGGCTAGTTGGGACTGAAGCTGGTGAGGGGCTGCAGCAGTAGATAATGCCAGGATGAGGGACTCATGGGTTTTGCTTGGCCACAACCCAGGGCTGGAAGGGAAAAGTTGTATGAAACAAAAACGCTTTGCAGCCTGGCAGCTGCCTGTGTATCCTGCTTGGCCATGGAGGGCTCTTGAAACACACTGCTTTCCAAAGCAATGCCTCCAGACCCTCTTGTCCCAGGGGCCTGGGGAAATGGTACCAAGGATGCACCCTACAGCAGGTGCTGGGTAGGGGAACTGCACTGGGCACTGCAGGGCTCAGCATGCTGCAGTCTGCACTGCTGGGTGTGGTGAGGGTCCCCTTCCCCTGTGCCCCTCTCCTGGCTGCCTGCAGGCGTTGTGTGCCCCAGAAAAACAGGTGCCTGAGCACCCTAAAAATGGTTTAAATGCATTCATGCCTTTTAGGCAGATAAGAAATCTTCTCTCAGGTCTGCGTCCACTCCAGGCACTGATGTGGAACAGCTTTTTGCTGGACCATTACTGAAAGGCAAAGAAATGCCAAAAAAGACCTGCAAAGAGCATTTTGTTGAACACTCATGAGCAGACCTCTGGTTTGCTTTCCTGGCTCTGGGGTCCCTGTGGCCCCTGGGGCTCTAGTGGTCCCTCTACTTGGCTGGCACAGAGGTCACTGCGAACAAATGGGCTTGGGAGGAGCACGTGTGTCTTCATGTCCTTCTGGCTCAAATTGGCCCCCGGTGTTGGAATAAAAACCAACTAAAACAGAAAAAA
Organism: Pseudopodoces humilis; assembly: GCF_049639895.1. Classification (NCBI taxonomy): domain Eukaryota; kingdom Metazoa; phylum Chordata; class Aves; order Passeriformes; family Paridae; genus Pseudopodoces; species Pseudopodoces humilis. Next base: position 109,884,278 of record NC_142200.1, read on the forward strand.
AGCAAGAAGGGCTTTTATTGTGAAAAAGAGACTTTTCAAATGCCTGTTCCCCCCTTCCCAGCCTCTCCACTCCCCTCCTCACAGGGAGGTGGGTCTAGGATGAGGCAAAGTTTGAAAACTCCCAGCTGAAGTTTGAAGGGTGTCCTCCCGCCCAGGGGGAAGCGGAGGCACCCGCTGGCGTGTGGTGACAGGAGCCCAGGAACCTCTGCAGCACGGAGCTGGGCAGCAGGGACTGTGGACAGCCCGGAGGGGCACCCCTGGGTGACAGCCCCCGGCTGTGATTAATGGCCTGGGCAGAGGAAGAGGGCTGATTAGTTCCTGGGTATTTTTTTTTTTTTTAATTGCCATTTTATTTTTTTTGTGTGTGTTCTGTGTGGGTTCGTGGTGTCGTATGGAAGTGCCACAGGCTGCCAGCACCCGAGTCAGGAGGTGACCGTGTGCTGTGTCGCGCACAGGAGGTGAAGCACATGAGGAGGAGTGCATCGGCTGCTGCTGCTGCGAGACATGGTAGGATTTAGAGGTTTACTTGCTGAGCTGATAGTGGGAAGCAAGGCGGGGTTTGCCCCATGGGATGAGGTACAACGCTGTATCTTGGAGGTCTCCATCCTGGGGGCAGCTGGGATGTGCGGGACACTCGGAGGGTCAGAGCATGGTGAGGCGAGCAAGGCAGGGAACCGCTACAGCACTTTGCTGTCCTTAAAAGCATTGGGTTGGACCGAGCAGATTGTAAGAACGCACTAGGGATGGACAGAACAGAATGTCAGGATGCCCCTAAAGGCAGTGCCTGGGGCTGCCGTAGCTAAAGCACGGCTGTCAGCCAGGGAGGTGATTACACTCCGTCCACCAAAACCCACCTCTTTTAAGTGGCCAGGTGGCACTGCTTGAGGCAGGCGAACAGCCCGGGGTGTAGGCAGCGAAGTGCAGATAGAGATCACGAAGAGCCGCTCTGTGCTTTGTGTTTGGTGCTGACAAAAGCACAGCACTTTCATCAAAAAGCCACAAAATCGGCCAGTTTGGCAAGGGAAAACTTCACGTCCCTCCCAAGAAATGTTGTGCATCCCCAGCATCAGAAGGTTTATCCACATCTGTTGCATGTTCCAAACCTTAGGGTGGTGTTTCATGTCATCTAGTGCTCCAGTTTGAAATATCCCTTGGCAGACCCATCTGAGCAAGCACACGGCAGCTGAGCTGGGATGGTCCCCCCATGCCCCATTACCCCTGCCCCACTGGGGGACATGGGGGTATCATGCCAGGGAGTTTGCACTGGGGCTGAAGGGCTCTGTCCCTGCTTCACCACCTCAGCCCTTGCCAAGCCTGTGTTGGGCAGGGATTGCAAACCTGTGATGGATGAGCTGAGGAGATGCCTGGTGCTGCTGCCAGAAACTGGTCATTTGTGTCACTGAAGCATTTTTATGTCCTCGAGAGTGTGCTGATGACTCAGAGCATCTCTGGGGACAATGCTGCTGTGCCAGCCTTCACTGCAGTGTGTGTGTTTGTATATGCGGGGCCCTAGTGTCATGCTTTACATTTTCCATCCTATGGTTTGCACAGGCTGCTTTGGGTTTCTTAATTAATGAACTTCAGCAACAGGAAAAAATGATGGGGCTCATGTCACCTATTTTGGGGTTGAAGATAACTCCTCCCTGTCAAAGGGAAAAGCAAGGCAACTCTCCCCATACCAGCCTTTTGTCTGCAGTAACATTTTTCTGTACAAGCATTCACTATGAAGCCTTTCAAAGCCTGTACAGCCTGAGCCAGGTACCTGGTGTGGTCTCCCATGTGTGAGTGGGGTATTCACTTTTTGCCAGGATTTCCATTTTGCTTTGGCAAGGGGAGGTCTGCTTCTGCAGTCCTTTCCCCTTTGTGAGCTCCTGCATTGACTGCTTTGATTTTGCCCATAATCTGGGTTTGCTCTGGACACCTGCAGGCAGGGCAGTGGTGGTCATGAGGAATAAATCCAGGATCTGTCCCTAGCTGATCACCTTGTTGCTTCATTTGCAGCAGAACCCTAAACAAAGCACTCAAGATGATTTTTGACTCTTTTCAAGGTGACCAGGAGGGTGACCCCTTGCAGAAAGCCAGAGGGATGCCAGCTGTGAGCTCCCCTGTTGGTATGGAGAGCACGCTTGCAGTCGGCTTCTTGTTGGATCTGGCTGCCGCACATGCCCGACCTGCCGCAGCAGAGAGTGCTGGGGGATGACTGCATTACAGAAACATCTTCTTTCTTCTGGCTTCACAATCTGCCAGCGAGTAGTTTCCAGTTGCTGCTGTTTGCCTAGTATGAGGCACTCTAAATATGAGGGGCTGATTGCACTGTATTAATGCTCTGGCGTAGATTCCAAATGCCTCAATTACCCCTTCCGCTTCCAATGCTCAGTTACTCCAGTCCACCTGCAGCTACTTGCCTTGCCCTGAAGGAAAAGCCCCTTTTCTGTGAGCCTGGCTGCATCAATGCTTGTACCATGTTTGCTCTGCTTGCTGACCCCATGGATTTTGCTGGGAGAAGATGCAGGCTGGGGGGTGGCTGCTAGCAGGCTTTGCCCAGGATGGGGTCTGTGGGACACAGGCAGCACTCAGAGCCAACTGGCAAGCAGTTTTCTGCCCCTTTTTTTCTCTTTCAGATGTAATGGCTTAACAGGAGGAAAATAGGGTTGCCTTTCTGCAGCTGAGGCCAGGGCTGGTATGAACAATTCTGTTTTGAAGAAAGCCCACAGGGCTGAAAGGCCCCGCTGTCCTCCTCCTTCTCCCTCCCCTTTGGAATCCCACGAATGCACTTTTCTGCTCTCCAGGAAGGGAAAAACCTGACAGTCAGCTCAGGGAAACCCAACTGTCTGATTTGGGCAACGTCCACTGAAACTCCAACAAGGGAATCCAGTGCCACTCCTTGCCAACACCCCAAAGAGGGTTTTGTGAGCCCCCACTGGGCACTAAGCAAGCATTCCTGTTCCCTGGTGCTGGTCCACCAGTTAGAAACGAAAATTGAAAATAAATGGATCAAAATATCTCCTCTCCAAAATATAGAAAAAACATGATAAAATAAATTAAACTGAACCAAATGCCAAAATGTGTGAGAGATTTAGCAGCATTCCAGGCACTCACAAGCAGGATTGGCAAACTCATCAAGAGCAGGAGGAAATAAAATGTGATTTTATTGTAATGTATTCCTCCCCATATTAAATACAGCCCAGAACACATTGCAAGAGGGACGTGGCTTTCTGGCGCCTCTGCTCTTTGCGTCTGTCACGTGCAGAGGAGCTGCAGCAGCACAGCCCCTCTGGGGATGTCAAACCAGAGCTCGTGAGCAGCCCAGGGGAGCAGCAAGAGAAGTTACAGGGGTGAGGGGACTTGTGAGGAAGGGGGTCCATGGCTCCCAGATTCCAGTTCTTATGTCCCTGGATTTGGAAATCCCAAAGGAGTCAGCTCGTAAGCTATGGTCTGTGGCTGGAACCTGCTGAGGAGCAGGACTGTGGGTTCCAGAATGCCACAGGAACAAATCATATTCTTCTTCCCCAGAGGAAGCTCAGGGTTGGAGGCAGTTTGTGTGTGGAACTTGGAAGGGAAGGAGTCCAGCCCATGGACCACAGGCTGCTGCCCTCCTCCAAAGCATTCCCCATACAAACCCTCAGAAACAAAGGCAAGACTGTTCAAAATGAGCGGGGCATGAGGCGCAGATGTTGCACAAAGGCAAGCCACATCTGTTTCACTGGGGAAGGGGCCCCCTACTTGCTGGTTCAGCAGGCAGATGGGAAAGCTGCTCTGAAAACTTATGGAGCTGAGTGCAACAGGCTGGCCAGGAAACTGGGACAAGGGGAGGGGGAAAAGGGAAACCTGGCAGGAGCCTGCACGGCAGTGGTGGAGTGTGGGAGCAACAGCCTCCCAAAACTGCTGCTTTCCCTTCCTGATGTCCCTGCTAGGAATTTCTAAGTTGTGCTGCTCTCATGTAAGTGTGAGGGTTAGGGGAATGAGCAGAGGGAGAGGAGGGAAGATGAGGAGGACCTCCCTTGTCCCATGAGGATAGCAGAACAGTTGTGCATTCAGGGCTGCTCAGGTCCTCACTGTCTCCTGTGAGCACGAAATGCTGTTTCAGGTCCTCAGTGATTTGGATGATTTGGGTGCAGGTTGATACCACTTTCAGTGGTAAAAAGTAAGGGAGATGTTTGCACATGCAAGTGACAGCAGACCTGTGCATCTCAGGGACGCATCCTGAAAGACTGCCATCAATCTCTTGGGAGATGTGTCTCCAAGAAGTAGAAGATCCAGCTAAGTGCAAGAGTCTGCGGTAAGAGCCCTGAGTCTTACTTAACTTAAATAGAAGAAAGATAAGGCATCTGAAAGCTTTTACTTTGCTTACTTTAAGCAGAAGTGTGGCATCCTGGAGTCTGTTTATTTTTGTGGTGCTTCGTGTTGACTTCTGGAATTAAACCAGAGTGGTCCTGAGCTGCACTGTACATAGCACCAAGATGAAAAACTCCCTGTCCATCTCACACAGAGCTGAGTATTAACTGTCTGCAAGCTGAGATTTACACAGTGTGAGTGAGGAGAATTACGAATCTTTCCTTTTGCTCAGTGAAAATCACATGATTTGGGGGTAAGGATGGTGTCATCACAGGACAAGCAAGTCCCTGCCGGTACCCTGCAGGGCTTTAGTCCACACCAGGTGCAGGACAAGGTCTGTGTCCTCTTTGGGTCCCCCCAGGCAGCATCCCTGACCTTGACTGCTTCAGCTGCACCCCATGGTGTGGTGTCCTCCAGCCAGGTGCTGGCCATCTGTTTCCTTCAAGGTGTGTCCTCTGACTCCTGCTCCAGGTCTTCCTTCTTCAGAGATACTGAACAGGAGATTTGGGATGCTGGGTGTCTTGCCACTCTTGTAAGATACTCCTGGAGAAGGACAGGAGTTTACAAGCCCTGTGTTTCTGCTGTACTTCTTTGGCACATAACGGGGAGCAGACAGTGCAATGGGAATAGCACTGTTAAACAGAACAGTTTAAAGCTATGGCTCAAGATTTTGTTCAAAATGGCCCTTTGGATGTGTGAGAAAAGGCTGTGCTCAGCCTATGGTTGTGCAGAGAAGAACCTCCAAGGCAAGGAGCCTCACAAAAACCAGAAATAGTCAGTCTGGGTGGGAGGTTTAGGTCAAGAAACAGGACATTTCATCCCTAAGAAGCAAAAAGCTCGAGGGGCTGATACAGGGCCTGGAGCCAAGGACACGCCAGGTTATTACTAGAGAGAGGCTGTAGAGCTTGAAGGTTTCCAGGTTTTTATAATTTGCTGCCCCAAGGCCATAGTGATAACTGGGAAGAACTGTGAAGGCAACATTATTTGAGAAGTTAAAGGTGGTGTGTTGGCACCATCCCTTTGAAGTCAGTGCTCAGACTGAACAGTGCCAACACTCTTTCATCCATTTATGCTGCTGCCAGAGTGCTGCCCTCTGCTAGTGCAAATCCTGCTTGTCTCGCACATAGGCTATAAATGATCCCAGAAGCTTTGCAGACTGTCCAACATTTAGCAAAGTACAGCATGTTTTAAGGTTTCATCCCAGGCAATTTAACTCAGTCATTTTCTGGTTTGGTTTTGGACATGTTGGTGGGGAAGTCTGTGTGCCAGCTCTGAGGACTTTGCTGACTCTGCAGGGAAGGACCCAGCACCATGTGGTGATGTGTCACATTTCCATCTTCCTAGCTTCAGCTGACCCAATGTTTGCCGTGACTCCATTTCATAGGCTTTATGGGAGCAGTCCCCTTTCCCACCTTCTCAGTGCCTGGCTTGAGCTTTCCAAGCCACTTGTGTGGAAGTGGGGCTGGAAGATCACCTTGAGCAGACAGGCATGGGCTACCTGCCACATCCCTGTCCTGGAACCAAGTGGGATGATCTTCAGGGTGTCTGCAGAGTGCTGAAATATAGTAGGGTCACGGTTTTCCCCTCTGGAAGGGCATTTTTGAGGAATAAAGCCTTCATCTCTGGAGGAAAAAACCCCAGACACAAAGCTGGCGTAGGTCTGATAGGAATTGCAGCCACTTTGATAGATCATGAGGCCAGATGAAGGGTTGTCTTATTCTTCATGCCCCATGGCGATGTGGGTGCAGGTTAGTGTTGGTGGAGCTGTCCCCATGTGCTGGGGGAACACAGCAGACCTGCCCTCCTGGGGAGCCACTCTGAGCCAGAGCTACCTTTGGGACTGGCAATCATCATTTAATAGCTGTCTTTAGTAAATTCCCACTGCGAGCCATCTATCTTCCCTGAGCTGGATAATACAGGGAGGTACTTCAGCACTTGAACGATGGGTGACTGACGCTGCCAAGCATTTCCTTCTGCCCAGATTTGCCCAGTCACTCCAGGGATGGAGAGGTTTTGTCTCCTTCCACGTCCTCAGCACGGTTATGGGTCTCCAGCCCACATGTCATGCCCTTAACAAACCAAGAAAACCTCCTGCACAATATGAAAAAGAAGAGGCTGATCCAATCCCAGATCTGACTGAGGCACCCGCTCGCTCTCCCATTGTACTGGGAGCTGCTGCGAGTGACATGTGTGGGTGCAAGGCTCTGGAGACATTCCCAGAGGTGGGGGGCAGGCAGAGAAGGTTTTACAATTGTTTTTCAAGCAGTCTTTGTTAAAACTGGTCACGGCAGGCTGCACCTCCTGCTGCCCGGGCGGTTTTGCGGTTCATTGGGCGGGCAGCAAGCAGGGAGCTGGGACGGTGAGCACAGCCCTGTGTGTTGCACCCCGCTCAGTGTGCACCCAGATAAATGCACGGGCCTGCCTTTAACCTGCTCACTGGCACGTTGCCTTTGGCAAAGTCCTCTGAGCTGGGCAGTCTAGGGCAGGCAGGTGGCCAAGAGTGACATGGCCATGGCTGAGCCATCCTGGCTCCTTTGGGCACCTCTTTGGGATAGTGGGATTTACTGCTGAAGGGGTCTTGTAGTGCCGGTGCAGGGGCAGGAGGACTCTTTTCAATGCCAGAGGAAAGCAGGAATCAATCCAGTTTTCAACAGACACGTATTTCCGTGGCATCTTTCTAGTCTCAGGGCTATTTCTTACATTCTTGGATAATGAAGTTTGGGGTTTGTTTTTCTTTTCTTTCAAGCTCAACAAAACCAATTCGATGCACTTTGAAAAGAAATTGAAAACAGGCTTCTCTGCCTCAAATTCTGCCAAGGTTCAAGCGTCCTGGGAATACAGTGTCAAGGATAACCCTCCCCCACCTCATCCCCAACTAGACTTAGAAAGTTTTATCTCCTAGCATCAAAGTTGCACAGCTCTTTACTGTGCCTTCAGAGCCTGGGCTGTGCTGTATGTCTCTCTGATGAGTGAGAATATATATTATTTACTTATTGGCATCCTGGAACAAGTAGTACCTCTCTTAAGCCTTTTTATGGGTTTTGCTTGCTGGGAAAAGGACCTAATTTCTGGCAAAGACATACTGTACTGTCAGTATGTCAGCCTGGCAAAGCAGAGCTGTACGTATGGTTTGCATTTTGGGCTGAATCGAAACCATAGCTTAAACTGCAGCATTTTCTTACAGCATTGGCTCAGAGAAAGTCTCTTTGGAAAAGTATTTACCCAGGGCTTGTAAATACAGTATTATTTATGCAATGTTTTATCACCTAGGTTATTATTAAATTTGCAATATCAGCCGCCAGAAATAACACAGAGACTGTACTTGCACCTTTTTTGTTTCTTTTTGTTGTCGATGTGGCAGGGAAACCCTGAACGGTGCTGGGGAGGGGAGCCTGAACTGGCCCTTGCCCAAGCTCACAGCCCAGGGTTTCAAATTCAGGGTGGGAAAGCAATGTAGCTCTAACTTGTGGTGCCCAAACCTGAGCTCACTGACAAGGAAGATAAAGTGGTTTCAGACAATAATGATTCCTTAACCACTTGGACTGTAAACTGACTTGGCATTAAAAACCCAACAATCATTGTCATCCATTTGGCATACTCTGTTCTCTGGCTGTGGGTTAAAAAGGATTTTTCCTGCAGTGTTTTGAAGGTTGTCCATGTGGCTCCCACATGCATTCTCCCCCCAGGATACTGGAAGTTTTGGCAGACAGGCTTTTCAGATACCCAGAGATGGTATAAGCAACCAGAGGGTTATTATCAGCTGGATAACAAAAACAATCACCCTGAAAATCCTCCATGCTGAAGAAAAGGGTTGAGGGGGTTTTGGTGAGAGTGGGATGGGCTGTGTCTCTCCAGAAGGGTGGGACAGGGGAGGTTCTGGGAAAACACGCCCGAGAAAGCACAGATTGGGAAGGGACTTGGCTGGATGCAGATGGGAATACTGAGATTTACAGTTACCCCTATCCTTTGGGATTTATTCCATAGGTATCACTGCTGTTAATTCAGCATACTTTGAGGCCAGAGGAACAGACTGTGAGGCACTTGCAGTGATGATTTGAAAGGAATGTGGATATCAGGATACCAGGATTAGCCCTTTGTATGCCACAGAGTTATTTTACTATAGTTAAACTAGGATTTAGACATTGCACCTTCCCTAAACTCTTGCTCAGGAGGCCAGACATGGATTGCAGGTGTTTGAGAAAGAATGTGTGTCTGCACTCAGCAGAATTTGTTTGAAATTCAGGGCATGAAGGTCTTAAATAGCTGAGCTTGGATGTTGCTTGTGTCACTTGCCGTTGCCTGTGGTTCCACAGCAAATCATTATCCCATCCAAGTGGGAGAGAGCTGGGGAGGAATCAGAACCAGCCTCTTGACAGAAGTCCTGCTGCCTCTCAGGGTGCTTAGGGGTGCTTGTGCTCATCCCCTCCCCAGAAAGGCACCCAAGACAATGATTTAGCCATGTAGTTTGGTGCCTGATGTAGCTAATGCCAAGACTTGAATAACCCTGCTGGTGATCTAGGACAGGACATCCCTCTCTGGACAGGCTCACCCTGGACTAGGTCCTTTCCACTCTGGGAAGAGATAAAGCAGAGGTCCCCTGGCAGTTCCCAAAGCCCTGTAGCAGACAGCCCCTGGTTTCTGGCAGAGGCTGGTGTAAACCCTGTCTGAAAAAAGGATTCAGCCCAGCAGATATATTTTGCTGCACTACATTGTATTTCTGGGAGAGGAGCAATTAAGTGAGAGCTATAAAGCTGAATCACTCCGAGTGCACCATCAATAGCTCTTACAAACTGCATTAAATCTGCTCAGCCCTTGAAAGGGAGGCATGAAAGAAGCACCCCTATGGCTGAGGCCAGTGAGTCAGTGGCTCCTCTTACCCACCTCAGCTGATGTAGTGTCTTTGCAAGGGATGTGGCTCCTCACCAGGGGGCTGTCTGAAGCAGTCTCCCCAAGATGAGGACATGAAACCTGAAGGATTTTAGAATAGTGCTGTGTCAGCTCATAAGCTCATGCACTGGGGTCGCCTGGGGCAGCTGCCTGTGGGGCAGGAGTTGTGCTGGTGGTGGGTTCCTGTGGTCAGTGGGAGCCTGTGGTCCTAAAAGCCCATGGCTGGAAATGCTTTTGCTTGCCCAGCTGCTTTCTGGAAGTAATTCTGGCTGCTGGCTCTCACCTCCCCAGCTTTTTAGCTCTTTTTTTCAAAATTTTCCTCTTATAAACAGTCTCTTATCCCTTCTTTGGCAATATATTGTCCTGCTGTGTCTGCCATGGATATGTTTGTGCTTCCAAAATAAATAATTGTAAAAAAATGTATCCACTTGACCATTGCCTTGACTTCCAATGTGGGTTTGAGCTGCTTGGAAATGCCTGTTGAAAGCAGAGAAATAGCACTAAGATGCTTTTTCTGGCTCCAGCCTCCTGAAGTGTGTGAGGCTGCCCAAACATGAGTGAACAAGGCATGGGTGCAGCATGGTCTGAGGACTGGATTGGCTTGGAGAATGTCACAGTGCTGCCCCACCACTGCCCTCTGCTTCAGCCTAAATGGGAATGTTCTGTGCTTAGGGCAGCCCCAGCTGTTTAAAGGCAGTTCCTTAGTGCTGGGAATCAGAATACTTTAGGTTTCACATATAGCATAGATTGTATCATGGACTCATAGAAGGGTTTGGGTTGGAGAGAACTTTAAAGATATCCAATTTGAACCTACCTGTCATGGCAAGGACACTTTCCACTAGACCAGGCTGCTCTGAGTTTCATCCAATCTGGCCTTGAACACTGCAGGGATGGGGCATCCACAGCTTATCTGAGCAACTTGTTCTAATGCCTCAACACTCTCACAGTTAAGAATTTTTTCCTAATATCTAATCTAAACCACTGTTTCAGTTTAAAGTCCTTTTTCTTTGTCTTGTCACTTCATATCCTTGTGAAAAATCCCTCTCCAGCTCTCTTGTAGGCCCCTTTAGGCACAGGAAAGTGCTGTAAGTTCTCCCCAGAGCCTTCTCTTCTCCAGTCTGAACAACCCCAGTTCTCCCAGTCTGTCTTCACAGGAGAGGTGTTCCAGCCCTTCAAGAGTTTGCATCCTTTTTTTAAAAAACAGCCTGCCATAGGTTCTGACGGAGAATTTGAGCTGCCTTGTTTTGCTGGATACAGCAATGGGCAGAGCTCCAGAGGCCTTGTCTCAGCATTGAGAATTGAGATATTCAAGTTATGGGTTCAGTGTGCAACCAGAATAGGAACCGGTGAGGGTGTCCAGAGTAAAGTCTGAAAAACAAAACCTCTTAGGAACTGGAAAGTGTTCACAGCTAGACAGGAATTTACTCTGGTTTTGGTCTTCTTTTTTTTTTTTTTTTTTTTCATTTCTTGAGTCTTTAAAGTGAAATATTTGACCATGAAAAATTCACTGCCCATAAGGTCAGTCTGTACCTCAGCACTGCAGACGTGGCAACCTCTGTGTGGGGAGCGAGCCCTTGCTCTGATTTGCTTCTGAAGGGACCGCAGCTAATTTCTGGCACAAATCAGGGCACCAGCCATAACCCTCCTCCTACAGTGCTGTGGAGGCAGCCAGTCCTTGGGGAGTACTTCTTGCAGGGCTCACACAAGCACAGGGGCTGCTTCTCTGAACCAAACCCTACCGAGGGCTCTGCCTGCAGCAGCGCTCCAGCATCATCCCTCCCTTCTGTCCCCGCAGGTGCAGCGCCCATGGCGACGGACGGGGATGAAGGCCCCAGCCCCAGCAGCCGTGGGGGTGCTGCTGGCCCTGGCCCTGCTGGCTCTCACCCACCTGCCCCCGCCGCAGGAACACTCCCTGCTCCCGCTGCCGGCCTCGTCCCTGCCAGGGCCCCCGAGGGAAGTGGCTGCCCCGCTGTCTGGAGGACAAGCCTACGGGAAAAGGCTCCCCATGGCCCGCACTCACCTGCGGCAGGAGCAGGCCCCGGGCCGGGGCAGGCGGCGGGGGGTGAGGAGGAACACTCCCCCGTGGCTCTCTGCTGACGACCTCCAGAAGATGTGGCTGCTGTCCACTGGGCAGGTGGTCTCCAAAACCCGTGTCCCTGCCCACGGGCAAATCATGCGAGTGGGGCTGCGAGCCGTGGGGGATGCCAAGGGGGATGCCAAGGGGGACGTCTCGCCAGCCAGCCCAGAAGGAGACTGCCAGGATGGGCGCTGTGGGCTCATCAAGCGCCCTGGGGACCTGTACGAGGTGCTGGCCTTCCACCTGGACAGGGTGCTGGGGCTGAACCGCAGCCTGCCCGCCGTGGCCCGGCGCTTCACCAGCCGCATCCTGCCCTACAGCTACACCGACGGCGCCCTGCGCCCCATCATCTGGTGGGACCCTGACCTCCAGCACCTGGAGGATGCCAACAACGACCAGAACTCGTGTGCCCTGGGATGGCTGCAGTACCAGGAGATGCTGCAGCCCCACAGACCGGTGCTGGTGGCCAGGGACGCTCCCTGCTCCAGCATCCCACCCAGCGAGTGGAGCCGCCTGGCTCTCTTTGACTTTCTGCTCCAGGTAGGGCTGTGGTGATTGAGGCCACCTGTCCCATCAGCTGTGGCACCCGGGTTCCCCTGCACCTGCACCTGTATTGTCTGACCATGGTCTGCTTCTGCTCTGAGGGGTCACACAGGCTGTGTGGGTTTCTTGGGATGTAATTTCCCTCGTCAGCTGTTGGAGAGCAGCAGAACTTCATGCAGAAGCACTTTGGCCTGAGTACGGTCCATGTTTGGGACTTGCAGGGGAAACACAGCCAGGTTGTGGTGAGTCTGTCCTCACATGGGTGAGCTTTCTGCTGTTCATTTTGTGCTGGCAGAGGCTTGGGGCATCCCTAGAGACATCCCTAAGGCATCTCTAGGGATAAACAGCATGTTTTGCATCAGCTCCATCACATCCAAATTCAGGGATGTGCTGCTTGCACTGGAAATAAGGAGCCCTGCCTTGGACAGCACTGTCTTCCTCCTCTTCGGCATTAATAGCACTTAATCTTCTGTCTGGAAAATCATACCCTGCTGCTACAAGGGATTACAGCAGTATCCCAGAGAGTTATCAGGTCTTGGAGGGCAGCTGTGAGGAGGGAAAAGTGATTTGTGTGGAGAAAAAGAAAGCCTGCTTAGGCACCTGGGGGCTGGTTATCAGACAAGAGAAAACTGCCTGAAAGGACAAGTATTAATACAAAAAAAAAAAAAAGAAAGGAAAAAACTCCAAACTACTAAAATATGTTTTCCTTATTCTTTCTCTTTTTTTTTACAACTATGGCTGTCAAAGGTGGAGCAGTTCTGGCTGAGCTCCAAAATATTTTAGCTGAAACAACCAGAGAGATGAGAAGATTAACCAATCCCCTTCCCTTCCCCGGGCCAAAATACCGCTGAGTGCAGTGGAAAGGCTGAGACTGCAGGATAAAGTATCAAGTTCTAAGGAGAGTTTTTCCTCAAGGGCTGAAGCAGTGCAATAACAAATTCAAGGGCAAGCCACAGGTTCTCCTCACTAATTCTAATGGAATCCTCCCATGCAGAAAAGTCACATAAAGGTAAAGAGGATATTATAGAAGTGGAGTAGCATCTTTCAGAAATGGCTTTAGCATCTCACACCCTTGCTGGGGAAGAAGTTGTGAGACTTGAGTCCTGTTGTACATTTGCATTGAAATCTTGGTAGTTTTCTTCAATTTCTCTTAAAATTTGGCTTCATCTATGTTAATTTCTCTTCATATCTGCCAGAAGGGAACCCCCCACTATGTGCAAAGTTTTAGTGGGGCCAAAATGCTGAGCCTGGTAGAAAAGGGGCAGCTGCTGATGGCTTTGTCCTGCACTTTAGAGAGGACCAAAACCAAATTGATTCTGCAGCCACATCCCTGCCCTGGGACATCCTCTTCCCAGCCAGAGAGAGAGCAAGGAAACTTTCTCTAGGGGAAGCCATCCCAGACTGAATCATAACTGGAAAAACCTATCAGATGCAAGGGGATGCCCTGCTTGGATGCCCAGGATGGGCGTAAGAGGGGCTGAAGGTGAGCTTCTGGTAGTGTTTGAGCTTGGATGGGAAGTGTGGCTCATGTATTTGTGTTCTAGCAATAATACCAAACTTCTGATGAATTAGAGCTCTATAAGCTCTGGAAACAATAAATTAATATCAAAAAATCAGGGGAGGGCCAGGGGAGAGAGGGCTTGTCAGGGCACTCTCAGCATCTCCACAGCCATCTGGTCCCTCTCCCAGTGCTCCACTTGGGCACCAGATCTGCCTCCACCTCACACCTCTGTGGGTTCAGCACCAATCCACCTTGGTTTCACAGGTGCTCGTGGGCGGGTGAGTGGAGTGCTGAGCCTATTTAATGTCTCTGTAAGTTCTCTCAGGTTGTCTTCACCTTCTGTGCAGCCTGCAAAATAACATAGCAGGTGAGAGAAACTGGTTTGCTGAGCTCTCCAGTAGGCAGACTGAGGAGATCTGTGGAGGAAATGTGATATTTTGTTCTGTTTCCATGTGTTTTGTGACAAGATGCTCAAGCACTTTTTAACCAGAGTGTCTCCCAGTGGAGAAATACTGACCTGAGTGCTTCATTAAACCTCAGAAAACAGAGAGGTTTAAGGGCCTCCAGTGTGGGACTAATCCTTCTTTTCAAAGGGTTATTAATGGAATGGCCGTGGAGATCACAATTCGTGTTTCTCTGCAGCATCTTCTCCAGTGCTTGGTCAGTGTTTGGGTTCAGACTGAACTCTTTGTCAAAGCACAGCTGTAATTGGTAACTTGTGCTAATTACCAGGGTGAAGGGAATAGGCAGACTCTGTGGGTCACTTGGCTTCTGACTCGTTGTCACCTGTAGATCCCTTCTGGCTCACCTGAGATCTGCTCCAGCCCTCCCAGTGGCTCCAGGAGCCTCTCTGCACCCCGAGCTCTGACTCCTGGGCTGGCACCAGCAATGCTGAACAAATCAGAAAGTTAGACATTTTTGCAACCAGAAAATATATTTATTTTATCCATATTTTTATATATTTCACATGTATTTAAAGGAGTATTTTATATATATATATATATATATATATATGGGGTTCTTTTTGTAAACAGGGCTTGAGATCAGGAGGAGGTGAGGCAGCTCCCCTACGGGGTCATGTCAACACACACCCATGGGGAGGTCTGTTGACAGCCAATGAGGTGCTGTCTGCCCCACAAATCGCCCCAGAGGATGTACCAGCTGCTTCTGACAAAGCTGAGGAAGCTCCATAAATACTGAGGCTGGGTTTGACAGAGATTTATGTCTTTTTAAAGCCCTTCATTCCTCCAAGGGTGTGGTTGAAACACTGGAAGTTGTGAAGCAGCTCCAGGGTTTCTGCAGGGAACTGGGATGGGAAGCAGGAGGTTTGACAGCCTGGACAACATGGAGCCTTAGCAGCACCTGCAAATGATTAAGCACAAATGTAGCTAAAACAAGTCACCATGGCCCAACTTAAATGTCAGGCATGCTCTGCGTATGCACAGACCGCTTTTTCCCTTGCCAATACTTTTCCATTCATCTTTCCATTGAGAGCTGCTCAGGTTACCGTAGGGATGGATGAAAGGTTGCATATGTGACAGGAACCAGATGAAACCATCATACAGAGCACTGAGACTCAGAAAAATAAATTCTTTTTGAGGTTTCAGCCTCTGGGTTTCCTTGGGTACTTTTGGGTTTGTTTTTTGTTTTTTTGTTTTTTTTTTTAATTAATTCCTCATCATGTGTGTCTTCCCTTCATTTCAGCTGGAAGCACAACCCCTTCACTTTGTGCAGATTCAGAATGTGGAGGTACCAGGTATCTGAACTCCATCAGAAAAGCCTGTCACCATCACCTTTGTCATCACCTTCTTAATGCCAAAGGGGTTTTGCATGTGTACTTCCATTCCTCTCACTCACCAGTGTATGCAGCTTTTCCATTGCACGTCTCCTGAGGATCCCTAGAAATGTTTTATTTTCCTCTGTACAAGAACAGCTCACACCAGCGCCTCCCCACCCCAGGCACATGCCCCTGCTAAGGTTCCCAAATGCCTCCTGCAGGTTCATGACCGCCTGGACCGCTACTGCTGTGGGTTTCAGCCTGATCCCTCTGAGCCCTGCGTGGAGGAGATGCTTCACGAGAAGTGCCGGAATCCAGCAGAGCTGGTCCTGGTCCACATCCTGGTATGTCTTCCTGCTGTCCAAGGGCTGCTCTGGAGCTAACATGAAGATGCCTGCGAGGCACTTACAAGACTGAAGTGGTAGCAAAGGGAATCTAGGGTCCCATGGTGATGCTGGGTCCTTGGTGGGAGGTGTGCCTGGGCATGGAGGGACATAGACATTGGCATCTGCTTTCCCCCAAATACTCTCAGGCTTTCTCACTGCATTAAAAGCAGCCTAAACTCCCACACTGGTGACTGCACTGAGTAAATTTTTCCTTCCCACCCTGCTGGCAGGTCCGGAGGAGTGCGCCGTCCCGCCTGGTGTTCATTGACAATGCGGGCAGGCCACAGCACCCTGAGGAGAAGCTCAACTTCAGGCTCCTGCAAGGCATAGACAGGTAGGAATGTGCATGTGCTGAGCAAGGCTGAGCTGGCACACGGGATGTCCAGCAGCCCTGTGTGTGCTCACTTTCTTGCTGCTCCTGGCCTCCCTGATGGGGCATCCCTGTGAATCAGGGCCGTCTCCCACCCAGGACAGGGTGGGTGGCTAGGCTCACAAAAACATCCCACGTGCCCCTGCCCTGAAACTATCTCTTTATTCTGCTTTGGGTGGCTGATGGCAGGCTCCAAAGCCTACTTCCCCTCTTTAATTGGCAGCTGCACAAAAATAATGAATAATCAGGTATTTCAGCATTTCTTGCGCCATTGCCCACGAGGCATTTTGGCATGCTAGAGGCCTCTTGATTTGGAATTCGTTTGGGTCTGTGTCTGATGGAGCTATCCTGCATACTCACCATGGGTAGAGTTTTAAGCAGAAGGCTCTTGGTCCTGCATTCCTCTGGGTAGACGTGCATTTCCTCTTGAAGCATCTTTGCTCGAGTGCCCCGCTGCTCCCTTTCTCTCTGCTCAGCGTTCCCTGGATAACCCCTTCCCTCCCTGTCTCTTCTGCTCCTCCGCTGCAGCTTCCCAGCGGCGGTGGTGGCCACGCTGCGGTCGGGCAGGTTGCAGAGCCTGCTGCTGGAGTCCCTGCGCCTGGACCGGGAGCTCTGGGAGAGCCAGGGTGGCGCCGAGGGGTTGAGACCGCTGCTCCGGACCATTGACAGGCGGGCACAAATCCTGCTCCGCCACATCCAAGAGCACAACCTGACGGTGTTTGAGGACTCGCTGCGCTGAACCGACCTCTGGCTGGCTCACAGCACCTGCCTTGCACATCCCAGCAGCCATGGATGTACCTCATGCCCTCGGCATGGACGTTAGGAGGCTCTGTCCTGGTGCTTGGCTCTCCACAAGGTGTTTCCCCTCATCTTGTAGGATGATCTGGAGAAGCAGATGGAATCACAGGGAGTAGGAAAGATGGGGAGGAGATGTCTCCTAAGACAACACAGAGCTGCTTGAGAAAGGCAGCAGTCATCAAGTTACAGTCTCAGCATGGATTTTCAAAGGAAGGGCACATCTGTGAGGTTTGTTGGGTGCCTTTACTCACACACATAACAACTGTGAAAACTGGAGGCTTGGACAGTTGGACAGCTGTCAGGGACCCTGGAAATACTTAAAGAAGCAGTGGAAGAAGTCACTGGCACCCCTTCAATGTCTTGTACTGGGCTTTTTGATGTTGCCTTCACTATTTACAAAACATCCCAGACAGAGAGGCAAGGGGAAAGCAGAGGGGAGCTTTCTAAGTGGATTAAACAAAGACACTGGAGCTGAGCTCTGCCTTTCCCTCTGCAGAAGAGGTGATGTGTGCCTCGGAGTGAGTGTGAGCCACTGCCTGAAGCTGAGACTAGGCAGGACCTTGGAGCTCAGCAGCACTGGGCAGCAGCTGTCCTCATGGAGCCCATGGTACCATCCCCAGTTAGAGCCAGTGCTGTGTGCCACATGCCATGATCCATGCACGTGCCTCAGGGGGCCTGGGCTGCTGCCAATGCTATCAGTGTCGGATTGGAAGATTCAAATCTCTCGTTCACTCTTTCCCTTCACTGTCAGGGGATTAAAGGCAAAACTACCCCACTTTTGAAAAGCACTCCTGGCTGCTCTCTTTGGGAATGACTGCATGTAACTCTTCCCCAGGCTTGCAGAAATACATTTTAACAAAAATGCCAGGCTATTTTAGCAGAAGGCAGTCGAGCGCAAAATGCTTTCTGAGCACGCTGGCGCCTCCAGCAGAGCCCATCCTGTTCCTGTCACCCCTCAGGCTCTTGCCCAGCAGCCCACTCTGATGAAGCACAGCAGCATCCCAGCTAGGCAAGTCCTCAAGTGTCAGGGGTGAGACATAATTCAAAACCAAAATGAACAGGAGGAAAAAAGATGCAGGGATGGGCTTCATCATTCCCTGCAGTGTGTTTCCCAGCTGAGGCATGTGGTCAGTGTTTGCCTGGAGCAGTCAGTTCTTGGCCTGTGAGTTTATGGGTCACACCAGAAGGCTTTTTAAAGGCCTCCATTTCTCCAGTGTTACAGACAGAGCATCCATGCTTCAGGCACTCCAATTCACTTGTGCCTTTGGAAAGTCTCAGTGAGGCTGGCATGGGTAGCCAGCTGCACCATGGTGCAGCTGTCCCATTGCAATAGCTTTGGAGAACACAGCTCCAAAATGCAGTAGGAGGGGAAAAGCTGGCTATGGATACCTTCCCCGCTCCATCCTTCTCAGCACTATGGCAGTTTGAGAGCCTGCAAGGGGATGCTTTAACACCCATGTAGATAAGCACAGGCAATTACCTTTTTTCCCCTTTTCCCTCTTGCTGAAGAGAGGATGAAGTGAGACGTGGGTGACATGAATCAACAAGCAAGCACAAGTGCTGTCAGGAAGCATCAGCACTCAACATCACAGGCACAGCAGCATCCAAAGTGCCATCATCTTATTCCTGGAGTCCTGCCCTCCAATTAGCCAGGGAGAGCCTTTCCCCCAGCACTCTCTCCACCCTGTGAATTATCACCCCATTTGCTGTGCCATGAGATGGATGACGGTCATGGAAACCCTGCTAAAGCTTGAATCGTGGGGATTTATTATTGGGAGGTGAGCTTAGCTTGTAAGCTTGAAAGAGAACAAAATAACTCATCCTGGGTCCTATGAAAAGCCGTACCCAGGCACGGCTGTATAAGAGTAAAGGATACTAAATGTAGCATAAATCCAAAAAATACTCTGGGAAAAACTGTGATGTAACAAGTGGATAGGCTATGATGTACAGCATCAGTCAGAGTCTTGCTTTTTCTCATTAAAGTGAGAAATTTCATTAAAGAAGATGTTTTCTTCCCATGTTCTCAGCGAGAATCAAGAGACAGGTGGGGGCTCTGCACATCAGCCAAAGCTGTGGACGTTGCTGAGCTGGACCAGCAGCTTTTGCCTTGCCTCTGGTTGCATCTGCTTGACCTTAACGTTGCACAAGGTAGTGGGGCTTTTTTGCATTTCTTTAGTTGTAACATGAGTTTGCTGGCTAAACACATGTGGGAACATCTGTAAGCAGTTACACATGTGAATAAAAATCCCTCATGATTTACCAAAGAGCCTTGTATGGATAAATGAGAGAAGCAAAAGCCAAGATCTTGCTGAGACTGATCCTGAATCTTCTCTAATAGTCTATTTTCCCATGGGCTTGCCTATGTAACCAGCACAGGCTCTGAACTGTGGTCATGGCTGTTCAGAGGAATCCTGTGGACTGTTTGCGCCAGCCTTTACCGTGTTGGGTTGGGTTTGTCCCAGCTATCAACATTTTGTATTTCCTATGACAAACTTATTTTTATGTTTATGACTACTATATAGTTATAAATATTCATGTGGGGCCATGCTTGACAAACTAGATTTCATCTGAGCAGGGATGCTGTTTTACCAAACTCTACTGCACATCATCCCAGATCGTGTTGGGGTGTGGTTGCAAAACAAGATGGTCCAAGCTGGCTGCAGGATGGCTTTGTCTTTAAGAAAGCAGTAGCAACAACTAAGCAAGGGAAAAAGCAGTAGAGAGACAGGGGCTCCTTGACTGGGGGGAATCCCTGCGGCACCCTCCTGCTCACCCTCGGCACCCTGGAACGAGAACAGCATTTGGGAGTGTGGTATGCACCTCCACAGAGCTCCACCAGGAGGGAACTGCTTCGTTCTGCAGTGGTTCGAGTGACATGATCTGTGTTTAGCAGCTCTCTGGATGTGCCCAGCCTTTCAGCTGGCAGAAAATAGGGCTGGGGGTCGGAGGGTAGGGGCCAGATTGGCTCCAACCTGCCAAGTGCACGCACTCACACATACAAACACGCACCGTGTCACTGCTCCTGTTCAGCCTGATCTTAACCCCCCAAAGCTGGTGATCCCCAGGCATCCCCAGCAGCCTGCTCCAGTGCTTTGCTGGCCTCACCCTCCGTAAACTAAATGCCCATTTGCTGCATTCAAGGGCCACTTCTTGAGCTGGACACAGGACACTAAGTAGTCTTTTCTGCAGCCCCGTGTGGACCTCGCAGAGCAGCCCCAGCACTCACTGAACCCACCCGGTGTCCAGGGGTGACACCAGTGGGGTGGCACTCGGCTGTGAGGTGATGACCCACCCTTGAGCTTCCTTCCCCTTAAGGATGGGTTGTCACAGGTGCCGCTCAGAGACCCCACAGGGTTCTCTGCTAAACCCACCCAAGCATCCCTATTCTGCACAGGGGCAGTGTGGGCTGACAGCTGCCTGAAAGGCAAGAGCTAGCAAGTAAATCCAAATTCATTGTTAAATCTCTGGATATAAAAATAATCTGGCTTTTAGAAAACAATTTATTTATGCTTTCAGTACTTACTTAAATATTTATGTGAAAAAGGGAAAGAAAAGTCTGCTCTGACATAGGACTATTGTTGTAGCAACGGTCTTTGAGATTAATGGAAGTAAATTAGCCTGATGTTTTATTTACATCCAGAAAAGCAATAGATAAACTCTCCTTGTGATGGATTTTCTTCATTAGCTGGGCGAACGCCTAAGGTACAGCTCTTGACTTTGTTTCTTCCGTGTGGTTAGACAAACAGTTTATCAAAAGAGTATAAAATTGTCAGGAAAAGAAGCAGATTAATGGCCAGTAAAATGAAAGTCATTGAATTTATGATATAAGTAGCAGTATCACTGGAGCTTAAGAAATGGCTTATTAGATAACCACCATGTACACACACAGGGAAGTGCTGAGCCCTTCTGGATCTGCCTCATTGTCAGTGGCTGCTTCCCAAATCCCAGAGGGGTGATCTCCACACTGAAGCTTCACTTCCCTTCTCCTTCCCTCCAAACCCCCTTAAGTCTGGGTTTATTCTGTAACTCTCATTTGAGCTTGTGAACATATGATTTCCTCCCAATTAAAAACCCCTAAGACTTCAGAGAGGATAACCTTGTCTTCGTGTCTGTGCTGCTGTAACCATTTCTGCAACCTATTTTGGCAATTTTGGCTGCTTTTACACCAGTGATAATCATTCTAATATAAGCAATAATGTACAGGTCTTATGATTCTTTGTAAAAAATCTCCCAGAGTCAGCAGCTTATGGATCCCATATGGCTCCTGCAGCAATTACCTCTGGAAGGATAATTACCTGGCAGATAAGGCAGGTGGAAGAGAGGAGACAGGGAACCTGGGAGAAACTAAACATTCCCGGGGATGGCAGAGGGGCTGTGTTTATGGGTTCACGATGTCTCTGCCCTGCCAGACATGGGCACACATTTTCAAGCTTTAGAAGAGGGATTTTGGGTACAAGGATGACTAAAAACCATGAATTTAACTGGTGCCATGAATCTTTGTGTCCGAGTGCTGTCTCCAGCAGGTGGCATTGGCTCGACAGGCTGTCTTTTCCCAGTGCTTGCCAAGAGCGTCTTAAAAGTTTCATCTCTGGACTGGCAGATTTCAAGCTGCTAAAGCATCATTAATTCCCTAATTCCTTTGCAGCCTAATCCGCCCAGCTGTGCTTTATATCTCTTCACCAGCACCACCTTCCTCCCCCTGCCCCCCATTATTCTCTTTCCAACAAAAATCTAGATTTATGGAAGCAGAGTGTTACTTCATGCTGGAAGCAAGACAGAGCAAGTGGCTGCTTGAATAACAAAATGCCACAGCCCCCACTTCCCACCCTAGTGTGGACCCAGATGTGGACCCAGGTGCACAGGATTTTTGGACTGATCTCAAATGGTGGTCAAGTCCAGGAGTTTTTCCCTAGAGCTATTTTAGATAGCTGCTGCTTTGGTAGGATTGTCTCTGTTCCAGAGAACTCATAAAGTTCAGGACTTTTTGAACAGGCCCTGCAGCAGTCCCTGGGATGGATTTTAAGAAGATGCATCTCATTAGAGCTGTGTGCATCCAACAGGCAGATAACAAATCCGGCCATGCTCTGGGGCTTTGAAATCCACTGGTTTGTAAGCAAGGCAAGCCAAAGATGGGAACCTGCCTCTCCCAAACAGGAGTAGTTTTCTACCCCCAGACTATCACCATGTGGTCCTTGGGAATTTCCCTGGGTTTTTTGCTTCACTCATGACGGAAGGACCTGCCTCACTTTTCCTCCTCTTCTGAGCTGAGACAGTTTTTATTCCCCTGGGGCACACCCAGCATCACTAATCCAAAAGATGATGTGGGTGCAAAGGGATTTTTGCCTCTGGCACCCTGGGGACCCCTGCTGCCGGCCACAGGCAGGGTGCTGCCCATGCAAAGGGTGGTGAGGCAATGCATGTCCCTCCAACTTCTGACCATGGCTTGGGTTTGGATACCACGTGAGCTTTTTCCCCCTCCTCAGTCCCTGTCCAAGTTCCAGGTTAGGCAATTGGACTCACCATTTTACTCCCTTTTGGGATGGGAGGCTGTAGTTGGTGATGTCTCTGCATCACCAGGCAGAAGGGAGGCTCATGTGGCAGGAGAGGTGAGGAGAGGCAAGGACTGAGACATCAGCTCTTTTCTTTCAATCTGTGAGTTGTCTTGCCAGTACCAGGAACTAATATGTCAGTCTGCAGAGGTATTAATGCAGCAAATGGGCTGCCTGGCCGTCCCCCAGCTGTCTGGAGGAGGCAGCGTGTGGTGATGCCTTCAGGAAGCACCTGAAAGGGATGGGTGAAGATTTTTTTTTCCCACTAGGTGCTCAGCCCTGGGAAGGCACAGAGAAATTCTCTGTAGACAATGGTTCAATCCTGTTCCCAGTCCAGCCAAATGGATATGGTGGGGCTTCAAACCAGGTACAGGGAAGAGCCCAAGGAAAACCTGAGTCCTGACTGCATAGAAATGGAACAGATGTGCCCAAGCAGGGGTATTTCCCTGACAAGAGGTGGGCATGGCTCCATGGTGCTGCTGGCCAGGGTCTCTGCTTGAGCAGCTATGGTACCACCTCTTCCAGTCCTGCTTTTTGAGTGAGTTTTGCTCCCTTGGATTTCATGTTTGGCTGTATCTAAGCAGGGATGGGGTTTTTATTGAGGATGAGGTGAGTGGATAGAGTGGCACAGGCTACACAGTAAATGTTGCCATATTTTTGCATGTTGTTTGGTTTTAATTGCACATTCTGGGCATCTGGGAAAGCTTGGAGTAAGAAAAGCATGTTACATCCCAGGGCTCTTTATGTACATAAACAATTGGAGGTTAATTGCCCAGACCTTCCTGAAACAAGTTCTTGGCTTGTTTGAGTTAAATCTTGGGGGAAAAAAAGGGATCTAATAAGCTGAGCTGCAGATTTGGGCTTCTAGGAGGCACATCTAGGTGCCAACAAGATACCAGGAGGCTGAGATTTGCCACAATTGGAATAAATCTCTTTTAATAGCTTTTGTTCAGTTCACCAGGGTCTGCCAGCTCTGCTCCTCGCCAACAGTAAATAGTCTGGGAGCAGGGAATTGGTGATTATATTAAATTTAAGGCAATTCAGCATGGTTTTACTTGATTTGGAGTGTTGGGGAGAGGTGGCACAACACCTATGCACAGAATGGACAGGCTAGGTCAGATACTTCCTGCGTTATTATCTGATCATGAAACATGGCATCACATGGAAAGAGCCATAATTAGGTGTTCAGGAAGAGTTCATCCTGCCCATTTGAGTTGAAGTTGTAAACTAAGAGGGCAGAGATCAAAGGCTTCTACCGAAGGCCAGAGCAATTTGCTGAGGAGCTTTACTGGAGGGTAGCACTCAGTGCCCATGCAGGGGCATCATATCAGCTGCAGCCTCTTCCTTGCCTTTATTTTTACTCTTCTTCCAGAAACAGGAAACAAACAATGTGTGGGAGATATTGCTATTTCAGCTGGGCATGGCCTTTGCAAGCTGGATCCCAGTTCAAGAGGTGGGGAAAAAAGCTCCAAAAAGGTACAGCCGTGCTTCTGTGGTGACAGCCCCTGGGTGGGCAACGTGGCTTCACATCCTGGGGCTCCACTCCAGCCCCAGGCTGTGCAGAGAGAAAACCTGCTCAGTCCTTCCCTGCCTCTCCCACCTGGTGATGCTTTTGCACTTACTCTTCTAAAAAATCTCATCTTCCTGAGGCATTTTGATTGCTCTAGGTAGACACTGCCCTTTTTATGCCTGCAGCATTATCCCTTCCCTGTCCCTGCCTGCTGGAGCTGCCTCTTGCACACTCCACAAAGCAGCCAGGCACTGTCTTCTGTTTTAATTGTTTTTGTCCACCTCCTGGTTTGCCCTCACATTAGCTTTAGGGGATGTTAAAAATCATAAAGGGGTAGGGAAAGGGCTTGGAAACAGGGAACATTTGGATGCTGAGAGTCAGGGGAAGGAGGGTAAGCAGGTACCTGCTGGCTTGGTGGATTAAAGCCCTGGAGTGGTGGGAGCTGATGTGTCAGTGCAGGCACCTGCACGGATAAGGGCAATAATTTCTTTGTCTTTGCAGAGCTACGGCCTTGAAGTTTGCCTCTTTTATTCTGTAGGGACAACTGACTGCAGAAAACAGATGCCATCTGTCCACCGTGCCTTGTAAATCAGATTTTAATCATCTCAGGGAGAGGTCTGTCTCCAGCTGAGTGCTGCAAACCAGGTGTGCAGGAGTTACTCTGCAAAATTTACATTTCTGAGATAGGTTAGTGATTAGAGCCCCAGCTTCATACCAGGGAGGCTGAAATGCAATTTCTTCCTCTCTCACAGATTTCCTGGCTGATGGTGGAAAATAGCTTAGGCCATGCCTGAACTGATCAGGGAAGTGCAGATCTGTTTCTCACCTCCCAGCTGACCTCCCTCCCCAAAATGCTCACTCTGCAGCGTATTGCAGCCAGCGTGGGTGGACAGGCCCCCAAAATGAAGGACACCACTGAGTCACGACCAAGAGAGGCACCCCCGAGATCCAGTTTTGGTCCATGAAAACTGAAGCCACAGATTGCAGAGGTGCTGGTGTTGGAGTTACTGTCTCCTCCTGCGCTGCTGGTGCCTGATCCACAGCAGCTACAGGCTTGCCTGGTGGATAACACGTCTGTTCCAAGGGCTGCTGCAGTAGGTTGCTGTGGGCAGTGGGGGAGAGAGCCAGGGAAGGAAATGGCACAAGATCTGACTCTGTCTGGTTTTGTACAGCCCTTACACAGGTCTGTAATGCAAATGGTGTATTCCTACAATAAAAGTGTGCTGCCGAGGATGGTCACAAGCACAGGTGAACTGTCCTTGTCCCTTTTTTCAAATCATTATATATTGCAAAATCATTGCAGGTATTACAGGGAAGCTGCAAAGCAACCTCTTTGTGAGTAAAGAATCAATAGTTCGTTTTCTTCTTCCTTATATGAAAACAATACCATAAAATCATGTTGGTTTATTAAAAAGGCAATACCCTCCAAGCATAAATGGCAAGGCTGATCACAGCCTGTCTGTGGGGAGATACAGCTCTTTTATCTACAGCCTCTGTGGACTTGTTTTTCAAAAAATAGCTTAGCAAAGCCTCTGAAAACATGGTTATTTATTAGTTGGCATTGCCAAGTTTTGACCCCCATCAGAGGAACTCGCAGGGGCAGAGCAGACAGACCCCGGTGTTACCTGCTGGAAGCTTTGAAACAAATCTCTGCCCTTTCTCCTCCATCCTCAAAAATGAGATTTGCCAGGCAGGATGATTCCTCACAGCTGTCCCAGGTCGCTCACTTCTGCCATTTTACATGAAAGAAGTGCATCCTCCCAGACTGTGTATCATCCCATCACAAGAGGGTGCTTACAGCAGTCATATCCTGGGATAAGTCCTGTCAGCTCATCAAAACCCAAGTCTAATGGTTATAATGATGCTGCCATTATTTTTTTGAATGGGATGCCATTCAAATTTAAGCTCTTGCAAGGGTACAGGAGAAGAAGGGTGCCTCCTGTCAGCATCTTCTGATACGCTGCAGGAACAAACCTGCATCCTTAGGTCACACGAGTTGGGGCAGCCATCATTCATTTTGTACAAAATCTTTTTTCCCCACCTCTGCAGAGCAGTGGAGATTGCAGCTGGGCCACACATTAATGAACTGAATGGGGTGAGGGCACAAGGGCAGCATGGCTTGCGTGGAAACCATTCAATGGGGAATCAGCAAAGGAAATGCCCCCTTGTCCCCGACCTTCCTGCCCCTTACACACCCTCAGGGAGTTGTTCTGTACAATACCTCCATGGAGATGCTTAGGCTGGAGCTCTCTAAAGGTTTGGGCAGGGCTCATGAGGCTGGTATGAGGTGTCTGATGAGCAAATTTTGGAACTAAGGGCATCAAAGCTTATTTGTAAAAACGGGCTAATAAGGGGTAGTGTGGTACCCAGCTGACGGGGAGAGCCCAGGCTCCACTGCATAAGCCCCCCACAGTGCTGGGATTCATTTTAATCAGCACTTAGACAGGAATAGAAAATATTCCCCATCTTTTTCCTTCAAGATTGACTCAGCCAACACCTTAATGAGGCACCAAGAGATCTGTGTATATATACACATATACATACATACATATATACGTACACACACACATATATATAACATATATATATATACACATATATTTTAAAAATAGTTAACTTAAACATTAAAAAACACCCCCATCTCTGTTCTGTAGGTAGTGTTTGTGGAACTAGGCTGGAGTGGGTAGATGGTGGAACAGCCCCTTTCCAGAAGAGCAAAGGAGACTGCAGATTAAACCAATTCTTGAGCTGGTTTCTAATGAGCCTGCTGCAGCTTTTCCAGGTGAATCAAAGAAATGAAAATCCTTGGACAAAACAAATATTTCTATTCAAGTCCTGTTGTCTTCCTGTTCCTTAATCTTTCCCCCAGATCCTTATTCCTGATCCAGATGCTCAGCCCAGTGTCAGTTATGAGGATGCTGGGACTGAGGGGTCACACCTGTTTCCAGGTGAGACCGTGTTGTCTGGAGGATGTTGGAACCATCACCTTACTAGGGTCCAGGGAGCCCTCACCAGAGCTGGCTTTGTCCTATATCCCTCCAAGAGATCCTTCACTTTTCCTTCTCACAAGCACTGTGATTTCTCCTTTTTTTTCGCCCTCTGCAAAGGAACAGAATTTAAAGATGAAATCCCACTGAGAAATTAAAAAATCATAGGTCTCTTGAGACATAAAGTACAGCTAAACCCAACTGCACGAGCAGGGAAACAGCTTTTCTACATGTTGGGGGAAGTTTGGCAGGTGGGAAAGTATTTCTCAGCTGAACACTTTCCCTCTGGTTTGGATTAATAGCTTGGGTTCAACTTCACTACTCCCATAACAAATAAATCTTAAACCATAACTAGCCCAAGAGAAGAAGTATCTGCTGGATGTCTTCTCAATGCCGTATTTTTTTCCTCTGTAAAGCATTCCTCTTTTAAAAGCTCTCTGGCTCTTCACAGCTTATTTTCCTCGGATTTTATAGAGATGTGGGTACCAAACACTTGCCAACAACTAAGCTTCTAGGTGGCAATGTACATAAGATACATGCGACAAAAAGTACAAGGCAAGATGTTCCTAGCAAAATAATGTTTAATTTACTGCTTGTGAGTTATCCATGAGGAGAACCAGACTTTTTTTTTTTTTTTTTTTTTTTTTCTTCACATATTCAGGTATTAGTCAAAACTATTTGACATTCTGCAAGACCCCACCACCAGTGTCCACAGCCTGTCTGCAACCATCTCTGACACAGGCTTCTCCTGCCCAAGGGGATGGAGGTTTGCATGACTTTTTCCCATGGTTTTGGAATCTTCTCCAGCTCCAGAGAGGACCCTACACTGAGATTAAGTTGCCATTGTGTTGGAGCACTGGGGGAAGTTATTAAACAAGAACTCAATGCATTGTTTGTACTTCTCTTAAACTAATAAACAATAGATGCTTCCTTCAAAGGTAAAGGAACAGCTAATAAAATGCTCACAAGCTCTGTCTTTCAACCCCAATAAAATCCCAGCCAGACACCAAAGAAATCCTTAAACCCAAGTGCTGAACTCGATGTTGAAATGTCAGCCCCCAAACGTGAGAGGAATATGTTCATTTCCTTAATGTGCCTGGGAAGAGACAGAGTTTGAATGGCTTAATCTTTTGCTTTTGCCATCAGGTAGAACAAAATGTTTCCCCTAAAACCTGGTAGTCATAAATCAGGTCTTTGAATGCCTGCAGAGAAGTTCTTGAGCAGTTCTCAGCTCCAGGTATGGAATGAGTGTAGACAGACTTTTATCTCCATTTTAGCAAAACAGAGCAAAACATATTCTACTCCACAATTTTTTTTAACAATCCTCTCAAATGAAACCCTTAATGCCTTAGCTTTAACCCTACACCTGCTCAACACCTTAACCCTAGGTGTCTTTTTTTATTCATTGCACTGTCTCTGAAGATGGGAGGAAAGAAAGTAAATGTGGAGAATAAAGGGGAACATAAGTGGCTGCACAGAGATAACCCTCTTGCATGGCAGAGGTTCTCTCTCTGGGTAGAGAGCTTGAAACACCTCAAGGAGGAAACAACTCTGGTAAATGATAGGCCAGCACACCCACAGGTTCTCCACAGTCCTTCAGCTTGGCCTGGAAACAGTGGAAGAGGACATCAAATGCAGAGAGGCTTTAATCCCACTTTTGCAGAGTCCAAGAGCAAACTTCTCAGGTGGGAGGTGATGCACCAGTCCCATCCAGACCTGGGAAAGCCTGGCCTTGCACCACTGGGGCAAGCCCACTTGGTCCTTTCCCTGGCTTGCTGCTACTCTGCTGGCACCAGGGGAGTGGCTGATGAGAGCTGGCAGAAGCCTGGGCACGTGTTTGGAAGTCGGAGAGAAACGGGAAAGACATGGCAATAATTATGATGGCTTGGGACCAGCTGGAACTGTCAGACTGAGTTAACTGAGGAGAAAATGGCTCAGAGCTCAGGGACAAGGCGACCTGGGGGGCTTGGCAGGGGACACCAGATGAAAAACACCATCGTGTGCCAACCCCCTGCTCTTTCCCAGCCTCGGCCCTGGAGCATCACCCTGGTGTCACCACGGATGCAGCTTGGATAATGGGAAAACAGAGTGAGCCTACTGTCAGCAGCATTTTCTTTTGAAGCCCTGCCATCACATGTGGGATCCCACTCTGGCAGAGTTTTAGCTGTCTTCTTAGCTAAACTGAGAAATTATTTACCCCAAGCCACACCTCCAAGTGATCAATGGCAATTTGGTCTTGGTGATGACTGGTTTCAAGCAATTAAATCAAGATCAGTGAAGCAGTCCTGAGCCTCATCGCTTGTTGTGCTCTAGGACCACGGCTTCCAGTAGGCAGGATGTTTAAAGAAACTGTTCATCGAGAAATATCTGAAATATCTGTAGCTCTTGGCAGCTGGAGAACTGGGCTGGGGTAGCAGCAGGTGCACATCAGGTGGGCGTAGAAGTACCAGTGTGGTTATTTAAATGCTTTTAAATGGAAACAGACAAAACCTATTATAATAAATTGCACTGGGGTTATGCTTCTTGTTGCCTCTGTTTCAAGCTGTAGATTTGCAATTAGTTTGCATTTATGGATAGTTTACACTTTTAAGTAATTTCGAAACACTTCAGCCTAAATGCATTTCCAGTCTGTTTAGATTTCATGGAGAGGAACAGGTTCCCCTGTGAATCAGGCAGCTTCAGAGTTCCACAATAAACGGATCCCTTTTACAGTCACTGTCAGATTTCCCCTCCTGTATATCCATACAAAGGTAAGTAGGCTCCCAGGGCACTGCAGGTGGCTGGAGCCCCCCAGGATGGCAGAGCCCCAGCAAAGGTGGCTGTGCCTGCAGCGCTGCACACGTGTGTCATGGAGCTCTGCCTTGGTCTCCTTCCTGGTAAGCAATGACATTCAAGGGCCTGATTTCTGTTTATTCCACTGCAACCCGTGTGGTTGTTGACATGAAGGCAAAGGGTATGAAAAAAGCTGTCAGGCCAGAACAGGGATAAAAACAGGGAAAAGCTCCATGCAGCTACAGCTGGATGCACTGACTGCACCTGGCTGTGTTCAGGCATGTTTGCTTGCTCCTGAAGCTGTTGATCACCTAATGGTGATGTTATTTTCCTACAGAATATGTGGGATTCGCTGTAAAATACTCAAATACTCTTTAATTCCACCAAGCAGACAGGGTTTCCAGGTAAACAGCTTGTCTGGCCTGGAGCAGCACAAACCAAGGTGCACTTCTGCTCCATGCAGGTAGTTTTGTGGGTCTTTTTCCCCTGAAATGTTACTGCTTTGAAATAGAGCTGAGAAAGGAGAGCCAAAATCCTTGCCTAGAACTGTGCAGCTTATTTGTGTGTGGTGTTTACCTAGGTGGCCCTCACCTGAGCTAGTGGTGAGGATGCATCAAACTGGCCACCAATATGCTCTTGCTTTTTATGGGATAAGGATTAACTCAGCAGGAGCAGGGTAAGAGCAGTGGTGCCCATCTTGGGAAAAACCACGTCGGCAGCTGTGTCCAACACAGCCTGGGGTTACATACCTGCCACCCTTCCCTACACCACTGCTATGGTAAGTGTACTCTGCTGGTCAGAGGTTTCCCAAACCTGGGCTGTAAAAAATACGTTTTTTTTTTTTCTGAGGAGAACATTCAAATTAGGTCCCTGTTATGAAAGGTGATGACACCTAGAAGGGAAATGTGCCATGTAGAGAATGGAGCTAATTGCTATTTGGTAGTTTTCTTTCTGCCTACCAGCTTTGCAGCACAATTTTGAGAGGAAAAGGCTGCCCCGAGACTTGCACTGAAAATTCTGCACTGCAGACAGGTACTATCAGGTCAGTCCCACCAATTTCCCAGCCCTTCCTGTAGCCTGGGAAAAGGAAAATGGCATAAATAAACCACTGTTTAATCAGAACCCCCACCTCTAGACCCTAATCAATTATTGAAAGTTGTTTCAAAAGCAGTTTAAAGTGGAAAGATAGCTCTGGAATTTAGATATTTCATCAAAAATTCCCCCTAATAGAGTTTGGTTCTTTTGTTTTGCTTGGTTTGGTTTGGTTTTGTTTGTTTGGGTTTTTTTTGTGGAGGAAGGAAAAGCTGTCAGAGAAACAAAATGCTTCTCACGGAAGCAGCTGGGACATGTGACTGTGGTGTTTGGTCCTTTGGAGCTGCAGCACCAATGTTTCTGTCCCCTTTCTCCAAGGACACAGCACCTTCCAGGCATCAGCATTAACCAGAGGATGTCCTACAGAGCCATCTCCTGCCCAAAATTTAGCAAGTGAGAGGTGGGAAAAGAACAAAGAACCCAAAGCATCTGAAACCCTCACTCCCAGACAACTGAATCCCATTCTTCCCCCTAAGCAAAAGGCATTTCAAATCACTCCTCTGAAGCACCATCACCATCCTGAGGAAGGAATTTGGAGGAAGAAGAAAGAGATTTTTCACAGCTGTCTGGCTCTGAAACTGAAAAGTATTCATGTGTGGAGGAAAGCACCTTTCTCTGTCAGATGGGAATAGATGAAAAAATATTTTATGAAACATGGAGGGCAAGCACACATCTTCCATTGTCCTGCAGAAGCACTGCTGTCAGGGGCTTCCTGGCCACAGCTGGAGACACAGGTGTTTTCTCACGGAGCTCTCCCCCTGCTCCCCTCTGCCTAAAGTCCAGCTCAAATTTTTCATCTTCTAATGGCAAAACAGAAGATGGAATCTAGAAAAGAGCAAATAAAAAGGACAAAGTAATGGAGAATGATATAAATCCTTGAGACAAAGGAGCAGGATTGGGAAGAGGATTTGTACAAACAACAAATCTTGGAGTCCTGAGCTAAAACAAAAGGCTTCAATCTACAGCTCTGCTGGTGTCTCACGTAAGAAATAGAGATTTTCCAGTAATTCACTCCAGATTACTCCCCCACATGCCACATCCCTCTCCTCCATGTTTCTTGGAGTGAGAATCCCACAAAAAACCAGATGCATTTCATGAAAACCTCGGCCAGATGGCCACTGGTGCCTCTACCCCGCTCGGCAGCTTGAGCAGCAGCCAGAGCCTGCGTCTCCTAACCCAGGGCTGTCACACCTTGCCACCCACACGAGCAGACCTGGCCCCTAGGGCTGGCAGGTGGGAAAGGCCAGTACCCAGCTCTGGTGTTTTAGCACGGGTGAAATCACCCCAAAGCAGGAGATCCATCGGAGCCCGCACAGCAGCTGCTGCCCCAGTGGATATTCGTGGATAGCGACAGGGACCTGGCAGGTTTTTTCCAGGCAGACTGAAGAAACAGGAGGAATTGACTCATCACAGAAACATCACACCGCTAGGAACATCCACAGGATAACACTGCTGGAAACCCAGAGCGGGAAAACAACATTGCTGCTGGGGATGGAATGCCTGCAGACTGTCCCACCTCCATCCACCTTACCCACACGTTGGCTGGCTACTGCTAGAGGCCAGGATAATATTAAAGCAAGGAAGACAAAGGAGCAGGGAGTCTCTAGGGCAGGGAACTGAGATGTTACCCTGAGCGGATCTGTCGGTGAACACTACATTATGCATACAGGGACATGGCTAACCCAGAAGGTAAATCAGGCAATTGGAGCAAGCTGTTTCAATACACACCCAACAAAGGGAAACTCAATTAAATTTTAAAGGCACATTTCACATTTCAAAATGGCAGGACTAAGCGGCATTTAAAGGTGGCAATCGTTGCCAAGTTATTTCGAGCAAACAGGAGGCTATTCCATGCATCTGTTTGAACATGCCAACAATTAATTTAGTAATCAACATGTTCTGAAGGGATGACTTGAGAGGGTGACAAGCAGGGCTAGGCCCTCGATCAGTGTAAATTCACCATGGCTCTCTATGTTGCAGCCAGCCCCACGCTAGCAGAGGGTTTGGCTGAAAGCCCCTCAGGAGGGACACACTGGGGGAGGTGACTTCTCTTACATAAGGACGGTGATGTGCCTCACACACGTGCAGATGGTGATGCTTCTCATACCACCCACAGCACAGATGGACTGTCAGTCATCACATTGAAAGCCATTCCAAGAGTGTGCCTACCCCAAGTCCAGCAAGGAAAAATTAAGTGCTCTTTTATCCATTAAACCTATCCTGCCTTACACCAGCATAGACACCAGAAGCAAAAATATTATAGAAAAAAGCCTGCTATTTATACAGCTCAGCAGAAGAGCTACAGCAATAAAGATGCTGAAGTCACTGTTCTGTTCAATGCAAATTACATGATGGTGTGCTTATAGAATTCCTTTCACACAGACAGCAACCTCCTTGCTGTGGACTTGGACCAACTCCTGCCCTGAGGAGGCTAAAGGCTTGTGTCAGGGTGCTTGCCAATCCCCCTGCAGTAAATGTGCCTCTGCCTTGGAGCCACCTACACCAACAGCCTACAGGGTGTTGAAATGAATAATATCCCAAGTGTCTTCACTTTATTTGGGTCCTGTGAGGTGTTGGTGTCTTGGGACAAGAGACATCCAGGGATCCCAGAGCGCTGGACATGGAAAGCCCCAAGAGGTGGAGGCAAAAACTGGCCCGATGGAAGAAAGAATAAAAATTTTTAAAATAAATGGCTTTAACAAATAATCCTGTCATACATTTACCTTGAGTAATGTATTTAGATCTTAGAGATTGAGGTGATAAAGCCAAAAATGGTACTTTGCAAAGTCCCAAGTTACTGCTCTTAAGAGTTATAATTTCCTTAAGAAAAGGATCTGTCAAAAAAGAGTCAGGAGAGGGGAGAGGAAGGAGACAGAAACATCTCAATTTGAACTCTGCAGACCCAAGTATTTTGATTAACTATCTCCAGTCACCTTCTGGAGCTGTAAAACCCAGCCTGGGTGACCAGCCTGGGCTGCAACTAGCCCATCACTGCCCACCCCTACCTCCATGGAGGTATTACCATCAAGCTGCAGCTCCCGCTCCAATACCTCATGGGTTCAAGCCCTCCGTTCAGTTCCTCTTCATCCTCATTCGTGTCAGTAAGAGCTCTCCCACAGCCGCTGGCTGGTCCTTGCACTTGGGCTATCTAGAAGTAGATATGAAACTGCAGCCAGAGGAAATCCTCCTGGATGATCTGTCTCTGCAAGCACAGACAAGGCCAGCAGCAGCAAGTTCAAGACCAGCATCCTGCACTGCCCCTAAAGGGCTCTGGATTTAATCCCAGCTACTTCTCTTCTTCCAGGACAGTGTGGCCAGACAGCACCAGAGAGCGTAACGTATTCCCTTTGGGAGCAGAAACAACTGATGCAGTGGTAGAAGTTCCAAATCTCTTGCACAAAGCAACTTGTCAAAAGGAGCCCCACAAGCTCACCCAATGAAAAAGCTCTCCTGGAAACAGCCTAATCCAGCTCCAGTCCTGCATTCCTGCACACGCGAGAGATGCGGCCTCGGCCCCTGTGCACAGAGAGTCTGCATACATTACAGGACAGAACTTCATCTCCAACACCTGCCAGGCGTGCATTCCTTCTGATCCATCAAGTGGCACTGACAGAGAAAAGCAAGGGAAAAAAAGAGCTCATGGGACAGGGGAGGTCTGGGGCTGAGAAATGGAACTGGCCTGCAAAGCACTGATGGCAAAGCTATTAAAAGAAAGAAAATTTACTATGGAAAGATGCCAGCACTCCAGAGCAGTTCTTGATGTAGTGTAAATCAGCATAACATTACTGTGTCCAATTTATGACAGCTACAGGCTGCACCATGGGCCCTGACTGCTGTGTGCTCTGGCAGAGGAGAAATTCAGGTATAGCAGTGAGGTGCCAGCACAGACACTTTTACACTGGGCAGGTGTTGGAGGCAAATAACAACACCACCAGCACAACTTCAGTGTTCAGCTATCTCAGAATTTGAAAAGGAAAAGGCCCTTCTTTTTTTTTCCACCTCAAAAAGCATTCACAGCACTGATGAGGAAGACAGAGCCTGAATGCACATTTCTGGAAAGCACATCTGATTATCTTCTGGAAAAAATGAGTCTCTCTCTGAACACGAGAGACTGTTTCATGACAGAGTTAAGAGCACAGAAACCCACATATATGATTGCTCTGTAGCCAATTTTGTTGATTAGTCATTAGGATATGAGAAGAAAATAGTTAATGTGCTGTAACCAATCTGCAAATGTTATAAAATCTGCAATCATATGGAACTAATTTTAAGTGAAATGGGATGATCTACAAATTACAGGCAAAGGATTACTACAAAAGGCATGGAGAAAAGCAGCCAGGAAGGCAACAAGCAGATCAATATCCTGCTGAGGATGAACAATAGTTAGGAGAACACAGGCAGCTCACGCACCCAAAGAAAATTATTTTTGAGAACTGATACAAAATGAATGCTAACTAAATTTCAGATGTCTGAAGACTCATTCACTACCAAATAGGATACCAACAATACCACCTTTGCAAGAGCTACCAGGATGGCCACTGGCCACAAGGTTACCTCAGCTCAAACGGATGTGGGGATGCAGGACTGCTGCAAAACCCTTCTGTGAGCAGGAGCCCATCAGCCAGTGAGTCCCTGGGGAGCCACAGGTCCTGGAGGCTTCCATGGACAGCTTGCTTTCACTGTTATATTTTAGGAAGTTTTTCTCACCTCAGCTCTGACATATATGGTGTGGAATGTGCAGCCACATGAAGACTTTGGAACTCAAATACTCATTTCAGCAAGAAACCCATTTTGTTCTAAGAAAACAATAATGGGAATATTCCCGTGCCCCTTTAAAATATCAAGGCAAAAAACTTGCCATGATAAAAAAAAATTAGTTGGCAAGGTTAGAACTGCAAAGCAAATGCAGACTTTGGGACTCATGTTCTGCTTCTTCCCCTCCTTTAAATCATAAAAACCATTTGAAAACAAAGCAAGATATAATGAAAATGAATGCACAGAAATAGCACTTGCCCAAAGGTCCAACTGGGCTGTTTTGCTCATTTTTCAATCCTTCTGTTTCTTGTCCAAATTTGTACAGCCATTTGTACTCCCCCTTTCCTTAGAACCCATATTTATAATCCTGCCTTGAGATGCTCATCTATCAGCCCAGAAAGCAAGACATTTATCCTACTCTTCAAATATCCATCCAGACCTTGGGAAGGTGTGGACTGGGAGGGAGAGGAGAAGAAAGCACTTTTCCTTTTGCTTCAACACTGGTTATAAACTACAGAGGATGCTAATATCTATCAGGGAATCATCTCACACTCCTGCCAATTTCCTTCTCCCCTCCTCAAGAGCTGCACTTGTGACTCAGAGCCATTTTTCAGACAGTGCTACTTAGGGTCTCCAGCTAAAGCAGATCTGAGCAGTATCAGGTCCAAAGTAGTGTGTTACCCTGGCAATGGAGCAAGATTCTGATCTCAGGAAAGATGACTTTTAAACTACTCCCCCCACTGGAGTAACAGAGGTGGGAGTGTCATCAGCCTGATCCCTGCCACGTGCTCTGGCCAGCCCAATGCCCTGGCACACCTACCTGTTTCCTGCCTGACTCTACTTCCTTCCACCACCATCCAGGAACACCTGTGCACAGAAAGCTTCCCTTTGCCACCACCTGTCTATTCCCTAGCAAAGCATGCACCTATTAGTAGCAATTATCAACAGATTATTCTGATCAAACACCAAAAAAAGGATTTTCTTGAGCAGATTGCTGTAAGTGTAATCCCTTCCCGGTCAGCTCTCCCAAATCACCCTACTCACACACCTGTACATAACTCACAAAATGAAAACTCCTAAAACACAGTGAATTATTTTATCTACTCCATTCCTTCTACATCTTATCTATTACTACAACCTTTTGAAATAGGGGTGCAGTAAAATCTGATTTTAAACATGAAGCTTTAGTCTGTAGTCATTCTCTTCAGTCAAAATATAAACATAGGAAGCTTCAGATACACATTTTATAACAGCAATGGACAAATCTATCACAGTAACGCTTTTGAAAAGTAATGAAATGCAAAAATATATTGAGGAGGTTTACAGCAGTTTAATGAAGGCTCTCGTACAAAATCTTGAACTCAAAGTTACAGTCAAGAATTACTGAAAAATATAACTTACAATGAAAAAGCTGATGAGAATTGCCCACTTAGCCATGGAATTAACTGCGCTTTAACGCTGTGCTTAAATAGTCACCACACAATAGGAACAAATTTAAATCACGACCAAGGTACACACAATTCACTTCCATTCTGTTTTCAATTACATGTATTCAGCATGTAATTTAACCTCTGGAAATTACTCTGAAGAACCGAGAGATTTCTCTTATTTTTTTTTTTTTTTTTTTTCCTTTTCCCAAACACTCACTGGAAATAAATACCATTGAAAGAATACATGTGGAGTGCAATAAAATGGACACTTAGGCACTGGTACAGTCTAGTCCTCTTCAGCCCTCTACAAACTACAAGACGAGAAGTTTTAAACCACAGATGGAGTGAAGAACAGGTTAGAGCTGTACAGGTAGTGCAGCAGGTTATGTACTACACAAGAGCACATCTGCAAAAGGTCCCAGGAGATTTTTGTTGAAGATGCAGCGTATCCACACCAGGTATATCGTGAAGGGCTTAATGTTTTCTGAGAAGGTGTGATTCTGATGGGACAATATATAAGGCATGTAAGTGTTTTCCCCTTGCTCTTGTATCCACACTTCATATTTTACTTCTCTGACCTTGAGATACCTCAGATTCCAGGGGATCTGCCAGGACACAGCAAGTTTAGCTTCACTCGTGCCCTGGACAGAGGCCTGACACTTGGCATCCCTCACTTTGCCAGGGTAGAGGCTACCAGACCACTTCTGCCTCTTGGGTCCAGGCTTAGACTTCACAGTCTGCCTAATCGTGTGTATGAGGGACGGGATGTTCACCTTGGTGTCCTGGTAGGCACGGAACAGCCACTCAGGGTTGCGGCAGCAGAGGTGCCGCGGCACCTCCGTGCTCTTAATGATGCGCTCCTGCTCAGCTTTGTCCAGGTGAGCAATCCCACCCTGATCCCAGGGTCTGTCTGGATAGGCTACGGTGTCTTCCCTGTCAGTGTTCTGCCAGGCAATGTAGTGTAGGTCCATGCCAGGAAGGGTTGCCAGGGTTTTGTAAGGGGTGTAGTGTTCGGGGTTGATAGCATATGGGAAGAGCTCCACCACGGTGGCCCCTCTTGGCAGGAAGAGCGACATGACTAATTGGGCCCCGTGCATGCTGACCAGCATGGACGCATTGCTGATCAACCGGACGATGTCAGAAAATGAATGCTCCTCCAGAGAGACGGAAATGGTTTTCATCTGAAACTCCTGAGCAAGAGCCAGGATTAGTTCTGCCTCATTTAGGATAAGTCTGTTGATTGTCCGACTGAACACTACGATGTACTCCTCACTGGAGCTTTCCTCCAAGCTGATATTCAGTTTCTGCATCATGAATTTGGTGAACTGCCTGATCTCATTACCAGAAACCAAGATATTAGCCTTTGGCCCTTGTGGCTGGACAAATCCGTACTGGTACCAGGTAGTGATTTTGGATAGTCCCACATAGGATTTGGTAAAGCAGAGGAGCCTGCCCAGGGTTTTAAGCTCCTCCCTGAGGAGCGGCTGCTTGTTACTCAGTAACTTGTAGAGGTCAAAGTGAACACCTTCACTCCACCCTTCCATGAAGAAGAGTCGAGCCTCCAGATCTAAGTCTGAGAACTGCTGCATGGTGTAATAGATGGGGAGGAGGTCGTCATGAAAGACGTGCATCAGGTTGTCTGGGTTGAACCTGTTGGCAATCAGCGCCACATCAGGCACGAAGACCGGCTTTGGCATAAATTTCAGCGCAGCAGCTGGCAGCTCCACGAAGTTGAAGTACTGGGTGTTGTGATCTTCCACAGAGGAGAGGTCGAGCAGAGCTGGCTGAAACCTCCGGGAGCCCAGGTTGGGCAGCATGACAGAGGAGTTGCTGTGAAAGTAGACAAACTCCTCAGCCTCAGTAGAGTAGCAGAGGGACTCAAAGCGGCAGATGCGGTCGGTGTGCATCCTGCCAGTGCACACCATCCTGGTACCGTTCTCCACCAGGGCCTGCAGAGCTGCATGGTAGTCAATCTGAGCCTCAGAAAGTTCCTGAGACTGGCGCATGAGGACCAACTCCTCCTCCACCATGGCGGCATGATCGCGCAGTTTGATGTACTTCCACAGCACGGCAGCGAGGATGGACACGAGCAGGGCATTGAACACAGCTGCTATGTTCATTCTGTAGTTAGGTCCTAGCAGGATGACAGGTGGGGAATGCAATGGAGAGGGGACACATCATTAACACTCTTTGACATGGTGAGGGCAAACACCTGTGGAAAATAAAACAAGAGAAGAACCACTTAAACATTGGGTTTACAGCTCCACCATAAATCATATTTTATGGACTATTCAAGAGAGCTTCTTTCCAATTTTTTCCCCTTCCAGGGAATGAGAGGAAGGAAGAAAAAAGTGCCAAAGGTCTCCCCAAAACTGTAAAAAAATATAAAGCAAACAGAACTGGGAGCTGCTCTACAGGAAGGCTCCTCTCATTTTCATTTATATGC
The DNA here is from genome assembly GCF_049639895.1 of Pseudopodoces humilis. Taxonomy (NCBI): domain Eukaryota; kingdom Metazoa; phylum Chordata; class Aves; order Passeriformes; family Paridae; genus Pseudopodoces; species Pseudopodoces humilis. Next base: position 109,923,493 of record NC_142200.1, read on the forward strand.
TTTTGAAGAAGAAAATGTAAAGGAGTTTAAGGATGAGCTCTATGAAGATCTGTTCGAAAGAAAAGTATGTTCTCTGGGACTCTGGATCTGGGATCCAGGACTCTGATTTTTGCAGACCACTCCCACAGTGAGGGGAAATAGAGCACTGCAATCCCTGGGCCACCTGCAGAGGACTGGAGACCAAGCTCCTCCTCCCACTCTGTATGGCTGAGGGCACTCAGGGGTGCTCCCACCTTCACTGAGCAGGTAGCAATACCTCGAGGAGTATTGCCAGGACAGATTTTGCTACACTCCAGTGTGCAATGTGAACTAGTGAACATCACATTCTATTTCATTTTATCCAGAGGTGGGGGAAGGACTTGTAGGTCTATGGACTGCCCTGAGAGAGAATCCCGAGTCACTAGGGTATTGCTCTGGTTGCAATGCAGGATCAAAGGCTAGGAACTGACATCATCTTCCAAAAGAAATACTGGCATAGGAGAGTGGAGAGCTCTGCTCTTTATGAGAGGAACTGATGTGTCATTAAAGAAATCAAACCTTCATTTAGTGAGAGTCTGGCTCACACAGCACAGCCAGCCCTTATACAAATGATAAGCTAATGCATTTGAAGGGTTTTGCTGTTGGCATTTTCCCATCCCAACCTGAGAACCTTTTCTGTGCTGCTCCGAAGCCTCCCTGATTCTTTTTCTGTTAGAGCCTGCCACTGTTTTCCTTCTATGCAGAAACACTACTGGCTTATATCAGAGTATTGATTATGACTTCAACTGTGAACTTCAATTGAGGTATTGATTCACCTACAGAATTTATGGACTTCAATTTTCATTATGCCTCAAGATTCACTGCTGGTCAGGCTGTAAATAATTGCACCCGTGACTCATGGGGAACTTTAGGAAGGGAAATTTCTGCTTAGTATTTACCCTACTATATTGTTCCTAGCTGCCATTTTTAAAGGTAGCAATTTTAAATTTCCTTTGGTGCAAGTTTGCTGTTGGGGGGAAAAAAGCAATGTCTCAAGCACATGTTCTGACATCCCAAGCATCCTTTAGCATTTTAACCAAGAGACACTTCTAACATGGCAATGTGGAGAAAATTAGGTAGGCATATTGGGGACCAAAGCAAACACCTCCTCTACTGCTACAGGAGATCCTTGGAAAAGAGTTACTGCAACTTAAAAGCTTGACTCTGCAACTTGGAACTGAATGGAGAATCATTCATGGAACTCAATGAAGTCAGAAGGGATTCCTATACCTCATGAGATCCCAACAGCCTGGAGGATCTGTCTTGGAAAGAACTGAAGGTACCTCAGAGTCTGAATAATGTGAAATAAATGAGTGCTAGCTATAAGCCACACAAACTCAAGAGGTGATATCTGGGGATCTGAGCAACAAATTCATTTCAATTTCTATCTACTCAAATGAAACAGAAATGAAGTCCACCTTCTTTGGCAAGTGGTCTGAAAAACTGCTTTATTTAGAAACTCCCTAAAAACAAGCAGTAAATTAAGAATGTGTTGTTTTGATTTCAACCATGAAAAAAAATGAAAGCGACCTAGAGTGGTCATCTGATTATCAGGGCAGGATCAACTCTCCATAAAGTATGCCCCAAAGATGCTTCTCTATCTCATTCTTAGTACCCATTCATCTCTTCAGCCAATCTCTATCAAGAGAGGCATGAAGGACTGTGATAAACTCTTTTCTAACACTTAGCCTTTGTTTCCATCACAGCAATTTTAACTGGGTCTTGTCCCAGGTGTCACAGACATCCAGCACAGAAAAATGATGGCTGTCACATCACATCTCAATCTGTCCTCCTCTGTCAACAGGGGACGAGTGCTGCTCCTTGTGGCCGTGCAACTCTCAACCATGGTTATTCCATGGACAGCCTGGAATGGAAAGCCACTGGGGACAGCACTATATCACTCAGGTTCTGCTAATGCAATCAAACCAGATTTCTGGAAGAGAAGTTTTTGATGGGGACAGATCTTGAGTTATTTTATTGGTACCGACTTTCAAAGCTTTATTTTACTTCTTCACTGTCTTTGAAAAATGTCAATAATCCAATATAATATGTAATGATATAATCCAATTCTGTACATCACCTCTCCACTACAAACCTCTCCTCTTGTGAACATGGCTTTAAGCGACTTCAACAGCATCAGCAAGGAAAGGATCGAGCCCCAGCAGCCATGTGCAAAGCCTGATCATCAGTACATGGAGGACTTTTAACAAGCAAGTCCTCTGCTGCAAGCACACACTTAAAGGAAGGCAAGTCCACAGGCATTGTGAAAGTTAACTCCTGTGGGTCAGAAGAACAAAGCACCTGCAAGATCTACAACTTGGCAGAGGAAGGAAAACTACACAGCTTCTTTATTATTCCATTATGGCAAGGTGAGTGTGTATGTGTGGATGTTTCAAAGGCATAAGAAGCCCACAGTCTATAAAAACACCACTGCAAATACCACCTGCATTTCATGGGCATTTTGGTGGTGAAGAGCTCTGCTGACCATTACAAACCCCTTGAGCCAAACAGACCTCCTTGAAAACAGCCTGTTCAAATGTTTCAACCCTGACTGATTTGTTCTCTCCCTTCCAGCCCCAAGGGAAGGGCATAAGAGGCACTTCAGAGATGCGGCCTGATGGATGCAGCCAATGTTCAGAGGTTAGCAATTCTCATTTCAGACTCTGCCACAGCCATACCTGCTAAATGGCTAGGATTCAACAACTCAGCCTTTTAGTAAAAATCACCTGCAAGGCCCTCTTCTACTCTTTCCTCATTGCAGCTCTTTCTCGTCTCTGCACTTGGCTGAAGTGAGTGTATGTGCTTAAGCCAACCGGGTATCAGGAATATATGTTAAATGTTAGCAATGCTAAAGTAATCCATCTTCATTTCTGTTCCTCGTTGCCAGTTCCTAAATCCTGATTCATGCTGCTTGGGAGAAAGCTGCTTTTGATGGAAGTTAACAACCGGATGTGGACAGGAAGGGGTGCTGCAGGCAGAAATGAAAGGAGAACTTCACAGGTACTCAGAGAACTGTCTTAATTCCTTGCCTGTTTTCCCACATTTTATCATCCACCTTTTTTTCAATCTGACACTTTCAGTGAAAACAGACCTCCAGAAACTATAATTTTTGGTCCCTCGGGGAATGATAGAGCATAAATAGTAACAAACAATCCCACTGTTGGCTCTTACATACCCAGGAGAGGCTGCACCAAGGGAGTAAAGGCAAGCAATCACTCTCCATGTCCCCTGGTTCCTCAGTCCCCCAAGCTGAGATCAGTCATAAAGTGCTGTGAGCAGCAGTAGATCTGGGATAAGAAACTTTCCCAGGAGGCAGAGGGTAACACTGAAACAGGTGAAAGCATTTAGATTTCTACCTGAAGAGAACTGCTTCACAATAAAAGAAACTTTCATTACTAAATCTCCCTCATGAAGTGGATCTAGAGCTGCCACTCCCACAGTGTCATCAGAGAACATTCTAAGAACTGAAAGGCACTTGCAGAAGTGGCAGGCTGGACACAGTGCTACTTTTCTTAAGAGCAGAGTGTTCTGTGCTGTTTCTTTCTACACAGAGGGCAGCCTCTAGGCCAGTTACCCCCCTGAGCTGCCCACAGACTCCCTCCTCTCCATCCCTACCACGTTCATCCACCCCCGTGCTTCCCAATGACACTGGGATAACCAGGGCTCTGCTCCACCTGAGTAATACGCCCCAGTTACCAAGGAAATCGATTGGACTGACATTTTTTCACTCTCTGCTTTGAAATGCTAAAGCATCATCCTTCAGCACCAGGAGACAGGGCAACTGATAGATTGGAGCCAAGCCAGAAGAGATGTGCATGTAAAAGCTGCACAGAGCTTCTCCCTGCAAAGCTGGCAGACGGCAATGATGTCCCATGGGAGGGGATGGGCTGTGCCCTTGAGGACTCCGGAGAGGAGTGGGCTATAGGGGAGCAGCAGGAGTGAGAGAGGGAGGTAGATTTCCCTGGCAGTGATGCTGACAGGGCAGGGAGCAGCAGACTTGGGGAGCCAGACATGGGGAGCTCAACAAAAACACCACTCAAGACTGTACAGTGGAATTAAGAGCATATCCTAGAGCTTGCAGCACAGCCACAATGGATGCTGCTCCAGCAGCTAAGAGCCTGTGGGAGGCACTATTTTTGGTCAGCTCATCTTTACTCTTTTTCCAAGAGTTCACAGGCATGAAGAGCTTACCCCATTTTCTTCCTCCACCCCCATTCACTTAGCAAAAGCATCACAGTTTCGTTCTCACAGCCCAGCGACTTCTCTAACTAGCACTGGCTGCTGATAAGCAGATAATGTCTTCAGGAGTATTCATTTGGTGTGTTCAGTAGGCACTTCTGGCAGAGCCCTCCAGTGTCTTGCAGATCTCATGCAAGTTTGGACACAGCAGCACCTTCTGCCTGTTAGCTACAGGTTATCTGATGTATTAAACATCCTCAGGAAGTGGGAAGGACGCAGGAAGCATAGATGGAGACACTGTTCTCCATCTCCTGTTAGCATGCCTAGGAGATCAGAGTGGGTGGGATGAGAGAGGAATTTCCACTAATAGGCAGTTGGCATAGAGAACTGTTTGGATTCATTTAGGAGATGAGTTCTGTTGTTCTTTTTTTAATTGTGAAGCTACAGTAGGATGAATCACTAAAGCTATTAATATGATGGACAATGTTCCAAATCTCTTCTCCATTGTAAAAACTGCAATCTAGGTAAGAAACAGGGAGAAAAGCTACAAAATCCACATTTTAAAAAAATCCCAACTACAAGAAAAGACAAACATACACTACTAAGACCTCCAAAGGGAACAAATCAAGAGCTTGATTAGGGAGAACAAGGGTGAACAGGGTGACCAGCATGCCTAAAGAGGGGTCACCTATTCCTGCAGGTTTTAACAAAATGAGAAGTGCTGGTTTTGTCTATTTAGGCCTTGATGAACTTTTGTTACCAACTACCCAAACATTTTCCAGGCCGATGTTCAGCTTCCCATAGCTACAGCAGGCTAAAAAGCCTCATAAAATGGAAAACCAAAAAAGTATGAAGGAGACACATTTCCAGAGATCATCACAACTCTGTGCACAGAGGGAAATGCCTCCTCATGGAGGCCAACTTGGCTTTGGCCCAGCTGGTCAGCTCCTGTGCACAGCTTGCCAGTGGTGGCAGGGTACCCAAGAACCATCTCCAGACTTCCCAGAAAGGCAACACAACTGGAAGTGGACTGGGGCTGCCCTTGCCACAGGACAGCAAAAGAATTAAGAGCAGAGCTGCATGAGCAGGAAATGGGCTTCTTGTTATGGTAACATAGTGGGAGAGGTAGGAACAGATATTCCCTCCTCAAGGACATTTTCCCCATCAGCACTGCCTACCTCTGGATTAATTTCTTTCTACACTGGCTTTCCAGGACCAGTACAGGAAAAGAAAAGCATGCAAACACGGCATTTTGCACTCCGCCTGCAAAATGTCTTCTGTTCTTTCTCCCATCCCTGATGCAAGAGGCTTAACTAACGATTCAGTGTATATAACACATGCAGTTTTAAATACCTACTTCATTCATCCTTAAAGCAGGAGTTGCTAGAAGGCAACTTTCCCAATTGGAAGGAGGGGGAGTTGGGATTCGGCAGCCAAGAATTTGCTTTTATTCTCATCTCTGTCACAGATTCCCACAGAACTACAAGCAAGTCAATCCCCACAGCCCAAAAAGCTGTTATCATCTTATTCACTCTATTTATTTAATGAGATACATATATCTTTCACAGTACATAGCACATTAAAGAAAGGATGGTACACTGAATGATTGATATACTGGAACATTTTCTTTGTAAAAAGCAGCCAACTGTAGAACTGCTGACTTTTTAAATAGGAAAAGAGCAGATTCTTGTAGAGGGAGTAAGCCCAGTAGTTAAAGATAAAAATATCATTATTGAAGCCTGATACAAAGAGGGGACATGAAAAATAAGAATATCTTGACTATGTGGTCTCAAGAAGAATTTTAAAAATAGAGCTTTATTTAGGAAAAAAAATCAAAATATAACAATGTATTTTAAAAAACTCTGTCTTATAAAATCCTTATCTATAGATAGCTGTGATCAAAATTAGGTCCATCTTCAGTTTGTATGGTTCAGCATAAGTGAGGAATAGAAAGCAAAACTAAATATTTCTATAAAAGACTGCAACCAAGGAGGCTCAGGCTCTGTGCAATGGGCCCTACTGCAAAAGTACCTTCCATATGAGCAGGAGAAGACTGGTGGCTGCAGGACACCTCCCAGCTGGACTCATGGATAGAAAACCTAAGGTTTCTTCCATTTAATTTCAGAGTTTCAGGGATAGGAAGAGACCAAACCTGACTTTCACAATGACTAGCAGCCGTTGATTTAATATTTCTTGATACTCCTGTCTTGATCTACAAAATAACAGGATAAAAAAAATTGTTGGAATCTGTTGGACAAGCAGTCAATGCATAGAAGCAAGCCACAAAGCTGAGTTAAAAGTATAAATCTAAAAAGAATACTTCTTGGGCTTTTAAGATCTGCATTTCCAAGTTCTCCATCCATAATAGAGTATGAAATCCTTTCCCCAAACAAAATCCCAGATCTCCACAAAATTCCCCTAACAACTATGCTTTTCTGATAAACAAGCTTGTGGCAAGAAATGTAAGAAAAATGAGCTAAAAATGTAAAGAAAAAGAAAAAAAGAAGGTATTTCTCTCAGCCCTCAAGTCTTGTTCACCTTCTGAGAGACCCAAGACTAAAGATGAAAACTCAAGTTACTCACAATAGCCATGGCTAGATAGAGGGGAAAGCTTAACAGGCAGAGTTCATTCCAGCTATCTTTGTTCACTGGAGTATCCCACTGAAACCTATCTGGTTGCATTGTCATTAACAGCCCTGTCATACGAGTAAAAAGCCTCTCGTTTTGCCTGGTCCCTTGCTTTTAGTCTGTAAACAAGATACCTTTGTCAGAAAAAAAAATTGTCAAGAGAGCAGCAGGTTTATCTTACTTCTCTGGTCTGCCTAAAGCAAAGACAGAGAGGGGGTGGCTGAAGGGAAAATTTACTAATGCTGCAAAACTGAATTTAAAAGAATATGATGTGAAATCCCAAAGTACTGAACAAGACGATCTGCAGCCACTCCAACTGTGCCTCTGGGCTTTAGCTGCCATTTGTTATTCTCTGTATTTTATCTTTCCTTTCTTTCTGTGTTGTCCAGCGGGCAGAGTACCTGTGTTACTCGGGTACTGGGACCGGTGCTTAGCAGCATTTACAGCCTGAGCTCTCCCTGCTTTCCATCAGCATGGTGCCCAGGACCGCTCATGTGTCCTGCAAATCCTAAGCAAGAGCCAAAATTGTTCGGAGCACAGCACAGCCAATAAAAACAGTGAAAATCCCTCCTAGGTTACCACAAGCTCCACATTAGCATGTTTTTAGGGGAAGAAAAAAAAAAAAAAAAAAAGTAATCCCATAGGAGCACGTGTCCGGCAAGAAACACATTTCTGCAAACCTACGGAATTTAGTCCATATCAGAGATGTTTTCCCCACGAGCCTTTAGTTTAAAAATGATAAATCAAACCACAAGTCAAAGAGGGACTAAAAAGACGTGGGATTAGAAATGGACTACTGACTCCCTTCCCACAGAGGAGGGATTCAGTGTGAACTTGCAGGGAAAGGGGGAGCGAGGAGATACCATCGCAGACATGCCAACCTCCCCCCCACTTCCTCAGTATCCTCAGTACACTGCAACCAGGACTGCCAACAAAACTGAATTCAGAGCCGTATGTGATCAGCACAGCAAACACAGCACAGTTACAATGACACCCAGCAAAGAAATGCAGTCATTCACAGCATCTGCAACCTTTTTAGTCTTGGAAGTACTACCACTGGTAGATCAGTGTTTCAGCACATGCACGCATACCTGGTGTTGCTAAATAACAGGAAATGCTATCCGGTGCCTCTCTTTCACAGGAGAAAGAAAAAAAAAAAAGAAGACACCTTAAAGCTATGCTTTGCAGAGGAACGAACACTCTCCAGTCCTCTTCTTTCCTCACCACCACAAAGAAAAAGCAAAAATCCCACCTAAGAGCTCTCGGCACCGTAACCCGTGCACCATCTGCAGCCTGAGCTACCTTTCTCCCCCAGGTCTGAGCATGCTCCGTCTGCCGGCAGTGTCCTATCGCTCCAGCTGGCTCACCTCAATTTGTTAGCCTCCCAGAGGTCAGCCTTGCATGCAGGATGATTTGCTGCAGTATTCCTGCAAATCCCCGACGGGCGGCCACACTGAAACAAACACCACCGTGCTGTTTCACGGAGCCGAGCGTGTCTTGGGAGACAGGCGGCAAACTGCTTCTGGGCAGCGGGGACACGCATTTTAGAAATCCTGCTTTTGAGGATCGTTAACGCCACTGCTGCTCCAAACACTTCACACAAAAGAATAAAACAATAGGAGAGAAAGGAAAAAATGCCCCTTGCTTGAGGACGTGAAAGCCTTTCGTCATGCTTTCTAATAATTCCCTTGGCACCAGGAAAGCAATTTCCCAGCTGTGATGGTCAGCAAATGGCTTAGAATTTAACAAGGCTGTGATTGCCCTCCTTCAGAGATCCAGGGAACGGTATTTTCATACTAAAGTTATTTTTTATGGTGGAAACAAGTAATTCCTGAACACAAAGGCACTGAAATTATCAGGAGCTTATAAGAGAATCTCCTACTGCACACAAGCTCATGGAGGCGAGTGCCTTACCTCAACTTTCACAGCAGAGCTTCAACCTGTGAGCAGCTTCATGAAGATGACAAACCGGATAGAACTGACTGGGAAGACTTCCAGTTCTTATCCCACAATGGGATCTACATGCAGATCATAGCCCCCCAAAAGGCTCATGGCATGAAGCCACATCACTAAACAGAGGCACGAGATCCCAGCCCTGCAGGGACACTCCTGCAGATCACAAGCAAACATACCAGGCTCTGCAAATGTGTTGATTGTATATTTGCAGGACACGTCTTGTTGAATATCTGTCTGTGAGGATTTTTCCCTTTGAGAGCTTACAGGTAAAATAAGAAGGATGAAAAAGAAGAAAAGTTCTCTAACACCTCCTTCCATATACTCAAGGTGGACTCTGAACTACAGCATGACCCTATGCCTGTCCTGAGAGGATCTCAGAGAGACACTGGTCAGTCACAACTGCCTGGGGGAAATAAATGAAAACGAGTAAAGAGAAGCAAGCCCACCCAGTGCCCTCAGCCTGTCCTATTGGGACTAAGGAAATCCAAAGTCACCCTTCCCTTTTTAAGACCATCTCATTTGTCCCATTGCCCCTCTGAATACAAAGATGTTCCCTTAAGCGGAACAAGTCTGTTATTTTTCCTCTGAATTTTGAAACTAGAGGAGTGGAGTTAGATTTGGAGCTGACTTCACTTGAGAAAACACATCTTGACTTTGTGTTTTCCACACTTCAGAAAGCTCCACAGCGTGACCTACCTCCCACTGATGCTAACAGGAGCCTTTCCACTGACCCCACAGATCTTGGCTAGTGACTTTATCAGTGGGACCCCAGATAACCCAGACACACCATGTCAGTCTCTTTTTCTTAGACAAGCTTTTATTTTACTGGAGAAGAAAGGACAACATATACAGACTGGTCTTCCATTTATGAATAAGCTTCTTCTCTACCCCTGGAATGAGTTTTATTAATGAGTTTCTTAGGTACAATTTATCACAATGCAAAGAGAGTTTAACCCCAGTCCTGAAGAGGGTCCTGTTTGTCAATCTGCCACACCACAAAATACAAAACTACATCATTATGGGGTGGGAGAGGAACCATAATCAAATAATTCCAGCAACTGGGAAATAATAACTGCCCGTTACTATTGCACCATAAGACACTAAGTGTGGATGTCCCAAGCTCTTCACAGCCAGCACCTACTACAAGCTGGTAAGGTTTGAATAGGAGGTCTTGGCTCCGAACTAAGAATTTGATGAATATTTAATACCCGTCATAAAGTTGCAGCCTTCAAAAACAGCATCATGTTTTAGAACTCCTAAAAGGCAGTACAGCACAAACAAAACTCATGAAGCTAGCAAGGAAATCTGAATAAATCCCTCTTGGCTTAGGGCTGACAAAGAGCAGGTAAATCATTATTTATTGAATCTTTGCAGTGCCACATATATGTTGCAGGGGTGCCTCAATTGCTCTGAATCACAGTATTTATTATTTATAGTCCCAGAAGGACTCTCTATAAGAAATTGTTCTTCTTGCAGTGCTTTTGAACCAAAAGTGCATTTCAGTTTGAGAGCACAAAAAAAAAAAAAAAATATGCCTGAACTAACAAAAAAAGTCATTGTACTGATAAATACAAAAAGAACACAAAGGAAGCATTTGGTTTCTGGACACCAAGATTGGGACTTCACACAGAGAGAATGACATTTTGATTCTGTAGAAGCTAGAATTAAAACTCATGTCAAAAGGACCAGGACTTCAGCCAAATACTGAAAATTCCTAAGCAAGAATATACCTTGACAGTGTAAAAGGTATTTTTGTGAAGAATATTTAAGGGGCCAAACCCCACTTTGCTCAAGTGCTTCCAGAATGACATGCTCCCAGGCTTAAAAGATGCAAGTTTTACATAAACATTAGGTTTAAAAAGGCTTAAGTATGATCAAACATATTTTACACACAGACACACACACACACTCTTAGGTTACATGTCTTGACATCAACCTGGCAAATACATAAATATTTATCCTCCTCTGCAGATATGTGCATGTTTTGTACATATAAAACATTTACTTGCCTGCTATCTGAATTTGTCATATGCTAAACTATTCACTCTAATAAACCCTCCACCCCTATTAGGAACCACCTTAGCAGCACTGCAGGGACACGCTGGCCTGCTCCTGCAGCTATATGCAGCATGTGCGGGCAAGAAAGGTGTGGGAGAGTTACCTGCCAGTTCCCAAGGCAGGAGATGGCTTTGGTAGCTGTTCTGATTCAAGTTAGGCGTCACTTGTGCTCTTTCAAGTTCCCATTTTGCCATCAGTAATGACAGGTCAGCAGGGTAAGAGAGAGAAATCAATTCCCTCTCCTACAGCTTTGCCAACTGCACACCTGCAAATGTAATTAGTGCCAATGTCTGCAACAGAATCTGAGATAATTCATGCTCCTGAGAGCAGTTTGGTAAGTCAATGATGTTCAGCAAGACTGACATGAGAAACCAAGGGTAAAACATTGCTTGTGAGATCCCTGGGTACAGCCTCACCCTGGTGCTTCCCACAGTTGCTATTTGTTAACTGTATTTGCCCAGGCAGCAGGAAGATCATCTGCCCTCTCTGAGACGACACTTCAATATTAAGCCACAGCCTCACCTGAAGAAACACGTCTCCCATTTTACAGACAAAAAGACTGAGCCTGTAAATGAGATCTGTGTGGGATACACCACACCAGCATCCATTAATATGAGAGCAGCTTCCTGTTAAAAATCTACCAACAATCAAAACCTCTTGTGTATTCCAAGGTTGTATTATGGGCTTCAGGACTCGAGACAGGAGCTGGTGACTTCAGGACCACAGGTGACAGAGTAAACATGGTGAAGGACAGAGAGGAATAAGTTACCAGCTCTGTCACTGTTGCTCTCAAAGAGCTGCAGGAGGAGTAGCCACAAGCCTGACACACTCTGCTCCCCACACACCTTCCTCCCATCTTCTAGTCCCACTGCACTTGCTGTGCAGAAGGTCCAGGGGCCTCCTGCATGCCTGGGAAACCCACCCTGGACCCACAATTTAGCCTCAAGTTGGAGGGCCTTGTCAGAGTGACTTGTCCTGGGAATTTTGGAGGAAAAAGAAGAGAGCCTCTTTCCCTTGTCTGTTGGGACAAACAAAGTAGTCATAACCAGCAAGTCTCACAAACGTCTTAGGAAATTAAGATATTGATATCACAGCAAAATACAGCTATTGATAGGGAAAACACCCCTGAATGTAAACATCACAGGGATGCCAAGGTATGGAAAAGAAGAGACATAACAGAAATACAAAACTTGCTTTTCAGGAACTGACAGGCACTTAGATCTGTAGAAGTGAACAGATAAGAACTGTGTGGAAGTATCCAAAGGATAGGGCTTAAGATATGCAAGAATTTAACTGTCTTCACTGGATTATGCAACTGATTTTCAAGTGGGCTGCAGTTGTTCCAGAACTGATGAGAACATCTCAGTTCACATGCAGGATTACAGGAGGGCTTCAAGACTGAGGTCCAGGACTTTGATGGTCCTTATGGGTACATTCCAACTCAGAATATACTAGGACAGGACTGTTGCCTGAAGCTGCCTTTGTTCTAACTTTCCATTTTTTCCATGCTCAGAGACTCTCTTAAAAACCTTGAGAATCCAAACCTACAAAGTTCAAGTACTTCATGGAAAGAACTCCATGAGGAAGCAGTAACAGCATCTACCATCTTGATCAAAACAGCAGTTTCAATCCAAGCTGGAGCATGTGCTTCAATTAGCCAGTCTCTGACAAATGCCTGGAAGTAGCTAGAACAGCAGCATGACAGAAAAATAGTTCAGAGCCAAGCTAAAGGAGAATCTAAATCAAATCAGGGGAAATAAAAAGGTTTAGTGCCATTTTGAGTCCCATAATTGCAAACTGATTGTTTTGCCTCCAACGCCCCCTTCAGCCACACTTGTACAACACATACTCACTTTCTAAAGGATGCAACCAGCACACAACCCAACCCTATTCCTAGGACAACAGTGTAATATTAACAGCAGTATCACAGGATACCCTCCCTGTAGTGTAATCTTTTAGACTAATGCTAAGGGAGCACAAAACATCCATGTTCTGGGTGGGGAACATATCTCAGAGGTGTTGACAGTCACATGAAATTTCAGAACAGAGTATTAGGTCTCACAAATAATAAAATAACTTATATGGGAGGTAAAATAAAAAAAAAAATTTAAAAAAAGTATGTTTTCTGACAGCATAACCCACAGGCCTGAAAAATATCTGCTGGCAAATTAAAAAATATCCTAACAACTGTGTTTTGATGAGTATAGAAGGCCCAGAAGAGAAGTAGTAACACATGGCTGCAGGCCAGGCATTTACTGTTGCTCTGAGGGCTACTGCTGCTACTGACAGGAAGGAGAAGAAAACAAAGGAATCATCTTTCTCAGCTTCAATATGAACCCCTTCATCCAATAGGGAAAGTGTGATGAATGCACTGAATTAATTGTAAAAGCCCATTTCAGCTCCTCCAGGTGTCTTATGCAACCATTTACGGTTCAATACCTAAGAAGAGCTTTTTCATGCCCTCAATAGCTTGAAAATTCATTGAAAGACTACTGAATGTAGGCATATTTATCAAGGGCACAGCAGTAAGAGGAAGAAGTCCAAGCCTGACCTGATGGGAATTTTTTGTATTAGACTTGCTGCTGTATTTATCTGAATACAATAATGGTATCCACCTTGGTAATAAAAAGCAAGGTGGTTAGTTTTGCCCCATTTTTTCCCGCTAATAAATCAATGTATCATTTTCCTGCAAGCCCTCCTTATGACCTACTTGTGTGGAGGTTTTAAAACCCGTAAGTAGACAATATGACATACAATACACACAGGAAGGTGAATGTTACAGACAAAACCAGGAAGTATCTGTTAAAAGAGGAACACCTGCAAAACTACTGAAACAGTTGCTAATCACCTGTGTCCCTTCAATGATGGGAGATTCCTTACCCAACCCTGCCACACCAGCTCATTTCCATTCCCTTCCTTCCTACCAGCAAGATCTGCTGCCTGTTGTTGCATCAAATGCTGAGTCAAGTCTTTGGCAATGAGAATCTCTTCAAATAACTGAAGTGTAACCTGAATGTCAGCGAGAGAAGAGCCAACTGCTGTTTAAGACCGCTCCAGTTAAAAACATCTGCCCTCATTCATTTTGTATAGCTCTGGATCCATGTGCTGATATTTGCAATGCCAAGAATAGAGTGGTCTTTCAGCTACTTTGCAGAGTATTTCAAGACATCAAGGGCTCTCCAGACAGCTTCCTACACCAGGATGTGCTTTTCCATCTCTAGGCTTCTGCTGGCATTGATGCAGCCGTTCCCCAGAGAAGCCACATAGCACAAGGGAGGGCTGGAGCAGGGCTGAACTCTCTCACTAGCAAAGCATTCCCAAGGTAAGTGCTGTTACACCCAGCAGCCTCAAAGAGTAAGGTCTTGTGACCTTGAAGACAAGACTAAAATATACATATGTATTTGCCATAGGCAGTGAATCCTATCCCAAGTCTGGAGAGGTCAGAGATAGAGGACGTTTACAACCTTCCTGCCTTGGCTCATCCTGCTTCACCCCTTCTGTGGCAGAACAATGTGCTTATAATCTAACCTGGGGGCTGACAGGAACAATCTGCTGAGGTAGCCAGCCCTTCTCTCCCGGCAAAGGAATTAATGCAACAGCACAAAAAGCTTCTCTTGCAACTATGAAGACCCAAATCTGCACCTGTGCTCCTGCACCAAGTATGTGAAATGAGAAAGCATCAAAGTCAGGGACTTAGGACTGGCTAGAAAACAGCCATCTTGCTGAGTGACTTATAGTTACACAAAATAAGCACCCTTTCTTTGCCATCAAGGCAATGAACCAAACCAAAGCCCAAATTATACTGAAATAAAAACCCTCTTCTCTCATTTGATTTAACATATTTAAAGCTTAAAAATAAGCATGCAAGAGTCCTGTGTTCCAGTGGGACAATACATGCACATAAACTAAGCAAGGACTAGAGAACTTTGTGTATAATAGCTTGCCTTGTGACCTCTGTGCTAGGTATATATATATATTTGTATACAATACATATGTATGACTATTGCAAAATTCATGTAAAAGATTACAATTAAGAAAGACACTACATATTTCTTCTGTGTTTATACCCACATTGAAAGATGATTAATCAGTGATTTTATAAATCCTAAGAAGTTAATTTCCATAAGCTGCTAGCTTCCCAGCTGTAGCTTTATACTTTGACATAACCATAACATAGTCAAAAGCCAAGATGCTGCAAAGCCATATATAAATGTGTGTGGAACTGTCCCAGGTAACCTTACAGAAGAAGGGAAGGTGAGAGCAACTCCAATCTTAATTTTCTATTAACTCTCAGGTCTCTACATGAACATGAGTAACAATCTAAGTAGTAAAGAACAAATAGCCAGAAGCAAAGAGCAGAGATAAGAACAAATTATTAAAAAGTGATAAGCACCAAGGGCCCTAACTTAGCTAAAGGCAGTAAAAATGCAGGCACACAGAGAAAATCACATCATGCCTCCTCAAAATGAATCTGGTCATATAGTTTTAGTGCTGAGTAAGTGACTGCCTCAGTGCAACACCACAGTGTCTGCTAAAAAGGACAGTATTTAATCTGTGTGCTTAGAGGTCTGCTAACCTATTTTCCCAGGTGTCTCTCCCTCCTTCTGAAAGAGAAGATTACACAGCAAATTAATCTTTGTGCACCTTTTTATTTTTCACCACTCCTCCTCTTCCCTCCCGCCACTCGTCCTATCTGTTGTGAAAGGTAAGCAGGAATATATTGAAATTAAAATTGAAATAAATGACAACAGCAGGAACAGCCTGAGTCTGGTTTGGCTCACAAAAGTAAGTTTATGATACGGTTGAGTCAGTGCAAAAAAAGAGGTCATGAAAGTGCTGTCACACACCTTTCTGGAGAAAGCTTTTTGTCCACGTAACTACAGATGAAACCCTTATCTGCTCAGGGAAACTAATTTTCCAGTGCAAAGGGATTTCAGTTTCAATCCACCACCATCCCACTCAATTTACATTACATGTGTCCAGCTGGAGAGGGGAAAACAACAGCAAAGTAAGACATGAAGCAATTCACAACTCACTCATTTCCAATGCATCGAGTGTTCTGTGTGATGGACTGTGGTCATTCTGCAACTGCATCTGACTGTCTGCTTGCCAGAAGCACATGCAAAACCCCATCACATCTGGGGGAACATTGACAATACACAGTGCATTCCTATTCTGTAGAGGGAGTGCAGTCCCTACACACAAACTCAGAAGGGATTTTTTTTCTGGGACCGGAGAAGGGACAGAGGCTGTTGATTTCAAATACCTTCAAGGCATTTCCAAGGTATGTTACATAGACTGTGCTTAAGTATTTCATCGGTCACCCGTGATTCAAAAGCCACATACAGCTTAAAACTGTACATGAGTCTGAGTTTCAAGAAACCAAGGTCTAAACTCTCAGCTGAGTACCACTCTTGGAACAAAACATTCACATCAGTACACCAGTGAAGAGAACTGAACTGCCAAGAGTGTTATTCATCGAAGAGTTTGCAAAATTGAGCCCTAAAACATAATGGGTGAAATTTTAGCACCAAAAGACATTAAAAGCTCACAGCATGGCTTTGAGAAGAATGTAGCAGAAACATCCCAAACAGTCTGGTTTAGAAGCTCTGAGAAGGGAGAGCAAAGATTACTTTTCAGTATTAGCCATAAGGCTTCACAAGAGGAATCTTGTGGAATCTATATGGTTTTCTATCAGAGAACATAACTTGATGAATAAGAAAGATCTGTGTGCAAGCCCACTTTGTACGAGGGGTACATAGAGCATAACCAGGAAAC
The DNA here is from genome assembly GCF_049639895.1 of Pseudopodoces humilis. Classification (NCBI taxonomy): domain Eukaryota; kingdom Metazoa; phylum Chordata; class Aves; order Passeriformes; family Paridae; genus Pseudopodoces; species Pseudopodoces humilis. The sequence continues at coordinate 109,940,110 of NC_142200.1, forward strand.
CCATCATAATTTCTTGATGTCATTAAAGCATGGTCCTAATACACAGCTCTAAGCTGAAGAAAGAGATGGTTCTCTGAAACAGAAGCAGTCTATGTCAAATTTACACAACAAGGACTTCCAGTCAAGGGCTCAAATCCCATAATTCAGCTGCTCTTTGCTTCTTCAGCAGCAAAGAAACCAGATTAGACTTTAGAGATGTCTCTCCCTGCTAATTACATGATAACAGTTTAAAACCAAGATTGTATCACATCCACTGTCTCTCAAGAACAAAAATACATGTGTAATCAAATTGTTAAGGTAAAACAGTAAAAGGATGGAAAGGCAATTAAAACCATATACAAAGAAATCTTTGCAACTGAAAACACATGATCTGTTTTCACTGAGAATAACATTTTCTCAGCTGAACTTTGGCAAGTAAGCTGCGTGGTACAAAACCCATTTTTTCATAAATACGATAAAACCTTTCTGTTATCAAATGAACTCTTATTCCTCTCATCTTTAATCCCAAGCTCCATATATGCCACCTCCACACAAGTACCAAGAAATCCTTATTTAATATCAAAATGCCCCTTGGCCCCTTTTTATGCACGTGGCCTTTGGAACATCTAGAAAATTAGGAAGGGGCTTCTGGATGCAACTGAGCAGAGAAGTCCAGCTGCCAGTGAGTACCTAGATCTCTGCTGCAGTTTTATAAGGCAGAGTCAAAGGCCAGAGGAGAAGAGAACACTTCCAAGTGTGTTTTGAAAAGAAAAGGTGAAACATTTTACAATGGAAAAGGGAAACATCAGTTGGTTTGGATATGAGAATTGTGCAGCACAGCCTCTCACAGGGATGACAAAGCAAGCTTTGGAGCACAAGATGGTCAAAAGGCAGTGAAAGCTGGAGGCAGGATGGGAAAAGTTCGTGAAACTTTTCAATTGACACTGGAAAAAGCTTGAAGAGATGAAGGGGCAAATTACTGAGCTCTTTGCTTACATGGCAGTTTTAAGGAAAACTTCCAAGTTAACTCCAAATAGCCAACTATGCTTAAACTCAGGTGTGTCTCTTCTCAAACCTAAACAAAACAACCCAAAAGAATAAAGAAGACCTGGGACTAAAAGGGAAGGAAGAGAACAAATAAGTTGGAGGGGAATAGAGAACAAAAAGATGACACACTTGGACAGAGGATGTACAACAGCAGAATGTGCAACCTTCAAAGACTGCTCTGGGAAAAAACAAAAAAAGAAAAAAAAAAAGACCTGACAGGGAGATTATCTTTTTGATCTGTATTTATCAATAAAACACAAAAAAATTTCCAGTCATGAGCTTGAGACCTCATCACACTGTAAGAAGTAAACAAAATCACTTAAAACACAGGAGAAGAATGTGAGAATTTCTGTACCAGCTGCAATGCTGTTGGATCAGCTGGTGGTACATTAGTGAAACCGATACTGTAAAATCAATGCATCAGAAAAACTCAGCCTCCATCTCTCTTTTAGAGTCTCATGGATGCAAGAGGGATGACATCTATTTCAGTACCAAGAAAACCCAAATAAAAACATTTCCATCTGTACACAAAAATGATACATCACCTCCCAGTTAGAAAACTAGCTCAAATCCATGAGGAAAGAAATAGATTACTTTACACTACCAGGAATATGTGGACAGCAACCAGAGCAGAGAATATACTGCATCCTCAGAAAGCAGACATGATATCAAATACAAAGAAGCAAGAAACATGGCATGAAAACTAACTACAGGGGAGAAAAGAAGAGTATTCCACTAAAGGACAACCAGAAAAAGAACCAGATAGAGAAAAGATCATAGAATCACAGACTATCCTGAGTTGGAAGGGACACATCAGGATCAAGTCCAACTCCTGGTCCCATGTAGAGCATCTCAAGAATTACCATATGCCCCAGAACATTGTCCAAATGCTTCTTGAACTCTGTCAGGCCTGGTGCTGTGACCACTTCCATGTGAAGCTTCTTCCAATGTTCAGCCACCATTTCAATGAAAAACTTTTTCCTGATATGCAAACTAAATGTTCTCTGACTCAGCTTCATGCCATTTCCTTGGGTCCTGTCACTGATCATGAGAGTGAAGAGATCTGTATCTGCCCCTGCTTTTCCCCTCCTGAGGATGCTGAAGACCACAATGAGATCTCCTCCCCTCAGTCTCCTCCAGGCTGAACAGACCAAGTGACCTCAGCCACTCCTCACCAGGCTTCCCTTCCAGACCCTTCACCATCCTTGTTGCCCTCCTCTGGACACTCTCTAATAGTTAAATATCTTCTTTACATTGTGGCTGCCAAAACTGCCCCCAGCACTTGAGGTGAGGCCACCCCACAGCAGAGCTGAGCGGGACAATCCCCTCCCTTGCCTGGCTGGTGATGCTGTGCCTGATGCACCCCAGGAAGTCATTGGCTCTCCTGGCTGAGTTGTGAGTTATTGAAAATTTCTATGTATTTCCCTGTTTGCTAGGGAGGGAAAGTTATGCACTCCCACGTAACATCTTTGGTCTCTTCTAGTGCTTCCACCTTCTAGGCTGAGGTGCTGTGGTGCTGTATCACCTGCTGCAAACAAGGCTCTCTGCTCATGTTTAGATGACACAGACAGAGTGTGAAAAGTGAGAAGTGGAAGCATGCACTGTAAGGTATCAAGAGATCAGGATTTCCATCTACATCAGTTCACACTGTTGAGTCAAAGACAGGAACATGGAACAGCTAAACCTGCACTACCCTCAGACTGCTCTTCAAGGGGACAGGAAAAGGTTCATTTTCTTATCCCACCTCAAGCCACTGAAACAAGTCAAACCTCCTTTCACAGAATGAGCTTTGCTTACCCTGCACAGCATGCTGCCAGGTATATACACCCAATGGAAGCAATGCTTCTGCTAGATTTGAGTTGGATCAGCACTTTCAAACCTTGTGGGCCAAGGATTTGCATTCTTACACATCTTTAAACTTTCTAGGACATGTCATTTATCATTCTGACTGTGATAAAGGATGGCAACACCCTGCTCGTTTATCTTGCTCTCAGTACACTGCAGAAAACAAAAATATAGATTTTTTTTTACAGCAAGGTGGAAAACACTAAAATCACTCTCCCTCTCTGATAACATAACTATAGCATAACATCATCAGGTTTAAATCAGAAGAAGGAAGAAAAGACTTGAAGGAGAAAAAAAAAAAAGTGGGGGAAGCAACATTTACTGCAAAAGAAACAAACAAAAAATTTGTTTACAGAAAAAGAAACAAACAAAAAATTTGTTTACAGACCACACCTGAAAAGAACATTTCTATTACATGTGATTTCAGAACTGACAAGCATAAATCCACCTTCAGCTCCAGGTATTTCAGCCTAAACATGGAAAATACGCATTATTCTGAGTTTATGAAGGGCTTAGTTTTATCGTAGCCTTTATATACCCTTTCTTGGTTAATTTTAAACATACTGCAAGATTTCAAACCAACAGGCTTGGGTGCTCACTGATCTTGAAATACAACAGCTCCCTATTTTTTAACATGTTTCTGAATTATTATATGGGCTGTGTACTCCTCCAGACAAAGGAACTCTGATAAATTACGTTCTGCTCCTAGCTAGGTGCTTCAAGTAATCTCCACCCTCCCATCTCTTCATCACATGAAGCAAAGATGAAGACTGCACAATGTCAGTCACACTACAGACCTGTTCAGATGCTGCCTCTACCCAAAACATCACAATCCATGTGTTGAGATCCTCATCAGTCTCCATCACCAGAAGCTGAAATTTTTGCTACAGTGGGCTCAGGCAGGTCCTGAGAGGGTGCTGACTAGAACACATCCTCCACAGCCACCATTATGCTGGACTGCACCCAGCTCCTCTCACAAGTTTCTCCCGATGGGATTGCTCTCCCTCCTGATTGACTTTCTATTTTATGCTCTTTTATGGCTAAGTGATTTTGGCTGCGCCTGTGGTCTGCAATACATTTAACAAACAGCACAGTGTGCTCTGTGACCTGGCTGCTCCCAAGCCACGTGCCTGCGGGAATGCTGCCTGGAGCATTAAGCCCACTGCATGCGCTTGAGCGCACATGCCCCATTTTGGACCCGCTTCATTACCCTTTTCTCAGCAAGCTTGCCTAGAGTTAATTTAATGCATTTAAGGACTGAAGACCAGCTTTGCCACCCTGCAGTGCTATCAAACATGTTACAGGCAGAGGATTTGGCCATATTCCATCTATAGGGTTTCCTTCAAAACCCACTTCTTCTGAAAATAGCTGAGCTGATGCTTGAGCAGTTTGAAGAACACTGCTCCATCCAACATAGACCACCACCACCACAGAGAGCTGCTGCATCTTTACACTGACCCTTGTATACCCAATGCCTCTCCTATGACACCACAGGAGTGATGATTTCCAAGTCTCCTTATCTGATACTCCAAAAGTATGGAACAAGACTGGAGTACACAACAGTGGTCCCTATATTCAGGTTCTTCTGGCCTGGTCAGCTTAATGCAATGTCTCTCTCTACTGCTACAGATGGACACTCACAGTGCCCAGACCAGAAAGTAGCATCAGGGACTCACAGGAGTAACTAGAGGCAAGTAAACGCTTCCCAGCTTCTTCCTCAGCATGAGTCCCCTGGGCTTGGGGACTGTCATCTTAATATTCCAATTCCCATGGTAGAATGCTTTTTCCTTTTCAAGGGTGACTTCCAGCTTCATCAACATTTAGGCAGGATATAACAAGCAGGAGGCCTGGTGCAACCAGGACAGCTTTGAGAGAGAAGGGGAAGTCTTTGTTTAGAGCCACACCTGGATGTGCCTTTGCAGTGCAACCCCACCTCTGTCTACAAACAGGCTTCCTCCCAACCCACTCAGAAATACCTGTACTATGCTTTCTACCAGTACCATATGAACTAAAAACCTTTAAAGTTCAAACATAAATCACTTCTTTTCTGATCCAGACAATTGAAAAATGATGAATGACAGCAAGTTGTGAAATTTATCTTGTCACCAGCCTATAATTGCTACTATTGGAGCTTCAAATTATGGCAGAAAAAAAAATGAAAACAAAACTGAAGTCCTTATGGCTTGTTTGGATTCTGGTTTACAAAGTAGAGCATTATCTTCATCAGTGTATGAGGAAATGCAATTGCACTGTGGACCACTACATCAAAAACCATCTACTTTAATTAATTGAGCATTACACCAGCAAGAAAATAATTACTGTAGTTATTTCAGAGTTGCTTATTGCTTTTATACATGTGATCTGTCTGCAAAGGTTAATACAAATTTGTCAAAAACCTAAGTTCATTTTACTACAGAATTATTATGGTATTCAGATTTAGGATTAGCATAATGAGATACTATGATTATTAGGATACCTAATGGTATCCTAAGAAATACAAAAATATTTTGAGATCTTTCTAAGGAGGGACTGGATAAGGACTGAGAAGTAAAGGAGGAAGAAAAGGCTGCAATTTAAGTAGGTGTGAGATAGTCTACAGATGGAGATTTAAGGATAGAGAAAGACTAAGGAGCCCAGTGTCAAAGGAAAAAAAAAATAAAAATCAATAAAAAAATTTTGGGCAGATTTCCAAGACCTTCCAAGTAAAATTACAGTACTTTAGGTGCACTTAGTTTAAAGTTCACTCATTCACCTTTCTTCACTAAAAAAGTCACCCATAAATACCAGATATAAAAGCCCACCAATCAAAAGCAATCAAAGTTACATTTTTAAAGCTAGCTCTGCCCCTTTGTTCTTCCCCCCAGGCTTCCAACTTCCCATTTCAGGGCTGTCAGTAGCTGTCAGCAGATCATATGAGAAATTCATCTGAACATACAACATAACTTGACAGGCAATACATCAGAAAACCTAGATGTGACAACAGCAAATTCCGCCAGATGGTCCTGGATCATATCTATCTATTAAAAAAATTCTGACAGAAAAAAATCATAACCACACATAAGCAGAACTTCTGAGGAATGGAAAAAAAAAAAAAAAATCTGGTATATGCACTGTTTGACCCTTTGTCCTAATCATACCAGAAAAGGAGATACACAACAGTTCTAGTTTGTCCTCAACAGTTTGTCCTGTCATTAATATCTATATGTATATTTCATCCTCCTCCTGAAGAAAAGACTTCTAAATAAAGATGCCTCTCCATTAAAGGCAGTATGTACTAGTAACAATGCTGCTTTTCAATTGAGAAAATTCTGTCAATGATTCTGGAGACTAGTCTTGCTCCAGCACCAGCCTAGTCTCCAGGAACACCAAAAACATGTGATTAGCCCTGGGAGTAGATGCAAACTTGAAGCACATTCAAGGTTCCCTGTTTGCCACGCTTCCCATCTCCCTGTTCCTCCAGCAAGCAGCATGTTCTGTTTGGGTTCATGCTGCCTACAAACCTCATCCACCTCTGCAGTGACTCTTTTAAGAGAAACCTTGGATTGCCTTGTCCATTGTCAGCCATGCAGGTCCAACACTGATTGTCCAGACCTATGCTCAATCCAGGTAAAACTGCCTTTGATCCATGTGAAGAACAAATCACATCCCAGCAGGCACAACCTGCTCCAGCCTCAGGCCCACATGAAACAGCGCTGTGGCAGGCACAGGGTCAGGCTTGGGACACTGTGCCACCCTCTGAGAGATCAGCACAGTCTCATGGCAGAAAACACCAGGTTCAGAAGCAGCTCTATGGCTATTTCACTGATGCTGTTACTGTTCTTCAGGTGAGCACCACCAGCCTGGCCACAGCAGCAGCTCAGCTGTGACAAAAGTGATAGGCCTATGAAACGTAAATCAAACCGGAACAGGCTGTCACTGCTCAAGTGAGACATGCAGGGACACCATTCCTTGCTCCTGTTCTGCCCCTGCCTTCTATAGCTGTGTGCAGATACATGTTTTACTCTGTGAGAAGTAGTTGTGTGTAACTGCAAAAAACCACCACGTGTCCTTGTCCTCCCAAATACCAACGTTTGGAAGTAAAAGGTATTTAGTCAAATGTATTTTTAATTGGTAAAACAATCAGACATGAATCTGAATGCACAGAAGGAAGGAAGACAGCGAAGGATGTGGTGTTATTTTATCATTGTTTAACAGGACAGGATAGTGCTCCAAGTCCTTTTGAAGTCTGAGAGTTTCTCTGAATACAAAGCTGTGACTGTGGTAGAAAGCAGATCAACTCCCTGCCAATGCACAAGCTGCACTCCACAGCACAGAGCTGAGGAAACCTCTCTTCAGGCCACTGGCAAAACCAGTTTCCACCAAGAAATCAGACTGATCCTTTAACCAAGGAGTAGTTCTGTATACCACACATACCTTTTTTCCTTCCCCTAAGGACAGCTCCTTCCATCACAGACTCTCCTTTGCTGATAATCAAAGTGCAGCTGCTTCCTGAGTGAGAAACACCTGTGTGTGGGATTACTCCAGTGCACTGTTTATTGTCTCCATACAATCCATTTTACAATTATCACCTTTAGCACAAAGAGAAAGCTACTTTTACATCGTAGACCTGAGAACAAAAAGCTTATGAAAAAGCCAATTCTTCCCTCCTCCTTGAACTTCAACAAGGAATATATGATTTTTCACTGTGCCTTTGTTGTTTTGACATAAAAGAAAAAGTCAGTGACATTTTCAAGTTTCGTTGTTGTACACCAGCAGGGTTTCAAATACTGCAGAAGAACATAATTACATTTACAGATGCTTTTGACTGGAATTTAAATGCTGCAACAGTTATAATAGTCTCTTAGAGATAAGAAAAATAGGAATTTAGCTCAAAATGTATGTTCTGGTTAAACTGAAAATGGACACCACCTTTTACTGGAGTGCCTTTTGGCATCTAAAAGTTTTTTCTGTAACTACTAGAATATAATTTTCCAAACCATCAACTTCCTACAGAGAGAAAAATATACATCTGACTATTTAATTGTTCTCAGCTGAAATAATGTAAAAGAGAAGGTATAACATGTATTTAATAAAATTGATAGAAAGTCACTTCCTCCCATTCTGATATTTAATTATATCTCATTAAAAAAGCAAAAAATAGTACAAATCAAAGTCCATGAATCAGCTGTTTACTTTATTTATTTATAGGCATTTATGGAGTGCTCATCACCATAGCAACTAGGAACCTTTTTTCCTCTTGTTCAAAGGAAAAGTTGTAATTTCAAAATGCGATCCTTTGATGTCACAGTGCAAATAGGTACTTAAGTCCTGTGCTGCAAACACTTCAGGCAGGTGCCTGAAATACATGAACCAAGTCAAAGGTGTGACAAAGGAGAGAAACAGAGAAAGGAAAAATGAAAGGAACCATCAAACAAGTGATAAAAAGGGAAAGAGTAAAGGGCTTTCCTATGAAAATCCACAGTGTGCTGTGTCCCACAATAAGCCATGATCGCCCCAGTACTTTTTATCTGTAATAACAAGTGACTAGTTCACAGAGAACAGTTCAATTAATGAAGAGCAATCAACAAGTTCCAAATTTATGCTGAAGGCACTGGCGAATGTTCTTAAGCAATGATTTCTAAAAGGACAGTAGCTTAAAAATAAGGCTGAAGAGGGCTGTCTTCCTTTTGTGAGCAGAGAGGTCAGGAGCCTCACTTTGACTACTACTCTTCTCTGATCCCGCAGCAATTAGGCATTACCAAATTCCCACAGAATTAAGAGACCTTTTTTAAAATGCCATCTGTTCACAAAACATCAAAGAAATGTGTAAATTAGAACACTGTTCCTGCATACACCATTATAGAATGAATTACTAGGTATATACTGCAATTGCAGTTTCTTCATGATATTGCTGGGAACTTCTTTTCATACCCCCAAAAGAGACTGAAATTGGTTTGACACTATTTCATCTGGTTCCTTCCCACCATTGTATAGATTATACATATACATGAGCAATGTAGGATTTCAGGTTCTTTTTAAAGCTAATGAATTTCTAATTGGGACAGAAAGGAAAAAAAAAAAAAAAAAAAAAAGATATCTTTGGCCTGTTGTCATTTTGTTATATAAGAAACATTATGATGAAGTTTTTCTCAAGGCACCAGTATGTGAAGTTATCTTCAACTCTGTGTTTAGCTTGATCCTAACTTCCTCATAAGCCAATACTGTCCAAAGCAGTTAAATAAGGAGTGTTCAGTTGATCCTAAATGAAACACATAAATCTTTACTCAAGACTGGTGGTTATTTTGTAATCTTTTTTTATACTGTATTCTAAATAGGGCAGAAGCTGCATGTATGACAGCAGGAAAAGTGACAAGTTCCTTATCTGGAAAAGCACCAGCAGGCTCTGTTATCAGAGCAGACCAGCTCTTTTAAAGTGGATTGATGAAGCTATTTTTAAAAACATCTAATAACATCACAGAGGAGACTCTGATCTCTGCAAAGGTGAGCCGCACAGCTCGATACTCCTGGGAGGCAGCTAATGAAGCTTGTCGCACACAGACTGCGTCCAGTAATTGGCTCTGAACTCTTGCAGCTGAGCCTCGCCCGTGCTGAGCTCAATGCTCCGCTCACAGCTTGCACCAAACACAGGCAGAGCCGTGCGCTGTCTGGCACGACCAGGTGTGAGTGGCCCTCTCTGCCCTGCCCGTGCCACCAGGCACAATCTGCATACTTAGAAGGCAAAGGGAGAAACCTGCTTTCTCCCAGCCCCTCACACCCACCAGTTGGCTTCCAGGACAAGGCGAGACAATTGTGTAGGAAAGGTGGCAGAGTGGTGTTGGAGCAGGTGGTGTGCTGATAGAGAAGAAGGGAACACGTTCTACCACAGAAGGTGAAGGAAAGGGCGGGGAAGACCTAAAAGGAGAAGGAAGAGGGTCCCATGTCATGCCTTCATATAGCACAGCAGAAACACCAACAAATGCTAACCCTCAGTCAGTGCTCTGTGCCAATGGTCCAAAGTCCCTTAGGGACAGCTGCTGGCTTCCTCAGGAAGGCAGCCAGCAAAACAGGGGAGCATCACTCATCTTCCTCAAAACTCCACTGACTTTCCTAGCACACTCTTCCCTGACCACTGTGGACCCACAAACCCACTCTACCTCTCAATGTAAACTTTTACACTGAATTCTGCAACTACTGTGGAACACAACCTAAGAAAATACTGTTCCACGGTGTGAGAAGACTCTTTGTCCTCTCGAAGAAATTTTATCTGCATAGCTGAGGACCTCTGATGTGGTTCTGGCTCTGTGATTTAATGCTCTCCTTTGCATCAATTTCTTTTTCATGATTCTTCCTGCCTCCCACTACTTCCTAGAAAAATCCACTCCTTCACAGCCTAGATACACCCTGACTGAAAAAACATTTTAAATAGAAAGCAGTTTTTCCTGCTGAGAAAAGTCATCTATGGTTCTGATCATTTGATAGTTTTACTCGTGGAAGATCTCTAAGTCTCTGTGTTCTAAAACACCTCCAAAGACCTTGCTATGTTAGAGCACAGGCCAGATACCTTAAAAACTCTGGGGAGCAGCAACTGAATGTGGGCTAATGTCATGTTAAACCCACAGCACTTACACAACACTTTAAAGCAACATTTCTTAAGAGAAATGGGGTGAGAAAAAGGGGAATGAGAATATTCAATTTCCAGATGACTGAAGCAAACCTCAGTAAGCTCACAATGAGATGCAACTCAGGAGACTGGAAATGTAACTGGAAAGAGATTTCCATATAGTCAATCCATTTTGTACAATAAAGAATGGGCTCCAAGTAATTAGTCCCAAAACATTACCCAGGCACCTAGAGTGCATGTTCATGGCACACTTCACAAGTATTGGAAGCCGAACTCCAGCTTTGATGACAGCTAATTAAAACACAAAGGTGAGACTCTAACTAAAACTGCCACCTTGCAATCGTAAACCGTTCAAAATGCACTCTGGCAGAAAAGCAGACTGCAAGGCAGCTTTCCTGTATCTAGTTCATGCATTTGGTATCTACCAGGCAAAATAACTACCATTGCAAAATAAACACCCTATCTTACAGCTGATGTGTTGAGCATAAGTCAGATTTGTTTCAAGAACATCCTTGCTGAGAGTAAGAGCTCTTCTGGTTCTCAGCTAAGACAAGGCTTGAGCTAACAAGCCAATCAATCAGTTTGAGCGTTTTGAGATTGCTCTTAAAAGGAGCTGTTTCTGTTTTATTACCGAAGTCAGCAGTCACCGTTTAAAAGTCAGCATTTGTCAATAGTTACCCAGCAATGGCACCGGTGTGAAAACACTGATAGGTTCCCCTGGCTTGAGCAGTTTTCCAGATACAGTCCTTATTCTCATCAACAGAGGAGAGTGTGCCTCTCGAATTTATTTATTTTTCCAAACATGCAGCATTTATCTTCATAGCCCATTTAAACACTAGGTCAATTGAGGGGGGCTGGAAGGAAGCAAGGGGACCCAGCAGACACGCGTGGGCCCACCCTCGAACATGCATGTGCAGAGCATCCAGGCAAGATGCACAGGCAAGAGAAACTTTTCCACCATGCTTAGTCAGCACGCAGTAACTAAAAAGGCGCAGGGTGTGATAAGCCCGGCATCCGTATCCATTGGGGCCAAACTCGCAAACTCATTGCTAAGCTTTCAAAGCCGAAGACAGGTGTCGGGGGGCTAGGTGGGTGGTGTCCCAAGGCACGCAGCCATCAAGGAAATCTGTAAGGAGACCATAATTACATCTTCACCTGCCCCAGTAGGCTTTAAACCTCCAGCGCCTTTGACCTCTGGGGAGGTTATTAGAGTTGTAATTGAACAGCTGCCTGCGGGAGCGGGCACCGCTCACCCTCACCGCGGGCTCTCGGACCGCTCTCGCTGCCCGGCCGCGCAGAGGCGGCCGCGGCGCCAGCCTCTCTCCGGGAGGGTTCCCTGGCTTGTCCGCCTCCCCGACGCGGGGTCGCCGCCGACCACAAGGGACACGGCCTGGCTCCTCTCGCTCCCCCATCACTCGCTCTCCCTCCAGGAAAGAGGAGGCGGCAGCCACCGCCGCCACCGCCCCCCACGAACCGCCCCCTAAGGGTGCCCGGGCCGCCCCGCGCCGCCTCACCTGCCGCCCGCGGCAGCGACCGCCCCTCGCCTCGGCCCGGCTCGGCCCGGCCCGGCCCCGCCGCCCCGGCCGCCTCCTGCCTCACGGTGTCCCCGCCCGCCGCCGGGGCGGGTGGGCCTCGCAGGCGGCGGCCGCGCATGCCCGGTGCGAGCGAAGGGCATTGTGGAGGCCGCAGTGCGCGGGGCCCCAGGGCGATCGTTGTGCCTCCGCGTTCAGTGCACACCCTGTCCCCGCTCCTGCCCCCTTCTCCTGCCCCCGCGTTCAGTGCACACCCTGTCCCCGCTCCTGCCCCCGCTCCTGTCCCCGCGTTCAGCGCACAGCCTGCAGCCGGTGCCAGCTCCCACCGCTGCTCCCACCGCAGCCCGGCGGGTTCCCCTCCCGGCTTTCTTCCCGGGCTGCCCAGCCCTTCCCTCCTCGGCTGATCGGTTTCCCGGAGCCCTCTGCTTTTTCCAGCCGTCTGCATTGCCCACCTGCAGGTCCTCGTCTTTCTCTGAAATCTCCTTCAGCCTCCACAGAATCACAGAATCCTCAAGGCTGGGAGAGACCTTTGGGATCATCCAGTCCAGGTGTCCACCCAGCACTACTGCTGTAACCCCTAAACCACTTCACCCGGCACCCGATACAAGTGTCTCTTGAACACCTCCAGGGGTGGTGACTTCAACACGGCCCTGGGCAACCTGTTCCAATGCCTGACCACCGTGAAAAAAGTGAAAAACAGTGAAAAAAAGTGGTTTTAGTATCTTATCTAAATCTCCCCTGTCCCAGTTTAAGGCCATTTCCTCTAGTCCTCTCATGCTAGGCATGGCAAAAGAGACTTGACCCCCTCCTCACTGCAGCCTCCCTTCAGGTGGTTGTAGAGGGCAATGAAGTCTCCCCTGAGCCTCTTCTGCTGTACCTCCCATCACCTCCCCACACTGTCCTTCCCCTGTCCCTCTGGGTCCCTTTCTAGCCCTCTGATCCCCCTGCCTGATAGGCTTCTTTCTTGCTGCCCACATTCCTTGTCCTCTTCCACTCAGAAAGAGGTGCTAAAGCAGAGGGCACCCATCCTAATGATGAGTACACGGCTCCAAATCCACCAGGAAAACCTGACAGATCACAGACACCTGCATCCTTAGTGGAGGAAGGTTCCTTCCCACCAGGGAAACTGGTGGTGACAGGGGTGGCAGGTCACATTCACGTGGTGGTGTTTGCTACGGTCAGGCTTCACCAGAGCAACCCAAAGACCATTACAGCTTGAATAAACCACCGAGAGCACACTGAGCCTGCAACAAGAGGTTGAATTGCCTGAACAGGTGGATGTGTGTGTGTAACAGCACCTCCTGCTCCCAGCCTCTCCCAAAGTCAATGGGGCTTTTGTCGTTCACATCACTGAGGTTTTGGTTTCTCACGGGAGCTTCCCATTTCCAAGCCCATACAGAGCTCTCACTCAATAGGAAGGACAGATAGAGGTTTGGTAGCATCTTTCACATTACTGGTGTTTGTATGCAAAGCTAAATGCTCTCAGAGTGACAGGACTGCTAAACATGCATGCAGGAATTTAATATAAAAGTTTAACCATTGAAAAGTTTGCTCCTGAAAAGCTGATAATCATCTGGGGGAAATCAAATCTAAGAGTTTAGTGCTCTTTCCTCCAGCCTCTTTTTTTCTGCTTTACAGATTTTGTAGCTAATAATCTGAAGGATTATCTTGTGTTACAAGAGATACACACAAGAACTGAGGGTTTTCAGGAATGCTTGTCGCTACTTAAAATTTAATTTTGTTACAGTCTCTATGAATTTTAGTGTTGAGCTCCCATGGACAAGGCAAATGTCAGGCTTCTGAGATTTGTTTTTCAGTTTGTTCAAGAACTATTACACTAATGAAATCTATTGCAAGAGATACTCTGTTTCTTGTTAAGTTTCTGTGTTATAGTGCAGTCTTGGATAGACTTCAGAATGCTGGACCTACATCCCTTTAACTAGAGCAACAGTGCCAAATAATCGTTATCATCATAATTTTCATTATTTCATTGGAATTTTCACTGGAATAAAAAGTCACTGTTTCAACAATGTTTGGAGATTTCTATTTATCTTTCCAAAACATTTGTGAGTAGAAGTCCTGAATAAGATTTCACTAATACCTACTTGCATATTCACATAAATGTCACCTGCAGAGCTACTTTTCCTCCTTGTTATGAAATATTTAATGAACAAGTCAAAAGCCAGACACTACAGCAGTTTGAACCAAGTGGCCAGTCACGTATCACAGACGATGAATGGCTAAAGACACAGACATAATCGTTCAAAAAAAAAGAACACACATAAGCTGAAATATGTTTCTATGAAATATTCATAGGGTTGTGGTGATTTATTGTCATGTCTGCTTCAGAATAACCTGCAGTGGGAAAAAGAGCGTAATCTGATAAACTTTTCATGCAAAAGAGTTTATTCGTTATTCCTGGAGTAAGAACTTTGTAGACCCACATCTGTTTAAGCATATAATCTATACAAGGTAGGGTTGCATTTTCCTTAATGCAGGGTTTTACAGGGGATACCTACTGGAAGCAGTGTGAACGTGCTAATGGCAGAGACAGTCCCTCCAAGTGCCCAGGCATAGGTGCCTAGTGCAATTTTGGACAGTTTAGGTTGCCCAAGACATCTGCATGAGGCTGGTAGGTACAACATGGGACCTAGAAGAAGATGCTGCCCAGTCTGAACCTGAGCTTCAACATAGTGTCACTCAGTTATATTGCCCAGATCACTTCTGATGTGACCATTCAGGGGATACATCAGGTTTTACAGACATAGGCAGAGGATGAGTTCACAACTGGGAGCTAGAACAGTTGAGCCACCCTTTACAGTTCAATAGACAGAGCTGTATCTCGAACGTGAAACAAACATTGGAATATTTCCAGCTCATATGTCCACTCCTCACATCACCTTCTACACTTGGGCTATAGCACTCTCTGTATGTGCAGCCTCTTTGAATGAGAAAATACTAGAGGGCTGGGCCCTGGAAGCTCCTCGTTCACCCATCAGAGTCACTGATGTGCCTGCTCATGAACATCAACACATGGGACTGCAGCACTTCAAGCCTTACTCAGCTGAAGTCAGCTAGATCCACTGGCTTCTTTGTTGTGTGTCTCTGTGTGAGGCTGCCTCTGCTTTTTTGGCCATTTTACCTAATGCCTCTGCTCTCCCTTGCTTTTCAATACCTCTGTGTGCTGCACAAATTGTGGGCACTTGTGCTCTTATCCTCCCCACAGCAGGACAGAGAGAAGGATCTACACAAGCTGTTGGTAGGATCTTGCTGGGATTTAGCCACTCAGATTTTTTTAAATGTCAGCTTTGTAAAATGCATTTGGTGAGGGTAGTGGGACACACAATCCCAAAGGATGTGGTGTTGCTAGAGGACACAAAATGATTCACACGAACACCTCTCAGTGTCAGAACAGAAAAAACAGTGCCTTTATTCTCTGACTCCAGTATTTATAGATTCTCGACAATGACCAGGGATTGGATAACTATAACTATTGGATAAAAGTTACCACCTTTCCAAACACACTGGTCATGAGAAACGTCCATCAGAAGATGTTTCTTAGAAGGAATGTGATAAACAACTTATGTTTATAGGACTTGCATGGAAGAGTAACTAAAACTATGGAAACCTTATCAGAAGGTTTCATTTTCAGAGCGACATCTCATCCTTTCTCCTTTAAAAAAGAAAAAAGAAAAATGAACAATATTCTAAACAATCAAAAAGGAAAATAAACAATGTTCTAAACAATCAGAAGGCTCTAGTTTCAGGGTGATAATATGGCAGTGTGCCTGTGGTATAATCAGCTTAGCAGAGCCTGTGGACCAACCAGCCAGTATGTAAAACTGGATGAGCACCAGTGATTCCAGTCTTGTAACAGGTAATAAGCAACATCCGTGGAGTGTGCTGCTGCCTAATCATCCTGCCAAGGAAAACCATTTCAGCCAAAAACATCAGTGAGGCCATTTGGGACTGAAGGCACCATGGAACTGTCTGCGCATCCGCTCAGCATATTCTAAATGCGGGCAGCAGAGAGAGCTGAACAAGGGACTTTGAAAGTGCTATATGCCTCAAACCTCTCTTAAAAATTCATGTAATTCACTAAAGAAATTATACATATTCATGTCATTTTACCTCAGGACTATAAATTTGTTTGGAGGGGATAAATGCTTTCTTGCCTCCAAAGAGCAAAATTTCATTAAACTGTCTCTCTTTTGGAAAAAGCAAGCAGTGACCCCAATCTCTGCAGTACCTGGCAGCCAGTAATAGCTGTATCATGATCAGTATCTGCCCTCTAGTAGCAATTTTTCACACAGTGATGTCAAACACATGCAGGAGTAAAAAAAGAAATAAATCTGCTGCTGAGCAACTCTGAAATAACTTGTGCCTATGAGACAGTGAGGACACTGGGTGTTCTGAAAGCACAGCTCTGATCCCGGTGTTTCTCCTTAAGCCCAAGGGCTGGGTGATTGCTGGTGTTGCCAAAGAAGGTTAAGGCTTTGTTTATCTTGTTGCAGGTAAAATGAGGTGAAATTAGCACTTGTGCTGTTAAACAGGTAAGCAAACATGACTATTCTGTACAAGGAGAGATCAAAAAAAGACTTCTAAGGATGACAGTGGAAAGTATCCACTAGTTTCATGGTGATACTAAGAGAACAAGAGGACTTCCCAGTCCCTCCAGCAGGGAAGCAACCCCTGCTTCTGCTGCTAGCAGTCAGATCCCACTGAGTCCAGAAGTGAGCAGCACATGGCAATCCACACAAGCATGACAACAAAGCAATGGAGAGAGCAGCTCTTTCCTAACTCCTCCTGCAGTGGTCACAGCTTCTGCTTGATTTTTGGAGTGGTCTGCTTAGTTTGAAATGCAGGACAGTTAGATAAGCAAACACCTGAATTATTTAGCCATTTGTTTATCTAACAACATGGTACAGGCAAACTATTAAGCAATAAGGAATTTTTCCTTATAACAGGAAATCCATTCATATATGGACTTGAAGTAGATGTTTCTGTTAAATATAGAAAAAGACTTGCACTAACCTAAATTCAATTAAATATAAGTCTTCACAATACAAAAAAGCAATAGGTGGATACTAGTGACAATGAATAAAAAAGACAGAAAAATTAAGAAATCCAATTACAGTCGGCATCAACAGATGTGCCAAAAGCTCCCTTGTATGACAAAATGACTGTCTCATGAAATATTAGCAACTATCCAAAACTGGGAGAGTGTGAAAATCTTGTTGCTGTATAAATTATCTAAGACACTCCTGCCAATTATAGACTTGCTGTGAGGAAGAGAGACATTGGTAATCATGACAGCGACTGTGTTCGAGTGTCATGTGAATATTCTCAGGCAATTATTCAAATCAATCATTTCTTGTCCGTGTAGGAAAGATTCATCACTCTTAGTACTTCGTGTCACTCAGTGACTGAATTGATGGTGCTGTGCTATCTGTGGTGTTCTGTAGTCTGCCTGTTTAAGGTGACAGCACTGTCATGTATTTAACTGCTGAGGTGAAGAGATGTCCAGCAGAAAGTAGGAGAGCATGGGCCCAGAATTATGAGAAACATTACACAGCTCGTAAGAGACCAGTTCCCTTCCATGCTGAGCAATGTCCAACCCAGAGGCATTTTTGGAAGTGGCAGGAGCAGTGTTGGCTGTTGCCACTGTGGCAGGGCATGAGAGGGCTCTAGATGCAGGGGGAACGTGATCCATTTAATCTCTCTTCTTCCACACAGGATGTTTATGAGACCTGCTAGCCATGTCTTGTCATTACAAATCCTCCAACTTCAGTGCCTGGCACCTCTGTTCACTGAGAATGACTCCCATATTTGATGATGTTCTTGCCTCTTGCTTTCCCAGTCCTGCTCTGACCTATCCTCTCACACCTGCTGTTCTGCATAAAGAGGGCCTCCCATCACCACAACTTCTTTCATCCTCCCACCCTTCCTGGCAGGAATTCCTCTAATAGAGGGTTGTGTCCTGCTTCCATGAGAATTACTGTTGGTAAGAGACACGACTAAAAATGTGCAATGTCTCTGTGTGTTCACCAAACTGTGACTACATAAATTATGATCTTTGACTTGGCTTGATACATCTGGTCTTACCTTCCCTTTTTTTTGTATATTGTGAGGTATAATTTATCAATTTACCTTTTTGTTTTTAATTAATATGCTCCATCTATTCCTTCTGCCTCTTCCTGTAAACTATGCATGCATAAAGGCTGATTCCAGCCCGTTGTCACAAGGGGATGCATTAAAGCTGCAGATCCGCCTTTGCAAAGCCTTAAGCATCTGATTTTATAAATTAAATAAAATACCATCTACATGTTACTGCTAAAAGTACCCAGTATCAGCTGGGTTTCAGTACCACAGGGCTTCCCTGCTTCTGTTTGAGAAACAAAACTGACACCAGCAAATGGTAACTTGAAATGGAATTTGTTCTTTAATAAAATAACAAAACAAAGTCTTCAGAGAGGAGTAGTTTCCTTTTTTCTACATGTGAGTGTTTGTAACAAAATAAAAGAGCGTTTACCTCTTCAGGCTGGTGATAACAAATAAAGATGTGGTTCACCTCGACTTTCACATGCTCTGTCTTTTTTCAAAGAGCTTCTTTCCTTTATTCATGAGCTCTTTGGGGACAGGATTTTTAACAGTTCTTTCTGCCAACTTGTGGTTAGCAGAATATTTGCTTTCCATTTTTTTTTTTAAGCGTGTGTTGTGGCTCCCAAGTATCCATCTGTAACTCTCTGAAAAATATCTGGTAGCTTGCAGCTAGAATATATTTTGGGATGCCTAGTTTGTCACTGGTTAGCTTGGATGCTGAAGTTTAAACTGACACCTGAAATTCACTAAGATGAGCAGTCCTTTGGAGACCCTCTCTTCAGCCATCTCTTCCAGGTCACCTGCTGAAATCCTGAGAGATTATTGACATTGGTACTGAGCCATCACACAGGAGAGAATTTTGGATTTTTTGCTTTAAGACTGCTTATGGCACAGATCATCCTCACTCCCTGGATCCCTTCTGCACCACTAATGAGCTATGATGCCTTTCATTCACATAAGGTTTTGCCAGTGCATATCCTATTTTTAGGAAGTGATTTTACAGGAAAGGAATTTGTTTTATGTGTTACACCTTCATAGCAAAAGTGTGAGGTCTGGACAGAGAAGATAACTATCCCTGCTTCACTTGACAGTTGAGCAGTCCAGACTCTTGCTCTTTGCATCTGCTTTTTGTAAGATGTGAGCTTTGCCCCAGTGTAGCATAGCCTAACTTTTGTCACCTTCATTTAATGACACACGGAAATGAAACGAGGAGGCATTATACCTCCTCCCAAGACTGCAGCTTGACAGCTGTGTCCATCCTGCAAAACAATGGGAAGCATCAAGCCTAAAGCTAAGAAATCCCAGTCTTCCTTCAGGACAGTTACTTTCATTTTCAGCAATTTGTTTGGTTTTGCATGCATGCACAAGTGGGGATGAGTTACAATAATTTCTCTGCTCCATAAATCCCACTGCCCACTACCTGGGGAAGTGGTGGTCATTCCACCCTTCTTCTACCTGCAGAGGAGTCTGGCCTGGCTGGCTCCTGCCTGAAAGTGTTCAGATCTTTCTTCTTATTGAGAGAAATTGCTCTCTTTATCTCTTCTGAGGGCCAGACTGTGACAGAGAATGAAAACTGGTTGTCCTGCTTTTCAGGACGATCCTGTTCCAGGCCAGCCAGAAGGCAATGCCAACTACCAATCCTTGTGCATTGTTTTCAAGTGAGAATGTATGGTCCCAGTGAACTTTCCCACAACTTAACTAGAAACTTGCTCTCCTTGACAGCAGCCCTGGGTACCACAGAAGTGAATTGGGAGAGCCAGGCCAGGTAATAAAGC